>NC_072401.2:60442500-70442500 GCF_028858775.2 Pan troglodytes | reverse complement strand
ATAATACTATATTTAAAATGTTTTTACAAAAATCATTTAATAGAAATATCAGTGACATAGCATGCAGAAATATATGGTAAAAAATGTTGAATTTTCGTTACCATATATCAAGAACAATTACTTGGGTTATGTATTTTTTCTTGTTCACAAAACTAATGTGAACACTAATTGTATTGCTTCTAAGTTATGTAATAATGCATTATATTTCTAATACAATATCTACATATTTGAAAATATATTTTGAATAAATTTATTATATACATCCAACAATATAGTAAGACACATTTTTTAACCAATAAATACTTCAAAAATTATGTAACATTAATTACTTTACCTTTCGAATTTTCTTAAAATATTTTAGTTTGGATTTTCAACCTGTAAGGTATAACGTTAAGTGAATTAGCATGTGCTAACTTACTATTCAAGATATAGTCTATATGTTCTAAATATGTTCTTTATCTTTACATATAAACTCATACACAGAAAATATTGAGCAAAATACACATCTAATTGTTAAAGAAAATTACCTCTGCAGTGGTATCTTGGACTGGAGATGTTAGTTTTATTCATTTGTCTTTAAGATTTGATTGGGTAATGCAGACAGGAGGTCTAACCTTGAGATTAATATCTGAGACTCCTCAATCAGCATTATTAATCACAACTGAAGGCAAGAGAATGAGAATGCACAGAATGTAGTTATAGAAAGAAAATTTTACTATAGAAAAGATAAAATACAAATATTCGGCAAATACTTAGTCATTCGGTAGAGAATGAAAGTTGTTTTGAGGACTAAGAAGAAAGAGCCTGAGGTATACAAGAAAGAAATCCAAAGACAATACTAATATTCTTAGATAGTAGGAGGTATATCCTGGCCATGCTGTCATCCCGGTGTCTGGTATACTAGGCAAATTAACAATAAATATTATTGAAGAGTACATGGAGTTTTAAGAAGACCCTCTTGTGGGGTCTTTCCTTATATGGTTTATATGAATATTTTTATTTAGCCTTTGGATCAATTTCAAAATATTTTATAAATAAAAAATATTTTTATTTACCCTTTGCCTGACTGGGATGACTATGTGTCTGTCTGTGTGTGTGTGTAGAGAGAGAAAGAGAGAGGACAGAGACAGAGAGATAGCCTGGGGTAAATGAAAATCTATTTGATTACTTTTAATACTCAACACCCAAAGTAGAATTGAATTGTCAGTTTCATGACCATACTGCAGATAACACAATATGATGCTTGTTTGGGAAATTCTCATTTGGTGAAAAATAGGAGATTTTTAATTAATAGGAAGTCTTCCAGTTATACTCTGCCACTATTGGATTGACCTCTGGAAATTTTCTCCTTCAGCTTAGTTATATCCCTGACTATATCACTTATCTAGATGTCAAAGATATCAGGCCCAGTTATTTTTTTTCCTAACAAAAAGAACAGAAAAGTTGGGTTACATTTAAAAAAAAAATAGCTTATGTACCAAATAATTGATTTGCAATAACCAAAAGACTTTAACGTATGGTAGGTCTTTTAAAGAAAGTTGAGTGCAACGTCTTAGAGGCAAAAAATAAAGTGTAGTTTTCCTTAAAACATACTTTTTTACCATATCTTATTGTCTTAGCATATACATCTAAATAAGTCATATCTTTTTAATTATTTAAATTAACAAATGAAAGTTGAATGAATCATGTTATCTAAATCTCCATTTCTAACAAGCAATAGTTTCATCATATACAGTAAACTTTGACTTTATTCATTTAACACAAATTAAATCTGGTTTCTATCTATGACATTTAGTATAAATCTTTGCTTCCAGAACTTGATCATTTTTTCACCAAAATACAAAGCACTGCCAACTATCCTCATCTCATTTATCGCAATAGCATAAAATATTTCTCTTCCACCCTAGATTAAGCAATAATCACCTCAGATCTTTAATACTATTTTCCTTCTGCCTCTTTTTCTTATTTTCTCTATATTTGTTCCAAAATATTTCTGTTGATACTATTTTCTTTTTCTAGTGTTATGTTATTCAGTTCATTAAAATCTAAAAACTAACATCGTAGTAGGTAATATTCAAAATTTAGTATCACTTAAAGAGCATCAAGGAAGCATAGATGAAGCTATGGTAGGAAGAAAAGGCTTTTTTTTTGGTTGAACTGCATTCATTTAACTTTTACTCTCAGAAATTCCAGGTAAATTATTTTCTCTGTAAAATGGTTTTGGCCTGAGTCTGTTTCCAGAGGAACACATAGTCCATTAGTCATACTATGGGGAATGTTCCCCTGGGACTTTCTTTTTCTGATTTCAAGCTTAAGCTGTTCAGTAAGGCACATTTCTACAGATCACAGGTCTTTTTCTGTGGCTGCAGGTAAATATAAGAGAGGTTATATCTGGGAAATCCAGATGTGCAAAGAAATGATTCTCCCCCTTATATATTAGGATATATATATATACTTAAAAACATAAATCATATTTATTTTCCCATATGCTTTCTTTCTAATTTTTTTATTATTATACTTTAAGTTTTAGGGTACATATGCACAATGTGCAGGTTTGTTACGTATGCATATATGTGCCATGTTGGTGTGCTGCACCCATTAACTCGTTATTTAACATTAGGTATATCTCCTAATGCTATCCCTCCCCCCTCTCCCCACCCCACAACAGGCCCCACTGTGTGATGTTCCCCTTCCTGTGTCCATGTGTTCTCATTGTTCAATTCCCACCTATGAGTGAGAACATGCAGTGTTTGGTTTTTTGTCCTTGCGATAGTTTATTGAGAATGATGGTTTCCAGCTTCACCCATGTCCCTACAAAGGACATGAACTCATCATTTTTTATGGCTGCATAGTATTCCACGACGCATATCTGCCACATTTTCTTAATCCAGTCAATTATTGATGGACATTTGGGTTGGTTCCAAGTATTTGCTATTGTGAATAGTGCCACAATAAACATACGTGTGCATGTGTCTTTATAGCAGCATGATTTATAATCCTTTGGGTATATACCCAGTAACGGAATGGCTGGGTCAAATGGTATTTCTAGTTCTAGATCCCTGAGGAATCGCCACAGTGACTTCCACAATGGTTGAACTAGTTTACAGTCCCACCAACAGTGTAAAAGTGTTCTTATTTGTTTTTGAAGCTTTCTAAGAGTAGAGAAAAAGTAGGCAATAGGCAGTTATGATTTGTTCTGTTTTGTTGAAAGCTTGACATACTATTTTCAGTGATACACACTTTTTTTCAATTGCTACATATTCAAAAAATAAATTCATCTTACAGTCATAGACACTGCAAAAACTTGTCAGACAATTTAAATATTTCTCTGGTTTTGGGGTGCTAATTGAAAAGGTAAATTGATCTAATCTATTGCTCTCTATTTCACTGATAATCATTTTCATTTCTATAGTGCTCAATACTTCTGAGGTTGGTCCGATAATGGCTGATGAATTTATATTTGACTTTCTTGTGGTCTTTAGCTCTTAAACTAAAATAAACCATTAGTAGGTGAAACAAAAAGTGTTCTAACTTTTTATTTTATTGTGAACACTTTTATTATGACTATGTCTTTCCAAAAACAATAATAGTTACTAGACATTATTTGATCTTACAATCAAATATATATCTCACAGAAATCTTTCAATAGTCTTGTGAGATAGGGCTAAGCAATTGTAATCAGTCCATTAATTTTGTAAATTATAATACTGGTTAGGGAGTCTGGCTCTTAGATAACAACTTCATATGATTTTTCAGGCCAGGCTATGAGAAATTGCAAAGGCTTTACCTAGCAGGTTTCAAGGGAAAAGCTGCTCCCCATACAACAGACTTGTGCATAGCCAATGCACTGCTGTATCTAAAGAAAGTTGCAGTCAAGGACTGTGAGGCTAGGACTGGCCAGTTATGCTTTTAGCATATTTTTATTCCTTGCCAGGCACTGTTACTCCTAGGTCTCTGAGGTCTTTGGCCACTGTCCTCTTCAGATTATCTCTGCCATTACCTCCTTATGGTGGTGGGAGGGTGGATTTTCAAGACACTTTCCCCACTTTAACTCAGTACCCAGTACTTTTCCACTCCTAGTCCTTCCCGCTGACCCTCTCCCATCCCAAAGTACATAAAACTGCTGGAGCCTTTTGTTTAGGGTTCCCTCAAGTGAGAGGATCCCCTGAGCCTGAAATCCTCCTGTTTCATGGAAGAAAACAGAACAAGGAAAATCTATGATTATCCCATCACAGTAAATGCTTAAAGGCTTAACGCTTGCATCTTTGGCTCACTCTTCGAATAAGCTATTCTGACACTGGGCAGTTCAGCTTTCTTTCAATCTTTCAGCCAGATGATCCCCTAGAACTAGTATATAAAAATATTAGCTCCAAATTCCTGGCGGAGGTATAAAAGTAGACTGATTCAAACAACTTGGATAGTCCTTTGAGGAAATAAATTTGGTAATTTTTTCTAGTCTTTTTAATTTAGCATTGCTAAAGTACCACTTCAAGAAGACTTGTAGTCCTAGCAGTTTGGGAGGCCTACGCAGGAGGATGGCTTGTAGCCAGGAGTTCAGGACCAGCCTAGAAAAAATATTCAGGTCCTGTCTCTACAAAAAATTTTAAAAATTAGCCAGACATAGTGGCACACACCTGTAGTCCCAGCTACTCAGGAGGCTGAGGTGGGAGGATCACTTGAGTCCAGGAAGTTGAGGCTGCAGTAAGCTGTGATTGTGCCACTGCCCTCCAGCCTGGATGTCAAAGAGAGACCCTAGACCCTGTCTCTAAAACAAAAAGGAAAACAAAACATAAGGAAGTATAATTTTCACCTCTCACACATGATACCTCCAAGTCAAAGCACAATAGAGCCTAACAAATCACAGATTAACTCAGTTTAACACCACTTCTCCACCCTACATTTTCACACTGTAATCTTAGTTCTGTATTTCTCAAGAAGAGCTAAACAGATCAAACACCTTGATGGCAATACTTTGGCTTGATTTTGTCTTTCCTAATATTGCACTGCAGCTGGGCACGGTGGCTCATGCCTGTAATCCCAGTTACTTGGGAGGCTGAGGCAGAAGAATCGCTGGATCTCAGGAGGCGGAGGTTGCAGTGAGCTGAGACTGCGCCACTGCACTCTAGCCTGGGCAACAGAGCAAAACTCCATCTCAAAAAAAAAAAAAAAAAAAAAGCGGCCGGCCGCGGTGTCTCACGCCTGTAATCCCAGCACTTTGGGAGGCTGAGGCGGCTGGATCACAAGGTCAGGAGATCGAGACCATCCTGGCTAACACAGTAAAACCCTGTCTCTACTAAAAATACAAAAAATTAGCCGGGCGTGGTGGCGGGCGCCTGTAGTCCCAGCTACTCGGGAGGCTGAGGCAGGAGAATGGTGTGAACCCGGGAGGCGGAGCTTGCAGTGAGCCGAGATGGCACCAGTGCAGTCCAGTCTGGGCGACAGAGCTAGACTCCGTCTCAAAAAAAAAAAAAAAAAAAGCATTGCAAAAACATGCACTTTGGCTAAGGTTATGTGTGTTTTACTCATCTTTAGTCCATGTCAAATTCTTCCTTTTCCCTTAACGCAATGAAAGTAGCCAATATGCCAGTGAGGACTCATTTGGAATTAGCACCTTCAACAGCCAAATAGATTAGTCTTCTTTCCAGTATATTCCACTGCCTCTGTTGTAGAAAAAAACCGAGTTCTTGTCACACAACCAGGAGGGATTAGGCGCGCAGACACTTTGAAGGGTAAGGGGGGGAAACAGAATTTACTGGACGAAAGGGAAAAATCTCAGCACACTGAGAAGGGTTCCTGTTAACATACCCCATCTCACAGGTTGAATCCTACGTCACCACAAGAGAACTGGAGAGGCCAGGCTCCTCCCTGCTGCAAATGGCGCGAACTTCCCAAAGCTCCACTCAGTTCCCGGTACTCCCAGTGCACAGGTGGGCATTATTCAGAAAGAATCAGTTGGGAAAAGGGGGGGCTTCATCAAGGACCAGCAGTCTGGATTTTCAGCCTTTAGGCTGTTTTAGGCTTGAAGGCAAGGTTTCGCTGAGCCCTTGACTGCTTCCCGTCTGTATCACCTCCGTGAAAGACTCTGTTATTTAAAATTAAACATCTTTATTGGTGTCTGATTTTCTTCAAAATCTTTAAAGTTCCTTAAACAACGATTTTAAATCCTTAAACAAATGATTTTGTTTTTGTCTGTTCTATTTATATTTATCCGCTCTATTCTTTTATCTCTTCTGTTTCCTTTTTTATTCATAAATTGATTATGTCTTACTATTCTACCATATCTTCTCCCTTGACTTACTAAGTATATTTTTTGTTTGAAATGTATGTATGGCTACTGTAGATTTTATAATATTTTAAACATTTAAAAAAATAATATTACACAACACATATAATTTAAAAAAACAACACAACAGAATTTAAACGAATTGCTGAAGGGATGTCAATTTTCTAATGGAGTGATGGAGAAAAAAATTCAAAATTTATAACCTCCATTTTTAGGTTTTCTTTCAACATATTACCAATACTTAGATCACATTTAGTCAACAAAACAGAGCATTCATTGATGGCTAAATCTCTGTTATTTAGATTACCAATCTGCCCATACTATGAATTACGTAAAACATTAGTAAATATTCTTTGTGTGAAAACAGGCCCAGTCTGAAAACTACGCTATGCAAAGTGCTTGTTGTTAACTGCCTTCTTTCAAAGCTAATGTCTGAATTTTATTTTCCCCATCAAGAATCAGAAATAAGAAAGCTCACCTTATGTAAATATTAATTAAACAAGAAATATTATGAGCAATATGTAGGTGCTTAATTCACTCCCTTCCTAGTTTTGTGATTCTTTCCTTGCTGTCAGAATATTTAAAATGTAAGTAAGAAATAAATACAACAGTGTAATTTTGTTTTTTACAAGTTTATTTGTACCATCTTGTGGGGAAGATTTTATAGAAGCAAGGCTTAAACCTCCTTCCTAAGTGGAGGAATTTAATTTGTATATGCATTCTGAATCCTTTTGCATGATAAATAATTAAAAATTTACCATTATTAGAAGTAAGTATCTAATCTGGGTTGACTTATACTTAGCATTATAATATTAACATAAATGGTAATTGAACAAGGCTACCTCTATTCAATTGAAATAATTTATATATATATATATATATTTAAATAGCAGAATGGTTAATAATCAATCCATATTGTTTTTTAACCAGAAACTTTGTGACTATCGTGAGGAACTAATACCAGCTATTTGTAGCTTGATGTTTTTAGGGGTAATTTTATGTTTTCTCTTTAAATTTCATTAGAAAAAAGCATTCTCAAAGTTATGAAGTTCTAGCCAGTCACTTAGCTAATTGTTTATCAAATCCATCAATCTTTTGAACATCTATATTTTTCACCTGAATTGAAAAAGTTAATGCCCTTTGAATCATGTTATGAGTTTTCTGGCAAAAAGCTAACATGGAATATGCTAACTACTTCACTCTGCTTAGTATTGTATTGTGCATGCTGTTGTCGTTCTGATTTTTATTCCATATCTTTAAATTTCTTACCAGATAATTTCCAGCCTATGAAAATGACCTGTCACATGGTACTATATCTTGGAAATATGTTTTTCTATGAGCCTTATATGAAAACCAAATGTTACTATAAGGGTTTTTCTCTCTCTCTTCCTTTCTCATTATTTTTATTTTTTATTTTTAGAGACAGAGTCTCACTCTATTGCCCAGGCTGGAGTGCAGTGGCCTGATTTTATCTTACAGCAGCCTCAACCTCCTGGGTTCAAGCAATCCTCCCACCTCAGCCTCCTGAGTGACTGGAACTACATGTGTGCACCACCATATTAGTTTAATTTTTGTATTTATTTGTAGAGATGGGGTTTAATTATGTCACCCAAGCTGGTCTCCAACGCCTGGACTCAAGCAATCTGCCCACTTTGGCCTCCCAAAGTGCTGGGATTACAGATGTATGCAACTGTAAGCAACCAGGGTTTCTTTTTTTAACTTACTTTGGCCAATTAAGGCAACTAAGTGAGCAGTTATCAGTAAACTGCTCTAGATATTTTTGACATTTTTAAATGCTTACATCGATAATTTTAAAAATTATTTTTTGTCTTTCCCAAATCTAGAAATGTTTGTAACACCAAAAATCCAAATAAATGTTACAAACTTCTAGAAATATGTTTGGTACAAATTTGTGAAATAAATATGTTTCTGGAAGAATGATTGTAGGATCCTGAGTTTACTTTTAAGGCCTTTTCCCTTTAGTTAAATATCTTGCATGTTGCTTTGTTTGCATTCATCCTTTCTTTTGTCTTTAAGAAAAAGTTTTTTCTTTAAGCTCTGAAGGTATTGTGGGGTACTATAGAAGTGTACACAATCAAATTTCTTGTTAGAACTTTTCTCTATTTCCACACATAGAGATATGATATTCTCCTATTAGCATAGCATGGCCACTGCTTAGTATAAATGCCAACATTTTCACCTTAAATTGTGTTATCTTCTCTCTTCAGAAAATATTATAAAATACAAATGACTAAAAATATTTGAAAGAATAAGTGTCAGACTGTGTCAAGAGATAAGCAAGTCCACAAATATGCTTCCTGGTATGTTCTAGACTCTAAATAATTTTTGTCCTACGTTCAAAAGATATATGGAAGTAAGTTTTCTTGTCAGGTGAAAAAAAATGCATATTCAGGAAAGTTAGTGTTATGGAAAATAATAGTAAATAATCATAATAGTAATAATAAACATAATTCATTATATATTTGTAGAAGGTCTTTCAGTTTATAAAGAACTTTGGGATGCAACTTCCAATCTGAGTAATTGTAGGAAGAGGGAGATTGTATTACAAGAATGAATTGGCATTTTCTTGATATCTATAACAATATTACACAATTATCTTAGAAATTTTTCCTAACATGGTTTTCAAATAAAGGAGGTTCTACAAAACAAACAAATTGATTGCATTTCAATGGACTGAGATTTTATTCTGGTTTTTGTTAAAAAATCTGTGCTTACTATCACACCAGGTTGGAAAACAAAGCAAAACTACATGGAGCAGTTTTACTGCCAAATGCAGTTTGCAGTGAATTGCTGCAGTGATATTTTCATTTTTCACTCATAAAGCAAACCAACAGTAAAAGTGTATTGCAGTCAGTGATACCCCAAGGATCTGGATAAATACTGCATTCAAGTTAGGCCATCAGTCATTCAACACCATTGAATTCATGTAAATAAATTGTGTGTACCAGTTAAAAGGAAGAATCAGGTGTGATGTAGGCTGAAGAGAATGATCCCCTAGGGAAGAAGTGAAAAATTAATTTTCCTCAATATAAGAGGCAGAGACAAAGTAAATGAGATCATTTAATTGGAAGCAAAATAAATTACTTCAAAAGAAATACAAAATTGAAAGATAGAGGAAGGAGCTCTTTATGTGAAATATTTATCAAATATAAAGAGAGATTAAACTGTAGGATGAATGACTTTACAATTTACTAATTGGTTTAATTGTGCTTGTATTTTAAAATCAATTTCATTTTATTCCTATATTTTTAGTATTTATGTACTCACATTGATATAAAATTACATTATTGTAGAATGTAAAATGGATAACGTATAGAGGTACACCTAGCAAAATTCTTTGTGCATATGCACTTGGTTAAGATGGTCTACAACTAGATTTCTATTTAGGATTAAAGTTGAATCTTTGCCCTCAATACCTACAATTGATACATCTTCTCTTGGCACTTTATGCTATTTTAATGAATGTATGACTAATTTTGTTAGTCTCCCTTTCTTGCTTACCAGTAGTACTTCATATAATTTTCAATGTATTAATCGATTCCTAGACTTTCATGTGTGTAAAAATTTCTCCACAAAAATGTGTGTAGTATAAAAATGAGAGGCATAGAAACACATGCAAATGTACTTTTTGAATTTTATTTCATACAATCCCATCATCTACGAATTCAGACAGATAATATGTTCTAATATTTCCTAAATGCATTTCTCTAGTTTTCTTGTCTTCTTTGCTTGGTTAAAAAAAGAGAAAAGACTAGAAATGTCTTCATTACATGAAGATAGTATATACAATCTGGATAGTAAAATAAATTCAGTGTCATTTTTCCAAGATTGCCATAACTACTGCTAGAGTAATTGTTGAAAATATTATGATTTATTTGATGTGATAAGAGAAAACTTCCAAATCCTTATGGCATTTTCATTTTGGCAGCTATCAGACATTTAAAGAAAATGGATACATATAATCTATGTAAGTATACATATTACATTATTGTGACAAATTTTAAAGAAGATCTTGAAAAAACTGACATTAAATATGATTATAGATTAGAGTACAGAAGAGTACAGAAGATGAAAACATTCATATTTCAGGGAATAGAGTCAATTTTAAAGTCCAAGTTGGAACTTGCCGCTTCTATACCCATTTACCTTATTTTCATAGTTAAAACACTTGATACTGGAAAATCTTGGCAACACTAAAATTGCATGTAATACGTTTTTTAAAAAATAGAGCTCACTTTCTCAATAACATGAATATACATAAATATGAATGTTTATGAAGCCAATGATTAAAACTTTACTTCTGAATATTATTTGACTCTATGGCAAGGATGGGCACAGTGCTGCTCATTGATGAAATCCAGCCTGTTTTTTTAAAGAAAGTTTACTGGAAGGTAGTATTGTCCATTTATTTATATATTGTCTCTGGCTGTTTTCACTATAACAGCAGAGTTTAATAGTTATAATATACTGTAACTATTAACATATGGCCTGAAAAAACAAAAATATTTACTACTTCACTCTCAAGACAAAGTTTATAGAACTAATAGATCTTAAAACCATTCTATCTAGGTAACCTTAGTGATTGACTATGCTTTGCATTAATATAATCAATAAATATTATAGCACACCAAAATGAGAATCAGATATGGGTTAAAAATAACATGTATTCACCTGAGACTTTTTTTCCAGATGAAGGAAACACGACTATTTCTTTGAGTTTAGGCTTAAGCAGTATTGAATTAAAATTAGTATTGCTGTACTTACACTGGGTTAAACATTGGGAATAATTCTCTAGACTTCACAGGAGATAACCACGTAAGTCTTCAATATTGTTAAGAGACACAGCGAGATAAAGAAAACATAGGCAAGCATGTGAACCTGAGAGACTTGTAGGTGCAATTCCTTTGTCACCTAAGACCTGCTTCATAGGAGGAATTTGATGAATTTTTTTAAATGCAACAATGCTTTCTCTCAGGTAAACAAAAAACATAAAGTGAATGGCTTCTTCCAAACACCCGAAGAAAACATATCTATCTATAAGAGATTTTCATTACAAAATTACTTAAAGCTTCATAGATCAGAAACCATGGCTGCAACTTTACCGTGTGCCACAAAACTCTTCCAATTCTAAAAAAAAAAAACAAAACAGAGGGATTTAAAACTTTTAGCTGTTTAGACCTTGGGGAAAACCCAAGAGTAGTTTAAGTAGTGATAGTATCACATAAAGTTGTATCCTAGAGGAGGAATAAATTAATTAAAATAATTTTCGGCCGGGCGCAGTGGCTCACTCCTGTAATCCCAGCACTTTGGGAGGCCGAGGCGGGCGGATCACGAGGTCAGGAGATCGAGACCATCTTGGCTAACACGGTGAAACCCCGTCTCTACTAAAAATACAAAAAATTAGCCGGGCGCAGTGGCGGGCGCCTGTAATACCAGCTACTCGGGAGGCTGAGGCAGGAGAATGGCGTGAACCCGGGAGGCGGAGCTTGCAGTGAGCCGAGATAGCGCCACTGCAGTCCGGCCTGGGAGAAAGAGCGAGACTCCGTCTCTAAAAAAATAAATAAATAAAAATAAAAATAAATAAATAAATGAATAAATAAATAAATAATTTTCTAGGAATTTCATAATCTTAATTTTGAACAGTTTTAAAGTCTTTGCTGCTAGTTTTAAAAAAGTTTTAATAAAAATCCATTATTTATTCTTACTAGTGTGATTTTTAAAGAAGCATTATTGTTTTTTAAATGCCCATCTATGGAGGAGAAAAGTTGCCTCCATGAATTTCCCCATTAGTGCTTTTTGTCGTCAGTCCTTAGATGTGACCTGAATTTGAATCCTTTTTTGGAAGCAAAAGATATGTACAATAGAATGGTCTTCCTGATAACGTGTTACAAAAACAAGATAGTGTTGCTTTTAGACACTATATTAGGTATAAAAATGTGTGTCTTCCTGTTCTGACTAGTTGGTAATGTTTAATATGTATATTTTGAAGACATACCATGGATAAATTCAGCTGTAGTTGAAGAATCAAAAAAATAAATTCAGGAACAATTATTATTTCATCGCCTTTTCACTTTATTATTAGCATCATTGTGGGTATTATGCCACCATAGAAACCATTCCTAAATAGTTATACATGGAGCAGCATATTTGCTTTCCTTGAAACATGAAGCTAACATATCTGAGTTCCTCGTTTTTTATAAGATCAGATCTCCAAAAGCAAGTTAAATCAAAAAGCAGCTTACAGAGATGAAAGACTCTCACATTGGTGAAAACTCCAGTTATTGAACATACTTATAATATTTCTTTATCAACAGGAGAAACATAAAAAGTTACATGGCAAAAAAAAACACACTAATTCTTCTATGTCTACAGGCATTGTTTTAATGGCAAATTCTCTAAGGCAAATCAATCACTTCATACTATCAGATAGCCTTCCTTTTAGTGGGTACCTTCAAAATAATTATTTTGTTCTCATATCTTTGATTTAAATAAAATTAATATGCATTTGACTATGACAGAGCTTTAATAGCTATTCTTTCAACTTTTGATATGAAAAATAAATATATTTTGCTGTATAATATAAAATGTACATAATTTATTAAAAGTCACTCCTTTTCTCTTTTGAAATGACTGTCCAGAGCTAAAATAAAATAATTCTGCAAGCCATAACTTCTAACTTAAAATTTATTTATTTTTTTAATTTTGCCCAAGCAAAGGTTTTGACTTAGAAAATAGACACTGTATATTAAGAGAAGAATATTACAATAATCAGAAGTATTCCTGCCTATAGCAAAATTTCCTTTTCTCATATTGGACAGATTTTTAAATGATCTCATAATGTCCTTTGAATGTGGCTTATAATTACAAAATCAAATGTATTATCTGAAACTATTTTATAAATGTTATTGCAATTCAAATATTAAGTCATGTAATTTTGCATGAATATTGTTTTCTTTGTTCTTCAGTAAAGAATCCTCTATGTAAATCTTTTAAGCAGTGTATTTCTACATATCAACTCTTGAATTATTATTCCTATTATTATTTTATCTGTTATCATTTTTATTTGAACTGCATTATCTGAGATCATACATACAAATCAGGATTAAGATACCATAAGGTCCTTCACACTGAGAGAATGCTATGAATTTGTTACTTTGTTTATAAGACTCTGTAGAGAGATCTCTTTCATGTTCTTTCACCAAAAATTTTACTCTCAACAATAAGTCCTAGCAGCACTAATCAAAATTTATATAAATCTGCCAGTTGAATGTTTTCTGAATAACCCTCTTCTTATAATGAATATTTCATAGCATTTTAAAAAATAAAATGTAGAGAGAAAAACATAAGACTCAATTATCCCTGTGCAGCTTCCCATCCTTTATTTTTCTATAATTTTTGTAGAACTTCAAAGGAAACATCTTTTAAGAAAAGGAAAAATACAGAATTTGACATTATAAGAGCAAAAACAGGTGAGGTGCAGTAGTTCACGCTTGTAATTCTAGCACTTTGAGAGCCTGAGCATAGGAGTTCGAGACCAGCCTGGGCAACATGATGAGACCCTGACTCTACGAAAAGTTTTAAAATCAGCAGTGTGGTGGCATATGCCTGTGATCCCAGCTCCTCAGGAGGCTGAGGTGGGTGGATTGCTTTAGGCTGGGAGGTAGAGGCTGCAGTGAGCCGTGATTGCACCACAGCACCCCTGCCTGGGCAACAGAGTGAGACCCTGTCAAAAGAAAGAGAGAGAGAGACAACAAAGATAATTTTAATTCATGTAGACAGAAATACTCTCTCACACACATACTTCCAGTTTTATATTTCTCACATAATAGAACCTCCAAAGCCAGGTTAGGTATGGGGACTGCTTGATTTAGTGGTTTGATGGTTTTAAACACAAAGTTCCTTGCATTTCCCCTGTCTATTGTCCTAAGTTACTCATTTTTGCTGTGAGCCTTACTCTTCTCAAGCCTTCCACGATGGCTGAAAGAGAACTTGTCTGGATACAACTGTATCTAGAGGGAAAAAAAATGCAGTAAGAAAACCATGTGTTCCTTGCACCTGCCAACACTAAGCAGAATACTCACATATTTAACGAGTCAGATTTGGGTCAGCTCCTTCTCAACGAGTCATAAGCTAGGGAAACAGGACCGCTATCATTAGAGTTCACTACCTAAACATAACCTGCTGAGCTTGGGATGCGGTTTCAAGCTTTGGAGAAATATAGGAAAAATGCAGACTTTCACTCTCTACGTCTAAACTAAGGAAGAAGAGAGAAATAAATATTAGGTAGAATAATAATATTATTTTAATAGTCTATGACCACATTTCAAATTAACCGCATAATTTTGCCTGATATTTACCCAGATAGATGATCATGATTGAGAGTTATCTACCAAATTTAAAGCACCACACTTTCAGAAAACTTACTGTGGAAAAAAAATGAAAGAAAAAGATTGGGAAAAATTTCATGTACTTCTTTTAATCTGATATAATTTTAATGATTAATAATAACTTTAATTTTTTTATATGTCAGCACTACAGATTTCTATGAAGTTTTATTATGCATGGACCAACCTTGCTTATTTGGGGCCAAACATACGTACTTTGAAAAATTTTGCCTTTACATTTATAAACCTGCGTACCTTCTTGGTTATTACCTTACCATTTCACTTAGAAATAGATACAGTGCTCCATTTTACCTGAGTTCAGCTAAATATATCCTCCAATAAAAATATATTTTCCCTTAGCTAAAAAGATAACTGGGTTATTTTACATTGGCTTTCTTTACAACTCATGTAACATTCATTTTTCAAATTAAACTTTTGGTAAGTAAATTCCACTCATCTTAAACAAACACAAATGTAAAATTAAATAATTTCAGATTATTTTGCTGATAAGTTTAGTTACCATATTTTTATTACTGTATGTAAAATTTCTTAATAAATAATACACTTTAGTAGGATTTTTTTTCATTACACCATTACACAGAAAGGTATACTTAATCTTTATAGTAAGTCTTGGAAGATATATTTTTCTATCTAATTACAGAAGAGGAGAATTAGTTTCAGAGATATTAATTACCTTGTCCAAACTTGCTCAGCCAGCAACTAGTGTATGCAGATTTCCAAACCACAACTACTTGACATTAAAGCCCGTGATGTTTCAGACACATATTTAATGGAAGGAGGTATCAATAAAATTCCAATAGCTACATAAGTGGTGAAACATCATAGATTAAAGTTTTCCTCAGTGCATTCTTTAGGCTATTAATAGCTCCTAACATGATGATAAAATGATTTAGTGGTCAAATGATCTGGGAATGATGGATTAAAGCATGTTAAATTATTTTATATAAGAACTTCTCAGAGTTTGATATATTTATGTATATTACAGCTTTGAACCCTTAAGTCAGCAATGTAGAACTATATTTAGCAAAATGATTTAATCATAAAATTTTTGGATGATCATTTCTCGTTGATTCTTGGGCAATAAAATTCCAAAAGAAACTTAATGAATATAACATTATCTGCCAAACTGTATGTTTCTCATCTCTCTATTAGCCTTTCTGCTTGGGCTGGGTACATTTTACTTTCGTATGTGTTTAACTCCACAATTCATTTTTGTATTTGTCTTAGCCTATTATAATTTAAACAATTTTAAGTAATAAGAAAAAATTATTTTTCCTTGTGCTCTTTATTATTTTTTGTAGAATTAAATTTCTATGCAGTATCATTTCCCTTCTGCCTGTTAGAGTCTTTTAAAATTACTTGAAGTAAAGGTTTTTTAGTGATCAATTTTTTCCGCTTTTGTTTGTCTGAAAAAGTCTTCACTTTAATATATTAGTTTTCATTCATATTTTAGTGAATGTATTTTGGCTAGGTTCTATTGCTATGGCATCAAGCTCACTAACGTTTACTTCTGAAGTATTTAACTTTCTGCTGATCATATTCAGTGGATTTTTCATTTTAGACATAGTGTTTAGATATTTAGACATCTCTAGATTTTTGATCTGGCTAATTATTTAATATAGCATACGTCTCTCTAGCATGCTAAATTTCTCCTTCAGGATGTTGAACATATAGAATATAGTTATGATAATTGCTTTAATATCCTTTTCTAATAATTCTACCATTTATGTTATTTATATATCAGTTTTAATTGATTGATTTTTTTTTCTTCATCACAGACTATATTTTCCTGCATCTTTGCATGCCTGGTGAATTCTATTAGAGTCCAGACATTGTAAATTTTACCTTATTACAAACTGGACATTTTAGTTTTTATTCCTATAAACATTCTTGAACTTTGCTCTGGAATGCAGTTAAGTTACTTGGAATTTTTTTTTTTTATGCTTTCAGTTTTTACTGTTAAAATCTGATACACAGGACCTCAGCTGTGTTTTGTCCAGGCATAATTTTTTTCCCCACTACTCAGGCAAAATATTTTCAGTGTTTTAACAAGTGCCTCATTAATTAAGAACTGTTCCGGGCCCTATATAAATTTCTAAGATTGTTACTTTGCTTGTATTGTGTGATATTTTCTGGCCACTGGTGGATTCCTCACAGGTACCCCCTGCTGAAAACTTGAGGGGAACCCCTGTGGATCTCCCTTGTTCTCTCTCTGTGCAGCTCTCACTTCTCCCATCTGTTGTCCTATCTTCAGAGCCCTAGCTCCCTCTCCTCCACTGAATGAAAATTCCACTTTCTGCCTGAGTTTCCCTTTCCTGTTCTGGGATCCAAAATCCTCTCCAGGAATTAAAAAAGGGCGATTGTTGAGCCCACTTTATTTACATCATGTCTACATGATCACTGATCACTGATTGCTATCCTTTGTGGCCTGATGTCCAAGATATTTAAAGCACATGTGTTGAAAGCAAAACAGTTGAGTGTCCTTATTGCAACCACGTGCTATTGAATTGATTGTTTTCTTCCACCAGTTTCCTGAGGTAAGAACCATCCTAAGGTGCTAAGATTTATGGGGAAATGGTATCAACCACCAGTTTTGCTTTTGTCTAAATTGGGCATTGACACTTTTTATCTGTAAGAGGCCAGATAATACATATTTTAGGCTTTGTATGAGTGCCACATATGGTCTACATTATTATCTTCTTCCATTTTTGTTTTAAATTCTTTAAAATTGTAAAAATGATAATTAGCTTATGGTCTGTATGAAAACAGGAGGCAGGCCATATTTTTCCTGTGAGCTATAGGTTGGTGATGCTAAAAAAGTGAGAGGTTTGGAAAGTTTAAGAGCATAATGGGTAGAAGCAAAAGGTGCTTTGGGTGTGGAGGGCAGGCTTAAAGTGGGGGCTCAAACTGGAATTACTTTAGCATGTATAGATGCTGATGTGGGCGAAAAAGTTGAGAGTGTCTAGAGTAGTTAGTGGTAGAGGAAAGAGAAAAACATCATATATTTAATGTATATATGTCAGCCTTTCATTATCACGAGTTCCACATCTGCAGATTCAAGCAACCACAGATGGAAAATATTTGAAAAAAAATAAAATAAAACAACAAAAATAACAATACAATAATAAAAAATAATACAAAATGAAAAATTTAGTATAACAACTATTCACATAGCATTTACATTGTAGGAGGCATTACACATAGAGATGATTTAAAGCGTACAGAAAGATATGTGTAAGTAATATGCAATTACATCATTTCACATAAGGGACTTGAGCATCCATGGAATTTGGTGTTAGTGAGGGGTACTGGAACCAATCATCCACAGATACTGAGGGATGATGGTGTATACATAGATGCTATATTTATATATCTGTACATATATATGTATAGATATTATTTATAGAGTATATATTTGTTATGAAAATTAAGAAAGCAGTTTCAGAATTTATTTAGTAATATTATTTTTCTATTTTCTGTTTCATTAGTTTTACTGTCATACTCATTATTTCCTTATTGCCATTTTCTCAGGTAGACTTATATAAATCAAATAATTTATTTTTTCTCTTTCATAATTGATGTAATAAAATAACTTATGTGCAAGTCAAAGACTTCTGTTTCTATGAAGTAATAAGGCTTTTCTATTTTGAGAATGGAATTATAAAAATGAAAAAGGATAATTTAATATATTTCTATTTTAGGATAAGATATCAAGATCATATCATAACATTCTCATATTTATATTACTGTATGAATATTGTAGTCATAATTGTAGTATTTTTTTCAAAAAATGTAGTTTTTAGAAAATGTAAATATGATGACTGTATAAAACTACAATGTATTTTCTTCTCTGGAACTGAATTATTTAACATTGAATAAAAAGCTTTAGCCATCAAATAAACTATATATATATAAACAAATATAAATAAACCTTCTATTTTTATGATAGTAATAAAATATGAGAAAAGTTTATTAAATCATTCAAGAAAGCACCTACAGATTTATTCAGAATAGTCAAATAATGGAAATAACACAAATGTTCATTAATTGATGAAAGAATAAACAAAATATATCCATGTAAGAAAATATTTTTCAGCCAATAAAAGAAAATAAATACTTTTATACACTAAAAATGGTGCACATTTTGAAAATATGGTGCTTAGTAAGAGGCCAGCCTGAGCATGGTGGCTCACACCTGTAATCCCAGCACTGTGAGAGGCCAAGGCAGGAGGATCATTTGAGCCAGGAAGTTCAAGACCAGCCTGGGCAAAATAGCAAAACCTCATCTCTACAAATTAAAAAAAAAGGAAAATAGCTGGGCATGGTGGCACACACCTGTAGTCCCAGATACTTGGGAAACTGAGGTGAGAGACATCGCTTGAGCCCTGAAGGTTGAGGCTGCAGTGAGCTATGATCTCACCACTGCTCTCCAGCCTGAATGCAGACTGAGCCCCCATCTTAAAAAAAGAGAGGCCAGACACAAAGTGTAATTTCATTTTATATGGAGTGTACAGAATAGGCAACTTCATAGAGACAAAGAGTTGATTAGTAGTTGCCAGGAGATGGGGGTAGAGGTAAAAGAGAAGTAACTGCTAATAGCTATAGATTTTGTTTAAGGATGATGAAAATTTTCTGCAAAAAGTCGTTGGTGATATCTATACAATATTGTGAATAATAAAAAAAGCCCCACTAATTTGTACACTTTAAAATGGTGAGTTTTATGATATGCAAATTATGTTTTTTTAATTAAATGGGTGAAAAAAGAAAGGACCTATTTTTAAACATGCATTTGCTTATTTGAATTTTTTTAAGTCTCTTAAAGGGTATAACATTGCATAATTTTTCAGGCCTCATTTCCTGAAGTAAAATGTTACTAAACAAAATAAAAATTATAAAACAGAATGATATTCTAACTATCTATCTATCTATTTATCATCTATCTAATCTATCTATCATCAACAATGTATCATCTACTTAAAATGAATAAAGTATAAAAGAAACCACAATCATTCATTTAGTAGCTTTAAGAATCTACGATCTAGCTATTTTCACATTTATATTCCACTTAATAACTTTACTTGTATAAGTGATTTGGCTTTCTGTTTTGTTCATCTTTACTCTGTCCCACATTTTAGAATTGTGCAGTCTGTAGAGACATGACGTCCTATTATATTTTCAGTTGAGAAAGATTTGTGCAAATGAAAGTTCATGAGATTTGTCTTCAGGGATCCATTCCTATGAATTATATAAAATATAGACTGCTAGTAAAGTGACATTTAGAATACACACACATCTATTTCAAATAATAAACCAAGTTTAACTTATTTAATGTATTCCAATCACATGGAAGTCATAAAAGTAAGTGTGCTCTGAGAAATGAGTGCCATTACAATAAAATATTCAGCAATAAAACCATACACAGCAAAAATATAAAAGCATATAAAGTATTATGCTCTTGATGCTTAATTTACCAATACTTCAGGTCAGCAAAATTTTTGAGTATTTATTCCTTTGTTAAGTTTTCTTCTTAGCAAATACTACTTAGAATGTATTTGATCAAAATGATATTCTGTTTTCTACATGGTCATAGACTGAGTCAAGAGAGACAAAGGACATATTGAAAAATGACTAAATGATGTGCAACATGGTTTAACAAGAATGAATGGACATGTTTTTAGAGCAAAACTACTGTAGCACCTATACCCATGCTCTCTTTCTCAGATAAGTAGTCTTGTGAAATATTTTTTATACATTCCTTTTTTCTCATATCATTTGGAAATATAAAAGGGGAAAACAGAGTTAAAACAGACAGCCTGATCCATTCACTCCCTGCATCAGAGGGGTGCCCCTGGCAAGAAGAAAGAATCAGTTAGTTTAATCTCCTTGTCAGTACAGTAAATTGACTTGTGACTAAATAGACTATTGCTAGAAAGAGGTTACTTATCACTTGAATATTCTTAACAAGGTAACCCTGTTAAAAGTTGCTTATAGAAAATAAACCCAGACTCTAAGGATGTATGGGCATGGTTTTGGAAAATGTTATGTAAGTTGGGCTATAAATAGACAGATTTTACAAGACAAATGCTCCCTAATATCTCGGGCAATAACATATATACTTAGAGATCTCTTTTAATCTGGGGCAAAAATTCATGTGTGAAGCAGCAAAGAGAAACATGCAGAGCCACCATTAGTGTCGAGAGCTCTCCTTGTATTGTCTGTTCCACCTAATTTCCTATACCCTTGAAATTATTAATAAATTTTGACACCACTTGAGAGCTCTGAATTCTGTATGTCTGAATTAACAATCTAATCTATAGTGTAAACTCAATATGAAATATGTATAATTACTATTGAATGCAAATCCTCCCCTCTAATTAGTGAGTTCCATTTTGACAAGCTCAAAGTCACACTTGTTCAAATATTATCATCCTTTAGAAAATAAAAGAAATGATAAAGTCTCAGTAACAATTTAAACTAATGAATACAACAAATTTACATAAAATATATGGAAAATGTAAGTTTTAAAGTGGCATTATTTATTCTAGAAATATGTTACATAGCTAGTAAGTTAGCCAAAAATAGTTACAAGCTTTGAAGTATAATGTAGAGGCTCTCCAATGTAGTCTCCCTAAAGTGAAGTCCAATGTGTCCAAAGACAGATTGCTTTAGTATAATTTGTATTTCTTCAAAAATTTTAGTTACAGAACATATGAATTCAAAGGCTGCCAGAGTTAGATACAGAAAAACCTGGGAGGAGGGTTAAAGAACAGAAAAATCAAAGTATGTCAGATAATTATTTGATATTATTACTGTTGTATTTGTTTAATATATACTTGGTGAAAGATAAAGGGAGAGAAGGTAAAGGGCATTTAGGGATTAGTACTATGCTATGGAGGCATCTGTAATAAATAATGCACTGAGTTATTTGCTAGGTAGACTGAGAGGGACAGAGCAAAAGGGAACCCAAAATCTAACTATAAGCAGACGTAATAATAGGTAATTCTTACTTAACAAGTAACATTATCAAGTGTTTTCCATATATTAACTCATTTTGTGTTCATACAAATTAATGAGGTAGGCTATCATTTGCCTTTCTGAAACACAAAATACTATATTAAAATAAAGTTAAGTTGCTTAAATTCACACAGCCAAGAAATGGCGTATGTACTGTTCAAACTCTGGTAGTGTCTGCATAACACACACTACTAATGTTACATGGTGCTTGAATAATATTTGCTAAGGCCAATAGTGTGGGTAGGATTTGAAAAATATTCAACATTTGGGTGGAGTACCTAATATAGTGACATAACCAAGAAAAATATATTAAATGGTTAGAAAGATATTTATCAATCCAGAGAAAATACAGATAATAAGTATAAATTACTTATATGTTGCAGATGACTTCATTTATTGTGTAACATTATGTTCTTTTTTAAGTATACAGCATTTATTTCAACAAATACACAGCTTTTGAGCATCTATTATCTACTTTATGTGTGATGAACTTGGCACACAATAAAGTATATAAATGTTTAATATTATGATTATTATTTACTCAAATTAAGTTTACGAAAAATAGGAAATTATCAGTTATTAAAATAAAAGAAAAATCAAAATTAGAAAATAATTTCTTACATTGCAGATTGTAATTAGATCCAAGATGTTAGGTTGATGTGTTTATAAAAGTTGAATAAACTATTTGGCATTGTAAGCCAGTGTATTTCACTAAAATAGAAAATAATATAGCTACTTTGGTGGTAGCTGTGGAAGGCACGCTTTATAATAGCATGAGAAACGGGGTGACCCCTGAGTCCCTGGGAGTATGTAATTGACTTGCTTGTATATTATTTCTTCAGGCTAGCAGGGAACTTAATATATATAGTTGGCTTATAGTTATATCCTTTTATTTTCATGTTGATCTTAAATATTCTATCAGTTTTGAAAATTGAATATTGTATCTCTAAATACTATTAAACTGTCTATTTCTCACACAAATTTTGACCTTTTTGCTTCCTGTATTTGGGGGCTCTCTTATGTGCTTATATGTTAAATATATTATATAGTAGTTATATCTTCCTTATATATTGAATATTTTATCAGTATAAAATTACCTTCTCTGTCTCTATAGACTATTTTCTGTAAATGATTTGTTTGTTTGTTTGTTTGTTTGAGACGGAGTCTCGCTCTGTCGCCCAGGCTGGAGTGCAGTGGTGCAATCTCAGCTAACTGCAAGCTCCACCTCCCAGGTTCATGCCATTCTCCTGCCTCAGCCTCCCAAGTAGCGGGGACTACAGGCCCCCGCCACCACACCCGGCCAATTTTTTGTATTTTTAGAAGAGACGGGGTTTCAACGTGTTAGCCAAGATGGTCTCGATTTCCTGACCTCGTGATCCACCCACCTCGGCTTCCCAAAGTGCTGGGATTACAGGCATAAGCCACCACACCCGGCCTGTAAATGATTTGTATAATAATTCTATTTCATCTTGTATTATCAAAGTCACTCAAATTATTTCTTGGTTATTGCTTGCATGGTATGGTAGGTGAAATAATGCCCTGATACAAGATATCAAGTCCAAATCCCTGGAACTTGTAAATGTTACCTTATAAGAAAAGAAAAAAAAAAAAACAAAACTATTTGCAGATGTGATTAAGAAACTTGAGAGGGAGAGTTTATCATAGATTATCTGGACAAGCTGTAAATGCTTTCATAAGCATCCTCATTTTAAAAAGGCAGAGGGAAATTTCTCACACACACAGAAGAGAAGGCAATGTTAAGATGAAGCAGAAAGTCTTTCGAAGACTTATTTTGATGACTGCAGTGACGTAGCCATAAGTCAAGGAATACCGGTAGTTACCGGAAACTTGAACATATTTACATTCAGAGTCTCTGGAGTAAGTGCAGCCCTGCAGACACCTCGATTTTAACCAATAATAGTGATTTTTACACTTCTGGCTTCCATTTGGTTGTTTTTAGCCACTAAGTTGTTGGCAGTTTTTTTTACAGCAGGTAAAGGAAACTAACACTTATTGTATATCTTTTTCATTATTTTATATTCTATCTTTGAATAGAAAGTGTTTTTGTCATACACAACAAATATGTGAACCATGTTTTTTATCCTCACTATGCTAGAGTGATCTTACTAATCACTAATTTTTAATTAAAATTTTTAACATATTTATATTTTATATAATTACCAATATGGTAGGCCTTGCCGTGTTATCATTATGTCTTATGTCATTTTTGTTCTTGTATTCTTCACTTAATGACTTTGCCTTAAGTAAATATTTTGTAGTATTTATTATAAATACTACAAATCTTTATATAATATATATAAAAATTTATCTATATGAAAATTATATATAATTTATATATAATATAAAAAATTATATGTATAAAATATATAAAAAATTTATATAAACAAAAATATAAAAAATTAATATTCTTTTAATTTATTTTTTGCTATTATATATTTTCAGGGTTATTTTATTACTGATTACCTTGCAGATTACAATTCAAATTTAAACTCAAATAAATCTATTACTTTCTAATACTAACCTAATTTCAATAATGTACAGAGGAATGATGTCAGCAGGAAGGCAGAATATAAAACTCTGGAGCATCCTTCCCACTATGGACACAAAGATTCCACATCAATACACAGATGCTGAATTTTTTGTGAAAAATCCAGAAACAATTTAAGAGGTTCCTGTATGATAGGTAAGCTTGAGAACTGCACCATTGATAAGCTGCATTTAAGCCAGATGGAATATTTGAGTCATCCTCTTGCCACAGTTTTCCCCTAGCTCAATACCTCATAATTGAGAGAAGACACCCAGCTCCTGGGTTTTCCAAAAATAGATAAGAGAAGGTCAGGACTCTACATTTATCATTGACAATACATTTATCATTCTGATTTCTCTGGAGGATGTCAATAAACTACTTTCTCTTTTATCTGACTCTGAACACTGACAGCAAAAGGCTCCAGGTTGGGAGTCATTGAGAATAAGATGGCAGTTTGATCTTCCATGCCTGCAGTTGCCATAGGCACTCTCTCACACCTCAGCACACAGAAAGTGGACATAATTACCCAGGTATCGACTTATCCCTAGGGAGAAAAAGACTTGGAATGCCCGTCTAACATTCTAACTGTGTGGTGTGCTACACAAGAGACTGGCTTCTCTCTCACTTGTCAGAGCACTGACAGGACCTGGCATACTCAAGACGTCTGGGAGCTACTGAGAACCAAAAAATATCTCATGGCATGCTGCTCTACCAGTTGATCCATACTAGCAGACACCAGAGAGATCAAGACCTGAAAAAGAAACAATTAAATTCCTCTCACTTGGAATTAACACACACAATTCTAAAAATGATACATAGAGAAGTTTTGGGAGGCCCCCACAACCTCTTCCTTAGCTGATACGGTGTCATAAATATGCTCAATGAGCTCAGAAAAATAATGCATGCGCAAAATGAGAACTTCAAAAAAGATATTCAAAATGTGAAACACAACCAACCATAAATCTTGGAGATGAAGAATTAAATAAATAATTGAAAAATTTACTAGATGAGTTTGACAGTGGATTTGCACAAGCAGAAGAAAGAATACACAAACCTCAAGACAGGTCATTTGCGATTATGCAGTCATGAAACAAAAATTTAAACAAAAATCACAATGAAAGTGTGAACTTAAGGGACTTTTATGATACCATCAAGTGGACCAATATACACATTATGAAAGTATTCTTTTTGTATACAGTCCATAAGGAGAAGATAAAGAGAAAGGACCAAGAAAGTTTATAGAAAGAGGTAATTGCTAAAAAGTTCTCATGTCTGGGAAAGAAAAAGAACATCCAGATCTAGGAAACCCAATGGACTGAAATTAAAATAAACATAAAGAAATTCATACCAAGACACATTATTGTCAAATTTCCTAACATCAAGACAAGAAATTTTGAAACTAGTGACAGAGAAGTGACCTGTCACATACAACAGAAATTCTATAAGACTATTAGCAGATTTCTCAGAAGAAACCTTGCAGGATAGAAGGGAGTCAGATGATATATTCAGACTATTGACAGAAAAATTACCACCAACCATGAATACTACGAGTGGTAAAACTGTCCTTTAAAAATGAAAGATTAATAAAGACTTTTTCAGGCAAACATCCTAAGGGAGTTAATCACCACTAGACATGCCTTAGAAAAATATGTGAAAAGAAAATCTTCAAGTTGAAATGCTAAAGAGGAACACAAATACATAGAAAAACAAAACACATTGGTTAAGGTAAATATATTGACAAATGCAGAATACTGTAATACTGTAAACATAGTGCATAAATGACCTTTAATTCTAGTGTAGAAGTTAAAACACAGAAGTATAAAATAACTAAAACTGTAAAATACATGAATAATTTTAAAAAGATATGAAATTTAATATGAATAACATAAAGAGTGGGGAGATATGTAAAACATTAGACTTTTTTTATGTGATCAAATTTAATTTGCTATCAGCTTAGAGTGTTATAAGATATTTTGTGTAAATTCATGATAACCATAAAGAAAATACCTATAAAGGACACACACACACAGAGAAAGAGAGAAATGAATCAGTATGGCACTACTAAAAAGATTAAAAGAAGCAGCAAAAGAGGAACAAAGAGAAAAAAGACCTACAAAAAAGGCAGAAAATGACACTAGTAAGTCTAACCCTATCAATAATTACTTTAAATCGAAATAAACTAAATTCCCCAATCAGAAGACACAGAGTAGCTCAATTAATTAAAAAAAATAAAATAAAACTAAGAAAAAAAAGGCCTAAATGCTGTCTACAAAAAACTCACTTTAGATTTAAGAACACATAATTAAGCTGAAGTGATAGAGAAAATATCCCGTTTAACTGATAACAAAAACAAAGCAAGAGTGGCTACATGTATATCAGAAAAAAAATATATACTTTAAGTGAGAAATTTTCACAAAATAAGGAAGTGTATTATATAAATATTAAAGCATCAATTCAGCAGGAAAATATAACAAACATAAATATATACGCACCCAACATCCAACCACCTAAATATATAAAGTAAACATTGATAGTACTGAAGTGAAAAACTGATATAAATACAATAATACTAGGAGATTTCAACACCAAGTTTCAAGAACAGATAGAACACCCAGGGAGAAAATTAATAACAGACGACTTGAAAAACATCATAGATAAAGCAGTCCTAACAGACATAGACAGAATATCTAAACAGCAACAGCAGAATACAAATTCTTCTGAAGCAAACAGAGAACAGTCTCTGGTATAAATCATATGTTAGAACACACAAAAAAAGTCTTAACAAATTTAAGAATCTTACAATCATATAATAAAACTAAAAACCAATAGCAGAAAAAAACTAAAAATCTTCAAATATCTAAAAAACACTCTCTTGAATAATCAATAGGCCAAATAAAAAATCAAAATTAGAAAATATGTTGAAACAAATGAAAATTAGGAAACAATATATCAAAATGTATGAAATGCAGTAAAAGCAGTACTAAGAAGGAAGTTTATAATGATAAACATCTACATTCAAAAAGAAAAAAGATCTGAAATAAATGGTCTACCATTAGACATGAAGAAATTAGAAAAAGATAAACTAAACACGAGTTTGTGGAAGAAAAAATAACTAAGATTAGGGCAGAAATAAATGTAAGAGAGAATATAAATATTAGAAAAAGTAATTGAACCTGAATTAGTTTTTTTGGAAAGATCAACAAAATTAACAAACCCTTTGTTAGACTAAGGAAAAGGGAAAAATCAAATACATAAAATTATAAATGAGACAGGAGACATTACTTCTGATTTCACATAAATAAAAAGGATCGTAAAATATCTTATGAACAATTATATCACAAAACTGGATAGTCTAGAAGGAATGGATAAATCTCTAGAAACATACAATACCCAAACTGAAGAAATAGAAAATCTGAATAGACCTATAACTAGTAAGGATATTGAGTAAGTCATCAAAAACTTCACAACAAAGAAAAACCCAGGACCAAATGGCACTGGTGAATGTTGCAAACATTTAAAGGAGAACTAACATCAATTTTCTCAAAATCTTTCAGAAATCTGAAGAGAAGGGAACACTTCCCAACTCATTGTATGAGGCCAGCATTACCCTGAAATCAAGGTCAAAGACACTAAAACAAACAACAGGAAAGTATTTCCTATAAGTGTAGAAACATAAATCCTAAAATACTACCAAACTGAATTCAGTACATCATTAAAAGCATTATACACACTGACGAAGTGATATTTACCCCTGGAATTCAATGATGTCTCTGCATATAAAAATCAATGAATGTGATACATCACATTAACAGACTAAAGGATAAAATCATATAACCATCTTAATAGATGCCAACAAAGCATTTGACAAAAATTCAATATTTCTTTCTGATAAAAATTCTCAAAAAACTAGGAATAGAAGGATATCACCTCAACATAAAAGGCAATATATTGAAAGCCACAGCTAACACTCAAAGGGGAAAAACTGAAAACGTTTTCTCTAAGATCAGGAACAGGATATGTTTGTCTTCTTTAGGTACTTCTATTGAACAAAGTACTAGAATGCTATCCAAAAATAAAATATAAAAGGCATCCAAATCAGAAAGGAAGAAGAAATATTATCTCTTCACAGACGACATGAACTTTTAGGTAGAAAACACTAAAGACTCAAAGAAAAACAAACAATTAACAAACAAGTTCACTAAAGTTGCAGAATACAAAATCAACACCCAAAAATCAGTTATATTTTTTTCAGATAATTTATTGTTAATGTAACTAACAATAAATGTAGCAATAAATCAGCTGTTACACTAACAATAAATCAGTTGTTACACTGACAATAAATTATCTGAAAAGAAAATTAAGAAATAAATCTCATTTACAATAGCATCGAAAAGAATAAATACTTGTATAGTGAAAAACACTGGTGAAAAGAATTAAAGAAGACATTAGGGGAAAGAGGAAATAGGGAGAAGGTAGTCAAAGTAATTAAGCTTTAAAAAAAAAGAAATTAAGACAAAAATAAATGGAAAGACACCCTATGTTCATCCTGTGGAATACTTACTATTACTAAAAATGCCTATGCTATTCAAAGCAAACTGCAGATTCAATGCAATCTCTATCAAAATTCCAGTAATAGAAATAAAGAAAACAAACCTAAAATGTATGTAGAGTCAAAAATATTGTGAAAAGCCTAAACAATATTGAGAAAGACAATAGCCGGAGGCATGACATGTCCTGATTTCAAAATATATGACAAAGCTACAGTAATTAAAACAGCATGGTACTGGAATAAAAACAGTCATATAGGCCAATGAAATAGAATAGAGAACCCTGAAATAAATCCATACATTTTTGGCCAGCTGATCTGCAAAGATGCCAAGAATACGAAATGGGGAAATTATAATTTCTTCAACAAAAAGTGCTGGGAAACTTGGATATCTACATGCAAAGGAATGAAATTAGAGCCTTTTATATGCCATGCACAAAAATTAACTCAAAATGGATTAAATACTTAAAAATTAAGACATGAAATTGTAAAACTCCTGGAAGAAAACTGAGGAAAAGCTTTCTGACATTGGTCTGGAAAGTCATTTCTTGACAACAAAATCATAGGCAACAAATGCAAAATTAGACAAGTGGGACTTCATCAAACTAAACAGCTTCTACTCAGAAAGGAAACAATGAACAAAGTGGAAGGCAATCTATGAAATGGGAGAAATCATTTACAAGCCATATATCTGGTAAGAGGTTAATGTCTAAAAAATGTAAGAATCTCTTGCAACTCAATAGAAACACACACACACACACACACATGCACACATACACAAACAGACATAAGCAAAAAGCAAAAAATCAATAACCTAAGCAATGGGCAGAGGGTGTGGATGGTGTTTCTTCAAAGAGACACAAATGGGCAACAGATATATGAAAAGGTGTTCGTCGTGACTAATCATCAGGAAAATTCAAACAAAGACTACAATGAGATCACACTTCAAACCTATTATGATGGTCATTATCCAGAAAACAAAGAATAACAAGTGCTGGTGAGGTTGTGGAGGATTTGAGATCCTTTTAAACTGGTGGTAAGAATGTAAAATGGTGTAGTTGCTATTGAAAACAGTATGGCGGTTCCCCTAAAAATTAAAAATATGACTACCATATGATACATTTCTGGATATTTATTGAAAAGTGTTAAATTCAGTATCTCAAAGAGATATTTATACTCCCATATTTATTGCAGCATTGTTCACAATAGCCAACACGTGGTAACAACCTAACTGTCCACCAATGAAAAACTGGATACAAAGTGATATACACATAAAAACGGGTATTATTCATCTTTTAAAAGGAAGCAAATATTATTATATGTAATAATGTGGATAAACCTGGAGGACATTACACTAAGTGAAATAAGCCAGTCACGCAAGGACAAGTAGTGTATGATTACACTTATATGAGGAATCTAAGCTAGTCAAATTTACAGGAGCATAAAGTCGAAAGGTGGTTACCAGGATCTAAGGGCAGGGCTAAATGGAGAATTGCTTTTCAATGGATATACAATTTTTCAGTTAAGCAAGATGAAAAAGGTCTAGAGATCTGCTGTACAATATTGTGCTTAAAGGTACCATTACTGTAGTGGATACTTAAAAACTGGTTAAGAGGGTGCATCTCATGTTACATGTTCTTAAACACAATTTTTAAAAAGATATGAAATGCTAACTTCCAATACCTATGAATGTTACTTTGTTAGGAAATAGAACCATTGTACATGTAATGAGATGAAGTCACATTGAGTAGGTTGAACCCTTAATTCAATTTGACTGGTAGCCTTATAAAAAGAGAAGAAGAAAAAAATTAAAAAAATTAAAAAATAAAAATAAATAAAAAGAGAAGAAGAGATACAGAGACAAAGAAATGCAAGAAGAAGATGGCCATTTGATAAAGGCAGAGATTGGAGTGTTGTATCTATAAACCAAGAAATGCTAAGGCACATACCAGAAGCTAGAAGAGGCAAATAAAGATTCTCCCCTATTGGTTTCAAAGGGAGTATGACTTTGCTGATGCCTTAATTTTGGACTTCTAGCCTCTAAAACAGTGGGACAATAAATTTCTGTTGTTCTAAGACCAAAAAAATAAAACACAGAAACTTTAATATATCTTTGTTTCCTCTCCTCTTCTTTGTGCTATTATTGTTATACAAATTACATCTTTATATATTTTTAGGACCATCAACATATTTTCATAAATATTGCTGTATGAAGTTATACTTTAAAGCAGATAAAAGAACAGATTTACAAACAAGAAATATGTTTATACTATCTGTTATATTTAACCACATAATTTTCCCTTACTTGTGCTCTGCCCTTTATTTCCTCATGTGGATTTTAGTTACTGTGGATGCTGTGATCTTGTCAGCAGTTTGCTATTGCTTTTGGCAATGCCTTAGAAATAGAGCCTTTTTCACAGAGGTGATCGCTAAGTCAAATCAAATAGCCACAACACCTTGGGAACAGAGATTTTCCAGGTTGTTGCTAATTGGACAAAATATTTACTGTGCTCTAGGGATGGAGCTTTTAATGGAGCTCCAAAAGAGATTAATCCTGTCATTTGGCCACAAGACTGCTGATTTTCATGGCTACTGTGATAAAGAGCTGTAAACAGAAGGTATTGGGAACAGCCACAAGTTGAAATGCCACAGACCCTGCTATCTCATTGAGATTTGACAGTGTGTCTTGGATAGGAATGTTTCAGTTCAATCTGGTTATCTAGTTAACTTCTAGACTTCTGAAATGGTTGATTTTAGCTGTTTTGCTGGTATTGTTTTTTGTGGAAAGTCATTACCAAGACCCTCACTTGGCCGTTCTGGAGTCAACTTTGATGTCTACATGTTTAAATTTTTATTTCAGAAATTTAAAACATACATAAAAGCGAAGAGAAGTATATAAAAATGCACTCATTACACAGCTTCAATTTTTTTTTAACTATGGCTAGTTTTGCTTTAAGTATAACCCTATGAATTTCCCTTCACTCCTGGTTTTTTTTAAGCAAATGCCAGACACATATCATATCATTTATGAGTATTTCAATACATAACATACAAAATAAAGGCTTTACAAACCACCATTATTTAACCCTGCATTTTTATGGAATTAATAGTTAATATTTTCTAATTGTCTCATAATTTTTTTACAATCTCATATCAAGATTCATATAATATCTTTATATATCAATTGATTAAGAGCTCTCTTAGGACTTTTATTGTATAGGCCTGCCTTCCAATACTGTGTTGTCTCTTTCAATTTATTTTATGAAAGATTGTTATACATTTATGTAGATTATTTTTCACAATCGGGACTTTGTAGACAGCAACCTCGTATTGCCATTAAATGTATGTTTATATTCCCTGTATTTCTCGTAAGCTAAAGGTTAAATCTAGAAACTCTATCAAGTTTAGGCTCAAGAGTTTTGGCAAAAATGCTTCATAAGCTGTGTTGGGTATTTTCATCAAGTGTCACATAAGACTGTCTGTTTCTGTGATTTTTGAAGTCATTCATATTCACCACGTAGATCTATTAATTTACTAGAGATTGCAAGATACTATTCTATTTATTCAATTTCTTTCCCATTTATAAGCTTGAATATATCTATAAGTAGACACTCCTGTAAGTTGAATGTGTCCCGCAACCCCCAATGTTACAGTGTTGGAAGGTGAGGCCAAGTGAAAATTGGGCCATGAGAGCTCTGGTTTCATGAATGGATTACTGCTCTTATCATGTGAGTGTGTTTCTTATCTTGGTAGGGGGTTCTTATAAAAGAAAGAGTTTGGTCCCCTTTTCTCTCTCTCTCATCCTCTCTTTGCCCTTCTTCTTTACACCATGTGATGACACACCAAGAAGTCCCTGCACAAATACCAGCTCCTTGATCTTGGCCTTCCCAGCCTGCAGAGCTGTGAGGAAATAAATTTCTTTTATCTATAAATAACCCAATGTCAGGTATTCTGTTTTAACAGCACAAAACAGACTAAGAAACTTCCCTTAATCAACAAGTTAAGTAATCTGAGGTATGTTTTGTGAATGATAAAGAAATCCTGATACTTTCTTATTGTTGGCCAGTCTTAAAAACAATGTGTGTTTTCCTAGTATTCACCAAATGTGACTAGGGCAGGTTTTTGTCGGTTTTTATGTTTGTTTTTGCTTTTGAGTATATTAGGGATTTTTGAATTAAATCTATTTTCTGTGTTTTAAATAATTATCCTACATACTTAAATTATTTTGTCATTGGCTAGTGGGACCCCATCAACCTGGCTGCTAAACCATTTCAATATGATCTTAGGGTCTTTAATAACTTTCTTTCTTTTTGTCACGTGCTTTGATATCTATCATTTCTCCAAGGGTCTCTGTTTTTGTTTTGTTTGCTGTTTTTTTGCTTTTTAAATGAATATGGTCTTCAGAGACTACAATATACATATTACTCAATGCCACCAGACTAGGCATTATTTATAGGACTTAAGAGATTGAAAATAAAAAATATTTGAAATGAAATGTGTATGTGTGTTTTGTTAAGAAAAAAAAATGCACAAGTTAAACAAAAAATGAGGCTATATTCAAGCCTACTGAAATAGGGAAGTATGAAGCCAGTTCAATAATAACCAACACCAGAGGAAGATTCCCACCACATGGAGGATAGCAAAAATCATCACTATGCCAACCACTAGGAATTAAAGTACTCTCACTTCCACACTTGTACTCACTGCATCCTGAACTGCAATTTTACCAATTGCCTAAATTTGGTAAAATCAATCACATTCACATGCAATGAGTTATATGAAGCAGATTTATTGCTCACATAAAAGCAGCAAGGGAGAAAACAAAAACAAAAACAAAAAAAGGAAGGATCTATTGTGAGCTAGTCCCTCAAGGCTCAAGAAAGCTGTCTGAGGCAGATGCGATCCCAAAAGGCAATCTATGCCAGGTTTTATACCTTGGGGGCAACAAGAATCACTGAGCAAATTCTGAAGAACCCACTGCTTCCAGGGGAGAGAGGAAGGAAGCCCAGGCTGTCTGGGCAGTTCCCCTCTAATTCAAGATGCCACACTCCTTAGTAGGGACAGAAACATAGTCCAGGCTGTTTCAGGCAGTTCCTCCCTATCTCAGAATATTGCATTCCAAGCACATTCTTTTTTTTTTTTTTATTATACTTTAAGTTTTAGGGTACATGTGCACATTGTGCAGGTTAGTTACATATGTATACATGTGCCATGCTGGTGCGCTGCACCCACTAACTCGTCATCTAGCATTAGGTATATCTCCCAGTGCTATCCCTCCCCCCTACCCCCTCCCCACCACAGTCCCCAGACTGTGATATTCCCCTTCCTGTGTCCATGTGATCTCATTGTTCAATTCCCACCTATGAGTGAGAATATGCGGTGTTTGGTTTTTTGTTCTTGCGATAGTTTACTGAGAATGATGGTTTCCAGTTTCATCCATGTCCCTACAAAGGACATGAACTCATCATTTTTTATGGCTGCATAGTATTCCATGGTGTATATGTGCCACATTTTCTTAATCCAGTCTATCATTGTTGGACATTTGGGTTGGTTCCAAGTCTTTGCTATTGTGAATAATGCCGCAATAAACATACGTGTGCATGTGTCTTTATAGCAGCATGATTTATAGTCCTTTGGGTATATACCCAGTAATGGGATGGCTGGGTCAAATGGTATTTCTAGTTCTAGATCCCTGAGGAATCGCCACACTGACTTCCACAATGGTTGAACTAGTTTACAGTCGCACCAACAGTGTAAAACTGTTCCTATTTCTCCACATCCTCTATGGCACCTGTTGTTTCCTGACTTTTTAATGATTGCTATTCTAACTGGTGTGAGACGGTATCTCATTGTGGTTTTGATTTGCATTTCTCTGATGGCCAGTGATGGTGAACATTTTTTCATATGTTTTTTGGCTGCATAAATGTCTTCTTTTGAGAAGTGTCTGTTCATATCCTTTGCCCACTTTTTGATGGGGTTGTTTGTTTTTTTCTTGTAAATTTGTTTGAGTTCTTTGTAGATTCTGGATATTAGCCCTTTGTCAGATGAGTAGGTTGCGAAAATTTTCTCCCATTTTGTAGGTTGCCTATTCACTCTGATGGTAATTTCTTTTCCTGTGCAGAAGCTCTTTAGTTTAATTAGATCCCATTTGTCAATTTTGGCTTTTGTTGCCATTGCTTTTGGTGTTTTAGACATGAAGTCCCTGCCCATGCCTATGTCCTGAATGGTAATGCCTAGGTTTTCTTCTAGGGTTTTTATGGTTTTAGGTCTAACGTTTAAGCATATTCTACATTTATTCTAAGAGCTACAGGCAAGAAGAAAAGTGGGAAAAAAACTGGGTCGACCAAGCCTATCAGGAGCTCTCCAGCAGGGAAAGAGATTGAATACAACTCTCGTAAACAAAGAGCAAGAGTTTTTAAGTGCTGAGGTGAGCTAGTGGAAAAGTACCAGAGGACATTAAAGGCAAAGTTGGTCAATGTCACTAGGAAATCTGAATTTTTAGCAAATTCAGATTAGTACTTATCAAAGTTATGCCCATGCTCCTACAGACACTGGGAGATAGGGGTGCACTCTCTCTTGATGGTTACGTTTCAAATGGATGGTTACCAGGTCTTTGAGGAAGATTCCTAGGTTATAAAACTTGCAAAAGCCTGGAAGATTTACATCTCAAAGGTACAGAGAGAGAATTTACAACTGGCAGTTTTCTAAAGTAAATATTCTAAGCAAAGGGATGAGTCTCTAGTCAGGAAGAAACATAGCTAAGTTCAGTCAAGCTAAGGAAAACATTAAGGCTGTCTTGATCAATACACACACACACACACACACACACGGGTGTGCACAAAAATACACCCACACACAATCACATGTATGTGACATAATTTAGTGACAACATACTAGATAAGTAGATTCTTCTAATTTCAGTGCAAATCTAGGACTATCAGGCTTTTACCTAGTCTCACTGATCTTATAAATATTATTTCCTTTTCCCTTCAATAAAAATCCTCGCTCTCAATGATACTACCATAATGACTCATTTTATTTTTCCAAAACTGCACATATACTGGCTGAGAATGAAATTTATAGAAGTATCTCTAATTGCATGAATTTTTTTTAAAGTTGCTTGGAAATTCTTTTTGTTCTGAATTCATTTCACATTAAGATATGCAGTTAGACTACTGTGTTTCAAAGTAACTTGGAAGAATTTTTCTCTGTGGGGTACCAACAAGTGTAAAGTCTGCCAAGCAAGATGAATAATGAACACACTCTCGAGATCTGCTGTACAATGTTATGCCTACTGTCCACAATAACGTGAGGTATACTTAAAAATTTGTTACTGGGCAAATCTCATGTTGTATTCTTACCACAAAAATTAAAATAAAACAGAATAAAGTTGATTTGTCTTAGTTTACTTTTTATTGTAGAAGATAACCATTTTAATGTCAAATATGTCCACTATTCCAAAGTCAAAACAATAAGTATATATCGAGAAAAGTTTAGTTTCTATGCCTGTCCCTCCCCTTATTATACTTTCCCTTTATATAGAAATATTTCCCCCTCAATGTTATGGTTTATTGTTCCATTGTTCTTTTTCATTCTATAAGTAACTATGTATACTTATGTATGAGTACATATATCCATTTGCATAGTACTCAATTGTGTGAATATAATAAAGTATATTAAATAAATCCCCTCTACTACCAAATATTTGGATATTTTTATTTGAGAATGTACTTTCCTCACAGTATGTTTGAATTCTATATATTCTGTCTCTATATTTTTTAATACTAAGAAGCAGGGGTAGCCCAAAATAGTCTCCTTACTTTCATCATCCAGAGGTCCTGTTTTTACTGTTGCCTTTTCTAATGGTTAAAAATGTGAGCCTCTTCCCCTCCCCGACTTTACCTAACCCCTCTTTTCCTTTGTCCCTATTGTTCCTCTGCGGCTGGATTTGAACTTTATTCCCAGTATTTTGTCCTCACTTCAGTGCTTTCTTGAAAAAGAGAGTTTCGATTGATTCATTTTAATACTTTTTAGAGCCACCAAATATTCCCTACTGTATTCCTGTTGTATCCTAGAAAAGCCCCTTCCTGTTTATGTGTTATTCTAAAACTGGGTTGCTGAGCTTTCTAGTCAGTAGCTTATGGTATTTTGAGTTTCTCCAGATTTTTAAAAAGTCACTTTTCTTTGGTTTCTTTCCTGTGGATTTCTCTTATAATTTTAAGAATATGAGAGTTAAATGTCTACTATATACATGGAGTTCTTATGTGACTCTGGTAATAGCATCATTGACATGGCATTAGGAGTTTACAAAATATTTCATCTCATTTCATTTTTATAACCCTAATGGCTCAAACTGCATGTTCAAATAGTTTAAGATATCTGCCATTGATGTCAAAGAAAGTTCGTATGTAGTAGAATGAGAATTGAAGGCAGCTTCCAACCTGGTAACAAAAGCATGCTCCACACCACTGTGGTTTATAGCTACATCTTGGGTAGAATGGATGCAAACTATTCTGTCGAATTGATACAATTTCCTTATATTTTAGAAACTTAAGGGAACTAGCCCATGAATATCCTAAACCAGTAATGTTCATTATCTCAAATTATAGCTCAAAAAGCTCAAAAGTGTATGTGAATGACAGAGCAAATCCCTATCACCATTGAGAACAGGTGATGGACTAAGTCTCCTGTCTCTCAGTCTACAGTCCTATACGCTCTAATTAAATTGAAAACATCCCCTGAAGGAAACACTCAGTGAATTCTCTGCTGTTAAACTTCACTCATTAAAATATTGTTCTTTTAAGTGAAAGAGCCAGTTACCTTTAGGGAAGACTGCCTTTCTGAATTCCAAAATAACTTTTCCTGCACTCTTTACTGCCTAGCATAATATATGGAGAATAGAAATATATGAACCTCACTTCCTCATTCATTGGTTTGTAGTAATACTGAAGTAATTGCATATACCTTAGCATGCACTGGCAAGTTGGATGCTTAGGAATAAGAAGTTTATACACATTTTCTCAATTGGTATCAAAGAGACATGGAAAAGCATGGATTGTTATGAAATGGTTTCATTATTATGGAGTCTTATCTCTTAACCTTTGATACCATATCCTTGAATTGTGAGCCATAAGGCAGCATTTTCAAATGTAACAGAAATAATTGCACATAAAATTAAAATACAGGTTGTAGGAATATAATATGGTAAGATTTTGGGTGGTACATGTATCAACAAACTTGTTATACTGAGGGACCATGTACTGGATCACTAGGCATGACTCCTGAAATATAGTCCTATATAGCTAGGAATTATGATTGTGGCTTTATTTTTTGGTCCAATCAGAAGACATAATTCACATGGTAGGTTAAACAGGGAAAGCTTAAAATAGAAATTATAAAGTATAATAAAAGGATAATTTGAGTATACAATAAAATTTTATATGATACTCTAAGACAAAAGAGAATACTCAGGAAATCATAGGTTCAGAAGAGGTTCCCACTAGCTCCACGGAGACTGCAGTCCCACACAGGCCTCCCTGCTGCAGTTGGAGTGATGGCAGCATCATTCACAATTGCCAAAGGGTAGAAACAACCTAAACATCTACACAAGGATGAATGAATAAATCAAATGTGATATATACACACAATAGAGTATGATTTAGACTTAAAAGGGAATGAAATTCTGATACATGCTGCAACATGGATTAATATTGAAAACATTATGCTAACTGAAATAAGGAGTACACGCAAGAACAAATATTGTATGATTTCACTTATCTGAAGTACCCAGGCTAGTCAAATCATAGAGACAGAAAGTAGACTGGCAGTTTCCAGGGACTGGGGGTCAGGAGGATAAGACAGGTCTTGTTTAATGGACACAGATTTTCAGTTTTAGAGGAGGAAAACATTCTGGAGATGGATGGTGGTGATAGTTATGAAAGAATGTGCATATAATTAATGCCAATGAATTGGTACATAAAATAGTTAAAATGGTAAAGTTTATGCTATGTATATTTTATGACAATTTAAAAAAATAAAAGAAAGAAAAAAATACACAACTGTCCCTGGATACATCTGTTGAACAAAGAATGTCCTCACTGTGCTTATAGAACCGGGTGGAAGGATGGGAACTATAAAGAATCTTTTTCTGTCTCTTCCCTCTTTCTTTTGTGAATTGTTCTACCTAATTGATATACCTATTTATGTTTCTCTATCTAGTTTTGTTTTACTTTATTTTGTTTTTTAAAAAACACAAATGTTTTAGTGCACAATTCTAATTGTTGGGATGCAGATTATCATTCCTTTAGTTACTCTAGCTAATTAGGAGGTAATCTATAGGATATACTTTCATAAATTGATTTGTAAATTTCCTCTAATTTTAGGGTTCCCATGCTAACAAAAAAGCCACTATATTTTTAGTATAATTATGTCTCAAGTATTTCATGAGACAGAATTATACTGAATTCCTAATTCCTTTTTGAAAGAAATTCAAATTTAACTGAGGGCCCTGTGTGTTATCTGACAACTCTATTTGGAATTCTCTTCATCTTTGCTTTCTTCCTGACAACATCTTACCTAAATTTCAAGGCTTAGCACAAATATTTCTTCTGTTCTTTGATCCTCTAGACAACATAGATATGCTTCAAATTCTGAATTTACTTCATAGGCAGTGGGGAGTCAGTCTTGGATTAAAGAGGAAATTCTAATATAGATGTTAAAAGATATTTTGTCTTTGCTCTAATTCAATTGATCTATAATTTACCATAATATTGCATTTGTCATTGCTAGTTATTGTCAAAAGGTATAAGTTCTAATCAATATGAAAATATTTAATATCTATATTAAGAATACAATACAGTCTATTTAACATAGAAAGACTAAAGAAGAAAATAAAAAGCATTAGCTAAGATACCTTAATATTACTATCTGGAAATTTTTCAGGAGTACAGAAAGAACAAGAGTGTGAAGAGCAAAAATAACTATCTAGTAGTCTTTTAAATGAACAGGGTTTATTAGAATTGCATTGTTTCTTGTTATTTCTAATATTGGATTCCCCTCTGGAAAGTTCCCAAGAGGTTTGGCATTTACTAAAAATTAGTGAGGAGAAAATTGTCAGAAAATCTATAGTTGAAACATAGAACACTTTTCCAGGTAAATATATTTTATCTCATTGGAGAGTCTGAAAATTCCTGGTACTTAAAGTTGTTTAAAAGAGGAATGGCAATGTTGCTTTGTACAATTTTATGTTATGTATGAAAGAAAGGAAGTTGTTAAGAATTTGATGATGAGTATCAAGCATATCAAATATATTAGCACTATTAATTTTTTTAAACAAAACCTTTTTATGGACAGAAAAGAATAGGAAATTAAAAGGTAGTGATGGCTGAACCAGCAGACTTGCTAGACTCCGAAACCTCAAATGTGCAATGGTATCCAGGAAAAAAGAACCAAACCACTTCCACTCCATTCTTGATGGAGAAAAATAAAGGTAGAAAATGCTCATAAAATCGAGAATTAACACTTTCCCCTCTCTGAACCCGTAAAGACAGTCTTTGAAAAAAAAATAAAGGTAATAAAACTATTTGGGGCTGCAGTATAGTTTGAAATCAGGTAATGTGATTCCTCCAGATTTTTTATTTTTGCTTAGTCTTGTTTTGGCTATGTGGGCTCTTTTTTGGTTCCATATAAATGTTAGGATTTTTTTTTCTGGTTCTGTGAAGAATGATGGTGGTATTTTGATGGGAATTGCATTGAATTTGTAGATTGTTTTTGGCAGTACAGTCATTTTCACAATGTTGATTGTACCTATCCATGAACATGGGATATGTTTTCATTTGTTTTTATTGTCTATGATTTCTTTCAGCAGCGTTTTGTAGTTTTTCTTGCAGAGGTCCTTGGTAAGGTATATCCCTAAGTATTTTTTTGCAGCAATTGTAAAAGGGGTTGAATTCTTGGACTCATTGCCAACTTGGTTGCTGACGGTGTATAGGAGAGCTACTGATTTGTGTAGATTAATTTTGTTTCTGGAAATTTTGCTGAATTCTTCTATCAGGTCTAGGAGTTTTGGAGGAGTCTTTAGTACCTAACCGTTTCTTAAGATGGCAAAAGAGCAGAGGGACAATCAGGCTGTGAAATCACACTATCCTATCTGCAGAAATAGCATGGATAGATTAGATAGATGATAGATAGATAGATAGATAGATAGATAATAGATGATAGATAGATAGAGACACAGATAGAGGTAGAGACAGAGACAGAGATAGAGATAGAGATAATCTTTGGAATGAAATCACCTAGTCACAAGTCTAATAGCTGTAAAGGGGGGTACATGTCAGCCAGATTAAGATAAAACTACCTCCAACGAACAGATAATTTTGGAAAACAGAGTGCTGAAGCACGTGCACACACACACACACAGAGTCATTTATTAATACAAAGAAAACTAATATTTTAGAAGGTACTTCATCTAGAGTGAAATATACTGAATTACATTTTAACTATTATTTCCCATTGAGCAACACTGACTCTTGCCAATGCTTTAGCTAAGCCAAACCCCTTCTGAAAATAGCAACTACTTCCTAGCCTTAGAGAATGGCAGAAGAAATGTTCCTGACACACTATTAAGAATCTGAAGTAGGCCTGGCGCGGTGGCTCATGCCTGTAATCCCAGCACTTTGGGAGGCCGTGATGGGAGGAACACCTGAGGTCAGGAGTTTGAGACCAGCCTGGCCAACATGGCGAAACCTTGTCTCTACTAAAAATACAAAAATTAGCCAGGTGTGGTTGTGCACGCCTGTAATCCCAGGTACTCAGGAGGCTGAGGCAGGAGAATCGCTTGAATCCAGAAGACAGAGGTTGCAGTGAGCTGAGATCGTGCCACTGAACTCCAGCCTGGGGGACAGAGCAAGACTCTGTCTCAAAAAAAAAAAAAAAAAAAAAAAGAACGTGAAGTATTATAATATGTGTGCCCTTTTCAAGCAGGTGTGTGCCAAATTTGCAAGTCTTTTAATTGCTCAACTCTATTGCTACCACTATAAGGAATGGTTAAAATCAATTTAGATCTGCACTGTCCCATAGAAATAAAATGCATACCTCAAATATAAGCCATATATGTAATTTTAAATTTTCTTGTGGCGACGTTTAAAAATTAAAAACAAAAGTTAATTATATATCATATTTAATCTATCTGAAATATTATCACTTCAACATGTGATCAGAATGAAACTAACCAATGAAATATCATACATTCTTTTGATTGCACTAAATTTTTGAAGTTGATTTTGTATTCTATACTTATAGCCAATCTCAAATCAGTATAGCCATCTTTTAAGTGCTCACGAGCCACAGGTGGTTAGTGAGTACCATATGAAAAAGTGATCATTTAGATTTTTTAAATGGTAGTATATTTGTGCCAGTGTTCAGAAATACTAAAGAAAGTAAAAGACAAAAATGATTTTTCATTGCTCTTGAAATAAATCCTGTTTTGGTAATATGATGGTCAAGGTTATTCATGCTCTGTCTCTCTTACATTTCCCTAGTTACTCTCAGTCTTTTTTTTCTGTTTTGGCCACTGATCTTTTTACAGGTTTTGGAATGCACCATACTTCTCCCCACCTTATAGATACACAGGGCACATGGTGCTTACTTTTCCTGAAACAATTCATATCCACATTTTTCCCTTGCTTCCTACTCACCTCTCAATTTTCAATTCAGAAAATTTTTAGTTTAATAAAACTATGAGAGTCCGGGCGTGGTGGCTCATACCTGTAATCCCAGCATTTTGGGAGGCAGAGGCGGGCAGATCACCTGAGATCGGGAGTTTGAGACCAGCCTGACCAACAAGAAGAAACCCTGTCTCTATTAAAAATACAAAATCAGCTGGGCGTGGTGGTGCATGCCTGTAATCTCAGCTGCTTGGGAGGCCAAGGCAGGAGAATTGCTTGAACCCGGGAGGTGGAGGTTGCAATGAGACGAGATTGTGCCATTGCACTCCAGCCTGGGCAACAAGAGCGAAATTCCGTCTCAAACAAACAAACAAACAAACAAAACTATGAATACAGGGAGACATTAAGTCTCATATTTCATATTTTAAAGCAAAGTTTAAGTTTCCTTTATAATATCCAGAACACTAGTGATGTTTTAAAAATTAAGATTATTTCCCACCACTTCTAAAAGTTTACAGAGACTATACATCATATGTAGAATAAACTCTAAATGGCTTATATTGTCTCCAAAATTGTATAATTTATACTCTGCCCCTGCCTTTCACACCTTATTTATCTACCACTTTGCCCATGCTTCCTTCATGCCAGCCTCCCAGATATTCTTTCTGTTCTAGTAATATGATAGGCCCTTTCCAGTCAATATGTGCTGCTCTTCTCTGTGCCAAAATGTTCTTGATCTAGTCCTTTTATATGCAATGAGGTAGCCACTAAGCCACTATTCAACTTTGAAATTAAATTCATTAAAATTAAATAATTAGGTATTCATACTGCAAGATATATATACATACACATAAAAATATATATATATATATATATATATATATAGACACAAACCTTACATCTTTCACAAAAACTAACTCAAAACGAATGGTAGATCTAAATGTAAATACAAAACTATAAAATTTCCAGAATATAACATAGGAGAAAATCAAGATAACCTTTGATTTGGTGATGACATTTTAGATACAACAGGAAAGACATGATCCATGAAAGAAAAAATGATAAACTGAATCTCATTAAAATTAATTTTTGCTTTCCAAAAGACGCCGTCAAGAAAACAAGTAGACAATTGGGAGAGAATATTTGCAAACGATAGATCTTATAAAGGACTGTTAGCTAACATATACAAAGAACTCTTTCAAAACTCACTAATAATAAATAGTCTAATTATAAAAATATGTGCCAGAGACCTCAGGACATGATGAGATGTCTGTCTCACCAGGAAAGATACACAGTTGGCAAACAAGCATTGAAAAGATGTTCCACGTCATATGTTGTTAGGGAAATGCAAATTAAAACAGCATTAAGGTATCACTACACGCATATTAGAATAGGCAAAATCTAGAACATAGACAACACCGAATGCTGATGAGTATGTAGAGCAGCAGGAGCTGCTACTCATTGTTTATGGGAGTATGAAACAGTATAGCCACTTTGGAATACAGACTGGTGGTTTCCTACAAAAGTAAAACTATTCTTACATGACCAGCAATCATAATCCTTGGGATTTACCCAAAGGAGCTGAGATCTCATATTCACACAAAAACCTGCACATGGATATTTGTAGCAGTATTATTCACAACTGCTAGACTTGTAAGAAAATAGAATGTCCTTCAGTAGTTGACTAAGTAAACTACGGCACATCTAGACAATGGACTATTATTAAGCACTAAAAAGAAATGAGCGTCAAGCCATAAAAATGTGAGAAGGAGGTCGGGTGCGGTGGCTCACGCCTGTGATCCCAGAAGGCTGAAGCGGGCGGATCACGAGGTCAGGAGATTGAGGTCATCCTGGCTAACACAGTGAAACCCCGTCTCTACTAAAAATACAAAAAAATTAGCCGAGCATGGTGGCGGGTGCCTGTAGTCCCAGCTACTCAGGAGGCTGAGGCAGGAGTGTCACTTGAACCCGGGAGCTGGAGGTTTCAGTGAGCCGAGATCGTGCCACTGCACTCCAGCCTGGGCAACAGAGCGAGACTCCATCTCAAAAAAAAAAAAAAAAAAAATGTGAGGAGGAAACTTAAATGTATAGTACTAACTGAAAGAAGCCAATCTGAAAAATCTGTAGACTGTGTGATTCCAACTATATGACATCTTAGAAAAGATAAGACTGTGGAGACTGTAAAGCAATCAGGAGTGGTCTGAGGTCGGAGACAGGGAGGGATGAATAGGCGGAGCACAGAAGATTTTTAGAGCAGTGAAACCACACTGTGTGGTACTGTAATGGTGAATACATCTTACAATACACTTGTCTAAATCCAATGAGTGTACAGCACCAAGAGTAAACTATGGACTTTGGGTAATAATGACGTATGAGTGACTATGATGCATGTAGGTTCATCAGCTGTAACAAATGTATCACTCTGTGGGGGATGTGAATAATCAGGAAGGCTATGCATGTGTGGGAGGCATGGGCTGTCTCTGTACCTTCTGCTCAGTTTTGCTGTGAACCTAACACAGCTCTAAAAACTGAAGTCTATTAAAAAAATAAGTAAATAGACGTAAAAGCTCAAATACTTAGTCACATTGCCCTTGTTGTAAATGCCCAATTGCCACTTGTGGCTAATAACTAACAAATAACATCCAACAGAATAGTGTGAAAAACATTTCTATCATAGACAGTTCAATTGAACAGCTCTGCTCTAGACCAGAAATCAGCAAAGATTTTTTTCATAAAGAGCAGATAGTAAACATTCTTCAGTTTGCAAGCCATACAAACTCTCTCACAATTATTCAACTCTTCAGTTTTAGCATTAAAGTAGCGATAGTCAATGTACATAAATGGGCAAAGCTGCATTTCAATAAAACTGTGTTTACAAAACAGGTGGCAGGTTGGATTTGGTCCACAGGTTATAGTTTGTCATTCTCAGATCTACACATTTCTGTGACTAGTTTCTTAATGTTAAATTCTTTTCAATCAAAATTTACCATACTATTGAAGCCTTTACAGAACACTGTCTAAATTTTCCTTTCAAAGTTCTAATTCTCTTAATTACTTTTAACCTCCACATTCTATTTGATGTTCTTCATAATATTTATTAATACCTTTATTATTACCTTGATTTACTATAATTATTTAAACTTCATTTTTATATTGTTTTTTCCTGTGCAATATAAGTCCAATAGAGACAGGACACAGTCTGTCTTTCATCATTTTGTCCCAGACACATAGAATACATTGGCATGTTTCACCAATAAATCTTTGATGAATGATGCTCAATATAATTATATTTAACTTATTATTGTTTCATCTGTTACATTATATATATTCCTCCATAAGACTGTAAGCATAACAAAGACAGAGATAAAAAATTTCCATTTATCACTGAGGCCCAGATTTTAACAAAGGACTTGGTGCAAATACTATCTTTTCTCAATTATAAGACTCAATCTAATATAATATTCAACGTCAGTAAATTACACATAATAGAAATAGAACACTAATAGAGTATTTCCCTCTTATTTAGAAAGGATATGTTTCAAGGCCCCTGGTGGATGCCTGAAACCCAGGAAAGTACCAAATCCTACATACGTTATTTTTCTTTTTGTATACAGTAATGAATGGGTAGTATATACACCATGGATATGCTGGACGAAGGAATGATTCACATCCTGGGCATAGGACAAATTTCACCACATGACATGCAAGTTAAAACTTATGAATTTATTAATTTATGAATTTTTTCATTTAATATTTTTGAACCTCAGTTGACGTTGGGTACCTAAAGCTGCAGAAAGCAAAACTGCAGATTAAGAGGAACTATTATACATTAAATGTACACATATCTATGAGATGCATTGTCTTTTAGAAACACAAAATGTGAATAAAGTAGTTGTTAAAGTAGAATAACAAATAAAGCATGTCTGTTTCATGTAATAGTAGTTATCAAAGTTTAATCATTTTTCTGCCACTGGGCATCCTTAGTGAAGCTTGTTGCTTTGTCTCTTTAATAACATTACAGGACATAGATAAATTGTTTTTAATTTGAAACACTTGACCAACATACATATACATAGAAACTTCTGTTCTCATTTAAGGTTTCCCTCTGTTTGCATCCGTACGCATTATAGAAAGCACAAAAGGAATTGCCCCAGTCTTTGTAGGAACTGTATTTATTTAACATGTTTGTCCTCTCCCACTTTTTCATGCTAATTACAATAGCTTTTATGAAATAAATTTCTCTTTTATTTAAAACGGTAAAATATATAGAGGAAGAAAGACACTAGTCTCTTCTCTTTCTTCCCTGATCAAAGGGTAGATCAAGAAAATATGCTGTCAGTTACATAGGTAAGATCTCAGGTTTTTTCTATCTTCTAGTAAATGTTAGGGATCCTTTGTCTTTTACAATACAGAAAAAACACTATATTTGAGTGAAAATGAATTTGAGGAATATTACAAAATTTAAATGTGTTCTTTCTCTGCTTTCAGGAGCATGCCACCTCTAGCAATTACTTTTGTTTTATGGGATTCTCTTTCTACCCTCAAATCCAGTTCAGTCACATTGTATATTGTATTTTTCTTTTTTCTTTTCTTTTTTTTTTGAGATGGAGTTTCATTCTTATTGCCCAGGTTGGAATGCAATGGTACGATCTCTGCTCACTGCAACTTCCGCCTCCTGGGTTCAAGTGATTCTCCTGCTTCAGCCTCTCGAGTAGCTGGGATAACAGGCACCCACCATCACACCAAGCTAATTTTGTATTTTTAGCAGACATGGGGTTTCACCACGTTGGCCAGGCTGGTCAACAACTCCTGACCTCAGGTGATCCTCGCGCCTCGGCCTTTCAAAGTGCTGGGATTACAGGCATGAGCCACCACACCCGGCCCCCTGTTCTCTTCTTTCTCTGTTGTTTTCATGTTTATTAACTTACAATCATGACTTGCCAATGCAAAATGTACATAGAAATTATGCCTTTTGGTTCAGATAAATATTGTACAATAGGACATTGCACTAAATATTTTTTCTACCCCACATTTTAAAATTAAGGTACAAGTTTCATACAGAAAGTTTCACCTTTTGCAGTGCACAGTTATGCAAATTTGCACAAATGTATACAGTCGTCAAGTTGTCACCATAATCAAGATAAAGTCTAGTTTCATCACCTCAAATATTTGTTCTTTCCTTTATTAAAGAAAGTTTTCACTGTACAGAGTGAAAAGAGACTTTATTCAAGATTGTTGCAATAGGGGTAAAGACTACTGCATAGGAAGGAAAGATTGAACACAATTTCACTGAAACAAAAAGCAGAAAATTGTCTAAGAGCTGGAGTGAGCTAGTGGAAAAGTACTGAAGGACATTAGGGGGAAAGTTGGTCAATGAGGTTGATCAATGTGATTGGGCCATCTGTGTTTGCTAATTGGTACTCATGAAAGTTAAGCTCCTGCCCTCCCACAGGGACTGGAAGTTGGAGCTCTATCTTTCTTGCTGATTACATTTTAAAGAAATAGCTCCCAGGTCCTTGAGAAAGATATTCTAGGTACTAAAAATGGCAACAGGCTGCTAGGAGAGGATTTACATCTCAAAAGGACAGAGAAAGAATTTACAACAGCAAGTTTTAAAAGTAAATGCTCTAAGAAAAAAGAGGCCTATAGTTAGGAAGAAACCTGTCTAAGATTTAGTCAGGCTGAGGAGAATGTTATGGTCTTCTTGGTTACCTTTGTGTAATCAACTGTCTCTTTACTCCAGGCCTCCAGGAATCAATGAGCTGTTTTGTGTCTCAATAATTTTGTTTTCCCATGAATGTAATAGCAATGAAATCACATAGTCTATAGCCTTTGAATGTGCGTTTTAAAGTTTGTCTAAGGCATTTTAGAGGCATGCAGGCTGCCAGGTATATCAGTAGTTTATTCCTTTTTCATTCTTGGGTAAAATTCTGTTGCATAGATTTACTATATTGTGTTTTTACATATTCCAGTTGAAAGACATTTGGGCTATTTCCAGATATAGGCAATTATAAATGAAGCTGCTTTAAATAATCACTTACATGTTTTTATGAGACCACAGATTTTTATTTCCATTTAGAAACCATAGATTTTCATTTCCGTTGGGTAAATACCAAGGAATTAGATTGCTGGGTCATATAATATGTTTAACTTTATAAGACACAATCAAACTGTTTTTCAAAGTGCTTGTATGTTTTGCGTTTCCGTCAGCAATCTATTAGTTTTAGTTGCTATGCCTTCTTGAAAGGATTTAGTTTTTTTTTTGTTTTTTTTTGGGGGGCGGGGGATGGAGTCTGGCTCTGTCACCCAGGCTGGAGTGCAGTGGAGTAACCTCCAACTCCCGGGTTCAAGTGATTCTCCTGCCTCAGCCTCCCAAGTAGCTGAGATTACAGGTACCTGCCACCATGCCCGGCTAATTTTTTTTTTTTTTTTTTAATTAAAGACAAGGTTTCACCATGATGGCCAGGCTCACCTCGAACTCCTGATCTCAAGTGATCCGTCCACCTCAGCCTCCCGAAGTGCTGGGATTACAGTTGTATGCCACTGCACCCAACCCTGACTTAGTATTTTTAACATTTTATTTTATTTTTCATCTTAGACACTTTCGTAAGTGTGTAGTGATAACTAATCATATAAATGTGCAGTTTTCTGTTGGCTAATGATGTTCAGCAAATTTTTATTTTGTTTAATAACCACTTCTTTTGTGAAGTGTCTCAGATGATTTTGCCAATTTTTATTAGGTTATTTGTTTTTTATTATTTATTGTTTAGTATTCCTTTTGTAATTTAAAAACAAGTCTTTTATTAGATTTCTAATTTCAAATATTTTTCCCTATTGTTACTTGTTTTTTTTAAATTCTTTTAAGAATATCTTTCTGAGTGACATCACAGGATTACTAACTAGAAGCTACTGTAGCTCTTTCCACCACTGCCCCCAACAAAACAAAATACAAAACAATGAGTAAATAACTGCTTTTCAACCAAAATAACATGAGGAGGGTACTGAAGAACAACAAAGAAGCAGCAGAAATTCTATAAAGCACAGAAACCCGGGATGGCCACACAGAGAAAGAAAGAAAACACCTTACCCCCACCACCTCATCTCTCCAGCTAGGATTAGATCAGAACCAGAGAGACTTCTCCGTGAAGGAAAAATTTAAACGAAATGAACTCAATAGCCCAAATCACCACTAGAGAATCCTGAAATCTTCACTACTGAAGACTCCTGGTGTTTTCACAGGCACTGAACCCAGCTGAGGGAGCTTTCTGTAGTTCACTTCCAGAGAAGGAGCCAATGCTCTACCCCATGCCCCCAGTGTGGCTCATGCTGCTATTGCTCTGCACCATCTTGGAATTTGAGCCACTGCTAGAATGTGTCCTTTCCCACGGATGAGTAACCATTGCATCCTTCCATCCCTGAGGCTCAGCTTCTACTGCACCCAGTAACATACTATTTCTGAGCAGGTCTGCAGCTATGCCCTACACTCTAGGGCCAAGCTATCACTGAGCCACTTGATCCACCCATCCCATTTGCCCATGCACCTTCTCCTGAGGTTCAGCTGAAGAGACATGGAAGCTCAAACTACCAGAACAGTCACACCCACAGCACTACAGCTGAGTCAGCACTCTTCCCTTCAGGGGCTCAGGTCTTCTATAATAAACACCAGAGAAGTCAAATTCTGTTACTACAGCAAAGACACCCAATACTACAGGAAATTCAGGCCTCTGTGAAACTGGAGCATTCAAACTCTCAGTCCCAGAGCAGATATGGTGCCCTGCCCCTCCTGGGAACACTAGGCCACCTGCGCACTGAAGCAGTAACTCTCCTCCTCAAAGCCAGAGGTGTGGAAGTACCCTTTCCTCCAGCGTCTTCACAGTACCAGCCCATCAAAGTAGCTGCATATCCCAGTACCACCACTGACACAGCACCACATCCCCAGGGATCCAGAGGCTTTGTTGAAGCCCTTCTTACAACAGTTGATTGCTGTGCTTTTAGTTGACACTTTTAGCCTGTTTCAGAGGTTAAAAAGAAGCTCTCTGTTGTTCAGGTTAAGCCTCTTAGGCAGGGACTGTGTTACTGGGTTTTGAAGCTGAGCATTTCTCAATGATTTTGCCCAGACATTTGCAGTAGGTCTAAGAATAGCATTAATTTTTTCACTCAACCAGAGATAGGCAATCTTTTATTTTCTTCTCACCCATAGTTGCAATGTGTTTCTACTATCCTAAAAGTGTAATAGTATTTATTTTTCTTTCCCCAAAGGTTAACTTTTATGGAGATTAGCTTTTATGGAAGCAATAACATTAAGTTGAATAATTTTAAGATCTTGTCTTTCTCACTAGATAACTTAATCATCTAACTAAAACATTCTTAAGAATCCATTATGGTCTCAATAACATGAGAAAACAAACCTAAAATTAAAATAATACAAATTTTTTTTCCCAAAAAATTATTCTTTATCTGTTAAAATTTTTATCCCACACTTCAAAACCAAATGTGTCTTGGCCTGGTGGATCATTCACATATCCCATATAAAGGCCAATCTCATTTTCATAATCACCATGACATTATTTAGAAAAGCACTAGAGGTACAGTAGAATAGTAACACTAGATGCAGTAGAATAGTTGGTGGTGATGGCATTCCATTGGTAGTGCTTTCCTGTATCTCTGGAGTATATTTTGCAATGATTTAAAAACTAAAGATATTTATAAAATTTAAACACTGGTGAGAAGCAGATCTGAGAACTGAAGGCATAATATATTTGTTAAAAGCAGTTCATTATTTGACATCATGGAACCTCACTGAATAATCCCCAGTTCCCCTCTCCAGTGAAGCAGGAGTCATAATTTGAAAATGAACAAATGATAAAGAAAATGGGTACTGATCAGCCTAGTCTAATAATACAGAAAATTTACCTTTTCTGAGATTAATTTTCCAAGGATGCACCCCAGTGATATATTTCAGGAAGAATATATTGTTCCTTTTTGGAGAAGATATAAGTGTACTTATTAGAGATACTTAAATGATCTGCAACTTTGGGAATTCAGGAATGACAAGGGTTGCTACATCAAACAAATACAAAAGCAATTTTTTTTTTTTTTAGGTTTTAAATCAAGACACTTAATCTGTTGATTAACAATGGCAATCTTTCTAAAGTAGTAAATTATCCAGACTACATTTAATAATATAACAATTTGAGTAAATTATCAGTCACTTCTAATGACAAAAATCTTAAGTTTATTTCTTGTCAGTTTCGTTAGCTGCTTTGAATTATTTTCTTCTTCCTTTTAATATAAAATTGCCATGTACTTAAGATATTAAAAAGCATATCAAAATTAGTTCCACCATTATGGAAAGCAGTTTGGTGATTTCTCAAATAATTTAAAACAGAGCTATCATTCAACCCAGCGATTCTCTTATTAGGTATGTACCCAAAGGAAAATAAATTGTTCTATCATAAAGACACACACACCTGTATGTTCATCGCAACACTATTCACAATAGCAAATACATGGAATTGACCTATATGCTCATCAATGGTAGACTGGATTTTTTAAAAAAGTGATACATACACTGTGGAATCCTACACAGTCATAAAAATGAATCAGATCATACCCTTTACAGAAAAGTGGATGGAGCCAAAGGCCATTATGCTAGGTGAACTAAGACAGGAACAGAAAACCAAATTCCACATATTTTTATTAATAAATGGGAACTGAACATTGAGTACATAAAACCAACAGATCTTGTAATAATTCACTCACCTTCACAAGAACAGCATGGGGGAAAACACCCCTATGACCCAATTGCCTCCACGTGGTCTCTCCCTTGACACATAGGGATTATAGGGATTGCAATTTGAGGTGAGATTTGGGTGGGGACACAGGGCCTAACCATGTCAGTACACATACACACTGAGGCTTACTTCAGAGTGCAGTGTGTGAGGAGTGTGAGGATCAAAAAATACCTATTGGCTACTATGCTTGTTACCTGGATGATGAAATAATCTGTATACCAAACTCCCATGACATGCAACTTACTTCTAAAACAAACCTGCACATGTACCCATGAACCTTAAAGTTTAATAAATGAGTATCAGGTATCAGTGAATGAGATAACAAAAATGTTAGTTCAAAATATCAATTCTCATTAGTTTTTTTATACTAGCCATCTAATTATGATTTTTGATACAGGGCTAAATGTTTTTACCACTACTCTTTGGTTTTCAAAATTGATAATGTAAAGAAAGAGGAAAGTATGCTTACTACTTACTGCCTTAAAGCAAAGTTCTGCTTTAGGCATTTATTTGTCTTCATATAAATTGATCATGGCAATGATAAATCTTCACATAAAAAAGTTTAAAGCAACAGTTCTAGAAAACCGTGATGGCTTATTCTGAGCAATATAACAAAAAAAGATCTCTTTCAAAAGGCTGTACACATACGTATAAAGACGCTTTTAGATAATGACTAAGTTAAGCAATATGAATTAATTGGTTAATTCATAGCTCGTGAAGACATTTACAGTAGCAAAGCTAATCATTTACTTTAATTAAATCTTTCTTCATTAGGCACATTTGTGACTATTAGTAAGAGATAATGCACTGAAATTTTATAGACATATGACACGTTTATTAATACTAGAAATCTAGGCATAAGAATAATTTCACATGTTAATATTTAGACACTCACACATATACAATCAATACTTAATTCTATAAATGGACATTTTCACTCTAAATAAAACACAAATATTTAAACTATCAATTTTCCATAACTGCAAAGCTTTGCCTGTGTATGATCATTAATAGAAAAAAAGATGAGCATTAAATTATAAACATACAGTCTGGCAACAGCTGCATTAAAAAAAGAATACTTATGAGCAAGGTCCTAGTCTTATCTTACTCCTAAGGCTGAGCCATAAACTACTACATTACAGTGCCTTATTTATATTAACTCTAAAAGAAGAAACAGTGGGACATTTTGACCCTTAAAAAAATAATGAGAGCCATTCCCTCCAGGTTCTTTCTTTATCTAATGTGAGAGAGAAGAAAAAAATGGCTACCAGTCTAGTTAGTTTAGCCACTGGAAAATTAGATTCACACCTCCTCTTTATAATCCCCATAAGATTTGTTATAAACTTAGTTTAGATGCCCAAAAGTGTAAATGAATTTGAGTGAGCATTGTGACGTCTTCATTTATCAAATTAATGGACCACGAACTTAGCAATCAGGAGATGGCCTGAAGAAAATAGGGCCCCAAAAGAGCAAGTTTTCCTTTGTGATAAGAAGTAGAAATTCTGAACCCAGAAGACATATCTGCTTTTGGAAAAGTGCCAGAGTAACGGTGCCTGAGAAACCAGTAGTAAGGTGACTTTTCAATGTAGAAGGAAAGTACCACGGAGGAAATAGAATTCATGATGAGTGCATTCTGTCTTAGACCATGTCTAATACCTAATTTGATAGGAACGGTTTCTTCTCCTTCTTCTCCCCAGAGGTCTTCAGTAACTTCTACCAGTTCCCTAATCGACACTAATCGAAATTCCTTTACACCCAATTACATCGTTGCATCACAGAAAGAGCTAAAAAATTATACTCAATCGGACACTCAGGAAGTTTGGAAATGTATATGTACATGTAATGGCAACATTTTCCTGGTTAAGTCATTCCCTTCATAGTCTGCGATGCTATCTTGAGCAGATTCAGAACTATTTCCCTTAGGAAAGTCTTGATTCTGTGTTCAGGATTCTGCTACCCACCTTATTCAGTGGAGAAGCCTAGCCTCCAATTATGAAAAGAATATAAATCATACCTTACAAGTAATTTGTAAATTTAATTTTTATTCAAAACTCAGTCTAGTGTGAGACAGTAGTATCTGAAGCAGATCAAAAGTAATCAATTTTAAGGCAATGAAAGTTAGTGATAATTTTTAAACGAGTAAATTAAAATTTAAACTTATAGCAGAACTTTCAGACAGAATTCAGGGCTCTTTCTACACCATTTGTCTCAATCACAACTCCAGATACTTCAAAGACTATTGAGATCTGTGTATTGTAAGTCTTTTTTCAAATAGTGACATTATGCCTGTCAACAACTGCCTTGAATCTCCAGCTATTTAATATCAGCTAACTTTAGCTGAAATATGTTATTTCAAAGGACCATTCTAAGGTGTAAGTTAGCCATTTACTCCTTGATATATTTAGGCACAATGATCTTACACACAAGAAGCTGTCTTCAGAGCATTTCCCAACTACCCGAGTGTGTCTAGAACAGACCTTTCCAGCAGTATTCTGTGGCATACTGGGTGAGCTCCATGGATTAGAGATAGAACAGCTAAAACATGTGCAGTCCAATCTGAGAGCTATTCAAAAGTGAAAGTAATGCTAAAATTATTGTAATTTAATAATTGTGAAATGTGATTTAATACATTTTATTTTATTCTCTATATATTTATTTTCAAAATAATTTCCTATAAAAAATACTGCGTTACTATGTACATTAAAGCAATAAAACATCTTCATGTTTGATATGTTTTGCCTTGTGTCCCCACGCAAATCTCACCTTGAATTGTAATAATCCCTATATGTCAAGGGTAGGACCAGGTAGAGGTAATTAGATCATGGTGTCAATTGCCCCCATGCTGCTCTCCTGATAATGAGTAAGTCTCACAAGATCTGATGGTTTTATAAATGTCTGGCATTTCCCCTGCTTGCACTCATTCTCTCTCCTGCCGCCCTGTAAAGAGGTGCCTTCCACCATGATTATAAGTTGCCTGAGGCCTCTCCAGCCATGCTAAACTAAGTCAGTTAAACTTCTTTTCTTTACCTAATCTTAGGTATTTCTGGGTATATTCAAAATTTCTTTTGATTTAATTAATTTCTGAGTCATTTATATTTATTTGTTGATAGTATTTATCTAACCACTTTATTTTACACTTGTTATCAATATCTTACTATTTAGTTACCTGTAATATTTATGAGTTGCAGTTTATGGCTTATATACTTGAAAAAATTATTATTTTGATAGATTCTTCTCAGTAAATACTGAGTATTTACTCAGAAAATACTCAGTAAATACTGATACTGGTACTGATATGGTTTGGCTCTGTGTCCCTACCCAAATCTCATCTTGAATGCTGAGGGAGGGACCCAGTGGGAGGTTATTGGATCATGGGGGTGGTTTTCCTCATGCTGTTCTCTTCACAGTGAGTGAGTTCTGAACAGATCTGATGGTTTAAAAGTGTTTAGCAGTTTCCCCCTTTCTCTATCTCTCTCTCCTGCTGTTGTGCAAGACCTGTCTTGCTTCCCCTTTGCCTTTCACCATAATTGTCAGTTTCTTGAGGCCTCTCTAGCCATGTGGAACTCTGAGTCAATTAAACTTCTTTTGTTTATAAATTACCTAGTCTTGGGTAATTCTTTACAGCAGTGCAAAAATGCACTAATACAGGTACTGATATGATATACCTTGTAAGCTCAGATCAAAGTCTGCTAAATAAAAAACATTCTTAATTGTAATTTTTTATGTCTAAAAGTTTCAGCCTAAATATTTTCTTAGCTATTATATTTTTGCCTTCAATCAGTGTTCCCTAGTTCAAGAAATCATTTATCAAAACCCATATTAATTCATTGTTTCTATATTGATTCTATTCAATGTTTCATGAAATTTAGATACTACCATAGTATAGACACTCTCAAAACTATTAATTTTTCGTAGTGTACCATATCAGAGTGAACCTCCTTAGGCTGCCTTTTCAGAACTATGCATTTAATCATAAAATTAATATTGCCTATTCAGCTGTATTAAAGATTGATCTAGAAGGAGCTTACCTATCAATGGCTGTACCCTTCATCATATCTGCAAAGCCCTTTTTGATATATAAAGTTACATAGTCACTGGTTCCAGGGGTTTGAGGGCTGACATAATTGGGGGCCATTGTTCTACCACATACAATTATAGCCATGCATTGCTTAACTGCAGGGTTATGTTCTGAGAAATGCTTTCTTAGGTGATTTCACCCTCGTGGGAATATCGTAGAGTGTACTTACCTAAACCTAGGTAGTATAGCCTATTGCTCCTGGACTACATACCTGTACAGGATGTTACTGTTCTAAATACTGTAGGCAATTATAACACAATGGTAAGTGTTTGTGTATCTAAATATGGAAAATATATGGTAAAAATACTGTATATAACTTTTGTGTATGCAGTCCATCATTGACTGAACTGTCATTATGCAGCAGATGAATATGCTTTTATAAAAATATTTATTTTTAAAACATATTTTGAATGAAATGTGGTACATCTAATTTTTAAAGATTTTTATTGTGAGATAAAAGCAAGAAATGTATATCATCTGGACATCACAGCTCTGATACAATTACTGTCATATTATCAGGAAAAATTTTAAGGACATGAATCTTGATGATTTTTTTTTTTTTTTTTTTTTTTTTTTTTTTTTTTTTTTTGAGACGGAGTCTCGTTCTGTCACGCAGGCTGGAGAGCACTGGCACGATCTTGACTCACTGCAAACTCCGCCTCCCAGGTTCACGCCATTCTCCTGCCTCAGCCTCCCTAGTAACTGGGACTACAGGCGCCCACCACCACACCCAGCTAAGTTTTTGTATTTTTAGTAGAGACAAGGTTTCATCATGTTAGCCAGGATGGTCTCGATCTCCTGACCTCATGATCCGCCCACCTCGGCCTCCCAGAGTGCTGGGATTACAGGCGTGAGCCACCGCGCCCGGCCTCTTAGTGATAAATTTTTAAGTGGGTAAATTAAAGTCTCTTTTTTTTTATTCATTGGCACTTCAGTATATTGACTCTTCAATAATGTAAAGCTCCTCCTTCAATCCAACCTCTCTGAATTTTCTTTCAAGTTTCAGTGGGTCTAAATTCCTTTTATTTTTTTAAAAAAATCTTTTTACAGTAATTTTAATGAGATTTGGTGGAAGCAAAACTCTCAGTGCCAACAATGTGTGAGGAGGGTTAAATCAGGGAACATACTCACGCATTTCACAGTATTAAAGAAAGAAAAGTTATGTGTATTACTTGATTGTGTACCTATTCAAGTAACATGAGTGGTAGGGGAAGAAAAGAAATATTTAAAAATAAGAAATGTGAGACTCTTACAGAATGTAATTTTTAATTAAGTGCATTGTGTTTACAAGTTACTCTCTAGATCTGTTCAAATGAAAATTTTCTATATCCCTGGCCTAATAGGGTAGCCACCAGCAACAGGTGGCAATGTAGCACTTGAAATATGGTTTGTATGACTGAGGAAGTGAATTTTAATGGAATTTTTTAAGTTTAAATATACATAGCCATGCACATCATGGTCACTGATTGAGGCAGTGCAGCTCTACTTAAAGAATCAGAAAAAATTATGTTTAATCCTTGTAATACATTTTAAAAAAATATTTAATGTGTATTTTATAGAGTTTTAGGCCAAGTATATATGTCTTTTTAATGTAGGCTATGATATAGAATTTTGACCCTCAGAAAAATTAAAATCACATTCAAAATCACAACAGGAATGTATAATAGCAACCAACTTCATCAAGCGTATCCTATTTTCCGTTTATTTCTTTCTTGCAATTTTAACGTCTTCTTTTTAAGTTAATGTAAACATTTTGTTAAGAAAATGTAAGATGAACCTCAGCAACATTATAACTGGCTCAAACGCTTCAGCACTGAAAACAAAGCAAAGCAAAGCAAAACAAAACAAGCAAAAAGCCTCTTATAAATAAATGTTACAACCATTAAATGTTTATCCATAAAGCTGATTCACATATTTTATCTGCCTTGCATTTGAAATTTTTTTATTATTTATTTATTTATTTTTAAGATGGAGTCTCGCTCTTTTGCCAGGCTGGAGTGCAGTGGTGCAATCTCGGCTGACTGCAACCTCCGCCTCCTGAGTTCAAGTGACTTTCCTGCTTCAGCCTCCGGAGTAGCTGGGTCTACAGAGGCGCACCGCCACGCCCAGCTGATTTTTTTGTATTTTTAGTAGAGATAGGGTTTCACCATGTTGGCTAGAATGGTCTCAATCTCCTGACCTCATGATCCGCCCACCTCAGCCTCCCAAAGTGCTAGGATTATAGGCGTGAGTCACCATGCCCAGTCTGATTTTGAAATTTATTGTGGATTTTGTGATGTAAGTTCATAAAAATGCAAAAATTGCCCTTTTCTTTCCTTGAAGGCATTGGAAAATCATCAGCTGCTGGTAACTTTTGTTGCTATCATTACCGTCAAAACAATGCATCTTGAATTATTTTAATATAATGACTGTATTTTTGTAAATTTTATTTCAGATCATCCATTCAACATTCAGCTTTAATAATCCAACAATTTTCTTTTACCGGAATTCAGTTTTTTAAGATTTCATTTCCATCTCAATGTAAAATAAACCAACAAACAAACATATAAGTAAACTACAAATAAATAAAACTCCCAAAATCCAGTATTAAAATATTATTGTTTATGCCTTGGATATCTATTCTCCTGGGGCATAAGAAATTATTTAATTGATAATCATGTTAGTATTGTGCCTACGTCAGAAATATCTTGAAGAGCTACAAACTAATCTACACCCTGTCAAATAAGTGCCCCAAGATATAATAAGTTAAACCAACTTTATGATTAAAAACCAACTTGGTGGTCAATTTTAATTATGTGTAGAGGAACAATTGGGTATTTATTGTATGGATGTTTCACATTTCGGTCATGGCTAAAAATCTAGGCATTAGCATCATATAATGACAATGACATGCACACATCAAGCTTCAGTAATATGCCTCAGTCTTTCAAATTTTATTTTAGGTAAAGTTATGCATATATAAATTTTAATTGGTATAATATTCTTGATATTGAAATTGCATTCCTATGAACTTCTTATTTTACTTGTTCCTAAATTAAGAGTGGATATAAACATGTAGGTAATTATGCAAACATATACTTGAATCAAATTCTTATATAATTTTTAGCTTAAAATTTAGCAATAAGCATCATTATATAATAATATTGAAATTTTAGCAATGCTTTGAATATAATCACAAATGTTTAGAATTTTAGAATAGTTTAGTTATATAATACATGTCCTCTCATCTGTAAATAAATATTCAGTTTGTGGCCTAAAGCTAGTGTCAGACTTTTGGAGTTTATATATTTTTTAATAACTGTGAGATTTTTAAATTAATATATTTACATTCTCTTTCATGGTTCCTCTAGTGATCAATAAAATATCTGTTGAGTTGATTATTTACAAAGTTGAGGCTCTTGCTATTCAACATTCCTGCTTTCAAAGATTTCCCAAATAGCTTTTACCACTACTAACCAAAGTGTATTATCTAACACAGATGTTAACAATTTTAATCCTCATCCAATAATTTCCTTTCTATTGCATACTCAGTAAGCAAAAAGAATTCTAGTTCATCAGAAAGTGGTTGTGTAGTTCAATGAATGCTGTTTAATTGCCATAATTTTTATAGCATTTTTCCCCTGAATATATGTCTATTTGTTAAACTATAAACAATCAATTGACTTTGTTAAGCAGTCCAAAAAGGAAGAATACTCTAGCCAATGTGAACAGATGAGTATATAAATATGTAAATTTATAATATTGTTTATCTTTTAATGTAAAATTTGGAAAAATGCTATGAACAGAGAGAGAAAGTCAGAGATACAAAAGAACATTACAAAACTGTCCTCTTGTACTAATGGTACCTGAAGAAAATACAATTACTGTCTATAAAACATGGCCTTGCAGGTGGCAGAATAATTGTGCTGTGTACATATGTCTTTTTAGATTGGATAAATAGCATAATTGGATCATGTGAGAAGAGAAAAGGAGGTTCACGAATCACGTAAATTAACCCAGAATAAGTTATTTGTAGTGATCTTTCATCTAGTATGCATAATGGCTAGCTTCTTATTTCTATTTGTGTGTTTTCTTTAAGGCAATTTGATAAGCGTTTACCCAAAAAATTATCTGAGAAGAACCTCTTTTATGAAGCAATGCTCATTTTGTTTTTGACCTTTTTCTTCATCCAGTTAAAGAGTAGGACAGCTAGAAATGTCTCTGCTCATAAGAAAGATGACAATGATACAGGGATTTTAATAATGAATAGCTAACATCTAACAAAATTTGATTATTTAACAAGAATATTGACAAGTTAATATCAATTTTATCCAGTGTTGTGTTTTTCCTAGTGATTTGCCTATCGCTGGTAAAAATCTGCTCATCCATGTCTATCTAAAAACCACCCATCCATGTCTATCTGAACTCATTTTTGAACTCTTTCCTTGTTATATATACTATATTTAATGAGGAAAAGGTGCATTGTGTGGTTTGATATATTTTTTAACATGCTCATTTTACTTAGACAAATCTTGTCCCATCTTATGTTCTGCTATTTGCAGTGCTTTTTGATCTTGCTTTCTTCCACATCATGATGATATGAGGAAATATTTGATGTGCAAGTATGTGTGTGTGTATTTCCTACACTGTCTGGTATAGTGCTAAAACAGCAATTATTAACTGTTCCAAAAATAAGAATGTACACGTATACACAAACATATAAATCCATAATAAATTATGTCACATGAATAGAACTGATCAGCAGAAGTCACATTGCTTCTATGCATAATAACAATAGCGATAGCTGTTGTATAACAGCAATGTAATAGTAGCAATAGTTTGATCATGTAAGAGAGTTAACTTTTGAGTCAGTAATCAACTTTTTCCTAGAAATATTTAAATGATAGAAGGTAAAATGCAAAATGATTGCTACGTCAGAAGTTTTGTCAGCAGCCACATGATCTAAGAGATACAAACTTTGAATAAATAAGTAAACATCCAGATAAATAATATTTTCTATTAAAAAATAAATAAAGCCAAACATAACTCCATGTGATTCTGTGAGTCCTTCTTATTTTGAAAATACCAGGGTTTAAAACGAAAATTAAATGTTTGTTATATTACACTGTCACTGTGTGTGTGTGCATGCAAGTACATAAAGAGAGTGAGAGACAGAGACAAAGAGGCAGAAACAGAGAGAGAGAGAAAAGAATACACCATGATTTAATATAATGTCATAATCAGAGTTTCAAGATCTGCTTAGTAGAGGTCCAGAAAAATCTTAAGTCAAAGGAATAAAGGAGAACAGGACAAACACTGGGACAACAGGGAGCCATTTTTTTCACCTGGGAAACCAGACAAGCAAAATGCACATCCCACTGTGATGGCCTTAGTAATAATGGGCTTTCCAATCTAAGAAAACAGAAAAGGATGTAGAGTTGGAGATTTTGGAAAGTAGCAAGACTCAGCTACCTGCAGCCTTTATTAGGAAACTGCTTTCAATACAAAGGAAAGAGTCCGGATTGAATCTTTCCACCCAGAACCTGCTGACAGGCACTAGGCAAATGATAAGACCCCTCCTCCAAAGCTGACATATTAGAGCTGGAAATGGGGAAAGCCAAAAGCAAGTCTCAGTCCAGGAACTCTGGTTCAAGTCATCTCTAGATTTTAGAGTTATAACTACTGTTATAATTGTGTGTGTGTGTGTGTGTGTGTGTGGTGTATGCGTGAACATGAATATATGTGTTTGTAAAGATTAGATTATTTACATGTGTTAAATACAAGTAGTTTTTTAACAAATATTTCCAACAAATGTTTCTATGAGATATATAAGAAGGACTGAAACATTTAAATGAGAAATTTTTTGAGTAGCTGCCAGTAAGAGTGGAGTAGACTTGAAACTGACCTATAAAGGAAAGTATCAGTTATTTCCACCTTAGAAGTAATGCCGTTTCTTTTTTGATATGTACTCATTTTCAGGTATTCTTTGCACTTTTTTTTTTTTTTTTTTAACTAGGGATTTTGGGATATCAACCCTGACTGGAAAAAACAAAATATTGTAGCAATTTCCCTGGGCTCACCTAAATATGACAAGTGTAAGTTACCAGTATTTCTGATTAAAATATTGTTTTATTAAGTTGCATTTTTCAAAATGAAAAAGAAAAGAAAAATTAAGTGTACAAAAAATACACTGAGTACACTGAAATCAATATTGGAACATTTTTATAGTTAAAAGCTTTAATCTTACAATTGATATCCAGGACTAAAAATTGCTGAGAATAAGGATAAACTAAACACAGCCAATATGTTAGTTTAATGCTTCTCTTGTGATAAACACTTCTATTACCTATTGTTTCTCAACACAGTATTGTCAGGTGGGTCTCATTTTATCCTCATTTTTTACACAGGAGAAATTTGGCTCAAGGAAATAAAACTACTAAGCAAGAAACTCTAATGAGTAACATATAGTATTTAAAAATTGTTACACAAATGTGTTTTATATAAACAGTAAGGATTTTCTGCTTAACAAATATTTATCAATTATTTTATATACTTGAAACCTTGTAGATAGTTGTGTTATATGGATAAAACAGATTTGATGTCATCTCCAATACAACCTGTAAGTCTAACAGCTTAATTTTAGTGAAAATCATATTCAATATATGAAGACTATAATAGAGAGAACATGCACCTAACTTTATCTTGCAGATAATGAAAGATATTCTGGAAGATGAGGATTCTAAGTTTAGTTTTAGAGTAATGAGTAAAACTAAGCAATCAAAAATGTTTAACAGCCTGAAATCTCCAGCCAGACTGCCTGGGTTTATGTTACAGTTCCCAGTTCACTAGCAGGGTTTGTTTAAGCTAATTAGAAAATACGTGCCTCAGTCCCCTTATGTGTAAAGTGGGGATAATGGTCCATCTTTCATAGGCCTGCTATTAGAGTTAAAGCATTTATATATGCATGTTGCTTAGAACAGGGTTAGGTATAGAGTAAGAACTACAAAATTTGGTTATTATTATTTAAGACATGATATGCAGTAAATTCACAGCACACACTAAATATGTGAGTGAAGTCCAGGAGGAAAAACAACAACATGTTATGTTTATAGAGCCACAGAAATTCAGTGAATGTACATGGAAGATGTGGAGTGGGTAACGGGGCTACAGGTAGGTAGTAAAGGCTAAAGTCATAGTGTTACAGGACCCCTGGGGTGTTGCTTATCTGGCCAGAAACTTCTGTTGCTGGTGGCACCTTTGCTTGACTTTTGCTTGGGCCCACTGGGCTCAATCTGCCTACTCGGCCTGGCTCACCCTACAAGCCTGGATCCCACACCTCCAAGGGCAAGTCAGGCATGGAGCAGCGTGGGGTGTGTGAGGAGCATGGGGTCCAGCCGCTGCACACAGTCAGGCATGCCTGCTGCTGCCATGGGTGGGCAGCTCCAGGTGCTGGCATGGGCTCCAGCTCTCTACAAGTCTACAGCTGGACAAGACACACCACAAGCAGCTTCCCCAGCTGGCACCAGTGAATGTGGTGGCACCTGGAAGTTTGGTGATGGCAAGAACAACAGGGCTTCTAAAAGAGAGTCACACCCCTGGTTCGGGGAGCTCCCACGTCTGGGAACCCTGAAGGGCTGTAGTTCTTCTCTCCACTTTGCCTGCAGCTCTTCTCTCCACTTTGCCTGCAACATGGTGAGCAAGGTGCATGTTTCAGGCCTGTTTGTGCTACAGGTCTTTCAGCCTCGCCATTCAGCAGGTCCTGAGTTCTTGTCCTGTGACCAGGAAGAATGAGGTAAGCAGACAAGTAGAGGATAAGCAAGATGAAGAGGAGCTGTATTGAGCTATAGAACAGCTCAGAGGAGACCCACAGTGGTCAGCTCCTCCCTGTAGCCAGGGTGTCTGGATGAGTGTCCAGCTCTCAGCAGAGAGGGTAGTTCCTCTCTGTAGCTGGTAGTCCCATTGTCTTCATGTTGTCTCCCATTCTTCTCTTTATCTTCTCTCTGTCCAAGACCCACCCCCTCACCACCCCAACCACCGACCTCACTCAGTCTGGCTGAGTCTGGGGGTTTTTATGGGCCTCAGAGGGGAGGAAGTGCCTGCTGATTAGTCCATGAGTGGCCATGGGTGGGCCCAGGAAAAAGGACCACACGTTCTCACTCCAGTCTGCCCACTGGAAAAGGCAGCCCTGGCTTCAGGCCCTCCCCAGCTTAAAGGTGGGGCTTCACTAAGGACCTGCCCTTTTCCACCCAGAAGCTTGTCTGCCTCCCACTGCTGTTCATGGTGTCCAGGCTGCTTGTGCTGAGCAGTGCCTGCAGGCCAATGCCAAGTTGCCCTCAGTCCCTCCCCAACGTCAGCCTCTCTCCCATGCTTGTCAGTGACCAAAGTCTAGAGGGGGCCGAGACGGCAGGGTGCTGGCATGTCGGGGCTGCTTTGAATGTGCACACACCAGGCTGGGTTGCAACAGTGCTTGGGTTTGGCCTCAAGCTTGCTACCAGATCAGAGCGGGCATCAACACTGGGGAGAAGCTGGGCAGCAGGGCAGGCACTTCCAGCCCTGCAGGGGCAGGGGCCTTCCTGGGCCCCTGAGAGTGCGGAGATGCTTGGATCCACAGCTGTGGCAGGGTGGCTGCAGGGGTGCCTGGGAGGTCTGGGCTCCTGCTTGCTCCTGGCTCCCAAGAGCACAGGGGTGCACCGGTCTCACCCTGGCTTGGGTGGTTGCAGTTGCGCCTGAGAGCTCACTCCCTGCCAACTTGAAAGGGGCGGGGCTCATTCTTGTCCCTGGGTACCACCAGCTCCGTGAAGCACCGCACCACCCCAAACTCAGCTCCACCTGGGGCCTCTCTCTGCCTTCCCCTCTCTTCCTGAATGCTCTGCTTCCCCACCAGAGAGAGACTCAGCCTGGTCCCATCACGGCAGTCCTCGGTGCAGGCTCTGGTGATTGTTCGCCTATTCTCCACACCCTCCCAGCAGTGGCCGCAGGGCCCGGGTCCCGAGCAGCGGAGGCTCTGGGCCTGGGAGTGGGTCCCGCTTGACTGTGAGAGGGTGAGGGCAGCACAGTAGGCTGCCTCCAGGTTGCAGGGCACAGAGGTCCTACCACTACCGCTGCTGCTCCTGCAGCCCTCCTGCAGCCCCTCCTGCAGCCCCTCCTGCAGTCCCTCCTGCAGTCACCTCCTGCACCTCCCCTCTACAGCTGGCATGTTGGTAGCAGCCGCTCCGGATGGCCGGTTGCTGCCATCAACAGAATGAGGTAAATGTTGCCCTAGAAAACTTCAACTCTGTAATAGAAAACCATGGAAAGATTTCAAGTTCTGACATTGGAGGATTTTCTGTTTTTAATACATTGACCTGAGGAAAGACAATTGTTTTGTGTGTAGCACACTAGGGAGAGTAATATTTAAGGTGCTTCTATAATAGTCTAAATGAGAAGGATGAGAATTTAACATTTGTGCAATGGTATTAGATATAGATTTTAAAAGGGGATGAAGAGAAAGTTTTAGGAATATAAACAGAAGTATGTGAATGTTTCAGTCAGGTGTAAAAGAAAGAGAGGAATTGAGAATTCCTTTATGCTTTTAGTTAACATTGATATAAGTCAATTATGTAAAAAAATAAAATAAAGAATACAACAGGAGCCAAATTCAGTTGAACATGTGCTTGGCTTGAGATTCCTGAATAGCGTGAATGAGGATGTCTGGTACAAATTTGGATAACAGATACTCCCTGAAGCTGTATTGGTTTTAGCCATTTATTAGGTTCTAGATTTTTGTTTCATGGGTTTTTTAACTTGTAAAATATGCGCAAAATATATTCTGCAACAAAGGAAATATCTCAGGTTGAGCATATTCTATTGGAATTTTTTTCAGTTTTTGTTAAGGGGAATGGGGCCAACCTCTAATTTATATTATGGACACTCTTTGGATTCTTAATGAAAATAAACCAAAAACATGCAAGCAGTGCTTCAAAATAAATATTTTTGTCAGATGTTTCAGTGAACTTTTAGGAAATGTGTTTTGATCATATTCAACTCAGGGGCAGATGACACACAGAAACAAAGAAATTATCTTAGGTTGTTTCTAGAAGAATTCCTTTTCCAACTAAAAATTCCTCTACCTTACCATTCCAATTTAGCAAAATAAACACTCAACTACTCTACTTCTGAGCATTTTAAAATCTCTTTTTATTATTTCCACTACTAATCAAAATGGAAACTTTAGGTATATGTTTTGGTTACTAATTATCTGAAGCAATTTTACATTATGTAGTCATTTTTATGATTAAAATTGTATTCAGAGAATCCATATAAAGTGAATACAAAAAGCTTCTATTCAAAAGCTCTTTGCATTTTTATTTCCTTTATGCTGTTTTTTTCCACCATTGCAGTCAAATTTCACTTACTGAATTTGGCAAGAGCCAAATGCACTCTACTGTGTTCTTTTGACCTTTTGTTTATTAAAATATCTGGGTACAGATTAATTTACTTTGCAAATATATATTGTTGTTTCACCTGACTTAAAATAGGAGCTGCAGGCACTTTGATAAATGAATCAGGAGGTAATCTGGCTTCTCCAAACTTCTTGGAATTACTTTTGTCTGTTACTGAAATGATATCTTGTAATTTTCTGCTAGTATGTCCCTAGGGAAACTGCAACTGATATTCCCATGAATTCCATTTCTACAAAAACAGCTCTATTTTCCTTTGCTGTTAGTGAAGATACAGCATTGTCAAAAAGTTATAAAGCTCTGAAGCATTGTCTTGCAGCTCATGCTTTAAGGTTATATGTAAGTGATCAAAATTAAGGAGGATGGACTGGAATGTGAAGAAGCAGGAAAATGGGTCTGTTTGTTAACCAATGGAACATTGTTACAGGATAAGTCTTTGCATGTGGTTGTGCTTCTAGCCACTTATTGGGGACTCCATTTATTACAGCATTTCCTTAACTGTTTATGATTCTGACAATTACATGGACCTATTTTTCTATCAGGATACCGGTCTCAGATACAAAGCTCTCAGTTTTATCAGTATAACATGAAAATATTTAGTTAAGGTTCAAATCACATTTGAAAAAAGTACATATAGATGACATGTTGCTGTTTGGCTGGGTGAGACAATAATAGGTGAAGCCTTCTGTGGGATAATACAGAGCCAAGTTAAAAATGAAAATTTTAGTTGACTGAGAAAAGTTATGGATTTATCTAACAAATCCATCAAGTCCACTAGTTGGCTTCAATATCAAGGGTGGTTTTGTCCAGCAACTGCTTGCTCTCTTCCATCAAAAATTGCACCAGTCACATTATTTTACCCTTCTATTCAACAGATATTTATTGAGAGCCTATAAACCATTAGGTCCTCTCCTAAACCTTGGATATTCAGCAGTGAACATGAACATGGAAAGTCCCTGCTCTCTGTTAACCAGAGATTGGGGAGAGTATGGGGAGGGGACAATAGAGACAATTTGATCAATAGATACAAAATTACAATTAGAGAGAAAATATAAGTTATTATGTTCTATTGCACAGTAGGGTGAGTGGTTAACAGCTAGATATTGTATATTACAAAATGGCTAGAAAATAGGCTGTTTAACATCTTTACCACAAAGATATGATCAATGCATGAGGTGATGATAGAGCTAAATACACTGATTTGATCATTACACAACGTATGTATGTATCAAAACATCAAATGTACCTTATACATGTGTACAATTACAATGTATCAAATAAAAATAAATTTAAAAAAGAAGAAACTCTCTGCTTTCATGGGAATTACAGCCTGCTTAACAAAAGACTATGGAGAACAAAAGAATGAATTAAATGAATGAGTGATCAGAAACAAACCAAAAAATAACTAAGTGGAAAAAGAGTGACAATAATGTATTATTTCAAATAGACTAGTTAGGGAATGTTCCTTTGACTTGGTGATGTTTTTAACGGAGACATAATGAAGTAAGAGAGCAAGTCCTAAGATATTTGGAAGGAGAATATTTCAGGCAGAAACAACAATTTCAAAAACTCTGAGGTAGAATTCCAGAAATAGCAGAAAGAGCAAGTGGCTAGCTATAGTAAAGTCAGGAGGAGAGATGAAGTCAGAGAACAACAAGATCATGCAGTGCTTGGTGGCCAATGAATGGGAAGGCATTGGCTCTTACTGAAGAACGGGGAAATCTTCTGGAGGGTGTTTAGCAAAGTGATAGAGGGAAAATGTTTTTAAAAGATTACTCTGGCTTCTATAATAAGAAGCAACACCACAATTTAACTTTATGTAGGATTTTGCCAGATACCACAAAATATGAACAACCAACCAGGCATGCTCATCCTCATGCATTTTTGTTGCTGTTGTACACTTTATTTCTATTTTAATTTTCAGAATTGGATTTTTAGTTTAAGATCTTAAATTGAATTACCTGAGAAACATTAATCATATCTTCATGAACTCAGTATTTGCATAGTCACATAACAAATCACTTCTCAGGTGAGAACATACCTACCCGTTTGGGTCTTGGTTATGCGAGACCCTGGGAAAATCCACAGTGCAAGGATGTCAAAAGCCCTTGACCATCACATTTATTACACTTCCCTTTAATTCCCTGATTTTATTTAAAACAGCTATTTTTTGTCACTTACAGCTTTTTAGTTTTAATAGATTCAGGGGGTACATGTGTAGGTTTCATACATGGATATATTGCATAATGATCAGGTTTGGGATTCTAGTGTGCCCATTGTCTAAATAGTGATAATTGTACTGGATAGGTAATTTTTCAACTTTCAACCCACTCCTACCTTCCCCTCCTCTGGAGTCATCAGTGTCTCTTATTTCTCTTTGTATGTCTATGTGTGCCCATTGTTTAGCTCCCAGTTATAAATGAGAAGCTGTGGAATTTGATTATATTTTTTCTGAATTATTTTACTTAGGAAATGGCCTCCAGCTCCATCCATGCTGCTAAAAGATACTATTTTTTTCTAGGTAGTGTTCCATGATATGTATATACCAAATTATCTTTATCCAATCATCCAATGACAGACACTTAGGTTAGTTCCACAACATTGCTGTTGCAAATAGTGTTGCAGTAAACATACAAGTGCAGGTATTTTTTGAATATAGCAAATCTTTCCCTTTGGGTAGATAACCAGTAGTAGGATTGCTGGGTCAAATGTTAGTACTAGTTTAGTTCTTTGAGAAATGTCCATACTATTTTCCATAGAGGTTGTACTAATTTACATTTCTACCAACAGTGTAGAAGTGTTATCTGTTTCCCATGCCCTCACTAACATCTGTTGTGTGTGTGTGTGTGTGTGTGTGTTTTGATTTTCTAATAATAGTCATTCTGACTGGTGTGCCATTGTATCTCGCTGTGGCTTTAACTTGCATTTCTCTGATTATTGGTGATGGTGATTGTAGTTTCATATGTTTGTTGGCCCACTTGTATATATTCTTTTCAAAAATGCCTGTTCATATCCTTTGTCCACTTTTCAATGGAGTTATTTGTTTTTTTCCTCATTGATTGTTTGAGTTTCCCATAGATTCTGGATATTAATCCCTTGCCAGATGCATATTATTCAAATATATCCTCCAATTCTGTTGTTGTACGTTTACTCAATTGTTTCTTCTGTTGTGCGGAAGTGTTTAATTTAACTTTCATTTTTCTACTTTTGTTTTTGTTGCATTTGTTTTCAGGTCTCAGTCACACATTTTTTTTCCCCTAGGTCAATGTCCAAAAGAATTTTTTCTAAATTTTCTTCTAGGATTTCTATAGATTGAGGTCTTACATTTAAGTCTTCATTGCATCCTGAGTTAATTTTTGTATACTGTAAGAGAGAGGTGACCAGTTTCAATATTCTGCATGTGACTCTCCAATTAATCCAGCATCATTTATTGAATAAGGTGTCTTTTCCCTATTGTATATTTTTCTCAATGTTGTCAAAGATCAGTTGCTTGTTCAATATGTAGCTTTATTTCTGGGTTCTATATTTTGTTCCATTTACCTATGTGTCTATTTTTGTGCCAGGATCATACTGTTTTGGTTAATATAGCTATGTAGTATAATATGAGGTCAGATAATGTGATGATCACCTTTGTTCTTTTTGCTTGGGATTACTTTGGCTTTGGGGCTCTTTTTGGTACCATATACATTTTTGGATTTTTTTTCTAATTCAGTGAAAAATGACATTGGTTGTTTGATATGAATTGCATTGAATCTGTAGATTGCTTTGGGCACTGTTGTCATTTTAACGATATTGATTCTTCCAATTTATGAGTGTGGGAAGTTATTCCATTTGTGTCATCTATGATTTCTTTCATCAGTATTTTGTAGTTCACCTTGTAGAGATCTGTCAGCTCCTTGGTTATATGTATTCCTAGGTATTTTATCTTTGTGGCTATTATAACTGAGATTGATTTATTGATTTGGTTCTAAGCTTGAACATTATTGGTATATACAAATGCTACTGATTTTTGCATATTGGTTTTGTATCCTGAAACTTTCCTGAAGTCATTTATCAAGTCTAGTGGTCTTTTGGGAGAATCTTTTGAGTTTTCTAGGTATAGAATCTTATTGTCAGCAAACAGAGATAATTTGACTTATTCTTTTCCAATTTCAATGCCTTTTATTTCTTTCTTTTGTCCAATTTCTCTATGATATCCAGCACTATGCCGAATAGGCATTATGAAAGCGGACATCATTGTCTTGTTCCATTTCTTGGGAGGAATGCTTTGAAGCGTTGTTGGATTTTATCAAATTTTTTTTGGCATCTATTGACATGATTGTATGATTTTTGTTTCCATTTCTACTCATGTGGTGCATCAAGTTTGTTGATTTGGGTATGTGGAACCATCCTTTCATCCCTGAAATGAAACCCACTTGACTTGATATATTACTTTTTAATGTGCTGTTTGATGCAGTTTGTTGGTATTTTGTTTAATATTATCTCATCTATGTTCATCAGGGATATTGACTTGTAGTTTTCCTTTTTTGCTGTGTCTTTGCCTAATTTGGCTATCAGGGTGATACTGGTTTCATAAAATGAGTTAGGGAGAACACTCTCTACCTCAATATTTTAGAATAGTTTTAGTAAGATTGGTACCACTTTTTTTACTGTACATCTGACAAATTCAGTTGCGAATCTGTCTGGTCCTGGATTTTTCTTTGTCAGGAGACTTTTTTTTTTTTTTTTTTTTTTTTTTTTTTTGAGATGGAGTCTTCCTCGGTCACCCAGGCTGGAGTGCAGTGGCACAATCTTGGTTCACTGCAACCTCTGCCTTGTCAGGAGACTTTCTAATCACTGCTTCAATTTTATTACACATTATTGATCTGTTCAGGGTTTCTATTTCTTCTTGGCTCAATTTTGAGAGGTTGTACATTTCCAGGAATTTATTTATTGATGCTAGGTTTTTAGTTTGTATGCATAGAGATACTCATAGTAGTCTGTGATGGTCTTTCTTATTTCTGTAGTATCAGTTGTAATATCACATTGATTCAAAATTTTTGAATTTCCTTTTGTTTGTGTGAGAATTTTTTCTCTCTTGAGAGTGTGACGTGTATGTTGGGTGTGGTCCTTTAGCTTTGTGTCTTTGTGCTTTTGGGGAGCCAAGTCTCTATATATGTTCCTTGGTTATAGATAGCCTTAGTGTAGTGGGGTTTTTTTTTTTTCAAATGCTGGTTGTTTGTAAGTTGTAGCAGCAGTAGCTGTGCTTGCTAGCAGAGTCACAATCTCCTCCACAGAGAAAGAGGCTGAGGCCTTGGAGACTTATCTTACCCCCTGCGCTGTGCACTTCTGTCAGCAGGAATTATATTTGGTTGTGTAGTTCACCTTACAGGTGGTGATTATGGACAAGAGCCAACCAAGCACAGTGCAATGGTGTTAGTGGAAGTTGTGATGGGTCATGCAGGTTTATCTCCCACCCAGTGGGTGGCACTTGCTGGTGAGATGTTGCTGTGGTGGTGGCAGTGGAATTTTTATTTAGCCTTTATTATGCAGGGGAAGTACTTGAATGTCCTGGGTAAGAGGTGGGCCATGGGACTCGCAGTCGTCCCTGTCCTGGGCTCTGCCACCACAGCTGGTGGAGGGGGCAGAGCTGGGTGAAGCTGGATTGGGCTAATCCACGACCAGCCTCTCTGAGGTAGGTGTCCAAGCGCTGACCTTGGCTAGGGTCTAAGAGCAGCACTTAGGCTGCTGGGGCAAACCTCCAGGAAAGGGTGGAGGCATCTTTCCTGTACCACATAGCCCACTTAGAGGGGAGGCCTGGGGTTTTTAACCAAGAAGATGGCAGTGGGACCTGCCCAGCTCTCTCACCCTCAACCCAGCAGGTATCCCTCCAGCTTCTGGCCACCAGCAGCAAGCCAGATGTTTAGGCTAGTCTCAAGCTGTTTGTGGTCTGATGGCTGAACATTTCCAGGTATTATGGGACATGTGATTCCCTGAAGGAGACCCATGGTTATCACGACAAACATTCCCTGTCTGCTCTCTCAAAAGGAGGGGCACCCAAGTCCTACACCACTACATGGAACAAGAACATGAAGTCTGCATTCTTTAGCCAATAAAGTGTAGCCACATAAAGTGATGAGCAATGGAATGTGACAGGTATTGATGACTAGAAATTTCGAGTTTTATTTAGAAAAGAGTAGCCTCACCATCCTTTGCCTTTGTCCTCCATCTTGTTTATGAGTGCATGTATGGCAGTGAATGATCTTGGACCACATGAATGAGGACTATGCTATAGAAAGGCCATAGAAATGGCAGAGAAACAAAATACAAGGGTCTGTGTCTATGACAACATGATGCTAGCCCATTATTCTTAGATGGATTACTCTCACACCCCTAAATTAGAGAGACAAACTTGCATTTTACTTAAGCCACCTTTACACTGGGGCTTGGTTGTAACAGCCTTTTTATATCTTCATGATTATACCCAGTAGAGTTTCTAATAAATGCATTTATATTTTCAATAAAAATGACTATCATAGACAAGAAGACCTTTAGTACGGGAAACTTAAAACACTATTGTAACTTTAAAATGCAGGTTAAGAAAACTTACTGCCTTCTCTAGTGTGATAAGATCACCTTTCCAAGGGAAACAGCCTTGTCAGTTTTCTAAAGTTTAACATTTTTTACTTAAAAAATTTAGATGGAATACATGAACATCTCAGTCTATACAGTCAAAACTCTGCAAACAAATGGATCCTAACCAGTCACAAGTTTTACCTCACTGATCTGTATTTAGATCTTGGAGTTGTGTCAGATACTTGACTTCGGTTTGACCCAAAACTATTTTTTTAATGTTTAATCAGAAGTCTTTGATTGAAGAAGAGTTCTTTGTTGCTGTTTTATTTTCTCCCCGTTTAATCTTTTAAGCATGGTCCTACATTTTAACAGGGTTGAAAGAACTTTAGAAAATAATCATTTAAAAATGTTTTAAAACTTTCCAAAAGTAATGCTATTATTCCAGTTTACTGGGCATGATTCTACTCCCCTGGGGTTGCAGTCAGTGAAAAAAATCTATGTAATGCGCTACATCCATCTCAATTCTGCCTTCACTTATTTGACTTGGCACCAATTTATAACCTCTGGTTTTCTTTCTTTTTATAACCAACATTTCCAAATGCATATGCACTAACACACACACACATACATACACAGTTATTTTAGTTTAATCTGTTTTCTATATAGGTGCATATGTGTTTGTATGCATAAGAATCCAGAGACTGAATAATGTGTTTTGGCCTTATATTTTTTCTATACAGTTTCTGTAGTACCTGACATATTTTAATAAACATTTGTTAAATTTAATTACAATTGTATTAAGAAGACTTTGGTTCAAAAATGTCATACCAAAGTGTTTTGACTGAATTTTGGAGAAATACTCAAGCAGATGAAATTATTAGTTTTATGTGTCAAGGTGCACTCTTTCAGAGACAAAATAAATAAGGGTCAAGTTATTCATATATGAATATGCCATCATCTGAAATCTTTTGCCTGAATTAATTGTCTAAATAAATATGGGCTACTCAGGTGGAGACAAATTTTAGCACTAAAAATGTGCCCTAGGCATATATAAGTTATTTTGTATAATAACCCTAGTGTAGTTAACTTGAGTCTCACTCATGATTTGCAACCATAAAAATGTTTATATATTACATATTCTGACACAAGATAGTAATAATTGTCATAGGGTAAATTTTTGAAAAAAGATTAAAATTATTTCTTAGCCCATAATTAAATAAGCATAATATACTGGCATCATCATAGAATTTGTGATTGATAAGGAAATAATATTATTCATTCTTTTAATTACATTAACAAAGAAACTGAAGCTTAATAAGGTTTACTAATGTCTAAGAGCAAATACACACTTGATGTGACAGCCAACGGTTTTAAAGAATAACTATCATTTATTGAGCATGTACTATATTCCAAGCACCATATCAGATGCTTTCTAGGGAGATAGTTTTTTGTGTTGATTAACAGCAAGGGATCTGGAGACAGATTGCTTAAACATTAATCTTAACTCTTCCATCTAATAACGTTACTGGGCAAGTTACTCACTTTTTGCCTCACTTGACTCCTGTGTAAAATAATATTTATATTAGTATTTTACTTACTAAGTCATTGTGGGGATTAAATAAGTGAACATGTGATAAACAGTGTTTTATATAGTGTGGGTCACTCATAAGTATTAGATTATTATTAGCTATTTTTATTAAATAGATCAAATTCAATGTTCAGAACAATAATTAAACATATTACCTCCATATTTTATATTAAAATCCTGAGCTCTTGGAGGGTAACTTGCTTAAAAGCATAAAACATAAATGCATTTTAGCTGGAATTCAAATGGTATTTTAACTTGAAAGCTTTTCTTTCAGTCTATCAACCTGCTAATTTTTGCGCTCCTACTTCCAACTATTTTCCTGGAAAGTGTCCTTCAACCTGGCTTATGCAGTTGATAGCTTTTCTTTTTGTGACAAACAGCTAAATACTGTAATCAAACATAATAAAATATGATGCTGAACACCTGGATTTCTCAAATTACTGAAAATAATCTTAACCCATCATTTTTTTGAATGGAGCAAAATATCACAAGGAAGATTTTTATTGATTTTTTTAATTTGCTTGCAGTTACTGTGAAGTTTTTTCTGATAACTATATGTTCCTATTGCTAATGGAGAAAATTTTTGAACTTAGAATTAATATAATGTTAACTAGAATATTTTTCTGTTAAAATAATTTGAGCTATATTTTCTGATTTCTCAACATTGGTGCAGTAATTTTTCTTATAGCATCAAAAATTTGATGATTTGAGAAACATTTACTGCCTAAAATGTGTTTTAGCAAATAATATCTTTTTACTTTTGATCATCAATGTAGAAACATACATGAAAACAAAATGAAAAGTAATATAAATATGTGTTAACAAAGAAATAAAATTCTTAAAATAAATATCCTTATAGATCAGTGTAATGAATATTGGTAATTTTTAATGATTATTAACTAAAGCCTCTCATGAATTATTTAGTACAAAGAGCAGGTAAACTGTTGGCATAATTCTATTAATTTTGAGATATTTCATGAAGTTCTCCATAATTTTATGTTAATTTAACTATATCTAAACACATGATTTTTTAAAATTATTTTTATACTGTAAGTTTTAGGGTACATGTGCACAATGTGCAGGTTAGTTACATATGTATACATGTGCCATGCTGGTGTGCTACACCCATTAACTCATCACTTAGCATTAGGTATATCTCCTAATGCTATCTCTCCCCGCTAACCCCACCCCACAACCGTCCCCAGAGTGTGATGTTCCCCTTCCTGTGTCCATGTGTTCTCATTGTTCAATTCCCACCTATGAGTGAGAACATGCAGTGTTTGGTTTTTTGTCCTTGTGATAGTTTACTGAGAATGATGATTTCCAATTTCATCCATGTTCCTACAAAGGAGATGAACTCATCATTTTTTGTGGCTGCATAGTATTCCATGGTGTATATGTGCCACATTTTCTTAATCCAGTCTATCATTGTTGGACATTTGGGTTGGTTCCAAGTCTTTGCTATTGTGAATAGTGCCGCAATAAACATACGTGTGCGTGTGTCTTTATAGCAGCATGATTTATAGTCCTTTGGGTATATACCCAGTAATGGGATGGCTGGGTCAAATGGTATTTCTAGTTCTAGATGCCTGAGGAATCGCCACACTGACTTCCACAATGGTTGAACTAGTTTACAGTCCCACCAACAGTGTAAAAGTGTTCCTACTTCTCCACATCCTCTCCAACACCTGTTGTTTCCTGACTTTTTAATGATTGCCATTCTAACTGGTGTGAGATGGTATCTCATTGTGGTTTTGATTTGCATTTCTCTGATGGCCAGTGATGGTGAGTATTTTTTCACGTGATTTTGGCTGCATAAATGTCTTCTTTTGAGAAGTGTCTGTTCATGTCCTTCGCCCACTTTTTGATGGGGTTGTTTGTTTTTTTGTGTGTGAATTTGTTTGAGTTCATTGTAGATTCTGGATATTAGCCCTTTGTCAGATGAGTAGGTTGTGAAAATTTTCCCCCTTTTTGTAGGTTGCCTGATCACTGTGATGGTAGTTTCTTTTGCTGTGCAGAAGCTCTTTAGTTTAATGAGATCCCATTTGTCAATTTTGGCTTTGGTTGCCTTGCTTTTGGTGTTTTAGCCATGAAGTCCTTGTCCATGCCTGTGTCCCGAATGGTAATGCCTAGGTTTTCTTCTAGGGTTTTTATGGTTTTAGGTCTAATGTATAAGTCTTTAATCCATCTTGAATTAATTTTTGTATAAGGTGTAAGGAAGGGATCCAGTTTCTGCTTTCTACATATGGCTAGCCAGTTTTCCCAACACCATTTATTAAATAGGGAATCCTTTTCCCATTGCTTGTTTTTCTCAGGTTTGTCAAAGATCAGATAGTTGTAGATATGTGGCGTTATTTCTGAGGGCTCTGTTCTATTCCATTGATCTATATCTCTGTTTTGGTACCAGTACCATGCTGTTTTGGTCACTGTAGCCTTGTAGTATAGTTTGAAGTCAGGTAGTGTGATGCCTCCAGCTTTGTTCTTTTGGCTTAGGATTGACTTGGCGATGCAGGCTCTTTTTTGGTTCCATATGAACTTTATAGTAGTTTTTTCCAATTCTGTGAAGAAAGTCATTGGTAGCTTGATGGGGATGGCATTGAATCTATAAATTACCTTGGGCAATATGGCCATTTTCATGATATTGATTCTTCCTACCCATGAGCATGGAATGTTCTTCCATTTGTTTGTATCCTCTTTTATTTCATTGAGCAGTGGTTTGTAGTTCTCCTTGAAGAGGTCCTTCACGTCCCTTGTAAGTTGGATTCCTAAGTATTTTATTCTCTTTGAAGCAATTGTGAATGGGAGTTCACTCATGATTTGGCTCTCTGTTTGTCTGTTATTGGTGTATAAGAATGCTTGTGATTTTTGTACATGGATTTTGTATCCTGAGACTTTGCTGAAGTTGCTTATCAGCTGAAGGAGATTTTGGGCTGAGACAATGGGGTTTTCTAGATATACAATCATGTCATCTGCAAACAGGGACAATTTGACTTCCTCTTTTCCTAATTGAATAGCCTTTATTTTCTTCTCCTGCCTAATTGCCCTGGCCAGAACTTCCAACACTATGTTGAATAGGAGTGGTGAGAGAGGGCATCCCTGTCTTGTGCCAGTTTTCAAAGGGAATGCTTCCAGTTTTTGCCCATTCAGTATGATATTGGCTGTGGGTTTGTCATAGATAGCTCTTATTATTTTGAGATATGTCCAACCAATACCTAATTTATTGAGAGTTTTTAGCATGAAGGGTGGTTGAATTTTGTCAAAGTCCTTTTCTGCATCTATTGAGATAATCATGTGGTTTGTTAAGGGCAGCCAGAGAGAAAGGTCAGGTTACCCACAAAGGGAAGCCCATCAGACTGACAGCGGATCTCTCCGCAGAAACTCTATAAGCCAGAAGAGAGTGGGGGTCGATATTCAACATTCTTAAAGAAAAGAATTTTCACCCAGAATTTCATATCCAGCCAAACTAAGCTTCATAAGTGAAGGAGAAATAAAATACTTTACAAACAAGCAAATGCTGAGAGATTTTGTCACCAGCAGGGATGCCGTAAAGCAGCTCCTGAAGGAAACACTAAACATGGAAAGGAACAACTGGTACCAGCCACTGCAAAATCATGCCAAAATGTAAAGACCATCGAGGCTAGGAAGAAACTGCATCAACTAACGAGCAAAATGACCAGCTAACATCATAATGACAGGATCAAATTCACACATAACAATATTAACTTTAAATGTAAATGGGCTAAATGCTCCAATTAAAAGACATAGACTGGCAAATTGGATAAAGAGTCAAGACCCATCAGGGTGCTGTATTCAGGAAACCCATCTCACATACAGAGACACACATAGGCTCAAAATAAAAGGATGGAGGAAAATCTACCAAGCAAATGGAAAACAAAAAAAGGCAGGGGTTGCAATCCTAGTCTCTGATAAAATAGACTTTAAACCAACAAAGATCAAAAGAGACAAAGAAGGCCAATACATAATGCTAAAGGGATCAATTCAACAAGAAGAGCTAACTATCCTAAATATATATGCACCCAATACAGGAGCACCCAGATTCATAAAGCAAGTCCTGAGTGACCTACAAAGAGACTTGGACTCCCACACAATAATAATGGGAGACTTTAACACCCCACTGTCCACATTAGACAGATCAACGAGACAGAAAGTTAACAAGTATACCCAGGAATTGAACTCAGCTCTGCACCAAGCGGACCTAATAGACATCTACAGAACTCTCCACCCCAAATCAACAGAATATACATTTTTTTCAGCACCACACTACACCTATTCCAAAATTGACCACATAGTTGGAAGTAAAGCTCTCCTCAGCAAATACAAAAGACAGAAATTATAACAAACTGTCTCTCAGACCACAGTGCAATCAAACTAGAACTCAGGATTAAGAAACTCACTCAAAACAACTCAACTACATGGAAACTGAACAACCTGCTCCTGAATGACTACGGGGTACATAACAAAATGAAGGCAGAAATAAAGATGTTCTTTGAAACCAATGAGAACAAAGACAAAACATACTAGAATCTCTGGGACACATTCAAAGCAGTGTGTAGAGGGAAACTTATAGCACTAAACGCCCACAAGAGAAAGCAGGAAAGATCCAAAATTGACACCCTAACATCACAATTAGAAGAACTAGAAAAGCAAGAGCAAACACATTCAAAAGCTAGCAGAAGGCAAGAAATAACTAAAATCACAGCAGAACTGAAGGAAATAGAGATATAAAAAACCCTTCAAAAAATTAATGAATCCAGGTGCTGGTTTTTTGAAAGGATCAACAAAATTGATAGACCGCTAGCAAGACTAATAAAGAAGAAAGGAGAGAAGAATCAAATAGACGCAATAAAAAAATGATAAAGGGGATATCACCACCGATCCCACAGAAATACAAACTACCATCAGAGAATACTACAAACACCTCTACGCAAATAAACTAGAAAATCTACAAGAAATGGATAAATTCCTTGACACATACAACCTCCCAAGACTAAACCAGGAAGAAGTTGACTTTCAGAGTAGACCAATAACAGGCTCTGAAATTGTGGTAATAATCAATAGCTTACCAACCAAAAAGAGCCCAGGACCAGATGGATTCACAGCTGAATTCTACCAGAGGTACAAGGAGGAAATGGTACCATTCCTTCTGAAACTATTCCAATCAATAGAAAAAGAGGGAATTCTCCCTAACTCATTTTATGAGGCCAGCATCATCCTGACACCAAAGCCAGGCAGAGACACAACCAAAAAAGAGAATTTTAGACCAATATCCTTGATGAACATTGATGCAAAAATCCTCAATAAAATACTGGCAAACCGAATCCAGCAGCACATCAAAAAGCTTATCCATCATGATCAAGCGGGCTTCACCCCTGTGATGCAAGGCTGGTTCAATATATGCAAATCAATAAATGTAATCCAGCATAGAAACAGAACCAAAGACAAAAACACATGCATTGTTTAGAGAGAGAGCCTCATAAATGAAGCCATAGAGTTTAATGGGGAAATTAGCAGTACAATTCCCATATCACTTGTAGAGTCAGCACGAAGCATCAACCTTCTTTGGAATTTCATCACTGATAAAATGAGCAGGCAACAGAACGAATACTTCTTAAGTCTTTTCTTTGATAATTCAGGAGAAAATAAATGGTTATACTGGAGTGTTAGTGTGTTACAGAATGAAAAATGAATATCTTCCTTTACTCAAATTCATCTTTAGTGTAATTTTCAATTTAAAGGGTTAAAGTTGGCTGGGCCAAAAGTTGGGATTTATATCAATTGATTGTTCACAGTCATTTACAGACCAAACTCCTTGTTCTATTCTTTTCCCTCTTCTTACTATTGCACTTGATTAGACTTTAAAAAAAAAAAGGGTCAAGGCATTTATTTTTTTTAAATACTTATGATCAGTCTGAAACATGTATTTCTCTTTATTACGATTCCTTATGTAATTAACAATGAGAGCAGATAGTAAATTACCACTTTTGAGTCTTTAATTTTTTCGAGCAGCATTGGAGACATGATAAGCTAGAAGTAATGTCATATTTAAAATAAAGCATGTTGAGCAAATCATTGGCACATATTTGGAAATTTTATATAGATTATTGAATACATTAGCCATTTCAGTTTAACATGAAGTTTTATAAGAGATTATTACCATCATAAGATTGTTTGCTTTTTAAAGAACACTAATATGCGAAGTATTTTATACTAAAGCACTCAAAAATTAGTAAATTAATAATATCTAAAATAAACTTGTGGAACTATGTATTACTCTAAAAAGAATCTTCAGGGCAACATAGATTGAGAGATTATTATGTTATCAAAAAGTACAAATTACTCTGGATTTCAAGGTCATTTATTTAATAATCCTAGGTTCTTGTCCAACTTTTTGTTTCTGTTTTCTTCATAAACCTCCTTTGGTTGCTCGTTTAGCTCAGCCTCTTTGCTATCTCTTTACAGTGGTAAACTGAATAATGACTCCCAAATCCTAGGGATTCGTTTTCTAATCCCTGCTTGTAAATTTTACCTCATATGGAAAAAGAAGATCTTTGCAGATACAATTAAAGTGTCTTGAAATGGAGAAATTATCTTGGAATTATCTGGGTGGGACCCTGGGTGCAATTGCAAGTGTCCCTCTGAGAGAAGGGCACAGAGAGATTAAATCAAATGGAAGAGAGAAGTCTATGAAACAGTGGAGGCAGGGATTAGAGTAGTTCAACCACAAGCCAAAGAATGTCTGTACCATTGGAAGCTAGTTGTGCAAGAAACAGACTGTTCCCAAGACCATCCAGAGGAAGTGCAGCCCTGATGACACTTTGGGGCCCAGTGATACTTATTTTAGATTTTCAGCTACAAAAACTATGAAAGAATAAAATTAAATTGTTTTGAGCCACTAGGTTTGTGATAATTTCTTGCAACAGTCACAGGAAATGAATGCACATGCTCCCTACAGTGCCAGTTTTCCCCCATTTAGGAGTGTGTAGCATTTCCCCTTGACCTGGTCAAATTGCACCTGTTCTACAAGAATCATTCATCCTCATTTCAACATTTGCCATAAGCTCTCTCCTGCCATACCAATCCTCACTGATTTCCTCTTTCCCAAAAGTTCTATGGCACTTTTTTTTTTTGCCACACAAATTGGTCATTAGTTTATGACTTGTAACTGATATTCAAGTAATTTTTAATCTTTTTAAAAAATTTTTATTAAACTTGCCTTAATTTATGATATATTTATTATTTCCATAGAGACTGTGGTTTCTAAATGTTGATCACATAAAAGACATTTAGTATATTATATCTCAATTGAAAAGTTTTCTAACATTGCATTATTCTTTTTCCATTCTCTTCTCTCCATTTATATGTTTTTCTTCATATTGTACATTTTCCTCTTTATCTTATTCTTAATCTTCTATTTTAAATAGAAATCATTGTTTTTTTTTTGATGTAGAATTCTTTTGTTGGTTTTGAATGCCATGTTTGAATATATATTCTCAACATTTGCAAACTCTTCAGTGATGAAGAGATTTTGCATGTTCAAGAGAATGCAAATTTGAATTGGTACCCACTACGTTTTGATTGCCAATGTATAGCTGGTATTTAGGAGATTATTTGAAGCTGTGGCCACATAACAATATTGTTTGTAAGCAAACTACAGACTTCATTTCCATTGGGCTCTTTTGTGTACAAAAATATGGCTAAAGATGAAAGTATCAGCTTGAGCAAGGCTCCATGCACATGTCACCAGTTAAACCACGAAGAAATCAGTCTTCCTGACCACTTTAAATCCTTGATTTCTAAAATTAATAGACCAGAGGAAATTCAATGTGGGTCTTTGTGAAGTGCAATTCCAGACATAGAAAGCCAACCCTGTTTTAAGGGGAAAAAAATTGCAATTAATCACTTCTTTGGGACAAAAGAGCAGAGCTTTTTAAATAAATTTTACTGTCCCAATAGGCCAATTAGTCAAAGAGAATTAAAAACATGATTTGACTCATTGACATCATTTTGACAATATATAAAAATTTGGTCTTTAGGTATTATATAGCAAACTTATTTGGCAAATATTCTCTAAATCTGATTGTGAGTTTAGTATCACATAGATATAACCATAGAGCACACACAGAGATGTGCACACGTACGTATGTCTACCTGCATCCAACACAAACATGTAACATGCAGCTTACAAAGAAATGATGGAATAAACAACTGCATGAAACTTAAATGCTTGGTAGGAAGGGAAAGGATTTACCTTGCTCTTCCTTAATTATCTGTCATTGTTCAACTGTAATTATAAAGCATTTAGTAGCATGTATATGATGGAAAGGAGAGGAAGGCTCAAAACAAATGTTATAGAAGTGCCAGCAAAAGCTATGAGACAGACTCTTGTTGTAGAGTGGGCACTTTATGAAGAATGCAAATAAAAATCTTGGGAGGAAGTCTCACTTCTTCAGATGTCTCACTTAAACTAGAGAAAATGATATGCATAGCAGCAGCGTGGTAAACAGAAAAAAGCCAAAGATTTAGAGTGAAATATTTTCAGACATAACCATCATGAATGATGCACATGCCACAAATTTAATGTTTCTCTCCGCAAAAGTTATTTTGATGCCACCCTACCCAAATCCTTCCACCCTATTTTTGTCAGTTTCTTTAGAATTTCTCATCTGTTCTTTTCCATTTCTGAGTCATTTGCAATTTTCTGCCACAACAGCTTTATCCACAGTGTTAAAAAGTAAAATACATTTACTGAAAATTTTATATATAAGTGTATACTAGAACTATTGATTTAAAATTCATTACACATCAACCAGAAAGATAATTTAGCGCAGTATGGTGTTCTGACTTCAGAAATAATTTTCCTCCGATTAGTCTGTATTTTTCTATTTGTTTTTACTGTTGCTACAAATTCATATAAACTTGTTTACTTGGTTCAGAAGTTTGGAAGTTCTGGTTGCCAAGAGCTGACCCATTTCTTTCGTTTTTGTAAATGAGCACCTCAGCCATTAGTGTGCTGTGCATATCATTATTTATGCTTCAAGGAACTTGGGAACTCAGTCCCAAGACCCTGAGCTCTTTCTTTCAGGAATATGTTGCTTTTGCTAAGCAATATATGTGTTATCTCTACTATTTCAGACTCCTTGCTTCTGCACATCAAAGCATAGAATTCACCTCACCAGAGACGTCAACAAGGAAGAGGAAAATGTAGTTTAAATAGCAGAGAAAACACAATTTTCATTTTTAAGGAAAATGCATGAGGTTGGCCTTGCTGGTCATAGAAATTGAAAATCTCAGTAGTCATGTTAGATATCCCCAAGTCAAATAGCTCCAATGAAACTTAGCATGTGTGGATTTCCTAAATTGGAAGATAACTTTGCAGTCTTAGGTGAGGTGTAGGAATTTGTGATCATGACTCATATCCTTTCAGAAGTAAGTCACCGTTTCATTTTTACAGATTTTTCAGATGGAAAACTGAAGCAATGAAAAGGGAAGGTTTTAAGCTGAACTTTCTTTGTTTTGGTGAAGCCAGAGTGCAATGGAAAATCTGCCTTTTTTCTGGGGCTAATTGATTACTTTTCTAGCTTTGTGTATGAAGATAGAATGAGAATTGAAGCCTATAGGACGTATTCAAGTACTTTGCCTTGTTTACTGAGACATCAGTAATACTCACAATCTTGCTTCATCTTCCTGTGTGAAGCACCTGTGTTTTACTCCAGAGCAGTTTTAGGCTACATGTTCCCTGTTTAACCACCAAGAACAAAATATCAAAATGAGTTAGTGTTTTGTTTTAACTCTCTCTACAACTCCTCTAACTCCACAGCCATACAAGTGTATGTGTGTGTGTGTGTGTGTGTGTGTGTGTGTGTGAGAGAGAGAGACAGAGAGAGAGACAAAGACAGAGGCAGAGACAAACAGAGAGAAAGAGAGATGTAATAATAAATAATGGTCAGTTTCTTATCATGTTACTCTAGGGAAGGAAGACCTAGAAAAAAATTTATTTGTGTAGTATTTCATCCTGAATCTCCTCATTAGTAACATCTCTCTGAGTTTCAATTTTAGGCTTCTCACTCTCTCCATAGTCTTCTCACACTTGTCAAACTTCTCCCCAGGTCACCTATACAACCTTCAGACAGCATTCTAGGTTCCAGTAAGTATTTCTATCACTTTATTTACACTGTTATTTATTTATGGCCAGATATTTCTATTTTACAAGTTAATCTATCATCTAATTTTGTTTTTAGTGATACCAAAAATTTTTTCCCTCATGACTTCTGCAATAGCCAGGCATCACTAGATTATACATTCCCAATAAAAGGGATGTTATTTTGTTGTTGTTTTTTTTCTGTCTTTTCCAATAATGGTTGAATAGAGGAAATGGCAGCAGAGTAGAGGCTAAATAGAACTAAGGTTTTAGAGTAACTTTGGGAACAATAAAATTAGTCAAGTTTTAATGAGCCTTTGGGGTTGCATTCTTTCTGGTAAGGTACGGCACCTGAGATGTGTGAGAGAGAAGGTAATAAATGTAAAGTTATAAAATGTTTGTATTATGAGGGGATCTGGAAAAACAGCCCTAGCAAATGGTTAGTTTCCTTATTTAATTAAACCTTACTAAGTATTTTTTATGAAAGTATTTAAAGCTTTTCTTATCAAAGTCATATAAAATATTTAAGTATCTCTAGAGTTGGAGCAAATTGAAGTCTGAGACAGATACGTTTATGACAGTATTGTTCAATGTAGATAAATTCACCCAATGGAAGAAATATGCATGAAGTAAATAAGAAGTCCTCCCTAGGATAATGCAGTACTAAGCTAATAATGGGTATTCTAATTTTATATTACAGTTATGTATTACAGCTAAATATTTATATATGTGTAGTTTTTCCTTTTCTATTGCTGACCAGTTTTCTTTGAGTACATCACAGTTTGTTTATCCATTTATGTCTTGATAGAAACTTAGATTGTTCCACATTTTTACCATTAGAAATAAAAGTGTTATAGACACGTTTTCTACAAGTCTTTTCATTAAGAAATGTGTTCACTTGTCATGGGTAAGTAACTGGGCATGAATTGCTGTGTCATGAAGTAAGCGTATGTAGATTTTTATTAAAAAACTGCAAATTGTTTTTCAAAATGTTTTTCCCTTTTTCAATTCCCACCAGCTACACATGAATGTTCCAGTTTCTCTACATCCTTACCAATAATGAGTATTGTTTAAGCCATGTAAGTGTGTGTGAATGGTAGCTTATGGTGGTGTTAGTTTCTAACTAACGATATTGAGCAACATTTCAGACACATATTGGCCATGCTTATGCATCCTTTTATAAACAACCTGCTCAACTGTTTACCCATGTATTTATTAATTGGATTGTGTAGCATCTAGTTTCCAAAAATTGTTCCCAGAGAAATACCTTTCCCAGTATTTATGTTTTGGGTAGGCTTCACTCACATAAAATCCCATATGGCCCAGTGACTCATTTTAACCAACTGAATGTGGTAGAAGTAATGTACCAGTTGCCGGTCTAAACGTTAACAAGGACTGAAATCTTCTGCTATAGTGCTCTAGCATGCCAACTACCATGTACAAAAACCAATTATCCTGGTGGAAAAAAGAGGCCAGGAGGAGCAGATGCCACCTGGGTAGAAAAACCAAGTGGCGGAGAACTAAGGATCAGACTTTAGTGTGAGCTGTTTTGGCATTCTAGACCAACTAATTTCCATGGTGACTGCAGCCCCTATTGCTTTCACACTGGCAAGAGAACTTCCCAAATGAAGGCCACGCACAGTTTTGAGAAGGAATAAAATGGTTGTATTAAGCCATCATATTTCAGTATGGTTTTTAACATAGCAAGTTAAGTTGCTTGTATTTTCATTCTTTCATTCTAGAGACATAGAAATCCTTTATATGTTCGATATAAATCTTTGCTCAAATACATTCATTACAAATATTTTCTCCCTGTAGTGGCTTGCTTTTTTATTTTTTGTTTTTACTAGGGCAGTTCAATGAGGACATTTTCAACATTGATGAAACAGAGTTTATCATTTTAAACAAATGGTAGCACATTATCTTTCTGAAAAAACCTTACTTACCTACCTATGAAAATAAAATAAAAATAATCCACATTCTTTTTTATTCTTTTTCTTTTTTTTCTTTTTTCTTTTGTTTTTTTTTTTTGGAGACGGAGTCTTGCTCTGTCACCCGGGCAGGAGGACAGGAGGAGTGCAGTGGTGCGATTTCGGCTCACTGCAACCTCTGCCTCCCGGGTTCAAGCAATTCTCCTGTCTCAGCCTTCCAAGTAGCTGGGACTACAGGCACACACCACCACCCCTGGGTAATTGCTTTTTTGTATTCTAGTAGAGACAGGGTTTCACCGTATTGCCCAGGCTGGTCTCAAACTCCTGAGCTCAGGCAATCTGCCTGCCTCGGCCTCCCAAAGTGCTGGGATTACAGGAGTGAGTCACTGCCAAATGGTTAATGTTTAAGCTAAAACACTTTTATCTTTAGATGTATGAGCTAGCTATTAACATTTAAATTTTGTGTATGGTATGTGGTAGAAATTGAGGGTTTTTTCTTTCTTAAAGATATCTAGTCTTTTAGCAATATTTATTAAAATTTTGTAATTTTTTCAATAAATTAGCTTTAGAACTTTGTTACAAAGTTATTTATCTCTCTTTTAAAATAGCATTTATATTACTGTGTTCTGCTGGCTCAACATTTCTGAGTTTTTTTAATTCCTTATGATAACTTTATCTTGCCTTGATTTCTAAAGTGTGTATATTTCCATTGATAAAAAAATTATTGAGCCATAGTTTTTTTATTTTAGCCCTATAAAGACATTCTATTATCTTTTCCTTAGCATTGTTTAATGTCTCACTTGTGGATTTTGAAACAGTTAATCATGCTTGTTGCTACAGGAGCTTTTAAGATTTAATAATTTATATTTCATAATATTTTATGTCTGCCAAATTACCATCTTTATGTTCTGGGATTCTGAATAACACATATATTGACAATCTAATATTTTCCCATAGGTCATTGAAAATCTGTCCTATTTTTTGCATCTTTTTCCATTGGCATATATTTTTCAGTGGAATAATTTTTATTTGCCACCCTTCAAGTGCATTGATTCTTCCTTCCATACTGCCCATTTTCCTCTTGAGCCAGCCAGTGTTTTTCCCCAGCTATTGTATTTTGAGTTCTAAAACATTCAATTGATTTTTAAAGATATTTAGATTTCTCTGCTGAGATTTCTTATCTAATCACTAATTCTGGCATCTTTTCTATAAATGATAGAATAAAATGACTTTTTCCCCTAGACAATGGTTTGTTAGTTGCAAATATCAAGGTAAATGTCAGTCAGTTTCTGATAGTTTTGATTTTTTAAATTTGGCTCCCTATTTATTTACTTATTTGAATATTTCATTTTAAAAGGTATTTTAGACATTTGAAAATTCAATTTTTAATATTTTTATAGCATTCAGTACAAACTCTTTCATATATCCACCGGCTAATTAAAGAAGTAATTACTCATATTTCATCGAGGTTTGAGTTAATTTTAAATTGGTATTTATAAGACTGAATTTCCCTCTGGTTAGCCTAACCCTAATCTTATGCAACAACCCTGAGTGGCTAATTTGTTTTATTTTATCAGTGTTTGTGCCACGAGGGGAATTGGCTTAAGTTTTCTCTTTGGATTCAGCAATTCAATGCCCACAAGTGCAATGAGCTATGAGAAGTGAAAAGGTGTGTATTGCATATCTGGCCATTTCTCCTTCTATACAAACTGCACAACCAATTGCATTGCTTGAGGTTCTGCCCAGTGGGAAGATTTCCCTTCACCACTGTCCTTCAGGGATGTCCTAGAAAGGGGCTGTAGTGCTTCAGCTGTCCACTTGCAGGTGGTGCATGCATACCATGCAGAGCCATCTGTGAACCAGGCCCTAGTGTTTTGTTCCTCTGTCAACTGATAAAGGGAGCTCCCCATGAGGCCACCTGGGCAGGCTGGGGGAAAGAAGGCAGAGTGGCAGGAGTGGAGACCATGGGCATTTGAGCCACTTCCTCATGTGCCTTCAGGACCTGCTTGAGCCTGGTCATGTATATACCACTGCCATTTGATGATGGAATGCTGCTGTGCATGACCCACTTTATGGCTAGATGGGTGAGAAAGCACTCAGTTCATGATAGGCAGTTCAGGTCACATGGTGACTTGAGGACCCATAGTCAAATGATCAGTTTCCACCAAAACCCAGTAACAGGCCAAGAGCTGTCTCTCAAAAGGAGAATAGTTATCTGCAGAAGATGGTAGGACCTTGCTCCAAAATCCTAGAGGCCTCCACTGTGATTTACCTATAGGGGGCCTGCCAAAGGCTCCAAACAGCATCTTTATCTGCCACTGACACTTAAAGCACCATTGGATCTGCTGGGCCATATGGCCAAAATGGCAGAGCAGCTTGCACAACAGCCCAGAACTGTCGCAGGGCCTTTTCCTGTTCTGGACCCTGCTCAAAACTGGCAGCTTTTCGGGTCACTTGATAAATAGGCAAGAGTACCACATCCAAATGAAGAATGTATTGCCTCCAAAATCCAAATAGACCCACTAGGCATTGTGCCTCTTTCTTGGTTGTATGAGGAGCCAAATGCAGCAACTTACCCTTCATCTTAGAAGGAATATCTCGACAGGCCCCACACCACTGGACCCCTAGAAGTTTTATTGAGGTAAAAGTTCCCTGAATTTTAGTCATATTTATTTCTCATCTTCTGGCAGGCAAATGGGTCCCCGGTAAGTCCAGTGTGTTTGCTACCTTTTGCTCACTGGATCTAATCAGCATAATGTCATCAATATGATGAACTAGTGTGATATCTTGCAGAAACGAAAAGCAATCAAGGTCTCTCCAAATAAGATTATGACACAAAGCTGGAGAGATAATATACTCCTAAGGTAGAACAGTAAAGGTATTTTGCTGGCCTTGCCAGCTGAAGGCAAATTGCTTCTGGTGGGCCTTATGGAAAGGAATAGAGAAAAAGGCATTTGGCAAGTCAATGGCTGCATACCAGGTACCAAGAGATGTGTTAATTTGCTCAAGCAATTAAACCATATCTAGTATAGCAGCTGAAATTGGAGTCACCGCTTGGTTAAGCTTATGATAATCTGCTATTATTTTCCAAGATCCATCTGTCTTCTGCACAGGCCAAATTGGAGAGTTGAACGGGCATGTGGTGGGACCCACCAGCCCTGCATCTTTCAAGGCCTTGATGGTGGCACGAATCTCCACAATCCCTTCAGGGATGAAATATTGGTTTTGATTTACCATTTTTCCAGGAAGAGGAGTTCTAATGACTTCTATGTGGCCTTTCTCACCATAATAGCCCTTACCCTACCAGTCAGGGAGCCAATGTGTGGGTTCTGCCAACTGCTAAGTATGTCTATGCCAATTATGCATTCTGGCACTGGGGAAATGACCACAGGATGAGTCCAGGAACCCACTGGATGTACTGTAAGTCAGACCTGAGCTAAAACTCTATTAATTATCTCACCTCCATAAGCCCCTACTTTTAACTGGAGGACCACAAAGACATTTCGGATTCTCTGAAATCAGTATCAGCTCAAAGCCAGTGTCCAGTAGTCCCCGAAATGTCAGATTATTTCCCTTTCCCCAGTGCACAGTTACCCTGGTAAAGGGCTGGAGGTTTCCTTGGGGAAGGATGGGAGAAAGATTCACTTCATAAATTGTCGGTAATATAGTGGGGTCCTTCCTCAAGGGACCTGGACTTCCCTTCATTCAAGATGTTCTGGTTCTGTAAACTGGCTCAAGTCTGGAATTGATTGAGGGGCCATGATTCTGTTTTTAAAATTCAAATTAGTCTTTTGTCCATTGGACCTAGAAGATTTCTGCTTGTATAAATTAAGTAGAAATGTAGTAGGCTTCCTATCAATTTCACTTCTATGAACACTGTGATTAACTAGCCAATGCCAGAGCTCTACAGGAGTCAGACTACTCTGATTGCTGCTTTGCCTCTGCTGTCCATTATGGTAGCTAAGCACACTTTCCTTTTGATGGCTGAGTGCTGTCATTTGGCCCCTGCCACCTCGGAATTCAATTATTCCCATTGTATTTAAATTTTGTAGTTGAGTAACTGCGGTTCCCACTGTTAGAGCTGACATACAGAGAAGAGCAATTACAGCGCTCTTCAAAGATGCAGGTGCTGCCCTCACAAACCTATTTCACAAGGCATTAGTCAAGGGTATATCCTCTGGACCCTCCCAACTGGGATGAGCAGGTCTAAAGTGATTAATCCACTCCACCATCCCAATCTCCCTAAGCCTTTGGATCTCTTCCTCTATATTAAACCAAGGGAGTTCAGGCATTACCAGCTCACTCACAGTGGGAAATCTTTTAATCCATATCTCATCTAACCAAGAAAATAAACTATTAGAACCTTTTGTTTTTCAAACTACTAGAGCTGCAACATTAAATGCGGAGTCCCTGCTTAGTGGGTCCAAATCAATAAATTCAGCCTGATCCAATTCTATGTTCCTTCCACCATTATCCAACACCCTTAATATCCATTCCCATGCCTGGTCTCCAGATTTCTGTTTATATAAATTAGAAACTCAAGCAGTTATTTTTTAGTGTAGCACACCTCCTCATGGGTCACATTCTCAACCTCATCTCTAGAGGCCTGCTGGGAGTTTAGTCTATTTATAGGCCTAGAAGCAAATGGGTGCTTTGTGGGGGGCTCCTGAGGAGAATCAACATAATCTTGCCTGGAAACTGCCTCAGGCAAGGCCATCGCTTTTGGCTCAGGCAGCACAGGGTTTATCTCCTCAATCAAAGGTGAAATGCTTGGACGAAAACATGGGTCAAAGGTAAAAAGCATGGCAGCATGGGTTGGAGAGGGGATGTTGCCTCTGCTGGGGATAGGGAAGCTTTTTCTTCGGCCAAAAAAGGTTCATCAGAGTTTACAAGCTCAGTGTCCTCAGCTTCATCAGTGTCCTCCCACACGTCCCCATTCCAAGTTTTAGGGTCCCATTTTTTTCTAGTCGTTGCATTCAGTTTAACAGTAGACAACTGGTGAGGCTGTGCATGCACCTTTTGTTGCAAGTCAGCCTTTCTCATGATAAGAACTTGTATCTGTTTTTCCGCAATTTCAGCTCTTTCTCTGTAGGAGATAAGACTCACTCAGGGCAATCTTAGCAGATTTGAGGCTCAGTGTCTGCTTCTGAAGCTGGGAGATAGAATCCCTGATTTCATCATTTTCTTTAATCACTTTGTCCACTGAAGTTAAGAGCAGCCAACCAGCTTTATTATGTTCCTTGGTTCTCCACTTACGATCAAAGGTATTATGTATGAAATCACTAAACTCCTTGCCTCTCACAAGTGATGAATCAGGAGTGTTAAATGCATTTATTTTGCATAGCTCTCTAAACCATTCACACCAAGGATTATCAGTGTTCTCTATACTATTAGAAGTAGAGTCCTGGCCAGGCGCAGTAGCTCATGCCTGTAATCCCAGAACTTTGGGAGGCCAAGACAGGCTAGGTCAGGAGTTCGAGACCAGCCTGGCCAACATGGTGAAACCCCATCTCTAATAAAAGCACAAAAATTAGCCAGGCATGGTGATGGGTGCCTATAATCCCAGCTACTCAGGAGGCTGAGGCAGGAGAAGCTTGAACCCGGGAGGCAGAGGTTGCAGTGAGCTGAGATCACGTCACTGCACTCCGGCCTGAGCAACAAGAGTGAGACTCCACCTCAAAAAAAAAAAAAAAAAAAAGTCCTTAGCATTTATGGGTCTAATTATATTAAGCTGCCAACTCCAGAAACCCGTAAACCAATAAAGAACTCCATCTTTAATATTCTGTTCCTCTAGAACCACTCCTGGTACCAAAATTGGCATTAGTCAGGGTTCAATAGAGGGACAGAACTGATGGAATATATATATGGAATATACATATATATATATGTATATTCCATTCCTATATATATATATATATTCCATTCCTCTCTCTCTCTCTATATATATAAAAGTTTATTAAATATTAATTCACAGAATCACAAGGTCCTACAATAGGCCATCTGCAAACTGGGGAGCAAGGTGAGCCAGCCTGAGTTCCAAAACAAGAACTTGGAGTCTAATGTTCAAAGGCAGGAAGCATCCAGCATGGAAGAAAGATGTAGGCTGAGGCTAGGCCAGTCTCTCTTTTCACATTTTTCTGCCTATTTATATTCTAGCTGCACTAGCAGCTGATTAGATTGTGCCCACCCAGATTAAGGGGTCTGCCTTTCCTGATCCCCTGACTCAAATGTTAATCTCCTTTGGCAACACCCTCACAGACATACCCAGGATCAATAATTTGTATCCTTCAATCCAATAAGTTGACACTCAGTATTAACCATCACAGATACTTACATTTAACTACTCCCCAAACCTTAGAGCTTGTTCATCAGAAATGTTTGTTACTTTAGTTTCCTCTTTTTTCCTCACAACTACTGAAATTGTTCATAAGCTAGAATTTAATTTGCAAAATTATATGCCAGAAAAAGTATAGAAGAAAAAGTATAATTAAAAGAAACTGTGAGATAAATTAATATGCTTTGATGACATAAACTAGTGTGAGGGAACTAACAAAAGAATAAAGAAAATTTTTGGAGGTAAATGAATACTTCCAGTGACATTTGAATAATGGAAGCAAATAAAAAAGATAAAAAAAAATTGAGAATGAGTTAAACTTTATTTGATAAGATAAAGAAATACACATTAGAAGAGACATCAAAAGAAGAAAGAATGGATCTGTCTATACTGCCTACACTATACAGTACTCCAGGTTTTGTTGCAAATGTTTTCTTATTTATTTCACCTTACCATGTTTTAACTTAGCTATCGGTGTCCCTATTTTATTGTAAACAAAACTACGTCTTTGAGCTATCAAGCTACTTCCTTAAGTAACATCACAACTAAGTAACGAAGTTGGAATTCAAGCAAGATTATTGTAATAAAAAACTCAATGTTATTTTTTCTCATATCTGTAAATGTAAAAATTAAGATGTTTGAAACAAAATATTCAATTTTTTAAAATTAATTTTAAGTATGCAAAAAACATATAGTGAACCCGCTTAAAATCCTAGCAAAGTTTTCCATGATACATTGTATTTTTTATATCAGTCATGAGCATTATATATTCATGTAAATTCTGGAAAAATTTTCTTATGATTTCCAAATAAAAAATTATACATAATATATAAATATTAAACTTTAAATGTTATGCATGCACATTTAAACATTAGTCATTTTAAGTGAACTTAATTTTGTAATTTAGAGCATTCAAAATGTCACTTTTTGCTTCATTTTATTTTTATACATCAATCCTAACCAAGTGCTATTGCTTTGCAGTAGGCACAGGTAGAGATGTTTTTAGTGTTTTTAAATTTGAAATCAGTTGTGTATCTTGAAAATATGTCTGTTCTTTATTGCAAAAATTATGTAAATTAGGAGATTTAAAGTATCAGTAGCATTTTAAAAATCTCTTACTTTTATGACAAATAATAATCCCCTTCAATTTTCATTTTCCCACTTATTACACAGTTGATTAAAAGGGAAGGCAAGCATTAGGTGTGTATTGTTCTGTGCTATTACCAATAGTATGCTATCTCATGGGTTCCAATATTTTTCAAAAGTAATAAAATTGTTTGGTTGCCTTGTTATGTATCTCTTAAGTCAGGTAGATATCTAATATAGAAAAAATATAATTAGATACCCTTCGTCAGAGAGTAAATCATTCCTTCAGTGAAACTTTTAAACAACCTACCATGTGATGTTTTCTGTAACAGAAAGTGGTGAATAAAATTTCCACAGTCACCGCTCTTAAAACTCATACTGGGTAACATAGATATACAAAAATATTACAATAATTATTTAAATAATTATGTTTGTTTATGCTTTAAAGGAGTACATACAGGATTTTGTATAAGCCTAAATCCAGGAAAACTAACTTAGCCTTTTGATGGAAAAAAAAAAAAAAGGCTCCTTAAGGTAATATTATTTAAAATTAGACCTGAATGATTAGAAAGGGTTAACTACATAAAGAGAAGAAAGCCAAAACTTTCAGACACGTGAACAGTCAAGGTGAGAGAAAGCAAGATGGATTTTACTACTGAAGGAAGAAAAACATGATGGGTTATAGATATTGTAGGAAGCCCAAAATGGCTTGAGAAAAGAATACAAATGAAGGACTGAGGCGAAATGGCTTAGGCAATATGAGAAGAGCTCAAGTCATGCAAGAAATCCTAGGGTCTATTTGGATCTAGGAAAATCCTATAGGATTTATAAGATTTTCACTTAAATCAACACTGGATATCTATTGAAGAGTGTTATATCAAGGGGTGACACGATGAGGCTTACATGTTAAGAAGTGTACATTGGGTTGGGGTAGGGGAATAAGGTGCTATGTGAAGGCCAATTATAATACTACTACTATTGCTGTTTCTAAAGTGGTGCTGTGGTAATGAACTTATACAGAGATTCCCTAGCTAAGGATATTCTAGTTTTCATCATCTCAAATTGAAGCACTATTATGCCAAGAGCTTGCACACAGCTAAATAAACTTAACCAGGTTTCTTGGCTGTTAAGCAGAGTCATGTGACTGGGTTCTAGCCAATGAAATACCTGTGAGAGTGATTGGCACCTCTTCCAGTCTTTGCTCATAAAACTATCCCACATGTGCTCCTCCCTGCTTCTCCATAGGAAATGTAGCAAACTGTTGACTATGGCAGAGCCCATATCAGGCAGAATCACTGACAATTTTTTTTTTAACCTGTCCAGTATTATGAAGAGAGCAAGAAGTTTTCTATTGTGTGACACATTTAGGGCCTACTTGTTACATCAGTGCTAACTAATACATGAATTTGGATTTAATTTTAAAAATCAGTTTATTTTGTACACAACTTTAAAATAGTTGAAGTTATTTGGTTATATGCCACTTAATTTTTGTTTTCTCTAAGCTAATAATTATCAATTATATAAGCTATTTTTTATTAATTGTAGTGGCAAAGCACTTCACTATGCTATTTACATGTATTGTTCACAATATGCTTTTATGATATTTGCCAAAAATCAGCTTCACTGAGACATAATATATTGTACTAGTTTCTTAAAACTGCCATAGAAGATTAACACAAACTGCATGGCTTAACAAGAGAAATTTATTCTTTCACATTTCTGGAGGCTGGAAATTTGAAATCAAGATGTCAGCAAGTTTGGTTCTTTCTGGAGGTTTTGACAACAAATTTGTTCATATTTCTTTCCTAGCTCCTGGTGTTCCTGAGCAATCTCTGGCACTCCTTAGCTGGCAGTGACATCATTCCAAGTTTTCTCTCTCTTATAACATGACATTCTCCCTGGGCATCTCTGTTTCCATGTGTCTTCACATAGCCTTCTTATAAGGACACCAGTCATTGGTCACCCTAATCTAGTATAACCTCATCTTAGCTTGATCATATCTGCAAATACATTATTTCCAAATAATGTCACGTTCACAGGTACCAGAAGTTAGAGCTTCTAACATCTCTTTTTGGAAAGCACAATTCAACTGAAAACATATACATACAACAAAATCTACAAATTATAAAAATACTATGTTTGAACTCTGGCAAAGAAAAACCTTGATATAAGTGCCATCCTATTTATGTTATGAAATACTTTAATCACCCCCAACACTCCTGACACTTTGCAATCAATGTGCCACCTCCAACCACACTATCTCAAAATCACTAATCTATTTTCCCTCACTAGTTTTGCCTTCTAGCATGTCACATTAATGGAATCATACATTATAACATATTTTATGTCTGGCTTCTGTCACTTAGACAATGTTTTTAAGATTCATTCATGTTTTTGCATGTATCTAAAACTAGTGCCTTTTGTTACTAAGTTTCCCTTTATATAAATCTACTGCAGTTTTTTGTCTTTTCACCCCTGCATGGAAATTTTGTGGCATACATCTGGGTATGGCTTCCATATCACCCTCACCGGACTTAGGGGCAAGGAAAACTGATGAGAATATAAGGCTCATGCTACCTTCTGTGCTTTGAGTAATAAAGTCCTTTCTCTCTGGGCCAGAAGTCTCATGTCTTTCACCAGTAAGTGTGCAACCATGACAAGCTAAGTTAATAACTTGCAGAAAGGGTAAAAAAGTTTATTTTAATCTCTATTGTTGATAATTATTCCAGTGACTGATTATAAAAAACTGGTATTCCATTTAATTTTATTTTTGACTTTACTTTTTCATATGCTATTTGTTACATATAGTTTCCATGCATTTTAGATATCATTTTTAAATTATAAATCTGTATATCCTACTGCATACCTGGACATCCTGTCTTGATTATCAAATATGTGTATCAAATGAACTATATCCACAATTGTGTTTACTAAATATTCCACATAGCACAGATCTGATTCTAAATACATCAACACTTCCTCTACCCAATCCATTAAAAAAATTTACATTACTGAACTCACATTTAATTATTAAATCTTAGCCTTTCATATTATCAATATCTCTTCAATCTGATGCTATATTTTATCCCCCATTATTAATAAAATGACTTTCAAAGTTATTGTGACAGAAAGAAGGAAGTAAGGAAAGAATTTAGATAATTGGAGATTAAATTGGCATGCTTTCATCATTACTGAGGAGTGGGAAACAGAAAAGGTGGAAAGGGAGATTGAGACAGATATATTGGAGATGGCTACAAATTTGTTTGAAATAATGTAGATAATTAATTAGAAGAGAAAATAATTGAGAAAAGAATAATTTTAACATCTAAGAAAAACCTGTTATTCCAGGTTCTTTTACATTTTCTCATTTACTTATAATTAAATAATAAAGTAACTATCAACGGCACTATTTTCCAGTAGTGAAAATTAAATTCAAGTTACATGTTCAAATTCTCATGAATATGAAGTCATTAAATTGGAGTTGAAACCCATATGTTGGCCGAGTACGAGGACTGACACGTGTAATCCCAGCACTTAGGGAGGCCGAGGCAGGCAGATCACCTGAGGTCAGGAGTTTGAAACCAGCCTGGCCAACATGGTGAAACCCGATCTCTACTAAAAATAGAAAAATTAGTGGGCATGGTGGTGGGCACCTGTAATCCCAGATACTCAGGAGGCTGAGGCAGGAGAATTGCTTGAACCTGGGAGATGGAGGCTGAAGTGAGCTGAGATCACACCACTGCATTCCAGCCTGGGCGGCAAAGCAAGACTCTGGTAAAAAAACAAAAACAAAAAACATGTTTATGATTTAAAAGTCTGTATTATTTCATCTGCTTATATCTCTAAAAATGATAATTGATATTTTCAAGACTATTTATTTACTGTATTTTATCATAAATTAGAAATTTAGAATTCTTTTTTTGAAAACACCCAGGAATAAAGTGAAACCACTTGTAATAGCCCATTAGAAGTTTTTACCAACAATTAAAAAAAAATGTGTTAGTGACTTTCGTTATATTGTATACAAATTATAGGAATGTTACACATGCTTTGTAACTAATACATTCTAAAATGCAACATTTTAAAAAAATGGATTAAGGTACTAATTTTTTTTTTAATTGAGACAGCCTTGATCTGTTGTCCAGGCTGGAGTGCAGTGGTGTGATCTTGGCTCACTGCAACCTCTGCTGCCTGGGTTCAAGCAATTCTTGTGCCTCAGCCTACTGAGCAGCTGGAACTACAGGTGCATGCCACCACACCTGGCTTCTTTTTTTTTTTTTTTTTTTTTTTTTAGTAGAGATGGGGTTTTGCCATGTTGGCCAGGCTGGTCTCAAACTCCTGACCTCAGGTGGTCTGCCCACCTCGGACTCCCAATATGCTGGGATTACAGGTGTGAGCCACCATGCCCGGCCAAGGTACTACTTTTTATATAAATCTTATGTGTATATAAAACTATTAATTTTGAGATGAATCATATATTTCAATCAGAATATTGAGAACTTCATTCACTTTTCTTCTCTTTGTTCTTTAATTTTAATAATTAATTGGTCCTTATCAGAAACTGCTGATTTGTGAATGGTGTGAGCTAGGAAAAGTGAGGGAGCATATAGAATACTATGAATTAAAAATTGCACGATATACTGGAAATTTTCTGAGAGTAGATTTTAGATGATCTTACCACAAAAAAGTAACTTTGTAAAATGATGGCTATGTGCAATTTATTACCTGTATTAATCATTTCACTACGTATATACATATATATATGAAATCATCATGTTGTACAATGTAAATTTATACAACAAAAACATTACTAATAATAAATATAATTAAATAAGAAAACAATTGGGTGAATGAAATATGATGGCTCTTTACTACATTTTCGTGTAAAGATAGAAACTAATAGATTCAAGTAATGAATATTGTCTTACAATCTATGATTTCTAAGCCAAATTATGCCTTTCTTCTTTCTATTCTTCAGTGTGTTACACAAGATGGAACTATGTCAATGGGAGGTTAGGTGTGTGGTATTATGGTTTTTATTCCTGAAGATTTGTTACTGCATCTGCAAATTTTCCAAAATGTTCTTAAGATAATTTTTAATTTGGTAGCTTTACTCATTCTCAAGCATTTTTAAAGAACTATTCATGTAATAGAGAACACAGAGAGACATGCATATCAATCAGTAAGATCATCTATTAATTATCAAATGCATGTTCAGAGCCTCCCGTGCTTTGGTCACTGCACACTAGGGATTGGTAAATAGCACTTCAACCTTTTACTGGAGATGACAGTGATTTGAAATATTAATAGTCAACTATACAAATAATTAAAAATACACAATATGCTTTAAATGAAGAACAAGGATTTATGTTAACCCATATCACGGCAATCTAAATTAAGTTGAGATGGTAGAATGGTTGGAAAAGCATGCAATAGGAAGAGTTGTAAAACCCAGACATAAGGATAAGGAGTTAAGTAGATAAAGAAAGAAAAGGTAAGTATTCCAGACTATGACTCTGAAGTTTATGTAATTTGAGTGCTGAATGAAATCCCATATGGATGAGAGGACATTCCAACTAAAAGGTGGAATTGGGAGACAATACAGAGACCTAAAAGAATTTCAGCATGCCAGACTTTTAGGAAACATTAAAGATTTTGTATTTAAATGACAGTGGATATCTACTGAAGTTTTAAACTGAGGAGTGACACATGAGGCCTACATTTTAAGAAAGACACTCTAAATTGGAGAGATCTGGTGGCCCAGGCAGGGTGTTTGGGAGAAGGGTAGATGAGTAACTATGGACAAAACATTGATAAGGGCATGCTGTTTTAAGGTCAGAGCCTTGGAAAGAAACTTTCATATACATGAATTCATCAGGGGAAAATTCAAATTTTTTTTCTCTCAATCAAAATAATGTTTGTACAACAGTTCTAACCCAAATCAGAGTTATCTGCTACTTCCCAGGCATTCATCTAGATGCAGTCACCAGCCTCTGGCAGTTGGGGACAGCCCCGTGACTAACTGCTGAAGAGGAGAATGTAAACAGGAAAGACTGACATCTGTTTCAACCCTACCCACCTGTGCTCCTAAATGTTTCCCCCTCTCAATTGGCTGGATGAATGTAAATTTAAAGGCAATCTTGAAAGCCACTCATTGAAGTTGGCAAAGCCCACATTAGGCTGGGTGTTTTTATTTTTACTTTCAGTATTAAGATCGTATGACAATTTTTACTATGATTTAAACATTAGAAATTCAGTGGATATTTACAATTGCAGTTAATCTGCCTAAACACATAATATTACAATTCATACAAGTTAAGTTTAGTTTAACGTATAAAACTTGAATATTTTAAGATAACATCATTTTACATTTGTTTCCTGTATGCTATTAATTTTCAATTCTCTGCACAGTACTTTGTTAGTCGTGATGACTAAACACTTCACCATGCTGCTGACTTTCATCTGAGATATGGTAGTACTTCTAAAGTGTCACCCTTAGACTCAAGACTTCAACTTCCATTCAAATTGCTTTAGACACTTGTTTTATGTAGCCTAAATTCACATTAATTTTGTTGGCAGTAAAAATCTTTTAACTTATATAATGTAAACAATATCCTTAAGGTATTTTTTCTACAATTTTGTATTTAAATAACATATTTAGTATAAAGATTTGGGACATTTGTATTATTTGGGTATTGGAGTTTGGTGGTAGTCATAAAATAAGGCAGTAAAATAGGTTTTTAGAGTTATTATTAACATTTACATTTATTATTAAATTTTATTTTTAGATGACATAATAATTGTACATATTTATGGAGTATAGAGTGATATTTCAGTTCATGTATTTTCTAGACAGAAAAGATTATTTGATAATCTAGCTCTATTATCTATCATGTCTATTCTTCTCTTAATTTTGTTTAACATAGGAATTTGGTCAAGCTGCTATGTATTTTTTTTTTTTTCTTTTTTTAATTATACTTTAAGTTCTGGGGTACATATGCAGAACGTGCAGTTTTGTTACATAGGTGTACACGTGCCATGGTGGTTTGTTGCACCCATCACCCTATCACCTACATTAGTTATTTCTCCTAATGCTATCCCTCCCCTAGCCTCAACCCCCAACAGCCCCAGTGTGTGATGTTCCCCTCCCTATGTCCGTGTGTTCTCAATCATTGTTCAACTCCCACTTATGAGTGAGAACATGCATGTTTGGATTTCTGTTCCTGTGATAGTTTGCTAAGAATGATGGTTTCCAGCTTCATCCACGTCCCTGCAAAGGACATGAACTCATCCTTTATTATGGCTGCATAGTACTCTATCTTGGATATGTGACACATTTTCTTTATCCAGTCTATCATCGATGGGCATTTGGGTTGGTTCCAAGTCTTTGCTATTGTGAATAGTGCCGCAATAAACATACGTGTGCATGTGTCTTTATTGTAGAATGATTTATAACTTTTGGGTATATACCCAGTAATGGGATTGCTGAGTGAAATGGTATTTCTGGTTCTAGATCCTTGAGGAATCTCCACACCGCGTCTTCCACAATGGATGAACCAATTTACATTCTCACCAACAGTGTAAAAGCATTCCTATTTCTCCACATATTCTCCAGTATTTGTTATTTCCTGACTTTTTAATGATCTCCATTCTAACTGGCGTGAGATGGTATCTCATTGTGGTTTTGATTAGCATTTCTCTAATGACCAGTGATGATGAGCATTTTTTCATATGTTTGTTGGCTACATAAATATCTTCTTTTGCCAAGTGTCTGTTCATATCGTTTGCCCACTTTTTGCTGGGGTTGTTTATTTTTTTCTTGTAAATTTAAGTTCTTTGTAGATTCTGGATATTAGCCCTTTGTCAGGTGGATAGATAGAAAAAATTTTCTCCCATTCTGTAGGTTGCCTGTTCACTCTGATGAGAGTTTCTTTTTGTTGTGCAGAAGCTCTTCAGTTTAATTAGATAATATTTGTCAATTTTGGCTTTTGTTGCCATTGCTTTTGGTGTTTTAGTCATGAAGTCTTTGCCCATGCCTATGTGCTGAATGGTATTGCCTAGGTTGCTTTTAGGATTTTTATGGTTTTAGGACTTATGTTTAAGACCTTTTTAAGTCCTTAATCCATCTTGAGTTAATTTTTGTATAAGGTGTAAGGAAGGGGTCCAGTTTCAGTTTTCTGCATAAGGCTAGTCAGTGTTCCCAACATCATTTATAAAATAGGGAATCCTTTCCCCATTGCTTGTTTCTGTCAGGTTTGTCAAAGATCAGATAGGTATAGATGTGTGGCGTTATATCTGAGGCCTCTGTTCTGTTGCACTGGTCTATATCTTTGTTTTTGTACCAGTACTAGGCTATTTTTGTTACGGTAGCCTTGTAGTATAGTTTGAAGTCAGGTAATGTGATACCTCCAGCTTTGCTCTTCTTGCCCAGGTTGTCTAGGCTATGTGGGTTCTTTTTTGTTTCCATATAAAGTTTAAAGTAGTTTTTTTCTAATTCTGTGAAGAAAATCAATGGTAGCTTGATGTGGATAGCATTGAATCTACAAATTACTTTGGGCAGTACGGCCATTATCACGATATTGATTCTTCCTATCCATGAACATGGAATGTTTTTCCATTTGTTTGTTTCTTGTCTTATTCCCTTGAGCAGTGGTTTGCAGTTCTCCTCGAAGAGGTCCTTCACATCCCTTGTAAGTTTTATTCCTAGGTATTTTATTCTCCTTGTAGCAATTGTAAATGGGAGTTCACTGATGATTTGGCTCTCCATTTGTCTGTTAATGGTGTATAGGAATGCTTGTGAATTTTGCACACTGGTTTTGTATCCTGAGACTTTGTGGAAGTTGCTTATCTGCTTAAGGAGATTTTGGGCTGAGATGGTGCAGTTTTCTAAATATACAATCATGCCATCTACAAGCAAAAGCAATTTGACTTCCTCTTTTCCTATTTGAATACCCTTTTTTTCTTTCTCTTGCCTGGCTGCCCTGGCCAGAACTTCCAGTACTATGTTGAATAGGAATGGTGAGAGAGGTCATCCTTGTCTTGTGCCAGTTTTCAAAGTGAATGCTTCCAGCTTTTCCCCATTCAGCATGATATTGGCTGTGGGTTTGTCATAAATAGCTGTTATTATTTTGAGATACATTCCATCAATACATAGTTTATTGAGAGTTTTTAGCATGAAGGGCTGATGAATTTTGTCAAAGGGCTTTTGTGCATCTATTGAGATAATCATGTGGTTTTTGTCATTGGCTCTGTTTAAGTGATGGATTACTTTTGTTGATTTGGGTATGTTGAACCAGCCTTGCATCCCAGGTATGAAGCCAACTTGATCGTTGTGGATAAACTTTTTGATGTGATGCTGGATTTGGTTTGCCAGTATTTTATTGAGGATTTTCACATCAATGTTCATCAGGGATATTGGACTGAAATTTGTTGCTGTTGTTGTTGTTGTGTCTCTGCCAGGTTTTGATATCAGGATGATACTGGCCTCATAAAATGAGTTAGGGAGGATTCCATCTTTTTCTATTGTTTGGAATGGTTTCAGAAAGAATGGTACTAGCTCCTCTTTGTACCTCTGGTAGAATTCAGCTGTGAATCCATCTAGGCCTAGACATTTTGTTTGGTAGGCTATTAATTACTGCCTCAGTTTCAAACTAGCTATTGTTCTATTCAGACATTTGACTTCTTCCTGGTTTAGACTTGGGAGGGTGTATGTGTCCAGAAATTTATCCATTTTGTCTAGATTTTCTAGTTTAGTTGCATAGAGGTGTTTATAGTAGTCTCTGATAGTAGTTTGTATGTCTGTGGGATCAGTAGTGATATCCCCTTTATCATTTTTTATTGTATATATTCTATTCTTCTTTTCTTCTTTATTAGTCTGGCTAGTGGTCTATCTATTTTGTTGATCTTTTCGTAAACCAGCTCCTGGATTCATTGATTTTTTGATGGGTTTTTCGTGTCCCTATCTTCAGTTCTGCTCTTACCTTAATTATTTCTTGTCTTCTGCTAGGTTTTGAAATTGTTCACTCTTGCTTCTCTAGTTATTTTAATTTTGATGGTAGAGTGTCAATTTTAGATCTTCCTGGTTTCTCTTGTGGGCATTTATTGCTTAAATTTCCCTTTAAAAACTGCTTTAAATGTGTCCCAGATATTCTGGTAACTTGTGTCTTTGTTCTCATTGGTTTCAGAGAACGTCTTTATTTCTGCCTTCATTTTGTTATTTACCCAGTAGTCATTCTGGAGCAGGTTGTATAGTTTCCATGTAGTTGTGCAGTTTTGAGTGAGTTTCTTAATCCTGAGTTCTAATTTGTTTGCACTGTGGACTGAGAGACTGTTTGTTATGATTTCCGTTCATTTGCATTTGCTGTGGAGTGCTTTACTTCCAATTAGGTGGTCAATTTTAGACTAAGTGTGAAGTGTTGCTGAGAAGAATGTATATCCTGTTTCTTTGGGGTGGAGAGTTCTGTACATGTCTATTATGTCCAATTGGTCCAGAGCTGAGTTCAGGTCCTGAATATCCTTGTTAATTTTCTGTCTCGTTGATCTTTCTAATATTGACAGTGGGATGTTAAAGTCTTCCACTATTATTGTGTGGGAGTCTAAGTGTCTTTGTAGGTCTCCAAGAACTTGCTTTATGAGTCTGGGTACTCCTGTATTGGGTGCATATATATTTAGAATAGTGAGCTCTTCTTATTGCATTGATCCCTATACTATTATGTAATGCCCATCCTTGTCTCTTTTCATCTTTGTTGGCTTAAAGTCTGTTTTATCAGAGACTATGATTGCAACCCTGCTTTTTTTTTTTTTTTTTTTTTTTTTTTTTTGCTTTCCATTTGCTTGGTAAATATTCCTCTAACCCTTTATTTTGAGCCTATGTGTGTCTTTGCCCATGAGATGGATCTCCTGAACACAGCATACTGATGGGTTTTGACTCTTTATTCAATTTCCCAGTCTGTGTATTTTAACTGGGGCATTTAGCCCATTTCCATTTAAGGTTAGTATAGTTATAAGTGAATTTGATCCTGTCATTATGATGCTAGCTGGTTATTTTGCTGATTAATTGACGCAGTTTCTTCATAGTGTTGATTGTCTTTATCATTTGGCATGTTTTTGCAGTGGCTGGTACTGATTGTTTCTTTCCATGTTTAGTGCTTCCTTCAGGAGCTCTTGTAAGGCAGGCCTGGTGGTGTTGACAAAATCTTTCAGCATTTGCTGTCTGTAAAGGAATTCATTTCTCCTTCGCTTATAAAGCTTGGTTTTCCTGGATATGAAACTCTGAGTTGAATATTCTTTTCTTTAAGAAGGTTGAATATTGGCCCCCACTCTCTTCTGGCATGTAAGGTTTCTGCAGCGTGATCCACTGTTAGTCTTATGGGCTTCCCTTTATGGATCACCTGACCTTTCTCTCTGGCTACGTTTAACGTGTATCCCTTCATTTCAACCTTGGTGAATCTTAACGATTTTATGTCTTGGGGTTGCTCTTCTCAAGGAGTATCTTTGTGGTTTTCTCTGTATTTCCTGAATTTGAATGTTGGCCTGTCTTGCTAGGTTGGAGAAGTTCTCCTGGGTAATATCCTGAAGAGTGTTTTCCAACTTGGTCCCATTCTCCCTGTCACTTTCAGGTACACAAATGAAATGTAGGCTTGGTCTTTTCACATAGCCCCACATTTCTTGGAGGCTTTGTTCATTCATTTTCATTCTTTTTTCTCTATTCTTGTCTTCTTACTTTATTTCATTAAGTTGATCTTCAATCTCTTATTGAACCGATTCTTTATTCTGCTTGACCGATTCAAGTATTGATACTTGTGTGATACTTGTGTGTGCTTCAGGTATTGATACTTTATTCTGCTTCACCCATTCAGGTATTGATACTTGTGTGTGCTTCAGGAAGTTCTCGTGCTGTGTTTTTCAACTCCATCATTTCATTTATGTTTTTCTCTAAACTGATTATTCTAGATAGCAGTTCCTGTAAACTTGTATCAATGTTCTTAGCTTCCTTGCATTGGGTTAGAACATGCTCCTTTATCTCAGAGGAGTTTGTTATTACCCACTTTCTGTAGCCTATTTCTGTCAGTTCATCAGACTCCTTCTCCATCCAGTTTTGTTCCCTCACTGGCAAGGAGTTGTGATCCTTTGGAGGAGAAGAGGCATTCTGGTTTTTGGAATTTTCAGCCTTTTTGTGCTGATTTATCCCCATCTTTGCTGATGTATCTACCCTTACATTTGATGTTGGTGACCTTCAGAGGGGGTCTCTGAGTGGATGTGCTATTCCTTTCTCTTTGTTAGTTTTCCTTCTAACAGTCAGGCCCTTTTGCTGCAGGTTTGCTGGAGTTTGCTGGAGATCCACTCCAGACCCTATTTGCCTGGGTATCACCAGTGAAGGCTGCGGATCCACTCCAGACCCTGTTTGCCTGTGTATCACCAGTGGAGGCTGCAGAACAGCAAAGATTCCTGCCTGCTCTTTCCTCTGGAAGCTTAGTCCCAGAGGGGAACCCACCAGATGCCAGCCAGTGCTCTCCTGTACGAGGTGTCTTTTGGACCCTACTGGGAGGTGTCTCCCAGTCAGGATACATGGGGCTCAGGGACCCACTTGAGGAGGCAGCTCTGTTCTTTACCAGAGCTCAAATGCTATGCTGAGAGATCTGCTGCTGTCTTCAGAGCCCTCAGGCAGGGGCGTTTAAGTCTACTGAAGCTATGCCCACAGCCGCCCCTTCCCCCAGGTGCTCTGTCCCAGGAAGATGGGAGTTTTATCTCTAAGTCCCTGACTGAGATGCTTCCTTTTTATCAGAGATACCCTGTCCAGAGAGGAGGAATCTAGAAAGGCAGTCTGACCACAGCAGCCTTGCTGATCTGTGGTGGGCTCTGCCCAGTTCGAACTTCCAGGCAGCTTTGTTTACACTGTGAGGATAAAACCGCCTACTCAAGCCTCAGCAATGGCAGGCACCCCTCCCCCAGTGAAGTTCAAGCATCCCAGTTCGACTTCAGACTGCTGTGCTGGCAGCGAGAATTTCAAGCCAGTGGATCTTAGCTTGCTGGGTTCTGTGGCTGTGGGACCCGCCGAGCCAGACCGCTTGGCTCCCTGGCTTCAGCCCCCTTTCCAGGGGAGTGCACTGTTCCGTGTCAGTGCCATTCCAGTCTCCACTGGGGTATGGAAAAAAAACTCCTATAGTTAGCTCAGTGTCTGCCCAAATGGCTGCCTAGTTTTGTGCTTGAAACGCAGGGCCTTGGTGGCATAGGCACTGGAGGGAATCTCCTGGTCTGTGGGTTATGAAGACCGTAGGAAAAGCACAGTATCTGGGCAGGAGTGCACCGTTCCTCAGGCACAGTCCCTCACAGCTTCCCTGTGGTAGATGAGAGAATTCCCCGACCCCTTGTGCTTCCCAGGTGAGGTGATGCCCCATCTGCTTCTGCTTGCCCTCCATGCACTGCACCCACTCTCCAACCAGTCCCACTGAGATGAACCAGGTTCCTCAGTTGGAAATGCAGAAATCACCCACCTTCTGTGTCAATCTCGCTGGAAGCTGCAGACCAGAGCTTTTCCTAGTTGACCATCTTGCCAGCAATCCAAGCTGCTATGTATTTTTCTTAAGAATTGATAAACTTGATTAATATAAGGAGATTTTAATACATAAAATCTTCCTATACCCCTAAAAGAGCTCCCTAGTAATATTTGAAATTGAATTATTTTTGTTCTGCAATTCAACCATTCATAAGTGAAAATAGCAATATCTCCAGTATGGTGTCTCTCTTAATCTCCCAAAATATCCTAGGTAAATTTTTAGATGACTTGCTAAAATTTTTACCTGCTAAATATCTCGAATTCCACTTACCTACCAATTGTTATCTCTTCATCATAACTGACTCTAAAATTCTTGCACAATAGCTGAGTTCTATAGAACTAAACACAGTGTCATTTGGAAAAGGATTAGGCTATTTGAAAAAGATAGGACTAAGCCAGCAAAAATGTATTTATCTGTCAAGAATAGCTTTTCATATTTTTCATCTTGAAATATAGTGCAGAGAAAATACACAAAACAAAAAGTTACAGCTTGATGATTTATCAAAACTGAATTCACATAACCAGACTCCAGACAAAGGGAATATTGTTAGCTTCCTCAATGACACTTCATTCCAAATTCTACAACCTTTCATCTCTTCTCTGGAGATAAACCTTATCCTAAATGTTATGGGAATAACATTCCTTGCACCCCATAATATGCATACTAAATACCATAGCTTAATTTAATCTGTGTTTTGGAGCTTATATAAATATAATTAACTAGCAAATATTAAATTTTCTCTGTGGCTTCTCATGTTTAGCAAAGATGTATATACTGTTGTCACTCATAATTCCTTTGTTTTTATGGTTGCATAGTATTCCATTGTGTTTATTTACAGCAATCTAATCTAGCCTTGGTGGGTATTTGGATTGTTTTCAACTTTTGGTCTATTGTAATGTTCCCATGAATATTCCACTATAGGAATCTTGGATAATGTGGACATGAGTATCAGCTGGTTACACACCTAGAAGTGGACTTGCTTATTGATGGAATATTTGCATGTTTAATATTAGTAAATAATGCTGAATAATATTCAAAAGCAGTTTTAACAATTTATATTGTTCATATAGTATATGGAAATTTTTAATGCTTCAAATGTTTGTCATAACTTTGTTAGATTTTATTTTCTTTTTTTAAATATTGGCCATTCTATCTTAGTTGGTTTAATTTTCAATTTGTAAATAATTCAGTCTATGTAAATAAGATCAAAGATAATTCTTGATCATGTTAGAGTTAAGCATGTTTTCATACTTATAGGCTATTTAAAAATATTCACCTGTGAAGTGACTATATCTCTCAGCCTTAAAACAATTGGGTTGTTAATATTTTATTGCTTTTAAAAAGCACTTTATATATGCTAAACATAAAACATTTATAGCTTATCTGGGCTAAAATACCTTTTACAATTGAGTAAATTGCATTTTACTCTCAATTATCTACATTAATAAGCAATTCTCAATTTTATCAAGCTAAATTTATTAATATTTTAAATAAATAATGATTGTGTTTACTATTTTTATTATCGATAAAAGTGGTGAATCTTTTATGGATTCATGATCCATAATTTGAATCACCAATATGTTACTTAGAAAATTTACATTCATATTTATGAGTGATATTAGTGTATAAATTTCTGTTCTTATAATTTCCTTATCAGGTTTTGGTGTCAAGGTTATTTGGGACTCATTACATGGATTGAGGACCGTTCCTCCTTTTTTATTCCATAGGAGATATTTGTAAGATCGGCAAAACTTACAACTTAAGTATTTGTTATAATTCAGAAGTGAAACCATTTATACCTACAGGTTTATTTGTGGAAAAAAATAAAATTAGGAATTCAAATTCTAAAATAGCTATGTGATTATTAAGATATATTGCACTATTTTTATTTTACTATTTTCCCAAGAATGTGTCCACTTCACCATGTTTTTTCAAATATATTGGCATAGACCTGTTCATAATTGTCATCTATGTGTCTACCCCTTTGTTTCTAGTTCTTTAATACCTTTACTCCTTTAACCCTATTTTTCAAATTCATGTAACTGCTTTCCACCATTGCTGCTTTGAACCACTTTCACATTTTTCAGAGTTGACTTGTTTTCTTATTCCTGGAATTTGTACCTTAACTTTGCTATTTGAAGTAAAGTTTATTATTCTCTCTAGTCTGAAATCCTACAGGACTTGATTAGCTTTTTTGACTTTATCTTTGTCACCTTAAAATCTATCCTTCACACTACCCTTAGAGTAATGAAAGCAAAACACATATGTAATTGCTGTTTTTAAAAAGTTAATATTTCCCAAATTTGGATATCATAAATTTGAGTAAATATTACAGTGAAACATTTTCTTCACATCGTTTTTACCCACTTAATTCATGTTCTCATTTCGGTTCAGTATAGCATCACCAATCTTAGCCAGAAAGCATTTGCTGACTACTACCCTATCTACCTGGTTAACCAAGGCTTTCATTACTCTGTGTCTTTGTAGGTATTTGTGTTATATAATGACATTAACTACATTTTAGCATAAGTTCATGTTTGTGTGGTGGCTGATATGGTTTGGCTGTGTCCTCACCCAGCTCTCATCTTGAATTCCCACCTATTGCGGGAGACACCTGGTGGTAGGTAATTCAATCACGGGGGCAGGTCTTTCAGGGCTGTTCTCATGATAGAGAATAAGTCTCATGAGAGCTGATGGTTTTTAAAAGAGGAGTTCCCCTGCACAAACTCTTTCTTTTTTCCTGCCGCCATTCAGGTAAGATGTGACTTGCTCCTCCTCACTTTCTGCCATGATTGTGAGGCTTCCCCATCCACGTAGACCTCTGAGTTCTCCATTAAATCATTTTCCTTTGTAAATTCCCCAGTCTCGGATATGTCTTTATCTGCAGCGTGCAAACAGATTAATACAGCGGCTCCGTAAATATTTTGTTCTTTGGATTATTTTTCTTCCTAACTCTGACTTCTAGCTCAGTAACTCACATTACTGAAACTCTTAAAAGTATTTATTGCCGGGCACAGTGGCTCACGCCTCTAATCCCAGCACTTTGGGAGGCCGAGACGGGCGGATCCCAAGGTCAGGAGATGGAGAACATCTTGGTCAACATGGTGAAACCCTGTCTCTACTAAAAATGCCAACATTAGCCAGGTGTGGTGGTGCGCACCTGTAGTCCCAGCTACTCTGGAGACTGAGGCAGGAGAATCGCTTGAACCTGGGAGGTGGAGGTTGCAGTCAGCCAAGATCGCGCCACTGCACTCCAGCCTGGGCGACAAGAGCGAAACTCGATCTAAAAAAAAAAGATTATTACATAAATATTGGATAGATGAAAATAAAATATTTCATTTTAATCTAAGTAATCGTGATTATTATACTACTGGACATTAAAAAGAAAAACATATCTCTGGCTTTATATTGCTCCTATTAACTACTTTGTAATAGTCACAATTATCACACAATATTTAAAAGCTAGTAAACATGCCACATCTCTTAAAAATTTCCTGAGAAGTAAAGGCAAACTATCATGTGATTTGAAAATTTTCAGTTGTCTTGATGTGTAAAGTTAGGTTTTGCAACGTCTGTATCAGTTTTGTTATTAGAACATATTTATAGTCTGTCATTCTCCTTCAAGCAATTAACAGAGGAGTAGTTTTGAAATTTTACTTTTCTGTAAAGTTAAAATTTTATTTCATATCCTTGCTATAGCTATGCATTGGGAAAAAAAACCCAGAGATTTGTGCCTAATTTTTATACTTAGTTATTCTTTTATTCTGTTTATTTTTATAGATAATCTTTGTGTAGTTTTCTCAGAAAATTATAATGTAGACCACCTGTGAATGAATTTCAAAAATATCCATGGATGTTAATGCTTAATAATTAGTTTCTTATTTGCAAATTCTCCCTACACTTCCTCTTTTCCCTCTGTTTCTTAAATACTAGTGTCTTCTTAAAGTCTAATATGGATTTTCACTCACTCCATGGCATCCTCCACCCTGACGACAAAAGGCTTATTACTTTATTTCATCCTGCTGCTCAGAATAATTAAATGCTTCTTCATCATCTTCATATTAAGATGCAAGCTCCTTGGTGTATCACACAAAATCATTCACAATCTCAGCCTATTTTTGAAACTTCTCCAGCATCATCTCTTCCTGCCACTCTCCTCTTACCTGTGTTGCAGAGACACTGGAGAAGCCAGATCCCAAGAATACTGTTTTTTTCTTTTTAAAAATTTTTTTAATTATACTGTAAGTTTTGGGATACATGTGCAGAATGTGCAGGTTTGTCACACAGGTATACATGTGACATGGTGGTTTGCTGCCCCCATCAACCTGTCATCTACTTGGCAGGTATTTCTCCTAATGCTATTCTTCCCCAGCCCCCCGCCCCATGACAGGCCCCAGTGTGTGATGTTCCCCTCCCGGTGTCCATGTGTTCTCATTGTTCAACTCCTGCTTATGAGTGAGAATATGTGGTGTTTGCTTTTCTGTTCTTGTGAAGAATACTTTTTGATTCCTGCCTTCATGCCCTTGCACATGCTTTTCTCTCTGCTTTGAAAGTTTTCTTTTTCATTTTCTGGGTAACTGCAATATATCCTTGAAGGGCTAAACTGACAGATGCCTTCCCTAACCCATTGATTTACATCAAATATTCTTTCTATGGCTTTCTATAACACCACTGAGTCTCATTATGAACACATAAATGATATGATCAGTATTCATTCCAAAATCTTATTCAACTCTGTACTCCTAGAACTAAGCGCAGCACTGGGAAGCTCAGTCATTTTGTTAAATGAGTGAATGAAAATGTGGGTTTTGTGAACATGCACAGACACAGGGCCCTTACTGTTCTGTCAGGTAACTGGCTTCCCTGTTCTTTTTCCTCTCACTCCTCTCATTATACCACGGTTACCATCCTGTGGATACATGTTTCATTTATGTGCCTGTTGTCCCTGGCAGATTTCTGCAGTTCACCCTCAGTGCTCAGTAGCATCTGCTAGCTTCCCTTCAGCTCCTAGTTTAAATAATGTTCCATATGCATTCTTCAGGGTTTATTGATTCTGCTCTCTAGAGAGTGCCCTATACTTCAAGTGAAGAATTTGAAAATATGGGGATCATTAAAATAAATTCCTGTGTTTTGGCCAAAGTTCAGTTATGGTGCTGTAGTTGTTTGCAGATTTCAGCCTGGAAGCAATGTTATATAATACAAAAAAATTGAAGGTATGCATCTTAACAACACATTAATAAAGGGATTTTCTGGGTCTTAATTTTAATCTGTTTATTTGCCACAGGAGGATAGCATTTGAAGTCAAGGTTTAAAATCTAAATGCATATTAATGGAATTCATTATTTCAAAGCATAGAAGGTATAAATAAAGCTAAATTACAGGTAAAACAAATACATAATATAAGGAGAGACCTGGAATATCACTGATATTCTGGTATAATTTTATTTACTTTTTTCATAAGTGGTACAGACTTTGTAAAATGTTTCCAATAAAGCCCAGAAAGTTCACATATTGTATTTCAGAACCTCAGGTAATTAATGTAAATATGTCTTCAAAAATCTTTATTTCTTGCTCAGAACTTTACTCTGGGGGATGCAATTTTTTTTAGTTGATATTGGAAATATCCAAATGGTTGTCCCATAAGTATTTCAAGCTCAGCAAGCCTAAAACTGAGTTGAGTGTCAGAATTCTCTGCAAATATTCTTGTTTTGTTTCTTGAAGTATCTTAATTACTGGGACCTTCATCAACTAAGGACACCAATTATAAATCACCTTCCTCCCTCTTCTAGATAACACACCCTTCTGTCATCAATTTCGAGAAATTCTACAGCAAACTTTTAATGTATGTCTATTTCCTCTATTAGAGACTTTAGTTATGTTCCATTTATACCTGGGTAATTGAGTAACACTTCAGTTTACCCTGTTCCTCAGGGCAAACTCTTAGAAATCTATTGTTAGGGCTGAATGTTATTCCACTGTATATGTGTGCCACAGTTTATCCTCTTGTCTGTTGATGCACACTTAGGTTGTTTTCATATCTTGGCTATTGTGAATAATGCTGCAATAATCATGGGAGTACAGATATCTTTATCAGGTTGTTCTTTTTCTTTTATTTATTCATTTTTATTATATGCCTAGAAGAGGGATTTTTGAGTCATATCGCAGTCCTATTTTTAATTCCTGGAAACCTCTATACTGCTTTCCATAGTGACCATACCAATCTACATGCCTGCCAACAGCGGACTTCCTCTTTCTCCACATGCTCACCAACATTTATCTTTTGACTCGACTTATATATAAAATATTAAAGAAAGTCAAATATTTAGAGATAGGAAACAAAACAGTACCCGGGATGAAGGGTGGGAGAGAGAAAATGGAGAAATGTAGGTCAGATGACACAAAGTAGCAGATATGTAGGATGAAAAAATGAAAAAATCTAATGTACAACATGAGGACTACAGGTAATAAAATTTTACCATATTTGGTATTCATGCTGAGTAGATTTTAGTGGTTCTTGCCATGCAAAAATAAATATGGGTGTGACATGCTGCATATGTTCATTTGCTTCAGTATAGTAACATTGTTTATTATCTATATTCATCCGGAAACATTATACTGTATATCTAAACACACATAATAAACTTCATTTTTAAACAAATTATTAGAAATTACCTTTATTTTCTATTGTTTTCTCAATCAACATCTAACCTTCCAGTTAATCCTACAGGCTCTGCTTCCAAGCTGTATCCCTAATTTGACCACATTTAATTATTCTTATTTCTTGTAAAACTAATCCAAGCCAACATAATCTTTCATTAAGATTACTGCAATAGCTTGCAAATTAGTCCCCTTATCATTACTTTCGTACACCAGTCTGAAATTTTGTTCTAAAGGATAAATCAGATAATAATTTCTATTACTTATAATATTTGTTATATCATATTTATTATTTAAACAATTCTCATCCTTTAAAACTTCATCCAGTATTCCTAAATATATTAATAATACTGACAAGGTAGTAAGCTTGATAGAATATTTATTAATAGTATTTTAACATAGAAATGTAAACATTTATTTGATATTTTATATCACAGCAGAGCAATTACATCATTATTACTCGAGGGTTTATTTTCTTCCCCAAACTAACACAACTAGTAAGTTGTGCATGCAGTATCTGAAAATTCAAACTTATAAATACAGATCATGGAAAAAAGGCATCAATTATCTGGTGGCTTTGTTAGATAGCTCTGGATAAAGAGATTTTTTAAAAAATCTGAACTCATTTCAGTTGTCCATAATATACTAATTCCAGAATGTTTACATCACAAATGACCTGAAAACACTAGAGAAATAGTTAGAAATCAGGTTATGAAATAGAACGTGCAACACAAATCCTCTACAAATATCCAAGGTTCAGATAGCCTGGATTTGTGTTTGGCTATGTGGCATTGATAACATCATTTTCTCTGTGCCTAAGTTTTTTTACTTATAAAATAATGGTGATATTAGATGATCTATTTGATATATTTCCATTAGTGCTGTATAAAATAAAATGAAATAAATTATTGTGTTGGTTTGGATAGTCAAAGAATCTGAGCTTAGTAAATTATGGTAATTATTATTCCTATGCCAGCACAGAAAACACAAAGGATATGTAATGAGATGCTGTTATGTGTTGAACTGTGTTCCCCTAAAATCCATTTGAGAAAGAAAGGGTCTTTAATGCAGTATGACAGCATTCTTATTTACAGGAGAAATTTAGAGGCAGATACATTGAAAGAATGCCACGTGAAGATGAAGGTGAGATTAATGTGATGGAGCAAAAACCCAGAAACACCAAAGATGGGTAAGAAATCATCAGAAGCCAGGAGAGAGGCATGGAACAGGTTCTTTCTCATATCCCTCAGAAGGAACCACCACTGCTCACATCTTGCTCTTGGACTTTAAAGCTTCCTGAAATGTGAGAAAATACATTCCTTTTGTTTAAGCTGCCCATTCTTTAGAACTTTGTTGTGGCAACCCCAGCAAACTAATACAAATGGTAAATATACTCATACACCACATAACAACATTTTGGTCAGTGATGGACTGCTTATATGACAGTGGTCTCATAAGATTATAATGCCATGTTTTTACTGTACCTTTCTTACGCTTAGAAATGTTTAAGTACACAAATATTTATCTTTTTGTTACAACTGCCTATAGTATTCAGTACAGAAACATGTTGTAGAGGTTTGTAGCCCAGGAAAACATACCATATATTTGTAGCCATACACACCATGAAATACTACGCAGCCTTACAAAAGGATGAGTTCATGTCCTTTGTAGGGACATGGGTGAAGCTGGAAACCATCATTCTCAGCAAACTAACACAGGAACATAAAACCAACCACCACATGTTCTCACTCATAAGTGGGAGTTGAGCAATGAGAATACATGGACACAGGGCAGGGAACATCACACACCAGGGCCTGCCAGAGGGTTGGGGAGCTAGGGGAGGGAGAAATAATTAATGTAGATGATGAGTTGATGGGTGCAGCAAACCACCACGGCACGTGTATATACCTATGTAACAAACCTGCACGTTCTGCACATGTATCCCAGAACTTAAAGTACAATTAAAAAAAAAAAACATACTGTATAGCCCAGGTATGTGGCTATACCATCTGACTTTGTAGAAGTATACCCTGAGATGTTCATACGTAACAAAATTGCCCAGTGAAATATTTCCCAGAATGTATCCTTGTCATTATGTGATACATGACTATAGTAGTTACCTCTAGGTAAGTAATCAAAAATTTTAATTTCCAAAATTGTCATTTTTATCAAGCTGTCTAAAATTATATACTATAATAAGTACTATATGATAAAAGTTATGGACCCATGCATACATATTCTCATTTCACAATTTAGAAAATGAATAGCAGTATGTTGATTCTCCTTCATACAGGATCATCATATGCATTATTATTTTGACAACATTTATACATGAAAGTAAAGGCACAATACAAGGTCATATCTCTTTGATTTAAACTAAAGTTGCAATGATGTTTTTGAAACTGAGCCTGTAGTTATGAAATAAGATAAGAGATAAGAGACTCCACAAAAAGTGGTACTTCAAATCCCACAATAGTCATTGTCATGACTCAAAGCAGAGTCTAGTAAAGCAAAACATGAAACTTCTATTTTTCCATATGCATGTCAAACATATTGACCTGAGTTTAGGCTCATTTGGACTTCTTAACTATTAGATAATGAGTAACTAAGAAAGGAGGAATGCAGATTTTTCAGCACAACACAAGTGGAATCAATGTGGATTTTGTGTTCCTACTAATGTTAAAAAAATTGATAGAAAAATACTACTATATAAATAGAAGAAACAGAAGACAATTAAATGGGGATATTAAAGAAAACTTACATCATATTCTCATTCACAAGGATTAAATTTTTAATCCCCTAATCAAGTGGTATAACACTGTCAATATAACTGACTGACATAGCATTGATCCAAATAAATCACATATAACTTAAGTTCCATAATGGGAAATACTATTTATACAATCACAAGTTGTGTTAAAAAAAAAAAAAAGAGAAAGAGAGAGAGTTCTCTTTATGGACATTATATAGTATTATTGGCCTTATTTTCTAAGACTTTGGCAAATTAATGAGTAACTTGATAGCATGCAATAGATTTTTCTTTAAATAAATCAGTTAATGTGAACAACTAAGTTTTTGTTTATAAGGTTGAATATTTAATAAATGGTTGTAAATATTCCTCTTTAGGATAAGAATAACTATTCATAGTAATTCATCCAAAGTTCAACAAATTATTATAGTTCCTATCTTGTGTTTCCACCATTTAATAATAAAATACTATGCAGTTCTCTTCATTGAAGTTGTTGTAAAGCAGTCTTGAAGCACTTTGGAAGGGTCTCTTGTGGTTTTTACAAGCTCTATTTTGTTTATTTTCTTCTTTGGAGAACCTCCAGCTAACAGCTGACTGCACAGCCTTCGATACTGGCTTTGGTTATTCTGAAGTAAATCAATATTGTAAAAGTTATACTACTTGGCCCTCATTTCAGCATTATTTTAAAGCTAAAATAAAAAGGGGAACTGAAATTAGGTTTAGGATTAAGGTCTCCTCACCAAACACTTTACAAGAAAATAAAAACTTAGCTCAGTTTCACCATCCAAGTACCTCATTGGTAAATGAAACAGGCAAAACTAAAATATGTGGTTCCACATCACCTCCTGGCCTTTGCACAGCTGCTAAGTAGAAAAATTCATGTTATGAACAATGCAACTGATTATAAAATTAAATAGGATGAGTTAATAAACATAAAATAAACAATCCAGAAATTGTAAGTAGTTAATATGAGAGGCAGAAAAGATGATGATAACAAGAGAAAGAAAAGAAGAAATTTTACAGACATGAAAATTTTTGAACAAAAGTCAATTAAAATAGTCATATCCCCTTTTAGAAGTCACAATTTCCTGAATTTTTAAAAATTCCATAAACTGTAATGTCAAATGAAAACTGGTATAACTGGGAAAATGATACTTTACTATTATCTGGAGCTGTAACAATTTCCTGATCATCTCCAAAAAGATTATCTGGTCCATGAGAGCTTGAAAGCACTAAAACTTCATCTTTTGTCTGTTGTGTTGTGCCATGGACTCAAAGAAGGTAAAACATCAATCATAATTACATCCTTGCGTTTTAAAGCAGGACTGTGCTGCCCATCCTTCACCGTTTTTCATAATGGCAGTACTATGCCTGCAGAACTCGAGCTTGTATATTATTTTACTTTGCGGATTACTTTCAGCTCACAGTTCACCAAGAGGAACCAACTGCTTCTAAGAGAAATGAAAAAGCAAAGCACCAATCAACGGCTATTTCCATCTGCTGGAGTCTGATTGCTTATTTATTCAGTGGCCAAGGCTGACTGGTTTGCAACTCAGAAAGTCCTCATGTCGGAGTCGTTCCTATGCTAGCCAATGCTCAGGGTTCAGATTACTTCTTTATTGCATCTAACATTGAGCAAGTTGCTGCCAGTTATTTTATTTGTTTTTGTCTCCTCATTAGCCACAAACCTCAAAGATTAGAAGTACAATGGCTTACTGCACATTATATGACTAGAACATCCCCTCTCCCAAAAGGGAAATATTTGCTCGCATTGTTAAAATGCATGCTTAGGGCTCCACAGTATCAAATATCTCACAGAAAATGCCATGGCTCAATTATGTGCATGATATATTCCTAAGGAAAATTGTAGGATAGGGATAATTATTAGTTACTGATTCTTCAAATGTTACTCTTATTTAATAAATATATCCAAAGAAAAATAAAGATTTTGAAAAAATTTTATAATGTGTTAACATATATTGTCAGCGTCAGAAATGATCAGTGGATATTAATCCGCCAGAGTGCCAGTTTCATGCTAGATTTAAATAGACTCATCTAGCTAGAATATTAATATTACTACAACAAGAGTAATACATTTTCCGTTATCTTTAATGACAGGGAAATGTAATATTATTGTTAATAAAAAATTGGATTAATGCTATCATGTATATCATTTTTTAAAATTTCAAATAGAGCATTAAAAGTGATGTTAAAATCATGCTGAATGGAATTTAATAGATAGAGTCAAATAACCTTAAGGTATTCACATTATTATTATTCTACATAAATGCTAAAATTCTAGTTAATAAAGTACTAATGACAATAATACTGGATAAAAAAGAAGTAAAGTACATATTTTGGTGCTAAGCACTAAAATTTCACAACCATGGTAACATAAGCCACTATCGTAAGGAGTCCAGAGAAAGTTATTTATTCATTCATTCATCAAATATTTATTGAATATCAATAATGGGCCAGTCAGTTGGGTAAAAGCTATAACTACAACACAGGACAAGACATGGCCATAGCCCTCGAATAGTAAAATGGCTAATGGGCAATTTCAGCAGGTAAACATATTACTAAGTATACAGGACTCTCACAGTCCTTCAGTGTTATGGAAATACTTATGGAACAGGTAAAAGGGGAAATTGAAGAGCAGTTTAGGCAATCTGTCTAGCAAAAACAGAACCAAAACTAAAAAAAAAAAAATAAGCATATTTAGAGTAAAAATGAAGTTTTAGAGTTAAGCAGATTTCAGATCATAAAAATCTGTTATCATAAATTGCAAAATTATATAATAATGTTCATCTTAAAATATAATGTAATTCAGAAAAAAATTAGCTGATTGACATTGAATTAATATTATACCATGGAAATTCAGGAAATAATTTTTTGCAGGACTTGCCTCAAAAATACAAGCTCTACAATTTTTAATAGCAAAAAAAAAAAAACTTGTTTTATAAAACTTTTGCTAGTTCTATTCTTGATGGTGGAGATGGATTAAGGAGGAGACAGCTCTATCCCCTGATCTCAGAAACAGTTGCTTGAATAGCTTCCTAAAGGGACTACACAGAAACAAGATACTTACCAAGAACACTCCGGCAACATTCAAAGTATTTATACTGAGTATATGTCTCACAGGTTGTGTGGAAAATTTCCTATTAATGTGACTGAAGGATGGAAATTATAATCTGGGCAAAAGGGATTTAAATATAATCTGGTCTACTTCATTCCATCATTTATAGACAGATAGATGATAGATGATAGATTAGATAGATAGATAGCTATAATGTTTTCACAAATATTCAGTACTTACTGTGTTAGGTAATTTTGTAGTAACTGGGCATACTGTGGAGTGATGAACAAGATGGAAACTATACTGCTTTTGTGAAACTCACACTTCATTGTAATATACGCTTTTTACTACGAACTTCAGTTCAGAGTCATCTGAGGTGGTAAAATAGGTTCAATTTGAGTCAACTCACCAAATGTAGGGGTTTGCATGTAAAGATTTACAGAAATGCCTTGTAGCAAACACAATAAAGAGAAGGTCTGTGAAATATAGCTTGAATGCTTATTTTTGTTTGTTTTTTGGTCACTCAGGTTGTTTAACCTTTAGCATGTATTGCACTTTGAAATAACTTGTCAACATTGTAATATTAGAATATTTCATTTAAAAATGAGGATTATTTAGTTTTCCTTAAACACTGGAAAAGTACAATGCTGGGCACATGTAATTTTATGAGACTTCTAGGCTACTGGATGGTATCCTTACCTCTGGAGTTTGGGCAGGGAAAGGAAGGCCCATTGTAAAGTGGAGTCCCACAGAGTAAAACCCATTTGAAATGTCATAAATTAATTAAAGTCATCATATTTTATCTTTTATTCCATTTTATACCTTTATTATAGAACTTAATCAGTAGAATTCATACGTTATTTTGTGGCTTTAGGTGCTGCTAGCATATTCTATGCTGAATAACCATGAGGATAGACACAGCCCAGGTAAGAAAGAAAACACTAAATTAATAGTTTTTTAAGCAAACAATTATGATTGGAAATATGGACAAGGAGATAGGACCATTGCTTTAAACTATCAGAAATTTTCTTGCCTCTCAACAATTACCTGTTGCTCTAACACTGTTTCTAAACTATCACTGGTACCCAAGGAAATTATAAAACCCAATATTCAGCAAACTATTCAAAGTGGAAAAAGCAATGCCTCCATAATAATAGCTCAGACTCTGAAGGTTGTGTAAACAGAACATAATGTGTATTCTGTAGATTCAATGTTCTTTTTGTTATTTGTTATTTAGGAGAAGACGATGGTACAATAGTAATATTGAAGATTTTGAAACTGAATCTTCTTGTGGGAACACATTTGTTAGGAAGATTTTTTAGATAAGGTACACTGTGGTCACATGGTTTAGTTAATCTGAAGATGTGTTTGGCTTCCCGTCAAAACTGATAATTTTTCTAGGTATGTGATTTTTTATATTGGCAAATATTATTTCTTAGCACTTTGATGCTATTGTTGCATCTTTTGTGCTATTAAGAAAATTGCTGTCCGTCTAATATTTATCTCTTTGGAAGTGATCTGTCTTGTCTATTTGGCTGTTTTTAGACCTTGTCTTTGTCTTTGGTACACTATGGAAATGAATTTCTTAATCTTGCTTAGAATATACTGTTCTTCAAGGAATAAAGGATATATATATGTCTTTAATCAAGGTTGGAAAATTTTCACCATATTTCTCAATGTTCCCTCACCACAGTTTTACTTTTTTCAGGAACTCAGATTACATATGTGGTATACCTTCTTATTTACTGAATCTGCCTCTTATCTCAGTTAAAAATTTTTCTCTTTCTTTAGGCTACGTCATAATTTCAGGTCAATTCATTGTCTCCACTTCTTTCTAATCTGCTTTTTAAACTATCCTCCAAGATTTGTTTTTTAATATTAATTTTAATCTTAATTACTAGAGGTTGTAAGTAATTTATTTCTAAATCTAAATTATGGTAATATCTTGAGTTTTTGTCATCTTTTTTTGTTCATCTACAAAATTTTGTATGCTCTCTTTTCAATATTTTGTACATAGTTACTTTATAATTTGTATTTAATATTTCTAATTTTTAGTACATGAGATATACATCTATTATGTATTTCTTTTGCTAAATCATAGTAACTAGACTTCTTATTGCATTCATTACTCTGTTTTATTGTAAACTCACATTTATTGGTACTTAACCTACATGAATTATAAGGAGTATGGTATGAGGAATATGAATATTACTACAACAAAACTTTTCTGTTACCTTTAAAAAGAAGAAAATGTAATATAGTTAATAAAATATTTGGATTGATGCTATCATGCACATCATTTTTTAAAATTCCAAATAGAGCATTTTAAAAGTGATGTTAAAATCACACAGACTGGAATTAAATAGATAGATACTGAGTCAGATAACAACAATGTATGTTGAGGGATGTCTTCTTCCATGGGTGCATGTACCAGAATTCTACTCTCTGTGGAGTCATTCATCTCTACACTTTTATGTTCCTGGGATTGTTGTTAAGAAATAAGAAAAGTTATGGCTTCAGTTTTAACCACTCTGCTTTAACTTCCCTTTTGTATTTGCTTAACTTCTTTAAGTCTTGTGAGTTCAGATATGTTTTAAAAATAAGTATGACATAATTTGTCCAATATTTATAGATTTTTACTGATTTCATTCCAAAGTAACTGTACTACTCCATTTTTAAGAGGAGTGTTCAATCATATTGATGTTTTTATCTCAGAATTTTTATTTAATATTTTCTATATACAGAAATATGTAAGATAGAAACTCTAACTCAATAATAAATTTATGCCCAGCTAAAATTTATTTGATAGTTAGTAAACTGCAGATATTTGATTAAATATTAGGAATAAGGAAATTGACACAGGCTTTTTAATATTGACATTCACAAACTAGCTGCAATACTGTATAGACAGTTTTGCAGAATGCAAGTGTTTACATATGTATATGCAACAGAAATAAGCTACCTTTCTAAATATATAGAAACTGATTCATTTTGAAATGAAAACATCCAGTTAGGTTAAGTAAAATGCTATGATATGAATATATATGAAATTGTTCCTCAAATGAAGAGTAAAATATAGGAAGATAGACAGTAAGATAATGCTACATGATATCAACACATACAATGTTAGTTACTTACTGAAGGCTATGATAAGCTAGAGGTTCTCAACCTGGTTTCCTAATTAGATTAACAAGATGCAAGCATAGAAAAATTCTCCCTGTGGAGACACCTTCATAACTTACACAGATGTGAGGTTCACATTCAAAGTCTACCTTATTAGCACAGAGTAACAAACTTTTTCAAGCACGTATATGTGCCCATGGGGTAAGCAGTATTAGAGGTATATATTTGAATCCTTAAATGGATTTGACAAATGAAACTTTTTGAGGGTTTTGTTTCTAAGTAGACATTTTTTTTAAGTTACTCCACTGATATGGTTTGGCTGTGTCCCCACCCAAATCTATCTTGAATTGTAGTTCCCACAATCCCCACATGTCATGGGAGGGACCCAGTGGGAGGTAATTCAATCATGGAAGCAGTTACGGTTACTTCCATACTATTCTCCTGATAGTGAGTGAGTTCTCCTCCTTTGCTGGTCTCTCATTCTCTCTCATGCTGCCCTGTGAAGAGGTGCCTTTCACCATGATTGTAAGTTTACTGGAGGCTTCCTGATGTGGAATTTTGAGTCAATTAAACCTTTCTTTATAAATTGCCTAGTCTCGGTTAATTCTTCATAACAGTGTGAGAATGGACTGATACACCCACCACCACTCCCCCTAATGTAACTAGATCCTTCTCTGTTTTATGTAATATTTCAAGAGCAAGTTTTTATAAAATGTTCTTAAATATGATACAAATGCCTTATGATCAAGAAACACATGTAAGTCATTCCCCCAAATTATTTTGTTTATTGGTAGAGTATGAAGAGTTCTAGAAATAACCCAATGCCAATAAAGCTATACTATACTGTAGATGCAAAATTAATTATAGTTAAAAGATGATTAACTGTAAGTAAAATTGAGCAGTTTTCATATAATTGTTTATTGTCATTCTAAGCTTGAGTATCACTAAAACTTACCCTAAATGAATTATTCATACTTGAGTTTTTTTGAAAAAGTTCATGGAGCTCATTAGCACAGGATAAAATTAGAAAATAAAATATCATGGTGAGTTCTATAAGAATCTGGAATTGGACCCAAAATTAAAGACTAGCACATCAAAAATAAAATCTAGAAGACTTTTTTTTCCCAAAGGAGATATTCAGCAAGATGATTCTGTGCCCCGAAGGTGATTAGGAACCCAATCTCTTAGGCAACATAGGCCAGTAGCATTCCCCAATAATTAAGAGTAACAAAGATGGTACCCACACCTCCAAAAGCCTACCGAGAAGTAATACCAGCATCCCAGGTAACAATAAACAATAAGGATTCTTATCTAAGGTTTTGTGTTGATGTAATTCATAGGTCTTTTTCTCTTGAATTATCTTGTCATTTCCTAAAATACCCTTATTTTTCCTGAAAATATTTTAATGATTTTTAGTAAAGATAACCTCAGAAAATTTAATTTTCTATCACACATTTTGCACTATTCCTTGAAGAGTAACTTTTGAAGAGTCAATGTATGTTGAACATAAAATATTTCTATAAGGAACATAAAATTTTATCCCTCATATTACAAGATACTGTTATTATCAATTTTTTGTTTTTAGCATTAATAAACTTTCTTACTTTCCACAGTACTCAATTCTTCAAGGTATACATATTGGACACTTTCTTCTACAGTACCTGTAAGTTTATTTTTGTCTACAAATTATAATTTTGTGTTTTGATTTCATCATCTCAGTTTTTCATGTATGTGTATGCATGCATGCAAAATAAAAAGAAACAGATGATGCATGCATGTCATTGTAAGGAATTGTAATGAATTGAATGAAATATCCTGCTAATATTATGAACTAAATAGTAGATTGCTTCCTAACATCATATGTTCTACTGTGTTTGGAAATGGCTAGATATCACCAGTAAAAGATTAGCCTCATGGTGAAATATGTGTGTTGAATATGTGTGTTGGCCAGGGAGAAAGGTACCCTGAGGTCCATAATGAATGTCTAAGACTTTGTCCACCACAATTTTAGGCTTTCAGAGATCTTTACTAGTATATATGAGCCACACAAATATTATAACCATTTTTCTCCTGTTTCTGAGATATTGTTATGAGATAATTAGTATAAATATTGTCTAAATAGATGGATTGCTCCTCATGTAAAATGTAGTTTGGAGAAACTCAGATTTAAACTTTTTAAAGGAGAAAACACAGTCTTGAAGTAGAATTTCCAGTCCAAAAAAATGTATAGTATATGGGCTTTAAAAACTTCCCCTTTAATTTGATTGCACTGTGGTCTAAGAGACTGTTATGATTTCCATTTGTTTGCATTTGCTGAGGAGTGTTTTACTTCCAATTATGTGATCAATTTTAGAATAAGTATGATGAGGTGCTGAGAAGAATGTATATTCTGTTGATTTGGGGTGGAGATTTCAGTAGATGTCTATTAGATCTACTCGGTCCAGAGCTGAGTTCAAGTCCTGAATATCCTTGTTAATTTTCTGTCTTGTTGATCTGTCTAATATTGACAGTCGGGAGTTAAAGTCTCCCACTATTATTGTGTGGGAGTCTCAGTCTATTTGTAGGTCTCTAAAAACTTGCTTTATGAATCTGGGTGCTCCTGTGTTGGGTGCATATATATTTAGGATAGATAGCTCTTCTTGTTGCATTGATCCCTTTACCATCATGTAATGCCCCTTTTTGTCTCTTTTGATCTTTGTTGGTTTAAAGTCTGTTTTATCAGAGATTATGATTGCAACTCCTGATTTTTTTTTCTTTCCATTTGCTTGGTAAATCTTCTTTCATCCCTTTATTTTGTTATTTATTTATTTATTTATTATTATTATACTTTAAGTTTTAGTGTACATGTGCACAATGTGCAAGTTAGTTACATATGTATACATGTGCCATGCTGGTAAGCTGCACCCACTAACTCATCATCTAGCATTAGGTATGTCTCCTAATGCTATCCCTCCCCCCTCTCCCCACCCCACAACAGTCCCCAGAGTGTGATGTTCCCCTTCTTGCATCCATGTGTTCTCATTGTTCAATTCCCACCTATGAGTGAGAATATGCAGTGTTTGGTTTTTTGTCCTTGCGATAGTTTACTGAGAATGATGATTTCCAATTTCATCCATGTCCCTACAAAGGACATGAACTCATCATTTTTGATGGCTGCATAGTATTCCATGGTGTATATGTGCCACATTTTCTTAATCCAGTCTATCATTGTTGGACATTTGGGTTGGTTCCAAGTCTTTGCTATTGTGAATAATGCCGCAATAAACATACGTGTGCATGTGTCTTTATAGCAGCATGATTTATAGTCCTTTGGGTATATACCCAGTAATGGGATGGCTGGGTCAAATGGTATTTCTAGTTCTAGATGCCTGAGGAATCGCCACACTGACTTCCACAATGGTTGAACTAGTTTACAGTCCCACCAACAGTGTAAAAGTGTTCCTATTTCTCCACATCCTCTCCAGCACCTGTTGTTTCCTGACTTTTTAATGATTGCCATTCTAACTGGTGTGAGATGGTATCTCATTGTGGTTTTGATTTGCATTTCTCTGATGGCCAGTGATGGTGAGCATTTTTTCATGTGTTTTTTGGCTGCATAAATGTCTTCTTTTGAGAAGTGTGTGTTCATGTCCTTCACCCACTTTTTGATGGGGTTGTTTGTTTTTTTCTTGTAAATTTGTTTGATTTCATTGTAGATTCTGGATATTAGCCCTTTGTCAGATGAATAGGTTGCGAAAATTTTCTCCCATTTTGTAGGTTGCCTGTTCACTCTGATGGTAGTTTCTTTTGCTGTGCAGAAGCTCTTGAGTTTAATTAGATCCCATTTGTCAATTTTTGCTTTGGTTGCCATTGCTTTTGGTGTTTTAGACATGAAGTTCTTGCCCATGCCTATGTCCTGAATGGTAATGCCTAGGTTTTCTTCTAGGGTTTTTATGGTTTTAGGTCTAATGTTTAAGTGTTTAATCCATCTTGAATTGATTTTTGTATAAGGTGTAAGGAAGGAATCCAGTTTCAGCTTTCTACATATGGCTAGCCAATTTTCCCAGCACCATTTATTAAATAAGGAATCGTTTCCCCATTTCTTGTTTTTGTCAGGTTTGCCAAAGATCAGATGGTTGTAGATATGTGGCATTGTTTCTGAGGGCTCTGTTCTGTTCCATTGGTCTATATCTCTGTTTTGGTACCAGTACCGTGCTGTTTTGGTTACTGTAGCCTTGTAGTATAGTTTGAAGGCAGGTAGTGTGATGCCTCCACCTTTGTTCTTTTGGCTTAGTATTGACTTGGTGATGTGGGCTTTTTTTGGGTGCCATATGAACTTTAAAGTAGTTTTTTCCAATTCTGTGAAGAAAGTCAGTGGTAGCTTGATGGGGATGGCATTGAATTTGTAAATTACCTCGGGAAGTATGGCCATTTTCACGATATTGATTCTTCCTACCCATGAGCATGGAATGTTCTTCCATTTGTTTGTATCCTCTTTTATTTCCTTGAGCAGTGGTTTGTAGTTCTCCTTGAAGAGGTCCTTCACGTCCCTTGTAAGTTGGATTCCTAGGTATTTTATTCTCTTTGAAGCAATTGTGAATGGGAGTTCACTCATGAGTTGGCTCTCCGTTTGTCTGTTGTTGGTGTATAAGAATGCTTGTGATTTTTGTACATGGATTTTTGTATCCTGAGACTTTGCTGAAGTTGCTTATCAGCTTAAGGAGATTTTGGGCTGAGACAATGGGTTTTCTAGATATACAATCATGTCGTCTGCAAACAGGGACAATTTGACTTCCTCTTTTCCTAATTGAATACCCTTTATTTCCTTCTCCTGCCTAATTGCCCTGGCCAGAACTTCCAACACTATGTTGAATAGGAGTGGTGAGAGAGGGCATCCCTGTCTTGTGCCAATTTTCAAAGGGAATGCTTCCAGTTTTTGCCCTTTCAGTATGATGTTGGCTGTGGGTTTGTCATAGATAGCTCTTATTATTTTGAGATATGTCCCATCAATACCTAATTTATTGAGAGTTTTTAGCATGAAGTGTTGTTGAATTTTGTCAAAGGCCTTTTCTGCATCTATTGAGATAATCATGTGGTTTTTGTCTTTGGTTCTGTTTATATGCTGGATTATATTTATTGATTTGCGTATATTGAACTAGGCTTGCATCCCAGGGATGAAGCCCACTTGATCATGGTGGATAAGCTTTTTGATGTGCTTCTGGATTTGGTTTGCCAGTATTTTATTGAGGATTTTTGCATCAATGTTCATCAAGGATATTGGTCTAAAATTCTCTTTTTTGGTTGTGTCTCTGCCCGGCTTTGATATCAGGATGATGCTGGCCTCATATAATGAGTTAGGGAGGATTCCCTCTTTTTCTATTGATTGTAATAGTTTCAGAAGGAATGGTACCAGTTCCTCATCCCTTTATTTTGAGCCTATGTGTATGTTTGCATGTGAGATGGGTCTCCTGAACACAGCACACTGATGGGACTTGACTCTGTCCAATTTGCCAGTCTGTGTCTTTTAATTGGGACATTTAGCCTGTTTACTTTTAAGGCTAATATTGCTATGTTTGAATTTGATCCTTTCATTATTATGCTAGCTGGTTATTTTGACTGTTAGTTGATTCAGTTTCTTCATAGCGTCATGGTCTTTACAATTTGGCATGTTTTTGCAGTGGCTGGTGCCAGTTGTTCCTTTCCATGTTGTTTAGTGCTTTCTTCAGGAGCTCTTGTAAGGCAGGCCTGGTGGTGACAATATCTCTCAGCATTTGCTTGCGTATAAAAGATTGTATTTCTCCTTCAATTATGAAACTTAGTTTGGCTGGATATGAAATTCTGGTTTGAAAATTCTTTTCTTTAAGAATGTTGAATATTGGCCCCCACTCTCTTCTGGCTTGTAGGGTTTCTGTTGAGAGATCTGCTGTTAGTCTGATGGGCTTTCCTTCGTGGGTAATCCGACCTTTCTCTCTGGCTGCTCTTAACATTTTTTCCTTTATTTCAACCTTGACGAACCTGATGATTATGTTTCTTAGGGTTACTCCTCTCAAGTAGTATCTTTGTGGTGTTCTCTGTATTTCCTGAATTTGAATGTTGGCCTGCCTTGCTAGGTTGGGGAAATTTTTCTGGGTAATAGCCTGAGGAGTGTTTTTCAACTTGATCCCATTTTCCCATCACTTTCAGGTACACCAATCAAATGTAGATTTGGTCTTTTCACATAGTCCCATATTTCTTGGAGGCTTTGTTCATTTCTTTTTATTCTTTTTTCTCTAATCTTGTTTTATTGCTTTATTTCATTAAGTTGATCTTCAATCTCTGATATCCTTTATTCTGCTTGATCCATTTGGCTGTTGATACTTGTGTATGCTTCACGAAGTTCCCATGTGTATTTTTCAGCTCAATCAGATCATTTATAGTCTTCTCTAAGCTGGTTATTCTAGTTAGCAATTCTTCTAACCTTTGTTCAAGAGTCTTCACTTCCTTGTATTGGGTTAGAACATGCCACTTTAGCTCAGAGGAGTTTGTTATTACCCATCTTCTGAAGCCTACTTCTGTCAATTCATCAAACTCATTCTCCGCCCAACTTTATTCCCTTGCTGGCGAGGAGTTGTAGTCCTTGGAGGAGAAGAGACATTCTAGTTTTTGGAATTTTCAGCCTATTTGTGCTGTTTTCTTCCCATCTTTGTGGATTTATCTACTTCAGTCTTTGATGCTGGTGACCTTCAGATGGGATCTTTGAATGGACATGCTATTCCTTTCTGTTTGTTAGTTTTCCTTCTAACAGACTCTTCTGCTGCAGGTCTGTTGGAGTTTGCTGGAGGTACACCCCAGACCCTGTTTGCCTGAGTATCACCAGTGGAGGGTGGAAAACAACAAAGATTGCTGCCTGTTCTTTCCTCTGGAAGTTTCATTCCAGAGGAGCACCTGCCAGATGCCAACCAGAACTCTCCTGTATGAGGTGTCTATCAGCCCCTGCTGGGAGGTGTCTCCCAGTCAGGATACATGGGGCTCAGGGATCCACTTGAGGAGGCAGTCTGACCCTTAGCAGAGCTCAAACTCTGTGCTGGGAGGTCTGCTGCTCTCTTCAGAACCATGAGGCAGGGATGTTTAAGTCTGCTGAAGCTGCATCCACAGCTGCCCCTTCCCCAAGGAGCTCTGTCCCAGGGAGATGAGTGTTGTTTTATCTTTAAGTCTCTGACTGGGGCTGCTGCCTTTTTTTCAGAGATGCACTGCCCAGAGAAGAGAAATCTGTCAGTCTGGCCACAGCAGACTTGCTGAGCTGCAGTGGGCTCCACCCAGTTAAAACTTCCCAGTGGCTTTGTTTACGCTGTGAGGGTAAAACCGCCTACTCAAGCCTCAGCAATGGCAGACGCCCCTCCTCCCACAAAGCTAGAGCATCCCAGGTCAATGTCAGACTGTTGCTGTGCTGGCAGCTAGAATTTCAAGCCAGTGGATCTTAGTTTGCTGGACTCCCTGGGGGTGGAACCCACTGAGCCAGACCACTTGGCTCCCTGGCTTCAATATGCCTTTCCAGGGTAGTGTCTCGCTGGCATTCCAGGTGTCACTCTGGTATGACAAAAAAAAAAAACTCCTGCAAGTAGTTCAGTGTCTGCCCAAATGGCCGCCCAGTTTTGTGCTTGAAACCCATGGCCCTGGTGGGGTATGCACCGAAGGGGATCTCATGGTCTGCAGGTTGCAAAGACCATGGGAAAAGCACAGTATCTGAGCCGGAGCACAGGGTTCCTCAGGCTCAATTCCTCATGGCTTCCCTTGGGTAGCGGAGAAAATTCCCTGACCCCTTGTGCTTCCCGGGTGAGGCAACAACCCACCCTGCTTCAGCTTGCCCTCCATGGGCTGAACCCACTGTCAAACCAATCCCATATGAGATGAATTGGGCACTACAGTTGGAAATGCAGAAAACACCCGCCTTCTGTGTTGATCTAGCTGGGAGCTGCAGACCTGAGCTATTCTTATTCAGCCATCTTTCCAGAACTCAGGATAAAGAAACTCACTCAAAACTGCACAACTACATGGAAACTGAACAACCTGCTCCTGAATGACTACTGGGTAAATAACGAAATGAAGGCAGAAAAAAAGATGTTCTTCGAAACCAATGAGAATGAAGACACAATGTACCAGAATCTCTGGGACACATTTAAAGCAGTGTGTAGAGGGAAATTTATAGCACTAAATACCCACAAGAGAAAGCAGGAAAGAGATAAAATTAACACCCTAACATCAAAATTAAAAGAACTAGAGAAGCAACAGCTAACAAATTCAACAGCTAACAGAAGATAAGAAATAACTAAGATGAGAGCAGAACTGATGGAGGTAGAGATACGAAAAACCCCAAAAAATCAGTGAATCCAGAAGCTCATTTTTTGAAAAGATCAACAAAATAGACCGCTAGCCAGACTAATAATGAAGAAAAGAAAGAAGAATCAAATATATGCAATAAAAATGATATAGGGGATTTCACCACTGATCCCACAGAAATACAAACTACAATCAGAGAATACTATAAACACCTCTATGCAAATAAACTAGAAAATCTAGAAGAAATTGATAAATTCCTGTACACATACACCCTCCCAAGGGTGTATGTGTCCAAATCAAGAAGAAGTCCATTCCTTGAATGGAACAATAACAAGTTCTGAAATTGAGGCAGTAATGAATAGCCTACCAACCAAAAAAAGTCCAGGACCAGATGGATTCACAGCCGATTTCTACTAGAGATACAAAGAGGAGCTGGTACCATTTCTTCTGAAACTATTACAAATAATAGGAAAAGAGGGACTCCTCCTTAACTCATTTTATGAGGCCAGCATCATCCTGATACCAAAACCTGGCAGAGACACAACAAAAAAAAGAAAATTTCAGGCGAATATCCCTGATGAACATCAATTCAAACATCCTCAACAAAATATTGGCAAATTGAACTCAGCAGCACATCAAAAAGCTTATCCACCATGATCAATTCAGCTTCATACCTGGGATGCAAGGCTAGTTCAATATATACAAATCAATAAACATAACCCATCACATAAAGAGAGCCAATAACAAAAAACGTATGATTATCTCAATGGATGCAGAAAAGGCCTTTGACAAAATTCAACACCCCTTCATGCTAAAAACTCCCAGTAAACTAGGTATCAATGGAACGTATTTCAAAATAATAAGAGCTATTTATGACAAACTTACAGCCAATATCATACTGAATGGGCAAAAACTGGAAGGATTCTATTTGAAAACTCTTGTAAGGCAAGGATGCCCTCTCTCACCACTCCTATTCAACATAGTATTGGAAGTTTTGGCCAGGGCAGTCAGGCAAGAGAAAGAAATAAAGTGTATTCAAATAGGAAGAGAAGAAGTCAAATTGCCCATGTTTGCAGATGACATGATTGTATATTTAGAAAACCCCATCCTCTCAGCCTAAAATCTCCTTAAGCTGATAAGCAACTTCAGCAAAGTCTCAGGATACAAAATCATGTGCAAAAACACAAGCATTCCTACATACCAATAACAGACAAACAGCCAAATCCTGAGTGAAGTCACATTCACAATTGCTACAAAGAGAATAAAATACCTAGGAATACAACTTACAAGGTATGTGAAGGACCTCTTCAAGGGGTACTACAAACCACTTCTCAAGGAAATAAGACAGGACACAAATGGAAAAACATTCCATGCTCATGGATAGGAAGACTCAATATTGTAAAAATAGCCATAGTGCCCAAAGTAATTTATAGACACAATGCTATCCTCATCCAGGTACCATTGACTTTCTTCACAGAATTGGAAAAAACTACTTTAAACTTCATGTGGAACCAAAAAAGAGCCCACATAGCCAAGACAAACTTAAGCAAAAAGAACAAAGCTGGAGGCATCACACTACCTGACTTCAAACTATATTACAAGGCTACAGTAACAAAAACAGCATAGTACTGGTACTAAAACAGATATATAGGCCAATGGAACAGAACAGAGGCCTTATAAATGATACCACTCATCTACAACTATCTGATCTTTGACAAACCTGACACAAACAAGCAATGGGGAAAAGATTCCCTATTTAATAAATGGTGTTGGGACAACTGACTAGCCATATGCAGAAAACTGAAACTGGATCCCTTCCTTACACCTTATACAAAAATTAACTCAAGAGGGATTAAAGGCTTAAACGTTAGACCTAAAACCATAAAAACCCTAGAAGAAAACCTAGGCAATACCATTCAGGATATAGGCATAGGAAAAGACTTTATGTCTACAACACCAAAAGCAATGGCAACAAAAGCCAACATTGAAAAATGGGATCTCATTAAACTAAAGAGTTTCTGCACAGCAAAAGAAACTATTATCAGAATGAACAGGCAACTTACAGAATGGGAGAAAATGTTTGCAATCTATTCATGTGACAAAGGGCTAATATCTGGAATCTTCAGAGAACTTAAAGAAATTTACAGGAAAAAAACAAACAACCCCCTCAAAAAGTGTGTGAAGGATATGAACAGACACTTCTCAAAAGAAGACATTTATGCAGCCAACAGACATACAAAAAAAAAACTCATCATCACTGGTCATTAGAGAAATGCAAATCAAAACCACAATGAGATACCATCTCACACCAGTTAGAATGGCCATCATTAAAAAGTCAGGAAACAAAAAATCCTGGAGAGGATGTGGAGAAATAGAAATGCTTCTACACTGTTGGTGGGAGTGTAAATTAAGTCAACCATTGTGGAAGACAGTGTGACAATTCCCCCAAGGATCTAGAACTAGAAATACCATTCTACCCAGCAATCCCATTACTGGGTATATACCTAAATGTTATAAATCATTCTACTATAAAGACACATACACACGTATGTTTATTGCAGCACTATTCACAATAGCGGACTTGGAACCAACCCAAATGTCTGTCAATGACAGACTGGATAATGAAAATGTGGGACATATACATCATGGAACACTATGCAGCCATAAAAAAGGATGAGATCATGTCTTTTGCAGGGACATGGATGAAGCTGGAAACCAGAATTCTCAGCAAAATGACACAAGAACAAAAAACCAAACACCACATGTTCTCACTCATGAGTGGGAGTTGAACAATGAGAACACATGGACAGAGGGAGGGGAACATCACACACCAGGCCTCTTGGGGGGTTGGGGGACTAGGGGAGGTATAGTATTAGGAGAAATACCTAATGTAGGTGATGGGTTGATGGGTGCAGCAAACCACCATGGCACCTCTATACCTATGTAACAAAACAGCATGTTCTGCACATGTACCCCAGAACTTAAAGTATAATTTAAAAAAAGAAAGAAAAAGAAAAAAAAAAAACACTTCCCCTTTTTTGGCATCCAGTGAACCATATTATGAACTCATTGAGTAATACTACACAAACAGAGTTGATTGGGGAATAAAAGGACACATACAATAACACATCATTAATTATTTCTACAGCAAGAAATCTTTTTGAATTTTTTGTTAGTTTTACCTTTTATAAAATGTAATTCACTAAGGAGGGACAGAAGTATAACACGGTAAGAGGGAGTCTCCATCGTGGGGCAGCTGACTCTGTCTTGAAAAGGTAGGAAAATAATCATTCCTGGTCCCAATTGGGATTTATTTACCATAGTGTTACCAAATTTACAGGAAAGGGTACTACATTTCCCAAATCACCTTCATTTTATTCCAATCCATAAAATTCAGGATTTATATGAGTAATTTAACAAGACATTATGAGTACTTCCTTTGGATTGTGTTTTGCATGTTGTCTTACTTAGCTAAGAAGGGATTTTTATTATGTCCTTATAGTACTTGTGAGACAAGAAATTAAAATACTGAAGCCCAAATATCCATATATAAACCAATTTTGCTCTGGCAAAATCTATTAGTAAAAAGCAAAAAGAGAAGTATTTAGTCGAAAGACTACTAATAGAAAGAATCCAAAAAAATTTTACAATACTGGATGTTTATTCAAATAGAAGAAACTGTCATGATTGAAGAATATGTATTTCTTTCTGATAGTCAACATGATTTTTAACTCTTAAGTCACTAGGTTTAACAACAGTAAATATGGTAAATCAACCATACTGTAGTCTATTCTGGTTTCCATTAAAAATAATATCTAGCCACATTGAGTTTCTCAGGAGTTTTGCAATGGAATTAAATGACAGCATTAAGATATTCCAATAATTCCATACCAAAATCTTATTGCTTATTGCTCCTACGCCCAAAATAAGCTTTTTGTTTTTTCTACTGTGATGTTGGTGGAGAGTTAAAATCTAAGATTTTAAAGTTTAAAATTCCAAAAAATTAAAAATTCTTAGGTTATTGACAGAATTAATTAGTCTGAAATTTAACTCTTGTACTTTTTAATTAAAAGTCCTAAAAAATTAAAGTCTAAAATTCATTACCTCAAGGTCTTACTATGCTCAATCTTAACTAGAGATTTTTCTGTCTAGACAGACTTGAAGTCCATTCAGTAGCTAGAGCCCAGCCCTGTATTGCCCATATTTATTTCGGGATCTTAGAATTGGAATGGATATTTCATTTACCATACCTTAAGGGAATCCTTAGGACATCATAAATTATTATAGCACAATTCACAATGAAAAAAATCTAGAAAACATGCTAACCTCTAAAGGGCTTATATTGAGAAAATTTATATTTGCAAAATCTCATTATTTGTACAACCTAACATGATAGTAAAACCTCAAAAAACTCTAAGCGGTTTATAGAAGACAAGAGAAATCTTAGTTTCAGTTTCATCAGAATACAAGTCTCATTATTAAAAGTCAGATTGGAAAGAAATTCCCAATAAATTTTGAGAAAATCTTATTGACACCCATCCCCATCCAAAAAAAAAAAAAAAAAAAAATGAACTTTGTTGTAAGAACAAGGATTGTGCTGGTAATCCTTTTATTTCAATAAATTTTTTTTTGCTCCTTTAAAAAATATTAGGGATTTTTTTCTGATAAAGTGTTCCTTTTTGTCCATATTTTCAGGTCATCTCTTAATTCTTTAATCACTTTTTAATACGCTATATATTAGGTAGGAGAGCTCTCTGATAGGAAGCATCATAGTAAGATGGTTACAAGAAAGAACACCAAAGTTTGAGTATGTAACATATTTTATATGTGCAGAGAGGTAGTATTCTAAATTTATCTGTTTCATTTTCATAATATGGAAAATAGGGAAGTTATCAAAATCTGTTTGCAATCTTTTGAGAACTAAATGTTAGCACAGGTGAAAACTGAGGATATGCTGTGATACACAGTACACACTCATTAAATAATAGCTATTTATATATTACATAAAATTTTAAGAGAATCTATCTCTGCTATGTATGCTTCCTGCTTATTCTTGCTGTATGAAATAAGATATTAATGCAAGAACACAATGAAATATTAATTAGATAATTTATTTAACTCTCACGATTTTGAGATAGGTATTATTATTATTTTCATTTAAAAAGTGGAATTTGGGTCTTTGTTCTCATTGGTTTCAAAGAATATCTTTATTTCTGCCTTCATTTCATTATTTACCCAGTAGTCATTCAGGAGCAGGTTGTTCAGTTTCCATGTAGTTGAGCATTTTTGAGTGAGTTTCTTAATCCTGAGTTCTAGTTTGATTGCACTGTGGTCTGAGAGACAGTTTGTTATAATTTCTGTTCTTTTACATTTGCAGAGGAGTGCTTTACTTCCAACTATGTGGTCAATTTTGGAATAGGTATGGTGTGGTGCTGAGAAGAATGTATATTCTGTTGATTTGGGGTGGAGAGTTATGTAGATGTCTATTAGGTCCGCTTGGTGGAGAGCTGAGTTCAATTCCTGGATATCCTTATGAACTTTCTGTCTCGTTGATCTGTCTAATGTGGACAGTGGGGTGTTAAAGTCCCCCATTATTATTGTATGGGAGTCTAAGTCTCTTTGTAGGTCTCTAAGGACTTGCTTTATGAATCTGGGTGCTCTTGTATTGAGTGCATATATATTTAGGATAGTTAGCTCTTCTTGTCAAATTGATCCGTTTGCCATTATGTATTGGCCTTCTTTGTCTGTTTTGATCTTTGTTGGTTTAAAGTCTGTTTTATCCGAGACTAGGATTGTAACCCCCGCCTTTTTTTGTTTTCCATTTGCTTGGTAGATCTTCCTCCATCCCTTTATTTTGAGCCTATGTGTGTCTCTGCATGTGAGATGGGTTTCCTGAATACAGCACACTGATGGGTCTTGACTGTTTATCTGATTTGCCAGTCTGTGTCTTTTAATTGGAGTATTTATCCCATTTATGTTTAAGGTTAATATTGTTATGTGTGAATTTGATCCTGTCATTATGATGTTAGCTGGTTATTTTGCTCGTTAGTTGATGCAGTTTCTTCCTAGCCTCGATGGTCTTTACAATTTGGCATGCTTTTGCAGTGGCTGGTACTGGTTGTTCCTTTCCACGTTTAGTGCTTCCTTCAGGAGCTCTTTTAGTGCAGGCCTGGTGGTGACAAAATCTCTTAGCATTTGCTTGTCTGTAAAGTATTTTATTTCTCCATCATTTATGAAGCTTAGTTTGGCTGGATATGAAATTCTGGGTTGAAAATTCTTTTCTTTAAGGATGTTGAATATTGGCCCCCACTCGCTTCTGGCTTGCAGAGTTTCTGCCGAGAGATCCACTGTTAGTCTGATGGGCTTCCCTTTGTGGGTAACCCTACCTTTCTCTCTGGCTGCCCTTAACATTTTTTCCTTCATTTCAACTTTGGTGAATCTGACAATTGTGTGTCTTGGAGTTGCTCTTCTTGAGGAGTATCTTTGTGGCGTTCTCTGCATTTCCTGAATCTGAATGTTGGCCTGCCTTGCTAGATTGGGGAAGTTCTCCTGGATAATATCCTGCATAGTGTTTTCCAACTTGGTTCCATTCTCCGTGGTACTAGTACCAAAACAGAGATATAGACCAATGGAACAGAACAGAGCCCTCAGAAATAATACCACACATCTACAACTATCTGATATTTGACAAACCTGACAAAAATAAGAAATGGGGAAACAATTCCCTATTTAATAAATGGTGCTGGGAAAACTGGCTAGCCATGTGTAGAAAGCTGAAACTGGATCCCTTCCTTACACCTCATACAAAAATTAATTCAATATGGATTAAAGACTTAAATGTTAGACCTAAAACCATAAAAACCCTAGAAGAAAACCTAGGCAATACCAATCAGGACATAGGCAAGGGCAAGGACTTCATGTCTAAAACACCAAAAGCAATGGCAACAAAAGCCAAAATTGACAAATGGGATCTAATTAAACTAAAGAGCTTCTGCACAGCAAAAGAAACTACCATCACAGTGATCAGGCAACCTACAGAATGGGAGAAAATGTTTGCAATCTACTCATCTGACAAAGGGCTAATATCCAGAATCTATAATTAACTCAAACACATTTACAAGAAAAAAACAACCCCATCAATGTGTGGGCAAAGGATATGAACAGACATTTCTCAAAAGAAGACATTTATGCAGCCAACAGACACATGAAAAAATGCTCATCATCACTGGCCATCAGATAAATGCAAATCAAAACCACAATGAGATACTATCTTACACCAGTTAGAATGGCGATCATTAAAAAGTCAGGAAACAACAGGTGCTGGAGTGGATGTGAAGAAATAAGAACACTTTTACACTGTTGGTGGGACTGTAAACTAGTTCAACCATTGTGGAAGACAGTGTGGCAATTCCTCAGGGATCTAGAACTAGAAATACCATTTGACCCAACAATCCCATTACTGGGTATATACCCAAAGGATTATTAATCATGCTGCTATAAAGACACATGCACACATATGTTTACTGTGGCACTATTCACAATAGCAAAGACTTGGAACCAACCCAAATGTCCAACAATGACAGACTGGATTAAGAAAATGTGGCATATATACACCATGGAATGCTATGCAGCCATAAAAAGTGATGAGTTCATGTCCTTTGTAGGGACATGGATGAAGCTGGAAACCATCATTCTGAGCAAACTATCGAAAGGACAACAAACTAAACACCTCATGTTCTCACTCATAGGTGGGAATTGAATAATGGGAACACGTGGACACAGGAAGGGGAACATCACACACCGGGGCCTGTTGTGGGGTGAGGGGATGGGGGAGGGATAGCATTCAGAGATAGGAGATATACCTAATGTTAAATGACAAGTTAATAGGTGCAGCACACCAACATGGCACATGTGTACATATGTAACAAACCTGCACGTTGTGCACATGTACCCTAAAACTTAAAGTATAATTTAAAAAAAAAAAGAAAAAAAAATGGAATTTGGGCACAGAGAGTGCAAATCCTTTTTTCCAAGACATACACATATTCAGGGCCAGTTCTGGGATTTGAACCCATTCCTACCTCACCTGAGAGCTAGGGATCTTATTTGCAATAACTTTGCTTTAGTGCATTTAATGACACTTCTCTCCCATCCTTCAATTATCTGAATGCCATTTATCTGCCTTCTAAGTAAGCAATAACCATTATGGCCTGTTCTTCCTCATGAATTAAAAACTAATATGAAGAAATATACACTATTAGTGGAAACATTAGTAGCTCTTCACATTTTATTTTTAATTCATCAATAGAATAGGAAACTTATTAAATAAAAATAAGTATAGATGCATGTATTTATTCTCTATAGATTATTTCAGTCATAAGAATTATAGTTGTGTTAGTTGTAATAAAAAATCCAAACCATATATTATTTGAGAATTATCCTGATCTTTGTAGACCTTCCTGCTTCTAAGTGAGAAACAAAAATTTCAATTTCAGAAAGAGGTTCAGTGATTAAATTAAGAGTAGGGATAAAAATGAAGTTTTGACTGAAGGCAGAGCTATGGAATATAGAAGTCCTAAAAAAGTGAAAAGGCCTCCATACCTGTAATAATTTTCCTCATTAGCAGTTTCAGAATTTAAAGGACATGTTAGAAGATGGCCTTTGTTGGAAATAAAATTATTTTGTTTTTGGTTCCTAATATCAAATAACTCAAATATGGGTCAATTATTTTCACATACAAGAAAATTAAATTTTGTAAATTATCTGTAAGAGCTCATACGCCCAGTTACCACACATGCTATGGTTTGAATGTTCGTCCCCTCTAAAATTCGTGTTCAAATTTAATTGTCAATGTAACAGCACTTGGAAGTGGGGTGTTTAAGAGGTGATTAGGCCGTGAAGGCTCTACTCTCATGAGTAGTCTAAAGTCTTTACAAAAGAACTTTCAGGAGTCGGTTCCCTCTCTCCTTCTCACCTTTCACCATGTGCTGATGCAACAAGAAGGCTCTCACCAGATGCCAGCATCTTAATATTGAAATTCCTAGCCTCCAGAATGATGATCTAATATATTTCTGTTCGTTGTAAATTACCCAGTCTCAATACTCTGTTTTAGCAGCACAAAATAAACTAAAACAACCCATAGACTGGGAAAACAAAAAATGGAGGAAGGCTACACTCTGCATCTCTTTTATCTTGTCATTTTTGAGAGAGACGTATAATGGAGTATGTCTGCATTATAAGAAAAACAAACAACAGGGCAACTATGATAACGAAATGCAACTTACTTTTAGTCTTGGTTATTAGAGCTACAATAAGGGCTGGTAGAGATTGTGGAAAATTGGGAAGTCCATGGCCTTGTGTAAATTAGGCACACACTCACCAACTCCTGTTGTTTATGCTGAGTCTAGTAGCTCCAGAGAGTCTGACATTTCAAGATAATCTGGAAAGCCATATTTCATATGAATTATTCCAATTTTTAAATGTTGCTACAAAACAGTTGTATGCCAAACAAAATAAATCTACATGTTAAATCTGTCCTTTAGATCACCAGGAATTTCTGAAATATTGGCTTTGGTTTCAAGCAGTCTGTCAACTGTTGTTCAGAATGGAAAAAATAATTTTGAAATGACATCAATCAAAGCCCTATTTATGATTGAGTTGTCAAACCAGTCATTTATTTGTTTAATCTTAGATACTGTGATATGATAGCCAAGATATCTTTATCTTCCCCTGGATTACTGCCTCGGCTTCCCAACTGCTCTGTGACTTTGCTCTGATTCCCTTCTGCCGATTCTTCACAGAGCAGCCACAGTGATTCTGTCCAGGCATAAGGCAGGCCATGCCAATCTTCTGCCTAAAACCACTAGTGGGTTTCCATTTGTATTAAAAGCCAAAACCTTATAAATTCCTACATAACTTGAACCTATTAAATTTGTTTTCTTTTTTATTTTTTTCCTTTCTTCTTTTTTTTTTTTTTTTTTTTTTTTGAGACAGGGTATGGCTCTGTCACCCAAGCTGGAGTGCAGTGGCATGATCTCAGCTCACTGCAACCTCTGCCCCCTGGGCTCAAGTGATCCTCCCACCTCAGCCTCCCTCCCATAGTGGGATCACAGGGGCATACCACTATGCTCAGCTAATTTTTTTGTGTTTTTGGCAGATATGGGGTTTTACCATGTTGCCCAGGCTGATCTCTAACTCCTGAGCTCAAGCGACCCACCCATCTTGGCCTCCCAAATTGATGGGATTCCAGACCTGAGCCACTGCATCTGGCCTAACTTTCTAATTATGATCATACCTCCTACATATGGTTCTCACTTCCCTTTCTTCTTCACTTCTAACTCATTCACCTCAGTAAGGTTTCTTCAACACTGCCCACAGACTCTTTCTTGAGGCAGTTGTTACTTTCTCTGTTGGATTTCTCTTTTTACTTATATCTGCATGGCCAGTTCTCTCATTTCTCTCACGTGATTATTCAAAAGTCACTCTCTGAATAAGGTCTTTCCAGGCTCCCCTATCTAAAACGTTAATGGTCTATTCATGACTTCTTACAGCATTCTTGCTCAATAGATTAATGAACTCATAGATTGATTAATCATTTTTTCCCTCTAAAATCTAACATACACATACATCAGGGGTTTGTGGTGTATATCCTTACCTTTGTCTTGTTTAATATCATTGAGTCACGATTTTGCAAAGAAAACAAAAAACCCACAAGTTTTATTCAAATGAACTAGTTTTCTCTACGCTTAATTGAAGTAAGAACTGAAATTTTTATGATCTGAAATTGTTTTAAAAAATAGGGAGACGGTGTGGATCAGTTCAATGTTTTCTGATTACTTACTGTATTAAAGTAGTAGAGATTAGTGAGCCAAGCATAATTGATAATTAAAAATAAGATAGATTTTTCAAATACTTAAAGCCTCCAGCAAGCCTTTCACAAATCTTGGCTATGGATAAAGATAAAAACAAGTAATTTTAAAGGGTAGCAGGTAGTGGGGGATGAAGTTAAGATGGTTAAGGGGTACAAAGATCCAGTTAGATAGAATGAATACTATATAATACGCAGTAGCACAGTATGTTGGCTATAATTAAAATATTCTATTTTATATTTTAAAATAACTAAAAGACTGAAATTAGAATGTTCCTAACATAAATAAATGACAAATGCCTGAGGTGATAGATACCCCAATTATCCTGATTTGATTATTAACCCTGATTTGGCCATGCCTGCATCAAAACATGACATGTACCCCATAAATATATACAACTATTATATTCCCATAATAATTAAAATTTTAAAATAAAAATATTATATGTGGAGCAGCCAATATTATACTGATGGAACATAATCAGATTATGACATTTCTAACCTTTAAAACCCTATGATAATGTTTTATATCACTCAGAATGAAACTGTAAGTTATTCCAATGGTTTTCTCAGTCACCTCTTTCAGATATCTACTCAAACATCACCTTTTGCTGTTGCATTCCTGATGATAGTAATTAAGACTGCAGTACCTCCAGTCTCCTATTTTCCTCTTCGTTGCTTGATTTTGCTAAATGTTTACTTATTTTTTTATATCTTTTTTCTTTCTTTACTAGAAATATAAACTATACAAGTGCAGGCATTTTCATCAACTGAATTTTACTAATGTATTCTGTATTCTTACTAATGTATATTCTGCATTTGTCATTTATTTATGTTAGGAGCATTCTAATTTCACTCTTTTAGTTATTTTAAAATATACAATAAAATGTTGTTAATTATAGCCAACCTACTGTGCTACTGAGTATTATATATATATATGTATATATATATGTGTGTATATATATATGTATATATATGTATATATATGTATAATGTAAATTTGGGTATAAATGCCTATAATTTATACACACACAAAACACAAAATAAATACACACACACATAGTCATGCAAGCTAAATAATTATATGGACTAAATAGAAGTATGAAATAGACATTCAATATTCTTTCTTTCTTTTTCTTTTTTTGTTTCTTTTTTTTTTTTTTTTTCTTTGAGACAGAGTTGTTTAGCCACCCAGGCTGGAGTGCAATAGTGTGATCTCAGCTCACTGCAACCTCTGCCTCCTGGGTTCAAGTGATTCTCCTGCCTCATCCTCCTGAGTAGCTGGGATTACAGGCATGTGCTACCATGTCCAGCTAATTTTTGTATTTTTAGTAGAGACAGGGTTTCACCATGTTGGCCAGGCTGGTCTCAAACTCCTGACTTTAAGTGATCTGTCCACCTTGGCCTCCCAAAGTGCTGGAATCACAGGCATGAGCTGCTGCACTCAGCCCATTATTTCTTAATTATAATTCTTTTCTAATTAACAACTATATATTTTTTTGAAATTCAACAGATCCTTAGAAAATATGACTCTGAAATAGTTGTAGAAGTATTTGAACAAAATACATTTGAAAACAGTTAAAGGAAGTGTGGCAAGAGAGTGATCACCCCCACCTCCACACACAGGAAGACAAAATTAAATAACTATTCAAAAGAAAGCTTTCATAAAAATGCAGGTAAGTGACCACAGTACCTGCTTTTAACATCATATCAAGAAAAGACACATAGAAGAGGGTATGAAAGACAGTCTTGAATTGCCAACACCACCGCTTCCCCATCCCCTGGCTGCAGCCAGTTGGCACAGACAGAATCTGTGTGCTTGGGGGAAGGATAGTGCAGGGACTGTGGGGCTTTGCATTGGAGCTCAGTGTTGTTTGTAACAAAAGAAAGTGACAAAGGGCAGCATTCAGCTGGTGTTCATAGAGGAAGCATTTAGATTAGCCCTAGCCAGAGGGGAATTGCCCATTCCAGTGGTCAGATCATGAGCTCTGGCTAGCCCCAACATCATGGGCTAAAGTGCTCTTTAGTCCTAAAAAACCTGAAAGACAGTCAATGCAACAAAGATTGAAATTTTTTGGAAAGTCCTGGTGCTATGCTAGACTTGGATCTGGTGGACTTAGGATGCGTGTGACCTAGTGAGGCACTAGTTGGGGCAGCCAAGAGAGTTCTTGCATCACCTTTTCCCTAACCCTAGGCAGCTCAACTCGCAGCTCTGGGAGAGACCACTTCCTTCTGCTTGAGGAGAGGAGATGAGAGCATAAAGAGGACTTTGTCTTACAACTTGGATACCAGCTCAGCTGTATTATATTAGGGCACCAGACAGAGTCCTGAGGCCCCCATTTGAGGCCCTAGATCCCAGATAACATAATAGACACACGCTGAGCTATAAGGAAACGTGCTGCCTTGAAGGAAAAAACCTTGCTCTGTAAGGATTCATCATCTGCTAACTAAAGAGCCCTTGAGCCTTGAAAAAATGTCAGCAGTAGCCAGGCAGTACTTGTTATGAGTCTTGAGTGAGAACCAGTGATGTGCTAGCTTCTGGTGTGACCCAGCACATTCTCAGCTGTGGAGGCCAAAGGGACAGACTCCCTCTGCTTGAGGAAAGGAACGGGAAGAGTGAAGGGGATATGGACTTGCATCTTGTTTAGCAGCTTGGCCACAGTATGGTAGAGTACCAAGTAGGCTCCTGGGCTCCCTGATTCAAGAAAATGACTTCTGAACAGCATTTCTGGACCTTCACAGGGATTGAGTGGAGCTCACCACCTTGAAGGGAAGGACGAAAACCGGGCTGGATTTGCCACCTGCTGAGTGAAGAGCCTTTGGGCCTCAAGTGAAAATTGATGGTAGTCGGGTAGTGGTTGCTGCAAAGCCCAGTACTGTGCTAAATTTTGTTCTGACCCAACACAGTCCCAGTGGTGGTGGCTCCAGGGGTACTTATGTCACCCCTCCCCAGCTCCAGGCAGCACAGCAAGGAGAGAGAAACTCTGTTTGGGAGAAAGTAAGGGAAGAGAAAAGTCTCTGCATGTTAATCTAGATAATTCTCTCAGATCTTACCCAAGGAAACTAAGGCAGTACCTTTTCTAGTCTGCAAGAGTCACAATATCACATGGCTTGGGACGCCTCCTAGTGCAGATATGGCTGCATGACCAAAGACTTAAATTATAACACTCAATTCCATTTGAATACTTGAAGGAAGGACAGATACAAAAAAAAAAAAAAAAAAAACTGAGAAGATTGTAATAAATACCTAACTCTTCAATGCCCAGAAATCAATGAACATCCACAAGCATCACCACCATCGAGGAAAACATGACATCACCAAAAACCAGACATGAAGAAGAAATAAACACCTTTCCCAGGCCAACAAAAGCTGAGAGGATTCATCAATACCAGCCAGACTCTACAAGAAATGCTAAAGACGGTTTTCAATCTGAAAGAAAAGGAAGCTAATCAGCAATGAGGAAACATCTGAAGGTGCAAAACTCACCGGTAATAGTAAGTATACAGACAAACACAGAATATTATAGCACTGTAATTGTGGTGTATAAACTACTCAGATCTTGAGTAGAAAAACTAAAAGATAAAGCTATGAAGAATGAAAACTACAACAATTTTTTTCATGATACAGGCAATACAATACCATATAAACAGAAACAACATAAAGTTAAAAAAGCAAGGGGATACAGGTAAAGTGTAGAGTTTTTATTAATTTTCTCTTTGCTTGTCTATTGGTTTTTGCAGTCAGGGTTAAGCTGTCACCAGCTTAAAATAATGTTTTGTTATTTTGCCAGCCTCATGGTAACCTCAAATCAAAAAACCTACAACAGATATGTAAAATATAAAAAGCAAGAAATTAAAATATACCACCAGAGAAAATCATCTTCACAAAATGTAAGACAGGAAGGAAGGAAGAGAGAACATACAACAAAACAATTAGAACACAAATAACAAAATGGTGGTAGTAAGTCATTACTTATCAATAATAACATTCGATGTAAATGGACTAAACTCTTCACGCAAAAGACAGAGTAGCTGAATGAGTAAAAACAAACAAAAGACCTAACAATCTGTTGCCTACAAGAAGAACACTTCATTATAAAGACACACATATACTGAAAATAAAGAGATAAATAAAAGATATTCCATGCAAATAGAAACCAATAAAAGGCGGGGCATGGTGGCTTACGCCTGTGATCCTGGCACTGTGGGAGGACAAGGCAGACAGATCACCTGAGGTCAGGAGTTTGAGACCAGCCTGGACAACATGACAAAACTCTGTCTCTACTAAAAATTTAAATAAATAAATAAATAGCTGGGTGTGGTGGCATGTGCCTCTAATTCCAGCTACTCACCAGGCTGAGGCAGGAGAATCACTTGAACCTGGGAGGTGGAGGCTGCAGTGGGCCAAAATTGTGCTACTGCTCTCAAGCCTGGGTGACAGAGCGGGACTCTGTCTCAAAAAGGAAATAAATAAATAAATAAAACCAAAAAAGAACAAGAGTAGTTATACTTACCTCAGACAAATAAGATTTTAAAACAAAAACTATATAAAGAGACAAAGGAGGTTATTATATGATGATAAAGGGGTCTATTCAATAGGAGGTTACAGCAATTATAAATTCGGATGCACCCAATACTGGAGCACTCAGATATATAAAGTAAATACTATTAAAGAGAGACACAGACCTCAATATTATAATACCTGGAGACTTCAGTACCTTACTTTCAGCATTAGACAGGTCATCCATACAGAAAATCAACAAAGAAACGTCAGATTTAATTTGCGCCTATAGACAAAATGGATCTAATAGATATTGACAGAACATTTTATCAAATTGCTGCAAAATACACATTCTTCTCCTTAGCACACGGATCATTCTCAAAGATAGGTCATGTTAGGCCACACAAACTTAAGAAATCCAAAAAACTTGAAATTATATCAAGTATCTTCTCTGACCACAGTGGAATCAAACTAGAAGTCAATAACAAAAGGAATTACGGAAACAATTCAAACACATAGAAATTAAATATGTTTCTGAATGAGCAATGGGTCACTGAAGAAATTAAGAAGTAAATTTTAAAATTTCTTGAAGCAAATGAAAATGGAAGCACAACATATCAAAATCTATGGGCTGCAGTGAAAGCAGTGCTAAGAGAAAAGTTTATAGCAATAATCCCCCACATCAGAAAAGTAGAAAAACTTTGGCCAGCCACCATGGCTCCACCTGTAAATCCCAGCACTTTGGGAGGCTGAAGTGGGTGAATCACTGGAGATCAGGAGTTTGAGAAAAGTAGAAAAACTTCAAATAAACAACTTAATGATGCATCTTAATGATACAGAATATCAAGAGCAAACCAAATCAAAAATTGGTAGAAAAAAGAAATAAATATCAGAACATAAATAAATAAAATTAAAATGACAAAAACAATACAGATGATTAACAAAATGAAAAGTTGAATTTTTTAAAAGATAAACAAAATTATCAAAACTTCATTCAGACTAAGAAAAAAAAGGGAGAAGACCCAAATAAATAAAATCACATATTAAAAAGAGGATATTACAAGTGATAACACAAAGATTCAAAGAATCATTAGAGACTACTAAGAACAACTTTATTCCAATACATTAGAAAACCTAAAAGAAGTGGATAAACCCCTAGATATATACAACCTACCAACATTGAATCATAACAAAATCTAAAACTTGAATAGACCAATAACAAGTAATGAGATGGAAACCTTAATAAAAAGTCTTCCAGCAAAGAAAAGCGTGACACTTGATGGCTTCACTGCTGAATTATACCAAACATGTAATGAAGAATGAATACCAATCCTTCTCTATCTACTCCAAAATACAGAAAAGAGGGGAATATTTCCAAACTCATTCCATGAGACCAGTATAACCCTGATACCAAAATTAGACAGACAATTAAAAAAAAAAAACTATAGGCCAATATCCCTGATAAACATTGTTGCAAAAAACCTCAACAAAATACTAGCAAAACCAAATTCAACAACACATTAAAGAGCTTATTAATGATGACCATGAGGGATTTATCCCAGAGATGCAAGGATGGCTTAACATGTGCAAATCAATCATTGTGATATATTATATTAATAGAATGAGGAACCAAATCCATGTGATCATTTCAATTGATGCTGAAAAAGCATTTGATAAAATTCAACATTCCTTCATAATAAAAACCCTCCAAAAACTGGGTATAGAAGTTATATGGTTTGGCTCTGTGTCCCAACCCAAATCTCATCTCAAATTGTAATCCCCACATGTCAAAGGAGGGACCTGGTGGGAGGTGATTGGATCATGGGGGAGGTGACTCCCCCATGCTGTTCTCATAACAGTGAGTGAGTTATCATGAAAGCTGATGGTTTTAAAGTATGGCAGTTCCTCTCTCTCTCACTCTCTCTCTCTCTCTCCTGCTGCCAAGTGAAGAAGATCCCTGCTTCCTCTTTGACTTCCACCATGATTATAAGTTTCCTGAGCCTTCCATATCCATGAAGAACTGTGAGTCAATTAAACATCTTTTCTTTATAAATTACCCAGTCTCAGTTAGTTCTTTACAGCATTATGAAAATGGACTAATTCAGAAAATTGGTACCAAGAGTTTGGGGCACTGCTATAATATGCCTCAAAATATGGAAACAACTTTGGAACTAGGTAACAGCCGGAGGTTGGAACAGTATGGAAGGCTAAGAAGAAGACATAAAGATAAAGGAAAGTTTGGAACTTCCTAGAGACTTGTTAAATCGTTTTGACCAAATTGCTAGTAGTAATTTGGACAATGAAGCCCAGGCTGAGGGGGTCTCAGATGAAGATGAGCAACTTATTGGGAACTAGAATAAAAATGACTCTTTCCATGCTTTAGTAAAGAGACTGGTGGCATTTTGCTCCTGCCCTAGAGATATGTGAACATGAGAGATAACTTTAAACATAAAAGAAATGATTTAGGGTATCTGGCAGAAGAAATTTCTAAGCAGCAAAGCATGTAAGATGTGACCTGACTTTTATAGTCATATTTACTCACAAAGAGATGATATGAAATTGGAACTTATGTTTAAAAGGGAAGCAGAGTAGGCCAGTTCTGGTGGCTCACACCTGTAATCTCAGCATTTTGGGAGGCCAAGGCAGGCAGATCACCTGAGGTAAGGAGTTCAAGACCAGCCTGGTCAACAAGGTGAAACCCCATCTCTACTTAAAAATACAAAAATTAGTCAGGTGAGATGGCAGGAGCCTGTAATCCCAGCTACTCAGGAGGCTGAGGCAGAAGAATCCCTTGAACCTGGGAGGTGGAGGTGTGGAGGTTGCAGTAAGCTGAGATCGCACCAGTGCATTCCAGCCTGGCTGACAGAGCAAAACTCAGATTCAAAAAAAAAAAAAAAAAAAAAAAAAAAAAAAAAAAAAAAAAGCAGTGTATAAAAGTTTGAAAAAATTTCTAAGAAAAACCCACTTTCTGGGGAGAAATTTAAGCCAGCTGCAGAAATGTGCATAAGTAAAAAAGAAGCTGAATGTTAATAGATAAGACAATGAGGAAAATGTCTCCAGGGCATTTCAGAGATCTTCACAGTAGCCCCTCCCATCACAGGCCCAGAAGCCTAGGAGGGAAAAAATGGGTTTATGGGCCAGACCCGCTGCTCTGTGCAGACTTGAGACATGGTGCCCTGCATTCCAGCCACTCCAGCTTCAGCCATGAAGGGGCCAACGTGCAACTCAGGCCGTGGCTTCAGAGGGTGCAAGCCTCATGCCATGACAACTTTCATGTGGTGTTGGACCTGCAGGTACACAGAAGACAAGAGTTGAGATTTGGAAGCCTCCATCTAGATTTCAGAGGGTGTATGGAAACACCTGGATGCCCAGGTAGAAGTCTGCTACAGGCGCAGAGCTCTCATGGATAACCTCTACTAGGGAAATCCTGAGGGGAAACGTGGAGTTGAAGCCCTCACACATAGTCCTCACTGGGGCACTACCTAGAGCTATGAGAAGGGAGCCACTGTCCTTCAGATCCCAGAATGGTAGATCCACCAACAGCTTGAACTGTGCACTTGGAAAAGTCAAAGCCACTCAATGCCAGCCTGGGAAAGTGGCTACGGGAGCTGTACCCTGCAGAGTCACAGAGGTGGAGCTTCCCAAGGCCTTGGGAGCTCACCCGTTGCATCAGCGTGCCCTGGATGTGAGACATGGAGTCAAAGGAGATCATTTTGGAGCTTTAAGAATTAATGAGTTCCCTGCTGGGTTTTGGACTTGGATGGGGCCTGCAGCCCTTTGTTTTGGTCAATTTCTCCCATTTGGAATGGAAACATTTAACCAATGCCTGTATCCCCATTGTATCTTGGAAGTAACTAACTTGTTTTGTTTATTTTACTGGCTCATAGGCAAAAGTGACTTGCTTTGTCTCAGATGAGACCTTGGACTTGGACTTTTGAATCAATGCAGGAATGAGTTAAGACTATGGGGGGCTGTTGGGAGGGCATGATTGGTTTTAATATGTGAAAAGGACATGAGATTTGGGAGGGACCAAGGCAGAATGAAATAGTTGAGCTCTGTGTTTCCACCAAAATCTCATCTTGAATTGTAATCCCCACAAGATAAGTGAGGGACCTGGTGCAGAGTGATTGGATCATGGAGACAGTTTCCCTCATGCTGTTCTCATGACATTGAGTGAGGTCTCATGAAAACTGATGGTTTTAAACTGTGGCATTTCCTCACTTCCTCTCTCTCTCTCTCTGTCTGTTTCTCTCCTTCCCTCCTGCTGTAATATGAAGAAGGTTCTTCCTCTTCAGCTTCCAACATGATTGTAATTTTTCTGAGGCTTCCCCAGCCATGCAGAACTTTGAGTCGATTAATCCTTTCTTTATAAATTACCCAGTCTCAGGTAGTTCTCTATAGCAGTGTGAAAACACACTAATACAAGAAGAAATATATCTCAACACAAGTAAAGTCATACAGGATAGACCCACAGCTAGTAAAATACTGAATGGGGAAAAAACTGAAAGCCTTTCCTTTAAGATCTGGAACATGACAAGAATGTCTAGTTTCACACCATTATTCAATGTAGTACTGAAAGTTCTAACTAGAGCAATCAGACTAGAGAAAGAAAGAAAGGACATTCAAATTGGAAAGGAAGAAATCAAATTATCTTTGATTTCAGATGATATGATGTCATATTTGGAAAAAACTAAAGACTCCATCAGAAACTATTAGAAATGATAAATAAATTTAGTAAATTTGCAAAATATAAAATCTACACAGAAAAATGAGTAGCATTTCTATATGCCAACAGGAAAAAATTTGAAGAAGTAATCAAGAAATCAATCTCATTTACCATAGCTACAAACAATATAAAATACCTAGGAACAAACTTAACCAAAGAAATGAAAAATCTCTACAATGAAAACTATAAAACACTGATGAAAGTAATTGAAGAGGATACCAAGAAATGGAAATGTATTCCAAGTTCATGAACTGGAAGAATCAATGTTGTTAAAATGTCCATACTGTCCAAATCAAACTATAGATTTAATGCAATCCCTATCAAACTACCCATGACATTCTTCATAGAAATAGAAAAAAAAAATCCTAAAATTTATATGGAACCACAAAAGGCCTAGAATAGCCAAGGCCATGCTGAGGAAAATAAAAATAAGAAAAAACTTGAGGATCACATTACTTGGCTTCAAATTATGCTACAGAGCTATAATATAACAAAAATAGGATGATACTAACATAAAAATAGATACATAGAGCAATGAAACACAATAGAGATCTCGCAGTAAATTCGTAAATATACTATGAACTCATTGTCATCAGAGGTGCCAAGAATATGCGTTGGGTAACGAACAATCTCTTCAATAATTGGTGCTGGGAAACTTGATATCCATATGCAGAAGAATGAAATTAGACTTCTATCTCTTGCCATCAAAATGGTTTAAAAACTTAAATCTAGGAACTGAGACAATGAAGCAGCTAAAAGAAAACATTGGGGAAAATTTCCGGACATTGAACTGGGCTAAGATTTATTGAGTAATACCCGACAAGCACAGGCATCCGAAGCAAAAAATGAAAAAATCAGATCATATTAAGTTAAAAGGCTTCTGCACAGCAAAGGAAATAATCAACAAAGCGAAAGACAACCCACAGAAGAGGAGACAATATTTGCAAACTACTCATCTCACAAGGGATTAAAAACAGAATATATAAGGAGCTCAAACAACTCTATAGGAAAAAAAAACTAATAATTCAATAAAAATGGGCAAAAGATCTAAATAGACATTTTTCAAGAGAAGACATACAAATGAGAAACAGTTATATGAGAAGGAGCTCAACATCAGTGATTATCAGAGAAATGCAAATCAAAACTACAATGACAAATCATCTCACCCAAGTTAAAATGGCTTTTACCCAAATGACAGGCAATAAAAAATGCTGGCAAGGATGTGGAGAAACGGGAACCCTCATAGACTGTTGTAAGAATCTAAATTAGTACAAGAAATATGGAGCATTCCAGTGCTCAGCGTATACTCGAAAGAAAGAAAATCATTATATCAAAGAGATATCTCCATCCCTATGCAGATATCTATTGCAGCACTATTCACAATAGCCAAGGTTTGGAAGCAACCTATGTCTCCATCAACAGACAAATGGAAAGAAAGTGTGTTACATATACATGATGTAGTACTACTCAGCCATAGAAATGAATGAGATACTTTCATTTTCAACAACATGAATGGAACTGAAGGACATTATGTAAAGTGAAATAAGCCAAACACAGAAAGACAAAATTATCCTGTTCTCACTTATTTGTGGGAGCTAAAAATTGAAACAATTGAACTCATGGATATAGAGAGAAGAAGGATGGTTACCAGCAGCTGGGAAGGGTATTGAGGAAAAGAAAGTGTAAATAGCTAATGGGAATAAAAATACAGTCAGATAGAATAAATAAGAACTTGTATCTGATAGCACAGCGGGGTGAATACAGTCAACCATAATTTATTGCACATTTTAAAATAACTAAAAGAGTATAATTGAAATGTTTCTAACACAAAGAAATGATAAACATTTGAGATGATGGATATTTTGTTCACCCAGATGTGATTTTTCTGCATTGCATGTCTGTTTCAAATTATCAAGTCCCCAACAAACTTATAGAACTACCATGCACTCATTTAAATTTTAAAAATACAGTTAATAATATATGTGTTCCTGAATCCTTTTGAAGGAGTCTCAACATAAATAGGGGTACTGGTCACTGTCACAAAAATGAAATTTCATTATCAACTATAAATTCTGAATTGTCTAGAAATTTTATGTTGTAACATTGCAACAAAAATCATTCACAACATAGGTTGTGTTTCATATCAGTCAGGACAAGCTAGGTAAGGCTGTGGTATCAATCAAATAAAATTTTCAGCAGCTAAACACATTAACACCTTATTTTTATTTATGCTACATATCTAATGTGAGTCTGGAGGGGAAAAGTGCTAGTTCTCATAGTTTATCAGGATTATGGCGTAAGAAAGGGTCCATTTCAATATATGCGTTCACCATCAGCTATACAGGGCAGAAAGAAGGTGGCAAAGTAAAATTAATTTTGAAATTTCTGGGCAGAATTGACACTCATATTTCTCACCATGAAAAATGATAGAGACATGCCTAACTTCAAAGGCGGTATAGAAATGTAACAGTATCCTGTGGATGGACAGAAGAGAAGAAAATGCCAGAGGACTGACATATAAGAATATATATGTGAACCCGGGAGGCAGAGCTTGCAGTGAGCCGAGATCGTGCCACTGCACTTCAGCCTGGGCGACAGAGTGAGACTCTGTCTCAAAAAAAAAAAAAAAAAAAAAAAAAAGAGTGTATATGAATAGTACCAATGTGAAAAGTTTTGCTGTTGATAACTCTAATAAAAATAGTTATGAACAATATTTTAAGAAAACAATTATTCCATTTTGACAGATCATTTTAAAATCTCACTGATGAAATACCAGAAGAAACACATAGATAAGCAATAATAATGTCAGTAATGATAAAGTATATTGAGCTTGCCACAGCAAGGAAGAGTTCAACTCAGAGCAAGTATGTTGCATCACATAGGACAGAATTGGTGGTTTGAAGGAGCTCTGGGCTTCTAACAGGATTTGCCCTTGTGCTGGACGTTTTCAGAAGGTTCAGGCAGTGAGGGCTGCTTGCTGGTTGCATTCTGTCAAGTGGGAGGAATTCTCTGATCCAGTGCTTTGACAATTGCGATGTGGGCAGACTGGGGACAGCCTAGAATTGTCATTGCCTGAGGAGCAGCCGTCATCTCTGTTGGCAGTGAGACAGTGCGATGGCCTTGCTTGTACCCCTGGTTCAGTCCAGCTCACAGAACTGTCTTGCTGAAGCACTTGTATTTTATAAGCATTATTGATATGTAGTTAAAAATATTATGTCCTGGCTGCCAGCAGAGCCATTTCTGCTTTTCACAAAATTTAATAGCTTGGAATTTATTATTTTAAATAAAATTCAGTTGTCATTACGGCCAAAAAGATTAAATTTATTTTACCAGGATGCTTATAGGTAGCACTGTGCAGTTGCAGTGTTAGGCTCAGTGCCTTCACTCTGTCTTTAGTTCATTGCCTAAGCTGGTGATAACTGCTGAAAAGAAAATATAGATTTATATTGGAAAAGTGAAGATGGTAAAAATGCACTGACCTAAGAACGGAAGACAGTTTTGGACTTGATACGAAGGAATTATGTAATCCTAGCAAGTACATTAACTCTCTCTGCAGTTCTCCACTGCAGTCTTAACGTTAGTGATTAATTTGATGATACATACTTAGAATTCCATGACTATTACAGGTTTTCAAAGCACAGAAAGTACAAGGTTTCTCTAAGTGCAAGTTATTATTGTTCTTTCATGTCTGCTTTAAAGATTCATTCAAGCAATTTGCTGATATTAAAACTAAAAAGTTAGAATTTTTGAATATTGTATATTGAATAATTTCAGGTTACTCATCTAAAATAACATCAGCAGCAAACCCTCCATGTCAGAAGTGTATGCTTTTGTGAAAACAATGTATAGCATTTCATTTTTGAATTCTCACTAGGTGCAAGCTACATTTCTTTTATTTATAAACCCAGCAGAGTAGCTTAAAAGTAATCACACACACACACACACACACACACACACACACACCTTCCCAGATATACAAACACAAAGTGTCTTATGGAGAAAGGTCAAAGTTATTTACCCAGAAAATTAATATAATAAAAGTAATAAATATTTAAGAATAGAAATGTTTAAAAAGATGGCATGACTAAGTATGGAAATTATTAATCATATATAGCATGCAGTATTTCCATATAAAATACAAGAGGAGATGTGCTTGCATTTTTATCAAAAAAAGTACTTTAACTGAAACTCTTTTTAAGGTTATTTTAAGTTAAAAAGTACATTCATAAATAACAACCTGAAAAGGTTGTAGTGGTTTGAATGTGAGAAGAGTATTTTTAAGGAAAGATTTAATATGGGCTGCTACAGTTTCTTTCCCTTCAATGACTAGAAAGCCAAAGGACAGCAAGGTAAAAGACACCGACATTTGATAGAAAACAAGGACACTGAGAGAATAAATTTAAGAAGGAATAATTTTAACCGACAGTAGACAAGGGATGCAGCAAGAGTGTGGTAAATTGATAAATGCTTCCCTCTCCCCAAAATATCAGATCCTAGTCCCTGGAATGTATAAATGTTACCATATAAGTATAAAAGTTTTTGCAGTTATAATTAAGGATCTGGATATTGGGAGATCATCCTGGATCATAAGGGTGGGCCCTAAACAGGATTGCATGTGTCCTTATTAGAGGGAGTGAGAGAATTTTCACACAAATACACACTCACCCACACAGAAGAAGTGATGTGAAAATGGAGTAGGGAAGGATTCCAAGATACTGGCCTTGAAGTGTGGAGTGATGTCGTCACAAGACCAGGAGTATCTGCAATCGCTAGAAGAGGTAAAGAGTGGATTCTCCCCTCGAGCCTCCAGAGGACACTCCGCTGACACCTTACTAATAACTCAGTGGTACTGATTTCAGACTTCTGGCTTCCAGAGCTGTGAAATAATAAATTTCTTTTTTTTTTTCAGCCCCAGTTTGTGTTAATTTAGACATCATATGCAAAATAGATTTTTAACATTGCATAGACTCTCTGATTATTCAAATAACTTATAAAAATAATTAGAAGTCTGCTATTCTATTTTGACCTTGCCATTTCCGATACAAGCTCAGAGCCTCATAGTAGCACTGCCGAAGGAAGCAAAGATAAGCCAGTGTGAAGCCTTTACAGGCACGAGGTTTCTGACAGGCAATTTATTTTCTGTAAACTGGTAATAAGTTAATTATATTATTTCTGAAAAAAAAATTATAAAAAGTCCCATCAACTAATTGTTTCTATTTTGAGAAAATAGTTCTTTTTTTTCCAAAAGGAATTACTCTGAGTGACAGCTGTCTTCATAGCTATTAAAAACCTTTTCAACTTCTGGAAAGTAGGCAGCATAATTATAATACTCCATCCTTGAAAACAATATAATTTGCCAAAAAAGGTTTAAAAAATATTTATCTATGCTAAAGTACTAGGAAGTGGTCACAGCCTCATGCTAAACACGTAGAACAATACCTGCCAGATTCATTAGTGTCCAATCTCACTTAAGAGAGGATGCTTGACAGCTGAGTTGACAAAGCTACCATTTCATGATTTTGGCAGCTAGAAAGAGAGGTAGGTTTGAAGCATAATTTAAATAATCTATTTTTATGGTAAATTCATAATGATAATTAGGCCACAAACTTAACATGTAAGTGGGCAACTGAATACACAATTGAGCAATTCAGTAAAAATATAATTTTAGGACACATGAGTATATGTTTCTGATTTCATGTAGGACTAGGAAGAGACTATCTATAGAGATCTGAAGGGGGGCGGGTGAGAGGACTATGCATTAGAGCCACATTTCATATGAGAATTGGCTTTGATAGAATTAACCTCATTCAAAAAAAAAAAAAGAGGAAAAGGAACAATGAAAGAGACACATGCAAATAAAATATAGTAAAAAGAAAGAAAATATAGATGTCATGAAAAAATAAATAAATGAAGAAACAAATTAGTACAGATTAACATCCATATTCTAAGTTACAACAAACAGAAACTCTATAAAGCTAAGACAGAAGATAGTGTGATGAAAATTGAGACAGGCATACTAAGGGAATAAATTAAGGAGGAAAAACACAACTGGATATCATGAAGTGGAAAGAAGCAGAAAAGCATGAATCAATAGTGTAGAAAGTCAAATCTCTCGCATGGAGGACAAGTTGAAAGAAATCATCCATACTGGGAAAGAAAAGAGTAAAGGAAGCCAGCAAGCTCACACAAAGAACACAATAACTGAAGAGAACAGACAAAAAAATTCTATCAAATAGTGATCCTCTAATCTACCCCAAAAGAACACCAAAGGAAACAAAACAAAAAATATTCAAATTTAATAATGGAAGACAATTTTAATTAAAAGAAAACACGAACTTTTAATAAAACATTTGCCTGTACTTCAGGCAAAATTAAAGACATTTGGTGATGGTAATTAGTATTATTGATCCCAATTCTCCATTTCTCCTTGTGTTCACAGCCTTTGTTCATGTAATTTTGTAGTTTTTCCACTGGAAGTGGAATTTACTTCCCTCCCTTCTGATGATGGGCCTAACTGTGTACTTGTTTTAACCATTAATAGGTATGAGGAAAAGGCAGCAGTGTGTAATCACTAAGTCCAAGCCTTAAGAGGCATCCATATTCCATTTTGCTTCTCTTAAGCTTCTTCCATCCCTATGAGATTTTCAGTGCACTAGAATCCATGCCTCTCATTTACATCTAATACCTGGTTTATTCAATGGTTCAGATAGCATAATAAACATGTGGGGCAGATGTGGACCCAAACTACAGCTTGAAATCTTGTCTAGCTAAGCCCAGCCTTTATCAACCAGACCCCTGATTAACCTACCAGCACATGATCACAAATCAATAACCACTTTAAATCAATGAGTTTCTAGGTGAACTCTTATGTGGCACTTTTGTGGCAATAGTTAACAGAGGAATTCACCAAGCAGAAAATATTTTATTGGTTATTTAAATTCAAGCTTAAAGGAATAAGCTACTTTGGAAAAAAATGCATGGAAGTACATTCACTAAGTATATGAAAAGAAATCAATAAATATTTGTTGGATTATGAGTAAATCCAGAGGGAAGACATTTACTTTTAAAGAAAGAAAAATATTAAGCAAACTGACCTCAGGCATCTCTGTAATACTGAATGACTCCAAAATCTATTTATAAGACAACAGCTAGAGAATTTTTTAAAAGCTAAAAGGGATCACTCAACCCAATTTTTCAGAACACTGCATTGGCTTATATTATACTCAGATTAAAATCCAGACTACTTCCCTTAAATGAGCTGGCCCAAAGCTGTATCTCCAATCTCTTATACAACCTTCGCCATCACTTAATTTTCTCTGCTCATACAGGCCTCCCTAGTAAAAGCCAGAATTTTTCCAGGCTCAAAGTCTTTTGCAATTGCTATTTCCTCTGCTTAGTCACTCTCCTTAGTCATTTCAGATTGCTTGTTCCCAGATGCCTGTCCTAACCACTTCTAAAAGTAGCATTCATATCCTCCACATAGCATAGTATATATTTATTTCCGTGTTATGTATTTATTTACTTGTTTATTGCATTCGCAATGCAGAGAGTTCTATCAGAGTTGCAGTTTGGGTTTCTTGTTCATTGCTGTATACCTAGCAACTGACAATATATTTGAAAGAAGATACAGCCAATAGGTAATTGATAAATATTTTTAATACACTGATAAACAAATGCTACAAATGAGATGAACATCAAAGTCATTTAAATGGGAAAAAGTCCCTAACAAACTTCTCTGTGGAGCATATAATCCTGTAAAGTCTCCAAATAAAGTCCACTTTGTAGAACAATCTATACTAGTTAAAAATAAACAGAAATAAAACTGCAAATATCTGAGTTTAACAGTATCAAAGTACTAGTGGTAGCATTGAATCTAGTTATAAACACAGAAATGTGTTAATGTAATTATGATAATTATGGATACGATGTTATGATATAAATTGTAAAAATTCACTATCTAATATAGCAGGTATAATAATTTATTTACAAAAAGATTAAAAATGTTAAGAAGAAAGGCAGGAGAAGGTATATGTAATTCATTACTTTATTATTTCTAATGAGAGTCTGTACATTTTGCTTTGTTTCTGAGGTCGATACATCAAGAAATATAGGTTGAGGATTAACATAAATAGGTAAAGCAAATTCTGCTAATAAGACAAAAAGCACTCTATAATGTTCAGATTATCAGAAGGGAACATAAGTAAAACAATGAGACAGATCATAAAGCACATGAAAGATAACAGAGGTAATTTCTAGGAAACATTGAAAAACTAAATCAAATAAGATGACAAGTGAAAACAATGTGATATGTCATATCAATATATAAATGCAATAACTTCACAATCAGGGTTATAACATTAAATTCAACTATATAGGGTTGTAAAATTAAACTGTATGTTTACAAAGAGACACACCCTGCAACATAGTAATTTAAAATGCTTGAATATAAAAGAGTGGGAAATATAGAGAGAAAAATGCAAAAAAAAAAAAAACAGTTGCCATAACTTTAATGTCAGAAAGTAAATGAAGTTCAAAGTAAAAGAAAACCAGCAAAATATATAAACCAAAAAAATGCTAGAAATATAAGAAGAAAAGGGTAGAAAAAATGTACTCTCCTCTGAAAGTCCAAGCAGACAGAAAAATATATAAGTTCTTAGTAGGCATATTACAATCTAAATCAAGACAGCAGCAAAGACCAATTAAGCCTCTATATACTTTAGACATATTAGAAACGGTACAGACTACATCATCAGCAATTAAACAAAAATAACAGAAAAACATGAGAAGGAACTCAGGTGCCAGACAGTAAAGCAAAACCATAAGCATGTATATTTAGAAAATAATTATAATGAGCTGAGCACATTTTCAGAAACTATAGAATATGGTAGAAGTTGTACTCAGAGAAAAATTTACAGTCTTAAATATTTTCATTACTAAAGAAGAGATAAAATAAATTAAGCATTGAGCTCAAGAATTTTAAAAAGAGAACATGAAAATAAATAATATGAAAATAATATTAAAATGATTTAAATCTGAAAATAATGATGTCAAAATCAGGAAAAACACATTCAGTTAAATTTGATGGATGAATACAATAATTCAACAAATTTATTCCTGGTCCTATTCCAAGCACTTGGATGACGTTAGTGGGCAAGTGGTTTTACATTAAAAGGAACAGATCCTCTCAATCTAATCTAAATTGTTCCAGAGACTATGAGGTATAAGAAAAGCTTCCAACTAATTTTAGAGGTCAGTATATCCTTGAAAGCAAACCCCACACCCAAAACGAAAGAAAAGACAGAATAGAAAGAAAAGTAAAATCATGAACATAGTTTAAAATATGCTAATTATACATTAATATTTTGACCAAATTTTATGATAAGTTCTTTTTGTTAATTACCAGGGAAGAAATACAATCATTATTTCTCTTAAAATCTAAAACAAATGTTTTATTTAAAATTTGAAATAAATTTTCCTTGCCCATTTTACCCTTTTCACTACAAATTCCAAAACCAAACATTTAGCTGGGCACGGTGGCATGTAATTATGCTCTTTCCTTAGCTGCAACATGTGCTGCTTTGTTCGTTAACTGGCAGAGCTACTTCAGAGTCTCCGAAATTGTACCAGTTCAACATTAAGTCTGTAATGTGCCTAATTAAGATTTTAGCTTAACAAATTTAACTATATAACATAATTTTTTGAAATGTGTACAATCATGTAACTCTCCTAATATCATGATATATAACATTTCCATCAATCTAAAAAGGTCTGTACCCTGATGTCATTGTTACATATTGTATGCCTGTATCAAAGTATCTCATACTCCCCATAAAATATATATCTACTATGTACTCATTAAAATTGAAAATTGAAAACTGAAAAAAAAAAGCTCCCTTGTAGCATTTTTTTGAGTCAACTTTGAACCCTGGTAAACCACTGAGGGGCCTGCTATTACTATAGTTTACAGTAGAATCTAAAATGAGTAAAATGCTTCTTCCCTTTTTAAGATGCATTCGTGTTTGTTCCCTGTCTTCAGCAGTACACAGCATACATCAAATATCCACCAACTGGTCAATGGAAAGCAAATTATCATCCATTTATACAATAGACTTATTTATGTTTTAAGAAGACAAAAACACAAAGAAGCAAGATCATCAGAGCACTAGCCTCACAACAAAATCAAATTTGTGAAACAAATCCATTCTGATCCTCATACCTGTTGTCCCAGGACTCAATACTGAGTATTCCTAAAGTCCAAGACGTAGTTTTTTTGGTGTTTGAGGCAAGGACTGTGCAGAGAAGCATTTCTTTGGTTTTAGCCAAAAACCAGGAATACCAGTAGTCTGGAATACCAGGTAGTTTGTGCCAGTTGTCTAGAATCCACAATGAATTCATTAACATTCAATTAGGAAAAGGTCCAACAAGAACTTAATTTTGTCAGAACATATTTACCACATTTAGAAGCCAACCAGTCTATGGAAACTGCCTCCTAAGTGAATTCCCCACATTTGTTTCAGCTGGAGCAGATTTCTGAAATCAAGTAGATTTCTCAAATGAAGCTACTATAAATATTTCTGAAGCCTGTTCCACTAAGAGTAAAAACTGGGCATGGGGTAGACTGGTATGAACAAAACTTTGGTTTTTATGCACCTCAAAATACTTTTTTCTTCTATTTTCAATTCTATAAATTTTTCAGTAATGTTCCCTCTGGACCCAGGCAGTATCTGCATACCCACTTACCATGTTTCTCTCACCTTGAAATACACTCGGTAATGTTTTCTTGGAGTCCATTTTATTCCTGAGCTTGTGGACAAGTCTGTATGTACCTCCACAGAATCCTCTATGGCCTTGAATGCAGAATGAAATTTGATTTAGTGTCTTTAGTCATGTCTACATAAGCCTAGCTTTAAAGGTTTAAAGCAAGAAATTCTCCTGTGTTCTACAACACAAGCAAACACAAATGCCTTGGATTTCAGCTACATTAGAAATTGTTCAGGCCAGAAATGCTTAAGACAACAAATATCTGTTTCCTTAGGATCAAAACTTTGTTTCAGCCAAACATTCCTAGGAAATCCTGAAATTGCATTGCAAGCCAACGATGGCCTGCAAACGAATGCTGCCTGAGCCTGCATAAGTGGTCTTGAGATTGTGACTGCCATGTTGGCCACCTGTAGGGCAGTATTGGAGAGGCCACTCCTGACCTCCGCTGTTTTTATAATTTATTCCTCCCTTTCTTTTGTGTTCACTTGCTAAGGCTCCAGCAACACTATGATATATTCCAGAGGCTCTTTTAGCCTCCACAGAAGTCACTCAGATATCTTTCCTTTGTGTTTGTTTGTGCTCTCATAGTACTATTCACTTTTGTGCATTTGTCTTTGACATTTCTGAGGAACCCGTCACCTTCCTCAAGGTTCAAGTATTTTTGCCTGTATTCCTGATTTTATAAACATGGGCAATCTACTATGGGAAAGCTCTCCATAGAAAAGTCATCATCAAATTCAAAATGTTACATAGCCCAAGGCTTAGAGCCTGTAGTCTAGTTGCCTCTAGAAACCATTAAGATTTCAAATGTAGTAAAATCCCAAATTGTAAAGTCAAAAGTCACATGCTAGACTCTACCAAAAAGACTCTCCTCTTGTATTTCTGTGTCCTCCTAATTCACAATGTCTTCAGTCATGCAGAAGATATTGGTATCTCCAATAGAACACTTCATAAATAGTTGTACCTTCCCTGGTAAGGTTCTAAAAATAATTAAAAAGAGTAACTTAGGGTGTAGGATAAAATATTACTATTATTATTTATAGCAATGGACATGGAGAATGTGTTTACTGTGGAATCCAAATAGGTCTCTCAACTGAACTCAACAATTAGGGAATTAAATCCACCCAGTTACTTCGACTGAGTCACATTTGTAGCATGCATTTGTAGCTTGGAGAAGTAGAGGATAATTCGTGATTTCTACTGCTGTGTAGACCCTAAAGAAAGAGAACAGCCCAGAGGACAGCCTGGGATATGTATGTCCAGTTTATTCTTCCCACATTTCTCATCAGCTAAGTCACTATCCTTCTCCTAGAGAGGATAGACTAATGGAAAAAGAAATGACAAGAATCTTATAGCTACTGGAGTTCCATGCATGGGAAGAAAGTATCATGATTGAAGATATAACTCCTTCTAATAAAATTAAATAAGTTTGTCCCCCAATAACTGCTCTTGATAAGACATATCTGTGGTATCTTAGTTGTATTGTGAAAAATGTGGGAAAAAATTAAAAATCAAAATTATGTATAGCTTTAAGACTATCAAAAGTAGTACTTTCATAATTCTAACCGTATTTAATTTTTTTAAATAAAAAAGCTCCCTTTCTCTTTGAATGTAGAAAATATAAAGAACATAACCATCTCACTCTATAAATGAGAAAACCCTGGAGGAACTACAAAATTGAAGGAGCAATGGCCTCTCCAAGGGGAATCTTGTGTTGCAGAACAATAGAAGAAGATGTGGCAGGCATTCAAATGGGTACAAAGACATGAGCTAAGATTTCAAAGAATTGTAAAAATAGAGTGTGGTGAAGGAATAGAAACCATTGGAGACCCAAAATAAAAAGTGGAACCCACACGCATCTACAGGCCTTTTTTTCCCACAGATCTCCATAAATTGTTTACAAGCAACACTGGGGCGGAATCAGAGTACAAAAAGCAAAAAACAAAAACAAACAAACAAAAAAACTTCTATTATTCGGTTCCTATAGGAAAAGATTTACTGCTGCTGTTGGAAATATTCAGAATCCCACTTTCTGCTTGGAGTAGTCATTCATACTCAGAAAAATCCTTAGCTACTAAGAAAGGAACAGTAAACTCTACTGTAGTCTGTATGCAGGTAATGTTTGATTGTGAGTGGCAGAAGGATGAAAAGGAAACACCTCATTAACTTGGGGAAGTTGAAAGAAATATTCCTGAGTTCAGGACCCTATATCAATACTATTAGGGATTTCCTTCTTGTTGGGGAGCAAACTCTCTCCTACATAAGATCCAACAGAGATACAAAACACAATTGGATTATCATGGGGAAGAAGGAAAGAACCATAGGGAAAACCTTGTCTATGAGGCTGAGTTACTCACTCCAGAACCATTCAGTCGGGGGTTGGTGGGGGAGCTCTAACAAACAAAAGGAGCAGTTTAACACTGAGGGAAGGGCAATGTGTTAGGGTTCTCCAGAGAAACAGAAACAATAGAGGGGTGTGTGTGTGTGTGTGTGTGTCTGTTCTATTGGTTCTGATTTTAATTTATTATTACTTTATTATAAGGAATTGGCTCATGGAATTCCTTATTATAAATGACAAGGGATTGGATGAGCCTGAGACTGAGAAGTCCCCAAGGTCTGTAGTTGGCAAGCTGGAGACTCATAAGAACTGACAGTGTAGTTCCAATCTGAAAGCTGGCAGGTTTTAGATCCAAGAAGAGATGATGCTTTTGTTCAAATCCAAAGGAAAGAAAAGACCAATGTCCCAGCTCAGGGCAGTAAGGCAGAGATTTCCCTCTTATTCTTACTCAAGGAAGAGTCAGCATTTTTGTTCTACTCTGGCTGTCAACTGATTGGATGAGATCCACACAAATTAGAGACATCAATATGCTGTATTCAGTCTATCAACTGAAATGTTAAACTCATCTAAAAACACCCTCACAGATTTACTCCAGATAATGTTTTACCAAATGTCTTGGCACCCTATTGGATTGGCCCAGTCAAGTTGACATAATATTAGCCATCAGGGACAAGATAATGGAGAAGACACTTTGTGGCACAAGTATACAGGAATAGCTGCACATGACCAGTAATACATATAATACATGTTGACAATATATACCCCTGAAGTGACACACTAAGAGGAGCACATCACTTTTGTTGTATTCTGGCCAAAAATGCATTACCTCAAGTTAAGCATAATAAGCAGCAGGTAAACCTAAATTAGGGATACTCTATAAAATAACTAATCAGGACTTTTCAAACATGTCAAGGTCATGAAAAATCAAGAAAGGCAGAGAAATAGCCACAGGTTGGAGGAGACCGAAGACACATGACAACTAAACGCCATGTGGGAATATGGATTAGATTCTTCAACAGTTAAAAAAAAAAAAAGTATGTTAATAGAAAAGCTGGAGAAATCCAAATATGATCAAACAGTTAATAGCATTGTACCAATATTAATTTATTAGTTTTGATAATAGTGTTATGGTTATGTAAGATCATAACCTTAGAGAAATATGGGGGAAAATCATACAGAGACTCTCCATAGTGTTTTGCAACTCTTCTGCAAATCTAATATTATTTCAAAGTAAACATTTTTTAAAAGTAGTAAATTATCAGCGTTAGAAATGAAGTTGAAGCATTTCTAAAGGATGCTAAGACATCAAAAACAAATTTATATCAATATGTTTGATAATGTAGATGATATGCATGAATTCCTTAAGTTATGGAATTTATCAACATTAATTCAAGAAGAAATAGATAACTGCCTGTCTTCTCCCAATAGAATGTAAACTCCCTTAGAGCCTTGATTTTATCTAGTTTATTTATCAATGTATCCCTTGTGTCTAGAACAGATTTTTAAACATTCAGTAAACACTTAATGAGTAAAAATGGCAAATTCAATAGCAAAGTTCAGTTACTAAAGAATTAAATTTGTATTTAAAAACTTTCCAACAAAGAAAGATTAAGGTCTAGATAACATCCCTGATGAATTTTACTTAATATTTAAGGGAGAAATAATACCAATTTTACATCATGTCTTTCAGAAAATAAAACAAGTAGGAACCTATCTCAATTGATTTTTTAAGGCAAGAATTATCCTGATTTAAAACCAAACAAAGGAATTACAGTAAAACTGTAGGACAATATTCTTCATTATCATAAATGTGAAGATAGTTAACCAAATATTGGTACCGCAAAGCCAGTTAAAAATATGAATCTTGAACTATGCCTTACGCAAGGCTTTACTGAGGATATGTAGAGCATGATGTGGAAAAAAAAGCACATAATAAATGATCAACTTGACTTAATCCTGGAAAGTTAAGATTGCTCAACATTTGAAAGTCAATCAATGTAGCTCTATAACCACAAACTGAAGAAAGCTATATGATTATTTCAGTTGATGCAGAAAAACATTTGACAAAATTTTACATTCATTTATTACTTAAAAAATCACACTCTAAGGAAAGTAGACGTTGAAGCAAACTTTCTCAACCTGATAAAGAACATACTTGAAAAAGTTACAACTGACATGACACTTTATGATAGAATACTGAACATGTTCCACTTCATGTTAAAAGCAATGTAAGGATGTCTGCTGACACAATCTTTACTCAATATTGTATTGAAAACCCTAGCCAGTAAAATCAGATAAGAAAATTTTAATAAAAGTCACGTGGATTAAAAAGGGAGGGGACAACTCTTCTTCTTCAAAGATTAAAAAAAATGATTGTCTATGTAAAAAATCCTAAAAAGTCTATGAAAACTCTTATATCGGATAAATAAGATTATCAAGATTAATTGACAAAATACAATCACTTTATACCAGCAATGAAGAAATAAAAACTAACAAATTCAGTAAAATTGCAACAACATATGAAATACTAATCATATATGTGCACTCTCTTTTCACTGAAACTATAAAACATTTATGTGAGAAATAGAAGTAGGCCTAAAAATAAATGACGTATTCCTTGTTCATGAATCAGATTGCTCAATATTGTTAAGAATATCAATTCTTTCTCAATTAATCCATAGGTAAAAAGCAATTGAAATAAAAATACCAGCAAGTTTTTAAAATAGTCATTGACAAGCTGAATCTTTAGTTTTTACAGAAAATCAAAGAAACTTAGAATAGCAAAAACAAATTTAAAAACAGTTGGAATACTCATATGCACATTTTGAGGATTGAGTACAAAGCAATGAAGATAACATGGTATTGATGAAAAGATAGATTTATAGGTCATTGGAATAGAATTTAAAAACCAGATATAGGCCTACTTTTATACAGTCAAACGATTTTCAGCAAAGGTAATTCAGTGGAAAAAGTGGCTTTTAAACCAATGGTGCTGGCACAATTAAATATCTACAGATAAAAACATCGATCTTGACCTATACCTTGTATAAGACAGCATTGAGGATATGCAGGGTATTGAGAAAAAACAAATAAAAACCATTTTTTTGTTGTTGTTGTCGTTTTAGGCAGTGCCTCCGTCGACAAAAGCAAGTTAAGTCAGTAACATCCTGACAGGTCATTCTCCAAAGATCCCGTAAAAGAAGTACTGTGCCAGCCAGGGAGAGTGATCTATTCTTTAAGCTATCCTCTTGGAACCAAGGCATGCCTGAGGGCCTAGGTTTATCCAATATTCATGAGTTTCAGAGGTCCTCAGAGCATATGGTTGAATCAATTAACATGTAAAAATGTTGGAGGTACCCGAAAGGGGAGAAATGCAGACATGGGACTCCTGTGGGTTGTCTCAGGAACCTGAGTGGTACTTTGAACATTTTGAAGGAATCTCTACAAAGGAGAGAGGGCAAGCTCTGTGGTGTATGGCCCCAGGCAAGGCTCTCACTTGCCCAGGTCAAAAAGCAGTACTATTTTCCACCATATACAAAACTCCATTAAAAACTGGACATAAATCTGCTATAGAATATAAAATGTAAAAACGAATGAATGATGGGGAAAAATCGATATAATCTTGAGTTAGTCAAATATTTTTTCAGATGATACACATAAAGCAAGAGCTATTAATGGAAAAATATGTTACATACTTGACTTCCACAAAATTTAAAACTTCTGCTACTTGAAAGACAGTTATGAGAATGAAAAGACCAGTCACTAACTAGGAATAAATAATTACACAGCCCATATATAATGAATAGTAGATATTCTTCATACATAAAAATTATCAACACCCAATAATAAAAAAAATGATTTTAAAATGGGCAAAAATTTGAATATACACATCTTCAAAGAAGATACATAGATGACAAATAAGCACATGAAAAGAAAGTCATCATCATTAATCATTAAGGATAATTTTTAAAAATCATAATGAGATGATGCTATGAATCTATTAAAGTGTCTTAAATGAATATTCATAGCTGAAAATTTCAAGTGTAGAGGAGTGAAAGGACGAACTGAAATCTCATGTGTTGCTGGTAAGATTTCAAAATGATAAAGCCACTTTGCAAGATAATTTGGCTTATAATAACAGTAAAAGACAATCTTACCTTATGACTCAGCAGCCCTAATACTGCTGTTTCAAGAGAAATGAAATCATCTGTCTATGCAAAACATATTTGCAAATACTTATATCAGTTTTATTTATAGTCACCAAAACCAGGAAACAATTCAAATATTCAGCAAGTCATAAATGGGAGAAAATGGTGTCTATTCGTACAATGGAATACTACTGAACAATAAAAAGAAATGATCTATTCATCAATGGGAAAGAATCTTATAAGCAACATGGCAAGTGAAGAAAAGACAGGCACAAAATATTGTATAACTATCATTTACCTGACACATAAAATTAACCATCACATTTTACAATGAATATATACAATACTCATTGTACTGTGTGGTGGTTTATATATATATAAAGTATATATAATATAAATCATACATTATATATACATATATGGCCGGGCGCAGTGGCTCACACCTGTAATCCCAGCACTCTGGGAGGCCGAGGCGGGCAGATCACAAGGTCAGGATATTGAGACCATCCTGGCTAACATGGTGAAACACTGTCTCTACTAAAAATACAAAAAAAAAAAAAAAAAAAAAAAACTAGCTGGGTGTGGTGGCAGGCACATGTAGTCCCAGCTACTTGGGAAGCTGAGGCAGGAGAATGGCATGAACCCGGGAGGAAGAGCTTGCAGTGAGCCAAGACTGGGCCACTGCACTCCAGCCTGGGTGACAGAGCGAGACTCTATCTCAAAAACACCAAAAACAATTATATATACATATATAATTGTGTGTTTTATGTATATATTATACATAATACAGTATATATTTTATACATATATGTGTGTGTGGTTAGACACATACACATCTTTTCTATTTCCTTACTTATTTTTAAACATATTATTTTCCATTTTTAGACTCACACAGAGTTACAAAAATAACGCAAATAGTCCCTTATACCCTTAACTTAGATTTCCTCAATAACTTCTTACATAAACATGGTACACCGTACAAATCAGGAAATTGACATTAGTATAGTACTACTAAAGAAACTATAGACATTATCTAAACTTTACTGTTTTTCACATGCACTCATTGTTTTGTTGTTACTGTTGTTAGTTTTGGTTTTATCTTTTTTGTTTTTTATGTGCAGAGCCTGGGTTACAAGCCATGTTGAACACTCCAGCTAAGCAGAACAAACAACAACACAAACAAAAACAAACAAACAAAACAGCAATTAGGCAGCAATCCACTCCCCCCTAACTAGAAAGTTGATAAAGGATTATGAAGAAAAGTGAGGGATTCTGAGAATACCCCTGAGTGACCCATGCGGGAAACTGTCCAAAGTCAACAAAACACATGCTTTGATTGATGGTGTGGAAAAATGTCAAGTTGTAAATTGGCCTCTGGTTAACACACCAATGGGATAGATCGAAATAATATCTCAAGACTTTGAAAGCTAAGTTTACATGTGAATCGTAGCCCCCAAAATCTAAATAGGATGCATTCTGTACCTACACAGTTTGACTGCCCACAAAAACGAGAAGAGTTAATATGAACCAGACTCTTATAAAATAATAACTACCAAGATGCAATCCAACACTGATCATCATACCAATAATGAAGAAAATCTCAATTTATGACAGCAGATAATCAACAGACACCAGTGGCAAGATGCCATATTGCTGAAATTATCTCATGAGTATTTTAAAGCTCATTCTTTAAAATGCTCCAATGAGCAATTAGTAACACGCAGATTAAATTAAAAAATAGAAGATCTCAGCAAAGAAATGGAACATACATATATCTTCTAATCAGATTTTAAAAGCACTGCAATGACGTTTTAGAAGTGAAAAATACAAAACCAAGACAAACCCCCAAAACCTAAAAAACACCTCACTGGCGGAGATCAAGAGCATAATGGAAGTGACAGAAAAAAAATCAGTGAACTTGAAGATATGTCAATAAACTTATTCAATATAAGCAGTAAAGATAGATTTAAAGACATGAATGGAACTATGTTCCAAATGACTCGTGGGTCAACAACAACAACAGCAACAAAAAGATTGAACATTTGTGTCATCAGTGTTCTAAAAGAGAAAAGGAAAAAGTAAACAGATAAAAAAATTGATGAAATAACAACCGAAAACACCCCACATTTGTAAAAGACATAACTATCCACATAGAAATAGCTCAGTAAAATTCAAGCAAGATAAACCAAAATAAATCAATAACCAGACACATGACAATCAAATTTCTGTAAACTAAAAACAAAAAAAATTGATAGCAAACAGAAAGAAAAATACATAATCCGTAGGGTAACAAGAACTTCAATGACAAGAAACAAATACAGTTGAGAGACAATAACATTTTTCAAATGCTTAAAAGGATGGCCAACCCATAAATCTGTATTCAGTGAAAATATTCTTAATGCATAAAGTTGAAATAAACATTTTGCTATATAAAAAACTAAGAAAATTTGTTGTCAGTAGAACTACTTTAAAGTAATTTCTAATGGAATTTCTTCTAACATAAAAAAATATAAAATGTAGAATATATACATGTCTTCTTTTTTTTTTTTTTTTTTTTTTTTTGAGATAGAGTCTTGTTCTGTCACCCAGGCTGAAGTGCAGTGGCGCGATCTCGGCTCACTGCAGGCTCCGCCTCCCGGGTTCGCGCCATTCACCTGCCTAAGCCTCCGGAGTAGCTGGGACTACAGTCACCTGCCACCACGGCCGGCTAATTTTTTTGTATTTTTAGTAGAGACGGGGTTTCACCATGTTAGCCAGGATGGTCTCGATCTCCTGACCTGGTGATCCGCCCGCCTTGGCCTCCCAAAGTGCTGGGATTACAGGCGTGAGGCACCGCGCCCGGTCCCATACATGTCTTTTAATAATATAAAATTTAATTATTAATTATATTAAGACACTACCAACTGGTTTCTGGTTAAGCTATGAAATTATTAGCTCAGACATTCTGAACTTCTTCTAATCCAAGAAATAAACATATTTGTATTAAGTTTCTGGCCATTTATGCATGCTGTGAGCTCTGTAGTTTACAGAATTAATTCCTACTTATCCTTCAGGTCTCAGTTAAAATATTTTTTCTCTGGTTCTATTTCTCAAAGTCCCTCAGATAGTTTATAAGTGTTTTCTGCATATGCTACTGCTGTATGACATTTCTCCTATCACAATGCTTATCATAACTTAGGTTATTGATTTACTATAAGCTGTCTTAAGAGAAGTTATGACTATTTTTCACCATTATATTCCCACCAACTAGCAGACTATACGACCCATAATAAGCACTTGAGAAAATTAAACATTGAGCATATAATGAGTGTTTCTTCATTAAATCTCTATTAAAAACAAGTAAATGCATGACTTTAAAAATCATGTTTTTAAATTATCTTATTCTGGAATTATCAAATCACTAATTTTTAAGTAAAAAAAAGACTATTTAATATTTAATGTATTGCATAGACTAGCTCATTGAAGTCTCACAAGCATTTATGAAATCAACACTCTTATTTTTTCTATGTATTTGTAAAGGAGGAAACTGAGCCACAGGGAGGTTAAACCACTCTGCTCGGAAAAGGCTGGTAAGCAACTGGGTTAGGATTTAAATAAATGATATTTTAAAGGGCAGTTCAACAACATATTTTACAATTCCTAATTTTTATTACAAACTTTAAAAAGATTATTTCTAAAAAATTTATTTCTTGCCTGACATTTTCATAATTGATTGATTTTTTTGCATAGTTCATTACCCCAAGGTAATATAATATATTGTTGTAGGTAAGTCTAGAATTGTTGTCATACATGTGTGAGGCTTCACCACATTTTTAAGCTTTACCAAAAATATCCAATCAGGTGGTGACATTCGAATACTTTTGGAAGTGTCGAGATTAGACAGGAAGTGTGACTTGAATAATCTTTATTCTTTGCACATATTCAAGCCATTGTATAAAGGTTTGCTTTTAAATAATCAAAATGCATAAAAATAATAGCTAATAATAGTTCAATTTTCATTGTTTGCCACATACTCTTCAGAGCAATTAATATATTATCAAAGTCGTGTGTGAGATACTGCTGGTATTTCTATTTAATAGAAGAGAAACTGAGGCCCAGACAGATAATTAAACCTGGTAAATATTACATATTTGCACATATGCATAGGTTTCCTAAATTTAGATATTTCAAAAAACTCATCAAACTCCACAGAGCAAACTCATAAAAGCTTTTACTTAAAGGTACTGATTACAATACAGAATATGAAAGCGGGCAGGCAAGTATTAGGGATATGAGAAACATACAGACACAATCTTCCCAGGGTCCTGATGCACACAGGGGCATGCTTTGAATCATGATTAAACCAACAAGACCTGTGTCCTGAATCTTGGCTTCAGGATAGCTCAAGGCAGAATTTACAGTGGTATCTAATTTTATGTCCCTTTGGTCAGTTGGTCAAGCCAGGCCATCACACTGCTAAGGCCAGGTGAAAACCATCAGTAAACAAACCTGTTCTGTGTGTCATAGATGGAGTTTTGGAGTTGAAACAGCACACCCTTAAATTCCACTGCCTTTATATTAGCCAAGAGTCAAAGTTGGATGTGAAGGCACCACATGGGTAAGGCTGGAGTTTTCCAGGCCCAGCTGTAAATGAACTTGATCCTACATCATGTTGGAGCCTGGATTTTAACCCCAACCCTGTGGGGTTAAAGAGATTATGCACTTAAAACAATGCAGTTGATGTCATAGGGTAAATTTACTATTTCTTTGGCCCAATATCCCTTATTAAAGATGAAAAACCAGGCCTCACAGTGGTAAACCTATGCTAATAATGTTAATAATACATCAATTGGTCATAATTTTAATAGCTGATATTTACCTTATTATAATATAAAGTTGGTAATTTTGTAAGCATTCTCATTTTATAAGCAAAGGAACTGAGGCTTAGAGATGGTGTGTACACACACGCACACACACACACACACATATATATGTATACACACACACCATTTTTGGAAGTGCCATTCATCTATTTTTCCATCTATCTATCCTACTGCACTATTTATGAGTTTATAGTCTGCAGCTAGACTATATTTGAATTGGGATTGACATAAATACAGCAGAGTTCTCTTTGTGAGGATTAAATTAGTTGATACATGTACAGCTCCTAGAACAGTGTCAGGCATACAGTAAACATAATATTAGCATTTCCTATTGTTACTCATTCAGTAAGTGTTTATTGAGTGTTCAGATCTGTTCTATACATGGGGGATACCTTAGTGAACAAACTAAATAAAGTCAAGCCTCTAAGGGAGTTTGCATTCTAGTGGAAGAAGACAGATAACACATAAGCAAATTGATGTGTACTGCATATAACAAGACATAATACAATCAAGAAAAATTAAGCAGAGAAATGTTTTAGAGAGTGATAAATAAATGGGCCTTCTGTTTTCTACCTAAGATTTGAGGAAAGACCTAACTAAAATGAGGAGAGACAGATGCAGACATCTGTAAAACAACATTCATGGCAGAAAGCAGAAAATGTAAAGGTCCTGAGGCAGGCATTTGTTTGTATAGTGTAAGAAACAGCAAAAGAAACTACCATCAGAGTGAATGGGAGAATTCACTACAGAATGGGAGAATTCAACCTACAGAATGGGAGAAAATTTTTGCAATTTACTCATCCGACAAAGGGCTAATATCCAGAATGTACAAAGAACTCAAACAAATTTACAAGAAAAAAACAACCCCATCAAAAAGTGGGCAAAGGACATAAACAGACACTTCTCAAAAGAAGACATTTATGCAGCCAACAGACACATGAAACAATGCTCATCATCACTAGCCACCAGAGAAATGAAAATCAAAATCACAATGACATACCATCTCACACCAGTTAGAATGGCGATCATTACAAAGTCAGGAAAAAACAGGTGCTGGAGAGGATGTGGAGAAATAGGAACACTTTTACACTGTTGGTGGGACTGTAAACTGGTTCAACCCCCCCTTGTGGAAGACAGTGTGGCAATTCCTCAAGGATCTAGAACTAGAAATATCATTTGACCCAGCCATCCCATTACTGGCTATATACCCATAGGATTATAAATCATGCTGCTATAAAGACACATGTGCACATATGTTTATTGCAGCACTATTCACACTATTCACAATAGCAAAGACTTGGAACCAACCCAAATGTTCATCAATGATAGATTGGATTAAGAAAATGTGGCACATATACACCATGGAATACTATGCAGCCATAAAAAATGACGAGTTCATGTCCTTCGTAGGGACATGGATGAAGCTGCAAACCATCATTCTCAGCAAACTATCGGAGGGACAAAAAACCAAACACCGCATGTTCTCACTCATAGGTGGGAATTGAACAATGAGAACACTTGGACACAGGAAGGGGAACATCACACACTAGGGCCTGTCGTGGGGTAGGGGGAAGTGGGGAGGGATAGCAATAGGAGATATACCTAATGTAAATGACGAGTTAATGGGTGCAGCACACCAACATGTCACATGTATACATATGTAACAAACCTGCACATTGTGCACATGTACCGTAGAACTTAAAGTATAATAATAAGAAAAAAAGAAAGAAAGAAACAGCAAAGGAGGGCAGTGTGGTTGGTACAGTAGAAAAGAAAAAAGTGAGTAGCAGAAGGCTAGATTATTAAGGTAAGAAAGAAGAGTTTGGGGAGGAACCTCCCCATAATGTAGAATCTGTACCCTGTAATGACTTTTGACTTTATTAAAAATGTGATGGGAAGCTACTAGAGTGTTGAAGGTAGATTAAAAATAAAAAATAAGTTACTCTTTTAAAATATTTTATGAACTCCTATGTGGAAAGCAGACTGGGTGTGTGAAAGGTGGCAAGGAGGAAAGGAGACAATTAGAGGAAAGCTGAAAATTACTCAGAAAAGGGCAGTAGATTGATGAAGAGTGAGCAATCTATAATTGGGGATATTTGCAAGATAAAACCAGGATTTAATCTGAGCCTGCTTAACTGCAAATCCCCTAAGTCTATGACCAGACATGAAACAAATATCTTTGTAGACTAACTCCCAAGTTTCCAAGGTATATCTAAATCACATCACTGCTTCTGCAACTGAAGAAGGACACTATTATACTAATCCTTTTTCACCACCATGCCCTGGAGCTTGTGTTCCCTCCCAGAGTTGCAAGTTATTTGCATTCTTCCTCTAGAAAAATCATTCCCATTCCCTGAATTATCATCCGTACACAGAAGCACTCCAAATCTGTAACACCATCTAAAATCTTTCTAACAATCTCTTCGACTGTTTACAACTTTGTGGAAAAAAATGACTGCTATTCTTCAAGCATAGCAAACTCAAAGTTAAACTCAATATTCAACACTCCTCTCCGCTGCTTCACTCCCCCTAAATATGCTTATAATCCAACACACATCTCACTCTCAAAATTAAATTTATGCTTCCTCTACTCTGGTTTCTATCTCAATGAATGACAACTTTTTGAAAACAGATAGGAAGGCACATTGAAAACTAGAGATGAAAAGGTGATTTTCAAAAATCAGTAGTGGCTGGCTGGATTAGAAAATGAAAAAGCACAATATAGTTTCTCTCTCTATCTTTTATACACACATAAACACACATAATTGGAGTTCAGTTTAATAACTCAAGCCTACCTTCAATCAAAGTGAAAATATATTGAAGGTTAGAAGTGTATCAGAATAAGTTATTAGCATTCTAAATGTTAAGTAAAATCCCACAAAACATTCCACATTACAATAGGGCATACAATTTTTTAAAGTTGTAATTAGTCATATATTTTATTAGAGAAGTGTCTCTTTCTTCCAAAGACAATAAGTACCTTGGATAAGAGTGAAACTTAGAATTTACATGGAGGATATTAAGACTACTCACCCTGGGTAGAAATCTCCTCCAAAGCAACACTCGACAGTCTTCCAGACTGCTTGATCGTATTCAACAATGTAGTAATCATGAACCCTTACTGTAGTTAGTGTACTTTTTAAAACTCTAAGCATTGGATCATTCTCTATCTCTTATTAAAGAAGAAGTTGTGGAGATATTTGATCAGCGATATATAATGAAATTCAAATGGCTTAGTACACTACTCAAATATCTTCACAAACTGAATCCAAATAGCTGATGTAACTACTTGTTTGCTCTTTAAACAAATCCAGTATACTTTCACAAGCATAACCATGGCACGTGTCCCCAAACCAACTTCACATTCTTTCTTTCTTTTTATCCTGGAATGAGGACAAGTTTTCATCCTCACTGTAGCTCAGTCTCTTCTTCTGTAATTAAAAATATTGTGATCACAGGTCTATCTCATAATCGTGTAAGATTCTTAAATGATTTAATATACATAAAGTGCTTAGGACAATGCCGAGGACAGCAATCAATGTCTGTTATACATTATTATTGTCATTGTTGTTGTTATTTTCTTATTAATATTATAATTTCTCACTTCGTCATTGGTTACTTGTAATTCTAGCTCATTTCTTTGACTTATACTGGCCATATATTCCCTTGGTTTGGAGTCCTTTTGGGCATTTGCCATCCTAATTTGATTTTTGGGATACCCTGTAGAGTGTCTCCTGGTTTTTGCCTTTGGCTTCACAGGCAAAGAAACCACATGTGAAAACCAGCTATGAATTGCATAGGCTGAACTGGCCCTCATTCTTCCACACCTTGGCATTCAAAGCCACAGGATGTTCCTAGAGTCATACTTGCTACAGGGATTTCAAAATGCTGAAGATCCATACTGTGATAATTGAGTTCTAACAACTGATTTTTTTTCACTTCCAGGGTTCACATCAGGTATTAATCCTTGGCATAGAGTGTGAAGCTATGTAATTCTAATCTCCCATCTCCCATCTTTATGGGATGCTGTCATCACTATTCCTGCTTGGTAAGTTGTTCAGTGTCCTTCCTTTGAGACTACCTGTTTTCTTTGTTAAAATAACTCTTTAGCAAATCATTAATGTCTAAATTTTCAGAACATTTTAAGAAATGTGCATCTCTACTGGCTGTCAACTGAATCAGTTTTTCTTTTTTTTTCCTGATATTTATTTTTTCCTGAATAGGACCAATAGCCCCACTATTTTCTCATGAATCAATACTTTTTTAAAATAAATAAATAAACAAACAAATAAGAATTAGAAAAAATGAAATAATAACAGGTATACTCAAGTTACAAACATCATATTTTACTATTAAATTACATTTTTACCATGAAAGTACATTTCAATAAAAATAGTAAAAACTTACGATAAAAAATGGTTCATCAAAAAAGAACCTATAGGCCAATCAATATGAAAATGGTTCTTATAACTTTTGATCTTCTACAGTACTAAATAAATAAAATGCCATGAGTAAAATGAAATTATTCATAGTTAAAGTGTGTTTGTACATTTTGAATGAACACTATGCATATAAATATTAAAATTCTACATAATGAGCTGCCTTATTTGTTAATTTATCTAATCTAGATGACAATGGTACAGCAGCTGATACTGTATAGCCTGTTTCTATGTTTTATTTTTTCACTACTTGTAGGATAAACCAATCTGAAAAAGTATATTAATGAAAATAGAAGAAAAACATGTAAAGCAATTTCAGTAAGCTCAGGAAATTCTTTTTAAACTTTTACCCAAATTGGAACAAATCATGGTATAGATTCAAAATTTATTTTCAATTTTTCATCAATAGCCAGTACCAACAATTTATCTTATAAACTATAGAAAAAAATAAATAATGATTTGTAAAAAACCTATGTTATGAATTTTATATTACTTTATTTTTATTCTAGATTAAGGAAACTACCTAATGTTACTTTATTGGTTATTTAACCATCTTTTATTCTCTAAAAATGTCACATCACTTTCTCTTTGTTTCAGAATTATTGTCACATATGACCCATGGATTCTTACTGTTTTTAATTTATTTCTAAATAGCTTTTTAGGAAATAATATCTAATTCAAACTCTAAGAGTAGCAAATTAATCAAGTCACACTTTTACAAATATGCTATAGTATTTGTCTTTTAAATGTTTCTTTTTTCTTGTACTAGTCCATTTTCATGCTGCTGACAAAGACATACCTGAGACTGGGAACGAAAAGAGGTTTAACGGATTTATGGTTCCACGTGCCTGGGGAGGCCTTACAATCATGGTGGAAGGTGAAAAGCACATCTCACATGGCAGCAGACAACAGAAGAGAGCTTGTTTGGGGAAATTCCCATTTTTAAAACCGTCAGATTTCATGAGACTTACTCACTATCATGAGAAGAGTGTGGGAAAAACCTGCTCCCATAATTCAATTACCTCCCACCAAGGTGCTCCCATGACACATGGGAATGGTGGGTGTTACAATTCAAGATGAGATTTGGGTAGGGACACAGCCAAACCATATCAATCTGTGCCTAGACCCTCCCAAATCTCATGTCCTCACGTTTCAAAACCAATCATACCTTCCCAACAGTACCCCAAAGTCTTAACTCATTTCAGCCTTAACTCAAAAGTCCACAGTCTGATGTCTCATCTGAAACAAGGCAAGTCCTTTCTGCCTATGAGCCAGTAAAATAAAAAGCAAGTTAGTTATTTCCTTGATACAATGGGTACAGAGTACAGGAACTGGGTAAATACAGTTGCTCCAACTGGGAGAAATTGTCCAAAACAGAGAGGCTACAGGCCCCATGCAAGTCTGAAATCCAGTAGGGCAATAAAATCTTAAAACTCCAAAATGATCTTCTTTGACTCCATGTTTCACATCCAGGTCATGCTGATGTAAGAGGGAGGTTCCCATGGTCTTGAGCAGCTCTGCTCCTATGGCTTTGCAGGGTATAGACCCCCACCCAGCTGCTTTCACAGGCTGGCATTGAGTGTCTGCAGCTTCTCCAGATGCAGAATGAAAGTTGTCGGTGGATACGCTATTCTGGAGTCTGGAGGATGGTGGCCCTCTTCTCAACAGCTCCACTAGGCAGTGCCCCAGTAGGGACTCTGTGTGGAGGCTTTGACCCCACATTTTCCTTCTGCACTGCTCTAGCAGAGGTTCTCAATGAGGGCCTTGCCCCTGCAGCAAACTTCTGCCTGGGCATCCAGGCGTTTCCATACATCTTCTGAAATTTAGGTGGATGCTCACAAACCCCAATTCTTGACTCCTGTGTACTCACAGGCTCATCACCATGTGGAAGCTGCCAAAACTTGGGGTTTGCACCCTCTGAAGCCACAGCCTGAGCTCACTTTGGTCCCTATCAGCCATGGCTGGAATGTCTGGGATGCAGGGAACCAATTCCCCAGGTTACACCCAGCACTGGGACACTGGGCTTGGCTCACAAAACCTTCTTTTCCTCCTAAACCTCTAGGTCTGTGGTGGAAGGGGCTGCCACAAAGGTCTCTGACATGCCCTGGAGACATTTTCCCTATTGACTTAGGGATTAACATTCAGCTCCTCATTACTTATGCAAATTTCTGCAGCCAACATGAATTTATCCTCAGAAAATAAGATGTTCTTTTCTATCATATTGTCAGGCTGTAAACTTTCCAAACTTTATTCTATAATTTCCTTATAAAACTGAATGCCTTTAACAGCACCCAAATCACCTCTTAACTACTTTGCTGCTTAGAAATTTCTTCCACCAAATACCCTAAATCATCTCTCTCAAGTTCAAATTTCCACAAATATCTAGGGCAGGGGCAAAATGCCACCAGTCTCTTTGCTAAAATATAGCAAGAATCACCTTTGCTCCAATTCCCAACAAGTTCCTTAGGTCCATCTGAGACCACCTCAGCCTGGATTTCATTGTCTATATCATTATCAGCATCTTAGTCAAAGCCATTCAACAAGTCTCTAGGAAGTTCCAAACATAACCCGCATTTTCCCGACTTCTTCTGAGCCCTCCAAAATGTTTCAACCTCTGCCTGTTACCCAGTTCCAAAGTCACTTCCACATTTTTGGATATCTTTTCAGCAGCGCCACACTCTATTGTGCCAATGTACTGTATTAGCTCATTTTCACACTACTGATAAAGACATACCCTAGGCTGAGAAGAAAAAGAGGTTTCATGGACTTACAGCTCCACATGACTGGGAAGGCCTCACAATTGGAGGCAGAAGGTGAAAGGCAAATCTCACATGGCAGCAACCAAGAGAAGAGAGCTTGTGGGGGGAATCTCCTGTTTCTAAAACCACCAGATCTCATGAGACTTATTCACTGTCAGGAGTACAGCACAGGAAAGACCTGCTCCCATAATTCAATTACCTCCTACCAAGTTCCTCCCAAGACATGTGGGAATTGTGAGAGTTACAATTCAAGATGAGATTTGGGTGGGAATGCAGCCAAACTATATCATTCCTCCAGCTCATTAGTGCTTATAATCATCACTATTTCATTGAACATATTTTAAGATTTTAGTACATTTTATTTACTATTTTATCATGTCTATTACTCTCTTATCACTAGATGATATATTAATAATAAACATGAGGGGAAAGACCTTGGAATTATGTTTGCAATGTAGCTCTGCTACTTCCTAGCTATTTCCGACTCCCTGAGACTGGTGCATTCATAAAAGGGTTAACAGTAACTATATAATAGGAGAGTAATAAGGTTTACATGAGCTAATCCTTTTAGAATGGCTTCTACGAGGCAAGAACTGAATAGATCTTCACCAGGCTCTAAGCTCCTCTTGATCAGGGAGGCTATAATATTCAATTATCCATATTCATAATTCCTGGCATATAATGGGTCCTAATTAAGGTACTTTTGCAATGTAAGAGAACTATTGTTTTAGTTTTTTATTGCTGTATAGGAAAGTACCGTAAATGTAGCAGTTAAAAAGAAACAAACACATGCACATTTTTTATCTCTCCATTATATAGGACAAAAGTCTGAAGATGGCATGGCTGCATTCTTTTCAATGTCTCACAAAGTAAATAGTAAGCTTTGATATCAAGGCAGCTTCTCTGGAGCTTGAGGAAACTATTTCTAACTCACATGATAGAGGCAGATTTCATTTTTTGTGTGTGTGTGTGTGATTTAGTACCGAGATTCCTGCTTACTTGCTGCAAGTCAAACATGAGCTAGTCTCAGTTCCTAAAGGTAACTGGTGGTCCCCTATCACATGGCCCATCAATCTTCAAAGTATTCAGTACTCTTAAAGAAAAGAATTTCCAACTAAGAATTTCATTTCCAACCAAACTAAGCTCCATAAATAGAGGAGAAATAAGATCCTTTTCAGACAAACAAACGCTAAGGTAATTCACTACCATCAGACCTGCCTTACAAAAGGTACTGAAGGGAGTTGTATATGGAAAGGAAAGACCATTATCATTCACTACAAAAACACACTGAAGTACATAGACTAGTGATGCTATAAAGCAATCATACAAACAAGTCTGCAGAATTACCAGCTAACAGCATAACGAAGGATCAAATCCACATATATGAATACTAACCTTGAATATAAATGGGCTAAGTGCCCCAATTAAAAGGCACAAAGTGGCAAAATGAATAAATAAGCAAGACCTAATCATATGCTGTCTTCAAGAAACCCGTTCCACATGCAATGATTCCCATAGGCTCAAAGTAAGGGAAAGGAGAAAAATCTAGCAAGCAAATGGAAAAGAGAAAAAGGAAGGGGCTGCTACTCTAATGCAGACAAAACAGAATTTCAACAAACAAACAAAAAACAGATCAAAAAAGACAAAGAAGAGCATGACATAATGATAAAGGGCTCAATTCAACAAGAAGTTCCGGCTATCCTAAATATATATCACATTTAACACACAAGCACCCAGATTCATAAAGCAAAGTTTTTAGCGACCTAGAAATAGAGTTAGATAACCACACAATAATGGTGGGAGAATTTAGCACTCCTCTGACTGTATTAGACAGATCACTGAGGCACAAAACTAGCTGATACTTAGGACCTGAACTTGACACTTGACCAAATGGAACTAACAGACATCTACAGAACTCTGCATTCCAAAACAACAGAATATACATTCTTCTCATTGTCACATGGCACATACTCTAAAATACCCTAAAATGACCACATTATTCGACATAAAACAAATCTCAGCAAGTTAAATAAATGAAATTGTACAAATCAAACTATAAGACCAAAGCACAATATAAATATAAATCAATACTAAGAAAATTTCTTAGAACACTACAATTACATGGGAATTAAACAAATTGCTCCTGAATGACTTTTAGGTAAATAATAAGATTCATACAGAAATCAAGAAATTCTACAAAACTAATGAGAACAAAGATAACACATATCAAAATATCTGGAATACAGTTAAAGTGTTAAAAGGAAAGATTATAGCACTAAATACCTACATCAAAATGTTAGAAAAATCTCAAATTAACAACCTAACCTCATAACTAGAACTAGAAGAACTAAAGAGATTAGAAAAAATGAACCCCAAAACTAGCAGAAGACAACAGATAACCAAAATCAGAGCTGAATTAAAGGAAATTGAGATGTGAAAAACCATAAAAAAGATCAATGAATCCATGAGTTGGTTCTTTGAGAGTGATAATAAAATACATAGATTGTTATCTACACTAATTAAGAAAAAAGAGAAGATCCAAATAAACACAATTAGAAATGACAAAGGAGACATTACCTTTGACCCCACAAAAATTCAAAAAAATCCTTGGAGACCACTACAAACACCTCTTCTACGATACGCGCTGGAAAAAAATAGATAAAATTCCTGGAAACATACAACCTCCCAAGATTCAACCAGAAAGAAATTGAATACCAAAATGAGTTCTGAAATTGAATGAGTAATAAAGTGCCTACCACCTAGAAAAATCTCGAGACCAGACACATTCACAGCGGAATTCTACCAGATGTAAAAAGAAGAACTGGTATCATTCCTACTGAAATTATTCCAGAAAAATAGAGAAGGAGGAACTCCATTGCAACTCATTCTATGAGGTTAATAATCATACTGATACTAAAGCCTAGCAGAGATACAACAACCAGAACAAATGAATTTCAGGCAAGAATCCTTGATGAACATAGATGTAGAAATCCTCCACAAAATATTGGCAAACAGAATCTCACACCACATCAAAAAGCCAATCTACCATAACCAAGTAGTCTTTATCCTGGGATGCAAGGTCTGATCAACATATCCAAATCAATAAATGTGATTCATCACATAAAGAGAACTAAAAACTACATGATTATCTCAAGAGATGAAGAAAAGGCTTTCGATAAAATTTAACATCATTTCATTTTAAAAACCCTCAACAAAGTAAGCATTGAAGGAACATGTTTCAAAATAATAAGAGCCATCTATGATAAATCCACAGCCAACATTACACTGAATGAGCAAAAGCTGGAAACATTTTTCTTAAAAACTGAAATAAGAAAAGGATGGATGCTCTCCCTCACCCCTCCTATTCAATATCATATTGAAAGTACTGGCCAGAGCAATCAGGCAATTAAAATCAACAAGAGGCATCCAAATAGGAGGAGAGGAAGTCAAACTATCTGTTTGCAGATGATATAATTGTATACTTAGAAAACCCCATGGTCTTTGCTGAAAGGCTCCTTGTTCTCGTAAGCATCTTCAGCAAAGTTTGAGGATACAAAATCAATGTACAAAAATCAGTAGCATTCCTATACACTAGCAACATTCAAGTTTAGGTCAAAATAAAGAACACATTCCCATTCAAAATGGCCACAAAAGAATAAAATACCTAGGAATCTAGCTAACCAGGGAGTTTAAAGATCTTTACAATGAGAATTACAAAACACTGTTTGAAGAAATCAGAGATGGCACAAACAAATGGAAAAGCATTCCTTGCTCATGGATAGGAAAAATCAATATTCTTAAATTGGTCATACTGCCCAAAGCAATTTATAGATTCAATGTTATTTCTATAAAACTATCAATGGCAATTTTCATGGAATTAGAAAAAAAAAGCTATTTTAAATGTTTTATGTGGAACTCCCTAAAAAAAAAATCTTGAATAGCCAAGACAATCCTAAGCAAAAAGAGCAAAACCGGAGGTATCATATTACCTAACTTCAAACTGCACAAAGCTACAGTAACCAAAACAGCAAGGTACTGGCACAAAAACAGACATGCAGACCAACAGAACAGAACAGAGAGCCCTAAAATAATACCACACCACAAACCTATAACCATGTGACCTTTGACAAAGTCAACAAAGTCAAGAATGGGAAAGGACTCTCTATTCAATAAATGGTACTGGAATAACTAGCTAGCAATATGCAGAAGATTGAAACTGGACCCCTTTCTTAGCAGAATATATAAAAATCAACTCAATATGGATTAAAGACTTAAATGTGAAATCTAAAACTATACAAACTCTGTAGGACATCCTAGGAAATATTCATCTGGACACAGGACCTGGCAAAGATTTCATGATGAAGATGCCAAAAGGAATTGCAACAAAAACAAAAAAGGACAAATTAGAACTAATTAAACTAAAAAGCTCTGCACAGCAAAAGAACCTATCAACAGAGCAAACAGAGAGCCTACAGGATTAGAGAAAATATTCCCAACCCATGCAATCTGATGAAAGTCAAATATCCACAATCTATAAAGAACGTAAATAAATCAATAAGCAAAAAAAAAAAATTATTTCCCATTAAAAAAAGGAAAAATACAGGAACAGACAATCAAAAGAACACATACATGTGGCCAAGTGGTATTTGAAAAAAATGGTTTACATTGCTAATCATTAGAGAAATGAAAATCAAAACACAATGAGATGCCATCTCACACCAGTTAGAATGGCTATTATTAAAAAGTCAAAAAAAAAAAAAAACACAAAAAAAAACAGATGCTGGTTAGGTTGTGGAGAAAAGGGAATGCTTATATACTGCCAATGGGAATGTAGATTAGTTTAGCCATAGTGGAAAGCAATTTGGCAATAAAAGAACACAATACAGAATTACCATCCAAGCCAGTGATCTCATTATTGGGTGTATGCCCAAAGGAATATAAGTCATTTTACTCTAAAGACCCATACATGTGTATGTTCATGGCAGCACTATTTTATGATAGCAAAAATATGGAATCAAGATAAATGTTCATCAATGACAAAATGGAATAAAAAATGCAGTACATATACTCCATGGAATACTACACAGCCATAAAAAGAACAAGATCATGGTTTTTTGTAGCAACATGGATAGAGTTGGAGGCCATTATCTTAAGTAAATAATGCAGGAACAGAAAACTAAATACCACATATTCTTACTTATAGTGGGAGCTAAACATTAAGTACATAAGGACTCGAAGAATGGAGCAAGGGTCACCAGGGACTACTTGATTGTGGAGGGAGAGGAAAGTGAAAACCAAAAAAACTACCTATTGAGTACTGTGCTTATCCAAGTGGTGAAATAATCCATACACCAAATCCTCAAGACATGCAATTTACCCACATAACAAATGGGCACATGTATCCCTGAACCTCAAATAAACGTTAAAATAAATAAATAAGTCTCTCTAACGCTTTAAATTCTCTAACTTAAAATCTCTTTGTCAGGGAGATCACAGCCTTTTAATGGTTTACTTGATTAGTACAGGTCCACCAAAAATGATCTTTTCTTAGACAACTATGCCATACAACATAATTTAATTATTGGAATGATATCTCATCATACTCAGAGTTCCTGATCATATTAAATGGAAGAGATTATTCAATAGCTTTTGTTATTCGAGGTCATCCTACTATTTTGACAGCCACATATATCATTCTTCCTTTGTAAAACCAATGCCTTAAATATATAGTTGGTATGTAACACATAGTTATAAAAGTCATTTTATTTTATTTTATTTTATTTATTTAATTAATTTATTTATTTTTTTGAGACAGAGTCTCGCTCTGTCGCCCAGGCTGGAGTACAGTGGCGCGATCTCGGCTCACTGCAAGCTCCGTCTCCCGGGTTCACGCCATTTTCCTGCCTCAGCCTTCGGAGTTGCTGGGACTACAGGCGCCCGCCACCATGCCTGGCCAATTTTTTTTGTATTTTTAGTAGAGACAGGGTTTCACCGTGTTAGACAGGATGGTCTCGATCTCCTGACCTTGTGATCTGCCCTCCTTTGCCTCCCAAAGTGCTGGGATCACAGGCGTGAGCCACCGCGCCCGGCCAAAAGTCATTTTAAAAATAGACTTTATATTTTGCATTATTTAATATAAAAATCAGCAAATTAATTCTGGAAGAATTAGGAAACAAACAAAAAAAAATTTAAAAAATTATGCCTAGCCTAAATATGGCCATTAAAATGATGATGATTTGTACACAGACTAAATGCTACTAATTGAGTGGGGCTGATCTAATAGAAGGAGCTAATATTTGATTTCAACAACAACAGTTTAGCTAAGACACCAAGCATAATATAAACTTTTATTGTAATATAAGTAATTCATTTCTTTCTCTTCCAAATTGGCATAAGTGCTTTGTGTATTACTTTCCAAATAGCACGAGCACCAGCTTAACAATTTTATACACTAAAAATAAACATAATCTGTCTTTAAAGTGATCTATGAAAATACATTTGAAGAATCACCTGGTAGTACTGTAATAGCTTCACATGTTTCTTAGAAAGATTTTACACTCTACAGTTAACTTCTTTTTAAATCACTTATCAGCTTCTTTATATTCATATATTGAATTTTGTCCCCAGGAATGAAATTTAATTCTCACCATCTGTGCCTTGGCCAGGAATGTCCATATTCCTTTAATGCATAAATACATCCTGAATATTTCTCATTCTGTTAGTAAGAGCTGTGAAGCACAGAAAATAATGTTTCAAAGAGGAAACACGAGGGATCATTTATTGCTCCAGCACTTCGAAAAATCTATGAATTCCTTTATGGCTTCTTCATTATATTTTCAATGGAACAATTAGTTTGAGTGGCTACAAACACTGAATTTTCATGACCACTTTAGCCTTTGAAGCCAAAATTATGGAAAGTATTATTCTCTATGCAAAATATAGTGGGATGTGGTAAGTTTGTGATTAAAAAGCATAAGTTGCCTCCAACTGGAAAACTAGTTGAGAGTTAATTTCCTAACAGCCTATCTGGTCACACTTTAAAACCCACACAGTTTGCATAATTTAGTAGTTTGTTCCAAGGATATATTTTACAAGTCTTGAGAGCAGTAACTCGGACTTTTTTAACATGCAGTAAAGCTCTTGCAATGAACAGTTATGTCTCAAGTACAAAAATCGTCCCTTGAAGACCTCATTTGTAGTCTCTAAAGGTAATAAAACATTCTCATGCCCATTTCATTCAACCAAAAACTATAGTTACCTCAGAATTACTGAGGGTACACTCTAGCACAAACTGAAGTATTTTTTCATAGCTTGATAGAGTAGAAGCATGACAAAATTATCTGCAAATAATATGGCTTAACCTCTCCTACTGGACCTTACCAGTTCTATACTTTCGAATTCTGGGAAGTTCATGTAATATATGGAGATTTGAACTCTAGACCAGGGATTAGCAAACATTTTCTGTAAATATAGTAAATACTTTAGGCTTTGGGACATACTGTTTCTGTGGCAACTATTTGATTCTGCCTTTGTAGCATGAAAGCACCAGAAGACAATGCTTAAGTGAATGAGTGAGACTATGTTCCAATAAAACTTTATTTACAAAACAGGTGGCTAATGGGATTCGGCCTTCAGCTTCTAGTTTTCCAACCCATGCTCCAGACAATAGTGGAAGACCTGTACTTCTCATTTTCTCATCAAAACTATTTTTCTGATTGAAGAAGGCAATCATTTCAAAAAAACAAATATATTGTGATTTTGGAAATACATTCAATAATCCTTGTGGCAGTCCTATTTCACTTGGTGTCCTTATGATGGTTAAGTATATGTGTCAAATTGTCCAGGCCCCAGTACACAAATATTTAGTCAAATACCAGACTGGATGTTGCCATGAAGGCACATTTTAGATGAGATTAATAATTTCATTAGTAGACTTTGAGTAAGCAGATTACTCCATATGTGGGTTGGCCTCATCCAATCAGTTGAAGTTTGATTAAGACAGAACAGACTGAGGTCCCAAGAGACATAGGAAAGAATTCAAACGCAGGCATCAACCTCAACTTTTCCCTGAGTTTCCAGCCTGCTTGTGCACCCTGTAGATTTTGGCCTTTCTGGCTTCCACAGTCAAGGCCCTGAGCCAATTTCTTGAAATAAATTTCCCCCCTTGTGTGTGTGTGTGTGTGTGTGTGTGTGTGTGTGTATACACATAGACAATTAGGCATCACTTAGCAGATGGTGAAACATTCTGAAAAAGGTGTTCTTAGGTGATTTCACCATTGTGCAAATGTCATAGAGTGTAGTTATACAAACCTAGATAGTGTAGCTTACTACACACTTGCACCATGCGGTATAGCCTATTGCTCCTAGGCTACAAACATGTGCAGATTATTACTGTACTAAAACATTGTAGGCAATTGGAATCCGAGGGTATTTACATACCTAAACATATTTAAATGTGGAAGAGATACAGTAAAAATACAGTATGTATCACATATGACATATCATCAAACATGCAGTCCTTCATTGACTGAAACATTGTTATGTGGCAAATGACTGCATACGCACACAAAAAAACACACACTCATGCAGAAACACATACATATCATATTGGTTCTGTTTCTCTGGAGATCCCTGACTAATACAGATCTTAAATTTTGAACCATTTTCTTCTCGATATCTGAAGAAGCAGAACTTCACTATCACTTCATTTTTACAATGGAATTAAAATTCCTATTAAATTATTTCATGTGTGATATAGTAATTTGATACTATCTAATAATCATGGTTTAGTAATCCAATAACAATTTATGTGTATTGGTAAGCAATACCTTTTCCAGTTTTAATATTTTCAAGCTATTAATATATTTAGTGTAATAAAGTACTTTTTTTCAAAATATGTCTATATTTTCCTAAATATAAATTACCAAATTGCTGCGAACCTAGTAGAATGGGAGCTTTTATTTCTTAGGATTCATTCTTTCTTGGTTTTGGATAATAATAATACTCTCAGTTTTCTAAAATTCATCTATGCATTAAAATATATATGATACACTCATATTTAGATTCTTGGATATACCATATGTACCTATGTGTACATATGGAAATATATGTGTATATATTTATAAATATATACAGATATTATTTTTTGCCAAATTTCATGTCCTGCTAGATGTTTTCAGTATATACAGTGCTGTATTGCCAGAAACTAAAGTCACCTAAATTTAAATATTAATCTGATAAATATTATATATATACAGTTAGTTTGGGTGGGCTTAATAATTTTACAATATGTGTTTCAAAGTGACTTGTAAACTGTTTGTAGCTCAATTGTTATTGTTGAAAAACTGTATAATCTTGACAATTTGTACTATTTCTCAGGATTGAAAATGTTAGTCCTTTCTCAAAAAAAATTTCCCTGTTTCTTATTTTTCAGACAGAAGTTTAAGTAACAAGGCAGAAATTAGTTAATATTTAGAAAAAAACCAATATATTATGGATACTCTAACCTTTAAAGATCCAGCCATTTCTTACCAAAATACGTGACTGGAGAAGTAGACTTTGACTCCCTAAATCAGAAACCCAGGGAGAAAAACTAAACACAGTTAGACTTATCCTGATGTAGTGGCCAAGCTGTAAAGCAAATGAGTAGCCTTATTATCACTACTGTTGGAGTCATTGGTATCTTTTTCAGGCACTTATTTGGGGTTGGTGTCTTGCTCCCACATGGCCTATGCTACTGGGTCATAGAAATTCTCAGAAGAAAAAAGCAAGTGCTTCACTAACACTTTCTAATCCAGGATTCTAAAAAAAAAAAGACAGGTACTCAATAAATACATACATAAAAAAAAGGAAAGCAAAGAATGAAAGTGATAAAGAGTCTCTTTTTTGGATTCACAAGGAAGACTTAGTTCATTATTTTCATTATAAGTTTCTATGTCCATAATTTTCCTTGTGATTATTTATTGCATTTTATTTTGCTTTAGTTTTAATGTACGAAAGCAATAGTATGGAGATTTGTTAAAATAATATTAAATACTCAGATATCATTTGTAGGGTAATGGCTTTATAAGTTCTATATAATACTACCCATAGTCTACACATGTGTGAAAACATTCAATATTGACTACATGTCATATATTTTAAGATATATTTACCTTATCAATATAAAGGACATACAAATCATTTCTTTTATTTTTAAGGTGAAATAACTTGTTCATTTTCTTCTACTTTAATTTATTTAGGATTTTAACATTTTGTTTTTATTTTGGTGGAATGAAGGACAATAAAATTGTTTTAACTGTAGCCTAAAATACTACTACATATATTTTTGCTTTAGTTGAAAATTGTGAAACATGCCCTATTTTAAACACAGGGAATCTCAGATTATTAGTTTATCCATTTGGCAAGTAAATATCTAACAAGTGTATGAAAAACTAAACTAGCATAGGATTAATTGTACTTTATGTTTTTTCTCCCTCTTTCGCTAGGATAAAAGAATAATATTTAAAAATTATGGTAGTTACCAATTATTATACAACTGCTAAATGATTAGAATGCATTACATAATTTATTCATATTTAAATTTTAGAACATCCTTGCAATGCATGAATATTTATGCCTATTTAGTAGATAAAGGAACTGAAACTCCATGCATGTCTTAGTCAGCTTGGACCGCTATAATGAATTACCATAGACTTAATGGCTTAAATAGCAAATTATTTCTCATATTTCTGGAGACTATAAGTAAAATATCAGGGTTCCAGCATGAGCAGGTTCTAGGGAAGGCCTTCTTTCTAGTTTACTGGAGGCTGTTTTCTCTTTGTATCCCCATATAGGGGAGGAGAGAGAGAAAGCAAAAGGAACACAAGCAAGCTCTCTTTTTATTCTTATAAGGAAACAAATATCATTATGGGATTCTATCCTTATAATGTAATCGCCTTCAAGGACCCCACCTCTTAATACCATTATATTGTGGGTTAGGGTTTCAACATATGAATTTTACGGAGGCATAAACTTGCAGCATATAACAAAGACAATACGTAACTTTTAAGGTCAGTTAGCCAATAAGTGATCAACTCTTCAATTTTAACTAAGACTGTCTGACTCAAAAAAGCATGCTTTTTTCAACTGTTATTTTTTCTGCAATTACCAAGTAAGCGTAAAGGAGTTAAATCCTGTAGTCTAATTCATTTCATTAAATTCTGTAAATAATTTTTAGCCTTATTACATAACAAAAATATATGACATGATCTCATATCATACACAAATTATAGTAGACCTGAGAAGAAATAAGGGATTTATAGGTAGTCAGAGTTTCTGCATTACAGTTTGGACTACAAATAATTCCCATCTCCCTATCTACCTCCCACACACATTCTATTTTATAGTACAAAATCCAATCCTTCACTTGCCCAATGAGGAAGATACTATCACGAATTAAGAATATCTATCTATCTAACTATCTATCTAGTCATCCATCCATCTGTCCTAGATTTCTTTTCTCACTCAGATGTTTATTAATATCTAATTCATTCCTGTCTTGCTGCTTTATTTATAAATAAGTATACCCAACTGGTTGGGGAAATAATACTCCGAAATAAGCTACAAGTACCTGAAATCTTGGCTTTTAAAAATTATTATTTATATCAGCTGCCACCTAAGATTTTTCTGCATGGTCATTAAAACCACCCCTAGAAGAGAATGCCTGTCTTCTCCTGTGCCTAAAAAATGCTACTCCAGGACAAGGTGGCCTGGGTTCCCACTGGAGATTCCAAGTTGTTATCAGAACTCCATATACTCCTGATCCAAAACTGTCCTGTCTCCAAGCAGAAGCCCCAACACTCTCATTCAGTGCTAGACCCGATGTCATGCTCTAATTGCCTATTCTTTCTGAGACTTACTTTCCTCATCTGTAAAGTGAGATCATGAATGCATAGCAGGGAGAAAATGTGGGGTGATGAAGTAATATTGATGTCATCACAGTCCTCACCATCCATTTTATTTTATTTTATTTTTGAGATAGGGTCACACTCTGTCACCCAGTCTTGAGTGAAATGGTGCGATCTTGGCTCACTGCAACCTCTGTCTCCTAGGTTCAAGTGATTCTCCTGCCTCAGCCTCTCAAGTAGCTGGGATTACAGGCACACATCACCATGACCGGCTAAGTTTTGTATTTTTGTGTAGAGATGGGCTTCCCCATGTTGTCCAGGATGGTCTCCAACTCCTGTGCTCAGGTTCGCCTAGGCCTCCCAAATCTCTGGGATTAAGGGCATCAGCCACCACGCCCTGCCAGTCTTCGGTATTCTATGGGCATGCATAAAGGCATATCAGTTACTGTGTCCACATTTTTTACTTTAAACTTTTCAATCCATAACCCCTCTTCTCAGTGAAGCTGTGTTATGTTCTTCTTCACAAAAGAATAACCAAAGATTGGACCTGAGGTGGTGGCCATGGCTACCTGAGTTGAGGCTGACTCCTTGGTAAGTTAGACAGCAACTTCTTTGTGACCCATAGGAATAATAACATTGATAAGAACTACCTCAGCCAGTTGGACTATCCATCTTTTGAGGATAAAAGGAGGGATGACAAATAACACTTTTGGTTGTTGTGGGTTAACAGGGGAAGACAGTAACCATGAACACAAAATAGCTTTAGGAGCTGATAAGCTGATTTGATTCCTCAAGTTTTTTCTACTTCCAGTGCCAGAACCTATATACCTGTAACATAAATGCCATCAATCCAAAATTAGGTGGAGTTAATCTCTGTTCCTCGCCCTTACATGAGTCATTTTAGCCAGTTGTACCGGAGTTGCCAGCAGTCAGCACTCAGGAAGCTTTTGGATCTGTCTGTAGCCTCAGGGTGAGGTGGGAGGCATTAAGCTCACCTTTCCATGGTTGGAACTCAAGGGCTGAGAGCTGTGTAATGAGGCAGTGGATGAACATTCCCTCTTATGATAATTTAGGATAGAGGTACTGACTACCAAAAATCAGGTTTTGCCAGCCTAGTTCCATTTTGGACACATGAAAGAGGTAAAAATAACAAATTCATGTGCCAGATTATCTGACAAGAAATAGGTAAGGGAGTGTGGGCTGTCTTAAGGCCCTGTTTCATGAAATAGTAGAAATCATACACACACAAAATATCTAAAGCTGTTATGGCAGAAAACTAAATTCCAGGTTTATTGAATGCACAAGCTAGATTGGCTGCTATAGTTAAAATTTAAACAAGAATGAATAACATTTGAGTAATTGGATACTTACAGTCAATAAGCTATCTCTCTTGCTCGCTCTCTTTTTTAAGTTTGCTAATTAGACCTATTTAATTTCTATCCAAGAAGCTTAACCAATAAAGCATTTGATAACTCAACAAATATTAATTCCTTTCTTTCATACAACTGCATTGAAGGGAAAAAATCACAACATATATTTTACTCCTTATGTACTTTTAAAAATTTTAAGCTTCAATAAATTAGGTTTCATATTGTTCTTACTGTTGCTATTTTATGTATTCATGTATTAATATTTTTATTCATTCAGTCATTCACTATCCAGGCATTGGGACTGCTGCAAAGAACAAGATACAACTCCAGATTAGAGGACAGTCTGTCTAATGGGAAGACTGGCAGTCAAACAAACAGACAATTATGAACTGGAAAAATGCTAGTACAGTTCTGTAGAATCACAGAAAGGGGAATAACTAATTCTATTAGAAAAAAGAACAGACTGTATAGCCAATTACTTAGGAATTTAGCTTTCAATTCTAGTTTGTGTTAAATTAACATTTGCTTGTATGTCTCTTAATCATATATTTTTATTCCGACATAACCAGCCTTCTAATTATGAGTTAAATGAATTGTTATTTTCAGCTGTAGCAAAGTTCTGTGTTCTATCTTCAAAGACATTTTTTTAGCTTTGTGGAAAGAGAACTACATATAATATCTTATTAACCAAATCTGGTTTAAAAAAGCAAAAAGCAGGAAGTGCTATAAATATGAAAATTTCATATTTTCTTTATGCAGTACTCAGAAACAGTCTTCAGGAAGACCTTATTCACACCTACATAAGAAATACATTGAAAATCTGAAGAGAGGAAGTGGATACCATATGTTGCTCTAAAAAATCACTACACTAGGAAAAACAAATGAACAAACAAAAAAGCAATTTATCGTGGTGAGTAAAGAGATCGAAGTTGAAGTGCCTTCACCAACAGCATGCTCCTGTTTTATTTGATTGCTTGTTGTTTCACAAAACATAGTAAGAAAACATAAGTTCAAGAGAATTTCTATTGTATGTCTACAAAAGTCAGCTAGCCCTGCAAATTCTGTCACATCTGTTTGTTCCTGCATTCTGAGATTACATCATGAATGAGATAAGGTGATTTTAAAACTTGGTTATTGAAACAAATCTTGAAGACATTCAAAAAGGTTTAACAATTAGATTTTACTAAACATGTTTGACTCTTCCTGACTCATCAATTAGTAGTCTTAAAATGGGATGAAAAATTATATTATTTTCATATCTTAAAAGGAAAAAAATATTTTTCACTTGGGGAAAATATATTTTCTGTGTTACTTATTCATTTTCAATTTGTATTTAGATCAAGAAACTTCTTTTGACATAATAGAAATTGACAGAACAATACAGTTTACACCAGCAATCTGATTTTTTCTTTAACATTTCAAAACATATCTAATATTTAAAAGTCACTTCCATTTAACTTTACCAGATGTCACTAATATTGTTACTAGATATATCTGTAATTTACATAATTTTATATATATAGAAAACTGATTTTTTAAAAAATTGACAACCATTAAATCAAGGCTTACAGCAATGATGGAAGGCAGAAGCCTTTGTCCTCAGACCTCATCTTAATTAATCAGGTCACCTATTACCTTGACAAGTGACATGAGCTTTCAGAGAGAGAAGACCCGGATTTATACTTTTATAGACCAATTATGAACATGATTTTGATCTGGTGACTTTTACATGGCCTAAGTTACAAGGTAAAGTCTATCTCCCTAAGACTGGCTGAAGTTAATTTATGGGATTCCAAAGTTGATTAATAATGCTATGACAGGAAACAAGAAAGAAAGAGAATCTTTCATGAAGCTCCTTTCTCCTGTTCTCCAAGGGAGGGTCAAAGGTGTGATTTACCCAAGTGCGGTCCTGCAAGAATCAGTTATATCCTGTTTATTTCCTTTCTGCCATCTGTTCCTCTCCTGAGGCTGACTACTCACATTGGAGATAATATGGTTTTAGAGACAGTGAGAAAGATACTATATTCTTTTTAGTTTTTCTCTACCTTCTTACAGAAAGGCATTATCTTAGTCAGTTCAGCTGCTATAACAAAAATACCATAGACTGGGTGACTTAAACAGCAAACATTCATTTCTCACGGTTCTGGAGGCTGAAAAGTCCAAGATCAAGGGGTCAATTGTTCTGGTTCCTGATGAGGGCCTCCTTCCTGGTTTGCAGATACTATCTTCTTGCTGTATACTTCACATAGTGGAGAGAGAGAAAGAGAGTGAGAGAGTTATTTAGAGAGAGAGAGAGACAAAGCGAACAAATGCTCTGGCCTCTTCTTTTCTAAAGGCACTCATCCCACCATGAGGAGCTCATTCTCCTGACCTCATCTAAACATAATTGCCTCCAAAAAGCTCCAACTCCAAATATGATTACACTGGAAGTTAGGGCTTCAACATATCAATTTTGGAGAAATACAAGCATTTAGCCCATAGTCATTTATTAAGCCATAACTCTATAATTTCAATTTTTAAATGTCAATCTACCACTTCATGTTTATCAAACCTTATCCTTGATATATGAACCTGCTTGCAGTTTCTTCAAGCAAAATTAGCTGTTTGTTAGTTGTATCCTACAGAATTGTTGCTCTCCTTCCCTCTGTACACACCTGAGCTATACCTGAACAACATCTATTCTGCACCTTCCCTTTATATGGAAAATACTTACTTAGTTTCAGTAATCAGACCCCTCCTATTAGAATTTCTTTTGCTTCTGTGGTTGTTTAAATCTTGCTTTTCAGACTGGATAAGGTGAATCTGCTAAGGCATGTTTTATAACAATGTTTCCATTTGTAGCATATCCAGCATATAAATGGAATTGATGTTTAATGAAACAATGCATGAAAGCTCATGAAATAATTTTGGTTACTGATATGGTTTTGCTGTGTCCCCACCCAAATCTCATCTTGAATTCCAATGTGTTGTGGGAGGAACCCGATAGGAGGTAATTTTCCTCACTTCCACTTTAGCTTCCTACTCATTTTCTCTTGCTGTCACCATGTAAGAAGTGCCTTTCACCTCCCGCCATAATTCTGAGGCCTCCCCAGCCAAGTGGAACTATAAGTCCAATTAAACCTCTTTTTCTTCCCAGTCTCGGATATGTCTTTATCAGCATCATGAAAACTTACTAATACAGTAAATTGGTACCAGTAGAGTGTGGCGTTGCTGAAAAAATACCCAAAAATGTGGAAGCGACTTTGGAATGTGTAACAGGCAGATGTTGGAACAGTTCTGAGTCCTCTGGCTCAGAAGAAGACAAGAAAATGTGGAAAGTTTAGAATGCCCCAGAGACTTATTGAATGGCTTTGACCAAAAGGTTGATAGAGATATGGACAATAAGGTCTGGGCTGAGGTTGTCTCAGATGGAGAAGAGGAACTTATTGGGAACTGGGGCAAAGTTAACTCTTGTTATGTTTTAGCGAAGAGACTGGTGGCATTTTGCCCATGCCCTAGAGATTTGAGGAACTTTGAACTTGAGAGAGATGATTTACGGTATCTGGTGGAAGAAATTTCTAAGCAGCAAAACATTCAAGAAGTGACTTTGTTACTGCTAACGGCATTCAGTTTTACAAGGGAAGCACAGCATAATAATTTGGAAAATATGCAACCTGACAATGTGACAGAAAAGAAAAACCCATTTTCTGGGAAGACATTCAGATCAGCTACAGAAATTTGCATAAGTAGCAAGGAGCCTAATGTTACTTCCCAAGACTATGGGGAAAATGTCTCCAGGCCATGTCAGAGACCATCATAGCAGCCCCTCCCTGGAGGCCCAGGAGGAAAAAAGGATCTCTGTACTGTGGGCAACCTAGGGATTTGGTGCCCTGTGTCTCAACTACTCTAGCCATGGCTGAAAGGGACCAATGTACAGCTTGGGCTGTGGCTTCAGAGGGTGGAAGTCCCAAGCTTTGGTAGCTGCCATGTGGTGTTGAGCCTGCAGGTGCACAGAAGTCAAGAATTGAGGTTTGGGAACCTCTGACTAGATTTCAGAAGATGTATGGAAACACCTTGACGCTCAGGCAAAAGTTTTCTACAGGGGTGGGGACCTCATGGAGAACCTCTGCTACAGCAGTTGCAGAAAGGAAATGTGGAGTTGGAATCCCCACACAGAGTCCCTACTGGGACACTGCCTAGTGCAGCTGTGAGAAGACAGCCACTGTCATCCAGACCCCAGAATGCTAGATCCACTGACAGCTTGCAGTTTGCACCTGGAAGAACCTCAAACACTCAATGCCAGCCTGTGAAAGCAGCTAGGAGGGAGGCTGTACCCTGCAAAGCCACAGGGGCAGAGCTGCCCAAGACCATGGGAACCCACCTCTTGCATCAGCATGACCTGGAAGTGAGACCTCAAAGGAGATCATTTTGGAGCTTTAAAATTTGACTCCCTTGCTGGATTTTAAACTTGCATGGGACCTGTAGCCTCTTTATTTTGGCCAATGTCTCCCATTTGGAATGGCTGTATTTCTCCAATTCTTGTACTCCCATTGCATCTAGGAAGTAACTACCTTGCTTTTTATTTTACAGGCTCATAGGTGGAAGGGACTTGCCTTGTCTGGGATAAGACTTTGGTCTATGGACTTTTGAGTTAATGCTGAAATGAGTTAAGACTTTGGGGCACTGTTGGGAAGGCATGATAGGTTTTGAAATGTAAGAATATGAGATTTGGGAGGGGCCGGGGTAGAATGATATGGTTTTGCTCTGTCCTTACCCAAATTTCATCTTGAATTTCCAAGTGTTGTGGGAGGGACATGGTGGGAGGTAATTGAATCATGGGGGCCAGTCTTTCTCATGCTATTCTCGTGATAGTGAATAAGTCTCTCAAGATCTGATGGGTTTATCACAGGTTTCTGCTTTTGCTTCCTTCTCATTTTCTCTTGCTGCCATCATGTAAGAAATGCCTTTCGCCTCCTGCCATGATTCGGAGGCATCTCCAGCCATGTGGAATGGTAAGTCCAATTAAACCTCTTTTTCTTCTCAGTCTTGGGCATGTCTTTATCAGCAGCATGAATACAGACTAGTACAGTTACTCTCAATGTATAATGGAAAAGACTCAAAGAGAAAACAGCTAAATATATTGACAGGCTAGATAATATTGATAATATATTTTGTTTGTCCATCAACAAATTGTCACTTCTTCTTTTATTCTTTTTTCATTTATAAGAGGCAATGTCACCTGTCTCAGGAACTAAATTATTTTTTCTCCACTTGTCAGTGATTGGCTGAAGGGTAAGATTATTAACCCCCTTCTGGTATTTGAATTATAATCAGAAGTAGAATACAAAGTTTTTTCCACCCTGAGAAAAATAGATACCTAAAGATAAGCAGCCCTTACCTACTTTCTATTCAGGGCATTAAAATGAGGAAATCGTCCTCAATGGCTACTGCATCCTTCATACAACCCCAAGAAGTAAACCAATAATACACCAGAGAGCTGAACACAGAGGACTGTTTTGTTCAACTGCTTTATCTGTTCTGAGACTTTTCATATGTAGACTATTTGTTACATGGGAATGTACCTTTCTAGTTTTTTTAACCTTTTAAGTCAAGTATTTGGTTATTCCAATTAGGTGGATCTTAACTCACTCGAGTTTGATGACTGTGACTAACAATAAATCTCCACCTGTTAGGAAACACATCTGGACAGAGACATCTTCTCATGTTAGTTAAGTCCCCTTCTAACTGCCTTTCAGAAAAATTTGGAATTGAAGCCCTTTGGTACAGAATTTGCAGGATGTTGCCCATTTTATTTTGGCTATGTAGGGGCCCTGGTCATTTTTCCAAGTAACACTATCTATGATTGTAACCTAAATATATTTACAATCTTTTATTGCCCACAGAGGAATTTCCTCCCTTTGCTTTCCTATAGCAGGAGTTTATTTCTCTGCAAAAAAAAAAAAAAAAAAAAAAAAAAAGAAATGTTATGAGCCCTGAAGGCAGTGTGAAGCAAGCCCCTGCATCTATAGATAAACTTTTAGGAAAGGCATCACTAGTGAACTAGATAAAACAGCAATTGAACCACTTTATTAAGGCTTGCAGCTTTCTAAAAGCTTCTTATTTCTCTCCAGTAGGAGTGAACTCTGATAATATCTATGGTGAAGGGCAGCATCCTCGGTTTGAAGGAACTCCATTTTTATTTTAAGCATTAATATAAAGCACCTTTTTACTCTTCTTCCACTCACATTGCTTCCACTCACCTCCTCTACATCCTCTCCTTTCCACTACCCTTCCACTCACTCCTGCCTTCCAAAATATATTCCCTTCCTAAATAATTTAGTCCCTTGCCAAAGAAGCAACTCACTCGGCATAAGACAGGGATAATCTCCACTACTGTGCACACTGTGGTTGAAAATGAAGTCTTTGGCTGATGAGCGTGTGTAGATGTGTTACTAATGTGACTTCTGTAGCTGTCATATAATAGCTATTATGAACTAGCAGACCCAGAAAATTACATGGTGTAATTGCTATTTGAATTTATATTTAATTTCCCGTGGAAAATGTGGTCCAGTCAATAGTCTCAAGTTTATCAGTCAATGAAATCGTAAAATACCTCTGCCTTATTTACTCCATTCATAAAATTGAAATAAAAACAACTATTGTACAACAATGCTCTTAGAATTGGAAGTACGCTACCTTCAAATAAGTAAAAAGTTTATCATTAAATGGCATGCAGTATGTTACTTAAGCAGACACAGGTAAATTCAAGAAATATAACCCAGATGTGGGAAAAGGGAGAAAAAACCATATTGAATGGCCAGTTCATCAATGGAAAACCTCATACTCAGGGGAAAATAAATCAACTGCACTTTTTGAGGAGATCATGAGCCAACACAGAGATACCACATTTCTAAATTACTAATTAACTTTTATAGATTAAATTATTTAACAAATTTTCATTTACCTTGTGCCCTACATGTTTCCCAAATCAGGCTGCTTATTATCATGCCAAATTCTTTTCCACACTCTAAAGAATGTCAAAAATGGTTAAGTCAGTGCACTATCTCTTTGTCATATAAATATATTTCATTTATAATTCAAGGTTAATATTTTCTTTAAAGGAAGCTACGGGTTTTCAATGGTTGAAGTTGCTACAGGAGAGCATCTTTGAAATTTTGCATTATTGACCTATTTAAACAGTAAGACCTTAGAGAACGACATCAGTCATTTCTAATTGTTAGATTAAAAGAATGACATCAAATATAGCAGGAAAGTTAGAATAACACATTTTGAGAAAACATATGGTATTTTTATGTAAATTCAAGCCTGCACATAAAAATCTTATTTGTCAGTTATCAGCAATTCTTTCTTGACTGTCTCTGATTTAGGATGAGCCAATCTTTAGCAATGGGGAGAAACGGAATCTGATTTTTCATATTCTGGTTTTTAAATTGTTACACATTCTAATTGTGAATCAAAGTTTATTATTAAGAATTATTAGTTATATATAAATTAATTAAGCTGTATCTTAATTGATATAAAACAAGAGTTTGAATAATGGACATTAAGAGTCTCTCCTTGGGTGAGATGTGATTATTCCTGATTTAAGATACAGGTGAAATCATTCACTAGGTTTTGAGCACAACACACACCTAATCAGAGAGTGGCTGGGCAAAGGGATTTTATAATCACAGAGATAAATATTAATAATAGAAGGAGATGTGTAATGTCTTATTGTCAAAATATAGAATATATTTAGCAGTGAGTACTACTAAATACACCACAATCACAGAAGTCAACATCTTGGGTAGAGCACATTTCTATTTTGAAAAATTAGTCGGTTTAACCACCATTATAGCTTGCTGTTTTTATATTGCTAGGTATTATTTCTGCAAAATATCAAAAATATAGTTAGAAAATACAACTGCTTTCAGAAATCTTTGTATGCCCTTTTGATAATGTTTGACTTCAGAAAATTTTTAACACAGATTATGTATTTGTTAATTATTTGTTTCCATTTTGGTAGAGGACCTGAAAAACTATTCTGGGTGATTGGATCCCGTAAGTTACAGAAAATACAGTGTTTCAAAACTGTTTTACAAGATGTATTTAAAGTATATGTGGGGGTGGGGCCGAGATGGCCAACTAGAAACAGCATTGTTTGGAGGCTCCCATCAAAAAAAAAAAAACATAATAAGCGTGTGAATCCTTCACCAGCAACCAAGGTATCCAGATTCTCTCATCAGAAATGACTAGGAGGCTGACATGACCCACAGAGAGAAGGAAAAACAGTGTGGTGCTGCAGCTCACCCGAGATCCACTCTCCCCCAGCCAAGGGAGGTGGTGAGTGACCCTGCTACCCAGATGGGGAAACTATACTTTTTCCATGGAACTGTTAACACACTAAGCTCTCTGGGCAGCGGAAGGGCAACACCCATCTCTATAGCTCCAGGCTGTGGTTTTCCACTGTTGGAGCGAGGGAGGCTGGTTGGCTTGGTCCCAAGACTTGTCACCCACTGCCCAACACACAGGAAGTGGCAGTCTGCTGCCACAGGGCCTCTTCAGGCCTGACCCTGACCTATCCTTCCTCACTGGGCAGGCCTCCCCTGAAGGAATTCCAATAATTCCAGCCAGAGGCTCAGGGACAGAACCCAGATCTCCCTGGGCCTGAGGCCATAAGGGGAGGAATGGCCGCAGTGACTGCGGACCAGCAGACTTAGCCTTTCCTCCTGGTAGTTCTGAGGAATCTGGGCAGCCTAGATGAGTGGTTTTCTCCCTGGGGAGGCACAACCCCTCCACCAAGAGACCAAACTCTTCTTTAAACGGGTCCTGTTCCCTGTGCCACCCAACTGGGTGAGACCCTCCAACAAGGAATTGTCAGACACCCTATGCAGGAGCAATCCTACTGGCATCAGATTGGTGTCCCTTGAGGTCAGAAGTCCCACCAGTGGGACTCCAGCCTCCTTGGGTGACATCTCCAGGTGGAAAAGTGAATCAGATGAATAGGGCCTGAAGTGAACCTCCAGTAAACTGCAGCAGCCCTATAGAAGAAGGACCTGGTCATTGAAAGAAAAACAAACAAGCAGAAGGCAGCAATAACAGCACCACCACCACTACCATCAACAAAGCCCCCCCAAAAACCCCATCTTAGGGTCAGCAACCTCAAAGACCAAAACTAGACAAACTCACGAAGATGAGAAAGAATCAATAAAAAAATGTTGAAAACCCGAAAGGCCAGAGTGCCACTTCTCCTCCAAATGATCACAGTGTCTCCCCATCAAGGCCATAGGACTGGACAGAGGATCAGAGGGATGAATGGACAGAAGTAGGCTTCAGAAGATGGGTAATAAAAACTATGCTGAGCTAAAGGAGCATATTCTAACCCAAATGCCAAGAAGCTAAGAACAGTGATAAAAGGTTAGAGGAATTGCTAACTAGAATAACCAGTTTAGAGAGGAACATAAACGACCTGTTGGAGCTGAAAAACACAGTATGAGAACTTCATGAAACATACACAAATATCAGTAGCCAAATCAACCAAGCAGAAGAAAGGTTATCAGAGTTTGAAGACCACCTTGTTAAAATAAGGCATGCAGACAAGACCAGAGAAATAAGATGAATAAGAATAAACAAAGCCACCAAGAAATATGGGACTTCATAAAAAGGCCAAACCTACGATTAATTGGTGTACCAGAAGGAGACAAAGAGAATGGAAACAAGCTGGAAAACACACTTCAGGATATTATCCGGGAGAACTTCCCCAACCTAATGATACAGGTCAACATGCAAATTCAGGAAATAGAGACACCACCATTACGACACTCCATGAGAAGATCAACCACAAGATACATAATCATCAGATTTTCCAAGGTCGAAATCAAGGAAAAACTGTTAAGAGCAACCAGAAAGAAAAGCCGGTCACCTGCAAAGGCAAGCCCATCAGACTAAGAGTGGACCTCTCAGGAGAAACTCTACAAGCCAGAAGAGTATTCAACATTCTAAAAAAAAAAAAAAAAAAAAAAAAAAAAAATTCAGCCCAAAATTTTGTATCTAGCCAACCTAAGCTTCATAAGCAAAGGATAAATAAAATCCTTTCCAGACAAGCAAATGCTGGGGGATTTTGTCACCACCAGGCCTGCCTTCCAAGAGCTCTTGAAGGAAGCACTAAATATGGAAAGGAAAAACCGGTACCAGCCACTGCAAAAACACACCAAACTATAGAGACCAATGACAGTATGAAGAAACTGCATCAACCAGTGTGCAAAATAACCAAATAGCAGCATGATGACAGGATCAAATTCACAATAATAATACTAACCGTAAATGTAAAAGGGCTAAATGCATGAATTAAAAGACACAGACTGTCAAATTAGATAAAGAGTCAAGAACCATTGCTGTGCTGTATTCAGGACACCCATCTCCTGTGCAAAGACACACATAGGCCCAAAATAAAGGGATGGAGGAAAAGTAACTACACAAATGGAAAGAAAAAAAAAAAGCAGGGGTTGCAATCCTAGTCTCTGACAAAACGGATTTAAAACAAAAAAGATAAAGAAGAGCAGCACATAATGGTAAAGGGAACAATTGAATGAGAAGAGCTAACTATTTTAAATATATATGCACCCAATACAGGAGAACCTAGGTTTATAAAATAAGTTCTTAGAGACCTACAAAAAGACTTAGACCCCCACACAAAAATAGTGGGAGACTTTAACACCCCACTGTCAGTATTAGACAGATCAATGAGACAACAAATTAACAAGTATATTCAGGACTTGAACTCTGCTTTGGATCAAGCATACATAATAGACATCTACAGAACTCTCTACCCCAAATCAACAGAATATACATTATTCTTAGTGCCACATAGCACTTATTCTAAAACTGACCACATAATTGGAAGTAAAAGACTCCTCAGCCATGTAGAAGAACTGAAGTCTTAACAAACTGTCTCTCAGACCACAGTGCAATCAAATTAGAACTCAGGATTAAGAAACTCATTCAAAACCACACAATTACATGGAAATTGAACAACTTGCTCCCGAATGACTCCTTTGTAATTAATGAAATTAAGGCAGAAATCAATAAGTTCTTTGAAACCAATGAGAACAAAGACACAATGTACCAGAATCTCTGGGACACAGCTAAAGCAGTGTTAAAAGGGAAATTTATAGCCCTAAATAAGCTCATCAGAAAGTTTGAAAGATCTCAAATTGACTCTAACATCACAATTAAAAGAGCTAGAGAGGCAAGAACAAACTAATCCAAAAGCTAGCAGAAGACAAGAAATAACTAAGATCAGAGAAGAATTCAAGGAGATAGAGACACAAAAAGCCCTCCAAAAAAATTAATAAATCTAACAGCTGTTTTTTGAAAAAATTAACAAAATAGATACACTGCTAGCTAGACTAATAAAGAAGGAAAGAGAGAAGAATCAAATAGAAGCAATAAAAAATGCAAAGGGGATATAACCACTGACCTTATAGAAATACAAATTACCATCAGAGAACACTATAAACACCTGTATGCAAAAAAAAAAAAAACTAGAAAATCTAGAAGAAATTGATAAATTCCTGTACACGAACACCATCCCAAGAGTAAACCTGAAAGAAGTTGAATCCCTGAATAGACCAATAAGAAGTTCTGATATTGAGGCAGTAATTAATAGCCTACCAATCAAAAAAAGACCAGGATCAGTTGCATTAACAGCTGAATTCCACCAGAAATACAAAGAGGAGCTGGTACCTGTCCCTCTGAAACTATTCCAAGCAATTGAAAAGGAGGGACTCCTCTCTAACTCATTTTATGAAGCCAACATCATCCTGATACCAAAACCAGGAAGAGACACAACAAAAAAAGAAAACTTCAAGCTAATATCCCTGATGGACATCAATGCAAAAATCCTCAATATAATACTGGAAAAACGTATCCAGCAGCACATCAAAGAATGTACCCACCACGATCAAAATGGCTTCATCTCTGGGATGCAAGGTTGGTTCAACATGCAAATCAATAAACGTAATCCACCACATAAACAGAACCAAAGACAAAAATCACATGATTATCTCAATAGATGCAGAAAGAGCCTTAGAAAAAATTCAACATCCTGTTTTTATACATGTTAAAAACTCTCAATAAACTAGGTATTATGGAACATATCTCAAAATAATAAGGGCTATTTATGACAAACCCACAGCCAATATCATATTGAATGGGCAAAAGCTTGAAACATCCCCTTTGACAACTGGCACCACAGACAAGAATGCCCTTTCTCACCAATACTATTCAACATAGTATTGGAAGTTCTGGCCAGGGCAATCAGGTAAGAGAAAGAAATAAAAGTATTTAAATAGGAAGAGAGGACGTCAAATTGTCTCTGTTTGCAGATGACATGATTTTATATTTAGTAAATCCCATCACCTAAGCCCAATAATTCCTTAAACTGATAAACAACTTCAGCAAAGTCTCAGGATACAAAATCAATGTGCAAAGTCACAAGCATTTTCTTATACCAACAATAGACAAGGAGAGTCAAATCAGGAATGAACTCCCATTCACAATTGCTACAAAGAGAATAAAATACCTAAGAATACAGCAAACCATGGATGTGAAGGACCTCTTCAAGGGGAACTACAAACCACTGCTCAAGGAAATAAGAGAGTACACAAATGGTAAAACATTCCATCTTCACGGATAGGAAGAATCAGTATCGTGAAAATGGCCATAATGCCCAAGGTCATTTACAGATTCAATGCTATTCCCATCAAACTACCATTGACATTTTTCACAGAATTAGATAAAAGTATTTTAAATATAATATGGAATCAATGAAGACCCCACATAGCCTAGACAATCCTAAGCAAAAAGAACAAAGCTGGAGGCATCACGCTACCTGACTTCAAACTATACTGCAAGGCTACAGTAACCAAAAGAGCATGGTACTGGTACCAAAACAGACATATAGACCAATGGAACAGAACAGAGACCTCAGAAATAACATCACAAATCTACAACCACCTGACCTTCAACCAACCTGCCAAAAGCAAACAATGGGGAAAGAATCTTCTATTTAGTAAATGATGCTGGGAAAACTGGCTAGCCATATGCAGAAAACTGAAACTGGACCCCTTCCATACACCTTATACAAAAATTAACTCAAGATGGGTTAAAGACTTAAATGTAAAACCCCAAACCATAAAAACCCTAGAAGAAAACCTAGGCCATTCAGGACATAGGCATGGGCAAAGACATCAGGACAAAAATGCTGAAAGCAATTGCAATACTAGCTAAAATCAAAAAATGAGATTTAATTGAACTAAAGAGCTTCTGCACAACAAAAGATACTATCATCAGAGTGAACAGACAACCTACAGAATGGGAGAAAATTTTTGCAATCTACCCATCTGATAAAGGTCTAATATCCAGAATTTACAAAGAAATAAATTTACAGGAAAAAACAACCCATCTAAAGGTGAGCAAACGATATGAACAGATGCTTTTCAAAAGAAAACATTTATGCAGCCAACAAACATACGAAAAAAAGCTCAACATCACTGATCATCAGAGAAATGCAAATCAAAACCACAATGAGATACCATCTGATACCAGCCAGAATGGTAATTATTAAAACGTCAGGAAACAATAGATGTTGGCGAGGCTGTGGAGATATAGGAACACTTTTACACTGTTGGTGGGAATGTAAATTAGTTAAGCCATTGTGGAAGACAGTATGGTAATTCCTCAAGGATCTAGAACCAGAAATACCATTTGACTCAGCAATCTAATTGCTAGGTATATACACCCAAAAGAATTGAAATCATTCTACTGTAAAGACATGCACACATATGTTTATTGCAGGACTATTTACAATAGCAAAACGTAGAACCTACCCAATGCCCACCAATGATAGACTGGATAAATAAAATGTGGTACATGTACAACATGGAATACTATGCAGCCATAAAAAGGAAGGAGATCATGCTCTTTGCAGGGACATGGATGAAGTTGGAAACCATCATCCTCAGCAAACTAACACAGGAACAGGAAACCAAATACTGCATGTCCTCACTCATAAGTGGGAGTTGAACAATGAGAACACATGGACACAGGGAGGAGAACATCACACACCAGGGCCTGTTAGGGGTTGGAGGGTGAGGGTGGAAACTTAGAGGACAGGTTAATAGGTGCACCAAACCACCATGGCACAGGTATACCTATGTAACAAACCTGCACGTCCTGCATGTATCCTGTTATTTTTTTTTAAGAAGAAATAAAAAAAGAAACTCTGATATCTATATCTATATATATCTATGTACAGATACATATAGATATATATGATGAAATACTACTCTGCTATAAAAAGGAATAAACTAACGGCATTTACAGCAACCTGGATGTGACTGAAGATTATTATTCTAAGTGAAGTAACTCAGGAATGGAAAACAAACATCATATATTCTCACATGTAGTTGGGTGCTACACTATGAAGATGCAAAGGAATAAGAATGACACAATGGACTTTGGGGACTCAGAAGAAGACAGGGTAAGAGGGTGAGGGATAAAAGATAACAAATTGGGTCCACTGTATATTGCTTGGGAGATGGGTGTGACAAAATCTCACAAATCACCATTAAATAACTTACTCATGTAACCAAACACCACCTCTTCCAAAATAACCTATGGAAATAAAAATTTTTTTAAAAAATGAAAAAAATTATACATGTGTACATAGGTGTTTTGTTAAATTTTCTCTTTCTATGGTAAATGATGAATAATTAAAATAATTATATATCAATACCCTAACAACTATCAGTGGTGAAATATATGCATTCAATATACATTTTGAATTTGAAAATGTAAAAGTCATCCCACTACTGGGTATCTACTCAAAGGATATTACTATATAAAAACAGATACATGCACTCATATGTTTATGGCAGCACTGTTCACAATGACAAAAATATGGAATCAACCTAATTGTCCATCATCCATTCATGGTTGCATAAAATAAATGTGGTATATATACACAATGAAATACTATTCAGCCATAAAAAAGAATTATATCATGTTTTTTGCAACAACATAGATGGAACTGGAGACCATTATCTTAAGTAAAACAACTAAGAAACAGAAGGCAAACACCACATGTTTTCACAGGTGGGAGAAGGATGGATGATGAAAAATTACTTAATGGGTATAATAATGTACATTATTCAAATGATGATTACACTAAAAGCCCAGACTTTACCACTAGGCAATATATCTGTGTGACAAAATTGCACTTGTATCCCTTAAATTTATACAAATTATATGTGTGTATGTATATTTATTTACATATACATATTTACAATTATATATACATACACACACACATACACTCACACACAAATATAGTTATGCGTTATTAATATTTAATATTTAGACTGGCACTGGCACCTTCCCTAAGGCCATTTATTTCAGAAGGTCATGTGTCACTTACAGAGCAGGATATGTCCTTAGGAAACAGTGAAGTTCCATGAGGCACTATGTGAAAGTTACACTCTCAATAGTTTCTTTCCTTTCAATGTATTTTGACAAATTACAGTGTACACATGCCAGGTTAAAATGATTTATGGATTATATTAGCTAGATTAAGCTAAATAAATCTCCCAGAATGGCTAATGACTTTAAAACATTTCTGTAAGAAAACAGTCTATTAAAATAGTGTCAATAATGTAGACACAATAAACAATGAAAAAACATGGGTATGACGTTTAACATATCCTAGTAAAAATTCTTAATCATGAAACAAAACCATGATTCTTTTAATTATATCTGACAACTGGTGGGTGACAGATGGAAAAAAATTAGTTTATCAGACATAGGGATTTGCATTCATTATTTTTTAAAGTAAATTGCACTCTATCTTGTTGATTTCTGAGGTAGTAATGCTCTGAACTTCCTACAATTTTCAACAATCTATTTCATGTCTGTCTTAAGAATTTATACTTTGAGTATCCTTACATTTATAAAACTTACATAAGGGTAACCACCTATATATACAATTTATTTTAACATATATTTTGAAATTGTGGTTAAAAATTGTTTTGGAAGAGAGGTCTGTAATTTTTCTAAAAAAGTTTAAATACTATTATCTTGGAGTTTAGACTTTGAAAACTTATAATGAACATGGGAACTTAGTTTAATCTATCTGTATTTGAGCAATAAGAATTTCAACATATATATAGCATACAGTCTATACATTTTAATGTTTTATAAATGAAACATTATTACTGAAATAAAATGATCACAATCTTGAAACTGTAATTCTGACATTTATTACATTATCACTGTGCAATTAATATACAAATAAATTGATTGTAATCTGTTACACTGTTAAAAAAAAAAAAAAAGCAAAAAACCCTTACCTGTGGCCATGGATGGATGCTATTGACACAAGTAAATATTTGTTTGGTTTCCAGAAAATTTACCTTACCTTGGGAGTCTTCTATGAATGTTCAAATGTAAATCTATGTTAATCTGGCCTCTTGTTCATCTTTCCCATGGAAATATTGCAAAGGCAAATATTTCAGTTTCGTAATTTAAATATGTCTAAGATTATGTTCACAGGCATGCATTTTGTCTTTGAATTACTTAAAAGAGTCTACCTTATCTAATATCCTATAATCCATATTTCTCAAGGACTACTGATAGTGAAATAAGGTGACATCAAATACCTCAAACTATTTCTCTGGTCATGCCACCTCCTTTCCCCGTTAGCCACACTCCTGTTAATCCTGAAAGCTTTCATATAATTCTGGGATTACCAGGAGATCTCTGACATGTTTCTTGGATTATACACTCTGTCTCTCAGCATAGCATAATATTTAGGAGAATAGATTTTGAGCTTGAGTTCTGGCTCTAAACTTATTGTGTGTGCTTATGAGCAAGGGTGGGAAAGCCATAAGATTCATTAAATTAATATATGTAAATTTTTGGAAAGTGTGCGACACATAGAAAGCACCATACATGTTTTCTATTGTCATCCTTAGTCACAACTGCTGGTACCCTGGACAACTAATGAAGTAGTTTGGCCACAGGTGCCACCCAATTTATGTCCAACACACTGGAGCCTAAATATACCTAGAAGTATCTTTGCCAGGAAAGCTGCCAAGTCCCAGTGTTGTGAGCCCTGATGTAGTCTCTGAGGACCTGCTTGCTCTTGGCACTGCCTCCATCCCTGCTGCAGCTGCTGGCTCTGAGGATGCTGATGCTGTGTGCTCTCACTGTCCCACAGAGACCTTAGTCAAACAGCTAATTTTTCTTCTGGCTCTTTTTCCATAGCGCTCTAACTTTCTCCTGGAGCAAACACAGTGACCATTTTCTTTTAACTAAAACCTGTATGTCCAGAATAAATATCGCAAACTAGAAGCCCATGGGAAGTATTTATTGTTTTTCAATATATTTTTAATACCTTAAGGTTGGGCCTCTACTTTCAATTGACTATAGACTACTGTTCATTATTATCTTACATTCTAGGACACTTGCCACTTTTTGCTCCTGAAGATATGTTTCTAAAACTCTAGTTTCTTTATTATACTGTTGGATAAATTCATTCCCTATCAGCTTTTTGAGACTACATTCTTATAAACCCTGGCAGACCACCTTAAGCTCTCCAAAAGTTTCAGAACTTAAGATTGGTGTGGTCTAGGTTTAATATGGAGGTTTTACTTCCAATAAAACATGATAAAAAATGATTGACAGTTATATAAAGTGTTCTTGGCCTTGACTTGATAGACTTGTTGAAAAATACCCATAAAATTCCTTAATGGATAATTTTTGATAAATGAATAAATTAATATTGATATTATAAACATGTTTACTATATGTCCTTGCACAGAGATTTATACCATCACTTTAGAGAGTCTCTTCACACGGTTTTCTTTAATATAATCAAATACATAACCTTAGTCTAACATCTAACTGAGCTACTTTAAGATATAGTAGAACATATGCTGAGAATGTTTCAAAGACTGCTGACTGCCTCAATATCTAGGCTTCTGTTCTTCCTCTATAAGCAAATTCTCTATGTTTAGTGTTTTACAGCCTCCCTTTCAGATAGGTGTAGCCCATGTATCAAAGTCATGTCCAGTGGTATTGAGAAAACAGAAAGTGTCAGGTAGCCAAATTGTAATCAATGGTCTTATCCAGTGTCAAGCTGTGCTAATATTTTCAAAGATGCAGGTAGTGGTGAATACTAGGTAAAACCTGGAGATATTCTGTACTGTCAAAACCCCTTTCCAGGTCCTGAATTTTCTCGGCCCATATTTAGCATAGGAAGTTTCTAAACGATGTGTGTATTTCTGAAAATAAAACTATTTTGGTAATGAAAATTCCTTGTGTTATACTCCAGTAATTACATAGTTTAAGTGACACTTCCAAGGAATCATACCCTCAAAATTCCATAATTTCATAAATTCCAGGTTTGTTAACTGTAAAAAAAATCTTAAATACATCAGGTGTATCCTGCTAAAACTATTTCAGAGATAAGCATTCTCTAGCTAGTAAATACCATTAGTGAGTTTGCCAGGTTATTAGCATTTTCGCAGGAGGATTTGATCTCCTACTTACTAATTTCTTATCAGATATATAAGCCAAAAGATTATGTATAACTTTCAGAATTATTTTCTCTAATGTTATACCAAACAATCTCCAGCAATTCAACTGCATTTAGCATTGACCAACATTGAGTCCAGGTGTTGGTCAGACAGCCTAAGAGTTGGCACAGAATTATTAATACACCCATATTGAAAAGCCAGCTTGACTTAAATGTACCATTCTTCTTCCTTAATGTAGAACTCTCTAAATCTATTTCCACACCATTCCAAGATCCAAGATTTACATGGACATAAATCAGTGAACTCTTGTAATTCTTTTGGTGCATAAAGCTTTTCCTTTTGATTTAAAAATTGTACATGATCTCCCATGAAAGTTAAGGTCTGATCTAGTTATAAATCTAAAGGTAATTAGGGAAGGGATTAGAAAAAAGGGGCAATGAGGAGAATGACAATGTAAATAAGGAAGATGATGTCATTGAAGATTTCTCAGGGCATAAACTATTCATTGAACTTACAAAGAGCCAGACTATGCTGGCAGGAGAAGCTCAGGGAGTGTAGGAGTTTTGGATATACAGATTATTCATTTCGACTAATGTGTCTCAGTTACAATATCAAAGTGTCTCTCTTCACCAATCAATATATTAACTTTCATAAAAGAGATCTGATGGGGGCTTAAGCCATTCCTGCCCTAGTGGTTTCTAGCAGTGTTACCTTGACCCAACAGCATTATGCTTTCAGAAAATAGGTGTGTGTGCTGCATCATTTTTTATTCCACCCATCTTCGATAATAGTCTCTAAGGATAATAGTTTTTTGTTGCCTGGAAACTTGACCATGTCAGATAATCACTCCTGATTTTATTTCCTTAAAGTTCTATTCTGTTACCTGCATATAGTACTGATAAATATTATTAAATGTGAAATGTTATAAGTTAAAAATAACAGAATTATTTATATCTACTTTTAGTAGAACTATGTTTATTAAGAAAGAGAGCTCAAGTCATCTTTTAGAGAAGTAAATTGACACACCCAAACCTAAAGTTTCAGGAATTATTCCCCAAACCAATCCACAGACCTGGTGACTAAAGTACATGCTGCCTTTGCTTCTCTCACTAGATTGGGGTACATAAGAAGTGACCAACGCTGTTATTTCCAGGGTCATGGTACCCTGCAAGTATCCTTATCTGTAAACATGCCTGCTCCTTCCCTCTCTTGCCAAGTAGCTTCATTAAAAAGTAAAATTTTCTATTGGAAATCTTTCTCACTTCATGTGGCTAAAAGTTTCTTCATCTGATTTGTAAAATCTGAATCGTATCCAGATCTCATGTCAGTACAATCTAGAAAACAAAGATTTTTGCTTCATTTCTTCTACATGCTATGAACGAATTGTAGTCAATTTTCAGCAAGCCTCAAGCCATTGTATCTATCCTATCTATGGCTGAGTGTCTAATGGGAATCAACTATGAAAATATAATGTTGGTGTATATAAGTTTTATAAATGATAGGTTAGACAAAATGTATTTCTTTACTCTGATGTCTTTGAAAGTATATATGGAATCCCTTTAGAGTGGATATAATAAGAGGTATATTAAAATTTATTTGACCATACACATATTTTCATGAAACATCTATTAGAAACTAGTGGTATCTTAGGAGTCAATGTAATAAAGTTTTGGGAATAATATTTTATAGCCCACCTGATATTTTTGGAGACAACTACATTAGTAAAATCGATTACATTTTACCCTCATAAAAGAGATGTAAAGAGAAATTAGACTAGTAAATACATATACATTCATGCATGTATACCAACATCATGTGTATGTATATGAGAGAAAACATGGAAAATTGAGGTGGATTAAATAAAAAATAATTACAAATTCAAAAATATAACAGCAAAGCTGACACTATAAATCCTAATGAAGTGACTATAATGTAGAGGGAAAAAAATGATAGACTAAACTGATGAGAGAGAGAGATTAATAGATATGAAGGACCAGAACAGGAAGGAACTCAACATAATGATTCTTTCAACCATTTCTGAGAAAGAGATAAAACAAAGTCAACAAAATAAATGCTTATAGTAAGAAGGCTTTCTAGTGTTATGAATCCTGAGAGTGCGCTATTTGAAAGTGTTGAGCATTTGTCAAAAATCTATGAAATTGTATGCATGCTCTATAACATTTTGGAATCTTCATAATTATGAAATATTCTATAAGCATTTATATTAAAAAATAAAAAATAGACTTTTTAACAAAAGAAAAGAATTTGTTTTACATTTCTCTGAACTGTAAATTTCTGAACTTATGGAAAATATACCTACACTTTCGAAGAAAGAAATTCCCTGAAAATGTCTAAGATGGACAATTTACTTTTAATTTTTAATGCAACTGGAAGTTATTCACAGAGAAGCAACTTCTCAGAAACTTTACCACTCACATAATTTAAAAAATATTTTATTTGCTATTACATTCAAGTCAACTCTCAAATTAATATAGTTTATAAAGCACCATCAAGAGGAAAGGATATTATTATGCAAATATGTTAACGATATGTTTTTTCACTTCAATTGTCATTTGAAATGAGACCTAAATGACAAGGAGCCAGCAATTCAAGGATCTGAAAGGTAGAGTGGGAAGGCTTGGTTCATGAGCATTTTGAAATGAGAAGAGAAATGCAGAGAGGGACTTACAGAATTAAAGCTTTGCAGGCTACAGTAAGATCTACATGTTATGCTGTAAACTCTTTGCAATGGAAAGCTATTGTAGGATTTAGGAAAGCAGTCACTTCACATCATTACATTTTGGAAAGATGCCTTGGGTTACAGTGGGAAAAAGGGATTTCTGGAATAGAATTAGAAACAGGAAGGCCAGATAGGAGCTATTACAGGCATTTAAGTGAGACATAATTGTGGCTTAGACCAAGGAAAGAGTAGTAAAGTGGGAGCAGAGTGGAAAAGGAAAAGTGTGGAATATATTTTGGAGAAAAATAAAGTATGGTGTAGATAGGATGTTGAGAATGAGAAAAATAGAGAAATGAAGAATAACTTCTAGATTTTGATGTTAACAACTGGGAGAATGGTGGTTCTCTCCCAGAGGAAAAGTGTATTTTGGGAGAAATACTTTTATAGAGGAAGAAAGAATAAAGAGATTGTTTTTTGAAATATTCAATGGAAGTACTTATTAGATGCAAAACAGCAGTGATAAGTGGGTATCTTTTAGACATCAGGAAAATAGCTAATGCTTTGGGTGAGTGCAGTGCCAAGGATTATTACCCAACAAGCCAGATCAAAAGAGGAAAATACTTTGAACTCTGAAGTAGCTTGGGGTCTAACTCCAGGGACGTTGGACAGTGCCCTAGAGATTTCCTGAATTATCTGAGATACTTTGAATTAGGGAGTGGAAAGTCAATACGCTCCATAGAAGAGGTGATTATGAAGCCATGTCAATTTTGTTTTGCAGTTTTGATTTTGGACTCATTTTTTTAAGCTAGTGCAAATTCAGACACAGTTTTGAGTTATTAGGTAAGATAAATGTTCTAAGGGGTTCAATGTGAAACATGTAAACATTAATGTAATGTAATAACTAAACTTGAACAATTATCAATTAGGAAACTTCAGTTATCCATGTAATGCAATGAAGTATACCTATACGAAAGAAAGGCAGGGATCTCAGGTTTATATTAAAACCAATTATGCAAAATTTTTATGTTAATATACATTTTCTGAAAGTCCAAATTATTTTAAATGTTTCATTTTTCTATAAAGAGCATTTATTACTTTTGCTTTTAAATTAAAAACAAAACAACTTTGTAAAATCACTTAAAAGTGTTCACTCCTGCAATAATTTAAATTACTATTACAATTTGGGAAGTTGAATCTGTTAAGTAAACTTGTATTCTTCAATTTTCTTGTATAAGGTCTTACATAAGTGAAATGCAAATAATGGTTTTGGCCCAAGGATATACAACACAACACTATGTACAGTGGTGAGAAATTAGAAACAAATTAAGTGCTAGTACAAGGGCAGTTTGAAAGAAAAAGGTGCATCTCAACAATAGACGATAATGGAGTGATGAAAGCCAAGATTATTGGACATTTTATGCACAAAAAAGTTTATACTATAGCTGATAAATGAATAAAACAGTATGCAAATTATGTTTTCAGTATTATCAGATATGTTTACAATAATCATTAAGAGCCCATTATACTATGAGAAGATTTTAGCTATAATTGCTTCTAAGTGTTGAAATAACTGATTTATTATATTTATTTATACAATTTATATATTGTATATATGTACATGTATATATGTACATGTATATATGTACAATTTATATATTGTACAAATATATAAATATATATACAATTTATATATTGTATTTTTGTATTTTATTATATTGATTCTATCAGTATTCTCATCTAGATTTATAATCAGACAAAAACAACAACAACAAGTCAACACAAATTTTTGGGGGGAATTTTGAACATTTTCAGTATCCAGAATCCCATTTGACAATTAATTGTTAGGGACTTAGAAAGGTGATAAGTAACTCTCACCTCTCCTAGCTAAACTTTGAGCAGAGAAATATGACAAAAAGCATGTAGAATATGTGAGATCAAAATATACATTTTTTTCTAATAAAGCTAATATCCAGTATCTGTAGTTTATTTGATTTCCTCATAGTAAACCCATACATTTGATATCTTCTCTCCCCATTCATAAGTAATGTTTGAGTACTTCAAATATGCCTGTTCTTATAAAATTTTTTACATAGAAAGTTAGAGTACATTTTTTTGGGAGCAGACTGGCTTCTATGCAAAAAGAGAAGAAATAGCAAACCGTACATGCATACTATGTTCTGCTCTTTAATTTAGTAGCCAAACAAACTACTTGTCTTTTGCAAAGAATGCGTGGTGTGAGGGAGAGCACTGAGAGGAAGATAGTAATGTCATGTTTGTGGAACTCCTTCCACGTGGAAGGGCACACCACAAATTAGGAAGCTTTGAACATGAATCACATTACCTGTAGGAACCAATTCATTTTTATGGATTAAAATTAATACTTAATTTAGCCTATGATACCTGGAAGAAACATCTATGCACTTCTGTTTGTGAATTTATACCCCACACTTACTAATTCTTCTTGAGTAACCAAACTAGATTTAGGAAAATAATATTGCTTACCAAAAGTCATTTTTACATGGTTGCTCTAAGAGAGTTTCTAAATACACCAAAAGTTTGAATGTTGCTGTTAGAAAACATATTCTAAAAGGAAAATAGGGTTTTTTGTGTATAAAATAAGAGATGAAACTTTCCTTTCTCAAATGAAAAGTTATAAAGAATTATTAATTACTTATTTTTAACAGAAATTAAATGATAATAAAAGATTCTGAAATGTTTAACAATATGCCTTCATCATTCTTCTATGGCAGAATATAGAAGTCAATTAATTTCCTCTTTATAAATGCAAAGCATCACATTGAATGGACATGCTTCTCTTTTTTTAACTAATTCTTCTTTAGTAAATAAATTTGAAGTGGGGCATTAAAAGCACAGCAAATAATATCCTAGAAAATATATCTTTCTTAAATTATCAGATTATTTCACTTGACTAAAATATTGGAATCAAATTTTCTAGGTAAAGAAATGCACAGCTAATTTGTGTTATATATTCCAGAACTGACACCCTTAAAAAATGTAATCGATAAGATTTTTATCAAACATAATCATTACTTTGGATAGATTGCTGGTTCTTTAAATGTGTTTTTGTACTTTATTTTCACAATATTTGAATACAGCAAAAATTACTATTTTTATATTAGTTAACATGTAGTCTGAGTCCAGACTACATGTCCAGAAAAACATATGAATGTAATATTTAAGATACATAATTCCACAGTCCAGAAAAACATATGAATGTAATATTTAAGATACATAATTGCACATTATTTTAGAAGAAAAATTAGTAAAATGGGTGAATTTGTATTTGTTCCAAGGTGTAATTTTAATATGTTTCCAATGAAGATATTTGATGAGTAAAATACTGATGTGTCTTGTTTAGAAATATCTCTAACACCTGTCCAGCCAAACCTGAATGGAAACAAACACTTTACATTTAGAATGTGTATTCTACAAACAACACCTACTTTTTAGGTATATTCAGAGGCTCCATTATGTTACAGTGTCTTATGTGCAATGTTTATGGCAACAGTTCATTCATTCATTCATTTGTCAACAACATAGACTTAGACCTCTTATGCTTCAATTATGGTGTCAAGAATAAATAGGTGAAACAGAAATGACCTTTGCCTTGTAGAATTTTAAAAGGTGTATTATTCTGCCAAAAAAATCAATTGCAGCATTGTTTATGTAATCTAAGATGATCATTGTAGAATCAGGCAATTAACAATACAATATACATATTTATGTTACCATAGGATTTATTTTTTGAGTAAGTGAATTATACCATTCTCTGATTACTAATGTAAAAAGTATGCAATGCTTATTTGTACATCTAGGCAAAATTATAAAGTATTCAAATGTCTTCTCAGATGCCCTCCATTCTAATGTTTAAGTTTGTTAATTTCATATATTCTACTCATCTATATCTCTGCTCCCAAGGAGCCCCTGTATTTTCACGATCATCAGGTGTAACTCTTAATCTATCTGTATGCAGAAACGTCAACCTAGAAGCACAACACATCTTCTATTATATTCCCGACCTCTTCCCCATCCAGGTCTGTAATATCAACCCTAGCACATATGTATTACTTTAGAGTCTTGCTTTTAGCTAAGGACTCAATGACCTACTAGGAGAAAAACAATATTGTTGGATAATTATGTATTTATTTTCTTTATTCGAGGATAAAATAATTAAGAAGTGCTTCTATTTTATATGGCAGTGTGCTAGGTGCTAAGGATTAATCGTGGCAGAAGGTAGAAGTGAACCTTAGAGAAGGATTAAGACCAATGGTTATTATTTTATTATACACCATAGTATCAATAGGATCACTTGAACAAGAAATTCAGTATCTTCCAATTTCCAAATGTTCAACTGTATACATTATACTCATCTTATCTCAATGTATTTCCCTCCAATTTGCTATGAATTTTTAATATAGAGGACATCACTTTTGTACCATACCCATTATACCTTTAAAACATTTCCCACCAGAAGACTAAAAGATATGCACAATAACATTCACAATTCCAATTAATTTTAAATAAAAGTAAAAATAAATAAGGATGATTTCTTTATATATAATTGAAACTTGATATACATTATTTGCCACTTAAACTATCAGCAAGAGAATAAGCATTATCTGGAAATTGTTTTTGCTTGAAATGGAGAATCTCAAGCCCCACTCTGAATAGGCATTTTAAAAGATCTTTAGATGGCTGTATTAATGGTATAATAAAATTTAAGAAGTACTGTTCTATAGAATTTTGTGGAGCTTGAAACAGAAAGAGATGAGGTTAAAATAAGATAATAAAAGGAATGGTAAGTTAAAAAGGAGACACACTTGAATGGTCAGGATAGCAGCGGAGGAAAGATGAACTAGGATGGTAGTGCAGATGTTCAGCTTTGATTGTTCTCCAGCTTCTTTTCCTTTAGAGTATCCAGTGATCCCTGGAACATTCTAAGATGTTCACTATTTGCTCCTTTAACTCAAGCAATATATATATATCACATTACGGGGCATGTATATGCATTTGGGGGCTGCAAGTCACTTGAAATAGATAACATCTTTACTAAGAAAAGTGAATGCTTTAAAGTATTTTTGAGCAATTAATAACTGTAATTTTTTCTAATATACATTCATGGCAAAGAATGAATGACAAAGCCACCAAGTATCTAAAAACTATCTTTTCATGAAACTCGGAAGAATATCCTATGTGGAGGCTTTCTTAACATCTTAATGTAGAATAATTAACTCTCCCTTTTGTGCAATTGTAGAACTTCATTCCTGTCTTGCAGATTATGTGTCTGTCTCCTCATAAGACAGTCTCCTTGAACACAGAGACCAGCTATCTCTGTTTCAGTAGCTTTAATTTGTGGCATCACCTGTACATAGTAGGTGCTTCATACCTACTTTAATAGTGAAGAACTCGTAGGCTCAATGACAGAATGAATGATAGACTACATTGTTTAAGCAACATATCTTTCATTTGGCATCATAGTTTAATAAGAGAAGAAAGGGAAGAGCTGTGTCCTTAGGAGAGTTATGAAGAGGGTCATTAAGCAACAGGGGCCCATCCCTTGATTTTTCAAGTGGCAGCTGCTCCATTCACTCAGCAGGTAATGCCAGCTACTCCATCACTGCTAACCCCAGGGAAGGCCACTTAGTGTGCAACTGCCACTTTAGGGGGATTTCATATTTGCAGAGGTAGCAGACTATGTAATCTATTGCATTTTCTATATATGTTCCACGCAACTTTTGAACACAAACAGGAAGATATTTTAAAGAAATATATTGAAACCCGCTGTCCTCTCTGCCACAGCCAGGGTCATTGGAGTTATAGAGTTATAGGAGTTCGTTTGAAAATAGATAATCAAGAGAAGCAAGGTAATGTAAGTAAAAGCATAAAATGAATTTTATGTATCATTAATTCTGATAACTGATTTTATTGCTTTGGAAAATTATTATGGCAGTCTGCTGCAAAATACTTAACCTAATTTAAATTTCTGAACACAATTTTTGGCAAATCGTTAGAAGCAATATTTTTAATCAATGAAGTGGATCTAATTTGGATCTCAGACACACCAAGATAGAAAGAGAAAAAAAAAAAGTTTCCTAAGGTAAGCACTTCGTATTTCACAGCTGTGTTTTAAATGTTGTTATATGGAGCAAAATTGAATGATGACTTTTTATTTCTATACAGAAATCCCACAAAAGCTCAAAGTCTAAACTATTTCCTTGCTGACATATTTGAATTGATATTTTTACAGAGTCATTATGTTTTCAGGAACTACTTTATTACCATAGAGGATAATAATAATTTTTCCAAGAGCCAGATGATGTTTAGGAGTTCCATTAGAACACCTAACACATTGTTTTAGGAGTCAGAATTTTAAAATTGCTATTACTTTGGTCTGAAGAAAAACTTAAGCTTGAGGAGTTATTCTGAGTCTCAAAAATTCGAATTAGAAAGATAGGATCACACAGTTTTCTGAAGTTCAATTATTTTAGTTAGTTCAGAATTGTCTGGTGGCATCATCTTTATCAAAAGGTTTGGCTGCATCAAATATTAGTGATATAAATATTGATTTCATGCAGATGAAAGAGGAAATCTCTAGTTTGTCATTTGCTCACTAGAAAATGTTGGTAAATGTGAGAAAAGAGGTTTCTATCAGTCAGTTGACTACATGCTGTGAATTGTAGGCAGTCCTCACAGAATTCTGGCTTTATTTCCTTGTTTTATTTATTCCTAGAGCAATCATCCATGATACCAGCAAATAAAGCTATCCACTGCACTTAACCTAAAACCTAGATGAGGTCAGTGACTGTCAGAGTCAAATGGGAGCCAGCAGTACATAAACTGGTCCCTCATCTGGACATGGTTGAGGAATGCAAACATTTTTTAACATGGTGTGTGTGTGTGTGTGTGTGTGTGTGTGTGTGTTGATAGGAGGAAAAGTGGATTAACTCTGCTTATTCTAGGCTTTAAAACCAATGGGCAAGATTCTGCTTTTTATGTAGATGCCTATTATTCCTGATGAAGTCAAGATGCATGTAAATAAAAGCAGAAAGCTGCCCAACTCATTCTAGGTACTAAAATGTTTCACCTTTGCCTTCAAATGTTCCTGTACTTTACATGACCAAAGGAAAAAAAAGTCACATACAAAGCACCGATTTTTATTATTTGTAATTGACAACTCAGTTTTCTACTAATATGCTTTTCTTTTAGGAGGTGTAAAGTAGATGAGATGTATAGAAGAAGATTAATTTAATATGATTTGATGAGAAAAGTTAGGTTCTTACAAAATGATATCAGAAACCAATTTACTATGTGGTCCTCAGACAAAGAGGAGGGCCACCTGTATCTCAAGGGGACGAGCTAATGTTCCCTAAAGAGTTAAAAATTCTGAGCCTCTTAGCAGAACTTGCACTTGAACAGATAACTGAACCAATGAACTTTGGAATAGAACATGAGAGCTGCATTTTTCACAAAGGAAATCCAAAATGTATAATCTATGTCTGGTAGAGTGATGGATTTCTTTTCAGAAAATCTAGTATGTCATCATTAAGGGGGAGATAAGATTATCAGACATTACATTGTGATACTGATGATTTAAACTTCTTCTTCACAGGGCATTCACCAAAGAGGAATGCCAAATGTTTCTGGCAAGAGCTGCAGCCAGAGAAGATAATACTCTGAGAGATACCCCACATTTAGGTGATATTTGAAATACCATAGTTTTATCTTCAGAATTTCAGAGGACATAGAGGAAATGCATTCGAGTTTCTTCAGAATGTTGTGCAACAATATAGTTTATACAGAAATAACTCCTTTTAAAATGTGATGGATTGGTACACAGAGAATAATTTTAAAATAAATTTTGGAATAGTAACTGTTAGTCATATAGACTATTTCCACATGAATTCATTTGAATCAAACATTTAGATCATTTAAATATGCACATGCAGGGCCAGGCATCGTGGCGCCCTTCTGTAATCACAGCACTTTGGGAGGCCCAGGTAGGCAGATCACAAGAGGCCAGAATTTCGAGACCAGCCTGACCAACATGGCAAAACCTCGTTTCTACTAAAAATACAAAAATTAGCCAGGTGTTGGGGGGCATGTCTGTAATCCCAGATACTCAGGAGGCTGAAACACAAAAATCACTTGAACCTGGGAGGCAGAGGTTGCAGTGAGCCAAAATCACAACACTGCACTCCGGCCTTGGCAACAGACTGAGACTCTGTCTCTAAATAAATAAATAAATATGCACATACTGAATGCCTATCCTTTCCTGAATAATTAGATACCAGGAGTTTCTTGAACTCTCTGAATAACTTACACGTTTTATTAAAATAAAGCATGTTATTTTATCCTCACAACTCAGTAAACTTTGGTCTTTAGCAAAAGTTAAGTTTGGGAAATTAATGATTAGGTTTCACAGTTAGGAAGTAAGAGAAGCAGAGATCAAAACTGTATTTTATCCTGTGAATACCATTTTTTAAATTATTATTATTGCCTCCCAATAAGTGAAATATGAGACTCTGTCCTTTTTTTTTTTTTTTTTTTTTTTTTTTTTTTTTTTGAGGGAGGGAGTTTCGCTCTTGTTGCCCAGGCTGGAGTGCAATGGCCGGTCTCGGCTCACTGCAATCTCTGCCTCCCGGGTTCAAGCGATTCTCTTGCCTTAGCCTCTTGAGTAGCTGGGATTACAGGCACCCACCACAATGCCTGGCTAATTTTTGTATTTTTAGTAGAGACGGGGTGCCACCATGTTGGTCAGGCTCGTCTTGAACTCCTGACCTCAGGTGATCCACCCATCTCGACCTCCCAAAGTGCTGGGATTACAGGCGTGAGCCACCGCACCCAGCCAAGACTCAAGTCTTTTTTATTTAAAATAGGCTAAATGTATTATGTGTGGAAAGGTTCAGATAATAGAGTAACCTAATACCTTATAAGACAATGATGACCACTGACAAATAGATTCCCAAAAAGCAACTCTGCTTACTGCTCTAAATGGAGCTACCAGAGAAGATTGATCATGTTGCAGAATGCTGTATGGAGTATTATAAGAAGAGAAAGAAGGTCAGTGTGAATAATTAAAAGGAAAGGAGGGGCAGAATGGAATGAAATAAAACTAGAGAAATAAGCAGGAGCACACAACACTAGATTATTTGATATCTGACCTGAGTTGAGTATGTTCATAGTTACTCATTCATTTGTTTTGCTTTAATTACTACATACTCCTTGGTCAATATGCTAATCTTGTTTTCTAAAGACATGGTAAATGGCAGCACTTGAGAATACTTAATTTTTGCACTAAATTATTATTGTGCATTGAAAGCCTCTGTGGCAGTCTCAGAAATGCACCACTGAGATGCCCTAATAATTGTCTGACATGGATCCATCTGCTGCCACTCTGGATTCCACCACATTTATGCCTAGGCAATGCTGCAGCTGATGAATGAGCACTCTTGAGGTTCTAATGAAGACCATTTCCTTGAGATGTGGGACTTAATCTACTGAGTGACTTTGGCTGTAGGACTCCCAGTTGGCCTTGCCAAATCTTTCTTGAAGTTGCACTGCATTCTGAGACTTCTTATTCAAACTTGCTGTTTTCTCCTTATTCTTTTCAGCAGATTTGTGGCTAAAGATCTCCTCACCTTGTTTATCTCCCTCACCTTTATTCTTAACTCTCATTTTCTTCAATAATTCACTGTGCATCAAATTCTGTCTTAGCGTATGTTTCTCAGAGGAAACTCACAAACAAATGTTTGCAGTAGTAGTCTGAAAAAACAGGCAAGAAGCTAGAAAACCCCAGCTGGTGCTGTTCCAGTTATTAAAGATTTCATTGTTGGAGACCTGCAAAATGTCCTAGTGGTAAGTGCAATGATTTCAGATTTGAAAGATATGAGAAGATCAATGCCCATAGTAATATCAGAGTTAGCCAGTTACAACTGAGTTGTACTGACACATTGCAGAGAAATAGTGAAAAACTGAGGTAACAAGCAGTTTAGAGGCTACGTATGAAAGGGAATCTTTTTTGGTAACTTACAAAGAGACATTAATTTCTGGGAATGGATAAGTCTGCACAGCTGAAAAGCAGACTGGGCATCTGATAATTATAGCTTTCAGGTAACATTTACATTTCCAATGAAATAGGTTATTATGCTAAGGTCAGAGCCTTATTGTTAAAACCTGGGACCCAGAAATATGGGATGAGACTAGATGAGTGCCTCACATGATGTTGGCTGCACAAAGCCTTTTAATTTCTCCTAGCTTGTGAAAGTGGCCAACCCATCCCTAATAGGAGCCAGAATTTCTCCTAGGCTGGAAGATGCTGCTTCAACAAGACAATAAGGCATCTACTCATGAGTTGTCTCTATATTCTCTCTTGGCCTCCAGTTTCACTAGGGTTAAATTCAAGGGAGAGTTATTTGGAACTTACTAATCCTGATAAGGGAAGAAAAGGATTATATGATAAAGCAGTTGTAATGATTAGATTTAAAAAGTTCACAGGAGGCAAGAGAGTATTCCTAATATTGATTTAGATTGAGTTTGCTTACCTGGACCAGAATATAAGACATTGTAAACAAGAAAAGCCATTGATTTGGAGACATTTTCTTGGGATTCCATATTTTGTACCCAGGGAAGGACTCCACAAGTTTGGGAAGCTCACTGCTGGAGTGGATCTTAGAGGTACAGAGAAAGTGATGGCCAACACTAAATGACGTATAAATGAATGTGTTTTCCCTGCAGGTTGTAGGGTAATAAATAAACAGCTGACATGAGTAGAAATGCTGGGTTGGATATAGAATGTGAGGTTGGAAGAGTCACAGAGGATAACATTTCTATTTCACTTGTAGCCCAGAGGACCAACTATTCATCAAGGCTACCAGAATACACTTTTGTGGAATACCAACATCACCAACAAGTTCAATAACAACTTTCCTCTATGAGTTAATTCTTAGGTAAGGAAAGCAGTCAGAAAGCCTGTTTTGATAATATCAATGGAGATAATATAGCTCTAAAGTAATAGAAGTCAGATGGCAGAAGTGACAGTGCTAAATTATCAAAATTCAGGACTCTGTATTTACCTTAACTATCAGCATGATGGAAAGGCATTCAAGGGAGCTGACGCAGTGAGTTGTGGAAATGGTAAAGACAGCATGGTATCAGTAGGGGGCAAAAGACATGGGCAGCCAGCAAGGGTAGTTCTTAACATTTATAACCAGAAAAAGTTGAGCAAAGGAGAGCAGAAAGATTAGAACAGTTATCCCAATGAAAAGTCCTCATTTCTTGCTCAGAACCAAGGCCAGACTTTTTTAATGTCAAGAACCCTTTGACTGAAGAAGAGGCTGCATACCCAGGAGGAAAAGCCTTGCAACACGACTACAAGTATATTTATAATTTCTCTAATCTCCCCCAAAATGACTTATGGCCATTTAAGCAGGTGAATTTGCAGTGGGAAACAAAGAATACCCAGGCATTGCAAGCAGTGAGACAGATAGTATGAATTGATAATAATATCTGAAGACCCAAAGCATCTAATTGGCCCCTGTTAGAATAGCATACTAGCTAAATTTCTGCTCACAATAAAGCTAATAAGTTTTGAAAGCCTAAGATTTGAGATCACCAGTGACCTCATTTAATAAAGCTGCTCGTATTTGTTTATTACATTACCAACATTACTAGATGCACAGCAGGCAGGCACTGTGGTATAATATAAAAAGCATGGCCTTTAGGCACGTGACCTCCATGGATGCACCCAGTGGTATTTCTTCAAGTTTTGAGTGTATAAGTGGAATTGATACACTTGGCAGATAGTGTAACCCACATTCAGTCTTGGCCTGTGGATAAAAATTATCACAGTGGAAAAGCCCAAGCAGAAATCTCTGAAGTTATACCCCCAACTCCTCCACCGCACACAATCTGGCCAATAGAGTAAATCCAAATGAATATATCCTGGGAGGGGGAAAAGATGGTGGAGTTTAGTGACATGATTACAGACTGAAATGATGCACTGGTATGATAAAAGTCTGTATCACACCTGTATTTATTTGCCCTTTAGTCATTGTAGAAGCTAGAAAGTACTGAAAAAAATAAATGCAGACTACTATATTTAATAGTATCCCAGCATAAAGAGCTGAAGGAGAGGGAACTGGGGCATGACACCAAGTGACATAAGCCAGACATAAAAGAACACATATTGTATAATTTGATTTATATGAAATGTACAGAAAAGACAAATCTATAGAGACAGGAAATGGATTAGTAGTCACTTGGGGCAGAGGCAGTAGTGCACAATTAATTGTAAACATGCACTTTGGTTTATGCAATATTCTAAATCTCAATGTTACTGATGACTTTAAGACTGCAAATTTACTAAAAGTCATTTCATTGTATACTTAAAATGGGTGAATTTTATGGTATATACTTAAATTTTAAACTATTAACTCAATGTTATTGAGAAAATTACATGTAAAAGGTATGAGGAAAAACAACCAAAACCCAAGCTAATCAAGAGATCCATAAAGCATTTTTATTTAAAACATGTACACAGGCACACAAACACACACCCACACACACACATTCCACTATCCTAATTATGTAAAAAATTCTTAATATTAAGAAAGAATATATTCAGAATTATTTCTAATGCCGTTCTCTAGATGATTTTTAATTTTATTGTCGATGTTTTTATACTGTATATGTTTTATGCTATGATATTCTAAAGTAATAAATATATTTAAAAGAAAAATTGCACCATACATGGCATTTTCATTATAAGTCTAAGTAACTAATGAGTAATTTGAAGCTATAAGAGGTGCTAAAAAGCTTTTAAAAATGTTATGCTGTTAAAAATGTGTGTCTTCATAATTAGTGAAAAAAAGAAGAAATTAAAAATCCATTTATACAAGTGACACTAACAAAATAATAAGAAAAATTTCCAAGATCTCAAAATAAATAAATAAATAATATCAATTGGCAGAGACAATAAAAAGATTTGACATATTTTTTAATTAAAAAACAAACTTACAATGAAAGAAGCCAATCTGTAAAACCTACATACTATATGATTCCAATTACATGACATTCTGGAGAAGGTAAAATTATACTGACAGTTAAAGATCAGTAGTTAGCAGGGGCTGGGCAGGAGAGGGGAATAAGGAATAGGCAGAGCACAGGCAATAGCGAGGCTGGTGAAACTCTCCTGTGTTATACTGCATTGATGGATACATGCCGTTATGTTTTTGGCAAAACCCACAGAACTATACAGCAGAGAGAGTAAACCCTAATGTAAACTCCATAAATTTCCTTAATAATAATGCGTCATTATTGGTTCAGCTATTATAATGAATGAATCACACCAATGTTACTTAGTGACATTGTATGCAAGGTAGGGGCTATATAGAACTTTATTCTTTTTCTATTCAAGTCCTATTTGAAAACTTCTCTAAGAAATAGACTATTAATTTATTTTTGTAAGTAATTTTAGTCTTTTCTGAAGGTATGTATAATAAAATGACAAAAATATTTCATCTTTTTCTGTAATTAAATCATCAAAATTTAAAACTATTGATAAACAATGCTGGAAGTTATAGAAAATGTGTACACATATACTACATAATATTACTTTGACACTTGAATGGATGATACTGTTTTAAAGAACAATATGGTGGTGTATTTCAAGCATCTTAAAAATGTTATTTTTGATATGATAATCGTGGTCTTAAAAATGTATATTAAGATAATATGAAAAAATATAAAATAATATATTTATTTTTTAATAAGCATGAAGTTTGATAACAATAACAAAATTAGTAGATAATTAACATTAACTGAGTGTTTTTCCTCTGACACTATGGTAACTTCATTACATCTATAAACTATATATCAAACAATGATACAATGATTAAATAATTTAATTGCCATACACTTGGTGAAATGTTTTAACTATTAAACAGAGGTATGAATGTTAGAAGAAAATATGATACATATTTAAAATATAATGCTAAATTATAAAGCAACTACAAAATATTAGATTGCAATACCATGAAAACACTCAAGGATGTAAAAAAAAAGAAGATATTAAAAAGTGAAAACATTTTGTTTGGATAGTGTAATTCTGGATGCTTATGTTTTCTTTTGTAAAATGTCTATTCTTAGTATAATGTTCTCTGGGCATTAAGTATAACATTTGGCATTATAGTATTGCATAATAATAGCATAAAATCTTATGCAGCATTTACCATATTACAAGCACTTTCTAAAATTTAGAAATCTATTCTACACATCTATCTCTATTATTAACCTGGTTTAATAGATAAAATAATGAAAAAAGCAAGCATTTCAAATAACAGATGGCACAGCTAATAAATGGCAGAGCCACTATCAAATATCTTAGACAATGAATGTACAATCAATTCATCTTATTTTATTATTTTTGATACATTTTATTATGTATATTTAAAGTATACAATGTCATACCATACCATATATATAGTCAAATGGTTGCTATAGTAGAACAAGTTAACATATCTGTTATCTTACGTAATTACCCATTATTCCCCCCCACCACCACTCCGCTGGCATGAACAGCGATAGCCTACTCATTTAGCAATAATTGGGAATCCAATACATTATTATTAACTATAGTCCTCATGTTGTACATTAGCCTTCTGACTTCTTCAGCCTACATATTTGCTACTTTCTGTACTTTCACCTATATATTTCCATTTTCTGTCACCTCTACCACCATAACCACTGTTTTATTCTCTATCTTTATATTAACACATTTGGCCTTTATAAAATTATCTATGATGTCCAGTCTTCACATCATGTTATAGGGATAATTTGAAACAAGAAAGTGGTTTTTAGTGATATTTTGAGAAACTAACCCTCCTGTGATTAAGGGCCAGCAAGATGTAGGTTTTAAACTCTTCTATGGGAATTAACTAAACTTTTATTTGTAAAACATGTGAAAGTGAAACAGTACTTGTCCTCATCTCACGTGATATTGACTGTATGTTATGTAAGATAGTCAGAGTAGGAAATATCAGCTTTGTACAGATTTTTCTTAAAAAATCCGAGGCTCAGGGAGAAGAAATTCTTTTCATGGGTACCTATAACCATAGCAAGTATGGACCCACAACTATTCCTGTCAGTGTCCATGTCCTAGAAGTTCTGCCTTACTTGGATATCTCCTGGATTTGCCTTCACTCTGTATTTTCCACTGGGTTTCATTATCTGTGCAATACCGTTTTTAATTTATCTGTAGAAATAACTTTTCAGAAATCTGTTCTAAAAAGGTTTCAGGTAGAAGAAGATGAGGAATGTAAGAGCATAAGAAGCTTACTTTTAATTTTCATCACACCAATTTGAGAGTAAGAGAAGGAATTGTTAGCCTTAAACTCAAGGATGTATACATGTTTTTCTTTCTCCTCAAAAAAAAAATATAGCTAATTAGAACAATTTGACCCTTTCACTGACCAGTACAGATGAATATTCCATCCTCCTTAGTATTGTATTTTCCCAGTGGCAACCACAATCTAGTGCCTGAAAAGAGAAAATGAACTTACACAGTCATGCTGATTAGCTGACTTAGCTGACTTATTAATTTTTAAAATTAAAATTAAATTTTTTTTTGGAAACAAGTCTTGCTCTGTCACCTAGGCTTGAGTGTGGTGACATCATCATAGCTCACTGTAGCCTGGAACTCCTAGGCTCAAGCGATTCTCCCTCCTTAGCCTTCTGAATAGCTAGGACTGCAGGCGCAGACCACCATTCCTGGATAATATTAATTTTTTTTTTTTTTTTTTTTGTAGAGACAAGTCTCACTATGTTCCCCAGGCTGGTCTCTAACTCCTGGCCTCCAGCAATCCTGCCTTTGCCTCCCAAAGTGCTGGGATTACAGATGTGAGCTACCACACCCAGTCAATTTTATTTAAAATACATAATGACACCCTTGTAATTAGTGTCAATTTTATAATGAAATAATAGTTCTATAAACATATTATTTTGTATCATTTCTATTATAGATGACAAATTTTATTACTTGCCAGTTATATCAAGCTTCCTAAAAACATTATTTTATATACCTAATTGAACAAATACATGTTCTTAAATATTAAACAATTCTAGTTATTAATTTAAAAATATGTAATAAAAGCAAAGATAAATGCTACTTTTTTTTTTAGTTTTGTGAGGCTTTCAAGCTTATTCGATGTATTGGGTGTTTTTTGTTTTTAAATAGTTCAACATTTTAATTCAAAATCAAATACAGGATGTTGGGAAGAACTTAGCAAATAAAGATCCTGAAGCTTAGGTTGTATTAGCTTCATGGTAAATCAATCTGTACCAATATATATTGAATGCTTTTTCCAGTAGCCTGTATAGTAAATACTTGTCATGCATTATTTCATATTTTTCTAATAATGATCGTAAGAGATAGATACTTTTATTAACCACAATTGATGAATAAGGATGCTGAGGCAGAGAAAAATTTAAAAAACACTCTTAATAAATTGTTGATCCTGGAATCATGCCTAGCAGCCTGTTTCTTAAATTACTTAAAATATTAATTTTTTAAAAGGTGATATATAAAAAAACAGGAGAGACCTCCATTATTTTTCCCAACACCTTTGTTTCATAAAAAAATCTCTAAAATCAAAGAAGTCATGTTAATTACCCAAGGTTATATAGGGAGGCTATTTGTCACAAAGTTAAAACTAAAACTTCAAGTGATGTTTGAATCTCATCTCTGTTACTTTTCCTTTCAATATTTCCACCAAGAGCGTATTTTCAAAGACAATGGCAAATCACTGTGGCACTCAGCCATATTAAGTGATTTTGCTTCAGTATTATTTGCTTTCCAGCAATTCCAAGTTTAGCAACCTTATTTTTTTTTTCACTAACACTTTGTATATATCTTTTGATATCTCCAGTCACAGAGATCTAGGCCATGGAAAGTCACAATGTCAGATTCCATTTGTTCTTCTGCCCATTGCAATTTTGTTCCTGCAAAGCTTTCAATTCTACTTAGTTTTATTCTAGCTTTGGAGTTGGTTACTTGCTTCACTGTCTGTATAAATTATGTACTTTCTCTTTTGTCCCACTGCTAAATCAGTGACACGTAATTCTAAGCTGATCTGTCAGTCTTATGGATTTGTATTCAATATTATTCACATTTTGCTTAGTTCGTAGAGACCCTTATTCACATTTTTGACAGGAGAATATTTCTCTGACTTGTGAAAATGTGTGCCATATATGGACAAGCATATAAACGTAATCATTATTTCCATAGCCTTCTTCATAAATTTACATCTGTCCTTTTCAAGGTAAGTGGCTATAAGATAACGAAACATATATTTGCATATTTGTAATTTATAATTTTGACTTTAAAAATATTTTCCAGAAAAAATAAAATACATTATTAATTTTATTAGAAAATAGAATAAGGATTTTATATACTGTGAAACTTTGTTCCACACATTTTCAAATGACAAGAGGAGAAAATGAGCTATGAGATCTACTAAAATATAGCAATCTCATAACCAGAACTTTCACTTCACTAATACGATATTGCCTGAAACAGAAGAAAGATTAGTAACTTCCCCAGAGTTCAGGACTATTGGCTTAAATAAACCAGTTTTTTTTCCCCAAGATACTGACTTTAAAAGTAGTGAAAAACACTATGTATTTTTAAAGAAATTATTTAATACATGAATATATTGGATATATTATAGTTGTGTGATGTATAAACTTTGAAAGTTAGATTTCAGTAAACTTATCATTGCCCAAAGTGAACACTAAAATGTTGGATCAGATCAGTGGCTTAAAACACATTAACAAAAAAACCCAAACTTTCTTTTAGAAAAATATGACAAGAATGCTGTATGTTTAAAGCAGGTATACTGAAACTGCTCAATTTCAAAATGTGTTTGGACACCTTGGAGTCTTGTTTATTCTTCCTGCCAGCGCTTTCATCTATAGGCTCAGAGGAGTAGTCTGCATCTCAAGAGATTCTGTAGAAAACAGTGTGAAAACTTCTGGCTTCAAATGTGTTTTTAAAATTATGAAAGTTTTAAACATGCTTACCCTTTCCATTTCTATCTCCTCTATTTGTGGAAAAAGATTCTCTGTTAAGACAAAGTAAATCAGCATACACTTTTTACTTATGGGACATTAACATTCAGCTATGAATGAAAATATGTTTTCTACATAGCATCTGGCTCAATTTTGGTGTGAAGCTTGTGTTAACTGTGAAGATAAAAATCCCTGACATGCATGGCATCCCATTTACTGAAGTTTTTACCTATATTTACCTGGGATGATATTAAAGTGAATGGCAAAGTATTGGGAGGTCAAGAGCCTTTGGCATTTTCTTGATATGGGAGCAATGATATCTATAATATTTTCCTTCTCCATAGAAAAAAAATGAAGTGATACTGAAACCCCAGAGGCATACAAAGACTACTCACAGTAACAAATACTTGAACGTGCATGGTTGTGATCACCACAATATCCTCATTCAATTTTCTCATCTGGCCTCTTCAAGGAAAACAGAAAAAAAAAAGACATAGAAAAATTAATAAATAACGTCTAAACTTATTCAGGTGATAGCCCGAATTGTAGTCATTTTACTATAACATATTATCTATGTTATTAGAGCTGATCTTTACAAACATTGGTACTTGGTATGAAGCTGTTTATGTATAGAAGGCTTTTATTCAGTCCTCATTATTAGAAATAATCAAAAGCAATATGCAATTACAGGGCAAGAAAAATAGCATAAAAAATCTATGTTAACTCTCCTGCTATCTGGGACTATGTAGTCCCGAACTTATTCAACAGAACATTGTGCTGGCCTACTATATTAATGAACAATGTTAAGTGGACCTGAGCAGAAAGTGGCAAATTTCCTAGACATCATAGAAAGACACAGACCTGGCAGAGGATAAGAGAAAAACAAATCTCACACACCAAAAAACAAGGTCCTGTGAATTTCTTGGAAAGCTAGTGGTCTGTGATATGTTGTGCTACCCTCCTTAAGGTCCAAGACAAGTAGTTGCACCTTGCATCTCCTGCCACTAAAAGGTACAGAGTTGAAATGTTACTGTACTCTTCGACCTCGTTTATTGCGTGACTTCAAATATTGTCAATGTCAAGTGAGGACCATTGTTAAGAGACTACTCTTAAGAATATTCAGACTCCAGGCCGGGCGCCATGGCTCACGCCTGTAATCCCAGCACTCTGGGAGGCCGAGGTGGGCGGATCACGAGGTCAGGCGATCCAGACCATCCTGGCTAACACAGTGAAACCCCGTCTCTACTAAAAAATACAAAAAATTAGCCGGGCATAGTGGCCGGCGCCTGTAGTCCCAGCTACTCGAGAGGCTGAGGCAGGAGAATGGCGTGAACCCGGGAGGCGGAGCTTGTAGTGAGCCAAGATAGCGCCCCTGCACTCCAGCCTGGGCGACAGAGTGAGACTCCGTCTCAAAAAAATAAAATAAAATAAAATAAAAAATCACCTGCGTCTTAAGACCAAATAGATTCAATCTTGCTAGCGGTATCTATGATAAATAATGATGACATCTGACGTCAGGAACGTTGCAGCATAGACCCCTGGGTCTTGAAAGGAGGTGATATCTATCTCAGAAGAACTATTTTCTCTTCTCTGAAAAGTTATTGGTATATATGTAGAGGGTGATCCCCTGATAACACACTAATTGACTAGACAATTGTGGGTAGCCATATGTCATCTAATTTCAAAAGGCTTAAGGATAAGCAGACATAGCAACAGTCTCTTGCGTGTTGGTAGTGGTACTGTCAAACACTAGCCTGATCTGCTGCAGAAGACATATGTAAATAGTTGCCTCATAATCACGAGTAATTGTCCCATACTTTCATATTTCCAACCTCTTTAGCAACAATGCCACATATATAGCTTCATGGGAAAATCCCAAAAATTAACTGATAGAAGAAGAAAGGATATGAACCGTTACAGGGAAGTGGTATGAAACCTGGGAGTGAGCTGGAATTAATAGCTGCTGCATTACTGTCCTTACACAAGTTGTCCTTGAGTACAGATATGAGGGAAATACTTACCATGAACAGAGCTGCTAGGAGAACATTTAATTTTCCATATAACATGGAGGAAAAAGAAAGCTGAGATATGGTTATGCTAAGAAGGAAGAAGAAAACTGAGATATGGCTGTGCTGTGATGCCTGAGAAATGAAGAATAATTTGACTTGTAGGCCTGAGACCTGGGATTTGGACAAGAATTATGTGACTGAACGCATGTAACTGGACTTGTAGATCTTCGTGTTTCACTTATAATGCCAATTGGAGATCTTCCAACCCAGAAAAGTCTCTCAAAAGCTGGATAGACAGGATTTGTCAACATGTGGGTGTTCCCAGCTTTTGTCTTCGGCTTACCCTAGAGTAAACACAGACTCACAAGTAGAGTGGATAGGGATGGAGCAATAATTGTCACCAACAATATAGACCCTCACCGTATCTGGACTAGCTTCTGACATTATCAATCTGCCAGTAGTAGAGACTGATGTTGAGCTTTTGAGATTACACTACCTTTCAGAAAGACCAGCTATCCATTGGGTGGTAGTTTGTTGCAACATCATAATTTCTCACTTACAAGGAGCATTGAATTATTCTTAAAATAAATATTACATAACTTGAATAGTTGGGATATCTTGTCTGTTCACAAAGACTTTACCAATGCCTTTAGTCAATGGCATCCACATTTCATCTATCAAAATGGTACCCCACACAATATTACCTTGAATTAAAAGACACATTTATAGCCCAGGAATGAATTAATGGGCTGAAACCTATAGGATCATATCAAATATATCATGTACCTCTTCACACAGATGCAGATGACTAACAGAACATTGGAAGGACCTACTGAAGACTTAGCTCAACTAAATCTGCAGCTTGGACAAACCACGTTGAATGGTTAAGGTAATATCAAAATAGACAGTACAGGATGGTGTTTTCCTCATACTGAGAAACTACAAGTCTAGGAATTAAGGGATGAATAAGGATGGACCCTTATCCATATCACTCTCATCATCTACTTGTAGAGTTTTTGCTTTCCATTTATGCCAAATTATGCTCTGCTGTATTTAAAATCTATGTTTTCTAAAAAGTTAACACCTCTGTGAGGGTACTCTATAAGAGTTTTACTGAGCTGGAGGCTGTGTTTGTCGCTTTGCTAGTTTGGACTCTTTATGCCAGGTGGCGGAATAATTAATTTCTCTGTCGGCTGAAGTAATCAACCATGATTATTGTGACAAGTTGGGATTACAAATACATGATGGAGAAAGGGAGATATGTTTTTAATACAGGAGTTCATTACAGTATCCTCTAGTATTTTTCTGTCCAGTGATAACTCATGGGCAACTTCAACAGCATGTGCAAGTTAAGTAAGTGCTCATATATCTCATGATGAAGGTTTTGTTCACTCCAGTAAAATATAGAATGTGCAGTAAAGGATATTTATGATTAATATTAATTATTGCCTTTGGACCAGCTACAGCAGCAGTGATATTGTATAGTGTTTTGCTCTGCCAATTTGTTTTACAGAAAATTCTAAGTGGCCATCTCTTTAATATTTAGGCTCCCTCAGAGGTCAAAATGTGGCTTAGGACCGAGTTCCATTACACAGATGACGGAAAGAACCACACCAACTTAAGCATCCAGGTCAGATACTTTTCCCAATGTAAGCCACACCCTGAGAGTATGGTTGAGTAAGTGTGCTTTTGGGTGACACTTGACCAATGAAAGGAAAAAAGGGAAGAAGATAGCATGTAAGTTGGTATGCTCACATAGACTGTTTTGAGATGCAGAAAATTATTTCACACATTCAGAAGATATTTGGTGGCATTGAGGAACCAGTTATATTTTTTCTGACTCTTCAGGTCAGCTCAATAAGACAACAACTTCAATTTTCCTTCCCCTTCTCTGCTTTACTTTCCTGCTTCCCTCATTCTGGTTTTCTGGGATTGCTCAGCCTAAATAAGTGTTAAATGCTATCTTTGTCTCAATATCTAGTTTCTAAGAACCTCAGATTGAGAAAAGATGGTGTGTTGACACATTCAAGGAGGTAGAGACGTTTTTGAAAGAGGTTTTTTTTTTTTTTTTCCTCTCTTTCCAGGATGAGCAGCTGAGCCACTGAAAGGCAGAGGGTTCAAAATTGCAACTTTCTCCAGCAACACTCAGGGTTTAGGGCTGAATCAAGTTTACCCATCAAAATGTATTATTCTACTATGTTGATTTTTTTTCTCAAAAGTTCTTCTTTACTGTTTGACAGTCTATTTGCTATCAGGTGATCCACAGACTGTTATCAATACATGCACATGTCTGAATTTTGTTTGTTGACATGGCCTAATTCTTCTCAATTGTACACCTGAGCTCAAACATATAAGAGACACGTTTACTGTCATAGAACATGACTATTAAGGAAACACTGATGTTTTAGCAGAAGAATGAAACCTTGTTAAATATTTTGAAAACTATTTCAAATGTTTAGTGCATACCTTCATGGAATAAACTAAGTGGTTTCTTTGAAAAAGGTTTGCACTATCATTTTGACTCTTTGTTCTTTCTAATAGATCAAGATCTGAAAATATTAAATAGAAACTTTCATTTCCATTCAAGTTAATTCCTCTCGTATAATCACAAAATTCACTTCAATGCCTCCAAGGAGGAAAAGAATGCCACCATATGCAAAACAAAAACAAAAACAAAAACAAAAAAACAACAAAAAAAGAAATTTGGAGTTTCTCCTGTTCCTAATGAATCTGTCATAGTGAAATTCTTCTTCTCTCAGACCAGGCCATTATGATAAACCAATAAGAAAACACCATATTATTGTCAGATTGCTCAAGTTTTCTAGAAATGAGGAGCTGTTTATAAAAGTTTTTAAAACTTGCATTCAAGTGTATATGAGATGAATACTTGGAGCCTTGTATAATTCAATTATATCTCTCCATTTGTAGCCAAATTTTAAAAAGTCTTGTTTTAGTAGTTCAATATGCAAATGTTATTTCAAAAGAAACATATACTTGCAAAATGATTAAGCTCAATAAGATTTTAACTGATAAAAATACTTTTGAATATATATGTGCAAATATACATAAGTAAATATAAATATGTTTAATATATGTATTTAAGTAAATATTTAAGTACATAAGTAAACATATAAGTAAGTACATATGTATGTTAGTATAGGGGAGTGCATGTGTATATCGGGAATGAGAGAGCAAATGCCAATACATGGAATATTAACATTGCAAATGATTTCAGAAATGTTCTTATACTGCCATTATTGCCTAACATACATAGATAAAGACATACACAAACATGCATCCAAATTGACACTAACTAGTTATAAATAGCTGGGATGGGATGTTTGCCCTATCTTTGCAGTCTGAACAATGGCTCTTATTTTCAGAGCAAATAATTATCTAGGTCATTTCTTAAGAAATTTTGTGCAATATGTACTCTCTTAAGTTTCCTAATTTCTAACTTTCTCTGTCAGTTTTAGCTTGAGAAGCCAATCAATGATTACAAAAATGTCTGGCAAATAGTAGGTACTCAATATAAAACAATATTGAAAGTGAAATTTTATCCAAAATGCTAATCTCCTATTTTGCCTAGTGCCTAACATACAGTTTATAGCTAACTTCAACACTGTCTATTTGCTTCCTGTAGTGGGTGCTAAAACAATTGGATTACCTTCTAGGACTAATGACATAAATATATAGCGCTGTTTTGAATGTCTGTCTTTCATCTTATCAAATGTGTTAAAACTGATCCAGATAAACACACAGTAGCTGCCGAAGTTGGGACTGTAGATTTGGGCTTCAATTTTCTCCAAGAATGACACTCTGAATTTTCTTTTTTGGGGCACTTTGGAGATCAGACACAGGTATTATAGGACTGGGCAATGTTAGTAGAGAAGAAAAGTCTTCAGCAAGACTCAGAATAAAGATTCTATTTGAATAAAGAATGGCTCTGCATAATATTTTCTACCCGTGAGAGGTAGCTAAGGGAAACAACTCAAACTATCTTTTATCATGAGCAACAAAATAGTATTGTTTAATTTGCATACTTATAGGACCTATGGCCAAATTGGTAAGGGTAGCCCAGTTAAATGTGCACTAATCACATCTACTGCAATCATATCAGTTTATTAGTTTTGCGAGATTTATATACACATAAAACCTCAACCTAACGGATAGTGAATAGTGGAGCCAACATATAGACCAGTCATATCTGAGACTCACATGTTAGGGTTTACTTAGGACACAAATTTTACTCTTAACTTTCATGGTTTCATGCCATTTGCTGCCAATAGAGGGATGTATTGTACTTTTTTGCTCTGCAAAACCTGGATAGTGGAGTCTCTGGCTGAAGGTATTATAACTTACTCTGACAAGAACCAGCGTGTTAGACCTAATACCTATTAATATCCTATGCAGCTATTAGGAATAGAGCATTCATACCAGAGGTGACTAGGTCACCATGGCAGAAATTCACCTAGACATTAAGGTAGTATGATTTTTTACCCCATCCCATGTGAGTGTGGTATATATTCATATGAAGGTTTGCTTTATGTAGGTCTGATTCTCTTATAACCTTTTGCTGTGCTGAATAATTCTGTAAAAATTATGAGCAATTTGAAAAAGTTAGCACTTTGTGTTCACAATACCATCTCAAAGTGGTGGAGTGTGTGAGGTCTTTGATTAAGGCCATGACATTCAAACAGGCCCCCTCAACCTAGACTCTCCTTTTGTTTGTTGCAGACATTATTCATGTTGTAACAATTATTTCCTCAATTAAACATGATAGATTTTTCCTTATTTATTTGGCAGTTGAGCTCATAAGTAGATATACTTGCAAGGCTTTGTGAGAAGGGAATAGATCTAATACCAAGAATAAATCATAGTTTCTTAATTCAGATGCTCATACTTAGAATAGAAATACTTCATTCTAACTGGTGTGAGATGATATCTCATTGTGGTTTTGATTTGCATTTCTCTGATGGCCAGTGATGATGAGCATTTTTTCATGTGTCTGTTGGCTGCATAAATGTCTTCTTAAAGTATAATATATATGTGTGTATATATATATATATATATATGCATATATATGTGTGTGTGTATATATATGTGTATATATATGTATGTGTGTGTATATATATATATATAAGATACATAAAAAAAGAATAGAAATACTTCAGGGAAATCTTATCAGATACAACATCCTGGTGTGTTGGCTCCAGATGCTGTTAGTGTTAACAAAAATGGGACTTGTTTTTAACAACTGAGCTTCTATTGTTTTTGAAATTAAATGGATATATAATGAAATATATAGTGGGCAATTATTTCTCTTGGATTATTAATGCCAAAAACTTAAGTCCTCTTAGACTTATTCTTAAATATATAATTGTATCATATTTTGGAAAAGTTAAAAATAAATAAAATAGGTACCATTTGTTGATCATTTACTGTGTATCCAGAAGGTGTTTTATATATGTTAGTTGTAATTTTCACAGTAACCCTTCAAGGTAAATAGTATTTTTCAAATTTTATGAGAGAAGACATAGAAGTTCAAAAAAGATTAGATCCTCACATAGCTAGTAAGTGGTAAAGTCAAGAACCAAATTCAGAGGTTTCCAACTCTAAATTTTAATTGTACTATAATTCCATTCCAGGCTAACCATTGCTATGATACTTTTGTGTGTCCATAAAGTAATTTTGGGGGGTAATTAAAACTTTTTTTTACATTGTGAATGAAAGATTTCTTAAAATTTGGTTTAAAAAATACTTTTCCCTTTGAATAGGAGAAAAGGAAAGAAATTATGAGCCTCAACGTCGGAAAATAAGTATAAACTTTTAAAAATGATTACCTTATGCTAAAGAAAAAAGAGCAGTATTCATCCTAAACATCTTTTGACTAGAAATATATTGTTTTCAGTAAATTATCAGAGATGGTAAATTTTTATGAGATCAGATTGCAGACACCTTTTGAATTATAATATTTGCTAAATTTTATTTTCCTAAGTAAAATAGAACAGCTGAGTCAGTACAATTAGTCACCAAGTCTTCTGAATGGGTAATCAGAGGAGATAACCCAATGAAAACGAAGCTCCTGAGCTCATGTTGAGTGGAACAACAAGTGAACAGTAGCCTATACTCTTACAGATGATAGGGGAAAGAGAGCATCATCTAAGGACTGAGGTCCATCAAGGCACATCTTTTCTATGATTCTCTGCTTTTTATCTTGCAAACATGTGGACAGAGCTTTGAGTGTGATCCAACATCTCTGTACTCCATGTAGAATCACTAATATACACAGAGCTATGATCCACTTTACATCCACAGGTAGAATATAAAGGCTATATGAGTAGCCCGCACTGCAACCAAGAGTAGGAGAAGTGAGTGGGTAGTTGTAAACATTTTTCTTTGTCTACTATACACAATTAACAAATCTTCTTTTTAAAAGAGCATGGTTTGATTGTTCAATTTGCAGGTAGGTTGTCTTAAACTTAGAAGGCTATCTTTAAATTTAAAAGTTATATTAGAAGTTATTTTGCAACGTATACTGCCTATATTATTTGGTGGCCTGCTATGTTTTATATAATGTTTTCTATGTTGCTACTGTGATCACAGTCATCGTTTTAATGGCTCCATATGATTGAAGTTTTGTTTATATAATTACATTAATGAAAAATATTTAATTGCTATTGTGGCCTAACTTTCAACCACCACTAAATTTTCTTTTTTGAACCTCATTGGATGGGACTTTCATCTGTTTGCAAGAATCAGTTTATATCCTGAGAGATTTAGAGAAAAGGAAATATTGATTATGTGCATATTGGCTATGTGCATACTATTTAAAAAGGTTTAAAAAACTGTACGAGAAGAGATCTTTTTTGCCCTTGATGGCTACTTTTCTACATATAATATAATTTCATAAATATATACCTCATTCCATCACATTTTTCTTGGGCTTGGCATAAATTAGAGCACAGTAATGTATTTTTTTTCAGAAGAAAGTATAATTAAAACAAAAATTCCATACTGGCTTACCAAGACACAAAAATATTAGTCCACTAGGACGGCCAACACAAAAATGTTGCATTAAATATATTATGTTTGGCTTTATATACTATTTTTTGGCTATAAGATTTTACAGGTACCAATATTCAGATGATAATACAAATTCTAATTTTTCAGATGTTTCTGACCAAAATATTTTTGATATATTATTCATATAATCATTTTAGTACTTGCTTATGTAAATGTATTATTGGATCATAACTAAAGTTGGATTCATTCAGGGTTTTGTTTATTTTGTTGGTTAGATGTTAAGCAGTATTTCAAATGATATTTGATCCCAAAGCTATATAATGTTTAATGTCAACATCCATACAAAATAAAATTATCTGATTTCATACATTGTTATATTTACAGTTGCCTAACAGATTATTTTGAATCAATTAAGGAGCTCAATTAGCAATTTATATACCCCAAAGTGATTTTATATATTAAAATATAAAACCTCATGTAAAAGCGTTTAATATTTGCTCTTTGAAAATATATTTCAGTAATTGTCTATTCGGCTATGTTTATTCATACAATAAGCTGTAGCACAAATCAAAAATCAGAAAGCAATAAAAATCAATTAATTTTAGATGGACATATTTTTTCAGGTCAAAAGCAAGAAAACAATACATCACCAAAGAAATACCGGACAGTTGATTGATTGTTTTGCGTGTTGCATGTGGGACTTAGATGAGTATAACATCAAATAGTAGCTGGGAAAAATTAATAACAGAATGTTAAATAGCGGAATTAAATAACAGAAAATTAAATAATAGAATGACTAAAAACTAACACAATGTTGACTGATAGCGAAAAGATCACATACAGTCTATTCATTTCTTTTAAATTCAATTTAGAGACGAGTTGTGGTATATGACACAAATTATGTATTTGTATTTGAATCTTTACATTGTAATGACATATTTATAAAATAATTTCCTGAATTACATTGCTGACTACTAAATTTTTTAATCTAAAATAAAGTCTCAGTTTTCTGTAACCCTTGTGTCTATGTGCAGTGGCAGACCTGGAATGACACGAGAAAGCAGATGGTAAGGGATGATGTTGGTCAGAGTATCATGCTTGCAATGCCTGGTGGCATCCCCACAAATCAAGATTTCAAGATTACATGTCACTTCTGATACAGGGAGACCTTATGGCAGTCAAAGTTCCATGAAATTTAAAAGAAGTCATCCATGTAATGACACTATCCTGGTGTTATTAATATTATAGATTTTAGGATGATATTTTCCACTCAAGCATTGTGAACTACAGTCCACCTGATACTACTGTGACCTCTACCAGAAATGTCTGGTGCAAAGTAATGTACAAGCTTCTAAGATTGTTCACTTGTTTATTTTTCCCATAGCTGAAGATTACACAGTAAATTCTGCTGACACTTGCCAAGAAGTCTTACTCCATCACAATGATCCTCAGCTGAAGTTTTCAGATAGATGATAAAATGGGGCAAAAAATGTGAATTCCTTGAAGATGCAATAGCGAAAGCAGTGTGCTCAGTTGTGTATATTCTGGCTGTACATAAAAGGTCAGCAAAATCATGCTCACAATGATCAATAGAATGACTGTTAGTGATAGTTTGTTTGGAACAGTCTCGAGAGTTCTATCCTATTATCTAAGTATAATTATTATTATTATTATTTTAATTATTATACTTTAAGTTTTAGGGTACATGTGCACATTGTGCAGGTTAGTTACATACGTGTACATGTGCCATGCTGGTGCACTGCACCCACTAACTCGTCATCTAGCATTAGGTATATCTCCCAATGCTATCCCTCCCCCAATAACCCTCTTTTACTGTCACATTCTGTGTTGAATGGAAAATAATTATTTAAACACTCTACTTATAAGACTGTCTTTAATTTCTCCTATCCCTGTTTCATAGCCTGAAATTACAAAGGCCTCTGGTTTCTTCCCTAAGAGAATTCTATTCAGTGCTCTATCTCTTTCACGAGTGTTCTGGAAATTTAAGGCAGACCTCAAAGTTTTGATGTCTTCCTTCATATATAGAAACCCAGTTTTAACATCTCAATCATGTGATAGATTAGAATAGGACTTAGCCATTAGAATAGGCGCTAACCTAACATTAACTTTCAGCCTTTATATGTAATAGTTGCTGTACTTTTTCTCTTAGAGATGGCTTAAACTTTCTAACCAACTATATAATTTATTATTTATAACCTTCATTTTCTTACCCCATGTAGTTTTCAAGTAGGCAGGAGGTTTTAGGCTTTTTTTCTAGTTTTGTCACCGCATTTCTTAGTTATTGAAACAAAGTTCATGTAGTATTTGCTTAATAAATATTTGTTAAGAGAAGATAAATAATGGCTGGCTTTGGGTCATTAGTTTTCTTAGTTATGAGAAGTAAGTGTGATAAGGTGTAAGTTTTTGAACTATAACAGGTCCTAAATAACTGTGTGTCTTCCTTCTTCCTAAAGCACTTGCAAGCAGTGTTTAATATGTTTTTGTTAACAAAAAAAGTTTAGCAGATATTTTTGGCTTCTACCATGACATGTATTTTGTTAAATTTATCTCCTATTTCTTATTATATAAGTCACTCTTATTATTTCACCTAAATTTAAACTTTAAACATGTTCGAGTTCATTAAAATACTGACGGCATAGGGAATTCTGTACTTTAAAGAAAGAAGAATTTATGCCATAAAAGTTCCTATGGTATTTCCACAAATATGCTCAAAATAAACCAGGTGACACATTGTACTAAAATATTGTCTCCTAGGCAAATTTGTCAGTCTTACACTTTACTTGGATCTAAAAAACAAGTGAGAAAATGAGATTAGCATAAAAGTTTTGCTCTCTACAGCATTGGCAAGGCCTGTTCCCAAAACTAGTTCAGGAGTATAACTCAGATGGTTTTTTAAATATCTCCAATGCTATAGAATAAATACATAAGTACATTTTAGATTCTTTATAAAACTGATCTCTGGTATTGCCTAAATCTCTCACCTTACCTGTTGCACTACAATTAAAGGTTTGAGGTGTAAGTACTAACTAGGGAGTTTTTCTTCAGTACAAAATTTCTGAATGGTAAATAGGAAAATACTATTGTAAAAAAATCAAAGACAAATAGCAAACTAGAAAAAATACTGTTTGAAAGGATACAACAAATTGCCAATTTTCTTAATTTTAGAAATAGGGCAACTCATTCAAACAGGAAAAAAAATACCAAGTACAACAATACACACACTATATGAAGATATAATTTAAAAAAAATGTTGTCTGTAAGCATATGAACACATGGTCAATTTGTGTATAAGTAAAGGATTGAAAATGAAAACAATAAGAAATGATTTTCACCAATATGGTTTAAAATATGAAAATGTTGCTGATACACAATGCTGTTTAAGTCGTAGGGAAATGTGGGAAAATTGAATACACCCCTAAACTTCTGATAGTAAAATAACTTTGAATGGATTTTGAAAAACAATTTTTAATAATTTAATGTGGAGCACAATTCATCATAATACTTCATTTTTTTATCAGCTGCCTTAAAGAATCAATTACATATGTGCACAAGCAGCTTGTGAAAAGTTTACATTGCAACATCATTTACATTGCCTAAAAACTGGAAACATACTTGATATTAATCAGTAGGCATTTGCTAAAATACATGAAACAGCAAATAATCATCCAAAAGAACAGGGAAATTGTGTATGCGCTGATACAGAATCACGTCTAATCTAAATTCAGTAAGTTTGATAATGAATACATATTAATCAATATACATATGAGTTATATTAATATAATCATTGATTATTATAATGTATGACATAACATATGTTGCTAATAATTCTACTTTAATCATTAATTATACCATTATAATTATTTAAATAATACATGATTATTGATAAAATTAATAATTTAATACAATAATTTAAGGAAAATTATTTTATATGTTCCAGAGACTATAATGAAGCTTTTATAATAATTTTCTAATGTATTCATACAATATCCCTAAAATGTAGTTTATTCATTTTACAGAAGAGGAAACTAAAGTTTTTTAAAAAAATTTATTTCAGTGGGGGTGGATGAAACTTACTCATGATAACAGGTGAAAATTTTACAGCAACTACTTTCATTGCAAGTGATATTGGATCACTATGACATACTTTCTTAGGTATCTGTTATGATTCCCAGTCTGATTCAAAAAGTCAATTCTACATTGAGGTGCTGACACCACACTGTCATAATTAATATACAGTTAAAGTATTTTGATATGTGATACACTTGACATTTAATACTCCACATGTATTAGAATAAGAACCAATTGAGATTTTAATGGAATCTCAATTGGATAGATTAGTGTTTGAAGAGCTGTTATATACAAAGTTGATTCTTAGCAACATGAGAGTTGGAGTGCTGACCCCTGTACAGTAAAAAATCTGCTCATTACCGTTTACTCCCTGAAAACTTAACTACTAATAGCCTACTGTTGACTGGAAGCCTTATTGATAATATAGACAGTTGATTAACACATATTTTATATATTATACATATTATATACTATATTCTTACTATAAAGTAAGGTAGAGAAAAGAATGCTATTAAGAAAATCATAAAAAAGAGAAAATATATTTACTATTTATTAAGCGGAAATGGATCATCGCAAGCGCTTTTATTCTTGTTGTCTTCATGGTAATTGGGCTAAGGAGAATGAGGAAGAGGAGGGGTTGGTCTTACTGTCTCAGGGTTGGCAGAAGCCAAAGAGGAAGAGGAAGTAAAAGATGAGGCAGTGGATGCAGACACATTTGGTGTACCTGCTACTGAAAAACATGTGCATGTAAGTGGACTTACGAAGTTCAATCCCATGTTGTGAATGGATCAACTGTATACTTTTGCGTCTTTCCATATTGAGTCATCATATGGATCCATTTAGTCAAGTCTTTGTTGTCATTGTTCTTTTTCTTCTTGATAATGATCTTGTACATTTATCATAAAGTAGATGTCTAGATATTTTATATTTATGTTTTTATAATATCTATTATAATTTGCCTTTTGTTATAACAAAAGGAGTAATTATAATTTTTTAAACTAAAAGCTAAATGTTTAGTTTCACATAGTATATTCTTGTTGTAGAAATGCAAATAATAAATAAAATTTAAAGCCCCTCTTGATCTCCAGGGCCAAATCCAATTATCTCTTCAAATACATATACTCTTCTTGCTCTTGTTTTAAAGAGTAGCTCTTATATATATTTCCTTACAGAAAGGTTTAGTAAGTTTTATCTGTGTGTGTTTTACATAAATAAGACAATGTGCATTTTTCAATAAATTATCTTTTTAAAAAGAGCCAAGTAAATTACTATTTGGTATTTTTTAAAAAACTATGTCTCAGACTATTTAGCTATTCTCTTTTTAGAGACATTTAGAGCCATTTATTCATTTATTCATATTGAAGCAAGTCTTTATGGGCTAAAAATAAGTAGACCTTATCACACATAATTGAATCACAGGAAAAGCAAAAAGAACATTCTTTATAAACATACATGTATAAACAATATACCCCAAATTCTAGAGAAATAAACTCACAAACTTGCTTTCTCCACTCAGAACTACAGACCAGAAACCCAGAAATATTGTCCATTTGTTTCATTTTCCTCACTCTTTGTAGTATTCACCTTCAATTATCATTCTTTCTATGCACTTAACTTCTCTTCTGTCCAGACCCTAAACCCCTTCCTCTAGGATTTTGCCTTTGCCTGATTGTGCTTTCTAACTCTGGAATGCTATGCTTCAATACTCTTTCCGCTGAACTTCTAGTTTCTGTCTCTGATTTCATATACACAGTTGACAGAGTAATATTTTAAAAACAAAAAAGGAAAAAAGAGACATCATGTTACTTCTTTGCTAAACACTTAACTTGTTTCTAGCTTCTGCTTATTTTTCCTATTAGTTATTTAAACAGGCCCAGACTTCTTTGTATGCTATTCTTTGTGCTTCCTCTGTTATATGTTGATGTCTCACTAAGCTCTAGCTATTTTGTTTGTGTGCCCCAAACAGTGGTTCATGGACTGGCAGCATCAACACTTCTTGGGGACTTGAGGGAGGCAAATTTTCAGTTTGTAGGTTAGCCCTACTGAATCAGAACAGAGGGTGTGAGGTCTTGGCATCTATGTTTTAAGAAGCCTTCCAGGTGACTCTTATGCACACTACAGTTAGAGAACTGTTGCATTTATCTATAATTATCTGTTTTTCTCATAATATTCATGCTGCTTCACCTGAGTGCTTTGTTTAATTCACATTTGCTTTCTTACCTACCGTTTTATCTCCTACTTATTTCCTCCCTTATTCTTTCTAAAACCCCTCTTGTTTGAAGTCTACTCCTCTTTCAAGATGCAGATCCTGCTCTACTCCTTTAGGGAGCTTTTGTGGTCACTCCCAGGTAAAATGAGGTACTTCCTCCTTTCCAGACCTTCTCACCAACTGCATAAATGTTTCAAAACTACTACACTTTCTTGAGCCATGTACTCATTTATCTTTTATTAGAAAGAAATCACCTCATTCTTTATGGTGTCTCTATCACTCGCTACAGTGTCAAACAAATATTAGGCATTGATTACATGCTACTTGACATAATTAATGGAAAAAATTAAACTGCTATATTATACTAAGTTTTTACCTCATGGAAATGATAGAGTAGGAAATAAATTAACTTGTTTGTTTGTTTCTTACTACTGCAACTGTCCAAAAAATTGGACTGAAATAAATTCAAGGTTATGAAATAATCTCTGAAGTGTTATAATTTATGGCACCATGGCAAACCTGGTCAAAGAAGGTAAGTGGAAGTACAATTAAATATGGAACATGATTTTTAATAGACTGAGATATTTAAGGTCCATTCGAGTCTCCATGTGAGTCCACAAAACATCCCAAGCCCATCTGTTGTCTTCATACTTTATTCAATAGCTATCAATGGATGCCAATGAGGAGTTACTACTTTGATATGAGCCTTAGCACGAAAGGCTTTAAATAATTAAAAATGATAGAATTGGGACAGACTGCTAAACATAAACAGATGGATAAAAAGATATCTGGTATAATTAACAGTGAGTAAAGCAGGTTTAACCAGCCTGAGTACAAAGTACATTGAAACATCATGAAAAACTGAGAAACTTCTGTCAAGAGATAATTTTACTGATATGTAACTTAAAATATTTCTCTTCAATTGCATTTTTATTAATTGGGACATTTCCATAAAATGGGGTATATAGTTTTTAGATTTAACCTGCTCCTGCTGCTTGTTTCTCAGTTGAAGGCATAATCCTTTGTTTGTGACTATGAAATTGGCTTATATAGAGATGATTATGATGTATATTCAGAGAATTGTGACTTCAGGTGAGAAACAAGCAGCAGGAACAGATGAACTCTTAGCAACAGAGAAGCTATTTTCATGCAAATATCCCCACAGTGGCAGAAAGATGAGAAAAGAGAATTACAGAACACAGAAGGCTTACAAAAATATTATTTCATAATATTGAATGATTTCTCTATGTTTTTATGTAGAAGAATCAATCAACAGATTTTTAGAAATATATTTGAATGTCTATAAATACCATTAAACCACTTCTCTAGGAGAAATTACATTTGCTTATTTCTGTTACTAAATGAAATATACTATCAGCAGGCATGCATTTTCAGTTAGTTGAAAATCATAACTAGGAACAGGTCTCTAGTTTAAGCATTTAGATTTCAGGAAGCAAATTCACTCAGTAAAATGAGAACTTGATATATGGTTGTTGAGCTGTTTTTGTGTTGACTGTTTTGTATAACAATCTGTTTTTAAGGAAGGAAATAAAGAAAGGGAAGGCATAATCATTCAAACTAGGTATAAATGTACACACTGTTCAAATTAAAACAAATTTAGATAATCGGCTTGGCACAGTGGCTCAAGCCTGTAATCCCAACACTTTGGAAGGCTAAGGCGGGTTGATCACTTGAAGCCAGGAGTTCAAGATCAGTCTGGCCAACATGGCGAAACCCCGTCTCCACAAAAATACAAAAATTAGCTGAGCGTGTTGGTACACACTTGTAATCCCAGCTACAGGGAGGCTGAGGCATGAGACTCCCTTGAACCCAGGAGGCAGAGGTTTCAGTGAGCCAAGATCTTGCTACTGCACTCCAGCCTGGCTGAAAGAACAAGACTCTGTATAAAAATAAATAAATAAATACATAAATAAATAAAATGAACAGATTTTGCAGACTAAACCTTAATGATGTTTTAGAACTGATTTAACCCTTGCCATCTGTCATTTCTTTGTCAACGGGAATATATAAGGAAGTCAATTAATTATAATATCTGCCATATGTTATTTCTTATGATTTCTAGATAAAGTATCAAGAAAGTATGCAATTATGTTGTAGAAGAAAAAAACAACATAGTGTTCATTATTTTAATCCTGCAATATTTTGTTGGTAAATTAGTTCATCATAGATGTAGGTTATTGGCCTATATAAGAATTGGGAGCTTTAATTTTATCTATAAAAGTGGTATAATATCACTTATTTCTGGCCATACCCAATTCCTTCCAAATGAACCCAAAGATGGGACTCAGGTATTAATCACAGATCAAATGGCACCATGATGGAGCATGGTTAAGAGGTAGGATCCGGAGACAGCATGCCTAAAACAAATCTGGGGTCTGCCACGTGCTGACTGCGTGATTTTGGAAAGATTCCAACTCTTCCTGTGCCTCAGTTATCTTAACCACAAAACAAGAACCAAAACAATATCTATCCCAGAGAACTGGTCTGAAAACTAAATGAATTTATATCTGTAAAGTACTTTGAATAGCTCCTAACTAATTTTAAGAAGCAAAGAAGTATTATTGAAAGGCAATGCATATGTGTGTCTATAAAATAAAAGCATGTGTGTTCCCAGCATAGAAGATATATTAAATGATAATAAGTAGTTTAATCTGAACTCCACGCAAAAAGAAACTGAGATGCCAGGTCCTCAGAAGAATTCTGAGTGTCTGTCTCTAAGTGTTACAGTGCTGGAAATAGGGAAACTGATGCAGTTCAAAGACTAAGTAGATGGAAAACAGTGATGAAGGCTGTTCATAATGCTGTAAGGTAAGAGCTCAGCTCAAAAGAAAGGCCTCTGGAGTGAGTTAGCCCTTATTAGGTTGTAAGGAGTTGAATATAACCAGATGGTACAAATGGAGAAATGGAATATGCCTTCTTCTGAAACAGTTGTCAAACTTTAGCATGTGCTTCATATAGCAACAACAGAAGACAAAGGGAAAATTCCACCACGCAAGCACATTTCAAACCTTTGATTTTATCATATTTACTGATTGGTTGAAGAAAGTTTTATTGTCTGGTCTATCAAAAGTACTGTGCACATTGAAGGGAAATTGGAAAACTCTCTCTCTCTGTCTCTGTCCCCCTCCTCTCTCTCTTGCTGTCTCCTTTATGTATGAGATGTTTTATTTGATATGCTTTCTTATACCAGCCATAGCTAATCTTCTACATTTCTAGCTTCTATTCTTGTTGCATATGAATTTTTCTCATATCTTCAAGGTTATAGATGTGCTACCATCAATCAATGTTAGAAAAGGTTAATTTCATTTTGTTCTTATAGGTAATCTGGAGCATCCCTTCACTAGTAAGATTTACAGTATGCAATGTTTGGCCCTGCATACCTAGATATAATAAATTTTCTATGTCAAAAAAAGAGTCTTTTACCTACATTTCCAGTTGTTTTCATGTCCTTTTTCTATTAATCATTACAACACCTTACCGACCTTTACTTTTTATTTTGTTTGAGTGTTTTCATGTTTCTGATTATTTTCTGGTTTTTGTCATTTCTTTGGATTGTTAGAAATTTATTGGGTACCTACATTTTACTGGGTACTAAGATATTAGATCAGGTTCTAAATATTCAATTGTGAATAATGGAGGCATGGTGCCTGCTTCAAAATGCTTACAGGTCAATGGGAAGATAGACAATGAAACAACTGAACATGAATGAAACTATAATCATAAAATTTGTTTAGTACCATTGAAGATGTGTTTGATTAGAAGAAACCGTCTCTCTGTGAAAGTAGTATTTTAGCATACATTTGAAGGAGTCATATGGAGAAGGAGTCAGATGTGAAGATTTGCAGAACATTTCATGGAGGAAGTAGCAAATATAAACCTCTCAAGTGGGAAAGAGTTTGACCTCCCCCTTCTCCCATTCCCATTGTTTTTTATTTAAATTTATAAAATAAAGTCAATATTTTTAGATAATAATGTTCAAAGAAATGTGGAAAGTATGAGATTAGGAAGGTATGCAGGATCCGGATAAAGTAAGATTTTCTGATCTAAACTATGAATGGTACAGTGGGGAACTATACCCCACTGTACCCATATAATGGTACAGTGGGGAACTATGTAAATGGATTAAGAGAAGAATGAAGCAAGAAATATTCAGCTGGCCTCAATCAAAAGGAAAGACTAGTGGGAAGGTGTTCTTTAAGGAGGTGTCATTTTGCTGGATTAAATGTTAACCAGCAATTTCTTTGGAAAATCCCATCATCTCACATAGGTGCAGTATTATTATTATAATATTAATTAACAATATTATTAATATTAATTACCTTGATATCACTGCTGACCCCTGAGGGAATAATATGGTGGCTTATAACAAAAATGATTATGGTTACCTTCTACTCAATTTTGCTATAAACCTAAAACTGTTCTAAAAAGAATAAAGTCTATTAAAACAAATAATTGTGGTTCTGGCAATGTTTGGAAAACATGAAACAGACACAAACAGTCACAGAGTCTATGTCCCATGACTACTAATTTCTCTTGCCCTTCTTTCAGGAAAAATCTCATCTTCATACATGATTTTAGCTCAGGGTATGTGTTTTTAACCTTGCTAGCTATAACAATATCTGTTAAACCATTTCTGTGTTCTAGCTGTTAAAAAAAACTGATACATAAAATAGCATAAATCCAGAGAACAGATTACCAGAACGTTCCTCACATTTATTTGTTTTCTTCAAAGATTGAGTATCAATTTATAAACTGTGTGTGTGATTTCTGCGCAGCTTAAAAGTCTTATGAGTTCACATAAATAGAATCCAATGGGTGTTTTAGTAGTTAGAAAATAAGCTTAACTGCAGTGATAAAGAGATGCTAAAATGCAGTGCCTAAAAAAAGACAGAAGTGGGCTTATTTATTTATTTATTTATTTATTTATTTATTTTGGTTTTGGTTTTGGTTTGCTCTCCCCGCACCCCGCATAACAAAATTCAGAGGGAATTATTTAAGGCTGTGAGTCAGCTCTTTTTTTGAGATTTTTCGGGACCCAGGTTCCTTCTTTTTGCGTCAGCATTACCTAGGTTGTTTCCCTCACTCTTACAGTCAGAACAGACTTAGTAGGGCCGTATTCAAAGATAGCCCATTAAAAAAAAAGGGGGGGGGATCAACACCCAAATCTTTTAAAGGCAAGACACAGAAGTTACACACTACATTTCTGTTCAAATACTCATGAACTAACTAGATGTGAAAACTAACTAGATGGTCACAGCAAGCTACAGGGGAGGTTCAGAAATGAAACACTGGCTGGAAAGTCATGAGCCCATCTAACTCTCAGATAGAAGAATATGGTCTAAGTTACTAAAAGAAAGAAAAGATGAACGGATAATAAGGAAAATTAACTGTCTCCAGGACAAGGAGCATTTTAAAAACACATCGTGATCACCATCTTATTCTGTTTCCTATCTTGGCAGTGAAAATATCACCTGTTTTTCAATTATGGCAGATAGAACATCAGTATTTCATATAGATACTATGCCTCTCTAGCTGAAGAATTCTGAATGTTTTTCTTAATTAACCTACATTTATCAACTTATCTAACCTTACTGTAGAAATTTATTATTTTCTGCATATTCCTCCACACAACATAAAACTATATGAACCCAGATTTTACCTATATTCATTTATTAATTTTTTTCCAGCAAAGATTTGTTAGGCACTTATTATAAATTGGGTTTATGGCAGACTGCCAATACACACCGGTGTTGAAAATTACACATAATCTCTCTTCTCATGGAGCCTACAGATCAGTAGGGAAGATATAATATTCAAATAAATAATTGTAAGTGACGTGAAGGAGGTAGAGTGCTATGCAATGCGCGATAGGAGAGTTTTGTCCAAACAAGGAGTCATAGGGAGGGTTCCCTAAAGAACTAATGATGAAAGTGCTGGAGAAGTCGGGGTGATCTAAGTGAAGTGAGGTGGGTGGTAGATGGAATGTTCCTGGTATAGGAAACAACAGATTCCAATGCCCTACTGTGGGAGTGTGCATGGCACTGTGTTGGGAGAGTAGGAGGGAGATGAATGAGGGTAAAGCACAGAAGGATGGGTTTGAAGCCAGCTGGAGAGCCACACAGAGAGCAGTATTAGGAGCCTTGAGACCTCCTTTAAGGATTTTGTTTTTATAGTCAGAGCAGTAGATTGCTGTTGAGGTGATTAAGCGGGGAAGATAAGTGATCATATTTCTACTTCAAAAAGATCCTTCTGACAAGTGCAGAGAATGGGCTCTTGAGGATAAAACACACAGCACAAAGATGTGTGCTTTCCCAGTAGCCCAGGTGAGAGTGGACTACTAACGGATTTACAATTTTTTAAGTGTGATTTTACATTTCTGGAAGTTTTATGTGAGTCTTTAAAGAAAAAGAAAACACATTTTTCTATACATTTCATAACTAAATCATTCTAAAAATAACTTTAGCCATATAGCATGTAATACAGTGTTTCTTTCATTTTTTTATATTCAAAATGTTTATGAGCTAAGATATATATTTAAGATAATTTTCTAAAGTAAGACATACAATGGACTCAAATTTGAAGGTAGGTATTGAACTAAAGAAATATATTTATCTTTAATCAATGATATTATTTAAATTGGAAACAAAGGAACATTCAAATAGAAATTATGTATAAACATTTGCATGTATATGAATATGAGAATTAAAAGAATTATAAATGCATTATTAACCTGACTCTATGTTAGAGGCATCAGATATGATTAAATTATATTTTTAGATATGAATGAAACAAAAGGGAAACATTAAAGAGCTTAAGTTTGTTTTATCCTAAAACGACCCACATCTCATAAATTCAAATACAGTAGGTTCTACATTGTAAAGTAAATATGATGTCTAAAAGCACAGTTCAACAAATAATTTTTTAACTTATTTATTTGATATAACTCTTCTTGAAACATATTTTTTGTTGTTCTTTTCTACGCAGATTATTCTAAAGTGGATTAAAAAGGAAGAATTTATCTGGATACATTTAAATTAACGATTAAACATTTAAGTGTTGTCCTTCAGATGAAATTCTTGTTTACAGGCATATATTGAGTGTTGAACATCAAACAAAGGAACTTTCAGGGATAGCAAAATTTAAGTAGATGCTTAGGGAGGTATGTGTGACCAGGGAGAATTTTTATGTAAAAATGTTTCAGAGTGAATAAATAAAAGTCTCAGGATGAATGTTATTTTCCTGCCACTGCCTTCTCCTCTCAAGACACTATTTTCTTCCTGAATGTGTGCATTAAAAGATTCTTCTTTTTTAGTCTCATAAAACCAGTTTCTCTGAATGTGGTTTAAATTAATTAAGACTTATTTGAAATTTTTAAAATGCTAATAGAAGTAAATGAGGAAAGAACAGTAGATTCAGTACTCTAACTTCAATATTAATGAACATTTGATCTGTTTATTGCAATCAGAACATAACTTTGGAACTGATTTTAATCACTTTGACTTGGGTAGTCTTAGTAGCAATTAGCTCTCATTAAATATCAAGAGGCAAACCAAAATGGTTATATCATATTGAGGTTCTAATTAGGCTTAGAATAATAAAGTATACAATGTAAAATGAGAAGGAAAAAAGAATTTGTGTGATTTTATGCATCCAATCAATAGTATTTCTCTTTCTCTACATGCAGAACATTTTTCTTGGTAGCCAGCTAAAACAAAAACTGGAGACTTACCAGAGCGACAGACCTGAGTCTGAGACCATGATCTGTGTGATGGTTAATTGTATATACTAACTTGGCTAGACCATGGTACCCAACTGTTCAGTCAAACACCAGTCTAAATATCTATGTGAAGGTAATTTTTAGATGAGATTAATATTTAAATCAGTAGACTTTGGATAAAACAGGTTACCCTGCATAGTATGACTGGGCCTAATGGAGTCAATTAAAGGCATTAAGATAAAAGAAACTGAGGTCCCCAGTGGAAAAGGGAATGCTGCTTCCAGACTACCTTCAGAGTTGAGCTGCAACATCACTGCTTCCCTGGGTCTCTGGCCTGCAACCTATGCTGCAAATTTTGGACTTGCCAACTTGCCAACTTCATGAGCCAATTCCCTGAAATAAATCTGTTTCTCCCTCTTTTTTTCTTTCTGTTGCTTCTCTCTTCCCTTTAAACATACATACATACACACACAGGTGTGTATGTATGTGTGTGTGTATGTATATATGTATATACATTTTATTGGTTGTTTCTCTGGAGAACTCTAATATAAGCAAGAACAATCTTTCTGCCATTTGGGCCATGATGTGTGTTCAAAATTTTATGGGGATGATGATGACTATGAAAGCAATAATGATGAAATCAAATGTAGCTGAAATAAAGTATCACAACATAAATCATAAATAACTGTGTAATTATTTTACTTTAAGATTTTGTGGCTGCTGACTTTAAATCTGTTTGTATGCAGGTATTACCGAGAAGGTTTACTTTGTTGAAAAATCTTGATCATTTTAACATTAAAATGTTCTTTTGTCTTAAGAAGCAAGAAGGCTGTATCATTCATAAGTATTTTTCATTTGGCTTCCATTGTACCTTAAAAATACATTTCCAAATGACCCACCCTCAGTGATGAAGAGACTGTTACGTCTGAGGGCTTTGTCAGGACTCAAGATGGAAATAGGAGGATGATGTTAGGAAAGCCATCCTGCCCAAGCTGAAGGAGCAAACAGCCTTCTCAAGAAAAGTCAGAAATTCCAAAAACAACCGGCAGTGAACTGTGATAAAAGTGAAAAAGTTGAAAAGTGAGACCATGGTCAACCAACATCAACACAGTGAGAAAGTAAATATTATGGCAGCCCTAGCAAACTAATGCCCTCTTCTATTCGCTGGTAGGTTGGCCTGAGAAAGTCAGTCAACCCTGCCCTGCTTAGCTACTTATTGCATTCATCTACAAAAGGGAGATAATATCAATCTGACCAAGCTGTTTTACATATTAAGTATTAATATTAAATCTAACTACAAGAGTTCTGCTTATATTGTTCACTGCCATAGTCCAAGAAAATACAACTGTACTTGGAACAGTATCTCAATTGGGTTTATTACTTATTAATGAATATCAGAAGCCTGGCATAGTACATTTCTTGTAGCAAGCCATGTGGTGGCCGTTTTTACTGCAACTGCTAGCTCTAATCATTTAGTGCAATTAAAGGTGAGGAGAGTAAACAAAGTTTCTGTGGAAGGTAAGTTACCCTGGGAACAAACCCAGAAGGTACAAATAACAAAATCAGTTGTTCACACACTAAAGTGCTGCACAGAAACAAAGAGATCAATGGAATCTGTAATGGATGAAGAGGATATTATGAAAAAGGTGAGGCTTGTTAAGGCCTTAAAAGATGAATATTATTTGGAGAAAGGCAGCTATTTAACACATTTTTATTGTTAATAGTAAGAGAAGCAACATAAATGCATTCTGTTTGAATTGGAATATGATAAAAATTGTTTAAAACCTTGTTAAGTAAACTCACCTAAAACAACCTTCATTGACACTATTGTCACCAATGAAATTGCTTTATAGGAAAATAACTGTTAGCAGCAGCAAAAATAAAAACTTCCAAGTTGGTTAAAATTATTTTCTCTACCAGTTGTAGTTATGACAAGACTGGAAGAGTTTTATTGAATGTGTCAGATTCACAGAAATTTTACTGATACCCAGACAAGCTGTTACTTTAAAGACTGAAAGGTACTTACCTTGGTAATAGAATGTAGCTTTTTAGAAATATATGCACAATGAGTACATTATCTCAGAAATATCTGTGTTTTCAATCTCTCAAATTAACTGTGTTTCATTTCCTCCTATTCTTTTTAAGCTTGAAGTTTAGGAGCTCTGTCATTCCTGTTAGTATATCTTTACAGACAGTATGAGAAAGGAGCACACGATATATTTTCATAAATTTGAAAGCAGGTCTAGATCCCAAATTTACTTACCATGTAAATGATTATACACAGTTTTCAAAGGATGCTCTTTTAATCTGTTGGTGCCTTTAGCTTCTCTCGTAACAGGGCAATTGAAAGCGTTGAGATAAATTTAAAAAGTAACCTTTTTTAATCATTGAACCTGGTTCAATCATCACCTTTTTTGAACCAAGATGGGATTAGTCTCTTTCTTATTTGCTTTTTCAAATACTTTTAGTATTAATTAGGCCATATGTGGAACATTACTTAGTTGTTCACAAAAATGCTCTACCTTTATTCTTTTTCATCTGATTGTCAGTTTGGGTCATGTGACTTGATTTGGCCAATGAAATGCAGTAAAAAGCAGTAAATACCATTAATCTTCCTCTGCCTTATCAGCAATTTTTCAGGACAGGAGTTTTTCTATTATTTTGATTTCTAAATGCAATCAACACAAAAACGATTCATAACTAACCCATGATAGTTACTCAGAATACATGAGAAATGAACCTTTGTTCTTATAAATCAGTGAGATTTGGTGGTCAGTTATTATTGTGACATATAGTAGTACACTATTATGACATGTATATAAACACAGATTATATGTCATGGATTGATTAGTTCACATCACAAGTATTTGAAATACTGCACTATATCAGATATGGTGCTAGACACTGAGGTTCTAATGGTGAACCAAAAGCTATTCATCATGAAGATGTTTTGCTATTGTGTTTCTCTCTCTCTCTCTCTCTCTCAGTGTATTTGATATGCTGACTATCATAGCCTCAGGTTTAGATCTCTCTGTCAGATTGTAGAATTAGCATTGTATCTGAGCATTGTGAGTGAAAGCAGTTTAGAAAATAATAGAGCAGAAAAAAGACAAGACTTGAAGAGGAAGGTGATATTTTAGTCCATAAGAAAGGCCTCAGGTGTTAATGCAGACCTCTGTTTCTGCAAAGATTGATCAAAGCAGATGAAGTGGGAGGCTTGTTTATCTTTTCTTTGTTCTCCTGTCTATAGGAAGTTTCAAATTGTCCTCTGGGTTATTTTATATCATGTGATACTTGAAGACCAGCACTGAATTTCCTTTTTGCTAGGGTAAGAATTAGCAGTATTTTGTAACTGTCAATAATTCCGGAGCAAATCCCTGTGAATTGTGAAGCAAATTATTTTTCCTGGGAATCTCTGCAGCATTATAATGATAAATTTTATTGTATTTGTAAAGACCTTGCTCATAGCTTGAATCAGAAATTTACATATATAAAATTCATATATTTATAAATTTACATGTAATTTTTTCTGCATTTATTATATATGATATGTTAGATGAGCCCGATATATGTATGTAAAATATACCATATATCTAGTATGTCTGTATGTATAGTACACATAATATAAATAGAATTTATTGTATATTAGACATCGCTCTCCAATTAGTTTTCGTCTAACTCTTCTAACAAATATCTTCATGCATCCTAATTTTGAGTTTTTCAAGAATTACGAAATTCTAACAAATACATACTTCTATAAAAAGGTAAAATGTGGGCTCAAAATGTTTCTGTCTTTTTCCAACATACTGAGAAGGTGCAAATCAGCCGTAATGAAAATCAATCACTAGAGCATAAACAATACTTACAACAGGACACGGTCAAGGCTATAATGTTGCTGGAAACATGAATAAACCCCTACTTCTGAGCATGAATTATTTTTACCCGTGTCACCTCTAGGCCTGATTTAATCCTCCCTCCTCTTGGATAAAAATTATTGATATCAAATCAACTTTATACACTTTTTCCTACTTTTCCCCACTTTTTTACAATGTCCAACCCAGAACTTCCCCCTCCTTTTTATATCTCTTCTAGAAATTATTGATAATAACCCAAACCTTAAAAGTTTATCCAACTCCCCTTTACTGAGGCACTCCCCATTTTTTTCTGCTGTGTGTTGTTTGCTTCAGACTTTGCTTGAATACAAGAGTGTACCTTTCCATCTTTGGGTAGAGGATTTCAGGAATAATGACGAGGCGTCTAAAGAAACTCTTATGGTGTGATTAGTCATATACACATATACACAGAAACGTTGCCCTAAACATCAATAAATCTGCACACCACAGGGGAAAATATTGGTATATTTTATGAAAGTAAGCAAGCAGTGGATTTTTCTGAGTAAGAAAAGTTTTTCATACATTCAGATTTAAAATGAATGGAAAATGCTCCTTGGCGTATGTTTCAAAACCTTTGAAAATAATCCATTCTTGTTTGGCAGCCTTACAGGATTGGTCATGTAAGGTGCTCAGCCACTTTAAATTGATGCTGGGACTACAACTCCATGGGCACAGAGAGTCCTGAAATGATCAATTATACTGCATTTATAGCTAAAACCAGTATTTCCATTGTTTATTCTTTCTTCTTATTTCAACTCCATGTTTCCCTGGAAGAAACAATGAGCTCATTGGGATAGATTCTAAGAATTTTACTAACAACAAATACATGTCAGACATTATTCACATAAAACATATATTCCAGTGAAAAATAAGTAGAATTTATATATTTTCCGCGGGAAGGATGAAAATGTTTGAGTGTTTGGTTTCCTGGTCAGAATTCTGTGAATGCTTTCTGTGCTATAATCACGACTTGAGATTTGTTACTTTAAGAATATAGAGTAAGACTATAAAAAAGATTCATAACTTCAAATTACATTAACCGTACATTAAGGGAGATGCACAAATCCCAAGAAATAATGATATGCCAGGGTTAGAATCATCTTTTTTCAGGTTTAGTGCTCAATCTCCTATGATCTTGCATAAAATGCTATTGCTGTTCACCTTGCTATTAGGAAGTACAATTGATTTGCTTGCAATATTTATTAGTGCATTAGTCATATACATTAGCACCAAACTGGAAACAAATAATGCTTTACTTCCTCAAGTCTGTGGAAAGCCAATGCAAGTAAAAATGTAGGTGCCGATATAAATACAAGTGTGACTCACACTCCTGAAATATCCTTCCTTTACCCAGATTTACCAGAAAGCATTTAAGAGATAAACACTCCAACCATTTCAATCTTTGAGGAGATGGAAGAGTTCACATTATTCAAGATACTATTTGTTCTTTCAGTTTGGTGTCATTTTGACAAATTATCAATAAGAGGTCACAAAACAATAAAAATGGAAAGGAACAGTTTGTCTGATGTTAATAAATAGGATAGGCTAAAACCCAAAGCTATCATTTTGCCAAATATGTATTTCAACTCAGGAATATTATGCTAAATTCTACATAAGACTAGATTTTTGGCTTAAAAAAAGGAGAAAGAAATGTATCTACAATTAGCTAAAGGTAAGCTTGAAGACCTAATGTTATTCATAAGAGTTGGTTTCATCATCACCATACCACCACGGCCAAGGCATCTAGACCTAATTCAAGTAAATTCCAAACAAGTCACTCCATGACTATTAACTTCAATTTCTGGACACCGGCATGTGAAAATTTTCTGTACATAAACTACAACTGGCTGTGATCAAAGGACCTTAAATTTCCTTATTCCTTGGTTGTCATTATTCTGAGGTTTCTCCTGTAGAAATCTTGCTTTCGCAAACAAATTCTATCTCCTGATCCTTCAATAACTTCCCAGGTAGGTAAGCCTACCTCCCAATTCCTCTGGTTTATTGCACATACTGGAACAATAAGAAAGAAGAGTTGATAATGCCAATGCATGGCATTTGTAAGAAAAATAAAATCCTACTGTGAGTTTATATATTTTATATACAGGAACCCTATCATTTTCATTTTTTTTTTCATTTTGGTTTAACACTGTAGTTGAATCACACTATTTTTCAAACAGTCCTAAATTCAATTTTACTACATGAGAATTTATGATAATCTGAACTGAGTTTGGGGAAATTTTATACTTGTTCAACTTTATATGACTGATGACACTTACTGGATATGTGCTAGATCTTGATACATTTTTTAAACTTCACAAAACTTTCATAAGAAAGATATCATTATCCTGTGTGGCATGTTGTATTTCTTAAAAATAGCCAGAACCGTATCTCCTATCAGACATGCTGTTTTGCATTGTGACTCTGCCACTCCTCATCAAGTTGTGTCCAGTTTATTCTACATCCCCTTGAATCTGGTCAGGCCTTGAAACTTCTTTAATCTAAGAACACAGTGGGAGTGACCACTTATTGTTGTAGCCCCTAAAAGCTTTACTTCTGGGCCCTTCAAAACCAATCACATGTAAGTTGTGTGACTTTCCAGATATCACCAAGTTGTGAAAAGCTCCACTTAGAATGAAGGATGAAACACATGAAGAATGAGAGGCCAAGGAACACTAAATTGGTAAGCATGGTCATGAAGAAGCCATCAAAACCCAACTGAAAACCAGAACACAGTCCTCAGACACGGCAAACCAGAGGCCGCAGTATCCTTGTGTCAGGTCCAAATTCCTCTCTCACAGAACTGCAAGCATACTAAAATGGCTATAGTTTTCTCCTCTAAGTTTTGGGGTCTTTCATCAGGCAGAGATGGAGTGATGAAAATGCACTGTTTGGAAGATGAAGAAAACACAGGATAAGATAAATTAAGAAATTTGCCAAAGTCCACGTGGATAGGAGGTGGCTGAGCCACGAATTGAACCATATCCTCTTGAATGTATATCCAGAGGTCTTCACCACTATGTAAGGCATGCCCCCAAAATATATCTAGAAAGATTTTTTTTTTTTTCTAAACAGACTCAAATTGTAAATAGTACTATAGGAAATGTGTTTGGCTTGCTTAAGAGAAAAATCTCGGTTTATGGGTTATAGCATATGTTTACAACCGAACAGATGCTCCTAATTACAAATTTATTTTATCTACTTATTGAAACAAGTTGACATAACTCCTACTTAGAAACACTTTAATTTAAAGTATATATCTTAAAACACATGGAACTGTATAATTTTCTTTCTTTAAGTGTATATTTAGATTTTCATTAATTCACTCTGAATTTCCAGGAGATTTTCAGCAGTAATTCACACAAAATTTACTTAATTCATGCTTTTTTATACATTATTTCTTTTATGCTCAGCTAAGAAAACAAATCAAATAAAAGAGAGGTATTAGTTACCTCTCTTAGTAATATGAGTTACCTCTCATAGTAATATGATCTTATTTTGAAGCAATCCACAAGTTAAAGTCACTTGAATTTAAAGATACAGAGAAAGGAGCAGAACCAGATGTATAGAAAGAAAATATAAAAGATACATTGGCAATAACATTTCATAAGTATAGTATGAATAGAATATCTCTTCTACTTGGACAAAAGTAGAAGTGAATACCTTCACAAAAGGTATTCAGATGTCAGTAAAATGAAAGAGGAATAGATTTACGTGGGCAATATTCCACAAGAGGATGCTTTTCATGATGACCTTTAGATGACTTTTGCTGACTTTTAAGATCTAGGTAAATTGACAAGAAGACCAAATTCTGTGCGATGGAGAGGACTTGTACTTAAGGCTTTCCTCTCTACAGGTTTGTCTGTTCCATATTGCATCTTCCATGTTTGAAATACAGACCCATGTTCGAATTTCAGAAAACCACTACAACAACTATGACAACAAGACTCCCAACCAAATTTACATCAGTCTTCACTGAGGATTTGAGAAACACAAGGCTGGATCACTTTGCATCTAGAAATTCTTGCTTCTCAGAATTTCCATCTCCTCTGAGACTTTGGATTTTTAGCTCATGGAAAACCCAATTTCACAAAACCTCTCCATTTCGAATCTTTGTTTGCTTGAATCTTTCATCTTTTTTTTGTAGTAGTCATTTTTGTTTTTTAACTTTCCTTTTATCAGCACACCAGTCATGAGCCCTCAACCCACCTTAATTAATAAAAAGTGTTGTTTTGTGCATGCGGTTTGAGCTCCTGCCTCCCTCTACTCCCTAAAACCATGTATTCTACCTCAATTGACCACAAACATATTTTCTGTAAACAAGATAATTCTCCCTCAAAGGAAACTGTGAAAATAATTTGTTTATCATTTGTATCTTGTCTTTGACCACTCTAAAACTTTTTGACAAGTTACTTGTTTTAATTCAGCCTTAGGTTTTATGAAATAAATATTGAATAAAAGCAACCTCAAATGTTAAAGAACTCAGTAAAATAAAGAAGATTAAGTCTAATACAACGAAAGAATTTCATAAGCAGCCATTTCCTTTCTGCTTATCTTTGCCATCTTCCTTCATGCTTCCATCTCCCACTATTAAAATCACTCGATGGTGTTGCCTCATCTTTAAGATAAATATTACACAGTAGTGCCAAAGGTTCCTGTTAGTTTCAAATATTTTTTTCTTACTCTCTTATTGCCTATTAGCTTGTACCCCAGTCTGTGGAATGGCCTGGTTTCATACATGTTGTAACCTAATCTCTACATCTCTATGTGAAAAGGCCTGAAAATAAGAAGGTTTTGTTCATTTTATTTATATTCTGTACTCCTAAACACTTGGAAAAATAATAACACCCCAAGACCTATTGTAAGTTACTTTGTTTAATTGACCATGTACAATAATCATGCTATAATGCTTATGAAAACTAGAATTTTATTTTTTTCACAAACAAAAATTATACTTTAAAAAGATATAATAAAATGTGTTTGAAACAGTTAAGGTTAAATGTGGCTGTCTTATTAAGCACAAGATATTTATTAGTTTGATTTTGGGGTCTAGAGAAATTTGTACAGATTATTGTAATTAACACAATTATAATTATAATCAAAATAATTACTATGTTCCCTCTCTATAAATTTAAATGAAGCAATGGAATTTTAAAACCTTTATACTTTGATGAAGTATATTTAGCTTTTTTGTACACCTTACGTCTATATTACTTGACCTGTTTTGAAGCAATCCACAAGTTAAAGTCACTTGAATTAAAGATATAGAGAAAGGAGCAGAACCAGATGTATAGAAAGAAAATATAAAAGATATATTGGCAATAACATTTCATAAATATAGTGTGAATAGAATATCTCTTCTACTTGGACTCACAGAAGGTGTTTAGGTGTCAGTAAAATGAAAGAGGAATAAATCTACATGGGCAATATTCCAAAAGAGGATGCTTTTCATGAAGAAACAATATATATCTATTGTTACCTTCCTTCTAGAAAATAATTTAAGCATTTATTAAATAACTCTTTGAGGTTGAAAAACTTAAGCTTACATTTTAATTAATTCAAGGTTTAGGGAATAATACTTTGCAAGGAGGATCCATTTGGAGGCAATTTTAGTACACTGTTTAAACAACATTGCAAATTAAAATTGATACAGAACCAATACACGTTAAAATTTAAACATGGATTTTTCAGTTCAACAAATATTTATTGAGCCTCTACTTACATATTTGATTAATTGTTTAATGTTAACCTCATGTGTGGTGACACATAAAAATATTGACACCTTGATTAGGCTACTGTAAGTGATGTAGATAGATATTCCTTGTGTGGAACACTTTATCTCCTACAGCACAGGGGATAACTGCACCACACAGTCTGTTTCTTACACATCTCCCTGGCTTCATGAAGTTATGTGGGGCAAGGTATTACTTCTAGCCAATAGGATATGGACAGGAATGACTCGTCTTGCTTGAAGCCAAAGCATGTAAAAGCCAATACGTAACACTTCAGATATCTCTTCCCCTGATGATATAACCTAACTACATACTATGTATATGACACATATAATCTATTATATAAAATCGACACACAAACTCAGATACAAAGACACACACACACACAGTCTTAATTAACCTTCTGTGGAAGTAGTTTGTTGATTGAATACAGCCTTTTTTTTTTAATACTTTAAGTTCTAGTGTACTTGTGCACAACGTGCAGGTTTCTTACATATGCATACATGTGCCATGTTAGTGTGCTGCACCCATTAACTCATCTTTACATTATGTATATCTTGTAATGCTATCCCTCCCCGCTCCTAACACCCCACGACAGGCCCCGGTGTGTGATGTTCCCCACTCTGTGTCCAAGTGCTCTCATTGTTCGATTCCCACCTATGAGTGAGAACATGAGTGTTTGGTTTTCTGTCCTTGCAATAGTTGGCTCAGAATGATGGTTTCCAGCTTCATCCATGTCTCTACAAAGGACATGAACTCATCCTTTTTTATGTCTGCATAGTCTTCCATGGCGTATATGTGCCACATTTTCTTAATCCAATCTATCATTGATGGACACTTGAGTTAGTTCCAAGTCTTTGCTATTGTGAATAGTGTGAACAGTGTCACAATAAACATAAGTGTGCATGTGTCTTCATAGCAGCATGATTTATAATCCTTTGGGTATATACACAGTAATGGGATGGCTGGGTCAAATGGCATTTCTTGTTCTAGATCCTTGAGGAATTGCCACACTGTCTTCCACAATGGTTGAACTAGTTTACAGTCCCACCAACAGTGTAAAAGTGTTCCTGTTTCTCCACATCCTCTCCAGCACCTGTTGTTTCCTGACTTTTTAATGATCACCATTCTAACTGGTGTGAGATGGTATCTCATTGTGGTTTTGATTTGCATTTCTCTGATGGCCAGTGATGATGAGCATTTTTTCATGTGTCTGTTGGCTGCATAAATGTCTTCTTTTAAGAAGTGTTTGTTCATATCCTTCGCCCACTTTTAGATGGAGTTGTTTGATTTTTTCTTGGAAATTTGTTTAAGTTCTTTGTAGATTCTGTATATTACCCCTTGGTCAGATGGGTAGATTGTAAAAATTTTCTCCCATTCTGTAGGTTGCCTCTTCACCCTGATGGTAGTTTCTTTTGCCATGCAGAAGCTCTTTAGTTTAATTAGATCTCATTTATCAGTTTTGGCTTTTGTTGTCATTGCTTTTGGTGTTTTAGACATGAAGTCCTTGCCCGTGTCTATGGTCTGAATGGTATGGCCTAGGTTTTCTTCTAGGGTTTTTATGTTTTTAGGTCTAACATTTAAGTCTTTAATCCAACTTGAATTAATTTTTGTATAGGTGTAAGGAAGGGATCCAGTTTCAGCTTTCTACATATGGCTAGCCAGTTTTCCCAGCACCATTTATTAAATAGGGAATCCTTTCCCTATTTCTTATTTTTGTCAGGTTTGTCAAAGATCAGATTGTTGTAGATGTGTGGTATTATTTCTGAGGGCTCTGTTCTGTTCTTTTGGTCTATATGTCTGCTTTGGTACCAGTACCATGCTGTTTTGGTTACTGTAGCCATGTAGTATAGTTTGAAGTCAGGTAGTGTGATGCCTTCAGCTTGTTCTTTTGGCTTAGGATTGTCTTGGCAGTGCGGGCACATTTTGGTGCCATATGAACTTTAAAGTAGTTTTTTTCCCCAATTCTGTGAAGAAAGTCATTGGTAGCTTGATGGGGATGGCATTGAATCTGTAAATTACCTCGGGCGGTAAGGCCATTTTCATGATATTGATTCTTCCTATCCATGAGCATGGAATGTTCTTCCATTTGTTTTTGTCCTCTTTTATTTCATTGAGCAGTGGGTTGTAGTTCTCCTTGAAGAGGTCCTTCACATCCCTTGTAAGTTGGATTCCTAGGTATTTTATTCTCTTTGAAGCAATTGTGAATGGGAGTTCACTCATGATTTGGTTCTCTGTTTGTCTGTTACTGATGTATAAGAATGCTTGTGATTTTTGTACATTGATTTTGTATCCTGAGACTTTGCTGAAGTTGCTTATCAGCTTAAGGAGATTTTGGGCTGAGACGATGGGTTTTTCTAAATATACAATCATGTCATCTGCAAACAGGGACAATTTGACTTCCTCTTTTCCTAATTGAATACCCTTTATTTCTTTCTCCTGCCTGATTGCCCTGGCCAGAACTTCCAACACTATGTTGAATAGGAGTGGTGAGAGAGAACATCCCTGTCTTGTGCCAGTTTTCAAAGGGAATGCTTCCAGTTTTTGCCCATTCAGTATGATATTGGCTGTGGGTTTGTCATAAATAGCTCTTATTATTTGGAGATACGTCCCATCAGTACCTAGTTTATTGAGAGTTTTTATCATGAAGGGCTGTTGAATTTTGTCGAAGGTCTTTTCTGCATCTATTGAGATAACCATGTGGTTTTTGTCTTTCGTTCTGTTTATATGATGGATTGCATTTATTGATTTGCGTATATTGAAGCAGTCTTGCATCCCAGGGATGAAGCCAACTTGATTGTGCTGTATAAGCTTTTGATGTGCTGCTGGATTCGGTTTACCAGTATTTTATTTGGGATTTTTGCATTGATGTTCCTCTGGGATATTGGTCTACAATTCACTTTTTTTGTTGTGTCTCTGCTAGGCTTTGGTATCAGGATGATGCTGCCTCATGAAATGAGTTAGGGAGGATTCCCTCTTTTTCTTTTGATTGGAATAGTTTCAGAAGGAATGGTACCAGCTCCTCCTTTTACCTCTGGTAGAATTCAGCTGTGAATCCATCTGGTCCTGGACTTTTTTTGGTTGGTAGGTTATCATTTTTTATTGCATCTATTTGATTCTTCTCTCTTTTCTTCTTCATTAGTATTGCTAGTTGCCTATCAATTTTGTTGATCTTTTCAAAAAAACAGCTTCTGGGTTCATTGATTTTTTGAGGTGTTTCTGTGTCTCTATCTCCTTCAGTTCTGCTCTGATCTTAGTTATTTCCTGCCTTCTGCTAGGTTTTGAATGTGTTTGCTCTTGCTTCTCTAGTTCCTTTAATTGTGATGTTAGGGTGTCAATTTTAGATCTTTCCTGCTTTCTCTTGTGGGCATTTGGTGCTATAAAATTTCTTCTACACACTGCTTTAAATGTGTCCCAGAGATTCAGGTATGCTGTGTCTTTGTTCTTATTGGTTTCAAAGAGCATCTTTATTTCTGCCTTCATTTCGTTATGTACCCAGTAGTCGTTTAGGAGCAGGTTGTACAGTTTCCATGTAGTTGAGCAGTTTTGAGTGAGTTTCTTAAATGCTGAGTTCTAGTTTGATTGCACTGTGGTCTGAGAGATAGTTTGTTATAATTCCTGTTCTTTTACATTTGCTGAGGAGTGCTTTACTTCCAACTATGTGGTCAATTTTGGAATAAGTGCAATGTGGTGCAGAGAAGAATGTATATTCTGTTGATTTGGGGTGGAGAGTTCTGTAGATGTCTATTAGGTCTGCTTGGTGCAGAGCTGAATTCAATTCCTGGATATCCTTGTTTACTTTCTGTCTCATTGATCTGTCTAATGTTGACATTGGGGTGTTAAAGTATCCCATTATTATTGTGTGGGAGTCTAAGTCTCTTTGTAGGTCTCTAAGAACTTGCTTTATGAATCTGGGTGCTCCTCTATCGGGTGCATAAGTATTTAGGATAGTTAGCTCTTCTTGTCGAATTGATCCCTTTACCATTATGTAATGGCCTTCTTTCTCTCTTTTGATCTTTGTTGGTTTAAAGTCTATTGTTTCTAGGATTGTAACCCCTGCTTTTTGTTTGTTTGTTTGTTTTCCATTTGCTTGGTAGATCTTCCTGCATCCCTTTATTTTGAGCCTATGTGTGTCTCTGCACTTGAGATGGGTCTCCTGAATACAGCACACTAATGAGTCTTCACTCTTTATCCAATTTGCCAGTCTTTTGCTTTTAATGGGAACATTTAGCCCATTTACATTTAAGGTCAATATTGTTATGTGTGAAGTTGATCCTGTCATTATGATGTTAGCTGGTAATTTTGACCATTAGTTGATGCAGTTTCTTCCTAGCATCGATGGTCTTTACAATTTTTCATGTTTTTGCAGTGGCTGGTACTGGTTGTTCCTTTCCATGTTTAGTGCTTCCTTCAGGAGCTCTTGTAAGGTAGGCCTACTGGTGACAAAATCTCTCAGCATTTGCTTGTCTGTAAAGGATTTTATTTCTCCTTCACTTATGAAGCTTAGTTTGGCTGGATATGAAATTCTGGGTTGAAAATTCAAAAACCAAACACTGCATGTTCTCCCTCATAGGTGAGAATTGAACAATGAGAACACAGGGACACAGGAAGGGGAACATCACACACCAGGGACTGTTGTGGGGTGGGGGAAGGTGGGAGGGATAGCATTAGGAGATATACCTAATGCTAAATGACGAGTTAATGGGTGCAGCACACCGACATGGCACATGTATAAATATGTAACAAACCTGCACATTGTGCACATGTACCCTAAAACTTAAAGTATAATAATAATAAAATTTTAAAAAAATTGTTAGTTCCAGTAGAAAAATTTAAAAAAAAAGAAAAAGAAAATTCTTTTCTTTAAGAATGTTGAATATTGGCCCCCACTCTCTTCTGGCTTATAGAGTTTCTGCCAAAAGATCAGCTGTTAGTCTGATGGGCTTCCCTATGTGGGTAACCCTACGTTTCTCTCTGGCTGCCCTTAATATTTTTTCCTTCATTTCAACTTTGGTGAATCAGACAATTATATGTCTTGGAGTTGCTCTCCTTAAGGAGTATCTTTGTGGTGTTCTCTGTATTTCCTGAATTTGAATGTTGACCTGCCTTGCTAGGTTGGGGAAGTTCTCCTGGATAATATCCTGAAGAGTGTTTTCCAACTTGGTTCCATTCTCCTCATCACTTTCAGGTACGCAAATCAGACTCAGATTTGGTCTTTTCACATAGTCCCACATTTCTCGGAGGCTTTGTTCACTTCTTTTTACTCTTTTTTCTCTAAACTTCTCTTCTCACTTCATTTCATTCATTTGATCTTCAATCACTGATACCCTTTCTTTCACTTGATTGAATCTGCTACTGAAGCTTCTGCATGCATCACGTAGTTCTTGTGCCATGGTTTTCAGCTCCATCAGGTCATTTAACATCTGTTCTATGCTGTTTATTCTAGTTAGCCATTTGTCTAATCTTTCTTCAAGGTTTTTAGCTTCTCTGCAATGGGTTCGAACATCCTCCTTTAGCCAGGAGAAGTTTGTTATTATTGATCATCTGAAGCCTTCTTCTCTCAACTTGTCAAAGTCATTCTCCGTCCAGCTTTGTTCCATTGCTGGCAAGGAGCTGCATTCCTTTGGAGTAGAAGAGGCACTCTGATTTTTAGAATTTTCAGCTTTTCTGCTCTGGTTTCTCCCCATCTTTGTGGTTTTATCTACCTTTGGTCTTTGATGATGGTGACATACAGATGGGGTTTTGGTGTGAATGTCCTTTCTGTTTGTTAGTTTTCCTTCTAACAGGACCCTCAGCCGCAGGTCTTTTGGAGTTTGCTAGAGGTCCCGTTTGCCTGGGTATCACGAGCGGAGGCTGCAGAACAGCAATTATTGCAGAACGGCAAATGTTGCTGTCTGATCATTCCTCTGGAAGCTTCGTCTCAGAGGGGCACCTGGCTATATGAGGTGTCAGTTGGCTCCTACTGGGAGGTGTCTCCTAGTTAGGCTACTCGGGGTTCAGGGACCTACTTGAGGAGGCAGTCTGTCCATTCTCAGATCTCAAACTCCATGCTGGGAGAACCATTACTCTCTTCAAAGCTGTCAGATAGGGACATTTAAGTCTGCAGAAGTTTCTGCTGCCTTTTGTTCAGCTATGCCCTGCCCCCAGAGGTGGAGTCTACAGAGGCAGGCAGGCCTCCTTCAGCTGCAGTGGGCTCCACCCAGTTCGCACTTCTTGGGGGCTTTGTTTACCTACTCAAGCCTCAGCAATGGTGGATCCCCTTCCCCCAGCCTCGCTGTTGCCTTGCTGTTCCATCTTAGACGGCTGTACTAGCACTGAGTGAGGCTCCGTGGGCATGGGACCCTCTGAGCCAGGCACGGGATACAATCTCCTGGTGTGCTCTTTGCTAAGACCATTGGAAAAGTGCAGTATTAGGGTGGGAGTACCCGATTTTCCAGGTACTGTCTGTCACGGTTTCCCTTGGCTAGGAAAAGGAATTCCCCAACTCCTTGTACTTCCCGGGTGAGGCAATGCCCCTCCCTGCTTCAGCTCACACTCCATGGACTGCACCCACCGTCTGACAAGCCCCAGTGAGATGAACCCGGTACCTCAGTTGTAAATGCTGAAATCGCCCATCTTCTGCATCGCTCACACTGGAAGCTGTAGACTGGAGCTGTTCCTATTTGGCCATCTTGTAACTGCTGCAAATACAGGGTTTTAAACCCAGAAAGCCACAGATCATTTCTAAGGATGATGAACCTAAAAAACCAACCAAATGTCCCTTAAATAAATTTTTAAAGTTTAGTTTTTACTTATATTTTATATGGTTCCTAAACATATTCAATACACTTGGTCACACATTTTCTGCCCCCAATTTTTTCAGGATCCTTCATTTGGCCTTTTTCTTATTTATTGATATTGATTATTTTTTTCTTAAGGCACATTTCTTTATATCTCATTTAACCCCTATATTAAACCCACATGTTAATAGTGATGAAATCTGGATTTCTATTCTCAGGTCAAATGGTTTCCTTGAGCACAACTGCCACACATCCAACTCATTCTTGAATAAATTTTACTTGTGTGCTACCTGGAATCTCAAATGCGGTCTGATCAAACCTGCTTTTATCTCACCTATTCCCTAACTTCATTCTGCTTCTCGTTCTATATTCCTAACATTAGTCAATTTCTCTGCTACCAACTTGACCCCTCATTCCAGGAACCATACCTGCTTTCTCCTGCCACATGCATAGTACCCACAGTTCATACCGTTAATACTAGTGTATGTATTTCCCACTCCATTCCTACTGCCGATTTTAGTTCACACCAACTTAGTTTACATAGATTATTGCATCAATGTCCAAACTGGTTTTGCTGTTTCTACTATCATATCCCTCCAAACTTTTCTCAATACTGCTGCTAAATTGACCATTTTATAATAAAAAGACTTATATCGATATCCTGTTTAGTGGTTTTAAATGCCTTCCCATTCTTATCAAAATAAAATACAAATTATTTAACACGATAGACTTCGTAAGGACTCTGTACAATTGTCCAACTTTCTTTTTTTTTTTAATTATACTTTAAGTTTTAGGGTACATGTGCACATTGTGCAGGTTAGTTACATATGTATACATGTGCCATGCTGGTGCACTGCACCCACTAACTCGTCATCTAGCATTAGGTATATCTCCCGATGCTATCCCTCCCCCCTCCCCCCACCCCACAACAGTCCCCGGAGTGTGATAGTCCCCTTCCTGTGTCCATGTGATCTCATTGTTCAATTCCCATCTATGAGTGAGAATATGCGGTGTTTGGTTTTTTGTTCTTGCGATAGTTTACTGAGAATGATGATTTCCAATTTCATCCATGTCCCTACAAAGGACAATTGTCCAACTTTCTTTAGAACTTTTTAAAAAATTTCTTACCAAAATATCACAATTATCAATTTTTCAAAAACGAATTAACAAACAGAAAAACAAAAGTCATGCTCTCATTTCTTCATAATTTAATAGAAACTGCTTTCTTGACACCTCTAATTGAAATATCATGCCAGAATTATTATTATTTTTTTTAATGAGAGCTCTTTCCTACTGCAAGATTGACATTCCAACAGGAAAGATCTCTTGTTATAGAAAACCAAATGCATATACTGTGATGTATCAGATGAAGGTCATTCTTCTCTTTGGAAGTATAAATATGCAGATATTTTGTTGAATGAAAAAAGCTTTTGTAGACCACATGACCTTCACCCTATTTTCTTCATTCTCCACCCTGAAGTCTCTGTCAGCCATAAAAATAGGCACAGAAACAGATGCTAAAATAAATAAAATGGATTTTTAAATGTAAATAAACATGTAATCAATGATAATAAAAGTAGTTATTGCACATCTCAAATATACAAATATCCCAGATTGTTCTCCTTCATTCTAGTTCTGCCCTTATAATAAGGAAGAAACAAAACAAAACAAAACAAAAACCTTTGTCCTAACCTCTGCTCTTTTGAAGGCCTCAAATATTAAAAAGATTAAAATGTATACACACACATGCAGCCACCTCTGACACTTAGGATGTGGCATTTACCATGGGAACAATGTAACCCCCTAAACCTGAATGCTACCCTTAAGAATAATACTAGTCCAGTCACAGATAAGTGGTTCTCCTGGCCCACTCCAATTTTATATATAAAATTAGATATAAAAGGTGACTGAATGCCTTGAAGTGTTATGGGTTGTATAGCTGCCAATTTAAGACATTAATACTGCTCTCAGTGAGCAAGATAGCATTGAGAGTTTGACATCTTTAGGTAAGAAAAAATATAAAATAATTAACTAGTCATATCTGTCCTTTTAAGTAGCATAAACGCAATCAGTTCTTGCTTTATGAAGTATTACTTCCTAATGGTACCAGTGTCCATATTTCTCTTGTTTTTCTATTTCAACTTGTGGTCCTGCAACTACTATTACATTCATAATATTGAGCAATTCAAATTACTCGTAATCGTTAGAAAGATAGTGTGATGGTTAATACTAGGTATCAAGTTGACTGCATTGAGGGATACCTAAATGGTTGATGAGCATTGCTTCTGAGTGTGTCTGTAAGGTTGTTGCCAGAGGAAATTGACATTTGACTCAGTGGACTAGGAGAGGAAGGCTCACTCTCCATGAAGGTGAGTACCGTCCAATTGCCTAAAAGCACAGCTACAACCTGGTTTTGAGATTTTTCATACTTGGACTGAGCCATGCTACTGGCTTCTCTCTTTCTCCAGCTTGCACACAGCTTATCCTTGGACTTTCTTTGGTAGTCATGTGAGCCACTTGTCCCAATAAACTCCATTTTATATGTATATATACCCTATTGGTTCTGTCCTTCTGGAAACCCTGACTAATACAGATAGATTGCAGATAGATCAATGAATGACAGGCATTGTTTGATTCCAACTTCTTACATTGACCACTAGATATAGATTAAACTCCAGAATTGTAAATTGATTTATTGTTATAAATCAATTTAATTTAATTTTTGAAAAAATTAATTTCAGTTTTATTTAAATAATATTTAAGGATTTATTTCTCATAATTATATATCATATCATTAAATATATAATATAATCATATATAATATAATTATTATATGTTATTAAGAAACATTTATTATAATTTTTTAAATTAAACAATTTTAAACATTTAGAAAAACAGTTTTAAAACAATATGTTAAAATAATTTTGATGTTTAAACTTTATGTATTTAATGTTGTTTGATAAAATATACTCACTTTTATGCTTCTATTAAAATATTGTTCACAAATTGTCATTATTTTTGGTAGAACACAAATTATGTGAGGTTTTGTTATAACAACATAATTGGTAATTTTGCTGACATAATAGAAATACAAATACATTGTATTTAATAAATTTGTAGATTACAAATTATTCTTTACTCTTCACTCAACAATAGAACTTCCAGTGATGTGCAGTAATAGTTAAGGCATCTAGTATTTTTCTGACTTTTAGCTACCTAAAAACATAGCTGTACACATAGCTTTTTTATTTTATCATATAAAGGTGTATTTGTCAATGTAGAAAGATAGAATGAATTTTTCTTAGCAGCTTGTTGTTTGATACACTTTACATATTTAGAAGCATGGTATGTGAGCCTCTGGTGCCTTCTTGACTGGGCCTGGGATGGCAGGGGCAAGCCTCCTTCATGCCTGCCTCTCTCTCTTTCCAAACATGGCCGCTGTTCACCACCAGGCCCTTTCTGGATTATGACAATACCATCCCAATTTCTCCTCCCACTTTCCTCCTCGCCTGTGATTTTAAATTTTTGGTATCAACTTGAGCAGGTTGAGATACCCAGGTAGCTGGTAAAGCATTATTTCTGGGCCTATCTGTGAGAGTGGTTCTAGAAGAGATTAGTAATGCAATCAATAGACTGAATACAAAAAATCGGCCCTCCCAAATGTGGGCAGGGATCATCCAAACACTTAACCCTCCAGATAGAACAGAAAGGCAGAGGAAGGGCAAGTTGTCTCTCTTCCTGATCTGTGACATTCATCTTCTGCTAACCTCAGACCTCAGATGTTCAGAATTGTGGGCCTTCATTCTCAGACTGAGAGTCACACCAGAGGCTCCCTGGGTTCTCAGGCCTGCAGACTCAGACTTGAGCTACACCACAAGCCTCCCTGGTTCTCCAGCTTGCAGACAGCGTATTATCGTGGGACTTTTCAGCCTGCATAATTTAATGAGCCAATTACCATGACAAACTCCTATCTTATATCTGTAGATCTTACTGGTTCTGTTTCTCTAGAAAACCCTAACATATTGCCTTACCTTCAACTTCTTGTCCATATAATAGCTTGTCCATATAATAATCTTATCATGTTATTATCCTGCTTGAAATACTTCATTTGTAATCATATATATATTTTATATATGTAATATATATTTTATATTATATATATGAAATATATATAATATAAAAATAAAGTGGATGGTGAGGTAAACTCTTCAGTTTTTTAGTATAGGGCAAAATACTTGTTTTACCAGCTGCCAAGATCACATCTGAGTCTCTAGCAACTTAATAAATCAACTTGCCCAAGACAATCTTTCCCAAAACCAATGACTGTTCAAGGTGGTGGTGCAAAGTCTCTTATCCCTTGCCACAATTTGGGGCACCTGTGAGTTTTCCATAGCTCCTCAAGGGATCAGGTAAAGCCTCTATTGGAATTGCATGGCAGTTCAACTTCTCTCTATGCTCAATTGTGCTTTCTTCACTCTCCTGCAGATGTTAGCAAGAACATTCCCCAGAAAATTTCCTACATGAAATTGTCTGTGTCGGGTCTGTTTCTCAGGGAACTGGACTAAAACAACAGACCTCTACGTTCACAGGCTACTTTTCCAACTTTATCTCCATGCTGCACTCCCCCTCAACCACAGTACCTAGCAACATCAGCCTTGTGAATATTAAAATCTCTGGGGACTTGACAACTGATTTTTTTTTTCTTTCAAAACAGTCTTTCTCTTTTCTTCATAAGAATAAAAAATTCTCAACTTTTGCAACTCATCGTGTGTTCAGAGAGCCTTCTTTTCCATCTTACACTTGCTTAAAATCCCAGGATAGCAGAGTTCATACCTTTCCTTTTTTACATCATCTCTCTGTAATGCTATTTGTCTGCTTTCTCATTTGAATTGTATATGTGTAGTAAATAAATTAACACATATGTATTAAATGTTTTTCATGGGCCCAGCATGCTAGCAAGACTAAGCATAAAGAACAAATCTGGAGGCATCACATTACCTGATTTCAAACTATTCTATGAGGCCATAGTCAACAACACAGCATGGTACTTGTATAAAACTAGGCACATAGATCAATGGAACAGTATAGAGAACCCAGAAATAAACCCAAATACTTACACCCAACTGATCTTTCACAAAGAAAACACAAACATAAAGTGTGGAAAGGATACCCTTTTCAACAAATTGTGCTGGGATAATTGGCTAGCCACATGTAGGAGAATGAAACTGGATCCTCATCTCTCACCTTATACAAAATTCAACTCAAAATGGATTAAGGATATAAATTTAAGACATGAAACCACAAAAATTCTAGAAGATAACATTGGAAAAACCCTTCTAGACATTGGCTTATGTAAGGATTTCATGACCAAGAACCCAAAAGAAAATGCAATACAAACAAGGATAAATTACTGGGACTTAATTAAACTAAAGAGATTTGCACGGCACAAGGAACAGTTAGCAGAGTAAACAGACAACCCTCAAAGTGGGAAAAAATCTTCACAATCAATACATATGACAAAGGACTAATATCCAGAATCTGCAAAGAACTCAAACAAATCAGTAAGAAAAAAAAATAATCCCATCAAAAAGTGGGCTAAGGACATGAATAGACAATTCTCATAAGAAGATATACAAATGGCAAACAAACATATGAAAAAATGCTTAACACCACTAATGATCAGGGAAATGCAAATCAAAGCCACAATGCAATACCACCTTACTCCTGCAAGAATGACCATAATAATAATAAAAAAATAGTATATGTTTGTGTGGATGTGGTAAACAGGGAACACTTCTACTCTGCTGGTGGGAATGTAAACTAGTACAACCAGGATGGAAAACAGTGTGGAGATTTCTTAAAGAAATAAAAGTAGAACTACCATTTGATCCAACAATCCTACTACTGGGTATCTATGCAGAAGAAAAGAAGTCATTATACCAAAAAGATACTTGCACACATATGTTTATAGCAGCACAATTTGCAATTGCAAAAACATGGAACCAACCCAAATGCCCATCAATCAACGAGTGGATAAAGAAACTCTGATATATATATATATACTTGTCTCATATATATATATAAATATATATACACACACACACTCATCATATATATATTTACACTCATACATATATACACTCATCATATATATACACTCATATATACACAGTCATCATATATATACACACACACACTTATCACGTGTGTGTGTGTGTGTGTGTGTGTATATATATATATATATATATATATGATGGAATACTACTCAACCATAAAAGGAATGTGTGTGTGTGTGTGTATATATATGTATATATATATATATATGTGTATGTATATATATATATATATATATATATATATATATATATATATATGATGGAATACTACTCAACCATAAAAGGAATGAATTAATGCCATTTGCAGTAACCTGGATGAGATTGGAGACTATTACTCTAAGTGAAGTAACTCAGGAATGGAAAAACAAACATGAGTTTCTTCTCACTCATAAGTGGGAGCTAAGCTATGATGATGCAAAGGCATAAGAATGACACAGTGGACTTTGGGGATTCAGGGGGAAAGGGTGGGAAGAGGGTAGGGATAAAAAACCACAAATAGGGTGCAGTGTATACTGCTACAGTGATGGGTGCACCAAAATTTCACAAATCACCACTAAATAACTTACTCATGTAACCAAACACCACCTGTTCCCCAATAACTTATGGAACTAAAAAAAAAGTTTTTTATTAAACAGCATGTATTATGCAACAGATATTTTTGTGAGTAAGAAGGTAGCAAAAAATTTTTATGTATTATACTTTTTGGAAGACTTGTAATGACTGACAAATGGATAATTTATTCAAGTACTATTTTAACAAAAATTTATATCAAATAATAAAAAGTAAGAAATATGTGCATTAACACAAAATATTTTTATTTACTGAGCAAACATTCAAAATAATATAAGAAGCATAATCATTTTGTTGCATATTCACTATAATTCTTAGTTGTATCTACCTCTAATGCCGTGTCATCAATACCATATTATTTCTCTGAAGGGTACATTTTTCAATAGACCCCATATAATTACCTGCAATATTATTCAAAGTTAAATTTTATGGTTACTAAATTTGATATTATAGATACCATTCATTGATTCTTCTCTGTTGACACAAATAGTATTAACTGATAAATACTCTTTTCAGATGCTGAGGTACTTGGTAAACTCAGAGCATATTCTGTGAAATCAAAAATAGACATATTTCTAATATTTTTATATTTAAATGCATAAATATCTCCAACCAATTGTCTATTTTCATAGATAACTCAAAGTACTTTCTGGCTCCCATTCAAAATATCTTTCTTCAATAGGCACTTTTGTAAGACAAATCTCATAAAACCATTTTCTCTATGACTGTTTGTATTTTGCTCACTTTAGGTGAAGCAAATAACAGGCCCTCTCAATTTTATTCAATTCCACCATAGAATGTAAATGTATCCATTTAGAAACATGAACTCCATCAATATATTTTCACTAGATGTTGACATATTTCAAATTTCAATTTTTAAATCTCAAATTAAACCCTATATAACTTTGGAACTCATTATTTTATTTGTTTAGCTCCTTTCCTTTTGCAGAGATATATTACAATATCTGTCTGTTTAAAAAATTGTTTGTCAATAATTGCATTTCCCTAAAAATATCAGAGGTTGAATTGTCCTTGCACAACAATTGCTGAACACTGAGATTAAATATTTCCAAATATTTTTGAGCAAAATGCAACCAATATTCAGAGGATTAATTTACAAAAATTTAATACCACTGTTGAACACTTAAATTGATTTGTAAAATAGTTATTCAAAGTTTCAAGCATTTGTACCAACACCTAATGGATAACAACAGCAAAAAGTTTTGGACTACCATGAAATTATTTATTTTTTATATTCAACATCTAGCTCCTGAAGACCAGACTGTTAAAACCTGAGACACTAAGCATATGTTCACATTCACATTGACAGTGACCATTCTTGTTTTACTTTATTTTTTTTAAAATAACTTTTATTTTGAGGAAGTAAATCAATGCAGGAAATTCACCTATACATTTCACCTCTTCCTTTAATATTAACAATCTATTATACATAACTATTGTATAATGATCAAAACGAGGAAATGGGTTTGGAGCAATGCCATAAACTAAATAACAATCCTTGTGAAGATATCATCCCTTTTTCTCCTAATGTCCTTTGTCTGTTTAAGAATCTAATCCAGTAATATACATTATATTTGGTTGTAGTGTTTCCCAATGAAATCTGTGATATTTGCAATACTTTCCCAGTCTTTCTGGTCTTTCATAATCTTTAAATTTTTGAAGAGGACTAGGGAGGAAGTATTTTGAATTTGTCTGGCATATTCCAATTAGATTAAATTTTGGTACTTTTAACAAGAATAAAACAAAAGTGATGTATGTCCTTCTTGGTGCATTTTAGGTGATACATGACCTTCGTATGCCTATTACAGGCAAAGCTAAACTTGATAAAATTTTGAAGGTGTTTTCTGCCAGATTTCTCCAATATAAAGTTGCTATTATTTCTTTCATAATTAAAACATACATCTTGGAGATGCATTGAGATTATACAGATATCCTATTTTCTGATCTCTCCCACTGATTTTAACACCTGTGAGTAGAGTTTGCCTGAAATAATTACTTATATGGCATTTGCTTATTAGTAATTTTATTTTTGCCTCATTTCTTCAATGTTTATTGAATATTTGTATAATAGAGAACAGCTTCTTCTCTCCTATATTTATTATTCAATTATTATTTTTTATGTAATTATAAGCTGATCAATATTTATTTTATTCTATGGGTTGTAATTCAATACCACAGTTATTTATTTTGTTACTTAAATTGTTTCAGCTTTGGCCTTCAGAAGTTTCTTCAGGTTGTCTTCTTTGTCCTTGTGACATAATCCCATTTTTAAAAACACTTTTATGTTTGTGGCACCACAAGATAGTTCTATTTTACCTTGCATTTTCCCTACAAAAGTTCTATAATCAACTATTTGTCTAATGAGCCCCATTTCTTTCTATTGAAAACTTTATTTAGAAACCAGGATCTAGGCACTAGATTTGCTTACTGTTACAGGAGTATCATTGGTCCTGGGTCCATTCAGAAGATTAAGCTTAGAAATATATAGATAGTGTCTTTGTGTTCATGCCTATTAAATAACATATGTACCAGATAGATTAGATAGATAGTTAGATAGATAGATAAATTAATATCCAGACAAAGACACATAAGATTTCATGATGATACTATGGATTCTAATTCAATATCAGGTATTATTTTAGTATCCCACTATGGATTCTAATTCAATATCAGGTATTATTTTAGTATCCCCTCCTTCGTTACTTATAACTTCTTTCTCTAATAGTGAGAAACATTTCTTATTATTTCTTTCTTATTTATTTCATTTTACTATTTTATTTTATTAGAGATGTGGTCTCACCCTGTTGCCTAGGCTGGAGTGCATTGATGCGATCTCAGCTCACTGCAACCTCCACCTCCCAGGCTCAAGTGATTGTCCCACCTCAGCCTCCACAGTAGCTGGGACTGCAGGTGCATGCCACCAAACTCGACTAATTTTTTTTATTTTTGTAGAGACAAGGTTTTGCCACATTTCTTACTATCTACAATACTTTTACATGTTTGTTCAAGCAGTATACACATAAAACAGTTTCAGACTTGTAATTTCATACTGAGCAGAAGACAAATTTACTAACTAGAGTATGTAATATACTTTATGAAGTGTATTACTAAATCAATTTATGGAGAATATGAATTATTAAACATATATGCTACTAAGACTTTTTAATAAGCCATGTACCAGAACTTCAAAAGAAAGAGTAGTTTATAAGCTGATATGAAAAGTAAGCAGCTTGATGAGTTTTCAGATATAAACATATCTGCAAGGTGTTATTTAAAAGATGGCTAGTACCTAGTAAATAACTCTTCAAAGAATACAAACAGGTCATCACTTGCCTGTGGTATCAAGTTGAAAGCTATCATTAATATTAAATTTAATATAAATGTAAAAAACACAGAAAAATCACATAGAAAATGCATACCATTTAGTTTAGTCATATTTGTTCTAAATTATATTTTAATTTATTCAATTTATGAGAAATGTAAAAGCACTGGATTGTAATAATACTCCTAAATGATAATAATAGTTTGTAATAACTGGCAAATCACTATTACTTCTCTTTTACTAACTTCTCGTTATACTAACATTAATCAGCGTGAATTATTTGGATATTACCAATGGGGGTGTAAGACACAATACTACCAATATGAGGAGCAAATCATTTCCCCTGCAGTTCAGTGTCTTGTAAATATCTCCTATTTTTTTTAAAGAATTGCTATTCATAACATGAACATGCAACAAGGAAAGAAATTACATTAATTCAATTGTTTATGAGATTATTAAAAATGTATCGCATGCCTAGAATAATGAAATTGAGCTATTAAAAACAATGTCAATTCATCCTTCACCCATCAAGTTTGTCTTCTCTGCCAAAGCACTCTGCCGTTTGTTTTTAACAATGTATCTATTTTCATTTTTGTCTAAATTTGCAATGTGAAATTAAACACAAGCTATAACGTCTTTGGAATTATATTTTATATGGTGTGTATTGTGGGGCGAACTATATTTTCCCAAAATTCACATTTCGAAGCTCTAATCCCAGTACTTCAGAATGTGAATGTGCTACGGTTTGAATAGGTCCCTTCTCAAATTCAGGTGTTGCCAATGTGATAGCATTAAGAGGTGATTAGGCCAGAAGGACTCGTCCCTTGTGAATGCCTTTATACAAAGCCTTGACAGAAGGAGTTAATTGCTTTTGCCTTTCCACATTCTGTAATGAGAGGACACAGCATTCTTCCCCATCAGAGATGTGGAATCAAGATACTGTCTTGGAAGCAGAGAACAGTCTTCACCAGGCAACCAAATCTACTGGAACCTTGATCTTGGACCTGCCAGTCTTCAGATCTGTGAGAAAACACAGTTCTGTTCTTCATAAACTCCCATCTCAGGCATTTGTAGTAGCAGCACAAGTGGACTAAGATAGACTGTATTGTAGAAGGGCCTTTCAAAATGTGATTAACTTAAAAGAAGGCCTTACATGTGGACCCTGATCCAGTCAAGCTGGTGGTTTCATAAGATGAAGATATTTGACCCACAAGGAACCATCAGGTATGTGCCCTGACAAAGGAAAGATTCTGTGAGGACACAGTGAGAAGCCTGCCTGCCAAGGAGAGAGGCCTCAGAACAAACCAAACACATTGCCACCTTAATCTTAGATTTTTCAGCCTCCAGAACTGTGAGAAATAAATTTCTGTTGCTTCAGCTGCTAAATATTTGGTACTTGGTTATGACAAATCTAGCCAACTAATACAGAGTGTTTACTCATATGTGAAATAAATTTCTTAATGTTGTTTATATTACACATTGAAAAAAAATCCTGTTCCATTTGAAGAGATTGTTTTGAAATACAAAGACCAACATATAATACTAATCTATGAATTACAGGGTTAAAATGAATCTTTCAATCTTTGTATATTTAATTTACTTTATTCTGAAAGAAAATTGTGTCTAAATACAAATTCAGGAATAGTGATCAGTTAAGACGTATTTACTAAACTGTTCTTTAAAACAAGCTAGGAAACCAAACATACTTCTTCAGAAAGAGCTAAAAATTCAGAGTCTGATTTTTCAGAGTTTAACTTCAATGATAAAATGGTTTTAGGACTTTTAGTTGTCGACTGTCAGGCCCATTTAATTTACAAATGTTATGATAGAAATCCATATATTAAAAACCTGTCCCCTAAAACTGAAAAGCTAACTTTCCTAGTATACTACTTTGATGCTAGGAATTTACATGACTTTAGTTCAGGTACAAAATCAGTTACATAAGTTAGACAACTGGGAGAGATAACTGATTTGTCCATGTCTAATAATGAAATGCTATGACAAGGCTAAGTTAGATTATTTGAGTCCAAAATAGAATCCAGAAGTAGATAAGCAATTCCTCTCCATTGGCTGACAAACATGGTGATAACATCACCAAATTATTATCCCACTTAATAGGGATATTGAAAAGAGGTAGAAGTATTTTTAAATAATTTGAATAGTTACAGAATTATATAAGTATCTCATGAAAATTTGAGCTGTTCATTAAAAATATTATATTATTATTTTCTATTTGCATGACCTTTGTATAACCACACATGATTGGCATATAGGTAAGTATGTGGAAAAAGACATTGTATAGTATATTGAGATAGGAAATGGCATTCCTTTTCTGTATATCTTCCAAATTCTAAAACATTCACAATAAAAGAAACTACGTGTTTGTGACTGTATACAACTCATTGAAAAGAAGAAAACAAACTGAAGTTCAAAAAGTCATTAAATTGTCCTTAGAAACATAATCTTTGGAAGATAACAGGGATATAATTGATATTAATGGCTACTATTTATTCAACATGTATTTATGCTGAGCATTAAGATGAGCAAATATCTCATTTATTTGCACCAGAACCCTTTGAAATAGATAATATCTATTTAAAATGTATAACATTGTTACGTTTTTCTGCCCTTTTACAGCAAGTCACACAGTTGAGTATAAGTGAAATTAAGTAATTACTGCAGATTCACACAATTAGTAAATAGTGGAGCTAGAATTATAGTCCTGGTCTATCAGATTACAAGGCTAAAGCTTTTACACGATATTGAGTGTATGAGATATTCTACCAAACTCTTCCATCCTTACACGCCCCCTGCTCAAAAATTCCATTTTTATAACTTTAGATTTTATAAATAAGGTAAATGATTCTATTGTATTTTTCAGAACATTAATTTGAATATATAAAAATAAATAAAGATGTGAAAACCAGTGATTGAAAGGCAAACAAGAGTTAAAATACTTTGCTTTCGTTAGGTGTATCAATCAACCATAACTAACCTAAAGTTCCTATTTCCTATGTGTCTAGAGTGAACACTGGATAATACATTGCTTTGGAGAGCTGAGTCTCTTTCTAGAGGCAATGCTGCTCTTTCAGTGGTACTGATATAGAAGAGGGAGCTCTGTATGATGGAGTGGAGGTAGGGGTATCCAGTAACCTGTCACACATAAATTGTAACAGAGTAAAATTATATGAATGTCTGGAACAGATAAACAGTTTAAAAATATTCTATTGCACTAAAATAACTCAGAATATTATGAAACCAAAAATTATTAGGAAGTTGATTTTAGATAAAGTATGTATGAACTTTCAGTTTATTAAAATAGATCTATAGTTTTTCTACCGTATTCTATTTTGGTGAATATAGGTGCTTTTATTATTCTTGAGACTAGTCAGCTTCTAAGATAATCTTGAGTGCTTTTAGATGTGACATCTATAAATGACATGCATTCCTTTCTCTAAGTGAATAAAACATATTATTTAGTGCTGAATTTAAAGTAATAGATTAATTCAAAATATTCTTGTAGTTCTGTTCCTTGTTTATATTTTAGTGGCTATTGTTCTTTAATTCCCTACAAAGTTGCTGGTTGGCAAAGAATTAAGAAAGTTGTGATTATAATACTATATTATTATATAGTATTATAAAATCTATTTAAAATGTATAATATTGTTATGTTATATTGCCCTTTTAAAACAAAATTTTTATAATCTTTTTAGTATTATAATCAAAACTTAATTGTGATAATACTAACAAGATTATAAAAATTTTATTTTAAAAGGGCAAGATAATATTCATGTAGCAGACTGTTTCTGACCTATGGTAGTTGTTGCATAAGCCTCTTCTTAAAATCTCAGTTTTCTGTAATTGATTTAAACAGAAAATTTTGAAACGTCTATTTTCATGACAGAGTTTTCTTTCTTTATTTTCTGTCCTTCCTCTTGTTTTAAATTCACAGATTTAATAAGGTACAAAGGATATTGCATGCTTTCAAGCTCACCTAATGCCTGTAATCTTCATCACTCCTTCATGCCACAGTGAATTAAGTAGATAAACATGTCACGAGAAATTAAGATGGATGATAAGCTCATTGGCATTATCTTGAAGACAGGAGTCATCACCACCCTCTCCACAGGTATTTGGCTAAAATACTCTTCCCTCACATTGTCAAGCAGCACCTTGAAGAAATATCACACACATTGTTAAGGAAGAGGAAATCAAAAATAATAACTCATAGTTTATATATTACATACATAATAGGATCTTGATGTAAATTAAGAAGACTGAATAAAACATGCAGAATAATTAATGTTTATTTATAGACATTAATTCAACTGATTTCCTAATAATTTCCTAATGGAATAGATAAGAATTGCTTTAGGTATTTTATTCAAAAGGTTGGAGAGAAAAGAAAAGATAATTTGTTTGCTCAAAATGTAAAATCAAAGATAACAGCAATATATTATAATCATTCTTTTTCTTAAGTTTCAACTTTTATTTTTGATGCAGGGGTGCATGTGCACCTTTATTATATGGGAACCTTGTGCAATGCTGATGTTTAGAGTATGTATCCCGTCACCCCGTTAGTGAGTACAGTACCCGATGGGTAGTTTTTAAAAACCGTTCCTGCCTCCCTCCACCTTCTAATAGTCCACAGTATCTATTTATGTTCCCATATTTATGTCCATGTGTGTTCAATGCTTAGCTCCCACATATAAATGAGAACATGCAGTGTTTTGGCTTTCTGTTCCAGCATTAAATTTTTTTAGTATTATGACCTCCAGCTTCATCCATGTTGCTGCAAAGGACATGATTTGGGTTTTTTTAATGGCTGCATAGTATTCCATGCTGTATATGTACCACATTTTCTTTATCCAGTCTACTATTGATAAGTACCAGGGTTGATTCCTTAACTTTGGTATTGTAAATAGCACAACAATGAACACAAGAGTGCATGTGTCTTTTTGGTAGAATGATTCATTTTTGGGGGGATATATACTCAGTAATGGGATTAATGGATTGAATGGTATCTCTATTTAAAGTTCTTTAAGAAATCTCCAGACTGCTTTCCACAGTGGCTGAACTAAATTACATTCCCATCAACAATGTATAAGTGTTCCCTTTACTCAACAGCCTCAAATTTTTACATTTTAATAATAACCATTCTGACTGGTTTGGTATAGTATTTCATTGTGGTTTTGATTTGAATTTCCCTGAGTTTAATCATTTTTCACATGAAATCCACACCAGATAGACATGGTGAGCCATTTAATTTGGACTATAATTTTTGATGACAAAACAAGTTACATTCATCATGAAAACCTGCATGCTAAAATGGGTCTTATGTAATTTTAATGACCAATTCCAGCCAGGCACTTCACTAGAAAACACATACACATACACACAGCTGAAGGTTTTCAAATTTTCTTTCATCCTTCTCTCCCTCCCTCCATCCCTCCCTTCCTCCTTCTTTTCCTTCCTTCCTTCCTTCCATCCATCAATCATCTGTCAATTTATTCATCCATCCGTCTACCTTCCTATCCAGTCATCCATCTATCTATCTACCTAACAATTTTAGTGAGTAACATTGTATTCATCATTCCTACTTGTCCTCTTCACATCAACACACATCTATCATTAACAAGTGCTTAGTATACATATGGTAGTCAAGAAATGCTTAATTGAAGTGAACTGAACTGGCACACACAAATGCCACAAAAACTGGCAGCAGAGAAAGTACTGACAGACAGAATAGCCTCTCTTCTCCTCACTGTTTAGCACTCTTTCTCTCTCTCTATATATATATATTATGTATACACACACACATAGAATGTGTATATACACACATACACATATATATGCATATATACTCTCTATATATCTATGTGTGTATATATATGGATTATATATATCTATATATACACATTATATATTATATTGAGACTATAAATAAAATATGTGTGTATATATACACACATAAATATATGTATATATACACTTTTTTTATACTTATATATAGTCTCATATATAATACATATCACACATAGAAACATCAAGTAAACTTCCCGGAGCTGCTTGCTTTTCCACTTCCTCTTCAATAGACTACTGTTAACTCATAATTTATTCCACATAAGCAGCGCATGTCACCTATTGTTTTGTATTGCTATCATAAATATTTCAATTTAATTCATCAAATGTTTGCATCTTAGGTTTCCATTTAAATGGTTGATTTCACCATTTATGAATTGTTCCATGAATACTATGTCTTAGGAGAATACTTTGCACATGAAAAAAAACACAAATATTTATTGGTGAATTGACACCATTCACAAAGAATGAAACTGCTTAGTGTGTGTGATTATGTTCATTCTATCCCCCCATTCCTAACTGCGACACTATGAAGATAGATAGTATAGAATAAAGAACTACCACAAAAGAACTTTTAGTCAGTTAGTTGCTGTAAGAAAATGGAGTATATTGGCCTTATTTTATGTGGCTTACATCATAGAATTTGATATGTATTGAAACCCCTTGATGTAAAATTTACTTTTAAAATATTTATTAGCTAATCTTAGAGGAGTGATTGGATCTTTTTGTTTTTTATATGAAAATTCTTCACCATGGCAGTGTTTTGAAAATATAGCCATAATTTTCTGAAGAAATATGCTGCAGTCATGCACTATGAAAACACATAAAAATGCTTGTCCAAACCTATTGCTTAGCAGTAACATGTTTTTAGTTTAGAACAAAAAATCCATTATTTTTTATTGTAAAGTAAATATTTTCCAACATTTTTCATGTTACAAAGAAAGATTTATAACTGTCAGCCATAGAATTTTGTAATTAATGTAAATGTGATTTTTTTTTTTACCATAAACTTCCATAGGACTGGGAAATAAAATCATTGGAATCAATAAAATACTGTATCTGCAATTGAAGAGACACTTATTCCTAGGCTGTTTATAGAGAACCTTTTTTAATTTTGGCCTTAGCACAACCTACAATTACTTTTTATAGTTTGTTACAGGTCTTATAATATCTCTGAATATCCTGCTTCTTTTTAGTAGAATAAAAAAGAGCCAATTAATTTCATAGATCGGGGCATGTAGCATGATGAACAAATTATAGAATTTGTAGTCAGAAGACAGGTTCAAGTCACAATTATGCCCTTTATTGACTTCATAACATAATTTTTTGAGTGTCAATGACTTTAACTACAAAATTGAAATAATAATGACAGTAGTAGTAATGATACAAACATATGCATAATGCTTATGAAAAGACTTTAAAACCACAAACCACTTTCAAATATTAGTATAATAGCTTAAGTGGAAAAATAGTAAACACATTTATTAGGCAAGTTTTCTGCCAGGTATTGTTCAGGATGCTTTAAGTGCGTTAAATAACTTTATATTTTTATTATACTTCACATTTTACTAAATGATATAACATTTCAATAACTTGTTCAAAGTCACAAATCCAATTAGAACTCATGCTTATAGATTTGATCTAGAGCTTATGCATTGAACACATATTATGACACTTTAAAATGCAGCTGGTCAATGATACTGAAATTACTTAGAAACAAGGAAGACCATCATAATACTCCTATCATGATTCAATGGCCAAGGTTTCTATCCTGTCAAAAGTGACTCTGTAAACCTGAGAAAAGGAAATATTGTGAAAACCTAAATAAAACTTATTTCACTGATGTTGACAAACTTGTTGGTGCTCAGAGAATAACAGCATTGCTAATAATCTTTAACAATGAGACAAGTAATTTATGGTACTTTAAAAATTTCTTTTCTTGAGAAGCTAGATGTGGTAAGGACAAAGACCTCTGTAAAATAGAATAACAAGTTATAAATTTTGTTATAAAGAAACATTTTGAGCACTAGAGATTTTATTTCTTTCATAGTATCTTCCATGAATTTTAATTTATTACAATTCTGAAATCATATTTCATACTTTTCTTGAAATGCCAGTTATTTAAAAGATATCTAATGTCACTAATGATTAGTAGCATATATAGTTTTAATTTTATTTTCATACTATTTTATCCTGATTCACTCAGTCAACCATTTCACTATATATTGTGGGATATTTTACATATCGAGTAGAATTATAATTGATAATGAAGCAAATATCTTTCTGCAAAACTTGAATCTTCATATCTTATATTGCTTCATGGATAAATTCTTAGGAGAGTATTAAGAGGAATAAATACTTTTTAAAAATTAACTATACTGAGGTATAATTTACAAAAATACAAATATAGACATTTTAAATGCGTCCAGTATACTGACTTTTGACTCCCATGTTATCATCACTCTATTCAATGTTTAGACAATTTCTGTCTCTTCTAAATTTTACTTGAGTTACTTCCAACACCTCTTTACCCCACATTACCAGGAAGATACTACTCAGCTCCTTGTCATTGTACATCATGTTTTGCCAGTTGTAGGCCTTCATATCTACAAAACAATACAAGGTATACTCTTTGCATGCATATTCATTTGCACACCAAAATGATTTTGAGATATTTTTGTATCAATAGTATATTCAATTTATTTGCTGATTATTAGCTCATTGTATAAATATTCCATTTGTTTATTTATTCAACTTTGGTAGAAAAATTTTCCCCTAGGGGTTGGCTAATATCAATAAAATTTCTGAGAATATTTATATAAAAGTCTTTTTTGTAGATGTATGGTTTTACTTCTTTTGGGTAAACGCATAGGAGTATAATGTCTTGGTTACATGTTAATTGTGTGTTATACTTTACAAAATGTTGTCAACTGTTTTCTAAAGTAGTTACGGCATTCTGTACTCCACCAGTTCAGTTCACTCCACAATTTTAGCAACATTTAGTTATTAGTCATTTAAATTTAACTCTAGTGTGTGTGCAGTGGTATTTATTTTTGTTTTATTTACATTTTTTACAGATAGCTTATAATGTTGAATACTGGTTAAATAATAATTTCGAACGTCTTTTACATGTACTTATTAACCACTCATATATCTTATTTTATAAAATACCTGTTAAAATACTTAGCAATAAATTATTTTCACTTTATTTTGTCTCAAAATGCATTTTTAACTTCATTTTATGAAGCTACAGATATTATCTATTTTCAGCTCTTTAAATGTGTTTTTTCATGGTCTTCTGACCTTCATCTTTTCTCTGAAGAAGTTGGCTGTTTTTCTTATTTTTTTAAATTATATACATTATATCCTTTTACTATGGGTACATTTAAGGTTGTCTCTTTATCAGTGCTTTCCCTGAATTTATTATCCTACCCATTGTTGTTACAGTTTTTGTGTTTATCCTGTTTGAAGTTTGCTATTTATCTGGATTTATGGGTTTATAATTTGCATCTTTTTTTTAGAAAATCAGTTATTTTATCATATATGTACTATTGTACCCCCATCTCTTTATGAGGCCCCTATTAAGGAAATAGTTTAATCCCCAAATATTTTGAGTCTCTGCTTCATTTTTAGTTTTTACAACCTCTGTTCTTGCAACTGTATAATTTGTGTTGCTGTTTTCTCTGGTTATTAATGTTTTAATGAAGAGCTTAATATGCTACAAAGACTATCAGAAAAGTATTTACTTCTGATGGAAAAATGTTATCTTTTTCATTTTCAGTTCTATTTGTTTTGTTTGATAATTTTAATTTTACTTACTATGTTTATGTTTTTCTTAAAGTACTTGAACAGGTTTACAATGACCCTTTAAGGATGTCTATTAATTTTGTCATCTCCTTTATTCCATCTGAAATTTTTCCTTGATATGGTTCACCCGCTTGTTTATTCATAAGTCTAATGAATTAGCTCAATGCTTCCTATTGTGATATCATGTTGAATATGAGTAGACTTTCTTGGATTGCTTTTTTTTTTTTCTTTTTTTTTTTTAGATGGAGTCTCGCTCTGTCGCGCAGGCTGGAGTGCAGGGGCACGATATTGGCTCACTGCAGCCTTTGCCTCCTGGGTTCAAGAGATTCTCCTGCCTCAGCCTGCTGAGTAGCTGGGATTACAGGTGTGCCACCACCATGCCTGGCTAATTTTTTTTTTTCGTATTTTTAGTAGAGACAGGGCTTTAGTAGAGCCAACGTTGATCAGGCTGATCTTGAACCCCTGACCTCATGATCTGCCTGCCTCGGCCTTGCAAAGTGCTGGGATTACAGGCGTGACCCATGACACCTAGCTGTTGGATTTCTTTAATGAATGTTGGCTTTTGTTTTGGCTGGTGGATTACTTTGATTATTTCAAGGCTTGTTTTTATGCTTTTAAAAATATGGGTCAAAATTACCTTTTACTGTAAGGCTAATTTAACTATAATGGTATGATATGTGGTTTCTACATACCAACACGGGTTTGTAGGTCATACCTACCTACCATCATACCATCGTAGCTTTGGCAAACCATCATAGTTTTGGATTACTTTGTGAGTAAAATATTGTTGTTGTTGTTGTTTTTCTATCTGGCTCCTCAAAAATCATGCCAACTGGCCATGTATGAACCTCTATTTGGAATTTGAAGACATTCTGCCAGAGGTATTAAACCCCTAGTTGAAATTTAAAAAACAACAATATATTTTCTGTGTATTTCTTTCTTCTTTGGCAGTCTATTTTGCAAGTTCTAACTGCCTTCATTTCCTCAAACTCTCATCAAGAACCATCGTAATCTGTTTGGTTTGACTTTCCTTGAGATACAGTTATGAAAATAGCATTAATCAGTATAACTAGAATAACCAATACAGAGAAGTGCTTAAAGGAGCTGATGGAGCTGAAAACCAAGGCTCGAGAACTACGTGAAGAATGCAGAAGCCTCAGGAGCCGATGCAATCAACTCGAAGAAAGGGTATAAGCAATGGAAGATGACATGAATGAAATGAAGCGAGAAGGGAAGTTTAGAGAAAAAAGAATAAAAAGAAATGAGCAAAGCCTCCAAGAAATATGGGACTATGTGAAAAGACCAAATCTATGTCTGATTGGTGTACCTGAAGGTGATGGGGAGAATGGAACCAAGTTGGTAAACACTCTGCGGAATATTATTCAGGAGAACTTCCCCAATCTAGCAAGGCAGGACAACATTCAGATTCAGAAAATACAGAGAACACCACAAAGATATTCCTCGAGAAGAGCAACTCCAAGACACATAATTGTCAGATTCACCAAAGTTGAAATGAAGGAAAAAATGTTAAGGGCAGCCAGAGAGAAAGGTCGGGCTACCCTCAAAGGGAAGCCCATCAGACTAACAGCGGATCTCTCGGCAGAAACCCTACAAGCCAGAAGAGAGTGGGGGCCAATATTCAACATCCTTAAAGAAAAGAATTTTCAACCCAGAATTTCATATCCAGCCAAACTAAGCTTCATAAGTGAAGGAGAAATAAAATACTTTACAGACAAGCAAATGCTGAGAGAATTTGTCAGCACCAGGGCTGCCCTAAAAGAGCTCCTGAAGGAAGTGCTAAACATGGAAAGGAACAACCAGTACCAGCCGCTGCAAAATCATGCCAAAATGTAAAGACCATCGAGACTAGGAAGAAACTGCATCAACTAATGAGCAAAATCACCAGCTAACATCATAATGACAGGATCAAATTCACACATAACAATATTAACTTTAAATGTAAATGGACTAAATTCTCCAATTAAAAGACACAGACTGGCAAATTGGATAAAGAGTCAAGACCCATCAGTGTGCTGTATTCAGGAAACCCATCTCACGTGCAGAGACACACATAGGCTCAAAATAAAAGGATGGAGGAAGATCTACCAAGCAAATGGAAAATGAAAAAAGTCAGGGGTTGCAATCCTAGTCTCTGATAAAACAGACTTTAAACCAACAAAGATCAAAAGAGACAAAGAAGGCCATTACATAATGGTAAAGGGATCAATTCAACAAGAAGAGCTAACTATCCTAAATATATATGCACCCAATACAGGAGCACCCAGATTCATAAAGCAAGTCCTGAGTGACTTACAAAGAGACTTAGACTCCCACACATTAATAATGGGAGACTTTAACACCCCACTGTCAACATAAGACAGATCAACGAGACAGAAAGTCAACAAGGATACCCAGGAATTGAACTCAGCTCTGCACCAAGTGGACCTAATAGACATCTACAGAACTCTCCACCCAAAATCAACAGAATATACATTTTTTTCAGCACCACACCACACCCATTCCAAAATTGACCACATAGTTGGAAGTAAAGCTCTCCTCAGCAAATGTAAAAGAACAGAAATTATAACAAACTATTTCTCAGACCACAGTGCAATCAAACTAGAACTCAGGATTAAGAATCTCACTCAAAGCCTCTCAACTACATGGAAACTGAACAACCTGCTCCTGAATGACTACTGGGTACAAAACGAAATGAAGGCAGAAATAAACATGTTCTTTGAAACCAATGAGAACAAAGACACAACATACCAGAATCTCTGGGATGCATTCAAAGCAGTGTGTAGAGGGAAATTTATAGTACTAAATGCCCACAAGAGAAAGCAGGAAAGATCCAAAGTTGACACCCTAACATCACAATTAGAAGAACTAGAAAAGCAAGAGCAAACACATTCAAAAGCTAGCGCTAGCAGAAGGCAAGAAATAACTAAAATCAGAGCAGAACTGAAGGAAATAGAGACACAAAAAACCCTTCAAAAAATCAATGAATCCAGGAGCTGGTTTTTTGAAAGGATCAACAAAATTGATAGACCGCTAGCAAGACTAATAAAGAAAAAAAGAGAGAAGAATCAAATAGACACAATAAAAAATGATAAAGGGCATATCACCACCAATCCCACAGAAATACAAACTACCATCAGAGAATACTACAAACACCTCTACGCAAATAAACTAGAAAATCTAGAAGAAATGGATACATTCCTAGACACATATACTCTCCCAAGACTAAGCCAGGAAGAAGTTGAATCTCTGAATAGACCAATAACAGGAGCTGAAATTGTGGCAATAATCAATAGTTTACCAACCAAAAAGAGTCCAGGACCAGATGGATTCACAGCCGAATTCTACCAGAGGTACAAGGAGGAACTGGTACCATTCCTTCTGAAACTATTCCAATCAATAGAAAAAGAGGGAATCCTCCCTAACTCATTTTATGAGGCCAGCATCATTCTGATACCAAAGCCAGGCAGAGACACAACCAAAAAAGAGAATTTTAGACCAATATCCTTGATGAATATTGATGCAAAAATCCTCAATAAAATACTGGCAAAACGAATCCAGCAGCATATCAAAAAGCTTATCCAGCATGCTCAACTGGGCTTCATCCCTGGGATGCAAGGCTGGTTCAAAATATGCAAATCAATAAATGTAATCCAGCATATAAACAGAGCCAAAGACAAAAACCACATGATTTTCTCAATAGATGCAGAAAAATCCTGTGACAAAATTCAACAACCCTTCATGCTAAAAACTCACAATAAATTAGGTATTGATGGGACGTATTTCAAAACATTAAGAGCTATCTATGACAAACCCACAGCCAATATCATACTGAATGGACAAAAACTGGAAGCATTCCCTTTGAAAATTGGCACAAGACAGGGATGCCCTCTCTCACCACTCCTATTCAACATAGTGTTGGAAGTTCTGGCCAGGGCGATTAGGCAAGAGAAGGAAATAAAGGGTATTCAATTAGGAAAAGAGGAAGTCAAATTGTCCCTGTTTGCAGACGACATGATTGTATATCTAGAAAACCCCATTGTTTCAGCCCCAAATCTCCTTAAGCTGATAAGCAACTTCAGCAAAGTCTCAGGATACAAAATCAATGTACAAAAATCACAAGCATTCTTATACACCAACAACAGACAAACAGAGAGCCAAATCATGAGTGAACTCCCATTCACAATTACTTCAAAGAGAATAAAATACCTAGGAATCCAACTTACAAGGGACGTGAAGGACCTCTTCAAGAAGAACTACAAACCACTGCTCAAGGAAATAAAAGAGGATACAAACAAATGGAAGAACATTCCATGCTCATGGGTAGGAAGAATCAATATCGTGAAAATGGCCATACTGCCCAAGGTAATTTACAGATTCAATGCCATCCCCATCAAGCTACCAATGGCTTTCTTCACAGAATTGGAGAAAACTACTTTAAAGTTCATATGGAACCAAAAAAAGAGCCCGCATCACCAAGTCAATCCTAAGCCAAAAGAACAAATCTGGAGGCATCACACTACCCGACTTCAAACTATAATACAAAGCTGCAGTAACCAAAACAGCATGGTACTGGTACCAAAACAGAGATATAGATCAATGGAACAGAACAGAGCCCTCAGAAATAACGCCGCATATCTACAACTATCTGATCTTTGACAAACCTGAGAAAAACAAGCAATGGGGAAAGGATTCCCTATTTAATAAATGGTGCTGGGAAAACTGGCTAGCCATATGTAGAAAGCTGAAACTGGATCCCTTCCTTACACCTTATACAAAAATCAATTCAAGATGGATTAAAGATTTAAACATTAGACCTAAAACCATAAAAACCCTAGAAGAAAACCTAGGCATTACCATTCAGGACATAGGCATGGGCAAGGACTTCATGTCCAAAACACCAAAAGCAATGGCAACAAAAGACAAAATTGACAAATGGGATCTAATTAAACTAAAGAGCTTCTGCACAGCAAAAGAAACTACCATCAGAGTGAACAGGCAACCTACAAAATGGGAGAAAATTTTCGCAACCTACTCATCTGACAAAGGGCTAATATCCAGAATCTACAATGAACTCAAACAAATTTACAAGAAAAAAACAAACTATCCCCATCAAAAAGTGGGCAAAGGACATGAACAGACACTTCTCAAAAGAAGACATTTATGCAGCCAAAAAACACATGGAAAAATGCTCATCATCACTGGCCATCAGAGAAATGCAAATCAAAACCACAATGAGATACCATTTCACACCAGTTAGAATGGCAATCATTAAAAGTCAGGAAACAACAGGTGCTGGAGAGGATGTGGAGAAATAGGAACACTTTTACACTGTTGGTGGGACTGTAAACTAGTTCAACCATTGTGGAAGTCAGTGTGGCGATTCCTCAGGGATCTAGAACTAGAAATACCATTTGACCCAGCCATCCCATTACTGGGTATATACGCAAATGACTATAAATCATGCTGCTATAAAGACACATGCACACGTACGTTTACTGCGGCATTATTCACAATAGCAAAGACTTGGAACCAACCGAAATGTCCAACAATGATAGACTGGATTAAGAAAATGTGGCACATATACACCATGGAATACTATGCAGCCATAAAAAATGATGAGTTCATGTCCTTTGTAGGGACATGGATGAAAGTGGAAATCATCATTCTCAGTAAACTATCGCAAGAACAAAAAACCAAACACCACATATTCTCACTCATAGGTGGGAATTGAACAATGAGATCACATGGACACAGGAAGGGGAATATCACACTCTGGCGAGTGTTGTGGGGTGGGGGGAGGGGGGAGGGATAGCACTGGGAGATATACCTAATGCTAGATGACGATTTAGTGGGTGCAGTGCACCAGCATGGCACATGTATACATATGTAACTAACCTGCACAATGTGCACATGTACCCTAAAACTTAAAGTATAATTAAAAAAAAAAAAAAGAAAATAGCATTAATCAGAAGGCTAAAGTGGTTGTTGGACTCACTCAGTTGGTTTTCTTTATTGCAGGGATTATTTTCATGTGTTACATGTTAACCAGTATCTGAAAATAGGATTTTTAAATTTTTGTTGAATTTTCTGATTGTTCACAGTCAGATACGTCTGGTGTCAGAGACGCTGTCAGAGGCAGTAGCAGGAATGTAAATACTTTTAAAATAGTTTTTAGAAATGAATGTACAAAAATTTGCAACAGAATAGTATGGCAGAAAAATATACAAATCTCTTGTAATGACACTGCTCATAGATAAACAAATTTAACGTTTTGAGGTTTATAACTTAAGAATATATTTTCATGCACACAGTAGTTTCATCTATGTTTGCATGTATAAATGCTATGATACTAAATTGAATAGTATTCCCTCAAAGCCATGGTCATCCAAAATCTGTGAATGTAACCTTATTTGAAATTAGGGTCTTTGCAGATATAATTACCATTAACTTATACTAGATTATTATGGGCACTAATTGCAATGATTGCTGTCCTTATAATTTGGAAACAAAGATACAGACACACACACAGAGAGAAAATATCCACATGTAGACAGAAGAATTGGAGTAGTTAATCTATGAACTAAGGATGCCAAGGAATGCTCCCAACCTCCAGGAACTAGAAGAATCAAGGAATAGAGAATCCTTCAGAGTCCTCACATAAGACCAAATATTTATTTTGAACTCCCGGCCACTGAACTATGATAAAACATTTTTTTCTTGGTTTAAGTCACACAGTTTATGGTAATTTGTTATAAAGCCTTAGAAAGGTGATACATGTGCAGATGGAGTATGATATGTAAAATATACTGTATACATTATCATTTTCATAAATTAAGTTTTAAAACATTTTTAAAATGAGCATTTAGCAATTGTCTTAAGCATATGCTACTGTATGATATATAATTGTTTCATAGTTATTCATTATAGATGTCTATTATCAGTCACCTATTATTAAAAATTTAGATAGATTTCAAATCTTCTCTTAATAATGATGTAGGTAACATGATTAGATAGAAATGCTTTAGGTAATCTCTGATTATTTCTTGAATCTTAACTCCTAGAAAAATATGTTGTATGAAAGGTTTCAGATTCCTTTATATAGATAATTTTCCACAAAAGAAAAGTTACAGCATGAGAATGTTCACATTAGAATATGCTAGATAACATAAAGAATTATTTTAAACTAAACTTTGCTGTCATGACAAATAATTAAATGAAAAGTCATTGTTTCTTTCTTATACATTTATTTGATCACTAATAAAGTTTAACTTTTTTATGTGCTCTTATGCAATTCCTGTTTCTACATATCTGATTTATATAGCTATTTTACTAAAATGTTTTGTATATATTCATTAATTAGCGTTATAATGCTTTTTCTCAACTTCATAGATTATTTGTGTGTCTTTGACATGTTACGTGTATCTTTGTGTATGTACAAATATATGCACATATGTGTACATACGGAGTTGATAACAGAAACATCAACCAAAATGGAAAATTTTGACAAGAAAAAAAATCTTCTGGCCACATTCAAAATAGTGAAGTCTATATAAGGCTCAGAGTAATTTATCTTTAGATTCATTTTGACTTGGATTACTTTGCAAGTAAAACATTCAAATACTTTACATAGACAAGTTGTGTGTGTATGCACACTGTGTGTGTAGACTGATATGATTAGAATAATTTTATCTTCAAAATTCCCTTTGGAGTTAAATGGACTCAAGAGAACATGGATTACTGATGCATTTACTTTAATTGATAATTAACAAATGAGTTCTGCATAATTTCTTGAGTACATTCACATGAGGATTGGAAGAATCAATATTGTTAAAATGACCATACTGCCCAAAGCAATCTACAGATTCAACATTTTTTCTATAAAACTACCAACATCATTTTTCACAAAATTAGAAAAATAAATCTAAAACTCATATGGAAAAAAAGAGTTTGAATGGTAAAGCAATCCTAAGCAAAAAGAGCAAAGATTGAGGCATCACATTACCCAATTTTAAATTATACTCTAAGACTACAGTAATCAAAACAGCAAGGTACGGTACAAAAAGAGATATATAGACCAATGGAAAAAAGTAGAGAACTCAGAAATAAAGCTGCACACTTACAACTGTCTGATCTGTGACAAATTCGACAAAAACAAGCAATGAGGAAAGGACTGTCTATTCAATAAATTGTTCTGAGATAGATAAGTAGTTAGTTACATTCGGAAGAATGAAATTGGACCCCTATATTTCACTGTGTACAATAATTAACTCAAGATGTATTAAACACTTAAATATAAGACCTCATATTATAAAAATCCTAAATCACCTGCGGGGCTGGGCACGGCGGCTCACACCCATAATCCCAGCACTTTGGGAGGCTGAGGAGGGTGGATCACGAACTCAAGAGGTTGAGACCATCCTGCCCAATATGATGAAACTTCGTCTCTACTAAAAATACAAAAATCAGCTGGGCGTGGTGGTAGTCACCTGTAGTCCCAGCTACCTGAGAGCCTGAGGCAGGAGAATCGCTTGAACCCGGGAGGTGGAGGCTGTAGTGAGCCAAGATCACGCCACTGCATTCCAGCTGGTGACAGAGTGAGATTCCGTCAAAAAAAAAAAAAATTCTAAATCATCTGGGAAATACTTAAATGTAAGACCTGTCAGTATAAATATTCTGGAAGAACACCTGGGAAATACCGTTCTGTGCCTTGGCAGAAAAATTGTGGCTAAGTCCTCAAAAGCAATTTTAACAAAAACAAAAATTGACAAGTGGGACATAATTAAACCAAACAGCTTCTGAAAAAAAAAAAAAAAAAAACCCTATCAACAGTATAAACACAGAACCTACAGCATAGGAGAAAATATTTGCAAACTATACATCCAAGAAAGATCTATAAGATCTATAATACCCAGAAACTATGAGGAACTTAAACAACTCAAAAGCAAAAATCAAATAACCCAATTTAAAATTGGGCAAAGCACATGAACAGATAGAAAGTATGCTCATCATCGCTTGTCATCAGAGACATGCAAATCAAAATCACAATGAGACCATTTCACACCAGTCAGAATGACTATTATTAAATTGTCAAAAAATAACAGATGCTAGTGAGGCTGCAGAGAAAAGGGAACACTTATACAGTGTTGATGGGAATGTAAATTCGTTCAGCCACATTGGAAAGGAGATGGGAGATTTTTCAAAGATCTTAGAACTATTATTTGACCCAACAATCCCATTACTGAATAAATACCCAAAGGAAAATACATTTTCTACCAAAAGACACATGCACTCATATGTTCATCGTGGCACTATTCACAAGAGCAAAGACATGGAGTCAACCTAGGTACTCATCAACGATAGATTGGATAAAGAAAATGTGGTACATATATACCATAGAATACTAGGCATTCATAACACAGAATGAAATCATGTCCTTTGAAGCAACATGGATACAGCTGAGACCATTATCCTTAAACAAATTAATGTAGGAATGGAAAACAAAATACTTCATGCTCTCATAAGTGAGAGCTAAACATTGGATACATGTGGACATAAATATGAGAACAATAGTCATTGGAGACTACCAGTAGGCAGAGAGAAGGAGGGAGGCAATGGTTGAAAACCTACCTATTGGTTACTATGCTCACTACCCGGGTGGAAGGATCATTTAAACCCCAAACCCCAACTTCACGCAATGTCCCAAGTAACAATCTTGCACAACTAGCCCCTGAATCTAAAAGTTGAAATTATAATAAAAAAAAACAATTATTCACTACCCAATATTTACTGGTGGCCAAATCAAGTAATGTATTCAATTTCATAATTCCATATTCCTGAAGCAAACATCTATAATATCTATAATCTTATACAAAAATTATGTAGCTCAAAATGGAGAGTGGTTTCAATGATGGCATTTGCTGAATATGCTTTAAATACTCAAAAATGCCAATTTTTAATTTAAAATTTTTGGATTTGATTGCTAAAAAAAAGAATACATTCACATGAGATGGTATACATGCTAATGGAATATGTATAAAAATGATGGCAAATCCTTAAGTGTGCCAAGTTTAACTTTGCTGGATGGAAACAAATAAAAATAACAAGTTTTTAGCAACCCAAAAGAGTACCTAAAAATGAACAAAAAATAGATCTCCTAACACAAGTTTAATAACTAACATAATATACAAATGGATGTGTTTGTTTGTGACTTATATTAAATGTACATATACTCATAGATATTCATAAAATTAAAATATTTTCAAATAGTGCTTTTAAAGATTTCTATAAATCTGTACCAGACGTTGAGAGTGTCCTCAGTCTAACATGTATAGAACGCTATACGAGTTCATGGTATTTGTTTCTGTCTGTTTCTATTTTTTTATACCTCTAAGTAGTGCAATGTATGTTACTATGCCCATCCTCATGCCATATACATATAAAGTCTGAAGACAATTTAAACAACATAGGACAATTTCAAACTATGGCTACTGAGTTTTTGATCCACAGCATAAAGAAAGATCGAAAATCATAAACTTATAGTTAGTTGGCATATCTGAGTATCTTTTTAAGCACTACCTCAATAATTGAAAATATCACTATACATATCAGCTCAAGTATTATATTTATATTTTATGATGTATTTCATTTAGACTCCACAAAAAATTATATTTCTAAAAACAATGTTATGATTTCTCAGCTTATATTTGTAAAATTATAAAAAGAGAATAGGATGTATGTGAAATTAAGTCTAACATTAATTTAAATTTGTTGGTTATGCATTGTTTCTGCAACAAAACAAATGTATGAGCATTTATAAATTCTGAGAAAGTACATAATATTCATAACTTTAATTGAGACAGTTATTAAAACAGCATCATACATTAAAGTAGTAATATGTGTTGAATGACAAACATCTTGACTTTTAAAATTAGAAATATTAGAATAAATTTTAAACTTCCATTTTATGTGCCACAATTGAGGAAATTTTACTGAATTACTCACTAAATAAAACCCAAGGTTGTAGAGAAGCACATTTTTAAATTTTATAATTTTGTAATAGTTTAGATTGCAGTAAAAATGTAAAGTATGTGTCAACACCTCTATTGAAATATTTATATGAAAAATGAAAATTATTAATATAACTAATATATATTGAACACTTACCATGTTCCAGATTGTGTTCAAAATGTTTTATGGATTATGACATTTAACCATCACACTATACTATGAAGTAGTAACATTCATTTTTCCTGTTTCACTAGGCAGCTAATAAATTGGAGACTTGGGATTTAAAGCCAGGTAATCTGATTCCAGAATTTGCACCCTCAACCATTAATATACAGAGAATTATTCATTAAATTCCAGTATTACAGTCTTCAGAGAGAGTACAGATGCAAAGCTCATCTATACTACTTTGATTCCATCTGAGTAAATAGGACTAGTGTTGTTGGGTGTGGGCCAGGTCATGTATGCGTTAGTACAGGGTAGGGAGAGCACCATATAAAATAACACCTCTCATCTTAGTACTGTGTATCATTGCATACCAAAGGCGTAGCACTATACCTCACATATTAAAATGCACTATCTGTTCAAATCATATTTGTGGAGAGCAAAGATCACCTGGTAGCCACCAAACAGACTATCCATAGGCAAAACTCCATATCTGAGGAATTCAGAAGTAATTAGAGGTCCCTTTTACCTAATGTAGCATTTGGTACCAGGCCTCTTTCCCAAAAATTTATAAGTAGCTAGAATGTCTGTACATCTCCAGAATGCATGTGTGTTGGAACTTATTGTGCAACCCTTGCTAATATCAAGGCAGCAAACTGTCTACAAATGTAATCATTTACCCTAACCTGCAGGACTAATATGGTCCAAATTACCTTTAAGCTCCCGCTTTAAGATCCTCTGTTGTTGAAGCATTGGCTGCACTCTGCTGCAACATTCTTTCTATGTAATAAAACTATCCTTTCAAATCGGTACTGTTGTTGGTAAATTCTTTTACCACCCACTAGCCAACCACTCTCTGCTGCTGGGGCTTTGACACCTCACCTGGCAATATTGCATAATCTTTAAATTGGTCTTTCCACAGAATATAGAGTTCTCTCCATTTCTTACTTCTTAGTCCCTCGCTTTTTTTTTCACAGTTAGATTAATTTTTTTCTTTAACAGACCCTCATCTATCTGCTTAAAATACATTGCTTATATATTTTAATAATAGACACCTGACAACATCCTGCCTTTTCTTCCTAATAAGGGTTATAGAATGTAACATTCACTTATATTTATCATGTGCTCTTTACTCATCCTATCCCCTTACCTATCTCTAGACAAGATTAAGTAACATCCTGAATCAAGTTTCTTTTTTTTGAAAAAGCAATAGTTTCTAATTTAAGTAACAAAACAAAAGAGAACATTGAGCTATAGATTCTCAAAAACATGCTATTGCTAGATGGTGTTTTTTTTTTTTTTTTTTTTGCCAAAAAGTTAAAACTACTGTGGCAGTGAGATATCTTTCCCTGAGCACTAATAAGGCTGAGCACATATTCAAATATTTATTGCCCACACATGTTGCCCACTCTGTGAAATGTATTTCATGCCTTTCTTCCATTTTTGTTGTATTGGATCCTTCTCTACATTACTCTGCAGCATGTTGTGAAAAATATCCTGATGTAATTAAACAATTTAGTAAAAGGCTGGCATAGTCAATGGTGAATGGTAAAAAGTTTATATGAGGTATAAATTACAGCTCTGTATAGAGTCTGCCTGTTAGCATCGAAAAAATTATTATCCTATTAATGTCTTTTGCTTATCTCCCATAAAGTTGGGGAAAGTAAAGTGTACAATCTATAGGGGTGTTATGAGTATTAAAGAACACATTTCATCCACATGCTTAGCATTTAACTGGCACATTGTAAGCAACTAAAATATATTGGTTATTATTATTATTTACGTGTAAATTAGCTGAAGTTATCATTAGATTATTGCAAAAGAGCTTTTAAGCCATGTAGGTGTATGGTTCTCACATGAACTTAGGAGAAATGTCATAAAGAGGCAAGGCACTAAAATTAGGTAAATGCTGTTGACTCCAGGATGATTCTTTCTCTAGGAATGTGATCACTTTCAGTGGATCTGATTTGAATTTCTAACAGGTTTTTCATTTCAGCTTGCGGACATATAATCACTTGAAGAAAGCCTCTATTCTAGAACATTAAGAGTGAGTGTGAAGTACATCTAAATAGAGGAGGAAAAGACATGAATTCCAATACTCAGCTCTTGGAAACTAAGAGCCATGCCCAAAATATACATTTGATGATGTGCACATTGAAAGAACAAATAAAACAAGTACCAGAGATAAATGGATAACTGGACTTGCTTAGTCTGCAGTACCCAATAACAGGATGAAGAACTCAGAATGCATAGGCAGTCAAAATGAGGTCTCTGCATGGTTTTTTTTTTGCATAAATTTCTTTGCAGTAGTCTATTTCCCCATATGATAAGATACAATATTCTGAAAACATAAAGACCCTTTGAGTGTATTTTCAGGGGTATCTAGGGCAGGAGAAATATATACTAATTGGGGACTAATCCGTTTGTCAGATGCTTCTTCTCCATGCTGACTTGAAGAGATCAAGGCTAATGAAAGTTCTAGCTTCATTAGCCAATGGTTTTCAAGGTCACCATTCCAGTTAGAAGTGGAAAAGAACATGAAGAAGCACAAAAGAGGTTTTATAAGTCAGGTCTACAATTGATGCACACTGCATCTTTTCTCTGACTAAAATTCCATCATGTGGCCACAAATAACTAAAGGAGAGCTAGAAAATATCACATAGAAGAAAAGAACAAGAGTATTGATGAGCAACTGATTTTTCCTTATGTTATACATTTTAGAGATAGAAGGCGTGATTTCTTTCAAAATGATTCTCTTCTAATATTTTTAACTCCTCATCTTGTAAGTATTAACGATGAAAGTAACCACAAGAATATATTATTAAAATTTCTAAAGTGGTTATCACTATAAACATATTATTTATTACATTCTTCCTATAAAAAGTTACAAAAAATTAAACATAGTGACTGTCAAGAAAACTTTTTGTACTTCAATACTTGTATAGAGAACTGAATGATGAACTGATATGGTAATTGCAAACTATTCATTATTTAAAAGAGGTCTTTAAGCAGCTGCATACAACATAGTACAGCTAATTTGAGAAGTTGCCTGGTTTTTAAAAACAGCGTTTCTTCATGTCTTTTAAGTGGTTTAACATTTTAGAAATCATGCTGGCCTTTACTTCAAATGATTAAGTTAGATTTAGCATCACTGTTGTCTGGAGTTCACAGTTGAATATCCTGGCATGCAGAAAAATGATATCATTTTTTTCCAATTCAAAGATCATAAATAACATATCCCCAAATCCCAGAACAACTGAGTAATTTTAGTTTAGATTGGCCTACTCAGTGCTGAAAGGTAATGTGTTTTCACAATTATTAGTGAATAATGAGTGCAAACAGGCATATTCACTTCCACCAAGTGTGTGAGGTAGGTAAATCAAAGCTCTACAGCTGATCTATTATTAAAGATACATTGGGAATGAAGAGGAATTATATCAGAATCTTTATAATATTAAAATATTGTAATTAATATGCCACATCTCACTGGCTAGGGTAGATTGAATATCATTTCTTAAAAGCTTTTTTTTAGATATTTGCAAATATACATACTTATTAACATTCAATTTACTCAATATTAAAATATCTTTTTCATGTCATTTTATGAATGAGAATATAATGTTACCCCTCCCCAAATTATACAGAGTAAGTAGTTCCTTATCTGTTATAAAGAATAAAGATAAATCTTTCAATTCAATTCAAATCAGCCATTGAATTTTGAGATCTTACCTATGTCAGGGTTTAAGGAGAGTATGACAAATAAAATAGGACATTTATTTTCAAGAACCTGATCAGTAGAAGAGGAAGAGAAACATGTAAACTAATAAGCTACAGCATAATATTATATTTATGAGGGCCATGTGTTCTCAAACAAAATTTTAGACATGTAGGACAATAAAATAATATTTATAATAGTGATATTCTGAAAAATTCAGGAAATATAGTTGTATAAGCTATAATAATTTTTCATATGCCAAGAGATACAAGAAAAATTATATTTTTCTTTTGTGTGAACAAGCTAAATGAGAAAGGGGAATGTAATTTGTACAGATTTTGAAGAATGAGAAAGCATTTTCCAGAGAGACAAGAACTTTATGGGAATAGAGGAAGAGTGTAGAAGAAAATTATTGATGCAAACATGTTGCTTAAACAATGTCTATGTGGAAAAGGTTAGCAAGGAGGTTAAGAGACGGGACTCCAGAGACAGCTTAAAATCCCTCTATCTAAGACTTTGTTTCTGTGTATCTTTCACAAAGTCATTAAAACCCCTCTAAAGGATACTTTCCAAATCTATAAAATTAAGATAATACTAGTAACCACCTTCAGGAGTTGTTGAGGGGATGGGGATACATCAAAACATTAAAAGTGCTAAAAATAGTATCTGAAACATATTAAATGTCAACATATAATTATTATGAAATTATGACATATATATTTGGAAAATAGAAAGCATTAGGACCAGCCAGAGCCTAGATTTAGGTAAATGGCAGAAGGGAATAAAAGGAGAAAGAAGTAACAAGAGAGATAAAAATTGTAGAATATAACCTAGGTTATAAAGTATGTTTTATTCTTTACTAAGGCATTTGGATATTATATTGAATAGAACAAGATTTATATACGTATTTGTTAAACATGAAGTGACATATATTTTAGTCAGATAATTCAGGTGGTACTAAATGGCGCTGTATTTCTGAGAGAGAAAAAAATAAATAATGCTGCCAATAGTAAAATCAGATAAACTTTCCAATGAATTAAGTAACATGACAAATACAGAAAACCTGTAGGAGAAGAGCAGATCCATGAGAAAATATTTTAAAGCTTGGTTATTGTTTCAGTATGGGAATGGGCAGAGGGGAGTGAGAACTCAAGGGTGAATCTACAAGTGTCTGTTCTGAATTAGTAGGTGCTTAGTGGCCCTGTTAACAGGCTTAGAGAATGAAGCAGGAAGAGAGATTATTAAATCATTTTTAAACATGTCCAATTGTAGTGTCTTCAGGACATTTTGGATAATTTCACAAGAACCTTTCAAAATACAGGCAGGAAGTCCAAAAGGTTTTTTTTTTTTTTTTTTTTAAATATCACCAACAGTGTGAGGGTAGTAGTTAATTTAATGGATGTGAAAGACAGCAATCCAACAGTATGTACAGAATGACAAGAGAAGAGAGCAGAGTTCTGATGAAAATATTATTATGCTGTTATTATACCTGGAGTTGAAAGGGTTCTAGTTTCCATTTTACCAGTTTTATAATGTTCAGCAAATTAGTCAATACTTTTCTGAGATTCAGTCCACTTATGTAAAAAAATGGTTCTATGAATACCTCAGGATTATTATAGGAATGAAACCAGGTAAAGAAGATACGAAATACATTGCAAAATGTAAACTTCCTAATTTGTAACAAACATTACATGTTAAAAGTCATTTGTGGTTAGTATGGATTCATCAGATTAGTGATGGTAGGTATGGACAAAGAAAATTAGTTTCTTTTGACATACATTTTTTTCCTGTTGGGAACAGTTTATCTATATAGTACCATAATTTATACACTAGTAATCAGTATAGTATTTAAATATTTATGTTATGAATTGAATTATGTGACCCCAAGAAAGTTAGGTTGAAGTCCTAACCTTCAGCATGTGACCTTATTTGCAAATAGGGCCGTTGCAATTGTAATGAGATAAGTTGAGGTCACGCTGTAGTAGGGAGGGCCCCTAGTCCAATATGAGTTGTGTCTTTATAAGAAGATGGCCAAGGAAGACAGAGAAAGACCCAAAGAGAATGCCATGTGAAGATGGAAAATTGGAGTAATGTACCTATAAGCCAAAGAAGGCTGAAGACTGACAGCAAACCACCAAAAACTAGAAGAGAAAGAATGATTTCCCTACACCTTTCAGAGTGTACATGAGCCTGCTAAGCAGATTTTGATTTTGGACTTTTAACCTTCAGAACTCAAAGATGATCAGTTTATATCATTTTAATTCATTCAACTTGTGGTGCTTTTCATAGTAGCCCTAGGATGCTAATGTAATGAATAAGGCCCTTTTCAGTACATCAACTGTTTTCTTATTCATTCATCATAGGCCTGAAATCATGCAACTGACAAAGATCAACTGAGTCACACAAAGTCACGCAGCAAGTAGAAAATGAGAAATTTGAATCATACTTTATAATTCCCAACCCAGTGTTCTTTGAAAGAATAACACAAAATGAACTGCAAAATTGGCATTTGTATGCTTGTCTAATAACTTACCCACAGTTTATAGAAACAATTTTCTTCTGAATTCCAAACTATGGTCTTACAATGAGCCTTTTTACTAAAATCAATTTGGCAATTCTAATTACTCATACTCTGGACTTTGATTCTAGAACTAGAGAACAATAAATAAATAAATAAATAAATAAATAAATAAATAAAATTCATGGGTAAACAGAATAATGTTCATGTTTTCTTTCTGTTTACTTTCAAATGCAAAAAGAGAAAATGAATAATTTTAAAGTAGTGCTTTACCTGTTCTAACTTCTCGTGGTGCATGAAATAGTGACTAACACAAATAGAGTTCTCAATGAACTTCAGCTGAATGAGTGAATGCCCTATCCTGTTAACCCTTTACATATACTTATTTTGGATTAGAAGAGGCAAAATAAACTCTCTCCAAATGCTTTGGCAATAGAGCAAATGCAATTCAAGGGAAAAAGAGCAAACACAAGAAGGGATGTATAGTATGTCTATTTTTTAAATGCACATTTTAGAAATATAATGTTATATCTCTATTGCTATATATCAATGGGTCCTAGTTATACGGACAACAGGAAAATGAAATGAGTACTACAAGAGGAAATAGAAACATTTTTATGTGGGAGTTTATGTTCTGTGTTTTGCGCTGTTGCCACATCTCTTAATAAACCAAGACAGTTTGTATCCACATTTTACCAGCATGTCATTTAACATAAACAACAACTAAGATATGTCAAGAAAGATGCCTATGTTCTAAAGCTGCTGTTATGAATACACAAAAGACACATAAGGCCCAAACCTCCTTCAGGGTTATAGAGGTGTTCATTCCAACATAACCATTATGACTGTTGTTCACCAACTAGGGATAATTTATATACACATTTTTGATTTATATTTAATATTTGAGATTGGAGCATCCATGAAGATTCAATTGAAAGCAGCACTGTATTTCAAGTTGATTTAATATCTCCAATTAGCATATACAGAAAAGGGGGCAGGCCAAAATGACATTTAAAGAAAATTTTTCAGTGGTTCTTTTCCTCCTCCTCAGTAAGTTTGTTTTACTTCATGACCTCAGTATTACAAAAAATAAGTGAGCAGAACATTGACTGCAAGACTTTGTCATGATATTTCCTATGTGAAATGGCTAGGCAGGAAATGTTCATTTCATACACCATTTGAGCCTAGCTGCAGTGATTTCACAAAAGCCAACAGGCTTTGAAAAGTTAATAATAAAGAAAAAAAATTTGTTTTTGTTATTTTGAGAAAATACTTAACTGTTTAAAACTAGAAATCTATGGAGGTTGGCTAGTCATGGGGAAGTGCAAAATTTATTTTATTTTATTTGGCAGTGCTTATCTATATATTACATTGAGAAGAAAAAAGTACTGAAAGAATAATAACATAATGTATATTTTATCAAGAATAAAAACATGAAGTATATGTAATATGTAACAATACAGACACTATTCATAAATAACATATTTCATATAGCCTATTTATATTCATATAATGCAATGGCCATGTATTGCTTTTAAGTAAACACATGAACTTTGCTATCAGGTTTAATTTACTTACTTAATATTTATAATTACTTACTACCTATAGTCATATAATGCATTGGCCATGTACTGTTTTTAAGTAAATATATGAACTTTGCTGTCAAGTTTTAATATATTTATCTAATTACTTATCCTAAAGTACATTTATTAGTATCTTCTTTCAACAATAGAAATTATTTGAAATATAAAAAATAGCTGTAATTTGTAAGGTTATTTTATATTATTGATAATATCCTTGGATATTATTTCTATATCACACTGAAAAAAGTTTTCATTGTTGTGATTTTGTTACAGGATCTTTGGAGTGTCATTTTTCTGGCTGGAAACATCTATGGCTAGTGGTGCCTTTGCCCAAGTTCTTTTCCTATGTCCAGGAAGAATGAGGTAGGCAGACAAGTGGAGGGTGAGCAAAACAAAGAGTAGCTTACTGAGTGTTAGAACAGCTCAGAGAAGACCTGCAGTGGGTAGCTCCTCTTTGTAGACAGGTCATCCCATCGAGTGTTCAGCCCTGGAGGAGGTCCTGGAGAGGGTAGCTCCTCTCTGCAGCTGGTAGTTCTGACATCTCTGCATGTCTCTGAAGCTCTCAGCAGAGAGGGTAGCTCCTCTGTGCAACTGATCATCCCTACATCTGCTCAGTTCTGGCTGAGCCTGGGGCTTTTATGGGCCTCAGAGGAAAGTAAATGCACATCTACTGATCCATGGGCAGACCGCAAAAGGCACCACAAGTTCCCACTTTAGTCTGTGGGTCTGGCAGCCAGAACCCCAGTCATCAGGACCTCCCTGGCCTGAAGATGGGGCCTCAATGGGGACTCACCGCCTTCTGCCCAGGAATCTGTCTTCCTTCTGCCTCTGTTTATAGTGCCTGGGATCAGCCCTGACTTTACCCTAGGATAGGAGTGGATACTGACAGTAGGAAGGAGCCAGGCAGTGCAAGCTGGCACTTTGGAGGCTCTGAGGGCAAGGAGACCTTCCTGGGCTCCCAAGGGTTCAGGAATGCCTGAATCTGCAGCCACCATTTGGACAGCTGCAGCTGTGCCCAGGAATGCAGGACTCCTGCTGGCTCCAGGCCTCCCAAGAGCAAACAGGGGCTCCAATCCATAGTCACCATTTGGGTGGCTGCAGCCCTGTCCAGGAGGGTGGGGATCCGGCCTACTCTGTGGAGTGGGAGGCCTGGGTCTACAGCAGTGGTTTGGGCAGCTGCTGCGGCAACCATGGAGCTCCCAAGGCACCTGTGAAGCTCCCGCCCCAACTGGGAAGGGGTGTGGCTCCCACCAGCTACATGGAACACGCAGCCTCGACTACCTCCAGCTTGAAGGCAGAGGCAGGCTATCTAGAGCAGCCACTGCCATCAATTTTTTTAAAAGTAGGAGGTCATAGGTACATTAAGTAAGAACCCAGTTTTGATATGTTAACTTTGACTTCAGTACTAAAACTGTCTATGATGTACTTCCAGTTTGCCTCCTAAATGGATGTCCTAAAAGTGAGCTGTTCCTCTGACTTAGTCAACAATAATCATTTTTGTCTAAAATCTTGCTAAAGCCTCCTAATTTCTCTGCCTCCATTCCCCCACCCCTTTCCTGATTTTCCTCTGGCTCCAAGTTTTTCAGAGAGATTATTCTCTAAGGAAAAAAACCTCTTCCACAAGTCAGAATTTCTCTCAGCATCAGGTTTCCTATAAAATGAGTAATGAATATACACCTCCTTATTTGTTCGGCTCCTTCATAGCCAATCTGTTCATTTTCATCTATTGCCATTTACCTTTATTACACCTTAAATTACACTTAACAAACATTTAGGCTTTCTAAACACATTCATAACTCTCTCTCTATTTTTTTTGTTTGTTTGTTTTTGGTGTGTGTGTGTGTTTTGATATACAGTCTCCCTCTGTCGCCCAGGCTTGAGTGCAGTGGCATGATCTTGGCTCACTGCAACCTCCGCCTGCTGGGTTCAAGCTATTCTCATCCCTCAGCCTCCCCAAGTAGCTGGGACTACAGGCATATGCTACCAAGTGCAGCTATATTTTTTTTGTATTTTTAGTAGAGATGAGGTTTCACCATGTTAGCCAGGCTGTTCTCAAACTCTTGACATCAGGAGATCCACCTTCTTCAGCCCCTTAAAGTGCTGAGATTATAGGCACGAGCCACAGCTCCCAGCCCACAATTTATTTTTTTAATTCAATTCTATACACATGATTTCTGTCCTATTTAGAATTATATTCTTACATCCCTTCTCCCAAAGCTCCTACTCATTATTTGAGACCTAGTTTGAATGCAAGGTCCTCTATTAATATTTTAAAATTTTCCAACAGAAAGGCATTTCTCTTTCTTCTTATTAATAATATTTTACATCTACATCTAAATTACCCCTGATTATACAATGCATTATTTTGCTTTATGTAGTTTTGTTCCTAATAGTGGCACTACCCTTTACACTTTCTATCAACACACAGCAACTAAGATGGAACCTGTGAAAGCAATATTCTCCCTTATCTCACTGAACGACTTCCTTCTAGATTTAAAGAACTCTCAAAAATCTATCTATATTTTATCTTTCTCATTGTATTTTTATCACCACAACAATCTCATTAATAACTGCATATTACTTAGCATACATTTTATAGTTAATCCTTTGTTTTTCAATATTTATTCAATTGTGTGTACCTACATACATTTGATCTAAGACAACATGAATGTTTCCAAATATGGAACTGTGTTTATAACCAATGCACGTTACCAAATTAATTTTCCCATTTGGAAGATTGAACAATAATTTGACATTGGCACTCTCCTTCGTTATCATGTTCAAGATCATTAACAATTTTAGTATTTACAGATTATCATCTGTAATGGAAAACATACACACAAAGTAATAGGAAATTCTAATACTTCAAGTAAGATAAATAATATCGTTTGTAAACAAAACGCTTTTAAAATAGGATAGGCAAAAAAAAAAAACTCTTCATTTCTTTACCTGCTTATTCACATTCACTAATACTAAAATTTTATTGCAAAATCATAAATTATTTGCCTTCCAATTACTTATATTGTAAAAGGATAAACCACAAAAGGAAAATGATCCTAACATTCATAAGATACCATCTTTTAGATATCTTTTAAAACATATACATTAAATAGTAATCAGTTATTTGCAAATTCCTATTTAAAAATTTATTCGGCAACTTCTGAATCTTATATTTATAACAGATGAGCTTTTGGCTATAAGTGCAGAGATGAATACAACTAATGCTTAGTGATGCCTACCATGTTTCAGGCTTTATGAGAAGTGTGGAAGTGAGATTAATGAAAATTAATATATAGTGCTTAGGGTCAGTCATTGAGGATAGAGTTGAGTAAGGACAACAGATTCTGATAGAAAACCTTCTAAATATAAATTTTAGAAGGTCACATGCTATGAAGAAACTGAGAGGGGTGTGAGAAAACAGGCATGGCATGAGCCAATGTAATTGGGCTTGGTAACTGAGGAAAGGCCACACCAAAAAGATAAGTTTCAAAAGAATAACTGAAGGAAAGCATGGAGCCAAAGTAATGGTGGCTCCAGGAATTCTTCAGATATCCAGAAGATGAAGCAAAGGTAAAATAAAACTTTGGGAAATATTGACAACTAAAAGTCAGGACTGTGATTGAGCAAATGCGGGATGTGAGAATATTCTAAGGTTAGATAGAGGTGAGATGATGTTGGAAAGGTAGGTCAAGGCAAGAAGTTCATATTTCGGTAGAACCAAATAGAAACTCATTATAGGGCTTTCAGATGAGGAATGCTTGATTCTACTCATAACTTTAAAAGATTAGGTGACAGTTAAAGAAGTTGAGGTGAGAGATGATATTATCTTTTCTAGGATACAGGCAGAGGGTCAGATTAAGGTAATTTGATAAGTAAAACACACAATTTTTACTGATGGATTAAATAGTCCTGGAGCATAGAGAGAACAAATCATTAATAATTACCATGTTTCTCCTTTGTAAATTTATAAGACAGCGGGTAAAATATCAAGTTGTTGATTGTATATAAAGTATTATATATCAGGCAAAATGCACTTTTTTGATTCATCAGCACATATGTCGTATTTGAAGCATTGATTATCAATGTGATTGCCAAAGGTGAGGGTGTGTGAAGGTAACAAAATGTTTCCAGCATCAAATCTACAACATTTAGAGATTCAACAGAGAAGGAAAGACAACAAAGGACACCAAGGTAAAGTATCAGAGATTAAATAAAACAATCATTAAGTCAATATTATTTGTATTTTTGATACTTTCATATGATAAATTAATATGCTTATATTCATTTTTGCCATGTCAACTTCATATTTATCTACTGACACCTTCCTTTGAAAGGTAAGATTTAGATAACTTAACAGTATTCATTCACATACTGATAATCCCTTTCCCTCAACACACAATTAGAAGTTACTACTTCTAAATCGTGTATTGATTGCTTTTATAACTATAAGGAGTTTTTGTTGTTGTTTTAATATTGTTTCATCAAACATAGACAGTATATGTTAAGGAGTCCTCAGTCTGTAACATGAGAATATGATATTTTCTCCCTGTTATGAGCTGAAAGTTAGTGTCCCCCTCAAAATTCATATGTAGAAGTCTTAATCCTCAATACGATGGTGTTTTGAGGTGGGACTTTGGAGAAGTAATTAGGAATAGATTAGGACATAATAGTGGGGCCCTCATCGTGGAATTAATGTCTTTATAAAGAAGAGGAAGAGACACAAGAGCTTTTTATCTGTATCATATGAGGATACAGCAAGAAGGCAGCCATCGGCAAACCCAGAAGAGAGCCCTCATCAGCACTCAATCTGCAGGCAGCATAATCTTGGACTTGTCAGCCTCCAGACTGTGAGAAATAAATGTTTGTTGTTTAAACAACCCAGTGTCTGATATTTTGTTATAGCAACTCAAATGACTAAGAATTTTCTTAATACCACTTACAAATTTCTGTCATTTATATTTTTGGTTACCAAATTTAAAAGTAATTCCATTCTGTTCTATAAGATTTATTTAGTAATTTCTGCTTTGCTTTTCACCTAATTATAAAATTTGGAATTCAAAATTTATATTATTTTCATTATATAACTATTCAAATTATTTGCTATGATTATATCTCCTTTTTTACATAACTTTTTCATGGAATTTTGTATGGCTTGTATTTTCTGACATTATTCATCTGCGTTATCTCCTCAATTACTTTTCAAAGAATTCTCCAACACTAGTTATTTTAAGAAATCCTCTTTTTATGTGTGTACATATATTCACACACTAAAATATATTTTCAGCAGAGGCCTCCTTTGTGGAGGCCTACATTCTCCTGCTCACATCTGATAGCTTACCTTTGAAGATTTTAGCATAGCTGTCATCCTGGGACTCTCCTTCATTTCTTTCTTAGTTGGTTCCACTCTCTCCTCAATTCCATTGTCTTTACAGTTTACTTCTTATTTACAGCATAGTGTTAAGTTTCTCAAATATGTATTCTTTTTATTGCACCATTATAAGAACATGACCTGTTGAAAATTATCCTCTTTCTCATTACTTTTGTTATTTTTCTAGGCATTATCTTCCCAATTTTTATAGATTACTTTTACTTCATAATTTTATGCATAATTTATTAACACACATTTTTATTATCCAATTATTTATTGTAACTCATGTCTTATCATTTTTATAGGTATAGTAACTTCAACATTTTCTGACTACAATAGACTGGATTCATAAAAAACTTGAAATAGTAATTTTTCAGAATGGAGGCAGTGTCTTTTCTCTTACTCTACATGAGTCTTTTTTCCGGTTCTTTTCCTTTTTGGCTATCTTTTCATTTCTCTTCTTTTTTTGTATGTTTATCATTTGTTTCAAAATCTTATATGGTTTAAAATTGCGTCCATGACAGCCTCATCTTTCAAATATATATCATTTTACAGACCAAGAACTCATAGATAATTAACTGATTATATATTACCTGGGGAAGAAAAATCAGATTGACCTATTTGAGGAAATGCATCTATCAGACTGGATGTAGGTAGTTAAGATATTTGAAAGAAGAATCACAGAAAGGGGATCATCAGTGGATGGATTATGGAAAGTTCTTGAAAAAGGGACACTGGCCAAGTAAGAACTCCAAGGCTTCTGCTACAGCTATTCTTGGGAAGTTACACCTTATACAGCATGCAGAATGGAAAAATCAACATATATTGTAGGATAAATTATTTTAGAAACTGTCCTCAAGCAAGAATTTCATCATATTGACTAGGCAACCTTTTCTTAAAGGGCCATATAGTAAATATTTTAGGTTTTGTGGACCATATGGAGTCAATTGCAACGACTTCGTTATTGTAGCAGGAAAGCAGCCACAGAAAGTAGGTATATAAATGGGCATGACCTTGTTTCAATAAAACTTTATTTTCAAAAACAGGCAACTGGCTTGCTGGTTAATTTACTAATCCTATAGAACTGAGGAATAAAATATATACTTTGAGGGATTTGTTACAACTGCGTTTATCTCTGTGCATAAATTAAAAGAGAAGAATGTTTAATGCTATAGAGGCAAACACATTTTGGAAAGGTACAATTAGAATTTTAAATTAATTTGAATAATTGCCAAATTAATTTTCTCTAAAAAGGCAATTATAAAGACTAATTTCTGAATTTTTGGCATCATTTTTCAGATATTCAAATTATGGTAGAAATAACCTTTTCTTTGTTCATCATTTAGAGACAAATGTATTCTAAATTGTTTAAAGTATTTTTTGAAAGGCTAATTATGTGTTGAAGCAAATCTAAAACTGTGGTAAGTACTTAGGTGGTAAGACTTCCAATATGAAGAAAAAATAAGTACTCATGGAGTTTAGATGAGAATGCTGGAGCAGGAGAGACAGAGACAAATTGGAGGAAATTTATCTTTTAAGTAACTAACATATGCCAAAAAATACAGAAATTAAACCATTAGTTTGGACATGTAAAAGCTGATATTACCACCTTCCCTCCTCAAACTCCTACACACTAAGCTGGTCGATTAGACACATGGAGTTGAGAACTGGACATCATAAGGTTCTTCTGAAAGAGGTCTCAGTCAGCATTGATCTATTAATGACTGTGGTTTGTGGGAAATCTAACATGATGCTGAAAAGGAGTGTAGTGCGAGATTATGGAGGAGTTAGGAAAAGTGAGTCAACATTTTTCTTCTAGAAAATTCAAAATTAATAATTGTTTCTTCTAATCACCAAGATATCTGTGTAATGATATAGACATATAAGGTGAGGATAATTGATGGTGAACTAATATTTCCTGGATTCAATAGAGTTATCGAAATGCAGAATAGGGCTTATATTATCAAAATATTTAACATTATTATGATCAATAGGTAAATTATTTTTCAATGTTGCAGAATAAACTAATTTCAAAAAATTGTGCTTAATGTGAGGCTTTATATCTCTAAGAAACAAGTATTCATTATCAATAAAATACTAATAAGTCTGTGTGATACAGTTTATCATATTAGCTATAATGGATTGTTTTTCCCAAGTTGATAGTCGTGTGTTTGCTTTAATTGGGGTTATTATGAAATCTCTTGTGTATCAAAGCAGCACAACATCTTTGATAACAATCCTAATGATTGATCATAGTACAACAAATTCATGTAGTGAGCCAGATTAAAAAAACGAAGGTGGTAGAAAATGGAATTTGTTTTACCGTTATATCCAAATGGAGACACCACTTAGACTATTCTCTTTTGTTTTCTATTTAGTGTTTTATCTGAGGGAAAGGTAATGATACAGGTGCAATTAGTGTCAACTGGGGGTTAAATAACCATATCAAAACTTCATGGATTGTATAATATACTCAGATCCCTTAGTATGCAGTTGAACGTTGGTCAACTGAAAGAGAAATATTGTTTTATACCATATGCTCATATTAATTAAATTTTGCAATGCATTTAATTTGGTTAATACTTTCCCTAGGGAATAAATAATCTTGTTTTTGTCTTACTGGAGAATGAATTTCTTTCATATTTCCTATAAAATGATTGAATATTGGAAGATGCTACAAGCTTAAAAAAGTAATTTGCTACTACAGTTTCTGCTGTCACAATTTCCATGCAAAATCACAGTGAATTCACCTTTCGCTTATTAAAGTACTAAATTTACCAGTAGGCAAACAAGCGTATGTAAGTGCTATGCTTGATATATGTAGCGACTAAATTTTGTTTTATTGCATCTATATACATATGTCATTAAAAGTAAGTCATATTACACTTCTATCTCAAGAAATTGGTCCTATTTCTATGACTGTGGCGGCTTTTAATGAGAATTAATCAGTAACAAACAAGGGCACTTTCAGAAGAACATGACTTCATAAGAAGATGACTGGCCTCTTAAAGGGCAAAATTATGTTAATATTTAATAACTTAGTTAAAATAAAGAGGACTTAAATACCTAATTCAAAAAATCAAATTTTTATGCTGAGCAACAGAGTCTAATATTGTTGATGATTATGAAAATAAAAAGACTATTTTAAGTGTTCAATATGCAGGGCATGCATGATGACTCATTAGGCAGAGAAAATTATTACTGCCCATTAAATAATTAGCTCTCATACAAATGGAAAAGTTGATTAGTGAACCTCAGAGTGGCTGGTTCCTAAAATTATAAAATTAATGAATGTATGAAATATTTGATTTCACACATAAATATCCATGAAGATAAATTAATTGTTTTATATAATAAAATCATTTAGCTTACATACTGGATCAAATATTAAATTTGAAATCATAATATAGTTTTTGATCATATTCATCCATGCCAATTTAGTAGCAAATATTATAATATTTTTATAAATTTTCAAAACTTATTTAAATGGAAAAATCTCATAATAACGATGGAAATATTACTATTAAAATAATAGTTTGTGTACATATTAACTGAAGGCTAAAAATGTTTTTGAGATCCACATGGTCAAAGAGTTCCATGTATCCCAGATTTATATTTTAGAATTATAAGAGAAGAAAGACAATGAAACATGCTGATTAGATTTAACTATGAAGCAGTTACTAAGATAGCCAAAATCATAGAATATTTTATGAAAAACAATCAGTAAACCATATACTTTTCATTCATAATATACCATAACAGATAATATAAAACAATACTTATCAGAATGTAAAGTCTTTAATCTTTTAATTGTAATGAACACATCAGGGCTTAAAACAATAAGTTATTACATAATATTTTCTTTTTTTTAATGGCAAAATCTAATGTCAGCGTTTTGGATTTTCTCTTTTTCTTTTTCTTTTTTTTTCTTTCTCTCTTTTTTTTTTTTTTTTTTTTTGAGATGAAGTCTCGCTGTGTCACCTGGGCTGGAGTGCAGTGGCACAATCTCGGCTCACTGCAACCTCCGTCTCCTGGATTCAAGCGATTCTCCTGTCTTAGCCTCCCAAGAAGCTGGGACTACATAATGGCACCTGCCACCATCCCCAGCTAATTTTTGTATTTTTTAGTAGCGACAAGTTTTCACTATGTTTGCCAGGCTGGTCTCAAGCTCCTGACCTAAGGTGATCCTCCTGCCTTGGCCTCCCAAAGTGCTGGGATTACAGGTGTGAGCCACCATGCCCGGCCCAATGTCAGGATTTTGTGGCATAGCATCTGTACTGCTGGAAGTCTTGAAATGTTGGAAACATCATTAGTTATTGAAGTGTAAATTTCTGTTTTAAGAAATTAATGCTGCTTCAGTTTGCCTGTAAAATAAGAATAAAAATTTTTATTCCATAAAGTTGATATGAAGCATCTTAAGAAAATGACTTGGGGAGTCACAATATTAACAATAACATTTATAAAATTTGATTTTTTTTTTGCCATCTCAAAGTCAAAAGTTCTACCTGGATAAGTTTTTCCTATGTTCCCATGAGATCATATTGAGATAATTGGATTTTTCTTGGGTGCCATTCTCATTAGATCAGTCTGTGGACCCTAGCCAATTATTCAGCATATCCTTTTGCAAACTCATGTCTAAATGAATACTGCTCAGTCTGATAGTGCCCTAGTATATTACTTTTGTGAAATTAACCAATTTACATGTACTTGTTAATTATGAACAGTTAGAGCACTAAACATAGGAAACCATGAAAGCACTATAGATTGTGATCTTTTTTTGTGTATTGTGTAATTTTTTTAAAAAACTGAATAGCCCTTTTTGCACACTTAAGCCAATACTAAATCATAAAAGAATTATCTTAATTGGAGCATGTTAGAAATTCAGATTAAACTGAAACTCAAAATCCCAGTTGTAAAACTTGCTTAACATTCTAGTTGTTTCTTAATGAATAAAGTAAAGCTTCATGGGTCACTATTTTCACTAATATTGAGTGGAGAGGAAGAGAGGTATCAGATGTTCATTAAGAAGTAAGAGGCATTATCTATGCAAAATATTGCACACATAGCAGGCACTCAATGTGATGCGTTAAACATAATATATACAAGGGAAAATGGAAGAGTAACTTCCAGCAGCTTGTACATTTTTGGAAATTATCTGGATGTTGTTGTCTTTCTTAAAGTATAATTCTAAAAAGATATAGATCAGAGGAGATATAGGATGAGATTCTATTAGCTCTCCAGGGCAGCTTTACTGAGTTACTTCTTCTATTACATACAAAGGATAGGGAAAGGAAGAGTTACACCTTAGTTGACTTATTTTTCCAAACACAACACAGTGAAAAAGTAAGAATGTGTGTACTGAAAATATTTTTTATTCCTGAAGGAAAAGTAGAACGTAATTGATAAAACTAAAACATTACAATTGTTTTATTATAACTGTCTTTATCCAAAATATACATATATTTTAAATTATCTTTTCAATGGAATTTGCATAGGAAGATATCTGATTTTTGCCAATATATGTTTTATTTTAGCCTTAGGATGCTCTCTTTTGATTTGAATATAAGAAAGAATCTGAATGAACGTGAATGTCTATGACTGTGACAGATGTTCAGAACTAATTGTTGCATGAGATTGGAAGATATTAACTGTTAATCTAATAAATAAACACTACTTTTCATCATTTGTCACAATGCACTTACAAATGTACTTTTTTTCTTAGAAAAGTTAAAAAAAGATGCAAAACATAGTAATGTATTTTAAATGGTGTTCCAAATAGAAATGTTATGCATTCATTTTAAGACAATATGGTATTTTAAAATGTGCCAGTTGATTAAACTTTGGATAATGCATTGACAGGTTACATACACTTTCTGAGGATGAGTGAATTTGCACTGATTTCTGAGAAGGAATTGGCATTTTTCTTTCTCTGAGTTTTGAGAGTCTGAATATACTTGAAATTCTCAAAAGAATGTAAATGAAATGGAACTGGCTGTGGAGTAAGATGTTCAAGACCAAAATAGAAAATGAACTCACTCAGAGATGAAAATCTAGATTATTTCTATCTAACATAAAATTTCTTGTCAGAGGTAAAAATCAAGAAAGGAAGTTACATATAAATTAATAGCTATGAAGTACATATAGAAAATTATGCCTGAATTGTAGAAACTAGTGAAACCAACTTGAGATATCAGGTTTAAGAGTATAAGGAAAATGTGTACACGATCATTGTTATTTCTAGCCCTTGAGGTGATTCTACTTATTTTTACTTTTTATCTCTTCTTTTTTTCCAATTTGTATCATTATTGTAGGACTGAAGTTTCCATGTCCTCGTATGTTAAAGTAAAAATCATAGAATAAAGGCAAAAAGGACAAAATAAAAGGAGGAGGGAAAGTGAGAGAGAGTGCCTCCATAATTTATGTCATTCTTATTTCACTGAGAAATGATTATTTTTTCTTTATTGCTTGCTACATGAGAAATTTTTTTCTGGATAAATATTTCAAAGTAAACATTCTCAGATGGTAATTGTTAAATGTGATGGTATGACCACTAGTGTATAGGACTACATCAAATAGTAAAATGTAGGCCACCTTTTAACTATCCCACAAGAGTAAATTTTTATATTCAAATTGAAGTGCAGTAACAAATTATAGTAAGAATTACTCTGCTTACATTATACATTTCTGTTTTAATACTATGCATGACAGAATGTGTGTGTGTGTGTATGTGTGTTGGTTTTTTTTTTCTGGTTCACTTATAATATTCACCATATAATTTCATGAAGTGGGGGTAGCTTTGCTTCAACTCCTAACATTTCACAAAACTTCCTAATGATGAGGCAGAATAGCATTTTTCACTTATTTTAAACTTTTAATGATCATTTTTCCCCCAATGCTTAGCAAAGCAGCTGTTTCTCTCTGAGACGGAAACTTATGCCAAGTTTAAAATGTTAATGTTGAGCCATGTGCTGAAGCATTAAGTATCACCAATTTCCACACTGAAAGATCTTGGCAGTTCTCAGTCACTAAATAAACTTAGAAGCCGACTTACAACTCTAGAGAAAAGAAAAGGAATTCAGCTACTTATCTTCCTCTGGTTTGTGACCTCCCTAAATGGACAACAATACTAAGGATTCTTTTAATAATCTAAAATTAATGGAATGTTTATTGTACTGGCTGACCTAAATGGTTGGTTTTAAAATTAACAAAATTAGATTACTGAGCAGGCTGAAAAGAGAAGGATAATTATAAATGAGTGTGCATACCAGGATGAGACAAACGATATTATGAGAAACAAGTAATGGTTTTAAATAAATTAAAGGTTCTTAACTTGGATAATTTTGGGTAAGCCATAAGATAGCCTTTAAAATATTTAAAGATTACTATAATTTTCATAAAAGTCTTCTTACTTCCAGGAAAAAAATCTCCAGACTCTGTGAACCTTATCTTACATTTGTTGTGTCTTTCAAGTCTTTTTTTTAAATTATCATATTTTAAAATGTATTACTTGGTGTACATTTCTATAAAATGTAATGTATGCAGATAGTCATGTAATGAACTTGTATAATGAGAATACAAAACAATTCTATTACCCCCAAAAAAATCCTCACACTGTTCCTCTAAAATCAGATCATCCCCCAATACCTAAACCTAATATTCGTATTTGGTTAATAGTGATGGATCTATGATTTTGAGACAGTCATATAATTGAAACCATTTAATATATAATTACCAAACTGGTTACTTTCACTCAGTATAATGCCTTGAAGGTGAATTCAAGTCGTTGCATGTATTCATAGTTTATTGTCTTTCTCTGAGGAGGATTCCATTATTTGGATGTAGCAGACATTGTGTATCATCACTTGTGGAAAGACATTTGGGTTCTTTCCATTCTTGAGTGATTGTGAATAGAGTAGAATAAAGAATAGGTTTTATATGAACGTATATTTTCATTTCTGTAGGGTTAAGCACCAGCAGTGGAATTGTGTCATATAGTTAAGAAAGGGACAAATACTTATTGGACCTTTTCATGAACGTAATGAAAATGACAGAGGAAAGAGTCAGAGAAGACAATTGAGAAAAATTGGGAATAAAATTATTTACATTAGAAGTTTCTAGTGAAGAGTGAAATAGAAACATTTTAGATGCCCTAGCACCAGATGCATGGAAAGATCTCAAAAAAATGTTAGTTTCTATGGACATGTAACAAATGCAATATATGAATATTAATAAAAGATACTAAAATCAGTGATTTACATAATTCTCACCTATTTAAAAACTGAAAATGTCTGTGAAGGAATTTAAAACATGTAACTATGATACAAATTATGTTCACTATGTATGTTTTTCATTTATTTTGATTGGATTTTACACAAATGGGAGATTCTACTGGTCCTTGGTGTTGGGTGCTCTAGGACAGTATAGATAAGAAATACAATAGACTATACTCTACAAATTTGATATTTACATATGAGAAATTCAGCAAATAAACAATCTTATATAGATGTTTGCTCTTTGGAAAACATCAGTCATTTTTATTAGTAAATAAAATGAATTATTACATTTGAGTTTTTTCCTGCTATAATTTAGTGGTGTTCGAACATTTCTACATATATCCCATATCGTGCCCCCATTTACAAGAAGACACTAAGTATTATTCTAGTATAGTTTCTAACAATGTAGCATCATATATCATGCCTGAAAAAACTGCTGTTGGCATGTGTGCTTATTTTATAAATTAAAATGTTTTCATTATAATTACACATTATAAATACAATTCTACCAGTGTGTTGAATGCCTATGAGAAACTCGGCCCGAGTGCTGCTCAGGCCAATGGTGTTACTGCATGAATCAGAGTTGTAAAGAGATGCCAAATGTGGCTCCCCGTGCATAAGCATCATTTGAGAAGGCTTTCTCACCGCTAACATTTGCATGATAAATTTATGGACTCTGGGTTTACCAGCTTGATTGAACACATTGCATTTTGCTAAGAACAGCATGTGAACTAGCACAGTCAGCATCCATATACATCTGGGAAAACTGCAACCATTAGAACCGTGCCATGGGACTGAAGACAAGAAAAGCTTTGTCAGCTGTCAGACATTTCCCTCAACTATCTCTTTTACAGGTGATGAATGAAATGTGTTGCTAATATTCAACATACTATTTCATATATTACTCTCTGGACTTTGATTGTTCCAAGGGTAAAGAGAGAGGGTGAGAAAAGGCACAGGAATTGCAGAAATATTCACTTTTACTGATAAGGAGGCAAGAAACAAAGAAAAATTATAAGCATAAAAAGTGGGTCTGAGAAAGCAGCTGGAGTTTTCACTGGCGCAGCGCAATGCTATACATCAATGATTCACTTTGGAAAAGATCATTAGTTCCTCTGTCACCCGCAAAAAAACAGAGGCAGGATATTTCCTAACAATGAGTGTGTAAATTATCTGAAATAATTGAGCGAACTAAACCTAGTTCTGAAGAGTTCAGGGGTTTGTCCACAGGTAATTCCATTTGAGAATTAATTTTAGTCTATTATTCATGTAATTTGTACATAAGAATTTTTGTCTAAATGATTAAACGTATTCAGTTGACCTTTCAATTTAATTTTGCAAGGTATAACCTGCATGAAAAGTAGGTTTTTAAAATCTGAGCTTAATAGTCACCATGACTGTAAAAGAGAATAATAACTTTGTTAAAAAAAAAAAGAAAAATGAATAAAAATGTCAGGCAGATAATCCTTTTGTTCAAGAAATGGGATAGCTGTAATGTTAATGATAAACAGGGATAAGGTGTTACTTCAGAATTTGGTAGCTCATTTTGAAAAGCTATTTAGCAGTTTGATTAGGCCATTAAGACACTACTGATTTTGTTCATGGACATTTAAATGAAGCTTATAAAGGCGATTGTATGCTTTCAGTTTCATTTCTTAGTACCAGTGACTAGTCTTACTAGTACAATGGGATGTGAGAATGGGATAGGACTCGGGAATGTGTGATGACTCAGATATGTGGTAGGGCTTAGAAAAGGCACAATGTTCAGTGATGATATGGAATTTCAAATTTCAGGTGAGGTTCAAGATTGTAGTTAATCAGGAATGCCTCATATATGGTTGGTAATTAAAGAAAATCTTTTTAATTGGTTACATTGCTCTTTCAACACTAACACCACAGATTGCTTTGCTCTGTATAACTCGTTATACTGTGGAACCACTACACAGCTGACAAGTGTCTATGCTTCCCCAGTGTGCTTAGGAATGCCTTCGTAAAGGAATTCATTTGCTCACCTTTTGACTGATTTGCCTATGGTTGTATTCCCCTAGAATAAAAGTGTCACTTAAACTCAATGAAATATCCCCCACTGAAGACTTATAAAGGAAAACAGATATAAACTTAGAAGAAAAGGACTATACCAAGTTGTCAGAGTTAATAATAGATTGCAATTCTGTTGAAATCATAGTCAGAAAAGAGAATAGAAAATTGCTAGATGGCCAAGCCAGTCATACATCAATGGTGTCAAATCAAGAATCAATATTTGGAGAAATAAATTCAAAATTAGCACAGCTTCAAAGATAAAGCAAAAAAAAAAAATGAGGGCATTTGGACAAGGGATTCAGATGTCAAACAGGATGAGAATGGGCTGTAGTTTCATTAGATTGGGTCCAACCATGAGTTTCGTGACACTTTCTTCCCAGGACATGTATCATCTCCAGACCTTATTCTGCCTCTTCCAAAGTTCTGACTATTGAAGTAAATGACTGGCCAGATTGGCACTGGAGACTTGCAGGTCATCCATGGCTCCTTAGAAACAGTATATAATAGCTGGGTGTGGTGGCTCATGCCTGTAATCCCAGCACTTTGGGAAGCTGAGGCAGGTGGATCACCTGAGGTCAGGAGTTTGAAACCAGCCTGGCCAACATGGTGAAACCCCGTCTCTAGTTAAAATAGAAAAATTAGCCAGGCATGGTGGTACGCACATGTAATCTCAGCTACTCGAGAGGCAGCAGCAGGAGAATCGCTTGAACTCGGCAGGCGGAGGTTGCAGTGAGCCGAGATTGCGCCATTGCACTCCAGCCTGGGGGACAAGAGCGAGACTTCGTCTCAAAAAAAAAAAAAAAAAAAGAAACAGTATATAATATTAGAGATCCTTTTCCACTGATTTTGGGAAATAAGTGACTAGTAACCAAAATATATTTGCAAACTCTTAGAATAAAGTAGTCATGAGGCATTATGGGTAGATTGTTTATTTGAGGAAAGAAAATTCCTGTAAATATTAAAGTTTCTAAACATCTTTTTATTCCATCATTCTCTCTCTTTGTCTCTCTCTCTTTCTCTCCTCTCTCTTGTCTGTCTGTTTCTCCTCCCCCTCCTCCTTTCATCTTCCTCTTCTTTTCTGTCTCCGCCTCCTTCTCCCTGTTAAACTCACAATTAAATTTTGGCCTTCCTTTAAGATACATGATCTTGCAGACTACTCAATTTGGGAGTCATATTAGTGGATCCTATCGTGCTGTGAAAGAAGTAGCTTTACTTTTAAAGCCTGGCAGGAATGAGATGAAAAGGATAAAGAAGCCCTCTTTTATTTAGATAGAGTTGATGTCTTCTTAGTTCACATAGCCTCACCCAGTGCACAGGGGTAGCAAATTATATAGGAGTTTGAAAGGAATGACCTCAGCTGTTATAACAAAAACTTTTCCTGGGATATTCTTTGAGTTATATAGCTAATCCTTAAAATGATAGGTGTCACATATTTTTCTGAGCAGTAGGAACATTACTATTATCTCCATTTGATACATGTTGACCACTGAGTCATACAGAGATTAAGTAGCATAAAATTGCACACATAGCACATAGTAAAGCTAGGATTTATCCCAGGCACTGGATTTCCAGGTCCATTTTCATAACCACTATGTTCCACTGCCCAACTTTCATTGAATACTTACTGGGTAATCCACATTTTTCTCAATATTTTTACATCTATTAACAGTTTAAATCTTCACAGAACCTTAAGAAATTGGTGTTATTATTATTTCTATTAATATTTTGCAGGTAAGTAAACTAAGACAGATATCTAAGAGATATGGGATATAAGCCAAGACAGTTTGGCTTCAGAGTTTTGATTACCTTAGCCTTTAAAAGGCTGGCAGAAATATGAATTCAGTTTTTAAACAAATGAGAACATTACTAACATGTACTTGGCACTGAAAACTGAAATAAAGTCATATAGTTCTTGTCTAAGCTCTTAATCTAGTAAAAACAATAATTATAGAAAATGTTTGAAAGAAATGTGTTACATGGGAAAAGTCAGTTTTGAAATGTGTATACATGCTCTAGAAGAGATCTTTGAGTACAATGGCAGAATTCAGAGTTTAGAAAAAAATTTGCCAACATCTACCCTTATTACATTTAAAAATAAAGTATAAGATATCTCAAATACTTTTAATTCTACTCCAAAATTCCTTAGTTTAGCAGGAAACTTGCAAATGTGAGGAGTTGTTGATATAAGTGCTTTGAGAGTTAAAAACTGTGGATTAATTATAACAATTATTACTCTGATTTATAAAGAAAGAGAAAAAATTAAATCAATTTTTATCAAATTTGTTACTTCCACGCTTATTTTCTATTTTGTCATTTAAAAAGCCAAGTTTGTATCTTTATTTATTAAAATAATGTTTTAGTATCTCCAGAGACCATTGCTGGTCACCTTGAGGCTATAAATGCTTATGAGAGGACATTTTACTTGTTAGAGTGCTTTTTTAATTTAAAGTGTCTTCACTTAAAGATGTAAGCCATTGTAATTTTTTCCAATAATTAGTTGACATAACTACCATAATCTAGCTTCAATCAACTCAAAAGACTTAAAAATTTTCTCAAATTTAGATGCAGATCTAAAATTTTCAACCTTTTTTAAAAAATAAAGTAAATGAACAGTTTATTCCTGCAAAGTCATAATCAGAAACTTGATTTTTCATAATAGTTTCAACTGGCAATGATCATTGTTAGACTTAACTTCAGTGTTACAGGGCTAAAAAGCGTTGCACGGTTAATCAGCCTTTTCCTAATAATCCATTAACACAGAGATTAATACATTTATTTGAGAAAAACCTTATTGTTACCTATTTGAGAAAGTTGGAATTTGTATCTATTTGAGAAATACCTTACTGAGTGATGAAAATACGAGTGATTTCTGAAGCCATTATCATTTAAGAATTACCATTATTGGTAGCTAGTTCTTAAATTTAAGGGCATCAGTGCAAGAGCTACAATTTAAGGGCATCATGTAAACGAAAGATTATTGTTTCTGCATGCAGGGCTGAATGTTCCTAGAAGATGTAGCCATTCAATTACCTGTATTTCTGTTTTTTAATATGGCTTCATGTTGGTATATATTATGTATTAAACACCTTAGAGTGTTTAAACAATCTGCTTAGCCAATTTGATTTTTTTTAGAACCAATGGTAAAAAGCTATTATCCATTTAAGGGCATCTGATATTTCAGGTGAGATGGATATAGTATCTCTAATCTCCAAACAATTACGCTAGGCAAAAAAACTGAAAAGCATAGAGGTCACTTGGTTTTAAATCCAACTCTCTGTGATTTCAGTCTGTACATAACATCTTCTTGCTATTCATAAAAGAAAGGCATAATTTACATATCGCTAGTTGCAATCAAAGTAATTAGAAACTAGATACAGTCCATAAAGCTGTTTTTCAGATTTCATGAAAATGTGAAAATCCTAAGGTGGAGAAAATACACATGTTCTCTCCCTTTCAGATTTACTTTTGTTTTGGGAAATGCCGATTTTCCCAAACAAATTTACACTCTCTCTTTGGAATAACATATTATAAAAAGAAATAGAAAACATTATATCAAAAGAAGCTACATGAGTCCTAAAATATGTCTCTATAAAGAGGAACTGATTCTCCAAACTTTGTACTTCAAAGCTAGAAGGATATTCACATACAAATTGTTTTGGTGTTTCAATAATAATATATTGAAATATTAAGCTTTATCCTTATAAGCTCATAATGTTAATAAGGTATGTAACTTTTAGTCTTGCCTTTACCATAAATTACATGATCAGACAAGTCATTTCATTTTGCTCCTCACGTTTACCACCTATAAAATAAAACAAATTGACCAGAGGATATAAAGCCCACTGTTTCTTGAAAAATTTCTGGTTTTGTCAAAATGATTATTGGTGAGTGTATTTATTTAGAAAATGTCTATACATTAAGACAAACATGGTGAATCCTGATTTGAAGCCATTTTTACTGCTCACTATATATTTATTATTTAGATTAAACCTGCAGTAATAAAAGACTCTTAGCAAATAAGATGCCTGAGTCAGCCTGGTATATGACAATTGTCATGACTGTTTTCAAGGAAGGAGTTTGCAGGACCAGGAAGTTTGAATTCTGCACTCCTACTATGGCCACAAATTTCCAAGTGCTCTGTGCACAAGGGATATACCTGGTACCTCACCTCGTATGAATAGATAGTGCTTAGACATTATAGTACAGTGACAGGGATGGCAAACTTAGATGCATCCAGAGGCCAGGCAGATGATGAAGGGACCAGGTGCATAACATTTGGAATAAAAAACCTATGGTGACCCGGAGAATATATGCTTCATGAGGATATTAAATGTAAAGTTTAAAATATTCTGCTATTTAAATACATTTTATCTGCCACCTTTATTTTCTTTTCCTAAAGAACTTTTCAATCACAACCCTTTCTTTATGTGGAATACTAAACTTAAGATCTCTCCAAATTTAGGGAAAGTTTGAAGTCTTACTATCATATTTCCAGGTTTAGACATAGTGAAGACAGTCTACTTAACCTCTTTAGCCTGGACCTATAATATTGGCTTTATAAGTCTTATACCAAGTTAACTATTGAGAGATGGATAGAATAAAATGAGCCTAAGACACAGAGAAGAAGAAGCAGAGATGTATAAGGCATTTATCTCCCCAAGTGTGCATATGGTCTAACAATATATATGTTGTTGAGTAGGCAGATACATAGACATGAGCAGGAGTGGGGAGCCCCAGAAAAAAGTGAGGTCTGGAAAATTTTCGACCTCACAAATCACTGAAAAGATGCATGCTAGATATGAGCAGAGAAAGGGGAAAATACCCATGCAGGAAGGAGTGTCCATTAAGATGCCCAGTAATTATTGACTCTGCAGTTAAAATGTCAGAATGTAGCTAGGTACATGGTAACAAGGGGGAAGAGGGCTAAGGGGAAATTCCTGAAAGATACATGACATGATTAGTATCCAACACTGGCTCACACATGTGCACCACCTAGCAGTAAGGGAGGATCCCACAAGCCTGGGGTAGGAACTAGGCAGGGAAAAGGAAGGGACTTAAGGCAGGAATAGAAAAACTAGAAAAAGAAAAGAGGCAGAGACTTAAGACGGAGGTGGGAACCTCAGGGGAAAATCCAACATCATAAAAATTTATTTTTTTTCAGGAAACAACAGGTGCTGGAGAGGATGTGGAGAAATAGGAACACTTTTACACTGTTGGTGGGACTGTAAACTAGTTCAACCATTGTGGAAGTCAGTGTGGCGATTCCTCAGGGATCTAGAACTAGAAATACCATTTGACCCAGCCATCCCATTACTGGGTATATACCCAAATGACTATAAATCATGCTGCTATAAAGACACATGCACACGTACGTTTATTGCGGCATTATTCACAATAGCAAAGACTTGGAACCAACCCAAATGTCCAACAATGATAGACTGGATTAAGAAAATGTGGCACATATACACCATGGAATACTATGCAGCCATAAAAAACGATGAGTTCATGTCCTTTGTAGGGACATGGATGAAATTGGAAATCATCATTCTCAGTAAACTATCGCAAGAACAAAAAACCAAACACCGCATATTCTCACTCATAGGTGGGAGTTGAACAATGAGATCACATGGACACAGGAAGGGGAATATCACACTCTGGGGACTGTGGTGGGGAGGGGGGAGGGGGGAGGGATAGCATTGGGAGATATACCTAATGCTAGATGACGAGTTAGTGGGTGCAGCACACCAGCATGGCACATGTATACATATGTAACTAACCTGCACAATGTGCACATGTACCCTAAAACTTAAGTATAATAAAAAAATGAATAAATAAATAAATAATAAAATAAATTTTCATAATCATTCTGTTTATGTTCATATTATTAATTAGTTTGGGGTGATGAAAAACACATGCAGGTTTTGGAGTTAAATACACGTGATTCAAGCCTGCAGCTTTGAGCATGTTAGCAAACTTCCTGAAGCTCTCCCTACCCAGTTTACTGTACATTGTGAGACATAAATAAGATGGCATTTAAAGTGCTCAGCATAGAGTCTGGCAAAAGGTGGATGTACTTAATAAATGTGTAATTGCTTGCTATCTTGAAAAAAAAAATTCAACGCAGATCTCTTGGAGGGCTACTGGCTCACTCCCTTCAGCAGCCTGCTCTGTCACAACTTTTCAGAGTGTACTGTCTCTCTAGATAACTCTGCTCTCTATTTTCCTTCAATAAATTCTCTTTTTGTCTAAATCAGTCACTTGGTAGAATTCTTTCTCCAAGTAAGACTAAAAACCCGGGATGATTCCTATAATTCCCGGTTATATATAATACACACACATACTCTGCATGTATATGTATATCTCAGTAAATATATATGTGTGCATATACACACACACACATATATATATCCCAATAAATATTTAACCTTGTTGCTTCAAGGCCCTAGTGGATTAATAATAGGCATAATTTTTTGACCCTCCTCACATTAAGAAATTTGGTCCATGTCTCTCTTCTTAAATATGGGCAATCTCTGTTACTACTTTGACAAATGAAACAGGATAGAAGCTATGCTGTGCCAGTTTCTGGTTCCAGGTCTTAAGAGATTAGCATCTTCGGGGGATTGCTGTCAAGATGGTCGAATAGGAACAGCTCTGGTCTGCAGCTCCCAGCAAGATCAATGCAGAAGGTGGGTGATTTCTCCATTTCCAGCTAAGGTACCCAGTTCATCACTGAGACTGCTCGGACAGTGGGTGCAGCCCATGGAGGGTGAGCGGAAGCAGGCTGGGGCATCGCCTCACCCAAGAAGTACAAGGGACTGGGGAATTTTCTCCCCTACCTAAGGGAAGCCATGAGGGACTGAGCCTGAGGAACCATGCACTCCAGCCCAGATACTGTGCTTGTCCCATGGTCTTCGTAACCCACAGACCAGGAGACTCCCTCTGGTGCCTATCCAACCAGGGCCCTGGGTTTCAACACAAAACTGGGTGGCCTTTTGGGCACACACTGAACTAGCTGCAGGAGTTTTTTTTATTATTATTATTTTTTATTTTTTTTCCGTACCACAGTGGTGCCAAGAATGACAGCAAGACAGAACCGTTCACTCCCCAGGAAAGGGGTGCTGAAGCCAGGGAGCCAAGTGGTCTTGCTCTGTGGGTCCCACCCCCATGGAGCCCAACAAACTAAGATCCACTGGCTTGAAATTCTTGCTGCCAGCACAACAGCAGTCTGAGATCGACATGGGATGCTCGAGCTTCGTGGGGAGAAGGGCGTCCACCATTGCTGAGGTTTGAGCTAGAGGTTTTACACTCAGTGTAAACAAAGCAGCCAGGAAGTTTGAACTGGGCAGAGCCCACTGCAGCTCAGCAAGGCTGCTGTGGCCAGACTGCCAGATTTCTCCTCTCTGGGCAGGGCATTTCTAAAGAAAAAGGCAGCAACCCCAGTCAGGGACTTACAGATAAAACCCCCATCTTCCTGGGACAGAGCACCTGGGGGAAAGGGCAGCTGTGGGTGCAGTTCAGCAGACTTAAACGTCCCTGCCTGACCACTCTGAAGAGACAAGCTGACCTCCTAGCACAGCATTCGAGCTCTGCTAAGGGTAAGACTGCCTCCCCAAGTGGGTCCCTGACCCCCATGTATCCTGACTGGGAGACAACTCCCAGTAGGGGCTGACAGACACCTCATATGGGAGAGCTTTGGCAGGCATCCGGCAGGTGCCCTACTGGGATGGAGCTTCCAGAGGAAAGAACAGGCAGCATTCTTTGCTGTTTTGCAGGCTCCACTGGTGATACAGGGAAACAGGGTCAGGAGTGGACCTCCAGCAAACTCCAGCAGACCTGCAGCAGAGAGGCTTGACTGTTAGAAGGAAAATTAACAAGCAGAAATGAATAGCACATCCACTCAAAGGCCTCAACCAAAGGATACCAACATCAAAGACGAAAAGTAGACAAATCCACAAAAATGGAGAGAAACCAGAGCAAAAAGGCTGAAAATTCCAAAAACCAGAACGTCTCTTCTCCTCCAAAGGATCACAACTCCTCGCCAGCAAGGGAACAAAACTGGACGGAGAAAAATGAGTTTGATGAATTGACAGAAGTAGGCTTCAGAAGGTGGGTGATAACAAACTCCTCCAAGCTAAAGGAGCATGTGCTAACCCAATGCAAGGAAGATAAGAACCTTGAAAAAAGGTTAGAGGAATTGTCAGTTTAGAGAAGAACATAAATGACCTGATAGAGCTGAAAAATCACAGCATGAGAACTTCATGAAGCATACACAAGTATCAATAGCTGAATGGATCAAGCAGAAGAAAGGATATCATTGATTGAAGATCAACTTAGTGAAATAAAGGGAGAAGACAAGATTAGAAAAAAAAAAGAATAAAAAAGAACAAACAAAGCATCCAAGAAATATGGGACTATGTGAAAAGACCAAACATATGTTTGTTTGATGTACCTGAAAGTGACAGAGAGAATGGAAAGAGAATTTAAACCAACGAAGATCAAAAAAGACAGAGAAGGGCATTACATAATGTTAAAGGGATCAATACAGCAAGAAGAGTTAAATATCCTAAATATATATGCACCCAAAACAGAAGCACCCAGATTCATAAAGCAAGTTCTTAGAGGCCTATGAAAGGACTTAGACTCTCCCACAATAATAGTGGGAGACTTTAACACCCCACTGTCAATATTAGACAGATCAACGAGAAAATTAACAAGGATATGCAGGACTTGAACTCAGCTCTGGACCAAGTGGACCTAATAGTCATCTACAGAGCTCTCCACCCCAAATCGGCAGAATACAGATTCCTTTCAGCTCCTCATCTCACTTATTCTAAAATTGACCACATAAAAAATTGGAAGTAAAACACTCCTCAGCAAATGCAAAAGAATGGAAATCATAACAGTCTCTCAGACCACAGTGCGATCAAAATAAAACTCAGGATTAAGAAACTTACTCAAAACTGCACCATTACATGGAAACTGAACAGTCTGCTCCTGAATGACTACTGGGCAAATAATGAATAGAAGGCAGAAATAAAGCTGTTCTTTGAAACCAATGAGAATGAAAACACAACGTACCGGAATCTCTGGGACACATTTAAAGCAGTGTGTAGAGGGAAATTTATAGCACTAAATGCCCACAAGAGAAAGCAGGAAAGATCTAAAATTGACAGCCTAACATCAAAGTTAAAATAACTAGAGAAGCAACAGCAAACAAATTCAAAAGCTAGCAGAAGACAAGAAATAACTAAGATCAGAGCAGAACTGAAGGAGATAGAAACATGAAAAACCCTTCAAAAAATCAGTGAATCCAGGAGCTGATTTTTTGAAAGATCAACAAAACAGAGAGACTGCTAGCCAGACTAATAAAAAATAAAAGAGAGAAAAAGCAAATAGATACAATAAAAAATGATATAGAGGATATCACCACTGATCCCACAGAAATACAAACTACCATCAGAGAATAAAATGAACACCTCTACGCAAATCAACTAGAAAATCAAGAAGAAATGGATAAATTTCTGGACACATACAACCTCCCAAGTCTAAACCAGGAAGAAGTCGAATCCTTGTATAGAACAACAACTAGTTTTGAAATTGAGGCAATAATTAATACCCTACCACCCCCAAAAAGTCTAGAAACAGAAGGATTCACAGCCAAATTCTACCAGAGTTACAAAGAGGAGCTGGTACCATTTCTTCTGAAACTATTGCAAACAATAGAAAAAGAGCAACTCCTCCCTAACTCATTTTAGGAGGCCAGCATCATCCTGATACCAAAACCTGGAAGAGATACAAAAAAAAAAGGACAATTTCAGGCCAATATCCCTGATGAACATCAATGCAAAAATCCTCAATAAAATACTGGCAAACCAAATCCAGCAGCACATCAAAAAGTTTACCCACAAGATCAACTTGGCTTCATACCTGGGATGCAAGGCTAGTTCAACATACAATAAATATAATCCATCACATAAACAGAACCAATGACAAAAATCACATGATTATCCCAATAGATGCAGAAAAGGCCTTCGACACAATTCAACAGCCCTTCATGTTAAAAACTCTCAATAAACTAGATATTGATGGAGTGTATCTCAAAATAATAAGAGCTATTTATGACAAACCCACAGTCAATATCATACTGAATGGGGAAATCTGGAAGTATGCCCTTTGAAAACCAGCACAAGACAAGGATGCCCTCTCTCACCACTCCTATTCAACATAGTGTTGGAAGTTCTGGTCAGGGCAGTCAGGATAGAGAAAGAAAGGGTATTCAAATAGGAAACGAGGAAGTCAAATTGTTTCTGTTTGCAGATGACATGATTGTATATTTAGAAAGCCCCACCATCTCAGCCCAAAATATCCTTAATCTGATAAGCAACTTCTGCAAATTCTCAGGATACAAAATCAATTGCAAAAATCAGAAGCATTCCTATACACCAATAACAGAAAACAGAGAGCCAAATCATGAGTGAATTTCCATTCACAACTGCTGCTAAGAGAATAAAATACCTAGGAATACATTTACAAGGGATGTGAAGGACCTCTTCAAGGAGAACTGCAAACCACTGCTCAAGGAAGTAAGAGAGGACACAAACAAATGGAAGAACATTCCATGCTCATGGATAGGAAGAATCAATATCATGAAAATGGCCATACTGCCCAAAGTAATTTATAGATTCAATGCTATCCCCATCAAGCTACCACTGACTTTCTTCATAGCATTGGAAAAAAACTACTTTAAACTTCATATGGAACCAAAAAAGAGCCTGCAGGGCCAAGACAATCCTAAGCAAAAACAACAAAGCTGGAGGCATCACACTACCTGACTTCAAACTATATTACAAGGCTACAGTAAAAAAAAACAGCATGATACTGGTACCAAAACAGATACATAGACCAATGTAACAGAACAGAGGCCACAGAAATAACACCACACATCTACAACCATCTGATCTTTGATGAACCTGACAGAAACAAGCAATAGGAAAATGATTTCCTATTTAATAAATGATGTTGGGAAAACTGGCTAGCCATATGCAGAAAACATAAACTGGACCCCTTCCTTACACCTTATACAAAAATCATCTCAAGATGGATTAAAGACTTAAACATAAGACCTAAAACCGTAAAAATCCCAGAAGAAAACCTGGGCAATACCATTCAGGACATAGGCATGGACAAAGACTTTATGTCTAAAACACCAAAAGCAATGGCAACAAAAGCCAAAATTGACAAACAGGGTCTAATTAAACCAAAGAGCTTCTGTACATCAAAAGAAACCATCATCAGAGTGAACAGGCAATGCAGAGAATGGGAGAAAATTTTTGCAATCTATCCAGCTGATAAAGGGCTAATATCCAGAATCTACAAAGAACTTAAACAAATTTACAAAAGAAAAAAAAAATCAAACATCCCCATCAAAAAGTGGGTGAAGATTATGAACAGACACTTCTCAAAAGAAGACATTTATGCAGCCAACACACATATGAATAAGAGGTCATCATCACCGGTCATTAGAGAAATGCAAATCAAAAACACAATGAGATACCATCTCATGCCAGTTAGAATGGCGATCATTAAAAAGTCAGGAAATAATGGATGCTGGAGAGGATGTGGAGAAATAGGAATGCTTTTACACTGTTGACAGGAGTGTAAATTAGTTCAACCATTGTGGAAGACAGTGTGGTGATTCCTCAAGGATCTAGAGCTACAAATACCATTTGACCTAGCCATCCCATTACTGGGTATATACTCAAAGGATGATAAATTATTCTACTATGAAAACACATGCACATGTATGTTTATTGAAGTACTAGTCACAATAGCAAAGACTTGGAAACAACCGAAATATCCAACAGTGATGGACTGGTTAAAGAAAATGTGGCACATATACAACATGGCATACTCTGCAGCCATAAAGAAGGATGAGTTCATGTCCTTTGCAGGGACATGGATGAAGCCGGAAAGCATCATTCTCAGTAAACTAACACAAGAACAGAAAAACAAACACTGCATGTTCTCACTTATAAGTGGGAGTTGAACAAGGAGAACACATGGACACAGGGAGGGGAACATCACACACCAGGGCCTTTCAGGGGGTCGGGGGCCAGGGGAGGGATAGCATTAGGAGAAATACCTAATGTAGGTGACGGGTTGATGGGTGCAGCAAACCACCATGGCACACGTACACCTATCTAACAAACCTGCACGTTCTGCACATGTACCACAGAACTTAAAGTATAATAAAAAAAAAAAAAAGAGAGAGAGAGAAAGATTAGCATCTTCTATTTCCTGTACCTTGGAAGACTTGCTTTTAGGATACTACCACTATGCCATGGAGAACATAAAATGTTCTGTAGAGACTCTCATTTGGACAGGAAAGGAGGCTCCTGAATGACAGTTATGGCTGAATTGCCAACTGACAGCATCCATCAACCACATCTGTGAGCTGTCTTGAAAATTATACCTGCAACCCCAGTTGAATTTCCTCAGCTGACCTGATTGACATGGACAGAGATAAGGCCTTCACACTGGGCCCTGCCCAAAATTCAGTTTCAGAATCAAGATAAATTATTTTGTTTTAAGCCATGAAACTTTAACAGGGCAGTTTATAATGAAGAAACAAATAATAACAAACGATCTATCAAGCTAGAGAAAGATCCCACGTTCATTTCATGTTGCGATACTTCACTAGTATTGTAAAGGGAAAGTGAGAAAGAAAAAGAAAGAGAGAGGGAGAGGAAGAGAAAATTGAGAGAAAAAGAGAGATTCCAAACAAAATGATGATGTCTCAAAATAAAATAAAATTTTTCATCTATTTGTCTAACACACACACACACACACACACCCCTCTATTGCTTGTTATCCAACCCTATTTTATATCCCTGAAGATTTATTTGAGTCCTTGAGAAATCCTCTTATGAACACTAGAGCTCCTCTTAGGGTTAGTGGGGAAGGGGTATAACTGAGCTTTCCCTATAGACTGGAGTAAATGAGCTAAGCTAGAATGTCTTCTGCTTCTTCCTCCTCCTCCTCTTCCTCATCTTTCTCCACTGCTCCTCCTCTTCTGAATTTAAACAGTCTATATATGATTTTTGTTTCTTATGTAATTGAGTTCCTCAATGTGTCCCAGACTTAGTTTCTTTACACCTTTTAAAACCTATGCTTTCAGAAATCCTTAGGTTCTGGAGTCCCCTAATCTTGGTTGGATATCTTCTTGTGCTATTTGCTATTTTTATGACATTTGTCATTTACTAGCTGAATTAGTTCATTTCCTCACTGCTATGAACAAAACCCTAAGACTGGTAATTTATAAGGAAAATATATTTAATTGACTCACAATTCCATCGGCTGTTAAGGAAGTATGATGCTGATGTCTGCTCAGCTTTTTGGGAGGCCTCAGGAAATTTACAATCATGTCAGAAGGCAAAGGGGAAACAGCCCTTCACACGGCTGCAGGAAGAGCAAGAGAGAGATGGGGAAGGTGCCACAAACTTTTAAACAACCAAATCTCATGAAAACTCAATCACAAGACAGCACCAAGGAAATGGTGCTGTACCATTCATGAGAACTCCACCTCCATAATTTAATCACCTCCCACCAGGCCCCAATTCCTGCTCTGGAGATTACAATTCAACATGAGATTTGATGGGGTCAAAGATCCAAAGCATATCATCAACATTTTTTATGAATCAGGTTTTTAAAAAATCAGTTAATAATGGCATCTATAATTTGCTGTGAGGATTTGATAAATTAAAATTATTTGTCGATAACAAAAGTGTCCATGAAAAACTTGATTGAAAATTAAATAAGAAAATTCTTCTAAAGCTTCCAGTAAGCATCAGTTAATAAATGGTAGTTTCTGTTTCTCTTATTGTTTTTGTTAAAAACAATATCTTCTACATGTGAGTAATGGTAAAATGGGATAACAGTGTGATTTGTTTCAAATAATTTATTTTTATGCTGGTATTTCCTACTTTAGGATAAATGAAAATATAGATTATTGAATCTGAAAATAAATCATATTATTTATAAATAAAGCATAATGGAAGATTAATTTGGATTCAGATATTAAGAAGACTGAATAACTGATATGAAATATTCCTACACACTAGTTTTAAAATGATATTCTACAAGGAAACTTTGAGGGTGTTTTGAAATGACGTGTTTATGGTAGACAAATGTATCATATGCTCTTATGAATATTTAATATGTCAGGAAAAGATCCAACTCTAAATTTTCATGTTAGAGTCAGCTTCCTAAGACCACTCTATGCATAACTGTGTTACACAGGTTTCCTGGAATAGACCTTGAAGTGGAGGATTGCAGGCAGAATCTTTGTTGTGGAGTGCTCTTGAGATACACACCTGTAAAGAAATGAGAAATGCAGGATTAGACAGAGGGGGAAGCTGCCAAACAATAAGGTGACAATGGAGGATTCTGCTGATTCTATAAACAGCTCTGGACTTAAAATGAGCCTTCAACATTGTTCCAAATCGAGTCATAAGAGTTCAAGTTTGGTATCCCACCATAGGATGACAATGGACCTCAGGATGCATTCACACAATGGGCATACTCTTGACCTATGCAGTTTCCTGTGGTTGAGGGCAATTCCTAACTGAGTGATGAAGCTGTAAATGGTCTTCCTCATAAACTGGGAAATGGGTTTCTTGGAGGCCCCGAAGAGGAAAACTGACAGAGTATCACAATAACAGCTACAATATCCTAGATCCAAAACAAATTTGAAATATTTATTAGGGTGATTCATTTCTTCATTTCTTTCAAAACATGTTTACAAAAACATGTTTTGAAAACATTAAATATATTTGATATAGTTTAGTAGGAAAATACTCAAAATCAGCATTGTGAAAAAAAATGTGTTTCTTATACAATTAAACTGCATTTGAAGTAGATGGCAATGTTATACAAATCTCGAAAAGTTTTTCTTTTCTTAAACAAGGGCCACAGTGATGTACTACGGTGTAATTAACACTGAAATTCTGGGAACTACTCTATCATTTCCAGTCACAATAGTTGCAAAGCTGGGAAGTAAACACTGCACATAAGATAATTGATTTCCCTTGGAATACAACAGGCTGAAGTTCCATTCATTATACAAATTAATAAAATTCAAACTACATAAAATATATATTAGTCATCGATGATTAATTCATCTATATCTGGGTACCAAAGGTCTGGGCTACTTAAACCATGTAGATTTTTAATCTTTTCAATTTAGAAAGAGGAACTTGTGTATCCACATCCTGCTTTGTAGCTATAAATATATCAAAATTCTAGATTGGGAAAAATTGTAAGGAAAATCTGAAGCTTTCATATAGTGTGAAAATAATTCAGCACATATGGACAATTTTTGATGTTTGCAATAAGCAGAAAGATCTCTAATGGAGATGGCTTTATGACATTGTTTAGGAAAGCATAAAAATAAACTTTTAAAGTGCTGTTATATAAAAGTAAAACAACAGTTATTTCTCTGTGTTTTGAAAGCTGAAACTAAATAAATGACAGTAGAAGCAGAGGTGCTTTGTTACAAGTGCTTCTCAAGCATTTACAATTAATATCTTTAATGGCAGGCAGAAAGAAAACTGCTTCAACAATATAAAGATATAGCAGTTCAAAGTGGCAACCACGCAAGATATTACTTTGAAATGCCCTGCTTTAACAGTATACCTGGGGACTTTGTATTCTCTTCTAAACTGGGTTTAATATAAAGCAAATCCCACCACAACTGTCTTCAAGCTTTCTAGCAAAATGGCCCTCCAGAAAGATGATCTTTAATGTTAACCCCTGTCAAAATGACAGCTCCCCAAATGGAGAAGTCAAATCTCAGAACAAAACAGTAGAAAGTTTCATAGAAGTTAGTAAAAAAATAAAATTTTGAGTGTTAAATGATTCTCACATATTGAATACCATTTTACTTATTTCCTCTGATAAATCCATTCACCAGTATCATCATAATTTATGACCTTTAATATAGTACAATGCTACCCTTTCATAAATGTACTTCAATGAAGTAAGATTACTCCTATATATTATTACTATGGATACTACATCATCCTTTCTTTGTGCTCAAGTTGCCATGAGCTAAAGCCTCAGTAAAAAAGGTAGATGTATGTATAGGTATGTCTATTCCTATATTTTATCAAATATTTATGTATATATGTATCTGTCTATCTATCACAATATCTAAATATTAGCAAGTTTATGAGACAGTGATATTGAAAACAATATCTTCAGTAGAATTAAGGTTTATCTTATTTGAGGTCAGAAAATAAAACCATGTTAGATTTAGCTTAGAACATGTATACCTAAAAAAGATTGCTTAAATTAGCTTATAAGTGAGAACTGTGACAAGTATGTTAAGCAAACAACTTACTGGATGTTATTTCTTCCATTCTGTATACTCTTAACTACCACATATAATAAAGTCCTAATAATCTACTTTAGGAAAGTAAAATAGAAGACTGAAGCAATAATTTAGATCATTTAATCTAAAAAAAATCCCATCATTGTGCCAATTATTTGGTATTTCAAGGATAATAAGATCAATGGTCTCCATGATTATTGTTAGTATTATTTTTATCATTAATTTTCATTAATTTATCATTTATTTAATACTTTCTTGAGAATATCAGTATATCTTAAAATCCTGCTAAATTTTACACGTATGAATTCTGGATATTACTAAGCTGACCTAAACTTCATATCTCCGAAAAGAAAAACTAAGGTGACAATACAGTTAAAATTAAGTTTTAGTTTCAGATTCTGAGGAAATAATGCATAAATTTGAAAAATAGCTATGTTCTTATATAATTATAAAATAAAAATGTTATTTCTATCTAAATAAAATATACAATGTATTAATCTAGATTAATGAACTTGCTCTAAATACTTTGTACCAAATTACTGTGTTCCCATCTATTACAACATATGATTTTTACTACTTTGTACATATGTGTATCATTGAAATATAACTATTATGTCTCCTTATATTTTGTTTCATTGTAACATTTAAAACATTCGCGTTATTTTAAAAAATAATGTATATGCTAATACTCATGAGAAGTATATGAGAAGGCTTATTCTTGTGCCTGATATTTCTATAACTGTGTAAAGCATAAGGGAGAACTTCCTTTCCAAAAACATAGACGTTAAGGAAGTTGATTTTTGTTTTCTTTCACAGATGAGGCCTGTTCTTCATAACTGTTTTCTAGGTGATTGGCTATTTATCAACTTGCTCCATAATCTGTTTAGAGTTAAAGAGGACCGCGGAAACTGCACGTCCAGGTGTCACAGGTTACAAAACTAATAATTAAAAAAAATTTTAAACTTATTTCAGATTCCCTCCTGAAGTCTACTACATTGTTTATACAGTTGGAGGACAAAGTCAGCCACTGCCAGAATTTATATTCTGCACTAGGCAATTCAGGAAACAGTGAGTCCAAGTATTTCTTACTCTTCAAATTGTGTTCGATGTTTGCAGTCACTTTCCTATCCCTGGTATTATCAGGAAAGGGACTGCAATTTCCTTTCTACTTCTCTGAGTCAGCTGCAAAGTCTCAGATGTTTTCATAGTTGAGACAAGATAAAAAGCAGCATCAATGAAAACCATGGGGTTCTATGGAGGCATCATTGTGTAGTGAGTAGAAGCATGCTGCTCTAGCTGTATCTCACTGGGTTCAAACCCTGACTATACAGCATATGGTCCGTTAAGGGTCAGGTGACCACAAGAATTTCTATGCTAGTAAAATAGGTTTATAATAATGCCAGTTAATCTAAAGATGATTTAAGTGAGGAGTATTTGGTATTTTTCAAGCACTCAATAATCATTAATTGTGATCATAATCTTCCCCTTACCTACTTCCAATATGTAAATAATTTACATTTATTAAACCAAAGAAATTTAATCTTGCTTTTCTGAAACAACACAATTCAATTTCAATTTTCTTTACATAGAGAGAGGGAGCATCTCACCGCAGATAAAGGTGTATGCTTATTTTTTCTCCACTCAAAATTATGCTGACACGCAAAAACAAATATTTAGTACAATATCAATTCATATGTTAATTATGCCTAGAGGGAATTGGGCTAAACATGCAGCATTCATTTAAAATGAGGGCCTCCCATCATACTTTGCTGATGATATTAAGTATTGAAAGCCAACTTTTTCTACCTGTTTACTATTATGTCATAGTAGCATGATTTCCCAGATGGCAGACACTTTGTCTTTTAGTACATAGCTAGGCATTTGATGCTTATAACAGTGACTTCTCAGTAATTATGCACTGCCAGGAAAGATAATTACTTTAAAAAATTATTTAGGAAATTATTTAGCAAATAGTAAATAAATAGTATTAAGTCGGTTGCCATTATTTCTGAACATCTTCAATTTCCCTCAATTTTCTCATCTGAAAAATGGAGATATGCACTTCACAGCAGCCCATTGTGAGAGAGAGCATAGAGTCAATATAGATAAAATTCTCCAAAGACCAAAAGTTTATCTAGCTCATAATATGTTCTTCATGAGTATTCATTTTTTTAATTACTGTATCTTTTTATCTCATTATGACTAAAATTAAACATTTTATTCCCTTCCCAAAACCTTATGTGTCTCCTGTGTTCCCAATATGCTGGACATCAGGTATGGGCTATAATAGTGCCATGATTTTCCTTTGGAGACTCCAAATCCTCAGTCCACATTATTCCACCTATAACTCCATAGATGCCATGAAATCCAGACCTCAGTACAGAGAGTGACTTACATGAACTTTGCTAAAAATTTTGGACAAAGTTTACTCCCTTTTGATTCTAGATAGATAGAGTAATTTTGCTGTCTCAGTGTAGCACGTTCTGAGCCTACTGAAGCAGCAGCTGATGTTGAGGCAGAAATGAAAGATGCAGAGGCAGAGTCCGCATAACACTGTCTGAACACCTGAGAACAAGTGAACACTGATGAATTTTACTGTTCTGTTTTAGCCCAAGGTCAGTAAACATCTTCTGTAAGAGGCTATATTGCAAATATTTTAGGTTTTATGGAACATATGGTTTGGGTGCAACTATTAAGCTCCAATGATGGACATGGCTGTGTTGCAATTAAACTTGATTTACAAAAACAGGCGGCAAGATCAATTTGGCCATGGACCATAGTTTATTGACTCCTGTCTTTTCCTGACAAAGTAGAGTTTCCTTACTTGACAACCAAAGCAGTTAGTCTTAACTAATACACCCTGTATTGGGCACTGGATTAACAGACTTTTAAGCCAAAAATTTGAAAAATAATCATTTTTACCTTTTCCCTGTTCCCTTGCGGCATAAATATAACATCAGAAAGTATACCTCTATTAAATGTTTCCTTGGTCTATTTACTCTTTCCATTCCCACCTATAACTTGTTATTTCAAAGCACAGTCATCTCCTCCTTGACATTCTATAAAAGCTCTTTACATATTCCTTTGAGTCCAGGATTCTTTTCAATTCTTTTTCACATGGAAAGTCTTATGATATTTCCACAATACATATATTGGCATGCTGTGGTCATATCCAGGTGATTGTTTATGAACCTTTGATATGGATAATATCTCCTGTCATAAAGTACATATTATATGACTTATTTATTAAACTGTATCTTTTGTTTCTAGAATATAAATTATGTGAGGATCACAGCAATTTTTTTTTGTTTATGGCTTTCTTCAATTGTTTATACATGTGGTTGATATAATGTGAATAACAAATATACATTTCTAAAAAGGAGGCCAAATGATTCATCAGAGAAAGTAAATATAAAAAGAATGCATTTTTTTTCTGAATAAATACAGACTTAAACCATGTAATAAACTTCTGCATTTAGAAAACCATTAAGGTCTATAATACATATTTACTATTCTAAGGTAATCTCTTAGATTTATCTTGGGCCAACATATTAAAATTTTATTGGAATAAAAACAGAAAAGAGATTTTTTAAAAATATTACTTTCATATGCCTAATTTTCCAATTGTCTTTCTATTCTCATTGGCTCTTAAAATTTACTTATTATTCAATGTCCAGTTCAAGTACAGATTCTCATTGTCTTTCTAATTTATTTCCTGTAGTGTTAGTTTGTTGTTTTTGACACATTTTCTGAATCACACATTTTTATATTTCATATTGTATGTGAATTAAATTGCTGCAGATTCTTCCTATGTGCATGTCTTTGATGCACATGTACAATGAATGTTCCCAGAAAGAATTAGTAAATAACACATTTTAACTTCTTTTTACGTCACCAATTTCAGTATAAAGCAGTGTATATAGAAAATAGTCACTAAATTCTTACTAAATGAGTGAATTTCAAAGGAAAATGGAAAATGGATGATCATAAAATTACATCTGGAAGGAAGTCATGCCCAGAAAAATTACCTAATGACTGCACACATAACTTTTGCTAACATTATACTGAAGGAAACAAGTGTATTACAATAACGTGAAACATAGCAGATGATTGGTTTACACTTCACATCATTCAGTTGGTATTTTGGTGTGGAGAAATAATATTTGATCATAACAATAGCATTTAAAATTGTCTTTATTTGATCTTTATTCTAACTAGTGATATGGATCACACAAAAGGTGTTTAGGATCTTTCTTCTATGGCATGAGAATATTTTTTAAAATATATTTAGCTGTTCAAAAAGTACAATGATATAAACAGAGTGTGGAAAACTTAAGAGAAAAAACAGGAATTATAATTAATGATGTATTCAATATAAACCAAAAATAAAGTGCCAATCTCAAACCATTTTTTAAAACATGTGGTCTGAAATTATCAAAACTGACTCTAGAAGCAATCAATACTAAAATATTTGTCATACAAATAATTAATGAGAATGTTATCAAATAATTCCTCTAATAAAGTCCCTGGTCACAGAATTCATATTTCAGAAAGGAAAAGAAAGAATACATACTTTCTTTAATATATAAATTGATTCGGAACAAAAACATGAAAAAAACTAGAAATTACTTTTGTAAAGCTAGCATAAACTCAAAAATAAGTGTACCTGTGTATGTTTATGCACACATATGAGGGCACGTGTGTACGCGTGTGTGTGCACACCTCACATGTGTATGAACTACACACTCAAGATGAATTCTATTTAAAAACATAAATGCAGCAAATCTAGTAACAGAAATTAGCAGAAATTGAATCATCAAGTAATTATCACAGGGACATAGGATTTTCACTATCATATACATATCATAGATGTATGTGATCTGTGATCATTTGAATGAGGGTGCAAAAACAAATGCTTAAATATTTCAGCATAATACAGCATTTACATCTGTGTGGTATAAATGGTATTGAATAATATCATTAATTCAAAAGACCAAATTCAACAAAATCTGACCTATAATACGTATATTTAGTCTTCCTCTTTCATCATTTAATTTTTCTATTCCATAATTATTATCTGGTTTGAATTAACATGGTTATCATATGTTTGGATAAATATATTTTTATAGGCAGGGATCTTTAAATTGGTAAAACATTTTACTCTTTTTAAATGTTTCTTTGTAATTCCACTTCCACCCACCTAGTCTTCCATATACACTTTAGAAAGAAATTATTAGGTTTCAAAAAGTATCCTAGATGGAACAGACTAATATTGCTGTGAATTAATAGCAAAGGCCGCGCGTGGAGGCTTATGCCTATAATCCCCACAATTTGGGAGGTGGAGTCAGGTGGATCCCTTGACGTCAGAAGTTTGAAACAGCCCTGGACAACATGGTGGAATCCTGTCTCTACTAAACATACAAAAATTAGCTGGGTGTGGTGGCACGTGCCTGTATTCCCAGCTACTTGGGAGGCTGAGACAGGAGAATCGCTTGAACTCGGGAGGCGGAGGTTGCAGTGAGCTGAGATGGCGCCACTGCACCCCAGCCTGGCGACAGAGTGAGACTCCATCTCGAAAAAAAAAAAAAAAAGAGACTGGAAATAATTGAGGTCTTTAAATATTGAGTTATGCCATGCATTAACAGTAATTCTCTAATTTTTTTCTTTTACATAGTTCAGTAAATTTTAATAGATTGTATTCCAGTGTATCTATTGCTAATTTGTTCCTAGGTAATTTGTAAGTAGACATAAATTTCCCACTCTAAAAAGAATTTCTTATATAATTTTCATTTTTCTTTTGATAATGTATAAGAAATATGTTATTTGTTTTATGCTGATCTTATAATTAGCCATATTTTTTATAATTAGCCTTTTTTTTTTTTTTTTTTTTTTTTTTTTTTTTGGAGACAGTCTCGCTGTGTCGCCCAGGCTGGAGTGCAGTGGCGCGATCTCGGCTCACTGTAAGCTCCGCCTCCCGGGTTCAGGCTATTCTCCTGCCTCAGCCTCCCGAGTAGCTGGTACTACAGGCGCCTGCCACCACGCCTGGCTAATTTTTTGTATTTTTAGAGGAGACCTGGTTTCACCGTGTTAGCCAGGATGGTCTCGATCTCCTGACCTCATGATCCGCCCACCTCAGCCTCCCAGAGTGCTGGGATTACAGGCGTGAGCCACCGCGCTGGGTCCCTGCCATGTTTTATACATTCTTATTCGTTCTTTTTATCTTAGCCATGTCATTATGACTTCTGCAATACATAAGAATCTAGATTCTTTCTGCTTGATATTCACTCCTTTATGTATTTTCTAGTTTTATTTCTCTTATTTTATTGAAAATCATCTCCAATTTTTCATTTAAAGTTAGTTGTAACAGGCATCCTAGTTTCCAAAATAAAAGATATCTTTCTAATGTTTTGCTTTAAACATAATATACAGTATGTTTCTCATAGATGTGCTCTATCCAAACAAGAACTTTCAATCTTATGGTTTCTAAGAATTATTATTAACATGTATTTGGTGCAAATATTTATTTTTAGTGTATTTTTCTAAAACTATGGAGGTAATTGTATAATCCTCCTTCCTTAATCTTTTAATATGACATGCTTACATACTTTTTTTAAAGTTGTATTATCCTTGAATTCCTGATGTAAGTGTTTTTGTAATATAGTAAAAGCTTTATTTAATTTAAAATTTTCATTTTGGAATAATTTCAGACTTACAGAAAAGTTGACTTAATAGTACCAATAACTACTATGTATCAAAAGTCCCCAACTATAACATTATACTATAATCCCTTTAATATTGTCTTTTTCCTTAAAAGATGCAGACGTTGTGTTCGTTCAAGGCATTCTCTTAAAGTTGTACTTGAATCAAAGAAGAAATTTACAGGGAAGTTGGAAAACCTTTCACAATGAATAATAATGATACTATAATATATCTCATTTTGTGGGATGCAAATGTAGTAGTATTTAAAAATATTTATAGTTTTGTGTATTGATCCTATAAAAAAGATAATGCAAAATCAATTATCTAAACATCCACAATAAGCTACCAAAACAGATTACACTGAAACTAAAGGAAGAAGAAGAATGGCAACAGCAAATGTAAAAGCAGAAATTAGGGACAGAGAAAAATACAAGGAAAAATTTGTTCTGTGAAAGATTAATATATTAGTTTGACATATGGTAAGTCTAATTAAAAAACACACACCAATATAAGGAATTTTTTAAATAACATTATGTACAGAATGTACAGAGGTGTATAGTTTATTTTCCAAATAGCTTGTGTTTTTCTAAGTATCTTATTTTTATTGATTTCTAACTTAATATGCTTGTGATCAGAGAATGTACTTTCTGTGACATAAAAAATTCAAATATATTGAGACGATGTATGACTTATCATATATTCTATCTTGTTAAATGTTTGGTAGCATTTACCAATTGAAAAAATATATATTGGTTATAAATGTCAAATATTTATTTCTGTTTTATTTTTTAACTCCTCTATTTTCATACTGATAGAGTATTCATTTGATCAAGTGGTGATGGAAAGGTGTCAAATTGTCTTTATTTTATTTTAATGGTTTTGGGGGAAGAGGTGGTTTTGGGTTACATGATAAGTTATTTAGCAGGGGTTTCTGAGATTTTGATGCACCCATCACCCAAGCAGTGTACACTCTACACAATGTGTGGTCTCCTTCACCCTCCTTCCACCTTTCCCTTCAAGTCCCCAAAGTCCATCATATTATTCTTAAGTTTTTGTGTCCTTGTAGCTTAGCTCTCACTTATAAGTAAGAAAATGCAATGTTTGATTTTCCACTCCCGAGTTCCTTCACTTAGAATAATAATCTCCAACTCCATTCAGGTTGCTGCAAATGTCATTATTTCATTTTTTTTCTTTACTTTACTTTTCTTTTTTTCTTTCTTTCTTTCTTTTTTTTTTTTTTTTTTAGATGAAATTTCACTCTTGTTGCCCAAGCTGGAGCACAATGGCACGATCTCGGCTGACTGCAACATCTGCCTCCCAGGTTCAAGCGATTCTCCTGCCTCAGCCTCCCAAGTAGCTGGTCTTACACATGCCTGCCACCAGGCCCAGCTGATTTTTGTATATTTAGTAGAGACAGGGTTTCACCATGTTGACCAGGCTGGTCTTGAACTCCTGACCTCAAATGATATGTCTGCTTTGGTCTCCCAAAGTGCTGGGATTACAGGCATGAGCCACTGCGCCCAGACTGTTATTTTATTTCTTTTTATGGCTAGGTAGTATTCCATGCCACATTTTCTTTATCTATTCATTGGTTGATGGGCATTTAGATTGGTTCCACATTTTTACAATTGCAAACTGTGCTGCTATAATGTGCATTTGTCTTCTTCATATAATGACATCTTTTCCTCTAGATAGATACCTAGTAGTGGGATTGCTGGATCAAATGGAGGTACTACTTTTAGTTCTTTAAGGCATCTCCAAACTGTTTTCCACAGTGGTTATACTAGTTTACATTCCCACCATTAATGTAAAAGTGTTCCCTTTTCACCGCATCCATGTCAATATCTGTTATGTTTTGATTTTTGAAGTATGGCCATTCTTGCAAGAATAAGGTGATATCTCATTGTGTTTTTAATTTGCATTTCCCAGATAATTAGTGATGCTGAGTATTTTTTCATGTATTTGTGGGCCATTTGCGTATCTTCTTTTAAGAATTTTCTATTCATGTCCTTAGTCCACTTTTTGATGGAATTTTTCTCTTTCTCTTGCTGATGTGTTTGATTTCCTTGTGGATTCTGGATATGAGTGCTTTGTCGGATGTATAGATTGTGAAGATTTTCTCCTACTCTGTGGGTTGTCTTTTGCTGATTATTTATTTTGCTGTGCGAAACTTTTTAGTTTAATTAAGTTCAATCTATTTATCTTTGTTTTTGTTGTGTTTGCTTTTGGTTTCTTGGTCGTGAATAACCAAGCCAATGTTTTGAATGTTTTTTCCAATGTTATCTTGTAGAACTTTTATGGTTTATGATCTTAGATTTAAGACTTTGATCCACCTTGAGTTGATTTTTGTATAAGATGAGAAATGAGAATTCAGTTTCATATTTCTACATGTGGCTTTCCAAATATTGCAGCACCATTTGTTGAACAGGGTGTCTTTTCCAAACTTTATGTTTTTATTTGCTTTGTTGAAGATCAGTTGACTGCTAAGTATTTGGTTTCATTTCTGGTTTCTCTATTCTGTTTCATTGGTCTATGTGCCTATTTTTATACCAGTACCATGCTGTTTTGGTGATGTCTTGTAATATAGTTTGAAGTTGGGTAATGTGATACATCCAGATTTATTATTTTTGCTTGGTCTCGCTTTGGCTAGGCAGGGTCTTTTTTGGTTCTATATGAATTTTAGGATTATTTTTTCTAGTTCTGTGAAGAATGATGATGGTATTTTGAGGAGAATTGCATTGAATCTGTATATTGCTTTGGACAGTATGGTCATTTTCACAATATTGATTCTACCCATCCACTAGCATGAGATGTGTTTCTATTTGTTTCTGTTGTCAATGATATCTTTCAGCAGTGTTTTGTAGTTTTCCTCGAAGAGATCTTTCACCTCCTTGGCTTTGTACATTCTATACATACACACACACACACACACACACATATGTGTATATGTATACATGTATACATATACACACACACACATATATATACACATAGCAGTTGTTGTAAAAGGGATTGAGTTCTTGATTCGATTCTCAGCTTGGTTGTTGTTGGTGTATAGCAGTGCTAATGATTTGTGTACATTGATTTAGTGTCCTGAAACTTAACTGAATTTATCAGATCTAGAAGCTCTTTAGATGAGTCTTTAGAGTTATCTACGTATACAATTATATCATTGGAAAACAGTGACAGTTTGATCTCCTCTTTACTGACTTGGATGCCCTATATTTCTTTCTTTTGTCTGGTTGCTCTGGCTAGGACTTCCAGAGCTATGGTTAATAGATGTGGTGAGTGGGCATCATATTCTCAGGGGGAATGTTTTTAAACTTTTCCCTGTTCAGTGTGATGTTGGCTGTGGGTTTGTTATAGATGGCTTGTATTACCTTGAGATATGCTCCTTCTATGCCAATTAGGCTGAGGATTTTAATCATAAAGGGATTCTGAATTTTGCCAAATGTTTTTTCTGTGTCTATTGAGATGATCATATAATTTTTGTTTTTAATTATGTTTATGTGATGTATCATATTTATGACTTGTATATGTTAAACCATCCCTGCATCACTGGTATAAAACCCACTTGAAATCTTTAGAGTATAAATTTGGCTGTTCTTTTTTACCTATGTAAAATTTTACTTTATATAATTTGAAGTTATATTATTAAGAGCATAAGAATTTAAAATTGTTTTGTCTTTTAAGTGAATCAATTATTTTATCATTAGAAAATGTTTCTCTTTCTCTTTTGCACTGTTTTTCCTCTGCAGTCTACTTTAGCTGATATTCACATTAGAATTCATATGTTTTTATAACACTGGAACTTATTCCAGACACAGGGCATAATAAGGACTAGGTTTGTACTCTTGCCTTAAATAAACTAAGAAATTTTTGATAAAATATACATATCAATGGTCTTCAGACAGTGAACATCAGATAGTATAGGACAGTGGCCTCAAGACAGGGAAAACGAACATATGAACTAAATCATCCATCCATCTTATTGCCTTTACTGAACACAGAATAATTTTTCTGAGATTGGATCAATAGAAGTATAATCACAAATATAAGTAAATGGATATGACACATTGAAGAAGTATTAAATTTTTATGCACAGGAAACATCATCAAAGTGAGTTAAATTTACATTTAAGTCTTTAATTCATCTTGAGTCAATTTTTTGTATATGATGTAAAGAAGGGATCTAGTTTCAATTTTCTATATGGCTAGCTGCTTATCCCAGCATCAGTTATTTAACAGGGAGTCCTTTTCCCATTGCTTGGTTTTTTCAGGTTTGTTGAAGATCAGATGGTTATAGATGTGTGGTCTTATGTCTGAGTTTCCTATTCTGTTCCACTGGTTTATGTGTCTGTTCTTGCACAAATACTATGCTGCTCGGATTACTGTAGTCCTGTAGTATAGTTTGAAGTCGGGTAATGTGATGCCTCCAACTTTGTTCTATTTGGGCTCTTTTATGGTTCCATATGAATTTTAAAATAGATTTTTCTAGTTCTGAGAAGAATGTCAGTAGTAGTTTAATGGGAATAGCATTGAGCCTATAAATTGTTTTGGGTTGTATGGCCATTTTAATGATATTGATTCTTCTTGTCCATGAGCATAGAATGTTTTTCATATTCGTTTTCGTCATCTCTGATTTCCTTGGGCAGTGGTTTGTGGACTGTAAAAACCTTGGAAGACCACCTGGGATATACCATTCAGAACATAGGCACGGGCAAAGATTTCATGATGAAGACACCAAAAGCAATTGTGACAAAAGCAGAAATTGACAAATGGGATATAATTAAATTAAAGAGCTTCTGCACAGCAAAAAGAAAAAAAAAACAAACTATCATCAGAACGAATAGACACCTACAGAATGGGATAAAATTTTGGCAAAACATGCATCTGACAAAAGTCTAACATCCAGCATCTACAAGGAACTTCACCAAATTTACAAGAAAAAAAACAAGGCCTTTAAAAAGTGGGCAAAGGAAATGAACAGGCACTTCTCAAAAGATGACATACATGCTGTCAACAAGCATATAAAAAAACTTCAACATCACTGATCATTAGAGAAATGCAAATCAAAATCACAATAAGATACCAACTCATGCCAGTAAGAATGACTATTACTGAAAAGTTATAAAGCAGATTCTGGTGAGATTGTGTGGAAATAGGAACACTTTACATGGTTGGTGGGAGTGTAAATTAGTTCAACCATTGTGGAAAACAGTGTGGTAATTCCTCAAAGACCTAAAGACAGAATTACCATTCGACACAGCAATCCCATTAATGGGAATATGCCTAAAGGATTATAAATTGTTCTATTGTAAAGACATATGCATGCATATGTTCCTTGCAGCACTATACATACACAATAGCAAATACATGAAATTAATCCAAATTACCATCAATGATAGACTGGATAAAGAACATATGGTACATATACACCATGGAATACCAAGCAGCCACACAAAAAAAATGAGATCATGTCCTTTGCAGGGACATGGATGGAGTTGGAGGTCATTATCCTAAGCAAACTAAAGCAGGAACAGAAAACCAAATACTGCGTGTTCTCACTTTTAAGTGGAAGCTAAATGACGAGAACATGGACACATAGAGAGGAACAATACACACTGGGGCCTATCTGAGGGTGGAGGGCTGGGGGAGGGAGAGAAGCAGGAAACATAACTAATTGATACTAGGCATAATACCTGGGTGATGAAATAATCTGTACAACCAACCCCCATAATGCACATTTACTTATGTAACCTGTATATCTTACACATGTACCTAGATCTTAAACTAGAAGTTTAAAAAAGAACAAAATGAGTTAAATTATTGCATAATTATTTCAAATCAAATTACATATAACAACGTGTTGAGATCTATTGATTGTGAAGAGTTCTTTACTCATCTGACAAGCATTTAGTGTTAAGTGTTCTATTTGCTAGGCAATAGGAAATAGAAGCTGGAAAAAGAATGCTAAAGAAGATGCCCATGCCATTAAGAAATTTGTATATATTTATATATACATATGTACACACACATATCGTTTGTATTTATTAGAACAAATTAAGACATTAATGAACAATGGTGCAAATAGCAATTAACAATAACAAAAGTAACAAAATAATATAAAATATTGACAAAATATCTGGTAATCAGAGTGTTTGCTTCTACTTCCTGAGATTTCAACAACTTAAAATAACTCTTTTATTTAGCTCATGATTCTGTGGATCAGCTGAACAGTTCTGATCTGGGTTGGTTTTGGTCACCTCAGGGAGCTCATTCATGCTTCCGTGGTTGTGAGTTAAGAACCTGGTTAGTGGCTGATGATTCTGTATGGCCTTCTACACTTATCTAGCCATTGGCTCGGTGTCTGCAGGGCTGGCTTCATTCCTTTATTTTCTCCAGATGGCCTCTCGTCCTCCAGCAGGTTATGTCCTTTTATATGATGGCCTTAGTGATTCAAGGACACCAAAAGAGTGCTCATCATTGTACAAGCACTTTTCCAAGCTGCTTATGTCATTTTCTCTAATATTGCATTGGCTAAAGAAAGCAACACGATCACGGCATATTTAGGGTATAGAGAAATAGATTCACTTCCTGGATGGGAAGATGTACACCTTCACATTGCAGGAGTATAGCCAGAGCAAGTGGACATTTGTGGCTACTTTTTAATAGGATATTTCCCAAAGATACTAACTTAAGGGCATATGGCCATTTTTATACATTAAGACATAAAGAAGTAAAATCATTCAATATCATCAAGAGTATAATAAATTAAACTTCAGTATCTTTTGAACATGTCTATCAAAGCATTAAGCTTTTTGTTTTATAATTCTCTCACTTTTTAGGGAGTGAACACTGAAAACAGGTGATTCTGTTATATTCACTTTCTAAATACACAGCTCGAAATCTGGCATGTGGTAAGTACTGAAATGTTTGTAACAAGAATGAATAAGTCCTCAAAAATCTAAACATAGAATTATCATATGACCCAAAAAATCTACTTCTAGATACCTAGTCCAAGAAATTGAACGTAGGTGTGTTAGTTAGCTAAAGCTGCCATAACAAAATGCCACAGATTGCATGGCTTAAACAACAGAAATCTAGTTTTTCGCGATTCTGGAGGCTAGAAGTTGAAATCAAGGTGTCTTCGGGATTAATTTCTTCTGAGGCCTCCCTCCTTGGCTTGCAGATGGCCTGCCTTCTCTCCAAAGTCTTCATATAATTTTCTCTCCGTGTGTATCTGTGTCCTAATCTTTTCAGTTTATAAGGACATTGGTCATAATGGATTATGGTCCCCCCAAGTATTCCATTTAACTTTAATTACCTCTTTAAAGACCCTCTCTTCAAACACAATCACATTCTAAGTTAACTAGGGGTTAGAATTTTAACATGAATTTTTGAGGAGGATGCTTCAGCCTATAACAGTGGAGATTCGAGTCAATATTTTGATATCAATATTCATTGCAGCATTACTCACAATAACAAAAAGAGCGCAAAAAGAGAGAAACAACTCATGTCCATCGACAGATGAATGGATGAACAAAATGTGGATAAACAAAATATATCTGTATATTATTCATATATATCAGTATATCTTATTAATATAAATAAATATGTTTGTTTATTATTCATTAAAAATAAAATGTTAAATGTTGCAACATAGATGAAACTTGAAATTTAAGTGACAAGTCAGACTCAAAAAGACAAATATTGTCTGATTCTACTTATATGACACATCTAGAATAAGCAAATTCATACAGACAGAAAGTGAATTAGAGGATTATTAGTTACCTGAGGCTACAGAGAAAAAGGAATGGGGAGTTATTTATTTATTTTTACATTTTTATGGAGTTTCGCTCTTGTTGCCCAGGCTGGAGTGCAATGGCGTGATCTTGGCTCACTGCAACCTCTGCCTCCTGGGATCAAGTGATTCTCCTGCCTCAACCTCCCAAGTAGCTGGGATTACAGACAAGCACCACCACGCCTGGCTAATTTTGTATTTTTAGTAGAGATGGGTTTCACCCATGTTGGTCAGGCTGGTCTCGAAATCCTGATCTCAGCGGATTCGCCAGCCTTGGCCTCCCAAAGTGCTGGGATTACAGGCGTGAGCCACTGCACCCAGCTGTGTTATTGTTAATGGTTACAGAATTTCCATCTGGTGTGATGAAAAATTTTTGGAAGTACTAATAGTGATGGTTGCATAACAATTTAAATGTAATTAATGCCATTGAATTGTACACTTAAATGCTTAAAATGGCAAATTTTATTCATGCCACATATATTTTACCACCATATTAAAAAATTAATAATGTAATATACTAAAAAACATTGAATCATATACTTTAAATTGCTGAATTGCACAGTATATATATTTTATTTTAACAAAGTTTTTTTTTTTTTAACTTCCAGGGCATATGTGCAGGATGCACAGGTTTGTTAAATAGGTAAACATGTGCCATGGGTGGTTTGCAGCACCTAGCAACCCATCACTGAAGTATTAAGCCCAGCACGAATTAACTATTTTTCCTAATACTCTCCCACCTCACCCCGCAACAGGAACAACAGTATGTGTTGTTCCCCTCCCTGTGTCCCTGTGTTCTCATTTTTCGGCTCCCACTTATGAGTGAGACCACGCAGTGTTTGGTTTTCTTTTCTTGCGTTAGTTTGCTGAGGATAATGGCTTCCAGCTCCATCTATGTCCCTATAAAGAACATAACGTCATTCCTTTTTGTGGCTGCATAGTATTCTATGATTTATTATTAATGGACATTTGGGTTGATTCCATGTCTTTGTTATTGTAATTAGTGCTGCATTGAATATACATGTAAATGTATTATTATCATAGAATGATTTATATTCCTTTAGGTGTATACCCAGTAATGCGATTGCTGGGTCAAATGTTATTTCTGGTACTACATCTTTGAGGAATCACAATACTGTCCTCCACAGTGGTTGAACTAATTTACATTCCCACCAACAGTGTAAAAGTTTTCCTATCTCTCCACAGTCTCGTCCGCATCTACTTTTTCTTGACTTTTTAATAATGGCCTTTTAAATAATATTTTAATAATAATTAAATTAAATTATTATTAATTTAATAATTTAATTAAATTTTAAATAATAATTCAATTAAATTATTATTAATTTAATAATTTAATTAAATTTTAAGTAATAATTTAATTAAAATGACTTTTTAATAATTTCTGACTAGTGGAGATAGTATCTCATGGTGGTTTTAATTTGCATTTCTCTAATAATCAGTGATGTTGAGCTCTTTTTCATATGCTTGTTGGCCATATGTATGTCATCTTTTGCGAAGTGTCTGTTCATGTCCTTTGCCCAGTTTTTAAGGGGGTTGTTCATTTTTTCTTGTAAATTTGTTTAAGTTCCCTGTAGACTCTCGATATTAGACATTCGTCAGATGGATAGGTTGCAAAAATTTTCTCCCATTCTCTAGTTTGTTCACTTACATGACAGTTTCTTTTGTTTTGCAGAAGCTCTTTACTTTAATTAGACCCCATTTGTTAAGTTTTGCTTTTGTTGCAATTGCTTTTCACATTTTCTTCATGAAATCTTTGCCCATGCCTATAGCCTGAATGGTATTGCCTAGATTTTCTTCTAGGGTTTTTACAGTTTTAGATTTTAAATTTATGCCTTTTATCCATCTTGAGTTAATTTTTCTATAAGGTGTAAAGAAAGGGTTGGTCCAGTTTCAATTTTCTGCATATGGCCAGCCAGTTCTCCCAGCACCATTTATTAAACAGGGAATCCTTTTCCTATTGCTTTTTTTGGTCAGGTTTGTCGCAGATCAGATGGTTGTAGATGTGTGGTCTTATTTCTGGGTTCTGTATTTTTTTCCATTGGTCTATGTGTCTGTTTTTGTATCAGCACCATGCTGTTTTGGTTACTGCAGCTTTGTAGTATAGTTTGAAGCTGGGTAATGTGATGTCTCTAGTTTTGTTGTTTTTGCTTAGGATTGTCTTGGCTATTCAGGTTCTCTTTTGGTTCCATATGAATTTTAAAACAGTTTATTTTTTTCTAATTCTGTGAAGAATATCAATGGTAGTTTGATGGGAATAGCTTTGAATCTAGAAATTACTTTGGGCAGTGTGGCCATTTTCATGATACTGATTCTTCCTATCTAAAGGTTGGAATGATTTTTCATCTGTTTGTGTCCTCTCTAACTTTCTTTAGCAGTGGTTTGTAGTTCTCCTTTAAAAGGTCTTTACTTCCCTTGTTAACCATATTCCTAGGTATTTTTTTTCTTTGTAGTGATTGTGAATTGGAGTTCATTAATGGTTTCTCTCTCTGCTTTTCTTTTGTTGGTGTATAGGAATGCTTGTGACATTTGCGCATTGATTTTGTATCCTGAGATTTTGCTGAAGTTGCTTATCAGCTTAAGAAGCTTTTGGGATGAGGTTTTCTAGATATAGGATTATGTCATCTGCAAACAACGTCAATTTGACTTCTGATCTTCCTATTTGAATACCTTTCTTTCTTTCTCTTGCCTTGGCCAGAACTACTTCTATGTTGAATAGGAGTGTTAAAAAAAGCTGTTTTAAAAAAAGAATGAAACTGTTATTGTTGTTGTGTTCTTCCAGGATGGTGGACTGGAGGCATTGTTAGCATGCCTCCAAATAAAGTATAGAGAGTCACACTGTGAACTTTTTTTCAAGAAGCAGTACAGTAACTTAACAGAAAAATGGAAAGAAACCACGGACTCATTGAAAGAATCATCAGGCAGCAGTCTACACCATGAACCAGATAGAAAATGTGAGTCTCCAGAGTGTAAGGTGGAGAGAGATTGACACAATGACACACCCTCCAACAAGAGAGCTGTGAAAACCAGGCCATGGGGGAAACCCTTACCCCTATCCAGTGCAGGAGCTGATTTAGTGAGCAGTGGGAAATATATGAGAAGGAGCGGCATCGGGAGGTGCTTTGCATGCACACCAACTCCAGAAAGAATGAAGGGAAGCCATTCCTGGTCCCACCTCACAGGAGACTCCACAGAAGTCAGCCAGCTGACTCGGTGATCACAGGTTAAGAGAAGCTCACAATGAGATTTGTGATATCATCTTGAGTGAGGATGAACCCCATTGGCCAGAACCAAAGAGCAAGCAGGAAGGGTGCTATAGCCATGAGCACAGAAGCTAGACATCTCTGCTTCATAGGCAGACTGAGAGGGGCATGGCCTGAAAGCTGCTGTTTCTGACTCTGTCAGGGAGAATTACAGCCTGGAGGAGTTTTAAGTTCTGAGCACAGGCTGCCTGGAACTCAGGTACCTGCTAGCAGAACACTCTGAATATGAGACCTGTCTTGCCAAGAATCTACAAGGAACTAAAAATTTAAAAATAAAAATATAAAATATTTAAAAATAGGCCAGGCACAGTGGCTCACGCCTGTAATTCTAGCAATTGTGGGAGGCTGAGGCAGGTGGATTGCTTAAGCTCAGGAGTATGTGCCTGTAGTCCCAGCTGCTCAGGAGGCTGAGGTGGGAGGATCATTTGAGCCTGGAAGGTCGAGGCTACAGTGAGCCGTGATTGCACCACTGTGCTCTAGCCTGGGAGACCTTGACTCACAAAGTAAAACATAATAAATAAAAATCAATATATAAAAAATAAAAGGTGAATAAAATTAATCAATTGATTGAGATAATAGAAATATTAGCATGAATAAGGAAGAACAAAAAATTGTGTTTGCTTATTCAAGAGTAATATATCTAGGAATTCATGAAAGACATAACCCATGTGAATTAAAAGAGATGTTTATTATAGTATCATTTAAAATCTTGAAAACATGAAAATAGTGTAAATAGCCAGAAACAAAGAAATAATTAAACTACAGTATACCAACTCCACAAGAACACCATATCCTTTTAGAATATAAATGAAAAAACTACAGATGATTGTATAATATTTCTATTATAAAATACATCTGCATAAATAACAGAATATGAATATGAAATTAGAGAAATTAGCCAAGGCTATTCTTTGTAATATTAAAATACAGATGAAATTTTCATTGTTTTCTATATTAGTTAATTAAACATGTCAAAGTAGCACAATTGAACCTTATACCATCTGTAACTGAATCAGTGACCATTCACTAGTCTGTCCAAAAGATTTTACTTCTACTTTGGCTGATGAAAAACTCGCCAACTGCAAGACTGAAAAGCAAAACAAAATAAAACACACAAAATAGACTTCATTGCTTTGAACTAATTCTGCAATGCTAAGGATAAGCATTTGAATTCCTTACAGAGAGTTGCCTTCATATGTGACATTCTGATGTCCAGCATGTCTTAGAAAAAATACAGATAAGAATTAAAAAGAATTAGAAACCTTAATATTATTTTGCTTTTATTGCTAAGAATATTAAAATTCTGGTATAGTTGGATGAATAAATCCTAGTAATTCATAGAAAATGCAGCAAAAAGATTTACATTTTGAAGACGAAGAGTAAAATATACGGCACATTGAACAAGCAGTGACTTGTTCAAAATATAAGTTCTTCGGAATAATATTGCTGAAATGCCAGAGATCTGTTAGTCAATCTTAAGAAACAGCAAATGGAGGAACCTAGAAATAATAATATCAACTTCCATAAAATACAGCCACTACTCACGAATCATATAAATAAACCATTTCTTATAATGAAGCAATAAACAATAACTTTCAGTAATAATGCCAGCCTGGTCTTTCCCCCTTCACCTCCTTACTCACATTATTTGACTTTCATTATAAGTTATGTTATGCGGTTTACAAGGTATGTTATGTTATAAGGTCTATTGTTAAGGTATCAGTGCAATTTTGAATTAAAAAAAATCCAAACCAAAAGTTATGTCTACTTAAATATCACTGTCTAAATTTTTTTTTACCATTATTTTTCATGTAATAGTGAATTATTCAGTTCCTGCAGCACCTTCCTGGGGTTAACATCATTTTATATTCATTAGACCAGCAGGTCAAATGAGGCACAGAAAGGCTAAGTAGTGTCTATAATTTCAGGTTTTCTACTAACTGAGTTATGGATGAAACTTGAAACTCAGGTCCTTTATGTCCTTTGCTCTAATCAACTGACCATTGATAAGCATTCTTAATTAAGTTTATCTGAAGACATGAAAAAATGGTTTTGTTACCTACATTAGTATGATTTCTAACAAACAAAATAATCACAGCCTATTTAATGCCGTTGTGAGATATCATTAATATCATTTTATTTGTAAATTGCATACATATAAAAATAGCAAGGTTAATTTCTTTAGCCATGTGAATTATCTGAAGGCAGCTTTGCCCAGTTTTTAACCTTTCCGAGTTGTGAAAATCACCAAAAGTTAAGTACTATTATGTTTCTTTTGTCATTGATTTTGAATTATGAAATGGTTCATGCTTCTTTAATCAAAATCAACTCTATTGCTCTCTATTCTACAGATGGAGCTCTTGAAGCCTCCTCTTTTGTAACTTGTAACTACAGCAGTGCTTCAGGATCCAATCTTGTACCCTTTCCTCTTCTTTATTCACATTCTTCATTCACAATATTTTATCTAATCCCATGACTTTAATTTCATTTTTTGGTTGATAATAATTTATTTCTTCTACTTCTACATTCATTACCACATTTGTATATTAAAATGTGAATTTTAAATTATTCTTTGATATCTAATATTTATTTTAACACAACATATGCTAAATGTAATTATTGACTTACTATTTTCTAATGCATCTTATACCATGAGTGAGATATTGTGTTCATGACCATTCCAACAGAAGCAGAATATAGCTGTTCTAGTATTTAAGTGATTATTAGATACCAAGTTCACTAAATTCCCTTAAGGTAAGGCTAGAGCTAAGACTAAGATAAAGAAGTTTGAAGGACATTAAAATTCCACAGGATTGTGTAAACCTAACTAGCAACCAAAGGGAAGAGATTTCTTTTACTAGCACAAGATATAAGATGCACCTTATAGGATACATCTTATAGGAAAAGTAATAATTATGTCTTAAGAATTATTCTGTTGGATAGAAAGTAGTCTCAGAGGCCAAAACAAATGAAAGTAGAAACATTTGCAGAAAGCAAACCTTAAAAACCACATTTTCCCCTTAGTGTCTGTCAAATTCTGATAACTCTATGTGTTCTTTTATTTAGAGTTGCATTAGATTCTGGAACAAAATGATAAAATTAAGTTCTGTCTTACATTTAAACTGTCAATTAGATCTTTCTTACAATACAAGATATCATTAAATGAACAACACCTTCTTCTAGATATAAGCCTACTGCTGCTGCTGCTGCAAAAATGGAAAACTTGCTCATTTATATCTTGACATTAGTATAAAAGCATCTTTTTAAAAAGTTAATAATTTGAAGTCCATTATTACTTAAGTTGGTGGTTTAAATCATGCAACCTATGTGGTCTAAAAATTCTTGTGCAAATAATTACATTACATAGTCTCTCATTGGAAGAACTCTCAGGTAGCAGACAGAGGAAAACACAAAATCCAACTTTAACCTTTACATATTAATAAAACTCTAGATACTATGGACTCAGTGTAAATAATAATAATAAATACATAGAAACAAAAATACTACCAATGAGAGCCAGCAGAATCATGCAAATGAATGCTTCAAATTTTGACCTTTTCTTTTACAGATAATAAAAAGTGGCATTCTATGTTTTGTAATATAATAAGGAGGCTTGAAAATAAGATATAAAATAACTTTTTAAAAAACAAGAAAGTTTAAATATCATCAAAATAAGAAATGTAAAATGTAATACTGAAATCCAAAACTAAATAGATAGATTAATCATCACATTATACACATCAAAAGAGGGCATTATTAAAGTTGGAAGAGAAGTGCTTATATTTTGCTCTGTGTGGATGGTGAAAAATATGGAGAAGAGAGATTTAAAAACATATTGGTTGTTGTCACAAAGTCAAATAATGTTATTTTCTATATATTAGGTTGAACCATATGAATCTGACATTTGTAAACAAAAATGATTAAATATCAAGGATGTTTTTATAACTAACCCTATAGGAAATCCCAAATAAACCACTAATTAGTTATTAGCATTACTAAGCAAAATTAGCAAGATTATCAGATACAAACTATACGTCTACATGTCAGCAACAATCAGTACAAGGTTATGATTAAATAAGTGTACAAATAAAAACAATACAAGCATACATAAAAACACACTAGACAAAAAATGAACTGTTTTTGTGGATAAATGTACTAAAATGTATTGGAAAGCATTAATGAATTTTAAGATAAATGGAAGGAAATAATAAATATAAAGATAAATATAAATTCTTTTTATAGTAATATAATAGATCAATGCAAACTGACTCCAAATTCCAACAGAGTTCCTCATGGAAATTCACAGATGTTTTCAGAAATGTATAATAAAGAGCTGGAAATAACATACTCATAAATAAAAATATAAATGAAGGGGATACATACATTATGAGGTTTTAAATCATGCAATTTCAAATCATTTCTTACAAAGTTTTAAAGCATTTAGGTTTATGCTTACAAAGTTTAAGACATTGTGGGATTTGGGAACAAGCACAGAACCCTTTTTTATATGTATTCATATATATTTAATATATATATAAACTTGAAATATCATTACATGCAATAGCAGATTAGTAGAGAAAAAATAAACAGTTTTCCTAAGAAAATAATACGCCTAATTAAAAAAATGCAATTTGATGCATAGTGCAAACCATACTCATACAATAAACTATAACATTTTAGAAAACCATGAAAAATGTATCTTATCACATTAGAAAAGAAAAGGATCACTACCTTAGACTATAAAAAAAGTTAATAAAAATAAAAAATATAACAGGAACAAAAGCAAACTATTATGAAACAGTTTAATTAATTTTACATAAGAAAAAGTATAAACTTAGTAAAGGAATTCTTAATAGAACAAGCGACATGTTACACAACAGCACAATATATTGCAACACATGTGACTAATAAAATATTAATAATCATAATATATAACTAAATAATTTCTACAAGCCACTACAAACAGAAAACATTGACAAAAATATTAATCGCAATATATAAATAAAGAATTTCTACAAGCCACTACAAAAAGAAAACACTGAAAAAAGGAACAAAAATATGAATAAGCATTTCACAGGGGTGAAAACATGAAAGATAAACGTATGAAAACATTCAAATCCACCATATTGAAGGAAGGAAGGAAGGAATAGAATGCACACATGCAGCAGATATTGGTAAGGAGGTGGAATAATAAACCCTCTTTTTACTGCTAGTTGGAATATAAACAAAGAGTCAACTACTTTAAAAAAGAGTTTCACATTGTCTAGTACAACCCACATGTTCTAATTTTCAGCCATTCTACTCTTAGGAATTTACCCAGAGAAATGTTCTCACCATGTGCTTGAGGGACAAGTATATGAATGTTTAAAGCAATATTGTTGTCATAACAATGAATTTTAACTGGCAAATGTTTACTAATAGTAAAATAAATAAATAAAGTTTTGTGTATTTATACAACAGCATATTACATACATAATTTTTAATAGTAAATAAATGACTTACAGTTCTTCAGAGAGAAAGATTGATTTCAAAGATACACTCTTGAATGAAAAAACAAATTACAAAAGAATACTTAATGTCTAATTTCAGTTATATAAAGTAACCTAAGGCAATATTAAATAATATGACAATAAAGAACACAGATACGTGTTAAAAATGAGGGAATACTTAATACAAAAATAATTAATACAAAAATTTCATATAATGCTTCTACCTGCAAGGGGGAAGTAGACAAAGAACAAACAGCACACAGCTTACTTGTGAGGCACTGGTAACTTTTCATTTCTTAGGCTGGCTGGTGGGAATATGTTTTTCATTTAAAAATACTGTTTAAATTATACGTATATATATATATATACACACATAAATATTATATACTTCTTATAGAGAATGCTGTATTATTCAACATATTTTGAAATGAATAAACAGAATAAAACCCAATGACCAAAATTTGGCACACTCTAACTTTCAAATGTCTACCAGCGAACTAGGACTATGGACAGTATTATAAAAGGAAAACTATGAATGTATGAGAAAAGAGGCTCTATATAAAAATTGCTTCAGGAATGGCAGAATGGTCTATTAGTCTATTGCTACTGAGGGAGTGAGTGTAGTAAAAACAGAATGCTTTTAGACTTCGGAACACAGAGGTCATTAAGAGACTTTTATGAAAATGAGCCTCTTTCTCTCTCTCTCAAAATTCTTCTGTTTGATTCAGACGCTTGTATTCCTGCTGTTTACTAATGTTTTCTTTTCTGGGAAACATAATACAAATAAAAATAACCAGAATATAAATACTTCTCCTTTTCTGAATAGAAAAAAAAAAATCTGTCTCAACCCATCCCATTCCTTTAGCTTTTTCAAGCTCTGTCATCCTCTCTTTATTCTTCATGGCACTTTCTTTCCTTAGTATTTTCCTTTCTTTTACCTCCTCTTGTATGGTGGGAAGAGAAGCTCAGTTATACTCATATACCACATAGCAATATTTCAGTAAATAATGGACCATGTATGAAACAGATTATAATACTGTATTTTTACTATATTATACTTATGTATACATAATTTTACATATATACATAATTTTACTTATGTATACCATAAGATTATAATACTGTATCTTTTTATATGTAGAAGTTATTAGATACACAAATACTTAGCAGTGTTGCAATTACCTACAACATTCCATGAAGTTACCCAGTATACCAGTTTGCGGTTTAGTAGCAGTAGGATGTACCATATCACCTAGATGTGTAGTAGGCTATACCATCTAGATTTGTGCAAGAACATCCTATGATATTCGAACAACAACAAAATCACAGGATGCATTTCTCAAAAGGTAACCTGGAGTTAAGCCATGCATGACTGTACTCACACAGATTCTCTTTACTTGCACTGTTTAAACTTGGGTTCCATGGAAAGAAGAAAGCCCAATACCAAAGTTACTGTATTTTCATTGTATTAGGGAGGACAGCTACAGGTAAGCCAGAGTGGGGGAAAAATAAATGAGTAAGGAAAGAAGGGCAAACCGATAACAAATAATTTAACAGAGTTTTCAGTTAATTTCTCAGTCTTACAGAATCATATCTTGGGGTGTTATATAATCCCCTTCATCTCACAAAAGTTTGGGTGAAGAAGAAATAAGTATTTATCTGTATGATCCTTTTCCTCATAGTCAGAGATTTACCTTGAGGGATGTTAACTTTCTGGCATGTCCAGGACATACAATCATACATGCCAGTCTGGCCTGCAGTATCACGTGACTTGATAGTGGAAATCCCCCTGGTAAGAGGATAATGGAGGGCAGAAGATGAAAGGGAAAAGCCATGGTCATGAGACAAGTCATACTGGCTTGTGCTAACATGAAATCAATGAACATCTCCGTAGGGTTGACTGCTGCAGTGATTACTGGAGTAAAAAAAATGCCCAAGGGTCTCAGTACGATGAGAAGCTGAGAATATGAAAGATGGTAAATAGAAATGTCTGCACTATGTCTGTAGCTCTTTAAACACTCTGATTGTCAGTTTGCTCGCTGGTATAAATCTGGGATTGATGCTTACTTAGGGCAAAGTTTCTAAACTGATCTTCCTTCTTCATTATCTCTCTTACCTCTAGACACATACTCACACACACCCACACACACATATACAGAGAGAGAGAGTAAGAGGGAAAGATAAATACATCACAGCACTGAATGCAGGTTGAGGAAACATTTTTATCATGATTTTTGCAATCAGCCTAGTCCCTTGATCTGACTAAAAATGGATGTGGGTGATTGTTTTAAATAATTATATATTAAGTTTCTTGTAACCTGAAGTTCATAGGCACTGAATTTTCTAAAGATAGATTGCAGGAAAAAAATTTACTATGTGGGACAATAAATTTAAAATTTTTTCAGAGTATATTTGTTCATATATTTTATATACATGTCATGTTACCTGGAGATCTAATAAACTATTTCAAAATGTACCTCTTAGGAGCACCCAAGATACATGGCAGCTGTATTTAATAAGCTGCTAAGATTTTCCTGTTTTAAACATTTTCTAAAGTGGGTACAAATAATCAACAGTTGTATGACTCACCTTTTGAATTAAACACAACTCAGTTGTCAAAGAACAGTAAGCTCTTATGGGGATATCTGCAGTTGTAAGTAATGCTTGAATTTAATTTTACGAGCCAATATCTAATAGAATGAAACTAAAATCACTGTACAATTGACTTTATATTATCTTTATGCACATTAAAACTTACATGTTTTTCTATGTATTTCTTACCTGATACGCAATTAGTCTATTTAAATAGACATAGGCAGCATCCCTGATGAGACACAATGCAGAATCTGAGGTTCCACCATTTGAGCACTTAACACTCTGTTTATAAAATATAATTCAAATAGGTCTCTCTGTGAACCTACATACTGTACTTGAAGGCTTCTCCCCATGCTTGAGGTGCGCCCTTCGCTTCCTTTTAAACAAGATACGATGTTTGCTGTAGAATGTTTTTCAACTGTGAAATATTATCTGAGCAAAACACAGATGTACTTTGTGAAACTTTAGAAAAAAATTTCTACAAACGATAACAGAATAAAATAGATGAAGACAAAATTAATAACTGTCAATACCACATGTGTGTGATTCTTCCTTCCCAAATGGATTATGTAGAGCTCATGGCAGGTAAGCCAAGTGTGGACCAGCCTCACCATGTCCTTTAAGGAATATAGTTGGATGACTAGTTTAACTAGTCACAAGATTTTGAAAGTTATAGGAATTATTTCTGTTTGATTCTCTCTTGTATGAAAGAAAGAAAAGAAAAAGAAAGAAAGAAAGAAAAAGAAAGGAAGGAAGGAGGGAAGGAAGGAAGGAAGGAAGAAAGGAAAGAAGGAAGGAAGGATGGAAGGAAGGAAGGAAAGGAAGGGAAGGGAAGGGAAGGAAAGGAAGGGAAAGAAAGAAATTTGCTGTTTGGTTAGAACTACTCAGCAAATTTTTCTGTAATCTTTAAATAAAATAGACAAAATGCCACTTCAAATTACAGCTTATTTTTCTTTATATCAAAGTTTCTGAAAAGTGGCACTATTGACATTTGGATCAGATTATTCTTTGTTGTAGAGGGTGTCCTATGCATTGTGGATGTTTTTCAGCCTCTCTGCCTCCATAACTCACTACTTATCAGTAGCACACTCCCCCACCCATGAGGACAAACAAAACTGCCTCCAGACATTATCAAGTGTCACCTGAGGCAAAATATCCCACCGTTGAAAACCACTGTTCTATAATAAAGCTCATCAAACAAATTTTATTTTATTTTGTACAACACAATAGTTCTGACATAATCTAGCTATCGTAGCTATAGATTCAGGTATGCAATATTTAGTAATTAAGGATTTTCCAGTTTTATAAAGAAACCTGTTTTCAGTTTTATAATTTCATAATAGCACCAAAGTTTATGATTAAAGATGTAGATACCAGTGTAGCAAAAAGTCATGGTAGTTAATGGTTTTGAACTATTGATTCGATAATCAATAAAATTTCTAGATCTAAATAAAATATGCACTAATTAATACTTATCATAAAGATCGTCAATAGCATTGACCATGTTTTTTCTATTCTGTTATGAAGCATATAAACACAGAATAGGAGACGGCACAAATTCTTTTCTATCATAAGTGTTAAAACCCCATGTTTTAAAAGTATAGTTCTGCTTTTTAAAAAATTACCTATGAGAAATAGAAATTTTGGTATAGCATGTAGATAAATGCATCTCAAATCAACAGCAAATACCTAATTTATTTTGAAATAGTGGAGTCATTATTCTTACATTAATGAGAATAAAGATACTTCACTGTATACATTTTATTCACTATTATCCTTAAAAGTCTTAGCACTGACATACAACATAAAATTAAAATAGGAATGAATGAGTAATGGAAATAACTTGAAGAAACTTAACTAGCAAGCTTAGAAAAGTAGATGGTTACAATATAAGTACATGAAATTCACATAATTTTTGTATTAACATTACTCAACCTGAATTCGCAATAAAATATATATATTCAAAATAGCAAGCACAATACAAACCAACTAGAAATAAAGTTAAAAATTAATATATGGGTTCTAAAAAAACAAATAATAATTCTGAGTTATAGAAAAAACACAACGTTCAAAACAAGAAGATATATTATTTTTATGAATGAAAAGACTAAATAATTTGAAAATTATATTGTAATAGGAACTAGTATATATTGAATATGTCTTATATTCCATGCATCATAAATATTTTAAATAATGTTTTCAAATGATCTTTACAAAATTCTAAGTGGCTATTATGATGAAAGCCACAATTGGATAATTACATTTGTAAAATTACTAAGTGGAAAAACCAATCTAAGAAATTAAGGAAAATATGAGCTCCTCGCCACTCCTTCATTGTTCCCCTATTAGCTTTTAATTGTAAAACATTAATTGAGGAGCTTTTACTAGTTATTGTCATAATGACGTGTTTATTTTTCATTAATGTGAAAATAATTATAATTCTATAGTTAATATACGTTGAGTATCTTATATGAGAGGAACTATACTGAAATTTGAAAGATATTTTAAAAGTAGCACTTGTGGCCTGCTTTTTTCCTTTTTATATAATGGTTATTTTGTGACCACATTTATTATTTAAAAAATTCCATTTAACAATACATTTAAATAAATTAGGATAAAAATCCTAATTAAAAGTAAACATCTAACAGTGTGTATAAAACAAAATTGAAGATTTCATTCATATATTTCAGTTTTTCAAAATACGTTAGTTTCTCATATTTTATGTGATTTCAACTTCAGTATCTAGCCATACAGATTTGAATACATATTTCTGTCGTGGATTCTTAAAAAATTCATGTATTTATTGCTATTACAACCACTGTTTTTCAAACTGAAAGATTTAAAAAGTATAAAATGTAGAGAAGGTTTTAATACTTTCATAATTACACATAAGAACAAAATCACTTTATTAGCCTTATCTCTTGATTTAATCTGAATTTTTCCTTCTGCTCATAATGTATACATCCATAAAAAGGGAGCATTTAACATAGTAATAATTATGTGAGAAAACATGAGAAAAAATCAAGAAATATAAGCTCTTCAAGGAGTACATTAACTTGAAAATTGCCTGGCATGCAGAGAAAGTCTCTTATGCTTCATGTGGTCCTAGGGGATAGTCTGTTGAATTTTAAAAATAACATTCTTTTTCCATCATTGCTTGCTACGAAATGGTTCGAAATATTATTGCTTTAATTGACTGAAAAACATGTCTTTAAACTAAAATCAGTGTTTTAAACAATTAATAATAGGATAATGCTGTATTATTATAACGCTTCAAAATTTATGCAAACACTTTAAAATTTATACAAAGTTTTGCAAGCAGTACCCTATCCAGCCTTTAAAGTTTAAGACGATTTTTTGCTAAAATTACCATTCAAAATTAAAAGTTATAGCAGAGACCAAATGACTGTGGAGATAGAATTTGCCTTTCGGTTTCACTTTTATTGTCTACAGTTAGTAGCAGCCCAGATGCCAGCAGACTGGGCGGTGATGAAGGGCAATTCACTTTCACGCCGTTTTCAGCTAATTAAATACAAGATGAGAATAAGAGATCATAATGTGGTCCCTGATATTTAAAGTGTGATTTACTTCTTATGATTCAATCTGGTGACATTTTTTGTTGGATGGTCAAAGAATATTATGTGTTTTTCACTAAGTTCAACTGCCTCTCAGAAGGCAATTCTAAGGAAATTTCAGCAATAGAGATGGGTAATGGGCTTTTTATTGTGAGGTGAATTCTTCCAATTATGGTCACTTAGTGATACTGCTATAAGAAATAATTTGTTGTATTTTTTCCCTTTGTATTGTTGTTTCCAATCAAATGGAAAAGAAAAAACCAAAACAAATGTCTTGTTGGAAATCATATGTTGCCATTTATCTGCTGTAAATCCCCCAAAAATTTATTCGACAGATTTTTACTTTTATTTTTATTTACGTATTTATTTATTTATTTGAGTTGGAGCCTCGCTCTGTTGCCTAGGTTGGAGTGCAGTGGCGCGATCTCAGCTCACTGCAACCTCCATTTCCCAGGTTCAAGCAATTCTCCTGCCTCAGCCTCTCAAGTAGCTGGGACTACAGGCACGTGCCACCACGCCCGGCTAATTTTTTTTCTTTATATTTTTAGTAGAGTCAGGGTTTCACCGTGTTGGCCAGGATTGACTGATTTTTAAAAATTAATTACCAAGAAATAGCTTGCAATTTGGTGTTAAATTTTAAAAATACCCAAACCAAAGGGAAGGAAATCTAGCTAGAGAGACAGACAGACACACACACACACAGACACACATCCAAATACATAGAAGCTTAATTTTTAAAAAGTAACATTTTGAAAAAAAATAGATCAGATATGCTGTCAAATTTTTGCTTAAGGCCATCAGCAAAAGTGAAAAATATCTAGTGGATTAAACAACCACAATAATTAGCTCATGATAAACACTAGTATGTTAAAATATTTATTTTAATTATATTTTATTTATGAAAACTTATAAGCAGTTAGATGTTATTTTCAACTTAAATCTAGAGTAACTCTTTAATTGGCATCATATTTTAAAGTTACATTTAATTCTGGAGATAATTAAACACAATTTTTGTTTTCCATATCTAAGGTTGCTTGTACATAATGTTGTGTAAGATGAACTCATTTTTATTTTATTTTATTTTATTTTATTTTATTTTATTTTATTTTATTTATTTTATTTTATTTTATTTATCTGACGGAGCCTCTCTGTCGCCCAGGCTGGAGTGCAGTGGCACGATCTCGGCTTACTGCAAGCTCCGCCTCCTGGGTTCAAGTGATTCTCCTGCCTGGGTCTCCAGAGTAGCTGGGACTACAGGCCCCCGCCACCACGCCTGGCTAATTTTGTGTATTTTCAGTTGAGACGGGGTTTCTCCGTGTTAGCCAGGATGGGCTCCATCTCCTGACCTCGTGATCCGCCCGCCTCGGCCTCCCAAAGTGCTGGGATTACAGGAGTGAGCCACGGCGCCCAGCTGATAAACTCATTTTTTTATGTGGAGCTTCCAAAAAATATTAAAGGAAGCATCATTGCCTCCTTTAAAAAGTGTCATTCTTTTAAAAGGAGGCATCAAAATAGTTTTGATTTTGTAAATTTGAAAAATAACAGACAGATCAGGATATGTCAAACCTAGTAGATTTTTGATATTTCTGACTCTAAAAGAGACAAAGTTCATTTTCTTCATAGAATCGTAATTACATTCTCATTTTACAGATATGGAGTGCAAAGTGAGGGAATATTAAGTAATTTTTCTATGGCTAAACAACGAGTAAAGAGTGGGGCCAATTTGGATTAAAACAACCTAGTTCCAAGCTCTATGCCCTTGGCTGCTATATATTATGCTGTCTTATATTTTGCAAGTTAAAAAAAAAAATTGAACTAGAGAGATCAAGTGACTCATTAAATTCCACAGAGTAAGAAAGCAGCTTATTTGGTGCAACAAGTAATTTGGATCCTCTGTTATGTGTAAATTTAAACCTAAACATGGTCAATCTGTACTGGATTTAGTATTACACATAACACTATATAGATGGTATCCGTTAGCCAAAATTTCTTTTTCATAAGAGTTTTCACAGTAATTAAGAAATATTTTAACAACATAATCCAAGTTTCTTTAGCACATTTTTTAAGAAATGAAAGATGGAGAAGTTGACAGAAAAAATAGACATCAAAATGATTCCATGCATTTAGCAACTATGAGAACAGATTATCTTTCTGGGAATACCTGACAAGGCGCCCCCAAAATCTTAGGTTCAAATGGTACTTATCTGTCAATTAAAACTGGAGCTGTCACCAGAAAATGGCATTTCTTTCACATATTTGACAAGAGACCAGATTTAGTTTACTTTATCAAAGTTCTAAATTGCCAAGTTAAACAATGTAATTTTGGTCTCCCAATGTAATTACACTGTATCTCACTACAGTCTCTGAAAGGAAAATCTTTCTTCCGCTCAAAAAAAAAAAAAAAAAAAAATTAAGAGTCTTTACAGAGCTTTACCACTCTGGAAAAAAGAATGATACTAGTTTAACAGTTTTATTTTTGCAATTGTCTCTTTTATCCTCAGTTGCAATGGTAAACACCCACTGACAAATAAATAGTACTGGATGATTGTTCCTATTCCTACATGATAAATATGGTTTTAAAAAAGAGAAAATAGGGCAATATTTATAAGAGAAAATAGGGCAATATTTATAAAGTATATGCATCTCCCTCATCCTAATCCCCTCCCAAAATGATTCCATAATCTAAGTCCAAATCCTGCTCTTTTCACTTTCACCTGCCTGTCAATTGTCAGTTTAAGTGAGTCTGCTATATGTATTTTTTCTTTTCTTTCTATGAAAAATGGTAGAAATTTTCACATGACAGTTAGTAATTGCAGAAGTTCCACAGGGACTAATATTCAATGTGCTAGTTGAAGCAAGATAGTCTGGATACAATTATTAAAGTCATTTCCCAGAGCACCACAGGTATCCTCTAAAGATGAGGGGTGAATAGATTTATTTATTGCTCTCATCAAAAACTTGAGTTTGATGAATAAACCAGTTTGCCTCCATGTGAAGCTGTCTTCCACATTAGATCAGCTTCTGCCTACTCCATTGACTAAAAATAGGGAAGACATTCTCTCTCCCCCTCCCTTCAGCTGAACACTCAGCCCTTTCATAGTGCAATGCATCCATCAGATGCATACTCATTACTATTTGACAAAGCTACAACAAATTTAAAAAATGGTCTATATATTCTAGTTTGTGAGCACAGCAGAATAAAAATTAAGGGTTCAACAGTAATTATGAAGTTAATATGAATAGGAGAAATTGACAGGTGGAGTTTTCAAGATCGCAATCTGATGTTGAGTAGCTGGAGCTATGGAGTTGGCAGTGGGTGGAGAGAAAGGTAGAGAGAGCAGACATACCGTGTTTTGATTTCTCCATTCCAGTGAGTAAACAAAGCATTTTGAATATTCTAGGTGTTCTTATGATTCTAAGCCACCTTATAAATTTCAAAAAAGACTAAAAATAAGATACATCTTATAGAAACGTCTCTACTTCAGAGAGTGTGTTGGCACATGAGACAGAACCAATGCAAAAACAAACAAAATCAACAAAATAAGTTACATATATTGACAAACATGTATTAAACCAGACTCAGCTTATGATTCAGTTTCAAGTAACAGAAATAAAAGAATGGAATTAACATGCACTTATAATGATATACGATGTGTGGCCAGATGCGATGTCTGACGCCTATAATCCCAGCACTTTGGGAGGCCTAGGCGGTTGGATCACCTGAGATCAGCAGTTCGAGACCAGCCTGGCCAACATGGCAAAACCCTGTCTCTACTAAAAATACAAAAATTAGCCAGGCCTGGAGGCATGCACCTGTAGTCCCAGATACTTGGGAGGCTGAGGCAGGAGAATTACTTGAACCTGGTAGGCAGCGGTTGCAGTGAGCCAAGATCGTGTCATTGCACTCCAGCCTGGGTGACAGAGCAGGACTCTGCATAAAACAAAGAAAGAAAGAAAGAAAAGAAAGAAAAAGAAAAGCAGGAAGGAAGGATGGAGAAGAAAAAAATATATTGTGTGTCATTCTTGATTCATTTTCTTTCAATATAATGAGAAAATATCCCACTTATTATCACTTCTTCGTGAGTCATTAGCATCTAAAAAACAATAAATACCTATTCCTGGAGTTCACAAAATATAAAAAAAAAGCAATTGAATTTTTACCAAAATTTGATATAGATGAAAACTCTTTCAAATTTAATTACAACATTGGATCATGAAATTAATTTATTTGGTTTCTTCTACATCAGAGAATGCACAATTCCAAAGATATACCCTCTTTCCCCAGAAAGGGTGAAAAATAAATTTTCTATTTTCCCTTTATCCATTGTGTAAACTTTGAAGTAGACTCAAATCTCACTGCCTACACTGGTTACTTTTATTATCTCCACCATTACTTCTGCCAAGATTATTTATTTTCCTAGATTGCTTGTTTGATTAGAAGGCAGATCTGTGTCAATGTGAGGAGCTGGTATGGTATTTGGAAAAGCACCAACTAATTGTAAAAATACCTGGTTTCTAGTCATGGCCACTGGCTCCCAGAAGCTCAACTGCTGCCAGAATTCATCTAGTACGCTTGCTATATTCCAAGCACTTGTCAACATTCTTGAAACATATTAGCTACTCAATGAATATTCATTTGAAGGAATGAGAAAGGGAAGAAAAGAGTTGGAAGTAATTTAATGCTTTTGATAAATACATTCTAGTTGAGAAGAAAGAGAATGATAGAAGAATCATTCTATAGACAAGTAAGTCACAGTAACTAATCTGTGATAAGAAAACAAATAAAGAAAAGAGGAATTAATATAGAATTAATAGGACAGGATATAATTTAGCAGGTAAGTAAGGTAGGCCTCCATTCATTGAAGACATGTAAGTCACATGTCCCCTGGCCTATTATAGCTCTTTAAAAGTCGAAAAGACAAATCATCTGAGACTGAACTCATATCTCTCTCTTACCACATACCCAAATGTGTCCCTCCTTCTATTTTACCCATCCCAATAAATGACTCTATCATTCACATGGTTATGGTAGCTAGAAACTCTCGAGCCATCATTGTCACATCATCCTCTTTCAATTAACATGTCCAGTCTGCCACTAAATCCTAATGATTTGACTTTCTATTATCTTCCAATATTCATTTCCCTAATTTTTCATCCATACTACTACCTATACCACCAATTTAGAAATTTATCTCCACTTAAAAAAAAGATTTCTGTGGATCCACTTTGGTCTTATTCTAATAATACTATACTCTCACAGTAGATAAAGCAATACTTTCATAGGTAAATCTAACTGTGTCAGCTTTCTACCTTAAAATTCTCAGTGGCTTCTCATTTTTGTTCATATAATGAAAAAGGAATCTCTTATGGTACTCTCCAAAGCCCTGCATGGTTTTCTTTTGGTTTCACGTCTAACACACCCCCACTCCCACCCTCCTTTCTGTCTTTCCTATTTTTTTAAATACAATTATTTGAGACTGAGTTTCTCTCTATTGCCCAGGCCAGAATGCAGTGGCACGATCTCGTCTCACTGCAATCTCCACCTCTCAGGATCAAGGGATTCTCATGCCTCAGACTCTCAAGTAGCTGAGGTTACAGGCACCCACCACCATGCCCAGTTAATTTTTGTATTTTTAGTAGAGATGGGGTTTCACCGCATTGGCCAGGCTGTTCTCGAACTCCTGACCTCAGGTGATCCGCCCTCCTCGCCCTCCCAAAGTGCTAGGATTACAGACATGAGCCACCATGCCTGGCCTCCCACCCTCCTTTCTTTTCTCCAGTGTCACCTGCTTTATTTTATTTCTCATCTGTTCAGCACAGCTTCATCTACAACAGAAAATATATTTTTCCACCTGACTGTAAATTTCTTTTTTCTTTCCCTGTCCCTCCTTTTTTTGCTATAGTTACAGCATATCAAACCTATAATTCTCCATTCTATCATCTTCTCATGAAAATCTTGAATAGTAATTCTCACCAAGTCAATTTTTGTTATCTATCCTTTAAAGAACTTAACCATAGTTTCAGCTTCACATTTATTTGTATAATTGATTGATCATTGTCCATCATGCTCATTAAAATGCAATAGGACTAAAGATTGGAAACAAAAAAAAATGCAATAGGAGAGCACAGTCTATGTATCATTTTGGTCATGATTTTGTCTTTTATTCTGTATAGACTTCCTGGAACATATTAAGTTATCAAATTATGTCAATTGTAAACGATGAGAAAGAGGAAAGGAGAATGAAAGAAAGGGACACACCTAAGAATGTGAAGGGTGGGCTGGCAAGGGTGGGGTAGGGTTGTATGGCATTCAGTCCCTGAGGGACCTTAACATACTTACATGCACAAGAACTCGGCATATTTTCGGAATCAAAAATCAGAGAACAGGAAAGAAGGGGCAGCATGCAGGCTACACTTAGCATAACACGCAAGGATGAAGTCATTCAGGGCTTGATAATCACTAAAAATAAAGGTATTTAGCAGTGATTGGCTATTACATCATGCTGAAATGTTCCAAACCCTTCACATATACTAATCTATTTAATCATCATCGCAATCCTGTCTATTATATTTTATTATTATTCCCATATGCTGATGAGAAAACTGAGGCACAGAGGACATAATTAGTTATTTAATAGCTTAATTAAGATGCTACAACTAGCACAGAAATGAGCCAGAATTTAAAGCAAGTCAGTCTCACTACAAAGTCTGGGTACTTGAATGCTACACCAAAGAATTTGGATGCCACCACATTATTATAGAGTAGAACTATAATAGAAGAGCAATAGATCATTTCCTTTACCCCAAAGTTTTTGAGTTTTAAAATAAATCCATGTGTCTCACTCAATATCATTGTGCTGCCTTTCACAAATATGTCAGTGTTTTGTCAGTCAAACCCATTATCTTCTTTTTCTTAAAATTTAAACTTTTGTTTTATTGTGATAAAAACACTTAATATGACATGTACCCTCTTAAAAATGTTTAAGTATATGATGCAACATTGTTAACTATAGGGGCAATGTTGTACAACAGATCCCTAGAACTTATTTATCTTTTATAACAGAAACTTGATACTCACTGAACGACAAATCTCATTTTTCCTTCCCCATAGCCCTTGAGAACCACCATTCTTTGCTCTGTTTCCAGGACTTTGACTATATTAGATACCTTATGTAAGTGGAATCATGAAGCTTTTGTCTTTCTGAGACTGGCTAATAGTGGCCATCAGAAAGCAAATCTCTTAACTAAGCTCACTTCTGCAGAGATTAAGGACTACGCTTCTCAGGAAAAGGTATATGCCCCTCCTCTTCATGCGGGTCTTCTGGAACCCTGCACATTCCAAAGGTGTTTCCCCTTAAAATTTAGAAGGGTTCATGGTGATGTAGAACAACCTCTAGCAAAAAGCTGGTAATACTGCTTTTTAAAGCTGGCAATACTGCTTTTTAAAGCTGGCAATTAATAGAAAGGATAGGGGGACGCTGAATAATTCTGGAGTTTAGGATAACTTTATGCTTTGTTTTCTTTAGCTTCAAGGAAAGTAAAAGCCACACTTGAATGTCATCCATATGTTCCTAAAAATGTTTATCTAACATAGTATCATTTCCGAGAATAGTTCGTTTGTAGCCATTTTTTTTTAAATAATCGGAAAGAGAAAAAGGCTGACAGAGAGTAATTTAGTAAGCTATCAGGGTGGAATGGGAATCGAATTAGAACTAAAACTCACAATGCCTACCCTTCTTCATAAACATTGACACACTTACATGGAAGACAAAACACAAAATAAATATGTGCATAGTATTTTAACTTTAAAAAGTATAGGGATATATAGATAAGTTATGCGAAAGAAGGTAATACATCTAATCTTTGCTGATGCTCAGTAACTATAAATAAAAGTATAAATGTGTATATGACGGATGAACGCATAGAAGATATTTTTCTTCTATATAAAAATAAACCTCTTTAAAAATATTTGTTTGCAAAATTCAGAACATATTATATACAAAATATTTATTAAAATAAAATATGAGGATAATCTCAGTAAGATAAAATTAGTTCTATTTTTATTCAGTTGGTTTATATATTGTAACCAGTGATTTGTCCTAGCTTTCAAGATACAACTTAAAAACACTTAGAACCCTATAAAACATTTTTAAGATACAACTATTCAAATTAGAGGATGTTAATTGTTAATCAAATTATTGTTACCTAATCCATTTATTATTTGATTTAAAATTCCCTGAGGACAGATGCAGCATTGTATAGATATTATTTAAATCAAACAATAGTAAAAGTTGAACACAAAGTTCACCAAATTTGATGTATTTCAATTAAAAAAAACATAGAAATTCAAAAAATGTGTGACGTATGTACATTAAAGAACAAAAAGGAACTATAATGAGGGTACTAAGCCCTTCTAGAGAATTTTATAAGTTGTTAATAGAAAGGAGAAAAAAATAAAGTGATTTTTGTATTAGCGTACTTGAGAGAACTTTGGAAAAATTTCTATTCTTAAGGCAGTTTTCACAGAGCATCAGATGGTGCCCTTGACAAAGATTGACGTCTTAAATGAGAAAGTTATAGAGCAAGTAGAGTAATTCAAGTCCAATAAATCACCAGGAACATATGGTATATATCCAAGATTTCTGAAGGAAATAGTGTGAACTTTCATAGACACAAGGGGAAAAAAGCATGAAATATAGCCTTAATTGTAGCATCTGCTTTAAAAGATTGGAAGACTACTAATTTGGTACACAGTATATGAAAGGAAAATATCTAGAAGAGGATCAAATAAAAAAATTCAATGCTTTCTGCTTGTACATGTGATATTGAGTAATCTTGTACATTTCTGTACTGTATTCTTCTCACTTTATCTTTCCTGAATTTCTCATTTAATAAAGCTTTTCTGTCATCTCTCTTCCTGATCTCTGCTATTTTCCAGCTACATACTACTTAATAAGCCAGTGGTTGACATCCCTGGATATTGAAATTCATTTTCACTTGTCAAGTCAAAAACAGGTTAATTAGTAGTGTTATCACCCTGGGTCTTTCTCAGAAAAATTGCAGTGTTTCTTTCTCTTTTTTTTCTTTCTCTCTCTCTCTCATGGTGGTTGTGTTGTTGTTTTGTTCTGTTTTGTTTTGTTTACATGAAAATAAATTGAAATATGCTAATTTTCAAACAGAATTGATATTGTTGTATTTTGTTTTTCAGCCATTAACTCATTCTGTTGGATTCTATGTGTTAATCAAGAAATCTGTTATCATTTGAGAGTGTAAAAAATTAAATAAATTTGTTTACTTTTTATTAATGTATCAGATACATACAGAAAAGTGTACTAATAATAATTGCTTAAACTCAATGGACTTTTACACATACATGTACTAATATGTGACCTCTGGCTAAATAATCATAAAACACAGGGTATCAAGAAGTCTCTTTACCCTCTGCCAATCAGTATATTCTCAAAGGTAATGACTATTCTGAATTCTACTATCTTAAATTAGTATTCTGTTCTTTGATTTCAAATACATATAATCATATTGACTATTGTCTGGCTCCTTTTGTTCCAAATAATGTCTGTGGGATTCATCAATGCTACAGTATCTATTAATAGGTTAATCTTATTTTATTTATAGGTAGAATTCATTTTATAAAAATATAGTAATTTATCCACTGTCTTATTGACAAAAATTTGAGCTGTTTCCAGTTTTTGTCTCGTGTTAATGAGCAATAAATATTTCGTATTCATGTTTTTTAGTAACCATATACACCATTTTTACTTGATTATAAACTTAAGAATAAAATTGTTAGTAATAGGGTAACCATTTAATTAAATTAAGTAAATAATACCAAACTGTGTTCCAACGTCTTAATATCATTAACATTGAAATAGTAATATATATTTGAGTTCAGTTGTTTCACATGTTAACCAACACTTGGTATCATCAGTCTTCTCATTTTTAGTCATTAAGTGAGTAGTGGTATCTCATTGTGGAATTAATTTACATTTTATTGAGGAGTAATTATGTTAATACATTTTATTAAGTTTATTCACTATTTGATTATGACTCTTTGTAAAAATACGTATTAAATTTTTGCTCAGTAAAAAAAATCAAAAGTTTTACCTTTCTCTGATTCCTAGAAAAACATTACTTATTCTAGATTGGGTAACTTGTTGAATTTATCATCTATTTAACAATTTATTCATTTGTATATAGATGTCATAAATTTTTTTGAAGTTCAGTGAAGGTTTTTTACATTTGTGCTTTTGGAATCTTGTTTAAAAAATCTTTGCTTGCATTAAGATCATATAAATATTTGTCTATAATTTAATCCAAAAGTTATATTGTTTTACACTTCACATTTAGGACTATGTTTCTTCTCTAAATATTTTTGAGTAAAGGGCTAATGTTTACATTTTTTTCAAACAGAAGTCAATATTTTTCTGCAATATTTATTTGAAATACCAATTTACCTCACTGAATTTCATTGACAACTTCGCAGTCAGTCAAACTGAACTGAACTTTCTGTAATGTTCTATTATTCTGTTGCTTACCCTGTGCCATAGGAAGAAATTTAAGGTCATAGCTTAGAACCTCCTGAGGGTGCATAAGAACCTTCTAACTACTGTAGTGGCATCATCAAAGATTACTCAAAAATAACAACAAACACACACACACACACACACACAAACACGTACAATGAGAGAGAAAGATTGAGAGGAAAGAAAAACTTAAAGCAGCCATAGAAAAAAAATACTTGTCAGTTTTTATCAACCATATGAAGAAAAATAGTAAGATTTGTTTTCCATAATTCAGCCACAGAGAATTTTTAAAGCATGTGTCAGACAATGATAATCTTTTAGGTGAACACTACTGCAGTTTTTCATTGCATTTAGTTGCCAAACAGTTTACCACGACCTTTTAACTCCTACATATTGTGGATTACGACAAAATCTGCAACCTCACCTTAAGCCACCTTCCTATGGTTCTTGTTTTAATCTGTTTTCTCCTGCTTTAACAGAATACCTGAGACTGGGTAATTTATAAGAAATAGAAATGTATCTCTCACAGTTCGAGAGGCACAGAAGTTCAAGATTAAGGGGCAAGAATCTTGTGAGGACCTTCTTGCTATATTGTTCCTTGTCAGACGGTACAAGACAGAAGGGCAGAGAAAGGGCAAGACAGAGATAAAAGGAGACCAAACTTGTCCTTCAATAAAAATCTGCTATCTTGGATAATGAACCTAATCATAAAATAATGGCATTAATTCATCCACGAAAATAGAGCCCTCACGGCCAAAATGCCTCTTAAAAGTCTTATGTCCTACTACTCTCATAATGGCAAATAAATTTCAACATGAGTTTGAGAAGGGAAAAACATACAAACCATAGCAGCTCTCAATGGTAAACCACACTAGATTTTTCAAACAAGCTGGTGTTGTTGTATCTTAGCCTTTGGAATTCCTATTGCATTTGGGATACTAATTCCCTGATTTTTGCTTTGCTAAGTATTTTCTAACATTCTGGTATCATATTACATTTCCAACACTGATATATCATGAATCACCAAATTTAAAATGCCCCACCTCACTTGACCCACCCCAACCAATTTCTATTTTATCCTCCCATTTTATTTTATTAAAGCATTTGCCAATCTCTGAAAGAGTCTCATTTATGTATTTGCTTTACAATCAATTATGTATTTGTTTATTAATGTCTGCTTGTTTTCTACTATCATGCATTTGTTTAAACTTTTTATATAAATTAATTTTATTTAAGTATATTAATATTGGTCACGAGTCATATTTATTGACAATTTATATCTTTAGTCAAGCTCTAAAAATATAATGCAGACTGTAACACAGTGAATGATATAGGATTGAACTATTTTAATAAAAAGATAGTTTATTTCATTCTAAAATACACAGAGAGATGAAAAATAAATCAAACATAGAGGTTTTCTGATAATTTTAGGCTTAGACTGACTATGCAGAAAACTCTTGGAGTCTTCCTACTAGACAACTTGACGCTATGTGAAATAATAAAGGCAAGTATCAATCCAGAAGGTTTAACTCTTATAAAATGACAGTAAAACATATAATAGCTAAGGATTGTTTGTTTACTTTTTAAAGCATGAATGTTTACGTGCATGTGTTGGGGGGGCAGATGGGTGTTTTATTCCTTCCACATTCTAGGCTCCTTTGGAACAAGCTTTTTTTTTTTTAGCAATTGCTCAAAAAACATTCCTTGAAGTTATAAGTTAATTGGAATTTTAATCTAAGTGAATAAACTAATTATTTAACATGCTTGTTTCCACACACCGTAAGTTCACAAATTGCAAAAAATTAAAAACCTGTGTAATTATTTGTCAGTCCTTTATACTCACCCATTTTTGTTCTGTCATAAAATAATCATATACTGATTTTCCATAATCTTTAGGGATTGTAACTAGACTCATTTTAATTCTCACCATCAACATATTCAAATATTCTACTTCTTTCCTAAAGATTTGTGCTAAAATTCTTAAAGGCTCACGTGGCAACGAAAAGGCAATAAACTGTAGAGAAAATAACTTATTACCAAGATGAACAAGAGAATAATTGCCCTAGTTTTCTTATCTATAAAGATGAAATATCGACCTCTCTCTCTCCAGTCAAACACAACTCTAACTCTCTATAATTTTATGTATTAAAAATGAATAATATATACTAATGTTCTTCATAATTAGGATGAAATATTACTCTGTATTAACAGGAACAGTACTGGTGGCTTCAAATCTCCTCTTCTCCTTAGCATGGAGAAGTCTGGTGTTCCTCCAAAAATGGCTGCTACTTGCTGCCTGGAATACAAATGTCCAGTAGTGAACAAATGTAGATGGTCCCTATACTAAAATTTTGGCAATGGTAGAGTCAGTGACAAAAGGTGCATGTTTTCAGCAACAGTAGCGGCTTCTCTGGCAACAACAGAAATAAGTCAATTAGGTCCTTAGCGGTTTCTATTCACACGGGGAAACTGAGGAGACTCTGGCAAAAACAGAGGGTATTATAGCCAGCCAAGAAGAGAGAAAATCTTACAAGATTGTGCAGGAAGAAACAGAGAAAGATAAGCCATTTGTTTTGGTGTGAAAGAGTTGAAACCAATAGCGAGGGAAATGAAGCATAAGTGACATCTAAGATGTGTGAAAAGAAGAATTTCATTCTGCCAACATCCAAAATGTGATGAACAGTAACAACCAAGAATATCAGCAAGGAACTGTTCTCCAGATGCAATAAGAAAGAAAAGTCAGTTAGGGCTACAATCATTTTAAGACAGAGGGTTTTTATTTTTTCTATCCATTTTCAATAACAATTAAGCTTTCTGAGCAACAGCACTAAGCATTGGAAAACGTTTTTTTAAAAAATGGGAAAGTATCAGTTTATCTTATCAGGTAATAAGCATGCTATCAGGAAATTGAAAAGTTTTTGTCTGATCTTTCAAGCTAGGAACTTTGGATAGTATAATTTTTGTGTTTTCCTAGCAATGAGTTTTCTTGACTCTTATAATACAGAGTATACTAGTAAGAGTATGAAATGCATGCATAACACAATTCATTTTGAATTGTGGAAAGAATGTAACTAACTCATTTTGATTCTTTTTTAAATATGTTAAACAAAGTCTCCAGTGATCTTAATAAAAAAGAATAAGGTAGCTCCAGGTCACTCAGACAGAAATCTCTAAGTTGAGCTTGTTCCATTGAAACCTAAAAATCTGCTTTCTTTTAGCAGTTTGGTCAATGTCTCCTTTTAGAGCATGGTGTCCCTTTTGGATATTGTTTAAAGTTTAGAAAATAAATATAAGGAAAGGAAGAGTTTATCCTTTTCTAAAAATTAAGTATCATAAATAGCTCACACAGGGAATTCCTACAATGCTTAAATATTTATTAATAAATTTGTTTAAAAATTGTGATTGAAGAAGCTGTCCCTTAACATAAGTAGTTCTAGAAAAAAGTGAAAAATAGAATAATTAAAAATACTACATATATATATATATATATATATATATATATATATATATATATATATATAAACCTTGCAGCTAGGAAAATCTTTGACTTTTTTTTTTAACCTACAGTTAGGCAAACCAAATATTCTTAACCTAGATATTCTGAAAAGTCAAGGATCTCTGTGATGAAAGTCATCTTTCTCTAAACATGCCCTTCAGCTAGTCCGAGTGCAGTGGTGATTACAACTGATTGATCACAACCAGTTACAGATATCTTTGTTCCTTCTTCACTCTCACCACTTCATTTGACTAGTCTTAAATAATAACTAAATTGGTGAATAAATTTTTAATTCTCTCCAAACATATATCCAATGGGAAATTTTCCCCTTGTTATCAGTGAGAGGCACTGTAATGTAGAAAAAAAAACATTAATTTGGGCTTATATTCCAGATCTGTTATTATACAAAATAAGTTATAGTTGGTCCTGCATTAATTCATCAGTACAAACAGAAAAACTAATCCTGTACTTAGGTGATAATAAATTTTTGTAAGGATATGGTATGATGGAAGTCAAAAGTCAGTTATCAAAAATATTTTTCTGATTCTTTTTTGTATCCCCTAATAAACTAAAAGCAATAATCTTTTTACAAGTCAGAAAATGTATATTAAAATAAAGAACGAGTTATAAAAACTGAATTAAGAGGCCATATGAGAGAGCTAAAGTAAGTTAGAGATTATCTAGCCTTAAACACGAGTTACAGATGTGATAATTGGGCCTAGAAGAAGGAATCATTTTATTAGGCTCATGTTATATAACAATAACAGAAATGGAATTACATCATGGTCTTCCAATGATTCCATCAATTAAAGCTTATTCCACTTGCCTTCTGAATATCCCATCATTAATATCAGTAACTACTGATTGAACGCATAAAATGTGAAGTCACAGAGCTAACAACTAGAGATTTGATAATAACTGCAGTGATTTCAGTCCTGCTGTAAATGAGTTTATACTATCTGGAGTAGGAAATGAAGGAGTAAAAAGGCAATCATTATATAATAAAGTAAGCTTTAAAAATATAAAGAAATTAAAACCATGTTACATTGTACTCATTTTGGCAGCATATACTAGAATTGGAAAAATACAAAGAAGATTGGTATGGACCATGAACAAAGATGACATGCAACTTTGCGAACCATTCCTTATTTTTGTTAATAAAAACACTCAACAAACTATGAATAAAAGGGAACATCTTCAACCAGGTGAAGGGCATCTACAAAAACCCACACTAACACTGAATTTAATGGTGATGCTTTCCCGTGAAAATCAGCAATCAGACAAAGACATTTTCATTTACAACTTTGATCAACATTTTCCTGAAGGGTCTAGCTTGGGAAATTATGCAAGAAAAATAAATAAAAGGCATGCAAATTGGAAAGAAAGATATTAAACTATTCTTATTTGTAGACATTATGATGATGTATATAAGAAAATTTTAAGCAGCCAATAAAAATACTATAAGGGAGTTCAGCAGGTTTCAAGATACAAGATCAATATACAAAAATGAACTGTATTTCTAAATACATGTAATGAAAAGTCCAAAAATGAAATGAGGAATGTAATTTCATTTACAATAGTATCAAAAAAATAAAATATATAGAAAAATATTTAACAAAAGACGTGCAAAACCTATACTCTGAACAAAGTATAAAACATTGCCAAAAGAAATTAAGAATCTAAATTATTTTTAAAAATTTTATTTTCATACATTGAAAGATTTAGCATTATTAAGATGGCAATACTCTTAATTGATATATAGGTTCAATGAAACCTTTATCAGAATCCCTGCTTAGTTACTTGTAGAAACTGATGAGTTGATTCAGAAATTTTATGGAATTGCTAGGGACCCAGAATAGACAAAACAATCTTGGAAATTAAAACAAAAACACACCAGAAGGATTCATCTTCCTAATTCCAAAACTTACTATGAAACAATGGTAACCTAGATACAGTAGTACCAGCACATGGATAGAAATGTAAATCAATAGAATAGAAATGAAAGTCCAGAATAAACCTACATATCTATGATTAACTGATTTTGAACAAAGGTGTCAAGACTTGCCAATGGAGAAAAATGTTCAGAATTTCAATTCTGAATTATAGTTATTATTCAATATTAATATATATTAATCTAATAATTACATCCAATAATTATCTAATATTATCATATTATAAACTGAATTATAATTATTATTAAACTTTAAGATGATCTGGAAATTGCACACATCACTTTTACTTATAAGCCACTGGGACAAACTTCTATGTCCTAAGCTACCTATAAGGCAGATTGGGAAATCTCAATAAACAAACACACAAGTAATATACAAATGTACTGCTACCAAGTGGAAGAAAGTGTGTGTGTGTGTGTGTCTGTGTGTGTTTGTGTGTGTCTGTGTCTGTGTGTTGTGAGAGAGAGAGAAAACTAAAAGGCAATGGTTTGTCTCTCCACAACTTCTCTATTAAAAATTTTCACATGATCTTTCATTATAATTGTGATAAAAGTAAAGCTTCTGACCATGGTCTAAAAACATTATATTTTCTGACCCCTCATCTGCTGCCACTGTCCTCTTTGCTAATTAAACCAAGCAAACTTTCCTTCTATTCCTTTCTATTTCTATACCAAGCTTGTTTAAACTTAGAATATTTATATGTTGCCACTTGCTATTCTTTGCATTAGAAAAATGCCTTCTTTCATATTCTCTCATGGTTAGGTCTTTCTCTTTATTCAATTTTGAGTTCTTTAGGAATGTTTTCCCTTGAACACCCAAACTAAATTATGCTAAGTGTATCGTTCTCATGTTTTATCCTCCACCCACATAAAATTAACAGCCACTAACTCTAATTAGTGCTTTCAGAAGAATTACAGTGATTCCCCTATGTAATAATCATTATTGCCTTCAACATGCTCTCATTTGTTTGTTTGTTTACTTAATATCTGTTTTTGCCCACAAAAGTAATCTCAGTGAGAATAATCTTTGCATTTTTCAATCATCTTGATGTCAAACAAGCAATAAGTAATTATGTGTAGAATGTGTGATAAAACTAGTAATTAATGTGATGGTAGAGGTAGTACATGAAACCAAAGATATATAGAAAAGGAGTACTTTATCTTGGGTTGGGAGGGGAAGGACAAGTTTCCTGGAAAAACATCCTTAATTATGATTTTAAATGGAGCCAACTGAAGCAAAGGTAAAAGAAACAATTCCAAAGGCTTAAAGGTTAAAAGAAAAAGGAAATATAATTTATTGAAGAATCTTCTTAAAGAAGAGTCCTAGGGCTGGGTTATTACTATTTTTGCCAACTTTACAGAGTTATGATTGGCAAATGCAATTAATTGTATACATTCAATGTATATAATATATATACCTAGTGTATATATATACATTATGGAATTATTACCACCAAGTTAATTCTCATACATATTATCTCGCATATTTATACCCACATTTTGCGAATAAGAATCCTTAAGAGCTACAAACTTAGCAAATTTCAAAAATATAATACATTATTTTTAACTATAGTAATTATGCTTCAATTTGAATTCTAGAATTTATCTGATAACTGAAAGGTGTGCCCTTTGACCAAAATTTTCTCCTTTATCTAATCCCCCAGGCCCCAGCCCCAGGTAAACACTATTCTACTCTGATTTTATGAGTTCAACTTACTTTTTATTTTAAAATAAGTGATGTGATAATGATGCAGTATTTTGCTTTACTGTATCAGGTTTATTTCATTTACCATAATGTTCTTCATGTTTATCCATATTGTTGCAAATTATAAGATTTTATTCTCTTTTAAGGCTGAATAATATTTTAGAATGTGTGTGCATTTGTGTGTGTATCACGTTTTCTTTATGCATCAATCCAGTTACAGGCATTTGGGTTTTTATATCTTGGTTATTGTGAAAAATGCTACAATGAATATGATACTCATTTCATTTTCTTTAAATATATACTAAGAAGTGCAATTGCTAGAGCATGTAGTAGTTATTCTTTTAATTTTTGAGCAACCTCCACACTGCTTTCCATTATGGCTATACCAATTTACATTCCTACCAACAATGTACAAGGGTTCCCTTTTCTCTACGTCCTCTTCAACAGTTTTTTTTTTTTTGACTTTTTGATAATAGCCATTCTAACAGATGCGAGATGACATCTCACTGTGGTTTTGATTTGTATTGCCCTGATGACTAGGGATGTGGAGCACCTTTTCATATATCCGTTGGTCATTCATATATCTTCTTTGGCAAAACGTTTATTCAGATGCCATGTTATATACAACAGAAAAGGGAATAATAAAATTCAAGACTGGAGAGGTAAGTCAGAATCAGATCACAACAAAATTATCCATAGGGTGGTTGTCACTTCTTAAAATAGTTCTATGCTCACTATATGTCATATTCCTTAATTTTACTCAGATCATTAAAAGGCTTAAAATAGTTTTTTAAAAATATAGAAATAGCTCTAACAATTGCAAAAATTAACCTATCTTGTTTAAATTTTCAGATTCCATTTTCATAGTGTCTTGCTACCTTATTATCTTGCTTCATAATGAATAGTTTCCTGCAGCAGTTCACAGCATAAAATTCTAGAACATTCCATTGCAAATATTATAAGGGAAAATGTTTTAGCACTTTGTACACGAGTACAGCAATATAGGGTCTATGTATAAAATGTCACATGCAATAAGGAAAAGAAAAAAAAAAGTCTCTGAAAATACCATGCATAGAGGAAATAGAGTCCCTGCAATCTCCTAAAAAATTTCTGTGGAAGACATTAAACTTCCTTTTATTCAATGCTACCTTAATCTTTTAATACCTGTGTTTCTTTAACAAGGCATAAAGTTGTCCCACAGCCTGGTCTGAATGGTGTCTTTCTAAAGCTTCCTATGGAGAACTACTTCTAACAGCCCAGTGGTGATGGAGAGTTTCTTTCCGTTATTCAGAGTAAAAGGATTGAAGCTCTGCAGGAGGAGCTCACCCTTTATCCTACCAATAGTAAAGCACCATACATTGGCTTTACACTGATCTTCTGAATGAGATGAAAGAGTTTCATTTCTATTATGCATTCACATTTTAGCTAGTTTTATTTTTTTTTAATGCTATGGGATACCACATTAGAGAGCATATTTTCGGACATACCAGGATAAAACTGAATCTTTAAAATCAAAATGTACACTAACCTCACTGTTAAAACTTAAATCATTTACCTTCTATACTTTATTATTTATAATAAGAAAAAGGTTTAAACTTTTTGACTTCAAATACAAGTTTTCTTCCTTTTTTTTTTTTCTTTTCAGAAATAGCCCTCCTCAGAGAGTTTCTCAGTCATTTCAGGGATGTTCGCGTCGTGCCTTCCACAGAAAGTTACCAATGGGCTTCTCTGCTGCTGTTGCTTAATCTCCTTGCCACCTGGCCATCTTGAGCCCCATGAGATTACTGCATCATTCAGAGGCTTTTCTAAGGACATTGCTCACAACAGCATCTGTGGTAGGTGAGAAAGAAAGATCTTCTCCTGTCTTCCAACCTTATATGAGAAAGGCCTATCTCTTTAATCTACCACAGTTCAGCAGAGAAGCCACAGTAACTAATAATGAGACTTTACTGGATGTTTGGTAATAATGAAAGGCTACTATTTTCTGGAAAATAACTTACAATATTGTAATTCATGGACAGCAACCTTCTGAGAAGTATCTCTCAAGCTTGATACTTCCCTCAATCCCAGGGTCATGAACGCCTCAGTCAATACCATAGGCATGGCTCAATCCCCCTCTACTTTCTAGTGTAGTCCGAATTGTCTTCAAATTCAAAATCAACCACAATATTTGTTCTTACCATTGAGCATAAGCCTTTTTTTTCCCATTATTGGTGGCTCGACAGAATAATTAGGATACAAAGGCCTTTTGCCCTCCAGAAAATCTGCTCTTCCATCCTAGAAATATTATCTGGACTTACAACTCTAGCTGAATACAGTCCCACGTTAATTCTTTTCTCAAAATCTGAGTAATCCGGATTTAAATAACACTTTTTGTAGGACAGCAGTAGCCCAGTTAAGCTGCCGCTGCATCAAGCTCAGTGCAGTTTTATTTTGTTTGGTTTTATTTTGTTTTACAATCTCTGTTCATTAAGAACACTAAAAATATTGGGGTCCAAAATTACTTCATTATATTTTAATATAACAGATTTTGACAGATTATTATATTTTGTACTTAATTGAAAATCCCATTAATAAAATCCATACTAAATAAGAAATACTGAATATGAGATGATTTGAGTAATTCTCAGACTTTAATAATTCATATACTTTTACTAAGATTTTTTATATACTTTAAGTTCTGGGATACATGTGCAGAAGATGCAGGATTGTTACATAGGTATAAACGTGCCATGGTGGTTTGCTGCACCCATCAACCCATGACCTACATTAGGTATTTCTCCTAACGCTATCACTCCTCTAGCCCCCAACTTCCTGACAGGCCCTGGTGTGTGATATTCCCTTCCTTGTGTCCATGTGTTCTCATTGTTCAACTCCCACTTATTAGTGAGAACATGAGGTGTTTGGTTTTCTGCTCCTGTGTTAGTTTGCTGAGAATGATGCTTTCCAGCTTCAACCATGTTCCTGCAAAGGACATGAACTCATCCTTTTAATGGCTGCATAGTATTCCATGGTGTATATGTGCCACATTTTCTTTATCCAGTCTAGCACTGATGGGCATTTGGTTCCTTCAAAGTTTTTGGTATTGTGAACAGTGCTGCAATAAACATATGTGAGCATGTGTCTTTATAGTAGAATGATTTATAATCCTTTGGGTAATGGGATTGCTGGGTCAAATGGTATTTCTGGTTCTAGATCCTTGAGAAATAGCCACAGTGTCTTCCACAATGGTTGAACTAATTTACACTCCCACCAACAGTGTAAAAGCGCTCCTAATTCTCCACATCCTCTCCAGCGTTTGTTGTTTCCTGACATTTTCATGATCGCCATTCTAACTGGCGTGAGATGGTATCTCATTGTGGATTTGATTTGCATTTCTCTAATGACCAGTGATGATGAGCTTTATTTCAAACGTTTGTTGGCCGTATAAATGTCTTCTTTTGAGAAGTGTCTAAGATTTTGAAAACAACTTTTAATTAAAGATTTACCTTTAGTCAAGCTAATTTCACATGTCATATTGCACAGGCCTATTATAGATGTTTAAGTAAATATTATGGCAAACATTCTGCTTTTATTCTAAATACTTTGAAAATATGAGAATTCTTTCAGTTCAGATGACCATCTAAATAGATAAGAACATGTAGAATGTTGTATCAATGACCTGAGATCTTCCCATTGTTCTCAGTCTTGTTAAAAATGAGATAAAGTGATCATTTAAAATGCATTTTAAATATCTACAAACTTTCATATTAAAATGTTAGATCCACATAATACACAGAGAAGTAAATATATTTAATCTATTTCCTTTAAAACTTGCAAACTTATGTGAGTTTAAAACAAGTCAAACTCATAGAAGCACGGAGTTGAACTGTAGTTGCCAAGAGTTGGGGAATGGAGGAAATAGAGAGATTTTGGTCAAAGGGTACAACTTTCAGTTATAAGATGAATAAGTTCTGGAGATGTAATTTATAACACAATGACTATCATTAATAATACTATATTGCATTCTTGAAATTTGGTGAGACAGTAGATTTTAAATGTTCGCACCACACACACCAATAAAAGGGTAACTGTGTGTTGTGATGGATATGTGCATTAGCTTGGTGGTGGCAATCATTTCACAATGTGAAATGATAACTATTCATAGTAAGGTTAGTAACTCTTACCATATTCATTCTACATACAATCATACAATTATCACTTGGTCTTCCTTAAAGATTGGGAGCAACTACCTTTTGCTGGAAAAGAAGAAGGTCAATCAATGATCCCTTAGGCTTCTTAGAACAAAATGTATGAAGGCCAACATGTTGTCATGCTCCATCATTACAGTAGAAATTTAAATACATTTAGTACATGCAGTAATTATCAGTTAAGATTCTTCATTTTTGATGAATAAAAGTATTGTAAAAGCATTAAATTAATAAAATGCTATAAAATTATAAATCTGTCCTGACTGTCTGAATATAATGTTACAGTGCTATGAATAATTTTTTTAAAAAACCGTAAGTCCAAAAGGAACTTTCATCCTAGGAGAAAAAAGGTAAATATTTATTACATATTATAATAGTAGTGGGATATATATTACCTGCATGATAATCCAAGGGGATATGAAATAATTATTTCTCCCGAGTGATAAAAAATTCATCAGTAATGAACTTTGTCTCTGCCTTGGTCTTTTCTCCCTTCTACTAATAGCACTCTGATTCTCTTCTGAAGAATCAACTTTAATCCACTTTCAGTCTGCATAATCTTAGTAAGAGTCATTCTCCTCAACCTTATCCCACTTTTGTGCTCTGGGAATTAACCCATGACCAGGATCAAACCAATCAATAGTATATATCATTTTGGCAAATTCATTGTTTTAAGATTGACACATGACCCAAGTCTTAACAATGAGATCCAATTCTGCCTCCTGGAAAAATAAGCAACCTGTCACTACTGAGGCCATCAGCCGGCAACTCCAAAGATCTATCACATTGACAGAGCTCTTCTGAGAGTAAAAACAATTCATATTTATATACATATATAATTTCTTTATATATATAAGGAATATATAATTTATTTATATATATATAAAGAAATTGGAGCAAAGAGAGGTAAGCCTTTGCAAATATGGTTTGAGTTTCAGGAGACAATGTTCCTAAAAAGGAAATCTTTGCTGTTATTTTTCAGTTAAAGGAAATAATAAATTGTTCCTTTTCAGTGTTTGAGCTCTCCATTTTAAAAAATGTTTTCCTAAAACCAATTTTTTTTTCATAATCAAGATTCTAGGCAGGGCTAATACTTTATCAGAAAGGAGTTTAGACGAGCTTTCAACATGCAGAGAAATTTGAACATTTCTAGCCAGAGGGAAAATGTAAACAAAGAAAATGATCCAGGGAAATACACTTAAGGTGTGGTTTCCCTTGACTATAACACAGGGAAACAGAGGTGCCTTAATGGAATATATGCTACACAAAGAGGTATGGGGCAAGACCGTGCACATTTTTCAATGTCAGAACCGGAAGTTACAATTCTATTCTACAAGCGAAAATGTGTCATAGACCATTTTAGATAGAGTAGGAGAATGACATTATCAGGTCTGAAACTCTGGAAGATTATGCTGACAACATTTTACAGGATAGTTTTATAAGAGAAAATTCTAGAGAAAGAGTTTCAGTGTCATGTGGCTGACACAGGAATAAACCACTTTTGTGAAGCAGCTGTACCTAGAGGAGATAAAATAGAAGTGGATGAAGAAGTCTTATGCTTAGTTCATGAATTTCTCTATTACATGATCATGCCATTCACTTTTATTTAATGTGACTGCAAAACATATTACGATAACCACAGGGATGTCAGTGGAAACTGATATGTAAAAGAACAAAATGGGAGTTACAGTTTCTGTGCTCAATTACTAAGAAATATAAACAAAAGCTATCAGAGATATCTCACATTAAGTGGAGATAATAACCTAATGATCAGTTTGGCCACAGTAAAAATATATTATTGTATGTATGTTTAACTTAAATTTTATATATGATAATACCTCTGTGAACTGTTAAAAAATTTTTTTTGAAATGTCATTTAAAAAGATGCTACTCCGTCATAAATGAGCCTTTGCCTGAGGCATATTTGGCATAATTAAAAAAAAATACTGTAAAGAGTCCATTGCAATTAATTTTGTTTTATTGAAATTACAACTTTCTTAATGTGATGATAAACACATTTAGAAAGTTACAATGGTAGAGAAGTCTAGGTCAAAATTTGAGTTTAAACTAAGGTAATGATGATGAAATTTTAAAAGTGTGGGCAGATATGAAGACCATAAAAAAGACAGAATAGGATATTATCCAGAAGAACTTCCCCAACCTAGCAAGGCAAGCTGACATTCAAATTCAGGAAATACAGAGAATGCCACAAAGATACTCCTCGAGAAGAGCAACTCCAAGACACATAATTGTCAGATTCACCAAAGTTGAGATGAAGGAAAAAATGTTAAGGGCAGCCAGAGAGAAAGGTCAAGTTACCCACAAAGGAAAGCCCATCAGACTAACAGTGGATCTCTCAGCAGAAACTCTACAAGCCAGAAGAGAATGGGGGCCAATATTCAACATTCTTGAAGAAAAGAATTTTCAACCCAGAATTTCATATCCAGCCAAACTAAGCTTCAAAAGTGAAGGAGAAATAAAATCCTTTACAGACAAGCAAATGCTGAGAGATTTTTGTCACCACCAGGCCTGCCTTACAAGAGCTCCTGAAGGAAGTACTAAACGTGGAAAGAAAAAACCGGTACCAGCCACTGCAAAAACATGCCAAGTTGTAATCAATGCTAGGAAGAAACTTCATCGACTAAAGAGCAAAATAAGCAGCTAATATCATAATGACAGGATCAAATTCACACATAACAATATTAACCTTAAATGTAAATGGGTTAAATCCTCCAATTAAAAGACACAGACCGGCAAATCTGATAAAGAGTCAAGACCCATCAGTGTGCTGTATTCAGGAGACCCATCTCACGTGCAGAAACACACATAGGCTCAAAATAAAGGGATGGAGGAAGATCTACTAAGCAAATGGAAAACAAACAAACAGAAAAGCAGGGGTTGCAATTCTAATCTCTGATAAAACAGACCAACCAACAACCAACAAAGATCAAAAGAGACAAAGAAGGCCATTACATAATGGTAAAGGGATCAATTCAACAAGAAGACCTAACTATCCTGAATATATATGCACCCAATACAGGAGCACCCAGATTAATAAAGCAAGTCCTTAGAGACCTATGAAGAAACTTAGACTCCCACACAATAATAATGGGAGATTTAACATCCCACTGTCAACATTAGACAGATCAATGAGACAGAATGTTAACAAGGATATCCAGGAATTGAACTCAGCTCTGCACCAAATGGACCTAATAGACATCTACAGAACTCTCTACCCCAAATCAAAACAATATGCATTCTTCTCAGCACCACATCGCACTTATTCCAAAATTGACCACATAGTTGGAAGTAAAGCACTCCTCAGCAAATGTAAAAGAACAGAAATTATAACAAACTGTCTCTCAGACCACAGTGCAATCAAACTAGAACTCAGGATTAAGAAACTCACTCAAAAGCGCTCAACTACATGGAAACTGAAAAATCTGCTCCTGAATGACGACTGGGAAAATAACAAAATGATGGCAGAAATAAAGATGTTTTTTGAAACCAGCGAGAACAAAGACAAAACATACCAGAATCTTGGGGACACATTTAAAACAGTATGTAGAGGGAAATTTATAGCACTAAATGCTCACAAGAGAAAGCAGGAAAGATCTAAAATTGACACCCTAACATCACAATTAAAAGAACTAGAGAAGCAAGAGCAAACACATTCTGAAGCTAGCAGAAGGCAAAAAATAACTAAGATCAGAGCAGAACTGAAGGAGATAGAGGCACAAAAAACCCTTCAAAAAATCAATGAATCTAGGAACTGGTTTTTCGAAAAGATCAACAAAATTGAAAGACTGCTAGCAAGACTAATAAAGAAGAAAAGAGAGAAGAATCAAATAGATGCAATAAAAATGATAAAGGGAATATCACCATTGATCCCACAGAAATACAAACTACCATCAGAGAATACTATAAACACCTCTATGCAAATAAACTAGAAAATCTAGAATAAATGGATAAATTCCTGGACACATACACTCTCCCAAGACTGAACCAGGAAGAAGTTGAGTCTCTGAATAGACCAATAACAGGCTCTGAAATTGAGGCAATAATTAATAGCCTACCAACCAAAAAAAGTCCAGGATCAGACAGATTCACAGCCAAATTCTACCAGAGGTACAAAGAGGAGCTGGTACTATCCCTTCTCAAACTATTTCAATCAATAGAAAAAGAGGGAATCCTCTCTAACTCATTTTATGAGGCCTGCATCATCCTGATACCAAAGCCTGGCAGAGACACAACAAAAAAAGAGAATTGTAGACCAATATCCCTGATGAACATCGATGCAGAAAGCCTCAATAAAATACTAGCAAACCGAATCCAGCAGCACATCACAAAACTTATCCACCACGATCAAGTTGTCTTCATCTGTGGGATGAAAGGCTAGTTCAACATACACAAATCAATAAACATAATCCATCATGTAAACAGAACCAAAGACAAAACCACATGATTATCTCAATAGATGTGCAAAAGGCCTTCGACAAAATTCAACAGCCCTTCATGCTAAAAACTCTCAATAAACTTGGTATTGATGGGATGTACCAAAACAAATAAGACAAGTTTATTGAGATAAAACTCTCAATAAACTTGGTATTGATGGGATGTATCAAAACAATAAGAGTTATTTATGACAAACCCACAGCCAATATCATACTGAATAGGCAAAAACTGGAAGCATTTCTTTTGTAAACTGGTACAACACAGGATGCCCTCTCTCACCACTCCTATTCAACATAGTGTTGGAAGTTCTGGCCAGGGTAATCAGGCAGGAGAAAGAAATAAAGGGTATTTGATTAGGAAAAGAGGAAGTCAAAGTGTCCCTGTTTGCAGATGACATGATTGTATATTTAGAAAACCCCATCGTCTCAGCCCAAAATCTCCTTAAACTGACAAGCAAATCCAGCAAAGTTTCAGGATACAAAATCAATGTGCAAAAATCACATGCATTCCTATACACCAATAACAGACAAACAGAGAGCCAAATCATGAGTGAACTCCCATTCACAATTGCTTCAAAGAGAACAAAATATCTGGGAATCCAACCTAAAAGGGATGTGAAGGACCTCTTCAAGGAGAACTACAACCCACTGCTCAAGGAAATAAAAGAGTACACAAACAAATGGAAGAACATTCCATGCTCATGGATAGGAAGAATCAATATCGTGAAAAATGGCCATACTGCCCAAGGTAATTTATAGATTCAATGCCATCCCCATCAAGCTACCAATGACTTTCTTCACAGAATTGGAAAAAACTACTTTAAAGTTCATATAGAAACAAAAAAGAGCCCACATTGCCAAGACCATCCTAAGCCAAAAGAACAAAGCTGGAGGCATCAGCTAAAGTTGGCTTCAAACTATACTACAAGGCTACAGTAACCAAACAGCATGGTACTGGTACCAAAACAGAGATATAGACCAATGGAACAGAACAGAGCCCTCAGAAATAATACCACACATCTTCAACCATCTGATCTTTGACAAACCTGACAAAAAACAAGAAATGGGGAAACGATTCCCTATTTAATAAATGGTGCTGGGAAAATTGGCTAGCCATATGTAGAAAGCTGAAACGGGATCTCTTCCTTACACCTTATACAAAAATTAATTCAAGATGGATTAAAGATTTAAATGTTAGACCTAAAACCATAAAAACCCTAGAAGAAAGCTTAGGCAATACCATTCAGGACATAGGCATGGACAAGGATTTCCTGACTAAAACACCAAAAGCATTGGCAACAAAAGCCAAAATAGACAAATGGGATCTAATTAAACTAAAGAGCTTCTGCACAGCAAAAGAAACTAACATCAGAGTGAACAGGCAACCTACAGAATGGGAGAAAATTTTTACAATCTACCCGTCTGACAAAAGGCTAATATCCAGAATCTACAAAGAACTCAAACAAATTTACAAGAAAAATCAAACAACCCCATCAAAAAGTGGGCGAAGTATATGAACAGACACTTCTCAAAAGAAGACATTTTTGCAGCCAACAGACACATGAAAAAATGCTCATCATCACTGGCCATCAGAGAAATGCAAATCAAAACCACAATGAGATACCATCTCACACCAGTTAGAATGGCAATCATTAAGAAGTCAGGAAACAACAGGTGTTGGAGAGGATGTGGAGAAATAGGAACACTTTTACACTGTTGGTGGGACTGTAAACTAGTTCAACCATTGTGGAAAACAGTGTGGCGATTCCTCAAGGATCTAGAACTAGAACTAGCATTTGACCCAGCCATCCCATTACTGGAGATATACCCAAAGGATTATAAATCATGCTGCTATAAAGACACATGCACACGTATGTTTATTGTGGCACTATTCACAATAGCAGAGACTTGGAACCAACCCAAATGTCCATCAGTGATAGACTGGATTAAGAAAATGTGGCACATATACACCATGGAATACTATGCAGCCATAAAAAAGGATGAGTTCACGTCCTTTTATAGGGACATGGATGAAGCTGGAAACCATCATTCTCAGCAAACTATTGCAAGGACAGAAAACCAAACACTGCATGTTCTCACTCATAGGTGGGAATTGAACAATGAGAACACTTGGACACAGGGTGGGGAACATCACACACTGGGGCCTGTCATGGAGTGGGGGGAGGGGGGAGGGATAGCATTAGGAGATATACCTAATGTAAATGACGAGTTAATGGGTGCAGCACACCAACATGGCACATGTATACATATGTAACAAACCTGCACATTGTGCACATGTACCCTAGAACTTAAAGTATTGTTAAAAAAAGAATAGTTAAAATTTTAAATGATTCACTAAAATTTGGGAAATTAATATGAGAACGCATTTCTAATAGATGAAGAAAATATTTATTCAACTGGCCTAATAACACTATGTGTGGATGATATCTGGAATGACAAAGGCTCAGCTCCTTAAGGGAGGAAAGTCCAGACTTACTAATATTGCCAGTGATCCAGAAATGGAAGGAGAAGGAAATTAGGAAGGTTTAGTTAAAACTGGAGAAAGAGGGAGAAGAAACATCTAAAACTTTCAGTAACATGAATAGAATCTACCAGATGTTTATTGTGAATCCTATAGCAACCATTGGAATAAATATATAAATAGATAGATACAGTTGGTCTAAATTTTTGTAAAGGAAATACACTTCAACACTAAAACATTTCTCAAATAATTCAAATGCAGATAGTATAGGTGTATTAGCATTCTCCAGACACAGAATCAATAGAATTTCTTTATTTCTTTTTTCTTTTCTTTTTTGTTCTTTACCTGAGGGAGATTTATTACAAATAATTGGCTCACAAGATTGTGGAGGTGACAAGTCTCAAGGTGTGCAGGGTGAGACAGCAACTTGGAGACCCAGGAGAGCCAATGGTGTAGTTCCAGTCTGAAGTCTGGCAGGCTGGAGAGGCAGGAAGAGCCGATGTTTCAATATCAGTCTGAAGGCAGGAAAAAGCTGATATGCCAATTAGAAGGTAGTCAGGCAGGAGGAATGCTCTCCTACTGGGGCATGCATCAGCTATTCTTGTTCTCTTCACACTTTCACCTGATTGAATGAGGCCCATTCACATTAGGAAGGGCAATTCACTTTACTCGTTCTACTGGATTTAATTATTAATCTCAGGAAAAAATCCTTGCAGAAACAAAAAATATTGTTTGACAACATAGCTGGGAACCCTATGTCCCAATGAAGTTAGTGCCTAAAATTAACCATCCAGGTGAAAAAGGAAAAATACAACTGATGCAACAAATAGAAAACATATAGCAATATGGCAGAGTTAATCTCAATCGTATAAATTATATTAAATACAGATAGAGAAAAGCTTCAATTAAGAGAAATAAGTGAATTAAAAAGTAAAATTAAACAATGTGTCATTAAGAGGAGACATGCATTGAAAATGAAGATAAAAGCAAAAATATTGAAAAAGACTACCCTGAAAGCATTAATCATTAGAAATCTGGACATTATACCACACAAACTAGCCTTCAGGGTGTACGGTATTATCAGACATAACAAAAGGCATTTCATAGTAATAATCATAATAAAATCATGCCATCAGCAACAAAAACATGTTTTGTAGATATAAATATGTATGAACCTAGAAAATGAGTAAGATATAGAAAACTTCAAGAAGATGAAAAACTAACTCAAACTAATTTATATTTATAAACCACTACAAACAATAATTACACAACGAATTATTTTCTAGTATAACAGAGTGGTCAGCAAGATAAATTGTGTGCTGGGCCATAAAGTCTCAATTAATTTAGAAAAAAATGAAATCACACAGAATATGTCCTCTCATGTTAAGGGAAGTGATTATTGGGTATTTAAGTTTTTCGGTGTAAAGATTTCCCAGTCCACTTGAAGTTCTATACACTGTTTCACATATAGTGTAGATAATTTCTAACAAAGTACTTAAAATTATTTCCCCTGTTCCCTGTGTCATTTCTATAATTCTTTTAAGTTATCCATATGCAATAATCACTCACTTCATTGGGATTATTATGACATTAGGCAGTTATCTTTTAGACTCAGAGAGTTCAGTCACACTCCTATGGTAACATGGTTTAAAATTTTGCAATTGAAACTCATACCCTATGCACAGAATCAAGTGCATTGGTGTTCAACATTTTTTTCAAACTCCGTTCAATGTCAAGGGACCTCTTGCCTTGCAGAGGCTGAAAATATAAATGTAAAATTCTGCAGACACCTTTGCAGCAACAGTTATGGATAATTAAATGTTCACCCTCAGGGACATTCAAGTGAGATTTAGAATACAGAGTGAGGCAGATGTCACTCTTCTGCTAATTATTCAATTACTGCTGGCAAGTCCAGTGTGAGGACATCTGAGTTTTCATTGTCAACTTCTTCATAATAACAGCTTCGTGGTTGTGAATTTCTCTGATTATAGCTTTATCTGTCCATGGATCTGGAGCTAGGACTTATGGTTACAATTGTCATTTCCATAGGTAGTTTTCTGATTGTAGAAAAGTCAGTAATGCTCCAGTGGCCCAATTCCCTAGCATCATTTTAAAAGTCAGTCCTGACAACTAAATCTATGGTGCATTTGTTCAGAAGTCTTGGTGATTCTTTTGGCCATTTATATTCCTTTCTTCTGGAATTAGTGCACTATTTAAGATACAGGCTAAGCTGCTTTAAGAATATAATAAAAAAAACAACAATGGTTCAGTCAAAGTAAACCAGCATTTCATCTTTCAACTAATAATCTAAATGTTTGAAAAATAGTCCAAGTTGCACCCCCACAAAAAAAAAATTCTAAGTGGTCATGCGGAGACCCAATTCCCATTTTTCCTGTTGATCTGTACTCCCCTAACTTACTGACCCCATCTGCAAGGCTAAAACTGTTCACAGGGACCTCATCCACATTCAAACCAGTGACACTGAGAAAGAGGAGGTAGAGGTCAAGCAATCTTCTTGTAAGGATGGCATGCAAAAGTTGCAATTCACAATTCTTTTAGAATTCATTGGTAGTTACTTAGTCATAAAGCTTCAACTGTTGAAAGATAAGTTAGGAAATATAGTGCCAAATGGGTACTGTGTGCTATGTCAGAAACTTTGGGGGATTATACGGCCAAAACAAAGAATGAGAGAAGGGGTATTGAGGGAAAATTAGAGTATTTGTCACAATAAGTTAAATAAATTCCATTCTCAACAGTGAAACATGAGAAATACATGCTGGGTTGCAATAATTTGTATAATAGTGTGCTCTCCATAATAATGTAATTCATTCATTCCTTGAATTAACATGTATTGACATCTACCACATCAAGTTATATAAAAACAGTGGTTCCTGCCCAGAGGAAGCTTATTAAACAGTGTTAAGCACAGATAAGTAGACAGTAAAAATAATAATGTAGCTAATTCTTTGAGTCCATATATGTGTCATGCTATTTAACTGCTTTATGGTTTTGTTAATTTTGTAAACTCCAGTAATTTAATGAGGTACTTATTATTATATCTATCTTAATGTTAAGAATTCTGAGACACAGACAACTTATATAACTTGTCTAAGATCATAGAGGTAATTGAATTGGAGAAACAGAGTTCAAATTCAGATAATCTTTTCCCAGATTAATGCAGTTAATCATTATGTTATACTGGGTTTCATTATATGCGGAAAAGTACTCAGATGAAGCAATTACCGAACACCACAGATGCTTGTAGGACAAAAAGTTAAAGTGACATTTTGGCATTATTTGTGGTTCTGGTTGCAGTGTGAAGGTGGGGAGGATATTGTATATTCATACAATGTGATATTTCTTAGAGATAAAAGGAACAAATTACTGCTACATGCAAAACCAGGTATGAATCTCAAAAACAAGAGTGTATATTGTAAAATTCTAATTATATGAAGTTCTAAAGGGACATCATTAATTTGGTGTGAAAAACAAAATATCAGAACAGTTGTACCCTCGAGGAGGATGGCTGCAAATACCCTCTAGAAGTGTGCCTGATTGACAGAAAAGGGCAAAAGAGAAATATGTGGGAGTGAGGGAAAAGTGCTATAATTGATAAGACAGTGTTATGTTACATCTGCTTATATTTTACAATTAAATTGTGCATTTCACTTGGTGTACATTTTACCTGTAATTAAGAGCTTTTGAATGTTAGCAATGGTGAAGACTAAATATTTTGTAATATCTTTTGTGCATCCCAGGCCTGAGGAAATAAGGAACTATATTAAGGTTAAAAAATAGAAAATCATTAAAACTTCCTTTTTTTAACATATGTAGGCCACAAGAGACATGGAAGAAGACAGAAAAGAGTTAATACCCTCTATCTGATTTTTGACTTGATCAACTGAAAAATGTAGGTGCTATTTACAGAGATGAAAGAATGGAGAAAGAAGAAGTAGGGAAAATATCTAAAGGAAACAGATTCTGATGAATATTGAATCCAAGAGAGTGGATGAATTCTCCCAGATAAAGGATATGAATTAAGAAAAGCAAAAATACTATTTTAGTGTGATTGATATTTGTGGAAAAATACAAGTTACATGGAGAATCAGGATTGAATATCCAGAAAGCAGTTCTAACAAGTGAAATGGCATGATTATACTTTTTTTCTACATAACATTGGTTCTCAAACTTTAGTATGCCTTGTCATCACACACTGCAAGGGTTTTTGAAGTACAGATTTTCACAGATTATTGGATTCTAACTCCAGTTTCTAATTCAGTTATCTGAATGTCAATTATTTATTGTGAGATGATGAATATTAAGATAACTGAAATGACACAGTCATAATCTGTTTGTTTTATATCTTTATGGAAATGAATAGTGACTACTCCTAAAATGAAACATGTCTCATTGTATATGGAGTTATATACACATATAAATATACACATGTATATATGTATAAATATAGATGTGTGTAAGTGATATAATCTTTCCAATTTATTATATTCTTCCAAGTTTACTATGACAAGGCTTTTCTTCTGTTTACCTATGATAATTGGCAATATTTGTTATAATAAAATTAATAAAGATATTCTTATATAGTAATAATTCTGTGATCCATTTTTTTACAAAAGAATCATAACTGTGTCTCTCCAGTGTCTAATATTTTTGCTTTATAAATTAATAATTATACTTTATACTTTCTCTTTTCAGGCTTGCTTTAACCTTTCCTTTTAATGGTAAAACCACAATTACTTTTGCACCAACCTAGTAGTAATAACTGGAAAAATAAATAGATGCTGACCTGACATTCTAATTGCTATCGTAGTTACAATTGTTATAGTAGTTATAATTGTTATCATAGTTATAATGTCAGGTCTGCATCTATTTATTTTTCTAGTTATTCCTATTAGGTTGGTGCAAAAGTAATTGCAGTTTTGCCATTAAAAAATATTAGACAAGCTGACTCTTAAATTAATAGTATAATAAGACACCAAGACTTCATAGGATTTGTGAATATTTTCAGTTATGCTCTTGAAGAGCATAACATAAAAGAACATTTTGCCTACTCTTTTACTGATTTTCTATTGCATATTATCTATTTCACTTTGAAAACTACTGATAGATCTTACATGTCAACATCTGTTCAACTTGATAGCTAGGTATTAAATCTATCCTATATACTTCATATTGTATTTTGTATTGGGAGAGTATTCATAAAATAATTATAAACTATGGTATTTTTAAAACTAGTTAATAATCTAACAAGCTCCATTGGACATAATATCTAGGTTCAAATTATCATCTACATGTTAGGGTTATATTTTGGGATATGTGTCTCTAAACATTTTAATGTTTAAGAGAAATGAAATTTCCCTCTATATATCTCACCCAGAGTTGATGTAATGTAACCCATTTTGATTTAGTACCTCACTATGATAGTTATCAGTGATAATAAATAAACAATGCACTAACTTGCCCTCAACCAGTTGCTTTTGAAAACTTGAAATGTCCTGAGAATGCAGAAAGCATAATCTTATAAACATTCAGGATTACAGAAACCAGATACTGTATGGCCTCTGACAGGAATCTCTGAATCTCTTTGAGTACAGTTGTTATAGTTTTGAGGCACCTTGGGTTACTGTGGTTCTACAAGCCCATCGTTATTTACCATAGGCACTGCTGCCACCTTTTCTCTCTATCTTTGTCGGTCATTGGCTTGAAATTCCATAACTGCAAAGTGGTCTGAGACCTTAAAGGTTCTAATAGTGTCTTTGTAAACTTTGAGCTAAATTTCAATAGAGGAAAACAAAGTTACAGCACTTGTGATTTATTATCTTACAGTTTTAAATGATCTAAATCTTCAGAGAACTATATCTAACACATAGTAGATATTCCAAAATTTTTAGCTGAATCTGAATCTACATATATAAAGTAATCAGAGCATAAACAAATGCGATAAGCAACAATGTAAGGCAACATGAAATTAAAAAGGATAGAAATGACAGTGAGATTATGATAAAAGGGAAAATAATACTGTCTGAAGAAAAAAAATATTATAACTAAAGTCTAGGCCAAGGAGTAATGTTTTATAAATGTAATTAAACCTAGAAATGTGAAGTCACTGGGAAGCCACTGAACATTTTTTTAACTATATAATAAGTTAAAATCCAGTGTGTTGGTAATACCCACTGAGGAGGCTTATCTACATCGTTTTTTGTTCATAAAAATTTACTTGGAAACTGATGTTAGGCACTAGGGATTCAGTAGTGATAAGTTACAAAATACACCTGTCCTATGAGGGATATATTAGATTGGTGCAAAAGTTTTTGCTATTAATTACAATGGCAAAAATCAGAAGTACTTTGTACCAACCTGATACTATATACATTGAAAGAGATTTGTAAGATTAGAAGAAATATGTCTATAGAGTTAGTTTTAAGTACGCTATAATTGCATGAAATAATATACTAACCCTGATTTAAGATGGCATTTTTGAAAAATTGAAGGCTTTTTAAAACCTAAGCTGCTATCTCTAATTTCCTATTCTACAATTAATTTCATAATTCTTAAGAAAATCTATGCTACTTTATAGAAGAAGACACTGTTAATAATGACCTCTGCAAATTTATCTAATCCATAAATTTATCAATATTTGCTCCAATCTTGTCACAATTTTTATTCTCTTTTATTTCTTCTCTGCCTTGTTTCTTGATAAATTAGCTTTTATTTCTTCATCTTCTTTATATAACTCATTACATGCTGACATCTTTCTACACAATTACACTCTGATTGCACTTACTAAAATTACTAAGAGTTTAGAAGTCCAACTGTCTTTAACAAATTTACTTCTATTCTTTTTTGCATGATTTAACAATTCCTCTCTCTCTTCTTTATATCTTTGTTTTTCTTTTTAATCAAGCTTCCAGGTGCCATCCATGTGTTAGAAATAAATAGGCAAGACAAAAATTATGAGAGAGTAACATTGTTACAAAAGTCAAGAGACAAGGTACAAAGAAGAATTTCCAACTATTATGTATCTATAAATATTAAAAGAAAAAGATATAAAGAAGAGAGAGAGGAATTGTTAAATCATGCAAAAGGGAATAGAAATAAATTTCTTAAAGACATCTGGACTTCTAAACTCTCAATAATTTTAGTAAGTGTAATCAGAGTATAATTGAGTCCCAAACAAGGTGTCACAGCCCTGGCTCAGGGACCTCCTACGTCTCGGCTCCCTGAAGGGCTGCAGCTCTTCTCTCCTTCGTCCTGCTAGAAACGTGATGAGCAAGGAGCATGTTTCAGCCCTATTTGTGTTACAGTTTTCTCAGCCCCACTATTCAGTGGTTCCCGTGTTCTTATCCCGTGCCCAGGAATAATTAGGTATGTGGACAAGTGGAGGGTAAGCAAGGTGAAGAGGAGCTTTATTGAGTGATAGAACAGCTCAGAGGACACCTGCAGTGGGTAGCTCCTCTCCACACCCAGGGTGTCCTGACAAGTGTTCAGCACTCCGCAGAGAGGAGACACTGGAATGGGTAGGTACACTATGCAGCTGGCCGTCCCAATGTCTCCTCAAGTCTGGCTGAATCCAGGGCTTTTATGGGCTTCAGAGGGAAGTGCATGCTGACTGGTTCCTGGGTGACCATGGGCAGGCCCAGCAAAAGCAGAGTAAGTTTCCACTCCGGTCCGGGGACTGGCAGCCTGGCCCCCAGGATTCAGGCCTTCTCCTGCTTAAAGGTGGGGCTTCACCAGGGACCCACCCCTTTCCGCCAAGGAGTCTGTCTGCCTTCTACCACTGATAATAGTGCCCAGGATTCCCTCCTGTGCTTGTCAGCACCCAAAGTCTGGAGTCAGCACTGCCTGGAGCTTGCTCACACCTGGCCGGTTTGCAACAGCTTTGATCTTGGCCTCAAATTTGCTATGAGATCAGAGTTGGTGTTGGGAGTGGGGAAAGGCCAGGCAGTGGGAGCAGGCACCTCTGAGCCTGAGAGGAAGGTGAGTCCTTTCCAGTCCGTTTCCAAGAGTGCAGAGGTTCCTGATTCCACAGCTGCAGCTGCACTCAGGAGGGTGGGGCTCCTGCCTGCTCCCAGCCGGAAGAGCATAGGGATGCCCCGGTCCATATCCGTGGCTAGGCAGCGGCAGCTGCACCCAGGGAGTACCCGGCTCCCGCTCTGCCAACTCAGAAGCGGGCAGGGCGCTCGCTGGCTACATGGAGTGCACAGCCTCTACTGCACGTCTCTCACTGAAGCCAGCATTATGGCTGCAGCAGCACCAAACAGACCACTGCTGCCATCCATAGCATTTTTTTAATGTGTTTGAGAGATGGTAGTGTTATTTTCAAGCTAAGCGATATTGGAAAGGAGTAGATTTCGAGCAATGGTAATAAATTCCAAGTTGGCGAATGTTAAGTTTTAGATGTCTGTGAGACATCTCAGTGAAAATATCCAATAAGCAGTGGAATATAAATTTCTTGAGTTGAAAATAAGGTCTGGATTGGTTATATTGCTAAGAAAGTCATCAGCAGATGCAACTTGCCTTGAAAATTTCATGCTCACAGTATCAAGTGTGTATTGAAGTTCCATCAGGACGCTGCACAAAAACCTAACCTAAAATGATAAGAAAAACATGAGATTCAAATGGTCTCAAATCTTTCCTTTTCCTCTTTATTTCTATAAATGATATTACTAAATTTCTAATGTTAGAAAGTCCAGAGTCATTCTTGACCATCTTTCTTTCAATTCTATTAAATAAAAATATCTCAAATTGTTCAATTTGACTTCATCTTCCCTCTCACAGATTTAAATCAATGTTTCATCACTTTAACTACTATTACAGTCTCCTACAGAGTCTCCTGTTTACAATTCATTTCCCAAGTATTATCTTCTTTTATGAATTTCAAACCCTTTCAACTGACTTTCTTCTGCCTGAAATATCTTGATGGAAATTACTCATTGCTTTTTTTCCATTCTTTTTCCTTTCTTCTGATACATTTTCCCCATCTGTCTATCTATAGATGTAGACATTTAATTATTTATATTCATTGACCTTTAGAAGGTATGTCATTTATTATGTAATTACCTCAGGATACTGATTTTAAGTAATTTCTACAATAAAAATTTATATCCATAATATCTTTATTAGTGAATTTTTTTAATTGGTACTGTTAGACCTTAATATCAGAAAACTGGTGGCTGATAAAATAACTAACAGTGATTATCTTTATTAAATAAGATGTTTCTTCATGGAGAGATTTTGCAATTAGCTACTTAGTTCAAAAGGCACATATCTAGTGGTGACATGTGGCACTTATAATTACGTGTAAAATTATACACTCATGTATGTTGAAATTTATGTTTAGATATAAAGACATTTATGATTTGATTCCTATTTATTGACATCAACCAGGTTTGAAAAGTTTAAAAGCTAAAAACGACAAGGAATGAAGCTACAAAAGTTGTAGGGACATTCTGAAATAACTACAGTTGTTTAATTTGTTTTAATCAGAGAAGTCAGTAACAACAGTAACAAGAAGACCATTAGAAAACAAAGGATTTTTCAAGGATGTGGCATTTTCACATGTGAAAATGGAGAAGGATATTATTAAAATAGAAATTTTAGTTTATGTATTCTGAAATACAAAAAAGAAGCTTCCAAAATCTTACTTAGAAGTTAATCAAGATACTTATATGTTTTATGTCTGTTTGAATTCATTGAAACATAAATATACTATAATTATTATCACTATGTAGTATTAATTGCAGTTTATCATAATGTATTATACATTAGAAGTTTGCCTAAAAATTTATCTTAAGTGTTCTCATACACAAAAAGTAAATATGTGAAGTGATGGATAGGTTGATGAGCTTGATTATGGAAATCACTTCATAATATATATGTACATTAAAATGTCATCTTTACATTTCAAATATATATGATGTTTATTTGTCAATTGTAACTTAAAGCTGAAAAAAATCGATGTAGTAATTATACTAATGATTATATTACATGTATTATATGTCATCCTTAATTGTCATAACATGTTTAAAAATAGTGCTCAATAAAACCTTGATTAGGTGACTGCTACATTGAATTATAGATTTATGTGAAAATAGAAGTTTAAAAAGTAAAGAAAAAGTTATTTCAGCAAACATTTGTACAACATTGTGCTTATTACGCACTTACGTTCGTTTTTAATTAAACCTAAAGAGAACATGAGTTAAATCATATTGCATTATATGAAAATTTATTCATCATCAATCATGTTTTGGGGAGAAATTATGTTTTTTCATGGACATAGATTAGGACTATGGAACTTCAGCAACTTATTTTTTTTTTATTTTTTTGCAGGTTGGAAATCAAGTGATAAAGCTGAGAGACATGAGTTTCCCTCAAGAGATGATTTTACATCCATTTTGAAATGTTACATAGGTTTCTGTTTCTCTTATATATTTACACCAGTGTTATTTATAAATTTATTTACTTTTAAAAGAAATATTAACTAATAACCTATTTTATACCAGGTAAAATTTTAATTTTTTAATTTTTATCATAGTAGGCATATATATGTATATATAGTACATGTGACCTTTTGATACAGTCATACAACACGTAATAATCAAATCAGGGTAACTGGGGGTATCCTCACTAAAAGCATTTATCATTTCTTTGAGTTAAGAACATTATAATGTTTCCCTTTTCACAGTAAGACATACTCTGAATTATTGACTGTAGTTACCTTGTCAGTACTATCAAATATTAGACCTTATTCTTTCTAACTACATTTTGTACCCATTAAACATCCCACTTTCTCTCTTCCTCCTTGCTATCCTTCCCAGCATCTGGTCAGCATCATTGTACTCTCAAACTCTATGACTCCATTGTTTTAATTTTTAGTGCCACATATAAGTGAAATAATATAAACTTTGTATTTCTCTGCCAGGCTTATTTCACTTAACATAATGACCTCCAGTTCCATCCATCCTGTTGCAAATGACATGGTTTTATTCTTTTTTATGATTGAATAATATTCCACTGGGTTTATGTATCATATTTTCTTTATCTGTTCATCTTTTGATGGAAACTTAGGTTAATTCCAAATCTTGCCTATTGGGAATAGTGCTGCAATAAACATGGGAATGCAGATACCTCTTCAATTTATTGATTTCCTTTCTTTAGGGTACATACCTATCAGTGATATTTCTGGATCACATGGTAGTTCTATTTTTAGTTTTTTAAGAAACCTCCATTCTGCTTCTCTATAGTGGCTGTAATAATTTATGGTCACCAAGAGTGTATGAAGTTTCCTCTTTCTCCACATCCTCACCAATATTTATTATTGCCTGACTTTTTGATAAAAGCCATCTTAACTGGGATAAGATAATATCTCATTGTATGTTTGATTTTCATTTATCTGATAATTAATTATATTGCACATTTTTATATACATGTTGTCTTTCCATATGTCTCCTTCTGAGAAATGTCTATTCACATATTTTGCCCATTATATTATTTTTCTTATTGAGGTGTTGGGCTACCTTGTATATTCTGGTTATTGAACCCTTGTCAAATAGGCTGTTTGCAAATATTTTCCCTCATTGTTTAGGTTGTCTGATCAATTTATTAACTGTATCCTCTGCTGGAGAGAAGCTTTTTAGCTTGATGAGATCTTATTGGTCCATGTTTATTTTTGTTGACTGTGCTTTTCAGATATTACTCAAGAAATCTTTGTCCAGACCAATGTCCTGGAAAGTTTCTGCACTATTTTTTTCAATACTTTCATAGTTTCAGGTTTTAGATTTAAGTCCTTAATCAAATTTTGATTTGATTTTTGTATGTGATGACAGATAGGAGTCTAGTTTCATTTTTCTGCATGTGGATGTCCAGTTTTCTCATCATTTATTGGAAAGACTGTCCTCTCCCTGATTGATGTATACTCTTGGCACCTTTGTTGAAAATGTTGTAGATGTATGGATTTATCTCTGGAATTTCTATTCTGTTCCATTGGTCAATGTGTCTGTTTTATGCCAGTACTGTGCTATTTCAGATAAAACAGCTCCGTAGTATAATTTAAAGATGGTAATGTGATTCCTCCAGTTTTGTTCTTTTTGCTCAGGATGGCTCTGGCTATTCTGGGTCTTTTGTGATTCCATATGAATTTCAGGACACTTTTTTTATTTCTGTGAAGAATATCATTGGTATTTTGACTGTAGATTGCTTTGGGTAGTATGGATATTTTAACAATATTAATTCTTCCAATTAATGAACATACAATATCTTTACACTTTTGTGTCCTCTTTAATTCCTTTTATCAACATTTTATAGTTTACATTGTAGAGATATTTTACATCTTTGGTTAAGTTTATTCTTAGGTATTTTATTTTATTTGTAGCTTTTATAAATTGAGTTACTTTTATAATTTTTTGTAGATTTTTTTCTTTGGCATATGTAAATGCTACTGATTTTTGCATGTTGATTTTGTATCCTACCACTTTTCTGAATTTATCAGTTCTAATAGTTTTTTGAAGGAGTCTTGATTTTGCTAGACATTAGATCATATAATCTGCAAAAAGAATAATTTGATTTATTTTCAATTTGAATACCTTTATTTCTTTCTCTTGTCTAATTGCTCTAGTGATTACATCCTTGGATAAATCCCACTTGATCATGATAAAGGATCTTTTTATTGTGTTGTTGTTTTGATTTGCTGCAGTCAGTTGAGACTTTTGCATCTGTGTCCATCAGAGGTACTGGCCTATAGTTTTTATTGATGTTGTTGTATCTTTGTCTGGTTTTGGTAGCAGGAAAATACTGGCCTCATAGAATGAGTTTGAAAATATTTTCTCCTCTTAGATTATTTGGAATGGTTCCAGTGGAATTAGTATCTGTTCTTCTTCAAATGTGTGGTAGAATTCAGGAGTGAAGTCATGGGGTCCTGAACTTTTCTTTGATGGGAGATTTATTATGACTTGAGTCTTGTTACTTGTTATTGGTTAATTTTGGTTTTAGATTTCATCATGGTTCAATATTGGTAGGTTGTATGTGTCTAGGAATTTATTCATTTCTTTTAGGTTTTTCAATTTTGGCATGTAATTGCTTATCTTTAATGATCTTTTGAGTTTCTAGGTTATCAGTTATAATGTCTCCTTTTTCATCTCTAATTTTAGTTGGTCTTCTCTCTTCTTTTTCTGGCTAAAGTTTGGGTTATTCTGTTTATTTTTTCAAAAAACCAAGTTTTTCAATAATCTTTTCTATTTTAGAATTTTGTTTATTTCTGCTCTGATCTCTATTATTTATTTTTTCTATTAATTTTGGCTTGCTTTTCCTTGTCTAGTTCTGTAAAACACATTGTTAGGTTATTTATTTGAAGTTTTTATTCCCTTTTAATGTAAGCATTTACTGCTATAAACTTTCCTTTTAGTACTGATTTTTGTGTATCCCATAGGTTCTGATATGTTGTCTTTTCATTACTATTTTTTTCAAAACATTTGTTAGTTTCCATCATAATTTCTTTATTGACCTACTGGTCATTCAGGAACATTTTGTGTAATGTCTGTGTTTCTGTACAGCTTTCAAAGTTCCTCTTGTTACTGATTATTCCATTGTGGTCAGAAAAGACACATATCTTAATTTTATTTTTTTGAATATTTTGTATCACCTAATGTATGGTCTGTATTTGAGAGTGATCCATGTGCTGAGGAAAAGAATGTATATCCTGCAGCTGTTAGACGAAGTATTCTGTAAGTATCTACTAGGTTCATTTGATCTATAGTGCAGATTAAGTCCAATATTTCTTTGTTGATTTTCTGTTTGGATGAGCTTTCACTGCAGAAATTAGGGTGTTCAGGTGTCCAGCTGGTATTGTATTAATGTCTATCTCTGTCTTTAATTTTAACATTCGTTTTATATATCTTTGTGCTCCAGTGTTCAGTGCATATATATTTACAATTGCTATATCTTCTTGATAAGTTGGTCACTTTATTATCATAGTGATATAATTTTGCCCTTCTTTGTCTCTTTTGATAGTTTTTATCTTAAAACATCTTTATCTGTTATGAGTATAGTTACTTCTGCTGTTTTGGTTTCCATTGCATGGAATATCTTTTTTCATCTTTTTATTTTAAGTCTATGTGTATCTTTATAGTTGAAATGAGTTTCTTGTATGTAGCGTATTGTTTGACCTCTTTTTTAAAAATTTATTCAGCCACTTTATCTTTTGATTGGATAATTTAGTTCAGTTACATTCAATGTTATTATTGATACGTAAGGATTTATGACTGCCATTTTGCTGTTGTTCTGTGGTTATTTTTTGATTCTCTGTTTCTTCCTTTATTTCTGTCTTCTGTAAACATTTTTTTTTTTCTGGCAGTATGTTTAATTTCTATCTTTTTAAATTTTTGTGTATTTCTTGTACTTTTTTGTAATTTGAAGTTACCATGATTGCAAGTAATATTTTATAAACAATTATTTTAAATTGATGACAACTCAACTCTGATTACAAAAAGCAAACAATTGAACCAACAAAGGGAAAACTAAAACTTTACACAACTCCATTCCTCCTACTTCTTTTTTGTTTATTTCCATTTATGCTTTTTTATAGTCTCTATCCCTTAAAAAGTTATTGTAATTATTGTATTTTATGTTTTTTTAATTCTTCCCACTCAAGATGTAAGTAGTTTACACATCACAATTACAGTGTTAAAATATTCTGCATTTTTCCAAGTACTTACTGCTACCAGTCTATTTTGTATCTTTAGATGATTTCTTATTGTTCATTAGCATCCTTTTCTTTTAGATTAATACATTCTCTTTAGCATTTCTTACAGGACAGGTTTGATGTTAATGAAATTCCTCAGCTTTTATTAGTTTGGGAAAGACTATTTCTCCTTCATGTTTGAAATATATGTATATATATTTTTTCTAGATATAATATTCTAGAAGAAAAAAGTGTTTTTTGTTTGTTTGTTTCTTTTATTTAACAAGTTGAATATGTCATGTCACTCTCTCCTGGCCTGTGAGGTTTCCACTGAGAAGGCTGTTGTCAACATACTGGAGCTATTTCTTATGTTATTTGTTGTCTTATATTGCCATTTTTGAATCCTTACTTTATACCTAACATTTAGGACTTTGATAATTAAATGCCTTGAGGTAGCCTTATTTGTGTTAAGGTCTCTTGAGGTTCTATGACCTTCTTGTATCTAAATATTTATATCTTTCTCTAGAACTAAAAAGTTTTCTGTTATTATTTCTTTGAATACATTTTCTTACCTGATCTCTCTCTCGAGATATATATATATATATATATATATATATATATATATATATACTCTTTAAAGAGTACAGCCAATACCTCTTTGATTTGCCCTTTCAAGGCTTTTTTGATCTTGTAGGCATACTTCATTCTTTTTTTCTTTTTTTCTTTTTTCTCCTCTGTGTATTTTCATATAGCATGTCTTCAAGTTTACCTATTATTTCTTCTGCTTTATTAATTCTGCTGCTGAGTGAGTCCTGAGCATTTCATACTTTTCCAATTGAGTTTTTCAGTTACAGAATTTCTGTTGGTTTTTAAAAAATTGTTTTAATCTCTGTTAAATCTCAATGATAAGATTCTGAATTCATTCTTCATGTTATCTTCAAGTTCTTTGGGCTTCCTTCCTCAAAACAGATATTTAAAATTCTTTGTCTAAAAGGCGACTTATCTCTAGCACTCCAGGATTAGTCACTGTTGCCTTATTTAATTCATTTGGTGGAGGTCCTTTGTATTCCGGATGTTCTTGACGCTTAGTGGATGTTCACTGATATCTGAGCATTGAAGTTTTAGATATTTACTCTAATTCTTAGTCTGGGCTTAGTTGTACTCATCCTACTTGAGAAGGCTTTCTAGATATTCAAAATAAATTGAACAATGTGAGTTAAGTCTTGGTCACTGCAGCTGTATTAGCTCTAGGGGACATCCCAGGCCACGTAATGGTGTGGCTCTTGCAGACCCCTAGATGTATTACCTTGGTGGATTTGGATAGAATCCAAAATAATTTCCTGGATTACAAAGCAAAGTTTCTTATTTTCTTCCCTCACTTTCCTCCAAACAGAAGAAGTCTGTCTCTGTATGTGCCATGGTGTCTGGAGTTAGGGAACAAGTGATGCAAGTAGTTCTGTGGCCACTGCAACTGGGTCTGTGATGGATCAACTTGAGTTCACCACGGTACTGGGCATCAGTTAAGTCCTGTGAGGACTACTACCTGTCTACTGCTAATGTTTATTCAAGGCCCAAAGGCTCTTTTGTCAGCAGGTGGTGAATCCTGAGAGAACTGGGTCCTTCCCTTCAGGGCAGTGAGTTCCCTTCTGGCTGAGAGTTTATCTAGAAAATGCCATCCAGGAGCTAGAACCTGGAATTGAGAAGTTCAGAAGTCTGCTTAGTGCTTTATTTCACTATGGCTTAGCCAGTACTCAAGTTTTAAGACAAAAAGCCCTCTGTACTCTTCCCTCTCCTTTCCCCAAGTGGAAAAATAATAATAATAATAATTCTCCCTTAGCTGTGCTGCCTGGAGTTGGAAAAGGGTCAATGAAAATACTCCTTTGGCCATTACAACTGGTGTCTCCGTGTCACAGGCACTCCACATCCATCGGCTCCAAGGCCAGAGGAGCATGAGGACTTCACCAAGGACTGCAGTCCTTTGTGGCCTGTCTTCCAAATTTATTCAAGACCCCAGGACACTTCAGTCCATTGATGGTGAAGCTAGCTGAAACTTAGCTTTCTTCCACTGAGACAGAGGATTCCCTTCCAGTAAGGGCTGGTTTAAATGCTCTCTCCATGGGCTCTGGTGAAATTCTGCCCTGTGTTGCCTTCCATTGTGACAGAGTAGCACTGAGTTCCAATGCAAAATCCCAGAATCATTTGGCTCTCCCTCCACATTAAATACACAGATTCTCTCTCCTTGAGGCACTGCCAAGGGATGGGCAAAGGATTATGTAGGCAATGTAAGATTGTCTTTCTACCCTCTTCAGTCCCTTTTTTCTTGATATGATGTTAGAACCAGGTTCTGTGATTTCTTACCGGATTTTTGGTTCTTATGAAGGTGCTTTCTTGTATGGATAGTTGTTCAATTTGGTGTTCCTTTTGGGGGATGATTGTTGGATGGTTTTATTTGGCAATCTTGCACCACTTTCTCTTCCCCTGGTACAATTTCATGTGAAGAGAACAAAATAAAGAAAAATAAAATAAAACTTTGCTTTCATAAATCTTATATTCTAAAGGGAGGTATACATAAAATAAATAAGTTAGACATATAATGTGTCAGACTATAAAAAGTCACTGGGACAAAATAAAGTATGAATGATGCTGATGAGAAAGAAATAGGAGAGTTTATATTTAAAATGAGATGCTTGGAGGATAACTACTGAGAAGACAGCATTAAAGCAAACTTCCAGGAAATTAGGCAGCAATTCCTGTAGTTACCTGGGAGAATGGTATTCCAAACAGAGGTACAGCAGATTCAAAAGCTCTGAAGCAGAGATCTTGGTATGTTCAATAGCAGCAAGTTGATCTGCATTGCTGGGAAAAAAATGAAGGAAGAGAAAGAGTAGTGGAAGATAAAGCTAAAAAGTCAACAGCAGCTATAACATGAGAACCTTATAGGTAAATAGCATTTTGTGCAAAAGAAGAGCAGAGTAACAATGACCTAACATATGCAGCATATTATTCTGACTTCCATGTTCTTTATAGATTTGTTGTTGGTGGTAGAATAGGAAGCAAGTATGTGAAAATGGATATTATTAAGAGGCTATTGTAATAATTCAGTTAAGATATTTTAGTAGTTTGGCTTGTGATATTAGCAACGGAAGTAGCAAGAATTGTTTTGATTCTGGATATTTTTTAAATAGTGCCAAAATTATAAGCTATTTGGATGTGAGAAGTGAAAAAAAAAAAGAAATCAGGAATCAAAAACGACAGTCATTTGGCCAGCACAACTGAAAGTGGCTCTTCATAAGGAAAATAAGACATGATATATGTTACAATGAAATATTTGGTTTGGTCAATGAGCTATATGTAATAGAAGTGTGAGCCTCAAATATTTGACACAGGTCTCAGTCAATTTAGAAATTTATTTTGCCAAAGTTAAAGATGCACACACGTAACACAGCAACACAGCCTCAGGAGATCCTGACAATATGTGTCCAAGGTGGTTGGGGAACAGCTTGGTTTTATATATTTTAGAAAGACAGGAGACATCAATCAATAGATGTATGATGTACATTGGTTTAGTCTGGAAGGGTGGGGCAACTCAAAAAGGAGAGGAGGCTTCCAGGTCATAGGTGGACAAGAGACAAATGGTTGCATTCCTTTGAGTTTCTGATTAGCCTTTCCAAAAGAAGCAATCAGATTTCCTTTTATCTCAGTGAGCAGAGGGATGACTTTTGATAGAATGGGAGGCAGTTTTGCCCTAAGCAGTTTCCAACTGACTTTTCTCTTTAGCTTAGTAATTTTGGGGTCCCAAGATTTATTTTCCTTTCAAGAAGTCATACCATTAAGACAAATGAAATAAAGATAAGTTAGTGACTGAAGAAGTGGACATTTCAATTTGAGAGTATTGAGGTGAGGTGGTTTCTGGAAATAAGATTTAGGAAAATGCTGCCCACATAAGTGAGCTTAATTTTTCTAAAACTGAGAAAATAATATGAGGAACAGGATTGGGGAAAATGATCTGTAGTCCATCTTTTATGTATCTTAAGTTTGAGTTGCCTATTACTCATGCAAAAGGAGATGTTTAGTAAGCTATAAAATATGACTTCTTATTATATATTTGATATTTAAAGCCATTGACCTATATGTTAACAAAGTATGAAATAATGAAAACAGATGCTTTAAGGACTGGAGCTGGAGCAATTCAAAGTTTTGAGGACTGAGAGATGAGCAGAAACCTTCAATAGGGAAAGAGAAGAAGTGGAGAGACAAAAAGGAGAGATTTTTGATCCAAAATTTAAATACTGAAAGTGTTTCACTTGATGAAATATTGTAAAAGTTGTTAATAGGCTAAGAAATAATACCATTATAATTTACCCTTGTATTTAGCAATGTGATGAATAAGAGTGAGAAGAGCAGTTTCTAGAAATGATGGCCACAGTAGCCAGAATTTATCACATTCAAGAAAAAATGAAAGGGGAGAAACTGGAAGACAGGAGTTAATATTTTTCAAAGATGGCAAGTTTTAAAAGAGAATGGAGAAATGAAGTTAGAACAGGTTTTATTTGTTGCTTGGTTTTTGCTTGTTTAAGAATGGCCGAATTTCTTGTGGTCTTATATGCGAATAATGTTTACTCTGGAGAGAGAGAATAGCAATAAGAAGTACTGAAGCAATGTCTTTGATTTGGTTTGAGGAAATGACATATAAGTAGAAGCGTGTGATATGGTTTGGTTCTGTGTCCCCACCCAAATCTCATCCTGAATTGTAATCCCTATAATCCCCACATGTCAAGGGCAGAACCAGGTGGAAGTAATTGAATTATGGGGGCAGTTTCTCCTATGCTGTTCTCATAAAGGTGAGTAAGTCTCATGAGACCTGATGGTTTTATAAGCATCTGGCATTTCTTCTATTTACACTCAATCCATCCTTCCATCCTGTGAAGCAGCTGCCTATTACTCCTTTGCCTTCCACCATGCTGGTAATTTTCCTGAGTCCTCCTCAGCAATGCAGAACTGTGAGTCAATTAAACATCTTTCCTTTATGAATTACCCTGTCTGGAATATTTCTTCATAGCAGCGTGAAAATTGAATACAGGGTGACATCACCTGGGTACCTGAACAGTCCCCATTCATATTAACAGGGGAAAAGGGAAGATATGAGAAGGAAAGTTAAGAAATTATCATCTCAAGAAACAATAGACTGAAAGGATATAAAAATATAATATAAATACCAGGCAACCCAAAGGACCCACTTGAGGTTGATAGTCATGTATATAATGTGAGGCTATTCAGTATAATTTTGTTTGTCAGTGAACCATGTTCAGTTGCACAAGCCCTGTAAATAGCTGGTATTTGTCTTTGAAGTTTTACCAGCTGAGTTTGACCATGCCAGAGAAGAATGAGTAATTTGATGGTGCTTGTAAGGGTGTGATTATATTGCTGAACCTGGGCACACAAGTAAATGAGAATATACTGTGTATCAGAAAGAAACATTTGGTTTCATCAATGAGTTATATATCATAAAAGTCATGTGACTAGAAGAAATAAGATAGAAACAAATAAATAACTGGGGATTTGAACATTAAATTTGAGGAATGAAGGGGATGCAATTACTGGAAATAAAGAGGTTTAGGGAAGTACTCTCCAATAAAAATGTATGTGATGATGAGAATGTTAATATAGCCACAATAGCCACTACCACATATGACTAATGTCCTTCTGATATGTGGCTACTGCAACTAAGAAATTAACTCATTTTAATAAACTTAATTTATAAAATCTGCCTATAGCTATAGGTTAATAAATTTGGCCTTGCAGGTTTAGGAGCTGCTCATAAGAATGAATGGTTGAGGAATATTGGAGTAATATCAAAAATAGTTTTAGGGAATAAGCTAGAAGGAGAATGAGCTAGAGATAAAGGAGGAATGGCCACAATGAGAATAGATGAGTATCCTCTATAGTGGGTAATGGGTGGTATAGTCTGCTGCCATGAAATCCAAACATAGGAAATTTTAGGAAGCAAAGAGAGAAAGTTCTAGATTCTAGAGGTGGAAATGAGGTTCAGTGCAACAAGATGTGTGAAAAGAAAAATATTCATTACTTGAGAGGGCTGCATGAGAAGTCATGTTCTCACAGGAGAGACATGGTTAAATCAGAGTAATAAGGTGAAGAAAGCCTTCAGGGAAAAGAATGAATGTATATAAGATATTTTGCTATAAAAATATACCCTGAGTTACAGATGGCATGGTAGAAATTTTTTTAATATAGGAGAGTTGGGAGTTGAGTTGCAAATTAAGTAAATAAATAAACGAAGTCTTATGGGGATGATAGTTCAGAGAATGGGGAATGATAGGGGTAAACAGTATAATAAGATTAATCCTGATTGTCACAGGACAGATAGAATTTGTTGTACCCTCTTGGGTCAGTAAGCATATCAACCTTTTCATTCAACAAATGCTAATTAATCATTGGCCATGTGCTGGACTTTCCACATGACTCCAGGCAATAAATGGACAGCACCTAAAATGGACATGGTTCCCCCTCTAATTTTCTGCTAAAATACCTCTTACGGTAACGTACTCCGCAATCTTATTACGTGCTGTGTAAACAAATATTTTGTGCAATGGGTATTTTTCCGTTTTTAGGTATTGTTCTCCTGTTGATTAGCATCCATTTTTCTCTCAAAAAGAAGAGATAAATCCTTTTACTCTCCCCTTAAATGATCACTTTCGGTTTTACACACTAAAATCTCAAATTATTTTAGTTGTTCTTTACAAGCCATTCTTTGGCTGCATTATGATCATTTAAAATCTTCATAAAACTTTCAGAAAACATAAAGAGCAAATGTCATGACTACTTGATAGGTAAAAGCAATGAGGACAATTGAAGTAAACTGAGCCTCTATTCCAGATATTACAATAAAATGCCATCATCAGCAAAACCCTACATCATTCCAAATGCTAATCTATCAGTTTTACAAAATAGTTAGAAAATGTTTTGTGTTTTGCTTCTAATATAGAACATTCTATTGTCCATTTTGGACACAGAAACAAAATGATCTTATTTGCACAGGAAAATGCAGTCATAATTAAACATCTGTGTTAGAGTGTAACCACAGCACAGAGAGCCTTTTCATGATTCCAAATTCGAACTTGCAATGCCAGTAATTAATTAATTCATAAATACAATGGGCATTTTTTCCCCTTTCTTGTCTTACTTGACTTGCCTCTCAACTTGAATTTCTTAAACTTTCCTTTCTGAAACTGTTCCTTCTGATTTTCGTGACACCACTCTCCCCAGATTTTCTCTGCATTTTTCTTTTGAATACTTTCTCCTAAGAATTTAGTATTCATAGATTCTCTTTCCCCTCTTAATCCTAGATATTCATACCCTCTCCCACTCTTCTAATTCTTATGCTGATGACTCCAGATCAATATTTATAATTGATCTTTATCTTGAATTTAAAAACTGCCTACTGGATATCTTAACACAGATGTCTAAAGGCATCTTAGACTTACTGTGTCCAAATTGAACTCATTGTATTGCCCCCTTACAATCCTCCATATTTCCTTTTGTTTGTTACTGTTAATAGTAGAACCATGACACATTCAGACCAGAAACCTGGGGTTTTAACTTCTTCCATTGTTCCCCTTTCTCATTATTCCCTCTCGAAATAGGCATTTGCTTCTCTTACAGTGTACTTCCTTCTTTGAATACCCAGTGTCTGATACCTAGTAATGCTTAAAAATGTCTGCTAAATTTAGTTGAGTGATGAAAACTCTTAATAACCAGTGCATTGTGTAACATTTCTCCATGATACTCTAACTTTTCAATGATCTACAAAGCTTGCTCCAGTTTCAAAGAATTTTTAAATATATTTTTCCCAGTCTGCATTTTTGATATTACTTTAGCTTTTTACCTTTTTAATAAATGAAGCTTCCAGTTATAGCATAATACCAAACTAAATTCACAAATGGAAAATTGCTTACCAAAATGGATTGACCTACTTTGACCATTTAACCTAATTCCCATAAAATCATTTTGTTATAATATAAACAGATAATTTGGATATCTTTTTAAAGAAAAAAGAGATAAAATTTAATTTGAAGAAAAATATTTATTTTGTATCATTATAATGATAATAAATTGCACTATCTCAGCCCATTTTCATAGTTTCAACATAAGAGCTTTTTTGTTAAAATATCGGTGAAGGTTCAAACATATATTTTGAACTTAGTATGATGTTAAAAACTAGACAGTTTTATAGTCATTTATTTGTTTCTATGTTAGGCACTCACACTTTCCCTTTTCTTAATAACTAATAAAACAAGGAATAACTTAGTTTTCATTAATCTTAATATACTTTAAAATATTCAGCCAGTGACTACTCATTTGTCCCTATTCCAGAAACTAATTCAACAAAATTTGCTTCCATTCATACTACCATAGCAAACTTCACCACACTGCACCAACTCCCTCCAACTCTATTTGTTGAATGAAAACCTTGCACTTTTTTAGAAAATGAATGTCCTCTTTATTTATTACTTTTTGAGACGGAGTTTTGCTCTTGTTGCCCAGGCTGGAGTACAATGGCACAATCTTGGTACACTGCAACCCCAACCTCCCGGATTCAAGCACTTCTCCTGTCTCAGCCTCCTGAGTAGCTGGGATTACAGGCATGCACCACAATGCCTGGCTAATTTTGTATTTTTAGTAGAGATGGGGTTTCAACATGTTGGTCACGCTGGTCTCAAACTCCTGACCACAGGTGATCTGCCCAACTCAGCCTCCAAACGTACTGGGATTACTGGCGTGAGCCACCTTGCCCCGCCAGAATGTCCTGTTTTTGCTCTCTCACTCTCTCTTTATCATTTGACATTTGACTTTATCATTTTATGCTGCTGTAACAGAATACCACAGACTGAATAATTTATAATAAATAGAATTATTTTTGGCTTGCAATTCTGGAAGCTGGAGAGTTTAAGAGCATGGTGTCAGCATCTTGTGAGGGCCTTCATGCTGTGCCATCAAATACAGAGGGCAGAAGGGCAAAAGAGCATACATGAGACATAGATCAAGAAAGGACTGAGCTTACTTTTATAACAAATACACTCTTAAGATAATAGCATAAATCTAGTATGGAGGCAGAGCCACCATAACCTAATCTTCTATTAAATGTTTCATCTCTCAACACTGTTGCATTGAGTATTAAATTTATATAAACTTTGGGGGATACATCCAAATCATAACAGTATGTATTTTATTTATAATACAGAAGTGATTCAGGTTAAATTTTTTAGCTCTGTTGATGCAAACTTTTGTTTGGGTGGGTTACTCCAATGTCTAGATTGAAGGGAGGCATGAGAATCAGGTAGCAGTAACCAACCCTTTACCCATAAAGTAAGCTGTATTCCCCAGTGAGATTTTTTTTTTTTTTTTGAGACAGAGTTTTGCTCTTGTTGCCCAGGCTGGAGTGCACAATCTCAGCTCACTGCAACCTCCGCCTCCCGGGTTCAAGAGATTCTCCTGCCTCAGCCTCCCTAGTAGCTGGGATTACAGGCACGTGCCACCACACCCAGCTAATTTTGTATTTTTAGTAGAGATGGGGTTTCTCCATGTTGGTCAGACTGGTCTCCAGTGAGATGATTAAAATGATGTCTGATAGTTTATCACCATTTGCCCGTCTCCTATGTCTTATTTAACCCTTAGTTAAAAACACAGAATAAAGAAAGCCATGCAACACATTAAATTTCTGCAATTCCAATAACATTGAAGATAGAACGAAATGTTGGGAAGTAGAAGAAAATAACAGGAAGAACATTTTCCAATGGCTTCTGCCCAATGCTCAGAGTAGAGTGTACACTGCTTGAAAATGGATTCAAGATAGCTGTAATGATAGCAGTTCACTTTCAGACACATATTCTTCAAGTTACACAGTCATTTTAATAAACTTAAAATGTAAGCATTTCCTTTTCCAATATTTTAAGCAGCACATTTTGTTCCATTTATAAACTCTAAGTAACCTTTGCTTTCCTTCTTTTTCTGAAAGCTCAAGTCTAATGGGAGTAAATGGTTATAATAACATTTAGCATTTCTAAAATATCTCTCTAAAACTTCTCCATAAATAGTGACCATTGATGTTTCTATGAATAACTGTATATTAAAAGTGGAAAGACATGAGTCCAGTGGAAAAAAATCAGCATTTTACCCAACAACATGTTCTCTTATAAACCTTATTTTTATAAATGCTTTTTCATGGAGTCTTTGTAATTACACGACCCAAGTATTAATAGTTTATGCTAAGTAATAATCGTACAGTATTAAGTACTTTATACAATGCAACTAAACATCCACGTATAAAATACAAAGGCTTATTGCTAAACCTATTACATTATTACCTTGATATCTTGGGATGTAATAATGTCCCACTTGATTATTTGCTGCAAAATAATTAAGAGAGAGGCCTCTGTTAGACTGCCTGCATAGAAATCCAGATTCTGAAAATTTCTAGCTGTGTGACATTGATTAAGCTCTTTAACCTCCTCAACACTCAGATGTTTAATTTATAAATTGAAAAGGAAGACATTACTTATCTCACTGGGTTATTGTAAAAAAGACAATAAAACAATCAAAATTGAAGTCAGACACATAGCTGTGCTCAGTAAATGTTTGCTATCATTTTAAAAATCAGGTTGGGGTATAAAGGCTTATAAACTATTCATTTTTATGGGTTAAAGGTGATTCTACAGAAACTAATTCATCTAAAGTGCTGGAAATACAAACAACAACAAAAAATTAGATCACTTGCAAATTACTGTTCACACATTATTTTTACAACAAGCTACAGTCCAAGTTATCATTTAGTATTGCCACGGTAAGCCAAATAACTGCATCATCTGGATTCCAGGAAGGCGGACAAGCATGCCATTCTATCAAGGAAGTCAGCTGCTGATCATCCAACTAGAGTAGAACTTTAAATATTAAACCAGTTTCAAAAGTAATGTTCCAGTTTATTTTAAAAAATCATATGTGTTTATGATAGGAGAAAATGGAAATAATGTTGGTGTCCTAAAGGAACTGAAGACTTAAGTTTCCATAAAAATTACGTATATTGGTAGCAATGATAACTTGACGGTGGCCACAGAATGTTTGTTCCTGAGAAGTAGGAGTAAAACTGTACTAGACAGAACAGGTCAGATTAACTATTGTGAGTGCTATACAGAAACCAGCCTGAACCTCCCATTATAGTGAAGAATTTATGTGCACAGATATGTGATAATGTGCATTTAAAACACTTGAATAATTGAATTGAAGTATACAATCTGTACAATTTTTCAATAAATATTTTTATTATATTTAAATTAAAGTTGTATATTTGGTAGATGATCTACACCTAAAATAAATTAACTATAGTTTAAATAAATAAAACAGTGTTAAGATTTCTAGAGTGGGGTCTATATTACATAATTATTGCAAATGTAACAAATCTATGCATCTTTGAGATAGAGGTTCTGGTAGAGTACACTGGCAGGACTTCTCTTTATTTGAATGAAATGGGAAAATAGTCAAGAAGAATGTTTTAATATATTACTATGTCACATCTACCTATGAAATTATTTTTATCATTTTGAACAAGCTGATCTAAACCAATTATTAAAAATGTGATCCTCTTTGCACACAATAAGTCTGATGCCTAAAAAGTGAAAAGGAACCCCAAAATGCTATATTCTGTAATTTTCATGTTAGAGCACTGAGGTCAAGTTGACTCTTGCATAGGGATTTTAAGTGATATGAATTACATTAACCAAGTCAATCCAATAATTTTTAGGTCCTTATTTGCATATTTGTAAATAGATACATCATAACTAATAGATAAAGGCGTGATTCTGTGTTGATCTATGACCCCACTTATATTCACCATTGATTGTAAATATTTGTGAATTAGTAAAAAGTACCTGGACATGGACGGGTCAGACATGAGTTTCAGTCTTATCTCTATTATCATCTGGCTTCATGCTTCAGTAAGTTATTTTTCTTTCTGATATTTATAAGAAAAAATACTCGTCAACAGCTTACTTTTTTGCAAGCTCTGTTATAAGCAGGTATCTTAGTATATATTTGATCATTTTGTATTCACAATTATGATAACAGGGATGTATTATATATAGGTGGGGAAATTAAAGCACATGTAACAATGAAGTATTGTGTCCCAAAACTCTCATAAGTAGTGGAAAGATTTTTTTAATTACCCTATCTGGCTCATTTAATGAGTCAGAAAACTGAACAGTAGACAAATTAAGCAGGTAGCAAGAAAATGGACCTGAAATCAGATAATTAAGTATCCAATGAAATGTGAATAATTGTCTTTAATGCTTAGGAGTCTCATGGAAAAATAGGAGAGCTTAGAATTAGTAAGATAAAAGCAATAATATGAAAAAGGAAACATCATTACAAAATAGATTTTATGTTTTTATTTTTATTTAGTTTTAATTACTTATGATAATATTTCATAATGTATCAATTAATGTTCTGTAGCATAGTGTATAAAATTAATAAAGTTCAGAATACAAAAGTTTCAAGTAACAAAAAGCTATTAATTATTTTAAGAGAAATGAGATAGTTCATTTTTTTGAGATAGAGGATTTAGCATGAAGATTAGTTGAAATTAAAATAATTAAGTTCCAACATATTTTAATTAAAATGTTATGTGCATTTATTAAGCATTTACTCATAATGTATTTTAAGAATTTATTCTTTATTTAAACAGCTTATCAGATACTATATAAACATAGGAATATGGGAGTTAAATCACAGTAGACAAAAAGGAAAATCATCAGAAGAGAGTATTTCAAGAGTCACAAAGAAACTGTATAGACAGATTGTTGTAAAAAAATTAACATTGTAAGATTTATTGTCTTTATATTATTCGTTTTATTTTCAGATGGTATGAGAGAATAAAAACTAAATTTTATATAAATTTACCTGAAACAAAGGGTATATTCCTGAACAGTGCAGTACATACAATTCCATATACAAACATGTATTTTTTTATTTCCTCCTTGGCCCTCTTTAAAGTACAATATGAACAATGTCAACTCTTCTCTGTCTGCTAAAAATGTGTTTTTGTATAAAATATTTATGAGAATGAATGTAGGAAATCATGCAGGGAATAGTTGATTTAGATAGACAAGTTTTGGAAGATATAGATTAAGCTGATTGGTGAGAAATGAAAGAGAATGCATGAATAGAGGGTAGATGATAAAGGATGATGGTTAAGAACACTGAAAATTTGTGTATTGAACTACTCAGTGTGTTAAAAGAAATAAAATATGAAGATTATATCACCTAGGAGAGAACATAAGATGGTCTGAGTATCAAAAATGTAGCACATTTTGCAGAGTGCTTTGCAGTAGCAATGTGAGTGGCATAAAATCATAAAATAAATAAAATGTTGCTAAACCTCCTGCCCCATTCTTACTGAGACCTCTAAGAAAGTAATTAGCCTTTTCAGATGTGTGGGAAAAGAAGTATCCTGGAGGAGAGTCAGATTTAGTACAAGCAATTAGTGGAATGGCACTGGGAAAAGGAATGGGATGTTCACAATTTCAGGATGGATTGAAGGTTCCAGATGGCACAGTGCAGCAGAATGAGAAAGAAATGGTGCAATAAAAGTATAGGCAAGAGTAACCATATTGTTTATCAGAAGATGATGAACTGAGGGTTTCCGTTTTAAGTTGTGGACTAAGATGGCAGGAATGATGCAGCATAAATTTGGAAATATATGCCATAACTGGAAGAAAATTCAGAGCATGTGACAGAGGCCCCAGGAATATGACAGACATTGGCCTCTTCAGCATTTGGCAGCCTTTCCTCAGATGCAAATGGAGAAGTAGCCCCAGATTGAAAGGAAACATAAGTGATCACCTTGTGAAAGAGTGCTAAGGCCATTAAATAAGAAAACATATTTGCAAATGCTTGGTTGATTAGAACAAAAAATATCTGTTCCCAGAAGGAAGCAGGGTGGAACGGTGGGAGTATTGCAGTCAAAGCCTGAGGAGTTGGGTATTCAACCAACAGTTACTAGCCATGCAATCTTGGGAACATTATTTAAAACTTCCTGAGTTCAGTCCTTATTTCTAAAATGTAGATAAAACCAGCATGGCACGTGTATACCTATGTCACAAACCTGCACGTTCTGCACATGTACCCCAGAAATTAAAGAAAAAAACAGAAAAACAAGAAACCTCATGGTGTTCCTGAGACAATTAAATGAGTTAACAATGACAAAACACAGTAGGTTCTCAGTAAGTACCAATCCCTATTCTCCGTGCTATGGTACTCTTTTTTTTTTAATTTAATTTAATTTTTTTATTATTATACTTAAATTTTAGGGTACATGTGAACAACGTGCAGGTTAGTTACATATGTACACATGTGCCATGTTGGTGTGCTGAACCCAGTAACTCGTCATTTAGCATTAGGTATATCTCCAAATGCTCTCCCTCCCCGCTCCCCCCACCCCACAACAGGCCCCGGTGCGTGATGTTCCCCTTGCTGTGTCCATGTGTTCTCATTGCTCAGTTCCCACCTATGAGTGAGAACATGCCGTGTTTGGTTTTTTGTCCTTGTGATAGTTTGCTGAGAATGATGGTTTCCAGCTTCATCCATGTCCCTACAAAGGACATGAACTCATCCTTTTTTATGGCTGCATAGTATTGCATGGTGTCTATGTGCCACATTTTTATGACATCTCATAAGTACCTTCTTCCTGAGCAAAATACCTCTGCATCTTGTAAGCATGGTCAGTTTCCACTCTGCATCCTCTAAAATAAAATCATGCATTATCTCTTAGTGAACAGATTAAACATCACCTCTGTGTACTATCATAAAAGTTTCTCCTGGGCCGGGTGTGGTGGCTCACGCCTGTAATCCCAACGCTTTAGGAGGCCGAGGTGGGCGGATCACGAGGTCAGGGGATCGAGACCATTCTGGCTAACACAGTGAAACCCCGTCTCTACTAAAAATACAAAAAAATTAGCTGGGCATGGTGGCGGGTGCCTGTAGTCTCAGCTACTCGGGAGGCTGAGGCAAGAGAATGGCGTGAACCCGGGAGGCGGAGCTTGCAGTGAGCCGAGAACGTGCCACTGCACTCCAGCCTGGAAGACACAGCGAAACTCCGACTCAAAAAAAAAAAAAAAAGCTTCTCCTGAATGCTCTTGTAGAACATATCACACTTTATTGCAATTATTTCCGTACAAGCATGTCTCACGAAACAGTGGTTTTTTTAAAGATTCTGATGATATACCATACATATCTGAAATTTCCCGCTCATCACAAAGTACCTTAGAAATTGTATATTCTAAAACATTTAAGTAAATTGAATGAACCAGGTGTTTTCCAAGTCTCTAATTTTGAATAAAGACACTTGACTGACTTGTAGAGAACACAATAAAATCAGCACTATAACTAAGTATACAGGGAATACTGTGGAGAAATCCAGAATGATTGTCCTCATAAATTTCTTGATTGGAAATTTCGAGGAAAACCTTTTATCACAATGTTAGAAAAGCAAGCCCACATTTACATAATGGAATTGCTTTCATAAAGCAAAATATCTCTACATTGTAAATACCTAATCTGATAAAATAAGTTTATGTTATTAAAAATCCAACTGAAGAGTGTTGAAACTATTATTTGCTCTAACAGATGTTTTAAGTCATAGCATGACCAAATTAATTGATTATAAACTTTTAAGAAAATAAGAAACTGAAAGCTCATCAGTTTTGTAATTGAGAGTAAACTTTCACTATTACTTAGCCAACCTGCATGGCAATCCATTTTAAACTGTTCATTTCAAGAAAAAATAATATATATATTTTTTTCTAAGTTAAATTTTTTATTTTATTTTTTGAGAAGTCTTAGAAAAAAATAAACATCAATAGCTTCAGATAGGAAGGTCTCTGGATATCATTGGTGGCTTTAGGAATAGGTACTGATGTAGGATTTAAGAGCTGGGTGATGCAGGTCCTCTCCCTCGCCACTGTCTCTCCATATTGGGAATTCAGTTATTTTTTTATTTTTTTATTTTTTTGCTTTACAAAATTCTCATATTTCATTTTGGTTGATATTCACAACAAATTTTACAAAGTCAGTTTGGCAAATATTCATATCTCCCTTTTATAGGCAGGGAAACAGAGCACTGAAAAGACTGCCCTTCTTGTCTATGGTGACATGGCACAATACAGCCCACTCTGCCTCCCAGGTTGTCCATGACCCAGCTGGAGCTGTCTCTCCAGTCCCATCTCACACCATTCATTCCTCACTCACTGAGCTCCAGTCTCTGCTTGCATTTCTTCATGGCACTGGTTATCATCTGATATCACCTAATGCTTTGGCTGCTATAAAGACACATGCACACGTTTGTTTATTGTGGCACTATTCACAATAGTGAAGACTTGGAATCGACCCAAATGTCCAACAATGATAGACTGGATTAAGAAAATGTGGCACATATACACCATGGAATACTATGCAGCCATAAAAAATGATGAGTTCATGTCCTTTGTAGGGACATGGATGAAATTGGAAATCATCATTCTCAGGAAACTATCACAACAACAAAAAACCAAACACCACATATTCTCACTCATAGGTAGGAATTGAACAAGTAGAACACATGGACACAGGAAGGGGAACATCACACTCTGGGGACTGTTGTTGGGTGGGGAGAGGGGGGGAGGGATAGCTTGAGGAGATATACCTAACGCTAAATGACGAGTTAATGGGTGCGGCACACCAGTATGACACATGTATACATATGTAACCAACTTGCACATTGTGCACATGTACCCTAAAAGTTAAAGTATAATAATAATAAAATAAAAAAAGAAAAAAATTATTAATCAGGGAGGACTACCATCTATAATAAATAAACTACAAATGTTAGTGGAATATAAAAAAAAAATTACAAAAACATGAAATTTGAAATTTTGGAAAGTATATATTCTAGGTCCTGGGATACAGAAGCAAGCTGAGAGAAAAGCTCTGCTTTCATGGAGCTAATACTTTAGGGGATGAGAAAGATAATAAACAAGAAAAAATAATATTTTTGAAAAAACGATGTATATATTATTATAAGGAGATTGCAAAAACACGTAGTTTGCCTTGCGCAGACTAATTTAGGATAAATAAAGCAATTAATCTGAAAACACAGTGAGCATCTCTCAATTGAGTGAAATAACCTATATGCAATGTAGGCTGACTCGGCAACAGGATTTATATTTAGAAAACTTTCCAGTTTCATCAAAAGAATCACTTCTCTGAGAGTTATGTTTTATTCATTCAATGGTACGCCAAAACCCTGATGATTTGGGATATTTAATTGCATTGGTCCACTTACAAACAGCATGTGCAATTGAGCAACTGACAGTTGGTCTTTATTTATTTTAAGTTATTTTAGCAAAATGTTTGTAGATGTTGTACGAGGATGTGTTGTATTTAAGTACAAGATTTGGATGGATATTTATATGCTCCCTGAGGCTCTGTCTTTGCCCAAACCACAATGAAAAAGGAATAATTTCAAATATCTATATTTTAAGCCCACAATGTTTGACCCAGTGGTAAATTAAAGAAAATTGGTGAATGAATAACTCCAAAATCAGTTTGAGGAACAAAGCTTTCTCAGCATGAAGTATGAAATGTAGAGATCTTTTGCTTCATGAAAGCAGTTCCTTTATGTGAATGTACCCTTGCTTTTTCAAACATTGTGATAAAAAGGCTATCTTTGAAATTTCCAGACAATCAAGAAATTTGTGACAAGGACAATCATTCTAGATTTCTCCACAATGTCCACATTCAAATTAATCATACTCAATAAAATAATCCAACATGTGATTTGTAGGTCAGGGAACAAAACCAAGCATCGATATGGTAATAACTCATACTTTCCCCTGAAAAGCATTTGTTTTTCATTATTATTGAAAACATTTGTGTTAAAAATTATTTTAAGGTAAGCCTTTTCCAGACAGCTTATTATGTGGTTCTCTTAACTAAATAAGTAAACTTTAGACTTTTAGAAAAATTCAAAAAAATCTTGTACAATTTTATGCTTTTTTGGAAGTTAATAAAAAATATTATTTTATAAAAATCACATAAAGATGCAACATCTATAGGTATGTGATGATCTCTAGAGTTGCATTTTCCTTTTAGAAAAACAAATAATGCAAGTTTACTCCTCAACAAGAATTCCATGTGTCTTCTCATATTATAACCTCTATTCCAGTTAGAATGGGATTGGGCAAATGAACTGGGTGTGCCACTTAACTGTGTCACTCTCCAGAAGAAAGAGTTTTTAAGACTTGACTTCTTTTATTATTATTATTCTCATTTACTGTTTTGACAAGATAGAGGCCACATGTTGAGACAGAGTAGATAGAGGTAGCCTAGACTACCTATATCACTAAGTGGAGATCCCTGTATTAGGATTCTTTAGAGGGACAAAACTAATAGGATAGATGTGTATATGAAGGGGAACCACTCCTGGTACCAAAATCTATATTAGTCAGGGTTCTCTAGAGGGAGAGAACTAATAGGAAAGATGTATATATGAAGGGAGTTTATTAAGGAGTATTGACTCACACGACCACAAGGTGAAGTCCCACAATAGGCTGTCTGCAAGCTGAGAAGCAAGGAAGCCAGTCTGACTCCCAAAACCTCAAAAGTAAGGAAGCCAACAGTGCAGCCTTGAGTCTGCCAGGTCTGTCCTGCAGACTCTGGCCAACCGACGGATGGAAGGAGTACTTAGACACAGGTATGCAGTGTAAAAGCAGCTAGGGGACTGCCTGGTTCTAGTGGCCAAAGTGCAGCAGCCCCAAGAAGCTGGAGCTGCTTGCTTTTATTCAGTGCAGGCATAATGCTGAAAGCCTAGAGCACAAACAACCTGTAGGTAACTAACATTTATTATTCCCCTTTCAGGGAATGTCATGCATATGGATGATGAAAGGTCAGTTCCTGGTCAGCATAAGTAAACAAGCTGGTTCAAGATAAATTCCTCTACATTCCCTTGTACCTACTGCTTGCCCTCTGCCACAGGCTTATAGAATGGCTACCTTCAGCTATTCTCCCCTGAAGCTTTGCAGAGCCTTCCGACCTTTGAGAAGCCCTGCTCCTTTCCCTATAGATTCTCCCACCACTCTGACTGATCTCCTACATCAGTCTGTGGCCAAAGGCCAAAGAGCTCCTGGCAAATCACTGGTGTTAAGTATGAGAGTTCAAAAGCTGAAGAACTTGGAATCTAATGTTCGAGAGCAGGAAGCCTCCAACACAGGAGAAACATGAAGTCTGGAAGACTCAGCAACGCTGCTCTTTCCAACTTATTCTGCCTGCTTTATTCTACCCACACTAGCAGCTGATTAGATGGTGCCCAACCAGATTGAGGGTGGGTCTGCCTCTCCTGGTCTACTGACTCGTAAGTGAATCTTCTTTGGCAAAACTCTCACAGAAACACTCAGGAACAATACTTTGCATCCTTCAATCTGATCAAGTTGACAATATTAACCATCACAAGTCCACTCCTTGTCAACTTGAACCCATACATGTCTCCTGAAATCATACATAATCTTCAAATAAAGACAACAATAAGATCATAATTATGCCTAATGTAATTCAGCTATCCTTCCTACAACTAGAAGTGCACTTATCCTTAATCTAAATACTATTACATAAAGTTAACAACACTTAAAGGCTGATATGAAGTCAATAAATCTTATGTCAAATTGGACATATGGAAGGAGTCTAGACTGCCTAAATCACTGTGTGGAGATCTCCAACAAATCGCACCTGATTTTTTTCATAAGGGATAGGTAATTTTTTATGTTTTAAGGCACTGAATTGTCTGTTGTTACGTTATTGTGACAGCTCAGTTTATTTACTCTTACTAATACACCTAGGGATATCCAAAGTTCGCTGGAATAATGAAACATAAGTTTGCATACCTACTAATTTATGGAACTGTTTGATGAAAGTTGGTCTTCTGAATTTAAATCTTAAGCTTTTTTACTTGCTCTTAAAGCAGTAGTAGTATTGTGGAAGAAATGTGGTTATACTTCCAATCCTAAAGAGATTAATGATGCAAGAGAGCTGAGTTAATTGATGAAAAGTGGACTCAGAAGATTTGGTAAAGAATCAAGAAGAGGAATATTAAAGGGCTTAGATTTTAAATGAAGGAACACCTTTTTATCTGTGCACAAATTAAAACAAAGAATAGTTGAAAATACACACACACTACAGTATCATAAAATTCTGTGAGCTGCCTTGACATTTTCAGCCCTCAAATAACCCTAAAAGTCTAACCATGAGTTCCGATGTTACCACCAGTAATGTCCCCTAGCCTGTGGGAAAGACTCTCCACCAGACTACTTTCCCTATCATAAGAACCAGGCTTACCTCACCTAGTTTTTAGCCAAATAGGTTTTTGGTTTTTTTTTTTTTTTTTTTTTTTTTTTTTTGAGACATAGTCTCACTCTGTCACCAGGTTGGAGTGCAGTGGCATGATCTGGGCTCACTGCAACCTCTGCCTCCCAGGTTCAAGCAATTCTCCTGCCTCAGCCTCCCAAGTAGCTGGGACTACAGGCGCGTGCCACCAAGCCTGGCTCATTTTTTGTATTTTTAGCAGAGACGGGGTTTCACCATGTTGGCCAGGATATTCTTGAACTCCAGAACTCGTGATCCACCCACCTCAGCCTCCCAAAGTGCTGGGATTACAGGCACAAGCCACTGCGCCCAGCCAACCAAATAGGTTTTACTTGCCTGCCAGCCCATGAAATTTTCCACCCAAGGCAATCATACCCCACTCAGGATCCAGGGTGCAAACCAATGCCTTGTTATGACAAAGACTCCCTCTCACAGTTCCTGCTGGCTCACTCTAATCCTAACCGCAACACTCCATGCCCCTGCGTGGCATGCAGTGGCCTCCTCCCCAGGCTATGAGCATATATGACTGATACACTGCTCTCAATCTCATCTGTCCAATTGGGTTTTTGTATGTTTGGCCATCTTATACCATTTAGGGCAAAGAAATTCCTTCTTCATCAACATTGTGAATAGGAAGTGATCAAAATACACAGACACACATGCACACACACATATATTGGATCATGCTCATACAGAATTTAATCAACATCTTTAACAAATGAAGATATCAAGATTAAGGATCATGAAGCCGGAGGGAAGAGAAATAGATGCTGCAGAAAGCCTGAACAGGAGTTAAATAAAGGCAAACAAACTGAAAAAAAAAATCACCTAGAAGCTTTTGGGCTGACGGGAAAGTGACTGTTTTCAGTAAGTATAAAGTTATTCTGGTAAAATTAAATTGTTTCATGTGATCCTCCAGCAATACTCAGCAGTACTCAAATAAGAAGAAATAAAATGAATGGTAAGATCTATTAATAGCTGCAGAGTGTTGAAATAGTTATAACAGAGGGACATTAAAAAAAAAACTGTCAAACTTGCCTTAAACACATGGAAACAAACATTATGAAATGTGTCATTTATTAGGGCTGCATTGTAACAAAAAGAAAAACATATTTTTTATGTAGATTGAGAATACACTGAAGGAGATATTATCATTTGCTAGGTAGTTCACATCCTGCCCTGTGTGTTTAAGAAGATAAACACATCCCCACTAAATTTTGCACTTGCAATGTTAAAAATATTTTCTTACATGAGCTCTAATATAAGTTTTCTCAAATTAATTGGTTTCACGGACTTTTGGGTAAATGCATTGTAATTCAAAATAGTAATAGAGTTGAGTGCACTGAAATGAGCAAGCCCAAACAATACTGAGATTAAAAAAGTTTCAAAGTTATAATAATGTTTAGCAACAAGAGATAATACAGTGAACAAAACCACTAAACTTATTTCCAAATGTGAGGGCAACATTATAACAAATCACAACTGTATTCATAGCTTATGTATCTCTAAAGAACATTATGTTAATAATCATTCATTTTCTCTGTCTGATTGTTTGAGCTCCTTCACACAATTCCTGCCTGGGAAACAGATGGACTTATATTTAAATAATTTTTATACTTGCTATACTTATGTAGGCATGCTGAAATCTTTCTAAGGTTATAAGTTAAACAACCATCTCTAAATCTTTGGGGTATTAAATGGTAATTATAAATAAGGAATATTTATAAGCAACATCAGGAAACAAGTTTAAGTCAAGTCCCTGTATTAAAATTGGCAAATTAATTCATTTATTTAAGCTTTTAGTTTATATGTATTTATATGGTAATAAAATAATGGCAAAACCTTAAAAGTGGAGTAAATATGAGGCATACAGAAGTGAGATGATGGGCTGAGTGTTACCACTTATGCCTCTTTAATATGCTTGTATTAAAACAACTAAAAAACTAACGATAAACCTGTCATGTCAGAACAGCAGCATTACTTTAAGTCAGACACCTTTAGGAAGCAGAATTATACCAGGATTTAGATTTCCCATGGGAATGTATGGTAGCAGTCATTTAGGTTGAACACATAGACTGTTTCATAAGTTTCAAGCATCTCCACAGTATTCTAATACCATCTATGTAAACCCCACTCTGCAGTATATCAGTGAAATATTACAGCTGTATATGGAAGAATTCTGGTGTTCCTAAGATGCCTATAAAAATGTTCAAGTGCTCTTGTATAGAGGTAGATATCATAATAAAGTGTTACCAGTTCTTGAAGCCATTTCCGGAGGTATTTATAAAGAGTCTTAGATCCTTGTGATGTCGTTTACTTGATGCCCTCTGGTTTAAGCTAGAAAATAAAAGCCCATACAGAAATTACTTCACTACATTTTCAAACCTCTTGCTCCACATCTGGGCAAGCTGATGAGAAAGCTAAAATACCCCTTCCCTTGGTGACAAGTTCAAACTGTTCAAATCCAAGCCCATGCGCGCAAAACCCTCATCAACACTATCTCCTAAGGAAAAAAAAAAAAAAAAAAAAAGCCAGTCTTCTCTCCTTGGTCTCTCAAATGGTTTTCAAACCTGCTTGGAAGCCTACGCTGCTTTCCCTAGCAAGCCTCATTTTGTGAATGATAAACTTTCATACTCTGTTGGTGCATGTGTGGTATTATCAGTCTTGACAGCTTACTAAATTTGGAGTGGTGGGGATCTATCCCGACTTCGCAGAATCAGTACAGCATGAATGAACCAAAAATGGAAGAATATCCTATTAAGGCAAATGTATTAGCCAAAATAGTTCATTATGACACTCTTCATTCTCTATTTTTAGCAACACTGTTTCTGTCACTTATTTTTCCAAAACAAAGCCAAACTTAGTTGCTTAAGAGGTTTGCTTCTGCTTAGGATATAGAAATCTCAAGAATTGCATGACCATCCCAATGACAAGAAAAAAAATAAACCTGGTTATTCTGTCCCCAAGGAACAGGGCATAACTCGATTGCTTTTAGGGTAAAAGCAAAAATCAAAAGCCTTCCCCCACCCCGACCCCTACAAAGTAGGGCTAGGAAAATCTTTTGGATCCAGGATACTGAACCAAAACAAAAAGATAGACAACCACTGATTTTGTAGTTATGGACTTTTCTATGTTGTCATCAAAGAATTTCATCTGCATAATTTCTAAGTTTTGCTATTTATTGAGGGTTTTGTTAGTGTTTTATGACTGAATGAAATTATATATTTTCTTTTTTCAAGTTTCATATGTCACTATATTTTAATTAAGTGAACACTACTATCTTTTTTTTTTTTTTTTTTTTTTTTTGAGGCGGAGTTTTGCTCTTGTCACCCAAGCTGGAGTACAATGCCGTGTGATCTCCGCTCACTGCAACCTCCACCTACTGGGTTCAAGTGATTCTCCTGCTTCAGCGTCCCAAGTAGCTGGGATTACAGGCGCCTGCCACTACGCGGTGCTAATTTTTGTATTTTTAGGAGCGACAGGGTTTCACCATGTTGGTCAGGATGGTCTCTAACTCCTGTGCTCAGGTGATCCACCTGCCTTGGTCTCCCAAAGTGGTGGGATTACAGGCGTGAGCCATCAAGCCCAGTCATGTATGTTCTTTAGATTGTATTCATTTTAACCTGTTTGGTCTATCAAGAATCAAGATGAGTATTTAAAAATTTTAGTAATGTGTTTCTATTTCCTTTTTTACTTCTTGTCTTCTTTAGTCATGATATTCAGTGATTTCAAGTATGCTGCATAGATATCATTGACTATGTCACCACATTGAAAATTGACCCTCTAATATTATTATAAAGTAATTTATAACTTACTTAGCATAATGAATAATAATGGTTTATTTTGCTTTGTTTTCTGTTTTTTTTTTTTAAACATTTGTCTCACATGCTAATCCCAATCCTTACATTTTCAATATTTTCTAAAACACTTTAATATAGTTTGTAACCCGAGGAAGATTAATATTCTGTTTCGAGATGCAATAGGATAAAATTACCTTTAATAGATGAGATCAGACCACATATATTCTTTGACAGAGTCTTATTTTTGCCATATAGGTTTATTAGAATCTCAACTTTCAAACCTTTAAAAATCATAAAATATTTATTGCTTTGTCTTTTGTGTGTATGTTTACATGTATTTTGATTGAATATTGAGTTTGTAATGTTTGTTTTCTAGTAGTTAATTTCACGAACTCAATTTTACATGTTACCTGTTAATCTTCTATTTCTTTAGACAGCATTTTTAATCTGTCTTCAAATAAGCACTGTTACAGCTAGCACATTTTCTCCTTTACTGTATTCTTATTTCTTTTTCTTTTGCAAAATTACAAATTTATTTGATTATCTTGCCTCTCATAATTTACTCTAATTTTTTCCTATGTAATTGATATGTACTATAAGAAAAATCCTTTTTTTAGCAATATAATTTAGGAAACTATCATATACTACCTCACACATTAACTTTCCCATCTGTGAATTTTAGAATCAATAGTTTATTATTATTATTACTATTATTTGAGTGTTTTAATACTAAGTTCTGTTATGTAACAATGTTCTTAATATTTTGGTCCCATTTGAGTTTTCTTATTTACTACTCTAAGTTGCTTTCTTTTGACCCCAGCCTCTTTGCCTTAGCTCACCTTTCAAACAAAATATTTCCTTGAAAAGAATTCAGGAGAAAACTACATCCTCAACTTATTCACGAAATATGTGAAGAGGATATGCATATATTCATCTCTTAAATGAATGATAGTTTATACGGATACAGTTTTGGGGTCACTTTCTTTCCTTAAGAACTCTACGTTTCACAGCATTGACTGTTGCAATGAGAAATATCAAGGGTTAGACTAAATTCTCTTCATTATATCTTGGCTTTATCTTCAGAATGGCCCAAGGCATTCTTTCATTATCTTTGAATCCCAAGTTTTCTTTTGTTTTTTTTTTTAAGGCAGGGCATTTTAATAATTATTTAGTTTTAAATTTTCACTCCCTCAACTCTTATGTTCTTTTCTGAAGCAGTTTAAAAATATTCAAACAGGATCCCTTCCTACTGACTTAAAAAGGTACATTTTTGAACACCAATAAGGTTTGTAAGTACAATGGGTTAAAGTGCATTAAATTTGATAAACGCGTAAATTTATAATGATACTAAGACACTCCTTGATTGCTTTTGAAATATATGGAGAAATTAACTGATTATTTGGGAAACTGAGAAATGATTGAAAAGAATCAACCATTTATCTTACCCTTTCTTTATGAATTTTACCTAGGGTAACACAATAGAAGAGAGGATTTTTAAATATAAAAATGTTCTATTTCACAACTAAAGAATTTTGCGACACATAAAAAAATGAATGAATGCAGACAATAGTCATAAAAGGCTGCTAAAAACACATAAAGGAATAACAAGGCATTTTATATTTTATGATGGAAATATATAATACCTCCTATGATGTAGTCTTGCCAAAAATCAACCTCAGTGATTCTCTGGATATAAATACCGATTTTCAAGGGACACATTAAGAGAAAAATATGTTAAGCCACAACATAGGGAAGCAATTCCAAATCATAGGAAACCTTATGAGAAAAACGACCTTTTTCTTTGTAATAAAAACAGCAACAAAAATTGCAAGGGAAAAAAGATGGAGGGAAACACAAAAGATTAAGACTGTCTTTGAGACAAAATACTCCTAACAAATGGAGCAAAAGTAAATTTTATCAAAAAATTTGAGTAATATGAATATTGATAATATTAAGGTATTATTGTTTTAGTACTGATTTGGGATGTGGGCCACAGTAGCATTGGAGTTATGTGTAAAAGTAGAGTCCTTGTCACTCATAAATGCATAACACCTAATTTATAGATAAAATGATATAATTTCTGAAATTTGATTTAAAAGAACATAGAAGGTCATATGGGTGGTAGTAAAGGGAAAAGTAGATTGTTTTAAAATTGATATTGTTTTTAAGTTTTATAAGGGGTACATAGGTATTATTTTATTCTTTTTCTTGTGTGTATGTGTGTGCGTGTGTATATTTATATATGTTTTACATTTTCCATTGAAAAGGCAAAATAATATTATTTCTTGTAAGTTAATTTGTTTTTATTGGGGGGGAGTCAGAATGCAAAACAAAGAAGAATATAGGATACATTTCACGAAAATGAATTTTGGATCCATGGATCCACACCTACAACTTTGATTACAATTTTGTCATGAATTAGAACATGAAGTGAATTTACATAAAATAAATGTACAAAGATGTCATCTGGCATAGTATATTCGATGATTATTAATTGATTTTTTTGTTAAGTTCTCAAGTGTCCCTAATATTATTTGAATACCTTGCTGGAAAAGCTTCAAGAGTAAATGACAAGGGTAATCTATATAAAACTCATATAGATTTAAAAATCGTTATATATGAGGAAAGACAGAAGAAAATTATAGTATTTTAGAGAAAAAAAGATGCTAATGAGAAATTAGTCATGTTCATTATCCTTAAACCTTGCATATTTTACTTTCTGACTCAATTCCAACCAGATAAAATAATGTGCATTTTTTAGCATACCTTTCTGGAAAAGATAAGTGATTTGACAAATTATTTTGACTAATCTTTAGAGTCTTTATTATATTTTGATGCATTTAAATTAGTTTTTAATATATATGTGTCATACAATTCCATCTTTTCAAATACGCTCTGTTTGTGTTGAAATAAAAACTTAGTACCTCTGATTGTTTCAGCCCTCCATATTCAAAACATTATTTTTAAATTAATGACCATTTAGTCATGTGGAGTGTATTTCTGTGTCTGTTTTGACAGAAGGAGAGGGAAAGGGAGGAGAGAAAGAGAGAGAAAGCATATGAAAGACAAGAAATGATGATGGATTGATGTGCAATTTAGGGTCTTCCATGAATATTAATATTGATCTGCTATTGCAGTATTTTTTCTAAGACATTCCAGGAAATCTGTCTGTTTTCAAAAGATACAAAACTATCAATTGTTTTAGAGAGCTATTTTAATTATTTTGGTAAATATTTTCTTACCAGATTTCAGAGGTTACAGCCAACAAGTGAGTATACCATTGCATCTATAGACAGAATCATAATTCTTCAGGAGTCATCCTCTTTGATGTTAACATGAATAAATAGTTCTGAAAAGAAATGTGAGTGCCTTTACATGCAAAATATATATATATTTTTGAGATGAAGTTTCCTTCCTGATGCAGAGGCTGGAGTGCAGTGGCACAATCTCGGCTCACTGCAAACTCCACCTCCCTGGTTAAGTCATTCTCCTGCCTCAGCCTCCCAAGTAGCTGGGATTACAGGCACTCATCACCACACCTGGCTAATTTTTGTATTTTTTTTTTAACAGAGACAAGGTTTCACCATGTTGGCTACGCTGGTCTCGAACTCCTGACCTCAGGTGATCTGCCTGCCTCGACTTCCCAATGTGCTGTGATTACAGGTGTGAGCCACTGCATGCAGCTTCTAGATGCAAAATTTACATCAAGCTTTTGCAAGACTCTTTTGGGGTGTATTCTTCAAAAAATAATTATTGCATATTATCGTTCTAATGAATTAGTTTTGAGTGTTTATTTTTAAAACTTTAGACAAGCAAAATATACACACCACTTTTTTCTCAAAATGGATATATTATTTAGAATTATTCATCTCTATAGTAGTAACTCTAGAACCAACTGTCAACCATCATGATGTTTAATTTTTATTATTTCAATACTGATGACTGACCACTAAAAAATTTTTAATAAAAAATGTCATTTAATTATTTATAAGTCTTATGAAGCATTACTTTATAATTTGATGTAATTTTTCAGTAATCAATTTTTATCAAATTTGATTCAACAGTGCACAGAATTTACATATACACCATGGAATACTATGCAGTCATAAAAATTGATGAGTTCATGTCCTTTGTAGGGACATGGATGAAGGTGGAAACCATCATTCTCAGCAAACTATCGCAAGGACAAAAAACCAAACACTGCATGTTCTCACTTATAGGTGGGAATTGAACAATGAGAACACATGGACACAGGAAGGGGAACATCACACACCGGGGACTTTTGTGGTGTGGGGGAGGGGGGAGGGATAGCATTAGGAGATATACCTAACGCTAAATGAAAAGTTAATGGGTTCAGCACACCAACATGGCACATGTATACATATGTAACAAACCTGCACGTTGTGCACATGTACCCTAAAACTTAAAGTATAATAATAATTTTTAAAAAGATGCAAAGTAATAAATATTTTCTACCGGGACAGGTAAAATTCATGTATAAAGATACATACATGACCCAAGGAAGCATGCTCTGAGAATCTAATACTACAAGATGATACTAATAGTTTTCTTGGTAAGGCTATTTTCTTATGTTATCTGAACCAACTGAATAATAGTTTTAGATGGCAACTGATTAGCTTTATTTCTTATATTCTCCAAAAAATACACACACACACGTATATTTTCATGTGTATATATTCATTTTGCACTTATTAATATTTATTTTTGTTTTCTCTTTACTATTAGTTTTGCCCTTTATTTTATAAAAATAAAATGGCAAACAGTAAAAACATATTTTTGGTAGACTGGAAATAGCTTGATCATAAGATACATTTCCATTTTCATTGCCAACACCAAAAATTGCAGCAAGCAGAACCTTTCCAGAATAAATCACATTAACAATCTCTGGTGTGGAGATGATAATAGTTTATCACTTAGGTTGTCAGTGTGTTTGCTTTTGGGAATGAAGTAAAAATCAAGTTGCCTGACATCCCCAATATGCTGCAGCACAACCAGTGTACTCCCCTGAGCAAGCCAAATGTTTGTTTTGATATCAACCTTTTAGGGCTTCTCATTTAAGTGGGTAAATTCCAACGAGATACAAAGTGTCATCTTTAAAATTCTGAATTCTGTAAGTTCCCTAGCATGTTGTAAAATAAATAGCTGTTATATGAAGACATTAAAATTAGCATAGTAATGGCAATGTTTTTAAAACATGTACTTACATATTTAATGAAAATAATAAAGTTACAATAAAATAAATAGGGCAGAAAAACAAATCATGAAAAACAATGAATAAAGAGAGAAATACAAGTAATATTGCTATATATATGATTAGAAACACAGTGGGTATCCATAAACCACATGGCCATTGAGATCCTTGATTCATTTTGCCCAATTGCTTGGATGATGGAGCAGAGAAATTTGATTGCTGATTGGGTTATTCAATCTGGTTGCTAGGAAGACCTCATAACCAGACCAATCATTTGCAGTCCAGTTATTTTGATTACCCCTATGACTCAAATTGCTTATTTCATAAATTCATTCAGTGCTCAGATTTAAACTTACAAGTGATTGAGGTGATCAGGCACATCAAAATCATCACAGTATTCAATTTTAGAACATAAAATTGATGAATGAGATGAGAAAAGAAAACTCTTATTCTCAATAGCTAAGAACTGATATAACGAGTGAAATTTTGTCTTCATAACATAAGTGTTCTCAGCATTGTTCTTATTTATTTATTTATTTATTTTTTTGAGATGGAGTCTTGCTCTGTCACCCAGGCTAGAGTGCAGTGGCATGATCTCGGCTCACTGCAAGCTCCACTTCCCGGGTTCATGCCATTCTCCTGCCTCAGCTTCCCAAGTAGCTGGGACTACAGGAGCCTGCCACCATGTCTGGCTAATTTTTTTTTTTTTTTGTATTTTTAGTACAAAAAAGAGATGGGGTTTCACTGTGTTAGCCAGGATGGTCTCGATTTCCTGACCTCGTGATCTGCCTGCCTCGGCCTCCCAAAGTGCTGGGATTACAGGCATGAGCCATCATGCCCGGCCAGCATTGTTCTTATTTCTAAATTAAAATCTGAATAATCTTTTGAAACTTCCCATAGCTGACCAAATATTGGATTACAGAGAGAAGTCAGGGAAAATCACTTTATTTCACTGCTTATGAAAGGAGACTGAATTATTCATGATAGTTGAGTGGCATTATTTAACTGATTGTAATTATACAACCAATTAGGTACTTGTTTAATTGAAATTTGCCCCAAGAAACATTTCACAATTTTTAACAAATATGGTTACTGCTAAACTTCAATTGTCATGGAATATAAAACAGCTTACTAAACAGTGTATGTACTACCATTTCTCTTTTTTGAAAGGCAGATTAAGTCTTTTACACTTTTTTTCAGAAGAGATACTTATGCAAAGAAGGATATTATCCACAAAAGACTGATTCTTATAGATTCTGGAGATACAAATCTACCTTGGGTATATTTTTATCAACATTCCTGAAGTTAAATTTCACGCTGTATCACTGCATGTGTTTAAACCCAGCTTAAATTTGTAGATCTTTTTCCCCTCTAGTCCTGATTTTGGCAGCTTTCCCCACATAGTAGAAAACATGTAGATACAGGCATTTTGTCAGATATGCTGATATAATTCAGTTAGTTTTATAGCTAGACATTTTCTCAGGAGAATTTGTATGAAATAACTTCACCTTCAACATTGAAAAATACATGCATCTAGTGAAGTAGTGTTAAAGTTAAGAAAAATATTCTGTGTTAAATATCTTGTAGAGTGTTTAATCATCATTTTGGGGGATTTGTGTCTAATGTCAAAAAAATAATTATTTTACTTACGTAATTTTTATTCAACAATTAACCAATAAACAGAGACACAGGAAATAAGTTAAAAAAATCTTTCTTTCTGTTAAAAAGAACACTCACTCTATGCATTCACCCTGGAGTTTCTTCATCCATTTCTTAGGATCAAAGGACAAGAAGATATTTGTGTTCCCAGGCAAGCACAAAGGGTACTTTATCAACATTTTCATCCTTTTGGGAAAAGAGAAAATAAACATTTAGACCTCAGCAAGCCTGCAGGCTCCATGTGGGAGAAAAAGAACACCAAAAAAGACAGAGTAAAAGTGAACGCACAGGTCCTTAAGTTATTGGTTTCCTGTTATTGTGAATACACAAATCCCTAGGTTACTGGTTTCCCATTATGAAAACCTCAATATACTGAGGAGGGAGGAGGTTCCATGATGGCCAAAGAGGTATAGCTCCAGTCTACAGTTCCCAGCGTGAGTGACGCAGAAGACAGGCAATTTGTGCATTTCCAACTGAGGTACCAGGTTCATCTCACTGGGGCTTGTTGGACAGTGGGTGCTGCCCACGGAGGACGAGCTGAAGCAGGGCAGGGCATTGCCTCACCCAGGAAGTGTAAGAGGTCTGGGAATTCCCTTTCCTAGACAAGGGAAGCCGTGACAGACAGTTCCTGGAAAATCGGGACACTCCCACCCTAATACTGCACTTTTCCAATGGTCTTAGCAAATGGCACATCAAGAGATTATATCCTGCACCTGGCTCAGAGGGTCCCACACCCATGGAGCCTCGCCCACTGCTAGCACAGCAGTCTGAGATCCAACTGCAAGGTGGCAGCGAGGCTCAGGGAGGGGCGGCCACCATTGCTGAGGCTTGAGTAGGTAAACAAAGCAGCCAGGAAGCTCGAACTGGGTGGAGCCCACTGCAGCTCAAGGAGGCCTGCCTGCCTCTGTAGACTCCACCTCTGGGGGCAGGGCGTACCTGAACAAAAGTCAACAGAAATTCTGCAGACTTAAACATCCTGTCTGACAGCTTTGAAGAGAGTAGTGGTTCTCCCAGCACAGAGTTTGAGATCTGAGAATGGACAAACTGCCTCCTCAACTCGGTCCCTGATCCTTGAGTAGCCTAACTGGGAGGCACCTCCCATTAGGGGCCGACTGACACCTCATACAGCCAGGTACCCTTCTGAGACAAAGCTTCCAGAGGAAGGATCAGGAAGCAACATTTGTGGTTCTGCAATATTTGCTGTTCTGCAGCCTCCACTGGTGATACCCAGGCAAACAGGGTCTGGAGTGGACCTCCAACAAATTCCAACAGACCTGCAGCTGAGGATCCTGACTGTTAGAAGGAAAACTAACAAACAGAAAGGACATTCACACCAAAACCCCATCTGTATGTCACCATCATCAAAGACCAAAGGTAGATAAAACCAAAAAGATGGGGAAAAACCAGAGCAGAAAAGCTAAAAATTCTAAAAATCAGAGTGCCTCTTCTCCTACAAAGGAATGCAGCTCCTCACCAGGAACAGAACAAAGCTGGACGGAGAATGACTTTGACGAGTTGAGAGAAGAAGGCTTCAGAAGACTGGTAATAACAAACTTCTCCGTGCTAAAGGAGGATGTTCAAACCCATCGCAAAGTAGCTAAAAACTTTGAAAAATGATTAGACGAATGGCTAACTAGAAAGACCAGTGTAGAGAAGTCCTTAAATGACCTGATGGAGCTGAAAACCATGGCACAAGAACTTTGTGATGCATGCAGAAGCTTCAGTAGCCAATTTGATCAAGTGGAAGAAAGGGTATCAGTGATTGAAGATCAAATGAATGAAATGAAGCGAGAAGAGAAGTTTAGAGAAAAAAGTAAAAAGAAATGAACAAAGCCTCCAAGAAATATGGGACTATGTGAAAAGACCAAATCCACGTCTGATTGGTGTACCTGAAAGTGACGGGGAGAATAGAACCAAGTTAGAAAACACTCTTCAGGATATTATCCAGGAGAACTTCCCTAACCTAGCAAGGCAGGCCAATGTTCTAATTCAGGAAATACAGAGAACGCCACAAAGATAATCCTCAAGAAGAGCAACTCCAAGACACATAATTTTCAGATTCACCAAAGTTGAAATGAAGGAAAAAATGTTAAGGGCAGCCAGAGAGAAAGGTCAAGTTACCCACATAGGAAAGCCCATCAGACTAACAGTGGAGCTCTTGGCAGAAACTCTACAAGCAAGAAGAGAGTGGGGGCCAACATTCAACATTCTTAAAGAAAATAATTTTCAAACCAGAATTTCATATCCAGCCAAACTAATCTTCATAAGTGAAGGAGAAACAAAATCCTTTACAGACAAATAAATGCTGAGAGATTTTTGTCACCACCAGGCCTGCCCTACAAGAGCTCCTGAAGGAAGCACTAAACATGGAAAGGAACAACCAGTACGAGCCACTGCAAAAACATGCCAAATTGTAAAGACCATTGATGCTAGGAAAAACCTGCATCAACTAATGAGCAAAATATCCAGCTAACATCATAATAACAGGATCAGATTCACACATAACAATATTAATCTTAAATGTAAATGGGCAAAATGCTCCAATTAAAAGACACAGACTGGCAAATTGCATTAAGAGTCAAGACCCATCAGTGTGCTGTATTCAGGAAACCCATCTCACATACAGAGACACATATTGGCTTAAACTAAAGGGATGGAGGAAGATCTAACAAGCAAATGGAAAACAAAACAAAACAAAAAAGCAGGAGTTGCAATCCTAATCTCTCATAAAACAGACTTCAAACCAACAAAGATCAAAAGAGACAAAGAAAGCCATTACATAATGGTAAAGGGATCAATTCAACAAGAAGAGCTAACTATCCTAAATATATAGGCACCCAATACAGGAGCACCAGATTCATAAAGCAAGTCCTTAGAGACCTACAAAGAGATTTAGACTCCCACACAATAATGATGGGAGATTTTAACACCCCACTGTCAACATTAGACAGATCAATGGGACTGAAAGTTAACAAGGATTTCCAGGAATTGAAATCAGCTCTGCAGCAAGTGGACCTAATAGATATCTACAGAACTCTCCACCCCAAATCAACAGAATATACATTCTTCCCAGCACCACAATGCACTTATTCCAAAATTGACCACATAGTTGGAAGTAAAGCACTCCTCAGAAAATGTAAAAGAACAGAAATTATAACAAACTGTCTCTTAGACCACAGTGCAATCAAACTAGAACTCAGGATTAAGAAACTCACTCAGAACAACTCAACTACATGGAAAATGAACAACCTGCTCCTGAATGACTACGGGGTAAATAACGAAATGAAGGCAGAAATAAAGATGTTCTTTGAAACCAATGAGAACAAAGTCACAACATACCAGAATTATCTGGGACACATTTAAAGCAATGTGTCGAGGAAAATTTTTAGCACTAAATGCCCACAAGAGAAAGCAGGAAAGATCTAAAATTGACACACTAACATCACAATTAAAAGAACTAGAGAAGCAAAAGCAAACACATTCAAAAGCTAGCAGAAGGCAAGAAACAACTAAGATCAGAGCAGAACTGAAGGAGATGGAGGCACAAAAGACCCTTCAAAAAATCAATGAATCCAGGAGCTGTTTTTTTGAAAAGATCAACAAAATTCATACACTGCTAGCAAGACTAATAAAGAAGAAAAAAGAGAAGAATCAAAGAGATGCAATAAAAAATGATAAAGGGGATATCACCACCGATCCCACAGGAATACAAACTACCATCAGAGAATACTATAAACACTTCTACACAAATAAACTAGAAAATCTAAAAAATTGGATAAATTCCTGGACACATACACCCTCCCAAGACTAAACTAGGAAGAAATTGAATCCCTGAGTAGATCAATAACAGGGTCTGAAATGGAGGCAATAATTAATAGCCTACCAACCAAAAAAGTCCAGGGCCTGACAGATTCACAGTAGATTTCTACCAGAGGTACAAAGAGGAACTGGTACCCTTCCTTCTGAAACTATTCCAATCAATAGAAAAAGATGGACTCCTCCCTAACTCATTTTATGAGGCCAGTATCATCCTGATACCAAAGTCCGGCAGAGACACAACAAAAAACAGAATTTTAGACCAATATTCCTGATGAACATTGATGCAAATATCCTCAATAAAATACTGGCAAACCAAATCCAGCAGCACAGCACAAAACTTATCCACCACAATCAAGTTGGCTTCATCCCTGAGATGCAAGGCTGGTTCAACATATGCAAATCAATAAATGTAATCCATCATATAAACAGAACCAAAGATAAAAACCACATGATTATCTCAATAGATGCAGAAAAGGCCTTTGACAAAATTCAACAACCCTTCATGCTAAGAACTCTTAATAAACTAGGTATTGATGGGACATATCTCAAAATAATAAGTGCTATTTATGACAAACCCACAGCCAATATCATACTGAATGGGCAAAACTGGGAAGCATTCCCTTTGAAAAGTGGCATAAGACAGGGATGCCCTCTCTCACCACTCTTATTCAACATAGTGTTGGAAGTTCTGGTCAGGGCAATCAGGCAGGAGAAAGAAATAAAGGGTATTCAATTAGGAAAAGAGGAAGTCAAATTGTCCCTGTTGGCAAATGACATGATTGTATAGTTAGAAAACCCCATCATCTCAGCCCAAAATCTCCTTAAGCTGAAAAGCAACTTCATCAAACTCTCAGGATGCAAAATCAATGTGCAAAAATCGCAAGCATTCCTATACACCAAAACAGACAAACAGAGAGCCAAATCATGAGTGAACTCCCATTCACAATTGCTTTAAAGAGAATAAAATACTTAGGAAACCAACTTACAAGGGATGTCAAGGATCTCTTCAAGGAGAACTACAATCCACTGCTCAACGAAATAAAAGAGGACACAAACAAATGGAAGAACATTCCATGCTCATGGACAGGAAGAATCAATATCGTGAAAATGGCCAAACTGCCCAAAGTAATTTATAGATTCAATGCCATCCCCATCAAGCTACCAATGACTTTCTTCACAGGATTGGAAAAATCTACTTTAAAGTTCATATGGAACCAAAAAAGAGCCCACATTGCCAAGACAATCCTAACCCAAAAGAACAAAGATGGAGGCATCACGTTATCTGACTTCAAACTATACTACAAGGCTACAGTAACCAAAACAGCATGGTACTGATACCAAAACCCAGTTATAGACCAATGGAACAGAACTGAGCCCTCAGAAATAATACCACACATCTACAACCATCTGATCTTTGACAAACCTTACAAAAACAAGCAACTGGGAAAGGATACCCTATTTAATAAAAATGGTGCTGGGAAAATTGGCTAGCCATTTGTAGAAAGCTGAAATGGGATCCCTTTCTTACACCTTATACAAAAATTAATTCAAGATGGATTAAAGACTTAAATGTTAGACCTAACACCATAAAAACCCTAGAAGAAAACATAAGCAATACCATTCAGGCCATAGGCATGGGCAAGGACTACATGACTAAAACACCAAAAGCAATGGCAACAAAAGCCAAAATTGAGAAATGGGATCTAATCAAACTAAAGAGCTTCTGCACAGCAAAAGAAACTACCATCAGAGTGAACAGGCAACCTACAGAATAGGAGAAAATTTTCACAATCTACACATCTGACAAAGGGCTAATATCTAGAATCTACAAAGAACTTAAACAAATTTGCAAGAAAAAAATCAAACAACCCCATCCAAAAGTAGGTGAAGGATATGAACAGACACTTCTCAAAAGAATATATTTATGCAGCCAACAGACACATGAAAAAATGCTCATCATCACTGGTCATCAGAGAAATGCAAATCAAAACCAAAATGAGATACCATCTCACACAACTTAAAATGGCGATCATTAAAAAGTCAGGAAACAGCAGGTACTGGAGAGGATGTGGAGAAATAGGCACACTTTTACACTGTTGGTGGGACTGTAAACTAGTTCAACCATTGTGGAAGACAGTGTGATGATTCCTCAAGGATCTAGAACTAGAAATACCATTTGATCCAGCCATCTCATTACTGGGGATATACCCAAAGGATTATAAGTCATGCTGCTATAAAGACACATGCACACGTATGATTATTGCGGCACTATTCACAATAGCATAAACTTGGAACCAACCCAAATGTCCATCAATGATAGACTGGAATAAGAAAATGTGGCACATATACACCATGGAATACTATGTAGCCATAAAAAAGGATGAGTTCATGTCCTTTGTAGGGACATGGATGAAGCTGGAAACCATCATTCTCAGCAAACTATTGCAAGGACAGAAAACAAAACACCACATGTTCTCACTCATAGTTGGGAATTGAACAATGAGAACACTTGGACACAGGGTGGGGAACATCACACACTGGGGCCTGTCGTGGGGTTGGGGGTGGGGGAGGGGTAGCATTGGGAGATATACCTAATGTAAATGATGAGTTAAAGGGTGCAGCACACCAACATGGCACATGTATACATATGTAACAAACCTGCACATTGTGCACATGTACCCAAGAACTTAACGTATAATAATAATAATAATAATAATAAAACCTGAATATACTGAGACTTCTGTCTTGACAGATGGTTCATACTCAAAATTGCAGCAAATGTCGGGGAGGCACTATCTCAGTTTAGCATTTAGGAACTGTTTTAGTTTAAAGACGTGTCATCATTTTAGGTCTTATATAGAGATGGTGTCTTTGTCTGGTTCTGCTGCTACAACAGAATAACTAGTACTGGGTAATATGTAATAAACAGAAATGTATTGGCTTACAGTTCTGAAGGCTGGATACTTAAGGCCAAGGTGCCAGCATGTTAGGTTTCTCTGCTTTCAAGACTGCACTTTGCACACTGCATCCTCTGGATGGGAGGATCCTCACATGGCAGGAAGTCAGAAAGGCCAAGAGAGACAGCCCATTACCCAAAACCTTTTTATTAAGTCATTAAACTCACCCATAGAGGTGGCATCCTAAAGACCTAATCATCTCTTAAAGTCCCAACCTCTTTGTTCTGTTATAATGGCAATGGAGTCTCAACATAAGTTGTGGAGGGGATAAACATCAATACCGTAGCAGATGTTTATAAATAGTAGGACAAGTAGTCAAAGCTTATCTAGTCCTACATAGATAGAATATTTTAAGCTGACTGCTCCAGGAAGACAGCATGATTCTTAGCCAAGGGCTCTGTAAGGTCAAAGGTAATTTTCAGAGAGGACTGATGCTGAAGACATAACCACAACCAACTTCAGCAGCTGGAGGAATCTTTATTCAGTCTAAAAACGAGATCTGGGTTTAGCAACATACAATGTTTTAGAATTAAACTTAATATTCATAAACACCTGTTCACTTATGCCTAAACTGGAGAAAAATTGCTATAAGCTTGTATAAGCTATAAAGAAGTGTGCTGCAGGATGTGTGTGGGTGGGTAGGGGGTGTAGGGTAAATAAGGAAAACATCTGATTGATTTAAATAGAGTTGAACTCCACAAAACTTTAAAATTAACAGCTAATTCTACTGAGAAATGAAGTTAGTTCTCAAAATATTTGAAAATAAATGTAAAGATTTAAAGATTCAAGAAACACATATTTCTGATTGAAAGAATAAAAGGGAATATTTACCTATAAAATGTTAAAAAGATAGTTATCCATTATTTTGAGCTTAGGGTTTGAGTTCTTTTGATGCAGGCACAATGGTAGATACTCCCTCTCTCTCTCTCTCTCCATATATATATATATACACACACATATATGTGTATATGCACATATATGTATATATACACAAATATATGTATATATACATGTATGTATATATACGTATATACATGTATATACATGTATATACGTATACTGTATGTATGTATATATACGTATATACATGTATATACATGTATATACGTATACTGTATATATGTATATATGTGTGTATATACATGTATATGTATACATGTGTATATACATGTATATGTATATATGTGTATATACATGTATATGTATATATGTGTATATACATATATGTGTATATATGTGTGTATATACATATATGTGTATATATGTGTGTATATACATATATGTGTATATGTGTGTATATACATATATGTGTATATGTGTGTATATACATATATGTGTATAAATACATATATACACACATACATATATGTGTATATATACATATATACACACATACATATATGTGTATAAATACATATATACACACATACATATATGTGTATAAATACATATATACACACATACATATATGTGTATAAATACATATATACACACATACATATATGTGTATATATACATATATACACACACATATATGTGTATGTGTATATATACATATATAAACACATATATATGTGTATGTGTATATATACATATATACACATACATATATGTATGTGTATATATATATATATACATATATACACATACATATATGTGTGTGTATATATACATATACACATGCATATATATGCTTGTGTATATATACATATATATGCATGTGTATATGTATATATACACATGCATATATATGCATGTGTATATATGCATGTGTATATGTACATATACACATGCATATACTACACATGCATATATATGCAAGTGTATATGTACATATACACATGCATATATATGCAAGTGTATATGTACATATACACTTGCATATATATGTGTATATGTACTTATACACATACATATATATGTATGTGTATATATACTTATACACATACACACATATGTATGTGTATATATACATACACACATATATGTATGTGTATATATACATACACATATATGTGTGTGTATATATACATATACACACACATATGTGTGTGTATATATACATATACACACACATATATGTGTATGTATATATACACAGACATATATGTGTGTGTATATATACATATACACACACATATATGTGTGTGTATATATACATATACACACATATATATGTGTGTGTATATACATATATACACACATATATATGTGTGTGTATATATACATATATACACACATATATGTGTGTGTATATATACATATATACACACATATATGTGTGTGTATATATACATATATACACACATATATGTGTGTGTATATATACATATATACATACATATATGTGTGTGTATATATACATATATACATACATATATATCTGTGTGTATATATACATATATACATACATATATGTGTGTATACATACATATACACATACATGTGTGTATACATACATATACACATACATGTGTGTATACATACATACACATACATGTGTGTATACATACATACACATACATGTGTGTATATACATACATACATGTGTGTATACATACATACATACATGTGTGTATACATACATACATACATGTGTGTATACATACATACATACGTGTGTATATATACATACATACGTGTGTATATATACATATATACACACATATGTGTGTATACATATATACACACATATGTGTGTGTGTATACATATATACACACATATGTGTGTGTGTATACATATATACACACATGTGTGTGTGTATACATATATACACACACGTGTGTGTGTATACACATATATACACACACGTGTGTGTGTATATACACATATATACACACACGTGTGTGTGTATATACACGTATATACACACACGTGTGTGTGTATATACACGTATATACACACACGTGTGTGTGTATATACACGTATATACACACACGTGTGTGTGTATATACACGTATATACACACACGTGTGTGTGTATATACGTATATACACACACGTGTGTGTGTATATACACGTATATACACACACGTGTGTGTGTATATACGTATATACACACACGTGTGTGTGTGTATATACGTATATACACACACGTGTGTGTGTATATACGTATATACACACACGTGTGTGTGTATATACGTATATACACACACGTGTGTATATACATATATATGTGTGTATATACACACATATGTGTGTGTATATATACATATATACATACATATATATGTATGTGTATATATACATATATACATACATATATGTGTGTGTATATATGTATATATATAAACTTATTTGTCCTTATGCTTTTTTTAATCTGAAAGAAACCTTTTAAATAAGTAAACTTGAAAAGTAAACCCCTGATGCATGAAAGAGACAGAAAGTTGCTACCTGTGTAAGGAAGAAAAAGATACACCGATCCTAGCAAGTCAGTTGTCTCTTCATTCTTCAAACCATCTAAGAAGGTATTGCTGTGTTTCCCCAGAGTTCCAAGGAGAATCCTATCGAATCCATCTAAAATATGTGTTACATTTATTAAGTTTTCTTATCTGCACCACTCCCAGAAGACCACCATTGGCTCTCTTAACTTACCTTTTGAAAAACCTTTCAAATGACGTCTTTTGTTTTTTCATTCTTAATACCCTAAAATCCATTTGCTGTAACTCAGCCAAGGGAGTCTTTCAAAGACATAAATTAGGTCTTTTATTTTTTGCCTAATTTTGGCCAGTTTTTATCCTTGACTTCCAGAACAAGGTTTAGCATACAGTAAATAATAAATATTTGTAGAATACAAAAATATTCTGCTGAGTAACACTCTTTAAAAGTTTTTTATTATACTGAAGTTAAAACATTATGTAATTTCTATAATTTTCAGTGTGGTACATGATCTACCTATCTCTTCACCTTTATCTTGAATCACTCCTAACCCTACTCAGTTTATTCATTCTAGCCATAAGACCTAAATTTTAGCAGTTTTCTCTTCATACAGCATTATGCTCTTCTTTGCCCACCATACCACCCAGATCTTTGCATGGCTATTCTCTTTTCCCATTGTGTTTTAAATTAAAGGCATCTCCTCACAAAAATTTTTCAGTGTCACCCAAATAAAGCAGACTTCCAGTTACTTCATACCAGTCTATTTATTTTTCATTATGATGCTTATAATCATTTTATTGTATGTATTTTGCTCATTGTTATAATGATGACATGCCCTAAAAGATGATGCCCTAAAAGAAGTCGGATTGCTAGCTTTATGTATATTGTATATCCAGTTTCATATATATATCCACTGGAGTGCACCCGAGCATGTGCACTTACACATCATGTTATATCATGGCATCCTTATTACTTGCAAGTCACGACAAAGTCTGCTGCACTAATTATGAGAGATTCGTGAATGTCTTCCTTGTTATTTCAGCTTCTCAAAATGCAAATAGATAGAATAATATATTTGCCTAACTCATATGAATACAAGAAAAATCAACTAAATTATTTTAATAAAATCAATCACATCATGTAGAAAAAAAAAGAAAAAACCACATGAAGATACCAACAACATCCTTGTTCTTAGGGGTCCCAATTAAGTAGGTATCACAAGTGAAAAGCTGAATATTACATTTTATTCTAATAGATCACGTACTGCAAATCTAATCTCCATTTTCCTTGTATAATTGTTTGCATAAATAAAAAGGGAGGAGGAGACAAAATACATGCACAGTCAAGATCATTTTTAGTCTTATCATTTTATTTTCTAAATGAGCAAATCTCAAAGAAGAGATTGAGTGGTCACGGGTCTCACAGGTAAAAGAAGCTGTGTGTGTGTTTTTTTTTTTTTTTTGGTAAATTTGTCTAAGTTCCTTGTATTTTCTGGATATGAGACCATTGTCAGATGGATAGAGTGCAAAAATTTTCTACCATTCTTTAGGTTGTCTGTGTATTCTGATGATAGCTTATTTTGCTCCATTAAAAAGTGGGCAAAGGACATGAACAGACACTTCTCAAAAGAAGACAGTTATGTGACCAAGAAACATATGAAAAAAATCTCAACATCACTGATCATTATAGAAGAGGAAATCAAAACCACAATGAGATACCATCTCACACCAGTCAAAATGGAGATTATTGAAAAGTCAAGAAACAACAGATTCTGGCTAGCCTGTGGAGTAATAGGAACACTTTTACACTGCTGGTGAAATGTAAATTAGTCCCACCACTATGGAAGACAGTGTGGTGATTCCTCAAAGAACTAGAACCACAAATACCATTTGACCCAGCAATCCCATTACTGGGTATATACCCAAAGGCATATAAATTTTTCTATTGTAATGATACATGTACATGTATGTTCAATGCAGCTGCATTCACAATAGCAAAGACATGAAATCAACCCAAATGCCCATCAATGATAGACTGGATAAAGATAATGTGGTATATATACACCATGGAATACTATGCAATCATAAAAAGGAATGAGATCATGTCCTTTGTAGGGACATGGGTGGAGGTGGAAGCTGTAATCCTCAGCAAACTAACACAGGAACAGAAAACCAAACACTGCATGTTCTCACTTGTAAGTGGGCCTTGAACAATGAGAACACATGGACACAGGGAGGTGCATAACACACACTGGGGCCTTTTGGTGGGGCTGGGGGAGGGAGACCATCCGGATAAATAAGTAATTCATGTGGGGTTTAATACCTAGGTGATGGTTTGATGATAGGTGCAGCAAACCACCATGGCACACTTTTACCTATGTAACAAACCTGCGTGTCCTGCACATGTATCGCAGAACTTAAACTAATTTTTTTAAAGTTATGTTGAGAATAGGACACAGGTGTTTCTATTCCTATTCCTTGGTGTTCCATTCATTGCTCTCTTCTTTACACCCCACCTTAGCAGAATGAGTAAACAATGTGCTTTCTTCGTTCAAAGAAATAAAAAATCATGCATTTTATGACCCTGGGAATTTTCTTATTCTAGTGCACTAGGCATTAAGCAAAATAACAAGGTGGTGTCTGAAGATCAAATGTTAGATACAAAGATTTTCAATTAAAAAATGCAATCTTAAAACTATTTGGAAAATCACTATTCGTTTCCATAGCCACTTTCTATATCAGATAATATTCTTAAGATGTAAATTATTCACTCTCAGCTCTTACCCATGAAGCAAGTCACATCCTTGCCAGCTCAGGCTATGCTAGGTAAATTTTTTCAAAAAATATTGCATGGATTTAAAAGATTCTAAATACAAGGTGGAAATTCAACAACGGTGAGCTTTATTATTTCATGAAAATACATTTCATCTTATTTGAAGAGATTGCCTGTGTGTTTGACCTCAATACAACTCTGAATATATTTTTGTCCTGTTCTATCTAAAAAAGCTTCCTTACCTTTTCACTTCAATACCTGGTATTAAATCAATATCCTTAAGAACATTTTTGCTGTTATCGCCTAGACTAATTTTTCTATAGTATAAAATTCACCATAGAAACTCTGGTGTAGCAGAAACAGCCTTGGGACCAAACAAGAAAAATATGGTTTGATTTTTACTTCTTAACTTTCCAGTTGTAAAATTACCTGAAATAATTAAATTAATTTTTAAAATATATTTTGAAATTATTTCAATGTCACAGAAACTTGCAGTTACAGTTCAAAGAGCTATTCCTGGTTTCCCAAATTCCTCAATTTTTAACACACAAAAATGTTTATAATTATATGAATATAAGTATGTATACTCATATATCACAAATGTATATCATATATACATATGTGTGTGCATATCTACATATGTTTATATGTTCACATTTTTTTCTGGACTATTTGAGAATACAGTGCATATAGTATTTATGCCATAATATTTCACTGGCTATTTCTTAGGAACATGGTTATTGTCTGTCAGGGTTTTCCACAGAAACAAAACCAAGGAAACTATATAAGCATATAATTTGTTGCAAGGAATTGGCTGATGCAATTATGGCTAACTAGTCCCAGAATGTTCCATCTGTAAACTCAAGACCCAGGAAAGCCAGTGGTGTGCTTTTGAGAACAAGAGGGCTGTTGGTACAAGTCTCATGCCGGGACAGGAGAAGACTAATGTCCCAGCTCAAGTGATCAGGCAGAGAGAACAGATTTCCCCTTCCTCTGCCTTTTTGTTCTATTCAGGCTCTCAAAGAATTGGACACTGCCCACCCACATTTGGGAGAAAAATCTGCTTTACTCAGTTCACAGCTTCAAATGCTAACTCCCCCGGAAACAATCTCACAGACACACTCAGAAATAATCTTTAATCTGGTTATGCAGTGTCCTGTCAAAATGACATGTAAATTAACCATCATAAGTTCATGCTTTGTCTTGTCAACTTGGCACTCATACACATCTCCTTAAATCACAATGACTCTGTAAATAAAGAAAATATACAAGTCACAGTTCTGCCTAACAGAATACATCTATCCTGCATACAACCAAAAATGTATTAACCTAGAAGAGAAGGTAAAGTTTTTGAGTGGTGTTTAATTTTCTCCTTGGTGTACCATAATTTAAATAATATGATGTAAAATAATAAGTAAATGCAATGATACGTCAATACATCTTATGTGATAAGATAATAAGAAAAAAATAGACACAAATGTATTCATAACAAAATAAGTAGAAAATAATAATTACAGTTGATATTTCTGAAACTGGTCACACAGTAGCTGCTATTATTAATAACTACCTTCTTCCACTCTCCATTCTGTGTTTTTTTTCTTTGGTAAGCACCTCAACTGGAGCTGGTTGTGGTTCTTGACTTGGCAGGGTTATGCAAGCCTCCATTCCTAAAGGGCTTGGCCACCAATGGGCCGACCTGTATTGAGTTGTTTTTTTCTGTTGACCTAAATCACAGGGCAGGGTAATACTAAGAGATGCCCTAAGGGATCTCTCACATTCCAGGCATACTTTTTCTTACCTCCATTGTGGAGTAGCCATCATAGCTGTCCAATTTTTCCTTTAGTAGTCAGGGACAATCACCCCAGTCAGCACAGCAACTCCCTTCTTTGCTCGTTGATTCAGAGTGGCCAGTCTTACCTTCCTGGTCGAATGAGTTATTATTGTGTCTCCTGGGGGAAGCATTTTTCCCTCTAGAGCAAGGCAGCATAAGGTTGAGGGAAAATATCGAACTTTATGTGGGTTTTACTTTTACCCCACACCCTTAGTATCCATTTCCACCTATGTTCCCTGGATTTCTGTCTATATAAACCAATAAATTCAAATAGTTCTTTTGAGTGTAGCACATTTCCTAATGGGTCTCCTTTTGTAGCTTATCTTTACGGTCCTGCAGAAACTTAAATCTACCTAAAGGTCTAGAAGCAAAGAGGGGTGATAGGGATGATTCCTGAGTAGAATCAGTATTGTCTTGCATGGCAACTGCCTCAGCAGGGGCCATTAGTTTTCTCAGACAATGCAGAGTTAATAACCTCAGATGGAGCAGAGGCCAGTACCACTGCTGGAGGTTGCTACCACTGCAGGGTGGAAGTCAATTTCATTGGCAAATGTTACATCAGAATTTAGAGGCTCAATGTCCTCAGACACATTATGGTCTTTCCAAATGTCCTCACTGGAACTTACATATATATAAAACCATATATACATATATATATACTCACACATATACATATATATATATACACATATATATGTGTGTGTGTGTGTGTGTGTATATATATATATATATAAAATCAGTTAGGACCCTGGCTTCATTATCAATATATTGGCTCATTTGTTCTACCCTGCAACACACAGCTATAGTGTCAAAATAGATATGCCCTTATTACCACAACAAACACACCTAGTTCAAAATTTGTTTGTGGCTTTTCCAAACTGAAGATCTTAGTCAAAGTGTTGTTCAAAGAGCTTTTTAATGTTATTTTATTATTGTTGTTAATTAAAGTTCATACTTTATTATTTTTTATTGTTATCTAATGTTCTTTTCCTCTTCCAGAATCTCATTTAGGGAAGTAATCACATTCTATTTAGTTGTCATATCTCCTTAAGCTTTGCCTCCAAGCTGTGAAAGTTTTTCAGACTTTGCTTGTTTTTAAAACCTTGAGAGTTTTGAGAATACCAGTCAGGTATTTTGTAGAATGTCTATCAATTGAGATTTGTCTGATAGTTTTTTGATGATTAGACTAGGGTTATGTGTTTTGGGAGAAGAACACAGACAATAGTGACATTTGTATCACATCACATTAATGATGCATACCATTGTTACAGTAGGCAGCTGGTCAGACAGGAGCAGACAGGAGAGCCCCTCCCTCCAACCAGGAATGTCAGGTGACCATCAGGTGATGGTCAGGCAATCTTTAAGGTGTCTCTCTAAAATAGTCATTGCTCACAGCTGGTGGGCGCCAGGGAAAGGCAGTCTCCCGATAGATAGAAACATCTGAAATTGGTGATCAGCAGCTTCTCAATAAGATCTCAGGAGTTGGGTGAGTGGGCTCAATGTTTACTAAGACGCAAAATGGTCTTAACCATGGAGTTTGATTGGTATATGATCTTCCTCTAGGAACACTCTCCTGGTAAGTGAAGATTGCCTCAAGTGAGCATGCGTGCAACTCTAGTAAACACACACTGTGCAGGCACACCCTACCAAGTGCCAGCAGGCCACTGTGCATAGGGACAGTCCACCCCAAGAGAAGAATTGAGGGAAAAGGAACACAATCTCCCTCGAAGCATGCCAACGCATAAAACCCCAAGTCAAGGTCAAACAGTGCATTTGAATATCTGAAGTCACCTGTGTGGCCCTCTTCCAAGTATACTCAAGTACACTTTACTTCCTTTTGGTGCTGCTCTAATACTTTTCTTTTTTTTTTTTTTTTTTTTTTTGAGAAAGAGTTTCACTCTTGTTGCCAAGGCTGGAGTACAATGGCAGGATCTTGGCTCACCGCAACCTCCACCTCCCAGGTTCAAGCAATTCTCCTGCCTTAGCCTCCCGAGTAGCTGGTATTACAGGCGTGTGCCATCACGCCTAGCTAATTTTGTATTTTTAGTAGTGACAATGTTGGTCAGGCTGGTCTTGAACTCCTGACCTCAGGTGATCTGCCTGCCTCGGCCTCCCAAAGTGATGGGATTACAGGCATGAGCCACTGCACCCGGCCTCTAACACTTTTTAATAAACTTTCACTCCTGCTCTAAAAGTTGCTTCAGTCTCTCCTTCTGCTCTATACCCCTTAGTTGAATTCTTTCTTCTGAGGAGGCAAAAGTTGAGGTTGCTGCAGAACCCTACAGATTTACCACCAGTAACATTATCAACATGATTTATCTTTTATTATGTTAAACGTGGTCACTGGCTGAGATATTTCTCAGATTTCTCCACGAAGTTATCTGTCCCCTTCTATGCTATATTTATTGAAAAAAAAAAAATCACTATGTACAACCCATTCTTAAGAAGGGAAAAGCTATTTTCCTTTTCCTTGAGAGTACAGTATCTATACAAATAATTTGAGATTCTTCTGCACAGGTGGCTTTTTTAGCCCTAGTTATGTATTTATTCAATTATTTATTTATATCTGTGTGGACTAATAAATATTTAGTGTATCTTTTGGCTTCTAATCCAATACTACTTTAATTTCTTGCTCCAATTGTTCCAGGTGCAGATATTGGAAGCTCTTTCAGTTGATTCTTGTGTCCCTTGTACATACACACATCAACGTAAAATGTAAAAATTGTTATTGTTGTTGTATTTGTTTCACTCTCTCTCTCTCTCTCTGTCTTACTTTCTGATACTACAGCATGCTCCAGACTCCTCTCATATATTTCCTAATCCAGTCCTACAAGAAGCCATTTTTCTAAAAATCTTTGGTTTCTTTTATTGAAAAATTATGATATTAGAAACCAAAATCTATGCCAGTTATGATCATTGATACAGGGATATGATTGCTTCTAAGATCTTTCATATGTGTATTTGCAGGTTTGAGAGTGACGTAAGTTGTCTAGAGGTGTCAAACTGACAAATGAAGAGTCTTATGTTTGGGAAGGCTTATGAAGTTTACTCACAAAGTAAAAGGTATCATAGGTCAATGAAAGTTTAGGAAAGTAGGAGGTATATCTTCTCTAATGAGATGAGGAAAAAGTGAAAGTGATCATGTAGATTATCATTGAGGATTAGTGGTCAACGTTTAGTAATTTCAACAATTTTTATTTGTACATACATATATATACTTCTATATGTAATGATCTATATATAATTTTTATCTATATATATTTGATCTCTATATAATTTTTCACTAAGGTGAAAAATTGACCCTCAAATATGTCCAAGTTGTGGGAGTTACCCCAGAGCATATGAATATTATATTATATGGAAAAATGGAACTTTCCAAATGTGATTAAATTAAACATATTTAAATGAGGAGATTATCCTTAATTATATAGCTGGGCTCTGTGTAATCACAACACTATAAGGGGTTTCAGGAAGAGTAAGAGTCAGAAGAGAAACTGATGTGGTGGTAATGGAAGTAAAGACTGCATTGATGCACTTTGAAGTTGAAGAAAGAGGCCATTAGACAGGGAACACAGGCAGCCATAAGAAGGTGATGAAAGCAAGGAAACCAAGTATGCCCTCAGAGTCTCCAGAAATAACCAGCCCTACAAACATCTTGAATTTAGCCTAGTGATTTTGGACTTCTGACCCCTGAGTTGTAAGAAAATAGGTATAAGTAGTATTAAGCCACAGTGAGATTGCTTTGTCACATTCTGTACTCTATCCTGGGATTCCTAGATCTCCTAAATTATTATATTTAAAAATTTCATTACTAAAGATTTACTATTTGTGCTCTAAATTTCTATGGGTTTGGAGAAAAGCATAATGTCATGTATTCAAAATTAAAGCACCACACTCTATAGTTTTACCACTGTAAGAAATCCTCTGTATTTCATAGTCAACCATACTCTCACCCTTAACTTCAGAAAATCTCTGATTATTTTACTGTTGCTAGAGTTTTGCCTTTCCAGAATGTCATATAATTTGAATCATACAATATGTAGTATTTTCTAAAATAATTCTTTCACTTAGCAATATGCATTTAAGATTCATCCATATCTTTTTATGTATAATAGTTCTTGTTATTGCCAAACAGTATTTTGTTGTATAAATGTACCAATACATTTATCCATTCACTTGTTGAAAGATATCATGGTTGTTTCTAGTTTTTCTGACAATTATGAATAAAGTTTCTGTAAATACGCACTTGTAAGTTTTTGTGTGACATAAGTTATCTAGAGAGGCCAAACTGACAAATGAAGACTCTTCTGTTTGGAGAGGCTTATAAAGTTTATGCACAAAGAAAAATGTATCATGGGTCAATAAGAGGTTGGGAAAGTAGGGGGTATATTTTTGTGATGGTTGATACTGAGAGTCAACTTGATTGGATTGAAGGATGCAAAATATTGATCCTGGATGTGTCTGTGAGGGTGTTGCCAAAGGAAATTAACATTTGAGTCAGTGAGCTGAGAAAAGCAGACCCACCCTTAATCTGGATGGGCACCATCTAATCAGCTGCCAGCACATCTAGAATACAAAGCAGGCAGAAAAATATGAAAAGACTAGACTGGCCTAGCCTGCCAGCTTATATCTTTCTCTTGTGCTGGATACTTCCTGCCCTTGAACATGAGATTCCAAATTTTTCAGTTTTGGGGACCCAGACTGGCTCTCCTTGCTTCTCAGCTTGCAGACTGTGGGACCTGTAATCATATGAGTTAATACTCAAAAAACTCACCTTTTTATATATACATATATATACACACACACGCATATATAATATATATCCTATTTATATATAACTAATATATATATAACCTATATAACTAATATATATATAAAACATATATATGTAAAATTATATATATATATATAATTCTGGAATTGGCTGCTTAATATGATAAGACCCAAAAAATGTTAAGGACTCTATTTTTAATAGTATGAAGATCACTCATAGTCCTTTGTGTGAACTGTTTAGAGAGTTATGCAAAATAAATGCATTTGACACTCCCGATTCGTCGCTTGTAAAAGGCCAGGAATTTAGTGACCCTATCCATAATACCTTCAAATATATGTGGAGAACCAAGGAGCATAATGAAGCAAGTTGGTTGCTCCTAAGTTAAGTGAACAAAGTTATGAAAGAAAATGATGAACTCAGAGATTCTAACTCCTGCTTCAGAAGAAAATACTGAGCCTGAAGTCTGCTAAGATTGCCCTGAGTGGGTATCTTATCTCCTATAGAGAAAGAGCTGAAATTGTGGAAAAACAGACACAAGCTTTTATCATGTGAGTGGTGGACATGCAACAAAAGGTGCATGCCCAGCCTCGCCAGGTGTCTACTGTTAAAATGAAGGCATTGATTTGGAAAAAAGTGGGACCCTGCAACTTGGATTGGGGACGTGTGGGAGGACCCTGTTGAAGCTGGGGACACTGAGTTTGTAAACTCTGGTGAACTTTTCTTGCCGGAAAAAAATAGCTTCCCCATCCCCAGTAGTGCCAATATCTCCTCGCCATCCTATGCTGCCCTCAGTCTTTTCAGCTTTGTCTGAGAAGATGAACCCTGCTCTGCCTGAGGCAAAATTGATGGCTTCCCCTAAGGCAGTTGCCAAGCAAAATAATGTTGATTCTCCTCAGGAGCCACCACTAATACTCCTGTTTTTTTCTAGACCTATAAATAGACTAAAGTCCTGGTGGGCCCCTAGAGGTGAGGTTGAGAGTGTGACCCATGAGGAGGTGCGCTACACTCAAAAAAACTGCTTGAGTTTTCTAATTTATATAAGCAGAAATCTGGAGAACAGGCATGGGAATGGATATTAAGGGTGTGGGATAATGGTGGAAGAAACACAGAGTTGAATCAGACTGAATTTATTGATTTGGCCCCTAAACAGGGAGCCTTTATTTAATATTGAGCTCAGGGAGTTAAAAAAGGTTCTAATAGTTTATTTGCTTGGTTAGCTGAAATACAGATTAAAAGATGGCCCACTGTGAGTGGGCTAGAAATGCCTGATCTCCCTTGGTTTAATGTAGAAGAAGGCATCCAAACGCTTAGAGAGATTAGGATGGTGGAGTGGGTAAGTTACTTTAGACCTGCTCACCCAGCTGGGAGTGTCCAGAGTATATACCCTTGACCAATGCCTTGCAAAACGGACTTGTGAGGGCAGTACCTCAACATTGAAGAGCCCTGTAATTGTTCTTCTCTGTATGTCAGATCTAACAGTGGAAACTGCAATCACTCAACTACATAATTTAAGTACAATGGGAGTGATTGGATCCTGAGGTGGCAGGAGCCAAATGGCAGCACTCAACTGTCAAAGACAAGGCGGACATAGCTATTGTAATGCATAGCAGAGGCAAAGCAGCAATCTGACTCATGTAGAGCTATGGCATTAGCTAAATTAATCACAGTGTTCCTAGAAGTGAAATGGACAGGAAACTCACTGCATTCCTACTTAATATATAAACAGAAAACTTTAAAATCAATTGGACAAAAGACTAATTTGAATTATAAAAACAGGGAATCATGGCCCCTCAATCAATTTCCCAACTTGAGCCAGTTTACAGACCCAGGACCCCTTGAATGAAGAGGCAGCCAGGTCCCCTTGAGGAAGGACCCCACTACATTACCAACAATTTATGCTGTTAATCTTTCTCTCATTCTTCCCCAAGGAGACCTCCAGCCTTTTGCCAGGGTAACTATGCAGTGGGGAAAGGAAAATGATCAGATATTTAGGGGACTACTGGACATTGGCTCTGGGCTGACACTGATTCCAGAGACCCAAAACATCATTGTGATCCTCCAATTAAAGTAGAGGCTTATGGAGGTCAGGTAATTAATGGAATTTTAGGTCTGATCTGACTTAAAGTGGGTCTCTAGACTCATCCTGTGGTTGTTTCCTCAGTGTCAGAATGCATAATTGTCATAGACATACTTAGCAGCTAGCAGAACAACAACACTGGCTTCCTGACTAGTAGGGTGAGGGCTATGATGGTGGGAAAGTCCAAATGGGAGCCATGAGAGCTGCCTGTATCTAGAAAAATAGTAAATCAAGAACAATATCACATCCCTGGAGGGATTGCAGAGATTAGTGTCACCATCAAGGACTTGAAAGAAGAGGGGTGGTGATACCCACCATATTCCCATTTTAGTCTCCCATTTGGCCTGTGCAGAAGACAGATGGATCTGGAGAATGACAGTGGATTATTATAAGCTTAACCAAGTGGTGACTCCAATTGCAGCTGCTGTACCAGATGTGGTTTCATTGCTTGAGCAAATTAGCACATCTCCTGGTACCTAATATGCAGCCATTGACTTAGCAAATGTCTTTTTTCCCATTCCTGTTCACAAGGCTCATCAGAGTCTATTTGCCTTCAGCTGGCAAGACCAGCAATCGACCTTTCATGTCCTGCCTCAGGGGTATATCAACACTCCAGCTTTGTGTCATAATCTTATTTGGAGAGACCTTAATCGCTTTTTGCTTCCTCAAGATATCACACTTGATGACATTATGCTGACTGGATCCAGTGAGCAAGATGTAGCAAACATATTGGACTTATTGGGGACACGTTTGCATGCCAGAGGATGGGAAATAAATCTGACTAAAATTCAGGGACCTTCTACCTCAGTATAATTTCAAAGGATCCAGTGGTGTGGGGCCTGTCAAGATATTCCTTCTAAGGTGAAGGATAAGTTGCTGCATTTGGCTCCTCATACAACCAAGAAAGAGGCACAACACCTAGTAAACCTATTTGGATTTTGGAGGCAACACATTCTTCATCTAGGTGTGTTACTCCAGCCTATTTATCGAGTGACCCAAAAGGCTGCCAGTTTTGCATGGGGTTCAGAGCAGGAGAAGTCTCTGCAACAGGTCCAGGCTGCTGTGAAAGCTGCTCTGCCACTTTGGTCGTATGACCCAGCAGATCTAATGGTGCTTGAGGTGTCAGTGGCAGACAGGGATGCTGTTTGGAGCCTTTGGCAAGTACCCATAGGTGAATCACAGAGGAGGCCTCTAGAATTTTGGAGCAAGGCCCTGCCATCTTCTACAGATAACTACCCTTCTTTTGAGAAATAGCTCTTGGCTTGTCACTGGGCTTTGGTAGTAAGTAAACATTTGACTATGGGTCATCAAGTCACCATGCGACCTGAACTGCCTATCATAAACTGGGTGTTTTGTGACCTATCTAGCCATGAAGTGGGTCATGCACAGCAGCATTTCATCATTAAATGGAAGTGGTATATATGTGATTGGGCTCAAGCAGATCCTAAAGGCACAAGTAAGTTACAAGGGAAGTGGCTCAAATGCCCATGGTCTCCATTCCTGCCACCCTCCCTTCTTTCTCCAAGCCTGCACTGATGACCTCATGGGGAGTTCCCTATAATCAGTTGACAAAGGAAGAGAAGACTAGAACCTGGTTTATAGATGGTTCTGCATGAGATGCAGGCACCACCCAAGAGTAAACAGCTGTAGCACTACAGACTCTTTCCAGGACATCCCTGAAGGACAGCAGGTGAAGGAAAATCTTCCCAGTTGACAGAACTTTGAGCAGTGCTCCTGGTTGTGCACTTTGCATGGAAGGAGAAATGACCAGATGTTCAATTATATACTGATTCATGGGCTGTAGTCAATGGTTTGGCTGGATGGTCAAGGACTTGGAAGAAGCATGACTGGAAAATTGGTGATACAGTAATTTGGGGAAGAGGTATGTGGATGGACCTCTCTGAGTGGTCAAAAACTGTGAAGATATTTGTATCCCACGTGACTGCTCACCAACAGGTGACTTCAGCATAGGAGGATTTTAATAATCATGTGGATGACCCCTTCTTTGGCTGGACACCACACAGCCTCTTTCCCCAGCCACCCCTGACATCACCCAAGGGTTCATGAACATAGTGGCATGGTGGCAGGAATGGGGTTATGCATGGGCTCAGCAACATGGACTTCTACTCACCAAGATGGACCTGGCTACGGCCAGTGCTGAGTGCCCAATTTACCAGCAGCAGAGAGCAACACTTAGCCATTTACATGGCACCATTCCTCAGGGTGATCAGCCAGCTACCTGGCAGCAGGTTGATTATATTAGACCTCTTCAATCATGAAAAGGGCAGAGGTTTGTCTTCACTGGAATAGATACTTACTCTAGATATGGGTTTGCCTATCCTGAATGCAAAGTTTCTGCCAAGACTACCATTTATGGACTCACAGAATGCCTTATCCACAGTCATGGTATTTCACACAGCCTTGTCTCTCATCAAGGCACTCACTTTAAGGCTAAAGAAGTGTGGCAGTGGGCTCATGCTCATGAAATTCACTGGTCTTACCTTGTTCTCCATCATCCTGAAGCAGCTGGATTGACAGAATGGTGGAATGGCCTTTTGAAGTCACAATTGCAATGCCAACTGGTGACAATACTTTTCAGGGAAGGGGCAAAGTTCTCCAGAAGGCCATGTATGCTCTGAATTAGCATCCAATAAATGCTACTTTCTCTCCCATAGCCAGGATTCACGGGTCCAGGAATCAAGGGGTGGAAGTGGCACCACACACCATCACCCCTAGTGATCCACAAGCAAAATTTCTGCTTCCTGTTTCCATGACATTATGTTCTCTTGGCCTAGAGGTCTTAGTTCCAGAGGGAGGGACGCCACCACCAGGAGACACCACAACAATTCCATTAAACTGGGAGTTAAGATTGCCACCTGGACACTTTGGGCTCTTCCTACTTTTAAGCCAACAACCTAAGAAGGGAGTTACATTTTTGGCTGGGGTAATTGATCCAGACTATCAAGATGAAATCAGTCTACTACCCCACAACAGAGTTAAGGAAGAGTATGCATGGAATACAGGAGATCCATTAGGAAGTCTCCTAGTATTTCTATGCCCTGTGATTAAAGTCAATGAGAAACTACAACAGTCCAATCCAGGCAGGACTACAAATTCCAGACCCTTCAGGAATGAAAATTTGGGTCACTCCACCAGGAAAAAAAATAAAAAAAACACGACCTGCTGAAGTGCCTGCTGAAGGCAAAGGGAATACAGAATGAGTAGTAGAAGAAGGTAATCATCAATACCAGCTAAAAACACATGACCAGCTGCAGAAATGAGGACTGTAATTGTCATGAGTATTTCCTTCTTCTTTTGTTGAAAATATGTTTGTGCATGTATATACTTGTACTAAGAAAATATCTTTATTTTATTTCCTTTTTCCTTTACAACATGAAATAAGATTATTGACTTCATATCTCCATTTAGGTATTGTTAATTTTGTGGTTATAGTATCTGGGTTGGAGATTGGTGTGTTTCCAGTTGTACGAAGGATAGTTGTGTTATGTTAGGTGTAATTATGACCTTATTACCGTCTTTATTTGAAGATTACATACGCTCTCAAGAGATGTGTATGGGTTCCCTTTGACAAGGGGTGGACTTGTGATGGTTAATACTGAGTGTCAACTTGATTGGATTGAAGGATGCAAAGTATTGACCCTAGATTGTCTGTGAGGATGTTGCTAAAGGAGATTAACATTCGAGTCAGTGGGCTGGGAAAGGCATTCCCACCTGTATTTTCGGTGGACACCATCTAATCAGCTGCCGGTGTGGCTAGAATATAAAGCAAGCAGAAAAATGGGAAAAGACTAGACTAGTCTAGCCCCACAGCCTACATGTTTCTCCCACACTGGTTGCTTCCTGCCCTCGAACATCAGACTCCAGTTTCTTCAGTTTTGGGACTTGGACTGGCTCTCCTTGCTCCTCAGCTTTCAGATGGCTTATTGTGAGACCTTGTAAATATGTGTGTATATATATACACACATATACATATATGTATGTGTGTATGTATGTGTGTGTGTACATATATATATACACATATATATCCTCCTATATATATGTCCTCATATATATATCCTCATAGAGATATATATATCCTATATATATCCTATATATATCCTATATATATCTCCTATATATACCCTATATATATATCCTATATATACCCTATATATATCCTATATATATATCCTATATATATCCTATATATCATATATATATATACACACACACACACACATATTCTATGAGTTCTGTCCCTCTAGAGAACCCTAACTAATGCATTCTTTGCTACTGAGATGAGAGAAAAGTCAAAGTGATGTTGTAGATTTTCAATGAGAATTGGTGGTCAATGTTAGGCAATTTTAAAATTTTACCTTCAATATTTTTTCCTGAGTTACTAATCAGTTTTATTTGTTCACTTGAGCTTGGTGGGGGAAAGTTTAGGTTGGTATTCTTTCAAAATTAAGATTCAAGCATGTTTACCACATCTCTACACTTACAGCATAAGTTCTGTTATGAAAGTAAAGATGGCATGCTTCTCTGAATCATTCATAGTTGGTCTGATAAGCACAGAAGGCACTGAGAAAGGTAGCTGATATAGTTCCATAATAATTCCAATCATAGATATCGAAGATAATTCATCAGTGCTATCCATTCATACACAACAGAAGTTCTTTATTTCCCACCAGTAATACGGGTTTATAGAGACACGGCGAAAATACCCTACATGGTTACCTAAGCCCACCAATATCTTATCCGGCAGTCCAAGATCCACTTGAAATGCTGAGAAAGAAAAATCCATCACAGCAAGATGCATTGCTAAACATTAAGCTCCCTTTTTTTCTATTTAAAAATCAATTTCAAAAACCTGTGTTGCAGGAAATGTGATAAATACATTTGTGTAATAATATATACTATTCATATTAAAATGGCATGGGTTATCCAAAATCTATAGCTATATTGATAAATAGCTGAGTTTGTTGTAAATGTGAAATATTATCTGCTAAAGGCAATCACTGTAATTAGCTTGCTAAGGCTACTTCAGCTTTTCTGTGATCATTTTTGTCCTCTATGTTTCCCCAGTAAAGAAAGTCTTGTCTTTTTTTGTAGCTCATATAGAAAAAAATGTTATTTTCATCTTCCCTGAAGCAAATAGAGTACAATAACAGCAGAAAGGAAGAAAAACAATCATAGTACAGGCTGGCCTCCTATTGAAAGGCAATGAAAAATAATTTTTCCCACAGATACCTTTAAACTTCTTCTCCTGGATGAACTCTTCCGAAAACTTTCAACTGCATTGGAATGTATGTTTGTTTAATTATATGAGGTAACAGAAAATATATCCTGGTACATTCCCTTGCTATAACTACTTATGCTGTGTATGTATCATTTTTATCGTCTAAAAGAAGAACCAGAATTTCCTTTTATTTCTTGTAATATTTTAGTTATATCAGTTATCCTTATTGAATGCTTTGTTTAGTGCTTCCAGCTGTACCAATAATATTTGTTCGTTTATTTGTTTTTGGTATTTCAAGCAAATATATGGTAATATAAATAATATAGATTCATCATTACTATTATCTGCCAAATGGAAAGATTGTGTATTTTAAGCCAAATGTTCTTTCTGTTCCATATTATAAATATACTATCTTTAACTACCCAAGACTGATGAGGACTTGTTCTACTCAATATACTGAAACTTGATTGCCCTTACACACACACACACACACACACACACACACACACTCATGCATACATACAGAACTATCATCCTTGGGCCAGAAATTTTACATGCAATATTTTCTTCAGCACTTAAAATTATAGCAAACATATAAAGTAAGTTCTCTTGTCATCCCAAATTACAGAAAAAAAACCCTAAACTTAAAGATACAAATAGTAACTCAATCAAGTTTACACCAAGTGGTTGAGCTCAAGTTTATGTTTGGATCTGTCAAACTTCAGAAATCTATGATAAATGCATCACAGAAAATGATTTTGTGTGCTGTTTTGGATAAAACACTTTATTATATCCCTAAGGAGAATTTTGTCATTAGATTTCATACAGACACCTAACTAGAAGAGAGGATAGACTGATGTTCTAGCCGATGATCTCACACACAGCAAGATGACTGAGGAGCAGATGCCAATACAGGAGATCAATAAAGGTTTTAAAGGTTTTTTAACAACTCATAATTTCCTTTTTAAAAGGCAGTTAACAACCAATAAATTACTTTTAGGTGAGAATGAACAAATGAGTTGTCAAGGTTTCTATTGAAAAAGTTAGAGGATACTAGTAGACGAATGCAATAAAAATTTAAATTATATCCACAAACAAACTTCCAAGTCCATAAGCAAAATGGAGACAAAAATTGCCGAAAGCTGAGAAACAGAGAGGAGAGATTTGTTACGTGTCTTGCTCCATTGTTATCAAACTGTCCCTAACACATAAAGAAGTTATGCTTTGAGGTGGCATATTCATGGAAATGAACATGAGTTTACTTAGTTTTGACTTAGCCTGAAACAGACAAGGGAACTCGGTGAATCAAATATATAATGGGCTGGGGTATTTTTTGTTTGTTTGTTTGTGACATGGTTTGTCTGTGTCCCCATCCAAATCTCATCTTGAATTGCAGCTCCCATAATTTTTGTGCGTTGTAAAGGGGACCCGGTAGGAGATAATTGGATCATCCGGGCAGTTTCTCTCATAGTGTTCTCCTGGTAGTGAATAAGTCTCATGAGATCTGATGATTTATTAGGGGAAACCCCTTTCCCTTGGTTCTCATTTTGTCTGCTGCCATGTAAGAGGTGCCTTTTGCCTTCTGCCATGTTGTGAGGTCTCCCCAGTGACACTGAACTGAGGCCATTAAACCTCTTTTTCTTTATAAATTACCCAGTCTCAGGTATGTTTTTATCAGCCATCAGCAGTGTGAAAATACTAATACAGTTTGACTAATTTATAAAATTTTATTTTACTTTTAATTTCAGAAAAAATCCCATTTATGACTTGGTTGATATTGTAACAATCTAAAATAACCAAAAGCATTGATACCTTACAAAATTAACATTAATACCCGAATAGCAAATTATCAGTCTTTGAATTTTGTCAATCATGTATTTTAATTTTTTTCTTCTTTTTTACAGTTAATATTAATCAGGTTCAAAACAAGGTCAAAGTTTTATTTCTGGTGTGCTATAGACTAATATTTATGTCCTCCTAAAATCATATGTTAAAAATCTAATCACCAGTGTGATGGTTTTAGAAGATGAGGCCTTTTGACAGGTGATTGGGTCAAGAGAGTGAAGCCCTCATGAATGGAATTAGCAACTGCCCTTATAAAAGAGAACCCAGAGAGCTCCCTCACCCTTTCCACAATGTGAGGACAAGAAGATGGCCAAGTATTAACCAGGAAGTGGACCTTCATCAGACACTGAATTTCCTGGCACTTTAATTTTGGATTTCCCAACTTTTAGAACTGCGAGAAATAAACAAGCTACCTAGTTTTTGGTATTCTTTTATACCAGCTTGAATGGCCTAAGATTTGGGGGTATTATCTTAAGTTTCTCTTACTCTTTTTTTAAAGTTTTCATTTTAAAATAATTATAGATTTACAGAAAGTTGTAAAAATGAATCTGGATGTCTCATGGATCTCTACCCTGCATTCTTCAATGTTACAGACTTATAAAGCCATTGCACAATATTAGAACCAGAAAACTGATGTTGGTACACTCATAGGGCTAATTGAGTTTTCATGTGCCCATTGTGTGTATGTGTATGTGTGTGTGTGTCTATGCAATTCTATCATATGCATAGTTTTATATGACCACAACTGTGATCATGAAACAGAACTATTCCAAGCTGTACTACAAGGCTGTTTTTAAGTTAATGTATTTCCCATGTTTACCTTAAGCAGCATTAAGGTAAAATATTGTGTAAAAACTTTGACTGTAATAACTATGTCTCTTTATTAGGTATTTGCAAATATATACAATCACTCTGATAAATAATTATGTTCTCTTTTTTTTTTTTTCCTTTTTTTTTTTAATTATACTTTAAGTTTTAGGGTACATGTGCACATTGCGCAGGTTAGTTACATATGTATACATGTGCCATGCTGGTGCGCTGCACCCACTAACTCGTCATCTAGCATTAGGTATATCTCCCAATGCTATCCCTCCCACCTCCCCCCTCCCCACCACAGTCCCCAGAGTATGATATTCCCCTTCCTGTGTCCATGTGATCTCATTGTTCAATTCCCACCTATGAGTGAGAATATGCGGTGTTTGGTTTTTTGTTCTTGCGATAGTTTACTGAGAATGATGGTTTCCAATTTCATCCATGTCCCTACAAAGGATATGAACTCATCATTTTTTATGGCTGCATAGTATTCCATGGTGTATATGTGCCACATTTTCTTAATCCAGTCTATCATCATTGGACATTTGGGTTGGTTCCAAGTCTTTGCTATTGTGAATAATGCCGCAATAAACATACGTGTGCATGTGTCTTTATAGCAGCATGATTTATAGTCATTTGGGTATATACCCAGTAATGGGATGGCTGGGTCAAATGGTATTTCTAGTTCTAGATCCCTGAGGAATCGCCACACTGACTTCCACAATGGTTGAACTAGTTTACAGTCCCACCAACAGTGTAAAAGTGTTCCTATTTCTCCACATCCTCTCCAGCACCTGTTGTTTCCTGACTTTTTAATGATTGCCATTCTAACTGGTGTGAGATGATATCTCATAGTGGTTTTGATTTGCATTTCTCTGATGGCCAGTGATGATGAGCATTTTTTCATGTGTTTTTTGGCTGCATAAATGTCTTCTTTTGAGAAGTGCCTGTTCATGTCCTTCGCCCACTTTTTGATGGGGTTGTTTGTTTTTTTCTTGTAAATTTGTTTGAGTTCACTGTAGATTCTGGATATTAGCCCTTTGTCAGATGAGTAGGTTGCAAAAATTTTCTCCCATGTTGTAGATTGCCTATTCACTCTGATGGTAGTTTCTTTTGCTGTGCAGAAGCTCTTTAGTTTAATTAGATCCCATTTGTCAGTTTTGGCTTTTGTTGCCATTGCTTTTGGTGTTTTGGACATGAAGTCCTAAATGCCCACAAGAGAAAGCAGGAAAGATCCAAAATTGACACCCTAACATCACAATTAAAAGAACTAGAAAAGCAAGAGCAAACACATTCAAAAGCTAGCAGAAGGCAAGAAATAACTAAAATCAGAGCAGAACTGAAGGAAATAGAGACACAAAAAACCCTTCAAAAAATTAATGAATCCAGGAGCTGGTTTTTTGAAAGGATCAACAAAATTGATAGACCGCTAGCAAGACTAATAAAGAAAAAAAGAGAGAAGAATCAAATAGACGCAATAAAAAATGATAAAGGGGATATCACCACCGATCCCACAGAAATACAAACTACCATCAGAGAATACTACAAACACCTCTACGCAAATAAACTAGAAAATCGAGAAGAAATGGATACATTCCTCGACACATACACTCTCCCAAGACTGAACCAGGAAGAAGTTGAATCTCTGAATAGACCAATAACAGGAGCTGAAATTGTGGCAATAATCAATAGTTTACCAACCAAAAAGAGTCCAGGACCAGATGGATTCACAGCCGAATTCTACCAGAGGTACAAGGAGGAACTGGTACCATTCCTTCTGAAACTATTCCAATCAATAGAAAAAGAGAGAATCCTCCCTAACTCATTTTATGAGGCCAGCATCATTCTGATACCAAAGCCTGGCAGAGACACAACCAAAAAAGAGAATTTTAGACCAATATCCTTGATGAACATTGATGCAAAAATCCTCAATAAAATACTGGCAAACCGAATCCAGCAGCACATCAAAAAGCTTATCCACCATGATCAAGTGGGCCTCATCCCTGGGATGCAAGGCTGGTTCAACATACGCAAATCAATAAATGTAATCCAGCATATAAACAGAGCCAAAGACAAAAACCACATGATTATCTCAATAGATGCAGAAAAAGCCTTTGACAAAATTCAACAACCCTTCATGCTAAAAACTCTCAATAAATTAGGTATTGATGGGACATATTTCAAAATAATAAGAGCTATCTATGACAAACCCACAACCAATATCATACTGAATGGGCAAAAACTGGAAGCATTCCCTTTGAAAACTGGCACAAGACAGGGATGCCCTCTCTCACCGCTCCTATTCAACATAGTGTTGGAAGTTCTGGCCAGGGCAATCAGGCAGGAGAAGGAAATAAAGGGTATTCAATTAGGAAAAGAGGAAGTCAAATTGTCCCTGTTTGCAGACGACATGATTGTTTATCTAGAAAACCCCATCATCTCAGCCCAAAATCTCCTTAAGCTGATAAGCAACTTCAGCAAAGTCTCAGGATACAAAATCAATGTACAAAAATCACAAGCATTCTTATACACCAACAACAGACAAACAGAGAGCCAAATCATGAGTGAACTCCCATTCACAATTGCTTCAAAGAGAACAAAATACCTAGGAATCCAACTTACAAGGGATGTGAAGCACCTCTTCAAGGAGAACTACAAACCACTGCTCAAGGAAATAAAAGAGGATACAAACAAATGGAAGAACATTCCTTGCTCATGGGTAGGAAGAATCAATATCGTGAAAATGGCCATACTGCCCAAGGTAATTTACAGATTCAATGCCATCCCCATCAAGCTACCAATGACTTTCTTCACAGAATTGGAAAAAACTACTTTAAAGTTCATATGGAACCAAAAGAGAGCCCGCATTGCCAAGTCAATCCTAAGCCAAAAGAACAAAGCTGGAGGCATCACACTACCTGACTTCAAACTATACTACAAGGCTACAGTAACCAAAACAGCATGGTACTGGTACCAAAACAGAAATATAGATCAATGGAACAGAACAGAGCCCTCAGAAATAACGCCGCTTACCTACAACTATCTGATCTTTGACAAACCTGACAAAAACAAGCAATGGGGAAAGGATTCCCTATTTAATAAATGGTGCTGGGAAAACTGGCTAGCCATATGTAGAAAGCTGAAACTGGATCCCTTCCTTACACCTTATACAAAAATCAATTCAAGATGGATTAAAGATTTAAACGTTAGACCTAAAACCATAAAAACCCTAGAAGAAAACCTAGGCATTACCATTCAGGACATAGGCGTGGGCAAGGACTTCATGTCCAAAACACCAAAAGTAATTATGTTCTCTATTACAATAAAGTATATGGCTTTATGGTATCTATTTCAATATTTAACTTGGTGAGTATTCCCAAGCCCATAATGGACCTTACCTGGTTTCTCTTCACTTAAATTATCTCATTATCACATATTGTATTTGTGACTGAAACAATAACATAGTGGAATAAATTGTGTAGCTGGGTTCCTCTCGGACAGTTAATTTGTTTCAAAATGGTAGTCAAAGGATAGAGGAATGTTTAATTTCTATCATGTGTACTGAATTTTTCTCACTTCCATGTTGTTTTGCATCATAATTTCTCAGCTTAGCTACTAAAAAGAACTAGAAAAATAATTCTATGAAAGGGCTATGTTTTATAATTACATCCCAAGCTAAAATGCTTTCTGCAACACAATACAAACACATAGTGTGTGTGACTTCAATAAATGCTACTTTTTCTCAGACTTGAAGCTATTTTGAGTTCAACTGAATCCTTGACTCTGCTCCAACTCTTTTTCTTCTTTATTCTACAGCCTGAGTGCTTTTAAACAGCATTTTATCAATGTGCATTTCATTTCTTTTAAATAAGCTTCAAATACATGGTGGTAGACCAAAGATGTATACTCTCTTATTGTGGAAAATTCTGTACTAGACCTTTTTTTAGTGGCTAAAAGTAAACAAAAGTGATTTCCTAAACTGCTAGAAAACCTGAAACTAGAAAGGTTAGAGCAAGATGGCTGAATAGAAGCCTTTACTGATCATCCTCCCCACAGGAACACTAAATTTAAACAACTAACTACACACAACAACAACAAATCATTGTCATAAAAAAACAAAATCAGGACGTGGGGCAGAGCAAGAAAATGGAATAGAAGACTATACCAATTGTCCTCCCCACAAGGACACCAGTTTAACAATTATCTGCACACACAAAACAAAGCACCCTCATAAGAAACAAAAATCAGTGAAGCACTCACAGTACCTCGTTTTAACTTCTTATCACTGAAAAAGCCACAGAGGAGGTAGTAAATTCAGTCTTGTATCACCGATGCTGCTCTTTTCCCATCCCCCAGCAGAGGTAGCATGATGTGCAGAGCATTTCTGTGCGTTAGGGAGAGGGATGTTGCAGCAACTGTGAGGCATTTAACTCAGTGCTGCTCTGTTGTAAACTAAATCAAGCTCAGCTGACAATTGCCCACCAAGGGAGCATTTAAACCAGCCTTAGCCAGAACAGCATTGCTGATTACAGCAGCCTGAACTTGAGTTCCCACAAGCCTGACCAGCACAGGCCAAAGTTCTTTAGGGCCCTAAATAAACTTAAAAACCAGTCTAGGCCACAAGGACTGCAACTTTCAGGCGAGTCCTAGTGCTGAACTAAGCCCAGAGCCAGTGGGTGGTGGAGGCACAAGACATACTAAGACACTAGCCAGGGTGGCTAAGGGAGTGATGAAATCACTCCTCCCCTAACCCTAAGCTGCATAACTCGCAGCTCCAAAAAAGATCACTTTCCTCCACTTGAGGACAGGAAAGGGAAGAGTGGGGAGGACTTTGTCTTACATCTTGGATGCCAGCTCAGCCACAGCAGGATAAGGCACCATTCAGAGGTCCTTTTTCTAGGCCCTAGCTCCCTGTTGACATTTTAAAACACAACCTGGAATAGAAGAGAACTCACTGGCTTTAAGGAAAGAACTCAGCCTTGACAAGATTTATCACCTGCTAACTGAAGAGCCCTTGGACCCTGAATAACCAGCAGTGATACCCAGGTCTACATCAAGGGCCTTGGGTGAGACTCTGAGACTTGCTGGCTTCAGGTGGCACTTAACACATTTACAGCTGTGGTGGCTACAAGGCTGAGATTCCCTCTTCTTGAGACAATTGGAAGGAAAAGTAAAGGGCACTTCATCTTGTGCTTTAGGTACAAGTTCAGCCACACTGTGGTAAAGAATTAAGTGGAACCTCAGCATCCCCGGTTCCAGAACCTTGCTCTTGTATGGCATTTCTGGACCTGCCCTGGCCCAGGAAGGAGCTATCTGCCTTGAATGGTGAGTCCAAGGCCAGGCAGCATTCACCAAAAGCTGACTGAAGAGCTACTGGCCCGTAAGGGAACATTGATGATAGTCTGGCACTACTCCCTATGGGCCTATGGTGGTGGTGGCAATGGAATGAGGCTCCTCTGCCTTTGGAAAGGAAAGGGAGAGTTGGAAGGACTGCATCTTGTGGTTTAATTGCCAGCTTAGCCACAGTACAATGGAACATACATAGACTTCTAAAGTTACAGGTTAATGAAACAAAAAGTAGTTTTTTTTTTTTCAAAAGTTAAATAAAATTGACAAAACTTTAGTTAGACTAAGATAAAAAAAAGAGAAAACATCCAAATAAATAAAATCAAAGATGAAAAAAGGAGACAGTATAACTGATACTGCAAAAATTCAAAGGCTCATTAGTGGTTACTATGAACAACTGTGTGCCAATAAATTGGAAAATCTAGAAAAAATGAAAGAATTCCTAGACACATACAACCTACCAAGATAGAGCCAAGAAGAAATCCAAAATCTCAACAGACCAGTAACAAGTAACTAGATCAAAGCCACAGTACAAATTCTCCTAAAAAACAAAAGACTAGGACCTGATGGCTTCACTGCTGAATTCTACCAAATATCTAATAAACTAATACCAATTTCACTCAAACTATCATTAAAAAAAAACAGAAGAGGAGGAAATACTTCCAAATTCTTTTTATGAGGCCAGAATGACCCTGATAATAATATCAGACAAAACCATATCAAAAAGAAAACTACTGGCCAATATAGCTGATGAATATTGATGTCAAAATCCTTAACAAAATACTAGCAAACTGAATTCAACAACATTAAAAAGATTATTCATTATAACCAAGTGAGATTTATCCCAGGGATGTAAGAATCGTTCTATATATGCAAATCAGAATATGTAATAGATCATATCAACAGAATAAAGGACAAAAAACATATGATCATTTCAATTGATGATGAAAAAGCATTTGATAGAATTCAACATCCCATCATGATAAGAACTCCTGAAAAAATGGGTATAGAAAGAACATACCTCAACGTAATAAAAGCTGTATATGACAGACATACAGTTAGGTTAGTGTCATAAACAATGGGGAAAACCTGAAGCTTTTCACTAAGATCTGAAACATGACAAGAATGCCCGCTCTCACCACTGTTATTCAACATTGTGCTGGAAGTACTAGCTAGAGCAATCAAGCAAACAAAAGAAATCAAGGGCATCCAAATTGGAAAGGAAAGAATCAAATTATCTTCGTTTGCAGATGAAATAATCTTATATTTGGACAAACCTAAAGACTCCACCAATTAACTGTTAGAACTGATAATTGAGTTCAGTACTCTTGGAAGATACAAAACAAACGTACAAAAATTAGTGGTATTTCCATAGGCTAACAGTGAACAATTTGAAAAAGAATTTTAAAAGCAATCCCATTTATAATAGCTAAAAATAAAATTAAATACCTAGGAATTAACTTAACAAAATAATTAAAACATCTCTATAATGAAACCTATAAACCTATAATGAAAGAAATTGAAGAGGATAAAAAAACATAAAAAGTTATTCCACGATCATGGATTGGGAAAAATATCAATATTGTTAAATGGTCAATAAACCAAAACGATCTACAGATTCAATGCAATTCCTATCAAAATGCCAATGATTTTCTTCACAGAAATAGAAGAAATAATCCTAAAATTTATATGGAGCCACAAAAGACCCATAATACCCAAAGGTATCCTAAGCAAAAAGAACAAAACTGCTGTAATCGCACTGTCTGACTTCAAATTACACTACAGATCTGTAGTAATCAAAACAGATTAGAGATCCCAGAAACAAATTCTAACACACACAGGGAACTCATTTTCAACAAAGGTGCCAAGAACACAGACTGGGGAAAGAACAGCCTCTTCAGTAAATAGTGCTGAGAAAACTGGATATCCATATGCAGAAGAATAAAACTAGACCCCAATCTCTTACCATATTCAAAAGTCAAATCAAAATGCATTAAAGACTTAAATCTAAGACCTCAAACTATGAAACTACTGCAAACATAAGGGAAACACTTCAGGACATTGGTCTGGGCAAAACTTTTTTTTGGGTAATACCCCACAAGCACAGGCAAACAAAGCAAAAATGGTCAAATGGAATTGCATCCAGTTCAAAAGCTTCTGAATGGCACAGAAAACAATCAACAATGTGAAGAGCCAATACATAAAATGGGAGAAAACATTTTCAAAGTGCCCATCTGACAAAGGATTAATAACCAGAATATAGAAGGAGCTCAAACAACTCTCTAGAAAAAATTTTAATAATCCAACTAAAAATGGGCAAAAGATCTGTATAGACATTTTTCAGCATACAAATGAGAAACAAGCATATGAAAAGGTGCTCCACATAATTCATCATCAGAGAAATCCAAATCAAAACTACACAGTGATATTATCCTACCCCAGCTAAAATACCTTTTATTCAAAACACAGGTAATGACAAATCCTGGCAAGAATGTGGAGAAAAGGAAAACCTCATACACTGTTGGGAGGAATGTAAATTCATACAATCATGCTGAAGAATAGTTTTGTAGTTCCTCAAAAACCTAAAAATAGAGGTACTATATGATCCATCAATCTCATTGCTAGGTATATACCCCAAATAAAGAAAATCAATATATAAAAGGAGTATCTGCACATCCGTGTTTGCTGCAGCACTGTTAACTATACCCAAGATTTGGAAGCAACCTTAGTATCCACCAGCAGGTGAATGGATAAATACACTCAAAGGCATACTCTTCAGCCATGAAAAAGAATGAGGCCCTGTCATTTGCAACAACACAGATGAAACTGGAGGTCACTATGCTAAGTGAAATAAGCCAGGTACAGAAAGACAAACATCACATGTTTTCATTTATTTGTGGTAGCTAAAAATAAAAACAATTCAACTCATGGAGATAGAGAGTAGAAGGATGGTTACCAGCGGCTGAGAAGGGTAGTGAGATGGTTAATGGGTACAAAAATAGTTAGAAAAAATAAATAAGACCTAGTATTTGATAGCACAATATGATGACTATAGTCAATAATCATTTATTTGTTCAATTTAACCCTTTTCTCATTTAGAAAAAAAAAGTGCAGATTGCTGCCAGCACTCTTTTAATTTTACATAAACACCATCTTTGAGGCTGAAGCAAATCTGACTGATCTTCGATGTGAAAATAAAATGTAAAAACAGTTTTTGAAGTTATTTCTAAACAGAACTAACATCAGAATCGTCTGAATCATCAGAATCATCTATTTCGGAAAAATTGGATTCATCAAATTAATCTTCAGCCAACTGAGAATGAAGTTAACATCACACGTAGAAATGCTACGTTTTCTAGGATTTGACATTTTCAGCACTTGAGAATGACTATATTTTGTACATGGAAATACCACTACTAAAAACAGAATGCTATTAATAGAATGACATTTTTTTCCTTTCCAAAGTTGATATAGTAGAGTGATGCAAAAATAATAATGAAAGTGAGATATTTTGTGGCAAAGTTATCTCAGGGTAAACAATGCAGTCACAAGTGTTGCTGGTGAGTATTCTTGGAACAGACAGAAAAAGGGTTAGAATAACTAAAAGACTATAATTTGATTATTTGTAACACAAAGGATAAATGCTTGAGAGGATAGATGCCCATTTTATACAATGTAATTATTACACTTTGTATGCCTGCATCAGAACATCTCATGTATCCCCACAGATCTACTATGCATTCACAAAAATTAAAATAAAAAATCTTTTTAAAAAGGACCAAAAATCATCTAAGCCATCACAGAAGTGAGTAGGAATTCTCAAATTTCTGTTGACATAATCCTCATTTCTCCCAGCAGTGGCTGTGTGGCAGGCAGAGAGAATCTATGCCTTTGGGGAGGGTGAGCACAATGCTGCCCTGTCACAGCAGAGACCAAGCCATGCTGGGCTTAGCCAGCACCCATGCACAGAGGATACATTTGGAACAGCCTTAGCCAGAGGGCAATTACCCATCCCAGCTGTCAGAACTTGAGTTTTTGGCAAACCTCACCACCACAGGCTACAGTGCTCTGGGGTTCTAGATAAACTTGAAAGAAATTTCAGTCCGTGTGTCCCTGTGGGCAAGTGGTGGTGGGAGCCACTGGGAGAAGCTCCTTTTCCTGTGGAAGGGAAAGGGAGGAACAAGAAAGGCACTGTCTTATGGTTTGGTGCCAGCTCAGACAAATGCAGTAGAATGGTACACTAGGTAGATATCTAAGCTTTTTGACTCCAACCCTTGGCTTGCAGACGGCATCTCTGGACCCAGCCAGCACATGAGGGAACTCAGCCCAGCACATGAGGGAACTCATTGCCCTGAAGTGAAGGGTGAAGGATACAAGCCAGTCTGGCTTCCACACTTGCTGATTGTGGACACCAAGTGTCTTGTGTGAACATAGGTGGTAGCTATATAGTGGTTACAATGAATCTTGGGTAAAACACACTGTTCTGTTGCTTTCAGGTCTCTCCCTGCATACTCCATTCGTGGTGGCCACAGGGGTGCTTGAATCCCACCATCCCCAGCTCTAGGCATCTCAGTATAGAGGGAGAGACTTCATTTGTTTTGGATAAAGTAAGGGAAAAGAATAGGAGTCTCAGCCTAGTAATCCAGAGAATGCTTCTGGATCTTAACCAAGACCACAAAGGCAGTACCCTGATGAGTATGCAAGAACTATAGCATTATTTGGCTTGGAGCTTAAGTTGCTTCAAATACGTGAAAAACCTTCTGAAGAAAAACAGGCACAAACAAGCTCAGACTGTGAAGACTGCAATAAAAACTTCACATTTAAATGCCTAGACTCTGAAGAACATCCAAAAATTTCAAGATCATCCAGGTAAAATGGCCTTACCAAATGAACGAAATAAGGAACCAGAGACCAATCCTGGAGAAACAGAGATATGTGACCTTTCAGACAGAGAATTCAAAATAGCTATTTTGAGGAAACTAAAAAAAATGAGATAACAGAGAAAATTAATTCAGAATTCTATCCAATAAATTCAGCAAAGAGATTGAAATCATTAAAAAGAAGCAGAAATTCTGGAGTAGAAAAATGTAACTGACCTACTGAAGAATGCATCAAAGTATCTTAATAGCAGGATTGAACAAGTTGAAGAAAGAATTAGTGAACTTAAAGAAAGGCTACATGTCACTATATAGTCAGAGGAGACAAAAGAAATAACAATAAACAAAAGTACAACGACAAGATCTAGAAAATAGTCTCAAAAGGGCAAATCTAGGAGTTATTGGCCTTAAAGAAGAGAAGTATAAAGAGATAAGGGTAGAAATTTTATTCAAAGGGATACTATCATAAAACTTCCTACACCTAGAGAACTATATCGACATTCAAGTATAAGAAAGATATAGAACACCAAGCAGAGTACACACAGAGGAGACTACCTCAAGGCATTTAATCATCAAATTCCCAAAGATCAAAGATAAAGAAATTCTAAAAGGAGTAGAAGACAAAAAACAAATTACATAAAACAGAACTCTAATACATCTGGCAGCCAATATTTAGTGGAAAACTTGCAGATTTTTTTACAGGAGAGGGTGGCATGACATACTTAAAGTGCTGAAGGAAAAAACAAAAACAAAAACAACTTTACACTGGATTAGTTTATCCAGCAAAAATATACTTCAAGCATGAAGGAGAAATAAAGGATTTACCAAACAAACAAAAGCTGAGGGATTACATCAATAGCAGATCTATCCTACCAGAAATGCTCTGGTGATTTCTTCAATATGAAAGAAAAGGACATTAATTAGCAATAAGGAATTATCTGGAAGTTCGATGGGAAAAAGAGGACATTAATGAGCAAATGAGCAATACCTAATTACCTGAATGTGAAAAACTGGTAGTAATAAGCACACAGAAAAACACAGACCATTATAGCACTGTAATTGTGATTTGTAAACTACTCTTAAGTAGAAACACAAAATGATGATCCCACAAAAAATAATAATTACAATAACTTTTCAAGATATATACACTACAATAAGACATAGAGTAACAATAAAAAGTGAGAAAGTGGAAGAATGAAGATAAAGTTTTTATTACTGTTCTCTTTGCTTGTTTGTTTATGCTGTGCTAAGTTGTCACCAGTTTAAAATAATGGGTTATAAGATATTATTTGCAAGCCTCATGGTAACTTGAAATTGAAAAACATGAAATAAATATACAAAAAATAAAAAGCAAGAAATTAAATTATAACACCAGAGAAAATCACCTTCACTAAAAGGAAGACAAGAAGGAAGGAAAGAAGGAAAAGAAGACCACAAAACAATCAGAAAACAAAAAAGAAAATGGCAGGAGTAAGACTTATTCATCAATAATAATGTTGATTATAAAAGGACTAAACTCTCCAATCGAAAGACATAGAGTAACTGAATTGAGTTAAAAACAAAAAAAGACCCAATTATCTGTGGACTGCAAAAAACACGCTTAACCTATAAAGATACACATAGACTTAAAATAAATAGATGGAAAAAAGACTCCATGCAATGAAAACAAAAAAGCGAGCAGGAACAGCTATACTTACATCAGAAAAAAAATACATTTCAAGACACAAACTGTAGGGCCAGGAACGGTGGCTCATGCCTGGAATCCCAGCATTTTGGGAGGCTGAACTGGGCAAATCACTTGAGGTCAGGAGATCGAGACCAGCCAGGCCAACATGGTGAAACCCTGTCTCTACTGAAAAAAAAAAAAATGCAAAAATTAGCCAGGTGTGGTGGTGTGTGCCTATAGTCCCAACTACTTGGGAGGCTGAGGCAGGAGAATCACTTGAACCTGGGAGGTGAATGTTGCAGTGAGCCAAGGTCGTACCACTGCACTCGAGCCTGGGCAACAGAGCAAGACTCCATCAAAAAAAAAAAAAACCCCTATAAATAGAGATGAAGAATGTCATTATGCAATAATAAAGAGGTGCATTCAGTAAGAGAATTGTATTAGTTCATTTCACCCTGCTATAAAGAAATAGCTGAGAGGGTAATTTAGAAAGAAAGTAAGTTTAATTGGCTCACAGTTTGACAGGCTGTACAGAAAATATGATGCTGCTATCTGCTCAGCTTCTGGAGAAGCCTCAGGAGACATACAATCATGGTGGGTGGCAAAGGAGGAGTCAGCACTTCACATGGTCTGAGCAGGAAGAAGAGAGAAAGATAGGGGAGGTGCTACACACTTTCAAACAACCAGATCTTATGAGAACTCGCTTAGTAGTGTGGCAGCAGTACCAAAGGGAATGGAGTCAAACTATTCAGGAGAAACTGCCTCCATGATCCACTCACCTCCAACCAGGCCCCACCTCCATCATTAGGAATTATAATTTGATATGAGATTTGTTGGGGACACAGTTCCAAACCATCTCAGAGATATAACAGTAGTAAATACGTATGCACCCAACATCACCAAAATACATAAAGCATATATTAGAGCTAAGGAGAGACATAGACCTCAATCCAATAATAGCTAGAGTCTTTAACACTTCACTTTCAGCAATAGACAGTCTCCCAGTCTGAAAATCAACAAAGAAATATCTAACTTATCTGCACTAAAGAACAAATGGATCTAATAGATATTTACAGAACTTTTCATCCAATGGCTTAGGAATATACATTCTTCTTCCCAGCACATGAATTATTTTCAAAGGTAGACCATATGTTAGGTCACAAAACAAGTCTTAAAATGTTCAAAAAATTAAAATAATGTTACATATCTTCCCTGACACAATGGAATAAAACTAGAAATAAATAAGGAGACACTTTAGAAACTACACAAACACATACAAATTAAACAATATGCTCCTAAATGACCAGTGGATCAATGAAGAAATTGAGAAAATCAGAATATTTCTTAAAACAAATGATAATGAAAACAAAACATACCAAAACATATGGATACAGTGAAAGCAGTACTAAGAGGGCAATTTATAGCTATTAAGTGTTCATATCAAAATAGAAAAAAAACAAATAAATAACTTAATAATGCATGTTGAAGAACAAAAACAGCAAAAGCAAACCAAACCTAAAATTAGTAGAAGAAAAGAAATAACAAAGATCAGAGCAGAAATAAATGAAACTGAAATAAAGAAAATGATCAAAAAGATCACCAAGAGGAAATGTGTGTTTTTTGGAAAGACAAAGAAAATTGACAACCTTTAGCCAGACTATCTGAGAAGAGAGAAGGCTCAAATCAATAAAATCAGAGAAGAAAAAGGAGACATTACAACTGATACTACAGAAAGTCAAAGGAACATTAGTGGCTACCATGATCAACTACATGTCAATAAATAGGAAAATCTAGAGAAAATGAATTCCTAGGCATATACAACCTTACCGAGATTAAATTATGAAGAAATTCAAAATCTGAACAGAGCAACAACAAGAAATAAGATTGAAGTCATAATAAAAGATCTCCTAGTAGAGAAAAGCCAGATCCCATTGTATTCACTGCTTAATTCTACCAAACATTTAAATAATTAATACCAATCCTACTCAAACTATTCCGAAAACTAGAGGAGCAAGGGATACTTCCAAACTTATTCTATGAGGCCAGTATTACCCTGACATCAAAACCAGACAGACACATTAAAACAAAGAAAACTTCAGGCCAATATATCTGATAAATATTGATGTAACAATTCTCAAAAAGTACCAGCAAATGGAATTCAACAATAAATTAAGAAGATCGATCATTCATCATTACCAAATAGAATTTATCCCAGGGATGCAAGGAAGATTCAACATATACAAATTAATCAATGTAATAAATCATATCCAGAGAATTAAGGACAAAATCCACATGATTATTCCAATTGAGGCTGAAAAAGCATTTGATAAGATTCAATATTCTTTCTCATTAAAAACCCTTGAAAAACTGGGTAAAGAAAGAATATACCTCCAAATAATAAAAGCTGTATACAACAGATATACAACTAGTATCATACTGAAGGGGAGAAAACTGAAAGCTTTTCCTCTAAGATATGGAACAGGACAAGGACATCTACTTTCACTACTGTTATTCAACATAGTACTGGAAGTGCTAGTTAGAGATATCAGACAAAAGAAAGAAAGGACATCCAAATTGGAAAGAAATAAATCAAATTATTCTTGTTTGACAGATGTGATCTTATATTTGGAAAAACCTAAACACTCCACCAAAAAACTACTAGAACTAATAAACAAATTCATTAAAGTTGCAGAATACAAAATAACAAACAAAAATCATTTGTATTTCTGTGTGCCAAAAGTGAACAGTCTGACAAAGAAATCAAAGGGGTAATCTTTTTTAAAATAGTCACAAATAAAATTAAATACCTAGGAACTAACCAAAGAAGTAAAAGATCTCTATAATGAAAATTATGAAATGCCGATGAAAGAAATTGAAGAGAATACAAAAATATAAAAAGAATCAATATTTTGTAAATGTCCATACTACCCAAAGCAATCTACAGATTCAATGCAATCGCTATCAAAATACCAATGACACTCTTCTTCACAGAAATAGAATAAACAACCTTAAAATTTATGTAAAACCAGAAAAGGCCCAGAATACCCAAAGCTATCCTAAGCAACAAGAAGAAAACTGAAGGAATCACATTATCTGACTTCAAATTAGACTACAGAACTATAGTAACCGAAAGAGCATAAAACAGAGCTATAGTAACCAAAACAGTAAAAACAGACATATGGACTAATGAAATAGAATAGAGAATGCCAGAATAAATCCACCCACCTACAGTGAACTCATTTTGAACAAAAATGCCCAGAACATACACTGAGAAAACACAGTCTCTTCAATAAATAGCCCTGGGAAAATTGGGAATCTATACTCAGAAGAATGAAACTTGATCTCTATCTCTTGCAATATAAAAAAAATACATCAAAATGGGCTAATGATTTAAATCTAAGACCTCAGACTATGAAACTATTACATGAAAACATTGAGGACACTAGGACATTGGTCTGAGCAAAGGTGTCTTGAGTAATATCTCACGAGCACAGGCAACCAAAGCAAAAATGGACCAATGGGATCACATGAAGTTAAAAAACTTCTGCAAAGCAAAGGAAACAACAAAGTGAAGATACAAAACACTTAATGGGAGAAAACATTTGCAAACTACCATATGAGAAGGGATTCATAACCAGAATTTATAAGGAGCTCAAATAATTTTATCAGAAAAAAAATTATAATATCATTAAAAATGGGCAAACGATTTCAGTAGACATTTTGCAAAAGAAGACATACAAATGACAAACAGGCTTATGAAAAGGTGCCCAACATCTTTGGTGGTGGAACTAGGGCTGGTTAATGGGTACAAAAAGTATTTAGAAAGATTGTATCAGACCTACTACTTGATAGCACAACAGGGTGACTATACTCAATACTGATTTAGTCATACACTTTAAAATAAATGAAAGAGTATAATTAAATTGTTTGTAACACAAAGGATAAATGCTTGAGGGGATGGCTATCCTATTCACCTCGATTTGGTTATTACGCCTCCCATGCCTGTATCAAAGTATCTCATGCTCTCTATAAATATAATATATATGCCTACCAGGTATCCACAAAAATTAAAAATTAAAAAAAAACCCACACACACCAAATCTGAAACTGTGACATTCAAGTAGAATCTAAATCTGCAGGCTACAATTATTTCAAATCAAACAGTGTATTTAAACTTGTCAGGATCTAGGAAATCAGCAGTTAATTAAAGCAATATCTAATGGAAGAAGTTCACATTCAATTTTATGCTCTTAAACGTCCTTTTTTAAAACAATTTATTCGGAGTTGTTAATGATATAAAACATAGAGACACTTAGTCAATTTCCCTTTATTTTATGATTTCCAGTAAAATGAAGCAAAATACTGATTTTGAATCATAAAATAAATTTAGTTACTCTGCTGAATAAAGTCTCTTATTTTTGGACAGCAGGGCTTGATATGCCCACAAACACACACACAATTGTGTAAGGACTTTCAATTTGTTTTTTTATTTGTTTGTTTGTTTGAAATGGAATCTTGCTCTGTCATCCAGACTGGAGTGCAGTGGTGCGATCTCGGCTCACTGCAACCTCCGTCTCCTGGGTTCAAGCAATTCTCCTGCCTCAGCTTCCTGAGTAGCTGGGGTTACAGGTGCCTGCCCCCACACCCAGCTAATTTTTGTATTTTTAATAGAGATGAGGTTTCACCATGGTGGCCAGGATGGTCTCTATCTCCTCACCTCATGGTCTGCCGGCCTCCCAAAGTGCTGGGATTACAGGCGTGAGCCACCACGCCCAGCAAGGACTTTCAATTTTAAAGTCCTGAACAATAATTATGTATATCTGTGACTTCAGCAAGTTCAGCGATATGGTTGAATCTAGTGTTCTTTACCATCGGTCATACTAACTACTTTCCTTAAACATCTTTAGTGTTATAAATATCACACATGAAGAAAGCACTATCATCTAATTCTGAGGATTTAGATAACATTTCAAATGATCTCATAGCTTTCTGAGGAAGATATAATATCCAACATTTTCTCTCACTAATCTTTCTTCCTTCCTCTCTATCTTTCCCTCTCTCTCTCTCTTTCTCTCTCCTTCCTTCATTCTTCCTTCCTTCCTTCTTTCTCTTCCTTCCTTCTTTCTTTCTTTTCCTTCCTTCCTTCCTTCCTTCCTTCCTTCCTTCCTTCCTTCCTTCCTTCCCTCCTTTCCTTCCTTTCCTTTCTTTCTTTCTTTTATAATCCTTGGCTTTCTCATATTTTGGCTTCTCTTTCTTACTTAGACTATTTGTCCTCTTCTTCTTTGGCTAAAATACTGTCCCATAAGTTTGTCCTTATTTGACCTGACATTTATTGCCTTTTGCTTTGTCAAAGTTTCAGTATGCTATTAAACCTTGACTCTAGTTCTAAGAAAACTGCCCTTGTCTCTAATTCTGCTATTTTACCCTATCGTTGTTTTAGTCTCTCCCACATAATCTCAAATTCAAAATGATAAAGCAGATAGAGAGAATTCCAATGTTACAGATATTTATTAAGAGCCTACTTTGTAACTAGGCCATGCTGGGCTCCATCAGCATGCAAGAAAAGCATCAGCATGTCCTTTTAGATACTGATCTGCAGTGCTCTAAATAGCTGAAATCCCAAGCATTGAGTGCCTGACAATTTATTCATGTAATTATCATCTGCTTTGTACAAAGCACTCTACCAACTACTTTGAAGTGATAATATAAGACGGATTTTTTTTTTTTTTTTTTTTTTTTTTTGAGACGGAGTCTCACTTGTTGCCCAGGCTGGAGTGCAGTGGCGCGATCTCGGCTCACTGCAAGTTCTGCCTCCTGGGTTCACGCCATTCTCCTGCCTCAGCCTCCTGAGTAGCTGGGACTACAGGCACCTGCCACCACACCTGGCTAATTTTTTTTTGTATTTTTTAGTAGAGACAGGGTTTCACCATGTTAGCCAGGATGGTCTCGATCTCCTGACCTTCTGATCCGCCTGTCTCAGCCTCCCAAAGTGCTGGGATTACAGGCATGAGCCACTGCGCCTGGTCAAGATGGATTTATAATGACTGTATAGTCAAAGTAAGCATATATCATCAAGTGAATAATCTAAAATACACATCAAATCAGCAAGTAATTAATATGAGAGATTATACTCATATTTTGTGCCTAAGACTGTAAAAAAAAAATCTCACTTTATTCTTACAGCATCCCTAGAAAGTTTCCTACAGTTGTAATTCACACTTACAGATAGAAACAAGGCTGCAAGATATAAGAATAAATCTTGATTTGGTATACCAGATTTGGCTTCATATTTACCTCATGCCAACATCTGTCCTAGTAACCACTACATCTTTCTATTTTAAGGTGCAGAGGAGCAAATATTACAACCTTCCACTTAATGGAAATGTTTGTAAACATAATAAGCTATATAATCCTGAAATGGATTTTAAATTGATTTTAAAAGACACAAATTAAAATTAGGCATATTTACTGTCTCAACTTTCATTGCATTCCAATTTGATAGTCATTTAGCCTTTGCTTCAATACTCTCAACAGTCAAAGGCTCACTTCGTTGCACTGCTGATTATTTCATTAATGGTCAGATGTGTTTGTTAATACCTTCATCTATTCGACATTAATTTTTGAAGAACTTTTATGTGAGGGGCACTATGCCAAGCACTAAAGACAAAAAATGAAGCGTTAGGACATATATCTGTGTTCAAGGAGTTAAAAATCTATTAGAGATTTTTAATATTTTTTCCTAAAATTTTCTTCCCGTTCATTTTTGCATGCCCATCCTCACAATACTTTGGAGACCACTGGATAATGAATTGCTACAGACTTGTATATGACAGCCTTTCAAACATAAACATATGACAATAGCCATCCGTCCTTTGTCTTTCCCTTCTAAAAGCTAATAATTATTTAATCCCTTCAAATGTATCAACCCCTCACCATCCATATTGTTCTCATTTTTATACAGTAAAATTTTTTAAGATATGAAACATCAAATTAACATAGTATTCAAGATGTATGCTGAGTGGTACTTAATGTAATTAGAGTTATACTTTCTATAATGTCAACATTATATGTTTTAAAAGCAACTTAATTGTATACATAATCTATAATATTCATGTCACACTGTTGCCTCATATTAATATTGCAGCCACTTATAAATGCAGAGTATTTTCTCCTGGATTATTGCTAAATGACCATCTAAAAGTTATGCAACATTTAGAATTTTGTATTTATAATTGCATATGAACAGTTGACTTAAAATATGTATAATTTGATATTGATTCTATTTATTTAATATGCTTCAGTAATTTTCAGACTTAATAAGCACCCATTCATAGCTTCATTTATATGAGCAGTTATACTTATGAACAAATGAAAAAATGCGGAATTATCTCTCTATTACCATTTATAATTATGTGTAGAGAAACGTGGAATAAAAAAATTATTAGAAATGGTTGAGTTTATATTTTGTTCTTTTTAATTTTTATTTTACTTAAGAAAGTCTTCTTGAAGTACGTGTTTTTTGCTAGTTTTTATCAAAGTGGTATACTTGTTTGGTGACAAAGGCTGTGTTTTGACTAAATAAATGCCATTTAAAAATTGGGGAGAGAGAATAAAAATGAGGATGGTTTACGTAAGTTTTCCCACTTTTATGAATCTCCATATATGACTGAATCAACAGGCCTGGATCAGGATGAAAATAATACAAACAGAAAACCATTCTACTTCTTCTCCTTAACCTCCACTATGTTTTGCAATCAGATTTCAGGCACAGACACGCCCTCAATATGTCAATGTGAAGACTCGTTTTTATACATTTCTATGTTTTTTAGGTGTTTTAGTGTAATCATTCTTTCTCAGTAATAACTCATCTGTCCAATGTCTGTTCACAAATCTCACTCAGTGTTTCAATCTCAAAGCTCTTCCGAGAAAAGATGTGTGCAAATAAAAATAAGAAAATGTAAAAGCCCATGAATAGAAAAAGGTTCACATTTCCCTATGTTTTATGTCGTATAGGTGGTTCTGACACCATGTTTTGTCTCACCATCTCCAAAAAGAGTTTTTTATTAAATATTTTGGTAAAATTAAAAACATATTTTTAAAGCATTTTCTGTTTTTGTAGTTTTGGAGAAGGCTACTGAAGGCAGATGACCAAACCCTGGGTCCTTCAACTGCCTCTTCTTCTTGCACTAGAATAAAGAGATATTCATAAGGGAAAAGTTTGATGTCAACAAAACAGCTCATCCTTACTGGCATATATTTTTACTAAGGTTAAACTTCATTGGAAGGTACATCCCAGTTATTAACCCATGTCTTCCTTCCAGTTATAGATAAGTCTCTAGAAGGCCAGCACGCTGGTGAAATCGTGGATTTGAGGACCAGGAGGCCCCGGATTGTTCCCTACCGGCTTTACCTTCCCATAATCATTTAATCTAAAAGGTCTAATTTGACCAAGAAGCATTATATTCTTACTATTCAAATATATTTTTCTAAAACTCTGGAGATGATGTTAATTTCTGTGATACTTCTGTAAACATATTTGTAACATATGAGTAATATGTTAAATAATTATTGACTGAGTACCAAGTCCGTGACAAACACTCTGATAGGCATTAAGTAAATCCAGCCAAAGAAGCAAAGACATGGGCATGGTCAGATACAGCTGAAAATCTAGTGAAAGCAAATATAGCTAAGTACATAATTGTGTGTATTTAATATGTGCTTTGAGGGCAAGTAAAAGGCTGCTGGGAGATAATTATGGGTGAGGGAAATCTACACTGAAAAGATGTTATTTAAGCAGATACATGAAGGATAATAGGACTTAAGCGGCTAGAGTACAGAAAAAGAATACCCTAGACACAAAGAAAAGTGAATATGAAGGTCATGAGACAAGAAAGGGTTTCAGAATTATAGTTATGTTAGAATAACTGAAATATTATTGCTATAATTTAAAATCAAATTTAAGGGCTTATATGATTCAAACTATTAAAGCTATTTATTTGGAAAGTAAAAGTGAGTTACTATTTAAATAATGATTTATTTCTTTCGTAGGGAAATCTCTTGTCTATCCCTGGTTATCTGATTGTTTAGTGATGATTTCACAGAAATAATCAATTAGATTGAACAAGGTCCAAGTTGGAGAATTTTTCTGAGCTACACAATAATTTCAATAACAGTAATCATATGTAACTCACTGTTCTTCCATCTTTGTCCCGCTCTTATACTTTTTAAGGAATCAGCTGACTTTATTTTATGTTCCCAACAAGAGTTTCTAGCATCATAACCCATCAGAGTCTATAAAATGTTTAATCAAAATTGTTCCTTAAGCAGTTGACTACCTGCCTTGTCTTTCATCATCTCTTTTATTCACTTACAGAAAATACATTAAGTAGTGTTCTGTGACTATTCTCAATGTCTCATTAGTTTTTTCTGTTTTCCATGACAGTTCCCAGCAGCTGTCAATGACACCACTCCTGGGTGTCCAGATCTCAGAAGACCTTACCAGAAGTTCTTCAGAAACTCCTCCTGATAGTCACAACTGGCTCACCCTAAAAATCTCTAATGACAACGAACAGCTGCTGCAAGGTTTTTTAAAAAATGGACATCTAAAGGGACGTCTTCAAATTGCTTTACATTTGCATTAGGAAAGCAGATCTCTGGGTCAGCATCTGTTTTTCTTCTCACAGAGCCTTTGGAGAAATTTTCATTCTGACACTTCTTGATATATGAAGTAGAATATGGCATATCTATAAAATGCCTACTCATCATACATCAAGTAAATTTGTCAACCTGCCTTTTGGAGATGGTGTCTAGTTAGAAATCCAGCTAATTTACCAACAGAATATGAAAAACAGAACGAATGTGTCTATAGAATAGGTAGTAAAATACTACTGAATTATCCGGATTCTCATAGAATGCAACCGAAAGATCCACAAGCTGTTTAACTGCTTAAATTTAAAAAGACTCACCAGTCTATATAAAACAGGCTATGTGGAGCGCTACAAAGCTGCCATTGCAAAATTGCAAGTGAAATTATATTTTTTCCTTTAAAAATAAAACCCTGAAACTGTTTGCAGTTGATATTGGCAGAAACTTAGGAAGAGATGACTTTATGATTTGCCTTTTGTGAATTTTCAGTGCCAACCAGGCAAAACAGAATAAAATATAAAGTGATGGTAGGACATCTTAAACATACACCAAGGGGCTCTACAATTTCACTCATATGATTTCAATTTCTAGGGTCTAAGGATTTTTCAGATACATTAATGTTAAGCCAGATTCTCTCAGTGTCTAACAATCCAAAACATTCCTTTTAAACAAGTTTGAAAGCTGCATTAACTCTTTCAGTGAAGTAATTTCCCCAGTAGTACTCTGGTGGCTGAAAGGCACGATAGTTTCTGCATATATCTCATTTTCTCAAATTTGAAAGCACAAGTCCAATTGGCCTTTTAGCTGCTAGAAAAGTTGCTTATATAAAATTGTTCCAGATGTTTCCCAGTTTATTGCAACTCGGTAAAAAGTCCAAGATCCATGTACACACTACCCAGCATAATTATTACTGAAAAGTAGGCAAAGTATTCTTTATAAAACCTGACTTCCAATTAAAAGTTTTAGAAGATTTCACATTAGAATATAGCCTACATTTCTCAACAAGTCATTTACCTAGTTTTCTAAGGACAGGCTTGATGGAATCTTGTTTTGCCAGCATTCATTAATTGATGCCCTTGTTTATTCTCAAGATGTGCCTTTGTTTGGATAAAAAATTATATGGCCATCATTATTAATTTGGCATAAAAGATGTGATGAGCTGGTCTTGCCTAATAACACTTTAGACTCACCTTCTGTCACTCCCCTCTGTCTTTCTGTAATCCAGCAAAAAAAGAACTGCTTCTTATTGTCTGAATGTGTGATACTCTCAACTTTGTGTTTACTCATGATGTTGCCTCTCCATGGGTCACTATACTTAACACTCTGCATTTTACATAATTTTTATTAGTTTTTAAGGAGAAGCTTCACTGCCATCTCTCCCTGGAAGCTCTATCTACTCCTCTGGTCAGCACTGAGGTCTCTGATAGACTGCTCTTGCACCTTATGTATGTTCCATAATTTTCTCATGGCATGTATATTGCTTATATATGTCTGTTTACTTGACTGTCTTTTCAGGACATAGCTAACATTTTGAGGGTAGGGACATTTTGCATCATTGACTTCTAATCCCCAGTATTTTGCTGGCATATGAAAATATTGAGTGTTTTACATAAACAAAAAATGAATGAAAAAAACTAAAGCATAGTTATTTATTTTCAATTTCATAACTGTATTTTATAATAATGGTAAAAAATCTGATTAATATTTAATGCTAACTAATTTCTTTAAAGTACATGTTTTTAACCAGAATATAGCAGTTTCTGGTTTATGTCATTTTATGTAAACTAAATATTTATACACTTGGATTTGTGGTATACAGTAGATACTTTTAGATATTGTTTACTTTTCATGCAAAAAAATTAAAACAAAGTTCTTTGTTGAACTTAAAATATCATTTAATTTTCAAAATGCTGATTACTATGCTACCGATAAGAAAACCTCATTTTCCTTAAAATGTAGATAAATGTTCAGAGATAAGGATATATCCAAATAAATGTCGATATTAGTTTTATCCACAGAATCCACAACTCTGACCATTCCTTTCTGTACATGTCAAGCATGACTTTTAGATGATGTCTGCATGACTGACAGCAGAGAAGGACTGAGAATCATTCCCACTACCAATGTCAGACAAGCCAATTAATGTAGTCCATTTATCCCTAGGAAAACATGATGGGCAGCTCACTGGGAGTAAAGTATTAATCACTTCATTAATATCTTCCAGTACACAGACTTCAGGGTGATGTTTTAACAATGGTTATATTTTGATAATATCTCAAAATTGTTTGCTACCCTGCATGAAGCCTTCTTTAATATTTTTAGAAATTCAAGCTTTTAAAAATAGCAACAACTAAACTAGGATGGTGTTCAAGGTAAAAAAAAAAAAAAAAAAGGAGAGCAACAATTAAATGTGAGCCATAGACAGCCTGTGATGTGCCAGGGGATGGAAGAGATATTATACCTATAAGTACACACACACATTTATATATATACATATATATTATATATATATACACACACATATATACACACACATATATCTTATATAAAATAAGATATATAGTAAATGTATAAATATATCTCTTTATATATATATAAATATATCCATATTATAAATCTATTTATATGGATATATCCATCCATCAACCCATGTCTCAAACATATAGTTATACGGATATATCCACAGCTAATTATCACTAAAATTCTGCAAATTGGATAAGTTCATTCCCATTTAGGAAGTAATAAGATATTTGTCCAAAAAAGAATTGTTAAAAACAGCTGAACTTGGATCAGACTTTGTCCATCTGCATTCATAATTGCATTGTATTTACTATGTGGTATTATCACTCTTATTTCTTATATACAAATCATATTCCTTTAATGAAGGGAATGCATAATATCTAAAACAAGTATTTTTTAATTTTTATGGATACATAGTAGATGTATATATGCATGGGGTACATGAGACATTTTAATACAAGCATACGATGTAATTATTACATGAGAGTAAATGAGGTATCCATCGACTCAAGCGTTTATGATTTATTTGCATTACAAACATTTTAATTATACTCTTTTAGTTATTTTAAAATGTACAATAATTTAGTCTCTCTTCTGTGCAAATACTAGATTTTATTTATTCAATCTAACTATAATTTTGTGCCCATTAACCAACCCCACTTCTTTCTCACACCCACTACCCTTCCCAGCCTCTAGTAGCCATCATTCTACTCTCTATCTCAAAGAGTCCAATAGTTTCAATTTTTAGCACACAGAAATCAGTGAAAACATGTGAAGTTTGCTTTTCTGTGCCTAGCTTATTTCACTTAACTTAATGTCTTCCAGCTCTATCCATGTTGTTGCAAATGACAAGATCTCACTCTGTTTTATAGCTGAATAGTACTGGAACGTGTATATGTACCACGCTTATTTTATCCATTCATCTGTTGATGGACACTTAGGTTTCTTCCAAATCTCAGCTATTGTGAATAGCACTGCAATCACTGCAATAAACACAGGAGTGCAGATATTCCTTTGATACACTAATTTCCTTTCTTTTGGTTACATACCTAGCAGTGGGATTGTCAAATCATACGGTAATTCTATTTTTAGTTTTCTGAAGAACCTCCAACTGTTTTCTATAGTGGTTGTACTAATTAACATTCCCACCAACAGTGTATGAAGCTTTCCTTTTCTCCACATTCTCACCAGCATTTGTTATTTCCTGTATTTTGGATAAAAGTTAATATAACTGAGGTGAGATAATATCTCACTGTAGTTTTGATTTGCATTTCTCAAATGGTCAATTAAAATAATTCTCATCCTTAGGTCTAGGGATCTAGGGATATTCTAAAGAAACACACACACACACATTTTTACAACTCTCACTACTCTCAGTACTTGCAGAACACTTCACTTCTAGTCACCTAATTGTGTGGGGTTTTTTTCCAAATCAAGCAATTCTCACTTTCTGGACACTAGCTAGGTGTCCTATAATTCAATTCAATGTAATTCTGACACAGTGTGCCTAGCGATAGCATCAGATCTCATAGCTTAATGGCCCTGTCACACTAGACTGACCCCCCTTCAGATGACAATCCCGTTTTAGGGGGTGCCCTGTACTTCTGACCAACTGACTATAATTTGGGCTCACAATCCCTCCTTAGGTTTGAAAATTTGCTAGCTGCTTCATAAAACCCAGAGAAGTACTTTATTTATGTGCACTAATTTACAAAGGATATTATAAAAAATATAGATACACAGACGAATGAAGAGATACATAAGGCAAGGCATGAGGGAAGGGGTGTAAACCTTTCATCCCCTCTCCTGGTGAGCCACGGTCCCAGAGTTGCATTCACCAATCTAGAAGTTTATCAAATCTTGTTGTTCAAGAGTTGCTACTTAATCTCTAGTCCCCTACCCCATTCCAGGAAGTCAAACTCGCAACCCTCTTATCACTTGGTGTGGTGACCATACTCATCCTGAGGCTGTCTAAAGGAACCTACCCTGTCATCTTATTAGCATAAACTCAAATGTAATAAAAAAGGGGCTCATAACAAATAACAAGGGCATTCCTATCACTCAGACATCTCCAAAAGTAGTAGGAACTCTATAGCAGGAACCTGGGATAATGACCAAAAATTTCATATTATATCACAGCATACAATAAATAGAGACTGTCACACATTTAAAATCAATTACTTGAGGACTTAGCTACTTTACTCAGAAACATATAAAATTATTTGAAAAATCCCCTCATATCACCTTAATGTGTCTCAAAAGAACCTGAACAATTATGTGTCTACATATTGGATCAACGTGGTTTAGAAGTTTTCTGAAAAATTAATCAGAATTACTTGCTCACACAAAGCTATGATTCTTTAGTAAAACACAAAACCAAATTGAGAAGAACTGGAGATTCTTATAATGTAATTAAAACAATGAGGTTCCTTCTCCTGTTCCTGCTACAAGAATTAAATCATACTTGACACTTATTCAATATTATGTTATGGACTTTTAAAATATCTTCACTCTTAGCACAATATTTAATTTTTATCCTTGTTTCCTTTCTGCTTTCTAATTTACTTTTCATTTGCTATACTGTGGGAAATCTCCAAATTAGCAAATTTTGAATGTAATACAAAGAATATTTTTCTTTCTGAAGCATTTGTGAATAAGTTGCTGACATAATGCTGTATCACCCTTGGTTTCTTCAATGTATATTTCCTAAAACTAGTATATAATCTTACATAATTACCATTCAACCCTCAGAATCAAAAAATTATTATTGATACGTTACTAACACCTAATCTCAAGACCCTTTTCAATTGTCTCCAATTGTACCAACAATATCTTTTATAGCAAGAATCTAGTTCAAAATCATACGTTACATTTAGCTGCATTTATAGTCCATCAATATAAACAGGTTTTTAGATTTTGTCTGACTAAATTGCCTTGGCAGTTGAACATTTATTGGCCAGTTATTTTGTAAATGTTCCTCAATTTGAATTTGTCTGGTGGTTCCTCATATTTAGATTCGGGTTATACATTTTTGACAAGAAGGTGCTCTTATTTTACCCTATCAGGTGGCACAGATTCAATTTTTTATTTACTGATGAGATCTCCTTAGATCATGTAATATAGTTTCTCTCTGCCAGGCTTCTCCTCTGTAAAGTTACACTTTTTTTCTTTTGTAATTAACAAGTATTTTGTGGGAAGGCTCAGGGAAATTATGTAAATGTCTTGTTTCTCATCAAAGTTTCAACTTACTCGTTTATAGATTCATATCAGTATGAAATCATGAAGTCCTATTTTATTCGATAGTTTATATATAATCAGTATTTTATTCAATAGTTTATATATAATAATGACTGTCATTATTAGTCATTATTAGCATTTATTTTGACACTCAGATTTTTCCATATTTCATCAGTGGCTCCTGCATGTTGGTTTCTGTTTCCTTATGACATGAGTCCAACATTTTTGGATTATGTCTTTACTTTCCCTCCTGACAAGATGTCCCACTCCCTTTTGCCTTTTCTCTGAACTAGCAGAGAAACCAGTTACTTCTCCAAGGAGCCCTGGTTCCTTTTAGTGGAAGATGCTGTTTAGAAACCAAGATCTGGGATCACTATTCTCACTGTTTTTGAAGTATTGTTACTGCCAAGCTCTCTTAGAAAACAGTCCTATGGAATGGAGATCTCTATCTACACCTGCATCTATATCTAATTCTATCTCTATGTATCTCTATGTATTTGTGTATATGTGCATGTCTGTATCTATATATGTATCTATCCATCTATTAATCTAAAAAAAATGGGGTTCACACCAATATCTCAAATTCCAATCCAATACACTAGATTAATTCTAGTTTTCTTGTGTTTCCTATTTGTAATTTCATTCTCCAACAGAGAATGAATGTATTTTTAATATATTTGCCTATTGATTGAGAACCCTGTAGGTAACCCAGTCTGCCATATCATCAGCCATCACCTCTCCTACTCAGATGCCCTCCTCTCCCCTGCTGTGCTCCAACACACTGCTATAGTCCACTCTTCCATGCATATACTCTCCTCATAACATGCATGCTCTGACACCTCACATGTAGCTCACCCATGTGAATGCCTCTTCACTTGATAAATGACATTATTCCTTCCAGTCCTCAATACCAGAAACTGGTCATTTATGCCATTTCCAATTTTTACCCCATCTTGATCTATTTCCAATACCATAACTCAACCTAACTTCCTGCGTAGGCTATGACACTCCAAGGCAGGCCATTCTCTAATTCCTTGGAAGCTTTCCTCACCCTGCTTAGGCTCTACACCCCACACAAGACCAACTACACACCATGCAGACACCCTTCCCACCACACTTGGGTTCTGATTTCCTCCTCTGGGCCACCTGATCACTCAGATATCTTTGCAGCCTCCAAAAAGCTGAGCCAATTACCTCTCTCACGCACTGCACTCATTTACCCAATTAAGCCCCAATACCAGGCATTCTCTACATCCATTTATGGTCACTCTCCTTACCCTCTCAGGCCCCTAAACCCTGGGCCAGGCCTACCTCTGCCACTGTGAACCCCCTTCTCACCTCACTCAGGATTCAAATGATTGAGCTGGGCAGCTACCTTATGTGATTTTTTTTTTCACACTGTGTGACTCTGATATTGCCCACTAGGCTGCCTCCTGTGTGGAAGTCTTGCACACTCAACGTGTGCTCTGACAGCTGCAGAGCTGTGCCACCCTGCCTTGTGTGCATACCTTCTTTAGCCTGCCTGGACTCTGACATCCAGCTCTAAACCACCACTTTTCCCCATACTTGCATGCACTGATGTTTACTGTGTTTGTCTCCATTCAATGCTCTTGGATTAGGGTGTTAGATATAAGAAGGGGAGATGAGGAAAGGGAAGGAAAGAGAAAAGAAGGAAATGGGAAAAGAAAGAGGAAAATGATGAGTACTCACCTCTAATTTATGTTTCTATTCTGTATTTTTCTTAAATTTGTAGTATGTCTTAAATCTTATTTTAAAATTACACATGGATAAAATAAACAAATTGTTTAGGGTTAACAGAGTTATATATAGACATAAATACATTCCACGATGTTCAACAATTTGTGTCATAGAAACATATTTATCAGAGTAATGTCTCGCAAATTTATGATTTCAAAGATGATTCAGATTTAGGGCTCTCTTGGATGAAAGCCAGTTTTCCTTTTAAGTCTCTTTAAATCTTTACCTCAGATTTCTTAAGAAAGCCACAAGCTCAACTTCCACTTCATAGTATTTATTCATGTAATATTGACAAGAACTCTGATTTAAGAGAAAAGAGCAGTGATAGGCAGAATGAAATAATTATTGATAAGCAGAATAATATAATGATTCTCATGTTTAATGATTTTAAATATTATATTTTTACAGAATGATTGGATCAAATGCTAATTAAAAACTGTTTACATGTTCTCTATTTGAAGAAAGAATGTAGGCCCATTAAGTATCATTCTATAATGGCAATGAAAAAGTCGACTAAATTAGAGAAAAGCTTTTATCCACTAATATGCAGATAGCAGCAGCATCTGTTCTATCACTGCTATGAATCAGCATGAGAAATACCCATTATACTGAAATGACAGTAGGATCCAGTTCAACATGTTGAGACCCATTCACAAGTTTTATGTATTTTTGTCTAGATAACCTTTGAAAGTTCAGAAAATTAACTGAGATAGCCTCTGTAAGAATTCTTTGTGTGAACCCACAAATGTTACTTCTCAACTCTCCAAAGATGACTTTGGTCCTTTGATTTCTTATATCATCCCTTCTAATATAGTTTCCCTCCACCTGAATCTCTCTTTCTCTCTCCTACTTCCATCCTCTTATTCAATAAATATTGTATACTTTCCCTAGAAACAAGCTGTTCTGTTTATACCTTGCTACAAAACAAACCACTCTAAATTTTAGTAGCTAAAATAAGAAAAATCATGAGCTTCATAAAGTTTCAACATTTATTCTTTGAACTTAAACATTTACTCTTACCCTGTGTGTACTTACTGCAATTTACAGAATTAATTCTGAGGAGGATTTCAAATTTTGCCACATAACGATAGGCTTTACTCCAAATTTGAGATTCATATCTGCCATGTCACAGTGAGAGCTTCATTGTCTTCCTACTCCCATTGGTTTGTGATTCTGTATGTCTTTTACTTCTGTGGTTGCTATCTGTTAATGTCACAAAATCTACAGATTGTTCAAGCCAGAAATTTCACTACTCTCATTCTCACAGGTGACCAAGTCCAAGACTTTAAAATGTTTCTAAAATCTATCTCTCCCTTTATATTCTCCATCTGTGGCTTGGCTAATTGATTCCTTCTCGTCAGTTAGAAAATGTAATCATTCTGTTTCTACTGTCTTCCCTTTGAAATCTACTGTCCACTATACCCCTAATACATAACTATCATTCTTTTACTAATAAACATTTTCAAAGACAGTTTATAAAAATAAATCCAAAAGACATCATTGTTCTAATACTTTTTTATCAGTGCTAGTCAATCTTTCATTTCAAATGGTTTTTCACCTGCTGCTGTACCCTTTTCTTAAGGTACTTTTTATGTACCCCAAGAAAAGTACAATAAGACTTTGTTTCATATGCAAGGAGTTTCATGGCTTTCCCACATTCTCATATATCAATGGCTAGCAAAAAGACATTTTTTTATTTACTAGAAATAAATGTAGCATTTCTTTAGCACTTCTGAAATGATTCTGCTGTAGCAATTACCAGTCAGTCTTATGTTAAATTTACTTATTAATATGACTCTCTCATAAATGTTATTATTATTTTATCCTTATAACTTTTCCTTCAAGCATCTATAATGAAGAATTGGGCAATTCAGACATTTAATATATATAATATGATTATGGGAGGCAAAGCAAGATGGTTGAATAGAACACTTCAGTGTTATCCCTGGCATAGAAAAAGCAAATTGAACAACTCTCCACACAAGACCGCATCTTCATAAGAACCAAAAATGAGGTGAGCAATTATAGTACCTCGTTTTAACATCATATCAAGGAAAGAGGCACTGAAGTGGGAAGGAAAGGCCATCATGGATTGGTGACATCACCCCTCCTCCTTCCCCAGACAATGGCAGTGGCCATGTGACATGGAGAGAAAATCTGTGCACTTCAAGGAGAAAGAGTGTAGTAATTGCGGGACTTTGCATTGAAACTCAGTGTTGCCCTATCACAGTGGAAAGCAACACTGGGGAGAATTCAGCTAGAGCTCACAGAAGACGCATTCATGCCAGTGCTATCCAGAAGGAATTGTCCATCCCAGCAGCCGGAAACTGAGTTCCCACCAGCCACATCACCGTGGGCCAAAGTGCTATGTGGTTCTAAATAAACTTGAAAGGCAGTCCAGGCCACAAGAACTAGAATTCCTGGGCAAGTCTTGGTGCTGTGCTGGACTCAGAGCCAGTGGACTTAGGGAAAATACGACCTAGTAAGACGGCAGCCAGGGTGGCCAAGGCAATACTTGGGTCACCCATCCCTCAACCCCAGACACTACAGCTTGCAGCTCTGGAAGAGATCTTTTCCTTCTTCTTGAGGAGAGGAAAGGGGAGAGAAGAGGATAGTGTCTTGTGACTTGTATACCAGCTCAGCCACAGTAGAATAGGGCAACAGGCAGAGTCCTGAGGCTCTTGTTGCAGGCTCTAGCTCCCAGTCGACATTTATAGACATATCTTGGCCCAGAAGAGAACCTGCTGCCTTGAACAGAAAAACTCAGTCCTGGAAGTAATCATCACCTACTGACTAAAGAGACCTTGGGCCTTGAATAAACATCTGTGGTACCCAGGCAGTAATTGCCTCGGGTCTTGGGGGAGACCTGTGCTGTGCTAACTTCAGGTGTGACCCAGCACATTCCCAGCTGTTATAGCCATGGGAGAGACTCCTTTAGCTTGAGAAACAGAGATGGCAGAGTAAAGGGGACTTTGTTTTGCAGCTTTAACATCGGCTCAGTCACAGCGGGTAGAACAACAAGGGGATTACCGGGGTCCCTTATTTAAGGCCTTGGCTCCTAGATGTCATTTCTGAAACTTTCCTGGGCCAGAGTGGAGCCCACTGACCTGAAGGGAGAGACCTAGACCCAGCAGTATTCACCACTAGTTACTTGAAAGACCCTTGAGTCTTGAATAAACATCAGTGATAGCCAAGAAGTATTCACCCTGAGTCTGGGGCAGTGGTAGCAATGAGAAAAGAGTTCCCTGCATGAGAAAAGGAAAGGGAAGAATGGGAAGGAGTTTGTCTTGTGGCTTGGGTACCAGCTACGCTGCAGTAGAATAGAGCATCAAGTATGTTCTTAAGGCTCCCCATTCCAGGCCCTGGCTCCTGGATGGCCTTACTGTACCTGCCCTGAGCTCTAGGGTAGCTTCCTACCCTGAAAAGAAGGACACAAGCCTGGCTTAGTTATCTGATGACTGAGGAGCCCTTGGCCCTTGAATAAAACATTGATGGTATGCAGGTAGTGGTTGACGTGGACCTTGGATGAGAGGCAGTGTTATGTTTGCTTCAAGTCTGACCCAGCACAGTCCTAGTGGTGGTGGCCACAGGGGTGTTTGTGTTACCCCTTCCCCCGCACCAGACAGCTCAGCATGGAAAAAGAGTCTCCATTTGTCGGGGGAAATTAAGGGAAGAGGACAAGAGTCTCTGCCTAGTAGACCACCAAGGATGTACCCCTATGATTCTGCAAGATTCACAGCATCAATGGGCTTGAGGTGTCCCCTAATGCAGATATTACTGCAGTGACAAAAGAGTTAGGTAACAACACTCAATTTCTTTTGAATACTTCCAATGCCTTCCCAAGGGGAATGGGTACAAATAGGCCCAGACTATGAAGATCACAATAAATACTTAACTTTTCAATACTCAGACAGACAAAAATCCACAACTGTCAAGACTATCCAGAAAAAAACATGACTTCACCAAATGTACTAAATACAGCACCAGTGACCAATCTTTGAATGATGCAGATATGTGACGTTTTAGACAAATAATTTTAAATAGCTGCTTTGGGGTAGTTAAATGGAATTCAAAATGACACAGAGAAGGAATTAAGAATCCAATCAGATGAATTTCATAAATTGGTTGAAATAATTTTCAAAAATCAAGCAGAAATTCAGGAGCTTAAAAATGCAATTGGAAAAGTGAAAAATGCACCAGAGTCTCTCAACAGTGGAATTGACCAAGCATAAGAAAGAATTAGTAAGTGTAAAGACAGGCTATTTGCAAATACACAGAGAAGGCAGAAGAAAAAAGAATTAAAAATAATAAAGCATGCCTACAAGGTCTAGAAAATAACCTCAAAAGTGCAAATTAAGAGTCATTGGCTTTAAAGAAGAGGTAGAGAGAGATTGAGGTAGAACATTTATTCACAGGGGTAGTAACAGAGAACATTACAAAACTAAAGAGAGATATAAATATTCAAGCACAAGAGGGTTATGAAACACTGAAATAATTTAACCCAAATAACACTACTGCAAGGCATTTATTAATCAAACTTCCAAAGGGGAAAGATTTTAAAAAGTTTCTAAAAGAAGCAAGAGAAAAGAAACAAATAACATAAAAAGGAGCTCCAATATATCTGGCAGCAGACTTCTCAGTGGAAACCATATTGGCAAGGAGACAGTGGAAAGACATATTATAAAAGCTGGAGGAAGAAAACCTTTTATCCTGGAATAGTATATCCAGTGAAAATATCCCTCAGATATGAAGAAGAAATAGATACCTTTCAAGACAAATAAAGCTGAAGGATTTTATCACCACCAGACCTGTCCTACAAGAAATGTTGCAGGAATTTCTTCAATCTGAAAGGAAAGAATGTTAATGAGAAATAAGAAATCATATGAAGGTAAAAACTTACTATTACACTAGTAATAATAAGTACACAGGCAAACAAGGAATATTACAACACTGTAATTGTGGTGTGTAAACACTATCTTGAGTAAGAGGCATAAAAGATGAATCTACGTCTTGAAAAATAATAAGAACAATTTTTCAAGACATAGAAAGTATAACAAGATATAAATCAAAACAACAAAAAGTGAAGAATTAAGACGGATAAAGTATAGCGTTTTTAATTCCTTTTCTCTTTGCTTGTTTATTGTTTTGTTTGTTTGCTTATGTAATCAGGGTTAAGTTTAAAATAGTGGGTTATAAGATATTATTTGCAAGCCTCATGGTAATCTCAAATCAAAATACCTGCAACAGTACAGGAAAAAAAGAAAGAAATTAAAACATACCATCAGAGAAAATCACTTTTACAAAAAGGAACACAGGAAGGAAGAAAGGAAGAAAGAGAACACACACACACACACACACACACACACACACAACAAATGGCAGAAATAAGTCCCAGTAATCTATAAGAACACCGAATCTAAATGGACTAAACCCTCCAATCAAAAGACATAGACTAGTTGAATTGATTAAAAATAAAAGCAAGAACCAGTAATCTGTTCCCTGCAAGAAACACACTTCAATAAAAAGACACATATAGACAGAAAACAAAGGGATAAAAAATATTTTTTGCAATAGAAATGGAAAAAAAAGCAGCAGTAGCTAAATATATCAGAAAAATATATTTGAAAAACAAAACTATAAATAGAAACAAAGAAGATCGTTAAATAATAATAAAAGGGTCAATGAAGTAAGAGGGTATAACAATTTTAAAGATATATGCACCCAACACTGGAGTACCCAGATATATAATGTGAATATTATTACAGCTAAAGAGGGAAACAGACTCCAACACAATAATAGCTGGAGAATGAAACATCCCACTTTCAGCATTGAATAGATTATTAAGATAGAGAATCAACAAAGAAACATTAAACTTAATCTGCACAATAAAACAAATGGACCTAATATATACTTACAGAGCATTTCTTCCAATGGATAGAGAATACGTATTCTTATCCTAAGCACATGGATCATTCTCAAGAATAGAACATATATTAGGCCACAAAACACACCAAAAAATTTTAAAAAATCAAGTATCTTCTCTGACCACTATAAAATACAACTAGAAACTAAAAAACATGAGAAACTTTGGAAACAATAAAAACAATGGAAATTAAATATTATGCTCCTGTATGACCAGTGGGTTAATTAAAAATCTAAGGAGAAAAAGTAAAAATGTCTTGAAACAAATGAAAATGGAAACACATTATAGCAAAATCTATGGGGTACAGGCAAAGTAGTACTAAGATGAAACTTTGTAGCAAAAAAAGTCTACATCAAAAAAGTAGAAAAGATTCAAATAAACAATTTATTAATGCATCTTAAGAAACTAGAAAATCAAGAGAAAACCAAACTCAAAATTAGTAGAAAAGAAGAAATAATAAAGTTCAGAGCAGAAATACATGATATGAAATAAAGAAACAACAAAAAAGATTAATGAAACAAAAACTTGACTGGGTTTTTTTTGGAAAAGATAAACAACATTGACAAACCTTTAGCTAGGAACTAGGAAAAGAAGAGAGAAGACCCAAATCAATAAACTCAGAGACGAAGAAGGAGACATTACAATTGATACCACAGAAATCCAAAGGACCTTTAGTGGCTGCTATGAGCAATTATATACCAATAAATTGGAAAATCCAGAGGAAATAGACAAATTCCTAGACACATACAACCTACCAAGATTGAACCATGAAGAAATCCAAAACTTGAATACAGCATGTTTTAGTCAGGGTTTTCTTAGAGGGACAAAACTAATATAATATATGTATATGTATATACATATGTATATATACACATGGGATATGTATATATATATGTGTGTATATATACACATGGGATATGTGTATATATATACACACGGGATATGTGTATATATATGTATATATATGTATATATTTGTATATATACACACACACACATAGGATATGTGTATATACATGGGATATGTGTGTGTATGTGTGTGTTTGTGTATATAGATATATATATATAACATATATATGTGTATATATATAAATGGAAGTTTACTAAGTATTAACTTATATGATCACGAGGTCCCAAAATAGGCTGTCTGCAAGCTGAGGAGCAAGGAGAGCCAGTCCGAGTCCCAAAACTGAAGAACTTGGAATCTGATGTTTGAGGGCAGGAAGCATCCAGCATGTGAAATAGATGTAAGCTGGGAGTCTAGGCCCATCTCTCTTCACCTTTTTCTGCCTGCTTTATATTTCCTGAAAGCTGATTAGATTGTGCCCACCAGATTAATGGTGGCTCTGCCTTCCCCAGCGCACTGACTCAAATGTTAATCTCTTTTGGTAACACCCACACAGACACACCCAGAATTAATAATTTGTATCCCTCAATCCAATCAAGTTGACACTCAGTATTAACTATTACAGATAAATAACAAGTAATGAAATTGAAGCTGTAATAAAAATACACCCAGCAAAGTAAAGCCTGAGACTTGATAGCTTCATTGCTGAAATTTGCAAAACAGTCAAAAATGAAATAATACAAATTCTACTGAAAGTACTCTGAAAAATAGAGGAGGAAGGAATACTTCCAATCTCATTCTATGAGGCCAGTATTACTCTGATATAAAAAACAGACAAAGACACATCAAAAAAAGAAAACGCCAGGCCAATATATTTGATGAACATCGAGACAAATATCCTCAACAAAATACTAGAAAACCAATTCAACAATACATTAAAAATATCTCTATAATGATCAAGTAGGATTTATCCCAGCGATGCAAAGATAGGCAAATCCAGGAATGTGATACATCATATCAATAGAATGAAAGACAAAAACTATATAATAATGTGCATTGATGCTGAAAAAGCATTTGATAAAATTTAACATTCCTCCATGATAAAAACTCTCAAAAAAGTAGTAAGTAAATATTGCCTCAACACAATTAAAGCCATATATGACAGACCAAAAACTAGTACTCTATTGAATAGGCGAGAACCGAAAGCCTTTTCTCTAAAATCTAGAGCACGGCAAGGATGCCTACCCTCATGACTGTGATGGAACATAGTACTGGAAGTCCTAGCTAGAGCAATCAGACAAGATAAATAAATAAATGACATCCAAATTGGAATGGAAGAAGTCAAATAACCCTTGTTTGCAGATGATATTATTCTATATTTAAAATAACCTAAAGACACCATCAAAAACTATTAGAACTAGTAAACAGATTCAGTAAAATTGCAGGATACAAAATCATACAAAAAATCAGTAACATTTCTTTATGCTAACAGTAAACAAACTGAAGAAGAAATCAAGAAAGCACATAGCTACAATAAAATAAGATACCTAGAAATAACTGACTTAACTTACTTAACTGACAAAGTGAAAAGTTCTCTGTAATTAAAACTATGAAACATTGATGCACAAATTTGAAAAGGACACAAACAAATGAAAAGATATTCTATGTTCACGGATTGGAAGAATCAATATTGTGAAAATGTCCATCCTACCCAAAGCAATCTACAGATTATATGAGCCCATTATCAAAATATTAATGACATTCTTCTCAGAAATAGAAAAAACAATTCTAAAATTTTTATGGAACAACAAGAAACCCAGAATACCCAAAGCCATTGTGAGCAAAAACAAAAAAATTGGAGAAATCTTGTTACCTGATTTCAAATTACACTACAGAGCTATAGTAATCAAAACATCGTTGTACAGACATAAAGACAGACATATAATCCAATGAAACAAAACAGAGAACCAGAAATAAATCTATACATTTAAAGTAATCTCATTTTTGACAAAGTTGCCAAGAATATACATTGGGAAAAAGACAGTCTTGGTAAACTTCATATCCATATGCAAAAAAAAAATGAATCTAGACCATTATTGCTTACTGTATACATGAAATGAATCAAAATGGGTTAAGGACTTACATCTAAGACCTCAAACTATGAAACCATTACATGAAAAGAAAATCTCCAAGACATTGGTATGGGCAAATAATTCTTGAATAATACCTGTAATACCTGCACAAGCACATGCAATCAAAGCAAAAATGGACAAATGAGATCACATTAAGTTAAAGAACTTCTGCACAGCAAAGTAAACAATAAACAGAATAAAAAGACAACACACAGAATGGAAGAAAATATTTGCAAACTACCCATCTGACAAAGTTTAAATGACCAAAATATATAAGTAGCTCAAACAATTCTATAGGAAAAAATTTAATAATCCAATTAAAACAAGGACAAATGACCTGGATATACATTTCTCAAAAGAATACATGCAAATCACAAATAGGTATATTAAAGGTGCTAAATATCACTTATCACCAGAGAAATACAAGTCAAAACTACATGGAGATATCATCTCACCACAGTTAAAATGGTTTTTATCCAAAAAACAGGCAATAACAAATGGAAATAACAAACAGGATGTGGAGAAAAGGGAACCCTTGTACGCTGTTGGTGGGAACGTAAATGAGTACAGGCATTATGAAGAACAGAACGGAGGTTCCTCCAAAAACTAAAAAAAGAACTACCATAAGATCCAGTAATCATACTGTTAGGTTTATACCCCCCAAAAAGACATCAGTATATCAAAGAGATATCTGCACTCCAATGTTTACTACAGCACTATTCACAACAGCCAAAATTTGGAAGCAACCTAAGTTTCCATCAACAGATCAATATATAAAGAAAGTGCAGTATATATACACTATGGTTTAATATTTAGCCATAAAAATGAATGAGATCCTGTAATTTACAACAATATGAATAGAACTGGAGGATATTACATTAAGTGAAGTAAGTTAGGTACAGAAAGAGAAACTTCACATGTTCTCAGTCATTTGTGGGAGCTAAATATCAAAACAATTGAATTCATGCAGATAGAGAGTTGAATGGTAGTTTCCAGAGGCTGGGACTGGAGGCAGGGGGGATTTGGGGATGGTTAATGGGTACAAAACTTTAGTTAGATAGAATGGATAAGATCCAATATTTGATTGCACAACAGGTGACAGCAGCCAACAATAATTTATTATAAATTTTTAAATAACTAAAAGACTATAATTGGAATGTTTATATCAAAAAGAAATGATAAATGCTTGAGCTGATGCATACTCCATTTATTCTGTTGTAATTACTACATATTGTATGCCTTTATCAAAATATTTCATGTACCTCATAAATATGCATAGCTACCATGTACCCACAGAAATTAAAAATTAATAATTTTTAAAATATTTGTTAAATGTGATTATGGGATTTGTAAAAAAATGACAGTGTATTGCAATGGGAATGAGTTGACTTTTTGGTAAGTGGTACAAGTCAAACAAAAAATGATTTGAAATACACTGTACATCATGGAATGCTATTCAGCCATAAAAAGGGATAAAGTCATATCTTTTGCAGCAATGTAAATTGAGCTGGAGGCCATTATTCTAAGTGAAGTAATTAAATAATGGAAAACCAAATAGTATATGTTCTCATTTATAAGTGGGAGCTAAGCTATGAGGATACAAAGTCATAAGAATGATATAATGGACTTTGGGGACTCGGGGTAGGGAAAGTTTAGGACTATAAGTGAGGGATAAAAGACTGAATATTGGGTACAGTGTACAATGCTCAGGTGATGCGTGCACTAAAATCTCAGAAATCAGCACTAGAGAACTTATCCCTGTAACGAAAACCACCTGTACCCCCAAAACCATTGAAATAAAAACAAAAATAAAGTAATAAAGCACTAGAGAAAATCTGCATGATCATAAAGAAGACAAAGATATTTTATAGGATATAAAAACACTACTCAGGAAGACCTAAAAAATGATCCACTGGACTGTCAAAAAACATTACAAAAATGACAAGGCAACTGACAGTATGGGAGATGATATTTGCAAACAATGCATCTGACAAAGGATTCCTTCCTGAATATACAAAGAACTACTAAAGATCCAACTAAAAGCAAACAGCCAACCCAATAGAAGCATAAATAAAATACTTAAATAACTATTTCACAAGACAGGATCTCCTAAGGTAGGAAACTAAATCTTATGACTCAATAATAATTATATTTTCTGGAAATCTTACTAAGAGAGTATGGCTAAAAATACCAAGTTGAGGAGCAAACAGCATTCACATAAACTGTTGAGTTAATGTAAAACAGTCAACCATTTTTTGGGAAATCAAAGTAGTATTTTTAAACATCTAACTATATGCAAACCCTATAGTCCAGAAATTCCACTCCTAGGTATGTACCTAACATGATGTCACCAAATGATAGGCACAAGACTGCAAACTCAGTATTTACAATAGCCCCAACTTTGAGAGTACTCAAATGTTCTTCAGTGGTGAATGAGGTAAATAAATTGTGGCATAATCACACAGTTGACTGCCATATACCTATTACAGTAAAAAACTATACCTACATGCAACAATATAGATAAATCCTAAAAATAGAAAGATAACACAAGAAGCCAAAGATAACATTGTTTAATTTAATTTATGTAAAATTTAGAAACAAGCAAAACTAATCTTTTATGTTTAGAGATTCATTGGGAGAAGGTTCTGACTAGAAAGTGGTATCATGATTTTCTAGGACGCTAATAACATCCTGTATTGTGTTTAGGTGTTCTATTTTGTTTGGTTATTTTTAAATTGGTTACATGAATAGGCTTAATTTCAGTAATTCATTTATCTGTACACTTACAATTTCTGTGTTTGTGACATATATGCTGTACCTGAATAAAAGTATAAGCATTTTATATAAAAAAGTATTTACCTACATTGACATAATTATCTAAAGTATACAAATAGTTACTAGTCTGCAAAAATGTTCTATTACTATAATTACAAACTAAGGCTATATGTTTGCAGCAATACTAGGTAAATGGAAATAATGAGAAGTCACAGGATAACTGAAATGCCATTGTAAATATTTGGGATGTAGGAAAACCCTAAGGCATGTTATATCTTCAGGAAATATGATGTTGGGTTCCTGGCCTTTAGTTAATTGCATCTATACTCCAGACTAAAAAAGAAAATAGATCTGAAATATTAATGTTAATGTTAGTGACCTAAACACATAATACGCTCTAGTTGCTTTATGTATTACTTTTATGCTTAATTTAACAAATATCTGGGATCCTTTAAAAATACTTTCTATTGACCGATAGTGCAGAATCCTGGAAGATGATTAATAAACGGAAAGAATTCTTTGTAATTTTCTTGAGAAAATAAAAAGTAAGAGGTTGATCATTAATATACTTCTTTTCTATGGTTTTTTTTTTTGAGATGGAGTTTTACTCTTTTTTTTTTTTAATTATACTTTAAGTTTTAGGGTACATGTGCACATTGTGCATGTTAGTTACATATGTATACATGTGCCATGCTGGTGCGCTGCACCCACTAACTCGTCATCTAGCATTAGGTATATCTCCCAATGCTATCCCTCCCCCCTCCCCACACCCCACAACAGTCCCCAGATTGTGATATTCCCCTTCCTGTGTCCATGTGATCTCATTGTTCAGTTCCCACCTATGAGTGAGAATATGCGGTGTTTGGTTTTTTGATCTTGCGATAGTTTACTGAGAATGATGATTTCCAATTTCATCCATGTCCCTACAAAGGACATGAACTCATCATTTTTTATGGCTGCATAGTATTCCATGGTGTATATGTGCCACATTTTCTTAATCCAGTCTATCATTGTTGGACATTTGGGTTGGTTCCAAGTCTTTGCTATTGTGAATAGTGCCGCAATAAACATACGTGTGCATGTGTCTACTCTTGTTGGCCAGGCTGGAGTGCAGTAGTACCATCTCGGTTCACTGCAACCTCTGCCTCCCGGGTTCAAGTGATTCTCCTGCCTCAGCCTCCAGAGTAGCTGGGATTACAGGTGCCGACTACCACGCCTGACAACTTTTGTATTTTTAGTAGAGATGGGGTTTCACGATGTTGCCCAGGCTGGTTTCGAACTCCTGACCTCAGGTGATCCACCTGCCTTGGCCTCCCAAAGTGCTAGGATTACAGGAGTGAGCCACTGCAACTGACCTCTATACTTGGTTTTTAAAGATATCTTAGATTAGAATCCATTTATTTTTTCACATTTAAATATTAGTAAATTTTCTAATTTTGTGGTGAACTTGTGTAAAGATGATGACACATGTTAAAAAGACAAAGACTGTAAAGACTTAGAGTAAATATACTTTAGGCTTTAACCTTCCTGTGATTTATTGGTATACTATGACATAAGAAAATGTGAGTTAAGAATCAACGAATGATAGGGATTACAGTATATCAGTAATAATAAAACATAGGAATTACTATTAATATTGTTTCTTAAGATAGGGAAAAAATTGTCATTCATTGTTAATAGATTGACAGTATATAGCAAAATAAAATGCTTAAGAGGAGCACTTTATTTAAACCTTAGAATGCAATTTTCCTCAAATTTCTGAACCTCCTCAAATTTTTTAATTCTACTACCTGGTTATCCTTTTTTCTACTCTTTTTTATTCTTTTTAAAGCTTCCAAGAAAGCATATTTAATGTCCAGGATAAAAGAAGATTACAAAAAAATTGAAGTTTATTTTCTACTTAGATGTCAACTTGGTAATTAGTACATTTATTTTACCATATAACTTGAATCTAAGAATAGATATAATTAAAGAGTTTGGATTTTGGAGGAAGAAAGATCTGAGTTTAATCCATGTTAGCTATTCTGAATAAATTTACAATGTTCTGGATTTCTGGCTAACCGAGAGCATTTTATATACTCATATGTATGTGGAGCTTTGCGTGTGTATGTGTGTGTACATATACACTTACTTAACCATATGTACTTATCCAAGTACATAAATAGTACATAGACCATAACATAGAGTTATGATCATATATCTCTTAGAAATGGAAGAAGCCCTCCCCTTATTATTTGTCTTTCTGGTGATGCAGCCTGAGGAGTATTTATTAGTTCATTGTCTAAGGCAGAAATTCAAGAGGCGGTCCTTATATACAAAAAGTAGATCATCTTTTTTGATTATTAAACATTTAAACTCTATCTTTAAAAATAGCTGTTATTATGTTAATGTTCAATGTGGCTAACTCAGAAATCTGACTACTTATAAAAATTTTATTCCCATTTTTCTTCCAAACAAAATGTACTCACTACATTATTTATATTTTCATTATGCTGTACCTGCAAATTTAGGGAAAACACATACCAGTTGAAACACAAACAAATTGTGTGACCATGGAGAAGTAGCTTACTCTCTGAATGACTGGTACGTAGGTGGCATTATGCTATGCATTTAATAGCACAGAACCTCATTTTATTAATTTGTGAGACGTAGATAAGAACACTTAGGCTATAAATAAAAATAAGGCCAACGATGGTGGCTCATGCTTTTAATCTCAATACTTTGGGAGGCCAAGTTGGGAGAATCACTTGAAGCCAGGAGTTTGAGATCAGCCTGGGCAACATAACAAGACCCCATCTCTACAAACAATTCTAAAAATTAGCCGGGCCCAGTGGTATATACCTGTAATCCCAGTTACTCAGCAGACTGAGGAGGAAAGATCATTTGAGCCTAGGTTCGAGGCTGCGGTGAGCTATGATGGTGCCACTGCATTTCAGCCTGGGTTACAGAAAGAGATTTTGTCCAAAAAAAAAAAAAATGAATAAAATAAAAAGAAAGAAATTCAACACTAACATAAGGTAGCTATTATCATTGATAATTATTAAAATACATAATAAATAAATGATTAATTAAAATTAATATATAGTTAAATATTGCTTATCGTTTACCATTCATAGGCTACGAAATATATAACACAATGACTTAGAAGATGAATGGATATATCTAAGATGCACATTTAAAAATTAGAGATGGGCTACCAAATATCCTTTTTTCTTTCCTTCATCCATTTATTCAAAACACTTACTGAGAACATGTCAAGCTATTACATGTCAGACACTAGTAATAACATATTTTTTAAAAAAATAAAAATTCCAAGTCTAATAGAGGAAACAGACAAGTAAACCACATGTTGCAATGCAATAAGACCATAGTTATGACAGAAATTCAGATAAAAAAGCATGGTGTGGGTAGAATACCATCTGAAGTAGTGAACTGGGTAATCTGGGAAGGCTGAATAGATGATGAATTGCCTAAAAGAACAAGTGTGAGGTTAGGTACTTACTACCTGAATGGGAAGCAGTAACAGCAAACCTATAGCAGTATGAGAGGAGAGTAATTTCTGTGCAAGCAGTAGCATCTGACTTAGAATTCTGGTATCTTTTCAAAAGTAGATTATAAATAACTTTTTAAATGCCCATATAGTGGTTAATCTAAACAAGTTTTTTACCTATTGAATTAATTTTATTTATTATAATTTTGACAGGATGCTAACCTTCCATTAGTTTCTCAATTCCTTGATATAGTGCATAACAGTGTTGCACTCCAAACCAGTACCCCTAAGCAAGGACAGCAAACTCATTCAGCACCTTCTAACAGTTGACAGATATTTTCCTCTCGGTGAATCACGTTCAGATAGAGGAAGTTGCCCTGTCCAATGTTCTGTCCCCGCCGGTGAAATGATCCAAACACCCAGCTGAAGTGGGTAAACAAAGACTTAGCCCTTGTCTCAATTTTGGATAACTTCAAAGGACGCTCTCAGGTTCACGGTTCCATGCAGGATGGCTTCAGCAACAGTTGCAACTGCATCTCGGTTCAGCTTCTTCTTTCCTCTTCCTCCTGCTTTTGTCAGCTCCCTGACCAAATGTTTTCCAAAAACACTCTTCAATGAGCCACTTGTGCACGAGTTGCAAACTTCGTCTATTTCAAATTCAATTGTAGACATTTATTCCTGAAGTGGTGTGAGAAATAAACATTAACTGGTCATCTTGTAATGAGGACCCCATCTTGTTGATAGGTGAAGGGATAATAACACCCAGCAACTTAGTTGTTAAACTAGCATAAGATGATGTACTGGCTAGTGTGAAATTATTAGCTCTTGATAGGCATGAAGGAAATATTACCTATAAGGAAAATTGGCTAGGATGACTGTTGTAATACATCATAGGTTTATTGAAGAGCGAAAAATGGCAGTTACAGGGAAATTATCACCAATTTAAGGCAAAATGTGAAAGTCCAAGGGCCTCTTTGTCAGCAATTAAGGAAGCCTCAAACTCCTGCAGAGAGGAAGGCGAGGCTTAGAATTAAAACATAAATGTACCAGCAGAACTTCAGAGAATTTATAATTATCAGTCATGTTAGTTCTCTGATGTCAAGATCAGTATCTAATAGAGAAGAAATTAAACCCTTAGACTTGAGATGGACACATCTGAGAAGATCCAATAAAGAACCTTGAACTCGTGGATTTTCTAAACTATGGGAGCTTGCAGATATGAGTTCATTCTCTCTTCTTAAAAGATAATACTTGAGGTTTATTCAGAGGATATACTTGACTTAGGTGTGCTTGTTAACTTTTTAGCACCTACTTCCACTTCTCCTCCTGGTAGCTTCCTCAACTGAGAGCAACCAGAATAATAACAAGTTTCAAATTCTTTCGCTGAGTTATTCTGGTTATGCAGGGCCTGCTAAGAGGAGCTTATATGCTGGGTGCTATGAAATAACTGCAGTATTTACTTAATATTAATATGTATCAGCAGGAGAAGAAATTGTATTTGGGGTTAAATCCTGAAAGTGCTGGATCAAGAGGAGGGCTAAAATGGTTGTATTAAAGAAAACGTATAATTATGCCACCCCATTAAACAGGATTAGATGCTTTGGCAAGGACCTGGGTAAGAGTGTTTGCAAGTTTATAAGGTGCATCTTGGCAACTTGAGAAAAAGATAAGTAGAAACATCAGAAGTGCTACTATGGTAGACGGCGGAGGAAGGGATTAAAAACCTTAGAGAGGTAAGCATACCAGAATGGATACACTATGGAAATCTGAGAAAACCACCTGTTGTCTAAGCTCTATAAGAAAGTCTAGAAGAACACTTATTTACCGAAATGATAAGGAATACATGAGGGGTGGTCATGAGCATCAGCAAGAGCCTCCATGGTGCCTACTCTCTGTAGGCCCTGGCTGAGAGTAGGAGATTCTGTTATAAAACTAGATTTCATGATACCAATAAGATAATAAAGCCCTAAGTGACAGAAGCCACATAGAGGCACTCATCTATCAGAGGAAAAGTGGGTACAAATATTATATTGTAAAATCAGCAGCGAAATCAGAGTGTAGCCAGCAGAGGCTGCCATAAAGAAAGACATGGAGATAGTTAAAAGTGCATGGCAATCCCCCGAGGTAAGAAAGATGGATGCACAAAGGTTTACTTTATGTAATCAACAGAAATCAAGGATTTGTGATGGCTATGTTAATTAGCTTGATTGTGGTAATCATCTCACAATGTATATGCATATCAAATCATTGTACACCTGAAATATATACAATTTTTATTTGATAATTGTACTTCAATATAGCTGGGAAAAGTGTTTTTAAAAAAGAAATCAAGTCAACCTGGGTAACATGGCGAAACCCTGTCTCCACAAAAAATACCAAAAAATTAGCTGGAAGTGGTAGTGAGCCCTGTAGTCCTAGCTACTTGAGGAAGTGGGAGGATTGCTAGAGCCCAGGAGGTTGAGCTGCGACTGTGCCACTGCACTCCAGCCTAGGTAACATGACTCAAAAAAAAAAAAAAAGAAAGAAAAAGAAAAGAAAAATGTTACTGATTGTCCTATATTTTATTGGGACTCTGCAAAAGGACCAAGTTGGAGAGCGGTGCTGGAGGGACACATTGAGACAGTCAGGAAGCAGGGGTGCCATGAGCGTAAAAGAAAGAGCAGGGTCCAAATCTTGGGCTATAGAAAAACAAGTTTGAAAAATAAAATCATCTCCAGGGGACTGGACTGCCAAAAAAAAAAAAAAAGATAAGAAAAGAAATCAAGGATATATTATCAGGAAACTGAGCAATTCAGTGACAAGTCACTGTCCTTTGCTAAATTTTTAGACTTGAATTACTCCCCTGACCTAGAATCCTTTGGACTGAGGAAGAAATCAAGCCATTCTGAGGAAGGACCTGCAATATCATGGCAAGTACATTGATTAAGTCATTGTCCTTTTCTTTCCACTAAGTGGCCTATGGAAATTTACTCAAGTAACCATACATTGGGGAAAAATATAGAATATACTTAGGTCTTTCAGTAATTACTTGGTGCAGATATTTATTTCACATTTTTACCTAGGACTCATAGTGCCATTTTAATCTCTCACTAAACGAATATTTCTCACATAAAAATATGAGAGCTTGGTATTTAATGGAGCCCAGGGCCAATGCCAGTTCCCAGTGAGTTCACTGGATCTACAGACACACCTTGTCAGTCTTCAGTCATGTTTGTCCTCAGTCATATCTGTCCTCATTGCTATACATATAGTCAAAATTAGTATACTTAGTAGTACTTATTAAGACCTTAAATTAGTTTCTTGGCCTTTAAGAGCTATTATAGGAGAGAAAGCCCCATTCAAGCTCCCTATCACCACTGTTACCCCACAACCCAAGATGGTAAATCAAAAACACTATCGCAACTCAGGGAAAATGGCAAATATTAAGTGTCATCCTCAGAGACTTAAGGATTCTAGTAATGGTGGCCCTTGTTTTCATTTACCAATCTAGCTCCTAAAAACTAAACGAATCATGGCATATGACATGGACTACTTCAAATTTAAACAAACAGTAGCCTTAATTACAGTTGCATTATGTGCAGTGGTATCTTTCTCAAACTAGTTTAACACAGTCTTCGACACATGGTATGTTGAAATTGATCTTACAGGTGCAATATCTTTCATTCTTATTGGGACAAGGGCAAATAATAAATTCCCATTTATACCTAACGAACAATAGAATGAATTTAAAGTCTTGGTCTAGAAAAAATGTCCTAGACTATGAACAATTTACAGAAAAATCACATTGATCTATCAATCAGACCAAAGAACAAGAATTGGGCAAGTATCCTGCAAGCCTGTCATACGTATGTGTGAGAACGTGAGAGATAAACATTTTGAAGATTCAGAGATAAGTCATATTAGTAAAGGTTTTAGGGGTCTGGTAAAATTGGTGGTTCAGGGTATGCTTGATCTCCTTCCAAAGTATAGAACAAATAATTGCATGTCTTTTCTTTTCTTTTCTTTTCTTTTCTTTTCTTTTCTTTTCTTTTCTTTTCTTTTCTTTTTTTTTTTTTTTTTGAGACGTAGTCTCGCTCTGTCTCCCAGGCTGGAGTGCAGTGACACCGTTTCCGCTCACTGCAAGCTCCGCCTCCCGGGTTCACGTCATTCTTCTGCCTCAGCCTCCCGAGTAGCTGGGACTACAGGCACCTGCCACCATGCCCGACTAATTTTTTGAATTTTTAGTAGAGACGGGTTTTCACCGTGTTAGCCAGGATGGTCTCTATCTCCTGACCTGGTGATCCACCCGCCTCGGCCTCCCAAAGTGCTGGGATTACAGGCGTGAGCCACCGCGCCCAGCCAATAATTGCATCTCTTATATCTCACTTCTAAAAAGGAAGTTTAAAAGGCCCATACTGAGTTCTAGAGGCACCTTATTCCATACTTGGGAATTCTTCTCTGCCCTATTTTCTGGATGAACTGCAAGACTCAGCTTTGAGTGGGGCCCAGAGAAACAAAGGTTTTTGCAACAGGTCCAGGCTTCAGTGCAAGTAGGTTTGACTTTTGGGTTTTACTATCTTTCAAATCTTATGATACCAAACCTAACTAGTAGCAAAAGATGTCCCAATAAGAGAATCTCAATTTTATGGGAGTGTGTGAATTTATAAAACAAAATGTGTTGATTGAAATACTAAATTTATCTAAAATTAAACTTTTCACATAGGTCTGTACCAGTCATAGAGACAAGTATTTCAAAGTAGTTGCATTTTATCTCAACCATCCTTGATTTCTGAATGATTTTGCTTCATGTATTTAGCTGTCCTGTTATTTGGTGCAAACAAATTTATAATTATTATTTACTTTTCTTTATAGATTATGCTTTCAAGTGTGTGTATTAAAGACAAAATAAAGAGGGTAATATAGAAGGGTTATTTTAAGAAGGAAGCTACTTTTAATTCACCATGTTACCAAAATCAGTCATTTTTGGAATCAATAATTATTCCATAGAAATGTAAATGTTACAGAAAACTTTTTTTAAAGTTTTTGTGTTTTTCTCCTATGCTAACTTATGTTTTAATTCTTGAACTTTACTTTGTTCATCTGTTCAACCTCAAGACTCTGATATAGTTTATGTTTATAACCATGAAATATGCAAAATTATATGTAATTATAAATTTATATTTCCAAATCAATTTTGAAAACTAGGACACAATTTTTCTAGAAGGAATTTTCAGATAATTAAAGCATTAAAGACTCATATTTTAATATTTGCCAAAAAGATGACAGGTCTAAACATATGCATAATATTCTAATATGTGCTGATACCTTTTCTCTTAGTTTCCCAATATTTTTTGTGGTTTGTATATGTATGTTCAGTAAAATTTGAAAATAAAACCCCATCTCTGTCTCTTTCCACTTTCCTCTTATTTTAGTGTGGGGTAAATTTATATGAGTTTGTATTAAATGAATGTATGTATTCATTTAAGATAAAATATAATTTGATTAAATAATTCTTAAAGTTTGATTTATGACATAAATATCATTCATTTGTAAGTATTGGAATTAACAAAATGTATTAGTCCATTCTCACGCTGCTATAAAGAAATACCCAAGAATAGGTAATTTATAAAGAAAAAGGCTTAATTGACTTACAGTTCTGCATGGCTAGGGAGGCCTCAGGAAACTTACAATCATGGAGGAAGTCACCTCTTCACAGGGCAGCAGCCAGACACTTATAAATCCATCAGATCTCCTGAGACTCGCTCATTATCACAAGAAGAGCATGAGAGAAACTGCCCCCATGATTCATTACCTCCACCTGGTCCCACACTTGACATGTGGGGATTGTTATAATTCAAGGTAAGAGTTGGGTGGAGATGCAGAGCCAAACCATATCATAAAGTTTATTTACTTTTACCACAACAACATTAGAAAAGAACCTACTTATTACCATTAGCAAGCATTAGCAAGATATCCATTATACTTACAATTGAGTCAGATAAGTAGTAAGTTATGTTGGGTAAATGAGTAGAGTATTCTCGATTTGTATCCTCAGTATAGTACTATATATATATATTTTGAGATGGAATCTCACTCTGTCGTCCAGGCTGGAGTGTGGTGGCACAATCTAGGCTCACTGCAATCTCTGCCTCCCAGGTTTAAGTGATCCTCTCACCTCAGCCTCCCTAGTAGTTGAGATTACAGGTGTGCCCGACCATAGCTGGCTAATTTTTGTATTTTTAGTAGAGATGAGGTTTCACCATGTTGGCCATGCAGGTCTTGAACTCCTGACCTCAAGTGATCTGCCCACTTGGGATTACAGGTGTGAGCAATCACACCCAGCCCTGAATTTTTTATTATAAGATAATATGAGCTAATTGAAAAAGCAAAAAGTACAAAGTATGGGAAATATACCAAGTATTAAAATTAGAATATATAAATCATCTTAATAAATATTTCGTATCATAGGTTTACTTCATGTCTGTGTGTATATGTCTCTTTATATTTTCTAAAAATTTGGATTCTACATTATCTAGTGCTTTGCTTCCTTTCTTAAGCATTGATCATAAGCATCCTCTCATGTCTTTAAACATTATTTGAAAATATAATTAAAACCAGTCAAGTAATACTTATTTACACCTTGTTTGAAAATACTTAAGCTGTTTTTATAATTGTATTTATGTCATCTACTTAGACATTGTAAAATTCTACTTGGAACTCTCTATATAACTTTTATAGCTATATACTTCAACGTCTAACTCTTTTCATGCAATAAATTCTTAAGTGAGATAAATGGGCAAAAGATGAATTACATATAGATGCCTTTGACCACATTACAGAAACCTGCTACAAACATCCTAGAAGATAATACAATTAATTATATGGCAAGAGAGAATATTCAGAATTATGTAGGCTTCAGATATAATACCATCAAAATTTCACCTCTGCTTCTCAGTACTATGTGGCCTCTGCTTTTCAACATGCTGGTCTATGACACATTGCTTCTCTCATGGCTCTAAGAATGTTGCCAGCAACAAATAAGACAATGTGCTTTCCTGGTCATGCCCCAGAGAAGAGAGATCTTAATCTCAATTCATTTGAGCTAAGACATATTTTCACTTCTGGACCAATAACATTTACCAGAATGAAGGTATGGAAATTATTGATGACCACAGAAACATAAAAGGAATAGAGTCATAATCCTAAGTTTTGCCATGAAGATTCCTCTGCATAGGGCACCCTTTTCTAAGGCTGACATATTTGACCTCCTTTGCATTATTCAGGTATGGACTCATTTGTTTTCCCATTAAAATATTTTCTAAATTCCCTATCTAAAATTTCTAGTTTAGGTGTCCCATCACAGCAAACATTTCATGTTATATTGATTTCATAAGACTTCTTACTATCTAAACGTACATTATTAGTTATCGTATGTACATATTTATTGTCTATTTTCTTTGTAAGAATGAAAGTACCATGTTTATGCCACCCCTACCCCCACCAGAATCTAAGTAGTGTAAACATCTCTGCCTTATTACTGAATTATCTGCATCTGACACATGGAAGAGATTCAAAAAATATTTTCAGAAAGAAAAATTTTAAAATAAGACAAAAAGAACGTGGAGAAGGATGGAAGTGAGGGAGGAAAGGAGGGAAGGAGGGTGGGAGGAAGGAAAAAGAGAGAAAAAGTAAGGAAGGTGAATGTATAAATAAATTTTAGATGATGCATCAAGGCAATTCCAATGTCTAACTCTCCTGTAAATGGCCATATTGGTACTTATAATAGTTATCTACTGCTGTATAACAAATTGCCCCATACTAATCAACTGCTGGAAATAAACATTTATTATCTCAAACAGTTTCTGAAGGTCCGGAATGTTGGGTCAACTTAACTGGGTGTTTCTGACCTAAGAACTCTCATGAGGTAGCAGTCAAGCTGTCAGTGGAGACTGCAGTCATCTAAAGAATTGACTGGAGCTTAATGAACTGCTCCCAAGCTTACTAACACGGTTGTTGATAAAAGGGTTCAGCTCCTGACCACATGGACTTATCATAGGGCTACTCATAATATGACAAATGGATTCCCCCAAAATTGTATTCCAAAAAGAGAAAGAATAAGGCAGAAGCAAAAATGACTTTTATATCCCAATTTCAGAATTGGCATACCATCATATCTGCAATATTCTACCAGGCACACAGACAAACCATGGGACAATGTAATACAGGAATACACAAGGAATCACTGGGAAGTATGTTGGAGGCTAGATAACACAATTCACTCTCTGACTCTCAGTGATTCATTCCAGTCAACCTTTCCAAAGTCCCATAGGAGACAAATACCCTAAGAATAACAGCTCAGTGTCTAGAATCTTACCATTTAAAACAGGGTCTGGAGGCAGATATGGCTCCTTTGATGTAGTCGCTCAAATACGGCTTCTTAGGTGCAGTCCCTCTGAATCTGTAGCGATATAAACTACAGAGACAAAACACACACACAAATACGCATACACCAAGTGTAGAAAAATAAGCCTAGGATCATCACCAGGAATGTTCTTATTCAAAAAGGGGAAAACAGGAGGCATAAAAGAATCATTCCTCCATTTGAAGTCCAGCCAGGCAAATATTGGATATTCATTGATTAGAACTCAGTTCTCTGGCCCAGGAGTTATTCTCCAAGACTCTTATTCAGCTCTCTGAGTCATCCTTACTGTTTGTTTGCTTTTTAAATCAAAAACAGCACATATGTATAGCTGAGTAGTATTCTCACCTGCAGGTAGAATTTTACAACAGCCTCTTTTCTTTTCTTTTCTTTTTTCTTTTCTTTTCTTTTCTTTCTTTTTTTTTTCAGAGTCTCACTCTTGTCACCCAGGCTGGAGTGCAATGTCACACTCTAGGCTCACTGCAACCTCTGCCTCCTGGGTTCAAGTAATTCTCTTGCCTCAGCCTCCCGAGTAGCTGGGGTTACAGGCGTGTGTCACCACACCTGACACATTTTTTGTACTTGTAGTAGAGACAGGGTTTCCCCATGTTGCCCGGGTTGGTCTTGAACTCCTGAGCTCAGGTGATCCACCTGCCTTGGCCTCCCAAAATGCTAGCATAACATGCGTGAGCCACCGTGCCCGGCCCCTCTTCCTTTTGAACTCTGTCTGTGCCATTCAGCCCTAGCTGCTCATGCTTCCGTTGACATAATTATTTTAGAATCTTTGTAGTTATTCTGATAATCTTACTGGTGTTCACTCCATTAGACAAATCCACATCCACAAATCTCTACTTTTGGTGTCTTATGAAACAGCTGGGGGACAGCAGCCCTCAGAATCTTAAATGCTCTATTGTTTAACTGAAAGATATCTAGCATATCTTAAACTCCTTAAAATGGCTTTTGTCTATCTCAATGCTCTGAAAAACTGTCTTTGGTCTTTTGAGATTTTAACAAAGGAATTTACAGTCACGTTTTTATCTCATCTTTAGATCACGCTTTCCAATCACTTTCCAAAGAGTGTCCTGGATTTCATGCTTGCTTGGAAACAGTTTGTTATTTTCATTTTCATTATGGCATCGTTTGACATTTGTAGAGTCTAAGAATTTTCAACACCATCAAGTCCTGGCTTCTTTTTGCTTAACAATTCATCCGTCAATTTATCTTTCTCATCTAACTTTTTTCTCGAAGCAGTAAGAAAAACCCACGCAACACCTTCCTGCAAAGCACTTCCACAGTGGATGCCTTGGCTTGAAAAATTCCTTTAATTAAATCACTCTGTTCATTAGGCACATTTTCTACTATACTCATTCTCGCAAGCAAGAATGCTGCTAACCTTTGTGTCACACTACATAACAATGATTCCCCTTTAGTTTTTTCAGAAGATCTTATTTTCCTAAAAGTCCCCAATTGACTGCAATAACAAAGATTATGAGGCTTCTGGTTAAAATTTTTAAAGATACTTTCAGCTCTGAGTTACACTGTCCTCATACCTACTACCACGCTCCAAAGACATACCCATTTTACTTTTATTTAGCACAGCAGCCCACTCTTGGTACAAAAATTACATTAATTTTCTATTTCTGAATTTAAAAATTGCTTCAAAACATAGTGGCATAAAACAACAGACATATTTTTTCACAGCTGATGTGGGTTAGAAATCTGGGCTCAGCTTCACTGAATACCTTCAGTTCAAGGCTGGTCATGAAGAAGCACTCAACATTTTGGCTCAGACTATAGTCCTATCTGAAGGACTAACTGAGAGGGTCTATTTCTAAATTTACCCATGCAGTTGTTTCCTGACCTGGTCACTTGCCATATGGACCTCTCCACAGGGCTAACTCACAATTAGGAACTTGGATTCTCCTACGGTGAATGATTTAAGACCAAATGAGAACACTCAGAACAAAAGCCACAATATTTTGATAAAGTGATCCCAGAAATTACATTCTATCACTTATACTCTATAATCTTCATTAGAGGTGGGTCAATAAGCCCAAATCACATTTAATAGAAGATATTACATCCAGGCATAAAAATCAGGAAGTGGGGATTACTAGGGACCATCTTAGTGGCCGTCTACCACAGAACCTATCCAGTTGAAACATGGTCCAGAAGAAGGCACAAGCAAGACATTCACAGTCCATTAAGAGTCTTCTGGGACAAAGGTGTAAAAATGAGAAGTTGGATCTTTGAGGTGGAGGTTGGAGCAAAAGATATTCTTTTTTCCTGTTTATCTACATATGTGAATATATAATATATATATATATCAATATATATATATTTACCTACATATGTATATATATTTTTATGTGCATATATATATTTTGTGTGTGTGTGTGTGTGTGTGCTTGTGTGTGAGACAGAGTTGTGCTCTGTCTCCCAGGCTGAAATGCAGTGGCACGATCTCAGCTCACTGCAACCTCTGCCTCCTGGGTTCAAGCAATTCTTATGCCTCAGCTTCCTGAGTAGCTTGGATTACAAGTGTGCACCACCACATTCACTAATTTTTGTAGTTTTAGTAGAGACAGGGTTTGACTATATTGACCAGGCTGGTCTGTAACTCCTGGCCTCAAGTGACCTGCCCGCCTGGGCCTCCCAATGTGTTGGGATTACAGGCGTGAGCCACTGCCCCCGGTCCATATATTAATGTGATTTTTTAGAGTTTATTCTTTGATTTAAATTTCTGTTGTGGTAGTGTCTTTATCTATGTAAAAAATTTAAGTAAGCTAGGGATAATTCCTGAAGATAGCTATGAAAGCAATCCAAAATATCCTGAGAAGTCAAATATAAATGTAGTCTTTACAATTCATGGATGTGTTAACACCTAAGAATCCAACTTCTATTGTAACTATCATTTATTTTAACACCAGTAATGTATGCTTCTACTGCATATTCAGTATGACAATTCCAAAGTTAGTGTCTTTATGATTTATTCTCTAATACATTGAACGTACAATTTAGAAAGTATACCTCTCACTTTTTGAATTCTATCGTATCTATTTTTTGGTTTTACACCATGACCTCTATCATCCCCCACTTCTCTATGTTGATCCCTCAGTCTGGAACTCTCTATACACACCGATTTCTCATCTCCATGCCTTCCCTCCATCAAGCTTTATATGCATAAACTTACTAGTCTAATTTCTGTTCACCATTTAGTCTTTATCTTAAACTTTATTACCCCCAGATTCTAATGTATGGGAACATAAAAGAGACCTACAAATGGCTTCTCTAGGTACTACTCAAAAGGCTTTGAATTCTATTTTTTTAATTAGTTTATAAAGACATATTAGTTAACTCTTTAGGATGTATTATGACCCTCGAGGGCTTGATTGCTTTTTGTTTTGTTATAATATTCCATTTTCTACTCTCAACTTCTATTTCCTCTAATCATCAAATGTGATCACTCTTTATCTTCTATTTGTGATGTTAGAAATACAGAAATGCCATGTTTGCTTTATTCCAGTATTCTTTGAATCACATTGTTTGGGCAAAGTGTGAGCAAACAAGAATTCACTGTTAATTAGCATTTGAACAATCTAGTCATTTAAATATTTGCATGTGCTGAAAATTGTCAAATCTCTGCATAAATGAAATGCAATGGCATTTCAGAACAATGAAGGAAAAAACTAAAATTTTCAGTTAGATATAAATTCAGACTCAAAAGTGGTATCTACTGATGAAACTACTAAACTTTCCTGGCCAATCTTTTTAAATGCACTTTTTTTTTTTTTTTTTTTTTTTGAGATAAGATCTTGCTTTGCAGCTCAGGCTACAGTGCAGTTGCGTGATAACAGCTCACTGCAGCCCAAACTCCTGGGCTCAAGTGATCCTCTGAGTAGCTGGGACTACAGGCATATGTCACCATGCTCAGCTAATTTTTAAATCTTTTGTAGAGATGAGGCCTTACTATATTGCCCAGGCTGGTCTTAAACTCCTGGGTTCCAGCGATCCTCCCATCTCGGCCTCCCAGAGTTCTGAGATTACAGGCATGAGCCACCACACCCGGCCTCAGATGTTATTTCTAATAACATACAATAAGGATACAGTAAAAGCATACCTAAATATTAACATTTCTTATCTAACTATAAGAATTTAAGTATAATGACCAGGTAGATATGTTTTTCTTTTTATTTTTTTATTTTTTAGGGTACGTGTTTTTCTTTTAGAAGTGAACCTGAGCAGGAAAACTTTTTCAGTGTTTTATTTATATTGTAACAATACCTAAAAAGTGGAAATTCCTTATCATGAAAGTTATTATTAATCCTGAATACAAAGAATAAAATGTGAAAATGTGATGTTTCCCAAAAAAATTGATGATCATTTGTCTAATTGTGAGAATGGATGACTTGCTTAGAATAAATGAAGCAAATAAATGCAACTGACAAGTGTATATGTTTCCCCAGTGTGCTCATGAATACCTTTGAAAGCGAATTAATTTGCTCACCATTGAATATGTCCTTTTGCCCATATGCATTGTTAGAAAATATGAAAACTACTGTGATTATAGTTTTCATATTTTCTATACTTGAATTAGTCATTACAAACAGTAGTTCTTTTCCTGAATATCAAAATATATGTAAAATATATATTGAACTAATTAGGTATTCTGGTCATTCAAGTAGAATGCTTGCAAGTCAGAGTCAACATAGGTTAACAAATGAAGAATTCAGTTACAAAGAATGTAGAAATGAAACAATTTAAGGAGTAAAGCAAAGTATTACATTCCCTAAAGTTTCATACTTTGTGAGTTCTAGGATGAGGGCAGGAAAAAGAGACAGGGAAGAGTTTGAGTTTTTGAAAATGCCAACAACCTCCGGGAATAAGTTAAAAACCGTATTTTTTTCAAATGTCTAATATATGCATATGCCGTGTAATTATGAACATATGTAGAACGTGGTCATATGCTACTTTTCAGTAAGCTGGAATTTATTAAACTAATGATAACCAGTTTTTGTGTTGTTTTTTAAAGAGCATAAATTTTTGCCCATATTAAATTCTAAGAATATCTCTAATAATAACTTGTAACACCATTGAGTCTGGGAAAGCAGATCAAAATAAATATTCACATAGTGATAAACATGAGAGTTTTAAAAAATTTATATTTAAAGCCTCTAATACAATATATTGACTTCTATTTGTCAAGACCTGATAATTATTAAGGAAGTCAAAAATGATAGAATAAGGCTAATGGAAACAGCAAAAATATAACTATTGGGATGATGCAAGCACTATCAAATTTAAGTAATCAGCACATCACGTAACTCTTTGGAAGAATACTATAAAGCAATGGTTCAGCACTATGACATCAATTAAAACTAGAGTCTGACAGAAAAAGCACTTTCTCCAGCTGTGTAGGCCCTGTCAGAATGTCCGAGTGTGCACAGAGGTAGCCACATAGACAGTGCTTCAAATGTTTATAAGATAGCAAAACTATGAGTAATAAAATCTGACATGAAATGTAGCAAAAAGATTTCACTGATTTCAAATCCTTAGTTTTGCCTCTACCTCTTTATTGACTTTTACATTTATAATGCAAATGTTTATTTTTACCGAAAAATTTAAACTGGTATTTAAACAAAATTTAAAAATAGTACTTTTTTGACGATAAAAATACTATATCTTTCTTCTGTATCGCTTTTCCAAATATTTTCTTTCTATAATTAGTTTGCTGTTTAAAAAATCCTATAATTTAATTTGCATATTTATAATTATTTCATGTGAATATATTATTCGGTAACCACATGTAAGTTATAAAACTATTAAATTTATGTTAACTCTTTTTTTCTGAGTGAATTTTTCAAGAATAACTTGACTCCTCCTTTCTTATAAAATTTTAGGTTAAAAAGTCTGCAATATTTTGAGAATGCAATCAAATTTATAACTGTCTATCCTTACACTTAAACTTTACACTGGTAATTCATATATAAAAGCAAGAGAAAGTAATATACGTTAAATATTTAAAATTAATTCTGTGATAGCAGTGAACATATAACCCATAAACAAATGTAATTTTCATCACTTGGTAAATAATCAGACTACTAATTTGCCTCTATAGTAAACTCTAGTTGTAGAAACTGCTGATCATGTAGCAATCTGTTGATGATTTTATTGTGGAACTACATTCAGAGCAAATAAAAGAAACTGAGATTGGAGAGAGCTCATTATGTTAATTAGGATGACGTGAGAAGAAATCATTGAGGCAGAAAAGCCAAAGATTAAATAGAAGCTACTCTGAGTTTCTTAAATCTCACAATGCTCTCTGTGACACATACGACAGTGTCCTGCTTGTGATTAGGTAAAAGAAGCTTAATTTAACGAATGAGGAGACATTTTTGGATAAACCATGAAATATACCATATGTTAACCAAATTTTTCCTATTTCTTTTATATTCACCACAACACTTTATTTAAACATGCTCTTGGCTTGGAAAGTACACATTTCTAGTTAGTTGCCAATGTTGTGCTTTGTTAGAGTGAAAGTTTTTGCAACGTGATGTGTGTCATGGAAAATTGACTCAAACCAAGTGCATAAACATGGATGAATGACCATTGATCTATAAATTTGTCTGCTGTATTCATTAAAAACCAGAAAAATGAAAAATTATTAAACATTTTATTTATTCTGATATATCAGGATTTCTAGGCTGGTAGAATTATGTAATCCGATATAAACAATACAAGTTTTTTGATTAACTAAAAAATGGTCGTGGAGTTCTCTGATAAGTAGAGAAAGCCATTTTTCAGAGTGAAGTCTGGTACTGGGAAAAAGTTTGAACTAAAAAAAAAAATTATAAGAAATGCTGAAGACTAATAAGGCACAAAATGCATTTAGGGCATTTAGGTGATCTATGTGTGTGTTAATTCCATTTTAATTCATTCAAGTGATGAATGTATGAATAGTCTGATATTAAATAAGAAATTTAATTAAATTTTGCCCAATTTTGAGTTGAACTTGTACTTATTTGCAGTTTAGGAAGATACTTTAAGAAATCTTCAACTTTTTAACTCTCCTATTCTCCAATGATACAGCAGACGCTGTAAATTATCTAACAGTCATCATTACCTGGTCCCCATTTCCCTGTTTACAGAAACTCAGTGTTGCTCAGGTGTCAGGCACAGATGAATTCAGAAAAGATGAAATTTTCCTCATCCTCAAGAGAAATAATAATTATAGTATAAACAAATTATTACAAAACCACACTCTTTGCTAGTGATTTGAGAACGTTGAACATTTCATTCAACTCTAGGTATTTTGATGCAGTCAAAAGCCTGCTGGAGGGCAGGTGTTTTGGGGATTTATGTGACCAAGATCACATAAAGAAATATTTTATGAGCTTATTCACTTAGGTATGTTATCTCTACCACTTATCGGGTTCAACCCCTTATTTCTTACTTCTTCTACGGCAGTTGCAGTATAAGTGGTTTCCCAGTACCTTTCTCATCCCACTCACATTCATCTTCTTCACAGTTGGCAGAGTAAGATATTAAAAATATAATTCTGATCATGTAAATCCTCTGCTTAAATTCACTCAGTCACTTCCCAGTGGTCTACAAGACCCACACTTCATTATTCTTCAGGAACTTCTCTTCTACTCTATCTTTTTATTGTTTCTCAAAAATGATTCAAATGCCCATTTTCCATTGCACTTTCCATAGCAAACTATAAATGTCAGTGTATGTGACTTCAGGAGAATGAGCTTTTTGCTTTGGCAATTTATTTATTTATTTTTTGCCCAGTACACAGGACAGCATAGTTAACATAAAAGAATATCATAAATATTTGCTGAATTATAAAATTAATAGTATAATTATTTCATAGGAAATATAAATCTTAATTTTTAAGGTTTAAATAGATCTATAATCAATAAGAAAAATAGATTTTAGGATACATCATTTGTAACAGTACGCAGTTTCATCCTTGCCTGTGACATGGTACTTTAAACTCATTTCACACTACATTCTGGCAACAATTTGAGTATTATTCAGCCTGATATGAAATTCTGAAAGGAGATTTTGAGCTTCAGAAATTTTTACTTCCCCTAGCTACATGGGAGTCAGAAAGGGAGTGACTGCATTTCACTAGACTCTCCTAAACACTCTTTGCTAATGCAAATATCTCAATAATATTAGCTTCTCTATATACTTTTGGTCAATATTTCTTGAATCTTTGAGCTATTTGTATTGTGCTTTTTACCGGATCTTCAGTCTGCCTTGTGCACCTTAACCTGAAATATATCTTAAATTCCAAAGAAAGTATAACATCTGTCCTGTTCTTTTTCTTACATCACAAGAAAAAATTTATCTTACAACTCTAACATTCATAGATTGAACAGGCATTATCGAAAAAGGAACTGACAAACTGCTGAAACACAGCAAGTTCACCATTTTCAGAGGATATGGCCAAATGAAATAAAGTAATAATTCTTCCAAAAATTGCATATTAATTCTACTGAAAAGATTATCTTTCAAAGCCCAGGCTTCCACTATTTTTTTTCAAGGTTGCTTTTTTGGTTCTATGTAAAACTTAATGATATTTTACTTTAGTATAATTATAAGTGAAAAGTTTGATGAATTTTTAAACCACACTAATGAAACTACCAATATGTTAAAATATTTGAACATTAGCAGCCCTCAAGAAATTCCTCTTGTGTTCCTTCTGAGTTACTAATTGACACAAAGGTAAACATTCTCCTGACTTTTATCAACATGGATTAGTGTATTTTTGAACTGTAAATAAACCAAATTATGTATTATGTCATATTTTATGTCTGATTTCAATTGGTTAACATTACCTTGTAAAAGTCATGTAGATCATTGAAGGTAGCAATAATTTTTTTCTCATTTCTGTATAATATTTATTGTTTACCAACAATATAGCATACGTACTTATTTTACTTTGAGTGGCTATTTCATTTGTATCCATATTGAGGGTAATATAACTAATCCAATTATAAACATTCTACAACATTTGTTTTGGTGCACACATACATGCATTTTAGTTGTATAAATTTAACATTGAAATTACTATGTCATGGGAAATGCACATGTCTAGTTTAATAGAAAAAGACAAATGATTTTTAAAGTGGTTTGTATGAATTTTTTTTTTTTTTATTATACTTTAAGTTTTAGGGTACATGTGCACATTGTGCAGGTTAGTTACATATGTATACATGTGCCATGCTGGTGCGCTGCACCCACTAACTCGTCATCTAGCATTAGGTATATCTCCCAATGCTATCCCTCCCCCCTTCCCCCTCCCCACCACAGTCCCCAGAGTATGATATTCCCCTTCCTGTGTCCATGTGATCTCATTGTTCAATTCCCACCTATGAGTGAGAATATGCGGTGTTTGGTTTTTTGTTCTTGCGATAGTTTACTGAGAATGATGGTTTCCAATTTCATCCATGTCCCTACAAAGGATATGAACTCTAACTTCCACCTGAAGTATATGAATGTTCCAGTTATTCAAGACTGTTACAAAACAGTGGCAAAACCTTCCTTTTAAAGTTGTAGCCATTCTAATGAGTATACAGTAGTAAAGCACTTAGGTTTAGGTCCTATTTCCCTAGTAACAAAGGAGGTTAAACAAAGTGTCACATTTATTGACCATTTGAATTTTGCCTTCTTGAAATATAAAGAGCCTTTTCAACCTTTTGCTCATTTGTATTAAATTTCCTTTTTCATATTAATGTGTGCAGTTTTTAAAAATATTTTCTGCATTTGAATCATTTGCTGGATATGTTTTAAAAATTATTTCTATGACTCCTTGACCTACATTTTCACATTTAATGGTGGCTTGTGATAAATGTAATTTTTAAAATTAAATACATTTCAGTTAATCAATCTTTTTTCTTTATGTTCAATTCCATTTTATTCTGTTTAAGGAATATTTGTCTCATCAAGGACATTAAGATATTCTCTTATGTTATATTAAGTAGCTTTTTTGTCCTTCTCATTTATGTATGCTATCTACTTAATATAAATATATTTATGGTTCAAAGTAATACAAGTAGCCACAAGGCACATAGCTAATTTAAATTAAATATATTCAAGTCAAAAATTTAGTTTATCTATCACATATTGAGAGAAGTGCTCAACAACTTCATGTGGCTAATGGCTACCATATTGAAGAAGATGGAAAACTTTTCCATCCTACAGATACTTTTGGACTGTTCCAACATCATTTGTTAAAAAGTGCTGTTTGTCCCAAATCCACTTGAGAAGCATATTATCATAAAACAACTGTCACTATATGTGTAGGTTTTCTATTTTGTTCCAGATAATTATTTTCTATTTTTTTTTTTGGCAAAACCTCATGCTGTTAACTATGTAACTTATACTAAGTATTACTGCGAGTATTAATTATCCAAATGTGCTCTTCTTCCTCAATAGTCTCCGGTTATTCTTAGGCCATTGCATTTTCACAAAACTGCAGAATAAACTTGCCACTCTAGAACCACCCATTGACAAGTTGCTGGGGTTCTGTTTGTGATTGCCTAGTATCCAAAGATTAATTCGAGAGTAATTAATATGGTGTAATATTTAATATCTCCAATCCATAAACTTGGATTCATTTTATTTATTTAGGTTTTTAAATTCTGTTGGTAATACTCTGTAGCAGTCTTCATAGATGCCTTTCATAACTTTTTAAAACATATATTCTTTGGTGTTTGATATCACCAAAATATTGACCGTCTATTGCTTATCTGTAGAAATATGACTAATTTATGAATATTGATGCTGTATTTTGTAACCTTTTAAAGTTTACACATTCATTTTTAAAGTATGTAGATTTCTAAAATATTCTCTAATTAAAGAATTGTCAGCTGCAAGTAATAATGTTTTCACTTAATCTTTTCCAGAATGCTTTGTATTTTATTCTATTTTTGCTTTATTTCAATGACTTTATTTCATCCAGTTCAGTGTTGAATAAAACTGCCTCTAATGAAGATGGGTTTTTTTCTAGTGATTTTGAAGAAAAACTTTAGTTTTTTGTTTGGTTGTTTGTTGTTGGTTTGCCATTGTTTCTAAGAAACCAGTAAATAGTCTTCCCTTACACCTTAATTCTTACGTTTTAAATTTGGTTCACTGGAATTTCAACATTTAATATCAGCATCATAAATGCAGAGGGTTTTTCTGGAAAGCTGCCCTGTCCAGCCACTTGGCAGGCTTAGAAATACCGGGAAATTAACACCTCAAGAAGCAGCTTTTAACTACTTACTGAATCACAGTGGTATATAAATACTTCTTTCCTTTGAGTCATGTTTTTTGAAGCATTTCCCTATTTCTCCATTGAATTAAGCTTCAATTACCTACTATAGAAGACTGCTCAAAAATCTACTCTTTATTGAGTTCCTTCTCTGTATCCCTTTCCCTCTTTTCTACCGTTGTTCCCTTCAAAACCCACTACTTGCCCTCCATTCTTTAGTCCTTGCCTCTGCTATTGGCATTGCAAACTAAGGAAAGTGTAAATTTTTTTCAGTTCTTTACCAGGTTAAAGAATTTCCTTTTCATTTGTACTTTTTAAAGATTTTTCCCATGAATACATATTAAAACAAATGGTTTTCTCCTTTGTTCTGTGAATATGGGAAATTACATTGATTGATTTTAAATAATCAAGTAAATTTGTGTTTCTGGAATAAGTTCAAGCTGGCCATCAGATAGTATTTACTTAATAGATCTCTGGTTTGCTACTATTTTCTTTAGCATTTTTGCACATGTTTACAAGAGATCAGTCTGTGATTTTCCTTTCTAATCACATGTGTGATACGTTTTGCAATTGTCAAAGAAAAAATGCACAAAATGGAGTTAAAAAGTCAAGGAAGATTTTGTTAGAGACTTTTTTTTTTTTTTTTTTTGAGACCGAGTCTTGCTCTCTTGCCCAGGCTGGAGTACAAAGGCACAATCTCGGCTCACTGCAACCTCTGCCTCCCAGGTTCAAGTGATTCTCCTGCCTCAGTCTCCTGAGTAGCTGGGATTACAGGCGTGTGCCACCACACCTGACTAATTTTTGTATTGTTAGTAGAAATGGGGTTTCACCATGCTGGACAGGCTGGTCTCAAACTCCTGACCTCAAGTGATGCACATGCCTCGGCCTCCCAAAGTCCTGGGATTACAGGCTTGAGCCACCGCACCTGGCTGTTAGAGACTATGAAAACAGGGATCAAGACTATTGTAATAATTGACATTCAGTTCAACTCTGCTGAAACAAAAGATTGGGAGTTTTAGGCACTAGACTGAGCTAGTAGAAAAGTACTGGGCAAGCTAGGAAAAGATTGGTCAATATGATCAGGCTATCCTTGTTAACTGGTATTTAGGAAAGTTAGGTTAAGACAGATCTTGGGAGATATAAAGATAGCACTGTCCTTAGTTCTGTAAGCCATTATAGTAGATAATTAAATCTGACTGTGGATTTGGAAAACCTTCAAATTTGCAGTTAGTTTCTAGCCTTGGGCAGACTTGGCCATCTGGAGCACTGTGCCCTAACCTCAAGTTTTGCTAATTTCAAGTATTCAAGTTAATCAACTATTTTTGTTTCATTCACACTTATTAAGATATTTATTTTTATTCTTTTACTATTGTTGGGTCTCAGAAAAAAATCGCCCCAAAATATGGCATGTTGATATGCTGAACTCAAGAAGCCTAAAGGTGTTTCTGGTCTTCATGCTCCACCATCTCTCCCAAGGCACAAGATGAAGTTATTCAGTTCCTTTATCTGCCTGAAGTCTAGATCCCCTAAGGAGAACAATTGTTTTATTCTTCTCCACCCTGTAGAACCAAGAATGTAACCACATCTGAACAGAGCCTTCACAAAATAATGTGCAAGGTAATCTCTGTTTTCTGATCCATTAATTCTCCCTAGCAATCCCTTTAACAGATTTCTCCTCCCACTCCCATAACCTATTTTGCCAGGATGGTATCGAGGCTTCCAAACCCTGTTATGGGGTGAGTTATAACGCTAGTTCTCCTGGTGCACACATTAATACAATTTGTAGTCTTTCTCTCCAGTTAATCTGCCATTTGTGAGTTAATTTTGCAGTGAACCTTCTGAAGATGAAGGGGAAGTTTCCCTTGACCACTACACTATTTCTTTAATGATTACCCTACACTTTATAATGTGCATGCCTGTCTCAGCGTATTCTTTTACTTGAGGTCTATTAATGATGAATGTCCTTAGTTTTTGTGTCCCAAAATGATTTCACTTTAGCGTCGTATTTGAAGAGTGTTTTCACAGTGTAAAAATCTAGGTTAAGCTTCTTTTCTTTCACTATTTAAAAAATATCAATCTATCCATTGTAATCTGGATAACATTATTTATCTGTTGAGAAATAAGTTGCATTATTATCGCTTATTTGACTCTAATTTTTTTCTGGCTTCTTTGTATATTTTTTCTTGTCTTGTTCTGTTTTATTATTATGATATGCCAAGACATTTGTTTTATTGTAATTTTATTACTTGGATTTGCAGTTTCTTTTTGAATCTGTAGATTGATGTCTTTGAAATATACTTTAAAATATTATCAGCTATCATATCTTCAAATATTTTTTCTTCTTCTTTTTTACTGCTCTTCTCATTCTGAGATTCTAAATACATATATGTTCAAATTTTTCTCAAGTTCCTATATATCTCTTACAATCTTTTCAGAATTTTCTATGCTTTTTACTCTCTGTGGTAAAGTCTTAATATTTCCACCTTTTAATTTATTGATTTTCTCTGTGGAAGATGAAATACACAGCTAATTAATGAGATAATTTTATCCGGATTATATGATACAGAGAACACTTAATAAGCAACATCTCCACAATAATAAGACAAACGGTCTTAGTGGTTTCTGCTGCTATAACAGAATGCCACAAACTTTGAAGAATAGAAGTTTATTTCGCTCATTGTTCTGGATGCTGGGAAGTTGAAGAGTATGATGCTCACATCTGGTGAGCATCATCCCATGGCAGAAAGCATCATATGGCAAGGGAGATTAGGAAACAGAGAGCTAAATTCATCCTTTTATCAGGAGCCTACTCCGATGATAACTAACCTACTCACATGATAAAGGTATGAATTTGTTCATGACAGTGGAGATCACATGATCTAATGATGTTTGTTTGTTTGTATTGTTTGTTTGTTTGTTTGATGGAGTCTTGCTCTGTCACCCAGGCTGGACAAGCTAGAGTGCAATGGTGTGATCTCGGCTCTGCAACCTCTGCCTCCCAGGTTCAAGGGATTCTCCTGCCTCAGCCTCCTGAGTATCTGGGATTACAGGCATGCACCACCACACCCAGCTACTTTTTGTATTTTTAGTAGAAACAAGGTTTCACCATGTTGACAAGGCTGGTCTTGAACTCCTGACCTCAGGTGATCCACCAGCCTCAGCCTCCCAAAGTTCTGGGATTATAGGTATGTGCCACCGTGCCCGGCCCTAATCACCTCTTGAAGGCCCACCTCCCAATATCATTACATTGGCAATTAAGTTTCAAACATGAGTTTTGGAGGAGACATTGAAAACATAAGAGGATCCTAAGGATTTTTAGAGGCAGGTTAACAAGGGAGGCATCAGTGAGTTTTGCAGAAGTCATAAGAAAGAATAGAAGTGAGGCTCATCTGAGTCAATGAGGAAAAGTGAGTTGGGTTTTGTATCTGTACAACGGTGGTTCTTTTTGATTCGCCTTTTCTCAGAACACAAAAGACTGAGATTTCTCAACCTTAAGTACTGTTTGGAAACATTGGAGTTAGATAAAGTTTAACATTGTCATCTCTAGCTATGTTTTAGTTTACTTCATGGACTCTCATGATAAATCATGAATTTTACTTATTTTGTTTTTTTTTCCTACTTTATCTATTTGATCTTTTAGTAGATACAACTTCCCTAAGGAGATACTACATTTTGTCACTTGTTTTCTTGAACATTTTAACTACAGTAATTTCAAAGTGTCTGTATAATATCCAATATTCATATCTGTGTTATCTATATATATTTCTTTTTTTTCTCATGATGCATTTTTTTCCTTTCTCAGTATGTTTGGTGACTTTTAATCCATTTTAGGAAAATGTATCATCTTCATGAACATCTTCATGATGTTCTCATTCCTAGAAACGATTCCCTATCCTCTATCAAGAGGCTAGCAGAGAGATAATCATTTCTATACTGTCAGCCACTGTTAGATTCAAGCTGGATCTGTAATCTTTATAAGTCTCAGTGTTCCTCTATTTTGCTTTATTTCCCTCAAGTGTTACAATGAAAGCATACCATTTTTCCTATGGCCTGTCTTCCTTGACTTCTTAATCTACTTTTGTTTCTTCAGAATCATAAGGCTTAAAAGAACTTCTCTCTTGAATTTATGTATTCCTTAGGTTATTAACCAGCTGTCTTTCACATATTTTTTATTTCTTTCTTGAGCTTCCCTTTTTGCAAGTATTTTGCGCCTCATATGCTAGCTTCATTGTCACGTTTGAACAAAGCCTTTTTTCTAAATTGATTTTAATTTTTTTTTAATTCTTGGCAGAAAAGAGCATTTGCCTAGTATAAGCTACCCTATCATAGCCAGAGGAGGAAATCTACTTCCACTTATTTTTTTGCTACTTTCTTCATTTGAAACAAAATTGTTTAAAAAGGTTCCAGAGATACACTGACATGCAATTTATTTTTATTACAGTGGCAAGTAACTGTCTCTTGAGATTGTACTTAAGCATATTTGTTAACATATTAATCTATATCCAATCTTAGAACATAATCTGCAGAACCATAGTAAGTTGATTTTTTAAACAACCAACTGGATTGAAAACAACAATATCCTTTTATACTGAGTAGTTGTTTTCCTTGTGTTATTACTGCTTCCACCCATGAATAGAACTATTATGTGTTTTGAATAATTTAAAAAGATGTGTTGCTTGTTGATTTTGGATTTATTTTCCTGACATATTGAATAAAATATTCAGTGAGTGAATGACATATAGCCTTTCTTCACTGAAATATGGCAAATATGTCTTTTTCCTGGTGCACAGATCTTGTTTTCTACCAGTTTTATAAGCTATGCAGGGTGAGTGAATTCAATAAAAGATTGTTAAAGACTTACAAATAACATACATTCAATGATTGTGTTCTGCAACAAAGTAAATTTCGACTCGTGGATAATAAATATTTATGAAGATGAAAACCTTTTCAGAATTCTAAATTTGGAAGCCATATGCTGGCTAACTGTTTCACTGTACCTTTCTTGTGTCTTTGTTAGACTGATATTGTCCAGTTTACAACATTTTTCATGTTACCTTACTGGCCCAATTTTATCTACTACTGTCAGTATGATCTGGCATGTGAAAAAATGCACACTACTGTAATATACAACCATATAATCCAATCATGCACACTGCTACTATATCTACATATTAAACAAATAGGATTTTGTGTTTTAATCCCATTCTTAGAGCATTTGGCATGAAACGTTATCTTAATCATTTGTATATTTCCCTATATTTAAGTACTTCAATAAAAAATGTAAAAGAAAAACAAATTAAATCATATTAAGTCATTTTATGTAAGTAGGTGGAAACAGGTTAACAATAATAATTAACAAACTGTATGCATTCCGTGCTATAATTCTACCAGGTAATCACAGTGGGAAATACTACAGCATGATAATTATTCTGAAGGTGGGACAATCATGTAAATTTTACCATCTTTGAAGGCAAAGATTTTGGTCTACATACATTCTTTACATGTTTTTCATGTAACTATGAATTGTGCATACCATATTTGAAGCTCAAATATGTTTCATATGCATGAATTGTTTCTTCACGAGTGTTCCTTAGAACGTAGCTGTAACTGAAAGACAATAAAGATAAGTGCCCTTCTGGCATTCTTGATTAGAAAATAGATAATTCTGTCCTTACTGTCTCTAGTCTTCCTTGATTTGCTCCTAGGAATGTCCCTCCCAGTGATGCAACTTTGTATCATATCAAACATTTCTCAGGTTTCCTTTCCTCCTATGGTTCTGGGTAAAGTCAGCCACAAGGGAAATTTGTGTGAGAGGTGGAAGTCTAAAGTAGACAGTCAATTTTTTGACTTTGTTGTTGTTGTTGTTGTTGTTAGCTCAACATTCTGAAAGTCCAAGTAAGGCTATGACCCCTGCACCTGATGCAAGCTTTCAGTGTGCTGGCTCATCTTGCTGGTGTGGGGAAGCAGCTGGACTCTTAGTTTCTTTGGTTCTTGGTGGATCTTTTGTTTTACCTGCTGCACATCATAGCACTGGCACATGCGCAGCTCTTTGCTGAAGTATGTTCAGATTATAACATAGGTTGCACACATCATCAAGGCTGCAGGCTATGAATAACAGATGTGCATTCTACTTTGTTCTTGTGGGTTCCATTTAGTCCTCACGTGTTCCTGTTTAAGTCATAGGTTCCTATGCATTCACATGCATTTCAATTTGTCTTTAATTTTCCCAGGTTTAAATCCAATATTTCTTTCTATATCCTGGTTCTTACCTCAAGACCAACAACAGATGCAGAAGCAACAGCCTTATGTAAACTACTTAGCCAGCTCTGACAAATGTATAACTTTTAATCCCTATAACAGATTATTTATGCTACATATCACTCTAGATACTCACATATCACTCATCATCATTCTATATATCACTCATTGTGGTTCCTATTATTTGATCCAAGCCTAAATCATACAGATTTTGGCACCCAATTGATTCTGGGGATTACGACCTTGAGAGTCAGTTCTTTGAATTGATTCTGGTTTGCACAGAATTGCTTTTCTGATCTACTGATTTAAAGTATATTAATGAATCAATTTTCAGTAGTAATTTGGTTAGTGGTAGTCTATGGCATGCATTGGCAAAACTGTTCCTTACATTATTTGTAGATAATCTGCAATCAAGTGCTATAGAAAAGAAATCTTTGGGTGGCTATAGAGTTCCTCCCATGGAACACAGTAGTAAAAATATGGAAAACAATGGGTTATTTAGTTATTTTTTATATATACCAGACACTTGGAGAAAGAAACAGCCAAGTTTGGCTCAAATCTGGGTCCAGATAAGGAACCAAAAAGTTTCAAAATGAAACTGTTTTATTCTCTCTCCATAGAACTTGGATTTCTGAAAATAAAATCTAAGACTTATCCCACAAGTGAGTAAATTACAATGCAAATTACATTTCTAATATAATGTGTGTCTCTGTTAAAGTTATGGCATTGATCTGGAAGGATAAAGAGCCTCACAATGGTATGGATACTTATAAGTATATTCTGTTGAAGCTGGAGCCTTTGAACCCATAAATTATCCTGAGATGCTTTTGACATTAAAAGTAAATTTTCCTCCCTTATGAGGTTAATCTCCTTTTGCCTGAATAACCAGTAATGTCCTCTCTGATGTATGTGATTGTAGGGACCTCTGATGCTCTTTAATACTTACTCCATCACCTCTCATTGCTTCTGAATTTGTAGACAGATTTAAGTCTGTCAGGCCAGAACATGTAAACCCAAACATATAATGCAATAAGCATCAAAAAAGTGACATGTTTGCCATTTTGTATCAGCAGAAGTCTGAAGAACATGTCTGCGAAAAAACCCTAACAGTGTTGGCACAGAGTGATGTGAATATAACATTGGACTAGGCTGAATTATTTATCATGAGTGCTCTAAACAGATTCTGGATTCAACATATTACCATGAAGGACTGAAAATGGTTTCAACACCATGTTTAGGGTAACTGAACATAGACCCAAAGATAGCCTAACTACATTGATAAAGTTAAAATGTTTGACCTTCCTTGGTATTATAGAGGACAGTTTCTAAAGACTTAAGCTGTTTGAAATACTAGAATGGATTCATTCAATGATATCTGTTCACAAATACCTTAACTCCATACTAACTACATCCACTAAGAAGATGCTGCTCTCTTTTAGTGGATGCAGTCTTCACCAAGAGGATACTATCTTCACCAAGACTAATTCTCACTCATAGGTAGGAATTGAACAATGAGAACACCTGGACAGAGGAAGGGGAACATCACCACTGGGGCCTGTTGTGGGGTGGGGGGAGGCGGGAAGGATAGCATTAGGAGGTATACCTAATGTAAATGACAAGTTAATGGGTGCAGCACACCAACATGGCACATGTATACATATGTAACAAACCTGCGCGTTGTACACATGTACCTTAGAACTTAAAGTATAATAATATATATATATACATATATATATGAAATACATACATGAGAGAGGCTTGAGAATTCTTAAGAGTAATTGGGTGTCTATTCTTTGCAAGCAGAAGCTAGAGAAGCTGCAAGATCTGCTGTCCAGGCTGGTACAGAGCCAGACGCTGTTGCAGTGCACACATACAGCTGCTGATCCACTGCCTCAACTCACTGTCATGAAGCAGCAGCCAGACCTGCAGTTCCCACAGTTCCCACTGGGTCATATCATTCAATTATTTCCAAACTCTGAGTCAGGTGTGTATGTAAACCCATTGTGAAGAGTACCAACTTCTGCAGATCACTGACATTATTGAAATTTGAGTTAGTGGAAGACAAATGTGGTTTCCAGTTTGAATGCATGGGTTCCCAAAAAACCCTGGGGGTTTCAGGTTTTCCCTGATCTCCTTCACTCTATGTCTATTTCTTCTATTCAACTGCAAGCTTGTTAACTTCCAGCCCATATTAGACACATAAGTCAATCTTACATAGAGCCTTTAACTAGCTTCCACAGTTTTTTTTTTCCTAATTCATACTATAAACCTCTTACTCTGTGTTACTCATAGTGACTCTGATTCTCTGACAAATCCTAACTTGTGCACCTATTTGCTAACTCTGAAATATAGAAATTATCCAACAGGATCTCTTCACCATCATATATATATAACTATAACACTTAATATAATCACTATGCCTAAGATAATTTAATGTTTCATTTGTATTTCTATTAGAAAACTCATCGTCTCTGAGTTTCACAAGCCAACATGGCTGAACATAAGCCAAAATGACAAATACAAACGGGAAGAGTTGCTGCTTGTTTAAAAATAAAAATCTTTTCAGGGTAAAATTAATTAATAAATATATTTAATCGATTTTATTTTTATGGGCAGTGACAAGGAATCATCTTTATAGATACAGTTTTCCACTTTATGGGTTGGTAAATACATATGGGGAGTGTAATATTTGGAAAAGCAATTTATTAAATAACCGGAAGTAAATTTCTAATTTTGTAAAGCCCAGTGGAAGAACAGTCAGAGATATAACCAGGGATATATTTGGATATGACATAATTAATGATTGGTCCCCTTATTCATGCCTATGTTTATGTCTCAAATGATGAGAAGCTGAAGTTCATACAATTATTAGAATTAGAGGCTGTGGGAGTGGGACAAGGAAGGAAGTGGTAGGCTATGGATTGGAAGGCAATATTGGTGGGGGAAATTGCAGGAAACCTTTTATCAGGATATCAAGTATGAATCTCTTACACCCACTATTCACTCAGTCAGTTCTCTTTGAGTATGCTAATAAAATTAAGGCCAAGAACTTGGGAACCCCTAGAGTTTGTTTCTGTTATCTACAAGCTCTAACTATTTATAGGACCAGAATTGTCCCCACTGATATTAAATCCAAATTAGGTAAATGCCACCAAGTGTTGCCAAAACGCAATCAGGACTATGATAGATTTGGATTGTTCAGCTATTCTTCTTCTACTCAACCCTCAGTGTTCTACTTGCACAGACTGACCCAGATCAATTAATAAAACTCCAGAAATCTGATTCCATATTTTTAACCACATTGTCTGCATTATAACTGTGTTTCCTTTTATTTAATTGATCTTCTCTCTTGGGCATAACATTGATAATCCTAGATAACCAATGGGCTTGGATACTTAATATGTTCAGCCAAGAGAAAAAAAAGGAGCACAATGAAGTGGAATGGTCATCAGCTGGTCTAACTTGTTGTGGATGGTAAATGCATCCTCTCATCCCATCTCAAAGCACAAAAATAAAAATGGTCTGGACCCAAGGACATCAGAGGTTACTGAATGATAACTATGATAAGTGGGTAGTGAACCTACTTTAGGATTCCTGACCACTGAAGACCTTATCTGGGGAGGTAAGAAAGTTTAATATTAAATCATGCTAAACTTTTGAAATCATTACATAGGGTTGCACATTTTAAATGTTACTAAATTAAGATGTTTTCAAATTACAAGGGCTATAAGACTTTCTGTTCCTTTAGGATCAATGGATAATCATGGACGCCCACTGAGATGTCAGCCAAAAGCAAGGCAAATAAATAGTTCTCCTGAGTAAATAGTTTGTACATGTCCCAAGCCATTGTTATTCAAGGCCCTGGTTAAATGGTAAATACACATCTATTTTTCATTTTTAAAAATATGCACATGTATAAGTAAATGTCTGCAAATATGAACATAAAATCTGCATATGTACATACATAAATCATACATTCATACATGAATTCATTCATATATGAATCATATATATGTATGAATATACATACATTTATACAAACACAAACACATATACACACATAAAGATCCAGACATGTTTTCACTTAAACGCTGATAATAATTGGGGTGAATGAATGCAATATAGATATTTCCAAATAGTTTTTGAAATGTTTCATTTGTCTACAACAGCATAGTGTTTAAAAGCACAGATTCTAGAAACAAAGAGCTGGGTTTGGATTCTAAGTCCACTATAGTGTGAAATGATTCAAGTCACTTAATTTCTCCATGCCTCAGTTTTCTTATCTGCATATTGATCATATTCATAGTGACTATTCCATAAGATAGTTGTGAAGATGTCAGGAGTTAACAGATTTTAAGAATTGTAAACAGCATCTGGCATATTTTAAACTCTGTATGCCTAACTCTTTGATTGTATCTGAGATTTTATGTTTTTTCTCTATAAAAATAAAATCATTTTTATACATATTTTAGGTGAGGGATTACACGTTTAGTTCAGAGAGGAATGAGAAAATGCAACTACTTTTCAATGTCTAATCATCATTATATTTCTATTGCTCAAATGTGCAAGAAATACTTTATAAAATTTTGTGGTCACTTACACAACTCCCCACTACTCCAAATTAGCTATGATTATGATTAAGTCAACCCACTGGTCTTTCAGCTGACATAAAGTTGAATAAAAATATGTTATTTTTACCTAGGAATTTTCTTTTTTTCCCACTGATTTATAGTTATTTTGGCACTGCATAAATTACAAGTGAAACAATTACATGATTCAAAAGACTAGAGTTAAGAAAAATTGCATCTGCATGAAAAAATAACAGCAACTTGAAAGATGGTCCATCTTCTCAACATATTTAACAATGAAAGATTATTTTGGGAAGGAAAGATGCATGTTATTAGTTCCAATTTGAACGCTTTTCTACCAACAGAAATGAAATGAGGCAGAAAAGAAAAAGTAAAAATTTGGAAGAAAGGAGAAGTATTCCCTTTTGATATTTGTGTTTTTTAAATGAGATTACTTTTCTACCTACATTAATATTGGTTCCCATTTGAAATAAATGATACAAGAACAGCAATATGCTAATTTAAAATATATAGAGATAATTATAATGATTTTAAATTTGTGTATTATTAATATGTTTGTATTTATTCCTATACAGTCCATTAAGTGAAATTGATAAGAGTATATCACAAAAGGAAATGCTATGAATTGGAAATTCACATAAAGATATAATTAATGTATTTATTGAATCCCTATCATTAAGCTAGGGGTGAAGAAAAAGAAGACATAAAAAATATAATGAAATTATTGACATACAGGGGTGTTTGTGGTTGGTTTTTCAGACAAAAGTAAGAACAATCAGGTCTTGTGTATATGTGGGTGTGTGTTCACCCCCATTATAGCTAAAAGTATTTTGCCTAAAATTCTCTGTACATAAAATAAAAATAGTAATATGTTATCCTTTCTATTTCAGAATAAATACAATGCTCTGTGTGAAATCGTGTTTCTTCATTAGAAGGGTAATTGTATATTGTTTAATATCTCTATTAGCTAGATGTTTCATCATAGGAAGGAGTAAACCCTCTTCCATTTGTCTCAGAAAGAATAAAAACTTTTCTCCTTCTATATTATTTGTCTAATAAATATGATTGTTCTGGTATAGTTCATTCATTTTACTGAGGAAAACAAAACATTTTAAATTGTGTTAAAATTGCAATTCAAAATATCACAAAACTTAGTACAAAGATTTTAACTCGCAGCTTCATTACGTAACACAAGAACAAAAGTCAATTAAATAAAATGACAATTTTGCCTTAAGATTAAATGAATTCCTGACATTAATCTTTATTACTATGGCTGACGGTAAATTATTAATTCCAAGGACTCCTTTTATTGGGCATAATTATTCAGATTTACCAGGTGTCTCTAAAGAAGATGTTAACAAATAACTTGTTCAACTTCAGTGTTGTAAATATTTAGGACAGAATGGTTCTCAACCAAGGTAGTATAAAAAAAATAAATAGAGCACGCAAGAATATCTGTCAAGGTAATAAGTCCATAAAATCTATCAACGTTCCTGAAGCAGTGAGAAATTTCTATTGTCAACGTGATATTCTTTATTATATGTATACTTGAATATAATATTACTTTAAGAATGAATAGATCTAAAACATATCTAAGGTATGCTTTCTCAAGAGTGGAAGTACAGCTAACAGAATTGAAATATTTTTTAAATAAATCGTGTTAAAATGGATGACTAGAAAAATGTGAATAGAAAAAAAGTATTGTTTTTCCTACTCTTCATTATAAAAATAGACTTTCACTGTTTGAAACATTCATCTTCCAAAAATCGTTCATAGTTGAAAATGTTCTAGTAACAACATGCCCTTTTGCATTTATGCCTCTCTCGCAGTATGAGAAGGAGTAGACCTGACTCTTTGCCTATACCTACAGACATATCACAATCTTTAGATTGAAAACACAGATATATACATGCAGATAAAAAATTGTTGCAAATTATAATAAATTAATCCAAGAAGGGTTAAGGGCTTGACTCAAAAATATCAAATAAAAATAAACTAATTTCAATGAGGTTAATTTTAACAGTTAGATATTATGAATAAAAACATATTTTAAGACAGTTTTATTGACCCTCAAATTAGTCTTAATATATGGTTAACTTGCACAAACTAAAGCATTCATTGACTTAAATGATTATTCAAGGTCTAATTCAGGACTCCATTGAGATTCTTTTCCTCCGATAAGCTCTACCTCACCTTCAGAGTAGATGCAATTTCTTCACCCTCTGAATTCCCCAAACACTTTTTATCTCTCCCATTCACTTGAAAATTAATCATGCATGGCAGGATGACATTTTTTAATATCATGCCACACTAATTTAATTTGCCTGTGGGTTTTGTTTCAGCAATAGCAATGAGTTATGTCTTACCTTCTCTATTAAGGTAAAATGCCACATATTTGATGCCTCATCATAATTCTTTACCTTATCATTGTACATACCCAATAGCTTTCTTCTATTTTCTCCAAAGAATAGCAGAAAGTACAATTAATTATTAATTACTGACTACTATACTAATCTCAATAATTAATGGTTTATATTAATGTTAATTTATTTAGAAAATAAATTATATGAAATCCATGATATGTGTAAAAACCGTTATTTGCCTAATTTACAAAGATAATTTCCTCATGGCATTTTACTATCACTCTGTTTAGTACTTTTTTAATAACCTTATAAATTTTGAAGAATCAACTCAGATATTACCTCCTCCAGGAAGTGTTCCCTTTTCCCCACTGTCCTTCCCCAGCCTGGTCTAGGTGCCCTTCATCTATACTTCTGTAATCACTATGTATCTCATAGACTTCATTTTGTAATGTGTAATTTCTTATCTGTATTTCCACTGTGCTGCGATTATTTTTCAGGTAAGACTTTCACTTCATTTCACCCCTGCTATGACAAGCAATATCTGGCATATCTGGGCTATGCAAATCCCACCAAAAATGTAAACTTTTGAGATTAGCAATTTAATTTACTCATCTCTCTATCTAGCTACACATCTATCTAACTGTACCCAGCTCTGTGCCTGACATAGTGACATCACAACAATACATAACAAGTTTTTAAATGAGCATTTGAGGAAGTCCAATACAGATGCTCCTTTATTTACTATGAGGTAACATCCCAATAAATCCACCATAAGTTGAAAATGTGAGTAGAAAATGCATTTAATACACTTAACCTGCTGAACATCATAGCTTAGCCTAGTCTACCTTAAACATTCTCAGAACATTACCCTACAGTAGGGAAAATCGTCTGGAAATACTGTATGCTGTAAAGTATGAGCTGATACTTCAAGATCTTGTTGCTGACTGGGAGCTGCTCCTCACTGTTTGTGCCCAGCATCATGGGAGTGTCTTACAATGTATCACTAGCCTTTGATCAAAAGATCAAAATTCAGAGCACGTTTTTATTGAATATGTGCCACTTTTGCACCATCATAAAGTTGAAAAATCATAAATCAAACTCAATAAGTTAGGGACCATCTGTGTAGAAAATCAATTAGGAAACAGTAGTTATGTGTAGGGTGGGGAGCCATCAGAGGAAAGTGTGTCACAAAGGAAGACAGATTCTCAATCTGGTCTGTGGATTTGACTCGTTGCTTGGCTTTCAGGCTTTGTCTTCAGCTTGAAGGTGGGGTTTCACTGGAGAACTGCCCCTATTTGCCTAGGCATTTGTCTGCCTCCTGCTAATATCAAATTCCCCCTCTGAAGAGGTACATCTAATTGCCATTAGGGTAAGGACAGTGACAGATCTTAACTGCTTCCTGCTGACAGGGGTCACCATTTTGGGAAGATGGGAAGTAATTTCTCCCTCAGAGGCCTATCTAACGGTCCCCAGTAAAAGGGAGCCGTCATCCAAGGCTCCAGTTGCATGACTGTTTGGAGTTTGATGGCCTGAAGGTGAGAAGAGACAAATCGGGTTATTAGAAGTTATGTATCAAAATGAAACAAAGGGATAAAAACAGTTAAAATATCCAGAAGCTGCTGGCACACCCAGATAACTGGTGGCTATTAGCTATGCCTGCTAAGATTTGGGTGCATGAGGCTTGGCTTTGGTTAGCTCCAATTTGTTCTTATTTTCCCATCAAAGAAACCTCTGGGTTATGAGCACCCTACTGCTATCACCTGGCAGGATTTGCAGGATAATTGCCCAGAACTAGAATATTAATCCAGATTTTGATGTTGCCCATCACTTTTGTTTCTTCTGAGCTGCAGCCAGAGATCACTGGTTGGTTCACAGGAACAAGCAAAGTTAGTCTAAAATGCAAACAAAAACTTAAACACAACTAAAGAGACTAGAATTTAATGGCAAGTGTATAATAAGTTTTGAAACATCATTTTCTCTCTTCAATACTCATTTTTGCTAAAAACAAATCATAATAGGACTGAAATGTTGGCAAAATAAACTTTGATCTTATACTTGGCCTGATTATAAGCATAAAGTGCAGCAAGAAAAGTTATTTTCACGTAGGCTTTTCTAAATTGGCTTTGATAAAACTTTGTTACAGAAGGAATCTCAGATAAGATTTTTTAAAACCCAAGTTCAGTCATGAGTTTATGCCCTCAAATACCTATGAGTTGGGTAAATTCCTCTCTGTCTGAGGTCCCAAGATAACTTGGGGATTGTTGGCCTGTTAGAAAGTGACATTCTTTACACATCACAGATTAGAAACCCTGTACAGGGACTGAGTGAACAAGGTATAAGGCCAGTTTTCCTAATGGGATTTTATTGGCTCTGCAAATCAAGTATGATTCTGTAAAGGAAAGCATGCCGTTCCAGTGAAAGCCTTTGTAAAACAACCAGTTTTTCTAATTGTGTCTTGCTGCAAAAAAAAAAAAAAAAAAAAAGGATTTTTATTGCACTCATGCAAATAACTATATTGCTGTAAGTTAAGAATACTCACAAATAGTTTCCAAATTCTAGAGAAACCAGGCAGAGAAACAAGTAAGCTCCAAATTTTGTTCACAGGAGTGTAACTTACTCAATTATTAAAAGCTGCAAATAGTTCAAAAGTTTTCTTGACTCAACTGTCAGCAATATTTTAAACAAAGTCAAAAAGATTTCCTCATTCTCCTACTAGTTCATTCCATGCAGTTAACTCCTGTACTATTTGATATTCACAAACATTTCAGCTCGTTAAGAGTCCTGAATATTTTTCCTTTATTTCAATGTCACAATCTCTGAAGTTATTAGAAACCTGCTTTTATAAGCACCTATCAAAGTCGTATAGCTGATTATAAACCATCTTTTGAAGATAATCAAAGCAAGACAGCAATTGTCTATGAATGACAAAATGTCCAGGGTAGTTACATTCAAAATTACAATTGGCAAAAAAATTGGTAATTTGTGTGGTTTATAATAACTTAACATAATTACTTTATGATTGATACTATATCTTCGGACATTAGAATTTTAGAAATCCCATATAATTTTGGAAAATGTATTAATGTTATTAATTATCATATAATCTAAAGAGGATTCAACTTTATTTTTATTTTACAATCCCATTTCACTAAACATGTCAAATAATCCTGTTTACCTCTCTTTTGGAATCTCCAGGGGTCCTCTTTAGCAACCAAAATTTAGGGGCCAGGAAAGACAACATTTGAAGCTGAAATTTGATTTTGGGAAGACTATTAAATAAGTTAGAGGTTTAAAACGCTTGATATTATGAAATAGAATTTCAAATTACAAAAGTCATTTATTTAGCCAAAATGATGACTCAAAAATTTTAAAACAAGGCAAAATCCTTTACTCATTATGAGGGAAGTTTTAGCTTTCCAAACAAGCTGTCTCTTGTCTTCTCTCTCTCTTTTTGGTAGTTTATTTGCAAGGCATACAAAAATCTTTTATTATCCTTTACTATTACATAAAATTCTTGTACAAGGGAGAGAAAGCCAAATTTTACCCTCCCATTAGTTTATTAGTAATGTTAACCCCAATCTTATAACAAAAGCTTACAGATAATTCTATCTAATCTCAGGCAGTTTGACCATGAGGTGAGAGTCTTATAAACTTTTTTATAACAATTACTAATTTTTGTTAAAGAGCAGATCAGTGCCTTAAGAAAATCTTGTGATTTTATTTCAATTTTCAATATAGAGGAAAACCAAATCATATCCATTTGAATTTAATCAATATGTTCACATACAGAATTTCTTTTACAAGATTAATATTTGTAAACCTCCTATGACTTGTTTAAATCTTTGACTTTATCTTATCTAATTTAAAACCATCTTTTAGCTCTCTAAGCTTGGCAAAAATTTCCATCCCCATGCCTTCTTATAATCTTTAACTAAAAACACATTTTACTTTCCTTACACACATTGTATGTAAATCTATTTTTAGTAGTCTCAATTACATGTTATAATGGTAACCCTTAGCAATTTTTAATTGTAATGTAAAACTTGGTAAGTTATTTAATTACATACTAAGCTCAGATAAGGTCTAACTCTTTCCAGCATTGTTGGGGTGTGGTTAACTCCATATGCCCCAGGCCCTACCAAACTATAAAACAGGCAATTTGAACAATTTTCAAAAGGCAAAGAAGCTGTTTTTAACCTTAAAGCATTTAGCAAGCCTGGTATCTGACCTTCAAAATTTAGACCACATGTTTACATCTGAAAACATTTGTATTTAAAACAGCTTTTATTTCTCAAAGTTTAAAGACACTTTAACTAAAAGGTATTACAGCTTTTATTTTTCCTTCAAAAAATATTTGATCTAAATTCTTATTTTCTTTAAGTCAACTAATTAAAGCTCTTTTTTACATAAACATTACACACATAACACATATAACTACACAGACAGAGAGAAGATTCAAGAGTTGTAAGATTTTTCAATTGCCAATCTCTTATCGGCCTCAGGGTAAAGCCCTTCAAGAAACAGGGCTAGGAAAGCATAAAATTTCCAGGGCCTAATAAGCAGATACAGCTGGAAGACAAAAACAGATTTTGAGAGGGATTTATCTGCTTTTAATTCTTGGGATTCCATGAGGAAAACAGAGGATTTCCCAAAAATGAGGTCTGTGGTGCCTCCTCTGTTTTTCCCAAAATGTCCCACACTCTCAGAAGTTACCTTAGGGCCTCTCACGTGTGCATTAAGTGTGGCAAGACAGAATTGGAAAAACAATTCAGTTGACTGAGAAGAACCAAACCTTTTTCCAGCAAAACAAGATCCAAGAAGAGAGAGAAAAAAATAAACCGTTTAAATATACCTATAGCTTGGGTATCCATTTTTGATTAAGTTGACTTTTAACCATAGCACTCTTTTAAAAAAAGTCTTTTAAACCCTTTATTACCCGACTTTAGCTAAGCCAAGTGGCCAATATTTCTGGCTTTTGAACTTTACCAAAAGTAAGTTCACAGGTGAAACTAACAAGCCTCAACTAAGGTTATGATTTAACCACAAGTGTACAAGGTATTTTCAAGGAGGTGGTAAGTAGTTTTTACAAAATCTATAATATTTAAAGGTAGCTCACAGAAAAGATGATTAAAGAAAGGAAGCTAGATATTGTTCATGGAGGGGAAGAGAATCAGCAAATGGTCAAAGTCACACAGATATTAACCAGAAAGTACTCATTCCCTAAGCCAGGACTGAACCTGGATTGCCATTGTATAATAAAAGAGAACAAAAGAAAGAACTGCTGCATGGCTAAAGGTCAAGGTCCCAAAGACATAAAACAAAATGGAGACCTCATCCAGTTTTGTTTTACTATTCTTTTTTTTTTTTTTCTTCAGAAACCTGTAGCAAAGTTTGCTACTGACCAGTTTTCTGTGATGGCTTAAACAGTAGGCTTATGGGGTCCTAGGCCAGCATTCTGTCCAAAGATAGCCCTCTTTCTGATAGAAAGATAGAAAAAGACAAATTTCTAGTACAACAGATTTGCTATAGCTTAAGACTAACCTTACAAATCCCTTTTCCGTTAATCAAAATTTTACACAGAGAATATAAACAGTGATTTTTACCATTCATTCTACAGGTTTGCACAGGGAGGGAGAGGGAGGCCAGAAGTCTAACTATTAAAAAAGAAACATTTGCTCTTTTACTTGCATGTCAGAGTTCTGGGTTCCCTTCTCTTGAGCTATGGAGCCCTCTTGACCCTGGCGTCCTGTAAAGGGGGAGCAGACAAAGAGTTTATTCGCCTACTGTAAAAGTTGTCCATCCTCAAGAGATTTGCTGTTAGATCTGTAATTTCTTCCCAGTTCATTTTTATGCCAAAGATTTTAAGGTTTGGGGAAATTAAACCTTTCCTAGTTTGGGGATGCATCCCAGGGGAGTGCCCTATGGTATGAAGATGTGATTACTCAGCTGTGAAGAGAGGACAGAGGAGAAAATGGGGAAAAGAAGACTTTTTTTTTTTTCAGTGGAGTCTCAGTGATTCAGGATGCACTCGAGAGAGGCACAGACTGAAGATAGTTGGTTACCCATCTGGAAGAGGGAAAAAAGACGTCCCTTCATTTCTTTCTCTTCCCAGCAAATATACAGGGTATGTGAGGGAGATAAAAAAAAAAAGGCATCCCCTTTTTTTCTTTCATCCTTATATCCCTGCATCCCAGTGAACTTGGCAGTTGCCACCCCTGGGTGCCAATGCAGCTTTCTCTGATGTAACAGTGATGCCTAGAGGGTAGCAATTATCCACACTCACCTACACACTGGCCTATCCTCCCTGTTGTTGGTAACCTTATCTATCCCAGGGTTATGGACATGACCTCCATCCATGAAACAGGGTAGGAAGGGCTAGTTGGGCAGAAATTAGTCATGCTACCTGCACTATGCCCCTTGACTTCCATCGTTGCCCACCTCTGGGTCCCTCGGATACAATTTTCCTTTCTAGGGCTTCAACTTGAAGTTTGGAATTGAGTTTGGGACAAAAAGGTGCCTCAGAAGGGTGCATAGACATATTAAGTTAAGTTCCAGGTGGCTTTCTCCAAATTTGCAGCCAGTAGCCAGTAAGGCCATTTCTTCATTGCTTTCTTATCAGAAGCAGAGTGCTAAGGTGAAGCTGTGGAACTGGGTCTTCCCCAAACAAGGCCTAGGAAGATGCCTTCCAAAAGGAAAATAAAACTCTCACATAGAAAAGCACCCTGTATTTGCAGGGCTGAGTTAACTCTTGACAATGTGAAGAATAGAAAAAAAGTGCCTGTGGGAAAAAGCCTCTTGCTCTTTTACAAATGGGTTCCATCAACAGGAAAACAAAACAAAACAAAACACTTCCAATCACTGCTTTTTCCCTGCTTCTAAGAATAGCTAGAAACCATATTGTTCTGAATTACGTTTTTGATGACTGGGCCAAGTGCCCGTTCTACCCAGTAATATCTCTGTAGTTTGCAACAACATTCTTGACATTGTAAAAGAGAAGATAGGCACCATTACAGCCCCAAAAAGAAGAAGAAAAATGCCATAGAAAAGTCTGGATTGGTAGAAAACCAACATTCCCAACCCCTGAGAGTGATGGGGGTAGGGAGGTCCTCTTCTGCATCCTGTCCTCTGTAGCTGTGCTGTTCAATTCACTCTTAACTGACTAACCAGAAGTTCAGTGCTTCATCTGCCTTCAGAAAAATGTCTGAGGACAAGAAACTTCGGAAAAAAGTGAAGAGTCTTGGTCTGCATTTAACCATCCTTCAGGGATCATGGACAAGCCCCCAGAGAATATCACTTTTTGCTATGTGTCCTGCTAGCAAGTACGAATATTAAATTTAAGAGCATTGAACATTTTCAAGATGTAGTTCACAGTTTATAAACCATTAGTTCATTACCATTCAATTCCCTCATTCCTTAAATTCTTCTGCTGTCTCCTGACTGACCATTTTCTGCTTCTGTAATTATTTGATTCTTTCCATCTAGTCTTAGATCAGTTATGCTTTGACCTTCATAATTCTTCTCAGAAATATATGACACCACCAAGTTTTCCTCTTCTTTAAATCTCTGTTTTACCTTGAGACAGATGTGCATATGCATACATAATACATTTTGGACTAAGGTTCCTTGATAGCTTTTTTTCTTACTGCTCAATAACGTTATACTGCTCTATTTTACAGGAAGCAGAAAATTTTATGAGTTCAATTTAGTTTGCATTCCAAAGCAGTAAGTAAAACTGTGAATTTGCTCCATTTGCTTACAAATAAGCAATTTATGGCTTGAGTGAACTCTTTTAGTGATTACAGTTTACAGCAGGAAGACATGGTATTTAATATCTTAAAAAATAAACACACCGCTCGTAAATTTAGGAAGTCATGTGATAAATAACATGAGAGCATTCATGTTGCAAAGGGACAAAGTCGTTTGCATCACACTAGAACAATTTATATGCAAGAATAATGAAACAGCTGGAGTGTTGTTATTACCCATGGTGATGATCCTCTGTCTTACCCAGGTACCTCCCTGAAATAATAAGCTCTGCATTCTACCCAATTAATAAAAATCTTAAAGTATGTGATGGTGGTAGGAGTGAAGTCTGCTTTGAATTGTTCATATGAAAAGCATTATTTAAATACAATATCACAACAAGCAGAGTTTAATGTTCTAATAGAAAACAGCCCTGTTTTTACCTTCTGATATTTGATGGATATGTAAATTTGGAGAACAATAGCATATAGTAATTTGCATCCTGAAGGATGAGTTTAAAGAAAAACTTAAACACTTCAACTTCCTTAAGTTTTTTCACTTTTGATTTTTTTTTCTAATTGCAAGCAAGCAACACATCTAGCTTCCAAAGATGAAATTATCTGTTAATTTTAAATATATGAGTTGTTTTTTAAAGCCTTATTGTGACTATAAACTTCTATTGTCTCAATGCAAATGGGATAAGGTGATTAAAGTGCTTTAGAAGATATCTTAAAATTTTTAGTAATTTAGATTTAGTCCAGCATTGTAACAAAAATTGCTGGACAATGGCATTACTATTTTGTAAATTGTCAAAAAAGTATAATAATCAAAAGAGATTCTACAATAGCATCTCCACTGAGTGGATTTTTTATAAAGAAATGTAATATATGATACATTTTATTAGTCAAATTAATTTTGATATGGATATAGCTGATATATTGGTAATAATAAAACTGCATAATCTGTATATTCTTGAGTTACTTGTTACATAAGGCCATGGTCAACAAATGTCTAATACCTCAATGTCTGGTACGAATTTACAGCATAAATTAATTCAAAATCACTTTATCAGTCTAGGTACTTTAAATGCTGTAGGTCAAATGTATGTATAATCATAAAGACATTTCAAAAATATATTTTTCTCCATGCTATGATTCTGAAGTAATAATTTTTGAATCTGAGGTATCTTTCAGATTATTTAATTTTAAAATACACCACCCTTTTCATATATTGTTTTTTAAATTATTATTTTATTTTTATTATTTTAGAGATAGGGTCTCTGTCACCCAGGCTGGAATGCAGTGGCACAATCATAGCTGACTGCAGCCTCGAAATCCTGGGCTTAAGTGATTCTCCCACCTCAGCCTCCTGCATAGCTAGGATGACAGGTGCATACCACGATGTCTGAATATTATTTTTTTGATTTCTTTTATAGAGATGGAGTCTCGCTGTGTTGCCCAGTCTGGTGGTCAAACTTTCAGCCTCAAGCAATCTTCTCTCTTCAGCCTCTGGAAGCTCTGGAATTACAGGCATGAGCTGCTGCACCCAGTCCCTATTCATATACTTGTAACTTTATCTATCTGTCTTTTCAGCTAGTATTTATAATGGTTGGTAATAGATATATCACCACTCTTTTAAAAAAATGGTCATTTGAAATCTAAGAATACTTTAGAATTAATCTCAATTTGGCAATTGTTAATGTGAGTGATTTTGTTGTTCCTTATACTGCTATACATTTTCATTAAAAACAAACAATCCAGGACCTTAAGTTTGTCTCAGTGTGTAGATAGACCTTTTCTTGCTCAACATTTACATAGTTCACAAGAAGTCCTCTCCCCTGCCAGAATATTTGTCCAATATTTACATAGTTCACAAGAACACCTCTTTCCTTCCAGAATATTAAACAAGCTTCTTTCAAGTTTAGGCCGCCTGACATACCATTTATTGTGTGTAATGGAGTGGCAGAGCAAGACGCGTATTATTAGAGAGGCTGGTTGAAACTACTTTTCCAGATCCTTTTATTTTTTCCTAGGAGAGATTCTGTCATTTTATCTTTGTAAATTTTTTGGCATCTTATAACCTTTACCATTAGCTCATAAGCACTCAAGATTATGGTGCATGGATTCCTCTCACTGATCCAGAAGAGTATTAAAATTAGAAAGCCGAGAATAAAGGATACATAATATTTCAGACAGTCATATAATCTTTGACAAAGTTGGCAAAAATAAGTCATGGGGAAAAGGTCTCCCTATTCAACAAATGATGCTGGAATAACCAGCTGACCATATGCAGACGAATGAAACTGGACACCTACCTTTCACTATTGCACTGGATTATTCTCTCTTTGCTATAAAAAACTGTCTGAGACTGGGTAATTTATAAAAGAAAGAGGTTTAATTGACTCACAATTCTGCATGGCTGGGGAGGCCTCAGGAAACTTACAATCATGACAGAAGGGGAAGTAAACACATCCTTTTTCACATGGCAGCAGGAGAGAGAAATGCATAGTGAAGCATAGGAATGCCCCTTATAAAACCCTAAGGTCTCATAAGAACTCATTCACTATCATGAAAACAGCATAAGGGAAAAGCCCCCATGATCTAATCACCTCCCATTAGGTGCCTCCCCCAACATGTGTGGATTATAATTCAGATTACAATTCAAGATGAGACTTTGAGTGGGGACACAGCTAAATTATATCAACCATATACAAAAATTAACCCAAGATGGATTAAAAGTCTAGTGGAAGACCTCAAAAATCCTAGAAGAAAATCTAGGCAACAACATTCTGGATATCAGCCTTGGGAAATAACTTGTGACTAAGTCTTCAACAGCAATTGCAACTAAAACAAAAATAGACAAGTGTGACCTAATTAAAATAATGAGTTCTACACAGCAAAATAAACTGTCAAGAGAATAAACAGACATTCTACAGAATGAAAAAAAATTCACAAACTATACCTCTGACAAGGTATTAATATCCAGAATGTATAAGGAAGTTAAACAAACCAACAAGCAACCCTCCCAAAACAAAACATTAAAAATGGTCAAAGAACATGAACAGGCACTTCTCAACAGAAGACATACAAGCAGCCAACAAACATATGAAAGAATTTTCAATATTACTAATCATCAGAGAAATGCAAATCAAAACCACAGTGAGATACTATCTCACATCACTCAGAATGGCTATTATTAAAAAGTAAAAAAATAATAGATACTGGAGAGGCTGTGAAGAAAATAAAATACTTATGGATTGTTGGTTGAATGTAAATTATTTCACACACTGTGGTGACATATAGAGGTTAATCAAATAACTTAAAACAGAACTACCAATTTCATTACTGGATGAAATATATATATATATATATATACACACACACACACATATATATACATACATATATATATATATATATATTTCTTCCAAAAATATTGATGCACTTGTATGTTCATCACAGCACTGTTCAAAATAGCAAGCACACAGAACCAACCTAGGTGCCCACTGATGGTGGATTGGATAAAGAAAATGTGGTACATATACTCCATGGAATGCTATGCAGTCATGGAAAAGAATGAAATTATGTCCTTTGCAGCTACATGAATGAAGCTGGAGGCCATAAACCTAAGTGAATTAACACAGGAACAGAAAACCAAATATCATATGTTCTCACTTATAAGTACGAGCTAAACATTGGGTACATGTGTACATAAAGATGGTAACAATAGACCCTAGAGAGGTCTGTCTGAGTTGAGTGGGTTGAAAAACTAAATAGTGGGTACCATGATCACTACGTGCATGATGGGGCCAATTGTACCCCAAAACCTCAGCATCATGCAATATATAGCCATGTAAAATCCTGCACGTGTAACCCTTGAAACTAAAATAAAACAAAATTAAAATATTGACATATATTCCAAGTCAAGAGGACTGGCATTTGGCATGGGGTGGGTGTGGGAGGGGGAGTCAAGAAACATTAAGGTGGAAAATTTAAAGCAAAATGATAAGGAGTCAAAATAGTGCAGTTTTTCTACTCCAATTGCTTATGTGAGGACCCAAGAATATAACTCCAGTTTGATAACCACACTGTCATTTATAATTTAATACAATCTAAAGCAAAAATGTGATCAACCACCTTTTTTTCAGGTATTGTGCTAATAACTGAGAATTTACTGGCAATAACAATACAAACTTTCAAGGAACTATTGCTTACAATTACAAAAGCAGAGATTCAGAATACGTTTAAAGAAACACAATAATTAAGAGACATTGATAAAGTTCAAGGTGAATGCATTTGTAGTAGTTCTTGACTATGTTACGTTTCCAGAACCTCTGCTGATTTTATTAACCCTGAATATGGTTAATGTTTGAAGCACTGGGATATGCATAGTATAGTCAGTTTTGGGCCCCTGAGGAAATATAAACAATTAATAAAAGTGAAGTCTTCATTTATTTAATGTTGAAAAATATTAACTTGATTACTTGTTGGAGAGCTTGTTGATATAACTTAGCAAATTTTGAGGGTTAAAGAGAAGTTATGGTTTAAGGAAAGGAGCAAGTATTCATATAGGTTCATGCCAATGATTCATGTAGACGTTTATTTTCTCAAAATCAGGTATAATAAAAATAAAATAAAATAATTACAAAAAATATGTAGCATATTAGTCAATATGTTACTGCTATAAATGTAATTTTAAAAAAAATTAAATTAATTCATGTGGCTTATAAGAAAGTTTGTATTTTATGTGATAATTATCTGTTGAAAAATGTTGCCAATACTTTTTTTACCAAGTTCAGATTTACTTATTCATTTTGACCTGAATCCTCAGTATGAAATGCAATATCTGTAGATGACATATCACACAAATGAGCAGAAGAATAGATGTGAAAGACTTAATGATGAGCTGTAGAATTTAATACAGATATGAGATACATACTTTTAAAGGCTTCAGTTCATTTCCTATTTGAGTATCGATAACACTGGAAAAAACAATTCTTCTTCATAATACAATTCCAAAATCTAATGACTAGCTGCTGCATACATGCTATACTTCTTGATATTGCACGTTATTTAAAATTGGATATAGTATCTTTAGCAATCGGGGTAAGCCTAGGACTAGACAAGTCAGATTGATAAAATAGAAATGAACCAACACATTCTTATCTAGCAGATCATATGAGGACTTTCCTTATTATACCTCTCCCCTCTAATCTCTCGCTTAACTTCTTTCCAGAATTTAGTATTTATCAACGTGGTCTTCAATCTCAGAATTGATCCACTTTTCTAAATTAAACCAATTTCTTGATGCCACTTATCTTTTAAAATATGTGCCTTTCCTTATTCCAGGATTCCTCCAGGCCTGCCTAATAAACATAGCAGTAAAATAGTTAGTTATATGTGCTAATGAAAATGCAAATATATGCAACTATATTGATTAAAGTCAGAGTTCTTACCTTCAAGGTTCTCATAATCTAGTGGGGAATCAAATAAATTAGCAGATAACTGCAATAGAGCATTAAAGAGATGTCAGAGCCTATCAGAGAACTGTCTTACATAATATGTCCATGATATACAAGGTTGAAGAGAGGTCCTAAGCATTTAAAAACATTTTCTTTTCTAATAATTATATTGTATATAATTATAATGTATGATTATAATGTATGTATATATAATTATACATGTGTAATTATATTATACATGTAAAAATACATGTAGGAGCTGGGCATGGTGGCTAAAGCCTGTAATCCCAACACCTTGGGAGGACGAGCTGGGTAAATCACAAAGTCAAGGGTTCGAAACCAGCCTGGCCATCATGGTGAAACCCCATCTCTACTAAAAATACAAAAAAGTTAGCCTGGTGTGTTGGTATGTGCCTATAATCCCAGCTACTTAGGAGGCTGAGGCAGGAGAATCGCTTGTACCTAGGAGGCAGAGGTTGCAGTTAGCCAAGATCACGCCACTGCCTTCTAGCTTGGGCAAGAGAGTGAGACTCCGTCTCAGAAAAAAAAAAAAAAAAAAAAAAAAAAAAAAGACATGTCAGCAACATTTATTGAACACTTACTGTGTGTTTAGCACTGTTATGAATGTTTTACATGGATTAACTTATAAGGGACTTAAAAGACAATTATACACAGCTAATAGGTGGCAGAGTCAGGACTTCAATTTAGTGCAACTCCTGAGAATATGCTATTAATTATTATACTACATTTCAATAATTAAATAAGAAGTCCAAAAAAATTGATTTCTCCCTTAATAAACACATCGATACCTAATAGACACATGTTAATTTAAAAACGGAAAATATCTTCATTTCTTTCAAGAAACGTTTTTTGTCTATTGTCTTTTTGTAGTATCCATAGCTTACTCATTGGATAATGCAACACTAGGGGATGAGAACTATAAGAGCTCCTTGCTATATTGTGTTAATTTGGAGCTGCACTTACCAAAAAAGGGCTGGAAGAGAAACCATGTAATAGGGACAGAAGAAAAAGTATATGCAGTATAGAAACACACTAAAGAACAAGGAACGTTGAGGAAACTATGAAATATGTAGACACAAATTACAAGGTGAAGAAGTAGCACAGAAATAGATAATTTAGCACTGAGTATAATAAGGAGTCAATGAAGAACTTAAAAACTCCATATTCAGATATGAACATCAGAAGGCCCCTCTGACTGAAGGATTCTTCTAAGAGAGTAAGTAAGAACAATTGCAGTTTCACATGGTATAATGAGAGTAAAGCAGTAAGGGCTAAACTAAGACAACAGCAGAGAGAAGATAAATAAGAAACATGAAAGAGAGCAAGGATGATGAATCAACAAGTCTTGAAGGTTGCCTAAAATTAGAAGCCAAGTAAGGAGATCACAGCCAATATATGGCTCGGTTGAGTGGATAGATTCTGTCCCTTCAATGGTGAAGAAAAAGAGGCAAAGGGCTGTGGCAATGTTGGGACTCACCTTACGGGTATCTTTCTCTCAAGGATTATCCTCTGGTCCTGACAGTTGTCCAAAACCTAAAATCAGAGCCTCATACTATGTTCAAGATTATGGCTGCTGATATGGCAGGAGGACTCGTTTTCTACTAGTGAACCTATTGTATGAGAAAGCAGTAATCCCCAATCACCAACTTTTTCATCACAAATAATAAAATTTATTAGTAGAACAGTTTGAAAAGAAGGAAGGTGCACTTTTATCAAGTTAAAGGAATAAACAAGCAGCAAGCCTTTTACAAGACAGTTTTCAGACATATAGAGTGTAAAACATTCTTATATTGATTCTCAAAATAGAAAACATGTATCTGAAATAGTTTTATCTTTGTACAAATATTATGTCTAACTTGAATATTATCAGTGCTAGGACTACTAATTAGTATACATGGACTTAAAATACTTTTCATTATTGTGTAGCTCTCTCTCATGTTTTGACAAAGTATATCTGACTATGTATATGTAACATATGTGTATACATTTAGACACTGTTTTTGACCTCATCTGGGCATAGCATGTTCTGTCTTCCAATAGTCCACTCTATGTTTATATTCTTGTTAACCAAATTAAATAAAAACACATGCTGCCATCACTCTTCACAAAGTAATGTTCTGATCCAACTAAGAAAATACCATGTATTTTGAAATATACCTTGATTTACTTCTGGATTAGGAGAAATAACAAACAAGAAGATAAAATTATAACTTTTTAAATTTTTCTTAAGAATCATTTAAGATGCTAATAGTCATTTTAGATAATTCTGAGTATGCAAACACTGCGTATTTTAAACTTCTGCATTTGAACTCAAACAGTGTACCACAAAGAATTTAGCGATGAAAAAAGCAGAATGACAAAAGTCTCAGGACTTTTATACGTGATGATATGGTTTGACTGTGTCCTCACCCAAATCTCATCTTGAATTGTAGCTCCCATAATTCCCATGTGTCATGGGAGGGACCCAGCGAGAGGTAATTTAATTGTGGTAGAGGGTGTTTCTCATAGTGTTCTCATGATAGTGAATAAGTCTCACGAGATCTGATGATTTTATAAAGGGTAATTCCCTTGCACATGCTCTCTCTGGCCTGCCGTCATATAAGATGTGTCTTGCTTCCCCTTCACTTTTACCCTTGACTGTGAGGTCTCCCCAGGCATGTGGAACTGAGAGTCAGTTAAACCTCCCCTTTATAAATTACCCAGTCTGGAGTATGTCTTTATTAGCAACATGAGAACAGACTAATACAAATACATTATACTAATACATACTAATATATAAACTCCCTAGATTCATATTCAGTAAGAGTTTAAGCATGATTTAGGAGACTGAATTTAAGTATCATATGGTGTCTTAGAGATTCATTAATTACCATTTAATCACTGAAGCTTAATTTCCTTATTTTTAAAACGAGAATGATATTTGTAGTCATAGCTATATTAGCTTCCTGTGGCTGCTTTAACAAAGTACCAAAACCTTCTTAGCTTATTTTAAGCAGAACTTTATTCTCTCACAGTTACGGAGATTAGAAGTTTGAAATCAAGGTATTGGCGTGCTCCTACTGAGGTCTAGGGCAAAATTCTTCCCTGCCTCTTCCAGCTTATGGTAGTTCCAGGCATTCTGTGGCTTATGGCTGCAAACCTCCGTTCTCTGCTTCCATCTGCATGGCCTTGTATTCTCTTTGTCCCTCTGCTTTTCTCTGATTAAAACACCTGCCATGGGATTTAGGACTCACCTAAATGCAGGATGATCTCATCTAGAGTTCAGTATTTTAATTATATTGGCAAAGACCTCCCCCTCCCCCAACTTAGTTTATATTTATAGATTCTGGTTGGGTGTATGTTTTCTAAGGGGATACGAATAAGAGTAAAAATTCAATGCAATACAATGTCATACAGGTAATGCAGAAGTGGCTTAGAGTTGTAAAATTATAATACGTCAACCATAGAAGAACTGTATTCTGTGTTTTCAGTATTTGACCAGATGAACTACAAGATTTTCTAAATTCTGAGAATTTTTGTTTTCATATTTTCCTCTTCTCCTTTTTCATCTTCAATTATATTTCTAGTATTAGAATGCTCTGAAATCTTCCACAGCAGTCATTTCTTGTACAGTGTTTGACATTAAGTTAATAAGATAAGTAATGTTACTTACATAGAGTTTAGTACATGCTAGGCTCTTAATAAGTAATAACTATTATTTTATTATTATTGGACTTCTGTGTGCAAAGAAGAATAGTATCTAAAGAGTTCCGACTCAGTACATTATTTAAATCCCTTGCAATGACTTAAATCAATGATATAATACATAACTTAAAAAATCCTCCTATTTATTCTACATTCTTCTCACAATTATCAAGAAATCTTTATTAGAAGTTTGCTCCGTGGAAGATATTCTACTGAGCTAATTTACAAAGATAACTAAAAATTATCCGAAAGTTTCATAGATTCTAATAAGTGGGAAAGAGTAGCTTATTCCTTGCAGTCAGTGTTTGACAATTAATACAAAGTTAGTAAAAAAAAAAACTGAAAATGCAAATGAGAATAATAAAACTAAGACACAGAACAATTTTATAGTAGAAAAATAGCCTATTAGACCTGCTAACCAAAAAAATGCATTTAATAATTGAGCTTAAATTCTAGATGTAATATTTTCAGCTGAAATAAAATTGGATTAATCAATTTTAATCTTAATTTTTAAAAATCTATAAAAACCCAGCAATGGGATGGCTGGGTCAAATGGTATTTCTAGTTCTAGATCCTTGAGGAATCGCCACACTGTCTTCCACAATGGTTGAACTAGTTTACAGTCCCACCAAGAGTGTAAAAGTGTTCCTATTTCTTCTCATCCTCTCCAGCACCTGTTGTTTCCTGACTTTTTAATGATCGCCATTCTAACTGGAGTGAGATGGTATCTCACTGTGGTTTTGATTTGCATTTCTCTGACGGCCAGTGATGATGAGCATTTTTTCATGTGCTTGTTGACTGCATAAATGTCTTCTTTTGAGAAGTGTCTGTTCATATCCTTTGCTCACTTTTTGATGGAGTTGTTTGATTTTTTCTTGTAAATGTGTTTAAGTTCTTTGCAGATTCTTGATATTAGCCCTTTGTCAGATGGGTAGATTATAAAAATTTTCTCCCATTCTAGATTATAAATCATGCTGCTATAAAGACACATGCACATGTATGTTTATTGCGACACTATTCACAATTGCAAAGACCTGGAACCAACCCAAATGTGCATCAATGATAGACTGGATTAAGAAAATGTGGCACATATACACCATGGAATACTATGCAGCCACAAAAAAGGATGAGTTCATGTCCTTTTTAGGGACATGGATGAAGCTGGAAACCATCATTCTGAGCAAACTATCACAAGGACAGAAAACCGAACACCGTATGTTCTCACTAATAGGTGGGAATTGAACAATGAGAACACTTGGACACAGGGTGGGGAACATCACACACCGGGGCCTGTTGTGGGGTGGAGGGAGGGGGGAGTGGGGAGGGATAGCATTAGGAGATATACCTAATGTAAATGACGAGTTAATGGGTGCAGCACGCCAACATGGCACATGTATACATATGTAGCAAACCTGCACATTGTGCACATGTACCCTAGAACTGAAAGTATAATAATAATTGAAAAAAATCTATAAAAACATTGAGGGGACACATGAGAAAATTTGAATTAGATTATGTATTAGATGACATTATAGATTTATTGTTAATTTTCCTAGGAGTTGTTATGTTGGTGAATTTTTAGGTGACAGGCTGAAATATTTAAGAGTGAATTGTCATGGTGTTAATGAGCTATTTCAAAGTGATTCAGATATGAGTGCATATGTGTATTTATATGCTTGTACGAGTATGTATAAAACAACTATTGACCAATGCTAACACATTTAAATTGAAGGTGGAGAGCAAATGGGCATTGGTTGAACATTTGTGTAATTTTCTATATATTCTAATATAAATATATATTATGAAAAATATAAAAAATAAATCAAAGACTTCAATATTATTTCTAATAATTATCAATGTATCTCATTGCTTAAAACAGTGAGTGGGACACAGTAGGTGCTCAGTAAATTTTTTTTTTTTTGAGACGGAGTCTTGCTCTGTCGCCCAGGCTGGAGTGCAGCGGCACAGTCTCGGCTCACTGCAAGCTCCGCCTCCCGAGTTCATGCCATTATCCTGCCTCAGCCTCCCAAGTAGCTGGGACTACAAGTGCCCACCCCCACGCCCTGCTAATTTTTTTGTATTTTTAGTAGACACGGTTTCACTGTGTTAGCCAGAATGGTCTCGATCTCCTGACCTCATGATCTGCCCGCCTCAGCCTCCCAAAGTGCTGGGATTACAGGCATGAGCCACCACCCCCGGCTGGTGCTCATTAAATATTTAATGAATGCAAAAATTACTGAATTAATAAAATAGTTATCATAATCCTTTCATGTTTGTAACTGGGAAAATAAGTAATTATTGAAATAAAATATATCATTATATAAGTTATAACAGAGATAAGGTTTAAAAATACAAGCATATTTTACTATACATATAAAATTGGGCTGGGCGCGGCGGCTCACACCTATAATCCCAGCACTTTGGGAGGCCGAGGCGGGCAGATCATGAGGTCAGGGGATCGAGAGCATCCTGGCTAACATGGTGAAACGCCGTCTCTACTAAAAATACAAAAAAAAAAAAAAATTAGCTTGGCGCGGTGGCGGGAGCCTGTAGTCCCAGCTACTCGGGAGGCTGAGGCAGGAGAATGGCGTGAACCCGGGAGCGGGGGTTGCAGTGAGCTGAGATCCGGCCACTGCTCTCCAGCCTGGGGGACAGAGCAGGACTCCATCTCAAACAAAGAAATAAATAAATAAAAATAAAAATAAAATAAATAAAATTGATCTATATTTTATGATAAATTTCATTATTAGAGATCATTACAAGTTATTTTATTTCTATTTTTATTATTTGGTCTTCACTAAAATCCTCTGATATTTTAGATTCACTCCTTACATTTGAAGAAACTCAGGTACAAAAAAATTAAATAACTTGGCTTAAAACCGCTGAACTAGTAAGTGGCAGATCTAAGATTGAACCAAACATTTTTTACTGTAACTAGTGTTCATTTTATCAAATCATGCTGCTTCTTTCTAATGTATATGCTGTTAATTAGGAAACCAGGCAAATTCAGCTCTCAAACAATACTTGGCTTGAAACTGAAAGAAAGAAATATTTTTTTAAATTTTTGACAGGGGAAATGTGTTTGAGTATTTAAGATATAAAACATTATTTAGCTGTGGTTCCTGTGCTCTAGTAGTCAGTGTCAACAGAGTCTACAATTTTTTTACCCATTTGCCTCATTTGACTGACAGTAATTGTGTCTGCTAAAGCTTAGAAATATTACATCACTGTAAGGTACCCTCTCATTTCACTTTATTTGTAGTCTCCTCCTGCTGCTCTAGATGATGGAAGTTAAAAGGAATATTTTGTTCTTTTACATGTAATTTTTGCTTTCAATAGATTGAAATTTATTTATGGAAATTAATAGCATTTATGAGGACACTATTGTAAGTGGACAATTAGCAACATAATGAATGAGTCTTTTAAAATCTGGACTGGAAAATAATATAATTCTTTTGAAAAGCTCATATACAAATTGTATCGCATGATACAGATTAGAGAACTGTAGCTACAAGGGAAGACAATATGGGACATGTTAAAGATGAATGGGTTTCCTCTCACCAAGTCAACATAATTTGTTGATTTACAGTCATAAAATGTCAGAGTGCTAGACTATAGATATTTTTTTCTTCTGTGAACATGTAGATGACTATATTTTATTTAGCACTGAATAAGCTCATTGTCCTCTGGCTCATTCACATTTAGATGGCAACATCAAATGGATCACTTTTCAGAATTACTTTCTGCCATCAACTTCTGGTACTCATCAATCTAAAAAGTAACAGCTTAACCATGTCTACTGAAGGTTAAAGGTCTCGGACCCCAGTCAAAGGCCTTATATAATTTTTGCCCCATATATGTCTATTTTTGAATTGTCTCTTATGTTCCTTGCCCACTTTTTAATGGGGTCGTTTTTCTCTTGTAAATATGTTTAAGTTCCTTATAAAGTCTGTATTTTAGGCCTTGGTTAGGTGCATAGTTTGCAAATATTTTCTCCCATTCTGTAGTTTTTCTATATATTTTGTTGATGGATTATTTTTCTATGTAGAAACTCTTTAGTTTAATTAGATCTCCTTTGTCAATTTTTGTTTCTGTTGTAGTTGCTTTTAGCATATTCATCATGAAATATTTGTCAAATCCTGTTTCCAGGATAGAATTGCCTAGGTTTTATTCCAGGCTTTTTATAGTTTGGGGTTTTACATTTAAGTCTTCATTCCATTTTGAATTGATTTTTGTAAATGGTGTAAGGAAGAGATCCAGTTTCAGTCTTCTGCATATGGCTAGCCAGTTATCCCAGCACCATTTATTTAATAGGGAGTCTTCCACATTAGTTGTTTTTGTCAACTTTGTCAAATATCAGATGGTTGTGGGTGTGCAGTATCTTTTCTGGACTCTCTATTCTGTTCCATTGGTCTGTGTGTCTATTTGGGTACCAGTATCAGGCTATTTAGTTAGCCTTGTAGTATAGTTTGTAGCCTTACAGTATAGTTTGAAGTCAGGTAATGTGATGTCTCAAGCTCTGTGCTTTTGCTTAAGATTGTCTTGGCTATTAGGGCTCTTTACTAGTTCTATATGAATTTTAAAATAGTTTGTTCTAATTCAGTGAAGAGTATCAAAAATAGTTTGGTAGGAATAGCATTGAATCTATTAACTACTTTGGGCAATATGGCCATTTTGACAATATTGATTCTTCCCATCCATGAACATGGATTGTTCTTCCATTTGTTTGCATCATCTTTCATTTCTTTGAGCAGTGTTTTATAATTCTCATTGTAGAGGTGTTTTAGCTCCCTGGTTCATTCTTTGTGTGGCTATAGTGAATGGGACTGTGTTCTTGATTTGGCTGTCAGCTTGGATGTTGATGTTGTATAAAAACACTAATGATTTTGTAAATTGATTTTATATACTGAAACTTTTCTGAAGTTGTTTATTATATCAAGGAGCTTTGGGGCAAAGAGTAAGGGTTTTCTATGTATAGAATCATATTGCCTACAAACAGGAATACTTTTACTTCCTCTCTCCCTATGTAGATGTCTTTTATTTATTTCTCTTGCCTGATTTCTTTGGCCAGAACTTCCAATACTATATTGAATAGAAGTGGTGAGAAAGAACACTTTTGTCTTGCTTCAGTTTTCAAGGGGAATGTTTCAAGCTTTTGTCCATTCAGCATGATACTGGCTGTGCATTTGTCAAAGATGGCTCTTATTATTTTGAAGTATGTTTCTTCAATGCCTGGTTTGTTGAGAAGTTTTAACATGAAGAGATGTTTAATTTTATTGAAATACTTCTCTGCATCTATTGAAATAATCATGTTGTTTTTCTTTATAGTTCTGTCTATGTAATGAATCACATTAATTTATTTGCATATGTTGAACCAACCTTTCATCCCAGGGATAAAACCTATTTGATCATAGTAGACTAATTTTCTGCTCTATTTGGTTGGCTTATATTTGTTGAGAATTTTTGCATTTCTGTTCATCAAGGATATTGACCTGAAGTTTCCTTTTTCTGTTGTGTCTCCGAAAGGTTTTGATATCAGGATGCTGCTGGCTTCATAGAATGACTTAGGAAGAAGACCTTCCTCCTCAATTTTTTGAAACAGTTTCTTTAGGAGTGGTGCCATCTCCTCTTTATACATCTGGTAGAATTTAGCTGTGAATCTGTCTGGTCATGGGCTTTTTTTGCTTGGCAGGCTTTTTATTATTAATTAAATTTTGGAGCTCATTATTGGTCTGTTCAGGGATTATACTACTTAAGCGGACTTTACAGTATTTAGGAGAAACAAAGTAGTTTAGTAATATAACTAATAGTGATCAAGGTAATACATTTTATAATCTTGTATTTATCCTCTTAAATATAAATGTCACCAAACAAAATGGTATTTGTTGAATTAATACTGAAAGTTTGAGGTTATTGTGCAACCGAGTCATAAGAACAGGCCTTCTTTTCAACAATATGTTACCAGTTTAGGCAGTTAAAAACAGCAACAAAACAAAAACAACAACATTTTATTCCTAAAGAATACTTTGAAAATAATAAAATAGCATCTGAAGATGTTAGTGTAAACTCTCAAAATTTTGAGTATTATTATATCTTAAAACTTACGTTCAAGGAAATGAATGAATAAATTGTGCTTTAAACTGACCATTTTTACTTATCATTTGTTTTTTACATAACACAACACACATAAAAGGAAAATCACTGTTTTTGGGTCTCATAGTTTATATAAGAGAGAATTTTTGCTTATTTATTGTTAGCATCTCCCAATACTGCAAGAACTTTTTTGTTGAAACTTCTCTAGTAATATTTCTAATTATTTGAAAAATATATTCAAAATCAATACAGAGACAATGCTAGTATTTGAAATATCTTACTTCTTAAGGAATGAAGTAAGAGAATAAAAATATCTCTCTCCAGAAATTAATGTTTTGGCCTTGATTTGAAAGCTAAATTCAAAAATCCATACACCTGAATAAGATATACAAAAAAGTTATATTATTTAGCTGAATAACGTTTTTGAGATTTAAAAATATCATCTGTGCAATAACAGCTTCATTTTGCTGGTTCAATTCACTGTGCACACCTATTTGCATATTCCTTCATGTTAAAATTCAAAAAGAGTGACTCTGAATGAATGCTAAATGTGTGCTGTATAGGTTCCATTATTGAGAACATAATTACCATATACAGTGCCTTGCCCAGTTAATAATGCAGGAAAACTAAATGACAGGGCTGCAGTGAGAAGGTGGTCACAGCTTTAATGACTGTATGCAAGAGGTTTCATAAATCTCCACTCAAATAAAAGACCAACTCCTGGAAGAAAATGTCATTAAAGTTGGGAAGTACTAACACAATTGATTATAAATGAATTGAACCAGAATATTCATAAACAATCCCTTTTAGTATTTTTTATCTTGATATTTCAGAGAGATATATATTACATTATATGCTCCATAACTCAGAAAAAGAAGATGAAGTGCAAACCCAATTTTCATTTCAAATTTAGTATATCTCACTTCTCCCTCTCTCATTTTATCTTTCTATGCACACACACATATATCTATATGTATCTACACATAGATATTTATATCACTACATAACATATATGTGTAGATATATACATGCATTGCTTTGTGATTTTTTCTTTTATATAAGCAGAATGATACTTGAATAAGACTTCCTGTTAAAAAATTACCATTTTTTTATTTAGTATAATTTTTAGAATGATGAAAGGCATATGTATAACTCTGCCCCTGAAATGAATATAAGCATTCAAATTCTCAGAAAAATTATGTGCATGAATTTGTAGATGCAGATGTCTGGTAATAAAGGTGCTGTAATTGCCTTACAATTAACTTTCCATTTAATAATAGAGAAGATATAGGCTTTCTATCACAAATAATACAGCCTTTTTTTAATGGATAATGTGTCTTTAGATTTTCTGAATGGAATCCTCTACAAGTCAAGAGTTCAGTTCAGAAAACAGCAACCACTCTACGCATTTTTAAACATGAAGGAATTAAGTGCAGGAAACTGTGCTGACCAGAGCATTGTCGGAGTTAAAAGGCTGAAAGAACAGTTTTGAAGCTGGGTCTACTGGAATAATACCCAGACCTAAAAAGGAAATATGCCAGAAACAAGAGCCCCTGTCTTTGCCAAAACAGACTAACATTCCAGAGGCTGGAAAATGTGCTCTTGGTGCTGCAATACAGGGATAAACCATCAGATCAAGATGCTGCACCTCTTCTGCTTATCAACACCTGTGGATTGTACCCTTCAACCCTACTGTAGGGGACCCTCACACTTCTTGAGTATCAATTGCCATTAGCAACCACAGGAAGATGGTTTCTGCTTAACTCTTGCCTTTCAAATTTTGCTGCCTGTCATCCAAAAGGTGGATCAATTTTACATTCAGGAGCTTTGTTAAAAGGGCATCTTGAAAAAGTAGTTTTTAAGTTTCAAATCTGTGATAAAGGAGGGTTAATATAAGATAAAGTATTGGGAAGCTAATGTGAGTTACATATAGCAAGGATATCCCCACATGGAAATACAATATGCTTAAAATATGATGAAACAGCACACTATATTAATATTTACTCCATAAAAACAAATACATCTCAAATTCTCAAAGTATCTCTGTTCTGGCAAGCAGAACAATTATTTTGGTAGAGTGTATTTTTTAAAAAAGAAATTAAAGGAATTTTGCAAAGGTAAGTTAAAATAGGTGACAACCCAAAGATACCAACATACTGTCAGAATTTGATCCAAATTCAGTGTGTTTTTATTGAGATCAGTAGTGACTGATAATCATGTGAAAATTAAAAGTTGAGACCACTTGTGATTAAGATCATTTCCCAAATGCTTCACCTCATTAAACTTAGAAGGCAATGACATTCATGGCAGGATGGGGTGGGGCATTTTTACTAGATATTTACTACACAACAGCACAATATGCTAATAGAAGAAAAAATCTAAATCTTTCCATGGTAATTATTTTATTTCTTTATTAGTGTTCTACTGCTGTTATAAACACTTTTCAGAAACTTACTGGCTTAAGAAAACAAAAATCTCTTCTTTTAGATTAGTTTTGTTTGTTAGAGGTCCAATATGGTTTCACTGGACCATATGAAGATAAAATGAAGGCAAAATGAATGTAGGGCTGACTTCCTCTTCTGGGACTCTATGGGAGAATTGGGTTCCTTATGGTTTTCAGCTTCTAGAAGCCTCTAGAATTCCTTGATCCCCTTTCTCCTTCTCAAAATGCAACAGTTTTGCATTTCATCCTGCCTTTTTTTTTTTTTTTCTGTAGTTAACAGATCTCTTGTCTCTGTTCTGTCTGCGTCTTTCACTTTCAAAGATCCTTGTGATTCCGTTGATGTCACTTGGGTAATCCAACACGATGGCCCCATCTAAAGGTGTGTACCCATAATCACATCTGCAACATTCCTTTTGCCATGTAAAGAACCATAACTAGCTTCTGGAAATTAGGACACATTTTTGGGGTCAGTTATTCTGCCTACAATTCTGCTTAGAGTAAGAATAACAAACACTGCCTGAAATTTATTATGCAGAGAAAAGCTCTTAGTTGTGATCTCTAGTTTATTCTCATATGACTTATGTTATTACATATACAATAAAAAGGTTGCATTGTAATGTATCCTATGGGATTTTCTGAAAGTCCATATCCTATTTGATTTTTGAACACCAAATGTATGCAATTTTATTAAATCTAGTTGAAATACTCAAAAAGAATGTACTTCATAGTAACAACTGCATGTGAAAAACTAATTTTCTTTGTAAATGGTTTTATTAGCAAACATAAGCTTGTTCATATGCTAGGAAAATTATTTCAGGAAAATTTCTGAACACTTAAATTATGTTTTATCATTCAGATATTCATTGAATCTAACACTTGAATCTATTTACTATTTATAAAATAGAATGTTACTGTTACAAAATATTTAGAAATGTGCCTATTACCTGCATCAGCATGGTTGTTTGTATCTACATGAGGACACTGATTTAGATAAACTAAAAGTAATCTGAATGTGATTTCAATTTGGAAGAAACAACAAGAGGTATAATGTGAAGCTTAGAGGTTATAGTTCTTGAGGCAGAGAAAGTGCGTACTGTTGACAGAAACATAACATGGGAATGTGAAGGCAGAGATTAAACAGGAACATGACACGAGCTTTGCTTAGAATGTGTAAACTGATAAAATACAGATGTGTGCCCCCTCCAAAAAGCAAATTAGGTATGGATACAAAATATCCATACATAACGTATAATTCTCAAAAAAGGTGGAAATACACATGTGTAATTCACATTTCTGTCAAAACATATTAAGAATAGCACCGCTGCTGCTGGTAGAGTTTTCACAGGTCTCACCAGCCTATGGGGCACCATAAACAGTAATAACTTACATTCCTCTGGCCCTTTTCTTCACTGGCTTATGTGGAACATCGTCCTCCCTTCTGCTCCCTGTTTTTTCTACCTAAATATTTTGAATTTTCTAGACTGTCTCACATGCGGAGCAAGTACACAGAGTGGCCTCCTTTGCCTGAGACTGCCACTTCTGGTGGGTGCTGTCATTCTGTGCACTCACTGGGAAGTGAGTTCACTGGGAATTGCCCTCTGAAGTCTCTGCGGTCTCCGGGACATGCTATTTCTTTCACTGAACAGCACCTCATTCATGGTCTCCCAGACAGCAACCCAGGTGCATGAGAAATAGCCATAAGCTCTTCTTAGGTGGAACAAAATAGGAGAGTGCTTTATTAATTCTTCAGCATGGGAGTATGTTTAAAAACTATCAAAACTTTGTAATTTGGTGCTGAGATGTAGCAGTTTGTTGACACAATTTTCTCTTTTTGCTGACAGTCTTCCCTTTCCCTTGGATTTAGAGGAGAGAGTCTCAAATGACTGATCTATTCCAACATATTTTCTCTACTTTGTGACAACCAAGGCTTTATTATTCAGACAACCTTCTTTTCTGCCCGGGGCCTTCTTCCCTTCCAATGACTTTTCTTAGGAAAGCCTCAAATCTCTATGCATGTGGGCTTTGCATAGACTGCCCCACCAACTCACCAGACACTGCTGAAAAAAAAAGGCAAAGCTAAGACTTAAGCTAAAATCTATATATATTCACAACACGTACCACCTTTAATATAAGACCTGTCACAAGGCACTAAAACTTTTAAAAAGCAGAGGAATATTTTTAAAATGGTGAGTAAGCCTCATTGATCTGAACCTGAAAATACAGTAACCAAATATAAAGTTGATCTAGGTAGTGCTCAGAAAACATTTAATCCAATCAGATGAAAACACAAATTTCCTTTTCTCTACATTTGGGAAGAGTTAATATCTATGAAGAGTTTCTGGGATATATTGAGCATAACTATGTCTGAAAGAGGAAGTAACAATTTCTAAACTTAGTTTTACTTCACCTGAACTAGAGATGTCCTGTTTTGTAATCATCTTGCATTCTGCAGGTATCTGTGGACAAATTCCCAGGATGTCTTTGTAGTGAAGGAATTTTGTGGAATACAATTTCTATCTGTGAAGTACTTCTGCAATCATGATTTCCACCTCACAATATTACTAGAAAATGTTCTATTCATTTAAATTGAATACAAATCTCTTATAAATTAATTCAAAAATCAAGATAAAAAATTGGAACTAATATTACCTCTCTATTCTTGTAGGAGGAGAATATGTTCTGAAAATAATAGAAACATTGATTAGCTGTTTAATTTTATTTTTTGACATATGAAATTAGGGTGTAGTTTATGACTTAAAATTTGTCACATTTGTGGAGAAATAAAGTTTATCTTTGATATTCCCAAGTTCATCACCATATTATTTATATTAGAGGAACTTAAAACCATCCTTTGTTATTTTGTTGCTTTCCTTTTAAATAGATTATTTTTAGCAGTTTACTAATGTGTTATTTTTTAACGTGCTTTATTCACAAGTCAGTCAGGAAACTATTATTCAACCTAAATTATAATTACATTGTTTAAACTATTATTGAAAACTAACAGAATATGTGTTTTACACTCATTTTTATAATACTCTATATAATTTGTTCATTTAAATTATAGTTATGTTATTTAAACTTTGAAAACTAATAGGATATATTTTTCCTACTCAAATTTTATATTTTAAATTACTATACATTTTATAACTTATTTAATTATATTCTAAAGCTTTAAAAAATGAATATTTAATTAATATAGATAGTGGAATTAAATGAAAATGGAAGAATCTTAAAAGTAAGTCCTGTCATCATCTCTCCATTCTATAACAGATAAATACCTAAGGGTTAGTGAAATCCCTTTGTCACTTTGCCTAATTTCAATATTAAATAATTCTATGCCCAGATGCAGTGGATCACGCCTGTAATCCCAACACTTTGGGAGGCTGAGGAGGGTGGGTCACCTGAGGTCAGGAATTGGAGACCAGCTTCGCTAACTTGGCAAAACGCCGTCTCTATTAAATATGCAATAAATTAGCCAGATATGGTGGCAGGCACCTGTAATCCCAGCTACTTGAGAGGCTGAGGCAGGAGAATTGCTTGAACCTGGGAGGTGGAGTTTGCAGTGGGCCGAGATCGCGCCACTGCACGCCAGCCTGGGTGACAGAGTGAGACCCTGTCTCAAAAAAATAATAATGATAATTTTATTTTGTATTTGGAGTTTTTCTGTAATGAGAAATATGTGTAGCTTAACAAAATTTTCATCAATATTTTGAAATAGGAGAACACAGAAGAATAAAAGAAACTATGAAACAAGTAAGTATAATGGGAAGGTTAAATATATCACATACATGTATGCATTCCATAAGGCATTTTGTGTGTGTGGGGGGGGGGTTTCAAATTGAAACTAAATTTATTTGACAAATATTTGAGCACCTACTCTGGGCCATACCCCGCACTGTTGCTGGTGACTTACAGGAGTGAATTCTAGCCAAGGGACTTTATATCTCAAAACTGGATGGTGTCATGGGGAGTGTCTTTTCTTCTCAACTTCTAGAAAATGGGGCAATAAAAACAACAGGAACCGAATTTACTTGCATTCAACTCTCATTTTCGAGCATCTTTAGGATGCAAAGCATCTATTCAGCACTCTAGGATTAAATACAAGTCAAATAATACATTATCACTTCCCTCACAGATACTGCAAACTACTTAGGAAGGCCAACGTTTAGACAGAACATTATACATGGCATACGACTTGAGGCCTTCAGCACCAGATTAAGTTGAGCCAAAACTCCTGGGTAAAAGCCATCTGTGGATGCTCTTTGGGCTAATCTTTTGACTTCCTTTTGTTAAGAGTTTTATTTTTTATTTAAAATTGCTCCTCCTTAGGTCTTGATGAGGACTGCATAGGAGAGGGGCCCAAGTAAAGGACATGGCCTTTACAAGAAGCATTATCAAGTGGCATGGGTTTGGTTGCAAGGAACAGAAACTGTATATGTAATTGAAAGTCCAGAGTTAAAGAAAAAATCAAATGCCGTTTGCACAGGACTACAGCACAGTCTTGGCAGTTGTATTCATTCCACCTTCCTCTGTGTGTTACCTTCATCCTCAAGCTAGACATCATGGATGTCAACTACTCCTCCCGTAAGGAACTTTTTTATCCAGTATGATTTATGATCTAATATAACTTGCTACTACCTTCTCTCATGACTTCAAAAAATAAAGAGAAATGTTATTTTTATACATTTTTCCATAAATAATATATTATTTCATTCAATACTTATTCAGGAATTAAATCCATGTTCGATGTTAGTTCCCTTTTACTTTAAGCCTCTGCATTGTGTTATTATCAGCCCAGTCTTGATCATTGTTAAAGTAGACCTTATTCCAGAGCAGAGCTATGAAAGGTAAGTAGGTAGACAGGCACAAAGTCATTGCAAATGACTAACATCTCCAACACGTTGCTATGAAATTTAGCTAACAAGAAAGTTTGGTGAAATTAAGAAATATAGTACCAGACATATATTTTCATATCTATTGATCTTTGATTAAATCTATAGGAATTTCTTCTTTGACAGCATATTTTTAAAAACGAACGCAGTTTCAGAAGTCAAACATTTTTATTTTAAGCAAATTAGATGTGGGAGAAAGAATATTTATACTGAAATGAGAACAAAAACAAACAATTCAGCCAATGAACTTGGAATTGTCACTGAAATAACTATGTATTCATTTCTGAATGTTGAGACTTTACCTGAGATTTGCTGATAATCTTTCCTTATTGTTCTTTTAATATCTGCCTTCTCGTATCTATTGTTTCTGAAGAGAAGTCAGCTATTAATCTTTCTGAGTTTCACTTTTATGTGAAAAAATCATGAATAAATCCTTTTACTCTTAATCATTTCAAAATTTTCTCTTTTTCTTTTACATGTGATAGTTTTATTTCAGTGTGTCTAGAACAAAATTTTTTGAGTTTTGTTAATTGAGGTTTTTAGATGTATATATAATCATCAAATTTAAGATATTTTGGGCTATTATTTTTTAAAATATATTATCTTTTCTGTTTTCTCTCTCCTCTCCTTCTGTGATTCTAATGATAAGAAACTCAGCTTGATGATTTTCCATAAGTCTCTGAATCTCTGTTGCTTTGTTTGCATTCTTTTTTCTTTCTGTTTTTTTTTTCACACTGAATAAGTTAATAATCTGTCTTCAAGGTGGCTGATTTTTTTTTTTTTTTTTTGAGACAGACTTTTGCTCCTGTCGCCAGGCTGGAGTGGAGTAGTGCAATCTCCGCTCACTGCAACCTCCGCCTCCTGGGTTCAAGCGATTCTCCTGCCTCAGCCTCCCAAGTAGCTGGGATTACAAGCACCCACCACCACGCCCAGTTAATTTTTGTATTTTTAGTAGAGACGGGGTTTCACCATGTTGCCCAGGCTTATCTCGAATTCCTGACCTCAGGTAATCTACTCACCTCGGGCTCCCACAGTGCTGGGATTACACACGTGAGCCACCGTGTTCGGCCCGCTAATTTTTTTCTTTCACCTCAAATCTTCTACAATCCCCTCTAGAGAATTTTTAATTAAAGTTATTATATTTTTTCACACCACCAGAATTGCTATTTGGTTCTTTCCTTTTTATTTTTTCTTTCTTTTTTTTTTAACTGTCTCTTTTGTTATATTTTCTATTGATGAAGCATTGTCAAACATTCCACTAATTTTCAAACATAGTTTATTTTAGTTCTTTGAACATATTTATAAGAAGTGTTTTGAAGTCTCTGTTTACTAAATCTAATAACCATGTATTCTCATCTTTAAATTTACTGTGTTTGTGTTTATTGTTGTTGTTTGTTGTTTTTGGAGATAGGGTCTCATTCTATCTCTCAGGCTGGAGTACAGTGGCATGATCATAGCTCACTGTGGCCTTGAACTTCCAGGCTAATGTGATCCTCCTTCCTCAGCCTCCGAAGTAGGCACATGACACCATGTTTGGCTAATTTTTTTATTTTTATTTTTTTGTAGAGACACAGGTCTCACTATGTTGCCCAGGCTGGTCTCGAAATTCATGCCTCAAATGATCCTTCCACTTTGGCCTTCCACAGTGCTGGGATTACAGGTGTGAGCCACCGCCTGGCCTTGATTAACTGTTTTTTGTTTTTTTTTATTCCTGTGTATGGCCCTATTATCTTATACATGTCTTATTCTTGTTTGTTCTTGATGACAGCGGCAGTTTAGATAACATACTGTAACAACACTAGGTTCTGAATTCTTCTTACGTAAGTTGTTATTTATTTTTTATTTTTATTTGTTTGTTTAATGACTTGCCAGAACCAATTGTGCAGAAACCTATTTCTTCCACAGTGCATAATCATTAATAACTCTGCTCAGTTTTGTTTAATTATCTTTATTTTTTTCACACTAGCGTTCATGGCTGGCCAGTGGGTCAACATAGCATATTGGCTAGCCAATGATTGGTCAGAGATTGAACCTAAGCTCCTAAAGCTAGTAAGGCTTAGAACTGCAGCATGCATTTATAGTGCAAGCAGTTTGTAAGTTGGCCCCAGCTTTTACTTTGTACTTGTGCAGTTTCATGTTCAGCCAGTGGTTAGTATATAGCTGAGACAATTTCTAATCTCTCCTAAATAATGCACAACTGCTTGCATGCATGAATCCTTCCAGATCACCAGGAATATGTGAAAGCTTTATCAACACCCCCTATGACCATTTTGTTCTCTAGATATTCCTGTTAGATTTTTAATTGATCAACCAAACTCAGGCGCTAGCTGTGATGTTGTCCTTCCACAATTGCAACTGAGATCGTTATTTGTTTCCAAAATAACTCTGGGCATGGGGCTTTTCCTTAGAACTCAGTCTCTGAGAAGTCAGCCTTCTCTAGTGTATTGAGGCTGCTGGTATTCACAGTTACTTCCATGGAGCTGGTATGTCTTAGATATATTTTCCTCTGTACAAGATTTTGTAGTTTTTCTTGAATAAATGGTTTTTAATTTGTTACGTACCTCTAATTAATTTCTAGAGTTCCAAGGGGGCGGTTTTTGATTACGTTGTCCAGTTTTCATCATTGCTGTTTGGTGAGAGGATTTGCTTATTAATCATTCTACCATAGGCACACTATCTATCACAACTTACTTTCAAGAAATAGACAACTTTATATATTTATATATAAAATATATATGATATGATATATATTATATATATTATATACTATGTTGATATATTCATATTATGATATATCAACATAGTATATAATATATGATATGTATATATGTTGATCATGAAACTGCACTTGCCAGAACCAATATTTTATATATATATATACACACACATATAACACCATTGTTCCTTGTTTAAATCTCTTTTAAACATTGTTTTATATTAGAATATTTTGTAGTTGAATTGTGTGAATTTTACATAACAAGGCACTATGATTAACATTGCAAGCACATTTTTCTACTTTGTTGATTGCTTGTTATATCTCTCATCTATACATGTGTATGTGTGCATGTGTGTGTGTGTATTTGTGGAGACAGAGAGTGAGATAGGTGTTTCGAACTTTAATAATCAAATATATAGTGACTTTTCAATGGTTATTTAATTTTGTGAGAGGTCTTTCTACACTGATACCAGCAATATGTCTAACTCAAAATGTCCTATTTTTATCACAACTTTAAAAGTTTTAAATATATTATCTTTCTGGATTATCTTTGGATGTACAATGTGCAGTAGAATAGTATTTTATTACTAAATGCTTATTCAATGGTGTCTCCAGTATTTCTTAATAATTTGCACATATACTTTGATATAAAGTGACATTGTTTTTGTATAATGAATATATTTAGTAGTGGGATTCTTTTTCTTTTACATTAAATTCATATAATTTTGTAGTCTTTTAAGATATACTATCACTTTTTGCTATTCATTTTAAAAATTCTCATTTTAAAGAGCTTAGAAAAATATAAAAATATTCAGAAATTTATTTAATAATTTATCAATATCATACTATACTGTAACTTTCTTCAGTGACAATCTGATTTAATATATTCTTATATCTATAAATATAAAAAGGTATAAATTTAATAGTTGCACAGCATTACATTGAAGAGTTTGAATTATTCAACTATTTGCTTCTGTTAAAAATTTAGGGTTTTTTCAAAGCCTTATTTATACAAATATCAATTTAATCAATATTGTTTTATTAAAAATGTGATTTAAATATTTGTTTAATTATTGCCTGGTCCATTAAGCTGAATTGTCTCCTTAATTCTAACACGTTTTACCTGATGTGTTAGGCTGTTCTTGCATTGCTATAAGGAAATACCTGAGGCTGGGTAATTTGTAAAGAAAAGAGGTTTAATTGACTCCTATTTCTGCAGGCTGTACAAGCATGGTGCTGGCATTTGCTTGGCTTCTGGGAAAGCCTCAAGGAGATTTTACTCACGGCAGAAGGCAAAGCAGAAGCAAGCATATCACACTGTAAGAGTACCAGCAAGAAAAAGAGGGAGGAGTTGCCACACACTTTTAAACAACCAGTTCTCCAGAGAACTCATTGCCTATTGCAAGGATAGCACCAAGCCATGAGGAATCCATCCTCATGATCCAGTCATTTCCCACCAAGCCCCATCTCCATCACTAGGAATCACATTCTAACATGAGATTTAGAGGGCACAAATATCCAAACTACATCACATGACTTTTGGGAATTTTATTTATTGGAAATAATATCTATAAACATTAATATTGGACTATTTTTCATTCTAATACTTATATTTTATTTCCTATTACAGTGGTATCAAGGTGGCTAAAATGCCCAAAACAATATAGAGTGATAATGGTTAAACAAGTATACTTGTTAAGTGTCTAAGTTAATAGAAATAATGAGATGTTATTTGCTTAATTATTAGAGGATTACAGTTTTGTGCTTAAATTTCTGTATATATAATGAATATGTGTTTCTATTCCCAAGTCAAATAGCATTTTTATTAAGGATGTTGTGTTTTTTAAAGGTTATTCTCAGTAGTTATAATAACTTCTCTCTCTCTCTCCCTGTCTTTCTTACTCTTAAATATGATGATACTATTTAAATAATGGAATTATTTATATGCAAACATATTAGGTCACTTTGCACGTATCATTCAATTTAAGAGTAAGTTTTGCCTAGGGGAATTTGCTTATATATGTGTTTTTGTGTACATGCCTCTGTGTGGAATAGTGTTAGTGTGTGAATTATATTTCTGAAGTTTAGTACTAGTAACTGCTAAAATGTTAGCTATATAAAATGAGTCTGAATGCAATATAAGATGTTTTTTGTACTCTTTAACAATATTTCTACCTCTTCAAAACTGATTTGTCCTGATATTTTTGGAAGCTTTCTTCTAATTTATTTTCCTATTACTTACATGAGAGGTTATCTATACTTTCGTGAGTCTATTTTTCTTAGATATACTTATAAAAGCATGTATTTTGAAATTTTCTAATTTCATAGCATTAAATTGAATCTTATATTCTTTTACCATTTTTAAAAATCTAACTTTTTTCTATATTTTATTGTACTAAATAAATATAACATAAACTTAACATTTTAACCATTTTAAATGTATAATTCAGTAGTATTAAATACATTCATAATATTGTGCAACCATCACCATGCATAGGCATAACACTTTCCATCTTTTAAAATGTAACTCTATATCTATTAAACAGTAACTCCCCATATCTACCCCTCACCCCTCAGGCCCTTGCAACCATCATTTTTTTTCTGTTTTTATAATTTTGCTTAGTCTAATTACTTCATATGAATGAAATCACACAATAATTGTCTTTTTGTGACTGGCTTATTTCACTTAGCTAAAGGTTCATCCATCTTTTAATAAGCATTAGAATTTCTGTCCTTCAGTAAGGCTCAGTAATATTCCATTGTATGTATATACCACTTTTTGCTTATCCATTTTTCACTCAATGGACATTTAGGTTGCTTCCACATTTTAGCTATTGTGAATAATGCTGTTATAAACATAAATGTGCAAATATCTCTTTTAGACACTATATTCAGTTGTTTTGGGAGTATACCCAGTAGTGAAAATGCTAGAGCATATGGTAATTCTATTTTCAATTTCTTCAGTAACTACCATATTGTTTTTCAGAGCAATTGTACCATTTTGCACACCCATGAAGAGTTAACAAGAGTTTCTCTTTTTCTACATTCTAATCAAAGTTTGTTCTTTTCTTTTCTTTTTTTTAATTATCTAAAAGGGCATGAGGGCATGAGGTTGTATCATGTAGTTTTGATTTGCATTTTGCTAGTGATTAGTGATGTTGAACATGTTTATATGTGCTTTTTGTCTATTTGCTTATCTTCTTTGAAGAAATGTCTGTTTAAGTCCTTTGTACATTTTTGAATTAGTTTCTTTGCTATTTTTGTTGTTGTTGTTAAATTTTAGAAGTTCTTTATATAGTTTAGGTATCAATCCCTTATCAGATACATAATTCACAAATATTTTCTCACATTTGTGGGCTGCGTTTTTGCACTGCTGATAGTAACTTTTGATGTATAATTTTTTAAAAATTTTCTTGAAGTCCTATTTGTCTATTTTTTGTTTTCTTACCTGTGCCTTGGTGTCATATCTAACAAATTTCTACCAAGTTCAATGTGAAGATTTTGCCCTGCTTCATTCTAAGAGTTTTATAATTTTACGTCTTATATTTAAATCTTTGATCCTTTTTGAGCTAATTTTTGAATATATTAGGGTCCAACTTTATTGTTCAGTATGTGTATATCTAATTTTTTCAGCATCGTTTATTGAAAGACTGTCCTTTCCATATTGAATTTCCTTGGAACTTTTAATCAAAAACCATTTTATCGTATACATGAGGGTTCCTTTCTGGGCTCTGTATTCTATTCCATTGGTCTATATGTCTGCCTTTATGCCAGTTCTGTACTGACTGTTTTGATTATAGGAGTTTTGTAGTCACTCTTAAAAATCAGCAAATATCTTTCAGCGATATTCTCCTTTACTCAAGATTGTTTTGGCTATTAAGGGTCCTTAGAGATTACATATATTTTAAGATGTTTTTCTCCTTTTTACAAAAAGAAAAGTCAGTGGAATTTTGATAGGAATTGCATTGAAACTGTAGATGTTTTGGGTAGTATTGATATCTTAACAATATTACATCTTTGAACACAGGATGCATTACCATTTAGTTATGTCTTTTAAATTTATTTCAGCAATGTTTTTAGTGTAAATTGTACAAGTCTTTCACCTCTTGGTTAAGCTAATTTCTAGTTTTCATATTTTTTTGATGCCATTATAAATGGAATTATTTAAATAATTTTCTTTTCATATGGGTCATTGTAATATAATATATAAAATGTAGCCAGTTTGTGTGTTGTCTCTGTATTATGCTACTTTGCTGAATTTATTTATTATTTCTAAGAGTTTTTGTGGAATAATTAGGCTTTCTACATAAAAGATCATGTCAAATGTGAGTAGAGATAATTTTACTTCGTTTTCAATTCAGATGCCTTCCATTTATTTATCTTGCCGAAATGCTCTGGCTACAACTTCTAGCACCAGATTGAATAGAAACGGTGAAAGTAGGCATCTTTACCTTTCCTGATCTTAGAAGGAAAGCTTTCAGTCATTCACTGTTGACTGTAACGTTTGCTTTGGGTTTTTCATATGTGGCTTGATTTTTATTATGCTGAGGTATGTTTCTTATATTTTACTCAAGTCGTTTTTGGAGTATTTTTATAATAAAAGGGTGTTGAATTTGTCAAATGCTTTTTCTCAAACAATTCAGATGATCAGGCTGTTTTTAAAAAAATGTATTGATATATGGTATTGTATTGATTTATTATTGTATGCTGAACCATTATTGCATTCCAAAATCAAATCCCACTTAAACATGGAGCATAATGTTTTTGATATGCTGCTGAATTCAATTTGCTACTATTACGCTAAGACTTTTTGCATCAATATTCATAAAGAATATTGGCCTGTAGTTTTTTTCTTGCAGTGTCTCTGCATGGCTTTTTTAATCAGAGTAAGCTGGCCTAATAGAGTGACTTAGGAAGTGTTCCCTTCTATTCAGTTATTTGGAAAAGTTTGAAAAGCGTTGGTATTAATTCTTCTTTAAATTCTTCATAGAATTCACCAGTGCAGACATCAGGTACAGGGCTTCTCGTCGTCAAGAAACTTTTGATTACTGACTTGTCTCCTTACTAGTTATAGGTCTACTTATATTTTAAATTTCTTTATGATTTAGTCTTGGTAGATTTTTATGTATCTAGAAATTTGTACAATTCATCTAAGCTATCTAATTTTTTGGATCAGTTCTGTCTTAAAATGCTCTTCAGTTTTTTTGGAATCGGTAGTACTGTTCCCATTTTCATTTCTGACCCCAGTAATCTGAGTAAATTTCTTTCACATTACTTTTCATGTATATTCTCTAGATATTTTCTTTCTGTTTTTGTTTACCATGAGGTTACATTTTACATCTTCAAGTTATAACACTATAAATCTACCAGTTGAACTTGAAAACATACAAAACTCTGGTTCTTTACAACTCCATCCCCACATCTTTTGATTGTTGTGACAAAACTAAGTCTTTATACATTATGTTCCCCAAAACATAAACTCTTTTGTAAAAAAGCATTAGTCTCTTAAATTAAGTAGAAAAGGAAGTGTGGAGTTACACACTAAAGTTACAATAATACAAGCTTTTATACAAACATTTTTTAAAAATGTTTTAGTATCTTAAATTATCTAGAAAACAAAAACTTGAGTTGCAAACCATGGTTACAATATTAGCTTTTATAATTTCCCATGTATACCATAATTGAGATATTTATTTCCTCATACAACTTTGAATTATTGTCTAGTATTTGTTTATTTTCTCCTCCAGGACTCCCTTGAGCATTTGATGTAGGGCAGGCCTGTGGGAAACAAAGTCCTTCAGCTTTTGTTTATCTGGGAAAGTTTCACAGTCTGTGTCTTTTAATTGGGGCATTTAGCCCACTTACATTTAAGGCTAATATTGCTATGTGTGAATTTGATACTGTCATCATGATGCTAGCTGGTTATTTTGCACACCAGTTGATGCAGCGTCTTCACAGTGTTTCTGGTCTTTATATTTTGGTGTGTTTTTGCAGTGGCTGGTACCAGGTTTTCTTTTCCATATTTAGTGTTTCCTTCAGGAGCTCTTGCAAGGCAGGCCTGGTGGTGACAAAATCCCTCATCATTTGCTTGTGTGGAAAGGATTTTATTTCTCCTTCCCTTATGAAACTTAGTATGGCTGGATATGAAATTCTGGGTTGAAAATTCTTTTATTTAAGAAGGTTGAATATTGACCCTCACTCTCTTCTGGCTTATGGAGTTTCTGCTGAGAGATCTGCTGTTAGTCTGATGGGCTTCCCTTTGTAGGTGACCTTTCTCTCTGGCTGCCCTTAATATTTTATCCTTAATTTGACCTTGGAGAATCTGATGATTATGTGTCTTGGGGTTGCTCTTCTCTCTGAGTATCTTAGCGATGTTCTCTGTATTTCCTGAATATGAATGTTGGCTTGTCTTGCTAGGTTGGGGAATTTCTTCCGGATAATATCCTGAGGTGTGTTTTCCAACTTGGTTCCATGCTCCCTATCGCTTACATGTACTCCACTAAATCATAGGTTCAGTCTTTTTATATAGTCCCACATTTCTCAGACATTTTATTTGTTCCTTTTCATTCTTTATTCTCTCATCTTGTCTGCATGCCTCATTTCAGCAAGATGGTCTTCAAATTCTGATATCCTTTCTTCTGCTTGATCGATTTGGCTATTGATACTTGCGTATGTTTCATAAAGTTCTAGTGCTGTGTTTTTCAGCTCCTTCAGGTCATTTATGTTCCTCTCTAAACAGGTGATTCTAGTTAGCAACTCCTGTAACCTTTTATCAAGGTTCTTAGCTTCTTTGCATTGGGTTAGAACACGTTCCTTTAGCTCAGTGGAGTTTGTTAATACCCATCTTCCAAAGCCTGCTTCTGTCAAATTTGTTCATCTCATCCTCCATTCAGTTCTGTGCCCTTGCTGGAAAGGTAATGTGATCATTTGGAGAAGAAGCATTCTGGCTTTTGGAATTTTCAGTGTTTTTGCATTGGTTTTCCTCATCTTCATGGATTTATCTACCCGTTGATCTTTGAGGCTGTTGATCTTTGGGTGGGGATTTGTGGGGGGGGGGGGTCTTTTTTGTTGTTGGTGGTGGTGTTGTTGCTTTTGGTTTGTTAGTTTTTCTTCTAACAGTAAGGCCCCTCTTCTGAAGGTCTGCTGCAGTTTGCTGAGGGTCCACACCAGACCCTGTTCACCTGGGTATCACCAGGTGAACTGCAGAGGCTGCAGAACAGCAAAGATTTCTGCCTGCTTCTTCCCCTAAAAGCTTCGTCCCAGAGGGGCACTGGCCTGATGTCAGCTGTATGAGGTGTCTGTCGACCCCTGTTGGGAGGTCTCTCCCAGTCAGGAGGCACCGAGTCAGATACCTGCTTGAGGAGGCAGTCAGTCCCTTAGCAGAGCTGGTGCTCTGTGCTGGGAGAATCCCCCTTGACAGGATCAGCCACTCTCTTCAGAAATGGCAAGCATCAAAGATTAAATCCGTTGAACCTGAAACCGCAGCTGTCCCTACCCCCAGGTGCTCTGACCCAGGGAGATGAGAGTTCTGTCTGTAAGCCCCTGACTGGAGCTGCTGGATTTCCTGCAGAGATGCCTTGCCCAATGAGGAAGAATCTAGAGAAGCAGTCTGGCCACAGCCGCTTTGCTGCGCTTTGGTGAATTCTGCCGAGTCCAAACCTCCCAGTCTCCTTAGCACTGTCAGGGGAAAATTGCCTACCAAAGCCACAGTAATGGTGGTTGCCACTTTCTCCATCAAACTCAGTCATCCAAGCCAGACTCCAGACTGCTCTGCCGGCAGTGAGAATTTCAAGCCAGTTGTTCTTAGCTTGCTTGGCTTTATGGGAGTGGGACCTGCGAGTAAGACCGCCTGGCTTCCTGGCTTCAGCGGCCTTTCTAAAGGACAGGATGTTTTTCCTGTCTCACTGGAGTTCCAGACACTGCTGGAGTTTATATATAAACAGCTGCAGCTCAGTGCCTGCCCAAATAGCTGCCTTGTTTTGTGATTGAAACCCGGAGCCCTGGTGGTATAGGCTCACGATGTAATCTCCTGATCGGCAAATTGAAAAAAAAAATTGTGGGAAAAGCATAGTACCCCTCAGGAGTAGCACAGTGCCTCACGGCTTCCCTTGGCTGGGGGAGGGAGATCCCCCGGCTCAGTGCACTTCCCACGTGAAGTGATGCCCTACCCTGCTTCTGCTCCCTGAGTTGCACCCACTGCCTAAGCAGTCCCAGTGAGACGAACTGAGTACCTTAGTTAGAAATGCAGGAATCACTGGTTTTCTGCGTTGATCTTGCTGGGAGATGCAGACCAGAGCTGTTTCTACTCTGCCATCTTGGCCCCTCCCACCAAATATGTTTTTTACAGGTTTTGTTTTGTTTTGTTCTCATTCTGTGTCTTTTCCTGGGCTTGTGTTTTCACTTTGTAATTTTTTCTGTATATGCAGTTACTTCTAAATGTTATAGCCTTTAACGTCTGACTTCCAAAAGGAAAAAAAAAACATAGAAAAAAATGAAAATTGGCGGACAAGGGCATGAGTCCCCTCTAAATTCCTTGGTAATTCAGCCAAAGTGGGAGGCCCTGGCAAAAGTGGGGGTAGATGCAACAACACTGATCATTCGCTTCTTTTTCTATATCTTTGTGATCAGAAGGAACAACCCAAAATCAGAGTACAGATCTCTGATTTTTGAAAAGTCTCCTTTTTGGCCACCTGGTTCCTGCATGCTATAAATCCAAGCCTTTCCCTGGAAGTTTCAAGCCTTCAAAAGACTCCAGAGTTCCAAAGTAGTTATATCAGACTGTGATTCTGTCAATGTCACCATTGTCTATGTGGGGAGAGAGATTCCTGGTGCTCCCTCCTCTGCTATATTCCCATAGCCTTTCTCCAAAAGCTAACATCTTTAAGGAGTATCTCTATCATGTGATATTATGTCATTTATGCTAATTTTTTTGTTTGTTTGTTGTTTGAGACGGAGTTCCACTCTGTTGCCCAGGCTGTAGTACAGTGGCGTGATCTCCGCTCACTGCAGCCTCCACCCCCCAGGTTCAAGTGATTCTCCTTCCTCAGCCTCAGGAGTAGCTGGGATTACAGGTGTGCTCCACCATGTCCGTCTACTTTTTGTATTTTTAGTAGAGACAAGGTTTCACCATGTTGGCCAGGCTGGTTTCCAATTCCTAGCCTTAAGTAATTTGCCCTCTTTATTGCCCTCTTAGGTCTCCCAATATGCTGGGATTACAGGAGTGAGCCACTGCACCTGGACTAATTTATGCTATGTTTTTACATTTACTTTAATCTTTCCAAATAGTTGTACATTTTATTGGAGTTTTTAAAAATAAATGTAAAATTTATTTTATGATGTTACTCATTTTATGTCTCTGAAACTATTTGTTCACATTACAAAATATCTTACTTTTCACTCAATTTTATTATTTTGAGAATTGTGATTATAGTGTCTTTACACTAAAATTTCTCATATTCACCCTTTATTTCTCACTATTTAATATTTATATAGCATAGCAAAAGCTTAATAAATATTTAAAGTATTTTTGTGGTTAATAATTGGAAAAACAGGAAGAGTCCAGGAAAATATATGCTGAAATAGATATCATGTTAGTTAATGTTATATGTCAAATTTACTGGGTTAAGAGAGGCCCAGAAGGCTGGTGTAAAACTATTTCTCAATGTGTCTGTAAGGAGAATTCCAGAGGAGATTAGCATCTTAATCATTAGACTGAGTAAAGAACTAACATGGGCAGGAATCATCCAATCCACTGAGGGCCTTCCTGGAGTAGAACAACAAACAACAACAGCAACAACAACAACAACAACAAAAACAGAGAAAGGGTGAAAGTACTCTCTTTTCTTGAGCTGGCACATTTGTTTTCTGCCCTCCAACAGAGCTCTTGGCTCTTTGTTCTTTGGACTTCAGGATTTACATCAGCGTCCCCTTGGTTCTCAAGCCATCAGCTGGGGTCTTGGAATTATACCATTAGCTCCTCTAGTTCACAATCCTTTGGGCTCAGAATAATCACTAGCTCTCCTGGTTCTCCAGTTTTTGGAAAGCATACCACGGGACTTCTCAGTCTCCATAATCATATGAGCCAATCCACATAATAAATATCCTCTTATATGTTCATATATATCCTATCGGTTTTGTTTCTTTCATAAAACAAATTTGCAATTGGGGAAAAAGTGGTCTGTAAAAAGCATTTAAATACTGAAAAGTTTGTTCTTATTGAATATTATATTACGTTTTAAGTGTTTATGGTAGAGAAGCATAACCATATTGCTAGTGAAACCCTATTATGAAAGGTAAAAATAAATATTTTAATATTTTGAAATTTGAAAAAAAATTATCTCCACTTATTCCTTAATCTATTTCTGTTGATCACTGCTCTAGGCTTTAATTGACAAAATGGGATTTGAGACCCAGATAATTAACTTTATATTCTGTGTATTCTTGCTCAATATTCTTTTTAGTTTTTGTTTGTAACCATATATATATTTAATAAAGTTCATTTAAGCATTTTTTACTCTATTGATGTTTATCACCCTAATTCTTTTCTACTGTTTAATTATTGATTGTAATTACCCCTTGTTTATCAACATTGCTTCTTAAATTTCTGTGGCTTTTCAAAGAGTGTTATTCTGTCCGAATTATTTCATTCTAGGAAATATTTCCTCTTGTTTTCATTGAAATAAACCAATTCTATAGCCAGATGAGGAATTCCAGGGTCATAATTTTTGTCTTTAAAATTGTGTGCCAGCAATGACTTTCAGATATATTTGGCACAGAGAGAATTGATAATAGTCTGATATTTTCCTTAGAGTTCCCCATATATGTGTATAGGTGGATGAGGAGGATCATATTTTATAGATGTACCTTAAATGACATGGGATGAGGGATATTCTGGGTAGGAAGTAGAGTCTGTAAGCTCTAGCCTAGTTCTAGTTTAATAAAAGCTTACTATAACGTAAATCAGATATCATCCCAGGTAATAAAAACACCATACCAATTTCCTCATGTGGTAGGCAGAATTTTAAGATTGTTCCTGTAATTTCCAACCCCTGATGTTTAGCCCTTCATTTAATTCAAGCCCTCGACCTTCTTTCTTTATTTTTTGACAGTAGAATTTCTTCTGTTATGAGTCAGCTTACTAGTGGTGGTATATACTTCTGTCTCTCAGCTTAGGTCTGTGGCAGTTTAAACATATGCATATTATACAAGTTACTCTATTTCTGGCTACCAGAGTTTCCCAAGATTCCCCCAGCATCATCCATTCAGTATTTTGTGGTTCTGTATGTCCTGGGATTAAACACATGAATGCTATTCTTACTCCACTTACAACATTGAAGTTTTCTGGGAGTTGTTGTCTCTAAATTACTTGAATAGGAAAGAATAAATGCAAAATTCAACAGGATAAATGTTATTTAATTTTCTAGATGGTGCATCTATTTCTGAAATATAGGTGCATATTTGGAGTAAAATCAAGGTTCTTTATTTGCTTTTAGCTAGAGATGTTGATTTGCTTTCTATTTATGTCATCTATTATTATACATTCTATTCCAATTTTTAAATCTTGTGTTCATTTGATAATTTTCTAAATGCTCACAAAATATATTTATAAAATTATCTTATTCATTCATTCAAAAATGATGGTTTCTACAAATGACAAATATTTGATATTTTGTATAACATCAATATCTTCATTAAAGCCTTTCTGGCCTGCCATATTTGCAAACATGCCAACATCTTTGCAACATCAGTATCAAGAGCCTCATCTGCAATGTAGCAGCTGGTGGAGCTGCCCCAGCAGTAGGTGCTGGTAGGAGATACTACCCCTTCCTCAGCTACTGCTGAAGCTAGGGAGAAGAAAGGAGAACAAAGAGAGGAATACGAGGAGTCCTACCATAACGTGGGCTTCAGGCTTTTTGACTAAACTTCTGTTGTAACATTTCAATAAAGAGCTGAACTCTATAATAAAATAGAATGAGGTTTGGAGAAGTGGAGGCTGAGTGGTAATATGTAGTTAGAAGTCACACTATGTACACAAAACTTGAGATGTGAGAAGACAAGATTTAGTAATGTTACTACAACTAAAGAACATGTGAGGTAAAGGCAAGAAAGACAGGGTCCAAATGGTAAAACCCAAATATATTTACGTTTGTCTTATGTCAATTGTATATGGGTACAAATAAGATTTTAGTACCTATAAAGAAGTCATACATATATTTTTTTAATTCCTTACAGTAAACAGTTTTGCAATTATGTAAGTTCCACTAAAATCTCAAATTAATGCTCATACAGGAAAAAAATTGAATTGCAGGCAATTTACAAAATAGCTACTATTACTTATTAGATGAGTCAGTATATATATTTGTAGGTATGGTGTATGTGCTGTATGTGCATAGGTATGTATGCATATGTTTGTGTGCCTATGTATGTGTCTATATGTGTATGTGTCTATATATATGTATAAATATAATTTTAATGGCTTTTTATACCAATGACCTGATACCTTATGCCAGTAATCATGAATAGTCATTATTGGACAGTAATCCCTAGACCAGCAGGATTAGCAGAGTCTAGAAATTTGTTACCAATGCATATTATCAGCCTGTACTATACACTTCAGACTGCTGAATTAGAAACTGTAGGGATTGATTGGCTGGGTGCAGTGGCTCATGTCTGTAATCCCAGCACTTGGGGACGCCAAGGTGGGTGGATCACAAAGGAAGGAGATAGAGACCATTCTGGCCAACATGGTGAAAATACAAAAATTAGCTGGGTGTGGTGGCATGTGCCTGTTGATCTAGTAATCATCCTTTAATAAACCTTACATTTAATTATATGCATATAAACTTTTAAGAACCACCGATTTAAAAAACATCACTTGTAGTATATTTTTCATATAAGAGAAATATTGATAAGAAACTTTTAGGGGTTTTTAAATAAGAATATTTTCTCTGACCATTTTGAAGCAAAATCAGGTACTTTAGGGAGATTGTTGCCTTTGCCGTTTCTAGGTGACAGACACTAAGACATGACATTACCATTAATAAATGTAGTATAATTTAAAAATTATAGGAAACAAGTCAGGTAGACAAAGGAAAATGTATTTTGCAACTGATACACTTTTATTTTCAAAACTAGAGGACTTAATTTCCAAGCACTTATATGAGAAAAACATCGGTGAAAAAAAAAGTTAGTATGAATAAAATGAAAATCTAGGATCCAGATTCTTACTATATGTGGCATTAATATACTATTTTTTTGAAATATACCACATTCCATAACGCTAATATATAAAATAGTACTGTTTAAAGAATACACCACTGGGACTGCCCTGAGTAAGACAGCACACAGCACTGGGTCTCACTCAAGGTCTGTTGTAACCACTCTCTGGCTAGCACCTATGTTCACTCAAGGCTCTAGCTCTGTACAATCAGCAGCTGGCAAAGTCAGCCATGTTTGTGTCATTCCCTTCAGGGTAGAAAGTTCCCCCAGGTCCCGGGCAGGTCCAGAGATGCTGCCTGTGAGCCAGGGATTGGAGTAAAAAAACCTTAGAAACATACCTTATGTTCTATTCTACTGCAGCCAAACTGGTACTCAAACCACAATATACACTCTTTCCAGCTCTTTCCTTCCCTTTCCCCAGGCAGAGGGGCCTATTGCTGCAGCCACCACCACCATTGGCTCATGAGGGGTTCTGCCAGGCTACTCCTGATGTTCACTTAAAGCCCAAGAGCTCTTCCTTCAGTTTGTGGTGAATGCTGCCAGGCTTGGTACTCACCCTTCAGGGCAGTGGGATCTCCTCTGGCCCAGGGCAGGTCCAGAAATGCTGTCCAAGATCCTTGATCTGGGCTTGGAGATTGCAAGTTCCTGCTTATGGCTCTACCCTTCTGTGGCCAAGCTGGTACCTAACTTGCAAGACAAAGTCCTTTTTAATTTTTTCTCTGCTTTTTCCAAACAGAAGGAATCTTTCACCATAGCCACCACAGCTAGGAATGTGCTAGGTCACACCTGAAGCCAGCAGGTCTCAGAGCCCAAGGCCCATGGCATACTGCTTGCATATCACTATTGGTTATTCAGGGCCCAAGAGCTCTTCAGTCAGCACATAATGAATCCTTTCAGAACTTGGTTTTTCCCTTCAAGGCAGTAGGTAACCTTTTGGCCAAAGGTGTGCCTAGACATGTTATCCATGAGCTAGGGCCTGGAATGGGAGTCTCACAACTCTTATTGGTGGCCTATCCTACTGTGGTTGAGCTGGTATTGAAGATACAAGACAAAGTCCTCTACTCTTTGCTCTCCCCACTTTAAGCAGAAGGAAAGAGTTACTTTTATTGCTGCAAGCTGCAGTGCCTAGTGTTGAGGGAAGGGTGGTATAAGCACTTCCTTAGCTGCCCCGGCCGGTGTCTCCCTCGGTCATGTGGCACCCTAGTCCATTGACTCTGAGCCCAGCCCAGCACTAGTAGTCGCCTAGGAATTACAGTCTTTGCGTGTCCGGAATTGGTGGGTTCTTGGTCTCACTGACTTCCAGAATGAAGCCACGGACCCTCGCAGTGAGTATTACAGTTCTTAAAGATGGTGTGTCCGGAGTTTGTCCTTCTGATGTTCAGACGTGTTCAGAGTTTCTTCCTTCTGGTGGGTTCGTGGTCTCACTGGCTTCAAGAGTGAAGCTGTAGACCTTCGTGGTGAGTGTTACAGCTCTTAAGGCGGCACGTCTGGAGTCGTTCGTTCCTCCCGTCCCGAGTTGTTGATTCCTCCCTGTGGGTTCGTGGTCTTGCTGGCTTCAGAAGTGAAGCTGCTGACCTTAGCAGTCAGTGTTACAGCTCATAAAGGCAGTGTGGACCCAAAGAGTGAGCAGCAGCAAGATTTATTGCAAAAAGCAAAAGAACAAAGCTTCCACAGTGTGGAAAAGGAGCCAAGCAGGTTTCCGTGGCTGGCTCCTGCAGCATGCTTTTATTCCCCTTTCTGGTCCCACCCACATCCTGCTGATTGGTCCATTTTACAGAGAGCTGGTTGCTCCATTTTACAGAGAGCTGATTGGTCTGTTTTACAGAGAGTTGATTGGTCCATTTTTACAGGGTGCTGATTGGTGTGTTTACAATCCCTGAGCTAGACACAGAATGCTGATTGGTGCATTTACAATCATCTAGCTAGACATAAAAGTTCTCCAAGTCCCCACTAGATTAGCTAGACACAGAGCACTGATTGGTGCATTTACAAACCTTTAGCTAGACACAGAGTGCTGACTGGCGGGTTTACAATCCCTGAGCTAGACACAGAGTGCTGATTGGTGCATTTACAATCCTCCAGATAGACACAAAAGTTTTCCAACTCCCCACTAGATTAGCTAGACACAGAGAGCTGATTGGTGCATTTACAATCCCTGAGCTAGACACAGAGTGCTGATTGGTGCATTTACAATCCTCTAGCTAGACATAAAAGTTCTCCAAGTCCCCACCTGACTCAGGAGCCCAGCTGGCTTCGCCTAGTGGAACCCTCACCTAGTGGATCCCGCACCAGGGCTGTGGGCAGAGCTGCCTGCTGGTCCTGCACTGTGAGCCCACACTCTTCAGCCCTTGGGCACTTGATGGGACCAGGCACCATGGAGCAGGGGGCAGCGCCCGTCCGGGAGGCTCAGGCCATGCCGGAGCCCACGGGGTTGGGGGGTCTGGCATGGCGGCCTGCAGGTCTGGAGCCCTGACCCATGGGGAGGTGGCTGAGGCCCAGTGAGAATTCGAGTGTGGAGCGGGCAGGTCAGCAGTGCTGTGGGACCCACCGCACCCTCTGCAGCTGCTGGCCCGGTTGCTAAGCCCCTCACTGCCCTGGGCCGGCGGCTCCGGCTGGCTGCTCCAAGTGCAGGGCCAGCTGAGCCAGTGCCCACCTGGAACTCGCGCTGGCCTGCGAGCGCTGTGCACAACCCCGGTTCCCACCCGTGCCTCTCCCTCCACACCTCCCTGCAAGCAGAGGGAGCCAGCTCCTGCCTCAGCCAGCCCAGGGAGGGGCTCCCACAGTGCAGCGGTGGGCTGAAGGGCTCCCCAAGCATGAATAGAGTGGATGTCGTGGCCTGAGGAGGTGCCAAGAGCAAGCGAGGGCTGCTAGCACGTTGTCAGCTCTCACTTGTGTCTTACACTGCCTTTCAAGTGGAGCTAGGACTCTAGGGCACTATGGCCCGTGGTGGTAAGGCTTTTCAAGAAACTGAATCCAATTTCTAGGATGGATGATTCCCCACTAGCTAAGGCTGGTCCAAATGCTCCTTCCATGAATGAGCACTGGCTGAGTTTAGCCCAACTTTGCTCTCAGTTGTGACAGGGCAACACTGAGTTCAATGTAAAGTCCCCACTGTGCTCTCCCTCCCCCAAATGCACAGACACTTTATGCTACAGGCTGCTGTTGGGGGTGGAGGAGGAGTGGCGTTAGTTATTTAAGACTGTCTTTCCTACCCATTTCAATGACTCTTTCCTCTATATCAGCTTAAAACCAGGCACTGTGATGACTCATCTGAATTGGATTCTTGTGGCAGTGCTTTTCTGTATGCAGGTCGTTGTTAAAATTTGGTGTTCCTGCAGGGGAAACAAACAGTGTAGGCTCCTATTCTGCCATCTTGCTCTGCCTTAATTTTTATTTTAGATTCAGGGTGTACATATGCAGTTTCATTGCATGGGTATGTTGCCTAATGCTGATATTTGAGTTATGAATAATCCCGTCACCCAGATAGTGAGCATAGTACCCAATATCTGCTAGAAGGTTTTTTTTTTTAGATATGCAGGTCAGTGGCCATTTTTTTGAGAAATTGTATCTTCTGACATTTAGTTCTATCTTTCTATTTGCTGTTGTTGCTTTTAGAAAGAATTTAGCTGATACATTGTCTCTTTTTATGTATTTTGCCTTTTATTCTAGTTTCCTTCAAAATATTCTCCTTGTATTAGAAATTCTATAGGTTTACCAAAATATCTTTACATGTTAATTTTTTATTTCACCACATCCTGTGTTTTTGTATCTATTAATTTATATTTTTCATCGTATTTTGACAATTCTAGTCATTGTATCATCAAATATTCCATTTCCTGCATTTTCTTTAGTCAGTCTTTCTTACATTATGATTTGATTTGTTTCAGGTATTTTTCTATACTTATTTTTCTTCCCTTTGTGTTTTTAATTTCTAGTACTCTGTGATACATTCTAGATAATTTATGTAATTTGGTCTTCTTGTTTACCAATCATCCTTCAGCTATATCTAGTCTTCTGTTTAGTTCATGCATCTAATTTTAAATTTTACTCTAGAATTTTTATTTGGCTTTTCTTCAAATCTGGCCAGTCATTTTAAAATAATAAACCTCTATTTTTCAGAAATACAGTTAGTACCACCTCGTATTTATTTAAATATGGGAATATACCTAAAGACTTATTTCATCTTACCATTTTTGGGTTGACAGGTATCAGCCATGGGACATGGGCTGAGGCTGCAGTGACTTGGAGGTTCAATTGAGTTGAAATATTCAAGATAGTTTACTCACATATCTGGCAGTTTATACTCCTTGTTGATTGGAACTAAGCTTGGACCACTGACCAGAGCAACTACATGTGGCCTCTATATATGGCTTGGTTCTGTGCTTTCTAAGCTCATGGTGAGTGTGTTTTACAAGGTCACATTCTTAAAACAAGTATTCTAATATCTTGAAAATAATTTTAATTAAAATGTAAATAAAATTTGCCTCTTGTCCTCAACGAAATTACAATTCTTGATTCCTTTTATAAAGTGGATGCTTAATAAATTAAGATGAATGAATAAAAATAATTTCAAAACACAAAAAGACAACTATTGAAACTGCGATGTAATTAAACATCTGGATTAAAGGGGAAATTATTGTGAATTTTATTTATATTTTTATAAAGATTATTGGTAGTTCTGATAATGCCTAGCAGATAATTCCTTTTTGATTCATATAATCACTGATTGATTAATGCTTTCATGAAAGGTTTTGTTTATTGCCAGATCAAATGTAGCCAGCAATAAGCCTTTCTTTATGATCAGTGTAAATTTGTTTCGTTAAGTCCTTCTTTCTCTTTTATATATGTGTGAAGGAATTCTGGAGTGCTTATTAACAAAAAACATTAATTTTCTCAATTGAGGTTCTATTACTATAAGATCATCAATATCTACATTGTAAATTTTGGAGGGATAAAAGAGAAAGTTTGCTTTATATTTGATCTAATTTTAAGCAAAAATATGGGCATTTTGATCATTTAAATAACAAATTTTTATGAAAATCAAATATATGACAGGCACTGTGATAGTCATTGGGGATACCCAAATAAACAAGACCAGTAAAATCATTCCTCTTAATGGAGTTTTATTTTAGAGAGTGAAACAAACACAAACTTAAATATGAGAAGAATAGATAAAATTTAAGACTGTGATGTGTTAGGAAGAAGCAGGATGATGAATGGATAGGTATCTCTCTGTCCTTTATCTATCTATCTAATCCACCTGTAACATACTAGGAATAGTCTATTTAAATGGGTGAAATTTAAGGATAAAGGCTAAAAATAATATTGAATGAGCTGAGTCAGGTGAAGAACTAGGAAAAACTATATCAGGCAGAAGAAAATCTGCTAATGATAGAAACTGTTAGGTGGGGATTAAAATAAATAAATTACAGCTCAAATATTATGCATCTTTAAATCTACCATGTCCACAATATTTATTTGAAGGCAGAGAATTATCTTACTAAAAAATTGAAAAATTATAGTAGAAAATAATTGAAAATCTAAATATTAAATTACATATTCACTGAGATTTTTTTAAATTGTTATTTTGCATTTAATTTTTTTTCTGTAATTTCTAACTTTTTTTTTTTTTAGATGGAGTCTCACTGTGTCACCCAGGCTGGAGTGTAGTGGCACAATCTCAGCTTACTACAACCTCTGCCTCCCAGGTTCAAGCTATTCTCCTGCTTCTTACTCCCAAGTGGCTGGGACTACAAGTGCACGTCACCATGCCCAGCTAATTTTTGTAATTTTGGTAGACACGGGTTTCACTGTGTTGGCCAGACTGGCCTCAAATTCCTTTTCTCAGGTAATCTGCCTGCGTCGGCCTTCCAAAGTGAATTTCTAACTTTCAAACGACATTAGTTTCATGGCTACAATTCTTTGTCCTGACAGTTTTTATAATAGTAATTAGCAAATTTATTGCAAAATAAGAAAATGATTATTAACACAAAAAAGTTCAGTAAAGGACAATTATGTAAAGCCGTATGATTTTCTTTCTTAATAGAAACACGTGCTCAGAATTGTAATGTCACATTTTATTTAAATGATTTAGCGCTCATTTAGTAGAGTAATATTGACCTTAAATTTTTAAATTCTTTTTTTCTTTTATTTTTAATTTAATTTTATTATTATTATACTTTAAGTTTTAGGGTACATGTGCACCTTGTGCAGGTTAGTTACATATGTATACATGTGCCATGCTGGTGTGCTGTACACATTAACTCGTCATTTAGCATTAGGTATATCTCCTAAAGCTATCCCTCCCCCCTCCCCCCACCCCACAACAGTCCACAGAGTGTGATGTTCCCCTTCCTGTGTCCATGTGTTCTCATTGTTCAATTCCCACCTATGAGTGAGAATATGCGGTGTTTGGTTTTTTGTTTTTGCGATAGTTTACTGAGAATGATGATTTCCAATTTCATCCATGTCCCTACAAAGGACATGAGCTCATCATTTTTATGGCTGAATAGTATTCCATGGTGTATATGTGCCACATTTTCTTAATCCAGTCTATCATTGTTGGACATTTGGGTTGGTTCCAAGTCTTTGCTATTGTGAATAGGGCCGCAGTAAACATACGTGTGCATGTGTCTTTATAGCAGCATGATTTATAGTCATTTGCGTATATACCCAGTAATGGGATGGCTGGGTCAAATGGTATTTCTAGTTCTAGATCCCTGAGGAATCACCACACTGACTTCCACAATGGTTGAACTAGTTTACAGTCCCACCAACAGTGTAAAAGTGTTCCTATTTCTCCACATCCTCTCCAGCACCTGTTGTTTCCTGACTTTTTAATGATTGCCATTCTAACTGGTGTGAGATGGTATCTCATTGTGGTTTTGATTTGCATTTCTGTGATAGCCAGTGATGGTGAGCATTTTTTCATGTGTTTTATGGCTGCATAAATGTCTTCTTTTGAGAAGTGTCTGTTCATGTCCTTTGCCCACTTTTTGATGGGGTAGTTTGTTTTTTTCTTGTAAATTTGTCTGAGTTCATTGTAGATTCTGGATATTAGCCCTTTGTCAGATGAGTAGGTTGCGAAAATTTTCTCCCATTTTGTAGGTTGCCTGTTCACTCTGATGGTAGTTTCTTTTGCTGTGCAGAAGCTCTTTAGTTTAATTAGATCCCATTTGTCAATTTTGGCTTTTGTTGCCATTGCTTTTGGTGTTTTAGACATGAAGTCCTTGCCCATGCCTATGTCCTGAATGGTAATACCTAGGTTTTCTTCTAGGGTTTTTAAGGTTTTATGTCTAATGTTTAAGTCTTTAATCCATCTTGAATTAATTTTTGTAGAAGGTGTAAGGAAGGGATCCAGTTTCAGCTTTCTACATATGGCTAACCAGTTTTCCCACCACCATTTATTAAATAGGGAATCCTTTCCCCATTGCTTGTTTTTGTCAGGTTTGTCAAAGATCAGATAGTTGTAGATATGTGGCATTATTTCTGAGGGCTCTGTTCTGTTCCATTGATCTATATCTCTGTTTTGGTACCAGTACCATGCTGTTTTGTTTACTGTAGCCTTGTATTATAGTTTGAAGTCAGGTACCGTGATGCCTCCAGCTTTGTTCTTTTGGCTTAGGATTGACTTGGTGATGCGGGCTTTTTTTTCGTTCCATGTGAACTTTAAAGTAGTTTTTTCTAATTCTGTGAAGAAAGTCATTGGTGGCTTGATGGGGATGGCATTGATTCTATACATTACCTTGGGCAGTATGGCCATTTTCACGATATTGATTCTTCCTACCCATGAGCATGGAATGTTCTTCCATTTGTTTGTATCCTCTTTTATTTCCTTGAGCAGTGGTTTGTAGTTCTCCTTGAAGGGGTCCTTCACATCCCTTGTAAGTTGGATTCCTAGGTATTTTATTCTCTTTGAAGCAATTGTGAATGGGAGTTCATTCATGATTTGGCTCACTGTTTGTCTGTTATTGCTGTATAAGAATGCTTGTAATTTTTGTACATTGATTTTGTATCCTGAGACTTTGCTGAAGTTGCTTATCAGCTTAAGGAGATTTTGGGCTGAGACAATGGGATTTTCTAGATATACAATCATGTCATCTGCAAACAGGGATAATTTGACTTCCTCTTTTCCTAATTGAATACCCTTTATTTCCTTCTCCTGCCTAATTGCCCTGGCCAGAACTTCCAACACTATGTTGAATAGGAGTGGTGAGAGAGGGCATCCCTGTCTTGTGCCAGTTTTCAAAGGGAATGCTTCCAGTTTTTGCCCATTCAGTATGACATTGGCTGTGGGTTTGTCATAGATAGCTCTTATTATTTTGAGATACGTCCCATCAATAGCTAATTTATTGAGAGTTTTTAGCATGAAGCGTCGTTGAATTTTGTCAAAGGCCTTTTCTGCATCTATTGAGATAATCATGTGGTTTTTGTTTTTGGTTCTGTTTATATGCTGGATTACATTTATTGATTTTCGTATGTTGAACCAGCCGTGCATCCCAGGGATGAAGCCCACTTGATCATGATGGATAAGCTTTTTGATGTGCTGCTGGATTTGGTTTGCCAGTATTTTACTGATGATTTTTGCATCAATGTTCATCAAGGATATTGGTCTAAAATTATCTTTTTTGGTTGTGTCTCTGCCTGGCTTTGGTATCAGGATGCTGCTAGTTTATTTGCGTAGAGGTGTTTGTAGTATTCTCTGATGGTAGTTTGTATTTCTGTGGGATCAGTGGTGATATCCCCTTTATCATTTTTTATTGCGTCTATTTGATTCTTCTCTCTTTTCTTCTTTTTTAGTCTTGCTGGTGGTCTATCAATTTTGTTGATCCTTTCAAAAAACCAGCTCCTGGATTCATTAATTTTTTGAAGGGTTTTTTGTGTCTCTATTTCCTTCAGTTCTGCTCTGATTTTAGTTATTTCTTGCCTTCTGCTAGCTTTTGAATGTGTTTGCTCTTGCTTTTCTAGTTCTTTTAATTTGATGTTAGGGTGTCAATTTTGGATCTTTCCTGCTTTCTCTTGTGGGCATTTAGTGCTATAAGTTTCCCTCTACACACTGCTTTGAATGTGTCCCAGAGATTCTGGTATGTTGTGTCTTTGTTCTCATTGGTTTGAAAGAACATCTTTATTTCTGCCTTCATTTCGTTATGTACCCAGTAGTCATTCAGGAGCAGGTTGTTCAGTTTCCATGTAGTTGAGCGGTTTTGAGTGAGTTTCTTAATCCTGAGTTCTAGTCTGATTGCACTGTGGTCTGAGAGACAGTTTGTTATAATGTCTGATCTTTTACATTTGCTGAGGAGAGCTTTACTTCCAACTATGTGGTCAATTTTGGAATAGGTGTGGTGGGGTGCTGAAAGGAATGTATATTCTGTTGATTTGGGGTGGAGAGTTCTGTAGATGTCTATTACGTCCACTTGGTGCAGAGCTGAGTTCAATTCCTGGGTATCCTTATTAACTTTCCGTCTCGTTGATCTGTCTAATGTTGACAGTGGGGTGTTAAAGTCTCCCATTATTATTGTGTGGGAGTCTAAGTCTGTTTGTAGGTCACTCAGGACTTACTTTATGAATCTGGGTGCTTCTGTATTGGGTGCATGTATATTTAGGATAGTTAGCTCTTCTTGTTGAATTGATCCCTTTATCATTATGTAATGGCCTTCTTTGTCTCTTTTGATCTTTGTTGGTTTAAAGTCTGTTTTATCAGAGACTAGGATTGCAACCCCTGCTTTTTTTGTTTTCCATTTGCTTGGTAGATCTTCCTCCATCCTTTTATTTTGAGCCTATGTATGTCTCTGCACGTGAGATGGGTTTTCTGAATACAGCACACTGATGGGTCTTGACTCTTTATCCAATTTGCCAGTCTGTGTCTTTTAATTGGAGCATTTAGTGCATTTACATTTAAAGTTAATATTGTTATGTGTGAATTTGATCCTGTCATTATGATGTTAGCTGGTAATTTTGCTCATTAGTTGAGGCAGTTTCTTCCTAGCCTGGATGGTCTTTACAATTTGGCATGATTTTGCAGTGGCTGGTACCGGTTGTTCCTTTCCATGTTTAGTGCTTCCTTCAGGAGCCCTTTTAGGGCAGGCCTTGTGGTGACAAAATCTTGCAACATTTGCTTTCCTGTAAAGTATTTTATTTCCCCTTCACTTATGAAGCTTAATTTGGCTGGATATGGAATTCTGGGTTGAAAATTCTTTTCTTTAAGAATGTTGAATATTGGCCCCCACTCGCTTCTGGCTTTTAGAGTTTCTGCCGAGAGATCTGCTGTTAGTGTGATGGGCTTCCCTTTGTGGGTAACCCGACCTTTCTCTCTGGCTACCCTTAACATTTTTTCCTTCATTTCAACTTTGGTGAATCTGACAGTTAGGTGTCTTGGAGTTGCTCTTCTCGAGGAGTATCTTTGTGGCGTTCTCTGTATTTCCTGAATCTGAATGTTGGCCTGCCTTGCTAGATTGGGGAAGTTCTACTGGATAACATCCTGCAGAGTGTTTTCCAACTTGGTTCCATTCTCCCCATCACTTTCCAAATCAGAAGTAGATTTGGTCTTTTCACATAGTCCCATATTTCTTGGAGGCTTTGTTCGTTTCTTTTTATTCTTTTTTCTCTAAACTTCCCTTCTCACTTCATTTCATTCATTTCATCTTCCATCACGGATACCCTTTCTTCCAGTTGATTGCATTGGCTCCTGAGGCTTCTGCATTCTTCACGTAGTTCTCGAGCCTTATCTTTCAGCTCCATCAGCTCCTTTAAGCACTTCTCTGTATTGGTTATTCTAGCTATACATTCGTCTAAATTTTTTTCAAAGTTTTCAACTTCTTTGCCTTTGGTTTGAATTTCCTCCTGTAGCTCGGAGTATTTTTAATCATCTTTGTGTAATACATAGTTACAGTAATGACATCCAAAGTGACATTCACTCAAAAGTATAATGAATTCCACGTTTTTTTAACCAATTAAATATTCTTATGAATCATCATAGTGTACGGACTTTACAACTAGAGATTTGATGTACAGTTTAATTATGCCATGTATTAGTCATATGTCTCAAATATTGTACATACATATCTTAAATCTCTTCTGCATGCTCACTCCTGCTTTCTGTTAAGAAAAAAGTTAAAACATACAGTTTAAAAAAGAGAAAATCTATTAGGCTTCTCAAAAAACCCCACAAATATTGACTATTTAGCTACTGAGGAATTGTAATGTAGTTTCCCACAGAACAGTGATCAAGTGGGACCTTCACAATTAAATGAAAAAAAGGCTCACATTTTTTGATAGACAACTGGTTGGATTTAATATGTAATATCATTGACTGGTCAAGTTTAATATATAATACACAAAGTTATAGGGGTATTCCCCTCAATGTAATGATATAGTTTCCAAATTCCCACTGGTTATTTTGATAAAAAACAGTATTTTCTTTATATAGAAATTGCTTGGCAGAAAAAAATGTGGATTTTCATTTTTATAACAATGTCATCGTGAAATAAAGAAACATAAAAAAGTAAGAAAAATCCAAACTGGAAATAGACTAAAGTTTTGTTACCAGCTGAGTCATTAAGATCTTTTAGGCTCCAAATAACTTACTTATCTTATTGAGAAGCCAATAAATCATGAAATATATAAGCAAGGGCTTTGTAAGAAACAAGTTATTTAGATAGGTACAAAATACTATGAGTAGCAAGTATTTTTCCAAATCTAATGTTTTGTTATTATAAACTTTGTAAATGAAATTTTATATTTTAATAAATTTTTTATATAAAATTTGTAAAAATTTATATTTTTATTGTTTTGTATCAAGGACTTATATTTTTAAATAAAAACAAGCTATAATTATCTTGAAGTTATAAATAGTCATAAAGCTAATTTTTGAATTAATTTTATATTTGAAATTATATTAGTTAAACAATTTTTGTTTCAATTTTTAAACAATAATTTTCTTCATTAGAAAGCCAGGTCTTCTATTATAATAAGAATCAAGCTCAGTCCTAACAATTAAGGTACATTTGAGCCTTATTTACCCACCAAAATATAAAACTAGTCTAACATACATAGCTGAAATTTTTCTAATACAAATGATGGTGTGTCTTAAAGTGGCATGTTCATGCAATTCTAAGCTTTTATAATTTATTTGTTCATGGCTGCCAAGAGCAATCTGATCTAGGACTATCAATGTAACCATTGTGACCAATAATGTTTGTTTCTTTATTTCAAACTCTGACATTAATAAAAAGATTTTAAACATTTTAAACTTTATTTAAATTATTGTTAGGTAGATGGAACAAAATTAAGTTTTTCCTTAATACTTCTTTTTCATTTTTTATGATTGTATTACCTGGCTTTGAAATCTACTATTTTCTTCTGAAAGAAAATTATGCATCTATCCTACTATTCTTTTTTCAGGCACTTTGTTCTTTTGTGAATCAGAACAAATTATAAAATGATTGTAACTAGACGATAAACTTGTTCATAATCTTCCTGTTGCCCCTAAGAGCTAAGCCTACACTGTTGTAAGATAACACCAGGAAGTCTTACTGTAAGCTATGTTGGGTAAACAGATTCACAAAGTTTTTAAATGATCTTACAAAAATCGTATTGAATTCTATATACTCAATTTGTATGTTCCATTTCTGCACATTATTTGCACGAAGATGAGGGAGTGACTTCACTTCAGCACTTCCTTGTGCACCTGTAGATGAGTTTCCCTTTGGGAATATTGTTCCTAAGACTTTAGGAAGCCATTCAAATAATGAACCATAAATGATGCACACAGATAAAAGCTCATGTGTCTCCTTTAAGAAGTTACAGAATTCATGAAAGCATAATGGTAATGCTTAGATAATTCTTAGACAAATGTAAGCAGAGTAGGAAATAAAATCATCAATTACTCTCCTAATCCAACACTGCCATTATTCTAGAACAAATGCATTTATTTTTTAATCCATAAAGATATTTGAAATGATTCATCTAATTTAGTTGTTCTGAAAACAAAACAAACAACAGTAACAAAACTTAGTTGTTTGAACTGAATGAAAAACAGTAGAAGAGAATTTACCAGTCCCAATTTTGGCTGATTGTGTTTGTCAGGATTCTCCAGAGATGCAAAACAAATGGGACATATATATCAAGAGGGAGCTAGAAAAATTTATTTTGAAGAATTGGTTCACAAAATTGTGGAAGATGGCAGGTCCAGAATCTTCAGAGCAGGTTGGCAGTTCATAAATTTTGGAAGGGGTTGATGTAGTCTTGAGTCCAAAGGAGGTCTGGAACAGAATTACTTTTTCTTTGGGGGACCTCATTCTTTGAACTTAACGTCTTCCCTTGATGGGATGAGGCTCACACATATTATAATGGGTAATCTGTTTTACTCGAAGTCTACTTATTACATTGTTAATCACATGGAAAGAATATTTTAACAGCAACATCTAGACTGCTGTTTTGATCATACACTGGGTGCCATAGCCTAGGCAAGTTGAAATATAAATGAGCCATCACTGTGGTTTATGAAACTGTAAACAAAATACTTCAGGGAATATGTGAAAGGCCAATCATTGTATCATTGTTAAGACTGCTCAAATGACACTATCTCAAATATCTATCAATCAAGATATTTGTTGACTATTAAAATACTCTAAACCAATAAAAGACCATACATACATAAAAAGAAGAAAGAAGCTAGCTAAATACAGATATGGAAAGATCTCCAAAATATGCTGTCCTATGAAAATGAAGGATAGAACAATATGTTTAACATGGTAAATTTTGTTTAAAAGGGAGGGGTAAAAGTACATATTCAAATGTGCTGGTATGTATAGAAAAATCTAAGGAAAGATGCAATCAAAACATGAAAATATTTTACTGTGTTCTGAGGGGATGTGTATGTGGACTCTAAGCAGATATCAAAGAGGATCAGATATTGATTGGACAGTGCACGGATGATAAAATATATGAATAAAGGATGGAGAGAAGAAAATAAATAGAGGATAACGTGCAAATTGAAGTTATAACTGATATATCTTATTATATCATGTGATTGTCGACTTTTCAAAGAAAATTGTAGATATAAAAATAATAGAAAATATTTCTTTAAAGAAACTCTTAGGGCTTTTAATTTCTTCTAACATGCATTCAATTTCACTTTATGAATTTTGAAATAATAAGTAATTCAAGTAACATGAATGTCTGACTTCAGACATAAAATTTGAAATGATGTAAAAATACCAGTAAATGCTTTATTGGTTCTCATGTCTTTATACATTTTAAGTATTCTTTAAGGAGTAAAAACTATGGTTTTACAGACCACCAAAGTCTTTACGATTTTATGGAAACTATTTTTCATTTTTCTTCTTCCAGATTACACACACACACACACACACACACGCACACATACACACACAGATTTAAATGATAGTCAAGCCTTAGGTATATCAGCTTGGTTCGTATGTTCAGAGCTTGCATTCATCCCAGTGTAGTAAAAGGATAAAAGGTTGCTTTATAGGAAAACTTTAAATTATAGCCACCTGTTGAAAGTTCTAGAAAGTTCTAGTCACCACTTACGCGAAAAATTTTTCTTTCTTACCTTACAATTTGTTTTGTGGAGAAATAAATGTTATCATGTCTTTTATGCTTTGATAAATTATCAAGCATTTGATAACTTTGATAAATTATCAAGCATTTGATAACTTTGGTAAGTTATCAAGTCATTTTGAAACAGAACACATTTAGATATTTAGCAAAATACTTTTTGAGTGGATATAGGCATTTTTATGTGTGTATGTGTGGATAAATACACATGTATAAATACAGAAAAAAAAGGGCCTCAAATAGTAGATCTGAAAAAATAAAACTTTCAATTATAGTTTTAATATGCTTAAAGTTAACTTTTGTCAACAAAATGGCTTAGTAACAATGTTGAAGAATTTTACCATTACTACCATACATCAAAATAGGCAAATAGGCAAGAATATATCAAAATAGTTGCAATGTTTGGAAGACAAATTTTGAATCAGTGCTTTGTCACCATGGCAGAATTTATAAATTATTACAGTTTTAGGGATAACTAGAAGGGGTCCACACAATAAGAAAGATGTTAGGATATCATCTTATGAATCTGGGGTTCCATCCTAGAAACAAATGGAATGGATGATAGTAGGAGTCACGTGCAGAACCTCTAGAATCATAACTTCAGAGGCCTGCAATATTATATTATCACGTGAGACAACAGAAAATAATGTCTCATGGTAGTATCATTGTCATGAAATATAACAGCTATCATTTCTATTCTTTGTCTCTAACATGCAGACAAATAAGTGAAAAATGTATTGGTTAATGTTGTAAAAGTATTTTTTCCTCGACACCCGGTAATTTTGAAAGAACTGTGCATAAGCAGTAAAGCTCAATAAACCAGAACTTGAAAATTCAGAATTTTTGGTAACTTGATCTTGTTAATTTGGCCTTAGTTTTTAATGATTTGTAAGAACTATTTTGTCGAACAACTAAGAAATATTAAAATGATTATTACAATTATGCTTTCCTGTAAACTAATTCATACTTTTGTGAAATGAAAGTTTCTTGACTGGCCTTTCAAATACTGAGTGGGGCTTGGGGCACAACCATTAATATAATAATATAATTACAATAACAACAATAATAATCTCTTATTTGGAATAGATGAAATGCCATGCATCTTAGTGAAATATGGAAATTTCAAAGTATTTTAACAGCCATTATCTGCACATAAATAATCACTGTATGAAGTATAAAACTTACCCATATTTGTTATTGTACAATTTGTAACAATTGATAATCTTGCTCCTAAACATCTCGGATTTAACACAAGTTAAATTCCCACAAAGACATACATAATAGTCTTCCCATTATTAGGTGGCTTAAACTTATGTTTTCTTACATCATTCAGGAAATTACTCATATTTTACAAATAGCAAAACAGAAATAAAGTTTTTATAGTATGGTTCCTGACTTTTGGCTTTATTGACATTTTAGACCGTATAATTCTTGGTGTGAGGGCTGAACAGTGTATTATAGGATGTTTAGTAGGATCTGTGGCCTCTACCCACCAATAACATCATCCCCAAGTTGTGACAACCAAAAATGTTTCTAGACATTAACAAATGTTACCTGAGAGTAAAATCACTCCCAATTAGAACGAGTTTATAGTCATAAATCTACTTTAAAGAAAATGTGAGTGCTCTCTTATGATGTTTAATAAAGTAAGAATTAGAAATTTAAGAGGAGACATATTCTTGTGGATAATACGTGTTATATGAATACAAAAACTATTCTCTCATAAAACAATTTGTAAAGATGAGTAAGATATGAACAAGACTATCAAATATTGGGATTAATTTCACATGGAACACTATAACCCTACATTTCTTTCAAGTGAAAATAGAACAATTATCTACTTAGCTCATATACTTATCCATAAAATTAGCATCAGCATATATCAAATAACTGAAATCATTCATGATATGTACTAAAATGTGACAAATTTGGGCACCAAAATAAATAGTGATTGTAATATGTAATCGTCCAGAAAATAAAATGAGTCAGAAATTATATATCAAATAAGTGAATCAGTTTTGATGAAAGTTCTTCTTACAGGTGAATGCCAATTTATGTTATATTGAACATAGCAAATTATCAATAGATTCTAAAACTAATGTAATAACATTTGATGACAAATATGATATCAAAACTATGTAGTTTCAAACTATATTCCCGCATATTATTTATTAATTACAATGAAAAAAATTATTTTACAGTGGAAAGTCTTAGCATATGCTACTTTATGTAAGTGATCACTTGATGCCGCCAATATTAGGATATCACCACCACGTACATACTGATAGGATGCACTGAGAAGTATACAACATCACTTGGGTTGTATTCCTGTCAAAAATGTAAAACCTAAATCTAACCATGAAGAAACTTCAGACAAAACCAAATTGAGGAACATTCTACAAAATCACCAGTCTGCAGTCTTTGTGAAATGACTGGAACATGGCATTTAACATCCATGAAAGAAAAATGTTCCAGAGTAAAAGAGACTAAAGACAGATAATCACTAAATGCAATATGTCACTGTGAAATGAATTCAGGACAAGGATAAGAAAAAAGTCTGCAAAAGACATTATTAAAAAAATTGATCACTGATAATATATTTGAATATAGACTGTTGATTATGTAACAGTATCTTAAAAATGTTTAATTTTCTAATTTGAGTATTTTACTGTGGTTATGTAAGAAAATGTGTTTTTTCTTAGGAAATACACACTGAAGTTTTTAGTGGTAAAGAAAAACAGTATCTCCAACTTACTCAAATAGTTTATAATTTTTTTATGTTAAAATAATAACAAAATAAAAAGTTACAAAATATGAGGATTACAAATATAGATTATTGAATTAATTTCAATTTTTTTAAATTAAATATTTATATTTACAAATCCAGAATACACTTGCTCTTAGTGAAGTTTTAGGAACAATAAAAATAGATTGACAGTGGTTTCTACTGACAAGAGTGTTAACTCTTCATAAGCTATTTGGTAATCTCTAACAAGTTCAAGTTATATGAGTCAATGTTTCTGTCATTTGAATCTTTATGTTAATCCAGAAAAAGTTGTTATCGAAGCTGATAAAAGTAGACTCCATCATTTCTAATGTTTCTTTTTTATTTAACTGTTAGAGCAATGATGATTAATTTTTAATTCAGTGTAGGTTTTCTATTTTTAGGTGTTTTCATACTATGCTGCATTTTATCGGATAACTGATTTTGAGTACTCCTTGTCTGTTTCATTGACATAGTGATAGTTCCTGAATCTTATGGATGCAGTGAATAGCCAGAAACACAACCTAGCACATAATAAGTTATTACCAACTGTTATTATATAGAAGTAATATATGTGGTTTTCCGAACTGAAGTCAGGCTGCCTCAAGTTCAACTTTGTAACTTCTTAGTGAATGACTTACTCTCTTTCCATCAGTTTCCCCATATCTAACGTACAAACAGTAATACTATCTACCTCTTGGGGTTATTATGTGAATAAAATCATTAAATATTTATAAAATATTTAGAACATCACATAGAAAATGGTATAAAGTCATTACATTAAATAATAATGATGATAATATTTCATCAATCACAGGATAATATATGTTGCATGTGTGTTTCTTCACTTTCCTTTGGCCAGCTCAGCTAATTGTAGCAACAGTATCTCAGCAGAAGCCATATTACTTTAGAGTAATCTATTTGCGTATAGCCCTTTTAACTTTACATAAAACACTTGTATAGTCCCTTAGGGATATTAGACATCTGTACTGCAATAGTTTTCACCACCTGAAAAAAGAGAACTGCTTTATTTGGTTCCTTTTGCTACAGAGTTTCTTATTTTTAATAGCTCTTTGCAACTGCTAATATATTATTTTGCTGAAGAAATCCTATACTCAATTTATGATGAGTGTAAATTTCACCCAATGTATTTAAATTTTTGTTTTAATAGCTATCTCAATGTTATGCAATTAACTCAATGTCTGTAAAATGTATGCAAACAATCAAAGAATGAAAGAAAATCAACTTAATAGGTGTTATAATAGGCAGCCCTTTTTTTTTTTTTTTTTTTTTTTTGAGACAGAGTCTCGCTCTTTCGCCCAGGCTGGAGTGCAGTGGCGCTATCTCGGCTCACTGCAAGCTCCGCCTCCCGGGTTCACGCCATTCTCCTGCCTCAGCCTCCCAAGTAGCTGGGACTATAGGCGCCTGCCACGGCGCCCAGCTAATTTTTTGTATTTTGAGTAGAGACGGGGTTTCACCGTGTTAGCCAGGATGGTCTCGATCTCCTGACCTCGTGATCCGCCCGCCTCGGCCACCCAAAGTGCTGGGATTACAGGCGTGAGCCACCGCGCCCGGCCAGGCAGCTCTTAAAGATAGTCCTTAGTGATGTCTACCTTTTGATATTCACACCCTTACATAATTCCCTCTCCATGAGTGTGAGCCAGTTACTTCTAACCAATAGAATACCACAGTGGTGAGAGAAGATACAACTTTCACTGCTAGGTTAGGAAAGGTCGTGGCTTTTATATCTTGTTAGCAGACCTGCTCCATTTCTTTCTTGGCTTGCCTGCTTTCATGAAACAAGCTGCCACGCTGGAGGGGCCCACTCAGCAAAAAACTAAGGACAAACGTGGCCCAACACACCGCTAGGAACTGGTTTTTCTTTGTCCAATTAAGCATTGAGATGGCTATGGCCCAGCCAATACCTTGATTGCAGCTCGTGAGACACGCTGCAATAGAGAACCCTGTAAAGCTGTGCCAAGATATCTCATCCCAGAATGTGAAATAATACACGCATGTTTTATTGAGCCTTTAAATTTTGGGGTAATTTGTTATGTGGAAATAATGAATGCAGTATTTTAATCATAAAACATGCAAAGGGCCATCTTAGAATGCATTTGGCTATTATAGGATACAATTCTTCAACAGATAAATATGTATATTGTCTTCTTTCCCTTAAGAATAATTATTTCCTAAAAACAGATTTACTCAGTAGAACACAAAAACTCCAAGGTAATTTCAAATCAGTTTGACAACTATTTTATTAATTTCCTCTCACATAGTTCAGAATCAAAAAATGAAATTTTGGTTTAAAACCAACATTTTTATAATCTATACAATCAAAGCTTTTGCTGCAGAATTCAGTTATTAATGGGAGTCTGTATTTTTCAGGAAAATAAACAGAGTTTTCCAAACCTACAAGCTTAACATCTAGAATATGTAACTTGGCCTTTTTAAAGATTTAAGAACCCTTTGGAGCTGAGTCAGTTCTGAACCTGAAACTGCCCTTGGATTTTGGGGGACCACAGTACTACTGGATTTGTAGCTTTTAGACAATCCAAGGTTACAGGATATTGGATGAGTTCTTATTACAGAAAGGGCTACCTTGCTTGTGACTTCTGTTTACACTGCTCACATTCATATGGGGTGTTACCAAAATTATCCCAAGGAGGAAAGTTTAAATATGTGGATATCTGATTTCTAATTTTTTAAAATTCTTCTTACGTATTTTTCACTATGGTTTCCCTTATATTATTGCCACTGTGAAGGACAATTCATCTCATAAAGCTTTTAGTTTACCTCTTAATGAACTGATTTTATGCCTTAGGTACTTCCTGCAAGATAGCTCAATCCACCTCACAACTAAATATGCTTAACTCATGCATTATTCTAAAAAAAAATTCTTCCTGGATGTTGAAACTGTTATATTCATTTTACTATAAAAATAAATTTTCCATAATGATTTTTACATAGGAATTTTAAGTTAGATGTACAGATTAAATTGTATTATGTCATTGTTGCTATATTTCAAAGTGAGTCTCAGAGTGATTCTATATTTTGAAATTTCTCCCTTAAGGATATTAATATAAGGATAATCTAAGCTATAAGTACATTTAAAGAAATTTAGAAAATTAGTTATATTTTAATATAAATTCTGACATTTTATTCTGAGCTCTACACCTGCTTGGCTGTAACATATAATTATTGTGTGCAGGTTTGTGTGTGTGCATGTGTGTGTGTGTTTAACGTGGTTTACTTTGGTTCTTTTGTTAGTTCTCTCATGTAAATTTATATGCAATAGACACTTGCAGCAGCCATTATTCTCATATGCAGTAGCAAGACCTTAATTGAATACATAATGGTCTTAATTATTACTCTATATAACCTTTATCTTAAACTCCTGGGGCTTCCATAACAAAATACCATACACTAGTGGCTTAAGCAACAGATATTTATTTTCTCAAAGTTCTGGAGTCTGGAAGTTCAAGATCAGGATTTCAGCATCTGCATTTATAAAATAAATGCTTTGTGGAAAACATAAAACAGTTAGGTACTTTTGATCAAGATTTAGGTGGGCTCTGCAAAACTCTTAATATTTCTGTGTTATCTTCACTATAATTTAGCTTACTGATCTCTTTAAGTATACTATTCTAAGAAAAGAAAGGTGCTACTGAAACTTTCCTAGACAAATGAGGTAAATGAGCTATAAACAAAGACCGCTCTGCCCTAACTCAAATCGGCTTTCTACAAGAATATGGTTGTTTCAGAGAGCAATTGCTTACAGTTTATAGGGATAATGATAAATTTCTCAGTAACAGAAAAGAACCAGCCTGCTTTTCATTCCAGGATAACAGCATCTGAAGCTATTATCTTTAAGTAATACAATATTTACAAACAATTAATGGTGGTTTTTAAAAAACAGCCCCCAAATTTTCCTATAAATAAGGAATTTCTCATTTTGAGATTTAAAAAGTCCCCATCTAATTTCAGAGTACTTATTCAAGTGTGAATAATTATTGTCTAGATTTAAATAATTTTAAAGATTCTAAAGAGTAAGCAAGGTCTCAAGGGAGAAGAGGTAGGCTCGTAAGTTATAAAAAATCAGGGCGTCATAAAACATACCTGGGAATACAGGACTACATTTTCATATAAAACCGTTCATATTTAAACTTTACGGTTAAGAAAAAAGGCCTGGCGCGGTGGCTCACGCCTGTAATACCAGCACTTTGGGAAGTCAAGGAGGGCAGATCACGAGGTCAAGAGATCAAGACCAACCTGGCTAACACGGTGAAACCCAGTCTCTACTAAAAATATAAAAAAATTAGCAGAGTGCGGTGGCAGACGCCGATAGTCCCAGCTACTCTGGAGGCTGAAGCAGGAGAATGGCGTGAACCTGGGAGAAGGAGCTTGCAGTGAGCCAAGATGGAGCCACTGCATTCCAACCTGGGCGACAAAGCAAGACTCTGTCTCAAAAAAAAAAAAAAAAAAAAAAGACAAAGAACGGGAAAGATCTCCTGTATGCTAAACATGTGAGAACACATGTTGTTAATATAAAACAGATATAAAGTGAAGAAAGCAACTCAAATTCTATAATTTTAATATTTTCTAAATATTTTCTTATATTTTAGCTTACATATTCTATTTTAATGTTTCTTTTGTAATCCCAAGTAGTAATGTCTATATTTATAAGCTCTGAAATCCTTTTTTAAAAATATTTGCTGAATATATAATATATGTGTATGCATATTTATTCTTTGTAAATTGTTTGGCAATGGCTTCCTCTGTGTCTGTGCCTTTTTATGTATTCATTTGTATGTAAATATGCATGTAAATAGTTTAACTGTTGGTTTTAATAGTACTAAATATAAATATGTAAAATTGCTTTTATTATTATAAAAATAAGTTTTCAATTAATATTATTATACACAAATATATTACTAACTCTGTCACATATATCTAGTAATTTATGAGAACAAGGAATAGAAAAACATTACTTACCTCTTTCACTGTATATGTTTATGTAGCTGCATGTTTGTGTGTTTATGTACATGCATTTTATATATGTACTTATTTTTGTATAAATGCTCTTCATTGGTTTATTTCTTTTTTTACTTAATAAAAAATATGATAAGGGCAGAATGATGAAGGAATATTAATAAACATTTAAGATTTGCTTTCATTCTAAAATATGAAGGTGATAGAAAAATTAGATTATATTCTAATTAAAAATGGCATCCCCAGATAGTACATATGCTTTCAAATTATATATCCTACATGATACTGTTTTGAAGGAATAGAAAATATACCACTGTAGTATACTGACTATTTGGAATTAAAGGCATGTGAAAAACAGCAGGTACAATAAGAGCACTCTGACCTTAATCCTGTTTCTTAAAAGCAGAAGATGAAATTCCCATGTGAAAGATGTACCATCATTCTAATAATCAAGGGCAGGAAGTCAAGACAGGGAGAATTCTGTACAGATCTTGTTAAAATAACCCTTATCTTTTAAGCCTCCTTACAAAATGTAGTTGCTTTTTCACAACTTATTCGTTGTCCAATTCTGTATGTGACACTAACTGTTCTTTGGGTTTTTGTTTCTTTATGAGGGCTCCCATGTCACATAAAACTTGTATTAAATAAATTTGTATGCTTTTCTCCTATTAATTTCTTTTATGTCAATTTAATTATTGGGCCCAGTTGATACCCTAAGACTAGAAAGATAGAGTATAGCCACCCTTATGGTTTGATATAGATCAAATAAAACTTTCAAAAAATTAATATTTCATATTTGATTTTGATAAAATTTCCGAAATTATATACATCAAAAAGTCTTTATAAAAACTGTCATTATTTTAGTTATTATTAGTCTGGTTTTTAACACATAACTCCAAGTTTTTGCAATTTTTTTCCCATTTTATTTTTACACTTAGTGTTAAGGAAAAGTTGTTAAATTTAATTTCTTTATACGTGAAAGGTAGATGTCCAGTAATTTTACTAAATACCTATAAGATTAGTTACAAAATAATACTCTATTAGTAACTCCAAATTGCAGACAGAAGAAAATGAATGGAAGCAACTAATTGTCTATAGCATGGCATGAACAAATAAAACATGAAAATCCAGTACAAATGTTTGTTTTCTGTTAGTGTCAAATATGCACTGGTTGCTTTACAAGAGAGTATCACCATTAAAATAAAGCAACATTTATATGAAAATATTCTGTATATTGAGGCACTAGAGTTAATACTTCAGTGAAAGAATCACTGTCTATTCAGCCTATAAGGGCTATTACCTTCCAAGTTTCAAAGAATTAATACTATCCTTAAATTCAACAGCAGTGAGTGTTTCAGCATCATCAACTTTATCAAAGGATAGTCTGACATTAAATGATTGTTTTGTTATTCTTTTGCTATCATTTATTTTGTTATTGAACTACAGTGTCAACATATTTCATCTGAATTATTACAATAGAGTGTAGATCCATTTACAGTGATTGAGCAATCAATAACTCTTTCAACTGATGTAATACTCTAAAATATTTTCGCATATTATCTTTTTCTAAAGGTATATAGACTTTTTTGAATTTCTATTGGCATTAGAGACAGATGAAATCATCATGAAAAAATAAAAAAAATTACAACCATTCTTATTTTGTTTCCAAATTTCAATGCCAAATTTCACCTTTAAAGGATAACTTGTAGTCCCATACTTTACATACTTGTGCTTTGTGGAAGTAGTTTGCAAAACATGCCCTGGCTCCAAAGAGTTAGTATCCTCAGTGTCCACCATGGGAGAAACAGTGTAGGGGATGGACTCGTGAGATGCTGTTACATCATGCCATCTCTTCTTTAATGTGAGTATGTATGTTAAATCTTGGATTTTTCTAGTAACCATTTTTTAAATAATGGGTTTCTCTAATTCAAACATTTTAAAAGATTTGAAAAAATAATTCCACTGTGGCATATTTTTAGTTTTAAGTTTAAATAAAAAGTAATTTATTTTTTATTGTACAGGGTGTTGGATAATCAGATACTAGGCTTATTTTATAGCATCACACACACATGCACACGCACTAGCTGGAAAAGAAGTTAAGTCTATTCAGGGACACATAGTTTGACTCTTCCATGAGATCAAGGCGTCTTCATTTTTAACCTTCCCTATTCTATTACATTTCATTAAAGAGTTTATATCTATTACTATCTCTTCTACATAAATAATTATATTAGCATAAACAAACTTTGTCTTAGTTCAGGCTGCTATATAAAAGTCCATAGACTAGTGGCTTATAAGCAGCAGAAATTCATTTCTTATGGTTCTGGAATGATGGATGTCTGAGAACTGGGTACCAGCATGGTCAGGTTCTGGTGAGGAGCCTCTTCAGGGATGCAAGCTGAAGACTTCTTTCCAGATCCTCACATGAGGAAAAGAGGGTGAGACAGCTCTCTGGGGTCTCTTTTACAAAGGCACAAATCTCAGTTAAAAGTATTCTACCTTATGATCTAAAGATCCCCCAAAGTCTCTTCTAATACCATCAGATTGGGGATTAGAATTTCCACATGTAAACTTTAGAGAGAAACAAATATTTAGTTTGCAACAGACTTAATGCCTTCATGATTCAAATCTAAACATCTCCGTATATACTCAGCTTATTTTTTCTAATTAAATGTTATTCTAGGATTAAATATCTGGGTAATTGCATTGGTTTCTTATTTTACTGTATTTATTCTTATATATGCCTCTACATGATGAAATAATATGTGACATGGAGGAAAAAAGGGAAATAAAACTAATTTTGCCATTAAGCACGAACATGCGGTACATATACTCTATTTCCTCAAATCCACCAACTGAAAAGCATATTATTAATTCATGTACCTTTAAGAAAGAAAAAATGAACATTATGAAACTATGACATACGATATACGGTACAATGGATTCTAACTTTAGAGATATTACAATGTTAAATATATTTATCTAGAACAAATCAAATGTAAAAATAATTTCTTTGACTTTTAGAAAAACAGCACATAGAAGGCATTATGGGTAACTTTTTAAAAATGAGGAAAGTGAGTACAATTTCTGAATAACAATTTCGAGAGCACAGAAGTCACACATAGTATAATCAGAATCCACAGTCACATTCGTCTGGCCCTATGGATTGATCACCTTCTCTTTACAGATTTCTGTTTCTTAAGAGTTCACTGTTAGTGATGCTTTACTGCTGTTTCATTTCTGGAAATGCCTTTCATGACCCTTATTTGATAGCTTGCTGTGCCATTATCTATTAAGGGACCGTGATGTAATCAATGGTATAACCAAACAATGGATTTCAGCATTTTCTTTACTTATGACCACTGAGAAAAAGATACTACTTTACTAATACAAAATTTCAGTAAATTTTTTGAAAATTCCTTTTCATTATGTTTTTGCCATGTAGAGGACTTTGTCTTTAATAGCTTTACGTTGCTTTCACTGTTCGGACAAACTGTCAAAAACTGTGAGGCTGAGCAACCAAAGCTGTTTTAATCAATAACCCATACAATTCACAGAATCCAATATAACATGGTTATTGTTATGGCTATTCCTGAAATGAATGTGAATTAGGTTTTTGTTTTCTTTTATTTTTCTTTTTTTGTTTCTTTTCTTTTCTTTTTTTTTTTTTTTTTTGGGATAAAGTCTCACTTTTTTTGCCCAGGCTGGAGTGCAGTGGTGCCATCTCGGCTCACTGCAACCTCCACCTCCCAGGTTCAAGCAATTCTTCTGCCTCAGACTCCCAAGTAGCTGGAATTACAGGCATCCACCACTATGCCAGGCTAATTTTTGTATTTTTAGTAGAGACAGGGTTTCACCATTTTTGCCAGGCTGGTCTCAACCTCCTGACTTCAAGTGACCTGCACGCCTCGGCCTCCCAATGTGCTGGGATTACAGGAGTGATCTACCTCTCCTGGCCAGTTTTCTTTTTTTAAATAAAGATATCAGAGAACATTAAATCATTTTTATGAATTTTAACATAAAGTTTATAATCAGGTACTATTTGACATAGTTAAAGAAATAGTAATATTAATGTACGCAATTATTTATTGAATACTTACTCTGAACCAAGACCTAATCTAACTGACTTCTGTCACTATCTTATTAACTTCTCTTAACAAACATAAATGAAGGAAATCACTCTTATTATGCTCATTTTTTAGATCTGATAATTAGGGTTCAACAAATAACCTGTTTACACAGTTAAAACTATAAAATTCAGAAATTATACTAGTTTCACAGATCAAGTTTTTAACTGACTCACAGTATTTCTTCACAAGTAATTAGTAGAAGGGGGCTAAAGTGCTCTGGGGTCTTAAGTGAACTTGAAAGGCAGTCTAGGACACAAGGACTACAATTTTTAGGCAAGTCTTGATGCTTTTCTGGGCTTAGAACCAGTGGACTGGGGCAGTGCATGACCTAGAGAGCTGGGAGCAGACACCAGTTGGGGTGGCTGGGGGATTACTGGGGGTGGCTGGGGGACCTAAAGAGCATGACACCAGCTGGGGTGGCTGGGGGTGTGCTTATGCCACCCCTCCCCCAACCCCAGGCAGAGCAGTTCACAGCAACAAAAGTGACATCTTCCTTCTGCTTGATAAGAGGAGAGAGAATAGTAAAAAGAATTTGTCTTGCAACTTGGATACCAACTCAGCCACAGTAGAATAGGAAACTAGGCAAAGTCAAGAGGCACACATTCAATGCCCTAACTCCCACACAACATTTCCAGACATACCCTGGAATAGAAGGAAACCCACTTCCTTGAATGGAAGGACTCAGTCCTGTTGGGATTAATCACTTACTGACTGAAGAACTCATGGGTCCTGAATAATGGTGACAGTCAGCTAGTACACTGTGGGCCTTGGGTGAGACTCTGAGATGTGCTGGCTTCAGGTACCAGCTTGGACACAGTAGGGTAGAACACTAAGTGATCTCCTGGGGTCCTCAAGTCCAGGCATAGGCTCTTGGAGAGCATTTTCGGGCTTGCTATGGGCCAGAGGGGAGCCCATTTCCCTGAAAGCTGCATCCCAGCTCAGGCTGCATTCACCACAAGCTGACTGAAGAAAGCTTGGGTCTTAAGTAAACAATGGTGGTAACCTGACACTACTCCCTGTGGGCCTGGGGTGGTGGTGACCATGAGTGAAGTGCCTCTGCTTGTGGAAAGGGGAGGGAAGATTGGAAAGACTGTGTCTTACGGTTCTGAATTGAGTGCCAGCTCAGCCTGAGTACAATAGAAAAACAGGTAGGCTTCTAGGGTTTTTGACTCCAGTTCCTGGCTCCCAGGTGACACTTCCGTACCTGCCTGAGACCTGGAGGAACTCACTGCGCTAAAGGGAAAGACACAAACATGGCACAATTTTCAAACTGCTGATTATGGAGCCCTAGGGCCTTGAGCAAACATAGGCTGTAGGCAGGTAGTGGTTACAGTGGGCCTTGGGTGAGACCTAGTGTTTTGCTGGCTTCAGGTCTGACCCAGGGAAGTTCCAATGGTTGTGGTCACAGGGATGCATGCTTCGCCCCATCCCCAGCTCCAGGCAGCTCATTTGTTGATGTCACCTGTTTGACAGAAAGTAAGGGAAGACAAGAGTTTGTCCCTAGTAATAGAGATAATTATTCCAGATCTTATCAAAGACCACCAAGGCACTACCTCTACCAGTCTACAAAACCCACAGCATTTTTGGGCTTAGGTCCCTAGTCCCTTTGAATACCTGAAGAGCCTTCCCAAGAAGGACAGACATAGATGGTTATGCCCATGTTGTGAAGACTACAGTAAATATCTAACTCTTCAATGCCCAGACACAGGCTAATATCTACAATTGTCAAGACCATCCAGGAAAATATGACTTCACCAAATGGACAAAATAAGGCATCAGGGGCCAATACAGGAGAAATAAAAATATGTGATCTTTAAGACAGAGAATTCAAATTAGCTATTTTGAGGAAACACAAAGAAATTCAAGATAACAATTAGATGGAAATCAGGATTCTATCAGATACATTTAACAAATAAACCGTAATTCTTATTAAAAAAGATCAAAGAAAAATTCTAGAGTTAAAAAATGCAATTGACCTATGAACGAATGTATCAGAGTCTCTTCAGAGCAGAATTGTTCCAGCAGAAGAAGCAATTAGTGAACTTGAAGACCGACTATTTGAAAATACAGTCAGAGGAGACAAAAGAAAAAAGAATAGAAAACATTGAAACTTGCCTACAAGATCTAGAAAATAGCCTCAAGAGGGTAAATCTAAGAGTTATTGGCCTTAAAGAGGAGATAGAGAAAGAGATGGAGGTAGAAAGTTTATTCAAATTGATAATATTAGAGAATTTTCCAAACCTAGGGAAATATATCAATATTTAAGTACAAGAAGCTTATAGAACACCAAACAGATATAACCCAAAGAAGACTAACCAAAGGCATTTAATAATCAAATTCCCAACGTCAAGGATAAAGAAAGAATCCTAAAAGCATCAAGAGAAAAGAAACAAATACCATACAATGCAACTTCAATCTATCTAGCAGCAGACTTTTCTGTGGAAACCTTACAGGCGAGGAAAGAATGGCATCAAATATTTAAAGTACTTAAGAAAAATAAACACCTTTTTACCCTAGAATAACATATCCAGAGAAATATCCTTAAAAATGAATGTAAGATAAAGACTTTCCTGACAATAAAAGCTAAGGAATTTTATTGACACTGGACCTGTCCCCACAAGAAATGCTGAACGGAGTACTTCAATCAGAAGAAAAGGACATTAATGAGCAAAAAGAAATCATCTGAAAGCACATAACTCACTGATAATAGTAAGCACACAGAAAAACAAAGACAGACATTGTAATTTTGCGGTGTAAATTAGTTTAATCTTAAGTAGAAAGACTAAGCCAAGAACCAGTCAAAAATATTAACTACAGAAACTTTTCAAGACATAGACAGTATGAGACATAGAAAGAAAAATCAAAAATTAAAATTTGAGGGGATAAAGTGAAATTGTAGAGTTTTTGTTAGTTTTCTTTTTGCTTATTTATTAGTGTGTTTATGCAATCAGTGTTAAGTCAATATCAGTTTAAAATAATGGGTTATAAGATATTATGTGCCAGCCTCATGGTAACCTCAAATCAAAAAACATACAACAGATACACAAAAAATAAACACTAAGAAATTAAATTACACTATCAGAAAAAACATCACCTTCACTAAAAGTAAGATGGAAGAAAGAAAAGAAGGAAGCAAAGACCACAAAACAACCAGAAAGCAAATTTAAAATGGCAAGTGTTAGTACTTACTTATCAATAATAACATTGACTTGACATTAAATGGACTAAACACTCTAATCAAAAGACATAGACTAGCTGAATGAATAAAAAAGCAGGACCCAATGATCTGTTGCCTACAAGAAACACATTTCACCTACAAGGATACAGATTGATTGAAAATAGAGGGATGGAAAAGTACACACCATGCCAATGGAAACCAACAAAGAGCAGAAGTAGCTATTCTTGTACAAAACAAATAGATTTCAAGAAAAAAACTTGTAAGAAGAGACAAAGAAAGTCATTATACAATGATAAAGGAGTCAATTCAGCAAGAGGATATGTCAATTGTTAATATTTATGCACTCAATGCTGGAGTACCCAAATATATAAAGCAAACATTATTAGAGCTAAAGTGAGAGATAGACTTCAATACAAAAATAGTTGGAGACATCAACACCACCCTTTCAGCATTGGACAGATCTTCCAGACAAGAAATCAACAAAGAAACATTAACTTCCTACACACAACAGAACAAATGGACCTAATAGAGATTTACAGAACATTTCATCTAATGGCTGCAGAGTACACATTATCCTGAACAAGAATTATTATCAAGGATAGACCTTATGTTAGGTTAAAAATCAAGTCTTAAAACATTCAAAAATAATATCAAGCATCTTCCTTTTCTGACAACAATGGAAAACAAAACTAGAAATCAATAACGAGAAATTTGGAAACTATACAAATACACGAAAATAAAACAATATGCTCCTGAATGGCCAGGGAGTCAATGAAGAAATAAAGAAAGTAATTGAAAGATTTTCTTGAAACAAATGTTTGGATTCTACCAACATTTAAAGAAAAAAAAAATTCTACTCAAAATATTCCTTAACATAGAGGAGGAGAGAATACTTCCAAACTCTGTCTATGAGGACAATATTACCCTGATACCAAAACAAAAAAAAAAGCCACATCAATAAAAGAAAACTGGAGGCCAAGATATCTGATGAATATTGAGGCAAATATCCCCAACAAAATATACTGACAGACCAAATTTAACAATACATTAAAAATACCTTAATCAAGTGGGATTTATCCCAGGGATGCAAGATTGGTTCAACATATGGAAATCAATCAATGTGCTACATAATAGCAACAGAATGAGAGACAAAGACAATATGGTAATTATTTCAATTGATGCTGAAAAAGCATTAGATAAAATCCAACATCCTTTCGTGACAAAACCCTGAAAAAACAGGGTGTAGAATAAACGTACATCAACATAATAATAGCTACATATGACCTATATCCACAGCTAGTATCATACTGAATGGAGAAAAACTGAAAGCCTTTCCTCCAAGATCTGGAACATAAAAGGAGGCTGTCTTTCACCACTGTTATTGAACATAGTATTGAAAGTCCTAGCTAGAGAAATCAGACAAAATTTAAAAAAAAAGACATCCAAATTGAAAAAGAAGTAATAATATCATCTTTGTTTGCAGAAGATATGATCCTTCATGTGGAAAAAACTAAAAAAAAAAAGCCATTAGAACTGATAAACAAATTCAGTAAAGTTTCAGTATACAAAATCAACATAGCAAAATCAGTAGCAGTTCTATGCCAAGAGCAAGCAACCTGAAGAAGAAATTTTAAAATGTTATCCCATTTACAGTAGTCACAAATAAAATTAAATTCCTAGGAATTAACTTGACCAGAGTGGAAAGAATTTTACACTATAAACTATAAAACATTGATGAAAGAAATTAAAGGGGATACAAAAAATACAGAAATATTCTGTGTTCATGGATTGGAAGAATCAATATTGTTAAAATGTCCATACGACCCAAAGCAATATACAGCTTCAATGCAATCTCTATCAAAATACCAATGACATCCTTCACAGACATATTAAAAAAATCCCTAAATTTGTATGGATCCACAAAAGACCCAGAATAATCAAAGCCATCCTGAGCAAAAAGAGCTAAACTGGAGGAATCACATTACTTGATTTCAAATTACACTACAACACTACAGCAACCAAAACAGCATGTACTGACATAAAAACAGATATAGAGACCAATAAAACAGAACAGAGAACCCAAAAATAAACCTATACATTTACAGTGAATTCATTTTCCACAAGGGTGCCAAGAACATGCATTGAGGAAAAGACAGTTTCTTTAATAAATGATGCCCAGAAACCTCGATAGCTGTATGCAGAAGAATGAAACTATACCACTATCTCTTACTATATACAAGAATTAAATCAAAGTGGATTGGCTGGGCACAGTGGCTCACGCCTGTAATCCCAGCACTTTGGGAGGCCGAGGTGGGTTGATCACTTGAGGTCAGGAGTTTGAGACCAGACTGACCAACAGGGAGAAACCCCATCTCAACTAAAAAATACAAAAAAATTAGCTGGGCATGGTGGCGCATGCTTGTAGTCCCAGCTACTTGGGAGGCTGAGGCTGGAGAATCTCTTGAACCCAGGAAGCGGACCTTGTGGTAAGCCAAGATTGTGCCATTGCCCTCCAGCCTGGGCAACAAGAGTGAAACTCCGTCTCAAAAAAAAAAAAAAAAAAGTGGATTAAAAACTTAAATCTAAGACCTTAAACTATGACGCTACTACAATAAAACGTTGGGGAAACTGTAGGATATTGGTTTGGGCAAATATGTTTTTTTTAGTAACACCCCAGAAGCACAGGCAACCAAAGCAAATATAGACAAATGGGATCATATCAAATTAAAAAGCTTCTGCAGAGCAAAGGATACAGCCAAGAAAGTGAAGAGACAACCCACAAAGAGGGAGAAAATATTTACAAACTACCCATCTGACAAGGGGTTAATAACCAGGACATATAAGGAGCTTCATTCAGCTCTATAGGAAAAAAATCTAATAATCCAATTTTAAAAATAGGCAAATTATCTGAATAGACATTTCTCAAAAGAAAACATACACATTTCAAACAGGCATATAAAAAGGTGCTCAACTTCACTGATTATCAGAGCAATGCAAATAAAACTACAATGAGATCTTATCTCACTCAAATTAAAATGGTGTTTGTCTAACATACAGACAATAACATGATGATGAGGATGTGGAGAAAAGAGAATTCTCATACACTGTTGGTGAGAATGTAAATTAGTACAACCACTATATGAATAATTGTTTGGAGATTCCTCAAAAATCTGAAAATAGAGCTACTATACGATCCAGCAATCCTACTGCTAAGTATATACCCAAAAGAAGGGAAGTCAGAATATTGAGGTGATATCTGCACTTTCATGTTCACTGCAGCGCTATTCACAGTAACTAATACTTAGAAGCAATCTGAGAGCCATTAACAGATGAATGGATAAAGAAAATATGGTACATAAACACAATGGAGTACTATTCAGCCATAAAAATTATGACATCCTGTTATTTGCAACAATATGAATGGAACTGGAAGTTACTAGGTTAAATAAATAACCCAGGCCCAGAAAGACAAACATAACATGTCATCACTTCTTTGTGGTAGGTAAAAATTAAAACAGTTGAACTCATGGAGACAGAGTGGAAGTGTGGTTACCAGAAGCTGGAAAGAGTATGAAGGTTGGGGGAAAGTTGAGATGGCTAACGTGTACAAAAAAATGTTTAGAAAAAATGAATATTTTATAGTGCATCAGGGTAACTTTAGTCAACAATAATTTAATTGTACATTTAAATATAACTAAAAGAGTATAATTAGATTGTTTGTAACACAAGGGATGAATGCTCGAGGGGATGGATACACCATTTCCATGATGTGATTATTACTTATTGCATACATGCATCAAAACATCTCATGTACCCCATAAATATATATACCTACTATGCACCCACAAAAATTAAAAATTAAAATTAATAAAAATTAAAAACCAAATGAAAAAGATTTGACTATACATTCTATTAGTGGTTTAACCACATACTCTCTCAGATAATAATATGACTTTAAACACAGTAATTTGACTGCATATTGTTAGAAAGATATATCCTAATATTAAGGAATTGCAAAAAAAAGTGCCTCAGTATTCAATAATCATAAATTTAGTAAAAATTTTATTTGTGTTATTTGTAAACTATTATGTATATATAGCAAGACAAATTAAATAATTGAATATGTCAATCTCAAAAATTGAGATATTTAGCAAAATTTAGACATTTAAATTTGTCTCAAAAAAAAGAGAGCTATTTCAAGGAGAGAAAACTGTAGGTCATTATGTCTGATGAATATTGATGCAAATATCCTCAACAAATTACTGACAAACTGAATTCAACAGTACATTTAAGAGATCATTCATCATGATCAAGTGGTATTTATCCCAGGGATGCAAGGTTGATTGAACATGAGCAAAACAATCAATGTAATATACAATAGCAAACAGAATTTGTCTCAAAAAAGAGACAAACCTAAAATTAAAGACTTTGAGTAAAAGTATTGCCATCTTAAATTTGACTATAGCAATATGAAATCTTGATGTATGTTACTGTTAAAAAATATTTTTTGTTTCTGTCCACCGACAAATATACAAGCAGTGAGAAACTTTATCCCAATGAGAACCTTTAACAATCAGATTGGAGTATCTAAAGACTATTTCTCACTAAAAGTAACTGGGTCTCTGTGTAGAAATGTTTGATTTTAGATCTGGGACATGAAATGTACAAGATGATTCTAAAACATCTTTCATACCATAAAACTAGGATACTAGGCTCATTTCAAAGGACTGAGGAGCTAACTTAAAGAGTTTCATTGGTCAAAGATTGAACAATAATGCCTGCAGTACATTGAAATATGTAAAAATATTAAAATCGATGTGCTTACATTAATACTTTTTAAAAATCTAATTGATCACATTTCGAGGATTCTAGGGCACTAACACATTCTAAATATTGGTAAATGAATGTAATGAATCATTTCTGCATGTCCTGTATAAAATATGTTTGAAGGTAACCACAGGCAATGAGATAAATTTCTTGTTTATAAGAAATTAAAGCTATTAAATGCAAAATAAAAGCTACAATTACGATATTAATTTTCCCACCTCCTAAGAAAATAGTGGTTCTAGGTAGTGATCACAAACAGCTGCTAAGCAATCACAAGGTAGAAAACCAATAGGGGACTGTCAGGCATTTTTTTCTTTTAAGCTTTATTGTGGTGTAATTGACAAATACAAATTGTATATAATTAAAAAAAGAAGAAAGAAATGAATGAATGGGCATCAATCTACTCATTTATATAATAAGAAATTTGGTTTAATTTAATGCTAAGGGTCTTCTTAGTTCCAAAAACCAGTCAAGTGTGCCTCTACTGAAATATTAGCACTCAGTAGTCACTTATTGTTGAGCTCCTCAACTCAATCTCCATTGCACATTTTTGTTGTTTTCTTACCTGCCCAAACAGAGACATCTAAGGCAGAGAATATTGTTGTACCTAAATATGTGTTCTTTTCTAATTTTTACCACACTTTGCTAATAATTAGGCTATATGACTGACATTGTGTAAGAGAATGTTTAGGAAAGCATTAAATTACTTCCAGGCTTTGTACCTAAAACATCCTGAAGAGTCTCATAGAGCTCTTTGGCTCCTCAGCCTCCTAGACGAAGGGAATCCTTGAGATTATGCCATGAAGGCCCTAGCTGACAATGCGGCAGCAAAATGAAGGACTTTTAGATTCCTGAGTCAGTGCTTTCATGTGTGACCCAGGAAAGCCACATGACCTGTGTCGGGCTATGATGTAATTAAGAAATAAATCTTTATTGTGTAAGCCACTAAGATTACTTTTTTAATGGCGACTAGCATTGATTATTGTAATTTATCAGCAAAAATAAATTTGTAATTCCTAGAAGACTAATTTATTTGTAATTTTATTTTAGGCAGAAAAAAAGAGAGTATGTAGACTAGATTCATATTACTTTTTTCTGAGTTCTCCTGTCAGATTTTTTTAAGCATAAGCCTGTGTTATAAATCTGTGTGGTCTTGGATACAGGGCAGCCATTATTAATTGAAGAGTAGAAACTGCCAAGATTGGTTCAAAGTGATGATAAATCATTTAATTGTTTTCTAAGGTCCACAATGTATACTAAGAATTTTGTAGATATACCAGGCAAATAACTAAAAACTTAGCATTTAAGACGTTTATTTATCAGTGAGTAGTTTCAAATATATGTCCAAATGTATTTCTTTACTCTTCCAGGTGTTTCAGTTTTGCTTTGTTGTGAATAAATCATGTAACACTGAGAAAAGAATATGAAATACATGGGAAGGAGACCATGCTATAAGGAAATCTTGCATAATTAATTATCTGCAAGATCGAATATTCTACCTACAAAGCTTGACATATTTTACCCTCTTAGAGCTTAAGGATTAAATTTCTGAGCAGTAATAGGAAATATCTCGTAGGGAGAGAGAAATGCACACACACACACACACACACACACACACACACACACAGATACATATACATACAAAGAAGTAGGTCTCTGTGTAGAAATATTTGGTTTTAGGTCTGGGACATGAAGTGTACAAGATAATTCTGGAACATCTTTCATGCCAGAAAACAAAGATACTATTGTCATGTCAAAGAATTAAGAAGCTAACTTAAAGAGTTTCCTTGGTCAAAGATTGGGCAATAATGCCTGCAGTACATTGAAATATATAAAAATATTAAAATCCATAGATATATATGGGTCATTATTATAATTACTCAAAAAAGCCTTTAAACCTAGTGTACTTAAGCCAATTATATTTAAATCAATTGCCGAAGTGCTTAAAGTTTATTTCCATGTATCTAAAATATTATACTGAATTGACTTTACAATAATCTTTCTTTCAAATATTTCTTTTGAGAGTTCTGACAAAGAAAAAAGAAAGTTGTCTCCTATTTTTAATTATTTATCAATTTGAGGAAATAATCTCAATAAGTTAAAATATTAGCATTTAATTTTTGGTTTCAAATTTGTTTGTTTCATCCTAATATTTCACAGGTCCCTTGATTCGCCTATTATAATGGATAGAGCCAAACTAAAAGAAAGAAAACAGCAAAGGAGAAGGTAAGAAGTAAGAAAGGAAAAAAGGAAGAAAAAAAGTGAAGAAAAAAAAGTTAAGAAAAAAAAACCAAGGGAGAGAAGAATGAAGAGAAAGACGGAGGTAGAGAGAAGTCTAATATTTTTGTAAGTTTTATATAGAAAATGTCTAGAAACCCAAGTTTTCCATTCAGAAGAAAGCAAATGAAATTACAGAAGAAAACCCAAAAGTTTTAAAACAGTGGTTAAATTTGAAAATACACAAAATCTTGGAAGAAATTCAGAATGGCAGACTTAGGCATATGTTGCATCATGGAACTGAGTAAAGACTGATTTAGTTACGCATTTAAATAAAATACTAGATTCAGGAAAGAGAGACTAAGTGGAACACAGTTCAAAGAGAAAAAAATGTAAGAATGCCTTAAAGAAGAGAAAACTTGAAAGCAACACTATTTTATTCTGTGTTTATTCTTTCTTTTAACTTTTATTTTACAGTCAGAGGTACATGTCCAGGTTTGTAATATAGGTAAACTGTGTGTCATGGGGGTTTGGTGTATAGATTATTTCATCACCCAGGTAATATGAATAAAACCGGATAGGTAGTTTTTTATCCTCTCCCTCCTACCCCATGTAAGCCCTGTTTTTTGTTGTTTCCCTCTTGTTTCTTAGCTCACATTTATAAGTAAGAACATGTGGTATTCAGTTTTCTGTTCACACATTAGTTTGCTTAGGATAATGATCTCCGACTCCATCTATGTTCCTACAAAGGACATGATCTCATTCATTTTTATGGCTGTATAGTATTCCACGGTGTGTACATAACACATTTTCTTTATTCAGTCTATCATTGATGGGAATTTGGGTTGATTCCATGTCTCTGCTATTGTGAATAGTGCTGCAATAAATATATGCATGCTCGTGTCTTTATGGTAGAATGATTTATATTCCTTTGGGTATATATCCAATAATGAGATTGCTAGGTCAAATGGTATTTGGTTTAAGTTATTTGATGAATTGCCACCTACTTTCCATTATGACTAAACTAATTTACCTTCCCACCGGTAGTGTATAAGCATTCCCTTTTCTCTGTAACTTTGCCAGCATCTGTTATTTTTTGACTTTTTAATAATAGACATTCTGATTGATGTGAGATGGTATCTTATTGTGGTTTTGATTTGCATTTCTTCAATGATTAGTGATTTTGAACATTTTTTATGCTTGTTGGCAATATATAATTCTTCTTTTGAAAAGTGTCTGTTCATGTCCTTTGCTCACTTTTTAACGGGGTTGTTTTTTGCTTGTAGGTTTGTGTATAGATCCTGGATATTGGACTTTGTTGGATGCATAGTTTGCAAATATTTTCTCCCATTCTGTAGGTTGTCTATTTACTCTGTTGATAGTTTCTTTCTCTGTGCAGAAGTTCTGTAACTTAATTAGATTCCATTTGTCAATTTTTGGTTTGGGTGCATTTGCTTTTGCTGTCTTTGTCATGAAATCTTTGCTAGGTCTTACATCCAGAACTGCATTTCCTAGGTTTTCTTCCTAGGCTTTTACAGTTTTAGGTTTTACATTTAATTCTTTAATCCATCTTTAGTTAATTATTGTGTACATTGTAATGAAGGAGTCCAGTTTCAATCTTCTGCATATAGCCAGCCCGTTATCCAATTACTGTTTATGGAATAGGGAGTCCTTTCCCCATTGCTCGTTTTTGTTGACTTTATCTAAGATTGGATGGTTGTGGGTGTGTGACATTATTTCATTTTATTTAAAAAAGGCCTGGCGCAGTGGCTCACGCCTATAATCCTAGCAATTTGGGAGGCTGAGGTGGGCAGATCACAAGGTCAAGAGATCGAGACCATCCTGGCCAATATGGTGAAATTCCATCTCTATTACAAATACAAAAAAATGAGCTGGGTGTGGTGGTGTGCACCTGCAGTTCCAGCTACTTGGGAGGCTGAGGTAGGAGAATCTCTTGAACCTGGGAGGCGGAAGTTGCAGTGAGCCGAGATCACACCATTATACTCCAGCCTGGCAATGGAGCGAGACTCCGTCTCAAAAAAAAAAAAAAAAAAAAAAAATACAACCACTCATCATACGGCCCAGAAGTCTTTGAAAACTCAAATATATTAGGTTAATAAACTTTGAAAATATTATCAGTGTTGAAATTAGTTTGGCTTAAAATATTTAGCTTTTTAATTATTAAGATTTAAGGAGATAATTAAGTAGTTTTTTTAATTATTAAGATTATCTCCCAATAGCTAATATGCACAAAATCTGTGCTCCAAAAAAATCCCTCCCTCAAATAACCATTTTTATCCCAAATGACTTTTAATGCTATTCACTTATACTTTAAAAAAATGATTATAATTACATGAGTCAGCACAAATATGTAATACTGTTTTGATTAAAATATAGTTCTGAATCTCCGTCTTAATACCATTGTAACTCTTCTCAGTCTTTGCTGCTCCATTGCTTAAGATATAGATACTTTTGTCTTAGTCTCAATGTATACTGTTGGAAAAAAACAGTTTTTCTAACTTTTCTATATTCTAAGATTCATTTTTTATCTTGTTGTGGGCTAAATTATGTATCCCCACAATTCCACTGTTGATCGAAGCCCAGGCCCCCAATACCTCAGACCTAATCTTGGCACCTCGGACCTAATCTTGGCACCTCAGAATGTAACTACATTTGGAAAAAAGTCTTTTAAAAAGTGATTAAGTGAAAAGAGGCTTTAAGAGCCTGTCTTAATCTAATATGAATGGTATCCTTACAAGAAGAAGAAATTGGTAACACAAAGAAACACCAGATACATGTGCAAACAGAGGAAGATCATGTGAAGAAGAAGGCAAAAGGCAAACAGCGAGATCTGAGAGAATACCAATCCTGCTGTCACGCTATCAGACTTCCAGCCTCCAGAGCTGTGAGAAAATAAATCTCTGCTGTTTTCAGCCACTCAGTCTGTGGTATTTTGTTATAGGAAGCCTAGCAAATGAATACAGATCCTAAATTATCTGTTCTAGTATTTACTAAATAATGTGAAGAAAATGTACACAAATTTGTCTGACTTGCATGAAAGGACTGATGTGAACATTTATGAGATGCTGATTGTAAAAAAATTGAAATTCATAAATATTTAAATCATGTTAGCAAGTATTATTTATCTTTTTAAATATTTAGTTTTTATGGAACATCATATAGTTTTCACACTAAGAGGGCTTGGTAAATTAGACCATTGTTCAAAGATGTTCATTGCCCTTTTTCTCTCTATAGAAGTGTGGTAGTGCCCTGCCCACTTATATTGAGTTGAGCTACATGGCTTATTTTAGCCAGTTGAATATAAAGAGATGTCATGTAACCAAAGGCTTAAGTGGTGTTTGTGAACTGGGGTACTTGTGAGTCTCTCTTGGCCATAGGAAAAGTGACCTCTTCATCTTGGGTTCCAGAAAGTGCTAGCAGGGGACAAATCTGAGCCCCACTCACAGTATGGAGCTAAACCCAGCTGACCCCCAGCATGGAGCAGAGCTGCCCAGCTGAATCCAGCCAAGATCAACTGTTGCACAACTGAACTTAAGAGGCAAAAAAGAGAACAAATGACAGCTATTTTAAGTTATTCAATTTTGAGGGTTAGACCATGAAGCACTATTGACGCCATGATAGATTGATACAGAAAACATGGCTGCAATCAATAAAATAAAAAAGGTTAATTACAATCTAGGTGGAACATTTTAGTAATTTCCAACTGAGTATTTAGGAAATCAATATTCTTGTTGAAAATTTAATTCAGAATATTCACATATTTTCATTGCCATAAATAACAGAAACTAATGCTAAAATCTAATATTTCTTAAGTATTTATTGTGTGCCAGTAACGATTATAAGCTCTGATCATTTTATTTACTCTCATCAATAACCTCAATGTTAAGTATGATGACTACTACATTTTACAGATGCTCAGTGATTTTTACAGGGTCACAAAGCTAATGTGCTGTGAAGTTAGAATTTAAACCGAGGATATGTTTTTCCAGTGTCTGTGCTCTTAACCCCAATGGCACATGCAAACATCACAGATTATATGTAAATTGAAGATAATATTATAAATTTAATTCCTGACATAATACATAATATTTTGTATATAATATATTACACACTGCACATACTAAAGTGTATGCTTTAATTATATATTATACTACATAAAATAATATTTCCTGGAGATCTGACAAGATGGCTGACTAGGAAGAGCTCCTCTCTGCAGCTCCCAAAGAGACCAATGCAGAAGATGGGTGATTTCTGCATTTCCAACTGAGGTACCCAGTTCATCTCACTGGGACTGGTTAGGCAGGGGATGCAGAACACAGAGGGGGTGTCACCTCACCTGGGAAGTGCAAGGAGCTGGGAGACCTCCCTCCTGAATCAAGGGAAGCCATGAGGGACTGTGCTACCCTGCCCTGATACTATGCTTTTTCCCACTGTTTTTGCAATCTGCAAGTCAGGAGATTACCTCATGTGCCTACACCACGAGGGCCCTGGGTTTCAAGCACAAAACTGGGTGGCGGTTTAGGCAGACACTGAGCTAGCTGCAGTAGTATTTTTTGTACCATAGTAGTGCCTGGAACCCCAGTGAGACAGAAAAGTTCACTCCCCTGGAAAGGGGGCTGAAGCCAAGGAGCCAAGTGGTCTCATTCAGGGGTTCCCATTCCCACGGAGCCCAGCAAGCTAAAAACCACTGGTTTGAAATTCTCACTGCCAGCATAGCAGTCTGAAGTCAACCTGGGACACTCGAGCTTGGTGGGGAAGGGGTGTCCACCATTACTGAGGCTTGAACAGGAGATTTTCCCCTGACAGTGTTAAGGAGGTGGGAGGTGTGAAATGGTGGGAGTTCACCACAGCGTGGCAAAGCAGCTGTGGCCAGACTGCTTCTCTAGATTCCTCCTCATTGGGCAGGGCATTGCTGAAGAAAAGGCAGCAGCCTCAGGGGCTTACAGGTAAAACTCCTCTCTCCCTGGGAAAGAGCACCTGAGGGAAGGGGTGGCTGTGGGCACTGCTTCAGCAAACTTAAAATTTCCTGCCTGCTAGCTCTGAAGAGGGCAGCTGACCCTGATAAGGAGTATTCTCCCAGCACAGTGCTCGAGCTCTACTAAGGGGCAGATTGCCTCCTAAAGTGGGTCCCTGACCCCCATGCTCCCTGACTGGGAGATACCTCCCAACAGGGGTCAAAAACACCTCATACAAGAGAGCTCTGGCTGGCATCAGGCCAGTGCCCCACTGGATGAAGCTTTCTGAGGAAGGAGCAGGCAGCAATCTTTGTCGTTCTGCAGCCTCCACTGGGGATATCCAGACAAACAGAGTCTGGAGTGGACCTCCAGTAAACTGCAGCAGATCTGCAGAAGAGGGGCCTGAGTGTTAGAAGAAAAACTAACAAACAGAAAGCAACATCAATATCATCAAAAAGAACCCCCATACAAAAAACCCATCCAAAAGTTATCAGCCTCAGAGATCAAAGGTAGATAAATCCATGAAAATGAGGAAAAACCAGCACAAAAATACTGAAAATTCCAAAAGCCATAATGCCTCTTCTCCTCCAAATGATCGCAACTCCTCTCCAGCAAGGGCACAAAACTGGACAGAGAATGAGATTGACGAATTGACAAAAGTAGGCTTCAGAAGGTGGGTAATAAGAAACTCCTCTGAGCTAAAGAAGCATGTTCAAATCCAATGCAAGTAAGCTAAGAACCTTGATAAAAGGTTGCAGGAAATGCTAACTAGCATAACCAGTTTAGAGAGGAACATGAATGACTTGATGGGGCTAAAAAACACAGCACAAGAGCTTAGTGAAGCATATGCAAGTATAGATAACCAAATCAATTAAGTGGAAGAAAGGATATAAGAGATTGAAGATCAACTTACTGAGATAAGACATGAAGACAAGATTAGAGACAAATAATGAAAAGGAATGAACAAAGCCTTCAAGAAATATGGGACTATGTGAAAAGACCAAACCTACGTTTGATTGGCATACCTGAAAGTGATGGGGAGAATGGAACCAAGTTGGAAAACACTCTTCAGGATATTATCCAGGAGAACTTCCCCAACCTAGCAAGGCAGAATAACATTCAAATTCAGGAAATACAGAGAACACCACTAAGATACTCCTCAAGAAGAGAAACCCCAAGACACAGAATCATCATATTCTCCAAGGTTGAAACAAAGGAAAAAATGTTAAGAACAGCCAGAGAGAAAGGTTAGGTTACGTACAAAGGGAAGCCCATCAGACTAACACTGGATCTCTCTGCAGATACCCTACCAGCCAGAAGAACGTGGGGCCAATATTCAACATTCTTAAAGAAAAGAATTTTCAACCCAGAATTTCATATTCAGCCAAACTAAGTTTCATAAGTGAAGGAGAAATAAAATCCTTTCCAGACAAGCAAACGCTGAGGGATTTTGTCACCACCAAGCCTACCTTACAAGAGCACCAGTAGGAATCATTAATTAAGGAAAAGAAAAACTGGTACTAGCCACTGCAAAAACACACCAAAATATAAAGACCAATGACACTGTGAGGAAACTGCATGAACTGTGCAAGATAACCAGCTAGCATCATGATGACAGGATCAAATTCACACATAACAATATTAACCTTAAATGTAAATGGGCTAAATGCCCCAATTGAAAGACAGACTGGCAAACTGAATAAAGACTCAAGACCCACTGGTGTGCTGTATTCAGGAGACCAATCCTCCATGCAAAGACACACAGAGGCTCAAAATAAAGAGATTGAAGAGATTTACCAAGCAAATGGAAAGCAGAAAAAAATCAGGGGTTGCAATCTTAATCTCTGATAAAACGGACTTTAAACCAACAAAGATTAAAAGAGACAAAGGGCATTACATACTGGTAAAGGGATCAATGCAAAAAGAAGAGCTAACTATCCTAAATATATATACACCCAACACAGGAAAACCCAGGTTCATAAAACAAGTTCTTAGAGACCTACAAAGAGACTTAGACTCCACACAATAATAATGGGAGAGTTTAAACCCCCATTGTTAATACTAGACAGATCAAGGAAACAGAAAATTAACAGAGAGATTCAGGACTTGAACTCAGCTCTAGACCAGATGGGCTTAATAGATAACTACAAAACTCTCCACCCCAAATCAACAGAATATACATTCTTCTCAGCACCACATAGCACTTATTCTAAAATTGACCACATAATTGGAAGTAAAACACTGCTCAGTAAATGAAAAAAAAAAAAAAACACGGAAATTATAAAAAGCAGTCTCTCAGACCACAGTGCAATCAAATTAAAGCTCAGGTTTAAGAAACTCACTCAAAGCCACACAACACATGGAAATTAAACAACCTGCTCTTGAATGACTACTGAGTAAATAACAAAATTAATGCAGAGCTAAAGAAATTCTTTGAAACCAATGAGAAGAAAGTGACAACATACCAGAATCTCTGGGACACAGATAAAACAATGTTAAGAGTGAAATTTATAGAACTAAATGCCCACATTAGGAAGCTGGAAAGATCTCAACCTAATGCCCGAACATCACAATTAAAAGACCTAGAGAAGCAAGAGCAGACAAATTCAAAAGCTAGCAGAAGACAAGAAATAATTAAGATCAGAGCCGACTGAAGGAGATAGAGACACAAAAAAACCCTTCAATAAATCATTGGATTCAGGAGCTGATTTTTTGGAAAGATTAGCAAAATAGATACACTGCTAGCTAGACCAATAAAGAAGAAAAGAGAGAAGAATCAAATAGACACAATAAAAAATAATAAAAGGGAGATCACCACTGATACCACAGAAATACAAACTACCATCAGAGAATACCATAAACACCTTTATGCAAATAAACTAGAAAATCTTGAAGAAATAAATAAATTTCTGGACACATACAGCCTCCCCAGATTAAACAAGGAAGAAGTTGAATCCCTGACTAGACCTTCAATAACAAGTTCTGAAATTGAGGCAGTAATTAACAGCCTACCAACCAAAAAAAGCCCAGCACCAGATGGATTGGCAGCCAACTTCTACCAGAGGTACAAAGAGGAGCTAGTACCATTCCTTCTAAAACTATTCCAAGTAAAAGAAAAAGGGGGACTCCTCCCTATCTAATTGTATGAGGTCAGCATCATCCTGATACCTGGCGGAGACACAAGAAAAAAAGAAATTTTCAGACCAATATCCCCGATGAACATCAATGCAAAAATCCTCAATAAAATACTGGCAAACTGAATCCAGCAGCACATCAAAAACTTATCCACCACGATCAAGTTGGCTTCCTCCCTGGGACACAAGGCTGGTTCAACACATGCAAGTCAATACATGTAATCCATCACATAAACAGAACCAATGACAAATCCACATGATTATCTCAATAGATGCAGAAAAGGCCTAAAATATAATTCAATGTATCTTCATGCTAAAAACTCTCAATAAACTAAGTATTGATGGAACATACATCAAAATAATCAGAGCTATTTATGACAAACCCATTGCCCATATCATACCGAATGGGCAAAAGCTGAAAGCAGTCCCTTTGAAAACCAGCACAAGACAAGGATGCCCTCTCTCACCACTCCTATTCAACATAGTATTGGAAGTTCTGGCCAGGACAGTCAGGCGAGAGAAAGAAATAAAGCATATACAAATAGAAAGATAGGAAGTCATATTGTCTCTGTTTGCAGATGACATGATTGTATATTGAGAAAACCCCATAGTCTCAGCCCAAACACTCCTTAAGCTGATAAGCAACTTCAACAAAGCCTCAAGATACAAAATCAATGTGCAAAAATCACAAGCATTCATATACACCAGTAATAGATAAGCAGAGAGCCAAATCATGAGTGAACTCCTATTCGCAATTGCTATGAAGAAAATAAAATACAGCTTACCAGGGATGTGAAGGTCCTCTTCAAGGAGAACTACAAACCACTGCTCAAGGAAATAAAAAAGGACACAAACAAATGGAAAAGAAAAATTCCATGCTCATGGATAGGAAGAATCAATATCGTAAAAATGGCCATACTGCCCAAAATAATTTATAGATTCAATGCTATTACCATCGAGCTATCATTGACTTTCTTCATATAATTAGAAAAAACTACTTGAAATTTCATATGGAACTAAAAAAGATCCTATATAGCCAAGACAATCCTAAGCAAAAAGAACAAAGCTAGAGTCATCACACTACCTGACTTCAAACTATACTACAAGGCTACAGTAAAAATAACAGCATGGTATTTGTACCAAGCTGATACACAGACCAATGGAAGAGAACAGAGGCCTCAGAAATAACACCACATGAATAAAACACCAAAGACAATTGCAACAAAAGCCCAAATTGACAAATGAGATCTAATTAAACTAAAGAGCTTCTGCACAGCAAAAGAAACTATCATCACAGTGAGCAGGCAACCCACAGAATGGGAGAATATTTTTGCAACCTATCCTTCTGACAAAGGTCTAATATCCAGAATCTAAAGCAACTTAAACATATTTACAAGAAAAAAACAAACAACCCCATCAAAAAGTGGGCAAAGGATATGAACAGACATGTCTCACTTCTCAAAAAAAGACATTTATGCAACCAACAACCATATGAAAAAAAGCTCATCATCACTTGTCATTAGAGAAATGCAAATCAAAACCACAATAAGATACCATCTCACACCAGTTAGAATGAAGATCATTAAAAAGTCAGGAAACGGATGCTGGAGAGGATGTGGAGAAATAGGAACACTTTTACACTTTGGTGGGAGTGTAAATTAGTTCGACCATTGTGGAAGACAGTGTGGGGATTCCTCAAGGATCTAGAACCAGAAATACCATTTGACTTAGCAATCCCATTACTGAATATATACCCAAAGGATTATAAATCATTACAGTATAAAGACACACACACACGTATGTTTATTGCAGCACTATTTACAATAACAAAGACCTGGAAGCAACCCAAATGCCCATCAATGATAGACTGGATAGAGAAAATGTGGCACATATACACCATGGAATACTACGCAGCCATAAAAAAGAATGAGTTCATGTCCTATGCAGGGACATGGATGAAGCTGAAAGCCATCATTCTCAGCAAACTAACACAGGAACAGGAAACCAATCACTGCATGTTCTCACTCATAAGTGGGAGTTGAACAATGAGAACACATGGACACAGGGAGGGGAACATCACACACCTGGGCCTTCTGGGGTGTTGGGGAGCAAGGGGAGTGAGAGCCTGAGGAGAAATACCTAATGCATGTGGGACTTAAAACCTAAATGATAGGTTGATAGGTGCAACAATCCACCATTGCACATGTATACCTATGTAACAAACCTGCACATACTCCATATGTATCCCAGAACTTAAAGTAAAAAAATTAATAATAGTATTTCCTATTTTAAAAATTATCTCTTACTTTATGCCTAAGTAAGATAAATATTCATAATTTTACTCTCAGATTATTATTTAACATGTTTTCTTGCACTTCGACGTAATTGCAACCAGAACTGTTGAGGAATTGCCAGGCTAAACTGCTATTCTAAGGCCAATGGACTTGCCAGAGCTTTGCTTTAAAGCTAATGTCAAACTGATAAAAGCAGATTGAGTGAAAATATTACCTTTCTATAACTTTCTCCATACTCACAGGCAACCTGTTGAAGAGTTGTCACTGGACAAAGAAAGATATGCAGCATTTGTGTTAATGGGAATTGTCAGAGTGTTGAAGAAGATTTCAGATGAACTGGATTATCGAAGAGCTTTCCATGAAATTTGAGAAGGTCATTGGAACTATGTCTAAAACAACCCAGACTCCTTTAGATTATTTGAAGGCATTCTGGGAAGTACTGAAGTACATTAGTCCTTTTGGTCTCTATCAATTGTCCCTAAATCCCATACCACATATGAAATGTCCAGGGCCAGCTAAACAAAGTACATAGTTTCTAAAGAAGTTGCAGGGAATATCATTACATAGACAGAGATACTAAATATAAAAATTAAGAAGAGACTCTCATAGAAGATAGTAACCAGATATTAGCCAATCACATGGTATGCCTGAAATCAAAGTTGATGCTAAAAGTAGCCAAGCCCAGTTAATTATTCTAACAGATCAGACCTGTACATTAAAAGTAAAGAACTTTGTTTATTTTCATTGACCAATAGCGTTCAACAGAATCTGAAATCAAATAATGGTTTGGCCTGAATATTAAGGAAACATCTAGCTGAATGAGTCAAATGATTTTCATTTCCCTGTCATTTAACTTGCATTATAAAAACTCATGTTTACTCTCTGATATTGTTTAAAAGTATATACATATTTTTTTTTCAGTTGAGCTTTTTCAACTAGAAGACATAATAGCCTCTCAGTAATAATTGAGCATTTCCAGAAGTATTTAGATAAGCTAGATAATTTGGAGCTCTTTCTATACTTACAAAACAGGATCTAGCACCTCTTTGAATTACATGATTTTAGCTATGGATACTTGAGTCCTAGTAAGATACATTCCATACAAATATCGAGCCTAGCCATTTATTTTAATATTGGTCAGCTGGCTGTTTTCCCAGACCATTTAGAATTCTCATACTATTAACTTTAAATGACTATTGATTTCAAACCTTTATAGACAAGATTTCTTTTCGACTCTGTGATTCTAAAGCAGTGTGAATATACATAGTAGGTATATAACCAAGGAACTGCTAAGGCTAAAAATAATATGCAACATTAAACAGGATTAATTGATATAAAAATTGAGAAGTTTCCATATTTGATTTTAATGGAGTTAATGTCCAATGCTTTATATACTTTTATAATTGTAGCAGTTATTACCACATTATTGAACAATCTATTATTTTTTCATTTGTCTCTTGTGAAAAAATTATATATTTAACTACTTGACACTATAGCGTTTAGGATTATGTAAGTAAAAAATAAACATCATACATTATTTTTTCATATGTATAAAAATTAGTATACCTCTCAGGTACTTGGAATGCCTCCAAAACATATAGCATATCATTATAGTCAGCAATAGTTACAACGTATCTAAAAGGTGCATTTTCTGCTGATCATTTGACATTCTCTCAACTGGCAGAAACTCTGCCTCTGTGGATCTTGAGTCAACAGCTATGGATGCATGTCACAGAGTTCTACAGGCCACTCTTCTTTTCAGAAGAACTCCAGCTCATTCCTGCATATTCATAGGCTGTGATGTACTTCTCATTCTCTTTTCTATTCCTGGTCTCTGGGATTTTTTTTTAATGTATAAAAGGAACAGCATGACCCAATCTTAAAAAATTAAAATATTCACTTATCTGTGGTTATTCCTGTAATATCACTAGTGTTGGTGAATAATTCAAATTAAATAGTTTTCTATATATTCCATTTTAAAAAGACTTCATTTACTTTCTTTCAATGGTTTCCTCCTGCACTGTTCTCACCCTGCGTTATTCATATGCAACCTCACAAATTGTTTTGAGTTCAAGCAGTGCTGATATAAATCACAGGGCTATTTTCTCTGGAGAACTTCAGCCTTAAGCTCCACAACTTGTTTTAAAATGAAAACTATGCTCAATTAAGGTGATTTGTTTTCTTCAAAAAATTAACTATCATATATTGCCATTTGCTACAAGAGAAGACTGAAGTTACATTGCATGCTGTTGAACAACTTTAGAAATAACTTACTTTCTATCTCATTCTTTCACTGTATCCTTGCATCTAGCTTTTTCCTGTGTATTTATCTGTGCCTAGGTTATATTCCTAAGGACAGAATTAGCTATTTCTTCCTTTCTCAAACTATTTGCATTTTGACTTTTGAATAGTTCCTTTGTAAACAAACTAAAGTCACATTGTTTTCACTGCTTTCCAGGCCCCTCACTGAAGGAGAGGACAAAGACAGTGAACAGGAAATGCAAGCCAACTGAGACATAAGTAAGAGTCAGTGTGGAATATGGCCATACAAGTAGCATTTGAGGAATAATGTCACTGCAAATGGGGAACCTATTCCAGCCCTCTCCAAAAGGAAATAATGATCTGGCAAAATCCATCAAAATCAATATTTGAGGAACTCTAGGATATAGTCATAAACTTACAACAATCAGGGAGAAAATTTGTGAAAAAAAGGCTGCATATTAGAATGCAAGTTGAACATCCTTCATACTCCAAATCAGCAACTACACTTATAGTATAGATTGGTGGAGCCAGAGAGAGTGATAAGAACCTTATTCTCGAACAATTGTGGCTGCAGGTTTCCACCTCCCTATCTCCACCCTCAGGGAGCAGTGCAGAGGCTTTTCTTTGTTTCAGCTGACTTGAAGCATTTCCATGGCTTTTACTATGTGTATTAAAACTAATAGTAGCTAAGTCAGGAATAACACTTGCAACAAGCTTAGGATATACTTGGGACACACTCTTAAATAACTAATAGGTCAAAGAAAAAATCATGATGGAGATTAGAAAATACAATAAAAGAAATGAAAAGAAAAGCACAACTTACCAAAACTTTTGGAATGCATCAAATGCAATGCTCATGTAGAAATGTATACCTGTAAATGCTTATATTTAAAAAGGAAAATTTTAAGTTAATAACTTAATCATATTTTAAGAAACTATAAAAAAAAAGCAAGATAAATTCAAAGCCAGTATAAGAAATAAAGATTAGAGTGGAGATCAATAAAATAGAGAAAAAAAGAAAATTTTAAAACATAAGTTGATTTTTTAAAGCAATCAGCAAAATGGACAAATCTTTAGACAAAGAAAAAAAGAAAAAAAGAAAAATTACTGAAATCAGAAAAGAAATTGGAGCCATTACTTCAGACACTAAGAAAATGAAAAAGATTTTGAGTATATTATGAATAATTGTACACCAACAAATTAGATAACATTGAAAACATTTTAACACAGAAAACAATTTTAAACAAATTTTAAAAATTTCTAGAAACACACAAACTGCCAAAACTAACTCAAACAAAAATAAAAATTTTAAAAATGCAAACAACAAATAAAAAGATTGTGTCAGCACTCAAAACCTCCCTCAAAAGAATCCCCAGGACCATATGTCTTCACGGTAAATTGTTCCAAACGTTTTTTAAAACATAACATCAGTCAATTTTAAATTTTCCTAAAAGTAGAAGATGTTTTCCTAAGTAAATTTTTTTATTAACTCATTATTTGAGGCCAGGATTAATCTGATAATAAAGTTAGAAAAAGACATCACATGAGAACAAAACAAAAGATCAATATTATTTATTATTGCAAATGCAAAACTATTCAACAAAATATTAACAAACTGAATCCAATGGAATTTTAAGAGAATCCTATATTATGACCAAGTGGGATTTATTCCAAGAATGCAAGGGTGGTTCAATATATGAACATCAATCAACATAACACAGCACATTAACAAAATAAATTGAAATATGATTAAATTGATACAGAAAGAGAATTTGAAAATATCTAATATTCTTTCATGATACAAGCACTCAACAAATTAGGACTACAAGGAAACTATTGCAAATAATAAAGACTGTTTATGAAAAACTCACAGCCAACATTATATTCAATGAAGAGCAACTGAAATGTTTTCCTCTAAGATTAGGAATGAGACAAGAATATTTGCTTTCCTCATTTCTATTCAACATTTTACTAGATGTTCTAGTGAGAGCAATTATGCAAGAAAAGATATAAAAAGCATCCAAACTGGAAAAGAAGAAATAAAATCATCTTTACTTTTAGATGACGTGATCCAATAAAAAAAAATCTGAAGGAATTTGCACATACAAATAATAAAGATGATAAATTCAGTAATGTTGCAAAGAAATGAGATCAATATAAAATCAGTTCTTTATCTGCAAATTACCAATGAATGATTCAAAAATGAAATTAAGAATACATTTCCATTTAAAATGGTAAAAAAAAACATTTAGAAATAAATTTAACCAATGAGAGAAAAGATTTGTACACTGAAAACTAAAAAACTTTGCTGAAAAGTTTAAGATGATCCAAATAAATAAAAAGCCAGTCCATTCTTATGGATTGAAACATACTGTTGTTAATTGGCAGCACTATCCAAATTGTTCTACAAATGAAATACAAATCACTATCCAATAGCGTTTTTACAGAAATAGAAAATAAAAGTAATCCTATAATTTATATGAAATTTCAAGGGACCATAAAGAGTCAGAACAATCTTGAAAAAGAAGAAAGTTGGAGTACTCACTCTTCCTGAATTTGAAACTTACTACAAAGTTCTTATAATTGAAACAATGTGGTATTAGCCTAAAGAAAGACATGTAGACCAATAAGATAGAATTAACAGTTAATAGATAAATTTATATATATATATCCATGGTTGTATTAGTTCATTTTCATACTGCCATAAAAAAACTCCCTGAGACTGGATAATTTATAAAGGAAAGTGCTTTAACTGACTCACAGTTTAGCAGGGCTGTGGAGTCCTCAGCAAACTTACAATCATGACAGAAAGCAAAGGAGAAGCAAGGTACCTTCTTCACAAGGCGGCAGGAAGAAGTGCTGAGCAAAGGGGGAAGAGCCCCTTATAAAACCATCAGATCTTGTGAGAACTCACTTACTATATGAGAACAGCATGTGGGAAACTGCCCTCATAATTCAATTACCTCCACCTGTTCTCTCCCTTGACATATAGGGATTATGGGGATTACAATTCAAGATGAGATTTGGGTGGGGAAACAAAGTCTAACCATATCAAGGTCAATTGATTTTAAATAAGAGTGCTAAGACCAGTTAATGAAGAAGGAATAATCTCATCAACAAATGATGCTGGGACTACTGGATATTCACTTGGCAAAGAATGAAGTTATACCGACCTACCTTATACCATATTCAAAAATTAACTCAAAATGGATCAAATACATTAATATAAGAGATAAAACTATAGAAGTTAAAAGTCTTAGAAGAAAATATAAAAGCAAATCTGCATGACCTTGGATATGGCAAACTATCCTTAGATATGACACTAAAAGCAAAAACAACAAAAGTACAAATAGACAAATTGGATTTCATAAAAGGTTTAAAATTTTCGCTCCACACAATATTATTAAGAAAGTCAATCCAGGCTGGGCGCGGTGGCTCACGCCTGTAATCACAGCACTTTGGGAGGCCGAGAAAGGCAGATCACGAGGTCAGGAGATCAAGACCATCCTGGCTAACACTGTGAAACCGCGTCTCTACTAAAAATAGAAAAATTAGCCAGGCATGGTGGCGGCCACCTGTAGTCCCAGCTACTCTAGAGGCAGAGGTAGGAGAATGATGTGAACCCAGGAGATGGAGCTTTCAGTGAGCGAAGATCATGCCACTGCACTCCAGCCTGGGAGACAGGCAAGACTCCGTCTCAAAAAAAAAAAAAAAAAAAAAAAAAAAGAAAGCCAAAAGACAACCCAAAGAATGGGACAAAATGTTAGCAAATTATGTGTCTGATAAGGATTTAGTGTTCAAAATGTGTAAAGAACTCATATAACTCAACAAAAACGACAAGAACAAATAAAACAAATTGCCTAATTAAAAAAGGACAAAAGATTTGAACAGAAATTTCACCAAAGAAAAGATACCAATGGCTAAAAAGCATATGAAAAGATGTTCAGTATCATTAGTCTCTTTAACTGTGGTTGGAGTATTTCAACCATAGAAATAAGCAAATGCTACAAATAAAAAATTAAGACTTATTGATTATTCTTATTGATTGTTCAGACTAAGAAATGATAAAGAAAATGTTAATAATGTAGACTAAACTTAAAAGTGTGTTTCTTCAATGAGAACACATGGAAACAGGGAGGGAACATCACACATCGGGGTCTATCAGGGCGTGGGCAGCAAGGGGAGGTAGAGCATTAAGACAAATACCAAATACATGTGGTGCTTAAAATCTAGATGACGGGTTAATAGGTGCAGCAAACCACCATGGCACATGTATACCTGTGTAACAAACCTGCACATTCTGCACATGTATCCCGGAAATTAAGTAATTTTTAAAAAATGTGTTTTATCAGTAGCTATTATTTTATGATGAGCCACAAAAAAATATATACTTTCAGTATTAAAAAACAATTGTCCAATTTGGCATTCACTCATCTTAAAGGTAAAAGAGAGATGTTCCAACATATGCCTCCATGGTTTCACTTTTGTCGTATTTGTTAATAATGTAAGAAAAACTATCAATCAACATTCATATCAGAACTACATTCATTCATCAAATGTAACCATGGATTAGCACTGGATATGGATAGACTATGGTAAAAATCAACAAAAGCATTCTATGATACTTTTCTCTGTGTAGTCATTCACTATATAGAATTTACAATAAAAAGTGTTTTATAGTATATTTTAGTACTACTTGTAAATTGTGTTGTTGCACTTTTCTGATATCAGTACCATTTATAATAATTTATACAATTTTTTATCCCATTGAGGATGCAGTTATATAGCATTTAACAACAAAACCCTGGAATAAGCTCTCTTTCTGAACTGTGGAACATTCTGCCTTTCATATCATGATTGGTCTCTGGGGAGTTAAAAGCTAAGAGCTTTCAGTAATGTGTAGAAGACTCTCCTGTTATGTCAGAGATTGAAACTTATCTTTCCGTAGCAGCCCTTAAGAACCTTCTCACTTAAGTATGTTTCTGCACCTAATGGCCACACTGTTCTCTGGTCATCAATAGTAAAACTTGATAGTGACCTCATTAAATATTATCCAACATAAGGGATCTACATAAATTACTTAAAATTCTTCTGCACAAGATTTGTTTCTTTCATAGCATTCAGTTATTTAATTATGCAATCACTTATATCATTATAAATTCACGGATATTTATTTTCTACTTCAAGTTATAAGCCAGTCCTAATTTATTTATTTTTTCTTAAATTATTCCAGCTTTGGACATTGGAAGCTCTTTCAGTTGGCTTCTGTGTCCCTTTCACATACCCTTACAAACAGAGATTTTTGTTTTTGTTTTTAGAATACTGTTTTCCTTTATGGCATTAAGATACTCCAGGCTCATTTTGTATATTTCCTGCTCTTACCGTAGAATTAGCCATTTCTCCAAAGAGTTCCTTTTATTGGAAAGTACTATTAGAATCCAATCTCAGGGCTCCAGGTTCATTTGTTGTTTCTGAGGATTGTTGCTTCCAGGAACTTGGCTCATAAAATAATACATGTGTTTTATTTACCAGGCATGTACACATAGCTATAAATATTTTTACATCTAATCATCTGAATTTATATTAAGCTAAACAAAATTTTCTACTTGTGTCTTCAACTTTATTTTATTACCACATGGATCATTCTAGCATTTTCTATTTTTTTATCTGTTAATTTCCACTCTATCAGTAAGAAACCTAATTCCACCATCCATTTATTAATTGTTCAATTCCAGTACACCAAAACAGAAGTATCAGAATGAATACACCATCGGAAACAGCTTTATCATCTAAAGACAAAACTTTACTCAGTTCTAAAGTTACCCAGGTGAGTAACTTTCCCCTGTCCTCTTCAATGTGACTGTTTCCAGATATTTAAAATACAATTAGACTGTTTTGTCACCTTCATCATTCCAAACTGGGATTCTCCAAAATTCTATTATAGTTCATTATTTTTTAATTTCCATACATTTTCTATGTTTATGCTCTAAAATTCTATAGGTTTTGGCAAATATGTAGTGTCACATATTGATCATTACAGTATCATACAGAATAATTTTACCACCTTAAAGGAAGTATCTGTGCTTCACATATTAAAAGCTTCCCTATCTTCACTAGCAACTACTGAGCAGTTTTGCCATTCCCAGAGGGTCATATAAATAAAATAAAACAACATGTAGCATTTCAGACTTGCTTCTTTTATTTATAAATATACATTTAAGATACATCTCTGTTTCCTTGTGGCTTAATAGCTCATTTATTTCCATCAGTGGTTCCATTGTACACATAAAGCACTGACTATATATTCACTTATTGAAGGACTTCTTGAATGCTTCTGGATTTTAACAATTATGAATATAGCTGATATTCACATTCATGTGCAGATATTCACATGTATATGCATTTTTAAATGGTTGGATAAATATCTAGAACAATTACTTGATGTGGTAAGGCTATTTAAACATAGTCTTTGAAATGAAGGGAAACACAGTTGTATCTTAAATATATATTTATAAATGAGATGATTTGCAGTAGATGGTGAGGACCTGAAGCATGTATTTAATTTCGCTCTTGAAAAATAACAGTGAGGGTACGTAACTTATTAAGAAATAGAGTACAAGGTGCCAGGTCAATAGTTTTCTTTTTCCCAACACTTTTAATATTTCACTTTACTTTCTTCTTGCTTGCGTGGTTTCTGACGAGAAGTCTGCTACAGTTCTTATCGTTGTTCCTATATATGTGACTTAGTTTGGCAATGAACTTCTAGATATAATACCAAAGCACCATCCAAAAATAAGAAGAAAATACATGAAAAGCTGTTCTTTGTTAAAGTTAAAAACCTCAGCTATGTGAAATATAATGTTAAGATAATCAAAAGACAAAACATAGAATGAGAGATATAATGTGACAAATGCAGATTTTATTCCTGTATATGCAATATACAAAGAAAGCTTAACACTCAGTACAAAAACAACACACTGAAAAAATGGATGAAAAATCTGAATAGATATCTCACCAAAGTAGATATACAGATGGAAAGTAAGCATATAAAAAGATGCTCAACATTATTAAAATTAGATAATTGAAAATGTTAAAATGTGGCATAGCAGTAGAAGGACTAAAATCTAACAAATTAATAATAGTAATTTCTGGTGATCATATAGAGTTAGCAGAGCAATACTTATTCATTGGTGGTGGTAATTCCATAAAATAAAGCCACATTGAAGGACATGGTTACAGTTTCTTGCAAAGTCTATGTTTAAATAGCCTTACCACATCAAGTAATTGTTCTAGATACTTATCCAACCGTTTGAAAATGCATGTACATGTGAAAGTCTGCACATGAATGTGAATATCAGATTTCTTCATAATTGCCAGAAGCTGAAGCATCCAGGAAGTCCTTCCATATGTGAATTTGGATCCCTTAAGAGAACACTGAGGTATTTTGCATGTCAACTTCACACTTTTATTGAGGAAGTTCTCCTGTGCCTGCCAGCCCCCTTTAACTCTAAAAATAAATCAACATTTTCTAAGACAATATCTTTGCACTTGACTGATTATGGCATTACAAAACCAGTCATTGTATTGTACAAGATATGGAAGAACTCAACACTGTAGTATATTTACATGCCAATTCCATCTTTTAGGGTAGTGGTCACTTTTGTGAATTATGGTTATGCCTCTTTCTTCTAATGGCATTCATTAGAATTAGCCTATATGATTTCTATATTACATATTATTGAAATTAATTCACACATTTTACCTGGTTTAATTCTTGAAGTTATCACAGGTAGTATTTTTATCTTGGAGAAGGTGAATAAGAAAACTGGTCTACTGAATCATAATTTCATGTCCTCCCAACACAGCTGTCTATTGCCCCTTCATGTTTGCATCATTACAAGGCAGCCAAAATACAAGTGGAGGAAGTTAGTCAACCAGAATAAAATACTACAGTTCTCATGTTTTTTAAAATGTCTAATGAAAAAACTATCATGAAATTGCTTCACAAAAATCTATGAAAAGTCTATTTTAAAAGTCTATAAAAGTCATCTCATTTTATTAAGAGTGAAACTTCAACCTATTTAGAACATTTTATTTTCCTTTTTGAGATGGGTTTAAAGACTTTATAGAAAGTTCCATTGTCTACATCCATGGAGATTATCTTTATTTGACAGTTTTTTTATTTCTGTGACATAACACGAAATATAGATTTGGTCTCTGCCATATGTTCCTGACATAAAGCTCCTGAACTCTTATAATTTTCTGGGTAATGGGGGTGATAGTAATATGCAAGGTAGGGGCAGGGAAGTACTGGGTAGAGAAGGGCAGGTCCCTGGCAGGGCTACACCCCAGGGCCTATGCCTACAGACCTAGGTGAGGACAGGCTTTTCTGTTTCTGTGCCCAAATGTTGCATTATCCAAGACCACCCTAGCGTCCCACGCCCCCATCCTGTGCCTATAAAAACCCTGAGATCCTAATGGGCAGGCACACAAGCAGCTGGACGCTGAGAAGAACACACCAGCAGAAGATACAAGCAGCTGGACGTCAAGAGGAGCACGCCGGCAGAAGAACACACCAGCAGATACCAGCAAATGCCAACAGGCCATCTATGTTGGGACGACACTGAATTTGGCCGGGATGGTCTGAGCAGCCCGATTACAGGGGAAGACCACCTTCCCATACCATTCCTCTTCTGGCTCCCCATCTCGGAGAGTTTCCACCATGCAATAAAACCTCCTTACACATCCTCCACGACCACATGTGAACAAATTTTTCCAGTATACCAAGTCAAGAACCCTGGGATACAGAAAGCTTTCTTTCCTTGTGATAAGGCATAGGTTCTAATTGAGCTGATTAACACAAGCTGACTGCAGATGGCAAAATTGAAAGAGCACACTGTAACACACACCCGCTGGGGCTCCAGGAGTTGTAAACACTCAACGCTTGATGCTGCCATGGGGTTGGCGCTCCCCAAGACCTGCCCATCTGCATGCTCCCCTTAGGGATATGAGCAGTGGGGCACCTAAGAAGTGAGCCACACCCCCCATTGCATGTCCTGCCTGGGGGATCAGGGAACTTTTCCTGTTTCAATAGTAGCATTGTACACAGAGGTCCTAAATTCCTTTGAATTTCCTTGGCAATAGGAGCATCTTTTGTTCTAATGCAGCAACTCTTGGATGGTTTCAGGATGGCAGCTGATAACAAGAAACACCAAACTGTGAACAGAAGCTTAGAATTTAAGTCCCTCTCCCCATCCTCCAGGGAGGACAGAGGGACTGGAAATAGAGTTAATAATTAATCGTGACCACATGATGAAGCCTCCATAAAAATCTCTAAACTTCAGGGGTCAGGGAGCTTCCAGGTAGATGAACACTTCCACCTGCACAACTCCAGGGGACAGAAGCTTCTCTGTACAGGATTTTTTGGACCTTGCCCTGTAAACCTCCTCATCTGGCTGTTGATCTGTAGCCTTGATAATATCTTTTATAATAAACGGATAAATGTAAGTAAAAGTTTCCTAGAGTTTTTTAAGCCATTATTAGCAAACTGTCATACCTGTTTAGGGAGTGGTGGGGACCCTTGATTTATCGCTGGTTGGTCAGAAGTACAGATGACAACCCGGGATTTGTGATTGTTTACTGAAGTGTGGGCTGGCAGTCTAATAGGCTGGAGCCCTTAACTTACGGGGTGTACACGAATTCCAGGTAGTCAGTGTCCGGATTAAATTGCAGAGCACTCATTTGGTGTTCAGAGAGCTAGAGGATTGGCTGCTATGGAAAAACACCACACACGTTTGGTGTCAGAAGTTTTATGAGTATAAAGAAAAAGGATTTTTTTCCTTTAATTTCTTACTATGTGTGATTTTCAAATACATTACAGAATCACTGCATAATTTCACAGATATGTTATAGAATGTGAAAGATTATAGAAATTTTTAGATTAAATTATATATAAGATCTCTTCTTATAGATTTGAAACTTTTTTTCTATTGTTTTTCCTTCTATCTTGTAGGCAGAATTTTGAGTTTTTGGCATTCCAAAGCCCTGAGTTTGACTACATGAGCTAAGTATTGTACCGAATTTGACTTATTTCAAATCTTGCCAGCAGTATTTGATAGGAGGGAGCAAAACTAGCTGTCTCTCGCCCTTTCTTTCTATATTCCTGCCACTCTAACCTTCTATTATTTTCTATGTTCTTTCACAACTTCCTATTGATTCTCTGCCTGAAATATTTACTTTCTCTCAATTTTCTGCCTGGCTTTCTCCCACTCATATTGTGTCCTTGGCTGTTCCCCAAGACACTTTCTTTGACACGCCAATTTAAATCTCATAAAGAAACTGTTTTTTTTCTTAATAGAACTGTTTATAATTTTTAATAATAAGATATTTGAAAGGTTTTGTAAAGTAGTGTTTCCAGACCATTAAAATTAAAATTTCAGAAAGAAAAATCATATATATATACATAAATACATATGTGTACATATATTCGTGTGTGTATATATGTGAATACATATATTCTACACATATGTACACATATATTTAGTAGGCATATAGGCATATATGGGGTGTTTAGGGTAATAATTTTTAGACTGCTCAAAATTCTGTGGATAAAATAAAAAATAAAAAATATATATAATTGAATGCATCAGAAGATTATATTAATGAAGAGAGATCAGAAATAACACACAATATTTACAATTAAATCAGCCATTTGATGTGCCTTTTTTAGCTCCCTGGTGGGCAGATGAGTTAGAGAATCAGAGAAAAACAGATGTTACAATAAAGAAAAGCCAATTTTTTTAGTTCTTATTGAAGAATGTTAAAACATTAAAAGAAAAATTTATGGTATAAAATAGGTGATGATTAAACATATATAAAATAATTATTATATTCCTGCTTTTAGAAGAGAGAATAATAAAAAGAAAAAAATGGCTATTTGGCTCAGGTGAGAACTATTTACTAGAGGCAACACACCACCCACCTATCTTTCTCCTACAATGCTACTAAAAAAAGGATTCTTAGGTTAAATATTCCAACCAGTTGTGAAGGATAAAGAGGAAGATTTATGATAGCTTAGAATCTCATCTGTGCAGCATATAAGTGGGTACCAGCAAGGTGGCTAAAGGAGAGAAGTGCAAGGAAAACAGGAAACACAGGAGCTGGAAGTGAATAGTATTTCAATTTCTAGTTGGAAGTAAAACTTTGAAATTAGTAATATATGTTATATTTAACTGGATCCACAGATTGAATCTTTCTATAAAGCATATGCTGGTTCTATAGTCCAAATGATAATTTTGTGAATAAATATTGAAAGTTATTTTTAATTCCATAAGTAAAACTTAACTGCATTTAATTTAATGGTACTACAATATTTTTGGAAAAGAAAGAAGAATCATATACCTTTAAGGCACACTATTTTAGCATTTGAAATTTAGTATTGTTTACAAATGCCAATATTAATAAAACTATACAAGAATCTTTGACAGAGAAGAAAAAGATCTCTACATGTTTTCACTGGAGAAAGTGAACCGTAAGGCCTATTCTCTTCTTTCAAAGAATAGACCTGGAGTTTTCAATTGCAAGGCTTTCCTCTCTTTCTAGTTGACTGTGAAAATACATGTTTGTTTTCCTTATTTATATAATGTGGGATGGGAAAATTTTCTTTAACCTGTAGTGATTATGTAGTAAAACATCCTACCTCCATTTAAACAAAAGAGTAAAGTTGTCATTTCCCAAAGACATCCAGAGTTATTAAATTAGAAACAGCTGGGGCAACTATAGATTTTCTCCATTAGAAAATGATACAAATGAGAGAGATTAGTTTGGAAAAATGATTAGCCCAAACCAGAAAGGGAATTCCAAACAGGATAGTTTACTTTTAAATATCGAAGAGACATTTGAAGTTTTGAAAACAAGAAAGCAGGGGACCAAGTGCATTTCCAGTGTTCTTTTTAGAGCAGTCTTCCTAGGAAGTAGTGAAGTTTTTCAAAAGTTGTTTAATTTCATATTAACAATGAAATTTGGTGACTTTTGTTCTAAAACAGAAGCTATAAATGAAATTTTAAGCTCACAAAAACATGAAAAAAAACCATAATAAATAACTATTTGCATTTATTTTAGTTATTTGCCTTGTTTTATATTAGGGAGTTTATAAAAAAATACAAGTTAATTCATTACTTTATATTTTAGTTCTAAAATTACATAACTCTAACATTGTATTTCCTTATATAATGTTACTGAACATAGTGTGGCATATTTTGGGTGTTGATTTTCCATGCTTCAAAGAGTCATTTTTAAACTAAATTATATCATCTATTATATCACAACCTGACACTCCTATCAATCACCTAGTAACAACAGCTGGCAATGAAAATTGTGTACAAAATATTCCTTAAAGGCACTTAGAAATGCAATCTTGAAAGAAACATCATATTTCCATCATCACTTTGAGATTATTCTAACTTTGAATAATTGCAGTTTTCCTCAGGTTAATTTATATTTGTTTGCTTCTTGGAATACATTTTGCTTACTTAAGAATTGCATACTTTATTGCATGTATAATGATATAGCAGATACTGTGATCTATTTCCTTTCTCATTGCTCTTAAACTGTAATTGTTCATGGAGAGAAACTATCTCATTCAATGGGCAATGTGACAGCATAGGTGAATACATCAAGAAACATGAATAGAATGATTGATAGCAATAGTTAACCCTTTTGTTAAGTGCTTACTGTGTGTCAGACATGATTATAAGTGCTTAATATCGATTAACCTATTTAATTCTTACAGTAAACATATCAGGTAACAGAAACATTAAGAAGTTTAATAACTTGTGCACTTACCTAAAAGGTGGCAGAGCTGGAATTTAAACCTATTCAGTTTGGCCTCAAACTGTGAGATTTGAAACTATGTTATATTTTATTCATGCCTCAGAAATTAGACAAAATGCTCTGAATTTAGTGACAATTCACTGCAATAGGTCTATGGTAGAACTTACACAAAAACAGAATAAAAATTTCCCAAAGGATAACTCACATCCTTAAAAACACACACTAGTACAAAAAAAATCAAAGACCTTATTTACTACATAGAATCTTAAAAATATATATAAATTGAGAGGTAGAGGTAAGAATGTGGACATAGTAGGAACGTGGCTTATATCCAGTAAGGCCGCAGTCTATTGCTTCTATCATATTTCTAATCCCCCAAAATAAAAAGAGAGCACAAGGAAAAATACAAAGCCTCCTATTATCTCTATGAAACAATTTATGGAGTAGCTCATTAATGGGAAAAGGCAGAATTTTTTTTTAAGAACTAGAAAGTGACATGGTTGTCAAAGTGATAATGCCAATTAACAACTGGAAGCTAGTGTTCAGATAGGACAAAGTGGGCACAGAGGTCTATATTCAGTAGATTAAAACAAATCCCATTATGTATTAATCAGGAAAATGCCTCCAGACATGTCCAGTAACAATCCGGTGTTCTAAGCTAACTCAGAATTCATAGTCTTTTATCAGTTTTGTTTGGTTAGATCCATGTGTGACAAAATACCGTATTCATTTTTACATTATTTAGGCAAGTGCTATTGTGAGTAGAAAATTTTATTTTACATTCTCATAGCATTAGAGAGAATTGACATAACCTTAATGTGAGGTAAATGTATTTCATTGCTGGAATGTTTTAATAACGGATGTCCATTTATACAAGCAAATCAATTTTTACTTCCATGTCTTCTTGAAAGAACAGAACTGCAGGTATTTCCTCAGGTTATATAATTGTATATTTATGTATTTATTATTCTTTCACTCAGTACTTGAAAACTATGGTGTAAAGAAGTTGTAGAACTTGCAATGTGTGGTCTCATTTTTATCTTCCAATGTCATTAATTTATTTGACCCTTTTTTCATCCAATATTCAGAAAAAAGAGTAACTAATACCTGGAAAAAGAAAAGCATATGATAAACTATTCCTGTCTTCAGGGTGTATGTCTTTTAATGAGGAAGGCAGAGAGAAAATGTACCCTTCAGAGGTTACTCTTATAGCATAGACATAGGGTGAGGATAAAATGAAATATAGAAGAACATTAAATGGAGCTGAAGTAAGCAGTCAGGTAAACTTCCATGAAGAGGGAATGTTTGATCTTGAGGTTTGCTTCTATGTGCAGAAGTTAGTGCAAGAAAGATGAAAGTAGTGTACATAAAAAGGCAAAGCCCACCAAGCAAGGAAAATAATTTATTATTTGTCCAATTATTTCTGTAGTTATGTGTGAATTTTTTCTCTATAAAAATTTATTTAATAAATGTGGATGGAATGATCATCAGAAATTCATCATTTTACAATGACCAATAATGGATCTGATTTAAGCTGCATAAATCATTAGGTGAACGAATAAAAGAAAACTCTCAAACTGACCGTATTCAAACACCCGGTCAAACTTAACAGCAGTAAGAGAGAAATAGACATTTTATGCCTCTTGATGTATTTCCAAAACAAACAAAGAAAAAGAACACAACATCACCTATAACCATTTCTGAAAAAGGAAAAGGAGATGGTTCATCTAATCAAACTCTGGATCTTATTCTATTGTCATTTTGTAGGAAATATAAGCACTTGATGCTCAACCTGGATTTGAATCCCAGCTTCACCACTTTTTTGGTGTATGCTTGAGGAAATGAATTAATCTTCTTTAGTTTCCTGATATGTAAAATTGAATAACAACAGTACCTCAAAGGCACAGTATCTTCTAGGGTTACTATGAAAAGTCAAAGAGATAATTCTAGTAAAGATCTTATAAAGCTACTATTTAAGAGTAAATCATATAATCAATTATTATCTATTATTACTATTGCTTTATAGTTATTAAAAGTCAGCAAACCATACAGAAATTATAGTCTAATTGGAGACACAGGAGTCCAGTAGCAATTTTAGTAGAACATGAGAGTTCCTATGAGAATAATGAAAGAATAAAGAGTAAATATGCAGTTTATACTCATTATCCATTCCTTCTCTGAATCCCCACAGTTATATGAGGTTGAGGATATACACAAAATTTTCTATAGCATGGAAATGATCACTGAGGAACTGACAGTTTGTAAAATTATTCTCTAGTGAAATACCTCCCAGTCTTTCCCTTGCCAGCCACTTAACATTACCTAATGTCTCCATTCTTTTCCTCAAGTTCTTTATTGATAACTCTGTTCGCTTACTGTAGTCTTCCGTAAACATTAGTCAATGCAATGCAAATACAATGCAAATTAGCTAAAAAGTGAAAGTGCACATCTTGCAAGAATCACACTTTCATTTTGCCAGTAGAATTATGTCCATGGACTATTCTAGGCACAAACAAAACCACTGCCAAATGAAGACTTCACAAGGTTGAGCAATTAACAATTAAAGAAGAAAATATTGATAAAAATTATATTGTATATATTTCAAAAAATGTGTGGAAAATCATGATTTATAGTAGCTTTTAGGGGAAGTTGGTGCAAACTATATATTTTTTAATAAAAATGACATGGATTCTTTTGAAAAACTAAAACTCTAATAAAGTATATAATTTTACACTATTATGAAATGTCAGAAAAATTATATGCAAAAAGCAACATTTTAAAAATGTGTTTATTTTAAAACTCCAAGTACAGTTTAAAACTCCAAGTACAGTTGTCCTATATCATGAGTGCTAGGACTCATGAAAACTTAAAAGAAAATAATCTACATTGTTCTTTCTTCATTTTATTAACATGGACCTTTTCTATTACTGCCCCCCGCCCCCAGCCTATTGCATCACCACCACCATCACCACAACTACCATTTCCTACGACATTTTGATTCCAGTTTCAAACTGATTTATTTTAAGCGCCTTTTTCCTTTACTAAGCTTCCTTGAATAGGGAAAGCCTCTTGTATGTACCTGCTCTATGTACTCTAGGAGACACAAGATCACAGAAGAAGAAACTTGACTCAGATTTTCAGTGCCAGATACAGTTTCCTGGAGAATTCTTAGGTACTATGCAAAAGAGCTTAATTTTTATTGTAAAAGTTAAGGGAAGCTATGCAGATTCTTATGCATGGACTTTATATAATCAGATTTATATCATAAAAAGAGCATTCATGAGACACTGCTTATGCCTACCTCTAAGCTCATCTCCTGCCATTGCTGTAGCAAACAGCTTTGGCCAAATGTAACCTGCTACTATTGACAGTAACCTTACCTCCATTTGTTTCACTGCATCACTTGCTTTCCATCTTGGTTTTTTTCAGAGGCCATGCCTTTGGATATCTCCCATGCACTCAGTATTCATACATGCATAAACCTGGAAAGGCTAGAGAGTAAACAATCCTGGGATAGCATTTGACAAAGAGGGTAAGAACCATGAAACAAATGATCTCTATTATATCTCCCAAGCAGATCATTCTAAGGCCCTCAGAGGATCCCATGGTGGTGACAAGCTAGATCTCTCACCATTTTCTTGGCTTTTGCTCTTTCTCTGTTTTATTTCACCTGAAATAATGTCACCAAATCAACTCCCTGTACCCAAGACTTTCTCTCAAGGTATACTCTGAAGGGAGCATAAGGAGAGGGACAGGCAGCATCTAATAGAATTCTATGAGACGACAGATAAGGTGTCCAGTGATTTTTATAACCCAGGAAAGATAGTAGCTTAAACAAAAGCCATAGAGTGGTGATAAAGAGAAGGGGTGGATTTTAACAGATCTCCATGAGATAGAATTTGTAAGACTTAGCTGATTAGCTCTTAGGAGCAAGGAGGAGTATGAACCCTAAATGGAATCCATGGAGAGAGGCACATCGTAAGAAACAGAAAATGGTGCTCTGGGGAAAAGCTGATGAGTTAAATATAAACATGTTAATTTTGTGGTCACAGTGTGTTTTCTGTGTAAAAATGTCTAGAAGACATTTGTACATAAAGTTTTAGAGCTCAAAGACTGAGAACTGAGGTCAATCACAAAGATCTATTCAGGAGACATCAGCATACTTAGTAGATAGACCCACTTGTGGAGATTGAAATCATCTACAAAATACATAGGTTAAAAAGAGCACAGAGTCAAAAATTACAATATGGGGAATAACATCATGGAGAAAAGAAGAAAAGGAACTTAATAATATAATGGGAAGAAATTTATAAGAAGATAGATTCTGCTGCAATAAAATTTAACTGTATATTATGAAAAAGTATCAGAAAATGAAAAAGAGTTGCCATACCTAAAGCAGAAATATTTAGGAGATGAATGTGTAAAGAAAACTAAAAAATCTGGATTGATGTCATAGAGGATTTAATAAATTTACATGCCAAAAATACTGTTTTTTTTAGCAAATCATGTTTGAGTATTTTAGATAAAATGGTTATAAAGTTTTTCAACAACATTGGCTGGTGAGATAATTTACTTGATAATAAGAGTCCTCTTGGGCAGGCATGGTGGCTCACTCATGTAATCCCAGCACTTTGGGAGGCCAAAGAGGTGGGTCACCAGAGGTCAGGAATTTGAGACCAGCTTGGCCAACATGGTGAAACCCCATCTTTACTAAATACAAAAATTAGCTAGGCATGATGTCACATGGCTCTAATCCCAGCTACTCTGGAGGCTGAGGCACAAGAATTGCTTGAACCTGAAGATGGAGGTTGCAGTGAGCTGAGATTACACCATTGCACCACTGCACGCCAGCCTAGGCCATAGAGTGAAACTCTGTCTGAAAAAAAAGAAAAAAAATATAAGTCCTCATTCCAGTCTTATTGATATGGTATTATATATTTGATTTTTTGGGTTTTGGTGGGATTTAGAAGGGTTTCATGAAAATAAAGGTAAATTATATAATTATAACCACAAGAAAGCCACAGAATAATAATCATAATTATAATCACCAGTGCGACCAATCTTCAGTGGTGTGTTTGATTGCCATTTGCAATGCACTAGAACAAGCTTTTTAATTAATCCTGAAGCAATACAATGGGAAAAAATTACCCTTGCTATTAGATAGCAGTTGTTCTGTAAGAAAATTACCATTACAAAAGGAGTGTTTGTGATTAGACTATGTAATTTCATTTTAATCTCTATAAATGTTGAGTATATTATTTCAAGTCTAAATACTGCATTGTTTTAAGATTCTAAACTTATCCATTCATACTTATCAAATATTTTGATAGCACGAACATGGGAAAATTGTAGAGGTATAGAAAGCAGAGCAAAATAAGTTAAGGACTTGCATGTTTATTTTTTAATCGCAAAAATTGCTTTGTTAAATAATTTTTGTTCAATATCAAAAATATCTCAAAACTTTGATGATAATGCTGCCATTTTAAAATGCAACATTTGATACTAGTATCAATGAAATAATTGCTGAAATCTATTTTGTAGCTTTATATTATTAATTATCATTGTCTGAGTTATGCCCAGGAACATATTTATCAGCCACAAAAATAAATCCATTTTTTAAAATTCAGCATTCTCAACGTTAAAATAACCAAGGGACCATGTCCCTACTTTGAAAAAATGTGAATTTTTAAACACTCAAATTTGTTTCACTTCTATGTCTTATCGAGAGATGCTACTTAAAAACATAGCTCTTATTTCCAGCAAATAACTTGCAATTTTCTACTGAATGCAGTTGGCCCTCCGCTTACATGAGTTCCACATCTGTGGATTCAACCGCAGCAGATTGAAAATATTTAGGGGGAAAAAAAGCATCTGCAGTGAAAACTGTACAGACTATTTTCCCTGTGATTTTTTTCCTAAACAATGCAGTATTACAACTATTTACAAATATTTTCCATTTTATTAGGTATTATAACTAATCAAGAGATGATTTAAAGTGTTCTGGAGAATGTATGTAGGTTATATGCTAATGTTAATACTATTCATTTTACATAAGGGACTTGAGCATCCACAGGTTTTGGTATCCAAGGGTAGTTCTGGAACCAATTCCTCATGGATACAGGGGGATAACTGTATATTAAAAAATCTGAATCAAATAAAATCAGATTGTGTAACAGGGCTGAGCATCAAAATCAAATTTCTGTGAAAAGTATGTCATACAACATGATATGTGCACATTTTTCAAACCTCCAAGTTGATACTGACTTTAACTTTACCCTTCAGGTATACAAAGTCAACAATGGAAAATTTCATGAAATACTCCAATAAGCTTTTAACTCCTTTTCATTTTCTAAATTTTACTCCAAATATGTTATGTCCATGATGACTCTCTTGTCTTCCAGTGTCTCAATAAAGGTTGCTCATCTTAGAGAATAGCTCATGCTTCTTAGAGACATCGCATTATTTTGATTTTACTCAGGGTTTTGAACTTTCTCAATATGTTTATTCTAATAATCTATACTAATAGAACACATATACTTGATGCCATAGCATATATATTACATCTAATATATAACATATATTATATATATATATATATATATCCTTCCCAAATACACATCTATTGTCATTTCCCTATTAGAATTTCATCAGTATCTCTCTAAACTTGAAAACAAATTCAAAACTACTCAGGAGGACATCTGCCTGCCATTAGATAGATAGGTAGGTAGATAGATAGATAGATAGATAGATAGATAGATAGATAGAGAGATAGGTAATTTGAGACAAGTTCTCTCTCTGTTGCCCAATCTGAAGGTCAGTGGCACATTCACAACTCACTGCATTCTGGGCTTGCTGGGCTTAAGCAATCCTCCCACCTTCAAATTAGGACTCTGAGGTTCTTTTCCCTGCCTTCAAATTAGGATATAATAATATAACTCTTATAGATATTTTAAGAATTGAAAAATACAATCCAGGTAAAGCATTTAGCGCACATTAATATTGCCATTTAAATGATTTGCTATATCTATGATTTTAATCATATGTATCTCAAATTCATTACAAATGTATATAATTATTGTGTTAATGATAATTCCAGCTTTCAACTTACATTCATTCCCTTTGTCTTAATTTTTCCAAAGACTCACAATGTTAAATACAGCAGCTCCCTCAATTTCTTCACAGAGATGTCCTCTTCATCTTCACACAGATGTCCTGTACTTCCAAGCTATGGCCAGATGATCATTCCAAAATGCACATATATTGTCATTTCCCTAGTAGAATTTCATCAATATCTCCCTAGACTTGAGAACAAATACAAAACCACACAGGAGGATTTCTGCCTGCTCCTTGAAATCTGGCCATGTCCTAAATTTTATTTTTACTTTAAAATATTTTATTTTATTTTTACTTTTACTTTATCTGCTGCTGGTACTTCCATATGTATCTTGAGCCTCATCACAGCAAATCACTTGTATTTACTTGAACGTGCAGGCTTTTTTACATCTCTGTGGTTTGCACCTTTACATAGTAAATTCTTTGCTTTACTTTTTTTCCAAAATAATATATAACCTTCCCAAAACTATTCTATTTTTTTCCAGCTGGATGAGGCCCCTTTTTTCTATATCCCCATAACTTTGTGTGAAAACGTCTTCCAATGTGTTTATTATAAGCTGGAGTAATTTTTCATTATTAGCTCCTTAATCAAACTGGGAAAAACTTAAGGGCAGGGATCGGCCGTTCTCAGTGTCCATCAAGGTGCCTGGTACTTAGCAAGGGTTCAGTTAAGTGTTTTGTATTCATTTTCAACACTTATTCAGCCCAGCATTATTTGGTTATAAAGAAAAACACTTCACTGCTGGACTACTCACTGTGATCCACAAAACTGTTATTTTTTACTCTATTGTGCTCCTTGATGTTAAAGTTTAGTTAACTGGCGGTATTGTGATAAAGCTGTTAAAAAAAAATGAGTATGATATGGGAGCCAGGTCTTTTCTCCCTACATGTAGACATCACAGACTGTCTATTGACACTCCCCGCACCCACCCCACAAAGATCTGCCACCTCTCTGTTGTCAACATCTTGTCATCACTTCTTTTAACAGTACACTTCAGAAGTTGCAGATATTTTCATAGTTTACACCTCTTTTAGAGTTTCTCAATTGAGACTGCTATGTGTCTGTAATATATATATATATATATATATACATTTTTTTTGACTGAAGTGTAATAAAATGTCTACATGGTGGCCCATTTGTTGAACTTTTCTTGTGAGCGGATATAAAATACCATAAGCAGAAATATGCCAAACATTTATTCCCTCATTATATTTCCACATTTCCAAATCAAGAAATTTTAAACATAGCACTGAAAATCTGTTATATTGGTAAATCCAAAAAAAATTAAGACTGCAAATCCGGTCTAGAAGCTGAAGAAAACAAAGTTGCAAACTCGCACAGCACATTTACACCTCAGGATTTTCCTGATGAAATCAAGAATATAATCCTATGTATTAAAAACAACAGTTAATATAGTGTCTATAGTCAAATCAGTTTAATGACTAGTTGGATAAATTTACATTTTACAAAAACTTAAGTTATTTTTCAAATCTATATATCTTATTTATTTAGACAGTTTGGAATTAGCCATGCAAAGGCTTTGATTGTTTTCAAAATGTTTTTTATAATTCTAGGATTTTATTTTTACTTTATGGGAAAAATAATGACTTCCTCTTTTTTGTTTAAAATAACGTGTACTTTCTACTAGCAAAACTAAAAACTGAAAAACAGCTACTTCTTTCTTATCTGTCACAATGTTTCCTCCATTCTTTATTTTTGAGGAGGTTATACGCATATCTGACTATCTTTTAAGCACTGAAAATACATCTAATTTGAATATACTAACAAAAAAGAACAGGAGTGATCTATAATAAAAATGAACAGATGAGTTTTTTAAAAAAAGACAATGTCCTTCTACATTAGTATAGAATATGAAAAATTGGCCAGAAATGAAAAGAACAAAAAATAATGTAAAAGACACAGTCCCTGAATTAGGATGTAATTTAATCTGTTTAGATATTTGTGAATTCACTTTACTTTTAGAAATACTATATGTTAGAAGATATAATACATTAGTGATGAGCTGTTTTTGTTTTATAAACTCATATCAATTGATTCTAGCCATATTATTCCTGATAAAATCATTTTACTAACACATGAAAACTGAAAAGTTTGAACAAAACATAACCTTATTATCTGAGTTTTAAACATATTTGTTCCTTTTACTTCTTATAATTTACTTACAATTCAAATGAACCACTCCTGCCTTCAAAATAAAATGGTAGCTGAGCCCAGTTTAATCCTCCCTTCAACGAATATGTACTGCTGGACCAACTATGTGTCTGGCACATAGGAAAAGCCTAAGGATAGAACACTGGACACAGTTTCTGCTCTTACGGAGCTTAACATTTAGTAATCAAAACTTTAATTCTAAAAACGCATACAAAGCAATATATAATTGCAAATTTGATAAAATTATGTATGGCAAATTTGATACAGAATTGTGAAGGCCAGGGTATCTGCCTTAGTGGAACAGGCCTGTCTCTTCCTCCATGAAGTTTAGAAGCTTCATCTGAGACCTGAGGGATGACTAACTAGGGAGAGCGACAAGTCATGATGACAATTTCCATAGGACAAAGTGAAAGAAAAGGAATCTAATAGGAAGACAAATACTAAAAATTAAATTATTTAGGGAATGTCTTCTAGACCAAATACAGAGTAGTAAAAATAATCAGAATGCTATATGTACAAAGATAAAAATCACCAACTATATAAAATGTATAAGGATTTTTATTTTAATTACAACTTTTTCATACGAAAGTATGACAGGTATTTACTGCTTACATAAAGGATTGTTTTAAACTTTAAGTTTAATTTAACATAATTAAATTATTTTCTCCTTTTCAAATATATCTTTTCCTTGAACAGTAGTTAAAAGTTTTTGTTTCTGGCTAAAACATAGAACTAGCATATTGTTTGTGTTGACCATATTAAATATTTAATTTTGTTGTCTAATGATTACTTCCTCTAAGATCTTCTTGTACAATAAAATCATTAGTGTTTACCCTCTTATAACAAAAGCTCTTTTTTCCACTTCTATTTTCAAGTCTGCAAAATACCATTTGATTCTTTTGTTATCTACTAATATTTGTCATAAATGAAATACATTTGGCTAGAAAAGAATTCACAGAAATTGGAGTTTTCTGTCAAGGCTCACTGAGAAAGATATACAATAGAAAGTTTCACAGCTAATCTAGCCAAATACACCATGCATCTGAGTTACAAATTATTTTAAGTAATATTCTTCATAGGGTACAGGAAGTAATCATGTCACTATGTAAAACACAAAGATTTTAATTAATTATAAAAATAATCACTTTAATTACATTTGCATATATACTTGTATCATTACAATAGCCACATTTCTTATCAAATTGTTATACAATGTTTTGTTTCACACATATTTTGTCTGCAAAGTATGCAGAATTCTCTTGAGTTGTTTAAGAGCAGGTAAAATAGATTACATTATATCCATAATGATCACAGTGCTAAATAAAAAGGTAACTTATGCTTGGTTCACAACAAATATTTAGATCTAAAACATTAATAAATTATCCCTTATTTATAAGCCTAGAAGTACATTTAAAGTGTTCCTGTATGGTTAAGATTATTCCATTGGCTTCTTTTTATTATAGCAAAAATAAAATCTAATTATCAAATTTTTGCACATGGAATTTATGTTTTTTGGTAATTTATATTATCTTAATTTTCTCAAATACATAAAATAATGCTGCTAATTAATAACACTGCTGTCTCTCAATTCATACTATTCTGTGCGTGTGCAGTTGAAAACATAGCATTGTTCTTTTATTCATTTGACAAACGTATATCTAAGACCTATACACTCTTCCATGCTTAGGCTGATTCTTTTCTTTGAAATATACTATTTTGTAAGCACACAAGGTTTTTTAATAATTGACCACATTGCAGCAATGCACACAGAGTTAACTAAACAGAAACTTCAAATTTTGTCTTCCCCACCTTAAAAAAAAACCATGATATGTACAGTTATCCACACCTACCTAGCATACACTGTAAGTAGTCCATTATCATAGAAATTTTAAAATCTGTACATACTTACATTTCTATTACTGTACTAAAAAACTGATGATTTGAATATATTCAACTCAACTATGAAGACTTATGGAAATTCTATGTGAGTATAATAGTACTTAAGCTTGTCAGGAATGAAAATGTAAATTTTCCATTTTTAATGAATTATAATAGGTATAACTACAATAATAAAATGTTAGTCTTTGAGTCTAACAAAATGCATATAAATATACTGTATATTTTCTATAATTTTTATTGTTTGTTTTTACCAAATATTAATTTACAAGATAGATTTCGGAATTTAATTAGCAATATTTTGACCCCTTGGAATTTAAACTGCAATTATTTGATACTTCAGTGGATTTTTTACTGTAATAAATGATAATTTTAAAAATTATACAGGGAAAGTTCAGCTGTATTTTCTTCTGAATTTTTTTCCTCCTAGCATTATAAACATTTCAAATGGTAACATAGTGGTTACAAGCTTATGATATCTTTGCATTCAGGCAATCTGAGTTTGTATTCTGCTTCTAAAGCTTACAATATGACCTCAGGAATGTTACTTTTGTGTCTTTTGCTCATTGTCTTCATCTTCAACATTGGGTTTATAAAAAGTAATACTTACTGAACTGTATTTGTTTCCTGTTACTCTTTCAAAAAAGTAGACTACTCTAGTGGTTTAAAACAAAGCTTGAATGTTCTCTCTAGGAGAGAATCCCTTGTGTTGCCTTTTCCAGCTTCTAGAATTACATTCCTTGGCTTGTGTACCGCACCCCTCTCTATCTTTTAAGTCAAGGGGGGTCAAGTTGAGGATTCATGTTGCATCCCTCTGACCTTGCTTACTGCTACATATTCCCTGACTCTTCTGCCTCTATCTTCCACATTTAAAGAATCATTTTGATTACACTCGATTCACCTGAATGGATAATCTACTATAATCTATTTATCATCTAATTAATAACCTTAATTCTACCTCCAACCTTAATTTACTGTGGCCATGTATATTAGCTCATTCTCTTACTTCTATAAAGAAATAAGTGAGACTGGGTAATTTATAAAGAGAAGAGGCTTAATTGGCTCATGATTTCAAAGGCTGTACATGGGGCTGGTGAGGCCTCAGGAAACTTTCAATCATGATGGAAGGTGAAGGGGAAGCAGGCATGTCTTACACAGCCAGAGAAGGAGGAAGAGAGCAAAAAGAGATGTATTACACACTTTGATATAACCAGATGTCATGAGAACTCACTCACTATCACAAGAATAGCAAGGGGAAAATCCACCTCATGATCCAGTCACCTACTACCAGGCCCCTCCTTCAACAATGCGGATTACAATTTGACTGGAGATCTGGACAGGGATACAAATCTGAACCATATTACCATGTAACAAACTATTCACAAATTTCTGATATTAGGATGTGGATATCTTTGGCAGCAGGAGGGGAAATGGTACTCTGTCTAGCATAGGTGCATGCCGTATGCCTGGCACTATTCTACAACTTCTTATAAATCATATCTTATAACATTAAATTAAAGTCATAATTTTATATGACTTTATGATTAAACTTCATAAAATTAAAGTATGAATTATGCATTTTATGATCACAGAAAGCTATCTGCTTGGTACTACTATTATCTGCATTTTACAGATCATTCAACTGAACAATAACAGTAATAATAGGTGTCTCAGAATAATCATGTCTACTATTGAGCGATGCTGTCAGGATTAAATAAGGTGACATGCAAAATTTTTAAGCAATGTTTAGCACCAAGTACATTTTAATTATTATTATTGCATCATCTTGATTGTTATCATTCTTATTCCACATTTCTTAGAACACAACTCTCAAATGGGAATACATTTGAGAAATAAATCATTGTGACTTCTGCTTAAATAAAACAGATTAAATTACATATTTACAACTTCTCCCTCCTGAAACCACTTTGAAAGTAAAATGGATAAAAAGAGCATAAGCAAATAAAGAAAGAAAAACAAAAAAAAATTAGAGCATGACAGAAACAACGCTTTACAACTGGAAATCAAATAAGTCATAAGTGACTTAGAAAAGCAAAGAGAATTACACCATAAGCCAGCGATAGGGGAATTTCACACATAAGATGCATCACATCACAGAATCTGAAAAATAGGAATTGGAGGCACTGGATTCTTCTGAAAGTGTAGCTGCAGTTGGAGCAATTAAGTAAAGCTATTGGTTTAAGAATGGCTAAGGCATTGTTAAAATCCTAGAACATTCCTTACCCTGCCAGTTTACTATGTGGAGCTATTGAATCAGAGATAATTTGGACACTAGAGCATTGGCATTTGGATGCCCGTCCTAGTAGATCTAGCCTGCCATAACAAAATACCACAGACTGGGTAGCTTGCAAACAACAGAAATTTAATTCACACAGTTCTGAAGGCTGAGAAGTCCAAGATTTAGGCGGAAGCAGATTCAGTGTCTGGGGAGGGCTTGTTTCCTTCTTTACAGATGGTGCCGTCTCACTGTGTCCTATGTGATGGAAAGGAAAGAGATCTCTCTGAGGCCTCTTTATAAGGGCATTGACCATTTTTGAGTGCTCTACCCTCAGGACCTAATCACCTCCCAAAGCCCCCACTTCCTACTACCATCACCTTGTAAGAATTTCAGCATATGCATTCTGGCAGGACACAAACATTTTGATTCCAGTGGCAGTACCTCAGCCAACCAAATCACTTTTCTTAAGTGCTCTCATCCCATAGTGACAGTGAGTAGTAACTTATGTCTATGACCTTCTCTGCAGAATTTGCCTTTGTTTTCTCAGAGATGCACTGAAATTATGTAACTTTCACCACCGCTCTGAGGATAGATGGCAATGCATTACTATGCAAAGGAACAAAATCATTCTATGGCGAGATTCCTGTCCTAGATCACACTTCTATTCCTATACTATGAATCAGGCCTAGGATATAATTTATATTCAACAACAGATATCCCTCTACTCTATTTGGATTGCCTCACTTTGATATAGGTTTTTGCTTTCCTTTTCCTTAATATAATCTCCTTCTATGACATAAGCATCTGTATATCTGTATCAAGCTCTGTTTCTGTGATTCAAGATTTATATTTATGGAGCACTCTATTTAACACATTAGAATGTAATAAAACTCTATAAACTGAACAGTAAGAACCTAGGCCATTCTCCTACTCAGCTCTGAGAATGCTTGCTGTTAGGTTTCCACACACAATTTAGGATATTGAAGATTTCTTTCTGGGGAAACTGATCAATCGAAGAGAGCAGATCTATAAATATCAAGAGTAGAAGTGATCCTAACCAAAGAGCAACACCACACAGATCGTCTTAGAGTGAAATTTACTAATTAAAATATACTGCTCCTTCATACACTGATTTCAATAAATTTTGTATTGCCTCTTCTACTTTGCCATCATGAATCATGAGATATTGATGATTGCAGAAAATCTTCTGCATCAAAAGAAAGAACAGGCAAGCAGAAAATGCAATGCCAAAGATAAAAAAATCATTTAGTGAGAATTAGGACAATTGACAATATACGAGTTATTATCCCCTGAAAAATTTTAAAAATAAAGATACTGCTTTCATCACACACAAAAAGAAAACTTTAAAATAAAAATTTTAGAGAAAAAAATAGTCAAAAATAAAAGTTTAATTGGAACTGTATTATCTAAGGTAAAGTAGTTAATACAATAAAAGCATAAATGTATAATGCCCAAAACATGATATATGTTTATTTATCACTCTAATGTATCACATAGGTGTTCTCAAAATATAAGTAGCTTTATTTCATGCATGAAATTTTACATAGGTAAAATTAACATTTGAGGAAGAAAAAAGAGATTTCATAAGGATAAATGCAAGCCTTAATACATTTGAATAAAGTAAAACAGTACAATATGTATATATGTACATATATTATATACAATTATGTAAGCTATATATTATACAAATATAAGTGAGACATAAACTAATACTCAAATATTATACTCTATAATATAAGCTATATATAATATATAAATATAAGCAATGTATATCTATAGTAAATACATAGATTTAGCTTTTTAAAATGAAAAGTTATATAATTAGATCATCTAATTATAAAAAACAAATTAAAAATGTACGAAAGATACAGATAAAGAAGAAATTTTTAAAAATTACAAATAACTACTTACTGATCTTCATAAAAATAGATTTAGGAATATGCACCAAATGGATAATTTTCTAGAAAAAAATGACCAAAGCTGATTTCAAAATAGTTGGAAAATCTATATAATGTAATTATAATGAGACTTAGAAAATATAAGGGAACTACCCATTGTATATGTACCAGGCCAGTGCTACCACATATTGAATGAAAAGGTAACTTCAATTCTGTTAACAATATTCCAGAGACTATTAGAAATGTTATGATACAAGAATAGTTTTGATTCTCAACACCCTGAAAAAAAAAATAATAATTGTACATACGAATGACATTTAAATTAGGCTAAATGTAGTATTAGCAAATCAAATTCAATAGCACATTTAATGAATAATGTATTAATACCTCATGGCAAATTATGGCATGAATCAGTATCAGGAAATTATAAATAAAAGTTATATCAATATACTTCAGAATAAAAAAGTACAGGATCATAGTATATTGGCAATAAGAAGCCATGTTTAAAAACAAAATATCTATGCTTGATGTAGACTCAAAATGCAAAAAAATGAGAAGTCTTTCCTATTACATGGTAAAATATATATCCATCTTCAAACCAGCATCCACACTTAGTAGGTAAACACTACTACTATTTTGACTAGAGTAATTTATTCGGACTTAAAAAGAAAAACAAATTCTGGCTATAAAATTAGGAAACTAAAGCATGAATAATTATCTTTTGAAAATCATATAAACAATAGAAATTGCAATAATTGTAACATAAATCGATCACCAATAAGAGTTTAGAAAAGTTTAGAAAAATTTTCAATAGCTTACATCAAGAAAATATAATAGAAGAAAACAATACATCTATAGTAATAAAAATATTTAAATTGTTTATGGGTAACTTAGTAACAAATGTACAAGATCTAAATAAAGAATGATGAAAAACTCTCCAGGCACAGTAGCTCACACCTGTAATCCTAGCACTTTGGGAAGCCGAGGTGGGTGGATCACCTGAGGTCAGGAGTTTGAGATCAGCCTGGCCAACATGGTGAAACCCTGACTCTACTAAAAATACAAAAAATTAGCCGGTTGTGATGGCAGACTCCTGTAATGCCAGCTACACGGGAGGCTGAGGCAAGAGAATCGCTTGAACCTGGGAGCTGGAAGTTGCAGTGATCCAAGGTCGTGCCATTGCAATCCAGCCTGGGCAACAAGACCCAAACTCTGTAAAAAAGTAAAAAAGAAAGAAAAACTCTCCTTAGGGGTACAAAATATTGATACACATTTAAAAATTATGCAACAATCTTGTCCCAATATTTTAAAAAGTTTACTTTTGTACAAATTAATCTGTAATTTGAAACATTTTTTAAAACTCTCAGAAATGTTAAATGAGACTATTTCTGGAATATGTCAAATAATGATTAAAGTCACTTAGAATCCAAAAACACACAAGCCAATACATTCCAAACCTGTCTATTTAAAAATATAGAAATGATAATTTATGTGTTGCTCTTACTAGGATTAAGGAAAAAATCAACATTAGGAATCACACAGAAGACATAATTTTAAAAAATCCAGTGTAAAAATATAATTTTATATATACTTCCACAATCCCACATTTGAAAACTTAAGAGAAATCACTTGATTTTTATCAAAATAAAAATTACAGAAATAGACCCAAGAAGAAGACCATTTTGACATGGCAGATATTGAAACGAACACTAGAGCTAAATAAAGTCACATGTATATTTTCAATTAGGTTTTAGGGACCTCATAATTCCATTTGAAGTTTAAATCATTTCAAGCCACAGAAAAAGATAGGTAACTCTCCATTTTATTTTAGACATTTAACTATCATGAAAAAAAGAAACTTCCAGGCCAAATGCAATAGTAAATATGATGCCACAGCTCTAAATAAAATAGGAGAAAATGGACGGTCCAGACATGAAATTCACAAATGACAAACATAAATTGGATATTTAATGTGATAGCACACACTTGTGATAACACACACACCACCTCCAGGGTTCAAGCGATTATCCTGTCTTAGCCTTCGGAGTAGCTGAGATTACAGGCATCCGACACTATGCACGGCTAATTTTTTGTACTTTTAGTAGAGATGACTTTTCACCATGTTGGCCAGGCAGGTCTTAAACTCCTGACCTCGTGATTCGACTGCCCTGGCCTCCCAAAGTGCTGGGTTTATAGGCCTGAGCCACCGCGCCTGGCCTGAAATTACTTCTTTATTCTGTGTGTTGGTAATTATATAATTTCCAGGTTAATTAAAGATTTGGTTAGCTACATAGTTTAAACCTCAGTGAAATATATCCATTTTCTGGAATAACATAAATGACAGAATTTGGTAAATTAAGAATAGTAACTCAGACAAATATTAAACAATAAGTAATAGTAATGGAAATAGACAGGTATCCTCTAAACATATTGAAAAAAAGAGTTAAACAAAATTGTGAATATTATCCCTATTAAAGCAATTGTCCAGACAGCTTCAGGGTAGTTTCAGTTTAAAGGATGAGAAAATGTTTTTTTTTTTTTACTGTATGAAGAAACCTAGGGAATAGAAAAATAAAATAATTTTATGAGCTTTACTTAATTTTGATGGCTTAATTTTGTAGCTTTTGTAGGTAGGTATATACATATACATCTTTTTATACATAATATATATTATATATATAGAGGTATATATATTATATATAAATACAGGTATATATATTATATATATACCTGCATATATAATATATATATTATATATACATTATATATATACCTGCATATATAATATATATGTATATTATATATACAGGTATATATATTATATATACAGGTATATATATTATATATACAGGTATATATCTTATATATATACAGGTATATATATTATATACGATATATATTATATATAGGTATATATATTACATACTATATATTATATAGAGGTATATATATTACATACGATATATATTATATAGAGGTATATGTATTATATATACAATATATATTATATAGAGGCATATGTATTATTTTTACGATAGATATTATATAGAGGCATATGTATTATATATACGATAGATATTATATAGAGGTATATGTATTGTATATACGATAGATATTATATAGAGGTATATGTATTATATATACGATAGATATTATATAGAGGTATATGTATTATATATACGATAGATATTATATAGAGGTATATGTATTACATATACGATAGATATTATATAGAGGTATATGTATTATATATATGATAGATATTATATAGAGGTATATGTATTATATATACGATAGATATTATATAGAGGTATATGTATTATATATACGATAGATATTATATAGAGGTATATGTATTATATATACGATAGATATTATATAGAGGTATATGTATTGTATATACGATAGATATTATATATAGGTATATGTATTATATATACGATAGATGTTATATATAGGTACATGTATTATATATGATAGATATTATATATAGGTATATATATTATATATGATATATTATATATAGGTATATATATATACCTATATATTATATATAGGTATACATATAATATATTGGTATATATACACATATACATGTTACATATATACATATTATACATGTTATAGGTATATGTTACATGTATATGTTATATATAACATGTATGTGTTATACATATATGCCTATGTGTCAATGTATATGTATATATGTTAACATATGTATATATACATGCATACATGTATACACATGTGTACATGCATACACATGCATACACATGTACATGCATACACACGTATATATGTACATATGTACATGTATACATATGTACATATGTACATGTATATATACATTTATATACGTGTATATAAATATATATGTATACATATATACATATATACCTGTATACATATACATATATACATATATACCTGTATACATATACATATATACATATATACCTGTATACATATACATATATACATACATATACATATACACGTATACATATACATATATACATTTATGTATATATGTGTATAACATATATACATATACGTACACATGTATATATACATACATACATAGACGTATACATGTATATATACATATATACATTTATACATATACATTCATACATATATGTTAATATATACATATATGTTAATATATACATATATGCTGACATATATAACATGTATGTTACATGTACATATATACATGTTATACATGTATATATGTAACATGTATACATGTTACATATATACACACATCTTTTAGTGTGTTTCAGCTTTTATAGGTTAAGCTATCAAAATTACAAAATTACACATATATATTTGTTTTCTCATGTTCATCTGTACTAGAATATAAACAGTAGAAATAAATAAAATCCAACATATAATTAAGGCAAATATGTATCTGAAGAATACAAGGATTATTTTTAATAAAAAATAAATGAATAAAATCCGTTCAATTATCAGATAATAAGAGTTATGGGAGTCTCACTAATTAAAACATGTTTTAATAAAACAACATTTAGAGTTTTATTAAAGAGTGATGCAGAAAAACGGAATCACTCTTAAATTGCTGATGAGAATGTAAGTGGTATAGCTGGTAGAGTCACTCTGTAAAACAGTCTGGGCCGGGCGTGGTGGTTCACGCCTGTAATCCCGGCACTTTGGGAGGCCAAGGTGGGAGGATTACGAGGTCAGGAGACCGAGACCATCCTGGCTAACACAGTGAAACCCCGTCTCTACTAAAAATACAAAAAAAAATTAGCCAGGCGTGGTGGCCGGCGCCTGTAGTCCCAGCTACTCAGGAGGCTGAGACAGGAAAATGGCGTGAACCCGGGAGGCGGAGCTTGCAGTGAGCCGAGATCCTGCCACTACACTCCAGCCTAGGCGACGGAGCCAGACTCCATCTCAAAAAAAGAAGAAAACAGTCTGGCAGTGACTTATAAAGGTAAAGATGCAACTATCCTATGGTATAGCAATTGCATTCCTGGACATTTATCCCAGATAAATGAAAATGTATGTTCTCACACATTCCTGTACACAAATATTAATAGCAATCTTATTTCAAATAAAAAACTGGGAGCAGCCCAGCAGATGTCTTTTGATAGGTGAATGTTTAAGCAAATTGTGGTACATATATAACATGAAAAACTATTTACCAATAAAACTAAACAGACCATTAATACAGTTTTATCCACAGAATTACATACAAATGTTGTTCTATTCACAGAAATTATGATTAACTTTAAAAAAGCCAAACACAAAAGTTTATATGCTATATGATTTGAATCATATGACATTTTGAGATGGTAAAATTTTAGGAATGGATAACAGATTAATGGTTACTAGAGGATGGGGGAAGGAGGTAGGTGTGGTTATAAAATTGCAACACAAGAGGAATCCTTATGGTGATAAAATTGTTCTGGTATGATGTCTGTGGTGCTGGACACGTTAACAGACACAGACAATATAGAACTAAATACATATACATACAAAACCCCATACACAAATATGTACAAGAACAATTGGGGAAGTCTGAATAAAAGTTGTGTATTTTGTCATAGTTATTATCCTGGTTATGATAACACAGTTAAGTCTTCACTTAACATCATTGGTAGGTACTTGGAACGTGCAACTTTAAGTGAAAGAACATAAAACCAATGTTATTAGGTTGATGCGAAAGTAATTGTGGATTTTGCAATTACTCTTATGGCAAAAACTGCAATTACTTTTACACCAGCCTTTAGTATCATAGGCTAATTGACATAAATAAAAGTTAAGTTTTTGTGGCATATTTCTAGTCACAAAAATACCATCAAACTTTTAAATAAAGACCAAAACATTTCTAACATTAAACATTGCAATAAATATGAGCCTTAATATACATATATTTTAGAAAGATTACTAAAACAAATGAGATAATTATTTAGCCGCTTATGCTAGCTCAGGGCCACAGGTGGGCAGAGAGTCTCCTGGAAGCTCAGGATACAGAGCAGGCAGCCGCCCTGGGCAGGACACCATCCCATCGCAGGGCACACTTACATACACCCACCTCACTCAGACTGGGACCATGTGGACACACCAGTTAACTTAACAGGCATATCTTTGGGATGTGGGAGATAACCAGAGTGCCCTGAGAAAACCCACACAGACACAGTGAGCACATGCAAGCTCCACAAAGACAGTAACCCGGGCCAAGAATGAATTATTTCTTTCTCATCAAAGTTATAATGAAAGAATTTTGAACAAAACGATGTTATACTGGGACCTACTGTTTTCCATAATTCTGCAAAATATTACTATTGTGGGAAACTGGGTATAGTGTACATGGGAATTATCTTTGTTATTTCTATAAGTACAGGTGAATCTACAATTATACAATGATTTTAATTAAAATACTTTAATAGATAAATAATTGAAGAACATTTATTTTGCATGTCAAACAACATAGTCCTTAATTGTGAAATTCTTGAGATATTTCCACTTAACTTAAAAAAATTGTAGTATATTTTTGAAATTGTTCAGAAACTTCTAGCCAGATAAGTATTTTAGAAATAGCTGGATTATTAAAAACAATAAAACAACAATTTTTAACAAATGCTTCGCTTTTCTGCAAAGAAAACAAACATAAGAAATTTCAATGTCAAATGAATGCATATAGAATGGTAAATCAATGTATAATAAGGGAAAATAATTTCTTTAAATAGGTAAAATTTTTTAATTGCCAAGTAGGAAAATATTTTTTGAAATAGCACTAATGTTCACATGTGCACAGAAATATGGGGATTCTCAAACAATTTTAGTGTATGTGGATGTTTATATTAAGCAAACATTTTAAGAGATTATTGAACAAAATGTGTAAAAATACTTTTCAATATATAAAAACCCTTTAGGCCAAGATTTTTCCAGGATTGACAGAATAAATGTTACATGGGCTGGTTACAAGGTGTGTGTGTGTGTGTGTGTGTGTATGTGTGTGTGTGTGTGAGAGAGAGAGAGAAATACATATAATTCAATTCAATATATGCTGGGCAATGTACTACAAGTTTTAAGAATATAAACTTACTGAATCCTTGTAACAAGCACATGAAGTCATTGTTGTCAATTCCATTTTACCTAATAGAAGACTCTCCTTTTATTACAAGAGGGATGTTAAGTAACTTTCCCAGGATCATCCAAATTGTTATTTGTTAAAGTTAGAATTAGAATCCAGGTAGTTTGACACCAAATATCTGTGTTTTTGATAACTATGATAGACTTAGAATGTAATAAAATATTTTTGTGTTAGCATTCTTTTGATGGTTAAATAAAAGCTAAAATCTATTGAAAGATATGATTCTACATAAGGTCATATTTTTAAAAATTATTATAGGAAAATAGATATAAGTGAAAAGTAGAATCAAACAATATATATATTTATCTTGACTTTATAAAATATTAATAAAGACATAGGTAAAAGAGTGCAATTAAATGAGCCACTACTTACTACAATGATTCCGTTAAGTGTAACCAGCACTTAATTCTGAGAGGTACAATTTTTGAAATTACTCCTTTTTTTTTTTTTTTTGAGACAGTCTCACTCTGTCACCCTGGAGTGCAGTAGCATGATCTCAGCTCACTGTAATCTCCACCTCTGGGGTTCAAGCGATTATCCTGTCTCAGCCTCTCGAGTAGCTGAAATTACAGGCACTCACCATTATGCCCAGCTAATATTTTGTATTTTTAGTAGAGATGAGGTTTCACCATGTTGGCCAGGTTGGTCTCGAACTCCTGACCTCGTGATTCGTCCGCCCTGGCCTCCCAAAGTGCTGGGATTACAGGCGTGATCCACCGCATCTGGCCTGAAACTACTTCTTTATTCTCTGTATTTGTCATTATTGTCCAAAAGATTTCAACAAATGTGTATTACATTTTTAGTCAAATAACTAAAAACACTTTGGAAATTATATCATATGAATTATTTTACCTAGTAGAAGAACTGTCTGAACCCTGCATGTCTGAAATAAATGTACTTGTTCAAGTCCATGCTGCTAACAAAAAGAAATACAGTTGTTATTTCAATACGGGTCTTAGAATATCCAAGTACATTTTGTTGTAGTTCCTGGTAAAATTTATTTTTCAACTATGTCTAATTTATGACAATTGCTTGATCTGCCACGTAAAAATACTGATGAGGGACATCGCCCCCATGACTCAATTATCTTCACCTGGTCACTCCCATAACATGTGGGGATTGTGGGAACTACATTTCAAGATGAGATTTGAGTGGGGACACAGCCAAATCATATCAGGGAAAAATGAAGATATCCTAGGAATGTTCACATTTTATCAAATAGCCAACACTGCATCTTTCCTGGAAAGAAATACCTAGCAAAGGGAGTGACTATTGATAAGAGACTGAAAGGGATTTTATACTTTTCTATAGCCACTCTCCTCTTTAAAAATACATCTGCATGTGGTAAATAGTAGTGGGAATTTTTTCTTGCAAATTGATTTTCTTTTATAATATTACTGTTTTACTTTTTTAAAGTAATATTTGTTAGCCTTAGTATGAACTTTAAAACGTGTCTTTTTATTACATCAGCTTGACTTGGTGATTTTGGCCTAATTTCTCAAATTTAATTGAAGACAAGGAAAAAACCTAAATAGTGTGCTTTATTTCCTTTAGAAGATGTTTTATTAATTCAATTTATTATTACTTTTTTTGGTTGTGGGCATGTTATAAAATATTCTTATTGTGAAAATTTTAATTTTTTTCACAATTTTTGTTACCTTCCTTTAGCAAGTTTGGTAGATTATCACAAGAGAACAACAATTTATATTTCATTGTAGTGATTCATTGCTATTCCCCTCCACGGGCTATTTCAAACTGATTTGTATATTCTCATGCTATGTAAGCCAAAACTAGCACAAAGTTTATATCTGTGACATTACCAAATAAGGAAAAAAGGAATCAATAGGAAAAAAAATGATGCCCTCTGTAAGAAACAAGCACTCACAAGCGGTAATATCTACAAAGAAATTATAACCTTCTGTTAGTAAACTATACATTAGAAATCACCATCATTGATATTTCCTGAGCATTATTATGTGATTAGAGGTATAGAAACTAAATAAAAGGATTTGTTTACTTTCTTGTTTGTTTTGTTTGGCTTCTAGGAAAGGTTTTTTTAGGATTATATTGTTTGAAAATTTAATATATTTTAGGTATGGTATAAGAGGAAGAGATTTTAAGTGCTTAATCATATTGAATCATCTCTGAGTGCAGTTTTCTTCATCTGCCCTATCAAAAAAATTTTTTTGAGGATCAAGTTACATAATGTCTATAAAAGTGCTGTCATAATTGTGCCACTTGGTGTTTATATGCTGTTAAGCTGTGTTTAGTAAACTTGCTAAATAAATTTAGAGTTCAAAAGTTTCAAATATAAGACCTCTAGACTAATCTATAAAGAATTATATCCTTAAATATTTTAAAGTCTTTATTGTATCACTTACAGAGAATATTCTCTGGGATGAGGATAAGTTAGCTCTCTTGCTTCTGACTTCTTTCAAAAAGCTTATTTTTCCCTCCGTGGCACTTAATGAATGCCGCTAGCACTATGCTGATCAAAAGAAGACAGGCTTCCTATCCATTCTTTTTCTTGCATGATGGAAAATTATAATTGAATGAATGAATAAAACTTCCTTTGTAAAATAAGAGAGCTGAACTATATCCCAGTCTTACAGAGCATTTTCTAGCAAAAGGTTGATGTTAAGAGAAATGAAACAATTCCTAGGATTGGTGTAAATTCAGCAAGTCTGGCTTTCACGTTCTTGGTTTAGTACTTTGCACGGTTCCATCATCATGGGAGTAATTCACTCTTAGCTTCAAACTCCTTTGCATGAGAAACACCGTTATGATACTAGTAACTAAGTAAACACTTCCATAGCAACTACTCAAATTCAAATCTTGGAAAGAGAAGGCAAGAATAGAAAGGGGTAGGGGGAGACTCGCTTTTCTTGTGTATGACTGGCCTCACAAGCATAATGCAAGCCTGTGTATTGTATGCCCTAGGCTTGACATCAGCCTATGCTTAAACTCTGCCTCCCTACATGGCTGTATCCTTATTCATCTAGAACCTTTGTAAAACGAGTTCTTTGAACTCACTCCAACACTTCACAGTCTGAATCATTTTCTCTAGGCTATGCATGAAGTTCAAACGAATTACACCACCTTTTGAATGAGAGGTTTAAAAGTAAAAAAGCTCAAATGATTAGATATTTAAAAATAAAAAATTTGACATGGTCCCATTCACCCAGCCCTCTTTCCTTTAACAAGAACCTAAAATGAAACCAAATAGTCATGTCGTTCTAGCTCAAAATCTTTACTCATACCATCAGCCTGTCCTGTAACATTTATATAATTGATGAATGACAGAAATTTATGATTCACAACTCAATGATGTAGTAAAATAATTAATAGACTCTAAGGTTAAAATTAGACTTTTCTTCAGGACATGATAGTAATCTACATAAAAGTGGCTTCTATGGTGCAAAGTAGAAATTAACATAAATCTTCAGAATTTTTTCAGAAACTTTGGCCTCTATGATGTTTAGATGAGAAAATCTTTGAATAGTGAACCGTTCAACTCTTGTTCAGAAACACCAGAATTAGCAAACTAGAACTCACACTATTTGGATTTATATCCCTAATATTTTTCCCTTTGGTTGGTTTTATGAGACATCCTATACTCAAAGACATACATTGTGATCACCAAACTTTGTCCTCAGACGCCATCTAGTCTAAAACTTTTTGGCCAGTCTTTCTTCAGTTTGACTAAAAATGCTTTTATTAGTCAAAGATGAACTTTCTTTGAGTTGCATCACGTATAACAGCCTCCCAACAATCCTTCCTCAGTGATTCATGGGTCAAAAATTTGTTATGAACTTCCCCACTTTCATTCAAGCATTTTAAGCAAGATTAAACATCTTTAGCTATATCTGTACTAATGCAGTGCATTTGAAAGAATAGACTATATTCTACTTTCTCTTGTCCATAGTCATAATCTTATTAGAACACATATTCATCAAGAGGGTTGTGCAAGCTAATTATTCTTTTTCAATTAACTAAGGCTTTGTTTTGGATTATAGGTATTTCAAAGTTATTACTTTGTTTAAGAATAGCTTAAAACAAACAAAATTCATATTCTTTCTCAAACAAATAGTGTATTTATAAAGGGTTTTTCTGTAGATGTCAATGGTGCTGCTGCCATTTTCAAAAATTATTATTTAAAGATTATGTATTTGTGAACATTGTTAATTGAGAAGATAGACTTTCTCACTTGGGGATTGATTGCTCTATTTAATAATGATAAGTATATGGAAACAAGAATAATGAAGTGAGACCTACTCACCTCATTAAATTTCTGTAAAATATTAGTTTAAAAACTGATGATTGTAAGAATTTTTATTCATATAAAGAGAGAATGATTATCCATGCATATATTTCTGTAGACATGAAGAAAGATAATGGAAGGTGGATGAGGATATGTACAATTGCCTACATTTTATTGTTTTTCTATGATAAAGAATGTATTTTTATTAATTCCCTGTTTACTAGTATTTACATTTGGTTAAAAATACTTCCTTAAATGCATAGAGACACTGCTTACTGCTACAACTGTCTTAGAATTTTGACTTTTTATTCATTTTTTGTCATTTTCTCTTCTTTTGCTGTTTGGAAAATTCTTGCAGAAGCTTGAAATAAATGTTGATCTGTTTTCAAGTTTAAGGGACTTATTTTCCTACTGTTCAATTTCTGTATTCCTTTTGTTTCACTGCCTGTGTTTTTGTTAAAAAGAACATGCAACGGCTTGGACAATGTATGGGTGATTGTTAGAAATCTAAGTCAATTCACGTATTTCATTCCAAGCTATGTATTTACTTGATGATTTCTTTAGAAACCGTAGGCCTGGTTTGATGGAGAAGAAAGAGCAAAATAATAACTACATAGGGATATGAGTATAGGTTGAGTTACTTTGGCTTTTAAAACTGAGAACATAGTTTAAAAATAGGTTTTTATATTTCTGGTCAAATGAAAGAATGAATTATTTTGTCTCCTTTCTCAGAGATCAACAAAAGTGCTCTTCAGATCTATTTGTTATTTAATTTCACCTAAGGAATGTGTTTTTCTCTAAATAAAACAGTTTTTACTTGTCAAGAAGAAAACAATAGATTTTTGAACATTGAAAGACACTCCAGTTTGAGTTAAAAATGTTTTTATGCTAGGTGAAAGTTTTAAAGCAAACCAATAAAAAATAACTTTTCAGATTACTTATAGTTGAAAGAATAAACACCACTTCAAAGATGGCTGTGTATAATGAAACTTTATTGGAGACACTTCTCAATTATGAGTGTTAGGAGTCCTTCAATGATTCAAATATCCCAGTCATATCTAAGACAGGATCTTGATCAGATCTCAATCTTAAAAGAACACAAATAATCACAATCACAGTGCTATGTTGATACCACAATGCCCTTTTTATATTCCCTTTATCATTTACTGAGATGTAACTTTCTAGTAATATAAAATATGATTCATAGATTTAAACACTTTTTAGCAAACCAAATAATTGTTTATCTGTTTGTTAACTGTTATAGCATCAGTTACTTAAAATAATGCACCCCATAGGGAAAATAAGACAATTTTGAGGTATTTTGACAGATTTACTAATATTGCCTGTGTCTTTAAATAATCTAATAAGAAAATAGTTTTTAATTTCCCTTCAGATATGAAGAGAAAGGTTGTTGCGCTTTTCCTATAGTGGGTTGAGAGATGGAGGGGAAGGTACATTGTGCATGGGGAGAAAGCATACATTTCAGTGATTCATACAAAGAAAACTCATCGATAATACTTTTAATGAAACTCATGTTCAGCTGAATAACAGTAGCAATGAAGTGAACTCAGCCTTTCTTTAACTTCGTCAGCTCAATGAGGTGTTAATATTATGGTCAATGGGAGCATGGCCGTATGAAATGCAGGCAATGGGTTTCTTTAGTTCTGCTTTTTAAAATAGAAACATTCAGCAACGCATTTACAAGTAAAGCCTTTCAATGTCAAATTTTAATTTAATGAAATCAGCACTTTTCTGCATTCACAGAATGCAATGTAATTGCCTTGTAGGAAGAAGGTGAGAAGATAGTTCCAACTCCAGAAACAAGTATTTATGACTTTATATGGAAACATATTGCTCCCTTTTCTCGCTTGCATCAGGCTTTGTAAAATTTACTTTTTATTTCACTTCTAATCTGAGACAATTTAGCCACAAATGATTTCAAATATGTTTAAAATAAACATAGTTTCCCTTTTCTTAACTTTTGTTTTCTATAATGATATATCAAAAAGAAACATTAAACAATGAAACAATAGACATAATAAAAGTCTTGCTTGGTAGAGTCAGTATAATCATCTCAACACTTACATTAGATAGCAGTTAATAATTCAAACTAAAATTATTTCACTTTAGAATAAAAACGTTATTTTTTATACTAATGAAACCGGAGCCTGATACACTAAATCAGATTCAGTAAAGCATTTAAATATTTCATCTATAAATGCAAAGCGAGCACTAACTGCAAATTATCAAAATGTTTTTTAATGTATAGATTCCTGGTCACCATGTACACAATTAAACTTAAAATCTTTCTTCACAAGTTCCTCATCTTCATATAATTACATTTATAACCAACAATGCTATTATTCAATCTAGTAAACCAAAAATTCAGAAGACCACGAGACCACGCTCTCTTCTCCTACTTTATCTCATGGGTCACTGAATCCTGTTGATTTTCCTACTTTAGTATCTAAAAATAACAACCCCTGCTTAATCGTTAATGACTTAAGACAGATTCTCATAATCTCCCATGTGAACTAAAGTAAGCTCCACTCTGACCCCTGTGTCTGTAGGTCTTACATCCTTTTACTCTGTCTTCAACAATATAGCCACAGACATTGTTTTAAAATTTAAATACAACCAGGTTTCTCCTATTTTTGTTGTTGTTTGTTTAATCTTCTCAGTGGTCTCACTACTTACAAATAAAATCTAAGTTTATTAGAATATCATAAGATATACTCTACAATTTCTCCTTGGCCTAATTTGTCTGTGTTACATAAATGTACCCTACATTTCAATCAGGACTAAAACTGCAGTTCCCTTAACTGTCTAATATATTTCTAGTTCAGCACATGCTGTTCTGGCTCCTGAAATACTCTTCTTTCCTCACCAACCTCTCAATTTCACTCTGTTCCCATCTGGAAAAATCCTACTCCTCTTTTATGATATATATAAAACAACTTTTCTTTAAGCATATACCTTATGCATTCAAATTGATGACTTGCTGACTTGTGTCAAGGTTCTATTTTGGAAATACTTGCAAAATTGCACTTATGATCTTCTATTCCAATGATTTACTTACATCACTATCTCCATCCCATGACTGTGTGCCCTGGAGAGCAAACGGTATTCCATATTTATTTTTTTTTGTATCTCTAGCACTTTCCACAGTGTCTGACACATACTATGACTCAACAAATGTTTGCTGATTTAATTGGCATAAAATGAATTTAAAAAAAAAAAGTGTACTCATCTAAGGCTCTACTACTCACACAAAATTTTTGTGAGGCTGTGAATCATACCCAGAAAGTATACAAGCTTTGAGATGTGTGTATACTAATACTACTAACTAAAAAGAGCTTATAGAGGTTGTAAATAGAATATTAAGAGATTGAAATTTCATCATATAATGAAACAAAATTGATGAAGAGAATCAGTTTATATTTCATTTCCATTTGTTATTTTGAAGACTCAAATTCTCAACCTTAGTTTCCATTTTGTTAAAGGTATAATGGTATTTCCCATCCTCATAAGAATCATGGCTTGTTTACTGAGTCAGTTTTAGAAAGTAAAGTAGTAACCCCCTTATCCATGGGGGTTATGTTTGAAGATCCACAGCAGATGCCTGAAGCTGTGGATAGTACCCAACCCTATATATGCTATTTTTTTTGTATATGTACATACCTCTGATAATTTTTTACTTATAAATTAGGCAGAGTAAGAGATCAATAACAACAATAATAAATGGGAACAATTAAATAAAATATAGGTTATTTGAACGCAAATACTGTGCTGATACCCTGATGGGTGATCTGGTAGTCAAAGCAGCTACTAAGTAACTAACACAGACAGCGTGGATCCGTTGGACAAATGGATGATTCACATCCAGGGTGGTACAAAGAGAACAGTGCAAGATTTCATCACGCCTCTCAGAATAGAAATTTAAAACTTATGAATTGGTTACTTCTGGAATTTTCCATTCATTATTTTCAGATCACAGTTCACCACCGGACCACCGGTGGCTGAAGCTGTAGAAAGCAAAGTCATGCCTGGATAAGGGAGACTCCTGTACTTTGAAGCGAAGAGTGATAATACATTGTTACATGAAGAAAAGTGATGATTGTGTTAATGTGGGGTCCAGCCTGCTTCTGATGCTTCATTTCTGCTTAAGTTCTGTCCATACACTAGAGGAAACTTATAAAGCATCACAACTCGCAGGAACTGATGGAACAGACCAGGAATATAATACATTATACTGAAAAATAATTTACATTGAAATAAAATTGTGGAAGGTGGGAGGAGCAGTGCAACTTGCTTCTGTGATGTTGTAAATTTAATATAAATAGAAATCTTTAAAATTATATTTTGTGAAAGATTTTGTTTCTTTCCAAGCCACACAGTCTCTAATGTAAGACATTCTAACTTTAAAAAGTCCTCCTCAAGACAGTCATGTATTACTTTAAGAGGAATTTCAAATTTCTTCCTATTATTTTGTGTATACAAAATTTTTAAATCATGTGAGTTTTACCTGTACATGTCTGAGTCTGTATTTATATGAATATGCCTCAGTATAATTAGTAGTTCTTATGATAAATAAAAAAAATTAAACTAAGCCTTGACTGTTTCAAAAATGAAATCATTTCAGTATTACATAAAATTTGAGTTTTCAAAAATAGGTTATTCTATTTTCTAATTTACTAATTACAGAAATAGGCATTCATACCTACTATATATTAAATGTATAATATTATGTACACATATTAATATATAAATAAATATATCATAAAATGACCTCTCCATGTTAAGGTGTAGAATCTATAGGATGAAACATAAATAAGGAGTTAACAGACAAAGCGCCATGACTTATGCTATAATCCCAGCATTTTAGGAGGTCGAAGCAGGTGGATCACTTGAGGGCAGGAGTCCAAGACCAGCCTGGCCAATATGGCAAAACTTTGTTTCTACAAAAAATACAAAAAAAAAAAAAATAACCGGATGTGGTGGCGCACCTGTAGTCCCAGCTATTCAGGAGGCTGAGGCACGAGAATTGCTTAAACCCAGGAGGTGGAGGTTGAATTAAGCCGAGATTGCACTGGTGCACTCCAGCCTGGGTGACAGAGTAAGACTCTGTCTCCCAAAAAAATAAAAAAATAAGGTGTTAACAATAGTAAACATATTAAATATTTTTTTAAAAAAATTAGTCATGTGTTATGGACACATAGACAACAAAAAGTTTAAGCAGATGGCCAAGATGATGGTCTTAATACTGGAAGGCAAGAGTGGTGGAAGAAACACAGTTAAAGATGCAGAGGTAGAAAGAACTTTACTAATCAACAAGACCAAGTCACTGGAATACGACATAATGGACAGTGACTTTGAAGGGATGGCAAATTGACTGGATCATAAAAAATACTACTGTGATGCTAGAACTGTTTTCCTGCCTAAAACAGAAATATATTCTATTGTGCTTTAGCAAGCTTTCCTGAGAGGCTTCTGAACTAGTCCCCTGTGTTTTCTGTATTGCTAGTGTATCTTAAAAATGTCTATAGTGTGCAAAAAAAGCACATTTACAACTTTTGGAAATGATAAAAATGCATTTCACACTGCTGCTAAGATAGGTGATACATCTATAGATTTTCTTATGACAGAATTTTCTGCAAATGATCAGTCTTGAAAGTGACATTATAACTTTAAAAGTAGCATAACATTTCTTAAAAATATGGAACATGTTTAATTGAAAAATTGTACATCAGTTTCATTCAGATATACTGACACATGATACAATGCAAGAATTCTAAGTTTACAGTTTGATGTGTTTTTACAAATGTAAAAAGCCATGTGGCCACCATCATAATTAAGATATGAAACATTCATCACCTAAGAAAGTTTTCTCACACTTGTTTAGAGAAGACTTCCACACACCTGATGCTAGTAAACTATTTCTATTTCTATCACATTACATCAAATTTTTCTGTCCTAGAACTTCACATAAATAGAATCATAATATGTACCCCTTTTTTGCTTGGCTTCACCAACTCAAGAAAATATGATTCAGTCGTATTATTTTATGTGTTACTACTTTATGCTTTTGTATTGCTGAGTAGTATTTCATGTATTAATATTTATTGTATGATACAGTCATCTGTTGATAGATACTAGTTGTGTTTCCAGTTATAGTTTATTATAAATAATCTATTAGGATTGACATTAAACTGTTTATGTAAGCATAATCTTTCATTTGCCTTAGATAAATATTTAGATGTAAAGTTGCATGGTTAGAAATAAAAGCCTGCCAAACTGCTTATTATACCAAAATAGTAGTTGAAACATTTTATATTCTCACCAGTAATGTGTAAGAGTTCCAATTCCTTCTTTTCCTTTCAACATTTGGTAATGTTGTTCTTTTTACTTTTACCAGTCCATAATGATATATATTGTGAATATTTTCTTGCGGTCTGTAATACAACTTTTTACTTTTTTACTAAGTCTTTAGTATCCATAAGGTATTTCTTTCCTGATATTGCTTATTTGTAACTTTTTGCCTTTTTATGCCCATTCTTTTAAGTCAAACTTTTAAGTCAAACTTTTGTCCATTCTTTTAAGTCAAACTACGAAAATAACTTGAGTGTTTCTCTCAAACATAATGCATAGTTAGTAAAATTATAGATATGAGATTACTTATAGAAAATGTGTCCTTTAAAAATTACAGTTTAAACATTTCAAAGATCTTCGATACAAAAGGCTGGTTCTAACTAAAAATGTATCAATTTTAGTAATATTTTAAATAATCTATCTTTTATATTTCATTAATTTTCTCTACTTTATTCATATTCAGCTTATACCTATACTATGTTTTTTCCTTTTACATGATTTGTGTTTGATTTGCCTTTTTTTTTCTTTTTTGAAACAGAGTCTCGCTCTATTGCCCAGGCTGGAGTGCAGTGGCGCAATCTCGGCTCACTGCAAGCTCTGCCTCCCGGGTTCACGCCATTCTCCTGCCCCAGCCTCCGGAGTAGCTGGGACTACAGGCGCCCGTCACCACGCCCGGCGAATTTTTTGTATTTTTAGTAGAGACGTGGTTTCACCGTGTTAGCCAGGATGGTCTCAATCTCCTGACCCCATGATCCGCCCCCCTCGGCCTCCCAAAGTGCTGGGATTACAGGTGTGAGCCACCACGCCCGGCCTGGTTTGCTTTTTTTATGTTGCCTTCGTATGGTTAAGGCTTAGATTATTAAATTTTACATTTTTCTTCTTTACTAATGTAAGCATTTAATTTTGTATAGCTTTATATACATAAACATAAAGCAGTGGAAGCACTACTTTAGATTTGTCCAATAACTTTTGATAAGTTGTTTACTATCATTCAATTCAAAACATTTTATAATTTTTGTTTTGATTATTTATATGTATTACTTAATCATTTTGTCAATATTTTAGGTTATTTAACCCTTTACAGATCAGATAATACAATTTAAGTTGTGAATTAATTTAAATTCAATGATTTTAAGTTTTTTAAATTTGAGGTATTCTTACAGCCTAATAATCTATGGTCTAAAGAGATTAATATTTCATGTATATTTTAAAATCTTTCTACTTGAGATAGGAGTTAAAAATTTCAATTTGGGTATGTTCAGATTGACATTGTGGATAAGTCTGTGTCTCATTTCAGTTTAATCAGTAATTACATGTTTTAAAATTTTTAAAGGTTGTACACGTATTTTGGTGTATTTAATCTTATGGATTAATCATCACTTTTATAATTGTAAATATACCCCTTTAGAAACATGTTTTGGCCTGAATAATACATTTTCTCATATTAATAGAGCCCTTTCTTTCTTCTTAGGATAAATTTTAAAATCGTATGCGTTTCTCATTCTTTCACGTTTTACCTGGCTATGTCTTCTTATTTAATGAAAGCTTCCTCCAGGAAGTGAAGAGTTAGGTCTTGCATTTTGTCTGATTTGACAGTTTGCCTTTTATCCAGAATGTTTAGACCATTTGGATTTAATTATCTGTAAGTTTGAGTTCAATTCCAAAATCTTGCTAAATGTTTTCTTTTTGTCCTATCTGTTTTTGATACCTTTTATTCTTTTTCTAACATCTTTTAGATTAATTGAGTAATTTTAGCATTCCATTATGGAGCCAGATTAGCTTATTTTTATCCATCTTTGATTTTTTATTCTAATTCTCTCCAAAGGATCTGCAAGATGCATCTTTAACTTAAGAGAGTCTATTTTAATATTGCTATACTATATAAAAGTATAAAATAGAAATGTTATTCCAGTTTAATTTTCTTCTCCTGTCTGCCACTTCTACCTATGTCATAAATCAGGTAACACGTTATTATTATTAACTTTTTAAAATAATTATGACTTGAAAATCACAAAAATTATAAAAATGTCTTTTATATCTTCTGCTATATACGTACCATATTTATCACCCCTTATTCCTTTATGTATATTCAGTTTTCTTCTCATGTTTTCCATTAATCTGAAAACTTACATTATTTCTTTCTTTTTTTTTTTTTTTTTTTTTTTTTTGAGACAGAGTCTTGCTCTGTTGCCTAGGCTGGAGTGCAGTGGTGTGCTCTTGGCTCACTGCAATCTCCACCTCCCGGGTTCAAGCAATTCTTCTGCCTCACCCTCCCAAGTAGCTGGGACCACAGGCACGTGCCACCACACCAGGATAATCTTTTGTATTTTTGGTACAGACGGAGTTTCACCATGTTAGCTAGGATGGTCTCGATCTCCTGACCTCATGATCCACCCCCTTCAGGCTCCCAAAGTGCTGGGATTACAGGCATGAGCCACCACACCCAGTCACATTATTTCTTATAGTGAAAATTGGAAGTTGTAAGTTATGTCCACTTTTTCATAAAAATATTTTTATTTTACCTTATTTTTCAAAGATAATTTGAATGGCTACAGACTTACAGATTAACTCTGTGTGTGTGTGTGTGTGTGTGTCTGTGTTTCTGCACACAAATAACAAATTATTTGTTAAAGTGCAGTAGACATATAATGTCTACTGTTTTGCATTATTTCTGAATAAAAGTCTGTAGATTTTCTTATCTTTTATCTCCAGGATGACATAAATTCAAAGGGCTTTGAAGATATTCTCTATCACTGGCTTTCCATAATTCAAACATGTCTTGTCTTGTTTCAGTTTCAATTAATTCCTTGGGTTTTTAGTATATTCTTTTCATTAACTTTGTAAAAAGAAATACCTTTATTTAAGTTTTTTTTTTTTCCCTGCATTCCCCTTTCCTCTGCTTCTGGGTCTCTAATTATACAGTTACTCCAATTACTGCTGGCTATTTTTCCCTATGTGATTGAGGATCTCTCATTTTATCATGTTACATTTTTTTCTTTGGCCCTCAGTTTAGATGTTTTTATTTCTATATTCTCAACTTCATTTATCATATGCATTATTTATTCTCCTTTGGTGCTGTAAAGATTTTCATGGTTCAGGTATTTGAAAGAACCCACTAGCCCTACAAAACATACTCACACAAGGCATATAGTTAAAAGTAAAAGATATGGTACAAAAGAAGAGAGTACAAAAAAGTATTGAAGAATTAAGATATATCAACATGCAAGCACCCCAGAGGTTGGGCTTAGACTGTGGATCCAGCTTAAAGCACCAAGATCTGCTACAGGGACCTTGGCTTTGGGAGATCTCAAAAGAGAAGCTGTCAGAATATTTATGTATGTCCCCTTGGGCACTGAATGAAGCCTGTCCTGATTAAATTGTATTAATTATGCCTTGTATATTCTAAATTTTATAATGCTTTGACATTTTGGGAAATCTACCTGATCAAGGAGAAACTACCCCTCTCAGAATGAGCAATTCCTTAAGATAATAAACAATTCACCTTTCAACATGCCTTTTATATGCAAATCAACTAACCCCAAGTCTGTATCTCCAACTACCTCATTTATTTAACTCTCACATGCCAGTCCAGTATTTCCCCAGCCCTAAGTTAACCCAGGGCTAGGTACCAGACCCAGATATAAGAGATAACCCTTACAGCCAAGAGCCCACTAATTCAGACTTGCCAACCCTAAACTGGTTTCTATGACCTGCCTCCTTTATGTGGAAAACTCTGTAAAGGCTCTGGGTCTTGCTTTCCCTTTGCTTCTTCTGCCTGCTGACCAAACCTGGTGCTTCCCCAAGTGGCCCTCAATAGTGTGGCATAGTCCAACCTCTTGGAAACTACAAGTATTGTATTTTTTTTTTCTTTCAATGGCATTGACCTCTTTGTGTCATGAATCAGTCATCTCCACCAATCAAAACCCTGTGGGTACAATTGGAACATAGGTCAGTTGCAAATTATTGGTAAAGAAGGTGACCTCCAGGGTTGTCAGGAGACTGTGAAAGATTAAAGAGTATATTATAAATTTTATTGTCATTACTTTGGACAGGAGTCAGTAATCAGACATCTAAGCATGCCCAGAGATAATAATAAAGTTTTCCTATGCAGATAAACAAAAGTATGTACACAATTTAAGCTCTGACACTTGGTCAAGACATTTTTTACTACAATTCTCATGATTATTTCTTTTCTAGTATCTTTTGTACACCTTATAGAACATAAAAAGCAAAAGGTTACTGACCAAAATAATGATCACTTGAGTTATCAAATGAAGTGTATTTATTGCTTTGAGGAAATGTTTTAGTTTACCAGATATTCTAGTTGTTTATAATTATATAAAAGCTTGACAATTCTTTTACTTCCCACTACCATTGACATCTGAAATTTATTAAAAAATAAAGCAATAGGCTAATTTAATGTAACTATTAATTGTTAATTAAATCTAGTTCCTCCACTGGGCAATCAGCCTCCACTGAAAGAATTTGATGTGGATATTTTAATTATTTATTGACAATTTCTTAGTAATATTGATCATCATTATCCGATTGTCATTAGATTTGCCAAAATCAGTCATATATATACTACTAGTTACACTACTATTACATGAAATAGCATAAGTTAGACTAAGAGCATTACAAACTAAGCGAAAATGGGAATAGAAATTTCTGTGTCATCTTTTCTGCCATTTGAACCTGCTTGCTTTAGGCCAATATCTTTACTTCAAACTCTCCCTGAATTTCTCATGATAATATCATATTGGAAATCATTGTTGCTATTTTAGATAAAGGTCATACTTTGTCCCTGCATACCCATGTTGTCCATAGAGTTTCATTTCCCATTTTCTCAGAGATGACTCTCAATAATGATAACCTGAGGAATATTTTACCATAGGAGAGACCCTTGGTTAAATGCTTACTGGAAAATATTTCTTTTTTTCTCCAGTAACTTAAAGATGCTAAAAATGTTTTCCTTAGAGAAAATGCCCTGAAATATTTTTAACTGATTTTTCATGTATTTATTCTTTTAGTTACTAAGAGAATATTGTTATTCAACTTTCTTTATCTTTTTCTTATTTTATTATTCATAATGTTACTTTACATAAAACTATCTGCACATATTTGCTGATCATTTTTCCCAGTAAAATTTTATTTTTTCACTTTTTAACTGGTATTGGGGCTCATAGACCAGTACCCCCAAATATGAGGCTTCAGCATGCTGAACGAAATGCCTCAAGGTATCTCTGACCTTCCCTCCAACCTCCTCATTTCTCAATCATCCATCTCTTCCAAAGCACAGGATAAAGTTGCTCTAGGAAGTTTCCTTATCTGCCTAAAGTCCTCCCCTGCCAAAAAAAAAAAAAAAAAGGAAAACAGTTGTCTCTGGCCTCTTCCCTGAGTTTTCATTACCTTAAATCATATGGAAGAAAGAAAGATTGAAGTCTTTCTTTAATCTTTGAAGAAACTGGGCAGACTTTTGTCATAAACCATTGTCTGCTCCATTGGCTCAACAGACTTTGTACCAGGCTATTGTATATTCTTAAAACCCATTGAATTTCTCTAAAAATTATTTATAACTCTCCTAAAATTATCTATACTCCCGAATCTCCCTTTCCACTAAGAAGGGTACATAACCATCTTCACCTTATTGCATGGTGGACCAATCACTTTGTGAGTCTTCTCATGCATGCTAATATATTTTTATGTGTTTCCTCCTATTACTCTGCCTTATGTAAGTTTTCAGTGAGACTTCAGAGGGTGAAGGGAAGTTTCCCTTTTTCTCCACACTGGAATGTAATTTTTTTCATCTCATTTGCATTAAAGGCAAATTTCTTGAGACAATTTAATGGCTTCTAAAAAAACTCTTAATATCTTACCATATTCATATAATACAATTTGGACGTTTTACCTTTTGTGATATTATTTAGCAATAAAATAAAATAAATAGTATTGGATTATAACCCAAAGTATAAAGCAAATATCTATGAGTCCATACAGATGGAACCTGATAAGCAAATAAACAAGCAAACAAATAAAATAAAGGCAGAAGAAAAAATTCTCATATGTAGAAGAATTTCAAATAATTTTTATGGAAACTCTGCCCTAAAATTAGGGACACATAATTCTCATTCATTAAGTATGGATTCTGTATAGTTACTTCCTTTCAAAGAGTACAGTATGGAAAGGCCCTGGCAGGGAGAAGGGAGACAAAGTTTCAGTGAAGAAACCTGAAAAACGATCTCAGCCAGATTATCAATTTTAGTATCAAGAGTGACAAGTCATGTTGAAAGTATCTACCTTGATATATGATAAAATTGTCCTCTATTTGTGGTCTTTGTCTGAAAACTACACAACTCCATACTAATCATAAAGAAAATATCAGATCAATCTTAATTGAGGGATTACCTGATAACTATTACATATTACCTGGTGAGCATTCCTCAAAACTTCAAACTCAATGAAAATCTCAGGAACTGTCACAGGCAAAAAGGCTAAGGAGATATAAGGACTAAATGTAATGTAATATCTTGAACCCCGGAACAGAAAAAAAATGATTTGGTAATGCTAAAGAACTCTGATCAATATGTAAATTTTATTTAGTAATAAGGTATTAATATTATTACATTATGTTAGTAATAGAAATGCCTAACATATGATGCTCACAATAAGGAAATTGAGTGTGGGTTATATGGTCCCTATATATATTTACATTTTCTCTCTAAATATAAAACAGTTCTAAAATTTTAAAAAATATTTTAAAATTACCACTGTATTACAGGGTCTATTTAATCACCAAAACACTTCCTATGTAGTAGCAAATTGACTAACAATATGGTTTTATAATATATACTGTTAACTGTCTTACAGTTCTGCAATATATTTCAACTTTCTTTTACCCTAAATAAATTGGCATAATAGAATGTCCTTTTAAGCTGAATCAATTATTTGCTCAAATTATTTGATTATTCAGTTAAATCATTTTCATAAAGTAGTGTATGTATTTATTATTATTGATTTTTACTCATGCCAGACTAAGTAAGTAAACTTTTTGCCTAAAATATAGAATTTTACTCAGATCACTGTGTTAGTGATATTTAGAAAACAAACATAATTTTCTGCTTTAAAAAGCAAAGGTGAGCTGTCCGCTGTGGCATGCACCAGTAGTTACAGCTATTTGAGCGGATGAGGCCAGAGGTATTCGTTAAGCCTAAGAGTTTGAGGCCAGCCTGAGCAACACAGTGAGACCCTGTCCCTGCAAAAAATTAAAATAAAATAAAATAAAAAGGAAAGGCTTTAAGAATCATCAAAGTGAACAGAGTAAAAGTAATGAAAAGGTCTGCTTGTATCTATTGTTAAGCATCACACTACCATAAAGCTTGTGCTTACACAATGACTTAATTTTCTAATAAATTCTGATGCATTGACCGATTGACTATTTCAGGTGAAGGGTTCGTTGGAATAGAACATATAAGACAGCCTTAATAACACACCTGACTAGTGGAAATGGCTGTTATTTGGACTATCACGTGATCTCTCATTCTCTGTTAAGCTAATTGCCTTCACTAGTATATGATGATCTCAGGGAAATGTTAAAGGTGGAAATTGTGGAAGCACTAAGGAATCTCATAAGGCCTAGACTCCAGAACTCACAAATTATGAGTCCCATAACATTTAGCTTATCAAAGAAAATCACAAGGCCTGCCCTCTGAATGAGAGGATTGGCAATGCTGTGTTGGAAAGTGGCATGCATATTTGTCTGGGAGAAATTTGTGTCCATTAAACTATTTATGACACATATATACATTACTAACAGGTATATTAATATGGTATCTGAAAAGAAAGACTTCTGATGCGACAGGATTTTTTCTCAAGGTTGTCATCATTTTGTCATCATCATCATTATAATCTCTGTTGTCTAATATGTATTGAGACTTTCCTTTTAACACGGCATTCTTACAGGCATTTTTTAATTCACTCGAGCATAAAAAAATTTCTGTGATATTGACAGTATTCTCATCTTAAACATGTTGTAGTGTATGAGTTGCCAGAATTTTTCTATTTTAATTGATTAATTAATGCAGTTTTTACCATATACTGGAGACATGACTGAGTGAAATTTAATCTCTCTGAACTTTGGCATGTTAAAGTGATAGAATGAGATGACTGCAATAAAAATTCAAGATTTTTTAAATTTTGAATTTATGTGGATGCATTCTTATTGGTCAAGTATCACGAATCACAAATGCAAATAAGGCAACAGGTAGTCTTACTTTCATGATGCTTCCATTTATTGTTCTTATTGTTGAAAAAACATTAAAATGGTTTTTATGAAATATTTCTTGTGGTTGAGTTGCACATAGGGAGAAGCTGAGCTGATAGTAGAAAAGGGTTCATGTCTATTGTTTTACATTAAAAAGAGTTTTAAAATTAAATAACCTTGTGGAAATTTAAGAAGGATATTAGTCCTATTAGGAGAACTATGATCATTTCAAAACTGCTGTCTTTTCCACTTTCTGTCTTTATCCAGTCTTGTAAGTGTTTTAGTGTATTTATCCCAAACATATTACTTTGAATAACTTTTAAAAATACTCATAAGTGAATTATTTTTACCTAATATTTTAATGGAATTGATATTTTGAAATGCATGTTGTTGTGCTTTTATAAAGTAGTTCCAATTGGATACTTTTCTAGGTTCTTCACATATTCTTAATTCTACAGAAACTCCTACAAGGTAAATATAATATTCCTCAACTAGAAGACTAAGACTAGAAGATTCAGGGGCTCAGAGGTGTTACATGACTTTGCCAGGATCACATAACCAACTCGGATTACACTTTAAGTCTCTTTGACTCAAAATAGCCATTGTGTTTATAAAATATAATAGTTAATTTGTATTAATTTTTCAAAACAAATGTTTAAAAATTCAGCTCAAGCAACCACTATGCATATATATTTAAGCTGTGATTCTTACCTCTTAAAAATTTAAATGTCATCTAAGAATTTGGCATTGCTTAGCTATTCCAGACATTAGGACTCCAAATCCATTAACAATAAAAGAGAAATAAAAGACAAGTGAAAATTAACGTTGTTTGTTGTATCTCTCCAGTTTAAATATTTCATGATCAGAAATCAGAATATGCTTCATTATGAAAACACTACAGTGTAATAGGAAGAAATAGAATGAGTATACTTTTTTTCTCTATTTCTGATTTTATCCATTATTAATTGGGAATATTGAGTATCCATATTTAGACATATTAAAGTACCCCAAATGTAAAATCCCACTATCTTATAGGTTGAATTATAAAGTTTATATAACATTTGTGGATGGAATTATATTATTATTGGCTTTTCATTAAAACAGTCCAATGAGTACGGAATAGAAATGAAGTAGAGGACGGACTAGCTATGAGGTAGAGTTGAAACATGATCTGCTATGAATTGTTAAAAGCTGATACTGAGAGATAGGTAAAATGGGAGAATCTTTGTTTATCTACTTTTGTAAATGCTTGAATATTTTAATAATGCAAGAAATTGTGTTTAGTCTATGTGCAAGGCATCTCCATACAAATTTAATGTCTTCATTGGAGATCAATAGAAAGTTAATTTAGTGCCATAATCAGAACTTAAGTTACACACACTGATTAATGACCAGAAACTGATATTTCACCTAATCTCCTGATAGTCATATAAAAGTGAATATCAGCACTACTGTGACTATTGTCATTACCTCTTGGCATCTTTCATATTCCTTCTAGTTGTCAAATTCAAATATTGCTCCAATGCTCTAAATCCATGTAATATGTATATACTGGATTATGCCCTAGGAGCCAAAAGAGTAATCTTTAACCTATATTAAGCCAATCAAGTGATTACGTTCTTGGATCCACAGTGCTAGGTTCAGAGATTAGGGGGAAGAATTGTGTGTGAATCCTCAGATTCTCTTTATGTAATACATCTGAATATTGTGATAATATTAACCTGAGACTGCTGGGGGGAAAATGCAAAACTTGGTACAATTTTGGTGACTCATTTGAGTCCTGAATAAACCCAGACCTGAAGCCATATCCACCCTTGGACTCTTATTAAATGAAGCAATAAGTTACATTTTATGCATAAATGCTTTTGGAGAAGGATTGTTTGCCTTGCAACAGAAGTAGTCCTAGCTAATATGTGCACATAAAGGAAAGAACTACAAAAGAATCAGTTTTTAATTATCATGAAGTCCATAACTTAAGAAACATCAGATTTAATTGTGAGAAAACATAAAAAAGAATAATTTTAATTCAGTAATAATTTTCAGGACCTCTGACTTAAAATTTTGTTTTTTTTGTCAAGATCTATAGAGGCATATTTTTGGCTTTTACACCATACATATTAAATATTTCTATAGAAAATTAAATTTATAAAGTGGAAATTAATTCTATTTTTTTGTCCTAAGAAATCTGTACACCACTGATAAAATGGGAATATCAGGGTGGTAATGAAAAAGAAAATACCTATCAATTTTTTTAATAAAATGAGAAAAGAGGTTAACTTTTCAAATAATTTTTTTCTAATTACTTAATTTTGCCTAATGTCATTTCCATTTTCATGTGTCAGATAAATAATAATGTACACATGCTTTTTCAAAAAATGAATAAGGTTTATAGGTTTCACACAGTGTGCTTGATGGTTATGTAGCAAGTATTTTGCAATTGATACTAAAATCTATCAAATATTACAATAGATTTTTCTTGCTAATAATATTAAGGTATTCATAGAAATCAAGAAAAATATTTTGACAATATTTATTTGTCAGAATTAATACTGGTTTTCAAAAGTTGTAAAACTGTCTACAAAATATATTATTTTTCTATGAATATTATTTTTACATTTTATTCAATCATATCTGAACATAAAATCCCTTGGAAGCAGAACTAATTAAAATAAAGGTTGATATAATGTTGTATTTTGATAAAACCATATACAGTGCTTAGACTCAAAATCATATTGACAATTCAAATTGATAATGGGAATTAAAATTAGTTAACTCCACTTTGGGAGAAATAATAGTACTTCAAATAATTGATTTATAAAACGTTCTTTTGAATGGCTCTTTATATGTCTATTTTAGTCAATAATTCCTATGATTCTGTATAATATGTAGAAAACATTCAACGATTTAAAGTTCAATAAAAGTTAGCTAAGTATGAGTAAGGAGACAGAGGAAATTTATATTTGTTAAATTGCTAAAATTGATACCATGTTATAACAAAACTTTAACAATCGATTTAGTACAACAGCAATGATAATTGTTGAAAGGTTAAGTTAGTGGTTTTAAAAGGAAAAATAAACAATCTAATAAAAAGCACATTTACTTTAATGAGCGTTCAAACTGTGATGATTGTACCTTTTCCTACTGTGTTGCTTCCACATCGTTCATTTTGAAAACTGGGATAAGTTAAATATTGTCTCTCAAGTCCTTATGTATATATGTTTGAATAATCTTTATGGTGACCTTCCTGTTACTCTGATGTCATGAAATTTTTCTAAATAGACAGTTGGATATGTGTGCACATATGTATGTATGTATGTATGTATGTATGTATTTAGAGAAAATAAAAGGTTGAAAAGAAAACCTATGTTTTTTTCCTCAATCTATTCAGCTTAATTAGTCTAGAAAAGTGTTTCCTTATGAAGGTCCCAGAGGTTTACAGGATTTTGAAAAGGTATATACTCACGAGTAAGCCTAATTTTTGCATTCAATAATGTCTTTTATCGCATTTTGAGTATAAAGTTGAAAATCAGTACAATTCCCTCTCTACTTACTTAAGTCTTTTAATACCTGAAATAAATGTTTAAGGAAGTTTGTGCATGTGTGTTCACATGCACACAAGTGTAACTAATTTTCATGCAATGAAACTTGATTATTTCCCCATGTAAATTCTCTGACATGAAAATTTAACCCTGTACAATTCAAGACAATTTATTTCTTTTATGTAAACAAATGCCATGTTAATTTCTTTATCCTTCATTGTTATGAAACTAAGTATTTCAGAATTATACTAACTCAGGATGTGTTTATGATAGAATATTTGGGGGCAGTATGAATTTGAGGTTAATTTTATGGCAATTGATTATGACACATTTTCAAGACTATTTTCCCACATTCACATAGTAGCTTTGATTTAATTAAAGGAAACTAGGAGGCATAACCAATCTAAAAGCAATGAGATCAATAAAGACCGCTGGGCTTGTTTCATTTAACAAAATGGGATTTCATGTGCAAAGGACCCATTAATTCATTTCCTATAGAAAATCCTCTGGTCTATTACATTTGAAGCCTATGCAATTACTGTATTTTGCTCATATGGATAGAATACATGTAAACATATTTTAGCTACAAATCAATGCCTTAAATGATCAGATTTTCCATATATTTTCTTATAATGTTGCAAATATATAAAACTATTTTAAACATTTATATAAATTGTCTTCATTCTTGTAAGACTTTAACATCCCTATAAACTATTATATATTTAATAACTAAGACTAATAAATGCTAATTTATGGATTGTTCAAAACAAAAATATCATAAAATAATATTACAAATGTAATGCAATCATCCCATTGGCTGAGAAATGAAATTCAACACAATAGCAATGTTATGGGGTTGAGTTGGTTTAGTATATATGGACTATGTATTGCATAGGAAAGCAGGGATTTTTGCAGTTGTACAGATATGTATAGCTTTATATATGCATTTATTTACTTTCGATCATTACTATGTGACCTTGAATAGGCTGAAATGGTGTTTCAACAGGAAAAACTGATAAACTTTCTGTAGCTAATATTCACTTCCAGCCACAGTGGCTTTGAGAGAAGTAAGATGTTTTTCAACGATGACCAAAGTTCAGTTTTGGGTGTGTATATGTAATGTCGCTTCACTTTTACATCTGGTTGACTACTATAGTTTAACACTGAATAGACAAAATGAAACATATTTGTGGGCTACATCCAGCAGTTTTAAGGTTCTACTCTACTATATGATTGCATATTACCTGTAATCATTACATCAAACAAGCGGACATTGAGAGATGTTGTCATATAGCAATATAATTACTCTCTTTCAATACCTGCTCAAATGCATTCCGTAGGCTAGTACATTTGGTAAGCTTGAATGAAATCTGAGAATTATACGTTGTTTCCTTGTCGTTACTTGATAGTAAAACGACTACAAATTCTTTAGTCTCTAGAATAGTATAGTTCTGCAAAAATAGCCAACACTATATATTTTACATAATAATGAATCTTTTTTCCTTTCCCTCATTTTGGCTTGCTTCAGTAAACTGCTTCTAAAATCTCCATGTGATAGATTGTGTGTAAGACATGTCAAAGTTCTTCTCTTCCTCTGTTCCTATTTTTGAATAGTCTCCTCTCAGACCCGAGGGTTAGCCATGTGAATTGCTTTGGCCAATAGGGCAGTATCAGATGTTATGCACACGGAGACTTCAAAGTGTTTATACATTGAGGCTTGGTCTCTCTTGCTATTATTGGAAAACTGAGCAACTCCATGTGGACATGGCAGACACAGCCTTCTGGTTGATGAGAGGTATGTATCCATGTCATCTAGATTTTCCTGGCTGTCCTAAAGCCACCTGCCAGCCATGTGGGTCTGGCCATTTTAGCTATATATAATATATATATATTATATATATATATAAAATATATATATAACATAATATATATAATATATATAATATATATAACATAATATATATAATATATATAATATATATAACATAATATATATATTATATGTATAATATATATAATATAATATATATATTATATATAGAATATATATAATATACTATATATTATATGCAGAAACTGCATATAATATATATCTTATATTTTTTGTTATTTTTTGTATAAGGTGTAAGAAAGGAGTCCAGTTTCAGTTTTCTGCATATATAATATATATAAATATAACATATATAATATATATATTTAATATATATAATATATAATATATATTTTATATATATAATATATAATATAATATATTATATATATTATATATATAAAATATATAATATATATTATATATAAATATAATATATATTAATATATAATATATAAATATAATATATATATTATATATTGTATATATATATTAAAAACATGTAGTTTTGTTACATAGGAATACACGTGCCATGGTGTTGCTGCACCTATCGCCCCATCACCTACATTAGATATTTCTACTGCTATCCCTTCCTTAGTCCCCCACCCCGACAGGCCCCAGTGTGTGATGTTCCCCTCCCTGTGTCCGTGTGTTCTCATTGTTCAACTCCCAATTATAAGTAAGAACATATGGTGTTTTGTTTTCTGTTCTTGTGTTAGTTTAGTGAGAATGATGGTTTCCAGCTTCATCCACGTCCCTGAAAAAGACATGAACTCATCATTTTTATGGCCTCATAGTATCCCATGGTGAATATGTGCCACATTTTCTTTATCCAATCTAACATTGATGGGCATTTCGGTTGGTTCCAAGTCTTTACTATTGTGAATAGTGCCAAAATAAACTTATGTGTGCATGTGTTTTTATAGTAGATTATTTATAATCCTTTGGGTATATACTCAGTAATGGAATTGCTGGGTCAGATGGTATTTCTAGTTCTAAATCCTTGAGGAATCAGCATGCTGTCTTCTACAATGGTTGAACTAATTTACACTCCCACCAACAGTATAAAATTGTTCCTATTTCCTCACATCTTCTCCAGCATCTGTTGTTTCCTGACTTTTTAATGATCACCATTCTAACTGGCATGAGAAGGTATCTAATTGTGGTTTTGATTTGCATTCCTCTAATGACCAGTGATGATGAGATTTTTTTCATGTTTGTTGGCTGCATAAATGTCTTCTTTTGAGAAGTGTCTGTTCATGTCCTTTGCCCACTTTTTGATGGGTTTTTTTTTTGTCAATTTGTTTAAGTTCTTTGTAGATTCTAGATATTAGCCCTTTCTCAGATAGATATATAGCAAAAATTTTCTCCCATTCTGTAAGTTCCCTGTTCACTCTGATGATAGGTTCTTTTGCTGTGCAGGAGCTGTTTAGTTTAATTAGATCCCGTTTGTCAATTTTGGCTTTTGTTGCCATTGCTTTTTGTGTTTTAGTCATGAAGTCTTTGCCCATGCCTATATCCTGAATGGTATTGCCTAGGTTTTCTTCTAGAATATTCATGGCTTTAGGTCTTACATTTAAGTTTTTAACCCATCTTGAGTTAATTTTTGTATAAGGTGTAAGAAAGGAGTCCAGTTTCAGTTTTCTGCATACGGCTAGCCAGTTTTCTCCACACTGTTTATTAAATAGGGAATCTTTTCCCCATTGCTTGTTTTTATCAGATTTGTCAAAGATCAGATGGGTGTAGATGTGTGGTGTTATTTCTGAGGCCTCTGTTCTGTTACATTGGTCTATATATCTGTTTTGGTACCAGTATCATGCTGTTTTGGTTTCTGTAGCCTTCTAGTATAGTTTGAAGTCAGGTAGCGTAATGCCTCCAGCTTTTTTCTTTTTGCTTAGGATTGTCTTGGCTATTCGGGCTCTTTTTTGGTTCCATACGAAGTTTAAAGTATTTTTTTTCCAATTCCATGAAGGAAGTCAATGGTAGCTTGACAGGGATAGCATTGAATCTATAAATTACTTTGGTCAGTATGGCCATTTTTACGATATTGATTCTTCCTATCCATGAGCATGGAATTATTTTCCATTTGTTTATGTCCTCTCTTCTTTTCTTGAGGAGTGGTTTGTAGTTTTCCTTGAAGAGATCCTTCACATCCCTTGTAAGTTGTATTCCTAGGTATTTTATTCTCTTAGTAACAATTGTGAATGGCAGTCCACTCACAATTTGACTCTGTTTGTCTGTTATTGATGTATAGGAATGCATATGATTTTTGCATATTGATTTTGCATCCTGAGACTTTGCTGAAGTTGCTTATCAGCTTAAGGAGATTTTGGGCTGAGATGATGGAGTTTTCTAAATATACTATCATGTCATCTGCAAAAAGAGACAATCTAACTTCCTCACTTTCCATTTGAATACCTTTTATTTTTTTCCTCTTGGCTGATTTCCCTGGTCGGAAGTTCCAATACAGTATTGAATAGAAGTGGTGAGAGAAGGCATACTTGTCTTCTGCCAGTTTTTAAAGGGAATGCTTCCAGTTTTTGCCCATTCAGTACGATATTGGCTGTGGGTTTGTCATAAACAGTTCTTAATATTTTGAGATACGTTCCACAGAGACCTAGTTTATTGAGACTTTTTAGCATAAAGGGCTGTTGAATTTTGTCAAAGGTCTTTTCTGCATGTGTTGAAATAATCATGTGGTTTTTGTCATTTCTTCTGCTTATGTGATAGATTACGTTTATTGATTTGTGTATGTTGAACAAGCCTTGCATCCCAGGGATGAAGCCTACTTGGTCGTGGTGGATAAGCTTTTTGATGTGCTGCTGGATTCAGTTTGCCAATATTTTATTGAGGATTTTCACATCAATGTTCATCGGGAATATTGGCCTGAAATTTTTTGTTGTTGTGTCTCTGCCAGGTTTTGGTATCAGGATGATGCTGGCCTCATAAAATGAGTTAGGGAGAATTCTCACTTTTTCTATTGATTGGAATAGTTTCAGAAGGAATGGTACCAGCTCCTCCTTGTACCTCTGGTAGAATTCAGCTGTGATCCATCTGGTCCTGGACTTTTTTTGGTTGGTAAGCTATTAATTACTGCCTCAATTTCAGAACTTCTTATTGGTCTATTCAGGGATTCGATTTCTTTCCGATTTAGACTTGGGAGGGTGTATGCATGCAGGAATTTATTCATTTCCTGTAGATTTTCTAATTTATTTGCATAGAGGTGTTTATGGTATTCTCTGATGGTAGTTTGTATATCTGAGGAATTGGTGGTGATATCCCCTATATCTTTTTTATTGCATCTATTTGATTCTTCTCTCTTTTCTTCCTTATTTGTCTGGCTAGCTGTCTATTGATTTTGGTAATCTTTTCAAAAGACAAGCTCCTGGATTAATTGATTTTTTGAAGAGTTTTTCCTGTCTCCACCTTCTTCAGTTCTGCTGTGATCTTAGTTATTTCTTGTTTTCTGCTAGCTTTTGAATGTGTTTGCTGTTGCTTCTGTAGGTCTTTTAATTTTGATGTTAGGGTGTCAATTTTAGTTCTTTCCTGCTTTCTTTTATGGGCATTTAGTGCCATAAATTTCCCTCTTCACACTGCTTTAAATGTGTCCCAAAGATTCTGATACATTGTGTCATTGTTCTCATTAGTTTCAAAGAACATCTTTATTTCTGCTTTCATTTCATTATTTACCCAGTAGTCACTCAGGAGCAGGATGATCAGTTTCTATGTAGTTGTGCAATTTTGAGTGAGTTTCTTAATCCTGAGTTCTAATTTGATTACACTGTGGTCTGAGAGACTGCTTGTTGTGAATTCCATTCTTTTGCATTTCCTGAGGAGTGTTATACTTCCTATTATGTGGTCAATTTTAGAATATGTGTGATGTGGTGCTGAGAAGAATGTGTATTCTATTGATTTTGGGTGGAAAGTTCTGTAGGTGTCTATTAGGTCTGCTTGGCCCAGAGCTGAGTTCAAGTACTGAATATTCTTGTTAATTTTCTGTGTCATTGATCTGTCTAATATTGACAGTGGGGTGTTAAAGTCTCTCACTATTATTGTGTGGGAGTCTAAGTCTCTTTGTAAGTCTCTAAGAAATTGCTTTATGAATCTGGGTGCTCCTGTATTGGGTGCATATATATTTAGGATAGTTAGCTCTTCTTGCTGAATTGATGCCTTTACCATTATGTAATGTCTGCCTTTGTCTCTTTTGAACTGTGTTGGTTTAAAGTCTGTTTTAACAGCGATTAGGATTGCAACTGCTGCTTTTTTCTGCTTTCCATTTGCTTGGTAAATATTCCTCTATCCCTTTATTTTGAGCCTATGTGTGTCTTTGCACATGAGATGGGTCTCTTGAATGCAGCACAACAATGGGTCTTGACCCTTTATCAAATTTGCCAGTCTGTGTCTTTTAATTGGGGCATTTAGCCCATTTACATTTAAGGTTAATATTATTATGTGTGAATTCGATCTTGTCATTATGATGCTAGCTGGTTATTTTGCTCTTTAGTTCATGCAGTTTCTTGATAGCGTCAATGGCTTTTCCAGTGTGGTATGTTTTTGCAGTCGCTGGTACTGGTTGTCCCTTTCCATGTTTAGTGCTTCCTTCAGGAGCTCTTGTAAGGCAGGCCTGGTGGTGACAAAATCTCTCGGCATTTGTTTGTCTGTAAAGGATTTTATTTCTCCTTCACTTATGAAGCTTAGTTTGGTTGGATATGAAATTCTGGGTTGAAAATTATTTTCTTTAAGAATGTCGAATATTGGCCCCCACTCTCTTCTGTCTTGTAGAGTTTCTGCTTAGAGATCCATTGTTAGTCTGATGGGCTTCCCTTTGTGGGTATCCCAACCTTTCTGGCTTCCCTTAACATTTATTCCTTTCAACCTTGGTGAATTTGATGATTATGTGTCTTGGGGTTGCTCTTCTCGAGGAGTATCTTTGTGGTGTTCTCTGAATTTCCTGAATTTGAATGTTGGCCTGTCTTGCTAGGTTGGGGAGTTCTCCAGATATCCTGAAGAGTGTTTTCCAACTTGGTTCCATTCTCCCCGTCACTTTCAGGCACACCAATCAAACGTAGATTTGGTCTTTTCACATAGTCCCATATTTCTCGGAGGCTTTGTTCATTTCTTTTTACTCTTCTTTTCTCTAAACTTGTCTTCTTGTTTTATTTCATTAAGTTCATCTTCAATCACTGATTTCCTTTCTTCCACTTGATCGAATTGGCCATTGAAGCTTGTGCGTGCATCACAAAGTTCTCGTGCCACTTTATTTCATTAAGTTGCTCTTCAATCTCTGATATCCTTTGTTCTGCTTGATCAATTCAGCTTTTGATATGTGTGTATGATTCATGAAGTTCTCGTGCTGCATTTTTCAGCTCCATCAGGTCATTTATGTTCTTCTCTAAACTGGTTCTTCTAGTTAGCGATTCATCTAATCTTTTTTCAAGGTCTTAGCTTCCTTGTGATGGGTTAGAACATGCTCCTTTAGCTCGGAGGAGTTTATTATTACCCATATTCTGAAGTCTATTTCTGTCAATTCATCAAACCCATCCTCCAATCAGTTTTGTTCCCTTGCTGGTGAGGAGTTATGATTCTTTTGAGGAGAAGAGGCTTTCTGGTTTTTAGAATTTTCAGTCTTTTTGTGCTGGCTTCTCCTCATCTTTGTGGATTTTTCTACCTTTGGTCTTTGATGTTTGTGACCATCGAATGGGGTCTCTGAGTGGATGTGTTATTTCTTTCTGTTTGTTAGTTTTCCTTCCAACGGTCAGGCTGCAGGTCTGCTGGAGTTTGTTTAAGGTCCACTCCCAACCCTCTTTGCCTGGGTATCACCAGCAGAGGCTGCAGAACAGCAAAGGTTGCTCTGTTCTTTCCTCTGGAAGCTTCATCCCAGTGGGGCCCTTGGCAGATGTCAGCCAGATCTCTCCTGTATGATGTGTCTGTTGGCCTCTACTGGGAGGTGTCTCCCAGTCAGGATACATGGGAGTCAGCGACCCACTTGAGGAGGCAGTCTGACCATTAGCAGAGCTTGAATGCTGTGCTGCTCCCTTCGGAGCTGTCAGGAAGGGACATTTAAGTCTGCTGAAGCTGTGTCCACAGAAGCCCCTTCGCCCAGGTGCTCTGCCCCAGGGAGATGGGGGTTTTATCTATAAGTCCCTGACTGGGGCTGCTGCCTTTTTTTCAGAGATGCCCTGCCCAGAGAGTAGAAATCTGACAGTCTGGCCACAGAGGCCTTGTTAAGCTGTGGTGGACTCTGCCCAATTTGAACTTCCTGGCAGCTTTGTTTACACTGTGAGGGTAAAACCACCTACTCAAGCCTCAGCAATGGTGAATACTGCCCCCCCAAACCAAGCTCGAGCATCCCAGGTCAATCTCAGACTGCTACTGTGCTGGCTGCGAGAATTTCAAGACAGTGGATCTTAGTTTTCTGAGCTCTGTGGAAGTGGGACCTGCCAAACCAGACCACTTGGCTCCCTGGCTTCAGCCCCCTTTCCCAGGGAGTGAATGGTTCTCTCTCACTGGTGTTCCAGGTGCCACTGGGTAATGGAAAAAAAAACAAACAAACCAAAAAAAAAAAAAAACCTCCTGCAGCTAGTTCAGTGTCTGCCCAAATGGCTGCCCAATTTTGTGCTTGAAACCCAGGGCCCTGGTGGGTTAGGCACTGGAGGGAATCTCCTGGTCTGCGGATTGCAAAGACTGTGAGGAAAGCATAGTATCTGGGCCAGAGTGCACAGTTCCTCAGGCTCAGTCCCTCATGGCTTCCTTTGGGTAGGGGAGAAAATTCCCCTACCCTTGTGCTTCCTGGGTGAGATGATGCTCTACACTGCTTCGGCCCTCCCTCCGTTGGCTGCAACCACTGTCCTATCAGTCCCAGTGAGATGAAGCTTGTACCTCAGTTGGAAATGCAGAAATCCCCCATCTTCTGCATCAATTTCGCTGGGAGCTGCAGACCGTAGCTGTTCCTATTTGCCCATTTTGCCAGGAATTATGATCCTAGCTTGTTAATTGTCAGCTGAGCTGCCAGATGAGCCAAGCCAACTGAATGACAAGGAAGTCCTTCATGAGGTTCACATGAGGAAAACCAACAAATCAATGCTCTAAATAATATGAAGTAAATATTTATTACTTTAACCCATTAAGTTTTGGGGTGGTTTGTTACACAGCAAAAAGTTACTGATACACTACAGAACTAAAGTTGTACTCAGAGATACAAAGATAAAAAAAACAAAATCTCTTATGTTGGCAGTTGTTGATAGCTTATCATTTCTCTCCTGCTTGCATGAGTAAGTTCTATGATTGATTAACCTACTACAACTCTTTTGCTATTGGACAATGCTTCTGCTTGCACTGACTGTTTAAACCTCCACCTTATTCCCATCTTCTTACTTTTTCTGCTTTTGAAAAAACTTATCATGAGTTTCCATCCCAAGATGGCTGAATAGGAACAGCTCCAGCCTCCGCTCCCAGCGTGATCAACGCAGAAGATGGGTGATTTCCGCATTTCCATATGAGGTTCTTGGTTCATCTCATTGGGACTGGTTGGACAGTGGGTGCAGCCCATGGAGTGAGTGCAGCCAAAGCAGGGCAGGGCATCGCCTCACCCAGGAAGCACAAGGGGTTGGGGGATTTCCCTTTCCTAGCCAGGGGAAGTTGTGACAGACTGTACCTGGAATAACGGGACACTACTGCCCCAATACTGCACTTTACCCACAGTCTTAGTAACTGGCAGACCAGGAGATTCTCTCCTGTGCCTGGCTCGGTGGGTCCCACACCCATGGAGCCTTGCCCACTGCTAGTGCAGCAGTCTGAGATCAACCTACAAGGCTGCAGCCTGGTGGGGGGAGAGGCATCTGCCATTGCCGAGGCTTGAGTAAGTAAACAAAAGGCCAGGAAACTTCAACTGGGCAAAGCCCACCACAGCTCAGCAATGCTACTGCCTCTATAGGCTCCACTTCTGTGGGCATGGCAGAGCTGAAAAAAAGGCAGCAGGAACTTCTGCAGATTTAAACGTCCCTGTCTGACAGCTCTGAAGAGGGCAGTGGTTCTCCCAGCATGATGTTTGAGCTCTGAGAGTGGACAGACTGCCTCCTCTATTGAGTCTCTGACCCCCGTGTAGCTTAACTGGGAGACACCTCCCAGTAGCGGCCAACAGACACCTCATACAGGCAGATGCCCCTCTGGGACGAAGCTTCCAGAGGAAGGATCAGGCAGCAGTATTTGCTGTTCTGCAATATTTGCTGTTCTGCAATATTTGCTGTTCTGCAGCCTCCACTGGTGATACCCAGGCAAACAGGGACTGGAGTGGACATCTAGCAAACTCCAACCTACCTGCAGCTGAGGGACCTGCCTGTAGAAAGAAAACTAACAAACAGAAAGGAATAGCATCAACATCAACAAAAACGACATCCACACCAAAATCCCATCTGTAAGTCACCAACATCAAAGACCAAAGGTAGATAAAACGACAAAGATGAGGAGAAGCCAGCACAAAAAAGCTGAAAATTCTAAAAATCAGAGCACCTCTTCTCCTCCAAAGGATCACAGCTCCTCGTCAGCAACAGAACAAAGCTGGACAGAGAATGACCTTGACAAGTTGGCAGGAGTAGGCTTCAGAAGGTTGGTTATAAACTACTCCGAGCTAAAGGAACATGTTCTAACCCCTCACAAGGAAGCTAAACCTTGAAAAAAGTTTAGACAAATGGCTAACTAGAATAAAGTGTAGAGAAAACCTTAAATGACCTGATGGAGCTGAAAACCATGGCACGAGAACTTTGTGATGCACGCACAAGCTTCAATGGCCAATTCGATCAAGTGGAAGAAAGGAAATCAGTGATTGAAGATGAACTTAATGAAATAAAACAAGAAGACAAGTTTAGAGAAAAGAAGAGTAAAAAGAAATGAACAAAGCCTCCGAGAAATATGGGACAATGTGAAAAGACCAAATCTACGTTTGATTGGTGTGCCTGAAAGTGACGGGGAGAATGGAACCAAGTTGGAAAACACTCTGCAGGATATTATCCAGGAGAACTTCCCCAACCTAGCAAGACAGGCCAACATTCAAATTCAGGAAATACAGAGAATACCACAAAGATACTCCTCGAGAAGAGCAACCCCAGGACACATAACTGTCAGATTCACTGAGGTTGAAATGAAGAAAAAAATGTTAAGGGCAGCCAGAGAGAAAGATCCGGTTACTCACAAAGGGAAGCCTTAACAGCAGATCTCTCAGCAGAAACCCTACAAGCCAGAAGAGAGTGGGGGCCAATATTCAACGTTCTTAAAGAAAAGAATTTTCAACCTAGAATTTTACATCCAGCCAAACTAAGCTTCAAAAGTGAAGGAGAAATAAAATCCTTTGCAGACAAGCAAATTCTGAGAGATTTTGTCACCACCAGGCCTGCCTTACAAGAGCTCCTGTAGGAAGCACTAAACATGGAAAGGAAGAACTGGTATCAGCCACTGCAAAAACATGCCAAATTATAAAGACCATCGATGCTATGAAGAAACTCCATCAATTAATGGGCAAAATAACTAGCTAACATCATAATGACAGGATCAAATTCACACATAACAATATTAACCTTAAATGTAAATGGGTAAATGCCCCAATTAAAAGACACAGACTGGCCAATTGGATAAATGGTCAAGACCAATCAGTGGGCAGTATTAGGAGACCCATCTCATGTGCAGAGACACAGGCTCAAAATAAGGGGATGGAGGAAGATCTACCAAGCAAATGGAAAACAAAAAGAAAGCAGGGGTCACAATCCTAGTCTCTGATAAAACAGACTTTAAACCAACAAAGATCAAAAGAGACAAAGAAAGCCATTACATAATGGTAAAAAGATCAATTCAACAAGAAGAGCTAACTATCCTAAATATATATGCACCCAATACAGGAGCACCCAGATCCATAAAGCAATTCCTTAGAGAACAACAAAGAGACTTAGACTCCCACACAACAATAATGAGAGACTTTACCTCCCCACTGTCAATATTAGGTCAACGAGACAGAAAATTAACAAGGATATCCAGGACTTGAACTCAGCTCTGCACCAAGCAGAACTAATAGACATCTACAGAACTTTCCACCCCAAATCAACAGAATATACATTCTTCTCAGCACCTCATTGCACTTATTCTAAAATTGACCACATAATTGGAAGTAAAGCACTCCTCAGCAGTTGTAAAAGAATAGCATTCAAAACAAACTGTCTCTCAGACCACAGTACAATCAAATTAGAACTCAGGATTAAGAAACTTACTCAAAACCACACAACTACATGGAAACTGAACAACCTGCTCCTGAACGACTACTGGGTAAACAAGGAAATGAAGGCAGATAAAAAGATGTTCTTTAAAATAAATGAGAACAAAGACATAACATACCAGAATCTCTGGGACACATTTAAAGCAGTGTGTAGAGGGAAAGTCATAGTATTAAATGCCCACAAGAGAAAGCAGGAAAGATCTAAAATTGACACCCTTACATCACAATTAAAAGAACTAGAGTAGCTAAAGAAAACAAATTCAAAAGCGAGAGGAAGGCAAGAAATAACTAAAATCAGAGCAGAACTGAAGAAGATAGAGACACAAAAACCCATCAAAAAATCAATGAATCCAGGAGCTGGTTTTTTGAAAAGATCAACAAAATTGATAGACCGCTAGCAAAACTAATAAAGAAGAAAAGAGAGAAGAATCAAATAGATACAATAAAAAAATTATAATGTGGATATCATCACTGATCCCACAGAAATACAAACTACCATCAGAGAATATTATAAACACCTCTACACAAATAACCTAGAAAATCTAGAAGAAATGGATAAATTCCTGCACACATACACCCTCCGAAGATTAAACCAGGAAGAAGCTGAATCTCTGAATAGACCAATAACAGGCTCTGAAATTGAGGCAATAATTATAATATATTATATAATATATAATAATGATACCAAAGCCTGGTATCAGGATGATGCTAGCCTCATCCATTTGGTTGTGTGCAGAGACACAACCAAAAAAAAAAAAAGAGAATTTTAGGCCAATATCCCTGATGAACATCAATGAGAAAATCCTCAATAAAATACTGGCAAACTGAATCAGCAGCACATCAAAAAGCTTAGCCACCACAATCAAGTCAGGTTCATCCCTGGGAGGCAAGGCTGGTTCAACATATGCAAATCAATAAACGTAATCTCTCACATAAACAGAACCAATGACAAAAATCACATGATTATCTCAATAGATGCAGAAAAGGCCTTTGACAAAATTCAACAGCCCTTCATGCTTAAAACACTCAATAAATTAGGTATTGATGGAACTTATCTCAAAATAATAAGTGCTATTTATGAAAAACCCATAGCCAATATCATACTGAATGGGCAAAATCTGGAAGCATTCCCTTTGAAAACCGGCACAACACAATAACGCCCTCTCTCATCACTTCTATTCAACATAGTGTTGGAAGTTCTGGCAAGGGTAATCAGGTAAGAGAGAGAAATAAAGGGTATTCAATTAGGAAAAGAGGAAGTCAAATTGTCCCTCTTTGCAGATGACATAGTTGTATGTTTAGAAAACCCCATTGTCTCAGCCCAAAATCTCCTTAAGCTGATAAGCAACTTCAGCAAAGTCTCAGGATACAAAATCAATGTGCAAAAATCACAAGCATTCCTATAAACCAGTAACATGAAAAGAGAGATCCAAATCATGAGTGAACTCCCATTCACAATTGCTACAAAGAGAAGAAAATACCTAGGAATCCAACCTACAAGGGATATGAAGTACCTCTTCAAGGAGAACTACAAACCACTGCTCAATGAAATAAAAGAGGACACAAACAAATGGAAGAACTTTCCATACTCATGGATAGGAAGAATCAATATCGTGAAAATGGCCATACTGCCCAAGGTAATTTATAGATTCAATGCCATACCCATCAAGCTACCAATGACTTTCTTCACAGAATTGGAAAAAAATACTTTAAACTTCATATGGAACCAAAAAAGAGCCCACATTGCCAAGAAAATTCTAAGCAGAAAGGAAAAAGCTGGAGGCATCACACTACCTGACTTCAAACTACACTACAAGGCTATAGTAACCAAAACAGCATGGTACTGCTACCAAAACAGATATATAAATTAATGGAACAGAACAGAGGCCTCAGAAATAACACCACACATCTACAACCATCTGATCTTTGACAAGCCTGACCAAAAAAAAGAAATGGGGAAGGGATTCCCTATTTAATAAATGGTGCTGGGAAAACACATGCACACATATGTTTATTGCAGCACTATTCACAATAACAAAGACTTGAGACCAACCCAAATGTCCATCAGTGATAGAGTGGATTAAGAAAATGTGGCACATATACACCATGGAATACTATGCAGCCATAAAAAAGGATGAGTTCATGTCCTTTTCAGGGACATGGATGAAGCTGGAAACCATGATTCACAGCAAACTATCACAAGGACGGAAAACCAAGCACCACATGTTCTCACTCATAGGTGGGAATTGAACAATGAGAACACTTAGACACAGGAAGGGGAACATCACACACTGGGGCCTGTCAGAGGATGGGGGACTGGGGGAGGGATAGTGTCAGGAGAAATACCTAGTGTAAGTGAGGAGTTGACGGGTGCAGCAAACCTATATGGCACATGTATACGTATGTAACAAACCTGCACATTGTGCACATGTACCCTAGCACTTAAAGTATAATAACAAAAATAAAAATAAGAAATTATATATCACCTTCAGCCTTCTTGGCCAGGATCATTTCTCAAAATTCGTAAGTCATTAGTCCAAATGTGGATTTCAAGACAAGACCCTGGAAGTCATACACCTTTGACCAAGTGCATGGAAGAGTGCAATTACTTTCCAAGCACTACCAAGGTCAGGCAAACTCAAATCATTTTAACCTATGTGTCCCTTGGAGGATCTTTTTACAATTGACAGTTAAAAATGAATTCAATGTATTGTAAAATTATAGAGAATGACTATAACCTCTCCAAATATTTCTTTAATGTCCTTTGTCTTAGAATTAAGATCAGGAAAAGTAACTATGACCCTCAAGATGTAGAATGGGATCTCGAGCACAGTGAAAACCATCACCATAAATCTTACCTAGATGTTTACAAATGACTTCTCTGTTTTCAACCAAATTTTACCATTAATATGAGGGTAAGAGCTTCCAAACCGGATTTTGAACATGTCTTTTCCCCATCCTGCTTAAGTATTCTACCATCTCAATTATCATGTATTATCACAGAGTCTAAAACTTGAGTACCATGTTTTAAAATTTTGCTATGTCCTGAAAGTATTTTCTACTAATTGGGAAAAGCTCATCTATTATGGTGTAAACATGTGCCAATCATCATCCTCAAATCCAAATACTAGATTGAAAAAAAAATGCATGTAATTATCAGGGTCTGATGAATAGTACACGAATATCATTTTAAGTTTTCCCGTGTGTCTCATTATAACTCTTTTGGGAAATTTGACATGATTTAATGCAAAAAAAAACTATTGTATTTACAAATTAATGAACATCAGTTTATATTTGAGATATTGAATTATAACCATAAATAAGTGCACTTACCAGGTTTTACAGCATCACCCAGGAAATGTAATGACCTTATTCGAAATAATGTTATGAGGTCAGAAAAACCCAGGCCCTGAGTCTAAGAAGGCTGATGCTGCATTTTTTCTCTATCAATCATTAACTCAGTTACCTTAACTGTTGCTTTTTCCCATTTTTAACATTCTCAACTGTATAATGTCATTAATATATTGTATATGGACATATCATTAAGATTAAAAATAACACAAATTGTAATTTTAAATACAATTTGTATTTAATATTTTAAACACAATTTTAAATAAAATTGCATGTAAAGTACAATTTTTCCTAATGTCTGTTACCAGAAAGTAAAATATAGGATGTGAGTAATATAGCTTCCCAACTCAAACCTAGAAGCAGTTTTCCCGAAGCTGTACAAAATTCCCTACTGCTATCATTGCTCTACCATATAGTTCCTCCAGAGTGGAATATACACCCTAACTATAGAGCCCACAGAGTAAACTCTCCTGAAGATTCTAACAGCAGGCTTTTGAATACCAGAAGCTGGTGAATTGACAGAAACACACCTGCCCCAAGAACTTCATATCAAAGCCATAATCTTAACATCATCATTATACTACAACAAACCTATAACAGCTGCATGTGAGAAGTAAGCCATAAAACTCCCATCAGGATTAAATAACTCACTGAGCTCTTTGCCATTTTACTGCCAATCTCCATATTATAGCATGTATCAACCACATCAGATGTTCATCATGAGACACTTTCTGAAACCACTATTTGGCAGATGTACTTCAAGAAACATCGGAGTCTCACTTCAAAATGCTTGAACAATTTTCAATTGTTTTGATAAAATAATGACTATGAAAGTTGGTATTTTAAGTAAACTGAATTGGGAACAATATAGATAAAATTTTGTGAGTTCTTTGATTTTAAGAGTCAGGTGTAAATGATCTTGTTTAGCGAGTGATTACAGCTGTTAGTGTGGAAATGTGCTTCTGGCTAAATGGATTTGTTTATTAACTCTTATTTGTTTAAAGGAGCCCAGGTGCTCCAGGAATACATGACAAAATATGTTTCAGATGAATAAATACATGAATTCTAATGCAACAAGCTGCATACACAAGAGATAATTAAATTTAAACCAGGAAATGTGTTATAGCGAGTAAATCAATGCAGACACAGCACTTAATTCATGAGACAAATGGTGTGGTCAATGGAATCTAACAGTGCAGGAAGCTGCCCGTAACAACAGGAAAGCAGTTTCCCTGCCATATACCCACATAGGTGTTGAGCCAGCCAAATAAAAAGGCTTTAAGGAACTTCTGCCTTGAATGAAATTTAAGTTGAAAACATAGATGGATGATATTTTGATGGCAACCTCATTTGAATTGCAACCTAATAAAATTGATGGTTATACAAGGGACAGTTATCAAGAATGAATGTTTTAGACAGACCTGAGTTTGTTGCTATATACTGAATTGTGATGGTACTTTGTTATATATCATCTAGTCATAGTTAAGCAAAGAAGATTCTTGGACCGAAACAACTTTATTAAATAATAATGATTAATGACGTGCATGTGAAAAATATTAAAATATAAATAATATTTAGATGTGAGCTTTTAAAAGAACAATGCTTATTTTAAAATAAGTGAATAAAGCATTGCATCACTGTTGGTAACATACATTAAAAAACTTGTATTTCAGGGTTTCTTTTTTAATCAGCTCTGAAATGAAAAGAGTGTGGACATCATTAATCCTATTCTTACAACGGGAAACAACTAAACAAAATAAAAGTCAATGACTTTCCTTAGACTGATCAACAAACCGAGATCACAGGACCAACTACCACCCAGAACTTTGGAGCAATAGGCTAATCCAGAGAGTCACAGCTGACATCAGCTTAGTTAGAACAGAAGCCACTAGGAGGAACACTTAAATACTGATTTTGTGTAATAATAATTTTGACAAATTGCTGGAGGCTGAGTGGCACTGGCATGATTCAAAAACTCCTAGGGCATCATTCTTCAGGGCCCTCAACATTTTTGTGGTTTTAACCTTGAGGAATCCCACTAGGGGTTTTGTAGTAAAGCACTGAGAAATATCATCCTAAGGATTTTGATTGGGAGAGGAACAGTAATCATTATGAAATAGGACCAGAGAGTGCTTCATATAAAATCCCTACACTTAAGGAGTAAAGGCCTTATTAGAGCATTATTCTACCTGTGTGAAAGGCAACTCTTGTACCCTAGCTCCTACTTTTTGTTTCACTTACGGGGTGGGGGAAGGACTGAGAAAGCTCCATAAAGGTAAAGGACAGGCCCATTACAAAAAAAATTTAATTAAATTTTAAGATTATAAAAAAAGTATTCTCCTCTCTACATTAATACCAAATAAACAGACTTCAGCGTAATAGCAATAGATTACAGCTGAAAGGGGTTCATGGTGCATAATATTTAAGAAGAAATACTTAGAGAAACTCAAAGTCAACAGATGAGACAAAAATTATACTACAGAAATTTGAAATCTCTGTTATGTATAGCTATAGCAAACTTTAAATACAGCCTAACATCTAGCCAGAATAACATAAAACTTTACACTAAAGACAAATTTACCACCATTCCTGCCACTCAATAATCATGTCCAGCTCTTAACAAAAACTTACAAAACATGCTAAAAAAAACAAGTGAAAATTACAGTCTGAAAACGTAGAGCAAAGATCAAAACCAGATTCATATATGGTGCAAATGCTGTAATTCAGGAATTTAAAGTAAACCTGATTAATATGTTAAAGGCTTTAATGGAAAAGGTAGACAACATGCAAGAATACATGGGTAATATAAAGAGAGAGATGCAAGAATCAAAAGGAAATGCAAAAACAGTAAAGAAAAAGTCTTTGATATGTTCTTTAACTTACTAGAAACTGATGAGGAAATAATTACTAAGCTTGAACATAGGTTGACAGAAATTTACCAAACTGAAATCTAAAAGACAAAAGAATGACCAAAATAAAAACTGTAATAGAACTTCAGGAAAATTTCAAAATGTGTAATAGATACATAATTGTAATACTAGAGAAGAAGAAAGATGTAGTAGAAATATTTGAATTAGTAATAGCCAGTAAATTTCCAAATTAATAAAGGACAAGAAGGTACTGTAAGTTCAGAGAACACTGTAAAAAATAATTGCCCAAAAAGCCACATGTTGGCATGTCATATTTAAATTACTGAATACCAAAGACAGGAAAGTATTTTAAAAAATAATAAAGAAAAAGATACAGCATAACTTTAGAGAAAAAAGATAAGAATTATGATTAAGTTCTTATTAGATACCATGCAAAAAATTAGGAAGTATAGCAGAATATTTTAAATGTTTTTAAAAAGCCTAAATTATATATACAGTAAAATAATTCTTGAAAAATAAAGAAAAAACTTCTCAGGCAAACAAAAGTTAAGGAAATCTATAGAAAGCCTACTTGCCCTGAAAACAAAAATGTTAAAAGAAGTTCTTCAGGGAGAAGAAAGATTATATTGGTTAGCAACTCTAATCTCCAAAAAGAAATAAAGAACATTACAGAAGAAATACATAAAAGCAAATTTTTTTTCTTAACTGGTTTAAATGTTATTTTCTTGTTTAAACAATAATAGTAACAATGTATACAGAAAAAAATTAATGATAATAATTTTATAAAAAATGGAAGGGAGAAATTGGGAATATTCTGTTATAATGTACTCGTGCCCAGATGAAGAGGTGTACTTTTATTTGAAAGTAAACTTAAAGTATTTAATAATAAATATCGTAGACACTAGGGCAACCTGTAAACTTTTCAAATGCATGGTTGAGATGTAAGACAGAAGACAAAAGGTAACATAAAATGTCCAATTAAAGCTAAGGGAAAAAGCTAACAGAAATAAAAATGCGCAAATAGAAAATATGACCAATATGACAGATATTAACCTAACTAAATCAATGATAACATTTAATGTGAATTATCTGAATACATCAATTAAAAGACAGAGACTATCACAGTGGATATAATAACAAGGCCCAACTATATGTTGTCTATTTGACATTCACTCTATAGATAAAGATTCAGATAGGTTAAAATAAAGGGATGCAGAAAGATATATGATGTTAACCCTAAGTAAAAGAAAAGTGGAGTGACATATTAATTTCAGACAAAACAGACTTCAGATCAAGAAAATTTATGAGACAAAGAGATACATTATATATTGATAACATGGTTATCCCAAAAAAGACTAACAACCCTAAACATGTATACAACTAAAAAGGGACCATAAAAATGTATGCATCAAAAACTCACAGGATGACATCAAACAATAGACAAATCCACTATTTGGGTAGTTCAACTCCAATCTTTTATTAATTGATAAACCAAGAAGGCAGAAAATCAATAAGGATAAAGCTGATCTCAATACCAGCCACCTTGATCTAATGACATTTACAGAATACTTTAATCCAACAACAGCAGTATACTCATTCTTCTTAAGGTTTCATGGAATAGTCACCAAAAAATATAAATATGAATAGTCTGGAAAATGAACTTTAAAATTTTAAAAGTACAAAATACATACAAAGAATATTACCAGAAAAAATGGGATTAGACTAGAAAACAATAACAGAAAGATGGCTGAAAAATCCCCAAATATATGCAGATTAAAAAAGTCACGGGTAAACATAGGTAAATGAAGAGATTTCAAGAGAAAGTTTAAACATATTCAAACTAAATGAAAATGAAAATATAACTTGTTAAGTTTGTGTCATGCAATGGAAACAGTGCTTCAAGTGAAATTTATAGCATTAAATGCCCATGTTAGAAAGGAAGATTTAAAATAGAAAAACTAAATTTTATATATAGGAAGCAAGAACAAGATAAACAATATAAACTACAAGTGTAAGTGATTAAAATTGGAACAGAAATTAACAACATTGAAAACAGGAAAACAATAGAGAAAAATCATAACAAACAAACAAAAGAATAATTAAATAGATTAACACCTATCCAGGCTCACCAAGAAAGAAAGAGAGAAGACACAAAGTACTAATATGAAAGAGAGGCCATCACTACTGAGGGACATTAATGTTTCAAGAGAATTTAAAAGTTTCTAAAGGAACAATAACAACGCTATGTTCACAAATTTGATATCTTAGATGAAATGGACACATTCTTTAAAAGATATGGACTACCAATACTCACACAAAAAATATATATAATATGAATAGTTCTATATCCATTAAAGAAATTGAATCAATAATGAGTACCATTCCAAAAACAGAAATATCACACCCAGATGGTTTCATTGATGAATTCTACCATCCATTTGTGGAAGGAATAATGTCAATTCTTCACAATTACCTTTAGAAATTCAAAGCAGAGCAAACATTTTCTAACTTATTCTGTGAGATCAACATTATCCTAATACCAAAACCAGTTAAAGACATTACAAGAAAGGAAAACTGCTGACCAATATCTCTCATGAACATAGATGCAAAATCCTCAGCAGAATATTAGCAAATAAAATCCCACAATGTATAAATCATGACCAAATGAGATTTATAACAGGTATGTAAGACTAGGTTGACATTTACAAAGTCAATATAATACCACACAACAATAAACTAGAAACGTCAAATGATTATATCAATTGATGCAGGAGAAGTATATGATAAACTCTAACACCCATTCATGATAAAAATACCCCATTTAGCCTGATGTGAATATTATGCATTTCATGCCTGTATCAAAATATCTCATGTACCCATATATATATATACATATATATATATACCTACTATGTACACACAAAAATTAAAAATTAATTTTGATAGTTATTTATAATGTTAGTGTTTCTAACATTTCTATTCTTGTAAACAAACTAGGAGTAGAAGAGAACTTTCTCACTTTGAGAAAATATCTACAAAAAACTACAGCTAACATTATGTTTAATAGTGAAAACCCGGACATTTTCCCCTAAGATAAGGAACAATGAATGGATGTTCTCTCTCACCACTCCTATTGAATATCATATTGGAATTCCTAGCTAGTGCTATAAGAAAAGAAGAGAAAATTAAAACGTATACAGATTGGGGTAGAAGAATTAAACTGTTTGCAAATGTCCTGATTATTTATGTAAAATCCAAAAGTCTGTCACAAATACTCCTCGAACTAATAACTAGTGTATTGAGGTAACATGATGAAAGTTACCTATAAAAATCAGTTGATGCCCCATATTCTAGCAGTAATGAAAATTTAAAATTTTAGGAAATATCCAACATCCAATATCATTTAAAATAGTAACAACATAAAAATGATAATCTATCAAAATATATGCAGGATCCATATATGCAGAAAACTATAAAACTCTGATGAAATAAATCAAAGAATATTGAAATAGATAGATATTCCATGTTCACAGGTTGAAACATTTAAGATTGGTAAAATGCTATTTTTTTCTAAATTAATCTATAGATTAAATATGATATCAATCAAAATCCATGCAATCTACTTTGCAGATATTGGCAAAAATTGATTCTAAAGTTTATGCTCAAAGGCGAAAGACTTAGAAGAGCACTCACAATATTAGAGATAAAGTTGGAGGACTCAACTTTTTTAAAGTTAGATTTTACCTTTTAGAGAAGTTTTAGTTTAACAGCAAAATTGAGAGGAATGCAAAGAGATTTCCCATATACCCTCTCCCTCCACACATGAATAGCATTCTCCATTGTCACTACCTACCTCCCACCAGAACTGTATATTTGTCACAACTGAGAAGCCTTCATTGAATGTTCAAACTTAAACTGTTTGCTTTGACATGTCCTGTGCCATTTTCCAAAATTTTTGTAAGTGTGGTCTCTTGAAGTTCACATTTTAGAATATTCTGAACTTTGGTAATAGCATTAGAAAGGTAATGGCTGGAAATGCTAAAAATATTGATACTGTCAAATGTAGAAAAATTCAAATCGTATTTCTGAAAATAACAAACATTTATCTTTATATGGATTACTTACTTTTGTATATGGAAAAAGACCTATTTTTTATCTAAGAAACATAAGTTATGTCATAAATGTTATGAAATGCTCATGTAGAAAATTTGCTCATTTTTGCTGTGCTAAATACAAATAAGAAACACTAACTTTACCATATAACTTATTTTAGTGGAGATTGACATCAACATATTTGAGAAAGAAGAGATAGTAAGGATCGTAGCTTCTTGCTATATTTTCTTACTTAAACTCTAACACTTGGCAAAAACATTTTTATCTCATTTAAGAGAAACAGACATATGAATTGAAAATAAAAATAAGTGAGAGAGTAAAAGTAGTTTTGACTATTTTTTTTTTACTTTTTATTACTTTTTTGGATAACTAGAAATATTATTGCAAGTTTACTCAAGTAAGATGTATCTTAATAAAGCTGATGGTATACACTTAAAAATTCATTGGGAAAAAGTTACAAAATATTAAAAGACTATGGCTAACCTATGCTTTGGATAAAAGAACTATTTGGGATGTTAGTATCTTGTCCTCATTCCATAGAATTGTTGAACTTTAGCAGCAAAGGACATTCAAATCTTGTTGCCATAGATATATTAAAGCTTCTGGCAGGTCACTGCTGTGTGTCATGATCTGTCTCTGGGTAACACATTCTTGTCTAGGGAAGAAATACCTGCCAGGAGCAGAATGGGGATTCACATGGTGTCAGCATTGCAGAAAAGTCAACATTTGTTCTGTAGTTCACTGCAAGACTAACGAAAATGAAAGGCAAGCCTAATAGAGTAATAGTAAGGAACAAAGTAATCAAGGTGAAAGGAGGGCTGGGTTCCTAAAATTATTTCATTTTATACTTCTTGTGTATTAATTTGCTAGGGCTGCCATTACAAAGTATCACAAACTGGGTAGTTTAAACCCAAAGAAATGTATTATTTCACAGTTCTGGAGGCTAGCAGTTCCAGATCAAGGTATGTCTTTGTCCACTTGTGCTCCTATAAAATAATACCTGAGGTGGGGTAATTTATAAAGAAACAAGATTTATTTGACTCATAGTTCTGCAGGCTGTACACGAAGTGTGGCATGGACATTTGCATCTGACGAGGGCCTCAAACTGCTTCCACTCCTAGCAGGAGAAAGGGAGCTGGTGTACACATGGTGGGAGCAGAAGCAAAAGACAGAAAAGAAGAGGTGCCAGGATCTTTTCAACAACCAGATCTCTCAGGTACTAAGAGTGAGAACTTTCTCCCAGGAGAATGGCACCAGGGCATTCATTAGGGAATCCCCTCCACAATTCAAGCACCTCTTACCAGGGTCTACCTCCAATGTCAGGTTCAAATTTCAACATAAGACTTGGTGGGACCAAACAGCCCATATCCAAAGCATAGGAAGGTATCAGGAATATTGGTTTGTTCTGAGAAATATGAGGAAAGAAACTGTTCTACATCTCTCTCTTTGGCCTGTAGACGGCCATCTTGTTCCTGTGTCTCTGTATCATCTTCTTTCTGTACCTTTGTCTGCATCCAAATATTTCCTTTTTATGAGGACAACTATTATATTGAATGAGTACTCATGTTGATGACCTCACTTTAACTTGATTACCTCTGTACAAATTTTATCTCCAAATCAGTTCATGTTCTGAGATACTGAGGGTTAGGACTTCAACATAGGATTTGGAGGTAACACAACTAAACCCACAGAGCCTTGAAATGCCAAGAGATAGTTATTTTACCAAAAACTTCCTGAGGCTCTAGTTTCAGTTGGTCACTCTTACCAATATATTCATATTATGTGTGGGATATAAGTAACTAGCCAAAAAATTACAGTTAACAATTTATTAAACATATGTGAAGAGAAAAATATTGGTTAAAATGCTGACCCTATTTTGATCAATGTAACATCTGCAAGCACTTCCCATTTTGGATTGAAAGGCAAATATTGTGGGAACTGTGTGTTTCAAATCTTTTGCCTTGAATCTACATCAGATCGAGCTCAACAGAATAATGTTTGGTACAGTGGATTTGGCAACAAAATAGATATATAGCTGTTAGGCTCATTTTGAAATGATTACAAAGGTAATGTAATTTCAGTTGACATTTTTGAATTATCTAATATAAACATTGTATTAAATATTGTAGTAATAGATTTTAACTTTTGAGAATAAGATGGTGTTAGAGGGACTCAGTTTTTTTCTCTTTACTGAAACAGTTAAAAATCAGGAAACTATATGGAATAATGATTCTCAGAACATTGAAACAATGTAGTTTTTTCCCCCCTAGGGAAATACTACCCATAGAAAACCACTCAACATCATTAGCCATTAGAGAAATGAAAATCAAGACCACAGAGAGAGATTACCTTACACCCACTAAGATGGTTTTAATCAAAAAGGCTAGACAATAACAAGGATTGACAATAATTTGGAGAAACTAGAAACCTCATGGTTGCTAATGGGAATGTAAGATGGTAGGACCACTTTGGAAAACAGTTGTGCAGTTCCTGAAAATGTTAGACAGAATTACTTTATGACTCAGCAATTCTGCTAGGTATTTACCTACAAACAAAAATATATGTCCACATAAAAATTTGTAGACAAATGGTTAGGTTATGGCAGTATTATTTATAAAACCCAAAATCTGAAGACCCAAAAACCCATCCTACTTTTGAAGCAACAAAAATGTAGTAGATCCATATAATAAATTTTATTTTGCAATAAAAAAATGAATTATTGCTAAAAGTAACAACATGAATTACGTTATGCTAAATGAAGGAAGAAAGTCACAAATGTTACACATTTTGTTAATCTGGCTAAACGAAACTCCAGACTAGGCAAATAGAAAGTCAGAAAGTAGGTAAATCATTTTGTTATGAGAGCTTTGGGTTGTTTCTTTTCTGGCTGGAAACCTGTGACCAATGGTGCCTTTACCCAAGTTTTGCTTGGGATCACTGAGCTCAATCCACATGCCCAGCCTGGCAGGATGCACTCATCTCATACTATTGACTTGGATTCCGTGCCTTCAAAGAGAGATCGTGAGTCAGGCATGGAGTGGTGAGGGGTGTGTGAGCGAGCCTGGAGTCTGGCCACTCAGCCATCAGACACACTGACTGCTGTTGTGGGGCAGGCAGCTCCAGGTGCCAGCATGGAGGCCAGCTCTCTGTGAGGCTGCAGCTGGACCAGGTGCACCGCAGCAGCTTCCACAGCTGACACCGGGAAATGTGGTGGCACCCAGAAGCTTGGAGATGCCAGGAACCACAGAGTCCCAAAGAGGGAGTTATAGCTGTGTCTTGGGGAGCTCCCAAGTCTGGGTTCCCTGAATGGCTGCAGTTTTTGTCTTCTTTGCCTGCAATATGGTGAGCAAGGGGCATGTTTCAGCCCTGTTTGCGTTTCAGCTATTTTAGCTTTGCCATTCAGAAGGTCCTGAGTTCTTGTTCTGCAACTAGGAAGAATTAGGTACACAATGGAACACCTCAGAGGAGAACTGCAGTGGGTAGGCCCTTTTCACAGCCAGGGTGTCCCAACAAATGTTCAGCTCCTAACAGAGAGGAGACCTTGGAGTGGGAAGCTCCTGTCTGCAGACAGGACATCTTGTTATCTCTGCAGCTCTCAGCAGAGAGGAGGGCCTAGAGTAGGTGGCTCCTGTCTACAGGCAGGTCAACTCATCATATCTGCAGCTCTCAGCAGAGAAGGTAGCTCCTCTCTCCAACTAGTCTTCCCATCATCTCTCCATCCTCTCAGTAGAGAGGAAGCCCTGGAGTGAGTTGCTGCCCTCTGGAGCTAGTAGTCTCATCTTTGCAGCCCTAAGCAGAGAGGAGCCCTTGGAATAGGTAGCTCCTTCCTATGGCTGGTCCTCCTCATGTCTCCTCAGCTCTGACTGGGCCCAGGGCTTTTATGGGCCTCAGAGGGGAGGAAATGAATGCCAATTGGTACATGGGAAGTTATGGGAGGGCCCAGAAAAGGCACCACAATCTGGTCCATGGTACTGGCAGACAGGTCCCTAGCCTTCAAATCCTCCCTGGCCTAAAGTTGGGGCCTCACTGTGGACCCACTGTCTTCCATACAGGAACCTGTCTGCCTCCTGCTTCTGTACAGGGTGCCTGGGCTCAGTCAGAGTAATTTTCTCCATATATATATAAATTTATAGGAATATTTCCCCCATATATATATGTATGTATTTCCCCATATATATATATATTTATATATATATTTCCCCATATATATATTTATATATATATTCCCCATATATATTTATATATAAATACGTTATATATATAAATGTATCATATATATATTTATATATATACACATATATAAATACATGTATATATTGTATTGTGTATATATATAATGTATTTATATATATAAAAATGTATACTGGAGTCACTGAATTAAAAGGATGACAGAAGGATATTTAAACAAATAAAGTCAAAAATTTCCCACACTTTATACCCAACTATATATATATATATATATATATATAGTATATATACTATGTTAAGAAATATATGATTAATCAAAATAAATTTGGGAGACTTTTTATTTAGTTCCGAGTTGTAGAGACATGGAATAATATCCCTCCCACTCTCACAAGAAGGCAAAAGCTTCACAAAATGCAAATTAACAACTCCTCTTGAAGCCAGCAGAGAAGAGAGGCACTAGGGCACACAAGTAACCAAAAATCTGAAGAGACACAGATGCCAGAAGAGAGAAACAACTTTCCAGTATTTGCCTCCTTGGAACAGATTCAGTAGAACACATTATAAACCGTTAAGACATTATAGCCAAAAGACTTTAAAGACTTCCTAAAAGGAAGTGTAGTCAAGTGTGAGTGTAAAACCCTCGGAGGCCACAGATAAAAGGGAGAAGGAGTGAGGTCTTATCTTCTGCAGGCTTTTTCTCCATTAACCCTACCATATGCTCTCAGAGAAGACTGGAGAAAATCCCGAAGAGGTTTTTCTTGTGGTGGGAGCAGGGAACACTGATTACTGCAGATATTTTACAGAGGAAGATTTCCCCATCTTCTCAACAGATTATAAACCTTAATCTGTAGAGGAAATGCAATAAATACTGTTGCCTGAGCCCTTTAGGGCATGGGAGGAAATGCATTGCAGCTAGGGGAAAGAACAGAACAGAAATAAAACTAAACAAAAATGCATTCTCCTTGGGGGGAATTGCAGGACCACATCATGATACATATTAGGTTTAGTACTTCAGCTCCAAGAGGGCAAATAGCACTTGTGAAGTCTCCACTACTGAAATGTATAGACACAGTTCCTGCCTAAGACTAAGGTTTAGTTATAACACCCCAGCCTCCACTCCCCCACCCCACCATCATAGGCTAGCAAACACTGGGGAAAGATAATGATGGAATATACCTGGGAGAGCTGTAGGAGAAGGATTTTCTTTATGCCACAGCACAAAAAGGAAACCCAAAGCCAAGAGGAGAGCAAAATGGAGGAAACAAATAAGTAATAACAAAAAAGTACCACCATGGCACGTGTATACCTATGTAACCAAACTGCATATTCTGCCCTTGTATCCCAGAACTTAAAGTATAATTAAAAAAAAAAAGAGAGAAAACATATGCATCCACAAAAAAGCTTTACTTTTAAGAGTTAAACCTGTACACATCTCATGTACATGTTGCTATGATCTGAATGTTTCTGTCCCTCCAACATTTATGTTGAAACCTAACCTCCATTGTGGTGGTATCAAGAGGTGGGGCCTTAAGGAGGTCATTAGGTCATGATGGTGCTGCCCTCATGAATGGGATTAATACCTTTATCAGAGAGGCTTAAGAAAGCGTTCTTCCTCCTTCTTCCATGTGAGGACTCAGTGAGAAAGTGTCCTCTTTGAAGCAGAGAGCATTTATCACCAGACACCAAATCTGCGGGTGCCTTGATCTGGGACACCCCAGCTTCCAAAACTGTGAGCAATAAATTTCTGTTGTTTATTTAAAAAAAAAAAAGTACCTACCTTCTGGCATATTAACCTCCACCCCAAAGCCAAGTCATTACTAAAGGAATTTGCAGGCTATGGTGAAATGGGAGTAGTTATAGCAATAATGGACCCTGAACTCAGATCAACTCCTCACTAGATTATCCGAAGCCCACACATAAGAGACCACGAAGAATGAAAGTTTGATTTTACAAGCAAAACAAAGGATGTCCCTCAGTATCTACTATCCTACAAAACATTTTAAATCTCTGACAAAAAATTATTAGACATACAAAAGGGCAAGGAAAAAGAAATTCAGAAGAGACAAAGCAATGATCAAAACCAGACTTGGATGAGACAGATGTTAATGCAATCAAGCAATTAGCTCTCAGTGGCATTTGTAGAACATTCTAATCTACAAAAGCAAACTACACTGTGAGCCCATGAAAAAATGCTCAACATGATTATTAGGAAAATAAATAATAAAATACCATTTAATTATCAGAATGGTTAAACAGACTAAAAATATCAAAAGTTAGCGAGAATGTGGGAAAATCATAAATCTCATACCCGTACAATAATTTTGTCAAAAACTCTGTCAATAAATCATCTAACTAAACAAATACTTATTTTACAATCCTTTAATTCCATTACTAGATTTTAACCTCCTCCAATGAAAATATATGAATCAAAAAAAAAAACCTCAAATGTTTCACAGCAGCTTTATTAATCAGGGTTAAAATGTAAAAGCAGCTGAGTCTGCTTTCAGGAAAATGTATTTTGAAATTGATGTATTTTCACAAAAAGCAATACTGCTTACCAGTAAAAAGAGGTGATGCTATTTGACTTTATTTGCTTTCAGTTCTGAAACAGACACAAGTAATCTACGGTCCAAAATTAACAGAACAAGCATTGCCTCTTGGGAGTGGGATGAGGATTGAGTAGAGAGGGTAATGAACAAACATTCAAGGCTGAGAGTAATATTTTATATCTTGACTGGAGTTTAGTTTACAATAGCATGTACATTTGTCAATACTCAAAAAATATACACTAAAAGTTGTGCAATGTAATGTGTATAAACTTGACGTCAAACTAAAAGAACTCTATATAAATATTGAATTTTATTTAATGTTCTTTATCCAGATATATTTAAAACTCTTCTGATGTTTTTAATTTAGTTTGAATGTCATCAAAAATAATATGAATTGATGGAAGTATGAATAAGGGAATGGACATCTAATGAGCAAGAACAGTAAAATGACTTTAGTGTAATCCAGGGCTGTGTATAGGAGTGTTCGCTATATATTTTTTAACTTTACTATGTGTTTTAAAGTTTCCATAATTTAAAAAATGGAAAAAAAGAAATATGGAAGAGGCTGGCCACTCTTTCCAACTACTAGCTGAAACATAAATTTTTAAAATGTTTATAGTTTTGCCATATGAGAAGGGATTTATAATAACAGAAATAAGACTTCATTGTACCTAAAGTAACAAGGGAACATTTTATTATCTGAAAGAGTGAGCAGAAAAGTCATAGATCCTGCCCCAGATATCATCCAAGGGACAAGGCAAAACCAGCCAAACACAATAATTTTAAAAGGACAGTTATGGGAGGAACAAAGTTACTTTGTTGTTAAATTCTGTTGTATTTTCCTTTTCATCCTAACAGTTCCACACAAAACAATTTCCTGGCAAAGTTAAATGTCTGGCTTAGATTAAACTTTATATAGTTATAATGTCCTGAAATAATTCAGGGTGTGATTTTTCACCAGTGGGATGAGTTATTTGGTAATGGTTAGAATAATAGACAGTGTAGCCAAACAACCTAGAATTTTACATTGGCTCTACATTTATCAGCCATGGAACAAAATTATTTATCCTCACATAGCAAGTATTATCATCTGCAAAATTGAGATGATAATGGTACACGTCACATGGAGTTATTGTTAGAATCAAGTTAATTAATGACTACAGAATCTAGGGGAGTACAATATAAATACCACACATTATTATCTTGTTCAATATTGTTTGCACTTTTATAAAGGCATTTGATATAGTAGCTAAAGGACTGTCTTTTACCTTTGCCGTATTTAATAAATTTATCACCAATGCCAAAGGTATAATCAGTCTAAGCTATTTCAATGAAATTTTTAAAAGTGTAATTGAATAAAAAAATGACTAATCATGTTACAAAATAACTATTACAAATTCAAGAAATGTATAATTTTTCTTCAAATAATTTACAATCTTGCACACATATTTTGTCACATCAAACATTATTAGTATTGGATTTTAGTTTTAAGTACACACATTCATGCAGGTACACACACATGCACACACACATTGATGATTGGCATGTATTTTCTAATATTTAAAACGTTTATTTATATTTTCTATACTATATTTACATAGACTTGATATGCACCATATGTTTATCTTTATGCCGATTATCACGTGTAGCATTATTGTTGCATGGATTTCTTAAGTAGTTATTTTCTCTCCTTATTTCTGACTCTCCAGAAACTCCCTTCTATGCAGCCTTCTAGAGTTACAGATGAAACTGAACAAGATCAGAATAAACACAGGTTAAAACAAATAACAACGCACCCTTAGGGATTTAGTTCCTTCGTGATGATTGCAACCATTTCAGGGTCCTCACTTGATCCAGTTCAGCTCTTACACCACTTGAAATGGTGAGGGAGGAGGCAACTACGCTCATGTTTCAACACCAGGTCACAATCTGCATTTTTATTTATCTTGTTTCAGCCTTCTATTTCATACTGTTGTTGTTGTTGCTATTGTTTTAATTGTATTTTCTAAGCCCCAGTACATTGTTGTGGAGTCCATACTACACCTTAATGTCAATAGCCAGAAGTGCCACTAAATTGTCTCCTCCACAAAAGGGAATTTTACACTGAATATGTGGTGTGTGTGTGTGTGTGTGTGTGTGCCTTTACAGAAAATAAATGGAAGTATGTTCTTAATAAACAAAGAGATTTTCAAAGTAAATTAAATCTGGCTTAATTAAAATGGCATCTTTAATTACATTTCTAAATTTTAGAAAACATAATTGTGATGTAAGGGAGAAAAAGATTTTGTACTCATGACACATTTATTTAGACATTTAATCACTCTAAGTTTTAGTTTCTCTTTCTGTAAAAGAATGGCTCTCTTCAGTATATTTTTAAAAATTACAGAATACATAGACTTCTTGAGCAAAGGAGTTTCTCAACAACTTGTAGCTATTATTAAGTACTCTGTTTATTATCTAAATTTTGTATCTCAGCTCAATTCAGAGCAAAACAAAGAATTTTAAAATAGACTTAAATAAATGTGCTCAGTATATAGAGGAATTGTGCCAAATTTGGTCAGAATAAATGACATCTAATGGAATTCGATTAATGTTCAAAATAGTTTTTGGATAAATTTTGAAGACAGATATAATTATAACTGATTTTTAATTTAGAAAAAAACTATTTTAACAATCGAATCATCTGCTATTGCTTTAAGAAGACACAAGAGTAGTATTAAGAGGCAACCTAAATGATTATTTACGTAATTATTCATCTCAATAATAAAGAGATTTCTAATAAACATCTGTTCAGAAAAGAATTATATAGAATCTGGAGCTATCTCATAACACAAATATAGGAGTTTACATAGAAGGGCTATAAGACACATTGCCTTTATTCTGATAATAGATATTAAGTCTTTCGGATATTAAATGAGAAAATTCAATCCATTTTTCATGCGAAGTAATAAACAGTAATTTATCTAAACTTTGTTCAGACATAGAGGAACATTCTGTCTGAGATAATGTGAAGAAATGAGACTTGGGTTCCAAATAAGATTATACATTCTCATTCCTTAAAGATAAAAATAAGACACCTATCTTTATGGGATTACTTTACTGCAGACTAGGATTAAAACAGGGAAATGAATGAAGTAAGCATTAAAGTTTCATTCTAGGACTGTAACTCAATGGATTTCATGAATTCACCATTTTCACCTTGTAACAGATTTCAGCAATGCAGCAAAATTACCAGGCAACCCAATTTCTTAGGGTTGTAGCAATGTCACAGATAATTAAATTGAAATTGGGGTTTTGTCCTGGTTTCAATAAATTGGCCAGCTGGACCACCAGCAACATCTCCCTATGTAGTTACAGAGATCTAGCAGTATGTTAATAAAGCCTCAGGGAGGTCCCACAAACCACTGGTCATTTTCTGCAGGAGATACAGCTCCGGGAAAAATTCAAAATTTATATATAGTATACCTGTTCCAAAAAACAAAGTGTAGGAGTCCATGGTATATATATGTACATGTGAATGTGTATAAGGCAGTCTAGAAAGTACTGAAAATTAATGAGACATTGTGGATAAATGGCTTATTCCTCCCCATCCTCAGTGCTGTGAATCCAACCACGCACAGCTGTCAATGCTTAATACTCATAGGAAAAACACATTTGCAATTTAATTAAAGCACAAGCTGGTACATTTTATTTAGAAATTTCATGGTAAAACACATATTCTCCCCAACACACTTTTATTAAATCAACCTAATACCTGACATTTCTCACACTCGACTTGCCAATGTTGTTAACATTTAAATTAGTCTAACGAAAATAATAATAAGCTTATAATGAAAATAAAATAACTCAATTTATGTATAATTAAATTCAATTAGATAATTAAGCATAATATAAATAATATCATTCAACACTTTTGAAGAATTCAATTCACTTAAAGTTAATGACTGAGTAAAACAAGATGGGGATAAAATTATGTACATTCTTTTACATTTTATTCAGAAATTAAGTAAACATATTTTTGCTCATTCATTTAATAATTCAAATAAACAATACTAATGATTTTAATGGAATTGCAACACAAAGTTATATATTACTTTTCCCAATTTATAATACTATAGTAATAATAATAATAATAAATATTAGGTTCTAATGGTGCTATTTTTTTCTCAGTCTGTTAAAGAAAAGAGAGCTCTGATTATAAGATCCTCTCCCCAGGGAACCAAGCGTTGACTATACATTTCAATGGCAATTTTCTCACTTATCAGAACAGTTTGTAAATTGCACATATCCATTTTTAGGTCTTTCATTTTTCAAATTCAAACATTATAGCCGTTAAATGTTTTAATAAAAGTTAAATTGACATGCTACAAATTTTCAAACTAAAGTTTTAGAATATTTCCTTTACGCCAATAATATTTAAGTATGGATCTCCATTTCTTGTCTGTATATAAGTTATAAATATTACCCACATAAAAACAAGTATAGGATCTAACAAAGAACTTCATTATAAATTACTCCTATGGTATTTGTGACATGTTTGTCTGTAAAATATTTTTTAAAACAGATATTCCTAAATCACAACATAATTTTTGTTTTTATTTTGAGATGGAGTCTCTCTCTGTCACCCAGGCTGGAGTGCAGTGGCCTGATCTCGGCTCATTGCAACCTCTCCCTCTGGGTCCAAGCCATTCTCCTGTCTCAGCCTCCTGAGTAGCTGAGACTACAGGCACCTGCCACCACGCCTGGCTAATTTTTGTATCTTCAGTAGAAATAGGGTTTCACCATGTTGACCAGGCTGGTCTCGAACTCCTGACCTCAGGTGATCTGTCTACCTTGGCCTCCCAAAGTGCTGGATTACAGGCCCAAGCCACCGCGGCCGACCAACATAATTTTATAATGAAGAATTTCAAGAAAAGAAACAATATTTTACTGAAATGCAGTCCTAGACAACTGACATATTCTTCTCAAAAACTCTTCGGAAAGAAGTACATGTAATATATATTACATATATACATGCATAAGCAAAGGGACAAAAAGACAATACATAAATATATAAATTAGAGTTATTAATAAAATGTTATAATGGTTATCTCTTGTGGTGAAATTAGGATTACACGAGAATATTTTTTCTTTATATATTTTTTAATTCTTAAAAACTTTATGTAGTAAGCATGTATTCATTTTATGATAATAAACATAAACATCGCTTTTTAAGATTTGTCTCATGATTAGAGACAATTGTTAGCTTTAAGAGCAAAGGCATTAATATTTCTGAGGCAAGATAAAAAATAACTGTTTTATGTCCATTTAATCTGTACACATTGAACTGATAGTATTCAAAAGAGAACTTTTTTCATAGCTACAGCATGCCTTATAGAAAATCAAATTCCTAATACTAATTCTTTCTGATATCCACCTAACCTGTATTAATTGAAAAACTGAATGTCATGTATAAATCTAGCTCTTGTTTATTTTAATTTAATACACTTCACAGCCATTTTTTACTTTACATTAGTTTGGAATCATTTTATTTAGGCTCCTTCAGTGATTTGCTTATTTTAAGTTATCCTTACTTCTATCCCTCCTGAGAAGGGTCTAAACAAAGGCAACACAATGTGGTTTGGACAGCAGAAGCTCAAATAAGGTATAGAGGTTACCCAAAGGAAGGGATTAAATTTGCGTGTAAAAAAAATTGAAGGACAGTAAAGTCTTGCAAACTTCATCATACGTGATGATATCTAAGATTTGAAGAATATAGAGTCATCCAGAATTAGATATCAGAAAAACTGGACAATTCAGTGTTCTTTATTTCCTCCGTGAGGTTCTTTCATTCACCTGTGTCCCACAATTGACAGGAGACAGTGCTGTGGTTATTGCCAGTGCTTCCAGAAAAGTCATTCTATTATCTCTGGGCTAAACAATAGTGACTGCCTCCTAACTGCTATAGAGTTTCTTTTCTTTTTGTTTTTCCTTTTTTTAAAAAAAAAATTTTACTTTAAGTTCTGGGATACATGTGCAGAACATTCAGGTTTGTTACATAGGCATACAAGTGCCATGGTGGTTTGCTGCACCTATCAACCAGTCATCTAGGTTTTAAGCCCCACATGCATTAGATATTGGTCCCAATGCTTTCCCTCTCCTTGCCCTCTGCCCCGCGACAGGCCCCTGTGTGTGTTGTTCCCCTCTCTCTGTGTGTGTGTGTGTGTGTGTGTGTGTGTGTGTGTGTTTTGAGACGGAGTCTCTCTCTGTTGTCCAGACTGGAGTGCAGCGGCATGATCTCAGTTCACTGCAACCTCTGCTTCCCAGGTTCAAAGGATTCTCCTGCCGCTCCCATAGCCGGGATTCCAGGTATGTGCCACCACGCTCGGCTAATTTTTATATTTTTAGTAGAGACAGGGTTTCACCATGTTGACCAGGCTGGTCTCGAACTCCTGACCTCAAGTGATGTGCCCTCCTGAGCCTCCCAAAGTGCTGGGATTACAGGCGTGAGCCACCATGCCGGCCTATTTCTAAAACAAAGATTTAACCGTTCCACAACTGATTTACAAAGGTAACAGGGTACTGTATTGTTTGTATAATAAATTCCAAAATAATTTCTATTGATCCTAAAAGCTCTCAAACATGCTCTTAAATAAATTTCTAACTTCTCTCCAGTAATGAACTCTGCCCCACCATTCATAATATCCCCAATGCTTCTCAAAATGATTCCTATGTCTAGATTTCCATTGCATCTCTGTTCAGCCTCATGCTTAACCTCTGTCAGTATGGCCTCCACAATGCCACCACCTCTTCTAAGCTCAGCTTGAATTCCATCTTACCTGAAAGGCTTTCTTCAATAACATCACTACTTTCCCATTCTAATGGAAGTAAAAGGTCTGTAATCTGCTTTCCATGGAAATTTTTTTTTGTTAAAAGCATCTTTTACAATATTTAGTGCCTCTTCTATCATTTAGTTTTTATGAATAGATATCTTCTCTACTGTGATGTGAACTCCTTCATGGTGAGGATCATATCTTGTTCTTCTTTGTATCCTCAGCATTTAGTGTACAATAGAAGGAATGAAATAACAAGGTGATATCCAAAGTTCCCACATAGTTCCTTTACTCTGTATTATATACACAATTAAAAACTTTAATTTTTTTTTTTTGTAACATAGTGCTGACCACTTATTTCTCTTTTTCTAATTCCGCATTTCAAGTGTGCACAAACTCAAAAAAAAACCAGAAAAATGTAAAAAGCCACTATTTTTTTCCAGTAACATATGCTATTTCTTTCTCAATAAATTTTAACCACTGATTTGATATATGATTTTTGAACATCCTTGAATAAATTTTATTTTAAATAGGATAAAATTAGGTTGGATTTTACTTTTTTAATAGGTATTTTTCTAAGACAGGCAGAGTTTCAATTTAAATACATCTGCTACACATAATATATGTCTAATAGTCCTTTTTTTCTCAAAGCTAATATTTCCATTCTTCCTAAATAGGCAATAAAATAAAAGAAAAAATACAAAGTACTTGAGTTTTATAAGCGAAATAATGCTTCTGTGAATATTGAGAATGCTTTGCAATTGCCTAGTTTTATCTGGGAAATACTTTTAAAGGATAGAACATTTAAGTGTGATAATTTAAAGCTTCTTGGTTTTAGTGTTTAGAAAAATTGAACTTATACATATTCTGAAATTACTTTTTTTTATCAAACTTGCACTCATATCATTTCCTCTTTTCAATATGTCAAAAAGATAAAAGCTTTTTTTCCCCCTTTCCTTTAAAAGAAACTATTTTTTACTATGGTTAACTGAAGAAAAAAAAAAGCAGAAAAGCAGAATCTTAGAAATTGAAATTTACTATGTGATAAGTCTTTTATAATGAATATCTTTGTATTTTCTTTTGTTAAATTAAGCATGTAAATAATAATTGTTAAAAATCACAAGCATTCTTATACACCAACAACAGACAAACAGAGAGCCAAATCATGAGTGAACTCCCATTCACAATTGCTTCAAAGAGAATAAAATACCTAGGAATCCAACTTACAAGGGATGTGAAGCACCTCTTCAAGGAGAACTACAAACCACTGCTCAAGGAAATAAAAGAGGATACAAACAAATGGAAGAACATTCCTTGCTCATGGGTAGGAAGAATCAATATCGTGAAAATGGCCATACTGCCCAAGGTAATTTACAGATTCAATGCCATCCCCATCAAGCTACCAATGACTTTCTTCACAGAATTGGAAAAAACTACTTTAAAGTTCATATGGAACCAAAAGAGAGCCCGCATCGCCAAGTCAATCCTAAGCCAAAAGAACAAAGCGGGAGGCATCACACTACCTGACTTCAAACTATACTACAAGGCTACAGTAACCAAAACAGCATGGTACTGGTACCAAAACAGAAATATAGATCAATGGAACAGAACAGAGCCCTCAGAAATAACGCCGCTTACCTACAACTATCTGATCTTTGACAAACCTGAGAAAAACAAGCAATGGGGAAAGGATTCCCTATTTAATAAATGGTGCTGGGAAAACTGGCTAGCCATATGTAGAAAGCTGAAACTGGATCCCTTCCTTACACCTTATACAAAAATCAATTCAAGATGGATTAAAGATTTAAACGTTAGACCTAAAACCATAAAAACCCTAGAAGAAAACCTAGGCATTACCATTCAGGACATAGGCGTGGGCAAGGACTTCATGTCCAAAACACCAAAAGCAATGGCAACAAAAGCCAAAATTGACAAATGGGATCTAATTAAACTAAAGAGCTTCTGCACAGCAAAAGAAACTACCATCAGAGTGAACAGGCAACCTACAACATGGGAGAAAATTTTCGCAACCTACTCATCTGACAAAGGGCTAATATCCAGAATCTACAGTGAACTCAAACAAATTTACAAGAAAAAAACAAACAACCCCATCAAAAAGTGGGCGAAGGACATGAACAGGCACTTCTCAAAAGAAGACATTTATGCAGCCAAAAAACACATGAAAAAATGCTCATCATCACTGGCCATCAGAGAAATGCAAATCAAAACCACTATGAGATATCATCTCACACCAGTTAGAATGGCAATCATTCAAAAGTCAGGAAACAACAGGTGCTGGAGAGGATGTGGAGAAATAGGAACACTTTTACACTGTTGGTGGGACTGTAAACTAGTTCAACCATTGTGGAAGTCAGTGTGGCGATTCCTCAGGGATCTAGAACTAGAAATACCATTTGACCCAGCCATCCCATTACTGGGTATATACCCAAATGACTATAAATCATGCTGCTATAAAGACACATGCACACGTATGTTTATTGCGGCATTATTCACAATAGCAAAGACTTGGAACCAACCCAAATGTCCAACAATGATAGACTGGATTAAGAAAATGTGGCACATATACACCATGGAATACTATGCAGCCATAAAGAATGATGAGTTCATATCCTTTGTAGGGACATGGATGAAATTGGAAACCATCATTCTCAGTAAACTATCGCAAGAACAAAAAACCAAACACCGCATATTCTCACTCATAGGTGGGAATTGAACAATGAGATCACATGGACACAGGAAGGGGAATATCATACTCTGGGGACTGTGGTGGGGAGGGGGGAGGGGGGAGGGATAGCATTGGGAGATATACCTAATGCTAGATGACGAGTTAGTGGGTGCAGCGCACCAGCATGGCACATGTATACATATGTAACTAACCTGCACAATGTGCACATGTACCCTAAAACTTAAAGTATAATAAAAAAAAAAAATAAAAAAAAAAAGGTAAGAAGGAACAGCAAAGTACCAAACTATATGCTATAATTGGAGCTATGTAAATATACCTATATCAACGGAAAAGAATGCATAATTTAAGAAACACTACATATTTGATTTCCAGGTAGGGTGGCATTCAGGTAGGTTATTTTTATGATGTAATTATTGTATTATGGAATTAAACATTTGTGAAAAAAAAAAATTAGGCACAAAATTTATTGATGTATATTTTCACAATCCTTATATCTACAATGTCACAAAAGAAAAAATAATGTCCTAGCAGCTGTGAACTTACTCAGATTGGATAAGAGGATTTAGAAATTGGTCAAGGAAAGTTGAGCAGTAGTGTCAACAAAATTAAGCAGTATGACAAAACAATACTTGAGATATATTTGTGTATGCCAATGAAATATTTTTATTCTGACTAACAAAATCTGCACTACCCTTTAGATGACCAAAATAATTGATTTTTCTTTGTCATAAAAAACATTTAAAATTCAAAATGAAAACATTGATATTTAAGTGAGTTGTTTCTCATGACGCCTTCTGGATTCAAACAAAGTAAGGAAAACTTTGTTACTCTCTACCTTACCTTAACCGTTAATATCAAGAGAAATTTTGTTCATATTGATTTTTCCCTCTACATAAAGTGTAGGCAGGAGGAATCCCCAGGTGTATCAAGATCTGCTATCTTTTTCTCCATTATTTTGTGACTTCTTGGCTATTAAGTAGATGGAATGATATCCAATGTTCACACAACTCTCCACACACACTTGCAAGCTGGCACCTACACCAATCCTTAGGGAGTCTACAAGTGAAATGATGCAAAATTCATCTTCACTAGCCACTCTATCCTGGTGGGATAACTCCAGGTTCTAGTGCCAAAATAAATAAAAGAAAAACTTTGTCTCAGAAATATCTTCTAGAAAGAAACAACAAAAAAACTGAAAAATTTTTGGATCCTTTACATAAAGTAGAAAATGAAATAAGTTTTAGGTTTCAAAACAGTCTGACATATTCTCTCAGAAACGTCAATAATGCAATGTTTACTATGTTTCTTTTTTTATTATATTCCATGTTTTTCAGAAGCAGGTTCATATCCTAAGGGGACAAGGTTTAGCAGTTACATGTCATAGCAATCAGGCTGAAGTTACAGCATGTTAAAATGCCAGAATATGCATATGTTTATTGCAGCACTATTCACAATAGCAAAGACTTGGAACCAACCCAAATGCCCATCAGTGATAGACTGGATAAAGAAAATGTGGCACATATACACCCTGGAATACTATGCAGCCATAAAAAGGGATGAGTTCATGTCCTTTGCTGGGACATGGATGAAGCTGGAAAAGATCATTCTCAGGAAACTAACACAGGATCAGAAAACCAAACACCACATGTTCTCACTCATAAGTGGGAGGTGAACAATGAGAACTCATGGACACAGGGAGGGGAACAACACATACCGGGGCCTGTCAGGGGTGGGGGACTAGGGGAGGGACAGCATTAGGAGAAATGCCTTATGTAGATGACAAGTTGATGGGTGCAGCAAACCACCATGGCACGTGTATACCTATGTAACAAACCTGCACGTTCTGCACATGTATCCCAGAACTTAAAGTATAATAATAGAAGAAGAAAGAAAAAAGGAAAAAAAAATTGTGAATCAATTTTCTGAAACTCCCCAAATCAAACTTTCCCCTTAAAATATGTAAAAATAAATATTTTATATTAAAAAATTCCAGAATCCAGAAAGTGAAGAGAGAGAACGGATGTTCAAATAGTAAAAAGTAATACTTCAGTAGGCCTGAATCTTACTATGAGAATAAAAAAAGAATGACAGAAGAAACTAATGAGTTAATCAGGGGAGGAGGTGGAGCAAGAAGGTTCCACCAATTATTTCCCCCACAAAGACACCAATTTAACAACTTTTTACACATAAAAAGCACCTTCATAAGAACCAAAACTCAGGTGAGCACTGACAGTGCCTGGTTTTAACTTCATATCATTGAAAGAGGCAGTAAAGTGGTAGAGAGAACAGTCTTGAATTGTTAGTGCTAGTCCCTGCCTTTCCTCACTGGCAGAGAGCATTTTATTGCAGTTGGGGAGGGAGAGCACAGTAATTGTGTAGCATTTAACTCCGTGCAAAAAGCAAAACTGGACCAAATTCAGCTGACTCACGCCCACAACGGGAGCGTTTAAACCAACACCAGTCAGTGAGGAATCGCCAGTCTCAGTGGTTGGAACTTGAGTTTCCCAAGCCTCACCACTGCAAGCTGAAGTGCTCTGGGGTTCTAAATAAACTTGAAAGGCAGTCTTGTCCACAAGAACTGCCAACACCTGGAGGAGTCCTAGTGTTGAACTGGTTCTAGAGACAGTGGACTACATGGTCACGTGACCTATTGAGACACCAGCTAGGATAGTGAAGGGTGTGCTGGCATCACTCCTGCCCTAGCCCCAGGCTGCACAGCTCACAGTTCCTAAAGAGAACCCTTCCTTCTGCTTCAGAAGAAGAGAGGGAAGAGTGGGGAGTATTTTATCTTGCTTCTTGCATACCTGCTCAGTCACAGCTGGAAAGGGCAGCAGTCAGAGTCCTGAGGACCTCTTTCTAGGCCCTAGCTCCCAGATGGCATTGCTAGACACATTCTGAGCCAGAAGAGAACCTACTACCTTGAAGGAAAGGACCCGGTCCTGGCAGCATTTATTGCCTTCTAACTGAAGAGACCTTAAGTTCCGAATAACTAGCAGCATTACCCAGGTAGTACGTCAAGGGCCTTTGGGTGAGACTCTGAGACTTACTGACTTCAGGTGAGTCTCAGCACATTTCCAGCTGTGTTGGGTATGGAACAAGGTTTCTTCTGCTTGAGAAAAGCCGTGGGTGAGTTACTCACAGCTAATATCATACTCAATATGGATAAACTGAAAGTCCTTATTGTAAGACCTGGAACATGACAATGATGCCCACTTTCACCACTTTCATTCAACATAGTACTGGAAGTCTTATCCAGAGAAATCAGAAAAGAGAAAGAAATAAAAGCATCCAAATTAGAATGGAAGAAGTCAAATTATTCTTGTTTGCAGATATTATAATCTTATATTTGGAAAATCCTAAAGACTCCACAAATATATTAGAACTAATAAATAATTCAGTAAAATCATGGGATACAAAATCAGTAGCATTTCTATATGGCAACACTGAACAATCTGAAAAAGAAATAAAAAAAGTAATCCCACAAATAAAATTAAACCTAGGAATTAACTTGTCAAAAGAAGTAAAATATTTCTATAACGAAAACTAAAAAACGCTGATGAAAGAATTTGAAGAGACTATCAAAAAATGTTTGTTGTTCATGTTTCAGAAGAATCAATATTATTAAAATCCATACCACCCAAAGCAATTTACAGATTCAAAGTAATTCCTATCATAGTACCAATAACATTCTTCACAGAAATAGAAAAAAAAATCCTAAAATTTATATGGAACCACAAAAGACCCAGAATAGCCAAAGGTATCCTAAGCAAAATGAACAAAAACTAGAGGAATCACATTACCTGACTTCAAATTACACTACGGAGGTATAGTAGTCAAAACAGAATAGTATTGGCATAAAAATAGACACATAGATCAATAGAACAGAATACAGAACTCAGAAACAAATCTTCACATCTAGAGGAGACTCTTTTTGATGAAGGTGACAAGAAAATACACTGGGAAAAAGATGATCCTGTCAATAAGTAGTGTTGAGAAAGCTGGATATCCATATGCAGAAAAATGAAACGGGATCCCTATCTCTTGGCATACAAAAATCAAATCAAAGTGGGTTAAAGACTTAAATCTAAAACCTCAAACTACTAGAAGAAAACATTGGAAGAAATCTTCAGGACATCGGTCTGGCCAACATTTTGAGAAATAGCCCACAAGTATAGGGGACCAAAACAAAGCTGGACGAATGAGAAGACATCAAGTTAAAAAGCTTCTGCACAGCAAAGGATACATGCAAAAGTGAAGAGACAACCCAAATAGTGGAAGAAAATATTTGCAAAGTACTCATGTGACAAAAGATTAATAACCAGAATCTAAAACAACTCTATAGGAAAAAAAATCGAATAATCCCATCAAAAAATGGGCAAAAGATTTGAATACACATTTGTCAGAAGAAGACATACAAATGGCAAATAAGCATATGAAAAAATGTTCAACATCACTGATCATTAAAGAAATGCAAATCAAAACTACAATGGGATATCATCTCACCACAGTTAAGATCATGACGTCATAAAAATTGTTTTCTGAGTGAAACAAAGTTAAAGCATCTATGGTTGACACGGTTGAAGATAATTAACAATTTTCACTGAGAGAAAATCAGTACTCCACACATAAAGAAAATAGACACATGTTTTCTGTTCAGTGCCTGTTAAGAATCCAGTGATCAAAAATATTTGCTCATTAATTTTATAACCAGAAGTAGTGATAAGGGTCAAAAAGTCACCAGGGCTTGATAGAACTGTAAAATGAGTTTCTCAGAGATGTTCCAAGAGATATTTGAAATCATTGAAATGAACAGAGCTTCACTGAGCAGCTGAATCTTCCAAGTAACAAAAAGCATCACAGTAAACCGTCAATTTCAAAAGGAAATAAGTGATTCACATACTACAGCTGATATATAGGAGGTAATTTTTTATTTTTATATAATGTCATCCTTTAATAAAATACTTTTTTATTTAAAACTTCATTCAATTAAATAAATTTAAGTGTGCTTTATTAAAGAAAAAAAGAAATTCAGAATTAGTGACATCTTCATAAATCTGGCATTTGGAAAGTGAATCTCGGGGAAATCTTCTTCCCCTACGCTACCCCAACCTACGCCAGCATTTATTTATATCACACAACTGCCCCTAAAGTCAATACCCCTCCCCAGCCAAAAAAAGCCCAGGACCAGACAGATTCACAGCTGAATTCTACCACAAGTACAAAGAAGAGCTAGTACAATCCCTACTGAAACTATGTCAAAAAACTGATGTGACAGACTCCTTTCCAGTCATTCTGTGAGGCCAGTATCATCTTGATACCAAAACCTGGAAGAGATAGAAGGAGAAAGAAAACTCCAGGCCAACATTCTTGGTAAACATTGATGCACAAGTCCTCAACAAAATGCTTGCAAACCAACTCCAACAACACATCAAAAAGCTAACCCACCACAATCAAGGGGGCTTCATTCCCGGAATGAAAGATTGTTTCAACATACACAAATCAAAAAGTGTTTTTCATCACATAAACAGAACTAAAGACAGAAGCCACATAATTATCTCAATAGATGCAGAATAGGCTATCAATAAAATTCAACACCGATTGATGTTAAAAACTCTCAATAAAATAGGTATTGAAGGAATATACCTCAAAATAATAAGAGCCATTTATAACAAACCCACAGCCAACATCATACTGAATGGGGAAAAGCTGGAAGCATTCCCCTTGAAAACTGGCACAAGAAAAAGATGACCTCTCTGATTCAACAAAGTACTGGAAGTCCTAGCCAGAGCAATCAGGCAAGAGAAAGAAATAAAGGGCATTCAAATAGGAAGAGAGGAAGTCAAACTATCCCTGCTTGCTGACGACATTATTCTATATCTAGAAAACCCCATAGTCTCAACTCAAAAGCTCCATTAGCTGATAAAGAACTTCAGAAAAGTTTGAGGATACAAAATCAATGTGCAAAAATCACTAGCATTCCTATATATCAAAATCCAGAGCGAAACCAAGAGCCAAACCGAGAACAAACCCAGTAAGGCAATTTTATTCACAAGTGCCACAAAATCAATAAAATGCCTAGGAATACAGGTAACTAGGGAAGTGAAAGGTCTCTACAAGGAGAACTACAGAACACTACTCAAAGAAACCAGAGAAGACACAAATAGAAAAACATCTTGATCATTGATAGGAAGAAACAATATCACTAAAATGACCAAACTGCCCAAAGCAATTTAGAGATTTAATGCTATTCCTATCAGACCACCACTGACATTCTGACAGAACTAGATAAAACAATTTTTAAATTCATTTGGAGCTAAAAAAAAAAAAAAAAAGAGCCCAAATTGCCAAGGCAATCCTAAGCAAAAAGAACAAAGTTAGAGACATCATGTTACCCAACTTCAAGCTATACTACAGGGATACAATAATCAAAACAGCATGGTCCTGTACAAAAGGAGGCACATAGACCAATGGAACAGAATTGAGACCCCAGAAATAAGGTCTCACACCTATGACCATCTGACCTTTGAAAAAGATGACAAAAACAAGCAACGAGGAAAAGACTCCCTATTCATTAAATGATGCTGTGATAACTGGCTAGCCATAGGCAGAAGATTGAAGCTGGACACCTTTCTTATACCATATACAAAAATCAACTCAAAATTGATTAAAAACTTAAATGCAAAACCCAAAACTATAAAAATCCTGGAAAACAACCTAGACAGTACCATCCCGGACAAGGAACAAGCAAAGGTTTTATGGTAAAGACACAAAAAACAATCACGACAAAAGCATAAGTTGACAAACGGAATATAATTAAACTTAAGAGCTTTTGCGTAGCAGAAGAAACTAGCAACAGAGTAAACAGGCACCCTACAGAGTGGAAGAAAAGTATTTGCAAACTATGCATCTGACAAAAGTCTAATACCCAGACTCTATATGGAACTTAAACAATTTATAAGAGAAAACAACCTCATTAAAAAGTAGACAAAGACCTGTAATTCCAGCACTTTGGGAGGCCAAAGCGGGCGGATCATGAGGTCAGGAGATCAAGACCATCCTGGCTAACATGGTGAAACCCCGTCTCTACTCAAAATACAAAAAATTAACTGGGTGTGGTGGCAGGCGCCTGTAGTCCCAGCTACTAGGGAGGCTGAGGCAGGAGAATGGCATGAACCCAGGAGGCAGAGCTTGCAGTGAGCCGAGATCGCACCACTGCACTCCAGCCTGGGTGACAGAGCGAGACTCCATCTCAAAGAAAAAAAAAAGGTGGCAGGAGGGGACAAAGAACATGAACAGATACTTTTAAAAACAAAACATATATGCAGTCAACAAGCATATGAAAACAAAAGCTAAATATTACTGATCATTAGAGAAATGTAAGTCAAAACCACAATGAGATATCATCTCACACTGGTCAGAATGGCTGTTAATAAAAAGTAAACAATAACAGATGCTGGTGAAGTTGCAGAGCAAAGGAAACACTTATAAACTGTTGGTGGGAGTGTAAATTAATTCAACCATTGTAGAAAGCAGTATGGCAATTCCTCAAAGAACTAATGCAGAACTACCAATCATCCCAGCAATGCTGTTACTGGATATACACTCAGAGAAATATAAAATATTCTACCATAAAGACACATGCACATGAATGTTCCACAGCAGCACTATTCACAATAGCAAAGACATGGAGTCAACCTAAATGCCCATCAATGACAGAATAGATAAAGAAAATGTGCTACATATATACCATGGAATACTATGCAGCCATAAAAAAGAATGAGAATATGTCTTTTTGCAGGAACATAGATGAGACTGGAGGCTATTATTCTTAGCAAACTAACTCAGGAATATAAAACCAAACACTGCATGTTCCCATTTATAAGTGGGAGCTAAATGATGAAAACTCATGAACACAAAAAAGGGAACAACAGATACTGTGTTCTACTTGAGGGTGAAGGGTAGAAAGAGGGAGAGGATCAGGAAAAATAACTATTGGGTACTATGTTTGACACCTGGGTGATGAAATCATCTGTACAACAAACCCCCGTGACACGAGTCTACCTATATAATAAACCTTCACATGTACCTCCAAACCTAAAACAAAAGTTGAAAGAAAAGAAAAAAACAATTCAGTATTGTCACACTTCTGACAATGTTTTAGAAATTGCATATTCATTCTTTTATGTTTAAGATGTAATGTTGAATATCAAATAGTCAAAAAAGGATTATCTAGTATTAATAAAAGCAAACATTTTATGTATAGTCTTTCATATTCATACTTACCTTTAAGAGTGATAGGTAAGTATTTTCAAAACAAGGATCAAACAAGTTTTTGAATTTTATTACTTCATTATATTTATTGGCTAATCTCCATGAAAGAGATTGGCAGCATAATTTTAAATGAATATGCTAGAATTTTAATAAATATGCTAAAATTTAATCCAGCCTTGAAAATTGACATGTTGATGTTGTTTCCAATATTCAGATATTATAAACAACATCATTATGACCATCTTGTAGCACAAATTGTGGTTCATTTGTCCAATTATTTCTATATTACTTTTCAGGAAGGAAATTCCTGTGTTAAATATATGCATATTTTGAAGATCTTTTTTAACGTGGGAAAAACATGCCAATTTGCTGGTATACTAGCTGTGTATGACTTTGCCCATTTTCCTACCTTTCACAATACAAACCTGTTTCACTTTTTAAATTGTGGAAATAATATTGACATTGATCTGAATCCATTATTGTTAGGCATGTTCATTATAACCTACAGCCAGAAAACAAAATGAAACAAAACACTTTTAACTGAGTAATAAACTATAAATAATTGGGTCATTCTGTTTAATTCTAGGCTCCAAACTTAATAAAATACCAGGCATTTTTCCATAAATTGATAGTTCCTAAATGAGAAAACGCTTTTATTTATTTTGCTTAGTTTTTATCTAAAGGTATGATATGACCTTATTGGTTATGATGATGATGTAGGAAAATTGTTCACCATAAATAGGCTAGCTGTAAACACAGTAAATTTGATAATTCTGCTTGTTTTTTTTTTTTTTAATTCAGTGACTACTGTGTGTTTCTTTTTCAAACTTTGGTGAGCAGTGCTTTTAAATCCTCAATTTCTGTTCACCTTTTTCAAAGTAAACTTCTCTTTTTTGTAAATATTTTTGTCTCTATTTCTTTTCTTGATGATATCTATCTCATGAGTTAAAACGATTTTTCAATTTTAAAATAGTCACATATCTAATTACTACATATTTCAGCATATATTTATGAGTTAATGCTCCCTTTGTATTCCTTGTTTTGCAATGTATATGTCCTGTCTCTATTTCTATTTTTATTAGCTGTGTTTTTTAAATTGCTATCATTGGTTCTCAATTAAAAATGTTGCTATTTAATATGACGTGCGGTTGTATCATTATTAGTATTATTATTTATTTATCTTTTATTATTATTTGTTATTTATTATTATTATTAATTATTTATTTTTAAATAGAGACATGGTTTTATTCTGTTGCTCAGGCTGTAGTGCAGTGACACCATCACTGGCCCACTGCAGCCTCAATATCTCAGGCTCAAGTGATTCTCCCACCTCTGCCTCCTGAAGAGCTGACACTACAGGTATGTGCCACCACACCTAGCTAACTTTTTATTTTTATTTTTAGTAGAGGAAAGGTCTCACCAAGTTGCCTAGGCTGCTCTTGAATTCTTGAGCTCAAGTGACCCTCCTGCCTCAGCTTCCCAAGTTGCTGAGATTAAAAGTGGGAGTTACTGCGCCTGGCATGTTCCATTTATTGCCAGGTAGTTTAAAACTATTGGTAGTCAAATTTATCATTACACATTCTTGCATTACATTTTCTTGCTTTGGGAAACCATTTTAATGCTAAAATTAAAAACTTGTTCAAATTTCTAACATTGATGATTTTGTTTTTAATATTTAAATCATTAATTCATCTAGATTTCAGCCTAAGGAGAAGTGATTCAAATACCAGCTTTCTCTATTACTAGTTCAAAGTTAGAAAAAAATTCAGTGATCTTTGAGCTTCACTTTCTCACCTTTAAAAGGAGTTTGATATAATTGAGCTTATTCAGTGTTCACAGACATTAAATTAGATAATGTATATACATGGTTTAACAGACTTTCTGCTGATTGTAAATAATAAATGACAGAGGAAAATTTATGGATTCATACATAATGAGATGTTTAGATCTATTATTTAGCAAAGACGTTTAACATAGAAGTTTAATTCTTTGGACATTTCAAGCAATATTTAATGTCAGAACATAAATGAATACAGGCTTGGAGGTAACTTCATCAAAATGTTTTCAGTGGTATTTGAAAGAGAATGAAAAGTTAAGCAGTGGTCATGAATGCTGGACATGCAGAGAATATTCCCATTCATAGAAGCTACTTTGGCTTTTGGAGTTTTAATCTTTGCTCTTCCACTATTTTTAATGGAAAGATGCAACAGATAACAAATGATTAACCATGATGACAGATCAACAAGCAAAGATAAACACAAAAATGATACAAGACAGAGTGTTTCTGTTCACTATCCTTCAAGTAGTTTCAGATTTAGTTTACTTCTAGGCATCCAAGCATCTGAGCTATCACCACGAATATCTAAATTGCTTTCTCTCGGGTTCTACAAAGCACTCTCTTTACTTTATCTACTCATTTTAGATGGCACCTCATTGAATTTCTCCTAGCCAATTTACTTTCTGCAAAGCTCACATTTCTCTTACAATGGAGAAATTTCTTTAGCTCTACTCTTTCAACTTTAGCTTAATAGCATGAGAGTTTTCTTTAAGTTTCACTGTCAGCAGAATAGCACAAATTTAACATTTATGTGATCCATTTTTACTAAATAGCAGAGGAGAAAGTGTTATGCCAAGGGCAAAGTGGGTATTAATTTTCTGTATGGTTTATACAATTACTTGAATGCTTCCCTAAAGAAAATTAATATATTGATTAAACCTAATTAGCTTCAACTTATACATAACTATAGAATGAGTTATTTCTATGATGCAGGAAAATAGGTTGTAGTGAAAATAAGCCATGGGAGTTAGAATACTCATCTGGCACACAAAGAATTTAAAGTATGATAAGAGTAACAGGAGACAAAATTCATGTTTATTACAATAAATATACATATCCATATTTAATTTTTTTAAATAGTAAAAGAGGGAATAGTCAAACATTCACTAACAATACCACTCTCCAAAGATCAAATGTTAGACTAATATTCTGGTAAATCTTCCAGACTTTCTCAACACAATTACACACCTACACAAGTACATACATACAAACACACACGGAAGTTTCATTTCACTCATTTAGATTTAAAATCTCTTTTTTTTCATTTAACTTTAAATTATCACCCTATTTTCTTGTCATTTCTTTAATAAACATTTAATAAACATTTGCCACAATGGTATGTTACTTAATAAACATTTGACACAGTGGCATGTTACTTATGTTCTAAACAAAAATTTATAAAACAATCATTGCTGTTTTCTTGTGGAGCTTATATTTTGATGGAGAAGACAGACAAGGAACAAATGGACAAATAAATAAACTATGTATTTATGTCTAGATATAAATATTTATATAATCATAAATCATTAAGAAAACTATGAAAAAAGACAATAATCAAGAGTTGAGTGGGATACCCAGTAAAATAAGATAGTGAAAATGGCATGCTACAGGTAACATTTGTGCTGGGCTTTCAGTATCACATAGCAGCATTCTAAGAATAAGGAAACATACATGAAAACCCTAGATGGCAAAAGCTTTCTTTTGGAGGAACGATTTTAAAATGCTAATTCCAGGGTGTAGTGGGAAAGAAAAAGTAACAAAATGTTGTAGAGACAGACAGAAATCAAATCACTCAGAGATTTTTAAAAAATATTCTAATAAGATTGAAGCAGTTGAATTGAGGCTAATTTTGAACTCTTTTTGTTCAATAGAATATAATAAAAGTAATACTAAGGCTTTTTGCAGGTTGATCGCTTAAAAACCCTATCACTACAATTTTCACTCATGAATCTAGTTGTCGTATAAGAAATTCTACTACCCAGAAGGTACCATGCCGTGGGAAAGCTCAAACTAACAGCATGAAGAGGCAACATAGAGGAAAACCGAAACAGCGGACATGAGAGTGAAGTCACCTAGGATGTTTCAGCCCAGCTCAGCCATCAGTTTGATGCAGCCTTTTGAGGGGCTGCAGCTGGCAATAAATTAAGCATAACCACCCAGCCAATTCCTGTTCCAATACAAAATAAATAAGTAAAATTTTTTAAAAGTAAATAAAAGAAACTAAAAAACATTGAAAAAGAAACCATAAACACAGCCTCCCAGCCAATCCCTGCTCAAAATTCTTGACAAAGAAGATTATAAAAAAATAAGCAAATGGTTATCTTATATGATGAAGTTTAAAGATGATTAATTACACAGCACTAATTAAAATAAAAAATAAACATATCCTATAATATAATATAGCATTAAATAAAAGGATATGACATGATATAATATAATTTCAGATTGTGAGATTATTTGTTCACCTTTCCTAACCAAATATTTTTGATAGGATACCCCAAGTTATCGATATAATATGAAATCATGAAATAATAGATTGACAATTAAACTAGTGCAATTAATGATGCAGCTCTTTTCTCACCAGTGAGAAAGTAAATAATATTACTGACAGTTTCTTTTTAATAAGTCTCTGCAACTACCAGCCCTAGATGTATTTAAACATTAACTCTTATGTTGTCAAAATAAAAGTTTTAAAGATTTTGTTAAATTGTCCTTGTTAACTCATAAAAGAGAACAATATATGTTTTTGAAATGTGGTACAGTATTTGTAATATTATATTCTCAGTTGTAATACAGCCTACTATGCTCTTTTCTAAAATACTATTCTTAGACAACAAATATAGAAGCTCATTGTAATGCTAATTTTCTCTAGTAGTAATCAATTATGTTTTTAGTACCTTGTAACAGTACCTTAAAATTTTGTTGGAAATATCTGTGTTCTCCTGAATACCCCTTCTATTACTCATTTTATAAAAACGCCACAAACAAACAGTAACCAAAAAAATATATTGTAAGTGTAAGAATATATTGATATTTTTTCTGCTTCTATTGTTAAACTTCCCTATTTTCTTCTTAATAAATGCTGACATTTATTGGGTTACCGTTATAAATATCCTGACTTTATATTACTACTAATAATTATTAAACTCATTGAATTTATACTGTTTCTTTCTAGCCAATGAATTTATTTCATGTAAGAAGTAAAGATACAAACTACAAAATAATTATTGAAATTTTATAATATTAGAAAAAATGATCAAAAATTAAAGTCAAAATTATTATTTTTAAGATGAAGAATAAATAGAAAATCTATACAACCAAGATAAATTTATAATTGGAATGTTATGCAATAGGAAGAAAATTACTTTCCATGTAACATATTTTGTATTAATACTTCACTTGAATAGCTATTGATTGTATGTTTCATTTTATTATTTGCCATGCACTCATTTTTATTCAGCTCCATCTAGTATTACCTTAGATGTTATTATGTTATGCTTCCATCCTGTTTGCACCAAAGATTAAACTTTACTAATACCACAGATAAAAAATACTAATCTCATGTAAGTGTATGCAAATGATTCACATGGTTTTGAAATTACAAGATTTCCTATCATACAAATACATAAAATTGTTGAAATCTCTTTTTGCAAGTTCAGTTTTCTTAGAGAGGAAAATGCACTCTCCCCAACCTTTGGAGAGGAAAACCCATTTCTTCCCGACCTATGGAATCTACATCCAGTCTCAGGGGATCCTCAAATATTTGACCAAGGATCATCTCCGCCACAGGTGCTAGGGTTGTTTTATGTAAGGTTATTTATCAATCATGCACAGTTCTGCTGTAGCAATTGTGCTCTTAGGGAATGTATATTAGCATAAAATTACTATCAACAAAAAAGTGTTGGGAGATAGAGGCCTTCATAATTGAAATAATAAAATTAAGTTTTCTCCAAAATTTTTTAAATTTTCCATTAATGTGAATGTAGCTAAAAGGTGAGTTAGGTGAGTAGCAATAAAGCTTAAATATATCCACAATATGAATTGACCTAGTTTTGCCTAAGAAAAATGGTCTTTACTTTTCTCTCAACGGCAGCATTATTTTAATTACATATTGTCGTACATATTTGTATTACCTTTTCAGTTATTGTCTTTATATGAAAAAAATGAAATAAATACTTGCAATTTGTGTTGCTGGAAACAACTTTACTTTTTCTCTATATACCTAGAGCTAATTACATTCATGATTATATTAATATGTAATGCAGAGTTGTTCTAAGAGGAGTGCTGAAGTACAATTCAATTAACCTCATGAAAGCTCAGCAACAAGAAAATTTCTTATGCTCACTGACAGTGTGGTCTGTTACTAACATTGATGGATATGAAACTACAGATACATGGCAGACAAACCCTACAGTAATCCTCAATGATGTCTGCCTACTGGTGTTCATGCTTTTGTATAATCCCTTCTGTTTGGGTGTGATTGGAACCTGTGACTTGTTCCTAGCCAATAGAAAATGGCAATGATGTAGGAATATCTCTCCCATACCTAGGTTACATTTTATAACAAAGGTGATGAGATATCACTCCTATGATGCTATTATGTTCTGTAAATCTCTGTCACTAGAGTTGCTCTTGCTCCTTGCTGGCTCTGAAGAAGCAAGTCATTGTGTTGTGAATTACCTACAGAGAAGCTTCCAAGGCAAAAAACTACAGGTTACCTGTAAGAGCTGAAGGTCTCAATCTTACAGTCACAATGTAATAAATTCTGCTAACAACCTGAATGGACTTGGAAAGGGATTTGTTTTTCCAGTGGATCCTTCAGTTGAGAATGTAGCCTGGGTAACAGTGATCGTGACATCCTGAACAGAGGACACAGCTCTTCTATGTCCAGACATCTAAATCATGGAAACTATAATATAATAAATGTGATTTTTTAAGACACTAGATTTTTGATAATATGTTATGCAGCAGTAGAAACCTCACATATGGAATTACTTTTGTTGAGTTCAATGATGTTGAATGGAAGTAAAATGTGAACTACACATGTTATTTTAAATGTCTAGTAACCACATTTAGAAGCAACAAAAAGAAAAATAAAAATTAATGTTGTAATATATTTTATTTATTTACTGATATTTATTATATATTTCTATATTTATATTATCTAATATGTAATAAAATGTTTTATTTTGTAATACAATATAATATAAATATATATTAAATGTCCACATTATATACTTTTTGCATATATTGTTATATGTAATATTATTTAGATGTTATGTATTTATTATTTATGTGATGGTTATAAATTACGTATATATATTTATACTTAATTTTTCTCAATATGGTGAAAACAGTATCATTGCAACAAGTAATCAATATAAAAATTATTAATGAATATTTTACATTCTTTTTTCATGTCAAATTTTTAAAATCCAGTTTGTACTTAAACATAGCACATATCAATCCATATGCCATATTTTTATCAGAAATGCATGTATGTAATTTTTACAATATTTACAGTATTAAAAATAGGTTCATATAAACAAGTTGTTCCAGATATACTCAAAAGTTTTACTGATAGAGGCATAAGGTTTTAAATTTAAATTTAATTATAATTATATAAAATTCAAGATTCTGTTCTTCATTCACTAGTAAATAATATTAGTACTCAATAGCTGCATGTAGCAAGTGGCTACTGGACATTGTATTGAATAGGGCAGGTTTAGATCCTGAAATTTATGGCCCATTTTTTCAGGCCCATGTTTATATTTCACATCTGAATCAATTGTTCTAAACACTAGGAAACTTAACAATCATAAGAAGTGCTTATTTTAAATGCATTTTACCAGGAAACCTCCCCCTCCACTTCATTCTGATTCAGTATATCGGTGGTTGGATTAGATAATTTTGATGCAGGTGGTCCAAAAAATTACAGTTTAGGAAAATAATGGCAATAGAAGTTAATGAAGGCAGCAGCAAGGTGGGGACTGATTTGCCTTAATGCCTAGAGCTCATCTGGGTATCACATACCCAAAATTTTACTAACTTAAGTTAACACTTTGGCCTGAAGGCCATATTCCTGGGAAATAAGAGAAAAACTAAAGAAACAAATCTCAAAAAGAAGACCATGCCACATCTTGTGTAGAAAAATAACATTGCCCTTTAACTTGGCCCATCCTTAATGGAAAAATATTAGCAAAGAGGAACCTTGAGCTCCACCTAGTGTTTGGAGTGTGCTGTGCTGCTCAGTTTTTTCTTGCTATCATTCCTATTTCAGTTACTTCATTATTTCATTTTCAAGTAACCATTCTTCAGATTGTCCCTTGAACATAAACATAAAACAGAGTTTTATTCTTAGACAATGTTCTTTTGCTGCATATCCAAATCCTAGGATACTTTATTTATATCCCAAATTTCCGCTTCCACTTTTATATGTTGATGATTTCCAAAACTTTAACTCTCTGGACCCACATTTCTGAATTCTATTAGCTGTCATCACCATTTGAATGATACACAGGCACCTCAAACTCACTGTCTAAAATGGAAATTATAATTTTTACTTCCAGTAATTGTGAATTCTCCTTCTGTATTTTATTTCTTGCTAAATGCATGACTATCCACACTGTTAGGGCCAAGCATCAAGGGTGTATTCTTGATGATTTTTCCATCTCATTTTCTTGTTTAGTCATCAAAACCTGGTATTTTATTTTCTTAATATGTCTTGAGCCATTTACCTCCTCTTTATGTTCACTGTCATTGCCTTTTCATTCACACATGACTACTTTGGAAACCGTCCATGTTAATTCTCTGAGTGCTAATTCCGCTTATTTTGTTGCTTTTAATTTTGGCCCAATATACTTCATCTTGCACTTGTCTAAATAATCTATGTAAAATACAATGTTGATCTTCACTATGCTCCAGTATAAAATGACATCTCAGAGTTTTCCGGAAAATTCTAATCACCCTGGTGTAGTTATCAAAATCAGTCATGGTGTAAACTTTGTATCTGTTTGGTCTGATTTTTCTATGCCGTGTACGGTGCCTGCTACATAGTATGTGCTCAACAAATTCTGAATAGTATTTGAGAGAGTTATTTTTCAAGAATCAGAGAACAGATGTCTTCACACTTTCTCATTTCACTTGTGTTGGTATTTCAAATATTCACTTAAAATGTACCCAGGAAATTTATTTGAAAATATTGAATATTTGATTCTACTCCCTGAATAATTTACAAATATGTACTATCATATGAAGGAAATAGTATTACTATTTTCCTAAAACAATAAGATTAATATAAAATAAGTGTTAGTAGCATATTTTAAAAAATAACATTTTGGTTTTATTAAATAAGAAGTCTAGCATGGCTTAATAGAATACTGAAATGGGCTCAGAAAACTCAGGTCTTAGTAGTAATTCTGCCAATAACTAGCTATACAAACTTTTGTGAGATAAACTAACCTCTGCAGGTCTCAGCTCACAGTTTTCTTATCTGTAAAATAAGTTGACTAAAGTACATAATCTTTATGCCCCTTTCTACCTTATTATATCTAGGTCAGTACTGTTAAACAGAATAATGGCCTCTGTCCCAGAAGACTTTATTAAATCTACTCTTAAATATATCATTAATTTCACTGGAATCATTTATCAAGTGTTTTCCATATGCTAAACATAAAATTATTTTATTTTTTGATGTTGAATAGAGATGCAATAATATACATATATGAAGGCAAATTGAAAAACTCTTGTCTTTTGTGAATAAAAATGGGCTTTAACAAAAAACATATAAGAAATGTAGTAATCATCAGCCTTCATACTCTTTCAGATAGCATCATTAACAAATGTTATTATCCACTCAGCCTGCGGGGACAAAGAAGTTATCATCTCTTAACAGACAGATTAAATATTAATTATTTATAACCTGTTATTGTTTTTCTACTATGGTAACTTGAATACTTCATATGCACTCAATTTATGTTTAATTTATTGGTCACAATAATTATAATCTACAATCTAGATATTCTTACTATTTCCTAGGAACATACATTTATATAATTGTTTCAATTGTGCTAAATATTAATACAAGACCAAAGAAAATCTATATTACAGTATTTATTTAACATTTTTCCAGCTAATATATAAAATGTTCATTTCACTTTAAATAGCAAACTCTCTATAACAAATTATAAACTAGACTTTTCATTTAAAAAATACAATGGTACATTCCAAAGTTGTCAATTCAGTAATTAAGTAACTAGTAACTGATAATGAGATTCCATACTGTTGTTTTCTATTATTATTCGAAAAATTCCCCAGAAGTTCATAAAAGAGAAATCTATAGAAATTAATATGTTTCCAATGAAATAGAGAAAAGCAATTTGGAGCTGTTATTAAAAGCAGAACTGACAATACATTTTTATATTAGCCTCTTTTTTAGTGATGAAATCAACTAATGAAGTATTTCTTAATTATTAGATTTTGGAATTTGAAAACCAAGCGTGAGAGAGAGAAAAAAAAAAGTAAAATCTCCCTATCATTCAGCAAGATAAACAATGGAAGTACTTATTGCAAAAAGCTAAGTAAAAAAAAAAAACTATCAAAAGGTATGTGATATAAATATTGCAGAGATAGTCAGTCATCCTCCCTGAGATTTTACTCTGTTCAATTTCAGGATATTTTAAAATATCAGAGGGGCAATTTCTCAGGTCAAGAACATATTCTGCTGTCACTATTCTTTCCTCCTTGCTTTTTAATTTTTATTTTATTTTATTTTATTTTATTTTATTTTATTTTTTGTGTCCTCAATGGAGAACAAATGTGTAACCTATGCACATTACACAGGTTATTAAAAGAAGTATAATGTAGGATGGTGTTTAATGACTATGTGATCCTACTTTTCTGGATTGTATTTTTCCCAACTCTTCATTTCAATTCATAATTTTTACTACTTTGGATATAAAGGGAAAATTTTAAGGCTGTAAAATCTGGCTATTTCTTTGCTACATTGTTATCTAATAGGTAGTGTGGTGTAGAAGAAATAATAGGGCTTTGAAATCACAAATAAACTTCAAAATTCTAGAGGCTCAAAAGCTGAAGGGAATAATTCCGAAAGAATTTTAAAACTCACAGAGCACACATTTCTGAGACACTAGTCAAAATACTGTAAGCTGTCCACAGAAAACTCTCTGTTGATTTATACTGAGGTTAGAGAACATATTTCTCTTCCCTAAAGGATCAGTGAAAAAATGATGTTTTGTTTCCTTCCTGTAGTTCTGCTATTCACATTGGTCTTTCAAATACCAGAAGAAAAGAATTACATAACATCAGAAAATAATGTTAGATGTTCAATATGATTTGGATACAAGAGGGACAGATAAATGAAAAAGGGAAGTCTTGTATATTCATACATTTGTTTATGTTTAAAAACATAATCAAGTTGTTTATGTTATTGTTTTGTTATTGTTTATAAAATATAATATGTTTAATGTTTTGCCTCTGTGGGAAAATAGTTCTTACAATTTAAGCAAAGGAAATCTTCATTATGTAGTATGTTATAGTTGTTTGTATCCTTTTTAATTTTAGAATTAAAGAAAAATAATATTAATATTTTAAAAAAATATTTAGTATTTAGCAGTTTATATTCTCATCATATTATAATATTCTTTTTTAATATTGAAGTTTTATAAAGTTAGGGAGAAAAAGATTTATCTTAGTTATTGTTGCAGAAATACAAAATCATAATTCAGCAAATTCTCAAATGTGTTTAATAACATATATTGTGTCTTATGATTCCTCTACATATGTTTTAAAAACCGAAAGTATTTAGTAGATTTAAAAAATAATATAGATGTCTCCAAGCTCACAATGTTTTGTGTATCCATATTTTTCCTATCAAAAGCCCAAAATTTCTTTCATAAAAATAATAAATAAATTTACAGTGAGATTGATTTTCCCAACTGGGTCGTGGAACAAGGCTTCCTTGGTTATAGGAAGTATTGCATTTATAAGGTAATTTTATATTAGACAATAGATAATCAACTAAAGAGAAAGCAGTCTTTACATAATTAAACACATACATAGCATACACTATGCCAAGTGTTAGGGGCATGGGGATGTATGTGAGTGAAGAATACGACAATCATGTTTACAAACAGGGTCTGTCGGTGATGAAACAGAGTATGACATATGCTTTGTTAGTGTGGCACTCCAGGTTGGAGTGTCCAAGGAAGAATTATAAGAGGAAGAAACATTTAAAATAGAAACTGAAAATTAAGGAAGGGGAAGGTAAAAGAAGAAAATAGGCGAAGAAGTTCAGGTAAAATTAAGAGCTGAAGCACAGCATAACACCTGTAACAGCCTGTAAAAAGAGATGGGAATCTGAAATACAAATAGGAGAGACTGGTAAAAGTCAAAGAGACGTTTTCAGGTATGTATCCATGAAGAGCTTTGAATATTTGTTTAGGAAATTTGAGGCCGGGCGTGGTGGCTCACGCCTGTAATCCCAGCACTTTGGGAGGCCAAGGCTGGCGGATCACGGGGTCAGGAGATGAGACCATCTTGCCTAACACGGTGAAACCCCGTCTCTACTAAAAATACAAAAAATTAGCCGGATACAGTGGTGGGCGCCTGTATTCCCAGCAACTTGGAAGGCTGAGACAGGAGAATCGCTTGAACCTGGGAGGCAGAGATTGCAGTGAGCCGAGATCAGCCACTGCACTCCAGCCTGGGCAACAAGAGTGAGACTCCATTTCAAAAAAAAAAAGAAAAGAAAAAAGGAAAAAAGAAATCTGAATTTCATTCAGAGATAAATGAGCTGCTTGTGTCTTAAAGTAGGACATGACTGGTGATGTGACTTTGAGATAGTAAATAATAAAGTGTAAATTTTTAAAATTTAAGAAAATAATGTCTACAAATATAAAATAATCACATACCAGTCAGATTTTTAACTCATTAACTAGTGAGGGTAATAGCATTCACGGCAATTCAGTTGGATGGTGTCTCAGTCTTGCTCTTGGCCCAAGCAGGAGTATCATTTGCTTGCTCTACATTATAGCCATGAAGGCCAAAATTTATTTACTAATAGATGAAAACTGGTTATTATCTCCAAGGGACAAAAAAAGTTTAAACGTGGGGTTATCTTTTCTATAGGGCAGAAATTGATTATATTAATAATTTGCATTCCTATGGTCAATAATTCTTTTCACTGCTATCAATTTCAACAAGTTAACATTACCATTATAGAATTGTAAAATAACTTGGTCAAAAAATATTTAAAGACCAAAAACTCATACTCTAAAGTCTCCAGAGCTTCTGCAAGGCAATGCTCAGCCCTCTACTAAAAGGAAATAGCAAACTGTTTTACCCATTTCCAAGCCTTGGACAATTTCTCTGGACATAATTAAAATTAGTAAATATATAATATTGAAACATATATAATTATATGTAAATTTAAAAATATATGGCTTAAATTAAGATAGTAATGTAAATGAAAAGAGGGGGTTTGATTTGAGAAGTATTTAGAGACAGATTTAACATAATGATTTAGATGAGGTAGCATGTCTATAAATTTTCTATAGCTGCTGTCAAAGAAACGGCACAAACTTGTTGGCTTAAAACAATACACTTTAATTATTTTACAGTTTTGTAGATCAGAAGTTTAGTACAGATTTCAGTGGTCGGAAATATAGATGTCTATAGGCTGCATTGGTTTCTGAGAGCTGTACGGAAGAATCTGTTTTTTGGCTCATTTGGATTTTGTAGAATTCAGTTCCATGGGGTTGTGAGACTGAGCTGAATGCTGTCATGAAAGAATAACTGAGCTGACTAAATTTTAAGAAGAGATCAGAATGTAGAAAAATCTTTTCTAATCAGTTACTAAATCCTAGTCTGTTGACAATATGCTATAGTAGAATTTTAAGTTTTTTAATTATTCCATGGATTTAGACTAAGCTTAATTTTCTTGGTGCCAGAATTCATCCATAATGAAATACATGTTTATGCCAACTGCATGGTCCATGGAATTATATAAACGTGTCCATATACCTAGGGCATATAGCACTGGGAACTTAATTTTTATTTCCTACAATGTTACTGATATCACTGATGACCTAGTTTTCCCTGACAGAAAAAGAATTTGTCCAGAACTTGAGGTGTTGCACATGAATTATTCTTTTATATAACAAAGTATTCCTTATATTTCCATTAAGAAGGATGTAAATATGAAATAAACAAATGAAAACACTTATGCATTATGGGGAAGAAGAGTATATATGAGTATGTTGGACCAATTATTAACCTCTGTTTCTACCTCAATAACTTAGGAGAAATGAGAGTAACTGAGGAATCTGTGGCAAACCAATTTTTTTTTTTTATGAGTGGCATTTTCAGGGTCTTCTAACTATAATTTTTAAACAAAAATGAAATATGTTCCAGTTTAAATTGTGACATGAAGTGGTACTAAAATTAAAAGATGCTATGCCAGTGGCAATGGCCAAAACTCTCAATTTTTGCTACCTATAGTTGTTAGTGGTAGAGAATAGCAAAATGAAAATACATATTAAAATGTAAAATGCTTAAAAATTGAAGACTTTAAAAAAGAATATAAGAAGACATATTAAAGGATAAAATGTTATTTGAAATCTTTCCTTTATTTTACATTTCTACAATTTTCCGTAACTTCCTAATTTATTCTCCTGTCTCCATGAGTACATGACATTACAATTTACTGTCAGTATAACCACCAATATAATTTTTAATGTGTTTTCAAGTAGAACAAAATTGTTAAAGATGCCATTGGTGTCATTCAATTGACAGTTTTCACATCGAGTTCAGTCAAGTTACTCTTTTTGATGTTTGGGCTTGCTAATGGAGTTGTTGGCAGGAAACTCCACTTGTGTACATTACATTACACTATTATGAATAAGCAAGAGCAGCACTTGCTGTGGCTCTTTGTTAATATACTTTTAGCATGCTCATCTTACATTTTAAAATAATGAAAATGTTTCTTAAGTAAAATGACAACATTATGTTGTTATTAGTTATAAATGCTAATAGTGTTTAGTGACATGTAGGACCATTTTTGCAAGTCCACAATGTAAACACCTTGCATATTTCAAAGTTACATAAGCACAAGAATTAGAAATTAATTAGGAAAGATAATATTTGTATTACACAAAGCCTTCATAAGGTCAATTTGAAAAATTATTTTTAGTGTTATACTCTCACTTTAAGAAGTACAGTGATTCAAATTCTTAAAATGGTATGAAGAATAACTGCAAGGTTTAACAGGATTAGGAGGTTTGCTTTATAAGGAATGGTTTCAGGAAACAAACATGTTTTAAGAAAAATATGATGAACATATTAAATCATGAAAAGGAAAATTTAGGTGAAATATAAAGAAAAAGAAAAATTTAGGTAAAAATTTCCACAAAAGGAAATTTAGGTGAAATAGAAAAAAGTATCTAAAAGAGAATAAGATGTTCTGGTTAATGTTTAGTACATCACAAAAAAATTCTAAAAATATTGCAAGTTCCCATTGTGTATGTCTACAAAAGTTTATATTTATTTTTCAAAAGATTTTATGTCACTTTTACTGTAGGAATTACACAAACTATAACAGCTTTAAATTTGTAATACTATAAAATGAAACAATTATACAAAATACTATTAATTTATGAAGAAAAAATGTTTAATTAACTCACAGGTCCACAGGCTATACAGGAAGCATGAATAGGAAGCCTCAGTAAACCTACAACCACTGTGGAAAGCAAAGGGAAAGCAAGCATGCCTTATTCTACTGAAGCAAGAGAGAGTTAGAGGGGTGGGGGGAAGTGCCACATGCTTTTAAGCCATTAGGTCTTATGAGAACTTACTATCACAATAGCAGCCTGGGAGAAATCCACCCCCATGATCCAATCACGCCCCACTAGGTCTCTTGCCAACACCTGGAATTACAATTTAAAATGAGATTTAGGTGGGGACACAAAGCCTAAACACATTATTTCACCTCTGGCTCCTCCAAAATCTCACATCTTTCTCATATTTCAAAATACAATTATGCCTTCCCAACAGTCCCCCAAAGTTGTAACTCATTCTAGCATTGACCCAAAAGTTTAAGTCCAAAATCTCATCTGAGACAAGGCAAATCCCTTTAGCCTATGTGCCGGTAATATCAAAGACATGTTAGTTATTTCCAAGATACAATCAAAGTATAAGCACTGGGTAAATGCTCCTATCCCAAGTGGGAGGAATTGGCCAAATCACAGGGGCTACAGATCACATGCAGGGCAGTCATTAAATTTTAAAGCTCCAAAATCTCCTATGACTCTGTGTCTCACATGCAGGGCATACTGATGCAATGGATGGGCTCCCAAGGCCCTGAGTAGCTCTGCCTCTGTGGCTCTGCAGGATACCACCCCTGTGGCTGCTTTCATGAGCTGGTGTTGAGTAGTGCAGCTTTTCCAGGCACATGGTGCAAGCCACTGGTGGATCTCTCTTTCTGGGTTCTAGAGGACAGTGGCACTCTTCTCACAGCTACACTATGCAGTGCCCCAGTGGGGTCTCTGTGTGGGGGCTCTAACCCCACGTTTACCCTCTGCACTGTCCCAAAAGAGGTTCTCCATGAGAGCTCCACCTCTGCAGCAGACTTCTGCCTGGACATACAGCTCCTTCCACTCATCCTCTGAAATCTAGGCAGAGATTCTGTGCACATGCAGGCCCAACACCACATGGAAGCTGCCAAGACTTGGGTCTTACACTCTCTGTAGCCATGGCTCAAGCTGTACTTTGGCCCCTTTAGTCATGGCTGGAGCTGGAGCAGCCAGGATGCAGGGTGTCATGTTCCAAGGCTGCACAGAGCAGGTGGGCCCTTGGCCTGGCCCACAAAACCTTTTTTTTTTCCTCCTAGGCCTCTGGGCCTGTCATGGAAGGGACTGATGTGAAGGTCTCTGAAATGTCCTGGAGGCATTTTCTCCATTGTTGTGGCTATTAACAATTGCCTCTCTTTACTTATGTAAATTTATAAAGTAGGCTTGAATTTCTCCTCAGAATATTGGTTTTTCTCTTTTACCACATGACCAGGCTCCCAATGTTCCAAACTTTTATGCTGTGCTTCTCTTTTAAATATAAGTTCCAGGTTCAGATAATCTCTTTGTTCACACATACGAATATTTTAGAAACAATCCAGTCATGGCTGGGCGTGGTGGCTCATGCCTATAATCCCAGCACTTTGGGAGGCTGAGGCTGGTGGATCACCTGAGGTCAGGAGTTCAAGACCAGCTTAGCCAACATAGTGAAACCCCGTCTCTACTAAAGAAACAAACAAACAAAAAATTAGCCGGGTGTTGGCGAGAACCTGTAATCTCAGCTACTTGGGAGGCTGAGGCAGGAGAATTGCTTGAACGTGGGAGGTGGAGGTTGCAGTGAGCTGAGATCACACCACTGCACTCCAGCCTGGGCAACAAAGTGTGACTCTATCTCAAAAAAAAAAAAAAAATCTGGTCACATCTTGAATGCTTTACCACTTAGAAATTTCTTCCCCCAGACACCCTAAATTATCTCTCTCAAGTTTAAAGTCTCACAGAACTCTAGAGCAGGGCCAAAATGCCACCAGTCTTTTTTGCTAAGCATTGCAAGAGTGACCTCTTGCAATGGGAACTGCTCGGAACACCAGTTCCCAATATGTTCCTCATCTCTATTGGAGGCCACCTCAGCCCGGACTTCATTGTCCATGTCACTATCAGCATTTTGGAAAAAATTGTTCAACAAGTCTCTATGAAGTTCCAAACTTTCCCACATCTTTCTATCTTCTTCTGAGCCCTCCAAATTGTTCCAAACTCTGCCCATTACCCATTTCCAAAGTCACCTCCACGTTTCAGGTATATTTATAGCAGTACACCACTCTTGGTACCAATTTTCTGTATTAGTCCCTTCTCACACTGCTATATAAAACTGCCTGAGACTAGGCAATTTATGAAAAAAAAAGAGTTTAATTGACTCACATTTCAGCAGGCTGTACAGGAAGCATGGTTGAGAGGCCTCAGGAAACTTACAATCATGGTGGAAGGTGAAGGGGAAGTAAGCATGTCTTACCATGGCAGAGTAAGAGAGAGAGAGAGGAGAAGGGGAAAATTCCACACACTTTTAAACCATTAGATCCCATGAGAACTTATTCACTGTCACAAGAACAGCAAGGGGGAACTCTGCTGCCATGGTCCAGTCACCTCCTACCAGGTCTCTCTCCAAACATTGAGAATTACAATTTGCAGTGACATTTGGGTGGGGACACAGAGCCAAACCATATCACTGACCTACCTACAGTGAACTCATTTTCAACAAAGATGCCAAAAACATACGCTGGGAAGAAGACCATCTCTTGAATAACTGGTACTGGGAAAACTGAGTATACATCAGCAGAAGAATGAAACTAGACCCCTATCTCGCATTATATACAAAAATCCAATCAAAATGGATTAAAGATTTAATTCTAAGACCTCCAACTATGAAACTGCTACAAGAAAACTTTGGGGAAAATCTCCAGGATATTGGTCTGGGCAAAAATTTATTCAGCAATACCTCACAAGTACAGACAACCAAAGCAAAAATGGCCAAATGGGATCACATCAAGTTAAAAAGCTTTTGCACTGCAAAGGTTACAATCAACATTGAAGAGACAGCCTGCAGAATGGAAGAAGATATTTGCAAACTACCCATCTGACAAGGGATTAATAACCAGAATATATAGGTAGTTCAAACCACTCTACAGGAAAAAAATCTAATAATTATATTAAAAATGTGCAAAAACTTGAATAGGTATTTCTCAGAAGACATACAAATGGCAGACAGGTATATGAAAAGGTGTTCAACATCACTGATCATCAGAGAAATGCAAATCAAAACTAAAATGAGATATCATCTCACCCGAGTTAAAATAGTTTATATCCAAAAGACAGGCAATAACAAATACTGGCAAGGATGTGGAGAAAAGTGAACCCTAGTTTCCTGTTGGTAGGAATATAAATTATTAAATAGTACAATCACTATGGAGAACAGTTTGGAGGTGCCTCAAAAAACTAAAAATTACAGCCACTCACAGGAGTAGTTCCATAGATATATTAATTCTATCTATTACTATTTTCATATCTATGTATATCTATATCTCTTTATGTATATCTCTTTATATATATATATATCTTTCTCTATATTAATTATTTCCATATATATGTTAATGACTACCAGTTAGAGTCAAACTGCATCCCAGAAAAGGATAGATTTTGATATATAAGTCATATCTGGAAACTCACAAAATATTAGCCATATAATATAATCTCAGACATTCATTAATATTACAATAATGTGACTCTGCATTTTATGCATTTATATGGGGATACCTAATTTAGTGTTGATGAAGCAACACTAAATTTTTACTTTATACTTTTAAAAAATTTTACTTTATGCTTTCTCTTATCATTTCTCCATTAATGGAAGTAACGAGTTATATAATTTATTTTTGAAAAAAATTTAAATTTTAAAACATTATTTTGCTGTCTATTTCTAAGTCTAATGTCTTATTTTGATGAGATAACATAATCTGAATAATGTTAATCAATGTGAAATTTATTGAGGTTTTCTTTGTGGACTAGATTATGTAAATGGCACTTTCTGGGTGTGCTAGGGAAAACTGTTTACTGTGCTCTTTGGATATAAAATTTATCTCTAAATATGTTAGTTCAAATTAATTAATTATAATATAATGAGTATTTGTTCACATTATTTATCATTAATGTTGACAAAGTTTCCAGCTATATTTGTCATTTACTTTGCCCCATAATTACATTATTTGTTGCTTTATATATTTTGAGTCTACACTGTTAAGAGCATAAAGATTTATAAGGTATTTATATTCTCTTGATCTTTGTTCCTTAACAGCATTTATCATTTTATGATGTTTTTCTACTATAAACATATCGTTAGCCTTTTCTGTATCTTTATTTTAAATATGAGGACATACACTTTGGGGTGCAGTGTTAATTTATCTTAACCCTATATTTTATATTTACCATTTTAATCATTTTGTGGCTTTTCCTTTCCTATCTTGAATAAAACAATTATGTTTTTCCTTTGATTTATCTAGTATTCACTACATTCTTTATTCAAAATTGTCAGACCATATCAGTTCTACCTTTATAGCAAGGCTGATTCTATCAGCAGAAGGTTGATAATGGTATGGAGCTCCTAAAGTTAGTAGAATTTCACTGAAACTAAATTCTCATTCATTCTCCCATCTTGACTTAGTTATCTATGTAAATTATAAAAAGACATTTTTGTTATCAGTCCTTTATGTGCTGTAACAATGGTTCTCAATTCTAACTGCTCATTAGAGTCACATTGATGCTTTTAAACATAACTGATAACCAGGATGCACCCCAAACCAATTAAATCAGAATGCCTGGGGATGGCCTATTGGCATCTGTATTTTGTAAAAGTTCGAAGATAGTTTTAATGTGTAGTCAAATGTTGAGAACCACAGGTCTAATCAAAAGCAAGTAGAGAATGCAGTATAGATCTGATCTCGATTTTATGATATTTTTCACTTATGTTTATTTCATCTCATATTTCCAGCATGTGTTGCTTTATATATTTTGAGTCTATATTTTTAGAAGTGTATATATATTTATGATATTTATATTCTCTTTATTTCTGTTCCTTAACAGCATTTATCATTTTATGATATTTTTCTCCTATAAACATATCTGTTGTTAAATTATTTTGAGTCTATTTTAGTTTATATGTCTTGTTATATATTTCAATGTCTTTATTGTTGTCATGTTTCATAATATTTAATGTATCTGACACAGTTCAATTATAATGATATTCACTATCTGCATACATCTAAAAATGAATAGGAAATATTGTCTGTAGGAATATATATATATATATATCATGGGGGAAAAAGGCAAAGCAAATGCTTTATAATTGCAAGTACATTCACAAAGAATGTTTTATATCTATCACTCCCAGGAATTACCAACGCAATGACTATCTCATAATAGAAATTAATAAAGTATTTGTCAAGTAAATAAATCCCCACAAGTAGCCATATTTAAAATGTGTTTGCCTATTCAGTCTGTTTCCATGTTCTTTCCTTTCCCATATATCCAGTCTTGTGTTATATTTGAGAAAAGAGTTTATTAAATACTTGAATACAAAATACTAATGCCAAGATTTATTGAATGTTTACTAGTGCCAGATAATGCTCTCATTATAATACAAATATTAAGTTATTTAATCATCACAATAGTATGTACTGTTATTGTGAAAAAGGTTAATCTACTTTCCCAATGCCACATAGCCAGTAAGAGGAAGTGCCAGCATTTAAATTTAGACAGTTCATGGCCTTTGACTTTAGGCACTACCCTAACAACCTCCTTAAAAATATTTTAATAGCATATCAAATGTTTATTCATTCAAAATCTTGGTCTTAATATCTAATTTTATTTGTATTTGTATTTATTTATTTATTTTTGAGGCAAGATCTGACTCTGTCGCTCAGCGTGGAGTGCCGTGGTGTGATCATAGCTCACTGAAGCTTTGAACTCCTGGACTCAAAAGATCCTCCCACCTCAGCCTTCCTTTCAAGTAGCATCACACTAGGCCTTTTTGTTTTGTTTTTGGAAAGATGGGGTTTCACCATGTTGCCTAGGCTGGTCTCAATTAATCCTTCCACCTCGAACTTCCAAATTGTTGGGATTATAGGCATGAGCCACCGTGCCTGGCCCAATTTTAGTTGTACACAATACCTTATCTCCAAATCATCTTCTGGCTATAAAAGTTTGTAAGATTTTCCATCCCGCTTCGCGATACTGATTTATTAATTTATATTTTTATTTGTTTCAGTATATTTAAACAGCAACAATTAAAACTGAGTTAAGGACACTCTCGCTTCCTCCACATCTATACTCTTACATGCCATGTAAATCCAAAAGCAGGAGAGCTATTTATGCTGATAAAAGAACAGTCTATACAAGCATGATCTTGAATGTAATGGGGTTGTGAGAAAGTGGTAGGTCATAGAATATAAGGAGTCAAACGCTCACAATACCTCACGCTAAGAGCATTCTAGATGTGAACCAATACTCTACAGACTCTACAGTCAGTCTGTGCAGTCCAATTCTGGCACCCCAATTGTTTTGTGGCCTTGAAGTATATGTTCCTATTCCATCCAGTTCAGCTTTCTTAGCTGTAAGATGGGGATAGTAATATCACTGGTTGCATAGAGCTTTTGTTAGAGTTAACAAACCAGTACACACAATGAAGTTAGAACAGTACCTAACAATTAGCATGCATTGCTTAATTATTTGTTATTCTTCTTAAGACATGTATCCTTTGGACTCTTCTTTAACAGATATTTAAGTTAATAGCCTTTTCATTTAACTGAATGTTGGTGCTTGAAAACAATGTCATGTGTTTTCACATGTGCAGCTCCCCACTCCTGCACTACCATCTACTCCAGCACCACAAAACTCAATTGAATTCATGTGTGAGTGAATGAATACATGTTTATCATTGTGCTTGGCCCCTTATTACTTATTTTACTCTTAAATATGTCTAATTTTTACCTCCTGACAATTTTAGAGAAAAGAAGGGAAACATTTTGCTATCAAATAAAAGAATGGGGCATGGGGTTACCATCTTTTCAGTTATGAATTAAAGAATTGAACTGACTTTATTCTGTGATTTAGCACAGAAACGCTCTGGAACAATGGTATCACAGGACAGTAGAAATAAAGCAAAACTTCCATTTATTATTTAACTTCCTTCTACTGTGAAATAGGTTAAGGTTCCTTATTATTTGGAGATAAATCTCTAGAAGGCGGCTGAACTTAAAAGAAGCATTGCTTTGATTTGTTATAAAAGTGAATGTTCCTAATACAATATTAAAAATTACCTAGCCAAGACCTTGGATGATTCTTTACAAGCTGGTGGTAATAGTGAGAGATCAACTTCATCCTGGTTCATTTTCAGTTTCTCCCATTTTTTCTAAAGTTATACAGTTCATATCTCTCTCAAGAAGCACTAGCTTGAGGCAAGAGCCTAAAGGCAATCAGATGATAATTTCAGCCTCTAATTCTACCCTTTAAGAAATTCTATTTCATAAAGAAATTTAAGTTATTCCCATAGACACCTGGTGCAATAAAAATGTGTATGTTATAGGTTAGACTGTAGGGAGGATAGCTCATAACAAAGAACCACTGAGCGGGAGATTATGACTTACAGTGGATTTTTTAAATTGGAATCACAAATTTTTATTGACAAAATGTCTTTTAGAAAAAGCATTTTATTTCAGAGTTACCAGGGATACACTCTGTAAAAACTTATTGATTATTTGTATGACACACCTCCAGTTTTTTTTCAAATGATTTTAATAAAATATCCATTATACGTGTGTAAGTATCTCTTCTGAAATAATCATAGTATGCGTGAGTGCTGATAATGTAATGCTTCTGGCCCAAGTTTCATTTGTAAGAAATTTCCCAAGCAATTCCATTTAATCATTTATTCAGGCAGTCAGACAGTCAGTCAGTCAGTCAGTCAATTATTGAGTAGCTACTATATGCCAGGCAAGTACTGACTGCTGGGATTCAATGTGGATCAGAAACAGACATGCTTTCTGCCATATTAGAACTAGGGAGAGAGAAAGATATTGAACAGATAATGGAACAAACAAGAATATATTTGCCATAGAAAATTATTTTAAAAAGAGAGAAACATGGAACTCAGAAAGTGTAAAATAAGTACAATAGTTCCTCCTTATCCACAGCTTCACTTTCTGCGGTTTCAGTGACCTGAGGTCAACTGTGGCCTAAATATATAAACAGAAATTCCAGAAATAATTCATAAGTTTTAAATTGCATGGTGTTCTGAGTAGCATGATGAAATCTTATGTTCTCCCACTCTGTCCCATGGGAACATGACTCATCCCTTTATCAAGTGTAGGCACGCTGTCTGTGCTAATTGCCTGATAGTCACTTAGCAGCCATCTTGGTTATTAGATTAAAAAAAAAAATAGTGTGCATAAAGTTTGGTACTCTTAGAAGTTTCAGACATCCATTGTGGGGGTCTTGGAACTATTCCTTGAAAAGAAGAGGGGACTACTTTATATCTTCCAAACCCAAATTCATTTAAACCTTTTCCAAGGGATTAAAAGAAGTCTTGAATTGGCCTGGTGCAGTGGCTCATGCCTATAATCCCAGCACTTTGGGATGCCGAGGCGGGCGGATCAGGAAGTCAGGAGTTTGAGACCAGCTTGGCCAACATAGTGAAATCCCATCTCTACTAAAAATACAAAAAATTAGCTGGGCATGGTGGTGGGCGCCTGTAATCCCAGCTACTTGGGAGGCGGAGGCAAGAGAACCGCTTGAAGCCAGGAGGCAGAGGTTGCAATGAGCTAAGATCATGCCACTGCACTCCAACCGGGGTGACAGTGTGAAGCTCCATCTCAAAAAAAAAAAAAAAGTCTTGAATTAAAAAGAAAAACGTCCTGTCATATTTGTTAACCATCTTAATCTAAAATTAAGAATGTTCTATGGTAAATCTATGGAAGATTATTATTATATTTCTGAAAAGCACTTACCATTATAGATTATTTAATTAACAGTCTATTTTTCCTCATCTGTAAGATATATTCAATATCTCCCTCTATGTATATCTGTAAAACTAATATATATCTCTATAAAACTTATGCTGATCTTATTTTTTAACTTTTTATGGATACATAATAGTTGTAATAATGCTGATCTTATTATTGATTTGACTAGGTAGGTATAGCCATCTACATAAATTTAAAGCCTAAGATTAGAGAGTTAAGTATATTTGAAAATACCAAGGGTCACTACTATTTCATAAGTAATTACGGTAGATTAAAAGACTTTACAGAAATTTATAAGGTTTCTTTCCTAATCAATATCAACAGAAAATGCAAAATCAATTTTGACTACTCCCACATGTGACAACACAGATACAAGCCACTATATCTACTGGCTCTGGAAAGCTGACTGCAAACTATAAATACATAAATGAATAAATAAATAAGAAGACAAACAATTACAAGATAACCCAGTATACTTAACTTGTTTTTTTAAAGTATACATAATTTTATGAGTTAGATTTTTTTAATAGAGTGAAAATACTTGCTTTCTATACAAAATTTTAGATCAGTTTTTAGAATTAAAAAATAAGAGACTTTTCACATATACTATAAGTTTTGCAAACTAAAATCTTGGAAACATTATTTTGATGATAAAAATACTGATTTTGGTTAACTGTATAGATTCTAGAAAAATCTCTCGAAATTATTGAAAGATGAGACCATAATATATTATTTTTATTTAAATGATCAATTACTACATTCGAAAATATTATTGACAAATACGCTGTTTTTTAATGTTGTTTAGATCACATCCATAGTGGCATACACCAAGTTTGCCTCTAATTCATTTTAGGCATATTTTGCCAATGTTAAAATCAGCTGTCTCTTTGAACTTGCTATAGAGAAATGACCTATATCTCTAGAAATAAAAACATGTTAGATTTCTCTGTGTATCGTCATAATTTTACAAAAATAATAATACTATTAACATTTATTGAGCAATCCTTAAGCTTTAAGTATGCACTTATTTTAACTTTTTATACGTAGTAAATTATCTAAACTCCAAAATAAACATAGGAAATAGATAATCATTTTAATCCTAATTTTAAAACGAACAAATTGAAGAACAGGAAGTTTAAGTCATTTGCTTAAGACCACACAGATCATAATGGTGGAGTAAGTGTTTGCACTAAAAGGTCCTGAATCCAGAGTTTGCACTTTTACATACTGAATGACTCATTTTCTGTATTGGTCTAATTAAATTGCAATAATTATTTTCAATACCTTAGGGAGCATGCACACATAAGTTTTTACTGGTAAACACTAAATTTATATGATTAAGAAAAAAGGAATGTAATTTATACTTATAGATTTTTTAGACCATAATTGGCAACTGTCTATCCAACAATAGTTATATTATCATAATCAATCTAGGTTTATAATATTTCTTCAAAGCATTTACAATGTTATTGTGACCACTAAAAGATGAAGAATATTTTAATAGTGAAAATTATTATTTCTATTTTATGCTTCAGTTTTAAATTTATATCTAAATACTTTGACTTTTAGATGAAGTGAATGCAAGCCAATCTGTCAAAGATGTAAAAAGTCCTAATTGTCTGTTTCTGTAACATGGCTAAAATAATTTAGGGATTGTCAAACACAGCATTATCAATGCTAAAGCTGAAGGACTGAAGTTGTCACTTGTCATTGCCCTTAGTTGATTCAATAAAAACATTTTTAATTAAAACTATTTTTTTAATAGAAAAGCTTTCAGTTAAAAAAAAAAAAAAGCTTTGGATTAAGCAATTGAGAGAGATATATGTGTCTGGGCATGGTGGCTTATACGCCTGTGATCTCGGAACTTTAGGAAGCCGAGATGGGTTGAGCCCAGGAGTTCGAGACCAGCCTAGAAAATATGATGAAACACCATTTCTAAAAAACACAAAAATTACCCATGTGAGGTGGTGTGCGCTTGTAGTTCCACCCATTCAGGAGGCTTAGGTAGGAGGATTATCTGAGCCTGGGAAGATTGAGGCTGCAGTGGGCTGTGATTATGCCACTGTACTGTAGTCTGGGCAACAGGGGAGACCCTGTCTCAGAAACAACAACAACAAAAAAAAAATAAGAAAAAAAAAAGAAAGATATATATAATTCAGATAAATGCTACATAAAAAGTTTTAAAACAAGTAGGGCACATAAAATGTGGACACAAATAATGCTATAATTATAAAGGAAAAGTGGAATAAAAAATGTAAACACTGATATATTAATATGTATTCATATATATCAGTTCATTTTCAAATTTAAGTATTCTCTTGCAAACAAATATATCAGTGTAGTATGAACCAATAAATTTTTTATTTTATTTTTAATTGTGGTAAGTTATAAATTTGACTTTATGTTGAATAAAGTAAAAAGATAATGTGAATGCAAGTAAAATAGATCAAAATATTACAATAGATCATAAGATATGTATTGATTATGCTATTTAACAGGACACTATTAAAGAATGTATGAGAGATAATAAGATTTAAAATACATTTCCATTAGTAAGTTTTCATGACACTTACCTGAAATACCTTCTTGCCTTCCTGCCATTCCATTTCACAAGGTAAAATTTCAAACATATTTCATAGCCTCAAATGTCATACTGTCATTTTAATTACGACCCTCTCTCTGACACACTTTACTTTCATGTTTCATATTCCCTTCTGTGTACCTGTGAGAAATAGACCCCAGAGTGACCCTCAACAGTTCTCACTTCCTGTATTTATGCCTTGAATAATCTCCTCTTTTGAATGTTTTAAGGACCTGTGACTTTTTCTGACCAATGGAATATGACAAAGATGATGTGCTGTCACCCCCATTTTACTTATGCCATATAAACAAGCTAGAGCTAGAGACTCTACTTGTGGGTATGAGGAAGTAAACAGCCATATTGAAGAAGCCCCTGGGCCAAGAAACAACAAAATCCATGGTACTTGGTTATGCAGTTGTAAGAAAATGAGTTCTGTTAACAACCTAAATGAATTTAGAAGTAGATTCTTTCCCAGATGAGCCTCTGGATGAGAATCCAGCCTGCCTAGCACATTGACTACAGCCTTATGAAATCCTCAGCAGAGGATTCACCTAAGTCATGCCTGTAGTCCTACCCCACTGAAACTGGAAGACACTATATATATGTGTGTGTGTGTGTATATATGTATATATATGTATATATGTATATATGTGTATATATGTGTATATATGTATATATGTGTGTGTATATATGTATATATGTGTATATATGTATATATGTGTATATATGTATATATGTGTATATATGTATATATGTGTATATATGTATATATGTGTATATATGTATATGTGTATATATGTATATATGTGTATATATGTATATATGTATATATGTGTATATATGTATATATGTATATATGTATATGTGTATATATGTATATATGTGTATATATATGCATATATATGTGTATATATATATGTACATTAGTTAAGACAGTAAGTTTTTGGTAATTTGGTATACAGAAATTAGAAATATATATATTATCCATACCACTTTTTTGTTCACTCAATTATCTGTCTAGTTATCTTTGTTTCTACACTGTGAGCTACCTCTAAGTTTGCTTATTATTCCAGTGTTTAGAAGAAGAATAAAAAATTCCTGGCACATTTGTTTATGTTGAATTTGCTTTATTACAAACACACACACGAGTTATTTCTTAATTATTTTTCATAATATAGTGTGTACTCAAATATGTTAACTGCACAAAAGAATAAATAAATGTGTTATTTATTACTTCCATTACAATGATGAGGAAATCGAGGCCTGAAAATATTACATGGCTTTTTAATGGCAAAGCCAGGATATGAACTAATTATTTTGTATTAAACCTGTATTTCTTCTACTACCAATAAGATATACAGCCTTATGTATTTCTGTCATAGGATTATTGTGTTGTATATTAAGTGAAATAAAATAGATAATATGCTTAAATAGGTGCCTAATATATAAGAGGATCTTAATAAGTTCCTAATATTTTTCATTATGCCTGAACTTTAAGCAAGCTTAATACTCAAATTTGTACTCAATTATAGCAATCATGTCATCCTATAACCAGAAAATTTTTATTATTTTTCTCCTTTTAAATTATGTTTGTTTCACTTTCACATATATATTTCAATAATCCTGTTTTATGATTTTAATATCACAAATGTCTTATTTTATTTAAATAGTCAGGGTTTTAAACACACACATACATGTTTATATATAAGTAAATATAGAACTGTACTCAACCGTATGTATTTTGAAGGACACATCTTTTCTTTATCTACCAGACATTTAGAAAATTTAAATCCTTCTGACTAATTCAAGTCTATCGAATGGCTCATTAAATTCTAACTTCTACATGATAAAGAACAGGAATACTGGTATTCTGCTTTCTCAGATGTTTTCGTTCAACAGAAACTGAATCTATTTTCTCTTGCTGGACTTGTCATTTCAAAACTCCCAACAATTCTAACAGATTCAACCCATTCAGAATGGAATGTCTATAAAGGTAAGACACAAATGGAAGGCTGACAATTGCTTTCTTTTAGTTGCTATAATAAGACAACACCTGGGATGTAATAATTTTTGTAAATTATGAGCTAAATCTTATTGCATTGTTTGAGCTATACAGTGACATTTTAAACATAATGAATAATTCTCATGTCATTGCATTTGTGTATAAACTCTCCCAGATATTAGTTTCTAGGTAATACTTCTAGATGGGATAAACCTCTTTCTACCAAACCTTTTTGCTTACCCCAACATTTCAATTCTGGGAAAGACTAAAATACCGATTATTCTTATCTCTGAGTCATGCTAGGAATTATAAGCAATAATAAATTACTACAGAATGCGTATTCAAGCACTATGTTTCTGTATTTTTCACAGAGGAAGAGAGAATTTCTGAATGACATTTCTTTCTACCACTGATATTCACTATTTCCCTGAAATGGAGTTTCTGGATATGTGCTACTTTTTTAAAAAACCATATGGCTCACCAGCTATATTACTTAGCTATTATTGTATAACAACCATCCCAAAACTTAAGACGGAAAAACCCAGGTATTATTGTCATGGACCATTTGGGCACATATGCTGATAAGAGTTTAGTCTTTTAAAGTTAGGCTTACTCTTGCATCTGCTATCGGCTGTGGGTTTCAGTGGAAGCTTCCTGGTCTAGGACAGTCACCCTCAAGTGGTTCTCAGTTGTCTGGCTGTGAGGTAGAGCAGACTAGCCTGGACTTACATACACAGGAACTGTGAGATCCAAGATAAAATTAGAAGAGCACAAGCTCTCTGAAAATAAAAAAGTAATAAAGAGTACATTATTACTTTGAGTGCATTTTATTAAACAAAGAAAGCTATACAGTCAGTTTTTATTGAATAGGTGAATAAACAGATCCTAATTCCTGGTACTTCTAGTTCCTGAAGAATAGCATTGAAAAGAATGCAGATACAGGGGTGGGTGAAGATTTGTAGTCATTTTTGCAAGTAGTATGCCACGATGGCTTTCTAAGAATTTCACTAAATGTTCTAGCTTTGGTTTTTAAAAAACTTTTAGTCTCACTACATTTTGTGTTGAAAGCTCAATCCTGTGCCAAAATGAACTTAACATCCTGCCTCTATATACAGACTGAATGTTGCAAGAAGACAGAAAAAAGCGATACAATCTATTCCAGATGACCGCTATTACTCTCCTGCTGCCAGCTTCTTCTCTCAAGTGTTCATATTTGATCTGCTCCATTTCCCACTTCCCTGAGAATCTAGAGGCCACATAGTCATTGTTGGCTACACAGGCAGTAAGATCATTGAACTTTGGATTTAGTAAGACCTGGATGTGAAACCCAGTTACTGTCCAACTGCGTGACCCTAGGCTGATAATTTATCCTCTCAGTGTCTGTTTCCTTATCCTGAAAAATGAGTTTAATGGTCCACATATTATAGGTCTGTTGTGAGAACTTGGTGATTGTCAAAAGTCCAAGAGTGCTATTATATAGTAAATGCTTAATACTTACTGATTCCCCCTACTACCAGGGCTTTCTTGGAATGCATTTTTTAAATTATAGAATTTCTTGAGTCATAAGCAAAACAATGTATAATTTTTTCACAAAGGAATAAGCTTACAATTTTTGTATGGAAATACTTGGGTTGCAGATTAAAAGAGTAAACTCAAAACAATATATTATCCTACGGTTTATAGTTTTCTTGAGGATATTTTCATGAGTCCTTTCCAATCATATATATGCCAAAGGTGCATATTTCCAAGGTGAATAATAAAACTAAAGAGGTATTATTTAGGTGGTATTTATTCTTTGAAAATACAGAGAGTATCAAGGACTCAATCATAATCAACGTACACTGGATTGGCATTATTAATCTTCGATATATTTAGGGTTACCTTTAGTAAAAGGATATTGAAGTCATTAATACAAACGAAAAAGAAAAGACATAAAAAGTGGCATTGATTCGTAGGACATCAGAATATATTACTTGGTGCAACATAATTATTTAAATGGTCTCCACTTAAACTGATGAGGTTAGAACCTCCTCATTTCCACAGGTATGTCTCCTTAGCCAGGCTTTTCAAAAGCCAGAAATGGAGTAGAGAATTTATATTCCCTTCCACACAAATAACCAAGGAAAGCATTCAATCTCGGTAATGAGATATAAAGTCTAATTTCATTTCATGTGGGGGTGAGAAGAAGCAGATTGTTGCAAAGTCATAGAGAAATGCTTATGAAATTCTTTTCAAATGTATCCTTGTTCATTCAGATAAACCACCTCACATCATGACACCTCTGAAGAGTCTTCAAATCGAATGTGACTAGTAAACATCAAATTTAGACAAGCTATATGGCTGGCTATACATTATGGATGCAACTTGACTCTCTGTTGCCCCATGTAATGGTCCATAAATTTGTGCCTGTGCATTTCCTGTCAAAAACTACCCTCTGCAACAGGTTCCCCAATCCAACCAGGTTGTTATACTCCTACAGTTATGCATTGCCTTTGTATTCAAGACCAATGGAGAGTACAAAAAGATTGGGGAATCTTTTTGACACCAGAAACCAGTTTTGCAAAAGATTATTTTTTCGTGGACTGAGAGTGGAGGATGGTTTCAGGATAACTCACGCACTTTACATTTATTGTGCACTTTATTACTATTATTATTACATTGTGATATACAATGAAATTATTATACCATTTACCATAATGTAGAATCAGTGGGAGCCTTGAGCTTGTGTTCCTGGAACTAGATGGTCCCATCTGGGGGTGATGGGAGACAGTGACAGATCATTAGGCATTAGATTCTCACAAGGAACATGCAGCCTACATCCTTCACATGCATAGTTCACACAGGGTTTGAGCTCCTATGAGAATCTAGTGCCCCTGCTGATCTGACAGGAGGTGGAGCTCAGGCAGTAATGTGAGCGATGGGGAGCACTGTAAATACAGATGAAGGTTTGCTAGCTTGCCCTCAGCTCACCTCCTGCTGTGTGGCTTAGTTCCTAAAAGGCCACCGACTGATACTGGTCCACGGCCCAGGAGTTGGGGACCCCTGCCCAAGACCACCGCCAGGCCATATCCTAGGACTGGCTTTTGTTAACACAGGAAGTCTTCGCAAGTTTCCTGTCTGAGGTAAGCATCACTGCTTTTTCAACATTTCAGTGTCATTGCTGACCGCTTTCTGCTTTCCTAACTGCTTGTCTTGTTTCTAATACTCATCTTATGTGACTCCCCAGTATTATGTATGGCCTGGTTCCATAAATTCTTGTAGAGCTTGTTTTCCATGTCTTTCTCAGTTATTTTGACATTCATATGAGCACTACATAGTAACTTCTTATCTAACTTAGCCTTGACATGAGATCATAGCTGCCTCTTGATCTTTCATTGCCCACTTGATCTGTACTCTTTTGATCTCTCAAGCTACTATCTTCCCCGGAACAACACTCTCTCCTACATCTCTCTGAGAAATTATATTCAATATCCTGTAGATCAAAAGTGAGTTGTTTTCTTAATCACATAATGTACATGCACTATTGTTAGTGTTCTCAAATGTAAAAGTTAGTCTGGTTTGTATATCCAAAAGTAGAGGAAGCATTTATTTTATAAAAATTAACAAGGTTTTTAAACTTCATAACTTTATTTATACAATGATATCCAATATATAAGCCATTTAGTTTTTTCTCCTCCCTCCATCCCAGTTATTTCCATAATTATATTTTGAAAATCAATTTATTTTTAGAAAATATTTTTATTATAAACACTATATACAACAAATTTAAAGATGTACATTGAAATCATTGAACAGGAAATTTCCTAAGAGAAATCCTATTTTGTACACTGAAAATAGCATTGGTAACATTTTTCTCTTTGCAAAGTCTGAATAAAGTAATGAAGTTGTTTCTGTCTCTTAGGCTGGCATTAAATAAGTCAACTTTGAAGAAGTGAAAATAATTCAGGATCATAAAAAAAGACTGCCGGAACTCCAGTCTCTCACTTTAAAGGCAAAGCAGTTCAAAGACCTAAAACATTTTTTGGAGATTTAACAGTGTTATGTTATCTACAGGAGCCTGGAAGTGACCGTTTCATTTTTCTAAAGAAATCAAAATGCCACACAGGTATCCAGCTGTTTCTCACATCTGCTTCTTTCTCAATCGCTTTTTATTGCTTTTCCCTACACACTTGCATACTATTGTCCAAAATAGTCACATACTTTGCTGTTTCACTTCTTTCATTGAGGTTTTTGCTTAAAAAATGTCAACTTCCCAGAGAAGTTTTTGTTGATTACCTTATTCATGGTAGCAACCCCAATTCACTCTTTCCTTCCTCAATCCAGTAATTTTTCTTCAAGGACTTGCTATTACTACACATTTTTATGTATATGCACAGACATGCATATTCCTGTGTGTATAAAGTTATTGCCTGTAATTCACACTAGAATGCATGCTCCAGAGTGCCAGAAAGTCTCAGATGAAAGAGAAGAAATTGAGCAGGTATATTAGTAAATACACACACACACACACATGCGCGCACGCATGTGCAATATCATAGTGAAATCATTTTCCAGTGTAGAGTCATTGATACATTCTAACAGCAGCAGCCATCTTAACCAAAAAGGTAATTAGGATTACTAGACAAAACATAGCTGTATAAGCAGCTAGGGAAAGATATCAGCTACACTATAGGTCACAGCTATGCTAATTCCATAAATAACTTGGCAGGCCAGTCAGAATTGTTTTCTATCATAGAAAGAGGTTCTCAATGAGTAGAAAGTTATTAATACTTTGTAGTTAAAGAACTGTGCAAAATTGTCATTGATTCTTAAACTTTTATGGGAAAAAGTCACAAAGAGATGGTTAAATACTGAAGAAAGTATTTTTTAATTTTTAAAAAATGACATAATAATTGTACATATTTAGGAGGTTCACAGAGATGGTGTGATACATATAGTGCATGGTGATCAGATCAGGGTCATTAACGTATCATCCTTTCAATTATTTATCATGACTTTGTGATGGGAACATTTGATATCCACCTTCTAGCTATTTGAAACTGATGTGGTTTGGCTCTGTGTCCCCATCCAAATCTCATCCTGTAGCTTTCATAATTCCCATGTGTTGTGTGAGGGGCCTGGTGGGAGATGATTGCATCATGGAGTTGGGTCTTTCCCATATTGTTCTCATGATAGTGAGTGGATCTCACGAGATCTGATGGATTTTAGGAGATTTTAGGGGAATCGGCTTATGCCATTATAGAGGCTGAGAAGTTTCAGGATAAACTATATGCCAGCTAGAGAATCAGGGAGGCCTGTAGTGTGGCTTGTTCTAATCTGAGTGCTCAGAACCAGAAAAGCCAGTGGTGTAACTCTTAGTCTGAGTCTGATGGCCTGAGAACCCTGGGGCTGGGGCAGAGGTGGGAGTATGTTGGGGCACACTAGTGTGATTCCCTGATTTCAAAGACCAATGAACCTGAAGTTCTAATATCCAAGGGCAGAAGAAGAAGGATGCTCCATATCCAGGAGGGAGAGCTAATTCAACTTTCTTCTGCCTGTTTGTTCTGTTTTGAGCCTTCAGTCTATTGGATGAGGCCTACCAACTCTGAGAATTGAACTTCTTTACTCATTAAACAATTCAGATGCCAATCTCTACTGAAAAAAACTCTCACAGATATACCCAGAAACAATGCTTTCCCAGCTATTTGTATATCCCTTAATCTGGTCACAATGACAATTAAAATTAACCATCTCAGTATAAGAAATGCTAACAATGAGGCATGCTATAATAAATAACTCTTATAAGGCACTTTCAGATTTTTAATTTGCTTCAAGTAATTAAGTCTAATAGTAGTGATTCAAAAGTAATAATTCTATTTAAATTTTATCCATTCTAAAATCTATTTAAATTTTATAACACAGCTTGTAGCACAAAGTATGTAATGTTAATATATATTATTCTACTCATATTTGCATGGTACAAATAAATAGAACTCTGACACAAAATACCGTTTAAATAGGTCCTTACATTTTGGAATTCACATCTGTGTACTCTTCCTCAATCTTCCATAAACACCATAAAATATGAATTTGCTCCCGAGCCCTCGTTATCTTCAAATAGACCTGAGCTAAGTCTGAACAAATTCTGTCTGATAATAAGTGTATTAAATCATTGTGAGAGAGTAGACCTCCTTTGAATCAGGTTGTTTCATTTTTCTTGTTCAGTTCTAGTTTTCTACATATTTTGGATATCAATTCCTTTTAGTATATGTGGTTTGCAAATATGTTTTTTATTATATGGGTTGCCTTTGTACTCTATTGATATTGTCTTCTGATGCACAATTTTTAAAATTTTTATGAAGTCCAATTTGTCTATTTGTTCTTTTGTTGCCTGTGCCTTTGATGTTATATCCAAGACATCACTGCCAAATCCAATGTCATGAAGATTTTGCCATATGTTTTCTTCTAAGATTTTTATTGTTTTAGGTTGTCCATATAACTCTATGATCTATTGTGAGTTAATTTTTGTGTAGGCTGTTAGGTAAGATTCTGACTTAATTCTTTGCGTGCAGATAATCAGTTTTTCTAGCACCATTTGTTGAAAACACTGTCCTTTCTCTTTTGAAAGATCTTAGAACCCTTGCCAAAAATAATTTTACCACATATGTGGAGATCCGTTTCTGGCCTTTATGTTCTACTTCATCTTCTATATGTCTGTCTTTATGCCACTACCACACTGTTTTGATTACTATAGCTTTGTAGTAAGTTTTAAAATAAGCAAGTAAGTCCTTCAATTTTGATCTTTTTCAAGATTGTTTTAGTTATTTTAGGTCTATTTAGATTCCATATGAATTTTGTAAGATAATTTCAACTTTATTTTAGCTTTAGGGGGCACATGTGCCAGTTTGTTACCTGGGTACATTGCATCATGCTGAAGTTTTTGAGGTACAATAGATCCTATCATCCAGGTAGTGAGTACAGTGCTCAATAGTTTTTCACCCCTTGACACCCTCTTTCCCTCTTTCTCCTAGTAGTCTCCAGTGTCTATTGTTGCCATCTTTGTGTTCATGAGTACCCCCAATGTTTAAAACCCACTTATAAGTGAGAAGATGCAGTATTTGGTTTTCTGTTCCTGCATTAATTTGCTTAGGATAGTGGCTCCAGTCCTGGGAGCATTTTGGTGGAGTCTTTAGGGTTTATTAGGTATAGTATTATATCATCCACGAAGATGGTTTGAACTCTTTTCCTATTTGAATGCTTTTTATTTCTTGTTATCTGATGGCTGTAGCTAGCAGTTCCATCACTATGTTGAATAGGACTGGTGAGAGTGGGCATTCTTCTTTGTTCCAGGTCTCAAGGGGAATGCATCTAGTTTTTGCCTGTACAGTATGATGTTGTCTGTGACTTTGTCATAGCTGGTTCTTATTATTTTGAGCCATATTGCTTCTATGCCTACTTTCTTGAGGGTTTTTATGATAAATACATGTTGGATTTATCAAAACATTTTTCATTTACTGAAATGTCATATGGTTTTTGTTTTTAATTATGTTTGTGTAGTGAATCACATTTATTGATTTATGTATGTTGAAACAAACTTGCATCCCAGAAATAAAGCCTACTTGATGGTAAATTCAATTTTTGATGTGCCTTTTTATTCAATTTGCTAATCTTTTGTTAAGGATTTTTTGTGTCTATGTTCATTAGGGATGTTGGCCTGCAGTTTTCTTTTTTGTTGAGTCCTTGCCAGGTTTTAGTATCAACGCAATGCTGACTTTCAGAATGAGTTATGGAGGATTCCCTTCTCCTCAATTTTTTGGAATAGTTTCAGTAGAATTGGTACCAGCTCTTCTTTCTATGTTTAGTAGAATTCAGCCATGACTTTATCTTATCTGGAGCTTTTTGTGGTTGGTAGGTGTATTTACCCGTTCTCACACTCCTAATAAAGACATACTTGATACTGGGTAATTTATAAAGGAAAGAGGTTTAATTGACTCACAGTTCTGCATGGCTGGGGGGGAGCTCAGAAAAGTTAGGATCATGACAGAATGTGAGAGAGAAGAAAGATGCCGTCTTCACAAAGTGGCAGGAAGGAGAAGCGCTGAGCGAAGGGGGAAAGATCCCCTTATAAAACCATCAGATTTCATTAGAACTCACTCACTATCACAATAACTGCATGGGGAACCTGCCCCCATGATTCAATTACCTCTCCCTGGTCTCTCTCTTGACACCTGGGACTTATGGGGATTGTAACTCAAGATTTGGGTGAGGACACAAAGCCTAACCATATTAGTAAGCTTTTTATTACTGACTTAATGTTGGAACTCACTGTTGGTCTATTCAGAGTGTCCACGTTTTCCTGATTTAATCTTGGGAGATTGTGTATTTTCAAGAATTTATTCATTTCCTCCAGATTTTCTAGTTTGCGTGTACAGGGGTGTTCATAATAGTCTGTAAGGATCTTTCATAAATCTGTAGAAATGGTTGTAATATTGCCCTTTTTGTTTCTAATTGTCTTATTTGGATCTTCTCTCTTTTCGTTTCTGTAGCTAGTGGTACATTGCTCCTGTTTATGTTTTCAAAGAACAAACTTTTAATTTCATTGATCCTTTGTATGTATTTTTGGATCCCAATTTCAGGCAATTCTGCTCTGATTTTACTGCTTTCTTTTTCTCTGCTAGCTTTGGGGTTAGTTTTTAGTTCCTCTAAGTATAATGTTAGATTGTTAATTTGAAATCTTTCTATCTTCTTGATGTAGATGTTTAATGCTATAAACTTTTCTCTTATCACGTCTTTTGCTGCATTTCAGAGATGTTGGTTCATTGTGTCTCTGTTTTCATTTATTTCGAAGATTATTTTTAATTCCAGACTTAATTTGATTGTCTGCCCAAAAGTCATTCATGAGCCAGTTGTTTAATTTACATGTAATTGTGTGGCTTGAGAGATTTTGGTTTTGATTTCTATTTTTATTCCACTGTAGTACAAGAATATGGTTGGTATAATTTTAATTTATTGAAACTTACTTTATGGCTGAGCAAGTGGTCCATCTTGAAATATATTCCATGTGCAGATGAGAAGAATGTACATTCTGTGTTTGTTGGGTAGTATTTGGTAGATGCTCATTAGGTCCAATTGGTCAAGCATCAATTCTTTTTTTTTTTTTTCTTTTTTTTTTTTTTTGAGATGGAGTCTTGCTCCATTACCTGGGCTGCAGTGCAGTGGCATGATCTCTGCTTTCTGCAACCTCCGCCTCCCAGGTTCAAGCAATTCTCCCGTCTCAGCCTCCTGAGTAGCTGGGACTACAGGCGCCTGCCACAACGCCTGGCTACTTTTTGTATTTTTAGTAGAGATGGGCTGGGCGAGGGGGCTCACGCCTGTAATCCCAGCACTTTGGGAGGTCAAGTCAGGTGGGTTGCCTGAGGTCAGGAGTTTGAGACCAGCCTAAGCTACAGAGTGTCAAATTTAATCCAGAATTTCTTTATTAGTTTTCTACCTCAATGACCTGTCTAATTGTGCCGTGGAGTGTTGAAGTCTTCCACTATCACTCTGTGGCTATCTAAATCTTTGCATAGGTCTAGAAGTACTTGTTTCATGAATCTGGGTGCTCCAATGTTTTGTGTGTATATATTTAGGCCCATTAAGTCTTTTTGTTGAATTGAAATTTTTATCATGATGCAATGCCCTTCTTTGTATTTTGTAAAACTGTTGTTGGTTTAAAGTCTGTTTTATCTGTCTTATTCTGACATAAGAATAGCAAATCTTTCTCTTTTTGGTTTTCCATTTGCATGATTAGATATTTCTTCAACTGTTTCCTTTGAGACTATGGGTGACACGATGTGTGAGATGGGTCTCCTGAAGACAGTAGACAGATGAGTCTTGCTTTTTATCCAACTTGCCACTCTATAACTTTTAAGAGTGGCATTTTAGCATTGACATTCAAGGTTAAAAATTGTATATAAAATTTTGAACCTGTAGTGAAATTGTTATCTGTTTGCTTTGTGATTTCTATTGTGTGGTTGCTTTATAGGGTTTCTAGGCTATGTACTTAAGTGTGTTCTTGTGGTAGTAGGTATTGTTCTTTCATTTCGATGTTTAGAACTCCCTTAAGCATGTATTCTAATGCTGGTCTTACAATAACAAATTCTTTTGGAACTTGCTTGTCTGAAAAATATTTTATTTCTCCTTCACTTATGAAGCGTAGTTTGGCAGGATATAAAATTGTTGGCTGAAATTCCTTTCTTTTTAAGGATTCTGAACATAGGCTCTCAATCTCTCTTGCATTGTAAAGTTTCTGCTGAGAAGTTCATTGTTAGACTAATGGGATTCCCTTCCCTTTAAATATAATCTGACCTTTTTCTCTTGGTACCTTTAAGATATTTTCTTTTAGTGTTGACTTTGAAGAGTCTCATAACTATATGCCTTGGTGAGGTTCTTTTTTATAGTGTCTTTCGGGTGTTCAATGGCTTCTTATATCTGGATATCTCCCTCTCTAGCAAGATTAGAGAAATATTCTTAAATTATTCCCCGAAATATGTTACCCAGGTTGTTTACTTTTTTCCTTCTCTCTTAGAAATGCCAGGAATTTGTAGATTTAGTTGCTTTCCACAATCTCATATTTCTAGAAGATTTGTTCATTTTCTTAAATTATTTTTTACTTATTTTTGTCTGACTGAGTTAGTTCAAAAGACCGGTCTACAAGCTTTGAAAAGTTTTATTCTGTTTGGTGGTTCAGTCTGTGGATAAAGCTTTCAGTTGTGTTTTGAAATTTGTTTAAGTGAGTTTTTTAATTCTAGAACCTCTAATGGATTTTTAAAATATGTTTATCTCTTCCTTCATTTTCCGGATTGCTTTAGAAGTTTCTTTGTCTTTTCAACCTTGTCTTGAATCTCATTGAGCTTTCTTGCAAACCATGGTTTGAATTCTTTATCTTTTATATCTGAGTTTCTACTTTTGGTTAAGGACTGTTGCTGGAGAGCTAGTGCTATCCTCTGGTGGTGCCACTACTTTAGATATTTTATAGCGCCAGAATTTTTGTACAGGTTCCTTCTCATCTGGAAACACTAGCACTTCTAACTTTTGTAATTATTTTTGTGCAGGTAGGATTTTTTTCTTTTACTTTATTTCCCTATAATAGTATTATTTTTTTTATTTCAATTTCCCTTTACCCCATACCTAAGTGGTACAACTGTACAGAATGCTAGGTAGGGTCTTTTGGTTTTGCTTCTATAGCCCTATGCACTTCTGCTGCTGGGTTAGATTGTGCTGTATAGTTTGACTTACAAGCCAGTAGATGACCCTTATAGATAAGAGCTGGCTGCCCAGTTGAGCTGGGTATATACTTTAATCTTTGTTTACCTGGAGAAGTTGTCTGTTGCCTCACTCAATGATTTGTGGGGTGCATACTGGTCTTAGCTCCCTGCTCAGAGGGGTGGAGTCCAATATGGGTGGGGCTGGACCAGGTAGGTCTAGCTACAGGTACCCCGATGGCAGGCACATGCACCAGCACCAAAGGCGAATCCAGTGAATGGCAACCAAGCACACAAAGATGTGCACAGGCATGGAGCTGGGAAATTTCCTTGGCCCCAAATTTTCTGCATGATTATGGGAGGTGACCTACACTTGTAATCAAGAGGGTGAGTTCTCCAGATGCCTAGAGATCTGCCTGGGAGTGGGGCAAAGAGGGCTCCCCTGCTCCAGGATCTCTGCACAGGAAGGATGGGGTGGCTCAGGCTGCTGCTCTAGGCAAGTGGGTGCTCCATGTGCCTGGAGATTCAGCTGGGTGTGGAGTAGAGAGGGCCCCACTGCACCAAGACCTATGCACAGGAAGGGTGGGTTGGCTTAGGCTGCTGATCCACGCAAGGAAATACTCTGAAAACCTGGATTTCTGCCTTGGGGTATAGGAGAGAGGGCTCTGCTGCACAACAGTCTCAGGGGAGGAGGCTGGGACGCCCAGCAATGGCACACAGAGACTTGTTCTAGGTTGCCAAGCTGGCCTTAGCTGTAAGTCTCATCACCCAAGAGAACTGCAACTGTAGCAGCTATTCTGCCCCAGGCCTGAACCAGGGAAGAGCACAATTCCAGTGCCTATTGCTGAGACACTTTCCACACATCTGGCTGTGGAGGCCCCTACCCCAATCCAGAGCAGGCAATCCAGTCTCCATCCTGACTAAAATGCCTGTGTGGCCATGCTGCCAGGCCACCAAAGAATGGCTGATTTTGTGTGCACCTGGATTAAAGGTGGCATCCTGCTCTCAGTCTCATGTCTGGGAAAATGGGGCTTTTCCTGCTGTCTTTTTATCACAGTGTCTTCAAGACTCTCCCCAAGTAAGCTCAAGGGCTTAGGAGAAACAAAGCCTTCTCCCTCAGCCTGGCTTGCTTAGATCTCCAGAGGAAAGGAGAGTCACAGACGGAAGCTTTTTGCCTTTCTTGTGTACTAGGGCTTCAATCACTGTTATAAGCCACACGCCATCAAGGGCTGTTTGTCACTCTTCCTTCAAAGAATCTGGAATTTCCTTCATGATTCTGTGATTCTGGTGGATTTCTATCTCCCTTATTGAATTAAAGTTCACAGAGTTATTCTTTATGCATTATCTTGCTATATCCAAGTGGCTGAGGCATGCAAAAAGCCTCTAATCTTACATCTTAAAAAAAGCATACATTTTTAGATGAGTTCTTCCATTTTCATAAAAGTTGACAGATCGCATTGAATCTGTAGAACATTTTGAAATTTTTATGATTTGTCTTATTTTATCTAATATTAATTTTATTTATTTTTTATTTTTACTGTTGACAATAGTTTATTAGCAAGCTGTGATTATGTGAATCTGAGGTCTGTTTGTGCGGTGTGGGGGGGTCCAGGTATCCATGATATTGAGAACCTGTGAAAGTAGCTACAGTTGGTGACCAAATATAGGTGGTATTCATAATTTGTTAGAATCAGAGTGTGGTCTTTATTTTTGTTCCACAAATGAACTCAGAATTAGAGATCTTCACAATGTTGGGATGAAGTAAAAAATGGAGACAGTTTTGACATAACTATTTGTTTTGAGAAGAGTCCTTCATCAAAGTATGCGTGGTACATGACTCTTTGTGAAATCATATTCCTCATATTACTTGAAGACAGGCTATAAAAATAGGTATCCTATGATGCAGTAGTTTCATTGAGATGAAATGTTTGGGTTTGGAAAGAAATTTTGTTGGTCAAATAAAGATAAGGAATCAAGTTAAACATAATTAAATTGGCTATTTTATTTCAGGAATTTTCAGAAAAAAAAATTATGCTAGTATTGATCATAATTAGGCCACAAAACCCTTTTTCTGAAAGCATCATTTACAATTAAATTCTACAAAACACATTTTGCAGAGCTCATGTTTCAAACAAATGGAGAAGAAATAATGCTTTACTTCAAAGTACAAGTAGACTTTAAAATAACAGTCAAAGTCTTTCAGGAAAGCAAAAGAATACAAGGATAAATGGATAAATGATAAAGTTACAGAGATCTGCTTTTAGCATGGGCCGTGTGTGTGTGTGTGTGTGTGTGTGTGTGTGTGCATGCTTAGCTATGGTTCAGTATGCTGATTCTCAAAGGAGAACAAATCTAGATGTTTAGAAAGGAAGCAAGTCACAGTGTTATGAAAAGATAAGTCATTCATAAAGGCCTCATTTAGCTATAAAACAAATATTTATCTGGCATCTGATATATGTCAGATGCTGCTTTAGGTGCTTGAAATAAAGAGGAAGGCATGATGGGCAGGGTCTATAACATTTAAATTCACAAATCTAAATAAAAGTTGGGAAAGACCAAGTAGCTATTTCTTCATGTTTCTGGGACTAAATAATTCTCCAAGTGAGTCTTGCCTTTTGTGCTACATTTTATGTTCTTGTAGTTACCAGCAACAAACCCACTTAAAAATACAAAAGAGTGTGTTTCTGTTTTTCAGAGATAGCCATTAGGAAAGAAGTAGATATCCTGCTTCTTATTCGTAAACAGTTTGTCAGCCTATAGGCAGGGATAAGTGACTCAAGAACAGAAGAGGAAAGTGGTAACTTGGAAAGAAGGCAAATTGAGATTTTTAGCATATATATATATATATATATATATATATGCATTTAGACAGTGTTTATAGACATACATGTATATAATATATATACATTTTTTTTCTTTTAAAGAAAAGGCAGCTGCAACATGAAGTTGACCAAGAATTGTTCCTGGAGCAGATAATCAAGAGCAAGAACCTCATCATTTTCCACAGGCACACTCGCCATCTGTAACAATTTCTAGGCTGTGTCCTCAATTAAATCTGTTATCATTTTTTCAGGTTGTAAATAAATTATTTGGTTAGTATTAGGTTAACTGTGTAGAATACTGGAAAGTTATCTCAAGTGTAAACCTAGAACTTCTGAGTCAAACTGACAATTATATGATCACTAACTCTTTGATGAATTTTAGATGATTTTCAATCCCTTGGTGGTTTGTAAATTAGATATTACAGTGTCTAGCCCTCAAAATACAAGCTGTCAATACAAGAAAGGACCCTTGAAAATGTATGTCTTTTCTGTTTAATGTACTAAAGATCACCTGTGGGCAAATTATATATCTATAATCAGTTCAACATGAAATCAGTAAAGGATTTTTTGGGTAGGTCAAACTGTACAGTTTCTCGCTTTCCCAAAAGACAGTTGGAAGCTGTACCTGAATTTCTAGAATAAAAGAATCCCAAACTTCCATTTAAACCCACTTACTCAAGACATAAATGTACTTACTAACAAAACATGAACAGAGATCAGAACTCTAGAACTTTGTTAGTATGTTGTCAGGCAGACTTTAAAGTATGGAAAACATAATTATTTGAAAACGTAATTATTTGACACAATCTTCCAATGGGCCTGTAACAACACTTAAGGCTTTTTAAATTTTTTTGAAAAGACTGTGGCCTATATGATGCCAAGAATTCAAAAATATGAAGGTCCATATGTCAATAAAGATGTACTGTTTAATACTGTGAAGCTCTACTTATAATGAGAGAAAAGAGTAGGTCCTATATTTCCTGTTTTTCTGTTATTCATAATTTGATCCTCTCATTTTTCTTTGGTTATCAAGCATATATACCTGCATCTAGATTCAGACTTCTACAAATTAGAATTCAGTCCATGTAGATAGCTCACTTACAGGCTGACACTGAAATTTATTTTCACTACCAATATTTGCTACTGATTGATGATGATAAAAATCAATCACTAAATAAAATCACATTATTTTGCGTATCACCCCTAGACAGCTTATCTTTAATGCAGTGGATTCTAATTACTGCAGTGGCTCATATGTCCTACTATAGATAATACAAGGCAACTATAATTTTATTAAAGTAATATTTTCATTTTCTAAAAATATAAGTTTTTGAAGTTGCAAAGAAGGCCAAATAAGTTTTCTTAATGCCACAAAGACTTAATTTTTTCCTTCAATTTTTTTTTCATTTTTTAACCTAAAAATGTGTTGCAGTAGAAAAATATAGCAAAGGAAAAAAGATAGCATTATATACAGCAATTCTAACTTCTGTGAGAGATATTTTAATTGACTATATTACTCATGCTGGAAAAATTGACTATATTACTCATGCTGGAAAAATTTTGTTATTAGATTCATCAAACCCATTATGTTTTGCGGAGGGTTTTTTTTTCTGGTAAATTGGAGAACACATACTTGGCAAAATGCACATATTTACAGCTCTTTCTATCATTGTTCACTTCTCGATGCCTAGATGTCAGAAGATATATTTAGACTTAGTGGTTACATATTAAAACTATGCAGTTCCCTCTTTTGTACGTCAGTGATCTGAACAGAGCCTAATGCCACAAAGCAAAAGTCAACAACATCTATCCCCTCATTCATTTATCGTGTATTCATTGAAGTCTGCAATGTGCCTTAACACCATGCTAATTAGAATTTGGAAATATTTTATGTGTGCTGAAACCAGATAGCAAGATACACAGTTGTTGGAAATGAAAAATAAAAACCGGCAAATTCAAACCAATAGAAAAAAATTGGTACAATTTCTGGATTATGTGTGTATTCAGAAGTACATAATCCAGTTTTAAAGCTCTGTGTGTTTAAATATTTTTATTTGGAATTAGGCATCATGATGCATAAAGCTGAGTGTCCAGCTTTATACTTAGTAACTGATTTTTTTTACAAATTTGACTAAATTATATTTTTTCTAATGATCAACAAAATCTAAATTCTTTTAGAGAATACTCACCATAACTTACTCATTTCTTACACTCTGTGAGGATATCAGAAATTTTAAAGTTATTCTTTCTCTCTAGCCACAAAGTTACCTATCAAATTTGAATGGTTTTATATTATTTATATAATTATTAGGTTTAATTTTCACCTTGCTGCCACTTCTCACTAACCTGGCATGACTTACATTACATGGCACTTTTTCCTTCTCTTAATGTGTTGCTTCTTAGGCTGAATGGTGAAATCATCACATGTATTAGAACCACGTATAAAATAAGGTAGATCAAAACAATACACAGAAGGTACCCCTTGTAAAAAGGAGTAGGTAATTTCATTAAATGACTCTGTGGTATTAATAGCTTTATTTATTTTATTTTATTTTTTTTATTTTTTTTTACCTAGATACTTACATTTTCTTTCTTGGTTGGCATTTAATTGCATTCCTAAGGGAGTAATGCAGATTCATACATTTCATATAGATAAGGTGTTATAAGGCGTGTTACAGAAATAAGGCTGCTATATTTATAAATAAATGAAAGTGATCATGTCAGAAGCAGCATAAAGTGCTCACATAAATAGATATCTTGGCTGGGCGCGGTGACTCACTCCTGTAATCCCAGCCCTTTGGGAGGCCGAGATGGGCGTATCACAAGGTCAGGAGATCGAAACCATCCTGGCTAACACGGTGAAACCCCGTCTCTATTAAACAAAATACACAAAATGAGCCGGGCGTGGTGGCGGGCGCCTGTAGTCCCAGCTACACGGCAGGCTGAGGCAGGAGAATGGCGTGAACCCAGAAGGAGGAGCTTGCAGTGAGCAGAGATCGCGCCACTGCACTCCAGCCTGGGCGACAGAGCGAGACTCCGTCTCAAAAAGAAAAAAAAAAAAGATATCTTAACAGTGTGTGTAAAATTAAAATTACACAAGTGTGTGTTTTGAAAAAGCCTACTGGATGGAACAAGAAAAATTATAAGCATAGTCAAGATAGGTACCTGTAGTATCTTAAATGAAACTGTCTTCTAAGAAAAAAAAAAGAAGTCTAAATTAATATACAAGATAGACTCTCCGTATTTCTGCACACACCCATTTTTAGATATCGTGATCTGATCTCAAATACATCTTTTGCCATGTATCTCTTTGTATTATCACTTCACCATGCCTTCCAGCTTATAAAAGTCACACTATTCAACACTTCTGTCTCTTCTGTGTCTTTTATTTGCCTTTATTTTGCCTTTGTTCACATCATTTTTCTTATAACAAGCATTTCCTTCTTGTTTTTACCAGTTTAATCCTTACTCATCCTTTAAAGTGTATTCCAATGTGGACTCCTAAATGAATCATTCTAAAATGTCTTTATTCATCATTAATCTCAATTCCTTCTGTGTTACAGAACACTTTGTTAGTATTTTTAGTGCCAGATACATCACGATATGTCTAATATTTAGAATTTGTGTTCATGCCTATTTTATCTGATGGGTCATAAAAAATTTAAGATCAAAGACCACGTCTTGTTTATTTCTGTATATACAACACTGCCAAGAATAGTCCTTTGCCAAAGTAGATGCTCAATAAATATTTGTGGAGTTACATTGAATTGAGACAAACTGAATTAGCTCAAGATTGCTGTGCATTGAGTTTGTCTACTGTTAGGTATACAATGCTCTTAAAGTGCACCATTTGTCTCAATTTTTTGTATAGTTGAAAGCTGATGTACTCTTAACTTAGTGCCATTTAAGTGAATTGGAAAGTGACATTTAATAATATTTGCATAACTCAAAAGCAGTTTACACTGTGCAAAATAGTAAAAATTGGAAGTGCTATTAAAAATAGGATGAATAGTGTAGTAAAGTGCATCAACTTGGCACAATCAATATGTCTTGAATTTTAAATATTAAAATTAAAATAAAGAAGCACCTGTTATACAACTCCTGAAACAATGGGACACAACTTCATTAGCAAATAGTGACACTGGCTTTCTAAAAGAAAAATCTGAGAACAGTTGCTAGGGATATTGTAAGCATTCATAGTGTCTATGGAAACTGAGCCTGCACAAAACGTGTAATGAGTAATAAAGAGATATCTGGAGGAGTGCCCAGTGTCAGAAAGACAATTAGGGTATAATTTTTCAAAAATTTTAAAGAGTAAAATAGAATAAAACATATATTTACCTTTTGCCTTTGAGTACAGTCGAAGGTTTTAATTCCAGACAAAATATAAAGAACAGAAAAACAAATAAAATAATTTAAACTTGCTTTGATTTATTAACAAATTACCAAGATTTAAAACATAATAGGACACTACTTACAAGGCATTACCCCTAGAATTGCCCCACCCACGTAAGTACTATCTGTAAGTCATGCAAGAATATCCTCATGCTTTGTAATTGCATTTGTACTTCAAAGATAAGGGAATAGAATTTATTTTCTTTTTGAAATGTTGCACCCTGGCACATCCAATAATTCTGAACTTCATTAATTAAAATAGACTGCCATATCCTTGACCAAGCTTCTAGACTCTTACTTTGGCTGATACACATGAACCTTGCTCTGAAAGAATGGCTATCATTTAAAAAAAAAGATTTATCCCCTGCCCTTATTTAACTAATGACTCCGGATATAGTGTTTTCTCAGAATTTCATGTCTCTAATGATGATATGGATATAATAAAAGCTTTATGTTAATGAAAAAAATCTACCAGCAATTGGTTTGTATGTGGTAAAGAGTCTTAAATAATACATTATTCATTTTTAATTGAATTTTTAAAAATACGAGTCAGAAATAAGTAACAGAAATCAGTGCCGGAAATCCAGAAAGTATCAGAAGTAAGTACCAGATAGTCAGTGCTCACTATAAATAGACACAATTCCTACACTCCTGGAATTTACAGGTAAATGAAGAAGCGAGATTTTAATCAAACCATCAGGAATACACATGTAAAATATGTAGCAAAAAAAGTTATTTTAAAAGTAATACATTAAGATGAATTTTCATTTAAATGAGGTAATCTTAGGGATTATAAATGTAGGGAATATATGTTTTGTGTTTATGTGTTAATATGATCATTATGTTTCCACTGTGGATTGACTAGAAAAATATCTTAAAATAATCATCCACAGTGAGTTTCTTTAGTTTTATATGATGTTTCAATAAAAGAGCACTACTCCTGATCATGAAGGTTTATTTATAACTTTCTATTTTGAGTGGTAATGCTATTGTTCTCTACTTATTGAGTACTATGTACTGTGAGGCATACATAATACTTTAAAAAAAATCTGAATTAATAAGCAGTTTTTTTAAGTTCAAGAATTAAGGATAGATGTGTTGTTAATAAACAATCAGCCAACTGAATAACTCAATTGATCAGAACATTGAGGTATTATAAACAAGAAAAGGGGAAAAAATGCTACCCAGAGTAACCAGAATTAGAGAAAATAGGAACCAAAATCTCCAGGGCAGTTTGGGTCCTGTTGAAGTCCATTAGTTCAAAAAGAACTACTGGAGTTCAAAACAATCAATCATTTCTCACTCAACCTCATGGGGTCAAATTCCATCCTCAATTACACGCACCTAACTTTCATTCAAGTCTCAGGGAGTTATACACACATTCAAGAGGGCAGGCTCTCGCCCTGTGCATTGAGTGGGGAGTAATTGATGACTTTCTCCTTGCTGTGCTTGGCTCAGTAAGCACAGCTAGCAGCAGAGGCCTACACTCCTAAGCAGAGTGGGAGGGTGCTATAAAAAATACACAGGCTTGAGTGCTGTACCAAAGCCTTGGCAGCTGTTCTTCATTTTAAATCTAGGAACGCCAACTTCACTAAGCGTTAAGATGTATTTTCTCCCATATTCTCCTTAGTTTATTTCTACTTTCTTTTCCCATCTTGATTATACTTTCTTCTCTTAAAAAGTGTTTATTTTCATCTTCTGCATCTTGTCCTCCTATCATTTTTTATTTTCTGTATTTTAATATATTAATGAGATAAAATGCTGGAGACAATCTGACATGTGGTAAGAGTTCAATAATTGCTAGTTTTACTGTGATGATTATTGTTATTCTGCATTATCATTGTGGCTGCTCGCATTACCTTTTCCTTCATTTAAGGAGGTTTTGGATAGATATAGAAAGACAATTCTTTAATCTTGACAAGATTTTATTTAGGAAATTTTATTTTTAGTATGTTTGTCTAAAATTACTTATTTCATGTCAAATTTATAATCACATAATGATTTTCTCTTTGAAGAAAAATTTAATGCTATAGCATACATGTTATTCTTACATGAGAAAAGTGATAGAAAAACATGAATCAACATGGAAAATATTCCCAAGAATGTCACTAGAAGAGTCAAGTTTTATAACTTGACCTAATAAAATGTTAGATTCCTGGGGTGAATAAATGAGTTGGTTTACTTTAGAGATAAAAATAGTATATTTCAATAACTGTGCTATTTTATTATAAGATATAAGGCAACTTAAAATAAGTTAACTATTTTGGATAGTATGAAGCTTAAAAATATCTAGCAAAAAAGTATTATAATTTTAATCAATGCATATTTAAATAGTATGTATATAAAATGTGTTTAATTTTAATATGTATAGTAAAATTATACATATATATATGTTTCCATTCTATTTGCTAGATTTCTTATTCTGCTATACCAGCACTCTCAGAAATATTTATTTTAAAAACCATAATTAATGAATTTGAGAATAAACTAAAGCATTTTAACAAAATACAATGTATTTGAAAATATTTAAAGTATAGGTAGGCCTTTAAAATAAGGTTCTAAGATCTTATGTACTCCCATTACTCAAATCAACATGTTTTTCCCCATGTTTAGCTCTTCAGATTCCAAGTGCAAAATCTCTGGTGTATGTTGCTCTTTGGTTCAGTTCTCAGTTTTTCAGCCTTCTCGTAAATCCTTGGAGCATGCTGATTTTGGATTCACGTAAGGACTTCAATGAAAACAATCAACAACATTTTCAACAAATATGTATTGAATGGCTACTACAAGCCAGGCCCTGTTCCTGTGGTTTATTAGTTATTAAGAGCCTGCCCCTGCACAAACCACCCGGACAATCATCAAAGCAAGTTGAATCAACCTGCTCCCGCTCGATCTCTCAGGTTCTCTGACTTCTATCTAGTCCATGTTCTAGTATAATACGAGAAGACTATTTTAATTGGTGGTCCCCTATGCTACTAAATTTTATCAAGAAGAAAATAATCCCACTATGTACCAGTGGTGCTATTTTAACCCCTCCCCGCCATTAACAATCATTTGTCATGCATATATACTGCTAGAACTTGCTTTCCTTTTCCTTAAAAGAAAAGGAATTTACTTTCCAGTCAATTCAGACTTCTTCTCTGAAAAGACTTCTTCTTCGTTGTCCACAAGGATTAGAAATCTATATATATATTTCTATATATATTTCTCTATATATATTTCTCTATATATTTCTATACATATATTTCTCTATATATTTCTCTATATATTTATATATATATTTATATACATATATATTTCTATATATATATTTCTATACATATATATATATTTCTATATTTATTTATTTATTTATTTTTGAGATGAAGTCTTGCTCTGTTGCCAGGCTGGAGTGCAGTGGCGCGATCTCGGCTCACTGCAACCTCTGCCTTCTGGGTTCAAGCAATTCTCTGCCTCAGCCTCCGAAGTAACTGGGATTACAGACGCCCGCCACCAGGCCTGGCTAATTTTTTGTATTTTTAGTAGAGACAGGGTTTCACCATCTTGACCAGGCTGGTCTTAAACTCTGACCTCGTGATCCACTCGCCTTGGCCTCCCAAAGTGCTGAGATTACAGGAGTGCGCCACAGCGCCCAGCCAATGTATTCATTTTTAATGTTTGTGCTAAAGCCCTTGTTGAGTAGTTTTATTAATAAAGCACCTGTAGTTAAAGATTATATTGAAAAATAATATAATCAGTGATAAAGAAAATGGGCACTTGAGATAGATCCCCTTGAAATTTGTTTCCGCAGTTTTCTACCTGAATATTTATCCTCTTTTTTTTTCTGATTCTTACCTGTAACTGAAGATATTTAAAAACTCCTCTACAGGATTATGAACTTTAAATATGCTAGTTAAGCTGAATGCATTTAAAGCCATTTTAGAGTAATACACAAAGTTAGTATTTAATGAAATCAAGTATAAACGAGAGGATCAGTGTTTCATAAAAAAGCTCACCTAGAAAAATTAAGTAAATTACCAAACAGAATTAAATATCCAATCAATATAAAATGTCCCTTCCTAAACATTGTGGGCTCTATAAAAGCCCTAGCTTTATAGGATGTTAACTAACATTATTTCAAAATAGACTTATATCATCGAATGAATTGGGAAACTCAAGGTTAAAAGAAGAAATCTTTAAGTTTATATTTTTATATATGTTTTAATCATGACAAGCCATAAAATTCACTTCACTGGACTGAAACAGAAGAAATTCATTAGGTGAAATTTAAATGTAAGAGGCGTTAGGGGTAAAATTTCAGTTAAACAGAGTAGTAAATATAGGTGATTTATAAGATAAATCCCTCCTTGCTTGTTCAAGAAAAGGTAATAAATGGATGGACAGTTAAAAGACAGACAGACAGAAAGCTAGATAATGAGATAAGGTATACAACAGAGTGAACTATGACTAACATTTAGTGAGATTGTGTTTTATTGATTTAGTTTGTGTTTATAGATTTAGTTATTATTTGTATTTACATGTTCAAAGAAGTAAAGACTTATAATTACAAGATGTGCTTTTTAGCTTAAGAATATTCTATGACAGAACTAGCTATGTTTGCCCATTAGTGAAGCATACCCTACAGATTATTTTATTGATTTTCTTTCAGCTAATGAATTCAGTAAAAATTCAGTAAAAGTGATGTTCAGAGCCATGATTTCTTAGATGCGTGAAAGGGAAGTCTGATAAGAGCTGAATACTACTCAGAATAAAATTGGAGGTTATAAGAAAACAGCTGATATTCTGCGACTTAAATAAGATGTTAGAAGAACCTATTTGTTGCCCTATAATAAACCACGGAAGACGTTATTTATTGCTCTGAATTCGATGTGTGTGGTAGAGGGAATAACAGCCCCAAAGATATTCACATTATAAGCCCCATAACATGTAAATATGTTAGTTTATATGGCAAAGAAAGAGTTTGCAGAAGTGTATAAATTAAAGAACTTAACATGAGGAATTTATCCTGAATTACCCTGGTGGGTCCAATTCATAAGGATCTTTATAAGAGAAAAGAAGAAAGGGAAGAAAGCACAGAGTAGGCCGTATGACAACAAAAGCAAAAGGAGAAAAGGCCACGTAATGGGAGGCCAAGACTGAAGAAATAAGGACAACACTCATCCTGGAAAAAGCCAGAAAAGAGATTCTGTATCTTTAAGAGACAGCCAGCCTACCAATACTGTGACTTTAGTCCGTCGAGACTAATTATTGACTTTTGATGTCCCAAACTATAAAATAATAAATATATGTTGTTTTAAGTCACTAATTTGTGGTTATTTGTTATAGCAACAATAGGAAATTAATACAGTTGGTATGCTAACCTTGCAATTCTTCAGTATAATCAACAGACAGTCTAGTACTTCATTAAAAGGTTTTTCTTTTTATGCCAAACTTACTAATAACATAGTGGCAATCATTGAGCTGTTTTTCCAACTGCCAACACACAGTGGCTACCTTCACAGTCTTAATATAAACCCCAGCACCTGTCGCTGTGATTTGAGCTCTGAATAGCACCTTTATTAAAGCCTCAAAAAGGGCATCTGGAAGGCATCATTAATGCCTAAAAGCAGCTTAGTCATAGGGAAGGGGGTTGATTCTCAAATCTGTGTTAATAAAGTAAATTCTGAACTAGACATTCTCTGAATCTTTAAAGAAAACTTTGTCTCAAACAATATACAAAATATTATTATCATTTAAAATTTATGTACAAGAGTTTAGCATAGCCTTTCTTAGACGCCAAAGTCAAATGAACGTCTCTTCTAAAACTATTTTAAAACCAAAAGCAAGGAAGAAAACACACACACACACACACACACACACACACACACACACTAGAAGTAATAAAATTTTCAGAAACTCTCCCTTCTTCCCATTCTGTTATGCGGAGCCAATACGAATACATTTGCACCTGTAAGTCTTTGGACAGCAACTCTGACTAATTACACTTTGGAGTAGAACTCATGACTTATTCATCTTTATGTCCCTTGCATAATCCAATGCATAGTAGAAGCTCAAAAGTAGCATGATAAATGAATAAATTCTATTTGACCCCAAAACATTCATGATTAAATGTATTACCACCAATTATATTACATTGCGAATACAGATAAAGAGGTTACTTTGACAAAAAAATATAGATGAGGTACAGTGTATACCCGTTTCCTAAACAATGAGTCTGGAGCTAATGTGTTGTTGGAGTTTCATATCTGATTTATTCATGTTTCTAGGTTTGCTCTTAGCTCTATGGAGCGCTCTACATCTATAACGAGAACTCTCTCTATAGATACAGGGAGAGAGAGAGAGAGATGTTTAGAGCCACCATTTTTAGAAGTGTGAAAGGGAAGTCTGATAAGAGCTAACTATTATGAAAAATATAAGCAGAAGTTATGGGAAAATAGCTGATATTCTGCAACTTAAATAAAGTATGAGAAGAGCTGTGTGTGTGGTGTGTGTGTGTGTGTGGAGAGAGAGAGAGAAAAAAAATAAGAGACAGGAGAGAAAGTGAGAGAGAGAGACAGATCGAACTCCAAGTAAAGGATTTATCTGGGAATAACATACTAAAAGTAGAATTGCAATTCAGAATATACATATAGACCAGGGAAGCCTCTGGTATGTCTGAAGAACAAAGAAAACACTAGAGTTTTTTGGGAAAAGAATAAAGCTAAGTATGCTGTTTTGAAAGAAATTCACTGGCGTGCTTGTGGTGCTATGCTGGGGCTGGTAAGCTCTTACTGGAGAGTGGTGGCAGTCATTAGGTAAAACTTGTCTTTAAAGTCATAGCAAGCCATTTTGACCTTGGATTGGGTTTGTTAGACAGTTCCTGGAGCAGGTCTTTGTGACCTGAATGCTTTCTCCGCATGGATTCTTGACTCCATTTTAGTTGGGTATAACAACTATAATTTCAGTTTGTATAATCAACTTTCACAGGGCTCTGACCCTTTTCTTCACTTCTGGGCCCAGAGAAAGCATCATGTTTGGTATTAAACCTGTGGCTGTTTACAGGTATGTTTGACTATAAGGCAGTATGCAGGAATTAATTTATCTTGGAGTAATATTTGACCAAGAAGAGATAGGAGATGGCAAGTATTTTGTAAATAAATCCCTTGCCCTTCCTTTTAGAAGATATCCCATATGAATAAGCAACACACTTTCTGTTGTTTCTGTTGAAGCTTGGGAGACACTTGTAATGTACCATATTGTATTTGTTTCTTCTCCTTCCCAGACTTCCTTTCTTTTTTTCTCCCCTTCTAATTTCGCTGGGATTACATTCCCCAGGAGAGAGCTGGTAATTGACTTTTGCTTTAAACTCTGTTATTTAGGTGTCTTTGGCCAAGACAGTTTCATTCTAGGGGCTAGGGCTTGGAAAAATGACAGAATCAATAAAAGTTGAAAATTTCAAACATCTTTCCCAAAGAAATAAGCATAAAAATAATATACATTATTTTTTCATTTGAATTTTAAAAATCAGAAATAGTGAGACCTGTAGCTCATTATGGGTGTTGGAGATATGCAGATTATTGGCTCTATGTTTCAATAGTCATTAGAATTTTTCATGTTGAGCACCCTTTGCTTGAATCTTCGTCAGTTGTCTACTTCTTGTACATCTTCAAAACAATCACGTCTCTTTCTGGGCTTGTCTAGCTTCTAAATATTGTTCAGGCATCATCTAACCCTGTCTCTTGCTAAGCATGTTCTACATATGATGTATTTTCTTTTAAGTAATTACAAACTGATCATCTACAGTTACAAAAAGTCTTTCAGAAGTACTTTATGTACTATATAGATTGAGAATAAAATAGCTGTGTTTTGTGCTGATTTCATAATATTAATATTTCATTTATACTCAAAAACCCAGTAATATAGGTAACAAATAACACATTAAAGTTTTCCTTTTTGTTGCATTTTAAAATATTTTAATTTCTTAATTTTCTCAGCTATTCTAATGGACTGTCATATCTTGAATTTTGGTCTTATAATTTTATAATGACAAATTGTCTACTTTTTGTCCTATGTAGTGAAGTATCAAATTGAAGGTCTAGGTACAAAAATTTCTATCATGATAAATCATTTGGTATATCTTAGACTATAACTATATGTCTGCTATTTGTAATTTTGTATCCCCTATCCCCTTTTATTCTTCATACTCGTCTTAAACAACATTTGTTTAATATCATTTACCTATGAATGCCTACCAAAAGTTTGTTTGGGATACCAAAGGTTTGTTTTAATAAGTAAAAGGCAATGTCTTTGCTCACTTTCTCAGAAGAATATTTTCTGAGAAAAAATAAGTAAACCACTATTTAAATAAAATAGTTTGTACTGTAAAAAGAAGTGTGTATACCTTTCTAAAATGAAGGTCAAAAAGTATATGCACAAAACTTTTACAAAGGAAAGGAGCATAATTTTACAGAAAACATTATTAAATGAAGCCTTTCTCCATAATATTTGGAAATTGTTTTATTAAGATAAAAATAACTTTTCAATAGCAAATTGTTTTAGAAGCAAAAGAAAAAAACATTGTTTAGGTGAAAAAAATAACCTCTCATGGAACTTACAAACAACAAGCAGCTGTGTGTTTTTAACCTCTGTCATATTTTTTGCTTACGTTTTGCCTCTTTTTAAGAAAAAGCATCTCGGCTTCTCTCCTCAATTTCTAGCATTTGGTCACTTTTTAAAAAAATCACAGATGCTCACTTGCTTAAGTAATTGTATTCAAATGATTTTTATTGCATAAAAATGATCTCACTGCTGGATATTGTCTATGGTTTGAGTATACAGCACAAGTCATTTAAATAATAAGGTAGTTGCTTCCAACTTTAATCTTGCCTATAGAGACTAACAGGCATTGTCTAGCTTCATTACCCTTTAGGGGGTTAAAGTACAATATTAATTAGTATTTCTGCTTTCTCAGTGTCCATAACAATTCTTCTATCTCATTCAGTAGCTGTTTGTGGTAAATGTTCCTGCATACCTGTGGTTTCGTAGATTTCTACCACTGGCCACAATGTGGAATTGTAGAAGAAGAAGGTCTATGTAAAGTTTCCAGAAATTTCACTCTATTATATTACAGGACATATATGTTGGAATGTATATGTATTTCTTAGTAAACTAAGACAGTTTTATTCTATACCTAGAAATTAATTGCATGTAATCAGTACACAGTATTGGGTAATATCAAAATCCCTGATTGAAATTGCCATTAACTTGAGATTATGTTTGCAAATCAGATTAGTGTATTGACTAATTGCACAATACTAAATTATGAACTGGGTTCTAGGTCCTACTCAGTCCTTTATACCTGATCAAGCAGTCAAGTAACTTAATTTTTATTCACGCCTCAGTTTTCATATTCGTGAAATGGAGTAATAAGCTATTTTGTGACAAAAATATTTTCTTCTATATTCCTATAGCTTAGCAGTGTGCTCCTAGCTAAGAGTCAATAAATATTTGTTTATCGGAGAGACTAAAACAAGTGATTTTATCAGATGATCTTTTAAATGCCGTTCCTGTTCAAAGACCGTTAATTATTTACAATGCCTATTTTTCCCATGCTACACATAAGTAGCAGAAAAGTGTAAAATATTTGTAAAAAGGAAGATATTTTGAGGAATAATAATGTCTTCTATGTTTAATGGCTTAGCCACTTTATAAGGACTGAGGCCTCAATTCATTCTGAAGTAGTTTTTAATAAATAGTGATATTTCTTTTCAGTTGTCTAGGTCCACAAGTTGTGGACAATTGAATAAAGTGCATCTATGGTAAACCACCTTGAGAAAAATATATCATAATATGGTGCACTCAATAAATGCTACACTCTGATAAGGTCACATGTCTTTTAATCCTCAAGACTGGAGCTATCTCTAATGGGCCAGAAGAGCTGAAATTCTAATATCAATCTATTTACATTTCACCCTCCTCTTTCCAAAATGTGGAAATACATGAAGTTCTGAGGAAGAGGTTGGTGCTGCAGGATTTAACGGGGGATATTCTAAAGCCTGTTCAGTGGCATTGTTGTTGCTTCTCCAAGCTACAAAAAATTACAGCTCAGAAATATTGATCTGGGAGTTGTAGAAATCTGCTGTATCATGTTTTTTAGATCTATGGCTTCTTCTCTCTTAAACTCTGTCCACAGTTTTACTCACTTGTTCAATTCTCAACCTGTTATTTTTTAGCACATTTAATCCTTCCTTCAGATCCTCAAGATGCTAGCAGTCCCAGGAATGTTCTGTTCATGTGATTTTGGCATGAGTCTTTTACCCAAAACCATTTTTACCTTTCCAACCAGAAGATTCACTTCTAAGCCTAAAGCAGCATCAATAATCCTTTATTCTGCCAAATATAACCAATATAACTTTTTTACTACTTTTGTGCTCTAGTATTAAAAATTCCAAACAACAACAACAAAAAAGTAAGTCCTTGGTAGGACATCTTACTATACACAATCACACATATATGTATACACACACATGTATATACATATATATAAACACACACATTCAAATACACACACATATAACAAGAAATAAAATTTTCATAAAGACTTTTGATTACTTGGTGTGCCCATTATATAACTTTGAAACACTTCCTTTCTGTAAATTGCACATTGAGAACATTTATTTCAAATGTTATTTGTACTCTAGATTCTGTGTAAGTGATTTGTGTGTATTATTTTAGTGCATACTTAAAAATGTTATGAACTAATAATTTTCATTAACTACATTTTACAGATGAGAAAACTGAGGCTGAAGGTGATTAATTTAGGAGCAAATTCTCAGAGCTATTATTGGCAGGTCAGTATTCTTTCAGAAATTTTTCTGAATCTAGAATCAGTGCTAATAACCTTTACGCTGCTTTCTATCGCTTTGCAGTTGGTCCTATGTTGCTTCAGATTTTATGATTTTTCATCCTTCCAAATGAAAAAAGTTATTTTTGGTTTCCTTTTAACTAAAGAGAAAATTTGCTGGGCAAGGTAGCTCACATCTGTAATCCCAGCACTTTAGGAAGCTGAGGCAGGCGGATGCCCTGAGCTCATGTTTGAGTCCAGCTTGGCCAACATGATGAAACCCTGTCTCTACTAAAAATACAAAAATTATCTGGGTGTGGTTGCGCATGCCTGTAATCCCAGCTACTCAGGAGGCTGAGGAAGGAGAATCACTTCAACTTGGGAGGCGGAGGCTGTAGTGAGCAGGGATTGTGCCACTGTACTCCATCCTCGGTGACAGAGTGAGACCCTGTCTCATGAATAAATAAATAAATAAATAAAATTAAATAAAAAGAAAATTTTCTTTGCTTTTTTTTGTTTTTGGATTCTGCCATACCAACCAAAGTAGTTCAATCACTTGTTATGTAGATACATTTTATTATCTTATTATGTATTAGCTTGATAGTATGGTTCTGAGTTGTGAACCCATCTTTTGAAAGGCAAAATAAATAAGTAGAGGCCTGTTTTTGCAATTAATTGCTTGTGTAACTTTGGACATGTACTAATCCATTGAAATTATTTAGCACTCAGATTCCATATCTCTAAATGTTTAAGATGAAGGTATTATGTTCCCAGTATCTTTTTATTCCAAAATTCTGTGTTTTTATGCAGTGTTTCATATATAAAAATTACTTGTTTAATTAAGAACCAGCATCCTCACAAAACGAATTGAGTTTATTTTTATTTTTATTTTTTGCCAAACATTTACCAATGTGCTTAGAAATACTGGGAATCAAGTTAATTTCGTATGTTCTTTTATTTGTAATGGGTTTTTAAAAATTATTTAAATCCAATCTTTCACTTACCCTTACTTTATCTGGGAGACAACTATGCAACTTGAAATTCTAAAATAATTTTAAGCATGATTTATTTAGGATATGCTTAAATATTAAGGCAGTTGATTTGTAAAATAGCAAAGTGGTAGGGAAAAATTAATGTTTTTAAATAACATTTTAATTGATAAAACAGTGTTTAGAAATGCATTTTTTGAAGTTCAGGAATTTGAAGTTCTTTTCAAATATTTTATTACCATGATATTATGAATTTTTGATATAAAAACATATTACGGAACATGTTAGCAGGAAACTTTACCTTTATAGAGAAAACAATTGTTGTATTGTATTTTTAGTATAGAATAACAAATAGATGTATAACAGAGAAAAGAGAACAGTTTGCAGAAAACTATTTTAGAAAACAGATTTGCATGTGTCCATGATAATACATACTGTTTTTCATTTTACTGTATTTAAGCTCAAGATAGTTGATGTGATGTAGAGTGTGTAAAAGGTTATGTTCAAACAAACAAGCCTAAATTTCACGAAATTCGGACTTACTCGTTAATTCAACAACTTTTTATTGATTTTGTTTATTGTGATAGGCTTTGAGTAAGCGAAATTAGAACAGAACTGTTCCCAGACTAATAGACTTATTTACCACTTAGTGGATGCAGTTGCTTTACTAAATTTTACATGCATTTTCTCAACTAAACCTTTTATCAATGCGATTACAATTATTATCCTAATTTTATGAATATTAAAACTAAGGGACATATCCAGAATATGCAAGAACTCTTAAAGTTCAACAAAACTTAAAGAAAATTGGAAAATATTTAAAATGAGAAAAAGATATGAACAAAGAGCTCACCAATGAACATAAAAACGGCAAGTATGTGAAAATATGCTTAACATAATTTGTGACTAGGGAAATACAAGTGCCTGTATCAAAACTCCTCATGTACTACATAATTATATACACCTACTATGTACCCACAAAAATTAAAAATTAAAGAATTTAAAAATGCAATAAATTACTATTACGCACATAACAGAATGAGTAAGATCCAAAATAAAACAAACATATAACAATACCAATTGCTGATGAGGAAGTGGAACAACAGGAATTCTCACTGATGGTGAGAATTAAACCTGGTATGGCCACTTTGGAAAATTGTTTAACGGTTTCTTACAAAACTAAATGTAATGGTACCATAGATCGTGCAGTCACACACCTAGATATTTGCCAAACTGATTTAAAATTTAACAACTACGGAAAAACCTTCACATGAGTATTTACAGTAACTTTATTCAAAATCACCAAAAACAGGTAGGGACCACAATGTCTTTCAAGGTGAATCGATAAACTGTGGTACATCCATATAATTAAATACAATTCAGTGATAAAAACAAATGCGCTATAAAGCCACAAAAAGACATAGATGCACTTAAATGCATATTGCTAAATAAAATACTGAAAAGGCAATATGTTGTTTATATAAAAGTTTTTTTTAAAAAACAAGGCTATAAAAATAGTAAACAGATTAGCAGTAGTCAGGGGTTTGGGGTAGGGGAAGTGAGGAAACAGAAATAAACAACTGAAGAAAAACAGATTTTATAAGGACAATGAAATTATTCTGTATGATAATTCAATGTTGAATACATGAGTCTGCATTTGTCAAAACTCATGCAAATTAACAGTGTTGTGAGTAAATCATAATATTATATATTTTTCTTTAATTAGGAGACAAAATGGCTTTATTGGTGAATTCTATCAAATATTTACCATGATTATTTAAATATTCTCCTAAGAAACAGAAGAGGAGGAAATACATTCCAACCCATTCCCATATCCAGTATTACCATAATACCAAAACCTGACAAAGACATCACAAGATAACTACAGACCAATACCCCAATGAATATTAATGCAGAAGTCCTCAATAAAAACTACCAATATGAATTCAACAGCATGTAATAAATACTATAAACCTCGACCAAGTGGGATTTATCCAAGGGATGACAGCTTGGTTCAAAATAAGAAAATGAATCCCTGAAAACACCATATTCACAGAATCAAGGTTGGTGTCAGGGGTGGGAATCGATCATCTCAATAGATGCAGAAAAATAACTGATGAAGTCCAATACATTTTCATGATTGAAAAAACACTGTGAAAAGTGGAAATAGAAGAATTTTCTGAAAAGCAAGGTCATGCTTATTTCTGAAAGAATGAAAACTTTTTCTCTGAAAATCAAAAAGAAGACAAGGATTAGAAGACTACCTTTATCATTGCTTTCAAATAATGTATTGTAACTTCTAACTAGAACAATAAGGCAAGGAAAAGAAATAAAAGAAATTTAGATTTTAAGGGAAGAAGCAAAACTATCTCTATTTGCAGATGATACTCTCTTATATACAGAAACCTCCCAAAATTCACAAAATCTATCAGAACTAATAAATCTGTTCTACAAAGTTGCAAGTTATAAGCTCAATATTTTTAAATGGTGTATTTTGATACATTAGCAATAAATGATGTGAAAATAAAACTAAGAAAACAAACAATTTTATTTCTATTGGCATCACCAAGAATAAAGTATTTAGAAATAAATTTAACCGAAGAAGTGCAAGATGTACGGTGAAGGCTTATGCAGTGACAAAAAAATGTTGAGATAAATAATACCTACCTAAATGAAAGGCATATTTTATTTATTGTTAAGATGAAAATACTTCAAAAACTGATCTGCAGATTTAATGTAATTCCTATCAAAATTCCAACTACCTTCTATTTTCTCAGAAATAAAAAAACTTAACTTGAAATTCATAACGAAATTCAAGGAGCCCAGCATCAGCAAAACAATCTTGCAAAGGAACGAAGTTGAAGAACTTACACTTCTCAATTTAAAAACTTCCTACTAAACAAGAGTAATCAAGAAAAGATAGTAGTGACATAAGAATAGACATATAGAGCAATGAAATAGAATTATTTCAGAGATAAATCTTTATGTATCTATAGTGAATTGATTTCAACAAGGGTGCCAAAAATAGTTTATATTCTTTTCAACAAATGCTTCTAAGGGAGGAGACCACCCCTCATATTGTCTTATGCCCAATTTCTGCCTCCAAAGAAAGAAGAAGTAAAAACTAAAGGGTAGAAATGAAATCCACAGGCAGACAGGCCGGCACCACGCCCTGGGCCTGGTAGTTAAAGATCCACCCCTGACCTAATTTGTTATGTTATCTATAGATTCCAGACATTGTATGGAAACTCATTGTGAACATCCCTGTCCTCTTCTGTTCCATTCTAATTACCGGTGCATGCAGCCCCCATTCGATCACGACCCTCTCATGCAGACTCCCTTAGAGTTGTAAGCCCTTAAAAGGAACAGAAATTCGGATTTTGGAGACGTGAACCCGCCGATGCTTCCTGCTGAATAAAGCCCTTTCCTTCTACAGCTCGGCATCTGAGGGGTTCTTGTCTGCGGCTTGTCCTGCTACATTTCTAGGACGTCTGAATATCCATATGCAATAAAAGGAAGTTGGGCTTCTACTTCACAACATACGTGAAAATTAAGTCAAAGTGGGTCAAAACCTAAAAATTATTATTTAAACTATAAAACTCTTATAAAATAATATAGCTGTCGATCTTTGTAATGTTGGATTTGTCACTGGTCTTAGATTTGACTCTGAATGTATAAGCAACAACAACATGTAAACAGATAAACAGGACTTGTGAAAAAAAAAAAACTTTTGGCATCAAAGGACACTTTCAAGAAAAGACAATTTACAGAATGGGAGAAAATATTTTCAAATATGTATCTGCTAAGGGCCTACTATCCAGAATATATAAACACCTCACACATCTCACCATAAAAAGACAAATAATCCATTTAAAAGCAGGCAAAGGATTTGATGGATATTTCTACAGAGAAAGTATCTTAGTGGCCAGTAAGCATGTGAACAAATAATGAAACACAGTCAATAAAGAAATGCAAATCAAAATTACAATGAGATATCACTTTATAACCACTATATAGTCAAATAAGTGGAAAATAACAAGTGTTGACAGGGAAGTGAAAAAACTGAAACCCTGATCTATTGCTCATGGAAACAAACTCAGGTGTTCAATAAATTATCATGTCAAAATAACTTAATTTCCATACTTTTCTAAAATAACTTAATTGCCATACTTCTCCACGTATGGTGTTACTTTTATTACAGCCCATTCTCCTTGTTAACTTACATGGACTCTGATTTCCCTGAGAGTTTAATTCAAGTTCTGGAAGGTTTGCATCCTGATGAGGAGTTAGGAATGAACATCTGGTTCTCTGGTTCTTTTTTTTTTTTTTTTTTTTTTTTTTTTTTGACAGGGTCACTCTGTCACCTAGGCTGGAACAGTGGCACCATCACAGCTCACTGCAGTCTGGAACTGCTGGGCTCTAGCCATCCTCCCACCTCAGCCTCCTGACTAGTTGGGACTGCAGGCACTACAGGCACACACCGCCATGCCTGGCTAATTTTTTTTTTTTTTTTTTTTTTTTTTTTGAGATGAGTTTTTGCCATGCTTCCCAGAGTGGTCTTGAACTCCTGGGCTCAGGTGATCTGCCCACTGTGGCCTCCCAAAGTGCAGGGATTACAGGGGTGAGCCACCTCACCTGGCCAATATTTGGTTCTTAATACCACCCAGCTGTCATTAGATTGTAATTTTTGCAAAAGCAGAGACTTTGTGTGCATTGTTCACTGCTGAGTCTCACTGTTTATGAAAATGGCACGTAACAGATGTTCACTAGATGATTGTCTAATTACTTAAATCTATGCTAGCATATCCTGAGATGGCCAGTGCTCTTACCGATTCTCTGTCATTTTTTTCGGTGAACTAATTATTACTTTAGGGATCTTCCAGCAAAGAATTTGGAAAGTCTCTGCATCTTTTTAGGTCGTCTATGCCCAGAAATGTCATGCATTCTTTCCTGATCTGTGCATTCCTACTATCTCCCAAGGGCACTTCACAGGAAATGAGAAACAGGTCTCCTTTATGCTCAAATATCAAAAATTTACCTGAGATTTGACCAAGGAACAGGGTACAGAGCCCCTTTCTCTCACACTCAATACCCCTTCCTCTCTTTATTTAGCTTACTGTTCAGAGAATCTTATTCTCTACTAGGGTATGTGGGAAGAGGTGTGGGGAGAAGACTGCTTTCCAGGAGTAAAAGGATTTTTGCTCTTAATATTTTTCTTTTTTTTTTAAACTGTAGTTGAACAGTTTTATTTAAAAAGTACATTAATGAACATTAGCTATATTCTGTTGCTAATGGATATAAAGGTAAGAGAAACAAGAGTCTTGTCCTCAGGAAGCCCAGAGTCTAAATAAAATGTTTGTCTATATCTTGTACGGTATGAATATCTGTGATAATTTCATCTAACATTTTTGCTAAAAATCAAACATTGAGAATTAAAAGCCACATTGTTTCCCTCTCTTGCTTTGGCTGTGAGGAAGCATAGAACTCAATGTTATATCAGTAATCATGCTCATTACGATATTTGTGGTAGTTCTTTGTTTTGATAAATTTTTTTATTATTAAAATTAATTTTCCCTTTTATTCTTTTATGGGTACAGACTTTTGAAATCTAAAGTTTTAAATGTGAATCATGTTTTAACTTCTTTTTCTTCTTTTGTGCCTTTCTTCAACTAGTGATTAAGCTATGCCTGAATATTTGAATGGGGAAAAGACAAAGATGAAGGTAATATTAATACTATAAATGAGAAATCGTAAATAAGTAAATTTGAATAAAGGTGTAAGTAACTAATTATATCTTTGTATAAACTACCACATACAGGTATGTTACTGTATATGTTTGAGCTACAGGCAAAATAAATAACACAATAATATTAAAAACTGATGTAAAATCCCCTGTTGAATGATAAAAATCTGTTATTTAATTTCTTCTGCAATATTATTAAGAAAAAATTTAGTTAGAATGCAAAATAAAAGGAAGATAATTTCTGTACCTATCCTCATACATATGTATCTACTACTACAACAGGGATTAACTCCTCTCCAATTGAGAGAGTAATGTCAAAAATAAGGTTAACATATAGATTCCTTGGCTGCCTTCTACTAATAGAGAGCCAGAAAGAATGGTATCCCTGAAGGCCCTGTGTTCCCTCTTAAGGAGCTTGAACTGTGTTCTATATCAGGTAGTAAACAAAAAGTCATCTTGCTTAGTCAACATTGACTTTTCATTCATTAAAGCTACCAACAAAGACCTCATTCTATTTTCTATTTATGCTAGGTATTTTACTGAAATATCTTCCTTCCCTATATTCAAGAAATTTTCAATTGCCATCAATGTCAGGTTTTTAGCCCAATAATCTGATTACTTATACCTGTTTATTCAAGAATGAAATTTAAGAAATTAATGTATAAACCTGTATTATCATACCTTCAGTTACCAAAGTCTCTTTCGGTAGATTGCACTTCAAGCCAAACAAATAACTAAGGGTAGTGATTTCTGGCACATCAATGAGGATGATACTTTGACACATTTGAGAAATTTCCTATTTACTCAATCAACATCCTGTATTTGGCTATACATTTTAATCTCATATGAAACTAGCCTTACTTTGGACTAAAGTTAGTAGCCTAGAAAATGCAGAATAAGATAAATGTGATACTCCAAAAAGTGACTAAAGCAAAGCATTAATTTATTTGTTAAAACACTTTAAATGATTGACTAACAAAGTATTATGTGTGTGTGTGTGTGTGTGTGTGTGTGTGTGTGTATGTGTATTTTCTCTTCCTGAAGCAAATGTGAAATATTGCTGGGTCTATAGAGTTTGTTGATGTGAATGTTATTTATTTTTAAATTTTTATTTTTAAACAGAATTTTATTTTAAAAAAAATGATCAGCCTGATAAGAAATAGGTGCAAAAGCCAGTACAAATTAAAAACCCAAAATTACTTTAATTAGAATGATCAGTGTCTCATTTATTGATATTTAAACAATATAGTATCGTTTATTCATAATTGTCCTTACATAGCTCTAGATTTCTAGGAATAGACTAATCTTTGAAAAAGCACAAGGAGCCTGAAAATTGTAATCGGTATAATTTCACATACTATTCTGTTAAGAAAATATATCAGTGAATTGTAATTCACTTTAATATATGTGTGTGCATATATATGAATGTTAAAATTCCATATTAATCTTCAGGTCAACTAACATCTTGTCTCATCATATATTCCAGGTGAGTGTATTAACAGTAAACTCCTAGATGTATGAGTATAGAGCAACCTCAATCATCTCTGAAAAAAAACATTTAGTGAGCTCAGATCTCAGTGAGGATATTACTAGAATGTCAAAACTGGGAGTAGGCATCACCTCTCTTCTAAGCAAATATTTTGAAAACAAGCCCCAGGGAAAAGGGCATTTGGATGTCAATTTAGAACAGGTGGAGGAGACGACAGGGGAGCGCCACCAGGCAAGAATCAACATACCGGAAATAACCGACAGGGCCGCTCTCTAGTCTATTTAGTGCCCAGCAATTAATCCCTGAAAAAAAAAAAAAAACACTAATATGTAACACATATTTATTTGAAAATAAGTAGTACCAGAATAAGTGGATATTAGGGCTTATATATTCGGAAATTGCAAAATAAAACTCTTACTGGACTTTTGAAGTTGAAACTCCTTGAAACCAGACTTCTGATTTTAGCAACTTTTTTCTCATCCGTTTTCCCCACTTCTTCAAGGGATTTAAGAAAATTTTAGAAGCATGATGGCAGTGTCAATCTTTAAATGTCACTGTTTAATTTTAGCCATCTTTTAAATTACTAACTTTTCTAATCTAATTATATAAATGGTAATTACCTATAAAAATAGCAATTAATTCTGAGAAGAACCTGTAAAGATAAAATTGTGCTTATGAAGCCTGAAACCTTGTACTCAGTAGGAATTAAATTCAATGAAATCAATGGGAAGCAATGCCAGAAGTAAGCTTCATACCAAGGCCTAAGATTATGAATTTGCTCAACATTGTATAATTATTTTCCCCACTTTACTTGAGTTTCTCAACTACAGTGATGAAGGACATAAACTAATTACTGAATTGACTTTGATCCTTGTGGTAGCTTACGTGATTAGGCTTTGTGATGTTTAAAGTCTGTATTCTAAATATGCAAAAAAAATAAGCTTAATGATTACAACAAAGGTATGCAAATCAGAAATAGTCGTCCCTCCTTTCATTTGGTACTATCGCCTCAGTGCCAAAAATTTTCAAAGTATTTTATGTGCATAGACTGTGTGACCATTGAGTTAGCTGTTCCATCAGTATAGGAAAAGGAGAAAAATGATACACACCAGAACAATCCTGAAAATCCTTGTATATCAGTGTTTCTCACCATGAATATGTTGTCCCCTCCTCCTCACCGGCCCACAGGAGTGATCTGGCAATGTCTCAAAACAATTTTGTTCACACAACTGAGGGAGAATGCTACAGGCATCTAGTTAGTAGAGACCAAAAATGCTACTAACCACCTGTAATTCACAAGAAATCTCCGTGCAACAAGAGCCATCTGTCCATGTTGTCAATAGTACCATCATTGTGTGCCTTGTGCTACATCCAAACAGAAAATATAAAGTCAAATAAGTACTATCAGAGAAGAAATAGGGGCACTGTAGAACAAATCTTGAATATATATTGACAATGGAATGCTGACATTTAAAAAATAATGTAAAAATATTGAAATTCATATTGTGAACAAAAGCTGATAAAATTATCATTTTTGTGATGATTAGATTGACATAACTACTATAGAACAGGTTTACTTCGATTATTTTTCTCAAAGGTGTATTTGTTAGAATTACAGGTAAATTACCTCTAATTCTTCCTTTCTCCTTATAATTTTATGGTATTCTCAATAAGGGACGTTTTACAGAAATCAGCAGTTCCTATAAAAAATCTTGGCAATAATATAGAGACAAAGCCAAGAACTTGAATAGACCATAGATAATTAATTTGCCAATTAAAAAGAAGTTATTGTCTTAGCTACTAGGTGACTAGTGGGTTTTTTTGTGTTTTTGTTCGTTTGCTTGTATGTTTTCAAAAAATCCTAAATTAGGATTTGAATTCTAAAATCTTCAACTAAAACCTCCAATTCTTCAGATGTGGAAATCTTGATCTATAGCTTGTTCTGAATGAGAGTAGTCTTTTATTCCAAGAAAGAAGAATACATCTCCATTATACATTATTTTCTACATGGAGGAATTTTATGGATTAAAAATTCCCTTTGTGAGGTTGTTTGTTCCTCTTAAATCTATTTTGTTTGTGTCATCACCATTCCCAAATGAATTTCCTCCATTAGAGATATTTACCCAGTATCTGAGAATTTCTGTGTAGGATGTGTGGAAAATCATTCACCTCCAGAGAAAAGCAGGTGCATATCACTTCCCATCTTTCTTTCTTTTCTTTCTTTCTTTCCTTCCAACTCCCAGAAAGAATTACTTCCTTATTATAACTCTGGACCATTTCAAATTCCTGGTAGGATGAAGACTTACAGAAATAAAAAGGCATGGCATCCCTGATAAAAATATATAATTATACACAAAACACTATAACAATTGAGAAAGATGAAAATAATAAATATTTTATTTTTCACTATTATAAAACAATTATAAGGTTATTTGATTATAGTATCTGACATATCAATGTTTTATTAAGGGAATTCTAATACAACAAATAATTAAGAGTAAGTTGCTCAATTAACTTAGTAGAAGCATGAATGTGAATAAGTAGGCAATTCTTTAGTATTCATCATAAAATGCCAAGCAAGGAATACTGATGGAGATTGTTTTATATTTGTCTGCCTGAAAATTTGTATTTACTTTTCATATTTTTGCCTGAAAATCTTGTATTTACTTTTCGTATTTTGTTGTAATAAATCTCTTTGAACAGTGCAAACTTCAGAATGACATTTGAAAGGAATTCATAATTGTTTCTATAATATAGTAAGCATAATGACTTTTATGTAGTCATTTAATTGGCTTGGGCAGAGTGATCTTCTAAGTAGATATATCGTATAGTATATATGTATTTATATGAGCTAGATGTTGAAATGAAAACTGAAATGTTTAGCAAGATATTATGAGAAGTTTATCACAAAATTCACCAACAATTCACCTACCTGAAAAAAGGGACCACATATATCATCTTTTTCTATTGTTTTTAAAAACACCTTGAAAACTAAAAATAGATGTACACAAAGGCCCTGTTGCAATGGAACTATTTCATTAGGATTTCAATGGAGCCATATGCAAGTTAGTATGTGAAAATCAAGTGTTTTATATGTCTATTTCCTCCCACAATTTTTATTTAACCAAATGTATCTAAAACAGTAAAATATAATGGCTTTATAATACTGTTGAAAAAATCTTAGCACAGATTACAGATAACAAAAAGTGTTATGTCTTTTGTCAATTTCTTCTGCCTCTGAGTATATGGACTCATAGTTGATCATGCTAGGATCTGTGAAGAATGTTGCTGGAGAAAATGATTTTCTTGTTACTGTTCTTTAGAGTTCGTTTATTATTGTTCATTGTCATGCTTTACTGTGGGATGACATGTAGCTTTTTCTATCACACCTATGCTTGCTTAAGAAAAGGTTCCTTAACCCTTCTCTGTCACTATAATTACCATGTGGTGAGGACACTGACAAATGGAAAGGAATGGAAGTGTCCTGAGGAAGATCAAACCCTCTGACGATGCTTAGCCATATGAAATGACAGAAGAGATTCTGTAGATGAAAGAGCACGGGAGAATAACAGGTCAAGATACTGAAATTGTTAAATTTAGCCTAAATGTGTCTCTGTACATAGTGAAATGTAATCTAGCTTAGTATATAAACAAACTTTAACCTAACTTAAGAGTAATGTGTTACTTAATGATGGTGGTAAATTCAGAGAAATGCCAGATGAGAAATGAGATTTTGTCATTTTGTGACCATCGTAGAGTGTACTTACACAAACCTAGATGGTATAGCCTACTATATGCCTAGGCTATACGATATTGCCTATTGCTCCTATGCTACTATGTTACTGTACTGAATACTGCAGGCAATTGTAACACAGTGTTAAGTACCCCTAGATCTAAGCATATCTAAACATAGAAAAGGCAATGTGCTGCCTTAAAACATTATGATGGCTATGACGTCACATGATAGGAATTTTTCAGATCCACTATATTCGTATGGGACCATTACGATACATGTGGTTCATCTTGACCAAAAGCATCATTTTTAGGGCATGACTAGATATCCTTGCAATAAATATGTGAGCCTCAGCCAATCACAGGCTGCTAACTGATCAGACCATGTAAATATAAACTAGCATATGTTTTATCACACCATGCCTAAATAAGGCATATGCTGAGCTATAAGCAACTGAGCTGTTTCTGTATATCACTTTCTTTTTTTTTTTTTTTTTTTTTTTTGAGACAGAGTCTCGCTCTGTCGCCCAGGCTGGAGTGCAGTGGCGCGATCTCGGCTCACTGCAAGCTCCGCCTGCCGGGTTCACGCCATTCTCCTGCCTCAGCCTCCCGAGTAGCTGGGACTACAGGCGCCCGCCACCACACCCAGCTAATTTTTTGTGTTTTGAGTAGAGACGGGGTTTCACCGTGTTAGCCAGGATGGTCTCGATCTCTTGACCTTGTGATTCACTCACCTTGGCCTCCCAAAGTGCTGGGATTACAGGCGTGAGCCACTGTGCCCTGCCCCGTCACTTTCTTTTTGTCTCTCTAAATTCTGCCTGCCAACATTGCTAACTGGATCTCTATGACACTCTAGCAGTTCATAGTGCTGCCCAATTCATGAATCTTTCTTTGTTTAAATAAATTCAGTTAAACTTAATTTGTCTGAAATTTTTCTTTTAATAGAACTGAGCAGCCACATTTTTTAACCTAATAATTTTTATATAAGGATAAATGACTAAGTTAAAACTAATCTTAAATAGCAGAATTGCAAGTTATTAACTCAGATACTGTGTGTGCATAATATATAATTCATTTTTCATGGTTGCTGTTATTCAAAACATACATAAAGGAGAAAGGAAGTTAAGTGTCCATGTGTCTTACACTTGGAAGTCAATAGATGCTATATAAATTTTTAACGTTGATTGTATAGTTGTACAAATATTTTAGTTACATTCATGACAGAAAACAAATATGAACAAAATTCAGCGTTTTCTTCATCAAAGTGGGGATCTGGGTGTTCATTTTATAACATTTTGAGGCTTTTTAAGGGTTTTTTGTACAAATGTATTTCACTAATGAAAATTATAAAAATAAGTATAATGAAATGGAAATAAGCCATTGAGTTTAAGACATAGTAACTAATATATAATATGCTAGTAGTTCATGTGGATTTTATTATTATACAAATATTCACTCTTTCCTAGCCCTTTATTAACCACCAAAAAAGTCCCCACCCCATTGATGAGTGTATCAAAGCGACATGGCTTGGACAATTGAATGTACCAGTGTGACGTTTCTCAGTGGAGGCTTTAAGAGGCATGATGGGTTCCTTGCAGACCTTGTGCTCCACCATCTGCCATGAGAAGAGCATGCATATCTCAGGTATCTATTAGCCCCAGAAAGTGAGACATGCAGAGCACATCTAAATCCAACCTGCAGGCAAGAACAGACCTATTCCAGACAATCCACAGGCTTTTAAATTTAAAAACACTAGTGTGAGCAAGAAATAAACCTTTGTTATTAGTAATCCACTGAAATGTTGGGGTTTGTGTGTTTTGCAATATAATTGCAGCAAAATATATATAACATAATCATGTTATCATTTTTGCCACAGTAAAATAGTGCACTTTGTTTCCCCAAACAGGTAATGGAAAAACATTTATTAACACCAAAATAGTTAATGAGAATTCCAGATGGCAACTAACTTGAGTTTATCTCAGCATATGCATCTTTCTTTATTTCACTAAATTAAAGATAATGAGGAATTTTTAAGGGCTTTAGAATGAGTCATACCTGTGTTCAAATCCTGGCTCTTTCATTTAATAATCTGATTAACTCTTCCATGAGTTTCAGCTCCTCATTTGCATACAGAAATAATGCCAACTTTATTGTTTTTTAGAGTCAAATACAAATAGCATGAAAAGTATCTAGCACAGTTTATGGAGCGTTGTAAGGTCAATAATTAGTAGCTATTATTATAGAGCTCTATACTGCTGTTTTTCAAAGAGAAAAAACACTTCTGGATAGTGTTGGATTCCATATTAATTTCAATTTTAGTACTCTATAATACCAAAAAGACACTGTTGACTTTGGAAGTGAATGTATAAGGCATTTGGAAAACATGAAGTAAACAGAAAAAAAGTGTGATGAAATAAGTAGCAATATAAAACATGCAGTTATCCATGCAAGATAATTTTAGCTATACATAGCAGACAAATCAAACTAGCTTTATTATAAGGAAACATATTACCTCATACACTCTGAAAATATGGTGAACTTAATGGCTAATTGGTCTTTCTGTCTCTCCCATTTGCCATACCCTGTACTGGCTTAATCTTTGGGATTATTCCAAAATAGCTAAAACTGTTCCAGGATCACCATCTATGGTGAGAAGGGGTGAGAGACCATCTCTGTCTGTGGTTTTCTCTAGAGAAAAAGGAAACTTTTTTTCCAAGGCTCCTAGCAGAATTCCCCTTATGTTTTAATGCCATAATTTGATCACACTCCAGTATTATCAAGGCAAATGAGCTTACATTTAAAATACTGGAACCCCACCTGGAGATGGGCATGGTGGCTCAGCTGCCTCTGAGGCACAAAGCATTCTGATGGTGTGATGGTTACCTGAGCCAAACAAGGGCTCTGGTAGAAAAGGAGCCAAATATGAGGCAACCAACCACGCCTCCCACAAGATAAAAATGCACATTACCTGATAAACTGTTGCTCATATGATATAGGTTTTTTCTTATAATAGATATGTTTTAAATATCAACCAATCTGAAAGAACAAACAGAACTTTTGAAAATGGCATACAACATGTTTTAGCCTAGTTGACCATTAAACCTATAATTGATTTGGAGTACAGCCACCACAAGCTGTTCCAAGAAAGAAAAAATAAAGAGCTTTTATGAAACACTCATCTAAGAATAGAAGTATGAATTTTTCCTCTACGTGGGCATTGCACATTATAGTACTTTCTTTAAGAACTCTGCAAGAAGTTTAAATGCAGTTGTAAAAGTACATCCCAACACAATAGTCCTCTGTTAGTCATTTGCACAGGTTCTTGAATATAAAAATAGTTGGCTTTTGGGTAACCTACAGATAAGAAATTTCTGGTCTTCAGAATAAAAGCCTGATTATTTTTACATTCTATTCTAGTGTAACCACTTATAAAGACAATTTCAATTGCATGTTCAACATTTCTATATATTTAAATTCAACAAATGGAAAAATATTTTCAATCTTCAAAAAAGGCACTTAACTCTTGAATTCACAGACTTCGTATTTTCACTTCAACAGCAGTTAAAAATAATGCCTGCAAATAGGAACTTCATTATTACTCTGTAACTCATAAAAAAGTACATAGAGCCATTTTAATTTTCATTCCACAACTATAGAACTGTCAGATCTTGTTAATAGTCAATTAAATGACTACCTGACACATATGATTTAAAAATTAAGAATCAGTACTTAGTCATATAATGGTGCCATTCTGCCTCAGATGCGCCACTACTAGTTTTCTATCTTGGCCAAAGAGTAGTTTCAGTAGTTTCCATTTGGACATTTCTACCATTATTAATATTCATAGACAGCTCAGGAAACAAATTTGGGGGTTCTGAAAGCTGTTGTGTATATGTATCCCATAATGCTTTCAAGGACCAGGTAAATGAACATAGGATGGGTCCTTGGACCCTTTTTAGCCACTTTGAGACAGACTTGGGTTAAGACTTTATTTATGTACTGTACTCCACATATTCCCACTTTGTGTGGAGAAGGCATGATTGTACTTTGGATTTCCTTTGAGAGAGTTGCTACTCTACATACATTCTTTGGCATCACAGAGTCCATCCCAGGGTTCTAGCCACCCCTTCACACAATGGTTTAAATATGAGAACTGGCTCAGGTATAAAACGTTAATATGTGGCCATCACCACAGATCAGTGATAGCACCCCTGGGTCACAATTCTGATTTTGCTTCCAAAATTCAAAGGTAATTATGGTAATTATGTCTATCTTGACTTTGGAGATGAAGAAATACTAATCCTTGCATCAAAGATCAGCCACCATAGACCCTCTCAATAATGACAGTGAAGACATTACTAACACTTTTGTTTTGGTTTAGAAAAGAAAGAGTTTTCTGAAGTCTCATAGAGAAGGTGGATTCTCTAAACTTTTGAAATAAATTCATTGTAGCACACTCCACTCTCAGAGTTCTTTGAATTTTTCCTTATTCTCCCAAGGCATTTCTTCAAAACTTCATTTGCTGTTGGTTGTCATTTTTTCTAAACTTCATGTAGACATTGTGGAAGTGGCAAAAACCTCATTACTTTCGCACTAACCTATAGTAAAACCTCCATTATCTAGCCTGATATTCTGTCACACTCACTTTCACTTCCCAATCAGGTTCAGCAATCTCAAGATCCATTCCAAAACATGTTCTGATAGTTCTTGCCAATATTTATTACTTAGGCCCTGCAGTTCTTTTCATGAATAATATCTTTTCTCCCAAAATGTGAAGAGTACTTGCATAATTAGCTTTGTTGTCTCTTCAGGGTTTGTTGACCTAAAAGCCATGAGAAGTACAGACAATCTTGAAGAGATTGTATAACATGGTGTAGTCTTTCTCTTCGAATGAAATTCTGCATGTTCTGTAACCGAATGAAGGCTGTTGTCTTCTAGCAAAGAGGAGAATGACCACTTCGAAAGGCCCAGTGGTTTCAGCCAAATCTGACCATTTAAACTCCTTAAGTGCATCTACCCAGATGTCCCTGACACAGGCCTAAGAATTCCACTCTATCTCTGGTAGTGGCCTGATTTTAATATTATAGTTATATTACAACTGTGAATTAAACCTTCTCTTGATATTGCCACAAATGCTCAAGCTAAGCTCCAGTTTCGAAAATAAAAGTCTTAAAATTCCATCTCTTAGACTTTCTGACTCTTACCATACTTCTGAGTTAGTAACTGGTTAACTTAATCTTCTTTTTTAATTCCTTCAGCACACTGATAATTCTGAACAGAGTACAACAAACTCTTCAGACCTCCTACTTACTATTGCCACCATATTTATCCAATGCTGGAGAAATAGGCATGTCAGTTCATCTCCTATATGTAGCACTTCCCAAGTCTTCACGAATGAGAGTCTTAGGAAGTGAGATGCTATGATATGCTGGGGCTGATACAGAATAACCACCACCACTTAACATCAACATTATAGTCCTGGCCATATGGTCAGCCAAGGACCCAATTTGAGAAGCTTAGGATTCTCTTTTCCTTTTTTTAATTATACTTTAAGTTTTAGGGTACATGTGCACAACGTGCAGGTTTGTTACATATGTATACATGTGCCATGTTGGTGTGCTGAACCCATTAACTTGTCATTTAGCATTAGGTATATCTCCTAATGCTATCCCTCCCCTCTCCCTCCACCCCACAACAGGCCTCAGTGTGTGATGTTCCCCTTCCTGTGTCCATGTGTTCTCATTGTTCAATTCCCACCTATGAGTGAGAACATGCAGTGTATGGTTTTTTGTCCTTGCGATAGTTTGCTGAGAATGATGGTTTCCAGCTTTATCCATGTCCCTACAAAGGACATGAAGTCATCCTTTTTTATACCTGCATAGTATTCCATGGTGTATATGTGCCACATTTTCTTAATCCAGTCTATCAGTGTTGGACATTTGGGTTGGGTCCAAGTCTTTGCTATTGTGAATAGTGCTGCAATAAACATACATGTACATGTGTCTTTATAGCAGCATGATTTATAATCCTTTGGATATATACCTAGTAATGGGATGGCTGGGTCAAATGGTATTTCTAGTTCTAGATCCCTGAGGAATCACCACACTGACTTCCACAATGGTTGAACTAGTTTACAGTCCCACCTACAGTGTAAAAATGTTCCTATTTCTCTACACCCTCTCCAGCACCTATTGTTTCCTGACTTTTTAATGATTGCCATTCTAATTGGTGTGAGGTGGTATCTCATTGTGGTTTTGATTTGCATTTCTCTGATGACCAGTGATGATGAGCATTTTTTCATGTGTCTTCTGGCTGCATAAATGTCTTCTTTTGAGACGTGTCTATTCATATCCTTCACCCACTTGTTGATGGGGTTGTGTTTGTTTTTTTCTTATAAATTTGTTTGAGTTCATTGTAGATTCTGGATATTAGCCCTTTGTCAGATGAGTAGATTGCAAAACTTTTCTCCCATTCTGCAGGTTGCCTGTTCACTCTGATGGTAGTTTCTTTTGCTGTACAGAAGCTCTTTAGTTTAATTAGATCCCATTTGTCAATTTTGGCTTTTGTTGCCATTGCTTTTGGTGTTTTAGACATGAAGTCCTTGCCCATGCCTATGTCCTGAATGGTATTGCCTAGGTTTTCTTCCAGGGTTTTTATGGTTTTAGGTCTAACATTTAAGTCTTTAATCCATCTTGAATTAATTTTTGTATAAGGTGTAAGGAAGGGATCCAGTTTCAGCTTTCTACATTTGGCTAGCCAGTTTTCCCAGTGCCATTTATTAAATAGGGAATCCTTTCCCCATTTCTTGTTTTTGTCAGATTTTTCAAAGATCAGATAGTTGTAGATATGCAGTGTTATTTCTGAGGGCTCTGTTCTGTTGCATTGGTCTATATCTCTGTTTTGGTACCAGTACCATGCTGTTTTGTTTACTGTAGCCTTGTAGTATAGTTTGAAGTCAGGTAGCATGGTGCCTTCAGCTTTGTTCTTTTGGCTTAGGATTGACTTGGCAATGTGGGCTCTTTTTTGGTTCCATATGAACTTTAAAGTAGTTTTTCCAATTCTGTGAAGAAAGTCAGTGGTAGCTTGATGGGGATGGCATTGAATCTATAAATTACCTTGGGCAGTATGGCTGTTTTCACGATATTGATTCTTCCTACTCATGAGCATGGAATGTTCTTCCATTTCTTTGTATCCTCTTTTATTTCATTGAGCCGTGGGTTGTAGTTCTCCTTGAAGAGGTCCTTCACATCCCTTGTAAGTTGGATTCCTAGGTATTTTATTCTCTTTGAAGCAACTGCGAATGGGAGTTCACTCATGATTTGGCTCTCTGTTTGTCTGTTATTGGTGTATAAGAATGCTTGTGATTTTTGCACATTGATTTTGTATCCTGAGGCTTCGCTGAAATTGCCTTTCAGCTTACGGAGATTTTGGGCTGAGACTATGGGGTTTTCAGGATATACAATCATGTCATCTGCAAACAGGGACAATTTGACTTCCTCTTTTCCTAATTGAATACCCTTTATTTCCTTCTCCTACCTGATTGCCCTGGCCAGAACTTCCAACACTATGTTGAATAGGAGTGGTGAGAGAGGGCATCCCTGTCTTGTGCCAGTTTTCAAAGGGAATGCTTCCAGTTTTTGCCCATTCAGTATAATATTGGCTGTGGGTTTGTCATAGATAGCTCTTATTATTTTGAGATACGTCCCATCAATACCTAATTTATTGAGAGTTTTTTGCATGAAGCGTTGTTGAATTTTGTCAAAGGCCTCTTCTGCATCTATTGAGATAATCATGTGGTTTTTGTCTTTGGTTCTGTTTATATGCTGGATTAGGTTTATTGATATGGTTATGTTGAACCAGCCTTGCATCCCAGGGTTGAAGCCCACTTGATCATGGTGGATAAGCTTTTTGATGTGCTGCTGGATTTGGTTTGCCAGTATTTTATTGAGGATTTTTGCATCAATGTTCATCAGGGATATTGGTCTAAAATTCTCTTTTTTGGTTGTGTCTCTGCCTGGCTTTGGTATCAGGATGATGCTGGCCTCATAAAATGAATTAGGGAGGATTCCCTCTTTTTCTATTGATTGGAACAGTTTCAGAAGGAACGGTACCAGCTCCTCCTTGTACCTCTGGTAGAATTCGGCTGTGAATCCGTCTGGTCCTGGACTTTCTTTGGTTGGTAAGCTATTAATTCTTGTCTCAATTTCAGAGCCTGTTATTGGTCTATTCAGAGATTCAACTTCTTCCTGGTTTAGTCTTGGGAGGGTGTATGGGTCGAGGAATTTATCCATTTCTTCTAGATTTTCTAGTTTACTTGCGTAGAGGTGTTTATAGTATTCTCTGATGGTAATTTGTATTTCTGTGGGATAGGTCGTTATGTCCCCTTTATCATTTTTTATTGCATCTATTTGATTCTTCTCTCTTTTCCTCTTTATTAGTCTTGCTAGCCGTCTATCAATTTTGTTGATCTTTTCAAAAAACCAGCTCCTGGTTGATTTTTTTTAAGTGTTTTTTGTTTTAGGACCAGTTCTAGTACAAAAACTCTTCTTGTGGGTTTCTATGGATTCAGAACTGGAGAAAATGTTTCAAGTGCAATCTTTGAAGGGAAGTGAGGATTAATAATACAAAATGAAAGACAATAAAGAGGATATTATTAAGCCAATTATTACAGTGAGCAACTGAAGTCTGCAGAGAGAATCTGGGAAATGATACATAAAACATACAGCATTACTCCTCTTGAAGGTCAAGGGAATTAGACTATTAACATATTAATTTTCATCATTCTTATTTTAAAGGCTGCTCAAAGGACTTGTTAATTCCCTAGGGCTTCTGATCTGCTTCCTGTACAGTCAGAGAAACCCCTTTTGGAAAAAGCTATCGTCTACAAAAAATACAAATACAATTAGAACTTCTTTAGAGCACATTGAATCTGTAAGGTCTCAGGGTCCTCTTCTGAGTGCTACAGTTGATTTCATTACCATATTTGACCAAGAAAATCAGTCACAAATCTAGAAATTCTCCCCTCGCTAGATTTTGCTATTTTCTTCAATTTTGGTACGATAATTTCCTTACTCTCTAATCAATGTTTTTAATAAGATGATTTTGCATTTTAAAATATTTTTCATGCATCTCATGTCATTATTAATGAAGACATTGTCTACCATATGCCCCAAACATATTCAAATTTGGTTAATTGTCCCCAAAACATCTTTTATAATTTCTTTGCTAAAATCAGGTGTTTTGCCGAATTAATATTAACTTGGTCATCTTTTAATCTTTCATTTGCTTCTCTGTCCTTTATATTGTCTCCAAATTAAACATTGGAGAATTTGATGAAATTGATTAATTGGCCAGGTATGGTGACTTGTGCCTGTAATCTCAGCACTTTGGAGGCTGAGGCAGGTGGATCATGTGAGGTCAGTAGTTTGAGACTAGCCTGGACAACATGGTGAAACTCTGTCTCTACTAAAAATACAAAAATTAGCTCGGTGTGGTGGCACATGCCTGTAGTCCCAGCTACTCAGGAGGCAGAGGTGAGAGAATTGCTTGAACCTGGGAGGCAGAGGTTGCTGTGAGCCTCAATCACTCCAGTGCACTCCAGCCTGGGCAACAGAGTGAGACTCTGTCTCAAAATAAAAGAAAGAAAGAAATAGATTAAATTTGGGTTAAATATTTTTAGTAAAAAGAGTACATAGGTGATGCTGTTTATTTTATGTTGTGTAACCATAGAAGGCCTATACATTTAAATGATGTCTCAGTACTTTGTAAAAAGTGAAATACATACATATTAGGAAACTTTATAAATACTCAGTAAAAAAAATTATTTACCAAGTGACTTTATCACAGTGCAATATGTATCATTAGACATTTTAGGGTTTCTTTTGTTTTGTTTGGTTTTGCTTTGCTTTGTTTTTCTTGAGACAGGTTCTGTCTTCCAGGTTGAAGTACAGTGGTGAGATCTCAGCTCACTGCCACCTCCACCTCCTGGGCTCGAACAATCCTTTCACCTCAGCCACCTAAGCAGCTGGGATTATAGAAATGCACCACCAAGCCAAACTAACTTTGATATTTTTTGTGGAGACAGGATTTCACCATGTTACTCATGCTGGTCTCGAACTCCTGGGCTCAAAGTTTCTCCCTCCTCAGCCTGCAAAAGTGCTGGGGTTAGTGTGCCTGCACCTGGCCAATTTTAGTGTTAATTTACTTCGTTTTCTGTGCAGTATCTCCCAGTGTTTTTGTGATTAGAAAATTCTGCTCCCTAATAGATAAACGATAAATGTTCATCGATATTGTTACTAGCATTTTTTTCAAATTTAACAAAATTACATATATATATATATAAAATGTTCTAAATTACTATTTTTCAAAGTACTTATTTTTAAATACTGCTTTAAACTGATTATTTGTTAACTATTATAATTATTTTAAATTAAACCACTATTGTACTCCTGGTCATTTTCAAAATTTTATTATGCTTGCATTTTTTTTCAAAATAAGAAAATTTATTCTTATACAATTATATAACCCTTGCTTCAGTTTTTAAGAATCTCCTATAGTTTCTAGGACACTTAGCCACAGCTGACTTCAGACATCTTTTCTACTTAATAGTGCTGGCAGAGCCCATATTTTGGGACTGATTATGCCTATTCTGAATAGGCTTTGGGCTTGTCTCATTTTTCCTCTGGCATCAGACCATTAATTGTTTTCTTATTATTATCTAACCAAGTTATGTGAAGCAGTCTTCTAATTGCAGCACTGTGTTCGGCTGAGGCAAGTTAAGGTCTATTCTTGGATACATTTTTTTAAAATAAATTTTATTGTGTATATTCGTGATTTGCAACATGTTATGGGATACACATAAGTGGTACAATGGTTACTATATTGAAGCCAATTAACATAACTATCATCTTTTTTGTGTGTATGACAAGAGCAGCTACAATCAACTTAACAAAAATCCCTAATACAATGCAGTTTTATTAACTTTAGTTTTCAAATTGTACATCAGATGTCTTGACTTGTTTATCTTATATATCTGCTATTTTGTATTCTTTGATTTATACCTCCCCATTTCCTTTCACCCACATCTGTAATTTTAAAAAAGTTTCATTCTCTATGTCTATGTATTTTAAAATTTCACATATGTGAAATCATGCAATAATTTTCTTTCTGTGCCTGTTTTATTTCATGTAGCATAATGTTTCCCAGGTGCATCTATGTTGTGGAAAATCTTAGGATTTATTTTAGGCTGAATAATATTCCATTGTATATATGTATGTCATGTTTTCTTTATCCATTTGTCCACCAGTGTGCATTTAAGTAGTTTCCACTTCTACATTTCCAGCAACAGTATACTAGGGTTTTCTTTTCTCTACACTTTTACAAACGTTTATCTCCTGTCTTTTTAATAGCCATTCTTGCTATGGGGATGACGTATTTATCATAGTGGTTTAAATTAGCATTTCCCTTATGATTAGTGATTGTGAGTGCCTTTTATAAACTGTTTGTTAACCTTTTTTGTGTCTTCTTTACAGAAATGTCTATTCAGGCATTTTGTCCATCTTTTAATCCATGTATTTGTTTTTCCGTTATTGAGATTGTAAGTGTTTTTAATAAAATTTTATATATTAACTCATCAGATATAAGGCTTGCAATTATTTTTTTCTTAATCAGGAGGTTGCCTTTTTATTTTGTTGACTATTTTATTTGTTGTGCAGGTTTTTAGTTTGATATAGTCCCTTTTTTGTATGTTTTATAGCCTGAACTAAAAATGTGATATCAAAAATATTATTGCCAAAGACAATGTCAAGGAGATTTTCCTTTGTCATCTCTTCTAGGAGTTTTGTGGCTTCAGATTTTACAATTATGTCTTCTTTTCATTTTAAATTGATTTTTGTGTATGATATAAGAGAATGGTCCAGTTTTATTCTTTTGCATGTGGCAATAATTTTCACAGCACCATTTACTGAGGAGATTTTTATTTTCCATTGTGTCTTCTTGATCCCCTTGTCAAGATTCATTGACTATACATATTTGGATGTATTTCTCAGCTATGTATTCTGTTCCATTGATCCATGTTTCTGTTTTTATTCTAGAACCACACTGTTTTGATTGCTGTAGCTTTGTAACACAATTTTAAATCAGGAAGTATAATACCTTTAACATCTTTTCTCACTATTGCTTTGGCTATTTGGTATTTGTGTGTGTGTGTGTGTGTGTTTGTGTGTGTGTGTGTGTGTGTGCGTGTGTGTGATTCCATACCAATTTTAGGGCTTTTTTTTTTCTATCTAGATGAAGAATGCCCTAAGACTTTTGAGAGGAACTGTGTTAAATCTGTATATCACTTTCAGAGTATGGACATTTTAACAATATTAATTCATTGAATCAATGAAGATGGACTATCTTTTCATTTTCTTGTGTCTTCTTCTATTTCTTTTTCAATATTTTATACATTTTGGTGTACAAATCTTTCATATCATTAGTTATATTTACTCCTAGATTTTTTTAATGCTTTCATAAATGAGATTATTTCATGACATTTTTCAGACAGGCCTTCAGTAATAAATAAAAACACTACTGATTTTTGTATGTTGATTTTGTATCCTGCAACTTTACTGAATTCGTTTATTAGTTATAACAGTTTATTTGTGGAATCTTTGAGGTTTTTTACTCATAGGATTATGTAATTTGCAAATGGAGATAATTTTACTTTCCCCTTTTGGTTTGAATGTCATTTACTTTTCTTTTTTTTGTCTGCTTTTGTTGGCACTTTCAGACCTATGTTGAATAGAAGTGATGAAAGTGGGAGTCACTACCTTTTTCTAGATATTAGCAGAAAAGTTTTTAATATTCTTCATTAATCATAATGTTAGCTGTGGGGTTCTTTTTTATAAATGGCCCATATTGTGTTGAGGGACATTTCTTCTAAACCTACACTATTAAGAGTTTTATTAAAAAGAAAGCTGCTGAACTTTGTCAAATGATTTATCTGTGTCACTTAGGATGATCATGTAGTTTTTATCTTCTATTCTGTTAATGTAATATAGAACATTGTTAGGTTCATATATGTAAAACCATCCTTGCATTCCAGAGACAAATCCAACTTTGTCATAATTTAGATGTTTTCTATGTTGTTGAATTCAGTTTGCTAATATTTTATTGAAAATTTTTGCACTGATGTGGACCAGAGGTATCAGTTAGTAGTTTTCTTTTCTTGAACTGTTTTTGTTTGGCTTAGGTATCCAGGTTATGCTAGCCTTATAAAATGTGTTTGGATGTATTGCAATAGCTCTATATTTTGGAAGAATTTTAGAAGTATTAGTAGTAAATGTTTCTCTGAATATTTTGTAGAATTAATCTGTGAAACCATGTGGTCATTGGCTTTTCTTTTTTTGAGGTTTTTAGTTATTTCTTTAATATCTTTAATTTGTTATCCATCTGTTAAAGCTTTATATTTTGAGCTTCTTGATTTATGCTTTTAAGGTTTCATTTTTTTCTAGGAATTTATTCTTTTTCTTTAGGTTATCAAGTTGATTGGAATATTATAATGAATTTATTCATAGTTGTTCATCATAATTATTTTTACTTCTGAGGCATTTCTTGTCTCCACTTTCATTTCTGATTTTATTTCTTTGACTTCTCTCTCTTTTTGCTTAGTCCAGCTAAGAGTGTGTCAATATTGTTTATTTTTTCAAAGAACCAAATCTAAGTTTAATTTACTTTTTAATATGATTTTATTTTCTCTACTTGATTCATGTCTGTTCTGACCTTTATTATTTTCTTTCTTCTGCTAATTTTGAGTTCAGACTGTTCTTTTATTTCTAACTCTGTTACATAACTTTTATCCATTTATTTTTGAAGTTTTTCTTCTTTTTTAATATAGTCACTTACTGTTAAAACTTCCTTCTTACAACTGCTTTTGCTGCATATCATATGTTTTGATATGTTATGTTTTAATAGTCATTTTTCTCAAGATATTTTCCAAATTTTCCTTTAAATTTCTCCTTTGGTTCCAAGTCATTGTTATTGTGAATAGTGCTGCAATAAACATACCTCATGTGTCTTTAAAGCAGCATGATTGATAATCCTTTGGGTATATGCCTAGTAATGGGATGGCTGGGTCAAATGGTATTTCTAGTTCTAGATCCCTGACGAATCACCACACTGACTTCCACAATGGTTGAACTACTTTACAGTCCCACCGACAGTGTAAAAATGTTCCTATTTCTCCACATCCTCTCCACCACCTGTTGTTTCCTGACTTTTTAATGATCACCATTCTAACTGGTGTGAGATGGTATCTCATTGTGGTTTTGATTTGCATTTCTCTGATGGCCAGTGATGATGAGCATTTTTTCATGTGTGTTTTGGCTGCATAAATGTCTTCTTTTGAGAAGTGTCTGTTCATATCCTTTGCCCACTTGTTGATAGGGTTGTTTGTTTTTTTCTTATAAATTTGTTTGAGTTCATTGTAGAATCTGGATATTAGCCCTTTGTCAGATGAGTAGATTGCAAAACTTTTCTCCCATTCTGCAGGTTGCCTGTTCACTCTGATGGTAGTTTCTTTTGCTGTGCAGAAGCTCTTGAGTTTAATTAGATCCCATTTGTCAATTTTGGCTTTTGTTGCCATTGCTTTTCATGTTTTAGACATGAAGTCCTTGCCCATGCCTACGTTCTGAATGGTATTGCCTAGGTTTTCTTCCAGGGTTTTTATGGTTTTAGGTCTAACATGTAAGTCTTTAATCCATCTTGAATTAATTTTTGTATAAGGTGTAAGGAAGGGATCACGTTTCAGCTTTCTACATATGGCTAACCAATTTTCCCAGCACTATTTATTAAATAGGGAATCCTTTCCCCATTTCTTGTTTTTGTCAGGTTTGTCAAAGACCACATGGTTGTAGATATGCAGCATTATTTCTGAGGGCTCTGGCAAAGTCTTGGAGCCAAGCCAAATGTCCAACAATGATAGACTGGATTAAGAAAATGTGGCACATATACACCACGGAATACTATGCAGCCATAAAAAATGATGAGTTCATGTCCTTTGTAGGGACATGGATGAAGATGGAAACCATCATTCTCAGCAAACTATCGCAAGGACAAAAAACCAAACACCACATGTTCTCACTCATAGATGGGAATTGAACAATGAGAACACATGGACACAGGAAGGGGAACATTACACACCAGGGCCTGTTGTGGGGTGGGGGGAGTGGGGAGGGGTAGCATTAGGAGATATACCGAATGTTAAATGATGAGTTAATGGGTGCAGCACACCAACGTGGCACATGTATACATATGTAACAAACCTGCACGTTGTGCACATGTACCCTAAAACTTAAAGTATAATTAAATAAATAAATAAATAAATAAATTTCTCCTTTGGCCTGTTAGTTTTTCAGGAGCACATTCTTTAATTTTCACATATTTGTGAATGCTCTAAGATTCTAATGTTATTGTTTTCTAGGCCACTGTGTGGTCAGAAACAGTATTAAGTATGATTTCAAACCTTTTAAATTTGTTAAGACTTGTTTTATGGGCTAATATGTTCTATACTGTAGAGTGTCCCACATACATTAAAAATCTGTGCGTGTGTATGTGTGTGTGTATATATCTATACTGCTGCTCTTGAGTTAAAGTTTATATATGTCTGTTCTAACTTTTTGGTCTGAAGTGCAATTCAGGTCAGTATTTAGTATTTGTCTGTCTAGTTAATATATTCATTGCAGAAAGAAGAGTATTGAAGTCTTCTACTATTATTGTGTTGCTGCCTCTTTCTTCTTTTATGTCCATTAATATTAGCTTTATATATGTGAATGCTATAATGTTGGGTACATATATATGTAAATTTTTTATGTCCTCTTGATGAATTGGCCCATTTATTATTTAGTAATGGTCATCTCTGTCTTTTATAGCAGTTTTTGACTTCAAGTGTATTTTATCTCTTATAAATATAGCCACTCCTTTCTCTTTTGGCTGCTATTTGCATGGAATATCTTATTACATCTCTTCACTTTCAGACTATGTGTCCTTAAAGCTAAAATGAGTATCTCATAGGCAAGCTATACATGGATCATTTTTATTTTTACGTTCAGCCACTCTTTGTCTTTTTATTGGAGATTCTAATCCTTCTACATTCAAAATTATTATTGAAAGTTTAGAACTTATTTCTTCCATTTTGTTGATTGATTTCTGGTTGTTTTGTACATCGATTTTTTCTTTCTTTCTCTCTTGTTTGCATATGTGTTTTGATAATTTTCTGTAATACTAAATTTTTATTTCGTTCTCTTTCTTGTTTGCATATCTGCTGTAATTTTTGCTTTGTAACTACCTTGGGGCTTATATACTCAAAAATTTTAGTTGTAATATACTTTTTTAAGCTGATAACAATTTAAATTTGATCGCATACAAATATTCTAGACATTTAGCTTCACCACCATGATTTATATTTTTGTTGTACAATTTACATATTTTATATTGTGTATTCTTTAACCTCTTAGTGTAGCTAAAGTTATTTTTGACCATTTTGGCTTTTAACATTTATATTAGAGATTTGAAAGATTTATATATCACCATTACATTAATTACAGTAATCAAGTATTCTGAATTTTATTATGCATTTACCTCTACCAGTGAGTTGTATACTTTATTTTATTGCACAAATCAAGATTTTATTTCCAATAAGTGCAAAAGTGGTTTATTTTTCAAATGATGCTTGTGCAATTGATATAATTTAGAAATAAAAATTTTAGGCCCCTATTATAGCATACACCAAAGGTAACTTTAAGTGAATTAAAATGTAAATATAAAAATGAAATTACAAAATACTAGAGAAAACTTTATACAAATGTTCATATAGCATTGGAGTGAAAAATGCTTTGAAGTTCTAACCATAAAGGAAAGGCATAGCAGAATAAGACTAAAATATCATAACATTTAATGGTTGTTCTTAAATAGCTAGAAACACACTTCAAGAGCTATACACTTTCATATGTTTTTGTGATAGTAATAATTGTCCTTTCACTTCTGGTTGAAGCACTACCTTAAACATTTTTTTGTAAGGCTGGTCTAGTGGTGATGAATTCTCTCATCTTTAACTTATCTAAGAAAGACTTTGTTTATCTTTCATTTCTGAAGGACAGCCTTGCTGAGTGTAGTATTCTTGACTGACAGTATTCTTTTTCTTTTCCTTTTAAACTTTGAATATATAATCCCATTTTCTTCTGACCTGCAATTTTTATGCTGGATATTCATTGCTAGACTAATCAGGATTCCCTTATATGTGACTTGACATTTTTTCTTGCTGCTTTTAGAATTTTCTGTCTTTGACTTTTGGCAGTTTGCCTAAAATTTTTGGATTGAATCTGTTTGGAGATTTTTGAGTGTCATGGATCTGGATGTTCATATTTTTCCCAATATTTGGGAAGTTTTCAGCAATTATGTTATTAAGTAGGTTTTCTGTGGCTTTCTTCATCTATTCTTCCTCTAAAAATTCCATAATGAAAAAAAATTGGTCCCTTATAGATGGCCTGTAAGTCCCACATAGATTTTCTTCACTCTTTGACATTTTTTTCCAGAGTTATTCAAAAGGCCTGTCACAAAATTAAGAAATTCTCTTTTTCTGCTAGATGTATTCTTCTATTGAAACTCCCAACTGTATTTTTTACTTTATTTATTGAATTCTTCAGCTATAGGATTCCAGTTTGGTTTGTTTTTATAATATCTGTTTCCTTGTTAAATTTCTCATTTAGATAATAGATTGTTGTATTGATTTCATTATATGTCTGCTTGCATTCTTTTAACTTACCAAGTTTCTTTAAGATCATTATTTTGAATTCCTTTTAGGCAATTAGTAAATTTTCATATTGGAAGCCTAAGTTGCTGGAGAAAGATTGTGTTCATTTGGTGGTGGTGTGTTTTCTGCTTTTTTACATTTCTTCTATCACTGCATTGATACATGAGCATTTGATGGAACAGTCACCTCTCTCAATTTTATAGAATGGTTTTTATAGGGAAAGCCGGCAGATGGTTCCTAGATCAACTGGATATAGTGTATTGGCTATGGTTCCAGATGGGTGAAGTATTATTGTCTCCATGTCACTTCTTTAGCTGTAGACAACATCAGCTATGACTGTGTGTGCCTTAATAGTTTTTGCTACAGGAGTTTCTGGCAGTGGTGATAGCAAGGTAGATTTTGCCTGAGCAGCTTGGACACAGCTTCCCTAGCGGTGCTGGACTGGTTTCAGTGCCAAAGGGACATACCCATTCTCTCTCTTGGGTGTGGCTTATATTGGAGCAGGACATTGGGCTCATTTTTACATTGAGGAGCTTCAGTGACCCATGGGTACAGCACTCCACCTTCTTGAATGTGGCTTTCCTCGGGGCTTGGTACCAGATTGGTTTACATGCTGATAGGATATAGCTGCTCTGTTTGGTCAGGTGTGGCTTTCCTGGGTGCAGGACACCAGGCTGATTTGTATGTGGAAGTGGTGTGGCTACTCCTATAACTCAGGGTCAGCCACCCTACTCGGTCATACTGCATGTTCCTTAGAGGACAGAGTGCCATAAGGGATTGGGCATCAGCATCATGGCTATTCTACTGGGCTTAGGCTGTAAGTAGTAGAAGTGGGCATAGCAGCCACTGGGATGGGGATAATGGAATGCCCCCTCGACAGCTTGTACTGTGGGTTAATGAGCTGTGGCAACTTATATGGGAATGGCACCCTACCATATTAGAGCATGGTGCAATGACAGTGGAGGATCAGGGATGGTGAGATGCAGTAGCTACTGGCCATCAGAACAGGATGTACTCTAGCAGCAGCTCTGGTTTTAAGATGATGAATCACAATAGCAGCTTGGGTCATGGGGCAGTAGGGCACAATGTGGGTTCCTTCTCCAGAGTAATGCAGCCATGTGAATTCCTGGCAGCTCACTAAACTAGGCTCAGGAACTGTGAAGTACTTCAGCAATCTCCAGTAGCAAAGATTGTAGCTGTCTGCAGTGGTAATGGGAACTGCTGGGGTCCTCCAGTTTACTTTTTCCTCATAGGGAGAATGCCTTCCTTATTTTAAGTTGATCCCAACTGGAGAAGCAAAGTGGCAGTGGAAGGGTGTTTTGTTCCATTCTCCATGTGGCCATACTGAATTTCTTTGCTCCACAGATTTTCTGTTACTCGCTTGCTGTAGTCCAACAATCTATTTGAGTCACTCTGGTCAAAATTTTCATTTTTTTTTTTGTCCTTTTTTTGGGGGGAGGTGGATGAGCATTAGTTACCTCTAGTCATCCATCTTTCTAGTATCTTAATTATTTCTTTATCTTTTTTCTTCTTTCACATTAGAACAGAAATGAAAAAAAAAATTACAAGCTAACTCTTCTTGCCCCAATTTGCTATTTTCCTTGCAAAGCCTATAAGCAACCTTCTGTTTTATTCTTCTTAACCCTTCTTGTATGCCTCTTCCCCTGCACATGAATGACTTTCTATTAAAATTATAGTTTTACATCTAATATACTCACAATTTAAACCTCTTTATTTTAAAATAAGAAAATTTAATCCTGGAATAAAATATCCTCTAAGTATATTTTTATACTCTTCTCTATATTATTTCCAATTAATTTCAAGTCATACACATTTTGCATTATCTGCATTCTGTCATTAAATGTTCTTTAATAAATTTTTCAAAATTTTTAATCTAAAACATAATATGAAAACAACATTGCTCTTTCATCTACTTACAATATTTGTAACAAAAATTTATTCTATTTTAAATTTTACATTATACTTCATAGCATGTTCTAGTTATAATGAGAGATGTTCCTTTGCCCATTTTTCTTTCTCTGAACTACTTAAAATTGAGTTAAGACAAGCAAATTTAGTTAACTGTCCTTAACATCTTAATAAGAAATCCCTATTCTAATTCAATGTTGCTGGTTGGCACAGTATTTGTTTAGTGACTGACAGCTTCAAATCATATTACTCTGTAAAACTTTTACTTTGAAATGTTTCTCAAGATGGTTTATGTTAATCCCATTATAATGGACTACAATCAAGCAACTGCAATGGTAGTAATTTTCACTGCTTTTATTGAAATCTTAGATAGATGAACTGAATCCAAAACCTACTCCAAATAAAACAGCTCTCTAGTCTTATGTTCTTGATAACAATAAATGTTAAATTATCTTCTATAAAAGGCTAACATAGTAAAATTATACTTTTTTCTTAGAAAATATACATTTTTTAAATTTCCAATTTTTGTAGGGTTATTTTATGCAGGAATATAATTTTAAGATTGGAGACATGCAGTCCAAATTGCTATATAGAGTTTTTATAAAGATCTCCTCCCATGTAGCTGTGCACAATCAATCAGTGTTTAATAAAACTTCTATAGTAAGCTTACCTCTGATAAAATGCAAATTAATTATAAAGGTTAAAATGATAATTAGAAAATGTCCATAAAACTGCCTTTAAGTATAAATTTCACCATATATAGGCCATATTAAATTGAATAATAATTTCTAAAAATATGCCTGATTAAAATAAATTTTAAGAGGTATACACGTAGTGCTAGTCTTTATCGTATGCATTTACTTCTTTAAATTTTAACAATTGTATATAGGGATTTACTATGTGCCAAGTCCTGTGCTAAGTGCCAAGGTTAAATTGATGCATAAGACATATATAGACATACCTCATTTTATTGTACCTCATATATACTGCATTTTCTACAAATTGCAGGTTCATGGCAACTCCACATAGAGCAAGCCCATGAGCACCACTTTTCTAATAGCGTGAGTTTACTTCATGTCTCTGCATCACACTTTGGTAATTCTCACAATATTGAAAACTTTTTCATTATCATATCCCTTAATGTGTTCTGTGATTACCTATCTTTAATGTTATTATTATAATTTTGAGGGAGCACCACAAACTGTGCCCATATAAGATGGTAAACTCAGTTGGTAAGTGTTCTATGTACTCACTGCTCTACTAACTGGCTGTTCCCTCATCTTTTTCCTCCTTCTTAAGCCGCTTTATTCCCTGAGACACAACAATAATGAAATTTGGCCGATTATTAAGCCTACAATGGTCTGTAATTGTTCAAATGAAAGAAAGAGTCACCTCTCACTTTATATCAAAAGCTATCAATAATTAAACAGAGTAAGAAAGGCCTGTTGAAAGTCAAGATAGAAGAAAACTAGGCCTCTTGTGCCAAACAGTTATCTAAGTTATGAATATGAGAAAATGTTCTTGAAATAAATTAAAAATGCTACTCCAGTGAACACACAAATGATAAGAAAATGAAATAACTGTATTACTAATACGGAGAAAGTTGTAGTTGTATAGATATAAGATCAAGTAAGCCATGGTATTTGCTTAAGACAAAGTCTGATCTAGAACAATGTTCTAATGCTCTTTAATTCTATGAAGGCTGAGAGAGATGAAGAAGGTACAGAAAACAAGTTTGAAACTAGTAGAACTTAGTTCATAAAATTTAAGGAAAGAAGACATTTCCCATAACAAACATGCAAGTGTAAAGGGAGGCAACATATATCAATATAAAAGCTACTTCAAGTTATCCAGAAAATCAAGCTAAGATCATTGATGAAGGTGGCTACACTAAACAATAGATTTTCAATGTACTTAACCTTACTGGAAAAAGAGAGCATTTAAGACTTTCATAGCTAGAGAGGAAAAGTCAATGCCTGGGTCCAGTGTTTCAAAAGACAGGCTGATTCTCTTATTAGGGGCTATTGCAGTTGATGATTTTAAGATGAAGTCAATGTCATTTATTATACTGAAAATCCCATGGCCCTAAAAGAATCATGTTAACTCTAATAAATCTAATAATCTGCCTGCTCTCTACAAATGGAAAAACAAAGCCTGAATGGCAGCACATCTGTTTAAAGCATGGCTTATTGAATATTGTAAGCCCACTATTTTGTCCAACTGCTTAGAGAAAAAGATTTCTTTTAAAATATTATTGTTGTTTGACAACACATGTGGTCACCCAAGAGCTCTAATGGAGTTATACAAGCAAATTCATGTAATTTTCATGGTCACTATCACAACATCTATTCTGCAGCTTATAGATCAAGTAATAATTTAAACTTTTAAGTCTTATTATTTAAGAAATACATTTTGTAAGACTACAGCTGCTATAAATAGTAATCCCTCTGATGGATCTCGGCAAAGTAACTTGAAAACTTTCTGGAAAAAACATTTATCATTTTAGATGTCATTAAGAACATTCATAATTCATAAGATGAGGCCAAAATATCAACATCAATAGGAATTTAAAAGAAATTTATTCAAACCCACATTGATCACTTTGAGGGGTTCAAGAATAGTGGAGGAAGTAACTGCAAATGTGATGGAAATAGCAAGAGAACTAGAATTAGATGTGGATCCTGAAGATGTGCCTGAATCACTCCACTGTCATGACTGAACTTGAATGGTAGGGAAATTACTTCTTATGGATGAACGAAGAAAGTGGTTTCTTGAGGTGGAATATAATCTCAGTGAAGATGCTGTGAACATTGTTGAAATGATGACAAAGGATTCATATTACATATTACATAAACTTAATTGATAAAGCACTGACAGGATCGGAGAAAATTGATTCTAATTTTGAATGAAGTTCTACTGTGGGTAAAATGCTGTCAAGCAGCATCACATGCCAAAGAGAAATATTTTGAGAAAGGAAGAGTCACGCAATGTGGTAAACTTCATTGTTGTATTATTTGAAGAAATTTCCACAGCCAGTCCAACCTTCAGTAACCACCACCTTGATCAGTCAGCAGCCATCAACTTTGAGGCAAGACCCTCCACCAGCAAAACTTATGAATTCCTAAAACTCACGTGACCATTAGCATTTTTTAGAAATAAAGTATTTTTAATTGAGATGAGTACATTTTTTAGACGAAATGCTATTAAACAAATAATAGGCTACAGGCTAATAGAAACATAACATTTACATTCACTGGGAAACCAAAAACTTTGTGGGACTCAGTTTCATGCAGTATTTGCTTTATTGAGGCAACCTGAAAATGAATCTACAATTTCTCTGAGGTATGCCTGTATGTTAAATGTTCTTAATGTGTTAGAAGCCAAACTAACTGACAAGCAACTATATATATAGAGAGAGAGGATTTCGCAGAATCTGTAAATTACTTTGGGCAGTCTGGCGTTTTTCACGATATTGATTCTGCCTATTTATGAGCATGGAATGTTCTTCCATTTGTTTATCTCCTCTCTTATTTCCTTGAGCAGTGGTTTGTAGTTCTTGAAGAGATCCTTCACATCCCTTGTAACTAGTATTCCTAGGTATTTTATTTTCTTTGTAGCAGTTGTGAATGGGAGTTCACTCATGATTTAGCTCTCTGATTGTCTATTATTGGTGTATAGGAATGCCTGTGATTTTGCACATTGATTTTGTACCTGAGACTTTGCTGAGTTGCTTATCAGCCTAAGGAGTTTTTGGGCTGAGACGATGGGGTTTTCTAAAAATACAATCAGATCATCTGCAAACAGATACAATTTGACTTACTCTCTTCCTATTTGAAAGCCCTTTATTTCTTTGCCTGATTGCCCTGCCAGACTTCCAATACTATGTTGAATAGGAGTGGTGAGAGAGGGCATCCTTGTCTTCTGCCAGTTTTCAAAGGAAATGCTTCCAGCTTTTGCCCCTTAAGTATGATATTGGGTATGGGTTTTTCATAAATAGCTCTTATTATTTTGAGATATGTTTCATCAACACCTAGTTTATTGAGTGTTTTTAGCATGAAGTGGTGTTGAATTTCATCAAAGGCCTTTTCTGCATCTATTGAGATAATCACGTGGTTTTTGTCACTGGTTCTGTTTATGTGGTGGATTACGTTTATTCATTTGAATATGCTGAACCAGCCTTGCATCCCAGGGATGAAGCTGACTTGATCGTGGTGGAGAAGTTGTGTTTGATGTGCTGATAGATTCGGTTTGCCAGTATCTAATTGAGGATTTTCACATTGACGTTCATCAAGGATATTGGCCTGAAATTTTCTCTTTTTGCTGTGTCTCTGCTAGGGTTTGGTATCAGGATGATGATGCTGGCCTCATACAATGAGTTAGGGAGGAGTCCCTCTTTTTCTATTGTTTGCAATAGTTTCAGAAGGAATGATACAAGTTCCTCTTTGTACCTCTGGTTGAATTTGATGTTAATCCATTTGGTCCCAGGCTTTTTTTTTTTTTTTTTTTTTTTTTTTTGGTTAGCAGGCAATTAATTACTGCCTCTATTTCAGAACTTGTTATTGGTCTATTCAGGGATTTGACTTTTTCATGGTCAAATGGAATGCTATGCAGCCATAAAAAGGATGAGTTTATGTCCTTTGCAGGGACATGGATGAAGCTGGAAACCATCATTCTCAGCAAACTAACACAAGAACAGAAAACCAAACACTGCATGTTCTCACTCATAAGTGGGAGTTGAACAATGAGAACACGTGGATGGACACAGGGAGGGGAACATCACACACCGGGGCCTGTCAGAAGGTGGGAGGCAGTGGGAGGGAGAACATTAGAACAAATACCTAATGCATGCTGGGCTTAAAACCTAGATGACGGGTTGATAGGTGCAGTTAACCACCATGACACATGTATACCTATGTAACAAACCTGCAAGTTCTGCGCATGTATCCTGGAACTAAAAGTATAATAACAATAATAATAATAATAAAGTCTAGAAAGCAGCAAGTTAAAATGCATAAAGGGTTATAGAGGTTTCTTACATATATGGCACACACAATGTCACTTCTAGCAACCACTGCAAAGAAATAATTTAAAGAATGGTCAAGACAGCATATGTGTATAGATATTTCGCAGGGTATTATTTATAAAGTGAGACATTGCCTAACATTCAATAGTTAATGGTTATTAACTTTGGTTTATCTATCCAGAACATGATATCATTAAAATAATTTTAAATGACAAGTATGAGAATAGACATATAGATAATATTATGTAGTAGAGATAAGCATAGTAAAAGATTTTAAATTTTAGAATTCCATCTATTTATAATTGATACATATTTATATGTAGGACTGAAAGTAAGAAAATAAAAACATGTCATGTGTTAAATAAGAATAATAATGATTAAATTTACGTCTAATTTTTGTTTTAAATAAATAAACTGTCTTAAAATTGTTCTTAGAAGCTTACATTTTAAGGACTTTTTTAACTACCAGAAGTATATTTTGATATACTTACTTAAAATAAGATGTATAATTCATATTTTTCAACGTAGTAATCTCCACAGATTTTTTCTATTTCAATATTCTTGTTATTATAGACACATTTATGTTTGTTATATGATACTATGCAATTAACTTCCTAAGGCAGTAATATCATCTTTGTACAAGCTACGGGAAAGTAAGATTTTATATTTTTTGTTAGATATTCAAAAAACTCAAATGACTTAGTACCATTTTTTTCTTTCTGTTTGGGCAAAGAAAACAACTTCTTACTTTTGCCAAGACGTCATTTTATGCAAGGAATTTATCGATTTTTATTTTCCACTTATAGTAAAATGACTTCATACATTTATGGAAAGATGTACAGAAAAAATTAAGACAAAATTCAAGATGATTTTCTCCCACGGTAGGAGGCATATTTGAAATGTTTCCAGGCAACTAAATTGGAAGTTTTTGCATCACCAACAAAGAGAAATATCTCATCAGGAACTAGTGTATAAAAAAATCTTTGGGTGTTGCTTTGGATTTGTTTGTCGATTGAAACTTGCTTCACTTGCCTGGGCAATATGGTGAAACCCCATCTCTACAAAAAATTTTTAAAAAATTTAGCCATGTGTGGAGGTGCACACCTGTAGTCCCACGTACTTGGGAGGCTGAGGTGGGAGAATTGCTAGAGTCTGGGAGTTTTGGCTGCTATGAGCCATGAATGCACCTCTCCACTCCAACCTGAGTGACAGAGAGAGACTATGTATCCAAAAATAAATAAATAAATGAATACAATTTGCTTCTGCAGTTTAGCAGGTTGGCTTTAATGGTGAAAGCATAACTTGGTCTCTGAGCATGTTAGATTTTCTTGACATATATATTGGATTATTTAGGAAATAAGATTTCTATTAATTTCAACACAACATTTTCTTTGAAGGCAAAGCCTAAACAAAATTAAAATGCCTGAAAAATATCAAGGAAATACAAAAGAAAAATAGAGCAATGTTTTATTATTCTAGATTAATCCATGATTTCTCGAGTTATAAAGAAAAATATACTATCTTCTTTTTGATTTAAACTTTGGATCTAAACTAACAAGCTGCTGAAAATTTTATTTCAACCGATTTCCTTTTACTGGCAATAACTTTTGTTCCAGTTTCCATTATTGTACAACATATCTCTCTTAGTGGTTTACAACAACAACCATTTTTTTATGTTCAGAGTTTCTGTGTGTTATGAATGCAGAATAGACAAAATCAGAGCTGCTTTCCTCTCATCTACGAAGTCTGATACCTTAGCTGAGAAAACTCAAAGACCAAAAGTGAATTGATATAGCTAGGAGCCAGAATTACCTGAAGGGTCCTTCATTATCTTATTTGGTAGGGAGGAATAGAAGACTAAGTCTTCAGATCACTGTATTTACATGTGTACTTACATGTGTAAACACGTCCTCTTTATGTGGTAGGGCTTTCACATAGCTTTGTGACCTTAGTGTAACAGAACTTTTTCTTTTTTCTTTTTCTTTTTTTTTTTTTTTGAGACAGAGTGTCACTCTGTCGCCAGGCTGGAGTGTAGTAGCGTGATCTCGGCTCACTGCAACCTCCGCCTCCCGGGTTCAAGTGATTGCCCTGCCTCAGCCTCCCAAGAGGCTGGGACTACAGGCACGCGCCACCATGCCCTGCCAATTTTATGTATTTTAGTAGAGGCAGGGTTTCACCATGTTGGTCAGGCTGTTCTCGATCTCCTGACCTTGTGATCTGCCCACCTCGGCCTCCCAAAGTGCTGGGATTACAGGCGTGAGCTACCGTGCCCAGCCAACAGAACATTTTATATGGTAACACTCCGAGAATGGGTGTTTCAGGGAGCAAGGCAGAGGCTGCCTCATCTTTAAGTCACATAGAGAGGAGACATAGACCACACTTCTTGATGACAGAAGGTCTACAGTCACATTGTAAAAGAGTACATGAAATGGAAGGTATTATTGTAACAAACTTATTCATTTGTAACAATGAGCAAATAAGAAACTACAGTACTTGCTAGTAGTACTGTTAAAAGATATATCTAAATCTATATCTATATCTATATACACACATACATATATATAAATATGAAGAAATTAGGTATAGGAAATATGATGGAGACTATTTTTTTAAAGTCTGAAATGACTAGTAGAAATTTGCTAAGAGAAAAAACGAAACTGTTAGAAAGTGTTTCACACAGAAGTACTTTTTTAAAGTTCTAGAAACCTGAGGATATGATCTAGTTGGGAGATGGGAAGTAGTTCAGAATGACAGGAGTTTAGAATATTAGAAAGCAGTCGTAAGAATTTAGACTGGAAGGATAAATTGAGTCAGATAATAAACATTTTTGGAAGATGCACTAAAGAAACATATTGAAGCTCTTTAAAATCATGTATGGGTTTCAGTCAGGGGAATAAAGAATCCAATTTAAAAGATCAAATAGAATTACAGAGCAGAGAAAGAATTGGAAGTAAGCAAGTACAGAAACAGGAAGATGAATTAGCACACTAGAGATTATGAGAACTTCAGTGATAATGATGTTGAGAATTATACGAAGTAGACTTGATTCGTGTGGGAAGTGGAATCAATAGAACTTCCTGATTGATTAGACTTCAGAGATAAAGGAGGTGACTGTCACTAGCATTTGCTTTGGGTTTCTGACTTTGGATACTAGGCCGTGTTATTTCTTTTAATTGGGATGATGAATATAGGAGGTGGAGGACGTTAGGATTTGAGGACAGAGTTGGTCAGTTGTGAATATAGGGAGAGTGGCTTAAATGAAGATGTACATACAGTGAAGATTAGTCTTACAATATAAATCAGTTCCCAGTAGTGTATACATGATAGATAAAGGAATGGATGCTGATGAAATCTTCTGATGAGACTCAGTGGTGTAAGAATGAGACAAAACTAAACACAGAATATGAGGAAATGCTAATTATCAATTGAGATAATAATTCAGTCAAAAATTCTGAGAACTGGCAGATAGAAAATAAGAGGGAAACAGGAGTATCAAAAATAATCATTGAAAAAAGAATTTGAAGAACAATGAACAGTGAGCTCTTCTAAAAAAGACAATAGTATTCATTAATTGTTTTAACAGGAAGAATTAAGCACAAAATTTCAATCAAAGAGTTATCAATGGCTTCATATGTCAATACAAAATGAGCAAGTGGAGCAAAGAATGGAGGTAATTATTTCACTATGTGCTGTAATGGGAGCAAGTGAGAACAGTATGGTTCTTTGGTTATGAGATGAGAAAATCTGAAGTGGTCTAAATGGGAATTCAAACAGCAAATACAGAGAAACTGTTCTTAATACAAATACACACAAACTATAGCCATGTGAGGTGATGGATATGTTAATTAGCTTGGTTGTGGTAATCATTTCACAATACACGGATATATCAAAACATCATACTGTATACCTTAAATATACAGATGCTTCTTGACTTATGATAGGGTTATATCTGGATGAATCCATCAGAGCTTGAAAAATACTGTGAACCAGAAGTCACAGTATTTTCAATTTGTGATGAGTTTATCCAGACATAGCCCATCATAAATTGAGGAACATACTGAGGGTTTGTAGCTTTTGCATTATTGTAAAGTCAAAAATGGTTAAATCAAACCACTATAAGTTAGGGACCATGTGAATACAATTTTAAAAAAAAGACTGGAGAAAATTCAAATAACTACCCTTTTCTTTTCTTATTCTCTTTGGAGACCTGTGAGTTCCCTGGGCACTGGATGCAGACTAAAGTAAGATTCCAAGAAATATCAGTTGTCTCTTGGGTAATTTGAATTTAACTAGTAACCTGCAGTGCATTATTGTTAAATGGGTATTCTAAGACTCATTATCCATAATTAAGATAAAAACAAGCCATGGAAATAGTCCAATTTTCTAACAATTAGAATGACAGAGACTATGAGATCATGAAGCAGAGATAAAATTCAGGTATAAGCCAATAGGATGGACATTAGATAAAGCCTACTGGAATGGAAAGAAAGAATGTGTGTGGTAAAATCCGGAGTTATAGCTTGAACTAAATGGATATAAATAATCTTAGGGTTTTTTTTTTTTTTTCCAGAAAGCTCATCATCACTGATCATTAGGGAAATGCAAATCAAAGCCGTAATGAGATACCATCTCACACTAGTCAGAATGGCTATTATTAAAAAGTCAAAAAATAACAAATGCTGGAGAGATTGCACAGAAAAAGAACACTTACACACTGTTGGTGAGAATGTAAATTAGTTCAACCATTGTGGAAGACAGTATCACAATTCCTCAAAGACTTAAAAACAAATACTATTTGATCCTGCAATCCCATTACTGGGTATATACCCAAATACTCAAAGGAATATATATATATATATATATATTTATATGTATATATAATTTTATTATAAAGACACATGCACATGTATGTTCATTGCAGCACTATTCACGATAGCAACAACATGGAATCAACCTAAATGCTCATCAATGATAGACTGGATAAAGAAAATATGGTACATATACACTATGGAATACCATGTAACCATTAAAAAAATGAGATTATGGGCTGAGATTATGTCCTTTGCAGAAACATGGGTGGAGCTGGAAGCCATTATCTTTAGCAAAGTAATGCAGGAACAGAAAACCAAATATTGCATGCTCTCACTTATAAGTGGGAGCTAAATGTTGAGAACACATGGATTAATAGAAGGGAACAACACACACTGGTGCCTGTCAGAGGGTACAAGGTGGGAGAAGGAAGAAGAAGAGAAAAATAATTAATGGGTACTAGGCTTAATACCTGGGTGATGAAATGAAATCATCTGTACAACAAACCCTCATGACACAAGTTTGCCTATGTACCCCTGAACTTAAAATAAAAGTTAAAACAAAATAATACAGCTGAAAAATTCAGCCAGTTCTCAGATGAAAAAGGGCACAATCTGATCACTATAGATTGAATTATATTCCCCTCCCCACAATACATATGTTGAATCCCTAATCCTCAATATAACTATATTTGACTTTAGGAGGTAATTAAGGTTAAATTAGGTCATACGTCTGAGGTCTGGATTGGATAAGATTACTGTCTTTATAAAAAGCAATCCAAGAGAGCTCAATCACTTCCTCCATACTTATGCACCAAGGAAAGACCATGTTAGAACACAACAGGAAAGTGAATATCTGACAACTGTGAAGAGAGCCCTCACTTATAACTTAATCCTACTAGACCCGGATCTTGAAATTCCTAGCCTCCAGAACTGTGAGAAAATAATTTATATTGTTTAAACTATGCAGTCGGTGGTATTTTGTTATGGCAGCCCTAGCAAACTAATACAATGATGGACATTTACATTTGAAGAGGTAAAGCAGCCCATTATGCCATGTAGAAAGCAGACCACTACCATGGTCAGAGAAACTATATCAGATTTATTGTCTCAATGTCTGCTTTAGTCTGTTTTGCATTTCTATAAAGAAATAACTGGGTAATTTATTAATAAAACTTGTTTGTTTGGCTCATGGTTCTGCAGGTTGTGCAAGAAGCATGGCACAAGGATCTGCTTCTGGTGAGGACCTTAAGAAGCTCCCAGTCATGGTGGAATGGGAAAGGGGAACCATCGTGTCACATGGCAAAAGATGATGAAAGAGAAAGAAGGAGGAAGGTGCCAGGCTATTTTTAAATGACTAGCTTTCACATGAACTAATAGAGGGAGAACTTGTTCATTACCTCAGGGAGGGCACCAAGCCATTCATGAGACATCCAACCCCTTGACCCAAACACCTCCCACTAGGCCTCACCTCCAACACTGGGGATGATGTTTCAACATGAGATTTGGAAGGACAAATATACAGACTATTTAAGCATTTTTTAATAAGTGTTACACATGCTAAGAAAATTCGAGTGATTCACAAGATAATGGGAAAAAACAGATGGATAGTCAAGGGATTTATCCCAGCTGAGTGAAAATTATGGTTATTAAGAAATAGGATAAAATAAACAGACAACATTGATGGGATCAAAATATAGGTCTTAATGCAGCATTATTGGTGTTTGTGTGAACCCACGGGAGCCTCAGGTGGTTGCCAACCTTGAAGGACCCAAAGAAATCCCCCTCTATTTACCCCAGTTTGGAGGAATTTAAGAAGCCAGAAGCCAAAGATGACAATGATAAATCTTACCTTGTATTGTTGGAATACATTGTCTAGCAAATTAATAAGAATTAGGATTGAATAAGAATCATAAGCCTCTTGGTATGAGCCATGACTGAGGACTCAAGGCCATAGAAACTTGTGAAGGTAAAATAGAGAAGGTGAAAAATAAAGCTTTCTGGGGCTGTTTGACATAGGACCTCAATGCACTGTGATCTGAAAATGTTCGGTGAGCTAATAGGGACTATCATTAGTTGAGGATGAGATGAGGATGCAACAGTTGATGAAACTAAAATTTGTATAAAAATTGGAATTTTTGAATTGACTTTATGGTAAGGATTTGCCTCTTTTTTTTTTTTTTTTTTGCTTTTTTTTTTGAGACAGGTTCTCACTCTGTTGCCCAGGCTGGAGTTCTGTGATGCAAACAGCTCATAGCCTTGACCTTCTGGGTTCAAGTGATCCTCCCACCTCAACCTCCCAAGTAGCTGAGACCATAAGTGTGTACCACCAGGCCTGGCTAATTTTTTTTCAAATTTTGTGCAGGTAGGGTCTTGCCATGTTGCCCAGGCTGGTCTCAAACTCCTGGATTCAAGCAATCTTCCTGTTTCAGTCTCCCAAAGTGCTGGAATTACAGGCATGAGCCACTCTTGACCTGCCTCTTCTTTACATGAATGTATTACTGAGATGAATAGTATGTCTCACTAGTAAACCCTTCCTCTACCTCGTATTGTAAAGCAGAAGACATACAAATTTTCACATTGGCGAGTATCAATTAAACATACTAAGCAGCAACCGAGAGATTTGCCATAGTCCACTGATTGCTAATTTGAAACAGTATCAGATACCTAGTGTACAAAAGGAAACCATCACTTTAATTAAGGACATTTTAGAAGTTGAAGTGTGGGTACAAACAAATCAACTGTGCAATAACCATGTGTGGCTTGTGAGAAAAGAAGACGACTCATGGAAACTAACATATTATTGAGGTTTGAATAAAGTAGAATTGCCTATAGTATCATCAGTCCTTGACTTGATATTATCAATAAAAAAATTTAAAAAGATAAAGGAGATGGATATTCATTGATTGCTCTTGCAAATGTTTTTTTCTTGATCTTGGTCTCAGAAAAAAAAAAAAAAAAAAACACTCCAGTCTGCTTTCATGTGGGAAGGATGTCATTTACATTTATTGGATTATGACAGCATTATTTGAATAACCAGCTTACAGTCATAGATCTGTTAGGAAACATTCAGACTTCATGCAGATTCAGAATGGGATAATACACCACAGTGAGGAGCTCATGATAATATTACAACTGAAGAACAAGATAGGACTTACTTAAATATGGTGGTGACACACATGACTAACAGAGACTACTCCATTTATCCAGCAAATATCCAAAGGTCTGCCCAAATGCTGAAATTCTTAGGAATAACCTGGAGAGGAGCCACTCATGACATTCCACAACAACTGAAAATAAAATACTGTCATTAATTTTTCTTGAAATCAAACAAAAAGTATACCACATGGTTGAGTTGTTTGGATTTTAAAGGATGCATATTTCATATCTTGCTATACTGCTAGCTCTTATTTGTAGAACTACTCAAAGGAAGGGTATGTTTGAATGAGGACCTAAACAACAACACACTGTGTCTGATTTGAGAAAATAAGTGGCTCAACCAATACCTTTGGACCCTTGTTATCCTCACTCAAATATGATTTTGAAAGTGTCTGCAACTCACACTTATTCAGACTAGAGCTAATAGCAAAAGCACATTAGTGTTGCATAGCAGTAACTGCTGTATTTTTTTTTTTTTACCAGGCATGGTGATACCTTATAGGCTTTTTGAGGGACAATTATTGGCTTGCTACTGGGCATTAATTTTAATGACTCCTATGACTGAAGGACATAAAATAATCTTGAAATCTGACATAACCATAATTTCTTATGTAATGTCAGACAAACATGCTAATATGGAAGGCGGTGTCCAGAAGAGTTTCATAATAAAATAAAAATGATTTATACAGAAACATCATACTGGAGGAAAACAAGGAGGCACTTGCTGTATTAATGAGCAAGTAGTCTCTTTTCCCCTAGGGATGACTTTGGATCTACTTAAGGAACTGCTGAAATCCTGTTGCCCTATGAACAGCTGAGACTGGGTAATTTGTAAATAAATGAGGTTTATTTGCCTTATGGTTCTGCAGGCCATACAAGAAGCATGGCACCAGCATATGCTTCTGGTTAGGACTTCAAGAAGCTTCTAATCATGGTGCAATGGGGAAAGGGAGTGAGTGTGTCACATGGCAAGAGATGAAAAAAGAAAAGGAAAGAGAAAGGTGCCAGCTCCTTATAAATGACCAACTCTCACATGAACTAATATAGTGAGAACTCACTCATTACCTTGGGAAGGGCATCAATATCTCATTTTTGATTGTTCTTACAATCAGCAGTCAAACCACAGGGGCCAGGAAGTGTAGATTCCTCCCACTCGATAGATTCCTTGGCTTTTCTCGAGAATGTCAGGAGAAAAAGATGGGTGAGAATATTGGTATGACTGTGAATCTTCCTCAGATCACTTCAACTTTCATTTTTTTTAATGCTATGCAGAGGTCATAGGACTAGGGATGCAACTTTGGATGCCAGAAACAGGGATGACTTCTCAGCAAGAAACTATGTAACTAATCACTGTATAACTATAAACTTTGATGACTGAATGCTTAGAAGGGTCACTGGTTATAATAGACAAAAAATAGCAGTTGCCTGCCAGACAGTCCATACTGTGCTGTGCACAAATACATATCACTCTTGATTTTGCTGGTGGGAAGACATAAAACAAACTAGGAAATAAAGTAAGTTTCTGATAGGAACAAATTAGAAGGCTTCATAAGGTGGGTCAAAAATTCTCTGTGGAATGGTCCTACCCTGAAATGTAGAGGTCTATTGGGTGCCTTAGGTCATACTCAGACTTCTCTTGGTATGACAAGCATTCATCTAACCCTAATATGGGAGACCCAGTATTTGTGGGTATAAAGCATGTATCCCAACTTTACTCAGGCCATTAGTACACAACGGCATAAACATGTATGATAGAATAAAAAAGTCAGTGCATAAGACATAGGAGAACTGTAGGGAAGATAGATTCCTTCTAGACATCATGGGACAAGCTGAATTTGCTTTTAACGATGAGAAGCAGTCAGAAGGAAAAGATTTATAAACTAGAATAAGCATATTGTAGGGAATAAATAATCTTTCAGAAAGAAGGTCAGGGAAGGGAGTCAGTCTGGAGAGAGGATGAGGCTTTAGTGAAGTGGGTCGAGCAGTCTCAACAAATAATAATGCATATTGCAAGGACCTGGCATCGAGAAGTGCTTATACACTGACTCAGTGAAGGGGATGAAGTGAATATTTTAATACAGATGGGGGCTGAAATAGCCAACGTACCATGGCCCTCCATCCTAGCTGCAGGAGTTCAAGGGGCACGCTTGTGGGAAACTTACGGGACTCCAAACTAGTAAAATTTATCTGGGGTGGGGATGCTTGTAATTGACATTGATGCACCCTACCTTCCCCTTTCCCAGGAATAGATCAGATAAGATATATCCTATACCATAGTTAGTAGGGATAGGAAATATTCTGGACTCTTATATCTTCCCTATAGGAAGGAGTTGGGTCCTGCTATATAACAGCAAGCAATAAAAACCAGTCTAAGTAAAAGCCTCTGAACTAAGAATGAATGACTGACATTGTTCCCAATTGACTTAAAATCCAGAAGGGAGTCATATGAAAATATTAATACTGATTATCAAATATATTGAAAGGTAAAATTAAAGCCTCCTTGGGACATAATACTGATGGGAAATGAGTGCTTTGAGGACTAAGTGGATTTAGGTCCCCATCAGCTAGTTTCAATGCTGAGTTGTTTTGCACAAGTTTATCATGAGATACAAATAATTGTCTACCAAGAAGGAAATTGAATAAATTAGTACAAAATATGAAAATGTGTGAAAATGTATGTCATAGATTAATAGGTTGGATTAGTTGTTTCTTTTTTCTTTTCTGTTTTTTTGAGATTGAGTTTTGCTCTTGTTGCCCAGGCTAGAGTGCAGTGGTGCGATCTCAGCTCACTGCAACCTCCACCTCCTGGGTTCAAGCAATTATCCTGCCTCAGCCTTCCTAAGTAGCTGGAATTACAGGCATGTGCCATCATGCCCAGCTAATTTTGTATTTTTAGTAGAGACGGGGGTTTCTCCATGTTGGTCAGGCTGGTCTCGAACTCCTGACCTCAGATGATCTGCCTGCCTTGGCCTCCCAAAGTGCTGGGATTACAGGCGTGAGCCATCGTGCCTGGCCGGATTAATTGTTTCTTTAAGTCTATCCCTTCTCCACACTGATCTTCTAAATGTTAGGCATATTTGTAATTATACTGTTGTATCTGTTATATAAATGCTATACTAAATGTAGATGCTCAGGAAAATATAATCTTTTTGTTCTAAGATAGCCTAGGTCAAGAGCCAGGAGAAAGGACTATGCAGGCAAGAGTTAACTCAACTGGCCTGTGTTGCTCAAACCCTAGAAATTGCAAAGAAAGAGTTGTCTTTAAGACTAATGTTGATCACCGGAGAGATAAATTCTAAGCCCTCAGAATATTTTGCTTGATAAAAGTGTTTTGTATGCCTGAGCCCTTGGGCCATGTGATACCAGTTTTATTAGATAGTTTAAGATAATAATGTAATTTATGGTAAATGCCTGTTTTTACTCTAGAGGGCTAGAGTCTAAGTAGCTGAGGTGTCATGCAGGTGACAGATGCCTACTGGGTGAGGACACCTGGAAAGTTGTACCTGAATTTTGATGCATGCTCCTTTGTTCTTTATTGATGATTATCTGCATCTGTTCATTGTAATAAACTATAAACATGACTATAACAGTTTATCTGGGTTTTAAGAGTCCTTATACAGAATCATCAGGTCTGAGAATGGCCTTTGCAACCCTGACACAAGATAAACATGTAGAGGAATTGAGTAGAATTGATAGTCTAGAAATAAATGCTTACACATATGGACAATTGATTTTTAACATGTGTGTCGTGACAAATTAACAGGGAAATTACAGTTCTATTAACAAATGGTGCTAGGACAACTGAATATCTGCATGAAAAAATAGTGAATTTGGACTCCTCCCTCACATTATATAAAAATTAACTCAAAATGGATCATAGACCCAAATATATGAACTGAATCTAAAACTCCTAACAAAATACAGGAAAAAGTCTTTGTGAATTTGACTTGAGGAAAGATATTTTAGCTATGCTACCAAAATCCTAAGTGGTAATAAAATTAAATAAATAAATAAGTTGGACTTCATCAAAATTAATTTTTTTTGTTTCAAATATGCCACCAAGGAAGTGAAGACAACCCACAGATTAGGAGAAAATATTTTCAAATGATAATACTTGATAAAGGGTTTGTATCTATAATATATAAAGAACTCATACAATTCAATAACAAAAAGACAAATAATTTAATACTAGACGAATAAATTGAACAGACATTCCTCCAAAGAAAATATATAGTCATTGAACACATCCAAAGATGCTCAACATAATTAGCCAATGAGGAAATATTAATGAAAGCAACAGAGAGCACTTCACACTCACTAAGGTGGCTATAATCAAAAATACATCTAATACCTGTTTTTGCTCTAGAGGGCTAGAGTCTAAGTAGCTGAGGTGTTTCACAGGTGACAGATGCAACTGTTGACCAAAATGTGGAAAAGTTGTCACTCACATTAAATTGTTATTGAAAATATTAAATGATGCAGCAACTTTGGAAAATCATATGGCAGTATCCTAAAAATTTAAACACAGAGTTACCATATGATCTAGAATTCTACTCCCAGGATTATATTCTAGAGAAATAAAAACATACATCTATACAAACAAACTTGTACGTGAAGGTTCACAGCAGCATTATTCATAATATCCAAAAGGTAGGAACAACACAAATGCCCATTAACTGATGAATGGATAAATAAAATGTGATACATTTATACAATGTTGTATTATCCAACAATAAAAAGGAGTTTCAACATCGGTGTTTCATGAAAACATTATGCCAAGTGAAAGAAGTCATTCAAAAGACCCATACTGTATGATTCCATTTACATGAAAGATCTAGAATAGGCAAGATTATAGAGACAAAAAATAGATTAGTGTTTGCCTAAGACTCGGGTTGTTGGGAGGAAGTGAGAAGTGACTATTAATAGTTATGAGGCTTCTTCTCAAGGTGATTAAAATGTTCTAAAATGAATTACAGTAATGGTTGGAGAACTTTGTAAATACAATAAAACATTTAAATTTTACACTTCTATGGATGAATTGTAGGGGATATGAATTATATGCCAAGGAGCTGTTATTTATACAAAAGCAATGCACCAGAACTGATTGGGTTCATTTCTAAACTTTTCTAAATTATACATTCAAAAGTTCCCCCTTTTCTTTTGGGAGATGTGTTCCAGGACCCCTAGTAGATGCCTGAAATTGTAGGTAGTACCAAAACTCATATATGTTTCCTATACACACAAACTTATGAAAAAATTCATAAATTAGGCACAGAAAGAGATTAGCAACAAAAAATAATAATAAAATAGAACAATTAAACAATATACTGTAAAAAATGTTATGTGAATGTGGTCTCTCTTTCTCTTTCAAAATATCTCATTGCACTGTATTCACCTATTTTTAGACTGTAACCAACCATGGGTAACTAAAATCAAGGAAAGCAAAACTATAGATAAGGAAGGGCTACTGTAATAAAATGTGTTTGTTAATATTTGTAACTTTAAAATATGTTAATTAATTAGTGTTTCTTGAAAAATAATCAGAAAAATCAAAGATGAACTGACTATGTATCAAGAGCTGTATTTCTAGTAAGGGTAATTTACCATCCAAACCTGACCATTTTTAAATGTTATAGGAGTGCAAGTGATAATTATGCTGGGAAAATAAGCATTAACTGGGACTTTCTCAGACCAATCAAGACATCTTTACACAATGCTAGTGAGTTTGGACTTTATACTAAATTCAATGAACATCCATCAGTTAAAATAATTGAAAGAAAATAACCTAATTTATATTTTGAAATCATTAAAATTTCAAGAAATGTAGTATAAAGAATGGAGTGCATTTAGGGAGTTGGCAAGACTGGGAACTGGAGGCTAGTTAGGAGGATGTTAGAGTAATTCAGGCAAAAGAGAACAATTGTCTACAGTGAGACAGTTTTAGTGGGAATGGATAAAGTGGAAGTATTTAAAAGATAAGAGCAGATGTGTTAGATAATAGTTGTTGGTTGATAGACACATTGACCAATAGAAAGTTCTGGCAACAACAACAACAAAGAAAATGACTAGCGACGTGAAATACCGAACATAGAGTATACATCAAATGAGCTATTTTACAGTAGTATTACAGTTCTTACAGTTATTCTGGGTGCAGAAGTTGGATTTGCCATTGAGATTGTGAGAAATTTCTGGAGTTTCAGTATGATGACGTTTGACAACTCTGAGAAAGGAGTTAAGGTCATCTCCTAAAAGTAAAAGTTAGGTAAGAGGTGGAAAGAGAATAAGGAAGGTTTGAAGTTATTCTTGAGATGAATGGTAAGAGTTGAGTGGAAATTAAAGAAGGATGGAGATTTAGAATTTGATAAAGATCTAGTACTACTTGAGACTATAAATTTATACAGGCAACATATTTGTAGATACATACTTTTTTTTGGGCAGCACTGAACAGTTCAGATATAGAAGGAGAGAAAAAAATCCAAAAACTTGGGAATAAAACTTAATGTTTTATGCAATATAATGACAGTAGCAAAGCAGCTGAAGTTGAAAAAATGAATTCCGTTGCCTAAGATCGATGGGGAGTCACTGAAGACAGGAGAATTGAATGAAAGTATAGAAATGTGTCAAAAGGCTAGTGTTCCCAATGGATCAAAGCATATATAAGGTAATAAGTTTTCAAGCATAAGAATATTTTAATTGTGTATGAGATTATTAATTTTAATATATGTGGGATTTATCAGTTCTTGGTGTTGTATAATACAAGTTGTGGTTTTGGAATTAGATGCCAGAGCCAGAGTTCTCATTGTGAGGACTGTGAAGGAAATATCTGGTCCAGCCCCCTCCCCTTGACTTGTAGATGGCTGTCTTCTTACTGTTTTTTCACATGGTCTTCCTTCTATGTATATCTGTATCTGTGCCTAAATTACCCCCTTATCTCAAAATAAGGTAATATTCTGAGGTCCTGGTGGTAAGAACTCTAACATATCTTTCAGTGGGGGGACACTATTCAACCCACAACATATAGGAATTAGGGGCTTAATGAATTAAGAGGAAATGGTAATATCTCAGGTTTTCCTTATAAAGTTGACATTACCTAGGATACTAGAAGTTCTCAGGGTATGGAAGAGGCAAATTTTCCAAAACTGAGAGGTACTTTCTAGAATAGGAAGGCAGAGACATTCAGTGTAATCTTCCTAGGTAACATGGCTCTCGTCTGTAACAGTTTCTACTCTATAAAGGTAGGCAAATGGTATTTTAAAGTAGGTTGGAGAAGGAGAATGCTGAAATGATTTTCCAAATCTAAAAAGAGGGTAAAGAAGCATATCCAGAATAATGAAAACACTGCTAAGGCAGTGGTCTCAGGAATGACTGGCTTCTATTCAGACTAGGAGGCACAGAAGTATTTTACGAAAGACATTTAAAATAAAGGTGATTTTTTAAAACACAGAATGTAGGTTTCATATTGCAGAATGGCACATTTAGCAAGGAAGGAAAAGAAAACTATTTGGATCAGAGAATTAGTGCTAAAATGGAGGTGGAGGGAAGAGATTAAATATTCATTAGTGACCAAAAACAACAAGAAAGGAGACAAGATGGGCCTTCACAATTTCTAAAGTATTAGTGCCCAAATTCCATTTTGAATTCACTGGGCTTCTAAGGCACTCAGTGTTTTGGCAGGAGCACCTGAGTCTGAAACAAGGTTAGTGGATGTAAGATAACAAGCGTCCCCTAAAAAGTTTCAATTCATTTTGCTGCTAAAGAAATCCAACCATTCATAATAATAAGCAGCTGAAATAATTAGCTGTATTTCCTTTTGTCAAAGTCATTTTTAATTGTAAAAAGTATCATTTAGATAAGAGGTTTTCAGGGAGATGGGATGCAGTGGAAGTTTGGTGAGGACTCCACTGAATTAAATAAAGTGAAAAAATATTTTTTTTCTTTTTCTAGTTGCTGAAATATAGACATTTTAAGGATCCTTTTGTGAAATACTAACAGCCACTGAATCAGGTTGAATAACTTAGAAATGATGACCTCTTTATAAGGAGGTAACTGAAACAGGAGAATCTCTGTGTTAAAATTTTCTCTTTGAAGATAACTCTTTTGTCCTAGGTCTTTGTTATTCTTTTTTTCAGTTGGAAATACTAAAGTAGTGCTTTCTTCATAAAATAAAATTTTAGAGGTCTTACAAATAATTGGTAGCATGATGTCTTGAAAAATAGATCTTCAATTTTTATTTTCATTGGGAAAGAAATTATAAATATATACTGCTCTGGAGTCTGATTGGAGGATAAAAAATGAAATGTTTTATACTGACAAGTAAGACTGCAAATGACACCACTCAGAGTAGTAAAAACTTGCACTTGTACTTATAAATGGAATTATACTATATATTATATATATACTTATTCCTATATTTAATATATAGTATATATATAGTCTGACATATGGAGGGTGAGAAGCTAGTTGACATCATCTTCAAGCTCTGAGACTCTTGTGTATATAAAAATATGGAGAACTAATTGAAAGTTCCCATGAAGAATAATGCCTCTAGAAGAAATCTAGTTTTGATCTATACAAGGTAAGAAATCATTTTATTAAAAGCCCTGAAATACAGAAAGACAGTGAGTCCTGAAGATTTACATTTTCTTGGAAATTGATAGACCTGGGAACATCGTTCTGCAACCTCTATCAGGTCAGGTGATAGAAGCGTAGTTTAGATGTAAAAATCCATTTGCATGTTAAGAAAAGAGACTATGTAATTAAAATGAAATATGGTAATGTTGGGAACATAGTCTCCATATAAGAGTACAATATTGTATTAGTCCTTTCTCATGCTGCTACGAAGAAAATACCCAAGATTAGGTAATTTATTAAAAAAAAGAGGTGTAATTGATTCACACTTCCACATGACTGGAGAAGGACTCTGGAAACTTACATTCATGGTGGAAAGGGAAGCAAAAATGTCCTTCTTCACATGGCAACAAGAGAGAGAATTGCAAAGCATTGGGAGCAATGCCCTTCCTAAAATCATCAGATCTTATGAGAACTTACTCATTATCATGAGAATATCATGGGGGAACTGTCCTTCTGATTCAATTATCTCCACCTGGTCCCGTCCTTGACACATGGGGATTATTACAATTCAAGGTAATATTTGGGTGGGGACACTGAACCAAACCATATCATTCCAACCCTGGCACCTCCCAAATCTCATGTCCTCACATTTAAAAACAAAATATTGCCTTTTCAACAGTCTCCCAAAGTCTTAACTCATTCCAGCATTAACTCAAAAATCGAAGTCCAAAGTCTCATCCAAGACAAGGCAAGTCCCTTTCATCTATGAGCCTGTAAAATCAAAAGAAAGTTAGTTACTTCCTAGATGAATTGGGATAAGGCATTGGTTAAATGCACCCATTTAAAATGGGAGAAATTGGCCAAAATGAAGGGGCTACAGACCCCATGCAACTCTGAAATCCAACGGGGCAGTCAAATTTTAAAGATCCAGAATGATTTCCTTTGACTCCATGTCTCACATTCAGGTCACTCTGATTCAAGAAGTGGGTTCCCATGGCCTTGGGAAGCTACACCCCTGTGGCTTTGAAGGGTACAGCCCCCTCCCAGCTAGAGTTGAGTGTCTGCAGCTTTTCCAGGTGCACAGTGAAAGCTGTCAGTGGATCTACCACTCTGGGGTCTCAGGATGATGGCCCTCTTCTCACAACTGCACTAGGCAGTGCCCCAGTGGAGACTCGATGTTGGTGCTCCAACCGCACATTTCCCGTCTGCACTGCCCAAGCAGAGGTTCCCCATAAGGGCTTCACCTCTGTAGCAGACTTCTGCCTGAACATCCAGATGTTTTCATACATCCTCTGAAATCTAGGCAGAGGTTTTCAAACCTTAATTCTTGTCTTCTGTGTACCACAGTACCACATGGAATCTGCTAAGGCTTGGGGTTTGCACCCTCTGAAGCCATGGCCTGAGCTGTACCTTGGCCCCTTTTACCCATGGCTGGAGTGGCTTGGACATTGTCCTGAGGCTGCACACACCAAGGGCCAGTGGGCCCTGGACCCAGCTCAGAAAGCCTTTTTTCCCTCCTAGGCCTCCAGGTCTGTGATAGAAGGAAATGCCTTGAAGGTCTCTGACATGCCCTGGAGACATTTTCCCCATTGTTTTGGGGATTAATATTTGGCTCATCCTTATTTATGATAATTTCTACCACAGGCTGAAACTTCTTACCAGAAAATGGATTTTTCTTTCTATCACATTGCCAGGCTGCAAATTTTCCAAACTCTTAGGCTTTGCTTCCTCTTGAATGCCTTGCCACTTAGAAATTCCTTTCCCCACATACCCTAAATCATCTCTCTCAAGTTCAAAGTTCCACAGATCTCTAGGGAAGGGTCAAAATGTCACCAGTCTCTTTGCTAAAGCATAGCAAGAGCCACCTTTGCTCCAGTTCCCAACAAGTTCCTCATCTCCCTCTGAGACCACCTCAGCTTGGACTTCATTGTCCATATAACTATCAGCATTTTGATCAAAGCCATTCAATAAGTCTCTAGGAAGTTCCAAAAGTTCCCACATCTTCCTGTATTCTGAGTCCTCTAAGTCTCCAGGAAGTTCCAAACTTTCCCACATTTTCCTGTCTTTTTCTGAGTCCTCTAAACTGTTTCATCCTCTGCCTGTTAACTAGTTCCTAAGTTGCTTCCACATTTTCAGGTATCTTTATAGCCCCGCCCCACTCCCTTGGTACCAATTCACTATATTAGTCTGTTCTTACGCTGCTATAAAGAAAATACCCAAGACTGGGTAATTTACAAAGGAAAGAGGTTTAATTGACTCATAGTTCCACATGGCTGGGAAGGCCTCAAGAAACTTACAATCATGGTGGAAGAGGAAGCAAACACCTCTTTCTTCACAAGGTGGCAGAAGCGAGAAGTGCCAAGCAAAGGGGGAAAAGACCCTTATAAAACTATGAGATCTCATGAGAACTCACTCACTCTTATGAGAACATCATGGGGGAAGCGCCCCCATGATTCTCCACCTGGTTCCACCCTTGACATGTGGGGATTATTACAATTCAAGGTGAGATTTGAGTGGAGACACAGAGCCAAACCATGTCAAATATTCTTACCAGAGAACAAGAACTAGGAATGGTGATTAAGGGGGTTCATTCTCCCCACTGATGTTTGAAGATCTCTGAGTATAGAACAGAATTTAGTCTTACCAGCAAAGGTGAAGGTTATTAACCATAGCAGGGTCTATATTTACAGTAGGCAAAATTATCTGAATTTACCAGATATTCATTTGGGCACAAGGTTACTTACTTTGTAGCACCAGAAGCATCTTCTAAGAAGGGGTTACTCATAACTTTTGGCTCCATCGTCGACGCATACATGACTAAGGAGCCTTTGGACAAACATATGCATGGGGATGGTTTAGGATTGTTACTGGCAAAATGACATAGAAAAATGTCATTCTCTTAATGGGAAATAAAATGACTTATGCCCTTTGACTGTAACATTAAAAACAATAAGACTATTCCTGTGTTGCAAACTTCTCACAAGGAGACAATTATTATACATGATTTTGAAGAGTTTTTAACAATTTATGAAGATATTAATGATATAAAATTTAGTAAAAAATAAGAGATAATTGTATTTTTAATATATTACCAAAGTTTTTGAAATTTTTTGTTTACAAGCAAAGATAAGGGATAGAGGCAAATGCATAATATAATGATAGTATATAACTCTGGAAAAATGTACTAACCTCTACTTTCATAAATACCTTTGTAAATGTAACTCAAAATGTCTGAAAAATGTGAGATTATTTCTTCCAGCTTATGTGTTTTTCTAATTTTTAAAATATCCCCAACAATACCTTTTTACCAGAACTTGCAAATAAATGAATCTCTATTATTAGAAAGATAAAACTGAAGTACTTTAAATTGCAGAAGTTCACAGAACAAAATATATAAAAAAAGACAAATGCAAAATAACACTTTCAACACTGCCCTCTAAAGAAAGGCCAGTGTTTCTGAAATAAAATTTCTAAATTTAAAACATATTCTCCATATTCAGAATTTTGCATGTGATTAAAATGAAAAAGAAATCTAAAGAGAACAAAACATGAAGTAAAATGTGGACATTTGAGCAATTATCAGAGGAGACAAAAGGCCTTGAACCTAAGAACATTTTCTCAAAAGTAATTTTTCAGCTGTTAGATATCAAAAGAATCCAGGCTCATTCCATGTAATGCAAGACTGCAGAATCCTCCTTTAAAAGCTATTCCAATATGGAAATAATTCTTTATATTTTATAGCTTATGAAGTCTTTCATGTAAGAATCTCAAAAAGGAAATGAAATAAGTGTAATAATTGAATTTTTTGAATATTAATGACTTCAAGAAAGATGGAAGCAATTAAAAAGAAATAGAACTCTTCTATAATGAAAGATACTTTTTAATGTCATACATAAGGTTAGTTGGATAGTTACAGAAAAGTGATAGCTGATACTTATTATTTTGTTTCTGAATTTCTTTCTAAGCAGTATAATTACGCTACACGAGCAGGGTGGATATGTCTCAAAAGGAAGCATGTGTTTTACTCCAGCAGGAAGCTGTCTCTTTCATTTCTATCAGAACACTTCTATTCGTGAACTGTTTCCATATTAAAACATATAGCCACTGCATTGAGGGCTGTTTACAACTCAAGGCCTCAAACAGGAAAAAAAAAATTCTAAATCTTTAAATGCTGAACTACTCTTTACAGTCAAGGCCACTACTCCACAGTAACATAGTGGCCTGTGAGATGTGATTTACATGCCTCTAAAAGTCCCATCTGCTCCAAAATGATAGCCATATATTTAAAACAGTTTCTTAGATGGCCATCTTTATTTAACCCCCTTTGTCAAGCAGGGCCTCCACTATGCTATTTAGAGTCTATTCAAATTGCAAAACAAGCAGCAGTTTTAAGCATATTTATATAAAATAACCCTCCCTCCTGGCTGGCTCAGCCTCAAAACAGAGCAAAGCGTTGGCCAAGCCAAAAAAGCTAGATTCTACTGCTGTCTTGGCTGGATGCCGTTGTGCGCCGCAAGTACACCGAAGTACCTACAGCACCCTGGTTACACTATGGATAAGACATCTTTGTAAAAAAGTCATATTAAAATTAAAAATTTTGTTACCTCAGAATGCATTACATGTATGTCTTAAGTCATACTAGGGCTTAAGTAAAATCAGTATCATTTTAAACTTTAATTGCATTCCTAAAGTTATTATTTTTAAAATACATTATTGCTTACTCCTCCATTGTTCATGGAAGAGACAGAGATTGTTTGAAGTCCCCAAGAGGAAAAGTAGAGAAATAATTTTTTTTCTCTACATTTGAGAAGAACTGAGGTACATAATCAAATTTGGGGGAATAAACTTCATAATGTGTAGTTCAACCCTTGGCATTTCTCTCTGAATCTTTCAGGGCCACATATCCCCAGCATGTGTGTATTTTTTTTCCTCTTGAATTAATTAAGCTCCCTATCCCTCTGGGCAGGCAAAGTTTTCCAACAGTTCTGCCTCTTACTGGGTAGAATAATGTAATTTAGGAAGGCAAAATGTGAGGGGGATATATAGTAGTAAACTTTTGACTATGGATTTATGCCATGTTTTCTAATTATTTTATCACTAGAACTTTGACTCTTGTCTTATTTATGAATTGATTCAGCAGTTGAAGTTAAGTGGGAAATATAAGATAATATTTTTATACATGATCTAATCTCCAATAATATTTCTGAACAGTAACCACTAGTGTTGCTTTCTCTAATAATAAACTTTTAAAAAATATTTTGTTTTATATCAAAGAAATTATTTGGGTATTGCTAATATCACAGGGTTAATTACTTTGTAGTTTTTATATTTTCAATATCAATTTGTGAAAAAATACAGGATTTGCTCTTCTAAAACAAGTATAAAATTATTTGTACAACATCTTGTAAGCAGCTGTTAATCGGGGGAATTCAATTCTACTGCTTTTCCTATAATTAAATGCAAAAGAAGACGATTTAGAGTATTAAATGGGAAAATATAACAAATAGAAACAGAGGAGTGAAAGAGATAACCCCCAATTTTCTCTCCATTTTAGAACCTTGCCAAGGCATTCCTATTCAGTGGCTCATGGGTAAACAGTTCATGCTGAAACACCAATTCATTTGAAAGAAAGTGTTGCTAATAATAATTAGAATGGAATGTCCAATAATGCTATTACCTCCAGATGCTATCTATTTTCAAAAGAAAACAAACACATGAGGTAAGGTTAGAAAAGCTATATCACAGAAAGGCACGATGTAGATTTCTGCTCTGTCAAAACAGAATGAAATAAAACTAAATGAGCTTTATAAAAGACAGTTCGTCCAGACCATACTTGGTTTTAATGAGAAGAGAGAAATTCATTCAATAAATTTATCAAGTCCAGCACAATTTATTAATAGTTTACACAGTTTTTAGTCTGATAATTGAAATATGGCCACAAATTACCAAAGAGAAGGTAAATGAAGTCTAAGCAGACAACTGAAAGAAAATGTATTGGTGCCCATTTGAAGAGATTCTCTGCACACTAGACCGTCTCACCCAGAGAAAGATAAGTACTTCTTAATTTCAAATGAATCACTGAACAGAGGAAGATCAATTTAAAATGTAGCTTCAAGAGAAGTTAAAGGGAAAAAAGTGTGTGATTCTCCTGGAATTCCAGACAGATTAGATGACTTTAATTCAAAGTGAAAATATCTAATCCAGTATCCATCACTGCGGATATCATCAATTTTCCATATAATACATCTGAAAAATTTACTAAAACAAATACGTGCTTTTGGCCGGGCGCAGTGGCTCACGCCTGTAATCCCAGCACTTTGGGAGGCAGAGGCGGGCGGATCACGAGGTTAGGAGATTGAGACCATCCTGGCTAATACAGTGAAACCCCATCTCTACTAAAAATACAAAAAAAAAAAAAAAAAAAAATTAGCCGGGCGTGGTGGCGGGCGCCTGTAGTCCCAGCTACTCCGGAGGCTGAGGCGGGAGAATGGCCTGAACCCAGGAGGCGGAGCTTGCAGTGAGCCGAGATTGTGCCACTGTACTCTCCAGCCTGGGCGACAGAGCGAGACTCCGTCTCAAAAAAAAAAAAAAAAAAAAAAAAGTGCTTTTAATTAATTATTTATTTATTTATTTATTATTTTTTCAGATGGAGCCTCACTCTTTTCACCCAGTCTGGAGTGCAGTGGTGTGATCTTGGCTCACTGCAACCTCTGCCTCCCAGATTCAAGCGATTCTCCTGTTTCAGCCTCCTGAGTAGCTGGGATTACAGGTGCCCACCACCACACTCAGCTAATTTTTTTGTATTTTTAGTGGAGATGGGGTTTCACCACGTTGGCCAGGCTGGTCTCGAACTCTTGACCTCAGATGATCTGCCTGCCTTGACGTCCCAAAGTGTTGGGATTACAAGTGTGAGCTGCCACACCCAGCCAACAAATACTTTATTTTCTATTCTACTATTTAAAAAAGTAAGTTACATATCTGTGTACAAACATATAGTACACATTTGTATAACCATATCTATATATTTTCTAATGAAATAATGAAGTTTATTTTTACTAAACACATGTTGTTGTTGTTGTTGTTGTTGTTGTTGTGAGATGGAGTCTTGCTCTGTCGCCCAGGCTAGAGTGCAGTGGTGCGGTCTCTGCTCACGGCAAGCTCTGCCTCCTGGGTTCACACCATTCTCCTTCCTCAGCCTCCAGGGTAGCTGGGACTACAGGCACCCACCACCACGCCCAGCTAATTTTTTGTATATTTAGTAGAGATGGGGTTTCACTGTGTTAGCCCAGGATGGTCTCGCTGTCCTGACCTCATGATCCACCCGCCTCGGCCTCCCAAAGTGCTGGGATTACAGGTGTGAGCCGCCATGCCCGGCCAACATGTTTTTGTTTTTGTTTTTGTTTTCTAAAACAAACAAACAAACAAACTACCTATGCTTAATGTGGAGAATTCATAAACTAGTCACGAACTACTTGATGAAAATTGGGAAGCAAATGATAATCCAAATACATGAAAGCTAGTAATAATGTTTAATCAAAATAAAACATAATTCAAGAACATTAATATAAAAATAAAACTAGAAGCTCTATATTCAGAACTTTCAAAAATGATCACAACTCAGACAATGCAAGAAAATGTTTAGAATACAAAAAAATCAAGGTCAAATGCTAATAAAAGGTAATTAAAATAGCCATATACCACAATATAAGAGAATTTTGGAAGAAATTACTTAAATCACAGTTTTAGTTTCTTCATATACAATACTATACATGCATTTAGAAGTTGTAAAAGTTAAATGGCATAACTTGTCTAACAAGTCCTCTGTAAGTGATGAGGGAATGCCAAACTGAAAGGAACCATAAACCTGATTCCCTTCCCAAATTACAGAAAAAAATTTCTATCACAGTAGTTTGTATTCTACAATTCTTATCTCTAGCAGCAGGCGTTTAAGAGGAAGTAATATTTGAGTACATCCAGAACAGTAAGCTGATCTGATACATTTTTTTTATTTTTTAAACTTAAATTTAGCATTTTACAACTGCTTTATTAGAGGGTTAAATAAAATATGAACACATATTTGAAATGAAATGGTCACCTTATAATAAGCATTTATTTTTAAATCCCCCTTTCACCATATATTATAAAAGTCTTATGTGTTGTATTTTCAAATGTTGTATTTTAAATGTAGCAAATGAATTCACCCTTTTAAGATATATTGAAGGATAACTCTGGCATACAGTCCATCCTAATTTAAACTACAAGTGGATATAAAAGTTAAATATTTGTGAATGGAGTTCTAAATCTTCAGGCTCAGTTCAACTATTCATTTGATAACTACTGATGCTTTTTAAAAAATACTCAGCACTGTCACGGAGAAAACTGCAGTTAAGAGATGATACAGTTTAAAAACATAGAAACATTCCAAAAGTCATGAATATAACTAGAAAAAATGATGCTTGAAACATTTTCATTTATTTCAAGGTTTTTAAATGAAAGCATAGAAGCACAATCCCCCTAAGGAATGTGTTTAAACCACATAGTCTGAATCATTTCAATTCCCATAAGGTCTATTTCTTGAATGGTTTTTACATGTAAGCAGAACAACCTTCTACAATTGACGTCAAATATGTTTCTGTACACTTTATAGGAACAAAGATGAGAAAAAAATATGTTACAGCTCATGAATACTGGTGACTAGAATACACATAAAGTTACTTTTAAAGACTGTCTACAAAGTACAGCATGAATTGCTAATTTGGCAACCCTCTAGTTAATGTAATCAAAAACAAAGACAAAATTCAGAATAAAATGCCAGCTCAGAAATTTGTGTGTGGTAATTGCCAAGCTGCTTCTTGACCTTGCGAAACACAAATCATCTCTCAAATTAAATAATTGGAAAATTTATTTCTGGAGCGTCTGCTTTCGGGAAGACGGAGAAGACACTTTCTCCTATGCCTCCCATTAAATACACCCCAAACCTGGACATCTTCTTTAAAACAAACATAGCTTTTCAAAGGTGGAGAGAAAAAAGCAGATAAGAAACTCGAGACTCAAATAAATGACATAGCCATAAGTTCCCCAGTTTTCTTTTTGCCTCCTATACCTCAGACTCGGAGCTGAAGGTGCAGCCACCTGGAAATACCAACAGGCACACACAATAAAAACCCAGTAGTCTGCTCTCTCTAGCCAAAGGAACAGGCAAGGAGCAGCTTAGCAGGACAGAAAAACTTTAAAACACTAAATACTTTTCTATAGCCAAATGACTCAGACATTTAAAAGACAAAGTGGAAAGCTAAGACTTCCACTCCTGGCCGGGCGCGGTGGCTCACGCCTGTAATCCCAGCACTTTGGGAGGCCGAGGCGGGCGGATCACGAGGTCAGGAGATCGAGACCATCCTGGCTAACACGGTGAAACCCCGTCTCTACTAAAAATACAAAAAAATTAGCCGGGCGTGGTAGCGGGCGCCTGTAGTCCCAGCTACTCGGGAGGCTGAGGCAGGAGAATGGCGTGAACCCGGGAGGCGGAACTTGCAGTGAGCCGAGATCGCGCCACTGCACTCCAGCCTGGGCGACAGAGCGAGACTCCGTCTCAAAAAAAAAAAAAAAAAACCAAAAAAAAAAAAGACTTCCACTCCTGGCAGGTTATAGCAAGGCACCAGTGATAGTTAATTTCATGTGTCACCTTAATTGAGTCATAGGGTCCCCAGGCATTTTGTCAAACATTATTCTGTGTTTCTGGATGAAATTTATATTTAAATCAATAGACTGAGCAAAGTACATTGCTCTTCTCAGTGTGGGTGGGCCTCATTCAATCAGTTGAAGGCCTAATGGAACAAAAAGGATGACTCTCCCACAAGTAAGAAGGAACTCCTGACTGACTGTCATCAAGCTGGAACATTTGTTTTTTCCTCCCTTCAGATTTAAACGGAAACATCGGCTCTTCCTAGATCTCAAAGCTGCCTGCCCTCAGACTTGAACTACACCGTCATTGGCTTTCCTGGGTCTCCAGCCTGCTGGCTGTAAATCTTGAAACTTATACACAGTTGTCTCTTTGTACCCACAGGGGATTTGTTCCAGGAGCCCCATGTATACCCAAATTCCTGCACACTCAATGCCCACAGTTGGCCCTATGGATCCTGCATATATGAAAAGTCGGCCCTGCATATCTGTGGGTTTCATATCCTGCATATACTGTATTTTCTATGTCATTTGTCTGTGGATGCAGAACATGCAGCTATATAAGGCCATCTGCATTTGCTGAAAAGAATATGCATATAAGTGAACCTGTGCAGTTCAAACCAGTGTCGTTCAAGGGTCCACTGTATGTATCTATTTGTGTATATATATGCATGTATGTATACATGTTCATCCTATTGGTTTTGTTTCTCTGGAGAAATCTGACTAATAAAGCATTTCTACCTCTCCTTCTTCCAGCAAGGTGGTGTCAGAAAAGGCCAATTAGGGAGTCAGAACATTCATGCACACCAGGCAAATAATGGCCTCCTTCTTTATGGTGTCTGTCAGTGGTGATCATGAGGGAGCCTGACTTCTACCATCACCAGATAGTAATCAGTTGTCCCTCCTACTCCCCCTGTGGTGATGTCTCAGAAAATCTGCTGGAGAGTCAGGCCTTTCACTACCTCCAGCCAGTAAGTTTTTCTACCACTGTAGTGTCAGTGGAGACCCGTGGGGATTAGTAAGGAGGCCTGATGGAGGCCCAGTGTGAACCAGAATTCTTACACATGTCCAGCAGTAATGAAAACCTTTCCCTTGTGTGTGGATCATGAGTGAGGGACCTAGATTTCCACACCCATCTGAAAACAAGAAGGCAGTGCCCCATCTCCACACACATACATTTTGTGTCAGCATGGTTTCATAGAAACTATGAAACTATGGTTTCATAAAAAGCCAGCTAAAATGAAAGTAAGCTCTTCAGTCTCATAACATGACAACCAAAATGTTTAAGCTTCAATAAGAAACACTGGTTGTATCAAGAACCATAAAGATCTTCAACAGAATTTTAAGACAGTCAATAGATGTCAACACCAAGATAACAGAGGTGTTAGAATTATCTGACAAAGATTTTAAAGCAGTTGCCATAAAAATGCTTCAAAGAAAAATTACAAACACAATTGAAACAAAATAAATATAAAACATCCTAGAAAAGGGTTGACAAAAAAATTTAAAATATAAAGAAGAAACAAATAAAAATGTTTGACTTAAAAATGCAGCAATTGAACATTTAAAAACTCAACATATGGGCTCAAGAGGATCATGAAGGAGACAGAAGAAAGGATCAGTGAATGTGAATAAATAATGATTAAAAATTATCATCTGAAAAAGAGAAAGAAAACAGACTGAAAAATAAATAAATAAAAAGAGCATCCAGAACCTGTGAGGATATAATTGAACTGAAAATTCATGTAATTGAAGTAGTGGAAGAGGAGATAGAAGGTGAGAACTAATTTCTTATCAAAACCACTGAAGCCAAAAGGAAATGGCCTACCATTTTTCAAGTGCAGAAGAAAAGAATGCCCAGTCCATTATTCAATATTCAGTATAAACATCCTTTATGAATAAAAAAGGAAGTAAAAAAATCTCAAGTGTATTGAAACTCAGAGAGTTTGTTGCCATCAGAGCCACCTTAAAAGAACAGCTATAATACAAGTTCTCTAAACAGAAAATAAACAGCAAATAAAAGAACCTTGTGGTATCAAGATGGAAGAGAGAACACATTAAGAAAAAACAAAAAAACAGATAAATACTATAAACTTTTCTTATTTTATCAAGTCTTGTAAATTATGTTTGCAGGTAAAGAAAAAAAACTACAAACTGTCTGATGAGGTTCTAAATGTATTTAGAGAAAATATTTATTAAGGGTATTGCATATGGAAGGTCAGGAGACATAAAAGGAGATAAGCTATCTACAGTTCACTCAAACTAACTGGAAAAATATTGACCCCAGAAGACTATGATAAGTTACGTTTATACAATACAATACCTAGTGCAACAATTAACAAAGTTGTGCAAAGAGGTACACTGTGGTATAAACTGAATGATAGTATTCTTTGGTAATTTCTATGTTGAAATCCTAACCCCCAATGTGATGGTACTGGAAGATGAGGAATTTGATAGCACACTAGTTCATGAAGGAAGAGAGCTCTCATGAATAGGATTTAATGTCCTTATAAAAGAGATCCTGGAGAGCTTCTTTAGTTCTTGTACCATGAGAGAATATAGGAAGAAGAAAGCCATATATGAATGAGGAAGCAGGCCCTTATTAGAAACCAAATCTTACAGCACCTCAATAGTGGACTTCCCAGCCTCTAAAACTGTGAGAAATAAATTTCTGTTCCTTATAAGCCACCTTGTCTATTCTATTATAGCAGCCCAGACAGACTAAGCCAACTTGAAAACACGATAGATAAATCAAAATGGAATTTTAAAAATGTTTTCCGTATTTTCCAGAGGGCAGGAAAAAATAGATAACCAAAAAAAATCAAAAGACAAAAACAGAAAACAAATAAGCAAACAAAACAAAAAACAAGAACCAAAATAATAGACATAATCGCTAACATATCAAGAATTATATTAAATATAAATGAACTATATACACTAAAACAGAAATTGGCAGAGTAAATTTAAAACCTGACTCAATTGTATGCTGTCTGCAAGAAACTCAACTTAAATACAGTCATGCATTGCTTAGAGATAGAGATGCAAGTCTTTGCTATTGTAAATAGTGCCACAATAAACATAAATGTGCGTTTCTTTATAGTAGAATGATTTATAATCCTTTGGTTATATACCCAGTAATGGGATTGCTGGGTCAAATGGTATTTCTTGTTCTAGATAGACTGGATAAAGAAAATGTGGCACATATACATAATGGAATACTATGAAGTCATAAATAAGAATGAGATTGGCTGGGCATGGTGGCTCACGCCTGTAATCCCAGCACTTTGGGAGGCCGAGGCGGGTGGATCACAAGGTCAGGAGATCAAGACCATCCTGGCTAACATGGTGAAACCCCGTCTCTACTAAAAAATACAAACAATTAGCCAGTCATCGTGGCAGTCACCTGTAGTCCCAGGTACTCGGGAGGCTGAGTCAGGAGAATGGCGTGAACACAGGAGGCAGAGCTTGCAGTGAGCCAAGATCATGCCACTGCACTCCAGCCTGGGCAACAAAGTGAGACTCCATCTAAAAAAAAAAAAAAAAAATGAGAGCATGTCCTTTGCAGGGACATAGAGATAGATGAAACTGGAAGCCACCATTCTCAGTAAAGTAATACAAGAACGGAAAACCAACCAACGCATGTTCTCATTCATAAGTGGGAGTTGAACAATGAGATAACACATGGACACAGAGAGGGGAACATCACACACCAGGGCCTGTTGGAGGGGTGGGAAGAATGGGGAGGGAGAGCATTAGGACAAATACCTAATGCATGCAGGGCTTAAAACTTAGATGACTGGTTGACAGGTGCAGCAAACCACCATGGCGCTTGTATACCTATGTAACAAACCTGCACATTCTGCACATGTACCCTGGGGCGTGAAGTAAAATTAAAAAAAAAAAAAAAAAGATGGGGATACATTTTGAAAAATACATCATTAGGTGATTCTGTTGTTGTATGAATATATGTACATCTTAGAGTATACATATATAAACCTGGATAATATAGCCTAACTAGGATATATAGTATGCCTTATCACTCCCAAGCTATAAACTAGCATAGCGTGTTACTATACTGAGCACCCTTGGCAATTATAACACAATGATAAGTATTTCTATATCTACACATATCTAAACAAAGAAAAGCTACAATAAAAATATGATGTAAAAGATAAAAAGTGGTACACCTCTATAAGGTGCTTGCTATTAATGGAGCTTTTAGGACTAGAAGTTGTTCTGAATGAGTCATTGAGTGAGTGATAAGTGCATGTGAAGCCCTAGGACATTATTGTACACTACTGCAGACTATAAACTGTACACTTAGACTACACTGAATGTATTAAAAATATTGTTAATCTTAGCTTACTGCAACTTTATACACTTTTTTTGCTTTTTTAACTTTGATTCTTTTATAACAACACTTTAAACACAAATTTTATTGCTATAAAAATATTGTCTTTATATCCTTATTCTATTTTTTCTATTTTAAAACTTATTGTTTTTGTTTCTGTTTTTTAATTTTTTTCATGAATTACTAAGATACACACTATCCTAGGCCTAAACAAGGTCAAAATCATCAATATCACTGTCTTCCACCTTCTCACCTTCTCCCACTGGATGCAATAACACATAAGGAGCTGTTATCTCCTATGATAACAATGGCTTATTTTGAAATATTTCCTGAAGGACATGCCAAAGGCTATCTTACAGTTAGCTTTATTTTTGGTAGTAGGAGTATACTCTAAAAGAATAACTAAAAGTATTGCATAGTAAATACATAGACCAATAACATAGTCATTTATTATCATTATGAAGTATGACATACTGTACATAATTGTACATGCTATACTTTTATATTTGAAGTGCAGTAGGTTTGTTTACACCAGCATCACCATAAATACATATACCAATAACATAGTCATTTATTATCATTATGAAGTATGACATACTGTACATAATTGTACATGCTATACTTTTATATTTGAAGTGCAGTAGGTTTGTTTACACCAGCATCACCATAAATACATGAGTAATCATTATACTAGGACATTATGATGACTATGATGTCTCTAGGGAATAAAAATTTTTCAGCTGCATTATAGTATAATCTTATGGGACCACTAGCATATATGTGGTCTGTTATTGATCAAAATGTCATTACACAGTGTATGACACTTTGACAATATCAGCCTGCTGAAAGTAAAAAGATAGGAAAAGATATATCAGAAAAAATAATCAAAATAAAGCAATAGTGGCTATATAAATATCAAATAAAGTGGATTTCAGAGCAAGAAAAAGTGTCAGGCAGAGAGGAGCAATATATAATGGTGAAAGTGTCAATCTACAAGGAAATGTAGCACCATTACATCATGCATATTTGCTGAATGTAGCACTGCAGAATATGTGAAACAAAGATTGATAGTACCTGTTGGAGAAATAGTCAAATTAGAGTTGGAAACTTCAACAACCCATTCTCAACAAGTGAAAAAAAGAGCAATGAAGTAGATCTCTATACCATCAAAAAACATGATATAATTGATATTTATAGAGCACTCCACCACAAAACATCAGAGTACACATACTTTTCAAGTGTCTGTAAAATATACACCACAGAGACAATACCTGGGTCATAAAACAAACTTCCACAAATTTAATAGAAATCATACAGAATGTGTTCTCTGACTAAGTTGGAATCACAATGAAAATCAACAATACAACAGTTTTTTTAAAAAAATCTGAAAACTTGGAAACTAAACAAAACACATAGGTTATAAAAAATCCATTAGTCAAAGAGGAAGTCTCATGGGAAATTTGAAAATACATGAAGCTGAATGAAAATGAACATACAACATATCAAAATCTGTGTGACACAACTAATGCAGTGCTCACAGAGAAATATTTTTTTCAACTTTTATTATAGATTCAGGGAGTACATATGCAGAATTGTTACAAGGACATGTGTGATGCTGAGGTTTGGAGTAGGAATTAATTTACCTCTCAGGTAGAGAAACTTAAAATACTAAATACACATATTAGAAAAAATCCTCAAAACAATAATCTAAAGTACCTTCTTAAGAAACTAGAAAAAGAACAAATAGGTCCAAAACAAGGAAAAGAAAGAATATAATAAAGATAATAGTAGAAAATATAATTGAAAAGAAAAACATAGAGAAAAATTATTGAAACAAATAGCTGGTCCATTGAAAAGATTTCCCTACACACACACACGCACACACACACACACACACACACACACAAGACAAAGCTCTAACAAGACTTACAAAGAAAAAAGGAAAAAAGTTTCAAATTACCAATATGATAAATAAAATATAATATTATTACCAGCAGACATCAAAAAGATAATTCAATTTTATAAGCAACTCTGCCTATCTAATTTTCACAAAATACATAAAATAGACCATTTCTTGTAAAAACACGAACTACCACAACTCACCTAATAGGAAAAAAGATAATTTTGGATAGCACTATACCTATTAAGGTAATTTAATTTGTAATTAAAGAAAAAGATGAAAGAGAAATCTTTCATCTGAGATGGCTGAGATGTTTTATTGGAGAATTCTATAAACATTGAAGATGAATTCACACAAATTCTTCACAAACTCTCCTCTGACAAAATAAAAGAGGACAGAATACTTCCCTATTTACTCTCTGAAGTCAGAATTACACTGATATCAAAATAAGAACTTACACAAGAAAAAAAAAAGGTACAAGCCAATATTCTTCATGAATATAGACACAAACATCCTTAATAGCATGTTAGAAACAGAATTCAGCAATACCAAAAAATAATGACAAACTATGACCAAATGGGATTTCCTCCAGGGATGCAAGGATGCTTCAATATTGAACAAAACAATCAATGTGATCCACCATATTACCAAGCTACAGAAGAAAAATCACATGATCCTGTCAGTCAAGGTACACACACATAAAAAGACATTTGAAAAAGTCAACATTTGTTCTTTATAAAACTCTCAGAAAACACAGGGATAAAGGCAACTTGCTCAACACAACAGCCAACATTGTACTTAATGGTGCATGAATGGATGCCTTCCCCTTAAAATCAAGCACAAGTCCAGGATATCCATACTTACAACTTTTACTGTATTAGTTTGTTTCCACACTGCTATAAAGATGCCGTCTGCGACTGGGTAATTTATAAAGAAAAGAAAGTTAATTAACTCAAAGTTCCACATGGCTGTGGAGGCATCAGGAAACTTACAATCATGGTGGAAGGTGAAGGAGAGGCAAGTACCTCTGCACAAGGCAGCAGGAAAGACAGGAACAAAGAGTGAACCTCCAAATACTTATTAAACCATCAGATCTCATGAGAACTCATTCACTATTGTGAGAACAGCACAAGGGAAACCGCCCCTATAATCAAATTACTTACCTCCCTCAATACATGGGGATTACAGGACCCTCCCTGGACAGATGGGAATTACAATTTGAGATGAGATTTGGGTGGGGACACAGACCCAAACCATATCATTTACTCAGAGTAGTGCTGGAAATTCTAGCCAGTGCAATAAGTGACTTTATGCAATTGACCCTTGAACAACACGGGAGTTAGAGGCAACAACCCCCCTTGCAGTAGAAAATCAGCATAATCTGTGACTCCTCAAAACTTTACTAATAGGCTATTGTTGAATCTTTGCCAATTACTTTAGCAGTCAATTAATACATATTTCATATGTAATATGTATTATATATTATTACCTTGAAATAAGCTAAAGAGAGAAAAAAAAAGTGTCATAAAGAAAATCATGTTGTTGGGGTACCTGGCTAAGCATACGTAGAAGACTGAAGCTAGACCTGTTTATTAAACCATATACAAAAATCTACTCAAGATGGATTAAAAACTTAAATATAAACAAAAAACTATAAAAACCCTGGAAGGCAACCTAGGAAATACCATCCTGGACATAGGAACGAGTAAAGATTTCATGACAAAGACATCAAAAACAATATCATTAGATCCCATTTGTCCATTTTGTCGACAAAAGCAAAAATGGACAAGTGGGATCTAAATAAACATAAGAGTTTATGCACAGTAAAGGAAACTATCGAGGGTAAACAGACAACCTACAGAATGGGAGAAAATACTTGCAAGCTATGCATCTGACAACGGTCTAATATCCAGCATCTATAAGACACAAACAAATTGACCAGAGAAAATCAATTCCATTAAAAAGTAGGCAAAGACTTGAACACACATTTTTCAAAAGAAGATATACACGCGGTCAATAATCATATGGAAAAAAGCTCAACATCACAGATCATTAGAGAAATGCAAATCAAAACTTCAATGAGATACCATCTCACACCATTCAGAATGGCTATTATTAAAAAGTCAAAAAATATCAGATGCTGGAGAGGTTGTAGAGAAAAAGGAACACTTGTACACTTTTGGTGGGAATGTAAATTAGTTCAATCATTGTGGAAGACAGTGTGGCGATTCCTCAAAGAGCTAAAAATAGAAATACCATTTGACTCAGGAAATCCATTACTGGGTATATACCCAGAGGAATATAAATTATTCTACCATAAAGACACTTATACTTGAATGTTCATGGCAGAACTATTCACAATAGCAAAGACATGGAATCAAATTTAATACCCATCAATGACAGACTGGATAAATAAAATATGGCACATATATACCATAGGATACTATGCAGCCATAAAAAAGAACAAGATCATGCCTTTTGCAGGAACATGGATGGGGCTGGAGGCTATTATCCTTAGCAAACTAACACAGGAACAGAAAAAAAATACTGCATGTTCTCACTTGTAAGTGGAAGCTAAATGATAAGAACTTATGAACACAAAGAAAGAAACAATAGACACTGGGATCTACTTGAGAGTGGAGGCTGGGAGGAGGGAGAGGAACAGAAAAGATAACTATTGCGTACTGGGCTTAATACCTGGGTGATGAAATAATCTATACAAAAGAAAGCCCTGCGACAGGAGTTTACCTATGTAAGAAGCCTTCACATGTACCCCGAACCTAAAATAAAATTTGTAAAAAAGAGAAAATAATAAGAAAGGGAAAATGTCTTTACTATTAAGTGGAAGTGAATCTTCATAAAGGTATTTATCTTTGTTGTCGTTGGTTGAGGGGAGATGGTCTTGCTTTCTCAAGGGTGGCAGAAATGAAAAAAAACATCTGTGTATAAATGGACCAGAGCAGTTCAAATCCTTGCCATTCAAGAGTGAACCATACTTACAATAGACACATGGGGACTGAAATTAGAAAGATGGTATCATTTGCAATTGCTTTAAAACAATGAAATACTTAATGTCAATCTAACAAAACATGTATTGCATTTATATGCTAAAAACTACAGTGTTGTTAAAAAAAAAGATGTAAATAAGTGGAGAAACCCTGTGTTCATATATTCAAAAATTTACCAAATTAAAGATATCAATTTCCTCAAAAATGATATAAAGATTTGTCACATTTCATTTCAAAATTGTAGCAGGATAGGTGTAGATAAGGTCACACTAAAATCTGTACGCTAAGGGAAAGAAATTATAATTGCGAAATAATTTTTTAAAGGAATGATAAAGTGAAATATATTCTATAATTTCAATTATATAGCTCTAGTAGTCAATAATGTGTGGTGTTGGAAGAGAGACTGATGTGTGGATTAATGCAAGATAATACAGCTCAGAAACTGATCTGCACAAATTTTATTAACTAGTTTTTGCCAATTGTGCAAAATCAATTCAATAAGGAAAAGTAGCCTTTTCAACCAATGGTGCTGGAGTAATTAAATATTCTTAGGTTAAATATAAACATTAGCATCAGTCCCACACGTTATGCAAAAGTTAACTAAAAATGGAACTCCAGGTTTAAATGTAAAACTAAAAACCTTTTGGGAAAAAACAAAAGAATAGACGTCTTTGAAAACAACTAGGCACAAAATCTTTAGAATTAACACTAGTGGTAAAATCCATGCAAGGAAAATAAAATTATAAATTAGGCATCAAATCTTCTGCTCTTTGAAAGCTCTTGCTAAGAGGATAAAAACAAGCTATAGACTGGCAGAAAATATTTGAAAAACACATATTCAACAAAAGGCTATTATCTTGAATATATATAAAAAACTGTAATATATAAAAAAACCTCTCAAACTCACACACACAAAAAAATATCCAATTAGGAAATGGTCAAAAGACAAAACAAACATATAACCAAAGAGGATACACAAGTATGATACTAATACATGGAAGATTATTCGACATCATTAGGCTTTAGGGAAATGCAAATTAAAACCACAGTGTGATACCTATCTAAATGGCTAAAATAAAAATGATGGTGAAGAAACCAGATAAATCAAATATTTCTGGTGAGAATGTAAAATGGTACAGCTACTATGGATACAGTTTGCTAGTGTCAAAAAAAAAAAAAAAACTATTCAACTGCATTTATCCCAGAGAAATGAAAACTTTCGACTAGACACACCTTGTACATGATTATTCATAGCAGCTTTACTTGTAATAGTCAAAAATTGGAGGCAATTAGATGTCCTCCCATGAGTGATTAAACAAACTAAAGTACATTAATCCCATGGAATATTATTAATAATAGTAATAAAAAGAAGTAGGCTATGTCAGTCTATTTAGTCTGTTATAACAAAAGACCATCAACTTTGTGGCTGTTAAAACAAGAGAAGCCTAGTTCTCACAGTTCTGGAGGCTGAGAAGTCCAAGATGAAGGCACAAGATTTGGTGTCTGGTGAAAGCTTGTTTTATAGGTTATAGATGGTGCCCTCCAGCTGTGTCCTCACTTAGTGGAAAGGGCAAAATGTCTCTCTTGCACCTCTTTTATAAGGGCACAAATTCTATACATGAGGACACTGCCCTTAGATCTATTCACCTCCCAAAGTAACTGCTTGCTAATATGAACATCACATTGGGGGATGGAATTTCAACATATGAATTTTGAGGGACAAAAACCTTTAGATGATAGCATAAACTACTCATACATGCAACAACCTGGTTGAATCTCCAGTGGAATATACTGTGTTCAAAAATGGCAATTCCAAATGTTATCTAGTGTATGATTTGCATAACATGCATGCAATGACACCATCGTAGAAATGGAGAAGAGATTAGTAGTTTCCAGTGGTTGGTGGAGGGGTTGGTATGCCTATATAAGAACAGTGTGAAAAATCCTTTTGATTATGGAAATGTGCTGTATCTTGATTGTATCAACATCAACACCCTGATTATAATATTGTAGCATAGATTTACAAGATGTTATCATTGAAATATATGTAATTATGTCAAGTAAAATATTTAATTATAAATAACATGTGTTATAATTATATCTTAAATGTAATATTTTAGTAATTAAAAGTTTTAAGTTTGTAATATACTAACAACTGAAAATTTTAAGATTGTGTGACTGATATCCAACAATTAAGTTTTAGTCTCCAAGATTTTTCATATTACAAGCTTTCAGAAAAAAAAGTTCTTAAAACATGATGACATGATAATTAATCTAAACTGGAAGATAAAGTGTGGTTAATATTGACACCAAGATGTCTACCAAAAAAAAAAAAAAAAAAAAACTCAAACAAATAGAGCAGGTCTCTGAAGTATACTGTTTTTATAGTATATGAGCCTGATTCTTGGACCAAGTCATTACAAGGTTTTGCTTTTTTGAATAGGATTGCATTACTGCTTTAATACTTTAAAAAGGATTCTAATTTAACCATTTTAGTGATGGATTCAAAGTACAGGAACGTAATTTCTCAGTAGTCTAAGGATTAGCCTGGGACTCCTGCGTCAAAAATCCAGTGTGTCACTGACTAATCATTACCTATTAATAAATGTCTTACTACATATAAATCATAATGTTAATGGAAATTGAAGTAAAATATGGAATTTACTTTCTGGTTTTTTGCAGTAATAATAATAATAGTTTTAAGTGTAGCTAGCATTTCTGGGCAAAACTAGATGCTATTCTAAGCATTTTAGCCAACATCAAAAGAGGGTTATCATTTTACATATTTATTATATAATACTTTATATATACTTAGTTGAATGTAAAACTTAGGAATATATCTTAGCTGATGTTAGAAGAGGCAAGAATTCATGATCATCTACTAAATTTTACTCAATACATGTTTATTATTAATATATAATACACTGATTAGAAACAAGGTAACTACTGTACCAATCAAGTAAGTACTTGGCCAAGTTTAGAAATCCTACCACTCATTTGCCTCTACTGGCAGTATATTTTTATAATTCATTTTGGCTTCAATTCATCATGTTTAAAATATACATATTTCTTTACATTGAAAAAACAAAATTGCATATTTTCCTGTCACGAAATAGTTTTAGTAAAGAAGTAGACTGTAGCAACTTGAAAATGATAAATGTTACAACAACATAGTTCTGAGAATAACAATACATTTTGTTATAAATACTTTATCTTGAACCAGTGTTTTTTTTACTGCATTTTCATAGACTTACCACAAAATAATTGTAATTGGAAGAAAATTGTGGTAACATTGTACTTCTTGTTTTTTTCTTTTTTAGATGGGGACTTAACTGTAACAATTTGTTTTGAAAGAAATATTTAATGTGCAAGAAATATGAAAAGATTATCAAAATTCTTGCTCAATAAAATTCAATTATAGTTAAGTAATTTACTACCTGTCCTGGATTCCTAATTCCGGAAAATCTAAAATTATTAATGAAATACATATGCAAAAGACAGAATATATGTATATTAAACACAATTTGAGTATACAATAATCCTATGTATATAAATTCTTATCTTTACCAAACATGTCAATTTATTGATATAACTTCATTTAGCTAGAGTAATATATATACACACACATACTAAAATACACACGTGTGTATATTGTGTGTATGTTATATACATATATATGGAGACATATATATGGAGACATATATGTTTGTCACCTACTCTGATTATTTATACATATATATAAACTTCTTATATTTGAAAATAAGAAGTTCAAAATGATTCACATTTTCAGTAGGTATGTGCAGTTAATATCTAGTACTATGATTAACTAATCCATTCATAAATAAATAACGTGAGATAAAAATTAACTACCTAGTGCAAAATCATTTAATCTAATTATAAAGAACAAAGAAGCAATTTTCCAAATAAAATATAATTAATCAGAGTAGGTGACATAACACATATGGGTATTATATTGGACAAATCTTTTTGCCCTTCCCTCTCTCTGTTACAGGAAGCACAAAGAATGAACACGTACTAAGCTTTAGAATATGACACACTGAAAATAGGACAAGAATTCACAAAATAGAAATGACTGACCAAAGATATTTTTTTCATTTCATGTCCCTTTTTTATTATCACCTTTATTTCTATTTATTTTAAAGTATACCTGCTTGTTTTTTGTCCTTGTTACTTGGCTAACTGAATCATCTAGGAGGATTAATGTGACTTTCAAGGACCTTGGGCTTTTTCCTTTTTCTTAGCACCCTGCCTACCTACCCAGGCTGAAGATCCTTTGAAGTCAATGGGAAGTCCACATCAGATGTGAGGAGTAGGGTACAGGGCAAACAAGAATAGTTTCCTAACAAAGCCGTTATAGCTTCCTAACAAAGCCCTTATCCTTTCCACAAATATCCACAGTCTGGAGTGTCACAACTCTTTTTTAAAAATCTGAGTAGCTTACCTATTCAATCATTTTAGTCCCTGTGCCTTAGATCCGAGTAAGGCTGTTTGTTTGACAGCTTGGGACAAATCTCTCTTTGGGTCACATATTGAACCATGAACTTTTTGTCTCAGGACTTCTCTCATATTGTGAAACTGTCTCTCTGCGTCATGCTTCATAGAATACTGTAAAGGACCCGAAAAGTTATGACAGAGTGAAATGGAAAAGGTAGCTGCTGACAAGCACAAAAATGATGAAACAGATACATTTTGAGATGGCTGCTGAACCCTGACAGCTGACTGAAAGCTAATCAGCCAAAGCACCTCTCCCAATGCCAAAGAGAAGTCTGGCAGAGGAGAGGAGCATGCTCTCATAATTATGGGAAATTGAGTAGCATGTTCTAATGGAACGAGGACAGCCTTATGTTCTGGATCGGCCTCTGCCGCTAACCCCTGCATACCTCTGGGCAAGACAATTTAAATATTTGGGCCTATTTCTTAATAAAAGAAGGCTAGAGAAGAAAATATGTAAGTTTCCTTCCAGCATTCTTTGATAAGAAATCTCATCAATTTCTCATTCAAATGTTTTTATCATTGTCACTGGTATGGAGACTAGTTGGGATTTAAAGAATAAGAAGCAAAAATAATCGACAAAGGACCATTAAGAATAAAGAGGAAAACAGGAAACAAGACAAAAATAAATCAAGTATCACTTCTTGAGAAATGTCATTGACATGGAAATGAAAACTGAAAAGCGGAGTGGCTACAGCTAGCATAATGTTGCACAAGAAGGTACTGATTTTGGATGGAAATGTCTTCTTATACCTCACATATCATCCTGTCATCTGTAGCTACTTTTATTTTGAACTCAGTAAAAATATTAAAGAAAAAGATCTTGCTGCCAACCTTGTCATGATGTTTTGATATTATTCTTTTCTTAGTAAAGCAGACACAGGATTCTTGAATAATTTTCTTCTTATCAGCCTTTTAAACTATTTATATTTTTAATGACTTATGATAAGAAACTCATAATTGCTAAGTTTCTGCCTATCTAGTGTACCTCTGGATAGCTTAGAAAGTAAGCATAACATATTAAAATCAGAAAGCTGCAAATCTTAGAAACTCCACTGCAAAATTTTTGCTAGTATATGTATAAACAGAAACCTTGGCAGCCACATGATTTTCATAGCAACCAGCCAAGAATTAAGTAGTGGAAAGGAAACCCGCTTCCCACAGAAGCTAAACAGTAAGAGTAAATGAAGTTTATTTTGATTATGAAGAAACCATTTTATTCACTGCAAGACACAGCCCAGGGATGTTTTATTGCATGAACAACATTAATTCAAGGAAAACCCACAAATATGAGCCAATTCTCTAGAAAATAAAAATATATGCAAAATTATTTGTGAAAAAATTGACGAGAGAAGAAAAATCCATCAACTCTGACACAAAGTAGAATTTTTCATAACCAAATTAACTCAGTGTTTTTAAGAAATATCAGTTATTTGATAATGAGTATGACATGAAGAATAGTTCTCAGCAAATAAGATATTACTTTCTGGCTGGTAATTTTTTTTTCTCCAGTAAAATAATTGGTTTCTGAGTCAATGTCTTTCCAAACAGTAATTAATGAGAACTACTGACATAGGTGGCAAAAAGAAACCATATTTGCAGTTCAACTATGAAAAAAGATTTGTTCACTACCTCTGCTTATGGGATCAATTGTTAGCTACATAAAAGAAAAAAGTAATGTAAAGAAAAGAAAGCATGTCTTTCTTAGTATAATGCCATAATTACATTGGCTTATCTAAATAAGAGGTGAAGTCGGATATGAGCACATTTAATTATCACAGTGTCAATGGTATGAGTTATATAATGATAAAAAGATAAATTCAACATCAGAATAGTTTGCTGTTTCTAAGTAATTGTTAGGGAAATTAGAATTACCTTCAAAATTTATTTCTAAACCTTTGCCACTTTCTTGCTATACTCTTATGTACTGAGAAACATTGTTGAGGATCCTGAAAAATTTATTCTTCTTTTTCAAGTGAGTCATCTGTTTCAATAAGTTACCAATATATAGCATATTAATAGAGTCCAAAGATATATTTGAAGTTTCAGACAGAAAGATATTTAAACCTTCATTTTGTCTATTATTTTTGAAAATATGAATGCTTAAGAAATAAAATGTAAAATATCCTTGCAACTTATTGATTTATTAAATGTCTGTGTTCTATGAGTTAAAGATAAGTAGGAAGAGCTGGAATGAATAACAAATGGCTGTTTCTAACTTGTTGAGTGCTTTGCTCACAAGTCCATCAGCAGACCTCAATGATAATTGTTTTTTACAAGTCAGTCAGAAAAATCATAGAAAGCTGTAAATAAGCTGTTGTTATCTTAAGGCTGCAGTATAATGCAGAATAATTATTCCACTTACTTTTCATTCACTATTTATGTAGTGCCAGTTTCCTAGGTATTTTTTAAGTGTATCACCAAATTTTATCCCCATGTTGTAAATGAGGAAACTAATACACAAATACATTTACTGAAAAGAAAGACACTAATTATTATACTGAATTATAGATTGGCATGCTCTGCCAAACATACAACAGCTAATACTTTATTTTGAGGGTTAAAATAATTATCTGAGTATATTTCCATAAGAAAGCTAATTGTATGGTTGAAGAAAGTTTGATGGAATCAAGAAATTTATCATTAAAGTTGGTTTGAGCAAGAGTCTTTGAGCTGAAAATGAAAAGCAAAAGAAGTTTCTTATAGGAAAAAAATGATAAACAAACTTCTTTTCTTACAAAGTAAAAAGAAGAAATTAGGGAAGGAAGGAAGGAAAGAAGGAAGGCAGGCAGGCAAGGAGGGAGGGAAGGACAGAGGGAGGGAGGGATGGAGGGAGGAAGGGAGGAAGGAGGGTGGGACAGAAAGAGGAAGAAAGGAATCATTATTTTGTTGTAATTCTTTTAATAGGTTTAATTTAAATAACAATCATGAATTTCCCGCTGGTAAATTTGTGTAACACTGACCTCTGGGACACATTTTGCAAATGAGAAAAAAATCATAAGAAGGTAAGATATTAGGAAAGACCAATATTAAATATTACTTCTCTATCATGAGAGGATAATTAAATATAGATAGGATGAATAAATAAATATAAAATGTGTGATAACTATGAGGGAGGTCCAAAGAAGTTAGGTGTCCTAATATTAGAAAATGTTTCCATGTAATATGCACCCTGCCACAGAGCATCTTTGTTAGGAAAGAAACTAAAGATCTTCAAGGAAGTTTACAATTGCACCTTCAACAAATGTAAGTGCAGAGCCATCATATACGGAATATCCAGCATTGAGGGATAACTTTCCTAAGGCATTCATGGGCTGTCAGCTGTTCTAGGTATGCTACAAATCTATGAATTACTCGGTCACTCATCAGTGGACGAAGAATGGGGGGAGAGTGATCTATAGAATTGCAGTTTATTGACAAAAACAAAAAGTACTGACAAAATGCTAGCTTAATAATTTGCTTCCCTTTTGCTATTGCAAAATACACTAGGACCCTCAATCGCTAAATTTTCTTCCATAGGAAAGTACCAGAGACTCACTTAATAACATAGAGTAGTAAGTTCTGATGAAATTTACCTGTCACAGAAACAAAGCAATATTCTACTGGTATCCTGTGGAAGGTGGTTCTTCTTAAGCTCTGCCAAAAGTTGTGGTCTTGAGGTATATCGGATTTGCTCCTTTAAGAGAAGACAGTCCTCACATGGCTCTGAGGTAATACCCCTCAGCACAGAAAAAGGGCAGGTGGGGGTGGGGAGGGTAGGCAGAGAGATCCTGTCAGTATCTGCCTTGTTATTTATTTTATTTGGGCATCTAGCCGTACATAAAAACTAGATCATGAAATATTCCGTTTTTAAATATAGATGTGAGAAAAATAACTGCATGCATGCGAGTAGTAGCTAAACATCCTAATACAAAAACTTTTGTTTTAGATAGGGTTTGAAAGAGGAAAATTTCAGTGATACAGAAAAAGGGGATTTATTACAAGAATTAGACCTTAAGCAGTTATGGGAACTGGTTAAGCATTCTGTCATCGCTGTGGCCTCTGCATGTACTTTTCAGCCTGAAATTAGACCTAGAAGGCAGAAAAGAAAGATACGTGTATAGTGGACAAAGAATAAGAACTAACTGGAAGCCACATCTGTCTCTCACTGCCGCCAACCATTTTGATGAGGATGACCTGCAGGACCGCCCGGTACTCTTCACTGTGAAACTGCACACTCCGTGGCCCAGGACTCAGAGAAGTTGAAGAAGATCCAGTAGGAGAGGAAAGAGCTGGAGGTCTAACTGATGCCCATTAATGATTCAAGCCAACAGATGAGTGAAGATGTGCAGAAGCTGTAACAGCACTTGGCCTTACACCAAACTTTAGAGCATTAAAAATTGTGCTTTTCTTCTCACACAAATCGATCTTATAGCCAACTTGACTACACACCATCCAGTGAAGAAAATCTGTGAAACATAGCTGCTACTTAGCTAAATTGACACAGTGAAAAGCCACTTTAAAGAAGTCAAAAACACTGATCCAAGTCATTTTGTACTGTGTATCTTAACTGGAAAGATATGCAGGAGTCTTCCTAGACTGTCCACAGGCTGCCTCCAATTGCAAAGAAATCTTTCTAAGCTTTAGTTATAACAAAAGGAGAATCAACAGTTTGCTCAGTCCAAAAGAGGTCAGAAGATTCCCACAGTGGGAAATAAACTAAAACATAAAACAAAATCTTTGTAAAAATTGTGTTTTTTTCAAACAGTCTCTACATTTTTATAACTAGAGAGGATATAGATATAGATATATGAGTTAAAATAAAATAAATTGGAAACCATGCTTGGTAATTTTTTCAGCAGACAAAAGTCAGTTAAGCCATGGAAGCAACACTGACCTTACTTGATTTGCAAACATAAGCAAAACGTAACTTGGGCTATTTTTTATAAATGGCTATATTAAAGAAAACAAAACCTAAGCATAACCAATCAGAAGCTTCCAACTAATTTATACAACCAGGGACGCCCTGGTAGAATAAATCAAATAAAGCACCTACATAATTGTAACCAATCGAGTTTGACTGGCTTCCATGTTGACTCTGTAAAACCCTTACCTTTGTATTCCCTCAGCAGAACCTAAAACAACCTTTGGTTTGGTGCTTCCTGAATCATGAATTACTGCTTGTTTAAATAAACTCTACAATTTCATTGTTCCTCAATTTACTTTTTAACAATAGATATGCACAATTTTGAATTATCTATTCTTTTTTGTAGTTGAGGATATACCAGTACACTCAGCCATGGAGATGTGGAGCCTCTGAGTTCGAACTGACACTCTAAACCTGAGGCATTATTGAATTCTTGTTCTGTAAGCTCAACTAGCCTTCAACTCATCTTCAAAATAGAGCTCCTCTTATTGCTGATCCAAAATTTTTATTCTCTTCACATTTAGGATTCTAGATTCCCATCAGACCTTTAATTTAGCAAGAAACAAGTGAAAAGTTTATATAACAGTGGGAAAAACAAATCCATTTCAGTTTCAAGAAACTGAAGAGAATAGAAATTGTTTTGTTTTGTTTGAAGAAAACAAAAATATTGCCACTACTGATCCCATGCCGTTGTAAATAAATATTTATTAAATTTCTACTTTATATTATGCATTTCAAGGAACCAAGTACTTGCTATCTTATGAAATAATAAATTCTAATGCAATAAATAGTACATATGAGTTGACATCGTATACTGAAGGAAAATCTCTATGTGTTGAAAACAATATCAAATACTTGTCTGAATAACATGCAATTATGTGTTTGGCTATTATTACAAGCCAAGATGGAGACGAGTAAATAACTTTACAATATATACCTTTCATTTATCTCTAATTGCTATGCTTTGTTCAAAACAAATCCTTGGGCATTTAGCATTATGCTCCTCTTGGAGGCTAAACAGGAATGTTATAATTTACACTCTAACATGATACTCTAAGGGCATTCACTTGATGATTGCATAAGTGCCTTATAGCATGATGGGAAAGCTACTGAGGAGTTAAAGTGGGCTACTGCATACTAAAATGTGGAAATAAACTAAGCAATAAATGAAAAAAAGTGAAAAGAGAAATAAGAGAAAGAGGAAAATGTAGCATTCATTTGTTGACTAGTCACCAAGGGATAGTGCTATGCTAAGCAGATTCCTTTCTCTCTCCCAGTTCTCTCTCTCTCTCTCACACACACACACACATAAACACACTCAAAAGTATTTGTTGAGCTCTGCTAGAAGATCTGTAAACACAATAATGATTAAGACACAAGGTACGGAGAGCATAATTGATACAGCTTCTAGCCTGCTGTGTTGTCATCCCACCAGAACCATAGTTCACTCAACTTCTAACAAGTAATAATCCATTGTCATGGATAAACTTGGTATCTTTTTTTGAAACTTTTCTTAACCCTACCAAATTAGCCTTCCCAATTTAGTGTGGCCTAATTTATTATTTTCAATAATTTAAAATAATCACTGTGGTTATCAGTAATAATTACTATAGCAATACTTTATCAAGGAAAGATCTTATAAGAAGTACAATAGTTTGGGGCATGTTGAGTTTGAGAATGTCTAGGAAAATGTGTCTGTAGGCAGTTGTAGCTTGATCTACAACTATGCGCCTTGAGCTTGGAAATTTTATTAACTTTAATGATAAATCTTCAAAACAAATGTCTTTTTACCTTTGTTAAAGATAAGACATTTGAAACCTATAGAGATGTTTTTAATTTTATTTTATTTTATTTTTTGAAAAGTTTTTATTATTATTATTATTATACTTTAAGTTTTAGGGTACATGTGCACCATGTGCAGGTTAGTTACTTAATTTTATTTTGTAAAATAAATTTTATTTACTAAAAAGTCTGATAAATAATGAGTAAAAAAATAAGATTGACTTCAGGTGTTCATAATGCTAATGTCTATTTATCACTATATTGCAATAATCTATATAATGATTATATTCTCTCTATGTCTTCAAGCACCCAGCAGAGGATCCCACTCATATAAATGCTCAATAAATATTCTTTATGCACCCAAAGTCAATATAGATTTGGTTATTTTGGTTGTATTTGGTTGTTGCCTGTTCTGATTGTTCAGTTCAAGCACCTTACCAGTTGCAAAATTTGAATTCAATTTTGGCTGCACTGTTTACTTACCCTACATTGGTATCATATTAAAAAATAATAATAAAGAAAAACATCAATAACACCACAGGGTACTCTTAAATGTGCTAGTGAAAGTCAGAAAAATCCTCATCAGTAAAAAAAGATAAATAATATACAATTTTATCGGATGTATACTTATTGGGTTGTTTTAAAAGTATTGGTTACAAAGTTTGATACTTTTAATAGACAACGTTTTGTTACATCTGTGGGTCAATAAACATTTCTATATGTAAAATAAAATATTAATACTTACAAGTGCCTGTTAGTTAAAATAAGTATATCCAAATTATTAGACCCCAGAAGTGAGGGCTTTATTTCATTACAACTTTAAGACTCATAGTGGAAGGAGATCTTATGGCTCAGTGTCCTGACTCATTAAAAAAAAAAAAAAAAAAAAGATTTAAAAGAGCAGGTAACTGTGAGTTTAATGTTAGTAATATGGTTTGGCTCTGTGTTCCCACCCAAATGTCAGCTTGAATTGTAATCCCTATAATCTCCACGTGTCAAGGGTGGGACCAGATGGAGGTAATTGAATCATTTGGAGCAGTTTCCCCCATTATGTTCTAGCAATAGTGAGTGAGTCTCATGAGATCTGATGGTTTTATAAGCTTCTGGCATTTCCCCTGCTTGCACTCATTCTCTCTTTGCTTGCCCTGTGAAGAGATGTCTTCCTTTGTGATTGTAAGTTTCCTGAGGTCTCTCCTGCCATGCAGAATTGTGAATCAATTAAGCCTCCTTCCTTTATAAATTACCCAGTCTCGAGTATTTTCTTATGGCAACGTGAGACTGGGATAATATAGTAAACTGGTACTGAGGGAGTGGGACGCTGCTGTAAGAATACCTGAAAATGTGGAAGCAACTTTGGAACTAGGTAATAGGTGAATGTTGGAACAGTTTGGAGGGCTCAGAAGAAGACAGGAAAATGTGAGAAAGTTTGGAACTTAGAGACTTGGAGGGCTCATAACACAGAAAGATGTGGGAAACTTTGGAACTTCCTAGAGATGTGTTGAATGGCTTTGACCAAAATGCTGATAGTGATATGAACAATGAAGTCCAGGTTGAGGTAGTCCCAAATGGAGATGAGGAACTTCTTGGGAAGTGAAATAAAGGTGGCTCTTCCTATGTTTTAGCAAACAGACTGATGACATTTTGCTCTTGCCCTGGAGATCTGTGGGATTTTGAACTTGAGAGAGATGATTTAGGGTAACTAGCAGGAGGAATTTCTAAGGTGCTAAGTGTTCAAGAGGAAGCAGAGCACTAAAGTTTGGAAAATTTGTAGGATGACAATATGAAAGAAAAGAAAAACCCATTTTCTGGGGAGAAATTCAAGCCTGATGCAGAAATTTTGCATAAATAACAAGTAGCTGAAAGTTAGTCACCAAGACAATGGGGAAATGTCTCCAGGCCATGTCAGAGACCTTCAGGAAAGTTCTTCCCATCACAAGCCTTCAGGCCTAGGAGGGAAAATTGGTTTCCTGAATTGGGCCCAGGGCCTTGCTGCTTTGTGCCATCTGGAGACTTGGTGCCCTGGGTCCCATCTGCATCAGCTCCAGCAGTGGCTAAAATGGGCCAACATATAGTTCAGGACGTTGCTTCAGAGGGTGCAAGCCCCAAACCTTGGCAGTTTTCATGTTATATTGGGCCTGCTGGTACACAGAAGTCAAGAATTGGGGTTTAGAAACCTCCGCCTAGATTTCAGAGATGTATGGAAATGCCTGGATGGCCAGGCAGAAGTTTGATTCAGGGGTGGAGCCCTCATGCAGAAATTCTGCTTGGGTAGTGCAGAAGGAAAATGTGGGGTCAGAGACCTCACAAAGTGTCTCCACTGGGACACTATTTATGGGAGTTATGAGAAGAGGGCCACCATCCTCCAGACCCCAGAATGGTAGATCCACTAGCATCTTGCACTGTGTGCCTGGAAAAGCTGCAGACACTCAGTGCCAACCCAAGCAGCCAGGAGTGGTCCTGTACCCTTCAAAGTCACAGGGTCGGAGCTGCCCAAGGTTGTAGGAGCCCACCTCTTCCATCAATGTGACCTGAATGTGAGACATAGAATCAAAAGAGATCATTTTGGAGCTTTAAGGTTTCATGACTGCCCTATTGCATTTTGGACTTGCAGAAGGACTGTAGCCCCTTTCCTTTGACCAATTTCTCCTATTTGGTATGGGTATATTTACCCAATGCCTGTATCCTCATTGTATCTAGAAAGTAACTAAATTTCTTTTGATTTTATAGAGTCATAGGTGGAAGGGACTTGCCTTGTCTCAGATGAGACTTTGGACTTGAACGTTGAGTTATTACTGGAATGACTTAAAACATTGAAATACTATTGGAAGGGCATGATTATGTTTTGAAATGTGAGAAAATGAGATTTGGTAAGGACCAGGGCAGAATGATATGTTTTGGCTCTGTGTCCCAACCCAAATATCACCTTGAATTGCAATCCCCATAATCCACTTGTGTCAAGGACAGAACCAGGTGAGGTAGTAGAATCATGGGGGCAGTTTACCCCATGCTGTTCTTGTGATAATGAGTGAGTCTTATAAGATCTGATGATTTTATAAGCTTCTGGCATTTTCCCTGCTGGCACTCATTCTCTCTCCTGCCACTCTGTGAAGAGATGCCTTCCACCATGGTTGTAAGTTTCCTGAGGCCTCCCCAGCTATGCAGAACTGGGAGTAAATTAAACCTCTTTTCTTTATAAGTTACCCAGTATTTCTTCATAGCAGCATGAGAACAGACTAATACAGTTGGTCAGAAAAAAAGAATTAGTGGAGGAGAAAAATACTATGGGATAGATACAATTGATTTGTGTATCCTCTAGATCAAAATTTAAGGTTTGGTAACCTTCCATTATATTGACAGGAATCCTGTTGTTCAGCAATTCCCAAATTTCCTTGATAATAATAACAACCAAGTGTATTGATATTCAGAATTAGTCAAGGTCTTTAGTAAAGGAGTCTGAGAATATTCATTTTAACAATTGTATGAGGCAATTATTGTGATCATGCACATTTTCAGAGCACAAGTTGGACTTTAGAATATAAATATATAATTTATAGTCTTAACTTTCACGTTATCCACATAACTTCTTACATAAGTTTTATTTAATTAATCCTAGCAGAATTTAAAGGAGTGTCTATTAGCTTAGAAAGGATTGTATGCTTGGTATTACAGTTCATTATTTTATTTTATAAAGCGGTAGGTTCAAAAGAGATACATTCTAATGTCTTTTCCAGCTGCAAAATGTGGAGACCATGGAACAGCTCCATTTGTGTTTTGTTTATCTGTTGGTTTGTGTTATTTTTAAGAGATTTATGGGAACATAGTTTAAATTGGAAATGCAGAGATGAAAGGGATACATTAGCAGTTTAAGCACATTGAGATTATCTCAATAGCTTTCCTATATAAGCAATTTCAGAAAGTCTATTAACCTAATCAGATAAGAAACAGCTATGATTATATGAGTCACCTGTATTCAGAGATTTTTTTTTCAGAATGTTAAAACAGGATAAAGAAAAATAAAATATATGTATTTGATGTTGCCAGTTGTGTGACAATCAGTTTTGTGGCAATCTGGATGAATACTTCATAGAATACAATTAAACTAATTTGTATAGAAAACCCATAATAATATACTTATAAAAATATATGGCCTAAATTTGAAGATCAGAAAATATTTACATTGCCTCCAATATATAAGTTTATTAATCTATATAAATATACATATATATGTTTTGAGTGTGCTAAAACATATCCTCAATGTAAATTGGTTGTTGAGATATACCCATATTAGAATAATCAGTAATTCACTCAAGAAACAACTGTGTATCAGCATTATGAGGGGAATTTCAAATTTAGGAATAGGTGTATTCCATCTTTAGAAGAAGACGGAATGGAATATGGGTATATTCCATTTTTAGCTCTGAAAAGAAAGATATGCCTAATTTTATTAATCAGAGAGGATCCAATGATCAACACAGTAATCATTTCTGTGCTATTGGTGAACTGAGTGGTACAGAAGTAATAAGACTATGGAGAAATGGTAAGTTTCATAAATTACCTGAAAATTATAAATATTATGCAACAAAATTGAAATAATCCTATAAATATAGCATAATAATACCAAGATAATTATTTACTGTTCAAGGAAATAAATATTTTCTATTTTTGCCAATAGAAACTCCACTGTACAATACACTTATATGTACATATATAAATATATAAATGTATATATTTGCATGAGAAATTTTATTTTTATGGGCTGAAATCTCAAATTTTCATATAATGAAAAGGTTATGCATATTTTTAATGTTGATAAATATTGTGAGTCTTCAAATATGGCATAGCAATTCGGAAATATTCAGCAACATATGAGAGTGCCCATATTCTCATCATTCATAGAAGACATTCCTTTTGCCAACCTCATATGTTATTTTAATTTGCATTTTATTTATCAATTCTAAAGGTATTATTAACTTTCATGGTGACCTTTCTGTTCATATTCCTTTCATACTTTTCTCCAGAATGCATTTCTTTCATTTATTTCTTGGGCTATTTTAAAAATCAGAATCATTAATAATTTTTTTCATATAGCCTGCAAATATTTTTTAACAATGTTTCATTTGTTCTTTGGCTTTGTTTATTGTAAATTTCACTATTGTAAAACATTTTTATATTGCCAAATATGGATATATTTATTGGTCATGGGCTTTCTTTCTGGCTAGAGAGGATGGTCTATATCTTGTGTTTTTTTAAAGGATTTTTTTCTTTCTAATATTTTTCTTATTTCTGTGTGATATAATTTGTCTTTAAATTACTGATGTGTTAGGAGTTATTCCTTCACAGCAGTGAAATAAAAACACAGAAAATATATTCTTGCTTTCAGATGGATGATCAATTAAGATTATTAAAGCTGGGCATGGTGGCTCATGCCAGTAATCTCAGAACATCGGGAGGCTGAGGCAGGTGGATCATCTGAGGTCAGGAGTTTGAGACCTGCCTAGCCAACATGGCAAAACCTTGTCTTTACAAAAAATACAAAAATTAGCTGGGTGTGGTGGCAGGTACCTGTAATCCTAGCTACTATGGAGGCTGAGGTGAAAGAATCACTTGAACCTGGGAGGCCAATGTCGCAGTGAGCCGAGATCGTGCCATTGCACTCCAACCTGGACAACAGAGCAAGACTCTGTCTCAAAAAAAAAAAAAAAAGAAAAAAAAAAAGGTAAGATTATTAATAATCCTCCCCTTTCCCCACTGAATTGAAATATAAACTTATTTTTGTGTTAATTTTAATGGACTATGTATTCTGTTACATTAATCTAATTCACTATTCCTAAGACAATATTATGTTATAATTACAATGGTTTTATAAACAAATTCAATATCTGGTAAACTGGGTCCTTTATAATTCTTTGTTTTTCTTTCATATTTTTTCATTTACGGAATTTTGGCCTTGACTAATTAATATTAGAATCTAGAAAACTATCCTTGGGGACAGTAACTGGAATTTCTTTACAGTTATACATTATTTTGGGGAAACTATTTCTTTTTGAAATTAAATCTTCCCAGTAAGAACATAACTCTCTATTTCTTCTTATAGTTTTAATGTCCTTAAAAATTGGTTGTTTCCTTCCTGTAATTCTTATTTTAGGGCTACATTTCTCATTACATTTTTTCCTCACGTTCTTACTTCTTTGGCCACTCTTTTGAATATATGCGTCTGTGTATGTGTATGCTTTTATTTCGATTTGTATGTAGCTTTTTCTTGATTTGAAGAACTTTTTTTTATTTATCTTATATCAAACTATGAAAATCTTTCACTTATCCAAGTTTTTTTAACCAAAGACTCTTAGTTTTTCTTTTTTTTCTTTTTATTTCTCTCTCTCTTTTTTTTTTTTTTTTTTTTTTTTTTGAGACAGAGTCTCGCTCTGTCGCTCAGGCTGGAGTGCAGTGGTGCGATCTCGGCTCCCTGCAAGCTCTGCCTCCCGGGTTCACGCCATTCTCCTGCCTCAGCCTCCCGAGTAGCTGGGACTACAGGCACCTGCCACCATACCCGGCTAACTTTTTTTTTTTTTTTTTTTTTTTTTGTATTCTTAGTAGAGACGGGGTTTCACTGTGCTAGCCAGGATGGTCTCGATCTCCTGACCTCGTGATCCGTCCTCCTTAGCCTCCCAAAGTTCTGGGATTACAGGCATGAGCCAGCACGCCCGGCCTTAGTTTTTCTTAAGTTAGAAATCCAATTATCTTCCTCCCCAAAAATAAAATAAAATAATCTGGCAATGCTTTCCAAAATGTATAGAAACTTTCCCTAACCATGAAGAATAGCAAGAAAAAATAACTCATTTTTTCCTCCTGAATTTAATGCAGAAAAGGCTTTAGTACTTCAACATGTTGTCTGATGTTTTCTATTGTGCTTGTAAAAATTAACTGTATCCTGTTTGGTTTCCCTCTATTTATATTTTACTTAGAATTTTACTATGGACTACTGATGCATTTTATCAATTTGCTTTTTGGAATCTATTGTTAAATAAATTCACTTTTTAAAAATTATTTTTTCTTTGCAATGAATTTCTTGGAATAAAAAATAACTAATTACATTATACTGTTTTTATGAATTGCTAGCTTCACTATGCTATTTTATTTTGCATGTTTTATTTGTATTTATGTGACTATACATTTGTATTATCTTTATTTGTTACAACATTAAGTTTAAGCTGAATTCTAAGTTTGTTTGTTTTTTTTCTTGAGGCAGAGTCTTGCTCTGTCGCCCAGGCTGGAGTGCAGTGGTGCGATCTCAGCTCAGTGCAACCTCTGCTTCCCAGGTTCAAGTGATTATTCTGCCTCAGCCTCCCGAGTAGCTGGGACTACAGGCATGTGCCACCAGGCCCAGCTAATTTTTGTATTTTTAGTAGAGATGGGATTTCACCATAATGGCCAGGATGGTCTCGAACTGCTGACCTCATGATCCGCCCACCTCTGCATTCTAACTATTATTATAGTTGAAAATATAAAGAAGTTACCTTTACGTAATAGAATAATCCACTGTTAACCCGTTAAGGTTCAGTGTCTCCCTTTGAAAGGTGAAGCTTTTATTGCCTTTCTGATCACTTCACTGATATTCTATTTTTAAATCCTCTTGTATTTATTTGTTAGATTATATTTTCTTAGAAAATAATCAATTTACTCTAGATTTTTCTAATGTATAGCCATTGTATTATATGTAATTTTTTCTTATAATTTTAATTTTCCATTGCTAGGTTTTACTTTTTTTTGTATTTCTGAGTTATAAGTCAAGATGCATTGGACAACAAGTCAACAAAAATTAAAAAGGAATCTGGATATAAGGCAAACCTAAGTCTGGTTAAATCAACAGCTCAACAACATCACTGATGGCCAGTTTTCTCAAACACTTCCCCTCAACCATTCTTAGCATAGCACTTTTCCTCTTAAAGCAGTGGTTCTCAAACTTTATCCTGCATCAAAATCAGAGAGACTTGTTACAAGACAGAGTTTCTGCTTAGTAGTTCTGGGCTGGAGTAGGCCCTAGATTTTGTATTTCTAACATGTTTCCAGGTGATGTTGATACTATGGGATACAGCACAATTTGAAGAAGCAATCTCAGACTGACTCCTCTCATTACCTAAAAACAACTGAAAATTTTTCAGAGTTTTTGGATATATTACAGCATCTTTAGGCAGAAAATGTAATATTCTTATCTATTTTCCCATTTTGAAGGAATTTCTTTTTTCAAAATCCATGTAGTTGCCTTTCCCTCAATTCTTATTTCCAAGAATTTTGCCACGTCTGTAACTAAACCAAGGTCTTTGCAAGATGATTGAGTTTATTTCTATTCGCTTAAACTGTGCATCAAGATTCACCATCTATGGCTCTCCTGAAGACCATCATCACTCGAAGGGCAGTAAACAAAACCAAAGTTGTATCACTTAAAAAAAAATAGAATGACTGTAGATAATAACAATGCTTAAACAGTAACAAAAACCATCGTAAATTTTGCCTCTTTCTTTTGATGTCAATCAAGCAGGCAAAGATTTGTTGGCCTTTTAAAAATAATTTGATTTTATTGTTTCTTTCTGTTTTTTTCGTATTTTCTTTGTAATAGCTTAATTTCTCAATTACTTTGATTTACCTTGTGGTCTTTTGTTCAGTTTCTCATGTAAATTTTTAATTTATATACTTTTAACTTGACTCTTTTAATGAATACGTTTACAGTGACAACTATTTATCTAAATCCATTCTTACTTGATTTCCCTAGGTTTACTGAATTGCTTTGCGTTTTATTATTTTCTGGTTTATTTTCAATTGGTTTCTATTTTAGATATCTTGTAATATTCTATGGTTATTTCGGAGAATAATTCTTAATTTTTAAATCCAAAACTTTTTAGACCATATTTCTACTCTTGATTTATAGGCTTCATTTAATTATATCTTATAAAATATTTACCCTTTTGGAACTAAATAAAAGTATATTTATACTTTATACATTATAGGGTACATTTTTGTAAGTGAGGTATGTATATTTTTAAAAGTGTGTATTCTCTTTAGACAACAAAATTATATATATGTAATGTTTGTAAACACATAAATATTTAAGCTTCTTGATTATATATGTTTAAATCTTCTGTTATAGCTATATATTTAGTTTTCTGTATATTTGTCTTGTTACAGTCTGAAAAGAGTATATTAAATCACCCATTACTCTTGTTTTATGAGTTGTTCTTGTATTTTAAGTGGTTTTCATTCATATATTTCACTTCTTATCTTTGGTTCATAAATGTTTACTGTGTTCATCAATTTTAAATTTTATAATTACACATGGCACTCTTTCTCCTATATAATGCTTTTGGGCCCTCAACTTCAATTTGTCTAACATTTATAGTAACTATGATTTCTTTATTTGTATTTGCTTAGCCTATATTTGTTTGACCCTGAATTTTCTCTTTTTAGTGTTTTATTTATTTTTATTTTTTTAGTTTGTTTCTTGTGAACAATATCTAGCTGACTGCCTTTTTTTCTATATACTAACCTTACTGTGGGCTAGTTTTATAATTCTAGAGTTGGGACTGAAATTGTTTCTTTTCTTTCTACAGAGAATCCACCTCATAATATACAGGCCAAACATGAGCAATCCATCCTTCACTGTGCTGAGTGCCAGTGGAAGGGAAGTTCAACAGCCAAAGATGAAGTAGAGTAAGATACTGCCATCTCTCAGGCTGTTAAAACACATGCTGAGAGTTTATTTAATCTCAGAGATTCCTAAGTGAATTATCTTTTTCCTCACAGTTCAAAAAGGGCATTGAAGACTAAAGTCAGGCTGATAAAATTATAATATATTCAAGTTCCAATAGCCAGGTCATATTAAGCCTTTAGGACTCAAAACATTTAGAGAACAACCTGCTGGCCAACATGATCAGGTCTGTTTATGGGGCTTACAAAAACTTAGGAACTCCTGTGGGAACGCCTGTTCACATTCTGTCTGGCTCTATCTATATCACAGTGGTTCTTTCACAGTTTGCTTACAGGCCACAAGGGGACTTTAACCAATACACCCAATCCGATAATGTCCAAATTTTAATAAGGGATTAAATGAATCCACGTTTAGTATAATAACTGGCATTCAATTTGATTCTTCTTATTTATATCTGTTACTTTGTTACAATTTTGTTCATCCATCCTTTATCCTTCCTAGTTTCAAAATTCTGTTCTGCATTTTACTTTTGCCCAATCCAAGTTGTACTTCTTTATGATTTCAAATTTAGTTATCCAGATGATTTATTCACTAACAGCTTTTACATCAAAATGAAATGAAATGTTCTGACTACCCCAGAGGTTGATAGGTTGAGGCAGGAGTATCACTTGGACCAGGAGGTTGCAGTAAGCCATGGTTATGCCAAAGTACAACAGCCTGGGCAACAGGGCAAGACCCTGTCTCTAAAAAAAAAAAAAAAACAAAATTGCTTTGAGTAATTTACTTTTCTGTTTCATTCTCCTCCAAAATGAAATCTTCAATTAGAATTACTTTACTCTCCTGATTAGCTCTGTCTTTATCCTCTTAGTTCTGGGTCAGCATATATTTTTCCGTACATTTTATCTTCTACTTCAGTAATAATTATTTAATTACTTATATTTTAACTACAGTTACAATGTTATCATTTACCTGAAGTTAGTCATAAGTAGTGTAAGACTTCTTGCTAACCACTGTTTACTTATTGTAACTTTCATATCTTGAAATATCCACAGTGATGCAACTGATACTTGGGTGAGAGTGCATGTGAGTAAATATTTTCTGAATTCTTGCATGCACGTCTAACTATGTAGCATTTTTATGTTGACAGAGAAAAGATATACTGGCGGGATACAGATTTCTTGAATTGCTATCATTATCTCTCAATAGTTTGCAGGTGTCCTTTCATTGTCATTAGTATCCAGTACAGCAGATAAAATGTTTGTCAGTAAAGTTTTCTTCTGCTATGAAGGTTGCTAAGATATCTGGTTATACTGGAAATTCAAAAATATCATTGCTATGTCTAAGAGTAACTCTTTAAAAATAAATTCTTCTTAAATTATTGAGTTTCTTTAATTCAGATTTATTTTAGCTTAAGGAATTTCTTTTATGTTCAATTACAGTCTCTGCAAATGTTTTCTGTTACATTATTCCCATAATTTGCATTCACAATTTTCTTCTTCTGTTCTCTGTATGTATTATATTTTTCTTATGAATTCAATTTCCATATATATTGAAAGCAGAAAGAAAAACACCATTTATATATATTGACTTGATCTTTCTCAATAATATTTTTTCTGAATAGTAACTATTATTTTTCAGTTGATCTACTGACTTTAAAATTTTTAAATTATGGGACGCTTTTGGTTCGGTAAACATTTTTTTCATATGTGTGAGCTTTCTCATTACTTTTTGTTGTTGCTGTTAGTTTTTTCCCAATGAAATTCTCTCTCTTTCATTCAATAAACTTTAAAGAGAGGCTTTTGTTTTGAATGTCCACCTTGAACATACATCTTCATTGCTTGTTAACATGTTTCCTTAATTGAGTTGTAATTATTTTCTTTTCTTAATTATACTTTGAGTTCGGTAAGCCCTGATGCTTTCTGTTAGGATTCCTTTCTCAGTGGCAAGGTGAATGACAAATAAAAGAAGTGGTAGGTTCTTCTCTAGGAAGAAGGTAGAGAAAAAGCTGGTGGATATTTACTGTATTGCTGATGCACGGCAGGAATCTCCCATCCCAAGCTTTCCTTGTGCATGTCAAAAGTTCTCCTCCAAGCAGTGAGACTATAGGCAATCAGCTCACAAGAGCAGTTACCTAGGAGTTCACTGAAGACAGCAAGATATTATAGACCCTCACAAGATAACACTCAACCAACCAATACACGTAGTCCATCTCTGATGGAATTTACTGGCTTGCTGAAGAGCCTTTCAGGCAATCTTGAGATCCTCATTATTTTCCTTGAGTCTAGAAGAAAAGCACAATTTCTCATCTGCTGTAGACCCTACTCTTTCACTCCATATAGAGAAAAATGAAGTACCATGTCTGTTCTTTCTCATAAAGATATTGGGAGAAACACTGAGGTCAAATAAACATTCTAGGCTCTGCCAAATTTTATCACCTATCAAAGACTTTGGGAAGAAGAAAGGATACATATGGCAGTAAATAAAATTTACTGTATGTCCAGGCATTTCTATAAAGATTTTTTCTCTGTTTTGTTTTGTTTTTTGAGATAGGGTCTCACTCTGTTGCCCAGTCTAGAGTGTAGTGGCCTGATCAGGGCTCACAGCGTCTTAAACTTCTGGGCTCATAGAATTCTCTAACCTCAGCCTTTTGAGTAGCTGGGACTACAGGTGTATACTAGCACACTGAGCTAAGTTTTGTACTTTTTTGTAGAGAAGAGGTTTCACTATGTTTCCTACACTGTTCTCGAACTCTTGAACTCAAGAAATCTGCCCGCCTAGGCCTCCCAAAGTGCTGGGATTACAGGCATGAACTACTGTGCCCAGCAGAGTTTTTTTATTTTTTATTTATTTATATTTTTTTAAATATATATATTCATGTAATTCTTATAACAACCTTGTACAATATTATTATCCTCATGTTATATGTAAGCAAATCAGTGCATTAAGGCATTACTCACACTGAGGCCAATGTCACACTGCTGGTAAAGTAGAGAATATAAAATTAAACAAAGTCTCAAGCATGATACCAACTGTCATGCTATATTGCTTATTTTGTTGTTTTCCTTTCAGTTTATTTTCATCAGAACACAACATAAACAAGACACAAACCTTCTTCACTTATTTGCACATACTTTGTCTTAGACCAGAGGAAAAATAAAAAGGACTTTTGTTAGGACTTGGAAATATAAGCAAGACATAATTCAAATCTTTAAGACCTTTAGTCTAATTGGCTTCATAGAAAGTGAAATCCATATTCAAACATTAATTTCAATGTATACATGTAGACACACAAAGAGACAGATTTATAAATATACAGGAGACATTTCCAAAAGGTTTACAACAGCAGATTTGTTTACCAAGTTAGCTATTTATTAACTTCAAGTGTGCCAATAGATACTTAAAAATAAGCTGGATCATAGCAATAGTGACTCATATAAATATTATAAACTTTGCTTTGTGCAGTTTCTCAAGCTTCATCGTATTAGCATGTGGGTGGGGCTGAATAATGTTGTTGTTGGAAACTCTGCTCTGTATTGTGGGATGCTTAACAGCATCACTGGATGTTAGTAGCACCCACTGTCCCACATTTTGGTGACAACCAAAAATGTCTCCAGACATTGCCTAATTTCCCCTGAGGAAAAAAAAAATGGCCCTAGTTAAGAACGACTGCTCTAGCATTTTTCCTCTTGGATAACATTCTTTACAGTGACAAAAAAGAAGTTATACACTCATAGATTTTATACAGGAAAAATGGCAATTTTAAATTTTAAAGAATCCAATTGTTAACCTGCCATTGCCAATCCTTATCTCAGACTGCCTTAATGATCATTCTTTAGTGGAAATATCATTTCTGAGAGCTTTTAATTCATGATCCCTACAGGATCATTTATAAGTCTCTCTGTCCCAAGCCACATCAGTCTTGTCTTCTGTTCAATTTCTTGAAATAATATCTGTAATTCATCATGAGAATAATTGCATTCATCCTAGTTCTAGTCTTTCCTCCAGCTGGGATTGAGATGTCTAAGATTCCCTAATTGGTGGGGCTTCCAACAATAGTTAGACACACTATCCAGGCAAGAAGTCTAGTAGAAAACTTACTCTATAATATTTAATAAGTCACTGGATCTGAGAAGCTGAGCATCTACTGAAATGTAGGCAAAGAAAAACAAAGACTAAGTTCTATGATCCAGTTTTCTCAAAACTCTTACTTTGACATTGATATTTTCTTTGTTGAATATTAACTTGCAACCCTCACTTGGCTCCCTAAGCCTGGCAAATAGCCATATCCCTTTGTTCACTACTGACAAAGAGATTTTCATGTCTAAGACAGGCATTATCAAAGTAGTCACATTTTCGGCACAAATATGCAGAATTTTTACTTCTAGAGTTTGCGTTAAGGTAGATCGTGCTTTGAGTAGTACCTGGCACTTCATAAAATATATAAGTGAAACATCATCATTAAATCTTCCAACTTTTTAATTCTATGCCAATCCCCAGCCTTATATAAGTTAGCCATTTATCAAAGTTACATAGTGTAAACATAGGTATAAACATCTCCTGAGTTTTGGGAGTGCCACGTATATATACACAAACAGCTTTCTAATTCAGAATGGGCCCTCACCTCTGTTTCACATATTGCAACGGTTCTCTCTGCAGATTTCTAGCACTTGAACCTTACCCTTGCAGGATAGTTTCACATATTGCTTTGTGATGTGATACCTAAGCTCACCCCTGAATGTTCCTACACTTCATATAGGGGAAAGTACTCTGATTTTGCACTAGGGATTATGATGTATCTCAAATTCCTAATAAAATATTTAAAATAAAAATAACACCCATAACATCCTAACATTCCACAAGTTCTTCTTTTTTGATAAGAGGAGTTACTGCTGCTCTTAATATTTCTACTTATTTTACAATAGCCCAAGTATTACAGTTCTCATGAGCAATAAATCCTCCTCAAAATCTTTATATCCAATGCCAGACCGCATATTTCAAGCTGTGAGCTTTAGTTGTCAAACCCTTGAAAGTAACTTCAGGTCTAAAGTAAGAAAAGCATATATAATGTCCTTCCATTGCTGGAAAACCAAACATAAAGTTTTTGAATGAGAAAAAAGGCATGTTTCTTGTCAGCTACAAGCACTTAGTGTCCAAAATGATATATGTGCACTTACAATTAGTTCATGTTGTTAATACATATTAAATTATTTTATAATTTTATAACTATATGGTACTTTTTTATTTTAGTAAAAACTTTACAATTAGAAACTGTTGGCAGGTAGAACTGGTTTTCATTCATGCCTAGTTAAGGCAAAAATGTCTCTGATTTTCTCTAATGAAGCTAAATAGTGCCTATTGCCCTTGGATCTAGAGTTTTAGTTCTGGGTGCCTCACATATTAGTTATATTATCTTGGTTAAATTGTTTCTTTTCTCCAGGCTTTAGTTTTCCTATTCATGAAAGAAGGATTATATTTGAAATCTTCTTAAGTTTGTTGCGAAGATTAGATGAGATAATGTATGCCAGTACATTTGCATAATGTCAACAAATTTGCATAATGTTGAGCAAAATTCAAAGTGTTTACTACATTAGCTGCTAATAGCATTTCAATATATCTCATCATTCAACTCTAGTAGGAATACAGGTTCCTCCTGAGGACAAATGCATAAGACTCTGATAATGATCATACCACTTCACACTGTGCCTACACACCTGCCCCCAGACAGATTATAAGAATAGATTCATGGACCACTTAAAGACAAATGTACAATACTAGATACATTCATTTAGGAGGTTGATAGTCTAGACACTGTATTTTTATCAATTTACTACAGAGTCCCGAATTGTCAAATAAAGTAATCCTGGAAGAGCATACACCTAGCTTTAGAACCAAATGCAGCCCAACTACTTTCATTCTCCAGGGTAGCTAGAGAGGAATGGTTCTCTGTGTGAACTCGAGGATTTATTTCCCTAGTGCTACACATTTTGACATCTCCCAGGAAGTTTTATGAAGTACCCCTGATTAAATGTAGTTAGAGAAAAGAAGCTTCCTCTTTTAATCCTCCGGTAATCAGCTCTGTAATGGTATAGGGAGAAGTATTTGTACCCTTTTCAATATCCTCACACTGCAATTCTGGCCCAGGAATGAGTTTATTGTCATACCCGAGACTTGTGGGGAGCTCTCTTTCTGCCTTCTATTCATCCTTCCCCATTGGGTGACTTTGTTAATATTAGTGGTGAAAGCCTTTACTGGGCCTGATTTCACTAATAGGCAAGAACCCTATCAACAGGTAAAATGGCAGTGAGGCTTACATATAGTGTATCATTTTACTGTCTTTAATTTCTCACTTTCATGGGACAAAACACACCCGCCATGGCTTGTTTTGCCAGTTTTGGATGAGCCAAGTACTTTCTTTTTTTTTCCGAAGTAAGGTAAGTGATGTAGCCACCCAGGCAACTCACTAGCCTTGGAGTATGCCCAATAGGATTAGTCTTATCTCACAGTATATAGGGGGACCTGAGCAGATGAATCTAAATTTTCATTTTAAAGTAAAAATTGGGGAGATGGCATTTTAATACCAAGTAAAAGCCATGTTTTCCAAACTAGCTTTGATTATGCTATACCTTTGTACCGGGGAATCCAAACTTAACACATATTTTTTCCTTCTATTAGTCCTTCTTTTACTGGGCATTACATATTTATTAATACAACAAAGTTTTCCAATTTAGCTATTTTCTTTGAGTGCATATCCTGTATTGGAAGAACACTGAAGTAGAGGAGAGTTAAGGAACACCTCAAATTTATTATAGAGAGATAATACTCTGATATCTGAATGGCAGTGATGTAAAGATTTTTCTTCTAGAGAGAGCAGGAGCAAGCAGAGTCTCAACTCAATTGCCAAAGTTTTAGCAGGCTGTGTTAGCAACACATAAGCTCATCAAAAATCCATAAGACAAACATAGCAGGCAAAACATGTCTTGAATTAGGATTTTCTGTTTGCAAAACTCTGCATCAAGAGTACACCAAGATTCAGGTCATCCTGCAGGAAGAGTCCATGGTAGATAGATTTAAGAAATCCATGAGTTTGTCAGAGAAATTGGGAGAAGGAATTCACGAAGATTACTAGAAGTCTTCCTACTAAACTAGAATGTGAGCACTTAGAGAGTTTTTAATGACCTTATTCTGCATTCATAGTTTAGATATTTATATTCCTTAGAGTATTGAAATAAAACTTATAATACAACAGTGACAAAAGGACGTTTGTCCTAAAAATTATTTTATTGGCCATTTGTTTCACCCAACTTTGGGAATGAATGAGGAGAGGCAGTATCACCCCTGCTAATAAAAAGTCATTCATTCAACAAGAGGCATATCTAGAAGAACCTCACAATATAGTTTCCTTTTGCCTTATGCCATATTGACCCTGAACAATTTCAAGTTGCTTTTTACTCCCAATATTTAAAATGCTAGAGGTCTGCTACATTTATAGCTGGACACAAGCCTTGAATTGTTAACCAGGCATCCCATTCTTATAATTTTCTCATTATACTGTAATTTGTTGTGCATTTGGGAAAATTGTCAGAAATACCACATTAAATGACACTAAACATCTCTCAATGAGGTGAATTATTACATACAGGATGATAGCAAAATATGTATGTGCATATAAGAATTTGTCCAGCAATGAACTTAAAGTATATGGTAAAAAATATGTGGTTTTATTTGCAAAAGTTGGTTGTTTAATTATTCAAATTTTGTACAGGAGAAATATATTGACTGAGACTAAGTATCTTTTGAGTCAGACAAACCTTCATTTAAATTCCACTCTGCTTTCTACTGGGTGTTTGACTCAGAAAATTTCTTAATACTTCTGAATTTTTTCTCTTGTACATATAGTTTAAATAAGAGCTCACTGAATTAATTTCAGTGTAAAGAGAAGCTCTATGTAAAATATTGATCACTGTGCATTGTGAAGTATTCAATAAGAGTTTTATGTTATATATATGTGTGTAATTGCACAAAGGTGACAACTAAGTTGTATAATTCAATCATCACTTATTTTAGAGATGGCAACACACTATGTTGCCCATGCTGGAGTGTAGTAGCTATTCATAGACACAATCATAGAGCACTCTAGCCTGGAACTCTTGAGCTCAAGCCATCCCACTGCCTCATCCCGCTGAGTAGCAGGTATTACAGGCACACACCATAGCACCAAACAATCACGTTTTTATTTCTAAAATATGTCAAGCACTGTGGAAACTTTAGGGATTAGAAGATAAACGAACATATTGTTTATAAGCTGACGGGAGAGACATGCATTAGGCAAATAATCATATTAGTCAATGTAATATTACGGTTGCAATTAGTGATAAGAAAGAAATATATCAGGAGTTTTTATACTAAAGGTAATAAAATTAAATTAATTTTTAAAATAGGCATATTGCTAAAATAGGTCTCTAGTATTTTAATATTTTCCTAAGAGCATAAGAAGTCAATAACATGTTTTTAAAAAGGTGATAATACGATCAGTTGTTTGTTTCAAAATTACCTGTAATCACAGTCTGAGCAGCAGTTGTTGGGAAGACAAGAATAGATTAGGTGAGGCTAAATATCAAACAATTACAATATTCTAGCCTGAAGATGATGGCAGAATGTGGTTGTGAAAACTGAGAGGAGTCAAAATATTTCAGAAAAATTTATGACATAAATTGACTAAACGTGGTAATAAATGAATAAGGATGATGAAGGACAGGAAATGTCAATGGCTCCCAGTTTTTTGACAAGCATAAGGAGATGGATAGTGGTGCCATTTCAACAGCATCAATAATAATTAATAATGATAATAATGTATTTGGCAAAGTTAAAGGCTGAGCAATCAGTTTTATTCATCCTATCAAGACTAAACGTCTTTCAGAAATGTAACTTATGATTCAAAATGTGTTAGAACATGAAACAGTTGAATGTTGAGGAGGTGAGGAAAATGTTATTGTTTTCAATATTTTCTGATTCTGGAAATTGCAAAGGTCAAAAAGCTGTGGATAGTAGTTCTACTTCAAGATTTTGATGATCAAGATGTAGTTATAGGGATCAGATTTACCTCCCTTCTGTAAAAAATTAAAAATGTCAGGTAATGAGAAGCAATGGCTTTCAAGTCACTGGACTTCAGCCAAGATTAGTGATCCCTGAGAAGTGAGAAATAAACAAAATAAGTTTTGTCAGTATTCAAGCTTATAGGCTTTATAGGGTTTCCAGATGTGGTCCAGGGAAAGTGAACCTAGGCAGAGTCAAATGGGCATCCTGAGTTGAAGAGGCAGACCTGAAAGTACAGAGACCAAGGTAGGTAAACTTTGGAGGAAAGAATACAGAAATGAGAAAAGAGGATAAGGAGAAAATTTCAGAAATCTAGAGAGAGCACCCCTCGAGTGTTCAGCTGTCTATTTGTAAGTCTGTAAGGGTAAGGAATTAAGCCTAAGGAAAGAAGCGCACAAACACATTTGGGGTAAAAGTAATCAGTAAGCATTCTGGGCTAGGAATAATGCCTTTTTCCATCGGTTAGACTGGAAAACTTCATAATACAGTGGCAGGTGGTATTACACAGCAGGACCCGAAAGAATAAAACTGTTTCCAAGAAACAACATCCCAAAACAAAGCTCTAAATTTGTATAATGATTTTAAGTTACCCAGCACTGAACACGGCAAAAAAAAATCACAAAGTCTAGTATACAAGAAAGACTTACAAATAATACAAATAAATGAGAAAATGCAACTCATAATAATAAAAAATGATCAATTAAAAATTACCCAAAATGATAAAGATTTTCAAATTAGCAGATAATGACATTAAAGCAGTTATCATAACTCTATTCACAGCTCAAAAAGTTAAGCAGAGACATAGAAGATATTAAACAAATAAATAAATAAACATTCCAGTGATGGAATTAGAATGTGCAAGAGGAAAAATTCTCTGGGAGAGATTAATTACCTATTAGACATTACAGAAGATATGATTAGTAAACTTAAAGACATCACAATAAAATTTTAAAAATAAAACAAATTAGAAACAAATTTAAAATAAAAATAGAGATCAGTAACTGTGGTACATCTTCAAGTGCTCTAATATGTACATAATAGGAGACTTGAAAGAACAGGAAGAAGTAGAAATGGAAATATATATATGAATAAAAATTCGCTGAAAATTTTGAAATTTAAAAATATATAAATCTATATGTCCAAGGAGCTCAGTAGATGCTGGGCCCAAGGAACATATAAATAATACACCATGAAATATCATAATCAAATTGATCTAAGTTAGTGATAGTGAAAAAAAATCTCAAAATCAATCAGATCACATAGGGAAAATATATGGATGACTGAAAATCTGTAGTCGAAAACAATGCAAGATATCGACTTAGCAGGATCTTTAAAGAACTGAAGGAAAATACGTCCACTAAGAGGGTATATTGATGAAAAATTCCCTAAAATATTGTGGATGAAAAAATTTTTTTCCAATCATGCCAAAGATGCAATAATTTTCACTAGCATGACCTAACTATATGCTTCTTAAAAGAAGTATTAAGCAACATTTTAAAAAATTATTTAAACCTCTTTAATAGATAATTGTCTTTTCAAACAAAAATTAATATATTTGGGGTTTATATCACATGTAAAATTAAAATGTCAACATATTACAAAGGAGGGAAGAAATAAAAGTATAGTATTATACAATACTTATACAATATATAAAATATATCACAACAATCAAATGTAAGATGTTAATGTTACACATATTATATGTATATATAAAATTATACATTATATAATCTTAATTTCATTTATAAAATGTAATATGTATGAAATTTTTTTTCTTCTTAAAACTTATTTTAATATCCTTCTTCCCTCCCCCACCCCATTGGGAAAAGGCTAAAACAATCTGGATGGGTTTAATTACAAATTAATACGTACTGTCGTTGTGTAAAGCAAATCAACATTGGGGCAACAAGGGACTATTCTTGGAAAAAGTGAAACCCATATTAACAAAATATATCATGGAAAAACCCCACTTAGTGATTTCACTGGCTGCTTGAAAGACAGTCAATGGAAAAGTCAATGTTCTGCATGTTCTCTGGGGTTTGTCCATGCAACAGAAGAAGGTCTTGCCCAGACTCAGCCAAGCCTAGTTAGCTCCAACCAGGCCCTAGACCAAAAGCTAGGGAAGAGGGCATCCTTTCAATAGGATAAGGGCAGAAAGGGCAGATTGACAGATAAAATCCTGCAGCTTCACTTAAAAGCCCACGGGGAAAAAGAGGGCAGGAAGTAGCTGGGAAGGCTTAAAGAAAGATGCAGCATTTTTTTCAACGTTAAAAACAAACTTAAAAAATTAAAAAACAAACAGAAATCAACTGCAAGATCATTGGAGGGGAAGAAAAAAGGAATAGAACTTCATTGTTTTCAGTGAGTTTGAACATGGTCTCGGCTTCATCCATGTCTTCATTATGCAGACACCATTCTCTCAGCACTGCTCAACCTCTGAGAACCTTTACTTAGCAGCTTGAAGGAAATGTTTTTTTAAAAAAGGTACTATATACACACATACATAAATGTGCACATGTTTATATGTGCATGTGTATATACATATAAATTGTAATAAAGTAGTTTTAGAAAGCTGGGGGCACCAAGGCCTTTGGGGCTGACTTCCTTGCATTCAGAATTCCACAGGACGATACCTACCCATGAACTTCTCTCCAATTTGAAACACTCCATCTTCCCTTAAGATTGCCTGATACTGAGGAGACTGAGGCAGGTCCGCAAAACAAATGAAGGTCCTAGAAAATGTGTCACCAGTGACATTGTTCACATGTGAAAGGAATATTAGAGTCATGGGTTATTTGAGAGTTCTCTACCCTTTCTGACTCCGCTTCCCTGCCCAGACAACTCGCAGGCCGGAATACTACATCTTTAAATATTTCTGGCTAAGCCCTCTCGCCACATATGTCAGTAACATTCCAAGCTGAAGACCACTTGTTCAGGCTCTGGCTTCCTCCCTCTCTACTGAGGAGTGCTCCGCTGTTTCAAGGGCACAGTGGGGCCACCTGTCTCCCATTTCAGCTCCATCTTCAGTTGATCATACATCTCGGAAACTACCAAATTAAAAAAGAAAATAGGTGCCAAAAGAATGTTCATATTAGAAACACCTATTTCTCCTTTTTTTTTTTCTTTTTTTCTGAGACAGAGTCTCACTCTGTCACACGGTCTGGAGTGCAGCGGTGCCATCTCGGCTTACTGCAACCTCCACCTCCTGGGTTCCAGAAATTCTCCTGCCTCAGCCTCCCGGGTAGCTGGGACTAAAGGTGCACGCCACCATGCTGGGCTAATTTTTGTATTTTTAGTAGAGATGGGGTTTCACCATGTTGACCAGACTGGTCTCTAACTACTGACCTCATGATCCACCCACCTCGGCCTCCCAAAGTGCTGGGATTATAGGCGTGAGCCACCACGCCTGGCCTGAAATATCTATTTTTTTGAGATTATTTTTAAAATTCCATTCGATTAATCTTTTAAAGTGAGCTAGACAAAGTGTGTGTGTACATGCACACACAGACACACAGCACCACACACCCACAAAATTCAGAGGCTTAGGGGGAAAGTTGTTTGCTGCCAAAAGATCTAACAGAAGAAAGCTTATGTGCTGATCAAGTTTTAATAACATGGTTAACAAGAAATGTACACCATTTAGCAAGCACACAAAGACTGTGGGTAGGAACTACTGATCCCCGGAGTGTCTGGCTCCCAAGCCCATTTTCTGTCTACCTTTGGCATAGCTTCATAGTTACTACATTCAGAGAATCCAAGAGGACTGCATGGACAGATGAACCTTTATTTTAAAAAATAGCACTTCAAATAAATTAAAAGAGACAACCGTTAAGTGTTCAAATTGCGAAGAAATAGTTGAAAACCTAGAGAGACTTCCAGTTGCAGTCTTCTAACCTTATTCTTTGTCCAATAGCAAAAATCCACACATCTCAGTACTCCACTCAAATTTTTTCCTACTGAGACGAGGGAAGCAATTACAAACAGGAGACCAGACAGAGGAGAAAGCTGCATCTGATTGGAATGAGCATTGCCACGTACTTGCTAATATGGGTTTCACTTTATGACCAAAGGTATTATTTCAAAAATAAAAAAGGGGAGAGGGAAGCTGCGTGCTTTTAAAAATTGAAATTATTTAGGGATAAAACACTAACTCCAGTGCCTTTAACGGGCAATAGCAACTTTTTTCCTCCAAAGTCAAACACTATCCCCAGCTGAGCCTTTGTGCTACAAGCTTTTCAGGAGATGTTACCTAAACTTTATTAAAAGAAAAGAATAAGTTTAAATATAGACACTGGACTAGCCCAGTCTGTATTTTCAAGTCCACATTCTTCATCTGAAGCACTCCATCAGGTACCCCCCTGAGTCTGCATGTTTTCAAGTTCACAGTACATGGAACCAGTTTTTCTTTTACATTTTTTCCTCACTCAGAGCAGCCATACACAGTGGCCATTGATGCCGGAAACTCGGGTGTGGCCTTTTCCTACAAGGCGTGGCAGGAGCTGCCCAGGGTTTCTCCTCAATGAGAATCGATGTTGTCATGCTCTATGGATGGGAAAAAAGCAAGATAATACATTATGTCTTTAAGTGACATATCTCCTCGAAAGCAAACTCTAAAATAACATAACAAAAGTGATATCTAATAAACCAACAAGAGAAAAATAAAATTTAAAACATTTTATCCAATTTTATTTTCATTTAAAATATGAGGACAACGTAGGAAAAGAAAACAACAGATTGGATAAGTAAGAAGTGAAACGTAGATGGTGCATTTAAAATGAAATATAGATAACAAGCACCACATGATTATCTCAATAGATGCAGAAAAGGCCTTCGACAAAATTCAATGGTCCTTCATGCTAAAAACTCTCAATAAACTAGGTATTGATGGGCTGTATCTCAAAATAATAAGAGCTATCTATGACAAACCCACAGCCAATATCAGACTGAATGGGCAAAAACTGGAAGCATTCCCTTTGAAAACCGGCACAAGAGAGGGATGCCCTCTCTCACCACTCCTATTCAACATAGTGTTGGAAGTTCTGGCCAGGGCAATCAGGCAGGAGAAAGAAATAAAGAGTATTCAATTAGGAAAAGCGGAAGTCAAATTGTCCCTGTTTGCAGATGACATGATTGTATATTCAGAAAACCCCATCGTCTCAGCCTAAAATCTCTTTAAGCTGATAAAACAACTTAAGCGAAGTCTCAGGATACAAAATCAATGTGAAAAAATCAAAAGCATTCCTATACAACAATAGCAGACAAACAGAGAGCCAAATCATGAGGGAACTGCCATTCACAATTGCTTCAAAGAGAATAAAATACCTAGGAATCCAACTTACAAGGGATATGAAGGACCTCATCAAGAACTACAAACCATTGCACAATTAAATAAAAGAGAACAACAACAAATGGAAGAACATTCCATGCTCATGGATAGGAAGAATCAATATCGTGAAAATGGCCATACTGCCCAAGGTAATTTATAGATTCAATGCCATCCCCATCAAGCTACCAATGACTTTCTTCACAGAATTGGAGAAAAAACTACTTTAAAGCTTTAAAGTTCATATGGAACCAAAAAAGAGCCCGCATTGCCAAGACAATCCTAAGCCAAAAGAACAAAGATGGAGGCATCACACTACCTGACTTCAAACTATACTACAAGGCTACAGTAACCAAAACAGCGTGGTACTGCTACCAAAACAGAGATATAGACCAATGCAACAGAACAGAGCCCTCAGAAATAATATCACACATCTACAACCATTTGATCTTTGACAAACCTGACAAAAACAAGCAATGGGGAAAGGATTCCCTATTTAATAAACGGTGCTAGGAAAACTGGCTAGCCATATGTAGAAAGCTGAAACTGGATCCCTTCCTTACACCTTATACAAAAATTAATTCAAGATGGATTAAAGACTTAAATGTTAGACCTAAAACCATAAAAACCTTAGAAGAAAACCTAGGCAATACCATTCAGGACATAGGCATGGGCAAGGACTTCATGACTAAAACACCAAAAGCAATGGCAACAGAAGCCAAAATTGACAAATGGGATCTAATTAAACTAAAGAGCTTCTGCACAGCAAAAGAAACTACCGTCAGAATGAACAGGCAATCTACAGAATGGGAGAAAATTTTTACACTCTACCCATCTGACAAAGGGCTAATATCCAGAATCTACAAAGAACTTAAACAAATTTACAAGAAGAAATCAAACAACTCCATCAAAAAGTGAGCTAAGGATATGAACAGACACTTCTCAAAAGAAGACATCAATGCAGTGAACAGACACATGAAAAAATGCTCATCATCACTAGCTATCAGAGAAATGCAAATCAAAAAATCAGGAAACAACAGGTGCTGGAGATGATATGGAGAAATAGGAACACTTTTACACTGTTGGTGGGACTATAAACTAGTTCAACCATTGTGGAAGACAGTGTGGCTATTCCTCAAGGATCTAGAACTAGAAATGCCATTCGACCCAGCCATCCCATTACTGGGTATATACCCAAAGGATTATAAATCATGCTGCTACAAAGACACAGGCACATGTATGTTTATTGTGGCACTATTCACAATAGCAAAGACCTGGAGCCAACCCAAATGTCCATCAATGATAGATTGGATTAAGAAAATGTGGCCCATATACACCATGGAACACTATGCAGCCATAAAATAGGATGAGTTCATGTCCTTTGCAGGGACATGGAAGAAGCTGGAAACCATCATTCTGAGCAAACTATTTCAAGGACAGAAAACCAAACACCGCATGTTCTCACTCATAGCTAGGAATTGAACAATGAGAATACTTGGACACAGGATGGGGAACATCACACACCGGGGCCTGTCGTAGGGTGCAGGGAGGGATAGCATTAGGAGATATACCTAATGTAAATGACAAGTTAATAGGTGCAGCACACCAACATGGCACATGTATACATATGTAACAAACCTGCATGTTGTGCACATGTACCCTAGAACTTAAAGTATAATAAAAAATAAATAAATAAATAAATAAATGAAGTAAAACATAAGTGGTCCAAACCAAAAGGCAGAAATGTTTAGACTGGATGCAAAAAAACAAAACCAAATTACATCCTACTAAAATGAAGAAACTTTAAATATAAAGGTACAAATAGGTTAAATGTAAGGAAATGAAAGAAGATATATCATATTAATATGAGTCTAAAGAAAGCAGGAGTATCTTATTAAAATAAGACAATGTTGATTTTATTTTACCTTTCAATTTCGTTTTGTTTTGTTTTGTGGTTTTTGTTTTTGTTTTTATAAGGCAGGGTCTTGCTGTGTCACCCAGGCTCAAGCACAGTGGTACAATCACAGCTCACTGGACCTCCCAGACTCAAACAATCCTCCCACCTCAGCCTCCTGAGTAGCTAGTACTACAGGTGCACACCAACACACTCAGCTAATTTTCTCTTCTTTTCTTTTCTTTTCTTTCTTTCTTTCTTTTTTCTTTCTTTCTTCTTTATTTTTCTTTTCTTTCTCTTTCTTTTTTTTCTTCTCTTTCTCTTTCTTTCCTTCCTTCCTTCCTTCTTTCTCTCTCTCTCTTTCCTTTTCTTTCTTTCTTTCATAGAGAAACTTAGCAAACAGAACCAATGAAGTCTACAATGATGCAAGCTTGGTTTAAAATTTCAAAATCTACCAATGCAATTCACCATGTTAACACATTAATAAAAAAATCATCAACTTAACACAGAAAAATCCATTTGGAAAAATCTGTATTTGATTCTTTTCCACAAATTTTGCTATTGGATATCACTTCAAAATTAACAGCAATCCATGCTGCATTTCATATGAAAAATTAACAATATGATAATTGACATAATTGTAAAATCTAAAACTATAATTATTTTAGAAAAACTATAGGAGAAATCTTTTGTGACTTTGAGTTAGAGAAAGAATTCTGTGATTTAACACAAGAATCGTAATATATAGATTAATTTGCCCTCCTAAAAATTTTAAATGTCTGCTTTTCTGAAATAATGGTTAAAATCATGAAAGACAAGCCATAGACTGGGAGAAACTATTTGTTACGCATATAACTGATTGAGTCACCATAATACATAAAAGAATTTCAAAAGTAAATTTTAAAAAACAACAATATAAAAATCAACAAAAGTAGCCAGGTGTGGTGGCTCATGCCTGTAATCCCAGCACTTTGGGAGGCTGAGGCAGGTGGATCACTTAGGTCAGGAGTTTTAGACCAGCCTGGTCAACATGGTGAAACCCTATGTCTACTAAAAATACAAAAAGTAGTCAGGTATGGTGGCATGTGCCTGTAATCCCAGCTACTCGGAAGGCTGAGGCAGAAGAATCACTTGAACCTGGGAGGTGGAGGTTGCAGTGAGCCAAGATCACACCGCTGCACTCCAGCCTGGGTGACAGAGAGAGACTCTATGTCCAAAAAAAAAAAAAAGAAAGAAAAGAAAAAAGAAAAGTTGACAGAAGTTTTGAGCAGATTATTTACCAAAGAAGATATATTAAAATACTTATAATCATTCATTAGTTATTAGAGAACTATAAATTAAAACCACAGTTACATATCACTATCCATGTATTAGAGTGGCTAAGCTAAAAAATGCCAATTATACAAAATGCTGGCAGATCTGTTTGTATTAGCCAAAAGTGAAAACAATCTGATTATCCACCAACAGGTGAATGGATAACCAAACTGTGGTATATCCATGCAATAGGAAACTACGCAGAAGTAGAAGAGAATGACCTCTTTACACATGCTATGACATAGATGAATTTTAAAATAATTCTACTGATTAAAGAAACTAGGCCAAAAAAAAAAAACACAGAAAAGTACACATTCTGCAAGTCACTTTAAATATATTTCTAAAATATGAAATCTAATCTCTAGTGAGAGAAAGCAGATCAGCGATTGCTTAGGGATATCATGAGCAGAGAACAACAAGCAAGAGGTATTACAAGGGCATAAAGAAAATTTAGGGTAATGGACATGATAATTATGTTGATTTTGTTGATAGTTTTTCATGTATGCATATGTCAAAAATTATCAAACTTTACATTTTAAATATGAGCACTTTATTGCCTGACAAAAAGGCTCTTAAATTTAAGAAACTCTATTTATCAAGGGACATCACAAAGTCAATAAAAAGATGAAGGAAAGAAAACAACAAAAAGCTATAGGCCTTTTTAATTAGTACATTCATCATTAACATAAAAGGTTCCAGCTGGAGGTGCAGAGGTGCATTGTGCCCCACAAGCAAATGGCTCAATCAGCTCTGGGGACTTCTAACCATGTTGTTTTAAGGACTGTCATAAACACCAGTGTTTAATAAGGGGCAACTAGAGAAAAGGATGACGGATAAGGAAAATGTCCAGTTAGATATAATAATCTCATTAACTTTTTCTTCTGTGTTCTCACTCCAGAGAATTTATGCTGAAGGTTTAAATCTGCATGTGATGTTCAGAGCTAAAGGTATATTACAATCATGTGTTTGCCAGATGTTGGTCCACCAAGAAGATATATGATGCCCTTTATTTCTCTCAATATCATATGCCATTTTAAATTAAAATATTTATTTAAAGCATAAAATAATATTCTCCTATTAGGAATCATGTAATTTGTAATTAGCAATTAGAATAACAGTTATTATGTGGATTAAAAAGGTATTGAGGATTTAAATTATCGTGAATGTATCTCAAATGCTACCTTGATCACATCAGTGATAATAACCAAGTTACGCGCAACTAAGTAGATCAGAAAAAATTTTAGCTGCTTTTTAAGAATATTTATTATTAAGAGATACATCATATGCTACCTAATTGTTCTCATATATTTTTATTTTATAATTTGGATACAATACACAGTTATAGTAATGGAAATAAAAATATTTCAGCCAAACAAATAGCAGGATAAGACTATGGATTTGTACATTATCTTGCCAACATTTACATGGAAGATTTTCTCTGTAGACCTTGAATTTACATAATAAATATTCAAATTCTGTGGACTGAGTGTACGTCTAGAAAACATTATAAAAGTCCAAGGCACTTTCTTTTATCTGACAAGTTATGTTAGGTTTCCCCACTGACCTAATTATCCCTTTCCTTTGAATCACAACAGGTCTTATGTAGCAATGTAAGAAAATAGCCAAATGTTCTTGACCCCTCTTCTGAAACTAATCAGCAAAGGACCTCCACAAGCAAGACCATTTCAATAGCCATCTTTAATCTTTCATGAGGCTTCTGACATTCAGTTATGTCTGGATAGCTGCTTCTAGATGGCATGGTTCTTTAAAGCAATCATTTTAGCAAACTTTGTCTATGTACATATCAACTGCCTTTTTACACACCAGAAAAAACAAACATGATCTCAGAATTTCATTCTTTGAGAGGAAAAGAATCCTCAAAGAAAGCAATAATTTCAGTATCAAAAACCACAATTACTTTTTCACTAATCTAATAGCAGAGTGGGGCAGAGATATGATAGGGTTGAAAATGACTGAAAAATAAGAGAAATGTGAGAAAACACAGTAATAAAGCAAGGAGGAGGGGAGAAGATGAGAAAAGATTGCTTCATGGAAGAGCTCAGGGAAATAGTGAGAAAAAAAAAGAAAACCAGAAAACCCTTAAGTCTGAAACTGAAGAATTCTCAAGGATGGCCACTCATACAAACTACATGTCCAATAAAACTAACTGTACCTTTCTTAGCTTTTTACTACGCTTCAGTCAAAGTACTCATATAAAGCACATTTCTCCACCTCTGTGGTTACCTATATTCTGAGGTGAATAGTGTTAACATGAAAGTTGTTCTCATACATATTCAGAAAACGTTGAGATTTACTTAGAGATAGTGATACTGACATAATTTCAATATATCATAGGCTATGTCATTTACTCTCCAGAGTGAAAAACAGAAGCTACTCTAAGGAAAAAGAAATTGCTGTTAAAATTAGGTGCTTATAAAATTGTTGGAAAGGCTAAAAAAGCCAGTTCTAGTCTGGGACTCCAGAGTGATTCTAAGAACATCTGAAGTAGTCCACTTCTGAAGCAAGGCTATCCAAGGTGGGCCATAATGCCTCCTCTCCTACCAGAGAAGGATTGGATACCAAAACTGAAACTGACACACAAAACTGTAACACATGGAGGGAGCAGTAAGATCAAAGAGCTACTACTTCTTCTAGAAAGCCAAAGAATAAACCCTCAGCCCTGTTGCCCGATAACCATGATATTTCTGAAAAGTAGGTACAGCCAGAGTGAAGGAAGAGGGTCTCACTTGGCTATAATTTTCAGGGCTGATGGACAACATTTAATAGGTGAAATCTAATTCACATTTAGAACCTTAGCTGCAAGGGAATTTGGAAATTTTGGTTTTAAGCATTGTAAAATTTCCAAATGAAGGATAAGTAAAATATAGATTGAGAGACCCAATCATAATATTTTAACACATAAGGTCATATATATATTTTCAAATTTTATGTTTAGCAAAATAAAGTAAGTGTCCCATGAGTTGCCTACATATGGCACTGTAAATATGCATATTTCTGTTAAATAGTTAGTTGATTCTCCATTAATATCTATGAACTTTAGGAAGTGAGATGGGATGACAGATGTGGATGACATATAATATCAAGCAATTTCTATTCCACAAACTGTATTTTTGGCATTCCATAACAATACAGGGCTCAGAAAATAACTCAGTCTGTGTGAATTTAAATATAATACCTGCAATCCATTAGCTAAATACAAAACACTGCTTTTTAAAGTTGGTGATTTTAATAATTGAATACATATCCCAAATCTCATATGAAATGTGCTAAATAAAGTGAATGATTTGAAAATATTGAATAAATATTGCATCTTCCTCACATTTGCCTAAGTCTTTACACTCAGAAAGAATGGTATTTTGATAGAAGTACATTTCGTAGGTGCCTGTTTGCATATGGAGAATCTACTAGCGAAACTTTATGTGGATTAATAGCTCCTAATGCACAATAAGATATGGACCCTTAAGGGATTTTCCATTCACACTTCTATTTCTCCATCAAAGAAAATGCAAACCAACACTTTCTTCAATTAGATTCTTTCCATGTACCAATGTAACTCCCCCCCAGAAAAGATGGTATTTTCTCATTACAAATTGACATCGTCACCATCACTGTTTAGCTCCTCAATACCTCTTACGTAGATAACATTATACATTTCTGACTTGTTTTACAACCTCTCTAATTTCCATCTCTATGCTCACAAATTCATCTTAAAATACAGCTCGAAATCTTTCACTTCTGTGGCAACTTTTCACCATTTTCAATGGCTCTGCATGTGTATCTTCCTTTTTTGTTCAATTTCTTGGACTAATTCAGTTCAAATTTCTTAGTTTATTACTTAATATCAACTTTGTTTCCATTATCCTACTTATTTAATATAGAATTTATAAAATGTATTTCATAGCCGCCACATCATATCCAATGTATTTCCACTTCCCCACATTTTCTCATATTGCTCTCTACCTAGAATGTCTTTTCTTCTCCAACTCCTCCTACTGGCATGAGTTCATCCTTCATAAATTGGCTCTGGTGTCACTCCACTAGATTTCTTTTCCAATCATCCTTGTGGTTTATTTGTCCTCTGGAATTTTACAGACATATTTTGGAGCTTCTTATGGCATATGCCAGTCTGTTTGTCTAGTAGTTATTTTGTGTCTCTTACTACACTGCAAGCCCTCCATAGTGCCCAGTATAATGCCATATTCTGTGGCACTAACTTGCTATTGATTTAATATACATATTCATAAATTAGTCTGGAGAAAAAACTTTTATCTGCTTATTAAAAACGTGAAAACCACTGAAATTTCAGTCTTTTTTTTTCTTTTTCTGGCATCCTACAGAGTAGCTTAAAGCCATTTTGCAATTTTCTAACTAAGAAATAAGTCATACGTAGGTTTTTTCTTATTACTTCCCATAACTTACTTTGTAGAACTCTGAACTTTGATTACAAATCAGAGTTCAAAGTTTTCAAATTCAGAAGAAAAATTGTACTGGGGTTACATGACAAAATCAATGAACAACCAGATTTAAAACAGCAATTTATAAACTACACAGTTGTTTGTTTGCGATAATTAACTTTATCTACTTCTTAGAAATGTTTAAATCAGTTGCTATTTTAATATTTAAAAGCTATTTATCAAATTAATTTTTAAGACACAAAAATGTACTTCTTGTGAAAGCTGAAAATAAATAAATAAATAAACAAACAAGTAAATAAAAAACATTCATCGACAGGTTTTCTTATTTTAATTCAGGAGCACTGATAAAAAATCAAATAGACTCCCAATGCCCACATGTCTATTACTTTACACATATTACTTGAAACATTATATTTTAAAAACTAATGTAAAATTATACATAATAAACTATATGTGTAATTTTAGTTTTTTGAAGATTATATAAAATAATTTAAATATTTAAAATAATATAAAGCTATTAATATAAGTTGGGGAAAGTCAGATTTATTTTATTGTCATTTACCCAGAATGTTAAAAGCCAGTTTGCATAGAATAATGTTGAACACAAATATAATGTAATTTAAATACCAGGGAAAAGAAAACACTGTAAGTTGCCTCGAATACTTATTTAGGCATTAGGCTGAGACTTAGAAGCCCAACATTATATGCAGGGCAGCACTGCAAATGGGAAATTTTTCAGTTTTTTTAATTTGAAAATTTAAGAATAATATTATTTACATCCTGAATATTTTAAATCAAACTCTCCTCTCTACTTTTGCTTCCTTAAGAAATTCTCCATCCCAGCCATTGCCAGTTTTAATATAGACAGTCATCATTCTCACCCCTCTGACCTAAAGAGCTTATTAATCTACCTCCAGCCTCATCGTTGTCAATTCTCTCTTCTACATTGCATTTAACAGATTATTCAGTATTGCATATATGATAGACATTTCCTTATTTTAAATGTTTTAATAAATGTCTGTATTTATAAAAATAAATTCCAAGTTCATCCTGTACATGACTTAATGATCTCAGTCTTACATACTTTATCCAGGCTCATATTTATCATCCCATCTTTGATTTTCTTTGAGCAGTTCAAAAACTATGTATTCCACCTGATCCGAAATAGCTATTCGAGACTTTCTGTTCTCTGAAAACTTAGAATCACACCGTTGGCCAAAAACAATTAGTTGGTTATAAGTGATCTTTCTCTTAAAGAGTTCATTAACACATTAACAAATGACATGTGGAAAAAAAACCTCAATGTTGTGTAGTGGGACAAAGCATAGTAAAATTTAAATACAAATTCAATCACTTTTATAAGTATATATTGTGAAAATATGAAAGGTCGGGCACAAGTGAGTCTTTAGGATTTCAAGACCAAGAAAAAGTTCACAAAAAAAACTCAGTCTCTAAAGAAGGAAAAGTTGGACTTTGCAGTCATATAAAAAGCCACCACATGTATAAACTCAGGGTTTAACTTCTTGTTTTCAACTTCAGAAATGGTTTTATGTTGTTTGTTTGCTTCATATTGCTTTGCCTTTGTTGTTGAATGTGTTAGTGAAATTGAGAGGAATTAAGGATTTGGCATTGACAGTAAAGGCAGCCTTCTCAGCCCTTGCAGGGGTCAGAATGGGGACAGAAAGGAGAGCAGTTTATAGTTCAAGGTAAGGACAGCAGGGAGGCAATTGGTGCCTCAAAACAGACCTAAAGGTATCTGGTTAAGTGCAAAGTGAAAAGGCAGAAGGAGGCTGCAGCATGGATTGAACCAAGAGCAAATTTGAAAAAAAAAAAAAAAAAAAAAGGTGGGGGAAGAAAGAAGAAGAAGGAGGAGGAGGAGGAGGCGGCGGCGGAGGAGGAGGAGGAGGAGGAGGAAAGAGAAATTTCTTAAATTAAATATTGTGGAGAAAGTCGACATTGAAAGTGGAGCGTAAGTCAACCCTGAGTTTTCCTTGAGAAAAAAATATATATATTTTCTGAAAACAAAAACAAAGCCCTCTTCCTGCATTCTTGATTTCACATGAAATTACCTGAAAAATTTTGCAGGCACGGCTGTCTCTATGGGTATTACAGCTATGTAAAGTAGGTCACTTTGAAATAATTCTTTATAAATGTTCTTGTTCATTCAGAAACACTATGATAAAAATAATATAACTCATAAGTAGAAGGATGCCAAATGTTCATGAAAGGTAATTTTTACCTTCCTGTGTGCATGAGCATATGAACAAACTGAATTGAGAGGAGATTGCAAAGAAACAGAAATGGTGTTGCATTTGCTGACTTCTGATGTGTGTTGTTTATAATACATAAAAAGGGTAAGAAGAGAAGTTTCACAACTTCATGAAATTTCATACGTGGAATTTCACAGCCGGGAGAATGATGAGGGAAGCAGATGGCATAATCATTTATTAAAAAATCAGCCACTTTCTCATATATTTGATAGCTCTTTCTTCATTCTTTGGGATTTGCATTTTAAATGATTAAGGATACAGTAAGACAGCATGAAACCTCATTAACAAAGATATATCTTCCGGCCTCTACCTGAAGGGAAAGTGGTGATTTTTCCACCTCATAGCCCTCAGTTTAAATACCTGCTGATTTGTTTTATCTCTACTTACTTCAAAGTATTTCAGCCACATTAATGCAGCTTTTAACTATAGAAAATAAAGCTTTTAGCTATATCCTAAAACAAACCAGAACATTTTTCATTTATGAAGTTTCTATTGTCTATGGCAATATGTGATATATGAGGTTAACCAAGTGCTTCCCTTGATGCTAACATAAGAGAGGATAAACACATCTCCATGGTTTTTGAAGTTAATTATGAGAACTACATAGCAGATTTGGTTTTAAACAGATGTGGTGTCTTTACTGCTTTGATGTAAGATACTAGAGCAATAGTGGTGGTAGACAGTATACATTCTCACTGTACATATAACAAAGCAATGTAATAATTAAGGTTTAATCAGAGCACTCTACTGCGGCTTTCCCAATGACTGTTGAGGCAATAATGACATTATAGATTAGATAGCAAATTGCAACAAAGTTAGGCAACAGCATCATAAAAAGCAATATTGATGTATAAAAGAATTAGGTAAACTTAGTCAATGAAGCATAACACCTTATTCATATTAACCTCCAGCAGGGCCCTCGCAGTCCCAGGCATTGATCCAATCATTTGCTTGCCTAAGTATTTTCCACCTTCTATGCATCACTTACTTCTTCTCTCTAACACCCACTCTGTTCTATAGCAATGCTTTGTGTCCTCTCTTTTACAAGGTAAATACTGAGAAAAAGAAGTGGGAGGCGATTTTCAGCAAAAAACAGTATTAAAGCAGTTAAAGCTGCATGCACATGAAAAGCATTAGAATCTGTGGGCTGTTTTTATACCTGACTCAGTCCTAAGAAGTTAATTAGAGCATGGCAATCCTACCAACTTCACAGAATAGTGGATGTCCTAGGAGCATAAGTTCTTCTAGTTGCTAGTTAGGATCAAGGAGAATACTAGTGTGTGCTTTTGTGTTTGCACACTTGCATTGGTGTTTGTATGTGTGTTTTCTTTCGATGGTTTACTTTATTTTTTATTGTAATGGTGATTACATTCCAATAAAAATTTTTCAACCCTACTTCCATGATAAAAATATATATATTTTATAAGCAATAGTGAGCATTGAAGTCAGTGAAGATAATAATAGTTGTCATTCTCAGAAAAGAAAAAAAGAGTATTTAATCTGGATGAATCTGGGAATACGAGAGCAGAGGACTTAGGTGACCTCTATAGATTCCACTGAGAAGTTTTATATCCCAATTCCTGTTAAAATATAAAGAATGATTACTGTGTGTCTCAATACTCTACCCTGTGAGATGATAAATAAGCCTTCAGGAGTTCCAGGAAAGTGATAGAGGGTATTAAGTCAGAGGTTCACTAGGAGACACACTGACAGACACCTAAGATACAAAGCAAATGCAATAAAACATACAAAAAAAGTGCTCAGAAATGTTTCCTTAATGTATCAATTTCCTCTAATTCTTCTGTGGCTAGTAACAATTGTCTCCACAGATTGAAAAAGAGAAAAGTGAGCCAGCCCTATTATGTTAAAATATGAAAAATAATCTACTATAAACTTTTTTAAATGCACTTTATCTGTTAAAAATAAAAATAACTGGCTATTCAAGTGGGTCAACATCTGAATAAAATATAATTATTTTAACAAAAAACATGTTCATATTCAAAAGCAAATTTTTATAAACATTCCACATGCATGTTGATATGATTTAGCTGTGTCCTCACCCAAATCTCATCCTGAATTGTAACTCTCACAATTCCCACATGTCCTGAGAGGAACCCAGTGGGAGGTGATTGAATTATGAGGGCAAGTCTTTCCTGCACTGTTCTCATGATAGTAAATGAGTCTCACGAGATCTTATGGTTTTAAAAAAGTGGAGTTTCCCTGCACAAGCTCTCTTCTCTTGTCTGCCATCATGTGAGATGTGCCTTTCACCTTCTGCTATGATTGTGAGGCCTCCCCAGCCACGTGAAACTGTAAATCCATTAAACCTCTTTCTATTGTGAATTGCCCAGTCTCAGGTACATTATTATCGGCAGTGTGAAAATGGACTAATACAGTAAATTGGTACCAGTAGAGTGAGGTGCTGCTGAAAAGATACCTGAAAACTTTGGGAGGCCAAGGTGGGCAGATCACAAGGTCAGAAGATAGAGACCATCCTTGCTAACACGGTGAAACTCCGTCTCTACTAAAAATACAAAAAAAATTACCTGAGCATGGTGGCACACACCTGTAGTCCCAGCTACTCGGGAGTCTGAAGCAGGAGAATCACTTGAACTCGGGAGGTGGAGGTTGCAGTGAGCCGAGATCACAGCACTGCCCTCCAGCCTGGTGACAGGGCGAGACTCCATCTCAATTAAAAAAAAGAGAGAGAAAAGAAAAAAGAAAATGTGGAAGCAACTTTGGAACTGGGTAACAAGCAGAGGTTGGAAAAGTTTGGAGGGCTCAGAAAAGACAGGAAAATGTGGGAAAGTTTGGAACTCCCTAAAGACTTGTTGAATGGTTTTGACCAAATACTGATAATGATATAGACAATGAAATCCAGGCTGAGGTGGTCTCAGATGGAGATGAGGAACTTGTTGGGAACTGCAGCAAAGGTGACTCTTGTTATGTTTTAGCAAAGAGGCTGGTGGCATTTTGACCCTGCCCTAGAGATTTGTGGAACTTTGAACTTGAGAGAGATAATTTAGGGTATCTGGCAGAAGAAATTTCTAAGCAGCAAAGCATTCAAGAGGTGACTTGGGGGCTGTTAAAAGTATTCAGTTTTAAAAAGGAAATAGAGCATAAATGTTTGGAAAGTTTACAGTCTGACAATGTAATAGAAAAGAAAATCCCATTTTCTAAGGAGAAATTCAAGTTGGCTGTACAAATTTTCACATGCAATGAGGAGACAATGTTAATCCCCAAGACAATGGGGGAAATGTCTCCAGGGCATGTCAGAGGTCTTTATGGCAGCCCCTCCCATCACAGACCAGGAGGCCAAGGAGGAAAAAGTCATTTTTTGGACTGGACCCAGAATGCCCCTGCTGTGTGCTGCTTAGGGACTTGATGCCCTGCATCCCAGCCACTCCAGCCATGGCTGAAAGGGGCCAACATAGAGCTCAGGCCATGGCTTCAGACAGTGCGAGCTTTCAAGCTTTGGCAGCTTCCACATGGTGTTGAGCCTGCAAGCCGCAGAGGTCAAGAATTGAGGTTTGGGAACGTCTGCCTAGATTTCAGAGGATGTATGGAAATGCCTGGATGCTCAGGCAAAAGTCTGCTGCAGGGGCAGGGCTGTCATGGAGAACCTCTGCTAGGGAAGTGCAGAAGGGAAACGTGGAGGCGGAGTCTCCACACAGAGTCCCTACTGGGACACTGCCTAGCGGAGCTGTGAGAAGAGGGCCACAGTTCTCCAGACCCCAGAATGGTAGATCCACCAACAGCTTGCACCTTGCACTGGAAAAGCCACAGATGCTCAACACCAGCCCATGAAAGCAGCCAGGAGGTAGGCTGTACTCTGCAAAGCCACAGGGGCAGAGATGCCCAAGACCATGTGAACCTACCTCTTGCATCAGCATTACCTGGATATGAGACATGGAGTCAAAAGAGATCATTTTGGAGCTTTAAGATTTGATTCCCCCTCTGGATTTCAGACTTTCATGAGGCCTGTAACCCCTTTGTATTGGCCAATTTCTCACATTTAGAATGGCTATATTTACCGAATCCCTGTACCCCCATCGTATCCAGGAAATAACTAACTTGCTTTTGATTTTACAGGCTCATAAGCAGACGGACTTGCCTTGTCTCAGATAAGACATTGGAATGTGGACTTTTGAGTTACTGCTGAAATGAGTTAAGACTTTTGGGGACTGTTGGGAAGGCATGATTAATTCAGAAATGTGAGAACATGAGATTTGGGAGGGGCCAGGGGCAGAATTACATGGCTTGGCTTTGTTCCCACCCAAACCTCATCTTGAATTGTAATTCTCACCATTCCCACGTGTAATGGAAGGAACCCAGTAAGAGGTGACTGAATTATGGGAGCAGGTGTTTCCTGCACTGTTCTTGTGATAGTGAATGAGTCTCACGAGATCTGATGGTTTTTAAAAAAGGGGAGTTTCCCTGCACAAGCTCTCTTCTCTTGTCTGCCATCATGTGAGACGTGCCTTTCACCTTCTGCCATGATTGTGAGGCCTCCCCAGCCATGTGGAACTGTAAGTCCAATAGACCTCTTTCTTTTGTAAATTGTTTAGTCTTGAGTATGTCTTTATAAGCAGTATGAAAACAAACTAATACACATGTACTAAATAATAGCATTGAATATTCGAAAGAAAACATTAATTCAAGAAGAAAAATATAAACATTTGTGTTTTTTATTAATCATGGAAATCAGTTTCATTCTACAAAACACTTTTCATATCCTTTTCATAAGTTGCTTTGTTGCCAATCAATCCAGGGCTTTTCATAGAAAACATCACAATAAACAGAGATAGTGCTGGCTTTATTTCTAATACTCTCTCTTAATAGTGGATTATACTAGAACAAAATCACCTACTTGCCTTGTGTCATTGGCAAAAGATTTGGTATCCTCAAATTTGTTGTCCTACTAAAAGAAAATCTTTTTTTTTAATTGAAATATAGATGAACAGGTTACATGTAACTTCCTTTCTGATCAAAATTTTTATATTATTTGATCAGTGGATAGAATTAAATGTATATTTATCTCTGTCTCTGTCTCTGCCTCTCTCTCTCTCGTCTTTCATGTTCATGCTCTATCTGCATGACAGACACAGTAAAAACCACCAGCGCTCATTAATTTTTTAAATAATTACCTGTCCTTGAAATTTTTCTCATAGGTGTTTTATCCTCTAGATCTTTCACCTCCAGATGTTAATGCTTGCTGGAGTCCAAAAGTGCATGATCCTGAAAAGATTTTTAAAATAATAATGCACAGAGACAAGAAGATTCAAGGTCGCTTCAAAGTTATAACTCACAAACTATTTAAGTAATTAAAAATGAGAAAATATACCTGAATTAACTAGGAGAACTGAGGAAATTACATAAGTAATTTAATAACATTATCTGACTAATTTAGATATATGAAATTAAAGTATCTTTCCATAAACGGGATCCTCACATCTCCACTTCAACATATTTATTTTCTTTTTTTCTCTCTTCTTCACTTCTGAAATAGAGAACATGTTAGAGGGAACAAAAAGTAGAGTGCATTTAGTACAGGAAAAATATTAATTGCTTGAAAATGCAAAGTGAGGAAAGAAATCAATTGTGAGTAAACAGCACGGAATGAAACCTCTTGACCTTGTCAGATGCTTTATGGGAGAGACCCTTCAATCAGAAATGTGCTGATGCTAAATTATCACAGGATTTGATCTATCTTTTAATAATTGAAAACTCCCACTCCTGGAAGAGAACCAGTTCTCTTAACAGCCACTAATTTTTCAGAGTGGAAATTTAGTACCTGAAACGATTGCAGATTTATCTACTAAGACTTGTATTTATATTATGTGGCACATCATATTCAATATTAGGCTCTGATTGTAAATAGCGACATTGTCTTTTGAGATGCACTATCCTGTGATGTTATTATAATTCTTTAAAATGCTGTATATAGTTTAATATCTTTAGTATCATTCCTTTAAATACCAAACCATAAACAAAGATAAATGCCATTATCTACAACATCAGTTGTTACATGCTGCATAAAAAGAAGATGCTACATGTTGCGTAAAAAGAAGATGTTACATGTTGCATAAAAAGAAGATTAATTCATCAGGTATTTTTGTACAGACATAAAATAAAGAGAAGAATAGTTAAAATTGTTATTCAAAACTTTCACTTTATTTTATACGTACAATATACTTGTGTTTTTAAAACTGGTACATTACTGTAAGAAAATTCATCAATGTTCATCACAATTATAAATGCACATTCATGTGGTCCAGCAATTCCATGTCTAGGAAATTATCTTCTAGATATAGTCACATATGGACATGTGTCTGAACAAAGTTACTCAATGCAGCATTATTTTTTAAAAACATATTACTTCTATTGTGGTAAAATATACAAAGTTTACACCTTAACCATTTTAATGTAGTGCAGTGATATTAAATATATTCATCATGTTGTGCAACCACCACCATCGTCCATTCCCATAATTCTTTTCATCCTGTAAAACTGAAACTCTGTTCCCACTAAATAATAACTTCTCTTTCTTCTTTCCCTGCAGCCTCTGACAAATACTATTCTACTTTCTGTCTCTATGATTTAGCCTAATCTATCTACTTCGTATAAGCAGAATTATACAGTATTTGTATTTTTCTGATTGACTTACGTCACTTAATGTCCTGAAGTTTCATTCACATAATAGCATGCATCATAATTTTCTTCTTTGAAAGGTTGAATAGTAGCCCATTATATGTACCTTTCCTATTTTGTTTATCCACTCTCTGTGGACAATTGAATTGCTTCCACATTTTAGCCTTTGCTACTTCTGTGAACATGGGTATACAACTATCTCTCCAAGATCCTGCTTTTAATTATTTTACGTACATACACAAAAGTGGGATTGCTGAATTATATGATAATCCAGCTTTTAATTTCTTGAGGACCTCCATACCGTTGTTATCCACAGCAGCAGCTGTATCATCTTAACATTTTCCCACCAACAGTGCATGAGTGTTCTAGTTGCTCCATATCTTTGCCAACACTTATTATTTTTGAAGTTTTATTTTTATTGTTTTCATACACTCCTACTAGATGTGAGGCAGTAGTTATGATTTGCATTTTCCTAGTGATTAGTGAAACTGAGCATCTTTTCATGAGCTTATGAGGCATATGTATATCTTCTTTGGAGAAATGTTAAAGTCTTTGGGTCATTTTTGAATTGGGTTGTTTGGTTTATTTTGTTGTCCTCTTGAGGACTTCTCTACATTTTCTGGATATTAAACAGATATGTTATTTACAGATATTTCCTGTCATTCTTTGGATTGCCTTTTTAATCTATTGATAAAGTCCTTTTTCACACACTTTTTAAAAAACTTTTCATGGAGTCACATTTGTCAATTTTTCCTTTTGTTGAGTGTGCCTTTAGTGTCATTTCAATGAAGTAACTGGCAAATCAATTTCATGAAGCTTCTTCCATGTGTTTTCTTCTAAAAGTTCTATAGTTTTAGGACTTACATTTAGGTCTTTAATCCATTTTGAGCTAAGTTTTGTATATATATAATATTAGGTAAGGGTTCAAATTTACTCTTTTTCATGTGAATATTAAATTTTCCCACTAACATTTGTTGAAAAAACTGTTCTTTCTTCATTGAATGGTTTTGCCACCCTTGCCAAAAATCATTTGACCTTATACATGAGGGTATTTTTTCTAGGCTTTCTATTGTATTGCATTGTTCTATATATCTGTCTTTATGACAGTATCACACTGTTTTGATTACTGTAGCTTTGCAGTAAGTTTTGAAATTAGAAAGTGTAAGTCCTACAGCTTTATTCTTCTTTTCCAATATTTTTTGGCTATTTGGGGTCCTTGAGATTCCATAGGAATTCTAGGAAGAGGTTTTGTATTTCCACAAAACAGTCATTAGAGTTTAATAGGGATTTCATTGAATCCGTAGATCACTTTGTGTAGTATTGATATCACTAACAAAAACTTCCAAATTAGAAAGAAGTGAAATTATCCCTATTCACAGATTATGTAACATTGTATACAGAAAATCCTAAAGATTCTACTAAAAAAACTATTAAAATTGATCATTGAATTTAGCAACATGGCAGAATAAAATCAATACACAAAAATCAATTACATCTATATACACTAACAATGAACAATCTGAAAGAAAATTATATAAACAATTTCTTTTACAATAGCATCGGAAAGAATAAAATACTTAAGAATTAACATAGCCAAGGAGATAAGAGATAGGTAAATTAAAAACTATAAAACATTGCTGAAATAAATTAAAGAAGACATAGATAAATGGAAACGCATCTCATATTCATGGACTGGAAGACTTAATGTTTTTAGGAGGTAAATGTTATCCAAAGCAATCTATTAATACATATTGATTACAGTCCCTATCAAAATCCTAATGTCTTATTTTATCATTTAAAAAAAGCTCATATCCTAAGACTGTTTCTAAATAATAAAAGTATGTAAAGAAAATCTCAAACTGATGACTCATGTGAATATGTAATAAAATTACTCGAGATGATTTTGCTGAGTATTAAATAGCTAGTCTAGAGATACCCAGGGAATGTAAAATGACTTTTACTTGAGGGTTTAATACCTATGATACCTAATTAATAGCCCTTTTCTATTCAGGTATGTGTAGAAACTAGAAGAGAAAAGATAACTGTTACCTGCGCTTGCATATTTACAGCAGCACTAGTTACAACAGCAAACGTATGGAATTAGCATAATGTCCATCAATGGAGAACTGGATAACTGGATAAAGAAAATGTGATGTGTGTATACACAAATCATATACCATGGAATATTGCTCAACAATCAATAAAAGAATGAAATCATGTCTTTTGCAGAAACATGGATGGAACTGGAGGCCATTATCCTAAGTAAAATGAATCAGAAACAGAAAGTCAAATACTGCATGTTTTCACTTATAAACAAGAGCTAAACAAAGGGTACACATGGATATATATAGAGTATATAGAGTGGAATAATAGACATTGGAGACTACAAAAGATGGGAGGATGGTATCGAGTTGAGGGTTGAAAAATTACCTATGGGGTAGAATGTTCACTCTTCATGTGACGGGTATACTGAAAGCTCATGCTTCACCACTACATGATATATGCATGTAAGAAATCTGCACTGTACCCCCTAACTCTATAAAAATAAAAAGCACATTTAAGGAAAAACAAATAGGCCAGGCATGGTGGCTCATACCTGTAATCCCAGCACTATGGGAGGCTGAGGGGGGAGGATCACCTGAGGTCAGGAGTTCAAGATGAGCCTGGCCAACATGGGGAAACCCCGTCTCTACTATAAATGCAAAAATTAGCTGGGCATGGTGGCAGATGCCTGTAATCCCAGCTACTCAGGAGAATGAGGCAGGAGAATCCCTTGAACCCAAGAGGCAGAGGTTGCAGTGAGTCAAGATCGTGCCATTGCACTCCAGCCTGGGCAACAAGAGCCAAACTCCATCTCAAAAAATAAATAAATAAATGAAATAAAATAAATAAACAGTACTATCTCCATTAGTTGAAAGACAGAACAGAAAAAAAAAGAAAATGAATAATTTTATTAAAAAATTAAGAAAAGTATATCTCCATTTATGCATGAAAATTTATGTAATACATTTGTAATATTTATTCAACAGATTAATTTGAGCACTTACTCTCCACTAGGATGCACAAGATGCTAAAAATACAACGATTAATAAGACAAAGTTCCTGCCCTCAAGGATCTTATTGTGAGATCCAGATTGGTTTGATAAATGCTGCAACTGTCATAATTATCAATAGAGTTTAGTAATTATGGAGTCTTTATGTCTGGGCTGTGGGAAGTGGTTAGGATTGACTCATAAAGAGTTATTTTCTTATTAAAACTTGAGAAATCTTACAAGATTTTAAGCAGGAAAGTGACATGATCTGATTTGCTCTTTTTTTTTTTTTTTTTTTTTTTTGAGACGGAGTCTCCCACTGTCGCCCAGCCTGGGGTACAGTGGTGCAATCTCAGCTCACTGCAACCTCCACCTCCCAGGTTCAAGCAATTCTCCTGCCTCAGCCTCCTGAGTAGCTAGGATTACAGGCGCCCGCCACCACACCCAGCTAATTTTTGTATTTTTAGTACAGACGGGGTTTCACCATGTTGGTCAAGCTGGTCTCGAACCCCTGACCTCGTGATCCACCCGCCTCGGCCTCCCAAAGTGCTGGGATTACAGGCGTAAGCCACTGCACCCGGCCCTGATTTGCTCTTTACTTACCCAAAAACCTTCAATGAAAAGAAGAAATAGTGACTTAAAAGAAGTAATGTGTAGAACAATCCTTTGGACCCATGAGAAGAAAATTAAATTGTTGTAGAAGCTGCTTCCAAAACTAATGCCAGTGACACTGGCAACACAGACACTTAGGAAAGTGTTTATTCTTATGTCTATATTTCATAAGATCTACTTCAGGCAACAATTTCACCTGGTGTCTTTCCTGCCAAATTATATGTATTTTCATCATCTAAAACTATTCAGACAAATACCTGTAATCTTAGATCAGTATACTCCCTCAGATAACCTAATATTGTCTTACCTGACGATGTGTTAGAATGTCAAATTCTGACAGAAGAGACAATTTTGAGGTAGAGATAGACCCATATTGTATGATGTATTTTGAAAATAATTTCTCAAACATCTTAAATGACACTTTCTTAATCACTTGAAAAAGTTATAAAATAGTTATAATAATTATTTCATAAGATTTTTAAGAGGCTTAAATAAGGAAAAACATATTATGGAATATAGCATAAGCTCAATAAATTTATTTTCTTTTTTTTCTCCTTAAATTTGTTAATCATCTTACTGGACTAATTAAACCCCTTATTCCAATCTTTTGATTTCACCCTAGTTATTTGTTTGTTTGTTGTTTTGCTTATTAGTGAGTTGGACAGCCATTGTTCTGGTGCCTTTTTCACTAACTAGACTTGTAACCTACTGTAAATCTCTTCACTTCTTTGCAACTGAAGGTATTCATTTGAAACATAAGCACACTGAAGCTTTTAATCCCTGGGATCCCTTTTTTTTTTCTTTTTTCTGAGACAGAATCTTGCTGTGTCCCTCAAGCTAGATAGGAGGGGTGTGATCTTGGCTCACTGCAATCTCTGCCTCCTGAACTCAAGCAATCCTCCTACCTCAGCCTCCCAAGTAGCTGGGACCACAGGTAGGCACCATCTTGTTCCAACAAAGAATGATTTTTTTCTAAAATAAAATGAGAATTAATAGCATATTAAGCACCAGAACATAAATGAGTGGGAAAAATAAGTATTCATAATAATGTAAAAGAAACTCCAAAGTCTAGAATAGAAATATGTATAGAAGTATTTCAATGCCTGAATGATGGGCTCTAACACGTATAACAAACAGGCAGAAACGGGTCTTTTTAAAGGCAGCATTCAACAGAAGAGTCTATTTACCTGATTTTAACACTACAAACAGAACTGTTAATCAAATAATCAGGTTGGGTTATGATTGCCAGATAATATGAGAAGTCCAGTTAATTTTGAATTTAAGACAAACAAGATATTTTAGTACAAATATGTCCTATGCCATATTTGGTGTATACGTATAGTAAAAGCGTATTTGTCTTTTTAAATCTGAAGTCCAGATTTAATTGAACATCCCATATTTTTAATGTAAATTTAGCAACCCTAACAGAATTCACAAAATACATTATCTATATTTAATAATACATTAAAAATTTTCTAGCTCAAGATTTCATTAAGAAAAATTAGCCGTTATCAGATAATTCATTCATCATTCATTAATTTATTATGTTAAAAGTGTCGCAGAAGTCAGATCTTGTGCTAGGTATTTGGATATTCCATATTTAACAAAAGACTATGGCATACCCTCATATACTTCATACAGATATACACCACAGAGAGAAGTGCCACAAGTAAAAAAAAAAAAAAAGGATTTTTTGTATATCTTGATTGCCTCCAGTTACCCTTTACTGAGAAACTGGTGATAACTATTAACATTGATAAATTTTAAAAATGTGATTTCCTGAAATTCCACTAAGTATTTTTAGAATTATTGAATATATTCTAAACCAAGAAAACACATTAAAAGTAATTAAGTGGCCAAAATGGTAATATCCTAAATCTCTCTGGAAATTTAGAAACAGGTTCATCTCCTGATTATGGCAACAGCACTGTCACAGATTCTTGCCATTCTGTGTGCCTCATTATATTATAATCCAACCACATTGCAGCCCTTTGTTTTATGGTCTTTATTGTTGACCATAGTTGTTTGTTCCGGATCTTTACTTGTTAACTCTAAGAAACATTGCATTGTACTTAAAAAAAAAAAAAAGAAGAAGAAGAAAAAGAAAACCACATCCTATCTCTGTGACTGTCATTGCAGCACTTTCTGTTCTATGTGTCTACAGAGAACATATTTTCTGTGTCACAGGCCCCTTCTATGAGCTGTGGCTCTGGGAAAAAGCTCATAACTCCTTTGGTAGAAAGAATAACCTCTTAATTGGAGTACATTTTGGAAATAGATGTAGTCTTTGCATAGAATTATAGAATTTCTTGTGAAACACCATTAAACTTATCTCTCACTATTCCTCTCCCCCATCTTACTCCCCCACAAAACAAAATAATGCTGGATAGTCAATAACTTTATGTCTAAGATTCTTGGAGTTACAATGCCACAAACTTAAACTGTACTTGTCACCAAACACTTCCAAATAGATTAGAAATGTTACTTATTTTGCTAATCCTGGCAGTGTTCATTTACAAACATAATTAATGGTTCTTTTTTGTTGTTGTTCTTTTTTTTGAGTTGGAGTCTCGCTGTGTCACCCCAGCTGGAGTGCACGATCTCGGCTCACTGCCAGCTCTGCCTCCCGGGTTCACGCCATTCTCCTGCCTCAGCCTCCCAAGTAGCTGGGACTACAGGCACCTGCCACCACGCCAGGCTAACTTTTGGTATTTTTAGTAGAGACGGGGTTTCACTGTGTCAGCTAGGATGGTCTCGAACATACCTCAAATGCAAACAACTAAAGTATGTATGATTATATGTTTAAAAGAGCAAAAGGCTATTGTTTCAACAATTTTCAGACCATTTTGAAAAATATGGTAATAAATAACAACCAAATTTAATTATGTTCTTTCTTACACGTTGATTGAGTTAATATGGTAAAATGGAAAATGGAAATAGCTTGGAATGAAGAGACCATGCCTTTAACTGTAAATAACTGTGAGACATTTAGAAAATTTGTCATGATTTAAAGATAATGAATAATTTTCATGATTTCTGTTTCTCCATCTATTTCAATCAAAGGTGGGAATGGTAGAAGGCAAGGGAAAATAGCGAAGTAGTTTGCAGTATAATCTACATGCTTTTCACCTAAGCCTAAATTCTATATATTACATTCTAGTGATAAATGTCCAGGCTTATTTAAAAAAAATTCTTTTGGGAATTTATGAGTATGGGCACATTAATATGCTCTGTCTCCAATCCAATTCAAATGGATTCATTAAGTATCTACCAAAGATTGAATGTGTATAAAGTATTAGTCTATGTACAGCATACTTTTCTCATTATTAACTGTAAGTAAACTGTTCTCTATTTTCTTATTTAGACAACTGGAAGGCCATAACATCACCCCCTTAGTAAAGTTCAGTTGTGATTATAAGTGCACAGTCCTAAGAGTGATACACTGAGGAATATTTCAGTGGCAGAAGAATGTAACTTAGACAATCTCCTTCTTAGAGGAGTCTAGAAATTGTTATGGCTTCCACCCCATTCCCTTAAACATCCACAAATAACTTTGAGACCTTGCCACGTAATTAATCTTATCAGCTCTGCAAGATGCTGCTCTTGGAATGATATTTATATAGGCCATAATTATCTTACATATTTTTGGTTCTAGAGCAATTAAAATACTGGAGATAGTGGGAAGGAGCCTAACGCTCTCATGAGTACAACAAAGTTGGGTAAAAGTGAGCTGAAATAGCAGAGAAAGTTTTCTGAGATTTGTGAGTATACACGGTCTCATTATCGATTCCTCTTTGCATCATTCTTTCACCTTGACTGTCTTTGGCTTCCTATTTCTTGTTTCTGCAGTCCTCTGATCCTCATGTCAATCATTTGCTCACTTCACACATTCTGATTCTTTGGCTCCCACTTCTGTCTGACCAGCCTCTGTTAACCATCTGCTGCCGTGGAATAAATACTGATTTCTGTCTTTACCTGATGAAAGCTTAAAGCTGCAGGTACTTTAGTATTTCACACGTGCTCTCTTTCGCAGGTACCCTTCTTCAACATCCCAAATGATCAGTCATTTCTGATATAGGTAATAAATGTGTCAACGCTCTTTTTAAAGTGTTACATTTTCATTGCACTCACTATGGTCAGAAGTAATACCTCAATATCTGATATTGAAATTGCTGATTTCGAAAGCCTCCATTCCTCTATCCACACATATGGGGGAATGAAGATAATTGCTGCACGTATGCTGATCTTGTCCTTAGAGCTTTTCACACATCAGGAACAAGGCCACTTTTTCCTTATTAGTGCAGAAAGCACCTGTCCACACATTGTGATTTTTAAAGAGTGTGAAAAGATCTTGTTGCTTCTCCAACAATCTCTTCCCATGCCTGTAATTCCTCTAACTGAGCAAAGCCTTTTGTAAGAGAATGAATAAATGGCTGATATGAGATCATTTCCTAAGAAAAGGATTTAAAATTTGAGAAGAACTAGAAAACACAAAGACACTCAGCAACGTGAACCTGAAGAAGAGGGGGGATATAAATGAGATGTTTCATAGAAAGGAAATCTTAATTCGAAAGAAGAAATTTGAGAACAGTAAGAAAATGATATGCTCTTCCATTTGTTATGGCTTTTTTTTTTTTTTTTTTTTTTTTTTACTTACCCAGTGTTGTTTTATGCCTCAACACCCTGGACACTGACTCCACTGCCAAAAGCACTCCTTAAATATAATTTAAATAAAATATCAAAGGAATTATACCCAATGATTGATTTATTGATAGAGTGCTCCTCTTTGGCTATACTTGGAATTTTTTTTTACTTGAGTTGACCTAAAGCATATTTTAGTATTCTTCCAATGCCTAGGATACGTGAACTGTTTCAGAATATGTACATAGGCACTTATAAGGGACAACTGAATAGCATTATTCCAAATGTCCTCAAATTAAAATGATTTATCAAGTTCCATGTTAAATTTCTCATTACATTAAGCTTTTATTTAGCAAAAATGTGTATCAAATCATCAGGTTACTACAAAAATCCACTTAAAATAATTTAGTTTTATGTGATAAAATAAATATAAATCTGTGATTAACGTGTGTATTTACCCAACATTAATTAACTGAAAGTTAATAGATTGTTCTTACTAAACATCAATTGATACAAATAAACATTCCGAATTATATCAATAGCATTGTCAGTTATAAGTTTAGAGAAAGACATAGTAAAATCAATCTCAGGGGAAGCTGGTGAGTCATAAAGGTAGAATAAATTGTTAGAAAGATGGTAAATGAGTTTAGCACCAAATGACTAGAGTACTGAGAGATCTACTTTACCAAATGGACAACAAAATAAACAGTAGAAGTCTGATGAGAGCTAAGGTAAATTTAGAAGACATACTATTTGAAACAAAAAGAGTATTATATCCAGACAGAAAATATAACATTTTAATAATAAATAAGTTATATGTATTTATTGTCTCTTGACAGTAGACAATTTGCCAAATCGTTTACAGGGTTCTAGAGCCAGAACTCTGAGTTGCACTTGAAAATTTTCCTACGCAGGATCATATTTAGGAGCAATCTTAGAGTATTAAAACTGAAATTTTACTGTCCCCTAAAAGGTATATTATATATTCCTTTTACATATACGTATATGTATCTGGCAATATCAGTGACTATTTTTATATTTCAATGATTGTTTCAACTGCCAAATGTGCAAACACACTTTAAACATTATCTAAGGCAATACTTTGCTTTGTACCTCATCAGGATAAAGTAGTAACTTTTAAAAAATCTTTGTAACTATTAAAAAAGTAACATATTAAGTAGAGGCTCAAGTGAGTTACTTTTTAATCAATCCTTCTTGATTTATATGTCTTATTAATCTAGTTCAACTCAAATAACCACTTATTGAGGATAGGATCAATGAGAAACACTATGCAAGGTAAAGTGTTCTTGTATTTATTTTGAAACATGAAGGGCAAGAAAATTGTAAATGTTGACAGTAAAAACTGAATGGAGCTGAGAGTTTGAGAACGACTAATGTAGACACGTTTAGTTCACTGTCCCTTGAGGTCTCCCTGCATTCTGTTCACACCTTTAAAATTAGCCTGGAAATAAACCATCCCTAAATTATCCTAATGTGTTTGTCATCTCTTTCCACTTGGGACTAATACAATTACCCAAACAGAAACGTGTTTAGGTGGCTGTTCTTCAGTGCCTTAAGCATTCTCTATTTCAGTGCCACAATACCATGCCATTTAAAAAAATAAGTCTCCTTAGGTCAAAGAGCCCCCAGTCAGATCAGAAATCTTCCTCATATAGAGAAGAAAAATATAGCATGTATTTAGGAATAAGAATAATAACATATCATACATTATTGTAATAAATTACATATTGCAAAAATGATATTTCAGTAAAGTATCCAAGTAAATGTATAGCAGGTTATACCAGGGCTTTAAAAACTATCAGTGCTTGTTAGTTTGGATATAATTTTACTAAAAGTAAATGAAATAAATTGCATAAGCTCATATCTTGAAGATAGAACAGTCAAAAATGATGAAAATTTACTAATCTGGCTTCATTTTAATAAAATTGAAAATATCAATGACATATACATTGCTACATAATACATTTTTAGTGAGCATTGTACTTTGATGTTGATTTATTTTCACTGTGGAAAAACAAAAAATGTACTTTGTTTCTGAAAGAATCTTTACTTAAATATGTATAGTCAAAAAAAACCTGAATTACTTTATAGATGACATATTTTAAAATAATGAAGATAATTGGCTATATAATGGAAGAAGTTCAACAAGAACTCTATTTTCCTATTAGTTTTGTTCTTCTATGTGATGTAACTCTTCTTATGATAGTGCCATTTCTAAATGCTATCTAATTGAATATGCTGACATTTATGAAAAATGCTTATGTTAGTTTTTACTTGCAATGAACTTTCTTTGCATTAGAGTTTAATGAAAGACAGCAGATTAGTTGGACAAGTGACTAGTGTTAAAATGTAACTCTAATAAACATATTTATTGTCTTTTAAATGGACTGTTGCCAGAAATAGTGTACAAATGTGCCTATCTTTATGAATACTCTTAACAGCTTTTACAAGTACTTCTGTAGTTTACTGAGCTACCTCACTTTACAAGAGAATAGAGTGATCTTTTTTTTTTTTCTCCCTACAATTTGCAGAGACAACCTGTTTATCTTGGCATCTGACTCACTCCTTCCACTACCCAGATCTTGCATTTTCAATGTAATCTTCTACCCCACCACCTAAAAATAAGAGAGACATTTATTCAACATATAATATGATTTTCACCTTTCCATCTTTACTTGTCTTCTTTCTTCTGTCTGAAATACATTTTGCTGACTTCTTTGATACTCAAAGTAAAATCTTCCTTCAAGCACCAATTCAATATTACTTCCACTAAGTATACCTTCTGATCATCTCAGTCGAGTAATTTTTTTCTATTATCTGTTTGTATAGTTCTTTTGTTGTAATATTTACATGCACTGATCTTTTATTTATTTGTACACTTAATAAGTGTGTACCTGACTTAATCTTTACACTGAAGACGTGAAGGAGATCAGAAAGATGAAACGAATTCCATGTACTCAAATGAGAATGGGTAGAGGATTAAGATGAAGGTGTAAATTGGGATAAGTGTTGGCACTCAAGTGTGAAGCTGAAGCACATAACTTCAATTCAGTAAACAAATTTGTCTTTATTTTGAACTATCACAGTATTTTTAAACTAAAGATTAGGAAAGGAGACCATTTCATATGGTGGACCATTTTGTACTACACATGTTGCTCTCCATAATAGTTGGCCCATAGTTGTCATTCAAAACCAGGATGCTAGATTTAACATATGGAAAAACATTGTTTACAAAGCAATTCACTGGAAAGGGCTACTGAATCAATTATTTAAAAATTTAATGAATCTGAATATTTATTACTGAACAATTTAATTGCTATATTTCTCCAACAATAAGAACACATTTCTAAATAAACCAAAACTGAGTTTGAGATTCCTATATGAATATTCTCTCATTCCTTCTATCAGAATCTATTGTAATCACCCCTTCTTTTCACTAGAATAAAATGTTTTCAGGCTATTCATCAAAAATACCACAGCATCACATTAATTACACTTGGCAAACATAAAACATAAGTCACTTATAAGTATTAATTTTTTTCCCAAACATCACTATGAACTAGTATAATATTGTGCAGGTTTTACAGATTGTATTGAAGATCTATTTTTCAAACACTCAATATGTGCATCTGGATCACTGCACCCAATATTGCATCACAAATATTGAAGCACAACTCAGTAGCTATGTTCCAGATATATCCCACCGACATTTTCTATAATGCAAAAAGGGTGACATCTGCTTCCCTTCTTATCCATTTTCATAAGAACATCCCACTTCTCTTTTTTTATATAAACCATCAATACATATTCTAAAATAAGATACAGCCTTCAGATGTAAACTCAAGAGTTCACAGACTGAAAGATCTGCTTCCACACCTGTATGTTTTTGGCAGAAAAATGCTTCATTTGGATAGAGAAAAAAATAGAGTGGGAGCCAGGAACAGTCATATAATGTGCTTTGGCAGCTTTTCTACGCCACCGTATTTTTATTTTTCATCTCTATGGATAATTCACAGAGAAAAAATCTCCTAATGTGTTACTGAAATATGTATTATATTGACAGCCAAAATGAAAACTCACTGTTTTCTTAAATATTTAAAAAGATGAAACTAAGATGTTATGGCATGTTAAAGTATGAAGAAAGAAACATATATTGCAAATTAATATTAAAATATTTTTCACATGCTCTTCAGCTGTAATAAGTACCAGATCTCACAAACATAAACTGTAATGACTAACAAGTTGTGCTGAATAGATTTCAGAGAGAGAGCGAAAGAAAAAAGTATGATTGTATGTATTTCAGGAGATTTCAAACTCTCCTTGATGTTTATTTGTTATTTCCACCTCATTTTTTATATAGTGTTTCAACTAATATTTGTGTTATGTAACCCAGATGTTAAAAAAGGTATTAAAATATGTTGCTTCTACTTTCCTCCCTCTCTCTCTCTCTTCCCTTCCTCCTTCTTCCTTTCCTTTATTTATTTGAGCATTTCATGAGTATTTCCTATATACTATACCCATGCTAAGTGAAGGGTTTCAAGGCAGAATACGACTTATAATTAAGTGTAGGAAATTGACACTATTAAAGTAGATTTTTTAAAAGATGTATTCAAGTAGAAGTAAGATGATTATACTCATCCAGCTTAATGGATTAACACTCATGCTATCCTGGCCACTGTAGCCTCCATATTAAATAGTGTTCCAGGTTCACTAGTGGCATGTCTTTTTTTTTAATCTAAGGATAGATGGATTTGGTCATAATTTCATAGTCTTTTTCTTTCACAATATGTTTCCTTTTTCTTATTTGTTTGTTTTTCCTTTTGTTTTTTTGGAGACAGAGTCTCACCCTGTTGCCATGGCTGGAATGCAGGGGTGCAGTCTAGGCTCACTGCAACCTCCGCCTCCCAGGCTCAAGTGATTCTCCTGCCTCAGCCTCCAGACTAGCTGGAACTACAGTCACATGCCACCAAACCAGGTTAATTTTTAAATTCTCTACCAGACATAGAGACGGGGTTTCATCATGTTGCACAGGCTGATCTCCAACCCCTGAGCTCAGGTAATCTGCCCACCTCAGCCTCCCAAAGTGCTGAGATGAGCCTTCTGTCTGAGCCACAGTGTCTGGCCACAGAATGTTTATTTTAACCTTTTTTTGTTTTACATAATATATGAAAATTATGCATTTTTTTCTAATCACCTAATGTAGGGTACACCTGCCAAAGTCATGCATTTTTGTCAAGATTTTGAGAACGTCCATCTCCATCACAAACTTCTCCAGTGATTTCTGGCAGTCTGTAGCTCACCAGAAACCAAGAGCAAACAAATTATTGAGTTGATTGGTTGGAAATTCCAGAAACAATATTCCATAATTACACTCATTTGCTTTATATGACTAATTGCTGCCAATTCCCCTCTTTCTTTAGATAATCCTTCCCCGTAAGCCACCGCACCTAGCACTTTTCATGTATATGGTTTGAGCTATCATATTGATGGAAAAAACTAATAAAGATATTTCCAATGGGAAGAAAGTTTCAAAAGCATTGGGATTTGAAGGATTGGATACATTGCACCCTCGTTTTATTTTGTTTTGCTTTGCTTTGCTGTGTTTTTATTATTTTTATTATACATTAAGTTTGGGTGTACATTTGCAGAATGTGCAGTTTTGTTACATAGGTATAAAGGTGCCAGGCTGGTTTGCTGCACCCATCAACCCACCATTTACATTAGGTATTTCTCCTAATGCTACCCCTCCCCTAGCCCCCCACCCCCCGACAGGCCCCGGTGTGTGATGTTCCCCTCCCTATGTCCATGTGTTCTCATTGTTCAACTCCCACTTATGAGTGAGAACACGTGGTGTTTGGTTTTCTGTTCTTTTGATAGTTTGCTGAGATTGCTGGTTTCCAGCTTCACCCATGTCCCTGCAAAGGACATGAACTCATCCTTTTTTATGGCTGTATAGTATTCCATGGTGTATATGTGCCACATTTTCTTTATCCAGTCTATCATTGATGGTCATTTGGGTTGATTCCAAATCTTTGCTATTGTGAACAGCATAGAACAACCCTTCTTAATTTTCTTTTCTCTCTCTTTCTTTCTTTCCTTCTTTCTTTCTTTCTTTCTTTCTTTCTTTCTTTCTTTCTTTCTTTCCTTCCTTCCTTCCTTCCTTCCTTCCCTCCCTCCCTCCCTCCTTCCTCCCTTCCTTCCTTCTTTCTCTCTCTCTCTTTCTTTCTTTCTTTCTTTTTCTTTCTTTCTGACAAAGCCTCACACTGTCACCCAGGCTGGAATGCAGTAGTGCAATCTTGGCTCACTGCAACCTCAGCCTCCCAAGTTCAAGCGATTCATTTTTGTATTTTTGGTAGAGGTAAGGTTTCATCATGTTGGCCAGGCTGGTCTCTAACTCCTGACCTCAAATGATCTACCCACCTTAGCCTCCCAGTGTGCTCAGATTACAGGTGTGAGCCACCGTGCCCAGCCCGCATCCTTCTTAAATTCTGCACCAAATAAAAAAACAATGGCATCAACTGAAGAAAAAAGAAAAGTCACCTTCATTCCTGATAGAGCTACTGGAGAACATACATACTTCAATGTGAGAGGCTCCACGTGGAAGCCCATAGGAGTAGAACTTGACCAGTTCTTCAGAGGAAGTGTTGGACTCTTCAGAAAAGATGCATCTATCCAGATGTCCAACTCACACTAATTCAACTGTTAAGTGAAAGTGGATATAAATAGGGATTTTTTTTTCTATAATGGTGAAATTTTCTCTACCCACTTGAGAAATCCAAGCCAATGGCTAGCATTTGTAAATGAATTAACACACTTCACCTCAAATCAGAAGAGTAAGACAGGTTGGCAAAAGACCAAAGGAAATCCCCTCTAATGAAAACCAGAAAAATTGAAAAACATTACCCTACCAAAACCCCCAGAAGAAACAACACACATTTCTTCCAGAAAGCACCCTAGATTCAATACCATGTCTTTTATGGTACTATGTTGGTTACCCCCATAAACTCAATGAACTCTTCTGAACTTCTTGCAGCTGACTTGTTTTCCATCTTCATTTTATTATCACAAGAGACCTGGAGGCCATGATTACAGAGGAAATAATTCAAATATTAAATACCGATTATAGTATATAGTAATGCACAGTATCATACATGTTATATGTCAAATGTGAAGAGAAGGAGAAGTTTTCCACTAGGTAGTAGAACTTACTTTTTGACTGGCTACATAGCAGCAATTGAGACAATATGAACGCATAATGAATAAGTAATATTAAGAAAAATAGAGGGTTTTTTAAAAATCTTTTTAAATGGTGAGGACAGTTTACAAATTAGTGTACTTCAAAGCCAGTATTTTCCCCAAAGCACAGGGCTTTCCCCCACAACTAGATCAATGTTAACCCTATCTTTGACAGAAAGAAGGAGAGAATCACATATACAACAGCTTTATTATTCCCATGATTATGCAGTTGCAAAAAGACTATTAATAGGAGTAACATCAGCTATTGCAGCATGTATTGCTAATTAAAATAGAGATAGCCTTGTATTATAATGATTAAACAAAGATAGGAGTCAGAACCACAAAACCCTCCAAAATATAAAGCTCTCGATATTAATAATTCAGATTTATAAAAGATAATAAAAATCTGAATTTATATTATAAATTAAATAATATATTTTTATATTTATATTATAAAAGATAAAGATAATGGAATATTTTTCCAAATGATTAAGAACCAGAGAAACTAAGATTCTGAACTTCATTGAGCCCTTCATTGTTAACATTTATTAATAAAATATTGATGGTAAAATAAGAACCATGCTTGTATAAAACATATATAATGAACTCTAAATATCAAGGCTGACATTTTGGCATATATTCAAACATAGATACATAGGGTTCTTTTGTTTGTTTTTTTTCCCCAGTTTATACTGAAGGCCTAGTAAACATACAAAGAGTAGAATTGAATCTAGGCAGGCGAATTTGACCATTCAGGGAAGCCTCTTCTTATAGGTTGCATTGTGTTCTCAAAATTTATATGTTGAAGCTTTAACCCCCACTACTTCAGAATGTGACTGTTTTGGAGATACGGCTTCCAAAGAGATAAAAATTAAATTAAAATGAGCCCCCTGAGTGCTCTACTCCATTCTAACTGGTGTCTTATAAGAAGATATTGGGATACATGAAGAGACAGCAGATAAGCTCTTGCAGAAAAGAAAGACCATGTGAGGACACAAGGAAATATCAGTCCTCCACAAGCCAAGGAGAGAGGGCTCAGAAGAAACAAAACCTGCCAACACCTTACTTTTGGACTTCCAGCCTCCAAAACTATGAGAAAAAAATTTCTGCTTTAAACTACCCTGTCTGTGGTATTTTGTTATGGTAGCCATAGCAAACGAATACACTATACTTTATTCTTTAGAAACTACACATTGTTTAAAACTGCCTGAAAAGCTGATTTCATGTTATTAAGAGCTTGGTTTCAAAATTACTAGATGTATAAAGGTTGTCATAAGCAAACAGAAATCACATAGGTGCTAAGGATATTTATCACAAAGAACAGCCTTCCTAGTTACAAATTGTAATGCTTTATAATTCGTTTCTCATTTAAAAATTATAATCTCTAAATTTAGAGTAGCTGACATGCCTTTGTTACCAGTAGAGGGTTTCCAGGTTCCTGGCATCTTGAACAAAGAATTGGACAAAATGCACAAAACAAACCAAGGAAAGCAAAAGCAGGTATTTATTGAAAAACAAAGTACACTCCACAGTGTGGGAACAGGCCCAAGCATGGGGGCTTAAGAGCCCTGGTTACAAACAAATTTTCTGGGGTTTCAATACTCTAGAGGTTTCCCATTGGTTACTTACTGTATGCTCTATGTAAATGAGGAGAATGAAGTGAAGTTATGGAGTCATTTACTAGGAATGCGCCCTATGTAAATGGAGAGGATGTTACTTGGCTTGTGTGGTCTATGTAAATGGAGAGGATGAATGTGAAATTACAAAGTGTAAATGGTGTAAATGGAGAGGATAAAATGAAGTTACAAAGCCATTCACATTCTTGTCATTGCTAAAGTGCTTTCATTTTATTTAGTTCTAGGAAGTCAGCGTGGGTGGGCCTTATGTTCCCTGCCTCCAGGACTATTTCCTCTCTCATCTTGATCATGGGTATCCATAGGTGAAATAGTAACCAAATTTAGGTTTGTCATGGAATTGATGAACTAATTTGAAAGATTTTGTAAAAATTTTGTTCTCACTTAATGACCAATGTGAATAGAACCTCATATTTCTTATTAAAGCAATAATTTTTATTGAGAGGCATCAAAAACTTAATTGATGAACTGATATTTGAAATTACTCCATGAAGTAGGTATTAACCTATTTTTTCTGTGGCTCTGTTTTAATATATGCATTGTATTAGTCTGTTCTCACATTGCTAAAAAGAAAACCTGAGATTGAGTAATTTATAAAGAAAAGAGGTTTAATTGGCTCACAGTTCCACAGGCTGTAAAGGAAGCATGATGCTGACATCTGCTTGGCTTCTGGGGAGGCCTCAGGAAACTTACAATCATGCTGGAAGGCAAAAGGGGAGCAGCACCTCACAAGGCCAGAGAAGGAGCAAGAGAGAGATGGGGTAGTTGTTACCCACTTTTAAACAACCAGATCTCAGGAGAACTCACTCACTATCACAATGACTGTACCAAGTGGGATGATGTTAAACAATTTATGAGAAACCACCGTGATAAATTAATCACCTCCCACCAGGCCCCACCTCCAACATAGAGGATTACAATTCCACATGAGATCTGGGTGGGGACACAGATCCACAGTATGTCATGCATTTAATATTGTAGTATGATATTCACATACTGAACCTTAATATGTTTTCACTGCAGATTCTATGTATTGTATTTGTCAGTGTTTACAATTCACTTAACGTTTTCTTTGGCTACTTAAATTTTCTTAACACAAACCTAACACTATCATCAAGAAGAACCCAGTAACTTCAAGTCTTCTCTCTATTCATTAGAAGATTGAGTATGGTATATTTTCCACTGTAGTCTAAGTTATCATTGTGGAGTCTCATTACTGTGTTACATTCCTATTTATTAAATATACCTAAATTGTGAAAGTGTATGCAATTGAACATAAATTGGCACACACGTACACAAATTTATAATTATTTAAGCTGAAATACAAGTTAAAATTAATTTTTGGATAATATAGAATATTAGAAAGAGAAAAAAATTAACTTCAGGTTCTCACCACAAAGACAATATTATATTGGAATCTTTGTTTAGATCAAGAGTATTTTATTTTACATGATCATACTGCATTGACAATTTTATAAATTGTTTTTTCATCAGGTTTTCCTTATTGGTGTTGTTTTTTCATATACTGTATTTGAGTTAAGTTGAAATTGATATATTTAAGTGCTCACATTAAAAATGAAATCTTTGGCTACAGTTATCGCAAAGATAGTGAACTGAGGAATGTTGAAAAGATATTGGGAGAGGCAACCACATAGACTATAACCCATTCATAGATATACATTTATTCTTTTTCAACAAGGTTTTTGAGCAGTTAAAACTATTAAGCAATGATGTTAATTTCATGATTAAAGAGGAGACATGGGAGGGGGTGTGTAGGGCACATACTATTTTATTGGGATTGAGTCCATTTCTCTTTATTCCCTTTGGAGAACTGTTCACATTCAGCTGGTGAATAGTGGCCTCTGTTTACTGATACCCTCAACCTGCTCTGTCGAAAGAGTCAGAGTTGCTTGAATAAGCAACCAATGTCTTCACTGTAGTTCGAGAAAATTCTCAACATATTCTCAGGAGAGGCAGTGAGAGCGATGTGTGGTTCTCAAATGTTCAATAACATAGAGGGCTTTTTATATTACTTATGACCCCAGGTGTCACAGGCACATCTTACCTTCTGTTGGTTCAAGGTCACTTTGTTTATATCAGGGAATTTATACGCATAGTCTATAAGAATATGTTTTGTTGTTGTTTTTATTTCATTTTTTTTGAGACAGAGTCTCGCTCTGTCACCAGGCTGGAGTGCAGTTGCAGGATCTCAGCTCACTGCAACCTCCACCTCCTGGGTTCAAGTGACTCTCCTGCCTCACCATCCCAAGTAGCTGGGACTACAGGCGCATGCCACCATCTCCAGCTAATTTTTGTATTTTTAGTAGAGACAGGGTTTCACCATGTTGTCCAGGATGATCTCAATCTCCTGACCTCATGATCCAGCCGTCTCGGCCTCCCAAAGTGCTGGGATTTCAGGCATGAGCCACCACACCCGGCCAGAATATGTTTTTTTTTTTTTAAAGAATATTTTTAAACAGTTTGTCAATTGTTCACAAATTATGTTTTATTCAGTTACAACATTGAGGCAGTTTATATCCTGAGCAGGTAACAGGTACTTATTTTTGAGTGAGCTAAACTAACAATGGGGCGATTAGCTTTTCTTACAAACTGACTTTTTTTCCTACTCAATGAATCACAGTAAACAATTCAGGGTAAGATCCTTTAAAATATTTATAACTTACCTATACTGCAGCTGTATTATTAAATAACATCTTTGATCATATGCATACATATATATGTCATTGTGATATATGTATACTTATGAACAGGTATTTAAACACACACACATACTTCATCTTTGTCTATAAAAAGAAAAATAATTTCAGATATTTTAACAAAAAGATATTGAATACAGGGAATTATGTTCTTCCAGAACCCTTAGCAGCACAGGAGGGATAAAAGACATGGAGTCACTTGTGGCCCTGGTGAAGTCAGGAGCATAAGAATCTCATTAGGTAGATACCACGTTTCTGTTGCATGAGCACCAAAGCAGAGTGACAAAATCACAACTATAAACTGCTTTACATCCCAATTGTGAGGTCTTCTCTTTGCTCTATCTGCTACTGCCATAGAAGGATAATACCTCTTCTTCCTTTCTACTTTCAAACTTTCACCCTTATTACTCTCAACTGGTGTATTCTAAACCATAATTCTCCTGGCAAAGGATTCTTGGAAATGTAGGTGCCAGTGTTCTAAAAGAGTTTAAAAGGCTGTCTGTTTGGCCTGTGTTCTGTACATTTTGAATGTACTATGTAACTCAGCTGCAGGTGGTGGCTCACGTCTGTAATTACTTGAGGACAAGAGTTTGAGACCAGCCTAGTCAACATGGTGTAATGCTATCTCTACTAAAAATACAAAAAATTAGCCGGGAGTGGTGGTGTAGTAGTCCCAGCTACTCTAGAGGCTGAGGCATGAGAATTGCTTAAGCCCAGGAGGCAGATGTTGCAGTGAACCAAGATTGCACCACTGCATTCCAGCCTGGGCAACAAAGCAAGACTCTGTCTCAATAAATAAATAAACTGTGTGATATGGTTTGGCTGTGTCCCCTCCCAAATCTCATCTTGAATTGTAACTCCTACAATACCCATGTGTTGTGGGAGGAACCTGGTGAGAGGTAATTTAATCATGGGGGGCAGATCTTTCCCATGCTGTGCTTGTGACAGTGAATAAGTCTCATGAGATCTGATGGTTTTAAAAACGGGAGTTTCCCTGCACAAGCTCTCTCTCTTTGCCCGCCACCATCCACGTAAGATGTAACTCGCTCCTCCTTGCCTTCCACCATGATTGTGTGGCCTCCCCAGCCATGTAGAATTGTATGTTCATTAAACCTATTGCTTTTGTAAATTGCCCAGTCTCAGGTATGTCTTTTTCAGCAGCGTAAAAACAGACTAATACACTATGCAACCCAATATTCAAATAAATAATACAGATATCTACAACAGTAGCAATTTTTATTGTTATTTTCCTGTAAAACATGAACTTGATTTTGGCAGAGATGAGAGAAGAAATGTTGAAGATGCAGCAACTAGAAGCAGTCAGAGAAGGGCATAGTCAAATTTATATATAAAGTTTGGACATGTGTGGAAAGACTAGAGATATCAACCCCACCTGCCTTCTTTTGCTGTTTTGTTTTGTTTTATTACAATAGCTTTAGGGGTACAAATGGTTGTTGTTTACATGGATGAATTATATACTAAAACCAAATTTTAAAATATAGCCAGCTCATTACGTGAATTAAGTTTTATAACAGAATATAGAGAATGAGATATAGGCATATTGAATAAATGAGAAACTGAAATTAACCATGTCTCTAAAACCACCTAGCTCCTAAAATTCATTTTACAAAATCTATCATTAATATGTCCTATCCTGGAAAATAAAGATAGTAATAAAAAGACTTTAATAGATACTTTTTATATCTCAAAAACCCTAATCTTTCCCTGTGGTGGATATATTTCCTATAATCTTAACTAAAATATTTTCATGAGGTCTGAGTGGAAAACTAATCTCTACAATGAGTTTTCTTGCTCTGGTTATAAGAAACTATTTAAAGGAAAAACCAGTAAGTTGTTCATTCTTCTTTTTTGTTTTTTTGTTTTTTTTTTGAGACAGAGTCTCACTCTTTCACCCATGCTGGAGTGCAGTGGCAAGGTCTTGGCTCACTGCAGCCCCTGCCTCCTGGGTGCTAGTGATTGTCCCTCCTCAACCTCCGGGTTAGCTGGGACCACAGGCATGTACCACCACACCTGCCTGATTACATTTTGTGTTTTTAGTAGAGACAGGGTTTTGCCATGTTGCCCAAGCTGGTCTCAGGCTCCTAAGTCCAAGCAATCCACCCTCCTCAACCTCCCAATGTGCTGGGATTGTAGATGTGAGCCACCGCACCCAGCCTGTTCCCTTTTATTTAAACTTAAAAATATGTACTAAATAATTATTATTTGTTCAACACTATTTTATATAGTAGAAGTTTAAATCCAAAAGGATGCTTCAAGGAGACTGGATTGTAATTATTGTCTATATGTTTGTCAAGTAGAAGCTAAAAAGAGGGGTTAATTAAAGAATTAAGGCACTGTTTCAGTCTTAAAATTTGGATGATTCAAATTTCTGTTAGGATCACACTATTCCTTTCTTTAGAAGCCCAGGAAATGATTGATCTTCCAGTTTTCTCCCCAAAACCCCTGAAACAAAAATAGTCTTTTTTTCTAAAATCATCTTGGGAAGCAGTGTAGAGAGAAGAGTCAAATTAGCCCTATTGAGGGAATGATGGAGAGGCTCACCTCTGCCATTAAGCTAAGAAGGAGGGGTCAAAGCTGTGTTCCAAGGCCAGATCTGAAACATCTGCCTTCTCCTGTAGCAGAGTGCAGGACATTTGACATGAACAACTAGCAACAAAAATGTCATAGAAAGAATGACTCCCAAACAGATAAGAAGATTCCATACCAGAAATATTTCTGTGTGGACAAACACAACAGATGTCCCCTATACAGACATGCAGCAACCAGTTATAAGAGAGAAGCATGTTATTAAATTGTTTTAAGGGTTTATTACCAAGGCTTAAGTCTTGTCCAAGTCCTTCATGTTGTGCAAAACAACCAGAAATTTTTAAGGACAGGATTCACATGATCTGATTTGTGTTTTAAAAATAAAACTTTAGAGCTAAGTGTAAAATAAAATGGAGTTGAGGAAAAGGGACCATTTAGTAGGTTGATCCAGTATTTTTGATAGTAGGTGATGGTGACTTGGAGTACAGTAGCAGCAAAAAAAAAAAAAAAAAAAAAGGGAGAGAACTGAACAAGTTTAACGGGAATTTAGTGGGCAGAAATGATAGAACTTGGAGGACAAACAAGATAAAGGAAAAACTAATTCATTCAGGCTGGGCACAGTGGCTCACGCCTGTAATCCCAGCGCTTTGAGTGGCTGGGGCGGGCGGATCACATGGTCAGGAGATCGTGACCATCTTTGCTAACATGGTGAAACCCCGTCTCTACTAAAAATACAAAAAATTAGCCAGGCGTGGTGGCACACGCCTGTAGTCCCAGCTACTCAGGAGTCTGAGGCAGAAGAATCGCTTGAACCCGGGAGGCGGAGGTTGCAGTGAGCCGAGATCACGTCACTGCACTCCAGCCTGGGCGACAGAATGAGACTCTGTCTCAAAAAAAAAAAAAAAAAAAAAAAAACCGAATTCATTCAATTAATACATATTTATTGAATTATTGCAATATTACTGGGCTTGGTGCTGCAACAGTGAATACAACAAAAACCCCTGGAATCATAGATTATGTATTCTATGGAAAGGTTATTCTCATTCTTCAGCTACTGGTCCTTGGATTCAATCTAACATTAATCATAAACTTATATTTCAAGACAACTGACAAATCTCTCACAAGCTTGATTCATCATCAGTGAAAGTTTCTAGTCCCCCGAATATTTAAAAAAAAAAGAGAGAGAGAGATGCAGCTCCTGAAGAAAAATGTCCCAAGTTGTTTTTGTTTGTTTGTTTGTTTGTTTGTTTTTACATGGAGATAGTAGATCAAAGGACACCTACTGAGAACAGAGTTCTAGTCAGTCAAACTGAATGGCTGCTTCAGAACCGTCAAATCTTCCAGGACAAGAATCTTTGCTATCCTTGCCCAGAAAGACCACTGTGATTCTTTCTTCCTGTACCCTAGTCTAAATGGAAGCTTTTATTGCTGTTCTTCTGCGCCATTGTGTTTTGAATGTGTGAAAGTTTGTAAAATTTATCATTTCTCCACAGATTACTGGACTGTGATGAGCTCCATCTGGACTTGAATGAAAGGAATGCTAATCATCCTGGATGTGGATCTGGGCAAGACAGTGTGTTGTCTTCCTCTGGGAACAGGATGAGTGAGGTTTCCAATTGTGTATAGATAGTTGCATTATGTTAGAGGAGAACATATTTTAAATGTTATGTGTAGGAAGAAAGGCTTTGGGCATCCATAGGAATGGTGGAATATAGCTAATATATTATGCTTTTACCAAAAGAGAGTTCCTACTCCTACTAATAGACACTCTTTTTTTTTTTCTTTAGAAATTATCTCTTGCCTATTCTCTGTACATGTGTTTGTGTGGGATTGATGCCAACTCCAGGTTCCAGGCATGAGAAAATGATCTGAACCTGGCCAGTAAGAGCACGTTCTTCCCAGCCACACTGACTGTTTCATGCATAGTCATCAAAAGGAAAGCATAGATAAAAGAGGGAAACGGAAGATTCTTGATTACATTGTTTGAACTCACAGAAATAGTAATGCTAAATCATCTCTAACACTAGCATTTTCAATAAGTATAAGGGCTATGTCTGTCTTGATTACTATATTATTCACATGTAATAAGAAAGTACCTAGAAGATAACAGGAAGATAACTATTTGTTTAATTGAATTAAATCAAATTCAATTTAATATTTTAAGATTTTCCTGGACTGTAAAATATAATTTTGATGAACGGAGAAAAGAGCAAATTGTATCACACAATGAAATGTGTGCTAAATAGCCCTGAATTAATTGGTTTGCCTTTCACTGGACATTTCACCTTAAATCTTACAATTTCTTATCATTTTTATGGTCTCAGCTCGAATTTTGAGCCAAAGTACAAGAGGAAAGGCCTGTATCACACAAGTCCACTAATTTCCTCACAGTATTCAGAAGACTTTATTTTCACCATATTAGAGTTTTTTTCTACATCTTAAGTATATTCTTTTATTCGATATATAGTTTATTAGAGAGATACGCTCCATTGTTCTCTCTTTGTTTATAGGCAAAAACTTGGTGAGTAGCTATTTCACAAAGGGAGAACAGGAAAATTAGAAGTTGGGGGTAGGAAGAGAAGGAGTTAAGTTTTGAATATATTGGAATGAGGCATCATGGGATATCTGGGTGGAGGTATCTCTCACATACAGTCTGCAGTTTAAAAGAAAGCTTTGTGTTGGAAATCACATTTCAGAGTTATCATGTTGTAGATGTTAAGTAGTTGTACACAGATCAGTACAAAAGCCCATTCAAGGTGAACATCTAGACTAAGAAATGGAAAATGCAACTGGGACAAAAGAATATTTAAGGGTTACAGGCCAGGCGCAGTGGCTCACACCTGTTATCCCAGCACTTTGGGGGCCCGCGACAGGCAGATCACGAAGTCAAGAAATCAAGACCATCCTGGCCAACATGGTGAAACCCTGTCTCTACTAAGAATACAAAAATTAGCTGGGCGTGGTGGTGTGCACTTGTAGTCCCAGTTACTTGAGAGGTTAAGGCAGAAGGATTGCTTGAACATGGGAGGCGGAGGTTTCAGTAAGCTGAGATCATGCCACTGCACTCCAGCCTGGTGACAGAGTGACACTCCGTTTAAAAAATAAATAAATAAATAAAAAGAATATTTAAGGGGTACAAAGAAGAGCACACAGAAAGGTAAACATAACAGCGACAGGACAGAAAATATTTCATGAAGCACAATTAATGTGAACTGAACACAAGTTGAGTAAAATTCATTAACTCTTGTGTTCAATGAACATTTATTAAACCACTACTATGTGTCAGGTACTTTTCTCAATGTTGATGAAACAGGACTGTATGAAACTGGGCGGAAAAAGTCTCTCTTCTCCTAGACCTTATAGTTGCTCAGTCCTCTGCCTGCTATGCACTGGCATTACAGAGGAGCATAGACAAGGATCCCATCAATGGAGCAAGAAGTGTTGTCCCATTTATGCAAAGAATATCCATCCCTAATTCGGGATATTGTAAGACTTTCCAGGAAGAACATGCTATCACCACATTGACCAGAGTCAAGAGGAAAGATTGATTGAAAATGCCCATTGGATTGAGTGCAGTAATCTTGGAGGCCTCCCTGACATAAGGTAAAAAACTTGCAGAGGGGGTGGTGTGACTGTACTGGGTACCCATGGTAAGGGGATCCCAGGAAAAATCATACTTGTTACCACACCAACTGACCTCAAATATTGGAGGTAGTTGGAGGTGGCATCATGTTCAGAGCAGTCACAGGTAACAGCTGACAAATGGACCCAAACAGAGCTGAAGCACAAAATTTGGCCCTGAATGTAACTTTTCTTCCATATGAGTAACAGTAGCCCAAGACCAGCATTTCAACACCGGTCTAGTTATTCAGTCTCATGCTATAATGGGAAAGGAACATAATGTTGGCCAGCAAAGTCAGTCTGGTCACCAGACTGTTCTGAAACCAGGAGCCTGAGACAGCCACCTGAGGGAGTTTCAGAGCATCTCAGGACATCTGGTAAATGCCACACAGGGAGTTAGTGGTTGCAAAGCTCTCCAAAAGAAAAAAAAGAAAAAATAGGAACCATAACTTGTAAGATTCACAGTGGAAGTTCAGGACATACCGTTGTGATAGTACTGCCAGTGCCAACAAGATTTAAACCTTCAAGGAAGACATTTTTGGTCCCTGAGCAGTGAGCATATGGAGCTCTGACAAGATGGCACTGCTGGCCCTGGCTGGTCTCAGCCACTGAAAGGTGACTTACAAAAATTGAGAATAGCCATCCAAAACACAGGGTACCCAGAGATACTATCCTGGGACAAAGGCCCTGCTTTCAGGGTCCTAGTGTCATACCGCACCACATTGCCCAAATATACTGCTAGCCCTCAAATCCTTGTCTCAGGGTTAGCATCTAAAACAGGGTCATTTAAAATTAAGAAAGTCAATATTTAAATAACCAACATAAATGATTGCTTATCCTGACTGAATTTGGTGCAAATCTCAGTTCCAGCACATGATCTGAAGAAACAGATAAATGATTTAATTTTAAAAGCCTCAATTTCCTTCTCAAGAAAATGAGAGCAATTCCTCATAGACTATTCTAAGGACTTAAAGAGATCCCTTGTGCTAAGTTCCTCATACTGTTCCTGGAGCAAAAGCGTACTTATTAAAAAGCAAGTTTCAGTAATTAACATATTATTCACTGCAAATTTTCATGGTAAAACAAAGTGGATCTTGTCTATCCTTCAATTCTTTCATCAGAATGAGGGAAATATCTCCACATGAAAATATTAGTGAAACATCTTCACATGAAAATATTAAGATTTATTCATAGGAATGAATCTCTGTGTAGGAAACCAAATAACTTAGATGCTAAGAAGACTATATTTTAGATAAAATTGTCAACCCTCCATCAAATAAATAAATCAAAACCCTAGATGCTTGAAAAAATTTGATTATTTACTAACACACTTTTGTAGTTAAAATAAACTGACATATATTCATGCATATCAGTGCTATTTAAAAAAAAAGTGAGCTCAAATATATCCTGGTGAATCAATACCTATTAACCTACCTGTAAAGGACACCTTTTAGCCAAATTTCTTTCATGATTTGAAACTCCCACTGGTGCCAAAAGAACACCTGTGTTTTCATATCATCTTTTCCAGATGTGGAGCAGAGGAGAGAAAGGAGCTTGAGACTTAAAGTTGTCTGAGGTCAAAGATCAAAATATTGAATCAGAATTTTTATTACAATTAATCCACTAAAGGGATGACATAAATAAAAATGCTTATCACACCAGCAGTCATAATTTTTGTGATATGGTTTATCCACTTACCTTGTTTTTATTTTTCTCCATTGTTCTTACCACTACTTGGCAAAACTTATTGCTGTTTATTGTCTGCCTTTCATGCTAGAATATAAGTTCCATCATATCAGATTCTTGCTCTATTTTATTCACTGCTGTATCCTCAGCATGTAGAATAATATCTGGCATATAGTAGGTGCTTAATAAAAAGTTTTTGGGTGAGTTAATTGGAAAAAGGCACACTCCAATAGCAGATATTTGAAAAGAAATCTTGAAAGAGGCAGGACTCAAGCTTAAGTTTACAGGAAGAATGTGATCTCACTAGGCAAACATAAAAGGTTGTTTAAAGCAGAAAAATTTTGCAACATAATAAGAAGTTTGGCTTAATTTTGTATTTGCACTTTGGTGATTTTTTTTCACTCCACTTTGCCTCCAATTTTCCCACATTAACTTGTCATTTAGTATTTACTTAGGGTTGTCTCACCTGTTTATTGCAGCATAACAGAATTCCACTGAGAATGGCTGACACTGATTGAGTAAATACTCTTTGGTCTTCTTGTTTTGTCTGTAGCATTAGGTATGGCTCACTGGTGGTATGAATGGAGAAGTTGAAAACAACTGCATAATATATGAATCCAACAAACTGCACCTGAAGTATCAGAACAACATTTCAAACGTGTTTATTAAAGTATTAGCACAAAGACTAAAACTCAAAACATAAATTGAATCTGCATTATTATGGACTTACGATACTTATGCAGCTAAACAGAGTCAGCATTACATTAAAAATATGCAGAATGCTTATGGTGATTTCACAGCATCTATCTTAACAGTTGTAATAGCTTCCTGCCTAAGTTCTCTACTTCAAATTTTCCCTACTTCACTCAGATATACACATTGTTAGAAGATTATTTTTTCTGAAGCAAAGCTGATGTTTGATTACTCCTTTCACACATTTGTTCAACAAATATATAGTCCAATTTTAATATGCAAGACAATGCACTAGATACTGGGATACACATAGATATGGCCCTTGTCCTTACAGATTCCAGAAATTTAGTGATTCTCTATTATCTAAACCAGCATTTTGCATTGATGTTTATATGAACTAGAGTAAATATAACCAATGTCAAGCAATGTGGAAAAATTTGGATGCAGTAAATAAGTTTTAAATGTACAATATACCTCTGGATTTTCAAAGGTAAATATAGTATTTAGTATATTCTGAATTTTTGATTCAATTATTTGTGTATATGTGTGCTTATGTGGAGAAGCTTTGGCTAGGGCAAAAAAAAGTCACATTCTGCAGAAATGCTTCTTAATTTTGTATATCATGTAATTTCATAAATGTTCTTCTATATATGTATTTGCACAAAGAAATTTCAATAAACACTTGTTGAAGGGTAAAATACCTTACTGTCCCGTGAAAAATAGTGAAAAATTAGACCTTAGATTTTTAAAGATGGTATTGTGGAGATCGTGATGGAATAATTGCAAAACGCCTTACAAGAAATAATAAAGCACATTCTATTTATCATTCTAGGATTCATTATTGACAAGTTTACCCTTAACCACCAGTATGTGAAACCTACAATATGAATAACAACAAAAACATTTTGAAAATTCTAAGAAAATATGTATTCCTTAGTGTACCAAAGAAAAGACATCTTGTTCATTTACTTCTATACAAGTAGTATTCAGTACTAATGCATGAATATCAATGTATTAAAAAGTACCTGCACTTTTTCTGTCCACAGCAGAGAAAATAATTCAAAGATTAGAGTCTAATTTTGAAATTAAAATGTGGATAAAGAATAGACAATGATGGGCTGGGGGTGGTGGCTCACGCCTGTAACCCAGCACTTTGGGAGGCCGAGGTGGGTGGATCACGAGGTCAGGAGATCGAGACCATCCTGGCTAACACGGTGAAACTTCGTCTCTACTCAAAATACAAAAAAATTAGCCGGGCGTTGTGGCGGGCATCTGTAGTCCCAGATAATCAGGAGGCTGAGGCGGGAGAATGGCGTGAACCCGGGAGGCGGAGGTTTCAGTGAGCCGAGATCGCGCCACTGCACTCCAGGCTGGGCGACAGCACGGGACTCCATCTCAAAAATAAGAAAAAAAAAAAAAAAAGAAAGAAAAAGAATAGACAATGATGGTATAGTGAAATTATTTATTATTTCACTTTCAAGGTAAGATCATTAGAGAAAGGCAATTTGCTATATGTAGGAATTGTGTTTCATTAACAACCTGGAGCAGTGAGGGCTGAAATCACATTCTTAAATACATTAACAAAATTTTTATTGTTTCTTCCAGAGACAGAGTGTTGTGTTTAGTTGTTAGTAGTATTCAGCTTAAGGGCAAATTGCAATGAAAATTTTGTTGAGGTGAACTGAGATCTCAGCTATTTACCATGGCCAAAACTAAATTGATTACACACCTTGAACACTGCCTATACTAAAATAAGTGTTGTTTAACATAAAACAAATGAGAGAAAATAATATATGTTACAACATAAAATCAAACTTTTGATGAGTTAAAAATTACATAACATTTAAATGTGTCTTTAACAATGTTCCTTATTAAGAAAACATTCAAGGCCAATGCTTTACCTCTATAATCCCAGCACTTTGGGAGGCCAAGGCAGGATGTTCACTTGAGGCCAGGAGTCTGAGGCCACGTGGGAAAAACTGCGAGGCCTCATCTCTACAAAAAATGTTTAAAGTTAACAGGATGTAGTGGCACATGCCTGTAGTCCCAGTTACTCAGAAGATTCAGACAAGAAGATGGCTTGAGACCAAGAGGTGGAGGCTGCCGTGAGCCACGATTGTGCCACAATACTCCATTCTGGGAAACAGCATGAGACTCAGACTCTAAAAAAAAAGAAAGAGAGAGAAAAAAAGAAAAAATTCAGTGTGAGACCAAGATAAATTCAATAATTTAAAAAACCTCCTAAATCTACCAGAATTCAAGAAGAAATTATCCTTACTAACTTGAGAAATGTAGATTGTGGAATTTCTCATTTATTATATTGGAAACCTTTTATATCTGAGCAAAAAGTAGCATCTTTAAAAACTGCTATTCAACAAACACATTCATTTAGAAATAAAGTCAAAGATTCATAGAAAGTTAAGACTGATACTACTTGCTTATTAAAGGATTGTTTTCACATATTCAATTTATATCTGTAATGACAAAATCATAAAAAGTTAAAGAACTAATTTTACTAGTTTACATCTAGAAGTGGAATAAAATAATAATAGCAATGATCATTAAAATAATGATAATGATTATAATGATGATGATGATATGATGACAAAAACACGTGACAGAATGACAGTATTTAATATTTGCTTGAAATGGAAAATTGCCCTTTAGCTTTTACTATTGGAAAAAAAGATATACACTGAAATAGCTTTATGAGCATCATAATACCACTTATAATAGGAAGCATAAAAATTAGTACATACAATTTGCAGACTTAACATGTCTTGGTTCAAGTGAATCTCTTACTGGGGGTCCTGGTTACTCCAAAAAGGGAGCTCTTTTCCATCCAGTGTCACAAAGCCAATATGCAAAACACAAAGTGAGTGTCAAGCAGTGCAAATTTTATTCAATGGTCATAGAATGGGAGAAGTGGGAGTGTAGCTCACAAATCAACTTCTCGGCTCTTGAGAAGAGGGAATTTACAAATATAGGGTATATTTATAATGATGGGGCTAGGCATTAAGAGGCAGGGGAGAAATATTCATGTTTTTCTTGAAAAGAGAGAGATTTTCTTAGAATTAAGGAACCACCTCTTTTCTGTCCTTTTGGGTCTCTTCTAGTCATTGTCATGGTAATTTTCAACTGTCATTGTCATTATCATGGAAAGTGAAATGAAGCTAGAGGTTCTTCAGAGGTCAAGATGCCACTGTGGATTCTGCCAACTTCAGTTGATTTAGTCCTAGGAAGAAACTTAACAGTCTCAGACATGCTAATTATCAGAATGAAGCAGAGTTAAAGCTGAGTAGAAATTTGGCTGTCCCTTAGACACTGCCTTGGGCAACATAGGCAGGGTAGGCGTCCAGCTAAGTCACTTAGGCATTATATGGATCCAGTTAAATCATGTAGGCATTGTATTGAGCAACAAAAGTGGGGTAGGGGTTCAGCTAAGCCATGAAAGCACTACCACGGGTAACAAGCCCACAAGCCCGGCCTCAGCATTCCCATCAATATCATAACACAATGTAATTGCACACAGATATAAAGAGAAAGATATACATTTATACATACATTTGAATTAAAGATAACTATTTAAAGACCTTTGCAAGTGCTTCATACTAGGATAGGTCCTTGAAAATTTTTCTTTAGGCCGGGCGCAGTGGCTCACGCCTGTAATCCCAGCAGTTAGGGAGGCCAAGGTGGGCGGATCATGACGTCAGGAGTTTGAGACCAGCCTGACCAACATGGAGAAACCCCTCTCTACCAAAAAATGCAAAAGTTAGCCAGATGTGGCATCAGGTGCCTGTAATTCCAGCTACTCAGGCTGAGGAGGGAGAATCGTTTGAACCCAGGAGGCGGAGGGTTCAGTGAGCCAAGATCATGCCACTGCACTGCAGCCTGGGCGACAGAGTGCTGTCTCAAAAAAAAAAAAAAAAAAAAAAAAAAGAGAGAGAGAGAGAGAAAATATTTCTTTAAGCTTAAGCTTTCTATGTATTAATGTCTTCATTGGATCATGATGATACTTAATATGTACAGAACTTGAAAAATAACACAAACTAATATGCTGAAAATGCCTGGAAGAATTGCTGATATACAAATTTTTTCCCTTCTTTCCTTCTTTTCTCTTGGTTTAATTTTTTTATCTTGTTCTCTTACTACACATAATGTTTTTTAAAAAAGCATGGTTAATATGGATATTTGTCTGATATCATCCATATTGTTTTCTGAGATTTTTCATAGAATTGGTTTCTCTTCCTGTTATTTGGCATTTGCCTCTGTTATTTCAATGTCTTATAAAAGTCTGTACAAAAATAACCTTTTAAAAATCCTTTCCTTAAAAAAAAAATGGGTAAGCTAATTAGCCTGCTATGTTGATTGTTTAAAAACGAAAATGTATACAATGTTATTATAAGGCAATCTCAAAAAGTATCTTGCCTATGACTGAAGTTCTAGAACATGGTAATTCTGTCATCAGTATGCACAGTGACATGGCATGTGCAAATGGCAGATGTAATACAATCAGATTTTGTGAGGAAAATAAATACTTCTTATGGGCTGGGCACAGTGGCTTATGCCTGTAATCCCAGCACTTTGGGAAACAGGAGGATCACTGGAGACCAGCACAAGGCCAGCCTGCATGACATAGTGAGACCCACTCTCTACAGAAAAAAAAAAAAAATTACCTCGGCATGGTGGTGCATGCCTATATTTTCAGCTACTTGGGAGGCTGAGGTGGGAGGATCACTTGAGCACTGGAGTTAGAGGTTGTAGAAAGCCACGATCACAACACACCACTTTATCCCAGGTGACAGACTGAGACCCAGTCTCAATAAATAAATAAATTAATTAATTAATTAAATGTATATCTATATATGTATATATATACACACACAAATACATACATATTTTCTTATTATACATAACTTCATAATTTCTTATGCCACAATGTGATTCATAAAATTCAATTAACAAATTATTTATTGAGTATCTACCGTGTACAAATCACTGTTCTAGGTCCTTGGAATTGAAATCCACTTATTTGATTTGATATATCAATTCAATTTCTATAAGTGTAATAGAGACTCTGAGGAATGAAAATAATTTTAATAAATATTTTCTGCACTTGCAATAAAGCAGATTATATTTCTTGAGAAGCTATTAATATATATTGAGCAAAATAGGTTAAAAGTGAAATCAATTTAAAAGTTAATTTTATTACTAATTTCTCACATTTAATATGCAAAATTGCATTGTTTATTGCTGAGAAAATGAAATAGGCAGTATTTTCAAATCCAATTTACCTATAAAATCTTTATCTCAGAGCAACAATTAACGTCTTTTAAAACTAATGTTCTAGAATAAAAATGGAAAGAGAAAGAAAGTATTAGACCAAGAGGAAGAAGATAAAGATGAAGACTGTTATGATGATCCACTTCCACTAAATGAACAGTAAACATATTTTCTCTTCCTTATGATTTCCTTAATAACATTTTCTTTTATCTACCTTACTTGATTATAAGAATACAATGTATTATGCATCTAGCATACAAAATATGTGTTAATTGTTTATGTTACTCAGTAAGGCTTCCGGTCAACAGTAGGCTATTTGTAGTAAAGGTTTTGAGGAGTCAAAAGTTATACATGGATTTTCAATTGCATGAGTCAGCATCCCTAACCCTCTCATTGTTCAAGGGTAAACTATAAGAGGAGACTTTTCAACCACTATCTATCAACTCCTTCCCCACTCTGGCTTCTTGGCTATAAATCATCACTTACCCTTGTTGTATTTGAAGTTGAGCCTGTGTGTGTGTGTATGTATATATATATATATAGTAAAGATTTGGTATGCTTTGTTTGTTGTTTTATATATTAAATAAAGTCTGACAATTTTTTTGTTATTTTCTAATTGGCTCATTGATCTGTCATTACATTTTTCAATGTAAATGTAAAATGGGGCAGTTTTTTTTTTTTTTAAGCATATTTCAAGTTTGTATCCTGTTTAGGCTAAAGCGTGACAAAAGCAGCAATTAAAGCTCACCTTAACCTTCTGAGTTCTCTTTTTTCTCTTTGATTTTGGCCTTGTAACTCTTTATTAAGTTATCAGAATTTTGATGTTTATATGAAGTTTTGTTTCTTGTGGTTTTTGTTTTAATATTTAAACTGGCATTCTATTTGTTTTTAATGGAATGATTGGTTTGAATAGATGAGCTTGCCCTAACGACACTTCAGAATCCATTATGTATATTGAATAACAAAATAACAACTTTTAATGACATCAGCAGAAATGTCCTTATACTGAAGTTATGAATAATAGTGAAAGAATTGGAGTGATGCAAACATGCATAAATAGTAACAATTTTCAACTTAGGTATTTGATTGTATGAGTGTAAAAGAAAATATTATTCTAGCAGAAAGACTATTTAAGACTATTGCAAATGAGTATGGTAATAAAAGATAAGGCTCGACTCCAAATACAACAAGGGTAAGTGATGATTTATAGCCAAGAAGCCAGAGTTGGGAAGGGGTTGGTAGATAGAAAATTAACAAGAAGAAACATCAAGGTATGAGAATTCTTGCCAAAACAACTTGAATAATTTTTGCTTTAGGCAGGTGAGTGTGATCAGATGTCAAGAGTGGGAAATAAGAAATTCAATTAGATTTTGAGAGTGATCAAGTGTAGAAGATTCTTTCTAAACTAACTTAGCAGGATTCTTGCTAAGACTGGGCTACGAGCCCAGCAGGGATGAGGGCCAAGGTTGAGGCCTAGTCAAAAAGAAGACTCAAAAGAACCTGACTAAGCTTTAGACACGGATTCTTTTTCATTGATATATTATGGAATTGTTAAACTTTCGTTTTCAAGTAATTTTATTATGCATGGTATTTATTCTTTTATCATGAAATATAACTTGAGCACCTATCATGTTCTAGTTATACTTTTAGGAAAAGTGGAATCCAATGGCTGAAAAATGACAGATAGTTTTCTTGGTCTAGTAGAGAAAACATTCAATTAACAAAGAAGCAAAAAATTAATAATTTTAAATAATAATCAGCTTATGAAGAAAATGTATTCATGAAAGAAAAAGTTTAGAAAGGGTGGTCTGGGAAGGATTTTCTTTTTTTTTTTTTAATTATAATTTAAGTTTTAGGGTACATGTGCACAATGTGCAGGTTTGTTACGTATGTATATATGTGCCATGTTGGTGTGCTGCACCCATTAACTGGTCATTTAACATTAGGTGTATCTCCTAGTGCTATCCCTCCCCACTTCCCCCACCCCACAACAGGCCCCAGTGTGTGATGTTCCCCTTCCTGTGTCCATGTGTTCTCACTGTTCAATTCCCACCTATGAGTGAGAACATGTGGTGTTTGGTTTTTTGTCCTTGTGATAGTTTGCTGAGAATGATGGTTTCCAGCTTCATCCATGCCCCTACAAAGGACATGAACTTATCCTTTTTTATGGCCGCATAGTATTCCATGGTGTATATGTGCCACATTTTCTTAATCCAGTCTATCGTTGTTGGACATTTCTAACAAGATAACATTTGAGTCAAAATTTAATGACTGAGAAGTCAGACTTAAAGAATGGGGAGATAGCATCCTGAGTAGAGGTAGCCTACAGAAATCCCCAAAGCAGGAACAAATCTGGATATACCCGCTAAATGAACTCCCAGCTTCTACTCTTACTGCCAGTCTATTTTTTATGAACAGCCCGACTGATCTCCCCAAAACATAGATCACACCTTGTCACTTCTCTGCTCATGACTTTGCAATGACTTCTGGCCTCACTCAGGCTCAAATGTATCATGTGTACTGTGTTCTACATGATCTGTTCATTTCTTCATTCTCTGCTTTTTCATGCCAGCCTTTTGGATCCCAACTACTTCCATTCTCATCATTTTTCATTCAGCTGCAGCCATACTGGCCTGTTTGCTGCTATTTGAAAACACCACACATGCTCCATTCAGGACCATTACACTTACTTCTTCCTCCTTCCTCAAATGCTTTCATAAATGGCTCACTTAATTTTGGTCCCTGCTCAAATGTCACTTTAGCAAAGAGATTTTTGCAAATAATCCTTAATTTAAATAGCATCCTTCCAACTTATTCTCAAGTTGCTTGCCCTGTTCATTCTTCTCCATTGAACTTATAAACTCCCAGTATTATATCTAGTAGTTTCATCTTATCCACACATTTCCTTTCCATGGTTTCAGTTGCCATCGGTCAACTGGGGGTCCAAATATAGGTAAGTACAGTATAATAAGATATTCTGAGAGAGAGAGAGGGAGAGAGACCACATTCACATTACTTTTATTATAGTATATTGCTATATTGCTATTAATGTTCTATTTTATTCTTAGTGTCTGTTTATCTCTTTGGTATAGATTGAATATTTGTCCCCAGCCAAATCTCACATTGAAATGTAATCCCCAATGTTGGAGGTGGGGCCAGGTGAGAGATGTCTGGGTCATGGGTTTGGATCCCTCATAGTTAGGTGCAGTCCTTGCCACAGCAAGTGAGTTTTGCAAGATCTGGTTGTTTAAAAGTGTATGGCACCTCCCCACCCACTCTCTCTCTTGCTCCTGCTCTAGCCATGTGACGTGCCTACTCTTCACTTTATCTTCCACCTTCTGCCATGAATATCAGCTAACTGAGGCCTCCTCAGACACTGAGCAGATGCTGGCTCCATGCTTGTACAGCCTGCAGAAACATGAGCTAATTTTGTTTATAAATTACCAAGTCTCAGATGTTTCTTTACAGCAATGCAAGAATGGCCTAACTCTTACTGTGCCTAACTTATAAATTGAACTTTATTATAGGTGTGTATGTATAGGAAAATACATAACATATGTAGGTTTCAGTACGGTCTGCAGTTTCCGACATCTACTGAGGAATTTGGAACAGATGCCCTTTGGATAGGGGGTCTACTGTATACTTATTTGTTATTTATTTTCACTTACTTTGCTGCCTCCAAGAGTGTAAGCTCCAGGGAATCAGGGATTTCCTAGTTGTATTTAAAAATGGTATCCTCAGCACTCAAAAGAGCTTATAAAAGACAGTGGGTATTGAAAATTTGTTTCTTGACTGAATTATCATTCTGAGCTATGTATTATTGTAATATTCATTGGACTGATGAGAAAACTATGATTCACAGAATTTATGTCTTAGCAAAAGCTGCTTAGCTGGTAAGACATAAACCTGCTTATGTTATTTTACAAATGATTTTTCATTTCTTGGTAAAACACATTTGAGAATTATGGATAACAGTGTAACATTTATTTTTTAAATAAAAATTGTAATAATCACATCTTTAAAATAAAAAAATATACTTTTTAAAAAGAAGTTCTATAATGGATAAAGAATAAACATCTCTTAGTTAAATATAATTGTAGAAAATGTTAGAAAATTTGAGAGAAGAAATTTCCACTGTGCATATCATGTTTCTTAGGTAATGGTTGGCTTGCAAGATGATTCTCCAGGAAAATGTTTTATAATTCAAAGCCCATTCTCCTTGGTGGAAAAACTCAGACACAAGAATTCAAAATTATTGCAAATGCTGCAGTATCAAATGCTAACAATTATAATAAAAGAGGTTTAATTTGTTTGTAATGGTTTTAAAAGATGAGCTATCATATATTGTATCTCCTTTATCTGACTTTCACTAAAAAGTCAGATAAAGGAAAAAGATAAAAAGAAAAAAAGTTTGGTATTCATAGACTGTGTAATCCATATATACAAATCTGGAAATAGGTGGTCCAATTCAAACCAGTAACTGTCAGATAAAGGGTATAGATTTCATTCCTCATCCTCTGATCTAAGGATTTCCATATTTTGATCTTATAAAAGCTTTCATGTGTTTTGGAAGCTGCATATTTGCTAATGGTAGAGGTTAGGACTGAAAGCATTTAGAAATGAACCATCTTAATTGAAAGTAAGACAAATGTAGATGCATTATAAAATAATTATTTTTAAAGCTTTCAGATGAATATGAGAAATTAGAGATAAAAAAGCAGGTAGAATGATTACTTGATGAATTGGCGTATTGTGTTTTGAAAGGAAGGCAAATACTAAGCAACAAGGACAATTGTGAGACTATATAATTAAGCCTTTTCATGAAAGAAAAAAAATTCCTCTTCTTACCCATAGTTTGAGGCTGTCTTTAGCATAAAAGATAAGGTTGCAATTAGAGGGAAGCACAGCGCAAGTACCAAATTATGTTTATTGGAGGATAAAAGATTCACATGTAAGTATATTTTGTGTTGTTAAAATGAAAATTACATCAACTGGCTTTGATAGAACATAATAGAACACTTTTGCTATGATGATATATTTTCTTTTTAAATGGCCTTAACTGAAGAAGCTGTAGAAGTGAGTTATATTTAGCAATTCCTTTAGCCACTGTCAGTTAGGATCTTAAGGAATTATGTGAACTTAAATACAAATGATATGACTTTTAGAAAATGTTATAGCAGAAGATATTTAAATAAAATGTAAAATAGGATTTAAAGTCAGGAATATGTATGCCAGTGAAATGAACAATTAACTTTGTTACATAAATCATAAATCTTATAATGTACTTCTTATATTTATTATAACAAATTATGAAGTAAGCTATTGTATTATATTGTCTGATTAAATTTTGAAGGTAAAGTACTTTCTTTTGCATTCCTCCTGCTTCTTTTGGAAGACAGCAAGAATAGTTCATTTTTAAAAGCGCATTAAATGTTTATGTCAACTGACCTATCATTCAGTGTAATAAAGAAAGAAATTTATCAGGCTTAACTTTGAAATATTTGTATGTAAATTTTCCACAGCAAATATGCAGAGCCAGGCTGACTTCAGGCCCTCAACATACCTTTGTGCTACTTTCCCTAGTTGTGTACGCTTAGATAATTCAATTTAATGTTATTAATAAATTGAATAAAAAGAGAATCAGAAGGATAAATATTTGTGCATATACACTCACATGGAAACAAAAACATGCACATGTACTCAGGTGCGTGTGCACACACACCCACATGGTGAAGAAGTAAAATAACATCCACTTTGTTCTGTGAATTCATAGGTACTTCTATTCAATTCTTTAACTCAAGCCTTGCCAATATATGGCAGGGTATAGAAATATGTGAGGAACTTGAAGCAGGATCTACAATGACGGGACAATAAATTATTTTTTTAAAAATTACTAATATGGAGGAATCAAGTGAGAGTTCGATTTCTAAAAAAAAAGACAAGTGCTGTTCTCTTTAAGGCTTGGAAACATCTGAAATAATATGAAAAGATGAATGCTCCTTACAATTGTCTGGAGAAGTAATCAATTTGTAGAAGAATGATAGCATGAAAAAAATCTGTGAATAGAACCTGGATGAGTTGGAGGAAAATTTGACAAAATTCTTACATTCATTCTGTAGCAAAATATAGCAAGTGAAATAGAAAGGTGAAATTATTGTAAAACAGTATGGGAATATTTAGTGTAACCCAAATTTTGTTTTGTTTTTTGTAAAAATTTTGTCATGCTACTATAAAAAAATACCCAAAACTGAGAGGCTTAATATAACATAAATTTATTGTCTCTCAGTTCTATGAAGCTAAAGTCTGAAATCTAGGTGTTGGCAGGGCCATGCTCCTTCTGAAGCCTATAGAGAAGATCCTCCTTTGCCTCTTCCGAGCTTCTGGTGGTGGCCATGGATCCTTAGTGTTTCTCAGCTTATAGCAGCATAACTCCCATCTCTGCCTCCATCTGCACATGACATTCTCCCTGCATCCCTTATCATCTTCCTCCTGTGTATATCTGTGTCTGTGTCCAAATTTTCTATTTTTAAAAGGAAACTGTCATTATTGGGTTTGGGGCCTACTGTAAAGACCTCATTTTAAATTGATTACACCTTTAAAAACAGTATTTCTATAAAAGGTCACATTCTAAGGTACTGAGGGCTAGGACTTCAATTCATCTTTGGGGTAGAGGGAGATATGACCTATCCCATAACAATGTTACTTCCAGTACATTGCATAAGAAACACACACACTGGACCAGGTTCTAAGATGTGGGGAGAGAATATACATGAAGATAAAGAACTGAGCTTCAATACAAACCTATCCTACCCCTAATTCAGACTGCATTGCATCCTCTGGCACATCACCTAGTCTTTCAATGTCTCTTCATCTGTAAATTGTAGTACTCCCTGAAAAGTTGGAAGGATTAACAGCAAGACCTTGGGAGTCCAGTCTTAAAAATATCCTGTCGATGAATATCACAAGAGTAGCCTTTGCTCAGTTTATGTAGCAAAGTCAGCTGGCCGACATATGAATGAAACCTAAGACAGGTTTTCTAATCAAGGGAAGAAATTAGCCCCCTATCTTGCTCAGGAAAAAAGCCCTCCAGATGAACATAAGCAAGATACTTTATCTCCTCATCTTAAAATCTGGTTCTGGTATTTCAGCAATTGTGTAGAACTCTCTAAATTAAAACTAACTCATACAAATTAAAACGTGTAAATCCTTCAGAAAGATGCTAAACAAGCTTATCCATTTTTTAAGATTCATAGAAGAACAACTGCTGTCAACTTTTCTAAAAAACTTAAAAGCAAATATTGTTAGTGCATGAATTATTTTACATTATTTCTAATAAGATAATGTCACTGTCTCCTATAATTATTTCCATTATTTTGTATTAAAAAAACTCAACGTTACTTTTATTTTCAATTCTGTGTCTATAATACTAGATTAAAATTGAGATACTGAATTACACTTAAAAGAGTAAAGAATTCCTTATTAAATATTTTCTTTCTTTCATTATATTTTAAGTTCTGGGATACATGTGCAGAACGTGCAGATTTGTTACATAGGTATACATGTGCCATGGTGGTTTACTGCACCCATCAACTTACAATCTATATTAGATATTTCTCCTAGAGCTATTCCTCCCATTGCCCTCCACCTCACAACAGGCCCCAGTGTGTGATAGTCCCCTCCCTTTGTCCATGTGTTCTCATTGTTCAACCCAACTTATGAGTGAGAACACGCGATGTTTGGTTTTCAGTTCCAGTATAGTTTGCTGAGAATGATGGATTCCAGTTTCATCCATATCCCTACAAAGGATGTGAACTCATTCTTTTATATGGCTGCATAGTATTCCATGGTGTGTATGTGGCACATATTCGTTATCCAGTTTATCACTGATGAGCATTTGGATTGGTTCCAAGTGCTTACTATTGGAAATAGTGCTGCAATAAACATACATGTGCATGAGTCTTTATAGTAGAATGATTTATAATCCTTTGGGTACATAGACATTAATGAGATTGCTGGGTCAAACGGTATTTCTGGTTCTAGATCCTTGAGGAATCGCCACACTGTCTTCCACAATGGTTGAACTAATTTACACTCCCACCAACAGTGTAAAAGCATTCCCATTTCTCCACATTTTCTCCAGCATCTGTTGTTTCCTGACTTTTTAATGATTGCCATTCTAACTGGCATGAGATGGCATCTCATTTTGGTTTTGATTTGCATTTCTCTAATGACCAGTACTGATGAACTTTTTTTTTATGTTTCTTGGATGCATAAATTTCTCCTTTTGAGAAGTTTCTGTTCATATCCTTCACCCACTTTTTGATGTTTTTTTTTTTCCTATAAACTTCTTAAAGTTTCTTGTAGATTCTGGATATTAGCCCTTTGTCAGATGGATAGATTGCAAAAATTTTGTCTCATTCTGTGGGTTTCCTGTTCACTCTGATGATAGTTTCTTTTGCTGTGCAGAAGCTCTTTAGTTTAATTAGATCCCATTTGTCAATTTTGACTTTTGTTGCCATTGGTTTTGGTGTTTTAGTCATGAAGTCCTTGCCCATGCCTATGTCCTGAATGATATTGCCTAGGTTTACTTCTAGGGTTTTTATGGTTTTATGCCTTACATTAAAGTCTTTAATACATCTTGAGTTAATTTTTGTATAAAATGTAAGGAAGTGGTCCAGTTTCAGTTTTCTGCATATGGCTAGCCAGTTTTCCCAACACCATTTATTAAATAGGGAATCCTTTTCCCATTACTTGTTTTTGTCAGGTTTGTTGAAGATCAGAGGGTTGTAGATGTGTGGTGTTATTTCTGAGGTCTTGGTTCTGTTCCATTGGTCTATATATCTGTTTTGGTACCAGTACCATGCTGTTTTGATTACTGTAGACTTGTAGTATAGTTTGAAGTCAGGTAATGTGATCCTTCCAGCTTTGTTCTTTTTGCTTAGGATTGTCTTAGCTATATGGGCTCATTTTGGTTCCATATCAAATTTAAAGTAGTTTTTTTTTTATAATTCTGTGAAGAAAGTCATTGGTAGCTTGATGGAAATAGCATTGAATATATAAATTACTTTGGGCAGTATGGCCATTTTCATGATATTGATTCTGCCAATCCATGAGCATGGAATGTTTTTCCATTTGTTTGTGTCCTCTCTTATTTCCTTGAGCAGTGTTTTGTAGTTCTCCTTGAAGAAGTCCTTCACATCTCTTGTAAGTTGTATCCCTAGGTATTTTTATTCTCTTTGTAGCAATTCTGAACAAGAGATCACTCGTAATTTGGCTCTCTGTTTGTCTATTATTGTGTATAGGAATGCTTATTATTTTTGCACATTGATTTTGTATCCTGAGACTTTGCTGAAGGTGCTTATAAGCTTAAGGAGCTTTTGGGCTGAGACGATGGAGTTTTCTAAATATACAATTATGTCATCTGCAAACAGAGACAATTTTACTTCCTCTCTTCTTATTTGAATACCCTTTATTTCTTTCTCTTGCCTAGTTTCCCTGGCCAGAACTTCCAATACTATATTGAATACAAGTGGTGAGACAGGGCATCCTTGTCTTATGCTGGTTTTCAAAGGGAATTCTTCCAGCTTTTTCCCATTCAGTATGATATTGGCTGTGGGTTTCTCATAAATAGCTCTTATTACTTTGAGATAAGTTCCATCAATCCCTCATTTATTGTTTTTTTAGCATGAAGGGGTGCTGAATTTTATTGAAGGCCTTTTATACATCTATTGAGCTAATCATATGGTTTTTGTCATTGGTTCTGTTTATGTGATGGATTACGTTTGTTGATTTGCTTATGTTGAACCAGCCTTGCATCCCAGGGATGAAGCCTACTTGATTGTGGTGGATAAGCCTTTTGATGTGCTGCTGGATTCGGTTTGCCAGTATTTGATTGAGGATTTTCGCATCAATGTTCATCAGGGATATTGACGTGAAATTTCCTTTTTTTGTTGTGTCTCTGCCAGGTTTTGCTATCAGGATGATGCTGGCCTCATAAAATGAGTTAGGGAGGAGTCTCTCTTTTTCTATTGTTTGGAATAGTTTCAGAAGGAATGGTACCAGTTCCTCTTTGTACCTCTGTTAGAATTCGGCTGTGAATCTTTCTGTTCCTGGGCATTTTTTGGTAGGTAGGCTTTTAATTACTGCCTCAATTTCCGAACTTGTTATTGGTCTATTCAGGGATTCGACTTCTTCCTAGTTTAGTCTTGGGAGGGTGTATGTGTCCAGGAATTTATTCATTTATTCTAGATTTTCTAGTTTATTTGTATAGAGGTGTTTATAGTATTCTCTGAGGGTAGTTTGTATTTCTGTGAGAACAGTGGTGATATTTCCTTTATCATTTTTTATTGTGTCTATTTGATTTTTCTCTCTTTTCTTCCTTATTAGTCTCGCTAGCTGTCTATCTATTTTGATAATCTTTTTAAAAAACCATCTCCTGGATTCACTGATTTTTTTTGAAGGGATTTTCGTGTCTCTATCTCCTTCAGTTCTGTTCTGACCTTAATTATTTCTTCTCTTCTGCTAGCTTTTGAATTTATTTGCTCTTGCTTCTCTAGTTCTTTTCATTGTGAGGTGAGTGTGTTGATTTTAGATCTTTCCCACTTTCTCGTGTGGGTATTTAGTGCTATAAATTTCCCTTTAACACTGCTTTAGCTGTCTCCCAGAGATTCTGGTACATTGTGTCTTTGTTCTTATTGGTTTCAAAGAACTTAGTTATTTCTGCCTTCATTTCGTTATTTACCCAGGAGTCATTTAGGAGCAGGTTGTTCAGTTTCCATGTAGTTGTGTAGTTTTGAGTGAGTTCCTTAATCCTGAGTTTTAATTTGATTGCACTGTGGTCTAAGAGACTGTTCGTTATGATTTCCATTCTTTTGCATTTGCTGGGGAGTGTTTTACTTCCAATTATGTGGTCAATTTTAGAATAAGTTATATGTGGTGCTGAGAAGTATGTCTATTCTGTTGATTTGGGGTGGAGAGTTCTGTAGATGTCTATTAGGTCTGCTTGGTCCAGAGTTGAGTTCAAGTCCTGAATATCCTTGTTAATTTTCTGTCTTCTTGATCTGTCTAATGTTGACAGTGGGGTGTTAAAGTCTCCCACTATTATTGTGTGGGAGTCTAAGTCTCTTTGTAGGTCTCTAAGAACTTGCTTTATGAATCTGGGTGCTCCTCTATTGGATGCATATATATTTAGGATAGTTAGGTCTTCTTGTTGCATTGATCCCTTTACCATTATGTAATGCCCTTCTTTGTCTTTTTTGAGTCTGTTTTATCAGATACTAGGATTGCAAATCTTTTTTTTTTCTTTCCGTTTGCTTGGTAAATATTCCTCCATCCCTTTATTTTGAGCCTATGTGTGTCTTTGCACGTGACGTGGGTCTCGTGAATACAATGCACTGATGGGTTTTGACTCTTTATCCAATTTGCCAATCTGTGTCTTTTAATTGGGGCACTTAGCCCATTTACGTTTAATGTTAATATTGTATGTGTGAATTTTATCCTGCCATTATGATGCTAGCTGGTTATTTTGCACAATTAGTTGATGCAGTTTCTTCATAGTGTTGATGGTCTTTACGTGTTGGGATTTTTTTGCAGTGGCTGGTATAGTTTTTTCCTTTCCATCTTTATTGTTTCCTTCAGGAGTGCTTGTAAGGCAGGCCTGGTGGTGACAAAATCCCTCAACATTTGCCTATCTGTAAAGGATTTTATTTCTCCTTCGCATATGACGCTTAGTTTGGCTAAATATGAAATTCTGGTTTGAAAATAATTTTCTTTAAGAATGTTGAATATTGGCCCTCACTCTCTACTGACTTGTAGGGTTTCTGCAGAGAGATCTGCTGTTATTCTGATGGGCTTCCCTTTGTTGATAACCTGACCTTTCTCTCTTGTTGCCCTTCAAATTATTTTCTTCATTTAAACCTTGGTGAATATGAGGATTATGTGTCCTGGGGCTGCTCTTCTCAAGAAGTACCTTAGTGGTGTTCTCTGTACTACTTGAATTTTAATGTTGCCCTGTCTTGCTAGGTTGGGGATGTTCTCCTGGATAATATCCTGGAGTGTGTTTTCCAACTTTGTTCCAATCTTCCCGTCACTTTCAGGTACACCAATCAATCATAGATTTCGTCTTTTCACATAGTCCCATATTTTTTGGAGGCTTTGTTTATTCCTTTTTTTCCCCTCTAATCTTGTCTTCACAGTTTATTCAATAAGTTGATATTCAATATCTGATATCCTTTCTTCTGCTTGATCGATTCAGCTATTGATGCTTGTATATGTTTCATGAAGTTCTTGTGCTGTGTTTTTCAGATCCATCAGGTCATTCATGTTTTTGTCTAAACTGGTTATTCTAGTTAGCAGTTCCTGTAACCTTTTATCAAGGTTCTTAGCTTCCTTGCATTGGGTTAGAACATACTCCTTAACTTGGAGGAGTTTGTTATTACTCACCTTCTGAAGCGTACTTCTGTCAATTCATAAAATTCATTCTCTGTTCGGTTTTGTTCCCTTGCTGGCAAGGAGTCGTGATCCTCTGGAGAAGAAGAGGCATTCTGTTTTTTGGAATTTCTGGCATTTTTGCATTGTTTTTTCTCATCTTCGTAGATTTATCTGTTTTTGATCTTTGATTCTGATGACCTTTGGATGGGGTTTTTGCATGGGCATCCTTTTTGTTGATGTTGAGGTTATTCCTTTCTGTTTGTTAGTTCTCCTTCTAACAGTCAAGCCCCTCTTTGCAGGTCTGTTGGAGTTTGCTTGAGGTACACTCCATACCCTGTTTTCCTGTGTATCACCAGTGGAGGCTGCAGAATAGCAAAGACTGATGCCTGCTCTTTCTTCTGGAAGCTTTGTCCCAGAGGGGCACCTGCCAGAGGCCAGTTGGATCTCTCTTGTATGAGTTGTCTGTCAACCCTGCTGGGAGGTGTCTCCCAGTCAGAAGGCATGGGGTTCAGGGACCCACTTCAGAAGGCAGTCTCTCCCTTAGCAAAGCTCGAGTACTGTGCTGGGAGATCTGCTGCTTTCTTCAGAGCCATCAGGCAGGAACATTTAAGCCTGCTGAAGCTTTGTCAACAGCCACCTCTTCCCCTAGGTGCTCTGTCCCAGGGAGATGGGAGTTTTATCTATAAGCCCCTGACTGGGGCTGCTGCCTTTTTATCAGAGATGCCCTGACCAGAGAGGAGGAATCTGGAGAGGCAGTGTGACTACAGTGGCTTTGCAGTGTTCTTGTGGGTTCCACCTAGTTCAAACTTCCCAGCAGCTTTGTTTACACTGTGAGGGGAAAACCACCCACTCTAGCCTCAGTAATGGTTGATGCCCCTCCCCCCTCCAATCAGGAGCATCCCAGATTGACTTCAAACTGCTATGCTGGCAGCGAGAATTTCAAGCCAGTGGATCTTTTCTTGCTGGGTTACATAGGTGTGGGATCCGCTGAAGAACACCACTTGGCTCCCTGACTTCAGCCCCCTTTCCAGGGGAGTGAACAGTTCTGTCTTGCTGGCATTTCAGGTGCCACTGGGGTAAGAAAAAAAAAACTTCTGCATCTAGCTTGGTGTCTGCCCAAATGGCTGCCCAGTTTTCCTCAAACTGTCTGCCAGCTTGAAACTCAGGGCCCTGGTGGTGTGGGCACCCGGAAGAATCTCCTGGTCTGTGGGTTGCAAAAACCATGGGAAAAGTATAGTATCTGGGCTGGATAGCACCATCCCTCACAGCACAGTCCCTGATGGCTTCCCTAGGCTAGGGCAGGGAGTTCCCAGACCCCTTGCACTTCCTGGATGAAGCAACGCCTCGCTCTGCTTCTGCTGGCCCTCCGTGGGCTGCACCCACTGTCTAATCAGTCCCAATGAGATGAGCCAGGTACCTCAGTTGGAAATGCAGAAATCACCCACCTTCTGCATTGGTCTTGCTGGGAGCTGCAGACAGGAGCTATTCCTGTTTGGCTATCTTGCCACTCTCCTTCAAATAATATTCAAGAAAATAGTAACTTTATCCTATCTAGAGTGAGGAATATGAAGCAGCTCCAAATCCAAAAATAATGGTATAAATTTTCACAGCATAATACTTGCAAAGCCACTGGAATTGCTTTTTTGTGTGTGTTTGTTTGCTTTTGCTTTACTTTGTTTAAATAAATGTTTTATTTTGAGAATTGCTTTAGATTTACAGAAAAATACCAAAGATGATGCAGAAATCCCAAATATCCTATACCAACTTTCCCATAATGTGAATATTTTATATTAGAATGATACATACTAATATTTTTATGTTCTAAGAATTCCACCCATGGAATGTGGTATGAATGAAATACTACATTTCATTTAGTAGTTGTATATCCTTTGTCAACATGTTTATCTAGAAAGTTCTAAACTGTGACAGCTTATCAGAATTTCCTTGTTTTGATGACCTTGACAATTTTGAGATACATTTAGTTATTTTATAGAATATTGCCAGTTGGGGTTTATTTACATTTTTCTAATGCTTAGATTGGGTGAATTAGTCAATGGGAGGTAGGTATAGTAGAGATACAGTGCCATTCTCATCACGTTATATCAAAAGTACCTACTACCAAATTTATCAGTGTGGATGAAAACCTTGATTATTTGACAGTGGCAGTGATTGTCAGGGTTCTTTATTGTAAAATAACTATTTTTTCCTGTTTCATACTTTACTCTTCTGAGGGAGAGAGTCACTATGTGCTGCTAACACTTAAGAAGTAGGGTTTCTTGCCCAAATCTTTTATTTTTTCTGTCTGAATAATCTATAACATTTGTTGCAGAATATATCTGCTGGAAGTTAATTGTTAATTCCCTCCATTTTTGTCCATGAGATTATTTACTTTCCCTTCATTTTGAAGGATAATTTACCAAATGTAGAATTCTTGGTTGGTAGTATTTTTCCACCAACACTTCAAAGATGTCTCTCTAATCTCTTCTTGCTTTGGTGGTTTATATGAAAAGTCTACTGTAATTGTTATCCTCATTATCCTCTATCCTCATTAAGTTATTTATATTCATCTCCACTTTGGCTTTCTTCAGTATTTTCTTTTTCTTTGATTTCCTGCAGTTTGAATATGACATGTCTAGGTGTGCTTTTTGGTATTTATCCTGCTGGTGTTCTCTGAGCTTCCCAGATGGATGGTTTGGTGTCTGTCATTAATTTTGGAAAATTCTCTGGCATTATTACTTCAAGTATTTCTTCTACTTTGTTCTACTTCTTTTTAGTATTACACATACACATATATTATATATTCTGATATTATCTCACAAATATTAGATGATTTTTTTCTCTAAACAACTTCAGTTGGCAAAGTTTCTACTCACCTATATTCAAGACCACTGATATTTCATATAGCCTGCTGTGTACGGTCTGCCAATGAACTCATTAAAGACATTTCTTTTGGTTACAGTGTTTTTGATTTTTAGTATTTTATTTTTTATTTTTTTCTTAGCATTTCCATTTCTCTACTAATATTACCATCTGTTCTTGTATATTCTTTACCTTTATCATTAAAATTCTTAACATATATAATTATTTTATAATTTCTGTCAGATAATTTCAATATCTGTGTCGTGTCTTAGTCTAACTCTGATGCTTTGTTATGTCTTGCCCTTAAGAATGTCTTACAATATTTTGCTGGAAGCCAGACATGTTGCATCAGGTAATGGAAGCTGAGATAAATGAGTCTTTAATGTGAGAATTTATGTTAACATAGCTAGAAATTTGGCTTTGTTTAAAGTTTGTTGTGTCTAGAGTTACCAGAATATTCAAATTTCTCTAGTACTTTTTCTTTTCTTTTCTCTTGTTTTCCTATGTTTTCTCCTCATAAATAGGGTGTTTTCCTATGTTCTGCTCCTCATAAAGAATCTGTGTACCCTTTCCCCTACAATACTAGAGTTATCCTAGAGGTTTCTTGGTTATATACTTTCAGATTCCACAGAGCAAAATTCTATGTATATTTCAAACCATAGTTAAAGTGCCACTCTTGTCTTGATTACTCTGGTACATAGAGTGTATTGCTTTTGGCCAAGTACCAGTACTCAATAACCAACTCAAGCCACACATTTAGCCTGTATAGCCCACACATTAGATTTCATCCTTATTGTTGTTTACATTGAAAATAGGACATTTGTAATAATTGCATTAGTTTCTCAAGGCTTCTGGCTAACTTAGCCTTCTATATAGTGACTTCTAAAAGGGCCAGAACTGTACTGCTGGCAGATTTAGTTGCAAGCAAAAGAAAATTAAAACAGGAAGTTATTTTATTCAAAGCATACTGAATATCTCCAAGAACTGTTACAAAATCTTAAGAATCAGTGGTCCTTAAAAGCAAGAGGAGGGAAGAAAGAAGAATAGGAAGGGGACGACAAAAGAGGGGAGGGGAGAGGAGGAAAGGGAGAACATCCGGAAGTACCGCAAACTTACACCACAGAAGCAGTCCAGTTAGACACCTCTGCTATTCATTTGAAACACAGAACACTGAAGGATACCACATCCACCCCTAAACCAGAAAACAGGGAATTGCTGACAACACTGAGTATGAAGTTCCTGGAGCCTTTCTTTCCCTGGCTCCGATTCAAATCCAGGATTTTACAGCTAACTTATCCCTCAAGTTGCTGTTTATGTGAGCATGGAATAATCTGGAAGTGCAAGTAGTTGATTTTTCCAGGTTCCTTTGTGGTAGTTACACCTGTTTCATACCAAGCCTCATCTTATATAGAATGACTCAGAATTCCCTGTGCATAAGAAAGGATTGGGATTCATGAGCTGGGCTGTGCACAGCATGACAAATAGCCTCTGAGATGACTTACCCATAGATTTATCCTCAGCAAAGAAGACCCTGCTTAATGTGTAGTAAGTGTTTGCTGAAAAAAAGGAAGGAAGGAAGTGTTACCATAGGTAGCTAGTCAGACATGAGCAGGGCAGGAGAAGGCTCCCCCTACATGCACCCTGCCCCCTGCCTCCATACACATGCACCAGGAATGTCAGGACACCATCAGGTGATGTTCAAGCAGTTAACTGTCTCTCTAAAATAGTAATTGGCTGCAGCCAGTTGCAGGGAAAGGCAGTTTCCCAATAAACAGAAACACCTGAAGCTGGTGATCAGTGACTTCCTGATAAGATCTCAGGATTTGGGAAAGTGGGCTCACAAATGTGCTTTAAGAGGCAAAATGGCAGAGTTTAACCAGTATATGACCTTCTTGGGACATACTACTGGTAAGGGAAGAATGCCTCAAGTGAGCGTTCATACAACTCCAGTAAATACACAGCACATGCTCACCTCCCAAGGGCTAGCAGGTAACTGTGCATGTGGACAGCCCACCCCAAGAGAAAAATCAGGGGTGAAGGGACACAAGACCCCGGAAGTAAGTCAACATATAAAATCCCAAGTCAAAAGGTCAAATCGTGCACTTGTCTCTCAAGTTGCCCACTTGGGCCTGTTCCATGTGTACTTTCCTGCCTTTTGTTTCTTCTTTAAAAACTTGTAATAAACTTTCACTCCTGCTTTAAAACTTGCCTCAGTCTCTCCTTGTGCCTTATTGCCCTTAGTCAAATTATTTCTTCTGAGGAGACAAGAATTGAGTTTGCTGCAGATCCATATGGATTCACTGCAAGGAAGGAAGGGAGGAAAAAAGGAAGGGAAGAAGGAAGGAAGGAAGGAAGGAAGGAAGGAAGGAAGGAAGGAAGGAAGGAAGGAAGGAAAGAAGGAAGGATGGTTACCTTTTAAGTGCATTTAGTGAAAATTGTCTTAAATTCAACTTTGTCTAAAAACTAGTATTGTAGTTTCTAGTAAATAGGTAAATATATTTTCTTTACACTATCAACATATAATTTAACTGAGAAATATAAAGCATGTAAACATTTTTGTTATGTTTCTAACTCAAGAGCAAATACCATAGGCATTACAACATTCAATTCCAATATTTTTTATTGATTTTAATTTCTTAAAGAAGTACCTCAGATGTTGTCCACATTTCCCTTCGTTGATCATTCATTTGAGTAGCTTAGTCACCATCTCAGGTTAAATGTCACCTCTCCACTTTCCCCAGATCACAACAGAAAGTCGTGATCTAACATGATCATTTCCTTCTAAGTTTGCATGTTGTCTTAATCTGATCCAAATTTTTCCAAGGTTGCATTACTAAATATGGGCTAAGTTTTACTCAGTGTAGAAAGAAATTGCCTGGCAAGTGGGGACTAAGCCCATGAGTATTGATGCTTTATTTATATTGTTTCAAGACCCAAATCTTCTATTACTAAATACATTGAGATATTCAGTCCAAAGGATTAATTATTTTCCACCACATGTTCTCTTGCAGGAAAGGCAGCAATGTTTCTTTTTATAAGAAAATCCCATTTTTACCTTGCAGTAAAATTAAGTGTACTGTGTAACATCATTAGTTAACATGAATTGTGAAAAGGTTTATGCTTTTAATTTATATTATCAGGTAGTAATAACTACATTGTACTTGCACAGGCATCCACTAAAAATGATATTATATTTAATAAAATAATCTAATGGGATTTTACTATAAAGGCATATTAGAGAGAGAAAAATCACCCAAAAGAAAGGCTATGCTGGGAATTATTTTATTCTGAATTTACTTCTCTGTTCCTATATAGGTATTTTGTTTTAACTGAAATTGCTAATCTGCTAATCAAAACACATAAAATGGCCTCAGAAATTGTATTTAACCTACTTTATCAATTAGTTTTCCACTTCATATCTCTTTGGTAGAAAGTATTACAGCTAATTATTTCAGTTCAAAGGCAAACGAAAGTCATATAATATTTGCTTCTTCATAAAGTTAAGGTCTACAGTATTTGGCTGACTCCCGATTTTTCTGAAATAACCAGTGTGTGAAGCTTATATTTCATGATCCACCACAAATACATTTGCACTCTGTATGATTGTCAGCCTCAAACCACATATTTTCCTTATGACAAAATACATTTCATTTTATATTGGGAAAAATGCATTATAGGCAAGCAAATTCCTTCTACATTGAAATTAATGTTATTTAAAGCACATAAGTAATGCATTTAGAAAATTGCAAGTACTTATTAAACAGTGAAAGTATAAATTAGTTTATACACATAAAGTACTAAAAAGTGAAACACAATATCCTTTTTTATGCTTTATTATTGCAGAGTAATAATACATAAATAGACAAAAATTATTTCTCAATTCATAACCAGAAACAACACATCCTCTGAATATGCTTTTATTTAACTTATTTTAAGATTTTATACAAATAAATATTTAGCAAATATTTATTGAGGGCATAATTTATGCCAGACTCTAGTTAAGAAATGGAAAAAAGTTTAGTAATGTAGAGTTTCTTTCATTGATGAATTCATATTTCTTTTGAGGTGTAACTCATGCTTGCAAAAGAAGTGTCAATTGGAAAATATTTTTCAAAATGAAGAGTTTCCTTGTAAGAGAATATCTGTAATAAAAGAAAAGGAATGTCATCACATGAAGACATTAGGGAAAACAACTTGTAGCATTATAGTATCGTAAACATGTTTTCACTCACTCTATGCACATATTTTCTAATATATCTCACTCATTCAATCACAGATACTTGTTGAGCACTTATATCACCATTCTCTGGTATGTTATGGAAGAGAGCTGTATTGAAAACATACACAGAGTACAGCTTCCTGGAACTTACATCGTAGTGGAGAATCTAGGCATGAATACATAATCATAAATGCAATTTCTCCTGCAAAAGAAGTGATAAAATAGCTGTCATCTAACAAAATAGCTTGCCAATTTGACTTTTTATATAGTAAAATGATGGAAGGGGCTATATAATAAAATGATGATAGGTTGGGGACAGGTTGGACCAATATTTCTAATTTCTATTAATTATTTTATTTGATGTATATAGCAATATTCTCTGAAAGCATTTGTCAATATTTTTAAGTTTTTAGCACCTGAAAGCAGAAATTTGCTTCCTGTGGCTTTAGAGAACTAGGTGCAGAAATCTGTCCTGTGGCTAGACCCTTCGTGTTCAGGAAGAATTATTTTAGAGAGCCTTCATAATCATTCAGACCTGAATGTTTTGCTTACTCACATTTCTTATTTAATTTCAGACTTGGTGAGGTTAAATAAATGTAAAGACTTAGCTGTTTATTCTTTCATTTGATAATTTAAAATGCTTGGCATAGGAAAAGAAGTAATCTCAGCTACTCAAGAAGCTGAAGATTGAGGATTCTTTGAGGCCAGGAGTTCAAGGCCATACTATGCCATGATATTGGCTATGAACAGCCATTGCACTCCAGTCTAGGCAATGTAGCAAGACCTCTGAAGAAATAAATAAATAGGAACATAAGTAGATTCTATATCTCAAGAGTCAGTTTTATTTGGTTTGGTTAGAAATGAAGAGACTGGCTAAACAAGGTGTTTGGGCTAAAACACCTTGGAGTTTCCTGGACAAGAAGGAAAAGAAAAAATAAAAGAAAAACCCCTGTGCTAAGATAGGATACTATGCAATCTAGTAATTGGGTTTATTTCCAGAATATCATGGCATTAATTGATAATTTTATGAATGTCACAATAGTACAGTCTGTCTATTCTATTTTACTACATGGTTCAAACTGTTTGAACTTGACTGTTGACATTATTGGATAGTTCATGGTACAGAATGATGTATTGCTATATGAGGGCATCTAACATGGCCTGGAGGTTTAGAGAAGTCCTGCAAGAGGGAGTGGTGTTGAATACAAGACCATAAAAGGTAAACAGGTGTTTCTCAGGCAAAGATTCTTTGGCGTGGAGGTTGAAGAATGGGACGTTGGAGCAAAGGGAAGGAACATCCAGAAGTACATGGATTTGGAGTCTTGATGTAAGTAAGACCATAGATATAATCAGGGGTCAGATAATTTACTACTTCACATTCGATGTTAAGGATACTGGATTGTTCTTAAAGCAATGGGAAATCATTACAGGTATTAAGCAATTCAAATGGAAAAAAAAAACAAGTATTGAAAAATGAAATAAAGAAAAATTAGATCATTTGTCTTGACTCCTAATTTCCATGGCTTGTCTTGACTCTTAATTCTCATGATTTGTCAAGCTAAATAAACAGAAGAGATAATTACTATAAGCTCCTTTCTGTTATATTTAGGAAAGCACCTAAGAGAGATAGTACTCATATTTCTTGGTCCCCTGTTTTTCATTCAGTCTGTTGTAGATAAGAGGAAGGTAATTACTTGTTCCTGTTCTTAGTTTTCTGTACACAAATGGGAACAGCATGATATTACTGGAGACTAGATATTGTTTAACAAATACATCGTTCTTTTTATTTCAAAGGAAAGGCTCCATTCTACAACCATAGTCTATGCATTCAGCCAATCCTCTCACAAATGCAACCTGTGGGTACGACGAGTTACAGAGTAGAGTACAGGTTAATTATCACAGTTTTACAAAATGTTAAATAATTAAAATTAAAAATTCTTCTTCCTAATGCAAAATGTTTACATAAAAACAAATATTCAAAAGCCTACATTGTTTAAAAAATCTGCATTTGTTATACTTAGAATACTTTTTAAATTTTTTAAGCATTTTTTGATATCTTAGAGGAAAAAGAATGTGCGATGCCCAATTATTCCAAAATACAAGCACATCATGAACACATTAGTATAGATAAATATATTCATATTTGAATTACAGCTTTCCTTTGGTAGGTGGTCAAAACCAATGTTTACTTTTAGATTAATATGAGAATTTCTTGATATGACCATTTCCAACTTACTCATCTTAAGAGTCAACTTAAGAGTTGACTCAAATTAATTATATTACAGGCATTAATTTGAATTCCTCATTGTTTCCTCTATTTTCACTTTAACAAAAATTTAAGTGCTTTTTGTATCTTTTTTTAGCAAATTAATTTATTATGTGCTTTTTCAGAATGAAAGTTTACTTCCAGAGTCCTACAAAATTCAAGATGAAAAATCCTAACATTTATTCACTTGCAAGCAATGACAAAATCAAAATAGAAATAAAACCAAAATCATAAACAAACTTTATATTTTTAATGTAAGCTATGTTATAATACATTGTTCAATTCCTAAACGATGTTAATAGTGTCATGTCTATATTAATATGTGGGCTTAATATAGACCTAATCAAAACTTAAACATTCTCCTTGTTTATTAACAAGATGAATTATCCTGAGACTTTTTTGGAAAAAAAAATGCATCCTCAATATCTGTGTTTTCTAAATCCCCACTAATGGTGTGTCTCATTTGATTTGTCTTTGAGGTATAACATATAGAAATATTCTAATGTGACTGTATCAGCTTTCTAAGATGTCCTACGTTTTAGTATTTTTTATATTCTTAAGAAGAAGATTTACTGAAAAATGGAACCAATAGAGTGGGCATTCAGGCTGTTCACCAAACACTTATTGCTCTTACTGATATGGATAGGATTGCATTTCTGGCTTTCTTAGGAGCGATTAGGATATGGAGTAGCCAGAAGAGAAAAATTGTACAGCTTCGAAAGAAGAGCATTTAGTTACAGGACAAACCCCTCTAAAACTTATTTCCTGTTGCCCTGATGACTGGTGGATATTCACTTTTGTATTGATGGCAATTGGTATTTATTTATCTTTTTGTAAATGTAAACTACAAGTCAAAAATTATTTAATTTAAAAAAGTTTTAGTGCCATCAATACAAAAATTAATGTCTGGAATGACAATAAAATTTATTTTGCCTTTTTGTACACTTTATTTTGCACCAGACAGTATTTCTCTTCCATGAAAACTCCTTACACATGCAAGTCTAGAGATAAAATATGAATTTCAACAGGGAGAGAAATAATGAGTCCCCATGGGCAAGTTATGTTTGAGATCTTGAGGGAATAAACATTTTCACACCATGACCTTAAACATGTCTCAAGAGAAAAAAAGTGACTTTCACCATTGCAAAGCAGTTCTGTTACCAAGTCATATCTGTCAGGCAAGAAAACCGGACCTCCATAAAAAGTGACATCAAAGGTAACCAATGAATGCAACAGAAGTAATATTATGTCTAAGTAACATTATAGATTGTACTTGTTGCCATAACTATACTTACCTTTAGAAGGCAATTTATCCAAGGTAATAATTTAAATAATGTTCATTTGAGCTGAAATTTAATGACTTTAAGGCAATATACCAAAATATATTTAACTAATTTAATATACTTTATCAAACATTTAATAAACTCTATTAAGATATTAAGGTAAAAATTACATAATATGTAAAGAAGTTTGTGTGCATCTAGTATATATTATTCTCACTCCACTATTAAATACTGTTGGTTTCCAATTCAATTTTAATTCTTCATATACCAGTTCCAAATTTTACTTTAGCTTAATTTTTTTTTTTTTTTTTTTTTTTGAGACAGAGTCTTTGATGCCCAGGTTGGAGTGCAGTAGCACAATCACGGCTCACTGTAGCCTCTGCCTCTACCTCTCAGGCTCAGTCGATCTTCCCACCACAGCCTCCCGAGTTGCTGGGACTATAGGCATGTGCCACCACACCTAGCTAATTTTCTTACTTTTTGTAGACACCGGGTTTTACCATGCTTTCCATGCTAGTCTCAATCTCCTGGTCTCAAGTGATCACCCGACCTCGGCCTCCCAAAGCGCTAGGATTAGAGATATGAGCCACAACACCTGGCCAGATTTTTTTTTTTTTTTTTTGTCCAATCACATTTTTTTTTGTTTGATGGTATGTGAAGATTTCAATGTATTCCAAATATTAAGTATTTAAAGAGTGCATCATGTCTCCTTCCAATACAAGCTGTTTTTTCTTCCTTTTGATTATGTTCAACCCTCAAACCATTGACAGAGGTAAAGAGGAGAGACACAAAAGTTCAGAGTATGACCTAGATTCCATAGATATCCGAAAGTACATCAACTGGATATTCTAGTCATCCTCTTTTCCTTTTATCATCATTACTGAATGTCTTTAGGCCATCTAAACTAATCCCATTGTATCTTTTATCTCTGTCTAGGTATTGATACCCTGAAAGCTCAAGCTGCCTTCATCTCTCCCATCCAAATCTTCATAAGTCTTTGCACATTCTCTATCTTCTCTCCATCTTCCACTCCTCCCTAACCCATGAAAACCAACCATAGTACCCCTAATTTCCCAATTTATAATTAGCATCATTGTCTACATTCTCAAACACTTCTTCAGATTATCATGACCTTCTTACTCTATTAGAAGCCTTGGCCTGTCCTGAGCACACAGCTTCTCAGGACAGGACACAGCAAATACAAATATATCTGATGCCTGGAAGAAAAGAGGCTCAGAGGAAAGCTTTTGTACCCGCTTTACCATGGTGATTATTGGAAAGGGACTTTGATTCATTTGCTGTTTTGCTTGTTAAATGTGGCATTGAACATGCAAAACTGTGTACAAATAAAATCATACATGGGTAAGGGCAGTGTGCAAGCCCTTAGAGGGCTGCAGCTTTCTAAGGCAGTGACAATTCTTTCTCTCATTTCCTTTATATCACTGCATTGTCCTTCCTTATCATTACTGACTCTTGCAAACACTTTCTCATCCCTCTTCTTTTAAAATACAATACTTGAATTTCATTCTATCCTTACTCTTCATTTCCTTCAAATAATTTTACCTTCCATTCTCCCTAGGTCATTTCTTTCCATCATGATAATCCTAGACCTTGTCATTAACAATTACTGCTGTCTCTTGATCATATTGATGACCTCTCTTCCCTTATTTTCCAGGTTAAATTGTACAGTAAATCCTTATATTCACTTTCTCTCATATATCCTCAACTCCTCAGTCCCTCTCTCATTTTGCCTTATCTGCATGGAAAATTCATAAATCTGTTTGTGCTTAAATACAATGATCTGCCTACCTTGAATCTGCATCTAGACAAATAAATCTGATAGAAGAAAAGCATCACACTAATTGGCTTCCCTTTAACAATCATGACAATGAAACTCAAGGAGTCTTGATGTTGTCTAGAAATTATACTACGTATCTCGAGTCTATTCACTCTCCCACAGTCCTTAAGCAGTATTTCATACTTTCTCCATTCTATTCACTCTCCCACAGTCCTTAAGCAGTATTTCATACTTTCTCCAATCCCTTCAAAAACCTGTGTTTTTCTTTCTCATTCTTATATAAGAGCCTTTCCTCTTACTTTACATGAAAAATTTAAATTCTAAACATTTTAACAGACTCCCATCACCACACGTAGACACATATCAGCATCTGTGCCCAAATACTCAAACTTTCTGTTAACATAAGAGAATTATCAATGCTCTTGTCTCAAGCCAATACCTCCAGAACGTCACTAGATACCATCCCCTTTCATCCACTCCATCAATTTATATGTATATATTTGTTCATTATTGTTAGCATATGGACATATGAGCATATTGCCTCATTCTAAAAAAATTTAATTAAACATAAAAAATCTAATGCAAACAACGAAAATGCTTCTCCTGATACAATTTTCTCTTCCTTCACCAAATTATCTGCTCTATTTTTTGCAAAAAAATACCCTCCAATTCCAATCTTTACATTTTCTCATAAACACGTTCCAAGCCGGTTTCTTCTCCCTAGTATTCATTCAAATTGATCTAATCAAGATTTTCAATGACCTCCAAATTGCTAAATCCAATAGTCTCTTCTCCATTTTCATTTGACTTGACCTATAAAATAGCATTTTTTTCGAAAACACCACATGCTCTTAGTTTCTTTCTATTCTTGGTTCATTTATCTTCTTTGTCCAAACTTACTCTCTTGATAATCTTATACTTTTATTTATTTATTTATTTATTTTAATTATACTTTAAGTTTTAGGGTACATGTGCACATTGTGCAGGTTAGTTACATATGTATACATGTGCCATGCTGGTGCGCTGCACCCACTAACTCGTCATCTAGCATTAGGTATATCTCCCAATGCTATCCCTCCCCCCTCCCCCCACCCCACCACAGTCCCCAGAGTGTGATATTCCCCTTCCTGTGTCCATGTGATCTCATTGTTCAATTCCCACCTATGAGTGAGAATATGCAAATGTCCAACAATGATAATCTTATACTTTTATAAGTCAATGATTTTAGCTTTCAATATTCCATAAAATCTGCTCTTTTTTCAACTCTCTCTCTTTCTTTATTTTAATTGACAAGCAAAAATTATATATATTTATGGTATACAACATGATGTTTTGATATAGGTATACATAGTGGAATGGCTACATCAAGCTATTTATCATATTTATTACCTGGCATACTTATTGTTTTGTGGCGAAAACACTTCAAATCTACTCTTTTAACATTTTTAAATACAAATAAAATCATTATTTACTGTAATCACCCTGATGTACAATAGATATTTTGAAATTATTTCTCCTGTGTAACTAAAATTTTGTGTATTTTGTCTAACACCCTCCCAATTCTCCTAATCAAGAGCTGCTGATAACCACAATTTTAATCTGTTTCTATCAGTTCGATGGTTTTATACTCAACTTATAAGTGAGGTCATGCAGTACTTGTTTTTCTTTGCCTGGCTTTTTTCACTTAACGTAATGTCTTCTAAGTTTTTCTATGTTGTAGCAAACAACAGCATCTCATTCTTTTTTATGGCTAAATAGTGCTCCACAGTGTATATATACCACATTTTCTTTATCCATTCATCTGTTGATGGACACAAGTTGGTTCCATATCTTAGCTATCATGAACAATGCTATCATGAACATGGGAGTGCAGATATCTCTTGATCACACTGATTTTTTTTCCTTAGGATATATACCCAGAAGTGAGACTCCTGGTTCATATGGAAGTTCTACTTTTAATATTTTGAGTAACCTCCATAGTGTTTTCCATAACGGCTGCACCAATTTACACTCCTTCCAACAGTATACAGAGTTTCTTTTTCTCCACATTGTGTCCTACACTTGTTATCTTTTGTCATTTTGATAATAGTCATTCCAACAGGTTTGAGGTTTTAATTTATTTTTCAAATTTTATTTTAGATTCGGGGGCACATGTGCAGGTTTGTTACAAGACTATATTGTGTGATGCTGATGTTTGGGATATAATTGAACCCATCATCCAGGTAGTGAGCATAGTACCCAATAGTTAGTTTTTCAATCTTTATCCCCTTCCTCCCTACCCCCTCTTGTGGTTCTCAGTGTCTATTGTTCCCATCATTAAGTCCATCTGTACCCAATGTTTAGTTCTCACCTACAAATGAGAATGTGGTTGTTGGCGTTCTGTTTCTTTGTTAGTTTGCCTAGGATAATGTCCTGTAGCTGCATATCTATGTTGCTGCAAAGGACATGATTTTATTCCTTTTATGGCTTCTTATAATTTATGTTGTATTTGTACCATATTTTCTTTATCCAGTTCACCATTGATAGGCAGCTAGGTTGATCCCATGTCTCTGCTATTGTGAATAGTCCTGCAATGACATATGAGTGCATGTGTCTTTTGGATAGAATGAAATCTTTTCCTTTGGGAATATACCCAGAAATGGGATTGCAGGGTGGAAAGGTAGTTCTATTTTTAGTTCTTTGAGAAATCTCCAAACTGCTTAACACAGTGGCTGGACTAATGTACATTCCCACCAACAGTGTTTATGCATTCCCTTTTCACTGAAGCTCTGATATCAGCTGTTTTTTTTTCTCTTTAACTTTTTAGTAATAGTCATTCTGACTGGTGTGAGATTGTATCTCATGGTTTTGATTTGCATTCCTCTGATTAGTGATGATGGGCATTTTTTCATATGGTTGTTGGCTGATTATATATCTTCTTTTGAGAAGTGTCTGTGTCCTTTGCCCACTTTTCAATGGGGTAATTTGTTTTCCTTTCTTGATTTAAGTTCCTTATAGATTCTGAATATTAGAACTTTGTTAAATGCAGTTTGTGAATATTTTCTCCCTTTCTGTAGGTTGTCTGTTCACTCTATTGATGTTTTCTTTTGCTGCACAGAAGCTCTTTAGTTTAATTATGTTCCACTTGTCAATTTTTATTTTCATTGCAATTTCTTTTGAGGACTCAGTAACAAATCTTTTGCCAAGGCCAGTGTTGAGAAGAATATTTCCTAGGTTTCGTTCTATGATTTTTTATAGTTTGAGGTCTTATATTTAAGCCGTTAATCCATCTTGAGTTAATGTTTGTATATGGTGATAGGCAACTCCTTGTGTTTTTATTTTACATTTTCCTGATGATTAATGATGTTGGGCATTTTTTTTTCATATACCCATTGGTCATTTGTATTTTTTTTTGTTGAAAAATGTCTATTTAGGTCTTCTGCCCATTATTTAATTGGATTTTTCTCTTACTATTGAGTGGTTTAGTTCCTTGTATATTTTGTATATTAAGCCGTTATCAGATGTATTGTTTGAAAATATATTCTCCCATCTGGTAGGTTGTCTCTTCACTCTGTTGATTATTTCCTTGGCTGTGCAGAAGCTTTTCAATTTGATGTAATTCCATTTGTCTATTTGTGTGTGTGTGTGTGTGTGTGTGTGTGTGTATGTGTTTTTTTCTTGTGCTTTGGTATCACACAAAAAATCTTTCTTTAGACCAATGTCATGGAGCTTTTTCCTGTGATTTCTTCTAGTAGTTTTAATTTCAGATCTTAGGTTTAAGTCTTTAATTCATGTTGGTTAATTTTTGTAGATGGTGTAAGATGTTGGTTTTATTTTATTCTTCTGCATGAGAATATCCAGTTGTCCAATACCATTTATTAAAGAGAATACCCTTTTCACTGTGTACATTCTTGCCATCTTGGTTGAAAAATAAATTGACCATAAATATGTGGATTTATTTCTAGGCTCTCTGTTTTGTTCCATTAACCTGTGTGTCTTTTTTATGCCAGTATCAAGTTGTTTTTATTATTATAACTTTGTATAGATTTTCAAATTAGGTTATGGGATACATCTAGCTTTTTTGTTTGTTTGTTTGTTTGTTTTTCTCAGCATTACTTTGTCTAATCAAGGTCCTTTATGGCTACATAAGAATTTTAGGATAGTTTTTCTATTTCTGTTAAAAATATCATTGAAAGTAAACAATCATATCGTCAGCAAAAAGTTTCAGTTTGAGTTCCTCTTTACCAATTTGGATGCCCTTGATTTCTTTCTCTTGTCTGATTGCTCTGGCTAGGACTTCCTGTACTATGTTGAAGAGGAGTGGTGAGAGTTGGCATCCTTGTTTGTTCCAGTTCTCAGAGGGAATGCTTTCAACTTTCCACCATCCAGTATTGTGTTGGTTGTGGGTGTGTCATAGATGGGTTTTATTACATTAAGGGATGTCACTTGTATGCCTACTTTGCTGAGAGTTTTAATCATTAAGGGATGATGGATTTTGTCAAATGCTTTTTTGCATCTACTGAAATGAACATACGATTTTTGTTTTCAATTCTGTTTACATGGTGTATCACATTTATTGACTTGCATGTGTTAAACCATTCCTGCATCCCTGGTATGAAACCCACTTGATCATGGTGGATTATGTTATTGGTATGTTTTTGGATTCAGCTAGCAAGTATTTTGTTAGGGATTTTGACATCTATGTTCATCAAGGATATCGGTCTGTAGTTTTCTTTTTTAGTTGTGTCCTTTCCTGGTTTTGGTATTAGGGTGATGCTGACTTCACTGAATCAATTAGGGAGGGTTCCTTCTTTCTATATCTTGTAGAATAGTGTCAAAAGGATTGGTACCAATTCTTCTTTGAATGTCTGGTAGAATTCTGCGGTGAATCCATCTGGTCCTGGACTTTTTTTGTTGGTAATTTTTTAATTACCATTTCAATCTCATTGCTTGTTATTGGTCTGTTCAGAGTATCTAATTATTCCTAATGTAAGCTAAGGGAATTGCATTTTTTTCAGGAATGTATCCATCTCTTCTAGATTTTCTAGTTTATGTGCATAAAGGTGTTCATAGGTGGCTAGAATGATCTTTTGTATTTCAGTGCTGTCAGTTGTAACATCTCCTGCTTCATTTCTTAGTGAGTTTATTTGGATTTTCTCTCTTCTTTCCTTGGTTGATCTTGACAATGCTCTATCAATTTTATTTATCTTTTCAAAAAGCCAGCTTTTTGTTTCACTTACCTTTTGTATTTTTTTTTTGTTTCAATTTCATTTAGTCCTGCTCTGATCTTGGTTATTTCCTTTCTTCTGCTGGGTTTGGGCTTGGTTTGTTCTTGTTTCTCTAGTTACTTGAGGTGTGATCTTAAAGTGTTAGTTTGTGCTCTTTCAGTCTTTTTGATGTAGGTGTTTAGGGCTATGAGCTTTCTTCTTAGCACCACCTTTGCTATATCCCAGAGGTTTTGATAGATTGTGTCATTATTGTCATTCAGTTTGAATAATTTTTTTAAATTTCTCGTTTGATTTTGTTTTTGCCCCAGTGCTCATTCAGGAGCAGGTTATTTAATTTCCATGTATTTGCATGGTTTTGAAGGTTCCTTTTGGAGTTGATTTCTAGTTTTATTCAACTGTGGTCTGAGAGAGTGCTTGATATAATATCAATTTTCTTATATTTATTGAGGCTTGTTTTGTGGCCTATCATATGGTCTGTCTTGGAGAAAGTTCCATGCGCTGTTGAATAGAATGTGTATTCTGAGGTTGTTGGATGAAATGTTCTGTATATATCGGTTAAGTCCATTTGTTCCAAAGTATAGTTTACATCCATTGTTTCTTTGTTGACTTTCTGTCTTGATGATCTGGCTAGTGTTATCAATGGACAACACTATTATTGTGTTGCTGTTTATCTCATTTCTTAGGTCTATTAGTAATTGTTTTATAAATTTGGGGACTCTAGTGTCAGGTGCATGTATGTTCAGAATTGTGATATCTTCCTGTTGGACAAGGTATTTTACCAGTAAATAATGTCCCTCTTTGTCCCTTTTAACTGCCGTTGCTTTAAAGTTTGTTTTGTCTGATATAAGAATAGCTATTCTTATATCTCTGCTCGCTTTTGGTGTCCATTTGCATGAAATGTTCATGGATGGGTAGAATCAATATTGTGAAAATGACCATACTGCCAAAAGCAATCTACAAATTCAATGCAATCCCCATCAAAATGCCACCATCATTCTTCACAGAATTAGGAAAAACAATTCTAAAATTTATATGGAACCAAAAAAAGAAACTGCATGGCCAAAGCAAGACTAAGCAAAAAGAACAAATCTGAAGGCACCACACTATTTGATTTCAAACTATACTACAAGGCTATAGTCACCAAAACAGCATGGTACTGGCACAAAAATAGGCACATAGACCAATGGAACAGAATAGACAACCCATAAATAAACCCAAATATTTATAGCCAATTGATCTTTGACAGAGCAAACAAAAACATAAAGTGGGGAAAGGACTCCCTTTTCAACAAATGGTGTTGGGATAATTGGCTAGCCACATATAGAATGAAACTAGTTGCTCATCTGTCACCTTATACAAAAATCAACTCAAGATGGATTAAGGACTTAAACCTAAGACCTGAAACTATAAAATTTCTAGAAGATAACATTGAAAAAATCCTTCCAGACATTGGCTTAGGCAAGGATTTCATGACCAAGAATCCAAAAGCAAATTCAATAAAAACAAAGACAAATAGCTGTGACCTAATTAAACTAACGAGCTTTTGCAAGGCAAAAGGAACAGTTAGCAGAGTAATCAAACAATCCACAGGTGAGAGAAAATCTTCTCAATCTATACATCTGACAAAGGACTAATATCCAAAATCTACAACAAGCTCAAACAAATCAGTAAGAAAAAAACAAACAATCCCATCAAAAGTGGGCTAAGGACGTGAATAGGCAATTCCCAAAAGAATACAAATGGCCAATAAACATATGAAAAAATGCACAACATCACTAATGATCAGGGAAATTCAAATCAAAACCACAATGCAATACCACCTTACTCCTGCAAGAATGTCCACAATCAAAAAATCAAAAAAAAAAAAAAGTAGATGCTGGCATGGATGCAGTGAACAGGGAATACCTCTACACTGCTGGTGGAATGTAAACTAGTACAGCCACTATGGAAAACAGTGTGGAGATTCCTTAAAGAACTAAAAGTAGAATTACCATTTGATCCAGCAATCCCACTACTGGGTATCTACCCAGAGGAAAAGAAGTCGTTATTCAAAATAGATACTTGCACACGCATGTTTATAGCAGCACAATTGCAAAATAATGAGACCAACCCAAATGCCCATCAATCAATGAGTGGATTAAAAAACTGTGTGAGATATATATATATATATATGGAATACTATCCAGCCATAAAAAGGAATGAATTAACAGCATTTGGAGTGATCTGGATGACATTGGAGACTATTATTCTAAGTGAAGTATTCTAAATTAAGTAACTCAGAAATGGAAAACCAAGTATTGTATGTCCTCACTGATATGTGGGAGCTAAGCTATGAGGACACAGGCATAAGAATAATGCAATGGACTTTGGGGACTTGGGGGGAAGAGTGAGAGGGGGGCGAGGGAGAGAAGACTACAAATATGGTGCAGTATATCCTGCTCAGGTGATGAGTGCACCAAAATCTCACAAATCATCACTAAAGAACTTACTTATGTAACCAAATACCACCTGTACCCCAATAACTTTCAAAAAAATTTTTAAAAAGTCATTGAAATTTGATAGAAGTTGCACTGAATCTGTAGATTACTTTGGGTAGTATGAACATTTTAATAATATTAATTCTTCCAATCAATCCATATGAAATATACTTCCATTTATTTGTGTTTTCTTTCATTTCTTTCATCAGTGTTTGATAGTTTTCAGTGTAAAAGTCTTTTACCTCCTTAGTTAATTTTACAAACCAAATATTGAATTTTTAATAATATTGTAAAGTTATTATTTTATTAATTCAATTTTCTAACAATCTATTTTATTCTTTATTGTATTCTATATTCTTCTACTCTATTATATTATTATATATAGAAACTACTCATTTCTGTACATCGATTTTGTACTGAAATTTAACTAAACTCATTTATAATTTCTAACAGGTCCTTTGGTGGAACCTTTGGAATTTTCTATATATAAGATCATGTAATTTGTAAACAATTTTTGTTCCCTTCCTTCCCTATTAGGATGCCATTTATTTCATTCTCTAGCCTAATTGTTATGGCCATGACTTCTAGTATTACATTGAAAATAAGTGGTGAGAGTGAGTATACTTTTCTTGGCCTTGATCTTAGATGAAAAGATTTAAACTGTTCACTCTTTAAAATGGTGTTGGTATAAAAAAAAATTGTGTTGGTTACAATCTTGTTATATATGACCTTTATTGTGTTGAGGTACATGTCTGTTGAGAGTTTTTATCATAAAAGGGATTGAATTTTGTCAATTGACTTTTTATGCAGCTATTGAGATGATCATATGAGTTTTATTTTTCATTTTGTTAATATGGTGTATCACATTTATTGATTCTTATGTGTTAAGCAATCCTTACATTCAAGGAACAAATCCCGCTTAATCATGGTAAATGATTATTTTAATGTGTTCTTCAATTTAGTTTGCTAGTAATTTGTTGTGTATTTTTGCATCTATGAAGATCAGATATGTTTGCCTATAATTTTCTTTTCTTGTAGTGTCCTTGTATGAACTTTGGGTAGTGTTAAGTCTGAAAGTGTTTCCGCCTCTTCAATTTGTTGAAAGTGTTTTAGTATGCTTCTTATTACATCTTTAAATTTTTAGTAGAATTCAACAGTAAAGATATTGGGTCCTGGGCTTTTTTTATGGAAGAATATTTTTTACTGATTGATTCTTGCTCATAATTGGTCTGTTCAAGCTTTCTATTTCTTTGTAGTTTAAAGTTGATGGACTGTACATGTTTAAGAATGTATCAGTTTTTTCTAGGCTGTCCTATTTGTTGATGTATAACTGTTCACAGAAGTCTTCTGATCCTTTGCATTTCTCTGGCAATAGAATTACTCTTTCCTTTCTGATTATATTTATTTGTCTTCTCTTTTTTTCCTATACTGTCCAGGTAAAACTTTGTTTTCTTTCATATTTTCAAAAAATCAATTCAGTGTTGTTAGCCTTTTGTATTGTTTTCTCCAGTCTCATTTCATTTATTCCTACTCTAATCTTTATCATTTTCTTTCTTTTATTAACTTTGGGCTTACTTTGTACTGTTTTATCCAGTTCCCTGAGGTGTAACATTAGATTGTTTATTTGGGATCTTTCTTATGTTCTATGTAGGCATTTATTGCTATAAACTTCCTTCTTAGAACTGCTTTTTGCTGCATCCTATAATTTTGGTATATTATGTTTTCATTTTTTTATCTCACAATATTTTTAAATTTGCCTCTTAATTTCTTCATTGACTCATCAGTTGTGGAAGAGCATGTTAATTAATTTTCATGTATTTGTAAAATTGTCAATCTTCTTCCTATTGATTTCTAGTTTCATAACATTGTGATAAAAATATATTTAATATGATTTCAATTTTCTTAAATTTGTTCCAAGACTTGTTTTGTGGCCTAACATAAGATCTATCATAGAAAATGATGGGCCAGGCGCGGTGGCTTATGCCTGTAATCCCCGCACTTTGGGTGGCCTAGGCGGGTGGATCACTTGAGGTCAGGAGTTCAAGACCAGTCTGGTCAACATGGTGAAACCTTGTCTCTACTAAAAATACAAAAAATTAGCCAGGCACAGTGGCATGTGCCTGTAATCCTAGCTGCTGGGGAGGCTGAGGCAGGAGAATCACTTGAACCTGGGAGGAGGAGGTTGCAGTGAGCCGAGATCGTGCCACTGCACTCCAGCCTGGGGGACGGAGTGAGACTCCATCTCAAAAAAAAAAAGAAAAAAAAGAAAAGAAAATGATTCACTTGCACTTGATAAGAATGTGTATTCTGTTGCTGTTGGATGGAATGTTTTTTATTTGTCTGTTAGATCCATTTGGTCTAAAGCATAGTTCAAGTCTAATGTTTTCTTATTGATTTTCTGTCTGAATGATCTGTCCATTGTAGAATGAATGGGATTAAGTCTTCTACAATTATTATATTGTGATCTGTGTGTCTTTTCAGATCTATTAATATTTGTTTTTTATATTTAAATTCTCTGTTGTTGGGTGCCTATACATTAACAATTGTTATATCTTCTTGATGAATTGATTTATTTGTTATTATATAATGACTATATTTGTCTCCGTTTACAGTTTTTGACACAAAGTCCATGTTATCTGTGTAGATATCTTGCTGTCTTTTACATTTGCACCAAATATTTTTTTTTTCATTATTTCACTTTCAATCTATTTGGATCTTTAAAGGTTAAGTGAGTCTTAGTTTCTACTGAGAAGTCTGTTATTTCTTATTGGAACTCCATTATTTGTGATTTGCTTCTTTTTTCTTACTATGTTCAAGATTCGCTCCTTGACTTTAGTTTTTCAAGTTTGAAGTTGTATTTGTATAGTCTTGTTTGTATTTAACCTGATTGAAGGCATTTGGCTTTCTTGTAGGTGGATATTTATATCTTTTCCCGAGCATATTGTTGGATTTTAGTTTTTTGTTTGTTTGTGTTTACCTATTTAGCAAGTCTGTCTTTTAGTAAGAGAATGTATTTATTTGCATTCAAGATAGTGACTAATAGATAAGGACATAATCCTGCCATTTCGTTAACTGTTTTCTGTTTCTTTTTTTTGTAGACACTTTGCACCTTTATTTCTGTCTTGTTATCTTCCTTTGTGATTGGATAGTTTTCTTTAGAGAATGCTTTGATTTCTTACTTTTCATATTTTGTGTGCCTACTGTAGGGTTTGCTTTGTGGTACCATGAGGCTTACATAAGACATCTTATAGTGATAGACAGTAATTTACACTGATAGCAATGAGCTTTTATTGCATAAAATCACATTGCACTTTTACTATGCCATCCCCCACACATTTTATGTTTTTGATGTCACAATCTGCATCTGATTATATTATGTATTCCTTAACAAATTATCCTAGACATTATTATCTTTAATATTTCTGTCTTTTAACCTGCATACTAAAGATATAGTAATTTACACACCACCATTACAAGGTTAGAATATTCTGAATTTGACTCGTACTTACTTTTACCTGTGAGTCTTACACTTTCATAAGTTTCTGTACTATGAAATATCACCGTTTTCTTTCAGCTTGAAGAATTCCCTTTAGCTTCTCTTGTAAAATAGATCTGGCGTTTCACCTTTTGTTTTAATTATTTATCCCTCCTTCATTTCTAAGGAACAGTTTTGCCAGCTACAATATTCTTGGGTGGTAGGTTTTTTGTTTTTTTTTTTTTTTCCTTCAGTATTTCGAACATGTCATCCTACACTCTCCCAGCCCATAAGGTTTCTATTGAGATTTCTGTTGGTATTTCTTATTGGAACTCTCTATGTGGATGTGATTTGTTTCTTTTTTCTTACTGTGTTCAAGATTATCTCTTTGACTTTGATTTGTAAAGTTTGATTATAACATGTTTTGGTATAGTCTTGTTTAGATTGAGTCCGGTTGAAGGCCTTTGATCTCCTTTTACCTGAATATTTATATCTTTCCCCAGATTTGGAAAGTTTTCTGCTATTTCTTTAACTAAGCTCTAACTTCCTTATCTCTCTCTTATCCTTCTTGCACTTCTGTAACTCTTGCACTTCTGTAAACAGTTGCTGTTTTAATGCTGCTCCATAAATCCCATAAGTGTTCTTCACTCATTTTCATTATTGTTTTCTTTATTTCTTCTAATTCCTATGATCACATATTTTTAAATAATTTGTCTTTGAGTTCACAAATTCTACTGCTTGATCAATTCTTCTGTTGATGTTCTTTATTGCAATTTTTTTCTATTTATTATATTTTACTCCAGAATTTCTGTTTGATTTTTAAAAATAATTTTAATCTTTTTGTTGAATTTTTTTGTTTAGATCATTTATTGTTTTCCTAATTTCATTGAATTTTTTCTCTGTATTTTTTGAAGTTCACTGAGTTTCCTTAATATAATTACTTTGAATTATTTATTGTGTAGTTCATGTATCTCCATTTCTTTAGAGTTTGTTACTGATTCTTTATTTTGTTCTTTTGGTGGTGTCATGTTTTCCTGATTGTTCTTTATCTCATGGCTGTGTGTTGCTGTCCACATATTTGAAGACTTGTGAACTTACTTTAATCTTTGATTGGCTTTGACTGGGAATATCCTTCAACAGTCAGCTCAACAAGATTCTGGGCAGGCCACTTGGCTTGATGCTGGAATTTTAGGGCAGGGTTTCCTAGTGCCTGAGTTAACATGTGGGTGGGGCTGGTGCCTAGATCTGCAGGACTGGACCTGAGTCCTGGAGCCAATGGGATAGACCTCTTGATTGAGCCTTTGTGGTTAGGCCTGGAGCCTGGGTCCATAAGGGCTGCCCTAAAGCCAAGAAGGCTAGGTCCAAAGAAGCTGACCCAGTGTTAGAATTAGCCTTGAATCTGAATCTTCATGGTCATACCAGGCACTGGGATAAGCTAGGCATCTTAGTCCACTGAGATAGGCTTGGAGCCTAAGTCCATATGGGCAGGCCTGGGGCTGGGTACTAGATCTATAGGGGTAGACCTGGAGCCTTGGACTGTGAGGACTGGCCTGGCACAAGAGTCCAGTGGAATGGACCTGGATTCTAGATCTGCTACAGCCAGCCTGGACTCTGGGTCCACTGAAGTCTGAGGTTGCAGGAACTGACCCAGACCTGGGACCAGTCTGGTACTGGGGCAAAGTAAAGGCTGGGCCTGTGGGGGCTATTCTGGAGCCTAGGATTTTGGTTACTTTTCTAATGCATGGAGCCATGGTGGCTGGCCTAGAGGATAGATCTGCAAGGACTGGCCTAGATCCTGGGGCCATGAGGGCCAGCTTGTAACCCATGTACACAATGGTGGTTTTGGAGCCTTGGTCCATGGCTTCCAGTCCAGTGCTAGGATATAGTGGGACAGTCCTGGAACCTGGGTCTACTAGAATAAGCTTGGATCCTAGGTCTGCTGTAACATGGTGCTATAAGGGCCAGTCTGGGGAGTGGGGCCTCAGGGAATAATAGCCTGGCACTGGACAAGCCTGGGTCCTATGCCTACAGGTGCCAGGTTGATGCCTGAAGGCAGGGGTGCTGACTTCATGCCAGGGTGAGCCTGAATTTGGGAGCTGTGTGGGTTGACCTGGCTTAGGGCTGGTTGGAAATCTAGGGCTGGCTTGGAAGCTGGAATCACAAGGTCTTGTCTGGCAGTGAGTAGGTCTGATACTTGTATCTACGGGGACCAGCCAGGAGGCTGAATCTGAAGATGCTGGCCTGATGACTAGGCTTGGAGTGCATGGCATGGCACTAGGGCAGTCCTGAAGCCTGGTGCCTTAGGTATCAGTCTAGTGCTGAAGGTAAAATGGAGGTCAGGGCTGTCAGGTAGCCTTGCCCTGAGGCAAGACTTGTGAATAAGTCTGTCGGGGTTGGCCTGGTACTGGGGCAGGGTGAGTGCTGGGTCAGGTCCAAAGTCTGGAGCTATACAGGCCTGCCCAAAACTGTGTTTTACTATAGTGGGCCTAGTATTGGGGACTGAAACAACGTCTAGTGCTCATTTCTCTCTCTTTTCTCCAAATGGATTGTATCTTTCTCCATTCTGTGCTGCCTGGATTTAGAAAAAGAGCAATGAGAGTAATGTAAAACCATCCTTCTCACTGTCTTCAATCAATCTTTTCTTATTTGTGCTTCACCCAGGTGCTGTTATGTCTCACCTCGTTTCTCTAGCTCTGATGAAGGTATTTTTGTGCATGGATAGTTGTTCAAATTGATGTTTTTGCAGGGAATGAGCACTGGAAAGTCCTATTCCATAATTTTACTGACGCGATGCCCTGGCTTTTCTCCACATCTCTGAAATCTAAATTCTAGGCACACACACTTGGCCTCTTTGGCATCCCTTGTGTTGGCTATTCCCTCTGCAAATGTCTTCTCCAAAATATCTGCATGACTATCTAACTTACTACCATCTAAGCCCAAATGTCATCTTCTTAATGAGCTCTACCCTGATGACTTTATTTAAAATTGCAAACTATCCCTTCTCCCAACCCTCCCAAATCCCCACTTTGCTTTATTTTTGTTGAATTTATCACTTTTTAAATATACTGTGCAGAAAAGAGTTAACATAGCAGGACTAACTGCTGTTCTTTGAAAGTCCTGCTTATAGGTTTGTTCCTTGGCTGGTATCTGGGAACTTGGTTTTTGGAGAGTTTCTAAAACTTAATTAACAGCTAAGAGTGACTTATTGTGCCTAAACTGTGTAAACAATATGGTTTATGTTGAGCATCTGTTTTTTTTCCCTAAGAGTCTGAGATTTGGGTATATGCCAGGCAGAGGATGCCTATGTGATCAGCCCCCAATAAAAGCTGGGTGCCGTCTCTAATGAGCTCCCCTTGTTGGCAACGTTTTACACATTGCCATAATTTGTTCCTGGGGGAATTAAGTGAAAGACTCCATTGGGAGAAGACTCTGGAAGTTTGCATCTGGTTTCCTCCAGATTTTTTTTCCTGCATCTTTTTGCTTTTCTTGTTTACTTTGTATCCTTTCACTGTCATAAATCATAGCTACAAGTCCAATGATATTCTGAGTCCTATGAGACCTCCCAATATTAGAGGTCCATAAATCATCAAATCTGGAAGTGGTCTTAAAGATCTCCCAACACATATAGTATATTAGTTAGGTTTCTCCAGAGAAAGAGTTTCAATAGGCTATAGATAGATGGATACATAGATAAAAAGAGATTTATTGTGGGGGATTGGCTGCTACAGTTATGGAGGTTGGGAAGTCCCACAATCTTCTGTTTATAACTTATTAGCACAGGAAAGCCAGTGGTGTATTTTCATTCCAAACCTGACATCCTGAGAACCAGGAGAGCTGTCTTTGTCTGTTTAGTAACTATACAGGAATACTTGAGTCAGAGTAATTTATAAGGAAAAAGAGGCTTATTTGGCTTATGGTTCTACAGTCTGTACAAGAAGCATGGTGACAACATCTGCTGGTTTCTGGTGAGGTCTTCAGGCTGCTTCCACTCATGGGGGGAAAGCAAAGGGGAACTGGTGTGTGCTGAGAGCCTATGGCAAGTGAGGAAATGAAAGAGAGAGGGGAGGTGCCAGACTATTTTTAACAATCAGGTCTTTTGGGAATTAACAGAGTAAGAATTCACTCATTCCTGCCTCAGGGAGGGTATTAATCTATTCATAAGGAATCTGCCTCCAACACCCAGATACCTAATGCTCCCTAATGGGAGCATTAGGCTCACCTGTCAGATTTGATCTTAATGGAGATCAAATTGCAACATAAAGTTTAGAGGGGTCAAACATCCCTACTATACCAGGAGCCAGTGGTGTAAGTCCTGATCTGAGTCCACAGACCCAAGAACCAAGATTGCTGATGTCTGATGTCACGGAAAACTGGATGTACCACCTTGAGCAGAAAACATCTACTTTTTGTCTGCCCTTTTGTCTTCTTCAAGTGCTCCACAGATTGCATAATGCCCAGCTGCGTTGATAAAGGCCATCTTTGCTCAGTCTACCATTGCAAATTCTACTGTCTTCTGGAAACATTCTTTCAGAGACACAGAAATAATGTTTTATAAGATATTTGGGCATCCCTTAGCCCAGTCAATTTGGTACATAAAATTAACCATCACATATTGTATACAATTTATTTATGTGTCTTTATCCATTTTTTAATTTTTTCAATTATAAGTTCGACAAGATATAAATTCTCATTGGTTTTGTAGCTTAATATATCCCAAATGCCTAAATGCACCCAGCTTATAGTAAATACCGAACATATATTTGTTGAATTAATGATAAATTCAATTATATTTTGGAGGAAAAGATTCTGAGTAAATTTACCAAGAAACATTCATTAAAGAAGGCCTATTAAAATATAAAAGTTATATAATAAAGCTTAAAGAAAATGAAATTATACCACATGATTAAATAGTAAAATTAAATACTATGAAAATGCTAATTTCCCCAAATTAGTATATAGGTTTAAATAATGTCTAATAAAAACCAAAGATTATATTTTTGACAACATTATTTAAAAATTCAACAGAAAAAAATCATTTGTAAATGTTATAGTCCACAGTTTCTTATTTGTCCTTTATCTGTACTCATATTCTAAACCTGTATTCTTACTTAATTGCTTCCTTTAATTTGCCTTCAACTATTATTCAAAAATTTTAATAATATCCAAACTATATTCTGTCTTTATATTCTATTCTGACATGCAGGATCATATCATAAACTTGCTAAGCAAAATACATACATATGTGTATATACATATATACACACACACACACACACACACAAACACAAAGTCGAATTCCTCCTTTCTATTCTCTTCCAACCACCCTCTTAAGAAGTAGAAACACTGTACATACTACAAGAAAATCTACAAATATTTTACCTCTACCAAAGAGGTTAGCAAGACTAACACATTCTCCTTCCTTTGCCTCTCCTGATTTTGTCCATTTTCTTCCACTCCAACTTTAGTTGAAAAATACTTTGATTTAAATTTAAGCATACATGTTTTAAACTTGTTTTTTTAAATACAAGGGAGTTTTTGAAAAATGAAAATGAGTACATGGCTAAGATAGGGTGATAGATAAGAGCATTGAAGAACCCTTGAAGAAAAGAGTAAATAAAAGACAACATATTGGAAGAGCCACTTTCAAGAACAGTAAAGCCAAAGTTACAAGAAATAATAGAAATCATGGGGAGTAAACAAGGAAAATTAGTTTCTGTAATAAGGGACATAATTATTTGTGTAGTTGCAGATCCTAAGCTCCTTGGTGTGAAGTAGGAGTAGTGAAGGGAGGGAAAATGACCTGGCATAAATAATGAGAATAAAGAGAGAAATCTATTACATCATCCATCCCAGAAGTATAAAGGATAATGGGAGAAAAAATACTAACAGTTAAGAGAAATGACGAAGAAGCAGAGTCCAAGGGGAAAGTCAGATTTTAGATAAAGCAATGAAGTGAATATGACTTATGATGTGAATATTTGTGTCCCTTCAAAATTTGTGTGTTAAAATTTTAAGTCCCAAAATAATAGTATTAAGAGATGGAGTATTTTTAGATAATTAGTGTCCTTATAAAACTCTTTCCAGAGGGCTAGCTGCCCGCTTCCAATATATGCAAACACAGCTAGAAAGCACTGTCTATAAGGAACAGGCCCTCAACAGACATCAAGTCCACCAGTGACTTTTCTTATCTTCCCAGACTCCAGAACCGTGAAAAATAATTTGTTTTTTTTAATAAGTCATCTAAAGTCTTTTTGTTATTACAACCCAAACAGACTAAGACAGAAATTGGTACTGGGATTGGGATGTTGTTATAACAAATACCTAATAAGTCACTTTATAGAAAGCCTCAGTTTTTTTAGATAATATCTAGGTGGTTATGAATTGAATGTTGGTAGATATATGAATGATAAAGACCATTTTGATGAGGTCTTAAGGAAAAATTAACATGTCATCAGAAACGGGAAAAAAGGTTACCTTTGTTACAAAGTGGCAAAGAACTAGGGTGAATTGGTTTTGGTTTTGTGTCTTAGTGTTTTGTATTAGGTAGAAGTTGTAAGTAATAAAACTTAGTACTTGGCTAAGGTAATTTCTAAGTAAAGTGTTGAAGTTGCATCATGGTTTCTCTTAAATGCTTATTGTAAAATGCAAGGAGAGAAATTATACTAAGACAATTTTTAATCAAAAGAAAAGCAAAACCTAAAGATCTAGAAAATTCTCATCCTGTACATATTGAAAAGAATGAGAAACAGTATTCAGGAGAGAATACCAAAGATAATGCCAAGTGATGATTAAACAAGCTTAGTATGGATTAACCATTTCTATGAAAGTCAGGTGTTATTCATCAATTTGGGTAACAGGCTGGAAGAGTTTTGAGTTAGATGTTAGAAAAAGTCTACATTGCCATAAACAATTGATTAAGGGCAATTCTGGTGAGGCCTCAGAAGAAGACGAAAACTGCTTCCTGATTATATTTATATATCTAAAATAGTTGAATTAATAAAAACAGTGAGAAGTGTGGTGGTTTCCAGGAACAGGAGGGAAGAAATAGGGAGCCGCTGTTTTACAGGTATCAATTTCAGTTACAGAGATTTGCTGTACAACATTTTGCCTATAGTTGGAAATACTTTATTTCACACTTAAAATTTGTAAGAGGGTACCTGTCATGTTCAGTTTCTTTAACCACAATTTAAAAATGAAGGGAAATTCATAGTATTTTTCAACATTTTTTGGTTAAGAGAGAGCGTTTTTCAAATTTTACACCTTTGGTGGAGATGCAGGGCTCAAACTATTACAATTAGTAAATAGTTCTCAAAATTATTTAACATGAATTGCTCTGGTTTCATGCTCTGAAACAAACAAAAGAAGTCTCATTTGGTTTTCCATACACATTTGTGAAACAGATTATTTTTTAAATAAACTTTATATTTTAAAATAATTTTAGATGTATAGAAAGTTGCAATGACAGTGCAGAGATTTTCCTTATGCTCCTCACCCAGTTTCACCCATTGTTGCCAAAAAATGAAGTTGTGCTTTCATGTCCTTAAGTCTGAGGAGTGGACTAGCCAGACATCTCTCAGGAAAGAGCACCTAGAATCCAGAGAACTCTAGGTAGAATAAACAAATCCATATATATTATATCATTGAGGATTTAGGCAGGAGATAGAGCCCACTCTAGTCTTTTCAATGGAAGAAATTTACTATTAAAAAAATATTAACTATTTAAAGGGCATGATGTACAAAAATGAGAAAAAAAAAACTCTAATGATTACTGGGACAGTTGATGTAAGGATTAGCCATAACCTTTAGAAATAAAGGAAACTATCCAAAGAAAGAATAAACTTGGAATAATCTGCTCTCCCTCAAGGTGGACATTCAGATCCTATTAGGGCAGAAGCTGTTGTGGCCCATTAGATGGCAGAGAAGATCTCTGAGGCTAAGTTTAGTGAACAGGACTTCACTCAATGAGTGCCATTGGTACTTGTAAGGAAGCTGCTGGTATGTCTGCGAAACTAACTAGGAAATTTCCCATTGGGATTCTGGTGAAATTTATTTATTAATCTGTCTACAAAGATGCTAGCAAAACTGCCAGAAATGTACTTAATGAGATACTAGCAAAACTTGCTGGTGTGCCACTGAGTCTCTGGCACACCACTGGAAAGAAACTCATTTGCTGACAAAGAAGTTGCCAGTGCCAGGGAGTCACTGTTGGCAGCCATGCTGTGAGAACAAGGGCAAAGTTCCAGAATCAGAATCCCCTTCTGCTTGTAGTGCCCTCTACTAACAAGGTTACCATTTTGCTGGATGGCAAAGGAAATATGGTAACAGGGCCCAGCCCCAGTATCACCAATCAGGGCAAATGAAGGTAGATTTAGAGATGAGAGGCGATTAATTGATAACTGGTTCACATATTAGGTGTCATCTCAACTAAGAGTACATGTAACAAGGACACAAATATCCTTCCTTCATTCAGATGTGGGAAAAATATATATAGCTTCTTTGTTTCTTTATAACTCTTCCTCATGAGCCAAAAGCATCTGAGTAGCAGAAAAATAAAACTCACTATATTTTACTCCAATCCTTTAGATTTATTACATTGTTATAAGGTAAACATCCGTTTTATACATGTACTCAGTATGGTTATATGAAATGGTCTGCCTCTTAAATTACCTCTCACTCCTACAACTAAATCAAAGATGGCTGGAAAGATGTGAGTGCTTAGGTTAATGCAGCGTCTTAGGAATGAGTGGAAGAATCCTTGGAGCTACACAGTGTCCTCTACATTACCCTATACGTGATGGTTAATATTAGGTGTCAACTTGATCGGATTGAGTGATGCCTAAATGGCTGGGTAAAGTCTTGTTTCTGGGTGTTGTCTGTGAGGGTGTTGCCAGAGGAGATTGACATTTGAGTTGGAAGAGGAGAGGAAGACCCACTCTCAATGTGGGTGGGCACCACCCAATCAGCTGCCAGCTGGCTAGAACACAGCAGGCAGAAGAAGATGGGATAACCTTGCTTGCTGAGTCTCCTGGCTTTCTTCTTGTGATGGACACTTGCTTCCACTCCTCTTGCCCTTGGACATCACACTCTCGGTTCTTCAGGCCTTGGACTCTGGGACTTGCACCAGTGGCTTGCAGGGGTTCTAGGGCCTTTGGCAACAGACTGAAGCCTGCACTGTTGGTTTCCCTGGTTTTGAGGCTTTTGGATTTGGACTGAGCCACTACCAGCTTCTTTCTTCCCCAACTTACAGATGACCTATCATGGGATCTCACCTTATATAATGTAAGCCAATTCTCTCTAATTAACTTCCCTTCATATATACATATATCCTATTTGTCTGTTTCTCTGAAGATTTATGACTAATATACTATATATCTCAATGAGGTGGTAAGTGGTCTTGTCTGTTACTTGTACTAATTAGTTTTAAAAGTTAAGACTGGTCTCATATGCATTTTGGGCAAGGAGCGTCCAAATCTATTCTTAGAGCTAAAACTTCTTGTCATTTTGTCATAGAAGTCACCATATGTAGTAAATTCCTGGTGTCTGGACTTCATTGACTCAATAAATATCAGTTGTTATCTTTGGCATTCTTTTACCATCACATTTAAGAATTTCTGGGATGCTGGATCAGCTATGGGAGGTGACGATCACCGACTCAGTTTCATTTATCTACTTACTATGCTACCATTTTGTACCCTGACCAGTAAATGGTTTAGTGGGCATTTTCTAAAGGCAGGCAGGCTTTTAATAGTGAAACTGGAGATACTTGATACCACCTAGAGCTTCAAAAGCCACACCCAAATAATGGAGTGTTCCTAAAGACTACACACTTTCATGTATACCTACAAGAGTTGGGAATAACAGAGATAAAATCTCTAGCTTCTCCCTATTCACTCTTATGTTCTCCACTTTCCCTCAGAGGCAATAAGGACCTGTATCAAGTTTTGCCTTTTATAATAACTCATTTCTTCCCTACACTAACCTTATGACTAAGTCTTACTGATATTACAGGGTAGAACAATAATAATTTCAGGTAACATATTGCTTCAGACCATAAATGCAACTTTGGAAACACTTAAAGTTTTCTGACAGATTTGCATGCAATCTATACTCGCTTTCCATATTTCTATACCTTCTATATTTTTTGTAACCCATGACAATTTTGTTTCTGTCCTTCATACTCTTAACCATGAAACCTAGAATAAACGGCAAGTTTAGCCAAGAGACATGGGAATGAAAATCTTTAGTCATAAAGGTTGAAAGATGGCCACATTATTGTGCAGACAACTAAAGTATCAAAGAAATAAGTAGGAAATACAACAAAATGAGAGATAAGAGATGTGTGTGAGTGTTCACATATTGTCTGTAAGTTTATCTGTAGATAAGAAAAGACATCAATTTAAGTGTATAGCAATAAAATGTAAATAAAAAGGAAGATTAAAGTAGCAGTTCAAAGAAACAGAGCTGTATGGATATTAAACATATGGTGAGTGATTTTATTATACCCTCTGGGTACTATTAAAACACCCACAAGTAATCTGATTACTTGTCCCATCTGGAATCCACAAAGCTTCAGGTTAGTTGCTATGTACCCAACTGCATGCCCTCAGAATAATTGGTGTTGTCTTATTTTTTTTCCTTATTAGCATTCTCTGTCATCGCCAAAAATGACATGGAAAGAGTACCCAAAGTGCATAACTGAAGCTGGCAAAGGAGTCTCATCTGTTATTTTTGTTTTATCTCATCAGCCACTTTCTTTTGAAGTTTAACAGAGGGATGAACATTTTATTTCATCTTGTCTTATCTAGTGGCTTAAGTAAGTTTAGAAGTTTTGCCAATTTGAAACACGTCGTAGTCTACATTCCAATCAATGTGGATATGAGTGTGTATGTGTGTGTGTGTATTATATACATCATTTATTGCAAGACAAAGACATTCTAAAACCTTTTTAATCAATGAAGCCTTGAATTTGACTGGAACTTTTCTTTGTGTACCACTACACTTTCCCTAAAAGTTGTCTCTGCTTTAGACATTTGTTAGTAGTGCCAATTTGAGAGACATTTGCCAAATAATGTGTGCATGAATTTTTAGCGCTTTCAAAGAAAAGAAACACAAGGTAGCCTAGGAATTTACAGGGAATCCATTATTTCTTTATGTATTGTAATTAGACTAAATAAATGGCCCTTTAGTAACATTTTTTCCCCACCCTGCCCCTCTAACTTCCTTCTTTCTCTTGTTCTATCTTCTTGCCTTTTGAGGTGTTAAAGCAATTAAGTGAAAAAAAAAAAGAAAAGAAAGCCTGACTTGTCATCTTTCATGGTGACTGGAAAATCAATATTCAGCCTCTTCCAGTCAGAGAAGGCTAGTAAATCCAAAGATTGGACCCTTTAACATGAATGATTTGCAAAACCAATTTACTTGGAATTACTTAAAAATGCCCATGCCAAATCTATTAGTTATAAGACTGAAAACTTATAAAATTTTATTCTAGCCTCATATTTTCCTATTTTGAATGCATGTAGGTCGATTTTCTTATTTGATATACATGCATTTAATCACCATTAATTGTAGTTTCAAAATTTTCTCAGTCTGAATTTAATTTATGTTTAGCTTCCTGTCTTCTTTCATATTGTTTTAAATGTATTTTCTCCAAAACTAGCTATCATCACTTTATTTTTTAATGTATTGATAAGGACTTTCATATTCAAACCAGCTTCTCTTAATCCGTAATTCAAAACAAAACAATGGAATTGGAGAAAAGAAAGATGTTTAACATCAACAAATTTCAAGTGAGACAGACAATATAAGATAGAATACAGGAGGAATCCCCAATAAATGTGAAGCAGATGAAGCTAGATTAAAAAATTCTAATCTTTATAAGACTTCAACTTTATACCAATTAGAATATGGGTACCAGCCGACTTCTATGTGAATGATTTTGGGGATGAGGGAGGAACAGACACTGAAATTTCATTTTCCTCACACAGCAAAGTCATATCTTCAAATCCATGCAGAGATATAAACTACATAGGAACTAAGCAGAAAATAAGAACAGGTTAATGAATGTGAGGCAGACATATCAGAACACAATAAGTAAATTCTTGGCAGGTCATTTTAGACAAGGGGCTATGCAGATAAAGCCTGAGATGGGATCAGAGAAGGGTACTTAGTTACGAGTGTAGTGTATAATAGACAGTCAAAACACACATCTGCTATTTTTACCAATAAGGAATCCAGATTAATCTTTCCTATTGCTATAATGAGTTATCAAAATGTAACAAAAACACAGCCTAGAGAGATATACTGAAGAACAAACAGAACTGCATTTAATTTTCTTTGACAAATCCAATTTTGTAATTATTTTCTCAGGTTTTTAATTTCAATGTGACTTTAAAATTTATTCATTTATGTATATGCATTAATTTGTTTTAAAATAATATCCCCTGGCCGGATGCGGTGGTTCACGCCTGTAATCCCAGTACTTTGGGAGGCCAAGGCAGGAGGATCAGCGAGGTCCGGAGTTCGAGACCAACCTGACCAACATGGAGAAACCCTGTCTCTACTAAAATACAAAATTAGCTGGGCGTGGTGGCACATCCCTGTAATCCCAGCTATTCTGGAGGCTGAGGCAGGAGAATGGCTTGAACCCAGGAGGCAGAGATGGCCGTGATCCGAGATCGTGCCATTGAACTCCAGCCTGGGCAACAAGAGTGAAACTCTGTCCCAAAATAATAATAATAATAATAAAATAATATTCCCTAAATTTACACATATCGATTCACGAAACATCGCTCAGGAATAATATAGTTGCATTTTTATTTCTTTATATGTATATATAAACAATAATGTAATCATCTTTTTTTTTTTTTTTTTTGTCTTTTTAGACTGAGTCTTCCTCTCTGGCACAGGCTAGAGTGCAGTGGTGAGATCTCAGCTGTCACTGCAACCTCCACCTCTGGGTTCAAGCAATTCTCCTGCCTCAGCCTCCCAAGTAGCTAGGATTACAGGCATGAGCCAGCAAGCCTGGCTAATTTTTGTATTTTTAAGAGAGACAGGTTTTCACCATGTTGGCCATGGCTGGTCTTGAACTCCTGACCTCAGGTGATCCACCCACCTCAGCCTCCCAAAGTGCTGGGATTATAGGTGTTAGCTACCGCACCCAGCCCAATTTTTACAGGTATATTTTTCATTTTTAAATAATTTATTTCAAGACATGGATTTTATTTGCTTATATATGCCTATATACTCATATATATAATTTATACAAATTAATATTTTTAAAAAATTTATATATATATAAAAATATATGGTTTCAGGAAGGCATTTTTAAGTATGGTATATTTTATTAAAATAGAAATCATCAGAAAAATGTTTGCATTTATAAGGTAACATATATATACTTAAACTGTGTGTATGTGTCTGTGCATGTGCTTATTTTAAGTATTGTGGTCACTGTGGAATGGTTCCTAAAAGCCAATTGTAGCCTACTGATTCACTTAACTTTCTTTATTATAGAGATAGAAAAGATATTCATCTTTTTACATTGCCTGTCATTTAAGGGTGGCCAAATATCATAGTTCTGGCCAATGTGATACAAGCGGAAGTACTTCAGAGAGTTATCTTTTTTCATCAAGATTTAATGAAAAGATGGTTTGGGTCCTTTCACTTTTATCTTTCTTGAAACACAGACATAAAGCTTAGAGGTAAAATAGCCATCTTGCCAAAACCATACACCAAAAATGGAAGGGCAAGATGTGAGAAAGAGCTGAGGTCACATAATGATACTAGAATAATGTATCTACCCTGGCCTGCCTCCCTCTGAGGTCCTCATTGTTGAAATGAATAAATCTATTATTGTTTAAGCCACAGTATTACAATTTTCTGTTTCTTCCATCAAAAAGCAATTCTAACTGATATAACTAGCATATAAATTTTGAAGCTTTCTTGATGAATTGTATTTTAATAAAATATATTATTCTATAAGTACTTCCCTGAAAGCCTATGAATAGAAAATATATTTTAAAGAATTATAACTTCAGAAAATAGTACTTTCAATTTTTAAATTTTTCCATTGCCAGTATTTTATAGTAGTGGCTATGTTGGTTAAACTAAATATCTACAAGTAAAATTTTTATTTTTATTTTTTTCTGTGAACATTACTATAGTATGATTCTCACATGCTGGCTTAAATTTTACTTGCCATAACCTGAAACATGCCTTTTATCAAAATAAAGTCATGAAATATTAAAATCAGAAATTAATATTGAAATCAGCAAACATCTGTTGATTGCTTAATATGGTACTAAATTTGGATTTCTTGAGAACAAAAAATATAACATATATTATTTGTCATGAGATAATGTAAAATGAAGCTTCATATGAACAAAGAAAGCAAGACAACATGCCAAACTCTCCACAAAAAGACTTACCATAAGACAAACTGCTGTAACAAGCCCCTCTTGGACATCACATTTTTCTGATGAACTACAGTCTTTTTTGGTAAAATGAATATCAACTTTGGCTGAAGATGTTCCTGCTGGTCTTTGGCTCTTGAGCACTGACATTACTAATGATGATTTTTTTTTTTAATTTTTATTTATTTTATTTTACTTTTTAGAAATGGGGTCTCACTCTGTCACCCAGACTGAAGTACAGTGGCAGAATCATACCTCACTGCAGCCTCCAACGCTTGGGCCCAAGCTATCCTCCCACCTCAGGCTCCTGAGTAGCTAGGATGACACCTAGTGTGCACACCACTGCACCTGTGTTTTTTGTTTTTTGTTTTTTTTAAGAGACAGAGGGGTATGTGTCTCCTTATAACACTCAGGCTGGTCTCAAACACCTAGCCTCAAGCAATCCCCCCGCTTTGGCTTCCCATAATGCTAGGATAGCAAGCATGAATCACCACTCCTGGTCCCCAGTATTTCTTTTGTATTGATTAATTCATGTCACGTTTTTATAACATTTAACATTTGCAGCAATATTAATTCAAATGAATAAACTAAGTTGCAAACATCATGGTAAACTGTAGTACCATCCAACTGTATCAAAGATGTCTAACCCTTTAATATGTCAACACTGCCCACACCTATGGCCAACCACCTCCTCATAGATTACCAAGGAAAAGAAATCATAGGTAAATGTTATGTAATATATGCATGTAACAGACTAACATGGCTGAATTAGATAATTGATTTTAGAGACATTGGTGAAGTAAATCTGTAATGACCAATTGAATCTGGTTTCATCCCTTGTCAACTGTATTTTATTCACAATTTTGAGAATAGGTGAGGCATAGTATAATTTGATTGTGAACATAAATCTGGTGCCTGTGAATAGGAAAAAAAGACTGGATAAATATTAGGAGGGATATGGAGAGGTGAAAAAGAATGAAGAAGATTAAATAGTTCCCATCTGCACTGCATAATTTCTCAGTACATTATTTTAATTAATTCCATACAGCACCATAATTGTGTATTTTTGTACACTTTCAGTCATTTGTCAAAAGTACTTTATGGTTTTTTTTTTAACAGTTTGTCTACAATGCCTACTTTATTTCAGAAATCAGGCACTTAATACAAATTCATTGAAGATTGACCCAATTTTATTTTTCTTCACAGACATAATTTTACTTTTTTTAAAATTTTTTTTCATAGTTTTTGATGGACGGGAGACTCTTGTAATTTAAATGAAATGGAAATTGTTTTAGGTCAAATATATAATTGTGCTAAATCTTTCCATGTTTGATAAGCTATTCAGCAATAAATTTGTACACTATTTAGCCAGTATTCCTAGACACTTTATCATCTCCTTTTTCTAGTAAAGCATTTGAATCCTAGGATCCAGCAAAAGATAACACTTATAATTTAATATGTCAATAAAAGATACACAATTCAATTTAAAAAGGCTACTGTAACCAGTTTGACTATAACATATTATAGCTATCATTGAAATAGATGAAAGATAGTAGATTAAATACTTTATGGTAATTTTATGGTATTGAGATTTGTTTTCTTGTCACAGCTGAACTGAGATTTCTTATCACATAGCTATAAAAGAGATTTCTAGATTTACATATCTAATATTTGCATTATAAAAATAAAGCACCACAATTATTTGCTTATCAAGGGTATCCATAACAAATATGCAATAACATAAACATACCCAAATGATTGACAGACTTCTTCAGTTTGCATCCTGATATTGTTTTACTTCTGTCATAGACATGATATATGGTTGAACTCTGAAGGCATGGTAAGGGAAAATGGAAGAAAAAAAGCAAATATAACAAAGACCTCATATTATCACTTATTTGGGCTTACTAATCATCAATTTCCTGCATTAAGACTATTTAAAAAAAATCTGTGAGAATAAGTACATTTCCGTGAAAATGTGGTAAACGACAAAAATATACCATGATCAATTATCAAACAATAAGGCGTTATTGAAGAATTATAATGTCTGCTTCAACATGGCAGATACATTACCATCAAAACTTTTTGTATAGTAATTACCAAAAAATAAACTTCCACGTGGGAAAATTATGCTTGCATAAAACAAAGTTAATGCATTTTATCCATCTAGTAGCATTTATCATTGACCCTGTTTTTTAAAAATTGCAGTACTTGAAGCATTTTAATAGCATTCACTTGCTTTTGGCATTTTCAAAATATTTATATCATTCATATTGTCCAGAATCTTTCCAGAATCATTTTCTACATCGTACTCTGTGCCTGAGGAGGCTGAACTTCATGGACTGAGTCAATAGGCTCTCTGATCCTTGAACTTCTCACTGGATTTAGGCCGTCTGAAGAGAAAATTAGGGGGCAGGGTGACAGTAAGGATGAAGTATATTCCTGGCTCATTTTTTGTCTGGTTGCAGACTAGCTATGGCTAATTCTCAACTGAAGTCGTAGTTCCTGTCAGGTGGCCATCTGAGACTACAGCATTCCCTTCAGGTTGTGGGAATCTCTCCATCTTCCTCACTCCTCGAAGATGAGAGGTGATGATACTCTTCAACTCGTTAGCCCTATCGTGGAAGGTTCATCATTCCCTGTTGGTTTTCCTTCACCATGCTCATACCTTTGTAAATATCATTTTATTCAACGCCCTTTAATTACTACATTTGAGGATGGCAACTGCTTCTGTCTAGAACTCGAACTGTTACATTTTTCTTGAATTTAGTGTAGTATTTTTATATTGGACAATATCATAATTCAAATATCCAACATTATCAGAAAAGTAAGAATGTTGGATTTTTAGTATACTGACTTATAAGCACATGAGTAACTGACCTTCAGTAAATACTCGTTACACATTTGCCTGCTAACTTAGGGTATAGTTAATCAAAGTTAACTTTTTTGATGAGTAGAGTCATTATCAATTAAATATTTTATTAACACTTATAGTTTAAACTTTAGGTACAAATATAGATGTCATGGATCAATAGATGTTAGATGTTAAAATGGACAGTGCAAAATTGTCTTCTAGGAAAACTTATCATTTGTACTACCACTAACATCATAAGAAAATAAATATTTCTGAGCAGTAACAGAATGGATTTTGTATATTTTTTTTAATTTTGCCAGTCAATTAACAAAAAGTAGCATCTTAGTATTGTTTTAATTAGTATTTTGGTTGCTAGTGAAGTTGGATATGTTTTTATGTGCATATTGTCAATGTGCATTATTTTTTAGTGAAATGTCTCCTCACAGTTTTATTCATTTATGTTGGAGTAATTAAGCTTTTAGACAGCTCTGATGTCCAAGATTTTATTGAAGGCAAACTATAAATTATGATGTTTTCCATTGATATAAGGTAGACGTGGAGGACATTCTTGAGTGAAGATGATGAGTTTTGTTTTGGACAAATGATACATTTGTGGGTACCTATGGATGTCATTTATATGACATGGGTAGATGGATGGGTAGTTGATTATACAGTATATTAGAGCTTGGTAAAGAGTTTTCTGCTGTAAATATAAATTTGTGAAAGTTCAGAGTACATAAAATATAAATAAATGATTAGTGTGTAAAGTGATTTTTTTAAAAGTACAATATTATAAAGAATACCAACTTAATGGCTTTGTAAAAAGTTCATGTAGAAGAGGCAGAAGGAATAGAAAAATTAATAGAATGTAATGTCATAGAAAGTGAGAGAAAATGTTATCACATACTGGGAAAGGTCAAATATAATGGAAACAAAAAATTGCAATTTTTTAATTAACAAAAATGGTTCCTTAGTGACTGTGTTGAGAGACATTTTAGTGTTATGGCAGAACTAGCAACATGAGAACTTGAAGAACGAATGAAAGGTAAGTGACTGAAGATGAGGTTGTAAAAAATGTCATGAAAGGTCTTCTATTGTGAAGGAAAATTGAGACAGCTTTATTTGCAGGAAGTTATGGAACTGAGGGAGTTCAGGTTAGTGTTTCCAAAAAATTAAACTGTAAACAGAATTGAGCATATTTTAATTCATTAAGAATTAAATAAGACTTAATTGAGACTTCATTATTAATGAAGAAACTAAGTGTGTCAGAAAACTACAAGCAACAATAGACAAGAGGTGACTGATAGAGTTATGTAACAGAGAGAACAGGAGGGTATAAGATCCAGGGCATAAATGGAAAACTAAACTTGGTAACACAAATGACTTGCAAATCATTGGTAAAGATACAATTATGTGTATCTGTGCAAAAGAATTAAGATAAGTGAATAACATTAGTTTGATGGTAAGTAGATTCTCTGGAAAATATAAATTAATTTTCCTAAACATGAGGGGAAAATGAGGTGGGTGATAAGATTGAAGATTTGGGTATTGTAGGAAAGTTTAAGGTAATTTCTGAGGACAAGCAGCAGACTGGGAGAAAACATTTGCAAAGCACTTATCTGGTAAAAGATTTGTATCCAGAATACGCACACAAAAAAAGTCATGACTCAATAAGAAGACAAACAGTCCAATTTAAAAATCGACAAAAATAGGCCCAGCGCAGTGGCTTATACCTGTAATTCCAGCACTTTGGGAGACCAAGGAGGGTGGATAACCTGAGGTCAGGAGTTCGAGACCAGCCTCATTTTTATTTTCAGTAGAAACCCCCTCTCTACTAGAAATAAGAAAATTAGCTGGGTGTGGTGGTGTGTACCTGTAATCTCAGCTACTCAGGAGGCAGAGAATTGGTTGAACCCAGGAGGCAGAGGCTGCAGTGAGCAGAGATTGTGCCACCACACTCCATCCAGCCTGGGCAACAGAGCAAGATTTCTCAAAAAAAAAAAAATTTACAAAAATATAAATAGAGAAAAATATATACAAATGTCTAATAAGCACATAAAATAGTACATAACAGCATTAGTCATTAGGTAAATGCAAATAAAAATAATAAGAAAATAACATTTCACGCCTTCTAAAATAGCTATAATTTTAAAAACAGACAATAACCAGTAATGGCAAGGACGTGAAGAAACAAAAATCTTCATACATTGCTGTAGAATTAGAAAATGGAGCAGCAATATTGAAAACAATTTATCAGGTTCTCAAAAATAATTTTAAAAAAAATTTTAAAAATCTTTAAAAAAAATTTTAAAAATAAAACTATCATATGACTCAGCCATTCCACTCCTTAGGTATATACACAAGGGAAATGAAAACATATGTCCACAAAAAGACACGCACAGTAACATTCATAGTATCATGATTCATTATAGCAAAAACCTGGAAACCACCTAAAAGTTTATCAACTGTTGAACAGATAGACACAATGTAGTACATATCCATAAATTGGAGTACTATTTAACAATATAAAGGGATAAACTGATGCATGCTGTTACATATAAACCTCAAAACCAGAAGCCAGACTCAATAGACTATGTATTGCATAATTCCTTAAATAAGAAATGTTTATAAGGCAAATGTATAGACAGAAAGTAAATTAGGTATCACCTAAAGGTGGAAACAGTAATTTACTGTAAATAGGCATGAGAGATTTCATTGGAGGGATAAAAATATTCTAAAACTGACCTATGGTGATGGTGAACCACTTTGTGAAGTTTGGATTTACATAAAGAAATGAAGAGTGCCGGTAGAAATAAATGAAGGTAAAAGAATATATTTTCTTTTTCTTATGTTAATTGTGCTAAAATATAACTTTATAGTAATAGTATTAACAACATATTGAGTATATATAGAACATAGACAAGTGAAATGAATGAGGGCAATGTCTCAAGGGTTGGGAGGGGACACTAAGAATATTTAATTACCAACTACCTTCACTACATGAAGTGTTATAGTGTTATACGAAGGTGGACTTAGATGATTAAAAATATAATTTGGAAACTATATAACCTAAAAACTATAGAAACTTAAAAATATTGGAAACTATGGCAAGCACTAAAAAAAATTGATATTCTAAAAAAAATATATAAGATGGAATAATATAAAATACTCAAACGAGAAAATGCAAAAAAATGACCAAATTAAATAAATAGAAACTAATATCAACATATTAGAAATTAATCCTTCTGTATCAATAATTTTTATAAGAGTCAATGGTTTAAATAAACCAATAAAAGAGTCTGGTAAGGCTGATTTAAGAGTGAATGGTCTAAATAAACAAATAAAAGACAGAGTCCGGTAAGGTTGATTTTTTTTTAAGACACCCAAGTATACACTATAAGAAATTCACAGGGGTGGGGGCGGTGGCTCACACCTGTAATTCCAGCTCTTTAGGAGGCCGAGGCAGGTGGATCACGAGGTCAGGAGTTTGAGACCAGCCTGGCCAACATGGTGAAACCCCGTCTCTACTAAAAATACAAAAAAATAGCTGGGCATGGTGGCATGTGCCTGTAATCCCAGCTACTCGGGAGCCTGAGGCAGGAGAATTGCTTGAATCCACGAGGCAGAGGTTGCAGTGAGCCAAGATTGTGCCATTGCACTCCAGCCTGAGCAACAGAGCAAGACTCTGTCTCAAGAAAAAAAAAAAAAAAAAGAAAGAAAGAAAGAAGAGAAAGAAATTCACTGTAAATATAACAATTCGGATTCAGGCAGGTTAGAAGTAAAGGAATGAAAAAGAAACACGTTCTAAACTAATTTAAAGAAGGAAGGAGTAATTGTATTAATGTGGAACAAAGTATATTTTCAAACAAGTGAAATTGTCAGAGCTAAAGAAAAATATTTTATAATGAACGAAAGGGTCAATTTTCCAAGAAGACATAGCATGCATACACGTGTATGCACCTAAAACAGAGCATCAACATATGTGGGGGGAAAAAAAACCTTATGGAAGTGAAAGAGAAATATATAAATCTACTGCTTTACTTGGAAACTTCAACAATTCTCTTTCAGTAATTGCTATATCAAGCATGCAGAAAGTCAGGACAGATATAGTTGATTGAAAAACACTATAAATCAATTTGATCTAATTGACATTTATGGAACACTTCTTCCAACAACACCAGAATACACATTCTTTCTTAACTCATATGAAATAATCACCAGGATGGACCACATTCTCTGTAATTAATCACATAGGGCACCTTAATTTATGCAAATTTTTAAAATTATTTAGGAGGTTAGGAGATACCAGGGTAAAATGCAGAATGTGACATAAAAACCTAACACTATTAGAAATGTATGAAACAAACTCACTGAAATGTGGGGGACAAGGTGCTGACCTAGATACTATGAAAATATGTTGCACACTAACTGCCTTTTTGTTTTGTAGTATCTTTTCAAGATGTTTATAGAGAAAGCAGCCTTGGAAAATAGAGAAACTGTCTTCTTTTGGGGCAAAAGGCAGATTTATACACTAAACAGTATAATAAATATTCTTTCTCCCTCTGGGACGAAAGTCAAGCCGACTTACTCCCTAAAAGGATTCAGATTCTCTAAGCTTGATGTTCTTCAGTCACGCAATACCCAACTGGGCATGTGCAACCTGGTACCCTTCATGTTACCCTGTAGGATTAGGCACTTTAGCTACTGCTATTGTTGTGAGTAATAAACTGCCTTTTGTCTCTAATTCAAAAAACTTATATACTCTGTCAGCAACCACGAAATTGTGGAAGACTAATATTTAGCTTAGAAGGAATTTAAAATTTTAGATACTTCAAAGATTTTTTTATACATAGATCCAGACCTAGAAAAATGTCGTTATAAGCTTAGCTAACTTGAATTTATGTCAATGAATTATAGTTTTGAAAAATTCTTAAGCCCAAAGAACTAGAGCACATATTATGGGTCCCATCCAGTAGTCCCTGCAAGCTAGGTCTATTACTTCAACTTCAACTAGTAACTATTATTACTGAGTATTACAGTAATTGATTGGTAAATAATTATGGGTTGATTGGGTCCTACTAGTTGTATTTATTTTCTATTACTGCCATAACAAATCACTACAAACTTACCTGCTTAAAACACAAATTTATTATCTCACAGGTCTGTAACTCAGAAGTCCTGTAGACTCAGCTCATTTCTTTGCTCCAGGACCCACATGGCCAAAATCAAAGTGCTGACCAGTATGAGATACCTAGAAGCATTAGGCAGTATCCACTGTCAGGTCATGGCAGAATTTAGTTCCATATTAAATTAGTTGTAATACTGAGGTCCCTGTTTCCTTCATGATTGTTGGGTGAAGATAGCGCTCAGCTTCTAGAAGCTACACACCTTTCTCTATTTGCAATCCTTTTTCTCTATCTTAAAAGGCAGAAGGAGGTGGTTGAGTCTCTCTCATGGTTTGTATCTCACTGACTTCTTTTTCTGGCTGATTTCACTTGCTTTTTCTATCACATATCTCCGACTGACAATTGCACCTTCCTCTTTTGCTTTTAAGGGTCCATGTGATGAAAGCAGGCCACCTCAATAATCTAGGATACACATATTTTTACATTTTAAGGTCAGATGGTTAGTTACCTTAATTCTATCTGCAAAATTCTTTTGCCATGTATCATAACATATTCATATGTGGTAGAGACCATGAGGACCAAAATTCTGTGCATCGCACTGGGTCATTAAATGCAGGCCTAGTCTCTAGACTAAAAATGTTGTATGGAAATTTTGGTAATCATTCACAAGAGAGTCACAAAACTGGATAAAAAGTTTGGGTAAAAAGATCAGAGAAGAAATGACTAAGAAAGAGGATTATTGAATCTGGAGAAGAGGAAAATAATATCAGCCATTTGGTATGTGCTATTATCACACAGAAATAATCCTGAACATGTCTTCTCTGTTAAGAGTGTAACCAGGCCGGGCGCGGTGGCTCACGCCTGTAATCCCAGCACTTTGGGAGGCCGAGGCGGGCGGATCACGAGGTCAGGAGATCGAGACCATCCTGGCTAATACGGCGAAACCCCGTCTCTACTAAAAATACAAAAAATTAGCCGGGCGTGGTAGCGGGCGCCTGTAGTCCCAGCTACTCGGGAGGCTGAGGCAGCAGAATGGCGTGAACCCGGAAGGCGGAGCTTGCAGTGAGCCGAGATCGCGCCACTGCACTCCAGCCTGGGTGACAGAGCGAGACTCCGTCTCAAAAAAAAAAAAAAAAAAAAAAAAAAAAAGAGTGTAACCAGAGGCCGGGCGCGGTGGCTCACGCCTGTAATTCCAGCACTTTGGGAAGCCGAGGCGGGCGGATCACAAGGTCAGGAGATTGAGACCATCTTGGCTAACACGGTGAAACCCCGTTTCTACGAAAAATACAAAAAATTAGCCGGGGTGGTGTCCGGCGCCTATAGTCCCAGCTACTCGGGAGGCTGAGGCAGGAGAATTGCGTGAACCCGGGAGGTGGAGCTTGCAGTGAGCCGAGATCGCGCCACTGCACTCCAGCCGGGGCGAGAGTGCGAGACTCCGTCTCAAAAAAAAAAAAAAAAAAAAAAAAAAGAAAAGAAAAAGTTATTCAATGTTAGTACGGGTTATTGAAGGACACTGTAATCTTTCCTGGAAATTTCTGAGGTTAGAACTAGTCATTTGTATTTCAGGATGGTTTTAAGGCCAGTTTCATTAATAATTGATAATAGGTTAACTTATAAAACAAAGTTAGGTTGCTAGAGATTAATCAAAGTATTAATCCATAGAAAAAATAATTATTTCTCCTTTTCAGAATACTATAAATTCAGTGTTTTCTTAACACTCATATATCTGCAAGGTGAGTCAGAAGAAATGTTGTTCTGAAGGGGTGATGTTTATAAGATGGTACAATAGGAAATTTTGAACTCTTCCCCCACCCCCATGAACACACCAGTTCAACAACAATACACAGAAAAAAAAAAAAATCCCTCTATAAACAATTCGGAAACTTGTTGAGAGGCTATTGGAAATGGGACAGCATGAAGCCAGTCACACTGAAGCTGGTGGGGACACAGCCCCGTGCAATCAGGAAGAAAGCCCTGATTCCCAGCTTTTCTGTGGGGTTGGAAAAAGTTGGACTGCATTTTCAATTTTCACATTTTTCAAGGGTTTCCAAGGCTCTGGCTTTTGTCTTGCCTGTGTGAGAGTACTGACAGTATCTAGCATACTGTAGATGCCTGGGAGTCACAGAAGAAAGATGGTATTTTTTACTAACATACAAGCACTCATTTTAGTCCGTCTTCCTTGCTCAGTGTGGCATGAGTGGGTGAAAAATCACATATTACATCTTTTCCCTGGAGAAGAAGAGAGTTGTACCATTTATCTAATATTCCAAGTCTTTCTGCCTGAGGGAGAGAGTATATCTTAATTTCTGAAATTGCTGGTGGTACTTGACATACTCTAGATGCTTTAGAGTCACTGAAAACTAAGAAGGCAATTTCAACTAGCATGAAGTTTAAGGAGTTCAGAGCCTCTAGCTGGGCTGATTGATGAGGATTTTCTTCGGTAAAGGCCAGCTTATGAAGACAGAGAGGTGGCTTTTTTTTTTTTTCTAATGCACATACTAATACAAAGAGCCAAAGAATATAAATAGAGGACAGAGAAAAATGTCCCAAACAAAGGGAAAAAAATGAATTTCCTGAAGCTGACCATAATAAAATGTAGATATTTAATTTACATGACAAAGAATTCAAAATAACCATCAAAACATATATAGTGAGGTCAGGAGAAAAATAGACAAGGTAAGAATTTCAACTGATAGAAAATATAAAACAGAAATCTTGAAGCTGAAGAATACAACAACTGAACTGAAAAATCTACTAGAACAGTTCAAGAGCAGAATGGATCAAGTAGAGAAAAGATTGATAAACACTGGTCATCAGAAATTATCCAGTCAGAATAGCAAAAAGAAAAAAGAATAATGAAAACTTAAGAGACTTAAAGGACTCCATCACATGGAATTCCATGATGGAATTCTCAGAAGAAGAGAAAGAAAAGGAAGGTATTTTATTCAAAGAAATAATGACCAAAACTTCCCAAATCTGGGGAAGAAAATGAGCATTTAAATCCACAATTCCAATAGACCCAAATAAGGTGAAGACAAAGAAATCCACACTGAGGCACATAAGTGAATTGTCAAAAGTCAAAGACAATGATAATTTTCAAAGTAGCAAAAATAAATGATTTGCCATGTACTGGATAATTCCTTAAGACTATCAGTGCATTTCTAAGCAGAAATCTTGCAGGCTAGAAGATAATGACAGGACACATTCCAAGTGCTGAAAGAAGAAAACTACCCACCAAGAACGTAATACATAGAGACACTGTCCTTCAAAAATGAAGGGGAGATAAAGATGAAAGGTAGATTAAAAAAAAGAGAATAGATCACATGTTAGGTCACAAAACACACCTTAACAAACCTGAGAAAAATTAATCACACCAAGTGTCTTTTCTGAACACAATGAAACTAGAAATCAGTAGGAAAAGAACAACTAAAAAATTCTCAAGTATTGGAAATTCTTGATTTCATTGCATCAAAGGAGCAACAGAAGAGGGGAATTAGAAAATATCTCCGCACAAATTAAAATGAAAACACAATATACCAAAGCTTATGAAACACAGCAAAAGCAGACTAAGAGGGAAGTTTATAGTTATAAATGCTCACATCAAAAAATAAGAAAGAGTGCAGATAAACAATCTATATTAAAGAAATGAAGAACAAGAACTAGAAAATGAAGAACAAACTAAGCCTAAAAGTAGCAGAAGGAAGAAAATAATAAAAATTAGAATAGAAATAAGTGAAATAGGTAACAGAAAAACAATAGAAAAAATCAGCAAAACAGAGTTTATTTTCTGAAAAGATGAACACAATTGATAAGCCTTTAACTAGACTAAAAAAAATAAAAAGGACTCAAATAAGAACAGAAATTTAAAAGGAGATACTCTAATTGATACACAACCTAGGTATGGTCATCTGACAGCCAACTCAAGCAAATTTTGAGGATATTTGTGCCTTCCAGTGAGTAGAAAAATAGTATTACTTTGCATTTACATATTTTTCTCTCCCTCTCTATTTTATGATTATTTAAATAACTTATTTACATTTTATTAGTTATTAGTTGATATAAAATTATTAAAGTAGGGTCAGCTTCCCTGTGGGACTGGGGCATGGCTGTCTTCCAGTCCTACCTGCCTGTCATCCCCTCCCAGGGCTACTGACTTGCTATCCCACTGGAGTGTGTACACAGTGCAGCTTCTGCTGCACAGCCTGTGTGCTTTGCTTCACTTGAGTGTGTTTTGGCTGACTGGGCACCCTTTGGATCTCACAGTGCAACAGGAACCCAACCTCAGTGGTGCTGAGGAGGGTGCCCTGAGCAGGTCCTGGTGCCCCAAGGCAGTGGTCCATGGCTAGGGAGTGCTGAGCTGGTATCTGCCTGGCACTCAAGCGGGAGAGGAGGCCACACTCTCAAAAAACTCAGAGGGGTGAGTAACAGGGGTTCGTGGGCTGGTGTTGGACCTAGGCATGCTTCTCCATTGGGCTGGTCCTTAACAGGCCTCTGCCCAGGCGAGTTCCACGGCCTGAAACACCTAACAACAACAACAACAAGAAATAATGAGCCCAATGCCAGTGATCAAAGTTGGCTCCTACAAAACCCATGAATAGACTGGTGACAGGGTCACTTCTCTCTCCCTTGCACTGCAAAGCATAGCTGTAAACATAAGGCTATACAAAGGAGCTGAGCAGCTAAGAGCTTATTTCCCACCCATTGCCCTCAAGCTCCATCTACTGGTTTGTGGCCTATACTACAACACCAAAAAGCACTTTGTTAATTCTCCCCACTGTGAAACCCAGGGCAAGAATTCAACAAAGACACAAAGACACTGTACAGAGGCTTAGCCCTCTGAAAACTTTCAGAAATGAAGCCAACTTACTATACTCAATTTACATCATAGTTAAAGGGACACCAACCATCCCGGATAAGAACTAATTAGCACAAGAACTCTGTCAATTCAAAAAACCAAAGTATCCCCTCTAAATGAGCCCACTAGCTCCCTAGCAATGGTTCTTAACCAGTCTGAAATGACTCAAGGTCTGAAAGGTGAAACTGCCATTTTAAGAAAGACCCAAACTGAACTTACTGAACTAAAAAATTCATGAAAAAAGAGTTTCATAATACAATCAGAAGTATTAACAGCAGAATAGATCCAGCTGAGAGAAGTATCTCAGAGCCCAAAGACTGGTTCTTTGAATCAACTCAGTCAGACAAAAATAAAGAAGAAATAATTAAGAAAAATGAACAAAACCTCTGAGAAATATGGGATTATGTAAAGAGACCAAATGTATGACTCTTTGGTATTCCTGAAAGAAAATGAGAGAGAATAAGCAACCTGGAAAATATATTTGCGGATATAGTCCATGAAAATTTTCCTAGTCATGCTAGAGAGGTTAACATGCAAATCCAAGAAATACAGAGAAGTCTAGCTAGATACTATGAAAGACAACTATCCCCCAGGCACATAGTCATTAGATTCAACAAGGTCAGTGCAAAATAAAAATCATAAGGCAGCTAGGAAGAAGGGGCAGGTTAACTACAGAGGGAACCCCATCAGACTGGCAGCAGACATATCAGCATAAATTTTACAAGCCAGAAGTGATTTGGCCCCTATTTTCAGCACCTTAAAGAAGTGAAATTCCAATGAATAATTTTATATCCTGCCATACTAAGCTTCATAAGTGAAGGAGAAATACTTTCTCAGACCTGCAAACTCTGAGGGAATATGTTTTCACTAAACTGGCCTTATAAGACATCCTTCAGGGAGTGCTAAATATGGAATAAAAAAAAGATACATGTTACCACAAAAACACACTTAAACACATAGCCCACAGGCACTATAAATCAACTATACAATCAAGTCTACATAACAACCAGCTAACATATATAATGACAGGTTCAAAATCATACATATTAGTACTAAACTTGATTGTAAGTGGGCTAAATGTCCCACTTAAAAGACACAGTGTGGTAGATTGGATAAAAAGTCAACATTCAACCATCTATTCTCTTTCTGAGACCCATTTCACATGTAATGATACCCACAGACTCAAAGTAAAAGGATGGAGAAAGGTTTGCCGGGCAAACAGAAAACAAAGAGCAGGATTCACTATTCTTTTATCAGGTAAAACAGACTTTAAGCCAAAAAAAATGAAGAAGGATATTGAAGGGTTTTACGTACTGATAAAGGGTACAATCCAACAAGAAACTTTAACTATCCTTAATATATGTTCACCCAATCTTGGAGTACCCAGATTCATAAAACAAATTCTTCTTTGCTTATGAAAAGACTTAGACAACAAGACAATAATAGTGGTAGACTTCGACACCCCACTGACATCATTACACAGATCACTGAGGCAGAAAATGAACAAAGAAAATGTAGATATAAACTCTACACTTGATCATTTTGACATAATAGATACCTATAGAAGATTTCACACAACAACCGCAGAATACAGATTATTTTAATGTGCACTCAGTATATATTCTAAAAATGATCACATGCTTGGTCATAAAGAAAGTCTCTATAAATACAAAAAGAATAATATACCAAGCACACTGTCAGACCACAGTGCAATGAAAATACAAATCAATATCAAGAAGATCTCTCAAAACTACGCAAATACATGAAAATTAAACAACATGCTCCTGAATAAGTGAATATCAAAAGTAAGGAATAAATTGAAAAAAATTTTCAAGTTACAAAAATATGGACACAACTTACCAAAATATCTGAGATGCAGCCAAATCTGTGTTAAAAGGAATTCCCTTTGAAAACTGGCACAAGACAGGGATGCCCTCTCTCACCACTCTTATTCAACATAGTGTTGGAAGTTCTGGCCAGGGCAATCAGGCAAGAGAAGGAAATAAAGGGTATTCAATTAGGAAAAAAGGAAGTCAATTGTCCCTGCTTGCAGATGACATGATTGTATATCTAGAAAACCCCATTGTCTCAGCCCAAAATCTCCTTAAGCTGATAGGCAACTTCGGCAAAGTCTCAGGATACAAAAATCAATGTTCAAAAATCACAAGCATTCTTATACACCAATAACAGACAAACAGAGAGCCAAATCATGAGTGAACTCCCATTCACAATTGCTTCAAAGAGAATAAAACACCTAGGAATCCAGCTTACAAGGGATGTGAAGGCCCTCTTCAAGGAGAACTACAAACCACTACTCAATGAAATGAAAGAGGATAGAAACAAATGGAAGAACATTCCATGCTCATGGATAGGAAGAATCAATATCGTGAAAATGGCCATACTGCCCAAGGTAATTTACAGATTCAATGCCATCCCCATCAAACTACCAATGACTTTCTTCACAGAATTGGAAAAAACGACTTTAAAGTTCATATGGAACCAAAAAAGAGCCCACATTGCCAAGACAATCCTAAGCCAAAAAGAACAAAGCTGGAGGCATCACACTACCTGACTTCAAACTATGCTACCAGGCTACAGTAACCAAAACAGCATGGTACTGGTACCAAAACAGAGATATAGACCAATGGAACAGAACAGAGCCCTCAGAAATAGTGCCGCATATATACAACTACTGATCTTTGACAAACCTGACAAAAACAGGAAATAGGAAAGGATTCCCTATTTAATAAATGGTGCTGGGAAAACTGGCTAGCCATATGTAGAAAGCTAAAACTGGATCCCTTCCTTACACCTTATACAAAAATTAACTCAACATGGATTAAAGACTTAAACGTTAGACCTAAAACCATAAAAACCCTAGAAGAAAGCCTAGGCAATACCATTCAGGACATAGGCATGGGCAAGGACTTCATGTCTAAAACACCAAAAGCAATGGCAACAAAAGCCAAAATTGACAAATGGGATCTAATTAAACTCAAGAGCTTCTGCATAGCAAAAGAAACTACCATCAGAGTGAACAGGCAGCCTACAGAATGGGAGAAAATTTTTGCAATCTACTCATCTGACAAAGGGCTAATATCCAGAATCTAAAATGAACTCCAACAAATTTATAAGAAAAAAACAAACAACCCCATCAAAAAGTAGGTTAAGGATATCAACAGACACTTCTCAAAAGAAGACATTTATGCAGCCAAAAGACACCTGAAAAAATGCTCATCATCACTGGCCATCAGAGAAATGCCCATCAAAACAACGAGATACCATCTCACACCAGTTAGAACAGTGATCATTATTAAAAAGTCAGGAAACAACAGGTGCTGGAGAGGATGTGGAGAAATAGGAACACTTTTACACGGTTGGTGGGACTGTAAACTAGTTCAACCATTGTGGATGTCAGTGTGGCAATTCCTCAGGGACCTAGAACTAGAAATACCATTTGACCCAGCCATCCCATTACTGGGTATATACCCAGAGGATTATGAAACATGCTGCTATAAAGACACATATGTTTATTGCAGCACTATTCACAATAGCAAAGACTTGGAACCAACCAAAATGTCCAACAATGATAGACTGGATTAAGAAAATGTGGCACATATACATCGTGGAATACTATGCAGCCATAAAAAATGATGAGTTCATGTCCTTTGTAGGGACATGGATGAGGCTGGAAACCATCATTCTCAGCAAACTATCGCAAGGACAAAAAACCAAACACCGCATGTTCTCACTCATAGGTGGGAATTGAACAATGAGAATACATGGGCACAGGAAGGGGAACATCACACACCGGGGCCTGTTGTGGGGTGGAGGGAGGGGGGAGGGATAGCATTAGGAGATATACCTAATGTAAGATGACAATTTAATTGGTGCAGCACACCAACATGGCACATGTATACATATGTAACAAACCTGCACGTTGTGCACATGTACCCTAAAACTTAAAGTATAATAATAAAAAAAGGAAAGTGTATAGCCCTAAATGCCTTCTTCAAGAAGTCAGATCTTAACAGTCCAACTCTGCATCTAAAGGAGCTATGAAAAAAGGACAAACCAAAACCATAGCTAGCAGAAGAAAAGAAATAACTAAAATTGGAGTATATAATAAGATTGAGATGCAAAAATCCATATAAAAGATCAATAAAACAAGAGTTGGCTCTTCAGAAAATAAATAAGATTGATAGATCATTAGCTAGATTAACACAGAAAATGAAAAAGAAGATCCAAATAAGCACAATCAGTAATAACAAAGGCAATATTACAACTGATCCCACAGAAATACAATAGATCCTCAGGGACTACTGTTAACAACTCTATGCACACAAATTAGAAAACCTAGAGGAAATGGATACATTCCTGGAAGCACAATATCTCCCAAGATTGAATTAGGAAGAGATTAAAACCCTGAATAAACCAATATCAACTTCTGAAATTAAATCCATAATAACCTACCCACAAAATAAAGCCCTTGACTATATGGATTCACAGCTAAATTCTATAAGATGTACAAAGAAAAACTGATACAATCCTACTAAAATTATTTCAAAAACTCAAGGAATAAGGGCTCCTCCCTGACTCACTATGAAGCCAGCATCATCAGCCTAATACCAAAAACTGGCAGAGACACAATGAAAAAAAGAAAACCTTTGACCAATATCCCTGATTAATATAGACCAAAAAGTCCTCAATAAAATAATAGTAAATCAAATCCAGGAACACATCAACAAGTTAATACACCACAATCAAGAAGGCTTTATTCCTGGGATGCAAGGCTCGTTCAGCATACACAAATCAACAAATCAGGTATGAGAAAGAAATAAAAGGCATCCAAATAGGAAAATAATTCAAACTGTTGTGGTCTAGCTATCTATGTCTGGACCCAAATTTTATCTTGAATTGTAGCTCCCGTAATTCCCATGTGTCCTGGGAGGGACCCTGTGGGAGGTAATTGAATCATGGGAGCAAGTCTTTCCTGTGCTGTTCTCATGATATTGAATGAGTGTCACAAGATCTGATGGTTTTATAAAAGGGAGTTCCCCTGCACATGCCCTCTTGCCTGCCACCATGTAAGGCATGATTTTGCTCATCCTTTGCCTTCTGCCATGTTTGTGAGGCCTCCCCAGCCATGTGGAACTGTGAGTCAATTAAACCTCTTTCCTTTATAAATTACCCAGGCTCAGGTATGTCTTTATTAGCAGCGTGAGAACAGGCTAATCCACAAACTATCTTTCTTCACTGACAATATGATTCCATACCTAGACAATCCTAAAGACTCTGCCAAAAAGCTCGTAGAACCCATAAACCACTTTAGCAAAGTTACAGGATACAAAATCAAAGCACAAAACTCAGTAGCAATCCTATACACCAGTGACATACAGGTTGACAGTAAAATAAACACCACAATTTTACTTACAATACCCAGCCAGATTACCTGAGGTCAGGAGTTTGAGACCAGCCTGGTCAACATAGTGAAACTCCCATCTCTACTGAAAATAAAAACATTAGCTGGGCAAGGTGGCACATGCCTGTAATCCCAGCTACCCAGGAGGCTGAGGCAGGAGAATTGCTTGAACCTGGAAGGTGGAGGTTGTAGTGAGCAGGAGATTGCACCATTACAGTCCAGCCTGGGCAACAGAGCAAGACTCTGTGTCAAAAAAAAAAAAAATTCTAGGAATACATCTCACCCAGAGGTGAAAGATCTCTGCAAGGAGAATGACAAAACAATGATGAAGGAAATCAGAGATAACAAAAATAAATGGAAAAAATATTCCAAGGTCATAGATTGAAAGAATCAATACATAAAAGTGGCCATACTGTCCAAAGCAACTTACAGATTCAATACTATTCCAAGCAAACTACCAATGTCATTCTTCACAAAATTATAAAAATAAAAATAAACTATTGTAAAATTCATATGGAACCAAAAAACAGTGCAAATAGCCAAAGTAATCCTAAGCAAAAACAACAAAGCCAGAGGAATCACGTTATCTAACTATATTATAAACCTACAGGAACCAAAACAGCATGGTACTGGTACAAAAACAGACTCATAGACCAATGGAAGAGAATAGAGAAATCAGAAATAAAACCACATACCTACTACCATCTGACCTTCAACAAGGCTGGGAAAAAAAAATGGATAAAGAACTCCCCATTCAAAAAATAATGCTGGCATAACTGGCTAGCCATATGGCGAAGAATGAAGCTGGACCCCTACACCTCACCATATACAATAATTCATCCAAAAAGATCAAAGGCTTAAATGTAAGACATCAAAAAATAAAAATGCTAGAAGATTACCTAGGAAGTGCACTTCTTGACATCGGCCTTGACAAAGAGTTTTTGGCTAAGTCTCCAAAAGCAATTGCAATAAAAACCAAAATAGGCAAGTGACACCTAATTAAACTAAAGATAATCTGCATACCAAAGAAATTATCAACAGAGTAAACAGACAATCTACAGAATGGGAGATACAGTCACAAACTCTGACAAAGGCCAAATATCAAGAATCTATAGGAAATTTAAACCAATCAACAACCAAAACACAAATAACCCCATTAAAAATGGGCAAATAACATGAACAGACACTTCTCAAAAGAAAACATAAATGCATTCAACAAACATGAAAAAATGCTCATCATCTCTAATCATCAGAGGAATGTCAATCAAAGTTACAATGAGGGCTAGGCATGGTGGCTCATGCCTGTAATCCCAGAACTTTGGGAGGCTGAGGCAGGTGGATCACTTGAGGTCAAGAGTTTGAGACTAGCCTGGCCAACATGGTGAAACCTCACCTCTATTAAATACACAAAAATCAGCTGGGCATGGTGATGTGCACCTGTAATCCTAACTACTTGGGAGGTTAAGACAGGGGAATTACTTGAACCCAGGAGGCGGAGGTTGTGCCATTGCACTCCAGCCTGGGCAACAGAGTGAGGCTCTGTCTCAAAAAAAAAAAAAAAAAAGCCACGATGAGGTACTATTTCACACCAATAAGAATGGCTACTATTAAAAAATCAAAAAACGACAGATGCTAGCAAGGCTGCAGAGAAAAAGAAATGCTTATACACTATTAGTGAGAATGTAAATTAGTGCAGCCACTGTGGAAAGCAGTCTGAAAATTTCTCAAAGAACTTAGAACTACCATTCAACCTAGTGATTCCAATACTGGGTATATACTCAAAAGAAAATGAATCATATTAACAAAAAGACACATGCATTTTTATGTTCATCACAGCACTATTCACAATAGCAAATACATGGAATCAACTCAGGTGCCCATCAATGATAGATTAAAGAAAATGTGATACATATATACCATGAAATACCACACTGCCATAAAAAAAATTACAATTGTGTTCTTTGCAGCAACATGAATTCAGTTGGAGGTCATAATCCTAAGTGAATTAACGCAGGAACAGGAAACCAAACACCACATATGTTGTCACTTATAAGTGAAAGCTAAACATTGAGCACACATGGACATAAATATGGGAACAATAGACACAGAACTATGAGAGCAGGGAGGTAGGGAGAGGGGTGTGGTTTGAAAAACTGCTTATTGGTTACTATGCTCACTATGTGGGTGATGGGATCCATATCCCAAACATCAGCCTCATGCAATACATGTAACAAAGCTGCACATGTATTATCTGTATCTAAAATAAAATTTGAAATTAAAAAAAAGAATTACATATTTTATTTTTTTCATATCCCTTGCATCTTTTCCAGTCTGCAGCTTAACTCAGTATACTATATGATACTCTATTTTATTTAAATTTTAGATTATGACTTGTATTAATGTTATTTATGTGTTGATATAATTTTATATTATTTATATATACATAGTTTTTATAATTTTTTCTCCAATTACCTAATCGAAAATTCACAAAGACTATTCGATAACTAATAGAATTAGTTATCAAACTTAATCTAATGGTTCCATCTAGAATATGGAATGCAGAAACTGCACAGTCAATGTGAGGTAGAAGTCTGAATCTTTGTGTTGTTTTCAAATTTGATAAGAATGTTTATAGCATTTTAGCATTGAGTTTAACATTTATATTTACTATTTAGAAAATACTTGATATTACTACAATAACTGGTGTTCTATTCTTAGCTTGCAAACGTGTGTAATGAATGATTGCCGTGTTTCTCACTTGAATATATTTTTGGATGTAGACGTAATCTTGGATATTGAATTCCTGATTAAGTTATAGCATTCTTTTAAAATATCAATAAATGTAATTTGTGGCCAGGTGTGGTGGCTTATGCCTATAATCCCAGCACTTTGGGAGGCTGAGGTGGGCAGATCACCTGAGGTCAGGAATTGGAAACCAGCCTGGCCAACATTGTGAAACCCTGTCTCTACTAAAAATACAAAAATTAGCTGGGTGTGGTGGCGCACACCTGTAACCCCAGCTACTTGGGAGGCTGAGGCAGAAGAATCGCTTGATCCCACAAGGCCAAGGTTGCAGTGAGCTCAGATTGCACCACTGTACTCTAGCCTAGGTGACAGAATGAGACTTCGTTTCAAAAGGAAAAAAAAAAGGAATATCAATAAATGTAATTTGAAAATGTTTTATGTAGAATGTTTACATGCATATTCAAAATTAATTTACACTATATTTTTGTTTTGCTATACTGTACTTTCCTGTTTTTTTCCAATCAACATTGTTTAAATATTTAGGAATTTCTCTCTGTCAATTATTTTTTAAAAATTCTGTTCATAACCTATTGCTTGTAAATACTAAGCAAAACAAACCAAAAGCAGAAACATAAAACTCCAATATTTTGCTCTGTAATTAAATTTTCTTTAATCACTTTTAAAAGTATAGGCTTAAAGGTGCTTTTATTGTAAAGTATAATGCATGTAAGATTCTCTTTCTAGGTAATTAATCTGTCTTTTTATGCTGGAAGCTCTTAGAATTTTCTCCATCTCTCCGTAATTTTTATATTTCAAAAGACAGTTCAAAATAAAAATACTTTTGTATTAATCCTATTCACATTTGTTGGACTCTTTAAATGTGAATGCTAAGGTTTTCCTTCAGCTGTAGTAAGTTATCTTTATTATTTCATTTGTCTTATATTTTCTCAATCTTTCATTTATCTCCATTTAGAAATAAAAATGGATAGATGTTAAAATTTTTTATTTCACTCACTAGATCTTTTAACTTTTCTTTGTCACATTATATATATTTGACATTTTAAAATGTATTCTCAGCAATTTTATCAGTTGATGTTCCAGCTCAAACATTTCATCACATATTCTATTTATTTTGTTGCTAAATCCATCTATTATGAATTTTGTAAATTTTGCAAAGCTGTCAATTATTATTTTATGGATACTCTCTTATCCCTCAGAAGACTCTAATTAAATAAAAAAAATTTATGTGTCCCATGAACTTTTAAAATTGTGTTTTAAGAAAATCTAAATCTTCAAAATTGACTTAAAATCTAATATACACTTGACCAGACAACAAAAAAAAAAAAAAAAGAAAATTAAGGGTTTTTAAAATATTTGCTAATAAAAAGTCCTCAAGTATATATGATTTTATAGGTTATAGGCTGTATTTAAATTAAAAATAGAATCATATAATTCTATACAGTTTGGCCGAGTGCGATGGCTCATGTCTGTAATCCCAGCACTCTGGGAGGCCAAGGCAGGAGGATCACCTGAGGTTAGTAGTTCAATACCAGCCTGACCAACATGGTGAAACCCCGTCTCTACTAAAAATACAAAATTAGCCGGGTGTGGTGGTGCATGCCTGTAATCCCAGCTACTTGGGAGGCTGAGGCAGGAGAATTGCTTGAACCCGGGAGGTGGAGGTTGTGGTGAACCGAGATCATGCCATTGCTCTCCAGCCTGGGCACTAAGAGGGAAACTCCGTCTCAAAAAAAAAAATAAGAAGAAGAAATTCTATACTGTTTAACAAGAAAATGTATTAAATTATTTTATGAGTCAAACAACACCCATTATTAAAACTTACAGAACATACAAGAAAACCTAGACTCATTCATGTTGAAAGATGCCAAATATTTAGCAAAACAGTAGTAGATAAATACAGGTATGAACTGAAAAAATAATATACCATTGTCAAGTAAGCCAGAATTCTCCCTCTTTAACCCAAAAGTGTAAGGATCTTAAAAACTAGGGTATAAATTACTATAATTTTTTTACATTAAGAACCTTCAAGAAGAAAAAACAATGTAAAACACACATTTACAAAACAGCTGATTCTTTTAGATAGTATTTAAATATTTCTCAATAAATTATTGTGAAATTATTACAAAAGTTCCCCAAATTATACTTTATACCTGGTACAATAGAAATGTGAAAATTGCTAAGAACATTTTGAACTATGGAGAACAATGGGGAGTATTCGATTAAATCAGAGTAGTGGGTGCATATCTTAAGATGGATAGACAATGCACTGAGTTGCACACTCATTGGTTTGTCCTGAAACGTATTGAGTTAGAGTTGCCTAGACTGAAATGTGATAATGTGCCGTCTAATGAGCTTCCCTGGTGATTCCAATGAACAGAGTTCGGAACTCTAATCTTAGTTCTCAAATGCCATGATTTATTAGGATCACCTGAAGTCATAGACAATTCAGATTAGAGTTTCTTCCTGCAGAAATTCTGCCTCAACAGACGTAAGTAAAGAAATTGGAGTCAGCTGGGTGCAGTGGCTCATGCCTGTAATCCCAGCAATTTGGGAGGCTGAGGCGGGTGGATCACCTGATCTCGGGAGTTCAAAACCAGCCTGACCAATATGCACAAACCCAGTCTCTACTAAAAATATAAAATTAGACAGGTGTGGTGGCACATGCCTTGTAATCCCAGCTACTGAGGAGGCTGAGGCAGGAGAATCACTTGAACCCAGGAAGCAGAGGTTGCCGTGAGCTGAGATTGTGCCATTGCACTCCAGCCTGGGCAACAAGAGCGAAACTCCGTCTCAGAAAAAAAAAAAGAAAGAAAGAAATTGGAGTCAAAATTTAAGATGAAACATTCCAAGTTGAAGCAGTAAACACTAAGAGAAGCATAGGTTTATATTACCATTTGACTAGTAGTCATTTTAATTGTTAATTTTATCTCCAGCCTAAATATGACTGCTACCTGTAGGTGGAGTTATCATAGGGAAAGATTACAAATGGGTTTAGGAGTTAATCCAATTATGTCATTTTAAGATTATTAGGAATAGGTGGTTTTATACAGATTAGCCTTATGGGGCATTGTTTGGACAGAATGTTTTGTTAACTAATTTGTTAACTAATTACGGTGACCATTGAGAGGGAGGGGTCAAACATGGCTCTTGGTAATGACTTTTGAAGAATAAGCCAATTTGCGGGAGATGATGATATATTTTGTCAAGCTTTATCAGCCAATAAAGATAAAAAGGTCTAAAATTTCTCAGGAAATAAAACACTGTATTTGAAAGAATAGAAACAACATTTGAACTACTAAAAAGGAAGAAGTGTAATAAGAAAAGAGGTTAGAATCGAATTTTTGAGACTATAAACCTTTCTAGAAATAAGAAGTAACATCACAAATTTCTAAAATGAATGAGAATGCCAAATACTTGAAAATTAAATAAATACTACCTTAATTCCTCAGAGAACAGCTAAATGTAGAAGCCCTTCAACCTAATATTTTTTTCTCACACATGCACAAAGAATATGCCTATTGTACCAGTTCCCCACTTGTAACGCAAACCTCTGTAACCTTTAACTAAACTCCTCATTGATACTAAAGTGTTTTTACTTCCCCCATTAACTACATTTGCAATCCAAATACAGTGTGGAAACACTTGAATAAACTGTGTTTAGCCTCAGAGAGGTATAAGGTTACAAATTATATGTGCCCAATATCAATCAATTTTAGCTTTTTGAAATACATAATAGGCCACCAACTTTACCTTGGACCACTTTTCATCTCATTCAGAAAAGATCTTTATTATGTAGAAAACTGTTTATGAAATATGTGTTCCACAAAAGCTCTCTGGGAGTCTCATTTTATTTATTGAATTATATTTTAAGTAAACAATGCTAAAAAAAATTCTCTATTGAATTAGGCTGTAGGTGAAAGAGTTTTATAATCTACTCTTTTTCATTTTTTTATGTTCTACCTTTCATATTTGAAGTGTTCTTATATATATCACTGTTTCACAAAATCATAAAATCGGATTTCTAAATCTAATCTCCTACACAACGATAAATTCTCATAAATTGATCAAGTTATACCACCAAGAGATATAATTACTTACTTTGTACATTATAAGGAACACCTCAAATAAAATAATTGACTTATTTTTCATAAATACTAATTGTTTTTGCTTAACTTTAGTAAACTTGGAAATTACCTATCACCATTTTATGTAGTTCATAATTATTTTTATGCTACATGTTTAATGAAAATTCCCTGAATATTTCAAGGTTACATCCTTTGAAACATAGAAAGCCTATTAAGAAATTTAAACTTCCAAATAAATTCTTTTTCTACTAAATTGCTCCTTTCAGTCAACACATTAGCAATATTGAATCACTTAAAGTCTCGGCTCTTGCTTCTTTATTTCTCATTGGGAAATCTAGTGGTAGTTTAGGTAACACAATTGCTCTTTATGTGGATTTACCCTTGATGAGCCAAACCCTTAAATGTTGTGAGCCACTGGAATTTGATTATTCCTGTCTCAGACTCATCCATTTTTCATCATTGATAGGATAGCTTGTCCTATATGGCTAGGATAGAATTCAGCCTATCCTTGCTAGAAGGTCAATGACAACTAGTCCTGATGTTATTTGGGGCTTCTCTTCTCATTCTGTTTGTGTTGAATATCCTCTGCAAGACTGTGAAAGCACATTTTTCATATGACACTCTCACTGTGTGAGGTGAACAATCTGTCTGAGACAACTTCTATGCTAGCATATAATTTTTTAATTGGATTTCCACCTGACAATGGATCTTGGCCCCAGTGGCCTAATTTTCATAGCATATAGACCCTACTTACCCTAAATTTTAACCACTTCTTTTTGTCATATCTATATCAGTGAAGCTGTCCACTAGATTAAATTTCTTTAATATCAGACATGTCCATCAATAAGTTCTAGCTCACTAGTTCTTAGACAATTTCATGTTGAATTACTGAGTGTGTTTCAGGAGAAAAGTGACACTTCCACAATCATTAGTAGTTCATAACCCTCCCTACCACCTAAATTTCTATTTATTTCATGTCTTGGTTTCATTAAAGCATCATGTTTAAAAACTGTTCTTATAACTCAAAAACTTGAATAATGACTTTCCTCTTGGAACAGGATTATTCTCTTTTGGAAATACAAATTAATTTTATTTTATCATCTCATTAATAATCCCTTATTATTCATGTTTTGGTAGTTGTAGTAATTGCTTAACTAGAAACTTCCTTTTAAAAATACTTGCTTTTCATCAATAGTGTATCAGGATGAAGTGACATAATTTAATCCAATTCCCACCCTTCCTTTTCATTGAAAAAGTATTTTAATAATTTTAATTCTGAGAGTAAAACTGGAAAATTTAGTTCATTGATTTTCTGCTACAATCAAAATAGCAGAAACAATTCTTTAGGTGTAATTAGCAATTACATTTCTAAGTGTGTAAGTAGTTTGCTTTATACTTGTTATTAAATAATGCAAATTAGAAATGAAATATCTTCATTTCAAGCTATAGATTCTTTTCTTAGAGGGAGAAATATAATTAAACTAGTGTCTTTTTTTCTTTTTTTTCAAACATAAACTAGCATAAAGAGGTTACTAAACTTACAAATTATGCTTACAAAGAGTTTAGTAAAACTTCAGTATGTTCATCTATATCTTACTTGTATTGTTAGTTCATCTTTGATTTTCATTGAATTTTATATAAAAATGTTCTATGATGGTACTATTCAGTATAAATTGATTGATATATAAAAAGGTACAAACACCTCTTTGACAAGTTTCCTTGTCTATTGTTTCATATACTTTTGCTCCTCTAATCTTACATTTTGCTGTTCTCAGTTCATTTTTAAGTTACACAAGGAGTTTCCCATGTCTATTAAGCAGTTCTCACATTGCTATAAAGAAATAGCTGAGACTGAGTAATTTATATAGAAAGGTTTAATTGGCTCACAGTTTTGCAGGCTGTATAGCAAGCATGATGCTGGCATGTGCTCGGCTTCTGGGAAAGCTTCAGGAAACTTACAATCATGGCGGAATGCGAAGGGGCAGCAGGAGCATCCATCACATGGCCAAAGCAGAAGCAAGAAAAAGACGGGGAAGGTCTCAAACACTTTTAAATGGTCAGATCTTATGAGAACTCACTCACTATTGCAAGGACACTGCCAAGGGGATGGTACAAAATCATTCACGAGAAATCTGCCCCCATGACCCAATTACCTCCCACCAGTCCCCATCTTCAACATTAGGGATTACAATTTAACATGAGATTTGAGTGTAGAAACAGATGCAAACATTATTAATATATTAAATACAAGACCGGTGTTTTCCTCAGTAAAATATTGATATTTTTTGAAAAAAACTTGGATTTATAAATGTTCTTTATTCATTGCATAAACATCACAATATTCCTGAATTATATGAGTTAATACAATTTTTTAAAGTTCAACTAATTTTCAAGAAACTTTGTCATGCCTACTAAAAGATTCGTTTCTTAAAAGTGAAATTAAATGACCATGAACTTTAGGTAAATGGAAAACCCAAAATTTACTACTTGATTATCACCTCTTATCCATTTCTGATCTCTATGTAGTTTTTAGGATTTGCTGATTTAATCTGGAAGTTTTCGATAATCAATATAGGAAAAAAGTAGAAATTCATTTTTTTAGCATACTTTTCAAAATAAAGACAAAATAAGGTAACCAATCAGTTATACAAAGATGCAAATAACTTCATCTATAAGGTTATTCAATATCTGTTTGCCTTTGCATATTTAATGAATGTCAGACTCAGATAATTGAAATAATTATGGTTCTCAGGTTGGCACTTTTTTCATATGTCTATTTGCAGGCCCTATCTTGTTTAATTTATCAAAATATTCCAATCCTTCCCAATTGTTATAACCTCAAATGCTATCATCCTGGCTCCAACTATCATTTCTCACATGCGTTAACGTGTTATAGAGCATCCCTTAGGGCTCTGAGCTGGCCATGCACTGTAATCCTGGAATGTCCTCCCACATATGCTAACAAATAGCTCATTGAATTTCTTCAAGGCTTTGCTCAAATGTTTAGCTCTCAACATCAAAAATTTTACTTTGCAGCTGGGCACAGTGGCCCATGCCTGTAATCCCAGCACTTTAGGAGGCTGAGGTAGGTGGTTCACTTGAGGTCAGGAGTTCGAGACCAGCCTGGCCAACATGGTAAAACCCCATGTCTACTAAAAATACAAAAATTAGCTGGGCATGGTGGCACATGCCTGTAATCCCAGCTAGTCAGGAGGCTGAGTCAGGAGAATTGCTTGAACCTGGGAGGCAGAGGTTGCAGTGAGCTGAGATTGCATCATTGCACTCCGGCCTGGGCGATGGAGCAAGGCTCCATCTCAAAAAAAATTTACTTTGCAATCCACCTCTGACAAAACTGCTTATTTTGCTCTCTTTTAGTATAAGACATTGTTAACTTTCTATATAACTTACATCGTTTGTGTCTATTATCTGTTGACTTTCAGCCAACCTTGTTTGCCCCTTATTTTTTAGTTATGTTAAAATGCCTAGAATGTCTAACCCACAATAGGCATACTAGAGTGAATGAGTGAAGCTTTCACCTTATGCCAATCATGTATTTTACCAAGTCTTCTGGTTCACTTTTTTATCTACAGTTATATCAGTGTGACACCATCAATATAAAAGACAAATATGATGCTCTCTTACTTCCAAAATCATTCTACAATGCCTTATTCTGTGGGGAACTATATATATAATTTAACTTTTAACTTCTTACTCTTTCCACATTTTTATCCTAAATAATGCCTGGCCTTCATTCAATCACACAGTTTTACCCAAAGCTTTTTCTTTTTTCTTTTTTTTTTATTATTATTATACTTTAAGTTTTAGGGTACATGTGCACAATGTGCAGGTTAGTTACATATGTAAACATGTGCCATGCTGGTGTGCTGCACACATTAACTCGTCATTTAGCATTAGGTATATCTCCTAATGCTATCCCTCCCCCCTCCTCTCCCACAACAGTCCCCAGAGTGTGTTGTTCCTCTTCCTGTGTCCATGTGTTCTCATTGTTCAATTCCCACCTATGAGTGAAAGCATGCGGTGTTTGGTTTTTTGTCCTTGCGATAGTTTACTGAGAATGATGGTTTCCAGCTTTATCCATGTCCCTACAAAGGACATGAACTCATCATTTTTTATGGCTGCACAGTATTCCATGGTGTATATGTGCCACATTTTCTTAATCCAGTCTATCATTGTTGGACATTTGGGTTGGTTCCAAGTCTTTGATATTGTGAATAGTGCCACAATAAATATACGTGTGCATGTATCTTTATAGCAGCATGATTTATAGTCCTTTGGGTATATACCCAGTAATGGGATGGCTGGGTCAAATGGTATTTCTAGTTCTAGATCCCTGAGGAATCGCCACACTGACTTCCGCAATGGTTGAACTAGTTTACAGCCCCACCAACAGTGTAAAAGTTTTCCTATTTCTCCACATCCTCTCCAGCACCTGTTGTTTCCTGACTTTTTAATGATTGCCATTCTAACTGGTGTGAGATGGTATCTCACTGTGGTTTTGATTTGCATTTCTCTGATGGCCAGTGATGGTGAGCATTTTTGCATGTGTTTTTTGGCTGCATAAATGTCTTCTTTTGAGAAATGTCTGTTCATGTCCTTCGCCCACTTTTTGATGGGGTTGTTTGTTTTTTTCTTGTAAATTTGTTGGAGTTCATTGTAGATTCTGGATATTAGCCCTTTGTCAGACGAGTAGGTTGCGAAAATTTTCTCCCATTTTGTAGGTTGCCTGTTCACTCTGATGGTAGTTTCTTTTGCTGTGCAGAAGCTCTTGAGTTTAATTAGATCCCATTTGTCAATTTTGGCTTTTGTTGCCATTGCTACCCAAAGCTTTTTCAAATGGAAGGTGCTTTCACTTGCATAACCCACAAAACTTCCCATTATACTTATGTATCATCCTCATCAGAGTCTGACATAAGGTCATATATGAGATGGGATCTTCCTTATTTCACATTGTGTCTTCCAGACCATTTTTTTCTTCAATAATAAGAAAAGCCCAGATCCTCTATGGTGCATGCATTTATTGAAGTCATACTTATGCAACAAATTATAAGTACTAAGCATTATGATCAGAATTGTATACACATTATAGTTCATGAAACACATATATACCACATCCCATTTTCTCTCTTTATTTACATTTACTAAACTTTGCTTATTCGCCATCATTCCTTGAAGTATTAATGTCTTCTGTGAGCCTATTCATTATTCAGAGTGACCTTTAAAACCAGACAAAAATATATACACACCAAAATTATGTGTTTTCTGGGCTATTTCCTATCTGCTATAGACTGAATGTTTATGTCCCCACAACATTCACTTGTTGAAACCTAATCCTCAATGTGATGGTATTTGGATGTGGTGCCTTTGTGAAGTGATTGGGTAATGAGGGTGGAGATGATATCAGTGAGATTATTGCATTTATAAAAGAGACCCCAAATAGCTGCCTAGCTCCTTATATCGTGTGATGACACAAGAAGAAGATGACAGTCTATCAACCAGGAAGTGGGACCTCACCTGACACAAAATCTGCTGGTGCCTTGACCTTTCTAGGCTCCAGAATGGTAAGAAATAATTTTCTGTTGTCTATAAGCCACCTAGTTTATGGCATGTGGTTATAGCCGCTCAGATAAACCAAGATCAGGTGCCAGGTGACGGGTACAGCCTGGAAGAGTTTTGACTTACATGCTGAAAGTGTCTACATGGCCATGAATGAAACTTTAAGATACTTCTCAAGAGAACTCAAAAAGAAAAGGAGAAATTACAGAGAATGCCTCAATATTTTAAGAGAATACCTAAGTAATCTTGAACAGATGTTCATAGAAATATGGATAGTAAAGGGCATTCTGATGAGAACTCAGAATGCAAAGGAATGTTTTTGGAAACTGAAGAAAGATCATCTTTATTATAATGTAGCAAATAACTTGGCAGAATTGGTTTTGTTCCATATTTTTTGTGGAAAGTAGAACTTGTGAGTGATGAAATTGGATATCTGGCTGAGGAAAGTTCTCACCCAAGTGTTGAAAGAGCAGCATGATTCTTCCTGATTGCTTATAATAAAATGCAAGAAGACAGAAATGACATAAGGACAATGATTTTAATCAAAATGGAAGCAGAATGTAAAGACAGAAAACTGAAAACTCTCAGTATATTCATATTATAATGAATGAGAAAGCCTCTTTGGGAAAGAACACTAAGGGTGTGGCCAAGTGACTGTTTAATAAGGAGATTAGTGTGGATCAACTATCTAAACAGAAGCCAGGAGCTATTATCCAGGACAATGGAATAATTACCCTGAAAGCAATTTAAGGATTATTAGGACTAACTCTCTTATCACAGGCTCAAAATGTAAGGGCCTTCAGGGAAGAGTGGTTTCAAAGGAGGGACTGTCAGAGCCTGTGGGACCTCAGTTTGCCTCAATGCCTTGCTCTCTGGCATTACACACAGCTGCCCCCAGGTAAAGCTTAGGTGGGCCCTCATGTAGCACAGACTGCATTGGCCACCTCTCTGAAGGGCACAGACAGAAAACTTTGGTGGTATCTACATGTTGCCAACTCCACAAGCTCACAGATAACAAAAGCCCCAGGAGCAGAGTTGCCTCCACTTAGATTTCAAAGGATGAGACTTAAGTCCCCCAGAGCCAGTGTGTGATCTTCACCCCAGTGGTCCTGCAGGGCAGAACATTGAGCTAGAAAGGATAATGTGTTAAGGTCTAATGACATTTGCCCCATTCAGTTTCAGACTTACTTAAGAGCTGTCACTCCTTTTTCTTTTCTCTCTTTTGGAAAAGTAATGTCTATCCTATGCCTGCCCCACTATTATATTTTGGAAGCACATAATGCATTTGATTTCACAGGTTCAAGACTGTAAAGGAATTACTTCAGGATGAATCATACATTAAGTGTCATCAACATCTAATTTAGATAATATTTAGATGAGATGTTGGACTTTCTATTTTTCAGTTAATGTTAGAATGAGTTAAGACGTGGGGCTGTTGAGATGGAATGAATGTATTTTGCCTGTAAGAAGGACATAAATTTTGGGGGAACAGGAGTATGATACCATAGACTGGATGTTTTTATACATTCAAAATTCATATATTGATTTCTAATGTGATGGTATTTGGAGGTGGGATCTTTGAGAGTTGCTTAGGTGATAAGAGTGGAACCCTCATGAACGACATTAGTGTCATTATAAAAGAGACCCCGGGAAGATCTGTTGCCCTTTCTGCATGTGAAGTTACAGTGAGAAGGGGGCAGTTTATTAACCAGAAAGCAGACCCTCACCAGACACCAAATCTGCTTGTGCCTTGATTTTGGACTTCACAAGCCTCCAGGACTGCAAGAAATAAATTTCCCTTATTTATAAGCCACTGGTTTATGGCCTGAACAGACTGACATGTAAAATATGTGATTATTTAATTATACTTTCATTTGCTCCACAATACAAGTCATCATCTTGTATCTCTCTATCAGACCTATCCTGCTCTTACATTCTATTTATCCAGCACAGGTTCTCCAATCCTTTGCTTTAACTAATGAGTACTTAATTTTCTAAATTCACCCATGTCTTTCCATCGCATAACATCTTAACTTTGCATAATTGTATATGTTATCATGTCCTCTCTCTCTACATATGCAACTAAGAGCTGCTGAGGAACATAATAATAATAGATAGCATTAGTAGAATGCTTACCCTATACCATTGCTAACATATGCTAATTTTAGCACCAATGCTAAGTGCTAATGTATGCTAATTTTATAATTCTAACAATCATACAAAGCATGAACTACAACCAACCCATTTAAAACAGGTGTAAGTGAAGGTAAAAAGAGCTTAAATAATTTAATAAAGATCAGTTGACTATTAAGTGGTACAACTAGGATTAAAATCCAGGCAGTCTGGGTCAATTGTCTGTACTTTTAACTGCTACAAGCTACCAACTCCTATTGAGGAAAAAAAAAAAGCACACACCCATACTAACTGTAGATATAGCATTTCAACATCTTTAACTTCAACTGGATCTTTCACATTGCCAGGCAGTCCATCTATTTGTAACCAATTTTTCAAAAAATTTACTGTCTGGGACTAGTTCTCTAAGTCAAAAATTTTCAATGCACACTCGTAATATGCAAAGGTTTCTATTTTTTGTAGTTACAAATGTTTTATTTCAGTAAATAATAATGAAGTTCTACACAGAATGATAAAAATTCTGATAGTCATTGTAAGCTCCCTTCCTCATTTCTGGCTTATATCTAGATGGAAGCCTAAAGTAAGAAATGGAAAAAAAAAAATACCTCTTCTTTATTTCATTAGTTCTCATTCCCTTTCCTTGTAAGTTTCCAGTGGTGGTTTGTAGAAGTTCTGGCTCAGAAAAGGAATAGACAGAAAAAGTATTGTGCTGAAGAATGACTTTACGTGCTTCTTACTACCCTGATATGCCATTGGTGCTCTCTTGATTTGGAATGTGTTCAAAAATATTTTATGGTGATCTGTTAGTTTGTTAGAGACACTCTATTCCTAGGTATTTCTCATCTGCCTTCTTTAATATGGACAAAGTGTCATCTGCTTGGCCTCTTTTGATATACTCCCAGTGTCTGATTTTTGGTGGTCCACTCGCATGCTCTATAGAGATCTCCGATCAACTAGAAAGCCGTTTGGGCAAAGTACTTTCAAGATAACTCCTGAATGACTCATTCCCTCTTGGCTCATTTCTAATCCAAAGAAAATGCATATGCTTTTAAAAAAAATCCCAACAAGTTCTGGTGTAGACTAATTCTAATGTAGGCTCTCCTTTCTCTACCATCAGAGAAGCAAAACAGACACTGCCATTCTTTTCTGTGATACATGAATCAAGCAGTAGCTCCCACTGTTCCTCACTTTAGGAGACACACACTAACCTCTCCACCTAATCTTAATGAAGCCCATCACTATCAGTCTTTAGCTTTCTTTCTTTTATATTTTTAAGAGAGCGTATGAGCTAAAGACCATAACATTCTTTAAAATTTTTTTTCTTGCAATACATACAGAAGTTTTCTAACATCTCCAAATAAGATTCACTATAAACTGACCTCTGTTATTTTGTACTTAGACTTCTAGATCTTTAGAAAATAGAGAGAAAAAAATTTATTTTAATATCTCTTTCAAATATGTTTTGTTTTCTGACTTATACTTTTCTTCTCCCTGAAGAATTTCTTCTAATATTTTTTGGAGAGAAAGTCACCTGGCGATGTATTCAGTTTCTGTTTATCTGAGAAAGTATTTATTTCTGCTTTACTGCTAAAGGATAATTTCACTGAATATAGAATTCCAGATGAGTGGTGTTTTTTTTTTCTTTCAACACCTTAAATATTTTACACCACTCTATTACTAGATATTCTTAGATGCAGTATTCTTTTATTGTTGTTGTTTTCCCTCCATGTTTGGTGTTCTCTGAGCTTTCTGGATCTGTGTTCTGTGTCTGCTATTGATTTTAGGAGTTCTTGACCATTATTTCATTAATTATTCCTTCTCCATTTCTTTCTCTTTGGTATTCCAAGTAGGTATATTTCATGATTTTGAAATAGTTCCACAGTGTTTTGGTGTTCTGTTCTTTCAATTATTATCATTCATTATCTCTTTGCATATAAGTTTGGAAAATTGCTTTTCACCTAATTTCAATTTCAATAATTTTTCATTAGCCACATTGAGTTTACTGATGAATCCAAAGAAGATATTCTTCATTTCTGTTATGGAGTTTTTCATTACTAACACTTTTTTTTTAATTCTTAGACTGTGTATATTTCTGCTTCTATTAGTCATTTTTTTCATGCATGTTGTTTATTTTCTCCATTAGAGCCATTAATATATTAATCACAGCTATTCTAAATTCCGTCAACTAATTCTGATACCTCTGTCGTATCTAAGTCTGCTTAAGATGATTACTTCCTGTTTTTAGATTGTGTTCATCTCGCCTTTGAGTATACTTTGTATTCTTTTGTTGATAGCCAGACCTGTTGCATTGGGCCATAGAAACTGAGGTTATAACCTTTAGTGTTAAGACTTTTGACAATATGAATAGGAGGTGGGTTATATTTCATATCTGTTATATTTGAAGATGCCAGAAATTTCAAATTCCTTTAAGTTCCTTGTTTTCCACTCTTCTTTAAACTTTGGACTTCATTAAGTACTCTTCTGAAAAAATGCCTGCCTCTTGGAAGTCTTTAAGTTATAATCTACTGTTCCTATACTGGACTCCTGTTGATATGGTGGTCAAGTGTTTGTGGGAGGGACATTCTATAGTCTTATGGTTAAATCTCAGTTTTTTAATGAGTGACCTATTACTCCTGGTTGTGAACTTTACAACTGTTGCTCCAGTGACATGCAAGTTGGTATTCCTAATTTGAAAATTAAAAATTAAAAAAAAATCCAATCTGTGATGGTTAATACTGAGTGTCAACTTGATTGGATTGAAGGATGCAAAATATTGTTCCTGGGTGTGTCTGTGAGGGTGTTGCCAAAGGAAATTAATATATGAGTCAGTGAACTGGGAAAGGCAGACACACCCTTAATCTGGGTGGGTACAATCTAATCAGCACTCAGCCCGGCTAGAAAATAAGCAGGCAGAAAAATGTGAAAAGAGAGACTGGCCTAGCCTCCCAGCCTACATCTTTCTCCTGTGCTGGATGCTTCCTGCCCTCGAACACTGGACTCCAGTTTGGGAACTCAGACTGGCTCTCCTTGCTCCTCAGCCTGCAGATGGCCTACTGCGAGACCTTGTGATCATGGAAGTTAATATAACTCCCCTTTATATATATGTCTATTCCATTAGTTCTGTCCCTCTAGAGGGAGTGTGAACCCTGACCAATACACAATCCAAAACACTTCTAGTCAAAGCATTTCAGATAAGGGATATTCAACCTGTATCTTTTTCTCTCTCTTCCTTCCATGAGACAGAAAGGCTAGAGGGGGCTAAGATGGAAGAAATGCCTTTCTGCAAAGTGTGATAAAACTTTGAAGACTTTTTCACTGGAAAGAAGTCCTTTTATGAAAAATACTCTAGACATATTTCACAATGATTGTTCTTCCTCTCTTCCAGACGGAGCCACAAGGGATTTTTTTGTTGGATCACCACTTTAACAATCTGATGGAATTTGTGGAGTTAAAACCCACAAAAGTATGGTAATCTATTTAAGACTGACGCCAGCGGTTTCTCATTCTCATGTTATTCCATACTCAGTCTCCTATCATTCACTAAAATTATGTAAAAGTTTCTACCAGTTTATTACTCCTATGGCTTCTGCTCCAGGTAGGCAGATTTTTAGCTGTGACTCGGTTAAATTGTCTCTCCAGATTTCAGGCTGGAAGTTTGCCCTGCAACCTCAGCTTTCTCCTAAGTTGAAAAAAGTAATTGAATTTCATTTTGTTCTGTTTTCTGGTGGTTAAAAGGATGTGTGTGACAACTCTCAAGCTCTTTAATTGTTGAAGGTAGGAGTCTATTTTCATTTCTTCTATTTACAATGTAAATTTGAATTTTGAATTCACTTTCCAGAGATACTGATTTGCACCAGGCTTTTTGTTACCAGTTTTCATTTATTCACACTTTTCTTCTATTTATTTATTCATTTATTCCATGTTGCTGAGCACATATCACATGCTGAGTGGTGTTCTAAATTCTGGTGTTCAAAGATAAATTATATATATACTTAACAAGTTATAGAAATTAAAATACTCAATAAATAATTTACTCAAGAAGGGCAAGACAACAGTTACTTAAATATTTGCATGTTCACCTTTTAGTTTACTGTCAAAGTATTCATTTTACTAAAAAAGACTTATTTGTATAAACCTTTTATAAAACTTATTTATTACATAAAAGGTTATAAAAGCATATGCATAAAATTCAATATAACCCCACCCATCAACTAATTCAAATTTTTCCATGCTAGTACGTTGGTTGAACTTTTTAATTTTATTGTGTATGAAGAGATAACTTACTATACAATTTAATAATACAAGCAGTTTTTTAAAAAATTTATTTTTTTTATTTTACTTTAAGTTCTGGGATGCATATGCAGAAGATGTATGTTTATTATATAGGTACAAGCAGAATTATTAACATAAAACTTCTAAAGAGACAAACATGTTTAAAAGCTATTGTTTGAGTGTATAATGTTATGTTAATTTTTATATGAATCTTAACTATATTCATGAAGTATGGTGAAAAATGTACTGGAATCCTATTCAAATATTCACCATTTGCTAAGTTTCTGAGTGTAAACAGGTTCAACATGGGATTGTCAGAGATTCCTTATACATTATTTGTGGATGTATAATTCAGGAAACTGCTTTGAAGTATAATTTCATGATGTTTAATATAGCAAAAGATGCATATGCCTACCATCAAACAAACCCATTGTTAAAGGAACTTTCACACCAGTATGCAATCCATCGTAGGGGCTAAGACCCTTGACCCTGGAAGTTGTACTAAACAATCAACTGGCAAAAGGCACGTTAATTAGAGAAAAGGCTTACAAATTTATTTATCATGTATACATGGGAAGCTTCAGAATGAAGACCTAAAGGTACAGGGGAAATTGTCCATTTTTATGCTTAGTTTTAACAAAGTATGGGCAACTTGTGTTGAAATATAATTTGACAGAAAGAGTACAATCTAATGCTAATCAAGTGTGGAAACCCAGCAAGCCCTCTCTGTCTAGATCCTTCTTGGCCTCTCTGAATATGCATTCCTTCCTCTGGGTATGGGCATGACCATCACTGGAATGGTGGTAATATGATCCACACTCAAAGAAGGTAGGTCAGATAATTTATTTATGGCCAGTTATCACACAGAATATTTTTAGGCTTTATGGCTGGCTTTCAAGACAAGGGGTCCTCTGGTTTCTATGACCTGCACTGGGGAAGGACCCTAATGCTCTGACTACCTTTGGGGGAGAATGGGAATGAAAGAGAGGAGGGCAGAAGAAAATCAGAGGTAAAACGTTTGCCTGTGAGGTTGCTTCTGAGGCCTTCATTTTGGGTATTGTTTTCTGAGCCACAGTATTTTATATATATGCATTGTTTACAATAGCTAAAATAAAAAAAGAAACCTAAGGTTCATCAGGAGGAGAAAGGTTAAATATATTGCTATATATTCATTATTTTAACACCATATAACAGATATCACAATTAATAAAGTTACATAACTATGTATGAATATAGATAAATGTCAATAACAGAATACTGAGGAAAAGAAGCAAGTTAAAAATGACATGAAATTTGATATTATTTATATGATGATAAATTATGTACAAATAATGGTATATTTTAAGTGACATATGTAAGTAGTATTTATACTTTTATAAATACTACATTCAGGATAGTGTTTGCCTCTGTAGAGGAGGTAGGAGCCTGGGGGTTGGGAAGAGTAGAAGTGTGATACTTTATTTGTTGTACTAGTGGTGAGTCAAGAATGTTTCATGTGTCACTTTGTAAGTCTATTTTTATATTTCTATAAAAATAAATAAAATTGCAAAAATTACAAGTTCTCTGAGTATTAGCTTCTTCATCTATAAAAATTGTTCTATTCACTTTACTTGGTTTTTCTGAGTAATTAACTGGGTAATGTATGATGAAATAATTAAATATTTTTAAATTTAAAGTGTTATATTAATTTGTATAAACATATGTACACAAAGAAAATGTATTTCTATATAAACATAGAAATACAAATTTAAAGACTAGAATTTTTCCTTAGAGTCTCAGAGTACTATTAAGTGTCAAATTTTGTAAGTAGTTTTGTTACTTCAGTGTCTAGGTTTTAAGAAGATTTTACATTAATAGTTTATTAGAAATTTTTTAATTATTCTAGAACCTTAAATTCAACATGAATAAAAGTGAATTTTCTTGTTCTCTTCATAAATGCATCATGGGCATTTATCATACTAAACTAAAAATTGTTTATTATATCTATCACAATTTCCTAATTTTTCCTTTGATTCAATGAGAGTAATTTATTTTAAAATTGTATTATTTTGTTTTACTTTGAACAGTGCAAGTTTTCAATTCCTATCAATATGCATCAGATTATAAGAAAACACAAGTTGACCGATAGTCAAAGAGAAATAAAATAATATTTTTCAGAACCAAGAAATCTGGTAATGTAGTTAATTTTTACAATTTTCCGTGAAGATCGTAATAAATCCATTGCAAATTAAAAATTACTCATTGGCTTATGGATCAACAAATATTTTTCTACATTGTTTAAACAAGGGGTAGGGAGAAATGACAATATCTTTTTGTCCAAGAAACCCTACTTAATTTCCTAGATACAGGGACATTTTCTCAGCCTGCCTTTAAGGATCTCAAATTTGTTAGAAGAATGCTTTAATAATTAATATGGGTCCATTAAAGACTAACTTATTTTTTCTTTCTTTTCATTGATTCTCAAATTTATGTCAGGCAATCTACAATAGTAATGATTAAGAGCGGGTTTACTACCACCTTGGATTCATAAAATTAGGCTGTTGTGCTAGAGGGAAATATAAAGTTAAGGACATGGAGGAAGTGGATACAAAGCTTATAGAACTTTAAATAATAGAGCCAGATATTTTAAAAATTATTAGATTCAACAGCTTTCTTTGCTACTTAAAGTCGTAGAAGTTGTTTATCAAAGAACAATGGATTTTCTTTAATTCTATTTTTGGATAGATTCTGTTTTAATGGCTGGCGAAGAATGTTGCAGGAAATTATCTACTGCCACTGCTATGTCTATTGCAGTTGCTGTCATATTTAATTCTTGATAAGCACGTAATTAAATAGTGTCATTACCACATCAAATAGAAATAAGACAAGATGATTCAATGTTTGAAAAATACATGCACACACAAAGAGAAAGCACAAAGTTAACTTCCTGGTGGAGACTCGCTGCCAGATATTTAGCAAGAGTAATCTTGCAGAGTAAAGACCTCAAGAGCACCAGACATTAAGATCTTTTCTACTCAGCACATTGGAAAGCATAATTATTACCAACGCTTTGCTATTAAAACATCATCAAATTATGTTTATAGAATATTATTCACTGAGAACTTCATAGCAGTTTCCCAACAATAACCCTGACCATATTAATGCATAGGGAATATTAGTATTGACTCCTTCAAACCAATAAAAAGCCAATGTAATAAATTATGACTCCAGAGTGAGCAAAATAACCCTTACTGGCCATATGATGTTAACATAGCCATAAAATATTTCCTTCCTACTCGGCAGTACATACTGGACCACATACCATGAGGAAAATAAAAGTTAGAAATTCCTTTATAGAATAAAAAAAAACATAGAAATACATGAGTACCTTACATTTTCCCCATGTTTTTGGTTTATATAAATATTTTAACACAAGAGCATATTAAGAAAATATCCACTGTGCATGGTATTGACTAATTTAATCATCACAGCAAACCTTCAAGAAATGTATAAATAACCCCTATCCATTAAAAAGAAAAAAGAAAAAGAAAAAAGAGACTTAGAGTAAATAACTTGTCTAAAGTCATATTGCTGCAAGTGAAAAAGCCAGGTTTGCCTTATCATCTTTTTGGTTTTGTTAATTTATTGTTGTTTTGTTGTTATTTTTGTTGTACATTGGGACTGTTTCTTCATTGATCTTGTTTGGCAGGGACTCTCTTAGCCATTTTAACTAAGTCAGAGAGAAATATATTTGTAGGGAATTGGTACACAGAACAAAGCTACTGATTTAGACTGAATCCTGCCCCATAAAGTACATCTGGGTGAAAATGTGAAGGAGATGGGAACCTTGGTGGAAAATGAGAGTAGCTCAAGGTTTATAAACTGATTTTTCAAGGAGTGGAATATTGGGATCTGGGAGACATACAGCCTAGGTACTGATGATAGTCTTGTCTTCTTGTATAAGATTGGGATATAGGAAAAGACCTGGGTTAGTGATAAAAACTGGTCTCAGCCTTGGTGCACTCATATTTATGGCCTCTTTAGTCCAAGATCTAAAATATGGGCCCTGCCTGAAGTCTATTTCCTTGTTAAAATTGCAGCATTCCATTCTTATAATTTTCTTCTATGATTTTCTATATAGAACGTTCAGTTTTTAATCCATTTAGTACTTTTGAAGTTTCAACTTACAAAGAAATAAAACTTTGCCTTATTAATTGCCTAAAATGATGCTATCTTTAAACACAGGGAAGTCTTCATAGCATAATAATAGGAAGGCCATTTGTACTGCTTGAAATATATATTATTGGTCATTATTAAAAAATTAGCTACTAATTAAGAAAATATTAGCTCACTATTGTTTTGTGTTTCTGTAGCTTCTTTAAAAATATCTCAAAGTTATAGATAAAACAATATTAAACACAAAGGAAAAATAATTTCAGAGATTTAGACTTGGTTAATAGAGTTTTTAGTTATTATATATGTCATGAAAATATACATCACTAAAAAATAATATCTAATGTATACAACTTTTATAATTAATAATATTAAGTTATCCAGTGAATTTTAATTAAACATTACCTGCAAACTTTTCCCTTGAGATTAGATGGTACATGGAGTCTACAATTACTGTGAAAGCATAGTTATGGAGAAAAAACAGTAAAGATATAAATAGGGTGGTACTGTTGTATCACATTATATATGTTCATGACTCAAAGATAAACAGAAAATGTTGATCTCTCACCCTGGATACCTATAAGGAAGTTTTACCCCAATTTAGTTAACTGTATAATAGTAATAATTTAAAAGAGTGTTTTGTTAATCAGAAAAGAAAAACAGTACATCCAATATGAGGAAATATAATTCCTTCAGGAATGAATGTATGTCCTTCCTTTAAAATGTCAAGTGAAATTAAAACAAAAAAAAAAAGTAACACAGAAAGAAAAATTTCTCTGTTAAAACACCAAAGTCTAATTTTTAGAATACAGACTTTTGTTTTAAAGTATTTAATCTTGAATAGCAATTATATTCCTTAATTAAATTTAGGTGATGGAGATTACTTTGTTGCTTCTGGGTATTATTCTTGTTGGCAAATGGAGAAAGAGGAGAATAACTAATATGTCTGAAACATTTACAAAGCCTACTTCTCAAACTATTCCAAATGAAATTCTAAAATTAGTAACTTTAAATACTGTATACATGTATGTTTTTTTCAAAACGATTTTGGGGTCCCTATTCTTGTGGATTGATTTTCCCACTAAGTACATATGTGTGACCTACGAATGACAGCATGTACAATCTAGACTTACAGAACTATTACAATATAGATTGACACCTAGTATGTTGACATAGACTAGGCAGTTTTCAAAAAATATAACCTATAAATTAGTAAATTAGAATATGCGATAATTAAAAAGCTGTTGAGATTTAGATTTGTGTTATAAAACAACAATGGGAAGGAATTTTACCGTGAGAATCCAGTTAGATAACATGAATGATCTCAGTGAAATTATAGAAGGTAAACGGAAGCTGAACTAGATAGTCTGTAGGTTGTCAGCACTGAAATTCTGCTATACTATGATATCATGTGAGAAGCACAAGTTAAAACAAATGGAGGAATAAAAAGAGATTACACCGCAGCAGCCAAGATTGGAGAGAGAATATGCAAGTCACAAGAAGCATTGTGATATTATTGAAAACATATCGTATCGAGGACTCTAGAAACCTGGTACTTATTAATGGCTACGTCATGATCTTATGGTCTTGCAAACAGTTTCCCACTTAACGTAGAAAAGGGATTGGAATTTATTATCTTGGATTAGAAATGCCAGTAGAGTTAAACTAAAATGAAATGCTAAATAACTACTTTGGGCATAGTATGTACGCGTGTGTCTGTGTACACATGTGTGCACACACATGCACACATAAATTTATTGTAATAAGTGCGATATTTTAAGGTTTATGCTTTATATACATACATAACAGAGTTTTTTAGATGTGGCTTTCTTTAGCTCTTTAAATATATTTAAAATTAATTATTTGAAGTTCTTATCTAGTAAGTCTAACACCTGGGCCACCTCAGAGAAAATTTCTATTGATTGGTTTTTTCCTGTGTATGAGTCACACATTCTTGTTTCTTTGCATGCTCCTTAACATTTTTGTTGAAAACTGGTCATTCTGATTATTATTATGTGCCAAATTTAGAAATGAAATTCTTTCCCAGGATTTGTTGTTGATACACTTGTTTTAATTCTTTGTTCAATATCTTTTCTGAACAAATTTTGTAAAGTCTTTACTCTGTCATGTGGAGTCACTAGAGTCATTTCCATTAGCTTAATGATCACCTAATGATTAGACAGACATTTTCTTAGTAGCTGAAACCAAAAAATTTCTGTTTTTCCAGAGGATTCTGTGTATGTTGGGGCACACCTTCACCACACAAGCACGAAGGTTAAAATCCTAAATTAATCATCTTTCTGCTTCCACAGAGCCTCAAGATTGGCCAAGGGTTGTTGAGTTTAGTGTCTTTTCATGTATTTCCTGATCATGCACACAGTCTTGGGCACACACACAACCCTCTAGATTCAAGGAGCATGTGAAAGCTTTTCAAATTCCTTATTCCCCAAAGCATCCCATTCTTCACCTTTTCTCCCAAGCTTTTTGGTTAGTATTGATACGGCTCCCATGACTGGAGGAACACCAGGGTCCTTTGTCTCACGCCAGTTTAAATAAAATGACATGGACACACCTGGAGTGGTTTTAAGGAGCAGAGAGAGTTTAATAGGCAAGAAAGAAGGAAGAGGCTCCCGTGTGCAGAGACAGAGGGAGGAGGACTCCAAGTAGAGAGAAGCAACCCTTAGTGTGGAGGAAAACATTGGTTATATTAGGAGGCTGGAGGAGGTGGTGTCTGATTTGCATAGGGCCCAGGGGATTGGTTTGACCAGGTATGTCATTCACATAGCCAGAGAAAAAACTGCCCCCCACCCTAGCCTTTTAATATGCAAAGGCAGGGCATGAGGACGTTCTACATACATGGGGACATGTAGGGGAAGCCATGATGCTAGGCACATGTGGTGACAAGAAGAAGGTAGGAATTGCCATATTGGATGGACCCAGTTTCTAATGGCCTCCATTTGTATGTCAAAGCTTGCTGGCCTGGCCCTTCAAGCCATTTTTCTGCTAGACAAGAAACGTTTCTGGAGCTGCTTTAAAAGAAAAAAACAAAACAAACAAAAAAACCGTACCAAGGACCCCTCATCCTCTCTATCTGCCTAAAATAATTTTTAAATGACTCCTGTAATAGTATATTGTTTGCCCCAGTTGCTACTTATTGCCTCAGTAACTAAAACGTCTGCCTGCCTGCCTGTGTATATTTTCAACAAACGCCATTCTCCACTCCTCAGATAATGAGTTTAGCACACGGTAAATAAAGACAAATAAAGATAAATAAATCAGGCAAAATAAAGACAGGGCTTTTGAGCAGATTTTTTTCTGGAAGTCAATAGATAGATCAGAGAAGGACAATTATTCAAAAATAAGGTCTATTTTGCTCCCTCCACAACTGCTACCAGAAATGTTTTCTGTTATTTTAAAGTCTACTGCTGAGCTGAGAAAGAAACTAAGGTAAGTTAAAATGCCACAGGTCTTACTGTTCCTGCAGAGATTAAGCCATTTTTCTTGAATGAGCACTTTCCAGATTGCTGCAAGCTTTCATTTGCAGAATTCCAAAACAGTTAATTCTAGGCATTTTTGCTATTTTTTCATTGCGTTTTAGAGGGGGAGGCATTTGCATGCATTTCCTCACTCTGCCATTTTCACTGACACCTTTTTTTTTTTTTCTTATTTTCAAATGTGGCTCAAAGTTTGCCAACAGAGAAGATATTTAAAATGTTATTTGCCCCCTTCTTTGTGTTTTGAAATACAATGTGTTTTGAAATTTCTAAAAGACATTTATTATATGCAATTGGTTCATGCACTTATGGAGGCTGAGAAGTCCCACGATCTGCCATCTGCAAGCTGTAGACCCCAGAAAGCCAGCAGTGTGGCTCCACTTTGAATTTGAAGGCCTGAGAACTCAGACAACTGATGGAGTAAGTTTTAGTCCAAGTTCAATGGCCTAAGAATCTGAGAGAAAGCAGTGTAAATTCTAGTCTAAGGCCTGAGGGCCAAAGGTGTCAATGGAATAAGTCCCAAATCAAGGACGGGTGAAGACTGATGTCCTAGCTCAGTCAGGCAGAGAAACAGTTAATCCCCCCTTCACATTTTTGTTCTCTTCAGGCCCTTAAGGGATTGGATGGGCTGGGCGCGGTGGCTCATGCCGGTAATCCCAGCACTTTGGGAGGCCGAGACGGGCAGATCACAAGGTCAGGAGATCGAGACAATCCTGGCTAACACGGTGAAACCCCGTCTCTACTAAACAAAATACAAAAAATTAGCTGGGCGTGGTGGCAGGCGCCTGTAATCCCAGGTACTCGGGAGGCTGAGGCAGGAGAATGGTGTGAACCCAGGAGGCGGAGCTTGCAGTGAGCTAAGATCGCGCCACTGCACTACAGCCTGGGCAACAGAGCGAGACTCTGTCTCAAAAAAAAAAAAGAGAGAGAGATTGGATGATGCTAACCTGCTTTACACAGACTATCAATTTAAATGCAAATCGCATCCAAAACACCCTCACAGACACATCCAGAAATAATGTTTCACCAAAAATCTGGGCATCACATAATCTGGTCAGTTTGACATATAAAATTAGCTATCACAGATAATGCTGCACTTTATAATCAGATTAACTGGATAAATAGCAATGTTATTAATCAAAGGAAGAAAAGATGGATGAGTAACATATTTGGATGGTAGAGAAGGAAATTCATGATATTCTTTTGGGACATAAGAGTTTCTTTTGGAACATCACCTAGCAGAGAAAGTCCAAATCTGGACATGGACATGTAATCATTGAAGTGAGGTTGAAGGAATAGTCCACTGAATGAGAGCGAATGAAGTGCTGCCTAATTTACTTTATTTTGTCTGACACAAAACTAGCAATTCTCTTCAAACAATCTTGTCCTGATTTCTACAGCCCTCATAAAATAACTCAATTTCTCAATTTCTCCATAAAATAATAACTCAATTTCTCCAGTTAATGTGATGACAAACATGAACTTATTTTTACTCTTTTCTTTCTTCACATTCCACAGCCAATCTGTTAGAAAATCTTGTTGTTTCCACTTTTTAAAATATGTCTCAAAATTGAACCCATCTCACCACCTCCAATAGTACTATCTTGGTCCTATCACCCTGCCCCATTATTCTCTTTTATATTATTGTAATAGCCTTTTTACTATTTTCCCTACTACTATATTTACCCCTTTCAAATAAAAGTATTCTCAACACAGCACCAAAGTCATAACACACAACTTTTCTATGCATGACCCTCTAACAAACTAACTACATCTCATTGTGAATAACATTACCTACAAGATACTCCATGAAGCAGCCTCCCGTGATGTTACTGATCTTGTCTCACTCCGTCTGCCCTCACTCCTACTGGTTCATCCATGTTTCTTACTGTTCTTGAAAAGCATAGCAATGCTCTGACCCCTTGTTCTTTGCGTTTGAAAATGTCTTTGCCTTAATTTCTACATGGCTTAATTCTTCACCTTCTTTAGCTATTTCGCCAAATGTTATATGTTCACATATTTAAATTTGCAATTTTTTACCATACCTTTACAATCCCTAAATTGCTTCTCTATTTTATTCAATAGTACTATTACCAGCAATGAATCCACATCCATAGAGGTCTGCAGAAATCTCAATTCTTGCCTCCTCAGAAGAAATAATGCACCCATGGGGAAGAAGGCAGAAGGAGAGACTGAAGATAGTTTTAGAACAGGAGTGAAAGTTCATTAAAAAGTGCAGTGGCTCACGCCTGTAATCCCAGCACTTTGGGAGGCCAAGGTGGGCGGATCACAAGGTCAGGAGATCAAGACCATCCTGGCTAACACGGTGAAACCCCTCTCTACTAAAAATACAAAAAATTAACCAGGTGTGGTGGGGTGAACCCGGGAAGCGGAGCTTGCAGTGAGCCAAGATTGCACCACTGCACTCCAGCCTGGGCGACAGAGTGAGACTCCGTCTCAAAAAAAAAAAAAAAAAAAAAAGCTTTGGAAAAAAAGGAAGTAAAGTACACTAGGAAGAGGGTCAAGCAGAAGACTTGGGAGATGAAGTGCATGGTTTGACCTTTTGACTTGGAGTTTTATACTCTGGCATGTTTCTGGGGTCTTGCATTACTTCTCCCCTGATTGTTACCTTGGAATGGGCTGTCCACATGCACAGTGGCCTGCTAGCACTTGGGAAGAAAGCATATGGAGTATGATTACTGGAGTTGCATGCATGCTCACTTGAGATGTTCTTCCCTTATCAGTGGAATGGTCCTGGAAGGTCATATACCATTTAAACTTTGCCATTTTGCCTCTGAATGTGCACGCTTGAGCCTACCTGCCCAGCTCTTGAGATCTTACCAGGAAGCTGCTGATCACCAATTTCAGATGTTTCTATCTATTGGGAGACTGCCTTTCACTGGCACCAGCTGCAACCAATTATTATTTTAGAGAGACAGTGTGACAACTGCCTAACTATCACCTGATGGTCACCTGACGTTTCTGGTAGGGTCGGAGGAGGGGGGTGCCTCTCCTGTCCTGCTCATGCCTAACTTGCTACCTACTGTAACAGTACTTTTCAGCATCTTGACTATATCAGTTTTCTAGGGCTGCCGCAACAAATTACCACAAACTTGGTGGCTTGAAACAACAGAAAATTAACCTTTCACACTTCCAGAGGCCAGAAATCCAAAATCAAAGTGTCAGCAGAATTGGTCCCTTCTGGAGGTTATGAGGGACAACTTGTTGTCCGCCTATGTCCTAGCTTCTAGGGGCTATTGTCAACTCTTGGCATTGGGTCTATATAACTCTTATTTCTGCTTTCGTATTCACATGGCTGCTTTCTTTCTGTGATTCTATTTTCCCATCTTCTTGAAAAAACAACTGACATTGAATTTTGCAACCCTCCCCCTACCCGAAAAAAATCCAACATGATGTCTTGTGGAAATTTTAAACTTAATTACATCTACAAAGACCCCCTCCTCAAAATAAGGTCACATTCACAGGTACCTGGGGTTACAACTTGGAGATATCTTTAGTGTGGAGTAGACATAAGTCAACTCATTATTTCACATAGTATGCATTTATTTATTTGTTAATTCTGTTTCCTTCCACTAGAACATCAAGTGCATGACAACAAGGATTCTATGCGTTTTAATTATATTTGTGACTTGACCAATTTCTGACACACAATGAAAGCTTAAAAAACATATGTTGAATAAATATAAGAAAATGTGGAAAGTGCATAGGGATTATCAACATAATTAGAGCCAAAAGTAGAAAAATCTGGGAAGCCAAATAATTTTTTTTTTAAGTGGTGCTCCTGAAGTCAAGAGTGTTTGCTTAATTAGGGAGTGGTTTTTAAACTGAAAGAGGCATGAAAAGAGGCCTCCTGGTGATTTGCGTATCAGAATTGTGTTGGTACCTGTGAAGATCTTCTTATCACTTGGAAACATGCCCAAATCTGACACAGGTTTTGCCTTCGTGTTTTGGTATCTTAATGACTATGTCACTCTCTTGTTAAAAATGATAAAATGAGGCCAAGGCAGGTGGATCACCTGAGGTCAGGGTTTTGAGACCAGCCTGACCAACATGGTGAAACCCCATCTCTACTAAATACAAAAAATTAGCCCAGCATGGTGGCACACGCCTGTCATCCCAGCTACTCGGGAGCCTGAGGCAGGAGAATTGCCTGGACCCAGAAGGCGGAGGTTGCCGTGAGCCGAGATTGTGCCATTCCACTCCAGCCTGGCCAACAAGAGTAAAACTCCTCAAAAAAAAAAAAAAAAAAATTAAAAAAAAAAAGATAAAGCAGATCAGGAAGGAAATAATCTCTGTCACTGTGTTAGAACTTATCAACCCTGTTTTTACTAATATTCTTTTGGAGTCTCTTGCTTCTTATTCCCATTGAATTGTCAGCCTACTGACCCTTATTTGGTGTTTGCAGACTATCGGGCCTGTTGAAAGGAAACTAAAATCTCAGGACCCCAGACTCACTATGCCAAAGGGAGAGTTAAACTTGGGAACTCAGTCATGCGAAAACTGTGTTCCTTTTGTTCCCAAACAGATAGTAATTTTACATCCTTTCTCTATCTTATATAACATGTAGATCTACTGATTGGGAGACAAATGCATAATTCACTCCCTCCCCACAATCCACTCCTTTCTTTTCACATGTAAAATATAGTTTCACTGAGTCCTAATCAGAGCCTCAAAAGAATGTGACTGTTTGCTTCATTGCCTGCTCTCCCCACTTTTTTTTCTTTTCCTCCATTCCCTCCTGCTTGCTATTTCCTGTTTAAATATAGAAGTCCTCACAACCCTCTCTGGAAAAAGCACAGGTCACAGATCCTACTGTGACTTGTGTTTCTTTTTTCCCAGAGCATCCACATCCTTGGCAAAACAAATCTCTAAATCGATTGAGATGCTTCAGTAACTTTTTGTTTTATAGAACCTCTGGGTATACGTGTTACTTACCCGCTCTATCTTTTAAACTGGACAAAAGTTTTCACCCTTATTAAATCTATCTTGCCAATTCTAACCCATAATCATTTTGTGATAATTTGTAACTTTTTTCATTGACCATATCTGAGTAACAAACTTTTAGATAATTCAATGTTTAATTCAACCTATTCCAATCTATTCTTTTAGAAGCATGCAAGTAATTTATAAAATATAAACAACAGCTCTTAGATATGAAAAATAAATGTATAGAGGTGTGTATTTTATTCAATAACTATAATAAAAATTTTTTGTATTGAGCTATAGTGCAACATGACCATAGGGTGCCATTTATAGTTATAGGGCTGTTTTTCTAGTAGAAAAAATGCACAAAATAATGTAAGCATATCAACCGTGATCACAATAAAAATGTGTTTACTATGTGTGAATATGTTTCAGTCATATTACCTTAAAATATTTTCTGATTTAAATTCAATTTTTTATTATGCAACTGGTATATAATCCACATAATTTTCACTTTATGTGGTACAGTTTTCAAATGCAAAGTTATTCAATTCTTGCAAATACTTTCAGCACATACTACGTATACATTATATATTTAGGAAAATAAACTGACTTTTTAGAATTTGGCTGAAATTGTTGTTTTCTAACTTAATATCCATTTAGTGGTAATTTATAATAATCTATTATTACAATGACTTGATCTTAAAAATCTCTCTAGAAATCTGTTATTTTATTCCCTTTTCTTCTGAATTCAGAGTATAGCTCTCCACAAGTAGTGACAGAATCTTCGCATTAAAGATGTATGTGAAAATGGTTTCATGCCATGCTCCTGGTATAGAGAAATTCAGGACATAATCTCATACTAAAGGATAAATACAGTAACCATAAAAGAGAGAACTAAGTAAACCAATACAGAGTTGAAAAATTGCTTCAAAGTCTTGTTGATTTAAATCAATATAATTTTACTTCAGGATATGGGATTTCATTAGAGAAGTTTTAGTTTTTATTTAATTGTGAAAGCCTTCGCAGGTAGGAGAAAGAAACTCAAAACCTGAGTGCAACTGGACTTTTTAAAATCAAAGTGAAGAAAAAGTATATATTATTGGAAAAGCGAAATATAATAAAATTTTATTCAAGTAGATGAAGAAGTTAGAAAACATTGTAATACAAAAAGTCTCAACTAAATTAATGTATCACTTAAAACTGCTTATCTGAGAATGCTTTACAGACCATCCAAAAGTGATTTAAAGTAGAAAAAAAAAATTCTCATGCAAATGACCAGAATTCAATATATTGTTTGTTCACTCTTAATAGCATTTATTGGTCTGTGGCAAAACCAATACTAATGGTGTGAAGATAAAATAAATTTTAGATATTTTGTTGTTAATACATCTGGATATCTTTGTGAATATCAATTTTGCAAATATTACCATTCTCTGTCTTTTCTTTTTTCTTTTTTCTCTTTCCTTTTTCTTTCTTTTTTCTTCCTATCCTTCCTTCTTTCCCTCCCTCCTTTCCTTTTCCTTTCTTACCTGCTTACTTGCTTGCTTGATTCTTTCTTTTCTTTTTTCTTCTTTCCCTCCTTTTTCTCCTCCTTTTTCTTTTCTTTTCTCTTCTCTTTTCTTTTCTTTCTTTCTTCTTTCCCTCCCTCCCTCCTTTCTTTTCTTTCCTTTTTTCTTTTCTTCTTTTCTTTTCTTTCTTTTTCTTTCTTTCTCTCTCCCTTTCTTTTCTTTCTTCTTTCTTTCTCTCTCTCTTTCTCTCTTCCTTTGTTTCTTTCTTTTCCTTTCTTTTTCTCTTCACAAGCTTTTCCAGAAATAAGTGAAGATGCATGAATACCACTTATACCTTCTGACTTTTCCCCTTTAACCTAAGACAAGACCTCTTAAATTTTGCTTCAATAATTATCAATACTGAGAGCTAAACTTTTCTTCAGAACCATATTTTCAAAAGAGAAAAAAATATTACTGCATTTTAGAAAAATAAAGCCATATTGAGAGACAGAAGCTAGGAGGTCAAATAGGCTCAATAGTTAAGTGATACCTTTCTTCAAATAAGCCTAAGATTGAATTTGCTTCCAATTCATTTCTCAACCATTGTATATGTTACTATATTTTATTAGCCTTCTAGTTGATCAGAAAATTTGGTAGAAGTTTCCAATATTAAACCCATGAATATCAAGGTTCTGCTGTATTAGGTTCAAAATGTGATCCGAATGCCTAACTTGCATAACAGATTTCTGGCTCACCAATCATCCATGCCTAAAACTGTCAAATCATAAATATGAGAATAATACAAAATTATGTAAGTCCATCAAGCTCACCAATGATTAAATGAGTTTTAAAGCGGTAAAATTAGGACAGATTAAGAAAGCTGTAATTCACTTGTACTTCCACTTATTCGAGAGCTGAGGCTGGAGGATTTCTTGAGGTTAGCCAATCAAAACTAGCCTGGGCAACATAGCCAGACCCAATCTCTTTTTTTTTTTTTTTTTTTTTTTTTTTTGAGACAGAGTCTCGCTCTGTCGTCCAGGCTGGAGTGCAGTGGCGCGATCTCGGCTCACTGCAAGCTCCGCCTCCCGGGTTCATGCCATTCTCTTGCCTCAGCCTCCCGAGTAGCTGAGACTGCAGGCGCCTGCAACCACGGCCGGCTAATTTTTTTGTATTTTTAGCAGAGACGGGGTTTCACCGTGTTAGCCAGGATGGTCCCAATCTCTTGACCTCGTGATCCTCCCGCCTCGGCCTCCCAAAGTGCTGGGATTACAGGCGTGAGCCACTGCGCCTGGCAACACAATCTCTCTTTTAAAAAAAAAAAGAAGAAGAAAAGGAAATAAAGTATTAGTCAGTCATGGAGGTACACACCTGTAATCCCAGATATTCAGAAGCCTAAGGTGAGAGGATCTGTTGAGCCCAGAAGTTCAAAGTTGCAGTGAGCTATGTTGAACCACTGCACTTCAGCCTGGGTGACAGAGCGAAATTCTATCTTTAAAAAATAAGCTGTAGTTCCTGCCATCAAAGAACATTAATCCAACATCTACTTTAGGTATTTTCAAACACTAGGGATACAATTAAACAAGGTCTAGAAGAAGACTCAGTAATATGAATGGGAAATTAAACAATGAGCGAAATGCCATAATAAGGGAGTACAGTCTCATGGAGTCTTATGGGAGTCCATCAAAGAAACATCAAACCAGGACTTAAGGTAGCAAGTAGAGATGGTGGTCAAGGAAGAATGCCAAAAAGAAATTATACATAAATATATGAGACTTACAGGGTACAGCCATGGAAAGGAGTAGAAATAAAGTCCCTGTTTTAGACAAACACAGCATCATATGGAAAATTCTGGATGATGGAAAAGCATGTTAGTCAAATAAATGACAAGAGGGATGGAGAAGATGGTAGAATAGAAAGCCACGCCCTACCATGTCTCCCACTGGAACATCAAATTCAACAACTAAAACAAAATCCCGTTAATGAAAACAAACAAACAAAAAATCAGGTGAGCACTCACAGTACCTGGTTTTAACTTCATATCACTGAAAGAGGCACTAAAGAGGGTAGGAAAGACAGTCTGAAATTGCCAATGCCACTCCTCCCCTATTCCCCTGCAGGTCATGTGGTGTGGGGAAATCTGTCAACTTGGGAGAGGGAAAGCATAGCAATTGTGAGACTTTGCATTGAATTCAGTGCTGCCTTTTCACAGTGGAAAGCAAAACCAGGCTGAACTCAGCAAATGCCCACCCATGGAGGGAGCATTCGGACCAGCACAAGCCAGAGGGGAATTGCCCATCCCAGAGGTCAGAACTTGAGTTCCAGCAAGCCTTGCCACCATGAGCTGATGTACGCTGGGGCCCTAAATAAACTTGAAAGGCAGTTTAGGCCATAAGGACTGCAAGTTCTATTGCTGAGCTGGGCTCTAAGCCAGTGGAAGTGAGAGGCACACAACTTACTGAAACACCAGCTGGGGCAGCTAAGAAAGTGCTTGCACCACCCCTCTCCCCGTGCCAAACAACACACCTCATGGCTCCAAAAGACACCCCTTCATTACACTTGAGGTGAATAGAGGGAAGAGTCAGAGGATCTTTGTGTATCATCTTAGATACCAGCTCAGCTGCAGTAGAATAGGGCACCAGTCACAGTCATGTGGCCCCTCTTCCAGGCCGTGTTACCCAGATGACATTTCTAGACACACTCCAAGCCACAAGGAAACCTGCTACCTTGAGTGAAGGGCACACTTATGGAAGGATCCATCACCTGCAGACTAAAAAGCCCTTAGGCCTTGAATAACCAACAGTGATAATTAGGTGGTATGCTGTAGGCCTTGGCTGAGACTCTGAGACTTTCTGGGTTCCAGCGAGACTCACCAAATTCCCAGCAGCAGTGGCTACAAGGAGAATCTCCTTCTGCTTGAGAAAAGTGGAAAGAAAATTATAGAGGTCTTTTTTTTTTGTAACTCAGGTACTAATTAGGCCACAGCAGAGTATAACACCGAGCAGAATCTTGATGTCCCTGATTCCAGGCCTTGGGTCTTGGATGACATTTCTGAACCTTTGTTGGGCCAAAGAGGAGTGCACTACATTGAAGGCTGCATCTTAGGCTGACTGTAGAGCCTATGGGCTTTAAGGGAACATAAAGGGTAGGCTGGCAGTACTCCCTGTGAGGTTGTGGAGATCCTGGCCATGGGGTGAGGTTCCTCTGCCTGTGGTTAGGGGAGGGAAGAGTGGGAAGGACTGATTCTCATAGTTTATGTGCCAACTCAGCCAGAGAACAATAGAAAACCAGGTAGACTTACAAGGTTTTTTGACTCCAGTTTCTGGCTTCTAGACAGTACCTTTGGACTGTCCCAGAGCCTGGGGGAACTCACTGCTCTGGAAGGAAAGAAACAAGCCTAGCTGACTTTGCCACCTGCTGATTTTAGAGCCCCAGGGCCTTGAACAAATATAAACAGTAGCCAGGGAGTGGTTACAGTGGGCCTTGGACAAGATTCAGTGCTGTGCTGGCTTCAGGTCTGACGCAACACAGTCCCAGTGGTGGTGGCCACAGGGGTGCTTGTATCACTCCATCCCCATGTCCAGGGAGCTCAGAACAGATAGACAGGCACCATTTGCTTGGGAGAAAGTAAGGGAAGAGATCAAGAGTCTCTACCTGATAATCCAGATAATTCTTCAAGATCTTATCCAAGATGACAAAGGCAATAACTCTTAAGAGTTTGCAAGAACCTCAGTGTAACTATGCTTGGAGGCTTGGAGTGTCTTCTAATGCAGATATAGCTTAGATTACAACCCCTAAGTCCTTTTGAATACCTGGAAAACCTTCCCAAGAAGGACAGGTACAAACAACCCCAGGCTACAAAGACTACAATAATTACCTAACTCTTCAAAGCCCAGACACAGATGAATATCCACAAGCATTAAGACCATCCAGGAAAACAAGACATCAGCAAATGAACTAAATGAGGCATGAGGGTCAATCCTGGAGAAACAGAGTTATGTGACATTTCAGACAGAATACTAAAATTAGCTTTTATGAAGAAACTTGAAGAAATTTGAGATAACACACAAAATGAATTCAGAAATCTATCAGTTAAGTTTTACAAAGAGATTGAAATAGTTAAAAGGAATTAAGCAGAAATCCTAGAGTTGAAAAATGCACTTGACTTAATGAAGAATTCATCAAAGTCTTAATAGCAGAATTGATAAAATAGAAGAAAGAATTAGTGAGCTTGAAGACAGGCTATTTTAAAATACATAGTCAGAGAAGACAAAAGAAGAAAAAAAAAAGAATGAAGCATGCCTACGGGATCTAGAAAATATCCCAAATAGGCAAATCTCAAAGTTACTGGCCTGAAAGAGGAGGTAGTAGAAAAAAGAGATAGGAGTAGAAAGCTTACTTAAAGGGCCCAGTCCTGTAATCTGTAATCCCAGAACTTTGGAGGGCCAAGGAAGGCAAATTACTTGGTACCAGGAGTTTGAGACCACCCTGGCCAAAGTAGCAAAACCCCATCTCTACTAAAAATACAAAAAAATTAGCCTGGCATGGTGGTGCATGCCTGTAATCCCAACTACTTAACGGACTAAGGCAGGAGAATCACTTGAGCCTGGGAGGCAGAGGTTGCAGTAAGCCAAGACTGTGCCACTGCACTGGGTGACAGAGTAAGACTCTGTCTCAAAAAAAAAAAAAAAAAAAAAAGAAAAAGAAAAGAAAAGAAAAAGAAGGAAAGAAAGAAAGAAAGGTCTAATCAAAGAGATAATAACAAAGAACTTTTCAAACATAGAGAAAGGTATCAATATCCAAGTACAAGAAGGTTGTACAACACTAAGCAGATTAAATCCAAAGAAAACTATCTCAAGGCATTCCATAATTGAATTTACACAGGTCAAAGATAAAAAAAAGTAGATTAAATCCAAAGAAAACTATCTCAAGGCATTCCATAATTGAATTTACACAGGTCAAGGATAAAAAAAGATTCCTGAAAGCAAGGGAAAAGAAACAAGTGACATACAATTGAGTTTCAATACATCTAGCAGCAGACATGTCAGTGGACATCTTACAGCCCAGGAAAAGAGGCAGGACATATTTAAAGCACAGAAGGAAGGGGAAAAAAAAGGATATCCAGTGGGACTATTGTTCAAACATGAAAGAGATATACTTTCCCAGGCAATCAGAAGCTGAGGGATTTCATCAACACCAGGCCTGTCCTACAAAAAATGCTGAAGAGAGTATTTCAAACAGAAAGAAAATGATGATAATGAGCAATAAGACATCATCCTAAGGTACAAAACTCACTGACAATAATAAGTACACAGAATATTATAGCACTCTAACTGGTGTGTAAAGTACTCTTCTTATCTTAAGTAGAAAAGCTACAACCAATAGGCTGGGTGCAGTGGCTCAGGCCTGTAATCCCAGCACTTTGGGAGGCCGAGGTGGGCGGATCACGAGGTCAGGAGATCAAGACCATCCTGGCTAACATGGTGAAACCTCGTCTCTACTAAAAAATACAAAAAAAATTAGTCAGGCGTGGTGGCAGTTGCCTGTAGCCCCAGCTACTCAGGAGGCTGAGGCAGGAGGATGGCGTGAACCTGGGAGGCAGAGCTTACAGTGAGCCGAGATCATGTCACTGCACTCTAGCCTGGGTGACAGAGTGAGACTCCATCTCAAAAAAAAAAAAAAGGAAAACTAGAACCTATAAAAAAAACTTTTCAAGATATAGAAGGTACAATAAGATATAAATAAAAATGACAAAAAGTTAAAAAGTAAGGTGATGAAGTTAAACTGTAGAGTTTTTGTTAGTTTCCTTATTGCTTGTTAGTTTTTCTGTTTATAGAGTGTTAAGTTGTGGTCTGCTTAAAATAATGAGTTATAATATACTATTTGCAAGCCACATGGTAACCTCAAACCAAAAACATAAAACAGATACACAAAAAATTAAAAGCAAGAAATTAAAGCATACTGCCAAAGGAAATCACCTTCACTAAAAGGAAAAAAGAAAGGAAGAAATGAAGGAAGAGATGACCACAAAACAATCAGAAAACAAATAACAGAATGGCAGGATTAAGTCCTTAGTTATAAATAAACATTAGAGTAAATAAACTAAACTCTCCAATCAAAAGACAATGTAGCTGAAAGGATTACAAAACCGAGACCCAATGATCTGTTTCCTACAAGAAACATACTTCTCATATAAAAACACACAGAGACTAAATAAAGGAATGGAAAAATATATCCCAAGCCAATGGAAACAAAAAAAGAGCAGGAGTCACTACACGTATATCAGACAAAATAGATTTCAAGATTAAAACTATAAGAAGAGACAAAGAAAGTCATTATTAATGAAAAAGGGTCAATTCAGCAAGATAATATAAGGATTGCAAATATATATGAGCCTAACACTGCAGTACCCAATTATAAAAAAACAAATATTATTACAGCTGAAAAGAGAGATAGGCAACCATACAATAATAGCTGGAAACATCAACACCCCACTTTCAGCATTAGGCAGTTCTTTCAGTTGGAGAATCAGAACAGAAACTTCGGACTCAATCTACACTATAGATCAAATGGATCTAATACATATTTACAGAATATTTCTTCTAACACCTGCAGAATACACATTCTTCTCTTCAGTACATAGATCATTCTCAAGTATAGACTTTGTGTTTGGTCACAACATAAGTCTTAAAACATTCAAAAATAATTGTCAAAAATCTTCTCTGACTACAACAGACTAGAACTACGAATCAATAACAAGAGGAATTGTGGTAAGTACACAAATATATGGAAATTAAGTATGCTACTGATGACCCATGGTACAATGAAGAAGCTAAGAAGAAAATTCAAAATTTTTAGAAACAAGTGATAATGGAAACAAAACATACCAAAACTTATGAGATACAGTGAAAGCAGTAGTAAGTGGGAAGTTTATATTTACAAGCACCCACATCAAAAAAGAAGAAATAACTTCAACGACCTAATGATACATATTCAAGAATTAGAATAGCAAGAACAAACCAAACCCAAAATTAGTAGATGACAAAACGTAACAAAGATCAGAGAACAAACAAAAGAAATTGAAACTAAAAGAAATACAAAAGATAAATGAAATAAGAAGTTTTTTTTAAAAAGGTGAACGAAATTGACAAACTTTTATTCAGACTAACTATGAAAAAGGGAGAGGACACAAATAAATAAAATCAGAAATGAAAAGGAGACATTACAATGGATACCAGAGAAATCAAAAGAAGCATTAGTGACTAGTATAAGCAAATATATGGCAATACTTTGGAAAATCTGGAAGAAATTGACAAATTCCTAGAACATACAACCTACCAAGATTGAACGAGAAAGAAATCCGAAACCATAACAGTCTGATAGCAAGTAATGAGATTAAAGTCTTAATACACAGTCTCCCAGTAAAGAAAATAAAAAAGGACCCAATGGCTTCACTGCTGAATTCTACCAAACATTTAAAAAAGAATGACTACTAATCCTACTCAAACTACTACCAAAAATAGAGGATGATAAAATACTTCTAAACTCATTCTACAAGACCAGTATTATTACCCTGATACCAAAACCAGACAAAGAAGAAAAGAAAAGAAAAGAAAAGAAAGAGAGAGGAAGGAACGAAAAAAGGAAGGAAGGGAGGGTGGGAGGGAGGGAAGGAGGGAGGGAGAAAGGAAGGAAGGGAGGGAGGGGAAAGGAAGGGAAGGGAAGGGAAAGGAAGGGAAGGGAAGGAAAGGAGGGAGGAAGGAGGGGAGGGAAGGAAAGAGGAAAGAAAGAAAAAGAAAAAAGAAAGAAAGAAAGAGAAAGAAAAGAAAGAAAGAAAGAAAGAAAAGAAGAAAGGAAGGAAGAAAGAAAGAAAGAGAAAATTAAATTATTAAATTACAGGCCAAAATAATCTGATGAACATTGATGCAAAAAATCCTACACAAAATCCTAGAGAACTGAATTCAACTCTACATTAGAAATATCTTTAACCATCACAAAGTGAGATTTACACCTGGGATGCAAGGATGGTTAATTATATGCAAATCAATCTATGTGATACGTTATAGCAAAAGAATGAAGGATAAAAGCCTAATGATCATTTTAATTGATGCTGAAAGAGCATTTGATAAAATGCACCATCCCTTCATATATAAAAACCCTCCAAAAACTGGGTATGGAAAAAATATGCCTCAACACAAAAAAAGTCCATATGACTGACCTACAGAGTGTCATACCGAATAGGAAAAAAACTGAAAGATTTTCCTCTAAGATAATAACAAAAGACGCCCACTTTTACCATTGTTTTTCACCCTAGCACTGGATGTATGAGTTAGAGGAATCAAACAAAAGAAAGAAATAAAGGGCATCCAAATTGGAAAGGAAGACATAAAATCACCCTTGTTTGCAGATGATATTATCTTATATTTGGAAATACCTAGAGAATACACAAAATAACAGTTAGAACCGATAAACAAATTCAGTAATATTGCAAGATACAAAATCAGCATAAAAAAATTAGCATTTCTATATGCCAAGAGGGAACAATCTGAAAAAGAATTCAAGAAAGTAACTTCATTTATGATAGCTACAAGTAAAATAAAATATCTAGGAATTAACTTAACAAAAGAAGTGAAAAATCACTACAATAAAAACCATAAAACATTGATACAAGAAATTAAATAGGAAAAAAGAAAGATATTTCATGTTCCTGGATTAGAAGAATCAATCAAACTATGAAACTACTTAAAGAAAACTTTGAGGATATTCTTCAGAACATTGGAGTGGGCAAATATTTCTTTAGTAATATCCCACAAGCATAGGCAACTAAAGCAAAGATAAACAAATGGGATCACATCAAGTTAAGAAGCTTCTGCATAGCGAAGGATATAATCAACAAAGTGAGGAGACAACATACAGAATGGGAGAAAATATTTGCCCATTACCCATCTGACAAGGGATTAATAACCAGAATACATAAGGTACTCAAACAACTCTATAGAGGAAAAAATCTAATAATTTGATTTAAAAATGGGCAAAAAGAACTGACCAGACATTCTTCAAAAGAAGACATACAAATGGCAAGCAGGTGCATAAAAGGGTGCTTAACATCATTAATCATTAGAGAAATGAAAATCAAATCTACAGTGAGATATCATCTCACTCCAAATCAAAACTACAATGAGATATTTTCTCACTCCATTAAAGTGGCTTTTATCCAAAAGACAGGGGATAACAAATGCTGCGGAGGATGTGAAGTGAGGGGAACCCTTGTACACTGTCAAGGGGAGTGTAAATTAGTAAAGTCACTATGGAGAACAATTTAGAGGTTCCTCAAAAAACTAAACATACAGCTCCATATGATGCAGCGATCCCGCTCCTACATATATACTCTCAAAAAAGGATAATCAGACCATTGAACAGATATCTGCACTCCTCTGTTTACTGCAGCGCTACTCACAATAACTAAGTAGAAGCAACCTCACTGTTCATTAACAGATGATTGGATAAAGAAAATGTGGTACATATAGACAGTGGAGTACTATTTAACCATAAAAAGAATGACATCCTGTCATTTGCAACAACATGGATTAAACTGGAGATTATTGTGTTAAATAAAATAAACAAGGCACAATCACAGAAAGACAAACTTTTCGTGTTCTCCCTTATTTGTAGGAGCTATAAACTAAAACAATTGCACTCATGTAGATACAGAGTAGAAGGATGATTACCAGAGGGTGGGAAGAAAAGTGGGAGTGTGGGTGTGAAATGGGGATGGTTAATGGGTACAAAACATAGTTGAGAAAAAGTGAATAATACCTAGTATTTGCTAGCACAGCAGGGCAACTGTAGTCATAAATAATTTAATGTTACATTTTAAAATAACTAAAAGAGGATAATTTGATTGTTTGTAACACAAAGGATAAATGATCGAGGTGATGTATACCTCATTTACCCTGATGTGGCTATAACACATTGCATGCCTATATTAAAATATTTCATGTAATTTATAAATATATACATCTACTATGTATCCTCAGAATTTTTTTTTAAATAAACATCTTGTGTCCAAGAGTGCTCCCAGTTTTAAAGTACTGTTGTGGGAGGAAGCTGGAGAAGTGATCTGCAACCCCACACTAAGGAGGTTGGCCTTTATCTGAGGGCAATCATGGGTCAAGCAGTGAAGTGACTTGATCAGACTAAAGACTCATTAAAATTTTCTGGCTTTGGTGAAATATTCATGTTAGGTGATAAATTTATAAAAAATTCTCCCCAAAATTAAATATGTGAAAATAAATGTCCAAAGTTTTTATATAAAGAATAGAAGGAGCATTGAACTGGGAATCTAAAGATACAGATCGAACCCCAATTCTGTCATTTACTAATTGTATGGCCTTGGCCAAATTATTTAATATCACTTCAGATATACATTTTTACATTTGTAATTTATAGATAACAGTATATACCCTTTACAAGGTGGTTTTAAATAAAAAATAAAATCTTGAAAGTTTTATTTTTTATGTAGGTTTTATTTGTTATTTAAAACCAAAATCATCAAGAACTAGCTTTGAAAATCATCAAGAAGAAAATATTGAATATTTTAAGAAATATAATTATGAATAAAATGCCAAAATGCCTACCAAGAAAGAGAAGAGAAGCATTTTAAAACTCAAATGCTATAAATCTATAGGGAAGAAGAAAAATATTTTCATGTTTATGATATGGGTGAAAACTCTTTGAAATGAGCTAAATCTATAGACATGAAAATTATTTCGGTATTATAAAATGTATGCTAGAGTCTACCTATTACATAGACTCTACTGCCACTTTTAATTTGTTGATAATTTTGTGTAACTTACTCCTATTTGGACCTAGATACCCCTCAATTACAGTTTATAATTAACTATTACTGCTACTTGTAGCTATAATGGCATTTATCTAACAAAATTAAAATTATAGTGAGATTAGAACCGTTGGCTTATGGTCCAAATCAACATGACATCTTGAATCATTTTTCTTTAAAAATTGATTTAATATTATTTTTTCATAGGCACATTGTATGTCACTTTATATATTTTTAGAATAAGCAGATGATTAATAAAGTCATTAGGATCATTAACATGTATTGACTAATCAAATGGTAGGAACACTATACGTTAAGTCAGATATAAACAGCTGTGTTTTCTAAAAATGAGTAAAATAGGATGCACATATTTCTTCAAAATTAAATAGCTAAAAAAATCCCATTAAAGACACATATACTGTATTAAAGATTCTTATTTATAAAACCTGGTTCTACATGCTGTGACAGTCACGATGTCATTACGGCATTGTCTCTGACCTTCACATACTCAGGATTTAGTGAAGGATTCTATCACACACATACACAAATCCCTCTCTCAAGAACGAAGGATTTTTTTTATAAGCATGAAAAGGGCAGAGAAATGTGAGAGAGTTTGAAAGATAGAATTTTAAAGAATTTGAACCTTACTTGACAGAGAATGGAGAGTGAGGCAGAGAGTAAAAGTTCAAGATTTAAGAGCTTGCAGGATAGAGTCAAATAAAGTATCATTAAATAATATTCAAAATTAGAGAATATGATTATATTTAAGGTAAAAGGTGGATTGGAAAATAAAGTGAGCCCTATTTAGATAAACTGTATTTGAAAATGTTGGAGACAACTATGGTAAAATGTTTAACAGACTTTTAGAAATGCAGGTCTTGTGTTCCGGAATGAGAGAAGGAATAGAAGCATGGACTTTGGCATTAGCCAACCGAAGGTGATATCTGAAGTCTTGCGATAAAAAAAAAAAAAAAAAAAAAAAAAAAAAAAAAAAAAAAAAAAGCTTGTAAATGGAGAGAAGGCTACATTCAAAAGGTGGGAAAATTAAAGTAGAGTGCAAACAGGAGTACCAAGGGAGTGCAGTGTCATAGAAACCAAGAGAAAAGAAAACTTCCAGAAGAATGAAGTAGCTTAGTACTGAAGGTAGATTAAAAATAAACTTAAAAGTAGTCATGAAATTTTAACAAATGAGTCTTTTTAAAGGGACAATTTTAGAGATTAAGCCCAAAACAAAACTAACGCATATACTGAAAGGAAAGTAAATAAATTTTGGAATGTGTAGAGCAAAACGGACAGAGGAATAAATCACCTTTTTCATTGTTAAAACCAGAGAAAAATTCACAAGTTTGGTAATAGTTTTAAGACTGAATTGGAGGAAGAAAAGAGAGAAGCACTCTGGGTGCGGTGGCTCATGCCTGTAATCCCAGCACTTTGGGAGGCCGAGGCGGGCGGATCACCTGAGGTTGGGAATTCCAAACCAGCCTGACCAACATGGAGAAACCCCGTCTCTACTAAAAATACAAAAAATTAGCCGGGCTTGGTGGCACATGCCTGTAATCCTAGCTACTAGGGAGGCTAAGCCAGGAGAATCGCTTGAACCTGGGAGGCGGAGGTGGCGGTGAGCCGAGATCGCGCCATTTTACTCCAGCCTGGGCAACAAGAGCGAAACTCTGTCTCAAAAAAAAAAAAAAGAAAGAAAAAGAAAAGGGAGAAGCTAGAGATTGACAGTGAGGCTATTCCAAGAATAAGAATAGCATGAGATTCAATTTTCATCCTATATTTTTGTATATGTACTTATAAACAGATCTATAAAATTACACTCTATTCTTAGTAAAAATAATGGCTACCCTTCTGAAGGATTATTGTCTTCAGGAAGCATTCAATAAATGTTAGGTGTAATTTTGTTTTAGACATGTTTTTGAAGGTGTTGCACGTATTGTCTTATTTAATCGTCACAAAAACCCTCTGGGAAAAGTACTAACGTCATCTCAAAATCATAGATGAAGAAATTTGAGGCTTAGAGATTTTAGTATGGTTCAACAATTTACAGTGCAGATTTTCAGGAATCAGAACTTAAGTTATTGTATTACTGGCTAATTCTCTGCTGCCTTCCTGATATATTCTTTGATGAGTTTACTGAATTGCTTCTTCTTCTTCTTCTTTTTCATGTTTAATTACATCCTAAAACTTTGGAACTAAAAAGCGTTGCTATTGCTCTACTCCAATCCTTGTTTTAAAGATGAAAAAACCACGGCCTACTAGAATCTCTTTAACTTACCCAGGATCACCGACCTGAATGCAAAATACCAAGAATCGTAGTTCTGCCACTCCTAATTTTCTTCTCTTTAACTACTATTTTAACTTGTCATAACATGGCTTCTGAAGTTTGAATTCTTACTTGGGGACTTAATGGTTTTGGCAGAATGGGAGGTTAGTTTATATGACTAATAATGTAACATATGTAGATCATAATTTCCCCTAATATTTCATTTTGCAGTTTGCATTTACCCATCTTTCTTCTTACTGTCTGCATCTATTTTTCCAGTGTTTCTTGAGTTTGTGTATGTACATGTTTTACCTATATCAAAGTGGCATTATGAGCCTTAGACTGTAAATTTCCAGAATACAGGGGCTGTATACAGAGTAATGAAATTTTGTTTAGCTCCAAATTTAGTCAATATTCAAGGCCTAACCTTGAATATTGAAAACAAATGACCTATATTCTACATTGGGTTCTATTCCTGTTATCAACTGGACAACTTTAGACAATTCACTTAACCTTCCAATTGCCTTATCCCTAAAAGAAGAAAGATTAAATCATAACAATAATTATATAAAGAGACTAATATTTATCATATATACTTTTTATGGACTTTAAAATCAGAAAATAAGAAAATAAATACTAAAAATTTTGTGGAATGGAAAATGCATTTCAATTTAAAATGTGAAAATGGATGGATCAAAAAGAGTGATGGGAGGATTGAGGTGGGATGCAATGGAAGGCATTTAAATGTAGAGTTTTCTGCTCAAAAGACACATGAGCTATGAGTTAATTTTGTCTTCATCTCAAAGGCAAAGAAAATCATAGACTCTTAGCAATCAAAGGGTCTTAAAGATTATTATATCAGCCTCCTTCTTTGATAATTCAAGGAGCTAAGACTTTGACAAATAAGATCACCAGTCACAAAATTAGAAGTAACACTGATAGTCTGATTGTCAATATTGTTTTTTAAAGTACTACATTGTCTCACAGAGGCAAGCAAATAACACAGTCACAGTGTGTATAAGGAAAACAGATAAGTGGTTGGTAGTTGCTTCCCATTCACTCATCAATTCAAATGACTGACATTCAAAATCTACTCCAGGCAATACACTAACAATGTCAGATAAAAGACACATCATCCAGTACTTATTGAAAATTGCTAATGATTGTAAAGTCCCTGAATAGTACAGTGTACAGTAATGTAAATACTTGGTTAATCGAAGTTCCAATAACCCAAAACACTACATTCCACTTTGTGATTAATAGCTATCTACCTTCCTGGTGCCCCCTGCAACTTGAGAAATATGAAGATGCACTTTGCCAGAGTTGACAGCATCCTCTCATCTGACACCAAAACAAAGAAAAATGTGTTCCCCAGATGTATTAACAGCAACATCTGGTCCTATTAATGCAGGAAAAAAACATAATCCTCTGAAAAGCAAATGCATAATATATACTCCAAGGCTGGTACATATCTTGCATTTCAATGTGACACAAGTTTCAGCTTGCTTATGATTTGACTTTAGTCTCTGATTTAAAGGTTGCCAGCTGCAAAAAGAGTATTTGGAGGTGCCAACCTGGGACCACAGATAAGTCATTCTAGTATGAATGTTTGCTCTTGCTGAACATCAGGATTCTACAAGTCAATACAACGTGAGGGAGAATGTCATTATGCTTAAAGATGTTCAATTATAGATTCAAATGCATCTGCTATTCATCACTTTTAATCATTGTCATTGTCTGATAAGAGCACCAAAAAAGGAAAGATAAGTTGATGCTAATGAATCTCAGTCTCCAAAAACATTCCATTTCTCAACCATTTTCAGAGGGGAAAAAATAGATCAAGTGGTATCTTGTGTACCTTCTAATAACACAAGCTTGCCGAGAAATAAATATTGCATAATGCTAAAAATTAAAAAAAAGCCTTTAAAATTTCTTTTTAGTCAGGTGTAGTGGCTTGTACCTGTAATCCCAGCACTTTGGGAGTCCAACGTGGGAGAATTACTTGAGCCCAGGAGATTGAAAGCAACGTGGGCAACATAGTGAGACCCTATTTCTACCAAAAAAAAAAATAAATGTGCTTGGTGGAACAAGCCTGTAGTTCCAATTATTCAAGGAGCTGAGGTGAGAGAAGCACTTGAGCCTGGGAGGTGGAGGCTGAAGTGAGCCATGATTGCACCACTGCACTCCAGCCTTGGTGAAAGAGCTGAGACCCTGCCTCAGAAAAATATATTTTTAAATTTTTTATTTCTTTGCAGATGGAATCTTGCTAGGGTAGAATAAAACTCCTTGGCTCAAGGGATCCTCCTGTCTCAGCCTCTGAGACTTAGAGGCACATCCCACTGTACGTGGGTATTTTAAATTTATTTATTTATTATTTATTTATTTATTATTTTTTGCTAAAGAAATTCACAAATCCTCAACCTGATCTTCCATAAGTTTTAGGGTAAAATACAACATAGGTATTGTAACTTTATTTTTTTTTTTATAAAATAAAAGTAGTGATTTGAGAAGCCTTTTAGAATTGCAATGCCCTATTAGTTATCAATTTTTATTTTGAGGAGCTGGTGAATGGACCAAGAATAATAAGGTAAATCAGCTAATTTCCATAAAAAAAGTTCTCCCAGATAATTTCTATTAGCTTTATTGTTTGATTTATTTCCCCTTTTAGAATGCATTCCTCTGCATTGGAGAAGATTTAATAACCCAGCAAAAATTACCTTAATCATTTGTATAGGTTGCTGTCTTCTGTATATCTACCTGTGATTATGTTTCTACCAGAAATAAGGACTTTGGAGAAAAGAAGAAAGGAAGGTCACTGTATGTCTGATATGGAACATCTGAAACTATAGCACATTATTCACCAATACTGTAGGAGCATATGATAAAACAAACAAAAAGACCCACTGAAACAAACAGTGGTAAATGAAATGGTAAATATTTCAGTTACCATTTAAATTAGGCTACATGCCATTGATTAAGACCATGTAGTTTGACGAAAACTTAATTGTCAAAACATGTTTAAATCAGCTTAATTACTTTTTGAGATAGTCTCAAAAAAAATGAAATAAGAAAATTCCTGAATTTTTGCCACATTAGTGTTTAAAGCATCAGTTCATGACTGTTATCCTAATGAGAGTAAATGAAGTCTAATTTAATCAGTTAAAGTCTATTTTTCTATCATATTTCTTTTTGCATAAATACTACTGTGAGCATAAAACTCTTCCAAGAATGTAATGATAAAGTAGACTATTTTATCAGTTTTACCTCTGCTGACAGAGGATAAAGAATTATGTCCCTCTACCCCCAAGAAATTTGAAGAACTTCATCTATGACCAAATACTTCGGACTAAGGCCTAACTTGAAGGACAATATCTCTGATTACTATGAAAGCACATTCATGTTCTAACAATACATATACCCGGCCCTTCACACACACAGGCACACATACACATATACATACAACATACTAAAACCTTATACAATAGTAAGAGGATGATAATTATGAAAGATAGGTTTCTTTTTTTTTTTTTTTTGAAACAGTCTCTCTCTGTCACCCAGACTGGAGTGCAGTGGCGCGATCTCGGCTCACTGCAACCACCACCTTCCGGGTTCAAGCAATTCTCTGCTTCAGCTTGCCAAGTAGCTGGGATTACAGGCACCCACCACCAGGCCTGGCTAATTTTTGTATTTTTGGTAGAGACGGGGTTTCACTATCTTGGCCAGGCTGGTCTTGAACTCCTGATCTCATGATCCACCCACCTCGGCCTCCCAAATTGCTGGGATTACAGACGTGAGCCACCACTCCAGTCCTCATTTTTTTAATGACCAATTTTTCCACTAGCTGTTACAGATTCTGAAAAACCTGATCTATAAACATATCTGTAAAATGGAGTGCTGCATAAGTCTAACAAAACATTGAATTGCAGTTAAGATCGTCACTTTGGCATACAAATGACAAGTAAGATAATATCACTAAATGGACTTGCTTGAAGCTGAAATGACCAAGGAACAGAAGGCAAAAGTACTTAATACCACACAGCATATGAAAGAATTGTGAACCGTTTGAGTCTATTTCACTTATTAATGTTAAATTTAAAGAAAGATCTAATAATATAGTTGTTCTGTAATATATAAAATGGTTGCTGATTATCACACAAATATAATATTTAGGCATTGTGCTAATCTTTCCCGTGTTATAGATGTGGAAAACAGAATAAAATACATACAATAATTTGGTCATGTTAAAGACATTAAATACCATGAATGGGATTCAGAAAACTGTGTAAAGCGTAAATCCCTACCACAACTCACCTGCCTTCACTATGGATCCTGTTTGAGTATAATACATAAAATAACTTTTCTAGATATTTCACAGATCATTGTTTTTCACATTGAGGTAGTGTTCACACTGACAGTAATTTATTATTTTATTCAAAATATTGTCCCTGTGCTATTTAACACGAGGTGTAAAGCCAAAAATCATGGGACTTGTCCATATAGAACATTTCTTGTTTGATTGGCTTTTGTTTTTTCACGAAACAAATAGTTGTCAATCGAATAATTGAATAGATATACAAATGGTGTAAGCAGCATAAAGGAAAAGAGTAGGTTAACTGGAGAGTGAATAACAGGAAAACTTTAATTCAGATTGAGAACCCAGGGAAAGTCACATTTTAACAAAGTGGCATTTAATAAATTGTCCAATGAAAAGCAGGGAATGAGACAAGGGAACAGTGAATAAAAGGAGGCTAGAGAGAGGAAAAAGTGGCTGTGAAATCTGAGTTTGAAAAAAAAATGGCCTATTCAACAAAATAAACACATTTAAAAGAAGAAGAAACAGAACCAGACATTAGATCATACTGATGGGAAGAGTTTATCAAGTAATGAGGTTGAATGTATTGGGGGAGAGAAACAAGAGTAATTATGACTGCAGGTGAGAAACTTAAATATAGCAACCATTCATAAGGAAGATGGTGGAAGAGAGGACAGGAAGGATGAAATAAGAGACACACAGGTTTTTTGGTATTCGAGCCACATTGACAAGAGAAGACCATCAGATTAATTTTGGTTAGCAGTCACACTCTTTCACAATGGGCATTTAAAAATTCAAAGGCTATTGTCATACTAAGGACCCTTAAATCAAGCATGTGCTGTCAATAAGCACTTTCAGTAGAAATTGATTTTAAGCAAGACAAAGTGCATTGGCTAGAACTATTTTAATGGAGGATATAATCAAAATGTTTAGTGTTTAGTTGCATATGTTGACTTACTCTTTCCTAATGCTCATGAATGTAGTTATACTGAGAGAAAGTGAATCAAATAATATGATTAAAAATATCTCAAAATGCCAGGCAGGGTGTCTGACACCTGTAATGCCAGCACTTTGGGAGGGTGAGACAGGAGGATCACTTGAGTCAGGAGTTCGAGACCAGCCTGGGCAAAATAGGGAAACCCTGTCTCTAAAAAAAATTTTTAAAAATTAGCTGGGCATAGTGGTGTGCTCCTATATTCCCAGCTACTTGGATGGCTGAGGTGGAAGGTTTGCTTGAGTCCGGGAGGTCAAGGCTACAGTGAGCCATGATCACGCTACTGCACTCCAACCTGGATGACCGAGTAAGACCCTGTTTCAAACATATACATATATATATATATATATATATATATATATATATATATATATATATGACAAAGTGTTCATTCAGGAAATAATATGGTCCTAAAATAACATGTGGATAACAAGTGCATTTTGGGTAACAATTATTATTTATATCATTTACAGTCTAACTAAAGGTAGATTCAGATATGTAAAGGCAAACAGAGAAAATACAATATATGATATTTAAAACCTCTACAACGTATTCAAAATGTATTGGCCAAAAGAAAAGACACTACTATTTGGTGTACCTAAAAATAAATACTGCACTCAGTAAAAAAGATATTGTGTTAAGTAGAAATATCAGAAATAACTATGCAGATAACAATTCATGCTTTTGGTAGATAAAGTAAAGTAAGTGTAAAAATTTAACAAAATTAAACAATGAGCATCTTAATCTCTGGAAGATGATGTAATGACTGAGACCTTTATTTTGTGTTTGTATGAATTCAGAAAGCTCTATATCGAGGAAACTATCATCTAACTGAAAAATGCCTATTTTAGCATAGATTAATTACATAGGAATGCCAAGTAAAACTCATGCAAGTTTCTTTGTGAAAACCAAATATATCTCAGCTATAAGTCATCACAAACATTCTGATGTTCCGCAATCAATCTCAGGAGAAGATTTTTGAAATAATGTTTTCCTTTCAAATGCTAAAAAATCTAATTAAATGGATATAAATTTTTATGTTTATTTATTATAATCTCTTACAACATGGCACGTACTTTTTTAGATTTGTATTTGTGAGTCCCAATTTGTCAAAACATGACTTCTTTAGTTTTACGGCCTTTAGCAATTTCACTTATAACACATTCATAGTGTGATTCTCCTTGAGCCCTCATGAATCTTGATTTTACAGCATAAGCACAAATGCAATAGAACATGGTTCTCATTTAAATTATGTGAAATTGATATTGTGCTGCATTCAGATGTCATAAGAAAGAATGTATCTGGTCATGGCAGGGCTGCCAGAGACAATGGAGACTGAAGCCCTTAAGAGAGAATGCTCTGTACTTTACCTTCGCATGAACTTCAGAATCCTTTCCAGAGAGAATTCTGATACTGTCACGGTACTTCTAACACTGGATTTTATTACAAGCCATAATGCAGCCTTCATAATGTAAATTCACATACCCTATTGAAAGTACAGATGTTTTTAAATAATCTATTCTTGCTAGAGATCAAGAGTTTATTTTACATGAGAGTGGCATTAAACTACTTTCTTCTGGGTCTTAGAAAACCATTTGCTTCCTACTTATTCCCTGATGACATTAATATATCTATCATTTCACAAGATAGAGAATCAAACTGTGTAAATGTGAACAGTTTTCCAGAGATTAACAATTTGTATAGTTAATTCAGGGGTGGGGGGAAGCCTGTCAAAATCGTCCTTTGAAGTCATTCAAAATGCTGCAAAAGAGTTGGATTCTATATTGCTGTTTCTCTTCTGTTCTCAGAAAGTGATAATTAGTTAGAAATACTGTTCATTTAGAAGAACAGGATTTGGGATTTCTAAGACTAAGGCCAAAAATTTACTCTGAAGTGTCTTCTAGTAATTTCTTCTTTAAGTCCATCCTCAATCCTATTATATCTAGTTCTTAATATGTTAACCATATTACTTTACTGATGGTTAACCCATCAGTAAAGTAATATGGTTAACATATTAAAAAATTGGATGTATTTTCAGTTCTGGTTATAAGCAGAGTAACCCATCCAAAACTGCTTACAATGTGGTTAAAAAAAAAAAGTAGGAATCACTAGAATCTAAATAAGCTTTACTATCAGGATTAAAATATAACTGAAATATCAACTATATTGTTATACAATAACAATATAAGTGCCGATGTCTGTACAATATATTTATAACTGAAGAGTATTTATTTGTCAGGTACAAAATAGTGCTCTGTGAAATACCAAATAAATTGTTTTATGGACATTATTCCTAGTAAGGACAACTGAGCTATAGGGATTTAAATTTTAAGCAAGTGTCTGAATCCTAGTTATGGTAGTTAATATCTAGATAAGTAACAATGATCAAGTTATTTAATACACTTCATTCCAAATCTCTCATTTATAAAACAGGGAAAATAGAGAATCAATAAAAAGGAACTAAAACAGTTCCCAAAATAAAATGTGTATTTAATATTTGATAGCTACAAATACTGTATTACAACAAAACTATACCATTACAACTTTCTCTGTTTCTAGGAAAGTGAAATAGGCTTATGAGGTTTATCTAATACTGCTCAAGGAAGGCGGACCTGACTATCTTCCACGTTTGAGAATTACTGTACTAGAAGGGCATATTGTCTAGCACGGTAGGGAAATTCTTCCAGCTCCATGGCATGGAAGAACTATCTCTCGAAACATGTAGTTCTCAAAATGCATGTTAGAATCACCTGAGGATTTTTTGTTCAAGCTTCACATGCTTCTTAGTGTATATTATTTAAAAAAACTATATTTAGATTTGGGTGAGAATGAAGCACACGTATTATCTCTCCAGGTGAATCTGAAGTTTGATCCATTCCCAAATCAATTCCATTTGCTACCCTTGGCTCACAGCGTCTGTATCCCTTTACTCTAGTGCTGTGTTTGGACAGATTCTGATTATGAATTCGTTTCTCTGTGATCTTGATAACATAAAGGGTTGTGGGAGACAGAAGAACATGAATATTCTGGGCAAATATATATCCCCCTCAATGAATTAAGTAATTGAAATCTGCTTTATGAGTCATTATCTTGTTCATTAATCAGCATGATTCGGTCTCCTCAGACCAAATCCATTCTGGCTATATCTGTAAACCCGGTTTCAACCCTGAAACACTGTGGACCAGATCTTGGCTAGTGATGATTGCAGTGTTATCCCATATTATTAGGCTTTGTTCAAGTTGAAATCTCACTTGTTTGTTCTCCCTGATTTTTCTGCTATTTCCGCATGTAATAAAGTTAAGAATGGATTAGTTAGATGGGGGTTCCAAGTCATTTTCAAGATATGGTGATTTTCCAGTAAAGACAAAACAACTGAGCTTTAAAATTCATTTGACATAAGTGTTTAGGGTGGGTAACATTTTTTTTGAAGGGTGTATATGCCTATTTTGGCCTTAAGGTATTTAGATCTCAGACATAGTGAAGACCATAGAAGACTATTTATTTATGTATGCATTTACTCATTTAGTAGTTCATTGCAGTTTTACTATCAGTACTGAAATGTAGTTTTAACCCAAATATGAGTATTCTAAAGATTTTACTTTTAATCTAATTTTGCACAGTATTTTTTTAAAATAAGGGCAGTTAAAAGTTACTAAAAGAGAAGAGAGTCCATTGTCAAATTTAGTCAAGATTCCATCAATCCATTTAACCAGCACACTAAAAGTGTTTTTCTACATTTCACATATAATTGGGCACATTAAATTTATGTTCAATATTTATGCCAATTTAGTCACAGTAATACAGAAAATGCTTTTAAAAGCTACAATATTGCATAGTAGGTAGACTTCTCCAACACAGAATTTCTACAGATTGTATATTATGAATAAAGTTTTACAGAATCAGTTTGGTATTGAGTAGTAGTATACAAAAGCTGTCTTAACCTTGCTAACTTTGGAGAACAATGTATTTAAAATCAGTATCAAAGCAGAATTAATATCATTTTTATTTTTTCTTCAGTCTATTAATCCCTTCATATATTTTATGAACATTTATAACATTGAGGATTTTAGTCATTTCCCTTACAGTTTTGAATGTAGTGTCAGGCACGGAAAATATCCAGCTCTCCCCTCATTCTGCAATTCTGAGCTGAGAGCTTATATTAGGTTTCTCATTTCTCTTTCACACCTTTTGTCAGTAGACGGCACTCACGTTAGGATGGCAATATTTAAAAGTGGTACTGAGCATGAAATACTGGCGTCAATGTTCAACTCTGCTTTTATTACTGAGTAAACTTGAATATGTGATTATATCACTCCATGCTTCCATTTCCTCATCTGAAAAGAAAGCAGATTGTAACAAAGGACAATATTTTTGAGTACTTACCGTAGGCTAACATAGTGTTAAGCAATTCATGTAGGAATTGGTTTCCATTTAATTCACCCCAATTAATACAGGGGATGGGTAATATCTTTTTTTAAAGAAAAGGAAACAAGGATTCTGAGACATTAATAAACTTATCAGAAATAGTACCACTAGATAGTAGCAATGTTGATTTCAAATAAATCTTCTTAAATTCTAAATTCATACAGTTCTACTAATAATATCTACCTCAGTGATATTATTAATGATTATAAAAATTATTTTATAAAATATAAAGCAATATAAAAGTGGTAGAAATTATTGCCATTGATAGTACCCTTAACCCCTCAAGACTCATGTATGTGAACCAGATATTTATCAACACTCAAATTTAAAGTAAGATAAAAATTCTCTACCCAAGATGTAGTGCCTTTAGAAGGGCTGGAAATCAATTTGAATTATTTCTAGCAATAAGTAGAAAATTTGGACAACATTTAAGTTAGGTAGAAAGATGTTATAAACGGTTAAGATTATGTATTTTAAATCATATAAAATTAAAGTACCTATGATATATATTTTTACTGTTTCTTATCCAAACATTAAGAGAACAGTTGTATGAATGCTGTATATACACTACATATGTATGTGTTTTAAAAAAGCAAGATACAAATTATAGATACTCTGTATCTACAACACAGACTACAGATACTCTGTATCTACAACACAGACTACAGATACTCTGTATCTGCAACACAGACTACAGATACTCTGTATCTGCAACACAGACTACAGATACTCTGTATCTACAACACAGACTACAGATACTCTGTAACTACGACACAGACTATAGATACTCTGTATCTACGACACAGACTATAGACACTCTGTATCTATAATACAGATTATAGATACTCCATAATACAAATTGGAGTATTATATACAATATATATAATAAAAATTATAGATACAGATATAGATATCTATATCTATAATACAAATTATAGATACTCTGTATCTATAATACAAATTATAGATACTCTGTATCTATAATACAAATTATAGATACTCTGTATCTATAATACAAATTATAGATACTCTGTATCTATAATACAAATTATAGATACTCTGTATCTATAATACAAATTATAGATACTCTGTATCTATAATACAAATTATAGATACTCTGTATCTATAATACAAATTATAGATACTCTGTATCTATAATACAAATTATAGATACTCTGTATCTATAATACAAATTATAGATACTCTGTATCTATAATACAAATTATAGATACTCTGTATCTATAATACAAATTATAGATACTCTGTATCTATAATACAAATTATAGATACTCTGTATCTATAATACAAATTATAGATACTCTGTATCTATAATACAAATTATAGATACTCTATATGATAGGTTTTGTGAGATATATGTTTGTGCCTGTTTCTTATGCATATATATGTTGATATGGTTTGGCTGTGTCCCCATCCAAATCTCATTTTGAATTGTAGTTCCCTTAATCCCCACGTGTCCTGGGAGGGACCCAGTGGGAGGTAACTGAATCATAGGAGCAGTTAACCCCATGCTGCTATTCTCGTGATACTGGTGATAGTGGGTGAGTTTTCAGCACATCTAATGATTTTATAAGGGCCTTTTACCCCTTTGATGGTTCCCATTCTTCTCTCTCCTGCCACCATGTGAAGAAGGATGTGTTTACTTCCCCTTCAGCCATGATTATAAGTTTCCTGAGGCTTCCCCAGCCATGAGGAATTGTGAGGCAATTAAACCTCTTTTCTTTATAATTTACCTAGTCTCGGGTATTTCTTCATAGCAGCATGGGAATGGACTAATATATATGTATATTACATATTTTATATAATTGATCTATCAGTCTATATATGTTATAAGCATGGGCAAGAAACGAGAAGAATCCACTCTAAATAGATGATTCTTCTTGGATATTGATATGTTAGGACACTTTCATTTCCTCTTTATGAGTATATCTCAGTCTCCTGTGCATTTCAAATCCAGCATAATTACTCATTAAATAGGAAAATACTCTAAATATTTTTAGTAAAAAGTTATCTAGTACAAAATTTTTTACCCTTATTATAAGCAGGATAACAGTTGGCATTCACTTAATGAAAATGAGCCTTTTTAATTTAACATAATAATGTAATTTACAGTAGCTTAAATAACAAGAATATACATTTCCTATTTTTGTTCATTTACTATTTAGCTTTTATATTGGTCTTATGTTAGAAATTTTGGTAAATATAGGATTTTGTTTTAATTCTAAAGAAAGGTAAAGAGATTGCTTCATTGATTACTAATCATGGCATTAGTTTAGTTAAATACGAAATGGTCTTTCAAAAACATTTTCTAAAATGATGGATTTAGATAACACATGATGTTATCAGAATACTCAGAAAAGATAAATAATTGCATTGCCAACCTCCAATAAGAGTTTGTAAATATGAAATTATGAGTGTACTAGATGGACAGAGACAGCAAACACTTCAAAAATATTTTACATACTGTAGACTGAAATAGAAGTTTGAGCATTATAGGGAACTTTGTAACTACTGACTACAATAGAATTTGGGGAATCAATCCTTTTGGTGTCAAATTATTTTCATACCAGATTTAAAGAATAGCATTCTGTGAATTCTTTTAAATTAATTTTGCTTATATTTTTTGTGCTTTAATTTTATTTCTACCTGTGTTTTTATTTACATATGGTGTGATAATTGCTCTCACACCAAATTGTTTAACTGAAATTAATATAAACACTGAGAGGTGGGACATGCCATTATATTCCCTCCATTAAAGGAGGGGGCTGAGGAGGCTATTTACATTTTCTTTGTCATCCAGTGCTCTCAAGTAAACATTTCAGATATTCCATGTTTAGCCTGATTAAATCCTTTTAATTTTGACAGTTTGAAACAAATGCTTTTAATAAAATGCACATCTTCCAGGGTATGTGTTAATGATTATGGTTAGCTATTCAGACAAAGAGAAACAGGGAAGGTAACTGAGATTAATTTCCTAAGGAGGGATAAGAAAGTTTTCTTAGGAAATCCTAAATGTGAGCTCATAGTACCTCAACCTGAAAATTTAGTTTAAAATTATTAAAAGCCTGTGCAACATAGAGAAGGCCTGTCTTTACTAAAAAATACAAAAAATTAGCTGGACATGGTGGCATGCACCTGTAGTCCCAGCTACTGAGGAGGCTGAGGTAGGAAGATCACTTGAGCCTGGGAGGTGAAGGTTGCAGTGAGCTGAGATCACACCACTGCACTCCAGCCTGGGCAACAGAGCAAGACTTTGTCTCAAATATAAATAAATAGACAAGTAAGTGCATAAATAAATAAAATGATTAAAATATGGTAATGCTCCCATATGCCTTTTAAAAATAAATACAATTTTCTTTTCTTCTTCTTTTGGAAGGCTCTCATGTTTCATAACAGCTTCCAGAAATTTCCAGAGATAAAGCTCCAAGAAAAATAAGATCTCAGTGACTAAAACAAAGGAAACAAAAACAGCAAGCAAACAAAATACAGGCTCCCATGAATGACAGAAGAAAAAAACAAAAAAGGCTCAGATGCACAAAGGTTTCAGATGCTGAAGGGATCAAACATAATGTTAAAAATGTTTAAAGTAATAAGGAACTGAAATTATTAATAAAGGGCAAGGGACTAAACATTGGCAAATACTATAGACAGAACATAAATGCATATAAAATCTTAGAAATTAGCAATATAGTATTTAGATTCAAATTTAATTGATGTGTTTAATAGTGGAGTAGGCACAGCTGAAGAGAGACCTGAAAACATGATGGAAAGGAGTTATCAAAAATACAACACACAAATATCCAAAGAGGTTGAAAATATGAAAACACTGATTAGAGACCTAAATAGCAGAATTCTAATATCAAATATAGATCCAGTTGGGAATCCAGAAGGGAATGAGAAAGAAAATAAAAGAGACACATATTCAACAAGAAATGGATGAAAATTTTGTGTAAATGAATATGACATTCCACAAATTTAAGAAGTCTGTATGATCACCCCCTCAAAAGGTAAAGATAAATACCTAGACAAAACAAATTTAAATATTTAGAAAACTGAAGACAAAAAGAAAATTCTAAAAGCAATTAGAAAGAAAAAAGATGGTTAATTTCAACAAAATTATAATTAAAGTAACTCCTGAATTTCTTAATATAAATCATAGAAGCCAGAATACAGTGGAATGACATCTTCAATGCACCAAGAGAAAATGAATGTCAACCTCAGATGTTATATGAAGACAAAATACCTTTCAACTATTAAGACAATATAAAGTTGTAAACAAACAACATTTAAAAACTAACAAAAATTAAGGGAATAAAATTCTAAAGGATAGATATGAAGGCATAAGGGAATTTACCCCAAATGAAAAGTCTGAACTACATCAAGGAATACAGTGCTTTGCAATGAAAGTTTTAGATCTGACAATTAATCCAAGCTCCTATGTATCTTCCTTTTTTACAAATACTATTACCCTTTGGTAAGACTTAAAAACAAAGACAGAAAAAAAGTGATGGTTTAGAAATATCATGGATTTGTTTTTAGACCTGTTGTGCATTGGGTATCTTTGGAAGATTCATGTGTAAATGCCAGGTACACATTTGTATCCAGGGATCCAAAACTTATGGGAGATGTCTGGGTTGAAGATGAAATACATAATCAATATGCATATAAATGTTTACTGGAATCATGGGTATGATTGAGATTACCCCAGGACAGCATGTAAAATTAAAAGGAAGTAATCTAGGACTGAGCACGAGAAACTCCAACTCACAGGAATTTTTCCTGTGAGCTGAAAATTTGAATTCAGTTTTGTAAAGTGACTTTTACTTCTAACAGGATAAAATTTCTTTATAAATTCACAATACTTTTTGGGTTCACTTAACTTTTAATTTTCAAAAAGAGAAGTAACATTTTCTAGCAGTACTTGATGGCATTTTTTAAAGTTATCTGCAGGGGAAGCATGAAAGATAGTTTATACATTTTGAAGATTGCAGAGTTAAGTGGTAAAAATTGGATCATAATAGCCACCATGTTATTTGTTGATTTTTAAAATGCATTGAACCTATATTCACTAAAGCCTTTCTAGGTATTTGCTTTGGATCTTCATGAAGCTTACACAGAAGTGGGGGAGCCAGAAAATAAACAAATATGATACAATGTTATAAAGAAAATAGCCATAAGATGAAAGAGTGGAACAGTGTGCCATCTTAGATTCAGGTATTCTAAATCTCCAAAAAGGTAACAGTAAGCGGAGACATAAGTGAAAGCGAATAGGAAGTCTCACAGATATCCAAAAGGAAAGCATTTCATATAATCTTAGCATGTTCAGGAACATGGGGTACAATGATCAAGGTAGAGGGTGTAATTCTACCTTAGTAAAAGGAATTAAACTAAATATGATGAAATAAGGCAATAGTATTATCCGTCTGGAGGGCATTGGTAATCAGGTAGAAAAAGAGATGTCACTGTTTTTTTTAAACCATAGATCAAGTTGAATTGTTGGTTATTAAATTGTCATAGGAGGTCTATTTAGGTGGATGAGCAGATATATGAAGACACAAAAACAAACAAAAAACTCCTATTTATAATAAAGGATAATGGTTTCTGAAATCATAATTATATAGAGGTTTAGATCACATTATTGTATTTCTCTATCAAAATGTAAATCTAAATTTCTTCCCCTCAATGTGATGTTCAGCCAAACAATGCTCTAGATCCCATAAAACTCCTGGAATTAGATGTAAATATAGAGTATTACATTATCGGAAATCATTAGACAAATCAATGAACCTTAATTGTATTAATAAAATATGTTAAAGAATTAATCCATGGTTCATTTATCATTTCTTCCAGGAAATTTGCCATATCTACATTTCATAGTATTTTCCAAAATTAAGCATTGGCACCCCTGGAATTCCCAAACTACCGTATCAGGGAAGGAAGAGTAGTTCTTTGTCATTTATAAGTCACTTTGCAGCCTTGACCACCCAAGTTTAGTAGGTGTCAACTACAGGATGGTCTAGCTGAAAATTCTACAACAGGATATCAGGTCTGTAAATTAGATGGACTTCAGAGAATTTATTTTTTCTTTATAAAAAGTGCCATGTTCTTGCCATTATTTTTAAACTTGAGCTCTTTAGCATCTCTTTCAAGTGTATGCCATCTATTTCTTATTACCCTGCCTTATTTACTCATACTTATCTTTCATTACTGTCTGTGCAGAAGTTCCATTCCTGACCCACTAAATGGTTGTTTTCCTATTAATTTGTTTTGAATATGTGTTCCTGACTTTTGTGTATATCTTTGCTATACATGGGAATCAATCCTTCACCCCTACCCCATTATGCTGTCCTTCCAACTTTAAAATATCTATTTAAAACCTTCTGGTCAGTGCACTGCTTTTTAACAATTACTGAATTTTATCTCTCTTAGCGCTTAAATACATAGTTTCTTTTACAGGCATTTTGCAAATTTTATATCCCATATTTGAATATGTATTGCCTTGTATTTCTCACTGATGTGAAAATTTCAATTACTCTTAATATTCTTCATAAGACATAATACAATGCTATTCACCAATCAAGAAATAGCAAAACATCAATCTTTTTTGGTTGATCACTGGATAGTAGCTTGTTTTTCTAACTAATCTATTCACATTTGGTAACCAGTAGATTTCTAAAATTTGATAGCATTTAGGTATATATTTTTCTAGTCTTCAGATAAGGAAAAGAAAAATGTATACAGTTTAATTTTTATCTGTGATACTGAAATATAGGCACACTAAAAATTTGCCATCATATAGTCTTAAAATGTGTAGCAATGCAGAGGCTAATCTGATTGAAAAACACTGCAGGGTGATAGGCCTGAACATGTGCAAATTGTCTAAGAGGATAAGTCCCTAGTTAGTTGGGATCTCAAAACATTCCTGGAAACAGGCATCATAAATAACGACATGCCTTCTTGATCTATCGATGAATACTTTCATTCTTTCCTTTGAATAGTAAATCATGTTGAAAAAACATCTATGTTTAAACATGTTAGGGTATATTCTGAGATGACAATACATTGTCAGCACATTTACAGATGCCATTATTAGAGTAAGTGGATGATTGATGAAAAGAAGTACTGACCTAGAATTACAATTTTTTTATAAAAGTTATACCAAACCCCAGGCAACTGCATTCAGTATTCATAGAGTCACTGTGCTTAGTCGCTTTATCTGTTTACACAAATATGATAGCATTTGATAGATGGTGTAGATTTTTTTGCACAGTAGTATAGCGAATAAGGGAAATCATAATTATCTTTTTAAATTATTAATGGCTGAATTTATGCTGTCACTACTTCCAACTACCTAACGGTATTGAAGTGATGTACGATCACCTGAAAAGCACTTTGCTATTCAAAAACAATATATTATGCCTTCCTAAAAATCTCACATCAAAGACTTATTAAGTATGGTGTATCATAGAAAGGTAAAAAGAATAAGCTGTACAGAGTTCAAATAAAATAAAACTTGTAAAACAAATGAGTAAATTAACTGTGTCCACTTATTGTAACTGGTTAAATTAGAAAGAATAACATGGAATTGAATGGGTATATAGCATAATTTATGTTCAAGACTGCATGCACAGTAGCATAATATATAAATATTCTAAACACAAATATAATTAAGTCTACAAATAGGAACTATTGATGTGGTGCATAGAGACTTTGTGGTAGATTGATAATATTCCCTTGCAACTACTTAAGAGAGAAAATGAGGAACAGTAATTTTACTTGGGCTAGTAGCTACTGATATTGCCTATTTTAATATTTAATTGTCATTGCTCTTGAATGGATTGAGCTTATGATATTCTACTAAAAATGTATTTTTCCCTTGACAGAAAAATTCTACCAAAATAAATACAGTATTATCTAACTAAAAAGAAAAAAAAAAAACAAACCATGTTCTTTAATGTTGAATGGTGTTTCTGTGTTAATAGTCATCTGTCTCATAATTTGTCTTCTCTTTTTTATATTTTAATTCATTTGTTCTATGCATTAGAGTGTATACATGTGTGCATATGCATGTGCATGCATGAGCAAGAGGAGAGATGGACCCTAAGTGGCAGAGAAGTATCTTTTACTTTCCATCTCACTGTCTTATATCTTACTAGTGAAAAGCTAGTTGCTTCCCATGTATCTCTTAATATTTGCCATAATACATTTGCAGAATCCTTTTAATCTGCCAAATGATTGAATGTATAGAAATTTAGTCTTTGCCCAGTAGGATATTGCAATAACATTCTTAAGGCTGCTGATATTAAATGCATGTTTTAAATAAGTTTGTATCACAGTCATCTTGATCTGTACTTTAATTCATTACATGTTGCTTTGTAATTTGATTGCGCTTGTGAAATAACCTCTGGAATGTTGTGAGAGTGTTTGTAAATGGTTTATTTCCTTCTCTTTTATCTCTGAATACCTATTGCATCTGGGAGATTACCTACTAGCATGAGTAACACAGTATTTAAGCTTCAGGATGAAATCATTTGATGCAAGAAAAAAATTATTTAACAATATATTTAAAAACATTACACTAAATAAGAAAGAAAAAATCCTAAAAAAGGAATTTAAATAATTCTTACTCTCTTTTATCTTTGGAGTTTATATTTACAAACTTCAAATTACCATGTGAAAACCAAAAAAAGGCATATCTAGAACAGTGTTATGTATGCACACCACATATTTAACAAATGTTTATTAATGATAATAAATCCTAAATATATAAAAAGTCTTTAGTGTTGAAAGAAAGATATTTTCTGCACTATGTACAAACCATTTTATTTTCTGTACACTATAGATTTAAAAAAATAATTCTTTAGTATCAGTACCCTGAAATTTATCTTCCCATACAGAGACAAATATTTATCGATTCTGTGATTTAAGCATAGGCCAATGTATTCAATGCTATTTCCCACTGGCTTTATTGAAGTGTACAATGTATTATATCTTTCACATTGTTACTACATATTACTTTTCCTAGAGGAATACATCAGCCTGTAGACTTTCAATTACTCCCCATTATCTATGAAATATCTCCACACGATATTTTTTATTCCTTCGAGAAAAGCCACCTAAAGTATAGCTCAATAATTACCCTCTAACTTTCGTAAACTTCCCTTTGTTACTGAGTTCCCTTTCTCTGTAGGTTGCTTCCCAATGTTCCAGAATGCAGGGGGTCATAATTTTTTAATCAATTTATACACTTTTGCTTTCAACCAAACAGCAAGTTCCATCTAAATCAACAAAATTTCTACTTGTAGAAACAAATGTTCTTGAAAGGAGAATAATATTCAGTGTTTTTGAAAACCCCATGTAATAATTTATCTCAATCCCCATTTTCCTATTTTAATCAATTTTAATACAAATCAAGAAAGAAGGGCCTGGCATGGTGGCTCATGCCTGTAATCCCATCACATTGGGAGGCTGAGGAGGGAATACCACTTGAGTCCGGGAGTTCAAGACCAGTCTGGGCAACACAGGGAACTTTGTCTGTACAAAAAATTCAAAAAATTAGCCTAGCGTGGTGGAGCGTGCCTGTAGTCCCAGCCACTAGGTAACTAACTGAGGTGGGAGGATGGCTTTAGTCCAGAAGGTCAAGGCTACAGTGAGCCATGATAATGCTACTACACTCTAAACTGGGTGAAAGAGCGTGACTCTGTCTCAAAAAAAAAAAAAAATCAGGAAAAAAGAATATTTTATGATATGGTTATCCTTAGTAAATTCAAGAATATTCAGGAAAAAAACACAAGATATTGACATTGATATAATTTTAATAGGAAGTGAGTTTTAGAATTGTTAAAATTAGTAGATGAAAATATTAATGAAACTTATAGAGGCTAAAATTTTTTAAAATCTTACTTGGGTGGTGTAATTATCTGTTCATGCAGGTAACTGACATCATCCAGAAAAAAATTACAAAAGCAATAAAATGATATTTATAATATTAATGCAATTATGTAAAAATATTTAAGAAAAATACCACACACCTTTGAAATACATTTAAATACACAAATCACTAAATAGAATGCATACTGTTGTGCATTTTCCAAATAATTAGTATTGGATGATATTCCAGGGAGTCCTAGAGACTAAAATTAAAAATGATTGCTTGCTTCATGTTTGTAGAAGTTTCCCAATTACACAAATGCCTACATCTTTGAATCAGTAAACATAACAATAGTACCCAGATAATTTTATTTTTACACACTTATCACACCTACAAATATTGCCAAACATGTTTCTTCAGTAAGAAGTAAAATAGATCCAAGGTCTTTTAGTATCAGTGTTGATTCATTTTAGTACTTTACCATTTTTTCATTGAGTAACTATTCACTGAGGCCCCATTATGTGTTGAAAGGAGAGGATGCACTGATTTCAGCATGCTCCTCACATGTGACTCTAATTCTACCACAACCACTACCTTTATTGCTGTTTCCGGGTAGATGCTTCCCCCTTTCCTAAGATAATTCAGCTTCTCTAAAATGCATGACTTCAGACACCTTGTCAACTATCTGTGCTCACTGCAGACATTCACTATTCTTCCTATTATGCTCTCTCTTCATGAAAACATTAGAATCTTGTTTTCTGTTTTTTTATCCATTATGATTCCTGCCTTATGGTGATTTTAATAGTCATTCTGATTCTCTAAGCACTCCGGTCTTTCAGTTCCTTGACTTCCACATCTCTGATGTCCTTATTCTTTGACTTTTTTCACCTGCCTACCCTATATCCATACCTTAGGCATTATCAATAATAGAACTTCATCCAGGGCTCAATTAAGTGCAATCCTCTCTCTGATAACCACTTCCTCTCTTTGTAACTAATTTCATTTAATATCACCCTGTTATAAAACTTGGACCCCAGGAGGGATGATCCCACTTACTCCCCTCACATTATCATTTACATCCTTAATTAGCTGTGATTTCATGGTGTTTGCATGATGATCACCATTTTGCATTCCATCTCACCACTCTTGGCTTTATTCTCCCTCTGCTGTACTGATATTTTAAGATTATTTGTAACATGGCAAGAGCTGACTACTACATTCACCAGGCTCTATTGTTCAGCAGCCATAATTATTCTTCTGAGAAACAATTCAGATCTTATTGCATCATTACCTAAAGCATACAGTGCATTTTAAGTACATTTGAAATAAAATACAAAATGTTGCAAATGAATAATGGAATCTACATAATCTGGCCCCTAGTTTCCCTTTGCCTACACTACCTGTGGCTTTCTGTCTTCCTCACCATGCTCCAGCTATACTCATTGGCCTTTGAAAATATGATGCTGCCTCTTCCTTTCAGGGCTTTTGTTAGGTTGTTCTCTCTTCTTAGACCACTCTATTCTAGGTATTCACATACTCCCCTATGATTTAGATTGCTGCTCAAATGTAACCTTCTTGAGAAGGTCTTCGCTAGACAATCTATTTTAAATTGCACTTGCTTTCCATTCTATTTTCTATCCTGATTTTTTTTGTATTGCACTTATCACTTCATGGCATTCTATTGGAATAACTATATGGTTAATGTATTGTTTCCATTACTCTAAAATGCAAGCTCTAAGAGGGCCTAGAGTTTTTTGTTTGTTTGTTTGTTTGTTTTGTATTCACTGCTGCATTTCTAATGCCTGGTATTTAGTGTGTGTCCATATTATCCTCATGCTATTCATTTGTTGAATGAATAGCTTGGGAATAATATGAATAAAGAATGAAAAGGGAAAAATAGGAATAAAAGATTTCCAAGTACTGCAAACAACACATACTTGCAATGGGAAGCATATTAGTAATTTGAGTAATGGACAGAACACCAGGTAGACAGGATAAGTGGAAAGCAGATGAGTAGTAAACAAAGGAAAAAGGCACAGGGAAAGGAGTCTTGAGAAAGTCCACACTAGTTAAGGACTGGATTATATTAATTATCAAAGCCCATACATGGCATTTTTCTATGAATTTTATCATAAATGCATCAAGAAGCCACTGAATGATTTTAAACATGAAAGTGATATGAACTCTATGGTGTTTTAAAAATAGTTATAAATAAATGAATAAAGTTATTTATATAAAAACATAAATCATTTTACAAAGGAAGCTTAAAAAAATGGAAAAATCTCTGCAGTGATACCTGTGCTAAAACAGTCTAAAGAGACTATCTACACACATGTACCTGGGAAGTCAGTTGAAGGTCGCAAACCAGGATGACAACTCAAGACTATGAACAACAAAATGTCTTACTTCATTAAAAAATATGGAACATTTAATTTATTCTAAAAATCTGTTCCCATAGTACCATGTGTCTCTAGATTAATGACTGTATATATGTGAGTTTATTTAATGATTAAGATGGCGTGTTAATATCTCTTCAGAATGGAAGGGTTAATAATGTTGAAAAAGGGCAGAAAATATTATTTCCTATAAAAATATTAATATATTAGAAAATTACTTCTACCTTAGTATTTGTATCTGGTTGTAGTTCATTACTGTGTACTAACATCCTTGTTTTTCTTGCACAGTCTCAACACTAATTAAAGAACAATTCAACTTCTTTATTTTGTTTGAAATACTTGAAATACATGTCCTCAACAAATTACATGAAAATGTTGACAGATGGCACTGATATTATTACATAAAACTTGCAGCAGCAGTAGCAGAGTTTAAATTCCCGTTCTCTAAAGAAAGTATCATTTGCTTTTCCCCATGTTGGTCTGCTTTAATATTTACATACCATGGGTAGGTGTGCTGTTAGACTTAGACATATAGACATACTTCTATATACCACACACATAAAGACAATCATACATTCAGCTTATAAGTCAACTGCTGACTGAAAAAATTCATTCCCATAATAAATTCCAGCATACTAGCCCTTTACGATATTTGTTGAAGTATTTATCCTTAAAGTACATTTATTGGAATAGAGTGGATGAAATAGGCTTGAAAGGGTCTGGATTGAGACAGCCCCTGAAAGTCAAAGAAACCACTTGACCACAGACTCTGCTGCTTAAACAAATTAACTTCTTCTTATTATTCTTTTTTTTTTTTTTTTTTTTGCACCACTTTGTTTTGGATTCTCAGTCTCTAGAATAGAGATATTCCATTGCCTGAGTATTCCTTAGCAATAAGAACATGCATGTAGGGGGGAAATCTCTAAGGGCTCTAGGATTTTTGTAATAAGAGAGTAGAAAATGTTGTTCAACAATCCAATCAAAAGTGAGCATAATTTGAAGGCTAGGAGCGTTGGCTGATGCCTGTAATCCCAGCACTTTTGGAGGCTGAGGCGGGTGGATCACTTGAGGGCAAGAGTTCAAGACCAGCCTCGTTTTAGTAGAAACCCAGTCTCTACTAAAAATACAAAAATTAGCCAGGCATGGTGGTGTACGCCTGTAATTCCAGCTACTTTGGAGGCTGAGACACTAGAGTTTCTTGAACCCAGGAAGCAGAGGTTGCAGTGAGCCGAGATCACGCCATTGCACTCCAGCCTGGGTGACAGAGTGAGACTCTCTCTCTCAAAAACAAAACAAAAAAACGGCCAAATTTGAATGTCCTAATACCTAAAAGAATACCAGTTTGCTATTAAGAAAGGTAGATTGAGTATTGCATATCCAAAACAATAGATGTTTACAATATACCTAATTTCTACTGTTTTTCATTTTTATTTTGAGAAAAAATAGTTTTCACATTGGTATATTTAAGTTTTTTTTATGCTTAGAAACTATTTGAATATTTGTATCTACTTTTAGTTAAAAACTCTTGGTCTATATACTTATTAAGGCTTAGTTCTAATTCTTAGTAATATGGATAAAAATATTTTTATAAGATTATTGTAGTAATAAAAAGAAATTGTATTTGGATAAAATAATATTAGAATTAGGAAGATCATTTTTATTGGTGAGAGTTTTTTTGACACTTCTCAAATTTTTGGTCAAGATTTCAGCTTTGCCGTCTAGTTGTTTGATTTCTGATGCACATGGAATGGTCACCAATCAATAACGCAGAGTGTGTATGTTCCTGATAATCACTATAAAATATGAGCTCAAACTTTCTGCAAATCACATCATTCATTGAAAACTCTTTAAAAAGAGCAATATTTATGAAGTATTTTAGAAGAACATGCCATTCACTCTTTCTTCAACATTTGGCATTCTCAAGTTTTAACACCTATAATAATCACAATGGGTAAATCTAAATATGTAAACTACCAGGTACCAATCTAAGATAATTCGATTTAACAGGTCTGGAATTGGGTCTGGGAGTCTTCTTTTTTGAAAGCAAGTCATCTGCATTCCATCTTTGAGAAATGTTTGTTTGGATATTATCTAGTGATTGGTTATCAATGGTGAGAATACCAGAGGCGTATATTGGAATCTCTTTTGAAAAATCTTCAAGTGCACTGACTCCAGCTTTGAGAGATCAGAATTAAGAGACTCAGGAAGGGAACATTGACCTGTACATTTGAAAGAAAATCATAATTGATTCTAATATACACATTCATAAAACGTTAAGAACTCCTCCTCCAAATAATCAATATTTTCCTATATGCAATTTATTAAATCAAATTTCTTACAGGAGTTATATCATGAAACAACAGCTACAGCAAGAGCCTCCTAATGGGTCTCCCCACTTCCATTTTTGTCTCTTCTTTTTCCTCCACTAAATCCAGAGCAATATTTTTGAAATGCAAATTTGATCATGATCTGTTAATGAATTGGTGTGGGCTTCCATGCATGGGCTTACTGACACACACTTCATTCCCCTTGTCCTTTCTGTTTTAGGTCACTCTTCAGTTTCTCAATTCCTCCATCTACCTCAGATCCTTAAACATGTATTATCCTCTACTGGGCTGTTTTATTTGCCACTGGCCTCCCTAAACACTCTCCAATCACCCTCCACCCAACACACAAACTCTTAATCTCCATTAAGTTAACACTTCCTTCTGATCTGAGCTCAAACTCACCTACTCAAGGAATCTTTTACTTACCTTCCTAAGAAGGTCAATTCTTATTAAATGTTCTCATGTACCTTCTACCTTTCAGTTGCAGCACTTATCACATTTTAATTTTAATGTATTACTTAATAAATATTATTAAATGAAAGAAAAAAGTATGCAGTATTGCCACTTTTAGTGGTTGCCCAATTATTCTAACATTTTTATATGTTGTCATCACCTTACAAGTTTATAGTTACTCTAGTTTACAGTCGTAAAAATTTATAATCCCTAAAACTCCAATAAATGCATACCATTCCCAGAGTCAGAATGAAATTCAGAGACAAATATCCAGGTTATCTCAGAGCTTGTCAGTGTTGTCCCTAAGTTCCTCAAGTACTAAGATTTCAAGATTTCATTTCTTTCTTCAGGCAAATCACGAATAAATATTTTCTATTTGTGTTACCAAATAATTTTGTATTTAAAGGTTAGAATTATTGTAAGGGTTGTAATATAGTTGACCCTTTAACAACATGGGTTTGAACTGCATAGGTCCAGCCTTCCACAAATCCTTTTCAAGCAAAGGCTGATCAAAAATACAGTATTTACAGGATGTGAAATCAACGTACAAGGAGGACTGAACTTTGGTATATGCAGGTTCCAGAGAGTTGACTGTGGGAATTGAGTATGCATGGATTTGGGTATGCCTGGGTGTCCCAGAACCAATCCTTCCTGTCTTTGTATAAGAGACAAATTTATTAGGATTTGGGTTTTTATTACTATATTTAATTTATGTTACTACAAATTGACAATTGTTTTTAATACAGTTAGCATTTACCAATCAGTTATCACTTGCCAACCTCTCACATTTCAATGCTTACCTTTCTTACTTTTTTCTGAAGTTTTTGGCATCACTGATTTCCTTCAAATGCTCTCTTTCTTTTATTTTCATGAATACCCATCTTGCTACCACTCATCATTAAACCTGCTTTCCAGTTTCCTCTAGTTTTCCACCTTTCACTCATTAGAATTTTCCCCTGGGGAAGGTAAGGATTGACCTCCTTACCTTCATTTTAACTCTAGATGTTTAACCTATGCAATTTCATTCATGGCTGTGATATGTAACATCGGTAATGCTCCAGTATACTTTTCTCCTGAGTACTAGATCAATATATTTAACTTACTCAGTTAACAAATATTTTGAGGATATTTCTATTTTCCTGGCACTGTTTCAGGTGGAGAAATAGTGTCTACAACATCATCCTTACATGCTTAGATAGCATTGATACCTGAAACTCAATTCACCCCAAACTGAATCTATCAGGTTGTCTTTCCTGGACTGCTACCAAGCACTCAAAATATTCTCTTGCTCTGATCACTGCTATGCCAAGTGTAATGCTGCTTCAAATACATATCTATGTATCTTTTCTCTTACATGCAATTTATTATCAAAACCCCATTACTTCTTCTGAAGTGTCTAATTCCATCCTCAATGTCACTGCTTTATTTCAGCCCTTATGTATTGACTGGAATATCCCAATAGAGAGACTCAACATACATATATAGACAACGGACAGACCTTGAATAAATACAGAACTCCCACTTGTAACCTATAGCAACCTGCCCAGCTCACCAACCCCCTGCAATAAATACCACACCAAACTCTTACCTACAATAAATATCTTAGGAAGTCAGCCTACTCTAAGTCAGAGTTATAGAAAGTTAGACTCCTATCTCCAGTAACAAGCCAGGGAGCTAAACAATAGCCCCTGTAACAATTGGCTCGAATGGCCAGGACTTGATTAGTAACTGACAGCTTCCCTAATTTTTTCTTCCCTATTGCAATTTAAGATCCACCAGGGAAAGCCAAAATATGCAGTCGTAACCCATCACACAGGATGCTCCATTTCTAGTTAGCCTATCTGTAGCTTCCCCATGCCAAAACATCCAATCAGGGCATACCTGAGCTTTTCTTTTTTCCACTATAAAGCTTTCCCACTTCTCTACCTGCCTTTGAGTCTCTGCCAAAATAGCAGTGATGGTGTCGACTCCCTTTCTATATATAACAAGCTCTGAATAAACAACTGTTTCTTGTTCTCATTGGTTGGTCTTCATTTATTTCCACACAACAGAATCCTAACTAGTGTCTGCCCAGAATCTGGATTCTTCCAATAGATGTCCCTGCAGAACCATAGTAGTATTCTAAAACTCAGAACCTGTATGTATTGTCACTGATCTTCTTATTTTTCAATGCTTCCAATTGCCTTGGGGATTCAGCTCAAATTCTTAAACTGAGCACATAAGACTCCTCCTTAATTATTGAACTTCAATTCTTACCATTCCCTCTCATGAACTGTTTGCTGACCCATGATATACTTTACACTCTAATTTTTCTAATTGTTTGAGCAATATGATGTCATTTCCTTTCATTAGTTTGCCTGCTTTATCTACCTGCTTATATTCTTTTTTGTTCTTTAACACTAGATTAACTATATTCTCCTTAAAGAGTCTTGTGCTACTTCCAAGACTTTTTTATTGTTTCTCTTCCCTATTCCAATAATATTCTGTGGTTAGTTTTACTTAGTAATCACGAAGATCATATTCTTTTTATAAACTTTTATGTATCTCCCATTATACTGTGAATCTCTTGAGTATAAAGTTTTACTCTTAATGAATTTTGTATCCATAGAAATTATACCAATTTCTAGATGATAGTAGGTTCTAAACAAATAATATTGGCTATTTTATTTCTGGCCTTGACTTATTTGGTACCCATATAAATTATAGAATAATTATAGAATTATTTATTCACTGATGCCTAACGGATATAAAGCAGGAGTCCCCAACCCCTGAGCCATGAACCGGTACTAATCTGTGGCCTGTTAAGAACTGGGCAGCACAGCAGGATATGAGTGGCAGACCAGCAAGCAAGCGAAGCTTCATCTGTATTTATAGCCACTCTCCATGGCTCACATTACCGCCTGAGCTCTGCCTCCTGTCAGATCAGCAGTAGCATTAGATTCTCATAGGAACGCAAGCCCTCATGTGAACTGTGCATGCAAGGGATCTAGTTTGTGTGCTTCTTATGAGAATCTAAGGCCTGATGATCTGAGGTGGAGCTAAAGTGGTGATGCTATAGTGCTGGGGAGCAGCTGCAAATACAGACTAACATTAGCTGAGAGGTGTGTCTTCACAGAGACCATAATAAATCAATTGCCTGCAGACTCATATCAAAACCCTATTGGTGAGTGGCAAGTGATAATTAAGCTGCCTCTGATGTCAGGCTTTATAGTGGCAAGTGAGTTGATGTACTTCAATTGTACAGCTGCATCTGATGGCAGGTTTTAAGTCAGAATCCGACACTTATTTTAGTCTGTGTATGGCCTGCTTATTATTTTATTTACCACTTTTGTCCACACCTCTTTCCTGAACTGTGCACTTGTCTCAGTCACAGTTTTGGTAAGCCCACAAGCTAACCCTAGCCAAAACGAATAAAAAACAAACAACCATAGAGAAATTCTTTGAAAAGGGAGAAAGACCCAATGATGAGAAAGCAGAAGAGACTAAAACTGCCAACAAAAAGACAGCTGCATTTAAAAGAAATACGAAGAGTCCCACTTAAATTAGGAGTTCATTGCAACAGGTGATTCACATTCTCCAAGCTCGCTTTGTATAATATGTGGCAACCGGCTATTCAACGAAGCTATGAAACCATCAAAACTGCTTTGCTACATGGAGAGCAAGCACCCTGCATTAAAAGACAAGGCTTTGGAGTGTTTCAAAAGAAAAAGACAATAAATGTTTTTATCACAGAAAATGTAATGCACTTGAATCATCCCAAAACCATCCCTCCACCCCAGTCTGGTGAAAAATTGTCTTCCATGAAACAAGTCCCTAGTACCCAAAAGGTTAGGGACCGCTGATATAAAGTATTAATTTTATTTTTCAATATAAAAATCTTATATATTTTTATAGTCCTCATCAGTAATCATGTACTTATATCCTAATGGACAACATCAAAAAGATCAAGGAGAAACAATGTAGTAAACATGTCCTATGGTCTTTGTTGAATATTGAACACATTTCATGTGCTTCCTCCCATTCTCTCAGGGCCATCATTTCTCAAACCTTTAGCCACATACCTGCCTGGGCTGCCACTGAGCACGGCTTAGCCTCATGTGATTTTGCTAACCAGGTAGTACTAGATATTTGCCTAGTCAGGCTGGGTTCTCTTCCTTCCTATCTCTACAAATCAGAATAGTACACCACATGATCTTACTTTGTGCTTCTGCCATCACTTCCCAACTGCATAAGGCACCCATCATACACCATGTCATCTGACTTCCTGGGTAACTAAAGAGGGAACAGAGCACAGATAATATAAATGAAATGGATTTTTTTTCCTGGGAAAGAAATCTAGAGACAATTGGACAAATGAATTTGCTGGGTTTTTTTCTCCCTCTAATTGGCTATCCAATGTTGTGAAGATATGCCCAATGTTACAGAGTGGGTAACCAGTTGAACGACTCGCTGTGTCTTTTTGCAACTGCTGGTGAGTCTGGTAAAATAAGTTTGCAGTGCTTTCCATCATTTTCTGCTCTATTTCCATTTTCCCTCATTCTAGTTGCCCTAGGATTGTACCTTCTCAATAGAAGACTACCAATACTCCGTGTCTCAGATTTTGTCTTCTAAGGATTCAGGTTTAAAATAGGATGTATATAAACAAGAATTTGTGCATGTACTCTTATTCTTTTGTGCATAGCTTGCACTGAGATAGTAAGAAATCTCAATAGCTGTCAGCTAAGAAAAGTAAAGCTACTAACGTGTTTATATTAAGTAACCAATTTAGAGAGATATTTCATTCCAAATGTATTTGGAATAGGTTCAAAGGATAGGAAACCCAGTGATCTCTGATCCTGTGAGCCATATGTTGGTGTCCTAGACAGGGTCTGAGAACGTGAGTCACATGCACATCTGACTTTCCTCTTGCCCTTTTCTGTATGAGTCCTTGAGAACCTCTGACTTAAAGGCTTTGAGAAAAAAGCATGAACACAAGGCATAATCAAATACAGAAAAGCAGACATTTGCTGCAATTGATGCCTGACAAAGCCGTAAACTGTACATGAGCATTGGAGACATATGCTTGACACAGTAGGGGTAAATAGGTCTGCTAGTACAGATCCCATGAGGCAAGAGATCCTGTGGAGTCTTTTGAAAGTTCAATATAGAGAGGGAGTGTCGCTGTGTCCAAATATGTGCACTGGTTGCTTTTTATTTTTTAAATAGAAAACCCATCATCTCTGCAAGAGTAGCTTGTTTATCAATATTGGCACCCTGAAGGCGCCTTAATCTCCTTGAAAATGACATTGAATTTGATGCTTCAAAAGAGTATCTCTGTACACAGAGAAGGGTTGCACCCAGCAATCCCAGCTTCATGTAGCAGAAAGAATTTAACTACAGTGGTGGCATGCAGCTGTGCCTAGCTGGCAGATTGCACACTGTCATTTACATGGAGTGTACCAGGAGGAGAGAAGAAACAGAAGTGTATCTCTTGATGTTAATAAAGTCTTCCAAATCAGTGATCAATAGGATTTCAGGATACTCACCATTTTTCAAAGTTAAAAAAAATGAAAATAAACTCTTCTATACAATAACTTCTATACAATAAACTCTTCTATACAAAACTAAAACAAATATTTTGGTATAATGTTTCTATTATAACACTAGTGTGCTGTTAAAATATATTTGAAATGGTAATAAGATTTTTAAAAATCATTTATGTATTTTTACAACTACTGGTATTACTTGAAATCTAAAGCCAGGTAGGTAGGTGAGAGAAAGTGACTAGCTGTATAACAGACATCACAATGACCAATAAATATTTATGTGCTGTTTTTAAAAAAGATCATTTACTTAATCTGCCATAAGATGCAGAAAATGTATATCAAGTCCATGGTTATTACTTCTCTGACACAGATTTTCCTGGAGATCATAATTGTGGAATTTTTTATTTTCACCTCTAAATGAAAACACAAAATATACTGCAAATAACTTTTGTCATCCTGCAAAAAACATACTGTAGGTACCGTAATTGAACAAAAAATCTTTAGAACTCAAATAAAAGTTTATGGTTTAATAGTCCAGGTGTGGCAGCTCATGCCTGTAATCCCAGCACTTTGGGCAGCAGAGCCAGGAGAGTTGCTTGAGCCCAAGAGGTCAAGACTAGCCTGGGCAACACAGTGAGACTCCATCTCTAAAAAAAATTTTTAAAAATAGCCAAACGAGCACTGTGGCATGCACCTGTAGTTACAGCTACTCAGGAGGCTAAGGTGGGATGATTGCTGGAACCCAAGAGGTCAAAGCTGCAGTGATCATGACACTGCATCCCAGCCTGGGCAAGAGAGCAAGACCGTGTCTCAAAAAAAAAAAAAAAAAAAAAAAAAAAAGGGCTGTAGTTAAAAAGAAAAAAGATAAAACCTGTTACACGCTTTCATGGAGATTGTATGAGGCTTAAAGATTTTGAAAAATAAAATAAACACTTCATTAGATTAAATACAATATTTACAAATAAACTTCTACACATTCTTCAAGTTTTATTTTACACTAGGTGTTTCAGAATAAATAAAACAATTAATTAGCACAGCATATAAGGTCCATCAGAACCAGTCTCAAGATTATATTCCTACTTTCAGCTCTCTCAACCGTGTACCCAATTCTTTAGCCAAATCATTGATTCCCAAATTCAAAGCATTTTATTCATTTTTGCATTTCTTGATGGTATTCCTTGCACCTGCTATTCCCTCTTCTATTCTCCTTCCCTCCTCTACCCACTCCCCTTTTTTTCATACAACAAATATCTACTCATTTTTAAAGGTGACATCTTTTTTATAACTTCCTGAGATCATCTTTTCCCAGTTCTCCTACTAGGCAGAATAAATTATTTCTCCACATGTATCTTATTTAAGTTTTAATTATTCCTCTATATTAGCCCTTGTCATGTTGTATAGTTGTTATTTGTTATTGTGTTATTTTTAATGAGCTCCTTGTGGAAAACAATTGAATCTTGATCATCTTGGAATACCCTGCACCTAGTACCAGGCTTAGTACTTGTTTACAAGGCAATAAAAAATGTTAGCTTGATGAAGACAAACTTTAAAATTTTTTATTATTACTTATTTTGGGGTTTTATCGTGGAAAGAACATTTAATATGAGATCTACCCTCTTAGATTTTTAAGTGTACAACACAATATTGTACTCTTATCTATAGTTTATATATCTACATGTTTATTTATATGTTGTACAGCAGATCTCTAGAACTTATTCACTTTTCATAACTGATGGATTAATTGAACATACAATTCTAGGGTTTCAATATTTTTCTTTCAAAATTCTAGTAATAACTTTTACTGAAAACCAGAAGAAATTATAGGCCAAACATTGCTCTTGCCACGTTCAACCAACATCGTTTTCATTTTAAAATTGTTGCTTTTCGCCTCAAATGCTTTATTTAGGTTATTAATTTGGCCATCATTTTCTCTAATATGCTTCTCTGTCCATTGATTGCTTCTGTGAATTTCTCATTAAATTATTCCAGTCACATTCCTCAACCATAGTTTTCTGTAAGCAACTTATAAATTTTTCATTACTATATGTATCTCCACACACAATAAATGCCCTCTAAAAATATGATTTTTGAGGGTTCAGGACTATGTATAAGTTTCCTTTCTGCACAGAGAAATATTCAAGTTAGTACTCTGCATATAATTACCTTTCAAAACAAAATTCTGCAACAAACAATAGACAAACAAACAATGGTTTGACAATCATTTACCTTTAGTATTACTAGTTTTATAAAAACTAAAATAAATTCATTATAAATGCATTTTTCTCATTTATAACATCATGCATCCCTTAATAAAATATAATTGGTTATGCTGAGTAATTATATTTTCTATTGTTGAATTGACGTTGAAACACAATAGTTAATCAAGACACTTTTTAAATTTAATTACTTGATGTACCAATCAAAATCCTTGTCTAATTTCCATGTTGAAATTATGTATTTATTAGAGCTCTGGAAGCCTGAGATGGTACCTTTTCCTATTGCTGGTATCTGGCTTGCATTCTGAACTGAAAAAATACATAAATTTTGTATTGGAAAAATGGATTATTTTATAATGATATGAGAAGCAGGCCTTTGTAATCAAGCACATCTTGATTTCACATTTATTACTTAGTAGTGTGTAACAAAGGATGTCAATCTCATACTTCTTTTCTGTAAAATGGAATATAGCATCCTCATAGGGTTGTTAGAATTCCATGTGAAAATGTAAGTAAGTAAATGGATTGGTATGGTGGTTGGCATAAAACATGTTTTTACCTAGTAACAAAGTGAAAATTTTATAATCAAATTAACTTTTTATTTGTAAAATCACATTTAATTGAAAATTAAATAAGAATAGTCACAGAAAACTAGAAATTCCCTCTATTTGTTAAAAAAAAAAAAGGTCCTATGTGTTTAATCATTGTGTGAGGAAATTTGACATAAAACAAGTAGTTTTATCTGTCTACTTGGTGCAACCCTTCAGGGCAGCTTAAGATATATTACAGGAATGATATTGGGAATCTAAGTTACTTCAGGATAGCTCAAAAAGGAAGGCTGAAGAGCTTCACAAATTTGGTTAAATCTAATTATATTTCTCTGTTTTACTAAATAAATATTGCTTCCCTGATCCTTTGCCTTCCTCCCCCATACTTAGGGGTGTTTCCAATGATTTGGCAATTTGATAGTAATAGTGAGAACAATATATAATCAAAACTTGATTTCATGCCTGATTTGATTACAAGGTACTGATTAAACTAATGCTAGCAAATTCCATTTAATTCAGTGATTAGGAGAGGGGCGTTTTCCCATACACCTTTTGAAAGACCAATCAATATAGGTAAGATTCCCTGTCCTTTATGATGGGAAGCCTGAATCAGGCTTTAAATAATGTATTCAGTTCATTTCTATGTAAATTTAGCAACAGGATTTTAGGTTTTTCAGAGAAAACTGAGACTGTATGTCCCCGGGTAAATGAAAGCAAAGCCATCTCCTTTCTCCTGGGTTTAATGACATTTATTACTTCAGAGTCTTGACAAGTCCCATTATTACATTTCACTTTTTGAGTAGTGGCAGTATGCTAAGCCTGGCACCTGACATAGCATTAGATATCTTGCCCAGTAGGTTTACAAGTTAATTCATTAAACCAAATCATTTTCATTGGAACACTGGCCTCATGTGTTACTACTAGCACTAAAATAAATCATTTTATTCTATCCATTATGGTAAGTGATACATCTGATACGCTTATTAAGTTAAAATGTTCTCTCAAATTCTCATGTTAAATTATTTTTGTCACCACTCACTATGCTGGTAACTCTCTCAGGAATCATTGCCTATAAGGATAAATTCCTGACTTTGTTTCCTTGTTCTTAGTTTCCTTCACAGTTTGGCCAAAGCCTGCTTTTCCAACCTCATCACCTACTACTTTTGTACACAAATCATCCATGGCAACTAGGCTGCCCTACTCATAGTTCAAAGGTCTGCTAGGGACAGCGTCACCTGCACAATATGTCTCCCTCCAACCAGAAGGCTTCGACTCCTCTTTGTTTCATCAAACTCTACCCTTTTTTCCATGAAAAGATTCAACTCATTCTCTTTCATGAAGTTACCCTTCTACTTCTTATATATACCCTTCCTTTCCATGATATGTTCTACTGATGATAACCCTTTTGTTCTCGTCTTTACTGTGCTGTTACTTAACAGTTATCATTACGCAAATTTCTCAGGTGGGTGTTCCTTGGAATTCTAATTTGTTTTTAATTCTGTCTGAGGACATAAACCACTTTCTTATAGTTTTTTATGTTCATCCAAAATTTAGCATCGAATGCAGAGAGAACAGTGTTCACGTTCTGAAAATGTCTTAATACTTGCATATCATATTTTGACTGGTAGCAGAGGAGTGGTAATACATCTTTACCAAAAACACCCTTAATGAATCAGCTCTATGTTCTTGACTCACATATTTGTGGTCACCCTTCTTATTTATTTGAATCCCCTGAAGTAATAACATGACTTAGACAATAATTGCTTCCAGCTACCTTTTCTGTAATTGTTGAAGAACATTCCCAGGCAAAGTGATATTTCTTAAATGCCTAACATATACAGAGACATATAAATCTTTAATTTCTAATTTAATTTTCGTTCTATGTGTGCTAATATCCCTTGAATTTTCCTGAACCACTGTAAAGTTCATTTTTTGTATGTATCAAACATGCTATTATGCTATCACTTGCACACTTTTTTTCAGCATTACGGTGCAGATGTTTTAAATGAAGTAGAAGCTATTGATTAAAGTAAAGGCACAGTTGAATAAATCATGGAGACTACATAGCCTCCTCAATTTTTGACAACTCAATTTAGTGCTTATTGTCTGACAGATAGTGGTATGGTGCAAGAAAATTCTTGACCATGAATATACAGAACAGCTTCATTTACTAGCTTTCATTGGCTGAAAGCATAAGACAGAATAAAATGTATATTAATAGCACAAACTAATAAGTTGGCACATATGGAATATGTGTATATATGTACATGTATATATTTTACAAATGTGTGTTTGTACTACACATACATATTAAGTATTTAAGAGAAAAAAGCATGAAAATAGGTTTCCCAGGATACTGCAAAAATATGAGATGCTTATACTCAAAATTAAAGCAACAACATATACAGGTGAATGTGTTTGGATAATTGCCTGGCTTATATAAAACAGATGATTCGCCACTTCAATCATTCTCATGAGTATTCAGCATAATTCTGATAATATTTTTTAAAAATTTGCAATAGTTTAGTAACCAAGTATTCAAAATTTCACTCCTGGGCATTAGACATCCATAATACTGGGGAAGAGAGGTATGGCATGTTATAAACATAAAATAATATTGACACCTAAACCCACATCTCAAATATACCACTTTGATGGCTTATTGATGTGTGAACTTTGCAAGGCTACAGCCCTCAGTTACTCAATCAAATACAAGTCTAGGTGTTGCTCTGAAGGGAATCCACAGATGTAATTAAAGTACACAACCAGTTGACTTTGAGTAAAAGAGATATTCCAGGTAATCTGGACAGGCCTAATTTAATCAGGTTCTGAAATGCCTTAAGAGCAGAGCTGAAATTTTTCTAATGAAGAAGAAATTTTACCTGTTGACAGTAGCTTCAGTCATGACCAGAAAGGTTTTAGCCTGCCTTTCTTCTTGACCTTCCCTGTGAATTTTGTACTTGATCAGCCAAGCCCTCATAATCATACAAGCCAATTATTTGCAATAAATATCTTAATATATAACTCCTGTAGTTGAACATTGCTTGACTGGTAACAACTATGCACACTGACTGCATGTGTACAAATATTTATAACACATACACAGATACACACTAAAATGTATTAATAGAATGTAAATATAATCTATCTCTCCTAATAGGGTGATACTTTAAAGAGCAAAAATGAGGACAATTCTTGGTTACACCGGAATACAAGAGTAAACTAGGACTACTCAAGATAGGCTGGATAAATATTATTTTTTTAAAAAACAGACAAAACACTAATGAGATCAAAGGAGGGCTTCAGATAGTTCTTTATTCTTCTAAGTTGAAAGCAAAAAGGTGTGTGTGGAGGGTGGGGGATTTTGTGTTTCGGCATATATGTTCATTATTTTTGAGTTTCCCAAAATGTTTATGGCTCTAAAAGGTTAAGAATCACTAAGTTTTCTTCTCTCATCTTCTGCAAATGCCTGTACTACATTATCTTGCAGTGGGCTCAGTTTTTATCATTTTCTCTATTTTGTGACATGACTATTATATATACCCTAAAGATTTCATGTCTTTTTTTTGTACTCTAATTCCAAAAGGGTCATTCATTCACTGCCAAACATTTAATTAGCACCTATATTGTAACACATACTCTTCTATACCTTGGCATATGAAGGTAAATAAGGTTAATTCAGTAATCACAGAACTCACTAGCTAGTAAAAATGTAGACAAAGAAACAAAAAGAAAAAAAAAGCATGTTGCGTTTCTCCTAATCCTCTGATGTTCCACACACTTATTATAGTATGAATAAAACCATTAGCAATAGTGAAAACGTTCATCAATTTTGACCTTCAAAGTGGACTATATTATTTGTTACATGATATTAAGGTCCATTCTGTCAACAACAACTTTTCTTTCTGATCTTTATAACTGTACTGCTCATTTGCTACATATCAATCTCTATCTGTCCTGGCTTAAACTACTCATGATATTTGTCATATACAAGGAATTCCACATTCGATTATGACAACATATTTTCATAAATCCATTTTTCTATTGGTCTGCTCTCTCAGCATGTTGAGTGAAGGAAGTGGGTATTTATCTTACCTCTAAATTTTCCTAGAGAAAACTATCAGGTATATCACAACTCTCCACACACTGCCCTCACCTATTGCCATTTCCAGAATTACACATACATTTCTCTGTGGTAGCTTCAGTTCTCCAATTGCAGTCACCTCTGCATTTGTAGGAGGTGGTATCCAAAGTGATCTGTAAGCATGTTTTAATCCTTTAGCTCACCTCAACTTTGACTTTCACCAAATTACATTGGTTATAATTTTCAATTCTTTTTCTGATCTAAGAACAGATACAAGTCTTCTGTCCTGTCCTTGACTCTTGAATACATATCTGATTCACACACTAGTGATATAAGAAAGAGGGGTAGTTCTACTAAATAAAGACACAGAGCTCCACTAATCACTGCTTGCATTTTGTATATTATACTACGTTGCTATACCAAGGTGTCTTCATTTTAAGCCAATTACATACTAATTTTAGACTGCATGGTAATTCAGCATTGCCATGTTTCTGCGACTTTACCATTACTGTGGGATGCCTACACCCTAAGTCCATTTGATTCTGTTCCTGAAGAGTAGGGATATAAATTTTTGGTTTGACCTCTCAGGTATTTAAACAATTCTAAAAAGAGATCCTTGAAACCAAAGATCAAACTGTTATTAAATGAAATTTGAAATCTAAAGGATATGTGAAGCCTAAAAATATGAAATTTTGTAAGGAACAACCATCAATAGAATGGGACCATTTTGTGATTTCTACTGCTAAGATTAAAATAGCATTCTTCATAATTTTAAGAGAATTGGAGTCAAATACAGTGAAAGTATGTAAAGCAATGTGCATGCAAATTTCCAGGGAGACAATTTGATCTTAGAAATATTTTGATGGACTTCAAATTTAAAAATTCAATGCACACCTGTGATATTATGAAGATCAGTTCATATTTTAGAACCACAGTCTTTAAATTTCTTAAGAAAAGATGAGGTTCAAATCAACTTTGTGATTATCATCCACTACTTTGTAAACCTTGGATCTATCCTCAGCATAATGTAAGCCATTGTATATGAAAATTATAGCAGCTTAAAATTAGAAGCCATGTTTAGGTAAGAGTGCTTTAAATGTTTTAAACAAGTTTGTTCTACTAGCCAACATGAATTATCAAAATTAATGAGAGCTATGCAGTTTATCCAAGTTATCATAATCTTTTACTGTGTCATTCCTGAGAGTAGACATTGCATACATTTTTTGCAATCTCCTGTATTAAACAAAATAGAACAGATTGAATTTTCATAGCAAACTCTTTCAGAAAATTTAGTTTTTTTGGTAAAGAAACTTTTTTTTGCTTTTTCATCATTTTTTTTTTCTTAAACATCAAAGCATTCATTTTTTAAAAATAAGAACACAATAGAAAATTTCTGGAAGAAATCCTAAACAGGAATCTGAGCTTTCTTTAGAAGACTACAGTTTATAGAAGGAAAATATATACTTGAGAACCAAACAAAAACCACAACAAAATCTATTCAAACCAAAAGAAAAATTTAAAAATGCACATATTATACAAATCTTTCACTTTCCAAAATCCTTAAAAATTATTTTTCAATATTATATTTCCATAGTTCATAAACTATCTTTCCTGTATGAAAATACAACATTCTTATTTTTGCTTTACTCTTCGTTGTTTTTCTTTCTCACTGGTTTCTCCATCTTGCTCTGAAAGGATGCCCTCTGCAAAGTGCAAGACATGGCCATCAATTCTTTAAACTCTATATTTTGACCCTGAATAAAACTATTCTCAAAATTCTCAAGTATTGACTTCTATCTCCTACTTTAGACAAACCTTCAAAATAAATAATTCCTAATAATTCTTTACAGCCTAATATCAATTTCTTCTCCTGTCTAAAATGTACTTTCTCCTTTTCACCTATCTTATGGACAGAATTAAAATAATACTTAATATGATGCCTCACAGTTAGTATTTAGAAAATGTAGAATTAAATGGATCACATTTTTTTGCTGCTGCATATACTGAAAATTCTGTTATTTTTCATGCTGTATTCTTTCCCTGCAGTAAGTGTCTTTAGCTTCTTCCAGTTTTTTTTTTCTTGAGGCCTTCCTTTCATATTTATGGCATGAACTAATTATTTTAAATAACAATGAAGAAAACACTTTATTCATATTATGTTTCTTCCCATCAATAGAGATTATAAACATCATATTAATCTTCTTAACCACAAATTTTGTCAAAATATTTTTAGTCTGAAAATTTTTCAATGGTCACATAATACATCCTATTGGTTTTTCGCCTAGTAATCTAAATATTATACTCTTTGAATAGCATGTTGGTTTTTCCATCTGCACCTGCTTTTGTTTGTAAGTGTCATAATCCCAACAAAGTTGATATTTCCACTACACTTTAAATATTTTATAGAGATTTCTATTTTGGGAAGGTATTTTATGCTACCTATTGCTCCAAATCTTAATAACCTCTTTCCCATCTCTTCACATATTCAAATCTTACTAATGTTTAAAAACTCAACACACGTATTACCTATTTCAGGAAGATTTTCCTGAACATGCTAGCCCATGGTATTGCCTCCACTTAACTGAGGCATTAAAACATAGCAGACTTTGGAAACAAACAAAACTGCTTTTCAAATTTGCATTCTGTTACTAATTTGCAATCTTAGACATATTTCTTAATTTTTCTATTTTTAAACTACTTAGCCATTAAAATGGGATAAGTAACTCATGATTTTACAAAGACTGGTTTAAAAATATACATATGTTTGTGTGTGTGCATGTGTATGTATACACACAGTCCCCTGTTTAAACATAGGAAGTGTTAAATAAATTCTGCCTACAATTGTTATCACAAAAGCACTTTTAATGTTTTCCATTCATTTAACCATCAATCACATATTGGGCGGGTATACTCCACATTTATGGATGCTGTCCCCATTCTCTCTACTTTTGACCTTTATGTATGAGTTCAGTATTTTACTTATATTCAGCACCTCACAACACCAAATAGAGAAGTCACTTAATAGATGGGATAAAATTCCATCAATCTCTGGCTTGTATAATAAAATTTTATACACGGTAACACATTCTGAGAATGCACATAACTAAAATCGCAGACTCAGGAGAATTCAAAAATAGTGTTTCTAAATATTGATAACAAGAACATCCCAAGAATAATTCCTGGTCATAATATTGGCCTTATGTAGGATAAAGGCTTTGGATTGGAGTTAGTATAAAGCTCTTATTCACTGAATATTAGTTCAGTGATTTTTGGTCAAGTGACATAAATTCTGTAAGAATTCATTTACTCCTCTACAAAATAAAAATAACACCATTATCACACATAACTGAAAATCAATGAAAATAATATACCAGAAAGTACTTTATTAAGCTACTCTCTACATAAAGATGTTGTCATAAGCACTTGAACATAAACCTAGAAAAAATAAGTTTTGTTTTCATTTGCAGCACTTTTTAACAAAATGTTGATGACTGTGGTCTAAAATTAATGAGAATGTAACATTTCCTTTGGAAAAAGGAATAGACTGTTAAACGTATTGGGAGAACTCAACAGAAAATAGACAAAGAAGGGGAAAAGATGGATGTGAATGGTCTTGTTGAGATGAACAAACCAAAATTAAAGAATGTTGGAAAATAACCCATTGAGCTCATTTACTAAATAGTAGGCATTTAGGTTCCAGACAATCAATAAAGTCTTCTTTTTTAAGTATACCCAGAAGGATAACTACGTGGCCAGAACCTCAGTGTATCTTCCAGATAGACAGCTATACATATATAGTGACAATTTTCCCAAGTCTAGGAACCATGGAAGCTTAATATATCAACAAGAGAAGTAGTGTAGCATTTTGTGTTTCCACCATATAAGCTGAATATGTATTTATTTATGGGTAATACTTATTAAACATTACCTAAATATAATAGGATTCTCCAAAGTAACATTTATGAAACCAGAGACAAATCTTAAGTTCTAATCATGTGGCCTCTGGACCCAAAATGGACTGTGGAGATTCAGGGTGGGTGCTTAACCAATGTCTCATCAAACTTAAAGCAATGGCTATTATGACAACATATTTATTTTAAGAAAGCAAATGAAAAATTATGAAAAGGCTTTGTCTGTTTTTAAACAGAACATTTATGTTCACTCCCATTGTTCTATGTTATCTACTTTTAACTGTATAGAAAACTATTTTATGATTCACTAAAAATAATTTCTAACAGTTCCACCAGTACTTTTCGTCTTTTTCCCTTAACAGGGATCCTATAATAAAATGAACTGGATGGCCTGACTTTCATTATGATGACTCTGAGTGAAATATCTCAAACAAGCTAACAGAGGACCCCAAAATAACAGACTGTTGTGAAAATATGATATAAAATAAACAGCCTGATGGATCAAAGTTTTGTTTGGGGTTAGAGAATTTCCACAGTTTTATAAGAAGTCTAGAAGAACTGTTTCAATAATGAAACAAGGAAATACTAGCCAGACTTCCAAATAACTTAGAAGATAGCAAAGAAGAATAAAACTAATTCAACATGTGACAAAGAAAAATGTAGCCCTGTAGGCAAGGCTCTGGCAAATCCTGATGTCAATAGTTTTAAGTGAAATTTTAAACCGAAGTTGATTGAAAGCCATTTTTGAACACGTATTGATACCTATTTAAGCATTCAAACAACTATAACAAATAACTTTAAAGAGATCTCTCAAAAAATAAAAGACAACAAAATGGGAGACAGAGGGAGATGGATTGCAATTTATTCTACAAAATTTCAGAGCATAAAATTGCAGGCAATAAAATATTAAGATTATATTTTATCAACAATATCAAATATCAAAACAGTAGATGCAAACATTTAATGTAAATGGTATTACTGGAAAATGATATTTATTACCAAAACATATAACTAGTTCTACCCAAGATATGTGCCAAATATTTTAAAACAGTGTGTATCTTTTTTCTATATAGGGGAATCTGGAAATAATATTCCTCTGTGATGCTGCCCCACACTGATGGACACTTTCTGTTTTCCTGGACAGTGTCTCCAAATTACATCATTATTAGTACAAATATAGGTGGCTTTTTTGCAGAATATAGTCTAGTTATCTTTGATAATGTAGCAATAATAGACTGAGTAGAAATTAACATAATGATTTTCCCTCTTTATCAATAAGACACAGAAATATAATAACCAAAGTGTTGAGAACTGTGTGAACAGATTCAAGTATTTCAATTTCAAATGGTCCTGGTTAGAATTCTTAAATTCATACCTCAAAATCAAAGCATGCTTTAAAAATAACTCAATCAGTAAAGTATGGGCAAAATTGTAACCAGCTTTACCAATCAGTTAAATTAAAAACACAAACTAATTACAGATACTGATAGGTAAAATTTAAAAATATAAACTGAATTTTTTCATTGCCTACTAATGAGAGAAACCCAATAGCTTGCTAGTTGGCAATGCTAACTCTATACCTCAATCCATTTATTTTGCACATTTTGGTCTTGATTGACTATTCTTTCAGTTATTGCTATAGAGTCCACTTCAAGAGCAGACAGATTCCCATGGCAAGTATCACCATTTCCTTGTTACTTTCACAAATAGATCATACTTCTCTAGATCCAACAACTCTGGTTTGTCCTCTGGTTTCAGCTGTTCTTTCTCCTCTCTCCCCTTTTGTCCTGTGACATTTTCTTTTACTTGATTTTCTTTAAACTCATCTGTTAGCACTTTATCTCTAATCCTTCTCTCTTTCATATATTACGTCTCTCCTGCCCAGTTTTCCTTTCCCCAGCCCCCTTTCAAGTTTCAAGAACGCTACATGGTCTGCTCAAGTTCTTTCAGATGCTCCCCTTCTTCTCAGCTTGGTCAGAAGGTCCATTTATCTTCCCTTCAGGAAACCTCCATCACAGAACTGTGAGAAGAAAAAGAGACTGGCCATTGCCACCTGGAGGGAGATTCTTGCTAAGAATCCAAACAAATCTATACTGGTTTCTGTTTCTTCAGTTTAAAGCAACATCCAATAGAATAAAAGCCACATATCAAATGTGTCAGCCCCAAGGAACAGCAGATATTGAGTTCAGCGTTATTTGAAGCATAGCAATTATTCTCTTATATTTCTCCTCTTTAATCTATTTTTACCTTAAATTCTCCTTGACATTGTCTCTGACAACAAGCTTCAAATGCATTGGCACAGGATCACACACCCTGTTTTATCTGTAGGAAGAGGCAGGAAAGAAGATGGTGGTGAGAAGAAAGGAAGTGCCACTATAGTTAACGTCTGGACAGTGCTGGTAAAACTCTCAGTGGTACTCATGTGGTTGGTGGTTGCTGAAATCTATGTGTCAGAAACACTTTCCTGGCTCATAGTATACTCCAGGATACAATGAAGAAGAAACATATGTTAGAATCTTTATTAGAAAGATTTCATGTAAGAAACTGATAATTAATAGGGGAATAAATGAGAGGGGGTGAGGGTAGGAGAAAGGGGAAACATGAAACAATGAAAGAGATGAAAATGAAATGCCAAGTGTTCTAGCTGTTTTCCTAAGACTTTACTGTTTGCTGATTACTAACACTATATCCTGTGAGTTAATTTAACATTGGCAATGGGATCACTTGAGAAGAGGTACAGGCATACCTTAGAAGTATTGCAAGTTCACTTTCAGACCAATGCAATAAAATGAATATCGCAATAAAGCAAGTCACACAAATTTTTGGTTTTTTAATGTCTCAATGCATATAACAGTTATGTTTACACTTTATTGTATTCTATTAAGTGTACAATAGAATTATGTCTTAAAAACAGTGTACCTACCGTAATTTTAAAATATCTTATTGCTAAAAAAATGCTAATGATCATCTAAGCTTTCATCAAGTCATAATTTTTTGCTTGTAGAAGGTTCACTGGAGTAGTACTTTTAATATTTGTAAAGAGTGTTTACTTTGCATTCCCCACTTGGCTAACTCTTCGGCACAAGAGTCCTAGCTTCTAGCCTATTTGGGCTTTTCAGAAGCCTTCCTCACTAAGCTTAATCATTTCTAGCTTTTGATTTACAGTGACAGATGTGCAACTCTTCCCTTTACTTGAACCCCCTACAGGTCATTGCAGGATTATTAACTGGCCTAATTTCAATATTGTTATGTCTCAGATAATAGAGAGGCCCAAGGAGATAGAAATAAGGGGACCCGCTGGTCAGTGGAGCAGTCAGAACACACATATCATTTATTGATTAAGTTAATCATCTTACATTGGGTGCCGTTCCTGGAGCCCCAAAATCATTATAACAGTAGTATCAAAGATCAGTGATCACAAGTCACCATCACAGATATAACAATCATTTAAAATTTGAAATCTTGTGAGAATTACCAAAATATGACACAGAGACAGGAAGTGAACATATGCTGTTGAAAAAATGCTTGATGGAGCATTACCACAAACCATTCATTTGTAAGAAATGCAGTATTTACTAAGCACGATAGAGCAAAGTGCAATAAAACAATGTATGCCTGCAATTCTACTTGCCTATTTGTAAATAAGATTCTTTTTTATGTCTCATACATAAAGGATAGGTAAAGAGACAAACAGGTCAGGACTTGAAAGAACACTTATTGGCTGTTGTAGTGGAAAGAAAAAAATGAGGGAATGGGTCTAGATCTGGCTTACCAACTGGCTAGTGTATGAGCTTAGAATAGAAAGTGAGTTCCAGACATCTTCAGGCCTTCAAAAACAAAATAAAAATTCTCTATGATTGCAATTTCTGTATTATGAAAGAATCTCATTGAACACGTTTAATGATAATACTATTATTCGAATTAACATTTTGTGCCAGGTGAATACTATGAATTATTCTGTTTAGATATAAATAAATAGAGGAGCTAAATAACTTAGCCAATATCATATACATAATATTTAAAATCTTAGCCCAGAATCCAGAACCTTAAACACCGGAGTATATATATTTTATTATGTTTCCTGCTCAAATTTCCCTTCAAAAAGCAATACCTTGGCTATCAAATTTTTCATCACATTGTAGCCATGTAATCTGGATTGTTTTAATCATATTTTGAAGATACATTTGATTTTCATAAAAGCTTTTAAACAGTGTCACTGCTGGAATCATATGTATGTTATTTATATATATTACTTACTTTATATATATTTGTATATTATCTGTTAGAATTATGTTTATAAAGATGTGAGGCTGAAGTGACTGCAGCGATTTTACTACCATAAAGGTGGACTCTGAGTGACACAGGAAAAAGAGCTAAGAAGATGGAAAAAAAATTGTGATAGTTTTATGCTAATATTCAGTTCTCAAAGCTCATCAAATTATACTAAAGATCTATGCACTTAATGTGTATTAATTTAACTTCAATTTCAAAAGAAGGTGATATTCCATTCTGTTCCTGTTTATATCAGTAATATCTAGATCTACTATCCAATACTATGACTATTAGCCATATGTGACTATATAATTTTAAATTAAATAAAATTTAAAATTTAGTTCCTTCATTGCACTAGCCGTATTTTAATCGCTCAGTAAGTGCATATAGCAAATGACTGCTGTATTCATCAGTGGAGACATAGAACATTTACATTATTGCAGAATGCTCTCTATCAGGTAGGACTAATGTAAAAAACATGCCATACACTCAATGATTTAGCAATAACCATTATTTGTTGCTAATTTATTTAGTTTATTTTGTTGATTGAGCAATAACCATTATTGCTAATTTATCTAGTTGATTTTGTTGACCCATATGACTACCTCCTTATTCCTTTCCTTTTTTTATTGACAAAATTTCCCATCATGTTTGCAAGTTTATCTTCCATTTTGTTCATTTTAATCTTAATGTACTCCAGTAGGACACAGGGGATCACCCTAAATACCCACACCAACCATAGCCTTGACTTTAAACCTACATATATCTTCTACTCTCCAAACACAATTAGCATAGGCTCATAGTGACCGATTACTCTCTTATTCAAATTACAACTTGAGTTTTTAGTCCAACTTCTTCAACTGAACATTTCTTTCTACCATGGTGCCTTTGAAACAGACCATATCCTAAAGCAATATTATAATCCTTTAGAAAAATGATTTCTATCTTGTTTCCTATTATCATCTCCTCTTTATTTTATTTCTATCAAAATAATCTTATGTATCCTTTTCTTTACTGTCATTCATGACTACTTTGATCAACATTATACTTTCCATTCACTCAACAATAGCCACACCTGCTTTGGAACAATGCATTGCCATTGAATCATATTATGTCTTGAACTGAAATTAAATGTTATTGTGTAATTTTTAAAAAAGTCTCTAAATGAGCAGGTACTTGAATTATAATGCATACCAAAAATGTTAGCTGTCATCATTATTATGTATATATACAGCCTTGGAACCTGAATGATAAAGCCCTTAATAACAGAAAAAATATATCCAATAATTTTAGTTCATCTACAACATCAGTGCCTAATAACATTTTTATGCATATTACTTATCTGTACAGCTTATATAGATTAAAAATGATACCTTGTTCTACACATATAGGTGATCAGCAAAATTGAAAGATTTTAATTACAACATATGCAAACAATTTGAATGCAAATAAGAACAATAGAGTATAATCCTCTACTAGATGAAAGAGCAATGTAAAAGAAATCAGCTCCAAATTTCTTAACATCAATGCATGTTGTTTATTTGATGTTTAACTCCCATGTAAACACTATTTAAAAGAAAACATAAGAGCTCATTGTCAAATCAAACATACTTTCTTGAAACAAAGAGCCAGAACACAATGACACAATGAGCTGCTCATCCTACAAACCAACTGCTCTGAGCAGCCTTCTCTCTCCCCTTTGGCAGATGGTACTTGTAATGATTGCTCTCAAATGAGGGAGTGGGTTGAAGCAGGCTTGTATTTACAATTATGGCTCTCACATAAGAAGGCTGACTAGGGTTCTAAAGCTAATTAGTTCTGTCCACATCTCAATATTTTATGTTCCTCTAGCCCACAACCATTTTGCAATTATGAAGAGGGGAGAACCTAGGGAAAGGGCAGAGAAAAACTAAAGATATAGGTAAGAACCTTATAATGTTATTCTCTTTAAAATTTTAGGTAAAAGAATAGTCTTAAAAGCATTGCTATTGTTACAAAAAGTCATGGGCATATGACAATTCAAGATACAAGGAGACAAATATTTCTACACAAGAAATGAATATGTAAAATATCAGTTTCAAACCTATGCTTGTTCATATCATTCTGAAAACATATTAGAAAGGAGGTTTGAGATTATGCATTGCATTGAAGGTCCCTTAAGCACAGACAGCTGGAGCTCAGTTGGGGAGAATTTGACTGCTGCTATATCTGAGTGAAGAATTTTTTTTTCAGTTTTTTAAAAAAGAACACTAACATAACAAGACATATGGCTATTGTAAAAGGCTGAGAGTGTGAGGACAGGGAAAATAAGTGGAAACTGACTTAAGTTTTATAAATGGGAGCCGCATTCCTGAGAAAAGTTAAGCTGGTAAGCCAATCACCATCAATCTCCATACAGAATATAATTCAATCAAAAGCAAAAGTACATTAAAAAGTAAGTTTCTACATGTCATTGATTTTTAATAGTTGTCATATAAATAAAATCTCCATAATAAAGATGCAGTACACATATACTCTGCCAGGCTCACAAAAACAAAATAAAAGTCTCAAACAAGACATTTATATCCATGAAAGTATGGAACTTGACCTTCTAAAACTCAGTATTCCTCTTTCTCTCTCTCCCTGTATTGACTAGACTGCATTAGTAAACCTTCACTGTTAGCCCTGAGAGTGTCTTTATACTTAATTTTTAATTTTTGTAGTGACATAGTAGATGTATATATTTATGGGGTACCTGAGATGTTTTGATACAGGCATGCAATGTAAAATAAGCACATCATAGAGAACGGGATATCCATCCCTCAAATATTTATCCCTTGACTTGCAAACAATTCAGTTACACTCAAGTTATTTTAAAATGTACAATTAAGTTATTAATGACTATAGCCATCTCATTGTGCTATCAAATAGTAGCTCTTATTCATTCTTTTTTTCTTTTTTTTTTTTAACCAGTTAGTGATCCCCACCTCCTGTCAGCCCCCTACCACTCTTCCCAGCCTCTGGTAATCATCCTTCTGCTCTCTGTGTCCATGAGTTCAGTTGTTTTTAATTTTTAGCTCCCACATATAAGTGAGAACATGCGATAATTTTCTTTCTGTGCCTGGCTTATTTCACTTAACAAAATGGTCTGCAGTTCCATCCATGTTGTACAAATGACTAGATCTCATTATTTTTTATGACTAAATAGTACTCCATTGTGTATGTGGACCACAGTTTCCTTATTCATTCATCTGTTCATGGTTACTTAGGTTGCTTCCAAATTTTAGCTATTGTAAACGTGCTGCAAAAATCATGAGTGTGGATGTCTCTTCAATATACTGATTTCCCTTCTTTGTGATATATAACCAGCAGTGAGATTGCTACATCATACGGTAGCTCAATTTTTAGTTCTTTGAGGAATCTCCAAACTGTTCTCCACAGTGGTTTCACTAATTTACATTCCCACCAACAGTATACAATTGTTTCCTTTACTCCACATCCTTGCCAGCATTTGTTATTGCTTCTCCTTTGGATATAAACCATTTTAACTGGGCAAGATGATATCTCATTGCAATTTTGATTTGCATCTCTCTAATGGTCACTGATACTGAACATCTTTTCATATGCTTGTTTGCCATTTACATGTCTTCCTTTGAGAAATGTCAAATTTTGTTCATTTTTATCAGATTATTATTTTCCTATACAGTTGTTTGCATTCCTTATATATTTTGGTTATTAATCTCTTGTCAGATGGGTAGTTTGCAAATATTTTCTCCTGAAAACTCTCATACTGCAAAATCCAAAGGATCCAAATGTGCCTCTTCCCTTCCTTGATTGTATCCATTGCTGCACAGAAACTTTTAAACTTGGTGTAATTCCACGTGTCTATTATTACTTTGGTTGCCTGTGCTTGTGGGATATTACTCGAGACATTTTTGCCCAAACCAATGTCCTGGAGATTGTCCCCAATGTTTTCTCATAGTAGTTTCATAGTTTGAGATATTAGATTTAAGTATTTAATCCATTTTGATTTTGTATATTGCAAGAGATAGGGGTCTAGCTTATTATCCTGCTCATAGATATCCAGCTTTCCCAGCACCATTTATGGAAGAGTCTGTCTTTTCCCAAGTATATGTTCTTGGCACCTTTGTTGAAAGTGAGTTCACTGTAGGTGTGTGGACTTCTTCCTGGGTTCTTTATTCTGTTCCATTGGTCTATGTGTCTGGTTTTATGCCAGTATATGCTGTTTTGGTTACTATAGCTCATTAGTATAATTTGAAGTAGGTGGTGTGATTACCCCAGTTTTGTTTCCTTTTCTAAGGATAGCTTTCGCTATTCTGGGTCTTTCATGGTTCCATATAAATTTTAAGATTTTCTTTTTCTACTTCCATGAAGAATGTCATTGGTATTTTAATAGGGATTGCATTGAATCTATAGATTGCTTTGAGGAATATGGACATTTTTACGGTATCAATTCTTCCAATTCATGAACATGAAATATTTTTCCCTTTTTTTGGTGTCTTTTTCAACTTATTTTCTTTTAGTCTTTTATAGTATTCATTGTAGAGATCTTTCACTTCTTTAGTAAAATTAAATTTACTTAATTTTATATGTGACTAGTGCAAATGGGATTACTTTTTAAATTTCTTTTTCACGTTGTTCATTGATGGCATATAGACATGCTACTGATTTTTGTATGTAGATTTCCTTTATAGCAACATTACCGAATTTGTTTATTAGTTCTATTCGTTTTCTTGTTGAGTCTTTAGGCTTTTCCAAACGTAAGATTATATTATCTGCAAACAAGTCTATTTTGACTTCCTCGTTTCCAATTTGCATGCCCTTTATATCTTTCTCTTGTCTGATTTCTCTAGCTAGGACTTCCAGCACTATGTTGAATAACAGTGGCAACAGTTATTCGTCAGTGGACGAAAAACAGTGGACATCCTTGCCATGTTTCAGATCTTACAGAAAAAGCATTCAGGTTTTCCTTATTCAGTATGGTAGTAGCTGTGGGTCTGTCATATATGGCTTTTATTATGTTGAGGTATGTTCCTTCTATCCCCAGTTTTTTTGAGGGCTTTTTATCATGATGTTGAGTTTTATCAAATGCTTTTTCAGCATTAATTGAAATAATCATTTGGTTTTTATCCTTCATTCTGTTGATATGAGGTATCACATTGATTGATTTGCATATGTTGAAGCATCATTGCCTCTCAGAGATAAATCTCAATTGGTAATAAAGAATGATCCTTCTAATGTATTGCTGAATTTGATTTGCTAGAATTTTGCTGAGGATTTTTGGATTATTGCTCATCAGATATATTGGCCTGTAGTTTTCTATCAGGGTAATTCTGGCCTCACAGAATGAGTTTGGAAGTATTCCTCCCTCCTCTATTTTTTGTAAGAGTTTGGGTAGAATTAGTATTTATTCTTAGATGTTTGGTATAATTCAGTGGTAAAGCCATCAAGTCCTGGGTTTTCTTTACTGGGAGACTATTTATTATGGCTTCAGTCTTGTTACTTTTTATTTGTCTTTTCAGGTTTCACATTTCTTTATGTTTCAATCTTGTTAGGTTGTGTGTGTCTAGGAATTTGTCCATTTCTTATAAATTTTCCAATTTATTGCTATATAGTTGCTCATGATAGCCACTAATGATCCTTTGGATTTTGCAGTATCAGTTGTAATGTCTTCTTTTCCATATCTGATTTTATTTACTTGGATCTTCTCCCTTTTTTATAGTGAGTCTTGCTAAAGGATTGTCAATTTATTTTAACTTTTTAAAAACCATTTTTTGTTTCATTGATCTGTTATATTTTTGTTTATTTCAATTTCATTTATCTCTGCTCTGATCTTTATTATTCCTTTTCTTCTACTAATTTTGGGTTTGGTTTGCTTTATTTTCTAGTTCATTAAAATGCACTGTTAGATTGTTTATTTAAAGCTTTTCACCTTTTTTGATGCAGGCACATTTAGATATAAACTACCCTCTTAGTACTACTTTTGTATCCCATAGATTTTGGTATGTTGTATTTCTATTATCTTTTGTTTCAAGAAATTTTTCAATTTCCTTCTTAATTTCTTCATTGGCCCACTGGTCATTTAGGAGCATATTGTTTAATTTCCATGTGTTTGCATAGTTTCCAAAATTATTCCTGTTATTCATTTCTAGTTTTATTTCATTGTGGTCATAGAAGATGTTTGATATTATTTCAACTTTATTGAATGTTTTAAGACTTTTTTTCTGACCGAGTATATAGTCTATCCTTAAGAATAATCCATGTACTGAGGAAAAGAATGTCTATTCTGCAGCCACTGGATGAAATACTTTGTAAATATCTGTTATATCCATTTGGTCTACAGTACAGACTAAGTGAGATGTTTCTTTGTTAATTTTCTGTCTGGAAGATCTGTCTAATGTGAAGGTAAGTCGTTTAAGTCACCAGCTATTATTGTATAGGGATCTATCTCTCTCTTTAGCTCTAATAATATTTCCTTTATATATCTGAATGCTCCAGTGTTGGGTGTATATATATTTATAATTGTTATATCCTCTTTTTAATTGATCTTTTTATCATTATATAGTGACCTTCTTCATCTCTTCTTATAATTTTTGTCTTGATATATATTTTGTCTAAGTATAGCAACTTCTGCTCTTTTTTTTTGGATTCCATTGGCATGGAATATCTTTTCTATCTCTTTATTTTCAGTCTATGTGTGTCTTTATAGTTGAAGTTTGTTTTTCTAGGAAATAGATCTATATTTCTTGTTTATTCAGCCATTCAGCCAGTCTATGTCATTTGAGTGTAGAGTTCAGTCTGTTTGCATTCAATATTATTAATGATAAGTAAGGACTTACTACTCCTGCCATTTTGTTATCAGTTTTCTGGTTGTTTTGTAATATTCTCTTCTTTCTTTCTTTCCTTTCTGCGTTCCTTTAGTGAAGGTGATTTTCTCTGATGATATGATTAAATTTGACGCTTTTTATTTTTTGTGTATTTGTTGCATGCTTTTGATTTGAAGTGACCAATGGGCTTGCAAATACTATCTTATAAACCATTATCTGAAGCAGATAACAACTTAAGGCTGTTTATATAAATAAACATGTAAAACTAATAAAAACTCTGTGCTTTAACTTCATTGCCTTGCTTTTTCATTTTTTGTTGGTTTTATTTATTTCTTATTGTACTGTCTACGTCTTGAAAAGTTGTAGTTATTTTTTACTGGTTCATCTTTTACTCTTTCAATTTAAGAGTACTTTACACACCACAGTTAGTGTTATAATAGTCTGTGTTTTCTTGTGTACCTACTATTGCCAGTAAGTTTTGTACCATCAGATGATATCTTATTGCACATTATTATCCTTTGCTTTCTGATTAAACTACACCCTTTAGCATTTTTTTAGAGAAGTCTGGTGTTGATAAAATCCTTCAGCTTTTGACTCTCTGGGAAAGTCTTTATTTCTCCTTCATGTTAGAAGAATATTCTTGCCAGATATACTATTCTAGGCTAAAAGTTATTTTTCCCTCCAGTGCTTTAAATATGTCATGGCACTTTTCTTGGCCTGTAAGATTTCCACTGAAATATCTGCTGATAGATGTATTGGAGCTCCATTGTATGTTATTTGTTTCTTTTCTCTTGCTGCTTTTAGAATCCCTTCTTTGTCCTTAACCTATGTGAGTTTGAATATTGAATGCCTTAAGGTAGTCTTCTTTGGGTGAAATCTGCTTGGTGTTCTAGAACCTTCTTGTTTGTACTTGGATATTGATATGTTTCTCTAGGTTTGGAAGTTCTCTGCTATTACCTCTTTGAGTAAACTTTCTACCTCTATTTCTTTCTCTACCTCCTCTCTTAGGTCAATAACTTTTAGATTTGACTCTTTGGGGTGCTTTTCTAGATCCTGTAGCCATGCTTCATTATGTATTATTCTTTCTCCTTTTGTCTTTTCTGTGTATTTTCAAGGCTTTTCTTTAAGCTAATTCTTTCTTCTGCTTGATCAATTCTGCTATTAAAGGATTCAATACATTCTTCAGTATGCCAATTGTGTTTTTCAGTTTGAGAATTTCTGCTTGTTTCTTTTCAGTTATTTCAATTTATCTTATAGATTTCTGAATTTCTTCTCAGTGTTATCTCGTTTGAATTTCCTCAATGCAGCTATTTTGAATTCTCTGTCTAAAAGGCCACATATCTGTTTCTCCAGGATTGTGTCTGGGTGACTTGATTGGTTCATTTGGTGAGGTTATGTTTTCCTGGATGGTGTTTTGATGCTAGCAGATTTTCTTCAATGTCTGGGCATTGAAGAGTAACATATTTATTGTAGTCTTCACTGTCTAGGTTTAGCCATCCTTCTTGGGAAAGCTTTCAAGATATCTGAAAGGACTTAAGTGTTGTGATCTAAGCTGTATCTAATTTAAGGGACACCCCAAGCCCAGTAACACTGTGGTTCTTGCAGACTCGGGGACATACCACCTTTATGGTCTTGGACAAGATCTGGGAGAATTCTCTGGATTAACAGGCAGAGACATTTGTTCTCTTCCCTTACTTTCTCCCCAACAGAATCTTTCTCTCTCTTTCTTTCTTTCTCTCTCTCTCTCTCTCTCTCTCTCTCCCTCCCTCTCTCCTGGGCCATCTAACATTGAGGGTGGATTGACACAATCACCCCTGTGGCCACCACCATTATTACTGTGCTGGGTCAGACCTGAAGCCAGCACAGTATTGGGTCTCACTCAGGGCCTGCTGTAACTACTGCCTGGCTACTGTCTGTGTTCGCATCAAGGCCCTGGGATACTACAATGAGCCAGTGGCAATGTCAATCAAGCCTGTGTCCCTCCTTTCAGGTCAATGAGGTTGCTTAAGCCCTGGGTGGATGCAAGGGTGCCATAGAATCAGGGACTAGAGTACAAAATCTTAGACGTCTATCTAGTATTTGATTTTATTGTGGATGAACCGGCACTCAAACCACAAGATGTAGTCCTTCCCACTCTTCCCTCCCCTTTCCAAAAGAGGAGAACCCTCACTCCATAGCACTCGCCACCAGGCCATGAGGAGTACTATCAAACTATGATTTAGCCAATGTTCCCTTAAGGTTCAAGGCTACCTGGCCTGAGACTCACTCTTCAGGACAGTGGGCTTTCTCCTGTTCTAGGGCAGCGCCAGAAATGCCATCCAAGGGTCAAGTCCTGGAATCGGGGATCCCAAGGCATCGCGTGTTGCTCTACCGCTCTGTGCCCGTGCTGGTGTGTACAGTACAGGACGAACTCTCTTTTACTTTTCCTTCTGCTTTTCTCAAGCAGGAGTTTTACCCCATAGCCAACACAGCTGGGAATGTGCTGTGTCTCGCCAGAAGCCAGCAAGTCTCAGAGGCTCACCCAAAGCCCTCAACATAGTACCTGTGGATCGCTGCTGGTTATTCAGGGTCCAAAGCCTCTTCAGTTAACAAGTGATGAATTCTGCCACAACTGCATCCTTTCCTTCAAGGCAGCAAGTTTCCTTCTGGTCCAGGGTGTGTCCAGAAATGTCATCTAGGAGCTAGGGCCTGGAACAGGAGCCTCACAGCACTGATGGTGCCCTATCATTCTGTAGCTGAGCTAGTATCCAAGATGCGAACAAAGTCCTTCCCATTTTTCCCTCTCCTATCCTAAAGCGGAAGGAAGAGAGTCTCTTTTGGAGTGTGAGCTGTGCAGCCTAGGGTTTGGGGAGGGGTGATGCCTTGGCTGCACCAGCTGATGTCTCAGTATGTCACATGCCTTCCAATCCAGTGTCTCTGGACTTAGTTCAGCACTAGGACTCATCTAAGAGTTGTAGTCCTTATGGCCTAGATCACCTACAAGAAAGAAATGACAGTAAGTAGAAGAAAGTGTATCCTCTCCTAATATTCATCAATATTTTACTTTTCATAAAGCATAAACTTATCTCCTGAATATGTTACAGTTGTCTTAAGAAAGTAACCCACCAGTCTTCAACTTAGTCTGCAGATACTCTAGTATTGTCATTATTTCTTAGTTGTAAAGAAATGTTTCAGTTAAGGACAGGGAGAAGATTTAGAAAGTAAGGAGCTACAAAGGAAGTACAAACATTTTAATGCAATATATATTTAGAAAAAATAGATTACAAAACAATTATAGTTTCAGTCAAGACAATGACATAATTGGTTCATTGGTCAAACTGGCAGACTAAAGCTTTGGGAATTGATAGTAAGTATTGTTGACAAAATTATTTCTAAAGTATATGAAACACTGAACTAATTGTCAACATTAATTGAAAAGCTCTGACATAAATAATAGGTAAAATCTAGACTAGTGAAATAGGAATCAAACTAGGATTCTGCTAAGACTCAATCTCGAGTCTGCATTCCAAACTAAGAAATTTCAGAAGCTATATTCTGATTAAATTGGATACTTGTCATAAACCACCATATTTTAAATTGTCTTTTCACATAGAGAGTGTTGTTATTGTTTTTAAAATTAAAGATATCATGTACAAACATTTGGATTCAGCAATTCTTTGTCAATTGGGTCTCAGAATTTGACATATTTTAAATTATATTCTATAATTGTAAATGCTACATGCAATAGTCCAAAATACACAATTATAAGTTAAACAAATGCACCAAAGTGTAATTATATAATTTAATCCAGTTTCAAAGTATCTGCAACCTCATAGTACTTTATTTAAAGCACTTACCACAGTTGCCAGGGCAATGTTTTCTCCTTTGTAAACTGTTAATTTTATTCATTTTTCACATGTGCATAAATGCAATGGGAAAATTGATACTGATTGAATGGCAATTATGATTTCAGAATATACCACCAACTTGATATAAAAATCATACTGTATCATTATTATAAGATTTATTGAGGCAAAGAAAGAAATTACGGATATCTTGTATATTTTAACTAATAAGCATGGGCTACAAAACTTTATTGAATTAAGTAATCTACTTAAACCATTGGAAGATATTTTTCTGAAGTAGTTTCTGAAAGCTTTTCTTTCTGTAAAGGAAGAATCATAGACTATAGGTGCCATGATTTGAATGTTTGTGTCCTTCTAAAATTCATATTGAAACTAAATCTCAGTGCAATAATATTAAGAGGTGGAGCCTTTCAAAAGTGTCAACAAGTCTCATCAGGTCTCAGCTCTCAGGAATAGATCAGTGCCTTATAAAAGAACTGGAGGGAACTAGCCTGACCTTTTCCTTTCCATCCTCCCTGTCATATGTGGACACCTAAATGGTGCTGTCTATGAGGAACAGGCTTTCACCAGACACAGAACCTGCCAGCATCTTGATCTTGGACTTCGGGGCCTCCAGAACTGCAAGAAATAAATTTCTGTTGTTCACAAATTATCCAAAAAAGTATTCCGTTATGGCAGTACAAATGGACTAAGACAAGAGGTTTCCTAAGGTGCTTCCTATCTAAAAACCTTTGATTGTATGACTGTGTCTGTATGCGTCTACACATCATACAGAAACTCAAGCTAGGAGAAGGGTATGCCAATTCTGTGTAAACGATGCCTTCTAGTTAGCCAGGTGAAGCACTTTGGGTCTACTCATGATTTATTATCAGAGTAGTGTGTATATATACATATATATGTATGTACACACATATATATGTGTATATATGTGTGTGTACACATATATATGTGTATATGTGTGTACACATATATATGTGTATATATGTGTGTGTACACATATATATGTGTGTGTATGTGTGTACACATATGTGTGTGTATGTGTGTACACATATGTGTGTGTATGTGTGTGTGCACATATATGTGTGTGTGTGTACACATATATGTGTGTGTACACGTATATGTGTGTGCACACGTATATGTGTGTGCATACACGTATATGTGTGTGCACACATATATATGTGTGCGTATATGTGTGTGCACACATATATATGTGTGCATATATGTGTGTGCATGTGTGTGTGCACACATATGTGTGTGTGCACACATATATATGTGTGTATATGTGTGTGTGCACACATATGTGTGTATGTGTGTATGTGTGTGCGCGTACACGTATATATGTGTATGTGTGTGCGCGTACACGTATATATGTGTGTATGTGTGTGCGTACACGTATATATGTGTATGTGTGCGCGTACACGTATATGTGTGTGTGTGCGCGTACACACATATATGTGTGTATGTGTGTGTGCGTACACACATATATGTGTGTATGTGTGTGCATACACATATATGTGTGTGTGCGTACACATATATGTGTGTATATAGGTGTGTGTACACATATATATGTGTATATATGTGTATATATGTGTGTGTATATGTGTACACACACATATGTATATACATGTGTACACACACACATATATATGTATATATGTGTATATATGTATATATGTGTATATATGTATATATATGTATATATATGTGTATATATATGTTTATATATATATGTATATATATGTATATATATATATGTGTGTATATATATATGTATGTATTAGGGTTTAGAGCCCAAGAGTTTAATTTTGGTCCTGTGTTGAAAACTCTTTAAAGTACTAAACTGGATTCAGGGTGATTATAGCACACTTAATTCTATGAAGAGACTGAAAGGAAAAATAAAGCCTTGAGCTTCTGGGAAGATAATCTATATAACTTTCACAGAGCAAAAGCTGAGGATTTTATGATAAATAAAAACACTTTACCAAGTGGTACAGCTAAACACTCTCAATATAAGAAGGAAGGACAAAATGTTGAGCAGATTTTCTGATTTCTCTGAGCATACTTTAGGTTTTCTCAACTTATTAGTAGGAATAGAGTTGGGAAACTGCCAAGACAGCATCTATAACACTTGCTTGTTTAGACTTCCCTACTCATACCTTTTAGAAAAATCCTGCAAAGTCTTCGATACCATCTTTGGAGGCTTCTGAAGAGTGGGCATTTTGTATCCTCTTGCCTAAGACTGTTGGAAGAATAGAGTTAAAACAGGTTGGTAGAATCTGGTGGCCTCCTTGCTTCAGGAATGTAATTGGCTAGTAGTAGCGGTGAGATTTGGGGTGTAGAAGCAGGAGTAGATGCAACTTGTTGGGAACCTACACTAAGCCTTTTATCCATTCTAATTCAGTCTTCTGCACAATGCTGAGTTAAGCTGTTTTTCACATTTTTAAAGGTGAGAAAATTTGAAGGTCAGAGACAATGAGCAACTTGCTAAAGATTATAGAGCTAAGAAATGTTGATCTTATACTTTATCCTAGATAGGTCTGCCCCTCAAGCTTCTTCACTTTCTATCATACTTTGGTAAATGATAAGACAGCCCAGGAATTTTGGAGTTTTAGCATAAAAGTCTGTGGGAAATACCGCTGTAAACTTTCCATGCTGGCCAGCGTGAGAAACAGTTATATAATTTTTACTAGCTACAGGCCAGTTAACATTGAAATGGTATGGCTTTCCTAATGACAAAGATGTCAGTCAAAATTAATTAATTCAATGTCTACATCTGTACATTTCAATCTACCAGCAGATGTTGAGAATGCCTGAAGTTAAGCATATACAGAAAGAAATATTCAATCAGGTAATTGCATTACATATATATTTCTAAATAAACAGGTGTTGTGCAATTTTAATTATCAATGAGATAAATTACCTTTGTTATTTTCCATTATAAAATTATGAAATTCTTAGTAGAGGAAAATATAAAATATAGACTATTTAAAGCAAACAGTGCAAGCTTTAGGCTGTATTTTTTCAGTGATTATATTCTATGCATTTATAAAATCCAGGTCATATCAGAGCGGTTAAGGTCATCGTCTCTTGAGTTAGACTCCTGGACTCTGCTGGTATGAGTTCTATATCCTTTGGCAATGTACTTCTTCTTTCTGTGCCTTTGTTTCCTCATTATTGAAATGATACATACAACATAGGTAGGTTATGTTAGTTACATTCATTTATATTAAATAAATGAATGCATGTAATATGCCTTGTGCATATTAAGTTTTCAATAAATGCTAGCTAGATATTATTGATATTATTGCTATCCTCACACAATATGTAGCATAATGTGTATTTTTAAAACTTTTTACATATTATTACACATTTGGACTTTTCTGTTACTCTATACTATCTTCATTCAACCATTGTTAATGATGGCATAAATTTAAAAAATACATTATTGAAGCCCACAATTTTCATATCATTATTATCATAGGTAAAGTCAAACATGTATTAATTATTTTACCTCACTTTTAAAGTCTCTTTTGAGGTTATCCATATTTGTGGTGGCAAAAATCAGATATAAACTGTGCAAGAAAGGAATACGGTCACTTTGATGAAAACCAAACAGAAGGTCAAGGAAATTGAGATAGATGACCTACTGCTAAGCAGGCATTATGTAAGCATTATTAAAAGGACAGGACATAAATCACCACAGACATATAGAGCTTTTTTTTCTAATCCTGCCTCTTAAAATGACCATAGTTTTAGTTTATAAGGACAGTGCAAAGAATATATTAGAATGAAAGACAAGAGAGTTTTGGGGGTGGGGGGATGGTAACAAAAAGAAAAGGTCCATGTGACTTCATCCTGATGCATGCACAATAGTCTAATCTTTCTAATGATATAAGAGAAAACAGAAAGGAGCCCACAATGCCACAGGAAAGAGCAATTAACCATGTGTGGACTTAGAAAGTATTTAGATATCTGCTGTAGACCAGGATTTTCAAACCCAACTGCACTTTGGAATTACTTGGAGAATTCATAAAAACAATGCTGTTAGGCTCCATTCTCTAGAGATTCTGATTCAATTTGTTTGTGCAGTGCAAGGTGTCAGTATTTTTTCAAAGTTTTTCAAGTGCTGTAATATGCATAACAGAGCTGAGAACTACTGTGGTAGATTCATTTTCCTATCTATGAAAAAACCTGTATGCATATTTTTAGTAACTTCTTGCCTTAAAATGTTTATCTCAGCATAAATTTTAGTCAAAATACTTATGATATTTTAAACAAACACAACAGTTTGTTTAAACAGTTGTTTCCATCTTTTGTATGAAATATTTCCATTGGTTACTATATCCTTTAGCATCTCATTTGTTCCTTATATACAAATCCCTGCAATCCTTAACAATTTTAAGCTCCATCTACAGGCAAAGTTTTAAACTCCCTCTAGAAAAGGATTTGTCATCTTCAGTACTATTGAAACTTTGGGCTAAATTATACTCTTTTTTGGTCGGGGGAGGGAGGATGTCGAGTGCTTTGTAGGATGTTTAGCAGAATCTCTGGTCTCTGATCTCTAGATGTGTAACATTCTTTAGTACTGACAATTGAAAATAGTTCCAAACATTGTCAGGTGTCCCTAGTTGAAGTCACTTCTCAAGAGTCATTCATGTCCTTAATCAGTGTCTGGGTAAAGAATCCTGGTTAACTGTGATGGACCGAACATTCATGATTTCCTGTACTCTCTGAAAAAAAAAAAAAAAACACTCAATAAAATAGCATATAAAGATTAACAAGGCACAAAGTAACAGGAAAAAGAGACAAGTAGGATAGGTTGAAAATATTTATATGCAGCAACTAGCCTCCCAGGTCAAGTTTTATAAACCTCCATAAGAATACAGGATCCAAAAGGTAGAAGAGGGAGATGAAGTGATCACCTAGGTATTATAGAGTATCTAGTCACCTATTTCACAAATTCCTGAGAATTCTGGCATACACGCTTATTTCCCCTAGGAAAGAAATTAAAGGATTCATCTCTGGAGAAAATGAAAAGAAACAATTTGCAAATACAGTTGACCCTCGAACAACATGGGTTTGAACTGCATGGGTCCACTTATACACAGATATTTTTCAGCCAAACACAGATCAAAGATACAGCATTCCCAGGATGGGAAACCTGCATATAGGAGAGACCGACTTTTTCTGTAAGTGGCTTCTTGGGGTCTACTGAGGGACTTGGAATGCTCAGATGTTGAGTACATGTAGGGGTCCAGGGAACACTCCAATGTGTACAAAGGGACAACTGCAGTTTAGGTTTTTCAAAAAAAAGAAAAAGAGCATCCCACAATGAAATCAACCAGTTGAAACCAACCACACTTCCAGTTACCTTTGTGGTGCCTCACTCTTAAATATGAATGTACATCCAAAGATTACCATCCATCCGAGCAAAACCTTTTAAGATATAAGATGAAAGAGGAAAAGACAGAAAATGTAAAAAGCAGAAGAAAATTTAAAAAGAAAAAAAAACTATACCAATGAAACTTCAGAGATAAAGGAAGTGACTAAGTGATTAAGCTAAATGAAACAAAAGAGATAATACAAAACATCTGTTAAAAAGTAAAACTATAATATGAAAATAAAATGAATATTAAAAAATAAAGCCAATACATCCTACTAGAAAGGCAAATAAAAATACAAAGAGAAAAAATTGGAAATAAAATATTAGGAAATTACCAATGATTAAGAAATACATCTGAGAGGAAAAGAACAGAGGAACTGGATGGAAAGCAGACTATCAAGAAAATCAAGGAAATATCTCAGAACTAAAGGGCTTAGAATTGTCTCCCACTGCAAATTTATGTTGAAACCTAACCTTTACTACCTCAAAATGTGATAGTATTTGAAGATAGGGCCTTTAAAGAGGTGATAAGTGATGAACTATAGTAAAATTTGACTGGTATCTTGAAAATAAGGAGAAATTTGGACACACAACAGAGAAATGAGGATGTGAGGACACAGCAAGAAGAGGACAATCTGCAAGCCAAGAGGAGAGGCCTCGGAAGAAACCAAACCTGACAACCACAGAATTTTGAACTTTTGGCTTTATAGCAGTGAAAAAATGAACTTCTATTGTTTAAGCCACCCAGTCTATGGTATCTGGTTATGTCAGCTTCAGCAAACAAATACACCAAAGGGTGAAAAATACACTTCTCATCAAAGAACATCATAGTGAAATTTCAAAATACAAAGGTCAAATATTCTCAAAAGCTTCCAGAGAAAAAGCCCTTACAAAACATTAGCAATCTCAAGTATTATGCTTTATAAACGCAGCCCTGGAAACCAGAAGGCAGTGAAATAATGCCTTGACAATTCTAAGGGGAATTAATTTCCCAGCTAGACTTCTATATCCAGCCATCTTATCAGTCAAAGATGGAAGAAAGCAATTTTTAGTAATGCACAGTTTCAAAATATTTATCTCCCATATGTTTCTTCTCAGGAATATGTGGAAAGATATGTTCTAACAAAATTGGCAAGGTACTCAGGAAATAATACAACGTGGGATCAAGAAAAATAGAGATTCAACTCAAGAGAGAAGAGAGGAGAATCCTTGGGGTGATAGTGAAGGGATCAGAGAATAACCACGACTTTTTGGTTCTGACAATAACCATTGAAAGGATAAATATTTTAGAAAAATATTTCCAGATACCAATAAAAAATGATGCCAAGAAATGAAACTAAAATCAAACAAAATCTTTTACTAAAAAAAATTCACTTGCACTGTTGAGAGTGAATTCATGATAGAAGTAGAGAGACTAAAGAAATGAAAAATTAGGCAATCTTTAATTTTAGCAAAAAGAAAAGTTGCATAAGAAAGAAAATGTAATTTTTATACACTGAAAGGCTCAATTATGAATGCTCGCACAGATAAAACAAAGTATGCCTGGGATAATAATTTTAAAGCACTAACTCTTGGGAGGATAGATAAAAGGGAAATGGGTGTAGAGGTAAGTGCTGGCCAAGTGTAGGAAGCTATATTCTCTTCTCCTCTAATACAAAGTCAATAGTCTAAAACTAAAACAGAAAGCTCACATAATATTATGTAAGCATTCTACTTAGAAATATGGAAGTGATGATTAGGAGAAATGTTTAAAATAGCTGCCTCCATGAAGCAAGAATCAGAAGTGGAGAGGGATAGGGCAGGTGTTGCTTGTCATTGCTGTTATAAACTGGTAAAAATTTTTTAATTTTAAAACTCTGTGCATTGCACAATTTGAAAAAAATAATAATTTAAAAAATAATAAGTCAGGCTAGGTACAGTGGCTCACGCCTGTAATCCCAGCACTTTGGGAGGCTGAGGCGGGTGGATCATACTGTCAGGAGATTGAGATCATCCTGGCCAACATGGCAAAACCCCGTCTCTACTAAAAATACAAAAAAATTAGCTGGGTGTGGTGACGCGTGCCTGTAATCTCACCTACTCAGGAGGCTGAGGCAAGAGAATCACTTGAACCAGGAAGTTGGAGGTTGCAGTGAGCTGATATCGCACCACTGCACTCCAGCCTGGTGACAGAGCAAGACTCTGTCTCAAAATAATAATAATAATAAAATAATAATAATAGGTCAGGTAATTTTGAGTCAAGTTAAACTTTGATTTGAGGTAATTCTGTTTTCTCAGCATTTCTACTGGTTGTTATGGCCGAGACCCAACCTCGGGCTGAGTCATCATTGATTTAGGCCTCACCAGCCGCAGAATCAATTAATATTGGGTTTCCAATAGTATTTCACCCTATGTCCCCTTCTAATATCCTTGGATCCTCTTTTCAGACAAAATGGATCTTGCAGATACTTGTGTTGGAAATTTGACCAGTTTCTTATTTTCTTCTTCCCAGCATAGAAGTCCAGGAACAAGACAGAAATCCATTTATTTGAATGGATGCCCTGGATCAGAAATGAAGACATGTCTTTGTGTCACTCTTCCAAATAGAAGTCTTAGAACAAATGAATAGTCTGAATAATAAAGTCTTTCTCTGATTCCTGATTGCCTGCACCCCAGCTATTAAATACATAAACTCTGATCAACGACTTGCCCTTTACCTTTGGAATGGAAATCTCTTGAACTTTGTTGCTGGTTGGAGTCCCCTTATGTTCATTCATTCATTCATTGAGTCAGTCAGTCAGTCTTGCATTCAATTATTCATGCAACACACAGTGCCAGTTTATCTGTCTACAGACCTCGCTGATGACTGACTGCCTGCTCACATCCTTTCTTAAAGGGGAACTATAAAGTATCTGCCTCTATAACTTCTGCCTGGAAACCCAGCAATCAGCTTTGCTTATTTGACTTCCTAAACTTAGTAGTATCCCTTCCTTTCAGCACTAGTTTGAGTTTTTCTCCCATAAACCACTTATTAAAGTCACTTTAGATTTAAGATACCTTCCTTGAAATCAGCATAGTGTTACCTTGCCTGCCTAAAGACAGAAAAGCTTGAAAAAATGCTCTTGACATTTATTCTATCTTCAAGAATCTTTGTTTTTAAATTGTATTGGCCTTCTCAGGTATAGTTTACTCTAAAAGCCTCCTATTTTAAAAAGTAACACAGAAGCAAAGAGGTTTTTAAAGCCTCTGACAATAACCATTGACAGGATAAATATTTTAGAAAAATATTTCCAACTGTTATTCTTTGATTATTATTGAGAAACAAACATTCAGAAACAGACAGAAAAGGTTTTTGGCAATTGAGCTCTTGAACAAAGAAAGCTGATGGATTTCTCAGTGGGGAAATAAGAGATACATGGTTGGCTCCATTTTAGGTCTTGTAAGTACATTAATGAGGCTTGTTCTAGGGTTTCTATGAATATAAAACTCTCATTGACTTGAATGTACTTCGGTGTTCCTAGACTACTATTGGAGTTTTGCCTGAAAAAGGACACAGAATGAGACTCCTGCACCATAGGTCCTTAGGGACAGGTAGCCCCAGATTTTACACAGATCCTCTATAAATGTCCCACTGTGATAAACATTGACATTACAGAATCATTTCTTAGTTTTTGTCTCAATTTTTTTTTTATTTTCATAAATGCAATTATCATCTGTGTGTTATTTTTCAGTATATTTCTTTAACTTTTCCAGGACATGTCTACAGACTGGCAACTGCCTGCTTTTCAGATGAGTGGGTGCCTATAAGACAGCAAAGAGAACAGGGCATTTTGACTTGCAAAAGATAAAAGTTAGCACACATGTACTATTAGAGATTGGAACAGCTAAAATCCCATTTCACCACTTCTCTGATGGCCATGTGTTCAAGTCCTGGCCAATGAAACAGAGCTCTGCTGCTTTTACCTCTTTGAACTTTCCATGGGATACCTGGAGGAGTGGCAGCCATTACTAAAGATGATAGAATGGAGAGTAAGAGACAGATTCCCTGACAGTCTAAATTTTGGCTAGAAACTTGTGTTTTTACTAGCTGCAGAACATGGTTTATACATGCAAATGTGGCCTAGTATAGAAATGAATGGAAATTCATGGTTTGCAGCAAGGCCACTTTCTACCATCTGAGTGTTCTATCCTCAAAGCCTTTAGAAAAGAGACGTAGTCTTTACAGACATGTAAGGTCAGTTTACCAAACTATACAACACACCTTTGACAGTATATATTTGAGAGAAAATTATCTCATACATTCTTCCCTATTTACTCCACCCTCTAACACAATATGCAGTCTTAACACTTCAGGGTGATTTTAAAGATATAGTTTTATAGAACTATTCCAGAAAGATCAATGATGTAGGTGTGATTTCTCCAAGTTAGCACAAAATTTAGATAAAAATAGATTATATTAATGCATTAATACATATACCTGGTGTATAACTGTTATATAGGTTAAACATAACTTTTTCCATAGAAATTTAGTTTATGGTCGCTGCTCATTACATAAGCTGATGTTAATTCTACTGCCCACCAGGAAGCGGAAATTCTTTGAGCTGTTATTTAAGCATATGTCAAAGGGAGAAGATCACAGAGCAGGATTTCTCCCCACCTGCCTGTGTTATTTCCTGCTGGGGAATCACCTCTCATTAGTAGCTGCTTAAAGAGCAGAGATTTGCAGTAAAATAAATTGATAAGCAGGGACTAAGGGACTGAGTGGAAAATTTTCAACCACTAATACACTACTAGCTGATTTTGTACTTCTAAAAATGTCAATATACATACTGAAATACTAAGTGACGACTTCTGAGAACACACAGGAACACACACACAAACACACATACACACCAATACCAAGTAAAATGAGGGTGAGTAGGGAGAGGATTCAGTGTTGCTACCCTTTTGTAAGACAAGGCATGAATATGTGAATTAGTATTGACATAGAGAACAGGCACTTGTACTCTTGTGGGTTAAAGTTCCAATGAGTACTAATGAGCATGCCTTCAGCACTTTCTCATTAGACTCCAATTCTTTTCTTTCAGTTTCTGAACTCTTTGCTTTATAAACTCCAAATTCAATTAATATTAAAATATTCAGGAATCACTATTTTCAGAAAAAGTCAGCAAACTGCATCATCTTTAGTGTTTTCAATAATACATTGCACAGTGACTTTCCTTCACAAATAATTCATTTAACAGCTAAGATGTCACATTTTGAAACTAGGGATGTAACCTTAAGAAATCTTCCACAAAGATACTGCAAACAAGAGGAAGCTTTCCAGAAAGCTGTGGCAGTTAATGTGTATGAGATATATTTTCTGAGCCCATACAAAGGAAGCATGAGTTAAATAAAGACTTTCTCACCCAGCACTGAAAACAATAAGTGATGACAACTTCAATTATGGGTAATGAAAACAGCTAACATGTATAGAGCACTACAGAATTCAAAAAGAGTTTATAATACATTGCCTCATACAAACTATCGTTATTCTAATCATTGTTTTGCCAGATTCCTACAAAACAGGTTTCCTTAGGGTGTTTCACTATGTCAGGCTAAAAACACAATGATTTGTGACAGTTGGTCAGGTTACAAGCTGCAGGAGATAACAGAAGAGTTTCTAGGTTTTCAGTTTCATTGTCAAAAGAAGATAGGATCTCTAACTCTACATCTAGGCAGCCCCTTTAAACCTGGTCTGCAGTGTCAGTGGAAGTTACCTTCAAAAGTAGTAAACATCAATTAAGCTGCAGAACTTTTTTTTCTGCACCCCAATTACTGACATTCTAAGTCATCTTAGCTAAATTAGGAGCTGTTTAAAAATTTTCCCAAGGATTTTTAGACTTGTCAAAGTGGAGGAATTTCTGACATTTAGACAGATTTAAATCATAAGAACACATTTACAGTTTAAAAATTAAAAGGTAGTTCTCAAAGAGTCCCATATTACGTGATGGCTATATCCATTTTGGTGGGTGCGAGAGTGGTAGGAGGTTGTTTAAGAGATGGATAAAATGCACAAATCAAGAAGACAAGTAGAATGATGATGGCCTAAGGAGATTTTCCAGGCTTGCCTTTAAGGTTGGCTTCCCAAACTCTACTCTCAATTCTATTACAGAAGAGTAATTGAATATTTACTCCAATTATTTTTCCAATTTCATTATTTCTTTTTGTAGGAAACATAAGGAGATAGAACAGCAATCTTAAACCCCAGATCCAACAAAATCAGCCTACTTTATCTTGTACAGATGTTATCACCTTTATTGTTTTATTCCAAGAAAAGCAATCCTTTTCAAATGTCTCTTTATTCTTTCTCTTCCTTGGATTAAAATGAAGGAATTTCTATCTCTTGAGGGAACTAAGTAGTTAATAAAGAGCAAAAGGGATCATGTTGAAATATGGGATTGATATTCCAATCTCTTTTGTCTATTGACCTGCGAGCCAAGAAGTGATATTATATTTATTCTTTCAACAAATATTTCTTAGTGTATACCATATATCAAGCATTATTTTTAGACCTTATAGATTTACAGCAGTGAATAAAGCAGACAGAAGTCTCTGCCCATGTGGAAATTACATTTTAAGGCCACAGTATAATCAAAAGGAACATGTGGCATGTTCAAGGGTTTCTCTGTAAAACAAAAGAAAAAAAATAGTACCTGATTTTCACATCAAATTTTGAATTGAAATTTGTCTATGATAGCATTTATTTTTAACTATAGAAGGTTATTTTTTGAAATTTCAGTAAGTTCATAGTTCATGTTTGTGAATTGAACATTATTTATCTTTAGTCAATATATACAGAATACGTTATTAAAAATACATTTCTGTGCAGTACTAAATAATTAAAATAATAGCATTCATTAACTAAAATCCTCGAAGACAAAATATATAAGGAAACTGTTGGGAACTCTTAGAGGCAATAGTTTCTCATCAAGCCTTCTAAAAGATTCTTTATTTTTCTGAATAGTGTTTGTGAAGTTTCTTTTCTATTATTACTTTAAATTTCTGCTAGTCATTTCAGTCAATATGCTTAGAATATTCTAAGTTATATTCCAACAATGATGATAAAATAATCAAATGCCTTATAGTTCAACTACAGTATTTGGAAATATAAATTATTGTATCTTACTGTTAGTATAGATGTTGCTATAGCAGAAACATGCATGGGTAGAAGGTTTCAAATCCGTTAGCTGGGGACTGTAATAGAAAGATCCAGAGAGTTCCCTAGAGTGTTCTTAATACCTGTCACTACTGAAAGAATTTTGTTTAAGTAGCATGTTTGGGAAGACTGAGTTAAAAATGCTCTGAATAAAGAATACTGGAAATGCAATGGATTAAAATGCAATTCTTGAGTGTCAAGGGCCCAGGTTTTTTATTTGCTCTGCTACTGCCATGAAATGTCTATCCTGGGGCAGAATGTGGAAAGAACCACCTGAAATTATTATCACTAAATTTCTCTTTAAAAAAATATGACAATGAAATTTTTATTGTTGGTACCTTGAAAAATATTTAACAAAAATTTTTCACCCTTAAGTAGAGGCAACTAAGGAGATTAACAAGAGAAAACTAATTAATTGTTAGATCCGTGTCTTGTTTTTGTTTGTTTTTGTGTAGCAATCATTGGCTTCTAGCCTAGAATAAATATTTTGGTTTCCAAATTCTATCACTTTTGTGATGACCTCATGATCTCTTATACATTGAGTGAAATCTCTGCATTACTGCATTAGTGTCTATGAAGCCAGAAGCCCAGGAGCAATGGGGTGGGGGCTGGGGGGAGGGGGAAGTGTAGCTATCTGAAACCCAGTCTGTTACTATGATACGGATCCTAGCTTTCGCTCAATGTCTGCTCTTTTCTGTTACTACCAAGACAGATGGGGAAAGAAAGAGAGGAAATGATTATATGTACATCAATAATTCAAATAAATAAAAAAAAGTTTTGGAAATTTTAGCATAAACATCATTATCAAATGAACATACATAGGGAAAAATAACAGCTTTGCTTAATAGCGCATAAACAAAAATATGGTTAATGAATTTTCCAAGGCCACAAGCCAAAAATGGTTATTTTATTTATTTAATAAAGTGTATTTCAAGTGTCTATGTTTTAAGTCAAGGTTACAATTATGAATAGATCCCTATCCTTAGTGAGTTCAAAACCTAGGAGGATAGAGACACTTATAAATACCATGTAAAACATGTTATAATATAAGAATATATTGGAAGGCTCTCTACTTAGGTAGCAGTTCCAGGGCTGAGGAAGAGGATAAAGGATTAAAGTATGAACAGCAGTTTCTCAGTTGATAAGGAAGAGAGATGCATTTCAAACAAAGAACAAAAGATGTGCAAAGGTAAAATCAGGCTTTTTCAGAAAAAAAATGTAAACAATTGAGTATGATTCAATGAGAGGTTACGTATTGAGGAATGGCTGTGTCTCCTGTCATAGAGCCACTTGTATCCAAGAACAGAAACTCAAACTTTCTTCTACAAGACATGGAGAGCTCATTATGCCTTTTAAGTAGAACTAATATTAATTTTCTTTTTAAAATCACAAGGTAAGTTGGGAAGTGGAAAAGAACATAGTGTTTAACCCACAGGTTCAAACTTAGGCCTTGCCATTTTGTTACAGAACCACTGTAGGTCTCAGTTTTACCATCTGTAAAACAGGGATAAAATGGTTACTCAACAGGCTGAATGTAAGGATTAAATGAAATGTATATATAAAGTATCTGGCAGATAGATATATGGGTTAGATTTCTCTAAGGTGAAGTTGTAGGAGACAGGAAATAAGACAAAAGGAAAGAAGGCATAATGCGAAGAGAAAAGAGTTTATAGATGTCCTGAGCAACAAAGTGGAAAGGTTGGACAGGATAAGATGACTCAACAAAAGAAGCAGGGATAGTGTAGTCTGCACAGCAAGACGGAAACTTGAGAAGCACATATTAATAAACAGCCAATGAAGACTACTCATTCCAGGAACTCAGCCTACGAAATAAAGTGAGAGACATATTTTATACCATATTTTCTAATTGGACGACTCCCATGGCAAATATACTATGATTTGAGTGTACATAATCAATCAGTTAGTTATCTTTGTGGGGATCTCTGTTGGAACTAAAGGTAGGCAGCATTGTTTCAGAGGTATTTCTGTAGAGCACTGTCTGAGCTACTGGTAGTGTTCACTTTAACACTTAAAGTCCCTGCCTTTACGGTGAAAGCTACTGTAGTCTTAGGGCCAAACAAGCTAATATTTGGATTATACACAAGGTGTACAGTCCTAAATGCATACATAGATCCCTGGAAATAAAATAGTACAATTTCTGAGCCCTCGCCTCCCACATCCCAATATGGGGCTATACCAGTTGGATGACTCAGGTTGTCTTCACCATGTCCTCTCAGGTGGCTGGTAAGCCTTAAAGTGTCCAATTCTGTTTGGATAATTGAGTCTAGTCCTTTTCTTTGGAAGGACTGCTTGAGAGCAGTCAGTGTAACTTATCCCACTTTCCACACTACTAACAGAATATTGGGTGAAGTGTTCAGTTTTGATCTGAGCCCTGTAGCAGGCTGTTATTGACTGAATGCTTGTGTCCCTCTGAAATGTATATGTTGAACCCCTAATCCCCAGTTTGATGGAGTTTGGCCATGTGGTCTTTGGGAAATAATTAGGGTTAGATGAGGTCATGCATGTGGCACTCTTTCTGATGGAGTGGGGGCTCTTATAAGAAGAGATAGCAGAGAGCTTGCTCAGTCTCTCTTCTGTCTACCATGTGAGGACACCGCAAGAAGCTGGCTGTCTACAATCTGAAGGAAGAGCATTCTCCAGAAATCAACCTTGTGACACCTTGATCTTGGACTTCCAGTTTCCAGATCTGTGATTAAATACATTTCTGTTGTTCAAGTCACTAAGTCTACATTATTTTGTTATGGAAGCCTGAGCTGACTAATGTATAGGCCAATAATCGCATTTCCAAATAAATGTATCTGATAAAAAATGGTATCTGTAGGAGATATAATGAATCCAAACCCTAAGGCTACCATCTCCAGTTTGAAGCTGCCTACTTTTGACAAAGGCTACAATTGGAAAAATTACCAGTTGAGGACCTGTATTTTCTTTCTTTCTTTCTTTCTTTCTTTTTTCTTTTTTTTTTTTTCCGAGACGGAGTATCGCTCTGTCGCCCAGGCTGGAGTGCAGTGGCGCGATCTCGGCTCACTGCAAGCTCTGCCTTCCGGGTTCACGGCATTCTCCTGCCTCAGCCTCCTGAGTAGCTGGGACTACAGGCGCCCGCCACCATGCCCGGCTAATTTTTTGTATTTTTAGTAGAGACGGGGTTTCACCATGTTAGCCAGGATTGTCTCAATCTCCTGACCTTGTGATCCACCCGCCTCGGCCTCCCAAAGTGCTGGGATTTCAGGCGTGAGCCACCGCACCCGGCCAGACCTCTATTTTCAAAAGGCAATTTGGGTTTTGTGTCCCCAGTGAATGATTAAATTTTGCCATGGGTTAATGGAACACTTATCCTGCAACCTAATGGTCTGGGCTCCATTCAAAAGATTCTATTTGTGAGTTAGTCCACATATATTTGATACTCAAGAATACTGTGCTTCCTTTTTGGTAGGTTGAAGATAAAAAGATGTAGTTTTACTTTGATTGCTGGATTTAGTGTTGCAAATCAGCTCACCTAGAACTTGACTTTGTGGGAAGTTCTCTGAAATTTACTGAGGATATTTCTGTTTTTAAATTACCAAAATTAACAATCCAAACCTTAGACGATAGAAAATCCCTAATCATATTTGTAGTCATGGTACATATTAAGAACTAGTTTGAAAAAATTAACATAATCATAATTATAAGAAAAGTCAGTATATTTACTTCTAGTTTAAAAAGTGGAATAAAAGAGTACTATTTTAAGAAAACACTGTTAATCTAATTGTATAAGTACATTTAAGGAGAGAAAAGTGTTGTAATTGATTATTGGCAGTCAAAAACACTGTCCAAAAATATAAAGGTAATCAGACATAACATTTTCTATATAGAGCACAAGTATGTATTAGTGATTATTTATGAAAAGATGTCTAAATGTAACCTTTGGATTAACTTCTCTGTACAAACTCCCCCAAAACATGTCAAATTAAAATGGAAGCATGCCCAGCTTCTCAGCTTCAAGGGTCTACACTGGAAGGAAAAATAAAGCAACAAAACTATTAATGTCTGCGCTAGTGAATACAGTAATCCTACTGGGACAGTAATAAGGAGAAAAATGACAAGAAGGACTTCTTAATGTGGAGTGCCAATTCCAAAACAGGTACTTTACCTTCATTGTCTCTAATCCTGGCAGCAATCTCTCAAGGTGATTATTAGGATCTCAATTTCACTGAAGGAAACTGAGACTCAGAACGGGCCAATTACTCACCCAAGGCTATGCAGGGAGCAAGAAGCAAGCCAAATTTAAACCTAGTTCTCTCTGGATTCCTGTCTCAGAATCTTTCTATGTGACTGCCTCACTTTCACAAATTAAGAAAGGAACAAAATGGGATTTGAGGGAGAACCTATGTTCTCCCTCAAGGAAAGCTCAAATAGCAGGAGGATTTCAAAAAGCGTTTGGGTAAAAGGCAGTGGACAACAGGCTGGCAAGGAATAAGCACAAGATAAGAAAAAAAAAAACAGAAGGAAAGAGTTTAAACAAGGAGAAAAGTGGCATATGTCTCCATATAAATGCATTTTTCTGACTTCTCAATGAGAGAAGAGAAACCTGTCAGGTAAAACACATATAAAGGAAAAAATGGAGAAAAATTCAAAGGGAAAGAAGGTAAACAGTCCATCAAAAATAGAAATAAAATCAAATGTGGTGTTGGGGGGCATGCAGAAAGAAAAAGAGAGAGCAATTTAAATCAGAAAATTTCATTATAAATACAATTTAAAGGAAATGAGTTCATGGAAGCTAACTTAAAAAAAATAAAAAGGAGTTCTGTATTTCAAACCAAGTCAGAACCGAATGTAACCAAATTACATACCACACATACACACAGGCATGCAAGCACATGTCCACAGTCTCACTCTATGATTAGCCAAAAACATAATTTCAGCAGCTGTTGTAAAAAGATTTGAAATTTTGTTATGAATTCCAGGCAGTCAGAGGCCTATATGTTATGTTTGAATGGTAGAGAAAAGTCCCATGTGTTCTAGTTTGAACCAACTTCTTTGATAGGTGTAGCAAATCTAGTAAGTAATGGGATATCTATTTTTATATCTTTAAAACCATCAATTTGAGGTTGTAAAGTGATCATACCTGAACAAAATGGGTTATGCTCCTGTACATTTTTTAAAGAGAAGGCATTGCCCCCCTTAATTAATTTCAATTAATTTCCGTTGGATCTATAATTACTAATTATTTTGACTGAGGCCAATGAGGGCTTTCGTGCTCTCTATAAGACCCCTCAACTATGTGCAGTTTACTATATATTTATCTATGCACCAAACCACTTGCATGGACTGAAAATATTTCTTAAGTGAACATGGGACTGAAGAAGTCTTTGGACATTGTTTTTAATTTTAAACCACATTTTTAAAATGTTGATCAAAGTTCTTTGCTTCAGATATTCAATGCCACATGGGCTATGGTACTCTGCCTATTAAGTATTACAACTGGAAATACACAGTGTCTTACTATGGACTTACTGACATTTAACACTGTACTTTCAAGGCTAACTATTCTTATCTGTTTGTTTACCTTTTGATGTGGTTTGGATCTGTGCCTGTACCCAAATCTCACATTCGATTATAATCCCCAATGTTGGAAGTGGGGCCTGGTGAAAGGTGATTGGATCACGGGGGTGAACCCTTTATGTATGGTTTAGCACCATCCCTTTGGTGCTTTCCTCATTAGAGTTCTCGCAAGATCTGGTTGTTTAAAAGTGTGTAACGCCACCTTCCTTTCTCTCATTTGCTCCTGCTCTGGCCATGTAAGATGTGCCTGTTTCCTCTTTACCTTGCGCCACTATTGTAAGTTTCCTGAGGCTTCCCCAGAAGCAGAAGATACTGCTTCTGCTTCTCAGGCCCTGTACAGCCTGAGAACCATGAGCCAATTAAACTTCCTTTATTTAGACATTACCTAGTCTCAGGTATTTCTTTACAGCAATGCAAGAATGAACTAATACACCATTTTATCTTCTACATTTAGGTTTTTCTGTTGAAAAGATGTAGAATAATTTCTTACCAATAAAATTCAGAAGCTCTGACTTCCGAAAAGGTGTCTTGTATTCAACAACCAATAGTAAATATTTGAGCAGTTTCTAGGTTTTATATTCCGTGTTAGGTGCTAAAAATATGAAGAGCAACAGAGACATGCTCCATTAACAAAGATTACATTATAATCAGACATAGGATACATAATAATGACATATTTTGTAAGTGCATAAATTAAAGTATATAGTTTAGTGGAAGTTCATATCAGAGGTATCTAAGCTGTGCTTGCAAAGTTGGGGAAGTCTCCTAGAAAGAAAATACCTAAAAGTTGAAACATTCAGGCTGAATAGGCATTAGCTAGATGAAGAATATAAGGTAAAGTTTGTTAGATAGGCATATCTCAGGGATATAAAGAAATTGATAATAGCTCAGTATGATTGCATCATAGATGCAAGTGGTAAGATAGAAATCCAGAAAGGCAAGCAAATGAAAAATTACTAAGGGCCTACTAAAACATGCTTAGAATTTTGATATTTACCAAAGAGCAATAGAAGCAATAGAAGCTGAAGAAAGAATAAATCACAATAAAGATGAGTTCAGCTCCATCACTGCACACAGAGGAAAGGATATGCCATGCAGTTTGCTCTGTCTGGAAGGCTGCTGCTTCAACCCTTTAATAACTTCTATTCTCCTCCATTTACTAAAAAACAATTATATATGGCAGACAATATGCAAAGCACTCAGGATACAGTAGAGAGTAAGACACAAAAGGTCCTAACTTCATGGACTTCACAGGAGAAAATGGATTTTTGAAATGGCTGCATTATCATTATGCCAAATGGGAAAAGGGGAAGTACTTAGGATTTTTTTAACCTCCACAAAGGCACAGATATACACATAGTGTCCTTTCCTTTGAGTTCCCTTGAGTGAACACCCTGCCTTGTACCTTTATAGCAATTATTGTGAATATAGCCTTTAAACTAGAGTAGTTTTAATGTGTGTATATAGATGTTGAAATATATGAAAATTTTACTTGACATTTTATAAAATTCCAAGAGTCAGCATGGAAAAATCTCATGGTTCTAAATTTGTATATCATCAAGAACAGACATGAAAGAAAATGTAAGGCTATCATGCCATTGCTACACTTAAGACAGTTTGAGTATTGAAAGGGTATTTGAACTGAATCTAGAACAGAAAGTAGACTAAACACCAAATAAAAGTCTATTGTGTTAGATAATAGAGCCATTCAATAAGAATACAAGTTTAAATATATGTGTTTGAATAAAAATGTTAACCGAATGCAACATGCTAAAGAAGATATAAATGGATAACAGAATTGAAACAAACATGATTTTAAAATCCTACCATTGTCAATTAAAAATATCTTCTTTTCTCACTACGTAATTAAACAAAACTTGGAAAACTTTGGATTATTTAGAGAAAGAAGAAATATGTTTAAATTGTTGGAGGGATAATCAGGAGAAAACACTCATTTGTTTATGTAGTCCATAAGACAGTGGGCTACACTAGACAGATGAACAAAGTTTGACAGAAATTAGGAAGAACAACATTTCAAACCAATAATTGTTTTGCATTTGCTTTATTAACTAATGGAAAGTAGAGAGCTTTTAAATAAGGCAAAAAGAGAATAAGCATAGATCAGAAAATGAATTAAAGGCATTTTTAATGAAGAAGAGGAAAATATATAAGGAAGAGAGAAATTCAAATCTGTGTGGAAAACCTAATAAATAATAGACCTTCCATAATATATGAGGAGAAAAAAGAGTAGTGGTAAATTTCCAGGAGAAAATATTCAGCAAATTTGAGAAACTACAAATAATGAAGATGTTATACATGGAAGAGTTACAGGAAAAAGAAAAAATGAATGAAGAACAATGTCAAGGACTCCAGCTATTACCAGGACACTACTCTGGAGAAGTCAAATCTCAGGTAGCGTGCAGTGAATTCAAAGAACAAGTATTTCTGGATTCTACAGGACTCAACAGTTGTGCAAGCTTTATTCTTTTCTTTTATTTATATTGATAACAAAAGAAAAAATGAAAAATTTAAAAAGATGAATAGCAAACATAACAACTAATAGTGTGTATGTCTCTGAGGAATCTAAAATACACACAAACAGTGAGAGAGAGAGAGAGAGAAAGAGAGAGAGGTGTCTATTGTAGAGAGAGAAAAAATTACAGACTAGAAATACTGTACAATATTTAAAACAACACTACTCTACTATGCTCTCGACATTTGTTAGGTGCTTGGAATAATGGTCAAAAAGATACGTAAAGCGTCTATGTGTATATTTTGTGTATCTTATTGCAGTATTTTTTGTCCCTATTCACATAGCTACTTTGTCTGTAAGTACAATTGCACTCAGGAATCAATGCCTGGTGCTTTGAGCTCATCAGATTTTTTAAGAAAGCCATACTCAGTTTCTTTTGTTTTTTTCTTTCTTCCTTGAAAGGTACAAAATACTTAACACCTCATTGACCTTGCAAGTTATCGAAGGGGATATTTTACTGAAAGTTTTACTTTTGTATATATTACTTTTTTTTTCCAGCCCTGAGTAATAGACTCTTTTCTGTGCACTTAATCCAAAACACGCAATGTAGTTTCCTGGTACATCACATCCTTATTCCTGGTCTCAATTTCTGTTGTCAGTCAGGAGGATATAAACTATTCTTCAATTACCAACAGCCTGGATATCTCAGTGGTTTAAAACTACAAAGTTTGTCTCTAGTTCCCACTGCATGTTTACCAGGTAGTAATGACATCTGTTCATTTCATTCACCGAAACCATCAGGCTGACAGAGTCTCTATCTCAGCTTGAGGTTTCATGTTCAAAGAGTGGGGGCAAGACTTCATGAAAAAACACACACTGGCTCCTAATACACTTGGGAATGACACCTCTTACTTGCATTTATATCTCATTGGACAGAGCAAGTTATATTTCCATTCCAAACACATGGGAATTTATAATGTCACTTTAGGTTGAGCATCAAATATATCTTTAAAAAATAATACAGTCTACCACATTTGATTCTCCTATACATCATATCTGTGTACATGTTTACCTTGTCTCTCCAATTATTTGAGCCTTATATCACTTTTTAATAAGTGGTCTGACATCTCAATTTTAAATCTAATTATTATCCCCCTTCTAGTTTAACTAGACTGAGGTTGTTGCTGGATTATCATCAGTATATGTTTCCCTAACTTTATTTTACTCTGCATCTTTGTCCCGTATCAGTCTCTGCTCCTTTAGATCACACTCACCAAAAATGTTCTGATTCCCTTCTCCTTCCTTGTTTCCTGGAATATGTTATTTATTGTAGCAGAGACCATGCAATGTGTTTTATTAATTTATATTTCTTTCCTTCTTCCTGGGCACAAAGGTAGAATCAATATTTTAGCATTCATGCTTGCAGTTAAGCGAAGGCTGTGTGATGGAGTTCTGGGAAATGACATATTTGTAGGACATATATAACACCTTGGATGCTTGGGCCTAAAACCTCCTTTATATGCCTTCTCTTTCCTTTTCGTGGTAACACTAGAACTTAAGTATTTAAGAAGGTAATGTCATAGAATGGAAGACGTCATTGAGGATATTGAGGACATCCATACAAGAATAGATTTTAAAGAGAGCCACTAAACCTGCACTGGACACAAGATGAGCAATAAATCTGTGAAGTTCATTCCTTGAGATTGTGGTTCATTTGTTACTGCAGTATAGACTATCCTAATTGCAACTAATAAAAATATGAAAAAGAATCAAGAGACAAATGTTGTTGGAATTATAATACCTATGAAAAAGAAAGGACAACATTTTTCTAGTTGGATTAAAATTATATATAATTCTATAAAATTTAAACTTTTAAATATAAAACTGATGATATATTAAGAAAATAGTGTGAATAATAAGAATTAACCATACATATTAGTTTCAGAGGAACTAATACTTGAATGAAATGTGGAAAGATGAAACTGTTTTTTCTCTGGAGAAATCAAAGAATATCCCGCATTCAGAAGAATTGGAAGAATTGCAATGTATGTAGAGACTCTTAGTGTGAATTGGCTTAGCCCTAGTTTCAAATTGTTCACATAGATATAAATGAGTTATAGATATGTATATAGATATATCTATAGATATGTATATAGATATATCTATAGATATGTATATAGATATATCTATAGATATGTATATAGATATATCTATAGATATGTATATAGATATATCTATAGATATGTATATAGATATATCTATAGATATAGATATAGATATAGCTATAGATACAGATATAGATTTCCTGAGCCTAGTTGATCACTGATATCTCAAAATTATTTCCTCAGCCAATTATTCTGTAAGTCCTATAAAAAACCATTATGTATAATTAATCTTAATACCAAATCCAGCTTCAAAGAGTATGTGATAAAGTGTCTCTCAAACAAATTCCAGACAATTGCTGAGGTTGACTCAATTTAGATTGAGTTCAAAAACATTTCAGTCTCGCCATACACTACAGTGTTCTGAATGACCACAGTCTCACATGACTCCACCTTCCCCAATCTTTTCCTTCAGTTTTCCATACATGCATATCTCCCACAGCCCAGCACTACTCACACCTGTAACTCATTATCATCACCACTTAGTTTCTTTCTTTCATTTAAAAATACGTATTTATCCAAGTAACTACAGCAATTTTCACTTAGACATATTTTTCCCTGTAAACTCCTTCAAATTCTAAGTGTTGTTTCATTCATTATGCTAAAAATCCTGTTGGGCATCATGTATGGACCCACTCCTACGCAAATCCCAAAAGTAAATCAACTAAGACCAGAGTTCGGAAGCTGGAAGGAATTGATCTTAGAAGTCATTTGAACCAACCTACCACCCAACCACATCACAGAATGTGAGGTCTACCTTTTGCTTAAAATATTTTGCAAATGAGAACCTCACCACTTTTTAAAGAAACCTAGTCTATAACTAGTAAATTATGCTTATTTATATTGAGCTGAAATATCCCTACTTAATACTTTAACCAGATTATCCAGTTTGTCTTCATGAACAAAAGAAAATCACTCTCTGTTTTACAAACACATTTAAAAAATATTTTCAAGATAGCTTCTCTGTCTCTTTTCTCCAAATATTTTCTCCTACATGGTAACAAAGCATACATTGCAGCAATGTATGGTGTTGTTCATTTGTTTGTATTATTCATTCTGATATGGAATTAATGTTATATTCATATTATTCAATTTATAAGTGTCATCTCTAGATGATAGAGTAATGACGATTGTGACGTGATAATTATATAATAAAGATAAACCATCCTGACTATTTCTAGGCTTAAGTTACCATGCTATAAATTGTATATATATATATATATATACACATACACACACATTATCTTATTTAGTCCTCAGAATATTGTATTATGGAATGAACTGTGTCCCCCCCGCCAAAATTCATATTTTGAAGCCTTAACTTCCAGTGTGACTGTATTAGGAGCTGAGCCACTATGGAGGTAAATAAGGCTAAATGAGTTGATAAGGGTGGGATTCTAATACGATGTGGCTGATGTCTCTATAAGAAGAAGAGATAGCAGAAATATGCATACAAGAAATGTGAGGACACAGTGAGAAAGTGACCATCTGTAAGCCAAGGTAAGAGGTCTCAGCAGAAACCAAAACTGCTGAAATCTTGATCTTGGACTTTCAGGTTCAAGAACTCTGAGAAATAAAATTCTGTTATTTACGCCATCCAGTCGGTAGTATTTTGTTATGGCAGCCCAGGCAGGCCAGTATAGTTGTTAATACCTCAGTTTCACAAATGGAAAAAGAATTGTTGTTTGCTCTACTAGGAAGTGAAGTCTGCTAGGCTACAGAGTAATAGAGGATGAGTAGTCTAAAGCTATGCTTATCAGCCTTTTAAAAATAGTTACATTTTAATTAATATTAAAGTAGAAAGATTTATATCTTCTATGTAATTAAAAAATGAGTAAATAAAGGATAAAAAGTAGATGTTTCAGCAATGTTACAGGAAGTAGATAAATTGCAACTTATAAAACGTCAAGGCTTGTTAATGGAGCTAAGTTTTGTTTTGTTGAAATTTATTCTTTATTTAATATTACAATAGAATGGCTGAAGTAGTACTCCATTCATTTGGTGGTATATGAAGTAAGTGAAAGTAAGATACATCAATAAATTTGTTAGAAAAGAAGAGAGCTATGACGGCATAACAAATATTTGAAAAACAGTGAAGAAAGCACAAATTTTGAGTATCAATAAACACAGAATATTCAGGCAAGAGAGGAATAAACAGCGGACAGGAAGTAGTGAAGATATGTTTGCTTTAAATGGGTAGATTCTAAAATGCAGGATAAAAATAACATTGTCTTCTCTTTTTTTGGAAAACATATATACTTACTTTTTTTTCTCAACTTTTAAGTTCCAAGATCATGTGCAGGATGTGCAGATCTGTTACATAGGTGTGCCATGATGGTTTGCTGCACAGATCATCCCCTTACCCGGTATTAAGCCCAGCACCCATTAGCTGTTCTTCCTGATGCTCTCCTTCCGCCCACCCCCACACCCTACACAGGCCCCAGTGTGTGTTGTTTCCCCTCACGTGTCCATTCATTCTCATCGTTCAGCTCCCACTTATAAGTGAGAACATGCGGTATTTGTTTTTCTGTTCCTGTGTTAGTTTGCTGAGGATAGCGGCTTCCAGCTCCATCCACGTCCCTGCAAGGGACATGGTCTTGTTCTTTTTTATGGCTCTATAGTATTCCATGGTCTATATGTACCACATTTTGTTTATCCAGTCTATCATTGATGGGTGTTTGGGTTGATTCCATGTCTATGCTATTGTGAATAGTGCTGCAATGAACATATACATACATGTATCTTTATAATAGAATAATTTATATTCCTTTGGGTATATACCCAGGAATGGGATTGCTGGGTCAATGCCTCTAGATCTTTGAGGAATCACCATGCCATCCTCCACAATGATTGAACTAACATACACTTCCACCAACATTGTAAAAGCATTCCTTTTTCTCCACAACCTTGCCAGCATTTGTTGTTTTTTGACTTTTTAATAATTGCCATTCTGACTGACGTGAGATGGTATCTCATTCTAGTTTTGATTTGCATTTCTCTAATGATCAGTGATGTTGAGCATTTTTTATATGTTTGTTGGACACATATATGTGTTCTTTCGGGAAATATCAGTCCATGTCCTATTCTCACTTTTTTAATTGGATTTTTTCTTGTAAATTTGTTTAAGTTTCTTGTAGACTCTGGATGCAGGACCTTAGATAGATAGATTGTTAAATTTTTCTCCCATTCTATAGGCTGTTCACACCAATGATAGCTTCTCTTGCTGTGCATAAGCTCTTTACTTTAATTAGATCTCATTTGTCAATTTTTGCTTTTGTTGCTATTGCTTTTTGCATTTTTGTCATGAAATCTTGGCCTGTGCCTATGTCCTGAATAGTATTGCCTAGGTTTTCTTCTAGGGATTTATAGTTTTGGGTTTTACATTTAAGTCCTTAATCTATCTTGAGTTAAATTTTGTATAAGGTGTAAGGAAAAGGTCCAGTTTTCGTTTTATGCATTTGGTTAGCCAGTTCTCCCAGCACCAATTATGATACAGGGAATCTTTTCCCCATTGCTTGTTTTTGTCAGGTTTGTCAAAGATTAGGTGGTTGTATGTGTGTGGCTTTATTTCTAGGCTCTCTAACCTGTTCCATTGGTCTATGTGCCTGTTTTTGAACCCGTACCAGGTGGTTTTGGTTACTGCAGTCTTGTAGCATAGTTTGAAGTCAGGTAGCGTGATGCCTCCATCTTTGTTCTTCTTGCTAAGGATTGTCTTAGCTGTTCGTGCTCTTTTTTGGTTTCATATGAATTTTAAAGCAGTTTTTTTTTCTAATTCTGTGAAGAATGTCAATGGTAGTTTAATGGTAATAGCATTGAATCTATAAATTACTTTGGGCAGTATGGCCATTTTCATGGTATTGATTCTTCCTATCCATGACCATGGAATTTTTCTCCATTTGTTTGTGTCCTCTTTGATTTCTTTGAGCAGTGCTTTGTAGTTCTTGAAGAAGTCCTTCATTTCCCTTGTTAGCTGTATTTATAGATATTTTGTTGTATCTTTAACAATTGTGAATGCAAGTTCATTCATGATTTGGCTCACTGCTTGCCTTTGGTTGGTGTGTAGGGATGCTTGTGACTTTGGACATTGATTTTGTATCCTGAGACTTTGCTGGAGTTGCTCATTGGCTTAAGAAGCTTTTGGGCTGAGATGATGGGTTTTTCCAGATATAGGCTTATGTCATCTGCAAATAAAGATAATTTGACTTCCTCTATTTCTATTTGAATATGTTTTATGTCTTTCTTTTGCGTTATTGCCCCGGCCAGAACTTCCAATACTATGTTGGATAGGAGTGGTGAAAAAGAGCATTCTTGTGCCAGTTTACAAGGGGAATGCTTCCAGCTTTTGCCCAATCAGTATGATATTCATTGTGGGTTTGTTCTTATATGCCTCTTATTATTTTGAAATATATTCCTTCAGTAGCTCATCTATTTAGAGTTTTTAACATGAACAAAGTTAAATTTTATTGAAGGCCTTTTCTGTATCTATTGAGATAATCATGTGGTTTTTGTCTTTAGTTCTCTCTATGTGATGAATTACATTTATTGATTTGTGTATGTTGAATCACCCTTGCATGTGGGGATGAAGCCAACTTGATCATGACGGATAAGCTTTTTGATGTGCTACTGGATTCAGTTTGCTAGTAATTTATTGAGGATTTTTGCATCAATGTTTATCAGGGATATTGTCCTGAAGTTTTCTTTTTTGTTATATATCTGCCAGGTTTTGGTATCAGGATGATGCTGGCCTCATAAAATGAGTTAGTGAGAATTCCCTCCTTTTACATTTTTTTGGAATAGTTTCAGTAGAAATGGTACAAGCTCTTCTTTGTACCTCTAGTATATTTCAGCTGTAAATTTGGTTCTGGGCTTTTTGCCTTTGGTAAGCTATTTATTACTACCTCAGTTTTGGAACTGATTATTGGTCTATTCAGAGATTCAATTTCTTTCTGGTTCAGTCTTGGGAGCATGTATGTGTCCAGGAATTTATTCATTTCTTCTAGATTTTCTACTTTATTTACATAGAGTTGTTTGTAGGATTCTCTGATGGTTCTCTGATTCTCTGTGGGATCAGTGGTGATATCCCCCTTGTCATTTCTGATTGTGTTTATCTGATTCTTCTCTCTTTTCTTCTTTATTAGTCTAGCTAGTAGTCTATCTATTTTATTAGTGTTTTCAAAAAACCAGCTCTTAGATTCGTTAATTTTTAAGGGTTTTTCTGTGTGTATGTGTCTCTATCTCCTTCTCTTCCATTCTGATCTTGGTTATTTCTTATCTTCTGCTAGCTTTTGAGTTTGTTTGCTCTTGGTTCTCTATTTGTTTTATTTGTGATGTTAGTTTGTTGATTTGAGATTTTTCTAGCTTTTTATGTGGACATTTAGTGCTAGAAATTTCCCCCTTAACACTGCTTTAGCTGTATCCTAGCAATTCTGGTATATTGTCTCTTTGTTCTCATTAGCGTTAAAGACCTTCTTGATTTCTTCCTTAATTTCATTATTAACCGAGGAGTCATTCAGGAGTAGGTTAAATGATTTCCATGTAGTTGTGTGGTTTTGAGTGAATTTCTTAACCTTGAGTTCTAATTTGATTGTGCTGTGGTCTGAGAGACTGTTTTTTATAAGTTCAGTTCTTTTGCATTTGCTGAGAAGTGTTTTACTTCTGATTATGTGATCAATTTTAGAGTAAATGCCATTTGGTGATGAGAACAATATATATTCTGTTGTTTTTTAGTAGAGAGCTCTTTGGATATCTATTAGGTCCACTTGATCCAGAGCTGAGTTCAGGTTCTGAATATCTTTGTTAATTTTCTGTCTCAATGATCTGTCTAATATTGTCAGTGAGGTGTTAAAATCTCCCACCACTATTGTGTGGGAGTCTAAGACTTTTTATAGGTCTCTAAGAACTTGCTTTATAAATATGGGTGCTCTGGTATCGGGTACATGTATATTTAGGGTAGTCAGCCTTTCTTGTTGAATTGAACCCTTTACAATTGTGTAATGCTTCCGCCTTTAAAAAATATCTTTATTAGTTCAAAGTCTGTTTTGTCAGAAAGTAGGATTGCAATGCTTGCTTTTTTTCTGCTTTTCATTTGTTTGGTAAATTTTCCTCCATCACCTTATATTCAGCCTCTGTGTGTCTTTGCATGTGAGATGGGTCTCATGGAGACAACACATACCCATGGTTCTTGGCTTTTATCCAGCTAGTCATTCTGTCTTTTAATTGGATCTTTTAGCCCATTTACATTTAAGGTTAGTATTGTTATGTGTGAATTTAATCCTGTCATCATGATGCTACCTGGTTATTTTGAAGATTTGTTTATGTGGTTGATTCATAGCATCACTGGTCAATGTACTTCAGTGTATCTTTGTAGTGACTGATAATGGTTTTTCCTTTCCATTTCCGGTGGTTTCTTCAGGAGCTCTTGCAAGACAGGCATGGTGGGGATGAATTTCCACAGCATTTGCTTGTCTGAAAGGGATCTTATTTCTCCTATGTTTATGAAGCTGTTTGGCCAGATATGAAATTCTGGGTTGGAAATTATTTAAGAATATTGAATATTGGCCCTCAATCTCAACTGGCTTGTAGGGTTTCTGCTGAGAGGTCTGCTATTAGTGTGATGAACTTCCCTTTGTAGGTGACCTGGCATTTCTTCTTGGCTTCCCTTAACATTTTTTCTTTCATTTCAACCTTGGATAATCTGATGATTATGTGTCTTGGGGTTAATCATCTCGTGGGGTATCTTACTGTGATTCTCTGCATTTCCTGAATTTGAATGTTGGCCTGTCTTGCTAGGTTGGGGAAGTTCTCCTGAATGATATCCTGAAGTATGTTTGCCAACTTGATTACATTTTCCCCATCTCTCTCAGGTACCCCAATCAGTGTTAGGTTCAGTCTTTTTACATAAGACCATATTTCTCACGGGTTTTGTTCATTCCTTTTCATTCTTTTTAATCTATTCTTGTCTGCCTGTCTTATTTCAGAAAGATAGTCTTCAAGCCCGTGGATTCTTTCCTCTGCTTGGTCTTTTCTGCTGTTGATACTTGTGACTGCATTGTGAAGTTCTCGTGTTGTGTGTTTCAGCTCCATCAGGTTGGCTATGTTTCTGTCTACCCTGACTATTCTGGTTATCAGCGGTATTGATTTATTAGGATTCTTAGCATCTTTGCCTTGGGTTGCAACGTGCTCCTGTAGCTCAGTGAAGTTGGCTATTACCCACCTTCTGAAGCCTACTTCTGTTAATTCATCCATCTTAGCCTCAGCCTAGTTCTGTGACCTTGCTGGAGAAGTGTTGCGGTCACTTAGAGGAGAAGAGGCACTCTGGCTTTTTGAGTTTTCAGTGTATTTGCATTGATTCTTTCTCATCTTTGTGGGCTTACCTACCTTTGATCTTTGAGGTTGCTGGCATTTAAATGTTGATGTCGTTGTTGTTTTCTGTTTGTTTGTTTTTCTAACAGTCAAGCCACTCTTCCACAGGGCTGCTGCAGTTTGCTAAGGATCCACTCCGACCCTAGTTGCCTCAGTTTTCCTGTACCTGGAGGTATCACCAATGAAGGCTGTGAGACAGCAAAGATGGCCGCCTGCTTCTTCCTCTGGGTGCTCCGTCCCACGGGTGTACTGACATGTTGCCAGCCTGAATGCTCCGGTAAGAGGTGTCTGGAGACCCTGGATGAGAGGTCTCACCCAGTCAGTAGGAACAGCACCAGGAACCCACTTAAAGAAGCAGTCTGGCTGCTTTTTGGTAGAGCAGCTGTGCTGAGTTGTGGGGGGCCCCTCCTTGTCCAGACCACCTGGACTCTCCAGAGCTGGCTGGCTGGAATGGCTGAGTCAACTGAACCACAGAGACAGCAGCCACTCCTCCACCTGGGGGCTCCATCCCAGGGAGAGATCAGAGTTCTGTCCATATAATCCTGGCTGGAGTGCCGAAATTCCTGCAGGGAGGCCCTGCCCAGTGAGGAGGAATGGAACGGAGTCCCTCTTAAAGTAGCAGTCAGGATATGATCTGGTATAGCAGTTGTGCTGTGTTGTGGGGGACTCCTTATCTGAACAGCCTGGGCTCCCTGGAGCCGGCAGGCTAGAACAGCTGAGCCGACCAAACCACAGCAATGGTGGCCACCCCTTCCCCACAGGAACTCGGTCCTGTCACAGGCAGTCTTCAGCCTGTTGCTGCTGGCTGGCTGGAATTCCATGCCAGTGGGTCTTAATTTGTGAGGTGACGTGGAAGTGGGTCCCACAGAACGACACTGCTTGGCTCCCTGGATTCAGCCCTCTTCCTAGGGGAAGGTACGGACGAATCTCCCACCTTCCTGGGATTCCTAGGGATGGAGTATGTGTGCCTGAGTGGCTGACTTTGTGTGTACCTGAGTGGCTGTTCTGCCGAGACCCTACACAGCTCTGTATATGGCACCCAGGGCCCTGGTGGCATGGGCTCACAAGGGGATCTCGTGATCCAAGGGTTGCAAAGAACCATGGGAGAAGTGTGTTTTCCTGGTTGGTGTCATACAATCACTCACCATTTCCCTTGGCCAGGGTTGGGGGTTCCTTTGGCTCCACGTCACTCCCATGTGGGCTGTCATCCCATCCTGCTTTTCTTCATTCTCCATGGATCCAGTTGTCCACCTAGTCAGTCCCAATGAGACAGCCTGGATATTTCAGTTGAAGGTGCTGAATTCACTTGCCATTTTCATTTCACTTAGTGAGAATTACTCACTGCAGCTGGTTCTAATGGGCCATCGTGGCCTCTCCCAAGATTGTCTTCTAAAGTATCAACAATATTACAGAAATCTGTATCAGCCATGACCCAATTATTGTCATTACATTTTCATTCTTCATTTTTTATTACCACCCCCCCCCATAGTTTATAAAGTCTAATGATCAAGAGTTTACAATCAACAGGAAATCTATTTGTATTTATCTCACAGGTACATCATCTCCCAGTTCTATGGAGATATAATCATGTGGAGATCACACAAGTATTCTGCCCTTCAGTTTCTATTTTTTTAAAAAGGGAATAAGAATATAACATCTCTTGGAAACTAGCAACATGAAGCAATCAAAGGTTAAGGTTAAGAGCTTGCATATGGGGGCTTGCTTTATTGCTGTTATAGTAATTCTAAAACCATTCATACAAATAGACGGGTCTAGGCTCTCAGGCTTCCTAGCCTTCCTAACTGAAGCCACCATAAACGAGTCAGTCCTAAATGACAAATCAGCTAGCCAAAGACACTCAGGCAAGCTCAGGCAAGATCGGTCAAACTTGGCCTAGATCAGAGAAAAATGCCCATGTGAATTCAATACAAATACCCAATTTGCAGAATGTAAGCTTTCATGGTCATTTTAAGCCTCTAAAATGTTGGAGTGTCATAAAGCAAAAGCTAGCTGATAAACTAGCTTATGACACACAAATTTCTCATTCTTTATTATGCGTAATACTCTAGTTTGCCCAATGCCCTCTAACAAAATCTGGACTCTGGGTTGATCTATATTTCTGTAAAGCCTTATTAAAGTTCTCCATTAATCAAAAGCCATCTATTACATGTCTTTACTCCTTAACACCACAAAGAATTAACAAGCATTGAAACTATATTTTACCAATTAATCTCATAAGATTCTTAGGCAAGTTTCACCTTTCCAGCAATCACTATAAGTTGAAATACTGTTTAAACTTTTTTTTTCTAGAGAAAAGTTCCAGGGTCATATATTTATTATTTTGTTTTAATTTGTTTTCCAATAAAGTCTTCCTATATCCATGTTAACTTCTGATATATCCTATCAATTATGCAATATCTTTTTTAAAAAGTGCCAGATAATATTGCGTTACAGTGTCTGAGTCTTCCAAAACTTAGTTGTCACCATTCTCCTGTCTCTAATGCAGAAAGAAATCAGTTAAGTTGTCTTCAAAATTCCAAGAAAATGTAAGCTCAAATAATCTGCTTTAACTTCTATTCTAAATGAAGAGGAAAAAAATTTTAAACGGAAACCTGTTTTTATATGTCATTTTAAAAGGCCTTCATACAATTTTATCAATAAACACTATGGATAAGAAGCTATTATGAAGTTACAAACACTCTTGGCTGTAGACACCAAAAGGTCATATGTGCGTGTATTCAGTCAGCCCAGTTTGAAACTAAGCTCAATTTCTTTCAGACATCACAGCTGGATGCAAGGTACTAATAAGGAAACCTATTATTTCAAGATGTGCACTGGCAATTGTAATTTTATTGTTTTGCATTCCATCTGTAGCACAGGCAACTGCCTGAATATAGCCAGTACAGTGGCATAGGCTGGTCCTTATTTCTGGATTTAGTTTCATCTTTTGTGCATGCTATTTCAAGCTGTGCTACTACCAACTCAATACAGATCTATTGACCTGCAAATATAATTACACATTTGATCATTAAATTAACAAAGTAAATTAACTTTTAATGGGTGACATTATTCATTGTACATTAGAAAAATGAAAATCTTGACAAAAATGTGTTTCATTCTACACTGACTTCTTGTTAAATGGGTATTTTGACCAACCAACACAATCCTTTGGTTGCCAAGGAATACTGAAACTGCATGCCATGAGTCACTGTCTAAACTAAAATAAAAGAAATATTATGTAATTAACTCCATATGGCTTTTTTCTTGACTCATTTGATAAAGGCCAAATTCTTACACTTTTTGCAATTAAATATCTCAAAATAAATAACCTTTAAAGAATTATAAAATTAACCTGCAAATTCAATATAAGAATATTTGGAAATATGTAGTCAAGAACATTCTGATAATACTACTTATTTATTAATAATTTATCTATAAAGTCACAACTACAGCAGAGTTAATAACATTGTTTCAAGTTCCAGAAAAACAAAGAAATAAGGGTTTATATATTTTAGTAGAAAATGATGCAAATTTTCCACAGAGCTTTAATAATATCCTGGATTTTAAAGAGAATTTCTAAAACATTCTTAAATATTTGATAATAATTTATAATCTTAAATAAAACAGAAACTAAAAATGAGAAGTCTTTGGTTTAATTCCTACTTCTGTTACCAACTTAAATTTTTGTTTATGTAATAGTGACAGTGATGATTTCCAGGTATTTTAATTTTCTAATTAAATATAATAGCTGTTAGGATACCTTTATCATAGACTGTTAATCATCTAAATCACATTTAGACTTTCTATACAGTTTTAGTTACCACATTTTAAACTTTTTCAAAAGGGATTTGTAGAGACAAGTCGATCATGTCATGTTCCTTCCATATTTATAATTCTGATAGTACATGATATAAATGCCTTAAACTATTTCCAAACTGAAAGCTAAATAAGCAAAAATGTTTACTATGTAGCATTCTAGTGACTTCAAACTTTCTTAATCACATCCTATAAATAAGAAATACTTTTTAAATACTGAATCAGTACACACATATATACATGCACACACACACAGAGCACATAATGTATACTATACAAAAGTAAAAGGTTTCCAAAATAATATTTAAACTGATCACATTCAATACATTCTAATATTGTCTCCTCTTTTCTATTATGGAACATTGTTTAAACGCTGTAGAGATTCACTAAATATATGCTAAGACTCAGTAATGGATCAATACAAACAGCTTGACAAATAATGATTATTTTTAACATGAACAAATTTGCATGCTTGACATATCCTCTTACTCCTAATCCTTTTTCCTTTCAACATCCTTTGTGTCTTCACCTTTTTGTGTTCTGTATTATCAACTGACAAATGCCTTTCAGGTTTTATATTTTTCAGTTCAACAAACTTTAGTTCTGCCTTATTATCCAAGCTCCATTTAGATGCAGTAGCTCCAAATGAGTCGTCATAATCGATTAAAAAGAAAAGGATGGACTTCCAGTTTCCAGTCAGGCATATAAGGTTCTTGGAATTCATCACTATATCCTAACAAGTAAATCACTCAAAAATAAACAGAGAAGTGAGGCCACAGAGCAAACCACTGTCCCCCAGATTGGAAAGGCACAAAGTGGGGTTGGGGTACAGAGAATCACAACTTACCAAAGCAGAAAATGATGAACAGAAACCTCTATGAGAGCCAGTGCAGGGATAGGGAAACCGAACTGTAACTGACAAATTACTGGAGGCTCACTGTGGACTGATTCTGAGATTTTAAAAATCCAGGAAGGCCCATAGGGTGGGAGTTGGGGGAGGGCAGCACACTTTTGTGATTTTTACTTCCAGGAACTCTAACAGATTCTGTCATGCATCCTGTAGGGGGAGGATAAAAGGAAACTTTTGAAATTTGAAATTTGCCAGAACATTCTGTTTTTCTTAACAAAGTCTGCCCTCAGGAAAATTTATTTTACTTGAGCCTAAATTATTGTATTGTTTTTTATCAAAGCCTTACCAACCTTGAGAAGGGAAGTATCCCACTCCAGCCCCACAGCCATCCTGTCCCACCTATGGGACAAAGCTGCAGAGGACTATGAAGCAATTTGGAAGTTTACAGCCAAGGGTCACAGCTCACTAAAAGACTGAGACCTAATCATAGGACCTCAGAACATTACCTTCTCCCGACGCCTTACCACCACTCCACTACATGCCTAAGTACTGAAGTTCCTTTTACTCAGTACATCATGTCCAGCTTTGAACGAAAAATTACAAGGCATACTAAAAGACAAAAATAACAATTTGAAGAGACAGAGCAAGCAGGAGAACCCAACTCAGATATGGCAGAAATGTTGGAATCATCAGACTGGGAATTTAAAACAACAATGATTAATTTGCTGGGGTCTTTAATGAAAAAAGTGAACAACATGCAAAAACAGGTGGGAATATAAGCAAAGAGATTTTTAAAATCTAAGAAAAATAAAAGAAATGCTAGAGATTAAAAAGAAAGAACAACACAAGTTTTTATCCAATACTGTGGACTGAGGAATTATTAAAACATAGTTTTTTTGTAGAGCAGGTTAAAATAATACTTCAAGGAGAACTCACAAGCTACATTTAAATTCAAAGAACCATAGATATTAAATACATTCATAAAAGGAAAATTTGTACATGCAATGTAGTAACGCCATGTTACTAAATGCTGAGAACTATGACTGAAACATGCTTAAAAATGAAGAAAACAATAATTTTTTTTTATTATACTTTAAGTTTTAGGGCACATGTGCACAAAGTGCAGGTTTGTTACATACGTATACATGTGCTATGTTGGTTTGCTGCACCCATTAACTCGCCATTTAGCATTAGGTATATCTCCTAATGCTATCCTTCCCCCCACCCCACAACAGGCCCCAGTGTATGATGTTTCCCTTCCTGTGTCCATGTGATCTCATTGTTCAGTTCCCACCTATGAGTGAGAACATGCAGTGTTTGTTTTTTTGTCCTTGCGATAGTTTGCTGAGAATGACGGTTTCCAGCTTCATCCATGAACCTGCAAAGGACATGAACTCATCATTTTTTATGGCTGCATAGTATTCCATGGTGTATATGTGCCACATTTTCTTAATCCAGTCTATCATTGTTGGACATTTGGTTTGGTTTCAAGTCTTTGCTATTGTGAATAGTGCCGCAATAAACATACGTGTGCATGTGTCTTTATAGCAGCATGATTTATAATCCTTTGGGTATATACCCAGTAATGGGATGGCTGGGTCAAATGGTATTTCTAGTTCTAGATCCCTGAGGAATTGCCACACTGACTTCCACAGTGGTTGAACTAGTTTACAGTCCCACCAACAGTGTAAAAGTGTTCCTATTTCTCCACATCCTCTCCAGCACCTGTTGTAGAAAACAATAATAATTAAGAAAAAGATGAAAATGGCTAGTACAATGTCAAATAGTTTCAAAGTACTCCTAAAGGGTGTCATAATTATTCATGTACACATCTATCCTTTCAAGATTAGAGGTCAATTTTTCAGAATTAATAGTAACATCTTATATCAGTTTTCATAAACAGAACTTATAACTTAAAAAATTTATATGCCTTTGAATATAAAATAGGAGAAATTGCAGAAACTTGAGGAAAATATGATTCAGTGCAAAAGACATCAAAGTGTTTTGTCATATTTGTTTCAGTAAAAGAGTTCATGAAAAAGGATGCAAAGTGAGAAATAAACTCTTGTTTAAACCAATAATGATAAGCTTTCTACCCAATGTTATTATAAGGACTTACGACTTAATCTAATCTAATCTTCACCTTATGAGGGGTGGCTAATGATGTACCTACTCTAATTTTCCTCATTTTACAGAGAGGAAAACAGAGGCGTAGAGAGTTGATAACCTGTTCAAGGTCACAGACCTAGTAAGTGGTTAGAGCTGGGTGGCAACCCAAATTATCTGACTCCAGAGCTTATACTGCTAATCAGCTCTATCTTTTGCTGCCCTCAAACCACTGCATTATTCCTACATCATGGTTGAATTCCCTCTATTTGTTCATCTTTCTCTGAAACTATACAATTTAAGAAAGTTTTAGGCACCTCTCAGTACCTAAGTTTTGGATTATCCAGCTATTGCTGGATCACTGTTCTTTCCTAACTGTTCTTCTTGCCATAAGCACATGTGTTATCTGATCCATCCTCTACCAGGTCACAGGAATAATTTAACTGATTATGTTATTCTTGCTTAAAATTCTTCAATGATTTCCATTGCTCTGCAGGAAAAACAATCCAGAATCAGTTTGTCCCAATGAAAATAATTATAATGTTTTGCAAGAGTACATTGCTAAAGATATTGCAACCACATCCTGGCTTCATAGAAATAATTGATTATATCATAAACTTAAATTAAAAGCTGCTTGGGTAGGGTGCATATTAATAGAAGATTCTACACAACAGAAGCTTCTGCATTCATTTGCACTTAATGTTAAATTTTGCTTTGTATTCTAAATATTCACATCATGAATGAATGTTTAATAACCTAGTGAGTGAATTAAAACATGATATATTTTAAACTTTAAAAATTCATATTAGTAAGTATTCAGGTTATATGTGATATATCCATATGCACATTTAAATCTTAATATTGTGAGATGAAATATAATTATTAAGCAATGGCTTTAAAAATAAAATATTTCAGAGTGTCTTGAAAAGTTATCATGGAAGGGAAAAAGGAAAAACTATAAAATGACAATTATTTTTTATTTTAACAGAGAGGGACTGAAATTTAAACATATAAGGAAATCTCTCTTAAAGAAAACAGGGAAAGACAAATCTCTCTGTAAAATGGACCATTTGATCTTTAAAGATTCATATTATTTATTAAAAGGATTAAATGTAAAAACAAACAAACAAAAACAAAACTTAAAATCTGAATGTAAAAGAGTTTGAACTTGAACGTCTGGGCTGCTTGATTGACAACCTGAGGTGAGAGAGGGCCATGGGTGAGAAACCTGCAGTCACAGTCCAGTGACTGTTGCTTTCATTATGGAAGCAAAGACTTTGAGCCAAAGAAATAAGAGGAAGAACAGGAAGCAATGTGAAAACTGTGGAGAGTTATTAGAAAACAGAAACCAGGCCAGGTGTGGTGGCTCATGCCTGTGATTCCAGTACTTAAATAGGCCAAGGTAGGAGGAACTCAGGAGTTCAAGACCAGCCTGGGCAACATAAGGAGATCCTCGTCTCTAAAAAAAAATAAAAAATTAACCGGGCATGATGGTGTGCACCTGTGGCCCCAGCTACTTAGGAGGCTGAGGCTGAGGACCACTCAAGCCTAAGAGATTGAAATTGCAGTGAGCAGCAGATCACTCCAGCCTTTGTGACAAAATGGGATGCTGACAGAAAGAAAAGAAAGAAAGAGAGAGAGAGAAAGAAAGAAAGAAAGAAAGAAAGAAAGAAAGAAAGAAAGAAGGAAAGAAAGAAAAAGAAAAGAAAAGAAAAGAAAGAAAGGCAAATGCTACAAGCCTTTGATAGAAAGCACATCTAAGCTATGTCAGGGAGCTGTGACAAAAGGGTGAGAGAAAAGTTTCAAAAACAGACAATAGAATCATTCATTGATGAACACACCTGAAACTACAGTCATGCATTGTTTTCTGTTGTTGTTGAGACTGAGTCTCTCTCTTGTCGCCCAGGCTGGAGTGCAATGGTGCGATCTGGGCTCACTGCAATCTCCGCCTCCCGGGTTCAAGTTTCTCCTGCCTCAGTCTCCTGAGTAGCTGGGATTACAGGCGTGCGCCACCACGCCCAGCTAATTTTTGTACTTTTAGTTAGAGACAGGGTTTCACTATGTTGGCCAGGCTAGTCTCAAATTCCTGACCTGAGGTGATCCGCCTGCCTCCACCTAACAAAGTGCTGAGAGTACAGGCATGAGCCACCACAACCAGCCCAGTCATGCATTGTTTAGGGATGAGGATACAGTCTGAGAAATGTGCCTTTAGGAGGTTTCAACCTGTGTAAACACTGGAGAGAGAGGGTGCCTATGGAAATCTAGATGCTATAGCCTACTACACACCGAGGCTATATATGTTACAGCATATTGCTCCTAGGCTACAAACCTATACAGCGTGTTACCATACTGAAAACTATACTGAATACAGTTGTAACACAATGGCAAGTATTTTTGTATCTAAACATATGTAAACATAGAGCAGGCACAGTAAAAAATACAGTATAGAATATTAAAAAATGGTACACCTGTATAGGGTGCTTACATGAATGGATCTTGCAGAACTGGAAGTTGCTCTAAGTGAGTCAATGAGTGAGTGCTGAGTGAATATGAAGTCCTAGGACATTACTATACATTCCTGCAAACTTTATAAATGCTTAGGCTACACTGAATTTATTTAAAAAATCTTTTTCCTTCTTCAAAAACAAATTAACCTGGCATAATCTATTTTAATTTATACTTTCTATTATTTTTTAACTTTTTGACTGTGAATGTTGAAACATCATTTTTCAGCACAGTTATGTAATTAATTATCTTAAAACATATATGCCCTAGCTGAAGGCTATACTTTTATCAAAGGACACTGGTAAAATTGTGTGTGCGTGTGTTGTTAGACAGATAAAGCCCAATAATTGTATGCTCTTAGTAAAAAAAACCTTAGACTCCATCACCTTTCTGAAAAAAAAAAAAAAAAAACAGAGCATTTTAAATACTTAGGTAGGAAAGCAATACTGAAGTGAAAATTTACCTGTCATCATTTCTAATTGACATACTGATACACTATACATTAAAATGATAATAAGCTTAAGAGTATATTTAAAGCAAAAGAATAAATGTTATGCCATAAAAAGATCATCAAGACATCGAGTTTGTTTAAACTCTCCAAAAGCATTGTTTCCTTTGATGTTTTAAAAAAATTGATCCTGAGTGAGTTAACATAATTTTATTTAATACAATAACACCCACTCTTCTATCATTCTGTAAATGTGAACATCTCATCTTCCACATCCTGATTTACACATCAGCCTAATCCTTCTATAGTAACTGCAGCAAACCAAATCAGTTGCTATTCAACATCCATTCCCTGTTTTTCTTATGCATAGGTCCTAATTTAGTTGGATTGGGGAACAATATGCTCTGTATCAGGCAATGTGAAGTATTTGGTCTAAGTCAACTGTAATAATCTCATTCCTCTTTGCAATACTAGGAGTAATCAAATGAACAATTTCTGGTCAAGGGGAAAAGGGGCCTAGAAAAAGTTTTATCTTTGACATAAATGGAGAAAGCAAAGGTAAGCCATTCCTCTCCCACTCCTTTCCTTTCTATTTGTGAAATAGTTTTGCCAGGATGCCGTGCTTAGGGTGTCACTGGGGGCAGAGTGGAAATATTGAAGAACCTAGTCCCCTGTTTTCATGACTGTTTCTGAATGAACTCTGTAACATGCTTACCTCACACTTCACTGTTAAGTGAAGTCATACATAACTATATTATTGAAGTTACATTTTAGCTAGTCTATTACCTAAACCTGAAGGCATAATAATTGATATTACTACAATATCCCTTAAAAAAAGGTGAATGGAGAAAAGAAAACTTTTTATCCACAAATTACAAATTTTGTATGTATATTTTTAGGGAATCCAAATAAATCATTATCGTGTTGGCTGAAAACATCAATGATAATACATTTCACTATATTGCTTTATTAATTCACAATTTGTTTCCCAACTCCAGAGAAATAAGGCTTTTTCTGCTATGCTATAAACTTCAGGAGATTAGGAATTGCAGTTGGTGGTGTGGTGCACTGCACAGATGATCCTTTACAAACTGAGACACTCATTCCCCCAGCTGTTGGAAAAAACTGCAGTCTGGCAGTTCATCCTAAGAATCTCCCTTGGCCAAAAGGGAGCTGTCTTCTTCAAGCAATGCCCCATTCCTAGAGGGCAGCTTGCATCCATGATTGGAAGCAGAACATCTCTGAAAAACCATCCCAACTTCAGTGTTCCCTGCAGGATCAGCTGAAGCCTCTGCTGCCTTTGTATCTAAGTTCAAATTCTTCCTCATTTCAATCCTGCTTCTCTCACTCTCTCATGGGTGTTGTTCTCACAAGCACACTGGAATAATCCTATTCCCAGATTCTGATGCCTGAGGACTCCATCCTGCAACAGTTGGTGCCAGGAGTTCTAAGAGGCAGATTCAAAAACAGAATTTGGGAGCTAGATTGCCAGCCACTCAGCTAACAATGAAGACCACCTCCCCAGTAGGGGGAACGCTGATAGCCATTGGCAGGCACAAGTGAAATTGCTGCAGCTTTCACTGATGATTAACTGGATTTTTTCATGAATACCAACATAAATGATTGAAATGGCAGGTGTAATATCTCAGGTAAATTTATGAGGGTTGCAGTACAAAAGTATGTGTAAGAACTATGGAATTGGATGATTATTTTGGAGGGAAAGACATACACACACACTTTAGAGAAGGACAATAAAAGAATGAGAGTGATTATTACCAACTTAAAGTAAAAGGTGAAGGTGGCATTACCTCCTTAGATGCTTGTTAAGGAGATTATTATCTCCCACAGAACAGCCAGAGTGCAGAAAAACCCAAAGGTCTTGTTTGATATTTTATTATATGGGCAGTGGAGATGATAAATTAAAATTACAGCCCTGACTAGAATTGAATGGGACCCTAAGATTTTGGATAGAGGCATTGATACGATTTGGCTCTGTGTCCCCACCCAAATCTCATCCTGTAGCTTCCATAATTTTCACATGTTCTGAGAGGGACCTGGTGGGAGATGATTGAATCAAGGGGATAGGTCTTTCCCACGCTGTTCTCCTAATAGCGAGTGGGTCTCATGTGAGCTGATGGTTTTAAAAACGGGAGTTTCTCAGCAAAAGATTTCTCTCTTTGCCTGCTGCCATCCACATAAGATGTGACTTGCTCCTCCTTGCCTTCTGCTATGATTGTGAGGCCTCTTCAGCCATGTGGAGCTGTTAAGTCCAATAACCCTCTCTCTTTTGTAAATTGGCCAGTCTTGGGTATGTCTTTAACAGCAGCATGTTAATATAGTAAATTGGTACCAGTAGAGTGGAGTATTGCTGAAAAGATGCCTGAAAATGTGGAAGCGGCTTTGGAACTGGGTAGCAGGCAGAAGTGGGAACAGTTTGGAGGGCTCAGAAGATAGGAAAGTGAGGGAAAGTTTGGAACTTCCTAGAGACTTGTTGAATAGTTTTGACAAAAATGCTAATAGATGTTCCAGTCTGAGGTGGTCTCAGATGGAAATGAAGAACTTGTTGGGAACTGGAGCAAAGGTGACTCTTGTTATGTTTTAGCAAGGAGACTGGTGGCATTTTGCCCCTGCCCTAGAGATTTGTGGAACTTTGAACTTGAGAGAGATGATTTAGGGTATCTGGTGGAAAAATTTTTAAGCAGCAAAGCATTCAAGAGGTGACTTGGGTGCTGTTAAAGGCATTCAGTTTCAGAAAAGAAACAGAGGATAAAAGTTTGGAAAATTTGCAGCCTGACAATGCAATAGAAAAGAAAATCCTATTTTCTGAGGAGAAATTCAAGCCAGCTGCAGAAATTTATATAAGTAAGGAGGAGCTGAATGTTAATAACCAGGACAATGGGGAAAATGTCTCCAGGGCATGTCAGAATCCTTCGCAGCAGGCCCTATCATCACAGGTTCAGATGCCTAGGAGGAAACTTGGTGCCCTGCATCCCAGCTGCTCCCGCCATGGCTGAAAGGGACCAATGTAGAGTTCAGGCCATGGCTTCAGAGGGTGCAAGCCCCAAGTCTTGGCAGCTTCCAGGTGGTGTTGAGCCTGTGAGTGCACAGAAGTCAAGTATTGAAGTTTGGGAAGCTCTTCCTGTATTTCAGAAGATGTATGGAAATGCCTGGATGCCCAGGCAGAAGTTCAGAGTAGGGGCAGGGTCCTCATGTAGAACCTCTGCTAGGGCAGTGCAAAAGGGAAATATGGGGTTGGAGGCCCCACACAGAGGCCCTACTGGAGCACCACCTAGTGAAGCTGTGAGAAGGCCATCATCCTCCAGACTCCAGAATGGTAGATACATGGACAGCTTGCACGGTGCACCTAGAAAAGCTGCAGACAGTCAATGCCAACCCGTGAAAGCAGCTGGGAGGGAGGCTGTACCCTGCAAAGCCACAAGGCTGGAGCTGCCCAAGACCATGGGGACCCACCTCCTGTATCAGTATGATCTGGGTGTAAGACATGGAGTCAAAGGAGATCATTTTGGAGTTTTAAGATTTGACTGCCCTGATGGATTTTGGACTTGCATGGGCCTTATAACCCCTTTGTTTTGGCCAATTTCTCCCATTTGGAATGACTGCATTTACCCAATGCCTGTACCCCCATTGTATCTAGGAAGTAACTAACTTTCTTTTGATTTTACAAGCTGATAAGGGGAAGGGACTTGCTTTGTCTCAGATAAGACTTTGGACTGTGGACTTTTGAGTTAATGCTGCAATAAGTTGTGAGCTTGGGGGACTGCTGGGAAGGCATGATTGGTTTTGAAATGTGACAATATGAGATTTGGGAGAGGCCATGGGCAGAATGATAGAATTTTGCTCTGTGTCTCCACCCAAATCTCATTTTGTAGCTCCCATAATTCCCACGTGTTGTGGGAGGGACCTAGTGAGAGATGATTGAATCATGGGGGTGGGTCTTTCCTGTGCTGTTCTTATGATAGTGAATGGGTCGCATGAGATCCGATGGTTTTAAAAATGGAAGTTTCTCGCACAATCTCTCTCTTTGCCTGCTGCAATCCATGTAAGATGCGACTTGCTCCTCCTTGCCTTCTGCCATGATTGTGAGGCCTCCCCAGCCATGTGGAATGTAAGCCCAAGAATCCTCTTTCTTTTGTAAATTGCCCAGTCTCGGGTATGTCTTTATCAGCAGCATGAAAATGAAATAATACAGGCACTGAGATTATCACAGTCAAATCTTTTCAAACTCTAAGTCCCTTTGAACCCTCTGGAATTACAGTAGTGACCCAATTCTGTGAGTTAACAGCAGTATTTCTTCCTCAAAGATGAAACAGAGGCCTTTGCCTAAACAGACAACATGTTATACCCCTAGGTATTTACCCTAACCTTTCATCTTGACCCTTAAACCCATACCTAGAATGAAGTGGCAATATAATTTGTTCAGAAAAATGTCATAAGGCCAGAATACCCACAAGCTGACTAATATGCACAAGAGGGCCAGAGGACACTCCTTTTACTACAGAAATGAGAAACGCTCCACGGAGGACACAGAAACTTCATTGAATAGCTCAATAGGGCTTGTCCTCTTAGGCTAGAGCTGAAGGTAGGAGATGCTGTTTCAGGTTTTCTAGAGGAAGAAACAGACTCTACCCTAAAATAACTCCAGTGTATGTACGAGCAAGAGTAAAGACTTGGAAATTGCCACTAAAAAATGCTGAATCTAGGAGAGTGGTATATAAAGTTGGATAAATGAGAATTTTTCAAAAAATGTGAGCACTCTCCCATAACGTAGACTTTGAAAACCCAGCAAGGCCCCAGGAGAATGTGCTAACACACAGCTGGGATGGCTCTCAGAAGCAGGGATAAATTGATGACCCACACTATAGAAAGTAGAAATACCAGAACTGCCATGGCAGAGAGTGGAAGAAGAGATCATAAGTTAGAATGGCCTTATAAAACATAAGGCCAGAATACCCAGAAGTTAACTAATATGGACAAGAAGGCCATAGGACACTCTTTTTACTCCAGAAATGAGAAATACTCCAGGGAGAACAGAGAAACTTCACTGAAAAGCTCAATAGGGCCTGTCCTCTGTAGGCTAGAGCTGAAGGTAGGAGATGCTGTTTCAGAACTGACCTCCCAAAAAGTAAAAATCAAGAGAGGCAGTAATGATCAGGCATACTTAGTGGATGAGTGGCTGGGTAGGAAGGCAGCCAGGGGTAATTAAAAACACACAGAGTTGTGGAGATGATTAATAGAACACACGAACCCTAGGAAGAACCTAGAGGGGCAACAAAGGTGTTAATCTACATAATAAATAGAAATCAAGGTTGAATAATCAGGAGCTTAGAGCTGCTGACCTTTAAAAATGTCAAAGACCCGCCGGGCGTGCTGGCTCAGCACTTTGGGAGGCCGAGGCGGGTGGATCACGAGGTCAGGAGATCGAGGCCATCCTGGCTAACATGGTGAAACCCCGTCTCTACTAAAAATACAAAAAATTACCCGGGCGAGGTGGCGGGTTCCTGTAGTCCCAGCTACTGGCGAGGCTGAGGCAGGAGAATGGCGTGAACCTGGGAGGTGGAGCTTGCCGTGAGCCGAGATGGCGCCACTGCACTCCAGCCTGGGTGACAGAGCAAGACTCCATCTCAAAAAAAAAAAAAAAAGTGTCAGAGACCTTGAGCCAATTTTCAGTCTCAGAATTCATTGCCTGAGAGACAAGATTCCTCAAGAACAAGGACCTGCAAGACCACAGTAAATATATAACGTAATAATTTTATATTCCTAGTGGGATTTATGGGCCATTTATTCATATAACTGTGCACTGAAAAAAAAGGGTGAAGAGAATATTCCAATATTACAAAGATTATTGGGCATAAAGTCTGAGTTGAAATTGATTTTCAGTGACCTGAAGTGTCAGGAAAAGGTAGGTTGCTATCACACCCTAGAGGAAAGGAAGGATATGCTTGCCATGTATGTGACCCATTGGAGCATCTATTAGTAGTTTAGTATTCCCCTACCCAAGGTTTTATACAAATTTATCTTCCTATTTCCAGATTGTGATTCCTGGGGACTCTAGCCTACAGCAGTTGGTGCCAGGAATAATTCTAGGAGGCAGATTCAAAAATGGGATTTAGGAGCTGGATGTCCAGGCACTCAGCTAACGATGAAGGCCACCTCACTAGCAGGGGGAATGCTGATAGCACCTGGTAGGCAGTAGGATAATTGCTGAGGCTTTTACTGATGATTTAACTGGATTTATTCATGTATACTAATGTAAATGATTGAACTGGCAGGTTTAATATCTCAGGTGTTTGTGAGGTTTGGGGTACAGCATGAGAAGATAGTAGATACATGAGAAGACAGTATGTACAGCATGAGAAGGGCATGATAAGTGGAGGTGCAGACCCATCCCACAAAGTAAAGCAACTAGGCCATTGGAGTTTCTAAACAAAGATGAGGAAAATATAGACTTGTTTGTAGAGCAGCGAGGTGATAAAAGACCAACTGTCATCAGTGACTAAGACCAAATGCAATAGGTGAGTTATAGTTTGTCCCACTAAACTTCCTCCTGTAAGTTTTTACAGAAATTGAGACTAATAAGAATTTCTGAGAATCTGTTCAAAGCTGAGGCCCATTTATTTCATAAAGTAAATGGATCTTAGTCACACAAAAAGTGAACTGCAGTAGATGCTATGCTATAAAGCTCCTTTCAGATAACGCTTAGGATTGAGGCTTTCATTCTCCAAAAATTGATATCAATCAAAAGGAATTGCTTCACTGGAGATTGTTGTCTTCTCAGGGGTAGTATTCATCCAGTGGTCAATGCAGGGATATAAAATCCAGGCCCCCTTACCTGAAATAAAGACTTCTCAGATTGAGAGCTTTCTACATAGCATTACAACTTTCTCATTCCAGTCCTTCTTCCCTCACTCCATAATAGGTGTTGATCCTGAGAGCACTCCCTAACAAACTACAGGCAAGCAAATCTCCATCTCAGAGTCTGTTTCCCAGGAAACCCTACTTATGACAGGGGTTATTTATTTTTACTTTTAAAATTCTTAGAATATTTTTGGACATACTGTCATGTAGCTTGTCCGAAGCTTAAATGCATTACAGATCCTTTCCATAGTCACACAATCAAACCATATTTTTAAAAGTTCAAATAACATTTTCTTTGACACAGAGTATAACCAACATCTCCAACAGCCATCAATGCACCAACCTGAGTCTAAATTATAGTTAAAATTAAATCTCAAACATCTTTAATTATGCTTAAGGATTGATTCCTTTGTGACAGTAAGTATGATGTATACCCAGTGTCAAGAATTTCTACCATCATGTCCTGGTTCTAATAAAAATGATAAGATTTTTTAAAAAGGAAGGAATGAGATGTTGCTAGTTACACTGAACAGGGTAAAATCAAAGAAGGGATATACTCACTAACTGCAAGTAAATTTAGCAGAAAAAGGAAATTATGAAACCTGAAATTTACTTCCCTTCCTCTGCTAAGAAGCAGGATCTTGACCCTCTCCAAATGGAAGGATAAATGCATAACCTGAAACAGAAGCTAAAGATAATTGAGGAGATAGTAAAAGAACACATGTATACTCTTCAGTGAATGCAACTTTCAGCCACAGAAATAATTCCTAACAGACTACTGAGGAAAGTTGTAGTAAGATTATAAAAGCATTGGTAGTAATTTTTGAGTAATTATGGCTAGCTGGATAGTGATAAAGGAAAGATGGAACAAATGATATCCTAATTGTGGAAAGGGCAAAAAAGGTGGGAAAAAATTACCGACCAGGGAATCTGTAATTAGACCAAATCTTGGATTATTTAAAGCAGTGTTTGTATTTGGAAAGGGAAATAGTTATAGCTGGATATCAGGCATGTTAGAATGATATCAATCTCTTTATTGATTCAAATATTAGAAAACCAGATCAGATGGACCCATACATAGAGCACTTTAGAATTTCAGCAAGACATTAACAAAGTCTCATGGTAATCATCTGTATAAGAAAAAATTAATGAGTAGGATGATGGCAAAGTTTGAAATTCCGTAGAAAAAGAATATAGACAATACGCTCAGGTCAACTGAAGGTGAAGTCCAGAGGACTATGGCTGCTAAGATCTATAAAACATTTCTTAATATTTTGTACAGTTATATAGATAGCCATCAATACTTTTTTTTTTTTTTTTTTTTTTTTGTTGGTGAGATGGAGTTTCACTCTTGTTGCCCAGGCTGGAGTTCAATGGTGTGATCTCAGCTCACTGAAACCTCTGCCTCCTGGGTTCAAGTGATTCTCCTGCCTCAGCCTCCTGAGTAGCTGGGATTACAGGCGCACATCACCACGCCCAGCTAATTTTGTATTTTTAGTAGAGATGGGATTTCTCCATGTTGGTCAGGCTAGACTTGAACTCCTGACCTCAGGTGATACGCACGCCTCGACCTCCCAAAGTGCTGGGATTACAAGCATGAGCCATCGCGCCCAGCCTGATGGTCATCAATACTTCTGAGGATAATTGAGAAGACAAAAATCAGAGATCCAAAAAATTTCCTACATTATCAGATGATATAAACACAAGATGAATTCATGAATAGTAAGCCATATATTTAAGTAGCAACAATCCAGGATGATAAGAACACTAGCTTACTGCTGCCATTCATGTGAAAGAGACTGAGGTTTCCATTGATTAGAAATGGGAGGAGACATTGCAAAGGGTTGCTGTATTGATAGCAGAATTATTACACAAGTCATCAAAAAATGATAATCACAACTATGGGCTTCTGAAAGTGAATCTTAAAGTCTGTCCAGAGTTCAAATTGTTATATATTAAGGGAAAAAAATGGCAAGAAAGAGCATCAACATTAAACAGCATTTATTGTATCCCAGGCATTATGTTAATTACACCAGAGCAGCCAATATTTATTTTTTCAATTAATTTTTCACAATAAGTATTTGACATAGATAAAATTATTCTAGTTTTATAGCCAAATAAATCCAAACTCAAATTGTTTAATAAATCTGGCCAAGCAAAAACAACTGTAAGTGGAGGAAGTGAGCTTTAACCAAATTCTGTCAAACTCCAAAACTCTTCTAACTCAGAGTTCCTGATAGAAACAAAACCCTTAGGTCCTTAATGAAGAAGCTCAAGTTCATGGAAAGTGTGGCAGATATAACAACCTATAATAATGGACCTTTTAGCACTACTCTTACTCATTATCACTGTGACTAAATCAGAAGAATCATAATTCTCTTGGTCTAAGTTTTGAAGATATTTTCCTTTGTACTATTTTTTTTCTTCCACACAGCCTCTCTGTCTTCTTTCTCTCCGTGAGTATAAATGAATGCTAAAATATTATTTATAACAACTGAAAGCACAGCACAAATGCATATGTCCCTAGCTCTTTCCAACTCACTGAGATTCTTATCTAGAGGTGAATGATTATTTTCATTTTATCACATGGTTTCTTAAGATTATTCTATACATTTTTAATATCATACAAACTGAAATACATTGCCATAGATTCCTTCACATTATTTATTGCAAATATTTTGTACCAGGTGATGTCTTAAGGGTGCTTTCTATAACTTTGCTTACATATACACACAAAAATTATCTCACAATTGTTTTTGAATTGTTTCTTGAGTCTTACCAAGATCATGATAGTGCAAATCTGCTGGATGTGACAACAGTGGTGAGAATTTTCCAAAGCCAAATGGCTATTCTCTAGGCCAGACTTTTGGTTGATCAAAGATAATTGAGAGCCATTTTAACAGCTAACTAGTAATGATAAATAGATAGATTTTTAGATTTTGACTCTATTTGCTTAAAAGAAAATGTAAAATCTGTAATAGAAGACATTCATTTTTGGCATAAGGTCTCTTGACTCATAAGACTATAGGCTCTAAGAAGGTTACTTCATTTATATTTGACTCCATTCCATGATATACTCTTGTAATCTTTTAAGGTTGTTTATTTTTAGGCCTTGGAATACGAGGGCCACATCCCTTCAATTTGGGCTTACTACCTAGCTTCAGGATGCCTGACCTACAAAGTTCTACCATGTTATTTACTATTTTGTCCTTTGCATTTTTGTAGATACTCCCCCACTGTAGACCTGAGGCATTATAATTGCAGCACTATTGTCTGGCTGACTCAAGAGCAATAGTTTTCAAAATTTGTATATTTAAATTCTGCTACTTGCTAAGAATAACTTTTAAAATGTTTGCTTACTTATTTATATCTTGTCTAGAGAAGCTTCCTTTATTTTGATATGGTAGAGAATCTGATTTGTAATTAACTCAGGGCATATCAAGCTCGTACTAAAATATTCAAACACTACATTAAGAAATATATCCTGGCTGGGCACGGTGGCTCATGCATCTAAGCCCAAACGCTTTGGGAGGCCAAGGCAAGAGGGTTGCTTGAGTCCGGTAGTTTGAGAGCAGCTCAGGCAACATACCAAGACCCTATCTTTACAAAAAATTTAAAAATTAGCCAGGAGTGGTGGTGCATGCCTGTAGTCCTAGCTACTTAGGAGGCTAAGGCAGGAGGACTGCTTGAGCTCAGGAGTTAGAGGTTACAATGAGCTGTGATGATGCCATTGTACTATAGCCTGGGTGACAGAGTGAGACCTTGTCACTTAAAAGAAAAAAATGATGTGTGTCCCATTTCTAGTCTGAGAGTATAGTTTAGAAGGTAAAATGGCAATGCATGACCTTATGATGATATTAATGATATTATAGTTTTCAAAACTAAGTTACCAAAGAAGTGGTATCCAAACTCAACTATTAAAATCCTAATCCTTAAGGAATTCACATTTGGAATGAAAAGTTTGTGTTATTTACTGAAGAAAAGAATTATTAAATGCCTAAGTATAGAAAGATAGTGAAATAACTTTCTAAACTTTAATCACGTTGTGTTTATATTGTTGTGGCCTGTAATGTTTTATTTATTAATGATTTATGTTTATGAATCAGAGTAAGATACTCCAATCTTTTAAATATGAATTTAAATATTATCTCTTCAATTTATGAGAAACAAAGGCAGAGAAGCATATGAAGCAATATTGTTTTATTTTAAAAGGAAAAGACAAAAATTATGAAAACTTACAGTGTTTCTTAAAAGTAGATTGAGATCATTTTTCAATCTTAAAATATTGCTTGTATTCTGGTATAAATTGTTATACTCAATATAAATAATAATTTTAACTTATTACAACTTGTGTAATTCTTACATTGCTTGGTTAACTATAGCCCCATACATGTTAATGTATTTAGAAGTTGCTGTCATTCACACCACATAGGAACCATATGTGGTATCAGCTATGGTGCCATAACTGAAATGTGTTAACAGCTGTTGCAACAGACCAAAGAAATCAATGTGAATTAATACCTGCCTTGAATTGTTTTTTGTTTTTTGTTTTTCGTTTTTTTTGTTTTTTTTTTTTTTGAGATAGAGTCTCGCTGTGTCGCCCAGGCTGGAGTCCAGTGGCGCGATCTCTGCTCACTGCAAGCTCCGCCTCCCAGGTTCACGGCATTCTCCTGCCTCAGCCTCCCGAGTAGCCGGGATTACAGGCGCCCGCCACCACGCCCGGCTAATTTTTTGTATTTTTCGTAGAGACGGGGTTTCACCGCGTTAGCCAGGATGGCGTCAATCTCCTGACCTAGTGATCCGCCCGCTTCGGCCTCCCAAAGTGCTGGGATTACAGAGGTGAGCCACCGCGCCTGACCTTGAATTGTTTGAAAGTGAAAATTATTACAGTGATATTAATGATGAGTGTACAAATCTAGACCCATATACAACATTCTACATATATATGTAATTAGATAGACATCGATAGATAGATTAGATAGATAGATAGATGCTACTAAGTATTGATTAGTGTTAATAAAAAGCAAAATTAATTGAAGTACCAATCATGTGCCTCACTGTGCTAGGCCTTTAGTCCTAATAGGAACTTTATAAGGTAGGTAATTTTATAACTCTGTATAACAGATTAAAAGACTGAAATTAAGAATTTAGGTAATTTTCCCTAGTAGTCAGCCGGCAGATAAATGGAGTCTTGACTCCTTAACATTTGGAATGTGAAGGCCAAAGGTGTTGACTCTAGCACTTCAGTTCTTGTATATGCCTTTATTTTATTTTAAACAGATTCTTTTTTCTTTGAGAATCTCCATACTTGGAGATTTTTAAAAAGAACATACATATATGTATAAGTGTGTGTGTGTTTGCATAAATCATAGCTACAGCAAAAAACCTCCTCATAAAGAATGATTTAAGTTATATTCAAAATGGGGTGATTTAGAATAAGTCTATAAATATAAAAATATAAAATCTAAACTTCAACAAAAAAGCTATGTCACGGTTTTCCATGGTACATTAATTCAAAGAAAACATATTTATTTTGCTCCTAGTGAGATACCTTGAGAACAAACAAGGATGAATCAGATACCAGGCCTATTACCAAAAATCTTATAATAATAAAGAGGCAATGTCTTATACAAGAATAAGAGCAGAATGTATTAATGAAATGCCATAAGAAAAGCATACATAAAACAAATCCTGAGGGGGTTATAACAGGGGAGATGTCTACTTGGGAGATGAGCAGTTTCATTAGAAAAAAATAAGAGGGAAAATTACATTTCAGCTAGCTGTGAATATTGACATATCAAACTGGAAGAAATAGAAGGACCAAAAAAAGAGAGGCTGTATAAAGGCAATACGACTGTTAAGCAAGATATGTTAGCAGAAAAATGGGAGGTAATATTAAGGAAACCTAGAGACTAGGAGGCTGAGTTTTAAACTTTTTTCCATTACTGGGGAGAGACCTTATAAAGATGTATGTGCAGGAAACCAACATGTTCAAAATTGGACTTCAAGGGCATCAGTTTGTAAAAAGGATCAGAGCTAAGAAAGTCTAAAGCCTACCTGATAAGGTAGCTACTGCCATATTCCACTTAAATGTCACCTGCACTTTGGATTTAAAGGCAGATACCATATTACATAGAGGTCTACACATATCTCTGGTAATAAACAAAAGTACTAGTACATTTTTGTCATCAAGGGCAAAAATCAACCTATGGGACAAATCCAGGTGCCATAAACAAAATATAATGTAGCACCTATTTTTTTTTAAATAAAATACAGTCATGCTCACTCATTTATGTCTTTTCTATGGCTACTTTTACTCTGCAATGGCATAGTTGAATAGCTGCCACAGAGACCATGTGGCTATACCAGTTTTTTCAAATGTGGGAAAAAGCATTTTAATAGAAACAGGAAGTATTTTGAAATACTTGTCTCAACATAATTGTTGGAGAACACACTTTTTACATAAATGAAACATATCTCCATGTGTTTAATATGTAAATATCTTATGTGTTTGACTCATTTAATTTGCCTATATAGTCTCATAAGTGTATAAGTTGTCAACCACTCTGTCTACCTATGTTTTAACCTACACACTTTTCTTTAACTTTTTTTTTCGACTTTTTTTTTTTTATTATACTTTTAAGTTCTGGGATACATGTGCAGAACGTGCAGGTTTGTTACATAGATATACACATGCCATGGTGGTTTGTTGCACTCATTAATCTGTCATCTACATTAGTTATTTCTCCTAATGCTATCCCTCCCTTAGCCCCGCAACCCACAGCAGGCCCCGATGTGTGATGTTCCCCTCCCTGTGTCCATGTGTTCTCATTGTTCTACTGCCATTTATGAATGAGAACATGTGGTATGTGGTTTTCTGTTTCTGTGTTAGTTTGCTGAGAATGATGGTTTTCAGCTTCATCCATGTCCCTGCAAAGGACATGAACTCATCCTTTTTTATGGCTGCATAGTGTATATGTGCCACACTTTCTTTATCCAGTCTATCATTGACAGTCACTTGGGATGGTTCCAAGTCTTTGCTATTGTGAATAGTACTCCAATAAACATGCGTGTGCATCTGTCTTCATAGTAAAATAATTTATAATCCTTTGGGTATATACCCAGGAAAGGGGTTGCTGGGTCAAATGGTATTTCTGGTTCTAGATCCTTGAGTAATTGCCACACTGTCTTCCACAATAGTTGAACTAATTTACACTCCCAACAAGAATGTAAAAGCATTCCTATTTCTCCACATCCTCTCCAGCATCTGCTGTTTCCTGACTTTTTAATGATCACCATTCTAACTGGCCTGAGATGATATCTCATTGTGGTTTTGAATTGCATTTCTCTAATCACCAGTAATGATGAGCTTTCTTTCATATGTTTGTTGGCCACATACATGTCTTATTTTGAGAAGTGTCTGTTCATATCTTTTGCCCACTTTTTGATGGGGTTGTTTGTTTTTGTCTTTGAAATTTATTTAAGTTCTTTGTAGATTCTGGATATTAGCCCTTTGTCAGATGGATAGATTGCAAAATTTTTATCCCATTCTGTACGTTGCCTGTTCACTCTGATGATAGTTTCTTTTGCTGTGCTGAAGCTCTTTTGTTTAATTAGATCCCACTTGTCAATTTTGGCTTTGGTTGCCATTGCTTTTGGTGTTGTAGCTATAAAGTCTTTGCCCATGCCTATGTTCTGAATGGTATTGCCTAGGTTTTCTTATCAAGTTTGTCTGGTTTTAGGTCTTACATTTAAGTCTTTAATCCATCTTGAGTTAATTTTTGTATAAGGTGTAAGGAAGCGGTCCAGTTTCAGTTTTCTCCATATGGCTAGCCAGTTTTCCCCACACCATTTAATAAACAGGGAGTCCTCTCCCCATTGCTTGTTTTTGTCAGGTTTGTCAAAGATCAGATGGTTGTAGATGTGTGGTATTATTTCTGAGGCCACTGTTCTGTTGCACTGGTCTCATATCTGTTTTGGTACCAGTACCATGCTGTTTGGGTTACTGTAGTCTTGTAGTATAGTTTGAAGTCAGGTAGCGTGATGCGGCCAGCTTTGTTCTTTTGCTCAGGATTGTCTTGGCAATACAGGCTCTTTTTTAGTTCCACATGAAATTTAAAGTAGTTTTTTTTCTAATTCTGTGAAGAAAGTCAATGGTAGCTTGATGGAGATAGCATTGAATCTGTAAATTCCTTTGGGCAGTAAGGACATTTTTACGATGTTGATTCTTCCTATGCATGAGCATAGAATGTTTTTCCATTTGTTTGTGTCCTCTCTTATTTTCTTAATTCCTTAGTTCTCAGTTCTATGGGATCAGTGGTGATCTCTATCATTTTTTATTGTGTCGATTTGATTCTTCTCTCTTTTCTTCTTCATTAGTCTGGCTAGAAGTCTATTTCTTATTTCCTTAGTTCTCCTTTCAGAGGTGCTTAACATCACCTATAAGTTGTATTTCTAGGTATTTTACTCTCTTTGTAGCAATTGTGGATGGGAGTTCACTCATGATTTGGTTCTCTGTTTTTCTATTATTGGTGTGTAGGAATGCTTGTGATTTTTGCACATTGATTTTGGATCCTGAGATTTTGCTGAAGTTGCTTATCAGCTTAAGGAGATTTGGGGCTGAGATGATGAGGTTTTCTAAATAGACAATCATGTCATCGGCAAACCGAGACAATTAGACTTCTTCTCTTCCTATTTGTATGCCCTTTATTTATTTCTTTCTCTTGATTGCCCTGGCCAGAACTTCCAATACTATGTTGAATAGGAGTGGTGAGAGAAGGCATCCTTGTCTTGTGCTGGTTTTCAAAGGGAATGCTTCCAACTTTAGCCCATTCAGTGTGATATTGGCTGTAGGTTTGTCATAAATAGCTCTTATTATTTTGAGATATGTCCCATCAATACCTAGTTTATTGAGAGCTTTTAGCATGAAGGGGTGTTGAATTTTATCAAAGTCATTTTCTGCGTCTATTGAGATAATCATGTGGTTTTTGTCATTGGTTCCATTTATGTGATGGATTACATTTATTGATTTGCACACATTGAACCAGTCTTGCATCCCAGGGATGAGGCTGACTTGATCGTGTTTGGTAACCTTTTTGATGTGCTGCTGGATTCGGTTTGCCTGTATTTTACTGAGGATTTTCACATCGATGTTCATCAGGGATATTGGCCTGAAATTTTCTCTTTTTGTTGTGTCTCTGCCAGGTTTTGGTATCAGGATGATGCTAGCCTAATAAAATGAGTTAGGGAGGAGATCCTCTTTTCCTATTGTTTGGAATAGTTTCAGAAGGAATGGTACCAGATCCTCGTTGTACCTCTGGTAGAATTTGGCTGTGAATCCGTCTGTTCCTGGGCTTTTCTTGGTTGATGGGCTATTAATTACTGCCTCAATTTCAGAACTTGTTATTGATCTATTCAGGGATTCAACTTATTCCTGGTTTAGTCCTGGGAGGGTGCATGTGTCCAGGAATTTATTCATTTCCTCTAGATTTTCTAGTTTATTTGCATAGAGGTGTTTATAGTATTCTCTGATGTTAGTTTGTATTTCTGGGGGGTCAGTGGTGACCTCCTCTTTATCATATTTTTATGTATCTATTTGATTCTTCTCTCTTTTCTTACTTATTAGTATGACTAGCGGTCTTTTTTTTTTTTTTATCTTTTCAAAAAACCAGCTCCAGGATTCATTTATTTTTTTGAAGGGTTTTTTGTGTCTCTATCTCCTTCAGTTCTGCTCTGTTCTTAGTTATTTCTTGTCTTCTCCTAGCTTTTGAATTTGCTCTTGCTTCTGTAGTTCTTTTAATTATGATGTTAGGGTGTCGATTTCAGACCTTTGACTTTTAATTTAGGTTCAGGGGTGCATGTGCAGGTTTGCTACATGGGTAAATTATGTATCACTGAGGTTTGGTATACAAATGATCCCATCATGTATGTAATAAACATGGTACCTGATAGGTAGTTTTTCAATCCATGCCCCCTCACACCTTCCCACATCAAGTAGTCCCAGGTGTCTATTGCTACCATCTTTATATCCATGTGTACTCAATATTTAGTACCCTGCTTATAAGTAAGAATGCCAGTATTTGGTTTTCTTTTTCTATGTTAATTTGTTTAGGATAATAGCCTCCAATTGCATCCATGCTACTGCAGAGAACATAATCTCATTCTTTTTATGGCTGTGTAGTATTCCATGGTGTATAAGTACCATATTTTGTTTATCCACTGCACCGCTGATGGACATCTTGGTTGATATGTCTTCATTTTTGTGAGCAGTGCTGCAAGTGACATATGAATACATATGTATTTTTGGTAGAATGATTTCTTTTCCTTTGAGTATACACACAGTATTGGGATTGCTAGGTCAGATGGTAGTTCTGTTTTAAGTTCTTTGAGAAATCTTCACATTGTTTTTCAGAGTGGCTGAAATAACTTACATTTCTACCATCAATGTCTAAGTGCTCCCTTTCCTCCATAACCTTGACAACATCTCTTATTTTTCTTTTTTTACTTTTAAAAATAGTAATTTTAACTGGTTTTAGATCGTATCTCATTTTGGTTTTGATTTGCATTTTTCTAATGATTAGCGATGTTGAGCATTTTTTCATATGTTTGTTAGTGACATGTATGTCTTCTTTTGAGAAGTATCTGTTCATGTCCTTTGCCCACTTTTTAGTGGGGCTGTGTGTTTTTTTGAGTGATGAGTTGTTTAAATTCCTTATAGGTTCTGAATATTAGACCTTTGTTGGATGCAGTTTCTGAATATTTTCTCCCATTTTGTTGGTTGTCTGCTGACTTTGTTAATGGTCTCTTTTGCAGTGCAGAAGCTCTTTGATTTAATTTGGTCTCACTTGTCTAAGTTTGGCTTTGTTGCAATTGTTTGTGGGGACTGAATTATAAATTATTTGGCAAGGTTAATGTCCAGAATGGTATTTCCTAGATTTCTTTCGGTGGGTTTTATTGTCTTACATTAAGCTTTTAATCCATCTTTGGTTGATTTTTGCACAGGGTGAAAGGAAGAGGTTCAGTTTCAATTTTCTACATATGGCTAGCCAGTTGTCCCAGCAACATTTATTGAATAGGGAGTCCTTTCTCTGTTGCTTGTTACGTGGATTTTGTCAAATGTCAGATGGTTGTAGGTATGTGACTTTATTTCTGGGTTCTCTAACCTGTTTCATTGGTCCACGTGTCTGTTTTTGTCCCAGCACTAGGCTGTTTTGGTTATTGTAGCCTTGTAGCATAGTTTGAAGTCTATTAGTATGATGCCTCCAACTTTGTTCTTTTACCTTAGGATGGCTTCTGATATCCAGGCTCTTTTTTGATTCCACACGAATGTTAGAATAGTTTTTTAATAATTAGGTGAAAAAAGACATTCTTAGTTTGATAGGAATAACATTAAATCTGTAGATTGCTTTGAGCAAAATTGCCATTTTAACAATATTGATTCTTTCTATCCATGAGCATGAAATCTTTTATCATTTGTTTTTTGTGTATCTGACTTCTTCAAGTAGTGTTTTTTTGTAATTCATATTGTAGAGATTTTGTTACATTGTTTAGCTGTGATCCTAGATATTTTATTCTTTCTCTGGTTATTTTAAACGAGATTGTGTTCTCTATTTGGCTCTCAGCTTTAACATTACAGGTGTATAGATATTTTACTAATTTTTGTGCATTGATTTTTGTATCCTGAAATTTCACTGAATTAGTTTATCAGTTCTAGGAGCCGGTTGGCAGACTCTCTGGTTTTTCCCAGTAATAAATTCATATTATCTATTAAGAGAGATACTCTGGCCTCCTCAATTCTTATTTGATTGCTTTTATTTCTTTCTCTTGCTTGATTGCCCTTGCTAGGGGTTCCAGTAATATGTTGAATAGGTATGGTGATAGTGGGCATTCTTGTCTTGTTCCAGTTCTCAAGGGGAATGCTTCCAGCTTTTACCCATTCAGTATGATGTTGGATGTGGGTTTGTCATAGACAGCTTTTATTATTTTGAGATATTTTCCTTTGATACTTAGTTTGTTGAGGGTTTTTAACATGAAGCACTGTTGAATTTTATTAAAAGCCTTTTCTGCACCTGCTGAGATAACCATGTGATTATTGTTTTAAAATTTTGTTTGTGAGGTGAATTACATTTATTGATTTGTGTATGTTAAACCAACTTCACACCCCAGGTATAAAGCCCACTTGATTGGAGTGAATTAACTTTTTGATGTGCCACTGCATTTATTTTGCTATTATTTTGTTGAGAATTTTGCATGTATGTTATTTAGGGATATTGGTCTGAAGTTTTCTTATTTCAATGTGTTTCTGCCAGGTTTTGATGCAGGCATGATGATGGTCTTATATAGTAAATTGGGGAAAAGTCCCTCTTCCTTGACTTCTTGAAACAACTTCAGCAGGATTGCTACCAGTTTTTCCTTGTATGTCTGATAAAATTTGGCTGTAAATATGTCTTGTCCGGGGTGTTTTTTTTTTTTTCTGGTTGGATTCTTTTTTTTAAAAAAATTACTGTACTTCTTTAATTCATCTTGAATTAATTTTTGTATAAGGTGTAAGGAAGGGATCCAGTTTCAGCTTTCTACATATGGCTAGCCAGTTTTCCCAGCACCATTTATTAAATAGGGAATCCTTTCCCTATTGCTTGTTTTTGTCAGGTTTGTCAAAGATCAGATGGTTGTAGATATGCAGCATTATTTCTGAGGGTTCTGTTCTGTTCCATTGATCTATATCTCTGTTAAGGTACCAGTACCATGCTGTTTTGGTTACTGTAGCCTTGTAGTATAGTTTGAAGTCAGGTGGTGTGATGCCTCCAGTTTTGTTCTTTTGGCTTAGGATTGACTTGGCGATGCAGGCTCTTTTTTGGTTCCATATGAACTTTAAAGTAGTTTTTTCCAATTCCGTGAAGAAAGTCATTGGTAGCTTGATGGGGATGGCATTGAATCTATAAATTACCTTGGGCAGTATGGCCATTTTCATGATATTGATTCTTCCTACCCATGAACATGGAATGTTCTTCCATTTGTTTGTATCCTCTTTTATTTCATTGAGCAGTGGTTTGTAGTTCTCCTTGAAGAGGTCCTTCACATCCCTTGTAAGTTGGATTCCTAGGTATTTTATTCTCTTTGAAGCAATTGTGAATGGGATTTCACTCATGAGTTGGCTCTCTGTTTGTCTGTTATTGGTGTATAAGAATGCTTGTGATTTTTGTACATTGATTTTGTATCCTGAGACTTTGCTGAAGTTGCTTATCAGCTTAAGGAGATTTGGGGCTGAAACAATGGGGTTTTCTAGATATACAATCATGTCATCTGCAAACAGGGACAATTTGACTTCCTCTTTTCCTAATCGAATACCCTTTATTTCCTTCTCCTGCCTGATTGCCCTGGCCAGAACTTCCAACACTATGTTGAATAGGAGTGGTGAGAGAGGGCATCCCTGTCTTGTGCCAGTTTTCAAAGGGAATGCTTCCAGTTTTTGCCCATTCAGTATGATATTGGCTGTGGGTTTGTCATAGATAGCTCTTATTATTTTGAAATACGTCCCATCAATACCTAATTTATTGAGAGTTTTTGGCATGAAGCGTTGTTGAATTTTGTCAAAGGCCTTTTCTGCATCTATTGAGATAATCATGTGGTTTTTGTCTTTGGTTCTGTTTATATGCTGGATTACACTTATTGATTTGCATATGTTGAACCAACCTTAAATGTTAGACCTAAAACCATAAAAACCCTAGAAGAAACCCTAGGCAATACCATTCAGGACATAGGCATGGGCAAGGACTTCCTTTCTGAAACACCAAAAGCAATGGCAACAAAAGCCAAAATTGACAATGGGATCTAATTAAACTAAAGAGCTTCTGCACAGCAAAAGAAACTACCATCAGAGTGAACAGGCAACAGAATTCCTACAGAATGGGAGAAAATTTTCACAACCTACTCATCTGACAAACGGCTAATATCCAGAATCTACAATGAACACAAACAAATTTACAAGAAAAAAACAAACAACCCCATCAAAAAGTGGGCAAAGGATATGCACAGACATTTCTCAAAAGAAGACATTTATGCAGCCAAAAAAACATGAAAAAATGCTCGTCATCACTGGCCATCAGAGAAATGCAAATCATAACCACAGTGAGAAAGCATCTCACACCAGTTAGAATGGTGGTGATTAAAAAGTCAGGAAACAACAGGTGCTGGAGAGGATGTGGAGAAATAGGAACACTTTTACACTGTTGGTGGGACTGTAAACTAGTTCAACCATTGTGGAAGTCAGTGTGGCAATTCCTCAGGGATCTAGAACTAGAAATACCATTTTACCCAGCCATCCCATTACTGGGTATATACCCAAAGAATTATAAATCATGCTGCTATAAAGACACATGCACACGTACGTTTATTGCAGCCCTATTCACAATAGCAAAGACTTGGAACCAACCCAAACGTCCAACAACGATAGACTGGATTAAGAAAATGTGGCACATATACGCCATGGAATACTATGCAGCCATAAAAAATGATGAGTTCATGTCCTTTGTAGGGACATGGATGAAATTGGAAACGATCATTCTCAGCAAACTATCGCAAGGACAAAAACCAAATACTGCATGTTCTCACTCTAGGTGGGAATTGAACAGTTAGAGCACTTGGACACAGGAAGGGGAACATCACACTCCGGGGACTGTTGTGGGGTTGGGGGAGGGGGGAGGGATAGCATTAGGAGATATATCTAATGCTAAATGATGAGTTCATGAGTGCAGCACACCAACATGGCACTTGTATACATATGTAACAAACCTGCACATTGTACACATGTACCCTAAAATTTAAAGTATGATAATAATAAAATTTTAAAAAATTACTGTATTTATTTTTGAACTCATTATCAGTCTAACTAGTATCTCCATTTTTTTCTGGTTGAGTCTTTGGAGATTATGTTTCCAGGAATTCATCCATTTCTCTTGGGTTTCTGGTTTGTGTGCACAGAGGTGTTCATAATAGTCTCTGAGGGTTTTTGTATTTCTGTGGGGTTGGTGGTAATGTCATCTTTGTGATTACTGATTGTGCTTGTTTTGATCTTTCTATCTTCACTAGCCCTGTTATCAGTTTATCAATCTTGCTTATTCTTTAAAAAAACAGTTTTTATTTTTGATGATCTTTTGTATGAATTTTTACATCTCAATTTCATTCAGTTCAGCTCTCATTTTGGTTATTTCTTTTATTCTGTTAGCTTTGGGATTGTTGGCTTTTGTTTTTCTAGGTGCTCTAGGTGTGATGTTAGGTAGCTAATTTGAGATCTTTCTAACTTCTTGATGTAAGTGTTTAGTGCTATAAACTTTCCTTTTAACCCTACTTTAGCTATGTCCCACAGATTCTGGTATATATCTCTGTTTTCAGTAGTTTCAAATAACTTTTTGATTTCATCTTTAATTTCATTCATTGCTCAAAAGTCCCTCAGGAGCAGGTTGATTGATTTCCATGTAATTTTATAGTTTTGAGAGATCGTCTTAGTATTGCTTACTATATTTTATTGTGCTGTGGTCCAAGAGTGTGCTTAGTATGATTTTTATTTTGTTAAGACTTGCTTTATGGCTGAGCATGTGGTCAATCTTAGAATATATGTTGTGTGCAGATAAGTAGATTGCATATTCTGTTGTTGTTAGGTGGAGTATTCTGCAGATATTTGCCAGGTCCATTTGATCAAGTGTTGAGTTTAACTCCTGAGTATCTTTACTGGTATTCTACCTTGATGGTCTGTCTGATACTGTCAGTGGGTTGAAGTCACCCATTATTTTGTCATTATCAAAGTCTTTTTGTAGGTATCTAAAAATTTGTTTTATGAATTTGGGTTTCCAATGTTGGCTGAGTATACATTTAGAATAGTTGTCTTCTTGTGGAACTGAACCCTGTATCAAAATGTAATGCCTTTCTTTGTCCCTTTAAATCATTGTTCGTGTAAAGTCTGTTTTGTCTGATATAAGGATTTCAACCCCTACTCATTTTTTGTTTTCTGTTTGCCTGCTACATCTTTCTCTATCTCTTTACTTTGAGCCTATGTGTGTCATTACGTGTGAAATAGGTCTCTTGAAAACAGCAGACAGGTAAGTGTTGCCTCTGTATCCAACTTGACACCCTATGCCCTTTAAGTGGGTCATTAACCCCTTTATATTCATGGTGAACACTGATACGTAAAGATTTGACCCTGTCGTCTTGTTGTTAGCTAGTTGTTATGTATACTTGATTGTATAGTTGCTTTATATTGTCAGTGGTCTATATAGTTAAGTGCGATTTTGTGGTGGCATTTATCAGTCTTTTGTTTTCATGTTTAGCACTCCTGTATGGACCTCTTTTTTTTAATTTTATTATTAGTTTACTTTAAGTTTTAGGGTACATGTGCACAATGTGCAGGTTTGTTACGTATGTATACATGTGCCATGTTGGTGTGCTGCACCCATTAACTCAACATGCAGCATTAGGTATATCTCCTAATGCTATACCTCCCCCCTCCCCCTACCCCACAACAGTCCCTAGTGTGTAATGTTCCCCTTCCTGTGTCCATGTGTTCTCATTGTTCAATTCCCACCTATGAGTGAGAACATGTGGCGTTTGGTTTTTTTGTCCTTGCGATAGTTTGCTGAGAATGGTGGTTTCCAGCTTCATCCATGTCCCTACAAAGGACATGAACTCATCCTTTTTTATGGCTGCATAGTATTCCATGGTGTATATGTGCCACATTTTCTTAATCCAGTCTATCATTGTTGGGCATTTGGGTTGGTTCTAAGTCTTTGCTATTGTGAATAGTGCTACAGTAAACAAACATGTGCATGGATCTTTATAGCAGCATGATTTATAATTCTTTGGGTATATACCCAGTAATGGGATGGCTGGGTAAAATGGTATTTCTAGTTCTAGATCCCTGAGGAATCGCCACACTGACTTCCACAATGGTTGAACTAGTTTACAGTCCCACCAACAGTGTAAAAGTGTTCCTATTTCTCCACATCCTCTGCAGCACCTGTTGTTTCCTGACTTTTTATCACCAGCATTCTAACTGGTGTGAGATGCTTTCTCACTGTAGTTTTGATTTGCATTTCTCTGATGGCCAGTGATGATGAGCATTTTTCATGTGTTTTTTGACTGCATAAATGTCTTCTTTAGAGAAGTGTCTGTTCATATCCTTCGCCCACTTTTTGATGGGGTTGTTTGTTTTTTTCTTGTAAATTTGTTTGTGTTCATTGTAGATCCTGGATATTAGCCCTTTGTCAGATGAGTAGATTGCAAAAATTTTCTCCCATTCTGTAGGTTGCCTGTTCACTCTGATGGTAGTTTCTTTTGGACCTCTTTTAAGGTAGGTCTAGTGGTAATAAATTCCCTTAGCATTTGCTTGTCTGAAAAGGATTTTATTTCTCCTTTACTTAAGAATCTTAGTTTGGTAGGATATGATATTCTTGGTTGGAATTTCTTTTGTTTTTTTTTCTTTTTAAGGATGCTGAAAATAGAATAGGCTTCTTGTCTCTTCTGGCTTGTAAGGTTTCTAGTGAAAGCACCACTGTTAGCTTAATGGAATTTCATTTATAAGTAACTGGCCTCTTCTGTCTAGTTGCAATTAATATCTTTTATTTTCCCTTGACCTTGGAAAATATGATAACTATGTATCCTGTGGTGCTTGTGTTGTTTATTGTCTCACCGGAGTTCTTTGCATTTCTTGAATTTGCATACTGACCTCTCTCATGAGATTGAGAAAAATTTTATAGATTATATCCTCAAATATAATTTGCATGTTGCTCACTCTCTCTTCTTCTCTTTCAGGAATGCCAATTAGTTGTAGATTTGGTCTGTTTACATGATTACATATTTCTTGGAGGTTTTGTTAATTTATTAAAATCTTATTTTCTTTATTTTTGTCTGCCTGTGTTGATTCCAATGAGTGGTCTTCAAACTCTTTGATTCTTTCCTCAGCTTGGTCTACTCTGTTATTAATGTTTCCAATTGTATTATGAAATTCCAATAGTGAATTTTTTAATTCTAGAAGTTCATTTTGGTTCTTTCTTTAAATGGCTTTGTCATATTTTAACTCTTGTATTGTTATACTGTTTTCCCTGAATTGGATTTCAACTTTCTCCTATATTTTCATGACTTTTCTTGCCATTCATATTCTGAATTCTGTCTGTGATTGCTATTTCAATCTGGTTAAGAAGCATTGCTGGGAGCTAGTTTGATCATTTGGAGATAAGAAGGAAATCTGGCTTTTACAGATGTCAGAATTCCTGCATTGGTTCTTTCTCATCTGTGTATGCTGATGTTTCTTTAACCTTTAAATTGGTTATCCTTTGGATGGGGCTTTTTGCTTTTACATCCTTTAATAAACTTGAGGGTTTGATTGTGGTATAAGGTGGATTTAGTCAATTGGAGTCATTTCTGGATGCTTTCAGAAGGCCAAAGCTCAGCTCAGCAACCCTGGGCTGCATGCTCTAACCACTGGGGACAGTCCTGCAGGAAAGACAGCTCCGTTCTCTCCAGGTCCAGCAGTTAACAAAGGTTAATGCCATCTAAAGGAGGACAGATGGCCATGGGGGATGGGCAGCTATGGTCATGTTCCACTGCAGTTGTCCCCATGTGAAACCCTCTGGGCTCTGTGCAGACTCAAGTTATGTCTCTGCTGACTCTCTGGGCTGTTCCCCCACACAGTAAAATGTCCATGGGGCTTGTGGGGTTTCCTGCAGCTAGGACTCCAGAGGTCAATGGCAGGTGTGCAGCATTCCACAGTTATTTCACTCTCCTCTTCCTTGGGAACTGTTCAGGGTCAGAAATGAGTCCTGGCACTTGGCAACACTATGCATGGTTCACAGCTTCCTCTCTCATCAGCCTTGGCATCTGTGTTGCTCTCCTTTCACTTTAAATGCATTTTCTGAGAAGATCTGTTTGGATTATGTCAGTCTACTCAATATTCTACTCTCTCAGTAGGAGAAGCCCTTCCTGGCTACTTCAAGTCTGCCATCTTGGATCTATATATCCCTTGAACTTTTAATGCTTAAGACATTAGATATATTTTTCAAAAGACATAAGAATCACATGTAGCTAATCTCAGGCATCTTCCTGCTATTCTATATCATATTTCTTTCTTAGGTACTAAACCACCCAAATGAGTTTTTTTTTCTTTTAGAGATTGTGTTGGTTTCTACAGTTGCATAATACATTACCACAAAATTCGTGGCTTAAAACATCAGAAACCTGATAATCAGTGCTCATTCATTTTTACTTAATAGTTTATATACTAATTTATCTCTTTCCTGTCACAATTATAATAAAGTAACAATGAGAAACTAGGTTGTTCCTTCCACATTTGACTTAGAAATCTCCTCAGCTAACTATCCAACTTAATCAGTTAGAAATTACATCTTTCACTCAGTGGCTGCAAAAAATTCAGCTCAGTTTTCTTACACTTTATAACAAGAATAGCCTTTCCTCCATTTTCAAATACTGTGTTCCTCATTACCAGGTAAAATATCACCAGAAAAACTGTCAAAGCTCATAATCTAGCAACATTCTATTCATAATATATGTATTCTCTAAGATAGTAGAAGCTTTCTCTCTAGCTCTCCTCATTACTTTCAGAGTCCTCACCAGAATCAACAGTAATGGCTGTGTGTCCAAGTATTCCCTTCAAAGCAGTTTAGCCTTTTTTATCATGTGCCTCCAATCATTAATAGGCTCTACTCATTACCTTTAATAGAACATTTTTTTTTGAGATGGAGTCTCACTCTTTAGCCCAGGCTGGAGTGCAGTGGGGCAATCTCAGCTCACTGCAAGCTCTGCCTCCTGGGTTCAAGCTATTCTCCTGCCTCAGCCTCCTGAGTAGCTGGGATTACAGGTGACACCACCATGCCTGGCTAATTGTTATATTTTTAGTAGAGATGGGGTTTCACCATGTTAGTCAGGCTGATCTCCAACTCCTGACCTTGTGATCCACCCACCTCAGCCTCCCAAAGTGCTGGAATTACAGGCGTGAGCCATGGCATCAGACCTAGAACATATTTTTTGTATAAATAACAAATATCTCCATGTGTTTAAATAGCCACTTTCCCATTCTCATGCATTTGTTATAACAGCACCTAACTTCCCAATACCAAAACCTGAATTTGTTTCCTAGACTTACTGTACAAATTGCCAAAAACATATCTATTAAAACAATAGACATTTTTGTCTCACAGTTCCAGAGACTAGAAGTTCAAAATCAAGTTGTAAGCAAGAACATTATCCCTCTTAACCTGTAGGGGAAAATTCTGTTGGTTATAAGCAATCTTTGGTGTTCCAATTTTCCCATGTCCTTCTTCTCTCTGTGTCTATGTGTCCCAATTTTCTGCTTATTATAAGAACAGAAGTCATATTTAATTTTGGTCTACATTAGCTCAGTTACATTTTCCAAGAACTTATTTCCAAATAAGATTCTATTCACAGGTTCTAGGTGCATATGAATTTTGGAGGAATGCTATTAAACTCACTATAGAGTTAATAAACAGTTTTGAGAAAACCATGGAAATTCCTTTTGGAATAGCCTATATCTAAAATCTATATCTTTCCTAGCAAAATAATTCAGATAACTTTTGTTAACACTTATTAATCTCTTTTCAAAAAAGATATTTTGGGCTTTATGTAAGTCATAAGTCATGTTTAGGTTTTTACTTTTATGGAGGAGACCCAAATATGAGACTTTGGGAAGCCAAAAATAGAATACCTTAGTATGTAAAATGGGAAAAATGCTTTTAATGAATAAATTTGCAGAAGAATTGATATATGCAACAAAAGCCTAAATTTAATTTAAAATAGGAAGCCGTTTATTCTTCTGATGGCATCAATTATCATTTAGACACAAACTTGATTAAACCAAACAAAGGGATACAAAACATGCATTCTCTATTCCTCTTTTAAGCCATTTTACTGCAGTCGTTGATTGGCTCCAGGGTTTGTGCCCCTGTGCCAAGGGTCTTTGTGTAAACATCAGGTTTTGTTAAGGGTCTACATGCCAACAGATTTCCTTCCTTTACAGGTGATTGTGTTGGCACCTGGATATAAGCCGCTTTCATCAGTCACAAATCAAACTCCAATACCAATCACACTGCATAGTCACTAAAGGGAGACTTCCTGAAAGGAAAGAATTGGCACATGATGTGCCAGATAGGTTGCCAATACCCTTGTTTTATTTCTATGTATCATTTTATGCTATTCCATTATAATGTGTGACTGGTCACCCAGAGATTACATTTCCCTTTCAGCATATTCTACTTCAAAACAAATGTAAGACTGGCATTCTACAAACATTGCGGAACTTTACATATGATAATGCAAGAGCAAATAGGTAAAAACAGAAATAATCATTTATAGTTATCTAGAATGCCACTGACCCATTTATTTATTGATTTGTTCTTAACTGATTGCATGATTATTATTTGCCAGGTATCTTTATCTGCATATAAAGATGTTAAAAACTGATTTTACTGTTCTTAAAATTTAGTTTTATTAGAATAACAGAAATTTTATTCCATAGGACATTTAACAGCTTTACATAAAACATGAACAAGGTGCTTCATTAATCTACCTTGAATAAATAATTTCAGCAGGCACATTCTTCATGCGAGTAGACTAAGGGTTTCTAGAAAGTTCACTGACAAAATGCTTATGGTATATATTGTCAATGAATCATAAATGCAAAAATCACTTCATAAAATAAAAATAATTTACCTTTCTCATAGTAGTGGTCAATTCAATTCAATTCAATTCACTTCAATTCAACCTTCAGGAGGTGTATAGTCCCTTCCCACGCTGCTAATAAAGACATACCCAAGACTGGGTAATTTATAAAGAAAAATAGGTTTAATGGACTCACAGTTCCACACATATGGAGAGGCCTCACAATCGTGGCAGAAGGTGAAGGAGGAGCAAAGATAGTCTTACATGGCAATAGGCAAGAGAGAGTGTGCAGGAAAACTGCCCTTTATAAAACCATCAGATCTCTTGAGACTTATTCACTATCACAAGAACAGCATTGGAAAAACCCACCCCTGTGATTCAATTACCTCCCACAGGGTGTCTCCCACGGCACATGGGAATTATGGGAGCTACAATTCAACATAAGATTTGGGTGTGGATACAGCCAAACCATATCAGAAGGGCCTACTACATTGCCTATCTAATGGAAGTTTCCACTAAGAGTAGATCAACCATTAAAGCATTATCTTTATTCTCCAAAATAAAATAAAATAGTAACTTCAACTATATACATGCTCATCTATCTTCTTTTGTTTGTTATCCTGTTATGGTGATTGTGTGTCATATGCCATGCTAATTTGTTCCTGTACTTTAAAAAAATCCAAAATACATTAAACTGGTGAACAAACTCACAATTTGCTAATTAGCATCCTAACAATTATTATAATATGTCAAGGAAAATCAAACAGGAGTAACATATAATCTTAATTTATTATAGTGTGAAGAGAGTATAACTGACACTTACCCCTGCAAGAAAACCCTCTAAAGTGATGTCTGGGTCTATAAGAAGTTCTTCCTTCCTACTTCAGTAACATAAGTTAAAACTTGGGTTGAAACAATACTGCTGTCTTTCAGTTATGTACTTAAAGAACAAAATTCATACCAAAAAAGAAGAGAAAGGGAGATATCAAAATTTACAGGGCATCAATACAGAAATTTCACCTCATTTAATCCTATTAATTAATTTTCTACACGATGTGATAAATCAAAAAATTGACTTCTTTCTTCATTGATGTGTATTGTCACCTTCAAAATGCTGTCAATCTGTCTCACATCTCTGCAGAAATCCTTAGGGCTAAATCACTTTGTTTACACTTCCAAACATAAAATGGAGGAGTGTAAATCTCCATTTCAGTTCACAAAAGGCTTTTTTTCTCTCTCTTTTTTTTCTTTTTGCCTATGACAATGTATTATAGGTAATGGTAAAAAAAAAAAAAAGAAAGAAAAGTCAAAATAATGGGCCCTAATTCAGAATAAGTAATTAACTTATTTAGTTAAATGGAGGACAACAGTATGAAAATATAATTCCAAATTTTCTTTTTTGATTTTTATAGCTGCCATAAGAGAAAAAACTTTGATAGCAATTGAACATTGAGAGTGGAATCAACTTGCATTATTGTAATTCAGCCTCTTTACTGAATCGTTGTCCTGAAGGCTTTATGTTTTATAGCACAGAGTTAGATCTTTTAAATATTTGTATCTAGTGGTTTTTGTTTTTAGTGTTTCATTATCATTATATTTGAAATCAGCATTCAAAAGAGTTCTTGTTTTTCATTAAAATGTCTCCAATTGTGTGTGTGTCATTCCATCTTATCTCTTTAATTCACTAGGTTTTATTAATACTATTTGTATTTACAAGGAAAATGCATTTTATTGAGCTAGGCTGCTTAATGTTTTGAAATAGATAAATGGAGAGGGAAAAGTGGAATGTTTTCATATTAACTGATGTAATTTTTCTTTAACATTTGTGCTTGCTTGTTGCTCCATTTTTGTATATAATGTCTCTTCTCCATTTATACAGGTAATTTTCTATAATTATTATCATAGTCACAGTTTTTTCTATTATATTCCTGTGCATTATTTAAAAAATTAATTTCTATATAGCCATTGTATTTATTGTTCAGTGGTGAATATCTTATGTTTTACTGTTTACTAATTATTTCTGGTATTTAAAAATGTAATTTTTATATTGATCTAATATTTAACATAATTATTAAACTTTTAACTATAAAAGTTTGTCAGTAGTAATCTATTTTTCTGACAATCATACAATATAGCAATATTAATTTCTTATTATTCTAGTCTTACATCTATTTTCTTGTCTTGTTGAGTTGGCTAACAACTCTAGGCAAATATAGACTAAATACACTGATAATTGCTATCGTTTTATATTTTTTGATTTTGTAGATAATTCTTCTTTTTGATTGTGGCCTAGACTTGATTGACCACTTGCTGTTAATGAATAGAATATTGCAAAAATGATAGGATACCATTTTCAATACTAAGTTCTAAAAATATTGTAACTTCCATCTCATTTACTCTTATGTGCATTTCTGTCTTAAATACTTTGCTTTAGATGTGTGTTGTGAGCAGCCTTATGCAGAGAACCACATGGCTCCATTCATGAGAGCTCTGCTCTTATGACCTAATAACCTCTTAAAGGCCCTGCTTCCATATAGCCTCACACTGGAAATGGGATTTCAACATGTGAATTTTGGAGAACAAATGCATTCAGACTATGGCAACTACTTATTTCTTAATATTCTGAGTGTCATATACGTTCTAAACCATCTAGGACTTGTGCTTTTTATCCGGGAAAATTTTAAATTCAAACTTATTTTTTTACTTATTATAGGAATTATTTGAACTAAATTTTCTTGTCAGTTAATTTATATTTTTCTAATAAGCATATAAACCATCTAAATTTATTTTATTTAAATACCTTCTGTCATTGAAGTTACATTTGTATTTGTGCTGTATCTTTTTCTTGAATAATTTTAAAGTTTTGTCAATGTACTAATCTTTTGAAAGAACCACATTATGTGAGTTTTTAAAATGTTGTTATATCTTGATTTTCTATCTCATTATTTTTCTTATACTTCCTTTTAATTTTCTTTGTGTATACATTAGTGTTCATTTTGTAAATGCATAAGGCAAATGCTTCATTTATTTGTTTAGTCTTTCTTTTTCTTAATATACGCACCTTAGACTATAAATTTACCTCTAACTACTACTTTACCAACATCTCGCAAATGTGATAAGTAGTATTTTAAATGTGTTAGTTTAATTTCCATTTTTATTTAATCTGAACTCAAATATTATTTAGAAACTTATATGACATGTAAATTTGTGAAGATTTATTTTTTCATCTTTTTGTGGTTTTTGATTTATAAAAATCCTGTTTTGATAAGAAACTGTTCTGTATAAAATCTTTTCTTTGAATTTCTTTGGCTTATATTTTAATTCATTATATACACTTAATTTTACAAATAGTCTGTGCATGCTTTAAATGTTTATTTTGTAATAATTGGAAGAAGTTTCTATATGGCAATTATATTTATTGATTGCTCTTCTATACTTTTAATAAATATGTACTTGCTTGATAAAATACTAGAATAAAAGTGTTCCGATATAATGGTGGATTTATTTATATTTCATTGCGATTGTGTGATATTTACTTTATATATTTTGAAACTTCATTATTAGGTTTGTAAAAATTTGTCATATTTCTTTCTCTTGCTTGATTGCTGTGGCTAGGACTTCCAGTAGTATGTTGAATAGGAGGGGTGAGAATGGGCATCCTGTTCTTGTCCCAGTTTTCAAGAGGAATGCTTCTAGCTTTTGCCTGTTTGGTATAATGTTGGCTGTAGGTTTGTTACAGCTGGTTCATTTTATTTTGAGGTATGTACCTTTGATGCCTAGTTTGTTGAGGGTTTTTAGCATGATGGGATGTTGAATTACAACAAAAACCTTTTCTGCATTTATGGAGATGATTATGTGGGTGTTTTCTGAAGTATTGCACACTTTCAAATTGATCTACGTTTTCAAATTCTGATACCTAGTTCTCATTTCTACTGGTTAAGAAGATATGCATTTTCTTTGTATTCTTCAGGTAGTTGTTGTTGAAATGATAACCTTCAATGTTAGCTTTACAGTGTCTTCTCTTAATAATTTATTCTCTTCTCAAGACATAAGAGGATCATAAACTACCATAATGACAATCATATTTCTTTCACTTTGCTTAAATACTATAATTCCCAGTATTTAATGTATTTTTAAACAACTAAAATTAGACAACATTCAAATATTTTTATACACTATATACTTGTTTAGACACATACAAGCATTTATCATTATCTTTACTTAACATTACTTTTTTTTTAACTTTCTTCTAGAATCAGCTCCCATCTATCAAAGTAAGTTATTTAAGAATTTCCTGCCCATGTACCCTAAAACTTAAAGTATAATAATAAAAAAAGAATTTCCCATACGTTTCTCTTGACTGTAAATTATTCATTTTTTCCACCCTTATTTTTGAAAAAAAAGAAGTTTTACTAAATACACAGTTTTAATTGACTGAGGTTTTTCTACAGTATTTTGATTACTATCTGTATTCCACTGGTGCCCTTGAGAAGTCACCTTTCACTAGAATACTTTATTTCTCCTTTGATTCTGATTATTTTTAAAGTTTCCTATTGGTCTTTAAAGTTTTATTGTATGACTAGAAAATTTCTACTATGCATATTTATCTTTGTCAATTATTTTGAAAAATATTTGCTATTACCGCTTTGATTATTACCTCACATTATTGTCTTTATTATCTCCTTTAGAACTTGATTAAGAAATAGCTTTTGAATCTTGTCCTCCTATCCTCCTAAGAGCAGAAGATTTTTTTTAGGCTTTTATTTCTTTCAGTTTTTCCACAATCAGACCACAGCCAAAAATCAATCTGTGGAAGCTATTAAGTTACTTGGATCTAAATACGTGCTCCAAAAGTACCCAGTGTTCATCACCATATGATTTACTTGGCTTGGTATTTATAATTTGTTTTCATCCTTCAAGTGATTCTATTTACTTTTTGTAGGCTTCACCATTAATTTAAAAATATCAATTTTTGAGTGTATAAATGTGTCTGTGTGTGCATATATATATATATATATATGCGTGTGTGTGTGTGTGTATTGTGTTCATACAGTCTGTAACTATATAGTTAGGAGATATCCAGAAATTATATTTCTGGGAAGATATTTTTTGACTTTTTTTCTCTTTTACACAATCATACTTAAAATTCAAAGTCCAGGTGTCTTTTTAAACCCACCATAATTCTTTCAACTGGGGTTAGTCACACATTCCTCTTTGTTTCCAAGGCATTTTGCACATCTCTAAATTTTAATAACTACCAATTAAGTGTGAGGAATTACAGTCTATCATTAGAGATAAGTTCAATGAGAAATAAGCATTGCTCGTCATTAAAAATGTCACATGACCCAATTGAAGTTACAATTCACTTGTCCATGTACTAATAAGAAAATGGAAAAAACATGTCATCGAAGAAGAACAAACAGATTTTCTGCAGTTCATTGTTAGTCAACTTGTTAAAAATAGTTTATGAATTTGGCATAATAAAATTTTAGTTCCAAATTATAGATACAATTCAAAATTTTAAGGTACTGGTTGTGTTGGACAATATTTGAACACTTGGATAGAGTTAGGATTTCAAAAAGATTTCAGCAACCTAATGATACACTGGATAGCTACTATTCCATTTTAGCCTCAAGAGGAGAAGCAATTTATTGTGTAATAATAGGCCCAATTTTTTTGCAGAGATTATTTTATAAACTGAAATTAAGTTGTCATATTTAAACGTGAGACAGTTGGATAAATCTAATTACCAAATCTAAATTAGCAAAATTTTCCATGTGATCAATGCATAAAGTCAAAAACATATGAGAACTTAAAAGGACACATCTATTAAATACTCATCAAGGGAGTGTCTAAGCTCATTAGTCCAAAAGGAGAAAGATATGCTGAACTGAATATATATCAGCATAAAAGCAAATCTGAAGGCATATTTAAGAAATGCATATTGCAAGTATTTTAAGCACTAATAATGAAAGTGATAATCCTTTTGTAAATAAAGGAATTAATTAGAAATAATACATATAACTGATTGCATTTATTAAATCATTTACTAAATGTTCATAGTAAAAACATATTAGATATCCTATTGTCTTTTAGCTACAGAATCTTTCCTCTTTACAGGTTACTCTGTGTTCCTATAACAACCTAGCTCAGTCTTCACAGTTAAACCATCATGCCAATATTTTGTATTAACCTGCTTATTTTCTTTGCCAATTGTAAATTTAGTGAAGGCATGAATTTCACTTATCTAGTTCATTGTGATAACTATGGTTTCTGGCACAAAGTCTAATGTACAAAAAAGGTCACACTGAATGTATTAAACTAAACCCATGATACATAGTTTAGGCAATTGCAGAAATAAACAAAAACCAAGCAAATGATAACAGACATAGGCTATTTATTCAGAGCTTGCTGTAGCAAGGGAGTCAGCCGCCACCCCTTCTGGTTTTGCAGAGAGTCAAAGGCAGGCAGAGTAGTGGGAAAACTTCACGGTGGAAAAAAAGGAAAGCTTTATGTATGTTCTCACAGGAGGATGTTGGCATGAGAAAGCTGTAGGCAGATTAAATAGAAATGGGGCATCATAGGTGAGGGTTGTGTTTTTGGCTTTTTCTGGTTGGCACTAAGTTGGAAATAGGGACAAAAATTAAGTAAGCTGTCAGTTACTAACCAAGTCCTGGCCCTTTGGGTCCCATTGTTATAGAGGCTTTTGTTTGGCTATCTGGATTGTTTCCTAGGGACAGTGGTTTGATTTCCTACAAGTCTGACTTATAGATAACAGGATGGTTTCCTGAGTTGGTTGCCGCAGATTGTAAGTTAATCATATTTTTATATATACTTTGACTATTTTTTCTATATTTAGTCTCTCATAAGCATGTAATTGAGAACATAAAGAGTTTAATGGTTATTGTCATGATTTTGTGAAGGATATACAATATATACTTTTGATTTTGTGAAATATATATACTTCACAAAAAACACTCTTCAAAACATATCTATATAAAAGCATGAAGATGCATAAAAATAAAGCATAAAGCCTCTCAGTATCAATATTCGATCTAACTTCAGCTGAATATATAAGCAATTTAAAAATTCTATTTTAGACCTGTTTAAGATCACGAATCTTCAAATATGTCTAAAAGTAGATGAGAATAGATAACTGTTTCAGATATAAAAATAAAAACTGTAACCATAATTGAAGGAGAAAAGGATATTGAACTAGTATTCATCAATGCTAAATCAGATATAAAACATACAGACAGACCCTGATGTCGAATACAGTAGTTTACTATGATTCATTGGTAACTAACTGAAATGACTTTAACAGATTCTAGAACAGCAGGAAAAGCTGGTTTAGCAAATCTCGTCATCATTACCAAACCACAGAGGTAAGTTTGAAAAATATTGGTTCTATTATTCTGTTGATGTTTGGTGACCAGTGAGCAAGATAAACTTTATTATAGAGGTCTACATTTGATTTGGAAATCATAGATAATTATAATAATTGACATAAATTGTATTAATATACAGTCTCTCAGCTAAGAAGTAGATTTAGTAACAATGAGCACAGATTAACATAAGACTTATAAACCTTCCTCATCAATAACTCATTGATATTATAACAGATACATCATGGCAAAAATCAAAAAGTGAGCTAATTTCAACAATACAGAAGAAAAATTAGTTTAAATATGGTATTTAATGTCACCCAATTTTAGAAGACTTTAGTGGAAAAAAAAACAAAACAAAAAAACTATACCTTGATTACAGTTTATATTCATGAAAATGTGTATAGAATTTAAGCCACAAGAGACAATAATAAACAACTTCCCCAACCTCTGATGAAAATCCCAAACCCATTTGGCTAACCAGAAATAATGCAGGAAAATTTCATTTTCAGTGCACCCTACTTAACTTGATTTATTTCCTTCCACTTTGATCTGTGCCTCATCAACTCTTGCTGACCTAGGTCTTCTTAAAATGTCCCAGCATAGACCAATCCTTTAGAAACTCCCTTCCTGTGCTCCCTAAATTATCCTTAAATTATCCAGGCTTTTACTAAGACTCTCCTCTAACAAAATATAAGAACTGTTCCACTTCCACTTATTCTTTTAAAGTACAATTATTTTGTTATCTTATTCAAATTCAGTAAGTAAACATGATTAAGGATAAACATAATTCAATATGCTCATATCTTATGAACAAACATGATTACTGCCATCCTGGAATCTGATAAACTTACTTGAGCTACCATCAATAAATCATAATAAACTACCATTCCATGTCAGAGTTTATCTCTATGTTTTGAAAGTAAAATTATAATTAGCCTAATATTTATTGACTTCATACAATGTACCATCCACTTTATTAGGTGCCTTCAAAAATTATCTCATTCACTGTTTACTTCTGGAGGAATAGTAATCTCTATTGAGTAGATGATAAAACTGAGTGTCTGAAAGTTAATTGCTTTGTTAAAGGTTGCCCGGGGAGTACGCAGTACAACTGTGATGCAGTCCACTTCTTTTCTGATCTGCTGATACCAAAGCCAACATTCTTTATGCCCTCCCTTCTGGCTCAAGCTATAACATGGCAATGTGAGATAACTGATGAAACTAAAACACGGCCTGGAAGGAAAACATATTAAAAACAGAACAATATTTTCTACTATCCTTCCATAAAGTTTATTGGCTTTCAGATATAGTAGAAACATTAAACACTATATGTGTCAACATATTCTTTTCCTTTTCAGAAACGAAACCCAAAATTATGAGTCTTTCTCAAGCTCCAAAAGCTATTATACACACAGATCCAAAGCTAGAATACTTCTCACCTGACACAGATACTATTCTGAATACCTCAAGACCATATTGAAATCACACTTAATTGTGTGATATCTCACCTGTGTCATTTTAAATGCTCATTTGTTAATATAATGCTATTCAAATTTACAGAGGTGTGATGGGAAGTTAGACCCAGTGACAATCCATGTGCCTTCAAATATATTTTGTTAAGTGCTTGTTTATATATTTAATAGTAAACCACTTAAGAGTTTAAATAAACTCAATTTGGAGAATTTCTGGAGAAACAGCAGGATGAGGCCAGTAAACTTGTTTAGAAATTAAAAAACAAAGATTTTGTTTCCCTCTGTTCTTGTTTGTTCAATGTAGCAAACTTTACGTAATCAGAAAGAGTAACATTTTTATGCCAAAGAAAAGATGGGGCAGGAAGCATTTATCTCAGAATTAATCAAAAGTTTTCTTAAAATTCAATAAAATCTGTCTCTCTTTTGTTACATTTAGTATGTTCATAAGGAATTAATGACCGAAATTAAATTATTTTAAGGTTGGTTAAGCAGAGGCACTTAAGAGTAAATTTTGTTCTTGGTAGAAGGATAATAAATGCCAAGCTTTATCTCCTGTCATAGTGAGATTTTAAAAGATGATAGAATTTTTATGACTACAGATTCCAATATCCTCTCATTGTAGAATCATTTAAAAATAATTTATTATTACTTTCTATAGTACTATATATACCCAATAGATCTACATGATGCCAAAACAGTTTTTAAATGTGGAAAGTTTAGTTGACTTTTTAGTCTGAATACTTCAAACAATCAATAATAATTAATTTGTATCCCTTTGTTTGTACTGATCAGTGATACCATCCTGGATACTTCAGAAAAATAAACATAAATATTCAAACACTTGAGAAAAAGTTTTGTACAACATATATCATTAAAGGTATATTCCTATAGATATCCATTTCCAAGTATCTTTTTCTAGTATGATAATCCCAAGTATATTTGCTAATGCCACATCATATGACACTAAGTCAATGTAAAGTAATGTAATTATTTTTACTCTGTGATTATGGAGTATACACTGGGATTACGAATATACTAATAACGTTTAATCAAAGGTATTTATAGAAGTTAGGGTTGCATTTTGCAGAAAATTATAAGACACACACATAAACACAAAACTTTCTTTAACAAATTAGTTAGTTTTTCCTCCTCATTTAATGGGTTCAGAGGAAGGCAGTGCAAGGCTGGCACAGTGGTTTTATGATATATTCACTGTCCCAGATACCTTCTACTGTTTCTGTTTGGAATCTTCAGACTATGCATGTCAGAAGATGATTCTCTACTTTTAGCATGCCATTATCATTCTGGAAAAGTTATATAGGAAAAGAGAAGGTGATGGCAAATGACCACGAGACAACAGACAGCCTACCTTTAAAGGGGTTTCCTAAAGACCCGTCTAGTGTCTACTGAGTTACATCTCATTGACAATAACTACTAAGGAAGTAACATAGCTTTTAGTGGGCACCTTCCCCTAAATAGGAGTTCTGCTTTTCCATGCAGAATATAAATATTGAATAGGTAATTACCAGTCTCTGCCACAGTATTCTGTAACTTTGCTGCACAATGGTAAAAAGGTTTAATATATCCCAAATAAGTCAATCTAACTGAGTAAAAAAGACATCAAAGCATTCATCATTTCCACCCCTCCACAAAAGAAATAACATAGTTATTGATTAACTAAACTTCATTAAGTAAGTAATGAAACATGCACGAAGCATACTGTCTTATGAGCAGATATTAAATGATGAGGAAATGGAAAAACAGCTATGAACAGAAAACCAGGAAGGTGTACATGACAGAAAATATACTTTGGATTCCATATTACATTTAGAGTAAAAAGAGAATAACACTTGAGCTCAGTAAATTTACATAATATAAACCACACTGTGCTTAAGAGATAAACTTTTCTGTACCCTAATGCTGCAGTGATGCAATTCTAAAGCATTGGAGGAACAAGAGGGCTTGATAAGAAAATCTATGCGTACCAAGAGGATCACCTGGATGATGAAAGAATAAGTCTTTTAAATTAAAAAAAAATGTTAAACTAATTTGAGTTGGCTAGAGAGGGCATCTCCTAATCTACAATAAATTCAAGGTCATGAAAATAATGAATTTCAATCGTTCTAGAAGAGAAAATCTATACTAATGATTATAAGTGAAGACTCAAACAGGCTTAAAACTTTTAATTAGTGACAGTTATTTAACCATGACAAGCAATACCACAACAGATTTTCATGTTTAATTGATCAATGACAGATCACTATGGTGAACATTCTGAAAGCAAATCAATTGGAAGCTGCCTCACATTTTGAAAGTCAGCTGATCTGTAGTAGATTCACTCTCATCAACAAAATTTAAGAGGTAACTTCAATCCCTTTTTGCCTTTGAACTAACACAAATACACTTCTACAGCAGAAATCAACTGAGTCTTTCCTCAATAGATATCACATTTCTAGGACAAACATTCTCCAAAATCTCTAAGTTTGGCTGGGTTCTGAAATAGGTATTTTCCAAGAAATGTGAAGGTATTTTCTTTTTGTTTTTATTTCAATCCACTCTTTGGTTGTGCTCTGGGTCAAAGCTACAGCAGAGTACATCAGGGGTGATTCAGATCTTCACTATTCTTATTGACTTTCTTTGAAAAAGCTTTCATTTGCAGAGAAATCTAGTCTCACTGTTCAAATGTCATTCAGAATGACTTCACCATGTCTTTGTCTTTGAGTCATTTGTCTGAATCCTTTGTAGAGGCAGTGAGCGTAAAGATGCATTTTAAACTCAGAACAAGTGCCATTGAAAAACTCTGTAAAAAACAAACATAATGAATGATGATAGGTTTTACCATAATGTATTAATGTCTGAATATGGTGTTAGATTCTGTTGCTAATGTTTTACTTATAATTTTTGCATCAATATTCATTACTAAGCTTTGTGTATAATCTTCCTTTGGGGGTTCCATTCATCAGGTTTAGATATCAACTTTACGTATACTCTGGAACAATTTATGTGGCAATGCAATTTTCTAGCCTTGTTGCTAAATGCTGCTAAATGTCCCCAGTGAAATCATCTGAACTTGGTACATTTCTGTAGGGTTTAATAACTTTCCTTATATCTTCCATAGAAATTTTATGTTTATTTTTTTCTCAATTTTCATCAAATTTGACTACAATCTGTGTAGTAAAAATCCATGTATTTTCCTCAAAAATTTATGCATTTCAGCAACTTTTTAAATTATATCTTAAATTCTGGGGTACATGCGCAGGACGTGTACATTTGTTACATAGATATACATGTGCCATGATGGTTTGCTGCACCCATCAACCCGTTATCTACATTAGGTATTTCTTCTAATGAGATCCTTCCCCTAGCACCCCAATCCCTGACAGACCCCAGTGTGTGATGGTCCCCTCCCTGTGCCCATATATTCTCATTGTTCAGCTCCCACTTATGAGTGAGAACATGTGATGTTTGGTTTTCTGTTCTCGTGTTAGTTTGCTGAGAATGATGGTTTCCAGCTTCATCCATGTCCCTGCAAAGGACATGAACTCATCCTTTTTTATGGCTGCAAAGTATTCCATGTTGTACACATGCCACAGTTTTTTTATCCAGTCTATCACTGATGAGCATTTGGGTTGGTTCCAAGTCTTTGCTATTGTGACTAGTGCCCCAGTAAACATATGTGTGCATGTATTTTCATAGTAGAATGATTTATAATCCTTTGGATATATATCCAGTAATGGGATTGCTGGGTCAAATGGTATTTCTGGTTCTAGATCCTTAAGGAATCACCACACTATCTTCCACATGGCTGAACAAATTTACACTCCCACCAAGAGTGTAAAAGCTTTCCTATTTCTCCACATCCTCTCCAGCATCTGTTTTTCCTGACTTTTTAATGCTCGTGATTCTAACTGGTGTCAGACGGTATCTCATTGTGGTTTTGATTTGAATTTCTCTAATTACCAGTGATGATGAGCTTTTATTCCTATGTTTGTTGGCTGCATAAATGTCTTATTTTGAGAAGTGTCTGTTCTTTGGGCAAAAATAAATAAAAAAAATTGAAAAAACAGATCTTCAAAATAAAAGATTACAAAGGAAAACTAAACATTGCAAAGAAAATTAACAAAAAGAGACATTTTATACATTTCATTAAAAATGTTTTGAAAATTTTTGAAAATTTTGAAAATGTTTAATGAATTTGTGTAAAATGTCTGTTTTTGTTTTGTGTAAAATGTCTTTTTTTGTTAATTTTCTTTTGCAATGTTTAGTTTTCCTTTGCAATCTTTTATTTTGAAGATCTGTTTTTTCTAATTTTTTTCATTTATTTTTGCCCATTTCATTAATTTTTAATAAACATTTTGATTTATTGATTGCTCATTATCTTTTTATTTGTTGTCTCAATCTTGTGTTTCCCTTTGATTTACCTTATGCTTTTTCTACCTTGTTGAGTTGATTTGCATGTGCATTCTTAAATTTTCATTGATAATGCCCACCTCTTTAAAATGTATTCTATTGGTATTAACTGTTTATATTGTCATATTTTACAAGTTCTACAATTTGGATTTATATTTTCCCTTTCATTTTGGAGATTTTCAATAGAAAGTTTTCAAATTTCCAAATGGAAAGACTTTTTTGAATTTTTATTTTGAATTTCTAGTCTTCTTATATAATTTTATCAGAAACAATTTGTAATTTCTCTATGGCATGGAACTTGATGTTGTTTTTAAGATGTAATGTTTGAACAATTTTTTGTTAAAGTTCTTTGAGTGTTTGAGCGAAGATATATTCTTTCTCACAGGGTAAAATGTTTGAGACATCACCTAAACTTTTATGTTAAGGATTATGCCATTTACAACTTTTATTTCCTAATTTTTGGTTCACTTGGCCTATATTTAACTGTGAGTGCTGTATTTAACTCTCTTATTAGTGTTTTCTGTTTGTGTCTTCTTGGGTCTCCTGTAGTTTCTGTTTATGTAGATTATTATTATGTCACTTTATATGTAGATATTGGTAGTTGTTATACTTCATTGTGAATTGGGGCTTACACAATATTGAATCATCTTGTTTGGCATATTCAGTTCCTTTTTGTCCGGAATTCCTTTGTCTGATATTTGGAATGCAACTTCTACTTTCTTGATATTCAAACATTTCTCCTAAGTACATATTTGCCTCTTTATTTTGAGGCTTGAGTTCTTTAATTTTAGGCCTCTTTTAAACAGTTCAGAGTTGTGTTTTGTTTGTGAGCCAATTTGAAAATCTTCTTTAAGTGAGTTAAACCCATTTACATTAATTTATATGACTGAAACATTGTGTTCCAACTCCATCATCTTATTTTGTTATATTTATTGTATGTTTATCTTATGTATTATATTTCTTTCTTTATGTGATCTAATTCCTCAGATTTCTTAATTTATTTTCATTCCTTTTGATATGTAGATTGATGTTTAGATTGATTTTATTATTATGTATTATTTATTTTATGTTGTTATCCTTTTTCTTCCAGGTACTCTAATTGAATATGTTATAGATTTTCATTGCCCCTCATTATGTATGCATGTGGTGTTTTTGTTCAAGATTCTTTCCTGAGTTTGATTAATTTTTGTTTTATAACTTTGTTTTTCATATATTTCTTTCCTGTTTTTGAATTCCACATTTAAGATATTTCTCTTACATGACAATTCTTCAAGTACATTTTATTCTGGTTGTAGTGTTGTGATGCAATTGCCTTGATGCCTTGAATTTATATTTGGTGAAAGAAATTTCATAATTTGAAATGTTTTCTGAGTTTTTCTTCTTTCTGAACCATTGTATCGATGCTATCTTCTACTTTCTGTTCACTTCCCAATTTTATTTCCCCAGGGACCAGCAATAACAGTTATTTCACTCATACGAGAAAGAGTGGGGGTCTAACTAGGTTTCTTAGTTCAAGACTGCCCTCTTCCACTGGCATAGAAAAGTGCAGTTTCTTTAAATTTATTGTGTTCTTTTATTCGGATAGGGAGGCAATGCTGTAATTTTGAGTAATGGGCCCCAAATATTTTCATGTTCTTATCCCTGGAACCTGTGAATGTTACTTTATATGGCGAAAGGGAGTTTTGTTATTAAATTTAGAATCTTGAGATGTGGCAATTATCCTGGATCGTGCAAGTAGACCCAATATAATCTAAACAGTCTTTATAAAGAGGAAGCAGGAGGATCAGAGACAGAAGGCAATGCAATGATGGAAGCAGAGATTTGAGCGAAACACTTTGAAAATAAAGAAAAGGTGCATACGCCAAGGCCTCAGGCAACCACTAGAAGCTTAAAAAGGCCAGAAAGAGACTCTTCACTAGAGCCTTCAGAAGGAAGCAGTCTGGCTAACATCTTGACTTTAGCCCAGTGAAAATGATTTCAGACTTCTTGTTTTAGCTACCAAGATATGGTAATTTGTTATAGCAGCAGTAAAATAGAAAATGAATAAAGGGCGTGACTTATGAATTTATAATTTCCTTGTATTTCAGCAGGATCATTTATTTCTTATTTCTTTTAATTTATATTTTAAGTTCAGTGGTACAAGTGCAGGTTTGTTACATAGGTAAACTTGTCTCATGGTTGTTTGTTATACAGATTATTTCGTCACCCAGTATTAAGCCTAGTACCCATTAGTTATTTTTCCTGATCCTCTGCCTCCTCCCTCACTTCACCTTCTGCCCTCCAAAAGGCTCCAGTGTGTGTGGTTCCCCTGGATGTTTCCCTGGGTCATCATGATTTTGCTCGACTTACAAGTTAGAACATGTGGCATTTGGTTTTCTCTTCCTGTGTTAGTCTGCTAAGGATAATGGCCTCCAGCTGTTTCTTTTCCTGATATTTCTTTTTCTTTACCACCAAATCTCCAAGAGATGATTCCTCCTTCCATGTTATCACCTTATCTTAAAGAAGTGGCACCTTCTCAGTACAGGTCCCACAGCCTTTCAAGGTTCTCCCTTTCGATTCCTCAATAGCTATCGCTCTAATGTATCACATCAGATTTGCTCTCAGTATTCTGCATTCGGCATGGAATCTGTCTTTCTAAAGTTATTGTATCTGTGTTCCATCACAGCTAGGTATGCAGTCTGGAGCTGTTTCTGGTGAATTGGTATGTGTATTTTCCATATGTACAGATAGTTTGAAGTTCCTAGTACTGTCCATCTCATAGTTATGATGAAGATGTGAGTTTTAATTTTTTTGTGAGAATATTTGAATTGAGATTATACTGCCATCATTTTATGATAAACCAGAAACCAAAACTGTATCTATTGACTCCATAGGAATGATGAGGATTTTGCTATTTTCAAAATTTGCTCTCTTTACATTTGGATTTTTGATATGTCTGTTATTATTTTTCTTTTGGTCATATTTATTATTGTAAATGATATTCTTGAAACTCCATCAATGTTTGAAAAGTTTCTTTTGCTCTAGCCTTTGTCAGAAAAGGATATTAGTGAGCAACACTAATTTTCTCTCCCTTTTCACTGCCCAAGTTCTTTCAGTTACACATCTACTTTCACTTTTACTTTTGCATTGCTATGATGATTTTCATTTACTTTTTGTTGTCCAATAACTTGCTTTTTCTTAGACTTAATCTGAAATTCATCTCCCAGTAAAGCATATTTATATGATTTTTAAAATATTTTTTGATATCAAGTTGTGAGTTAGAATTATATTTATTTATTTAGCAAATAACATGAGCCTGTCCTTCTAAAAGCACATTGTATCTAGGATCAAGGTCAAGTGGAAACTTTTATTATTCTTTTTAAGTCATGACATATTTCAGAAAGTTAATACTTCCTGTAATTACTTTTTCTAAATTCTTCATTTTTCTTATCACATCCTCATCTTTCCTTCAGCTCTTACGTATTGGATTTTTGTGTCTCATGTATTGTTCTTATTGCTTAATTCATTTATATATTTTTACAATAATTTTTAATTCATTTTATTCATTTTTACAACAGTTTTATGATTTTAATTGCACAGATGAAGAAACTTAAGTACAGTGGTATTGATGAACATAAGCTACAGAGTTCATGACTTTTTAATGAAGCCAACTATCCTGACGTTAAATCACGTAATCACATAATCTTTTCTTTTCAGTCCTCCTCACCCTTTACGCTGACCCTCTCCCTGGAAAGCTCCCATTTAGAGCTCTCTCTCCTGCTGCTCCCATCTATAATACTCACAGTACAGGCCTGCTGACATGTTGACCTGTGACTCCTTGCCTTCCTTACACTGCTCTTCTGGATTAGATCCAGAGATAATTATGTGACAAGTGCGAAAGCAAATCTGCTGGCATCCAATCTGATCGGTCCGTGCCTAAGTTCTACAAACTGCCCCTGGTTTATTTCCTAGTTTTCCTGGGGTACATCCCAAAAAAGTTTTCTAAGAATAAGTACATATCAGGTGAAAGTATTAAGTCCAAAATGTTTTAAGAACATCTTATGATATCTTAGCAATTAATTCACAGATTATTCAGACGTGGATGATAGGTGACATTTTTAAAATAATTTTCGAAGATGTTGTTACAGTGCCTAAGAAATCAGTTTCATGCCATGTTTAGCTTTAAATCTGCTAAAACCACGATTTGTTTTTCCTGAATATCCTAATAAGAGAAAAACTAGACACAAGGGACTGATATTTTTTCTACTAATAGAAAATCCTGAACTCTTTTTATAGACCTCAGTAAGATTAACACAGTTCATTAACTTATTTTCCTACAACAGTCTATAGATGAAATAAACATTGAAATGTTTTGCAATTTAAATAAGACCCTTTTTGCACTTGTCTGACATATTAATAGCAACCTCATTTTACCATGTTCCTGAGGTTATAGAGTTTAAATATCTCTATCTTACCAGCATAATAATATTTTATTCTTAAGGCTTATCAAATACTTTTAAGACTATGGTTTTAACCAAGGTGATATTGTAAGTTGAGGTGATATTACAATACATATAAATAGTTAGGTGTTTCAATTTGTATTAGAGAAGATACCAGTTAGAAAGCACCTCTAAATAAACCATTTTACTGTAAGGGAAAATTAATAACCTATTTCTTTTGTCTTCCGTAGATCTGAAAGTGATAAACAATACAATTCTTAATTTGAACGATTGCTTCATTTCACCGAGTAGAAGAATTTAATAATGCTGTTTTTCAAGCACTTGTCTACCATGGAAATACTGTGAAGGAAAATTACTGTGAGTAAATTTTCTGAGAACATTTGTTAATTTTCTTGTGGTTTATTCCTCGATCCATTGTGTTCCACACTTGAGTATTGTTGAAAATTTGTGGAAAGATAAGGTTCTTGTGTTCAGCATGATAAAATAAAAGCCTTCCTTTGGTATACAAATACATATATGCATACATTGAACCCTAATGCTATATGCAGTATCTTTTCCGGGACATTTATTTTTTTCCCAAATGTTACATCATTATGAAAATTTCCATTTCAAAGTAAAAAAATAATATTATACTGTTGCTGAAATATAAGTGCTTTGTCAGGAACACATTATATAGTAAAAGTGCATTATATGTTCAAACAAACAAAATAGTAAACCCAGTAATTATTCACTTATTTTAGAAGGAAGTAGTATTATGCATTTACCAAAATATTCAACCACAGCATCCAATATCACAGCATTTTATTTTACAAAGAGATGGCCCTTTGAGTAGAGTGTTTGACAAACTGATCATCTCATTTGCCACAGTACCATGCATCCAGACAATAAATCCTCAAACATATTTTCCACATAAAAAATATTGGCAAACATTTCCAAAATTTTGTTTCCATTTATTCATGTGGATGTTCCCTCTCAACAACACTTTTTTCATATTAAGAGTTTTACAAAATAGCTTAATCTAGAACATTAGTACCTTTGTGTACCAACATAGAGAATACATTTAACTAAAGAATTTTGGCTCACATCTGTAATCCCAGCACTTTGGGAAGCTGAGGGAGGCAGATCATGAGGTCAAGAGATCAAGACTATCGTGGCCAACATGGTGAAGCCCCGTCTCAATTACAAAAATTACAAAAATTAGCTGGGCGTGGTGGCATGCCCCTGCAATCTCAGCTACTCAGGAGGCTGAGGCAGGAGAATCGCTTGAACCCGGGAGGCAGAGGTTGCAGTGAGTCGAGATTGTGCCACTGCACTCCAGCCTGGCAATAGAAGACTCCATCTCAAAAAAAAAAGGAAAAAAAAAGGAAAGAAAGAATTTCAATTATGCTTTTAAAAGAAGTGTTCTTTATAGTGTTGTTTAAATAGAAAATCTTTGTGTTTCAGAAGTGAGAAATCACTTGCTTTAGCAATGATTTATTAAACACAAAGAATCATATATTAAATATCTACTAGAAAAAATTTTAGTGTAGAATTTGATCATAAAAATGACTTTTATAATGCATAAGTATGTTTATTAGACTATACCTTTTTGTCAAATTACAAATACTTTGTTTCTTTGTTTTTTGATCTTTTGAGACAGGGTCTTGCTATGTTGCCCAAGCTGGAGTACAGTGGCAATTCACAGGTGTGATATTAGCACACTGTAGCCTAGAATTCCTGGGCTCAATCTTTCTGTCTCAGCCTTCTGAGTATCTGGCACTACAGGAGTGTGCAACCACACCAGCTCCCTAATTATAAGCACTTAAAAAATTATGGGGATGTCTGAATACCTATCTTCTCTAAGTAGGAATTTAAAAGACAGATGTTACTGTACAACCCTTATGTGCACTCTTAAGTTTTTGCCAAAGTATTTCCAATAAATAATTCACAAAGATATTAACTAGTTAGGTGAACTGTGTTACTTTAATATGCTAATAAACTCCCCTTTTTGCCATGTAGAAAAATGAATCTTTTCTGGTCATAGAGATTGATATGGTTTGGCTGTGTCCCCACCCAAATCTCATCTTGAATTGTAGTTCCCATAATCACCATGTGTCTTGGGAGGGACCCGTTGGGAAGTAATTGAATTACGGGGATGGTTTCCTTCATGCGGATCTCATGATAGTGAGTGAGTCCTCACCAAATTTGTTGGTTTTATAACCATCTGGCATTTCCCTGCTGACACTCGTTCTCTCTCCTGCCACCCTGTGAAGAGGTGCCTTCTCCCATAATTGTAAGTTTGGTGAGGTCTCCCCAGCCATGCAGAACTGTGAGTGAATTAAACCTCTTTTCTTTATAAATTACCCAGGCTCTGGTATTTCTTCATAGCAGTGTGAGAACAAACTAATACAGTAAACTGGTACCACAGAGAGTAGGGCACTGCTATTGAAATGGCATACCTATCTTGATCCTTACATGGAACATGTAAAGGGGTTGGCTCATTTACTCAGCCCACAGCTCTCAACATGTCACAGGAGGGGAGATGCAGGTGAGTAGGTGCAGCGGCCAGGAAAAGCGATTCTGGATGCTGGCAGGAGTAGAATTCTGTGCAGCCCTGCAACAGCATCTAAGGGAATACCTGTGACCCCCCACAGCCCCAGAGGGCATGTGATACAGTGTGCCTGTTTAACTTTGCCATCCATGGATGGCTTATATGTTTAAAAGCTCAGTGGAGGGTGACGGTGATGGCCTTTTGCACACTCCCTTGGCACCTGAGCTTTTGTCTGACATCCAGGAATAATCAGGCTGTGTGAATGAATTGAAGGGTGGTGAATGTGGAGGATTTTGTTTAGCAGTGGAAGTGGCTCTCAGCAAGAAGGGGAGCTGGAAAGGGAATGAAATGAAAAGGTGGTCTTTCCCTGGAGTTTGGCCATCCCTGGACAAACTCTTCTCCAAAGTCCCACCATCAAGCTGGCCCTGTGAAGTCAAGCTGCTTCTCTCTGACACCCAACTGCTGCTTCTTTTCTTTCCTTCTCTGCCAGTGGTGCCTGGAGTTTTATAGGTACAGAATGGGAGGGTGTGGGGCGGGGCAGGCCAGAGTGGTTTTGGAAAGGCAACATTCAGGTGGGAACATAAGAATGCATGTTCTCACTTTGGGCCATGGTCCCAGGCTTAGGGTGTGACTCTTGCCAGAGACCAACCTCTTCTACCTAGTATATACCTGCTTCCTGTCTGTGTCACCATAAAGATACCCAAAAATGTGGAAGCAACTTTGGAACTGGGTAACAGGCAGAGGTTGGAATAGTTTAAAGGGCTCAGAAGAAGGCAGAAGGATGTAGGAAAGTTTGGAACTTCCTAGAGACTTGTTGAATGGTTTTTACCAATATGCTGATAGTGATATGGACAATGAAGTCCAGGCTAAGGTGGTCTCAAATGGAGATGAGTAACTTCTTGGAAACTGGAGTAAAGCTGACCTTGCTATGCTTTAGCAAAGCGACTGGTGGCATTTTGTCCCTGCCTTAGAAATCTGTGGAACTTTGGACTTGAGAGAGATGATTTAGGGTATCTGGTGGAAGAAATTTCTAAGCGGTAAAGCACTCAAGAGGAAACAAAGCATACAAGTTTGAAAAATTTGCAGCCTGATGATGTGATAGAAAAGAAAAACCCATTTTCTGGGGGAAAATTCAAGCCAGCTGCAGAAATTTGCATAAGTAACTATGAGCTAAATGTTAATCACCAAGACAATGGGGAAAATGTCTCTAGAGTATGTCAGAGACCTTTATGGCAGCTCCTCCCATCACAGGCCCAGAGACGTAGGAAGGAAGAATGATTTCCTGGGCTGGGTCCAGGGCCCCCAAGCTTTGTGCAGGCTCAGGACTTGGTGCTCTGCATCCCAGATGACCCATCCATAGATAAAAGGGGCCAAGGTACAGCTCAGGCCATTGCTTTAGAGAGTGCAAGCCCTAAGCCTTTGCAGCTTCCACATGGTGTTGGTCCTGCATGTGTTCAGAAGACAAGAATTCAGGTTTGGGAACCTCTGCCTAGATTTCAGAGGATGTATGAAAATGCCTGGATGTCTAGGCAGAAGTCTGTTGCAGGGGTGGAGCCCTCATGGAGCACCTCTGGTAGGGTAGTGCAGAAGGAGACTGTGTAGGGGGTCCAGCCTTCTGCACAGAGGTTCTCCTGGTAGGGTAGTGCAGAAGGTTGGACTCCCACACACACAAAGTCTCCACTAGGAAACTCCCTAGAGGAGCCATAAGAAGAGGACCACTGTCCTCCAGACCCCAGAATGGTAGATCCATGGACAGCTTGCACAGTGTGCCTGGAAAAGCCACAGACACCCAACACTAGCCCATTAAAACAGCCATGAGGGGAAACTGTATCCTGAAAAGCCACAGATGCAGAATGCACAAGGCCATTGGAGCCCACCTCTTGCATCAGCATGACTTGGATGTGAGATGTGGAGTCAAAGGTGATTATTTTGGAACTTTAAGGTTTAATGACTATCCTCTTAGATTTTAGACTTGCATTGAGTCTGTATACCCTTTGTTTTGGCCAATTTATCCAAGTTTGAACTGGTATATTTACCCAATGCCTGTACCCCCATTGTATCTAGGAAGTAACTAACTCATTTTTTATTTTACAGGCTCATAGGCAGAAGGGATTTGCCTTGTCTCAGCTGAGAATTTAGACTTGGACTTTGAGTTAATGCTGGGATGAGTTAAAGCTTTGGGAGACTGTTGGGGAGGCAGTATTGATTTTGAAACATGAGAACATGAGATTTGGGAGGGGCCAGGGGCAGAAAGATATGGTTTGGCTGTGTCCCCAGTCAAATCTCATCTTGAATTGTAGCTCCCTTTGTCCCCACATGTTGTAAGAGGTACTTGGTGGGAGGTATTTGAATCATGGGGGGCATTTCCCCCATGATATTCTCATGATAGTGAGTTCTCACCAGATATGATGGTTTTATAAGAATTTGGCATTTCTCCTGCTGGCACTCATTCTCTCTCTTGTTGCCCCTGTGACAGTAAGTTTTATGATAGTAAGTTTTATGAGGCCTCCCCAGCCGTGCAGAACTGTGAGTCAATTAAAGTTAGTTTCCTTATAAATTACAAAGTCTCGGGTATTTTTTCATAGCAGTGTGAGAACAAACTAATAGAGAGATGGCGTAGGAATATTATATATCCCTCTTAAAATCTAATAATCACCAGGAAAATGCAATGATTAATATGCATACAAAATTTTTCACATATTTTCATATTTTCTGTGTTGATCATTAGGGATATGTTTGAAGGATATGTTAGACATAGCACTATGGTGAACCTGAGGGTTAGAGAAGAAGAAAATAGATAATAATAGCTGTAGCTTACTTCTCTGAGCCTATAAAAAATAAACATTGTTGGGAATGAATGATAGCAGGCAATAGTCCTTGACTCGTCAAATGACTTTATGACATAGTGCAAGTTTTCTGTGGGGGGTATGGAATAGGAATAATCTTCCGTGAATTACCTAATCAAAGTAGCCTCCCTGGAAAAAGATGAAATTTAAAATTTTGTTCTATAATAGTTTATTAAATAATTTAAATTTGAAAATAATTGGTAAAAGTTGCTATAAAAAAGTTTTAGTGTGGTTTCATTCATCAAAGCTGAATAAATTAGTAAAGATTCATTGCAGCCTGACTTTTGACAAGTGAAAAGATTCGTGAAAATTGACTACAGTGACTGGAAAGTTAATTGTGAACAGGAACACAAGGCATAAAGACAATTGCAGAATGAATAAAATGTTTATTAGAAAATGTTGACAATACAAAGCTCCGTCCTTGTAGCTAACATTTCAACTTTTGGAAAATAGTCATTGTCTATTAAAGTTTTATGAACAGGTAAACAGTAGTATTGATATCAAATCTGATAGAGGCCTAGTTTAACAAAATAATTAGTATTCAAGATAGTCAAGTTTAAAAACAATGGCTTTTAGTAGAGAATACAGCTCATAATGCTTGAGACATTTTCTTTGTGAATGCTGAGTTAGGACTATTTCAAAGAAATAAAGGATTGATTAAGTATGTGTACCATGTGGCTCCTAATATTTCCTTATTGCCATCAAATATAATAATCTTTACAGCTTTCTGTGCAATTGTTATACAAGATCATTTACCCCGAAAAAAAAGCTTAAGATCAGAAAGGAATAAGGAAAACATACAACCTTATTAACTTATTTTCTGTGCTTGATGTTTTTCTGTAATTTTATTCTGTGCTATCTTTTTAAGAAAAATGACAATACATTTGCTCCTAAATCTATGCCAGTGTTTTCTCTTGAAGAGTAAAGTGTAGACAAGTATCTTGTTGGGTTGAACTTCCTGGATTTTATCCACTTCCATTCATCAATTGTTTCCTATATGAGGGAATAATTCTGAAAAAAAATCCTGTGGGCTGAGTTTCTTGCACATTATAGGTACATATGAAAACAATAAACAATGTGTGTGAAGTGTTTTGTAAACTTTGAAGTGCTGTACAAATTTGTTTATTAGAAAATATAACTGGGGATGAGTTCTCTCACTTTCCTACACATTGCCATCTGTTTTGAAAAATATTTTCATGCCCTCTTTTGTGCCTTAATCAAGAAATCAAAATTTTGTTGGCATTTTGTTTCCATTAAGAATTTTTATAGTAAATATTGTTTCAAGTGTGTAATAATATGTAACACTCTTCTAGTCTATTATCCCATTAAAAATAGACAAAATTATGACATAAATCATTTGATTATTCTTAGTCACTGCTCAAAATATCCCGAAATTCTTCCTTGTATTGACAATTTAAGTAAATATTGCAAAGTTGAAGAGATTAATATATTTTAAAAACCCTATTAATTTGCTAAGAATGTTCAGTAGAAAAGATAACTACATTCTCAATATCTTATAAGTTTCTAATGATTTTGTAGACAGAGATGATAAAATTTCTATAGATGGTTTGTTTCTACCGAAAAACGTAGAACAAATTGGTTATGATATTCAAAGATTTTACTCCTGCATGCATCTTTATCAGGATTTATTAATAACAGAGTCTCACATTTGTATAGTCAGCATTACCTTCATGTTAACTTCAAAGCTTTTACTAGGTTGGTGCAAAAGTAATTGCGGTTTTTGCTATTACTTTCAATGGCAAAAACCGCAATTACTTTTGCACCAACCTAATATTTTTCAAAAAGAAGCAAAAAGTAGTCCAATGTCATATTTTCTGTTCTGGGATCGAGGCTTTTGTATAATGGCACTGCTTAAGTGATATAAAAATAGTCACTCTGATACATAGTAAGGATAATATTTTGCTCATACATGATACTATATCCCATAGTCCCTACATAAGCATTGAGCCCTGTATCAGTCAGGTTTCTTTAAAGAAAAAGAAGTAATAGGATATGTATCTTATTTTAGAGAAAGAGAGAAATTTTTAAGAATTGACTTGCATGACTATGGGGACTGGCAAGTCAAAAACCTGTAGAGCAGCTGGCAGGCTAGAAGGTAACAATTGATCTTGAGTCCAAAATCTACAGAATAGACCTGCAGGCTGAGTACTCATACAGGATTTCTGTTATAATCATAAGGCAGGATTATTTCTTGTCTGGGAAGCCTCAATTTTTGCTCTTAAGGCCTTGCACCAATTGGATAAAGCCTAGCCACATTAGTGAGAGTAATCTGCTTGACTTGAAGTCAACTGATTATAAATGCTAATTACATCTACAATATACCCTCACAGCAAATTCTAGACTAAGAGTTTCACCAAACAACTAGGCACAATAGCCCAGTCAAATTGAAACACAAAATTAACCATCACAAATTCTAAAACAACCCAGTCAATATTTGACTTTTCTTTTAGATTCTTACTCTTGAATTTAAAATATGTTGAAACATATTATTTAGGGTCCATGAAGGCATAACAATAATATATTACATTTTTATTTAAAATTGGAGCTAATGTTGGCTGGGCACAGTGGCTCATGCCTATAATCCTAGCTTTTTGGGAGGCCGAGGTGGGTGGATTGCCTGAGCTCAGGAGGTCAAGGCCAGCCTGGGCAACACGGTAAAACCCCATCTCTACTAAAATACAAAAAATTAGCCGAGAGTGGCGGCATATGCCTGTAGTCCCAACTACTCTGGAGGCTGAGGCAGGAGAATTGCTTGAACCTGGGAGATGGAGGCTGCAGTGAGACAAGATTGCACCATTGCACTCCAGCCTGGGCAACAAAGTGAAACCCCGTCTCTCCCAAATAAAAAATAAAATAAAATAAAATAAAATAAAAATAACTAAAATTGTAGCTAATGTTTATTGGAACCTAACTGAACTAGTTATACCCAGTATTGATACATTATTAATGATTTGTTTCAAAATTGTGTGAAGTCATTAAACTAGGGCATGACGTGGACAGGTACCCACTCCTAAAGGGAATTATTTCTTATTTACCTTTCCATGACAGCATAAGTAAAGACATGTGCAATTCATCACATTATGCAAAGAAAAGCAATTACATGTACCAGTGGTTATGTTAACTTTTTATACAGAAGATAAGTAAATGTTGCTTCCATTTGGCAGAAGTTATTTACCAGCTTGATAATTTCATGATTCATCTATTTCCCTTCAGAGCTTATTTTGTTATAATATTGGTAGATGTACATTTCAATCTTTCCTGGAAGGTAGTGTTTCAGATATTTTACTTCTATCTTTTCAATTCTTGCACGATACTTTTCTATTTCAGAAAAAAATATATATTGGTGAAAATCCAGCCAGAGAACTAAGCAGTAAAAGCAGCAACTGCTTCTCATGTGGCACCTAACAACCCATCACCCTCTTTCCTCAAATGTTATTTATGTAATCTTTTTATTCATCTCCCTTTTAACAACTCTCTTTCACCTTCTAGTGGAGATAAGACTTAAAATATGAGGACACATTAGATCTTCTTCAGTTTAGTTAAAGTCAAACTGAAGATTCAGAAATCTCTGTGAAGATTTTAGATTTTTCACAACTTGGACCATGTCAAAATATGAGAAATTAAGTTGACGGTTTAAAGCCTTTTACAATATTTATAATTCCACTAGTTTTTTTGAGTGCTATCTTATTTACTATCATTTATAAAGGTCATTTGAATAGCTCTTTAGAAACTGTTAAAGATTTTAAATATGACATCAAATCTCTCACTCCCCATTAGACTTTTCTGTCTAAATAGATTCACTGTGGCTGTTTATAAACATTCAGGTGACTTTCAACACTGAATAAATTTCATACACAGGCCAGTGCAGCCTAATAGCTTGAGGACTTTTCAAAAATGGTAAATGCACAAACTAATCCTTTGAATATCAGAAAATAGGGCCAATAAGTCCTGCTAATTTACATATGATAAGTTTTTCTAATTACTTTTTAGCTTTTTGTTTTGAGACAGGATTTCACTCTGTCACCCAGGCTGGCATGTAGAGGCACAATCACAGCTCACTGTAACCGCAAACTCCTGGGCTCGAACAATTCTCCCACCTCAGCCTCTCAAGTAGCTAGGACTACAGATGCATGCCACCACACTCAGTTTTTTTTTTTTTAATATTTTTTATGTTTGGTAGAGATGAGGATCTCATTATGTTGCCCATACTGATCTTGAATGCCTGGCCTCAAGTAATCCTCATGTCTCAGCCCCCCAAATTGCTGGGATTATAGGCATAAGCCACCATGCCCTGATTAATTTCTATTCATTTATCTGTTTTTTTGTCAATTTTTTCAGGTCTTTTTTTCTCAGTTACCTATAATTTTATGAGAAATTGACAAATAACATGATAATACTGTTCTATTTTAACATCATCATTAATATTCTTCTTTTCTGGACCATTGCTCTGTTAGATTTCCCCCGGGTATGATATCTTTGTAAATGTTTTTATTATAATCTTAAAAACCATTATAAACAATAAATTCATTCTATATTTGATTTTCTACTTCAATGTGCTCTCTTAAATTACATGTAACTGTTTATATTCTGTTTCTTTTTTTCTGTTTGTTTCATTTTCACAATGTCTATTCCCCTTTCCTTCTATAGCAGCTTTTCATTCAGTTACCTCTTTTTCAAATAGAACTATAATTTCACCTACTCTTATTGTAATATCTTCTTATAATACAGCATCTTTCTAATTTTTTTAGATTTCCATACTTAATTTTACCTTGCTAAACCTTAGTTCACTGAACTTTCTCTAATTGAAGTGAAATATCATTTCCCATAGCACTTAAAAGTAATATTCTACTATATTGAAACAAAGTAATTTCTGGTGCAAGGCTAATTTTAAAATTTGCAATAAAGATTTCATAATCATAAAAAAGTTTTTTATGTTTATATTTAATATAAACTTATTAGAGTGGTCTATTTTGGTTGAATTCTATATTTTCTGGTTCATAAGTTCACTCAAAGTGAAATTTAATAATCTATTTGGTATAGTAGATTTAGCTGCATTTGTTATCTAAAAATACCTGATATATTATTAAAGTATAAAGTATTATAAAGTATTGTAAACAGCTTAAATAGCAGTCCAAATAAAGTATCTTCAGAAGTTGCTTGTGTTTCACGTGTTATTGTGTCAACTAAATAAGAGACAAGAACCACATGGGTTATTTATTATGCCATTTATTCATTAAGCAATTATTTTTTCATTATATGCTGGGCCTTGGTCTGCATTTGGGACCCAAATGGGACACCAGACAAGGCTCCTAATTTCACAATGCAGTGTAGAAAGGCAAAATAATCAATAAAACATCAAATACGTGATTTAATGAAAAGAAAGTAGTGTGAAATAATAGAAAGTAACCAGGGGACTTCGGAGAGGAGGTGTTTAGGGAAGGCTTTTGGATGACATGACATTTGAGCCGAGGTTTTACTAATAAATAGGAAACTGTCTTATAGGAGAGCTTCCCAGGTAGAGAGAAAGCTAGAATTAAAGCTCTATATCCCAAACGGCATGGCGTGATAAATTATCAGAAAACAAGCTGTGCAGTAGAAGCATAGAGACTTGAAGGCAGATGAGGTACCACACATTTGCCCTAGTTTTGTTATCTGAAGTGATATGTTCTCTCTGTGAAATGGCATTTCTTTTACTAGTTGGTTATAAGAAACATTTCCAGTTAATCAGTATCTTTAGGTACCAGAGTAATAGAGTAGTAATTGATGAAGGACAGTTGTTTGGTCCTAAGAGCAATTTAAAGTCTTGCCTACCTTGTGAGAGTCTCTGGATTCTGCCTTGCAAGCAAGAAGAATATGTGAGTGGCTGCAAGGGTCAGAAGAGAGGAAAAACTCTCAGGTTTGAAAAAGGAGGACATTTTCATAGGATGTAAGTTAAGCCATATGAATCTAACATCATAGTAGGACCTGTACAATGCAGCAGATGCAGCAGAGACCAATACCCAATACGCTTGTCATGCACAACACCCTTGTCATGCACAAGACAATCTATATCTGAGAAGTGGCCAGCAGAATACACTCAGGAAAATCCACCTCCTACATTACTAAATGTTGCTTTAATACGTGAACTTATGCTTGAAAACTGAAATTCCCTTGGGAGAAAGAAATGGGGGAAAAAAAAAGATTCCTGAACTAGATAAGTATTCGCCTGGGTAAGTATTCAACTGGGAATTGATTTGCCTTAAGTCAGCAAGGCATGTTCCAATCATAAGTTGATAGTGGGGGAAGTAGAACTAAGCTAAGTTAAATTGTAGGAAGCTAAGGTTGCATACTTACACATCCAAAATTATAGCTATTAAAATATTTAACTTTTTCTCTTGCCTATGGGCAGGACCAGTGACTTCAACTAACAGAATAAGACACAGTTGATGGGATGTCATTCTTGTAATAGATTATGTTATATGTCAAAGAATTTCACTCTCATGATTGTTTTTAATAGGTAACTTTTTGTTTGTTTGTTTCTTTGTTTTTTGAGATGGAGTCTCACTCTGTCACCCAGGCTGGAGTGGAGTGCAGTGTCTCAATCTCGGCTCACTGCAACCTCCCCCTCCTGGGTTCAAGTGATTCTCCTGCCTCAACCACCCAAGTAGCTGATATTACAGGCTCCCACCACCACTAAAAATTTTTGTATTTTTAGTAGAGACGGGGTTTCGCCACGTTGGCCAGCCTGGTCTCAAACTCCTGACCTCAGGTGATCTGCCCACCCTGGCCTCCCAAAGTATTGGCATTACGGGTGTGAGGCATCAAGCCCTGCCTCAATAAGTAACTTTATATGGCAAAGTTTGTGCGATGTCATTCTCATAATTATGTTACATTATATAAGACTTTATCTTGGCAGAGTAGAGTCAGAAAGACTCTCTTCGTGACTTTGATGAAGTAAATGACCATGCTGGAAAAGCCCTTGTGGTAAGGAACTGCAGGTGGCCTTTAAATAATTGCAAGCAACCAAGTGATGTCAGCAAGGTGGCAGACTAGGAAGTCTCAGCCTCCACTCCCCTCTACAGAAAGTTCAACTAGCAACTAGCAACAGATTAGAACATGCTTTTGAAAATCTCAACACTTGGAAACAAGCCTGAGATACTCGTGTGGTGCACAGAACTGAATGAAGTCTGAATTAGTAAGGTAAGAATGGTTTCACTACAACTGCACCTCTACCCCCACCAAGCCAGCACAATGTCCGATAGAGGGGATTTTCCTGGGCCCATAGTTTCTACATGAGGAAAGAAGAATTGAGAAAGTCATCCAGCTTCCCTAGCATTCTGAGACTCTTGCCAGGAGTCCCACTCTAGTTTTACCTCACATGGGGAACACTGGAGGAAATGGCATAGATAGACCACCCCTCCTAGCCATGTACAAACAAAAGAAGGCAGAGGTCATAGTGACCAGCATGCAGATCTTGGTGGTAGCTCCGTGGCTCTGTGTTTCTGCCATCTGCAGCCCAGAATCAGAGACATCACCCTACCTCATAGCTCACAGCAAAACTGAGTGGTGGCCTTCAAAAGCACAATGGGAAGTGCAACCTAGCTTGAGTCCTCACATTGCTAGTCTTCCTGCCCAGCCTCAGAACCCACCCTAATGACCTTGCCCAGGTAGGAAGACTAACACTTCCTCACATTTCAAAGAAGCAGAGGGGTTACGCCTCTTGACCCAGGAGGTCAAGCAGCCACTGAACTCAACTAAAAGCCCACCCCACAGCTCCATCCTAACAATAAGGCAATGCGCAATTGCACATTCTTATTCTTTCATCCTTCATATTATTATTTACAATGCAAATTATAAGACACAATTAATTAGATTGAAAATATAGATAATTGAATATTTCAGTAAAATATCCTTATTTATCTCACAGAATGACCCATAATAAAGGCAGATGATGTGTCCTCACCTTTTGTAACCAAACCAGATACCTAAAAATAAGTTAATTGACACTAAAGAGCATAATATTTAAATGATAAAATAATTCATCTCTAAGTATAAAATTTAAATATTTTTAGATATGTTGCTAATGGCTTTTTAAATCATTTTTATTTTTTCTATTAAAATTTTGCCAGATTGAATGAAAACAGAATCTACTGTATTTTCACTTACATCAGCATTACTTAAACATCCTATAAATAGAAGCAAGTTTTTTATTGTTTAAATTCTGCATAAAATGCAAGACTGCTATATTATTTTCATAAAGATTGAAAAAAATCTCAAAGAATAAGCCGAATCTCTTATAATTGCTACCAAATTCCCAGTTCGAATGTAGAGAATATTTTTGAGTCTAATTTTTATCTGACTTTCTACGGTAACGTTACCATGGCCATATTAATTCATTCAAATTGACAGAGTCTATACTCAAAGATATAATATAATGCAATAGAAAATAGTAATGTAGCCAAAATTTCAATATTTTAGAGTGAAAGAAACATGCTTTCGTAGCTACCTAGTGGAATGATTAGAGATATTTTCCAATTTCTCTGAGGCTGAGTTTACTTTTTCAATTGGAAATAGTGTTTGTATTTTCTTATTTTTGGTAAGAAATACATACAATATTCCTGTCATATAGTTGGTACACAAAAAAATGACAGTTGGTATCATTAAATATAAACATCACTGATTAGGAAAACAAGATGTCAATTCATGATGAGTTGAGAAGACCTAACATAATTTTCTAACCCTAATTAGAGAATAAACATTGAACACGCAAAACACCAAAAAATTATATTTAATGATACTCTTCCTTGTTGCTTTATTTTTTCTTCTCTGGTATCTATTCACTTATACTTTCTCATTCTGTAATTACATAATTCTGAAAAGTTAAGCTTCTACATATTGGTACTACATAGCTGCTTGATGAAGAAGGAAAATGTCAGCTCTTCTGTCACTCAAAAAACACAACATATAGAAGCTAACCAAATCTTTTTCAGCTCCATTGAGATAAAAACAAAACAAAACAAAACAAAAACACTAGTATATTAAGCAGTTCATCACTAGGAGAAAGAATTTGAGCACTATTCCTATTTCTAACTCAAGTGATGTGCATGATTCTGGAAAAAAACACCTCATTCATCAGGTACAACATGTAAAAATGTATGTAAAAATAAATGTGTTGGTTGATGTAGTCTTTCCTATTAACTTTAAATATTTTTCACCCCAAATGAAAGGAGTTTAAGCAACATCACATACAATTTAGGTTGGATGAGAATTTCCTTATTGTAGCAGTAATCAAACATTAGAATGACATATAAAATATACTTTGTCTCTCACAGCAGATTAGCATCCAAATTGGCAGCAGTTAATTACATAAGCTTATGTTAAATAATTTTCCAAAATTATGTCTACGTATAGCATTACAAATGTTCAATAATTTTTAAAAATAAATTACATATGCTCATTTATAGGCACTTTAGTTACTTAGACTACAAATAGTAATAAAAATTAGCTTCTAAGAGAACAATTCATTTCTTCTTCTTCCCATTGTAAAGGATGTAAAACAACACCTATAAGAACAGTTAGTTAACAAGAACCGATTTTAAGTTGTTTGTTTGTTTTCTAAACACTGACAGCTGTCATTGGGAATAGGAAAGGTACTAAAATCATATGGCTGACACATGTTTGAGACAAAAGCCTAGATATCATCAATTTTAGATATTCTCTTTAATATACAGTTAGATTTGCAACAGTAACTTAGTGTTTGTCTTCAGTGCCTTCTGTATTTAGCAATGCTTATATAAATAGTGTTCAATCCTTTTTTTTTTCCAACTAAGGTATGCACATATGATAAGAAACTAACTTTTGTATATGCCTCTGCCCTCATTTGCTGAGGGCTATTCATGATCGACTATAATCAAATGTTAGCCTGTCACAAATTAAACACATAGTATTGTAGTATTTAAAAACGTAGTATTGTAATATTTAAACATGTAGTATTGTAGTATTGTAGTTAGCCTTAACAGAAAGCTTCATGCACAAAAGCAGGCTTTTATGTATTTATTTGCTTTAATAAAACTTTGAAATTACAGATCTTTCTATTCTTGTAGTCAATATATACAAGACTTCATAAGGATTATTTTCACAACCATAAAGAAGTAGAGCAGTAGAATTGATGGCTTTAAAATGTTCAGCTAAATCTCGCTTTTTTTCTAATAAGAAAAACACTCCATTACCCTGTCAGCTAGGTTGCATGTCAAACACAAGTCAATTTAGTAATTATATATTTTTAAATAAACTATTAATTCATCAAATATGTGGAGTAGTTCATATGGCATAAGCATTATGCTAGGAACTCTGAACAGCATAAACTAGAATTGTACACCAAGTGACTGTATCTTTCAAAATTAAAAATGATAAATATAGTTTTAAAACAAAAACGTTGGAGAGTTAAACAGCAGCTGATTCACAGTAATGGAAATATTGAAGGAGTTCTTCAACAAAGAAAATTATTCCAGATTTATCCATAGAAGGAAAGGAAGGAGAGAAGAGAAGAGAAGTGAAGGAAGGAAGGAAGGAGGGAGGGAGGGGGGAGGGAAAGAAGGAAGGAAGGAAGGAAGGAAGGAAGGAAGGAAGGAAGGAAGGAAGGAAGGAAGGGCAATAAAAGGTTGAATATGTGATTAAATCCAATATGGGGGTAAATCAATGGTTAGACCTATTTGCTAATAAATTAATAATAATAATGACTTCTAGAGTTTTAATATATTTTAGAATTAAATTACATAGCCACAATAACTGAAAAAGACAGGAATGAGGATAATTAATGTTTCCAAAGTAATGCTCTTCAATTTTAATGTACATAAAATACACCCAGAATTCTTATAAAACTCCAGGATCTGATATAGTAAGTCTAGGGTGAGGCCCTGAGCATTCTGCAGTTTTAGCAAGCACCCAGGTGACACCAATACTATTTGTCTGTGGATAAACTTTGAGGCACATGGGTCTGTTTTATCATCATCTGAAATATAGTTAATATATTATTGAATACAGTAATTTAAGTAAGTTAACATTGCCTATTGTAATCCCCAAGATACTCTCAAAATAGTAGTTATAGAATATATAAATAACAAAGTAATAAAAGAGAAAATATTTAACAGAAATCCTAATTAACTCTAAATAAGGTCAAAAAAGGAGAGAAAATTGAGTATGGAACAAGTGACACAAGCAATAAGAAACAGTAAGATTCTAGCTTTAAACCCAAACACATGTAAGTGGACAAAACACTCTAATAAAGACAAAGAGTTTTAGGCTGGATTTTAAAACAATGCCCTGTTATATTCTTTTAAGAGACATCTCTTAATTATAATACATTTTGCAAACTGTAAGCCTAAGGAAAAAGATACAAAATAAACAACTAATAGAAAGAAAATTAACTTTAAAGCAAGGGTCATTAGTAACAATAAAGAGAAATAATTTCTTAATGATATAGGAGTCAGTCCACTAGGGAGATACATAAATTTTAACATCGAAAATCATATTCTAAATATAAGTAAGTTAAGAATTAAGAGAGCTAAAAGGGCACATATGTAAATGTACAACTTGTTGTGGGCTAATATATCCTTTTCAATAACTGAGTAAACAAGAGAGATAGATGTAGACTATTTGAAAAAGTTTATGTGACTTCACCTAATTGACTTATATGAATGCTTTACTCACAAATTTCAAGATGAAAATTATTTTCTTGTGTTTTGGAACATTTATATACATTGGCACATTGCATGTTCAAATAGCGAACGTTAGCAAACTTCAAGATCATGCAGAAAACAATAAAATTAAGCAAGAAAAGGTAAGATAATTTAAAAATCTCTAAATATTTGGGAAATAAACAATATAGTTCTAACCCACCCATCAAAGAGAACTCCCAGTGGAAATTTCTTAAAAGTATCAGAACAATCAAAAGTTGTGGGATCTAGCTGAACCTATGATTAAAAAGAAACTTGTACATTTAAAAATGTATATTAGAAAATAGTTAAAACCATAAAACAATAAGGTAAGAAATATCTAATAGAAAAAAATGCCCAAAGTTAGGAAACAATAAAATTGTAAAGACCCTACTAAGAAGCACCAAGAGAAAAAAAGAAAAATATATTTCATATTATGAATGTAAAAACGATAGCACCAGAGATTCTAGAAGATACTAAATTTAATGAGAGAATATAAGTAAATTTCTGCCAATAAGTTTGAAACTTTAAATGAAAAGAAAAACATTTCTTTAAAAAGTACAGAAATTACCCAAACTAACAAAGGAATAAATTTTAAAAATATGTTAGACCTTTATTTATTAATGAATTTAACAATTCAATTTCTTTTCACCAAGTAAACACCATGGCCAGAGGGCTCCACTAGTAAATCCTTACATTTAATAAAGTAAAAACCTAAACGCAGAGAATAGGAAAGTAAGAATTACTTATACTCCCTGAGAATAAGAAAAAAAGAATCTACTTTCCAGCTTGTTTCAAAAAGCCGCATAACAGTGATCTCAAATGAAGTGATATTACAAGAAAAAATATTATATGCCAATCTTTGTCATGAATGTTAAAATTATAAATGAGTTTTTAGCAACTAAATCCATTAATATTTTTTAAAGTAAGATAATCAATTTAAATCAAATTGTATTTGTTCAAGGAATGCAAGCTCGTTTAACTAGGCAAGAATGTTCATTTGTATCACTTTCACTCAACCTTGCATTGGAGGGCAAGAGAAAGAAATGTAAGTCAGGAAAACTGAAAAATAAAAAGTAACACTGTCTTTCTTCATAAATGACATGATTGTGTACATTAAAAATTTAAAGATGTCTTAAAATACTATTGAATTGCAGCAAAGTCTCAGGATTCAAACTTAATTGATGAATAAGAAAAGGAAATGGTATATGCTGAATGAAGTTCATTTAATTAATATTTATTTCTAAATTATTAGTAGAAGAAATGGAAAAATGGCACTGATCAAATATTGCAGAACTCTTAATATTGAAGCCAAATGATTACGGCAATGTTGAGATCATTTTGTGAATATAAGTGCCTGGTAGATTTAAACATATTTGCTATTCATAATTTCTTCCAAAATTCATAATTTCTTTTCATAATTTATTCATAATTTCTTTTCATAATTTATTCATAATTTCTTTTCATACTTTTGTCATCTAACTTCATATTCCTTTATTCTTTCTCCATTAGACTAATTCTGCCTAAGGGTATATTCAAGTTAGCTATATATTTTCACAAAAGATTTGACATACATTATACTGCCTCAAATGTAAGTAAACTTTAAAAAAAAATAAAAGTGGAAATGTTGCAAATAGAACTATAAGCCTAAGAAAATATGAGCGTAATGGGATTTTCTTATATTATATCATCACCTGTAATATCCAGAAATATACTCTATCAAATATTATATGTATTTGATCAATACTTGGAAAATAACAAATGCCTTTTAAATGATAGCCTTTTTGTCATAATCCAGGCTGATTCTCAAATCTAGGAAATTCAGTGCTTGTCTAGTCTTGTGAGGAATCTTTCATGAGAAGACATTACTAAGGCCAGTTGGTAATGTTATTTTTCATGAACTATTTATTAAATTTACATATAACATTTCAAAGCACAGGACAATCTCTGCCAGTTTTATTAATCTGTAAGTGCCAAACCACCTGGGCACATTAGTTTTGTGTCATTTTATTTATTTTCTGGAGATTCTAAAGATACTGTTCTCTGAAGCACTCCCTATGGCATGACATTCAATGTTCCCCAACAGTGTGGAAATGTTCTGTGTGCTGCAAAGTGTTTTATACCACATCCTAAATATTCACGCTCAAAATTCTATTTTTCTAGAAAGTTCTCTGAAATAGTTATGCCAGGAATAAGAGTATGGGGAAAAACTTCCTTCATGGTTTGTAAAAATTCTGCCAATTGTTTTTAAATTAAATAATCTCCTCCCCTCTACTAAGAGACTTGGGCATTCCAAAAAGAAAAATAGTCACATAATTCCATATTTGTTCAATGCCCTCATATCAACATTGGTCAAATGGCTGAATTTCCTCCTTACTCTCAAGTTGCCATATATACTACCTCAACAGCAGTGGCCCAAAGATGTGACTGTTCCAGTGTACCCACCAAATACCTATACCTCTATACTATGTTGTTGAAAATCCTTGTCATTCATCTGCAAGTGTGCCTTTGATCTCTACCCCTAATTCGTTTTTCTCCCCAGGGAATTGGTTAGTGAGCTGCACTAATAAATCTTGGCTATGGGTTACGAAGGGGAATGTGAGTCTTGGTATTCTTTTTAGGTTATACTCTTAACCGGATCTCTGGTTTTTGGATATCACCACTGACCTCCAACCAGTGGTTAAGTATTATGGTTCTAAATCTTCCCATCATAGATGATTGGGATAAACTTGATTAGCGTTATAATTAATACACGAGCTGCAATTCTAGGGCCAGCCTTCATTTAGTTAAGCAGGTGGTTCTGTTCATTATGCCAACTCTCCCTATTCTATCTTGAATCACATGCACTGCTCTTAATTTAATGGCACCTGAAAAATTCTCCTAAATTCTCAACTTACCAAATAGTTGGCCCCTGGTCCCTGAGCATGCTGAAATGACACCATCATTAATCCATACTTTTGGAGTGGACAGAAAAATAATCCTAAAGACACAGCAATGGCTATACTGAGTTCCTCTTCTTTCTTCTTATAGAACTGTCAATTTATTTTTTTTCTGAATCTGGCTCTGTCGCCCAGGCTGGAGTGCAGTGGCACCATCTCAGCTCACTGCAAGCTCCGCCTCTTGGGTTCACGCCATTCTCCTGCCTCAGCCTCCCGAGTAGCTGGGACTACAGGCGACCGCCACCATGCCTAGCTAACTTTTTGCATTTTGTGGTAGAGACGGGGTTTCACCGTGTTAGCCAGGATGGTCTCGCTCTCCTGAGCTCGTGATCCACCCCCCTCAGCCTTCCAAAGTGCTGGATTTACAGGCGTGAGCCACTGCGCCCGGCCAGAACTGTCCATTTTAATCACACATTTAAGGCTTTGGAAAGTAACATCCTACTTTGAATTTGAGAAAGCGATTCAAATAACACTTTTAAAATGTGTATGTTTTTTTCACATATGTTTGGTAGCTTTAACATTTATGTTGATGCTATATTACTTATATTTTCTTTTTGCATCATGCATGACTTCTAAATATAAACTCCAGCAGAAGGTACTGACTTGCAGATCTGCTTATGTTACCACATTTCTTATTTCATTAACTCTAACCTCTTCAACCTGACATTCAGTGCCCACTTTCATTTGACATTGTCTTAGTCTTTCAGTTTTGCAAAGTGCTTAAGTCAAGGAACTAAAAGATCTGAGTTTAAGTATAGATCTTCTCTTAGTAAGCTGGGATTGCTATAACGATTTCCATAAACTAGGTGAATTGAACAGCAAACATTCATTTCTCAAAGTTCTGGAGGCTGGAAGTCCGTGTTCAGGGTGCATGCTTAGGTTCTGGTGAATACCCTCTTCCAGACAATAGACTTCTCTTTGTATCCCCAAAGAGAAGATGGTAGATAAAGAACTAACGAGCTCTCCGGACCCTCTTATTAGGGAATTCGTTCCATCCCTGAAGGATCTACCCTTATGACCTAATTACCTGCCAAAGGCCCCACCTCCTAATACCAATGTATTGGGAGTAAGGATTTCAACACATGAATTTGTAGCGTGGGCGGGACACAAACATTCAGTCCATAACATATCTTCTATTTTACTATCTCTGAGACAAATTACATACAAGTAAATGAAATTATTCAATAATAGAATTGTTCATATTAAATAACTTCAGAATATTCCTACTTTCTTTGTGCTTGCTTATTCATTCCAAACACAGATTTTACTTTCAGTTCATTTCCATGCTACCCTTATGCCACTCTCCATTCTTGCTTTCCCTCATATCTCCCTCAATCTAACTTTTACACAATGTGCATGTGCAAATAATCTATGAATTTCTAAAGTCAATCAACAGTAATATTTCCCTTGAGTTTCTAAAACAATTATTTGAACAATACTTTATATTATCTACTAATATTTCTTGGAGTTAATGTAAAAGTAATTGAAACTCCTGATGCAAGTAATACAGAGGTAGTCAGGAGGGGTACTTCCAATTTTATGAGCACTCAAATTTTGCTTTAAATAAAAAGTTCCGCAAGAGTGAGGACTTATTATTGCATCTTTTTAGAGCCCATGACAGAGCAGAGCACTTACGAAATACTTAATAGGCATTGTAAGTGAATAATTAGTTACAATGGATAACTTAATAATTGGCACACAGAAATTTTTAAGCAATAAGGTAATGTGAGTCTTATGAATATATTTGTTAACTATGTTTCATGTTCTTTCTGTACCTTTGGTTACCATAATTTAAAAAGTTTATGCTTTACTATTTGTAGTGTATAAACACAACTTATATGTCTATATGAAGAAATTATATCAAGGAGACATTTATAAATTACAATTGTGATCTGGAAGCAAGGTCACAAAAATATAGCTTCACTACCATTCAACTGTGTATAATTTTCTTATTTTGTTTACAATGCACCTGGACATCCATCAAAGCATGTATCTAGTACTAAGGTGGAAAAACTCACCTGAATGTTTACTTTGGCTTAAAGTTAAATCAATGCGATAATTTTAAAAGTCCCACTCATTCTTTCTTAAATGAAAGGGTATTGATACCCTTTACAATTCACCCTTACATCTGTTTCTTCTCCCAATGGCCTCTGAGAGTGCTATGGTCTGAATATGTCTCCCTAAAATTCATATGTTGAAATGTATTCACCAATGTGATATTATTAAGAGATGGGGCTTTTAGGAGGTGATTAAGTCATGAGGGCAGTGCCCTCATGTATTAGTCAGGGTTCCCTACAGGGACAGAACTAATAGGATAGATGTATATTTAAAGCGTAGTTTATTAAGGAGTATTGATTCATATGATCACAAGATGAGGCCCCACAATAGGCCATCTGCAAGCTGAGGAGCAAGAACATCTGTCTGAGTCCCAAAGCTGAAGAAACTGGAGTCCAGTGTTCAAGGGCAGGAAGCATCCAGCATGGGACAGAGATGTAGCCCAGCAGACTAAACCAGCCTAGTCTCTCCACATTCTTCTGCCAGCTTTTATTCTGGCCACACTGGCAATTGAGTAGATTGTGCCTGCCCAGATTGAGAGTGGGTCTGCCTTTCCCAGTCCACTGACTCAAATGTTAATCTTCTTTGGCAACACCCTCACAGACACACCCAGGAACAGTACTTTGTATCCTTCAATCCAATCAAGTTGACACTCAGTATTACCATTACACCTCATTAGTGGTATTAATTACCATATTAAACAGGTGCAAGAGAAGTATTCACCCCCTTTTTCCCTTCTGCCATGTGAAGCTGCAGCAACAAGGCACCATCTTTGAAGAAGAGATTGAGTCCTCACCAAATACCAAAACTTCCAGTGCTTAGACCTTGGCCTTCCCAGCCTACAGAACTGTGAGAAATAAATTTCTATGGTTTATAAATTACCTAGTCTAAGGCATTCTGTTATAGCAGCATTATGGGACTTAGACAAGGACTCTGGGGTGACAGATACGGGGCTATGCATCTTTATGAGTTAGAATAAAGGAGACTTTATGCTGGACTTTGGTGACGTGCTGCTTGCATCAGCCAGTTTGCTTGACAATATCACTTGTCCATTTCTCATTGATTTTTCTGCCATTTTCTAATGTGGAAATCTAAAAACAATATATTTGTAGTCTCTTTTAATTTTATGTATTTACTTTTTATTCAGTAAATGCTCCCTTCCAGACTTGATGTTCTCCTCCAGAACTGAACTAACTGGTTTCAGATATCAAAATCTGTAACTGTTTTTTTCTACCCATCCCAGTGGTCCAGAGGTACCCCAGCCTCCACTGCAGGGTCACCCCAGTCTGTCCACATGACACCACCACAGGCCTAATGGCTTTTAGCCCAGTACCCAGTGTCACGAACAAACACTTATTTTGGCTCAAGAGAGTTAACCCTGAAACTCTACCTTAGTCTAATCTCATCTGGATTGCATCCTAGATTAACATAGAGAAGCTTGAAATGTGGATTCTTTTCGTAATTTCCAGAAGCTGGAGGAGAATGCTAAACCACTGTATGCGCTTACTCCTCTCCTCATTTCCCCAAACATACTTTGTTCCTCTCAATCCAGAGTAGAAATGTAGAAATTCGGGATCTGCCTGATTATCTAATCTCTTATTTCTCTCTTCTTTCACTTTCATGACATTCCCTGGAGACAATGAAGAATTGTGCCCTCTTTGAACACCCTAAAACATCCCCTCTTTCCATCTCAGCTAAAATTTAAGAGGGTACTAGACTGTTCTCCTGCACTATGTACTTCTGTGCACTTAATACTATCAGCTAGGTGATAATTGAGATACTAAGTGGAGAAAAATTAAATTTGAGAGATCCTTTCTTAAAACGATATCTGGATTGAAAATGCATACAATTGTATAATTTTTTAATGTCAGAAGCTAAATATTACTAATATGCCTATTTCACTCTACATTACCTCTGTCACAAATTACAATCTCCTCCTGCCTCTTGCCCACTAATACTCTCATCCTCACAGATGGGTACCCCGATATTAATACAAAAGCCCTGTACACTTTACACAGAAGGACAATGACAGTAAAATATATATTAATATATTCTATAAATAATTTGCCTTAAGTATTATAACCAATCAGTTTACACTTAGAAAAATGACTATAACTGCATTACCTCTTGCTACCTTTTCTATTTAAGGTATAAAATATCTTCATACATATATATAGAGAGAGCTAGAAGTCTTATTTAAATTTATAACTATGTGAGCTATAAAAAGAATTTTTGACATGTACTTTTTAAAACTAGAAGATGCTCAGTACTATTCTTGTGCATGTAGAACCAATTGTCTTCAGATTTTGATATATTTATTCTTAATAGAATGCTATTACAGTTATTAACTATTTTCTTTTCTGATTCTTTATGTATAAATTTGAAATAAATTATCTAATTGGTATTGATCTTTTTAAAAATCGTATAAATATTTTACATTCTTCATTTAAATTCCAAGTCATCGCATGTTCTATTTTAAACCTCTATTTACATAAAATATTATGTTCTTAATTAAATTGCTATGAATCTATATTACTGAGTCCTAATGCACTTGCAGACAAGGTTTTTATACTTTATAAAACTATGTATAGGTTTTACTGTTCAAAATGAAAATATAATACAGCAGGTGTAATGTCTTCATTTAAAAGCTATCTGAATTTTTTTCAATATATTATTTGGATACTAACATTTGGGTCACAAATTCTACGTTGAGATTCCTTTTCAAGTTTTTACTATAATTAATAGTGACCTTGTGAATGCTATGTCTCTGCAACTGTGCAGGCAGGCAGGCGGTCATTATCCAGTTGGTAGTCCAAATGGATTAGTTGTCGAGGGAGTATGGAATTCAGCATTTCCTTCTGCAGGGGCTGTTTGTTTCAACTTGGGCTTAAGGCACAATTCCAGTCTCAAGGAACTATTTATAAAAGAATTGGGCCAGGTGTGGTGGCTCATGCCTGTAATCCCAGCACTTTGGGAGGCCAAGGCAGGAGGATTGCTTGAGGTCAGGAGTTCAAGACCAGACTGACCAACATGGTGAAACCCTGTCTCTACTAAAAATACTAAACTAGCCAATTAGGAAACCGAGGCAGGAGAATCGCTTGAACCCGGGAGGCGGAGGTTGCAGTGAGCCGAGATGGTGCCATTGCACTCCAGCCTGGGTGACAGAGCAAGACTCCATCTAAAAAAAAAAAAAAAAGTATAATTGAAATAATGTTATAAATCAGAGGTCAGAAAACTATGGCCTATGGTCCAAACATGGTGCATGATCTGTTTTTGTAAATACATTTTATTGAAACACAGACACACCGATTTATTTATGTATTGTCAATGACTGCTTTTGTCCTTTCATAGTAGTGTCAAGTCATTGCAACAGAAACCCTACGGTTTACAAAGCTGAAAATACCTACTACTTGTCCCTTCACAAGAAAAGTTTGCCAAAGCATATCCTCAATTAGATAGATTGTAACTATTTAAAAGCATATCAATTCAGAAATGAAATGAGTGACCTTGTGATGTAAAATAATTATTACATGGCATTTACCATATGTCACCTATGATGAATAATTTTGCTATATTAACTAATCAAATCATCATAATAATTTAATGAGACAGTCAGGGGGCAGAATGGGGATTTAAATTTAAAAAAAAAATCTGACTTCAGAGTCTGCTGTTAACCTGCAATTTATGCCAGCCCCTGTAAATGGTAAATTTCTCATTATTGGAGATGTTCAGCCAGTTTAATGAAAGCTTGTCAGAGATTGTAAGAAAAAAAAGTCCTTTTAAGGTCATCTTCCACAGTACAATCCCAATAATTTGTCATATCCGAATCAACAAAAAGCAATGCAGAGAAAAAAAAAGCATTTGATTTCAAGAAGATTCACTGAGAGTTATACGATTCAATAACAATGAGATATTCTTAAAATTAGAAAATAAGCTAAGTATTCTAAAAGTCAAGTATTTGAGCTTTTAACCCCCAAAAAAGAAGAAAAAAAAATCAGTTCCAATGAAGAGATGGAGTATGAAAAGAATTTTTCCACAGTTTGCTTGGTCTCTGACTTACTGATGACTATTACTATGTTATGTGGAATCTTCCAACATAAAGTCATTAAAACAATAAAATCTGACGTATTGGCACCTGTTGCTGTTAGCCAAAAACAAATATCCTAGTAATATGCAGGATTACTTATGGTTCAGACACATTGAGGATGCATTTATGTCTGAGATCAACTCACTCTGTTTTTCCAATTAGACTTATACCAAAGTCCTCATGGAAGAACCCTTCCTTCCAGTCACTATCCTGCCCAAGTTACTGTCAGAAAAGATGTTTAGAATGCTGGATCACAAAATTCATCCCCTCCTGACTTACTATGTCTTTCTTAGGAAAGGAGGTCTAGAATGGCAAGATGGTCTTATTCTCTCTCTCCTGGTCTCCATGTAGTTCCAAGTCCAGTCCTCACTCTCCTCCTGCTCCATCCCCCTATCCCAGTGGCCCAGAGGTCCCCCAGCCTCCACTGCAGGGTCACTCCAGTCTGTCCACATGACACTGCCACAAGCCTGTGGGCATCTGACTCTCCTTCTCTGATGCTATGGAAAGATGAGTAATCCTGAAATGAGAGGACTTGGTATGAGCCTGATTCTTAATGACTCAGTATGTGTCCATGCAGTGAATAGTGGCTCACTTCTTTTTGCTTACTTTCATTTTCCCCATTAGAAACAAGACATAACAGCAGCTTTGTATGATTTGGAGAAGATAAACGCAAAGGTTCTGTAAAACTAGCATAGACAACTGTCATGTATTATTTGGTATTCGGTGTATATTCAGTCTGAAACTAAATGATCAACAAATGCTGAGAAAAGTTATATACAAAGTCACTTCACATCTAAAAAATATATTATTTAGAGTCTAATGGTGAAGATAATCTTAGGTCATAAGATTTGAGTTTTTTCCAATAGATTTTGGATGAAACTAAACCTCTTGCCTGTATGCATATTTATCTCACATTTGTATGCGCATAACATTATTTTCTATTGCATCTAACAACACCATATGATTTTCCCAAATATTTGTATAATAGTTACTTTAAGTCATGAAGCAGAGCTGTGGAATGCTGGGGAAAAAACAGTTAAGATCAGACAAAGTCAATCCTGAGCCAAAAGCAATGGCCTGACTCATTTCAAGTGAATGTGTATTTCAGTAGAGGCTGGAACCCAAAATGTAACAGAATCTAAAAATAATGATGATCAAAAATTGTGCACAGTGTTGGCTTCTAGTTATAATTCGGTCTTTTTGGACACACTGATCTTTAAATAATAAGGTATGGGGCTGACTGTTACCGTATGTTTCTTTTAAATTTTCAAAAAATATATCAAGTTAACTTCTTCCATCCATGGACAAGATTCAGCTATTCTGAGTCAAATAATATTTCAACTATATGATCTTCTTTTGATGCTACATAATTCACTAAAGGATTAAAAAGAATGGTAGGTATATCTTATTTTCAACATCATTCTCTTCATTTATCACAAAAATTAGTAGAATAATGGAATAACCCAAAGTCCTTTTGCTTTGGAACATCTCAAAAACAAATATACAATGTAGGCTCTGACTGATATGTAGACTTTGCTGGCATTATGCATTATTAGTGTTCTACTACTAAAAAAGGCAGTCAGGAACGAGTACGTATCACATATTTTTGTACTTCATAAATACTTACTTTATTTTCATAAATAATAACCTTATAAACATAAACTATTAGCACCAAAGCTGTAATTTTTTAAGAAATTGTGCTAAGGAAAATTAGCTCTTATGAGGGTAAGCTTAGGCAGCATAAATGAAATCTCTTTGAGAATTTTTACCAAGTATTTTACTTTGAAATTATGTTCCTATTAGGAATAAGAAAATAATATCTCTGCCTAGTTAGCATATTAGCAGAAGACTGTTTTATATCATTGTCAATTCAATTATATGCAGCATTTATTAATGTTTATCATTAATACTGGCATTTCACAAACATTAATTCAACTGTCATAGACTGTCAGATATCTATCAATTCTTTCATTACAATTAATTTATACTACTTTATATGATACGTTCATTAAAGCATGAGATTAGTCCATAAATTTAGCTATGATATTATTTTCTAAATATTATGTTAGGATATGTTCAGAGATACATGTTTAGTATATCTTTTAAAAACTGTTATAAACACATAGTTTTTTTATGACATTTCTTTGATCTTGTTTGGATTATTTTGACCCTCCAACTCCCATTTCAGGTTTGTTGTTGTTGTTGTTTGTGGTTTTGTTTTGTTTTGTTTGAGACAGGTTCTCTGTCGCCCAGGCGGGAGTGCAGTGGTGTGAACTCGGTTCACTGCAAACTCCACCTCCCAGGTTCAAGCAATTTGCATACCTCAGCCTCCCAAGTAGCTGGGATTAAAGCGCCCATCACCATGCCTGGATAATTCTTGTATTTTTAGTAGAGACGGGGTTTTGCCATGTTGGCCAGTCTGGTCATGAACTCCTGACCTCAAATGATCCACCCACCTCAGCCTCCCAATGTGCTGGGATTACAGGCAGGAGCTACTGTGCCCAGACTCAACACCCATATTTTAACAGGTTATTTTTACCTGTAGTCCAAAACAAAGTTCCCAATAATACACAAACAGCACAGATGCTCCTCAACTTATGGTGAGGTTATGTCCAAATAAATCCATAGCAGTTTGAAAACACCAACAAGTCAAAAATGCAGTTAATGTAGCTAACCTACTGAACATCAATTATAGCCTAGCCTATCCTCCCTTAAATATACTCAGAAATCTTATATTAGTTTACATTGAACAAAATCATCTACAATAAAGCCTATTTTAAATAAAGTTTGTAATATCTCATGTAATTTATTGATTACTGTAATGAAAGTGAAAAACAAAATGGCCATACGGATATTCAAAGCACGGTTTTGACTGAACGTATGTAGCTTTTGCAGCATCATAAAATCAAAAAAATTTTAGTTAAACCATCGTAAGTCACGGACTGTCTGTACATTGAAAGCAATATAATTTACACTTTAAAGATTTCGTGTTATTTTATTATAGTATAATCTTCCTGACTAATTATGTCTCTATGAGCAAGTAATATCATTATATCAGAGAATTCTATGGCAGATGTTTTCTAGTAAGACCTATGTATTAACTAGTTAAATACATATTTTACCAAATTCTTAACCCTTTGGCTTCTCCTATGACTTTTACTTGGATCTACAGAAATCTCCCACCTGCAGGCTCAAACCAGAACTGTTCCTGTCTGAAATGGGAAATATATCAGCAGCCTCAGTTTCTCAATCTTATAGAATTTAGTCATATCATCAGTTCTGGCATTTCATGGGCAATGACTGTCAGTTTCTTTATTACTCCTACCACTATCGCCTGCTACCCCCATTAACTTTTGTCCCAAGAGCCCAGGTTATGGTTTATACAGAAAAACTAATATGTTCTTGAAATCCAGACACTCTCAAACTCTGCTTCCTCAATAGGGGAACCTATTTCTCACAATATTCTTATTGTGAGAGTTTCAAAAGATATGCATCACAATCATGTTTATTTCATGCGAACATAGTTCCCTGGCTCTGAGATATGTGGAAACTCACTGTACTAACTTTATAAGTTTCCCATTATTTTAAAACTGTTCTAAAATTTCCATTAATCTAAAACTGTTCTAAAATTATTTTTCAAATGCAGCCCCCTGGGTTCTATAATATATCTGCTAAATTATAATTCCTAAAAGTGGCATGATGGGGAGCTTACTTTAATAAACACCTTAACTGATTCTTATGTACACCAGAGTTTCTGTACTGACCAGGAACAGGCTTACGCCCTCTGTACTCTCTTCAGTATTGTCCAATTGGCCGACAAATCCACCTTCAAGGAGAAACTGGAACCCAAGATGCTATTATTATCACCCAGTCTACCGTTCATGTTCTTGTTCTGTGTCTACTGAGGGTAATAACTTTCTAAGCATAGAAATTAGCCTGGAAGTACTTGTAGGCAGGTCAACATATCAAGTAGGCCTCCTGGATTAAGTAATTTGGTATAAACACCAAACTCCCTTCATCAGGTTCAACTTGAAGTCCTGGAGTAGTCCTCCCTCCCTTGCTAACTCCCTTTTCTTAGATCATCAGATGTCTCCTCCCACTGACATGTTCCTGAGTTAGAATGGAGGCAAGAAAGAGAATGATGAACACTGTTTTGGAAAGCAAAAAATGCATCACCAAAACAAAATTCTAAAAAATAAGCACAGAGGTGTAGTCAATGAGAGTGTTTAATATGTTTCTTATGGCTTTCTAGACTCAGAATTCTATTATTTAATATTTATACTATTTACATATATTTATATACTACTTATTTATTTTTAAATAACTTTTACATTAAATAACCTCAAAATACAAATGTTACTTCCAGTTATCTAGTTGTACTGACTGATCAACTATATCAAAATTGCTGAATCCACTCATCAGAATTTGTAAGATAAAATTTGTCACATTAGCTTTGCATGAAGGATTCTTATGAAATCCTGAATATAATTTTGAGAAAATAACCAGATCACTATTAAGTCTTTTAAAAATAGTCTTTACTACACTTTTCTTTCACAGGAGCTGAAAAAATAAAATTAGTATTATTTTAAGGCACAAATTGGCCACCTAATACTTCAACCTCTCGTTTGCTTATTAAGATCATTTTCCATACTTTTCAATTTCCATATGTAGCAGTCAAGTCTCCTGAATAATTGCAGAGAGTTATGTTTGTAATAAGTTTCTTAAATTACTTGATTTCAATCTGGTCTGCTTTTATAAGATTTAAATTAAATTAATGAAGAGGAAGTGTCTCTGTGTGCCTAAGTAGAATAAAAGCCAAAATATTAAAACAACATGTCAAAACCTGAGTCACATCATCCAGTGCTGGGAAGCTGGTATCAGGCAGCCTGAATCCCTGTGCTGCTTTTGTCCAGTGGAGACCAAATCAGAAACAACTAGTCATTGTGGAGTATTGTTTAAAAATGAATGTGCTGAAGATTTTCTGATTCGCATTTATTATCCACTGACCTGTTCTCAATGGATTTCACAAAGAGAAGCAAAACTAATTACCTCAGGCCAGGCTGTCTGGAAAATAATGACATGATGATTTAGAGGAAAGGATTCATTCTCTAGAGGTCTTTTGGAATAGCGTATTTTTTTTAAGTTAAATATGACACCTTTTTGAAAATCAGACTTTTGCATTTGAGCTAATGCACCATCATTTCTTTGAATTAAAAAGTCAGTGCTAAACAATGAAGACCTTTGTATACTAAATATTAATAACATTAGTTTACTTCATCTTAAGTGATTGTAGCATACTTGAAAAGAGACTTGCACAATACAGAAGATTATATGGGAGTGCTTTAGAAATGAAGAGAGAAAATAATATGATAACCCATTAAGAAGTCTTAGAGCACAGGAGGTCATCACTTAATGTTGTTTATAGGTTCTTGGAAACTGCAACGTTAAGCAATATATAGCAGGCACTCAAAATCATTTCATTAAGACGTTGATGAGAAAAAAAAATTGTTTCTTTTACATGTTGTTTTACTTAAAGTCATAGTTTCCAAGAATCTACTGACAACATTGTGAGGACTTATGCATATGTGAATTTGGTGCATTCTGGAAAACTGTAGAGGTCACAAGACCTTAGAGAAAAATAAGTAAAATAAAAAGGTGAATCTGTAAAATGATTATGATTATACACTTATGACCACAAAAGTAAAGCTAATCAAAAACACCGTGGAAGTTTGACCAAGCAGGCAATATAATATCCACTCCCAGAAGCCCTAATTATGAAGTGCTCTTGTGGTTAGGGAATAATCATATGAAAATTAGTAAAGAGGAGCTAGAGATGGAACTTCAGTGATCCAATTGGTTCCACTTTGGGTAAGGTCTAGAAGGGTTTGGAAGAGAATTATGTTGTCCAGGCATATCTCATTTTATTGTGCTTCACTTTATGGTGCTTGGCAGGTATTGCATTTTTTTATAAATTGAAGATTTGTGGCAACCCTACATTAATCAAGTCTATGGGTTCCATTTTTCCAATAGCATGTGCTATAAGAATTGTGTAATATTGTGAGAATTACCACAATGTGTCACACAGACATAAAGTGAGCACATTTATGTCTGTGTGACACATTGTGGTAATTCTCACAATATTACACAATTCTTATGATTCTTAATCTGTTATCGTAATCTGTGATTAGTGAACTTTAATGTTATTATTGTGATTGTTTTAGAATGCCACAATGCACACCCATATAAGAGGGGAAACTTACTTGATAAATGTTTGTGTGTCGACTGCTCCACTAACTGGCCACTCCCCCATTTCTCTTTCTCTCTCTCCTTGGGCCTCCCTATTCCCTGAGACTCAGCAATATTGACATTAGGCCAATTAATAACCCTACAATGGCCTATTAATGTTCAAGTGAAAGGAAGAGTTGTACATCTCTCACTTTAAATCAAAAAATAGAAATGATTAATCTTAGTGAGGAAAGCATGTCAAGAGCTGAGATAGGCCAGAAATTAGGCCTCCTGTGTCAGTTAGCCACATTATGAATGCCAAGGAAAAGTTCTTGAAGGAAATTAAAACAGCTACTTCAGTGAACACATGAACACTAAGGAGGTGAAATTACCTTAGGACTGATACCGAGAAAGTTTTATTGGTCTGATGGAAGATCAGACCAGCCACAACCTTCCCTTACACCAAAGACTAATCCAGAGCACTCTATATATCTTAAATTCTATGAAGGCTGAGAAAGATAAGGAAACTGCAAAATATAATAAAGGTTTAAGTCTAGCAGAATTTGGTTCACAAAGTTTAAGAAAATAACCTATCTTCAAAACATAACAGTGCAAGGTGAAGCAGCAAGAGCTGCTGTAGAAGCTACAGCAAGTTATCCAGAAGATCTAGTCAGGAACATTGATGAAAGTGGCTACACTACACAACAGGTTACCAATGAAGGCAAAATAGTCTTACGCTGAAAGAAGATACCATTTAGAACTTTCATAACTAGAGAGAAGTCAATGTCTGACTTCCAAGCTTCCAAGGACAGGCTGATTCTCTTGCTAGGGGCTAATAAAGCTGGTGACATTAAATCGAAGCCAATGTTCATTTACCATTCAGAAAATCCTATGGCCCTTAAGAATTGTGTTAAACCTACTCTGCCTGTCCTCTATAAATGGAATAATAAACCCTGGATGATAACACATCTGTTTACTGCATGGTTTACTGAGAATTTTAAGCCCAATGTTGAGATGTAGTGCTCAGAAAGGAAGATTCCTTTCAAAATATTACTGCTTATTGACAATGTGCCTAATTACCCAGGAGCTCTGATGGAGATGTACAAGAACATTAATGTTTTATGCCTGCTAACACAACATTCATTAGGCAGCCCAGGGATCAAGAAGTAATTTGGACTTTCAAGTCTTATCATTTAAGAATTTTATTTTGTAAGGCTGTAGCTTCCATAGGTAAATTATTCCAATGAATCTGAGCAAAATAAATTGAAAACCTTATGGAAAGAATTCCCAATTCTAAATGTCATTAAGGACATTTGTTTTCCATGGGAGGAGGTGAAAATATCAACATTAATAGGACTTTGAAAGAAGTTGATTTCAATGCTCACAGATGACTTTCAGACGTTCTAGACTTTGGTGGAGGAAGTAACTGCAGATGTGGTGGAAATAGCAAGAGAATCAGAATTAGAAGTGGAGCCTGAATATGTGACAGAACTGCTTCAATTTTATGATACAATTTTAATGAATAAGTAGTTGCTTCTTATGGATGTGCAAAGAAAGTGGTTTGTTAGGAAGGAATCTATTCCTGGTGAAGATGATGTGAACATCGTTCTAATGACAACAAGGAATTTAGAACATTATATAAACCTAGTTGATAATGTAGTGGCAGACTTTAAGAGGATTTACTTCAATTTTGAAAGAAGTTCTACTGTGGGTAAAATGATATCAAACAGCGTCACATGCTACAGATAAATTGTTCTTGAAAGGAGGGGTTCAATCAATGTGGCAAACTGCATGGCTATCTCATTTGAAAAAATTGCTCAGATAGAAGACATAACAATACTTGTCCAGAAAAAAAAGTCATTGTATTAAATTCGTTTTTATAGTTGTATGAAATTTTTTGTACTTCTTGTCAAATTGGGTATCATAAATAAGAGCCCAGGACCAGATGGATTCACAGCTGAATTCTACCAGAAATACAAAGAGGAGGTGGTACCATTCCTTCTAAAAATATTCCAAGCAATTGAAAAGGAGGGACTCCTCCCTAACTCATTTTATGAGGCCAGAAACATCCTGATACCAAAACCAGGAAAAGACACAGAAAAAACAACAACAAAAAAAAAAAAAAAAAAAAAAAATTCAGGCCAATATCCCTGGTGAACATCGATACAAAAATCTTCAACAAAATACCAGCAAACCTAATCCAGCAGCACATCAAAAAACTTATCCACCACAATCACGTTGGTTTCATCCCTGAGATGCAAGGCTGGTTCAACATATGAAAATCAATAAACATAATCCATCACATAAACAGAACAAATGACAAAACCACAGATTATCTCAACAGATGCAGAAAAGGCCTTTGATAAAATCCAATATCCCTTCATGTTAAAAACTCTCAATAAACTAGGTATTGATGGAGCATATCTCAAAATTATAAGAGCTATTTATGACAAACCCACAGCCAATATCATACTGAATGGGCAAAAAGCTGGAACATTCCCTCTGAAAACTGGTACAAGACAAAGATGTCCTCTCTCACCACTCCTATTCAACATAGTATTGGAAGTTCTGGCCATGGCAATCAGGCAAGAGGAAAAAAATAAAGGTATTTGAATAGCAACAGAGGAAGTCAAATTGTCTCTGTTTGCAGATGACATGATTTTATATTTAGAAAACCCCATCATCTCTGCCCCAAAACTCCTTAAACTGATAAGCAGCTTCAGCAAAGTTTCAGGATACAAAATTAATGTGCAAAAATCAAAAGCATTCCTATACACCAACAGTAGACAATCAGAGAGCCAAATCATGAATGAACTCCCTTTTGCAATTGATACAAATATAATAAAGTACCTAGGAATACAGCTAATAAGGGATGTGAAAGACCTCTTCAAAGAGAACTACAAACCACTGCTCAAGGAAATAAGAGAGAACACAAACAAATGGAAAAGCATTCCATCCTCATGGATAGGAAGGGTCAATATCGTGAAAATGGCCATACTGCCCAAAGTAATTTATAGATTCAGTGCTATTCACATCAAACTACCACTAACATTCTTCACAGAATTAGAAAAAACTATTTTAAATTTCATATGGAATCAAACAAGACCCGTATAGCCCAGACTATCCAAAGCAAAAAGAACAAAACTGGAGGCATCAGGCAACCTGACTTTAAACTATACTACAAGGCTACAGTTACCAAAACAGCATGGTACTCTACCAAAACAGACATGTAGTCCAATGGAGCAGAACAGAGACCTCAGAAATAACACCACACATCTACAGCCATCTGATCTTCAACAAACCTGACAAAAACAGGCAATAAGGAAAGGATATCCTATTCATTAAATGCTGCTGGGAAACAGGTTAGCCATGTGCAGAAAACTGAAACTGGACCTTTCCTTACACCTTATACAAAAATTAACTCAAGATGGATTAACGACTTAAATGTAAAACCCCAAACCATAAAAATCCTAGAAGAAAACCTAGCCAATACCATTCAGGACAGAGGCATGGGCAAAGACCTCATGACAAAAATGACAAAAGCAATTGTAACAAGGGACAAAATTGACAAATGGGATCTAATTAAACTGAAGAGCTTTTGCACAGCAAAAGAAACTATCATCAGAATGAACAGGCAATCTAGAGAACGGGAGAAAATTTTTGCAATCTACCCATTTGACAAAGGTCTAATATCCAGAATTTATAAGGACCTTAAACAAATTTACAAGAAGAAAACAAACAGCCCCATCAAAAAGTAGGCAAAGGATATGAACAGATACTTCTCAAAAGATGATATTTAGCCATGCGTGGTGGCTCCCGCCTGTAATCCCAGCACTTTGGGAGGCAGAGGTGGGCAGATCATGAGGTCAGGAGTTCGAGAACAGCCTGACAAACATGGTGAAACCCCAACTCTACTAAAAATACAAAAATTAGCCAGGCGTGGTAGCACGTGCCTCTTATCCCAGCTACTCAGGAGTCTGAGGCAGGAGAATCGCTTGAACCCGGGAGACGAAGGTTGCAGTGAGCCGAGACTGCACCACTGCACTCCAGCCTGGGCAACAGAGTGAGAGTCCATCTCAAAAAATGAAAAAGAAAACAAAAAAAAGACATCTATGTGGCCAAAAAACATATGAAAAAAAGCTCAACATCACTGATTATCAGAGAAATGCAAATCAAAACCACAATGAGATACTATCTCATGCCAGTCAGAATGGCGATTATTAAAAAGTCAGGAAACAATAGATGCTAACGAGGCTGTGGAGAAAAAGGAAAGCTTTTACGCTGTTGGTGGGGATGTAAATTAGTTCAACAATTGTGGAAGACAGTAGGACAATTTTTCAAGGAATTAGAACAAGAAATACCATTTGACCCAGCAATCCCGTTACTGTGTATATACCCAAAGGAATACAAATCATTCTACAATAAAGACACATGCACACGTATGTTTATTGCAGCACTATTTACAATAGCAAAGACATGGAACCAACCCAAATGCCCATCAATGATAGACTGGATAAAGAAAATATGGTACATATATACTGTGGAATTCTATTAAGCCATAGAAAGGAATGAGATTATGTCCTTTGCAGGGACACGGATTAAGCTGGAAACTATCATTCTCAGCAAACTAACACAGGAACAGAAAACCAAACATCACATGTTCTCAGTCATAAGTAGGAGTTGTACAATGAGAATACATGGACACAAAGAGGGGAAACACAAACACCAGAGCCTGTTGGGGGGTGGGGGGTGAGGTTGGGAACTTAGAGGATGGGTCAATAGGTGCAACAAACCTCCATGGCACATGTAAACCTATGTAAGAAACCTGCACGTTCTGCATGTGTACCCCACTTTTTTTTTTGTAGAAGAAATAGAGAAAAAAAAGGTTATCATTATTTCTTGCTTGTTCATTTCTGAATATTAACTACCACAGAAGAGACTCTCTCATTTGCATACCGTTACTCAAAATACTTTTGTAGCGTCTTCCTTGACACCTACTGTAGAATCCACCAACCCCTGTATCTATGATCTGATAACCTTGACTTAATATTTCTATTACTAAAATTATCACATTACATTATAATTGTAGATGTGCTCTCCATACAGTTTTTAGTTGAATGCCAAATAGTTAAATGTCAAAATCAATATTTATAATAGGACAACTAACACCATTCTACATTGAATTTATGGGACTTCCAGAAAAATCTGAAAATGTTCCCAAAAATGTAATTACGATTACAACTTTACTACTAAAAATGTTAAAAGTCAATTCTAAGAGTTTTAATATTAAGTCAGAAAAAAATTTCTCCACTCACTTTTAACTGTGGATATTGGGTATGCAAAAGTTTTGGAGTAACTGTGCCAATATAGGCTACTCTGTGGATAGTGACATTGCCACTAAATTTGAAAGTTTTCAGTTATTTAGGTAAATATTTCAATTCCTGTGAGGTCATAACATCAATTTCTCAAATGGAAGTTTTTCTTACTGATTGAAGAAGATTCTGCATATTTTCAAAACTGTCTTCACATATTATTTTATCGGGAATATTTTTATTTAGTTGTTGCCGTACACTTACTTAAGGTAATTTTTCTTTTTCACTCTTGGATTTAGCAGTCTAGCAATGGAGATATTTAATTGGTTTCTGTATAACAAATCTCTAAATTCCCACCTGTACCTCAGGTTTCATTCCATGCACACTCATTTCAGCATGCTCTGTGAAGCAAAACGTTGGAAGATTTTTTGTTTTTATAGCAAGCATAATATAAGAAATACTTCTGTCCTCAAGTCATACCAGTTTGGTTATTTCTTTAGCAGATTCTAATAAACTGTTCCTTACAAGAAAGCTGTCTTGTATGTTAGTACTGTCATTGATGTAATACAGTGTTAAAGCTTTCTTACGTTAATCTTTTTTAAAAGTGTTATATCTTCAATTCCATCTTGTTTGAACATCTGATATCTGGCAAAGCAGTTCTGTTATCTTTCTTATGTCATGTAGATTATTTTTGGATAAGGTACAGTGATAACATGAAATCACTATTTTTCTGCTTAAGGGCAGTATTTCTGTTATGTTTTTTGTGCTATAATTAGTTTTCCAACACATACTAAAGGATGTGAACTAAATATCCATCATCTGCTTATTCCCATGTCACTCACAGTCTTCACCACATTTGTTTCGTTGTCAGTCACAACTATATGACATTTTGGTTACTGATTTCCCATTCCATAAATAGGTCACCAGATTCACTCAGTTGTTAGCTTTGTGAGACCCAGAAAATTCTCAAGCAGAAGAATAATTAAAATCTTCATTGGTTCAGCATATCTCAAACTTAAAGATTTATGGTTATATCTTTATATCTGAATATGTAATTATACAAATGAGAAAAGTACTTATTCAATAATATCACAAACTTTTGTTGGTGTATACAACAGAAATAAATCAAGAACAAGCTTTTTGGCAACATGTCTTCTAGGCAGAATTCTGTTGCTTAGAATTTACAGCTTGAATAAAAATAAAAACTCCTTGATATTCTTTCACAGAAACTGCTTGCATTCTATTGCATTCATTTTAATTAGAATTTCCTCCAAATTTTTGCTTCTATAGGCTTAAAATAATAATTTTTAAAAATTTGGAGTCTACAGCTCACAGTGTGAGAGACACAAAAGATGGGTGATTTCTGCATTTCCAACCGAAGTACTGCGTTCTTCTCACTGGGGCTTGTCAGACAGTGGGGACAGGACAGTGGATGCAGCCCACTGAGCATGAGCCGAAGCAGGGTGAGGCATCTGCTCACCCAGGAAGTGCAAGGGGTCAGGGAATTCCCTTTCCTAGCCAAGGGAAGCGGTGACAGCCTGCACCTGGAAAATTGGGTCACTCCCACCCTAATACTGTGCTTTTCCAATGGTCTTAGCGAAACGCACACCAGGAGTTTGTATCCCGTGCCTGGCTTGGAGGGTCCCACACCCACAGAGCCTCACTCATTGCTAGCACAGCAGCTTGAGATCAAACTGCAAGGCTGCAGCGAGGCTGGGGGAGGGGCGCCCTCCATTGCTGAGCTTAAGTAGGTAAACAAAGCAGCTGGGAAGCTCAAATTGGGTGGAGCCCACCACAACTCAAGGAGGCCTGCCTGCCTCTGTAGGCTCCACCTCTGGGGGCAGGGCATAGCCAAACAAAAGGCAGCAGAAACCTCTGCAGACTTAAATGTTCTTGTCTGACAGCTTTGAAGTGAGCAGTGGTTCTCCCAGCCAGAGTTTGAGATCTGAGAATGGACAGACTGCCTCCTCAAGTGGGTCAGTGACCCCCGAGTAGCCTAACTGGAAAGTACCCTCCAGTAGGGGCAGACTGACACCTCACATGGCCAGGTACCCCTCTGAGATGAAGCTTCCAGAGGAACAAGCAGGCAGCAACATTTGCTGTTCAGCAATATTCACTGTTCTGCAGCCTCCGCTGCTGATGCCCAGGCAAACAGGGTCTGGAGTGGACCTCCAGCAAACTCCAACTGACCTGCAGCTGACGGTCCTGACTGTTAGAAGGAAAACTAACAAACAGAAAGGACATTCACACCAAAACCCAATCTGTACATCATCATCATCAAAGACCAAAGGTAGATAAAACCACAAAGATAGGGAAAAACAGAGCAGAAAAGCTGAAAATTCTAAAAATCAGAGCACCTCTCCCCCACCAAAGGAATACAACTCCTCGCCAGCAGCGGAACAAAGCTGGACAGAGAATGACTTTGACAAGTTGAGAGAAAAAGGCTTCAGACTATCAAACTTCTCCGAGCTAAAGGAGGAAGTTTGAAACCATGACAAAGAAGCTAAAAACCTTGAAAAAAGATTAGACAAATGGCTAACTAGAATAACCAGTGTAGAGAAGACCGTAAATGACCTGTTGGAGCTGAAAACCACGGCACAAGAACTATGTGACACATGCACAAGCTTCAGTAGCTGATTCAATCAACTGGAAGAAAGGGTATATCAGTGATGGAAGATCAAATGAATGAAATAAAGCAAGAAGAGAAGTTTAGAGAAAAAAGAATAAAAAGAAACAAACAAAGCCTCCAAGAAATATGGGACTATGTGAAAAGACCAAATCTATGTCTGATTGGTGTACCTGACAGTGACGGGGAGAATGGAACCAAGTTGGAAAACACTCTACAGGATATTATCCAAGAGAACTTCCCCAACCTAGCAAAGCAGGCCAACATTCAACTTCAGGAAATACAGAGAATGCCACAAAGATACTCCTCGAGAAGAGCAACTCCAAGACACATAATTGGCAGATTCACCAAAGTTGAAATGAAGGAAAAAATGTTAAGGGCAGCCAGAGAGAAAGGTCGGGTTACCCTCAAAGGGAAGCCCATCAGACTAACAGCTGATCTCTCGGCAGAAACTCTACAAACCAGAAGAGAGCGGGGGCCAATATTCAACATTCTTAAAGAAAAGTACTTTCAACCCAGAATTTCATATCCAGCCAAACTAAGCTTCATAAGTGAAGGAGAAATAAAATCCTTTACAGACAAGCAAATGCTGAGAGATTTTGTCACCACCAGGCCTGTCCTACAAGAGCTCCTGAAGGAAGCCCTAAACATGGAAAGGAACAACCAGTACCAGCCACTGCAAAAAATGCCATATCATAAAGACCACTGAGGCTAGGAAGACACTACATCAACTAACAAGCAAAATTACCAGCTAACATCATAATGACAGGATCAAATTCACACATAACAATATTAACCTTAAATGTAAGTGGGCTAAATGCTCCAATTAAAAGACACAGACTGGCAAAGTGGATAAAGAGTCAAGACCCATCAGTGTGCTGTATTCAGGAGACCCATCTTATGTGCAGAGACACACATAGGAACAAAATAAAAGGATGGAGGAAGAGCCACCAAGCAAATGGAAAACAAGAAAATTCAGGGGTTGCAATCCTAGTCTCTGATAAAACAGACTTTAACCCAACAAAGATCAAAAGAGACAAAGAAGCCCATTACATAATGGTAAAGGCATCAATTCAACAAGAAGAGCTAACTATCCTAAATATTTATGCACCCAATACAGGAGCACCCAGATACATAAAGCAAGTCCTTGGAGACATACAAAGAGACTTAGACTCCCACACAATAATAATGGGACAGTTTAACACCCCACTGTCAACATTAGACAGATCAACGAGACAGAAAGTTAACAAGGATATCCGGGAACTGAACTCAGCTCTGCACCAAGAGGACCTAATAGACATCTACAGAACTCTCCACCCCAACTCAAAAGAATATACATTCTTCTCAGCACCACATCACACTTATTCCAAAATTGACCACATAGTTGGAAGTAAAGCACTCCTCAGAAAATGTAAAAGAACAGAAATTAAAACAAACTGTCTCTCAGACCACAGTGCAATCCAACTAGAACTCAGGATTAAGAATCTCACTCAAAATCACTCAACTACATGGAAACTGAACAACCTGCTCCTGAATGACTACTGGGTACATAACGAAATGAAGGCAGAAATAAAGATGTTCTTTGAAACCAAAGAGAACAAAGACACAACATACCAGAATTATCTGGGACACATTTAAAGCAGTGTGTAGAGGGAAATTTATAGCACTAAATGCCCACAAGAGAAACCAGGAAAGATCTAAAACTGACACCCTAACATCATAATTAAAAGAAATAGAGAAGCAAGAGCAAACACATTCAAAAGCTAGCAGAAGGCAAGAAATAACTAAGATTAGAGCAGAACTGAAGGAGAGAGAGACACAAAAAGCCCTTCAAAAACTCAATGAATCCAGGAGCTGATTTTTTGAAAAGATCAACAAAATTGATAGACCACTAGCAAGACTAATAAAGAAGAAAAGAGAGAAGAATCAAATAGATGCAATAAAGAATAATAAAGGGGATATCACCACTGATCCCACAGAAACACAAACTACCATCAGAGAATAAACACCTCTATGCAAATAAACTAGAAAATCTAGAAGAAATGGATAAATTCCTGGACACATACACCCTCCCAAGACTAAACCAGGAAGAAGTTGAATCCCTGAATAGACCAATAACCGTCTCTGAAATTGAGGCAATAATTAATAGCCTACCACCCAAAAAAAGTCCAGGACCAGACGGGTTCACAGCTCAATTCTACCAGAGGTACAAGGAGGATATGGTACCATTCTTTCTGAAACTATTCCAATCAGTAGAAAAAGAGAGAATCCTCCCTAACTCATTTTATGAGGCCAGCGTCATCCTGATACCAAAGCCTGGCAGAGACATAACCAAAAAGGAGAATTTTAGACCAATATCCCTGATGAACATTGAAGGAAATATCCTCAATAAAATACTGGCTAACTGAATCCAGCAGCACATCAAAAAGCTTCTCCACCATGATCAAGTGGGCTTCATCCCTGGGATGCAAGGCTAGTTCAACATATGCAAATCAATAAACACAATCCATCATATAAACAGAACCAAAGACAAAAACCACACGATTATCTCAATAGATGCAGAAAAGGCCTTTGACAAAATTCAACAACGCTTCATGCAAAAAACTCTCAATAAATTAGGTATTGATGGGACGTATCTCAAAATAATAAGAGCTATTTATGACAAACCCACAGCCAATATCATACTGAATGGGCAAAAACTGGAAGTATTCCCTTTGAAAACTGGCACAAGACAGGGATGCCCTCTCCCACCACTCCTATTCAACATAGTGTTGGAAGTTCTGGCCAGGGCAATCAGGCTGGAGAAAGAAATAAAGGGTATTCAATTAGGAAAAGAGGAAGTCAAATTGTCTCTGTTTGCAGATGACATGATTACATATTTAGAAAACCCCATCATCTCAGCCCAAAATCTCCTTAAGCTGATAAGCAACTTCAGCAAAGTCTCAGGATATAAAATCAACGTGCAAAAATCACAAGCATTCTAATACACCAATAACAGACAAACAGAGAGCCAAATCATGAGTGAACTCCCATTCACAATTGCTTCAAAGAGAATAAAATACCTAGGAATCCAACTTTCAAGGAATGTGAAGGACCTCTTCAAGGAGAACTTCAAAACACTGCTCAACGAAATAAAAGAGGACACAAACAAATGGAAGAATCAATATTGTGAAAATGGCCATACTGCCCAAGGTAATTTATAGATTCAATGCCATCCCCATCAAGCTACCAATGACTTTCTTCACAGAATTGGAAAAAACTACTTTAAAGTTCATATGGAACCAAAAAAGAGTCTGCATTGCCAAGACAATCCTAAGCCAAAAGAACAAAGCTGGAGGCATCACGCTACCTGACTTCAAACTATACTACAAGGCTACAGTAACCAAAACAGTATGGTAATGTACCAAAACAGAGATATAGACCAATGGAACAGAACAGAGCCCTCAGAAATAATACCACACATCTACAACCATCTGATCTTTGACAAACCTGACAAAAACAAGAAATGGGGAAATGATTCCCTATTTAATAAATGGGACGGGGAAAACTGGCTAGCCATATGTAGTAAGCTGAAACTGGATCCCTTCCTTACACCTTACACAAAAATTAATTCAAGATGGATTAAAGACTTACATATTAGATCTAAAACCATGAAAACCCTAGAAGAAAACCTAGGCCATACCATTCAGGACATAGGCATGGGCAAGGACTTCATGTCTAAAACACCAAAAGCAATGGCAACAAAAGCCAAAATTGACAAATGGGAACTAATTAAACTCAAGAGCTTCTGCACAGCAAAAGAAACTACCATCAGAGTGAACAGGCAACCTACAGAAGGGGAGAAAATTTTTGCCATCTACTCATCTGACAAAAGGCTAATATCCAGAATCTACAATGAACTCCAACAAACTTAGAAGAAAAAAACAAATAACCCCATCAAAAAGTGGGCAAAGCATATGAACAGGCGCTTCTCAAAAGAAGACATTTATGTAGCCAACAGACACATGAAAAAATGCTCATCATCACTGGCCATCAGAGAAATGCAAATCAAAACCACAATGAGATACCATCTCACACCAGTTAGAATGTCAATCATTAAAAAGTCAGGAAACAACTGGTGCTGGAGAGGATGTGGAGAAATAGGAACACTTTTACACTGTTGGTGGGACTGTAAAGCAGTTCAACCATTGTGGAAGTCAGTGTGGCAATTCCTTAGGGATCTAGAACTAGAAATACCATTTGACCCAGCAATCCCATTACTGGGTATATACCCAAAGGATTATAAATCGTGCTGCTATAAATACACAGGCACATGTATGTTTATTGTGGCACTATTCACAATAGCAAAGACTTGGAACCAACCCAAATATCCATCAGTGATAGACCAAATTAAGAAAATGTGGCAAATATACATCAGGGAATACTATGCAGCCATAAAAAAGGATGAGTTCATGTCCTTTGTAGGGACATGGATGAAGCTGGAAACCATCATTCTCAGAAAACTATCGCAAAGACAAATAACCAAACACTGCATGTTCTCACTCATAGGTAGGAATTTAACAATGAGAAAACTTGGACACAGGAAGGGGAACATCACACACTGTGGCCTTTCATGGGGTGTGGGGAGGGGGGAGGGATAGCATTAGGAGATGTACCTAATGTAAATGACGAGTTAATGGGTGCAACACACCAACATGGCACATGTATACATATGTAACAAACCTGCACGTTGTGCACATGTACCCTAGAACTTAAAGTATAATAAAAAAAAATCTGTTGCTAAATCTTTTGTGAAAACTCTGTATTGTAGTTTGATAAATGAAAACAAAATTGAATTTTATACATTTTTCCCTACCTTTTAAAAATTTTCTTTTTACTGCTTATTTTTATATCATAGTTGATTATGATTTATTGGTGCTATTTTGGAGTCTTGGAATCTCATGAAATTTTGTAGTGGCATTCTGGTCTTAATTCATTTTCCCAACTTGTACAAAAATTCCCAAAAAAGGAATACTAAGGCCAAAGCCAAATTTTCATGCTTCCCAAAATATGTGTTTATGTGAATATTCTCTCCATTAGGCTATGGGAATCATTAAAAACATGCATTTTATTTATCTCTCCATCTCAGTGTCAAAAATAGGTCATGACAGATACCTGGCACTTGATGAACACTTATTAACTGAAAGAATATATATTCAAAATGAGGCAGCATGTTACCTCATTTTAAAAGTAATTTAAAAGTATTACATTTGTGTTCAGAAAGATATATTTTCATATATGATAGCATTGTAATATTGGACAATTTAATAAACATCTTTGAACTTAAATTTCCTTATTCACAGAATACTCCTTAAACTCCCTTTTTATGATACTTATGGGTGTATTTTAAATCCCAGCATACCTATCATCCAGTAGGTCCTCCACATGGAGACTAATAGGGAGGACGGAAAAAAGTTAAAAAGTACATTAATGTTTGCATTGATTAAATAACTATTTTTCTGTTCAATACATAAATAGACTTTAAAGATCTAATTTGCTAAACTGAATTTATTGAGCTGGAAAAAATAGCATTCTACCATTAAAATTACAAACTTTTTTTGTCAGTGGATGGTTCAAGGATAGATTTAAAACATAAGATATTTTCAGAGAAGTCTCTTAAAGTATATTCATTTAACTCCTCAGTATCAAAATTTCATTTCAGCATCAAAATTTCATTTTTAGTATTAGATCTCATTTGTCTATGAATGAGCGTTTCTGCATATGGATCATGTTTCTACCAAATTACAAGTAAAGCCCATAAATCATTATGTTATGTCCTCACAGTCTCCCTTATTTCTAGTAATTAGTGGGACTATTTCTTGGCTTGCAGCAGCAAACTCAAAGGAATCTCTACACTTATGTTATCTCTGCAGACTTTCAGATTTATATGAGAAATGACCTCAATTACTCACATTCTTCACCCTTTCTAATTCCTTTAAGTATTGCAAAAGTATATTAAGCAGAATGATGTTCCAAATATTACTATTTCCATCAGTCATTTCAGTTTTCTCAGTCTTGATCACTGGTACTAATCACTCTTTGTATAAATAACGAATTACATTCAGGCACTACAATGTGCAAATTCTTTCGAATTAATGAAAGTCTATTATACCCAGTCTCTAGTTTTTCTCTAGTATTCAATATTTTCTCTATTGATATTTTGGTCACTGATTTTTTCCACCAAACGTATATGCTTCCAAGTAATTTTTTAGTGAAATTATGAGATTATAATATTTAGGAATTCATTAAAAATATTGATCACTTAAAATAAAGTTTTACTTTTCATTAAAGTAATACAGTACACATTTTTTAAAAATCAGTTTGACCTAGATTGGGAGCGGTGGCTCACGCCTGCAATCCCAGCACTTTGGGAGGCCGAGGGAGGTGGATCACCTGAGGTCAGGAATTCAAGACCAGCCTGGCCAACATGGTGAAACCCCATCTCTACTAAAACTACAAAAATTAGCCAGGCATGCTGGCAGGCTCCTGTAATCCCAGTTACTCTGGAGGCTGAGGCAGGAGAATCACTTGAACCCGGGATGGGGAGGTTGCAGTGAGCTGAGATCGCAACACGGCACTCCAGCCTGGTTGACAGAGTGAGACTCCATTTCAAAAAACAAACAAACAAACAAACAAAAAAACAGTTTAACCTAAAGATCTTATAGTGAAAAACAATATTTCTAAATCCAATAGTACCCTAGCCCAACGCAATTCAACACCCATTTCCAATTCTTTTAGCTGTTTCTATTGCCTGATATTTAACTACATAATCTAAACCAGGGGTCCACAACCCCTAGGCCATGGACCAGTACCAGTCTGTGGCCTGTTAGGAACCAGGCCACATGGCGGAGGTGAGTGGCCAGTGAGAATTTTCACCTCCTGTCAGATCAATGGCAGCATAAGATTCTCATAGGAGCTCAAACCCTGTTGGGAACTGTGCATGCAAGGGATCTAGGTTGTGCAATCCTTATGAGAATCTAACTAATGCCTGATGATCTGAGGTAGAACAGTTTCATCCTGAAGCCATCTACCCCCACCACCACCCCCAACAACCCTGGCATGGAATAATTGTCTTCCATGAAACCAGTCACTGGTGCCAAAAAGGTTGCGGACCACTGATCTAAACAATATAGCGATGTAGGGATTGCTCAGTGTTAGAACTTCATTCACTTCCTTTATGAGGGATGGTCATTTAGTTCTCTTGCAAACACTTTATCCTCAGCACTCTGTCTACACATTTATATATATATATAGATAGATAGATAGATATACACACACACACACACGCGTAGATGTAGATATAGATATATAGATATACACACACATATATACATATAAATGTCCATTTAACTATGTGAAAATTGTTTTACATTATTAGTTAATATTTACATTCTTTATGGAAATATTGACTTTCTTGTGCACTTCTTCATATTTTGTGTTTATTTGCTGTGCATATATTAGCAATGTTTTCCCCAACTCTGTTAAATGTATATGTTATATTCAAAATAACAACTTATTAGTGTCTCTTTTCTTGCTCTGGGTATCCCTCTTTCATCATATCTCATCCTTCTGCTCCTGTCTGGTTTCCTTGTCCTGTTGCAGAATACACACACACACACACACACACACACACATTTACTTTTTTTTGAGACAGTCTCACTCTGTTGCCCAGGCTCGGGCACAGTGGTGTGATCTTGGCTCACTGCAACCTCCGACTCCGGAGTTCAAGAAATTCTCATGCCTCAGCCCCCCGATTAGCTGGGATTACGGGTGTATGCCACCAAGCCTGGCTAAGTTTTTATTTTTAGCGGAGATGAGGTTTCACCATGTTGGCCAGGCTGGTCTTGAACTCCTGACCTCAGGCGATTCACCCACCTGGGCCTCCCAAAGTGCTGGGATTACAGGTGTGAGCCACCACTCCCAGCCAAGAAAAAATTTTAAATTACACATTTCTAAAATGGACATTATTTGTTGATATTTTGATGAGGTAATATTTTTGCAGAATTATAAAAGTGTAGTTTGATGCACTTCTCATTTCCAATAATAGCAGTTAAGAATTTCCAATATCTAGTTTATGATTATTTGTATGAATCTATTCTTTTTTATTTTCCTGGAGACATTTAGTGTTCTCTTTACGACCTGCCTTCTTCAATTTGTAATGTCATCACACATTTTCAAAATTTCACATTCTATAACTCCTAAAATTTGAATGTTTCACATCCTGAATTCCTCATTTCATTTTTATGTTTCTTGCATTTACTTCTGCTCTTCTCTGTCGCATTTTTTGTTTTTATTGTCTCAAAATTTCTTCAATTTTAATTCAAAGGGACTACTAAATGCATAATTTAATTTTCAAGATTTTTTTTTTCAAATTGCTTTTTCTCATTCTCTTTCTTCCTATTTTAACAGCCTGCTACTATTTATAGGTAAGATGCCTCATTTTCCATCTCTTCGTGAAGATTATGTTCCTGTAATAGTGAAGTTCTCTTCTGTTCTCTCTATTGTCTTGTTTTCCTTTTGGTTCCTTGAAATAAAAGAATGTTTAAATAAAGGTATGTTTTTTGCTATCAAAAATTCATATCCAGAATACACAAGAACTTTTACAAATCAGTAAGAAAAGAGAAATTCCAAATTAATAGTGGGTGAAATACTTCAACAAAAACTTCAAAAAAGAGTATGCCCGAATATCTAATAAGCATATAACAATGTGTTCAGTGTCATCAATCATCAGAGAAATGCAAAATAAAACTGCAAAGTGATACACCTACACACACTCCCAGTCCCTAAAATTCTAAAATTCAAGATTGATAATAACAAATATTGACAAAAAGCATGGAGTAATTGAAAGTTGCAGTAGTAGAATATATCCCATTTGAGAAAGCCATGTCACAATTAAGTCCAGTGTATACTTTGTTTCTTTGTTTTATCTATGACCTTTTTGTCTACTTGTTTGCTGTTGCAGAGATGGTGGTAGTCAAAACTCCTGCTGCTGCTGCTGCTGCTGCTGTATATCTGTCATTTATGTGTTTTTAAGTATTTTTACTTAATATAACATGATAACAAGATAAAACACGTCATGTTCTTATATGTCATTTATTACAATGAACACTGTAATATTTTAATATAGACAGTTCCATTTATTACTATAAAATAACATTCTTTGCATAGTGTATTTCTTCTCAAATGCTTTATTTATCAGATATTAATCTCAACCCTGTTGCTTTGGACATAAATGTGCTTGCCTTCTAATCAACTTTATCCCTTTCAACTTTCTGTGTATATTTTTTAAAATTTGCCTCTCATATGCAGCCTATCAGTGTATCTTTAGTACAACCTGGATAGCATTTCCCTTCAACTTCTTTACCTTTAATTTCAACACTCACTGTGAATGTAAAGCTCCATTTATTAGCCTACCTATAACCACGTAACCAAACAAAACATTGCTCTGCAGCTACATCTCAGAAAGATCTCTAGGCTATAACTTCATACCCTAAATAGAGATCACAATATCTGTCTCATTTTTAAAATTTTTAAATACATTTTTGGCTTTGTACATGGAATTCTCTTTTTTTATCCCAGCTATACAAGGTAGGCAATTGGAACTAAACTAACGCTCTGGCTTGGGATTCAGAAATGTTCATAATACTGCTTTCAGTTTTCTTCATCAGAGCTATTCATAGGCCAGGGTTGTGATGCCAACATAACCAAACTGAAACGGTTAAATATGGCGGCTTAGCCCAGAACAACTCTACTGTGATGTCGCTTGTCCAGTTAGGATGGCAAATCATAATTGCAATGTTTGAAATACCTTCTGAAATACTATTTTATGTGTCTAAGAGTGGTGTGTGAGTGTGTGTGTGTGTGTGTGTGTGTGGTCAGAGATCAAAAATGGTGAAAGTTTTTCAACGTATTTTTTTATCTATCCCAATATCCTATTCATTACCAAGTTTGTTTATTCCTATTATAAAAATATCAACATAAACATCTTTATATGCATACTTTGCACATTTGTGTGAGAATTACAATAGGACTAACTTCTAGGGATTTAATGGTAGGTTAAAATGGGTGCACATTTTAAGGCTTTTGATTCATGTTTTCAGGTTGGCTTCTCAGGCAGTGCAGGAACATGCGATTTTCTCACCATATTTTTGCCAATTCTGGAAATCTCTGTTCTTTCTACCTTTGTTACTGTATTATGTGAACCACATTTTTGGGAGTATCAAAATTTACTTTTAACTAATATTAATTTACTTAATATTTGCTCCAAATTTTTCAGGGATATAAAGATCAAGGAGAAAGATAAGGATAGACTCCAGAATTTGCAGTATAAATAGAAACAGATTTATCAAACATATGGTATCAAAATCAGAACCATACAAATGCCCAGTCCATACTCATATATATTGGCTCAATTATCCTGAAATTGTGTCTGAGGTTCAGTAATGTTTTTTAAGCTCCCCAGATAATTCTAATGTGACGTTTGACCTAAAAACCATTGACTAGTTTATATTCTATGTTCATTTCTCTCAATAAATGTGGTATCCCTGATAAGAAAATAGAATCTTCTAGAAGCAAAAAAAATCTGGACTTGAAAGAGGGCCTTAATATAGGATATTAAGTAAATAATTTAAGTCTTTTCTCAGTTTTTATGTATAGAATCAGAAACTTAATAAATGCTCACCTCACAGTAATGTAGCAATATTTGAATAAGTATATATAATAAGATATATGATTTTTTCATTATAATAATAGCTACCTTTTAGTTATATTTTAATCAATTAATGTGTTTTTACATTAACTCAATAAGTATTCGCTGACCATTTACTATAAGCCAGATGCTGCTAATAAATTAGAAAACAAAAATAAACTTAAATTCGTTCCTAGAGCCTAGATTTTAGAGGGAGAACAAAAAACTATAAATAAGTAAATAGACTGATAGCTAGATAGATAGGTAATATAATAGTAAATAGCATTAAGTGTCATGTAGAAAATAAATCATAGAGATAAAATTAAGAAGTAAGAGGGCATGTAATTTTGATGTAGCTAATCAAATAACTCTGAGGGTGAAATATTTGTGTACAAGCCTGAAGGAAATAAGGAATAAGCCACTGGGATATCTGCATAGAATATTCCATTTCGAGTTCACAATTAAAAAGTCCTAAGGTGGATATTGTGTTGTTGTTGTTGTTGTTGTTGTTGTTGTTGTTGTTTTGGGGTTTCGGGGGGGGGTTATTTTAGACTGAGTTTTGCTCTGTCACCCAGGCTGGAGTGCAGTGGCGCGATCTGGCTCACTGCAAGCTCCGGGTTTGGGGGGCTTTTTTAAAACACTGTTTGTTTATTGAGATTAGCTAGTAAACCAGGGACCAAATAATGTAGTGTCTTATAATATAAATTTTCCATTTTATTCCAACAGTGAAAATAAATACTTTTACTTCTTTAAAAAATGTAGTGATGTAAATCAACTTTTTTTCGTATCTGTCACCCAGGCTGGAGTTTAGTGGTGCAATCATATTAGGTTGGTGCAGAAATAATTGCAGCTTTTGCCATTGAAAGTAATAGCAAACACCGCAATTACTTTTTCATCAACTTAGTAACTCACTGCAGCCTCAAACTCCTGGCCTGAGGCAATCTTCTCATCTTGGCCTCCCAAAGTGCTAGCATTACAAGCATGAGCCATACCTGGCATTTTTTTAAAAGATCACCAGGGAGTGGTGTAGAAGGCAAGAGTGAAGGGGAAGCATGTAGTTATAAGGCACTTGCATTTGTTGTTAATTCCACTAGAGCTATATTGGTGAAGGTGCTGAGAAATGAATATTATATATATCTATATATATATACTTTGAAAGTCAAATCAGTTTGATTTGCTGATGGCTAAGATGTAGAGTTAAAAATAGTATGATAAATCCAAAATAACTCCAAGTTTTATTATATACTGAACAATGAACTTCATTCATATATATTATCTCATATATTATATGAACTTCATTAATATATATTATCTCATATTATTTAATCTTTTAAAAGGCCCTCAGGCTCAGTGGCATTATGCTGAAGAGGATCAAAACATGCCACCTCAAAATATGCTACTATTATGGCATATTATTTATTTTGAGCTCAAGGCTATTGAGGAAAATGTAGGTACAGGAAGACTCTCTGATCTCCCCTTGCTACCTAAATGTGGGCATAAAATTTCCCATGAGAAACAAGCCCTCTCTGTACCAGGAAGCAGAGCATATTCTTATTCCCAGAGGTGAGAAGTCAATGCTGAGATAAATCAGTACAAACAAATCTACTAAATAACCTTTATCTTCCATCTCTCATATATTTCCTAGTCACTTTCCCACAAGTTGCTACCCTAGCCCAAAGCACCTTTTCCTTTGCCTTGACACATATCCACAATGTATTGTTCTTTGTTACAATAGTATATAAGCTCTCAGGTCTATCACTTCACTTGGGTCTCTATCTCTTATATATGAAGGCCTTCAGGTACAGGTAAACATATTAATATCAACATTTGTACACATTTATTCTGTTAATCTCTCATCAATTTAAACCTCAGGTTCAGCCACATAAGCTGAAAGGGTAGAAGAGAAGTCTTTTCCCCACTACACTGCCCATTTTACAAATTAGAAAAGAGATTACAGAGAATTTTATTTTTTGTACAACATACAAAGCATAAATTATTTTATTTTTTATTTTACTCCACATTTTTGTTATTGTGAGAAGTTATGAAATGTTCTTGTATTTTACAAGTTTTTTCACTTACTTTCTGATACAATTAAAATCCAAATTTATTTCGGCATGTGATGAGATAGCAGTAAGAGTGAAGAAATCCAAGCAGAGGTGGGAGTAGAAAAAGAAATTTGCACTTAGAAAGCATAAGTTATGAGCAGAAAATGATGAACAGTTTCTTATTTCTGGGTTACAATGCGAGAAAGGAGGTAGTAAAAGCATGATAAAAGGTGGATAGATGAGCAGAAGCTTCTGGGAGCAATTCACCTACCATATTGAGTAGCATGGACTTTACCTTCAACCGGAAATTCTCTCCAAACCATAGTCTTTAATGGCAAAGTTTTAAGTCAAAGGCCTTAAAATTACTAACCTTTTGACAAACTACAGAAAATCACACTACAATGAACTAATTCTTTAGAAGTGAGTATACACTTTACACAAAATAATTACTTTAAAACAAATTGATTAAAATAAAGTCCTCTGGTAGCTTCGAATATAGCTAAAAAAGGTTTAAATAAAATAAAAATAAATCATAACTATTGCAACATTGTCATCCTCTGCCCAATTTAGTCTTTATTTTTTAAATTATTGGATTGGAATCGTAACTTACCATATAAAAATTACCTCTAATTATTTTCTTAAGTATTTAAAAAGGCAATAATTAATTACTATGAATTAATACATAAATTAGAGCTTTAAAGACCTTAAAAGTCTAGCAGTTTTATATTTTTTATGTTTAATTAGAAATAATTTTATTTTAATTTCTAGGAATCTGTCACTTTTTTGGATGTGGTTTAACCACCATGGTAACTGGCAACCAAGTCTGCTAATATAAATCAGAGAATTACAGCTAGTTGCCTGAAGAAAATATTTTTGACTGTCTTCTCTCTGTCTGCCTCTGTATCTCCATGACTTCAAATTATTCTGACAAGTAGCACATAATATCTTGATGGTAGATACCTTTTCAATAAGAAAATCACAGTAAAGAACATGAAAATAGTTGACAACAATGACCAGATTTTCACACATTCCAGTCTATTTTCAGATTGTTGCTGAGCTTCAGCTGGTTTTCTAGAGTATAAAGAAATAAGTTTCCATTTGCATGGTTCTAATACCTCCTCCCACTCTCTCTCTTTTACTATTCAAAGGAACTTAAGGTCTTACGTGTCATGGGTTGCGTTAATAATAAACCTCAAAGTGGGCCGGTGGGTGTTAAATTTTCTGAAATACTTTAGTATTTGGGAGTTTGGTTTGGTTTGGTTTGATGCACTATCATCTATACTTAGGAAACAGAAATTTTAAAGTAAATGACATTAACCACCATTTAAAAAGCTTGGCTTCAGGGATACTTCATAACATGAAAGAGGGAAATCTCTGAGAGAGAGAGTTAGAACAATGGCTCATTGTTCTGTTGTACACAGCAAAGATTCCCCCAGTGGACCACCTGTATCACTATAATTTTAGAATAGTACTACTGATTTGCAGCCCACTCCAATTCTAACAGAGTTTGAGTTTTGGTCTTGGCTCAAGTAAAAAGTCATTTCATATTATAGGTGTTGATCTCATTCTTGTCATCATTTGGTAGTAATAAACATTGCAACAAGTTGTATTGTCTCTCCTTCCTCCATTAACACCTCACTTCATGAAAGTTTTATTAGCTTTTCTGGACACAGCTGGTAATGTAATATGAAATAGTAGAGTTTTACTGTTACAAGCTGATCTTGAATTGACTGCATGGAATGCTCTAACCCTTCTCTCAGGCATTCTGGAAATGAGTCTAAGTGAAGGAACTAGCAGACCCGTGAAGATAGCATGACCCCTCTCCAGAAATCAGATGATCAATGAGGCTGAATAAGCCTATGAGAGAGAACATTATAACATGACACTAAAGAAATAAGCTGGAACCAGAGCTTGCAAGATCTAATGAAGCATGTTTAAGATTCTGTTCTTATTTACACAATACCAGGAAGCCACAAAAGGATTTTAACTGGAAGACGCATGGTCTTATTTTGGTTTTGGAAATATCATTTTGGCTGAAAAGGAATAAGACAAGAATATGTACAGAGAGTCAAAACGAATAAATGGTAACATGAAGCCAGAATTGGGTCACTACAGGGACCATTCTAAAGTTGTTCCATACCGATCAAAATCTTCCTCTTCCTACAGAATGAAACGTGAAACTCAGTCAAAAGAGCACCCTTTGAACTTAAATCTTTCATCATATGTTAATTTACAAATATTCTTAGAGAGGATGTGAGTTGTAGTTTAGTGGGTATATGGTTATAGTTCGGCAAAATAAGAAGAGTTCTGAGGATTGGTTGCACAACAATATGAATGTGTTATACATTATGAATTCTACACTTTAAAAATGATTAAGATGGTAAGTTTTATGTTATGTATATTCCACCACAAATAAAAATTTTCAAAAATTACAAAAGTGTAGAGATATTTGTGAATCATTCAAATGTTTACAAAACACTTAATATGCATTTTAACAATTTGATCTATATCAAATGAGCAGTATGAGTCTCATTAATAATTTAAAATACTGGAACTCAGAGCAGTTAAATAAATTGTTTGACATTAAATAGATCTGTAATTGGAGATAGTAATTTAATTCATGACTTTTGACACATAATCCCATATTGTCTCTACTGCCCCCAAAAGGTTCTGAAAACGTGTTTGATATTGAGAGAAAGTTGGGGTTTCTGGTTTTATCATTGAATAAAAAGTTAGAAAGAGTATGTCAGAAGTCAGACAAGAACAAATAATATTTTAAAACTCTGGGAGCCTTGCAGTCAAATTCAACTACCTCAGATTATATTTTCAACTGTGCTCCTCTCTGCCTTGTATAATAACATCCCATTTGTGGGGGAAAAAATACTAGTATAGAATGAAAAGACAACATCACTCACCTTATCGCAAGTGTCACAAGTATTAGGAAAACTAGTGAAAGGAAAAGGAAACAGGCTCAGGAAAAGGAACCAGTCTCAGGGAAAGAAGAAAAAAAAAATCGTGTGGGGCCAAATGAAGACCATCTAAATGAGAACTAGCAGATGCAATTTATTCAGAGCTTGCTGTCCAAGGAAGTCAGACACCATCACCTACCTCTGGCAGAGACTCAAAGTCAGGGAAAGGAGTAGGAAAGCTTTATTGTGAACAAAAGGAAAAGACTTAAGCTGTGCTCTGGGGGTTGTTGGTAGAGTGGGATCCAGGCTACCTAGAAGCAGGACATGTGATTGGTGTGTGGAACATACAAGACTTTCTCTGGTCCTGAGTAACAAAAATTATGGCAGCTGATGGTCATTGACCAAGTCCTGCCTGTTCTGTGCTGAAGCTGCAGACTGTGGTTTGACTTCTTGGGCTGGTTGCTATAGAGATTATATGTATGATTTCTATTTTCATATATGATCCATTGTACATGCATTGCCTCAAGCACATGGGAAAGATTCAGAGATTTCAGATTAGAAATAAATGAGGGAAAATATGTTAAAAGTTCTCCGTGTGGCGGCAAAAGCTTCGATAAGAGTCAAAGTCCAAGGTAACCTAAAAAGCAAAGTATAATACCTGAAAAATATTGAATATTTTAAATAATTAAATGATACTTTACGCCAATGTATACAGTCTTAGCCCCAGAAGAAAGAAAAAATAAAAATAAATCAACAACAAAGTATGTTTTTTTTCTAATTTCTCAATATATTAACCAAAAATGAATTCTAGAGTATCTCCTAAACACTTGTCAAGTTCTCAGTTTCTAACAACTAGAAATCTCCTTTATTCATTTAAGGAAGAAATCTTTCAGGCATACACAATTTACGAAAAGAAATTATGAAAAAGCATAAGTTGTAATACATTCAGTGTTTTCAATATAGTTATTCTTATGAAATATGTAGTCATTTAGTTATCTCATATCTACGTAGCTACTTTTTTCTTCACTGTTAGAGAAGTCAATCCATATAAGACTAAAAGCAGTCTTTTTAAAACCATAAAATTATCATTAGAATATTATAGTAAAATCATTCCAACTTAAGAATTAGTCCAAGGGAAACAATTTTTCCTTGTTTCCTCCATTCTTCCTCTGTCCTTTATTTTCTCTTATTTTCTCTTCATTTACCTCTTTTCCTGCCTCATTTTCATTATCCCTCTTCAGTTTCCCTCTCCCCCTTACGTCTTTCTTTCCTTCTTTTATTCTATCATAAAAACATTTTATTTTATCCTTTGTTATTGCATTAATTATGTTTTTTTCTTTCTATGTTTTTTGATGCTTTGAAATCTTGGCCTTTCTGGCCTGGGAAAGACTGCCCCTCCCAAGGCAAGCAATTTCTAGAGATAGTTATGGACTCACTTGCAAGTGTGGGTTTCATGCCTTTCAAGTGCAAACCAACCAATCTAAAGCCCATATCCCCCAATCACCTCCTTCATTGGGCTCTCACAAGGTTCTTACACTCCAGATCCCTATTTCCCTATTCTAATTTTCCTGGGTCCAGATATCAGACAACAAGAAAGAGCCTCTGTGTTAGCCCATTTGTTTTGAAATAAAGAAATACCTGACACTGGGTAATTTATAAAGAATAGAGGTTTATTTTGGCTCACAGTTCTGCAGGCTGCACGGAAAGTATATTGCTGGCATCTTCTCCTGGTGAGGGCCTCAGGAAGGTTGAAATCATTGTAGAAGGAAAAGAGGAAGCCAGCACATTACATGGTGAGAGGCAGCATGAGAGAGAGGGAGGAAGGGCAAGGCTCTTTTAAGCAACCATATTTCACATGAACTCACACAAAGAGAACTCACTTATTACCTCGAGAACAGCACCATTCCATTCATGAGAGAACCATTCCGTGAATAAAAGACCCCCACAAGGCCCATCTCCAACATTGGATGTCACATTTCAATATGAGATTTGGAGAGGGAAAAAACATTCAAACCATATCAGCCCCTATGCCCAGAATCCACTGAAGTTATTTAAACTAGCCAATTTTAAACCCGTCTTACTTTGACTTTCTCGTGAAAATCACATTAAAGGCTCTTGCCACATTTTCCTCCAGCTCCTGCTAACTCCTGCCTGCCCTTTGTGCTTCCCTGCATGGCCTTCCATGGTATGATGTGCCCCTCCCTCCTCTTAAAAACACTAAATTACAATCTTTTTAATAGTCATTGTCTCTTGATCTGTTGCCCTGACCATCCCTAAATAATAATAAAATGTACATTTTGAAACAGGGATATCTGATGGAAAGGAGGGCAGTGGATTGTTGAGTGAGAGGAAAAAAGTCAGCACAGCAATCTTTTATAGACTTTCTTTGAGTTCAAACAACTGATTGGTGTTCTGATGAATTCTCAAGCCGTGCATGTATATAGTCCTTAATGAGCACTAATGCACTGACCTTGTTTGATAAAAGCCTTCCGAAGTAAATTTATGGTAGATGGAAAATTACACTTAAAGCATCTGAAACACTTTTAATTTTCTTATCCTCAGAAAATAATAGAGAATTATCTGACTTACCCCTACAAATTGTTATTCATTTTTAGAAGAAATTGAATAGCCTCATTCTTCAAAATAGCCAACCTATAGGAGCACCCAAATAATTTAATCTTCTCCATCAGAATGAAGGATAAAGGCACAAAGACATTTTACTAGGGACACATACACAAGAAAAGCATTCCATAAAATTGCCAAGAATAGAGTGCATGTTAATAGGGAATATAAAGCTGGTTGGTGTCAAAATCAGTGTTCTCCAAAGATGTTTGGTGACCTATCTCCTCAATACAAAATCCTGACGCATTCTCCAATATATTAACTTATTTCTGAAGCATAAGTATGCGTGCTCTGTCAGTCTACCAATTAAATAGTAGTGAAGCATAATTTATTTTCTAATTTCTAGATTGACACAGATAAATAGAATATATTATGTTTTTCTACACTTCATTGCTTCATTTATGACAATCCCTCCGGTGAACCAGCCTCCTTTTAGAATATGTTAGGCAATCTATAGCTTGCAATCTAGTCCAGATTACTGAAACACCCTGTATAGGGGAGAAAACATTTTTCTCAGGTTGTTAGTTGTGACACTATCCTGAAAACAAAAGTCAAATTAACAAAAGAAGCAGAAGTTTATTAACATGTTCTATACCCGTCACACAGTAGATGCCTCTGTCCAAAAGTATCTCTTTGTCAAGGCAATGGTTTAGGGGCCTCACTTAAATAGCATTTTAAAAAGAATCATAAATCCTTTCTAGAGAGAAGAAAGGTGCCTTCTCTGGGCCCATAATAAGTGCTCCAGTAAGGAAGGATTGATGTCCTGCCACCAGGCAATAGAGGCTGAGGCCGAGTGTTCCCCTGTGTTTCTAATGTCTTTAATTTAATAATTCTCAGTACTTGGGGTAGAAACATTTTTTTTTTCAGTTGCCCCTTTGAAACTTTACTTTTAGAAGGCTTTACATATGAAAAGCCAAGATGGTAGCTTTGGAGGGATTTGGTTTAGAGGTTTTGAGATAAGAGATTGGCAAAAAGAGAGAAACCATGGAAGCAGAAGAAAGAACAAATGTGATATATCCTAATGAAACAGTTTTTTAGTCTTGAGAATAGTAAGTTCAATTGAGCAGTTGTGTTTCATTCCAGGAGGTGGTAGTGTAAGTGGGTTGTTGTTAAAGTTAATTCTCTATATGGTATAGGCAAACAGGTATTTAGTAAGAAACATTGCTATGGGAGCAAAAGAAAAACAGAGATTAATATCTGGAGCAACCTACAAACTAGGCTTGAGTTTTGGAGGGCAGTTAGCTGCGAAAATTTTCAGATTTGTGTTTGAAATATCTACAATTGAGATGGAAGTAAACAGCGACAATCTGACAAATTTTCCTAGATTATAGTTTGTACCAGATGTTTCTGTGAACTTTTTGTCCATAAATAAATTTATGTGTGTTTTCTCTGAAGTTAATATCAAGTTGTCTAACTTTAGCTTGTAGGGCTTCAGAAAAGCATGGTTTAAATTTTAGTGATTTTAAGTCAGGAAACTGGGAGATAAATTAAAAGCATTAGTCTAGAAAGTTGAGGCCAGATAACAGAAGAAACTACAATTTAAAATTTAGTTCAGAAAATGTTTTTAATAAAACTTAACAATGGAGAAGGCTACAATCTAATAACAGGTATGCTGTAGAGGATTTTTAAAAAACATTTATGTATATATATATGTGTATATATATGTTATATATATGTTATATATGTATATATATACACACACACACACACACACACATACATACATATGATGGCTTTTTTTTTTTTTTGAAACAGAGTCTCGCTCTATCAGCCAGGCTGGAGTGCAGTGGCACGATCTCGGCTCACTGCAACCTCCGCCTCCCAGGCTCAAGCAATTCTCCTGCCTCCGCCTCCTGAGTAGCTAGGATTACAGGTGAGTGCCACCACGCCTGGCTAATTTTTGTATTTTTAGCAGAGATGGGGTTTCACCATGTTGGACAGGCTGGTCTTGAACTCCTGACCTCAGGTAATCCGCCAGCATCAGCCTCCCAAATTGCTGGGATTACAGGCGTGAATCACCGCGCCCGGCCCACATAGAAGATGTTTTTTTAAAAACATATATGATGTTATTATATATACAATGTGTTACAAAAATCATATATATGTATGTGTGTGTGTGTGTGTGTACACTCAAAATTAAGCCAATTTTTACTAAAGTTTTTTTGTTTGTTTGTTTGTTTTTAAGATGAAGTCTCACTCTTGTCCCTCAGGCTGGAGTGCAATGGCATTATCTCAGCTCACCTCCGCCTCCCGGGTTCAAGCGATTCTCCTGCCTCAACCTCCCGAGTAGCTGGGATTACAGGCGCCTGTCACCACGCCCAGCTAATTTTTGTATTTTTAGTAGAGATGGGGTTTTACCATGTTGGCCAGGCTGGTCTCGAACTCCTGACCTCAGGTGATCCACCTGCCTCGGCCTCCCAAAGTGCTGGGATTACAGGCGTGAGCCACTGCACCCAGCCACTAAAGATATTTATAGTAAGACTAATTTAATTGTAAAATAAATTTTAGCTTTAATATACTTGGCCTAATTATTTGCATAAAGTGAAGCAAGCATAGTGATTGGCCACATAGGCTCATTTTTCTTTAATCTACTTTGTTGGAAATTATCATAAGACATCTCAGAGTAAACGTTTAAAACTTCTTTAGGCTAGGAAGCCAAGCCATGGACTTCTCATCAGATTTTATCTGTGGTAACTGGGTAAATTATTCTTTTCTTGAGGTCCCATATTATTTTGAGGTTCCTGGGCCTGTCAGAAAGTGACATTTTTTACTTACCATAATGCTGAAACCTTGTAGGGGAACTGCATAGACAAGGTACCAGGCCAGTTCTTTCAAGAATGTTAATGGTTCCTTAGCATTAATTTTAGTTTCTTGAAGTAGTCTAGTCATTTCAGAAAATGTGACATCCCAGTCAAGGCCCCAGTAACATAACCTGTGTTTTAAATTGTTCCGCTAAAGAAAGAAAAACTTTACTGAACTTATGAAATAACTATATTGTTTTAAAATATGAATACTCACAAATAGTTTTAAATTCTCAAGGAATCAAGTAGAGACAAAGGCAAATGTTTAAATTTTGCTGACAAAAGTATATTTTACCCAATTGCTGCATGCTATATATAGCTTATTAGAAGAAAAAAGTTTCCTTGACTCCAGAAAGAAATACATAAAAATAATCAATAATAATTTAAGCAAAAGAAAGTCCTGAAAAAATCATTTTATTCCTGTATTAAGTTTAGTCCTATGTGATTAACTCATGTTCTTCTAAAAGTTGGGCTAGTAATCTTTATGAACCCACCAATGTTTTCATTTGAGTTCTTTAAATTTTTACACAGTCCAATGGTATGATCTACGAAGTTATCAGAAATCTATATTTAAAAGTATTTGTCATGATCCTTTTCCATTAATTTTCTTGAATAAAAAGCAAATTTTATACTATAGCCAATTGTAAACGTCTTTTGAGAAGAATAAAAGTAAAACAATAAATGCCTGTGGATGACAAAACCCTTAGAATAGCTATGGCTAAGGATGCAATTGACAAGGAAATTTGGTAATTTCTAAGGCATACAACAATTTAATATAATAATCAGAATTTTGACTGGTAACATATACCAAGACATATCATAATTTTTAAAAATCTCATACAATTTTGGAGCACATATTAATAATACATTTATATAAATATAACACAAATAAGGTTAAACATTATTTTTTATTTGACAATGCTTCCCCTATAATTTAAGATATCAAATGAGCCTGATATGTCTCTTTTGGACTTCTGTCTCTTTTTTTGAATGTCTAAAAGTTAGTTTGAGGTCAAAAAGACTTAATTTAGAATTTGAAATCTGATTTTGAGAAGCTTGTCAAATGTGTCAAAGGTACAAAACACTTTTTCACAATAGGATCACAGGTCACTGTGAAATAATCATCATTTATTTGTCAAAGTGATAATTAACAGATTCCAAAAAGTAAAAACCTTTACTCTCTGATTGGTAGGAGACATAGTTTTTTGAAAAAAAGACCTAATAAAGATAGGGTAAAACAAACATTTCTCTCTGTTTTTATTTTTATTTTTGTAGTTTTCTCAAAAGGAAAACCAAAGTCTTCTATTATCTCTTATTAATAATATACAAAAAAATCATATTCAAAAGAGAAAATCAAATTCTATCTTTGTATCAGTTGTATTATTCATACTAAATATAATTTCAATAAAACCTTATAAATAAATCCATCCAATCTTAATTAGTTTTGACCACACAAGATTTCTCTAAACCTTTTACTATGTCTTATAATGTTTTTCAATTTTCCTTTTTCTCCAACTTCTATATCCACTTAGTTTATTTAATTGCTTCCTTTCTTCATTTATTCTAAAGTGACATATAAACTAGAAAAAAATCACTTTTTTAACAAAAACATAGTTTCAAATGTCATAAACTCCTTTATGAAAAAGTATTACATTTATTATATATTCTGTATACAGAATTGTTTCCCTTTTTATCGCTACTTTTAGTGACCACATATTAGCCAGAATTTTAATTTTTAGGAATCTTTATAGTGAATACCTAAGAAGTGGATAATTTTTAATTGTCAGTCATGTACTAGCAATTTATTAATACACATTTTATGATTTTTAGAAATACAGCTTTTTAATGGAATTATTTTTCAACGTGGAACAGAATATATTTACTAATATATCTAAAGATCTTTTGTCTTTCTGAAATAAGAAGCCTAGATTTAGTAATCAGTGTCTTAGCATTTCATCTTTTTTGAAAATGATGTATATATTTAATGACTATCTATCATTTAACTTAGCTGAGCAAAACGTTTAGGTTATTGTTACCAAAAAGAATTGAGAAATATTTTTCTTTAAACATAAAAGCAATGATTAAAACTTCATTTATAAGCTTTATCTCACTTTCATCTATTTTATTTATTTAATCTTAACAATTAAGGTTGGAAAATTTTATAAGACATTAGATAAATCTAGCCATCATCTCAAGTTAAATTTTCTATTCACCATTTTTATATTACCATATGTTAGGCAAGTACCATAAAATAAAGAACCTTAAAATTAAACACATGTGGCGGGATGCAGTGGCTCACGCCTGTAATCCCAGCACTTTGGGAGGCCGAGGTGGGAGAATCACGAGGTTAGGCGATCGAGACCATCCTGGCTAACACGATGAAACCCCATCTCTACTAAAAATACAAAAAAAAAAAGAAAAAAAAAATTAGCTGGGCGTGGTGGCAGGCGCCTGTAGTCCCAGCTACTTGGGAGGCTGGGGCAGGAAAATGGCATGAACCCGGGAGGCAGAGCTTGCAGTGAGCCGAGATTGCGCCACTGCACCCCAGCCTGGGCAACAGAGCAAGACTCCGTCTCAAAAAAAAAAAAAAAATTAAACACATGTATGTTTTGCTAATAGCTCAAGACATAGTTCTTTTTATTAAACCAAGAATTTTAAACTAGTCTTATTCATCAAAAAAAATGTATTCACATCACATGAGCTTGAAAAATATTTGGGCTATTTATTTTCTTTATGGGTACTTATCTGCCTTTGAGTTAATTTGGTACCATGTAGACAATATACAAATATGTGTATAGACATATACATACATGTAAATACAACATATAACATACATATGCACATATATATGCATCTAAAAGCCAAAGAGATCAAGGAGTTTAATACAAAAGAGCAGAGAGCTTTAGATTTGTCTACTTTCAACTCTTGGAGTTGCAAGGAATCTGTCCACTTAGAAATATTGCTGTTCCATGAGAAAATAATGAAGTTTCCTTCCCAAAAAAGGAAACCTCTCTGTTTTTCTTTGGCATCTTTTCTGTTTTTCTCAAGAGGTCCTAGTGTCGTTAGAAATCTTCCTTAGGTTTCCTCATGTGACCTCAGGGATAGCAACTGGAAGCAGGGACAGAGAAAAGTAAATGAAAGAGCAAGTCCTTGTGGCAAAAATTATGTCACCAAGAGGATAAACAGGCAGAGGGAGTTTATAGATTAATAGTTAGCAGGGATTTACAAAGAGAGGAATTTAGTCAACTGAGAAGCCTCTATAGAAAGAGAACAGGAGTCTTAAGAATACACACACACACACACACACACACACATATATATATAACCTAAATATATGTATACTATAGGTAAAATTTTAAATATGTAAGTCTTTAAAAAATTAGCAGATATTAGCTGGGCAAATGGCAAATATTCTTGTGCCTTGTTTCCTTGGCTTTTTCTTTCTGAAATGTAACTCTCTTTCAAATCTGATCTCTGCTAGAATACTACTTAGCTGATCTCCTCTATGTTAACATTTTAAAGCCGTGGTAGAATTTACAACTCCAAGGGACTGAGAAGGCTCTCTTTAAAAAAATACTTTTAGATACAAAAGTCCAAATTTTCAAAGGTATATCCACTTTTAATTGTAACTTAGCACCAGTAAGCCTTTTTTTTTTTTTTTTTTTTTTGAGACAAAGTTTGCTCTGTCACCCAGGCTGGAGAGCAATGGCACAATCTCTGCTCACTGCAACCTCCGCCTCCTGGGTTCAAATGATTCTCCTGCCTCAGCCTCCCGAGTAGCTGGGATTACAGGTGCACGCCACCACACCCAGCTAATTTTTGTATTTTGTTAGTAGAGACGGGGTTTCACCATGTTGGTCAGGCTGGTCTTGAACTCCTGACCTCGTGATCTGCCTGCCTTGGCCTCCCAAAAAGCTGGGATTACAGGCGTGAGCCACCACGCTGGGCCAGTAAGCCTTTTTATGGCTTACAATCAGATGCAAGAATAGCATCCCTAAAGAGAGTATAAAAACGTAGTGACCCCTCAAGATCTAAAGTTTCTTCCAAAGAGTATGGGTGCAGTGGCTCAAGGCTATAACCCAGTGCTTTGGGAGACCAAAGCAGGAGGATTGCTAAAGGCCAGGAGTTTGAGCTCATCCTGGGCAACATAGTGAGACCCCCATCTCTACAAAAAATTTAAAAATTAGCCAGGTGTGCTGGTGCATGCTTGTAGTCCTAGCCACTCCAGGGGTCGGAGGCAGGAGGATCACTTGAGCCCAAGGGATTGAGTCTGTAGTAAGCCATAATCATGCTACTGCACTGTAGTCTGGGTGAGAGAGCGATACGCTGTTTCTAGAAAAAAATATGATAAAATAAAATAAACCAAAAAGAGGCTCTAAGAAAGTAATATCCCTCCTTATTAGCAAGGCAATGAAAGTTGAGATAATTAAGAACAATTCCCAAAAGCTGGCACATTTGGACAAACAGACATTTGGGACCCCCAACTGAACTCCCACATGGCTGCCTTACACGATTAACAAAATCTGTGCCCTTCAAGGTGTTAGAGACGAGAAAATAAACTTGCTTGTTAGAAAGCCAAACTTCTTAAGAAATAAAACAAGACAAAAGGAGAACCTTATGAGGCTTTTCCTTCTCATGACAAACCATACGAAGATACAGAAACAAGGAAAACAAAGACCATCCTAGGAAAATGACAAATCAATAACCAAATAAGTATGTACAACAAATCTACAAGAGTCACAAATTCAAATAACCATTTTTTACAGATTTTTTTTCCTGTTAATATGAACCTGGAAAGGCAGGGACAAGGAAAAAAATTTACTTTCCTCTCTCCACCAGGTACCACAGAGGGAGAAGCTGGCTTGAGTAAGAAACCTTACCTTTTTCTGTGGACTTTTGCCAGTTCTCTTTCAGGATTCCCTCTATAGGTCCCAGAACAAGTGGATTATCTCTGCTTTTCCAGGCTGCATTGAAAAATTGTAGGGGAGAAATCATAATTTCTTTTAAAGTTCTTAGTTGAGACATCTCCTAAAAACAAAAAGTCAAATTAACAGAAAAGTAAAAACAACCAGAAGTTTATTAAAACATGCTGTACCCATCACGCAGGAGAGGCCTCAGTTTGAAAGTATTTCTCTCTCAAGGTAGTGGTTTAAGGGCCTTGCTTAAATAGAACTTTAACAAAGAGCCATAAATCCTATCTAGTGATAAGACAGAAGAGAGAGCAGTTCCAGTCTTTTAAAAGGCAGGAACATGTGAAAAGATTGTAAAATCTGTTCCCAGATTCTTCTGGTGCTTGCTAGTGCCTTCTCTGGGCCCATAAGCAAGTGTCGTCTCCAGTAAGGAGGGAACGATGTCCTGCCACCAGGCAAATAGAGGCTGAGGCAAAGCATTCTCCTATGTTTTTAGTGACTTTAACTTAACAATTCTCAATATTTCAAGGAGAAATATTTTGGTTTCTTTCATCTGTGATACACTTTGGACATCTGTCTTTACTCAAATCTCATGTTGAATTGTAATCCCCAACGCTGGAGATGGGGCCTGGTTGTGAGCATTTTGGTCATGGGGGTAGATCCCTCATGGCTTGGTAGCTTCACCATGGTGAATGAGTTCTTAAAGATCTGGTCATTTAAAAGTGTGTGGCACCTCTCCATCCACTCTCTCTCCCCACTGCTTTCGCCATGTGATGTCCAGGATCCCCGTACACCTTCCACCATGAGTGTGAGCTTCCTGAGGCCTCCCCCAAAGCAGATACCAGTGCTATGCTTCCCGTACAGCCTGCAGAACCATGAACCAATTAAACTTCTTTTCTTATAGTCAGTCTCAGGTATTGTTTTATAACAGTGCAAAAACAGCCTAATACAACCTGCTTACCTTTGTTCCTTATTCCCTGCTTTCCCCCAGCCCCCATTATCCATTCTTCACACAACTGCTGCAGTGATATTTTTAACATTAGTCAGTTTTTGTTTTTCTCTTTAGATTTCTCCAAAGTCTTCCAACTGGTCAGAGGGTGAGTGTCCCAGATGGAATGTAAGCTGAGCTTTGGTATGCAAGTGATTTGATAAGAAATTGTTCCCAGGGAAACTGGTAAAGAGCTGTCCCCAGGGAAGAGCTGAGAAAGCAGGACAAGAAAGGACAAAATCCAAGCGAGGGTGTCATCACAGGAAAAATCCCATAAAGCGCAGCTTCAGCCTAATCCCACAGAGGAACTCTGAAGAGAAAATTCAGCCTCTGTGTTTTCCCAACTACAAGCTGCACCTATTAATTATCTAATTATTGGGTGGAAGATCGTGGGCATACATTTTCAGATATTTCTCTGAAGTGTGGACCAGGCAGGCTCCAGTATCTTGAGGACATTCCTCCAAACAAGATTCATAGAAGAAAAGTGCACAGAAACTGAAATATGCACAAAAATAGTCATATAGATCCTAGGGAATTGGGGGACCAATATTATCTATTACATAATTCTACTTAGAAATCCAAACTACTTAGCATGGTTTTGTTTAATTAAGCCCTGACAAATTCTACAAAAGCCTGTCTCCCACCCAGCCCCTCACACTAACCAAACTAATCCCTGTTGTCTTCCTTTAACCAAGGTTGATCCCTGTGGCCTATTTCCTTTGCCCAAATTCTCACTTGAACTCCATTGTTATATGATTGACCCTATTGTATGCTTCTGATTTAGTTAAAAATGATTGCTTTTCACAGTCTTTCCCTCATCATCTGCTTCAAACTTCCATACTTCCCAAACTCTTGATTAAATGAATTTGTTTTATTTTCTTTATAGCAGTTAATGCCATTTGAAATGATCTTGTTGCTTTATTGTCTCTAACTCACCTCATTGCAACATAAACTTCATGTCTGTCTTGTTTACCCTTTCAACTCCACCACACAGAGCAGTGCCTGATACAACATAGGTGATCAACAGTTATTTATTTAATAAGCAAATAAAGGGCCATACATGACCTACTTACATTTTATGCCTACTCCACCCTCACCTCCTTGGATTCCTAACTCCTATTAATAGGGTTGCTACTAGGAAATTAAGAACACCTCATCAAGAATAAAATAAGAAGACATTTAAGAAGGAACTTCCTTATCATATAGTGATGCAGCTATATAAGTTATTAGAGTGCGCTGCCATGTTGTTTAAACTTCTTGTTTGGAAATCTCAATGAATCCTTGACTGATCTCGCTAAGGTCCCTTGCCTTGAACTTTGCAGCTTGGGCACATATGAAAAGCTGTTTCTTTTTATATAGGGTATACTCTACTCTAGAAGTCATCAATATATCTAAACATAACAGGAAGAGAATACAGCCCAAGATCTCTGATTTATAAAGTGGCATATATGGGAGTCCAAATCAAACTCACAATACCTCAGATATACAGAGAGAAATATGCCTAATTTAGTTTGCCTGTAACCAATGTCTGTTACTCCCCACGTTTCACTATGGGTTAAAGGAAAAATTTCTACTTTGGATATTTTATGTTTAAAACTTAATCCAATTCAATAATTTGTTAAATAAATTTATAGGAAGTCATTTGTTTGGATTGAGTTCCTGCACTAGGCTTCAACAGACAAAACCAAAATGGAGTCACTCGTGCTAAACTTCTTTATTTAACAAACTGACACTAAGTTGTTTATCTGACTTACCAAGAAATCAGAACAGAGAAAGATAATAGCCAAATCCCCAAACATTCCTGTTTTATCAGACATGATAAAAAACAAAACGTCTCCTCTGCTTTAACCCTTAAAAGGAAAGAAACCTGGAGTAATCTAACAAATGCTAGCCAATCTGCTTTGTGTTCCATTTTTCTAATTTCTTCAGCCCTTTCTGCCTATAAAGCCAGTCTCCTCTGCTCAGCTCATCTTAGTGCCTTTTGTAAATCTTTAGATGAGAAGCTCCCTGATTCACAAATTGCTAATGAAGGCCAATTAGATATTTTAACAAAATTTGTTGAATTTTTGTCTTTTAACAAATTTAAAGAGCCTTTCAAATTTGACAAATTTAAATTATATTAATAATTTGAATAATGTAAATCCAGTTTTGTGATTTAAGATTCCATTTAGACAATGATCAGTCTTACCAGGAAAAATTTCTCAGTCACTCAAATATCTCAGGCATAGGCCTCTTTGTCTGGCTCTTTCCCAGAGTGAGATATATATCTAGGAAAGAAAGCATGTGCCTCATGTACACATCTGGCCAGAGGAAAGGCTCAAGGCCCTTTATTGTGATGTCCTTTGGCTTCAACCCAGGCTATGCCACTAATCCATGCTTCTGCTGCATCCAGATGAGCAAAGTATATGATTGATATCACTCAAAGTCTTATTTTTCTGTACATTTTCATTTGGCCTATGTTCTAAGATTTTTTTATTGCAGGTAGAAGATATAAAAAGTATAAAAAGACATTTTTAGAGAATGTGCATAGCTCAATATTTATATGTGAAAATAGGTAATTAACAATATTATTGAAATCATATACTGTATATTTCTTAATATAATGTGCATGAAAAATCAAAATTGTTTCATTTATATTACTACATATAATTTTTTCTTTCACATTTTTGTCACACTCAGAATTCTAATATTTTATAATTATAGTCTTGGAAATCAATAAATTAAACTTTCCATTTTACAAATGAAAAAGCTATGACATACAACAGGATATAAGAAATTTTTTTAAGTGTCAGAAATCTGGGAGTTTCAAATGTGGAATCTAGGTCCTAATTACCAATATAATGTATTTTCCTCTATCTACTCTGTGTGTGTGTGTGTGTGTGTGTGTGTGTGCACGTGCATATATAGACTGATGCAGAGAGAGAGACAGAGAACACTTTCTTTTATACATTCATTTATTGATGGCTTATTCCATACCTTTGTTATTGTAAACAATGTTGCAGTAAACATGGGAGTATAGACATCTCTTCAACATATTTATTTTATTTCCTTTGGATATATACTCTGTCGTGGTATTGTTGGGTCATAGAGTAGTTTTATTTTTTTTTTAAGGAACTTCCATATTGTTTTCCGTAATAGCTGTACTACCTGATGATCTTAGCAACAGTGTACCATGGCTCCCTTTTCTCCACATCCTTTCCAACATTTATTACTTTTTTCTTTCTTTCTTTTGGTAATAGCTTTTCTAACAGACGTGAGGCAATATGTCATTGTCATTTCAATGTGCATTTCTCTTGTGATTAAGGATTTTGAGCATTTTGTTATATACCTGCTGGTTATCTTTTGAAAATTTTCTGTACAGATCCCTTGATTATTTTAAAATCAGGTTATTTTTCTTACTACATGGTTAAGTTCCTTACATACTTTGGATATTACCTAGTTATATGATATATGGTTTGCAAATATTTACTCTCATTTCACAGGTTGTCTCTTCACTCTGTTGATTGTTTCCTAGGCTGTGCAGAAGCTTTTTAGTTTGATGTAATCACATTTATATCTGTGCTTCTTTTGTGTGTGGTTTTGAGTTCATATCCAAAAATCATTGCCCAAACCAATGCCATCAAGATTTTCACCTATATTTTCTTCTAGTAGTTTTACATTTTCAGGTCCTGCCTTTAAGTCTTTATCCATTATGAATTGATTTTTATACATGATCTGACATAAGGGTTTAATTTCATTCTTCTGCATATGGATATCCAGTTGCCCCCAAACAACTTATAAAGAGATTGTCCCTTCCCCATTTTGTGATATTGGCACCTTTGTCAAAAATCAATTGACCAGAAATATATTAATTTCTGGACTCTCTTTTCTGTTATATTGGCCTGTCTTTCTATTTATATGTCACTACCATACTGTTTTTACTATAATAGCTTTGCAGTATATTTTGAAGTCAGGTGGTATGATGCCTCCAGGTTTGTTCTTTTTTCCTCAAGGTTGCTTTGGCTATTTAAAGCCTTTTGTAGCTCTATACAAATTTTAGGATTGCTTTTCCTTTCCATGAAAACTGTCATTGTGGTTTTGCTAGAGATTGCATTAAACCTGTAGATAGCTTTGGATAATATGGACATTTAAATAATTTTAGTTCTTCCAACTCATGAACAGAGGATATCTTTCCATATATTTGTGTTTTCTTCAATTTCTTTCATCAATGTTTTTTAGTTTTAGTGTGCAGATCTTTCATCTTTGGAAAAATTACTTTATTCTTAAGTATTTCATTTTTTGTTAGCTATTGTAAATGAGACTGTTTTTATTGTTTCCTTTTTTGAATATTTCACTGTTAGTGTATAGAAAAGTTACTGATTTTATATATTGATTTAACATCCTGCAACTTTGCTAAATAAGTTTATTTTCAATTTGTGGCGAAGTCTTCGGTTTTCTATGTATAGAATTGTGTCATCTACAAACAGGGACAATTTAACTTTGTATTTTCCAATTTGAAATTATTGTCTAATTAATGCCTCATTTCCTTTTCTTCATTCTGTAATTTAACTAGAAGAGCCCCTACTGCTTACCAAAGCTGTTATCCACTTTTTAATATTTTTTTTTTCCTCAGGACTCTGTGAGTCATGATTCCATCTTCTTATTAGTTACCTCTAAGGAGATGATTCACAAATAATCTTTTAAAAAACTTCTTTCAACTTCCTCCTGTCATTTACCACCCACACTGAATTACTTTTCATGTAATCACATTCCTGTCAGTAGCAGAGTAATTTGCCCACTATTTTAAGTATTAGGTGTATCCCAACCAATATCTTGACAGGGCATTCAGTATCAAAATTAATATCTAAACAAATAAATTGAGTTCCTATAATTTTTTTCATCAAACTCCAAAGACCTGGAAATTTCTGGTGGAGAGAAGATGAGACATACAACTGTGTCTTCAGTGATACTCACATGCTTACATGAAAAGAACAAGAATATTCAATTTCTACTGCTTTTTCTACTGCAAGTATATCTAAGTCTTCTCTGTATGGAAATATACATTACAGATTATAAAATTCCATTCTCCTTTACCATAGCTCTGTGATCATAGGGAGGCCAGGACTTCAAGTTGAGAATCATTGGCTTGTTAGAAAGAATTAACAGGTAACTTCTATGTTGGGCTTTGTATACGTTGGACTGAACCTCAAAACAGAGGCTGTGATATTGCATAGCCTATAAAATATACATTTCTAGGGAATATATAAATATTTTTTCATTTATTTTATTTTATTTTATTTTTTATTTATTTACTATTTTTATTTTATTATTATTACACTTTAAGTTTTAGGGTACATGTGCACAATGTGCAGGTTTGTTACATATGTATACATGTGCCATGTTGGTGTGCTGCACCCATTAACTTGTCATTTAGCATTAGGTATATCTCCTAATGCTTTCCCTGCCCCCTCTCCCCACCCCACAACAGGCCCCGGTGTGTGATGTTCCCCTTCCTGTGTCCATTTGTTCTCATTGTTCAATTCCCACCTATAAGTGAGAACATGGGGTGTTGGTTTTTTCTCCTTGCGATAGTTTGCTGAGAGTGATGGTTTCAAGTTTCATTCATGTCCTAACAAAGGACATGAACTCATCATTTTTTATGGCTGCATAGTATTCCATGGTGTGTATGTGCCACATTTTCTTAATCCAGTCTATCGTTGTTGGACATTTGGGTTGGTTCCAAGTCTTTGCTATTGTGAATAGTGCCACAGTAAACATACGTGTGCATGTGTCTTTATAGCAGCATGATTTATAGTCCTTTGGGTATATACCCAGTAATGGGATGGCTGGGTCAAATGGTATTTCTACTTCTAGATCCCTGAGGAATCATCACACTGACTTCCACAATTGTTGAACTAGCTTACAGTCCCATCAACAGTGTAAAAGTGTCCATATTTCTCCACATTCTCTCCAGCACCAGTTGTTTCCTCACTTTTTAATGATCGCCATTCTAACTGGTATGAGATGGTATCTCATTGTGGTTTTGATTTGCATTTCTCTGATGACCAGTGATGATGAGCATTTTTTCATGTGTCTGTTGGCTGCATAAATGTCTTCTTTTGAGAAGTGTCTGTTCATATCCTTTGCCCACTTTTTGATGGGGTTGTTTGTTTTTTTCTTGTAACTTTGTTGGAGTTCTTTGTAGATTCTGGATATTAGCCCTTTGTCAGATGAGTAGATTGCAAAAATTTTCTCCCCTTCTGTAGGTTGCCTGTTCACTCTGATGGTAGTTTCTTTTGCTGTGCAGAAGCTCTTTAGTTTAATTAGTTCCCATTTGTCAATTTTGGCTTTTGTTGCCATTGCTTTTGGTGTTTTAGACATGAAGTCCTTGCCCATGCCTATGTCCTGAATGGTAATGCCTAGGTTTTTTTCTAGGGTTTTTATAGTTTTAGGTCTAACATTTAAGTCTTTAATCCATCTTGAATTAATTTTTGTATAAGGTGTAAGGAAGGGATCCAGTTTCAGCTTTCTACATATGGCTAGCCAGTTTTCCCAGCACCATTTATTAAATAGGGAATCCTTTCCCCATTGCTTGTTTTTCTCAGGTTTGTCAAAGATCAGATGGTTGTAGGGTGTGGTATTATTTCTGAGGGCTCTGTACTGTTCCATTGGTCTATATCTCTGTTTTGGTACCAGTACCATGCTGTTTTGGTTACAGTAGCATTGTAGTATAGTTTGAAGTCAGGTAGCGTGATGCCTCCAGCCTTGTTCTTTTGGTTTAGGATTGTCTTGGCAATGTGGGCTCCTTTTTGGTTCCATATGAACTTTAAAGTATTTTTTTCCAATTCTATGCAGAAAGTCATTGGTAGCTTGATGGAGATGGCATTGAATCTATAAATTACCTTGGGCAGTATGGCCATTTTCATGATATTGTTTCTTCCTATTGATGAGCGTGGAATGTTCGTCCATTTGTTTGTATCCTCTTTTATTTTGTTGAGCATTGGTTTGTAGTTCTCCTTGAAGAGGTCCTTCACATCCCTTGTAAGTTGGATTCCTAGGTAGTTTATTCTCTTTGAAGCAATTGTGAATGGCACTTCACTCATGATTTGGCTCTCTGTTTGTCTGTTATTGGTGTATAAGAATGCTAGTGATTTTTGCACATTGATTTTATATCCTGAGACTTTGCTGAAGTTGCTTATCACCTTAAGGAGATTTTGGGCTGAGATGATGGGGTTTTCTAAATACATAACATGCCATCTGCAAACAGGGACAATTTGACTTCCTCTTTTCCTAATTGAATACCCTTTATTTCTTTCTCTTACCTGATTGCCCTGGCCTGAACGTCCAACACTATGTTGAATAAGAGTGGTGAGAGAGGGCATCCTTGTCTTGTGTCAGTTTTCAAAGGGAATCCTTCCAGTTCTTGCTCATTCAGTATGATATTGGCTGTGGGTTTGTGATAAATCATTATTATTTTGAGATATGTCTTATCAGTACCTAATTTATTGAGAGTTTTCAGCATGAAGGGCTGTTGAATTTTGTCAAAGGCCTTTTCTGCATCTATTGAGATAATCATGTGGTTTTTGTCTTTGGCTCTGTTTATATGATGGATTATGTTTATTGATATGCATATGTTGAACCAGCCTTGCATCCCAGGTATGAAGCCCACTTGATCATGGTGGATAAGCTTTTTGATGTGCTGCTGGATTCGGTTTGCCAGTATTTTATTGAGGATTTTTGCATCGATGTTCATCAGGGATATTGGTCTAAAACTCTCCTATTTTTCTTGTGTCTCTGCCAGGCTTTGGAATCAGGATGATGCTGGCCTCATAAAATGAGATAGGGAGGATTCCCTCTTTTTCTATTGACTGGAATAGTTTCAGATGGAATGGTACCAGATCCTCCTTGTACTTCTGGTAGAATTCAGCTGTGAATCCATCTGATCCTGGACTTTTTTTGGTTGGTAGGCTATTAATTATTGCCTCAATTTCAGAGCCTATTATTGGTCTATTCAGGGATTCAACTTCTTCCTGGTTTAGTCTTGGGAGGGTGTATGTGTCCAGGAATTTACCCATTTCTTCTAGATTTTCTAGTTTATTTGTGTAGAGGTGTTTATAATATTCTCTGATGGTAGTTTGTATATCTGTGGGATCGGTAGTGATATCCCTTTTATCATTTTTTATTGTGTCTATTTGATTCTTTTCTCTTTTCTTCTTTACTAGTCTTGCTAGCGGTCTATCAATTTTGCTGATCTTTTCAAAAAGCTAGCTCCTGGATTCATTGATTTTTTGAAGGGCTTTTTGTGTCTCTATCTCCCTCAGTTCTGCTCTGATCTTAGTTATTTCTTGCCTTCTGCTAGCTTTTGGATGTGTTTGCTATTGCTTCTCTAGTTCTTTTAATTGTGATGTTACAGTGTCAATTTTAGATCTTTCCTGCTTTCTCTTGTGGGCATGTAGTGCTATAAGTTTCCCTCTACACACTGCTTTAAATGTGTCCCAGAGATTCTGGTATGTTGTATCTTTGTTCTCATTGGTTTCAGAGAACATCTTTATTTCTGCCTTTATTTCGTTATGTACCCAGTAGTCATTCAGGAGCAGGTTGTTCAGTTTCCATGTAGTTGAGCGGTTTTGAGTGAGTTTCTTAATCCTGAGTTCTAGTTTGATTGCAATGTGGTCTGAGAGACGGTTTGCTATAATTTCTGTTCTTTTACATTTGCTGAGGAGTGCTTTACTTCCAACTATGTGGTCAGTTTTGGAATACATGTGATGTGGTGCTAAGAAGAATGTATATTCTCTCGATTTGGGGTGGAGAGTTCTGTAGATGTCTATTAGGTCCACTTAGTGCAGAGCTGAGTTCAATTCCTGGATATCCTTGTTAACTTTCTGTGTCGTTGATCTGTCTAATGTTGACAGTGGGGTGTTAAAATCTCCCATTATTTTTGTATGGGAGTCTAAGTCTCTTTGTAGATCTCTAAGGACTTGCTTTAAGACTGTGAGTGCTACTATATTGGGTGCATATATATTTAGGATAGTTAGCTCTTCTTGTTGAATTGATCCCTTTACCATTATGTAATAGCCTTCTTTGTCTCTTTTGGTCTTTGTTAAAGTCTGTATTGTCAGAAACTAGGATTGCAACCCCTGCTTTTTTTTGTTTTCCATTTTCTTGGTAGGTCTTCCTCCATCCCTTTATTTTGAGCCTATGTGTGCCTCTGCAAGTGAGATGGGTCTCCTGAATACAGCACACTGATGGATCTTGACTCTATCCAATTTGTCAGTCTGCGTCTTTTAATCAGAGCATTTAGCCCATTTACATTTAAGGTTAATATTGTTATATGTGAATTTGATGCTGTCATTATGATGTTAGCTGGTGATTTTGCTCGTTAGTTGATGCAGTTTCTTCCTAGTCTCGATGGTCTTTACATTTTGGTATGATTTTGCAGTGCCTGGTACCGGTTGTTCCTTTCCATGTTTAGCGCTTCCTTCAGGAGCTCTTTTAGGGCAGGCCTGGTGGTGACAAAATCTCTCAGCATTTGCTTGTCTGTAAAGTATTTTATTTCTCCTTCACTTATGAAGCTTAGTTTGGCTGGATATGAAATTCTGGGTTGAAAGTTCTTTTCTTTAAGAATGTTGAATATTGGCCCCCACTCTCTTCTGGCTTATAGAGTTTCTGCCGAGAGATCCACTGTTAGTCTGATGGGCTTCCCTTCGTGAGTGACCCTACCTTTCTTTCTGGCTGCCATTAACATTTTTTCCTTCATTTCAACTTTGGTGAATCTGACAATTTTGTGTCTTGGAGTTGCTCTTCTCGAGGAATATCTTTTGGCGTGGTCTATGTTTCCTGAATTTGAATGTTTGCCTACCTTGCTAGGTTGGGGAAATTCTGGATAATATCTTGTAGAGTGTTTTCCAACTTGGTTCCATTCTCCCTATCACTTTCAGGTACACCAGTCAGACATAGATTTGGTCTTTTCACATGTCCTTTCTGTTTGTTAATTTTCCTTCTAACAGCCGGGACCCTCAGCTGCAGGTCTGTTGGAGTTTGCTGGAGGTCCACTCCAGACCCTGTTTGCCTGGATATCAGCAGCAGAGGCTGCAGAACAGCGAATATTGCTGAACAGCAAATGTTGCTACCTGATCGTTCCACTGCAAGGTTCGTCTCAAGAGGGGTACTTGGCCATGTGAGGTGTCAGTCTGCCACTACTGGGGGATGCCTCTCAGTTAGGCTACTCGAGGATCAGGGACCCACTTGAGGAGGCAGTCTGTTTGTTCTCAGATCTCAAACTCCGTGCTGGGAGAACCACTACTCTTTTCAAAGCTGTCAGACACGGACATTTAAGTCTGCCTCTGGGGAATATTTTTTAATGTTGGAGAATACTTTAGCAATATCATTACAGGGAAAACAAAGAATAGTATCTATAAGAAAGCCCAAATAAAAATATACCAAAATTTTAGTAATAGTGTTTTCCTTTGCAAGGACATAAAGGGAAGTGAGTTGGTTATAGTTTTGTTCTTTGATTCTTAATCCTTGTATTCATTTTCCACTAAAAGCAATTATAATAAGGATAAAAACTAAAATTAGATGATTAAATATATTTTATTTATTTGTTTGTAACTTTGTAAAGGAAATTGCATTAAACGTACAGCTTTGAACTTTAACCTCTACGGTGAGTTTAAGAGCTGTCTCTTTTTTTTTTCTTTTAGATGGAGTTTTGCTCTTGTTGCTCAGGCTGGAGTGCAGTGGTGTGATCTTAGCTCACTGCAACCTCCGCCTCCCGGGTTCAAGCGATTCTTCTGCCTCAGCCCCCAAGTACCCGGAATTACATGTGTGTGCCACCATGCCCAGCTAATTTTGTATGTTTTAGTAGACGAGAGGTTTCACCATGTTGGTCAGGCTGGTCTGGAACTCCTGACCTCAAGTGATCCACCCACCTTGGCCTCCCAAAGTGCTGGGATTACAGGAGTGAGCCACCGTGCCCATTCAAGAGCTGTCTCTTGATTTATTTATGTACTTATATCATTTTATTCTGGCTCTTATTTCTCATTCATCTCACACGCCTTAGGCAACATTCTGAAGCATATTCTCTTATTTTACATGTAGTTCCTTTATCTAGGCATTGAACTGAACCTCATCACGGAGAATGTAATATTATACAACCATTAGAATATATGTTTCTAGGGAATATTTTTAAATGTTGGAGAATACTTAAGCAATATTATTATGAGGAAAACAAAGAATAACATCTAAAAGAAAGCTTAAATAAAAATATATAAAAATTTCAATAATAGTGTTTTCCTTTGCAACGAAGTAAAAGGAAGTGAGTTGGTTACACTTTTGTTCTTTGACTCTCAATCTTTTTATTCATTTTCCATTAAAAGCATACATATAAAGTATGGCTACATGTATATACAAGTATATAATCATACTTTATATTTTACCATACATAAAATGTGTTCATACTATGTATGTGTTTGTGTTTGCCTGTGTTTGTATTAACTTATATGTAAAATATTTTGTTTAGAAAAAGGTTAATTTTCATGTTTAATTCATCAGTATGCTTTCAACAACTAGCCGTGTTGTTTTGGTTACATCTTATTACTCATTCAAACTGTTGCATAATATTTGATGGTGTAATACCTTTATTATTTCACTTCTGTCAGTAATAGATTCCTAGGCTGCCTTCAAATCCCCAACAGCACAAACAAAACTGAAATGAAGATTCTCATTTCAGTGAGAATTTTACTAGAAAATGTGTATAGAAGCAGAATTCATGGATATATATGGATGGATGGATTAATAGGTAAATAGATAAATAGATAGATAGATAGAGAGATTTTGTTCCTGAAAAGCTGAAAAAGGCTATTTTCTCATCAGCTATACATGACGATTTTCCATACCCCTAAATTCTACCAGCACTTTCTGAAAATAATTTTTTCAAATGTTTACTAGTTGAAAGTGTGTAAAGGAGTGTTTTGGGGAACTTTTAAGATGACTGAAACAATGATATAGATATCTTTCTTTTAATTTTTCTGAAACTAGGGACAGTAACTAGGATACTAAAATGAACATATAATATGTACAGAGATGTCGATGACAATATATTACCATGAACTCAGTAGTATGTGTGAAGGGGGACAAACCACTGATCACTATAATACTTACATGGTAAATATGTAGGAGAAACAAATGAGAAAAAATAGCTCTTGTGAAAGATGTAGAAATTACAAAATTGTCGTTAGGTATGTATTAGTCAATGTTCTGCAGAGAAACAGAGAAACCAATAGTGTATGTGTTGTGTACTGTTGGTTCTGTTTCTCTGAAGAATCCTCATTAATGTGTGTGTGTGTATTTGTGTGTGTGTGTGTGAGAGAGAGAGAGAGAGAGAAAGATTGATTTATTATGGAAATTGGTTCACACGATTGAGGAAATTGAGAAATACCACCATCTGCCTTCTGCATGCAGGAGAACCAGAGACGCTGGTAGTATAATTTAGTATGAGTCCAAAGGCCTGAGAACAAGGAGCTACAATGTGTCAAGGCAAGAGCCAGAGAAAGCAAATTCGTCCTTCACTTGCTTTTTAGTTCTATCCAGACAGTTAAAGGATTGGATGATGCCTGTCCACACTGGTGAGCTCTGTGTCCTAATTTAAATGTGAATCTTTTTCTGAAATACCCTCATGAACATACAAAGAAATAATGCCTTACCGATTATTTCAATATCCGTTAACCCAGTCAGGTTGACACAGAAAGTTAACAAGTTACTCATTGTAAATCTCAGAGGGACAGTTTAAAATTAATAGTTGGAACTGGAGAGAATTTTATACCCTGCAACAGTAGATGAGTCTAAAACTAAAGCAGTAATATCTGTAGGATGCTGGAGCTTTCTGAGTCTCGGAATTCTCAAAACTAAAAAAGCTGCAGAGAAAAGAACAAAAAGTGAGCATCACAAGAACAATAGAAAAAAATGAAAGATGAGTTCCCCATAAAATTGAGAGAGGAGATCAGATCCAGAAGATTTTAAAAAGTAAGCTGCCATATTTATTTAAGTACATGAAAATAACGAAAGAGACAGCCAGGTTAAGCCAGAAAAGCTACCTTGAACTTTAATCTTCTGAACGCTGAGTAAAACCAAATTAATGTAAAAACTAATAGAAAAAGAAAAGGGTCAAGCCCGCAAAAAGTTATAATAAAAGAGAATAAGAAGCAAAATAACATATCTATAGATAACAAATTCATGCTAGGAAATCATGCCTATAGTTAAATTAAAATAATAGCTTATTATTTCAAAATAAAAAGTATCCATAAAAGTACAGGATTATGGAAAAATTACATAAATTTAAATTAAAAAATTAATAAAGAAGCGATATTATTCAAAGAGAAAACTAGAAAAAATGCCCACAGATGAAGAGAATGTTAAAAAGATTGCAAAGGTAAATAAACAGCGATTAGCGCCCTAAAACTAGAAAAAAAGAGTAATTTTAAAAATGAATAAAAGACATTAACTCAATTCAAAAAAAGAGGAAACATTTATGAAATAAATGACGTTTATTTAACAGAGATATAAGAGGGACTTTGAGAAAGAAAAGTAGTTTAATCCAAGAAAAAATGTCCTGAAGCTAATACAAAGATTCAGAATTACATCTTGAGAAAACACACTACATAAGCTGACTCTAAATGAACAATTACTTGACTTCAGGAAAAAATAAATCTACCTAAAGGAACAGGTCAAATGATTCATTTTATACTTTTGATATTAATGAGTGGTTCCAGAAGAAGATGACATAAACATTTTAGTATATTCAAGGAAAGAGATTGAAAGGTGAGGATTTTACACTCAGATTATACAACTTGCAAACAGTTGACAACAGGCAAGAACTCAGGTTAAATTAAGCTATAGGTTCTGCCTAAGGAATCTTCCAGGGAACAAGTTCTACACAATCAAAATAACGAGCCACATTGACAAAGTACTGGCAGAGAACATTAAATATATATTCTTCTGTATAACTAAGAGTATATGAGGTTAAACAGTATTATATAATGAGTATGCCTTAACAATATAGATCCCACAAAGACTTAAAGGAAAAATGATAAAAAGTTTGTGTTCTAACCACAGTAAAATTAAATTATAAATAATAGAAATATATAATTTCCAAAATATTTGGAAAGTAAACAATACATATTTAACTCAATGTTCAAAGAAAAAAATATTAAAAATTGGAAATTACTTTGAATTGAATGACAATAGAAATAGAACATAAAAATTATTTTTGTGTGATGTAGCTAAAGCATTAAATATCAAGCAATTGACAGCACTACACACCTAGACTGAAAAAGAAGTTTTCATTACAACAATCTAGGCTTCCATCTGAGGAGGAGAGAAAAAGAAGAGCAAATTCAACCCAATGAAAGCTGGACAAAGATAATTTAAGAGTAGAAATAAAATAAATGAAAGGCAAAATAGTAGACAAAATTAACAAGAGCAAAAGCTGTTTTTTTGAGGAGATAAATAAATAAAATGGATAATAGATGGATAACCCTTTAGCAGACTGATGAAAAGAGAATAAACATAAATTGCCAAGGTGAGGATAAAAGGGGGACACCATTAGAGATCCGGAAGCTACTGAAAGAATAATAAGGAAATATTTTTAAAAGTGTCATGACATTACATTTGGCAGCTTAGCTGAATAGAAAAAATTCCTTGAAAGTCTAAAATGACCAGAGTTCACTTAAGAGGAAATAGAAAACCTAAATAGACCTTGTCTATTAAAGAAATTATCTTGTAGTTAAAACCGTCCCTTAACACACACCACGCATGCACAGAAACACACACACGGTTTCACTATTGATTTTTACCAAACATTTAAGGAATGAGTCTGCAATCTATTTTTTTTCTCTGTTGCGTCAGTCTATCTATTTGTTGTTTCATCGATTCTGTGCTGTATTCATTAATGTGGCTTTGTAATGTGTCTTACCGTACACTCCCTTTCTCAGCATTAGCTTACCTTCACTAAGACCTTTATTTTTCATACTAATTTACATTTTTTTCAAATTTCTCAAATTTGAAATTACAGAATTGTAGAATTAGATAGCTACAAGTTAATTTTTATAATTTTAATTAATTTATATTTTTCTCCTCATTGATTTAAATTTTTCTTTTGCTCTATTTTTAAGATTTTTTTCATAAAAGACATTTTTTGTTGAGATCAATATTATTTTTATGAATGTTTGCATTAGTATCTTATTATTTATGATAATTTCTTGTCAGTTATTGCTACAGTAGGAAAATAAAATTTTGTAAGTGGTCTTACATATGACAACATTGAACTGCATCATTTCCATTTGATAGGACTAAACATTTTTCTACTTTTCAATACTTCTAAACATTTTCTGTAGTAAATTTACTACTTTATTGTTGGAAATAAAATAAAATATAAAAAACGTGTTCTAATGTAAACATTATCATACTTTACATACACTTGAATTCTGCTATCATTGTTTTTTATTAAAATAAGTAAGAGAACTATCAACTGCAGAACTAAAGAAAATCCCAGTTAACTAAGAGTCATATACTGCAATCCACACTGTCTTTAATATCTGGTGGAGTAATTATTCCAGTTTGTTTTCAGAATAGCTTTGAGGCCTTTAATATTATAGTACACTTCCCCTGCCCGGCATTCCACATCCCATTCACTCAGGGAACTGCATTGGAACTAATACTAAGCATTAGGGAAGAAAACATCTGTTGTTCTTCTAAAGTTTTTTTTCCTTGTAAAAGAATCTTCCATTACAGAAACTCTCCTAGCGTCTCGCCACCTATTTGCTCATTTCAGCAAAGAATTGACCTATCTGATTATCAAGTTTAGAAGAATGAGCTAGATGTACGATCAGGCTTCTCTTTATCTGAAATCTGCCTGGCAGCCAAAGTTCTGCTCTCTGTCCTTGGTCTCAAGTTCATTGCTAAATTTGATTAAATATAAAAGCTCTGACTATGGCTTTAGTTTTTCAGTAGTAAAATGTAGCTTCATTTACTCATCAGTGTCAGATTTTTCTTAATAAGAAGGAAACTTATAAGACTATCCTATCTACTTTTATTTAAGGAGATAAACAATGAAATGATTAGAAACCCAAAGGCTGACGAGGTTCTTACAAAGACCTGTGCTTGGAACTTCAGGCTCTGAGAATAATACTTGCTCAGAGAATCAAAGACAAATTGAAATGACTAGAAAAACTGCTTCAATTTTCCCATTAGGTAAGGAGCAGCAAAGAATCAAAACAAAAGAAAAGCTGACTATTTTAGGGAAAGAGATAGTTCCTCAAAAGGAATGTTAAATCTTAGGAAGAAATTAAAGAAGTTATAACTTACAAAATAAATTTTGGAAGGGCAGGACAGAGAGATAGACAAAGGGAAATGAAGTAGAAAGGGTATCTGAAAATAGAATGTTGTTTTAGTTGTTAACAGACCAGCTAGTACAACTAAAGCCTCAAATGTCAAGATCAAAGACTGGAATAACTTCCCAGGGGAGATTTAGGGTCCAGGGAAATACTAAGAAGTTATACAATAAAAAACAAGCAGCTAAGAATTGATACAGGTATCTCAGATAATTATATAAAACTGGTAGAGATCTTAGAGAAGACCAGAGAGACAATTGTAAGACACTGTAAGAGCTACTGGGTTAGTTCTAAGGGGACTTCTTCAAAATAGGTGGGATACAGGTATTACGTGTGCCCTGGGCCACCAGGCTGAAAAGTATATTAAATTAGGATTTAATAAAGAATCAAAGTTAGAGAAAACTTTAAGTAGGGCCCATGGCTATCTGATAGGCAAAATTTTGCCAACTGAAAACAAGTTGCTCTGTGCTTTGGGTAGACACACACCATGTAAGGGCACACAGCTCCACAACAGAGATACAGGTCGGATATCGTTTTTGTGTTGGTTTTTTTTTTTTTTTTTTTTTTTTGCAATTTACCACCTATAAAGCAAATATGGCTCCTGGGTGGGATTATCAAACTCAAGGTAAGAAGGAAGAATAAAATTTTTTAAACACTGGATATATTTGGCAGATCTATGGTTCTCACTAAGGGAAACTCCCAAGAAAAAAATCTATTAAAAAAAGTTAAAAACAAACAAAAAAGAATAATTACAGTGCAGAATGTGCAGAAATAGCACAACAAACTAGGCACTCAATTCCAGCAAACAATAAGCATATGTTGAAAAAAAAAATCAAAGAAGAGGGAGGTTAAAACATAAAGAAGAATAATTCAGTCATTTTTAAAAGAGCAGAAAAGTGCTTCTCAGCACATACTCATACCCCTAGGACATTTCAAAAAATAATTAAGGCTCCTGTCCTAGCTCATAGCTCTTGACTTTAAAACCATGGGGGGTGAGATTATTTTTAAAGAACTTCCTTCCTAATTCCTGTGTGCTGTCGGAGTTCAGAGGCATCACATTAGAGGCAGATTCTACTACTATATAATGATATGGATTGGAATGCTGCTGCACCAGATCCAAGTCATTCAGAGCTAGGTTAACAGAGTCTCCGGAAACAAGCATGGTAAAAGTATTGTACACTGCTAGGGCCCTAGTGGAAAAACTTTGGGCAGATTAAGAGTTCCTTCAATTTAGGAATCTTTGGAGGTAATTCTACAGCAGAAACAATTACAGGGACTGAGGACAAAGTTTCCCTAGGAGGCAAGTTTCACAGGCATAAGCAACAGCAAGAGGTAATAACAGCAGCCAACAGGCAGAGGACAGAAAATGCTTGATCATGAGACAATAGAAAAGCTATGTCACCAGGCAGAGTTCACACTGAATGCTGCACTAGCAAGACAGAGACATAGGGATTCAGGGAGAAATGAAAATTAGGCATCTTAAACCATTCTGGATTTAGATTTTGGGTTGAGGCTGCCAACATTGTACATTTCTAGCCAATTTCAGAAGACAGGAATGATTCAAATGTCACTCTCTAAGAAAGAATTAAGTAGAAATTATTTTATACATCACAAAACCAACTACTCTATTCCTGAAAATGGGGAACAATCAAAACAAAACGAAAACAGTAACATAAAAGTTCCAATTTTCCCTGTTTATGATGCAACTGCTTCTCTAATTTTTATGCATTGAAGAAATAAACCAGTAGGCTGGCTTTCTTTTCACTTAGATAAGTTATCTCTTTTCTGCCTCTAACACCTTTGCTTATACCTGCTCCAGAAACTTAAACTGCTGAAAGTCAGGATTCCATCCTTCTGATTCCTATGAACCTCATCTCCCCTCCACAGTAACTGAACCATTTCATCCTTTGGTGAGCCAGCAAATTCAAATTATCTTCAATTTGTTGTCCTTCACCAGGCTTTAGTTTTCTTCTCTCATTTGAAAATGCAGTAAAAGTCCTACGATAATGTGATATGTAAGATCTAAAAATTTAATCATTTTAAATGCTGGGTCACGTTGTTTTGAGGTTAATGACACGTCTTGAGTAAGCCTGTGCAGCTCCTTGATCAGGGAATCTGAGCCTGTGAGCCCCAACTCCATCCAAGGCCTGCCTGCAATCTGGTGCCACCTGGTGGCAGTTGTTCCCTCCAGCTTAAATAATAAATGGGGATGTTTCTGGGTCCAGTAGGAGGCTGGAACTTCTGGGACAGAAGCAGTGATTTCAGGAATGTACCTAGAAATGGACCCATTTTATTGGGCCAATCTGGAGTCATCAGCCTAGGAGAATAATGAGGATATGAAGACCCACATTCTCAAGATGTGATTGTCTGCTATTTTCCTACTTGGACTTGTCTTCGCTCCAAAAGAGAAACACTACTTCCATTTGAGAACACAGGTTGGTCACAGGCTGAGAGTTAATCACTAATTACATTATTTCAAAACTTGGATTAACCCTGCGTAGATTATTGCAGGGATTTGCTGTACTATTTTTCTGGCTCATGTCTTTTCCAATTTTAACTTTTAGCTTCCTTTACAAGAAGCTTCTACTAGATAATCACTGCAACCTTCAGTCTGTTTCTCCGAGTCTTCAAGATTCAGCTAAAATATGTTATCTTTTCCTAAATGCTTCTCAGTCTCCTTCCCCTGAACTTCTTGCCCTCCCTTACTCTGTGCCTCTTCAGGTCTGAATAAACATGGATGCAGAACACATCACCGTCTCATAATTTATTGATTACTTATCAGCCCTCTTGATCTTGAGCTGCTTTAGGATAATAACGTATCATCATTCTATTCCAAGAATTGACCACAGTGCCTAGAAAATTGTTGATGATTATCTAAGTATGACTTTATTTATTCCCACTATGTTACACACCCCTAACATTATAGATGATTTCTTTATTGGCCCTCTAGTTCCTTGAAGAATGCTTTATTCATAGTAGCAGAATCACAGCTAACTTGAGCTCATACTGAAAGCATCTTTGTCCAAAATTTTAACATTTACTTTATTTAATATAAAAGCTAAATTCAGACTGCATGATATTGCTTTCAGCATTACCACTGTCCACATAATGTTACTTTACCCCTTTATCTTATTTTCTCCTCCTTTTATTTTAAACCAATGTTAGCTTTTAATCTGAGAGTATTTTCTGTGACTCACTATAAACAAGACATGGTGCTGGCAATGTGAAAGTTAAAAAATAAATACCACGAGAGTGTGTTCTCAACCTCTTGAGCCCAAAACGTAAAGAACTAATGTTGATAATGTTGCAAATAATGATCTTTTAAAGAAAAGTGTCATGTTTTAAAAAGTAGACTACAATACTACGTATTACATTAATTATTTTATAATGACCTGAAACTGCATATATACTTCTCATACGTCATGGATGATGAATTAAAGGAGGTTTGGGAATATCAACAACCTGCCCAGGTATATAGAATGAGTAAATGTAGAATTAGCACGTGAACATTGACTCTTCAGTTCAATGACTCATGTGCTTAACCATGACATTATGCATCTACATGTGAAAAAGGCAATGCAGGCAATGTAGAAAATGCTGATATGCAAGATGAAGAGGAACAGATTACCTTCAAGTGGACTATTCAGAAAAAGTTTCACAAAGGAAGTAAGATGTGAGTTGGTTCTTGAAATATATGAAGAGGAAAGGACTGGCAGGGTGAATTATAAAATACATCTGGGAAAGAGGTGATTAGATATTCTATTAGTTCTTTCTCACACTTTTATAAAGAAATACCTGAAACTGGGAAATTTATACTGAAAAGAGGTTTAATTGGCTCACAGTTGTTTGGGCTATACAGGCTTCTGCTTCTGGGGAGGCCTCAGGAAACTTACAATCATGGAGGAAGGAAAAGAGAAGCAAGCATGTCTTCATATGGTCAGCAGGAGAGAGAGAGACAGAGAGTGAAGGAGGAAGTCCTACACACTTTCAAACAACCAAATCTCATGAGAACTCTGTCAGGAGACAGCACTGGGGGATAGTGCTACATCATTAGAAACCATCCACATGATTCAGTCACCTCTTACCAGGCCCCACCTTCAACTTTGAGAATGACAATTCAACATGAAATTTGGGTGTGGACACACAGCCAAACCATATTAGATATAAAGCTTCATACTGGGTAATTCTAAAGACAATCTTTCTTTCTTTGATTTCTCATAAATAAAGCTCTCATTTATTTTCTCTCAATATGGCATTCAAATTAATTTACTGTCCCAGTACAGATTTGAGTTCAAAGGGATTCATCTGTTAACTAACTTTTTGCCTGGAGCCTTTTACAGATACAAAAATAATGTAGAAAATAATGATTCTGGATTAGATCTAGTCTGTGATAAGGGACAGAGCAATGTAACTCTAGAGACCAAAAATAAACATCATTTTTACCAGGCTGACTTCAACCACTTACTGGTAAATTGTATAAGAAAATGTTGTGCACATATCTGTGCATCTTTTTACCTTACAATTACATAGTTTAAGAAGTAATAGAATTGTATATTTGAAATTAAGAAAGCAATAGTAATTTTTTGTGATCCTTAATATAGTGGCCAGCGAAGTTTTCTAGCTGCCTCAACCTTGTGCTAATAGGTCACAGAGACAAAAGAATGAGCAATATGAAAGCCCGTATTAATTATAAACTAACTGCAGAAGTAGTATAAGAATGAGTTTGAGAGTCATCATGTTTTGATATACATGTGAAATAGTTTGTTGCTAATAAAATATGCTTTATGGGAAGTAGGAAGCCTTAAGGGAACAGATATTTTCTCCTAAAAAAATACTTTCACTCAGACATCACAATATACAAGGTTCTACTTTTTGAGATTTGTTGGAGTAAGAGATGTTCAACGTACTTTCCAGCTAGTAGAGGTGACACAAAAAGTATTCAGGCAAAAGTTACAGATATACTTTTTATATTCTTGTATAATCTATTTGGTCAGTGTTAATTGCTGTTTACTAGCCCTGTGTTCTTACTTTGCAAGGGCAACATGTCCATAACCTTTCAGCAAAGTGAGCAACTCTTTCTGCTTCCTTTTCAGTTTATCTATTATCAGTATAACTTTTTAGTAGTCTGTCACCATATGACCATATCAAATGTACTGCTTGTGTGTGAAATATTTTTTAAATGAGGTGACAGATATAGAAGTACTTTGAAACAGAATGGTGATTGAAAATGAAATGGTATTGTCATTACTATTATTTATTATATTATCTTCTTATTGTACATACAAAACTTCCGCAAGATATCCAGTAATGATCCTTTCTCAAAAAAATAAAAATTGCTCAGGTGAATTCTCTCACTAAAAGCTCTGTTTGCTTAGAAATTTCTGTCTAGAATAAGTACATCCTGCCATTTCATTTTGCCCTCAAATGTGTCACAGACAAAAAAAGGCCACATTATATGTGAAAAGTTTGGCTGGAAAAAACAAAACTGGCTGGTCAAAATTTCACAATGCTAACAAAAATATTAAATTATTCTTCAGGTCTCTCAATTTTTTCTAAATATATTTTATAAAATATGTTCCTAGAATATTTTTTTTTTGGATGTTAATAGATATTATAAAAAATAAGGTTTTGTGGCTAAAAATGTGTTAGGTTCATGTAGTGATATAAGTATAGTGATAATAATTTTGATGAATATAATCTTTTGAATAGTTTCTAAGATATGTAATGCTTAGAAAATTTAGTATTTAGAAAAAAATTAACTTTAGAAGTATTATCTCAATCTTGACAAGAATCTCGCTAATTATGCCATTTTGTAGGTGAGGTATCAGAAATTTATTTAGAGCCATTAAGTAAACTGCAGAAAGTCACACAGTTTGTAGCAGAACCAAGATCTAAATCAAGGCTTTTCTACTCAGTTTGAAATTTCCTTTACATTAAAAGGTAAGGATGTTTTATTTTTTACTCCAGACTATTTTAGAGCTGCTAATATGTTAATGCGTTACATGCTATATTAGTTAGGATTCTTCATAAAAACAGAACCAGTGGGAGATTATATATATATATATATATATATATATATATATATATATATATATATGAAGATAGAGACAGAGTAAGAGAGAGATTATAGGGAATTGGCTCATATGATTACAAAGGCTGAGAAGTCTCAAGATTTGTAATCACAAGCTGGAGACCCAAAAGAGCAGATGGTGTAGATGCAGTCTGAATACAAAGGCTTGAGAACCAGGAGGGCCAATATGTAAGTTTCAATCTGAAAGTTAGGCAGGCTCAAGACCCAAGAAGAATGACTTTTCAGTTCAAATTTGAAGGCAGGAAAAAGACCAACGTCCCAGCTCTTCAGAAAAGCAGCAAGAATTACCAGTTTTTGTTGTATTCATTTCTTCATTTGATTGAATGATGCCCATCTACATTAGGGAGGGTATCTGCTTTACTCAGTCTACTGATTCAAGTATTTATTTCATCCAGAAACAGCCTCACAGACACAACCAAATAATGTTTGACCAAATGTCTGGGTACCCTATGAGCCAGTCAAATTGATACAAAAAACTAACCGGTATACATGTGTATATGTAAACCTTAGGGCTAAGGTGAGACAGGAAGATGGGTATTTTCCAAATACATTTGATGGCAAAATCTATCTTTTTGAAGAACAATTCTCAAGATCAATGCTCTATAGAACAGCTTTGAGATTTATCACTTAAGACTTTAGAAACTATTACATTACCTCACACTCTCTCCATAACCTTTGAAAGTTTTTACTCTTCCATTTCATTTTGAATCAATGTGCCCTCAGAAAGCAATAACTCTAATAGAACCCATCAGAACGGAGGGAATTTGTCTTTAAGTAACTACGGTATATTGTTCCAATTCTCAACTGAAAAATCACATGATGTATAAATTTAGAAAGGAAACTTTATTTCTTATAAAGAATTTTAGCCTCTACACTGTTTATCCTGACAGGCTGAGAAGCATAGCCTCTAGCAGAGACCATTAGCAGGTACTTTCAAGGAAGAGGAGTTGGCTCAGGGGATTTATGCTAAAAGAGTTGGCTGAATATACATATTCAACAGGTTATAGGAGCTATGCATATTCATTAAGGAGATCCTGATGCATGTGTACTGAACAAACATGCATGTTACATGCTTTACCTGTTCACTTTGGGGTGGAGGCTTAACATGTAAATGCATTACAATCAGACTTTATATGTCAAAAAGTAAAGCAGATACACGGAGGCACTCAGTGCCGAGCCTCTGTCAACCTGCCAGAATGAGTCCATTGTTGGTGATCTCTTCTCAGGTAAAGTTGCTCAGATCACTCTCTTGTCCAACAAACCTGCAGTTGTGGCTTATGGAAAAGGGGTCAGATAGTCAGTGTCTGGGGACAGATGAGATGCAACTGTTTTTATAATGTTTATCTTGAGACCAGTGCTTATTTAGCTGCTAGAGAATAGACAAACCTTGTGGCAGTCAGAACATAGTTTTTACTTTAAGTGTAGGGGTGCCTGACTTAACCTTTGCCTGCCATGGTCTTAGGTCCTGTTTATAATTTTATTGCTTACTGCCACAAAGAGTCTGTTCTATCAGTCTCATGACCTCTGTTTTTACATTAATGCTGGTCAGTTGTTATGTCTAAATTGAAAATGGAAGGGCTTATGATGAAGTGTGTCTGATCTCCCTTCCCATCATCGCTGGGAATTCTGTTTATAAGGTTTCTCTGGAATCCCCTTGGCCAAGAGACGGTCTGTTCAGTTGGTTGTGGGGCTTAGAATTTCAGTTTTAGTTCTCACACTAATGACATCAAGTTTGTTCACACTTCTCTGTACCATTGCCTTTGGGTAGTCCTCTTGTCCACTGACAATAGACTTGACCATGTCACTTTCTTTGATCAGTGAGACAAGCAAAGAATTGAAAAGTGATGGACCATTGGAACTTTTCTTCTTTTGTTGATTTTGGAAACCTGCTGGATAACAAAGACTGGCCCAGTTTACCCCTTCACCTCAGCTGACAGCCAGCCAGCCCTCGGAGCTGTGACACCTACTTGACTGCATCTGCTTGAGTAAGTCTGGTCATAATCAGCAAACTATCCATTCAGCTGAATCCAGCTCAACCTGCTGACCTGAGCCATCAACCATGTTGTTTTAAGCTCGTAAATCTGGGGAGACTTGTTACTAAGAATTTGGAATTAAAAAACCTGATTCTATGAAGTTTTGGCTGTGTGACTCAGCATCTGAAAACCTTAGCTCTTCCTCCTTAAAGTTAAGACAATAATAAAATGTACTTAAAATTGCTTTAATAAAGTAAATAATAAATGTGAAAAATATTTGATAAGCTAGAAACACTGTACATGTCAGTTATTATGTAACATCTTACGTATTATTATTTTTAGTTATCATAATGCTAGTTATCATGTGTATTGTTTGAATAATGTTATTTACTGCCCTATTAACCAAGTTCTCAATAGTTATACAGATTATCTTGTTCGTTGGCAAGACATATGTGGACCTGGTCCCTAGGCCAAGGCAAAGGGTTTAGAATGGACATGTAACCAGAATTTGTTATACCTTGTTCAATGAACCCCTTATGTTGTTCACACAGACCTTTGTTGGACATCTTCAGCAAGCTTCACACATGATAGAAACCCCTGCACAAAACAAAGAACTCCAAGGTCTGGCCCTACTAGTTAGTCTCTCTACTGCATGGGAGAAAGGAGAGGCCAATCTTAGTCATCTGAGGCCTCACAGTATGAAGCATAGCATCAAGCACTTTATTTCTTATGTTTCTTGATTTCTCTCTGCTTTCGTTTCTTGATCTACAAAACGTGGGAAAATAACAATAACTACAGCATAGTCTTGTGAGAAATAAATGAACTGATGCTTAGAAAGTGATCAGAACACTACCAAACAAGTTCTCAATAATATATATCATAAGTGCTCAAGAAGAAAAGAGCTGTCATTATTTTTACAATTTTTGTAACATCACAGTACAGTTGTACTGTTACTACTGTTTTATTGCATTATTTTTCTTTGGACTATGTAGTCTATAAAAAACTCTACTAGTTCTCTTGTTATTTTTGCCACATATAAGCTAACATGAATATACAAATATTTCAAACTGATCATCTAGGCAATTTTTAATATTATTTACAACATGTAGGTAAAACAATCCTTGATTATTTGACATATAAATTTAGATAGAAACTTATCAATACAGATTTTGAGAGGGAAAAAAGTATACTTAGTACACATAAATGATTATTTACAGACATAACAAAATATCCCTTAAAAAGCTGATGTCTAAGAGACATCAGCATTTTTGTTCATTGGCTTTTCTCTACTTAAAAACAATGGGAGGAAAATTTTTAACTGAACTGAATTATTTCAGAGGAGGGGAAGAGTCAGAATTTCTTTTTTTGTTTGTTAAATGCATAAGGACTTTTTTTTCTCATTTCTATTAAGTTCATGGCTTTTCAGATGTTCAGGAAATGTTATTTATGATAGAGCTTGATAAGAATATAGCTGCTGTGTTAGCAATAGACATATCACTGAAAACTCAACTTATTATTATAGAAAATACCATATCTACCAATCTTAAACTGCAGCCACTAGACAAGGGAATGAGGTCAAAGAAAATGGATGAAACAGTAAAATACAAAAACATAAGCAAGAACATTTTTATTTCATACCAGATATCCTGAATCCTTAGCTATCCACAGGATAATCATGTAAGAAGAGATAAATAGATGAAAAAGGGAGGCTAAAGCAAGTGAAACCCAAAGAATTCACCCCAAATCTGGAGGCCATACATTGTAAACATGGTTAATTCCCAGAAATCGGGCATTAACAAGAGGCAGAAAAGGAGTCCTTGAAGGTGTAGGAAGGGAAAGCCAAATGAGTCTATTCTACATTTTTGAATCTACGTTTAGAATTAGAGAAAAGAATCAAAAAGAAAAATGATAACTTGGGGAATACCTTTAGAGAAACAGAAATAAAAACAAAAATATTTAAAGTTATACAAGTACATTGTGCTAAATGTGTATTTTTTGAGTGGGAATATACTTAACATTTTTATTTACTGTAGTCAAAATATTACAGCAATTTACATGGTAAGATAGACATCTGTTCCTGTTTCTGGTTCTGGTTTCTTCTCTTCAAATATTAAGAACATGAAATAAAATTGAATGTATGGTAATCAAAAGTTTTTCCATAAGTTAATATTCATATTAAAGTAGTGTTACATAAGATATAAGTAAGCGTTACGTAAGATATAAATGAGAAGTAAAATATAACTCAAAATTTTTAGTAATTCTGACCAATTAAGAAGTTTCTTCTAATGTAATAGGAATAACAATATCAAGTTATTGGTTAACCAGGAACCCACAATATATGGATGTTTTCTATGGCAGAGTGTAGTATGACATTCTAACAGATTATTTTGATTAGTCGTAAAACAGGAACATTTTATTTTCTTCATTGTAAATATAATTAATCTCATTCTCAGTGACACCACATAAGGTGAAGACTCAAATTTTGAAAATTTTAAATTAGATTTTTGAAGATAGGAACAAATTCTGCCTAGTTTTTCAAAGCTAAACACATTAGATCATGGCTTCTCTTGAATATGAAAGCTAAAACTCAAGTTCTTCCAGGTGAAAATCACTGGAGGGCAGACCAAATAGACAAAGGGACAGGAAGAGGGAAGCAAAACAGCCAACAAACAGAACTCACATTTCAACACATACTTCCTCTGAAATTCTTTGCACTTTAAACTATTAATTTTTCACATATAGTTTTCAACTTGATTAATCCTACAGTGCTCAGATTTTATTCTATTTTTTTCTGTGGTGTTCTTTGCCATTTTACTTACCACTTTAGAATTTCTATTCATTATCTATTTTGCCTGCCCTTCATATATTAACTTGCATTTTTGTATGGTAAGTAAGTACACACAGATCAGTCATATTTCCTCTTCCTAAAATCAGAATTAGGCAAATAAAGACTCGGAAATACATAGAGGTCTTACGAGCAGTCACTCCCTACCTGCTACCAGCTAGTGTAAAAACTGATCATTTACTCTGCCTGGGTTTTGTGGTGCTATTGTATGCCTGCATGTTATGTACCTGGAGTAACCGCAGGAAAACCACACTCAGCTGAAGGTGTGAACCACACACACCGACACATGTTTTCTATACGTACATCGAGTGAATACACATTTTTTTTTTTTTTTGGTTTCAGACGGAGTCTTGCTCTGTCGCCCAGGCTGGAGTGCAGTGGCACGATCTTGGCTCACTGCAACTTCCGCCTCCCGAGTTCAAGCGATTCTCCTGCCTCAGCCTCTCGAGTAGCTGGGATTACAGGCATGCGCCAGCACCCCTGATAATTTTTGTATTTTTAGTAGAGACGGGTTCCTTCAAGTTGGCCAGGCCAGTCTTGAACTCCTGACCTCAGGTGATCTGCCTGCTTTGGCATCCAAAAGTGCTGGGATTACAGGCGTGAGCCACTGCGCCTGGACCACTTTTCTTTTTAAATAAGTTATAGAAATAAAAATAGAACTTAATTCTATTAAATTCTGAGTGCATTTCCACTAGGGCTAATATTAACAAAATATCAAAATACTTTTTCATTGGGCATTTTCTCCAGCTTTCATAATTTTTTTTACTGTTGTGTAACAAATTACCATAAACATAGAAGTATGAATTACATGTATTAATTACCTCACAGATGTGTTTTCTTTTGAAGCTTGAGGCTCTCTTTCAATCTTACTGGTTGTTGAAAAATTTCAGTTTAAGTGATTATAGGACTGAAATTCCCCTTTTCCTTCCATTTATTGGCCAGAAACTGCTCTCAGTCTTAAAGGCCACCCTCAATTTCTTGCCATGTAGCCCCCTCAACAGGCAATTCAAAAGAGCAATTTTACTTCTTCTAAGTCAGCAAGAGAAATCTCTCTTGCTTCAAATGGGTCTGACCTCTTTTAGTGGCTTACATGACTGAATTAGGCCGAATCAGGATAATTCTCTTTTGATTAACTCAGTTACTGACTGGGAACCTTAATTACATACTCAGAATCCCTTTTGCCATATAATATAACATCATCATGGGGGGGCATCTCACTGTATTCTAAGCCTCTTTCAAAGTGAGGTATATTACACAGGGTATGTACAACAGCATGGTGAGAATCCTGGGGGCTAATTCAGGATTCTGACTACCACAACTACAATCTGGATATTTTAAAATTTTAACTTGGATGTTTATGAGAGCTTTTAAACCACATAAAGCACCAGATTTTTTAGAACAAAAATTTAGCTTCTACATCAGCTCAGAAGTTGCCACACATCATGACCACATGTAATTTAATCGACCTCAGGAATCAAATATGGTTATTTGCTCTGATTACATAGAAAAAAATTATTAGCATCTTATAGAACTGTCTTAATAGCTACAGTGTTTATACTGAGAGTCTGGGTAAACATCTAGCCACATAAATCTTTAAATGAAAAATATGAGACTGCCTGTTTCAGCTTTGACATGTAAGAGATTGGAAGTCAACGCTTTCATTCTTACAACAAAAAAGACTAAACAAACTGAAAATCAATTACTTTTTCTTTTGACCCATCAGAGAACTGAGGTCTCAAGGCAAATTGTCACCTCAAAAGCTGGAGAGACAGAAAAATACAGCTGAGATCTGCTTAACTAGAACAGAAGTTGCTGGAACCACAGACTTGTAGAAACACTTAAGTGGTAATTTGCTCAACTGCTGGCTGCCGAGTGTAGACTAGCATGAGAGTGGAAACTGTGGCATCTTCAGTCTTAGGGAGCTCCTCACACTTTCACTGGTTTTACCTCTAGGTTCTATAAAAGGATCTCAGTGCAGATCCAAGAAAGATCTTGTGGCTTTGGCAAGAGGAAGAAAAGAGTAATTAGGAAATACGCGCAGACCCTCACCAGTACAAAGTCTTGCTCTCCTGGGGAAAGATTTTACCCAGTTTTATCCTAGTTTTAGAAAGGGGACTTTTCCTGCTACAGCCCCTATTAGCCTTCCTATCACATAAGCAGTGGGGGAGGAAGGGGGTGGGAAGTGGAATTGCTAGCAAGTGGAGAAACAATTGTAAGGGTCACAGCCTAGAGACACAAGCCCACAATAAGACTGAGATTTAATCAGAAAATTTTATAACACTTCTTTTCCTCAATAACATAGCACTACATTCACAGGATTATATTATAATAGAAGATTACAGTTGACTGAGCTGCAAGACATAGACTCTCTCTGAAGAGGAAGATTTAGGGAAGCCCAAACTGAAGAGTGAAGTAAAAAAAATAAAAAGGAATTACAAAGCCTCTGACACTTATGACACCTACACCTACAGGAAACAATAAACACAGCCCAGCTCCTAACCAGATTAGCATAAAACCACATATTATAGGTCTATTTACCTTAGTTTCAATTACCTGATACAACATATCCAGCTTTCAACAGAAAATTACATTCAGTAAGATAGAACATACTCGGACTGTGGGGAAAAATAAACAAAAACTAAATTTGTTTAAAGGAAAGAAATCACCTGAGGCAATGCTGACCTCATAAAACAGATTTGGAAGTGGTTCTTCTTCTGTTTTTTGGGGCAAAGTTTAAGAAAGATTCATGTTAATTCTTTTTTAATCAGTAATGCCATCTGGTCCTGGGCTTTCCTTTGGTGGGAGGTTATTGGTAAATGATTAAATCTCCTTATTCATTACTGTTTTTTTCAGGCTTTCTAGTTCTTCATGAGTCAGTCCTAGTAAATTTTAAGATTTTAGAAATTTATTCATTTTTTCTAAGTTATCCTAGTTTGCTAGTTTATTGTTCATAATAGCCTCTTGTGATCCTTCGTTATTTTTGTGGCATCAGTTGAGAAAAAACCACACATATACTGGATATAAACATGCAAAAGAATGAAATTAGACATTTATCTTAAGCAATACACAAAAATTATCTCACAATGGATGAAATATCTAAATATAAGACCTGTAACTGTAAAACTCCTAGAAGAAAACATAGCAGAAAATCTTCATGACATTGAACCTCACAATGATTTATTTGATGTGACACCAAAAGCAAAAGTAACAAAAGCAAAATTAGGCCAGTGGGACTACATCAAACTAAAAAGCTTCTGCACAGCAAATGAGGTAATCCACAAGATGAAAAGACAACCTACAGAATGGGAGAAAATACTTGCAAGCCATATATCTGATAAGCTATGGAAATCCAAAATGTATAAAAAACTCCAACAACTCAACATCAAAAAAACAAATAACAAGATTTAAAAATGGGTAAAGGTCTTGAATAGATATTTTTCCAAAAAAGACATATGATAAAATGCTAAACATCAATCATCAGAGAGTACAAATCAAAACCTCAATGAGATGGCACTTACAACCTTTCGAGGTTACTAAAACATACATGCACACACATACACACACACACGTGACAAGTATTGGCCATGATGTGGGGAAATCGGAACCTTTGTACACTGTTGGTAGAAAGGTAAAATGGTGCAATAACTAAAGAAAATTGTATGGAGATATCTCAAAAACTTAGAAATATTATATGATCCAGCAATCCACTTCTGAGTATATATCCAAAAGCATTGAAATCATAATCTCAAGAGGCTTAGCACTTCCATATTCATTACAGCATTATTTACAATAGTCAAAAGGCAGAAACAACCTAAATTCCATCAACGAATTACCTAATAAAGAACATGTGATATAATGCATTTGATTTTTAGCCTTAAAAACAAAGGAAATTATGCCATTTTGAACAACAAAGATGAACTTAAAGGACGTTATACCAAGTGAAATAAACCAGTTACAGAAGAATGAATGCTTCATGATTCCACTTAAATGAGGTATCTAAAATAGTCAGTTTCATAGAGAGTAGGACAGTGGTTTCCTGAAACTAGGGAGAGAAGAAAACAAAAGGTTGATGTTCAATGACATGAAGTTTTATTTATGCAGAAACAAAAGTTCTACAGATCTGCTGTGCCTATAGTTAAAAATACTGTGCTGTAAACAGTTAAAAAATGAGAGGGTATATCTCATGTTAAGCATTCTTACAAAAAATTAAAAGTAAATTAATTTTAAAAATTATAAATAAGAATAAAAAATTCACCTGGAAAATGCCCAACTATGTGAAGATCAAACAAAACACATCTAAATAAAATATGGAACCAAGAAGCAGTCTCAAAGGAAATATAAGAATTATTTTGGACTTAATAAAAATACAACCTGTCAAAACTTGTGTAATGCAGTGAAATCAGTGATTAGAAGAAAATTTATGCATGAAATGTATGTACTAAAAATAAGAAAGGTCTAAAATGAGTAACCTAAGATTTATCTTAGGAATTTAGAGAACGCAGGGCAATTTAGCCTAAAGCAAGCTGAAAAAATGAAAATGAAAGCACAATTCAGTAAAACTGAAGACAAAAATAATAGAGATAGTCAATGAAACTAAAGGTAATTCTTTGAAAGTATTTAAAAATTGATAAACTTATCTCCAGGCTATTTAAGAGACAGAGAGAGAATACAAACTACCAGTATCAGAAATGAAGCTCATACATTTATACAATAAAACATTTTTAGCAATAAGAAGAAATGAACTATCAGGCCACTAAAAGACATGGATGAATCATTAATCTACCCTGCAAAGGGGAAGAAGCCTGTGTGGGGAAAAACAACAACAGCAACACCAACAACACAGATTGGATAAGTTCCAGAAAATGCAAAGCTATAGAGATAGAAGACAGATTAATGGTTACTAGTGTTTGAATACGTAAAGTACAAGGGGATTTTATTTTTAGAAGGAAGAAACTATTCTGTGTGGTACTGTAATGACAGATGTATGACACTATGCCTGTATCAAAATCTATAGACCCTTACAGAATAAAAAGTGAACCTGAACGTATACAAAATTTTCAACAGGTCATTTAGGAGGTTGAAGAATCTTAATACAGAATTCAGAATGTGACAAAACAATGTAACTGCATTAAAAATGTATGGGACAACTTTACAGCCAGGAATAAGGGGAAAAACTGCTAAATTAAATAACTTTCAAAATCAATACAATCTATAAAATAAATGCAAAAAGAACTGTACATCGCATTGCACTTTAGTTGATAAAGTAGCTTCCCACAGAGGTGTGGCATAACAATTCTGATAGCTCTATATGTGTATGCTGGTATTTAACAATTAAGTAAATGAAGATGGGAGTGGGATTTCTCACTGTTGAAGTGCAAGATTACAGATAATCAAAGAGAGGAGGTTAAAGAGATCCATATGGAAATTTATTAGAGTTAGAGTTGTAAACATAAGTACGAAGTTTAATTAATGTAAATTAATATACATATATAGACATTTCTAGACATCTGTGTAGTATCTCACTGACAGGGCAGGAGCACCATCATCTTAGACAAACACTGCCACTTTAAGTTTCGGCTCCCTTTCTAGCTTCATGCATTTCAAGGAAATCACTTCTCTTCTAACTATAAGCAGCCAGAGAAAGCAGAGAGTAAAACACAGATAAGACAGCTCAGGCGCAGGGGAGGTGGGGGAAAAGTCTCTTGGGTAATTGCCAATCTTCACCCTCATACAATGAACCCCAATAAAACAGTGGGCCTTAATAAGCACATTTCTTTCCCTTCAAGTGCACTAAAATAGGAAAGCTAAAAGCAGACTCGGGGGTATGCCTGCAGCTGCAAAAAAAAATGTATAAAAAAAGACACACAACTCTCCCTCCCAGATAAGCACAACAAAAAAACACAGAAGCAGTCAAAGCCTCTAATAAACTCTCCCACTTTAAACGCTTAAAAACTCTTAGTCTGTAAAAAAGCGTGCCTCTAACCTAATGCAGCCAAATGCCCCTCTCAGGTTTGTTTTCTCTACAATAAACCTGTCTTGACTGTCAAGCCATCTTTCGTGTTTCTTTCCTCTTTCTTTAATTCTTATACTTACACATGCACATGTCTTTGCTCTGTCAGCTGAAAGGGCCTAGTAGCAACAACATCCTGGTAGCAATTAGCACACTTAACTCTCAGATCTTGGTTTCTAATACTATTCTCCAATAAAAAGAACCAATAAAATAGCTGATTCTAAGGCTGACATAGGAAACATACAATATGAACCCAGAACGTTTTGTAGTGGCAGAGAGTAATAAATTGCTCAAAACTTAAAAATTAAAAAAAAATAAAAACACCCACCAAAGAGACAGAGGAACCCAAATGAAAGAGCCCCTAGTGGCCAAAACTATAACAATTTGTGCAACAAAATAAAGTACTATTAGACTATAATCCAAAGTATGAAATGATTGTCCATGAGTACATACTGATATAAATAGTTACATAAAAGTATAGAAAAGACAAATGACCAGTGCAGAAGAATTCCAAGTAATTTATTTAGATACTTTGCCCTCAAGAAGGTGAAGTGCAACTCCCCACTTCTTAAGTATGAGCAGAGCGTTACATCATTTCAGAGAATGCAATATGGAAAGCGGGGACAAAGAGTAACTTCACAGTAGAGAAACCTGACAAGCATTACCTCAGCTAGGTGATCAAAATTAACACCAACGGCAATAAGTCATGTTGATAGCCTGTAACCTTGAGAAGATATGATAAAAATAGTAATTAATCTCTTTGGTCACTCTCCCCAAAAATACACAACTCCATTCCATTCATGAGATAAACATGAGAAAAATTCCAACCAATTATGTAAAATATCTAATCAAAACTCCTCAAAACTCTAAAGATCAACAAAAATGAAGGAAGCCTCTGAAGCTGTCACAGCCAAGAGGAGCCTAATGGCACATGACTGGTAAATGTAACATGATATTCTGAATATGACACTAGAGCCCACCCCCCAAAAAAAACAGAGAGAAGAAAAAGAAGAAAGACGGAAAGATAAAACGAGGTAAAAACTAAACAAAAAAAAGTATGAAAACTGATTCATTAATTATAACAAATGTGCTATACTAATGTAAGATGTTAACACTAGACTAAACTAAATATAGTTTAGGGCATAGTTTAGGGCATAGGGAACACTTAATACTAGCTTTACAATTTTTCTGTAAATGTAAACTCTTTCAAAGTAAGAGTTTATTTTTAAAGGGAAAATATTATTTGAACTGTCTGATATGGGCTGAATTTTGTCCCCACACAGTTCATATATTTAACCTCTAACCCCTAGTGTGATTATATTTGGAAATATGGCCTTAAATGAAGTAATTAAGGTTAAAAGAGTTCATAAGTGTGAGCCCTAATCCACTAGGACTGGTGTCTTCATAAGAAAAAACACCAGAAAACTCTCTCCACACCTGCACAGAGGAAAAGCCATATGAGGACACAGTGAAATGCGGACATCTACAAACCAATAATAGAGGCCTCACCAAAAAGGATACCTGCCAGCACCTTGATGTGAGACTTCTAGCCTCCAAAACTGCAAGCCAATGCATTTCTGTTGTTTCAGTATTTTGTTACGGCAGCTAAAAGACTAATAAACATTCATTAGCAGTGCTATCAACTTGAATACACTATGGTTTGAAAGAGATGCCCAAGAAAATTCCAGGCAACTTGAAAAATATTCATCTAATGTGAATATACTCTAAAGATATTAATGAATATGCTATTTGATTTACAGTTGAAATAAAAATACTATGCATGTTTGTACTGTCAGATAATCATGTTTGAAGGATGAACAAGCTTAGCAGTCAGAGAAAAAAGATTTGTGCTTAGGCAGCAAACGGAACTACTACACACTGACAGTCTAATACTTGTGTGTTTTTACCATTTCATAGAGTTAGAAAGTCAAGTTCGATATATGAGACCAAATAATTACCTCACTTGTGATTTAACTATTTCTTCAAAGTAAGAAACATTTGCATGTGCCTATTTCTTTGTATAAGCCTCCCTTTGTTCTGATGTTTTGGTCTAGACTAATATAGTCTTGAAATATGACATCCTCACCAACACCACCATTATGTGCTTTATTCACATTTCTCGATCATGAGAAGTTACACCCTAACTAGAGCAATAGCCAGAATAGTAAATTTATGCAAAATTAACACATAATAGCTTTGCTGGTTGCAAATTCAAATAATGATGCTTAGACATATAGTGCCCGTCCTAATTTAATGAGAACATTAAAAACATTAAATATCTGCTCTCTTTTTTTGACTTAATTCAACAAAATCATTGAAGTGATTTTCCATTTTACTTTAACGAATGGATTTTAGAAAGCATTTCCACCCACTTCAGAATCAACATTACATGGAGAGTTTGCAAATCAGAGTTTTAATTAAAGCTCTTCTCAAAGAATACTGAAATTACATGAAAAGTTTATTTGACTAGGAACAATAGAAACCTATTAACTCATTGGACTCTGCTCACTGAAGGCATGATTTTTAATAAACTTAGTTAAATATCAGAGCATTCTCTTATTAACTGTAATAGCCAGTAATTGGAGTTTGGAGTACTAAACTTATTCATAAAATTTTACACAAAAATGTCTGAAAAAGTAGTTGATGACTGGCCAGGTGTGGTGGGTCACACCTGTAATCCCAGCACTTTGGGTGACTGAGGCAGGCGGATCACGAGGTCAGGAGTTCAAGACGAGCCTGGCCAACATGGTGAAACCCTGTCTCCACTAAAAATACAAAAATCAGCCAGGCATGGTGGCAGGCACCTGTAATCCCAGCTACTCGGGAGGCTGAGGCAGGAGAATCGCTTGAACCTGGGAGGCAGAGGTTGCAGTGAGCCCAGGCTGCACCACTGCACTCTAGCCTGGGCAACAAAGCAAGATTTCATCTCAAAAAAAAAAAAAAAAGTAGGTAATGACTAATCATTCACAATTCTTCCTTGGGTAATGCTCTCCAGAAGTAGAACATAAGTTCTTTGAGGGTGACAACATTTGTTTCATTCTCTTCTCTATCCCCAGCATTGGAAAAGCACTGAAATATAATAGGTAGTCTATAAATATTTATTGAACCCATTACGACTTTCACAGAAAGCATGAACTCAAGAATTGCTTCTTTTTCCCTAAATAATACTGTAGAACCTATAACACTTGCAGATCCTATGTGAAGTGACTCTTGACAAAGTTTGAAGAAGACAAATTCTATAACGCAGAATACATTGATCTGCATTGCTATCTGTGCTACCTGGCTACTAAAAATTTTAAGCTGAAACAAAAACAAGATTATGTTCAGATCATAATATTTTAGTAGTCTTATTATTTTCTTTGGTAATCACAAAGTACCACCTTTCTAAGAAATGCAAAACCAAAGTTAAAGAATACAGTGAAGAATCCAGAAATTCTACCACATTACAATTTAGCTGTAAAGTTTTGAAGGATTATTAATAGAAGTAAATATAACTGTTTTTTTGCTCCAGAAGGTATAATTTATTTTGAAGGAAGTTTTGAAATCAGTATAAGGAATATGTAACCATTATAGCTGTTGATTTTTGAAGTGAATACTCTGGTAATGGGGGGTTCCCTATTACTTGAATATATTCAAGATATGTTTGACAAAGATTCTTGACACAATCAGAGACTTGAATATATATTAACTAAGGCTATTTGCAGCTTTGAAAGTCCACAAGACTATGTTTATTTTCATATATTTACAACTATCTATTTTACTACTGTATAGTCACAAAAGCACTAAACTTGGTTTATATGTCTTTAGTTCCAGTACTGACTGTGCAGACTATTTTTGGGAAATTGGATAGTCTCTGTTAGTCATTTGGAATTGACAAAAACATTCTTCAGAGAGTCATCAGTAAGGACTAAATATAACATAATATGCATTCTAAAATGTTATATAAATTAAGTATATCTATATATAATAAATCATTTATTGAGCACCTATATACCAATATCTTTCACTTACTTTTCCTTTAACTTATTAGGGCTACTGTTTACCAGGCAATAAGCTAGTCTCAAAGATGCAAAAGCAAACAAGTACAAAACATCCCTCATAGATCCAACAGATGTTTTCTCATGATCTAGGCATTCTAATTTACAGTTGAATGAAACAATGCTTCAGATTATGTAATAACTTGCCAAGGACTACACCACTATCTGTGGCACAACTAGATTGGAACCAGGTCTGTGTATATCAAGACCCTATAGGTAAGGTCTTTCATCCAAAGAATCCAGATATTTATGTACATTTGATTATTTATTTTGATACAATTAGTATAATATAGGGAGTTCTCTCTTTTCTTCTTCTTCTTCTTCTTCTTTTTTTTTTTTTTTTTTTTTTTTTTTTTTTTTTTTTTTTTTTTTTTGAGACCAGGACCAGGTCTCACTCTGTTACCCATGGTGGAATGCAGTGAGCTCACTGCAGCCTCGAACTCCTGGGGTCAATGATCCCCCACCTCAGCCTCCCAAGGAGATAAGACTACAGATGTATACCACCATGCCTGGCTAATATTTGTATTTTGTTTTTGTAGAGATGGATCTCACTATATTTCCAAAGCTGGTCTCAAACTTCTGGCCTCAGGCAGTCCTGTGTTTTTTGTGCCTGGCTGCTTTTGCTCTCTTTTATGTTTGTAAGATGTATTCCATTGTGTAATGCCACAATTTATCTTTATCCATCTATTCCTTATACATATTTTGCTATTTTCCAGTTTCTGTCAGTTACTAATATTGCTCATATGAACATGAGATTCATGCTTTCTGCTGAACATCTGTATGCATTTATGTCATGTAAATGCCTCGTAGTAGAATTCCTGGTTCTTAGAGTGTGTGTACATTCACCTTTGATAAGTACTGCCAAACAGTTTTCCAATGTAGTTGTAGCAATTTCCACCCTCACTAGCAATGTTGGTCTCTCTAATCCCTTTCAAACACTGTGGATTTTTCCCCTTCCATCTTTTTCATTTTAGGAAGTCCGGTGATTGAGGAGTTGTATTACTATTTAATATTTATATCTAGGATGTGTAATAAAGATGAGCTTGTTTTCATGTGTTGATTGGCCATTTGTATATCTATTGTGATGTGAATATTCCAGTCATTTGCCCATTATTCTATTGAATGTTTAATGTGCAGAGACCCAGGAATTTTGATCCTGGCAACCTTAATATTTGGTACTTGAAATCCATTAAATTTTAAATTCTATGAGATAAGCAATATTCGATTTTTTTCCTGTTTTCTTCAGTACTGTATTTCTGGCTCCTAGACTAATGCTTCAGTTATTGGATTTTCAGTAAATACCAAAATGATTAATATAAATCTTTTCATCATATTAATATATATATGACAGCATAGGTATATATCAAGCTATGATTTTAACATAGAGATCTACCTTAAAGCTTTAGTATTTTAAATAGTTGGCTTTTGCCAAAATCAGTTGGTTTTCCAGAAGTTGGAACAGGTTTATAGTAAGTGTATTATTTAATTATTTTCTATACACATAGGAAACCTCTGGGGTGCCATTTATACTTCCCATCATGATGCCCGATGCTACAGTTTTCTTCCACTTTAGGAAATCTCTTTATCTTCAACTTGTATATAATTGTCATATTCAATCATAGTATTAATCTCAACTGTTTTCTCCCTCCAGCTCTGTCTTTTCAGTGCAAGAAGTAGAAAAGAAAACACAGCTCCTTTCAGTTCAACACATCAGAGGAGGCTAGAAATCCAATTTCCTGGTTCCCAGCTCAGTTTTCTCTCTATTACAAACATAATACCACTGAGTGAACTTTAGCTACTATATCTACAGAAAGTTCTAACATTTGGAGTCACAAATCGACATGTGTACAATTTTCTTCAAATTCAGAGGGTGCACACAAAAGGGAAAAAGGGAAAAACAAAACAGTTATCAGGAAGGTATTTGGTTAGGGATTTGATTTATAAACTTTAAGTTTAATTTACTTTTGAACTCCACACATCCTGTTTTTTTGTGGTATTGTTACTTGAAGCTACCAGAGCATTTGACCCAGAGAGGACCAAAATAAACAGAAAAGAGGATTGCTGGTTAAGAAGAAGAGAATAGGCCTGATCATAAATAAAGTCAATGCCTGTGATAAAGGATTATCATTATGGATTCACACACCAACTACATATATAAAAATATCTAGATATAATATATAATAAAGATAATATGTTTTGAAGCACATCCTTAATAAATTAGAAACCTTACACTAGCAAACTTTTCTATCTGATAGTAAAATTAGAAATACTAAATCATCAAACCTCATCAAATATTCCTGTATATAAGGATGTTGTACTGAATTATACTGAAATTGTGGAGAATGCTGAACAGTACCTAAATATTACCAGCATTACTCACATAAACATTACAAAATAAAATGACACCCTAAAAACAAAGAAAGATATTTCCATAAAAGGAATAAATTTATCTTCAGTTGATAGTTCATGCCATCATTGTATTTTTTGTTGACTATAGTGCAAACTAAAAGCAGGGTTGTAACAGAGAACAAGTGAAATTACCACTAACAACAGGTTCTAAATTCCCTCTCCCATCACATCAACCACAGTACAAGAATGGTCAATAATAAAAATCAGGGCTTGGAGCCAAGATGGCCGAATAGGAACAGCTCCGGTCTACAGCTCCCAGCGTGAGCGACGCAGAAGACGGGTGATTTCTGCATCTCCATCTGAGGTACCGGGTTCATCTCACTAGGGAGTGCCAGACAGTGGGCGCAGGCCAGTGGGTGCACGCACCGTGCGTGAGCCAAAGCAGGGCGAGGCATTGCCTCACTTGGGAAGCAAAAGGGGTCAGGGAGTTCACTTTCCGAGTCAAAGAAAGGGGTGAGGGACGCACCTGGAAAATCGGGTCACTCCCACCCGAATATTGCGCTTTTCAGACCGACTGAAAAAACGGTGCACCACGAGATTATATCCCACACCTGGCTCGGAGGGTCCTACGCCCACGGAATCTCGCTGATTGCTAGCACAGCAGTCTGAGATCAAACTGCAAGGTGGCAGCGAGGCTGGGGGAGGGGCACCCGCCATTGCCCAGGCTTGCTTAGGTAAACAAAGCAGCCTGGAAGCTGAACCGGGTGGAGCCCACCACAGCTCAAGGAGGCCTGCCTGCCTCTGTAGGCTCCACCTCTGGGGGCAGGGCACAGACAAACAAAAAGACAGCAGTAACCTCTGCAGACTTAAATGTCCCTGTCTGACAGCTTTGAAGAGAGCAGTGGTTCTCCCAGTACCCAGCTGGAGATCTGAGAACCGGCAGACTGCCTCCTCAAGTGGGTCCCTGACCCCTGACCCCTGAGCAGCCTAACTGGGAGGCACCCCCCAGCAGGGGCACACTGACACCTCACACGGCAGGGTATTCCAACAGACCTGCAGCTGAGGGTCCTGTCTGTTAGAAGGAAAACTAACAAACAGAAAGGACATCCACACCAAAAACCCATCTGTACATCACCATCATCAAAGACCAAAAGTAGATAAAACCACAGAGATGGGGAAAAAACAGAACAGAAAAACTGGAAACTCTAAAACGCAGAGCACCTCTCCTCCTCCAAAGGAACGCAGTTCCTCACCAGCAACAGAACAAAGCTGGATGGAGAATGACTTTGACGAGGTGAGAGAAGAAGGCTTCAGACGATCAAATTACTCTGAGCTACGGGAGGACATTCAAACTAAAGGCAAAGAAGTTGAAAACTTTGAAAAAAATTTAGAAGAATGTATAACTAGAATAACCAATACAGAGAAGGGCTTAAAGGAGCTGATGGAGCTGAAAACCAAGGCTCGAGAACTACGTGAAGAATGCAGAAGCCTCAGGAGCTGATGCGATCAACTGGAAGAAAGGGTATCAGCAATGGAAGATGAAAGGAATGAAATGAAGCGAGAAGGGAACTTTAGAGAAAAAAGAATGAAAACAAATGAGCAAAGCCTCCAAGAAATATGGGACTATGTGAAAAGACCAAATCTACGTCTGATTGGTGTACCTGAAAGTGATGGGGAGAATGGAACCAAGTTGGAAAACACTCTGCAGGATATTATCCAGGAGAACTTCCCCAATCTAGCAAGGCAGGCCAACGTTCAGATTCAGGAAATACAGAGAACGCCACAAAGATACTCCTCGAGGAGAGCAACTCCAAGACACATAATTGTCAGATTCACCAAAGTTGAAATGAAGGAAAAAATGTTAAGGGCAGCCAGAGAGAAAGGTCGGGTTACCCTCAAAGGGCAGCCCATCAGACTAACAGCGGATCTCTCCGCAGAAATCCTACAAGCCAGAAGAGAGTGGGGGCCAATATTCAACATTCTTAAAGAAAAGAATTTTCAACCCAGAATTTCATATCCAGCCAAACTAAGCTTCATAAGTGAAGGAGAAATAAAATACTTTACAGACAAGCAAATGCTGAGAGATTTTGTCACCACCAGGCCTGCCCTAAAAGAGCTCCTGAAGGATGCGCTAAACATGGAAAGGAACAACCAGTACCAGCCGCTGCAAAATCATGCCAAAATGTAAAGACCATCGAGACTAGGAAGAAACTGCATCAACTAACGAGCAAAATCACCAGCTAACATCATAATGACAGGATCAAACTCACACATAACAATATTAACTTTAAATGTAAATGGACTAAATGCTCCAATTAAAAGACACAGACTGGCAAATTGGATAAAAAGTCAAGACCCATCAGTGTGCTGTATTCAGGAAACCCATTTCACGTGCAGAGACACACATAGGCTCAAAATAAAAGGATGGAGGAAGATCTACCAAGCAAATGGAAAACAAAAAAAGGCAGGGGTTGCAATCCTAGTCTCTGATAAAACAGACTTTAAACCAACAAAGATCAAAAGAGACAAAGAAGGCCATTATATAATGGTAAAGGGATCAATTCAACAAGAAGAGCTAACTATCCTAAATATATATGCACCCAACACAGGAGCACCCAGATTCATAAAGCAAGTCCTGAGTGACCTACAAAGAGACTTAGACTCCCACACATTAATAATGGGAGACTTTAACACCCCACTGTCAACATTAGACAGATCAACAAGACAGAAAGTCAACAAGGATACCCAGGAATTGAACTCAGCTCTGCACCAAGCAGACCTAATAGACATCTGCAGAACTCTCCACCCAAAATCAACAGAATATACATTTTTTTCAGCACCACAACACACAAAATTGACCACATACTTGGAAGTAAAGCTCTCCTCAGCAAATGTAAAAGAACAGAAATTAAACAAACTATCTCTCAGACCACAGTGCAATCAAACTAGAACTCAGGATTATGAATCTCACTCAAAGCCACTCAACTACATGGAAACTGAACAACCTGCTCCTGAACGACTACTGGGTACATAACGAAATGAAGGCAGAAATAAAGATGTTCTTTGAAACCAACGAGAACAAAGACACAACATACCAGAATCTCTGGGATGCATTCAAAGCAGTGTGTAGAGGGATATTTATAGCACTAAATGCCCACAAGAGAAAGCAGGAAAGATCCAAAATTGACACCCTAACATCACAATTAAAAGAACTAGAAAAGCAAGAGCAAACACATTCAAAAGCTAGCAGAAGGCAGGAGATAACTAAAATCAGAGCAGAACTGAAGGAAATAGGGACACAAAAAACCCTTCGAAAACTAATGAATCCAGGAGCTGGTTTTTTGAAAGGATCAACAAAATTGATAGACCACTAGCAAGACTAATAAAGAAAAAAAGAGAGAAGAATCAAATACACACAATAAAAAATGATAAAGGGGATATCACCACCGATCCCACAGAAATACAAAATACCATCAGAGAATACTACAAACACCTCTACACAAATAAACTAGAAAATCTAGAAGAAATGGATAAATTCCTCAACACATACACTCTTCCAAGACTAAACCAGGAAGAAGTTGAATCTCTGAATAGACCAATAACAGGAGCTGAAATTGTGGCAATAATCAATAGTTTACCAACCAAAGAGAGTCCAGGACCAGATGGATTCACAGCCAAATTCTACCAGAGGTACAAGGAGGAACTGGTACCATTCCTTCTGAAACTATTCCAATCAATAGAAAAAGAGGGAATGCTCCCTAACTCATTTTATGAGGCCAGCATCGTTCTGATACCAAAGCCGGGCAGAAACACAACCAAAAAAGATAATTTTAGACCAATATCCTTGATGAACATTGATGCAAAAATCCTCAATAAAATACTGGCAAAACACATCCAGCAGCACATCAAAAAGCTTATCCACCATGATCAAGTGGGCTTCATCCCTGGGATGCAAGGCTGGTTCAATATACGCAAATCAATCAATGTAATCCAGCATATAAACAGAGCCAAAGACAAAAACCACCTGATTATCTCAATAGATGCAGAAAAAGCCTTTGACAAAATTCAACAACCCTTCATGCTAAAAACTCTCAATAAATTAGGTATTGATGGGACGTATTTCAAAATAATAAGAGCTATCTATGACAAACCCACAGCCAATATCATACTGAATGGGCAAAAACTGGAAGCATTCCCTTTGAAAACTGGCACAAGACAGGGATGCCCTCTCTCACCATTCCTATTCAACATAGTGTTGGAAGTTTTGGCCAGGGCAATTAGTCAGGAGAAGGAAATAAAGGGTATTCAATTAGGAAAAGAGGAAGTCAAATTGTCCCTGTTTGCAGATGACATGATTGTATATCTAGAAAACCCCATTGTCTCAGCCCAAAATCTCCTTAAGCTGATAAGCAACTTCAGCAAAGTCTCAGGATACAAAATCAATGTACAAAAATCACAAGCATTCTTATACACCAACAACAGACAAACAGAGAGCCAAATCATGAGTGAACTCCCATTCACAATTGCTTCAAAGAGAATAAAATACCTAGGAATCCAACTTACAAGGGACGTGAAGGACCTCTTCAAGCAGAACTACAAACCACTGCTCAAGGATATAAAAGAGGATACAAACAAATAGAAGAACATTCCATGCTCATGGGTAGGAAGAATCAGTATCGTGAAAATGGCCATACTGCCCAAGGTTATTTACAGATTCAATGCCATCCCCATCAAGCTACCAATGACTTTCTTCACAGAATTGGAAAAAACTACTTTAAAGTTCATATGGAACCAAAAAAGAGCCCGCATCACCAAGGCAATCCTAAGCCAAAATAACAAAGCGGGAGGCATCACACTACCTGATTTCAAACTATACTACAAGGCTACAGTAACCAAAACAGCATGGTACTGGTACCAAAACAGAGATATAGATCAATGGAACAGAACAGAGCCCTCAGAAATAACACTGCATATCTACAACTATCTGATCTTTGACAAACCTGACAAAAACAAGCAATGGGGAAAGGATTCCCTATTTAATAAATGGTGCTGGGAAAACTGGCTAGCCATATGTAGAAAGCTGAAATTGGATCCCTTCCTTACACCTTATACAAAAATCAATTCAAGATGGATTAAAGATTTAAACGTTAGACCTAAAACCATAAAAACCCTAGAAGAAAACCTAGGCATTACCATTCAGGACATAGGCATGGGCAAGGACTTTATGTCCAAAACACCAAAAGCAATGGCAACAAAAGACAAAATTGACAAATGGGATCTAATTAAACTAAAGAGCTTCTGCACAGCAAAAGGAAACCATCAGAGTGAACAGGCAACCTACAAAATGGGAGAAAATTTTCGCAACCTACTCATCTGACAAAGGGCTAATATCCAGAATCTACAATGAACTCAAACAAATTTATAAGAAAAAAACAAACAACCCCATCAAAAATTGGGCGAAGGACATGAGCAGACACTTCTCAAAAGAAGACATTTATGCAGCCAAAAAACACATGAAGAAATGCTCATCATCACTGGCCATCAGAGAAATGCAAATCAAAACCACAATGAGATACCATCTCACACCAGTTAGAATGGCAATCATTAAAAAGTCAGGAAACAACAGGTGCTGGAGAGGATGTGGAGAAATAGGAACACTTTTACACTGTTGGTGGGACTGTCAACTAGTTCAACCATTGTGGAAGTCAGTGTGGCGATTCCTCAGGGATCTAGAACCAGAAATTCCATTTGACCCAGCCATCCCATTACTGGGTATATACCCAAATGACTATAAATCAGGCTGCTATAAAGACACATGCACACATATGTTTATTGCGGCATTATTCACAATAGCAAAGACTTGGAACCAACCCAAATGTCCAACAATGATAGACTGGATTAAGAAAATGTGGCACATATACACCATGGAATACTATGCAGCCATAAAAAATGATGAGTTCATGTCCTTTGTAGGGACATGGATGAAATTGAAAATCATCATTCTCAGTAAACTATCGCAAGAACAAAAAACCAAACACCGCATATTCTCACTCATAAGTGGGAATTGAACAATGAGGTCACATGGACACAGGAAGGGGAATATCACAATTCTGGGGACTGTGGTGGGGTGGGGGGGTGGGGGGAGGGGGGAGGGATAGCATTGGGAGATATACCTAATGCTAGATGACGAGTTAGTGGGTGCAGCGCACCAGCATGGCACAAGTATACATATGTAACTAACCTGCACAATGTGCACATGTACCCTAAAACTTAAAGTATAATAAAAAAAGAACCTTTTAATAATGATAAAAAATAATAATAATAATAATAATAAAAATCAAGATGGAATGCATTTTTTTACACTCAATGTATTTTTTTAATATAAACCTATGAAAGTGATAACATCAGTGCTCTTTTGTAATGTCTTTTTCTGTTTTATGGTAGCTTGGAAAATGAAAGCATTCTAATAAATAAAATGTATTAAAACTGAGTTTCCTATTGTAAAATTAACAAAACATTAATTCCAAAACATTTTAACATTTACGTAAGTAAATAGTCTACAGGCCAAATCATAAAATTTCCTTTTTAAAATTTTTTTAAATTTTTTTATTTTTAATTTTTGTGGGTACATAGGGGCTCTATATATTTATAGGTTACATAAGATATTTTGATACAGACATACAATGCACAGTAATCACATCAAGTTAAATGGGGTATACACCCCCTCAAGCGCTATCATTTATGTTACAAACAATCCAATTACATTTTTTTTTACTATAGTCACCCTGTTGTGCTAGAAAGTATTAGGTTTTATTCATTCTTTCTAACAATTTTTTCTACCCATCCCCACTTTCTCCCAACCTCCCACTACCCTTTCCAGCCTCTGCTAGCCATCCATTTTTATACTCTCTATCTCCATGAGTACAATTGTTTTAATTTTTTAGTTCCCACAAATAAGTGAGAACATGAGAAGTTTGTCTTTCTATACCTAGCTTAGTTTATTTAACATAATGACATCATGCTGTTGCAAATGACAAGATCTTATTGTTTTATGGTGAAATAGTACCCCATTGTGTACATGTACTAAATTTTCTTTATCCGTTAATATGTTGATGGACACTTAAGTTGTTTCCAAATCATGGCTATTAAGAATAGTGCTGCAATAAACATGGGAGTGCAGATATCTCCCACCAGCAGTTTATGAGGGTTACCTTCTCTCCACATCCTCACCAGCATTTGTTATTGACTGTCTTGGATAAAAGCCTTCTAACTGGGGTGAGATGATATCTCACTGTAGTTTTGATTTGCATTTCTCTGATAAGCAATGAGATTGAGCATGTTTTCAAATGCCTGTTTGCTATTCATAAGTCTTATTTTGAGAAATGTCTATTCAGATATTTTGCCCAACTTTAAAGCAGATTGTAAGATTTTTTCCTATCAGTTTGAACTCTTTATGTATTCTAGTTACTAATCCCTTGTCAGTTGGGTAGTTTGCTAATATTTTCTCCCATTCTGTGGGTTGTCTCTTTACTTTGTCAATTGTTTGCTTTGTTGTGCAGAAAGCTTTTTAACTTGATGTGATCCCATTTGCCCACTTTTGCTTTGATTGCCTGTCCTTGTGGAATGTTATTCAAGAAATCTTTGCCCAGGCCAATGTTCTGGATAGTTTCCTGAATGTTTTCTTGTAGTAGTTTCAGTTTGAGGTCTTAGATTTAAGTCTTTAAGCCACTTTGATTTGATTTTTGTATATGGCAAGAGATAGTGATCTGGATTCATTCTTCTGTATGTAGATATCCAGTTTTTCCAGTACCATTTATTGAAGGGACAGTCTTCTTTCAACACATGTTCTTCGCAGCTTTGTCAAAAATGAGTTCACTGTAGATGTACAGATTTGTTTCTCGGTTCTCTATTCTGTTCCATTGGTGTATGTATCCATTTTTATGCCAGTACCATGCGGTTCTTATTACTATGGCTATGTAGTATAGTTTGAAGTCAGGTAATATGATCCCTCCAGTTTTGTTCTTTTTGCTCAAAATAGCTTTGGATATTCTGAATCTTTCATGGTTCCTTATAAATTTTAGAATTGTCTTTTTATTTCTGTGAAAAATGTCATTGTTATTTTGATAGGGGTTGCATTGAATCTGTAGATTGCTTTGGGTAGTATAGACATTATAACAATATTCATTTTTTTCAACCTATGAACATGGAATAGCTTTCCATTTTCTTGTGTCCTCTTTAATTTCTTTCATCAGTGTTTTATAGTTTTCATTATAGAAATATTTCACTTCTTTGGATAAGTTAATTCCTTGGTATTTAATTTTATTCATGGCTATTATATAATTTCTTTTCCAGATTGATCAGTGTTGACATATAGAAATGCTACAGATTTTTGTATTTTGTGTCCTTCAACTTTGCAAAATTTGTCAGTTCTAATAGTTTTTTGGTAGAGTCTTTAGGTTTTGCAAAATATAAGATCATATCATCTACAAATGAGGATATTTGATTTATTCCTTTACAATTTGATGCCGTTTACTCCTTTTTTCATGTCTGATGACTTCATTTAGGACTCCCAGTACTATGTTGAATAATGGTGGTGAAAGTGGGCATCCTTGTCTTATTCTAAATCTTAATGGAAAGTTTTCCATTTGTCCCCCTTCACTATCATGCTAGCTGTGGGTCTGTCATTTATGGCTTTTATTATATTGAGGTATGTTTCTTCTACACCTAGGTTTTTAAGGTTTTTATCATGAAGGGATCTTCAATTTTATCAAATGCTTTTTCTGCATCAATTGAAATGAGCATATGGCTTTCGTCCTTCATTCTGTTGATCAATCATTCTGTTGATATGATGTATCACACTGATGGATTTGTGTATGTTGAACCATCCTTGCATCCCTGGGATAAAACGCACTTCATCATGATTTATTATCTTTTTAATGTATTGTTGAATTTGGTTTGCTTTTATCTTACTGAGCATTTTTGCATCAATGTTCATCAGAGATACTGGCCTGTAATTTGCTTTTTCTGACATCTCTTTGTCCGTTTTTGGTAACAGGGTATTACTGGCCTCACAGAATCAGTTTGGATGCATACCTCCTCTGCTATTTTTTCATAATAGTTTGAGTAAGATTGCTGTTAGCTCTTCTTTAAATGTTTGGTAGAATTCAGTAGTGGAGACAATGGGTCCCAGGCTTTACATTACTAGGAGACTTTTACTATGGCTTTGATTTTGTTACTTGTTATTGGTCTATTCAAGTTTTGGATGCCTTTATGGTTCAACCTTCATAGGTTGTATGTGTAGGAATTTTCCATTTCTTCTAGAATTTCCAATTGATTGTTATATTGTTGCTCATAGTAGCAAGTAATGATCCTTTAAATTTCTGTGGTATGACTTGTGATGTCTTCTTTTTTATCTCTGATTTTATTTGGGTCTTCTCTCTCTCTTTTTTATTAGTCTGGCTATAGCTTTGTTAATTTTGTTTATCTTTTCAAAAAACTGGCTTTTCATTTCATTGATTTTTTGTATTGTTTACTTTGTTTCAATTTCTTTTATTCCTGCTCTGATCTTTATTATTTCTTCTACTAATATTGGGTTTAGTTTGCTCTTGCTTTTCTAATTCTTTAACATTCATTATTAGTTTATTAATTTGTGGTTTTTCTTCATTTTTGATGTAGACACTTATAGCTATAAGTTTTCCTCTTAGTATTGCTTTTGATGTATTGCCATAGGTGTTGGTATGCAGTGTTTCCATTATCCTTTGTTTCAAGAAATTTTAACTTCCTTCTTAATTTTGTCACTGACTCACTGGTTATTCAGAAGCATTATCTTTAGTTTCCATGCATTTGTATAATTTCAAAAATTCCTGTTATTATTGATTTCTAGGCTTTTTTATTGCTGTCACAGAAGCTTGACATTATTTCAATTTTTTGAATATTTTAAGGCATTTTTGTGACCTAACATGTGGTTTATCCTTCAGCATGATCCATATGCTGAGGAGAAGAATGTGTATTCTGCAGCTGTAAGATGAAATGTTCTGTACATATCTATTTGGTCCTTTTGGTCTATAGTGCAAATTAAGTCCAATGTTTCTTTGTTGATTTTCTGTTTGAAAAATCTGCCCAATGCTGAAAGTAGGGTGTTGATGTCTCCAGCTATTATTGTGTTGAGGTCTATTTCTCTCTTTATTTGTAATATTTGCATTATATATCTGGGAGTTCCAGTGTTAGGTGCATATTTATTAACAATTGCTGTGTTCTCTTGCTGAATTATCCCCTTTAGAATTATATAGTGATCTTTTTTATCTCTTCTTACAGTCTTTGTCTTGAAATCTATTTTGTCTGATATAAATATAGCTACTCCTGTTCTTTTCTTGTTACCATTGGCATGGAATATTTTTTCCAATCCCTCATTTTCAGACTAAATGTATCCTTATAGGTGAAGTGTGTTTCTTGTAGGCAACAGATCATTTAGTCCTGTTTTTTTTTATCTATTCAGCTGTTTTATGTCTTTTGATTAGAATTTAGTCTATTTACATTCAACATTATTATTGATAAGTAAGGCCTTAATCCTGCTTTTTCTTATTGTTTTCTGATTGCTCTGTGGTCTTTTCTACCTTCTTTTCTTTCTTTGTGTCTTCTTATAGTGAAGGTAATTTTTTCTGGTGGTTTAATCTAATTTCATGCTCTTTATGTGTATGTGTTGTATTTTTTGGGGTTATGATGAGGCTTGCAAATATTATCTTGTAAGTCATTATTTCAAACTGATGATAACACTGATTGCATAAACAAACAAACAAATAAGCAAAAAAAAAAAAGTAATGAAAATTCTACACTTTAACTGTGTGGCCCAATTGTTTTTTTGAGATGGAGTCTCGCTCTGTCACCCAAGCTGGAGTGCAGTGGTGCAATCTCGGCTCACTGCAAGCTCCGCCTCCCGAGTTCACGCCATTCTCTTGCCTCAGCCTCCCGAGTAGCTGGGACTACAGGGGCCTGCCACCACTCCCGGCTAATTTCTTTGTATTTTTAGTAGAGACAGGTTTTCACCATGTTAGCCAGGATGGTCTCGATCTCCTGACCTCATGATCCACCCACCTCGGCCTCCCAAAGTGCTGGGATTACAGGCATGAGCCACCATGCCTGGCCTGTGCCCCACTTTTTAAGTTTGTGCTGTTTCTCTTTATGTCTTACTGTACTGTTTATGTCTTAAAAAGTTGCTGTAGTTATTATTTTTTATTGGTTCATTGTTTAGTCTTTCTACTTAAGAGAAGAGTAGTTTACACACCATAATTACAGTGTTATAATATTCTGTGTTTTTCTCTGTGATTACAATTACCTGTGAGTTTTGTACCTTTAAATGATTTCTTAGTGCTCACTAATGTCCTTTTCTTTCAGGTTAAATAACTCCTTTTAGCATTTCTTATAGGACAAGTCTGGTGTTGATGAAATCTCTCAGCTTCTGTTTGTCTGGGAAAGTCTTTATTTCTCTTTCATGCTTAAAGTATATTTTTGCCAGATAACTCTTCTAGAATAAAAGATGCTTTTTGTCTTTTGGGATTTTTTTTTTTTTACCTTTAGCAATTTAAATATGTTATGCCTCTCTCTCTGCTGGCCTGTAAGGTGTCCACTGAAAAGTCTGCTGCCAGACAAATTAGAGCTCCATTGTATGTTATTTGTTTCTTTCTTCTTGCTGCTTTTGGGATCCTTTCTTACTGTCATTTGGGAGTTCAATTATTAAATGTCTTAAGGTAGTTGTCTTTGGGTTAAATCTGCTTGGTGTTATAAACTTCTTGTACTTATATATTGGTATCTTTCTCTAGTTTTGATAAGTTCTTCATTGTTATCCCTTTGCATAAACTTTCTACCCCAACTCCTTCTCTACCTCTTCTTTAATATCAGTAACTATTAGATTTGCCCTTTTGAAGCTATTTTCTTGATCCTGTAGGCATGCTTCCTTTTTTTATTCTTTTTTCTTCTTTCTTCTCTACGTATTTTCAAATAGCTTGTATGCAGGCTTACTAATTCTTTCTTCTGCTTGATTAATTCTGCTATTAAAAGACTATGATACATTCTTCAGTATGTCAAGTGCATTTTTAACTCCAGGATTTCTGCTTGATACTTTTTAATTATTTTAATCTCTTTCTTAAATTTACCTGATAGAATTTGGAATTCCTTCTTTGTGTGATCTTTCATTTCTTTAAGTTTCCTCAAAACAGCTAGTTTGAATTCTCTGCCTGAAAGGTGACATATCTCTGCTTCTCTAGGATTGTTCCCTGGTGCCTAATTTAGCTCATTTGGTGAAGTCCTGTCTTCCTGGGTTGCCTTGATACTTGTAGATGTTTGTCTGTGTCTAGGCATTGAAGAGTTAGGGATTTAAGGTAGTCTTTGTAGCCTGGGCTTGTTTGTACCCATTTTCTCAGGAAGTATATTAGTCCATTTTCATGCTGCTGACAAAGACATACCCAGGCCACTGTGGTGGCTCATGACTGTAATCCCAGCACTTTGGGAGGCAGAGGCAGGCAGATCATGAGATCAGGAGTTCCAGACCAGCCTAGTCAACATAGTGAAACCACGTCACTACTAAACATACAAAAATTAGCTGGGTGTGGTGGCACACACCTGTTGTCCCAGCTACTTGAGAGGCTGAGGCAGGAGAATCACTTGAATCCAGGAGGCGGAGGTTGCAGTGAGCCAAGACCATGCCATTGCACTCCAGCCTGGGCAACATAGCAAGACTCCATCTCAGAAAAAACAAAACAAAACAAAACAAAAAAAAACAAGACATACCCAAGACTGGGCAATTTACAAAAGAAAGAGGTTTAATGGACTTACAGTTCCACATGGCTTGGGAAGCCTCACACTCATGGCAGAAGGCAAGGAGGGGCAAGTCACATCTTACATGAATGGCAGCAGGCAAAAACCGAGAGCTTGTGCAGGGAAATTCTTGTTTTAAAAACCGTTTGATCTCATGAGACTCATTCACTATCACGAGAACGGTGCAGGAAAGAACCACTCCCATAATTAAATCACCTCCCACCAGGTTCCTCCCATGACAGATGGGAATTGTGGGAGTTACATTTGAAGATGAGATTTGGGTTGGGGACATAGCCAAACCATATCAGGAAGGCTTTTCAGATATTCAAAAGGAGTTAGGTGTTGTGATCTAAGCCATATCTGCATTAGGGGCACCCCAAAGTCAGTAACACTTTGGTTCTTGCAGACTTGTAGAGGTACTGCCTTGCCGATCTTGGATAAGATCCAGAAGAGTTCTCTGGATTGCCAGGCCGAAACTCTTATTGACTTGTAGAGGTACTGCCTTGCCGATCTTGGATAAGATCCAGAAGAATTCTCAGGATTGCCAGGCAGAAACTCTTGTTCTCTTCAATTACTTTCTACCAAACAGAGCCTCTTTCTCTGTTCTGAGATACGTGAAGCTGGGAGTGGAGTGACACAAGCACCACTGTGGCCATCACCACTGGGACTGCTCTGGGTCAGACCTAAAGCCAGTACAGCACTGGGTTTTATCCAAGGCTTACTGTAACAACTGCGTGCCTACTGCGTATGTTTCTCCAAGGCCCTGGGGCACTACAGTCAGCACCTGGGGCTCTACAATCAGCAGGTTTCATAGCCAGCTAGGCTTGTGTTTTACCCTTCAGGGCAGTGAGTTCTCCCAAGATGCTAGGCAAGTCTAAAGGTAATTTCTGGGACTCAAGGACTGGAGTCAAAAGCCTTAGAACTCAAACTGGTGTTTTATCATACAGTGGATGAATTGGCAGTCAAACCACAAGATACATTCCTTCCCACTTTTCTCTCCCCTTTCCACAGGCAGAAAAGCTTCATCTCATGGCTACCATCATGACAGGCCCATAGGGAGTGCAGCCAGGCTGCCAACAATGTACACTTAAGACCCAAGGTCTCTTCAGTCAGCTTATGTTGAATGCTGACTGGCCTGGCACTAACCCTTCAAAGCAGAGCACTGGACTGCCTCTGTCCCAGGGCTGGTCCAGAAATGCCATCCAAGAACTTAGGCCTAGAATCAGAGACTGGAAGAGCCCGTTTGATTCTCTATCCCGCAGTGGCCAAGCTGGTACCTAAGATGCAAGGCCATGTTCAGAGTTCTCTTTACTTTTCCCTCTGCTTTTCTCAATCAGAGTCTCTTCATAGGCACCACTTCTGGGAATATGCTGAGTCTCATCTCAAGTCAGCATGTCTCAGAGTCTCACCAAAGGCTGATGACATATTACCTGAGTATCACTGCGGTTATTCCGGGCCCAAGGACTCTGTACTCATCAGGTGATGAGTTCTTCCAGGACTGAGTCCTTCTCTTCAAGGCAGCAGATTCCCTTCTGGCAGAGGATGTGTCTTTCTGGAAATGTTGTCTGGGAGACAGGGCCTAGAAAGGGGAGCCTCATGACTCTACCTGGTGCTCTATCCTACTGTGGCTAAGCTTGTATCCAATAAGCAAGACAAAGTCCTCTGTGCTCTTCCCTCTCCTTTCCTAAAGCAGAAAGAGGGTGTCTCTTTTGAAGCCGTGAGCTATGCCACCTGGGGTTGGGTGAGGGATGGCACAAGCACTGTCTTAGCCACCCCAGCTGCTGCCTCAGTAAGTTGCATGCCCCCCAGTCCACTGGCTTTGAGCCAACTTTAGCACTAGGAGTTACTTAGGAGTCGCAGTCATTATGGCCTAGTCTGCCTCTCTAGTTTATTTGGAGCCCAAGAGCCCTTTAGCCCACGGAAGTAAGGCTTGCCAGAACTCAAGTTCTGACCATTAGTATGGACAATTCCCCTCTGGTTAGAGCTAGTTTAAATGCTCTCTCAGTGGGCAAGTATCAGCTGAGTTCAGCACAGTTTTGCTTTCTGGTATGACAGGGCAGCAGTGAGATTAAGCAAAGTCTCACAATTGATGCACTCTCCCTCTTCCAAGCATACAGATTTTCTCTCTATGCCACAGCTACTGTGATGGGTTGGAGGAGGGGTGGCATCGGCAAATCAAAACTGTCTTTCCTAACTTCTTCAGTGCTTCCTTCAGTGATATAAAGTTAAAACCAGATACTGTGAGTGCTTACCTGATTTTTAGTTCTTATGAATGTACTTTTTTGTGTGTAGATTGTTGTTAAATTTTGTGTTCTTGTAGAGGGGATGACAGAGGGAGCCTTCTATTTTGGCCATCTTTCTCTACCTCTCTTGTCACATCACTGTCAGATGCAGAATTTATGTAACCTGGTCACATGGACAGCATCTATTGCATTGAAAATTAAAAAATAATTTGGTTTCTGAGTTATGAAATAAATGTGTAGGGAAATTTTTTTCAAATTCATTATTAATATCTTTCAAAACTCATAGTAAAATAAACCAGATTAAAACACAGCATATGAAAACAATGAACCAAAAAATCCAGTTATATACTATACATTCAACAGTATGAGTTAATAGTTTTTAGGTCAAGAAGTAAAGAATAATATTATTAAATAAGTACTTACCAAGAAATACATTTCGACTTTTTTCTGACATTATTGATAGTATAATTTCCCATGCATTACTAATCTAAATTATGTTTATTAATGAAATATTAATTTAATTATCTAAATTAATCTAATTTTTTCAGATATTTTGTACAAATAATCATTTTTATAACTGGAAATTATTTGTTTTTATGGCTAGTGTTGCATGAAACAAATTTGAATTAGAAATAAAGACACTGTAAGAAACATTCAAACACAATGGAATTACTATACATCAGCAGTAACTTGTGAGAAGATGGAATAAAAAACACTCATTAAGATTGCCCTTATGGATTTGACACTCACTTTCAATTTTGCAGATATTCCTAACCTAAAATCGACATTTACTTGACTAAATTGAAGCTAAACTCTCGGATGCAAAATAGATTTTAGTAATGAACGGTATTGCTGCCCAAATTTGAAAGACAGAAATTAAGCAGAAGCTCTCTTCCAGTGCCCTTCTGACAGCAAGCAATGTCATAACCACACCAATACTGAGAGACAGTTGCAGTGGCCATGATTCACATCTAGTGGCCAGCCAAAAATTCATGAATAGTTGCAGAGAAAGCAATGGTAGTTTTCTGATCTCTGGGTTACAGACATAGGAGTGTTCTCAAAATCAGTGAGGTACAGGTGTCCCCTGATTCTCCCTCCTTTTTTTTATTATTATACTTGAAGTTTTAGGGTACATGTGCACAATGTGCAGGTTAGTTACATATGTATACATGTGCCATGCTGGTGCGCTGCACCCACTAACTCATCATCTAGCATTAGGTATATCTCCCAATGCTATCCCTCCCTCCTCCACCCACCCCACAACAGTCCCCAGAGTGTGATGTTCCCCTTCCTGTGTCCATGTGTTCTCATTGTTCACTTCCCACCTATGAGTGAGAATATGTGGTGTTTGGTTTTTTGTTCTTGCGATGGTTTACTGAGAATGATGATTTCCAATTTCATCCATGTCCCTACAAAGGACATGAACTCATCATTTTTTATGGCTGCATAGTATTCCATGGTATATATGTGCCACATTTTCTTAATCCAGTCTATCATTGTTGGGCATTTGGGTTGGTTCCAAGTCTTTGCTATTGTGAATAGTGCCGCAATAAACATATGTGTGCATGTGTCTTTATAGCAGCATGATTTATAGTCCTTTGGGTATATACCCAGTAATGAGATGGCTGGGTCAAATGGTATTTCTAGTTCTAGGTCCCTGAGGAATCGCCACACTGACTTCCACAATGGTTGAACTAGTTTACGGTCCCACCAACAGTGTAAAAGTGTTCCTATTTCTCCACATCCTGTTGTTTCCTGACTTTTTAATGATTGCCATTCTAACTGGTGTGAGATGATATCTCATTGTGGTTTTGATTTGCATTTCTCTGATGGCCAGTGATGGTGAGCATTTTTTCATGTGTTTTTTGGCTGCATAAATGTCTTCTTTTGAGAAGTGTCTGTTCATATCCTTTGCCCACTTTTTGATGGGGTTGTTTGTTTTTTTCTTGTAAATTTGTTTGAGTTCATTGTAGATTCTGGATATTAGCCCTTTGTCAGATGAGTAGGTTGTGAATATTTTCTCCCATTTTGTGGGTTGCCTGTTCACTCTGATGGTAGTTTCTTTTGCTGTGCAGAAGCTCTTTAGTTTAATTAGATCGCATTTGTCAATTTTGTCTTTTGTTGCCATTGCTTTTGGTGTTTTAGACATGAAGCCCTTGCCCATGCCTATGTCCTGAATGGTAATGCCTAGGTTTTCTTCTAGGGTTTTTTATGGTTTTAGGTTTAATGTAGCCCTTCTAATCATGCTCTAAGCAACAAATATCGTGTTTAAAATTCCCTAAAATTTGAAATATCTAACGAGCAATAGTTTTGCTGTACTCCATGCTGACTGATATGAAAGAAAAATATGTGGGAAATTTAAAAAAGAAATGTAAATACATACATGTATGAATATATTTATATATATGAAGATACTACAGAAGATTCAAATGAACAGAGATACACTTCATGTTTCAGGAAAAGTATAATGTTTTTAATAATCTAATTTCACTGACATATAAGATTAAAATAAGTCAAATGAATATAATAAATGAATTATTATGGAGCTAATGAAACATGATTTTATCTGTAAATATAAATATATAGAAAATATTATAAAAATAAAAGTGATATAGATATATTAGATATTAGCTAAGATGTAGCTATAAAAATTAATTCACTATAGTGCTAGAAAAAAATCTGTAAATAGATCCCAAAAATACAAATAGCAGAAATACATGTTCTTATATATAAATAATTATACAATAAATAAATCATTAAAGTCAGTGAGGAAAATACAAATTAAGCAACAAATGATTTGGATAAAATAGGTATTTAAATTAAAACAAAGAAAAACACTAGTATTGCCTTGTACAATAATTCAAACCTAGTTCCCCATTAATTAAGAAACTTAAGTTACAAATTGTTATCATATACTCTAAAAGGATATTTACAAGTTTATTTAAATATTATGTAAATGATATAAGAATGGACATACTTTTTTGAACAAAAATACATTGCAAAAAATCACAAAGAAAAATAAATAATAAAAATAATTTCAGCATGTAAAGCAAATATTTTTATGCCAACAATCTCTTAAATGAGATTGAAAACAAAAGATCTAGAGAAATACTGGCAATGATTATGGGAGACAAAGAGTTAATTTTTAATTCAATTATAATACAGAGATTACAAAAAAACAATAAAGAAACTATGTCACTGGAAAAGTGGAGAAAGAAACTGAGTTATACTGATTAATAAACAAAAAAAAATTTAAATAAATGATTCTGTTTCACATTTTAAAAATAAACCTCAAGAATTTTTTCTTATTGAATAATTAGGGGTGCAGATAAACAATATGAAATAAAAGAACAGATTATAATGTTGTTTAAAATGATGAAAATTAGAAACAATATAAATTTGCACCATAAAGCAGCATTTGAATTAATTATGCTGTAAGTTGGATGATGATGAGTTATTAAAATCTTTCTTTTAATATTGAATAAAAAGATGCTCAAAACATAGGAGCAAGTGATGAAAATCAACATCTAATACCTTAGGTAAGAAATTAGTCATTTAAAAATGTCTATAAATTAATCTATTTATTTAAATACACCCTGGAAAGAAATGTATAAAAATATCAGTTAATTGCAGAATTAGGGGTGATTTTTATTTACTTTATATTTTTCTATATTTTTTCATTGTCTGTAATAAGCAAAAAAGTATTTTTAACACAGTACATTAATTGCATAACCCAACAAAATAAGAAATATTTTAATCTATAGTTTGGATATTTTTGTTTCCCACCTTGAATGAAAATATGATATCATACCAAAAACCAGATAGCTTTAATGAAAAATGAAGGGAATATTGTAAGTAGAAATCATAAAACATCATTATACAATTGTATTTTCTGTTTAAAACTACTTCATTATGACATGTTACTTTTGCTTAAATAATATGATTAGTGTGCCAAAAACAGCATTAAAACAACATGTAAATCTTAAAGAGTCCACATTGCAAGTAATAATTTAGAGAAAAATATCAGATTGATGGTAAATTATAAATTATACCTTTGATCAATGTAGAATATACGTGTTTATATAATCAGAAGTGACTACATCTATACATGCCTGTTCTCTTTCCTGATTTATATCACAAGTCCCCAGCATGAGGAACAGAAATGACATTTATATTTTCTGGACTTTATTCGGAATTTTCTCAGCCATAAATGGAAATTATGATGCCATGCCTATATTTTTTCAATAGGGCTCTTAGGATCATCAAAATGAACTGAAAATATAAGGCGGTGATAGCAAGAAGAAAACTGAGGACATAAGAATTTACAACAGGACAGAATATGCAAGTAATATTAAATAACAATTTTTATAGTATAAATGAGGTTAAGCTTGAGTATTCATTGGGATACCATTGAACACAAGTGACAGAATATTTAACCCATACCAGCTTAAGAAAAAAATATACTGGCTTGAGAAATAGAATTTTTTATGCCAGTATGAAGTTTTTCATCCAGGCTTGATTCTGGGACCTAAACAGTGTTGACAAAACCCAGATCCTCTAGTTTCTCACTTCTAATTTATGTGGGTTAACCATGTTAATCATTTTCAGGATGATCCATACATGTAATTTTCCAGAACTTTTGTCTATTTTGTTCATTTCTGTATTCTGAGTGCCTATGCTTGGCACATGGTAGATGTAGCAGAGATATTTGTTGAGTAAATAAATAAACAAAAGATGAAAGCAAGATGGCTATAGTAATTCCAGCTTCCCATCCTTTTAGCTTCAGTAGAAAGAAGTTTTTCACATATATGAGCAGCCCTGGTCTAAATCTCCGTGAGTCTCTTTAGTTCATCTTTGAACCAAACAATGGGTCTTTATCCAGATTTGGACAGAGGCCAATCCCAAAAGATAACTGTCCCATCTCAATCAAGATGGAGGAGAAATGAGTAGTTACACAGATGAAAATACCAAAAGAATATGGTATAATTTATAGGAACTCAAAAGATGGCAAAGAGTCATTATTGTGTATCTATGTTAGTAAAAAAATAGCCATGCATAATCCTAATATATAAGTTATGCCTATGGAGCAATGAATAGACTTTCCTCTATTAAGAAAGGTAAAATTTAAGAAACGTTGTATAAAATCATTCAGGGATAATGTTTTGCAAAATGCAGGTTTTGTTGATTGAGCCAAGATACTCCAAGTTTGCAGTTGGCTGCGTAAGGTGAAATCAATAAATGCCTTTCTTCTTAGAGAGGATCACATAGAAGAGAGCATAAGTCTGAAAGAAGACTAAAAAAGTGATGACCTGTTAAGACGAATTAGTTACCTTTTGTATTAGAAAGCAAAAACAAAGCACAAGAATGGATGACCCCACTCACGGAAGGCTTTTCCATTACAATTTTATCTTCAGTATTCTTCAATGGATTGGTAAAAATGTTTTTAGAATGGGTTTCAAGGCACGAATCCATTGATTTACTTAGAGACTCAGCTATCAATACAGCGTCTCCAGGCTGTCTGGCACACCAGTCACCTCCAGGCAGTGTTTTAAATGAAGAGTAGGTAAACTGCCTTCATGTTTATTGTAGACTTTCATCTATTGATTAAGAATTATACTAAATAATGAAATATGAAGAAAATTGCCCATTGCCTAATATTTCCATGTAATATGTTGATGATGTCATTCTCAATACAGTCTGGGCGACAGAGGGAGACTCGGTCTCAAAAAAATAAAATAAATTTAAAAAAACAGTGCATAAAGTGAAAAAAACAAGTAACTAAGGATGAACAGGTGGACTAGTATTTTTTTTAAGAAAATCATTACTTTCATGTAGAAATATTCAGGATTGATGATACGAAATGAGAAACACCTAAAGTTATGAGAACAGTAGCTTGTGATTACAGTCATAATTAAGGAAGATTTTATAACAATTCATATTTTTCCTTGCTGAATTTTCTGCTTTTCATACTCCATAATTCAGCAATACTACACCCCTTTTATATGCTGAACTTCCACTATTTTACATCTCTATACCTTTGTATGTATTGCTTCCTTAATTGTAGCACCACCTGATCCAGATGTCATCTTTTTTTTTAACTTGCTAACTTTCTGAAGGTTAACTATTTCATTACTCTACGACTGCACTGTGTATACGAGTCTGGCACTTAGCAGATATCTGATAAATATGTATTTAATTAATATACTTCTACTCTAGATTGCCTCATGAACTATATCTTTACTACAACACAGTGAACTCACTGAATACATTTGTTATGTGTCACCCAGCTTTGAATCATCACCTTGTCACACACACAGTAATGATGTTTATCAAAGTAAATTGACATGTGGTATGGGTTAGCGTGATGAGAAAATAGAAGTAGAGAAACTCTTCATAAATGTACCAAATTTTCATCCTTAAAGCAGCACCGTATAGTTATTTCAAACTCACTATTCAGGTTATTAGATTAACAAAAATGCTATATATTACTGAATTAGTCACTAATACAATATAAATGAGTTTGGGATGCCACAGGGCTTTTGTAAAAGCATGATGCTCTTTGGATTAATGCCTTTAAATCGTGGTGAGACTAAAGCTGATGGACTCTCAGCAAACTTAGTGGTATCACAGCAAAATAGGTGGAGATACCAACAGCTCTGTTTTGTAGGTAATCATTCACTAAGTCCAAGATGATATAATTTAAAATATATTATTAATAAAACTTACAAAATGATGTAAGGTGCAGTGATATTGTAATGTTTTTGGAGATGCATGAACCAGATTTGATAAGAAGAAATTCTGTGAGGGATTCAATTTACTTGACCAGCTATCCCCGTCCATTAGAACCTTAACTGTAAATGTCAGGTTTGTCTTTTTGTCTTGTTAAAAAAATATTCGAGTTATGTTTTCTTAGTTCATAAGTTGGAATTAATAAAATCATTGTAACTCAATTTTCTAAGTAACAAATCTTAATGTTAGTATATGGTTATATAAAGAGACCACAATATGCATGATATAAAATGCTTTGTTCTTAGATATTAGTAAAACTTACAGGCATGAGCCATTAGGGAACTGCCCATCTTTTCTCTTGCCACTTAGCTTAACTTAGATTGAACGCATCCTTGTAACACAACCGACATAGCAATTTCAGAGACATCTCAAGCTACAGAAAGTCCAGTCCTTAATATATAGTCTTTATTATGTGTTCTCCTATAACTCTGATATTTTATTCATGTTATTATTATTCTGCAGAGATCTTTTAAATACTATGGTTGTATATGACTGCCAGGGAATGACTTCTATGCTGGTATCAAAGAAAATGTACAGTTTTTGTCGACTTCTGATAAGAGTAAAACAACTTCCACATAGAGTGTCATACAAGATGTTTCTTCCATTCTTTAAGGGCTTTGCTATCTATAATTTTGTTTTCTGTGTTGAATCTTTATTTCCCCAAGTATCGATAAGTAAAACTGTATAAAATTACTCACTATTTGTTGCTTTGATTTTACATTTTTTGTTTTATACTCTGTTAATTTGGTTTGCATAATGATAAAATGCAATAAAATAAAATAAAATAAATAATGTTTATGACCAAATCCTATAAATACTATATAAATCTATAAGAAATGTGTGAAATAAGTAAAAGCACCAGCTCTGGAGCCACTGAAAGTGGTTGCAATCTCAGCTGTACCATGTGACCTTGGGAAAGTCACAAATGCTCCAAGACTACATTTCCTCATCTTTAAAATGGGAAAAATAATAAAGCCTGCCTCCCAGGATCACTGTTAGGATTAAATGAATGAATAATATACAAAACTTTTAGAAGTGAAGCACCATAAAATGTTTGCTTTAGAAATATACAATGATTTGGTTCTTAGACTATATTGAAATGAATGGAAAGCCTGAGTAAGAGAATTTTTAACAATATTATGTGATTACCACAAAAGCATGTAGCTGTTTAAAACATTGAATCAAAACCACTACAAACTTAATTTCATTTGGGTCATTAATACTCCCTAGGAAACTTTCCTTCAGCTGTTTCTTCTAATGATTTCCCTTAATAGATATCCCTAAATTTTCAAATGTCTTCTCACAGCTCCTATATTACTCATGCTTCGGCCTCAACACACGGCTGTGCTTCCCACTTTTCTGAGTAAATTAGGAACATCAGCAAAGAACCCTTTGCACTTCCTTTCAGGGCAATAACAAAGCTATTAGGACTCACATTTTTCCCTTTCTTTCTTTCCTCCTCCTACAATGAGAGAATGTTCACCAGGTGTGTCCTTTATTCTATCCTTATTCCCGTTATCAAGGACTTTGTGCTAACAATCATCAATTCTGTATTAGAACAACTCTCTTCGGGATTCTATATGTACCTCAAATTCAGCATATCCAAAATTGAATTTGATTACCCAGCTCACTCTTTATAAACTAATATTCTTCCTGTCTTCCCTATGTTGGTGAATGGGACCACTCCCCAGCCTGATATCCAAGGTTATAGTCACTTCGCATCTTTCCACTCCCTAATTCACCACATTCAGTGTAAATCTCTTTTTCCTTTAGACAAAAAACTTCCTTCCCCATCCTCATTAGAATTCCATCAGTTTGTTCATCTTCATCCATATTTTAATGTTTGAATTATGGCAACAGCCTTCTACCAGGATGACCTGCCCCTGGACTTGATGTATGAAAAAGCAAAGGGTAACACCAAAAGAAATCTGCTCTCTAACCAGTGGTATATGAAGCCAGTTCCTGCTGGTTCATGAGAACCAATTGTTAAATGCTCAGTGATTTTTTGAGTGGATTTTCAAACTACAGGTCACTTAAAATCACCCATGGGGAAAATATCTATACTACAAAAAGCAGCAAACACTCAACAGATCTACCAGCACATGACAGGTCTCCACTCTAAAGCAAGACTAATTTTTATGATTTCATTTCAAGAATAATTTTTATGATTTCTTCAAGAATAATTTTTATGATTTCATTTTCGTGTTTAAAATTGGTTAGTGGTCTCATCTTCTTCCTGCTCAACCATGGTGGTTAGAGTGGAACAACAGCACTTCTCAACCTCCACACCTCTGCTGTTTTTCTACTTGGTAAAGCCTACTGTTCTTGCCAGCAGATATATTGCCCTTGTGCCTGTCTCAGCTAAAAAGAATCACGAACCTCAAAAACTGTAGAATGACTTGTCATCTGCATCTTCCTATTATTTTGTCTTTTAGTGGCTTTTTGTCCTGTATATTGAGAAATGTTGCTACATGGATCTGGTCCCAGACATCCCTTATAATCAGGACCATCTTCCCCTCCCATACCTTCTTTTCCTTCTACCGTGGATAGGGTAAGTTCAAAAAGCTGACATTATTTCTCTAGTTTCATTCAAACACTGGGGACAAGGGAGGCACTAGGTCATCACCTTTCATTAGGAACCAGGGAATAAAAATGCAAAGTCTGACAAATGTAGGTTTTTACTGTACTTTTTACAGAGTCATGAGCTAGAGTTTTACTACCTGGAGAGTTTGTATATGCAGGGAAAAAAATCAAAAGATTAAATAGCTGCTTCAGCAGAATATGGCTAATTTTCTCATCCTCACCATCATAAGCACACAAGAAAAATTATCAAAGTATTGAGGATTACTGAAGGGAATTTAAACAGTCCCAACCAATATAACCTAAAAGATGAAGAAAAGAAACTTAAGACCTTTCCACAGCAACATTACTAGTAGTCACTGTGCTAAATAGAGATCTGATTATAGAAGAAAGAGTCTTTGCCAAAGTCTTCACCATTCTGTTATCAGTGATTGTGAGACATGCATCTCACTAAGTGACCTTAGTGTCATCTTCTAGCACCTGACTTTCAGTATTAGAAGCTTTACTTCAGTAACAATTGCTACCTAATTCTAACCACTTGTTGTCACATACTTGGTGACATCAACAAAGAGAATGGCAGGTATAGTCTAAGGCTTCCCAGCTACCTTCTTTGCACACCTAAGGTAAAACACTGAAAGAATGGATACTCTGAGGTCAGATGAGTTTTCATCACATATTTGATATCCAGGCCATAAAGAGAAATGTGACAGTTTACAATGTCCCTGTCTTTTAAGTAACCACACTTGAGTGAAAGTCATATGCCATAATAAAGCATTAAAACATCATCTATAAATGTTTATTTCTGAATTTAAAAAAATCTATAAACTCCATGAGGAAAAAAACTTTCTCTGTTTTGCTCACTACTCACCTTTACCATCTAGGATGCTGCTTGGCATTTTCTAAGGTTTTAAAAAATATTTATTGGTTTAATGAATATATGGTGATATGAATGTGTTATTAAAAGAAAGGAGCACAGAAGAAGAAGTTAATAATTCCATTTCAGAAGCTCCAGGCACTAGTCTATTCCCCATGATATAGAATAAAACAGCAGTCCTGCCTTCCAGGTACTATCTGTCTGAAGAAGACCCTGAAACACTGAATAAGAACTTAGTTTTGTCTTCTTCTGAATGTGCAATGTAGAACTCAAGTGTCTATGTTTCCAATCAATGTTTTAATTTTAAAAAGCAAAGACACTCAGAACCCAAAGACACTATTGTTCCCAAAGTAGTTTGTATAAAATGTGAAGTGATTTTACAGATGTTCTGGAATATACACATAACTACAATAAATGCACTGTGGCTACTGGCCAGTCACCAGGTCTCTGTGTGTTGATCGGCCACAGACGAGGGCTCTGTAGCTGGTGATAAAGCTCAGAGTGGAGGGCATTGCAGGAAGGCAGAAAGTGACATCACTCTGGCTTAATCCATGATGCCTTGATTCCAACAGGCTTGTTGCCAACATAGACATAATTGAAGAACTCTAGACATTTAAAAGGTCATATTACCTCTTACAATTTTTCCCACAGAGTGGATGTAAAGGATCAAAAACAATGAGCAATGTGGAGATCAACATAATTGGATAAAACCTAACCAGGTCATCATGTAGCCTATAGAAAGGGCCACTCTATAATCAAGCAAAAATGCCAAACCAGTTTTCCTAGTGATGACCCATCTTTTGAACCTGGAACTGTAGACATAGATTGGGGATCATGAGGCTTTGGAATATGGCTCTTACGTTCTTTTGATTCTCTCTCCAAGGGATCTTATATCTTTCAGCTAAATTTAAAAGATGAAACATAATCTTATAGCTCTAGCATGAATAAATCACATGTTAAATGTTCTATAATGTTGTGTTTACAATAAAGACTAATAAATATCAATTATTGAGCATGCCATTCTATTTTTAGATGTCTCCAGGTACGTGACAACAGTAAGTTCAAATCAGAGAACAGTTGTCACTGAAATACAGCTTCTAACAGTGAAGGTCAAGTACTAGAAGGTGATCTTCAGGTCATCTGCTGAAATGTATGTCTCCAGAGGCTTTTAAGACCTGCAGAGTTTTCCAGCTTTTCATCTCAGTCACTATAATTAATCATTAATTTTGTTTGAACTAATCTGAAAAGTTATGTCAACATTTTTAAATTGCACAAAGTTTACAAGGTAGGAAGTTGGCCAGAAATGAGGAAATATTATTTAAAAGATGAAAAAATTAGAAATAATTAGTGAAAGAATGAGCAAAATGTATGAATCATGAAGAGTTGCAAATGACCTTTACATATGCCAAAATCGTCAATGTGAAAAACCAAATCCTGTGATGAAATATTGATTTTTCAATCAAAGTGTCATTTTATATATACTCTGAAGCTGACCAATATGCTTTTGGCCAAATTATTTTTAGCCAAATCACCTAGTGTTAACAAATGGGCAATTACAACATGTTGGGAAATATGCCGAGAGCTGGATAAGTGTAAGACACCGTGGAAGCACATAACTCCATCTGCCTGCAAGGTATGAGTCAAAGGAGGCATCCCAGAGTAAGGAACCCATAGGTGGAACCTGGAAGGGCAAACAGTATTAAACAAGGTTAAAGTAGAGAAGAAGAACAAAAGAAAGAGTCTACTACACATGGAAAACTCCGGCATGATAGGAAGCAAGCACATTTCTCTTTGGCTGGAACAGAGAAGACAAGAAATTTATTGTCAGCACATAGCACAATATCTGATATGTATTAAGCACACTGTAAAATCTGTGAATAAGTTATTTTATCTTGCTTATCTGTAACTTCTATAATGAGTATATATTCCTTTTGCACTGAAGAAAAACACACGCACATTTATCAAAAAAGGAGATTATAATAGTACTTTTTTAACAAATTCCATGATGCTCCAAAATTAAGTATTTGCAAAACAGGTGACTGAGGTTGTTCATTTACACCCAACTAGTGGATTCAATCAAATGTGTCAAGTGCATCAATTTCCAATTATATTCTTTGAGCAAAGATGTCTTGTTCACTGTTGTCTCATCAGCAACTAGCTCAGTACATACGGCACACTGCACATATTTAATAACTCCAGACTGAATGTGAATATGCTGTTTCCAACCCTTGTGGACTTAGTTTGGAATTCTCTATTGATCTTCATATTCAATACCTCTTGGACATTTCACTTGGATGTCTCATAAGCAACTCAACACAAAATTTCAAAATATGTGCCTTTTTCTGCATTCCTTATGCTAGTAAATGGCACAACTACATGTGATATTGTTAACTATTAACTTTTTTCTCAATTACTGACTGACTTCATCAATTACTAAGACCTATCCATTCTCTTTCTAAATCTTTTGAAATCCTTTCACTTTTGCTATGTCTTCTGCCATTCTCCAAGCTCTCATCCCTTATTAACTGGATTATAGTCATATCCTCCTAATTCTACTGACTTCTACCTTAGTGTTATCACAATGATCTTTCTAAAATGCAAATTTGATTAATTTTTACCCTTTAAAAATCCTTTAATATCATTGGGATACCATTCAGGATAAATTTTATACACTTCTTTAAGTTAGTCTTTCTAATAATCTTTGAGATTAAGACTACCTAGCTCTACAAAGAATTTAGAGGTCCCAAAAGAACTTATAAATTGTATCAAAATGTTTCTATAAAATATAAGGTATCCACTATCTATAAAATGTAAATGTCATGAGTTATTTACTAAAAATGAAATATAGGATACTTTTTCATGATTTTAATCTAATCAGATCACTCCCTATTATAATTTTACAAACAACCCACACATTTTTCACAGGTTTATTGCTCACCCTTCTTTAATTTTCCTATGCCTGATTTTGACACTCAGAGACGCACAGATTTTTAGCCAAGGTGACATGACCCCTCAGCATTTTGTGCAATAAAATAATTCAGAGATACAAGGAAGGATTAATAATAATCCTTCGTACATTTTACTAATTATTTTATCACTTTTCTCTCCCTATTTTCCAAGAAGTTTCCCTGCCTCTTTAAGTATTTAAGCCACAGGGGAGTCAATATTCATGCCTTGTTTTGTTATTTGTTATACTTGCTCATGTCTCTTAACTGCAAGCTTTCTGCGACAGCAAACTATTTGTCTAGGATTGGTTCACCATGTATATTTCCTGTCTTAAACAGTAAATAAGAAGAACCAGCTGGTACCTGTAATGTAAAAGAACAGCAAGAATACAGCAACAAAGCAAATCATGATTCAGAATGTCACAATCATCTTGGATCTTCACACTTGCATCAGAATGGTAGAATGTCCAATTGTCTTCTCCTCCTCATCTAAAATAGCACCTTTATTGAACTGATATCTCTGCACTATGCTATATAGACTGTTTTTTCTTCTGCATACTAAAATCTTTTCTTCTACTTTGCTAATTCACAGTTTGTGTGGGTATTTTATTCCTTTCTGTGTATTTTCTGCCAATAACCTTTGATTTGTTTTTATCAGTTCACATTATTGATTTTATGTAGTGAAGCTTCAATTTAAACAGAAAAGCAGTTAACTTTATTTAACTTTTTTACCCGTTCTTCCTATGGATGTCATATTACTGGTGTTTCTTTTTAAATGTAATCAAAATAAACTATCAAGCACTCATTTTCAATTGACCCAAAGACTAAATTTTTCTTTTTAAAATATCATTATGTTTTCTTATGCTATCTCTTGCACACTATAGACTAAAACACAGAGAAACTTTCATTTGAATGCCTATGTCAGAGGTGTTTGAACCAGAGCAACTCCATCTTGACTAGGGGCTTGGTAAAATAAGGCTAAGATTTTCTGGGCTGCATTCCCAGGAGGTTAGACATCCTCAGTTACAGAATGAGATAGGAGATTGGCACAAAGTACAGGTCATAAGGATGCAGATAAAACAGGCTGCAGTAAAGAAGCTAGCCAAAACCCACCAAAATCAAGATGGCGACATGAGTAACATCTGGTCATCCTCACTGCTACACTCCCACCAGTGCCATGACAGTTTACGAATGTCATGTCAATGTCAGGAAGTTACCCTACATGTTCTAAAAAGGGGAAGCGTGAAAAATCCACCCCTTGTTTAGCATCCACTCCTTGTTTAATAAAGAAATAACCATAAAAATAGGCAACCAGCAGCCCTCAGGAGTAGCCACTCTCTTATTCCTTTACTTTCTTAATAAACTTGCTTTCAATTTACTCTGTGGACTCACCTCAAATGTTTTCTTGCGAGAAATCCAAGAACCCTCTTTTGGGGTCTGGATTGGGACTCCTTTTCGTTAACACCCACAACTACAAACAAATGCCCAGTATAATAAAGCTACATTTGGATTTCAGCTGATTACTGTAGAAACAAAACATTGTTGATATTTACGAATAATTTTATCAGTAATTTTATGAAAAGAGAGCTTTCTATCATGCCTAATAATGTATTAATCAATTACCAAAAAAAAAATGGCCACAAATTCCTCTCTTCCTCAATGCATGTACCCTTGCAATATGACTTTGCTATTAGGAGGTGAGATCTATCTCTCTGCTTATTGCTTCTGTATTAGATTCCATAACTAATTGGACATTAGCAAGCAGTAGTAAGCAGAGGCTTGAAAACTACTTATACAATCTTAATCTATTCCCTTTTACAGTTGGGGATCTTTTTATCTTCATGTAAAGAAGTCCTGGCTAGCTTAATGTAGGAACCACCTGCAGCAGAAACAAGCCATCCCAATGGAGGATCCCTAATGCCAAACACGAAAGTTGCAACCATCCTAATCTCTTCAGCCCCAGTCAAATCACCAGCCCCAGTCACATCACCAGCTGATGGTAGAAATCAAACATGCTAACCCAAACCAGAGGAATAACCCAGCAGCTGACCCAAGAGTGGCAAACTAATAAAATGGTGGTTGTTATAAGTTTTGGCTTAGTTTGTTATGCAACAATGGATAAAATAGATAAGGGTTTGCTCTCTGTATCACAGCCAGATAAAAATGACAAAGGTGCAATGGGAAGCTGCAACTTAGCTGGTTCTGTCTTGTTTCCTGCCACCAAGAAGTAATTATCCTTTAATTTCCTTTACTCCTTAGGGGTTTTTTTTTTCTAATCTCAATCATCAAAAAAAATATTATCCAAAATCCCAAGCCACCCAAGAAAACACAATGACTCAAAGGGACAGTTAAAAACCTAGAAAAGAGTTTATTTGTACATTTTAACAGCTGCAATTTTCCTTGTTCCACTATAAATCTGATCATAATACCTGCATTTATTACTGAAGCCTCAGAAAGCAAAGGTGGCTTATAGAATCATACTAATTTTAAACAATATTCATGATTTAAAAAAGGAACTGGCTATCTCATAAGGTTTGTTAGAATTTAACAACATAAAAAATTACATTTAGATAACCTTATCATTTAAAATCCTTTTAGCTTTTGTTAGTCAGATAAATATTGAAAAATGATGTCTCTAAATTCTCCTCTGTGATAAAATACATATTTAGTCTTTGTTTTTGATTCCTGTTGTAGAGCTCCTAAAACCATTGGAATTTACTGATTGATAGGAGCATCTGTTGTTATTCATAATCAGTCACTTTTGATCACACCTGTGTTCATGCTAATGCAGTGACTTAGGTTGGAGCCCCTAGATAGCCTCAGGATTGTGCTGGTCAACAGAAAGGCCTATTGATTAGAGGGTTAACACTTTCAGCCCCACCTTCTGACAGCTGAGGAGCAGAGGGAGACTAGAGAATAAGCTCTATAAAAACTCTTGAACAAGGATATTTGATGAGCTTTGTTGTTGCTGAACAGGGGGTTTACTGGGAGGATGGTATACCCAGAGCAGGCCTACAAGCTCTGCAACACCACCGCCCAGCCCTCCCCCATATCTTGCCCTATGCTTCTCTTCCATCTGGCTCTTCCTGAGTTGTATGCTTTATAATAAACCAACACATCTAAGTTAAGTGTTTCCCTGAGTTCTGCAAACCATTCTAGCAAATTACTGAATCTAAGAAGGGAGTAGTGGAAACTTCTGACTTACAGGTGGTCAGTCATAAGTAATAGGGGACTGGACCTGGCACTTGGCATCTGAAGTGGGGCCAGTCTTATGAGACTGAGCCCTTATCCTGTGAAATCTGATGCTAAATGTAGGTAGACAGATAGTATCAAAATTGGATTAAACTCTAGGGCACCCAGCTGGTGTCCATAGAGTTGGAGAATCGCTTGGTGTGGAAAATACCCACACATCTTGTGTCAGAAGTGTTGTGTGAACGCGTAGAAAAACAGTGTGTTTTTTGTAATCTATCTACTCTGTCATGAATGAATGATACAGTATATATTTATTTATACATATTGTCAGTTATATATTTAGATAATTGTGTTGAACACAACTTTATTCAAGAGGCCTTACAGATTTTCCTGTTTTTTCCCACTAGTCAGTGTGTTTACAAAGAATAAATTTAAGAATATTTAATAAGAGATAGCCAGATATAAGAACTATAGTTTGGCAATCAAGATCCACTATAGCTGAAAGTTTTATGGATTTTATAAATTATTATACCATGTTACACATGGAAGGATATTTATCAATTATTATAAACCATGCTGTAAACTATATCTATGTTACGTACTAATGGGCTGGATTGTTGTGGGTTTTTTTGTTGTTAGTAGCTTTTTTTCATTAAGCTCTTTATTTTGAAATAATTACAGATTCACAAGAAGTTGTGAAGGTTGTTACATTTCTGTGTTCCTAATGTCTCCTGTACAAAATCTGTAATATATGAGACAAAAAGAAAACCCAGGGATTCCTCAATGTTTCAGGACTCAAGGTCTCCTCTGCTTTCTTTCCTCCATCTTCTATAGTTTTCTTATTTTTGTTTTGTATACAATAGTCAAGTTCCTTAGCTATACTTAAAATAATAAGGAAAATACTTTTCTTTATTCTCACAAGCAAAAGTCATTAGGGGAAACTCCAGTAAATTATGTAAGAAGTATGTGGGAGTTGTATTTAGACATCATTGAAGAAAAGAATGATATAGTTCAAAATATTATCTGAGTTATGTTGATGTTCTTTTTGCTACTTTTTAAGTAAAGCTTTCAAAATAATCTCTATGGCTATCTGTATTCTAAAAGCTTTCTCTGTTCCTACTCATTCAATCAGTTCTATAGAGAATTATTGAGAGCATAAATTTATTAAAGGAACCTTATGGATTTTCCTACTTTTGCTGCGATTTATTGTTTAGTATGTTTGTAGGAAATAAATGTAAGAAAATTTGATAAAATCCAGAAAAAAATAGCTACAGTACCACATTCAAGTCCCATTGTAGCTCAAGTTTTTATAAATTTTTAAAAACGCCGCAGCACATTCATCATGGAAAGATGTTGCTCAGTTACTATAAACCATGATGTGAGCCATATACATAATACATAATGGTAATTTCATATTATTATAATGGCTCATAGTCACAAGTACCAAGGGGGGGGTCTCAAAAAATTTCAAGAAGTTCTCCAAGGTCCTACAGTGACTCTCTCAGAGAAAACAATCAAAATCTCTTCTTTATAGAGCAACTCAGAGTATCCAATTCTAAGTATTTTAGACATTAAGCAAACTATAATAGTCTTTTGTTTCAAGAAATATCTAGTGTCTTTTTCCCTGGAGAAAATTATTCACCTGTACCATAGGAATTCATTGCCTATAAAAGCATTGTTTTAGTTTCAAATGGAAAAACCCCAGAAAATAAATATCTAGATAATAGCGTTTTTACACCTCTATTCAGAAGGGTTTGCTTTATTTTCTGTTTGTTTTATCATACATATGCTTGTAGTATTCTATGAGCCAGACTGCCTTAGGCCAGATCATAGTATTAAGAAATAGAATATAGAACTAAGTAACATTGTCAAGGCAAGAATGACAATGATTTTACTGGTAATAGGGGAGACCTTTGACTATAATTTAGTCCCATCCTTAGGCTAATAAAAATATCCTGTCTTTGTAGTCTCTAACATAATGTATTTATTATTCTGTAAGGGCTTCTTTGACCACCAGACTTGGAATGTACCTTCAGGAGAAATAAGACAGGCAGTGAAGCTGTTCCTGCAGGTGAATGTTGACCTCTCTTACTGTTTTTTTACTTGTTTAGTAGTAAATCTAAATGCAAGAACTTCAACCAAGCATGCATTGTCATCCTAAAGGGTCTTATAACCTGGACAAAATCACCTTCACCTAGCAAAATGGGTCATCACGTGCTACTTTAAAGCTACTTTGCAACTTCTTCAATCAGTTGGGCTTTGTGCTTCCTAGTATGCTTCCATGACATGACTATAACCAAAGCAAGCATATTAATAGCATTATCTGCCTCGGAAATGCACTCCAATACAGCATTGCAGCATCAGAGCATTTTCTGCTTCTCCCTTTTCGAAATAATAATAATTTAAAACTCTTAATGCATACTCTCTATTTTCTGTGTCTATGAAAATTAATTGGGGCTGAAGTATAATGTATTATTTACATTGCTCCTAGAATTTAAGCCCTTTGGTCCTTCAGAGTATTGCAATTTATAAAATTATCTTCTCCCAATATCCTGTGACAAATAGGTCACCACAATCCTTCTCCTAAATTTATTAATGTGAAAAATGAAACAAGACAGTAAAAAGACCTGAGACTTATGAGAACAATACTGGGAGGGGAATGTACAAGTCTTGTACTCTAAAGTTTGCAGTCTACCAGGCCTTGAGTTGAATATTGGTTTTGTATGAGCAGCTTAAAGGCTGTGAAATTTACATGGAAAATAAGCACATGTAAGAACAATAATTAACAACAGTGACTTAAAAAAAACCACAGCAAGTGCTCAAGATATACTGGAAACTTTGTACATGAGCAAGACAGCGCAAAACTAAATCAAGGACATATGATAAACTACTTGTTGAAAATAAGCTCTAGATTTAGCTTTTGTTTCTCCTGGCAGCCAGGGAAATACCGATTTTATTATTAGAAAAATAAAAACACAGAAGTGTATTTTGAAAGCAAAAACATTATTTGCACTAAAGTCTGGGAAGTACCTACCTGGTACTCCCCAATATAAGGTTATTATAGTAGGACACAGTGTTTTCAGATATATCTTTGTAAAGTTATACAATCATTCTTCAAAAGACCATGTCTTATAAAAATCATAAGCCTTGGTAGATAAAGCCTGGGAAGCGAAACTAAATGACAACACATGAGAGCCTTCCTATAAGCAACTAAAATAATAGCATCCATAATATTATCCAGGTCGCCATGGACTGAACTGTTTACTATCACCCTACCCCCACCTCCCCCCGACTCCCCGGAAAAATACACGTATTAAACTGCAGGAGTCCCCAGCCCTAGGACCGCGGACTGGTACCCGTCCATGGCCTGCTAGAAACTGGACCACACAGCAGGAAGTGAGCGGCAGGCAAGCGAGCATTACTGCCCAAACTCTGCCTCTTGTCAGAGCAGCTGCGGCATTAGATTCTGGTAGGAGGGCGAACCTTATTGTAAATTGCACATGAGAGGCGTCTAGGTTGCCCGCTCCTTGTGAGAGTTTAACTAATGCCTGATGATCTCAGGCGGATCAGTTTCATCCCAAATTATTACGGTTCAAACGTTGGGGACTGCTGAATTAAAGCCTTATCCCCCAATGTGATATTTGGAGATAGGGCCTTTGGAAGATAATTAAGCTTAGATTAATTTATAAGGGTGGCGCTCTCATGATAGGAGAGCCTTTATAAATAAAGGAAGAGAGCAAGAGAGCTCTCGCTTTCTGCGTGTGCACGAAGGGATCATGTGAGCACACAGTGAGATGATGGCCACCTATAAGCCAAGAAAACCTCAGAATTACATTTACCTTGACAGCACCTTGACCTTGGACTTCCAGCTTCCAGAATTGTGAGAAATAAATTTCTGTTGTTTAAGCCACCCAGTCTATGGTATTTTGTTATGGCAACCGGAGCAGATTTATACATAGGTATTTCCTTTTATCTTGCTCTAACATAATACAGTTGATATGTTTGGGAAAACTACTCACTAAAGAGAACAACATAGTTAGCCTGTTCCTTAGACTGTATGTTTTAGTTACCAGATGTTTGCACAGAGATTGTTGGCAAGGGCTGGATTCCATATAATTCAAGGTTCAATTTTCTGTTTCTATAAAATCAATCCTGTGAAATGGTTAAAAGAAATACACCTTATATTTTTATAGCTGTTTAAGTTTTCCAACTTTTCTTTAAAAATATCTTCTCATCTTACCCCAACAAAACCCTGGGTTACAGACATATTTTTTTTCCATTTTACAGATAAGAAAACTGAGGCCTTTAGAGAAAAGTGAATTGCTTGAGATCAGTTTATTTATTCAATTGACATTAAATATGTATTTAATGCCTTCTTTTGTTTTCATTCCAGGCACTGCGCTTGCAAGGTGAATGTGTTGATAAGTGATGCAAAGCCAGATGGGGTCTCTAGACTCTCCATAAAATCTCTCTTTCTTCAACCAAGTTATCTTACTTCTATCTGCAAGGCCCAGCACAACCATCATCTGTCAGGCAAGCCCAAACTTCTACAGAGATATCTCAGATACAATATCAAGTAACATTTACTGAAAGTTTGTCTATATTTTTTATTCAAGATCAGGAAAATGTCAGTCTTTTCTATTGGTAAGGAACAATCCTGTTTTACACTTTATTTCCTCACATAAGTGTGAATGTGTACAGCAAAATTTCCAGAGGTAGAGTAATATTCAAGTCCGCGGTCAGCCACTTGCCAAGTTTGCAAAGTACGGATATATTATTTTATATACCCAAGAATCAAATGTTCTCAACTGTAAAAAGTATATATTACTAATTTCTATCTAATGGATTTTTGTGAGCATCATGTTATTTTCAAACACTTAAAACACCTGACATACAATAAATGCTCACTAAAACTAAATACTTATTAATAAGTGCCTCTCAGTATCACAGCGGCACATGTGAATCTCAGCTCACATTATAAGTTAGTATTCTCTAACTTAGCTTAATTGCCTACTCCAAATCCATTCTGCTTAGATTGATAAACACATAACCTAAGTTATCACCTCTACATCACAGTTATGCTAGAGGCCTGAAACCACCTATGGTGGCAAGCTCTTGATAAGAAAGGAGGTTGGGGACATAAGGTCCTTTGTCATTGGCCAGCTCTGTTAACCGCTATTATTTTTCGCGCTACCCTATGGCAGGGAAACTGTGGCCATGCCGCCTTGAATTCTCTCTGCTGAGATGTTTTCTGTCACCATCGCTTTCTTGGGCCTTGCTACATCTCTATTCTAGGACCCATATATTTTTACGCACTTTGTCTTCCATTTTTTTACTGTTCAAAGTAGTCTCTTTCAAGAAAAGAAAAATATTCTTTATCTCTTGTTTTGGTCTGTTTTCTGTTGCTTATAAAACAACACCTGCAACTGGGTAATTTATAAAGAAAAAGAATTACTTTATTATGGGGAGCCTGAAAATTTCAAAGTTGAGGAGCTGCATCTAGCAAGGGCCTTCTTGCTAGTGGGGACCATGCAGCATCCCAAGTGCTACAGGGTATCACATGGTGAGAGGGTTGAGTGTGCTTACATGCTAACACACTCAAGTCTTTCTTACTCTTTTTACAAAGCCACTAGCCACACTCTCAAGATAACCTATTAATCCATTAACACATTAATCAATAAATTAATCCATTCATAAGGGGAGAGCCCTCATGACCCAATCATCTCTCACTACTGCCACATTAGGGATTAAATTTCAACTTGAGTTTTGGAGGGGACAGACACTGAAAACAAAGCATCTCTCATCACATTAGTTTTAAATCATCTTCCCACTTTAGTGTTTAATTTTTTAAAAGAAAAAAATCCACAAAATATGTTATACGTTTCTCTTCCCTGAGCCATCTTCCAAATAAATGAAAGAGGGAAAGATATTATCTAATGGCCCCAAATACTATTTCCACTCAAAATTCTGGTTCTTCAATTCTGGGACCTTGTGTCTGAGAGTACCGCCATCTGTGGGTAGGTTTCCCTGGTGCCTCTGCATGCTTCACCTCAGTGTAGAAGTAACATTGATTCCCAACCATCTGCCATGTCCCTCTGCCTGCCTTACAGGAACATTCCATTCCTCTCATCTCTGAAATGTCTGGCTCCAGCCAAAATCTTATGTATGATTTTTGAGACTTAACCATAAACAATTACAAAGACTTTCTCCTGCAGGCCTCACAGAGGAACACTGTCCTCCCCACAGCAGACTTGGAGCACAGAGAGTAAACTGTAGTCTCTGAAAGGAGTTGCAGTCAAGGACACAGGCCCTCCTGTGTTAACACCCAACTGCTTCCCTATCTCAGGTGCCTCCATTTAGAGGCCTTATTTATTTATTTATTTATTTATTTATTTATTTATTTATTGAGATAGAGTCTCACACTGTCACCCAGGCTTGAGTGCAATGGCAATCTCGGTTCACTGCAATCTCCACCTCCCAGGTTCAAACAATTCTCCTGCCTCAGCCTCCCAAGTAGCTGGGATTATAGGCGCCTGCCACCGCACCTGGCTCATTTTGTATCTTTAGTAGAGATGGGGTTTCCCCATGTTGGCCAGGCCAGTCTTGAACTCCTGACCTCAAGTGATCCACCCACCTTGGCCTCCCAAAGTGCTGAGATTACAGGCATGAGCCATCGTGCACAGCCCAGAGGCCTCTTTATAGGCCTCTTTATAGGAGCTGAGGCCTCCCCCAGGTGCCTCTGCTGCTAAAACCTACTTTTGGGGATTGGGGTGAATCTTGAGGTCACTTTCTCCATTCTTAGTACTCAGCACTTTTCCACCATGAGCTCTTCCTTTCCTCCTTTTTGTCAACCCACTGGTCCATGAAATGGAAGAGCCTTTGGTTCAAGGCTTCTTTGGGAGTGAGACAATTCCCACATGGGTGCTGATCCACTGGCCTGGAGCCATTACAGGGCGGGAGGGTGCGGGGTGGGGCGGGAATGAAACGATGGAGAGCTGGCACTTGTTCCCATTTTATATCTTGCTTAGACTATCACAGTGCTTAAAGGTGTGACTGCTGCTTTCATTTTAGCTGGTTGCCTTAATCGGCTCTCTCCAGCTGAGCCCAGCTCTTGACAACATCCAATGCTTAAAACAGATCTAGACTTCAGTCTATTCTGTACTCCTTAGAACTTTCTTCCTACTACCTCATACACATTCCTTACACCTGATACTGTTTCTATGGCCTCTTCTCCATCCTCTGTATACGAATTTGAATTCACGTACCCAAATAGTTGGCCCTGCTCCTCTACAGCTAACAGGGACCACACTAGTGCTGCCATGAGACTATAATATGTGGTAAATATTTTTCTCCCAACTACACCATTTTTCATTTATGAAAAAAATACATATGCCTTAGATACTGTAAAATTCCATTTATGTTTTGGAAACATAAGAACCAAATTATATGGGCCTATTATCTGTAGGTAGTAACAGCTTCAATTTTTTTCTCCAAGGAATTTCTCTTGCAGTGGTTGTGATGAAATTTGTATTTGCTTTAGAATCAAAGAAACATGGGTTCTTAGCTCAGCTCCTCCACTTTCAGCTTTAAGTACCCTGATTCTCAATTTTCTTAAATGTAAAAATGATTATTAATACTCCCCACAGGGTTGTTAGTAAGTAAAATCAGATGGCATATGTAATGTGCTTAGGGATGCACTCACCCAAAGGTATCCACTCAACAAATGTTAATAACATTTTGTTCCCTTAAATTGAGAGTAAATAAATATGCATGAGAGATTATTAAAATATTTTAATAAAGAAAGGTGGAGACGTTTTATTAATTTATTATCTTATTCATAAAATAACCTATTGTCTATTGATTTTCAATGACACTCTATCCTAAGATGCTCATCAAGTTCAATTAATCATAAATACATTCTCAAATGGCATTTTAAATGATGTTCTAGGTAGATTATCAGTAATGTTTATTTAGCTGTTGAAGAATAACTGTTCAAAAAACTTTTTTTAGTAGAGTAGTTACGAAAATGTTCTCTCTGATACTAATTGGATGACAGCTACAGCCACATTTTAAGCCAAATTTAGTTCTTAATAATAAAAAGCATGTCATTACTGTACAGTGGGATTCATACCTTTCTATGTACAATGATATAGATAAATCATTTTGGTTCCTTTGGTACCAAAGTTTATCAGAACTTGCATAGGTCAGCAAAAAGAGAGCATGAGGAATCACCCAGTTATATACCTTGCTAAATTAAAACTGAAAGTCTCAAAGACATTTTTTCCACTCTGAAACTTGATACTATTTGGGTACTGCATTTGAAAAATAATGCAGCGTTAGCAAGATGGTAGAGCTTAACCAAAAGATATTCCCCATGTATGGAACTGATGAAATGTTAATGACTGTTTTCGATAATCTTATCAGCTCTCTCATTGAAATGAGGCAAAGTATAGCAGTCATTCTTAGTAGAATTCCACCTAAAATTTGCTTGTAACCAACAAAAATTTAATAAAATTTTAACTAAAAATAACTTGCTAAGCAAAATAATATCTGAATGGCTATACATTAAAATGATTCTAGAATTTAATGTAATTAGAAATTAGCTTTTAGTTCTCAAACCCACACTAGGTCTCCAGCTCCACGGAGAGAATGGGCTTTCATAATTACTGATCTCTGGATTATACCTCCTTCTCACTTTTATTCTTCCAGCAATAGATACAGGAGAGGCTTCCTGTAATTTGAAGTCTAATTAAAGCCACTTTCTCCCTTTCGTTTCTCAAACTCCTCCAACATTTTTATAACTAACTCCTTGCAATATATTATCTGTTTGAATATCTACTGTAGTTTCTGTTTCTTGCCTGGATGAGGGCAAATATATTTTAGTAAACAATAGGTGATATTTGCCATGACTTGGTCTGTATCTACCATTCAGATTACATCTAAGAAGTGAGGAATAATGTTTGTTGAAATTAAATTAAATTAATTTAATCTTGTTAGTTGACAAAGTAATTCTCCAAACATTGTTTTATTTCATTTTTACAGTGATTAAAATGTAATAACATAAAAATATGTTTGAATATGCAAATATATATGTATAGGACTTGAGATTAATTGATCTGTTTATAATCATACAGCTAACTTATTTATGGAATAACTAAGATATCAGGAATATCTTTAGCTGAAATGAATTTGAGTATTCTAAGCATAAAATAGTTATTAAAATAATATTGGGTAACTCATAGAATTATTGTAAAACTCTGGTACCAGGCTTGGAAGATAAGCAGTGGCAAAGGGAAGCTGGACAGAAAATCGGATAAACACTTACATACCAAAGCCATACTATCTGGGTTTGTATCCCAACTCTGCCACTTAATTACTGCCTTGTTTGGAACAATTTGCTTCTCTTTTCTATTCCTTATTACTTCATGTGTGCGATGGGGATAAAAATAGTGCTTACCTCAGATAATTTTTATAAAGAATACATAAGATTAATCAATGCACAGTGTTTTAGAACAATACTGGGGCTACAGAGAGATCTCAATAAATATTAAATGAATAAATGAAAAATCTTACCATTCTGGGGAAAACAAACAGACTCTGAACTAGTTTCTACACTTTTCACCACCAGACATTGGATGCTGCTACCGCACAGCTCTGTATGAAACTGGAAACGACATGTGACTTTCCCTCCATCACCATGATGAATGCCCACTGTCTCTGCCTACATTACCAAGTCCTGATTGCTGACAACAAGGCACATATTCATGCTTCAACTGCTATAAATGTCCAAAGGTCTTGCTTAGGTTCTATAATGGTAGGTAGATTCTAGCTAACCAAGGTCCACAGAGTAGATAATTACTCAAACATAAGAAAGGGCTTCGTATGCTAGTCAGGAAAAAAAAGGAAGAGAAAAAGAAATAGACAAATGTTCTCTAAAGCTACTTAATATCAAAGGCTGGGTTTTTTAATCTGAGGATAAAAAGAAAAGTAATCCATCATTATTACATAACAATACACATATTGGAGATGGGAATAACACTTTACTCATCTCCTTTGCATTATCGAACAATATAAATTTACTAGCAGTCCATAGTTAAAAATTTCTTTAGAATTCATATGCAGGTTCTATTATTTTACATGTCTACAAACTCCGAACAGATTAGACTGTATTTTTCTTCTTTGTTGTCTCTTTTTGTCTAACTCTACTCCTTTCCCATGTTTCTGGGCAATTTTTTTTTTTTAAAGCTGATAGACATAGTGAGTCAAAATAGAGAACTTTTTGTAATATGCTAACCAGTAAACACAGTGAATCAGGTATAATCACTGAGTAACATATTATTCTTGCCTGGAAGATTGTTTCTTTACCTCAAAGTTTGTAGCCTAGTTGAATTTTATTGCACATAAGCAGGACTTAACACCTCTCTCTTTGTTCATTCTCTTTTTTCATCTCCTCTCCCAATACATGAGATAGGTAGTATCTTACAATAATAGCACAAGAGCACAAAATGTGACTCCAGAAGGGTAAGACTGATATATTTACAAATATACCAGTACATAAATACGAAAATAGGTACACTAACAACCATCTCTTTTGAAATCTATGCATTACTTTAATGATGATATTGGTGTTTGATCACATCTGGAACTTCTCTTCCAATAATTGCTTCTTAATCAGTTTAGAGCCTACAAATACTTTTTTTTCTAAATTACATTTTATTATACTAAGGATGCAAAGATATTACTAATAATAATACAACTTGATTATATTATTTATTAGATTTGGTTTTGAATAATTTTTTTTTCAGTTAAAAAATCCAATCCATGCAACAAAAATATTTTTCCACTAAAAAGGATTTTATTTTTTGCTTGGGAAATAATTCCTGAGTATATATTTTGTTATGTGACTTTTTAAAATCAGCCTTATTTGACTATACCATATTTTGTGGTGGCATTATTCACAATATATGAAATTAATCTATTTGCTTTAGCACACATATGATTTGAAACTAACTTGTTTAAGGTCATAAACATCCTGTCTAATTGATTCTGTTAGTCCTAGTTCCTAGTTGAATCACAATACATACTTACCGAAGAGAGAAAATACAATATATGGCAAAAGAGAAAAGAAAGGGAGAGAAAATGAAGTAGAGAAAAATAAATGATATAGTCCTACCATTACACAGGCAGCTATTTAAACCCAGAACCTTCATTTCTCCTGGCTAGATTTCTCTGAGAGACAACATCTTGAAAACTAATTCCATTTCCTTAAACTCTTTAAAGGCTTCAATTAAATTGTGTACATACACAGAAGCTGAACCAAAGGTCACCTACCCAAGCAAACAGGGAAAACACATAATTGTAAAACATTCAATAAATGTGTTTTAAACAAGTGCAGAATACACCAGGTTAACTTCCAAATTATATAGTAGAGAGGAGCTAGCCTAGAATGCTGACATATAGTTGTTTTCCCTCCCTCAACCTGTCTTTCTAATAGAGTCCATGATGTGTCTTAATCATTAAGAAATTCCCATTATTAATTAATTTGCATCTTTAAATTCCAATGAATCATGTCCATTAGCTTAATCTAAGAAGCATATTAATAAGTATATTGTGATTATCATTGGCTTTGAACTTCTGAAGGCCCCAAAAATAAAAAACCTGTTCAATGATTCCTTAAATACCTGGTGTCCTATATTGTGTTTTGGGTCACTGAAATATACATACCATTTCATAGTCAAACAAAAACCCATTTCAACAAACATACGAATGAAAAAATGGGTAAATGGAAAAAATAACAATTTATTTTCACAGCAATTGTTTTCATAATATTTAGAAGAGAAGAGAGCTGTCAGTTTCCCTAACTTTATTTGCAGTATTTCAAAAGCCAAACCTATTTTATTTACTTTATTTGTGGTGAAGTATTTGTTTTCACAAGGCCATGGCAATAAAGACAAATAATATCTAACTATAGGGCATCACACTTCAGGCTTACAGTTTTATTATCTCATAAGTATGAAAAGGAAATTGAACTCATATTTTAGAAAAGTTAGTCAATTTCTAAGGTGCATAGGGACAAATAATTTTACAAGCAAATATTACATACTTCTCTTGTCTGCCGATTAGAAAAAAAATGAGAGGAATGTCAAGTTTCATTAAGTGATGAGTGATTAAACAAAACTTAAAAGAAATATAAAACTTTACAATTTAAAAATAATACCAGAGCTTAAATATGTAAAAAGGAAAGATTATATTGTTAGACATGTTCAATTTAGAATGTATTTCCTGAAGATGTTTAAGGTCTTCATATTGTTATATACTAAAGAGTGGCAGAGCATACAAGACAATAAACTGAGAGGAACACCTTGCTTTCTCTTATGAAATTAACCTAGAGAAGTTATAGAAACCAGAAAGGAACTTGGATTCCAATAACTAACAAAAGTTAATGTCAACAAAAGCAGCAACAATAGAAATTGCAAGCCCTTTGGAGAAACAGAGCATTTTCTTGAAGTGGTGTCTGGATGCAGAAAGAATGAGGGCCAGTGTACCCCTCCAATCCAGGTGTGAGGACAGTCATGGGTGGCAGGAAGAGACTGCAAACATAGTTTACAATCTCTTCTTGCCTCTCTCCAGCACAGCCTCAGAAAATCATACTGGGTTTCTTCACCAGAGCAAACAGCAGCAGTGGGCATCCAGACGTAGGAACTGAAGTTCACAAGGGAAGCAGAATGGGATGGACCAGAAAACCATGAGAATTCCTTCCTCCACTGCTCCTCCTACAAATAACCAGGAAGGTTGGATTACAGAATGGAGACCCTGGCTCCCCGAAAGCTACATCTTTCTAAAGGTTTATAAGGACAAGTCTACCTAAGATGTTCTTTGGCATGTTGTGGTCATAGGGTCCTCTACGCTGGCATTCAGTGTTCACTTTTCCCTAATCCTCATCAGACCAACATAGAGTAATGCTCGGCTTGAGCCCTTCCCAATACACGATCAAGAGTATAGCTAAAACTTCTTCCTAGGGGAATATGAATTCACTGGTAAAAGTCACTGGACACAGGAGTTACATACCTTAAATATAAAATATATTCCTGGAAAAACCGTCATTCAATGCAGAGTTACTGAAACAAATTCACATATAATTCAAAATAATAATAATATATCATTATTTTTTTAAATTATAATGTATCTTTTATACTTAGGGGATAAGAGAAGATATGAGAATAATCAAATCAGAAAATTACAGTAATGAAACAGAAAAGAACAAAAATGACATGAAACAAACAAAACTATCTATTCTATAAATAGTAAGATGGAATCCGCTGAAGAACAAGTAATCAGATGTATGAAGGAGGCAGGAAGGGCTAGAGGATCTACGGAGATAGACGGATAAGCCACTCAGATAATAGCGGTGCCAGAAGATAAAAACATAAAAACACACAGATGAAAGATAAAATATCCCAAATATAAGCAATCCATACATTGACAAAAAGAACAAATATGGTGAAATGTGAACAAACAAAAGTAGAAGAAAATATATAGCCTGCAGACAGAGCAGATCACCTGTAAAAGTATAAAAATCAAATAATGTCAGATGGCACTGGTTACACAAAGACAGTATACTATTTCCAAAATATTGAAGGAAAATAATATTGAGCCAATAATTTGATAGCCAGCTTAATTATAACTTAAATAGATGGCATAATAATAATAACAACAATTCCAGACAAACAAGACCTCAGAAAATATGCTATGCAGGGATCTGAATTGGAAATCTTTTTAGAAGGACTCAAATAATAAAAAAACTCAGAGAACCTAAATATTTGCGCTGGTACTGAATTTAACTCAGACTGCTTATAAAGTTCTATTCTTTCTATTCCACCATACTGTCTCTAAAATTAACTGCAATATTATATATCTTTAATGTCTTTGTAGGTAAAGCATGGTAGAGAAGCAGAAACTATAGCAGTGGTTTTAAACTTTTAAAAGGAGTTACAGAATTCATCTCACTTAAATGACAAAATTTATTTTACACATAAATTAGGACACTTCCACTATATTTATATTATTATAACTTTATAATTATTGTATCAATAGATATGTGTCTAAGAACGAATGAGAAAACCGAGAACCCAAAAATAGTTAAGGGTAGCTAATTCTCTTACTGAATCGACTAGACCATTTGCATAGCACTTATCATGTGCCAGACACTGTGGTGGATAGTGCCAGTGAGATAAGGTGATGATTTTTGTGAAAAAAATCACAGCATAGTGAAAAAAAAAAAAAAGTATATAAGACAACTATAGGCCAAACTTTTTTAAGTTGTCTTTACTCTTTTTTCCCCAGCCTATATCCATAAATTTTATTTGTTCACTGTCAAAATATACCCTAAAGACAACTCCTTCTCCCAATTCCACTGGCACCACTATGAAAGTCTTCTAACTCTTTCTCTACATTGAAGCTTCTCTTCCTTCTTATCTTTGCTCGATATTAGCTACAGTCATCATTTTAACACTTTAGTCACGTGACAGCCTTTTCCCACTCAGTTTTCTTCAGTGGCATTCCATATATTGAAATGAGCACTTTCCACATGCACAACACTATTTTTAGTGCTGATTGCACTCACTTGTTGCTGAGACATATCTCTGATCCTGATCAGTAAATTAAGGCATAGAGAAATGAAGCATTTTGCCCAAAGTCATCTAACCAGTAGGTGGCAGTCAACTTTGACGTCCATGGACTCTGCTTTAGCTCTATTCAAACTGCCCGATTGTGAATGTGTACTTTCCTATATTCCTTTTCTTCTGCCTTCTTAATATTAGACTCCCACTCTTAGCTAGACATGTGGATGCTTCAAAAACCATACTCCCCAACTGCTCTCCGAGCTCATTGCAGCCTTGTGCCTCAGTTATGAGCAAAAAAAGTAAGAATTGTTTTGAGGCAAGTTTCCAGATATCTAGAGAGTGCCTTAGACCCTTCTTTTTTATTGTTCCTTTTCCTGACTGCTGGGATGCAGACAATGACAGGTGCTTTAGCAGATAGTGGGCAAGGGTAGAGTTGCTTAAGACTGTATGCCCCACAAGAGGCATACCCTTGCATCATTATGCCCTGGATGTGAGACACGGAGTCAAAGGAGATTATTTTGGAGCTTGCCCCTTTGTCCTCTCTCTCCTGCCACCATGTAAATAAGATGCTTGCTTCTCCTTTGCCTTCCGCCATGATTGTAAGTTTCCTGAGGCCTCTCAGTTATGCTTTTTGTTAAGCCTGCAGAACTGTGAGTCAGTTAAAACTCTTTCCTTTATAAATTACCCAGTCTCAGGTAGTTCTTTATAGCACTATGAAAAAGAGACTAATACAGGGTACTACAGTAAAGCTAAATGTAATATGTTTACAATTTCTGTGATTGGTATCAAAGCCAATCATAATATGTGCCGGGTACTGTTACACATCTCACAGGGATTGATGTAGTTCAAATTCTCAACACCATCATGAGGTAGATTCTAATTCTGTCTCCATTTGAGAGATGGGAAATTGAGGCTCAGAAAGGTGAATAACTAACCAAAGATCAATGTATCTGTAAGCATTGAAAGTTGAAGTTGAACCCCAATCATCTGACAGCTTGTACATCCCTGTCTGGTGCCTCTCATCAGAGACTGCATAATTCTGTTTCATCATGATTACTTGTTTAGTATTGGTTTTTCATAACTTTGAGATATTCTCCAGGCCAGGAATCAAACCTTATCAGCAGAAACTCTAGAGCCAGTGAAGTGCCTGATACTTAGGATCTGAATAAATATTTTTATTTTGAGTTTTTTCAAATTCATACAAATTTATGGGGTGCAAGTGCAATTTTGTTACATGCGTCGATTGCATAATGGTCAAGTCAGTGGGTTTAGGGCATCCATCACCTGAATAAAATACACTGTACTCATTAAGTAATTTTTCATCATTCCCTCTTCTCCCAACTCCTCATCCTTCTAAGTCTCCACTCTCTATCATTACACACTCTATGTCCTTATGTATGCATTTTTGTGCATGTGTGTGTGTGAGACAAGTTCTCCCTCTGTCATCCAGGCTGGAGTGCAGTGGTACGATCCTGGCTCATTGCAACCTCAGCCTCCTAGGTTCAAGCAATTCTCCTGCCTCAGCCTCTTAACTAGCTAGGATTATAGGCATGCACCTCCACACCCAGCTAGTTTTTGTATTTTTAGTAGAGACTTGTCTCAACATGTTGGCTAGGCTGGTCTCAAACTCCTGGACTCAAGTGATCTGCCTGCCTTGACCTCCCAAAGCGGTGGGATTACAGGCATGAGCCACTGCGCCCAGTCGTATGTGCATTTTTTAACTCACTTTTGAGAACATGTGACATTTGTCTTTCTGTGTATGACTTATTTCACTGAAGATAATGACCTCCAGTTCTATTAATGTTGCTGCAAAAGACATGATTTCATTCTTTGTTATGGCTAAATAATATTCCATTGTGTATGTATACCACATTTTCTTTATCCAGTCACCCACTGATGGACACTTAGGTTGATTCCATATCTTTCTGCTGTGAACAATGTTGTGATAAACTATCAGGCAGAGACCCAATGGTAGGATTGCTGGATCAACTGGTCATTCTATTTTTAGTTATTTGAGACATCTACATATTGTTTTCTATAAGGGTTGTACCAATTTACATTTCAACCAACAGTGTATAAGCATTCCCCGTTTTCCCACACCCTCACTAATGCCTGTTATTTTTTGACTTTTTATAATAGCCATTCTAACTGAGAAAGACAATAACTCATTGTAATTTTCATTTGCATTTCTATGATGATCATTGACATTGATTACAGTGGCACAATCATAGCTCACTGCAACCTTGAGCTCCTGGGCTCAAGCAATCCTCCTGCCTCAGCCTCCAAGTAACTGGGACTACAGAGTAGCTAATTTTTACATTTTTTATAGAGATGAGGTCTTACTATGTTGCCCAGGCTGGTCTTGATCTCCCAGCCTCAAGTGATCCTCCCCCCTTGGCCTCCCAAAGTGCTAAAATTACATGCATGAGCCACCACACTTGGCCAGGAAAATCCATGTCTATTCCCAACATCAAAATTTTAAAGATTTAATATTTAAATTATGTTTTTAGGCTGAAGTAAATCTATTCCTTATCATTAGCTAACTAAACTAACAGTAATTCACATAGTAAAACAATCAAAAAATGATCCTGGAATTTTCATTTAGGAGCATAAATCTGTATACATTAAGTATTAAAGTCTGAATTCAATTAAAACATGTAATTTGATTGCAACATAATGTAAAAACTTTGCTCCAGGTAAAATCCTGCCAATTGCACTTCTCTGATGTATACGGTTTTTTAAATATTACAACAGCATGATAAAAGATCATACCTTCAGTTTTGGTCTTGTAGATTTATATGACATTGGCTTTCTTCCTCATCTGAATCCATTTTCTTTTTGTTCTGTGTCATACAGAGGACAGATCATTTACTTTAGCCAACTCTGAAAGATGCTGGAATTTTTTTTTCCTCATTGCTGTTCATTTGCTCAGCTTTATCTCCACTTCCATGCATACATCCACAGGGTAAAACAGCTAGATTTTTGGAGATGTCAGTAAAATACACAGTCTCTTTATGGTAAATAAAAAGCCATACACTATTCATCAGTCCCCTCTCTGTCTTTGTTCACAGAGTTGCATATGTGGAAGCAAAGCCAACCAGCCTCTATTGTCAAAAAGTCAACTGCTTTCAAGCAGTTACCCTGGCTCAATTCCTACCTTTCAGCAGATGCATGACTATTTTCCCAGACCTGCATTACAAATCATAACCTGTGAACTGCCAAAGAGAGCCAGCAATTCCCAGACCAAATTCTTGAAACTAAAGAATAAGAGCACCCGTGGAACTGAGTAACACCAAAGTAAAATTCCCAGTGAGATGCTCTAATTCTTACCAAGGTTCATCTGCCCTGTTCCAGGCACAAATATCACTAAGAATTGCCAGGAGCTGGAGGAAACACTGGCAGAAGTGGAAAAAGGCCTCCCACAACATATTCAGAAAACCTTAATTAAATCCTCATGGTTTTCATTTGCCAAAATGTGAGCATGATGAATGAATGTGATACATTATACACATTTAGACTAGCAAAATTTCCAAGTGTGAGCACTAAAGGAAAAATAGCAGAAACGGTTTGCATGGCAAAATTTCCATTTATTTCTTTCTATAATGAGTTGTTTAAAGTTGTGAGTATCCTTAGATCCCCAGAGGAAAGGCATTTTATTTTATTCAAGATTTCATTTCTTCAATTTGGACTTTGAATATACACTGCCAAGCCTTCACTGGTATCATCACACACATACTGCAGATTCCCCAATAGGACGCCTCTTCTAAGTTTTGTTACAGAGCCATGTTTGATCTGTAGTAGCAGCAATGCTTTTAACACCAGCTCTTTTTCACTACTGTTATTCAGATGGAGTACTCACCACAGTTCAATATTTCTTGCCAACCTCTGAAAAATCAAAGCCATGAAATACAGACAAAGGGATTCCAGGTCGTTGGACATGATTTTAGGCTACCTCTGACAAAAGCAACAGCAAACTGAGAAAACATTTTTTATTAAACACTTACATTGCCTCAGCATAGTCCTAAGCATTTTATATGTATTAGGTCATTTAATTCTCTGGACAACTCCATGATACAGTTGTCATTATTACTGACTTTTTTTTTTTGCCACAGATGAGGAAATCGAGTCCCAGAAAACTTAAATTAACTGTCCAAAATGACAGGAAGTAAGTAGTTGTGCCAAGATTCAAATCCAGGCCGTCTTTTTTCCAGAGCCCAGTCTCTTAACTACAATATGCTGCTACCTCTCATTAACAGTCATAGCTAACATTATTTATGCACACTCTAGGTCTTTCCTAAGTTCTTAGCAAAAGTGGGGTCACTCTTTATAAAGTGCTCTTCAGACTGTGAAATAACCTTACCTTCCTGGGTACCGTGATTTGAATGTTGCTGTCCCCTGCCTCAAAATTAATATGTTGAATCTAACCCCCAAAATGGTATTAACAGGTGAGGCTTTGGGGACATAATTAGGTCACGAGAGATGAGCCCTCATGAAAGGAATTAGTGCCCTTATAAAAGAAGAGGCCCAAGCAAGTTTCCATTCCTCTTCCACCATGTAAGGCAACAGCCAGAAGGTGCCATCTATGAGAATGCAGGCCCTCATCAGACTCTGAATCTGCCAGCACCTTGATCTCATATTTCTTCACCTCCAGAACTGTGAAAAATACATTTCTGCTGTTTATAAAGTACCAGTTTATGTATTTTGTTACAGCAGCCCAAATGGACTAAGACTGTGTATTCAATTGATGTTAAAGTGGTAGTACCTGGAGGTATGGTCTTCAGTTCATATTTTCATGGTGGACTATAGGAATGAAGAGGCAGAAATATAATGTAGCTGTTTGAAAGGGGTGTCTCTGGTTCACACAACAAATATTTTCAGTTAACCATTCCCTTTACAAAACTGACAAAAATGGGACAAGAATGGCATTTCAATTTACTATGATTTATTACTTTGTTAATAATTATTTTATCCCATTTGGCAATCCCTTTTTATATGCTCAGTTTAATAGTTAAATATTACATAAAGAAACAGTTTAAGCCATCTGTAGGAAAATTTAACCTAAACGCAATGTGGTTTATGTTCACTGCTTTTTATACTGGGATTATTCAAAAATTATTTAAATCATTCAGTTCAGAACCCTGATTCAAATTATAACTGGAGTGAGAAAATGGATAAGGAATCTCAAGGTAGCATATGAGAAAAGAGGTATGTATATAGCAAGAGATAAATCAAATATTGCTTTAAGAAAGAAAAAAACAGTTTTCATTGCTTTTAGTGTATTAAAACATGTTGCGGGTTTTGGAGGATATCTGAGTATGAGTAAGAATAAGACAAGGAGATGAAATTTCTCTGCTTGAGAAAGTAATAGCAATGTGGAGATTTCCCATTTGGTAGCCTAGTGGAAGTAGTAAAAGATATCAGACTAGGAGGCTCAAAGAGATGGTGACAAGCTGAGGTCTAATGAAGCACGATAGTCAGCGAGAAATTTCCCTTGGTATGGAAGACATAATAAATATTTAAGACAGTGGTTTCTACTTAAATTTTTTTTCTGTGGGCTCTAATTAGCCTTTACTACACCTTTGGTAAGTGTCCGTAATATACAATAACCTATGTAAGCAATGATTTACAAAAATGAAGGGAAGGATCAAGCCATTTGGGTTTGGCATGACAGCAGTTGCAGGAGCTTAGGGTGATGATGAGAATGAGCTTAAAATGATGAAGTCAAATGTAGCACCTTCCTTGAGGAGGATTTCAAGACCTCTAATATTGATGGCAATATAGAGATGACCCCAGAAAGTTAGACCAGCTGATCTATCTATCTATCTATCTATCTATCATCTATCTATCTATCTATCTATCATCTATCTATTGAGACAATGCAGACAGACAGAAAGGGAGGAAGAGAGTTTATTTTCCTTAAGGAATTTTAATTATTTTCACAAAGGGCCTACAGAGAAAGATGCCCACCCTGCCCACCCCCACTACCCTACTCTCACTTCCACAAATTACTACGGAAAGAGATCAAATTAACACATGGAACTAACACAGCAGACAATTTCCACAGTAGTCACTGCATCAAGACAGAGACCAAGATTCCAAACTAGAAATATAATAATCACATTATTACCTTTTCTCTAATAAAACAATGACCTCAATCCAGTGGTTTTATTCAAAATAAAATTAAAAATTATTTCATTTGGCCTGTAATTATTTATATTTTTATGCCGATAATAAATTGTTATTATGTAGAAGAAGGAAAAGGAACCAATTTTAAATAGATTTGTTACTTTTAAAGTCTGGCTGTGTATTGGCTTTTATTTTGTAGCCAGGATGTCCATGACTACATGCATAAATTGAGTAATGAGATATCTTAGTCCATTTTCTGCTGCTGTAACAGAATACTTGTGACTAGATAATTTATAAAGAACAGATATTTATTTCTTACTTTTCTGGAGGCTGGAAGGTCCAAGATCAAGGAGCCCATCTTGAGAGGGCCTTCTTACTGTGTCATCTTGTGGCAAAAGGCAGAAGAGCAAAAAAGAACAAAAGGGCCGAACTCACTTTTACAACAAACCTACTCCGATCATTAAACCACCCCGGAGATAACAGCATTTATCTACCCATGAGGGCAGAGTCCTCATGATCTAATCATCTCATGAAGGTCTGACTTCTCAACATTGTGCATTGAGGATCAAGTTTCCAACACATGAACTTTGGGGAAAATACTCAATCAAAAGCAAGAGAATATATTTGTGAGCTAATTGTGGGACTGTTTAGGTATATTAGAAAGAATAAAATCATACAGAACGAACAGTTTTCATCTGGTAGATAAGAGCAAAAGAGAGAAGTACACAATGTTTTATTTGCACATCATGAAAACTAGGGGTTAGAGTTATTTTAGCTTTAAATATTTATTAGTGAAAAATGAAGAAAAAGAGAAAGAAAGGAAGGAAAGTAAATGAAAAAGGAAAAACTTATTATCTACAAATGTCCGCTTTTCAGGACTCATAAGGAAGTAAATGGCAGGCTAAGACAATAAATGGAACTATCAAGACATAAAAAATAGACTTTCCTAAATTCTATATTTGTATTAGAAGTACATATCTTTGATTTCACCCTTACTGTAGATGGATGGTACTACATAAATAGACAGAAAATATATAGAATCTGCTGAAGCAAAGTGCAGGTAGGTCAATGGCTGAGTTTCTAGGGACAGCACCACCGCTCATGGCATAGAAATAGAAACTGATTATTGTCTATAATTAAAACAAAACCCAAACCAGAAACAGATGTTTTCTAACTCAGTGAAAGCACATGTCATTTAGTGGATATAACTATTGTTGGAGTTTCTTGTTTCTAAAAAATAAAAAGTTGTCTCCTTTCCTGTATACTTGGCCCTTCCTTTGCTTTAGTTACTATTATTGAAGACTCCATTTCCGAGCTTCTACAAGGGAGAGTAGTCATTTCATCAGGAAGACCCATCTACACTTTCTCTTGTGGGCTTCAAACATGATATGCCAACAGTTTTGCATTCATCAACCCTGGAAGAAAGTAGGGCACTCTTTCAGTATATAAGTCCTATGTCTTTCCCCTCTCTCTACACACAGTAATTTGGAAATGAAGAATTAATAGTTCATAATAATTTGTTTTATATTAAAAATCCACAACCGCAAATGCTAATGATGAATACCTTGTTTTTGCCTCTGTTATTTTCAAGACTGGTTATATACAACCACTTTAAAGAAGTGACAGCTTTGGCACTTTCCTGTAAAGTTAAATATATTACCAGGGGTGGTGGCTCACGGTTGTAATCCTAGCACTTTGGGAAGCTGAGGTGGGTGGATCACATGAGGCCAGGAGTTTGAGACAAGCTTGGTCAACACATCAAAACCCCATCTCTACTGAAAATACAAAAATTAGCTGGGCATGGTGGTGCACACCTGTAATCCCAGGCACTCAGATGGCTGAAGCACAAGAATCACTTGAACCCAGGAGGTGGAGGTTCCAGTGAGCTGAGATCACTGCACTCCAGCCTGGGCAATTGAGAAAGACGCTGTCTCAAAGACAATAAAACAAAAAATAAAGTTAAACATACACCTACCCTATGACACAGCAATTTCACTCCTATTTACCCAAGGGAAATGAAAATATGTGCAGTCCCTCAAAAACTTACTAAAGATGTTCTTAGTAGCCTTATTCACAGTTACCAAAAACTATAAATGACCCAATGTGCATCTGGAATATTTGAACAGTGGCATACTACTTAGCAAAAAAGGAGATTAGATGATGATGAAGAAGATAGATAGATGATAGATAGATAGATAATGGATGGATAGATATACACATACATGTATAAGTATCTTGTGTGGGTGTATATATACACTCAACATAAAGAATACAATATAAATAAATCCCACAGATATTATGCAGAACCAAAGAAGCCATACCAAAATGAGTTTATACAATATGGTTTAATTTATATGATATTCTTGATCAAGCAAACATACTGTATAGTGGAAAAAATAGAAAAGTGGTTTTCTCCAGGGTAGGCTGTGTTGGGCAAGTTAAGAGAACTATCAGCACCACGAGCAGCATGAACCCCTCGAGACTGTGGCACCCCTATTCCTCTGCCATCCCACAGCTGACTCCCAAGAGACCTCCCACAGCCTTATGGTGATGCAGGAGGTCTTCACCACCAATGTCTTTCCCATCTGTCCTCCCCCAAAAAGACTAGTACAAATAGACCGAGGACACTCGGTCAGGTAGGAGACTTGGAAACTCGGGTATCAAGAACTGAACCAGACTTGCATCTGGAAATCAAACTAATGAAGTCAGTTCTTTGTGGCTCTCCTGCTCACCCAAGCTGTCTGGATGAACCCGGATGCATGTTTCCACATTCCCCTGCAAACAGGTGCCAGCAGCATTTGTAACTTACCTGTGGGTGACAGGTGTTGAGCACAGGTCAGCAGCAGGGCTCCCACGCAGCCTGCAGGCACCATGGGCCGTTTGCTCTGTGGTGCTTTCCAGTTAGGAGTCAACCTGTTAGATTTTTTTTTCCTCTTTTATAAAATGTAGTCAAGTCACATATAATCCACATCCCTCACAGGATGCACAACTACCATGAAAATGCATTTCAAGTTTAATTACTTCTTTTCTTTACAGAGTGAACCTTCTTGATTTTGGGACTCCTATAAAATTATTTCACTAAAAATAATATGACACTTGGGTCTTGCAGTTTTGTATTGCACCATACAAGATTTTCTTGAGTTCAAGGAACTTTACATATCTCAAACTTCTAGATTATGACCTGCCCCAACTAAGTCTAGACAAGAATAGCAAGAAGTTTACTCTTTGACCCAAAACTAGCATCTCTTACACATTTCCTACTCTATGTAAATGGAATCTGCATACTTCCTGTTGCTCTTATCAAAATTTTGGAATCATATTTGACCCTGTCTTTTTCTAACATTCATCAGAAAATACTGTCAGTTCTGCCTTCAAAATATTTCCAATATTATTGTTAAGTGGACAAATTTCTTATCCTTAGAGGCTGCATGATAAAGCATTTAGGAATGACATCATGATTTTTCTATAAACTACTTTAAGTAGTTTTTCTGTAAACTACTAAATAAGTTGGGCCACCTTAAATTTGTATGTAAACCTACATACTTACATGCATACACAAATACTCAGAGGAAGATAAAGAAAGGACAGTGAAATAATAATTGGTTAATCTAAGTGAAATATATATGATTGCTTATTTTATGGTTATTTCCATTTTCTGTAGGTTAAAAATGTTAGAATATAAAGTTTGGGCAAAATGTTGATTCTAAAACATATGAAGAATTTTTCCAGAATCTAACCACTTCTTACCACCCCCAACCAACCCTACCTTCTTGTTCTTAGCCACTCTTCTCTTGCCAGGCTACTGAAGCAGCCTCAGAACTCTTCTCCCTGCTTATGCCCATATACCTCTATAATCTATTCTCCCTAGCAGATTAATCTTCTTTAAAATTACAATATACCACACTTAAAATGGTGTAATATATGCCGTAAAATATTCCTATGGCTTTTTAGCTCACTCAGAGTAAAAGCCAAATTTCTGACCATGGCTAATTAGGCTCTTGGATCTGTCCAAATCACCTCTGATCTCTCCTCTGACTCCTTTTTGCCACTACACATCTGCCACCCTGACTTTCTTCCTATTGTTCCAAAAGAACACTCCCACTGCTTGCTAATATTTGTTCAGTGAGAGAGCCACATAGTTTACTCCATCATTTCCTTCAAGTCTCAGCTCAAATGTTAACCCCTCAGCCAAAAATTTCCTCATAGGATGTAGCAAAGAAAGTGAGCTCTCCACCACAGATGGTTTTCCTCTTCCATGATGTCCCTGGTAAGTGGCTGCCCAGACATGGACTACATTTCCTAACTCCCCTTGCATATAGCTGGACCACTTAGCTGTATAACATGCAATGGAATGGAGGAAGAGGAAAGTAAGATCCACCACTCTATGCCTACCCCATAAAATCTCCTATCAGAACTCTACACTCTCTTCCCTTATTTGCCATCTAGATATTGACGTCCAAGGGGACACTGGAAGCCACACATTGAAGATGGTAGAGTCTCCATTAATCTAGGTCTCTGAATGACTTCAAAGAGCTGAGCACCCAACTGTCACCAACATATTCATTTGCATATGAATGACAAATTTATATTTGGATAAGCCATTGAGATTTCAAGTTTTATCTGTTACAAGGGCTATTGTATGCTTTAAATGATACACCATCCTATATACAATAGAAAGCCCCTGATATCAAGCTAATATGCCACGCATTTATTAGTTTGTTGTCTATTTTCCCCAGAAGATCACAAATTGAATGATGTTAGAGACTTATATTGCTTTTGTTCCTCATGTATCATGATTACTTGGAACACCTACTTCTAGGCAGTAGAATCTCAATAAATACGCTTTAAATAACATGCTGACTCTAACCAATTGAATGTGACTACCTGGAGCAATAGTTTGAGAAGGATTATGACAGTATATCTGGACTAATATTAAAAGTTCTATGGTGGATTAATAATTACTATCATGGATTTGATAAGAGAGCTGTGTGTGGTGGCCTTCTGGCTAAATAATTAATGCCCCAGATCTAGAAATAGTACTAATTCAAAGGTATTCACAGACCTAGAGTTTAAAAAGATAATGTAACAGAGTAGCTATTCTTGCTACTGGTTCTGTAGAAGCCTTACTCATTAATTTATTCAACCTTATTTGGCCTTTTATTTTGTATTCATTCTTTCACCAAATAATTATTGATGAAAAATTCTAGTCATGGAAGATAGAGTGGTAAACAAAATACAGAGTTAAGCAAAATGCAGAGATAAACAAAAATATAAAGACCCTGGGGTTAGTATAGTGGAATAAACAGACTATTTAGATGATTTAATGAATAAATGAATTAATATCAAGTAGTGATATAAAATAATAGCAGGATGTAACATAAGTAAGGACTCTAGATTTTGTTCCTACCATGCTACAGAAATTTATCCTCTCAAGCCCACAAACAACTTTCCTTTTGTTAAATTCAGTGGAAATTTATCAGTCTTCATCTTACCTGAACCATGAGCGGCATTTGATACAGTTTATTAGTCCCTTCTCTTTGGAACACTCTTTATTTGGCTTCCATGACACCAAAATCTGCTACCTTACTGCTTGCTCCAAGTTTCTTTAGCTGGTTCCTTCTTTCCTTTTTGACCTCTTAGCAGAGTATTGCTCAGAACTCGGGCTTTAGACTTTTTTTTTCTATATATATATTATTCCCTTAGTGAGCTCATCCAGTCATGCCATAAAAATGATGTATTTCCTGATGACTCCAAAATCTATATCTCTAGTCTTTCTCTCAAAATTCAGATGCATCCATCTTGACATCTTCACTTATGTATCTAATAGCATCAGAAAGAACAGTTCCAAAATTTAGCTTCTGCTGTGCTCTCCCAGTATCAATCAAGATAAACTAGATGATGCAATAGTAAGTAGCCCCAAAATCTTAGTGGTTTTGTGTAACAAAAGGTTATTTCTGGCTTTAGCTATATCTCCAACATAGATTAGCAGGGAAGTAGAATAATCATAGCTATTTATGTACACAGATGAAGCTCCATTGCAACTCATGTACTCAGAGGCTCTATCTTACTGTATACTTCCATGATCACTTCTGAAAAAAAACTGTACATGTGTATAGCACCATGCACAGGCCCTTAAAAACTTCAAATGGAAAATGACCTCCATCACTTCTGCTCATATTTTATTAGCTAAAACAAATCACATATACATGTCTAAGTTCCAAATTTGTAAGTGCAATCCTTTTATTCTCCCAGAAGGAGGAGATTTGAAATATTTGAGAATACCTCAAATGTTATCCAAGCACCCCAATCTGCATAATCTGTTTTTATCACAGTCCAATCCATCCCCATAAAAGGAAGTTCCTTTCTTTTGGGTACTTGGACTCATCCTCTATTTCTCATATTTTTCTCAAGCCCTGTTACTTATCCATCAGCATATCTCTTAGGTCTACCTTCACAATATATCCAGAATATCATTACTTCTTACCATTTTCACTGTTAACACCATCACTGCCTCCTGAATTACTACAAGATCCCCCTAACAGGTCTTTATGCTATTGCCATGCCCCTCTTCATTCTGTTCTTAACAAAGTAACTTAAGAGATCCAGTTCAAACTTCAGTTCAACCATATTCCCTCTGTGTTCAAAACCTTACCATCTCAGAATAATATAATTTATATTTTTAGGTTTTTGAACTTTGTTTCCTTTAGACCTCCTCTGTGGTCAACACAATTCATTTTTACTATCATATCCAAATTATTATACCATCTAAACCTTTTTCTCCCTTACTTTATCTATTAATATGCTTCCCCTCAATCATTTCTTTAGCTATAGTGGACTCTTCTATGATTCTGAATGAAGCATGTTGGAATCTCAACTCAGAGCTTTTTCATTTGTTGTTTCCTCCTCTTGGAGAGCTCTTCTGTCACATCACTGCATAGTGTGCTCCTTTATGTTCTACATGACTTAACTAAGCATCATTTTTTTTTTCATCTGAGGCTTCCCTGGACATCCAGCATTTCCTGTTCCCCTTCCTCATTTATTTTTCCATGCTCACTAACATAAATATTATATATTTTATTTTTTTCCTCTGGTATTATGTATCTCCATGCTAGAATTTAATCTCCATGAGAACAGAGATTTTTGCATGTTTTTGTATGCTGTACCCCAGTGCCTAGATAAGTATTTGGTACATAGTATGAACTCAAAACACATATATTGAATACAATTGAAAATTTTATAAAGAAATACAAAGCGGGTAAACAGAGATACTGACAGGTAGGGCTATTTCAGATTGGATGCTAGGGAAGTCCTCTTTAAATAGGTGATAGATCAGCAGAGACTTGAATCGAGTGATGAAGTAAGCCATGCAGCTATCTAGGGGATGAGACTTCCAGCAAAAGGAAACAGAAATGCAACAGCAATGAGACAGGGGCGTGTTTTCTAGGAATAGCAAGCAGGTAAGCATGATTATAGTTTCAGAGACAAAAAGGAAGTATTAAGAGATAAGATTATAGCTTTAGCCAGAGTAAAATTATATTAGCATTATAGGCCATGATAAGAAATTCAGATTTTAGTTCTAAAGTAGATTTGACAACTGTTTCAGGAGCTGTGGTAAAAGATAGGAATACAATAGTGACCAAAAATTTCCAGTTACTACCCTTTCGACAGCCTAATGATAGAAACACATGTTAATGAGCCAAATCAGTAGAATAAATGTAAATTGCAACTGTGTTATCATCAACATATACCCCATTTTCTATGATGACTACCACCACCAAAAGGGTTGTTCAGAAGTGGTAGAGATGTAAAATTCTATTCTAGGTCTTCTAATTAACTGACTCCTTGACATTGAAAGAATTGATTATCCTCTTGATGTCCCTGTCTCTGTCTAAATATTTTGGAACAATATTTTCACACTGTGAGAATGTAAAATCAATCATTTAAGTTATGTCTAGTAATTTAACATAAAACCAGTGCAACAGGGGCTATTTTCTTCCTGTGCCATGTAAGTGAAAAAATAATTTTGCTTATTTTTTACCTATTTAAACTCCAGTTTCCTTCCACTCTCCCTCTCCTGATGACGCCATTCCTCCTCTCCCTGTTTTTTTATTTTTATTTTTCATTTTTAAGTTTTTAATTTTTTTAATTTTATTTTTTTTGAGACGGAGTCTTGCTCTCTCACCAGGCTGGAGTGCAGTGGCGCAGTCTCGGCTCACTGCAACCTCCGCCTCCCGGGTTCAAGCAATTCCCCTGCCTCAGCCTCCCAAGTAGCTGGGACTACAGGCACCCACCACCATGCCCGGCTAATTTTTGTATTTTCAGTAGAGACGGGGTTTCATCATGTTGGCCAGGATGGTCTCGGTCTCCTGACCTCATGATCCACCCACCTCAGCCTCCCAAAGTGCTGGGATTACAGGCCTTAGCCACCGCGCCTGCCCTTATTTTTTATTTTGAGACAAGGTTTCGCACTGTTGCCCAGGCTGGAGTGCAATGGCACAAGCATGGCACTGCAGCCTCGACCTCCCAGCCTCACGACTAGCTGGGACCACAGGTGTGCACCACCACACCTTGCTTTTTTATCTGTTTTCTGTAGAGAAGAGATCTTGCTTTGTCGCACAGGCTGGGCTCAATCTGCTGAACTCAAGCCATCCTCCTGCTTTGGCCTCCCAAAGTGCTGAGATTACAGGAGTGAGCCACCGTGCCTAGCCTCTCTTCTTTTTTTTAATCCTCATGGCTCCATGTAATTCAAATGTCTCCTGGAATCAATCCCTTCCCACTGTCAAAGGGCAGTATGCTTAGGCTAGTTATTTCCCAACTTTTTGTAGAAAAAAATTGGGAAATAATGATCCATTGGTTTACATAAAGAAGACATTATAATGACAGTTATAGTTTATTCTCATATAAAAAGAACAATATGTCAGTTTATAATATCGAATGAATACAGTAAGTATAAGTAGAAAATAAATACACATATATTAGCAGTGCTTGCCTTTAAAAAGGAAGCAACCAACAAACAAAAACTGAGAGTTATATGTATGTCCAGAGAAAAAGAAGACTATTTTTACACCTATAGGCATAAAAAGACAACGTTCAGGCCTTGTGTCTTTTCTTCCATGTGGAACACTCTCTCAACATTATTAATCTTAATTTCTGCTTCCATCTTCAATCTGATTACTCTTAATTATCACCGGGAATAACTTTAAATAATAGTAATAACTACATCTGCTATTATCACATTAAGTTTTTCAGACAAGCGCAAAATCTACTTATTATCATTATTTTATAAATGAAGAAACTAGATCTCAGAGTGGTTAAATAAATACAGAGTAGCCATAATAGGAAATGACAGTGTCTGCTTGGTTACCTATCTTCAACCTTTAGCAAATTTCCAGGTATGCAATAGGTCACCAGTTGTGTTGCTTAATATTGAGTGTCAACTTGATTGGATTGAAGGATGCAAAATATTATACCTGGGTGTGTCTGTGAGGATGTTGCCAAAAGAGATTAACATTTTGAGTCAGTGGACTGGGAGAGGCAGACCCACCCTCAATCTGGTTGGGTACCATCTAATCAGCTGCCAGTGTGGCTAGAATAATGCAGGCAGAGGAATGTGGAAAGACTAGACTGGCTGTCTTCTAGCCTTCATCTTTCTACCATGCTGGATGCTTCCTGCCCTCAAACATCAGACTCCAAGTTCTTCAGCTTTGGACTCCTGGACTCACATAGTGGTTTGCCAGGGACTCTCGGGGCTTTGGCCACAGACAGAAGGCTGCACTGTTAGCTTCCCAACTTTTGAGTCTGGGGACTCAGACTGGCTTCCTTGCTCCTCAGCTTGCAGATGGCATGTTGTAGGACTTCATCTTGTAATCATGTGAGTCAATACTCTTAATAAACTCCCTTTCTTATATTCATCTATCCTATTAGTCCTGTCCCTCTAGAGAACCCTAATATACCAATAAACTTTTTTTTTAATGAATGGCCATGCTGAGATCAAAATCCAATCTTCTAGACACAAAAAGTCCACTATATCTTGCAGTACATGCTAAGATACTTATGTCTCAATCATTAAACATGGGACAAGGTTGTCTTAGATAAATTTGAAGTGAAGGGTGGGAGAAGTCTTTATTCATTATATATCTAGATGAGGTATCTGAATAACAAATTATAGCGCAGAGTGAGAGAAAGTCAAAAAAGCATTAATAATTATTAAATAAATGTATTAAACATTTATTATAGGTATATCTATTTACCTATTTTTATATACTTATGTATAATGTCATTTTGTTCCTTCCCACATTCCTTAGAGAAAAGCATTGTTTAGTAAATTGTTCAGGATGAAACAGACATTAAATGGCTCTGCCAGATTTATGACCTGGCCTGCCTGACTTCAAAGCCATTATGTAAGTACTTAAGAGAGTATTTTCTTATTCCACCTGAGACAAGGTAACAAAAATGTGTGTGGGAAAGAGAGGGTGAATTAAAAATGTAAATTAGTAATATAAATGGTAAAATTGGAAGAATGATTAGACATGGAAGTAAAAGGTAAGTTAATGTTAAAGATGACCTTAATGTTTTTAACCAAGTATTTATAACATTACTGGGAGAGATCATAAGAGCTGTAGAATTAAGACAATGGAGGTAGAGTGGATAATGATATTTAAAATGTTTCTCAAAATATTAATTCATGAAGTTGAATATAAATTACTGTAGGGCAGTTGCAGAGAAAAGGTGGCGTTGAAGAAATAGAAGAGGAGAACTCAAGATATATTACTAGGTTATATAAAGATGAAAGATATAAAATATTAAATCGCTATTGCTCAGATAATGTACTTGTGCTTATGTGAAGAGGAAAACAATAAATCTTTTCTCTGAAAGATTGTTTATAAGATGTACTACCATATGAGCAGCATGAATAGAGTCAATGATCAATATAGTATTTGTGGATGATGATGATGATGATATGTTTTTTGGAAGAAATAGCTATATCAAATATTTTCTTCAAGAAACATTTTGGGAACAAAGATTTACATTTTCCTATCTCCAAACTAGCTTTGAATTATAGCCTTAATTTCCTAGGTAATAGATCTGCAGTGATTGAGCTTAAATGTTTTAGACTACAAAGTTAATTCATTGCTCAGCAAGAGTGGTAGGTCATGTCCCCTCAGCCATAGGGAGAGAGATTGTACACCAAGTGCTGTTTCCACACACACTGGAGTCAATGTGCCCTTCTTAGTCAAAAACGACATACATTCTGGCTCTTGAACTAGCTTGCCCCTGGTCCATCTGCCATGATGGCAATGTGCCCATTGAGAAAATACTCTGCCAGGTTTAGCTGGACAAAGGTACCAGTCAAAAAGGGATTAGAAAGGGGGTTTGTTTCACATGAAAATGAATATACTAAGGTAAAAAAAATATGCCTTCATCCTTGAAGACACATCTGAACTGTAAACACTGAAAACACTTTACACCATTTAATCAGAATAAGCAATGGCCTTCAAAAAGCTTGTAGATCCAGGTTGTATCCCGTTGAGTTAGTTATAGGTCTGTTTCACTAAAACTAACAGGAACAAACTGTTAACTCTTCAGAACATCACTATAGACTTTTAGGGCAGTAAGCCCTTATAGAAAGTAAATAAATAATAGTAAAGGCAAAATTAATCTTTAATATTAATTACGGTGTCAAAGAAGAATAACAGAGAACAGAAAATAATCAGTCTTCTTGACAGGGGCTAAATCATAGCGTTCAAACACTTGGACATTCTATATTCTTTCTCATTTTGCTATTTGTAACTGTAGTAGTTCCTCACCTTATATTTCTAGCATATGTAATCATAGGAATTCCACCAACAAAGATATGTCACACAATTTCCAATAAAAGTATGGCATTGACTCAAGTAATGTGTTTCTAGAGAAGTTAGTAGGCTGAGAGATGATAACTATTGGCTTTAAGAAGAAAAATGGCTTTTTATAGTATTTGGCAACAATAATTAGGTAGGTACTCAGCAATCAGAAATAAACCATTTTTGCTGCGTGTGCAAGGGATCTAAGTTGTGCACTCCTTATGAGAATCTAATGCCTGATGATCTGTCACTGTCTCCCATCACCTCCAGATCAAGTTGCAGGAAAACAAGCTCAGGGCTTCCACTGATTCTACATTATGGTGAGTTGTATAATTACTTCATTACATATTACAATGTAATAGTAATAGAAATAAAGTGCACAATAAGTGTAATGTGCTTGAATCATCCCAAAACCATCCCCTCCACACCCCTCCCCACTGAGTATGTGGAAAAACGGTCTCCCATAAAACCTGTTCCTGGTGCCAAAAAGTTTGGGGACTGCCGCTCCAGAGGCATCATCGCAATTGAATCTCACCACAGTCCTCTAAATCAGGCAATAATAATAACTGTACTTTGCAAATGTGGAAGTCTTGCCAAATACCACAAAACTATTCTGTCTTAGCCTTCGAATTTAAACCAGTCTATTTGACTCCAGAACTGAATGCCTAAAAATTAACCTGTATTCTTTTACTATTATTACCACAAATATTTAGCAATCACTTCCATATTATGGAACTAAAAAGAAATTATAGAGACAAAGGGAAGTCTGAGGACCATAATATCTTTTAAAAATTCCCTTACGTTAGAGCTCTTTTCCCAACCTCTTAGTTATCCTTTATTTTAGGATTAAAATTTTAAAATACCCATTATTGCCCATTTGTAAATCCCTAAGTAGTCCCACATGATTCCAGAAAATGAGCTGTCAATGTTAGTTTGTCTTGTGGGAAACCGTCCAAAAGTATCCTGTTGGTCTACTTACACGCAGTCATGCATAATTTACTGGATAATCACTAGTGTCCTAATCAATAACTCTATCTACCTACTCACTAATCCAGTTGAAGAGCTATGTGATTTAACATGCAATAGACTTAGGACTAGCCCTTGGCAACACTGAATTCTGTGTTTGGTATCTGCTTCTCTCCTTATCAACTATTCTTCCCAAACTTAGACCATTGTTCTCACACAATTTCAAGCAAGAAGGACTTATAAAAGCAATGTGTTCACTTCTCCTCACTCAGTATGGGAAAATTGAGATTCATAAATGATAAGTTATTTATTTAATCTTATTTGACCTAAGGCCATTAAATTAACCAATTAATGATAAGGTCAAATCTAACAGCCTGTGCTGGGTATGCTGATTTTCCACATTACAAAAAAACTGACCATGGTTTTTCTCTAAAACGTTTCCAAAGCAGGCCAGGCCCAAAGGCTTACACCTATATCCTAGCACTTTGGGAGGCCGAGGTGGCTGGATCACTTGAGCTCAGGAGTTCAAGACCTGTCAGGGCAACATGGTGAAAACCCATCTCTACAAAAAAAAATACAAAAAAAAAAATTAGCCAAGTGCAGTGGTGTGCACCTGTGATCCCAGCTACTGGGGAGGCTGAGGTGGGAGGATCGCTTGAGTACAGAAGCAAAGGTCGCAGTGAGCAGAGATTGGGCCACTGCACTCCAGGCTGGTTGATGGGCATGGAACCTTGTCTCAGATGCGGGAAAAAAAAGAAATCCTTGCCTGTGTGTGACAGGAGAATAAGGTTCTATGCATTCCATTTGGTTTCAGCTAAAGAAATTCACCTTTGCTTTAAAGCAGCCTTTAGTATTAAAAACTCACTGGATGCAATGAACTGAATGTTTGTGTCCCCCAAAAATTCACATGTTGAAATACTAACCCCCAGTGTTATGGTATTAGGAAGTGGGTCTTTGAAAGGCAATTAGATCATAAAAATGGATCCCTCATGAATGGGATTTGTGCCCTTATAAAACTGACCCCAGAGAGCTGCTCAAGCTATTTCCACCATGTAAGGATTCAATAAGTCAGCAGTCTGCAACCCCAAGTGGGGTCATCACCAGAATCCAACCGCACTGGCACCGTGATCTCAGACTTCTAGCCTCCAGACCCCAAGGAAATAAGTTTATATTGTACATAAGCCACCCAATCTGTGGTACTTTGTTAAAGCAGCCCAAGCTGACTAAGACCCTGAGTTTCTAGTCCAGCTCTGGTACTAATCAGTGCTTACCTTAGGCAAGTAACTTCATCTCTCTGGATCATAAAAATTAAATATTTATAAAATGAGAACCTAAAATTGATGGCCTTTAAACTCCCTTTTCAGCTTAAGAAATTCATGAAGCCATAGTACTTCTGCTGTCCAGTAAATGAGGTATCTCAGGTGGATAATGACAAATTTATAACATTTTATGAAAGACAAACATATGTCCCAGTTTGACTAGTCTTGGTTTACACTTGTTGTCTTCATGTAATTAACCACTTCCACTCTCAAAATTACTCTGGTTTGGAAAATAAATTGTAAAAAAATAAAAATAAAAACTCTGTGCTTGCAAGAGAGATCAATATTGGGACAGGTTAACATATTTATATGTCATGTAAAATACTGATAATGATAATAATTTCTACACTTAAAAGAGCAACTACTATGTACCTAAATACTTCTACATCATGTCATTCCAAGAGGGCAGAGTCATTGCCAAGAGGATGATACCTAGTGTCAGATTTCTGGATTCAAACTTTACTCTGCCATTTACTTATTAACTATGTAAGTTGCCAAAAATCTGTTTCCTCATCTAAAGAAAAAGGAGATGGTTGTAAGATTAACTTTTAAGATCTAAATGAGTAAATTCAGAACAAGTGCTTCAAATTGTACCTGGTAAATAGTAATTGATCAATAAACATTAGGTATCATTATTCACAAAACAAGTATATGAGGCACTTCATATTAGCTCTATTTTATAGATCCTCATTTGAAGCTTCGGGGAAGTTTAAACATTTTGCCTAAAAGGTGACATATTTTATTTCTTTCAATTTTTGAACATGCTTATCTCTTTCTTATCATGGGGCCTACAGATTCCACTCTCATTGCCTCAGTCAGTCACTCTTCCTACCACTTTCCAAATGGCTGCCCCCATTACCTTTCAGGCCCCAATTTAAATGCCTCCTCTTCAGAAAAGCGCTGTCTAATCCACCAGTACAAAATGTGTTACAAAACCCAAATCTTGTTACTTTCTGTCATATTATTCTTCTTCAAAGCATGTGCCTCCATGTTTGATTATATTTGCTTGGTTGGTTGCAGCTTATTTCTGTTTTCTCCACAAGGCCCCATATTTGGGGAGGTCAAGACACATAGTGTTTTTTGTTATGGAGTATCTGGCACATAATAAGCACTTTAATAATGTGCACTTTAGCTCATTTTTTAAAGGTGCTTGTTATGCATTTATTCAAGGAATGGACAACTAACAAGTGTCTAATTTGGGATCTACCCATATTAGGCAAAATGCTTTGTTGGTGCACTCATTACACTGCAACCTCCATGTCAGATGATCTGCTTAAGAAAGCCTATGTAATCATTAGATAAATCACGTATTTTTAAATAAACCAAATTTATTTAAAATGAACTTGAAACTAGATGTCTTAAAACAGAATTTCTAATCATTCTTAGAGGCTGCATTTTCTCCTGCACAGGATAAAAAATACTTGCATTAGGTTTGCTCACATGAAGATGCCGTTTTTATAGGTCAGTATCAGTTAAATAATTTCTAAACCAGGAATATTGGTCATCAATTCATAAAGATGGTTCTTGGGTTTCAATTCCCTACTATGTATAGCTAATCCGGTAACAAAAACAAAATGATTTTGAGGCAAATAGTTGACTAAGAAAAACAAAAAGAAATTGTGCACAAGTTGGTCTTTATCACAAGTGCCCATGAATAAACTAAAGAGATAGAATTAAAAATATATATATATTTCTTGAGAATTTGTCATCTGTAAAAAAAATTGTCATGTATTGTAACTTGTCTTTGTTTTATTCAAATTTATTCGATCTGGGTTAAGGGCAGAAAGTCCACATAAATATGAAATTCATGTAATTCAAGAGTCATTGCTAAAGGACAGAATAAAATGAATTAAGGCAATTCTATGGGAGAAAAATAAAATTAAATGAATAAAACTAAGTAATATGTGATATAATCATGATTCTATGTGTTGTTAGTGAAAGTTACTTCAATCCTTTACTTTTTAGTAGGCAGTTTGCAACCTAGTTTCATGGTCTCCCAGGGACTTCGACTCTTTAAATAAAGATTAAATTAGATACCACAGTTGAATCCAGTGTTTAAGAACATTTATTTCTATATTTTCCCTAATTCTCCACATCATATTCAGTTTAGACGTTAGCATCTCAAATGCTGTATGTTTTATATTTTAAACAGGTAATTGAATAAAATTTCAACTAAGAATTAATTACATCTCTGAAATGATCTCTCTCCTTCCTGTTAGTGCGTGAATCATACACTGGAAGAAACATCATCTTCAGGATGAGAAGATTAGCAGGAGAGACTGTTTAGTCAGTTTTCACATTAACAGGCAGGCCAGTTGAAATTACTCCTCAGATTTGATTTGGCTTGCAGCCAGATGGTTGATACTGTTAATAGAGAAAACATCTGTTTACCCTAATGTGTTAGCTTACTGAGCTTGGAGGCCATCAACATGAGCCGCTGTCCACAGGTATTATAAAAGGAGTGAAAACTCTTTTTTTCCTTTGGAAGTCAAAAGTAGATAGAAGCATCTAGTCTCATCATCCCCATGTTAGGGTGTCCTCAGACCTTAATGATAAACAATTACAGACAGCCCAGAGACCACACAGTGTTCTTATTAATTATTTATGAATCATTATTTCTCTTTCTTCAAATTTGAGTGAAATCAGATTTTGTATTTCTAATGAAATTGGCTGAAATGAAGCAATTAATAAGAAAACTGTATACACTGTATGTGGTTAATCAGCAAATTCAAGAAAATCCACCATTATTTAATTCCGTCACTTCTGAAACAGCCTCAGAACAACAGCCTGGAGTTTATTTTTATTTTTGTTTTTTGCATCTAAAAGAGATACTCAGTTTACATGATTTACAGAGACTAGGTTAAATTTACTGATGGTACAAAATAGCCATCTCTGCAATAGATAAAACCCTAAAAATTGTACAAATGTGTGAGAAAAAGACATCTCAAAATTAGGGGAGAGGTGTAATATCTTCAAAAACTTAGAAATTACATGTTCAGAGAAGTTCTTGTGAAGTTTGTAAGGTGACCAAACTTCTGCACTACTTTGGGTCATTATGCAAACCTTCATAAATAATTATTGGTTATTGAAGTACAAGGAAAACAAGTTTTCGTTTATATGGAGAAGGTCATTACTTAAATGTAGATGGTCTCATTGCTTTGTGGGATAGGCTAATGAAAAATGTACTTGCTCACCACAGCAAGAATCAGGGCATGAACTAAAGCCATAAAACTTTTATGGTGCTTCTCCACAGATACCACATTGCTTTCTTTGCCTTTACTTTTCGCAGCACACTTGATAGGAAAAAAGCTAAGTGCAGGACCAATATTCAAAAGGATTGCTCAAACTTAAATTATTTTACTTTGGAGCTGAAGCAGAGTCCTTCTGACAGCTTTACTGGCTGCAGGTTTGGTGGGAGGTAAAGCCATGCTCCATGTAGTGTTGCAAGTATGAAGTATAAATCAGGTTTCATAAATATGCCCATTTGGTGTACTCAATTGACTGTAAAATAATTATGCTCTGCTGTGTAATTGTTGTGCTGTGGAAGAAAACAGGACTTCTAAACATTTAACGGAAAGTGATTATGCAGCCTGAATTAAGACTGTATTTTCTCCCACCATCTTCTGTAGTGCAACAAAAGCACTTTGTAACAATTTCGTCTTAAATCCATAGGGTGTCAGGCTGCCTAGGCATTAGGGTTGTTTTTTCTTTCTTTCCTTTCTTTCCACACTTGTTTCTGACTGTCTATTTGTCCTCCTCCTTCACTATTTTAGATCAATCATAAAAATAACACATTTCATTGAAAGTGTCAGGAGTTTCTTATACTCTAGCAGCATTTTACTGACCAAGGAAAAGGTGAGATGTGAGGTTCGAGGAGAAAATATCCATTAGCTATAAAATTTTGTTTGGTCTCTTTGTTCCGCTTTTTTATTTTAAGCTTTTTCTGGAAATTTGGTAGTGTATGTTTCAAAGACTAATTATCGGGTAATCTTCATATATATTAATAATGTAAACATTTCAGATACACCTTGAAATGTATGTTCAAAGGTAAAGTGGCATCTGTTTCTGTATCATGGTAGAACTTCACAGAAATGCTCAATATCTGTGCCCTTTGTTATTTTTTCCAGATATTTCTATTGAGCTAAACAGAGAAAACAAATTCAGCAGAAAATGGATAAGGATTTTCACTGTAATATTTCTAGTTCTGTAATCTTCTCTGTTTGTAAAATCAGTAAGTGCTCATTGTATGACATTTGGAAGACACATATAAGACGGGCTACCCATAATCCTATTGTTGACATTTTAATTTATGAAACGTACACTTAAATATACAAATATTGTTCTCATGTCCAGTCATCAGGGCTCTGAACATTTGCCAGTGGATATGTTTCTCAGGTCATCAAGTCTGAATGTGAACTACAGTGTGGCAGCCCCAGTGTATAAATGCTACTGTATGCATGCATTCAAGTCCTTCCATGGGCATTATTTTATTCCCTATCCTTTAATACTTAAAGTTGTCATTTGTGTTGATATTTTCTCATGAAACTAGAAAAGAAAATTAGGAAATGGTTACTGTGAGCTCTTCAGTACATCTTTGTTAGCTTCCTAAAAATAGTATTCTCTCCAGCTTGTGTCGATAAACTGTAACAATTTGCCTCCAGTCATGGTCAATCTAATCTACAAATATCAAGGCCTTGGTATTTCATTGCCCCATATATGTAAAAACTTATCTCACTCTCTTTTTCTTACATTTTGCAATAGCTAGAGAACTTCAGAATGTCTAGGGTGAAGTCATTACTCTATGGCTTCCTCAAAGACCATCACAATCTATGGAGCTGGTGCTTTGAAGTTTATCTTTTTTCTTACCTGTCTTTGGAATCTCCAGGTGGCAGGCATTTAAGTCTATATTTCTTTAATCTAGAGCCAAAATAACTTCCTGCACTGTTGCTGCCCTCATTTATGGTACTAGAAATTTATCTTCTCTTAATTAAGGGAATCAAACTACTACATTGGAGTGCCAAACATTAAACTTCAAGGATAGAAGCAACCATCTTAAGTTAAATATAACATATTTTGTTTTAATATTTGTTCCAGCCAGATTTTTTTGAACAAAGATCATTTTTATGTGCTTAACATATAAATAATATATGTAAATATATTTAAAAGGTCTAATCATAAAGACAGGCTAGAGAGTCAAAAGAGGATAGTCAAAAAACTGATTTTATTTATTTTTTTTTTCTTTTTTTTTATTATTATACTTTAAGTTTTAGGGTACATGTGCACAATGTGCAGGTTAGTTACATATGTATACATGTGCCATGCTGGTGCGCTGAGCCCACTAACTCGTCATCTAGCATTAGGTATATCTCCCAATGCTATCCCTCCCCCCTCCCCCCACCCCACAACAGGCCCCAGAGTGTGATGTTCCCCTTCCTGTGTCTATGTGTTCTCATTGTTCAATTCCCACCTATCAGTGAGAATATGCGGTGTTTGGTTTTTTGTTATTGTGATAGTTTACTGAGAATGATGATTTCCAATTTCATCCATGTTCCTACAAAGGATGTGAACTCATCATTTTTTATGGCTGCATAGTATTCCATGGTGTATATGTGCCACATTTTCTTAATCCAGTCTATCATTGTTGGACATTTGGGTTGGTTCCAAGTCTTTGCTATTGTGAATAATGCCACAATAAACATACGTGTGCATGTGTCTTTATAGCAGCATGATTTATAGTCCTTTGGGTATATACCCAGTAATGGGATGGCTGGGTCAAATGGTATTTCTAGTTCTAGATCCCTGAGGAATCGCCACACAGACTTCCACATTGGTTGAACTAGTTTACAGTCCCACCAACAGTGTAAAAGTGTTCCTATTTCTCCACATCCTCTCCAGCACCTGTTGTTTCCTGACTTTTTAATGATTGCCATTCTAACTGGTGTGAGATGGTATCTCATTGTGGTTTTGATTTGCATTTCTCTGATGGCCATTGATGGTGAGCATTTCTTCATGTGTTTTTTGGCTGCATAAATGTCTTCTTTTGAGAAGTGTCTGTTCATGTTCTTTGCCCACTTTTTGATGGGGTTGTTTGTTTTTTTCTTGTAAATTTGTTTGAGTTCATTGTAGATTCTGGATATTAGCCCTTTGTCAGATGAGTAGGTTGTGAAAATTTTCTCCCATTTTGTAGGTTGCCTGTTCACTCTGATGGTAGTTTCTTTTGCTCTGCAGAAGCTCTTTACTTTAATTAGATCCCATTTGTCAATTTTGGCTTTTGTTGCCATTGCTTTTGGTGTTTTAGACATGAAGTCCTTGCCCATGCCTATGTCCTGAATGGTAAAGCCTAGGTTTTCTCCTAGGGTTTTTATGGTTTTAGGTCTAACATTTAAGTCTTTAATCCATCTTGAATTAATTTTTGTATAAGGTGTAAGGAAGGGATCCAGTTTCAGCTTTCTACATATGGCTAGCCAGTTTTCCCAGCACCATTTATTAAATAGGGAATCCTTTCCCCATTGCTTGTTTTACTCAGGTTTGTCAAAGATCAGATGGTTGTAGGGTGTGGTATTATTTCTGAGGGCTCAGTACTGTTCCATTGGTCTATATCTCTGTTTTGGTACCAGTACCATGCTGTTTTGGTTACTGTAGCCTTGTAGAATAGTTTGAAGTCAGGTAGTGTGATGCCTCCAGCTTTGTTCTTTTGGCTTAGGATTGACTTGGCGATGCGGGCTCTTTTTTGGTTCCATATGAACTTTAAAGTAGTTTTTTCCAATTCTGTGAAGAAAGGCATTGGTAGCTTGATGGGGATAGCACTGAATCTGTAAATTACCTTGGGCAGTATGGCCATTTTCATGATATTGATTCTTCCTACCCATGAGCATGGAATGTTCTTCCATTTGTTTGTATCCTCTCTTATTTCCTTGAGCAGTGGTTTGTAGTTCTCCTTGAAGAGGTCCTTGACATCCCTTGTAAGTTGGATTCCTAGGTATTTTATTCTCTTTGAAGCAATTGTGAATGGGAGTTCACTCATGATTTGGCTCTCTGTTTGTCTGTTGTTGGTGTATAAGAATGCTTGTGATTTTTGTACATTGATTTTGTATCCTGAGACTTTGCTGAAGTTGCTTATCAGCTTAAGGAGATTTTGGGCTGAGACAATTGGGTTTTCTAGATATACAATCATGTCGTCTGCAAACAGGGACAATTTGACTTCCTTTTTTCCTAATTGAATACCCTTTATTTCCTTCTCCTGCCTGATTACCCTGGCCAGAACTTCCAACACTATGTTGAATAGGTGTGGTGAGAGACGCCATCCCTGTCTTGTGCCAGTTTTCAAAGGGAATGCTTCCAGTTTTTGCCCATTCAGTATGATATTGGCTGTGGGTTTGTCATAGATAGCTCTTATTATTTTGAAATACGTCCCATCAATACCTAATTTATTGAGAATTTTTAGCATGAAGGGTTGTTGAATTTTGTCAAAGGCCTTTTCTGCATCTATTGAGATAATCATGTGGTTTTTGTCTTTGGTTCTGTTTACATGCTGGATTACACTGATTGATTTGCATATATTGAACCAGCCTTGCATCCCAGGGATGAAGCCCACTTGATCATGGTGGATAAGCTTTTTGATGTGCTGCTGGATTCGGTTTGCCAGTATTTTATTGAGGATTTTTGCGTCAAAGTTCATCAAGGATACTGGTCTAAAATTCTCTTTTTTGGTTGTGTCTCTGCCAGGCTTTGGTATCAGGATGATGCTGGCCTCATAAAATGAGTTAGGGAGGATTCCCTCTTTTTCTATTGATTGGAATAGTTTCAGAAGGAATGGTACCAGTTCCTCTTTGTACCTCTGGTAGAATTCGGCTGTGAATCCATCTGGTCCTGGACTCTTTTTCGTTGGTAAGCTATTGATTATTGCCACAATTTCAGCTCCTGTTATTGGTCTATTCAGAGATTCAACTTCTTCCTGGTTTAGTCTTGGGAGAGTGTATGTGTCGAGGAATTTATCCATTTCTTCTAGATTTTCTAGTTTATTTGTGTAGAGGTGTTTGTAGTATTCTCTGATGGTAGTTTGTATTTCTGAGGCATCAGTGGTGATATCCCCTTTATCATTTTTTATTGTGTCTATTTGATTCTTCTCTCTTTTTTTCTCTATTAGTCTTGCTAGTGGTTTATCAATTCTGTTGATCCTTTCAAAAAACCAGCTCCTGGATTCATTAATTTTTTGAAGGGTTTTTTGTGTCTCTATTTCCTTCAGTTCTGCTCTGATTTTAGTTATTTCTTGCCTTCTGCTAGCTTTTGAATGTGTTTGCTCTTGCTTTTCTAGTTGTTTTAATTGTGAAGTGAGGGTGTTAATTTTGGATCTTTCCTGCTTTCTCTTGTGGGCATTTAGTGCTATAAGTTTCCCTCTCCACACTGCTTTGAATGTGTCCCAGAGATCCTGGTATGTTGTGTCTTTGTTCTCATTGGTTTCAAAGAACATCTTTATTTCTGCCTTCATTTCGTTATGTACCCAGTAGTCATTCAGGAGCAGGTTGTTCAGTTTCCATGTAGTTGAGTGGTTTTGAGTGAGATTCTTAATCCTGAGTTCTAGTTTGATTGCACTGTGGTCTGAGAGATAGTTTGTTATAATTTCTGTTCTTTTACATTTGCTGAGGAGAGCTTCACTTCCAACTATGTGGTCAATTTTGGAATAAGTGTGGTGTGGTGCTTAAAAAAATGTATATTCTGTTGAATTGGGGTGGAGAGTTCTGTAGATGTCTATTAGGTCCGCTTGGTGCAGAGCTGAGTTCAATTCCTGGGTATCCTTTTTGACTTTCTGTCTCATTGATCTGTCTAATGTTGACAGTGGGGTGTTAAAATCTCTCACTATTAATGTGTGGGAGTCTAAGTCTCTTTGTAGGTCACTCAGGACTTGCTTTATGAATCTGGGTGCTCCTGTATTGGGTGCATATATATTTAGGATAGTTAGCTCTTCTTGTTGAATTGATCCCTTTACCATTATGTAATGGCCTTCTTTGTCTCTTTTGATCTTTGCTGGTTTAAAGTCTGTTTTATCAGAGACTAGGATTGCAACCCCTGCCTTTTTTTGTTTTCCATTTGCTTGGTAGATCTTCCTCCATCCTTTTATTTTGAGCCTATGTGTGTCTCTGCACGTGAGATGGGTTTCCTGAATACAGCACACTGATGGGTCTTGACTCTTTATCCAATTGGCCAGTCTGTGTCTTTTAATTGGAGCATTTAGTTCATTGACATTTAAAGTTAATATTGTTATGTGTGAATTTGATCCTGTCATTATAATGTTAGCTGGTTATTTTGCTTGTTAGTTGATGCAGTTTCTTCCTAGTCTTGATGGTCTTTATATTTTGGCATGATTTTGCAGTGCCTGGTACCAGTTGTTCCTTTCCATGTTTAGCACTTCCTTCAGGAGCTCTTTTAGTGCAGGCCTGGTGGTGACAAAATCTCTCAGCATTTGCTTATCTGTAAAGTATTTTATTTCTTCTTCACTTATGAAGCTTAGTTTGGCTGGATATGAAATTCTGGGTTGAAAATTCTTTTCTTTAAGAATGTTGAATATTGTCCCCCACTCTCTTCTGGCTTGTAGAGTTTCTGCCAAGAGATCCGCTGTTAGTCTGATGGGCTTCCCTTTGAGGGTAACCCGACCTTTCTGTCTGGCTGCCCTTAACATTTTTTCCTTCATTTCAACTTTGGTGAATCTGACAATTATGTGTCTTGGAGTTGCTCTCCTCGAGGAGTATCTTTGTGGCGTTCTCTGTATTTCCTGAATCTGAATGTTGGCCTGCCTTGCTGGTTTGGCGATGTTCTCCTGGATAATATCCTGCAGAGTGTTTTCCAACTTGGTTCCATTCTCTCCGTCACTTTCAGGTACACCAATCAGAAGTAGATTTGGTCTTTTTACAGTCCCATATTTCTTGGAGGCTTTGCTCATTTCTTTTCATTCTTTTTTCTCTAAACTTCCCTTCTCGCTTTTCATTCATTTCATCTTCCATCACTGATACCCTTTCTTCCAGTTGATCGCATCGGCTCCTGAGGCTTTTGCATTCTTCATGTAGTTCTCGAGCCTTGGTTTTCAGCTCCATCAACTCCTTTAAGCACTTCTCTGTATTGGTTATTCTAGTTATACATTCTTCTAAATTTTTTTCAAAGTTTTCAACTTCTTTGCCTTTGGTTTGAATGTCCTCCCGTAGCTTGGAGTAATTTGATCGTCTGAAGCCTTCTTCTCTCAGCTCGTCAAAGTCATTCTCCGTCCAGCTTTGTTCCGTTGCTGGTGAGGAACTGCGTTCCTTTGGAGGAGGAGTGGCACTCTGCTTTTTAGAGGTTCCAGGTTTTCTGCTCTGTTTTTTCCCCATCTTTGTGGTTTTATCTACTTTTGGTCTTTGATGATGGTGATGTACAGATGGGTTTTTGGTGTGGATGTCCTTTCTGTTTGTTAGTTTTCCTTCTAACAGACAGGACCCTCAGCTGCAGGTCTGTTGGAGTATCCGGCCGTGTGAGGTGTCAGTGTGCCCCTGCTGGGGGGTGCCTCCCAGTTAGGCTGCTCCGGGGGTCAGGGGTCAAGGACCCGCTTGAGGAGGCAGTCTGCCCGTTCTCAGATCTCCAGCTGCGTGCTGGGAGAACCACTGCTCTCTTCAAAGCTGTCAGACAGGGACATTTAAGTCTGCAGAGGTTACTGCTGTCTTTTTGTTTGTCTGTGCCCTGCCCCCAGAGGTGGAGCCTACAGAGGCAGGCAGGCCTCCTTGAGCTGTGGTGGGCTCCACCCAGTTCGAGCTTCCCTGCTGCTTTGTTTACCTAAGCAAGCCTGGGCAATGGCGGGCGCCCCTCCCTCAGCCTCACTGCCGACTTGCAGTTTGATCTCAGACAGCTGTGCTAGCAATCAGCGAGAGTCCGTGGGCGTAGGACCCTCCGAACCAGGTGTGGGATATAATCTTGTGGTGGCCCGTTTTTTAAGCCCGTCGGAAAAGCGCAGTATTCGGGTGGGAGTGACCCGATTTTCCAGGTGCCGTCTGTCACCCCTTTCTTTGACTAGGAAAGGGACCTCCCTGACCCCTTGCACTTCCCAATTGAGGCAATGCGTCGCCCTGCTTCGGCTCACGCACGGTGTGCACACCCACTGTCCTGTGCCCCCTGTCTGGCACTCCCTAGTGAGATGAACCCGGTACCTCAGATGGAAATGCAGAAATCACCCTTCTTCTGCGTCACTCACGCTGGGAGCTGTAGACCAGAGCTGTTCCTATTCGGCCATCTAACAACAAACTGATTTTAATAGCAAAACTTAAAATTATTGAATTGAATTTCCTGTTTTTCTGGAAAAAGGAAATGCACCCTAGATGTGCATTCAAGAAAGTCACTAGATTAATTTGGTGATACTGCAAAATTCTTCCTCATTTAGATATCATTCATTAATTTAAAGAGGGTTTACAATCTGTAAAACACCTAGTACTAAATGGTTGACCAATTTTCCCCATATATTCCCCATCTATTTCATTCATATATATATATATAATATATATATACACACACACACATCTTTGAAGACATTTTATTCTTATAAATTCACATTCCAAATCTTCAGCAAAGTTTTAAGTACAATCGTGTTCAGTATTTCTGTAAGAGCCCTGTCCAGTAGAACTTTCCACAATGATAGTCACATTTCGAGTGCTCAACAGCCACATGTGGCTAGTGGTTTACTTGTGGCTGTTGAGCATTTGAAATGTGACTAGTGTAACTGAAGAGCTAAAAAGTTAGTTTTGTTTAATTTTAGATAATTTTAAGTTTAAATGGTCGCATATTATTAATGGCTACTCGACTGGACAATGCAGAGTTAACAGACTACCACCCAAGTCATTGACAACTCATTCAGGCTTCATTCTTTAAGAAAATTAATTAGTCTTTTTCATGCTTAATGATTATGTTTTTCTTCACATCTATGCAAGTAGATATCCAGCAGCATTTCTATTTATTTCTCTGTTTTATAGTGTACCATCTTAAATAAAAAAATTAATGACATCTGCCATCAGTGGGTACAGGGCAAAAAAAGAATTAATGACAGTTTAAAATCTCATCTATGCTTTATCATAGTGATGCACTCTTGGGAATTAAGCAGCTTTGCATAATTAGCAGGTCACACACTTGTGGATAACATTTTAGATCAGAAATTCAGATGCCTTATTAAGCTTGGGGAGATTTTAATAGCAGAAAGATAGATGTATATATGTGCCAAAATGTAAAATAAACATGGTTTAAATAAATTATGCCAGAAAGTGTTGACATAATTTATGAACATACAAAATTAATTCTTATTTTGCCTTCTCAATCTTCCTTGAATACAAGGTCTCACCTCAGGGCCTTTGCACTGATTATCTGCCTGCTACACACCTGCTACAAAAAGCCACAGGTCTTGTTATCTTATCTTTCTCCAGTCTGCACTAGTAGCATCTTCTCAGTAAAGTCAACTCTAACCACCCTATTCAAGAACATGGACTACCTGCCCCTCCTCACTCCCAAATTTCCATACCCTGCTCTATTTTACCCTACAGAATTCATTACTTTCTAATATACTATATCATTTATTCAGTTATCTTATTTTTGAGTCCTCTAAGTAGATATGAGATTATGAAAGTAGATATTTGGGTCATTTTTGCTCACTGATATATCACCAGCTTCAGTACATGTCCAGGTGCTTTTGATAGCCCTCAATATGTATTAGCTACTGCTCAAATGACTTAATGAGTTGTCTAATATATGGGTTGGCAATGGCAACTTTTTCTATAAAAAGCCATATAGTATATATTTTATACTTTACAGCCCACATACATTTTCTGTCACAAAATTTTTTAAAAATGTAACACTTTCTTGGCTGGCAGGTAGTATAAAAGTAGACTGTGGGCCAGATTCATCCACAGGCCATAGTTAGTCAACCCCAGGTCCAATTTAATGGAGAATGCAACAGTAGAACAATACTCAGAAGATAATTAACCCTAGAATGATTTGTGTTTAACATGGCACTTTGTGATTATGTTTGTTATGTCCAACTTCCTAAAACTAGAGAAAACACTATTGTGGTTAATTCAGTCAGAATGACTAGAAACTGATCTAACTTGGCAAACTACATCCTTTTTTAATCCCCAGTCTACCAAAATTGTTATTCTCAGTCTCTTACAAAACATTAATACTAAATTGATGTTCGTTCCTTAGTTTTTTTTGATAGACCACAAACATTACTTACAAAACCAATGGTTTGTTGGACTCTTTTCTCCCCGAAAATGTGCATGTAACCATGATTTTGCACACAGATTTTAAGGGCTAATAAACTCACTGAAGCCTGATATTAAGAATCTCTTCTCTCTTCTTTAGATTTGCTTATCTCTCTGGCTCACATTTGTTTTGTGTATCTAATAGAATGAAAAGATTTGCTTTAAATGGCCTTTCCTTTCAACTTATTGTTACCGGACACAGTGGAAAATGTCAAGAACTTTAATCAAACACAGCACCTAGTAATGCCAGCAAATACTTAAAAGCATGTTTTGCCTAAGATAAAATTTCAGTCAGATCATTTCTCCAGCAATCAGAATTTTTTCATAATGGGAAACAATGTTTTTGTTGCTTTTGTTTGTTTGGTTCTAGTAATCAGTACCATAGTATCCTTAGAGTCCTCCGAATTGATAAGATCCACATTCATTTTGGGCATTTGAAAGTCTTAGTATAATCAATCAAAAACAAAAGCATGATAGTCAGTATTCTTTCCTTTCCACACTGCTGTCATCAAGAAGTATAAGATCTAGACATTTCTTTTCTGTATCTTCCTTACATGACCATTATCAATTTTATAAGGGTATATTCTATTTGTTTTTTAAAAAGGTATTCAAAGAGAGCCCTTTTTACCAATCCTGAAGTTCCCAGCATCAAATTCAGGTCAATAACCTTAGATATCATCTAGAGCTGCAATTCTCAACCAAGGAGTTGTGACAGTCCTATGTCATGCTGGCAAGAGAGGTATGTCACCTGGTTTGTTACTGAAAGTATTTGAAGTATTGCTATTCCCAATTATTTTACTTTGCAAAACATTTTATAATGAAGTTGTTTGTAGTTACTCCTACAATAGTATTATGTATATCAGCATTTAGTTGGGCCTTCACTAAAGAGTGAGCTCCCATAGAGGATTGAATATCTTCCTATATAAGTTCATGTGAGCATGTTGGTCACGGGAGCATCATCTGTCAAATGTGTCTCATCAGAAAATAATAAATTGTGAGAATCACTGAACTAGAAACATTATCCTTCCCTGTGGAAAATATACATTCAATATGCTAATTAAGGTAACATACTGCACATATCCACTAATATTGATGGGCACCCTGTTTAAAAATTCCCAGGGACTTAAGTAAATCAACTGCTTAGGCTCAAGAAAATGTAAGCTGAAAACTATTCCTTTGCCTGGTTAATCACAGTATACTTACTCAAGCTTCTTGGAAGGAAGTGAAGATAAAATTGTGGCAAACAGCCAGGATTAATTAACAACGTCAAGGTCAAATTCACACATATTGCCTGGAAATGCTGGAAGTTACAATAAGAAGAAAAGCTATGACAGAACTAGGATAATGACAATTTTTAAAATAGACACAGATTGTTACCAAAAAAGAAGAAAACTGATTTACCTGTTTGATGATTCACAAATCCCATTGCCCTTCAGTAAGACATCTCTTAGTCTTGTTTTTTCACATTTTTAGATTTAAAAAAGCCAGAATATATCCCATTAGCCAAACACTAGATAACAAGAACAGATCAGAGTTTGAGAAGCATAGCAGTCATAGGAGGTCCAATAAATTACTGGTAGAGAGGATTTTGAACAAGCTATCTTCTCTCTCTTGCAAATATAATAAATTTTTTAAGATCAGAGTGCATATCACATGAAGTTAATAAAGTAGAAAATGACACTATTTACCTTCATCAAATAATATGTCAAGAAATTTATAGCTCAGCTCCTTGGAAATCTCTCTTATTTTGCCTGCTGTTTTGTGTAACATTTTAATAGCCAGAAGCAAATGGGGAACATAAAGCATGCTAGACCAAGAAAAATTAAAACACACACACATACACACACACACACTTTTGCTTTATTTAGTAATCCTTTGTCTTATATCATTCTTATTATTTTCTGTAAGTAGTACATATTACTATCACAAAAATTAATGTGTGACATTGGGTAGTTGGAAAAGGCACAGAATTACGTGATACATAATGAGCTAACCAACCCAAAGGAAGAGATGATTGGTAAGACAACTTCTTAAATAAGAGTTGTCATTACCCATGGTTTATCTACAGATTACTGCATGTCCCCAGGAACACCAGGCTAAAGATTATATTTCAAAGAAAGCCAGTTTTTCTGATCTTAGAAAGGATTCTCCATTCCAAGTCATATTAATAATCCACTTATTCTAACATCCTTCATAAAGAAGTGTTAAGTTTGAGTTTTAAAAAGAGATTGAGGAAGGGGAAATGAATTTTTCTAACTCGTTTTGCTTTGACCATTTGACAATGGTAAAAACCATTGTCATGAAGGAGTAGATTTTTTCTAAATTCTGAAAGGGACAGGTGAATTCATTATTCTTGCCTTGTATCAAGAGCTATTTATTGTTTTATCTGCATTACTACTGACAGCAACAATAGTAAAAAACCACAAAAGCAAACAAATGCAATCCCTCTTAGTATTATATGAAATCATATTATATAATGTTGAACAAATAAAAAGAAGCTCCTATAGTTGACAATGATATAGTTGTATATAATTCCATATAAAATTTATATAATTAAAATTTAGGTAGATTTATTCTTTCTAGTTAATCTTCATTACCCACCCATTTGGCAAATGCTTTTTCATACCAGCTTTATAAATGCAGATACTGAGACTCAAAAAGTCTCAGGAAAATCTCTGCTTGTATATACTGTAACATTCTGGCCAGTTAATTTGTACTATATCAAAAAATTTCAGGATTCTCTTAATAGGCATGTGATGACTAAATGTCCCCTAAGTTTATGCACTGTGTGGCTGAAAGTCTCTTGAGGTAATATACTTACATCCACTGTGGGCATTTATTGACTGTTTTCAGAACACTGAATTGTGAAATTTATTTTCCTTTATTTTGAAGTGGATCTCACCCATCATTTTAATGCTGCATCTTAGTATTATATAAAAATGTAAATTTGTTTTTAAATAATATGTTTTTGAATATTTGAGCTGCCTATTTTTGGTGACATAATAAGAAATTTTGTCAACAGTTATTTTAATGTGCGCTGTTTTTGTTTGTATTTATTTATTTATTTATTTTTGAGACAGAGACTTGCTCTATCGCCAGGTTGGAGTGCAGTGGCGCAATCTCGGCTCACTGCAACCTCTGCCTCCCGGATTCAAGTGATTCTCCTGCCTCAGCCTCCCACGTAGCTGCGACTACAGCCGCGCGCCATCATGCCTGGCTAACTTTTGTATTTTTAGTAGAGACGTGATGTCACCATGTTGGTCAGAATGGTCTCAATCTCCTGACTTCGTGATGTGCCTGCCACAGCCTCCCAAAGTGCTGGGATTATAGATGTGAGCCCCCGCACCCAGCAGTGCTGTTTTTATATAATGAAACATTTCATCTGAAATACAAAATGATTGCAAGATGTGGATAGATAAATAGATAATCTAGGTATTTCACATCCACCATAGAAACAGAGTATTAAATTATAATAGAATTAAGGTGCGGTGGCTCATGTCTGTAATCCCAACACTTTGGGAGGCTGAGGCAGGCGTCTCACATGAGGTCAGAAGTTTGAGACCAGCCTGGCCAACGTGGTGAAATCCCATCTCTACTAAAAAATGCAAAAATTAGCCAGGAATGGTCGTGCATGCCTTATTCCCAGCTACTTGGGAGTCTGAGGCAGGAGAAGAGCTTGAACCCAGGAACGGAAGGTTGCAGTGAGCCAAGATTGTGCCACTGTGCTCCAGCCTGAGCGACGGAGGAGACATTGTCTCAAATAAAAATAAAAATAAAAATAAAATAATAATAATAATAGAATTGAAAGTCTTTACATACTTCTGCTGAATTTTCTCTTCTCTTCCCAAAAGTATCTACTCTCCTGAATTTCACATTTATCACTGGCATGCATTCTGTCATAATTTTAATTTATACATATTTATCTCTCAATAATAATATGTTATTCTGGCTAGTTTTTAAATCTATGTAAATGATATCACATTATATAATCAAAGCTCATACCTGAAAGGAGCTTATCTAACACAATTTTTCTGTAAGGCATATCACAGCCTTCTTGAACTTAGAAACAATAGACACGAATTCAGAACTGTACTTGGGAATAATTTCAAACAACAAAATCGCCAACAAAAAGCATAAAAGTGAGGGGGAAAATGTGGCACTAAATGGTCAATAAAGAACACGTTTTTACAGTAAGAGAACTGAAACAAAAAAACAGAATGTTGCCGTGTTCGACTTTGGTTAGGAATGTTTACACGGGGTTGTTCAGATTTTCTTTTGAGTTGCATGTGCACAAGTCCACGAATGACTGTTTAAGCACCATGAGTATCGATCTTGGGATTACCAAAAATTTTAGCAAGTAGGAAAATTTATAAATATGGAATCAACAAGTGAAGATCAACCGTATCTTTTTATAAAACCAACTTCACAAAGGGAAGATAGTTTTTGTGCATATAGAAATTAAGGCACTCAAAACTCTATAAATATTATTCCATGTCTTCTAAAGTTTTATTGCCATATCAAATATCTAAGGCCAGTCTGGCTTTCAGACTTTTTAATATATGTTTCTTGATTATTTGTTTATTCATTGCATGGGGCTTTAAGAGGAATTTTTTCTTAGTTTATTCAAAATTCCTATTTCATCTGAAAATAAAGAGATGCCATTTGTAAATATCTAGTATAGTTATGTTTCTTGTTAATTCTACTCAACAACTGAACAGCAAGTCATCTTTTTGTTTGTTTGTTTCTATTTGTTTGATTATTGGTGGTCTTCCAGTTCATTCTTTGATTTATGCTTTCTTCCTGAAAAATATGTAAATAACAAATCACCATGCTCTAAATTCCATCCTTTATTTTCTTTCAAAATGTATTTCTCTTTTGTCTTTGAGTGGGATTCCACTATTTCTTCCTCTGTTTGATTTCTTCACTTTTTAGAAGTATTTATTTTATTATTCTGTTATGTTGTTTTTAAATTCACAACATGTTTTTAAATATATTTTAAGGTAACCTTTACCATATTTTCTGAAATTTGATTATTTTCCTCATAAGTAAAATAACACTAAGAATAAAAGCTATGACTTTTTTAAACATGTTTTCTTGTTTTGTTTCAATGGAGTTCTGTCTCGAGTTGGTTTCCCTTTTTTACAGCTATTTTTCCTAATCTGTTTACATTCATAAATTAAGGTCTAGGTTATTTGATTTTGGTGGATGGCATGGCTCCATCAGCAATTGTGTAAGTCACTTTTTAAGGTCAATTACCTACCTCAGATCAGCATTCAGGTTTCCCACAGGAACCTCCAACTCAGTGTATCTCCTCCAAACTCACCTCTCCTTTGCTTCTAATATTACCCAAGACAGGAATTTTGAAGTTCCTGGGCATCTCTCTTTTCCACAACAAACCTATTTGATCCATAACCCAATGGCACTGATATATATTTTTAATTTCGGGTGTTCCTCCTCATGTAAATTTCCACCACTTGCCCTGGCTTTCATCGTTTGTCTCCTAAATTCTTGCAAATGTCTCTGAATTTCTTTACCCTTTTCCCAGGAAATGCTGATTACTTTCTCCTTACTGTTCCTGAAGCTTCAGATGTTCAGACACAGCTCAATAGCTAGTGAAGCCACACAAATGACATACTAAGACCCTGGGACTCTCTTGCTTGGAAATAAAATTGGCCAGTATCCCTCTTGTGTTTGTGTCTCAGCAATCCTCCCCCATCAACTCTTATCACCTTATTTTAGATTCCTTAGATTCCAGTATAATTAAATATAGAAGTTATTTTTACCTTTTCAATTTGTTCATTGAGAATACAGTAGAATCTATTAGGTAGTCTATGTATTCCAGAGCTGGTTTATGAATATCATTTCTTCCATTATACCATGTGTCACAGTGTATGTTAAATTTGTCTTTTTTTTAAACCTGTTAGTATTCATCTTGACGGTATGGTTTTCTTGAACACAGGTATATTCATTTTTATTTCTATAGCCAAATTGTCACCTCTCTATATATATACATATAGAGGTATATATAGGGAGAAAGTATATATAGAGAGTTGATGATCTATATTTATATAGAGAGAAATCTATATATTACATTTATATATGTATATATGTGTGTATATATAGATGAATATATATATATACATATGTATGAATTAACAATGAAAAAAATGAGATTGGCAATTTTGTGAGTACCATTTCTTTTCTTGCCCACTTCCTTAGACCGAAATATAAGCCAAAAGTCAACTTCCAAGGATATCTCTTATACAGGTTTTCCTTTGCATAAAACCCCTGAGGCTGTCATGTTCGTATAATCATAGTTGACCAGTGTAATCACATATTAAAACAAAGAGTTAAAACTTAACAATTTAAGAGAAGGAGAGTTTTATTAATTTGGTTGCCAAGGCACTAATTATTTCTGATAATCTTTATACAAAGTAATAAACCATTGGTCATTTAAGAATTTGCTTTAATCAATTAAGGCTAAATTTCTATTTATTTGCTTTTCCCATTGTTTAAAATTGTTTTAATCCCTTGGTGTCTCTGTTTTTAAATTAAAAACCTTATAATGGAGCACTAAGTTTAAACTCTTTCTAGTTAGCATTTTCTTAGCTCTAGAAGTTAATTTAAATTAATAGAAATCAGTGATTTTCCCAGACATGGTAAATTATTAGAGATAATAGCCAGTTATTATTAGAGATATAGCCAAATAGTATAAGAATAAAACTCCAGGGGGAGAGACTTAAGTAAAACATTTGGAGGAACTATCACTGAGAGTTGTAGGACAAAGTAGGTATTATAAGCAATTGATGTTATAGACTGGTATCAAACTTCTGGAGATATTTAGGACATTGAGAGATTGATAGTTTTTTGGAATTATGAAAGCACAATTTAAAAACAGGCTCAAGTTGTGTTTATCCTGAAAATTCCTTCTCTGGAGACTTCTATCTCTTCAAAGTTTCAAATGACTTTTGTTGACTCCATTTCTCAATTCCCTCCAACTAAATTTTCAACTATTTTTCACTCTTTGATTCTTATATATTAAAATTAATCTGATAAAGTGTTCACTGATTTCTTTCTAGTCTCATATTACTTAAAATCTCAGCTACATCTGGCATTTTTATTATTTCCCTCTTTATGAATTCTCCTTTCCTGGCTGCCCATGACACTAAATTCTGCCCTTTTAATTCTTTTTTTTTTTTTCTTTGCGACCAAGTCTCACTCTGTCACCAGGCTGAAGTGCAATGGCACGATCTCGGCTCACTGCAACCTCCGCCTCCTGGGTTCAAGTGATTCTTCTGCCTCAGCCTTCTGAGTAGCTGGGATTACAGGTGCCCATCACCACGCCTGCCTAATTTTTTTTTTTTTTTCAGTAGAGATGGGGTTTTAACATGTTGGCCAGGCTGGTCTCAAACTCCTGACCTCAGGTGATCTGCCCTCCTTGACATCCTAAAGTGCTGGGGTTCCAGGTGTGAGCCACCACACCTGGCCCTGCCCTTTTAATTCTTTTCAAATTTTTTTAATTTTTTATTCTTAAATAAATTTTTTTATTCTTGGTGTTGCTGACACATCATATATACTGATATGGTTTCTTGCCGTATCCACTAATATGCCTTCTAGATTCTCTTCTTGTGAATTTTTTTTTTGGCTTCTGCAGCTTCAACTATTATGGTTATGCTTGAATCTCTCCTTTCACAAAACACACAGCTATTTTTAAACTGTTTACAAATTCTCAGCTGAGTGATTTGCAGATATCTCCAATTCATTATACCACCCAAATGAATTTTCCATCTTTTTTCTTTTCTTGGGAGGCATTACAGTGTGGGGCTCAAGAACCTGGTTCTCAGAATAGAATCTGTGCATGGGGCTCCGCCATCTACTAGCTTATTATCACCTTGAGCAACTTTCTAACTTCTTTACACCTCAGTAACTGTAATTGCAAAGGGTAGAAAGAATAGTACTAACTTCACAAAGTAGGTGTGAGGTTTCAACAGGTTAATATATATAAATGGCTTAGCAGAATACATGATAACTGCCATTTCTATTTGTTATTGTTCTTATTGTCAACTTCGCTTTCTCAGGGAACACTATCAATATCTGCCCATTTGCCCAAGCTAGAGACCGTGAAGTAATTCTATCAAGTTCTTACCCAGATATTCAATTCCTTACCAAATTCTTTTTCATTTACTTCTAAGATTTCTTGCAGCTTCTTCTTCTCTCTATTCCACTGTTAATGCCATAATCCCACCACTTACTGCCAGAACATTACTTTAAAACTTCCTAATCATGTTCTCTGTCTCCATTCTCTCTTAGTCCATGAATGTGATGACTCTCAAAACAGAGTTAACTCTGCTACTTCTTTAGAAACTGGTATTTACTGATTGCTTTTAGAATAATCTAAGCTTCATAGAATGGTATCAAGGCCACAACTTGATGCAGCCCCAGCCATTAGCGCCTGCTTCTGTGTTCCCAGTCCTGTTTGCTTAAACCATGCCCCTGTAAGTAGCCTGTGCTTCAACACTGTGTCTAAACTACCTTGTCTACGAGGCAAAGTTCCTTTGATGTTCTAGGTTAACATTCCAAACATACCTCCTCTCTATAGCTCCTGATGCTCTTGACCACACTCCCTCCCCTCCTAAGAAATGTTACTTGCTTATCTACATTTTTGCACTATTAAAGGGCTCTCCCCATTATACTGTGATTATTTATTTGTCTATTCTTAGACTTTGGTCTTCTTAAAAGACAGAAACAATACTTTCTTCCATGTATTTTAGTAACAAGTACATTGCCATTGGTAGATATTACCACATCTAACTGTAAAGGAGACTGAAAAATGCAATCTATCTGCTCAAGCAGAAGAGAATAGTGTAATCAGGCTTCATATGTGTTTCAGCTTTAATCTTGTGTTCTTCAATCACTTCAGGGCTGGCTAATTGGTTTATCACCTGTAATCACTTTAGCCTTTCATTACTCAATATGAAAATATTTATTCACAAGTGGAAATAATTAGTAAAATCATAAGAATAGAATAGTGCACTTGCGTATTCTGTGTTCACATAGTTATCTGGCCTTCTGACAGTTAACTGGAATACACATCAAATCTGGAAGGGCAAGAACACACAAAAATGTAATAGTCTTAGAATAATAACTAATTTAGCATAAGTTTATGTGTGCTATTCAAATAATTTTGGTCACTATACTAAAACACTATACTATGACATTTCTTTGCCATAGTGAAAGTTATGTATTCATACTTTCAATAGACTTATTTTATTTTTTGATATTATGACCTTATTTCAAACTTTCAACAGTATTTCTTGACATGGGAGGTTTTTGCTCAGAACTATACTCATATTGAATTGGTCCCAAACTTATGGAAAGTTAGCGTAGGTCAGGTCCTTTGTGGAAATACTAATATATACTTGTTTTATAGAAATGTAGTATTGATTTGTCATTCAAACTTGAAGGGTTACATGGCCATAGAGTTCTACTTTTTGTCTAGATGTGGCTATGGAGGCACGTTTTTTACAAAAGGATATATGTTAACAATAATGAAAAGGCTAAACAGGAAACTGTAAAAAGATTAATAGAAAAAAAGGGTCACATTTATTGTACATTTATGTACCAGGCTTTAAGATACTGTTTTGTTTTGTTTAAAAACTCTTACTATTACAATAAAATGGAACAAAAATAATTTCTAAAGAGATCAAATAACGATCTGTTGAAACATAAGGATGTAGAGGGTCTTTGGTCAGTTTTCTCATTTAAGGATCTAGTCTCAGCATTGCAGTTCCATACATTTGATTGTTGGACCAAAGATTTGAGCAAGTTCACTGAAATTGCTCATGAATAACAAGTGCAAATGACAGTTAATAATAGAACCAAACTATTTTTCAAGTGACTACAGGGACAGAAATACTTTAACAAGATAATTAAGGGATTAACAATTATTATCCAGAATATTATATGCTATGTATATATACAATATTCTTTCATTATTCTTGGTGCAACCACTTATAAAAACTGTCAGTGTCTATTAAAGCTGATCATACATATCCTCAATCACCAGAAATTCTACCTTTAACTATGTACACAACATAAATGCATGTATACGATAAAAAAAACAACTATATATAAGATTATTCAGAGCAGTACTATATGCAAAAGTCAGAAACTGAAAACAACCCAAATGTCTAATACCAGAGTACATAAAGTGTGGTATATTGAAACAATGAAATATTAAGCAGCAATCAGATCAACAAACTATTTACTATATGAAACACTATAAATAAATTTATAACGATATGGGGCAGGAAATAATTGAAGCAAAGTGGACATAATGCATGATTCCATTGTGTAAGTTTAACCACAGGCAAAACTTATGTATGGAATTGGAAATAAGGGTAGGAATTCCTTTTGGAATGTAAGGGGGCTTCTGCAGTGCTGGTAATATTTAAATTCTTGATTAGGATGCTGAATATACAAATGTTTCACTTTGTGAAAAATTATGGAGCTACACACTTATGATTTGAATACTTCTCTGTAGATGTGTTATACTTCAATAAAATGCTTAAAACATCTTAATAACTTGAGGGGCATGCAGAAGTAGGGGGAAACATAGACAAAATTAGATGAGCCATGAATTGATAAACTGTTGAAAGGGGTAATGAATATGTGGCACTTCATTATACCATATCCTCTTCTTTTGTGTATGTTTGGAATTTTTACAATTAAAAAGAAAACCATCCAATTTCTAGAAAAACATAGGAGTAAATCCTTGTAAACTTATGTTAGGCAATTACCTTAGCCATATACAACATCGAAAGAATGAGCCATAAAAAAAAAATAGTTTGGATTTCATAAACTGAATAATTGCTCTTTTAAAGGTAATTTTAAGAGAATGAAAAGACAAGCCACCACTACGAGACATTCTTTGTTAACTGCATATTTGATAATGGACTTTTACTCAGAATGTACAAATAATTCTTCAAACTCAATAAGACAATCAACAATCCAACTTAATAAGTGAGCAATATATTTGAACAGGAATTTCATCAAAGAAGACGTAGGGATAACAAATAATCTCATGAGAAGATACCCAACACCATTAGATATTAGAGAAGTGCAAATTATGCAAATTAAAACCACAGTGAGATGCCCCTAAACTATTTGAATAGCTAAAATTAAAAATATTGACCATTTCAAGTATGAGTGAGGATGTAGACAGCTGGAATTCTATTTGTTTGTGAAGTGTAAAATGTTACAACCACTTGGATAATATTTTGCAAGTGTGTTAAAACATTAAATATACTTATCTAACTTTTTACTATTTCCATTCCTAAACATGTAATCCGGAAAAATGAAAGCACATTAGTACAAAAAAACTTGTACAAAAATCTTCATAATGGTCTTATTTGTAATAACCGAAACTGGAAGCAAAACAAATATAAATAAATGGGCAAATAAGCAAAAACATGTGTAAATCTGTGCAAGGCATACTACTGAACTGCAAAAAAAATTAATGATCTACCTATCCACACAACATGGATAATTTCAAAATAATTATTATAAGTTTAACAAAACAGACAAAATTAGTAAATTCTGTGTTACTTTATTTATGTAAAATTACAGGAATGTAAGCTCACTGGTAGTAACAGAAAGCAGATGAATATTTGGGTTAGAAGGAGGAAAGGAGAGAGGGTTTATCAATGATTATGGGGTGATGAATATGTTTGTTATCTTGACTGTAGTGATTGTTTATAAGTGTGTATATATGTCAAAACTTATCAAATTGTATTCTTTAAATATATATAGTCTGCAGTATGTCAATTATACCCCATTAAGCTGTTAATAAAGAGAATTGCATAGTGCATTACCTACATTTGTAATGTGAAGTTACTCAATATTTATTACTGTACTTGAAATAAAATGAAATAAAATTAAATGACCAAGAAAAACTTACTTGTTGGCCTCATAAGCATCATGCTGATACCAAAACCTGGCAGCAACACCACAAAAAAATAAAATTTCATGTGAGTATCCGTGATGAACATAAATGCGAAAATCCTCAATAAAATGCTGGCAACCCGAATCCAGCAGCACATCAAGAAGCTTATCCACCACGATCAAGTCAGCTTCATCCCTAGGATGCAAGGCTGGTTCAACATACACAAATCAATAAATGTAATCCATCAGATAAACAGAACCAATCACAAAAACCACGATTATCTCAATAGATGCAGAAAAGGCCTTTGATAAAATCCAACACCCCTTCATGCTAAAAACTCTCAATAAACGAGGTATTGATGGAACATATCTCAAAATAATAAGAGCTATTTATTACAAACCCACAGCCAATATTATACCGAATGGGCAAAAGCTGGAAGCATTCCCTTTGAAAACCAGCACAAGACAAGGATGCCCTCTCTCACCACTCTTATTCAACATAATATTGGAAGTTCTGGCCAGGGCAATCAGGCAAGAGAAAGATACAAAATAGGAAGAGAGGAAATCAAATTATCTCTGTTTGCAGGTAACATGATTGTATATTTAGAAAACCCCATCGTCTCAGCCTCAAATCTCCTTAAGCTGATAAGCAACTTCAGCAAAGTCTTAGGATACAAAATCAATATGCAAAAATCACAAGCATTCCTATACACCAATATTAGACAAACAGAGAGACAAATCATGAATGAATTCCAATTCACAATTGCTACAAAGAGAATAAAATACTTAGGAATACAACTTACAAGGGATGTGAAGGACCTCTTCAAGGAGAACTACAAACCACTGCTCAAGGAAATAAGAGAGGAGAGAGGACACAAACAAATGGAAAAACATTCCATGCTCAAAAATAGGAAGACTGAATATCGTAAAAATAATCATAATGCCCAAAGTAATTTATAGGTTCAATGCTATCACCATCAAGTTTCCATTGACTTTCTTCACAGAATTAGAAAAAAATACTTTAAATTTCATATGGAACCCAAAAAAGAGCCTGTATAGCCAAGGCAATACTAAGCAAAAGCAACAAAGCTGGAGACATCACACTACCTGACTACAAACTATACTAAAGGGCTATAGTAACCAAAACAGCATGGTACTGGTACCAAAACAGATATATAGACCAATGAAACAGAACAGAGCCCTCAGAAATAATGCCACACATCTACTACCATCTGATCTTTGACAAACTTGATGAAAACAAGCAATGGGGAAAGGATTCCCTATTTAGTAAATGGTGTTGGATAAACTGGCTAGCCATATGCAGAAAACTGAAACTGGACCCCTTTATTGCATCTTATACAAAAATTAACTCAAGATGGATTAAAGACTTAAACATAAAACCTAAAACCACAAAATCCCTAGAAGGAAACGTAGGAAACACCATTCAGGCATAAGTATCTGCAAAGACTTCATGACTAAAATACCAAAAGCAATGGCAACAAAAGCCAAAAGCGACAAATGGGATCTAATTAAACTAAAGAGCTTTTGCACAGCAAAAGTAACTATCATCAGAGTGAACAGGCAACCTACAGAATGGAGAAAATGTTTGCAATCTATCCATCTGACAAAGGGCTAATAACCAGAACCTACAAGGATCTTAAACAAATTTACCAGAAAAAAACAAACAAACCCATCAAAAAGTGGGCAAAGGATATGAACAGATACTTCTCAAAAGAAGACACTTATGCAGCCAACAAACATATGAAAAAAAGCTCATCATCACTGGTCATTAGAGAAATGCAAATTAAAACCACAGTGAGATCCCACCTCACGCCAGTTAGAATGGTGATCATTAAAAAGTCAGGAAACAACAGATGCTTGAGAGGATGTGGAGAAATAGGAATGCTTTTACACTGTTTGTGGGAGTGTAAATTAGTTCAACCATTGTGGAAGACAGTGTGGCCATTCCTCAAGGATCTAGAACCAGAAATACCATTTGACCCAGCAATCCCATTACTGGGTATATACCCAGAGGATTACAAATCATTCTGCTATAAAGACACATGCACATGTATGTTTATTGTAGTACTGTTCACAGTAGCAAAGAATTGGAACCAACCCAAATGCCCATCAATAATAGACTGGATAAAGAAAATGTGGCACATGTACACCATGGAGTACTATGCAGCCATAAAAAAGGATGAGTTCATGTTCTTTGCAGGGACATGGATGACGCTGGAAACTATCATTCTCAGCAAACTAACACAGGAACAGAAAACCAAACACCACATATTGTCACTCATAAGTGGGAGTTTAACAATGAGAACACATGGACACAGGGTGGGGAACATCACACACCGGGGCCGGTCAGGGGGTGGGGGGCTAGGGGAGGGATAGCATTAGGAGAAATACCTAATGTATATTACAGGCTGATGGGTGGAACAAACCATCATGGCACATATATACTTATGTAACAAACCTGCACATTCTACACAAGTATCCTAGAACTTTAAGTATAATAAAAAAAATTGTAGAATAAAGCAATATGGAATAGTTAAAAAAAGTATTTATTTTATTCATGGTAAAATAAATAAAATAGCCTGCTTATGTATCTCTACTTTTCAAAAATATGCATATTCTCAATACATAGAATATTCAAGTACATTTTTATAGACTATCCTGAAAAAAATGAAGCCAAATTCTTAGTTTAAATATTCGAATAATTCTGTGGATGATTTCACTCTGTCAACTTTTTATATCTTAAACAAAGGCTACAAGGAAGAATGTCTGCAACTTGATTGGAATTTGAATCTCCCAATATGTTTCATCCACAGTCAATTATTATTACATTTTTGTTTCCTCTGATTAAAAAAAAATCTGATCTTACTTACATGTGGATTTTTCATTATTTTATTCTTGCAACATAACCTTATTTTTGGGTTTTAAAGAATAGCACAATATGCCCCCATGAACTGTCAAAATATGTGTAATTTAAACTTCACAAACTCTGAAGTAGTTATAAAAGTAGTATAACAAATTTTTGCTGATGATCAAAGAGTTAATTTGCATAAGATTACATATATTAAGTTGTTGAGCAAAGACACAAATCCAGACATGACTGTTTGTCATATTTCACCATTTTTTGACAGATAAATGTTATGGCACTTCTAAGATGCTAGACATTTTAAATGTATTTCCTTCTTTATATCATTAGCTCTCAGGATGAAAATTATTTTAATTTTTCACAGAATGAAAATTATTTTTGGATTAATCAAGTATATGGGCACTTACATACTAACACATAGTCTTTTGCTATGGGAAGTTCAGTCACTGACAAAGATGGTATTTTATAAGAGGAAAAATTCAGGTAAGTTCAAACCTAGACTCAGTCACCAAAATATGAGTCAGCCTATAGGAAAGGTACTTCAACTTCCTAGATTTATATTTCCTAAACTTGAAAAATTGCCAGATAATACTTACCTTGCTGACTACGGTCAAGTTTCAAGGTAATATATACAGGATGTGTAGCATGGAGGCACTGCTCAATAAATAAATGGCTGCTCTTAAGCAGGATTGGTGAAAAAAGATATTATTTCAACGGACATTAATATTTCTACCACTTCATAATATTCATTAACATAAAGACATATTTCTGAAAATACATTACAAAACACTTATAGATGTGTGTATGTGTATGTGTGTGTATATGTAACAAAAAATATTCTTTACAGTTAATCAAAAGAATGTTTTTCAAATAAATATATGGAGATTTAGAGGACTTAGAGATGTGAATAACCGTACTTTATTTATCCCACATATTTACTGAGGAGCAGGTTAAAAAAGGACATATGAAGATCATATTTCCATGATTTCTCTACCAGCTGTAACTGCCTTATATCCCTTTGAACAATTTACAGCCACATTTCCACCAATGAGACAATAGAATTAGATGCCCTTTAAGTTACATAACAACCCCAAAATTCTGTTCTGACTATATTACTCTTCCCAATTAAATAATATAAAATTATCACAACTATGACAACTCATTTCTTCCCTCAAAATTACCAGTCTATAGCATAACGATAAATTAATCTATGCCAACCACATTCACAATGCATATTGTTGTGGAACGTGAATCACATTGGCTGAGCTTTTCAGGTTCATTTTTACAGTACTAATACTCTGATGGCAATTCTAAGTTTTGTTCTTAATTTTGCAGTGTACAAACTCAAAATGATCAATTTCAACAAGTCCCTGAGATTAGACATACCCTACAAAACTTATACAAACCTCTGCAATGACTTCCTGCAACAGAAATGTATCTCTATGGAAGCACTGCCAGTGGCATGCAGACACTCTTGAATAAAATAAACCCTCCCAGGACCCCATGTTCTCCTATAATCATTACCTCATTTCCCTCACCATTGTTCCCAGGATCACTTCACTGTTTTTATAACATTTGACTATTTAGCAATATTTGACACTGTTGGAAATTTTTTCTTCCTTGGAATTTTGTTTTTCAGTTTTTCTCCATTCATTCAAAATACCTCTTTTCTAGGTCCCCTTCCTAACTGGTTACTCCTCTAACTCCTTTGCCAGCATCTCTATTCCACTAGATTTCTCACTGTTCATGGATATGATCCAAGACCCATTCTTTTCTCCATCTTTTCCTTGACAACCTCAATTAGCTCATAGCTTTAAACACGCTGACATGCCTTTTACTTGAAATGTACACATTCAGCCCTGGGGTCTTCTTTGAATTGCAGACTCAAACCCCCAACTGTCCATTTGATACGTCCACTTGGGTTTCTGATAGGCATCTCATAATTAACATATCTAAAGTAGAACTGTTTTTACCCTCCTCCCACTCCACTCTCCAGCAATTCTGATGAATTTAACCTCTTATCTTTGTTGTTCTCACCCAAGCCATCATCTCTCATCTTGAGTATCACAAGTGACTTCTAACTGATCTCTCTGCTTTCCTCTTGCCCTCTTCCAATCTAGGCTCACCAGAGCAACCAGAGGGATCTTTTCAAAATATAAATCAAATTGTAATGTTCCTCTGCTTAAAACCAACCCAAAGCCTCACATTACACTTAGAATAAATGTACATACAATAAACCTCAATATCTATCCCCTGCCACCTTCTGACCATATCTACTGATGCTCTACCCCTTGCTCAGCACTTCTAGTTATGCAAATATTTTTGTTCTTAAAATATATCAATGTCACTCAAATATTAGGGACTTACCTTAAGATCTTTGAAGAGCTGACTCCTCAAAATTCAAGAATCAGCTTCAATGTTATCTCCTTAGAGGGGCCTTTCCTTTCAAATTAAACTCTAGCACTTTATCCTGTTTTGTATTCAACATATAGTATTGGTTATTTTGTATTCATCTATTTGTTTATTTTTCTCTGTTTCTCCCTGTGTATAACTTTAGACAGGCCCTTGTCTATCTTATTCACTTTTTTATACCTAATGCCTAAAACATTGTTTGCCTCTTGGCAAACTCTCAATGCACATTGAAAAAGCAAAGTGCAACTGTATATAGATGTATCTATTCATAATAGGCATGAAAATAGTATCAGATATTTAAATAGGCCTTGGATATCCTCTTCAAAAGATTAATAAAATGTCAACTTGGCTTAGTCTAAGAAGATATTTTTGTATTTTGCTAATAACCAGAAATCAATTTAAGTATCTGTGAATAGCACAGACATAATGGATGTTGTGTTTTTGGAACTTATATATATGTTTTCTGACCAGTATATCTTTCCCACACCAAAGCGACTCAAGCAGGTAGGCAGCCAATAAAAGCAATAGACATTAGGAAAAGCAGGGTCTGGCAGTCATAAAGTGCTGGCCTGCTTATGCGGGCACATAAATGCAACTTCTAGTCAGTTAAGTCTATGGCTCTAACTTAATTTGAACAGGAAGAACTGAATAAGACATCTCAGTACGCCCGTTTCTGCACAGATTACACTGATAAGCTCAGTCCTAGAGAGCTCCAGGCACAAGGCCTGACAGTTCCATTATTTCACAGGTCATTATATGTGGCACTCAACACAAATCCTAGGGTTTGAGATTAGGTCATGTTTCCTGGTCAATCAACAATTCTCTTATAGTTTTTTTAAAAAATCTAAAAATGCCTTCAATAATTTGTACCATGGTGGAAATATTGTTAGGGATTATTGAACACTATTTCCTCAGGAATATTCAAGAGAGTTGCCACGGTAAACCTTAAGTATTGGAAACCATATGTGATTCAAGGCTGAGTGTCTTTAATAAGCACAGACACACACCTCTCCTGCTGTGTAATTCATAGCCACTCTTCGTAAAGAAAAACACAGGTGGGAAAAGGTTAGTCTTTAGTGACCTAAATCTTCTGAGTACTTGCTTGAATGGCAGGCATGAGACAGAGGCTGCCTCCCTGAGGGTTCGGGGACATTTGCCTATTTGTAGATTCTCATCCCTGTGGATGGGTCACTGTTAGACCAGCATTTCATTAAGTGTAATAAGGTATGAAAACCTATCTTTTATTTTTACAGAGAAATTCTCTTTCTGTCCATATTCTTTTCCTCACCAGCAAAAAGAATCTGCTAATAACACAGTTCTTTAACAAGTCTAAGCTCATTTATCACTATATGTGCTCTCATTTGGTTTCTTTAATTATTCTCCATTTTGCTAATTGTGATTATCCAGAGTACCACAATTTATCATATTTCTCTACCTCTTAAAAGACTCATTTATGGTTCTTGTTCTTTCATGAATTCTTATTAACATTTTTAATTGCAGCTGCTTTAAAGGATCTTCCATACTTCCCTCTTCTTCTCAAAGTGTAGCCATATTTATCCTTAATGTCCCTAATCATTTTTTTTCTAATTTATTCTACTCTCTGTTGCTGTTGGAGGTGTATTTTTTTAAAATCTAAACCTTTCTGCACAGGAAATTAAAGTCTCTAATTGATTTTCTGTTTAGATAGTAATGGCATGAATGCCACCTTGTAGGAAAGTAAAAGCAGATAACTTAAATGTTTTATTTAATAGGTAATAAAATGCACTGGACACAATTCAATGAGTAAAATTAAAAATAAGCCCCAAATAAATAAATAAACAACAGGTAAGTTCTGCAACAGATTTCGCAGAACTTGGCATGCAAAGTTTCTAACTTCATTTATTGGAATCCACCCCATCTACATTCAAGAAACATAAACTGTTCACCCAAGAGATTCAGAATATTATGTTAAGTAAAAATAAAAACCAAAACTGAGTTCTCATATTAAATACACAGCATTGTATAGATGTGATAAGATATATAGAGTAATACAGAAAGATCAATGTATTTCAAAAGATCAGAGGGAAAAAAGGCACCTTTTAACTAGGAAAATCATGGAATACTTTGAGGAAGAGGTGACATTTGAGATAGAACTTAAGATTTGGAATATTTGACATAGTTACTAAAGCTAGTACCCCAATAAAGCACAGAAGTAGTAAAATATAAGATGAATTTTGCAATGATAATACAGTAGGGATAGAGAAGAAGGTACATAAGGGGATGGTATAAGATCAAGCTTAACTGTAAGTTGGCTTGATCACATAGAAACTGACATGAAATTTTAGCCCTAATATGCAATAGATAAGCATTCAAAAGTTTAAGTTTCAGAGTAATATGATTGCTTGTATAATAGAAAAACAAATCTTATAATGGAGGGTACATCAGCTATAAGACTATTACAATAGACTAACTCAAGCTTGAAGTAAGGTAGCAGGAAAAGAAATGGAAATGAACTTGATTTAATGCTAAATTTTGGAAATAGAATAAATATATTCATACTAATTAAATGAGAATAAAGCTTAAGCTAAAGGAAATCCAAGATTTTGCACTAAGGTAACTAACAATAAAAAAATATATCAAACAGTGAGAGGTTGTTAAGTTTTAAGTAGTCCAAATATATTCATTATTATTTAATTCTCACACCATTCTTATGAAGCTACAAATCAGTTTGCCATAAAAAAATTAGAAGATGTGATGGGAGAATAGATTTGGAGTGAAGGAAAATAAATTTGGTTTAATTTTAGATACAGCTTTAGTCAAGATTGGGTAAGCTATGCTACAGAAAGTTATCTCCCTTACCTTAGAAATTGAACATAAGAGAGTTTATTTTTCACTCTCATTACATGTTCCACACAGATTGTCTGGGGACTCTTCCTATACAGTCACAGACTGATAGAGGTTCTGCCCTCTTTAGCTAACATTTGAATCAGAGGGCCTCTGACTGTTCCACAGAAAGGGAACACTGGGATGCAATAGGCATGAGTTTTTTACTGCGTCTGCCCAGACATGATGCGTATTATTTCCACTCCCAGTCCATTGTACAGAGCTAATTACATGGTCTTAACATAATTGTAAGGGATTCTATGAAATGTAGAGGAGCACATGGACTGCTTAGGTGAGCACGACTCTCTCCTACAGGCACCATCTGTTTCTTTACAAGACATAGAAGTATAATAGAAATGGTGTCCAGAACCAAGTATAAAGCTCCCAATTCATTTTGCCGATGATTTGCTAAAGTAGAGGTCCTAGATCGCACCATTTTCTTACTCAGAATTTTGTTTTCCACAATGTGATTCTATTTGTTGAAAAATTTTTCCCTTTTCTTATCCTAAAAAAATCTCTATTTATCCTTCAAAATGCAGTTCAATATGTTGAAGAAATAGTACTGAGGCACTTGGCTATCTACAGCAAAGGATAAAGACTCATCTCAAATAAAAATGTATTGTGGGGAAAATAAAAAATAAATATCAATTTTTTAAAAATATTAAATATTTGAAGAAGATATAGGTTAACATTTTGAGTATAGTTATAGGAAAAATTGCAAACAAACATTAATTGATCTAATTACATAAATATAAAATTTCTGGACATAAAATACATTGAAAAATAAAAACAAGATAAACATTTGTAAAATGTAATTATTTTAAAAAATCATATCTCTAAAAGGAATATTGCAAAGAACAAGTAAATTCATAAAAGCAATACAAATAACCATAAGAAACCTTTAAAAATAACAAAATACTAATTATTAAAGAAATTCTTAATATAAATAGCAGTAAGTTTACTTTTATACCTGTGAAATGGGCAACTTAGAATTCTAAACACAGAAATAAAAACTCAGACACTATTTGTGAGTATTATTACTGGAGAATGTTTCTTAAAATTATTCAGTAATTTTATTAATTCATTTCACAGATATTTTCACATCTACTCTGTTCCTGACATTATTGCAGGCTTTAAGACACATCATTTGAAAGTAATCCTAATTTCTAAAAGTAAAAGATCTCTACCTTCATAAAACTTACACTTTATTTGATGTCTCAGTTTGGGTTGCCTTAGAAACAGATACTGAATAAAGGATTTCACTGCAAACAATGTATTTAGGAGTGGACCATTTGGAAAACACGGTAGTGGGCAATTGAATTGGGGATATAAAGGTAGCCAGTCGGCCAGGCGCGGTGGCTCACGCCTCTAATCCCAACACTTTAGGAGGCCGAGGTGGATGGATCACGATGTCAAGAGATCGAGATTATCCTGGCCAACATGGTGAAACCCTGTCTCTACTAAAAATACAAAAATTAGCTGGGTATTGTGGCATAAACCTGTAGTACCAGCTACTCGGGAGACTGAGGCAGAAGAATTGCTTGAACCCGGGAGGTGGAGGTTGCAGTGAGCTGAGATCGTGCCACTGCACTCCAGCCTGGTGACAGAGTGAGACACCATCTCAAAGACAAAAAAAAAAGTAGCTAGTCAATGATGAGTTAATAAATCAGTTATCACGGTGGGAAACTGCTATTTCATCTTGCATGGAAACTATGAAAAAAAAAATGCAAAACACGGGCTTGAAAACTGTCCACCCATGGACTGAGAGAGCTGGGGTATATATGGACTAATTCTTGTGAGTCATTAGTTGAGAACTGCTTTGGGGTGCTAATTTCTCCTACATTCAGGCTTCCACACAAGACAGACTTCAATGGTTCCCTGAGGAAAGCCCTAAAGCCCAGAGATGCATAAAATGGTACTTGGGTAAGAGTAGGAGTATATAAAAGGTATCCAGAGTTTGAGTACGGCAGGGACAGGGTTGCTAGACTAATAGAGACAATACAGAACAGAGTAGAAAAGTAAGTTACAAGGTGACAAAAAATGTTATTGGCAAAAAGAAAAGAATTAGAATAAGGTAAGAGTGATTGTTATTTCAAGGTAGTGGGAAGGCTAGTTTCCAGTGTCAAGTAGAGTGATTAGGACAGACCCCGTTGAGAGGATAAGATTTATACAAAGATGAAGGAGGATGAAGAATCAACCAAGCAGTTTTTTGAGTAACATTATTACAGACAGAATATTTGAGCAAATGACACATTGGATTTTACCTGAAAATTTTGAGGAACAGCAATGAAGTTATTGTTACTAGAATGCTGGCAGCCATGGGAGGAGATGGAATGAATGAATTGACTGAGGGAGGGACAGAATATAAATCGTGTAGGACTGTCTGAGGACTTGGAAGTCTTTTTGCTATAACTGAAACAGAGATTCACAGTAGGTTTTGGACAGAGGGTAACATAAAATATTTTCTCTTACAAAAGGATTGCTCTAGCATTTTTACTTCTAGCCATGAGGAGGTAACTAATTGAGACATACTCTTCTGCAATAAACATATAAAGCAATAGACAAACTATATGAGATAACAGTTTTCTGACATTGGACTGTGATTCCTGAGAAAAAGAAAAGAAAACTTAAAGGCTCACGTAAACCACTTAAGAGAGTTAATGAATAAATGCCGGGCACAACCTCTACACTGAAAAAGACAAAACACTGATAAGAGTAATTAAAGTAGGCATAAATAAATGGAGAAATATACCATATTCATTGATTGTAAGACTCAATGTTACTGACATGTCCGTCTTCCCACATTGGTCTATATGTTTTAATGCAGCTCCAAACTCAATAAAAATTTGGTAGCAATTCATAAGGAGATTTAAAATTTATATAGAAATACAGGGATCTAGCATAAACAAAACTACTTTTGAAAAGAATATGTTGTGGCAACTTTTGCTGTGGGAGTTTAAGAATTTCTAAAAAGCTATTGTAATTATACAGTTGAGTGTTAGTGTAAGGGAAAGAACATAATAAACCCAAATAGAGAGTTTATAAATAGAACTTGCAGAAACCTGATTTTCATCAAAGATGCAATTTTTTTGGGAAAGGAAAATCAACAAATGCCACCCTAACATCTGAATAAACATAAATTGCAAGCCCTACCTAATACTATATACAAAAATTAATCTGAAATTAATCATAGGCCAACCATGAAAGCTAAAAATATGAACTCCTTGGGGATCACATATGAGAACATCTTCATGACGCTGGAGTAGGCAAAGACTTCCTTAAGAAGACACTGAGAGTTAAAACACTTAAAAAAATGATAAATTGGACATCATCAAAATTAAACACTTTATTTTTTGAATAATAAAATGATAATATGGTACTACTTTGGAAAACTAGTTAGTCATCTACTCTAGGCCCCAAATATTCCACTTCTTCCCTAAGAGGTGAGTTTGATTGAGGGATTTACTCAAGATAAATGAAGATATATGCACATGAAAAGAGTTGTGCAAAAATGTTTATAGAAGCTTTATGCGAAACAGCTGCAAACTAGAAACAATCCAAATGCCCAACAAGTGAATGACAATATATTGTTGAATATGTATCCATTATAATGTTACTGAGCAATTTACAAAATCAACTATTGATTCAGTCAACAATATAAAGGAATCTCTAAAATATTATTTCAAACAGAATAAGGAATGAGCTATCATTATGGCTGTACAACATATGGAATAAGAAGTCAGAATTATCTTTGTCCAAAATTCCCCTTAATTACAACTCTACCCAACAGAAGCAGAAGATGGCTATGGGGTGTTTTATAATGCTCTTTCAGATTAGATTATTCTTAGTGCAATGCTTTTCATATCTGTGCTTATGATGTTATAGAAAGTCCTGAAATTGACTAAGAGAAGGGCAGAAGTTACATGTATGTTCAGTTGTGTTCTCTCAACATGACAATGCTTCTGCTGATTCTAAAATATTCCCTGCCTTCTGAATGTCTCTGAAGGGTTGACTCAAGGGTCATCTGTGTTGCTTTGCAATTCTGGAAGCAAACATGGAGGAAAATGTAGGGAAGGGCAAGTTGAAGGGACACTAAGAAAGTATCAACAGCTAAATATTGAGTCTGAAAGTTTCGGGCTTCCTCGCTAAAGTATGTACTGCTGTTCGCTCATTTTGCCACAATTCATGTTTGGGTTGGAGTTTTATAGAAGGCAAAGGAAGATGTAATCTGCTTTGACTCATAAGCCTGTGATTCTTTGGCATAGTTACTATCAAAAAACTAAATTCCAGGTGACAGTGTGACATTTTTATTAGAAGGAATGGCTGCCAAAATTGGAAATAAGAGTCTCTACCAAAGTCCTTTTTATTGTGCTCAGACCTCTCATAACCATATATCCTTGCTTGAAAGGACAGTGTTGTTAGAAATTAAAACTTCCTTCACACCTATTGCCTTCCACTCATTCAACCAATGACCTGAATTGGGTGGAACCATAGTTGATGTGAAAAATCCTAAACTCCAAACTCCCTCTGGGTCCAAAGTGAACCTATTTCTCATTAAAATAAAGAATTTTCCTATTCTCCCTGGTTTTAGCAACTATAGTTAGGGGTTAGAAGGTAAAGGCCATGGGTAGGGTTTAGAAGGCACTTCCTTCTGAGCCCAGAAGTCTTCAACTGACAATTTCAATTACTTTTCATGATAGTAACTTTGGTCTGTCCAGTCCGCTATTCCCTGTATCGTCCAGTTAAAAACCTTTATTATGCAAACCTTCAGAGGAGCCCATATAATCATGAAAACTCAGGGAGATATGACTCAGCTCTTTAAAACTTAAAATTCTTAAACGAAAAAAAAAAAAACTCACATGAAAAGAAATAAAAACCCAATGCTGCAGCTGCCCATAAAATCTGGGAAAGTATGTTAAGTGGGTGTCCTTACAAGGAGTTATATGGAAACACAAACTGAACACAACAGAGTTTGCTTTTGATTTCCATATACTTTTGGCTCTTGCTATTTTTAGGCCCACAGGTACATCCACAGGTGCCGCATGAAGAAGCAGCTGAACCAGAAGGGTTCCAGGGTTTACTGAAATATATCAGGAATGATCATACCTCTATAAACAGAACTTGGAAATTTCAAGGGCTTATGACTGTCAGCAGCCATGTTATCATTGCTCGAGAACCCAGAGGCAAGCTGTTCATCTTCTGATGCTTCTCTCTCCTGTGTTCAATGTTCATTATGCTTTGGAAGTGCAAGGCCACTGTCATAATAAACAGCATTCAAAGTGATTTATTGTTTTCAGCTGATGTTTAGACTTTGGCTGGTACGTATTATTGCCAAAAGCACAGACTTTTATATGTTCTGATGTATTCTGATGTTCAAAATGACCTGAAACAGAAAGGCAGAAAAGGTGGGCAAGACAGTCTAGTAAGCTGTTAAAGGCAATTTTAATTCTGGTAAGAGACTAGAGAAATTCATCAAAATCCTCTTATTCTCTAGAAGCAGAACTTAATCTTCTAAGTACTTCATTTCTCACCTAAAATAAAAGATTCTAAAGACTTTTAGTAATCAGAAATGCTGTGTACCCTCCCTTGTCAATCTCAAATCTACCACCCCCAGCAAACATTAACTAAATTTCTGCCTGCCATGACCCTTCTTCTTGTCCTTTCCCTGGTGACAATGTGTTATGAATATTAGTCATTCTCATTCTCTGTCTCTGCCTCTCTCTCTCTCTTTCTGCCTCTCTTTCTTTCTATCTCTCTTACACACACATTATCCTGCTCAGAAAACTCATAATATTTTTTCTTGAATATTGGTATGACAACACCAGTAGTTCCAACAGCAACAGCATTGTTCTAAAAAAGGAAATGTTAGGAAGATATATGTGAATATACCTCAAAAATATCCTTTAACTGTAAAAATACATATTCTTCCCCAGCTTCTAATGTGCAACATAGCATTCCCAATGGCATTGTTCTGGTTTTCTTCAAAAGGTGGCAGCAAACACCCTACTGTTATCTCTTCAATGAACTGCCTGGTATCTTGCTAAGTTAAGGCGTCCTACGCATGAGGATGGGGATGGGGACTGGTGCCTAGCCTTAGCCAATGTGGATCCCATTACAGAGGATTAGGATGACACTAATGGGGTTGATTCTGCAGCATGTTCATCCTCTGTCTGCCAATAGTCAGAGTGAGCAGCCAGAGAACAGAATATCTATGGGTTGATGCCAAGACAACTGCAATAACAGAGGCTTGCTGCTATCATTGCCTCTTCAGAATGGAGGCAGAAGGTAACACAAAAAGAGGACACCAGCAGCAGGGTCTTCAGAGTCACCTGGAGTGAAGGGGCCAAAGCCATGAGGTGCTTTGCTCTGCTGTCAATGCCCCTTGTTTAAGAAGGCTTGGTTCAAGTACACACCTCGTGCTATAAAGGTTGATTTGGGGAAAGGCCTAGGATTATCACAAGTTCAATAAATAATATTCTTTGCTATGCTTAGGAGGAATTTTTTCCTATATTTGGTGTTCTATAGATAAGGATTGAATTCATAGCTTTTTTTCTGGCACAAAATCTGGCAAAGAGGTAGAATTTGTATCCAAAATGGAAAGTTTCTATACATTTTCACATGCGCCTTCTTTGGCATCAGTCGGTACAGCCACAGCTGACAGCCACTGCAGACACCAAGAACTGATTTTCAGAAGCAGGAAGAAGATAAAATCATGTCCAAAAGCAGCCTCTAAAAGCTTAGTCACCCCAAATTCTCAGGATGTCACACAAGCGTTTGACAGTTTATAGTCCTTGATTTACTTTCTAAGAGGAAAAAAAAAGAGGCTTCTTTTGGAAATTCAGAGAACCAAGTTAACGGTGTCTTGATTGGACAACAGGCATTTTTGCTTCAGGACCTTACATATCACCATATTGTTAACCCACCTTCAACCTGGACAGGAGAAGAGTAGAAACAAACATGCTGTCACGACACCATTTCTTCAAATAAGAACAAAAGTTAAGAATATTAGAAAGTAACCTTTTAAGATTTCACAAACCAGCTGTTTCTGTGCTAGTCACCTAAGAAAACACTTCAAGTTCATTATTTTTCTCTTTTAATTTTGGATCTAAATATTTACACGTGGTTTCAGTCATCTCCTCAAAATTGCTATGCAAATTCGTGAGCTCTCACTCCATTTCTGATGTTAGTAACATCATGGCCTTGACAAAACACGTGCTTTTCTATGATGTCGGGAGTATTGTTCGAGCGTGATTAAATACGAAAGTGAGGCAAAGCCCCGGACTCCCAGAGAATAACTTTTCAAATAGTGAATCATGCTACATTAACAGTTCAAAATATTGTCTATATTCATATAAATAGTGAAAGATGCCAAATAAGACAGTATATGTAATTCTTGCATTGGATGTGTTAAGGAATAAACAAAGTCAATGAAAGGGTAGATTATGTACCTGGATCCTTCCTGATACAATTTAAATTCTTTTCTTAAAACAATTCATATTTAACTAAATAATTTTACTGTTGTAACAATTCCTATTTCTCAAAATAATTTTTAGTTAGATGACTCCCTATTTCTGTCAATAAGCACATTATGTAAGTAGGGCAAGGATAACTATTTTAGTGTTCTAGATTCAGAAGAAACAGTGAAACAGAAATTAAACACACTTTTATAAGTACAGCAGCAGCCTCCACTACTGATCCCTTGACTAAGCCTGTAATCTCTTCATCAAGTTTCTTTCTATACTGAGTTTCTTTATAATATACATCGCTCATTACTTTGCCTCTTCTGCAAAGAAGAGCCTGACCACACAACTCAAGACTACATGAGTATGTGGCAAGCATGAGATCACTATATAGAGATATTTTTACGAAACAGTCAAAATTTGTGCAGTTGGGAACAACATCAAGAGGCCATTTAACATTTTCCTTCCTTAATTCTCAGGTCTCTTTTAGAAGGTGAAATACAGTCTTGTCTTTTCTTTAGATGTTTTAATTAGCCAATAATTCAGTCCTACTTTATTAATCAAAATCCAGTCAGGAGATAGAAACCACACAAGTAACGTTAACAGAGAAAATTTGCTATGAATAATTGTTAGCCAGGTATTAGAAAATGGAAAATGAAATAGAAAATGCTGAGGTATTGTGAACAAGTAACTGCAGGAAGCAGATGCTGATCCAGTGAGGGGGACAAGAGCAAAAGGACAAAGTTGGAATTATTAAAGTTTAGAATCTTGGAGAAGTGGCCTGGTGGAACTGGAACTCAGATCTCTGAAAAGGAGGTGTTGCTTGGATGTTGCTGGAGCCTCAAGAACTCAGAGGGAAGACTCTGAGGAGTTGGGATTCAGAACCCTGAAAAATCTGTCTCTAATGGGGCTAGTTCTAGGAATACTGGGAAAAAAAAATTGTAACCTGGAATCTGCTGCTTCTAATGTAGTGCACTGCTGCCAGTGAAGAAGTTTTGCATAGGAGACACTGATAGGAACAGAAAATCCCCTCTTTAACCTCCAACCCTCTAGTCTCTTTGGCACCGTCTACGCCTACGGAATCTAACAGGAACCAGCTTACAAAGGAGAAAACATGGTTTGCAGTGTCTCAGCACCAGCATCATGAGCTGAATATGAAAGTAGTTTAATAATTGCCATACATATAAGAGAGTAATGACAATTCTCTGATTATGAATATGTTTATGTATTTTTTTCTGCCTAAGATGATATAGTAAATATGCTCTTAATGCTTTAATGAAAACCAATTCAAATAATAGGTGCAGACGGAAGTTACTTTAGATACGAGAGTCAGGGATGGTCTCTGAGGAGCTGATATTTGAGTCAAATTCAATAAAATTTGTTACATAGTGGAAAAATAGGAAGAAGTTCAATGTGGTCAAATTCAACAAAGGGCAAGAGAGGTAAGAGAGAAAATCAGAGAGTTATTCAGCCAGTTCATGTAGAGCCTCAAAGGCCACCATAAGGAATTTGAACTTTACTAAGTCTAATGATAAGTCATTTGGAGAGTTTTAACAGGAAAACGACATAATCTACTTTCAGTTTCAAAGTATCACTTTGAATGCTATGGCGAGAAAAATGGGGATGACAAGTATGAAATTAGAGTAAGTAGTAAAGGTGATATTGGAGTTCTTCTGGTGAGAGATCAGAGTAATTCAAGCTAAAGTAGTAGTTGTAGAAGTAGAAATAAGTGGATAAATATGGAACATATATCTGACATAAAAGATTCAATAATAAATGAGGTAAAAGGAAAAATACCTATGGTTTAAATAATTAGGTAGATGGTGTTACTGTTTACTGAGTTGGGATACTGAGGTAGACAATTTTCAGAAGAAAACTGAAGAAGTGCTGACTGTAGATTTTGTGTTTTAGAGCATTGGACAATATGATGACTGGATAAAAGAGCTAGTCAATGGAGAAAGCAGAGATAAAAGCACGTATTTAAATTTCCTTAGCCAACAATGGTTATTGGAGATGTTGACAAGTGTTTTTACAAGGATATTCATTGCCATATATTTTTGTAATGGAAAACATTGAAATTAATATGATAAAAATTAGTGTAAGAATATAGTGTAGATAGAGAATCAAGCTGACGTCTACCCTACAGCCATAATCACATTTTCTCTAATGAGACAAGGTTACAGTGCAATGACAATACCATTGTGCGGCTCTAGAGCCACATTTATGTTTGTGAGTGAGAAAAGATCTATGGGCTTATAAATGAAATGGTTAATTGATTTTCAAATAAAGACTATTTAATCACAAAAATTAGAGGTGACCAGGATTCACAGGAAAAGTTTTGTGTAAATACAAATCTGTATCCCATGCATTAATGCATCAGAATTAGGAAGATTTCAATCTTTCTGCCACATCTTGGTCAAGGTTATGATCCAATTAGCAGTTAATGTCAGACAAAGTATGGATTCTTCTACTTGTTAATAATTAGGCCTAATTATTTTATTACATCTTCATTTATTATCTTGTATGCCTTTAGTTGGGATTATTCCTAAACAGGTTTCAGATGAGAGGGATTAACTATATAACAGGCAATGTAGATTATCTGATACAGAACATAAGAAAATTGAGTTGTTATAAAATATTTTTAAATTCAACATTTTTTACTTTAAGTTTTACATATGACTTCAAAAGTAAATTACTTACCAGTTTGAAATACATCTAATTGAACAGTTGAACTAAATTCAAAGACTTCCTAAATAAGTAATTTTGTTTCTTTAGCAGATTTCAGCAGATGGATAAGATTTACCCACATGACAATATTTATATATTTTTATTTGTATTAAATCATATGAAATTATGATTAACTATTTTTAGTATGGATGTCACAATATAATAATAAATACATTTAAATTTTTAATATAAACTTCTCTTTATCAGTGATGCCTTTTACACACACGTCAGTTAGCTGGTGTTTTGTATATGACTAGAGAAATTTCTGCTATCCCACCCACAATTATGTTTAGTAATTGTGGAGGCCGAAATAAGTTTTCATACCCTTTCAGTATAAGCCAGAAACCATTTGTTGTAAAATGCTTTGTATTAGCCTTTTTGCAGTCCAAGTAGCTGCTACTTATTCCTTGATTAAAATATTGACGTAGACTTCCAGGCTCCCAGACCAAAATTCCTTTCTGTAAGCAGTAAAACTTCTAAAGAACATAAATGAAAGATATTTCTCCTGCATATCGGAAGTTTTCAAAAATTCATAATGGATTAATAACAAGATAGTGATAAAATAATCAGTAAAAGAGATAAACATGAAATTGGAATAAATTTAGGGTTTAAAGACAGTTTTTTTTTCTGATTGATTGTCTTTCATCCTACTCTCCTCCACTGCCCAAATTAAATCAATCTTATCCTCAGAGAGGACAAGGGAAAAAAGAGAGAGAGAGAAAGACAAGTAAAGAGATAAAATAGAAGACAAAGATTCTTATTTATTTGCAATACTTTAGATACCACAGAAGCAAGAAAGACAAGACAAAACTGTCTTTTTAAAATTACTCCCCCTATTTCTTCTATGTGATTTTCTAAACACTACTAACAATCATTTTAATAATTAATATAAGGGTTTATGATAAGGTTATTATTTTTTTCTAATTTGAAAACTAAGTAATAAAGGCACTTACTACAACATATAGTAAAAAAAGTTTTAATATTCAGTGGCCCTCTCACAGTATAAATAAAACTATCCAATCTTTAAAATTAGCCCTGCATCTCTATTACATATTACATGTATATAAAATAGATTTTCTAGACATACATCATAGATGTTCTTACATGTATTAAAGAGAGGAGGATAAAAATTTTAGATAAGGGAACTCGAACAGAGAATATAATATTCATTAGATCAAAAATTTTCGGCCTGGAACGGTGGCTCACGCCTGTAATCCCAGCACTTTGGGAGGCCGAGGCGGGTGGATCACGAGGTCAGCTCGAGACCATCCTGGCTAACACGGTGAAACCCCGTCTCTACTAAAAATACAAAAAATTAGCCAGGCATGGTGGCGGGTGCCTGAAGTCCCAGATACTCGGGAGGCTGAGGCAGGAGAATGACGTGAACCTGGGAGGCGGAGCTTGCAGCAAGCGGAGACTCCGTCTCAAAAATAAATAAATAAATAAATAAATAAATTACAGATTATCTTTCATATACATGCAGATAGTCTACACAATGATCCCTGAACATTAGCCCAGTCCCACAATTCTGTGATAATCATTCTCATAAATTATTACATTGATCCCTAAAAGTTCTGTACTATCTCAGGGTCACAGAAACACTTTAACAGTTCTCTTAATGCAGTGTTTAAAAGTGTTTGACGTCTAAAAATTTCATAAATACAACAAAAATCACGGGTAGGATTTCAGAGCCAATTTCACCAACCCACAAATAGAATAAAACAAACTGGAGAAAAAAAAAAACTGAAAAAATAATTCTCCTTTAAGTTGTCCTCAAACCCGTGAAATATACTTTTTCAAAGAAAACAACTTAAGTAGAACTTTGAATGGAAGTTAAACATAAATTTTGATAATTCATTGTCGAATGAATTCAAGAATGACTACTGAGCTTGTTTTCTGTGCACAATGTTATGGAAAACACAGAGAACTAAGAGATAGTATCCTTTTCTTAAAGACCTTAAAATCTGACTGAAGAATTAAAACCTGGAAACATAAGTGGATAACTGGAAAACGAAAAGAAGTAATTGACACAATAAAAAATACACATGTGCATATGAAATGTCAGACAAAGGGTGATTATTGCAGATTAAAATCAAGATAAAATAATTTTTGGTCTTTGTTATTCTAAGATTCATTCTTTCATATAACCTACCACATTAAGTACAATTTTGATTCATTTTGGATTTGTTCCTAGTCTCAGATAATAGCGAGATAAATAGAAAACAATCTCTAGCCTATTCTCTACCCCTAAACTAATTCTTAAAGCCATTTTGTTGTGTGCTGTATAAAAGTATGAACCAGTGGTTATGAAAGTTCAGGAAAAGAACTACTAGTTATGTCAGAAGATCTCAGAGAAGATATCACATAAAAAATTACATTTGAGCCACTTTAAACGATGAATAGGATAGTATTGTAAGCAGAAGTTTGTCCCCTTGGGGAAATGTGCAGAAGTACTGCAAATGCTGGAAAGATAAGCAAGAATTGGATCATGAATCCCTTGTATTCCATATGAAGAATTTCCAAATTTATCAATGAGCTTTGTAGAATCGCTGAAGGACTTTAGACTGGATTGCTAGGATTTGCAATTTAAAAGATTAGGCATTAGGCATTGCAGAAAATAGACTAAATGAAGTAAAGGGAGAAGAGTTATAAGTGTATTAGACACCTCTCATAAAACACTCCAAATCCTCTCAGGCTTAGTTGTTTCTGCATGGGCCAGACATATTCAACCTAATAGCAGTTCCTCATGCTTCTTTGTCTTGTGCTTCTAGTCCCGAGGCTTCCCTATTAACCTCTGTGATCCCACTTGGTACCCACATATGTGCGGCCAAACGTGTGAGGCTGTAAAAGCCCTGTAACAAATATTTGAGTAATAGGAGATGAGAACAAGTTCACAAATTCTTCCACCATTTTCTTAAAATCTCCCCTTCCCAGTCTTGGAAAGTATGTTATAGGACCTCTTAGGGGAGGGAATTTAGCATCCAGCAGTCTTATTTTGTGGGAGCCAGCTAGATATTGTATCCAAGTATTGGCTCTCTCTCCTTTCCTGCTTTGCTCCTTCTCCTCACTGTACTCCATGTACTCTATAAAAATGTTTACCAGGAAAGTGATCTTTAACCATAACAGTGAAGGACAAAAGAGAATGGGTTTGAGAGATAGTAAGATAGATTCAACATGGAATGGTGACTACCTAGATGTTGAAAATGAGTAGTAGACATCAGGCAAGAAGGGTTCTAAGACTGTGGTCTGGGTGATTTGTTGGGAAGTAGTGCCATTACACAAAATAATAAATACCAGAAGATAAGCTAGCTTTAGAATGTAGAAACATGTTCCATTGCAGATATAAGGCACCATTTATCATTGAGGAGCAGCTACCAAAAAGGCTATTGGAAATATTAATATGGTGCTCAGAAAAGACTATTAGTCTTAAAATTACAATTTTGGGGTCATCAGCTTTATATTGTTTGGGCGAACTTGCTGTTGAAAAGAAGTGGATGCAGGATGGAAACTTAGAGGAATCTATTATTAAGGGACATGGAAGAAGAAAGAAAATCTGACATGTAGTTGACAATAATGAGGGCAGAGAAGAAGAAATGATATAGGCTTGGAAGCCAGGGAAGCCATGAATTTCAAGAGAGGGATCAACTGTGTTAAATGTGATAAACAGATTAAATAAGTAAATTGGAAAGTGTGAACCTGATTAAACAATGGTGCCGTGGTTTACTTAAGAGCATTTTTAGAAGCAGAAAAGAGTGGAAGAAAGATTTTTATTCTTATTTTTATTCTCTATTTTTGTAAAAATAGTAACTGGAAAAATAAAATGAACCACAGAAGCTATGAAAATATGAAGGTAAATATGTAGATGACAGGCATTTTCCCATCTCTTCTCCTTGTTCCATCAGGATTTTATCCACCAATAACTTCCAAACACATTACTTAAAAGAGGCCCCGCTGGCAAAACCCCACTGAAAAACATAACATGGACTTAAGCCTTCCATTGTTCTTTGCCTAACTGTGCACTACTGCTGTTGTTGGCAACTCTTTTTTACCTTCTATTTTGAACTGACAAGAGTTTTGTTTTAATCCCTTTTCTGAAATAGTAGCAACAGGATGATTTCTTCATTGTCCCACATTGAATGTGTACACCTTCAAAGATATTCTTCTGCAGCATTTAATTATTCATTTATCCATGGGACATATTTAGTCCCTAGAGCAGGTCTGCATTAAGATAGGCAGAACCAACTGCACTGGGAACATGCCCCAGGATATGCCTGATCCTAGAGGAAACAAATCTCTGCCACCAGCTCCTCTCACCACCCCCTCAAAAGGTAAACCAGCATATTTATCTTCTTTCTCTTCTTTTCTTTTCAGGGCACACCATGCTTTATGGTTCGACTCAAGCATTCCAGTCTTATTTTTGGGCTCAGTATACAAGCAAGTAAGAAGGGTATAAGATAATGAGAATCTTATATTAACATGATTGAACTAGTCTTGTTCTTTCTAAGCAAAGACTACATTCCTTACTGAATCAGAAGGACTTCTAGTGTTTTAAAATGATTCAGAATAATTAGGGAATATATTTATGCAAAGTAATACACTCTATGATGACTAAATTTTTTTAAAAAACAGAAACCACACACGACTTTCTAAATAGGTGCAGAATAAAAGCATTTTTTAAAAATCAACACACTTTCACAGTAAAAACGCTAAACAAACTAAAAATAAAGGGGAAATTTCTGAACCTGACTGATTGAAGAGCATTTAGTAAAAACTCACAATAACATCATACTTTATGGAGAAGGACTGAAAACTTTCTCCCTACACTTAGGAACAAGGCAAGGATATTTGTTCTCACCACTTCTGTTCAACATTGTATTGAAGGTTCTAGTCTGGGCAATTAGGCAAGTGAAAGAAATAAGGAGTATCCATATTGGAAAGGAAAAACTAGCATTTCTATTCACAGTTGACCTGATCTTGTATAGAGAAAATCCTAAAGAATTCACACAAAAACGCTTAGAACTAACAATTGAGTTTTGCAACATGGCTGGATATTAGATCAATATAAAAACGTCAATTTTATTTCTATCTACTAGTAATAAATGATATGAAAATGAAATTAAGATTCTGTTTACAATGGCAGCAAATATAATTAAAAATTGGAAATAAATTTAACAAAAAATATAAGAGATGTGTATATCTTTAATTTCTTTTAATGATGTTTTGTAGTTGTCATATACATATCATTAAAATCATGAATGCAATTTTCATTAAAATAAATTAAAGATATATGACAATTTAAAAACATAACTAAAATAAATTACTTTTTAGACATAATTGAAATAAATTAATATTTCATATATATGAAAACATTCATATATATTTCATATATATTTATTCACATATATATTTAATATATATATTTCATATATATATTTATTCATATATATATTTCATATATATTTATTCATATATATTCCATATATATATTTATTCATATATATATTTCATATATATTTATTCATATATATTTCATATATATTTATTCATATATATATTTCATATATATATTTATTCATATATATTTCATATATATATTTATTCATATATATTTCATATATATATTTATTCATATATATATTTCATATATTTATTCATATACATATTTCATATATATTTATTCATATACATATTTCATATATATTTATTCATATATATTTCATATATATATTTATTCATATATATTTCATATATATTTATTCATATATATTTCATATATATATTTATTCATATATATATTTCATATATATATTTATTCATATATATATTTCATATATATTTATTCATATATATATTTCATATATATATTTATTCATATATATATTTCATATATATATTTATTCATATATATTTCATATATATTTATTCATATATATATTTCATATATATATTTATTCATATATATATTTCATATATATATTTATTCATATATATATTTCATATATATATTTATTCATATATATATTTCATATATATATTTATTCATATATATTTCATATATATATTTATTCATATATATATTTCATATATATATTTATTCATATATATATTTCATATATATATTTATTCATATATATTTCATATATATTTATTCATATATACATTTCATATATATTTATTCATATATACATTTCATATATACATTTCATATATACATTTCATATATACATTTCATATATACATTTCATATATACATTTCATATATACATTTCATATATACATTTCATATATATATTTCATATATATATTTATTCATATATATTTCATATATATATGTATTCATATATATATTTCATATATATATTTATTCATATATATTTCATATATATATTTCATATATATATTTATTCATATATATATTTCATATATATATTTATTCATATATATATTTCATATATATATTTATTCATATATATATTTCATATATATATTTATTCATATATATATTTCATATATATATTTATTCATATATATATTTCATATATATATTTATTCATATATATATTTCATATATATATTTATTCATATATATATTTCATATATATTTATTCATATATATTTCATATATATTTATTCATATATATATTTCACATATATTTATTCATATATATTTATTCATATATATTTCATATATATGAAAACTAAAAGAGAAAGCACATAGGTGTATATATGAAAACTAAAAAGCATCATTAAAAGAAATTATAGAACACCCAAATAAATGGAAAATATTCTGTGTACAAAGATGAGAAGATTAAATATTGTTAAACTGGTGTTATGGGATACCTCTCAAATACTTATGTTGAAGTCCTAATCCCTAGTCCCTCCAAATGTGATCTTTTATGGAAATAGAATCATTGAGGCTGTAAATAGTCAAGTTAATATAAGATCATATTGGAGCAGGGTGAGCCCCAATCCAATATTCTGGTGTCCTTTTATTTGTATTTATTTATTTATTTATTTAGACAGAGTCTCACTCTGTTGCCCAGGCTGGAGTGCAGTGGCGCGATTTCAGCTCACTGCAACCTCTGCCTCCCGGGTTAAAGCCATTCTCTTGCCTCAGCCTCCCCAGCAGCTGGGACCACAGGTGTGCACCACTATGCCTGGCTGATTTTTTTCTATTTTTAATGGAGATGGGGTTTCATCATGTTGGCCAGGCTGGTCTTGAACTCCTGACCTCAGGTGATCCACCCACCTCACCCTCTCACAATGCTGGGATTACAGGTGTGAGCCACTGAGCCTATCCCTGGTGTCCTTTTAAAAGGAACTTGGTTTAATTAGATCCCGTTTGTCAATTTTTGTTTTGTTACAATTGCTTTTGGCGTCATCAGGAAATCTTTGCCCATGCCTGTGTCCTGAAGGGTATTGCCTAGGTTGTCCTCCAGGGTTTTTATAGTTTTGGGTTTTCCATTTAAGTATTTAATCCATCTTGAGTTAATTTTTATGTAACGTGTAAGGAAGGGGTCCAGTTTCAATCTTCTGCATATGGCTAGCCAGTTATCCCAGCACCGTTTATTAAATAGGAAATACTTTCCTCATTCCTTTTTTTTGTTTTTGGCCAGGTTTGTCAAAGATCAGGTGGTTGTAGGTATGTGATCTTATTTCTGGGTTCTCTGATCTGTCCATTGGTCTACGTGTCTTTTTGCGGCAGTACCATGTTGCTTTTGTTGCTGTAGCCCCACAGTATAGTTTGAAGTTGCGTAGCGTGGTGCCTCCAGCTTTATTCTTTGTGCTTGGGTTTTCCTTGCCTATTCAGGCTCTTTTTTGGTTCCATATAAATTTTAAAATAGTTTTTTTCTAGCTCTGTGAAGAATTATTGAATCTGTAAATTGCTAAATTAAAGGGCTTCTGCACAGCAAAGGAAACTATCAACAGAGTGAGCAGACAACCTAGACAATGGGAGAAAATTTTTACAAACTGTGGATCCAACAAAGGTCTACTATCCAGCATCTATAAGAAACTCAAATTTACCAGAAAAAAAAAAAAACATTAAAAAGCGGGCAAAGGACATAAACAGATATTTCTCAAAAGAAGACATTTATGCAGCCAGCAAGCATATGTAAAAAAGCTCAGCATCACTGATCATCAGAGAAATGCAAATCAAAGCCACAATGAGATACCATCTCACACCAGACAGAGTGGCTATTATTAAAAATTTTTTTTTAAAAAAAGGATGCTGGCGAAGTGGTAGAGAAAAGAGCTCTTATACACGGTTGTTGGGAGAGTAAATTAGTTCAGGCATTGTGGAAGACAGTGTAGCGATTCCTCAAAAACCTAAAAATAGAAATACTGTTTGACCCAGCAATCCCGTTACTGCATATATACCCAAAGGAATATAAATTGTTCTATTATAAAGACAAATGCATATGTATGTCCATTGCAGCACTATGCACAATAACAAGGACTTAGAATCACCCTAAATGCCCCTCAGTGATAGACTGGATAAAGAAAACGTGGTGCATATATACCATGGAATACTATGCAGCCATAAAAAGAATAAGACCATGTCCTTTACAAAGACATAGATAGAGCTGGAGGCCATCATCCTCAGCAAACTAACATGGGAACAAAAAACCAAATACCACATGTTCTTATAAGTGGGAGCTAAATGATGAGAACCCATGGACACATAGAGGAGAACAACAGACTCTAGGGCCTGTCAGAGGGAGGAGGGTGAGCGGAGGGAAAGGATCAAGAAAAATAACTAATAGATACTAGGCAATATCTGGGTGATTAAATAATCTGTACAACAACCCACATGACACAAGTTTACATATATAACAAAACTGTACATGTACCCCTGAACTTAAAATAAAAGTTAAATAAATAAATAAGAAGAACTTGGTGTGAAGAGAAAGAGACACACACATAGGGAAGACTATGTGAAGACATAAGGAGAATGCCACCTCAAAGAGTGCCAAAGATTGCCAGCAAACACCAGAGACTAAGAGAGATACATAGAACAGATTCCCCCTACAGTCATCAGAAAAAAAAAAGAAAAAAAGTCTTGCCAACATCTTGATCTCATAGTCCTAGACTCCAAAATTGTGAGAAAACAAATTTCTGTTGTTTAGGCCACTCAGGTTATGGTACTTTGTACAGCAGACCCAGGACACTATTACAGTCAGCAATACTCCCAAAATTGATTGGCTGAGTCAATTCAGTTCCAATAAATATACCAAATGAATGTTTGTAGACATCGACAAACTAATCCAAAACTGCAAACAATAGTTCAAAGGACTCAGTATATCCAAAACAATCTTGAAAAAGAAGAATTAATTTGGAGGACTCCTACTTCCCATTTTTAAAACATACTGCAAAGCCTTCAGATCAAGACAGTGTGATATTGGCTTAAGGATACACATGTAGAACAATGGGTAGATTGAACATCCAGAAACAAATACTTAAATTTGTTTTTATATTTTAACAAGGGTTCCAATTTTAACAAGGTTCCAAATTTTAACAAGGGTTCCAAAATAATTAAAAGGGGAAAGACCAGTCTTGGCAATAAATGGTGCTATGACAACTAGATATCCATCTTCAAAGGAATTGAGTCTCTTCCTCATAACTTATACAAAAATAACTCAGAATGAATCCTGGAAATAAATATAAGAGCTAAAGCCACAAAACTATTTGGTTAAAAATAGGTTAAAGCTTTGTGATCTTGGATTAGGTCATTGTTTATAGATATGACACCAAAAGCACAAGCAACAAAGGAAAAAAAATAGATAAACAGAACTATACAAAAGTTAAAAACTTTGGTGCTTCCTTTTTATATCCAGTCCTCTCACAAAGACACATCTCTCAGATTTCTTTAACCATGGGCGGGGGGAATGTTATAAACACACAAATAAATGTATAGTTACTAATCATCCCACCATTATAACACCATTATTTTTATTTTAACATTTTCTTCCAACATTTATACCTATTCATAAGTACTTTATGCAATGCACAGATTTCTATAAGTCTATTATAAAAATAGATTGCAATAGGTAAAAGAAAAGAAATTGAACTGACAACCTAGTGAATGGGAGACCATGTTTGCAATCATATATCTGATAAGGGACTTGTGTCTACCAAGTAAAGAACTACAGCAACTCAGTAATAAAAAAGACAATACAATTGTAAAATTGACGTTGAATTAGACATTTCACCAAACGAGGTGTATGAATGGCCAAGAAACATATAAAAGATGCTCAATATCATTAGTCAGTAGGTAAATTCAAATCTAAACTTCAATATTAGGCTGTTGCAAAAGTAATTTTGGTTTTTGCCATTGCTTTTATTGGCAAAACCGCAATTACTTTTGAACCAGCCTAATAGATAGCAGCACTTCATATCCACTAAGATGGCTATAATGAAAAATACATTTAATAGCAAGTGTTGGCAAGGATGCCAATAAGTTGGAATCCTCACACATAGCTGATGAGAATATAAAGTGCTATAGGTGCTTTGGAAAACAGTTTGCCAGCTTATCCAAAAGATAAACACAGAGTTGCCATATGACTCAGCAATTTATCTTCTGGATACATACCCAAGAGAATTGAAAGTATATGCACACACAACAACTTGGACATGAATGTTCATACCTGCATTATTCATAATAGCCAAAAAGTGAAAATAACCACATTTTCTTCAGTTGATGAACAAATAAATGAAATGTGGTATATCCATACAATGGAATATTATTCAGCCCCCAAAAGGAATTAAGTTTTCAGTGTTATTTCAGTGGATGAATGTGGTAACCACTCTGTAAGGCACGTAATGAAGTCTTTAAGGACACATATATAACAGGTCATTTTAACATTGCTACTTGAAAACTATGTTGAGAACAGTGTTATTGCAGTGAAGGGTCCACACACTGTAATGCACATAGCAAGTTGTCTAAAACACATATATAAAAGACAATTCTAAGAATGCTAAAAAAAAAAAAGAAAGGGAGAAATGAAGTTCTGATACTTGGTGCAACATGGATGGACTTTGAAGATACTATGCTGAATGAAAGACGCCAGACACAAAGACCGTGCATTATATGATTCCAATTATATGAAACACCATGGGCAAATCCATCAAGACAGACACAAGATTAGCAGTTGCCAGAGGCTAGAAAGAGGACAGAATGGAGAATGATTAGAGCCTTTGCTCTAGTATTTGTATGACACTCAATTCTGCCTTCCAGAAAGGGTGATATTAATATATATATATCATTGTCATTTATGTAAAAATTTTGCCACCCTTCTCAAGAGGCAAACACAATTTTTTTACTAGTTTAAAGTTGTTATAACATTGTTTAAAGGTCAATGTCCTGTTATTTGTTTTATTGTGTTTATTTACACAGGAGTGAAGTTAGGCCCCCTTGCAGGGTTGCCCATCTAGTGCCAGATGATAATATGTAACCACAATAGTAGGTTAATTAAACTAGCAGTACTCCAAAATGATTTTTAATACCATCTGTTTTGGGAATCATCACAGCTGAACTTTCCAACCTACATACTACACTCACAAAATCTTCATTAATGGACCATATTAAGTTTATTTGACAGCCACCCTGTGGCATTCACAGAGTAGCTCTGAGTAAAATTATGGACACTGTAAGAATCTCGTTCCCCATAAAAGATCCCTTCTTACTTAATAGCCCTCCTTTCCCTCACCATTCTTTATTACATTCTTATTACAAACTAAGACACATTTATTATAACAAGTAAAACAATACAAAAATGTATAAATAAGAAAAATACTAATCCATTCTTCCCCGTCATCATGCCAGTCACATTTCAACTCCATGATACCAACATTTACAGCTTAGTGCGTATTCTGTTTTTCCTTGATGTTCACGCAAGCATACAAAGCTATGTTTAACATCTTTATTTTTCTAAGACTGCTAAGACTCCCAGATCATTTCACAATCCTCCCACTAAAGAAAGTTCCCCATTTTTTTCTTTCACATGAATGACTAACCACTTAAGATATTAATCTCTAATAATAATTTATCATTAATAGGCCCAAAAGCTGTAAACTAGAAATTAAATTCTGACAGCAGAATTGCAAGCATTGATCAGTGGATAAAAGAAGATAGTCAGTAATTGGGTTGGGAAAGGGCAGGCTATAACCTTCCAGAACCTCAGAAAATCTTTAAGTTTTTATATTTTCTTATAAGTAAGTGAGGTTTTAATCCATTCTAATACACTAAGTGTACCTTCTCTGGAAGGCTTCAGTTTACAAGAAGATGTTGGCATGACTTCACAGTCACATACAGACATAAATATGCACCCAGTTACTCTTTTATCCACCTGAAGTACACGCTAGTCCTTGCATGTTACTGTAGAACTATACATGTTCATGATGAAAAGTGTCTTTGTTGTTTATGCATTGACTTCTTATATGAGGACAAACCGGGTTGGAAATAACATGCAATGTATTAACCAATAACGATGATTATGAAATAATGAAAAATAATGAGGAAAGAATGAGGCAACACAACAACAATGTTTAGGCAACTCTCCTCAGCCCATCTGCCCCAGGTAATATGTGGGAGAATGGATACAAGGAATATCTAAACTTTGCTTTTGTCTGTATCTTTGAAGTTCATACATTTTTTTTACACCACTATACTTTTAACGCTATTGCTTAGTTGAAGCAATAACTTACTGGGACTAGAGCAAATATAAACTTTGACTATATTATATAAAGAGCATTAACAGTTTTCCCTGTAATAAAATCAAAATTCCAGAATACCATGGAAAAACACTGTGATTTTGGAAATTGTAATGAAGACAACTTAAGCATTAAAATGAAATCTTACCAAATATCATGGGAATATTGTCTAGAAGACTCTCAAGATAGATGATATTAGAAGAGAGATTACTAACATTTCATACATTCCTCTATGAGTATTTTCACTTACATTCTTCATAAGAAGGCACTGAAACCATTTCGTTAAATAACAAATTTATTTCACCACCATAGAATCAATATAAACTTTTGACATTTAAGGCAAGTCACTCCACTGTGGTCATATTCGTTTAGATTCTAAGGACCAAAGAAGTATTTCAACATTAGAAGTCTATAGTTTAATTTTGTGTATTACTTCTATCAAAATATTGTTGTGTGTTGATCATGGATCCATTTTCCCATCTTTCTTGCTTAACACAAACCTGCTTTGTTTCAAAGGAACTAGTACAAATCATAGTCAAAGAGGAAAGGCAAAGATGAAGACAAGAGAAACAGCACTAAAATCCAGGTTTGAAAGATAAAGTAAATCCAAGACATTGAAAGTGTTCATGACATTAGCAAGTGAGGATTTTGGAAACAGGTTGGGATTCACACCATAAGGCCGAAAAAGGTAATAATTAAGATTGGTGACCAAGTGTATTTACAAAGAGGCAGAGAATGAATTGTATTGGATGGCAGCAAACAGCACTGGGATGGACCCTCAAGATTAACATAGGTATAAAATACAATTTCTTTGTTAAATATCACTTTATAGAAGTCCACTATTAAACTTACTCGACCTACTATTTTGTAGTCATTACCATATTAAAAACTCATTTTGCATATAATCTTTGGAAATAAGAGGTAAAACATGTGGTAGAGATAAAAAGGTTCAGGCCAAAAGAGAAATCATTCACAAGGTGAGACATCTAAAATATGGTACCTAGAAAGCCCTGAAACGCATAAGGGTGAGGTACCTGATATCTTAAAGATAATTCAGGTAATAGATATCTTGAAGAAGAAAACATAAGCATAATTACAGTCATCTTTCCTTGCTCACATATTTTTTACCTAATTTGTACATCATAATAAATTTTCTTGGATATTTTTAGAAGCAAAAATGGGCTTAATAAAAATGTCATTAGCTGACAAAAATAACTTGGGTAAATAAAATGTTAAGAAAACTTTAAGAAATTTTCAAAAATCGTTTGTCAAAAAGATCAAATGTCAAACTAAAATAAGTGTTTGGAATTTCAATACAAAATATTGCAAAGATTTTAAATGCTATTGCAAATTGTTCTCAAAACAAAACAAATAAAAGTATGCGCAGAAGAAAAAAAAACTATTATTTCCTGATGAAATAGATGTAATTATCTAAATTTTAATTTACTCTGATCCATAGGAGGGAAATGAACACCCAGGGGCGAATAAGGAATTACAACTTGAGAAATATTAAAATCTCTGACAACGTTATTAGATTTTAGACATTAATAAATAAACCACTATAATGACAAATATAATTTGTTGAATTTCTGAAATAAAATAAATATTAATTGTACAGACCAATTTTTACAACACTAAAACGTTTCTAGCTTTGATTAGCTAAAGAAGTTAGTCTGCATATTTGAATTTAAAATGTCTTAAGTTTAAGATGTTGTTTTAAGAAATTCAGTTGTATTACTTTTAAGAAAAAAAAACTTTTAAAAAGTTAACAAAAATGGTCATTAATAAAGTTCAAAAAATCTATTTGTATCATCCCAAAGAACCAGTCTATCAAGCTTAGGGACTGATCACACTGAAGTGACATAAAGTGCTTAAAAGTACTGTGTTCTTTCATGAGGGTAAACACTTTCTTGGCATTGCCTTTAAGCTATTTGCTTAAAACTCCCCCTTTCCATGGTTGGTGCGAAGTATGTAAACCTAATCCGTAATCTTACCCTTGTCTCATTATTACAAACAGAAAGGCTTGATTTAACAGTTTGTATTCAGTAATCATAACCTAACTCTTCTTCCCATTATTATAATTAGAAAAGCTTGATGTAGTGAAAGGCACTAAAAGGAAAGTTGGGAGAAGCAGGTGACAGCTTGTTACTAGTTTGCTTTAATGCTTTGGTCTCATCACCTAATCTTTGATTCCAATTGTTTTTGTCTCTGCAGCAAGTGATTTGGATAAAGGATCTATTAGAATTCTTCCAGGTGAAATAATAAAGTACCAATTAATGAAAATGTACTATAATAGACTACTACTTGATATAATGCTCTGTCATACACTGACAATTCTTAATAAATCAATCAAGACATTTTGCAATAGATATAATGCAATGTAATGCTATGCTTAAACTTTGGTAGTTGTTTAGTATATTTTAATTACATATTTAACTGTCAGCTCTTGTTAATGCCACAAAAATATAAGCTTTATAAAAATGCCTAAGCCACTATGGCACATGTTTACCTATGTAAGAAACCTGCATATCAAAATAAATAAAAATATCTAAAAGAGCTTTTAAAAGCCCGTGAGTTAAATCTCTCAGTAGTTGATGTTTAGCCCTTACACTGTTTAAAAAAAAAATGGTTAAACTTTCTAAATTAGATAACATGATTGGTAAGTGGATTTCAAAAATAAATGTTTAAACTTTTTAAATTATAAAACATGATTTTTAAGTGGATTTTAAACTTCTCCAAAAAGGAAAGAGAGATTTGGAAACACTGGTTCAATCACTATTGCAGAGAAACAGTTGGCTGGTGGTGAGTAGCTGGGACCCTTTAGATTGGAGTTATGGAAACCTCACCCAGTTTCATTTTCTCATTGACTTTTTGTTTGAAAACTTAAACTCTCTATTTTAGGAATTCATCAAGAGATTAATGTGACTTGAAAAATTAAAAGACATGAAATTTTGGTCCTAGAGCATTGTGAGTGTGGGAAGCTGTCTCATTCAGGAGACTTACTAGAAAACAAAGTCAGCAACCTTGCCCCTTACCTTTTCTGTTTGCCACTAAGAGACATATCATTTTAGGAATATATTAGAAAGATGTCTTCCTACAAAGATATTCAGACAAAAGGGCACTAGCTCGTTTTTCATATTTTCTCCATCGAGTATACACTGCCTGAGCTGTATATAGTTCTGAACTGTAGCAATAAAAAATAAGCTGTGCGAACATGAACCAGGAGACAGACTGTGCACTGTATTTCCTGCTCATATGTTGTCTCAGCTGTTTTGCACTTTACAGTTTCAGCTAAAGAATGTCCATTTATCACGTAATGCTAATCAGTTATCATTCTACTCCACATTTTGTACAAAACATTGCTGGGAAGTCTGTTCTGGATTTGATGGATAGCCAGAACGGGACAGCACATAACCAAAAAAGGCATAAATACTCACAGATGTCTGGTCATACAGATGAGTTAAAATCAAAGAAAATTAGAGCTGGGTAAGACAGACGTGATCATGGAGCACATCAGGGGAGTCTAAACTTGGTATTTCTTCACCTTTTTTTTAATCCAAATGGGCTTTCTTCTCATTAAGATAAATGTTCAAACCAGAATGTCTTCATTTGTTTCCTTAAACTACAAGCCATTTTTTCTTCAAATGTAAACCCCCACATCAAGAAGACAAAAAGCAGAAATCCTGTTTATTACCAAAGACATCCAAAAAGCTGTCCAAATCCAAATTAGAGCATATGGTGCAAATTCCTCCACTCTTATAGCCTCCAACATCCCCCCATCCCACTCCCTCATCCCGCTATTGTTCTGGCTTGAGTAATATGTTTATATTTCCCTATTCAAGAACCACCAGGCAAAAATCATTTTTTCTGCACCAAGATAATTGGCTAGCAGAAAATACGGCAGTCATTTTACTGTTTCCTTTTCCCATCAGTATTTTTGTATTTTTTGTCAAGTGATGTCTGATTGCTGTAAATATATCTCACATGTTAAATATTAATCTTTTCATATGTAGTAATCTATGTATCAGCCTTTTCTTTGTCCATTTCAAAGCTATTATTTTCACATTGATGATCGGTCATTTCTCTAACAGTCATCTGAGAAAATTACTCCATATTAACTACACTCAGCCAGAGCTTATTCTTATAGTTTTAGTATTTTTGTCCTAAAATATAAACAACTAGTTATTGCTGTTTTCTTTCATAACGCTTTAATTTATGAAGATTTTTAACAAAAACATGGTAATATTTCTTCGTGGTAATTATCCTTTCTCAATGTGATACTTCAAAATAAAAAGTAAAGATATTTTATTTGGATATTATGTCAAATGATTAATTTCAACTCACCTATAAATATAAACGAAGCCCCCTTAAAGTTGTATTTTTTCATATTTTATGGCTTTATACCATAATAATATTTAATTATAAAAAATAAATTTAAAATATTGGAGATTTGCTTAACAAATGTCAGAAATCAAGTCAAGTTGTGATAACAATCCAAGAATGAGGGTTGAAGGTTAGGAAAGCTTTGCAGATTTGAACTCCTCACACTCGATTTTTTCTTTTCTTCTTTTTCTTATTTTATTTATTTATTTATTTTTGAGTGGAGTCTCACTCTGTCACCAGGCTGGAGTGCAATGGCATGAGCTCGGCTCACTGCAACCTCCGCCTCCCAGGTTCAAGCAATTCTCCTGTCTCAGCCTCCCGAGTAGCTGGGACTGCAGATGCCCGCCACCACACCAGGCTAATTTTTGTATTTTTAGTAAAGATGAGGTTTCACCATATTGATCATGCTGGTCTCAAACTCCTGACCTCAGGTAATCCACTCACCTCGGCCTCCCAAAGTGCTTGGATTACAAGTGTGAGCCACTGCACCCAGCCTCCTCAAACTTGATTTTTAAAGGGCAGTCTGGTCACTTCACCAGATTTATAAAGACCAAGATATGGGTTATGGCAGAAAAGGCCCAAAATAATCATCTACTTCCAAATGATGTCTTTTGATGTTATTTTCCCCATAGATTTTAGAATATAAATTTCCCTATATTTTATTTTGATTTCGAATTGGTAGCAGGAAACAGACTTTAATACGTATATGGAATGCATTTCTTCCAAGCCAGAACATTGCCATTACATTACTAAGCAGAAAAAAAGTTTCATTTATCAAATAAAAGCCCATTTCTCACATATTTGCCTACTAATTCTATTTTCATTCTTGAACAGAATTATACAATTCTTGCCAATACTTTCAAATGATTTAGCATGTACAGACCATTTCCTACTTTTAAAGTTCAAATATCTCAAAAAAGATAGTTTGGAATTGGAGAAATTGATAGAATATTCTACCCAGTGGATAGCAAATGAGATACATAGAAAATCAAAACAATAATATAAAAATCTAAAACAAGCAATAAAATCATGAATTTGAGACTAATCTTTTCAAAATTTAAAATCGTCATTTAATATTTCATCTAGCAAACTAAGAGAGAGGCTGCTTAGTTCATTTATCCATTTTTAACTTAATTTATTCAGTATATAATTTTTTATTAATTCACATGTACGGCCTCCACTACCATGTGAAAACATGTTTTCAGAACCTCAGGGTTCTAGAGTCAGAGCAAATTAATTTCTTTTTTATTATTAATATACTTTAAGATCTAGGTACATGTGTACAACGTGCAGGTTTGTTACATATGTATACATGTGCCATGTTGGTGTGCTGCACCCATTAACTCGTCATTTACATTAGGTATATCTCCTAACGCTCTTCCCCCTCCCCCTACCCCATGACAGGCCCTGGTGTGTGATGTTTCCCACCCTGTGTCCAAGTGTTCTCATTGTTCAATTCCCACCTATGAGTGAGAACATATAGTGTTTGGTTTTCTGTCCTTGCGACAGTTTGCTCAGAATGATGGTATCCAGCTAGATTGGATTAAGAAAATGTGGCACATATACACCATGGAATACTATGCAGCCATAAAAAGGATGAGTTCATGTCCTTTGTAGCAAATTAATTTCAACTTGATTAGGGGGCATAGAGGACATGCTTTGTTGCTTCACACTTGATAAAGGATTGGTTTGGGACAACCTATAATATAAATTCAGGATCAATATTAATTCACTAACCTTGGACATGTCACCAGTAAGAACTAGAATATCAATCCCTATGCAAAGAGCAGTGCAATTAAATTCATTTATCACAATATTGAAGGAAAACCAAATAACTCCACTGCTCCATAATAACTGTTTTAACAAACATCTTAAATGTATTAACTCATCATTCATTTATTTCATAGATGTTTGTGAAACCACTACATGGTGACAGGTTTCCATGATAGCTGTGGTTAATATACATAAAGATCCAACAAACTAGATAGGAAGACAAATAAAAGAAAAACCAGGCAATTTTAATATTAAGTGGTAAGAGACAAAGGGTCAAGATATGGTGTCATGGGACCATACAGGAAGGGGAATTAAACCAGTCATGATGAATCAAGGAAGGCATCTCAGAGAATATGGAGAGATGTCCTAGAGGAGATGGATATCCTATGCTTAGGAGTTTCAGATTTTATCCTGAAGACCATCAGAAAGTAATGGGGATATGTAAGCTGAGAAATAATGTGTTCTGTATTTTATAAGATCACTCTGATTGAAACTTTGAAAAACATATTAGAAAAATATAAGACTATTAGCAGAAAAACCAGTTGGAAGGTTATTTCAGGAAACAAAATGGAAAACAATAGTCACCTGAGTTTAGGCTATGATCATAAGGATGGAACGAAGTAACTTGGTTTGAGATAAATCAAAAGAGATAGAAAAGATATATGCCAGAGTGATTGAATCAATGTTGAGGTTGGTGAAGAGAATAACAGAGTTGACACAGAGGAATCTGCCTGATGATTCAAATTCGCCATTCAGGTAAGTCTCATTCATTCACATGAACACTCATCACTTATGTTTATCATTTCTATACCTAAAATAGTCTTACTAACTGGATATATATGTTCTTCCCCCCCAAATCAGATATTGACCCATTTGTCATTCATGTATTCATTGTGTTCTTAATTGTCAAATATGTCTTGAGAATCTTTTGAGTGTTCCACACTGTATTTGAATAAACGAGATAAAAACAATTGAAAAGGGACAGAAGAATGAACGAAGGAAAAATGCACAAATGTGATTAGAGAGATCCAGTATGTACAGTAGACTAAAAGACAATACCAAGATAGGAACTGAAAACCAAAGAAGTATGATACAAGAAGGAACTGCTGGGGAAACCACGCTAAGTCTTATGTTTACTATATTAATAATTATAAATCTTAGAATAACTGTCACACTTCAAAGAAATTTCAACAGGAAAGGAAAAGTGGTGACATTATTATATTTGTGTTTTGAAAAGTTATTCTTGCTGCAATGTGAAAAAATGGATAAAGAGAGTTGTTAAGGATATAAATAAGATAGTACTTAAAGGTAATAATAATTAGCAGTAGTATAGTGAAGTCAAAGATATAGAGAAATGGATAGGGATGATTAGAAGATAAAAGCTGCAAAGCTTAGGAAAGGGATGTATAAAATAAAGAGGGTGAGAGAAAAGAAAGTGTCAAGATGTCTGGCTTGTATTACTGTATGGATAGAAGTACCACTCAGTGAGACAGGCAACACTGGAAGGGGAGCCGTTTCATTTGGGGGATGGTAGGGAGAGATATTTCAAGGTGCCTTTGAAATGTACAAGAGATATCTCATAAGCAGTAAGATATACAGTGTGTTCTAAATAGATCGTTACGTTTAACCTGAAAAGGATGGGGGCTTCTATTGTCTCTGTGAGGTAGAAGACCCATCAAGGATGGGTCAGGAAAGAAAGGAAGTTAGAGTTAGTGACAAGTTTAAAAATAAATTAATGGGCCAGAGAAATTTACTTAGGTTGTCAAGAAACCTAAGACTGTCAAACAACGTGGAGGTATATATCATACATTTACAGTGGAACTTGTTTTCATTGGACTTTCTTTTTCCATGCTTGGATAAGGATAAACTATAATTGGGCTCATCCATGGCTGAAACATCATAAGGGTGTAGTAAAAAAATGAGAAACAAGGATGTTTGGTATATTAGTAAGAGTAAAATTGAAATTACTAACCACAAAATTTAATTTGGATAAAGAGAAAAATGAAGAAAGAACAGTCTGAAATATTGGGAGAAATCAGATTATAAATGTTTTCTCATGGCACTAAGGAAGATTTAAATGGCAGTAGTCAAACAAGATGGAAGAAGGCAGAGGACATATTTTCATTCAGAAGTTTTGGGTGATAATAAAGTTCAAAGGATGATTTTTGGAAGAAAAAAACTGCAGAAATCAAAGAACTGCATAAAACAGATTATTGGAGGGGCAGGACATTGGCATGGCTTTGAATTATTCAAGATGCGGGTAAGGCTTATAAATTAGGTACTTTTTTTTTGCTAAATAAGGAAGAATAATCAGGTCAGAGGTTATCAGCAACCAAAAGGGCAGTAGAAGGTTGATTTTCAAAGGTGCAAGAATGAGTACGATGGTGTTATGGGCTGAATTGCTTTCCTCCAAATTCATGGGATGAAGTCCTGATCCTCAATGCCTCAGACTGTGACTGTTTGGAGATAGGGTCTTTAAACAAGTAATTAAAGTTAAATGAGGTGAGTAGAGTGGACCCTAATCCAAGATGACTAGTGTCCTTAACAAGAAGAGGAGTTTAGGTCACAGACCTCAATAGACAGAAAACCATGTGAAGATACAAGGAAAGATGGCATTTTAATGTCAAGGAAAGAAGCCTCAAAGAATGACCCTGCCAACACCTCATCTCAGACTTCTGCATCCAGAATTGTGAGAAAATTGATTTATGTTGTTTAAGGCACCTAATCTTGTTATGGCAGCCCTAGCGAACTAATACAGAGACATTAGAGGAATAAGGGCTTGGAAGCAGCAATAGAAAGCTACCAACCCCTATTCTTGGCCTTGACATTCATGGGCTATAGTAAAAGACATGAAATCCACTTAAAATTACTACAGGGCAAATGAAGCCTCAGCTTTTCAGCTATGGCAGGAGGTGGAGTAGCACTCATTAAATTGTTTGAGAACACATAGGGTAATATGGGCACTCTTTATTTCTAATAATTCTAACTCAATTCCAAGAAAGATCAAAAGAGATCAACCTCTCCTAGCATCCGAGGTCAGGATATAAGCCAGTGAATATCAACACTTCTAATGGGCATTCCTAAGTACAAACTAAATAGTTTAATTAAGTGTACTATTTAGATCAATCCAGATTTAGATAGCCAATTTAGATAGCAGCTGGTCTGGCATAAAACAGAAAGAAGCCAAAGATCTCTGCCTTTCTCATTTCCTCTATTTTTATACTGACTAAAATACATAATATTTAATAGGATACTTTTTGAAAAAAAGATTTATTTTGCGTTCTCAATAAGAGTAATGGGAAAGAGAAAGAAAAATGAGGTCAGGTATACTAACTGACCTGTTGGCAGACAAAAATTTCCTTAGGAGAATGACAGGGAGCTTAAAGGCCAAACTAGACAAATATGAAAAAGAAATAATGATATACTCAAATACAAATGTTTTTAAAGATGGGTTTAGAAAAGTTAAAATACTCTAATTGTCTGTTAGAAAGTATGTCAAAGGCTCAGTTTGATTTAATAGAATGGGAAGATTTCACACACACACACACACACACACACAAATTGAACTGGCTTCCAAAGAGGGAAACAAGATGAAGAAATGTTTGAGCTCTCTAAAAACAAAGTCAATCATTTGAACAACTGTGGAATTTATTTCCGATAAATGGAGTAATTTATTTAAATGTGAACCTATTTGAAAAAGGAAACACCAGAAAGATCAGAAAATAATACATCTGAAACCATTTAGCAGTTTCAAGAGGATAGAGTTATCACGGAAAATCAGTTCTGCCCTGTGTAAAAGTTCAGGGAAGGTGAAAAGAAGCTATAGGGAAGACCAAATCCACTAAAAAGAAGCCAGTTGAAGCTATTTTCAAAGCCTATTATAAAAGTCTATCTCCTGTGTAAAAAATACCACAATCAGGAAGATGATAATGAGGTTTCCTGTTTTGTTTTATTAGGTTGGTGCAAAAGCCATTGTGGGTTTTGCCATTACTTTTAAAGATATTTGGGGGAGACCTACTAGTTACTTTTGATGAAGAAACCAAAAAGGCAGAATATAGAAGGATATAGTCAGGAAATAAATGTCTAAACCTAAAACAAAAATAAAAGAACAATTTTTAAAAGTCTAAAGCAACAGTGTGCTATTCTTCCTATCAAAAACAGAAAGGAAACATGTGCAATTAAAAAGTAAATTGAACTTTATAGAGCTTACCTGGAATTTGTAGGAGAACTGGAGTTAATTAGTGGAAAATTGAACCATTGAGAATTGGAACTTTTGCTTTAGAAGTAAAGAAATAGAAAGTTCTTTCCTCATGTTTCTGAAACAGCAAATAGATGATACTTACGGTTTAGAAAATTAAAGCTCTGAAGAGAAGCACACAACTTTGCGAAGTAGCAAAACACAAAAAAGAAACAAACAAAAAAAATCATCCGCTGAGTCTCTGAGTCTCTGAAAACACAGGTTAAGAAATGTAAATAGCAGCACCTTAATTTCAGGAATCTGTTAAGAATGGCCCTCTAGTTAGTTTAGTGATGATACCAGGAGAAACCTCCTTATAAGGTAGTAGCAAGAGTCACTACAGCACAAGACAAAAAATTGGTGATCCCATTTGAGTTGAAAAAATACAGAGACAGCATGAATTTGGTCATGTGTTGAATCAAGACAATTATGTCATTTAAAAGGCTGACTGCTACAAATGTGAAGTATTAATACCTACTTACAGTGAAAATAGAAGCTCTGATACCAGAAAGAGTTCACAATAAATCTGGCATTAGAATGTAAAGCTGATGCAGAGCTCTTTTTATTTTTTATTCACACATGGTAATTTTGGAGCAGTGAAAAATATGAAAAGTTTGGGGTTAGAATAGAGTGAAAAGAGGCTCAGGCTACAGCTACTAATATTAAGCATATAATCAACATCTCTATTTCCGAAAGAATTATCAGCAATTCAGAGTTTAAATGAATTTGGAGTTTAACATCTTTGAAATGCAATTTCTACAATCAGGAAGGGAATTTTATTTTTTTTGTATTTTGATTTGTCTTTGGAAATATAATAGTGAGGTATGATTCATGTTGTTAATGACCCCTTTTATGTGGTATAATTCGACTCATTTCTGGGCTCTCAAATCCTCTGGTGAAGCAAGATAGATAGCAAAACTCTTCAAAAGTTGAAATATTTGATGATACAGTAGTTAAATTTTCAGCCTAATACAAAAATTTCAGAGACCAATGGAACTACCCATTTTAGTGATTCCAAGAATAAAAATAGAGATATAGGTATAGATATAAATATAGATACAGATATACATCAGAAGGTTACCCCAAGGTGAATCCAGGACTTTCTTTAAAGACTGCTAGTCTCCTTCCCGTCATAAAGAAGCACTACATTCTGGGTGACCATAGTTTCTCCGAGTAATTGCAATGAGCTAAGAAAGAAGCAAGTACTGGGGAGTATTAGGGGAAAATACTCTATGTATCATAGCCTAGCAAAGCAGCCTAGCACAGTGAATAAAAATGTAGTTATAATTTCTAATTTCAAAAATTATTTACCTTGGTCAGTTTGCTTAGTCTCCCTCTGCTTAGGTTGTCCATTTTCAAAATAGGGTCAATAAGTATCTACCTCAAATGATTGCTGTGAAGATTAAATGAAGGAAGGAGAAAGCCAAGTAGAGTGACTCATTAAGAACTCAATCAATTTTGGATAAGATTCAGATTATTATCTTATGTCAAATTAAATACCCTTCTGTCTACCTATACCAACTTTTCTTCTTTGTCTGTCCCTCAGGATCACATCCTCCACTGGAGGAAAAAAAAGTATAGCAAAATGGTAAAGAACATTGGTTCTGGAGCCAGATTTTCTAGGCCAAATTCCAGTTCATGATATTATTTCAGGGAAGATATCCTCATTGGACTTCAACTTTCTTCTCTGTACTTACTTTGCAGGGTTGTTATGAGTATTGAATGAGTTGATATATGTGAACTGCTTAGAACATTGCATGCGTACACTATGCATGTATTAAAGTACATGATGTACACTATATAAGCATTACTTTTATCAGTATGATTGATGTGATGGCTAATATTAGCTATCAACTTGATTGGATTGAAGTATACTGAGATAGCTGGTAAAGTATTGTTTCTGGGTGTTTTTTTGAGAGTGTTGCCAAAGATTAACATTTGAATCTGTGGACTGGGAGAGGAAGACCCAACCTCAGTGTGGATGGGCACCATCCAAAAGGCTGCCACTGAAACTAGAACAAAGCAGGCGGAAAAAGGTGGGGTAAGCTGGCTTTCAGAATCTTCTGGTTTTCATCTTTCTCTCATGCTGGATGCTTCTGTCCATTCCTCCCGCCCTTGGAAATTGGACTCTAGGTTCTTCAGTCTTCAGACTCTTGGACTTGCACCAGTGGTTTGCCGGGGGATCTCAGGCCTTTGGCCACAGACTGAAGGTTGCACTATTGGTGTCCCTACTTTTGAGGCTTTTGGACTGAAACTACTGCAGATTTCTTTCTTCCTCATCTTGCAGACGGCCTATCATGGAACTTTGCCCTATGAGCTTATAAGCCAATTCTCCTTAATAAACTCTCTTTCATGTACACATATACCCTATTAGTTCTGTCCCTCTGGAGAACCCTGACTAATACAATTGATGAGAGCCTAGGCATTCTGTGGATCTCATTTTACCACTTTACCTTAATGACCAGAGTCCCTGCTTGACCCTTCCTCTTGAATTTTTTGCTCAGTATGACCTGGCTGTGGTGAAAACATGCCTGTCTCCTAGGCAGACAACACAATGTCTCTCTGTGCCTGATGTGCCCTGTTACATTTCAGTGGCAGTAGGAGTGGGGCAGAGTAGGAGATCCCACTTAGGCCTCCACTCTACCAAACTCTGACTCATCTTTTTCCCCCATAATCCACATTAGAGGATTAGGAAATTATAAAGCTATTTGATAATCTATTCTCAAACTAATTAATTAAACAGCCTCTCTAGGAACCTCATGAGAATGGACAGAGAAGTATTTTACAGGATTCAGGTTTAGGCATTTCTGAATTCCTAAGGATAACAACACAACACCCCTATAACTTCATTCTTTAACTAACATGACATCTCTGATTTTAAGCTCATTTTAAAATATTTATAAAATTACGAAATACCATAGAGAGACATAGTACAAAACTAAATACAAAGTTTAAGACCATTACTAAAATGAATTTCCAGTCCTCATTACCTATAAAAAGAAATCGAATATTTCAATTACCCAATATTACAAGATTTTGTTAATTTGCTTCCTTACAGTAAGGGATATAACATTCTCATCATAAAATTTTCTTTTTCCTTTTTAAAAAATTAAATGCACAATATTCAGTATTAGTATATTCCTAGGAAATATATTCCTGTCAGAATATAAACAGGAGACCATTATTTACCAATGCAAAACCTAATAACATTACATATTTTGGACATTCTGAATTTCAGCTCTTGGTATAAATATCATGTACTCTGGTATCAAGATTTCCAACCCCCTCCAATGCTGCCATCTTTCACTTTACATATTTTACTAAGTATAATTCATTCAATAGTAAAAACAACAACAACAACAACAAAACACACACACATTAAACATTTGCTCTCCTGACAAGTCCTAGGCCTGACTTTCTCTGCTGAGTTTTATCTTTAAACTCATAGACTTTTTAATAGTTGGCAATGTGTAAGACCATCAGTTAACCCCTCAAAGCTGAATTTCCAAAATAGATCCAACATTGTCTTATCAAGTTTCTTGTCTGGAGTAGACTATTTTTGACATGAAAAATCTCTCTGCATAGACACTAAATAGGCCTGAAAAGTTGAAAAGGCACAACCAACAATATGTTCCTTATTTTTTTGTTTACGCTTGTAAACTGTTTTTACTACTTGGTCTCAAATATCCAACAGGGTTGTAGAAAGGACTTCTTCCAAAATACCATTGAAAAACTATTCTACACCTAGATGTGTGAATGGAGAGATACTTTATGGAGGGAAAATCTAAGTAACAAAATAAGAATTTTATATTTCCTTGACATAGTAACTCAAATTGTACGGAATTTAAATGTTTAGACACATGTATAAAGACATATATGGTAAAATTGTAGTAGTTTTGTTTTTCTTGTTTCTGTTCATTGACAAAGTAAAAATAATCTAAATATCTATTAATAGATTAGTTAATTATAATGACTTTATACAACAGAATGTTACTTAAAAAGAATCTGAAAGACTTATGTGTATTAAAATGGTTCAAAATAGATTCATTGAAAAGAGATTTAAGCGAACAAATATATTATAATTTCACTTTTATATTTGCACATGCACACATACACACACATGCACACATTTTAACAGAGAAAAAAGAATGAGAAAATAAATGGGCCTCTGTGGAGATGTGCTTCCTCTCTACATTATCATCTAACTTTCACAAGCATTCCAATATGGATTATGTAAAATTAACTACTCAATATATTTAAAGTACTTTTATAATCTCTGAAAGATGAAGTAATGTATGTAGAGCAAGTTAATTTATAAAAAGACAGAGAAACTGAATATTGGATTGTTCTTGTTGAAGAAGACAAAAAAAGCGATGTAATGGTGTTAAGAGAAGCTTTGTTAGTAATTTGCTTAAGTCCAAATTTTTGCCAATGAATTTAAATTTGGGGGTTCCTTACAACATTTGAAGTAACCTCTGATGAGCCAGAATTAAGAGGATAGACTCCTCACGTCAAAAGAATTAGCTGATATAGCTCCCATGTGTTTATTCCCTACCAGTGTGAAAATTATGTAAATTGATATTTTGCTCTTGTACTTGTTAATAGAATAGAGCATCCAATTCCTGAAATTTTCTCTGATACCCAGAGTTAACAACATGCCATTTCTGCGGGGAGTTTCAAGAATAAAACAACATCAAGCTATGTAATCACTGTATAAAAAAGCCAAAAGATACAATTAAGAACAGAATCTCACACATAAAAGCAAATAAAAGGAAAAAACCCTCTCACTGAAACCTTAGCCTCTTCTCACAATTCATTTATATTTCCCTTCCCTGTTATTATCCTACCATCAAAATCCCATATATGAAACTCAAAGCAACCTTAAAGTATACACTTGCAACTAAATGTTAGCCTTTCATTTCTCATGACTTCCACGTTTTCTGCTTCATCCTTTTTAACAAATGCTTTCATTTGCTATAAATGACTATCATTGAGTTCCCTTTATTAATTACTTGAGGGGTGTTTGTATGTGTGTGTGCTTGTGTGTGCCCACGCGCATGCATGTGTGTGTTTTCAATTTATTGCATAGGGTAACACTGGATATGCAAGGGAACATGTTCTGGTAATAATAGGGTCTTCAAGAGCCACTCACTGAGGAGCAAATGGTTAACACTTTCACCTGTATGTTGTATAGACCTTGACAGTATTAACAGGCTTTGCATACACCTACTTGTCAACTAGTCTTTAAATCTGCTTTCCCATTCTGAACTGCACAGATATGCAAAAGGTTTCTTATTTGGGAAAAATGTAGTACATTATTGGGTAACTATTAAGCTGTCTATAATATAGCCAAAAAATACAAATAGTTACTTGTATTACAGAGGCCTCCCCTGAGAATTTTAAAGACCACAATTTGCTGCTTTCTAATTCTGGATTTCTGGCATAAAAATAAAACATATTTGGAATGGGAGCGGTGTATAACATCCATAAGGCTATTTCAAGAAAATAAAACATATTTAATTTCATTTAATATCCAGAGTGGTATTGCTTTATGAGAAATGTAGTCTCATTGAAATTTTATGGCAATATTTTGTTGAGTTTGAATCCTGTAGGAAGAGCTCATTCCACTGTATATTCATCTACTTGAATATTTTCCACTGACAGTCAAACAAAGATTGTATTATTTGGCTAACAGCCAAAGGTAAACTTTTGAAGTATTATAAGTGTCATGTTCAGAACACTCCACGATTGCAGTATTTATGAAGCCAAGTTTTGCGAGACACACGGGCTCAGGAAATCCATTGTTGAACCTCAGTGATCTGCAGTAACTTCTACTCTATTCTCAAGATTTGAGCTACGTGACTCCACACAGAGAGCTGTTCACTATATGAGATGATTATCATTAGAGGTACATTCCAATAATTAAAGGACATTCTGAATTTTTCCCCCAGAAGTATATTCCTGAACCACAAAAATGTATTCATCATCCATACACACATCAATACCTAAAACCCATACTCATGATTGATGGAGTTTTACATGTGGTGTTGTCCAAAGATGTCAAATACGTATACGTAAGATATACATCTTATAAATAATGTGTATGAGGTATAGCCATGTGTCTAGCATTATTCCCCATAGCTTTAATTTAGACATTACATATATACTCAAGTACATATATAAGCCTATATATGCATCAACAATTCTGGAAAGATATACAAGAAATAATTATATAGAAAATACTCTAGGACATGTGACTAGGGAGTAGGGGATTTACAAGGGAAATGTTTGTCATCACATGCCTTTCCAAATTGTTCATTTTTTAAGCCATATGCACAATTTTATAATTTTAAACTAGTTTATAAATATGTAAGTATACAATTAAAGAAAATATGTTATCAATCATATAAGCAGGTATACAATTAATTTTCTATTAAAACCAAGAAAAATTAATTCAAAAGAAAAATGTTAGTGATATTTACAGATCTACCACTGCTGAACAAAAAATTCAGAGTCTGATTTTCTTATGTCATATATATATATATACCCTTAATCAAAATTTAAGTTTTTTATATATTTACCAATATCGGATATTTTACCCAGAGAGAACAAAGACTCACACAAATAAATATTTACGCTTACTGATGACAATGTTCTCTCACTAACTTAGGTATCTTTTCTAACAAGGAAGTGGTTACTCTTGATGAACATCGGAGACTTCATCTCCTTGCTTAGAGCTCACATCTAAATTAAAAAGAACAAGTAATATCTCCAAGATAAAATAATTTTGAGCAATCTTGGAGCTGTTACCATAGAAGTTGGCACAAGAAAGGAGTAAATATCTTTAGAGTTGAGCTACAGTGGAAAATTTAAGTATCTCATATACTTGAATAAAACACTCTCAAGTATAGAGTGGAGGCTGAAGTCAAAGGGGTGTGCCTAAATTTCAAGGAATATGCCCTTTGCTTTAAGAGATAAATGAGGAACATAAAAATGATTTTCTTCCACATAATCTGTGAAGACAATGTCCAAAGTAGGGAACAAAAAATTGAAGGAGTGTAATATGAAGACAAGAAAGCAGGCTCCACTGTGATCCTTTGCAGTAAGATTGTATTACATCACTACTCAACCTGGAAACTAGCTCTGTTCATCTCTGTGTCAGTCCAGTGGCCAACTCTGGATTAGGAAATTGTTTTCAACGAGCAACACTCTAGATCTATACAATTTCTTTTTCTGAGAATTCCCATGTGTCCTTTTTCTTCCTCCTCACAGTTTCCCGTTAACATCAAGTGTTACTATAATACATTTGTTACAATTGATAACCAGTATTAATACATCATTGTTAACTAAAACCCACAGTTTACACTAGGCTTTACTCTTTGTGTTGTACATTTTATGATTCGACGAATGATGTTACATATCCACCATCACAGTGTCATGTAGAATAGCTTCACTGCCCAAAAAATCACCTGTGCTCTACATAGCCATTCCTCCCGCCCTCCTTCAAACCTCTGGAAATCACTGACCTATTTACTATCTCTATAGTTTTGTCTTCTCCAGGAAATCATACAGTCAGAATCATATAGTATGTAGCCTTTTCAGACAGGTTTCTTTAATTACCCAAATATGCATTTAAGGGTCCTCTATGTCTTTAGTGCATTTCATCTTATTACTGAATAATATTCCATTGTATGGCTAACCACATTTTGCTTTGCTTATCCATTCGGTTTTGAAGGACATCTTGGTTGTTTCCAGATCCAAGCACTTTTGAGTAAAGTTACCACTCTTCCAGCCCTTCTCTGAGCTTACCTGCTGTTTCATGTGGGTGATTGGCAGTTGTATTATTCTTCTCTCTTGCCCTTTGTTGGGACACTGAATTATAAATGATGTATCTTTAGTTTCTCAGATGCAATATTTCCTGTCTTTTCCTTAACCTTTTTGCTTTTCTGGCAACTCCTGAATGAAATGACATCTGTTAGATTCACTGGACTTCTGCTTGCTACAAAGACCAATTCCCTGCATCTTGATAGTTTAGAACCTATGCTTGAAACAGGAATACATCTGCTCTTAAAACTATTCATGGGAAGAAATATTAGAGGCCCTGATATATTACCTTTGCCCTTGTAGATTTTGATCCATTCATCTGTGATTACTGAAATCATAAAGTTAAATCTTAACACTGGTAATCTTAAATCAGGAGTGCAGAATGTGGGGGGAAAATAAATGGTGGGAGGGGGATAGAGAAAAACACCTGGAAAATTTCAAGTCTCTCATATAGATTTTAACAGGAATTTAAGCTCACCATTCTTCAGAAACAGTGGGCCTGATAATATTATTGATCATTTAAATAGCATATATGAAAAAATCACATATTTAGCATAAGCCAAACCTTTAATAGATGAAATTCCTATTCAAGGAATAGACCATTTTCAAAACTGTTCCTAATGACTACTACATAAATTAATGTATTGTGATGTCTCTAATTGTTTTTAATATCCTAAAATTAACACATTATTATAACTTATGTTTTTGTATACATGAAACTTTTACTTTGAAATTTATGTTAGAGATGTCATTCAATAAACCTTGGCCACTTATTCATCTTTAGATCTTGTGTTAAAATCTGCTGAGCAAGTAATAGTGGCTTATGTTTGGGGATTAAAAATTTCCAAATACCAGAAAATCAGAGACATATTAACTGGTTCATATCTTACTTTTTTTTTTTACAATAAGACATGACTCAATCACAGGCAAATATGGAAAAATAAACTACAAAATTGGAGAAAAGGATGTGGTATACAGACTAATACATCCCCCTAAAGATGTTGCAGAGTCCTAGTCCCTTGAATATGTGAATATGTTACTTTATTTGGCAAGAAGGCCTTTGCAGAGGTGATTAAGTTCAGGATCTTGAGAAGTGGAGAGTATCCCAAATTATCCAGGTGAGTCCATGTAATCACAAGGGTCCTTACAGGATTGAGGCAGGGATGTAAGGTTAGACAAAGAGATATGAAGATGGAATGAGAGTTCTAAGTGATGTGGTCACATGCCAAGTAATTCACATGGCTTCTAGTAGCTGGAAAGCAAGTTTCACGGTCTGTAAAATAAGTGTCTTAGTCTATTTGGGCTACTATAACAAAATATCAAAAACTGGGTAGTCTATAAACAACAGAAATTTACTTCTTACAATTCTAGAGGCCAAGAAGTTGATCAAGGCACCAGCATATTCGATGTCTGATGAGGGTTTACTCTGATTCGTAAATGGCACCTTTTATGTCATCCTCATATGACAGAATTTTCTAGGCAGCTCTCTGGGGCCTCTTTTATAATGGCACTAAGCAACTGTCAAAAAGCTCTACCTTTCAATATCATCACTTTGTGGGTTAAGACTTAACATATGAATTTGGGAGGTATGCATTTAGACCAAAGCAGGAAGAAACAGATTTACCCCTAGCACCTCCAGAAGAACTCAGTTCTGCTGACACCTCGATTTTAGTCCTAGAAGATGCATTTCACATTCTGAGTTCCAAAACTGTACAATAATAAATCTATGTGCTCGAAAGTCACTAAATTTATGGTATTAATAATTTGTTACAGCAGCAATAAGAAATGAATACAAAAATAACTGTTTCCCAGCCATTTGCTCCTTGCTCTCACAGGCATTTTGTTATTGTTATTGTTGTTATTTTTATTTTTATGCTCTACTTTATCTCCAGCTCCTTGTCCTCTAGCTTCTATGAAATTGTAACCAACCAATGGGTGGGTAGGTAACTGGAGAGTGAGAGGAAGGAAGCATCCAAGGCATTCTCCTCTTATTCAGGGCAGTTCCCTCTGGACTGTGTCTACCCTAAGATGCCAGCTTCTAGTGGATAGAACTTCCCTGTTTACTTAAAAGTAGAAGTAATAATTTATATACCTCAAAGAGGCTAACATCTTTAGAGCAGGTATTTTATGACATTTATTTATTTATTTTTAGTTCCAGTATATTGGTTATCCTACAAATGTATGCTGGGTGAAAAAAGTAATTTGTTAAAACCTGCACATTTTGTTCAGAATGTTCTCCCAAATTTATCTCAAGCTTGCAATATGCCACCCACACCAGATCTCCCATTATCCCAAACTCAGATTCTTGTACTACCTAATTTTGGATTGTTATAACTTATAATATTTCTCAGCTTGTGGTTTATTTTGAAATTTGCAACAATTGCCCAGCTTGGATCTACAGTACATGTGATCTCCTTTCCTCTTTTTAAAAAATTTATTGTGTATATTTAAGGTGTACAACATGTTGTTTTGTATACATATAGATAGTAAAATTGTTACCATAGTCAATCTAATTAATATGTACATCACCTCACGTAGTTACCCATATTTTTGCATGTGTGGCAAGAGCACCTAAAATCTGAATATGATATAATGTTATGAGCTCTAGTCCTCATGTCATATATGTCTAGACTTGTTCATCCTATGTATCTACAACTTTGTATCCTTTGACCTACATCTCCTTGTTTCGTCCCCACCTCCGCCTCAGGTAACCACTGTTTTATTCCGTCTGTGTCTTCAACTTTTTAAGCTCTCCTTTCCTCTTTAACTCCACATTTTTTTTTGAGACAGAGTCTTGCTTCATTGTCCAGGCTGGAGTGCAATGGCGAGATCTCAACTCACTGCAACCTCCACCTCCCAGGTTCAAGCAATTATCCTGCCTCAGCCTCCCAAGTAGCTGGGATTACAGGCACCTGCCACCATGCCCAACTAATGTGTGTGTGTGTGTGTGTGTGTGTGTGTGTGTGTGTATTTTCAGTAGAGATGAGGTTTTTTCATGTTGGCCAGCCAGGTCTCGAACCCCTGACCTTGGGTGATCCACCCGCCTTGGCCTCCCAAAGTGCTGGGATTACAAGAGTGAGCCACAGTACCCAGCCTAACTCCACATTTTAACTGCCTCAATATTCTCTTTAATTTGACCGGGAAATACTTTCCACCTTCCAGTTCACTGAACATTATCTCCATCTTTTTTCTGGAGCACTCTATTAAGGCAATTGATCTTAAAAGCTATAGCACATGCAGTTTTATTAAAAAGATACAAAGATAGTTTTCATATTGACAAGCTGTTAATGAAAGTCTAAAGCAAAACACCTATTGCTTTCATAAAATTATGACAAAGTGGTGCAAATGTACCACTAAGTATTTCTTAATAGATAGCTATTAAATAGATACAGTCATGCACCACATACCAACATTTCAGTCTATGTCAGACCACATAGACAATGGTAGTCCCATAAGATTATAATAACCCTGAAAAATTCCTATCAGCCATAGCTTCCATAACGTCATAGCTCAATACATTACTCACGTGTTTATGGTGATGCTAAGGTAAACAAAATTACCACACTGCCAGCTGTATAAAAGTCTAGCATATACAATTATGTACATCCATAATATTTGAAAAGGATAATAAACAACTATGTTACTGGTTTATGTATTTACTATAGTACACTTTTTATCATTTTTTTTTTATTTCTGGAGACAAAAATCTTGCTCTGTCCTTTAGACTGGAAGGCAGTGGCAAGGTCATAGCTCACTGCAACCTCAAACTCCGGGCTTAAGTGGACTTACTCCTCCCGCCTCAGCCCCTGAGTATCTTGGACTACAGGCACATGGCACTATACCTGGCTAATTTTTTTGCTGGGGGGACAGGGTCTAGCTATGTTGCCCAGTCTGGTTTTAAACTCCTGGCCTCAAGCAATCCTCCTGCCTTGGCTTCCCAAAGTGGAGATTACAGGCATGAGCCACCATGCCTAGCTTATCATTATTTCAGAGTGTACTCCTTCTACTTAAGAAAATTAACTTTAAAACATTCTCAAGTAGATCCTTCAGAAGGTGTTCCAGAAAAATAGGCATCATTATCACAGGAGATACCTCCATGTATTATTGCCCCTGAAGACTGTACAGTGGGACAAAACGTGGAGGTGGGAGACAGTGATTTTGATGATCTTGACCCTGTGTAGGCCTGAACTGATGAGTATGTTTTTTCGTAGTTTTCTTTTAAAAAAGTTTTAAACTTTTTTCAAATTAAAAATTTTTTAAATGAATAAGGATAGAAAGAAAGAAAATATTTTGTACAGCTGTACAGTATTTATGCCTTAAGCTAAGTGCTATTGTAAAAGAGTGAAAAGAGTTTAATAAAAAGTCTATAAAGTGAAAAATGTTACAATAAGCTAAGTTTAATTTATTTTTGAAGAAAGAAAATAATTGTATGAATTTAATGTAGCTGCAGTGTATAGTGTTTATAAAGTCTATAACAGTGTACAGCGATGTTCTAGGCTCATCACTCACTCAATGATTCACCCAGAGCAACTTCCAGTCCTGCACACTTTATTCATGGTAAATGCCCTATACAGGTGTGCCATTTTTTATCTTTTAAACCATATTTTTACTGTACCTTTTTTGTGTTTAGATATACAAATACCATTGTGTTACAATTGCCTACAGTTTTCAGCACAGTAATATGCTGTACAGGTTTGTAGCCTAGAAGCAATAGGGTGTACCACATAGCCTAGGCACGTAATAAGCTATATCATCTAGGCTTGTCTAAGTACACTCTAAGATGTTCATACAGTAAAGAAATCACCTAACAAGTATGTCTCAGAACATATTCTCATAATTAAGTCATGTGGGACTGTATTTTAATAAAAAATAACCACAACAAAAATAAGAGCACAGTAAGTATGCACAATGTGTTGTTCAAGTCCTACATTTTTCAAGGCAGTTTGTTTGCTCTGTTTTTGTTAAATACAAAAAAACCCTCTTAGAGATGTCAATAATTTTTGAACAAATTTTTATTTTAAATTATTTTCAGAATTTTTTTAAATGAGATATTTTACCAATAATTTAAATGAAACATTTTTACCAGTTTTTTCTACTATAGGAAAAATACACAAAAATATAGGTACATTAATTTACTTTTCTACTCACAAATGACTATCACTCTTCCCAGACATGAATTAAAAACCTTAATATCTTCAGATTTTGAAAGGATGTGTTACTCATAGACTAAATACTTGATCAACTCCCTCTTAACTTCCTCTCAAAGCAAACTGGGATTTCACCGTGATAAACTCACAATTTTTTTTTCTATATATGCCTATATGAGTGTATTACTTGCAGGCAAAAAGAAAAATAACATTAAGATGTATTCAATTTGGGTCCAATTTGAAAAACAAAAAACAAACAAAAAAAAAAACACCCGAACAAATAGCATTACCCAATTTGCATAGTACTCTTGGAAAAGCAGCAGGGTGTCCAAGTGTGATTAAGATTGGTCCTTAAATCACAAAATTACATCAACTCCAGGAGTTATGGTTACTTTCATCAGAAAGGTGAAAGTTGCCTGCTCAGTCAGATTACTTTCAGCAATATGCCAGCGCTTGTTGGCCATATGTTTCAAGTTGTAAGATGTCCTGTTAGAGTTATGGATGCAGTTTTGCAGTCAAGAAAATGACAGATTTCTCTCCCTTGAAGACATTAACTTTATTCCACTTTGTTCTAACACTGTGTGCAGACAATGAGAATGATATAGTAGTCCCCTGTTTTCTCAATGAATATAATTCAAGATGAGCCTACTGCTACATTCTCACACAGCTTCCTTCTGACCTTATGAATTCCAACTTATTCTCAGCCTTGTTTTCTACCAGTGTTGTCTCACTTATTCCATTATCTTATTCATTTCTCATTTATTCAATAATAATTATTATGCATGAAATGAAAAGTATTATTTATTATTATTGCATGGTAGTCAAACCAGTTAGCTCACAAGCAAATATTAAGTATCAAACGGATAACCAAAAAATGCAATTACTGAGCAGTCCCATAAAGAACACTTTACTCTCATAATAAAATTTCAAAAGGTGCAAATATTTTAACACCATAACTTGCATCTGTATATTAATTCATAGGAAAATTCTTTATTTCTATCCCAAATGCTGTAAATGTTTGTTTCATCCAAATGTACACGATTTTTTACATTTTAGGTTTTTCTAATTATTCATACTCAAGTGTAAAAAGTACTATTTCTGTCTGGGATTTCTTGATCACAGAATCATGCCAGCACCCCAATCTTTCTATTCTGCTTTAACATTTTTTTCTTGCATTCTACTGCAAAGTTTGCTTCTTTACTGCATGTTGATCAGCACAAATATTTTTGTTCATTTTTACTAGACAAAGTCAATAGAGATTGGAAAAAAATTTTGAGGGGTGCAAATTATAATTTATTGCAATACTTTTTCAAATTCTTTAAGTCCTTAGCCATAGACTATATCATTCTCTATCCTGGAAGAGTTTCGTTGGCTAACATACCACTGACTCTTCCAAATCTCAAATGAACTCATTTTGGTTGGTTTATGCATTCACTGTCGAGTTTTGTTTTTCTGTAAAATGAAGGGTGAAATACTTGTGTCATATTAACTGTATTTTAAAACTGAAATATTCTAATTTCCTTCAGTGCAAGTGTTTTTCCTCTCTATTGTGATATGGAATCAGCTAAATGGCAGCAAACTATACATAAAGCAGAATTGAAATGATCACATCCTACTGGCCTCAGCCTTCCAGGATTAACTGCTGCCCCATATTTTCACATTTCAAAGCTACTGTTGAAGACCTGATTTTGTCTATTTTTTTTATATCTTTTGTATTTTATGGAAAAACTGTCAAGATTATGACTCTGCTTATTAAGTTTCTGTGGTTATAATTTAATGATCTTTTGTAAAGAAGGCTAGATTCTTAGGCATTTGAGTTCTTGGAAAGAGGAATAAATCTGGAAGCAAGATGGGGAGAACAATTTTGTTGTTTTTGTTTGTTTGTTTTGTGGTACTCAGGCTGATATCATGATATTGGTTTAATATGGTGACTTCGTTAATCCTCAAACCATAGGATCACCAATTCATGGTTTTGAGAAAAGAGAACGTGGTTGTTCTCATATAAACACACCATATACCTAAGAGTTATTTTTCCCTCTGGTAATAATTTAATTTTCTTCTGAGGTTAAATATCGTCATTTAATTTATGTCTTAAGGCAGATTGGTTAATCATGTATCTGATCCTGAAACTAGTCTGAAGTTTCCAAATTTTATTTGAATCTTCCAATCTCATTTGGAAAGATGGAGGAAGGAGGTAAGCCTTGTATCATGTGGGAAACCAAGACCCTCACAGACGTTTTCAATGATGGCTAAAGCAAGCAGAGTCAATTTCACATTCCTGTTAGGGAAGCAAAGCTGCCTACAGTGGTATATTTGGGAATTATGGCCAAATTAAGAGGAAGGGCCTTTGTAGTAAAGGAAAATCTGACTAGATTTAGTTTCAAAACTATAATGAGGGCCAGGAGTCTAGAGGGAGGTCAGTTCCAAGGAGAAGTAGTAAGTTAAATTGCAAGATTTCCATAGCCTCCTCCCTACTGTTTTAATACAGAATCCATTGCAGCTGAAACTAGAACAAAGTTTAAGCATATTTGGCCTACTCTAAGACTCATAATCACCCTACTTTGCCTGGCACTGATAGACTGGAAGAGACATTTCCCATTCTGAAGTTCAACAATTACATACATACCTGGATTAAAAAGGACAGCAGTGACTACACAGAATGGCTTTCCACTGTAGCCAGCACATCAGGTTGAGAGCTGTCATCTGTCTTTGGCTCTGTCCTGCAAATTTTAAAAAATTAATATAACTAAGGGGTTTGTTCATTCACTGGGTTAATACTGTAAGCTAAGAATTTTGTTGGAATATGCTAAGAAAGAAGAAAAGTTACAGGCATAGGGTAGTTTTATTAATATGCATCATTTAGAAGGAATTCTTGAATATATCTGTAAATTTACTCTGCTTTTAATTCGTTCCTGAGGTAAAGTAAGTGGAAACCAATGTTTCAACAATTTTTATTTTTCTCTAATTGATATTGGTGAGAAATAAACCTTGTAAACTTCTACTGCAAATTAGTTGCTGACACAGTGGTGACTAAAGTTGGTCTTGATTTTTAGCAAATACAAGTTTGCTTGTATTTGCTATAAAAATGTTTATAAAAATATAAAGCCAATAACTGTTCATGTGAGATAGTCAAACAGTACAGAAGTATATACAATGTTAATAAACATTCCATTTCTTTCCTATTGTCTTCACATGACTCCTAGTCACATAACCCAAAAGTGGCCATTTTTAGCAGTTCCTGACGTGTTCTTCCAGATATTTGTTACGCATGTGCAACATTTATGGGGATATTCTTTTTATTTAAAAAATAAAATTAAAAGCAATACTTTGAACTTTCTTTCTCAATAATATTCAGAATTATAGATACGTATATGCTTCCATTAAACAGATTTATCAACTCAAAGGCTTTCATTTATTTATGGCTACATCAGAAAGCAATATAAGAAACTCACAAATTTAGTTAAAATATGGATATTTTCCATTTTTAAGATTATCTATTTTTTTAAGAAAATGATAAATAAGTTGAAGGGTAAATAAAAGAAGGAAACAGGAACTTCTGGCCCACAAAATCAAAGAATAAAACATAAAAACCCACCTTTTCTCCCAAAATACAAGTATATATAATAGCAAATGTGGAAATACATATCAACATGGAATAATAAATTTTAAAAAGAAATACTATTTTTACTGTAGTTGAAAAACTGTTAAATAGAGACCTTGGTAAAAATTAAGTGAAGAAAAGCTAATGACTCCATCGGTCTGATTCTCTTAGTACACAAGTTACTCTCCAGAATTTAAGTGTCATGACAGGAGCATAAACTCAGTATCCTACAGCTGGAACATAGTCTCAGGAGTGAAATTCACACACAGAATTTCTGGCTCATGATCAAGAAAACTTTTATCCCAATAAATAAAAAAAATTGTAGTGCTAGAAGGGACAATGGATTTCCCAAAAGAGATGTAGTCCATTTCTCTATATCCATAGATTCCATACCTTCCAGGGGCAGTTACCTTCCTTGCTTTTAAAAATTGTTGCAATATGATTAAAAATCATTCTTCAATATTTTTGTGTGATGTAGCCTGTGGCCTTACACCCTTATGGTTAGAGACACAATGGTTTTCCACAGGTCTAATTGCAAATTATTTCAGCTATAATTCGGTCAATCCGACCTCTGTTGTTAAAGAGAAAATATTGAACACAATCTCGCACTGCATTTAGCCTAAGAAGAATATTCACATGTGTCAGTCTGGAATATTCCCTAGAGAAATATTATTTCCAGTTTACCATAGTGCTTCTAAAATCTCAGCAACAGCTTTGTGAAAAAAATCAGCATTATTTGCATGTGCTGCACGCAGCTTTGTGAAATCACAGTTTTGATCGTTGTTCTAGAATCTCTTACATAGCAGGAAGCAGGAGAGAGTATACAAAATGAGAGATCTCATCCCTGCTGATCGTTGTTCTAGAATCTCTTACATAGCAGGAAGCAGGAGAGAGTATACAAAATGAGAGATCTCATCCCTGCTGGAGATCTGTTTACTCTGTGGTGGATAAGAGATAAAAGTCATTTTGAAATGTTTGCTGTGGCCACAGAATAAATAGGTTTCAAATAAAATGAAACATCTGAAGGGCCTTCATCCTGATTAGTCTAGATCAGTTGGTCCTAAAACAAAAATGCTACACAAGGTCCTTAAAGAAAGTAGCCAAAAGAGCCCCAGGAGAAACAGGGTACAGTATGATAAATGTGTGTTCCACTAAAGGAAATACATTGCAAAACAGAGTTATAAGTGAGCTAGAGCCTAGAGGGGGAAACACACACACACACACACACACACACATACACACACAAAGTGAAGTATTCATGGGTTGATTTCAGGGAATTCAAATAAATACACTTTTATGTGAAGTTGTAAATGATCCATATAAAGGGCCAGGGAAATGGAAAGAATGATCAAAGACCAAAAAATAAGAAAAAAAAAAGGAAAAGTACATAGAATATTAACCTTGCAGAAAAAGCCTGCTTGATTCAAGAACACATGAAAACAATCTAGAAAGTAAAGGAACAAAATGAAATGGGAAATACAAAAGGCATTGAGATAGAGGATAAAGGTTTTACAGATAAATAAAGCAGTAATAAGCTCATGAGAGACATTGTACTTCTTGAGAAACCAAAGGCAACTGGTTAATGGAAGAGGAGGATAGGGGAAGTGTTACTCCCTTTGCTCCATTAGAAAAAGAGAAGAAAACATCCAGAAAACAAACTTATTTTTTTCCAAAGGTAACTAGGTACTGAAAAAAAAAAGAATTATAAGTAGCTCACAAATATGGTAGAAAAATCATTCTTAAGTCAACGAAAGTAGAAATCTAAAGGGACTATTAGTGATAAAAGAAGAAATAAACATTTACATCCATTTATTAGTACAGAAAAATAAAATGTACAGGAAAAGTATATTTTATATGGGTGAGAAGTTGTTTTCTTGCTATCAGATACAATATTTTCAAGTACAGCATGAGATAGTTGTAACCAAATAAACGATAATTTCCCTTCTGTTTAAAATAAATTAAAATAAAGAAAAGACTGATGAAAACATGTTATTGATATAAGTAATGTGAAAAAACACATAAAATTATCAACATAACTCCTATTGAGATATCATGGAACCATGCTTACCAAATATCTTTGTTAACTGCTGGCTGAACTTTATTTCTAAAATACTGAGTTATTTAGAAAATTTCTATAAAATATCCAAATAGTTTTTGTTCCTTAATATTCCAATTTAAGTGCATTACAAATGAATGTAAAGGAAGTCAATATTGTAAGTCAATATGATGAGATATATAAAATATATGCACTTTTATTCATTACATTTCATATCTGTCATTTGCATTCAGATGACCAGAAAGCATTTACGCAGTTAATCCCAAACAGCAATTGCAAAATTCAGAATATGCAGTTTATATGCATGCTTTCTTAGTCTACATTTTCATATCCCATAATAATTTTCAGTATCGAATGGCATTTTTTCCCCATTTTAGAGGAATTGTCAACATGGAATCCAGTGTTATGCATGACCCTATACTTGATCCAAGGCATTGAACCCAGACATGTAAGGTTGTTTCTATAACTCTATTTATTCACCAGAAGCAAGAAAGGGAAAGAAGTTTAAGTTTTCAAGTTTTTGCAACTTTTTGTAATCAAAAGTAATGTATTTCCTCATTATTACACCATGTAAGTCCAAGAAAGATTTATTATATAGTATTCTGATATTTTAAAAGTATAACTTCAATGATAGCATGAAAATACTGCAGACATATAACAGAGTTAACAGAAAACTTGGGGAAATAACCTTAATATATTCTTCAGAGAGTTAGTTCAAATATCTGTAGAACATTATTCAAAAGAGTGGTTCTTTAATGATAAGTTCTACAAGCTATGCAGAAAATGCTTTCAATTGTGGCATGATGGTAATAGAAACACAGATATCAGGACACCAACCCTTTCATCTCTTGGCTGTGACTCATTTCACTAATGCTCTGAATTGTTGTATTCAAAGACAGGACCTCTGTTGACCATTCAGTCTTAAATTATTTCCCATCAGTAAGTGCCATATTAAGGTAATACAATTTATACAATCTACACTGTAGCACAGTGTTGATTTTAAACTGATTCAACTGTATAATGCATGTATTACCATCAAAGTAAATATTCCAGAATGGATAGACTAATACAATGCAATATTATGTTGATATAATTAACAATGTAAACAATTTACCCTGCAATGTCTTGCCATGCAGCTAGCAGATTCTGAAGACATAAACTGATCATCTTCTGTGACGGTCAATGAGCATCTGACTTCTGCCAAATATAGTATTAATTACCATGCCAAAGTGTCGCATAGTGTCAATTCTTTAGTAATCTATTTGTCAATTAACCTACTATGAGGAATGTAAATTGCTGAGAAAGCTGCCTCTCTTTCAGTGAATGGTGTCATTCAGATTCCCCTGATTTTGCTTTGCTTTTTAATCAACAAGCTTAACTGTAGCTTGTAAATCAAATATCAAAGATGAATGGAGTTGTGGGGTATTTTGTTCTCATGTGTCGCTAGCCTCAGTCAATTTAAAAAGATGTTATATAAGGCTGCCTTTATTAAATTACTTAAGGAAAATAATAAAAGCAGCAGGGGGTTCTACTAACACTAAACTTTTTTCTATAAGAAAAAAATATTTTAAAATCATGTTGAAGTGGAAAACACAATCATGTATCTCATTATGTCACGGAAAACTAAACACATCAGAAATAATACTGTTAGCCAGGAAAGAGGGTCATAGAAATGACCTTATTATTGCATTAAATTTTATGCAAAAGATACTTATTATAGTAAGATATTTATATTATTATAAGTATTACATTATAATAAAAATATCTTATTAATAAGTTTTAGTACTTTCACTAGTATCTGTATTATATTTAGTTTCCAAAGACACGTATTTAACTGAACACACTATTAATTTTATATCACTGCTACCTTTGGACTGATTCAACCCCAAGTAAGCAAAACAAAGACATCACCATAGTCATCTTTTGAAGCCCAGGCATGTTTACAGTGTGAAAGAAATACAGGATCCAAAATATTACAGAATGTGCCCAAGCCATGTTCTCCATGTAGCATAAGCCACGTTCAGTGGGTACTCTGAAGAGGCCACAAGTACTCTGAAGAGGCCACAAAGTTGTGGACAGAAGCATATATTTCAATTCTATGAAATAAATTCTAAAGAATTTCTGTGCTATTTCTGAAATTAAAATAACCTTTTTCTCAAATGGGAAAATCTTTTATTGCCTTTGACATCCAAAGGCTAAGTTTAATATTTTGCCTACTATGCTTAGCATAAAAAATATCCGAGTGTTGTGACAGACGCCTATAATCCCAACACTCTGGGAGACTGAGGCAGGAGGATAGCGTGAGGCCAGGTGTTAGGGACCAGCCTGAAGAACACAGCAAGACTCTGTCACTACAAAAAATTAAATAATTAGCTGAGTGTGGTGGTGCATGCCTGAAATCCTAGCTACCTGGGAGGCTGAGGTGGGAAGATCACTTGAGCCTGGAAAGTCGTGGTGGCAGTGAGCTATGATTGTGCCACTGCACGCCAGCCTGGGCGACAGAGCAAGAAACTCTCAAAAACAAATGAACAAAAAAATAAATTGATGAGTAGAAAAGACAAGATATGCTCTTGATATGGGGGAGGACAAGAATTATATGGGAAACTCTGGTCAGATGAATACTAAAGATAAAGGTAAACAAAGACAAAGACATCACCATAGTCACATCAAGAAAGTTCAGAAAATAAATATTGCATAAACAGCCTACACTATTCGTTTTAAGCTAAATCCATAGAAAGTGCCTGGTGGCTCTAATGCTTTTCTCAAAGTTTTGTGGTTAAAAGTATTCATTTAACATAATTCCAACTTTCAATGCCAAACACAGTGAGTGACATTGTTTCCAGATGTAGCTTTTAGCAGATCATGTCTTGAGTAATTAAGTGCAGTCGGATCTGAAAAGACTAGCAATTGAAGCAGCACAGAATACAATTTATTGCCAAACAATTCCAGACACTAGGAAAAAAGTACAATTAAAGTGCTTCAAACATCAGACTCTGTGTTTTTGAAAGCTGCAATTATTCCTTGAAGCAATAGCATCCATTTGTTTTAACACACAAGCGTGCACACATACACACACACACAATAAATAATACAGTTAGTTAACTTGAAGAGATGAGGGAAGTTTATGAAAATATATCATCCCCTCTGAAATACCCTTTGTTTTATTGTTACTTTGTTTGGTTGGGCATGTATATATGATATTATTTAGGGCGGTAATTACACATATAATGGAAACTCTTTGGATGTACACTTTACTCTATCCCAGTTAGTCCTAAGGACAGACAGTTTGACTCCAAACCTGGACATCAGCTCTTAGCTCTCAGCTCTGAAGTGCTCAAAATAGTTTATGTCCATGTATAAACTGAACCATCAGAAATAGGAGCTCAATCCATTAAAATGTCAGAAGATCAAGTTCACAGTAAGGCAATGGCTAAATTTCCAAGCCCACAGCCTGCGTCATTGTCAGAGTCCCAAGATTATTTAGGTAAGTTGATTTATTAACATGGCAGCCAACAAGATTTGTGTTCTTGAAGGCTGATTTATAGACTGAATTCATTGCGTTTCGCAAACTGTAAATAATATCTACTTAGAAACAAAATTTCAAACAGGCCGCTTTTAAATATCAGATAACCATACAAAAGTCCTAAATGTTTTATTCTGTTGCAGGATGGATGTTAGAGCCCTAGGCAAGATCTCCTTTAACACAATCTCACTGAAAGGCCTAAAATGATGAATTTTTTTAGTGTTTTATAATTGTCATTTCTCACTTTGATTTTTTTAACACAACTGACCACAACAGAAAAAATAATCATATGAAAGTTTTCTTATGCTTTATTATGAGCTTACTACATCTTATTTTTACATTAAAGACTGAAATCAATAAACTTTGGGGAAATCTAGTTTATCAAAGCTCAAGGTAATCATTGCTAGATATAGATGAAATGCTTTTGTTTCAACTAGACTGACATCTCTTTTCAATATTTATTTCCTCTTCAAAAGTTCTTGAAAAGGGTTACCTTTTCATTTTTTCCTGATAATCTCAGATAGGAGGATATTCCATGAGTTTTATGGACCAATCATAATCTATTGTTTTAAATAATGCTTGTATTTGAACATTTTAATATTTGTCTCCTGTATATAAAATGCAGGCTTATTCTTACTTGTCATTTGAGTAGTCATTGCCTATATATTATGACTTCAACAACAGGCAAAATATAAGAGTTGGATAACAAAAGTTATCTATTAGATTGCATTTATCAAAGCTGTGAATAAATTATTTAGCAGAGCTTTAATTTAAAGTAAAACTAACACTACTTTTGACAAAAGGTTGGTAGAAGACATACAATTTGCCCTTTTTCTCTAGAATATTTTTACTTGTCATCTAATAGCATCCCTGCTATTCTTGGGTCAGCACTGCACTAATGGGCATAAAACCTGAGGCCCAGTAAGCAAGATTATCCCTTGGAAAGTTATTGGTTCAAAATAAGTGTATAACCAATGCAGGCTAATAAAATTTTTCTTTGGGCCAATTACCTGAGGTGCTTAATAAAATGTTTTATTTCTCCCAGGGTTACCAGGCTGGTTGGATGTATATTTTAGGAAGTCAGAAAATTGCTATTCTGTCACGCAATCGAGTCCAGGTGAAGACAAAAATGGAACCCTATATATTATATGAGTCCCTGGATCCAAGCATACCAGAATCAAATTAATCCCTGGCTTATCTCATTATATCAATCAGTAAATGTCAAATTTTTGCTACTTAGAATTGGGTTGATTTTGCTTGTAACTGAAGAAATTTGACATATACTATGATTACACTATGTGACATCTAACCGTTAGGGCTATAGTTTGATTGAACTATTCAAAATTTCTTTTTAGTTATGTCTTGGCTGTTAACTAAGTCCTCTGAGGGATTATTTGATGTGTTTTTGGGGTAGGACGCATCATGAGATAAGAGGATTTCATTTACTCCACAATAATTATTGATTGTTAACTTGCCTAAAAGCCAAGCAAACTAAACAGCACAGTCTCTGGTCTCAAAGATTTTACATTAATTAGCCAGGGGTGGTGGCACATGCCTGTAATCCCAGCTACTCCAGAGGCTGAGGCAAGAGAATAATTTGAACCCAGGAGGTAGAGGTTGCAGTGAGCCAAGATCACACCATTGCACTCCAGCCTGGTCAACAAGAGCGAAACTCCATCTCAAAAAAAAAAAAAGAGTTTACATTACAGTGAGAAGGATAGACAAAAACAAAAAACAAAAACAAATTTAAAAGTTTTTTAATTTTCCAAGTTTTATGAAGGAAACAAGCAAGGGCATATTGGGGCATCAAGGTGGAGTTTAATTGTAGGAGTAAGATGAACAAATAATTCTCTAAAACATTAATATTAATGTAGGACTTTAAGGTTGAGACAGAACTAGCTACTAGAAAAGAGAGGAGGAAAATTATTCCAAGTAGGAGGACCAATATATGCAAATACCTTAAGGCACACTAGAGAGTGGCTTCCTCCAGGAATGAAGAGAAGTCCAGCATGAGTGGACACGGTCCTCTAGGGAGGAAATAATAGCAAGAAATGACTGGAAAGAAAATAAGGATCACAAATAAATTCAGATATTATAGATCACCAATATTATTTTGAAATCTTTTTATTGTTAGAACAGTACAAAACCACTGAAGATTTTTTTTTTTTTTTTTTTTTTTTTTTTTTTTTTGAGACGGAGTCTCGCTCTGTCGCCCAGGCTGGAGTGCAGTGGCGCGATCTCGGCTCACTGCAAGCTCTGCCTCCCGGGTTCACGCCATTCTCCTGCCTCAGCCTCCCGAGTAGCTGGGACTACAGGCGCCCGCTACCACGCCCGGCTAATTTTTTGTATTTTTAGTAGAGACGGGGTTTCACCGTGTTAGCCAGGATGGTCTCGATCTCCTGACCTCGTGATCCGCCCGCCTCGGCCTCCCAAAGTGCTGGGATTACAGGCGTGAGCCACCGCGCCCGGCCCACTGAAGATTTTTAAGCATGAAATATTGTGATTAGAATTATGTTTAACAAAATCACTTGATATTTTGCAAGTGGGTGAGTGTAGAAGTAAATGAGGCAAGTTTGAAAACTGTTGCATAGTCCAAGTAAGGGATGATGGTGTTTCTTAAAGAAATGGCAGAGCTCTGCAGGAAATATCTTGAAAATGAAGTTGATGGGACTTGTTGATGGACTGGGTAAGGGTAAGGACCTAGACTTCTAGCTAATGTTAGTTATGTGATTACTGGTATCATGTACTAACACAGAGAATACTCAGTGAGGAGAAGATGTAGATGGCAGGAGAGACAAGTGAGAAAACAAAAAAGTATACCAATGTTACCTCAAAGGTCTGTAACTATCAATTGCTCACTATAAACCAATTGAACTAGACCTGGTCTAGTCTAGTTCTAGACTCTGATCTCTGATCTCAGTGTTTACATTACAGTGAGGAAGACAGACAAAAACAAATCAAGCATACAAAAAGATGAAATAACAATGAATTTTCTAAGTTATATGAAGAAAATAAAAAAGAGTATAAGGCAGTGGGAGTGGAGAGACAAGGCCTGAAGATGTAAATATGACCATCATCAACAAGAATATTATGTTTGAATTTGTAGGACTGGATGAGATGACATTGGAAGAATGCAGACAAAGCACAACAAAGGCACAGAGAATACAACAGAGAAATACTAGAGGAAAAGCTGGCCTCTCACACTCTGCCTAGTACTACACAATCAAGTCTTTTCCTGCCTGGGTTTCTGCTTTACTGATTTAGCAACTATCAATCAAAAAGTGAACTCTTATGATAGAGTTTAGTTATATTTCATTGTATTTTTATAGACTCTATATTCTTTGTCATTAAAAGATAAGAAATTTCTTTTTTTTTTTTTTTTTTTTTTTTTTTACTGGTTTCCCCAGGGAAGGAAAAATACGCTTCCACCCTTTTTTCTAAGTGTTCGTCTTTAGTTTTGATTTTGGAAAGATGTTAAGCATTTATTTTTAGTTAAAAATAAAAACTAATTTCATACTAAAATAAATAAATAAATAAATAAATAAATAAAAAATAAAGATATTTCTTATATATAATTTCATTATGTATGTTTCTTTTTTTATTATTATACTTTAAGTTTTAGGGTAAATGTGCACAACGTACAGGTTTGTTACATATGTATACATGTGCCATGCTGGTGTGCTGAACCCAGTAACTCTTCATTTAACATTAGGTATATCTCCTAATGCTATCCCTCCCCGCTCTCCCCACCTCACAACAGGCCCTGGTGTGTGATGTTCCCCTTCCTGTGTCCATGTGTTCTCATTGTTCAATTCCCACCTACAAGTGAGAACATGCGGTGTTTGGTTTTTTGTCCTTGCAATAGTTTGCTGAGAGTGATGGTTTCCAGCTTCATCCATGTCCCTACAAAGGACATGAACTCATCCTTTTTTATAGCTGCATAGTGTTCCATAGTGCATATGTGCAACATTTTCTTAATCCAGTCTATCATTGTTGGACATTTGGGTTGGTTCCAAGTCTTTGCTATTGTGAATAGTGCTGCAATAAACATACGTGTGCATGTGTCTTTATAGCAGCATGATTTATAGTCCTTTGGGTATATACCCAGTAATGGGATGGCTGGGTCAAATGGTATTTCTATTTCTAGATCCCTGAGGAATCGCCACACCAACTTCCACAATGGTTGAACTAGTTTACAGTCCCACCAACAGTGTAAAAGTGTTCCTATTTCTCCACAACCTTTCTAGCATCTGTTGTTTCCTGACTTTTTAATGATCACCATTCTAATTGGTGTGAGATGGTATCTCATTGTGGTTTTGATTTGCATTTCTCTAATAGCCAGTGATGATGAGCATTTTTTCATGTGTCTTTTGGCTGCATAAATGTCTTCTTTTGAGAAGTGTCTGTTCATATCCTTCACCCACTTTTTGATGGGGTTGTTTGTTTTTTTCTTGTAAATTTGTTTGAGTTCATTGTAGATTCTGGATATTAGCCCTTTGTCAGATGAGTAGATTGCAAAAATTTTCTCCCATTCTGTAGGTTGCCTGTTCACTCTGATGGTAGTTTCTTTTGCTGTACAGAAGCTCTTTACTTTAATTAGATCCCGTTTGTCAATTTTGTCTTTTGTTGCCATTGCTTTTGGTGTTTTAGACATGAAGTCCTTGCCCATGCCTATGTCCTGAATAGTATTGCCTAGGTTTTCTTCTAGGGTTTTTATGGTTTTAGACCTAACATTTAAGTCTTTAATCCATCTCGAATTAAATTTTGTATAAGGTGTAAGGAAGGGATCCAGTTTCAGCTTTCTACATATGGCTAGCCATTTTTCAAAGCACCATTTATTAAATAGGGAATCCTTTCCCCATTGCTTGTTTCTGTCAGGTTTGTCAAAGATCAGATAGTTGTAGATATGCGGCGTTACTTCTGAGGGCTCTGTTCTGTTCCATCAGTCTATATCTCTGTTTTGGTACCAGTACCATGCTGTTTTGGTTACTGTAGCCTTATAGTATAGTTTGAAGTCAGGTAGCATGATGCCTCCAGCTTCGTTCTTTTGGCTTAGGATTGACTTGGCGATGTGGGCTCTTTTTTGGTTCCATATGAACTTTAAAGTAGTTTTTTCCAATTCTGTGAAGAAAGTCATTGGTAGCTTGATGGGGATGGCATTGAATCTATAAATTACCTTGGGAAGAATGGCCATTTTCACAATATTGATTCTTCCTTCCTAAACCAGGAATAAGTTGAATCTCTGAATAGACCAATAAAAGGCTTTGAAATTCAGGCAATAATTAATAGCTTACCAACCAAAAAAAAGTCCAGGACCAGATGGATTCACAGCGAATTCTACCAGAGGTACAAGGAGGAGCTGCTACCATTCCTTCTGAAACTATTCCAATCAATAGAAAAAGAAGGAATCCTCCCTAACTCATTTTATGAGGCCAGCATCATCCTGATACTAAAGCCTGGCAGAGACACAACAAAAAAAGAGAATTTTAGACCAATATCCCTGATGAACATCAATGCAAAAATCCTCAATAAAATACTGGCAAACAGAAGCCAGCAGCACATCAAAAAGCTTATCCACTGGGATGCAAGGCTGGTTCAACATACACAGATCAATAAAAAATCCAGCATATAAATAGAACAAATGACAAAAACCACATGATTATCTCAATAGATGCAGAAAAGGCCTTTGACAAAATTCAACAACGCTTCATGCTAAAAACTCTCAATAAATTAGGTATTGATGGGATGTATCTCAAAATAATAAGAGCTATCTATGACAAACCCACAGCCAATATCATACTGAATGGGCAAAAACTAGAAGCATTCCCTTCGAAAACTGGCACAAGACAGGGATGCCCTCTCTCACCACTCCTATTCAACATAGTGTTGGAAGCTCTGGCCAGGGCAATCAGGCAGGAGAAGGAAATAAAGGGTATTCAGATAGGAAAAGAAGAAGTCAAATTGTCCCTGTTTGCAGATGACATGATTGTATATCTAGAAAACACCATCATGTCAGCCCAAAATCTCCTTAAGCTGATAGGCTACTTCAGCAAAGTCTCAGGATACAAAATCAATGTGCAAAAATCACAAGCATTCTTATACACCAATAACAGACAAACAGAGCGCCAAATCATGAGTGAACTCCCATTCACAATTGCTTCAAAGAGAATAAAATACCTAGGAATCCAACTTACAAGGGACGTGAAGGACCTCTTCAAGGAGAACTACAAACCACTGCTCAATGAAATAAAAGAAGATACAAACAAATGGAAGAACATTCCATGCTCATGTATGTTTGTTTGACCTGTAAGGTCCATAAGAATAAGAAGATAGTCGTAACTAGTCTAAGAGTTTCAAGTAAATGTGTGAGCAATCAAGAATAAAACAAAACCTCTAAAAACTGACTCTAAAGTATACTCTAATGGGATCTAATTGTTTAGATCTCATATATTGTGTATTTTTGCATGCCTTGTCTTGCCTCCATTAAAAAGACAAACAGATAATAAAACTTCATTTAACGGAATTGAGGTTCACTAAGCTTTGTGAGATACTGTTGGTTTCTCTGGATATTTGCAAGGAAATTATTCTGAATCATAGACTTAAAATTTGCCAGAGGATTAATGGCTGAGTTTCTGAATGTACAGTAATCATTAGTGTACTTTTTTGAATCTGAGGTATTTCTTACTGAGTAGTGAATCACCATATATATTTATTGTCAGTATTGCTTTACATTTTACTTACAAAATTTGTTCCTTCACTTCTAACCAAGGAAACTATGACATAGAAACTTTGCAAATAGGTTTGGTTTTGAGGTCATATATATGGAAAGAACTATATTTAATTTTATAAGGTGTCACTATTTAAAATATTTTTTATTCTGACTACTAACAAGTGTGAACATGAGGGGTTCTATATATAAAACTTCTACTGTCTATGAAGCTATTTAGGAGATATGAATACCACTAAGGATGTATGTTTTAAAAGACAAAACTTTCTTCTTCCTAGATATTTCTTAAGTTAGAAAGCCCATGCCAGAATTATCTTTAGAATAAACAAGAAGCAATAAATTTGGACTAAATTACATCAATTTTCTTTACTATAGAATTATGCCACAAAACTTTGATAATAACTTTTAAATTGAATCACATATTATAATTAATTAGTTGCTTGTCATAGGTAAATGCATAAAACTAAAGCTGAATTAAATTACGTTTTCAGAGAATGTAGAGTAATGCTCTGTTGGATTCTATTTTGTTGAGTGAAGCTATACAATAAGCTGGTCCTTATTTTTTAATGTATAGGAAAAGATATTCAGAATGAAAATTTTAAGGATTTCTTACCTACCTTTCCCTTAAAATGAAACTGACAAATGGTAGGCAGTACTTGGCTATTGACTGGTGTACAAAAAAAGAAACATCTCAAAACATAAATGAATAAGTATACAATTTTTTCTTTAGAAAGACATATAGAGCTATATTTCACTTAGAAAAATATTAGATGTCACCACTAATTCACTTTTATTGTATCCCAAATTATCAGAAAGTCAAATGAGATATTTCAATCAAATACATGGCAATGACTGTATTTCACACAACCATGTTTACATTTTGAATTTGGTGAGTGAAATTCATGATTGTTTAGCTCCTATTACACATCATCCAAAATCTTCATCACAGTTCAGATCTGATAAAATATGATAATTGAGGATGCTAAGTTAGAAGTTAGATAATATCTATTCCTGAGTCTGATTCTGATCAAAGTGTGGTAGCAAAGCTTTGATACGCATCCTGAGTACAAAACACTGTCAAAATAAGTTTCTAAGGCAGATTAGATGTTGCTACGAACACCAATATAAAATCCATAATGCTTTAAAACATTATAACAGTACACTGTATATTGTTTTTCATTTCATGCTGCTTAAACACTGGACTCATTTTCTGAGTCAATCTTCTTTACTCTTTTATAAGCCTTTGGCAGATACTATTTTTCTCCATGCTACTTACAAGCTGAATTCCTTGCTTGCCTTTGAGAGTCTTTAATTTTTTCTTTGTTTTTCCTCAGATTTGTTTATTAAGAAAAATTATATTGAATAGATATATTTGAGCTTATGTGATAAAGTGTCTTACGTATTTCGGTTATAAATAAGTCAACATATAGAATAATATATGGATATAAATTAATCTATGTCTAAAGTAATAGGGTACATAATTAGGCATTTCTTCTATATAGCAATGGTCCCCCAACCTTTTTGACACCAGGGAACAGTTCTGTGGAAGACAATTTTTCCACGGACCATGGGGGTTGTGGGAGATGGTTTTTCGGATGACTCAAGTGCATTACATTTATTGTGCACTTTATTTCTATTATTATTACATTGTAACATATAATGAAATAATTATACAACTCACCATAATGTAGAATCAGTGGGAGCCCTGGGCTTGTTTTCCTGCAACTAGACGGTCCCATGTGGGGGTGACTGGAGACAGTGATAGATCATCAGGCATAAAGAGCATGCACAGATCCCTGGCATGCACAGTTCACAATAGAATTCATGCGCCTATGAGAATCTCATGTCACTGCTGCTCTGATGAAAGCTACAGCTCAGGTGCTAATGCAAGTGATGGGGAGTGGCCATAAATATAAATGAAGTTTTGCTTGCTTACCTGCCACTCACTTCCCGCTGTGTGGCTCAGTTCCTAAGAGGCTATGGACTGGTATATTGTATATATTGTATATTGTATATAAGGATATACTTTTAAATATTTTGCCTAGTTCATCTTTCTCATCACACTCCCTAACAAAGTATACTTTAAATGTCTTATGCAAAATTCATCTTATCACTTTGTTCTTACCAAATTGATAATTATTTATGCATGTTAGTAATTCTAAATCTCAGTGATCCCTGTTGTTCCATAACAGTACCACTGCTGGAAACTTTAGCTTATAGTATTGGGTCAACAGGAGAATGCTGGGTGCTTCAAAATAAAAGAGAAGTTTGCAGTGATTGTCATTTTATAGCCAAGATGAGACTTAAAGACTTCCTCAAAGTAGATACTCAATAAGCATACTTTATTTTTATTACTGCACTCACATTAGGTTTTATAATACTGTGATATTTACAATGTATATTTCCAAAAATAATTTTATGCGTTTTATTTCATATACTTCTGAGAATTTCTCTGAAATATAGAGGCAGATATTATTAGGTTGGTGCAAAGGTAATTGTGGTTTCTGCTTTTAAAGGTAATGGCAAATATTACATTTACTTTTGCACCAACCTAATACATATTCTTCTTAGATTTTCTTAGTCCCTTATTCATCCTCCTTTAGTATAGAGCCAAATCATAGCCATAGACATATCCTTATCACTTAATCACATGATCAGTTAGATTGTAATGAAAAACTCAAGTAAATAAATGTAATTGAGTACACTAACTCATAGAAAGAAATGTTTTGATTAAGGTCACACTATTTTTTAAGAACTAAAAAAGCCAGAAGTTGATTCCAGAAGTACAGACACCAGCTTTCTCTCTCCTTTAGAATACATTTCTGAGAAAAGTTATTTATCTACCTGAAAAGAAAAAAAAAAAGATTCAGTGCCTGGCATCTAGATAAAAATATATATCTCATGTCAAAATTCAAGCAAAGTAAAATAATGTGTTGTCAGCCTAAAAAGTCCAAAATAGAATGTTTTTGGTGCTGTTGTATTAACTCTTGCTGAATTAAGAGTACCTTACCCAAGCAATATCTACTTGTTCAGGGATTTCCTTTCAGTTGATCAATCACCCCCAGACTGGTGGATCACACATTTGTCTTTCACTGTAAAACATCATAGGGCAGGGTTTCACTCTTTAGCAATTGAATCTCCGCAGCTGTATTTACATATCAATTATGGTCAGTCCTGCTGCTTCTCAGTACACATCCTGTGATTGTTAAATTGATTAGAAAGTTAAGACACTAAAGAAACACTCTTTACATTGCTTCTTGAAGACAAAGCTGTCACTGTGACATTAGGAGCATGTACTACCCTATAACTTGTCTATTTTCTTCTCAATCTTATTGTGACTTATTCACAGAAAATAAAGTTATTTATCCTTTTCTTGGTCTAATTCCACCCTTAACTATATTGGTTGAAACATGAAATTACATTTTTATGGGTAAAAAGGATGGTTCAATCTAATATACTTGCCTAGTGCTTGTGGATGCCATACTAAGAACAATTTCATATGCATTATTCTGTAATAATTACTAGTAGTGATTCTAATATTAGACTGTCTGGGTTCAAATTCCCCTGCTTACCCAATGTGTGACTGAACAAATTGCTATATAGATGTCTGTGTATCTGTTCCTTCAATTTTAAAATGAGAAAAATAATGGCTCTTACTTCATTGGATTATTTTAGAAATCAAATGAGTTAACATTTTGTAAAGTGCTTGGAACAGTGTCTGGACTAAAAGTATTTGATAAATTTAAAATATATTTTTTGTGTGTCTATTACATATAAATATATACATATATAGTTACATATACTTATATATTGTATATACTATATATAATATATAATTATACCATATTACATAATTACCTATAAAATTACAGTATAACATAACATACATATACTTTACTTCTGGAAGTATTACAGTATATATTTCAAAAAACTATCATGCGTTTCATTGTATACACTTTTAAAAATTTCTCTGACATATAGAGGGAAATATTTTATAGATACAAAAATTTATTGTTTGACTAGGAATTATTAATCTACTCACTCATCAAATTTATATTATAACTTTACATTCTGGATACTATGTTTCCTGAAAGGTTTTCACAGACTGATGGAATAGTTAAGACATAGTTTTTTTTAAAAAATTACAATAATTTGATGAAGAATATCGGGAAAAAAGCACTGACAAAAAGTGTTCAGGGTGGCAATTCAGAAAAGAAGTGGATGTTTTGTTTGTTTTTACAATAACAAGCACTGAAATTCACAAACTTCAAATTATCACACAATTGCGAGAATATCTACATTTAGCACAGTCTAAATGGTTATCAAAGTAATGTGAAAATTTAAGAAAAATTGGACTTCCTAGTAAAGGCTATCTTTGTAAAGCATATCTCTATATGAGAGTTGGGTCAAATATTTGGAGAAATAATCTGGTGACATTCGAATTGTACTACTACAGTCCTGGTTTTCTATTCTGCTTTCTGAAAAGAAAGTAATAAATTTACGATCTACTGGGAAAAAAAAAAAGAAGGAAGAGAGCTCCACAGCAGCAGCTTATGACATTGTTTAAAAGCAGGGTTTCTGGAGCTTGACTCCCAGGGTTCAAGACCTAGTTTTGCCACTCTCAAGCTGTGTGAGTTTAAGCAAGGAACTTTATTTCTCTGTGTATGCATTTGTCCAAATGTTGAATGATAATAATAATAATGGGGTTCTTTTTCTTTGTAAAACATTTAGTTCAGTGCTAGATATAAAAGAGGCACTCAATAAATAAGTAAACCACTTAGCTTAGTGACTAAGAGCATAGCTTCTGGAAAAAGACTGTCTGGATTTGAATCTGCCTTCCAGAATTACAAGATGTGAAACTTTACAAAAGTTACTCAAATACTCATAACTATCAATCAAAAGGAGATTTTTTAAAATCTACAAACATTGTGAGAAGGATAAAATAAAAATTTATTTTAAATTTTCCTGAAAAGTATAAATAGCTCATTCACTAATAACATCAGAATAACTCCATACTTTGTAGCTTAAAGCAATAATAGGAAAACTTCTGGAAGGTTATGTGGGCCTGGAAATATTTCTGAAACCATTTTTTGAAAACTACAATCTACTCTGTGGTCATAGCAATTCATTTTCTCCTCATATGCAAAATAGAATCACCTGTTATCCTAAAGATTTGCCTCATAATGCATCAGTTTCAGGATTGAGGTTTACGATCTCATTGCCTAAATTAAATCCAACTACAGAGGAAGTTTCTATCCTGTATTTCTCTAGTACTGTCTCTAGAGAATAGTTCCTATTGATCTGATGACCTATAAGCTAAATAGGCAAGTTAGCTTCCTCTCACAACCTCAATATATTATGGTTAGACATGCAATATAGATCATTTCATTTGAAAGGGAGAGAAATCTTAGACACCCAGAAATCACTCTTCACAGAAATTCTAAAGTACAGCTGGGCACATGTTACAAAGAGTGAGTCTCCATAGCTACTGGAGATTCAGTGGCAGATCTTGGTTTTGTCTCGTGAGATTTTGCTTAGAGCCTCTTTTAAGTCATTATTCCTTTGCCATACAATGTTGGTATTTGTAGCCAAACAGTTCTCTTTTTAGCTGGTTTCCTATCCACAAAAGTTTAAAGCTACAAAGACCTCTTTTCATTGTATCTTTTCCTCCAAGCTGGCAAGGTTTCAACCAATATCATTCTCCTCAAAAAATCTATGAATTGCTTATAAATGTTATCGTAGTTTGCCCCATTAGATAAAATCCACACTCACAAGTCTCCTTGAAATAAGTCTTCCTGTATCTTAGGTTTTCTAAAAGAGCACTTCAGGGCAATGTTCTTAATAGTCTTAGAAGCCTAATTTTTTTTTTAAAGAAAATATATACGAGATACTTAAAGGAATTTTTGTTTAATCTGGGTACCTCAAATCTCTGGACTCTTAACCAAGTGTTGTGCAGTTGCACCCTTGTCTTCATCTATACATCATGTTTTCATGGCAATACCCTGATGCTGTCTTTGCCCAGAAGCCATTTATTAAATTTAGTATTGTTTCCATCTGAAGAGGATGGGAATTGGGAGCAAGTTCATTTTCAAACCCAACAAGTACTTGGTTCTTTGTATTTACTAGTTCTTTCTTCAGTATATCATTCTCCTCAGGCATTTTATGATAGGTAGTGAGAACCCAGGAAGCAACTTCATCCTTCTGCCTGGAAATCTCCTTAGCTAGGTCATCAGTTTATCAGTTATAATTTCGATATTCCACATCACTACAGGCAACTCTTCTAAAACTTTCTGCCACTACAAAACAAATTTTCCCTATCCTCGAGCTTCCAATAACCTCTTTTTCACTTCCCATTAAGTTATCAACAGCCAACTCAAGTGAATCAGACTTTTTACTTTTTGTACTTTCGGCTTCTTCCTGCCCCGCAGTCCTAGATCCACGGGACTAAATTTGAGTTTTCCTTAAATTAATATCTCATCTTACTTCTGCTTAAAAACCTGTAGATATATACATAGATAAATACATAGATATGTATATATAGATATCTATCTATATACAGTTTACCTATTGCTACTCTGTTAACCATCACTTTTTTATTTCCTGCATCGTGGTGCTTTGGTACCTAGAGCCTTGCTGACTCTGGACGGTCTGCCCTTCCCAGGGGCAATTCCTAGAGATAGCAAATAGTTCATGCTCAAGCAGGACTTTCAAATGCAAATCAAAACCCACACCCCCAACTAAGTCCTCTGTCAGGCCCCCCCATTCAGGGCCACTATTCCTGTGCCCTAATCACTCCAGAGCCAGGTACTAGACAACTTGGTATAGCCCTTCTGCCCCAGAAGCAGCTGAAATTATTCAAACTAGGCAATCCTAAACCTAGTTATCCTGCCTGCCATACCCACTTCTCCCCACAGACCCACAATAAGGGATCTTGTCCATGTTTTCCCCACTCCCTGACTGACCCTAGTGCTTCCCATGTGGCCTCTTGTGGCCTCTCCTCTTGGGATCTGAGAGTATAAAGAACCATATTTTCAATGGCAGTTGCCTTTTGATCTGTTAGCCTAGCCATACCTAAATAGTAATAAAACACATATATTTTAAAACAGTATATAACAAACCACACCAAAAGTAGTAGCTTAAAGCAACCCATTAACATGTTTCACAAAACTGAGTTTGGTAGGGCTCAACTGAACAGATAATTTCTGCTTCATTCATTACCATCTGGGGTGGCTGGAAGGATGAGAGTTGGAATCTTTTAGTCTCATTCACTGAAGTCAGCTGCAGTTGATGCTGGCTGTCAGCTGGGACCTTAGGTAGGAGCTTTTGAATGAAACACTGCATATGCCCTCTCTTTGTAGACTGGACTTTCTCAATAATGTGGTAGGTGGATTTCATCATCAAACATCCCAAGACAGAAAAGTAGGTACAAGCCACATCTCATTTATGACCTAGACTCAGAATTCACAGTACATCATTTCTGCCACATTACATTCATTACAGCAATTACACTGTCCTATTCATTTTCTTGAGAAGGAAAGGTAGCCACCATATTTTGATGGGGAAATGGTAAGATTGTGGAAGAGCAGTATGTTGTCAGAAATAGTGAGGAAGACATTTTTGAGAAATACAATCACCCACATGAGCCATAATTGAAGAAAAAAAAAAACAACTAAGGCATATTTTCTGTGTCTTCCTATTCTGGTAATTCTACAAAATAAACCAAGCAGAATGTTTGATATTCATTGCCCAAAGTATTAATATTCCTAAAAATCAGTTATCTGGAACTTTGTTAAAATTTGAGTTAAAGCAAATTATTCTTGTTCATGAGGCATTCCTCTCATAATCCTCTCATATACTTATGTGTTTCAATTCCGGATGTTGTAACCCACAACTTTTTTCCTGTCCAAATATGTAGGCCAGGTGTGGTGGCTCATGCCTGTACTCCCAGCACTTTGGGAGGGTAAGGCAGGAGGATTGCTTGAGTCCAGGACTTTAAAATGAGCCTAGGAGGCATAGCAAGACCTCGTCTCAACCAAAAATGATGATAAAAAAAAAAAAAAACAGCAGGACGTGGTGGCATGCATCTTTATTCTCAGCTACTTTGGTGACTGAGGCTGGAGGATCACCTGAGCCTGGGAGGTCGAGGCTGCAGTGAGCCATGATTGTGCTACCGGACTCCAGGCTGGGAAGAGAGCAAGCAAGACCCCACCTCAAAAAAAAAAAAAAAAAAAAAAAGTTATCCTATTTAAAAAAAAAAATTCCTTATAAAGTTTTCACCTCAAATGCCATCCATTTAATTCAACATTTAAGAGTAAACAGTAAACTTCTTTTCTCATAATTTGGTACCTAGGATTACACAGCCAATAACAGATTTTTCTCAATTTGCATTTATTTTTCCAAAGGTTGAGATTTGCAGAAGTGTGATTTCAATAGTGGTTTGATATTATATATATAAAATTGAATTTAAATTAATTTTTCATTGTGAACTTAGAAATTGTATTTTCTCTTGAAATAATCAGAGATCCTCTGGGGGTGTTGCAACAGCAATCAATTAATCATTCATGGTATTGTGTCATAATAAAATTTTCATTAGTATCTATCTCTTCCTATCTTAAGTGGTTGCTGGTGGTGTCATCGGAATTATCTAGATTGTGAGATTTTTATTTTTTCATATATTCAACAAGAAATATCAGGGGGAAAGCAGTGATCTGATTAGGCAAAAGATACTTTTTCTTTGAGTTCTATGTTTAAATTGCTTTTGATAAAGCAATTAGAAATATCTATTTAATTCCAACTTTATAAGTACATAAATAAATTTCTTTTTAAATTTATTATTTATCTACTCAAGTTTGAAAAGATAGTGATGCAATACATAAATACTGAATTCTTATTTTAATGGAATAAAAACATTTTAAAACTGTTAAATTATTATAAGAACTCCAATTTAAGACTACAAACAATTTCTTTAATAGGTTGAAATTGGTCATTGTTGACTTGTTATTGGAATTTCCTAATGGTATACAAGGAGTTAAATTGCTGTCATTTTTAGGTACACACTGAAGAAGAAAAATGCTTTTTAAAACACAGAAATTGGCTGGGCACGGTGACTCACACCTGTAAATCTAACACTTTGGGAGGCCAATGCAGGAGGATCACTTGAGCCCAGGAGTTTGAAACCAGCCTGGGCAACATGGGGAAAGCCTATAACTACAAAAATTAGCCAGGTATGGTAGTGCCTGCCTATGGTCCCAGCTACTCTGGAGGCTATGGTGGGAGAATCAGCTGAGCCTGGGGAGGTTGAAGTGGCAGTGAGCTATGATGACACCACTGCACTCCAGCCTGGATGACAGAGTGAGACCCTGTCTAAAAAAACAAAACAAAAAAGCACCCAAACAAACAAAAACACTTCTTTAATTTATTACAGAATGATAATATAGCGGAATACTGAATACTGCACTTTTCACCTGTGAAGAGTAAACTGAAGCAGAGCCAATGGTATAGTACAAGTAACGTTCAAGAATTTAATGAATGTGAGCTCCATAGAAAATGATGAGTGCAAATCATGATAACTGTACAGGAATGTTAATGTACCATGTCAATAGGAGGACATTTGTTCCTTTTATGCAGAATTAGCTTTGTTTTGAGCAATTTGGGGAAGAGCAACTGATAAATCACCATGTATTCAGTCAGGGCTTTGAGCCAAAAATTTACATTTTTGTTTCAGCTATGATCAAATGTAGCCAATGCATTTAAAAGAAAAAAATCTCATTTTGGATACCTGATGAATAGTTTACTTATCATTTCTGAGATTCTGGAATGACAATTTATCTATATTTTGAAACACAAAGTATTGAAACATTATTCAGTATAATAATTTCAAAATATTACCTTACCATTTTCTTGAAACCCTCCATTTTCTTGGGTTTGTTGAAAATGCACTTCACCATTACTGGATCTGTGCTAGCAAGGACCTATCCTCATTCTTGATGTCCTCCTATTTTACACTGACTCTCTCTTAGCTCACCTATTTTTCGGATCCTTGTTTTATGTTGTCATAAATGAGAGAGCATTTAGGTAGGTACAAACAAACAACACGTCATCAGAAATTGCCTTTCAGGTAAACGACAGAGAAAATTCAAAGGTGTTAAATTTAGCAAAAGACTCACACTAAATCCAAATGGCCTAAGTGTCATGATTATGCCAAACCAAATACTCTTTTTTACTTTTTTTAGAGATGGGGTCTGACTCTGTCGCTCAGGCTGACATGTAATGGTATGATCATAGCTCACTACAGCCTTTAACTCCTGGGCTCAAGCGGACCTCCTGCCTCAGCTTCCTGAGTAGTTGAGACCCCAGACATGTGCCATCATGCCCTGCTGATTTTGTTATTATATATATTTTTTGGAGAGATGGTCTTGCTTTGTTGCCTAGTCTGGTCTCAAACCCCTGGTTTCAAGTGATCCCGCCACCTCCGCTTCCCAAAGTCCAAAAATTACAGGCATGAGCCACTGCAGCCAGCGCCAAATACCCTTCAGATCCCAAGTTAGCATCAATATAGAAGTTAAACTGCTTCATGTTATAGACTCACAGAATAACTAATTTTCGATATAAACAAGAAATTGTTTGCTAAGTTCTTTACAAAGAGTCTACAAAGAACTAAAAGCACAAATATACAACTGAAAACATTCAACTCAAATGTAGTCATATCACTAACCTTCAGCTGTGAGAACTGGAAAGGAATCAAAATCTGAGCAAGAGACTGAAAGGCTTTGAAAACAAGTACAATGGAAGATACTCTACTGGAATGAAACCAATTGTATTCCAACAGATAAACTAAAGAAATAACCATTGAGAACTATGTCTCTACCAGAACTAGCGACAAGCACAAACTTATTTAAGCCAACTATTCCAGATGTCCACCCACGGGCACAGAGCCGCAGAATCAGATGGTATGACCTGTGTGCCAAAGAAAAACCTTACAAAGCACCATGAACAGAAAAAAAGGGCAGTTGATCTTAATGCCACATAACAGATGGCAATAGAATGTAGAAACAATTATTTTTTTACACATTGTGCCAAGGTTGGAGAGAAAAGGAGGCAATAAGCATTCTCATTTGTGGTAAAAAAGTATATTGCCGCCATGTCAAAACTAGTATGTTCTATAGTCCTTTTCAAAATGGTGTGAAACACTGAAAAGTTTATCTTTATTTCACATCAGAGCATACATTTTAGTTGAGTGATATTATACATATGGAGACCACTTCTCTTTGCCTATAACCAATGCATGTAGAGAGCTTGATACTGCTCACAAAACATTTCTTAAATGTAACAAGCGACCAAATGAGAGAAAAATATGTATGAATTTTACTCTAGTCAAAGGATAGATGGTGGGATTTTTGCTTCAACACTTTGCTTCTCTACTTTATAATTTTTATCATTTTCTTAGCATCCATTTTATACGAATGAAGTTTCAAGATTTATCGTATACTGCAGGTGGACAATGCCTTAATACAGGTGCAAATGGTATAAGACTACATGGATCAGTTTAATACTATGACAACATCTCGGTGTAATTTAGTAATATGGATTGACAGGAACATATAGTTTATTCTTAGCAATCCATATGTGAAGTGTCTGTGGAAACATTTCACAATGCCCATTAGCATTTTTGGCTCTCTGGACACTACCTCCCTATCATTGGTTTGCATGTATTCGGGGAAGGCAAATTAATGATGATATTACTCGAAGTAAAATCTAAGTAGAAAAATATGCACAGATCAACTAAACAAGAAAGTGATACATATCAAAACAAAAGAACAAAGTTTTTTTGATTTATCGGTTGCTTTATGTGCCATTGTCTTCTGATGAGTTTTCCAATTAATGTGCAAAATGACACACTAATTAGAAAATAGTACGTAGTACTATTTTAGATGCTTCTTATGTTTCATACATGTTGCACAAATTATCTTTAAAGCTCATAACTATTTCTACCTAAAAGAGTAAACTAATGAATACAGAGGCTACATAAATTGACCAAAACAGCACAACCAATAAGCCACATTACTGAAATTTAATATTATCCATCTATCTTATTAATCTAAGGAAAATTCAGGAAGAAGTAAGGAATCCTTTAGGTACCTAAGTCTGAAATAATGAATAGGAGTTGTTGTGTTAATTTTATCAGTGGCAGCATGTTGTTGGAAATCATTAAGACATCCAGTGGGGATCATTAAAAATTCTCCCCAAATATTTTACTAGGCATCAATAACAATGATATACATGGCTTTAAGTTTTGTCCTTGAAGACCTAATTAGGCTAGATGGTAGATTCCAACAGACTGCATTTCTAAGCTAAAAGGCCACCAATACTTTTATTATCAAACATATCTCTTAGGCAAAATAAACTAATAGTGGTGTTCAAGCAATTATGCTATAGAAACACTCTTTGTGTAAAGAAATGGCTTATGAAGGACATCATGCTATAATATTTGGTTTTCAAATATGTCTTTATTTCATATTTTACCATCTTAAGTAGGTTTGCAAATTCAAATGCCCTCAGCAACCAGACAAATAGTATAAATATGTGAAGGGACTGGCATTTTATAGTAGGAATTGGTGGTTACCTAAATAATACAGCCTAAATAATACAACTCAAGGTATTTTTAAGTTATTATTATCAATACTGAGTATTAATTATAATATGATACATCTATGATACAGATTACACATTCCATAGATATTAACCTCATTTTATTGATATAATTGGTAACTTGACCATGAATTTATCCACTCATTCATCAAATTTATATTGAAGATTTACCTCCTCGATACCATGGTTCCTAAAACCCATCCTGGAAGTTGATTATTCTTTACATGAAACCACAACACATAATTTAAAAATCTGGATATTTTATGGAAACTTCATTAATTACCATTTGAGATTTAAGATGTTTTCTTCTTACTGTTATATATATACCCCCATATTTGATACGATGCTATGAACATCATAAGAGTCCTGATATGCTTAGTAATTATTTTAAACATTTAATTGATCATCTACTACAATGTCATGCTGAGGATTAATATCAAGCTTGAATCGATTCCTGCAATTTACTTAAAATAAGATGAAAATGGTACACTGTATTCTCTAAAATGAAATTTGTTAAAATAATTCAATGTCAATAACTCCCTTATGGCATCAAGCAGGGTACATCATTGGCAAATAGTAGACCATCTTTGAATGCTGAGAAAAGAGAAAATATAATAACTGTTCTCATCCCACCAGGTGCTATTTCACTAAGTGCCATAACTTATAAAAAATTCTGTTCAGAATAGGCAATATAAGGTGAGGAGGATGTGATCTCCCTGTTGATAGTTCTAACCAGTAATTTAAGCCTGCTTCATTCTGTACCACCTGTAGACTCCATGCGGGCCTAGAGCATAGAAAGCAGAATCAGACCCTTAAGCCTGGATGAGTCAATGCTACTCCATGCTCTGTTATAATTTACTGTAGTTACAAACGTTATAAAGAAAACTGGTATGAAAATTCATCTTTTAAACAAAATCCAAACCATACTTTAGAAGCATTCATGCAATTTCCATCTTGTTAATGTCTAATTTCTATGTTTTTAAATATTTTCCTGTTATTTTTATATTTTTTATTAACTAATATTTGTTTTTCTTTCCTTCTCCATTCCTTTGTTTTCCCTGTAGAGAACCATCCCCCAGTTGGATGTCAGTCAGTGTAATCAACTTTGTTCATTTTATTATTTCTTTTTCCAATTGCTAGTATCCAAATCAGCTATTTAATAAAGGAAAATAAGGCATCTGGGAAGTCTGCTTGCCCCCCACTTTGGTGTCCCTCACCCTAATAGTTTTCAAGAAGTACCAGGTTTAAAAATGGAATGCTCTCATCTGCTCCTTCATTGTTTCTTTTTTTTTTTTTTTTTTTTTTTGAGACAGTCTCACTCTTGTCGCCCAGGCTGGAGTGCCGTGGCGCGATCTCGGCTCACTGCAACCTCCACTTCTTGTGTTCAAAGGATTCTCCTGCCCCACCCTCCTGAGTAGCTGGGACTGCAGGCACCCGCCACCACGCCCGACTAATTTTTTTTTGTATTTTTAGTAGAGACGGGGTTTCACCATATTGGACAGACTGGTCTCAAAACTCCTGATATTGTGATCCACCGGCCTCGGCCCCCCAAAGTGCATTGTTTTTTATAAGAATAATAGATTCTGTGCTAAAACCCTGCACTTGTGATTCCTCATCTGTACCATAATGGAACAGCTCACAACTACAGAATTTTGCTTGGGAATTTGTGGGAAACAACTGCTCCCACTTGAGCTATTCAGAGCTGACTGCAACGATCAGTCAGCTTATGGGACTTCAGAAGTTGCAGTAATGAAAGTTCATTCCACAACAACTTGGAAAGTGAAAATATTATGGAGATGGCTTTGCTCCCCCTCCTTTTGAGTCCCTTGTGAATTTTTGGTCAAACACCCATTCCTGTCTAAAACATTCCTCCTACAGACCAATCACCTGGATAATTGCATTTCCACTAAGAAAGATGCAAGGGAGAAAACAACCAAAAATAACACACAGTGACTCACAGTCATTTGAAAAAATGTTTCTGATTAGGTTTCATATTCAGCACACATATTTCTAAAGGCCCTGGATCTTGAGTTAAATCACATTGAGCAAGCATGTTGTTTCTTTATTGTCTTTAGTAGTTATTTTGTGTGGGTGGTGTGTGTGTGTGTGGGTGGTGACGTTGTGTTTGTGTGTTACCAAGGCATTGAGTATGATAAATTCCAGCAGATAGACTGAAAAAGACAAAAAATGCAACTTTTTTACCCTTTAGGCCTCAGCTAGATAGCTAGGAGAATTTCTCTCTCCTGCCCTGAGGAGGCATAAATAACGACAGGACTGATATGGGGAAAGCAGACAAGCCACTCCCCCCATACGAGGAATTCCTTTCCAACAAGGTCTTCTTAGTGCATTTTTTTTTTTTTGTAGTCCAGGTGCAAGCTATTACCTTGTTTGTGACAACAAAGCATGTGATCTCAGCCTGCGTATTTACAAATGAGTACAGGTGGCATTACAAAATAGACTTTGGAATAGACATTAGAAAGCAGAAAAACAGCAGTGTGTCACAGAGAGTTTTTTCAAAATTGTTTTACTACAGTTACAATCTTTTCTCATTCAAAGACCAAGCTTTCTGGCTAAAACCATTATTGCTATTATTATTATTGTCAATATTATTGCTACATATTATTGTTACTTATCATCACAAAAGGGCTCACCAAAGCCACCATCAATTACTTACGTTATATTTACACATACCAAAAAAGAGTTGCAAGAAATAAAATCTGAAGCTTAGGCAGCAGTGATTAGCCCTTTTTCAAGGTTATTAATTTTGAATAATGCTTTGTTTCCATGGAAATGATTTAGTGATATTAATACAAAGAGAAATAAAAATGAGAAAAATGATTTGAAATGAAGATGAATCAGTGATTCCAATCTCTATATGTGTCTTTTTACCTCTTATTCTTTATGTGAACCACATATACATGTCACACACAACATAAATGTTACTCATAACGTAATATCACATAAAACAAATAGCCTAGCACTGTCCATAGCATTTAATTTTTGCACCATGGACTATTAGTTTCTGTGAATTCATTTCTTTTTACCCTGAAAGAGCATTATTCACAAATATTCAACTTTACTTTTTCCAAAAAATAAAAAAATTATATATATATATATATATATATATATATATATATATATATATATATTTGAGATGGAATCTCACTCTTGTCGCCCAGGCTGGAGTGCAGTGGCACGATCTTGGCTTACTGCACCCTCCACCTTCCAGGTTCAAGCAATTCTCCTGCCCCACCCTCCCAAGTAGCTGGGATTACAGGAACCCACCACCACGCCTGGCTAATTTTTGTATTTTTAATAGAGACTGGGTTTCACCATGTTGGCCAGGCTGGTCTTGAACTCCTGACCTCTGGTAATCCACCCTCTTTGGCCTCCCAAAATGCTGGGATTATAGGCATGAGCCACCGCACCCGGCCAAATGTTCTTTTTTTTTAAAGATTGAGAATGGTGAGTAAAAAAAGAGATGAGAATATGCCTTTATGATTCAGAGCATTGAATGAAGAGCAGAATGTAATTATGTAACTTTGACCTTTAAATTCTCTTAAATCTCCTTAGTGTATTTTATTAAATGGTTGTCTTTTTTAAAGTACAAGTTACGAATTGGAATAGTTTTGGATAATATAGAAAGTGAAACTGTATTTTTGGAATTAAATACTATATTTACTATTCTATGCTAGAACACTTGTTCCTTGAATGTCTAAATCAGCAGCTACTAGTAAAGATTGTCACTTGTAATAGTTTATAAAACTGTTTAAAGAGAAAGTAACAAGATAAATTAGCCCTGGACTTTAAAACTGTGTTCGAATTGTGTTTAACTTACAGCTAAGAGAATTTTAATTATTTATGGAGATACTCTATTGCTCCAAGACTATAATGCAATATTTCTTTCCAAGATACCTTATCTTAAAAAGAAAAGAAAAAAGTTTGTGCAACATTTACAAAAATTGCATTTTGCTTCAAACATAAAAGTTGATGCCATAGAACTCTTGCCAATAATATCTTAAATAAGAAATAATGTTTAGTGCCTTGTACCAAAACTCATTAAACATAAATTTCCAAATACTGTTATATCAAGTAATGGCTTTGTCTGTGTTTGACCTACCCTATAATATAACTAAAGAAAAAAGTAATAAGTGTCTTTTAGATGCTCAGGATGTTTTTAATTGGGGTGAAAGGAAATCTCTCAAAACTCAAACCCATTCAAACTTTTGAATATCTGCTATATAACTCGAAAGAGGTAATGATATGCATTTACATGTCTTTCTTAAAATTTTTAAATATAACTAAGAGGTATATGACTCACAACATCCATAAAAGTTAAACCCAAATCGGAAGGTAAGTTGTCTTAGCAAACTTGGTAATTAGAATGATATTTTTTTCCTTGACGCTACTTTTACTTGAATACATGGAACAGATGTGACATTATAAATTATCTATCCCAAATAGATCTGATGACTAAGACACTGCGTAAAAAGCTAAAATTAGAGACTATTTCAAATATATTTAAAATTTAGAAAAATCCCAATTCATTAAACTATAATTACGTAGCTCATCTATCAATAAATGCAATAAATCTCATTTATATCTTCTATAAAGGAAAAGGTCATGTCTCCTACTTAGATTTGTTCTGTTTCTACATTACATAAATGCATGTGCACATTCCTATGCACACACAGAACTGCCGCCACATTTCGCCATCGTCAATTTGCTTCTACCACCATCATTTTGAAAGACATTTTAAAGGAATATTACTTTAATAAAATTTCAACAGGAAAACTATAGGCCGAATATATCCATATTGTCTGTCACTAGTCAAGGATACTGCAGACAAAAGCCAACAGTAGAATTACATAAATTTTAGAAAAGTTTAGCAAAATAATAGCAAAAACGTTTTAAAGGATAAAATAATACTAACTTTAGCATGTCTCACAAGGAAGTAACTTTGTTTTATTAACTGAATAGTCATGGTAATATTATTATCGTTCAAGAACTACATGAATCATAAGATATATTGGTTATAATAAAAAGAAATCAACTCCTTACTTATAATTTAGCTTGTTTGGAATAAGTATTTGCTATGAAAACTGTATCTTTCAAATATTTAGGAAGTTAAAATACTTTTTACCTGAAAATTTTCTATCTTCTGCTGTAGACTATTGTTGTAATAATATTAATAAAATTAAAACAGTTCCAGTTAAAATCACTGGCTGGTTGTGAGAATTTATTAGGTGGCCTTATTTTGACATATCACAGTTCATCTCCTCTTTTAGTATCTTTCCTTATTAATTCAAATTTCACTTCCTCAGAAATAGAAAGCTTTTTCCTATTATGCAGAATGTGAAATGGAATTAGTAGTTTTAAAGAAGACTACAGTAGAGAATTTTTAGTATCTCACTGAATAAAGTAAATAAACCACAGTAATAGGCTGACATATGTTTGCATTGTTAAAAAAAGAAGAAACAGTTGACATAGAATGTTTAATTCTTCTTAATTAATGAATAAAAGTAGGAGAGTACATTTAAAAATAAATATTCTTTGATCTCAGAAACTGGAAATATAAAACAATGGCTGTGGGTTTTTTTCCAGAACTGTTTAATAGCACATGCTGTGCTCTCGGTTTCAATGTGGGTTAGTGTACTTTGTCTCTGTGATGTAAGAAAAACCCCTTCCTGAAGTGAGAATATGGTGACAGATTCCGGAGGAAAGCAAAGCTTTGGCTGTATTAAATTCAATCCAAAGAAGAAAGTGAACTAAAAATCTATTTGCCACATTCTACATTTATCCATCTAGCTGTGCAAAGAAAACATATTTCAATGTAGAAATCCTATCTAAATTCATATAATGATCTACATAGATATCATGTTGTAAATGAGTAGATTAGCTCTACCAGTTAGCTTCTGCTGCAAAAAAACCACCCCAAATCAGTGACTTAAAACAACAACCTTTAGCCCACAATTCCGTGGGTTAGCTGAGCTGAGCTGAGCTCAGCTAGGCTGTTCTCCTGATCCCAATTGGACTTACTCACATGTCTGCAGGCAATAATGCAACTGTGCTTGTATTGGCTCACTGTTGGCTGGAGAGACAAGATAAACTAGGCCATATGTATCTCACATTCCAGCAGGTTAGCTCAACCTTGTTCATGTGCTAGCTGGACAGGTTTCCCTGGAGGCTCTTGTATGTAAGATCTCTTGAGGCCTATGCTTGGAACTGGTGCAATATTGCTTCTGCCACATTCTCTCTTCCAAAGAAAGTTACAAGGCCAGCTCAGATTCAAAGAGTAGAGAAATAGACTCCATCATATGGTGAGAAGAGCTGCAATGTCACATCGCATTGTTTATGGATACAAGCACAAAATATTATGTGACCATTTTTTTGTAGACTACTATGGTAGATTACATATATTAACCATTTTATAAAGACTTGCTATTTAAATGGATGAGTTAATAACCACATGAATAAGTGAATAATTGGATGATGAAGAGGAGAAGTAATATAACTCTCCTCAGTAAAGTAATATCTTCATTAACTGGTCATGGTCCAGGTCAAAAATGTTGATAATATTTTGTGACTACTGTTTATTCATACCAATAGGCTGTTTTGACTAAATTGAGTATTTGTTTCAGTTTTCTAATCTTTTTATTTATATGCCACTCTCTGAGTTTTCGTTTCCTGAATTGTTAATATAGTTCAGTTATTACTAAAGAATATTTTTTAAACTCATTTTTGAATAAAAGTTTCAAATTTCTTTTGTAGTTATTTATCTCATTAAATTATTTATGCCCATTATATAGTCATTTATTATTCTCATTTTGTCAAACTGGAAAACTAAAATTTATAAGGAAATAATAAAGTATTACTTATATGTATATAATACAAATAAAACTGATATCAAAGGTAAGTTTAAATTTAAAACCTTAACTTTTAGGCAAGCTTTCACTATATTTTTAATGTCTAATTTTCCTTCTACCTCAAAGTAAGAATAATTATTTGAATAGGTCTTTTTCATCCAAATTGCATCTTCATTTCTCCTGGTGTACTTTTATAAAATGAAGAGCACTCTGATAATGAGCTTTAAAAGAAACTGGAAATCATCCATAACTAAATGTCTGCCCACATGCAATACATCTCAAAGTAAGGGCACAGATCTGTAAGAGCAGCAACAATGCAAAGATAATTCAATGTCTAAGTAATTATCATGCGAGCTTCTGAAATTTTAGAATATATATGACGACATTTACTATAGATGGTAAAAAGTTGCTCAAATGCTTATGTGAAATGCATTAATTTAGAATGCATGCAGTATATAAATTTGATTCGGGCTGACATTCTACCTTGGTAGGTCCATATGTTAAATTAAGTTCAACCTCATAATTGTCCCTGCAGTTAGGATATCAGTACAAAAAAGATCAATGCTAGGTTACTGTTTGAGCACAGACAAGGTGCAGGGTTTTATGGTCCCTTAGCTTGCTTCACCATGTGACACTATTAAAATTTTCATAGAGCATAGCATTATACAGAGCTCAATTTGAAAAAGGGTAATGCCCCTTTGAGAGAGTTAGCTCATTTTGTTTTTATTGGTTGTAATGTGTGTGGTGCCAAGCCTCTAGTTTTATCTTCATTGCTTTAAAGAGAAAAACTTGTCTAAGAAGACAAATAAATTAAAATGCAACTACATCTGCTAATTTCCTTTGTTCTTTGTTTATGAAAAAATTTAGCTTTGTGGGAAATTTTTTTTTTGTTTTATTTTATTGTAAAGTGCATCCCAGCTATCTCCTGTGTCCTGGAGTTGGAAGGAAAACAAAATTTGGGATTAGAAGTTCTCTTAAAACAACTCTGAAAGATGAAATAGTCTATCTGAACGTAACTCAAATTAGGTATAAGAAGATTATTTATAATAGCTCTCAAGAGATACTATATATTATATGTATACTACATCATCTATAATATATCATCTGTAACACACACTGTATACTACTACTGTATATTATAGTCTACTAATATTCAGAGGCCCTCTCTGGCTATACATTGGCAATACTGTATGTGAGTGTATGGATGTTGCCATCTGTACATACAAATCACAGTTTATATACAGCATGTGCTTATTTCTCTGGTCCTCGTCTATGGTTAAAGACTCAAGACTTCTTTATTAAGAATGGATCTTGGGCAGTCGCGGTGGCTCACGCCTGTAATCCCAGGACTTTGGGAGCCCAAGGTGGGTGGATCATCTGGGGTCAGAAGCGAGACCAGTCTGACCAATGTGGTGAAACCCTGTCTATACTAAAAATACAAAAATTAGCCATGCATGGTGGTGCGCACCTGTAGTCCCAGCTACTTGGGAAGCTGAGACAGGAGAATTGCTTGAACCCGGGAGGCAGAGGTAGCAGTGAGCCAAGATCATGCCACTGCACTTCAGCCTGGGTGACAGAGTGAGACTCCATCTCAAAAAAAAAAAGTGTGTGTAGGGGGTGTCTTTTCACTCTAATTTAAGTTGTAATATATTTCATTTACAAAATACGCACAATTATATGTCTTACATATTGTACTCCTTGATGACCTCATTACAGAAGTTGGTGATTTTACATAAGAAAATGGTCCTTTTAATTAAACAGAACTACCTGAAAATACCTATACGGGAAAGTTAGCCTGTGAGTAATCAATGTATACATTATCTTTATTTTTTCAAAAAACTTGGAAAAATGGTAATAGTATTTTTACATAAGAGATTTCTTACACTCAGAAATGTGATTTCCTAAATCATCCAGGAATACATAGAGAAAAATCAAAATTTCCTCTATCTTCATCAAACAAACTCTTCAGACTCACTGCAGCAATTTGAAAGATTGCCTTATCAATGTCACCCAAGCTATACTTTTGGACCAGGCTCAGACTGATTTCATAGCAACATTACTTCACATATTATACCAACTTTACAAATTTGTAATGACAAAAGAGAGTGAATGAAAGTCACGATATGTATTATTTTAGTTTCTATAAATTATGATAACCTATATTTTAAGTATTTATTTTCTCAAGTAGAATTTTTTTTAAAAAAATTTAGAAACACAGGCTCTTCAATATTGAAATAAAATATAGAGATTATCTCAGAGAATCTAACATTCACTCTAGGATTCCCTTATATATGATCCCTCATGTCTGCTTAAAAAAATCATCTGGTGGCGGGCAAGTGGCATCAGGGAGATATTGGTTAAAGGACATAAAATTTTAGGTAGATAGAAGAAATAATTTCAAGAGATCTCTTGTACAATATGGTTACTATAATTAATAATAACCTATTGTATTCTTGAAAATTGCTGAATGTAGATTATAAGCGTTCTTACCACACACAAAAAATTGTATGAAGTAATGCATATGTTAATTAGCTCAATTTAGCTATTCTATAATGCATACATATTTTAAACAACATGATGTTGTTTAAGATAAATGTATACATCTTTTATTTTTCAATTTAAAAAACAAATTTAAAAAATTTTCTGTGAACTGGAGTTTATTACATCAATAGAAAGACCATGATACTTTGTTTCAAAATTCTTATATTGTACTAAAATAATATTCCTCACAGTAAGCCTAACTTACCATTAGTAGTTCTCCTTTATGAAACTAATTGAAGTTCTTGATTTCCCTTCTATATGAGCATCTTTTCAAATATTCAGTAGTAACCATATTAACAATAACATTAATAATAAATTTATTGATTACTCTTCCAATATAATAATTTCAGGAACAGTTTTTGTTTTTTGCAGATCTTTTAACAGTAACAACATTCTTAAAAAGTAGACCCAGTTATTAATGTCATTTTACAAATATGGGGAAATGGGGAAAAGATATGAACGATATTTGCCAAAGGTTAAGAAACTGGCCTGATGGGACTGGATCAAACCTAAGGAACCTGGTTCCACAGCTGAGAAAGCTAAATATTGTGCTATAATAATGCAGCTCTTATATTGCCTTTAAGTCTTTCCTTCTCAAATACGTGCATTTCTATCATTTTTCATATATCAAGAATTGGAGTGTCTTCACCATCTCTTGAATTATCCTGTGTGTAAACTGCTACTTTTCAGAATCAGATACAATAGGTTGAATGTGGCATAACTCAGGAAAATTTTTGAGGGTTGATTTTTCCCCTTCATCTAAAGACCATAGCAGCGTAAATGTAGTTTAAGCTAGCACAAGCTTGGGGTAGTCAGGTCATATGGTTGACTCTAATGGAGGAGAAGATCAGTGCAAAGACTCAAGACTCGTTCACAAGAACTATTGCCAATTAGATCTCCTTAAATCTCCACTTTGTAGTTACACTATTGAATGACACAAAGCTATAAATTTATATTCAGCAAATTTTATCCCATACAATTTAACTTGTCAAAAGTCTTTGAACTCTGTACTTTCATCCAGAATATTAGCTATCTTTTTAGCATTGTAGGGTTTATCTTATTATAGTTATCAAACAATTTCTATTCATTTATTTTTCATTCTTGAACTAAAACAATGTTTTTGGTCCAATGGTCAGCCTAAGGTTACTCTAACATCTTATATTTATCCTCACAAAGGCAGTCAGGCAAAACTTATTAAAACTTAAAACAGTTTTGAAAACTCATTTGGTTCTCAAACATTCACTCTCCAGTTATGTTGCAAAGGAATTGCTTACTTGGTAAGGCTTCACTTCCTTTTCGACTTATTTACCTGTTCTCTTCCAATTTATGACATTCTTAGACTAAGACAGCGACAACTCCTTGCAGGAAACAAAAAAAAAAAATCACCTAAAAGTAGGAAACCTTTTTCTCATATGTACTCTAAGAGGAACCAATAAAGAGAATAAGGCCACTGTGATAGGAGAAATTTTACTTGTGTTTTGTGCAAACTCAGTGCGTAATTCCCATTGGCATAGTCATTTATCTTAAGTCATTTGGAACTTCGATTGTTTCTATGGCCCCCTTCTGGGATTATTTTTAAATGCTTATGAGAAACTAAAAAAAAGTAATGAAAAAACAATTTAAACTAATCAGTCTCTTTATTTAGTTAGCATTCTGTTTCCAAACTCTTCCCATAATACTTTCAGAAAACACATTCATCTTGTTCTCAGAGATAATTCTTGGTAATCAACAATTAGAGAAAGAGAAAAAATCAAATACACTACAGGAAAATATAGAATTGTGCAGGACCAGGCTCTTATTTGAAGTGAGCCTGGTACACAGTAATTTCTTATCTGATATAGAGGATTGAAAGATAAGTGAAAATAAAAGTTTTAAATTAATGTATACCAAGAATAAAAATCTATTCTTTGGTAGAAACTCAGCTTGTGTAAACTCTTTAATAATATACTTAAGAATTCAACAATGCTTCTGTATGTAATTCACAGTTACAAATGTCTACAGCTCTGATTCTGACCTTTCAAAACCCCATTAAGCTATGTAAATACAGTACAAAGAAATGTCTGCTGTGAATAAACAGTATTCTAATGTCAACTAAACAAGGACACATTGCCTCACTCTTGTCTCCAGTGCTTACAAGGGCAATGCTGATGTCATAACACATCCTTACTGTTGATTTATATGACAGATCTACCATGAGCCTCATGTCATGGCCTTCCTGTTCAATGTGTGGTTGGAGAGTAAACCCTACTTATATTATTCTCATATTTGACAAATATCACAAACATGGTTAGTGGTCCAATGAACATAATAATAATGAAAATTTTTGAAAAGGTAAAGAAAAGTAAAGGTCCAGGACCTCACATTAAAAAATCATAAAATTTTGGTAGGACAGCCCTTGATTAGCTTGTTATGGATGTATTAATATTTTTAATTACACAATTAATATTCGCTATGGAAAATATAAATCACCACAATCCCGCCAACCACTGGACATTTTTCTCAACATTTCAACACTTACCTTGCAAAGTATCATCTGTGTATGTAGTGTGTGTATGCATATATGCTCACAATCATATAAACACATATAAAAAAGAAAAGAAATCAAATACCAAATATAGTTAAAATACATTTTTCAATTAACAATATATTTGGATCATACTTTTATGTCAAGTAATATATTTCTAAAATACCATTTTGATGAATAATTAATATTCTATTTTGTCCTTAACCCAAAGGACAAAATTTTTTGCCCTTGCTTTAAGGCTGCCCGTGTTGAATGATGAATTCAAAATAAACAACAGTAGAATTTCTAAAGACTTGGCAAGAAAAGTAATGAAGATATCACTTACTCAACTGTATTAGTTTTCTATCTTTGTGTATCTTAGTTCATTTCAGCCAGTATAACAAAGATATCGTAGACTGAGTGGCTTCAACAACAAACATTTATTTGTCACAGTTCTAGAGTCTGGGAAGTTTAAGATCAAGTTGCTGGCACATTTGATGTCTAGTGAGGGTTTACTTCCTGGTTCATATATAGATATCTTCTCACTGTGTCCTCATATTGAGGAAGAGGTGGGCAAGATGTCTGGGGTCTCTTCCAAAATGGTAATCTCACTCATGAAGACTCCATCTTCAAGAATTAATTACCTCACAGAGGCCCCACCTCCTAATACCATCGCATTGGGAGTTAAGATCTCAACATACAGATTTCAGGAGGACACGAACACTCAGACCACAGCATTCCATGCCTGGCTTCCCAAAAGTTATGTCCTTCACATATGAAAAATGCATTCATTTCATTCCAACAACCCCAAAAGTCTTAGCTTGTTACAGCAATGAAATCTAAAGCCTAAAGTTCAAAGTCTTATTTAAATATCAGCTAAATCAGATATTGGTAAGATTTGAAGTACAATTTATCCTGAGGCAAAATTCTTCTCCATCTGTAAGCCTGTGAAATCAAATAATTTATGTGCTTCCAAAATACAATGCTAGGATGGGCTTAGGATAGACAACTCCATTCCAAAAGGGACAATAGGAAAAAAGAAGTGGCAGGTTCCAAGTAAATACAATACAATAAGATAAATTCCTTTATACCTCGGGACTCAAGAATAATCCCCTTTGTCTTGACGCTCTGCCATCCAGACCCACTGGGGTGATAACATCATGACTCAGCATCGTGCTACGCACACTGAGGCTCTCTGTGATGACCCCACTCCCACAATGACTTTGTGGGGCCATACAGCTCTCCCAGACTGGAGTTACAGCTCCATGCTCGTGACTGTCCCAGGCTGGGGTTATGGCTCCATGGCTCTGGATGACCTCTTCCTCTTAAACCTAAGTGTAAACAGCCTGGTATCCCAGGCCCATGCACTCTGGACCTGTGATATGAGCGGCGGCCCTGATGATCTTTAAGTAGCCTTTGGGGTCATTTCTCCATTATGTTGAAGAATAGTGCCTGGCTTCTTTTGGATGGTTGATCTATACTAATCTACTTATAAAACAGCCACTTGTCCACACACAGTGTTCTCATTTTTTGCAAAATGCATAGGCTAAGAATTTTCCAAATATTTAAGTTCTGCCTTTTTGCTTAGTAATTTCATCTTTAAATCACTTTTCTCTTCTTGCATTTTACTATAGGCGGTCAAGAGGAACCAAATCACACTTCAACACCTTGCTTAGAAATTTCCTCAGCTAAATATCCAATTGTATTGCTTCCAAGTTCTAGCTTCCATAAAACACTAGACTACAAACACAATTTAGCCAAGTTTTTTGTCAGTTTATGACAAGAATTGCCCTTCTTCTGTTGTTCAATGACATGTTCTTCATTTCTATCTAATCTCTCATCAGAATGGCCTTTACCATCCGTATTTCTACTAAAATTCTGTTCATTATTTAGATATTCTCTATGAAGATTAAGGCTTTCTCTCCCATACTCGTCTTTTCTTTCTGACCCCTCAGCAGAATCAACTTTAATGTCCATATTTTTAACAAGAACATCAAAACCCTTCTAGCCTCTACACAGTACCCAGTTCTATGGCCACTTCCACATTTTTAGGTATTTGATATGGTAGCACCACATTTCTGATACCAATTTTTATCTAATCTGTTCAGGCTAGTATAACAAAAATATCATAGACTGGGTGGCTTAAACAACAAACCAGTTCATTGATCTTGGACTTTCAATCTCCAGAACTGAGAGAAATAAATGTTTGTTGTTTAAGCCACCCAGTCCACGGCCACTAACAGAAATAAGTGTGTGGTGAGGGCCCACTTGCTGGTTTATAGATGGCCATTTTCTGTGTTCTCACATGGTGGAAGGGTTGAGAGAGATCTCTGAGGTACTAATATAAGGGCACTAATCCATGTAACAGGATTCCACCCTTTTGACCTAATTAACTCCCAAACGCCCCTCCTTTTATTTTATTTTTTTTTTCTTTTTTGGAGATAGTGTCTCACTCCATCACCCAGTTTGGAGTGCAGCAGCACAGTCACAGCTCACAGCACCCTTGACCTCCTCAGCTTCAGTGATCATCCCACCTCAGCCTCTTGAGTAGCTCGGACCACAGGCATGTGCCAACATGCCTGGATTATTTTTAAGTATTTTGTAGAGACAGGGTCTCACCAGGTTGCCCAGGTTGGTCTTGAAATCCTGGCCTCAGTGATCCTCCCATCTTCACCTCCCAAAGTGCTGAGATTACAGATGTGAGCCACCACAACCAGCCACCATCTTTTAATATCATCAGACTGGGGTTAGTATCTTAACATAAGAATTTGGGAAGTAAACAAACATTCAGCCACAGCACTGTGTTACAAATTACTATCAATGTAACAATTACAAAGAACATTAATTTACTATCTCATAGTTTCTGTGACTCAGAACTGTGGGTTACCTGGGTCCTCTGCTCAGGCTCTCTAAAGGCTGAAATCAAAGTGTTGGCCAAGCTGCATTCTCATCTGGAAACTTGACTCAAAAATAATTTGTTTTTTGTCCTTGTGATAGTTTGCTGAGAATGATGGTTTCCAGCTTCATCCACGTCCCTACAAAGGACATAAACTCATCATTTTTAATGGCTGCATAGTATTTCATGGTGTATATGTGCCACATTTTCTTAATCCAGTCTATCATTATTGGACATTTGGGTTGGTTCCAAGTCTTTGCTATTGTGAATAGTGTGAATAGTGCCACAATAAACATACGTGTGCGTGTGTCTTTATAACAGCATGTTCTCACTCATGGGTGGGAATTGAACAGTGAGAACACATGGACACAGGAAGGGGAATATCACACACCGGGGCCTGTTGTGGGGTGGGGGGATGGGGGGAGGGATAGCATTAGGAGTTATACCTAATGTTAAATGACAAGTTAATGGGTGCAGCACACCAACATGGCACATGTATACATATGTAACTAACCTGCACATTGTGCACATGTACCCTAAAACTTAAAGTATAATAATAATAAAAAAATTGTTTTCAATCTCACTACAGTTTTGGTAGAATTTATCTCCTCGCAGCCACAGGGCCCAGGCTCCTGCTTTTTTGTTGTGTGTCAGCTGTGAGTCACTCTGAGGTTCTACAGGCTGCACATTGCTCCTTGACACATGGCCCTTACAGGCAATTCCAAACATATCAGCTCATGTCTTTACCCTCAAAGCTAGGAGAAGTGTGTCTCTCTAAATTTTTTGTCACCTACCTACCAAAGAAAATTTTCTACTTTTAGAGAAAGTACCTAATTAGGTCAGGCTCATCCTAAAAACTCTTTTTGCTCTACAATATGAAATAATCAGGAGAGTAGTATATCATGATATTCACAAGTTTCATACACATTCATGAGGAAGAGATTATACAAGGGCAAGGGTTATTGGGGGTAATCTTAGAATTCTGCCTCCTACATCTGCATACATGGGAAAAGTTAATTCATTCAAATATATTTAACATTTTATCTAAAACAAAAAATACATATTTATTCATCAAAAATTGGATACAGAATTGTATTGTTTTTCTTAATAAATAATGCACACATCCAGTTTAGAATACTGTGAAATAAAGAAAAGCGTTTTGGCCGGCAATTAATAGTATAATTTGTATTTTCCTTTTCACCCAAGATAGATTTGTTAATGTTTTATTTGTCTTTCATCAAAACTAACTTCTAGACCTATATAATATAAAATATGACCTTCACAATCTTAAATTTTTTATAGTTTACTGAGACTTATTTTTGTGGCCTGGGTAAAAACAAGTTTCATGAATATTCTATAAATGTTTGGAGGAAAAATGGAATTTAGGCTTTACAATAAAAATTTGAGTTAATCTAGTGCAATAAAATTTTGTCAAACAGTGTTTTGTAATCATAAGTTAGTTGCATTCTTACAGTGCATAATATAGCACTATAACAACTGTGGACAATTAAATGTCTCTTCTACTGGGACAAGTCTCCATTTTATTTGCATGTTCCCTGTTCTTGGTTCCCTACTTTCTATTTAACTCAATCCCCTGTACTCTGCAACAAAAATTGTGTAATTTTAGATGTGCAATCTATCTCTTTATGGTTGGATCATTTGTAAAAATTATCTTTCTTCTGTAAGGTTTCTCCCATGAGTACACTCTCCTCTTGGGAAACCACATTTAATTTGACTCGGCTGCACATATTTGAGCTTAGTCAATATCAAATGACTAATTGATTGCCTTTTGCAAAAGACCTATCTCCCTAGCCATATACTATGTGCAAAAATTCTCAAAAGGAAATAAAAATTTTTTTTGTAGCTTTCTCAGTTACCTGTCTAGCTGTATTAACGCTAATAAGACTGTCAGTTTATTTTAAAAGTTCAGGAATTTTGAAAATGACCATGAAGTCTGAAGGAATTTAACAATCTCACATAGAGTACAATGAAAACAAGTGACTGTGTCTCTAGTACACACTGGAGAATGCTTGGTAACTTCCGATCCTCTCAAGTCCAGTTTATTACATCTCTCTTGATAACATGGGACTTTGAAATGCTATGGCTTTATATCATCTGCATATTAGGATTATTACCTAATAAATTATGAACGAAATGCAAAGCATAAACTGGTATTAGTATTCACATTGTAAAAATGAAGCCTCAAAAGCAATAATTAGGGAGTCTAAAGCATAAACTCCTTCAAAATAAAAATGAGGTTAAAGATCATTTTTACCTGTAATTTTAAGGTTAAATATCTTTATGCTTAGTACTCTGAAGCACACCTTGATTTGAGTATCCATGCATAAGTGATTTATAAGGAAGTGTTATTGAGGAAACCAAAAAACGATGGCAGCAACAAGAGAAGGAAGAGGAAAAGATCAAGTGGAAAAGCCCTTTGAGGCTAAGAACCAGAGCAGTAGCTTCAACCTGACACTTTCAACCTGACCCTGCAGAGATACTCTGGAGTACACATTATGCCCAGGAGTTGTACTAAGTTAAGTAAAGGAAGGAGGCTGGTATTTGTAAACTCCAGCACCCAATAGTCATTAGTTCAGGGGTGTCATCTAGGTGGGCAAAGAGGCCTCCAGAATCTAAGGCAATCTTCCAAGAAAGCCTCAAACTATTGAAAGCAAAAGCAAACCAAATGGTACCCTCCATGCACACAAACAGGGGTAAAAGGAATGCTGGGAGATCTGAATGAAAAATCAAAATTACACACTATAATTATTATTTTAAACCAAGATATAAATTTGCAAATTATCACATTTTATATATATAAACTTAGGCAGATAGAATATAAAAAAGTGCTAATGAATAACTTTCCACTAGCTATCTGTCATGGCAGTAAAATACACATATACAGATACTTTTATTCTCTCTATATATATTTTGACAAAGTAACAAAGCTTATATATCTATCAGCAAATCCAAAATGAAAGATATGATCAAAGTATGATTAAGGTGCCTCAGAAACATGAGCCAGTAATGCTGTCACGGAAAAAACTATTACATTATGGAATTGTTTACTGTGGTCTAGGCTTGAAGCATTTCAATAATTTTCAGCTTGCAACTGAGGATGCCAACTGAAGCATATAGCATGACAGCAGCAGAAACATTAGACTCAATGTCAGTCAGAACATCGTATGTTTCATTTGCTTGCTTATGTTTAAGTTTTAAAATTCACATGAAACATGTTATTGGTACCAACAGAGGACTTACATCATGCCACCCCTAACAGCTCCCTGGTAGTTTGTGTTATACTCTCATCCCTACACAGACCAAATAAATACAGGTAAACTGGTTTATTTTGTTATCCAAAGCAAATCTGAAAAGGATGTGAGTTTAGAAAGACATATTCTGAAATCAGAAGGAATAGGTTGTGTGTAGGAATGGCCAATTTATCTTAGCTGAAGGAGAAGTTCTATCAAATTTAGTAATTTAAAAAAAATTAGTTTGGGATTTTTTGTCCTTATTTTCTCTTTTTCTTTGCTTACCCAGACTCTCCATCCAGTCAGCCAGAAAATTCAGTATTCTTTGCTTCAGGGAATAACTATAATTTCACAGAGCAGAGAATAAGTACTTTTTCCCCCCTCTTTTAAGTTTCCATTGTGTAGGTTTTAAGGAACCAGAAAGAACACTTGACTGAAAAAAGAAAAATGATCATTTAGAAAAATATCATGAATAAAATGTTAAACAAATGTGTAGAGGTCAGACACTCAATTGTTTTTAAATAAAAAATTTGATTAGAAAAGTGCAGTACATAATTGAGAAGAAGCCCAGGAACCTATTATTGTCGTTTTCAATTGTTGGTTTGAGTTCCTAAAGTTCTAATCACAGTGAATTTTAAATGAAAATGACACGAATTTTCTATTTTCTAAAATGACTACCTGGTTCAGTCATTTTAGACTGAACACACATGCACACACACACACACTTTTTACCCAACAGTTAGAGAATACATACTATTCTCAAGCCCACATGAAATATGATCACAAGTTGACCATAAATATGTTCTCGACAAATTTCAAAGACTTGTCATAATATCAAATTCTATAATCATTATGAAATACAATGTGATGGTTAATTTTATGTGACAATTTGACTGGACCATGAGGTGCCCAGACATTTGGTCAAACATAATTCTAGGTGTGTCTATGTGGGTGTTTCTGAATGAGATGAACATTTGAATCAGTAGACTGAGTAAAGCAGAACACTCTCCCTAATGTGGGTAGACTTCATTAAATCAATAAAAAGCCTGACCCTCTCAAAAGTAAGGAAAGATTCCTCATGCCTGCAGCATCAGATTCTTCAAGCTGCAGCATCTGCTTTTTCCTCCCTTCCAATTTGGCCTTAAACATCAGCACTTTTTGGGTTTGGAACCTACTCGCCTTTGGACTGGAACTCATCAGTAGGCTCTTCTGGGTCCTCTACTCTCTGACTCACCTTGCAGATTCTGGGACTTTCTTCCGTAATTGCATTATACACACATAAACACACACACACACACACACACACACATACATATTTATCATGTTGGTTCTCCTTATATGAAGAACCCTGACTTATATAGTTAGATATTAATAAAATATATAATTTTAAAAAATGTTTCATACATTTACAAAATAACAAACACATGTTTAAATAATTCTTGAGTCAGAGAAGAAGTCATAGTGATAACTACAATACTTGGAACTAAATGATACAGACAATATTATGTATCAAAACTTGTGAAATAACTGTGAGGAATTCCCCTCTTCCCCTAGCCACCAAAATTCATAATGATGCATAAGTAGCAATATGGTTTTCATTGTAATGATGACATTTGAGCCACTAAAAATATCTCCTCAATAATTGAATGCTTGTTTCCAATTTCTACTGCTTTCTTTGGAAAGGACATTATTTTTGAACTATGCGCTCATGCAAACTTTTACCTCCTGTGTTGCAGCACCTATCCCATCAGACTGTAAATTATCTGCTTTATGTGTTCATCACTCACTGTGGAATATAAAGTTGATGGACTTGACAATTAGTGTTATGAGTTATTCAACTTCTTTATCAGAGTACATAGTAGGAACTAAAAAATTTTTTTAACTATTTTGAAAATCTAAATATAAAACTTTTTTTAAAGTTTCTAAATGGTTATATTTCAAAATAAAAAGATGAAAAATTAAGTATCCACATTAAGATGTTAGCAACAGAACAACAGAATAAATTCAAAGAAAATATAAAATAGAAAAAATATAGAAAAGATGAGAGTAAATTCTATTAAACTTTCAAGGATAACATCCCATTCTTATAAAAAGTATCCTAGAAAATAAAATGCAACCATTCTTTTAGCTCACTTTATGAAAGCAAAATTAGACAAGCATAGTGACTAAAGAAAAACAACAGTCCATTTTGATTCATAAACATAGCTAGAAAAATACTTTCTTAAACGAATAAAGGTTTGCCACCAAAACCTTACAACAAATACTTTTTTTTTTTTTTTTTTTTGGTGAGATAAGGTCTTGCTCTGTCACCCACACTGGAGTGCAGTTATGCAATTACAGTTCACTGCAGACACCAACTCCTGAGCCCATGTGATCCTCCCATATCAGCCTCCTGAGTAGCTGGGACTACAGGCTTGAGCAACCATACCCCATTCCCATTCTTTTTATTTTTCTTCTTTGTTTGTTTGTTTTTGGTAGAGATTGGGTCTCTGTTTTCCAGACTGATCTGGAACTCCTGGCCTCAAGAGACCATCCCACCTTGACCTCCCAAAGTGCTGGGATTACACATGTGAGCCACTGCAACTGGCCTAAATATTGCCCTTCTTCTTTAAAAAATAATTTCAACTTTTATTTTAGATTCATGCAGTACATGTGCAGGTTTGCTACTTGGGTATATTGTGTGATGCTAAGGTTTCGGATATCAATTATCCTCTCACCCGTGTACTGAGCATAGTACCCAAAAGTTACTTCTTCACCCCTTGCATCACTCCCTCCCTCCTCTCTCTAGTAGTCACCAGTGTCTATTGTTGCCGTCTTCATGCTCATGAATATCCAATGCTTAGCTCCCTCTTGTAAGTGAGAATACATGGTATTTGGTTTTCTGTTCCTACATTAATTCACTTAGGATAATGACCTCCAGCTGCATCCATGTTGCTGCAAAGGACATGATTTTCATATTTTTTATGCTACAAAGTATTTACTGGCACATAAGCACCACATTTTCTTTATCCAGTCCACCAATGATGGACATCTAGGCTAATTCCATGTCTCTGCTATTGTGAATAGTGCTGTAATGAACATACAAGTTCATGTGCTATTTGGCAAAATGATTTATTTTCTTTTGTAGTAATGGGATTGCTGGGTCGAATAGTTTTGTTTTTAAGTTATTTCAGAAATCTCCAAACTGCTTTCCACGGTAACTGAACTATTTACATTCCCACCAACAGTGTATATGCATTCTTTTTTCTCTCCAGCCTTAGCAGCATCTGTTGTTTTTTGACTTTTTAATGATAGCCATTCTGACTGATATGAGATAATGCCTCATCGTGGTTTTGGATACGCATCTCTCTGATGATTTGTGATGTTGGGTATTTTTCCATGTTTGTTGGCTGCTTTATTTCTTCTTTTGAGAAGTGTCTGTTCATGTCCTTTGCCCACTTTTTAATGAAGTTTTTTGCTTGTTGAACTGTTTAAATTCCTTACAGACTCTGGATATTAGACCTTTGTCAGATGCTGTATTACTGTGTTCTCACTCTGTTAATAACGACATACCTGAAACTGGGTAATTATAATGGAAAGAGGTTTAATTGACTCACAGTTTCACGTGGCTGGGGAATCATGGCAGAAGACAAGGAGGAGTAAGTCACATCTAACATGGCAGCAGGGAAGAGAGAAGTTGTGCAGGGGAACTCCTCTTTATAAAACCATCAGATCTTGTGAGACTTACTCACTATCACAAGAACAGCATGGGAAAGACCCACCCCAAGATTCAGTTACCTCCCACTGGGTACCTCCCAGGACACATGGGAATTGTGTGAGCTACAATTCAAGATGAGATTTGGGTGGGGACGCAGCCAAACCATATCAGATGCATAGTTTGCGAATATCTTCTCCCATTCTGTAGGTTGTCTGGGTACTCTGTTGACTGTTGACAGGTTTTTTGTTTGTTTGCTATTTTGCTGTGCAGGAGCTCTATAGTTTAATTAGTTCCCACTTGTCAATTTTTGTTTCTGTTGCAATTGTTTTTGAGGACTTCATCATACCAAATTTTATTCTCAGTGAAGAAACATTCCAACAGTTTAATTCAAGATCAGGAACAAGACAAGATGTTCATCTATTCTATTTTACTCTTTCGTTTACTGAAAACATATTGATTAAGCCTATACCAGGAAGCCTCTTAGGCATCCTATGATACATAAGCGAATAAATGGACAAAGATCCCTGATTTCAAAGTACTTACATTTATTAAGAGATAATAGAAAACAATCAATAAATACAGTGAATAATTACATAGAATGCTAGCATCTAAAAAGTGATATGGTAAAAAAAAATAAAGTTGAACAGATCAGATTAGATCAGGAGTGCAAGAGGGTGGAGGGGTGTGGAGGGGTGCAGGAGGTAGCATTAAATAAGCAGTCATCTTCAGCCTTACAGTGAAAAGGTTGTTTAGCAAACACATGAAAGGCATGAAGGAGTTGACCCAGCAGATATAAGAAGAAAAATAATTCCTCTCAGTGAAATTTTGCTAAGGCATTAACATGCCTTTGTGTTTGAAGAATAGCAAAGAAGTCAGTGTGGCCAATGCAGTATTCTTGATTGGGTTTCCCTGGAAATAATCTCATTATCAAGGAATTGAATGAATGTAGTTTGCTTAACAGGTGATTCTGAGAAGCAGGCAAGGCAACAAGGCAGAGAAAGAAGAATGGCTTATAAAAGGTGAGTGGATGAGAGTTTACCAGAATGGGCAAATGCTGCCCCATCTTGTAGAGGACTTGCTGAGGACTAGCTGAGGATGCATTTACACAGCATCTCAGAATTTTCCACCACAACAGAGGAAAGCAGCATTTATCCACAGATTCCCATGTCTTACAGATTAACAGTTGTCCTTGGATCATTATATCCCAAACACTTCTGGGCTGTCCTGCAGTGGGCTCAGCAAATTTCCATGCTGCCAGAGTCAGCCCTTGGGCAGAGAAGCAAGAGGCCAGATACACAAGCTTTTGCAGTGCAATCATGCTAGTCAGCATAGAAAATACCCATCACCATAGCTGTAAGTGAATTCAGAGGTAGGTCAATATGATATGAGATGGGGCATCAACAGTGTCTGCTGCAAGCAGTGAGAACAAGAGGAATGGAGAAAAACAGGAGGAGGCTTCAGGAAAGGGAAGCCTTATAAAAGCATTGTACATCTTGTAATGATTTTAAGTTAAATGTGGAACCATTAGAGGGTTATGGAATCATATATATGGCTGTGGTATTGAAGATAGACTGTGGTTGATGGAGTAGAAGCAAACTTAGGGACAGGAAGAACTGTAGAAAGCTGTTAAAGTAATTCTGGCAAGAGATAAAGATGACTTAGATCAGGGCGGTGCTGGGCAAGTGGTGATAAGTGGATCAGATTCTGCATATATTGCTTAAGGTGAAGACTTTTCCATTTTAAACTGTACTAGAAGTACTTAACATTCATTAAGAGGAGAAAAATAAACAAATACCTAAGGATTAGAAAGAATATAAAGCTATTTTCCAATACTGATGACTTGATTGTCTACCTGGAAAATTCCAAATACACTGCAGCCTAATTATGAGAAATAACCAGAAAGTTTGGCAAGGTGGGTTGCTCTGAAATTAATATTTAAAAAATCAATTGCATTTTATACATCCACAACACATAGAATATATAATTCTTTGAAAATGCAGTATGTACATTAGCAACTGATGTGGTACCTAGGAATGTATCCAATAGAAGATGTGTAAGACCTGTACTAAAAAATGCATAGCATGTTTTGACATACATTAAAAACATAAACAGACAAATATTTTGCATTCATGGACAAGAACGCTTAATTAGCAAAAAATGTAAATTTATGCCGAATGAATCCAAAAAGTCAATTCAATTGAATTTTAACAAGAATTTGAAATGCAGATCCTAAAATTTTTGTGGAAGTAAAAAAAAATGCAAAATAGAAGCATAAAGTGAGGGGATTTTTCTTTACAGATATCAAAACCCAATATAAAGCTATGTTGTTTGGACATGTGGCATTTGTGCCAGGAGATAAAAAGTAAGCAATGTAACAGGTAAGAGAGCCCAGAAGCTGACCCAAATATACACAGGACTGAGACATATGGTGGATATAGTATAGCAGATCAGGAGGGAGCAGGGGGAAAGGAGATACTAATAAATGTTGTTGATAGAAATTTTGAATCCATTTTGGACCAAAAAATTAAGAATTTCTATCTCATACTTTTATAGAAACCATTTCAAATGGATTAAATAATTAAGTATTGGGGGGGAAACACAGGATCTTTATGAATAAAACTATAGAACATATTTTTTCTGATTTGGAATGAGAGAATAATTTCTTAAATGTACCCACCCCCAAAAAAGCAATAAACTTGATTATTTCAATTCAGTTCCTCAAAAATATGTCAAAGATGGTGAAAAAACTAAGCCACAGAGTGTGAAAAGATACTTGTAACACATACAACTGACAAAGACTCAGTATCCAGAATATATGAAGAATGCTTATATATCATAATAAAATGACAAATGGATTACATTTTACATCTACTTGCTTGGCAAAATGTAAGAAGTCCACAGTAAGAAAGGATGTGGATCAACAGAAACACTTATGCATTGATCAAAAAATGCAATGTGGCATTTTCTGGAAAAATCACACATTCACATACCTTACTACCCAGAAATTTTATTTCAAAGTACATTTCAAGAAACTCATTTACATGTATACTAAGAGACTTGTACAAGAAAGATCATGGAAGTATGCAAAGTGTTAAATATGATATAAAATGTCCATCAATTAGAGAATAAATTTTAAATTCCAGTATGTTCACATCCATATGATAGAGCAATGAAATAAATAAGCTACAGCTACATTCAACAGCATGGACGAATCATTAAAGCATAATTTTAAGTTCCAAAAGAAGTCTCAGAAAACTAAACCTATATACAAATATGATACATTTCTATAAAGTTTAAACAGACAGAAGAAAATAATAAATTTTTCTAGCATACATACATATGTGATAAAATCATAAATGACAAAAATGAAATAATAAATCCAAAATTCAGAATGATGATTACCTCACAAAGGAGGCAGCGGGTGGTATATGAAATTTGGGGATTATTGGTTTGGATACACGTTTGTTATATCATTAAGCTTTATAATTTATATAAATATAGTAGTCAAGGTTCTCCAGAGAAGCAGAACCAACACCAATAGGATGGAGATATTTATGCATATATCATCTATGTGTGTTTATAGACACATACACAGAGAGAGAGAGAGAGAGAGTTTAATGATAAGAAATTGAGTTATGTAGTTGTGGATGCTGGTAACTCCAAAATCTACAGAGTAAGCAGGCAGGCTGGAGAGCCAAGGAAGAGTTGTAGTTGCTGTCTGGAGCAAGTCTGCTAGCAGAATTCCCCCTTCTTCTTATTGGGATTTCAGTCTTTTTCTTTAGCTCCCACTGATCGGATAAGGTCCACCCACATTATGGAGAGTAATCTTTACTCAAAGTGTATTGATTTTAATGATTAATTTCATCTAAAAAATACATTCACAGCAACATCCAGACATATTTGACCAAACATGTGGTTATTATAGTCCAACCAAGTTGATGTGTATTATTAACCATCACAAGGCCAAGCATAGTGGCTCATGCCTCTAATGTCAGCACTTTGAGAGGCTGAGGCAAGAGGATTCCTTGAGGCCAGGAGTTCAAGACCAGCCTGGGCAATATAGTGAGACTTTACTGAAAAAACAATAGCTGGGTATGGTGGTGCATGCCTGTAGTCCTAACTACTCAGGAGGCTGAGGCAGGAAGATCACTTGAGCCTGGGAGTTTGACGCTGCAGTGAGCTATGGTCATGCCACTGCACTCTACTCTGGGTGACAGAAGAAGACCCTGCCTCTTTTATATACATATATATGTGTGTGTGTGTGTGTATGTGTATATATATGTGTATATATACAAGATATTATGGATATACCATAATATATACTATATAATGTATATTATATAGTATATATTATATATATTACCATAACAAAAAGTAGTACCAGTATTGTTTTGTATATATCGATATATTGCATATTATATGAAAAAAGCAAATAATAGAAAAAGTAAGTTGGAGACTGAGGTAAGAGAGTGAGCCATGGTTGAAAATAAAATGAGAAGAAATAAAAGGGGTTCTGCAACCAGAAGGAACACTTTTAATAAGATGTGTCTCTCTTTGGGCTACAAAACAGGATAATTGGTAGATATGAGTTTAATTCATGAATTTTAAAAGCCCAATATTTTTATTGGGCTTTTAAATAACCAGTCATTTAACCTGGATTACTGTGGACAAGTTACTTAAGCTTTCAGTACCTCCATTTCCCATGAGTAAAATGAGAATAGTAATGGTATCTATCTACTAAGACTATATTCACAACTAAATAAGGTCATCTATATAAAGCCTTAACAATGGTATCTGGAATAGAGCAAATGGAAAATCTTACTATTATCATTAATAAGATTAGAATTTATATGATGGAGCCAGTGGTGCAATGGACAGCACGTCTGACTATGGAACAGAAGATTATGAAATTTATATTTCTACCCATATCATATTATTAGTAATATTGTTATATATTGAGGTATGTAAATGGTACAGTTTCCTCATGAATGTTAGTTTAATGAAAGAAAGAGACAAAGCTTCTCTTGACTTCCTTCTCAATCTGGCAGAACCCCACCTATACAGAAATTATCGCTGACATCTATAGGCCCAATGGTACTAAAGGGCAAGGAGAAGGCTACACTAAATTGTGTCATCTATGTCTACTGTATTTTGCTCCTGTTCATTCTTAGAATGCTGGCTAAATAGATCAAACAGTAATAGCTGATCAGTGGGTTGCCCCTTCTCACCATTCCATACTCCACCAGATACATAAACTTTCAACCATATCATTTTAAAGATATGTGGTTTATTTCCTTAGTTTGTAAAAGAAAAACATTTAAGACATAGCGTGGTAGCATAACTAACCAAATATGTCTGTATTACCTAAAATCCAGGTTTCACTAGGTATAGATCATTTCTAAGATTTTATTTGCAAGTAGGGGTATACATAAAATTAGACAGAGAAAAAACTCACCTCTTGTGATCTTTCAAGTCCTTAAAAGGATATTGATTATTTACGGTAAAATAATCTTTAAAAAGTGTATTATGTTTTGCCAAATTACAATTTCTCCAGAGAAACCACCAGCTTCAGATACAGTAGCCTTTATCTATTATAAGAATGGTTCCCTCTTTCCTCAGGACATTGGTATAAAAATAGTAACTCTGGTGAATTGTAAATAATGCAGTCAAATTATCTATATTAATAAATGGTGCTACCTGTGTGATTCTCCTTTGCTTTCAGAAATTGTTTGAAAACCCCAAATGTCACTTCAGCGGCCCGCTTGAAATTTTTCCCCTACAATGACACTGGGAATAATTAAGTTGTTAAAAGAAGATTCCTAACGAAGGAAAAAACACAAAACAATTAGACAAATATTTTATGCTTATTTTATTTCCCTTCGTTAGTATTTAAAGATCAGAAAACATTTATAATTTAGAGAAAAAAAGGATAAAACATAAATACTAATTTCCCCTTGCCTTAACTGGGAAAAAAATATTAACATTGCTTTGGAATGTAAACCCAAAAGCAATTAAGATCAAATAATAATCTATAAGATTAATGTATGATGTATAATTCATTTGCAATTTTCAAAATCTCAGAATTGATGGTAGACCTAATGCTGTATTATGATAATGGTAGGTTTTAATCTTTATTCTTAAACAACCAAATAACTTCCCCCTCCATATTATTCAGAAATGTTGTACAGCCCCTTTTACATGGCTGATAGGATTTACATTCTCTGTGCTAACCCTTTCTGACCTTACTCAGATAAAGGCCATGCAATCTGGGATTATCTACTTAATCATAGGACTTGAAAAGCTCTCGTCAAGATTAAGGTTCTTGGTTAGGTCAGGAAACCAATAAATTTATTACTGATGTTGAAGTACATTCTCTGATATTGTTAGTTTATTATCTCATGAGAATTGAAATCTGCATTTTATTTCACTTGGGGGAAATATATTAAAGATCCATTTCAATTAGTATTGTGGGATATTAAATGGGACCAGTTTTAAAGGGCCTATTCCCCATAGCAAATACTTTTATTCCTAAATTAAAACATATTCTTATATATAAGACCAAAATTCTAAACAAATTTCCAAAAACCATGCATACTTCTTATTTCTTTTCTTCTAAATTATCAACTATCAATGATATTCCTGCTACTACATTTGATATAAAAAAATGACATCAAATCAACCGCAGAATTCTATGGTAAAAAAGAAATATACATTTCAAAGATTAACACAAGCATTGTAAGTTTAATTAACTCAAAATCTCTTGGAATTTTCAATACTTTAGAAGAGATTTCAGTTGAAGTTTACCATCTTTTATCTATCCTATCCGTTCTTTAACAGATTCTATAAATGTGTGGCGCAGGGGAATCCTTAAATGACCCCCTCTCTGTGCCTCACCTCCTACCCTTGTGATCTCCCATCCTAACTCCCAGAGCTGGGACTGTGAATTGGATGGGATATTATGCCTGTGATTATAGTAGACTACAGGCCAAAAGAGATTTTGCAGATTAAATAATGCTGTGAATCAACTGATTTTCATTCATGGAAAGACAGACTTTTTTCAGTAAATTGGCCAGTTCTAATCACTTGAGTCTTCAAAAGCACAGAACTTTCTTTAACTGGTAGCAGAAGAGAAAATCAGAAAGATTCAAAGAATGAAAAATACTTGACTTGCCATTGTTGGTTTGAAGGTGGAGAGGACCACGTGAGAAAGAATGCAGGTGGCTTCCAGGAACAGAGCACAGGGCCCAGATGACACCCAGCAAGAAAGAAGCAGGGACCTCAGATCTACAATGCACAGCAAGGAACTGGACTGCCCATGATCTGAATGAGGATGGAAGTGGACTCTTCCCGAGAGCATCCAGATAAAAGCCCAAAACTCCTGACAACTTCATTTCAGCCTTGTGAGACTAAGTAAAGAATCGAGCTGAGCCTTCCCAGGCTTCTAATTTACAGAACTATGAACTAATAGCTTTGAGAAAATGTGTAAATCCTCTATGTTTATGTGACATTGCTATCTTCATTTGGGTCTTATAACCACAGCACAATATTACCCTTAGTATAGGACAAACGTATTAATAATTGGGACCTCCATGTTAAAATAAGGAAAGTTTATTAGTGTATCGGGTTTCTATTTCTTGAAACAAATTTAGTAGCTTAAAAGAACACAAAGGTACACATAGAAAAAAAATAGCTCTTTTATTCTCTAAACCTGGTCTAATTTTCTGCTGGAGCCTACCCCACACAAAAGAAAACTTATTCTTGCCAAATAACAATATTTCAGTCTCTTCAGGTTTTTATACTTAGTCTCTTCAAACTCCATATCCTTCACAGACATGTTTTAAAGAATCTTTTTTGGATCATTCAATCTTTTAAGATGGATGCTCCATCTTGACATTCTTTCCCCTTCACTTTTTTCTTCTTCCTCAGAGGAGGATGTGAGTATATGAGGAGACTTACGTCGTTCTCATGACAGCGAGTGAGGGGTGCAGTTATACCTTGTATCCTTGGGCTCCTCCAGTCTCTTTGACAAGTTTCTCATCTGTCTGACTTCTGCTCCCCCTGCTGGAACTCCTGCCAGGTTTCTTAGGGCTTCATCAAGGCCCAATGATGAGCTCTAATTCCCAAGGCAGTACCTCAGCCCTTGCTGGTATTGTGAACTTTCTCAGGAACCTCTGCTATATCTTCCATCCACGCCAGGAATAAGCAACCCATTCCTATCCTCTAATCACCGCAGTTGGATCATATCACCTCAAATAGTTTCACTTGGAGCAGGGTCATGCAGGAACACTGGATTCCACTTACACTTCATACGTACAGCAAGCAACTCAAGAATAATTACATCTCTTCTTAAGCCTAACCATGTTGAGTCCCAAAATTTAGGTTTTTTGTAACCTCAGAGACGAAATCTCCTTCCAGAATTCCACAACCTAGAGACTCTAAAGTGCTCCCAGCCTTGGTAATTGCTTCAACTTATACAAGATACCTCCTCCTGTCCAAGACAAAGTCTGAAAATAGGAGACTGGGTGTACCGGATTTTTCAGCCCTTCACTCATCTGCCTTTCTCTCCCTTTATCTCTCAAAATTCCTTGTGACCAAAGGACAGGTTCTGCGCTATCTATCTACTGCTTTTACATCAATGCATTACATGGAATGTAAAGATAGGAATGATTCTCCCTATCATTGGTACCAACCTATGAGGACTATCACTGAAGCTGAAAGGTGAGTCTTCTCCATGTTTAGGAAAGAATTTTCAAAGTGTGAGCCATTGATGTTTCCGCATTGGTATGTTAAGCAAATTTAGAAAATATCCACTCCAAAGTTTTCCTTCCAAACCAGTTTTCTTATGGTAATATTGTCTTTTGGTCTTTAGAAATTCAACATTAATTCTATCTTAATCTTTGCAAACTGCTACAAGATTACTAATGCTACCTACTCATCTTCTAAAGCTAAGAGAAACTAGTTTATCTAAAGAACTTATAAACAGAAAGTCAAAGAGAAAACCATAATAATATAATCAAAATACCACCCAGGTACTTGAAAACATCATAAGGTTGTGCAAAGAGGTCTCAACATGGGAAAATTTTTATTATTTTCTCATCTTTAGTAGAGATAAACCAGTTTAAACATTTGCAAAAATAGATTTTCCATGAATCTCACTGTGTCACTGGACGAAAACAAAGGTTATTTTTCTTACTACATTGAATGCTGAAATAAGACACCTAGTCTAATCATAACCTCGATGACATAAAAAATAGTAGGATTTAGGCCGGGTGCAGTGGCTCACGCCTGTAATCCCAGCACTTTGGGAGGCCGAGGCGGGTGGATCACGTGGTCAGGAGAGACCACGGTGAAACCCCGTCTCTACTAAAAATACAAAAAATTAGCCGGGCGTGGTGGCGGGCGCCTGTAGTCCCAGCTACTTGGGAGGCTGAGGCAGGAGAATGGCGTGAACCTGGGAGGCGGAGCTTGCAGTGAGCCGAGATTGCGCCAGTGCACTCCAGCCTGGGTGACAGAGCCAGACTCCATATCAAAAAAAAAAAAAAAAAAAGTAGGATTTAAAGACAGTTTTTGTAATGATAACACATGATTGATTTAGAATATATCACCAAATGGCCATTATGGGAAAAGGCTTCCTTCTCTAATTGAAAGCAAAGGTAATCTTTCCACATGCCTGGCAGCTTTTAAAACATCCAAGATCACAATGGTGGACAGAAACATATGTAGCCCCGTGTAGGACACTTCTCTGCTGATATCATATAATCTTAGATTGTAACTAATTTCCAGCAATGGGTAAATTTTCAATACTTAAAAATTAAAATACGTTTTTTGAAGACTTGTCTCGTATGCAGTGTTCATCCTGTTTTCTTATAGAGACGTGACTGAAAATAACTTAAGGAACAACCTTTCTTCTATATTTCCAAGGCTCTAAGTATAACGATAAAATGGAAATACAGCATTGTCCTAATTTATTTTTAATCTTTTCCTATGATTTATTATGTAGGACACTGGACAATCCCTAGAGAGCTAGAATTCTGTGCTACAGCATATTCAACATTGCCACTTATTCATTTAAGTCTGTATTTCTTTTTTTTAAAGTCTATATTTCCAAAGTTGCAGTACCTAATATTTCCAGGAAGTTCTCATAGTTTTAGTGTTTGTTGAGTGGAAACTCCACTGTGTGGTCTTTCAGCTGCAAAAATTTCCAGTTTTATGGAGAAATATCAGTAACAATTTAATTTCCTTCTGTTTTGTGAGCATCTTTTCTGTGAATATCTTTCATTAACAAAATGTTTCCAATAATCACATCACATTTTTGAATGCTGCTTTTGATTTATGAAGACTGAAGGCAGATGACGAGTTAATTGAAAGAAAGAGCAAAGGGTATGGGGGAAAAATTATATGATAGAGAGCTCAGTGACTACTAGCTGTGTAAGAAAATGAAAAATGTGCACATTAACTCATCTATTTCTATTAGGCTCATTTACTAAAGCTGTAGCAAACTGTTTACCCTGCTGGTTAGCTCTTGCAAGAGTAACTCTGATCTCATGAATGTCAGCACTTGCCCTCCAGGTTTCCTCAGCTTTCAGCACAGATACCTTTCTTGTCCAGCTCTTCAAAGCAAAGAAAAGAAGAAAGGAAAAGGAAAAAAGCATCCAGTGGGAGATCACAACATCCTCCACAGGGAATCCCTCCTGCGATCTGCTGACTGTAAGAACATGTTGAGACGGTGCTCAGTATGCCATAATCCATTCTGAATGTGACTGGAACCTTCTGTGCAAAGTAAGCCAAAGTTCAGTCAGATGTCAACACAGAAGGGAAACAGAATCCATATTTTGCATCTCTGTCAAACAATTAGTTGTCACCTATAATTTCTTATTGTCAAAGGGCGAATTCATTCTTTCTTAAGAATTTTCTTGTTTTGTCAGCTGAGTAACAGCAAGGCAAAATATTCACCTAAAGGTACTTCAGCAATTTTAATTTGTTATTTCAGTCCTTGTAAAATAACAAGTTTCAGCCTCAAGAACCTGAGACTGTTTTTGGAGTAGTGTTCCAGATGATCTTATCTCTAGAGAAATCTCAAGGAAACTTAAGCAGTTTCATAGTCACCTTAAGGCATAATCCAATGGAACTATATTCTTATGCCATTCATGGTTTTTCTAGGTCCGCTTCATCTAAGCCCATTTACAGAGGGTCTGTTTTATTACCAAAGCTTAGTGAGTCTATTAAGAGAACCAATTAATTTTTAGATAAATGTGTATGTATGAGACAAATGTAAATGACTGATACATTGATCACAAGATGTTTATCCAACAGATTGAAACATCACTTTTTCTATGTTTCATATCACCTCCATGTGTTAATTTCCCTTGTAGTCCATGTAGAATTCCTTAACCAAAACTACATAATTTCTCACATTAAGTATTTCAATAGCCTGCCATTGAGTCTGCCTTCTTCATCTCCTCTCTTGTATTAATGTCTCACGCCTTCATTCTGATGCTACCTTTCGCTTTCTAAAATAAAGTGGTGATCATGTCACTTTCCTGCTGAACTTTCTCTGGATTTTCATTTCATACAAAACGAAGTTCAAACAACTCACCATTCAAATATATTTGGAGTCTCTTTCAACTACATTTTCAGGTTCATCTACTCCTTCAGTGTCATGCCCACTTACAAACTCTACTCCTTATAATGTAAAATACACCCTAGCTGCTGCCAGTTACCCAACACAATCCAGTAAAAGAAGATAATTTCTACCTCTGTGTTGCTGCACATATTCTACATACCTAAAATATCAACTACAATCTCACACTGAAAGTTGCTTCCCTTACAAATATTATCACATCCCTCCCTGATGACTCCAAGTGGAATTTATTTCTCCCACTACTATGCCTACTTACAAGACAATTCTTTACTTAGAGACACTTAATTCCCATAGACTCTGATCTCCTCAATCAAGGGTTTCATTTTATTCAAGCTCTTTAAAATAGGAATTATATAAATTTTTGAACTGTCCATTGAATAAAATCATAAAATACTCTAGTAAAATAATATCTGATATTCTTCCCTATGGATTTATCCATCCCAAAGTAGCAATACTATTGGCTCCTTCATTGTAAGGCGATGTCATTTTCCATTAACACTTTAAACATAATTGCTGAATATATTGCTATAATTCCATTGATATAAGTAAATTACAATCATACCAGCTGTGGTAAACAGACACAGGAGCTTTGCTAAAATCTTATTATTTGATTGTAAATGAATTACGTTGAAATGAAACAGTATAGTAGTTCAGGTTAACTGCATTTTAGACTTATTTGTGACAGCATCACATGGTTTTACCTGAATAACACAGTTTTCACCTATCACAGGGCACTATTAAGAACATCTACATGAAACAGTGAGCATATGTATTATGGTTTCGTATCCAATTTTTTACATATGTAAACCTGATCCCCTTGAAAAGGAGCTTTCATAATAACTAGTACATTAAAGAAAAAGTTTCTTTATTCTTAGAATTGTACATTTATATTGTTTACTTTTATTTAAAAACATGAAATTCATTCTATTAATATACAACAAAAGCATGCCAGATAGCAGTAATTGTTTCACTAAATAATGGTATGCTGTTTAAAAAATAATTAATTTCCTGAATTCTAAATTGTTTATATTATTTCAGTTATAACTAAGGATGAGGTATGCAATACAATCTTTCTCTGCCACTTTCTCTTAACTACCAAATGGATATCATTTGTTATAAGTTTAAGGATACTTGAACAGCTGAAAACTGTTGCAAAGGCTTTTACGAAGGTGCTTTAGAAAGCAAAGTCGTTGACACAAAAAAAAGGCAAATCTTTGAAATGCTTACATAATGAAAAAGAATTTAAATTATAGGAAAGACAATCAATATTAAAACAATTAAACATGGATTTTTTAAAGGTATTATACAATCTCCCTGTTTCAACCAACAACTAAAATCAGTGACAGTGAAAAGTAGCAAACAAAATTACGGTTCTATTTGCTATTTGATTTCATTAACATATCTCAATCGATTTTGCAAATCAAACTTCCTCATGTCATCTCCTAAGTGGAACATATTTTAATGATTATTCGTTTCTAACCAGCCCATAGATTCTTGTAGGCTCAAAATCTTTTAGTTTCATTCACCTTTGAATGCATTTCATTTGCATAAGTTTAGGAAAAATATTTAAAGGTAAGACTTAAAAATAAATGTGTATATTACTTAGTTATTTAAGTGAAAGAACTCTAAAATCAGTATAAAGAATTGAAGGAATTTATTATTTTATCATTATAAGTTATCTTCAAGAACTGTACAAGCAAGAGAGTTTGAGATGAAAATCAAGATTCTCTTTCAAATTAATTCTGTTTCAAATGAATTAATGCTGCAAGTTGGATTTAAAGTACAAAAAGGTTATCATCACCATCAAGTAACATTTAATAAGCATTTAAGAGAACATGAAGCTTCTCTTTTGATTATACTGAAATTCTTCATAAAAAGCAATCTACTTTCAGGATCCAGTACTAAAAGAGCCTATTATTATAGCAAATGTGAGTAAATTAAATAACAATCATTAAGCAAATAAACAAAATGTAAGGAAGATATAGCTGCATTAGGTTAAAGCAAGAAATACCGTAGAACAATTATCAGTAATAAATAAGAGTTTCAAGCTTGAACAAAATAAGAATTTAACATTTCAAAATGTAATTAGGCATTATCTGTGCATTTGAGACCCTGGATATGAGGTCCACATGTGTTTAAGCAGGAAATAGACCTTTCATTCATTCAAAAGACAGACAAAATCAAATTACATTATAATTTGCACAAACCAGGACATTTCTCACTCCTAATAATTTTAATAGTTCCAGCAGGTCAACAAGAACTTTTGCAAAGTTGGTCAGGTTATCAGAGTTGAACACTTCTGAAAGTACAATTTGTCTTTTTACCAGTTTCATGTATTATCTAGTTCTGCATTGTAAACTGGAAATATTCTGATTGCCTTCTGGTACACTAATATTTCTTCATCATTTCCCTTACACTTGATTAAATGGCATGTTCATCAACATTTTTTAAAGGTTATTTGTTATTACAGTTCAGTTAACAACCCATTTTAGGGATGGATAAAATGAGGAATAAGAATGCGGAGTCAATCAGATAAATTCAGTCAACTTGTTCAAAACTTGGAATCAGAACTTAAGTTTAAAAAACGGAAGAAAATTAGTAGGTCCAAGATCAGCCCAGCTTAGCAAATAGAAAGAGTAGTCAGCCATGAACACAATATGATATATTAATCATTTATATTTTTGAGAATAATTAAATCCAATTAATGGCTAAGAAATACTTTTTTTTATGACAGAGTGAAGCTGGGAGGGGAGGTTTGGAGAGAAATGAGATATTGAGCTCCTTCACTCTTCTACTCATAAATAAAGGTAGAAGAGTCAGTTGAGGCTTCTTCACAATTGTCTCAAGTTTTGTGTTTCAGAGCCATAGTGTAATTGGTTCTCAAATACTTTCTAATTCCTTTTCTGTATACTCATCTGTACAGATCATTTTTTAATGTGAACCTTTCCAATGTCTTTCTACTTCACACCTGCATCCATCACTGGCAGCATATATCTGATTTTCTTTCTAGATTACTTTACTAAAGTGTCAACTATTTGTTTTATTGCATATGTTTCGGGGTGACCTTCTTTTACACTCCTTCTTTTGTTTTTTTTTCCTGCAGCTGAGACTATTTTTAAATCAACAATAAGCCAGGCTGGGATCATCCTCACCTTCACTTTCATAGGATTTAAGTGTCTCTCGTTGTACAATCATAGGATTCAGCCACCCTTGCTTTTAAACAAGTTCTTGAACTCTAGTTCTGACTTACTTGTGAAATCATCTTTTAAAATACCAACAAGAGGCTATTTATATAGACACTATGTCTAAATTTTTCATATAATTATGTTTAGGTCTTATATTTTAAAATTATATAATAATTTATGTGTTGTTTTCACATAATAAAATATATATTTTTAAATTATATTATCAATTTTAAAGACAGATATTGTATTTCATCATAATAATATACAAACATTACCCTAAGTAAAATGATTTAAACAATATTGCTGTAAATGCTTAGAGGGATGCTGTAAAATTTATCCAGCTTCTATTTGAACACATTCGTTATTCCCTTCCCATCACATATGCTCATAATTTTTTGAATAACTATGGAGTCTAGCTTTGTGTCTAAAGTTTTTAATCTCAAATTCTCAAATTCTTTTCAATGAAAAAATGATAATAATGACAACAGTGTCAGACATAATAGTAAATCTTCAATATCAAATTCTCCATAACTGAAAAAAGGGATTATATCTACTTTGTTACCCAAGTTTTCCTCTATTTTGTTGATATCCTAATGTAAAGGATGTTATAACATTAATCTCAAATTGTAAAAGTGGAGAATAATGAAAAATACTGTTATATCTCATCCTATGAAGTTCTTATAAATGTTTATTAAAACAGCAAAATGAAATTCAACTTTAAATGTAACTATAATCAAAAGTTACACATTTTAACTAGTTTCTCACAAGTCTAATAAGAGCAAAATTCTGCATTTGAAACAATATGAAATAGAGATTAATGTTGCCAAGATGTTGTTAATATTGTAGATTCCAATTTAATAAAAAAATTTTAAAACAGAGAGGTAGGGAATTATATTCAAACATTTTCAACATTTAATATCCAATATAGTTGAAAGCGCCTGGAGCAAATGTGAGTATATAAACATACTGACAGTATTTCTAACTTAGCCTGTCCCTGGAGACTTCGATAAAAGTCAGACAACATACTTTAGGACAAACACGCTAAATAATGGGAAATTAACTTCTTATGATTCTCATTTTTAAAAATCCTTTTGCTTGAAGTATATCTTTCAAAAACCAAAAGCATTATGTCACATAGAGTATGTACTTTACTCACAGGATATCTTCATCCATAATTTTGGATGAAATCCACCTAAGTTCTGTCTTATTTTATGAAAAAGACTTTTGATCATTGCCTATTGTCAGATTCTTAGATGGGAATATCTCAAAGTTTTAGAAGTAAAAGTGAGTCTGAAATGGAAGTTATTCTTAATCCGACTGAAGAAAAATTATAGTAATATTATTAAGAAATTGAGCTTTCATGTACGTACCACTTTCTATAAGGCAGTCATTGTTCTGAGTGCATTACAAATATACTCAATTTAATTTTATCATAACTGTGTGAGGCAAACTATTATTATTATTCACAATTTACAGATGAAGAAATTCACAGACAGCATAGAACTAGTAAGTGATTACAGATCTGACCTAGGGAGTTTGGCTCTAGAGGCCATGAGCCTGCTCACTACACAGCTCAGTTTCTCATTATGAAAAACTACAGATAGCTAGGAAAAATAAAAATCGCTGCCTGCATGTGAGTAAAACACCAAGCCACATACATTTTATTACATATCATAAACTCCACAAAGCACTTCATCTCTTTCTCTCTTAAGACACTTATTTCACTCTACCTAGTATTATAAATATTTTTTACATAAATTCTCTCACATCAGTTTATATCAAGACTCTAAATTCCCTGACATAAAAACTGTGCCTGGTTTTTTTAATCTTTCAAAATCCTAGTACAGTCTTCCATATTCTTTAAACATTCATTAAGCATATTTGCATAATAAAACAAAAATGTCTCCTGCATCAGGAAATTGGGTAAAACAAAAATTTACTTAACAAAATGAACTACTGATCTGGATTAAATTTTGACTCTCCATATAACAAATGATTCTTCATATAACTCCCTCCTCTTGCCAAAAATAAAAATAGATATCAATCCTTTGAAATATCAACCCCCACTGAGAGAATTCAACCCATGAGAACTGAGAAAAATTAAATATAAAATTTTAGCCTGTGGTATTGTTTTCAATTCTTTCAAATTTTAATAACTTACAACCTATTTTATTTAAAATTCAGCATACTTTCACTTAGCCACTGATTTCTAGTCTTTCTAATTTAACTGGTTTAAAAATTTTTAGCAGCCATGGAATTTATGCAACAATTGTAGTTTTAGCATTTTGGCATGAAAAGAAAGGAAAATGGCTGAAACCAAAATCAGAGAATGACCCAGATCATAAAGGTGAGAAGCATCAGACATGTTCATGTTACATTTGCCCTATCTAAGGGAGTAATAGGAAATAATAATGGAGAAATGATAGAAATCAGGGATAGATATAGAATTGTAATTTAACCTCATTTGAATGATTGTTGAAGCCATAGAAAAGAATTTAATGAAAAGAAGAATGGAAAAGAAAGAAAAGTGAAAAAAGATGAGGACAGAATATTGAGTAGTGACTATGCATCCTGGCTTAGGATAGGGGTGTGAAATGCAAAGGAAAGGGAGAAATAGGAAAAGAACTCGTTGACATAACTAGCACAGATAATTTTAAAGAAAGCAAAAGAACAAGAATTTCAGGAAATAGGGAATAATCAAACTTTCAATTACTGTGGATGGTTCAATGAGAATAAAAAAAATGAAAGAAGTCTTCAATTTTGGTGACGAAAACATTTCTTAGTGACAACAGAACTTTTTTTTTAATTATACTTTAAATTCTAGGGTACAAGTGCACAACGTGCAGGTTTGTTGCATATGTATACATGTGCCATGTTGGTGTGCTGCACCCATTGACTCATCATTTACATTAGGTATATTTCCTAATGCTATCCCTCCCCACTCCCCCAATCCCACAGCAGGCCCTGGTGTGTGATGTTCCCCTTCCTGTGTCCAAGTGTTCTCATTGTTCAATTCCCACCTATGAGTGAGAACTTGCGATGTTTGGTTTTTTGTCCTTGCGATAGTTTGCTCAGAATGATGGTTTCCAGCTTCATCCATGTCCCTACAAAGGACATGAACTTATCAGTTTTTATGGCTGCATAATATTCCATGGTGTATGTGTGCCACATTTTCTTAATCCAGTCTATCATTGATGGATATTTGGGTTGGTTCCAAGTCTTTGCTATTATGAATAGTGCCGCAATAAACATATGTGTGCATGTGTCTTTATAGCAGCATGAGTTGTAATCCTTTGGGTATATACCCAGTAACGGGATGGCTGGGTCAAATGGTATTTCTAGTTCGAGATCCTTGAGGAATCACCACACTGTCTTCCACAATGGTTGAACTAGTTTACCGTCCCACCAACAGTGTAAACTTGTTCCTATTTCTCCACATCCTCTTCAGCACCTGTTGTTTCCTGACTTTCTAATGATTGCCATCCTAACTGGTGTGAGATGATATCTAATTGTGGTTTTGATTTGCATTTCTCTGATGGCCAGTGATGATGAGCATTTTTTCATCTGTCTGTTGGCTACATAAATGTCTTCTTTTGAGAAGTGTCTGTTCATATACCTCGCCCACTTTTTGATGGTTTTTTTTTCTTGTAAATTTGTTTGAGTTCTTTGTAGATTCTGGGTATTAGCCCTTTGTCAGATGAGTAGATTGCAAAAACTTTCTCCCATTCTGGAGGTTGCCTATTCACTCCGATGGTAGTTTCTTTTGCTGGGCAGAAGCTCTTTAGTTTAATTAGATCCCATTTGTCAATTTTGGCTTTTGTTGCCATTGCTTTTGGTGTTTTAGACATGAAGTCCTTGCCAATACCTATGTCCTGAATGGTATTGCCTAGGTTTTCTTCTAGGGTTTTTATGGTTTCAGGTCTAACATTTAAGTCTTTAATCCGTCTTGAATTAACTTTTGTATAATGTGTAAGGAAGGGATCCAGTTTCAGCTTTCTACCTATGGCTAGCCAGTTTTCCCAGCACCATTTATTAAATAGGGAATCCTTTCCCCATTTCTTGTTTTTGTTAAGCTAGTCAAAGATCAGATAGTTGTAGATGTGTGGTATTATTTCTGAGGGCTCTGTTTTGTTCCATTGGTCTATATCTCTGTTTTGGTACCAATACCATGCTATTTTGGTTACCGTAGCCTTGTAGTATAGTTTGAAGTCAGGTAGCGTGATGCCTTCAGTTTTGTTCTTTTGGCTTAGGATTGTCTTGGCAATGTGGGCTCTTATTTGGTTCCATATGAAATTTAAAATCGTTTTTTCCAATTCTGTGAAGAAAGTCATTGGTAGCTTGATGGGGATGGCATTGAATCTGTAAATTACCTTGGGCAGTTTGGCCATTTTCATGATATTGATTCTTCCTATCCATGAGCATGGAAAGTTCTTCCATTTGTTTGTGTCCTCTTTTATTTCATTGAGCAGTGGTTTGTAGTTCTCCTTGAAGAGGTCCTTCACATCCCTTGTAAGATGGATTCCTAGGTATTTTATATTCTTTGAACCAATTGTGAATGGGAGTTCACTCATGATTTTGCTCTCTGTTTGTCTGTTATTGGTATATAAGAATGCTTGTGATTTTTGCACATTGATTTTGTATCCTGAGACTTTGCTGAAGTTGCTTATCAGCTTAAGGAGATTTTGGGCTGACACGATGTGGTTTTCTAAATATATAATCATGTCATCTGCAAACAGGGACAATTTGACCTCCTCTTTTCCTAATTGAATACCCTTTATTTCATTGTCCTGCCTGATTGCCCTGGCCAGAACTTCCAACACTATTTTGGAAAGCAGTGGTGAGAGAGGGCATCCCTGTCTTGTGCCAGTTTTCAATGGGAATGCTTCCAGTTTTTGCCCTTTCAGTATGATATTGGCTGTGGGCTTGTCGTAAATAGTTCTTATTATTTTGAGATATGTCCTATCAATAACGAATTTATTGAGAGTTTTTAGCATGAAGGGCTGTTGAATTTTGTCAAAGGCCTTTTCTGCATCTATTGAGATGATCATGTGGTTTTTGTCTTTGGTTCTGTTTATATGCTGGATTATGTTTATTGATTTGCATACATTGAACTAGCCTTGCATCCCAGGGATGAAGCCCACTTGATCATGGTGGATAAGCTCTTTGATGTGCTGCTGGCTTCAGTTTGCCAATATTTTATTGAGGATTTTGCATCGATGTTCATCAGGGATATTGGTCTAAAATTCTCTTTTTTGGTTGTGTCTCTGCCAGGTTTTGGTATCAGGATGATGCTGGCCTCATAAAATGAATTAGGGAGGATTCCCTCTTTTTCTATTGATTGGAACAGTTTCAGAAGGAATGGTACCAGCTCCTCCTTGTACCTCTGGTAGAATTCGGCTGTGAATCCGTCTGGTCCTGGACTTTTTTTGGTTGGTAAGCTATTAATTATTGCCTCCATTTCAGAGTCTGTTATTGGTCTATTCAGAGATTCAACTTCTTCCTGGTTTAGTCTTGGGAAGGTATATGTGTCTAGGAATTTATCCATTTCTTCTAGATTTTCTAGTTTATTTCTGTAGAGGTATTTATAGTATTTTCTGATGGTAGTTTGTATTTCTGTGGGATTGGTGGTGATATCTCCTTTATCATTTTTTATTGTGTCTATTTGACTCTTCTCTCTTTTCTTCTTTATTAGTCTTCCTAGCAGTCTATCAATTTTGTTGATCTTTTCAAAAAACCAGCTCCAGGATTCATTGATTTTTTGAAGAGTTTTTTGTGTCTCTATCTCCTTCAGTTCTGCTCTGATCTTAGTTATTTCTTGCCGCTAGCTTTTGAATGTGTTTGCTCTTGCTTCTCTAGTTCTTTGAATTGTGATATTAGGGTGTCAACTTTAGATCTTTCCTGCTTTCTCTTGTGGGCATTTAGTGCTATAAATTTCCCTCTACGCACTGCTTTAAATGTGTCCCAGAGATTCTGGTATGTTGTGTCTTTGTTCTCATTGGTTTCAAAGAACATCTTTATTTCTGCCTTCATTTTGCTATGTACCCAGTAGTCATTCAGGAGCAGGTTGTTCAGTTTCCATGTAATTGAGTGGTTTTGAGTGAGTTTCTTCATCCTGAGTTCTAGTTTGATTGCACCGTGGTCTGAGAGACAGTTTGTTATAATTTCTGTTCTTTTACATTTGTGAGGTGTACTTTACTTCCAACTATGTGGTCAATTTTGGAATAAGTGCAGTGTGGTGCTGAGAAGAATGTATATTCTGTTGATTTGGGGTGGAGAGTTCTGTAGATGTCTATTAGGTCCACTTGGTGCAGAGCTGAGTTCAATTCCTGGATATCATTGTTAACTTTCTGTCTCGTTGATCTGTCTAATGTTGACAGTGGGGTGTTAAAGTCTCCCATTATTATTGTGTGGGAGTCTAAGTCTCTTTGTAGGTCTCTAAGGACTTGCTTTATGTATCTGGGTGCTCTGTATTGGGTGCATATATATTTAGGATAGTTAGCTCTTCTTGTTGAATTGATCCCTTTACCATTATGTAATGGCCTTCTTTGTCTCTTTTGATCTTCTTTGGTTTAAAGTCTGTTTTATCCAAAACTAGGATTGCAACCCCTGCCTTTTTGTTTTCCATTTGCTTGGTAGATCTTCCTCCATCCCTTTATTTTGAGCCTATGTGTGTCTCTGCACGTGAGATGGGTGTCCTGAATACAAAACACTGATGGGTCTTGACCCTTTATCCAATTTGCCAGTCTGTGTCTTTTAATTGGAGCATTTAGCCCATTTACATTAAGGACATCCACACCAAAACCCCATCTGTATGTCACCATCATCAAAGACCAAAGGTAGATAAAACCACAAAGATGGGGAGAAAAACAGAGCAGAAAAGCTGAAAATTCTAAAAATTAGAGCGCCTCTCCCTCTCCAAGGGAACGCAGCTCCTCACCAGCAACGGAAGAAAGCTGGACGGAGAATGACTTTGATGAGTTGTGAGAAGAAGGCTTCAGAAAGGAGGAAGTTCGAACCCATCGCAAAGAAGCTAAAAACCTTGAAAAAAGATTAGACAAATGGCTAACTAGAATAACCAGTGTAGAGAAGTCCTTAAATGACCTGATGGAGCTGAAATGGCATGAGAACTACATGACAAATGCACAAACTTCAGTAGCCGATTTGATCAACTGGAAGAAAGGGTATCAGTGATAGAAGATCAAATGAATGAAATGAAGTGAGAAGTTCAGAGAAAAAAAGAGTTAAAAGAAATGAACAAAGCCTCCAAGAAATATGGGACTATGTGAAAAGACCAAATCTATGTCTGATTGGTGTACCTGAAAGTGATGGGGAGAATGGAACCAAGTTGGAAAACACTCTGCAGGTTATTATCCAGGAGAACTTCCCCAACCTAGCAAGGCAGGCCAACATTCAAATTCAAGAAATACAGAGAATGCCACAAAGATACTCCTCGAGAAGAGCAACTCCAAAACAAATAAGTGTCAGATTCATCAAAGTTGAAATGAAGGAAAAAATGTTAAGGGTAGCCAGAGAGAAAGGTCTGGTTACCCACAAAGGGAAGCCCATCAGACTAATAGCGGATCTCTCCGCAGAAACTCTACAAGCCAGAAAAGAGTGGGGTCCAATATTAAACATTCTTAAAGCAAACAATTTTCAACCCAGAATGTCATACCCAGCCAAACTAAGCTTCATAAGTGAAGGAGAAACAAAATCCTTTACAGACAAGCAAATGCTGAATAAAACGGTTTTATTTGAATTGAGGAAGCTAAACTATGGCCGGTAAGGAATAAAAATTTTATAAATACAAGAAAGCAAAATCATATGGCCATATTTTTAAAGAAATTTGGAAATAAAAGAAAGGATAGTGGCTGAGTGGTTGGTTAACTTAGAAGTTTGCAAGATCATGGTCTGATCATTGATAACTATTGTTAAAACTTTTAGCAGAAGGAAAATTATTTCAACTCAAAAAATTAAAGCTATGAACACTTAAGTTTAAAGTCATCACAGTTTTCTAAATATCCCCAATAATTTACCTGTTGTACATTTTGATTCTGAAATACTTACAGAAATATTTTACATTTATATTACACTTTGAATTTTACAGCAACTTTCCTGGTTTCAAAGCACTGTGATGCTTAAAATAATCATATGAGTAAAAACGATGTGTAACCTTTTGTTTCCAAGTGGGGAAATATGTTTTCTGAGAAACCACTTGACTTTGCAGAATGAGAGGCATTGTTCAGGCCAAACTCAGTACTAATCCTAGCACTAATTATCTCTCCACTACAACCAGTAGGTTCCCAAGCAGTTGCCTTCAAAATTCATGACCAAGTAGTGACTTTGAAGATCTTAATAACCTAGATATGTTTAAATGTACAAAGGTAGGTGTCCCATCACTACAGTTCCTGAGGCAATAAACAATTTCAATACCAATCATTGGTCACTAGTTTCACACCCCTTTTCATTCACTATTCTTTCTCATAAAACCATTACTTGAGTCGATATGGCAGTCTCTATTTTAGAACAGAAATAAATAAACTGAGCCACTTGTGTTAAGTTCACAAAATAGGTCAGTGACAGAGCTGGCACTAAAATTTAAAAATACCAAATCCTTATCCAGCTGCTTTAACTGAGTAACTCTATTTTTATAAAACTCATTCTACTTATTATAACAGGTTTATGGTGCTACAGACCTTATATAAGTACATATTCCACATGTATATATATACACACTTATAAAATATTTGATTTTATATACTTGAATTATGAAATATTATATTTTCAGTCAACTTGTAGGATAGAAAATTTCCTTTTCCTCAACTTGTAGTATAGAAAATTCCCTTTTACTTCCTATCTACAAAAAAAAAACAAGAACTGAAAAAGTTTCTCCTCATTTTTTTTTTTAATTAAAAAAATACACCCTGTTCTAGACATGCCTTTGGTGTCCATGGAGCTATGCAAGCTCTTAGGTAATATATCGCAAAGTAAGAGGAGAAGTTTATAAATGTGATAGATCTAAGGAAATTATAAATGTGATAGATCTAAGGAAATAAAAGATAATTATAGCTTAGATATCAAGCATCATTTCAGAATATAAACAATGTGAGTTCAGGTTGTCTGGCTTCTTATCACTACCTAAGGGGAAAGTAATGACCCCTGTAAACATCTAGTACCCATGAAACTGTAACAAAATGTTGTTTAGAGATGTCTACTGATTGTGAAATTAACTTCATGGAAAATAACTTAATGTATATCGCACCAAAGACAGAGGAAGCATAAAATATATAATATTGCAGTTACAGGCTACATAAAATCTTATTGGATCAGTGATAAATACTTGCACTCCAGCGATTTTACTGTTTTACTGACTACCTTCTTTGGGAATGTTTACAAAATACATGGACAACTTATTAATCATTTTAAAATACAGTAATTTTAAATCTAGTAGCATGAAATTGTGTGCAAAGCAGTCACTCTGAAAAGTTTTTAATTAATGGGATAATTTTCCAGTCAAAAACTATCTTGCCTAAATAAAGTTCCCTGTATACAGAGAAAATATTTACAAGGCACATGAAGACTAGAAGGCTCTTGTCCAGAAATTAATGTTATACAAATAAAAAGTGTTTTTGATTGTGATGCTAATCACATTTTAAAATACATTGGTGTTTATATTAAATATTGAATAGCAAGCTGTTATTATTTATGACAGATATCTGCATTTACTTCTTCTGGTTCCTGAATTTTTAAATACTTTTTGTGATTTTTAGTTCTTATTTCTGCCAATCAGATTCTACCGTGGTGTTACTGGTTCACAAGGATGTCAATGAGCTATTTAATTTTCCATTTAATACTCATGTGATTAATTTGGGATGATGAGGATGTGCTTGTTATTTCATAAATGAATTATTCATGCCAAAGACAGTATTACCCATGAATATAAGCAAGTAATATTAAGCAAGGAAGGGTTATGACCATAAAGCCATCATACTTAAAATCTAAAGACAGAAAAGAGGAAAAAGTAAATTTCAAAAAATGCAATTAGTTGAACAATGAAAATATATAGATGTACATATATATAATTTCCCCTCAAGTAGTATCATATGTATGTATATGCATACATACATATGCATACATATGTATATGCATGCATATATATGCATACATGTATACATATACACATATGCATATACATACATATACATATACATGCATATACATACATATACATATACATGCATACATATACATGCACACATGTGTATATATGCATACATATATACATCTTGCCTATATATGTATACATATATGTATATACGTATATACATACATAGATACATATACATATATAGACATACATATATGTATATACATATATACATATATAGACATACATATATGTATATACATATATACATATATGTGTATATATATACGTATACGTATATACATATACATATACATATATATACGTATACGTATATATACATATATACATACATATACGTATACGTATATATACATATATACATACATATATACATATACGTATATATACATATATACTTATATACATATATACATATATACGTATATACGTGTACATGTATACGTATATACGTGTACATGTACATATATACATGTACATATATACATATACCCATATACCCATATATACATATATACATAAACATATATACATATATACATACATATGATAGGATATGTATGTGTATATACATAGGATATGTGTGTGTGTGTATATATATATATGTAATTTCCCCTTAAGTATCATAAATAAGTTGTGACACCTCACAAATGTCATTTCTCAAAGTCCTAGGCTCAATTGATCCTCCTGACTCAGCCTTCCAATACTGCTAGTATTACAGGAATGATATAACTGTTGTGAAAACTCTTATTAAACAATAGATTTGTAGTTTAATACACTCTAATTAAACCACAAATCTCTTTTTTTTTCTTTTTGAGACAGAGTCTCGCTCTGTCTCCTAGGCTGGAATACAGTGGCATGATCTTGGCTCACTGAAAATTCTGCCACCTGGGTTCAAGCAATTCTTCTGCCTCAGCCTCCCAAGTAGCTGGGACTATAGGCACGCCACCATGCTCGGATAAATTTTGTATTTTTAGTAGAGACGGGATTTCACTATGTTGGCCAAGCTGGTCTCAAACTCCTGACCTCAGGTGATCCTTCCATCTCAGCCTCCCAAAGGGCTGAGGTTATGGGGTGAACCAACACGTGCAGCCCACAAATCTCATTTCTATGGATTTAAATACTTATTATACCACTGCGATTTTATGGTCCCTCTATTCACTATCACCTCATCCCACTCAATCTTCAAAACTGAATTCAGCCTTCTCATCTATATTTCAGATGTAATCGACTCCAAAATTGTGATTCGTGTTCTCTTCAAAGCAAATTCTTTCTGATTGGAAAGGTAGAACAATAGACACTTTGGACCATATGGCTTTTATTTCGAGCCTGGATGCTGATGATGCTGATGAATACAGCCACAAAGAAGCAAGCCAAAAAAGCGCTGTCTCTGTCTTTTCTCATTTATGAAATAGATATTATTATGTATGTTTCCCCATTGAGGAAACAATGCTTCAGAGAAAATATGTAACCTCATTATTATGCTATCATCAGTGTGACATAGACTCAGTATTTGAACTAAGTCTCCTTAGCCCAAAGTTGTTTTATTTTTACCGTGTTGACTTATTTCTGAGGAATTACACACTAAGATCAAACATGCTGGATTGAATAAGTATATTTCTGTTTGCTGCCTCCAAAATCCCACGGAGATTATAGTAAAGGGAAGTATTATCAAAATCAGAAATTCAAGAAGATAGAGGAAAGGAAGAGACAATACATAATAGAAGTAAATGTATGGAAAATTAAGAGGAGATGTAGGGTAACTAATATGGCAGAAAGGAAAGTTCAAACTCCTGCTGGAATTCCCAGACTAGATTAAGGCCAAAGTGTGGATCAGGGTTTAAAAAGTAGTTATGACTGAAAACTTGAAAAAGATTTAAAACTTAAAAAATTCCCCATAAGTTCCTTTCCCTAATTTTCCCATTTAGGCAATTACTCTATTTCAGCCTAGCAGAAGACCACAGTTTCAGGGAAAAAAATGAAGCTGAAAAAATGTAGTGTAGGGAGAATAAGCACAGTTTAGGGTAGAAGAGATGTGCTATCCTGAAAAGTGGACATGGAGAATTCACATCTGAATGTGAATTCCCTGGCCCACCTAAGCCCCTAAACTCTCAGAATGCTGTCTAGGAAATTCACACCACATCAACACCACCAAAGCTATACCCACTCTGCCCCAGTCATGAAACTGGAGGATTCCTCTCTGGAATAACTGATCAGCCCAGAAAAAAAGCCCTGTAGAACTTTCAATTCAGTCCCTCAGGGAAACAGCAGTCTCTGCCCAATCATTCTGTGGCCTTTCGTATATTCACTGGCTTGTTTTATCTTTTTTTTTTCTAGTTTTATCGCCGTATAATTGGCAAATAAAAATTGAATATATTTAGGATGTACAAGGTGATCATTTGATACATGCAGACGTTGTGAAATGATTACCAGAATCGAGTTAACTTGACAATAATAGTATAGCCACTTTAGCTCTCTTATCATTGCTGTTTGCATGGTGTATTTTTTCCATCCTTTAACTTTCACCCTCTTTGTTTTTGTTTTGTTTTGAAACGGTCTCACTCTGTCACCCAGGCTGGAGTGCAGTGGCACCATCACAGCTCACTGAAGCCTTAACTTCCCAGGCTCAAGCAATCCTCCCACCTCACCCTCACGAGTAGCTGGACCACAGGTACATGCCCCTACGCCCAGTACTCTTTATTTTTTGTAGAGACGGGCTCTCACCATTTTCCCAGGCTGGTCTTGAACTCCTGGGCTCAAGCAGCCCACCTGAACTCCTGCCCACCTCAGCCTCCCAAAGTGCTTGGATTACAGGCATGAGCCACTGTACTGAATTGACTTTCAACCCACTTGTATCTTTGAATCTAGAGTGTGTATTACAAAGACACCATATAGTTAAATCCTGTTCTTTTTCTAAATTTAATCTAATAACACCTGACTTTTTATTTGATTTTTAATTCATTTATATTTAATGTTGTTATGACTATAGTCAGATATAAATGCCCTTTTACATTTGGTTTACTATAAGGCTCATGCCATTTTTGCTCCACTTTTACTGTCTTTTTTTTTTATCACATGGATACTTCCTAGTAACATTTTAATTCCTTTAATAATTGTCAAATATATTCTTTAAATGTTCTTAATGATTATGCCAAGACTTAAAATATATACATCTTAATTTATCAAAGTCTACCACAAATTTTTATTAGCTTGATTCCTGTGGAATATGAAAATTTTACACCTGTATAGCTACATTCCCCACGTTTTTGTGCTATTATATTTATACATATTATATTTATGTATGTTACAAACCCGAAAATACAATGGTATAAGTATTTTATTTTGGAATCTTATATCTTTTTTTAAAGATGAAAGAAGACATAAGAACAAATGCGTATTTACAGAGTTTGTTATATTAATCTTCCTATTTATAACAACTGATTTAAATTTTTTTTTCCTGTGGATACTAGTTACCATATGGTGTCATATACTTATACCAATAACACTTTGCTCCCACCCACACAGTGTTTTTGTCAAATATTACATTTCTATGTGTTAAAAGCTCAACAATTTAATTATATACATATTATTTTATCTAATTACTTTTAAATCAGTTTTTAAAAAAAGAATAAATATGCAGTTATAATGACTTGTATTATTACCAATATAGTTGCTTTTACTGGCACCCTTTTGCTTGTGTGTTGATTCGAATTACTGTCTGGTGTAACTTGCTTGCAGCCTGGAGAACATTCTTTACTTTTTAATAATTTTCTAAAGTGGAACTCCTACAAAATTTTGTGTTTTTGCCTATCTGGGAAATTCTTTCAATCATGTGTCATTTAAAAAATGGAATACAGTCTGAGAAATGTACTTAGGGAATTTCATTGTGTAGGAACAAATTTCATTGTTGTGGGAATCTATACCTAGCCTAATCATATAGCCTTTTGCTCCTAACCTGTACAGCATATTACAGTACTGAATATTGTAAACAATTATAATACAATGGTAAGTATTTATGTTTCCAACTGTATCTAAATATAGAAAAGATACAGTAAAAATATAGTAATACATTTTTCATGAAACCACCTTAAGGTGTGGTCCATCATTGACTGAAAATTCATTATGTGGCACTTGACTGTATTATACCTTCATTTTAAAAAGATACTTTTGCTGGATATAAGATTGTTGGTTGAAAGCTTTATTGTAGTTTGTTTTGTTTTACATTTTCAGTGCTTTGAATATATTGTCCCACTGCTTTCTGGCCTTCATAGTTTCAAAAGAGAAGTTAGTTGTTAATTTTATTGGGATTCCATTCTTTGTAATGCCTCATCTTTTTCTTATGGCTTTCAAATTTTGGCTTTTAATATTTTGACTATGATGTGTCTGGGTGTGATTATCTTTGTATTTATTCTACTTGGAGTTAATTGGTCTTCTTGGATGTGTAGATTATTGTTTTTCATCAAATTTGGGAAATGTAAGGTAATATAGTCTTAGGGGTACTATTTTTAAAAGATTGTAAAGAAAGACCAATCTTTGGCTGTGAAATTTGGCCACAGGCATGAATTACGTGCTCATGTACTTAAATAGCTCATGTACTCAGAGCTTTCAATCTGCTCTGTGGTGTTTCTCCCTTAAATAGCAGAAGGTGTAGCATGATCACCAGATGTATTAGTGTTCTACTGTTGTGTAAAAAAATTATCATATTATAAACTTAGAAGCTTAAAATGATATCCATTTACTGGCAGTTGATCCATGTTTCATTTTCCAGCCTACAGAACTATGAGCTAATAAATGTGTCTTAAAGACTAAAGTCAAAATGCCAGTCAAGCTGTATGATTGGAGCCTGATTAGAGAATAATCTGTTTGCGAGATCATTCAGGTAGTTGGTCACAATCAATCTCTTACAATATGGTTTTAGAAGTGAGGTTCAAGTTTTCATGCTGATTTTTTGGTTGGAGGAACTCTCAGCTATTTGAGACTAACCTCAGATCCTGGCCACAGACCAGTTTGCTTCTTCAGGACCAACAGAAGTATCCCTCTCTAGTCTGCCAAGATGGAGCACCATACAATGTAATTTAATTAACATAGCCAATCAAGGGAAAAACGACTCCATCATATCCATACACAAGGAGAGAGGTTTATATAAGGCAGGTATACCAGAGGCAGGAATCTTAATTCTGCATGAACCACTGGATATTTCTACATATTTGAAAAATCCTTTGCTAATAAATTCATAGAAAACGAGTAAGAAAGGAAAAGGAATCAGAGGAAATAGTGGTACAACATGAAGCAAACAAAAGATTTTTTTTTAAAAAAACCTATAATTAATATGTCCAGAAGGATAAGAAAATACCTTTTTTTCAAGAAACAAGAACAGGAAAGGATAAATAACATAATCAGAAGAGGATAAAGAGATATTTGAAACTAAAACTATGATGTTGAATATTAAAATCAATATCATATTTTGAAGGTAAAGACAATATTCCAAAAAGCATGACAAATAAAAAATAGATATTAAATGAGAAAAAACATAAGACAATTAGAGGCACAATACAGTAACTCTAATATCTAAATGTTACCATTTCTAGGAAGAAAAAAATTAGAAAACTAATTTAGGTAGGAAATAATACAAGAACATTTTCCTGAATGAATAAAAATATTTCCAGATTAAAAAGACCTATCCAAAACCTTGTAAAATAAGTGAAAATACATTTACAACAAATCATATAATTATGTAAATTCTGGTAATACAGAGAAAATCCTAAAAGTTTTCAGTAATAAAAGTAAAAAAATCACAGGAAATATCTGGTATCAGAATGGCATAGAACATCTCAACCGCAGCACTAGAGATAGAGGAAAATGAATTAGTATCTCCAAAATTATTGAAATGGGAGAGTTCCCTGAACCCCACCCCCCACCCCTCCCTCAGGGTGTGTGACAAGGGTGTGGCTTATCTTTTCTGCCACAGTGTGCTCAAACCAAACCCCTTACAGGAGGGGACACACGCAAATGGGCAGGTGCAGGAGCTGTGGTGAGCTCTTTCGGGCTCTGGCCACAAGGTAGCATCTAGGGTGGATGCCTGCAACTCCTGAAGCCCCAGTGGGAGTGTTACAGTGCTCTTTTACCTCTGCCATCTGCAGATGGCTTAAGTGTTAACCAGCTCAGTGCCCTCTTGGTACCCAGGTCCTTGTCTGACATTCAGGAAGAATCAGGTCCCATGGAGAAATTGAAGGATAGTAAATATGTGGGATTTTATTGCTGGATGGAGGTAGCTCTCAGAGGAATGGATGGGGAGCTAGAAAGGGGATGGAGTGGAAGATAATCTTCCACTGGAGTTCAGCTGTCCCACAGCTGATCTTCTCTCTGATAACCCCCAGCCGAACTCCTCTGAATATTCAGATGCTCCTTCTCTTCTCTCCTTCTCTGTCATGCTGCTCTTCTTTTCCTCTGCTCTTCCACTCATCTGCTTGTGGAGCCTGGGATTTGGGGTTAATATGGGTATAGGATCGGGGGACGGGGGGGGCCAAAAGGCAACATTTGGATATGAAAACAGAAATGCCTGTTCCCATTTAGGGCGGTGGGTTTCCAGGCTTGAGGGTGGGGCATTTGCTGGGGAACTGCCCTCTTCTACCCAGTATCTCCTTTCCTCCTGTCCATATCCTTATGAGGAAAGAATATTTGCAGTATAAACTCTTATATCCATCCCAAATATCAATCAGTGAAAGAACAGAATAAAAACATTTAGACATGCAGTATCTAAAAAAAGTATAACTCTCATGCCACGTTTCTTAAGAATCTACCAAGCATGTGCTCCATTGAAATGTGGGAGTAAAACAAGAAAGACGAGAAAGTGATATCTTGAAACTAAGAGATTCAACACTACAGAAGAGAAAGGAAATATCCACAATTAAGGCAAAGGGAGATCTCAAAACAATGTCTATTCCAGCATTGAGAGCAATCTGTAATTTATAGGTAAAAACCTCCAGGAAAGATGACTTCAAGAATAAAAGTTATTCTTGAATAACTTGAAGAATAAAAGTTATCCACATTTATTCTAATGTGGACAAATGCATTGATAGGAGCATTACAGATTTGCCATAAATTTTGGAATGTATTAATGACAGATACATAGATGACTTTGTATTGCCCCTCTGAAAAAACAATAAATAAATACCTACAATGGAAATGTAGAGAGTGGCCACACGACACTTCATAAAAAGATAATATCGTAATAATAATAATAGATAATAATCATAGTTAGCTATGTGGCCCAACTTCAACATTATTCACAGGGTCATAATTAAGTAAATATTGAATGTTAATTTAAACCAGAAGTGTGGATATATAAATAATGAGAAGGTGGGAGATGAAATTATTAATGTTTGAGGAAGGATGGTGTAAGAGAACTATGTTGGAAGTCATAGGTAAAATTTAAATTAGAAAAATCGAAGCATATCACTAGGAGTGTATTATTTCAAAATATACAGTTTATCAGCAGAAGAACCAGGAAAAAAAAAAAAAAGAAATCGGTGTTTGCCACCATGGAATAGAACTAAGGGGAAGTCAGCATGTGTCCTTTGTTACTATAAACAAAATTAATCCATTCGGACTTATATTACAAAGTGCTATAAACTGGAGAGTGTATAAACAACAGAAATGCATTTCTCCCACTTCTCAAGACTTGTAAGTCCAAGATCAAGGTGCAGGCTTATTTAATGTAGAGTGAGGGCCTGCTCTGTGGTTCATAGGTGGTGCCTTCTAGCTGTGTCCTTACATGGTGGAAGAGAGATATCTCTCTTGGGCTTCTTTTAGAAGGGCACTAATCCCATTCATGCAGGTTCCGCCCTTGTGATCTAATCACTGCATAAAGGCCTCACTTCCTAAACTGTCACTTTAGGAGTTAGGATTTCAACACATAATTTTTGGAGAAACACAAACATTCTGACTATAGTGAATACTAATCTGGGGTGCATTTCTTAAAGAGAAACTTCCCTGTGTCCTAAAAATGAAGCTTCACCTCTCATGCTTACAGTTGCAGCAATTCATCATTCAGTTTTTGGAAACCCACTGTCATTCATCCTCCATGCTGAAGCAAGATAATTAATATAAAGCCTGCCACATGAAATGCATTCATGAAATGATGGTTCCCTTCCCGTCTTCCTTCATTCTATGTTAGATCATGTCATCCCTCTGCTTAAATTCCTGAATGGCTCTCTTTAGTTTTCACATACAATTTTTAAAGTGTACTTAGCACTCAAATGCCTTTGATATTTGACCTGTGTCCACTTTTCAAGACTCACCCTACTCGCTGCCCTCTGCCCCATACAGTCCCATCACCAGTCATGCAATGAGCCATTCATGATATTTAATTCTCCTGCACCTTTGCACTTGCCATTCACTCTGCTGGGAAGCATCTCCTTGACCAACTCCACGTCTCCGTCTATATAACTCCCACCTTTTCTTCAAGTCTCCACACCAAATTCACTCTGTATAGATATTTTCCTGAATATTCATTCCCAAACAGCTCCTCTTCCTCTTTTTAGTATGTTTTCTAGCACAATAAACAATATTAAAATCCACAGTTTCCCAAATTCTGCCTCGATGCTATTCAAGATTCCTTCTTCTCATCTATCTCCTATGTGAAATCAAAGACTAAATTCAGTGAATTCTACTGACAATATCTCCCCAAGCACATCTCTTTTCTCCTATCAACTGCCTGTCTCAATGTCAATTTAGAACCGTATCATTTATCTAGAATATTATAGCATCCTGTGTCTTTATTTTCTGTCTTGCCCCCGTTCTAATCCATTACCTATACAGTAGCTATAGTGTGAAAGGAGTTGCATGTTTACTGCTTCCCTAGTTCACAGAGAAATTTCACACTGATTACATCTAGCTCCATCCTGTGCATGAAGCAAGTTTTTCCCTTCATTTTGCCATGACCCACCAAGTTGCCTAAATCTCTACTTTCCATTCTAGTAGAGAGCTCAGTTAAAATTGTAAGGACCATCTGTTTCTGAGTTTTTTATAATCAATAGAATGATAGGGTTGAAGGAAAGCAAAAGCTGAGGAAATATCACTGTGTTGTTTTTTGTTTTTGTTTTTGTTTTGTTTTGAGACCAAGTCTCACTCTGTAGTCCAGGCTGGAGTGCAGTGGTGCGATCTTAGCTCACTGCAGCCTCCAACTCCTGGGTCCCAGTGATTCTCGTGCCTCAGCCTCCCAAGTAGCTGGGATTACAGCTGGGATTAGCCCACTCGGCTAATTTTTGTATTTTTAGTAGAGACGCGTTTTCATCATATTGGCCAGAACAGTCTCGAACACCTGATCTCAAGTGATCTGCCTGCCTAGGCCTCCCAACGTGCTGGGATTACAGGCATGAGCCACCATGCCTGGCCAGAAGTGCCACCATGCCTGGCCAGAAGTGCCACCATGCCTGACCAGAAGTGCCACTTTGAATTGATGGTCCATAAGCTGACCATTGATGTATTTTAATTCTCTCTGCACAAGAAAGAGAGTCAGTTTCCAAGTAGCACCCTAGTACTTTACAGCCTTGCTACTCAAACCAGGGTTCATAGACCAGTAGCTGTGGCATCTTCTGGGATCTTGGAAGAAATAATGCAGATTTTCAAGGCTCATCCCAATCCTACTAAATTTAAAATATGCATTTTCACCATATATCAGGTGACACACATGTACATTAAAATTTGAGAAACTACTCTCTAAACGAAGTTTCCTCTTCATCCACCCTCCCATCCTCACCCAGGCCCTGCTTCCTCCAAGATTAAATGTCTTTCTTTTTCAATTGCCATGGCCTCTTTCTCCATTCTTGCTTTGAACTTTATCTAGATTCTGAAAGCAGAAAAACATACTCTGCTATCATGCATGTAAATCTTTGTTTGGAACCTTGGTCAGAAGCTTCTTTTGAGTCCTCGTCTCTGTTTGTAATTCCAGAATCTGTGAGTCACACTCATCAGATTGATCTGGAAAGGGAAATGGCCCTCAGGGTACAGGTGAAAGGATTCTTTGAGTGCTAAGGGGCAGAGAACCTCACAGGAAACACCAGTTTAAATGTGTGAAATTAATCCTAACACTTGAATATATTAAAATACAAATATATAAGCATGCCAGGTTATATCATAAAAAGCCTTCAGTGGTAATCTCAAGCTCTCAGGAGAACATTCTTTTCGAAATGGCTTTCAAGGCTGTGTTGAACATTTATTATTTTCATGGGCCATTTATTTTTCTTCTGATTTTTTTCTCGAAGCAACTACTATTTTCCCATTTTAGACCACCTGCTTCAGATAAAGCTGCTTCTATCTTTAGTTTCAGGGGTAGGCATGAAACCTAAAGCCAGCCAATCTGCACATGGCCAGTGTGGCTAGACAGCTATAGTCCCATGACCCAAGCCAAATCAGTCAGACTCAAAAAATCACAGGACTTTCACCTTAAAAAGGGAGTTGGCAAACATTTTTATTATTATTATTATACTTTAAGTTTTAGGGTACACGTGCAGAATGTGGCAAACTTTTTTGTAGCAGGCCAGATGGTAAATGGTCTAAGCTCTGAAGACCCAGCCACAAACTCTCTCAATCACATATTTATATTTCTTTTGTTTGTTGGATTACAAGTCTTGAAAATACTTGTTAAAATCTTAGCTTGCTAGTCTCATAATAAAAAGCTGCAGAACTGATTTGACCCTCAGGTCATAGTTCACCAACCTCTGCTAAATAATCAGGACAAAGGACTTGTCTTTTCTCCTGTATTAGAAACTGTGAGAAGGTAAGTCTTCCCACCATGAGAGGATAAATGGTTGGAGAAGTCAGAGCAGAAGGATAGAGAAAGATAAGATCCTGAGAATTTTGTTTGAACTCTATCAGTTCTACTCCTGGACTTCTGAGCTGCAGGAACTTGGAAATGTCCTTTTCACTTCAGTTATTGTAGATAAGATTTTCTTTCACTTGTGACTACCAAGAGTCCTAATATACAGATCCTTCTTGTTCTTGTCCCCACTTAGTTCACCAGTATCAGTGCTTGTAATAACCCAGCCTCACACTCTGTGCTTTGGTCATGATTTCTCTTGAGTTTATAAATGAAGCGTCACAGATCAATAACGACATGATGCTGAGAAACAGATAATGTTGAAAACACTGACTAGCAATTAGGGAAAATTTCCAAATAGATTCTCACCTCACCTCATATAACAAAATGAATCTCAGATAGATTAACTTGTTAAATGTAAAACTGTGTATAAAACTGGAGGTTTACCTTCAATAGAATTAAACAAATGTCATTTTTGTCAGTCAAGTTAGTAAATATTTAGAGGAATTATAATTTTCAATTCTGGAATAGGTTCTGGGGAAAGATATAATCATGCACTCAGGTGAAAGTATAATTATTTACAACTTTATAGAAAATATATTTTTAATATAAATAAAGATATTTTTTTAAGTTCATACTGTTTAACCAGCCACAGGAAACTAGTCAGAGAGATATGTAAAACTATGCACAAATAAAAATGTCCACTGCTTTGTAATTTAACATAGATTATAAAATTCAAAAATTCCAGAAGCTTAAAGACGGAAGACTATTTTAGAAGGTGAATATATTTTATTAGCATAAAAGTTATTAATAATCTTAGACATTTTAAATACTTAAAGATCTAAAAATTTGATACATAACATATTCACAATTAAAATACCATCTTGTCAAATAATTATAATTCCTGGCAGTTTATAATAATTACAAAACATTAATAAATTGAGCTTTTAGCTACACCATTTACTAAATTAAATAATAGATTGAGCTTTTATCTACATCATTTGGTAATTTGGGACATTATACAAGGTATTCCTGCTTTCTAACCTTTATTTCTAGTAAGCAACAGGGACAAAAGAAAGCCTAATACTACAGTTGTTTTAAAGATTATGTAAGATTATTATAGTAGATGTTCCATAAATGTGAGCTTTTTCTACACACACCCCCACCTCCTGAATTTTTTTTATGGAGTTGTATCTTATAAAAATGTATGTGGGCATGTTTTCCAGTTGAATTATAATACATATACAGAGCATCATATGAATACAGATACCCAGTTTTAGTGATGAGACAATTGAACCTTAGAAACATGGTGATTGTCCAAGGTCACACTGGCAGTAAGCTGCAGATCTGAGATAAGAATCCATGTCTCCTGGTTCTCAGTTTCTTGCTGCAGAGTACACATGAAATATCAATGCTAAAATTTAGGCAGCCTGTAGAAACTGGAATGCCTAAAGGACATCTTCCCACTCCCACATTTTAACAATTACCTTCTTGTTTCAGAGGTGGTATCTGTGAAGCACCCTGATTTGGCTGTGCCCCAACTTATTGTCTTCGTTTTGTTTTGTTTTTAATGGGGATTCAAATTCTGGCAATAGTAAGGCTTGCTGGCATGTGAAATGCAAGAGTAGACTTTTCTTGACCATCTAGATTGGATACCTTTATAAGGAGGAGACCGATGATAATGAAGAATAATTAATGCTAAAAAACCTATCATTCTTTTAAAAAATGGGTTAGTTGATGTCTATCAAATAAGAGTTCATTTTAAAGACTGAATAATACTAGGAATGCATTTGTTGAATATTTTTCAAGATCCTCTATGACCACAAAGATTATTACAACATCATCATCTCTGTGTCTGCCTACTCACCTTTGGAAAACAAGAATATGAAACTAGAATAGATTATGCTTCATTCTGCATGATTGTTCCGAGCTGTGTGGGAGAGCTGTGTGTGTTCTTTCTTGCATATCTTTGTGGAAATATATGATAGTGATCCTGCTGGCCTGAGGACTGGTGGGTGTTGTACCATGTGGAGTTAGTTGTATGTTTGTGGGAAGAAAGCTGTGGGAGGCTGGTGTGATGTGTCTGGAACTCACATCAGTGTATGAGTTAAGGATGAGTCAAATGTGTACCTAACAGGCAGCAACATCTTTATATGTGCATAAGTGCAGCAAAATTTATTCTCTGTATACCTGGAATTAGATTTGAGCCTACCCATTGAAAAACCCAAGGAATCACTTCCATTATTACCTTCACAGTTAAATATAAACCAAAGGTAGTCATGGTAGCACAAGAGGTACCAATTTTCAAAACTATGGAAACTGTATTTCCATCACTACCAAGGAATGCAAGCAAACTTTCTAATTTACTTCCAGTTTAGAATCAGTGGTGCATTTCAACATGCTGTGCACAAAAGAATGTCAGAGAAAAAATTAAAATATATAGGACAAACTCACAATTTAGCATAGAATTATGTTTATCTTAAATGTTTAAAATTTGTTCTTAATAATATGATACATAGTGCAGAGTTTAAATCAATGGAAAACATACTTTTAATTACTCATTACTACTAATAATATTGCTTTGAGAGTTTATTAATCAATGTATTGCACATTAGTTGAAGCCTATTAATTATTCCTAGGTGTACAAAGTGAATAACATCTTCTTCTGGCCCTGCAATCTACTCTAAATTAAATGCATTTGGTTTAGTTTAGTTTTTTTTTTCACTGTAGGCAATGTATATCTCTATGCCTATATTTCCTGCAAAGTATTAAAATTCTAGTATTACTATTTCCACAAATATGCTGCACATTTTTTAAAGGAAGGTTGACATATTTTATTTGCATATCAGTCTTAATATAGCAGGCATTCAATAAATATTGATAAATTGAATATTAATTGAAGCATTTATAAAATGTTGTGGAAATAGAAGGGAAAGTGAAGGCAGGAAAGTGTCTAAATCACATAGGAGCCTGGGTCTTGATGGGTGAATAACAGTTTCAATTATAGGTGTTAGTGTTTATCCTCCTGAAAGGCTATAGCATTAATCCCCACTTCTAATTCCAACACATCTCACTCCTAATTATAGAAAGAAGGTATTTGGTAGTAGCCTTACTGGCCCCTTCATGAAAATGGTTTCCTATAGAAAGCATGTATCTGGTAGTAGCAGCCTTACTAGTTCCCTCATGGTTTCCTATAGAAAGAAGGTATCTGGTAGTAGTAGCCTTACTAGCTCCCTCATGAAGATGGTTTCCTGGAAGGTAGTGTATAGCATTGAGTCAACATTTAAAGCTAACATAAAATGAAGTCAAACTCATTTTTCAGCCAGCAGCCACATCAAAAAGGTGTTTTATAACAAACAAAATAAATAAAAGATATTCTGTAAACAATGACACCCTAAATCTTACTTCGTTCATTCATTCATTTGGCAAATATGTATTGTGTACCTACTGTGTACCAGGCACTCTTCAAGATTTGTGGGGAAGAACTGTTTTCAAATTCCTTTTATTACTTCCCTAAAGGCAGAGACTGTGGGCCTAGCATGGCATACCTCATTCACAAAGAGGAATTTCTCCCAGCTCTTAGTTGACACATTCTAAAGTTAGCAAAAAATTACTTCAAAACAATGAGAAGCTTGTAAGATAAAGTTTGCAGATGATACATGTTTTTCTCTTGTTGAAGTTGCTTAGCCTGACTTTGGCAGGAGAAAGCTACAGATTCTGTTTAACATATTAAGCTCAGTAGTTAGTCCACTAAGCTTTCTCTAAAAGAAAATCAGTAATTTGGAGATGTCAGAGGATCTCTGCACCCATATGCAGTATATTCCCAAGGTTTTCCCATAACTAGCCCTTCTTGACATGGACTCTTCAAAGTGATAATTCAATGAGCAGACCCTTTAAAAAATCAGATGTCATGAAAAGAAATTGCCTGTCTATATACTGGTATCATCTCAAATTGTAGGGGGAAACGTTAGAATGAAGTCATCTTGAAATTTACATGTAATCAATCCTTGTATAGTCTATGGTCTGGACCAGTCATACCAAATGGTGCTTGATACACAGTATTGATAAAGCAATTTCCAGTTAATTTTTATGAGTTGTCCCTAGGAAGCTGTGTTAGATTACCTTTTGTCAACTCAGTGAGAGTATCTTCTCATTTCTATGCTGTGACTTTTCACAAGGGCTACAAGCCTAGGAACTACATTTCCTGGAATTTCTGGGTTAATTTCCACCAATGAGAGGCACTCAAGGATTTGAAAGTAAGAAGCAAAGCAGGATGGTCTTCAACAAAAGTAAGATTTTGCGGAAGCTTCCTGTGAATCACCCACCTCAGTTCTAGAGCTGTGGCCATCACTACATAGTTTACTGCACATTTTTAAACTTCCATAACAATTCAAAAGTGATGGGACAATTTCCCTTTTTATTTTGATCCATTGATTAGGAAAGATTTATTGAGTGCTTTCTATGACTCTGGTACCGGCAAGGCTCTGTTTGTAGAAAATCAAATAAACATTTCCCTGCCCCAAAGGAACTTATTACAATTTTTATAAATATATGATGACAACAAAAAACAAAAAAGTACTCAAACCTACAGAGATTGGTGAGAGATTTCTCTCATTTACAGATAAAGAGAAGAGGCAATACTGGTTTTTCTTTCACTGAATATTGCACTCAGCAATTTGATCCTGTAAAGTTGCCAAGGCAATGCCAACGGACTATGACAGCATATGGGAGAAGACAGACATTCACATACACAGACACAGTGATTTTGTAAGCCTCCTTTATTAGATGCCACACTAAAAATAAAAGTTTCCATCAAGATTATGTTTTATCACATCAAAATAGCCTAATTTGCCAGGCTGTGGAAAATAGATGCTAAACCACTTCTGGCAGTTTGAAATGTGATCTAAATGTATTAGAAGATGACATTTCTTTTGCCACATGCACTTCAGAGGCTTCTGGCTAAATAGTAATACAAGTAGCACAAACAACAGAGTGAGAATCTTTATCACACTCACACTCTTTATTCTTATGTGCCCTAGTCGACACCCACCTCCTTATATCAGACTGAAAAGACTATAATGAAGAAATGATGAATAAATCATTTAGGTCAAGTATCTTTCTATATATAGTTGAAGCCATGATTTTAAAACTAAAGCACTTATAATCTTAAAATACTTTGGGCTACATGCAGGATGTCAATTTTACCTTTAACGTAAGTAAGAGACAGAGAGTTGTTTTTATAAGAGATGAACGGAGGATGAAACTTTGGATGTTATCTTTTCACTGAAATCATTGACAAAGCCAAAAAGAAACAGAATAATTTGTTTTTCATTTTGTATTTCAGTCTGGTCATTTCTCTTAAAAGAAAAAAATTCCTTTTACCCTTATGACACTACTTAGTTAAGCATGAATATTATATATGGAATAACTCATTAGATTAACTGACAGATTAACAATAATGTATTCAGGAGCACTTGATGATAAAGAAAACAAGAGCTCAAAATAACCTTAGCCAATAGAAGTCACGGACCTTTTCAGCACACAAATTTTTCTCTATTAATGGCTCTGTGGGTTCTCCACAGCTTTGTTCTACTTCTTTTTTAAAGTGTATTTTCCTTCCTTAACTTATTGTGAAGGGCCGAAATAATCACCTTCTTAATTAAGAAGCAAAGCCATAAATAATGGAAATCTCAATTATGTTAAGGTGAAAATAAGCCATTAATAACAAAATGGTGAACATATCCAGAGAAAATTAGGAAGTTCAACTAAATTATCTTAAAAGAAAATCTGATATTTTTGTAGAAGAAAATTACTAGTATAAGATTACAGTGAAACATAAACACCAAAGGCAGGATCAGATAAACAAATGAAGTTCACTTTAGGACCATGATCTGATCCCATGAAGACACTTGAGTAACACCATCAGTGCCACCAGGTAGGTGCTTGGGATAGTAGACAAGGCATTGTCATGATGTTGCCAAGCAGGACATCTGTCTTTAGTTGGTCCCCAAACTAACAGTGACATTGCTTATTACGATGCTTGAAATAGTGAATGGATGAATGAGTGAATGAATGAATGAATAAATAAATATAATACCCTTGATCAATCCAAGAGCACAGAAGATAAAGAAAATAGCAACAAACACAAGAATAACCTACTTCAGTTAGAGAAAGGCCATTCTCAAACTAAGTAATTGGAGACAATTTGCAGGAAATAGTGCAGGGAATAAACGTCCAAAGAAAACTTTTGATAAAAACCTGATGCTTGAAACAAAAATAAATATTTTATATTTGGTGTCTCCTGCTGAGTTTTACCATTCGCACTTTACCCTAATATTAAATCCTTACTGGAATTTTTTTTACATATGAACATGATATTCCTAGTAATTTCTAGAGAACAGTATGCAAGTCATAGTCATTATGCAAAAACTAATGACATGAATAAATATTTATCTCAGAACATATTAGTTAGTGTCAGAAATATACATACAGGATGTATCAGAATTATAATCATTTTATGAAGGATTCAATCAGAGTTAAAACCACATCGAGCTCTATTTAAATGTTATTAGCATAATAACTAAAACAACAAAATAAGTTTCTAGTCAGGGGAGTAACAGGACATCATGGATGTGTAACAATATCTCATTCAACCTACAGTATCTATGAATATTTTACATAGTTTTTAATTCCTAAATTTGGCTATTTTTCAACACTGTTTTTACTTACACAAACATTATAGTAAGAAATATTCTATATATTCACAATAACATTCTGGACTGCACGTTAGTGAAATAGCCAGACTGGACTCAGGATAAACAGGAAAATATTGTTATGTATATATATACACACTCCTGTAATATTTATAGAAGTGGGGTTTCAACCAAGACTCTACATTGGAGTCATCTAAGGAGCTTTTCAAGATTACCTAATGCATAGGACCCATCCTAGAACAAAGGAATCAGAATTTTTAAAGTTGGGACAAAAATGTATGAGGTTGTACTAATGGTGCAGCCAAGATTAAGAACTGCCAGATTTAACAGAAAATATATATATAGTTAAAGTAACATCATCTCTCATTAAAATTACCTAGTGAAAGCGTAAAGATGGTTTTCTGTAACATAGGAAAATATTAAGGATGGAAAATTAGCCTGCAAAATATTCTATGTAAAGGTAAAACATTGAATAAAATGGTGCAATAATAGTTACTTAAATTGCAGATCTTAAATTTTGTAATAATTTTCTCTATCTGCTATCATTTAGATCAAATTATAAATATCTAACCAGCCTAAAGGCCTCTCAACATATAAGAGGATCTGTATCATCAAACTAGATGAGATAGCAGTACTTAATAAGCAATGTTGAGAAGGAATGAGGTAAATTCATTTACAACATACTCTTTCTTCTCTTCTTTCTCTCAAGAATATTCAAGGTTTTGCTCAAGCCTTCTAAAAATGAAACATCAAAGTTATAGATTAAAATCTTAATCAACACTTATCTTTTAGATTTTTATTCTTTGAAAACCAATTATTATATTGAGTTTTACATACCAAAGCCATATATACTCATTGTCTTTTATTTTTAAAAAACATTTTAATGTATATCCATATAACTCAACTAAAATACAGGAATCTTTTATATGTTTTGCCTGTAACTATGACTCCCTATCCTATATATAGAAATCAAATTATTTTAGAACTGAAATGGACCTTCAGGCTCACACTTTTTTAAAAATTCCTCACCTCAAGCATATACCATTTCTTTGTGCTACAAGCATTTGAATTATACTCTTTGAGTTATTTTCAAATGTACAATGAATTATTGTTGATTGTAATCATCCTGCTGCGCAGAATAAGATCAAGTATTAGGTCTTATTCATTTTTTCTAACTATATTTTTGTACCCATTAACCATCCCCACCTTACCCCCTACCTCTCACTTCCTTTCTCAGCCTCTAGTAACCATCCTTCTACTCTCTATCTCCATGAGATATACTAATTTCCTTTCTTTTTGTTAGATAATTAGAAGTGGGGTTGCTGGATCACATGGTAGCTCTATGTTTACTTGAAGAACCTTCAAACTGCTCTCTGTACTGGTTATACTAATTTACATTCCCACCAACAGTGTTTGAGGCTCCCCTTTCTCCATATTCCCTCCAGCATTTGTTCTTGTCTGCCTTTTGGATATAAGCCATTTTAACTGGGGTAAGATGATATCTCATTGTAGCTTTGATTTGCATTTCTCTAATAATTAATGATGTTGGGCACCTTTTCATATGCCTTTTTGCCATTTGTATTGTGTTCTTTGGAGAAATGTCTATTTGGGTCCTTTGCCCATTTTTTAACAGGATTATTAGATTTCTTTTTCCTATTGAGTTGTTTGAGCTCCTTATATATTCTGGTTATTAATCCCTTGTCAGATCAGTAGTTTGCAAATATTTTCTCCCATTCTGTGGGTTGTCTCTTCACTTTGTTGATGGTTTCCCTTGCTGTACAGAAGCTTTTTGACTTGATATGATCCCATTTGTAAATTTTTGCTTAGGTTACCTGTGATTGTGAAGTATTACTCAAGAAATTTTTGCCCAGATTAATTTCCTGGAGAGTTTCCCCAATGTTTTCTTGTAGGAATTTCATAGTTTGAGGTCTTAGATTTAAGCTTTTAATGCATTTTGATTTGTTTTTTGTATATGGTAAGAGATAGTGGTGGTCTAGGTTTCTTCTTCTACATACAGATATCCAGTTTCCTCAGCACCATTTATTAAGGAAAATGTCCTTTCCCCAATGTATGTTCTTGGCACTTGTTTCAAGAGCAAGTTCACCTTAGATGTTTGGATTTATTTCTGAATTTTCTATTCTGTTCCATTGATCTATGTATCTGTCTTTATGCCAGTACCATGTTATTTTTGGTTACTATAGATCTGTAGTATAATTTGAAGTCAGTTTATATGATTCCTCCAGTTTTATTCTTTTTGTTCCAGATGGCTTTGGCTACTCTGGGTCTTTTGTTGTTCCATATAGGTTACTGATTCAGTAATAACACATAGACCAATTCACTTTGTGAGAAATCCAGAAGCCAGTTAAGATACTGTTGTACCCCCAAGCAAGTGTGAAACCAGTCACATTGAATCCAGTAGGAAACTGTGGCACTCACTTACCATAGCCCCTCATCTTGACTCACCCTGGCACAATCAGAAAAACTTAAGCTCCCAGCTTAAATTTTCCCTCCCTCCAAATTTCACAGGGAGGGGAAAAATGAAGATTGAAACATCATCCAACATTCAGACTTTTGGGGGAGGCTGCCCAAAGAACTATTTTATATTTTGCCTGAATCTACATGTTGACAGGAAAAGGCACTAGCCTGGGAAATCTGAGAACAAAGGCAATGGTTTGAAGTACTCATTTATTGTAGTATCATTTTCGAGTTCAGCATGGAATGAGTAGGGTAAAATCTCCAACTCCCAACTTCTTTCTGGGAATGGAAAGAGTTGGAGTGTAAGGCCAGTTTTCCAGCTTTTTGAAGGGCTGTCCATGGACTGGTTTCTGTCTCATCCTACTAGGCATGCTGATGAGACCTGGAATACTGTAGATGGCTGAATGCTGCTGACGACAAAAACAGCTTGGTTGCATTCTGTTGTTCCAGAGAATGTGCAGTGAGGCTGACAGAAGCCAATGTAGCTGGACAGCCTCTCCCTCAAGGGGTAAAAAGAAGAGTGGAGCATGCATCCAACATTCTAGCATTTTAGTGGGCTAGCCAAAGGACTCATATCTGCCTCGTTTGACTCATAGCACTAACAGGATTTGGCATACTCTAGAACCTGTAGTCACTGAAAACAGAAAAGTTGAGTAGCCTGCATCAACCTCAGAGAACCTATAGTGCCACGGGTTTATTAGAGACAGCAAGAGATTGCAAGCTTCTAAAAAGAAAAGATAGGCAAATGCTTCAAATTGGGAATCTGCATGTGTGAGTACAGATAAGATACATTGACAGGAAAGGCTCTAGACACCTCCAAAATCTCTAGCCAAACTGGTTAATGAAGTTCTTTTCCTATACAAAGGCAGTCCATAGAGACTGGAAGAGGTGGCTGCATTTTCAAATACAAGATCACAACACAAAATTACAAGACACACAAAGAAACAGGGAAACACAGCCCAATCAGAGGAAGAAAATGAATTTCCAGAAACCTACCACAAAGAATCAGAGAAGTATGAATTACCTGACAAATAATTCAAAATACAGATCATAAAAATGTGCAGTAAGCATTCAATATGCATGAACAAAGTGAGACTGTTAGTAAAGATATTGAAAGTATAATCCAGAACCAAACAGAAATTTTTGAGCAAAAGAATACAATAACTAAATTGAAAAGTCCACGGGGAGAATTCAACGGCAGATTTGATCAAGCAAAAGAATCAGTTAGCTCAAAGATTGGTCCTTTGAAATTATCTAGTCTGAAAGCAAAAAGAAAAAAAGAATGAAAAGAGGGAAGAAAGCCTAAGGGACAAATGCTACACCATCAAACAGACCAATATACACAGGAAAGTTCCAGAAGAAGAGAGAGGAAGGGAGTAGAAAGCTTTATTGAAGAAATAATGGCCAAAAACTTCAGAAATCTGGAGAAGGAAATGAATATGCAAATTCAAGAAGTCCAGTGAGGTTGGGCATGATGGTTCACTCCTGTAATCCCAGCACTTTGGGAGGCCGAGGCAGTGGATCACTTGAAGCCAGGAGTTTGAGACCAGCCTGGCCAATATGGTGAAATCTCAAAATACAAAATTATAAAATATAATACCATTATAAAATATAATAATAATTATAAATTTAACCCCAAAATACAAAAATTATAAATATAATACCAAAATTATAAATATAATACCAAAAATACAAAAATTAGCTGGGCATGGTGATGCATGCCTGTAATCCCAGGTACTCAGGAGGCTAAGGCAGGAGAATCACTTGAACCCAGGAGACAGAGGTTGCAGTGAATTGAGATCACACCACTGCACTCCAGCCTGGGCGACAGAGCAATACTCCGTCGCAAAAACAAACAAGTAAACAAACAGAAGGAAGCCCAGTGAATCTCAACTAGGAGGAACTAAAAGAGGCCCACAACAAGACACTTTATAATCAAATTGTCAAAGTCAAAAACACAGAGAAAAACTTGAAAGCAGAATGAGAAAATCAACTTGATACAAACAAGGGAGCCTTCATGAGACTATCAACAGATTTCTGGTGAAAACCTTATGCTGAGAGGAAAAATGCCAAACAACACTATATCCAGAAAAACTGTTATTTAAATATGAAGGAGAAATAGACTTGCTCAAATAAACAAAGGCTGAGGGAAAGCATCACTACTAGATTTACCTTAGAAAGAAATGCTGACATTGGTCAAGTTGAAATGAAAGGATGCTAGAAAGCAACACAATAGCGTATGAAGGTATAAAGTTTACTGGTCAAGATAAATATGTAGTCAAATACAGAATATTACATTACTGTAATGGTTGCATATAAATGACATTTACTTTGGTATAGAAGTTAAAAAAGAACAGTATAAAAATGAACTATAACTATAAAAAATATGTGAATGGATCCACAATATATAAAGATGTCATTTGTGGCATCAATAATGTAAAGTGTGTGGGAGAAGTAAAAGAACAGAATTTTCACATGCCATTTGGTATTATTTTAAAACAAATTGTTATAATTATGATGTGTTTTATGTAAGCCTCATGGTGATTAAAAAGAACATACCTATAAAACATACACAAAAGAAAATGAGAATGGAATCAAAGCATGTCACTACAAAAAATTAAAGAAACACAATGGAAGAGACCAAGAGAGAAAAATAGGAACAAAAAAAACCTACAACACAGAAAACAACAAAATGGCAATAGTATGATTCTTCTCATCAATAATTACTATAAAAATGCATGGATTCAACTCCTCCATTAAAGACATACAGTGGCTGCATGAATTAAAAAAAAAAGACAAAACTATATGCTGTGTACAAGAGACTCACCTTAAATGGAGCACACATATGGTGAAAGTGAAACGATAGGAAAAGGTAGTACATGAAAATAGTAACCAAAAGAAAGCAGGGTGGCCTTACTTATACCAGAGAAAATAGACTTTAAGTCAGAAACTGTCACAAGAAATAAGGAAAGACCCTGTATAATACTGAAATAGTCAATTCAGCAAGAAGATTTCACACTTACAAATACATACACGGTCATCATCAGCACACCCAAATGTATAAAGCAAACATTGACAGAACTGAAGAGAGAAATAGACAGCAACACAACATAGGGGATTTCAATACCACAGTTTTAACAATGGATAGAACATACAAATAAATCAATAAAGAAATAGAGGACTTGAACAATACTATAGACCAAATGAACCTAACAGACGTATACAGAACACTCCACCCAACAACAGCAGAATCCACATTCTTCTCAGCACACATAGGACATTCCCCAAAATAGAACACTTTTTAAGTCACAAAGTAGACATTTCTCAAAAGAAGACATAAAAATGGCTAAGAAGTATATGAAATGATGCTCAATATCACTAATCATTGGGTAAATGCAAATTACAATGAGATATCCCTTTACAACTCTTAAGATGGCCATCATCAAATAAAAAAAAAAACAGAAGCAGCAAGTGGTGGTGAGGATGCGGAGAATTGGAACTCTCATGCACTATTGGCAGGAATGTAAAATGGTGTAGCCATTATGCAAAGCAGAATGAATGTTCCTTAAAAATAAAACTGCCATATGATCCAGCAATCTCACTCCTGAATATTTATCCAAAAGAATTGGAATCAGAATCTCAAAGATATTTACATTCTCATATTCATTGTAACATTATTCACAATAATCAAGAGGTGAAAACAATCAAGTGTCTATCAATAAATGAAGAAAATGGTGTGTGTATATACATGTATATGGAATAAATGATGAAATATATAATGGAATGGAATATGGAATATTATATATTATATATAATATTCCATATATAATATATAATAGGATGGAATATATTATATATAATATTCCACATATATAATATACAATGGGATGGAATATAGAATATATATATATGTGGAATATTTTTCAGCCTTTTTCAAAAAGAAAATCCTGCCATCTGCAAAAACATGAATGAACCTAGAGGACATTATGCTGAGTTAAATAAGCCAATTGCAAGGTAAATACTGCATGATTCCATTCATATGAAGTATATCATCAAAGTAAAACATCAAAGCAGAAAGTAGAATGGTGGTTACCAGGCACTGGTGAAAGGGGTGGAAATGGGAAGCTGTTGTTTCATCAGTAAAGAATTTCAGTCATGCTAGATGAAAAAGCTCTAGAGATCTGTTGTACAGTACTGTGCATGTAGTTAACTGCACACTTAAAAATTTAAGAGTGTAAATTTCATGTTAAATGTTTCTGCAACAACCAACCAGTCAGTTATCTTGCCTAAATATCCTATTTAAATATTTTAAAATAGGATAAATATATCTATGTCATAAATGTATTATGAGGATTAATTTGCTAATATATGTAGACTTCATAGAACAGTGCCAGGAATGTTGTCGGGTGTTAATTTTATATAAATATGTATATAAATATAAATAAAATTTATTGTTCATTTTTGTTGCTATATAAATTACTGATGCTTAATAAATTTTGATGATTGATTGATAATAAAGTGTTCAAAGATATCAATAAAGTAATTGAACCAAGCACTAACAGGGCCATCAATTAAACCAGTGGCAAAATCCTCTAGCAGGGTAAATTTTTAAAAGATGATTGAATGAGTGTATGTGGTAACCTATTATACTTTTCTCAGTTTGTTGTTGTTGTTGGCTTTTTTTTTTTTTTTTTTTGAGATGGGGTTCTCACTCTTCCACCCAGGCTGGGGTACAGCGGTGTGACCATGGTTCACTGCAGCCTCAACCTCCTGGACTTAAGTGATCCTCCAACCTCAGCCTCGTGAGTAGCTAGGACCACTGGTATGCAGCATCACAACCACCTAATTTATTTTTGTTTTTTATAGAGATGAGGTCTTCCTATATTGCCCAGGCTGGTCTCAAACTCCTAGACTCAAGGGCTCCTCCCGCCTTAGCCTCATGAAGTGCTGGCATCACAGCTGTGAGCCACTACACCTAGCATCATTGTTTTTTGTTTTTTGGCGTTTTGCTTAGTTTTTTATTTGTTTTTCTAATTTATACTTTTAATTCAACAGCTTTTGGGGTGCAAGTAGTTTTTGGTTACATGAACTAATTGTGTAGTAGTGAAGTCTGAGACTTGTACTTGTTAATCTTTGTTCAAAGTAACTGGTAACAGATTACTATTATTCATGATGTCCTCCTATATTAACATTCAATCCATTTTTTATCTTACCTAACTTCAATTTAATGGCACTCAATAATAAATTGAGTATATTAACACCATGCAACTGTGTAGCATTAACTGAGATTATGTATAGATTTTGAAGCAGGAGCAAGAACCTTGGAACTATTGCCGGATTTTCCCTATTAGCTGTGTGACTTCAGGCAAATTACTTAACCTTATCTGGCTCACGTCTCTCATCCGAGAGGATAAGGATGGAAAACTAAGGTGCCTTCCAGACAAGTGTTTTCTCCTGAGTAACCTCAGTACCCAAGCCTTGCTGCTTCTGCCTTGAGGCACATTTCCACATACATCACATTCAACTAATAAAAGTTCCACATTCCAAATGCACTAAAATGTATTTTTACTCAAGTTTCTGAAGGCAAAGGGAAGTACATTGCATGACACAGAGTAAATGCTCTAGAATTTCTCTTTGCTACATTCTGTCCTCCAAATATCCCCTCTCTGACCCATACTTTACTTCCAAAACTCTTTCTCCTCAAACCTACCTTTAATGATTCAGCATTGGCTTTTGTTGTAACATGCTCTCTCACTGCACCCTTCCACATTCAGCTGTATGTTATGTAGATCAATTTAGTCTCTTTAGATTTCAATCAATTATTTTTATGAATTATTCCAATCGGCCCCACAGAACTAAGTAAGAAAACATTTATAACTTAATTCTTTTCCTTTTATCTTATGAAATTTTAAAGTTTGCCAACAATTCTCTGTGTCCCAATTCTGGTACAATCATGTAAAACATTGAACATAATCCTAAGGAATATCCTTGAAAAGAGACTCGTAGCTTTGGCAGTACCAAGAGCAGCATTACTGCCAGACACAAAATGTGTAATGAAAACAGAATGACACAATGCTTTTTTCTTTTAATCAAAAATGTGGTTGTTTGAAGAACGCATTGCAGAGCTCAAATCTTGGCTAAGAAATAGAAAATAATAAATGAGTTAGAGCTATCCTTTCTTCCATTTGCAGGAGATTCTTCCATTATGTTTGTGCTCAAAATAAGATACAATCTTCTTAATGAAATTGCTTTTTGAAATAAGTTGCAAAATTTGTTACCAAATACCACAATAAATGAATTACAAATACTATCAGAAATAATCTTCCCATCATTTTTGGCTATTTTTATTTTTATTTATTTATGTTTATTAGATAAGAACTATTTAATTGTTGCTACATGTACTCAGAGATACAGTCTTAAAATAAGGAACTCCAATGATATGGAAAAACTCAATTGACTGAAAGTCATTCATTTATTATTTCAGAGAATAAGACACTGAGATGATACAGAGACTTACCTAAAGCAAAGGTTGAAATGCTAGTATTTCACATTTTACCCTTGCTGGCCAACCTTGCTAAAAAAACAACAGTAGGTGTAATACAAGTTTCAAAGATCTTTTCAAGACTTTTGACATTTCTAGGCATTATAGTTGAATTTACAAACTTACCAAAATTACTTCTCAATCATCATGGGCCCAAATAGCTATCATATTATTTTTATCAACTCAGGTATACAGTGGCTTGTCCTTTAGTAAATTAAGAAGGCATTTATAGACTTTTCTAAATGGAATACTATTTTTGCTCTATGTCCATGATTTCACACTTTCAAAACAAGAAGTTTTGGTCCAATATAAGCCCATTAAAAAAAACAAAACAAGAAGTCATGCCTTTCTCCCACATAATTGTGGCTTACTAACTAGAAAAATACATACACACACGTATATGCACACACAAGATATAAGTGCCTAACTATGAGTTTTTTGACCCTTGTTCTCTGGTAGTATGTTGCTTTTTTCTCACAGTTCTTTTTATATATTTCAGTCGAAATAACCAACCATAAGAAAAATGTCACATAGCTTTACCAGCATGCCAATTCTGATATCTGGCACTCTCAGGGCTCCAGTTAAGTGAAACCATTTTACTCACAGCTCCTCACAAGGAGATAGCTTTAGAAGGCTGGGACTTGTGCAACGTGACTTAGCTCTCTGTTGGCCAAACCAGAAACAGGCACTTAATTCAAGTTCAACAATAATCTATAGATTGTTGTCCAGCAACACATGATGTTGCCTGCTAAAACAAGGTAAGCTTAATTAAGCTGATTTTCTCTGGAATGTCTGCTTGGAAAGAACTGAGTAATTAATAGATGGAGCTAAAGCTGAGCAGATGTATACACATGATCAAGAAGGTATAATCTGGGCTTAGATGCAGAAATCAAATCTGAGAATGAAGAATTACAGAAAGCCAAATTCATGAGCACACAGAAGTTATGAGATACAGAAAAGTTGAATAAAGGAAGGAGAGTAAATACTGAGTCAGAAGCAAAGGAAATACCGAAAAAAGAATAACGGAGTTAATGCTTTGACACTAGATAGAAGGTATATGCCCACTCCTATTTGGAGTACCACTAAAGCATCCTAATTGTTGCCCTGTCAGGCTAGCTCACTAGGACCCACTTATTCTCCTACAATAGCCAGTGTAGGCTTTTAAATTAAGCATCATTTCACTTGGCACCCTTGCTTGAAATCCTCCAACATCTTCTCATTTTACTGAGAATACAATCTAAGGTCCTGTATGAGCTACCCAGTTCCTCCTGCTCCAGCCCATCTTGTACCATTCTCTCTTTCTTCTTGCTTAACATCTGTATTTTAAACATTTTTGTCTCCAAATCTTCTCTGTATTCAGAGCTCTGATCAAATGTCAGCCCTTCTCAGAGGACTTCCCAAACCACCCATTCTAAGGTACTGTTGGGTACCACCGCTACCCCCCTAAACCCTCTACCACTCACTTATGCATAACTTAGTTGTATTCTCTTTTTAGCACTTGTCACTAGCTGCAGTTCTCTTATATGTTTACCAATTAAGGTTTTCAGCCTTTCGCCTCCTAGGAAATGTAGGCAAAGACCTTGCCTATATTCCCAGTGCTTAGAACATAGTAGTAACTAAGTAAAATGCTTAAGAAAGGAATGATGAAAAGATAAAAGGAGAAGAGGATGAAAAGAGGGAGGTAGGAAGAAATGAAGGGAGAGTGGAAGAAAGGAGGAAATATAATTCCTCTTAAAGAAATCTAGAGTGCTGCTTTGGAGTCTCTTTCTTATTGTAGATACTGCTTTTCCTCCATGAGACCTTGAATTTTCTATAATTCTGCAGTTCTGCTTTGTCTGTGTCCTGATAGTCTACGTTTTCCTGGTCATCTGATGAACCTAGAGCTTAATAAATTTGTACTTATACGAAGTGGCTTGCATATATTTCAATTCCTCCTTAATAACAGAAGGAAGAAAATCTTATAAGAGTAGCAGTAATGGCAGAGAAAAACTGACCATTTAAGGATACAGCAGTTCTACTTATTTCTTCACTGATAAAAAAAGCAGAAAAAGTTTAAATAATTGTATTTGGTTCTAGTTTCTATTATATCCTACAAATTATTTCATCAAAAGTTTCTAAGAACAAGCAAAACTGTATTATAATCTTACCACCCATGGAATATTACTGATAATGCTTTTTGCATGCATTTTAAATACACGTTAAGTCACAATGGCTGAAATTATTTATACCTTGATTTTTTACTTATTAACATATCAGTAATATTCCCATGTATTTATTCTTCTATATGCTTCTTTTTATGCCTATAGTTTATTTTATACAATGTGAATGATGTCATGTGGCTTACCATTATGTTTTTCCTTTAGATTACGTTGAAATTTTCACAAGTATAAATAATACTGAGATGAACTTTTACAAAATTAGATTTTTATATACATCCATAATTTTTCCTTGGGATAAATTCAATGAATTATACTTTGCCATGTATTTTAATGTCATCTGAGTCACAATCATATAACTTTAAAATGACAAAAATTCAACAATCAAAATTCAATTGAATTACGTTCCTTGTTAAAAAATGGGTAAGAAAGAATATTTGTAGGCATCACGAAATAGCTGACTCCTTTCTTTTCTTTACACTATTGTAGCACAGTGCAGATACAATTACCAGTTTAGATAGCAGAAGAGAAAGATACGGCCTCAAAATATGCACACAGGGAATATTAACAGGACATTAATAAGCTTTTCTTAATTGTCTGGGTTTCAAAAGAACAAAATCTATAGTGAGAAAAGAAATATAAAGTAAAATTGCCAATCAAATGACAGATTGGCAGAATTCTCACTTACAATCATAGATGCCATTAAGGTTTGCCTATCAACATCCATTAAATACAATTTTCTAAAAAATTCTGAACGTTCCCAGTAACTTGAGATCAGTGTCTATGTTCCTTCAATTACAACCAGACAAACCAGGGGAAAGGAAGGGGAGAATAGATGCAGAAAGAATATGTCCTTTCCATCCATTTTTTAAATTAGCCCGCAGTTTGAAATCCACTGAAGAACTGCCTCACATGCTGAAGGGACGAGGATAGGCCTTTCTTAATCAGGGATGACACAAAATCAAGACATTTCAGAGCAATACCTGCAGGAAAGGAAAAGTATTCTGACAACGTCAATGTCTGCAAACATCCTCTAATGCCACCAGGTAAAAAATAATCACCATCAGCAGTATCCAATGCTTATTCAGCAAGCCATGGACCTAAATGACCCTCACTCAGATTTCTGCTGTAAGATTTACAGAGATAAAGAAGCTGAAATTCAGCTTAAAAAGAAAAGTCACTAAAAAAGAAGACTCAAAATCAGATATATGATCACTAATAATCAATGGTGTCCAAACTGCCAAACAGCAGGCAGTTGGTATGCATCCTATATTTATCATTTCAGAACTTGCCATAGTGTTGTGAAAAGCATTTTGAAGGATGTAGAAACTGTATGTATATAATTAATTCTAATGGTGTGGTAGAGCCAGTGCCACAGCACATATTGACTGTCTCTTCCTAACTCTATTTCTTTAGTGAAACCACAATGGTAGCTGAAAATTGGTCATGATGGAAGTATTTACATGAAAATTTCCAAACACTACATATTAGGACTCTTCTTCCCATAATGCCAATTGTTAATGTATTAGTACAACCTTGGAATCCTAATTGTATTTTTGTGGATTATATATTCACATATACAAACTCTCCTGATGGATAAAGTTTGCAATAAAAGAATTAGTCATGGGCTATGTTGGTTAGTGATGTTAATATTAGGTACAGAAAACACATTTTTGGCTGGGTGCGGTGGCTCACACCTGGAATCCCAGCACTTTGGGAGGACAAGAAGGGCGGATTATTTGAGGTCTGGAGTTGGAGACCAGCCTGACCAACATGGTGAAACCCCAACTCTACTAAAAATACAAAAAAATTAGCTGGGCATGGTAGTGCACGCCTGTAATACCAGCTACTCGAGAGGCTGAGGCAGATGAATCACTTGAACCCAGGAGGTGGAGGTTGCAGTTAGCCAAGATCACGTCACTGCACTCCAACCTGGGCAACAGAGCAAGACTCTGTCTGAAAAAACAACAACAACAAAAAACACATTTTTAATACAGACTCCAGTGTCAGCCAAAGAAGCAACTTGATTTTTGCTTAAGCACGTTGTCTACTGGGATGATAATTTGCAAATACACTTTTTATGATCATATAATTTTATCGAGGTGTATTTTACATAGTGTAAAATGCACAGATCCTAATACAGCTCCATGAGTTTTAACAGATGTATAACTCATGTAAGTTACAATAAAATCAAGGCACAGATAATTCCTATCACCTCTGAATGTTCTTTTGTTTCTTTTCCAGTCAAGAACCAAACTCATCCTACTCTTTGCTCAGGCAACCGTAGTCTGATTTCTAACATTATAGATTTAGCTTTATTTATTCTAGGACACCATCTAAAAGGGATATTATAATGAGTACATCTTTGTGTCTGACTTCTTTCACTCAGAATAATACTTCGAAACTCATTCTTGCTTGTTAACAGAAATAAGACTTATTCTTGTTTTTTAAAAAATTCATCTTTTTATTTGCAAGTAATTTTAAATTTACAGAAAAGTAACAAGAATTAGAGTAATACCACAAACAGCTTTACGCCTATTAGCCAGATTTCTGTATCTGTTTTACCATTTGCATGTGCTCTCTCTCTCATTTTATACGTGCATATATACACACACATACATGCACACGCATACATAGTTATGCATATATGTAAATATCTCCATATATACATTTTTATATAATAAATAGAAATTTTTTGAAACATTTGAAGAGTTACATGCATCATGGCACTTTACCAATATATATTCAGCATGCTACTCAAAAATAGATTTTCCCTTAGAAAATCTCATTACATTTTTGAACTTAAGTAAATTTGTTTTCAGCAAGATTTTTTAATAAACTACACCATATTCTCATTTTTTCAATAGACCCGGTAATGCTCTCTAAGCTATCTTTTTCTCCTATACACAGTCCATTCTAGAATCAGACTTTTTTTTCATTGCACAGGAGTATTTTTTTGTATGATTTAAATTGTTTATTTATGTATTCTTTGAGAGATATTTGGGTTGTGTCAAGTCTAAGGCTATTATAAATAAAGCTGTTGTAAGCATTTTTGGCCACATTCTTTTGAGGACATGAGATATCATTCCTCTAGAAAAATAACTAGCAAGAAAATTGTTGAGTCATAGGATAGATGTTTTAACTTTTTAAGAATTACTACACAGTTTTCTAAAGTACAAATGCAATTTTACAGACTCCAAAAATAAATGAGCATTCCAGTTGCTCTATACTCTCCCAAACATTTATCATTATCAGTCTTTAAATTTCAACAATCTAGAAAAATGTGAACTGGAATATCTCATTGTGGTTTATTTAACACATATGCCCTGATGACAAATAATGTTAAGCAACTTTTCATGGCTTATTGGCCATTTTTTATATTTTCTTTTGTAATAATCTGCTCAAGCCTTTTTTCCCATTCTTTTGTTGATTTTGTTTTTATTATTGACTTGTAGATGTTCTTCATACATCATTCATGAAAGTCCTTTGTTAGTTATATATATTGTGACTATTTCCCTATTATTTGGCTTGCTTTTCTGGCAAAGATGACTTTTTATAAAGAAAATTGATAATTTCGCAGCCAACATGGCCGAATAGGAACAGCTCCAGTCTACAGCTCCCAGCGTGAGCGACGCAGAAGACGGGTGATTTCTGCATTTCCAACTGAGCTACCGGGTTCATCTCACTGGGCAGTGTCGGAAAGTAGGTGCAGGACAGTGGGTGCAGTGCACCAAGCATGAACCGAAGCAGGGCGAGGCATTGCCTCACCCGGGAAGTGCAAGGGGTCAGGGAATTCCCTTTCCTAGTCAAAGAAAGCGGTGACAGATGGCACCTGGAAAATCGGGTCACTCCCACCCTAATACTGTGTTTTTCCAACAGTCGTAGCAAATGGCACACCATGAGATTATATCCCATGCCTGGCTCAGAGGGTCCTATGCCCATGGAGCCTCGCTCATTGCTAGCACAGCAGTCTGAGATCAAACTGCAAGGCAGCAGGGAGGCTGGGGGAAGGGTGCGTGCCATTGCCAAGGCTTGAGTAGGTAAACAAAGTGGCCAGGAAGCTCGATCTGGGTGGAGCCCACCACAGCTCAAGGAGGCCTGCCTGCCTCTGTAGACTCCACCTTTGGGGGCAGGGCATAGCCAAGCAAAAGACGGCAGAAATCTCTGCAGACTTAATTGTCCCTGTCTGACAGCTTTGAAGAGAGTAGTGGTTCTCCCAGCACGCAGCTTCACATCTGAGAACTGACAGACTGCCTCCTCAAGTGGGTCCCTGACCCCTGAGTAGCCTAACTGGGAGGCACCCCCCAGTAGGGGCAGACTGACACCTCACACGGCCGGGTACTCCTCTGAGACAAAAGTTCCAGAGGAATGATCAGGCAGCAACATTTGTTGTTCACCAATATCCGCTGTTCTGCAGTCTCTGCTGCTGATACCCAGGCAAACACGGTCTGGAGTGGACCTCCAGCAAACTCCAACAGACCTGCAGCTGAGGGTCCTGACTGTTAGAAGGAAAACTAACAAACAGAAAGGACATCCACACCAAAACCCCATCTGTACGTCACCATCATCAAAGACCAACGGTAGATAAAACCACAACGATGGGGAAAAAACAGAGCAGAAAAACTGGAAACTCTAAAACTCAGAGCACCACTCCTCCTTCAAAGGAACACAGCTCCTCATCAGCAATGAAACAAAGCTGGACAGAGAATGACTTTGACGAGTTGAGAGAAGAAGGCTTTAGACGATCAAACTACTCTGAGCTAAAGGAGGAAGTTTGAACCCACAGCAAAGAAGTTAAAAACCTTGAAAAAAAATTAGATGAATGGCTAACTAGAATAACCAATGCAGAGAACTCCTTAAAGGACCTGATGGAGCTGAAAACCACAGCATGAGAAGTATGTGATGAATGCACAAACCTCAGTAGTCAATGCGATCAACTGGAAGAAAGGGTATCAGTGATAGAACATCAAATGAATGAAATGAAGTGAGAAGAGAAGTTTAGAGAAAAAAGAATAAAAAGAAACGAACAAAGCCTCCAAGAAATATGGGACTATGTGAAAAGACCAAATCTATGTCTGATTGGTGTACGTGAAAGTGAGAGGGAGAATGGAACCAAGTTGAAAAACACTCTGCAGGATATTATCCAGGAGAACTTCCCCAATCTAGCAAGGCAGGCCAACATTCAGATTCAGGAAATACAGAGAACGCCACAAAGATACTCCTCGAGAAGAGCAACTCCAAGACACATAATTGTCAGATTCACCAAAGTTGAAATGAAGGAAAAAATGTAAAGGGCAGCCAGAGAGAAAGGTCGGGTTACCCACAAAGGGAAGCCCATCAGACTAACAGCTGATCTCTTGGTAGAAACTCTACAAGCCAGAAGAGAGTGGGGGCCAATATTCAACATTCTTAAAGAAAAGAATTTTCAACCCAGAATTTCCTATCCAGCCAAACTAAGCTTCATAAGTGAAGGAGAAATAAAATCCTTTACAGACAAGCAAATGCTGAGAGATTTTTGTCACCACCAGGCCTGCCCTGTAAGAGCTCCTGAAGGAAGCACTAAACATGAAAAGGAACAACCAGTACCAGCCACTGCAAAAACATGCCAAATTGTAAAGACCATCCAGTCTAGGAAGAAACTGCATCAACTAACGAGCAAAATAAGCGCTAACATCATAATGACAAGATCAAATTCACACATAACAGTATTAACCTTAAATGTAAATGGGCTAAATCCTCCAATTAAATGACACAGACTAGCAAATTGGATAAAGATTCAAAACCCATCAGTGTGCTGTATTCAGGAAACCCATCTCACGTGCAGAGACACACATAGGCTCAAAATAAAGGGATGGAGGAAGATCTACCAAGCAAATGGAAAACAAAAAAAGGCAGGGGTTGCAATCCTAGTCTCTGATAAAACAGACTTTAAACCAACAAAGATCAAAAGAGACAAAGAAGGCCATTACATAATGGTAAAGGGATCAATTCAACAAGAAGAGCTAACTATCCTAAATATATATGCACCTAATACAGGAGCACCCAGATTCATAAAGCAAGTCCTTAGAGACCTAGAAAGAGACTTAGATTCCCGCATAATAATAATGGGAGACTTTAACACCCCACTGTCAACATTAGACAGTTCCACGAGACAGAAAGTTAACAAGGATATCCAGGAATTGAACTCAGCTCTGCACCAAGTGGACCTAATAGACATGTACAGAACTCTCCACCCCAAATCAACAGAATATACATTGTACTCAGCACCACACCTATTCCAAAATTGACCACATAGTTGGAAGTAAAGCACTCCTTAGCAAATGTAAAAGAACAGAAATTATAACAAACTGTCTCACGGACCACAGTGCAATCAAACTAGAACTCAGGACTAAGAAACTCACTCAAAACTGCTCAACTACATGGAAACTGAACAACCTGCTCCTGAATAACCACTGGGTACATAACGAAATGAAGACAGAAATAAAGATGTTCTTTGAAACCAATGAGAAAAAAGACACAATAGACGATAATCTCTGGGATACATTCAAAGCACTGTGTAGAGGGAAATTTACAGCACTAAATGCCCACAAGAGAAAGCAGTAAAGATGTAAAATGGACACCGTAACATCTCAATTAAAAGAACTAGAGAAGCAAGAGCAAACACTTTCAAAAGCTAGCAGAAAGCAAGAAGCAACTAAGATCAGAGCAGAACTGAAGGAGATAGAAACAAAAAAAAACCCTTCAAAAAATCAATGAATCCATGAGCTGATTTTTTGAAAAGATCAACAAAATTGCTAGACCGCTAGCAAGACTAAAAAAGAAGTAAAGAGAGAAGAATCAAATAGACACAATAAAAAATGAAAAAGGGGATATCACCACCAATCCCACAGAAATACAAACTACCATCACAATACTATAAACACCTCTATGCAAATAAACTAGAAAATCTAGAAGAAATGGACAAATTCCTCAAAACATACACCCTCCCAAGACTAAACCAGGAAGAAGTTGAATCCCTGAATAGACCAATAGCAGGCTCTGAAATTGAGGCAATAATTAATAGCTTACCAACAAAAAAAAGTCCAGGACCAGATGGATTCACAGCCGAATTCTACCAGAGGTACAAGGAGGACCTGGTACCATTCCTTCTGAAACTATTCTAATAAATAGAAAAAGAGAGAATTCTCCCTAACTCATTTTATAAGGCCAGCATCATCCTAATACCAAAACCTGGCAAAGACACAACAAAAAAAGAGACTTTTAGACCAATATCCCTGATGAACATTGACGCAAAAATCCTCAATAAAATACTGGCAAACTGAAGCCAGCAGCACATCAAAAAGCTTATCCACCATGATCAAGTGGGCTTCATTCCTTGGATGCAAGGCTGGTTCAACATATGCAAATCAATAAACATAATCCAGCATATAAACAGAACCAATGACAATAACCACATGATCATCTCAATAGATGCAGAAAAGGCCTTTGAGAAAATTCAATAACCCTTCACGCTAAAAACTCTCAATAAATTAGGTATTGATGGGACCTATCTCAAAATAATAAGAGCTATCTATGACAAACCCACAGCAAATATCATACTGAATGGGCAAAAACTGGAAGCATTCCCTTTGAAAACTGGTACAAGACAGGGATGCCCTCTCTCACCACTCTTATTCAACATAGCGTTGGAAGTTCTGGCCAGGGCAATCAGGCAGGAGAAGGAAATAAAGGGTATTCAATTAGGAAAAGAGGAAGTCAAATTGACCCTGTTTGCAGATGACATGATTGTATATCTAGAAAACCCCATCATCTCAGCCCAAAATCTCCTTAAGTTAATAGGCAACTTCAGCTAAGTCTCAGGATTCAAAATCAATGTGCAAAAATCACAAGCATTCTTATACACCAATAACAGACAAACAGAGAGACAAATCATGAGTGAACTCCCATTCACAATTGCTTCAAAGAGAATAAAATACCTGGGAATCCATCTTACAAGGGTCGTGAAGGATCTCTTCAAGGAGAACTACAAACCACTGCTCAATGAAATAAAAGAGGATACAAACAAATGGAAGAACATTCCATGCTCATGGATAGGAAGAAACAATATTGTGAAAATGGCCATACTACCCAAGGTAATTTATAGATTCAATGCCATCCCCATCAAGCTACCAATGACTTTCTCCACAGAATTGGAAAAAACTACTTTAAAGTTCATATGGAACCAAAAAAGAGCCTGCATTGCCAAGGCAATCGTAAGCCAAAAGGACAAAGCTGGAGGCATCACACTACCTGGCTTCAAACTATACTACAAAGCTACAGTAACCAAAACAGCATGGTACTGATACCAAAACAGAGATATAGACCAATGGAACAGAACAGAGCCCTCAGAAATAATGCCGCATATCTACAACTAGCTGATCTTTGACCAACCTGACAAAAACAAGAAATGGGGAAAGGATTCCCTATTTAATAAATGGTGCTGGGAAAACTGGTTAGCCATATGTAGAAAGCTTAAACTGGTTTCCTTCCTTATACCTTATACAAAAATTAATTCAAGATGGATTAAAGACTTAAATGTTAGAGCTAAAACCATAAAAACCCTAGAAGAAAACCTAGGCAATACCATTCAGGACATAGGCATGGGCAAGGACTTCATGTCTAAAACACCAAAAGCAATGGCAACAAAAGACAAAATTGACAAACGGGATCTAATTAACCTCAAGAGCTTCTGCACAGCAAAAGAAACTACCATCATATTGAACAGGCAACCTACACAATGGGAGAAAATTTTTGCAATCTACTCATCTGACAAAGGGCTAATATCCAGAATCTACAATGAACTCAAACAGATTTGCAAGAAAAAAACAAACAACCTCATCAACAAGTGGGCAAAGGATATGAACAGACACTTCTCAAAAGAAGACATTCATGCAGCCAACGGACACATGAAAAAATGCTCATCATCACTGGCCATCAGAGAAATGCAAATCAAAACCACAATGAGATACCATCTCACACCAGTTAGAATGGCGATCATTAAAAAGTCAGGAAACAACAGGTGTTGGAGAGGATGTGGAGAAATAGGAACACTTTTACACTGTTGGTGGGACTGCAAACTAGTTCAACCATTGTGGATGTCAGTGTGGCGATTCCTCAGGGATCTAGAACTAGAAATACCATTTGACCCAGCTTTCCTATTACTAGGTATATACCCAAAGGATTATAAATCATGCTGCTATAAAGACACATGCACACTTATGTTTATTGTGGCACTATTCACAATAGCAAAACTTGGAACCAACCCAAATGTCCAACAATGATAGACTGGATTAAGAAAATGTGGCAGATATACACCATGAAATACTATGCAGCCATAAAAAATGATGAGATCGTGTCCTTTGTAGGGACATGCCTGAAGCTGGAAACCATCATTCTCTGCAAACTATCTCAAGGACAAAAAAACAAACACTGTATGTTCTCACTCATAGGTAGGAATTGAACAATGAGAACACATGGACACAGGAAGGGGAACATCACACACCGGGGCCTGTTGTGGGGTGGGGGATGAGGGAGGAATAGCATTAGGAGATACACCTGTTAAATGATGAGTTAATGGGTGTAGCACATCAACATGTCAAATGTTGACATGTTGACAAACCTGCACGTTGTGCACATGTACCCTAAAACTTAAAGTATGATTAAAAAGAAAGAAAATTTTTCATTAAGTGCCCGTTTTATTTTCCTATCTAAGAAATATTGTACTAATACAAAGTTTAGAACCTATTCTTTTTGCTTATATAATTAGTTCTATAATCTGTCTTAATTTTGGAGAATATTATTCAAAACAGTCAGCATTCTTCTTTTCCCCCATAGTTATCTAGTTGTTTCAGAAACATTTGTTCACAGGGTTTCCTTTTCCCATGGTACGGTATTGGCACATTTAAAAAGCATACTTCATCATATATTGTGGATCTATTTCTGTAACTGTATTATGTTTCATTAAACTATTTGTCTGTGATAATGGTAATACCACACTGTCCAGATCACTGGTAAGCTTAAAGCAAGCCTTGGACTCAGATAATATATATCATCTCTTTTCTTTTTCAAGATTATTTTGTTTTTTCTTGGGCCACTTTGTTTTCCTATACATTGAAGTATCAGCTTATTCTTTAAAGAAAATTTTATTTTCTGGAAATGTGATAGGATTTTCATTGCTTCTATAGCTAAATGTGAAGTGAATTTACATCTTAAGCATTGAGACTTCCAACTGAGTACTCTGCATATTTCTCCATTTATTTAGTGATTTTTAAATTTGTCTCAACAATGTACTGTAGTATTATATAGTACTATGCAATGTAGCAATGCATTGTTGCTAGTATACACAAATTTAATTATCTTTTATAAGTTGATTTTATGTCATAGGAAGATGCTAAATTCAATCTTTATGCTTCTTATTTCTTTATTTTGACTGATAAGACCTCCAGAACAATGTTGGGGGCAGGGCATAGCTGAACAAAAGGCAGCAGAAACTTCTGCAGACTTAAACGTCCCTGTCTGGCAGCTTTGAAGAGAGTAGTGGTTCTCCCAGCATGCAGCTTCAGATCTGAGAACTGACAGACTGCCTCCTCAAGTGGGTCCCTGACCCCTGAGTAGCCTAACTGGGAGGCACCTCCCAGAAGGGGCCAACTGACACCTCATACGGCCAGGTGCTCCTCTGCGACGAAGCTTACAGAGGAATGATCAGACAGCAACATTTGCTGTTCTGCAATATTTGCTGTTCTGCAGCCTCTGCTGGTGATACCCAGGCAAACAGGATCTGGAGTGGACCTCCAGCAAACTCCAACAGACCTGCAGCTGAGGATCCTGACTGTTAGAAGGAAAACTAACAAACAGAGAGGACATCCACACCAAAAACCCATCTGTACGTCACCATCATCAAAGACTAAAGGTAGATAAAACCACAAAGATGGGGAGAAACCAGAACAGAAAAGCTGAAAATTATAAAAATCAGAGGGCCTTTTCTCCTCCAAAGGAATGCCACTCCTTGCCAGCAACAGAACAAAGCTGGACAGTGAATGACTTTGATGAGTTGAGAGAAGGCTTCAGACGATAAGTAACAACAAACTTCTCCGAGCTTAAGGAGGATGTTCGAACCCATCACAAAGAAGCTAAAAACCTTGAAAAAAGATTAGACGAATGGCTAACTAGAATAAACAGCATAGAGAAGACCTTAAATGACCTGATGGACCTGAAAACCATGGCAGGAGAACTATGTGATGCATGCACAAGCTTCATTAGCTGATTCGATCAAGAGGAAGAAAGGGTATCAGTGACTGAAGATCAAATGAATGAAAAGAAGTGAGAAGTTTAGAGAAAAAAAGAGTAAAAAGAAATGAACAAAGCCTCCAAGAAATATGAAACTATGTGAAAAGACCAAATCTATGTCTGATTGGTTTACCTGAAAGTGACAGGGAGAATGGAACCAAGTTTGAAAAAACTCTTCGGGATATTACCCAGGAGAACTTCCCCAACCTAGCAAGGCAGGCCAACATTCACATTCAGGAAATACAGAGAACACCAAAAAGATACTCCTCGAGAAGAGCAACTCCAAGACACATAATTGTCAGATTCACCAAAGTTGAAATGAAGGAAGAAATGCTAAGGGCAGCCAGAGAGAAAGGTCAGGTTACCCACAAAGGGAAGCCCATCAGATTAACAGCAGATTTCTTGGCAGAAACTCTATAAGCCAGAAGAGAGTGGGGGCCAATATTCAACATTCTTAAAGAATTTTCCACCCAGAATTTCCTATCCAGCCAAACTAAGCTTCATAAGTGAAGGAGAAATAAAATCCTTTACAGACAAGCAAATGCTGAGAGATTTTTGTCACCACCAGGCCTGCCTTACTGAAGGAAGCACTAAACATGGAAAGGAACAACCAGTACCAGCCACTGCAAAAACATGCCAAATTGTAAAGACCATCGATTCTAGGAAGAAACTGCATCAACTAATGAGCAAAATAACCAGCCAGCATCATAATGGCAGGATCAAATTCACACATAACAATATTTACCTTAAATGTAAATAGGCTAAATGCTCCAATTAAAAGACACAGACTGGCAAATTGGATAGAGTCAAGATCCATCAGTGTGCTGTATTCAGGAAACCCATTTCACCTGCAGAGACACACATAGGCTCAAAATAAAGGGATGGAGGAAGAGCTACCAAGAAAATGGAAAATAAATAAAAAGCAGGGGTTACATTCCTAGTCTCTGATAAAACAGACTTTAAACCAACAAAAATCAGAAGAGAGAAAGAAGGCCATTACATAGTGGTAAAGGGATCAATTCAACTCTTCAATAGAAGAGCTAACTATCATAAATATATATGCACCCAATACAGGAGCACCCAGATTCATAAAGCAAGTCCTTAGAGACCTAGAAAGAGACTTAGACTCCCACGCAATAATAATGGGAGACTTTAACACCCCACTGTCAACATTAGACAGTTCCACGAGACAGAAAGTTAACAAGGATATCCAGGAATTGAACTCAGCTCTGCACCAAGTGGACCTAATAGACATCTACAGAACTCTCCACCCCAAGTCAACAGAATATACATTGTTCTCAGCACCACATCACACTTATTCCAAAATTGACCACATAGTTGGAAGTAAAGCACTCCTCAGCAAATGTAAAAGAACAGAAATTATAACAAACTGTCTCACAGACCACAATGCAATGAAACTGGAACTCAGGATTAAGAAACTCACTCAAAACCACTTAACTACATGGAAATTGAACAACCTGCTCCTGAATGACTACTGGGTACATAACGAAATGAAGGCAGAAATAAAGATGTTCTTTGAAACCAATGAGAACAAAGACACAATATACCAGAGTCTCTGGGACACATTTAAAGCAGCGTGTAGAGGGAAAATCATAGCACTAAATGCCCACAAGAGAAAGCAGGAAAGATCTAAAATTGACACCATAACATCACAATTAAAAGAACTAGAGAAGCAAGAATAAACACATTCGAAACCTAGCAGAAGGCAAGAAATAACTAAGATCAGAACAGAACTGCAGGAGATAGAGACACAAAAAAACCCTTCAAAAAATCAATGAATCCAGGAGCTGATTTTTGAAAAGATCAACAAAATTGATAGACTGCTAGCAAGACTAATAAAGAAGAAAAGAGAGAAGAATCAAGTAGACACAATAAAAAATGATAAAGGGGATATCACCACCGATCCCACAGAAATACAAACTACCATCAGAGAATATTATGAACACTTCTATGCAAAGAAACTAGAAAATCTAGAAGAAATGGATAAATTCCTCGACACGTACATCGTCCCAAGACTAAACGAGGAAGAAGTTGAATCTCTGAATAGACCAATAACAGGCTATGAAAATGAGGCAATAATTAACAGCTTACCACCCAAAAAAAGTCCAGGACCAGACGGATTCACAGCCGAATTCTACCAGAGGTAAAAAGAGGACCTGGTACCATTCCTTCTGAAACTGTTCCAATCAATAGATAAAGAGGGAATCCGCCCTAACTCATTTTATGAGTCCAGCATCATCCTGATGCCAATGCCTGGCAGAGACACAATAAAAAAAGAGAATTTTAGACCAATATCCCTAATGAACATTGACACAAATATCCTCAATAAAATAATGGCAAACTTAAGCCAGCAGCACATCAAAAAGCTTATCCACCATGATCAAGTGGGCTTCATCCCTGGGATGCAAGGCTGGTTCAATATACACAAATCAATAAACGTAATCCATCATATAAACAGAACCAAAGACAAAAACCACATGATTTCTCAACAGATGCAGAAAACGCCTTCAACAAAATTCAACAGCCCTTCATGCTAAGAACTCTCAATAAATTAGGTATTGATGGGACCTATCTCAAAATAATAAGAGCTATTTATGACAAACCCATAGACAATATCATACTGAATGGGCAAAAACTGGAAGCATTCCTTTTGAAAACTGGCACAAGACAGGGATGCCCTCTCTCACCACTCCTATTCAACATAGTGTTGGAAGTTCTGGCCAGGGCAATCAGACAGGAGAAAGAAATAAAGGTATTTACCTAGGAAAAGAGGAAGTCAAATTGTCCCCGTTTGCAGATGACATGATTGCATATTTAGAAAACCCCATCATCTCAGCCCAAAATCTCCTTAAGCTGATAAGCAACTTCAGCAAAGTCTTAGGATACAAAATCAATGGGCAAAAATCACAAGCATTCCTCCACACCAATAACAGACAAACAGAGAGACAAATCATGAGTGAACTCCCATTCACAATTGCTTCAAAGAGAATAAAATACCTAGGAATCCAACTTACAAGGGATGAGGAGGACCTATTCAAGGAGAACTACAAACCACTGCTCAACGAAATAAAAGAGGACACAAACAAATGGAAGAACATTCCATGCTCATGGATAGGAAGAATCAATATCGTGAAAATGGCCATACTGCCCAAGGTAATTTATAGATGCAATGCCATCCCCATCAAGCTACCAATGACTTTCTTCACAGAATTGGAAAAAACTACTTTAAAGTTCATATGGAACCAAAAAAGAGCCCATATTGCCAAGACAATCCTAAGCCAAAAGAACAAAGCTGGAGGCATCACGCTACCTGATTTCAAACTACAGTACAAGGCTACAGTAACCAAAACAGCATGGTACTGGTACCAAAACAGAGATATAGACCAATGGAACAGAACAGAGCCCTCAGAAATAATACCACACATGTACAACCATGTGATCTTTGACAAACCTGACAAAAACAAGCAATGGGGAAAGGATTCCCTATTTAATAAATGGTGCTGGGAAAACTGGTAGCCATATATAGAAAGCTGAAACTGGATCCCTTCCTTACACGTTATGCAAAAATTAATTCAAGATGGATTAAAGACTTTAAATGTTAGACCTAAAACCATAAAAATCCTAGAAGAAAACCTAGGCAATACCATTCAGGACATAGGCATGGGCAAGGATTTCATGTCTAAAACACCAAAAGCAATGGCAACAAAAGTCAAAATTAACAAATGGGATCTAATTAAACTAAAGAGCTTCTGCACAGCAAAAGAAACTACCATCAGACTGAACAGGCAACCTACAGAATGGGAGAAAATTTTTGCAATCTACCCACCTGACAAAGGGCTAATACCTAGAATTTACAAAGAACTTAAACAAATTTACAAGAAAAAATCAAACAACCCCATCAAAAAGTGGGCGAAGGATATGAACAGACACTTCTCAAAAGAAGACATTTATGCAGCCAAAAGACACATGAAAAAATGTTCATCATCACTGGCCATCAGAGAAATGCAAATCAAAACCACAATGAGATACCATCTCACACCAGTTAGAATGGCGATCATTAAAAAGTCAGGAAACAACAGGTGCTGGAGAGGATGTGGAGAAATAGGAACACTTTTACACTGTTGGTGGGAGTGTAAACTACTTCAACCACTGTGGAAGTCAGTGTGGCGATTCCTCAGGGATCTAGAACTAGAAATACCATTTGACCCAGCCATCCCATTACTGGGTATATACCCAAAGGATTATAAATCATGCTGCTATAAAGACACATGCACACATATGTTTACTGCGGCACTATTCACAATAGCAAAGTCTTGGAACCAACCCAAATGTCTATCATTGATAGACTGGATTAAGAAAATGTAGCACATATACACCATGGAATACTATGCAGCCATAAAAAGGATGAGTTCATGTCTTTGTAGGGGCATGGATGAAGGTGGAAATCATCATTCTGAGCAAACTATCACAAGGACAGAAAACCAAACACTGCATATTCTCACTCATAGGTAGTAATTGAACAATGAGAACACTTGGACACAGGATTGGGAACATCACACACTGGGGCCAGTCGTGGGATGGGGGAGAGAGGGGAGGGATAGCATTAGGAAATATACCTAAAGTTAATGACGAGTTGATGGGTGCAGCACACCAACATGGCACATGTATACATATGTAACAAACCTGCACGTTGTGCACATGTACCCTAGAACTTAAAGTATAATTTAAAAAATACAATGTGAAATCATCCTTGCCTTTTTTCTGATCTTAAGAAAAATGCATTTAAAACTTCACTATTAAAACTGAGATCAACTATAGGTTATTGTAGATGCCTTTTTATCAGAATGAGGACATTCTGCTCTATTCCCAGATTGCTGGAAGTTTTTACCATCAATGGGTAGTAAATTTTATCAAATCTGTTATTTTTTTTTCTGTTTGCATCTACTGCAACATCCACAGTTTTTCTTCCTTATTCTGTCAATGTGGCAAATTACATTATATGATTACAAATTTAATGAGTTATAAATTACTTTTTTCTTTTTTTGAGACAGAGTGTCCCTCTTTGGCCGAGGCTGGAATACAGAATGAGGTGTAAATTACTTTTAACAATCCACAATATAAGTGTACAATTTGGTTTGCCCAAAAACAAAGAGAAGGTGGCGAATTTTATTAGAAAGAAATGTTACATGTTGTTTTAAAGGAAAGTATGTTGACACTAGTAAAATTTTGAGGAGGAGGCAAGCTCTGAATGGTGAGTGATCGCAGTGGGTAAAGCTAATCTTAAAGTCTCAGCAGCTTGTTTTAGTAGCTATTATATAAAACTGGTTTCAGGTTATTACAAGGAATTTCAGAAGCTGGGCTTGCAGAGAGAATTACATGCTAGGCGTGATGTTGTATACCTTGAGTGCTTTTTCCTCCGGGCCTCTTGATTCTGCTTTAGTTGGATATGACAAGAACGACCCAAGTCGTATGATGGACTTTCACAATGGAAATGTTGTATTTTATGATTGTGGTGGCTGTTACATGACTATATATATTTGACCAGACTAGTTGAGTTGTAATTTTTAAATTTAGAGATGAATCTTTATATTTTGACTTTGACACCACAAACTCAAAAAGTTATTTTGTGTCTAAAGTCTTTCATTTAGCATAATGCTTTTAAGAAAATACGATCCTTCCTTATTAAATTTAATTGGCATATTTTTCAAAAATCAACTAACCATGCATGTATGGGTCTATCATATTCCATTTATCTGTACTACCCTTAAACCAATGCCACACAGTCTAGATGCTAATCACTTTAGAATTAATCCTCAAATTATACAGCCGAAGTTCTTCAATTTTATTCTTCTTTAGAAAGTTATTTGGAAAGTCTAGATTTTTTACATTTTCATATTAATTTTAGCATTTGCTTGTTGATTTCTACAAAAAGTTCTGCTTGCATTTTGAATAGGATTGCTTTGAATCCATAGATCAATTTTCAGATAATTGACATGTCAATAATATTGAGTCTTCCATTCCATAAAACTAGGAAGCTAGTTTAGTTTCTTTGTTTAGTTTTGTTTAGTTTCTTTAATTTTGTTTAGTTTCTTTAATTTCTCTCTACTTTTCTTTGTATTTTTAGTGTTACATGCACTCCTCATAATTTGTAAAATATTTCAAAAAATCCATATTTTATTCATACATAGTGTTATGATGTTTTCTTGATGAATTGACTTATCACAATGAAACTTACCTTTTAATCTCTGCTAATGTTCTTTGTTCTGAAATTTACTTTCTCCAGTACTAATGTAAGCACTCCAGGTTCATTTTGTGTATCCTTTTCTATCCTTTACTTTCATTCATAACTGTGACTTTATATATAAAGTGAGTTTCTTGTAGGCAGCAGTTGGATTTTGCATTTTTGTATCCAATCTAACAATTTCTGCATCTTAATTGGATTTATAGATTTTTTTACAAGTAATGTAATTACTAATATGATTATATTTCAATTTGCTCTCTTGATATTTATTTTCTACCCATCCCATTTGATCTTCATTATCTTTATTCTTTGTTTTCTGCCTTCTTTTGGATAAATTGAGGACTTAATTTTAACTCCAGTGTTCACTTACTAGTAATATACCTTTTTTTTTGTTTTCAGGGAAGTTTCTAGTGCTTACATGATAGATAGATAGATAGATAGATAGATAGAACTTTTATTCTACCTTTAACAAACACTATACCTTTTGAGATATATAGTGTAAGAACCATGTAACATTATACTTCTATTTTCCCTGCCATATTCTGGATCTTATTTTCATACATTTTACTTCTACATATGTTATAATCCCCATAATACTTTGTTGTTTTTGCTTTAAATAGTCAATTACACTTAAAGAGACTAAAATCACATGATGATAATTTTTACATTCATCTAAATATTTACCATTTCAAATACTATTTATTTCTTCCTCTAGATCCAGTCTTCTTTTCTGACATTTTTCTTTTCATGTTAACTTTCTGTAACATTTTTTGAAATGCATTTGTAATTCTCAAATTTCATCTATCTAAAAATGTTCCCATGGCCTTCATTTTTGAAAGGTAATTTCACCAAAATTTTAGGTAGACAGTTTTACTTTTTATTTTAGCAGTTTAAAGATATAATTCAATTTTTTTCTGGCTTCCATTTTTTGTATGACAAGTCAAACATAATTCTTTGTACTGTTCCCCATAGGTGATATGTTCTTTTTACCTCTTGCTACTTCCAAGTGTTTCGCTATAGTTTTGATCTTCAGCTATTTTAATATGACATTCTTATATTCTCTCTGTATTCAATCTATTTGAGTTTCACTGAGCTTGTTGAATCTATTTGTCATATTTTCCCAGTTTGAAAAAATTTTTTCTCCATTTTCTATTTCCTATCTTTCTGAAATTCCAGCTTTGTATACATTTGACCACTTGTTATAGTTACAAAGGCCACAAAGCTACAAATTATTGTTTGTGAATATATTATCTCTGTGTGCTTGAATTTATATAATTTTATAAAATTTATATATTTATATCTACATTTTTATGAGTAAACATGTATAGATAAAATTTACCTATAGAGTATAATATATAATTAATTTATACAATATAGTTGCATTAGTCAATATTCAAGTTTACTGATTCTTTCTTTTGTGTGTCTAATCTGCCCTAAATTTTGTTGAGTAAACTTACTGCTGATACTGTAAATTTTTCAGTTTTAAAATTTCTAATGTTTTTGCGTGTTCGTATATCTCTAATAATGTCCTGCAGTTGTTTACCCATTCAATGTTCTATATTATTTGAAGTATTTATAATAGCTGTTTTGAAGTTCTCATCAATAAATTGCAACATCTGGGTCATCTTTGAGTCTACTTTTTGTTTGTTTACCCATTCAATGTTCTTCTATATTATTTGAAATATTTATAATAGCTGTTTTAAAGTTCTCATCAGTAAATTGCAACATCTGGGTCGTCTCTGATTCTGCTTCTGTTGACTTTTTGTCTCTAGATTATGGTAACATTGAATTGTTGAGGTTTTTTGGTTTGTCTAGTAACTTTTGATAAAGGATGTAATATATTGTGGATGATGCATTATAGAAACTTTGGATTTTGTTTTCTTCCTCTAATAATATTTGTCTTTGTACCCTGGTTTTATGGAAGTTTAGTTTTAGTCTTTGCTAATGTGGTTCTATGTTTATTTTTTCCTTAGTACTAGGGTATATACCTCACCTAGGTTCATTTCTACCAGAGTGTATATATATCATTGAGTCACCTAGAGTAGCTGAGCATCCTACTGGCTACATCTTCTAGAAGTAAAACGAAAAACATAAGGACGTACTAGTGAAACCCCTTCTTCTTACAACGTACTTTCAGTCCACTTTACTGACAAGGCCTAACCTTGTGCCAGTTGGCAAAGAAAAAATATTTTCAAGGTCCACCTCCAGTACCATAATGCAGAGCAAGGAAGGATGGATTTTGATAACTGACACAGATGGTATAATACTTTCTTAATTATTAAAAAGATAGAAAGTAATTGTAATAATATTATTTTCAATTTCTAGTCATCTGGTAGACCCAAACTCCAAATATTGTCCCCTCATCCCATTAAGACTGTTATTTTTTGCTTAAATTCTATTCATCCATGCACCATCCCAAATTTGGAAATGCCTTGTCAGCTAATTGCAAAAATCTGGGCCATCTGTGTTTGTTAGAACCTACTTGTGGTTCAACAGAAAACCTGAGATTTCCACTGAGACCCTCTAAATTGGTAGGTCTTGAACTTCAAACTCTTCTCACCAACATCTCAGCAACAGCTCTCTAGAGAGTCTCACCTCACCCCATTGGGCAGTATCCTAAAGAGTCTAGCTAACACCCCAATGGGAAGCTTCCCAGGCAGTTTTGCCACCAACTTAGTAGGCTGTTTCCTAGCACTTTTTACTAGAACTGGAATGGAAAGATACCTAGAAAATTTCCCTGGAACTCCAGTGAGTGTTTTCCTCCTCACAAGTCTTGGCCTGTGACATCCTAGCAAACTTCTCCACCATTCAGGGTTCCACAGCCATTGCTTTTCCCTGAATACTCAATCTCAGCCATATTGTTAGGCACCTCTTTGAAATTTGTTCCTTTCTTGAGTACATTCCCCTAATCCTGCATACGGTATTCCAGCATTCTCTCAGATTCCCTTTACTCTGTCTTAGTAGTTAGCCTGATTATACTATTTAATAATTATTTTCAAATTACTGGTATGGTTTTTGTCTCCTTAATGAAAACTATAGGTTTAGCTTCAATGTATGTGGTTGAAGTTAACTCAAGAGTTCTGCAAGCTAAGTTCGATGCCTGAAAATCTACAAATGGAATAATAGCAAGAAATCAATTTAAAGTGATAAAGATAGGGAGATAGGGGAAGCAACGTTCAATGTGAAGTCTGTGCACATTCTTCAAAAGTAGGGTCTAAGAAATATAATGGAGGTTTCAATGTATGATGCTCCTATGATGGTGAGCACTTATGTTTTGTGATGAAGTTGAAAGAAAACAAACAAAATAATCTCCTTATTATGACAATCATCACAATCTTGAAACAGATGTTTTATCTGTAAACATAATTAAAAATAATCTGAGGTCATTTCAACAACAGCTAATACAAAACTTTAAATTTGTACCCTGTGATAAGTGGGGCTTCTACTTGATTATGATATTTCTTTTTTAACTTGTGAACATGGGTTCAAATACTTATTTCAAAGCCTTTTACTCAGAGTACCTGTGTTTTCCTCACATTCTCTCTCCCAAAACACTTCATGTATTTCCCTCCCTTCAGTCTCACTGCTGCTCTTTCTTTCTTTTTTTATTTTTTATTATACTTTAAGTTCTAGGGTACATGTGCACAACATGCAGGTTTGTTACATATGTATACATGTGCCATGTTGGTGTGCTGCACCCATTAACTTGTCATTTGCATTAGGTATATCTCCTAATGCTATCCCTCCCCCCTCCCCCCACCCCACGACAGGCCCCATTGTGTGATGCTCCCCATCCTGTGTCCAAGTGTTCTCATTGTTCAGTTCCCACCTATGAGCAAGAACATGCGGTGTTTGGTTTAACACTTGCTTTTGGTGGTGTTTATTCTTTGTTGTCACAGGTAGAGACTATGAGCCTAGAAAACTGGTAAGTACTGGGTTTTGTTTTACCCCTAGGTACTCGAAGCAACTAATTTCTTTTCTGCTGCCAATAGGAGCTGAATTTTGGGAGATGCACTGCTGTTTGCTATTCTTGAAGCTTATTGACTCTAAGTGTCTAGAAACCACCTGCTGTGTCTAGGGAATGTGATCTGGCTTTTGCAGTTTCCAATGAAAAAGTGTTTGTTTTGCTAGTGATAAATTTTTTCCCTCTAAAATATTGTTGAAAGATCATTGCCACCAGCTACTGCTCTTTTCAGGAAAGAGAACTTTCATTTTGGCAGCATATTGACGGATACAGAGAAATAAAAGGACCATATCATTAAAGGACCCCATAGGGCTTGCAAACTTGTTTATTCAGAATGATGGTAATTGTCAAATTAATGAGTATTCTGATTGATAATCATATGAAGTCATTCTGTTCAACTCAAAAGGTATTTATGAAGCATCTGGCATATGTTCAGCATCATATTAAAGAGGAAGTATTTGTAATTTTAAAAATGTTAAGGCCCTAGAGTCAAATTTCCTATATCTGAAATTTAGCACTTGCATTTAATACATTTGTAAATATAGACAAGTCTTTCTAAGCCCCAAATTCCCCTCATCTATAAATAGAAATAATATTTTTTACCTCGAAGGGAGAATACATATTTCCCTAGAATTATTCATTAATTATTTCAACAATTTTTTAAAAAATATTGTGGTATTATATGAAATTTTTCCTGCCTCAATAAGCTTGCATAAAACAGAAAATAAATTTTAAAAAAACACATAATAAATTGTCAGGTCCCATAAGCCAACAGTATAAGTTATACTAACGTAACTTATACATTATAAGTATATGTTATATATATTATATATATACCCTATACGATATATATACATATATATATATATATCCCACAAGTTATTAAGTGGTTGCTAGCCCAAAAACAAAATAAGAATTATTTCATTCCCCAGTGGATTTGGCTAAAATATTGGTAATAAAATCAGGCACAACTCCAGCAGAAGACATCAGTGAAAAGCCAAGCTGGGTCTACAAGGAATCACACATTTTGAGACATATATTTATGCTGTTATTATCATCACTAGCATCTTACTGTATCAAGTAAAAAGATCATCACATTCTGGAGAGTTGGGCATGTTTTGCAAGGGAAATTATGTTTTTCTTTATTTCTATGCTTCTGTACTAATAGGTTGGTTCAGTAATATGGTAGATCATTGGTTTGAGTGAGAAAAGGGAACAGGTTGAACCTGCTCCAAAGAAAAGATCGACATAAGTTACTGATGTTGGAAGTTCCCCAACTTTCTCTCTTCCCCAAGGCCTGATTGTTCAGATTTTTCTGTCAATTTTGTGAGCGTCTCTATTTTCCGTAAACTTCTCTTTTACTTAAATTAGATGAGTCAATCTCACTTATTAGCCATCAAAGGTCCTTAACTGTTGCAAATCTGTTCATAAAGGGTTTCCCCAAGTGTTGATAGAAAATAAAAGGTACTCAGAACCTCTTTCAAGTTTTTAATCCATGTCCAATAAAATGCATATATGACAGAAAAAATGATCACATCATTTAACACTTTCATGATCTCATTTTCTCTAAATCTGTAGCCACTGTTCTCAGGTTAGTCATTTATTAATAATTTGTATTGATGCACATACCATAAAATTGACCCTTTCCAGTGTTTTTTTTTTCACTATAGTCACAAAGTTTCACAACCATCACCACTATCTAATTACAGAATATTTTCATGATGCTCCCCCAAAACTCCTCCCCTTTATCTGCCACTTCCCATTCCCTTTTTCCCCTAGCCCCTGGCAAACAGTAGTCTACTTTTTCTCCCTGGATCTGCCAACCGTCAATATTTCATATGATGAAATCATATAGTAGGTGTCTGTATGACTTTTCTTACATAACATGTTTTCCAGATTCATCTATGTTGTGGCATGTATTGGTATTTTATTCTTTTTTATGGCCAAATAATAAATAATATTCTACTGTGTAGATATACATTTGTATCCATTAATTCATGGATAAAAATATAGGTTGTTTCTACTTTTTCACAGTTTTGAATAATGTTGCTATGAATATTTATGTTCATGTTTTTGTATGCACTTTTTTTTCAATTATCTTGAATATATATATAGTCATCTCTTGGTATCCATGAGGACTTGGTTAAACCCAGGACCCCACCAGATACCAAAATCCATGGACGCTGAAGTCCCTTATATAAAATGATGTAGTATTTGTATATAACCTATGCATGTCCTCTCATATACTTTAAATCATCTCTGGATTACTTATAATACCTAATACAATGTAAGTCATATGTAAATAGTTGTTATACTGCATTATTTAGGGAATAATGACAAGAAAACAAAGTCTATACCTGTTCAGTCTAGAAACAATGATTCTTTTTTAAAACAATATTTTTTGATCTGAGGTTGGTTGAATCTATGGATGCAGAACCCACAGATACGAAGGGCAACTGTCCCTAGGAATAGAATGGCTATGTCTTATGGTAACTCTGTATTTAACTTTTTGAGGAACTGCCAAACTGTTTTCCAGAGTAGCTCTCAGGTCAACTCGAATACACAAATCAGTCTCTGAATATGATGCTTGCAAATAAGTAATTAGTATGCCAAACTGTGTGATATATCTGAACCTAAAGGATTCCCAGATGAGGGCCATATTGCTGTTAGAGTATTGTGATGGCTAATTGTATGTGCCAAATTAACTGGGCCATGGGATGCCCAGGTAACTGGTTAAATGTTATTTCTGTATGAGTCTGTGAGGGTATTTCTGGAAGAGATTAACATTTGAATTCGTACATGAGTAAAGCAAATGGCCCTCCCCAATGTGAGCAGGCATCAGCCAATCTGTTGAGAAAAGAGGAACATCAAATGAAGTCTTGAACTGAGACATTGATCCCCTTCTTCCCTCAGCACTGCAGACTTTCAGGCCTTCAGGTGTGGGTGAAAATCTATACCATGGGCTCTACAGCTCTTAGGCCTTCAAACTAAGCCATCAGCTTTCTTGAGTCTGCAGCTTACAGACAGCCGGTCATGGGATTTCTCAGCCTCTATGATTGTGCAAGCCAATGCATTAAAATACATCACTTCCTTGATATATCTTTATATATGCCTTTTTGTTCTATTCAGCTCCTCAATGGATTGGATGATGGACACCTACTTTGGTAAGGGTAGATCTTCTTTACACAGTCTACTAATTCAAATGATCATTGCTTCTAGAAATACCCTCATAATACAGAAAATATAGAGAGGAATATATGTAGATATGTCTCCTATTGCTTCTGTTTCTCTGGAGACTGCTCACTAATAGAAGTATCATGGTGGTTCCTTTTTCTGGACCTGTTAAGAGAGGGCTTAATAATGACAGACTGTTATACTCTGTGATTGATCAAGTCCTTAAAGAAATTACCTGATTTGACAATGTTTATTTACTTGCCAAGAAGAATCCAAAATTTTTTGATATGTGAAAAAAAAAAGTAGGATTTAGTATGATAGCATGAAAGTTCTTTCCCAGGTGACTCGTGTAAATGGTTCATGAAAAGTGCATGAAACCCTGTCAGGGGATTTCAGTTCCAGTTCCTGATTCCCCTACCTGTGCCACCTTGGTCCAGGCTCTTATGTTCTTGGAAATGAGTTTTACCATCTCCAAACAAGAAGTATAACATTCATTCTGCTACACCTAATTCACAAGAGTCCTTTAGCTAAAATAAGACGATTGTATTAGTCAGGATTCTCCAGAGAAACACAGCCAATGTGATATAAATAGATATATGAAAGGAGATTTATTATGGGAATTGGCTCAGGCATTTATGGAGGTTTAAAAGTCCCAGAAGTCTCATGATGAGTTGTCTGTAAGATGGAGAACCAGGGAACCTGGTAGTGTAATTCACTTTGAGCCCAAAGTCCCCAAAACAAGGAGCTCCAATGTCTGAGGGCAGGAGAAGATGGATGTCCAAGCCAAAGAGAGAATTCAATTCACCCTTCCTCTGCTGCCTTTTTGTTCTGTTCAAGCTCACAACAGATTGGATGACCACCCTACATTGGTAAGCGTGGATCTTCTTCACTCAATCCACTCATTCATATGATAATCTCCTCCAAAAATAATGTTTAACCAACTATCCGGTCACCACTTAACCCAGTAAAGTTGACAATTAATATCATATGATATAAAGACAATTTTTTAAATAAATTGTCAGTTTATTTAATAATGTTATGACCTATTATAACATTTATTTCCTGTCTTAAAAAAGACAGTAGACAATGTGATTATACCTTATTATGTTTTATGGGTTTTAACACAGTCTACATTTAATTCAAGTAACAAGAAAGTAAATTATAAATTATAATTATACAGTCTGTCTAAACTTTTAAGATGAAGATTTTACTCAGTGGTATTCAATATTCAAACTGACTTTAAGAAACTTAAGAAACTAAATTCTGCTAATTTCTGGTATAACTTCAAATACAAGAAGATAATTCCTCTAAATCTTTTGTTGCTAGAGTTTTTTTGCATTTATGCTATATTTATATAAACTATTAAGTCCTTGGTTTTGGAGACTGCAAAGCAAAGATGTTATACAATGGAGAGAGGACAGAGTTGGGTACAAAGTTCTAAATCCAGAGTCTGTTTCTTACCGCCTGAATGAACGTGGGCACAGACTAATGCTCTCTGGCCCATAAATTGTTCAATGGTATAAGGTATGCAATGATACTTCTCTCAAAAGAATGTTGAGGGAATTAAATAATATGTCATTTGCAAAAGTCACCTAGGAAAAAACTCAAAAAAAAGTATATTCTTCCCTTCTTTCTTTTTGTAAACCTTAGGCCTTAGGGCAGCTCCGTATATGGTAAACACTCAACACAAAATGTATTGAGGATGATGTAGTATACATTTATAAAATCTGATCTTGCAAGTGTGCCAGCTAGTTTTTTAATAATTATTTTTAATATATTCTCAAAGACGTGACAAATAGTTGCTATTTTAATATATATTTATCCTGAAACTATTAATAATTAGCATCAATGATCTATTGTTGAAAATACACTATTTTTTGAGAAGTAAAAGGTATTCATTTTCCCATGAAAACATACAATACTACTGTGATAATAATTAGTACTGGCCCCCTGACATTGCTTTATTATCCCCGTAACAGGATGGAGAGATTGTACTTCTCTAACTCCTGGAAATTAAGTATGACCACGTTTTGACCAACCAAATATGAGAAGTGGTATGAGTCACTTCCTGACAGAGTCTGAAGCATCAACATGTGGTTCTCCACTTGCCTTTTCCCTCTAACTGGACAACTGGCAATGTTTTGAAGAGTACTGGTTCTCAATGTGGGCGATTTTGCCCCCTCAGGGGATGATTGCAATCTCTGGAGACATTTCTTGGTTGGATTGAGATGAGAAGGATGCTACCTGCATCTAGAGAGTAGGAGCTACATCTGCACTGAATATCCCACAATGTGCAGAATAGCCTCCTCAACCTTTCTCTGACCCTGGGGTGATAAAAATCATCCAGCCCAAATTGGCAGTAGTGCCACTGTTGAGAAACCCAGCTTGGAGTAAAGATTTGGATCTTAGCCCCTAGTTGTTCAGAAACAGAGAGGAAGTATAATCAAGAAATAAACCTTAGCTCTTTTAGATCATTAAGAGTTTCAGGTTGTGCGTTATCACAGCATAGCCTAGCTTTTCTCAACTGACACATTTATTTTGCAATTGGAGGGAAATTAGAACACAATGCACTTCCTCAAGTAATGTTTAAATAATGTGGTTTCAATATTTTTGGATTTAATATCCTTTTAATACACGTCTGCTGGGCTGACAATTGAGGCAGGATTTGCATAAAATGGAAAACAAATTGATCATTTCAAATTTCAAGATAGTTTAGCTTGCCTTTAGAGGAAAATGATTGTTCATAAGAAGCATCTGACTTTAATGCTTAATGTAATTTCTCTGAGATACCCAAAAATTCAGGCAAATATTTGAAAAAAAGAGAGATTATAAAATCTTATTTTGAACACAAGACTGCAGCTTACACGCTTATTGAAAAAAAAACTTTTATATCATTTACAAATAGTTTAGCAATTTCTACTATTCGCCTGTGAAATAATTTCATGTACAAGTTGAAACAATCATAAAAAGGCTATTTTGATGTATACCTTTATGAAAGAAAGAAACTAAGAAAAAGAATAAATTTATAATGACAAGAGTTTATATAAGTATTTCTCTTAATGAAAAATATTAGTTGCGATATCAGGCAGATGTAAACAGGCAATTTTAATTTCTGCTCTCAAAGTCCCGTACTTTCTCTCCTCCAGACATTTATTATGATTCCATTTACTTTTTCATTTATTACTTTAAATAGCTAATATATTCACATAATTCAAATAATTAAAAAGTATATAAATAGTAAAATGTTTTCCTCCCAATCAAGCCAGCCACCTATGACCACGTGGATGGTTCATGGCTGCTCACGAAGGGCATCATCTAGAACTGGGCACACACTCACAACACGTGCAGCCTTCCCTCACTAACCTCATTCACAGTAACCTTGTTATTAGATTCATATGGATATGCATATATTCATTTACTTATGCATCTATATGCATATATAATATATGCATAGTCATATGCAATATATGCACGCAAATATAGATACATACATCCATATTCATATGGAAATCAATGTGAATTATATTGTTATCCCCTTTTTACTGTTTTTCTTACACAAAACACATGGCAGGGGAGAAAGTTATCTCCATGCCCATTCACAATAAAGGGCTCTCAAAGAGAATACCAGACTATTCTACATGCCTTAGGAAAATAAACTCCAATAAAAGTCAAAGCAATTATTTAGGCAGACTGAAGTACACGTAGTTTATGCTTGTCAATTTCCAGCATCTCATTGCAGAATCTGTTGTCTCTCTCTTTATGTATACTTCTTCAGATAATATATGTCTCCTGCCACTCAAAGCCTCTCATTTTCAACTGTTATTTTTGGCAATACTAAGTAATGAAGCTTTGCCTCAACAAATATCCTGTTGACCTTGTTAGCACATATATTTTATATTTCCTCAATGTTACACATCTGATCATCTGATGCATAATAATGTGTCAATTATTGATAAATGCTACAAGTGCTACCTTTGGAGATAAATATATACTGTGATTTATTATTGCTAAAATATTATATAAGGTAGCATTTCCAAATGTTTTATTATTGCTTTAGTAGTCTGGGGGAAACAGATGGTATTTGATTACATGAATAAGTTCTTTAGTGGTGATTTCTGAGATTTTGGTGCACGCATCATGCGAGCAGTGTACACTGTACCCTATGTGTAGTCTTTTATCCCTCATCCCCCTCCCACCCTCCCCGCTGAGCCCCCAGAGTCCATTATATTGTTCTAATGCCTTTGCGGCCTCATAACTTGGCTCCCACATGTAAGTCAGGACATACAATATTTGGCTTTCCATTCCTGAGTTACTCCACTTAGGATGATGGCCTCCAACTCCATCCAGGTTGCTGTGAAGGCCATATTTCATTCCTATTTATGGCCGATTAGTATTCCATGGTATACGTATACCACATTTTCTTTATCCACTCATTGGTTGATGGGCATTTAGGCTGGTTCCATATTTTTGCAAATGCAAATTGTGCTGCTATAAACAAATAACTTCTTTTCCTCTGAGTAGATACCCAGTAGTGGGGTTGCTGGATCAAATGGTAGATCAACTTGTAGTTCATTAAGGAGTCTCCATACTGTTTCCCATAGTTGTACTAGTTTACATTCCCACCAGCAATGTAAAAGTGTTCCTTTTCACCGCATCCATGACAACAACTATTAATTTTTATTTTTTAATTGTGGCCATTCTTGCAGGAGTAAGGTGGTATCGCATTGTGGTTTTGATTTGCATTTCCAGGATAATTAGTGATGTGAAGCATTGTTTCATGTTTGTTGGCCATTTGTATATCTTGTTTTGAGAATTCTCTATTTATGTCCTTAGCTTACTTTTTGATAGGATTATTTGTTTTAAATTTATTTGTTGAGACAGAGGCTCACTCTGTCATTCAGGGTGAAGTGCAGTGACATGATCTCAGCTCCCTGCAACCTCCACCTCCCAGGTTCAAGCAACTCTCTTGCCTCAGACTCCCAAGTAGCTGGGATTACAGGCACATGCCACTAAGGCTGGCTAATTTTTGTATTTTTAGTAGAGACGGGCTTTCACCATGTTGGCCAGGCTGTTCTCAAACTCCTGACCTCGTCATGATCCACCCACCTCAGCCTCCCAAAGTGCCGAGATTACAGGTGTGAGCCACTGCACCTGGCCTATTTGTTTTTACTTGCTGATTTGAGTACCTTGTAGATGCTGGATATTAGTCCTTTGTTGGATACATAGTTTGCAAGTATTTTCTCCCACTCTGTGGGTTGTTGGTTTACTCTGCTGATTATTTATTTTGCTGTGCAGAAGACTTTAATTTATTTAAATCCCATCTAATTATTTGTTTCTGTTGCCTTTGCGTTTGGGTTCTTGATCATGAAGTCTTTGCCTAAGCCAATGTCTAGATTTTCCAACATTATCTTCTAGAATTTTTGTGTTTCTAGATCTTAGATTTAAGTCTTTGATCCATCTTGAGTTGATTTTCATATAAGGTGAGAGATGAGGATTCAGTTTCATTCTTCTACATGTGACTTGCCGATTATCCCAACACCATTTGTTGAATAGGGTGTCCTTTCCCCCCTTTATGTTTTTCTTTGCTTTGTTGAAGATCAGTTGACTATAAGTACTTGACTTTATTTTTGGATCCTCTATTCTGTTCCATTGGTCTACATGCCTATTTTTACACCAGTACCATGGTGTTTTGGTAACTATAGCCTTGTAGTATAGTTTGAAGTTGGGTAATGTAATGCCTCCAGATTTGTTCTTTGTACTTAGTCCTGTTTTGGCTATGTGGGCTCTTTTTCTGGTTTCATATAAATTTTAAGATTGTTTTTTCTAGTTCTGTGAAGAATAGTGATGGTGTTTTGATGGGAATTGCATTGAATTTATATATTGCTTTTGGCAGTATGGTCATTTTCACAAACTGTTTAAAATACTGCAATGTTATGTTTGAAAACTTCATTTTTAAAAAATTCGGAAAATTTTGTTTTGATTGATATTGAAATCACAGTATTTAAATCCTACCTTCTAGATATTAGTAGAAGCCTTAAAATATAGAAAAATAAACATTAGCCTTAGAAATGAGGAAGGTGTTATCCATATACTAAGATAGTCAAGGTGTTTCTAAATTATATAATGCAGATTGTCCCAGAGCAGGAGCCAACTGATCATCCTCACTCATATGAAAGGACAATATACTCAGAAAATAAATAAAGAAGGACTTGGCAATAGTAACCTCTAACTAAAATAGGTGAGGGCTTTGACTCATGATCAAAACAATAAGCTACTACAGTATCTTAGTGGCTAGTAAGCTAACAGGAAACCACTGAACCAATGGAATGATACCACAAGAAAGGAGAAAGAATCCATCCTAAAGAATAAAAATAAAGTATTTTTCTCTATGTAATATATTTACAATAAGAAATTTTGTTGCCAGAAAAATATTTATTCTTGATCCTAAGCTTAAAAATATGCTGTAGCAGAGCATGATTGAGAAAATAGTCTATGTTCCACCTTAATAAAGATTACTTTTGTCTGTTCAACTGGACATACACACTTCATCCAAAATAACACAGCACAGAACAGAAGAAATGTGACCTAATGATGATCAATGAGACTTTATCTCCAAGTAACTAAATTTTGAGCAGAATCATGCAGAGAATGATCATCGTTTAAGCTGAGACATTTGATGACAGTCTCTGATGACAAAGTTCTTATATTTTTCAATGCTTATTTATTCAACTTGCCCTTCAATTTTCTAAATTAGCTCATATTTCCAATGAATCCCTTTAAGTGTTTCACTTCCTGAAACAACAAAATAATTTAATTGAATTTTTATATCCACAAAATCAAAACACATCTTTGGCATTAGAGCAAATAATCATGGGAAAAGAAAAACAATATGAGATATTGAAAAACTTGCAACAAGTTGAGAAACATGAGGTCAAGTTTTAAAATATGATAGAAGCTTCGAAAAACAAATTAATAACTGAAGATCTATTTAGTAAAAATGGAAGACTACTGTAAGAAATTCGGCCAGCATTCTGACAAGAACAATAAGCAATAAAAAGTAAATGATTGTTAAGGACCAAATGTTTCTACCCTTCCAAAATTCATGTGTTGAAGCCCTAAACCTCAGTTGAGGCTACGTTTGGAGATGGGGCCTCTAAGGAAGTACTTAAGATTAAATGAGTTCAAAACATTGGGACTTTGATCTGATAGGTTTGGTGTCATTATAAAAAGAGATACCAAAAATTCTCTTTCTCTCTCTCTCCTGTCCCTCTCTTTTTCTCATGCACTGACAAAAGGACGTATGAGAACCTAGCAAGGAGGTAGCCATCTGCAAGCTACTAAGAGAACCCTCACCAGAAACTAAATCTAACAAACCTTTTATCTTTCATGTCTAGACTCCACAAATGGGAGAAAAAAAAATTATCTGTTGAAGCCATCCAAACTGTTGTATGTCGTTATGGCCACCCATGCTGACTAATAAAATGATGAAAGAAAAAGGGAACAGATCCAGGAAATTCAATCTATAAGAAAAAAGAGAGCTTAACGAATTCATGAAAATATAAGGCAAACAAATTCAAAATAATGATCAAAGAAATAATAGAAACATTCCTGAGCTGAAAATGAACATTAACTTGAATATCTAAGGTTTTTGCCAAGTACCAAAAAGAATAAGTTTAAAATAAATACAAATATTTCTATGAACAAAGACCATTTCTACAGATATCAAAAAAAGTTACCCACAAAGAAATAAAAAAAGAAACTGTATTCATGTGACTATAATAATTAAAAAATTAAGAATGGATTAATTAATGTCTACAGTGTTTTAAGGAAATATTATTGATACTTCAGAATGCTATATCACAACTCCTAACATTTTCATAGGGCAATGTACTAGTTAAGTTGTGCTAAATGTTGTAACTAAATACCTCAACATATCAGATAATTAACACAATCAAGATTTATTTCTCATTCAAATCTCAGTTCATCTTAGCTTGATGAGGGCACCTATGATCTGTTCTTTGCATTCAGGGACTCAAGTTTCTTCTATGCTTAGCCAAAAGAGACATATTATTTCCTTAGATTCCATGGATGAGAACTGGCAACAAGGTCAGACCTCAATGGAAGGGGATTCAAAAATGTATTTAGCTGCACGCCCAGGTAAAAGAAACAAGTTTGACAAACATTTAGGCAGCACTGTCCAAGAGAGCTTCTTATGAAAATAAAAATGTTCTATTGTGCTGTCTAATATGGCCAGCACTAGCCATATGAGGCTGTCTTACTCTCTTTAGTGTTGTTATAAAGGAATACCCGGGGCTGATTAATTCAGAAAGAAAAGAGGTTTATTTGGCTCACTGTTCTGCAGGCTGTACAAAAAGGATGGTGCCAGCATCTGCTGCTGGTGAGAGACTCAGGCTGTTTCCACTCACAGTGGAATGCAAAGAGGAGCTAACAGGTGCAGACCACATTGTGAGAGAGGAAGTGAGAGAGAGCAAGCAGGTACCAGGCTTTTTTTAACAACCAGCTCTAGGAGGAACTCTCATGGGAACTAGTAGAGTGAGAACCCACTCATTACCATAAGGATGACCCTAAGCCATTCCTGAAGGAAGGACTCACCCCTATGACCCAAACATCTCCTACCAGCCCCCACTTCCACAGCTGGAGGTCAAATTTCGACATGAGACTTAGCTGGCCAAACAAACCATATCCAAACCATAGCAGAGGCTATTTAGCATTTGAAATGTTGCTAAAGTGACAGAGAAACTGACTATTTAACTTTTCTCAATTTTAACACATTTAACTTAAAATAGCCACATGTGATTAGCAGATTTCCTATCGGAGAGGGCAGACCACCCATCTCTGCCACAAAGTAATAGAATGTGTGTTCAAGGATGTTATTGAGAATTACTAGTAATAATAAATACGTGGAGGCCAGGCACAGTGGCTCACACCTGTAATCCCAGCACTTTGGGAGGCCAAGGCAGGCAGATCATTTGAGGCCAGGAGTTCAAGACCAGCCTGGTTATCATGTTGAAACCCCATCTCTATTAAAAGTAATAATAATAACACACAAAAAAAGTAGCCAGTCGTGGTGGCATGCAGCTATAATCCCAGTTACTAGGGAGGCCAAGGCACAAGAATCACTTGAATCCTGGAGGTAGAGGTTGCAGTGAGCCAAGATTGTGCCACTGCACGCCAGCCTGGGCAACAGAGCAAGACTCTGTCTCAAAAACAAAACAAAAAATAAATATGTGGAGACAAAACAAGTATCTACCAAGTTGGGAATGTGTGATATTACCTCCTCAGCAAATGGTTAAAGTATTACCTGTTGAATCTTGGTGCATAGTTCATATGCCTGTGCAGCCTAGAAATTTAGGAGACTTTGGGAAGAATATCAGAATATCAGCTTGAGTTGGCTCCTCCTAAAACCTCCTCAGGGTTCTGCAAATAGTCCCATGCTTTGGTTTGAGGCAGTAGTCCTCAACGTATGGCCTGGAACCAGCAGGACCAGCATCACCTGGGAACTTATTAGACAATGAAATTTTCCAGCCCCATCCCAGACCTACTGAATCAGAAATTCTAGGGGTGGGGTCAAGCAATCCGTGTCTAATAAGCCCTCCTGGTAATACTGACACTTGCTAAAGTTTGAGAGCCACTGATCTAAGGCAATAGTTCTCACTCTAGCTGCTCATTAGAATTACCAAGGGAATTACAAAAAATAGGGTTGCCATAGTGCCATCCTCAGAGATTTTTATTTAATTGTTATGTGGTAGGGCCAAGTATTTTTAAAGGCTCCCCGGCTGATTCAAATGTATAAACAGAATTGAGAACCAAAACTGAGGACACTCAAACTAAAAGCAGAAAAGGAAACAGAATACAACTCAACTTTAATACAAAAGACTTTTTCTGCCTGTTTCCCGCAGTGCAAAACTACTGTAAGTCAATCATGGATTTTGGATAATTATAATAGCTCAATTCTCTGAAACATTTTAAATTTCACATGAGCAAAGACAAGGGCAATAATAGCCCAAATAGAAGAGAGAGCCTGGGCCCTTTGTGGTGTCAGGAAATTGAGAAAAGTCTGAAGAAAAGTCTGAACCCCCTGGCCCAGCCTGCTACACAATCCCCCGACAAAGCCTCTCTAAGATGAATCCTGGGATATTATTCCCTTAGACTCCTCTTTTACCCTAGTACTGCTCACTGCTGTAAGAAGCCAAGGCCCATTCTGGAAGAAGTGTGGTCAGTGTGGTCACATGAATAGACTTAGGAACCAAACTGCTTTGGTAGGACCCTGGTTCTACCTCTTATTAGCTGTGAAACTTGGAAACATAAGCGAACTTCTTTATGCCTCACTTTTCTCTTCTAAAATAAAAATATATGATTTTACCTACATTATTGGGTTGCTTAAAATGATGGATGAATGAATGCATTGCTAAAACACTTAAAACAGTGCCTTACACTTATTATTAAGGTCAGAAATAAGATTAAAATACAGAGTCCATGCTAGCTTGTTGCTAAGAAACAAAAATCAGGCAGGTGAATGTTAAATGACAATGAGTTAGACACTGGTTATTAGCTATAACAATGATAAAAAGTGCATTATATATTACATGAATAATTACATGTGTAGAAGCATAGTGCATTAATCCATTCTCAGACTATAAAGAAATACCTGAGACTGGGTAATTTATAAAGAAAAGAGGTTTGACGGGCTCATGGTTCCGCAGGCTTTACAGGAAGCATGACAGCTTCTGTGGAGGCCCTAGGAAACTTTCAATCATGGTGGAAGGTGAAGGGGCCACAGGCACATCTCATAAGGCCTGAGCAGGAGGAAGCAGGTAGGGTGTGCGGGTTGGGGGGGTCAAGGGCTACACATCTTTAAACAACCAGATCTTGTGAGAACTCTATCACCAGAGCCCCACTAGAGGGATGGTGCTAAACCATTAGAAACCTCCCCCATTTTCAATCACCTCCCACCAGGCCCCATCACCAACATCAGGGATTAAAATTGAACATGAGATATGGGTGGGGACACAGATCCAAACCACAACTGATAGATAGAAAAAACTAGATGATAGATAATGATGGAGAGCTGGATAGACACATAAATAGATACACAGGTAAAAATATTGCATGTACCATTCTAGAAAGCAGCAATGAACAAAATGGAAAGTGCCTTATAGTGAGATTATATTCTAATGTTTCGGAGAGGTGACAAAAAATAAATATACAAATAATAGATGTATCAGGTAAATATATGCATTATGAAGAAAAATAGAAAAATAGAAGTAAAAGGAGTTGACACTTAAGGAGCAACTTGAAAACAAGGAAAGCTTTGCTTACATCTGGGGACAGAAAGATAAAGGCAGAGGGAACTGCAATACAAAAGCCCTAGGGCATTACAAGTTTGAAGTGTTCAATGGACAGCAAGCCAATGTGATTAGAATGGACTGAATGAGGTAAAACCCATTAGAAAATCAATAGCCCAGACATATAGAGCCTTGCAGGGTATGTACAGTCAGGAGTTCAAATTCCATTTTGCAATAATGGAAAGACAATTATTTGAGCAAGAAAGTTTGCTTTATCAGGCATATAACTTTAAAATCTACTCTAGCTGTATGTGATGAATTTATATTACTGGATGAGGAGTAGAGAGGGGAGGCTATTTATGAAGTTTTTGCATATGAAGCTTTTAGACCACACAAGAGATTACACTGGCTTGAACCAAGGTGATGGCAGTGGAAACGGTGATCAGTGGTCAGATTCACAGCGAAATTGGATTTGTGAATATGATTAATGAGAACAATTGGCCTGAGAAAAAGAGTGAATCATTAAGTCCACATACTAAGAAATGAGGAGACCCAAGGGTTTGACCTTGTTAAATTTGAACTGCCCACATAAAGATTCCAAGGAGGAGTTGGGAATGCAAGTCTGATGCTCAGGGGAAATATGGGGGCTAAAGATATTAACCAGATTTCACAAATTTATTTACACTTTTAAGAATACACAAGATCACCTAGGAAGTATGTGCAAATTGAAGAAAATATCTAACTGTTTGGCAGTCCCACCAGCTACTTAAGTGATATATTTGCCAGGCAGGCCTATGACTACTTAATCCCTAAAGCAATTCCAAGATTCCCTAAACTTATATAGATAGGAAAAGTATTTCTAGTGTAGCACTGTCCATGGATGAGAAATCCTCCCAATCTGCTTTTGAAAAGTGATTATGGAGGACTTTGGGCAAGGGAGGCACTGCATTAGTCTGTTCTCATGATACTAATAAAGACACATCCGAGACTGGGTAATTTATAAAGGAAAGAGGTTTCATTGACTCACAGTTCCACATGGCTGGGGAGGCCTCACAATCATGGCAGAAGGCGAATGAGGGGCAAAGTCAAGGCTTACACGGCAGCAGGAAAAAGAGAGCTTGTGCAGGGGAACTCCCACTTATAAAACCACCAGATCTCGTGAGACTTACTCACTACCATGAGAACAGTGTGGGGGAAACTGCCCCCATGATTCAATTATCTCCATCTGGAGATAATAATCCCTCCGTCTTTGACACGTGAGGATTATTACAATTCAAGGTAAGATTTGAGTGGGAACACAGCCAAACCATATCAGGAACCAACCATTTTCAACTGTGGGAAATATGGCTGCTTCTTTGTGGAAGTCACTCTTCAGCCATGGGGGCAGAAATTACTAACCATTCTCTACCACAATAAAATCTGCATTCTAGAGCTCTGATTGTTGTACGTTGCTTTCCATTTTTCTTGTTTCCAAAGGGAGTTCTTATTGTGCTTATATTGTCTCTCCACTTTTATTTTTAAATGGTTTTATTTATCATTTAGCCCATACCAGATCACAAAGTGGTACATCCAGACCTCGCTCAGAAAAATGAACAGAACTCAGAGATTGTAAATTCAGTAACTGAACAAGATTTCAGGTTGTGTTCTGTCGGAAGAGATGAAATGTGTTTCCAGTTACCCAGAAACTAATTGCCTTGTCTTAGATATGAACACTGTTGCAAACTTATGTATTGTTAAAGGATATAATGTATTTATCAAAGAGTAAAATATAGTGAATATTTTAATTTTTGCATATTTAAGAACTCCTTCCCTTTTCTCTCCCCACTTTTCCTTTTGGGAACTACTCCTTCAATTCAACAGTATTCAATAACCCACCTTCTAGGTTTAAAAGGAAGGCATACGATCCAGGTCTAGACAGTCAATTTGTCAATTCACCTGGCCATGGTGATTGGTCCACCCTTCTTATATGATCGAATGCAATCCAAATAAATCCCTACCCTGAGATTTTTGTTTAAAGCAAGAGGAGAGGGGTCATTTGGGGTCATGGAGTTTGAAGAATGTGAATTGGTTGCTACTGGAAGCCATTATCTCTCACTCCACATTGAAAAAAGCTGTCTGATGTAAGGAAAAATGAAGTCAAGCAGAGGTAATTGCAGATGAGAAGAAGCTGAAGGGAATCCCAATTGTGTCAGGGCCCTAGTTCTGGAGTCTGACATCTCAAGATCTCTTCTTAATCCTGAAGCTCTTTGACTCTATGACCTTCCAGTTTTACCAATTGATAAATACCCTTGTATAAGCAGGCTTCATTTGGATTTCTGGAACTGGTAACTTTTAATTAATACAGGTTAATTAATCTTAATTTTATATGTTAATCTATACAACTAACCTTAATTCTATATCATTAATGCTGAATATATATTTACATTACAATATTTAAGTTATGGGTAAAAAATAGTGAAGGAAATCACGGTGATTACATTCACATTAGAAGTCCTTAGGAGAGAATGCTGTATGAGACATATGCCCATGAGTCACAGGGATGAAGATACATTTCAGATGCAGGATGTGACCTTGATTTGGGATATAAATGCCCTGATTTTATACTACACCAGTATTTCCCAACTAGTGACCCCACATTGGTGGCTTGCATGAGGTTAAACGTGCTACCAAAAATTATTTGTTGCTTATATACATGTGAACAGTCACAGTTTAAAAAAAGAAACCAGTTTATTTTCTGTAACATTTCTCAAATCTTCTAATTACATTGTAATTCTTTACTGTGGTATAAAGTAGCCAGAGTACCATCTATTCAAAAAAACACCTTATCATCTTTTAACATCTCTGCAGAATACAGTTTGAGAAATAGTGGACTAGTCTTATGTTGTAGATAGGGAAAATTGTACTTAGGAATCTTAATCTTATTTGTTCTGATTTAAAAATCTTAGAAAGTAAGAAGAATGGGGCCAGAAGGAAAATCCCATTTTTCCCCTGTGCAAAAATAGTTTCAGATAAGGATGCCAAGCCAATTCAGCCTAGCTGCCCAACATCTAGGTTGTTAAATCAAATCACAGAGAAGCAAAGCCCTAAGCCAAATAAACAAATCTCTAGTGATGGAGACATAGTGACTTTGACAGGCAAATCCAAGAGTATTTATGAATAAGAGGACATTTCTTAGTTCCAAAAATGACTGATAATGCCTGTAGTCAGCTGTCTCTGAATCCTGATAGGCAACAACCCTTTGATAAATAGTAGTCTAAACGAGCTGTTTTAAGTGTTAAGAATCTTCTGATAGCTATATAGTTATGAAATGATAGTGATTTTTTGAGGGAATGATGATATCTTTAGTTTCTATATTAATCCTAAAATATAAAGGAATCATCTTTAGTCTAAAGATAAACTAAAAAGAGATTAAATCAGTTGCTCTCAACTGTTAAGTTTAGTCCTGGCCTGAAAGCATGAAGATAGACTAACAGCCTTGAAAATCCCTGTGACTCGTCTTCTTTTAAGGTAAAATGCAGTGATATTTTGCTAACCAATGATATCAAAACTGTTTTACTTTGGCTCTTTCCAATTTTTGAAAGTAATGAGTAGCATTTAAGAAGAGAAAATAATTGACATATACAGTGAGAATTTGTAATTAAAAGAATTAAATTGACTCCAAGATTCCAATTTGAACCATCAATATGAAACCAATGTTAGTAGCATTGACAGAAATAAACCTAGAAATTGTCTGTCTGTATGTGACTGATGTGTGTAGGAACATAGAAAAACTAAGTGAAGTTGATTTAAGTGATATCTCAGGAAAGTTGGATTGTAATTTCCAAGTTCAAATTTGGAAACAAAATCATTTAGAAAATGATTTGATGAAGACAAAGGTAGTAGCAGAAAATAAGAAAATGATGCCAAATCAGCCTCAAGTTTACAGTGTTTTAAAAGTACTATACGGGTCCCGGTGTGGTGGCTTACGCCTGTAGTCCCAACACTTTGGGAGGCTGTGGCGGGTGGATCACTTGAGGCCAGGAGTTCAACACCAGCCTGGCCAACATGGTGAAACCCCACCTCTACTAAAAAAACAAAAATTAGACAAGTTTGGTGATGCGCACATATAATCTCAGCTACTTGGGAGGCTGAGGCACAAGAATCACTTGAACCCAAGAGGCGGAGGTTGCAGTGAGCCAAAATTGCACCACTGCACTCCAGCCTGTGTGACAGAGTGCCACTCGGTCTTAAAAAAAAAAAAAAAAAAAAAACTATACAGGTAAATCACATCACATATGAGTGGAGATATCACCCATCGGGGTTCACCATGGCCCAGAATAAATATACCTCAAAATCACATATTCTAGTAGCTCTCAGTCCATGCAAAATAAGCCATTTGCAGATTACCACAATGACTTCCCATATATGACAAGAGGTGCAGTACTCTGAATAGAAGATGAAAGAATCCAATGACTGGAAATGCCTGGCTATGGCAATGTAACCCATGTTTACCAGGCCACTCTAGTCCAGGATTTTAAATGAAGATGTATTAGCAGTAAATTCTATTTACTCTTATTCTGAAATGCAATTTCTCCAATTCTGAACAGAATCTTTTTCAGTTATATTGGCAAGGCTCCAACAGCTGTCTTGTATGTGCTCATAAACAATTCTATTCAGTACACATGACATCACCATTTTCCTGCTATTTGTTTGGTCAGCCTCCAGATATGAGTAGGGTCACTACCTCCATCTCTGCTGAAAGGCAGGAAGGCATTTCACCTCTATCTTAGGTCATGCTCCCCAGAAACAGAGCCTGAGTGGTATTTTGGAAGAGTCCATTTATGAAAAAATGGGATGAGACAGGCAGATAGAGCAAGGAAAAAATGCTAAACAAGGATGTGTCTCAGCAGGAGACTAGCTATACTCTGATCTCACTGTGAAATTTCAAAGTTTAAATTGCATCAGAGAGGTATACCCACATTAACAGAAGGAGCTGCGTTTTTGAACACTCGTGTCCCACAGTCACTTGCCAAGGTCTGCTTGCAAGAGATGATGGAGGGGGGCTTCTGTGTGACCAATAATAATCTTTGGAAGAAGGGGAGAGCTAAGGGCTCGTATTAACCAACATTCATAGCCACAGGAAGATAGGTATATGTACTAGCAAAGGGATCTGTGTGATGCATCAACAACATGGATTCCTTGCATCACTCAGATCCACTTGTCACATTAAATGTATCCCATCCAGACATAGCTTCTCTAGGATTCTGGCTGGTCTCATTTTCTGGGAAAATTTACAAGAGAAGGGCTAGTAGGATGAACTTCATCCCCTGCTGCTGTGGCTGATCCTAAAGCCATAACTATAACTCATCATGTCCCTCTTCAACCTAGATTCTTCTGCTAATTGTCTAGCATTTCTGCTTGTCAAAATCTCTGGCTTACCTTGTAGGATAAGCAAGACTACCATCCCTGAGAACCCTGAGCTCCTATTTAACATACATTTTTTCAGATCATCATTATGGCACTTGCCCATTTTCAGTTACAAATATAGAGATGTCCCATACTTCCTCATGGTGATCAAAATCAATTACCCCTGACAGTATGTTAACTCATTTCTTTTCCTGTTTTTTTTATGATCTACAGGCTGAAGATATACAAAGAGGTCAAGTAGCATCTTTAGATTTGTTTGGTGTGAATCTGTGTCCTCTAATAGAGGTGAACTATTCTACAAATCAGTATCTGAGGATCTATGAGCCTAAATTTGAAGGAAGGGGAATCCCAAATTCCTAAGTGGATCCTCAGCAGAAAAGGTGAACCACTCTTACTTTCTATATATTCAAACTATTAGATACACAGTTTAATATACTAGCCATTAGTTTAAGATAAATATTATGTCCTAGATGACGGCACTCCATTCCCTCAGGGATTCATCTCCAAACTGATTCAATTAGGCCAGCAGCTTTTGGATGGTATTGTATGTGGATTTTATGGTCAGAGTGTATTGATGTAACTTATTTTCCAAAATGTTAATAGAAAAAAAGTTTCTTCATCCAAGAAAGTGTTCTACAAAATCCTACATTGTTGGATCAGACACTGTAGCCCTTAAATAATGTGGAGGGGTGAGGCACTGCAGGAAAAGAAAGGTAAATATATGCTTGGATCCTATGTCAATCACAGGCACAATTATTTCCCTTTCCATAGTGTAATGGGTCTGATATAAACTACATGACACCAAGTCAATGATTGGTCTCCTCAAGAAACATTGATATGTGGGGACCTCAGTTTTATGTTTTGTTGTGGGCAGATTAAATATTCAGCCTTGATGAAAGGGAGCCCATGCTGCCAGATGCATGCATAGTCTCTTTCTCTGCAACCATAGTGCACAAGAACTGGGATAGCCAAAGACAGAACCTGGCTGCCATCTATTAGCTGAGACATCTTGTGCATTTGGTTGTTTAATGCCTCATTTGCAGTGGATGCTTTCTGTGAATCAAAGATCCTCAAACTTTGTGTCTACTCCTATGTATCCATCCACATGCCTTCTCTTCAGACATTCTTGTCCTTAATCTATCAATCTTGCTCCCTCCAAGCTACTGACCACAAGCTACACAAGTTGACACTGGCCCTGTGTCTGTATATACTCTTGCCTCAGGCCACTTCTTCACAATCACTGGATAAGGTATTACCCTTCAAGACTCAGTACATACCTTTAATCATGGGCAGTTTTAAAGTGGTATGTCCCCAGTATTTAGAATACATGGGTCTGGAAACCAACAGCTAGAAATTGAAGTGACTCAATTGAGGAATTTGCTTCCAGAAAGCAAAGAAATGAGTACCCATACTAGCAGGACCCTGATCATGGATCACTGCTCATCTTCTGTTGCATATTGACAGCAAGGAGAGGACAATTCTACAGCTAAGGGGTCATATATGAGTTAGAATCAGAGAACATTTACAGCGACTGAGGCATGAGTATAATACCAGTCAACAGGATCTGAGAGAGGCACCGACAGCATCTACTATAATTATTGCCTCTAGCATCTAGATATAAGTAAACTGATTTCTACTGGTTTACCCACTTCTTCCTGGTACAAACTCTTCTACTAGGCAATATAACCACTTTCAATGCACACTGCCACCATGCCTCTTCTAGGCAATAATAATGCTGCCTCTGATGTGTCAACACTTCCACAGGGCACTGACTCATTTGTGACCAAGTCCACTTCTTCCACTGGATACTGTACTATCACCTCACCCAAGCACAGCTGCTTCCTCACTGTAGACTATCACCTTTTGAGAAACAACTGGCCCTTCTAACATGTACTCCTGCTGCCACCTGTCAATACAGTTGATTCATGGGAGACATTGCGAAGTCAAAGCTCTCTTATCGTCTTTGGCTACATCAGAAAAAATGTCTCTTCCTTCTTTGCATCACATTCTCTTAAAGAACAACTTAAACAACATTGCCATGATGCTAACATTTTGAAGTGTTTACTCAAAGCTCTCTTGACTTAGGATTCAAACATGAGTTCATAAAAAATAGGCTCAGAATTAACTTATGTGAAAGAAACCGTGATCTTCTCAGAATCATTCCTTCTATCTGGTAAGTGAGTCTGAGCTCCTTTATCCCTTAGGATGTGTTCTTTTTTTTCCTAGAAGCCATCTCTAATTCTCATACAATAGTTTGCTGGAAGCCCAGCCTGGCCAGTCTGTCTGTCTGACACTTTCAGATGTATCTGAGTCCCAAGAATGAATATTGCTTAGGCTTAAGGCAAAACAAAATATAGAATAACTTGGCCAATATTGTATATACTCCAGTGTCTTCTAAATCTAACTGTCTTACCTGTCTCCCCAAGTCTTCTCAAAGACGTATTGAAGATTAAGTTTACATCCTGAACCTTCATTAATTCAACAAGGTAACACTATTCCATAAGACCTTACTGGAGACGGCAATCAAGGTTTCTATTTAAGGTACCCCAAACTTGCCATTATTTCATTTCCTTCCTTAAACAAATAAATTTATTATTCTCTTTGTATTTTTTTATTCTGTTCATAAGAATGACATTTGTATCACTTTTTGTTTGATTTTTACAGCAGATGCAGATTATAAACAGCAGCAATGATTCAGAAGCTCCTGAAAACAAAATGCAAAGGTTGTAAAACATGCTGCATATGCTTTGTAAACATTTTCATTTCATAATTGTCTCTATGAAGAACTGAGATGTTTGAATTGTGGTTGAAGTTGATGGGATTCAGCAGTCTCGAAATTGATTTTTTGTTCTGCTTTTCAAATGTTAGATTGCCATTACCTTATGTGTTTTATATGTATATACTCTTTAATAATGATTAAAGCAATAAAGTATATCAGGTAATAAATATAAATTCTCCCTGGAAAAGAGACTTAATTCATTTTTAGGTGACTCTAGGTACAAGATTTCCTGTAATTTGTTTTCAAATGTAGATTGTATACTTTGGCAAGCAACATAAGAAGCATGTTTTCTCCTATTAAATCTATGGTTTTTAACTTCACGACAAATAGTATTCTGTGACTAAAAAATTATGAAGTCTATGAAAAGGAAATAAAATAAGGTTACATAATTTGGACTCACATTTCATCTTGAAAAGAACAGAATGTGTTTTCTATAGAAGAATGCCCTGAATATTGCTGTTTGCAAATTGATGAGAGGGTTCATGCTATTTTAGCACTTGTTTGAAGTCAGGAAACCTGAATTCTATTTACAAATTTGATTGACATTATCAGCTAAAACCCAACATTTCACTTAATCTTCCTGGAGTTTCTATATCTGTACCATCAAATGATTATTACTGTGCTTAATTATAATAGTAACAGAATGTTCTTGAAGTACATTTGGTACTTAGGAAGTAAAGCATGTATTTTGAGAGACCGCAGAGTATAGTGGCATCTAGCATATATTCTGCAGTCAGAATGTATGAGTTCAAATAATGACATTACCTCTTATTATCTTACAACTTCAATAATTTATCATTTCTCTGCCTCATTTTCTTCATCTATAAAATAGGGATAACACTTGCACCTATCATGTGGGGTGGTTATGAGGAGTCAAGCTGTGAATATCTATGAAGCTTTTAGAACCATAGTTTACACACAGTAAATGATGTATTTGTTAAACAAATACTTTTCAGGTAACTATCATAAAATGTAACATTCTTTATGTTATATACATGGGAGGGGGAGTCTCAGATAATTTTTTAAAAACATACTTCAAAATAATACATAAAATGACATTCAGCAGTAGCAAAAAAACAGTTAAGTCATCTTAGTAAAAAAGCAATTAAGTTGTCATAGTATTATGTTTCTTTTTTTTTATTTTCTTGAGATGGACTATAGCTCTGTTGCCCAGGCTGGAGTGCAATGGCACGATCTCTGCTCACTGCAACCTCTGCCTCCTGGGTTCAAGCAATTCTCCTGCCTCAGCCTCCCGAGTAGCTAGGATTATAGGTGCATGTTACCACACCCCGGGTAATTTTTGTATTTTTAGTAGAGAGGGGATTTCACTATGTTGGCCAGGCTGATCTCAAACTCCTGACCTCAGGTGATCTGCCCACCTTGGCCTCCCAAAGTGCTGGGATTACAGGTGTGAGCCACCAAGCCCAGCCTAATGTTTTTGTCTGTATAGTGGAAATATGATAAATTTAGGACTTGTCTTAGATTTAAAAAATAAAATTTATACAATTGGTTACTCAATTTAGTATCAGTTTAACTTTTAAAACACTATAGAATTCTCAAGGCTTCTTAAATAATTTTAAGTCAGGCAATTAAAAAATTCAGAATTTCAAAGATGCAAGAGCCTGAAGTTTTCACTGGCAATAGCATATAGAGTTTAAGGATTAATGGTCTTGCTTTGCTGGTAGGTAGGTGTATCTACATAATTAAGTTCTGACAATTAAAATCTAAGCATGAATGCCATGTGAGAGTTTTAAGAAACCTGCTTAAAAGGACTCTGTTTTGCCCTATGCTACCCTTGTAATAAAAATGTGATGGCAGGAGCTCCAACAGCAATTTTTGTCTAGGAGGAAACCCTAGGAATGGAGGTGGTGCTGAGGGTGGCGGAGTAGAAAGTTAGAATGAGACTGGGTCCCTGGTAACTCCACCAAATCAACCTGAGTCACCTACCTTGTATCTTTAAGTGTGAGAGAGAGAAATAAATTTTTACACTATTTAAACCAATTTTATTTTTATGCTTTTTAAAAAACATGCAGCCAACTGTAGTCTGAAATGAAGCCTGCTCCCACAGAAAGGACATAACCTGTATTTGCCTCATCCCTCTACTCAGTAAAATGTGGAAACATCTGAGAATTGTATTTGTATGGAAACAGTGGGTGTTGAGGAGGTATGTAATCATGCAAGTGTTATCCCACTTAATTTGGTCTGAAAAATATAGCTTAGTAAAAAGGAATGTTCTGCTTATCCAGCTCAACTTACTCAAATTTTCTGCATTGGGATTTATGGAAAATCCAATTTAAAAACGTGTTTTTTTTTTATTAGCAGTCTTCCTGTGGATGGGCAGCAGGATTTGATATTTCTGGGTTTCTTTTCTATAAATTCTTTTAACATTGTAGATGCCTCCTGTCCTCTCCATAGACCCAGAGCTTGCCACCTGATCTCCTTACCCAAAGCTGATTAGAGCTCTAGCATCTAGGGAGCAAGGAGAGTCTCTGGTAGTGTGCACGTGCTAAAGACATTGCAGCCTCCCCTAGAGTAATAATAATTGCTCAAAAATATTCCTTACAGATGCCAATCTGTTATCAGAGAAAGAGCTATTTTAAAAATGTATATTTAGAGTAAAGCTGTAAGCAGTGCAGAAATGAGCAAGAAGGTTGAGGGCATGTGTCTGATTTTATTTTCCCTTTACATAATGCAAAATAGTTTGCCACCTAATGTACTAATAATGTGCAAATCCCAAAGAGACAGTGATTATAACATGGAGTAGTTGTTTATTCAATAACTAGAACTTCGCTAATTTTCTCCACTACAAGATTCACCAGATAAATACATTTTCCAGATAAACAATGTATAATACTAGTATGAGAATTATAGATCTAATCAAAAAGAATAACATTATTAGGTGAGAATATCTTGAACGTAAATAGCTTGGCTAATCTCTAAAAATATTTATTTTAAATATTTCCAAATATGGACAATGCATTTGCAATACAGTTGGTCAATTCTTTATCAAAAACCACATTTCCTATTATTTGTTTGGCAATAACTAAACTTACAGGATTCAGAAAATCCATCAACACATGGACCTTCTGTCACGCAAAAGAGTGTTTGGGGTTTGGGGGGTTATTTTTGTTTTTTCTTAAGGAAAGAAAGGGAAGAAGCTGGAAATAGAATGTTATTCCAAAGACACACAAAAAAGTGATGCCTAATAGAGACTCCTTTATTCATAGAAAGGATGCAACTGAATTAATCACTCCATGTTCATAATCCACTTGGTAATAGAAGCACTTCCTGGGTTTAATGGGATGTAGGAGTAACACATCCTGAAAAATAATCTGTAAAAGAGTGTGTCACACACTGGGGGAAACCCAAAGCCTAATACAAATGACCAGGATGTAGTGTCAAGAGAATACAGTGGATAACAAAACTCATTTCCATGTCTAAAGTGGATAGAAGAATGTTTTAACTCTAGGGGATGGTCTACATGAAGTTTAGAAGAGCCAGCCCAAAGAAAGAAAAGTTGGCCTATTTATGCATTGTTGCCCAGGAAAATGGAAACTAGATCTGACTAGAAAATGAACTTATTCTAATCAACAAAATGCACGCTTAAAAAAAAATTTCACCCTGCTTTATTTAAAATGTAGTGCCTAAAAAACTGGTAAGCTATTATGATTAAACCAAAGAGGTAGGTGGAGAAATGCAGCCTTCCGTTTAATTTTATCAAAAGGCACACCACTTCTTCGAACCTCCATGACTGCGAAGAGTCACCCACATTAAAAGAAACATAAGAGAAAAACAATGGCTAGAAACCAAAAAGATATATGTCTGGGAGTGGGGCAGTGAGAAGTGCCTTACTATTAAAAGCAGCAGCTGAAGGTAGAGTACTATTTTTTTTTTTTTTTTTTGAGATGGAGTTTTGCTTTTTGCCTAGGCTGGAGTGCAATGGCACAATCTCAGCTCACTGCAACCTCCACTTCCCAGATTCAAGTAATTCTCCTGCCTCAGCCTCCTGAGTAGCTGGGATTACAGGCACGTGCCACCATGCCCAGCTAATTTTGTATTTTTAGTAGAGACAGGGTTTTAACTTGTCTGTCAGGCTGGTCTCAAACTCCTGACCTCAGGTGATCTGCCCACCTCAGCCTCCCAAAGTGCTGGGATTACAGCCCTGAGTCACCATGCCTGACCAACATTTTCAATACAATTTTATCAGCACCTGCTTTCACCCAATCTCATTTCTATATCTGGTCTGGATGGAGGAGAGAGATATAATTCAAAAGATTATCAATGGAGTGTCTTGTATATAAGAACTACTTCTGACTCTCAAACATATTTGGTTCAAGTTCATGTATTAGACTATAAGAATCTCTCTCTCTCTCTCTCTCTCTCTCTGTGTGTGTGTGTGTGTGTGTGTGTGTGTGTGTGTGTTTGTGTGTGTGTGTGTTTGTGTGTGTCCATTTCAAATAAGCACTGGGGAATGGATTGAGGACACAGGATTCATTATGGACAAGATAAAATTTCCCTCAAGAATACCCACTCATGCCTATTATGGATGTCTATCATGTCTATCATTGCTACATGAGCAATTTCTCAAGTATTCTGACAGTAAGGAGGTGTGTGAGTATTGCAGTTTTTGAATCTTATCAAACATTTCTTAAATATACTAATCAATTTTTTTAATGTTTACTTGTGAGTTTAAGTAGCACGGAACCCAGATTAACTGAAAGTTACTGAAAGGCAGAGTCTGTGTCTCATTCAATGTTTCATTGGTGGCCTAGTGTGGTGGCTTGTGCTTATAATCCCAGTACTTTGTGAGGCCAAGGTGGACAGATCACCTGAGGCCAGGAGTTCAAGACCAGCCTGGTCCACATGGTGAAATCCCATCTCTACTAAAAACACAAAATTTAGCCAGGCCTGGTGGTGCACGCCTGTAGCCCCAGCTACTCAGGAGGCTGAGGTGGGAGGATCACTTGAACCTGGAAAGCAGAGGTTGCAGTGAGCTGAAATTGCTCCACTGCTCTACAGCCTGGGTGACAGAGTTAGACTCGTCTAAAAAATATCTATATATTGTTTTACTAGCTGTGTTAGGCAAAATAATGGCCCCTGGAACCTGTGAATATGTTATTTTACCTGTTATACATGATCCAGGATTAAGCAGGTGGGCCCAATCTAATCACAGGAGTCCTTTAAAATGGAAAGTTTTTTTTTTTTTTTTTACTGAGAGAGGTGAGATAGAAGAAGATATTGGAAGACAGGGCTTTCTGGCTTTGAAGATGGAGAAAGGGATCTACCAGCCAAGGAATGAAAGGACTCTAGAAACTGCGAAAGGCCCTCAGCTGACAGATACCCAGAAAACAGGGGTCTTAGTACTACTGCAAGGAAGTGAATTCTGCCAACAATGAAATGAGCATGGAAACAGATTCTCCCTGATAGCCTCCAGTATGGAATGTAATCTTGCCAACACCATAATTTTAGCGTAGGGAGACCTGTGTCAGACTTCTGAACTACAGAACTGCATGATAATAATTTTTTTGTTTCTTGAAGCCAATAAGTTTGTTGTAATTTGTGATGAGCACAAAATGTTGATGACTAAACCTGTGGCATTGAGAATACCAGAGCCCGCAGGTACTTTGTAGCAGTAGAGGGAGGGTAGTAACATGCATTGAGAGAGCAGGGGTCCTCATCTGATTCATAGTTCACGCTAACATAGTAAAGCCTCCAAGACATCCTGAAACAATAAACTTTATACACTGTATTAGATTTAGTGTTTCTTCAACTTATTTGACTTCAGAACCCCTCTCTTTTCATGTCAAGTACTTTAATATCCTCTGGAACAAGGTAGGGAACCACCATCTTAAGCAAAACCCTGCCATTTGCCTAACTTGAATTTCTTTTCTTTATCTTATAGGAGAATCAGTAAATCTGAAGGAAGAAGAATGAAATGATCAACATGTTTGGCAATTATAAAAGACATATGGTTACTAATAATGCCAAAAGGATAATGTTATGAAAGAGCAGGCTGTAACCTTACAGGTCCATTTGTTCTTCATGGAAAATCACACTTACAAACCATTTATCTTTAACCATTTTTTCTAGCAACTTTGGTTCTTTATATATGTATAGAATTATTGTTATAATGTTAATAAGTTAAACACTTCTAGAAATCTATGTCTTTGACCTCATGATAATATTTTGTCATTAAAATGTCTGATTTTAAAAGGTTGAACATTTTATAAAATCTCAAAGATGGTGGTACATAACCAAAAGCAACAGAAAATATTTTTATATTTTTTCTATTTTCATCTCTTCCAAGATGCCTGAGGATTTCTATTGGGGAACAAATGTTCAATGACATAGACTAAAAATCTTATACTATCTTTGACAATTAAAACTTCAGTTTATTTTTACACAGACATTCATTCAATAAGTGAGGTTTAATGTAAACTAAATAAAATAATAGTGCTCGCTTCGGCAGCACATATACTAAAATTGGAATGATACAGAGAAGATTAGCATGGCCCCTGCACAAGGATGACATGCAAATTCATGAAGCGTTCCATATTTTTTATTTAATAAATGGTGCTGGGAAAACTGGCTAGCCATATGTAGAAAGCTGAAACTGGATCCCTTCCTTACACCTTATACAAAAATCAATTCAAGATGGATTAAAGATTTAAATGTTAGACCTAAAACCATAAAAACCCTAGAAGAAAACCTAGGCATTACCATTCAGGACATAGGCGTGGGCAAGGACTTCATGTCCAAAACACCAAAAGCAATGGCAACAAAAGACAAAATTGACAAATGGGATCTAATTAAACTAAAGAGCTTCTGCACAGCAAAAGAAACTACCATCAGAGTGAACAGGCAACCTACAACATGGGAGAAAATTTTCGCAACCTACTCATCTGACAAAGGGCTAATATCCAGAATCTACAATGAACTCAAACAAATTTACAAGAAAAAAACAAACAACCCCATCAAAAAGTGGGCGAGGGACATGAACAGACACTTCTCAAAAGAAGACATTTATGCAGCCAAAAAACACATGAAAAAATGCTCATCATCACTGGCCATCAGAGAAATGCAAATCAAAACCACTATGAGATATCATCTCACACCAGTTAGAATGGCAATCATTAAAAAGTCAGGAAACAACAGGTGCTGGAGAGGATGTGGAGAAATAGGAACACTTTTACACTGTTGGTGGGACTGTAAACTAGTTCAACCATTGTGGAAGTCAGTGTGGCGATTCCTCAGGGATCTAGAACTAGAAATACCATTTGACCCAGCCATCCCATTACTGGGTATATACCCAAAGGACTATAAATCATGCTGCTATAAAGACACATGCACACGTATGTTTATCGCGGCATTATTCACAATAGCAAAGACTTGGAACCAACCCAAATGTCCAACAATGATAGACTGGATTAAGAAAATGTGGCACATATACACCATGGAATACTATGCAGCCATAAAAAATGATGAGTTCATGTCCTTTGTAGGGACATGGATGAAACTGGAAACCATCATTCTCAGTAAACTATCGCAAGAACAAAAAACCAAACACCGCATATTCTCACTCATAGGTGGAAATTGAACAATGAGATCACATGGACACAGGAAGGGGAATATCACACTCTGGGGACTGTGGTGGGGAGGGGGGAGGGGGGAGGGATAACATTGGGAGATATACCTAATGCTAGATGACGAGTTAGTGGGTGCAGCGCACCAGCATGGCACATGTATACATATGTAACTAACCTGCACAATGTGCACATGTACCCTAAAACTTAAAGTATAATAAAAAAATAAAAAAATAAAAAATAAATAAAAAAATAAAATAATAAATCATCCTGGTTAGCAATTAGACTATTAAATGTTATTTCAAATCTGCTAAATAATTTGAAGCCTAATTAATCAAACTGGAAACCCTAAAAATTAAATGTTGTCTATTCTATGATGTGTTTGTTTACAGCATCCTTGCCTTCTTCTTTTTGTTTATTTATTTTTTATTTTTTTTTATTTTTTTTTTTTTTGAGACAGTCTCCCTCTGTTGCCCCAGGCTGGAGTGCAGTGGCATGATCTCAGCTCACTGCAACCTCTGCCCCCCGGGGTTCAAGCAATTCTCCTGCTTCAGCTTCCCAAGTAGCTGGGACCACAGGTACACGTCACCAGGCCCAGCTAATTTTTGTATTTTTAGTAGAGATAGGGTTTCACCACGTTGGCCAGGCTGGACTCCAACTCCTGATCTCACGTGATCCTCTTGCCTCGGCCTCTTAAAGTACTGGGATTACAGGTGTAACCACTGCGCCTGGCCACCTCGCCTTCTTCTAAGGGAGATTACTAATAACGGGAAGACAAGACTTACAACTATAATTTCTTTCTATGAATGGTCTCATTAGAATTGATTTTATAATTCTAGATCACAAGGCAAAAAGCTTTCATTGTCCCAAAATTCAAAAGTCTACTTTGACAATGTTTATTGTAAATATTCTATCTGATATTAAGGACAGCAAAGCATTATGAAAATCATTGTTACCAAAATTCCAGCATTCCAGCATTGTAATATTATAATAGTAGCATTAGAAATAGTAACAAAAACATAATTTTAAATCAAAGAGAGTATATGTTTAAAATTCCAACTGAATGTTAGGATGGAAAAAGTTTTAATTTGTAAGTTGAAATTTTTCATCATGACTGCTTCAATTTCACTTTAGCCTAGAATTTTGGCTCCTCTTCTCATCACATTATTTAAAGTCTTATCTTTACATATGAAATATATGAATTGTGGAATGGTCAATCCATTATTTCAGCAGGCATAACAGCTGATATCAACCACTATTAGGCTGATGTAACTTACAACTATCATGAACATCACCAAAATAGATGTTTTTTTCAGGGCCTGGTGTCATGATGATCAGCAACTAAAAGCAATGCCTGACTGTGGAGATCTCCATGTATGAGGTAAAAACAATTAAATTGTAGCTGGAGGTAGAAATGGGCACTCCTGAAGGAACAGTTATTTTAAACACCTCAAAACATATTCCCTACAAGATTGGAATAAACTTCTATGGAAATAATCATTCTTACAGATAAGAGAATTATTAGCCTAACAATTGCCTTTATTTCTTGTCTGTTAGAATCTTGATCAAGATGATTTAGGAATATGAAAAGGTCATCAGGATGAATTTTTGAAAAGAAAAATTCCTTTCTCTCTCAGAAAGTTCATATTCCAAACACACAATAAGCTGAGTCATATACTTGACTGAGTCGTTATAAATTGGAGATAACAATTAGACTTGTCCTTCCATTTCCAGACTTTTTGCTCTATATATACAAGTCTGCACTTCAATAAGACCCAGCTTAGTAACCTTAAACACTATTTTCTCCTTTTCTTTCTTGTATGAGTTGTGAGGATTAAACTGCCTGTTTAACCCTGGGAGGCAAGCAGGCCTCCCAGAGCCCTCCCAGAGCCCATGGAAACTGGGTACAGCTGAGTGTTTAAGCCAACCAATCCAAGTAAAGGATGGAGGTGGTCCACTAGGCCACTGGTCCACTCATCCAGAAAAGCTGTAACAGAAGTCCCAGAACCCAGCCTTCCTAATGATAGCAGGGGAAACTCTGGTGCTCCTCCACATTGGAGGTAGGTAGAACAGCATGGAAACCAGGTTTATCATTTAGTGATTCCGTTTTTACCTCCCAACTTCTGATCATATATGCCCTGGGAGGGACTGGTATTTCCCAATCATGATGCTTAAAACACCCAAGCACACGAGTGAGTAGCAATGACAGATACTGTTCACTGTCCTTGAATACCATGATCAATAGTGGACCACTATGGCTCTGGTTTCCATGCGGGTCCCCCCACCAAATATTTTCCAAAAGGCCGGCTCTGTGTCTGCTCTGTCTTGCCATTTACTGTTTGTCTGACTTGCCCCATCATCTGAAGTACCATAAGCCTGTCTTTCTTTCTTACAAGCTGAAAGTGCACAACTTTAATACCATTTTACTTAGTTCAAATACAACCAAATTTCCAGACATTTTTTAATGAAAACACAGATCTTGCCAAGAAAACAAATATTGGCAACAGCGGAGAAAGAGCTTAAGATGTTACTGGCAAATTTTAATGTTAAGACCTGAAATTTCTCTGGAGAGATATTTCATATTTAGGGTTTCTTACCACAGAACAGTATGTATCCTCTTTTACAAACTAGGGGGCAAAACGATGTCACCAAAAGAACTTTGGATTAGAAGTCAATAGGCATACATTGTAGACCTGTCTACGAAAACAAATCAACAGTGTAACTTTGAGCAGGTCACTCAATGTTTCTAGAACTGTTGAAAAGAAACGTTTTAAGAGAAAGAGCAAGAACTGGCATGGCAAATGAGAAAACCTAAGTTGTTTGTATCTTGTGGCTTGAAACTTTGAACTAGTAGAGAGCATGTATTAACATAGTCCTGTGTGGTCAAAGAGGGGCACTCAGATATTTGCATTTTGAAAGGCCCACCAGCCAGGTGTGAGGGCTCTTGCCTATAAAGGCAACACTTCAGTAAGCTGAGGTGGAAAGATCACTTGAGCCCAGGAGTTACAGAACAGGCTGGGCAACACAGGAAGACTCCCATCTCTACAAAATATTAGGGAAAAAAAAAAAAAAAACAGGCATGGTGCACACACTCGTGGTCCCAGCTACTTGAAAGGGGACGCTGAGGTAGAAGGCTTTCGTGGGCCCAGAAGATCGAGGCTGCAGTGAGCCATGATTGCATCACTGCACTCCAGCCTGGGTGACAGAGTGAAGAAAAGAAAGAAAGAGAGAGAGAGAGAGAGAGGGAGGGAGGCAGAGAGAGAGAGAGAGGGAGACAGAGAGAGAGAGGGGAGGAAGGAAGGAAGGAAGGAAGGAAGGAAGGGGAAGGGAAGGGAAGGGAAGGGAAGGAGGGAGGGAGGGAGGGAATGAAGGAAGGAAGGAAGGACGGGAGGGAGGGAGGGAAGGAAGGAAGGAAAGAAGGAAGTTTTTGAAATGAGTTTTTGAAAAGAAAAATTCCTTTCTCTCTCAGAAAGTTGATATTTCAAATACACAATAAGCTGGGTCACATACTTGACTGAGTCGTTATAAATTGGAGATAACAATTAGACTTGTCCTTCCATTTCCAGACTTTGTGCTCTAGCTATATAAGTCTGCACTTCAATGAGATCCAGCTTAGTAAACTTAGACACTATTTTCTCCTTTTCTTTCTTGTATGAGTTGTGAGTATGGCCTGCAAGCAGGCCTCCCAGAGCCCATGGAAACTGGCTCAATTTTTCTTTCTCCATTTTTCTTCCTCCAAATCTCATCTCTCGACCCGTCCTGGCAAGGTCACAAATGTTTCACAGACTGATAATTGTTGGGAAATGATGGTTTATATAAACACTAGTGTGGAGGAAAACAAAAACACACCCTAAGGAAGAGGACTACAGTCTTCTCTTGCCAAGATAGTGGGAGCACAAATTGGTTCTGTGTCTCTTCAAACAACAATTTTAACAGTGTTCCAGAGTCATGCTATATCTCTGCATCATATTAGCATATTCTTTCCTGACAATATCCCTGCTGGTGTTTCTGTGCTGTAATTAAATGTTAGACATTCTAGATCTGTTTACCACATTACACAGTATTCTGAAAATGTATAAAACAGTATGAAATATATTTTCATATGGGTTAAACTGAGCAGCATCTCTCCAGTGCCTTCCTTTAGATAAATTTTTGTCCCAATATAAGAGTGATAGTTTTACACTGTTTTATCTTTAATAGAAAAGATATTTTATCCTAGGTAGACAGCAAAGAAATGAATCACACAGCCTTCTATTTTGGAAGATACGTCAATCATCCTAAATTCCCTATTCTATACAAATAAATAGTAGAGTTCTCAGAAACTTATTTATCTCTTTATAAGCTTGAATTTCTAGGTGATAGATAAACAAATTAGAATTTTTTACAAAAATCCAGAGTGGGTTCTGACACAGTAATCTATTTATACTGTAAGCCTCTTCTCCTGATTCTTTTATTGGCCAATTCATGGCTTCATTATAAGAAATATTGAGCATATTGGCTTGTACAAATAACAGTATTAGATATTAAAAGAAAGAAACAAGCCCTGACTTTCAAAAACTTACACTCTGCTAAGCAGAAAGACAATAATATTGATAATTATAGCATAAGATAGAATTTGGAAGTAGGTACTAAAAATATTTTAATAATATAGAAATGATTAGAAGAAACATATAGTCACTCAGGTGGAATCATGAAACCAACTGAAATGGGTCTGGCAATGTTGATATCATTATGGTATCTACGGATAAGTGGAAGAAGGCATTTCAAACACAGAAAATTGAATGGGCAAAAGCTCGGGCAATGTAAAGGGTCGGGCTTGCTTATTCTACTGTGGGCCAGACACTGGGCTTAGCCGTGGCAATATGATGATGAATATTAAGTTTCTACATTATGGAGTTCACAGTTTGAGAACAATCTGGGAATAATATGTAGATAAGTATTGCTTGTAATACCAGTACCAGCCAATGGAATCACAAAGTAAAGAATATTGAAAGCCAGGCTAAGGAGTTTATTCAGTGAAATGCTGGTGTGTTTGTGCACGCGCACGTGTGTGTGTGTGCAAGTGCACTTTAAGCAAGAGAGAGATAATCGTAGTTGTGATTTAGGAAGATTAATTTGGCAGAAATAAATGACACAGGGCTGAAAGAATGGAAGTAAAGAGGCTAGGGAAGAGTTTACTTTGCATATCAACTTCACTCTTTTTTAAAGCAAGGTTTTACATTTCATCTCTCTCCCCTTTAATCTTTTTTTTTTTTTTAATGGGAGATGGATGACGGTGAGCAAGGTCACTTGCTTTTCCTCAACCTGCCACCTGCTTGGATTTCTCTTATCATATATATTACATGCACTTTCTCCACTTCTCACTGTGTTTATTCTTGCATCTGTTGTCTTTTTTCTAATCTCCTTTGTCCCTGATGCCAATCCCAAATACTCAAAGGCTGGCTAAATATATTACTGCCCACTTTCAAACTCTGATCTTTAAGTTCTTATATGGATGTATGTTCCATTCGGGTTGGCAGTTCAACTTATTATAAGCAGAGCTTATACTGACAGAATCATATATTCAGGTCTTTTCATTTTAAAAAATATAAAAGAAGGGGAACTGGTGCTTCAGATAAAAGGGCTGCCCAATTACAAGATGGGACAGGACCAGATGTATGAGTGTGGAGAAAAGGGATCAGGAATCATAGTAGATAAGATGACAATGAGTCACCAGTGTGGGACTATAGTTAAGAAAGGGAACATGATAGTGGGATACATGAGTAGGATCATAAAATGTAAGAACCATAAGGTACTCAGCATTAATCAGGCCCAACGGATCTGGGCTTAGTACCAAAAGGAGTGTGATGACAGGGTCTGCCTAAGGCACAACCACAAGGTAAGTGAATTAGACTTTAGCAGCAGCTGCACACCAGTCTTTTCCATATTCTGCTTATCCTCACTGATGCCCACACCTCCAGAGAGTTACCACTCAGTACTGTCACATGGGGCCACCACCCAGGCACCCTCCCACATTCAAATACCATCCGCCTCTCTTTTTACAATGCTGGAAATTTGAGATCTGGATCCCAGAATTCTGACAAAATACTGCAGAAAATGAAAGTAGTTGTATGTTCAAAAGAGAGGTTGGAATAGTGAGACTTAAACTCAGTGTAATGACTCTGCAATGGTGCAATTTCTGGCAGTATGGCATGTCATAGAGTGATATATTGGGATGGGGAGATGTAGTAAGGAAGGCTTTCAGTTTTCTCCTATAAGGAATATTTCAACCAAAACCACATTATGCATGCAGCTAGTTAACATAACACATAAATCTGGCATAAAATATTTTAGAATGACTTTAGGTAACTAAATGAGTAAAACACACACACACACACTTCATTTAATCCCAAAGCGTATTGTTCTGCATTTTTTCCTGCTGAATTTCAATCTGTTTCTCACCAATTGTGCAAGTTAATAAATATGATTTAAATTCAGATTCTAGTCTGTAAGTACTATAACCATCTAATAATCATATATAAGGTGTCATGAGCAAACTACATATATGTATATATTTACATATTCTCCAGTATGAAATTCAGTCACTCACTAAAATATTCAAAAACACCAAACCAATTAGAGAGCATTTAATTTCATGTATCCCCTTTTTCTGGACTGGTAAATAACACTGTATATATTGATACAGTCAAATCTCTCAAAACACTTATATATATCTCATACTACATAAAAGTCTTCAGGACTATATTTTGGAAGACATGATCAATAGGATATTTGCCACACATCAATATGAAATAACTGAGGAGTAAGTCCTTTTAAACCTATGATCTTTACAGGGGCTTCTATTTAAAGAAGATAATCACAGTGTGCTGTTACTCTGTTTTTGTACCAGTTAGGTCAAAATCTGCTCTCTAAATGTGTACATTCACTCATTCATTCATTCAACAATTTTTTTTTAATGTTTTCTATGTGCCAATGTAAATAAGACCAACAAAGTCTTTGTTTTCATGGAATTTAAATTCTAGTTGAATGGGAAAGAAAATGAACACATAGAATAAATATCAGATGAGGATAGGTGCTATGAAGAAAATAAAACATGGTGCTTGGAGAGTGATTAGATGATGCAATGAAACTTCAGATAGGAGGACAGCAAAAGGCCACCTTCAGGAGGTAAACTGTGAGCTGAGACCTGAATTTTGCCAAGGATTAGCCATTCAAAGATCTGATGGAAGAGCATTTCAGACACAAGGAAGAGAAAATTCCAAGGTCCTAAGATAGGGAACAAGCTTAGAAAATTTGAGGAACAGAAAGAAGGCTGGTGCACAGGCACAGTGGCACATTCTATAGTCCCAGCTACTCAGGAGGCTGAGAAAGGAGTATGCCTTGAACCAAGGAGTTTGAGGCCAGCCTGGGCAACACAGCAAGACCCACATACCTTTGAAAAAACAAAACTGATATGACTACAGTATAGTGACCAAGAATGTAGGAAGAAAGGTGACCAGGGAGAAACTATTAGGGGCCAAATGAGGTAGTGCTTTGCCAGCCTTGGTAAAGAACTCAGATTTGATATTGAGTTAAAGCAAAATCTATTTAAGAGTGTTATGCAGAAGAGTAAAAATGCCTTATTTTTGTTGTTAAAAGGTGAATCTAGCTTCTGTGTGGAGCTTAAATTGCAGGGACAGGAGTGTAGAAACAGACAGTGGGGAAACTATTGCAGTTCCCAGGCAGAATATCCAGGGTGGTAATAGTTTAGAAAAAGAACAATGAAAAATTCAGGCTACATTTTACTGGCAGAGCCAACAGAGCTTATTTTCTATTGAAGGTAGGGGGAAGAGATAAAGAAAGAGGACTCAAGTTTAATTCTAATCCCAGTCAAGCAGGAAAATGTAAAAACTTATAAAAAAAAGAAAATATCGTTTAAAAAATAAACACTAGATGCATATTAAAGTCACTTGTTAAACTAACCCTACTGAAATCCAAAAAAAAACTCCTTTAATTTCAACACAACAATATTCAATTCAAAAACATTTCTTAAGTGCCTACTATGTACAAAGCACTTTGATAAAACTTACAGATAATACAAAAGATGCAGTTCCTGCTCTCAGTAACTACTAAAAATAGAAGACATATAATTAACCAGAGAATTAATTTTTGGATAACGCTTTCAAATCAAGAAAAACATTTATTGAATGCCTACCATGAGCACAGCACTGCTAAGAATAAAAAGTGGTTATATAAAGATGAACAAAATGTGCCATTGGCAGCAAGTAATTTAAAATCAAAATGAAATACATAATTTCTCCTGGAATTAGCGAACAGAAATTATAAAATATACATCTATCCATTCCATCTTCAATAAGTTGGGAATCATCATTACTTCACTTTTGAAATCCATCTCTATACTTGCCCAATGGCATCTGGTAGTCATTTTCCCTTCCTCTTTTATATTATGGCTCAGCAAACATGCTGAAGGGACTATAGCAATCAGCACATTGTGTTTTTCTTATAGTCATACTTTGCTTGGCTCATGCTGTTTTAGGTAGAGAAGCTGCACTGCTAAATTAAAAGGCTATGTACTCACAGCAAGTGTGTTCTGATGACCTAAATGATTGGAGGGAGAGTAATTTGCTATGCCATCTGAACTCTGAGTGCACAAAGCTGAGTCGTGCATGGGGCACAGCTCTGCTTTTCTGTGCATTCATGCACTAGGACTTCCCATTTCACATAATTAGTCACTTTATATTAAAATAATTAATAAGAAAGGGGTTTAGTATCTTGCATGTTGCTAATGCTCTGTTGCCATGAGCATAAAAATGTTTCAAACGTATCTTTGGAATATAAAAATGTTTCAAGCAAGCATTGGGCATTTTCAGAGCTGGGTGGGAGAATAGTGACAGAGTGCTTGTGTTTTTCAGAATGACTGAAACTACCTCATCTGCTACTTATAATTGTAGGTGTTAAATGCCAATTGTCTGTTTTCATTTGGAAGGGAAATTTTGTATTATGTCAAAGCCAATGGTATGTTTATATTCATGAGATTTGTGGCAAAGGTTGGTAAAAATGCTTAAGGCATGGAATTTTTCCATATGGGAGCAATTGAAGGGCAAAATGCAGAATCTTACAGAACAAGTCGACTTTCAGGGTATTCTGAGTACAGCTGACTTCTCTATGAGTTCAGATGAATACCTAGAGGCTGGATCTGGCCCTCATAGTGATAAAAATACCATGTTCCCACACTTATGATGATAGACACCTGTTATTTAGACAATTTCTACCAACAGCAAAAAAAAAAAAAAAGTGAAAATCTTCATTGCCAGCGCTTCCCTACACACAGCTGCTTTCATCCCATACTAATCACAGCAAAGCAGACACCCATCTTAAAATTGACCAGAGAATGCAAATGGGAATTAAAATCACTAAAGCATCTGAATATGATAACTGTCTGGTGACAGTACTAAGGCAATTAAAAAAAATAAATCAAACAGAAATAGAAACAGACAGAGATAAAGAAAAAGTTATAACATTGCAAATTGTTAAGTCATCAGATTTAAATGTCCTATACGTGTATACATATAAAGTAAAATATATCTGAGCATAAATGTCTGTTTATCTTTTTGAAAATGACACTGCATTATTCATTTAACATTTAGACAGTATCTATCATGAGAAAAAAGAAAGAGTTCAGAATGGACTTCATGGAAAATGAGAGTATTTGTCCTGTGTCTTAAAGAAAAACCAAACTCTTTGTGGACGACAAAGATGGAAGATGACAGTATTGAACTAACAGTTCTTTTCATCCTGTGGGCACGTAATATTCATCCTACTGCCGTGAATGTCTCACCTATGCCTCGCGAAGCTGCCTTCTAGACTTAAGGTTAGGTCTTTCTGCCAGCATAGCTGGTCCAGTCCTTACCTCGATTGCCAATTTTCCAGCTGCAATTGCTCCTGAGTTATCTAGAGCTGTGCTTGTGGTTTAGGATTGTGCAACTCAGAATTCCATCAGCATTTTCTCCTGCCTTTCCCATAATTGTCCCAGGGGAACTTAGAACAAAGCAGGTGCTCAGATATGCTTCCATCTTCCACTTTTTACATATGCCTCATTCAGCATGTAAGAATTATGAACATTGTGGTTTCAATGCTCAGAAAGTGGCTGTGTTCTAGGGATGAGCTGTTGTTTGTATTGATCTTGTCCTGTCACTTGATATTCACAAAAGTATGGAGACTCTAGTGTCATGAGGACACAGATGATGAGAGAAAATGACTACTTTGTGGATGTTTCGTTTCCTTGTGAGGTTTACTGAGTGTTTGTAAAGATAACTTGCAAGCTAGAAAAGTCCATACAAATGTGTGAGAGCAGTTACAATGGCATTATCATGCTGTTGGCCTTCCAAAGGACACGCTGACCTTAGGTCAATTTTCTCTCTTTTTCAGTGATAGCACCATTAGACAATATACATATTTCTATATGCTTTTATGTAACTTATACCTAAACCCTATCAGCCAGAAGTGGAGTTTGATTATTGCAACTTCAAAGCACATTTGGCTCACTGAGAAACTTAACATACTAAGGCTGTAGTTGATATTTCAGCATAGACACTATCTAACCTGGACCACTCTCTAAGAGTGAAGGGAAAAAGAGCTGCGTGTTAGTTTCAGTCAAAAGCTCATGCTGCAAGCAGAAAGCAATTGACACAAATTTGTTGAAAGGACAGCGGACATGTTTTGAGACATTGGTATATTCTTTCTTGTCTTTCTCTGGTTCATTTGCCATTTTCCCAGGTGATTATTTCACCACTTCTCTCTCTTCAAGGCTAGACTTCTCCAAAATTGCTGGTGTCTCCATTTGCCCCCACCCCTAAGATCTACATTCTCCCCTTCTCTGCTCCTCTGTCCTCTGGGAATTGACCTATAAATGCCAAAGGAACCTTAGAGACCATGTGTTTGACAGATCCCAACCTGGAACCTATGCTGTTTCACATATTTTCTAAAAATGATAAGATAAATAGGATTTTTTTCATATAATGACATCACACATGGAAACAAAAATATGTTTACTTGATTTTAATTGGAATTATGTGAACATGTGATAGAGGAATCAATAAAAAAAGGAGTCTTTGGTGAACTATTAATCAATTAGTTAATCAATTATTAACTATTTTCATAACAATTGATTTTGAAACAAATCATTAATTTGAAAGAAAATCCCCCAATTATCTCCTGACTTGTCCTCTTTTTAACACATGCTCCAAGCCACTACATTGTGACATTTCTTACAAAATTAAACCTGATCAAGAGCTTCCTTATTTGTATAATCCTTTAAAGATTCTCATTTGCCTAGGGAACAAAACCAAACTCTTTATCAGCGCACAGAAGACATTCAGTGTCCCAGCCCCAGCCTACCTTTAGAGCCTCATTTCTCACTTAGCTTCTCATTTCCTTCTACCCACTAACAACGCCCACTCTTCCCAACCTCAGACCATACAAAACTGCATGACTTGCAGTTCCTCAAAAATGCCAGGATATTTCAAGCTGCCTCGCCTTTGCATACACTGCTTCTTCTGCCAGGAGTGTTCTTCCCATCTTTGTATGCCTAGCAAACAAACACCTACTCATCTTTCAAAATTCAGCTCAAGTATCACCTTTCCTAGGAAGACTTTCCAGATTCCTCCCTCCTGGATGTCTACCCCAGTAGAATTATCATTCCTTCATTTAAAGTGTAGATATCGTAGTACATTTAGCATCGGGCACATATTCTCACTTACATGCCTGCTCTGGTGCCCCTACTCCATTCAGTCTCCTTCCTGCCATTGCCTTGATTGTTCTAATGGCCAGGAAATTTACCTTATCCTAGCATCCCCAGTACTAGCATCCTACCATTTAGTGTTTGTGAAAGGAACAGAGAAGGTAGAGATGAAGGAAGGGAAGGAAGCAAAGCCAGAAAGTCCTAGCACCTGTACCTAAAATTATATTTCAAATCTAATAACTCAGCTGTCCAGGAGCATCTCAGCTGCTACTCCTCTCATCCAAGCTGCTCTCATCTGGACTTCTGTAACAGTCTCTCTCTGGTCTCCTTCCTTCCCCTTTGGCCGTATGATGGTCTATCCTTCACACATCTGCCAGAGTAATCTTTCCAAAAAGGAACTTGGATCATATTATTTCTCTGCTAAAACCTTCCATGGTTTTACAATTTTTTTTTTAAAAAAAGCACCTAAGTGTTTCATGCCAACTTACCTCTCCAATCTCATCTGGCATGGTGCTTCTCCTAGTTCAGTACCATACAGCCACACTGTGTTTATTTCTTTCTCACCAAGACAGCAAAGCTTTCCTGTCCCAGGGCCTTTGCACTAATATGTCAGGAATATTCTTCCTAGAACTCCATGTGGCTGCTTCCTTGAGATAATTAAAGATAAGTTCAAATAAAATCTTCAAAAAGAAGTCCTCTCCACCACATTGGTTAATGTAGCCCAAAACCCATCCCAAACACTATAATTGTATATATAGAATGTATGGCTATCTAGGTTTATCGTTTATCTATTTGTTTACTGTTTTCTGCCTGTTTTTCCCATTGGTAAAATGAAGAATAGCTTTGTCTTGCTCATCACTCTATTTCCAGGGCTTAGAACAAGTCTAGGTACATGCTGCAAGCAGTAAGCACTTAACACATATTTGTTGAAAGGAGAGGAGACATGTTTTGAGTCACTGGTATAATCTTTTTTGTATTTCTCTGGTTCATTTACTCTGCCATTTTTCTAGGTGATTATTTCACCACTCCTGTCTCTTCAAGGTTAGACTTCTCCAAAATTTCTAGTGTCTCCATTTGCCCCCACCCCTAAGATCCACACTCTCCCCTTCTCTGCGCCTCTGTCCTCTGGGAATTTACCTATAAATGCATCATCTAGGGTGCCCTACTGCCTGGCTTCCCAGAGTTTGTCAATGGGAATCTTTGGAGGGACATCAAAGGGCAGAAGAAAGAGATCATGATAGTTCCTGCCTGCTCCCTGCCTGCTGTGGACTGTGTTTCTGGAAGTTGCTGCATCCTTAGAAATATACAGCTTCTAAAGGGCAGTTCCTCCCCTTAACTTCCTCCTGTAAGCATAAAAGCGAACTCATTTCCTGCTCTTGTTAGTCTCCTTTGAGTTTTCCTAACCTTTCCAATACATTAAAAAGCTTTTTGAACCATCTGAGTTAGATTCTATTTTCTGGTGTGGCCTGGACTAAAGCATTCATCCCAAGCCAATGATACTGCTTTCCACTTTACTAAGAAAATTGTGACACTCAAAAGAGAATTCCAAAGACCTATCCCACTACATCACCAGCATGTTTCAATTTCCTCTGCCATCTTGCTTGAGAGTCTAGAGCTGCCTGTCCAATGTTGTAGCCACTAACCGCAAAGTGGTCATTGACCAGTTGAATGTGGCTAGTATGACTGAGAAACTAAATGTTTGATGTCATTTAACTTTAATTAATATAAATTTTAAATTAAAAAACATAATTCAGTTACTGACAAATTTTAACCATGTTTCAAACACGTGGATAGATAAATCATGTTCTGGAACAATACACTTTTCAAAATCCAAATACCAATCATGTATTAATGATGAAAATTTAGTAACTACATTGAGATGAGGTGTAAATATAAAATAAAAAAGAATGTTGAAGATTTAGTACAAAATAAAGAATGTAAAATAACTCAGTGATTGTGATGTTATTGTATGTTGAAATAATAAAATATTTATTATGCAGAATAAATAAGTTATAAAATTAATTTACCTGTTTATTTCTTTTTTTGTCGCTTTTCTAGACACAGGGTCTCACTCTGTTGCCCAGGCTGGAATGCAGTGGTGCAATCATATCTCATAGTAACCTCAAACTCCAGGCTAACATGATCCTCTCATGTCAACCTCCCAAGTGGCTAGAACTACAGGTGTATGCCACCATGTCTGGCTAATTCCTATTATTATTATTATTATTATTATTATTATTATTATTATTATTTGTAGAGACAGCATCTTGCTATGTTTTCCAGGCTGGTCTTGAACTCCTGGCCTCAAGCAATGCTCCGACCTCAGCCTCCCTATGTAGCTAGGACTAAAGGTGTGCTTCACCATGCCCACCTAATTTAAAAAAAAAATTTGCAGAGGTGAGATCTCTCTATGGAGCCCAGGCTTATTTTGTACTCCTGTCCTCAAGTGATCACAAAGCTCAGAGATTACAGGTGTGAGCCACTGTGCCTGGCCCTGCTTTTTCTTGTTTTAAATGTGGCTACTGGGAAAATGTAAATTATAGGTATGGCTTCTATTCTTTTTCTATTGCACAGCACTGCTCCAGATCTATTCTCTGTTCCCCTAATTTTACAAAATTGGTCCCTTGTGTACTAGCTTACACACCTCTTACCTACTCAAACATACCCTCCAGCAATTCTCTCTCTCTCCAAAATTATCAAGGTCTCCACTCAGTTCAATTTTTCGCCTCTGCACATAGAAATGTAATATTTTTCCATTCAAGAAAAATCTTCAATCCATTTCAATCAATTTCACTTACACCCCTTGGTGTCAAAGTTCCTTGAAAGTACTGTCAATTCAGCCTCCAATTCCACTTCTCTTCTTCTTTTTAAATCCTCCACTGAAACTGCTCTTATCAAAGTTACCAAATGCTTTTACACTGCTCACTCTTTGGTCTATTCTAAGTCCTAATGTTTGTTAATCTACCAAATGAACTTGAAAATGTTGCCAACTCCATCCTCTTTGTTTTCTTTCCAGTAGTTTTCTTTTCTTTTTTCCTTTCTTTCCAGTAGTTTTCAGGGCATCACATTCTCTTGGCTTTCCTTCTATGTCACTGGTTACTCCTTTTTGAGCCTTCTTAAATTAATCTTTCCTCATTTCCCAACCTCTTAACATTAGACTGCTCCAGAATTTAGTCCTTGGACTCCTTTCTCTTTGGTCATTTATTTGGCAATTTATATTGTCTTGTTGCTTTATGTGTCTTTCATATGTCAATAATTCCAAAATGTATTTCTCCAACCCAGAGCTCAACCTTGAATTTTGACTAATAGTTCTCACTACCTACTTGACATCTCAAAATTGAACTCCAGTGTTTCCAATCTCCATTATTAGCAATTCTATCCTTTGAGTTGCTTGGGTCAAAAACTTCAGAGTCATCTTGGATTTCTCTCTTTCTCTATTCCCTATAGCACTTCTCTCTTGAAATCCTATTGGCTATAACTTCAAAATGTGTCAAGAATCTGACCACTTTTCATCAGCTCCACTGTTATCATGCTGGTACAAGCCCCTGCCACCTCTCACAGAGATTATTGCAACAGCTTCCTAACTGTTCTCTCTGCTCTCTGCTTTTTCTTCCTTTAATCCCAACCCCCAATAGTCTTTTTTTTTTTTTTTTTTTTTTTTTTTTTTTTTTGACAGAGTCTCACTCTGTCGCCCAGGCTGGAGTGCAGTGGCGCGATCTCGGCTCATTGCAAGCTCCGCCTCCCGAGTTCACGCCATTCCCCTGCCTCAGCCTCCCGAGTAGCTGGGGCTACAGGCGCCTGCCACCCCGCCCGGCTAATTTTTTGTATTTTTAGTAGGGACGGGATTTCACCGTGTTAGCCAGGATGGTCTCCATCTCCTGACCTCGTGATCCACCCGCCTCGGCCTCCCAAAGTGCTGGGATTACAGGCGCGAGCCACCGCGCCCGGCCCAATAGTCCATTTTTAAACGGCAACCAAAGTGAAGTATGATAATAAGAAAATCATATCTTGTATTTTAACAGCTCAGGAAAATCCAAAGATTCCCCATTTATTTGGAATAAAAACCAAACCCTTCACAATGACCAGCAAACTCTTATGTGATATGGCCAAAACAATGTGATAATCACATCCAATTTTCTCCTCTTTTCTCACTGTACTTTAGATACGCCAGGCTCTGAGTTCTTTTTAAAGCACACAAGGCATGCTCCTATCACAGGCCCATGCTCTGGATTTTCCTTTGCCTGGAATAATTTTCCTCAAGATATCCACATGCTACTTCCTTCATATACTTCAAGTCTTTGCTAAGAATTCACCTGTGCTTGAAAGCCTGAGCTGACTCCCTATTTTAAACTGCAATGCTCACCTAAATCATATCTCTCTTAGCCTGCTGTTTTGTGTTGTTGTCTCCTAGTACTTACCACCTTTTTATGTATTATATGTTCTACTTCTTTTTATCTTTTTTTTTTTAATTTACCACTTCACTAGCATATAAATTCCACAAGGGCAGAGGGTGTATCTATTTACTGTGTACCTAAAACAGTGCCTGGCACATAAGAGAGATGTTCATGAAGTATTTGTTGAATAACATCATCCTGCAACTCATTTATTTAGTCTTAATTATATAATTCTTAATAGATGCATTTTCCAATGCATTAACGATCCCAGTTACAGTTTAAGGAAAAATGCATCTCAGACTCATCCTGCTTAACCAAGATTTAGATAAGCCTTAGATGTACTTGTAAGTCCTAGTACACAGAGATCATAGTATGAAAATAATATTAAGAAGATAAAAGAGGCTAGGCACAGTGACTCATGCCTGCAATCCCAGCATTTTGGGAAGCTGAGGCAGGTAAATCACTTGAGGCCAGGAGTTTGGGACCAGCCTGGGCTACATAGTAAAACACTGGATCTACAAAAAATACAAAAAAAATAGCTGGGCATGGTGGCACACACCTATAGTCCCAGCCACTCAGGTGGCTGAAGTGGGAGGATCACTTGAGCCTAAAAGGCAGAGGTTGCAGTGAGCTGAAATCATGTCACTGCATTCCAGCTGGGTCAACAGAGCAAGATCCTGTCTAAAAAAAAAAAAAAAAAAAAAAGAGATAGAAGATAGGTGAGGGTTTTTTTGTTGTAGTTTTGTTTTTTTCCTAAGATGGTGAATTATAGGCTTTTAACATGCCTCATCTACTTGGAGACAGCAAAATAGGCAAAACAGTGTGTAAAGTTGAACACTGTGAGATTTTATTCAAGAAGGAATATGGGAATTCACCCAAAGAGCAAAGAACACTCCATATTCTGGAGAACATAAGGTTTATAAGCAGCCAGTGTGACAGCATTTGGATGGGAAAAAAAAAAAAAAAAAAAACTTAGTGCAGCCATGCCCTCTCTGCTTTATAGATGAAGGAGAAATAAAGTATTTCTCAGACAATCAAACACTAAGAGAATTCATCTCCACTATACCATCCTTACAAGACATGCTCAAAGGAGTTCTAAAGAGGGAAACAAAAAAGCAATAGTCGTCATCATAAAAACATATGAAAGAATAAAACTCACAGGTCTTATAAAACAATCACACAATTGAAACTTCAAAGAAACTAGGTAATAATAAGTACTATGACAGGAACAAATCTTCACATATCAATACTAACCTTAAACAAAAATAGGCTAAATGCTCCACTTAAAAGATATAGGCTGGTGGAATGAAAAACAAAACCAAAACAAACAAACAACAAAAAAAACACACAAAAAAAACAAGTTCTAACTGTATGCTGCATACCAGAAACCCACCTAACTGGTTAAGACATTTCAAGACTCAAAGGAGTGGAAAAAGTTATTACATGCAATAGAAACCAAAAGAAGGCAGGAGTACCTAGACTTATGTCAGATAAAACAGACTTTAAATCAACAATAGTTTGTTTGTTTTTTTAAGGGCAAAGATCATTATATATGATCTTTATATATGATCTTTGCCCTTGAAATGATAAATGGATTAATTTGGCCAGAAGATACAACAATTCTAAGTATATATGCACTCAGCACCAGAGCACCCAGATTCATAAAACAAATACTAATAGACCTAAGAAAAGAGATACACATCAATACAATAATAGCGGGGAACTTCAATACTCCTCTGACAGCAGTAGGCAGGTTATCAAGGCAGAAAATCAGCAAAAATCTCTTGACTTAAATTAGACTCTGGACCAAATGAACCTGACAAACATTTACAGAACATTCTACCCTACAACAGAATATACACTTTTCTCTCCTGCACATGGAATATTCAAAGAAATTTAGTCTTAATTATATAATTCTTAATAGATGCATTTTCCAATTGATGGTCAAAGAAATTGACCATATGCTAGGCCACAAGGCAATTCTGAATAAATTTTTAAATATAAAAATTATATCAAGTAACTTCTCAGACCACAGTGGAATAAAACTGCAAATCAGCACTAAAAAGGACCCTCAAAACTATACAAATAGATGGAAACTAAATAATTTCTTCTGGAAAGATTGTTGGATCAATGATGAAATAATGGCAGAAATCAAAACATTTTTTGAAATTAATGAAAAAAGAGACATAAAATACCTAAACCTCTTTGGCACAGCAAAAGCAGTGCTAAGAGAGAATTTTATAGCAATAAATGCCTACATCAAAAATATAGAAAGAACTTAAATTAACAACTTAACATTGCACCTCAAGGAACTAGAAAAACAAGAACACACCACACTCAGATTGGGCAGAAGAAAAGAAATAACAAAGACAAAAACACATCTAGATGAATTTGAGACCAAAAAAAAATGAAAGAAAAGATGGTTCTTTTCTAGGATAAGCAAAATTGATAGACTTCTAGCTAGATTAACAACAAAAAATGAGAGAGGATTCTAATAAATCAGAAGTGAAAAAGGTGTCAGTATGACTGACACAACAGAAATATAAAAGATCATTAGAGACTGCTATGAGCATCTATATGTGCACAAACTAGAACATCAAGGGGAAAAGGATACATTTCTGGAGACATACAACCTCTCAAGATTCAACCAGGAAGGAATGGAAATCCTGAACAGACCAATAATGAGTAGAGAAATTGAATTAATAACAAGAAGACCTCCTAAGAAAAATAAACCTAGGACCAGCCAAGTTCACAGCAGAATTCTACCAGACATACAATGAAGAACTGATACCAATCTTACTGAAACTATTCCAGAAAATCAAGAAGGGAATCCTCCCTAGCTCATTCTGTGAAGCCAGTATCAGCCTGAAACCAAAGCCATGCAAAGACACAACAAAAAATAGAACTACCTACCGATATGCCTTATGAACACAGATACAAAAATCTTCAATAAAATGCTGGGAAACTGAATCGAGCAGCCCATCAAAAAGATAATACAATCAAGTGGGGTTTATTTCAGGGATGCATGGATGGTTCGACATACACAAACCAATAAAATGTGATTCACCACATAAACAGAATTAAAATAAAAACCATATGATCATATCAACAGATGCAGAAAAAGCACTCAAAAATCCAGCATCCTTTCAAGATAAAAAAAAAAAAACCCTTACCAGAATAAGAAGAGAAGGAACATATCTTAAAATAATAAAAGCCGTACATGGCAAACCCACAGCCAATACCATAATGAAAGGGGAAAGTTAAAAGTATTCTCCCTATGAACTAGAACAAGACAAGTTTTCCCACAGTCACCACTCCTACTCAACATAGTACTGGAAATCCTAGCTACAGCAATCAGACAAGAGAAAGAAATAAAAGGCATTCTAACTGGAAAAGAGAAAGTCAAGTTATCTCTGTTTACTGATGATACGATCTTATATCTAGAAGATGCTGAAGATTCTTCTAAAGGACTCCTGGGTTTGATAAAGACTTTAGTAAAATTTTAGGATGCAAAAATCAATGTACAAAAATTAGTAGCATTTCTATACAGCAATAATGTGCGAGCTGAGAAATTAATAACTCAATCCCATTTACAATAGCTACAAAAAAGAAAAATAGCTAGGAATACATTTAACCAAGAAAGTGAAAGATTTTTAGAAGAACTGCAAAATACTGATAAAAGAAATAATAGATGACACAAACAAATCAAAATACATTCCATATTCATGGATTGGAAAAATCAATATCATTAAAACAACCATATTGCCCAAAGCAATTTACAGATTCAACGGAAGTCCTATAAAACTACTAACATCATTCTTCACAGAATTAGAAAAAGTTCATTTAGAACCAAAAAAAAGTCTTAATAGCCAAAGCAATCCTCAGTAAAAAGAATAAAGCTGGAGGTATCACATTACCTGACTTCAGATTACAGTACAAGAGTTTAGTAGCCAAAACAGCATGGTACTGGTATAAAAATAAACACATAGATCAATGGAACATAATAGAAAATAAAGCCACCTACCTACAACCAACCAATCTTTGACAAACTCGATAAAAATATACATTTGGAAAAAGAAACATTATTTAATAAATTGTGCTGGGATAATTGGAGAACCACATGCATGACTATCTGTCACCATATACAAAAATTAACCAAGATGGATTAAAGACTTAAATTTAAGCCTTGAAATAATAAAAATTCTAGAAAAAACAAACTAGGAAAACTGTTCTGGACATTGGTCTAGGTAAAGAATTTATGACTAAGTCTTCAAAAGTAATGCAGCAAAAACAAAGAGAGAACAATGGGACTTAATTAAACTAAAAAGATTGTGCACACCAAAAGAAATAATAAACAGAGTAAGCAAACAACCTAAAGAATGTGAGAAAAAACTGACAAAGTATTCATCCATTCAACAAAGGACTAATATCCAGAATCTGCAAGGAGCTCAAACAACTCAACAATAAAAAAAAAATCATTGAAAAGTGGACAAAGGACATGAATAGACATTTTTCAAAAGAAGGCATACAAGCAGCCAACAAACATATGAAAAAAATGCTCAACATCATGAATCATCAGAGAAATAAAAATTAAAACCACAATGAGATGCCATATCACACCAGTCAGAATGGCTATTATTAAAGTAAAAAAAAAAAACAGATGTTGGCAAAGATGAAGAGAAAAGGGAACACATATACTGTTGGTGGGAAACCTGTATGGAAAACAGTATGGAGATTTGTCAAAGAACTAAAAATAGAGCTACTCTTTGATCCAGCAATCCCACTGTTGGGTATCTACCTGAAGGAAAATAAACCATTATATTAAAAAGGCACCTGCATTCATACATTTATTACAGCACTATTCACAACAGCGAAGTCATGGAATCAACCCAAGTTTCAATCAATGGATGATAGGATTTTTTTAAATGTGATATATACAGACACACATGTACACACACACACACCATGGAATACTACTCATCCATAAAAACGAATAAAATCATCTCTTTTACAGGAACATGGATGGACCTGGAGGCCATTATCCTTAGTGAAATGACTCAGAAACAGAAAATCTAAAACCACACATTCTTACTTATAAGTGGGAGCTAAACAATGTGTGCATACATGGAATAATGCACATTGAAGACTCCAAATGCTGGTAGAGTGGTATGAGGGTGAGGGGTGAAATACAACATATTGGATACAATGTATACTCTTTCATGACAGTTACATTTAAAGCCCAGATTGCACCACATTGCAATATATACATATACTGCAACAGCACTAGTACCCCTAAATCCATAAAAATGAAAAAAGTCAAAATATTTTTAATTACAAAAATAAAAAATTAATGTCAAAATATTTTAATTACAAAAATAAAAAAATAAGTAAAAATAAACTTTTTTAAAAAAGATAGGTGTGCTATTGAGAAGCTTCATCCTAACAATTATCTTGAAGACTGACCAGTTTGCAGCAGTAGGTCTCATGAAACCTAAGAAATTCACTGCAGAAAGGAGTTAAAAGCTATATCTGATTTCTGCTTCTAAAGAGATGAGATAGAAGTCTAGACTCCATCTAGAAGACCCTGGGGATCATCTGGTCCAATTTCCTCCTACACCTGTTCACTGGTAGTGCTTGAACTCTGGGAACTTGCCTTCCAATCAAAGGCTATTCCCATTATCATACACTGCGTTTTCTCACATGCATGTATATATTTACATGCACAATCAAAGATTGTAAATGCCAGCTACTGTTAACTGACAAGAAACTTTGTGTTTGTTTGTAATGTAGTTGTGAATAAACTATAGCCCAATTTCTACTAAAAAATAGTATTATGTCCTTAGGCAAGCAAGGCCACATAAAGGGATTTTACCTAGAACTTAGTTGAAGTATAATATGAATCATATTTTAGCACCTAATCACCATTTGTGTAACCACCACTATGGGAAACAGTACACAAGGATGCAATTCATTGTACTGAATACACCTCAGTGCCAGTTCCATAAACAAGAAAGGGAAGCCCCCCAAAAATATTTCTGCTGTTTCTCCAAGGTGAAGGTTCATGACAAACAATAACACAGTTGCTAGTGAAGAAAGTGTAGCATTTCCTGATAGCTGGGAAAACAGACTTTAACAGGTTTGCTACCAAAGTCTCATTACCAACAGAGTAATAGTTACTGTTTTCATACTTGAGGTCTTAAGCATATTATTAAATTAAATGCTAAAACTCTGCTTAAATTAATAAACAATACTGAGTACATAGTACACTTATTCTCCATTATTTCAGCTTTTGTATATATGGTAGGCTCCCTTCATTATGTCTTCATCTTAATCTGGAAGCTGTGAATGTATTACCTTAGATGGCAAAAGAGACTTTGAAAATGTGAGTAAGGTTAAAATTTTTGAAAAAGAAGATCATGAATCCTTAAAAGCTAAGAATTTTTCCCAGCTATAGTTAGAGAGGGAGATGCAACTATGGAAAAGGGTGAGAGAGTTGAGGTTCAGAGGGTTGAGAGGTAAAAAAGTCACTACCCACTATAGTTGGCTTTGAAGATGCTAGAAAGGGGCCACAGGTCAATGGATATGGGCAACCTCCAGAACCTGGAAATGTCAAAGAAACATTTTCCCCAGGAGCTGCCAGCAAGAGACATATCCCTGCCAATTCATTGCTTTTGGTCCAGTGAGACCAGTGTCAGACTTCTGACCTATAGAACCATAAGATAATACAAATGTGTTGTTTTAAGCCAGTACATATGTGGTAATTTGTTAGGCCATAGGAATAAAATCCTTAATGCATTCATTGAGAACGATTTTTTCACAAACTATAACCGGGTAACAACTGGGATCCTCCTGCCTCTTAAAATCAATACAAGACATGTACATTCCCAGTCCATTGATTGAGAAAGTCAACACTTCCCCAAAATTTGAATTGACTGTAAAGCTAGGAGTGGATCTCATGGTCATCTTCATCTCCCTGATTATTTAAATAATTCAGCACAGAAACCGTTTCATCATTTCTTTCAAAAAGTTTCCGTTTATACAACATACACCAAGTAGACATTAGTTGTTTTCCTATATTTCCATCAATTTTTTGGTGCAAAATATCTTATGCAAAATATTTTACTAAAGACAGAAAATTTATGCCATAGAAACATAAACCACGTAAAATAAAAAGTTTTTCAAAAAAAAAGTCCTTATCTTTTTTTTTCTAGATTCAGATCTAGTCATATTGTTCTTCTTTCAAATCCTATTGCAAAGTACTTTGTGCTATTTTCTCTGTTAAATCTTATACACTTCAGGTTTTGGCTCTCTTCACCCTACACTGTGGCTTATGAAGAGTTTTCTTTAAATAAAATATTTCTTTCTCTAATGGTAGCTACTAATATAATTCATTTGTCACCTTTCTATATAAACTTTGACTATTTGATACATCCCCTCCTATAATCTATGTAAGAAAATAGTCTCCCTTCCCCATTCTTCCCAATTTCTTAATGAGAAATTAGGACAAATACTTTATAGCCATACATCAAACTAGATAATTATTAAATTCTAATAGCCCTATGAGCACAATTCTCATGAGACAGTGAATAAAAAATGGAATGTTCAACTCTAAGCTTTGTATTAAATTGATATCCTATTGTTTTAGCTTCAGATACAAAAAAACCACCCATATTAATCCACATTATAAAATTACACAGCATTCAATTTATAAAGAAATTCATAACTAATTCACAGAAAAAGAGGAAATTTTGTTGACTGTTAATAGGTGCCAAGTAGTTTCCTGGCATTATCTAAGTCAATCAACCTAATGAATAAAAATTGCCAACTAGCTTTTGATATGAATGGCCCTACAGTACATGTATTTTCTCATTTACTTTTTGATAAACCCATAAGGTAGGTAGTATTTCCATCATATGGATAAAAATGCAAGCCACGGAAAGGTTAAATAATTTTCCTAGTGGCAAACAAGTGATGAAGCTAAGATTCAGATCCAAGGATGCGTGACCCAGACATAAGTCTTCTATCTTGTAGGCTATAATACTATAAGATTAAGTTGCAGATAAGCAAACCGAAAATCTAAGAATTCAAACAACTTTCTTAGAGTCCCACTATTAACAGGCCAGAGGCTAGCTTTCTAAGCTCAGTTCGTACAGCATACCAGTTTATGCACTTTCAACTACCTCTAAGATTTGCAGGACTTAAGCAACTTGAAACACCAGACAGACAAAAATTTTACTGAAAGATAATCATATGAAGCCATTTTTCTCCTTCACAATATTTTACTCTAAGATATCCAAAATAAACATAATATATAAAATACTATTTCAGAGAAGCATAATTTTATAGGAAAAGTGAGAACTTTGTACTGAAAAAGACTTGAATAATAGAGTATTTCTGGAAGAACGCACAAGAAAATGAAGACATTTTGACTCCAAGGAAATGAAAGTGTTGCTGAGAGTCTATAGTGAAATAAGACTTATTTTTTTTACTAAATATACTGTATAGCTTTAGCATTTTCTATAACAGATTTAATCCATTAACTACTGAAAAAAATAATTTTAAAAGATATATTTAATATAAAGTACCTAACATTGTAGATGGTACAGAGTAAGCACTTAACAAGTGGCTTTTTCTGTTTTTATTCAAAGATGAGGAATACCTTCAATATCAACAGGATACAAAATTTCTGAGAAATAATTGCTTTAGAGCAAAGTAGTAGCCTCATCCCTCAGATGCTGCTGGTCGGGAAAAGTATGGCTTCCAGTAGTTTTCTTCCCATAGTTTAAAAAAGAGGAAGTTTCTTAGAGATAGAGTTAAGAGTATAAAAGATGGACTGGATTTTTATTTAAGATATCACACTAAACTTGACTTGGCTTAACAGAACTAGCTTACAAAATTCATAGAACAAGAAAGGTTTTAATTGCAGGCAAATTAAATTTGGAACTTCAAGTTTTAAGATGTATATTTAGTCTATAAAATTTGCACCTTCTATAAAAACACTAAAAACTCAAATAAAACATAACTTTAGATTACAAATAAAGATGCAGGTTTAGTATATCCAATTATCACTAGACTTTTCACACGCATAAAATGAAAAATTGCTGTAATTGTCAGGATATTTATATGAGACATTTGCTGGGTTGTTTTGTTCTTAGAAAAGATCTTCTCCAATCTGGTAGGGAAGAATGGTGAAGGTAGAAAAGAAAGGCAAGTGCAACAGAGTATAGGATATAATTTGGTTCATTAAGAAGAAAAATTACTGCTTCTACTACACTAAGTTGGCTTAAAGGTATTTTCAGAAAGAAAACAGAAAAGATAAAGATTATAGTACTTTAAAAAAAAAAAAAAGATTATAGTACTTTAAAAAAATTCAAGGAAACTGCATGTCAATAAAGTCCTTGACAGAAAAAGAAAGAACAATGAAGAGTTTAATATAACTTATTAGCTATAGAGCATGCTGCCACTCTAATTATGAAATAACCAATCCATGTTAATTCCTAAAGCAGCAATCTTTACACAGACCTGGCAGTATCTAGTGTTTTTGTTTATTCAACAGATATTTATTGAATATTTTCTAAGTACAAGGTATTATGCTGAAGTGCTGTGAGGAATACAACATACCATATCCAGTACCTGACACCAATCACAAACAAGACAATAGGACACCGTTTTTCACTGAAATGCAACTTAAAACCTGGGGAGACAGATAAGATAAAGAAGGCAATATTTTAAAAACATCTTATGAATACAATAAATACCATTCAATAGATGCTCAAAAGAAGGTTGTGGCTAGAGGAACAGAATAAGCTTAATGAAGGACAGGCTATAAGGCACGGTATCAATCTGACGATGGCCTTCATCAACTCTCCCTTCTTGTGACATGATGAAAAAACCTCGGTTTTCAGAGTAGGATCTGGTTTTGACCACCACTGGCTGTGCAAGTTAGAATACATTTCTTATCCTCTGTGAACCAGTTTTCTAATCTGTAAAGTGGGCTTTAGGTATATAACCTTCCTCTGATCTTGACCATTCCTTAATCCTTAGCAGTCTCATTTCATCCCACTCTTGGTCACTGGAATTAGTGCTACAGCAATCACCTCCTAATTGTCGCTTTTTGATTATCAAATTAAACAAAGACAGTTTATCTATTATTTTATCATTCTGCTGCCTTTGACCTCCTTGATTAATCATACCTGAAAACTACTTCCTCCCAAATCTTACTGGCACTACACTATTACTTTCCTTTGTAGAAGTATTTTTTGCACTATAGGTCAGTACTCACTAGTGAATTCAATTAGCAGATCACCACCAAGAATTTGGGAGGTTTTGTTTGTTTTACTTTGTTTTCAATTTTAAAACTTCATTTTTTAAGAAAAGTTTTAGTTTCATCGCAAAAAAAAAGCAGAAGATATACAGATTTCCAAAATTCCTCCACCCCCACACATGTATAGCCTCCTCTATTAGAAATTTGTTTTTTAATAAAATAAAATAGAACAAACTTTAAAAAAATCAAATACATCATACTAGTTACAGTAAGCATTTTTTGGTGACATATTTGTTTCAGGTGTGTGTGTGTGTGTGTGTGTATGTGTGTGTATGGGTTACTGTGCATGGTATGTGTGCCTGATCAATGAGAAATATAAAATGTATTTCTCATTGCAAGTCATGATGAAAAGTTTGCAAGTCATGGTAATTAAGCTTCCCAGTTTAGTTTATTAATTCCTGCTCTTACATTTACCTCGTTGATACTGATCCTCTCCTTTTTTGATTACCTATAAGCCTCAATTATCTCTGCCAGCTCTCCCTGCAAAATTTCACAGCCAACTTTTTAGTGTTGCCCCCTGGATTTTTATACATACCTAAACTCATTATAAATTATTGATTATTTCAATAGAGTAACATGAAGAAAGTGATATGTTAGCAAGTTTAAGCTGACAACAGTATGGAAAGATAGGTTTGAATAAGAGAGACCAGGGGAATCAGTTAGAAAGCTATTACTGTGATCCAGAACAAAGCACTTAGAGAGTAAATCAAAGTTAGAGGTAGTAAGGATGGTGAAAGAAATTAATTTAATAGCAATATTAGAAAGAAATATGTATTAAGGTCAAGGTGATGGGTGACAGAGTTGATACTAAGTTTCAATAAAAGGAAGATTAGATTATTTCTTCAACATTTTTATTCTGAAAAAAAGCTATTTTAATAATTACCAATGTTAATAATATCATGCTTATTTTATTTTTAACTTGAACCACTGTATTAGTCCATTTTCACCTGCTATAGAGAATTCCTGACCCTGGGTAATTTATAAAGAAAATAAGTTTAGTTGACTCAGTTTCACATGGCTGAGGAGGCCTCAGGAAAGTTACAATCATGTCAGAAGGAGAAGCAGGCACGTGTTACATGGTGGCAGGAGAGAAGTGAGAGAGCGAAGAAAGAACTCGCCAAATACTTATAAAACCAACAGATCTCATGAGAACTTGCTCACTATCAATAGAACAGCATGGGGGAAACTGCTCCTATGATCTAATCACCTCCTACTAGGTTCCTCCCTCAACACTGGGGATTACAATTCAAGACGAGATTTGGGTGGAGACACAAAGCCAAACCATATCAACCATTAAACATAAGCAGTTAAAGGACTATAACCTATCCAGAACTAAGTCCACACCATAACTTAGTTTAATATTTTGGTTTAATAAATATTATATATATATATTTAGGTTCAACTTTCTACAGAGTTAATTTAAAAATACATATTTAACAAAACCAACTCCTCTGAAATTTCAGTGCTGGCTGAACCCTTAGATATATACTTGCATCAAATCAAATATGTAAATATATAATCATAAGTATATAGTTTTTCCAATAGTTCTTCCCTCTGTAAAAATTGGGGCAAAGAAAGAGAACTTTAAAGATCAAACTATCATTTGAATTTTTAAGTTTCACACTTATGTGTAAATATATATTTTCCCTAGTGGGATCCCCTTTAGTTCACACTAAAATGTCTTTTGCTCTTTTCTCGAAATGGCTTGACTTTAAAATTGTGTGTCAACAAATAAATTTGATACTGTCCTGTCAGACATTTAATTCCTCATTTTCTCCTCCTCTTTAAACTTCATAAAATGCCCTCTAACCATACTTTAACAGAGTGATGACAGTTTAATTAGATCAAGACCTCAGCAAAGAATAATCATGATGGTAGTGAAGACATTTATGGATTACAGTTTGAGCTTTTGCTACTATCCTTCAGTGAGTCCGGCAGCTGTATAAAATGACTGCCTAAAACGTCAATGAGTGCTAATAAATTCATGCTCTTACTTTCCCACCAACAAATCAGCTGATAAGAGAATAGTCATCTATTAATGAACAGTATCACTGAAAGAGAATTGGACTTGAAATCAGAAGACCACTTTTTGGATCTAATTTTATCATTTGCTAAATATTTGGTCTTGGGGAAGGCACTTTAAACTCTATGAAGCTCATATGTTTTTCCTTTGTAAAACAAAATTAATGTATTGTACAGTCTAAAAAGTACTGACACGTAAAGAATCTAAATAATATTTCCTCGAGGTTTTTCTGGTGAAATGTTAATTCTCTATGAAACACATGTAAAGTAAAGGAGACAGATAGACCAACAGGTAAATTATGAGTTACACAAAGGAAGGTAAGGGAAAGAAGGTCTAGATCCAGAGAAGTTTGTCTGGAAATACCTTCTTGTGTTCAAGGTTAGGAGAATAGAGTCTGTCTAACAGCTCAAGGTATGAAAGGTCAATAAATAAGGCAAGTCTTGTTTTTGTTTTTGTTTTGTTTTGAGATGGAGTCTCACACTGCTGCCCAAACTGGAGTGCAATGGTGCTATCTTGGCTCAGTGCAACCTCCGCCTCCCATGTTCACGCAATTCTCCTGCCTCAGCCTCCCGAGTATCTGGGATTACAGGCGCACATCACCACACCCGGCTAATTTTTTGTATTTTTCGTAGAGATGGGGTTTCACTATGTTGGCCAGACTGGTCTCGAACTCCTGACCTTGTGATCTGCCTGCCTCGGCCTCCCAAAGTGCTGGTATTACAGGCATAGGCCACCGTCCCCTTCCAATAAGACAAGTTTTTTAATAAAAGAAAGAAAAAGAGGAATGGAGTTTATACACATTCTTCCATTGTAATAATGAGAAGCACCATGCAAAAGTGCAAAGCAATGCACGTAATAATAATAATTAGTTTCACAAATAAGCAGTGCTAGCTGTGGCATTGTTTCAATCTGAATATGTAAGACTATAAAAGCTTATTGGGAATCATCTAGCAAAAGCATAAGATTGTCAGTCAGAGAATAGGTAGACAAAGTAGGTATGCTGTTGCTAAGTTTGTATCTGAGAAGAATGGAACTACAACAATGCTGATGGAATATAATAAAAGAGTTGTACATATTGTATTCATGGCTTGTTTTCTTCTATTCCAGGTATGTATTGAGAAATGCAGAGTGAGAATAAGCTGGAGCGTAAAGCATCCTGTGCTCAAAAGATCTTGCAAAGCACAAAATAGCAAAAAACTGTTCAGGAAAGGGGTAAGTACAGGTTTGCATCAGTCTCTGAAAACTAATGGCATGAAGTTCATAATTCTTCCGAAGCACTAGATCTGGTCCAGAGGGAAAGATGCTTTCTGGTGGTGAGGTTCCCCAAGAGAATTTTTCTTCTTTTCCTGTATTTATGTAGTTAAATCAATTTTATTGCACAAATGATTGGAGGTTACCAAGCTCTGGGGAATTCTTAAAGGAGATAATTCTACCAGTCTGTCTATGATTCAAAAACATAACTCTTCCTGTAGAACCAGACTCCTTTTATTGGGCACAGTATTCTAGGAAATATAACTCAAAATTTCTTCGAGTGACATTAAATGTTGAATAAGTTTCATCTAGAAACAAGCATAATGACCAAGTAACATGACCAGTGGGCAAGAGGATAGAACTAGGACCAGAAAGAGAGATAAGTGAACACAACGGACATTCCCTTAGTGCCGAGTTCTGAAGTGGGCCCACTGTGTAAACAATAGTACCCAAAAAGGCCATGGTTTGTTTCGGCAGCCACCAAGGTCTGAGAAACTCTAAACAGTCAAGCCGGGGACACAGATCAAAGGTTCAATAAAGCAGCCAAGACTTGAATTCAAGTCTATTGTAGGGTTCTCATATCAGGCTATAAGGCTATGCAGAAGGTATTAAATGAGTAATAACTATACAAGAACAAGATATACCTTCTTATGATAGAGCAATATCAAAAGTTAATCCAAGTGTTATGGTTCATTTTAGTAGGCGTTCAGGACAAGGCTTAACTCCTGAAAGAAATTAGTGCTTAGCAATACGTGAAGTTAGAGTTGCACCAATTCAGGAGCCCTATGTTGAAGGTACGGACTAAGTAGACAAGTAGGTCCAAGAAATTCATTTTAGGCAGATCAGATCCTGAGTGAGTAGCATCAAAACCATTTCTAGTTTATACCACATTTGTAGGGATCAAAATTCTAAATGTGTTCTTCGTGTTAATCAACATGAATTTAGGAACAAAGCAAGCCTGCATCTTCACATAAAGATCAGGGACAACCATAGATGAGCAGAAATGGAAGATGCAGAAATTGCCAGCAGCCCACATATATAACAAACCGTTTTTTCTTCTAGGCCCACAAGAACTTTTACATCACATACACCTACATTCAGAGGCCCAGAAAGAGTGATAGAGTAAAAAATAGAAAGTTCAAAATGTCAAAATACAGAAAGTTCTTTCTATATTTTCCCCCTAGAAATATTTTTAAATGAACTAGATTTAGCCATTGAGATTATGTACCACGATATATGAAGATTATTCCTTATTTGGATGTCTTCAAGTTCTACTGTTTATGTCTCTCTTGTTAACAAACTAGTTTTTATTCAGAAATACTTATTATCAATAATTGGGACTTTCAGTAATAAATTCAAGACATTTGCATTAAACTAAGTAATACAGTTCTATCTTTAAAATGAATATGAATTAAATTAAATATTTATATTTCATAATTTAGAAAGGGAAATCATGGAAAAACATGATTTAACAGACTTGGGATCATCTCTGATCCTTGAAGACTTCAACACCAAAATTTTAAATGAGATGGATTCCTTTGCAGTATGTAATTGTTAGCCCCTAAAGGGAAGTATCCATTGCTCTTTGTGGTCATCTTTCTGGATTCTTCTTACTTTAGTCTCATTTTTCCCAGTTTTTTATACCTGCTCTATTCTACATCTATTACATCATTTCTACCACTTAAACTTGGCTTTGGCATTTGGTATCTACATTTTGATTCTTGGCTAACCATCAACAATTTTGACTAAGTTTCTCACTCCATTACTCCTCTCAATAGCTCTCTCAGATACTATCAATCATCCAGGATCTGAAATCTCAAATTAGACTCCTCACTATATCATCACCATTTCCCCAATATGCCCCTTTCCAGCAAAAGATGAGGGAGGGAGAAATCTACAGACAAAACATAACTCATAATACCAGAGATCATCAAATTTCACATATTTTCTTTATTATTAAAGAATGACAGATTTGGGGAAAAGAACAATTCAAAGATCTGTACTTGAAAAGTAAGACACTGCCCTGCTTCCACATTACAGTCACAAGTTAACACTGTAAATAGATAGATGTTTATCTTTCTAGACATATTTTTGAAATTCGAGAATGAAAAAGTCAAGTAGGATTTAAATTTTTTTAAAGTTTTGCATTTAAAGATTCATCTAAGATTCTATTTTACTGCATAGATTTTTGTGATTCACCTTCAGAAATTCTGATTCAGTAGATTTTGAGTATGATCTTATGTCTTAGTCCATTTTGTGTTGCTATAGCAGCCAGGAAAGAAAATTTGTTTCTCACAGTTCTGGAGGCTGGAAAGTGCAATATCAAGGTGACTACATCTTGCAAAGGCCTTCATGCTGCACCATTCCATGGTGTAAAGCAGAAGGACATACCTGGGCAACAGAGACAGAGAAAGCTAAACTCATTTCTTAACAATGCACTCTTGAGGTAATAAACCCACTCCCATGACAATGACATTAATCCACTCATGAAGGCAGAGCCTTCATAGCCTAATCATCTCTTAACAGTCTTAGCTCTTAACATGGTCGCAAAGGCAGTTAAATCTCAACATGAGTTTTGGAGTGGACATTCAAACCAGAGTACCTAGGGATCTGCATTTCAAGCGTTACAAGTGATTCTGATGATGTCCTCTCTATGACCACATTTTATCAAGCATTAATTTAAAACTTCTTTTGATTTTATGTTTTGGTTAATATTTCTACAGATTTTCATGCAGTTCAGTTACACCTATTTCCACCACTTCTCAAAACTGTATTCATTTTATGATTCTTTCATAATATATTATTTGTATAACAATCTCTAAACATTTATGTTTCCCTTTAGAAAAACAGAAAATCACATTTTAATTGAGCTGTGAATTTGGATAGAATTCTACTAGAACTCATAGAAAAAGGTATTTCTCTGTTTTATTTTCCTTTTAATTAGTTTAGAGTAACGAATTTCTCATTTATTCCTACATTTTATGGTTGAACTAATTTGATCTTATAATCTCAAGGCATTCATAAAGACAGAAAGATTAGGCAATGTAAAGACAACCAAATGTGCTATTTTCCCCTCTGATGAAATTTAAACTGGAGCTACTGAAGTTACTTGTAAACTACCAGTGATAAAAACAAAACTAAAAATGTATTTTATTGATGAGGAATAGACAAATAAGAAACACTCTGCTCTACTCCCTTGTAGGCCCCATTAACATTTTTAAAGCAATTAAAAAATAGTTCATTAAAGACTACAGGTGATTTGTAATGTTAGTTGGACATTGTTGTCATTGGGGTCAGTCAAGATAGATTTTCATTCAATTACCCACACATCTTGCCTCCCCAAGGATACTTGAAAGAGTCATCTGCACCAACCTCCTCAGTGATTTTTAACTTCAAGTTCATTAGCTCAATGGCAGATTGATGCATTGCACTTAAAATACGCTCAAATGTCATCTTTTTAAAAATCGACTAACACAGCCTTCCACTACGGAGTTAAATTCAATCATTCAATTTAGCTTTTGGTTCTTTAGATAAATTACCTTCCTTTATCAAATTCAAGCTGCAAGGCTGCCATAAAAGGTGTTAATCATGTCATTTGCTACCATTAATGTAAGCTTTGTTTTTATCCAGTTCTCTGCTCAACTTCTTCCTGCATCAATTCTTTTCTAGCCAGAGTGTTCCACTGTATAATTACTTCCTAAGAGTAACTTACGTGCATTAGGAAGCATATTAAACAATCAATCAATAAATATTCATTGAATGTCTACCATATGCCTGAAAGAAGAAGACCTATGCCCTTTACTCAAAGAACTTATCTTATTGGCATAACATGATTTACACACATGAAATGATTAAATAGTCATAAAATAAAATAAACTGCTAAACTGTGTGATTCAAAGAACTATATGCTACAGAAGTTCAATGATAGGAAAGAGGTCAGAGGATTTAAGGTGGACTCTGAGGAATGAAGAGGGTTTTGATAGAAAAGGAAAAAAATGAAAACCATCAGAAAAAGACTGAAAATGGTGTGAACACAGAAGGTGGGCTCAGAAGCCAGAAGGAGGGTGGCCAATGTGAAGTCAAGGGAGCAGCCAGCCTGCCTGGACTGGAAGCTTCATGTTGGGAAACAGTAGGAGATAAGATAGAATGGATAAAACAAGAATAATGTTTATTAGACTGTCCTGCTGTAAAACAAAACAAAAGATCAAAGACTGTCTCTGATCTCTAAAAATTTACATTCCTTAGAGAAAGATAACATTCTAAGAAGAATATTTATCCTGTCTCTTCAAGGTTTTCACCTACAGACTTTTTCTATACCTAAATTTGATCCATTTTCTATAATCCCTTGATTTGCAGGCTAGACAAGAACCTAAATTCAACTTTGATTGCGAAAGTCTATCTCCCTTTACTTAATAGGTTCAGAAGTGATAAAGGATATGACCCAATATAATCAAACATTGACTGGGCATTATTATAATATCCACACTGCTGTGAGGGCCCAGATTATATGTTGTTTTTAAATATAGAATACTTTCCTGAAATAATTATGAATTTGGAATTATAAGAGGGAGGAATTTAATTGAGAATATTTAATAACATCTTAAATGAATTTACCTTGCAAATCGTATAAATTTTTTTAAATTTGGATTTGACCATCAATTCCTTCTTACCTAGAAAGTTGAAAATCTCTTCCCTCACCTTTTCACCAACCAATTCTGAAAGTGAGACTTGATTTATTGTTCATTGCTATTCTGCTCTTCTGTTTTTTTCCTTGATGCTATGGAGTGGGGGGTGGGAGGGTGTTGCAGAGACCCTTGGCAATGATGCATAGTTTAGTTAATCGAGGCATTTCGGCTTTGTGACCTCCCTCAGAATCCCAGTCAACCCCATTTTCACTCTCCTTCACACTTTCTCTTGTATTTGTCTCATTATGTATATATAAGTGTTTGGAAAAAGTGTTGGTTGCCAATTTAAACTATTTATTGTCTTCGCTGCTTCAGCTGCTGCTGGATTTCTGAATTCAATCTACCAATAACTTCCACGCAGCACATGCTCACTGCAGTTTTAATTGCTCTTGCCAGTTGCCGAACTCTTTGTACACATTCGCAATTCATTGTATTACGCCCTTAGTGCTGTTTCTGGCATCTGCCCTAACTGCTGGATTTTCATGTATGATGAGGTTCAGCAATTCTCTTCACAAACTTTCTGCCCAATGGGAGGTGCTATTATTGTACTTGATTTGGAGAAATTGGTGATTCCCCCAGGAAATCAAACGAAATCCCTATATTTTATATTTCCTCATTTTCTTACTCTTACTAAAATCAGAAGTTATTTCACCTAGAGGCTATGAGAGTAGCAGGAAAATTTTTGTTTATTTTAAAGCCAAGTCTTTCCACTAAATGTGAGTGTAGAACCCAACCTCACAGAATGAAGAACTAGCTAATAGCTAATGTTGCCTGAGCACCTAAATGTCAAATTGTGTGCTAAATATTTTACATGATTTATTTCAATAATTTCCACAACAAGCTTATAAAATAAATACTATTGTTCTCCTTATTCAGATAATGAAATTGAAGTTTAAAAAGTTAAAGAAATCTTCCTAAGTTAACAAAACCAAGGATTTAAATGTAGGTAGATATTGATAACAAAGAAACTCCTATATGCCAGTTTCTTTACTTTTACGTTATATTGCCACTCAGACCGTCAATAAAACAAAGAAAATAATCAATTTAGGGTGAGACCAAAACCTCTTGTTTATGACCATTATTTTTTAGGTGATATGAAGCATTGTGAGAGCCCAGAAGGAGAAGAAAATGATGCACTTTACATTATGCATATGGATTATTAAAATAGGCACAACTATTGTTACAAATAGAACCAAGTTTAGCTCAAATATAAGAGAAGTTCATCACTTATTCACACAGTAGTCTAATGGGAAAAATTTAGGTCAGCAGGATGGTTCTCCCTCAATGCTATTATTCAGGAACCCAGACTAACAAGGCTTGGCCATTCATAATATATGGCTTCCAATGTCTCTCTGGTCATCTTATACTATCACCATTCCAGCCCAAAGAAAAGTGAGAAACAGCATGGAGGGGCATGTCTAGAAGTTTGTACAGCCAGCCTTGGAAGTGGCACACATTACTTGTACTCACATACCATAAAAAGAGCACTGTCTCATGACTACACCGAAATGTGGTGCAGGTTGGGAAACAGTATAGCTGGCCAGCTGTAGGTCCAGCACTTCAATTACGGTGGATGAAAAAGACAATAGGTTGTGAGGGTCAGATAGTCCTCTCCACCACAGTTTATCTCTCTGAGGCAGATAAAACAGAGCCCCCAGCTAAACTGGAGTTCCAGTGCTACAGCAGCTGCTAGTGACCCTGCTCTAACCGGAAATGCAGGAGAGCTGGACACAGGTGTTTACAGTGTGCCTTGCGCAAGATTCTTCTTTTGCCTGTCAGATGGCCTAATGCCTACTTGCCCAACCCACAAGTAGGGATCCCTCACACAAGAAACTCGTTTAGACTGGAAGGTGCTCTTGTGGCTCATGTCTGCCCCATGTCCACTTTATGCCTGCCTGACCATTGCTCTGGCCCTGAAAGCCCAACCCTACGTTGCCCTCTGTGTCCTGGGGAAAACCCTGCCTGGGGCAGCCCCTTGTTCTTCAGATGGAAGGCACAAATTCAATATACCACTACAATAGGAAGCAAGTTCAAAGATTTTTACTTGCAGATCCTGGGCAGAGAGAGTGTGATGAGTCAGGAGGGCAGTCTTCCTTCATCCCCAGGTCACATGAGGCCGGAAGGAAAAGTCAGACACACATACACAGAGAGAAAGGCCATGTCAATCCACAGTCTATATAAGTGAATAGGGCATGGGGCATTTAAATTTCACAGGCAAATGCCTGGATAGTCCATGTAAAGGAAGCAGGCCTCCCTGCTAGGTTAGAGCAATGCCTCTAAGTTCTCATCCCTGGCCACCTGCTTGAGCCATTTGGGTATGGAATTCTCCTTTTAATGTCTAGGCAGCAACCTTTGCTGTGTCCTTCCCTTCACAGACTTACTCTCTCCCAAGGACACAATTCAGTCTTATCCAGCTGTGGTATCTAGTCCCAAGCCCAAGATCTCCACCAGGAGAAGTTTTTCTAGAGAGTTGGATATTTTTCTTCATGGAACAGAGACTTTTAACTAAAATTATCGACTCAAAGCCCCAGTCAATATACGTTAATAGAGTAGGATAGCCACAATAAATGTCTGTTGAAAAGGGGGAGAATACACAGAGCCACAGAAACTCTCATTCATTGCTGGTGGGAATGCAAAATGGTACAGCCACTTTGGAAAACAGTTGGTAGTTTTTTAGAGAAGTAAGTATATACTTACTGCATGTTCCAGCAATCATGTTTTGTTATACTGTATGCTCACAAATGAGTATTGCCAAGAGTGCATAGATCTGGAATCAATCAGATGCCCTTCAAAAGCTGAATGCATAAACAAACTGTGGTATATCCATACAATGCAACATTATGCAGTGATAAAAATAAATGAACTATCAGGCCACAAAAAGACATGGAAAAAACCTTAAGTACAGACTGCTAAGTGAAATAAGTCCACTTGAAAAGTCTACGTACAGTGTGATTACAACTATGTGACATTCTAGAAGCCAAAAGGTCAGTGGTTGCCAGCAGAAAGGAGGAAGAGTGAGAGAGGAATGAATTGAAGGAGCATAGGGTATACTTAGGGCAGTGAAATCATCTTATATGATACTGTAATGGTGAGGACACATCATTATGCATTTGTCAAAACTCATAGAACATATAATAAAAAAACTGGACCCTAATGAAAACTGGAGTTTAGTCAATAATTATGTATCAATATTGGCTCATCAATTGTAACAAATGCACCACACTAGAAGATATTAATAATAGGTGAAACTGGTGAACAGAAGTTGACATGAGACAGTATATTGGAACTCTCTGTACTTTCTGCTCAATTTTTCTGTAAACCTAAATTTGCTGCCCCCCCTACCTCCAAACACACAAAAAAGTCCATTTAATATAGGGGAGTTGGACTATAGGAAACACAGAACACACAGCAATCATAGTCCATTGAAATGGCACATTCCTGCTGGGCTTACATTATGTAAGACCCTGCCCCAGTATTAAATAAAGTCCCCACATTAGGTGTGATTCTGCTCTCTGGGAGAAGCTTTCTGGTCCATAATCCTCAAAGGCACCAGGATTTGCCTTCTGAGATGTTTCTCCTTTTCTGTAGTCTTTCGCAGCACTCTGTAATGATCATCAGAGTGTATGTCCCGCTTCAGGGTTGCAGGGTCCACAAACTCACTTCTTGTTTGTGACAGTTCGATGGTTTAAGGATTATTTTACAGGTCAGAGTCAAATCTTTCTCAGGTGAGGATTACGGTTTTCTTGGCATTGCAATTCTCTCAAAAACTAAGTAGATTTATTTTCTATTTCTTGTCCTTTCCAGGTGCCAGTAGCCACACCCAAAATAGTTTTTTAGACATAGTTTTTCAATTTGCTCTTTTTATTTAAACTTTGCTGGAGAGAGAGAGAGAGTCAACGTAATGAGAGCTACCTTGAGATCATCTGAAACAGTTGAGTGGAAACATATCACCCTTCATCTGATTTTTGCTGCAAGCTTAATTGCCTTAATTTAACTTAGACGTCTTATTAAGCCTTTGTATTTGAAGCTACGTTACATCTTATTTCCTGTTTGGGTTCCAGAAGCAGTTAGCTTTTCCAGCCCTGTGAAGCCTTTCATGTCTAATTCTGTCCCTTCAATCTTTGTGCACAAACCAGTCAATTTGTAATACTTTAGTTGAAGCAATGGATAGCAGCTAACACCTATAAACATGGAGCACTTTCCAACCACTTTACCTAAAACTATATGAGCATGTGGTCTGCATTCCAGGTTATAGTTGAATTAATTTTTTTATTATTATTATACTTTAAGTTTTAAGGTACATGTGCACAACGTGCAGGTTAGTTACATATGTATACATGTGCCATGCTGGTGTACTGCACCCATTAACTTGTCATTTAGCATTAGGTATATCTCCTAAAGCTATCCCTCCCCCCTCCCCCCACCCAACAACAGTCCCCAGAGTGTGATGTTCCCCTTCCTGTGTCCATGTGTTCTCATTGTTCAATTCCCACCTATGAGTGAGAATATGCGGTGTTTGGTTTTTAAATTGCAATGTTTTACCACAATATAATGTATTTCTTCAGCTTTTCAGCCTGTAGCACCACCGCCCAAACATTAATTTCTGGGTTTCTTACAGAAGGTAAATTTCTTGAAGAAAATACCAAAAATTCGGTGGCCTAAAAAATATGTTTTTCTCATATAGAAGTCCAGGGTAGGGGTTCCAACCCAACGCTGGCTTTTCTCCATGCAGCCATTCAGGAATTAGTCTGACGGCCACTTTACCATATTCAATGCATGAGTTCCAAGATCTCTCTGCTTATTGCCATGCTAGTTAGGCAGGAAAAAGAGCATGGTAAAATACTCCAAAGGCTTGAGAGCCAGGCCTGGCAGTGGAATTCAACACTTATACTCACATTCCATTAGAAAGAACTCAGTCATATGGCAATATCCAACTACAGAGAAAGCTGGAGAATGTAGTGTAGCTAACCAACCATTTACCCCAACTTCCCATTCCAATGGAAAAAGAGACAATAAATGTACATGAACAGCATTATTTCCCAAATCCCAATAGGCCTTAGCCCTAGCCTAATTTCATGGAATAGTGGCTGACTTAGCTCCACCAATACAGGAGGATGCCAACCCACCTCAAGTCCAGACACCAATCATTTAGCCAGAACAACAACAACAAAAATTCCCTTCCATCTCATTTAAAAGCTCTCCTTCTAATTTTCTTTCCCGCAATCTTCCCCTCCTCAAGATATGTGTGAGTGGGAAAATTAGTATAAGAAAAACTCTCTTCCAGAAACAGCCAATCACCTCGCAGCCTCAGTATATCCATCTGCGTTAATCATGTGCAAGAAGAAATCAACAGCTTTTTTGCATTGCACTTTCATCCCTGTACTTTATACACGGTCTTTCTGCAAGAAGCCAGGATCTGACTTGGAGTTTATTCCCCAGCCTTCTGTGCAACCAAATACCCACATCGCCGGGAAGAATAAAATTCAGTTTTCTGGCACAGTGCAGTCAAAATGCAGACAGAAAAATAAAATATGTCTTTTAACGAGTAGTGACATTCTCAGAAACATCATTACTAATATTGAGCCACTTAATAAATGTGAGACACCATTCTAAGAGGTTGACTTGTATGACCTTATTTAATCTTCATACACATTGTCCCCATCTTACTGAAGAGAAAACTGATGCTAGCAGACACTGACGAACTTGCACAAGCTTGGGCAAAATCATACATTAGCAAACAGAACGCTTAGCCTCACAGTTCAAAATGTTTTCATTCACGTTAACAATTACATCACATTTTTCCAAAGAATAATTCATAATTCATAAGGGATTTTGGCTTTACATTTGCGCAACTAAAGCCCCAGTCAGGTTTTCCCAGAGTGAAGGAACAATCAGCTCCAAAGGAGTGTTCATCTTTACCCCTTCAGAGACACAAGCTGCCTGCATCTTTTATATGACAGTTTTTACAGCTTCTACCTATCAAAATTTCAGAACACACTGTTAGGAAACCTCTCAGGTATAAAGAGTTGCTCAGAAGCAATCTTTGCCTCAGCGCATTAAACTTTTGAGTCATCTAAAGCTACTTGTTCTGATTCCACACTTACCAAGCAACCTTCTGATTATGACTTGGCTTCTCATGTGGTTCTGTAAGCAAGAAAAAATGTGCTGATCAAAAGCATTTTGAGGTTTTTATGATTTCTGTTTACAATTTTTTATAGAAAATTAATAAATGGCTTATATTATACTGTGACTTCCCATCCAAATTGCCAAGAGAAGAAACCGCAACAATCAAGCAAATTCAGTGTGCAATAATTAAGTTTATCATTGAAAATTAAGTTGATATTCTGGAATTTAGCAAATACAATTGAACACAGAAACCAGAAGGCCTTATTGGCCATATTGTTTGGATCGAAGATACTAGGGTATTAGTAAAAGATGAAAAGATAATGGTAAAAAAAAGAGCAACAAGAATACAGGAAATTAAATTGTGCAAAATTTAAATTTGATTCAGACACTGATAAAGAAGAATTATAGGATTTTAAGGAAGATGGGAATTTAGTCAAATCAAGGGAATATATTTTACAGTTTTATGGTAGAAAAAATAAACCTTTAGAAGATAATCCATAAGGGCTGGGCGCGGTGGGTAACACCTGTAATCCCAGCACTTTGGGAGGCCGAGATGGGCGCATCACGAGGTCAGGAGTTCAAGACCAGCCTGGCCAACATGGTGAAACCCTGTCTCTACTAAAAATACAAAAAATTAGCCGGGCGTGGTGGTGCACACCTGTAGTCCCAGCTACTCAGAAGGCTGAGGCAGAAGAATCGCTTGAACCCGGGAGGTGGAGGTTGCAGTGAGCCGAGATTGTGCCACCGTACTCCAGCCTGGGTGACAGAGTGAGACTCTGTCTCAAAAAAAAAAAAAAAAAAGAAGAAGATAATCCATAAAATATTAATTTGAACTTTCCTGCCTGATATTGTTCCAACTCAGGTATAAGAAGAATGAAGAAATTGAATTAAACTGAAATCAATGTAGGGGGAAAAACTGAAGAAGCAAAGGCTGATATAATATTTCATGTTTGAGAGCAATGGCAAACGGGTGAGCTTCCAACAGTGATGAAAAGATCAAGGGGAAAAAGTTTTTGTTTTCTGAAAAGTTGTGTCTCTCTGTTCAGATATTGATGTAATTTCTTCTGACAGATGTCTGTTGAACACCCCCATAAGCCCAATGCTATATTTGATGATAGATAAAATATAAGAGAAAAATTAAAATGGTTCCAGCCTATGTGAATCTTGAAATAGTGTTGAAAAACAATAAGGCAAATACACATAAAACAGTTTAACAACAAAAAGACTATAAAAGCTAATGCCAAAGATGGCAAGCTCAGTAGGTATTGAGAGACAAGAGACAAGGCAGACTAGAGTTGGGAGAAAAATTACTGAAGGAGAGAATATTGAATATAAATTTTCTGAAAGCTTTTAGGCTTCAGCAACACAAGACACAAGATGACAATATCAGGTAGTCTTACCGAAGAAAGTTTCAGAACCAGTATTGGCTGCTCCTCTTCCTATTAAAAATTGTATACATATATATACAATTATATACATATACAATTTTATAAGTGCATGTATAATAATTCTATATATTCTCAAAATTACCGTTAATTAAAAACTTCTATGTCTAAGAGGTAGACATTAGTATTAGAGACTGTTAGATATGCTTGGGTGACGCACAAAGATTAAAAGTTTGAGGGCTGAGCACAGTGGCTCATGCCTGTATGAGGCTGAGGTGGTAGGATTGCTTGAATCCAGGAGTTCCAGACAAGCCTGGGCAGCATAGTGAGACCCTGTCTCTGCAAAAACTTATTTTACAAAATGAGCCAGGCATGGTGAGCCATGATCACCCCACTGTACTCCAGCCTGGGTTACAGAGTGAGACCCTGTCTCTGAAAAAAAAAGTATGAGGCTGAGTGACAAATTTGCTAACACACACAAACACACATGCACGCAAAACTCCCTAGAGCCCAAATGGTAAACTAGCAGTCCTCCTTGGTATTGATTTTGCCCACCAAATGGGAATCATAGGACCCTTAAACATTTTTAGATGGTTTCCAACACCGAAAAATCAGAATGTGTCAGCTAAAAAGGTTCAGTTTCCTATCTCACATATTTGAAAAAAGAAATCTTTTTCTTTTTGGATAACACTATGTCCAAATTCCCACATGTAACCCAGTCTTTCATTCACCAAATATTCACCGAGCTCTGATAGGGGCCAGGCTCTGTTCTAGTTACTGGGAATATATCTATCAGAGAACAACAGCAAAAATAGAGAGAGAAAGGAAAGAAGGGAGGAAGGGAGGCAGGGAAAATAAGGAGAAAGAAAGAGAAAGGCAGGAAGGTAGGCAGGGAAAGAAGGGAAGAGAACAGAGGGAAAAAATGAGAAAAGAAAGGAAAGAAAATAAAAAAATAAAAAATAAATAAATCCTGAGTTTATAGACATTATTTCAGTTGAATCTACTAGTGCTAAGCAGCAGCTGCCCATTTAAAACAGAATCCAGCCTCTCCAGGACCATACAATACCCATGGCTTCTAATTGTCTTGGAGATGAGTATTCGGAGAAATGTTTTTAAAACATTAACTCATGTCTCTAACAATGAAATACTGAAATCCTGTGTTTCTTTTAAACTGCTTCACTCATATTATTTGTCTTAATCATAAGACTCCCTAGCTTTGGGATCTGTGCGTTTTGTTGATTTAAGTCAAGATCTCTTACCTCTCAGAGATCTAGCCAAATTTGTAGCTGAACCCCAATCCTTCAGCCTGTGACAGTTTAAGTCCTTCCCAACAGATTCCACCAGTTCCTGCAACTTTTTGGGGTCATGATTTTCTCTGTCTCCACCATGAAAGTTCAATCTCTTGCCCTGAGACACCCCGGAAACAATTTAGTCTCTTCATCAATTTCCACATAATATCCCCTCACATTAAGCATATCGTGATTTCAGTAGCCTGTACTCAAGATCTAGATGGAGAGAAGAGGCAGTTGTTGGAGGACTCTGTACATTGTCTGGCATCAAAAAGCTTGCTCTGCTGCCCATAGGCACAATCCTGAAGAACAGGGGTTCAGTAGGACAGAGGCACAGGCAACTCTAAACCAATGGAAAATGGGTTTTAGGAGATGCCCCAGCCTCCTTATCAACCTTGGCCTCCAGTGGGGCACTCCGAAACTCATTACTGTTTCTAAAAATGTGGAATTCCACAGCAGTAACAGATTTAGTCCATCTTTTGTTGCCTTTTCCCCTTCCTTGTCTCACATCCCCACTTCTTCACATTTGTCTACTAAAATCTCTTCCCAATAACTACCTTTACCTAAGGCTTTGTCTCAGGGCGTTGTGTTCATTTTGTTGTTCTCTTTGTTTTTCATTTCGTTGTTGGAGGAGGAGGTGCCAAAACTAAGACTGCATCACAAGTAGAGGTTACATGCCTTTGTGGTAGTTCACTGATTCTTCTTTCCCTCTTTCTGTCTCCCTCATGTCTTCTCTGAGGCAACAAACAAATCCTTTATTCCTCAATTTGCATAATGGTTCAATTCATATACTAGATATTCAGAATCCTCTTCCACCAGCAATATTCAGTTGGCTCTTCTCAAATAAATGTTAAGTTCTTCACTAAGAGGGCTTTGAAAATTGTTACAAACTCACTGAAGCTTGTAACAATTGTTAATTGTTAATTAATTTTTTTCCATTTTATTACAAATAGTAATTACATAAAGATGGAAGGAAGCAGAAAAGAACATATGGCCTGAAGCTGGAGCTAAAGACTTGATTTTCAGAAAAGACAGATTTTCAATTAGAATGCCTTGTGGGTGATGCAAAGGGAGTCCACCAAGTCAGATTTCAAACAACTTTTTTTATTGAAATATAGGACCCATGCTTGAAAAGTTTTATTTGAACATTGACCGAAAAGTGCAATATAAAAAAAGGATTTATTTGAACATTGACCAAAAAGTGCAATAAAAATTAGCTTAGTCTTTCACAAGATAGAAACGAAGCAGAGAAAATTATTGCATAGTTCAAATTACTGGATAAACTAGACTTTCTAAGAAGACAAAAAAAGGAGGCTTTAGAAGAATCTGAAAAATGCTGGACCAAGTTCACTGAATGAAGCCAGACAGTATAATCCTAACTCATCAATTTCATTCTATTCAGCAATTGTGAATGGACCTTGAGATTCTTCACTTTGAGATGAAAATAATAGTTGGCTCATTTTCAATAACTTGGTATAAATGTTAAATTGCAGAAGTTAATGAGAGAGAAGGAATTCCCATAGGAAAAAAAAAGGTAAATGTAATGATTCCTCCTCCTACAACTTCCCCTACATTGCCTGATCCCATATCTATTTCTTTCTGGGTGGAAGGGAGAAAAACTGCTTTAAAAAGCAATAGCTAAGGAGTGTTTTTCCTAAGGGTTATGCTGCGGCCTATTTTTTATTGGTGGAAGAGGCGATAGAGGTAGCAGAGAAAAGGAAATACTTTCTTCTTTTTTTTTTTTTTGAGACCGAGTCTCACTCTGCCACCAGCCTGGAGTGCAATGGTGTCACCTCAGCTCACTGCAACCTCTGCCTCCTGGTTTCAAGCAATTCCCCAGCCTCAGCCTCCCAAGTAACTAGGACTGCAGACGCGTGCCACCATGGCTGGCTAATTTTTTGTATTTTCATAGAGACAGGGTTTCACCATGTTGGCCAGGATGGTCGCAATCTCCTGAGCTCATGATCGGCCCACCTGGGCCTCCCAAAGTGCTGGGATTACAGGTGTGAGGCACCACACCTGGCCAGGAGATACTTTTTTTTATTATTATTATACTTTAAGTTTTAGGGTACATAAGCACAACGTGCAGGTTTGTTACATATGTATACACGTGCCACGTTGGTGTGCTGCACCCAACAACTCATCATTTAGCATTAGGTATATCTCCCAATGCTATCCCTCCCCACTTCCCCCACCCCACAACAGTCCCCAGTGTGTGATGTTCTCCTTCCTGTGTCCATGTGTACTCATTGTTCAATTCCCACCTATGAGTGAGAACATGTGGTGTTTGGTTTTTTGTCCTTGCGATAGTTTCCTGAGAATGATGGTTTCCAGCTTCATCCATGTCCCTACAAAGGACATGAACTCATCATTTTTACGGCTGCATAGTATTCCATGGTGTATATGTGCCACATTTTCTTAATCCAGTCTATCATTGTGGGACATTTGGGTTGGTTCCAAGTTTGCTATTGTGAATAATGCCGCAATAAACATACATGTGCATGTGTCTTTACAGCAGCATGATTTACAATCCTTTGGGTATATATAATTTGACCCAGTAATGTGATGGCTGGGTCAAATGGTATTTTTAGTTCTAGATCCCTGAGGAATCGCCACACCAACTTCCACAATGGTTGAAGTAGTTTACAGTCCCACCAACAGTGTAAAAGTGTTCCTATTTCTCCACATCCTCTCCAGCTCCTGTTGTTTCCTGACTTTTTAATGATCGCCATTCTAACTGGTATGAGATGGTATCTCATTGTGGTTTTGATTTGCATTTCTCTGATGGCCAGTGATGGTGAGCATTTTTTCATGTGTTTTTTGGCTACATAAACATCCTCTTTTGAGAAGTGACTGTTTATATCCTTCACCCACTTTTTGATGGGGTTGTTTGTTTTTTCTTGTAAACTTGTTGGAGTTCATTGTAGATTCTGGATATTAGCCCTTTGTCAGATGAGTATGTTGCAAAATTTTGTCCCATTCTATAGGTCGCCTGTTCACTCTGATGGTGGTTTCTTTTGCTGTGCAGAAGCTCCTGAGTTTAATTAGATCCAATTTGTCAATTTTGGCTTTTGTTCCCATTGCTTTTGGTGTTTTAGACATGAAGTCCTTGCCCATGCCTATGTCCTGAATGGTATTGCCTAGGTTTTCTTCTAGGGTTTTTATGGTTTTAGGTCTAACATTTAAGTCTTTAATCCATCTTGAATTAATTTTTGTATAAGGTGTAAGGAAGGGATCCAGTTTCAGCTTTCTACATATGGCTAGCCAGTTTTCCCAGCACCATTTATTAAATAGGGAATCCTTTCCCCATTTCTTGTTTTTGTCAGGTTTGTAAAAGCAGATAGTTGTAGATATGTGGCATTATTTCTGAGGGCTCTGTTCTGTTCCATTGGTCTATATGTCTGTTTTGGTATCAGTACCATGCTGTTTTGGTTACTGTAGCCTTGTAGTATAGTTTGAAGTCAGGTAGTGTGATGCCTCCAGCTTTGTTCTTTTGCCTTAGGATTGACTTGGCAATGCGGGCTCTTTTTTGGTGCCATATGAACTTTAAAGTAGTTTTTTCCAATTCTGTGAAGAAAGTCATTGGTAGCTTGATGGGGATGGCATTGCATCTATAAATTACCTTGGGCAGTATGGCCATTTTCACGATATTGATATTTCCTGCCCATGAGCATGGAATGTTCTTCCATTTGTTTGTATCCTCTTTTATTTCACTGAGCAGTGGTTTGTAGTTCTCCTTGAAGAGGTCCTTCACATCCCTTGTAGGTTGGATTCCTAGGTATTTTATTCTCTTTGAAGCAATTGTGAATGGGAGTTCACTCATGATTTGGCTCTCTGTTTGTCTGTTATTGGTGTATAAGAATGCTAGTGATTTTTGTTCATTGATTTTGTATCCTGAGACTTTGCTGAAGTTGTTTATCAGCTTGAGGAGATTTTGGGCTGAGACAATGGGGTTTTCTAAATATACAATCATGTCATCTGCAAACAGGGACAATTTGACTTCCTCTTTTCCTAATTGGATACCCTTTATTTCCTTCTCCTGCCTGATTGCCCTGGCCAGAATTTCCAACACTATGTTGAATAGGAATGGTGAGAGAGGGCATCCCTGTCTTGTGCCAGTTTTCAAAGGGAATGCTTCCAGTTTTCCCCATTCAGTATGATATTGGCTGTGGGTTTGTCATAGATAGCTCTTATTGTTTTGAGATACGTCCCATCAATACCTAATTTATTGAGAATTTTAGCATGAAGCATTGTTGAATTTTGTCAAAGGCCTTTTCTGCATCTATTGAGATAATCATGTGGTTTTTGTCTTTGGTTCTGTTTATATGTTGGATTACATTTATTGATTTGCGTATGTTGAACCAGCTTTGCATCCCAGGGATGAAGCCCACTTGATCATGGTGGATAAGCTTTCTGATGTGCTGCTGGATTCAGTTTGCCAGTATTTTACTGAGGATTTTTGCATCGATGTTCATCAAGGATATTGGTCTAAAATTCTCTTTTTTGGTTGTGTCTCTGCCCGGCTTTGGTATCAGGATGATGCTGGCCTCATAAAATGAGTTAGGGAGGATTTCCTCTTTTTCTATTGATTGGAATAGTTTCAGAAGGAATGGTACCAGCTCCTCTTTGTACCTCTGGTAGAATTCAGCTGTGAATCCATCTGGTCCTGGACTTTTTTTGGCTGGTAAGCTATTGATTATTGCCACAATTTCCGACCCTGTTATTGGTCTATTCAGAGATTCAACTTCTTCCTGGTTTAGTCTTGGGAGGATGTATGTGTTGAGGAATTTACCCATTTCGTCTAGATGTTCTAGTTTATTTGCGTAGAGGTGTTTATAGTATTCTCTGATGGTAGTTTGTATTTCTGTGGGATCTGTGGTGATTTCCCCTTTATCATTTTTTATTGCATCTATTTGATTCTTCGATCAGGTAGCAGCATCTGCGGTTCACCAATATCCGCTGTTCTGCAGCCACCGCTGCAGATACCCAGGCAAACAGTGTCTGGAGTGGACCTCCAGCAAACTCCAACAGACTTGCAGCTGAGGGTCCTGTCTGTTAAAAGGAAAACTAACAAACAGAAAGGACATCAACACCAAAAACCCATCTGTACATCACCATCATCAAAGACCAAAGGTAGATAAAACCACAAAGATGGGAAATAAACATAGCAGAAAAACTGGAAACTCTAAAAATCAGAGCACCTCTCCTACTCCAAAGGAACGCAGCTCCTCACCAGCAATGGAACAAAGCTGGACAGAGAATGACTTTGACGAGTTGAGAGAAGAAGGCTTCAGACAATAAAACTACTCTGAGCTAAAGGAGGAAATTCGAACCAATGGCAAAGAAGTTAAAAGTTTTGAAAAAAAGTTAGACGAATGGATAACTAGAATAACCAATGCAGAGAAGTCCTTAAAGGACCTGATGGAGTTGAAAACCAAGGCATGAGAGCTACGTGACGAATGCAGAAGGCTCAGTAGCAGCTGCGATCAACTGGAAGAAAGGGTATCAGCGATGGAAGACAAAAGGAATGAAATGAAGCGTGAAGAGAAGTTTAGAGAAAAAACAATAAAAAGAAATGAACAAAGCCTCCAAGAAATATGGGACTATGAAAAAGACCAAATCTACGTCTGATTGTTGCACTTGAACATGATGGGGAGAATGGAACCAACTTGGAAAACACTCTGCAGGATATTATCCAAGAGAACTTCCCCAATCTAGCAAGGCAGGCCAACATTCAGATTCAGGAAATACAGAGAATGCCATAAAGATACTCCTCGAGAAGAGCAACCCCAAGACACATAATTCTCAGATTCACCAAAGTTGAAATGAAGGAATAAATGTTAAGGTCAGCCAGAGAGAAAGGTCGGGTTACCCACAAAGGGAAGCCCATCAGACTAACAGTTGATCTCTCAGCAGAAACTCTACAAACCAGAAGAGAGTGGGGACCAATATTCAACATTCTTAAAGAAAAGAATTTTCAACCCAGAATTTCATATCCAGCCAAACTAAGCTTCATAAGTGAAGGAGAAATAAAATACTTTACAGACAAGCAAATGCTGAGAGATTTTTGTCACCACCAGGCCTGCCCTAAAAGAGCTCCTGAAGGAAGCACTAAACATGGAAAGGAACAACCAGTACCAGCCACTGCAAAAACATGCCAAATTGTAAAGGCCATCGATTCTAGGAAGAAACTGCATCAACTAACGAGCAAAATAACCAGCTAACATCATAATGACAGGATCAAATTCACACATAACAATATTAACTTTAAATGTAAATGGGCTAAATGCTCCAATTAAAAGACACAGACTGGCAAATTGGATAAAGAGTCAAGACCCATCAGTGTGCTGTATTCAGGAAACCCATCTCACATGCAGAGACACACATAGGCTCAAAATAAAGGGATGGAGGAAGATCTACCAAGCAAATGGAAAACAAAAAAAGGCAGGAGTTGCAATCCTAGTCTCTGATATAACAGACTTCAAACCAACAAAGATCAAAAGAGACAAAGAAGGCCATTACATTATGGTAAAGGGATCAATTCAACAATAAGAGCTAACTGTCCTAAATAAATATGCACCCAATACAGGAGCACCCAGATTCATAAAGCAAGTCCTAAGTGACCTACAAAGAGACTTAGACTCCCACACAATAATAATGGGAGACTTTAACACCCCACTGTCAACATTAGACAGATCAACAAGACAGAAAGTTAACAAGGATACCCAGGAATTGAACTCAGTTCTGCACCAAGCAAACCTAATAGTCATCTACAGAACTCTCCACCCCAAATCAACAGAATATACATTCTTCTCAGCACCACACCTATTCCAAAATTGACCACATAGTTGGAAGTAAAGCAGTCCTCAGCAAATGTAAAAGAACAGAAATTATAACAAACTGTCTCTCAGACCACAGTGCAATCAAACTAGAACTCAGAATTAAGAAACTCACTCAAAACCACTCAACTACATGGAAACTGAACAACCTGCTCCTGAATGACTACTGGGTAAATAATGAAATGAAGGCAGAAATAAAGATGTTCTTTGAAACCAGTAAGAACAAAGACACAACATACCAGAATCTCTGGATCTTTAAATGTCTGTTGTGATAGTTAATTTTTGGTGTCAACTGGACTGGATTAAGTAACACCTGGAGAACTAGTAAAACTTTACTCCTGGGTGTTTTCTGGGTGTGTCTGTGTGGTTGTTTCCAGAGGAGATTGGCCTGTGAGTTGGTGGACTGTGTGCTGAAGGTCTGCCCCCCATGTGGGTGGGCACCATTTAATCAGCTGGGGTCCCAGGTAGAAGAAAAAAGGCTGAGGAAAAGCGATCCAGCCCTGCTCCTTGATCCTCCTGCTCCCACCCTCCTGGAACTGGAACACTATTCTTTTCTGGCCCTTGGACCTTAGAACTCCATGCTCTCTAGCCTTTGGACTCTAGGACTTACCTGAAATCTCCTGCTCCCATCCATTTATTATCCAGCCTTTAATCATGGACTGGGAATTACACCATTGACTTCCCTGGTTCTGAAGCTTTAAGTCTTGGGCTGAGCCATGCTACTAGCATCTCATGGTTTCCAGTTTGCATATGGGCTGTAAGGAAAGTTCTCAGCCTCCGTAACTGAATGAGCCAATTCTGCTAATAAATCCCCTCTCATCTGTCTATCTATGTATTTATCTGTGTTTTATTGGTTCTCTCTCTCTGGAGATCCCTAACTAACACATCTGTTCATTTTATTGATGACTAAAGGGATATTGTGAAATCTTTATGTAATACAGCCCTCCAAGGATCAAAGCAAGAGATCACTTTAGAGCTGGGATTCCTTTATTATATTTACTATTCAAATTTCTCTGGTGAAATGAAAGATAAGCTTTCTTTCTGCTGAATTCTTTGTATTAAAATGTTACAGTGAGATTTCATTGTGTTTTGCCATCCATTTTTCAGATTTTTCAAAGTACAGAGAGTAGAATGTTCTTATTTTTTTAAAGTTATGTTTTGGCTAATTTCTTTTAACTTGGGTATACAAGTTAATCTTATTCAGTTTGGTAAAACAATAATTTATAGTTTATTTATTTAAAGTTTCAAATCTGAATCACATACTTCATAGCAGGAAAATATATATAAAAGGGAACAAAGCTTACAAACAATAAAAAGTATCACAGAACAATAATTTGGTAAATATCCAATCACTCAAATTGGCTATGGATCTCAATATGCAGTTTTTGAGTTCTAATTGGATTTGATAACCTATCACTTTATGCCTGCATGCAGAATGTATTTAAAAACCCATCTCTTTCTTGAATAGTTTCAATAAACAATTAAATGTTTATACTGTATCTTACAGCATGCCGAAATTATATGATTTTCAGTAATAAATGACAACTTTGATCATGTCTGTATTCATCCCTCATTAGCCTTAGAACTTCTCTGCTTATTTTTAAAAGCTAATGATTTCCTTGGTCATTTAACATGTACCAATTTTCACCCGCAGATATTCAGGTTGTTGCAAACTCATGATGAAAGAAAAAAATTGGTTCATATATATAAATATATATTTCTTTTGAATAGTAAAAAGCTCCCCTGAGATTTTAAAACAAGAGAACTGGAATTTTCTGAGCATTTATTTGGCTAAAACAAATTTCATGGTTTACAGTAATTGGGGTAAAATTAGGGTTGCCATTCAATATTTTCTCTCTCTCTCAAACTGATTGGTTTGATTGTTTACCAAAAATCTAGCTCCCAAATTGCAGGAATGCAGAATATCCTAGGATGATGGTTTTCACTCATTCCATGACTTTTGAGGTTGCTAGTGTACATGCAAGATCATCCAATGAAAAAGGGAGTGTTCTCTCCTAATAAGTGCAAAGAAAGAATTGAATTAGATGAATTTATGAGAGTTTCAAATTATAGAATCCATCTCAGTTGCCATTTAGACCTCTGGTTCACTCATTGTTTACAGCAAAGTTACTTTAAATTTAAGTATATGTTTATAAGAAATGAATGTTTAATTATAGAAGGTTATTTACCATGATATATATTATAAAATGTTCTTTCCTTTTCTTGAAGGATCTTCTAGACATATCAAACTGTACTTTTGATTAATCTTGTAGAGTTAAATTTGTATTTCTACAGTTTTTACATTGTTGAGTCAGCACAGCCAGTTTTTTAAAAAATAAAGTGTAGCCATGTATGGTGGGTAGGCTTTTAAGATGACACTGAAGATTCTATCCCCTTCCTTTGAGTGGGTGGAACCTGTGACTGTGATGGGATTATTCCTGTGATTATGTTATCTTACATGGCAAAACAGATTCCGCAGATACAATTAAGGTCTCTAATCAGTTGACATTGAATTAATCAAAAGGGAGCTCTTCCTGCTGTCCTTGAAGAAGTAAACTACCATGTCCTGGACTGCCTATGGCATGGGCATTGGCAAGTTTCTGAGGGTGGCCTGCAGAAGATGGGAGCAGTCCCTGACCTACAACCAGCAAAAAGGTGGAGACTTTTAGTCTCTACAGGCTCAAGGTACAGAATTCTGCCAACTCCAGTAAGTATGGAAGAACCTGAACCTGAACCTAAAATGAGATTGATGTCCTGGCTGCCACCTTGATTTTTGCCTGTTAGAAACTCTCAGAGGACCCAGGTAATCTGTATTTTGGACTCCTAACCCAAGGGAAGGGTAAGATAGTAAATTCATCTCATTGTAAGTTGCTAAATTGGTAATAATTTGTTACGTAGCAATAGAAAGCTAATCTACTACAAATGGATGATTTTTAAAAGGGCATACTTGCTCATAAAAAATGTTCATGGAAAAATACTTATGAAAATCAGTATTTATTAGCATAAATAAGATAATTCTTAAGGAACATTAAAATTCCTGTGCTTGGGGGCACTCAGTCAGGAGGTGTGCAAGTTTCTAGGCAAACTGGTGGAATGCCCAGGTGGCCAGAACACTAGGCAGGTTTTTCAGTGGTAGGGAGTAATTGTTTATGGGTTTAGAAATTCCCTTATCATTAAACACTACAAATGAAGACATTATTACCTTAGCACACAACTTTTGGTTATCTGATTCTGATGAAGTTGAGCAATCAATTTTCAAATAAAATATAATTCATATTTAAGTGCCAAGCAATTATTTTCACTAAGTTCATGAATTAACTACAGTTATTTTATAGGAAAGTGGTTGGCTACGTTTTAAGGCTTATTTACATGACATAGTGCAGTGTATATTTGTGAGGTGGATGGACACAAATAATTAGAGATAAGTCTTAATATTCTGATCATGAAATCTTTCAAATTCAATTATTTGCTTCAGGTGAAATAAAATAATACATATGAGTCACAAATACAAGCTTTGAAATCTATTCGCTGTGATGATTTTCAATTTTGTTTTCCTTTTGTATTGGCGGGTACATATTTTATGAAATTGTGATATGCCTTTAAGTTATTATTGCTTGAAGTAATCATCCTTAAACACGTCATCTAAATGTCTCATTCATGATGTCTACCACCTGTCTCCTAATATCTAAGTAACAAGCAAGGTGATTTTAAGAATGATATGTCCTTGCTATATAATGTTATACTTTTACTTATTAGGGTCACAAAATGTAATTAAAGGTGGGTAAGTTAGAAAATTCTCTGTGGTGGATTGTTTTATCTTTCCTAACTATTATCTTCCCTCTTTGATAATGAACTATGTATTCACCCCCCCACCCATCGCTTTGCCATGTGGATTGCCATACTTCTTGCATGGTTGAGTACACTTTCTGACTACTTGTTTAGTTTTCACCATATGACTTGTGGGAACCAATGAAATTTGAGCAAAAGAGATGGAGTTTTACATTTAGCCAGGAGCTTTAAGAATATCGTGGGTTGCTCAGTGCTCTTGGTCTTTTTGATACATCATGAAAAGAGTATGTCCCAAGTAGAACCTGCTCCTTCAGCCCAATCTAAAAACGAAAGTCTTAGGCAGCAAAAGTGTAGCCTGGCAGCCAGAATTGATCTGCAACTGAACAAGCAACCAATGAGATATAATTCCTTTTGTTGTTTTATAAGCTTTTGATGTTTGTTTCCACAACAAAGCTGAACGATGTAGTCTGAAATTTAATTTTCTTTGAAATGAAAATGTGACCATTTTTATTTCCCTGATTAGCATTTCAGTATTTTATATTGCCTTAAGACTACAGGCCAAAGGCAAGTCTTTCATAAATCCTGTATGTTTGGGGCCATATTGCCCAACCCCCACCCTTTAAAAAAAAGAAAGAATTCGTAAAATTTACCAGATATTCTCCTTATGTCAGGAATTCTTTCCCTATGTCCCTCCCCACCACTTGCCTTTGACAGCAGGAATAATATATGCAAAATTCCTATGGTTATACATAATTATATTTAGGATTCATGTCTTATTTTGTGCTTTCTTTCCAAAATAATAGGCATTGTGTTTCTTTGTATTCTAGTTTATCTACAGTACCTATTACAGTGCTAGCACACAGTAGAAACTAATAAATATATGTTGTATGAAGCAAAACATAACATCAATTTTTTGATATACCATCTTTATCCCAAAAAAGTCATATACTGTCTTCAGATTTTTAGTGTCATTAAAGTGCTTTTAATTTTATTTTAATTCATTTCTAAAGACTCAGAACATGATGTTTCTATAAGAACTGTGTTTTTAAATATTACTGGAATATTTATTAAGTCAAAAGTGTAACAAGTGTATTGCATATCATCTGTACTATTATTTCTCATGGAGCAAGAACTCATTTTCACTTTTCTTAGTGCCTAAGACTAGTTGAATGGTTTTCTGTTGCCATAGTAACACTACTCAGTTTTTACAGTGGTTTCCCCCATATTTTAAACATTGTATTATTTCATTAAAGGAACTTAAGAATTTTATGGCAAATAATATTGTCTGTTCCTAAAGGCTAAAATACACACAATTTCACATGCTTTCTGTACATATTTAAATTTGACTTTTAAATTATACTTATTTTAATGTAACTCCACTCTTTTGTGTTTTAAGCTTTATGTATTCCAATTTATAGAGTCAACCTATATTCTTTTTAAAATTTTTTTTTCAGAGTGTGTTTCTAATAAAAATCATTGCTTTAATCCGTCAAATTTAAATTTTAGCTATTACGACCTGAAAAGAAATATAGCATAGTAAAAGGTGGGTTCAGAATAGACCAGAGGCAATTATGTAAGGCATACTTGGAATACTATCGTGCTAATCAAAGATTGGAGGGCATCTGGCTGAGATGGTGACTGGACTATTGTTTGATAAGGGACATACAAGGTGTAAATGTGGACCAAGTTGGAAGGATAAGTATTCTCCTTTAACAATTCTAAGCAGATACAGCTGGTGCTCTTCATATTTTTAGGAGACATAGGTATAATGTGAACAACAAAAAAATGTTGAGAGGGGCATAAATAACTTAGATATATTTGTGGTAGATTTTTCCACAAGATAGTATTCAGGATATATTTATGTATTATTATCATTCAATGTTATATCTTAACAAGATGTTTGGGATAAACTCATAACGTATGCTTTACAATTGTATAGCTGATTTCCTGTGCATTTGGCACATCTGTTTTGCTTCTGATGGTTATACGTATTTTTTCTTCTCTGAGTGTTGAATTAATATTTAGGGAGTTTGTAGAATGTACAGAGGGGTCACCAGCTGCCAAAGATCTGACAGAGTCATAGGAGACCTCTTTTCTGAATTTTCATACCCAGAAGAGCTTGTTAGATGATATAGCATTTTGGTCTAAGCTAAATGTAAAATACCATGTTTCTTCTTTCCACAAATAATATTATAACTTTGAATTGGTCTTTATATTTTTATATTCTAGGGTAAAGGAGTTTTTGAGACTTTCCTGGAAGAAATGGACCTGAAAAATAGAGTTCAAAGTAAGAAATAAAAGCAGAAAAAAATTAAATGGTAGGTGGGAAATCAGTAAATTATTTTATTTTCTTGAAATACTGAATGAATTTTAATTTTTTGGAAATGAAAAAAGAAGAAAGCAAGAAAGAAGGAACAAGGAGAAAGTTAGGTTTTAGGCTAAGCTTTCAAGTGTACAAATTTATTGCTTGGCTATACAGATTTAGATTTTGCAGGGAAAAGTGTAGTGTTGTGCTGATAGAATTCATACACTGGGATAGATAATATCACAGTCATTCTGTATTTTGTAAGGCATTTATGTTAGGAAATCTTTTGTTCTCTGCAATTAGTGCTTTGTGTATCTTAATTAACTTAATGCCCATCAATTAGCAGGTATTGTTCCCAACCTAAAAAGCAAATTTCAGTAAACTGTGCGTATAAATGCTAGGTTATGAAGTAGTTCTTTCCAACCTCATTGTATTGACTTTAATACTGTTGATGGTGATGATAATAGAGTATAATAATTTATTTTTTGTACACTATGTAACAGGTACAGTGCCTTTTCAACTTAATAACAAATCAATGAGGGAAAAATTAAGACTCAACGTTGCAGCTGTAAAGACTGAAGCAAAAACGTTATTTAACCTTTCATAAAGATTATAAACATTATAAGAAATATTTTGGGGAATTTGAACCCAGTTTCCCTATACTTTTTCTATTATTCCATGTTGCCTCTTCAAAAGCAAGATTAACAGATGTAAATGAAGAAAATGATAAAGACAATGAAAGTTAATCTAAAATCTATTGTTTTAGAACACTTAAAATGGATTCTTTTAATTGTAATATAACAGGTAATGGTTTATGTGGTAAGGCATTTGGAACTGAGCGATCACAGGTCATTAGGAAATTGGGGTTCAAATGATGTTCTCTTGAATGAGTATGGAAAAACATGTACCCTAAAAGATCTTATATTTGGGATTAAGAGCAATGTACATGCCATAAGAACTATTAAATAATTTGATCACATTTTTGAAAATGAGATATTATTTTATAGTGCATGGATGCTGTGGTTTGTGGTGTGTATCTTTGGAAGTTTTGCTGGGCACAGAGACCAAAACTTGCTAATTTGATGGCTTTAATGACCTACTTGGGGGACAGGGAGTGTTGGTTAAATATTTTATTAGCAAGCAGTCTTGGCTAGCTGTGGAAATTTCAGGAGCTTTGGAACCAAATATGTGTGCAAATACTATTTACAAGATATGTAGCTTTAGAAAATTTACTAAATCTCTCAGACTTCAGGTTCTTTGAATGATACTCAATGTATGGCAGTAATAGCTCATATTTAAAATGTCAGGCATATAGGAAACTTTCAATCATATTAGCTCTATTCTTTCCAGCTCCCTCCACTACTTGTTTGATCTATGTTGCTTCCAGGCTCTGAAAGGATCTCTATTTTTTTCTCCTCTCTCCAGTTACAGATGAATCTTTCTTAACATTTTAGTAATATATTCATATATGTGATTATCACGGAAAATATAAAAACATTTATGTCAGTAGGTAGCCAGTTTGGTTTCTAACTTGCACACTATTCCTGATAACTTCAATAGAATTAACTTGTTCCACCCTATTAAATGGAAGAGGGAAGGAGAAATGCTTATCCCATATTTATAGTTGACAGAGCAGAAACAAAAAGTAAAATGAGGAGGGGAGAGGGAAAGAGGGAGGGAGGAAGGGAGTGCGGCGGGGAGATAGAGGGTGAGCAAGCAAGCACGTGGTATTGAGATTGATTGGGAGAGAGAAAGAGATCTACATGCTGACCAGGAGCAATTCCCATTATTGAACAAAAAGCAAGAAGTGTGACTGGGAAGCTTCTGGGACTTAATTTCAGTAGAAAAAAATAATTGCAGAGGAAAAAGCACAGAAAACTCTTAAAATATACATAGTATGGATAAGAACTCCTCATTTAGATAAACTGAGTAATTAATGACTGAAACAAAAACCAAGATCATCATCTGTGAAACAGCTTATTTCAAACAATTAATTAGTCTCTGTCATATGGTTGAACACAGACCAATTGTACAGAGAGACTGCTCTGGAGCACTTTTGAACAGAAGAACTTGTGCGGAACACTGACATTCCATCTCTGAGAGAAATCATTGAAGATATTTCGGTGAAGGATTAACAAAACTGCCCTAGTTTTCAATGTATATTTTCATGTTATTGAAATATTATATTAATATCTAACAACTTTCTTCAATAAATTGGGCAAGTTTGTTTCTATTTATCTATCTGTCTATCTATCTATCTATCTATCTATCTATCATCTATCTATCTATCTATCTATCTTTTTAAGAGCCAGGGTCTCACTCTGTCTCCTAGGCTGGAGTGCAGCGGTATGACCTTAGCTCACTGTAGCCTCAGACTCCTCAGTTAATGTGATCCTCCCACCCTAGCCTCCCGAGTAGCTAGGACTATGGGCGCATGCCACCACGACAGAACAGTGTCTGTATTTTTTTTTTTTTTTTTTTTTTTTTGTAGAGACAGCGTCTTGCTATGTTGCCCAGGCTGGTCTCAAACTCCTGGGCTCAACTGATCTTCCTACCTCAGCCTCCCAAACTGTTGGAATAACAGGCATAAGCCATTGTGCCCAGCCTATATTTAAAATTTGCTTAATTTAGAAAACTCTATTTGCTTGAATGTTATGACCGTCTGACTTTAAAATAAATTCTACTATCAAAAAGCTACAAGTGTGGGTCAGGGCAGTTCACACCTGTAATCTCAGCAGTTTGGGAAGCTGAGGTGGAAGGATCACTTGAGCTGGGGAGTTCAAGACCCGCCTGGGCAACACAGTGAGATCCCCTTTCTACAAAAAGAATAAAAAATAGCTGGGCGTGGTGGGGGGCTGAGGTAGGAGGATCACTTGGGCCCGGGAAGTTGAGGCTGCAATAAGCCTTGATTGTGCCGCTATACTTCAGAGTGAAACCCTGTCTCAAAAACAACAACAATAACAACAACAAAAAAACACTAAAAAGCTGCAGGCAGCTACCCTAAACTATCAAAAATATCAACAGATAACCTATAATCAAGAGCCTTTGAATCTTTTGAATTCCAGAAAAAAAAATTCTTGGAGATAAAAGCCATTTATTAATAGCTAATATTATGATAATTTTATATGCAGAAAATCTAAATGAGATTGGGAATACAGCTAAGCTCTTCTGAGCACTCACTTTGTATTAGGCATTATGATAGTGTATTATAGGTTATCCTATTAAATTGATTAGGTGACCTCATTGCCAATGGCAGGAGAAAGTCATGTCAATGTGACCACAAGGAATTGGTTATTCTTATTTTTCAACTTTTATTTTATATTCAGGAGGAACATGTGCAGGTTTGTTACCTGGGTGTATTGCCTGATGCTGAGGTTTGGGGTTGAATGATTCTGTCATCCAGGTACTGAGCATAGTACCCAAAGGACTGCCATGTTCTTAGTATTTCTTATTACTTTAAAAATTCTTTACTCAAATGCTGATCTCTAGCTCCAGATTTCAGGAGTACTTTTGTTTGGCTGCATAAAGACAAGACTATGCCAGGAATAGATTAGATGCTATTACCCGTTTTGGAAATTCGTATACCAGATATATTTTCTTGATGCTCATGCGTAACTTCCATTAGTGTTAATGAGAGTTGCACTCATGCATGGTGTGGAGAATAGATCCATTACCTCTAAAGGGCAGTTTCCGTTTTAATATGTTGCTCAACTTTTATTACATGTTTTCTTTTTGTTTATATTACAGACTCACTGCTTTATTTATAGAAAGGGGTATATAACTGCAGGATTAAACACCTTTGCTGGAAATTTCTTCAGAACAGTTTTTAAGCCATGATGGTGTGGAACTGTCACAACTACTTTTTGAAGTCTCTCTTCTTGTAAAACTGTTAACATTCTGGATGCATTTGAATCCAATAAAATAATTTAGATTTAAATTAGACAATCACTGCAGTAGTTACTGAATCAATTGTTCATATTCACCAGTATTTTCCAATGTACAAAAAGTAGTTTCCCCAGCAACTTAGGCTGATGTTTGAGTAGAAGGGAAAATAAGCTATTCATTAAAACTTAGGTCTTTCTATAATGTTGGGCCAAGTTGTATAGTCACAAAATATTTTGGATTTTTATTTTATTTTATTTTATTTTATTTTATTTTATTTTATTTTATTTTGACAGGGTCTGGCTCTGTTACCCAGGCTGGAGTGCAGTGGTGTGATCTTGGCTCACTGTAACCTCCACCTCACAGGCTCAAGCCATCTTCCCACCTCAGCCTTCCAAGTACCTGGGACTGCAGATGTGTGCCACCAGGCCCGGCTAATTTTTGTATTTTTTGTAAAGATGGGGTTTCGCCATGGTGCCCAGGCTGATCTTGAACTCCTGAGGTCAAGAAATCTGCCCACCTCAGCCCCACAAAGTTTTGGGATTACAGGCGTGAGCCACTGCACCCAGATGAAAATATTTTGTGTTTCTAAAATGTAGTTTAAATCTTAAAAGAAAAGAAAGAGAGAAAAGAAAGGAATTGTAATGTTTTTGACAATTGTTATAAGGACAGGTTTAAATAATAGCAGAAAATAATCGTAAAGATTGTACAATTATATCCTATATTCCCCACTTCCATATGGATTTCCTCTTAGATATTCCTTCATCACTGCTATGGATGATGAAATGAACCAGCCTTCAACAAGACAATTATTTATTGATATAAACCATAAAATGTTAATACTTTACTGTCTCATGTGGTAAAGAATACTATGTTGAATCAATAAAGTACCACTTACACACAACATTCCTTCCATGTTACTTTGTTGTAAAATATTAATAAAACAGCTTTTGATGTTTATCATTGCTTTATAATAATGAATGTATAAATGATATTTCCATTTAAACAATTAGAGCTTGGAAAATAATGAATCTCTACTGATAAACCTCCCAAAACTGTTCCCTTTTTAGTTGTCCTCTGATGAAAACATGGCAGATGTATTCCCGTTGCTTCAACCCACTCCTTGAAGACGTCGTGATTCTTTCACTCACGACCTTCTGCTAATATGTCAAAGGGCATTAAATCTTATATGACTGTGAGCTCTAAATCCAATATGACTGTTTTCCTTTTAAGAAGAGGAAAACTTGGAAATAGACACAGACACATTAGGGAGAAGGCCATGGGAAGACAGAGGCAGGGACTGGCATGACGTATTTATAAACCAAGGAATGTCTGATATTGCTGGCAACCATAGAAGAAGCAAGGAAGAATTTTTTCCAGAGACCTCAGTGGAACCATGGCCCTGCCTACACCTTTTTTTCTGATTTCTAGCCTCTAAAACTATGAAAGAATACATTAATGTTGTTTTAGCCACTCAGTTTCTTTTTTTTTTTTTACCATAGCCCTAGAAATCTAATATACCTGTTAAGGTGGTGTATATCAAATTTCTCTACTGTAAAGCTACTCCCTTATTGAAAGAGCTACTGTAAAGCTATTCCCTTATTTTCAAACAAATCACTACATCCAGTCCACATTCAAGGGGAAGGAAATTAAACTTTATCATCTAGAGGAAGGAGTGTCAAATAATTTGTGGACACATGGTAAAACCACCACAATAACTAATAAACGCTTTTGGGAAATATGTCAAGTCTTTGCAAATATTCTGCTTCTCTTAAAAGGTTTGCTCAGTAATTTTAGTATTCATCCGTGGATTTTGCCTGCAACAGTTATTAGTGTAGTGTTCTACTGGTGATTTTCTATTTCCCTTATTCCTTCTTTATTCACTAATTGGAATTATTCTCTAAAGAGATTGTTCATTTTCCCTATTTATTTATTCAATTATGTATAGCAGAATGGATATATAAATATATATTGTATTCTTTGGATTTATAATTCAATATGATCTTCATTTATTGTACTTACAGAAGTGGTTCCAGCTTTGATCACTGGGAACTCTTAATGTTTCACTTCCATGCCCCTTTTACATAGACTGTCTTCTCTTCTCCTTTTCTTGAGCACATTCTAACTTTCTCTTACTACGAGATACTCTGGGCTTATCATGCATTTCCTCAGCTCCAGTCGTAGAATCATAACTGATGTATTGTACGCATATCTATATTATGAAACCTATCTATCTTTAGACATTGTAGAATAAACGTAAGTTCTCACTGATACCTCTGAAGCATATTCAGCACCACAAGGCTCATTCTAGTCTTTCTTCCTTCCTTGTTTGTAACATTTATCTCTGGCAGAGAGAAACTGGGTCCCATTATGTACAATTTATTTAGCTATATGTTCAACTCTAGATACATGTAAAGTAGTTTTAGAATTGCTAATTCATATTAGCAATTCAAAGTTCGTGAGGAACAAATTTACCAACAAGAGAATAGTTGTGTACTGTTCTTTTTGTCTTTAGCCTTACAATATCCAGTCAATGCTGTCCTAAAGTTATTTAGGTCAGCTCCTTTCCCCCTCCATGCCCTCCAGTAAAGCTGTCATATGCATGTAATTTAATAAGACTTGTCACAGTCTACATTCCATCCTGTGATCCCCTGACATCCTTGTTGATTCTTTTAAATTTACAAACAGTAAAGTTCAATCTTTGTTGCATATAATTATATGTTTTGACAAATGCATAGAGTCATGTATCTACCACCCCAGTACTATGTAGGAAAGTTTCATCATCCCAAAAAGTCCCTTCTGCAGGCCCCTTTGTAGGCAACTGTTTCTTTTACTCCCAACCTCTGGTGCCACTGATCAACATAATCATACAATGTGTATCCTTTTGTTCTAACTTCTGTTGCTTAATGCAACATATTAAAAATTATCAATGTTATGTGAATCAATAACATTTATTTTTATTGCTGAGCACTGTTTCATTGTATGGATGTGGCACCATTTACTCATTGAAGTACATCTATGTAAATAATAGAAGTGGGATTGTTGGGTCATATGGTAAGTATGTATTTGACTTTATAAAAAATTACCTGTTTTCCAAAATGACTGTACCAATTTTGCATTTCCACCATCAGTGAACAAGGATCTCTGTTTCTTACATCCTAACCAGCATTTGATATTGTCAGGTTTTCCCTCCCTCCGCCCCTCCTTTCCTTCCTTCCTTCCTTCCTTCTTTCCTTCCTTCCTTCCTTCCTCACTTCCTTCCTTCCATTCCAATAGATTTCTAGAGTATCACATGTGGCTTTATTTTTCCATTTCTCTAATGACTGATGTGCCGAGTGTCATTTCATTTGCTTATTTGCTATCCATATATCTTTTTTGGAGATATGTCTGTTCAGATCTTTTGCCTATTTTATCTTTTTTAGAGATGAGATCTCACTATGTTGCCCAGGCTGCAGTGTTATGATTATTCACAGGTGATATTATAAGCACTCTAGTCCTGAATTCTTGGACTCAAGTATCTACCTGCCCCAACCTCCTGAATAGCTGTGACTATAGGCCCTTGCAACTGTGCCTAGCTTGTGCCTATTTTTTTTTAAACAGGGGTGTTCATTTCCTAGTTGTTGAACTTCAACAGTTTTGTGTATATTGTGGTTACAAGTCCTTTATCAGGTGTGATTTTGTTGTTTTTTTCTAAAAACATTATCAAACTAAAGGTTTATGTGGATTTTCATTTATTTTTACCTCTAGACTTCTTGGTTTTATATTTTACATTTAGATCATTTATCTTTTTGGAATTAATTTTTACAAAAGATGTGAGTTATGTATCAAGATTTGTTATTTTGCATATGGGCATCCAATTGTTCTAGCACCATTTATTGAAAAGACTATTCTTTCTCTGTTGGATATCTGTTCCACCTTTGTAAAAAAGCAAACTACATTGATTAGGTATATTTCTGGGCTCTCTATTCTGATCCATCAGTCTATGTCTCTGTCTAACTTTATGTTAACACATGCTGCCTTTCTGCCTTTTTAACTGTAGATTTACACTAAGTGTTAAACCAGATAGTGTGAGTTCTTCAACTGTGTTCTTCATTTTCATAACTAGTTTGGCTGTTCTTATTCTTATGGACTTTTTATATAATTTTTAGAAACACATTGTGGATATACTAGCCATGATTTTGGATTGAGATTATTTTGAATCCACTAATTAAATTGGGAGAATTGATATTTCAAAAATATTCAGTCTTCTGTTCTGCAAAAGTGGTACATCTCTTCATTCATTTCTTTCATCAGTGTTTTGTAGTTTGTAGCATACAGATTTTACAAATATTTTATTAGAATATTTTTGGTGAGTTCTGAAATATATATATTTATATATGCACACACACTATATATAACATTTACATAGATATATGTATGTATATAACATATACAGTGTATATATAAAAATAGAGAAAGAGAGTATGGGATATATATATATATCACACATTGTATGTGATATATGTATATCCTATAATATATACTTTTTTTGCTTTACACTTATATTTTAGAATAATTTATATAAAAACTTAATTTAATTGGCTTTATTTATGCCATTACTGACATTTTAGGTTAGGTTTCTGACATATTTTTTTCCTCAACGAACTTCCTTAAACATTGAATAGATACTGTGGCATTAAATCCTGCCAGATTTTCTAGATCTGGAAAAGCTTTAACTTCTTTTCATTATTGAAGGTGGTTTTACTGAATATTAAATTTTGGTTGGAAAGTTGTTTTACTTTAAGCACTTTAAATATGTCATTGCATTGTTTTTTATGATTGCATGCTTTTTTTTTTCTTTTCTTTTCCCTTTTTTAGAGGCAGGGTCTTGCTCTGTCAACCAGGCTGGAGTGCAGTGGCGGGATTGTAGCTTACTGCAGTCTCCAAATCCTGGACTAAAGTGATCCTCTCACCTCAGCCTCCTGAGTAGCTGAAACTATAGGCTCTTGCCACCTCAGCTGGCTAATTTCTTAAAGATTTCTTTTAGACACATGGTCTCACTATGTTGCCCAGACTGATCTCAAAGTCCTGGCCTCAAGTGATCTTCCCGCCTCAGCTTCTCAAAAAATTGGGATTACAGGCATGAGCCACTGCATCCAGCCTATTTTTGGGGTTTCTGAAAATAATTCTGCTATAATTGTTATTCTAGTCCCTCTACAGGTAATGTATATCTTATTCTTTGGCTTTCCTAAAGATCTTTGTTTTTGGTTTTAGTGGTTTCAATATTACACACGCTCAGGTTTTTGTTGTTATTGTTTGTTTGGTTTGGTTTGGTTGTTGTTATTCTGTTTTGTTATTTAACCAGCCTGTTGTCTAAATTCTTGGATCTGTCATTTGGTATCTGCCATTAATTTTGAAAAAAAAAAATTGGCCATTATTTCTTTAAATATTTTTTTTCTACTCATTCTTTCTCTTCTCTCTTTCCATGTTACCAGTTACACAGATATATTATAGCATTTAATATTATCCCATAATTCATGGATGCTCTCTTCTTTCTTTTTTTTTCTTCTCTCTTTACACTCCCCACATTTATTTCTTTTTCCATTTCAGTTGAGGTGATTTGTTCTGACCTATCTTCAAGTTCCCATTTTCCTTGAAAGTTTCAAGTCTTTTTCTATTGTCCATTTTTATTTTATTTTTCTTTTAAACTTTATCTCCACATTGAAATAACCTGTCTGATCATGCATGATGTTTACCTTTTTATTAGATCCTCTAACATATTCATTATAATTATTTTAAATTCAAATTCTGATTGTTTTACTATTTGTGTCACACGTTACTCTGATTCTAATGAAAGTTTTGTCTTATCAGATTGAGTTTTCCTTCCCATGTTGTATGATTTAAAATTTTGTTTGAAATTTGTAAGTGTTGTAATTGACAGCAGATAATGTAAATATTTTTTCTGTCTGTCAATATATATGACTCTTTTCTGCTAGGACTTTAGTGTGGGGGTTTTTGTTAATGTTGCTGGATTTAATATTTGTTTTTGCTGGGGTTACCTCAGTGCACCACCAGCTTCATATTCTTTTAATGATGCCTTGTGTTTTTGGTGTGGCCTTGTATTTAAGAAGGTAGTTCTCAATGCGCATTTCCTACTTGGCTTCGGGATTTCCCTTTGCAGTGCTTCCCAGATAGCATCTTTGTTTTGGAGCTCTCCCAGTTGTATTCCAATGTAATGATTGCCTGACATGTTGGTATGGTGGTGAGTGGTGGGGATGGAGACCTTTTTTGCATTTGTGGTTGAAAGCTGCAACTTCTCCTCCTACACATGTAGCATATAGCCTACCCTATCCTTAAAGATAGAGCTTTATGGCTTAGCTATTTTTTCTCCACCTGCACTGTAGTTCCATGAGTGCCCCAAGGTGACAATTTTTTTCTTTTGCTCTTTAATGTGCAGATGTAGGCTTTCATTTTATAGGATTGATAGAAGAAATGATTTTGAATGGAGTTTCAGCAGTAGCTGCTGTTACCCTCAGCCAGAACCACAAGGAAGTCTTTCTCAGGATCATTCCTAATGTTCTTTGTGAGGGCCTGGTGGGTTTAATGAAAAATAAGGCTACAAAAATAGTCCCCTCCCCCAACTCGACCTCCACTATCTCTAAGATCCTTAGGGTTTCTTAATTTCATGCTAGCCACACATGGCCTTTAGCAACTTGTTAAAACTTTTTTTTTCATACATTTTTATAGCAGTTTATTTGGTGCCTGGTGTTATCTGCTCCTGTAAGCAATTGAACAGGTTCTGGATCTCCCCACATTTTGGATTTGTTGTTTGCCTCATAATCTTAAGTCTATGATAAGCCCAAGAAAAAATTTTAATTTCCTTTTTCCTGGTTTTTTTTTTTGGTTTTTTTTTTTCTGCTTGTTATTGTAGGGGTGATGCTTTTTATATCTCTCATCATCTCTGAACTTAAACTGGAAGTTTCTACTTATTTCTTTTTAACTGAGATATAATTCACAGACCATTATATTAATCAATTTAAAGTATACAGTACAATGATTTTTAGTGTATATACAAAATTGTGCAACCTTGAGCACTATTAAATTATAAACATTCTCATCTGCCCTAAAAGAATGCCATATGCATTAGTAGTTATTCTGCCTTCCCCACTCCCTCCATTTACTGATAAACACTAATTTATTTTCTATAAATTTATTTAGCCTGGATAATTCATGGAAATGAAATTATATAATATTTGGCATTTTTGGGTTGTCTTCTTTCACTTAGTATAATGCTTTCAAGGTGTATGCATATTATAGTACTTCATTTTATTTAATGCTGAATAATGTTCCATTGTATAAATCCACATTTTGTTTACCAATTCACTAGTTGACCTTTTCTGCATTTGGATTGTTTCCATTTTTTGGCTATTATAAATAATGCTGCTATGAACACTCATATGAAAGCTTTTTTATGGGCATATGTATTCAATTTTTTGAGCATACGTCTAAGGCTGGAATTGGCATGTCCTATGGTAACTCTACATGTAATCTTTCGAGAAACTCACCAACGGTTTTCCAAAGTTATTACAGCATTTTATATTCTCATCAGCAATTTATTTGGATTCCAATATATCCACATCTTTATCACATCTTTATCAACACTCGTCTGTCATTTTTATTATAGTCATCTTACTAGATGTGAAGTGGTACCTCATTTTAGTTTTGATTTGTATTTTCTCAAAGACTAATGAGGCTATGTCTCATTTTATGTGCATATTAGCCATTTCTGTATTTCTTTAGGGAAAATGTCTATTCAAATATTTTGCCCAGTTTTTAAATTGGGTTATTTGACTTTATTCTTGAATTGTAATGATTTTTTAATATACTCTGGACAATAGACCATCATAATATATATATATTATTTGCAAAGGTTTTTTTTTTCCCATTCTAGGTGCTGTCTTTACTTTCTTAATAGCATCTTTTGAAGAACAAAGTTTTTAAATTTGGATAAAATGTAATTTATTTTTTCTTTGGTTTTGTCATTGCATCTAAGAATATCATTGCATAATCAAAGGCCACAAAGATTTACACTTGTTTGTTTTTTCTACTAGTTAAATCATTTTAGCTTTTACATTTAGGTCTTTGATCCATTTTGAGTTAATTTTTGTATTTTCTTTGAGGAAGGTGTCCAATTTCACAATTTTCTGTGTGGCTATTTAGTTGTCCCAGCATCATTTGCTGGAAAAGCAAAACAAAACTATTTTTTCTCCTTTGAATTTGCTTTATAGAAAATTAGTTTATCATAAATGTGTAGACTTATTTCCAAATCTTTAATTTTACTCCATTGATCTATATGTATATACTTATGTTAATATCACATAATATGGTTTGGCCGTGTCCCTATTCAAATATCATCTTGAATTATAGTTCCCATAATTCCCATGTGTGGTGGGAGGTACCTGGTTGGAAGTAATGGAATCATGAGGGAAGTTTCCCCCATGCTATTATCATGATAGTGTTTAAGTTCTCATGAGATCTCATGGTTTTATAAGGGGCTTCCCCTTCACTAAGGGCTCCTTCTCTCTCCTGCCACTTTGTGAAGAGGTGCCTTCTGCCAAGGTTACAAGTTTGCTGAGGCCTCTCCAGCCATGTGGAATTGTGAGTCAATTAACTTCTTTCCTTTATGAATTACTCAGTCTTGGGTATTTCTTCATAGCAGTGTGAAAACAGAATAATACAGTAAATGGTACTGGTAGAAAGGGATGCTATCTTAAGTATACCCAAAAATGTGGAAGCAACTTTGGAACTGGGTAACATTCGGAGGTTGGAACAGTTTGGAGGACTCAGAAGAAGACAGGAAAATGTGAGAAAGTTTAGAGCTTCCTAGAAATCTGGAGGGCTCAGAAGACAGGAACAAGTGGGAAAGTTGGAAACTTCCTAGAGACTTGCTGAATGGCTTTGACCAAAATGTTGATAGTGATATGGACAATAAAGTCCAGGCTAAGGTGGTGTCAGATGGAGATAAGGAACTTGTTGGTAACTGGAATAAAGGTGACCCTTGCTATCCTTTAACAAACAGACTGACAGCATTTTGCCCTGCCCTAGAGATCTGTGGAAATTTGAACTTGAGAGAGATGATTTAGGGTACTTGGGGGAAGAAATTTCTAAGCATCAAAGCATTCAAGAGGAAGCAGAGCATAAAACAAAGTAAGATGGTTGTAAGGGATGGTCAAGAATATACTTCAGGAGCTGGCTCCGAGGCTGGCTGGCTCCGCAGGTCCGCTGACGTTGCTGCCCAGATGGCCTCCAGGCTGACCCTGCTGACCCTCCTGCTGCTGCTGCTGGCTGGGGATAGAGCCTCCTCAAATCCAAATGCTACCAGCTCCAGCTCCCAGGATCCAGAGAGTTTGCAAGACAGAGGTGAAGGGAAGGTCACAACAACAGTTATCTCCAAGATGCTATTCGTTGAACCCATCCTGGAGGTTTCCAGCTTGCCGACAACCAACTCAACAACCAATTCAGCCACCAAAATAACAGCTAATACCACTGATGAACCCACCATACAACCCACCACCCAACCCACCATCCAACCCACCCAACCAACTACCCAGCTCCCAACAGATTCTCCTACCCAGCCCACTACTGGGTCCTTCTGCCCAGGACCTGTTACTCTCTGCTCTGACTTGGAGAGTCATTCAACAGAGGCCATGTTGGGGGATGCTTTGGTAGATTTCTCCCTGAAGCTCTACCACGCCTTCTCAGCAATGAAGAAGGTGGAGACCAACATGGCCTTTTCCCCATTCAGCATCGCCAGCCTCCTTACCCAGGTCCTGCTCGGGGCTGGGGAGAACACCAAAACAAACCTGGAGAGCATCCTCTCTTACCCCAAGGACTTCACCTGTGTCCACCAGGCCCTGAAGGGCTTCACGACCAAAGGTGTCACCTCAGTCTCTCAGATCTTCCACAGCCCAGACCTGGCCATAAGGGACACCTTTGTGAATGCCTCTTGGATCCTGTACAGCAGCAGCCCCAGAGTCCTAAGCAACAACAGTGATGCCAACTTGGAGCTCATCAACACCTGGGTGGCCAAGAACACCAACAACAAGATCAGCCGGCTGCTAGACAGCCTGCCCTCCGATACCCGCCTTGTCCTCCTCAATGCTATCTACCTGAGTGCCAAGTGGAAGACAACATTTGATCCCAAGAAAACCAGAATGGAACCCTTTCACTTCAAAAACTCAGTTATAAAAGTGCCCATGATGAATAGCAAGAAGTACCCTGTGGCCCATTTCATTGACCAAACTTTGAAAGCCAAGGTGGGGCAGCTGCAGCTCTCCCACAATCTGAGTTTGGTGATCCTGGTACCCCAGAACCTGAAACATCGTCTTGAAGACATGGAACAGGCTCTCAGCCCTTCTGTTTTCAAGGCCATCATGAAGAAACTGGAGATGTCCAAGTTCCAGCCCACTCTCCTAACACTACCCCGCATCAAAGTGACGACCAGCCAGGATATGCTGTCAATCATGGAGAAATTGGAATTCTTCGATTTTTCTTATGACCTTAACCTGTGTGGGCTGACAGAGGACCCAGATCTTCAGGTTTCTGCGATGCAGCACCAGACAGTGCTGGAACTGACAGAGACTGGGGTGGAGGCGGCTGCAGCCTCCGCCATTTCTGTGGCCCGCACCCTGCTGATCTTTGAAGTGCAGCAGCCCTTCCTCTTCGTGCTCTGGGACCAGCAGCACAAGTTCCCTGTCTTCATGGGGCGAGTATATGACCCCAGGGCCTGAGACCTGCAGGATCAGGTTAGGGCGAGCGCTATCTCTCCAGCCTCAGCTCTCAGTTGCAGCCCTGCTGCTGCCTGCCTGGACTTGGCCCCTGCCACCTCCTGCCTCAGGTGTCCGCTATCCACCAAAAGGGCTCCCTGAGGGTCTGGGCAGGGGACCTGCTTCTATTAGCCCTTCTCCGTGGCCCTGCCATGCTCTCCAAACCACTTTTTGCAGCTTTCTCTAGTTCAAGTTCACCAGACTCTATAAATAAAACCTGACAGACCATGAAAAAAAAAAAAAAAAAAAAAAAAAAAAGAATATACTTCAGCTAGAGCAACGGTTTCCAAATGCTTATGGATCACTGGTTCCACTGTGAAAAATTATCTTTTCCAGCATCAAAATATGGTATACCAAGTGACTTTTTTTATCAGAAATTATATTTTTCTTGCTTTTGGTGTTATGATGTTTAGTGTTTCTTGTTTAATGTTATGATTTTAATTGCAAAATCATATTTATATTGAAATAGCATATTTTAATTTCATGATATTTTCAGCGCTTATCGGTTTAATATATTTTTATTTTCTCTTCTAAGTGGCCTAAAATCTTCAAATTCTGGAATCTATTCTTTAAATAATCTCTGTATCAGTCAAGGCTCTTAGTTGTATGAAACAGAAAATAACTCTGGATAATTGAAAGAGAGAAAGAATTCATTAGAAAGATACTGGACAGTTCATTAACTCTCTAGGAGGGGGTTAGAAAACTATGGCAGGGAGCGTCCATTGTCACTCTGCTGGTCACATATTGTAATTAGAGTCTACACCACAGGAAGTTTCCAGAAAGACTCTCATAGTCACATTTTGAGAATACGAATATGCCACCATATTATTGTGTTAAAAGCTGGAGCTTACAATGGAAACTTTTTAAAGCTCCAGTTTAGTTTAAAGCTCTTTGTGATCATTCAATTAAATTAGACAAATGTGCATTGACCACCCACTATGAGCACTTGGCTAGGCTCCGATCATGAGCTGTGCTATGTTTGACTTGGCTTCCAAACAACTTAGACATATTAAATGTGTTTCCTTGCCTACCATTGAATGAGGAAGGGGAACTCTCCAACTTTGTTGGGTTTTGATATTAAACAGCACATCCCTGAGAGCCCTGATGCACCTGATATATACAGAGAGAACAGGAAAAAGGATAATTATAATCAGACTTCTACTGGCTGTGCTTAAGATCAACGAATCAGTGGAGTGCCAATCAGTGCATTTCTGCAGAAGCTTGAGACGGGACCTTCCCTTTTCTCACAGCAAGATTACTGGTTTGTGGGAAACAAACAACCCTTGCATGTCTTTCCAACCTCTAGTGTCCCCAGTTCAAAATAAAGCAAAAAATAAAAAACAAACACACACACACAACAAATAGGAAGTGCAAAAGTGGTCTCCTGTGGTGTTAAATATAAGGAATGTGTTTAAGATGTTGCACTTAGGAGTTCTTCGTAGTCGGCAGACAAACCAGCTAATGCAGTGAAACAATCAACACATAAATTTGTTTACGTGTTATGGTAAAGGTCTTAGGCAAGAAGCATTGTGTGCTGATGGCAAACTTACCTTGTATTTCATGTTATGTACACAGTTTTTTTGTGGTTCCTGAGACTACCTTTGTCCATGTCAAAATAAAATCTCTCTTGGTAGTGTTAATATAAACTCTTAGTCATGGGAACACAAAATGTCTGAGAGAGTTATAGTGGTTTATTTTTATATGATATGCAGTGTAACAAAGTTCAGGCTTATTATTTTTAGTAAGTAGCACTGTTAGGTTAAATTCATTTTGTTATCATACACAAATACTTAAAAAGTAAAATTAATTCTTGACTTTTTAGATGCAATAATTTTAAGATATTCTAAAGTTAAGCAATTTTTAATATGCAGTAAAATTAACTTAGAGGGAGTTATTTAGAGAAAATGTGAATATTTTCTTACTGAGTGCATTTGGGGTAGAAAAAATAAGTTTTAGGATATGTTTTCCATTGGTATATGTACAAGTACATATGAGGGTGTGTGCCTGTGCATGCGTGCATCTATGGTAGAGTAGTGATGACAAGATGCTTTTTTAAAAATAAAAGATTAAAGGCCCTTAGTAAGTGTACTAGTTACTTATTGCTGCATAACAAATTACCCCAATTAACTAATTAAACAAGAAACATTTATTATCTCACAGAGTTGAGAGGGTCAGGAATCTGGGGCAGTTTAGTCTGGTGATTCTGGCAGTGAGTCTCTCCGGAGGTTACAATCAAGATGTCAGCTGGGCTTATGTTCATCTGAAGGCTTGGCAAGGCCTGGAGAATTTACTTCCAAAATAGCTCATTCGACATAGTTGCTGTCTGTTGTCTTCACTGGCTGTTGGCGGAGGCTTCACTTTCTCTCCATATGGACCTCTTTATAGTACTGCATGAGTGTCCTTGAAACATGGCAGCTAGGTTCTCACAAACTAAGCAATCCAAGAATCCGAGTAACAAAGATGCCACAATGTCCTTTATCATCTAGTCTTGATAGTCACACTCAATATTCTCAATATTCTATTGAATACATAAATGAGATCTATCCAATGTGGTGGGAGCTAGGTAGGCCATGACAACGAAGGAGTTGGGATCCTGTGGGGCCACCTTGGAAGCCAATATGTTATAGCAAGCATAAAGGTTTTAACAGAGGCTTAAGAGCCTTTCATCTTGCCAGGTTATCTATTTTCGCCTAGAGTTAAGATGCTGTGTTGGTGTATTAGTCAGGGTTCCCTAGAGGGACAGAACTAACAGGATATATATATATATATATAAAGGGGAATTTATTGTATATTCATTTACACAATCACAAGGTCCCACAATAGGCTGTCTGCAAGCTTGAGGAGCAAGGAGAGCCAGTTCAAGTCTCAAAACTGAAGAACTTGGAGTCCAATGTTTGAGGACAGGAAGCATCCAGCATGGGAGAAAGATGTAGGCTGGGAGCCCAGGCCAGTCTCACCTTTTCACTGTCTTCTTCCTGCTTTATGTTCACTGGCAGCTGATTAGATTGTGCCTACCAGGTTAAGGGTGGGTCTGCCTTCCCCAGCCCACTGACTCAAATGTTAATCTCCTTTGGCAACACCCACACAGACACACCCAGGATCAATACTTTGCATCGTGCAATCCAATCAAGTTGACAGTATTAACCATCACAGTTGGTGTATTGGATCTTATTGTTTTGCTGAAAAAAATAAAAAGAAATAATCAGTTCTAAACCAGGCTAGGTTACACAACTGATCAAATTGCACTGTTGAAATGAATGGCATATAGCTCTGATTTCCTCAAATTATAAAATAATTCTTTATCATCTGTGAAAAACAATGTTGTCAAACATTCACATGATTGAGGCTTTTTTTAATATATAAGATTGTTGAAACTACAGGACATAATGTCTATCTCTTGATATATCTTTAGTAGTTTTTAAAAAATAACTATGTAATTTTCTAATAAATATGTATTAATCAAAAAAGAAAATCTAAGCAACAGAAAGAACTGAGTGTTACATACCAGAAAGCTGTACTTTTATTTGTGATGCTCACAGCTGAAAGATATAACTAGTTAGTTGTCCAACTAGTTGATCATTGTTATAATTTTAGAGTAGAAACAAAGAACAAAACTGATAAAACTATTTGCTGTGCTTAAATTTGCATTCATTAAATTTGGGGATGATTTCTTTTTATTCTTTTTATTCTCAAGTGTATACATTTTATTCCAAATGAGTAAAAAACAAAACAAACATACCTTTATTACTGAAGTTTTCCCACATAATAGGTTCTCTTTTAGTTATAAATATTTATAATTTTCAATTTTCCCGATTAGTTTTTAGTACATTTAGAGCCATTGCCACCCATAAAAATGGTCTTAACAAAATATTATATTAAAATATTGGGGAATGACACACTAGATTTAATACCTGGGTGATTAAGTAATCTGTATGGCAAACCCCCACGACACAAGGTAACCTATGTAACAAACCTACACATGTACCCCCTAACATAAAAGTTACAAATAAATAAGTTAATTAATTAAATAAGTAAGTAAAGGAATAGGTGCGACATCCGAAGAAATTTTTTAAAACGTTTGATTTCAGAATTTTATAATAGTCCTTCATTTGGGGAGGGGTGTAGATATCTGAGATTCAGGGTAAAAGGGTTTTAAATAGTGAGCAGCTGACCCACAGCTAGCTAGAATGAACAATTTCTGGCTCAGTTGAGTTTTTACTCCTCTATTAGGGGTATTATTTATTTCTTCTTATCATACAAGCAATTTTTATATTGGGCTTATATAGAGATTCAGGATAACCAAGATTGAAGATACGTTTTTATTCAGTGAAGACACTATTTCTTGGACTTACATTGTTCATGTCCCATTTCTTAATACATGCTGGATTTTATTTGATGTATCCAATTTATCAATAATACATAGAAATATGTGGCCTTGTTATTTACACTGAACCAAAAATGCCAACAAACATTGACAAATATATTAATTTAACTCTTGCAAGTACACTCATAAATTCCTCTTACCACTCAGTACCTCCGCCATCTAATTTAGTTTTGCTGCAAGAATCCACCATGCAGAATACCTTTATATTTAAAAAGAATAGCAACTTTTTGCCAGATCTTTCTATTGTAAAAAGTAACTAGAGGATAGGTGTAATGGTGTGTTTCTGGGAAAAAAATTGCAGGGCAATCTGACTTTTCTTTTCTCTCTGTTCTCCTACTAGAGAAAAGATAAATTGGGAATAAAATATCTATTTCTATGGGAAGGAGTCTTATAATAAAACAACTCTTTAGAGAGGACACAAAAATGGCCTAACAACCTTGAAAGTGTTCTTTTAAAGTCTATTACATTCTGAAGTATTATTTCTAAATGGAAGCTTTCTCTTGCTTGATAGCTTTGATTTTCCCATATTGTATATGATTGCTTTCCTTACTGTGTAAATTCAAATTTCAAAAGGAATTTTATTTTTCTCCAAGAATATTCAGGTTGTGTTTTCTTTCTTGTTTTAACCTAGATTTCATTTTTAGTCAGAATATTAACATTTTTAGAGCATGACTTTAAGATGTTTGGATAATTCTAACTTTTATCTACCTTGACATGATCTTACTAATGATAAAATATGAAAGTATTTTTGTTTAATTAATTGAAGAAAATGAAAGTTTAAAGTGGTTTCAGGCCGGATGTGTTGGCTCATGTCTGTAATCCCAGCGTTTTGGGGGCCGAGGTAGGTGGATCACTTGAGCCCAGGAGTTTGAACCAGCTTGGGCGAAATGGTCAGACCCCTATCTCAACAAAAAGTACAAAAGTTAGCTGAGTGTGCAGGTGCACACCTGTAGTCTCAGCTACTCTGTAGGCTGAGGTGGGAGGATCACTTGAGCATGGGATATGGAGGTTGCAGTGAGCTGAGATCACACCATTGCGCTCGAGCCTGGGTGACAGAGTAAGATCGCGTCTCAAAAAAGCAAAACAAAACAAAACAAAAACGGTGTTTCAGTTGTATTGTATGCATTGTAAGTTACCCAATTTTATGACTTTTTAAAATTGCTTATCACCATAAAATGAGTTTCATATCGTTAAACATTACTTATAATAGATATAAAAGTTTTATCAACAAAAAGGAAAAAATTTCTAAGATATTTTGATTTAAACACTACTTACTTTAAAATGTATGCAGCCTCAGATAAAACAGGAATGTTTCTGAGATGTTAGTTAAGTGTTTCTTGATCAAATGTTTTGGATCTAATTAATTCCAGAAGGATCATCTAACATTGGATCTACTGTAAGTTGAATATTTTCTGCATTAGCAAATATACAATTAAGATGATGATAAAAGAGGGATACTTTAGAATGAGCAATGTCTGAATCTGGTTGAAATTTTCACAGTGCATTCTTCTAACTGAAAGTTACCTAGAGTGTATTTGGGATTAAAGAGAAAAGGAGCATACGTGGTCAGTCATAGTTTCTGGTCAGACCTTGCAAAGTCTTAATAGGCTATACTAAGAAATTTTGTCTTCTGTATGATGAGATTGACATTTTAAGAAGTTTGCTGTGAAGTTGTATGGAGAAGCAATTAAAGGCTGGAGGGTGATTGAAGGAGACATATTAGACAACCGCTACAGTATTTCAGGTAAGAGGTGACAACAGTTTGGACCAAGATAGTGGCAGTGGGTGTGGAGATAAGACCATAGATCCTTAGAAGCTAAAACTGATGGAAATTTGAAGACAGATTTGGTGTAAGAGAAGAAAGAGATGCTCAAGATTGTTTCCAAAGTTTTCATTTTATATAGCTGGGTTGCTAGTCCTGCCAGTCGTTAAGATGTGGCTCTTGGGTTACAGGCCAACAGTGTAGGTTGAGATCCCAGTCCAAAGACTGGGCTTAATTTGCTTTTCGTAGAGAGAACTCAGGAAGATTCTACACAAAAAAGAATAAAGTGGCTTTTAATATTAATTCTTTTTTGGCTAAGTTTTCAAAATGCACCTGTATTGCTATCATAACATATGAGAAGTTCATGGGCTGTTCTGGAATTTCCAGATCTATTTTTTTAATCTGAATTGACTAATTAGTCCAGGAAGACAATGATGTTGATTTTTTTCCTTTTTTTCAGAATAACTGGCTGTTTATCTGCACTGAGGCTTAGTAATCTTTCTAGAAATGGCAACCAAATCCTATCCATTCCTTGCTATTGTACTTTCTTTTAATGCCCAAAATAAAGTTCAGAAGATTTGTAGACATAGCTAGATAATTATTGCTTGCCAAGGAATCATTAAAAGTTTTCTCAGAGCAAGAAAATAAACTGCATTTTAAATAGTATGCTTTTTAATTATCCTGATGTTGGTGGGTGGGTCCTGTCTTTAAAAGTATCTCCTTTGGAATGAACTCCCATTCACAATTGCTTCAAAGAGAATAAAATACCTAGGAATCCAACTTACAAGGGATGTGAAGGACCTCTTCAAGGAGAACTACAAACCACTGCTCAATGAAATAAAAGAGGACACAAACAAATGGAAGAACATTCCATGCTCATGGATAGGAAGACTCAATATCGTGAAAATGGCCATACTGCCCAAGGCAATTTATAGATACAATGCCATCCCCATCAAGCTACCAATGACTTTCTTCACAGAATTGGAAAAAACTACTTTAAAGTTCATATGGAACCAAAAAAGAGCCCGCATTGCCAAGTCAATCCTAAGGCAAAAGAACAAAGCTGGAGGCATCACGCTACCTGACTTCAAACTATACTACAAGGCTACAGTAACCAAAACAGCATGGTACTGGTACCAAAACAGAGATATAGACCAATGGAACAGAACAGAGCCCTCAGAAATAATGCCACATATCTACAACTATCCGATCTTTTACAATCCTGACAAAAACAAGAAATGGGGAAAGGATTCCCTATTTAATATATGGTGCTGGGAAAACTGGATAGCCATATGTAGAAAGCAGAAACTGGATCACTTCCTTACACTTTATACAAAAATTAATTCAAGATGGATTAAAGACTTAAATGTTAGACCTAAAACCATAAAAACCCTAGAAGAAAACCTAGGCAATACCATTCAGGACATAGGCATGGGCAAGGAATTCAGGTCTAAAACAACAAAAGCAGTGGCAACAAAAGCCAAAATTGACAAATGGGATCTAATTAAACTAAAGAGCTTCTGTACAGCAAAAGAAACTACCATCAGATTGAACAGGCAACCTACAGAATGGGAGAAAATTTTGCAACCTACTCATCTGACAAAGGGCTAATATCCAGAATCTACAATGAACACAAACAAATTTACAAGAAAAAAACAAACAACCCCATCAAAAAGTGGGTGAAGGATATAAACAGACACTTCTCAAAAGAAGACATTTATATAGCCAAAAAACACATGAAAAAATGTTCATCATCACTGGCCATCAGAGAAATGCAAATCAAAACCACAATGAGATACCATCTCACACCAGTTAGAATGGCGATTGTTAAAAAGTCAGGAAACAACAGGTGCTGGAGAGGATGTGGAGAAATAGGAAAACTTTTACACTGTTGGTGGGACTGTAAACTGCTTCAACCATTGTGGAAGTCAGTGTGGCAATTCCTCAGGGATCTAGAACTAGAAATACCATTTGACCCAGCCATCACATTACTGGGTATATACCCAAAGATTATAAAGCATGCTGCTATAAAGACACATGCACACGTATGTTTATAGCAGCACTATACACAATAGCAAAGACTTGGAACCAACCTAAATGTCCAACAATAGTCTGGATTAAGAAAATATGGCACATATACACCATGGAATACTATGCAGCCATAAAAAGGATGAGTTCATGTCCTTTGTAGGGACATGGATGAAGCTGGAAACCATCATTCTCAGAAAACTATCACAAGGACAAAAAACCAAACACATGTTCTCACTCATAGGTGGGAATTGAACAATGAGAACACATGGACACAGGAAGGGGAACATCACACACTGGGGACTGTTGTGGGGTGGGGGAAGGGGGCAGGGCTAGCATTAGGAGATATACCTAATGCTAAATGACGAGTTAATGGGTGCAGCACACCAACATGGCACATGTATACACATGTAACAAACCTGCACGTTGTGTACATGTACCCTAAAACTTAAAGTATAATAATAATAAAGTTAAGAAAAAAATAAAAATAACGATCCAAAAATTTTTTCATAATTCTGGAAATATTTTAATCAGCTATTCCTATAAATCATTTAAATATCTTTCTATCATATAAGAAGAGGACCACAATTAAGACTTAATACTAAAAAAAATCAAATCATTTTTCAACTTTTTTTGTACCTTGTAAATTTACTTCAGTAAAGTTGACCTTTTTTGGAGATCAGTTCAAGAAATCGTAGCACGTGCAGAGATTCGTGTAACCACCACACCAATCAGGCTTCAGAATAGTTATATTACTTACAAAAAAAATCTTCCTGGGGCTACCCTTTATAGTCACAGCAGGCCCCAACACCTAATAAGAGCCAATTCTCTTCAATATACCTTTGCCTTTTCCAGAATGTCACATAAGTGAAATTATAAAGTATTTAATCTTTTAATGTTGAATGTTCCATGTAAGTGCAAACAACAGTCATGCACACACATACACACACACATACACAAATTCTTAATATAATCATGTGGAACTCATTAGTGTAACTGTGGAAATACAGCTTTGTCATCTGCCCATGCATTTGGAACAAAAGACAAAACTAGTTCTATAATATATGAAGTCAGAATGAAAGGATAGCAGTGGTGCCTCTGTCACCAGTCGAGGACAGGAAAATGTAAAGCTGTCCCTAAATATACCTCTCAGAAGTACTTTTCTTGTTCACTTTTAGATATGTTCTACAACTTAGGATTTATTTTAAGCTGGCTATACTTACTTCCCCCTTCAGAATATGGGGCTACACTGCATTCGCCAGGTTGGGTCAATTAATTTGTAAAAGAGCTCTGACAACTTTGAACAAAAGCTCTTTTCTATTTATTAAGGCATCAGAGAGCTGCCATATGTTAATTATGAATCCATTTTTTACTTTGAATACTTGGACAACAAAAAGGCATATTTACACAGAATATTAAACTACTGTGTTTTTTAAAATATAAATAAAATTTTTATAAGAAGAAGAAATAAGCTTTCCCCTTGACCTCTTCTTATTTGTAAACTTATTTTCTCTAGTCCAGTTTTTGGAGGAAAGAAAATCAGAAGAAAAAAGGTCTTTCAAAAGGTTTTTGATTCATCTTTATAAATAGACTGAAGATTATGGGTATAATAATTCATAGTAAAAAACAACTCCATAAGTGTTAGTTTATGATGGTAAATGCATAACTTTATATCAATTCAGAAATTGTCTTATTAGATGGGCCTCTCAAATAATAAAGTGATGGAGTAGACCACACTAAATAAAATTATGGCAACTTACTGGGGCTATCACATCCAGAAAGTGACAAAAGTCTCATGTTTTCATTTGGATTTTTGGTATTTTATTGGTTGATAGATGGTTGATAGACGCTGATATGGTTTGGCTCTGTGTCCTCACCCAAATCTCATGTTGAATTATGATTCTGAGTGTTGGAGATGGGGCCTGGTGGGAGGTGACTGGATCGTGGTGCTGGTTTCTTTTTTGTTGTTGTTTTTTTTTTTGAGACAGAGTCTTTCTCAGTCGCCCAGGCTGGAGTGCAGTGGTGCTATCTCGGCTTACTGCAAGCTCCGCCTCCCGGGTTCACGCCGTTCTCCTGCCTCAGCCTCCCAAGTAGCTGGGACTACAGGCGCCCGTCACCACACCTGGCTAATTTTTCTTTTTTTAATTTTTGGTAGAGATGGGGTTTCACCATGTTAGCCAGGATGGTCTCGATCTCCTGACCTCGTGATCCACCCACCTCAGCCTCCCAAAGTGCTGGGATTACAGGCGTGACATGGTGCTGGTTTCTAATGATTTAGCACCATCCCCCGACTTCTGTCTCCTGATAGAGTACTCACCACATCTGGTTGTTTGAAAGTGTGTAGCACTTCCCCTTCTCTCTTTCTTATTTTGTTCCTTCTTGTAAGACGCTCTGGCTTCCCCTTCACCTTCCACCATGATTGTAGGTTTCCTGAAGCTTGTTCAGCCATGCCTCTTGTACAGCTTGCAGAACTGTGAGTCAATTAAACTTCTTTTCTTTATAAATTACCCAGTCTTCAGTGGTTCTTTATAGCAGTGTGAGGACAGACTAATACAGATGCTTTGAATTGTCATTTTGAAGCTCTAACCATAAGAAAGATTTAGGAAATTACCCAATGTTTGATGGAGAGAAGGATCCTTATTCATCACATATTAGGTTTAAAAAATTGAGGCATTGGAGAAAAAGAATAAATATTTATTTCAATGTATGATTCATATAATTGGTCAGTTTATCTTTCTTAATATAGAGATCTCAAACTTCAAAATTCATTATTTCAACATCATGGTATTTATGACTTGATGAGAATATACTGATTTTGCAATGATCTTATTAACAATAGAAGTTTCTGTTATAAAAAATAAAATAACAAATCTTTGTGTTAAAATGCTCTGTTTTGATCATTGCAAATTAGAGAGCTGTCCTACGGAATTACACAAGGCTAAAATCTGGCCCACAGTCTGCAAGGTCTTGGGAAACAGGTATTTCCAAATAAATCTCAAAATAGTATTTTATTTTGTTCTTGTGCACCACATATACAGCTGGCTTATTTCTCCACTGCAAACCAGTCAGACAAATTATGCATTTTTCCCTGTTGGATATGTCATTTCATAAACTACTTTTCACCACTGACTTTCCTGGTTCTTCAGCTTGAAGATGACAAGAAGTCACTGGCCTTGATTAACAGCAATAAACATTTATTAAGCTTCAGCAATGTGTCAGATGCTATACTAGTGACACTTTTAAAAGAAGAGAGTCACCCAAAACAAACACCCGGTTAGATTCCCCACTTCTCATCTCTGAGAGGACTGTATCTGTTCAACCACTTGCAGCATCCATTCACACAAAAGAGAATCTGTACCCACTCAGTTGATAACTATTGTGTTCTTGAAAGATGATATAGAAGAGTCAGTGTTGTATCTAGGGATCAACTGAGGATTAGTAATCTGGGTGGGCAATTCAAGAGAGGTTGAAATAAGGAGCTAGGAACTTACAGGTCAGGAAGGTAACATTGGAGAGGGAAGGGAATATAACAAAGGATGACTTGATTTGATCTGGTGAAGAGGAAGGAAGGACCAATCCTATGCAAAAGTATGAAAATACTGTATCCTTAGTGTCTGCCACTCTACTTTGCATTTTCTTTGGCTCCACGGAAACAGTAATTCCATTTCACTTACCTTATGTAACTAGTGTTTCTCTATTTACCCACTAAGAAAATTTGTTCTTGAACAGGATATAGCTTTGTTCAATTTAATTTGTAATGTACAACTCTTCGAATGCTACCCTACTGGCTCAGTACTTGAGAAGAGTCAGCTAAAAAGTAAGAATGGAGGCACTGCGTAAACAGCACCCAGTGATCTGCCACCACAGATCTGCCTTTGCCCTTCCCTTAAAGAAACAAAAGTGCTTAACTTGACTCCACATAGCTCATTCTCCTTTGGGGCAACTGGAATCATGAGAAGATGAAATAAGCAAGAGTCAACTGCTCAAAGGGAAAATAGGAGGGGGGCAAAATTTTACATGTTTGATTTTATTTTCTTCTCTGGCTATTTCAATTTTATCCCTGACTTTTTGGGGTGCAGGGGGCTCTCTTAAGCTGACTTTGCAACCAGTCACTGTAAGCATTTAAAAGCAAATGACAAATGACAGCCAACCAATGATTCAGGACCTGCATCTCTCCCCAAGCCCACACTCTGACCTGCTAAAACTCATGATATGCTCCTGGTTTCAAATTCTTAATTCCACATTTCAACTTCATACCTTCCTTCAAACTTCACTCACATTGCTCTCCATTCTGCTAATAGACTCTTAGCATTTTGGATACTGGTGATTCTCCACTGTGTTTGGCCTTAACTACTGTGGATAGCATTTGCATTTCCTCTGCTTGAAACATTTTTCTTACTCCCATCTTCTTCTTCTTTTTTTTTTTTCTTTTTTTTTTTGAGACAGAGTCTCACTCTGTTGCCCAGGCTGGAGTGCAATGGCACGATCTCAGCTCACTGCAACCTCTGCCTCCCAGGTTCAAGCGATTCTTCCACCTTAGCCTCCTGAGTAGCTGGGACCACAGGCATGCACCACCACACCTGGCTAATTTTTGTATTTTTAGTAGATATGGGGTTTCACCATGTTGGACAGGCTGGTCTCAAATTCCTGACCTCAGGTGATCCACCTGCCTCAGCCTCCCGAAGTGCTGGGATTACAGGCATGAGCCACTGGGCCCTGCCATCCCCTCTATCTTTTAAAGTCTCACTTATCCTTCAAGATTCAGTTCAAATACAACTTTTTCATTGACACCTGTTATAATCCATAGCTCTGAATAAATTGTTCCCTTTGTGCTAATGTAGGCATTCAGTTTACATTTCTCATGGTTTCAGTCTTAGAGTGAGTTGTATGTATCTGTGTCCATCAGCAGATTAAATACCACACACACACACAAAGCCTTTTAATTATTTTTATATCATCTCATTGTGGTGGTGTCCATAAGTATCTGGCTTTGTAGCCCTCTCCATCATTTCTTCACTGCTCTCCATTCTAACCCTATCAATTTATAATCTAAATAAAAAGCACAATTGTTATGCAAAAACTGCCAACAAAAGTAGTCTTCTAATCTCCTTTTCTCACCAAATTGCAACCAATAAGCACGACTCATGAAAATTTTGGAGTCACTTCTAACCTTAGTGCTTTGATTATAATAAACATTAAAGATTTGAATTAAATGTTATTGAAGCAAAAAGCTATTCAATTTTTCTTTCAACTTTCCCTTTGGCCACAACTAATCATCCTACTAGTTAGATGGTAAGTTATTGAAAAGTAAGGCTTTCCAGATAGTAGATTGAGATTATGTGTAAATATAGAATTTCATTTAATTTGGATATATTATGTAAAATATAGTTATTTTATATGCATATCTAAATAATTGCAGAAAAATTTAATTATTGCTCATGAATAACCATATTATAGATCATCTATAAAGGAATTGCAAAGGTCACGTTTTTAAAAATAGCACATTAATAATCAAGATAATTGGCTCTGTGGCAAGACCCATTGCGGTCTTTCTACACAACTACTACTATAGGATCATAATCAAATTTGTCAGCTGATTTCCAGCAGCAGAGTTCCTGTTTCTTATAAATATATGAGAGGGAGAAGGAGCACAACCTCATTTTCAAGCCCTAGGTTAAGACCACAGTGCTGGCTGGAAAATGATAAACTTTAACTTTTTAGGTGAGTTCATTTTATGTGGAAATCACATAGAAAGAATAAATATAACAGTGATAATATGTTCCTGATACATTTCAGGCATCAACCAAAGCTCCAAAAGGTAGACATAATGTTACAGAAAAATTGTTCCTGCCTACCAACAGATAATGTATATAGCTATTTAAAATAATCTCACTAGACCAGTATATATTATAAAGTTACAGATTCTTATAATATAAATATTCAGTATAAAGCCAAAAATTATCATATCAGAATTTTAAATTTAATGATTTAATCATCTATTTTTGCTGGTACTGTCATATCTACTTTTTCCAAAAGCTGAAATTTACCCTATCACAGTAAAAGACAACATTTTCCAGTATCCACATGGAGGATTATTTTATTTTTTAAATTTTAACTGTAGCCCTAGAATTGAAGACTGTTATGTTATTTGTTCACTTTTTAAACTTTGTGCTTTTAAAAAGGAAACAATAATAATGTTCGATGTTTAAGCATGTAGATGCAAGACATAGCATTTAAGAATATCAATGTGTGTGCCTACTATGCCTTACTAGCTAAATATTCTACAGTTGTATAACAGGATGATTTGGTTATGTTGACTTCTTCAGATTCCTGAACAGTCCAGTAACAATGTCTTTCCTTTACTGATATCATATATAGTCACTGTACCAAACATCATACATTAAGAAAATCTGCATCCTAGAATGGTTTAGACATGCAAACATTTGGGTTCAAATACGTATCAACCACTTAGTAGTTATATGACCTTGGCATGCTACTCAAACATCCTTGTGCCTCCTTTTCCTCGTGTATGATTTGGTGATAATAATACTTAACTCACAGAAGTGCTATGAGCAGGAAATTAGTTAATATATGAACAGTGCTAGACAAATTATAAGCGCTCCATAATTGTTAATTGTTTTTTGTTTTTTTAGTCCTGGCTTTGTCACCAAATAATGTGGAACACAGTAAGACAAGTCATTTACTCTCTCTGTCAAATGAAGTTTACAGCACCTTCCTTAACTAGGTACTAAGTTTGCCGTAAATGAAAAGTTAAAAATGTTAGTAATTTACCTATTAACTTAAAAATATGATTTTTGTGTAATTGATTAACCTTAACAGAAATGGAGTAAATGGGATTAAAGATGTGTTGAATTTAGGTATAATGGTAAACGGGAGATACGAATAAAGGAAAAAATAGAAGAAGGGGCCAGGTGAGGTGGCTCACACATGGAATCCCAGCACTTTGGGAGGCCAAGGCGGGCAGATCACCTGAGGTCAGGAGTTCCAGACCAGCCTGGCCAACATGGTGAAACCCGTCTCTACTAAAAATACAAAAATTAGCCGGGCGTGGTGCCACATGACTGCAATCCCAGCCACTTGGGAGGCTGAGGCAGGAGAATCACTTGCACCCAGGAGACAGAGGTTGCAGTGAACCGAGATCGTGCCACTGCACTCCAGCCTGGGTGACAGAGCAAGACTTTGTTTCATAAAAAATAAACAAATAAAAAGTAAAAAAAGAGAACAAGGAAATAAATAAGCCAAAATGCTGTCTATTCCTGAGTTGGGAATTCTATATATACTTAACAGAATGTATTACATGCACAGACCAAAACCAACAATGTTTATAAAGCACAGAAACCTGAAAATTATAGAAAATATAAAGACCAATGGATTTAGAAAATGCAATATGATAAATGCTCAATAAAAATTAGTTATTATAAATAAACATATCTTTGGAACAAAATTTTAATGTCTATATTTTTATCTGCAGTTTACTAATTGGAAAATAGAAGTTCAAAAAAGTAAATTGCCCAAGGTCCACAACATAACTAGAACAATGTAAAAGCTGGAATTCAAGCCCAAGTTCTCTGCTGATAAAGCCCGTGTTCTTTCTCAGAATATTAACTGCCTCTCAATTCCATGAAATCACATTATGTAATATGCCTCAGGCAGTGGCAGAAACCTAGGCTGAAATAACCAACACTACTTGCCAAACACTTTAGAAAGATTATGTTTCTTCTCCATTACAGAAGTGGAACATATGGTTCAGGTGGGCAGACAAATAAGTGGTTAATGGTTTCATCAATATCCTAAAGGAAGAAGTTGAATAATTAATTGACACTAGAAAAACATTAACAATGCAAGACTGAGAAGGACTGATACAATCATCTATAGGTCCCGAAATACTCAGCTATGTAAATTTTATTTTGTATTGTGCTATGTTGTATATACTGAACTGTATAGGGAATTTTAAGGGTAGTTTTGCCATATGCAATTTTAATCTCTTATATTGGCTTCTTATGACCTAAAATTACACTTCCCAATCACTGATGACAGGCAAATTTAATTTATTCTCCTTATAGGACACTGCTTCTTATATATCCTATATAAGTGAAGGTAGGCTGTTATAGTCCATGAATGTGAAAATATCAGTAGCTTACCACAGTAAGCAATTATTCTCATTCAAAAATGCCTAAAATGGGTTTGCCTAGTAGGTGGTTGACTCTTGTTCAAGTTGTGACTCAGGGATCTGCGCCTCTTTATATTGTGAATGTGGTCTGCCATCTTCATCTAAGATCTATGAATCTTCTGCAATAAGGAGGAAAAGCAGGAAAAAAATCCTACATAAGAAATTTTGTAGGCCTGGCCTAGAAGTCTGCAGATCTTATAGCATTTCTACTGTAGATATAGTGTATGTTATATACATTACAATGTATATACAATATACATTCTTGTGGATAGAGAACTCAGTCACATGATTGTACCCTTTTACAATGGAGGATGAGCAAGGTAGTCTGCCTCTGTGTACAGGAGGATTTGGTGATAAACTAGGCAGTCTAAGAGATAGTCTCTCTACTGAAGATGATGTCTCATTCTAGATTTCCACATATTCAAATATTTTAAGGACCTTCCAAATGCATCCTTCCCAAGAAGTATTCTAGGATCCCCCAACACAGATGTGATTTCTGCCTTATGTGATGTATTACACCAGATTTCAGGGTTTTATTTTTGTTTTGTTTTTACATTGTTCTTAAGGAATTTACCCTAAAGGCAAACTACAGAGGTTAAGCATGTGATGCAGGGGCCAAAATTGTGAGTTCAAATGCCAACATGTTTACTTACTAACTTCATGACCTCACAAACTTGCTTCAACTTTCTGTAACTTTGTCTGCTTATCTATAAAACAATACGTACCTCAACGTCTGGTCAAAAGTTTCAATTGGCATAATATATATAAAGCTCTTAGAAGACTGCCTGGAACAGGTGAGTACTCAATAAGTGTTATCCATCATCTTAAATCTGCCATTTATTACCCATTTACTTATCTCATTTCTTATACTAAACCATAACCCTCCTCAGGGCCAAGATCATACCTTACTCAATTTCAGATGTTATGTATTTCCTCTGTAGTACTTGAGGAATATTAAGTAATCAAATAATTAGTGGTTTGAGACAAGTAATTTCTTTTAGTTCTTTTTAAAGATTTTAAATGCCCTGTCTTTTTTTATACAATGAGAAAAAATCAGAACAAAATTCATAGTGATGCTTCATACTCAGTTGCAAAATATTAAAATATATGTATTCATAATTTTCCCCATTACATCACACAGTTTAGTACATAAACATCCACCTAAATGTATAGGGTGGTATTTATGATTGAGTTTTACCCTGTGTGCCCTTTATATTAATGTAAACTCTTGAACAGTGACCAAAAATCATTACAGCTTGATGTCTTTTCAGTGGCTGGAATGAAATGAATTGGTCTCAGTCCAATTCCTGGTGGACAAGTGTCTAAATCAAAAAACACCACCACAATTAACATTACTTTACTTAATAATTTTAACCACTGAGGTCAAGGATAAAATGAATAATAAAATTTGAACTAACATTGCAACACAAGTTGTAACTTCTTCCCAAATAGAGCTTGGGTTAAGTTAAAAGGAATGCCTGATAACTAGTAAATTTACAGAATAAAAGGAAGAAAGGAACTCCAATGAGGATGTAATTTTATACATCATAATAGTCACATAATTTTATAAAATTAGATTTTCTATAATAGTCATTCCTTTTCACAAATAGCCTCAAAATCCAGTGACTATATTTTAACTTAATTACTTCATTAAAGATCTAATCTCCAAGCACAGAACATTCTGGAGTACTGGGGTTTATGACATCAACATAAAAACTTGGGGGGATAGGGGACACAATTCAGCTCATAACAGCAGGGGAAGTAAAATTGAAATTTTCAGTGGAATGATCAAGTTAGATTTTATTGAAATGGTAACGTTTGGGCAAAGGCACAAAATAGATAATTTACAAAACAAAACAATTTAAATTGCAATTTTGTTTATAATAAAAGTTTGCAATAAAAACCAAATTTGCAATTAATAAAAACCAAGTAAAGCTAACTAACATAAGAAGGAAGTATTACCTCAGAGAACTCATGAAAAGACCTGAGGAAAGCCCCAAGATCACCACCCAGAAAGCCTGAAGAAACTTGGCAGTGCTGTCTCCCTGCTGATTTTCTCTGCTTCTCTCTTCATATCTGCTTTGTTCTCTTCGAGCAGACCCACTCTCTCCACTAGACAGTCTACATGGTTGATGATGGCTCTCCATGGTCTGCAGTCTATACATATTCCATTTTTAGCAGGTTGTAGAGACTTATTAACCATTTTTCAATGCTAATTCGAAATTCCAAGGAGAAAAAAGTCTGACTGGCCCAGTTAACTAATGGACAAAGACCTAGGATCATGCAGAAGAAAGTTAGCTGCCCACAAGCCTTCTCCATGGAAGAATGCTAAGGATATGACTTGTGGACTAAGCAAATGCCTCCAACATAGTCTATAAAAGACAGTTAGGGCTGGGCGAGGTGGCTCACGCCTGTAATCCCAGCACTTTTGGAGGCTGAAGCGGGTGGATCATGAGGTCAGGAGTTCAAGACTAGCCTGACCAACATAGTGAAACTCCATCTCTACTAAAAATACAAAAAATTAGCCAGGCGTGGTGGCACAACACCTGTAAATTCCAGCTGCTAAGGAGGCTGAGGCAGGAGAATTGCTTGAACTCTGGAGTCAGAGGTTGCAGTGAGCCGAGAGCTTACCACTACACTCCAGCCTGGGCAACAGAGCAAGACTCCATCTCAGTAAAAAAAAAAAAAAACAAAAAAAAAAAAAAAAAAAAAAACAGTAATGTTTTCCTCTTCAGATATTGAATATTGCTTTTTATAAAACTTCATTGTTTCAACCCTTTTTCTTTATCTACTGTCACTCTTCCTTCATTAAAATTTACCAACTCTATATAAAATTACTCTAATCAGCTCATCCCTGATGTGGAAAAAGAGAAAGAGCACAAGAAATGAAGTCATTAACCCACGACCTTGGGTGTGCTACTTTGTACCACTCACCACACGTTAAAACTCTTCTCTCACTATAGGGTAATTTCTTGTTTACTTAAATCCCCAATTACTTATTCAAAAAATTTATTCAAAAATAAGTGTATTAATTTCTCACTGTGGGTCAGGGACTCTGATAAGGCAGAACCTCTAAACGTGGGATGGGGAAGGGTTTTATCTTACCTGCACTTAAGGGTTATTACTATTTGTAATTTAAAATTCCAATCTGCTTTATAATAACCCATGCTTATCTCATTAAAGTTTGCACCAAGATCCTCCCAGGAAAGTGAAGCAGAGAAAATGGAGGTCGAAACTGTAAGTTTCTGGAGGACAGGAGCTGAATCTTGTTACCTAAATATGAAGGATTTAACACATTTTTAGAAAACTATGTAGTGATGTTTTGTGGACTATATTCCACATTCTCATATCTCACATCTATAAACAACCTTTAAGGAGAAATTTCATGCTGGATGCACAACATCCAGCTGACAGATTAGTGAGGGTTAAATGAATGTGAATATAAGACCGTGAAATAACTATGAAATAAGAGCATTTTGGTTGGTACACACTATTCCTATGACAAAATCTTTTAAATCTCAAAAGATGTACAATCTCCTTTTCCTGGTACAAGGATTACCAAAAATTTCACATACGATGATGGTTTTATTTTATTTTACCTCGAATTTCAGCCTCTAACTTCAACATTCATATATCCCAAAAGTAAGCAATCCATGAACAGCGCCACAATTTAGGGTTATTAATTAGAATAAAGTTAGCAGTTTGACTACAGAGTTCAGCCTGTTTTCTTGTGATTCTTTAATGCGGTTGACTGCCTGCAAACATTTAAATGATTCCCCTGCCACTTGTCTATGTATTTAAGCAAATAGACTATTACAAGTACAAAGACGTACTTGGTTTTTCTAATTTGACAGAGGATAAAAGAAGGCTTTCGCGGCTTTGTTTTATTTCTAAACTCATTTAGCACCAAGTGCATATCCACTTTGACTTTTTTTTGAAACATGTTCGTTATGAAAATGGTCTAATAATGAGTAGTTGGACCTGGAGTTTTATCCATCCCCAAATGAGCCCAAGTTTGTTTCTCGGCATTTCTTTTATAATTATGTTCCCTTTCAGCCCATTCTGTGGTCTCCTCCTGAACATATTTTCTTTTGTACTGTTTCCTTTGACTGTGAATACCTCCTTATATGTGGTAATTTTTATTATAAGTCTACCATATAAATTCATCAACTGATATCTAGGTGTCTACCTTTCTTGAATTAATAATTTATAATATAGGTGCTTGCTCAAAATCGCATTATACATATTAGGGAAATATGCATAAATAAGCCATTCAATTAAAAAGAATATGAAGTATAAATGTCTTATAACTCTTGAGGTTGAGCTATGCCTAAGCCAAATGCTTGCAGGCAGATTGTTTTTAAGACTGTGACTCTGTAAGCAGATATGAGGGACAGGGACAGGGAAACCCGGAAGGAGGGAAGATAATGTAAGATCGTAGAACCTGAAAAACTAAGTTTCAGGACATGAGCTCCTTTACTCCTTTGTAAGTGGATCATATTCTGTAGTGTCCTACAACTGTTCAAAATGAGCTCAAAGTGCTGATTGTTAATTTTTCAGGAATTTTTTCAAATCAATTTTTCAGCCACTGATTGTTTAAAATTAGCCACAGTGCTAGTATTCATACCACAGAAATGAGCAAACACCACCCATTTTCACCTGTGAGACATCACTTATGAGTATTTTTATTTGCTCTACTAAGGGTCTACAGACTAAAGCAACATTTTTAAAATAAAGAACACAACCACACCTATTTATTTATGTACTACATATTCCTTCTCACGACAACTCAGACTTGAGTAGTTTAGGCATAGATTATCTGGCCTGCAAACCCTAAAATATTTACTAAATGGCTGTTTGCAAAAATATTTGCCCATTCCTGTTTTGAACTATGCTGGGTGAATTTCCAACCTTGGTAACACAGAACCCTATAGCAAGATTATTCCATTTATACCTTTGCCTTTGTTTTTCACTATTATAGGAGAGGCTAGCCTCATCTTCCCTGAAAAGGTTTACACATTTCTTTCCTAATCTTTGTGTTTGGTTTCTCATATAGGAGTACATATCTTGGCTCCCTAAATTTATGTTAGTTTTATTGAGATTTTAAATAGAAGCAGATTTTAAGGTCCCAGACCCTGGTATAAATATACTTTGGAAAAGTTTAACAAAATCCTACCATTAGAGGTAGATTGTATCTCTTGTTTAAACTCTGAATCTCTCCAGCACCATATATCAGTTTCTCCTTTGTGTGGCTGCTGACTTAATCTATGTCTCCATCTTGGCCTTCAGTTTTGCAATACCCAAGGTCCTCTTGACTCCAGCCATAGACTTCAGTAAGTCAGTGATGAGTCAATGTTTTTTCCAAAGAGCTATATTGCAACTTTGAGACTCCTAAGAGTGATCTTAAACCTCTGCTTCTTATTTTCTAGGTCTTTATTGGCTTCTGTTTTTCTTCTTCTATTTCTTCTTTTGTCATAATTCCACCACTAAAATAAAATAAGCATAGCTTATACAGATCTAAAGCAATGTATATAGCTTTCCTTGATTATCCGGCTTTTCCTACTTTTCATTATTATTTAAATTTTTTTAATGTTATTTCAATCAATATTTGCATAACTATCTTTATTTCTAAAGCACAGCTGTTCTTTTCCACATTAGACTGTTTCAGTTATTAACTGCTAATCCCAATACTAATTATAATGACTGATGAGAATTTCATAAAATTCACAATCATGGGAAAACCATTTAAGAATTATATGCCAAATATAATACAAACTCTAGTTAAAATCTATTATATTTTTCCAAATTTATTTTGAAATTATGTTGATCCAAAATATAGCCATAGAGACCAAAACTAAAAATATGCTATTTTAAATTTTCCTTTCCTAAGATGCTAAATATCAGGACAATGCTACCACCTTATAATTATCAGGTAAAGAAAAAAAGGTGGGTTAGTTTTGTTTCTATTATCAAGGTAGATATTAGGTGTTGTATCTTTCAAGAATCTTGCAATGAATGAAATTCAGCTTAAACTAAATTAAGCAAAATGGAAATAGGTACAAAGATGAAATCTCAGCATAGAGTACACGACTAAAGCAGGACTTTCTCTCTCTCTCTCTATCTCTCTCTCTCAACATAGATATATGTCTGTGTGTGTGTGTGTGTGTGTGTTGTATGTATATACATATGTACAACTCTATCCCTATTCATATCTCTTGTCTCTTGTCTCTGCTTTCACGTATGTTGGCTTTCTTCTCAGGCAGATTCTCTACATGTAGCAAAAATGGCAACTACAACAAATTTAAGTTGCATATTAGCTTTTGAGACCTAAAAAGTAAAATAACCTCTTTACCAATAATAGGTCAAGAGAATGTGCCTTAGGGGGATTTGGATTGTCCCAGCAAAAATGGGACATTGTCTTTTCCTAAATCAATCAATGAGGCCAAGGAAAATGATACAGTCTGATTGACTGAGGCTGGATTACATGCTCTCATCTGCAGTATTTGGGGAAAGGCCACATAAAAGTCTCAATTAATAATGGATTCTGTCAATAAATACATAAACAGCAAGAGAAGGGAAAAAAGAGCCATTGTATCTACCCATGTCTTCTATATGGACTATAAAAAGCTGCTTATTGCTAATGTGAAAATTTCCACTCTAAGGAAAGTGTGTGCTAAAATGAAATATAACTAAAAAGTTAGCACTATCCCTCTTCACTAGAAGGGCTTGCTCCATTTCAGGTGAAAGAATAATGAATAAGTGAATGAATGCATGGCTAAATGTTTAAGCATGGACTTGTCTTCTACGTCCAGGGCAATGCCTGCATTCAAAACTTCAAGGTCAAACTGACCATTCGTCAATCCTTAAAACAGGCATAATCAACCAGGGGTTGATGTAGCCATCTGGCCAGTATATATATCCACACCCTTGGAGTAGGCCCAGAGCCAGAAAAACCAAAAGAGACAGCTTAGGTCTGGGGAAATGGCCAGGTTTTTACTCAACAGCAACGTTCTGAACAATGCGTACTTTAAAGTCTTTCTTCAAAGAGCCCTCTAAAAATAAGGAAGTCATCATCTCATGGCTTGAGACTTTTGAATCCCTGAATTTTGTAAAGTGTCTCACTTTTCAACTGCCTAAAATCCCTCTATTCTCTATAAGTGCACAGTAAAATTTCTAATTATTTAATTTAATGCATAGATCTTTCATTCACTAGTTCATTCATCCAATTTTTTGCAATGTTGCTTTAAGTTACAAGACATTTCTTTTATTAAATATTCTGCATTCTTCCTCTCAATACTGATCCCTTTACCTTGGCTTTCCTCTCTCCTTTCTCTCCAAATTTTATACTACCCACTCCAGACTGAATGAATGCCAGTTTGATTAACACAGCACTCAATTTTAGGATGTATTTTATTAATTTCTAATTATGTGTGTATATGTGTATGTGCTTTAAAAATTAGATGGTAAATATGATTCACTGATAATTATATCTCTAGTCCTAAGTCCAATGGAAGACTAGCAATTATTCAGTAAAATAATTCAGTTTGTTTCAAATGAAAGTACCTGTGTCTGATTTGTGGTATGAAACCATTTGTACTTTAAAGAGAATGGGAAGGTGTCACAAGGAAGCTGAAAGAGATTTCTTGATAGTTTTAAAGGTTCTAGAGATTATTTGCTATGATGACTTCAAATTCAAAATGCAAGACTTTTCTTGCTTTCATATGTGTGAGAACTATTTTTCTCTCTCTTTAAGACAGAAAGAGAAATAGTAAATTCTGTGGATAAAATGCAACAGTGGGATGGTAGTGAAGAGACACAAATGTTTAAATGACCCCATGTGCAAATATTTTACATTTGGTAGATGTTTACATATTATATTTTGGAGTCAGTTTGATCCTGTGTGAAGTGAGAAAAAAAGATAGTGTTATCTTTACTTTAAAAAATCAGTAACTGGAAAATTAAAAAGTTAAGTGGTTAGGCCAAGTTCATGAATCATATTAATACATGAGTTCATCCTGTAATATGGGGCAGGATTATAATTACACTGAAGTTTCCCAGTCTCTTTACTTATTGATGAATTACATTTGATCAGAAATATCATCCTTTAAGTATTAATTTTCTTCATTTTGAAATAAGGGTAAAATAGTACCCACTAAATAAACTCATAGTGAAAAGAAAGAAAAAAAAAATGCATGGAAATCCGTGCTCAACAGGAATTGTTTATTTTGCAGCCACTTCAGCAGCACTCTCTGACTTTACCAGGCCAACTTGCCTTGTTTAAGAAAATGTTTGCGTAGAAAAGGCAGAGCAAAAGTGGAAAATAATCATATATTCTAGCTTGCTGATATGTAAGAAGAGAGGCTTTGCCAAAGAAACTTTGGCAATTCATTGTGCAGACCAACAAGAAGTGTTACTGGTTGAGAGTAGATCAACTGTCATGGGGGAAAGAGCCTGTGGCTAAAGATAGTGAAGTAGCCTCAGGGTAGGATGGAGAGGAAGGAATGTATGAATACCAAATGCCATTTCCCCATGAGACATTTGCAGTGGGAGATGATTGCAAACTAGCTAGGACCTATACTGGCCAACACAAGAAAATGCTTGCAGTTTCACGTTTTCTATGTCGAAATGCTAGTTTTCTGGACTAAAACTCTGGGTTAGGTACTCATTTTAAGGAATAAAATGCTATTAATATTGGTGTATTTTTATTTTTCATATACAAGTTGCTTAATATTCACAGATTTTTAAGGTTTGTAACAGAAAAGCTGCTGCAGATGTTTATATCAGGTACATGGAGAAACTGGAAACTGAGTGTAAGCTAAATGTTTTTAGGTCTGGGCTAGCAATTTAGAGAATTTGTCAGAGTACTTAGATACCTGTAAGTGTTGTTATACAACTTTCTTTCATTTAAAATTCAATGAACATTAACTTTAGATTAATTTTTAAGGCTCATGAATAAAAAATTCTTCCATTTAGAGTTTATTCAAAGTTTCTTAGAATTTATTTAACTATTCTTCAACTAACTAGGAAAAACTTAATATGGTATAGCCATCATTCTACCATTTATACTTTGATAGCAATTAATCAAGTTATTTACCTAAACAACAGTATATTGTTCTGAAATGAGAAATAAGAGTTAGCTTCTCAAAATGTTCACTAAGATCAGAGAGATGTTTGGAAGAAAATATAACTGAAGAACTGACATTTTTATTATTATAAACATTATTATTAATAATATTAGTATTGAGAGCAACTGTAGATTTCTCTTCCTCTAATTATTGATATTGTTATAAAGCCTAAGATTAATAATATACAAATACTAACACCTTACACATATCAAAATCTCATCCACCACAAATAATGTTATCTTTGTTTCCTCAGATTCTCCTCATTAAACTACCTGCCCTCTGTAATGTAGCTCTTCTGTGCTGCAGAAATTGATACTACACAAGAAAAGAAATGATGGGAGAATAGGGAAGAAGAGAAGAACTGGCCAGGTAGCAACATATAAGAGGCCAAGGGCCAGGCGCAGTGGCTCATGCTTGTAATCCAAACACTTTGGGAGGCCAAGGCGGGCAGATCACCTGAGGTTGGGAGTTTGAGACCAGCCTGACCAACATGGGGAAACCCCATCTCTACCAAAAATACAAAATTAGCCAGGCGTGGTGGCGCATGCCTGTAATCCCAGCTACTCAGGAGGCTGAGGCAGGAGAATCACTTGAACCCAGGAGGCAGAGATTGCAGTGAGCCGAGATTGCACCATTGCACTCCAGCCTGGGTAACAAGAGTGAAACTCCGTCTCAAAAAAAAAAAAAAAAAAAGCCAAGTAGAAACATATAATGAACCTGAGAGAAAAAGAAGAAAGAAAATAGAAGCCATATGGGCTAGAGTAGTATGAAGAGAGATATTTGGGTAGTGAAGATAACTGCAATATAGATGGATGGAGTTTTTTATTAGATGGAGCTTTATCATTCAAACACCAGAATTCCCTGGACACATGGGTCCAGAAATCAAATCCTAGCACTTTGGGGACCAAGGCGGTTGGATTGCTTGTGTACAGGAGTTCAAGACCAGCCTGGGCAATATGAGGACATCCTGTCTTTACAAAAGATTAAAAAATTAGCTGAGCATGGTAGCATGTGCCTGTAGTCCCAGCTACTCAGAAGCTGAAGTGGGAGAATCGCTTGAGCCTGGGAAGCAGAGATTACCGTGGGTCGAGATTGCACCACTGCACTCCAGCCTGGGTGATAGAGTGATAAAATTTTGAAATAATCCTGGCATAAAAAAAAAAAAACAGAACTGGTATGGATTTAGAATGATGATACAAAAGAGCAAAGGTCAATCAGGGTTCTCCGAATTAGAAAGTCAAAGAACCATTAAGAAGATGACAATGAAATGAATTCAGAAGGACAAAGTTGAAGAAGATACCTGTTTATAAAGTGGATATACCAGCCATAGAACTAAACAAACAGAGACCTACATAGTCTATGACATTAAAGAAGCTAAAATATCCCTTTATTAAGTGTTGAAATAGAAAAGTCTTTACCTGCCCATTGGCACACACATTCTCACATCTCCACACTTGATTTCTTAAGAAATCAAAGTCACTGTGAGAAGTAAGAAGAGTTCCAAGTTCACCTATCATGAATAAGTGAGGGCTTCTTCCCATATCTCAGTGGTCAAAATCAAATCCTCACAAGGGAAAGGGGTGCTAACAGGGGACTTAAAATTGGTTACATATTTGCTTCGGTTTGGGCAAAGAACATCTTCTTGTGGTAAACAGCTATTAATATTGTTATAAAGTAAACGGTTTAAATTCCCTTATGAAGCTACTATTTACAGACATGTGGAAAGTAAAGGAAATAAATCGTAAGTCCCCCTCCCCAGCCTACAGTTTGAGAGGTGGAACTGTGATGAATCTAATAAGCCTTTGCTTGGCAGCCTTTCTGGAATTTTTCAAGATCAATTATGCAGCACTTGCCAAGCCCTCCTCCTCTCTTGCCCCCAGTAAAAGAACAAAAAGAAAGGGGGTCAATGTGTAATAAATTGTCAATAAAAGGGCCATCTGCAAGTCCCGTTTAAATATTGGATTTGCCTTTGAAGGCATCTATGAATATTGACCAGGGTAAATGTGTTAAAAGGTTGAAATTTTTAACTTATAAATTTTCCCAGCCATTTTACCTCGTTAAATAAAGAGAAAAAGAATGTCTTTTTTCCTTATTGAGTTCCTTTCCACTACCCATCCTTTTAAAAAATTATTTTTCAGAATTTCATGAGGCAGAATCATAGAATAGGTAGAGAAAGGAACGAAGAAGTGGAATAGGGAGAGACCTTTTATAAGGCACTAATATTACCTACATAATAAACATAATTAGAGATTGGAAAATAGGGAAAGGAAAAAATCTGCATTGATCAGATAGCATTGAAAGGGGATTTATTATTATTTACTTGTTATCTACCCAGATATATTTTTGTGCATTTGTTTTAGAGAAAGGCAGCCTCCAAAGCAGTGTAAGGTAGTACAGAATTGGCGACAAGGCAAAAGAGATAATGAGAAAAGTTCCAGGATTTAAACATCAGAAATATTATTACATTTATCTATTTGCATGCCTATTTGAATTCGACTAAAAATAAGATGGAATCAGAAGTTCTAGGATTCACAAACTTTATAATATATGTTTATCATAGACAGGACATATTCAATAGATGACTGCTATGTTAGATCCTTTATTTATAAAATAGTACATTATTCACAGGAGTGAATCAGATTCAGAACCTTGGTAACTGCCTGGGTTACAGAGTGAGACCCTGTCTCAAAAAAAAGTATAGATAGCAGATATTTTAATAATGTATTAGAAATGAAATTATGCACATAAACACTTCGCTGTGCATTGATTATTTTTACCATCCTTTTAGAGCATAAGAAGCAGATAACCTGTCAAGATGTTCTCTAGAATAGAGAAAATCGAGTTTATTTCCTTCTAGAAAAGTAAATGTCCATTGTGATACCTTAAAAATGAGAAAAAGTTATGACTACATGTTTACAAATTAGAGGGAAATATTATAGAAAAATAATTTAATTTGTTAACACCAATAAGAAAGCAAAAGGATGCTTGACATGGCATGCCAAAAGCAGTTTAACCAAAAATCTTCAGGGTGCAGCAAAATTCTATAGACAGTTTGTTTAAATTTTTTACACAAAAATTTCAAAAAATTATTCAAAGATTGTTTTAGGTATCTCACTGGAATTATTCCATGAACCAGAATAAATTTCTGAATGTCTGAGGATATTTATAAACAGTCCCATTTTCCTTGATACTAAGTTGTAGAGTCCCCAATGCTGACTACTACTTTAATTATAATTCCTAATTTTAATTCTTATGTTGGCATTAATTCACTTAATACATTGTTTTGAGACTGAACACTGATATTTCTGAACTCTTATTAGCTCTAGGAAAAGAAGCTATACATTTTTGGTACCTGAGTGAGTCATCCTTGTTTCTAGAAGCTAACATTTTGAAGAGCCTTTATAGTCATGTAGATGTAAGGTAAATACAAAAAAAAAAAAAAAAAAAAAGACTCCATCTTTCTTTTTTCTTTTTTTTCTTTTCTTTTTTTTTTTCTGAGATGAAGTTTCACTGTTTTTGCCCAGGATGGAGTGCAATGGCATGATCTCGGCTCACTGCAACCTCTGCCTCCTGGGTTCAAGTGATTCTCCTGCCTCAGCCTTTGAGTAGCTGGGATAACAGGCGTGCACCACCACGCCTAGCTGATTTTGTATTTTTAGTAGAGAGGTTTCACCATGTTGGCCAGGCTGGTCTTGAACCCCTGACCTCAAATGATCCAGCCACCTTGGCCTCCCAAAGTGCTGGGATTACGGGCATGAGCTGCCGCACCCAGCCAACTCCATCTTTCTATAGAGACATCCAAATAGTGAATAATTCAAAAGCAGATGTTTCAGGCTCAGATGCTAAACTGTTTCATAATGTAAATTTTTTAGGTAGGGATATTGCTCTACAGATAATTATTATGTTATCTGAGAATTCAGAGACCAGATAATAGGTAAAGGGACTTAGTAAAGAGAAAATATAAAAAAGAGACTATAGTTTAAGTAAGAAGAGATCCCTAGGATCATAGTGATAAGTTTGGCCAAAGGGGAATAACAACTACTAAGAACATGGAATAATGGGGATTAGTCTTGAAGATCAATTTTTCTTTCTAATCATTATTTTTATCACTTTTTAATCTTATTTTAAGCATTTGGAATGTTTAATTTAAACATTCCAGATGAGTGGTAATTTAAGGAACAGAGAGAGCTTGGTGTGTGTATATGGTAATAGAAGTGACTCAAGGATATCCACACTCGTTGGAGTAATTAATGTGCAATGATCAGAGTTGAAGAGAAGTAAACATCAGAAGTATTGGTGAAAGAGACTGAACTGCCTATATTTATCAAGAGACAGTCTCCAGCTACCAAAAATGTATAGCTTCTGTTCCTAGAGCTAATAAGAGTTCAGAAATATCAGTGTTCAGTCTCAAAACAATGTATTAAATGAATTAATGCCAACATAAGAATTAAAATTAGGAATTATAATTAAAGTAGTAGTCAGCATTGGGGACTCTACAACTTAGTATCAAGGAAAACGGGACCATTTATAAATGTCCTCAGACATTCAGAAATTCATTCTGGTTCATGGAATAATTGCAGTGAGATAGCTAAAACAATCTTTGAAAACTTTTTTGAAATTTTTGTTTAAAAAGTTTAAACAAACTTTTCTGAGCACATAAACCTACCTGTCCAATGTGTGAATGACAAAAAATTTAAATTTGAGATGAAATGCAGTTTTCCTAAAATATCCGTTTGCTGAAATCTTCAGTTAAATACTAATTGCTTTGGTTTTTGTCTTAAGAATACATGCACATTCCTTCAGCTAGCTGCTTTTATATGTAATTGAATCTTCACAGCACTTTAAGGTATATGTTATTTTCTTTGTTTCACAGGTGACCACAGGTAAGAAAACAGATTTAATGGCCTCTACAGGTCACGCTTTTAGTCCGCGATACTACACTGCTCCAAAGAGAGTGAATATACTAGACAGTTTACTTCCTTGGTCCTTTCAATGGTGAAGAATCCCTAGAAGTTAAGAATAACACAAAGCATAGCCTAAATATTATTACTGCAGTGCAAACACATATTAATTGTGGCTATGAGTTTTTTCTATTATTCTTCAAATTTTCCCTTATCTTTGACATTGTGCTTATATATATTTGGTAGGCAAGTGAATAATAAAACTTTTTTCTAATCACAGTTTGTCTTTTGAATGATCTCTTGCCTATTCTTTCTTTCTTTCTTCCTTTCTTTCTTTCTTTTTTTTTTGAAACAGAGTCTCACTCTGTTGCCCAGGCTGAAGTGCCTTGGTGTGATCTCGACTCACTGTAACCTCCACCTCCCGAGTTCAATCGTTTCTCCTGCCTCAGCATCCCAAGGAGCTGACATTACAGGAGCCTGCCACCATGCCCGGCTAAGTTTTGTATTTTTAGTAGAGACGGGTTTTCGCCATGTTGGCCAGGTGGTCTCAAACTCCTGACCCCAGGTGATCCGCCCACCTCAGCCTCCCAAAGTGCTGGGATTACAGGCATGAGCCACAATGCTGGGCCAATTCTTTCAAGACATATTTACAAATATGTGTGTTTTTACATTTATTAAACACAGTATCTATACTTGTTTCTTGAATAAATTTAAAACAAAATCTGTACTCATGAACATTTTTCTTATCAAATTCTATCGTACTAAAAGTAAAGATGGCCTCTCATTGATACCGCAGAGATTTTTTTCGAGGGAGTGGATAGGTGAAGACAGATGATAAAATTTGAAGATTTTTATGTTACAAAAGTCATCCACAGAGCAAAGATAAGAACTTCAGTAAAATAAAATCAAAAATAAAATCTTTCTTGAGATCCAAAGCTAAGAAAATATCACTTGCCTAAAATATTTAAGAAAGCAGTATCCACAGGTGGTATTTAATAATATTTTAATATCACAATTTATAATGAATTTAAATGAGAATTGCTGCATGCCTTTGTCCACTTTGTATTACTATAACAGAATACCTGAGACTGAGTAATTTATAAACAATAGAAGTCTATTTGGCTCATTGGTCTAAAGGATAGAAAGTCCAGGAGCATGGTGCTGGCATTTGGTGGTGGCCCTCATGCTGTGTCATCCCATGGCAGATGATGGAAGGGCAAAAGAGCAGGAGAGAATCAGAGAGGATGGGTGATGAAGTCATCTATTTTATCAGAAATGCACTCCTGCAGTAACTAACCCCTTCCCACAATAATGCCATTAATTCATTCATGAGGGCAGAAACTTTGTAGCCTGGCCACCTCTTAACAGTCTCACCTCTTAATACTCTCATGATGCCAATTAGATTTCAACATGAGTTTCAGAGGGGACATCCAAACCACAGCACCACAGCATATGGGAAATTTCTAACATATACCTGCTTATGGCACTTGCGCTTAAATACCTTAAGATTTACAAAGACATTAAAAAAAAACTTCTTGCAGTGTCAGTGTTGTTTCTATAGTGTTTAAAAGAATTGAATCATTAATTTATTGATTTTTAAATTTTGCCTAGCTGCATGTAGGCATTTGGCATATATTTCTATGAATACTTAAATGCAATACAAAAATTGGATTCTAATATACAATACATCTACTTCAATTGAACTGAAAATGAGGTTTAATTTTTCAATTATTCTTTTAAAAAATTTCCTCTTAATTATGTATATGTTTGGGTGAAATACTGTCATCTTAGTTAGAACTAACTACTTTTATTTATTTATTTATTTTGAGATGGAGTTTCGCTCTTGTCACCCAGGCTGGAGTGCAATGGTGCGATCTCAGCTCACTGCAACCTCCACTTCCCGGGTTCAAGTGATTCCCCTGCCTCAGGTGCCCGCCACCATGCCCAGCTACTTTTTGTATTTTTAGTAGAGACAGGGTTTCACCATGTTGACCAGGCTGGTCTCAGACTCCTGACCCCACCTCAGCCTCCCAAAGTGCTAGGATTACAGGCCTGAGCCATGGTGCCCGACCAGGACTAACTACTTTCAAACTAAAAAATAAGCCCCCAAAATTCTAAATTTGTAGTCAGTGTATGTTACAGGCTGTAGTAGAAGTTCTAAAACTTCTTCTCACAATCTAGACGAATGAAAGAAAGAATTACTGTTTCCTTAGTGTACTATAATAGCAGAATTTTGCATGTTTCCTAAAAGTAAGTTAATTACCTTATTGACTGAGTTTGTTCAGTAAATTTATTTTTCCCATGTGTCTTAGTGTATTTTGTATTGCTATAAAGGGATACCTGAAGCTGGGTAATTTATAAATAAAAATATTTATTTGGCTCATGATTCTGGTTGCTGGAATGTTCAAGATTAAGCGTCTTCATCTGGTAAGGGCCTCAGGCTATTTCCATTGATGGAGGAGGGCGGAGGGGAGCTGATATGTGTGGAGATCACACAATGAGAAAGGAAGCAAGGGAGAGAGAGAGAGGGTAGATTCCAGGCTGTTTTGAACAACCAGCTCTCATGGAAACTAATGGAGTGAGAACTCATTCACCACTGAGAGAGGGCATTAATATATTTATGAAGGATCTGCTCCCTGACCCAAACACCTCCCATTAGGTCCCAGCTCCAACACTGAGAATAAAACTTCAACATGAGATTTGGAGTGAAAACATCCAAACCATAGCACAGTGTATACTCATGTTTTAAAAAAAAATAGCTGTGTGATCTTAAAATATAATCAGAAATATTTCTAATATTGATAGAAGCTTCAATTTTAATTTATTGAAAAATATTTTTTGAAATCCCAGAGTCTCAAAATCTCAACATCATTTTATAGAAATGTATTTAGAATTAGGAATAGTCGTTTAAAAATATTTAAACCATATGAGTCATATCTAACAAAACTAACATTCTGATATGATGAGTTTTATAGAGCAAATTATCAAGTCACATAATCAGATGTGTTTGCGATATCACTTTTTCTTTAGATGACTGTGAGTTTACACATGGAATTAAATCACAGTTCACTTTTATCACTATACTCAGAAATTTGTAACTCAAGAATTTTTAAATCTTAATAAAGATGCATTCAAGTGGAATGGAGCAACTTGCAACAGATGAATGCCCCACCTAGAAAAACTAGATAACAAACTTGTGCAGTGGCTTACGCCTGTAATCCCAGCATTTTGGGAGGCCGAGGCGGGTGGATCATTTGAGATCAGGAGTTCAAGACCAGCCTGGCCAACATGGCAAAACCCCATCTCTACTAAAAATACAAAAATTAGCCAGGTATAGTGGCGCATGCTTGTAGTCCCAGCTACTTGAGAGGCTGAGGCAGGAGAACAGCTTGAACCTGGGAGGCGGGGGTTGCAGTGAGTCAAGATTGTGCCATTGCACTCCAGCCTGAGCAACAGAGTGAAATTCCATCTCAAAACAACAACAACAACAGCTAGATAAGTGAAATCTCAGAGAGTTGTTTAAACAATGCACATTGGAAGAGCTAAGACTCCAGAGAATGAGGAAGCTTGAAAAGTAAGTTTAGCTCTATAGCCATGGCATTTGCCAACCATAGTCGGGAGATTCTCGGATGACCCCCTCTGACCCATGCCATTGTATAATTTTCTCCCCCTGAGTGTAGAAGTCATTCTGTAGATGATGGATGTCTTCCCTATGATTAAGTTATGTTATATGGCACAGGTTTTAAGATTTTAAGAAAGTGAGATTATTCTTGACAAGCCTAATCTAATCAGGCGGGCCCTAAAAAGAAACTAGACTATTCCTAGTGAAGAGATTCCAGGTGTGATAGGGATTTGACATGAGGCAGGTTCTCTGAGGCTGGGTTTACAGATGAAGGGGGCCACATGGCAGGGAACAGCAGTACCTTCTAATAGCTGAGAATAACCCCTGGCCAAAATACAACAAAAAGATGAAGACCTCAGGTCTGTGACTGCAAGGAACTAGAACTAAATAAACTGCCAACAAGCTGAATGAGCTTGAAAACAAATTCTTCCTTAGTCAAATCTCCAAATGAGCACAAAGCCCAGCTGACTCTTTGATTTCAGCCTTGTGAAAACATACCAGAGAACCCAGTCATACACCCAGATATCTGACCTACAGAAATATAACCTAATAAATGTATGTTAGGATAATAAGTTTGTGTCAATGTGTTATGCAGCAATTCCAAGCAAAGATAGAAGTCTAAGAATCTGGTGTTTATACTGATAAAAGACCAAGACACAGAAAAACCAGAAAAGCTTTTGGACTTCAGGGATCCTTAAGGAGCTGGCCAGTTTCTGTTAGAGTAGGAGACTAAAAACTTAAGTGGAAAGCCTCTGGAAAAAAAATCATATTTTTCAGCAAATGAGCAAGATAGGGATAAATTTCAAGAAAACTCCCTAGACTCTCAAATGAAAATTTTGCAAGGAAAAAATGAACCAAAACCTGACTGAGCCTTACCATGATTACAATCAGCCTCTACTCAGTAAAATCCATGATGGATTAAGAGATCACTCTCTCTGACTAATGGAAAGGGTAAACCATCTCCAGAGAAAGATGGCATTATTTGGAGTTTCTACAGTGTTTTGTATTCACTACCAGCATTTAATCAAACATAACTAGTCATGCCAAAAGTCAGAACCATGTGACTGAAACAACAGAAAAACAACAGACAATAAAAACAAATCCGCAAGGGATCCAGATGTTAACAAAAAGTTTTTAAAACACTGCCTTTCAAATTCATAAACATTGTCACAGGTGTCTTACTATGAAATGTCTTTAATCTAATTTTATTTCCTTTAGAAGTGTGAGGGGCTGAAAAGAAACTAGCCTGAAGATAAATCTTAATCTCTTGTCATAACCTAGTCATAAAGGAACTCAGACAATGTTTAACAATAATTTATCAACTCCATGTGAAATGTATTCTACTTAATCCAAGAAAACACAAATATTCATTTACTTATATGGTATCGATTCTACATGTATTAATTGTTTTTGCTTTTGTTCTTAAATATAAAATTGAAGTGATTTTTAACACATTAGCTTAAACATTTTACATAAGGAATACAAGAATAGGCATTTCTTAAACTGTTTTTGTTCATTTCTACTTCAGAAAATTCTACTCTCCCGAAATGGTGTGAACTTGCTTTTGAAAGATAGGCTTTTATGAAGAAACACCTAATTATTGTATTATTATTAAGATAGTATATTAATAATGGTTATTAGCTACTAATATTACTGCAGGTAGAAAATTATTATATTTTAACACTCAAATACAAAGAAACATATTAATTAAAATTCCCCATTCTGGTTAAGGGGGATGCACTGATATTTAGTAATTATAGGACCATAATTTCATTTTTCTTTAAATAAACAAAATATTTTGCATAATCATAATTTGCCATATCCCAAAGGGTTTGAAAACATATTTTATACAAAATAAAATATTAAAAGATATCACAATAGTTAAGTTGAAATTAAACGTAAAATCAGTTTGTAAATAATATCAAATGCTAGTATTATGAGAACTTATAGGATATTATTATGAAATAATTTGACTCCAGATTTGTTCCTATATATGAATTATGTGCTTCTACACTTACAATAAGCCAGTATTCTCTCATCTTAAATCCATTGTTGACTATTACAGACTAGCCTCCTGAAATGGGAAAAATGAACTTTTTCTGCCAATGCTTCCTTCTTTGGTACTCATTAAAATGAAACAAATCTGTAAAACATTAAAGATTTGGGCTTTAGACTTCACTCTGAATTACCTTTTCTGAATTTTAGAGCCTTTCAATAATTCAACACTTTTATTTATTTCAAGGTTGGTCAGTATAAAATTTCACATTGGCACGTGAATTTTTTTTTATTTCAGGACTAGATCCTGAACTGTACACTATGGCCGTTTGCTGAAAATGACTTAGCAAAGGACTAATATTAAGGTTTCCAGCTTCCCAGATTATAACTGTTAGATCAAAGAATAGCTAATAAACACTGAATAGATGAGACAATACTGAAGAAATATATTGCCTATATTTATCATTATTAAATATGGTTTATGGTTTATGTAACTCCTATGTCTAAGATGCCTGGGGCTTGCAGTCTAGTTATGCTGTAGTAGTCAAGGTGAAGAAAGAAACAGCATTTTGGTTGTCCTTGCCCTTGTTCAACACTTGAGAAAAAATATTTCACTGGAGTCAGCTTTGTACAAGACAATGAACTTTGGAATTGACAGATCTGTGTTTCAATCCCGTTCCTATCCTTTATTAGCTGTTGGACATTAAACAAGTTACTTAATTTATCTTAACCTGAATTTGTCCCTAAAGTACTTATGGAGAAATAGATGTAATACATTTAAAGCTCTTAGCCATTAGTAGCCATTCAATAGATAGTAGATATTCCTGGATGGCCTGGCCCTCCACAGGCAAGTGTTCTATCCAGCCGTTCAAAAGAGTTAAGTAACAGAAAACAACATCGATCAACAGTAAATCTGAAGTCTGTAAGGATTTAAACTAAACCTTATGGTATGCTATGCCTTGTGGAATCAAATCCCACAATGATCATTTCTCAACTTGCTAATACACAAGTGTTGTGATGCATTTCTTAACAGTAGCTTTCATTGTGAGCTGCACCAGGTTTTGTCCTGGTTCTGACTCTTGCTTAGGCACTCAAGATACCTTTGCCTGGAATACATTTCAGATGAGTGTCTTAGATTAGGGGAGTCTCTCTATTTACTCATAATATTGGTAGATATCTTTGTTCCCTCCTCCTAAAGAACTATTTGCTCATGAAAATTAGAAAATGTGAAGGAGATGCGTAAATATGTTTCACTTCTCTAGTCTCCCCATTGCAAATGCTTGTCTTCATCTTCCCTTTCAAGGAAATTATAGCTGTACTCAACGCTTTCCTTGCATACTTTGAGGTATATGTGCCTTTATTTCTCTCTTGGTCTTCATTTCCTATTCAGAGTTCATTTTTAGGTGGAGCATCCATACCAAAAAACTAAGGAATTTCTAAACACACGAATGCACTTATAGAAATTATATAAGATATGTGTTATTGCTAATCTGACCCGTTCTTTGAGACCCAGTTAGGTCAACTCCAACATTTAAGTTTTCCTAATCAGCTGAACCCATCTCTGAATTCTAATAGCAATTTATAATACTTTCAGTTCATATCACACTTGGCCTTATATAATAGTTTTGTATGCACATGACTTTATTTTCTTCAAAACACCTGGCACAGCATAAGGGAGACAAAAGAGCATGGACTTTGAATGTCACACAGACCCAAGTTGAAATTCCAGCCTCACGATTACTGGCTGGTTTGCCTTGAAATAGTTACTTAATCTTGGACCAGTTGCTGCATCCTGTGTGATACTTAACCTGTCTGTGTCTCAGTCTCCTCATCTATAAAATGGAGATAAGAGTATTTTGTTAATATATAGGCGTTGTGATGAATAAATTAGATATTTCATGTAAAACATTCAGAACAGTTACTGGGACATGGCAAAGACATTAAAAATACTTGCTTTTAAAGTGAATAATTATATTATAAAAGTATCAGTATATTTAAACTCTACTTTTTTTTCCTTTTTTCCCAGCTTTTTTGAGGTTAAACTCTAAATTTTAATGTTACCAATAAATGTAATCAGACTGTCTTTTCGGGAATATTGCATGAGTTAAGTATGCTATTTTATGCAAAGAATATCTAGAATATTTCCTAAAATTCAAACACTAATTTAAATTTTATCTTCTTCTGGAAAGATAGAATGTTTTACGCATCTTTGAAATGCCTGAACCTTTTTGTGCATAATTATATTTCACTAAAAATGTGTTATGTTAAATTAAATCAAATATAATTGAATTGAATAGCATTCCACCAAATAAATTATTGTTGGAGGAGGTGTTTTTTCCCTCTTCAGTGATTTATTATTTCTGATTTTGAAAATTAGCAGATTCTGACAAATAGTCCTAACATTTGCTATCCACATTTAAATAATTTGAAGATTTCCCTTCTTTCCATGGTGAGATATCTTGATAACTTACAGCTTTTGGACATCAGAAGAATCTAATTCTCAAATCTAAAGGAATCATCTGTTGAACTTCAAAGAGAATTAAATTAAAAATGTGCTATGTACTATACAACAAATTCAGAAATACCTAAAGCAAAAATGAAAAGTCTATTTTGCTATCAAGTAAATAAACTAATCCATTCAGCAAATAATGGTTGAATGCATATTATGTTTACTTCTGGGCTAGACATTGCAGATAACAAGGACATATAAGAAATGATCATTTTCTATATTTAATAGGTAACAGTGCTTTAAGTGAAATAAAGCATGAATATAACAGAAAGAAGTTGTTTATTTTTATGTTAGAAGTGGAACAACATACTTTATGAGTTATAAAGACAAGTGCAAAGTATATTTCTAGCTGAAAAATAAGAAAAGACTGAAAACAAAGGGATATCTGAGCTAAGTAACAGAGGAGGTATAAATGTATTGATGTTGAGATGGAGACGCAAGTACACTTGAACTCTACAGATTGAAGACTGTCTCAACAAGATGTATTATGTCCCAAAAATGATATGTGCAAGTCTTAAGCCCTGGTACCTGTGAATGTGACCTTATTTGGAAAAAAGGAGTTTTGCAAATGTAACCAAGTTAAGATGAAGTTATACCAGATTAACATGAGCTCTAAATCCCATGACTGGTGTGCTAATAAGGAGACAGAGATTCGGAGATACACAGACACACATACAGAGAAGAAGGCCAGGTTACAACAGAGGTGGAGATTGGAGTAATGCAGCCACAAGCTAACAAACACCAAGGATTGATGGCAACCACCAAAAGCAAAGAAGAGGCAAGGAAAGATTCTTTCCTGGAGCCTTCAGAGGGAGCATGGCCCTGCTGACACTTTGATTTTGGACTTTTAGCCTTCAGAATTATGAGACAAGCAATTTCTGTTGTTTTAAGCCACCACATTTGTGGCAATTTTTTATGTCAGCCCGAAGAAACTAATACATTGATCACAAAAGATGTTTTCCACAAGCTTCTTTCTTCTGTTGAAATGGGCTTTAGTAAAAACCACCTGAGCTTTGGTGTCTTAAGTCCTGACTGCCTTTTTTACTAGTTGTGCAGCTTCGGTTAAATTAACTTCTAGCTCAACCTAACTATAAAAAGGATATGCTGATATCTACATGTTTTTATTTTTTTATAAATCAATAGAAATAAAACATACATGTTATCTGATACACAGCAGACGTTTTATCAGCATTAACAGTGATAACGCTATTAGTGATTACTTTTATACAGGGTCCTATTGCTGATTGCAATTTCCAAGAACTCTGATGGTGACATAATTAATAAAATAGATAACCCCAGACTTTAAATTATGTCTTCTTAGATTTATTATACTTCAGATTTGGAAGATCTAAGACATACCTGTGATTTTTAAGAATATTAATACATCAAGATTATGTTTGAAAACAAACGAGTTACCAGATATCCCCTTTTTTGCATAATTACAAGTGATACGTCTGCCTCTGAGCATCATGTTTGATTGATATTGGTAGTCTGATGATACAATTAAATTAAAAATGTTATTTTATAAGAGTGGATTGGTGATATCTTGGCATTATATTCAATAGTATTAGATATCAACAGGTTTCTTGGTTCTTTGTACAGGTGCACTAATTAAGAAGTCACATAGTCTCTGATTTTTTCATTTTTGAGGAATATAAAACAAAAAATACCATGATGCTTGTTCCATGCTTCTTAAAATGTGATTTAGACCTATCTAGATGTGTATAGTAGTCTGCTGGGAATACCAGTTAACTGCACTATATAAACAGTGCATATATTCCTATAGGCTCCACTTTAGGAAGACTTTTAAAAGGGAATTCAATGTATAATATCAAAACAAGCATAATAATGAACAAATAGCTAACAATACAGTATCTAAAGCCAGAGAGCCTCAGTTCATATGCTTATCTTAGCCAATCATTAACTTCATGAACTTGGGCAAGTTTTTTAACATCTGTTTGCCTCAATTTTCTTCATCTATAAAGTGGGGATATTCAATAGTATAATAGTATTGCATTTAATATGGTTACTAATTGAGTTAATACAAGTGAACCACTTAGAAGAGCACTGCCTCTGCTGAAAGTCATCACAGATATTACAAACAAATGGAAAATATCCTATGCTCATGGATTGTAAGAATTAATATCATTAAAATGGCCACATTTCCCTAAGTAATACACAGATTCAATACTATTTTGATCAAACTACAAATGTCATTTCTCATAGAATTAGAAAAAAATATTCTAAATTACATGTGGAACCAAAAAGAGCCCCAATAACCAAAGCAATCCTAAGCAAAAAGGACAAAGCCGGAGGCATCTCATTATCCAATTTCAAACAATACTATAAGGCTGCAATAACCAAAGCAGCATGGTACTGGTATTTAACAGACACATAGACCAATGGAACAGAATAGAGAACCCAGAAATAGAGCTGCACACCTACAGTCGTTTGATCTTTGACAAAGTCAACAAAAATAAGCAATGGGGGAAATAATTCCCTGTTTCATTAATGGTGCTGGGACAGTTGGCTAGCCATATGCAGAAGAATAAAACTGTACTTCTACCTTTCACCATATACAAAAACTAACTCAAGATGGACTGAAGACTTCAATGTAAAACCTAAAACTATAAAAATCCTAGAAGAAAACCTAGGAAACATCATTCTTGACATTGGCCTTGGGAAATAATTTATGACTAAGTCCTCAAAAGCAATTGCAACAAAGACAAAAATTGACAAGACAGACCTAGTTAAACTAAAGAACTTCTGCACAGCAAAATAAACTATCAATGGAGTAAACAGAAAACCCACAGAATGGAAGGAAATATTCACAAATTATGCATCTGACAAAGGCCTAATAGACACAATCTGTAGGTAATTTAAACAATTCAACAAGCAAAAAACATAACCTCATTGAAAAGTGGGCAATGAACATGAAAAGACATTTGTAAAAATAAGACATACAAGTGGCCAATAAACATATGAAAAATGCTCAACACCGTTAATCATGAGAGAAATGCAAATCAAAACCACAATAAGATATCATCTCACACCAGTCAGAATGGCTATTATTTAAAAAAATCAAAAAACAGTAGATGGTAGCGAGGCTGCAGAGAAAACGTAATACTTTATACATTGCTGGTGTTCATGTAAATTAGTTGAGCCATTCTGGAAAGCAGTTTGGGAGCTTTCTTAAATAACTTAGAACTATCATTTGACTCAGCTATCCCATTACTGGATATATACCAAAAGTAATATAAATTGCTCTACCAAAAAGATGCATGCACTTCTATGTTTATCTCAGCATTACTCACAATAACAAAGACATGCATTCAACCTAGGTGCCTGTCAATGGTGGACTGCATCAAGAGAATGTGGTCCATATACCCCACGGAATACTACACAGCCATAAAAAGAGCAAAACCATGTCCTTTGCAGCAACATGGATGCAGCTGGAGTACATGATCTTAAGAGAATTAACACAGGAACAGAAACCAAATACCACATGTTCTCATTTATAAGTGGGAACTACATATTGGGTACTTGTGGATACAAAGATGGCAACAATAAACACTGGAGACTACTAGATGAGGAAGGGAAGGAGGGCAGCAAGGGCTGAAAAACTACCTGTTGGATATTATGCTCACTACCTGGATGATGTGATCAATCAAGTCCCAAACTTCAACATCACCCAATATACCCATGTAACAAACCTGCATATGTACTCCCGAATCTAAAATAAAAGTTGAAAAAAAAAAAAAAAAGAATAGCACCTGAAACTAAAGCTGAATTTAACCATGAACCTATAAACCTTGGCATTAGGAAAGTTCTCTTGTGTAGCTCATTCCAAGCCTTGGAACGTGCCCTTGCAATCTTTGCACAAGCTCTTTTCTTTTTGTAAATATACAAAAATAAGACATTTATCCATAGTCATTTAAGGCAGAGACTCGTTTCCATTCTTATTCCCTTTTCATCAGGTTTCTTTCATGTCAGATGGATTGGAATGGGACAAGGCACTTTTCAGATTCAGCTATGGGTAAGTTGAGTTGGAGAGATGCTTTGGTTTTAGCTGAATAATTTGCATATATAGTTAAGATATTACCATTTTGATGAAGAAATGTATTCCAGGGTTACAACTCCTGTGCTGATTTTCCCAGGGTCATGACAGGAAGGTGAAAGACAAGAGCTTGTATCACAAGATACATTAACTTGTCCTGTAGCACCTGTCACTAAGTATGTGGGTAATAGAGGTTTGAAATGTATACAGCCAGAAGCTGGACTCTAGGAAATTCTTCCAAATCTTGTAGCTTATACATGAAATAAAGTTGACAGAGCTTTTCCCCATTTTAAAATATATCAAAAATTTACACAGCATTATAAATAATGAGTCGTGATGCAGAAGTAAAGTTTTTCTAATATTAATAATAGCAAAAAAATCAATTATGATAGGAAGGCTAAATTATTTTTTTAAAAAATTGATATTGTATAATTCATGTTATTTGAAGTGACAATGAAAGGGTCTGAAGACAAAAGAAAGTAGTATAGCAGTGTGTTATGCATTTAATTTATAGTTTTTTAGATTTTGTGATGCTTGTGGTATTGTGGTTCCTTTTCTCTTTCCAAATAAACGTTTACTTATATACTTACTTTTATATACAGTCTTTTGGGTGTTTGTTTGTTTGTTTGAGATAAGAGTCTTGCTCCGTTGCCAGGCTGGAGTGCAGTGGCACAATCTCGGCTCACTGCAACCTCCAACTCCCTAGTTCAGCGATTCTCCTGCCTCAGCCTCCCAAGCAGCTGGGATTACAGGCATGCGCCACGTCTCCCAGCCAATTTTTGTATTTTTAGTAGAGACAGGGTTTCATCATGTTGCCTAGGATGGTCTCGATTTCCTGACCTTGTGATCCGCCTGCCTGGGCCTCCCAAAGTGTTGTGATTACAGGCATAAGCCACCGCTCTCAGCCTATATACAGTTTTATATTCATTTTCTTAATGAGCGAACAATAATTTTATAAGCTTTAGTATTTACAAAATCTAGGATTGCCTCTGCCCCTTCATATTAACTGATAAAATCACAAAACTACTAAAAATTACCTGTGAATACATATAAATATATATATACACATAAATGCATATGAATGTTAAAAAGGCCTAATTTTTAAATGTAACCTGAGATTCTAAAGAAATTTACAGCTTCTAGAGATAGAGGTCAGACTGTCTATCTCTGCCATGTATAATTTTGAGATTCACTGTTTTATTGAAACCATTCCATAGACATTTATTGAGCTCCCACTAAGTCTTGACTGGAATACAAATTGAACACCTCACTGTCTCCATTTTCAAGTAGCAGAATATCTGTAGAAACAGAGGGTTGCTGTCAGATAAATGAATGACAATGATAAGAAGAAAAAAAATACAGGAAGAGTGGCAACATTTCAATTTTATTATGTTTATTTGGGACCTTTGATTTTTTTTACAACACCTCTTTTATTTTCTGAGAGTTACTCATTGTCACATCTTCCGTAAGAGAAATTAATTAGTAATAATAACTGAGAAATGTTATATAGGCCTAAGTAATTAGGCTGCAAATATTTTCAGATATTACTAAGTCAAAAGAGTGTTTTGGCATGCAAAAGAATGTCTCAGCAGAAAACAATGAAATGAGAAAAATGGGCACAGGTATTTTCTCTTTCATGTAACTGATGTTATCCTGGAAATTCCAAAATCCAATTTTTATAAAAATTACTAGTGAAGCAATTCCTCAGCATAATATAGAAAAAGATCCCTTTTTAAAATAAAGATTCATTTTAATTGCCTTTGTGTGTTTACAGATATTGATAACATAAAGTACCATATACCTATAGAAAAAAACATTATTCAGAGTAAAAGGCATAAGATATATTAAGAGAAACAAAGACTGTGCAAAAAAAAAAACCTCACATTTATTAAAGTGGGTTAAGGACTGCAGTTTCTCACACTGGAAAGAGAAAATGAGCTAATAATATTATATAACTAACAATTTATGATGTCCTGCACCAAACAGGCACTCAGTAAATATATATGCTTGGTGATAATGACTTATGTAGAACTAAAAAAAAGAAGAAGAAAGCTATGGAATAAACATGAGATTCACAAAAGATAAATAAAGCAAATAATGAAAATTATAATATTTGAATTTTTAAAAAATTATTTAGCACTTAATTACAGGTATTAAAGGGTGGCATTAGTGAATTATTATTGGCAGAATAGATGAAAATTGAATACTGAAAGACTTTGGCAGAACTGCATTTTCTAAAGGGCCTTAGAGTTAAGAGAATAAAAGAAAAAATATATATAATAAAGTATGTTTGGAAATTAGGAGAACTATAGTACACTACTTTTGAAAATTTATTAAGTAAATTTTATTTTATATTTCACATCTTTATTTCTTATAATTCTAAAAAGCACACGTTCAATAAATATAAAACATATATATGCATATATATGTGTATATACTGTGCATATGTAGCTAGATAGATGATACAAAAATAGCTAAAAAGATAAAGAAGCTATGAAAATCATTAAAACTTTAGCTGTATGGTCAATCCTGATGATCTTTCTTCCTTGGTTTATCAATTAATACCGGTACCTACAATGTGAAAGGTATTTTGTGTAATCTGCCTAGATTGTAAAATTCCACTTTTTACCAGAATAATTTTCTGTTCATTATGTTAACTCAATTATATCCTCAATTATTTCAGGGGAAACAGAAGACAGAAGACAAAAGTTCTCACTTCTCAAAGAGCTAAGTTTCTTTATAATCTCTTTATGCTCCAAGATGTGTGTGTGTTGTGGGGTGGGAGGGGCGGTATTGTCTCTTTAATTAAATACTTTACCAGGTACTTTTTTCCAAGTACTCACAGTTCTATCTTACTCAAGTATCCAAATCTCTTCTGAAAACTTCAAAAAAAAAAAATTTTACCTTCCCCAAATCAGATTCTAAATATAGAAAAACAGGCCAGATGCGGTGGCTCATGCCTGTAATCCCAGCACTTTGGGAGGCAGAGATGGGAGGATCACCTGAGGTCAGGAGTTTGAGACCAGCCTGGCCAACATGGTGAAACCCCATCCCTATTAAAAATACAAAAATTAGCCAGGCATGGTGGCAGATGCCTGTAATCCCAGCTACTCGGGAGGCTGAGGCATGAGAATCGCTTGAACCTGGGAGGTGGAGGTTGTAGTGAGCCAAGATCGTACCACTGCACTCCAGCCTGGGTGACAGAGTGAGACTTTGTCTCAAAAAAAAAAAAAAAAAAAATTAAACTTACAGGATATTTTTATACCTAAAACTATCAATGCTTTTCCAGAGGGTCTCTAGAAAATCACAACAATTTGTTCTTTTACCTTTTAAAAGGAGATGACACAAGTATCTAATTAGGTTTGTTTGATGAGTTGCATGATAAGAACTGTCAAATCAGAAGAGATACTTAGCATTCTTTAGGTTACATTACTATTTGTTAAATGTTATTAATGTAAGTATTTCAGAAACGATATGCTTTATGGGAAGTCTTTGGGTACTTTTTAAAACTCTTGCTTTCAATAATATGTATCAACCTCAGGAAAACACTGAAAAAACTCTTATGAAATAGTTTTTTTTTGTTTTCCTATACTTGTCAGAGTTTAAGTAGTGCTTTATCTAATATTAGTTAACAAAAGTAAAATGTTATGAGTCATAGTTTCAGTTTACTTAAAGTGTTCTTAGGCCACAGCCTTAATTTTTTAAGTTGAATCTAGCATCTTCTAAGTCAGTGGTTCTCAAACAGTGATGAACATTACACTTACCTATGGAGTTTATAAAAATACAAATGTGCAGATTCTATTCCAGACTTTACTTATTATTCTTGGTATACTCTTGATATGTATAGTTCAAGAATCATTATGTGTAATATTTCAAGATTTTTTTGTCCTATAAAAATCCATCCTTAAAAAAAATAGATACAGCATTCACTGTCTTTAAAACACACAAAAATGATCAGTCTCTTTCCGTAAAGGACAGTCTCCAAAACTTGTGGGTAAAACCTACAGCAGGTACTTCCAACTATTGATCCTTCAAATATTAGGATGTTGGGTATACACTTTGACCCGACATTGCTTAGACCACTGTTAGACTGTAGCAGTGGACTAAGTCAAGATTTCCCCAACTCTTTTTACTGAAGAAGTATATGTCTTCACGAAAATACTAACCCAAGATCCAACAGAATAAGAATTAATTACAGAAGTCCAAATGAACTAATGAGGGAACATCTAAACTATTTAAAACCCAGAACAAATGAGTTAACTCTGCTTTTGTAATTGAAATGAAATATTTAAAAGATCCCTGATTCTTACTGATCACCTAGTTCAGAAACTCTATGCTGCTTCTGGCTTTTTATGGCAATATAGTTATCTGCATAGGCTCAATAAGAATGCTCTCCTTTTTACCAGGATATAATAGAATAAAATAATTGTACAATTATTGTACAATTGTACAATTGACTGTCATATTTGAGAACAATGATCACTTAATCAGATATAACAAGCTGCTTTTGAGAAACAAAGGTTGATTTTCTTATGGAGCTAATTAATACTAGACTCTCCCAGGAAAACTGCCTAATATGTGGTTTGCAGCATCCCAGCCTTATAGCTGTTAAGGAATGTCACTTCCTGATAGGTAAAGAACTTAAAAAAATTCGCAGCACTTTAAGAAGAAAACAAAAATCTCCCAAATTTAGAGCTATGGTGGAAAGAGTATCTTGGGCTTACTTCTCTAGCCTTGGCATAGTAAATAATAAACATTTTATAGTCAAATATGAAACTACTTATGAATATTTCCATACAGAAGTTAATCATGTGGTGTTTTTAATTGTCCAATTAAATCAAAAGCCATATTGATTTACAACGATTTGCCTTTCTTGATTTGTAAAAAACTGAAAAAGGCCTGTATGCAAAATTAATATTCTTACCACTTACATATCAGGCCAAACCTAGTAAAGCTAGCCTTATCTTGTATTCAAGAGCATTTTTCTTTAAATTATTATGATTACAAGATAGATAGACACCTTCAGGAAAAATTATGAAGACTTTGAAATACATCAAAAAGGTTACCAGGTATTTTCAATAGAAAACTGCATTGTCTAAAGCACACTTTTCTGGGTTATCTGACTCTATGGGATTTACCCTTTTCATTGTATTTGACCATTTTATAACTCTGTAAAATGCATAGAAAACCAATAATAATGTGAATGATTCTGTCTCATACAAGGCAAGTTTATTGTGTTCAATGGAATGAAATTGATTATAGCTCTGGGGATATTGACCCATTTTGCCAGTGTTCACATGAGCCTATATAGGGGCCTGTTCTTTGGATTCTCCTAAAAACCGATTGTAACATCTTACTGGTTTCCTCATTATTTAATGAACTTAATGAGTTTCTGCCATATGTTCTTTTAAAAAATAAGAAGCAGGTTATGGTAAGTAGAAATTACAGTTGAGTAAGTAAGAGAAAGGTAAATGTACCTCCACAGGTTTAACGTAAAGTATCTTAAATAAATTTAAAGCATATAATTAAAACCTCATTTTGATACAACAAAATCTATGAAATGAGCTAGAGAAGCTATTAAAGAAAAAGCTTATGGGTTACAGTTTTATGTTGGCACCTTTTTATGTATCTTTATTTCTCATAACATTGGTTGGTATATCTCTAAGACACTATTTTTACAAGCACTGTTCAGTCAGAGAGTTTTATTAATTTAAGTTGGTTAAAAGGCACAAGAGTTGCATTTCTAAAGCAGTGCAAAAGTTCTGTCACCTAAAAGAAATAATATCTCTGAAATGAGAAATACCAAACCTTATACATTGACTAGTGTGCTCTTGAAGATAGACTTAAAAAATCTGACAGGTTTTATCAGCCCATAAAATTTCATATCCTCACTCTTGCTTATCACTGTAATGACAATAAGGCATTCAATGATAGTGAGGATCATATTTATAAGGTAACTTATGCTAACACACCATTTTGCAAAGGAATATAAGGAAAACTAGTTTTTAAAAAAAGTCAATAAATATTTCATGTGGAAATGATTCAGTGGTTAATTAAAATTGAGAAAGAAGAGTCACAATGAAAATTAGCATATTTGAAGTTCTGACGATTTCTACCATTAAACATCATAACTGTGAAATGAATTTAAAAAAACATTTTTGAAATCTATGTGAACATTTCCCCCCACATATACCTACTAATAGCCCATGGAATGATATCCTTCAGAACAATAGCTGCTGAAGGGGGTTGCTATACTATGTCATGAATCATGTTTTAGATCTTCAGTTAACTCTCAATAAATCCTCTAAAAGGAAGGTATTTTTAATTACAGCAATTAGAAATGTTTATAATAGGAAGAAATAGAAATACAGACAAGGACTAGCAGAAATATAACTCACATGTTGCTGCATATAGTATTTGTGTCCCTGCAAAATATGCTAAAATCCTAACTCTCAAGTTAAGAACAGTATTAGGAGATCAGACTTTTGGGAGGTGATTCAGTTATGAGGGCAAAGCCCTTATGAATGGGATTGGTGCCCTTATAAAAGAGGTCTGGGAAAGGTACCTCGCCCCTTTCTTTATGGAAGGTTATAGGGAATAGACAGTCTTCTATGAACCAGGAAGCAGGCCATCCTCACCAGATACTGAATCTGCCTGTAACCTACCTTGGACTTCTCAGCCTCCAGAATGATGAAAAGTGAAATTTTATAGTTTATTAGCCACCCAGTAGATGGTACTTTTTTATAGCAGTCCAAAACTAAGACATATGTAATCCCATTATGTCATTTTTCTATGTACGTAATAAGTGCTTTCATTTTCAAAAAAATAAATGGAATTATACAACAAGTTTATTTCTATAACCTCCATTTTCATTATATATATGACAAACATATTTCAAGCTATTTAATTTCCTTATGAAACATAATTTCTAATGGCTGCATGATATTCTAATTACAGATGAACCATAATTTACTTAACAAATCTTATCAATAGGCATTTAAGTTGTTTCCAGTTTTTTACTATTGTAAATTCTATCATGGTGTCATCCAAAAGACCACCAGGATGGCTAATAGTAGAGAGGAGAGTTTTAGTGGCGATATCAGTTTGCAAACTGGGAAGAGACAGTCTCCAGCTTGTACCAGAGGTGCTCTCTTCTCAAAGAGGAAAAGAGAAGAGTTGGGTTTTATGCCTCACAGGGCCTGTATTAGATAATAGATTTATGCATATTCAGCAAGTTTGGGGGAAAGGCTATACATATTTATGAGGGGTGTTGAATGCATGCATAATAGGCAAACATATGTAATATGCATCCCATATTTACTTCGGGGTGGGGTTTTGGCATTAAAATTATGGAATTTGGCTGTTTACATAAATCAGTGAACCATAGGACACAGTTTGTGTGCAGTCTCTATAAGCTGGTTGAAATATGCTTAAGGTCTGCAGTTGCTTATCAGGAAAGGATGTAAGACCAGTCCTCTGTCCAATCAGAGTTGTAATGGTCTGTGTTGTAAAATAAAATTAGGAAGAATCTGATAATTTGCCTTATAGCTCCTATTGTTAGGGTGTCAGCAAGTGTGGTTTTTGTTGTAGACAGAGGTATTTAGGAACTTGCTATGCCAGCCAATCACTGAATCCTTTACCTGTAAGTAACTTTTGTTTCCTTAACCTTAGGATCCATCTTAGTCTACAGAGGGGCATTTACTTTGCTCTGTCTGATCACAGTGGACATCCTTATGGCTCTATCTTGGATATATTCATGATTATTTCTTTACGATAAATTTCTAATCCAAACACAGTAGATCAAAGACTATGAAATATTATAGTGCTTTTAATCTGTAAAGTGTTGTGGCTTCCAACCTGAGTGGGGTTCTCCAAGCTACAGAGCTGCATTGTGTTTGCATTTTACTATCAGCTCTCTTTCCAGTTTTTGAAGATGCTTAAAATCATAACCACTGCTTTCAAACCCTTAACTGTTTTTAATCTCAGCCACCAACTCTACATCCTTCTTGAAAAAGAAAATAGAACATAACAGAGAATTGTGTTGCCTTCTTTACCTAAAATTATTCTACATAATTACTTTCATCACCACCTATTCGTTTGATTTTTCCCTCAGGTTGAAATGTAAATCCTCCTCCTTCAAATTAGATTGCATCCTTCTAGATTTCTCAGAAGACCAATGTGTTTTCTCATATATCTATTCTCTATTCTGCCTTACCTACCTTTCCTTTTCTACTTATTCCTTCACAACCTGTTATCCAAACAGAAAAATTCAGTCCCACAGTCCACTCCAGCTACCACCTTATTTTTCTTCTCTCTCCACAGCCAAACTTATTTAAAATTATATCTCTACTCACTGTCTTCATTTCCTCATTTCCATTCATTGCACTGCAAATCTGACTCACCTCCCTCTCTGACATGGCTCTTGTCAAGGTCACATTTTTACTCATAATTCTAATGGAAACATGTCCTTGGTCCTTATTTTATTTGTTCTCTCTGCAACACTTAATACTATTACTTTCTCTTTGAAACATTTACTTTCCCTAGTTTGGCAAAAACATATTGTGTTGTCATTCCTCCTACCTTTCTAACTCTTTGATCACTCTCATTTGACAGTTTCTCTTACCCAAGCTTTAAAGTCAGCTATTTCTAAATTTCTGCAGTAGATTCTTTTCTCTTGTCTTCTATTTATTTTTTGTTTGTTTTCTCTTCTCATATAACATATTCTGTCTAGGATATATCATCCATATTAATTAGTTGATTATAGTTAATCTCATTTTTATCCCCTAGCTACAGTCTTAAGTTTCTAACAATTTCCATGTGCCAGCTATAACTTTAACCGAGTTACTGAAGCTTTCTCTTCCTGAGTTTTCTTATCTGTACAATTAAAATAATGACGGTATATTTGCTATAGATTACTGTAAATCATCAGTGAGATAATTTAAATGTTTTAGTACAGCAGCTAGCAGAAAGCAAGTGTTTGATGAAATGCTAGTTATTTGTAATCTCTAGTGAATTTAAAATAATTTAGACAAAACCTCACAAAATGAAGTAATTCATAGGAAGAAAGTTCTTCTTAAATACAAAAATTAATAACACCAAAACAACAGATTGCTTTGTACACAGAAGACTGAATTAGTTAAGGCAGCAATAGCTGTAATAACAGATGAACCTGAAATATTCAATGGCTTACTTAACCTATGAAAGTGTATTTCTCACTCACTTAAAATATAATAGGTAAGGCCGAGGCTTTGACCCATTCATTTATTTGGTATGCATATAGTTAGTTTACCTTCCAGGATTTGCAGGTGGTATTTTGCCACAGCATATTTGGAGTCTGAATCTTTCCAATTTCTGAAACAAATGTTCTTGACACCCACTGACTTCCTATTCAGCCATGATATCTTTTAGATTTGTTGTTGTGGTTAGAGTTCCTACTTACTTCTAATAGCAACTTGTGTATTAGTTACAGTAATACGAGCTGCTTAAGAGATGAATGCCAAAATCTCAGCAGCTTAACACAGTGACATATACGATTAACCTCATTTGTATAATATCTTCCTCAATTTCTTAAAAACTCTAAGTCAGGAAACCTATATTTGTTCTAGTATTGTAAGTAGTTAGCAACCAGCTATATAACTTGGTCGAAGTCATTTCCCTTTTTCTCGTCTTAAATTTCATGTGGAATAAATGCTCTAGAAGATCCCTTCAACTCTATAATTTGGTTAACTTAACATCATATCAGAATAGTCATAGCTATCACAGAAACCAACAGAATGAGAAAAATGTGTGTGTGTTTAGAAATATCAATGCCAAACATTTGTTTAAGTATTTATGAATGAAAGAAGGATGATCAAGCTACAATGTGACTTAACAAGCATCTTTCAGGACATCTTGGTCAAGCTACAATGTAGCTTAACAAGCATCTTTCAGGACATCTTGGTAGTCAGACTTAACATGTCCCCACTGATACTGTGTCCTAGTACTCATGGCCTTCGTGTAATCCCCTCTTAGTGTGGGGCTAGGCATAGCGACTTTCTTCTAACAAACAGAATATTGCAAAAGTAATGAGCTATCATTTCTGAGATTAGATTACTTTAAAAGACTCTCTCTCTTTCTCTCTCTCCCCCCCCCCACACACACATCCCTCCCCCACCCACTGGGAAAAGCAAGCTGCCCTGTTGTAAGCAACCTATGGAGAAGCGCAAATGGCTAGCAACTGATACTTTAGTCAACAATTAGTGAGGACCTGAGGCTTGCCAACAGCCACACGAGTGAGTCTGGAGGCAGATCCTTTTCCAGTCTAGCCTTGAGATGACCTTAGCCCTAACAAGTACCATTATCACGCCCTTTTGAGATAGCTGGAGGCAGATAACCCAGGTAAACCGACCTCTGATTTCCAAGTCTTATAAATTATGAGATAATAAATATCTTTTGTCTTAAATCTTTCTGTTTGGGGGTAATTTGCTATGCAGAAGTAGATAAATAATACCCTGTTTAATTGGTAAACAGCAAAGACATTCTTTTGACAGCTGGTAGACTGCTATAGAGGACCTCACTTCTGGAAGGGTAGCAGCAAAAGAGATTTTCTTGAGTTCCTTCACATATTTTTTCCTTTGGCTTAGCTCAGTTCCTGCCCAAAAAGGATGGGACTGCGAAATGTAATTTTCCTCTCTTATTCTGCCCTTGTAGCTCTTAGAATATTTAAATTGTGCCTGGTCATCCTTTATCCTTTACCATGATAACACACTTAACACTTCCTAGTGGATTATCTTTTTTCAATAGCTTTAAGAAGTACTTTTTAATAAAATTCTTACTACTTAAGTAAAACTCGTATTCATCATAGAAAATTTAGAAAAAACAGGGACGTAAGAAAGGAAACTAAAAATTACCTGTAATTTTGCTACCCAGAAATCCATCACTGCGGATGTACATCCTTCAAACAAATATATTATAATTATTTAGGTACTCTGGTTTTAAAGAATTTAACAATAATAGCACATATATAACACTTTTTATGTGCCAAGAAGTTTTCTAACTTAATCTTCACAAGGACCTGCAATTATTGTCCATGTGTTACGGGTAAGTAAACTGAGGTCCAATATATCTGAATTCATACGTACCTTTTCTCTCACTGAGCACTAGAGAATAACTTTTTAACACGACATGAAGTGTATCTCATTTGTTCACATTTTGACAAAAGCCTTTAATGACACACTTTCTCACACTCATAGATTTCGGTAAACGATGAAAGAATATTAGAAAGCCTGAAATAGTTTTAATAACTGCTTTTAAAAATACACACACATACATTTCTTTCATCTCTACATAAGGCCAGTGCAGAGGTCAGCATTTATCAGAGGTTACCTCGGGGTCGAGCTGCTGGAGAAGGGCATAGATCATTGTTAATGTCCCGTGCAGTGTGATTAGGATGAAAGGGGCCATTCTGAGGTATCTACTGACTCCTTTCCCTAACACCTTAGGTTACATCTTCTTATGCTTTATGAGATCTGGAAAACACATGGGCATAATGTCCTTATTAAGTTCAGAGAATAATAGAGAAGCCAGAAGGTGATTTAAAACCTAGGACATAGCATATTAGGAGTTCTGGTATTCATCTCCATTGCCAGACAGAAGAATCAGTAAAATGTCAAATAAAGCTGCATTTTAAAAAGCTGCTACATCTCTGCATTGAAGGAAAGTTGCCAAATATAATTACTATACTTTATTCTATACCTTGTGACAAAATATTAAATACATTTGATATATATATAAAACTTTGTGATTGTAATATCTTTGCCACCTTGATTCCTGAATAATGCAAGAACAAATTCACTCTATATTCTAATAAATATTAACAAACAGAATATATTACATTAAATAATCACTCATATATCACTATAATATACCATATATTGCAAATGTAACTCTATGTTACTACAATTTGACCAGTATGACTATACACTAAATGTCCTCCAAATTTGATCTTTATGAAACAGAAACTTAACTCTCTTGTACACCACTGTATCTCCAGGGCCTAGAATAGTTTGTGCGAGGTACATACATTATATCTATATTCATTCATTTAATAAATGCGTATGACTATATACTATTAACAAGGAAATGAAATACAAAGAGGATAAGTAACTGATTTAGGTTCACTTAGCTAGCATTCAGGAGTTTGAATTCAGGATTACTCCTAAAACAATCCACCACCACTACTGCCAACAGTGAAGAGACAGGGAAAGATCAGAGTGAGAGCTGGTGCTGTGGAGCTCACATACATCCTTGGGTCAGACCTAAGAATGTGCCATTAGGTAACACTTTTAGTCTTAGAATTTGAGGAGCACTATTATGATCCATGTCTCCATCTGCTTGATTACAGGTATATATGTAGAACTGTATTACAGGCATATATGTAGACATACATATAGATCAGCATAGATTGTAACTCTGTAAAGTATAGAATTCATGTTTTATTCATATTCATGATTATGGAGCTCGTGTAGCACTTTGTATACAGTGGAAACGCAGTAAAGTTCTGATTAATTGAATTAGAAAAATGCATTATGTTAGTTGCGTAACTCCTTCTGAATGCACATCCACAGTTGGGGATATTAACCAATGGCGATAAGAACCTCTTACATAGCTGTGGCATTCAGAAGGAGGGTTACATTTTGGGACAAAGAGAAGCTATAAAAACAGTTTTTCAAAATGAAGAAGTGCTTCAGTTCCAGAGGAAATGAGATATGAGGAAGTGTTCCCAAGCACAAAAGAGTAAAGTAGCCATCCTAGCTACTCCAAGTTAGATACAAAGCAAGAACTTGGTCAGTTGATCAAGACAGAAATCATTAACTTAAACTGAAGAAAACAGGGCAAAGCCAGACTTGAAGCAAACTTGATTAAATGTTTCATTTTCCCATTTTTCTCTCTTTTTCTTTCAGTATCTTTCAGTATCTCATCTTTCCCTTTATTTTTGTCTTACCTTCAATATGAAAGTGACATATCTTAAAAGTCAAGGTTACACATGGAAAAACTGTAACATCATTTTAAAAAAGTGGCAATGGACAACTAATGATGGGAACAATAGTTACCCCAGACAGTGAAGACTAGAGATACTATTGCTATGGTGCACAAAAGCAAATGCTTGTCTTTCAGGCATACGAAGCAAAACAGGAACATAACAGGATCTATCACTCACAATAGCTAATAATACAGAAAACCAAATTATCAGGATAGAGATATTTTCCTAGGTCTGAAATCTGAGAAGTAACATTGCATGAGTCTATTTTGGGGACTTTTTGGAATCACATATAATATTGTAATTAGGCCTTGAAGGAAAGAAAAAAAAGAAGATAGTAACTTGGTGTAAATAATGAATTCAGGCTGGGTGCAGTGGCTCACACCTGTAATCCTAGCACTTTGGGAGGCCAAGGCAGGTGGATAACCTGAGGTCAGGGATTCCAGAGACCAGCCTGGCCAACATGATGAAACCCTGTCTCTACTAAAAATACAAAAATTAGCCAGGTGTGGTGGCACATGCCTGTAATCCCAACTACTTGGGAGGCTGAGGCAGAATTGCTTGAACCTAGGAGATGGAGGTTGCTGTGAGCTGAGATCATATCACTGCACTCCTGCCTGGGAGACAGAGCGAGACTGCATCTCAAAAAATAATAATAAATAAATTAATTAATACATTAATTCATAAAGATAAAATAGAAAAAATCACCGATGCAGGTGAAGACAAGATCTAGAAGACTGAAGGAAATATCGAATGTGCACCACTGGTGTGGTCACCAATCAGGCATACTGCCCCCAGGGGATACCTGTATCAAACTAATAGACTGGCCTAGAAGTGTCACCAACTTGCTCACCAGCCAGGTGCACAGTTTCCAGGGGTTTCCTGCCCCAAAGCAGTGCACCAGCCCTTGTGCTCACCACCCAGGTATGCCATCCCCAGTGGATCTCTGCCCAAACCCAGCAGACTGGCTCCCCACATGCCTCAAGCACAGTTACCAGCTAGGTGCATCATTTCCAGGGGGTCTCCATCCCAAAGCTGTGGATCATTCAACATACTCACCAGGGAGATATGCCACTTCCAGGGGGACCCTGCTATGAGCTGGTGGACTCCTGAACTCACCAGCCAGGTGTGTTACTCCCAGGGGAGCCTTATCCTGATTCAGGGGACTTGCCATACAAACTCCTATAGAGAGACCACCAAGGAACTAGCATATGTTCCTGAATTCAACTATAGCTGAATGAACTGTTCAGGGATTACACTACTGCACTCACCTGGAATCAAAGCCAACACACTCTACTCAACTAACAACCCAAGGCATATCTGCAGGTGAAAGTCTTTTCCTACAAAAGCCACTCTATAAAATTGGAAGAGGTGACTGTTCCACCAGATGCACAGATATCAACATATGGACAAAAAAAAAAAAAAAACATAAAAAAGCAAATAAACATGACACCACCAAAGAAGCACACAAAAAAATTCTCCAGTAAATGACCCTAAATAAATGAAAATTTATGAATTGCCTGAAAAGAAATTCAAAATAATTGCTTTATGGAAACTCGGCAAGCTGCAAGAGAATACCAATAGGAAATTCAATACAATCAGCAAAAAAATCTGTAATCTGAATTCAACAAAGAGATGGATATCATTAAAAAAGAACCAAACAACAATCTTGGAACTGGATAAATCAATAGATAAAATAAAAATATGGTTGAAAGCATCAATAGCACACTAGATAAAACAGAAGAATTTCTGAACTTGAAGACAGGTTTTTTGAAACACGGCGAGAGGAAAAAGAGAAAATGCATGAAAAAGAATAAAGAAGATCTACATGACTTACAGGACACTATTAAGCAAAGGCATAGAAAGGCAGAGGAAGTTTGTTTAACAAAATAATAGCTGAAAAGTTCCTGACTCTTGGGAGAGATACAGACATCCAGATACCAGAAACACAAAGGATCCCATACAGATTCAACCCAAAGAGGTCCTCTCCAAGGCACATTATAATCAAACTGTCAAAAATCAAAGACAAAGGGGGAATTACAAAAGCAGCATGAAAAACCTATTAAATCACATATAAAGGAATCCATGTTAGACTATCAGCAGATTTCTCAGCAGAAACCTTGCAGGCTACAAGAGAATGGAAGGATATATTCAAAGTGCTGAAAAAAAAAAAACAAAACTGCCAGCCAAAAATACTATTGTCAACAAAGCAATCCTTCAAAAGGGAAGAATAAATAAAGCCTTTCCTAGACAAGCAAAAGCTGAGAAAATGTATCCCCACAAGACAGGCCTTACCAGAAGTGCTTAAGGGAGCGCTTCAACTGAAAGTGAAAGGATAATAACTACTAATGTGAAAACATATGAAAGGATAAACCTTGCTGGTAGAGGCAAATTCACAGAGTATTCCATTAATATAATAGCAGTATATAAACTTCTAAATCTCCAGTATGAAGGTTAAAATCAGAATGCTCAATGATTACATCTACAATAAAATATTGAAAAATAGAAACATAAAAAGATCTAAACCAACACCACAAAATTTTAAACTGTGAAGTGGGAGAGGAGAAAAGTCTAGAGTATTTGTATGTGACCAGAGTTAAGCTGTCACAGTTTAAAATAGCTTCTTATAATTATACAAAATCTTAAGTAAGCCCCATTGTAGCTACAAAGATATTACTCTATTTAACAATAATGTACCTAATATTTCTAAATAGCTAGAAGAGTGAATTTTGTATATTCTTACAACAAAGAAATGATAAACACTTGAGATGAGGGACCTGCTAATTACCCTGATTTCATCATTTCACAGGGTATACATGTATCAAAACATCACATGGTACTACAGAAATATGTACAATTTTTATGTATTAATTAAAATTGTTTAAAATGACTAAAGAAGATAGGCAGAAATAAGTAATCACAAAAAAAGGAAGCACAAAGAAGGTAAAACCACAGAATAATTTTCACAATTTACTTGAATATGACAAAATGTATATGTAAAAATGGTATAAAATCCCACTGGCCAATATCTGTCAGGGTAAATGCCTACATTTTCCCAGGAATGTACTCATCACTTCCGTATAGGTTTCCTTGACAGAAATAATTAGTATTAAGAACTCTTATTTTAATGTGGTGGCTACTGAATTAAAAATTTAAGCTGTTTTATATAAAGTTATTATGTTATCTTTTAATATGTTACTTTAAAAAAAGCCTTGCTCCATTTCTAAATGCCAGATTACTACATAGAGTTGATCTTTTGCTCATGTGAAGGTATAGGAAAAACAATGTAGGTTTTGGAATTAGATAGATCCAGTTTTGAATTTAATCTCTTTTGCTGTAACCTATTGACTGACCTTAAGCAAGTCAGTCACTTGGCACTTGGCCTTTTTAAAAGTATAATATGAAGTAAATAACTTCTTTAGCTCTAAATAGCTGTTGACAATATGCTATGGTTTCATAATTTATCCCCTCTGAAACTCATGTTGAAACTTAATCCTCGATGTGGCAGTATTGAGAGGTGGGGCCTTTAAGAGGTGATTTGGTCATGAGGGCTCTGCCCTCATGAATGAATTAATCCATTCATGAATTAATAGAAATGAATTGATGGGTTACTGGATTAATAGAGTGGGACTGGTGGCTTTGTAAGAAAAGAAAGAGAGCCCTGAGTTAGCAGCTTAGCACGCTGAGTCCCCTGGCCATGTGATGCCCTGCACCACTTCAAGACTATGAAGAGGATCCCCACCAGCAAGAAGGCTCTTACCAGATGTGGCCCCTCAACCCTGCATATCTCAGCTTCTATAAATATAAGAAATAAATTCCTTTTCTTTATAAGTTACTCAGTTCCAGATATTCTATTATAAGCAACCAAAAATGGACTAATACAACTATTAAATGAGGTTCTATATATAATGTCCCCAGCAAGTTTCTAGGCATATATTTGATAAGTAGTGGGTCTATCCTCTGCTCTGCTCTGACGAGATTGGCACTCCATATCTAAAGTAGGTAAATGAAACATATACATGCCATATAGTAAAAAAGAAACCTTCAAAGGAAAGAATTTCCTAATATTTATACAATGAAAGCAACCTTAAGAAAATAATCCTATATTACCATTCTTAAATTGTTTTGGATTCAACAATTCCACCCTTAAATATCTTATTCAAGATGAAAGGCATAGTGCCAGGTAACATATGTATTAAAATAAATAGTGTAATGGAGCACAGACATTAGTAACTAAATATTGTGTTAGTCAAGTTCTGAGAAAAACATTATGAGATTGTTGAAAGGTGAACAAATGAGACCTTTCACACTCATTCTACTAAGGGTAAAGAAATAAATCTGAAGGTTGCTAATCAGCCGTACATTTAAATATTGTGCATATTATTAAATGTATGCAGCACGGTAGTGAGTTTTTGCCTTCCATGAATGACATTTCCTCTCAAAAAAAGGTTTCAGTGGTCACATTTTATCCTAAGAAATGCGTAAGACCCAGGATTCTTCAGTACAAAATAGCAATATTTGTATCCCTGCACGTTGAGCTTCAGTTTTCCCAAATCAAATTGAAAGTCTGATCTCTCCTTTTCTAATAAATACAAATCAAATTTAGTTATTCCCTTATCCTTGCTCTACCACCTGAGACCCACCAGTTTTCAGAGTTCTTTTTAAAAAGTTTTTCATTAAAACAAATCTGTGTAATATGGCAACCACGCTTGTTTAGTTCTATAAAATTATTTTAAGGTTTTTCCTGATGTATTTTGTTAACCAGAAAATATTTCAATATTATGGCTAACCTCAATGTACCAGCAAAAATTTTTCTTCTAATCCTCTATGGAACTTTTTTAAAAGTTCAAAAAGCTGTGTCTCATAATATTTGTAATAATTTCCTGACCCAGCATAGGACTCGCCAGAGAGCCAAAGTGGGCTACAGAAAAGTAATTCCTCTGGTTCACTTCTTATAAGCTTCCCATGGTTCCCAAGAATTGTGTAAGGTTGTTGTAAGGCCAGAGTCCAGTTGATAGTTCAGAGACTGGTTGGCCTATAGCAGAAGTATTCTTCATGTTGACAAATGAAGTACTGAAATGTAAACAACAGCACACTCTATGTTAGGCCACACAAACCTATTTCACTACCACGATAAAAAAATTCTCATGGCAAATCAAAATGATAATTTTAGCCATCCATATGTTCAACAATCTTTATTGAGCATTATGATATGCCAGGCCCTATTTTACTTGGTAGGGAAACATTAATAAAGAAAATAAAGAAGAGTCTTCATCCTTAAGGAGCTTACATTCTGATGGGAAAAGAGAGATACAAACCAGGACCAACTAATCCATTAGGCACAGTAGGCACAGAGCATAAGGCTTGTAATTCCCAAAGGGTCCCACAAAAAATATTTTCATTTCACTGTCTTTTAAAATCAAAATAAAAATTATAAATATTACAATAATACATCCATGCTAGATTATATTTGTCTTTATATCAATGTAGACATAAAATATAATTTAAAATATTTTTTCATGGCTGAAGAGGCCGAGGGAAGTCATATTGTGGACACGTAAAAAGCACAATGAATGAGTATGGGTGTATTAGAAAGTGAGAAGCTCTGTGGAGGAAGAAAAGGAAGTGTGATAAACTGTCGGGTAAGGTTGTTTGTAATTTTACATAGAGTGTTAGAGAAAGCATCACTGGGAAGCAACATTTGTGCAAAGAGTGGAAGGAGGTTAGGTAAACAGCCATGCAGATCTCTGGGTGAAGAATATTCTAGAAGCAGATGCAAAGCCCCAAGATAGAAGGAGCAACAAGAAGGCCATTAGGCTGCAGCAAAGTGATCTCTGGGGAGAGGAGCTAAAGGCGAGGACATATGCCTCAGGGATCAGATGTGTAGGGCTTTGTAGGCCACTTCAGCTTTATTCTCAGTGAGATAGGAAGCAACTGGAGGTTTTGGAGCAAGCACCCTGTTATGGGTTGAATTGTGGACCCCCAAAAGTTATGTTGGGCCAGGTGCGGTGGCTAACGCCTGTAATCCCAGCACTTTGGGAGGCTGAGGTGGGCGGATCACCTGAGGTCAGGAGTTCAAGATCAGCCTGGCCAACATGGTGAAACCCTGTCTTTACAAAAATACAAAAATTAGCCAGGCATGATGGCAGATGCCTGTAATCCCAGCTACTCAGGAGGCTGAGGCGAAAGAATCCCTTGAACTCGGGAGACAGAGGTTGCAGTGAGCCAAGATCGTGCCATTGCACTCCAGCCTGGGTGACAGAGCGAGACTCCATCTCAAAAAAAGAAAAAAAACTTTATGCTGATGCCCTAACTCCTGACACTGGTGAATGTGACTTATTTAGAAATGGGGTCTTTACAGACGTAATCAGATTAAAATGAGGCCACTAGGGTGGGCCCTAATCCCAAACGACTGGTATCCTTACAGGAAAAGGAAAACACTATGTGGAAGCAAGACGCATAGGGAAAATATCATGTGATGACAAAGGCAGAGATTCGAGTGCTGCAGCTGCAAGCAAAGGCACACCAGGGATTGAAGGCCATCACCAGAAGCTGGGAAGAGGCAAGGAGGGATTGGAGCATGGCCCTGCTGTCACCTTGATTTTGAACATCTAACTTCCAGAACTGTGAGACAAGTTTATACTGTTTTAAGTGATGCAGTTTGTAGTACTGTGTTATGGAAGCCCCAGGAAACTAACACTGTGACTTTGTTCTAATAGTATCTCTCTGGCTGAATGTTGAGAATAAACTAGAGCTAGGTCAAGGGTAGGAATAGGAGGCTAACTTTGATCAAGTGTCCTCGGAGGCAGATTCATAGGAAATTGCAAATAGGAGGTTTTTCCAGGAATGCTCTTGGGAGCAAGATGGGATGGGGGTGGTTTTGCATGATGCGAGGAATGAGGAACTTAGCATTGGCAAGAGAGAGAAGTGGGGCTGCAAAGAAGAGGCAAAGAGCCCTCAGGCACTCCAACGGAGAAAGAGCTGGAGTGGTGAATATGGAATAGCCTTTCCCAGTCATCATCTACATGTGAGGAGTGGGCCGACTCTAAGTAACGCTGTGTAGTATAGGTATTGAATGTGGGCTAACCCATTTGAGCAGATATAACCTTGAGCAAGACAGCTTCCTTCAGCAAACAGAAGGAAATACTTGAGGAACTCATCTGTGAGCAGCTACATTCCTCAAGCTGCAGAAATGAATACTTTCATCCTGGGGAGGAGGAATATGTGAGCTATTCACAGCATCCTTGAAACGGGACATTGCACCTACAGAGGAGAGATTCAAACAGCACATGAAAACATGGATATTAGAGTGCACGGAATTCTGTGTGCATGAATAGCGTAGTTGTGTGTTTACATGTCCTAGCAAGGATCTTCCATTTGTACAGCACTCAAGATGTTTAACATACTGTACTTAATATGGTGGCGACAATAACCCTGTGATGTAGGTAAAGACACGTATTTTAATATGCCCATTTTACTTATAAAGAATATAAAGCCCAGAAATATTGAGTGATTTGACCAATAACACAGAATTAGTTTGTGTTAGGAATGGGACTGAAAACATGGTCTTCTGAATCCATGTCTTGAGCTCTTCATACCAGGCCATTTGATTTAAGCATTACTTTGGTTATGTGGCAGTGCTCAGGCTACACACTTCTGCATATTCTTCTACACTTCATTATTTCTGAATCATCAAGGGAGTGTATAGGAAGAACTGGATTTCTGTTTGTCAAACTCACATCAATTTCATTCTAGACCTAAACCTAGACTACATTTGCCAACCCCTCTTACATTTAGGTGTGGCCATATGACTGAGTGTTTATGAATGGAATCTGAATGGAGGTGATAAAGATCATCCAGACCCATAAAAAAATGCTAAGAAAATCGTCCCTTCCTCTTTTCCCACGGGCTTCCTAGTGCAGCCTTGAAAGCCATGTGTTAAGATGAAGGAATCTTCATCAGCCTGGACCTCTGAATGTCTAAAAAGAACAAAGATACTCACATACTACCACTCCCCTCCAGTTTGAAGTTCTGATCCAGGATTCTCTCAATCATTAGAAAAATCAGAAACACAATATGCATATCCTTATGTGGAATATTACAGTATAGATTTGGAATTTTATTTCATGGCACTTTGCATAAGTATAACCAATATATCTTATTTAAGTCTAATATTGAATAACTTAACCTAAGAATATAGAAAGCTGTTGGCAAGTGCATGTTCAATCTTTTGACCATTTAGTGAGATAAACTGAGAGAATATTATTATGTTATTTTCCTAATTGTTAAATCTCTGAAAGGCAACATGGAACAATATAAACAAATACATAAATAAGCACATAAATGAATGAATGAATAAATAAATGCTTCTGGTTTGCATCATTCTAACTAAAAAGATGCTAGAGAAGGAGGGAATATTTATCTATTCCAGTGCTCATAATAATTAAAAAAAAAAAAGACCCAGGGAAGCCTGGTTTAAATCATGTGGCTATCCCTAAACAAATCACTGGGGTAAAGCTGGTTGCAATATTTTATGTGGCCTGGATAATTTGCCTTTCCTATGTGGGTTGGGTATCATGATGGACATACCATTACTAGTGCATAAAATGAAGAGTAGAAGGATACCCAAGGAAGAGGCATGCTATTTCCAGAAGTGGAAAGAGATAAATGATCAGACAAAACCCATTAATAACTGCTATGAAGTTGTGCTGGCTTCATCAAAAGGTGAATATACCATAACACTACAATGGCTGTTTTCTAGAAACTAAGTATAGGCATGTAGTTGGATCTTAGGAAAGAAATAAAATGAAGATTCAGAAAACCACCCCAAATCTCTCCCTGCATTTCATCTGGGCTCCTCTCTCTGCATGTGCTTCAAGCCGCTTTCTGCAGATTCCTATTATCTTCACCTCTGCTCAGTGGCTAAAAGCAGGTTCAACTGATGATATAACAGTTCATGTCTCCCATCAAAAGCAAATCACCTCTGATTCTTGAATTGCTATGGCAGAGAAAAGAGGGCCACACCACAGTTAGACAGTTTACATGGCCTGTTGAGAGAAAGAAACAATGATTCTCTTAGCTCCAATTCCAACTTCCCTAAGAAGAACTGATTAGCTTGCTAATCAAGGAAGTTACCTCTTTCCCTCTCTGATCCAATAAACTGTAGCCAGTGGGGAAGTTTCTCATTACAAAAACTTGCCCTTGGAATCTCCACCATGTAAGCAGAGAGTCAGTAAAGTAAACGTGTCTATATGGTATATACTTTACTGGATTTTTTAGCCTTAGTCATTATACCCTCTGTATTTTAACATCATTGTTAATAAAGTAGAAATAATGCCTACGTTGCTTGTTTTGGGGGAGGATTAATTACAATTAAAAAAAAAAAGCCCTAGCACATAGAAAGTTATGCTCCTTGCATTAAAGAAGGTTATGGTCTAAAATCAAACCATAAGAAAAAAATGGTCATTCTTATTTATTTTGAGTAAACACATTGTCTTCTGACTCCATAACATAATTAGATGATTGCCAAGCTCTATTCCAGTTATTTAATGCCAATGATTTTCCCCCAGTTGATTCCAAACCATTAAACAAATAAAACAAAACAAAAAATCAAATGCACTTTAAAATCAGGAGATTTGTTCATATCTTAAGGCTATTCCAAATCATGCCACAGTAGAAAGAGATTTCAAAAGGATTCAACTTGATTTGAGTAACGGCAGCCTCTCCTGGACAAGGTGACTAATTTGAATTTGATAACTCTCATTTAGATGAATAAATTCTATTAATCTATAATCTTAAGAGAATGATAGATATATTAATATTAATCAGACATAGTTTAATAGATACTGATGTATTTATACATCTTATGTATTTAATATTATATATTATACAGCACTTATCTTGAATTATTTCATTCACCAGACATTTATTGAATACCTGCTATGGGTCTGAGCAATGTCTGAGGGACTTAAAATCCATGGAAATGTAATTAAAATATAAAAGTAAAAAATATAAACTTTATTTCTCAACATAAGCTCTATCAAGTTCAAGGCACTTTAGTAAACAATGATCCCAGCCATTTAGTACATTCCTAAAGAACTGAGGGTCCTGGGAAGTTTACCACTTCCACCTCTTGGTAGCCATTGCTTTGATTGTGCTTTGTCCTTAGGATCATGCTGGTAAAGCCATGTTCCATCTATTATTAAAATTCTTCAAAGAAATTCTTCAGGATCTTAATCTCACTTATTTAAAATCTCCATGGAAAGCTCTGCTCTTGTCTGCAGCTGATCTGGGCTCAATGATTTTGTCACCCATTGAGTGGAAGGTTTGCTCAACTTTAATTTTTCACTCAGAATTGTGTAAGCCGAACTAATTGGGATGTCTATGGTCTTGCCTATTGTCTCTGTTGTTAATTATTGGTCCTGTTTAGTTAGGTCACAAACAAGATGAATTCTTTTCCTTGAAAATTGATGTAGACGGTCTGCATCTGTGGCCTTCATCTTCAGCGTTGTCTCATCCCTACTTAAAACTAGTTATCCATTTGTAAATGACTGGTTTCTTTGGGGCATTCTTGTCATAAACTTTTTAAAGCTTCAGTGAGCTCACCATTCTTCTACCTAAGCGTCATGATAAATTTGATGACTGGTTTTGCTTTAATTGTAGCAGAATGCATGTTTCTCTGCTAGGGGCTCTTTTCAAACTTTTGTTTTACCTTTCTCAGAGCCTTAAATGAGATCATCATCAGTCATGTTATAACAAGTTAGTATGAGTTTATTTTGGTGCAGTAAAGTTTTGAAACCCATGCATAGTTTTTATTAATAATATGTATTTTCTGTGAACATTTTGAAGACCCCTCATATTTCCGAGTGGAGAATAACCGTTATTTTCTGATCAATCTTATTTTTGTTATTTATAGGAAAAGAGGTGAGCCATATAATAGAATAAGATGTCAGATATGAGAAAATCATCTAACTGAGAGTACTGCAGAAATAATGTGACCAACATTCTCAGAAGAGTAATGCTGTATGCCTTCCATGAGCTCAGATTTTAAGGAAATCCAGTAGGTAATCTGAAGGAGAAGCTAACTTCCTAGCTATCACCATAACACAGACTGCATGTTAGCATTATAACTGCATATCCATACAGAATTTTCCCTATGCTTATCTGATTTGGGATTTAAAATATGCATTCAAAAGAAACAGGAATTTATGATAAAGGCTAGCAATATTTATTTTAATCTGATTGCATTCTTCAGGAAAATATTGCACTAAGTCAGGTTTAGATACCACCATGTGGCAGATAATGTAGCTGTGAAAAGTGTCATATTCCATTTGGGTTGTTAAAATGAAGTACCATAGCCTAGGTGGCTTATAAACACAGAAAATTATGTCTCACAGTTCTTGAGAAATAGATCAGGGTGCCAGCATGATCAGATTCTAGTGAGGGCCCTCTTTTGGACTGCAGAGTGCCAGCTTTTCATGTCTATTCACGGCAGAAAGAGAGTAAGTGAGCTCTCTGAAGTCCCTTTTATAAGGGTACCAATCTCATTCATGAGGGCTCCATCTTCATGACCTAACTACCTTCCAAAGGCCTCTCCTCCCAATATCATTATGTTGGGAGTTAGGATTTCAATATATGGGTTTTGTGGGGCCACAAACATCCAGGCCATTGTAGATAGCTCCTTAGCTTTCCTTACCATCAAGAATATATTGAGACCCTTGGTATAGTACAGTCTGAAAAATTCTTGACAATAATTCTGATTAGCCAAGCCTGCATTAGTTGCCTGTACCTGGACCCTTCAACCATGGCCAAGAGTCAGGGCCAAATAGTATGAACAAGGCCACTTCATAGACACATCTGCCCAATCATGTGTGGAAGCTGTTCTCAGAGAAGGGGGGGTAATTATGAGTCAGGCATCTACTATCTGTGTCTATTATAGTCTTAAAGGAGTGAGGCTGAAAAGCAGAGCCCAGAAAAGTGGCAGTGTTTTATAAAGGATCAAAAATTCCATTTTCTTCCTTTCTAGACTATGACAGTTATTACTGACTATCTCTGGTTGACCACGATGTTTTCGTTAGTACAGTACAAACATATTTGTATACTTTATCTTATAAAGATGAGAGGATCTTAAGAAAATAGTGTTGGGCTCTTGAATACTTTTATATTTCTGGAGACTAGAATCTAGGCACCGTGATGTTACGCTTTTAACGCAACTCTTTGAGTGCTGAATACTTCTACTAGAGCAGGGTACTATCACTAACATTTATAGTGAGTAGCTATAAGCATTCTGTGTTGAAACTAATGAGGAGTTATGAAAGGTAATCTAACTATGGGATCTAAGACAAGGTAGCTAGAAAAGTTACAGGAAAAAACCAAGTTACAAGAAAAAAAAGACTGTTGTTGCTTTCACAGTCTTTCAGAACTGGCATGCTGTATGCAAACATTTGAGAAATTATAATAAAGAGTTTTAAGGAGACACTTCCATTGGAAGAAAAGAAGTCAATATGTGGAAAATGTTTACTACTTAGGAGAAGCTGTTTAAAAATATTTAGATTTATATCTATATTGATATCTGTTTCTATAGCTAAGCTTCCAAGTCATTAAGAATGTAGAATTCACGGGTCTTTTTTGGATTGAAAAAGAAGAAGGGTGAATAACTTGAAGCAAGGAGGGAATATAAGATAACAAATTAGCAGGGCAATATAATCTGGGTAAGATTTTATAGACTTAAAATGGTCCTTTGAGAAATATCCCAGGGTACAGAAAGGGTCACTGAGTGCTTCTTGGGATTGGGCTATCCCATAGGGTAGTCTAATATGTTCTGATAGCCCTATGTAATCCATATTTGCATCATTATTCTACTGAATTCCAAATGCCTTAAAATTCTAATCACGCCATGGCATCCTAGGAGTCTGAGTGCTATGCTTTGCTGTCTGCGTTGCAGATGTGATTTAACTCTGATTACCTAGATTTGTCAGTGAATTTAGGCCCAGTAGCATTTAAGATAGTAACTGCCTGCGGATATCTGACTGAGTATTAGAGAGTATTGTCCCTGATGGCAATAGCTCAGTAATTTGAAATGTTGTGAAAGCTTACATCTGGTTGAAGTAGAAGGTCATTTCATGTGAGAGTAGCACTGTCACGTGTCTGCATTATCCACACATTTGGTTACTGAAAGACTAATATATGCAAGCCCAGCCCAGGGTGGTATGCAATGGTAAGTCAAAGGATGAGGAGGAGCTAAATCATGAAAGAATCCTGATATTCACTTGGACACATGACTGCCTAGAGTAGTCTACATTTTCCATGTAAAGGATGGAATGAAAGGGAAAATGGTGTATGCAACTTTAGGAAATTTTCCCTGGATACAGGAATGCTCTTCTCTTCCTCCTTCTTCCCTTTCGTCCTTGCTCTTGCAAGGTAGGTGTGATTGCTGGAACTGAAATTAGCAACAGTGGCCACAGATGGCTGAGCAAGAAGACAAAGTGTCTATTTCAGTTTGGAATGCTTTTGAGGGCCATACCTGCACTAGACCACCTACCTCTAGATTTTCATTTGAAAAAGAAACAAATTTGTCTTGTTTAGGTCACTGCTACTTTTTGTTTCTGTTGCTTGAAGCCAAATTGAATCTTAACTAGTATAGTATGTATGCATCATTTAAAAAATTATTTTTGCTTATCAACTTTTTCCCACTAACTATTGATTTCATTCCGATAAGGGGGCTTTTATTGAGTATGAAAAAAGTAAGATTACTTTGAATATGTAAACATTACATACCCTCTCCCCTTTTATAGCAATTATGGCTGAGATGTATATCATTATACAAAATCCTTGTCCATATCTCTGCTTTTTTCTGTAGAAGAGGTATCTATACATAGAAACACTGGATTTAGTGGCATATATATTCTATAAAGCAGTTGTTTCATATTGTCAGCTTCCTTTCTGGAGCAATTGTGTCACTGTATATTACTAGCATGGAGGCATGCCTGTCTCAACACACTTTCGTTAGAGTTTAGTAATAGAGCACTGTTGCTATTTCAGTTAATTTTATGGTAAAAACATGAAACATGATAGATCTTCTAAATGGATATATTTTTATGTATTAGATTTCTATAGGCAGAACATATTTCCTTGCATTTATTGGCCATTTGTATTTATTCTGTGAACAGATGGTTTCAAGGTCTTTTCTAAACTTCCATTCTGTGGGGATCTTAGTATATTTCTTATTGATTTGAAAGGGTCTTTGGTCTAAAAATTTCAATTAGTCATTTAAATGTTTTAATTCTCTTTATCTTATTTGATTAGATAATCACCTTTTTTTCATTTTTAGAGCCCTTTTCCCTTTGGTAAAAATTATTTTTTTTCAATTTTAATGGTGCTGAAGCCTACAGTGCCATCTTTCTAAAAAACCACTCTAGTTTGCACAGAGTTACATCATATGATAGTATCTGCGCTCAAACATCATCTGTATGATGTCTTCTCCTTGAGAAGAAGGTGTTAAATATATGTAACATAGGTGTTAAATACAGTAGCTAAGAGGACACAGAATTTATTTTATTTTTATGGGAGCTTCACCTTAGAAGAACATTGGCAAGAGTCATGGATTTCCTGGCAATGAAGTGGGATGTTTTATGTCTTAAATCAGATATAGAAGACTATGTCCATGAGATTAAAAATGACTTGGAAGCATGAAGTTTGAGATTAAAATATAAGCAGCTGCCTTAAATAATGTTGCCTTGATATTTGATTAAGTTATATAAACAATTAACCTATTCTCTTTCTTTCATTGCTTTTCTTTACTCATTGGTTATTTTTATTCACACCCCCCCGATTTTTGGTTCTTTCTCCCTCATTATTGTCTTTGTAATTTTGCTTATTTGTGGTCAACTCCTCCGTGGTGAACACTTCCAATTACTTATTTAACTGACTATGCTTAGTTTTCAGTTAATATTTCATTTATATAGATACACATATATGTATATCTATGTGTGTACATATGTGTGTATAAATATACATGTAAAACTTTTACTTTGAAATTTCATTTTCCTGCATCCCTCCAGACCTCTGTTGTGTTAAAGATGATTCTAAAAACTGATCTATAGCTACTATTTATTTAATATTCTCATGCTACCACTAATAATCTTTAATATCTATATATTGTCATTATATATTTTTATCGATCTAAATAAATATTAAATATGTATTTAATGTTTCTGATGCTACCACTAATAATCTTTAATATCTATACTTGTCATTATATATATTATTACAATGTTATTTTTATTACTTGGTTGTTTTATTATACTTAATACAACCATTAAGCATTTGAGAAATGAATTGAGTAACTTCCATTTTTCCTCCTTTACAAATAAGAGCCTCTTGTCACAATTGGCTAGAGTTTACTCTTTCCAAAACTATTTAAGTAACAAGCGGCTCCAGATGTCAATTTGTATTTTCTTTAAGTACCCAGGGGAGTTCATGGATGTCCTGTATTAGGCAAATTCAAGTAGCATAACTTCAGCTTGTGAACATCTAGTTGGTCAGAATTCAGCAATATCATTAAATCTCCCTTCCCACCCCCAATTTTTTTAAAGGACTAACTATGCGCAAAGGACTGTAGATATAATCTTTCCTTATACAGATGATTAAAACTAGCAATTTGCATTCAAGAAAATCTGTAATCTGAAGAAGCAAATGGACAAACCATTAATGATTAAAAAGGAACAAGGAAAAAGGCAGAATAAAATAGGTGTTAGAGAAGAGATGTTATCAAAATGTTACAGGGTATCATGAAAGGAGTGATTTTTTGGGAAGGAGTCTTGGTGAGAAGAGGCTTCTTGGAGAACGTTGGATTGGAGTTGAGCTTTAAAGAATGAATGACATTTTAACTGTCACTTTGTGTTGGGTATGTTTTTAATTCTAATGAGATTTCAGGTTCTTCAGATATGCTAGGATTGATGTTACCTCTTAAAGAGCTCCTAGAAGTCGTTAGGTCATTCTAAATGTATACAATGAAATACAATTTGGGAAATTTAGCTACGGATGTAATGTGCTTGTTGAATGAATATGATAAATCTTAATGATTTGAGTGTACTGGTATAGAAAATAACATCTTAGCCATTTGAAATCACATTTTAGAGCAGGAAAAGACCTTACAAATTATGTACTCAACAGTCTCCTTTACAAAGAAGGCACCAAAAGGTTCAGCAATTGACCAAGGCCACTCATTTAACTTGACCAGACTTTTCCTCTGTCAGAAGGCATGGTTTTGGAATCCGCACCTTTCTGTATCCATTATGGTAATTTCCATTGATGATGTGAAATAAGATAATTGAATCTCCACGATTGTTCATCAGACAGGGATACTTTAAACCGTGCAATGAACTTGCAGGTCGAGTTAAGTTTGAAGGAACATAAAATTGACCAAAGGCAGGAAACATTTTCAGACTCGGTACTTGCATAATGAAAATACGGAATAATCCGCACCTGAAAAAATGAGACACTGGCAGGACTTTCAAGCTGATGTTTACTCACCTAGGGTGGAGTGGGAGAGGAAGACAAGAAGAGAAAGGGGGGAGGGAGGTGATGGAGAGTGGGAGGGGGAGAGAGGGAGGGAGGGACAGAGGAGGAAGTGGAGGAGAGAGAGAGAGAAAGAATGAGAGAGAGAGAGAGAGAGAGAGAGAGAGAGAGAGCGAGCGCCGAGGCGGGCCTCGAAGCCACTGGAGAGGTACCCTTTGTCTGACAAACCCTGAAAGGGAAGCCTCTAGTAGCAGCCCTCCCGTTCCCACCTCCAAGCGTTTGCCGAACTGCTAGGTGGAGCCCGCGCCGCGGAGCCCACGAGCACTCCATATCCGGGTTTTGCCGGCCACCCCTTTCCCTGGCGCGAGCCCCCTCCCCGGCTCTCGGAGCTCTCGCCGCTGGCCCGCCCGACCGCTGCTCATTCTGGCCTCCGCTCCGGCCCCGGCTGCGCCTACCCCGCGCGCAGGCTGCACGGCCCCCGCGCGCCCGCGCTCTGACCCGCTGTCTGCGCGTCGCCCCCCTCGCCTGCTGGCCCGGCACCGCTCGCTCCAGTTCCCAGGAGCGGGGATGCAGATGCTGCAGCTGGTCGGGGTGGGCGCCGCCGCCGCCGCCGCCGCTGCTGGTTTTTCTCGGACTGCTCGTTGCCTCCGCTCCGGCAGCTGCTGCCGCCGCCGCCGCCGCCTGTGACTCGCCCCCTCCCCTTTCTTTCTTCTCTTTTTGCCTTGGTCCTCTTCCTACGGGTGTGCGCGCGCGCGGGTTGCACGGTTTGCTTTGGCAGGAGCTCGCTCGTGTGTGCGCGTGTGTGAGTGTGCGTGTCTGGAGAGCGCCAGTGCCTCGCTCGCTCTTGGGGAGTCAAAGAAGAGAAAGAACCGAAGAGACAGCGGCGGCGGCGCGGAGCCCGGGGCCGCGCGATGAAGCTCCCACATGCCCGCAGCTGCCCGGCCCGGCCGGCGAGCTAATCATCCACCCCACGGGCTCGGGGCTCGCCGGCCCCCGGGACGCAGCCCTCGGCGGCCGGGCGCCCGCTCTGTCCGCGCGCCCCCTCCGTGCACCGGGGAAGGAGTTTGTGTGGCTCTCGCTCCGGCTGTCCGCGGAGGTTGCGGGCTTGAGAGGGGACCCTCGGCTGGGAGAGAACCTCGGGAGGACGAAGAGGAGGACGGTTTGGCGGAGAAGCCACCCCTGGCCCTCGCGGCTCCCCCTACCTATTCCATCGCTCCCGCTCCGAGGCGGAAAGGGGAGGACGTGGAAGAAGAAAAAGAAAGAGAAGGGGGGTGGGGTGGGAGAACTGGATATAAAGATCGGCTGGGGGGATGGTGGAAGATTTTTGGTCTCTTCGGCAGCGTCTTTTCTTAAGCGGCGGCGGCAGCAGCAGCAGCAAGAGGAGGAGAAGCAGCCCCAGCTATGACTGCCGCATGTTAATAGCTGCCGCTGGGTCCCTCGGCTCCTGCTGGAGACAGAGCCTGACTCCGAAGTTGTGCAACTGTGGACTGGGAGAGACATTTGAACCCTCTTTTCTTTTCGCTCCGCTTTTGCCCCCTTGGGGTGTGTGAAGCGAGGAACGTAAAGGAAGGCGAGCATTTGGCTCTCTTTTTCCTTCCCCTTTCTCCGTGGCTGTGTAGCGGAAGAAAGGGAAGAGAGACTTTTTGTTGTTGTTTCCTTGACTGGGGTCTCCACCCTCCTGCTGCTTTCTCTGTGCTTCGATTCTCGTTATTTGCCGCGTGTGGTTGGGGGTGTCTGCACAGGGGCCGGCCGGTCTTTTGCCCCGGGCTCAATGGCTGGATTGTGGAAACTGCACCCGCCTTCAGGTTGTTGAGCAACTGATGGGACGATCTCAGGGACCGGCGTTTACGAAAGGTAATTTATTCTTCGCACTCTTCATAATAGGGGTCGCCCTGGCCGGGCGCAGGCGGCGGCATCCACCGGGCGGGCAACAAGAGGGGGTGCGGGGTGCATGCACACTCGCCCTTCCACTCACACACCCGCCCTCACACACACACACTCATCCGGTCGTGGTGCGGGGCGGGAAGGGAACCTCCTGGCTGGTGGGCGCTCGGGTCTGGCGCGGGTTGGAGTTTTTTCCAGCCATTGGGCGATTTGACCGGCCGAGGGGAGTGAGGGGGATAAGAGACTGGGCGCATTCGCAGCTGCACACGCTGGGGAATAGGAACAGTTCCCACCCCGTTAATTTTCCCTCTCCTCTCACCCCAGTGCCATCCCCTGGTGGGGGCAGAAAGCGGACAGGAGGGCGACTTTTCTCCGTCAGGCTGGAACTGGTGCCGCTGGAGGCGGGAGCGGGCTGGAGGACGGACAGGGTCTGGGTGAGAAGCTGGGCTCTGGGAAGATGGAAAATGCAGGGTGCCGAGCCCGGCGCGATTCTCCCTCAACGCTTGCCTGGAGCATCCCTGGCCCCTTTTGCCCAGGTCGCGCCCCTGAGTCTTGGAGTCGCGCTGCCTCCCCGCGCCCTGCCTGTTGTGTCTCCTTCACGGCAGTTTGGTTTAGACCTGCGTGCCCAGGCTTTGTTAGGCGGTTTTGGCTGGAGAAAGCTGCCACTTTCGTGGGTGGCCCGGGCTGCGCTGTGCTGGTAGTGGGCACTGGGCGGGGGGCGGCGGTGTTGCACGAATCCGGGCGGCCGCGGCGCCGGGGCGGGGTGGGCAGAGCATTGGTGGTCGCGGTTGGCGGGTTACAGGTAGGAGAGAAGGCACCTCGGCGCTTCTCTGAGGAGAAGGGAAGGCTCCAGGCTGCAGCGCAGCGTCTGAGCTACCGCGACCCAGCCTCCGGTCCCACGTCGGAGCTCAGAAGCTTAGGGTGCCAGGCCCCCAGCACTATAGGTGGGTGTGTGTGTGCCTGTGTGTGTGTGTGTGGTGTGTAGGGGTGGGGGCGACCTCCTCTACCAGCGTTACTTGGCGGCGGAGTCAGCGTTTGAGCGTGTGCGCATTTTTGCGCCCCAGGGACGGCAGAGAGATATTTGCGGGGATGCCGGAGCTGCTGCTGCTGCAGCTGAGCTTGCTTATTGAAATCGCCTGGGATCCTCTTAACTGGAAAATCTGGTTTGAGGAGGCCACGGGGGCCCCCGCAGGGTGGCGAGGAAACCTTGCCGTGTCCCCTTCCCCTGGAGAGGCGCAGCTCGGCGACATGCGTGCGGCGCCTGAGAGTCGCTGGTGCAGCGCTCGATGCACCCCAGAATGGCCCTGATGAGAACCTCATAGGGTAGTCATCTCTCCAGCAGGTTGAAGTAATCGAGTCCAGCCAGCGTAACTCCTGGTCCCTGGAATTCTCTGGCCACTTTCCTACCTCTGATAGAAACATGCGCTGCTTTTATTTATGGCCAGAGATATCATAGCAGTTGGGAGAACTCGAGGCTTGCGAGCCACCTCCAGGGTGTCTCCTCCCTGTGTCTGCGTGTGATCCCTGCCTGCGGTAGTTAGAGCACATTGTAAACAACGGTGTAAGCACTCCTGCCACAGTCTCCTTTAGAGTCTAACCTGCTGTCGTCTGTTGTGTTTACTTTCCTGGTTGTATTACTCATTAGGAAGTATAAGGCTTCTTGCACCTCTGATTTTACATCCTTCCAGCCAGCTGCTGGGGAAATGAGGAGACGCATAGACTCTGGCAGGAAGGAAAAATTGCCTTCTGTGTTTTGCTCTGAAGTAAATAGGCAGTCTGCTAATTTTAGTGTCATATGGGCTTTCATCACTAGTTAAAGAATGTCATCGTAGAATCTGCAAAGAAACACTTTAGCATTTTTTCATTTGGAGACTTTCCTATATTTCCCTATGAGAATAAACAGAGTTTGGTAAGATTTCTTTTGTATATTTTTCCATCTGTAATGATTCTAAATGATCTGGACTTCTGGCGCCCAATTTATCTGCATGTGGATTACAAATAGGATACAATTCTCAGCTCTTTTATAATCACCAAAATAGGATACCAGATAATTTGTATAGGAGTTAAGAGGATATTTGTGTGTTGAATTATCTCTCAGCTTTGTTTCACCCAATCTTTTTTTTTTTTTTTTGTAACCAAAGCAAGGGTAAAGACTGTACATAGATAAACACAGTTTATAAAGTGTTACTTTTGCAAGTGAAACTGCTTTTTACTTTCAATAATTAAAATGTATTAAATTCCTTAGGTCTAGATTAGCTCTGACTGCTTTGGTGTTTGTTGCAAATACTTGTGTTCTATTTTGTTTTAAAAAGTATAGGGCTGTTAATGGAACAGTGTACTTTATTTTTAGGTACAATAATTTCTGGATATCTTCATTATTTTTTAAAGACCTTGACCTCTTGAAAAAGCATAGATTGCAAAAGACACTGAATCACTGATGCCTGACTTTAAGTTATATTTTTATGAGAGATATTGCTAATGGCCATCACCCTAATAGAAAACTTAGAAAATTTTGATTTAATTCATGAGAATCTAGCTTCACGTATTTGTTTCATTTCTAGATGATACGTATTAAAGTCTTTATACTTGCAAATATTTCTGAGGATTAAAGAATACTTGTCCTCCCATTTTCGAAGATCTAATCACAATGATTCCCAGTCCTTACATTATAAGATTTGATCAGATCTGTTCTTTGTTTCCTAGCAGCATGTGTTCCCTAGCAGTCATACATTCCACAGGTCCTGATGTCATTAGAACTGTGTGTGTCAGTGTATTGTGCTGTCTTTAGCTGAAGGTGAATGTGTCAGAGTATTTGAATGCCATTCCATAGCTCTTCCTTATCACTAAGTATTCAGTAACCTGATCTATTTGTGTATATGGTTGACGAGACTATTTCTACAAAATCAGGGTAGGAGGAATGATTAACACAAAGTTTTATATGAACTATTAATTTTTTTTTTTTAGATAGAGATGTTAGGCTGCATCAGGCATCCCCGGCCTGAAGAGTGATAAGCCAGTATGTGATTTGCCTGATGGGTAAATGCTTTTGATATCTCATTTTTGGTTGCTTGGTGTGATTATCCTTCAGACTGAGAGTGCTCCTCAAAAATATGAATGGAAAGTCTTTCAGAAATGATTTTCTTAATCATGATCTTCTTAACATTTTGCAGATTTAAATACTCTTTTCCACAGGGAATAATAGCAAGTATGGCACTTACTGGCTGCAGCTACTGTGGCTGGCATTGTTTCTACTAATTAGGAAAGGCAGATTTTTTTTATGAATTTGATTTACCATTGATTCCTTTGTGAGCTATAGCCAAGGAAATCATAAATAGTAGATTAAAAAGACTATAAAGTCATGAGGATTGAAGTTAGTCAAATAATATGATGCAAAACTGAATTGTTTTTCAGATTGGATTTGGACCACTTTAAGTGTTGGTTGAAACTCTCTTTGAAAAGGACTGCCAAGTAGAAGTGACAGTTACTGTTAGAAGTGGGGAGTTTTGGCCCAGAAATCAGCAAGGAAAACTGATTGCGATTTTCATATTTAGGATCAAACAGTGATTTTAAGAAATGCTGTGCAGCCTTAATTTAGCATGGTGTGAATGGCTACAGTAGTTGGAATTTAAAAAGGATGATCTGTCCTTAAGTTTTGCAAATGGCTATTTTGCCTTCTCTTTCCTAGATTTGCATTATATTCAAAATATGCATTTGCTCACTTTGGGAGGAACCCTAAAGAATACGGCTGTATTGTAATTTATTATTTGTTTGCCCACAGGACATATTTACACTTAGATTATTATATTTATGTCTTCTTATTTCATGCAAATGCATTTCTTTATAGAATAACCAATTTTATAATTAAATAAAAAGTAAAACTTGCAAGTATGAGTAAGGTCCTCCTGACATTTTTCCTTGGTTATCTTTCTGTGTTTTGTCGGGTAGGGTAGGGTGAAGGCTAGGGAGTTGTTGATCAATGGAGAGAAAAATCCAGATTTTTCATTCATTGTAATACATTGTGAGAGTGTAGCGTGAGCATGCTTGTAAATAGCATTTATGCATCTAAGGTGTGCAAGTTTTTCCCCAAATCTTGAATGTCATTACTCTGATCTGAGTGTCAGCATGGTCCAATAAAATTAACTCTACTGCTGCATAAGAAACCAGGTGTAACTTTTTTCTTAGAATTGTGACATGTGCTTATGGATTCATAAGCACAAAATGTAAAAGAGAAAATAGCTGTCCTACTTGAAATTAATTGAACTTCTTTATTTATTTTGAGGGGTGGATAAAAGGGGAGCGTTTCTATATTTGCTCATAATAGGTTCTATAGACCTTGATAAATCATGTCTTCCTTGTGTCTTATTGACACTTAAAACAGGAACTTAGTTTCAATTTTAATGAATGTCTTCATAAAAGTGATTACAAATAGGTGTTAAAAGAAGTGAAAATTTGGTCCATATTATTCAAGAATTTAAATGGAATATTGTGGATGGTAATCCTACTTATTTTGAAAACTATTTTTGGGATGGAAAAATAAATCATCCAACTGAATGTTTCTGCCTGGCAAAACTTCCATGTCAGTTACTTTGTAAAGCAAACAATGCTCTTTTATCAGTGTTTTCAAAGTGTCCTCTGGGGAACCCTGGGGATCTCTGACACCCTTTCAGAGGAAATGTGAAAAGAAAACATTTTTATAATAATGCTAAGACATTATTTGCCTTTCACTCATATTCTTTAACACGTGTTCAGTGGAGTTTTCCAGAAGGTATATGATATGTGATGACATCATTGCTCTGATGGCATATGTCATATGTTCTTATGTATTCTCAAGTTTTAGAATTTTCCCAGTTTATCAATACTTGAATGGTGACAGTTACAGATATCATAATCAAAAGTCACTTTAGAGGCTGAGTGCAGTGGCTCACACCTCTAATCCTAGCACTTTGGGAGGCTGAGGTGGGCAGATCACTTGAGGTAAGGAGTTTGAGACCAACCTGACCAACATGGTGAAACCCTGTCTCTACTAAAAATACAAAAATTAGCCGGGCATGGTGGTACATGCCTGTAGTCCCAGCTATTCGGGAGGCTTGAAGCAGGAGAATCGCTGGAACCCAGGAGGTAGAGGTTGCAGTGAGCCAAGATCGTGTCACTGCACTCCAGCCTGGTCCACAGACCAAGACTGTGTCTCAAAAATAAATAAATAAATAAAATAAAATAAAAACATGAAGTCACTTTAGGTCATTTATTATTATTATTTTTATTATTATTATTATTATTATTATACTTTTAAATTCTGGAATACATGTGCAGATGTGCAGGTTTGTTACACAGGTATACACGTGCCATGGTGGTTTGCTGCACCCATCAACCCATCATCTACATTAGGTATTTCTCCTAATGCTATCCCTCCCCTAGCCTCCACCCTGCAACAGGCCCAGGTGTATGATGTTCCCCTCCCTGTGTCCATGTGTTCTCATTATTCAACTCCCACTTATGAGTGAGAACATGTAGTGTTTGGTTTTCTGTTCCTGTGTTAGTTTGCTGAGAATGATGGTTTTCAGCTTCATCCATGTCCCTGCAAAGGACATGAACTCATCCCTCTTTATGGCTGCATAGTATTCCATGGTGTATATGTGCCACATTTTCTTTATCCAGTCTATCATTGATTGGCATTTGGGTTGGTTCCAAGTCTTTGCTATTGTGAAGAGTGCCACAGGAAACATACATGTGCATGTGTCTTTATAGTAGAATGATTTATAATCCTGTGGGTATATACCCAGTAATGAGATTGCTGGGTCAAATGGTACTGCTAGTTGTAGATCCTTGAGGAATCACGACACCATCTTCCACAATGGTTGAACTAATTTACACTCCCACCAACAGTGTAAAAGCATTCCTATTTCTCCATATCCTCTCCAGCACCTATTGTTTTCTGACTTTTTAATGATCGTCATTCTAACTGTCATGAGATGGTCTCTCATTGTGGTTTTGATTTGCATTTCTCTAATGTAGGTCATTAATTTTTAAGAGTATAAAAGAGTCCTGGGCCAGAAAGTCTGAGAATGGCTCAGGTAGATTTTTCTGAAATCTGCCTCCTTGTGCTCTAAAATGCCATCCATCCAGCCACATAAAGAGCCATGTAGGATGAGAAAATGATTAGATGTCCAACCTGTAAAAAGATAGGCAGGTTGCATATAGTTGTTAATTATTTAGCATTTTCATTATTCTATTTCCAAATAATCCAGTGTAGAAAACTTGTTTTTAGATTTTTTGTCCCCATTTAGTGAAATGGAAACTTTAAAGCAGCAGATATGCAGCCTGATCTGCTGACTGCTCTTGGGAAGGCTACAAAGGAGTCAAGGGGAGAATATCTAGATCTAGGCCCTAGATCAAGATATTTTGATATCTAGAAAGGCAGAGTGGTGTAGAGATGAACAGAAAGGGACTCTGGAGTGTGTTTGCCTAGGTTGAATAAGCTATTGGATTTGTGTCAAGATACCTGATCTCTCTATGCTTTAATTTCCTGGTATTTTTAATGGATTTAACAATTGTACCAAATTCACAGAAGATTATGAAGATTTAATTGGTAAATCTATGCAGAGTCCTTAAAACAGTTCCTGGTGCATAATAATAACATAATTGTTTGCTGCTATTATGATTACTATCATCATCATTATTATTGGGTCTCATGAGAGTCCTAGGAAACTTTAATCAATTCCCCATGTGATTCAGATACATAATTATATTTCACACCATTACAGAGCATGTCTTAAAATGTTAGTAAATTTTAAAATTTCATATAAAAGATAATCGACTTTATTTTACTCTCACACTTTAGAACTCATGAAGGGTTATTAGCATTTTTTAGAGGAAGAATTAATAAAACACCTTTGTTAGCTTGAGCTAAGTTTGAAGTTTGATAGTGAATGTGAATGCCCAATTAAAACTAGATTTCAAAGACCCCAATTGAATATTTATATATCTTGGGAATTATTAGAGAGGAAGTCACTTTTCTGAAGTGATATCAAGATGACTCACTATACTCTTAATCTGTTAATCACTATCTAAGCACCACAACAAGCCATTTTCAGTGCAAAGGATCCTTGGGGTAATTATATACTGTAGTTCAGTCTGTTTGTGAGTGGTCATATGTCTAGTGAAAGAAGCTATACATTCCGATTACCTTTACTAGATACTAAAGTTTAATTGGAGAACTGTGTAATACTTTTAAATGAGACTTTGGCAACTATTTGAAAACTTTAAGTTATAGATGTATTTATAAGTTATATACATTTTGGGGGTATATTCTATGGCTAATTTCTGACCCAGCCTATCACTATGAAATTAGTGCTATAGCACTTATTTCCTTCCAGAACTTTGGTCAATTCTGATTTAGTGTTGTAGAAATTAAATTATACTCCATAGATAGGCATAGCTGGGCAGTGTTTTTAATTATGAGCTTCTCAGAAATGGTCTTTGGACTGAGAGTCACTTGAATACAACCCCAAATGTGCAAGTTTCTAGCTCTGTCATCTCTATCTGCAAAATAGAGATAATAAAGTTTACATTGCTGGTTTGAGTAGAGTAATAGGAAGTAAATATAAAAGTACCTGGTGGAGTGAATATTTCATGCATAGTACCTTTTGTTATTAGTCATAGTATTATTAGAAATGTCCTTGAGTACCATTATTAAGAAAACTTAGCTAAATCAAATATCATTTTCTTAATTGAAGAGTTCTTGATGAGCTAGGAAAATCAATAGCATTTTCTTAAGTAGTTGAGAAAGGTTCAAGTCTTGTATTTATCTTTACTATGTTCTTTCCCTCTGTCCTTTTTTAACCTTTTAAGTACTTATTTCTGAGCTCTTCTTCATCTTAAAATGTTATGCTCTGCTACTAATTCTCCATCAAAAATTATAATCCTGACGGAAAAATATTTTTGACATCCACCAAATACTGTGTCCGAAGATTGACTTTAAATTAGGTATAAAATGAAAGCAACAATTTAAGATGTTTTAAATTAAATGCCCTATTATCTTTTCACATGTCAATCATTCTTTAAGCTTTAACTGCATCAGAATTTTCTATAATGCTGTAACCATATCAAGTCATCATAAACGTCGAAGATATCAGGATTTTCATATTTTTAAAAGATTTATAATCCCAGATTTTAAGTCTCATAAGAATGCCACAAATGAGATAAACCTATAAAATTCAGATCCCAAAATTGCTTTAAAGACTAAAACTTTTGAAAGGCTCATAAATGAGTTGAAATTTTAGAATTGACATATGTATTTCGGTTACAGTGCCAATAAGAGAAGTTATTAAAATGTGTGACTTTTACTATAATTATCCAGCATGTATACTGAAAAGGAAAGGATATGATATAGTAGGTGGTAAAAATGAATGAAAAAGTAAACTGCACATTGGACTGGACAACTGGCTTGCTAAATTGTACCAGAATTAGGTGTTTTAAGTATGACTCAAGGAATTGAAAGCCAAGTAGAAATGACACCCCCTCCTGTTTGATCAGCTTGTGTTGGTGTTTACGCATCCCGCAGAGGCAGAGTGTGTTACTATTCAGGACAGCCCCAGTGGCTCCACAGTAGCCTGAGCCTGTGAGAATAGAGGAGAGACTCAAGCCCAGTTTTTGATGTTCTGCTTGGGTGGGTAACCTGAATACTAAAATGCATTCCATTGACGCTGACCCTGTAAGAGGGTTTTCAACAGTCTCCTGTTTTGTTTTGATTTGGTTTGTTTCCCCCCTTCCCCGTTTCCTTTTTCTCAAACTCTTCCAAAGACTTTTGAATAAAAGGAAATGGTCCTGACTGATGGTCATCTTTTTGTATGAGATTTTGTTTCTGGCAAGAATGGAAGGGTTCAACTGGTTTTCATTAACACCTTTTGTTTTTTCAAATTTTCAGTGTTCTTGATTTGTCAATGGCTTATGGTTGTTGTTTGAACCTTGACTCAGAATACTGATCATGACTTCAAGGCGTGGACAAAGAATCTATTGAGAAATCATTTTCTGTTAACACAAGGCATGTGTGTATCTATAGCCTTTATTTATATTGGCTTTAAATGTTCGGTTGATGTTGTCTAAGGAGTTTTAATTATATTATTAACTGTAGTTGACTTTGGAGGAAGAGCTAGGCAGCCATTTAAAAAAATTATATACAATCATCTTTTGAGGTTTAGGCAATTTCAATTAGTTTTCACTTTGATTCTTAACAATTTTTATGTATGATGTTTAAATATTATTTTACAGTCATTCTAAAATGGTGCAATTTTATGATAGTATCTAAGTTATATGTACTTCAATTTAACTTAAAATATTTAATAGAATGGGTGTTTTCACTATTTCTCTTTTAATTGCAAAGACACCTCCAGCTAGCTTTCTGCTGAACTGATTAATTTATTGGGAAGTTATTGTGTTTCTCACCTAAAGATTCTTGGGAAAGAGTGAAGTTTTACTTAGGTATCAGAAAAAATTGGATACCTCTAGGCTTCTGCCTCAGTTCCATGCCCCTACCCAGCCTACCAGTTTTCTTTTTCTCTGACTGCTGGATTCATTCCCTTTCCCCACAGTTTAAATTAAGTACTCAGACTTATACTGATCTACTGTCATCAGGTTGGTGGAGGCAGTAAGAATATTGCAGTTCCTCTGTGGACGAATGGATAGTTAGCTTGAAGAAGAAAAGGCTCAATTAAGAGAGGGATGTTGTTCACACAAAAAGAAAGAGGTGCTGATAGTATCTGAATAGTTATTTAATAACTGGGACAAGTCAGGTGTTAGAGGAATTGGTTAGGAAAATCATTGAAAATGGGTTTACCCTTTTCCTGTAAGAGGCCAGAGTGATCTTAGAAAATGGTTCCTTACTCACTTCACCAACAAAACCCAACAAAATTATGCAAATCAAGGGGTTCAAATCTTCAGGTTCATTTCAAGAGCACCCAAGTTATCTATAAAACTGCTCAAGACATCTAGGCTCTGTATATATGAGAAGCCACCAAATATCTGAAAGATGTCCCTTTACAGAAGCAGTGTGCCATTTCTATCCTACAGTGGTAGAGCCACTGTACAATGACAATGTACAATGCCAGATGGGAGAGCTGGACACAGGTTTGCTGGCACAAAGAGAGCTGGATTTTTTCCTGCACATGCTTAAAAATGCAGAGAATAATGCTGATCTTCAAGGTTTAAATATAGACCGTCTAGGCATTGAGTACATTCAGATGAACAAAATCCCCAAGATGTGACATCTGATAGTGCTCATGGTTGAATTAACCCATGTATGAGCTTTGCTGGTCACATTACTGAAAAAGAACAAATTGTTCCAAAACCAGAAGTGGAGATTGCACAGAAGAAAAAGTTATGCCAGAAGAAACTGAAGAAAAAAAACTTATGGCATAGGAACAAATACAGCATAAAATAAATGCAAATAGAAGTAAAACCAGAAAAAGTGAGTTTGTAGATATGTATCCATCCATCTGTTTGAGACATCTAATTATTTTACACTTGCTGTGTACTCATTATATCATTCTTCCGATGAGAATATATGTTTATTCAAGTAAACCTTCTGTTTAGAGGCAGAGTATTCAAAACTGTATCAAGTAGGATATTTCAGATAATTGAGCATGGATAACTTTATAGTTGCCTAAAGCATCCAAAGAAAATATACTTCAGTGTATCCAGTCGTATTTTTCAAATGATAGACATCTAATATGGGCTCATTATTACCAAAACCAGAGACTGAATATTAATGCTGACACTTGAACAGCTGAGGTGCCTTAAAGCTATTATATGTATTGTTTGGAATACTCCTAAATGTATTATTTTACTTTTCATGTATTCAAAAAAGAAAGTTATGTTGAGTTTTCATTTTCATTTGAGAGTACCAAGTCAATATAAGTAGTAACATATGAAGATAATTTGGAAGAATTTTTAAAGGTTAGTAGAAGGCCTAATTAGCAGAAATCTTATGTACAATGACCTTCCTCACTATTGCAAATCCTCAAAGAAGAAGGAGCACTAAAAATTAGTATGCTGTCAACATTTTTTTTAATGATTTGATGTTATTAAGCAAACTTTTGCGAGTATTTCTTTTTCTGGTGCGTTTGATTAAATGTGTGATCTTATCTTGGTGAAATAGCCTGCTGGGCTGCAGACAGTAGTGTTCAGAAATGAAATTTGCTTAGAGCCTCTGAACAGACATTTATTCAATGAGACCTTTCTTGAATAATAGATGATAGTGAGATAACAATGGTATGTGTATGTGTGTTTTCTTCCTTGAATTTAGGGGATGTTGAGCTAGAGCAACAACAACAACAGAAGTAATGGGGTATGAAAGAAAGCATTAGATTTATATATGAGAAATTAACCTACTTTATTACAAATGAATGAACAGTCTGTATGAGGGACTCATAGCATCAATGTCAGAGGACACTGTGTTAGTCCATATGTTTTATTTTAGCAGTCCTTCTATGTTAATTCCTTGCCGGCTACTCTCTTTTGGCTTAGTAGAGGTTACTCTGGAATGAATTTTTCCTCCACATACATCATTTGTGCGTGCTTTTTCCATTCTACTTGGGTGCTGGTAATGGCTGAATTTTGATTCCCAATCTTTCTTCCTAGTATAGATAATTGTACATTCTGAAGATCATATTTAAATTTTTTTTCTGATTATAGTACATGCTTACGTTGAACACTTTTAAAATACAGAGATACATAAAGTTAAAAGTGAAATCACTCAACATAACATAACATACTGGCATACCACTGTGTTCACAGAGATTATGTCATACTTAATTTTTGCTTTGATTATCTGCATCTGTATTGTGTGTGTTTAATGGAAATGAGATTAAACCATATATAGTTTGTATAATTATCTCCAGTTTCTCAATGCCATTATTTTTTTGAAAGCATTAAGTATCATAAAATATTCCATAATGTAGACATACTATGATTTATTTAAACATTTACTTATTCATGTGGGTTGTCATTTGTTGCTAGAATAAGTGGTGTCACCATGAATATCTAAGTGCTGAAAGCTTGGCCTGTTCTCTAATTTTTTTCTCCAGTACAGATTCCTTGAAGTATAATTACTGGATCAAAGAGTAAATAATCCTTTGACTTTTTCTACTTGGTTACAGATCCAGATGCATCATTGCCTTCTGTATAACTGGTCCTCTGAAAGTTTTGGAAACTCTTTCTTAAGAATTGTTAACTCTCAGTTGTGTATAGTTCATAGCTACTAATTCTTGGTTATGTATAGTTTTACTATATATATATGTATAGTAACTTTTACTAACTTTTTGGTGATTCTTAAGAATTACTGATGCTCAGCTGCACGTACACCAATATATAAAAGCAGAGGTCAGTAAAATAATCAAAAATGGAAATTTACTGGTTATTAATATTTAAGTAAAGCTATGCCTCATGTCTTTGAATTTAACATATTACTAAAACAAAACCATACAATGAATTTTCTCCATGAAGAATTGAGTCCACCATGTGTCTAATATTTCCATAAATATTCTTAGTTTCTTTCACTGCTCTTGAACGGACCTCGTATCTCTGAAGTTCATCTAAAGTATCAACTTAATAAAACTTTTTCTTTACCGTACTTCTTATGGAACAAAAACAAATGGTGGTTTGGATTATTGTTCTAAAATTTAAGTATGAAAAGTAGGAGCAAATTATCAGTCAATGCATTTAAAATAAATGAAGTTTGTCTATAAAAGTAGATGGGTCAGAAAAGTAATTAAATAGAACATTTTGGCTTATAATGAGTAAACATGAACACAAGTTTTGCTAGGTGTAACCTCAATTAGAGATCTGTCTGTAGGAATAAGAGTTAGGTACAGGCTGGATGCTGTGGCTCATGCCTATAATCCCGGTACTTTGGGAGGCTGAGGCAGGAGAATCGCTTGAACCCAGGAGTTGGAGACTAATCTGGGCAACATTGTTATACCCTATCTCTATAAAAATAATTTAAAAAATTAAGCAGGCATTGGGGTGCATGCCCATAGTTCCAGCTCCTCAGGAGACTGAGGCTGGAGGATCCCTTGAGCTGGGGAGTTCCAGGCTGCGGTGAGTCATCATCACGCCAGGGCACTCCAGCCTGGGCTACAGAGTGAGACCTTGCCTATTAAAAAAAAAAAAAAATCAATAAAAATAGATACATAATGTGAAATGTCCAGTAGTATTCAGGTAAAATTAAAGAGGAAAACAGCAGGTGGATAATGCAATTTGAAATCAATTTTCCAGTAATGCTGGTACCTACTGAATTTGATTTCATTGTAGTTCATTCTTTGTTCTGAGATACTTTAAACAATATCGTTGAGACTTCTGCTTCCAATTGTACAGACATATTTACGATACATTTCTAGCAGTCAGAGTGGAAACATATTCTACTTTCAGTATCAATATTTTCTTTAAATCTGCACCAGAACATATTTATGGGACAGAGTTTAATGCTTGATAAATAAATGATTGTATAACTGCATGAATGTGCTTTATGGACCTAGAAGAAACAAGTGAACATGAAAGCAGTTTTTGAAGTTACTGTTGCAAGATAAATTTAAGTGCCATTGAAAATTGCTCTGTACATGCATGTGAAATAAAGAAAGGTACAGAAGGAATCTTGAAAGCCAGACTCTCCTGGGTTTTAGTTTCCTTAAAAATATATTGTCAAGAGTTGAAGTAACTTGCCCAAAGTGACATGGCAGTTTTGTAGCACATGCTGCCTTCTATTATGGAATTTTTTTTTTTTTTTTGAGATGGAGTCTCGCTCTGCTGCTCAGGCTGGAGTGCAGTGGCCCGATCTCGGCTCACTGCAAGCTCCGCCTCCCGGATTCACGCCATTCTCCTGCCTCAGCCTCCTGAGTAGCTGGGACTGCAGGTGCCCGCCACCACGCCCGGTTGATTTTTTTGTATTTTTAATGGAGACGGGGTTTCACCGTGTTAGCCAGGATGGTGTCGATCTCCTGACCTCGTGATCCATCCGCCTCGGCCTCCCAAAGTGCTGGGATTACAGGCATGAGCCACCGCGCTCGGCCTGGAATTTCTTAGTCTTGCACTTGAGAGTTCTCATTTCTGATTTCAGGAATGATGTTATCACTCTCTAACTTGTATCGAATTAGTCATGTAACTTCTGTAGGTCTATTTCATCTGTAAGTAGAAGATAGGATGGTGGGTGGTCCTTTTTCCCTAAAATATCCATGGGATAAAATAAAATGGTAAGGCTTATTAGAATGCTTCTGCTTGCAAGTTGAGCTTTTCAAAAAAACTGAATAGGTAGTTGATGTTGTAAGAATTTTTACGTTTCTTCCTTCGTTAAGAGCTAAGGCTCAGTATTGCATGTGGTAATAGCATATTTTAAAAAGACGAAATAGATTAGACTTTCTTTTTGTGATGGCTTAAAGAGAAAGTGACATAATGAAGATATTTTGCATGATTTGAAACCATTAAGGAGTCTGATATATTTTTATCATATTTCTCTATTATTAAGGATAGTAATACGTTTTGTTCCTAATAAATGATTTTAGGATTTGGTATAGTTTTTTATCTCAGCTTTTTTTTCCTTATGTTTATATTAAATACTTTTTAGATTCAGAGCTTTGGGCCCATAGCAGTGTTACCTTGTATCAAGGCAGTTTCAACTTTTCTTCATTTATAAAGCAGAAGTGTATACCTTGAGTGTAGAATTCTCAGTGTCCCCGTTTTACTCCTTTTTTTTTCTTATGGCTGAATTTATTTATGTAAAATTATTACAATTTATTATAAGGTTCAACATTAAATTGTATTTAGTTCTACATTAATGAAATGATCTTTACTGGGCTTAATAAACACACAAATAGAAAAGTACCAATTGCAGTAATAAAAATATATATACATGAATGAAAATCGAAGAGGAAAAGTAGAGGGCAAAGGAGTCGTAAAAGCATGATTTCAAACCTTTCCTCTATGTCACACTGGAAAAGTTACTTCACTTCTCCGTGCCTCATTTCTTCATGTGTTGAAAAGGATAAAAATAATACCTACCTTTCAGAGTTATTGTGAGGATTAAATGAGGTAATGCACATAAAACTTATTGCACACTGTCTAGATTTGTATAAGCACCCAATACATTTTATTATTTGTGTTAATTTTTCATCAATTTGTTGTTGAAGCTGATACCTTTTCCTAAGTGGGTCTTTAAATTGTTCTGCTATTTTTCTGCAGTTCCCAAAAGACTAGCTTCATTAAATCATTAATTTTATAATTCACCATTTATTTGTTAGCACCAGATGTCTGCAGGGTGCAGGGGATATGGAGCATAACATGGCAGAAAGAGCCTCTGGCTTTATGGCACATGCAAAATCATGGAAATAAAGAGGAATTAAGCAATGTATCCCTCATTAATTAGTTATAGTTAAAATTGTGGTAAGTGCTACAGAGGACAAGTCCAGGATGCTATTAGAGTTTAGCAGCAGAATCAGACCTTGTCTGAGCTTGGTGGTGAGTGGGATCTGAAAAGACTTCCCAGAGCCAGTGACATGTGAACTGAGATAGGAAGGTTGACTAGGCAGCCCTAGAGAATGTGCTCTCTTCACTTTCCGTCATCAGAAGAGCTCATCACAGACCCAAGCATGTTCTGGTGGAGGAGGTTAATAGAGCTGAGTACAGAGAGGAAAACTGAACATTGATGCCTTGATGTGGCAGTAGAGACAACAAATCTGAAGTTTTCCTTTTACAGAGAAAGTGAGTTAACGTAGAGAATGTTTTAATATCACTTGTCTAGCTTTAATATTAAATTTCAGGATGCCAGAAAATAAACTCTCTATTGACCATAAACGGTGGTCAGGCACTGAAGATTTGAGATGAGCAGGAATAGGTAAGATCTATACAAATATTGAAATGAAGATTTCAGAGTTTAGCTTTGGAGATATGTATCTTTTCGTATTGTGACGAGGAGAGTTTTACTCCAGAAGGTTGGTTCCTACTCATTCTTACCCTTATTTCTTCCCATCCCCATTGACTTATTAAGTACCTGGTATCTTTTGTCCCTGAGAAATGCTGTAGAAATAGAGGAGCCAGCTTTAGGAATACCAGTGCTAAAGACAAGGCTATGGTTATGACTGTTTGTCAAAGAATAGCAGTAAAATATCAATCTGGAAAACAATTGTTAAGGAAACTATGGTATTATTGTTTAGTAAAGACAGTAGACTTTGTCTTCTTTTCACTGCTGGAATTAAGGTTATTTAAATTTGGGGGGACTTTCTACAGTATGTAATGATAAAGATTATTTCTTAATTATTTGGAACAAATTATTTAATACTAATAAAATAATAGTGAAGTATGTTTTAAAAATGTTTTTTGTTTAAGAGTCTTTGGGCAAAATGTTAAGTAAGTGTGGTTTAGGAAAAGCAACTTAGTGAATTCAAATTTTTAAAAGGAGGAAGAGTCCTATAATAGAAGATACTATATTTAGAATCATTAATCTTTTTCATTCATTTATCAAGAAATATTATTAAGTGCTTCTTTTTTTTTTTTTGGAGACAGCGTCTTGCTCTGTCACCCAGGCTGGAGTGCAGCAGCACGATTATGGCTCACTGCAGCCTCGACCTCCTAACAGAACGGATCCTCCTACCTCAGCCTCACGAGTAGCTGGGACTACAGGTGTGCACCACCATGCCCAGCTACTTTTTTTTTATTTTTTATTTTTTTTAAGTAGAGACGAGATCTTGCTTAGTTGCCTGGGCTGGCTTCAAACTCCTGAGCTCAAGTTACCCACCCACCTTGGCCTCCCAAAGTGCTGGTGGCATAAGCCACTAGTGTGCCCAGCTTGAGTGCTTCTCATGTGACACAGTTAAACACAATTGTGATAAAGATTAAACAGAAAAAATACTGCATTTTATGAACTGGTCAAGCAGCACCTTCCTGAAGAAGGGAACCTCCTGTTTCAAGGCTTAAAGAAAGGAGCTCAGTTCTTGTGAGGAACTCAGAGGTTAGAGAACCTGGAACATAAGGATTGAGAGAAGTGGTATGAGATCTGGCTAGTAAGTAGTAGTCCAGAATTTGTAACATTTTCTAAGGTTAAGTATTTTGGGATTTTTATCTTAGGAGCAATGGGAAGCCATGAAAGGTTTTAACAAGGTAATAACAAGAGCAGATTTTCATTTTAAAAAGATTATATTGGCTGCTCTATGTAGACATAATTGGAGGAGGCATCAAGGGGGGCTGTGGAGAGACCAGTTTCATGAGAGTCTAAGCCACTGCCCTACCGCTTCTCAGCTAAGCAGCAAAGGATAGATCCTGCTTCTTTCTGGCCTCAGTTGATTCATGTGTAAAGAAGTGGTCTGCATTGCAAAGCACCCATTTTGACTGTACTATGCTGTACTCTAATTAGATTATAAGGATATGGAGGACCTAAATGAGATGGTGATCATTGGTTAAATGACCTCATCTAAACTTTGTTACTGTTTTTTACTGATCTACCTGTATAAGATACGGTTGCAGTTATTCTGTATCCAGTTGTTTAATCTGGATTTATTTTTTACCTGAAAGTTAAAAGCCATTCTCTGAAGACCTGTAACGTAACTAGAATTTTTAATATGTTTGTATTTTAAATGCTGTATGAAAACCATAAAGCCAGATGTTGAAACTGCATTTAATTTAGTTAAGAAGGTTGAAACCACAAAGATCTTTCATTTTGTTTATAGTGATTTATTTATAAATACTCATTACTGAAGTCAGGGAATTCCTGTTTCGATGATACCTGAAAAGAGAGTAGTACATTTTTCTTAGAACAGTGGTTTAATATTCTGAGTGACAGATGCAAAATAGTTGACTGTATTATTTAAGAACTTATGAAACACTTCAGCATTTATGCTTTTCATTAATAATGTAAATATTTTATTTTCCCCGTGTTCTGTCCTCTAACTCATCATTGCTCTTTGTCATCTCTCTCTTATGGCATTTCTGACATTCTGCCATGACTTTTGATTATTTCTCTTCCTGTTTCAAACCTCTGAAAATATAAAGTCATCTGCTGGGTGCAGTGGCTCACGCCTGTAATCACAGCACTTTCGGAGGCCAAGGCGGGCTGATCACCTGAGGTCAGGAGTTTGAGACAAGCCTGGACAACATGGTGAAACCCCGCCTCTACTAAAAATGCAAAAATTAGGTGGGCATGGTGGCGGGCGCCTGTAACCACAGCCACTCGGGAGGCTGAGGCAGGAGAATCGCTTGAACCTGGGGGGCGGAGGTTGCATTGAGCTGAGATTGCGTGCGCCATTGCACTCCAGCCTGGGCGACAAGAGCAAAAATTTGTCTCAAAAAAAAAAAAAAAAAAAAAAGAAAATACAAAGTCTTCGATGGCTGGAACTTCTTTTAGTCTTTTCATAAGCTAGAGTATTTGGTTATGAAAATGAGATTTGATTGTTTTCGAAGGTAGGGGCTTAGTATATTACATGAAACGTCATACGTGAAATGTGTCTTGTATGATTTAAAAAGGTAATAGGACAAGCTCTAATAACTTGTTTGTTTCATGATACTTAGTGATTTAGAACATGAGCTTTAGAATCAGAAGACTCTGAGCCTAAACCATGGGACTGCCACATAGCAGCTATGTGACTTTGGGTCACTTCCTAAGTATCATTTTATGCTCTATATAATGGGACTGATTATATCTGTTTCATAGAAAGATCATGAGAATTAAATTCACTCATGTAATCTAATACACGGGCAGAAGGTTTAGTCATTATAAGATTCAGTTAGGAAAAATTAGTGCTATCACCACCCTTGCTTCATGTAGAAAAAGGGAGTGGAACACAGTGGTTCAAGCCATTTCCTTTTTTTCCCCTTTGCTCCTGCTCTTTTTGCGAGATTGACATTGTATTTTATATCTGTTGCTTTCAATCTTCAGGGACTTCCATTTGGAATCATTCTGGCATGTTACTTCATGTATATCAAACTATCTTTTTTTATCTCTGACTTATTCTGAAAGGAATGATTATCTAGCAATTCGTGAGATACAAATGGAAGCCTGAATACTTACAGCAGCGTCAGATAAGCATGCCAGAAATGCCTTTATTACTTATTTCTAATACTGCATTCTGCAGGCATATATACGTAATATATATGGACTGTAAAATACAGTTTGCATACTTTTCATTTTAGGACAGACATAGTCTTTCTTTTTCCCCAATGCACATTTTCCCCTGAATCAATTATTTTTAGAACTTTAAGAAAACTGCTTATTTTAAAGGTGACAATTTAAGAAAACAGTGTCACTATTACAAAGAATTACTGTGACAGAGGCTGGAATATGAGCTCAGAGACCTTTATCCTGAGTTAACTTCTCTCATGCTGAATGTAATAGTTTTATAAACGTGTATTAATAATTAGGGACTATAATTAAATAACATTTAGCAAATGTATTGGATATTATGAGAAAAACATACAATTGACATGCATAATAAAATAGTATAGTTTTCAAGAACATTTTGAAGCCAGGTTTTCTGAAAGCACTTGTAGATGTATATGAACTAGGACTCAGTGTGTCTTTATATTTGGCCTGTGAGAACTTGCCCTTCAAAGGTGGGCTTGTAATATGATGTCAATATTTGTGTCCTCTTCAAGAACTGCTATTTCAACATAAGACATCGTCTGTTCTCTAATTATAGTATTCAGAAGAGAGAGATACAATTTTAAACCTCTCTTGATAGTTGAAAATATTTTTTTTGAAAGGACATAAAAACCCTTAAGTTCTTGTTCTGGGTAACCAAGTATCATATTTTATTTGTAATCCTAACTGCTATAAAAGTGAATTGGTAATTTTTCCATGTTTTTGAGTCTCTTATTAGAATTAATACTTTTACAATAAGTTGCTTTACTATTTATTTTTTCTGAGTAGTATATTAAAAGAGCTGTTAAACACTTTGTGACATGTTTAAACATATTCAAAAAACTTATTTTGGATAATTTTGCGCAATTGTTGTAGCAAACCAGATGTTGCAAAGTTGTTATTTAATCAAAGATAAAAAATATTTGCAATATAGTTTTGTCTAGCTGTCAGCTTAGATAAATGAATCCATTTCAATCAGCACGCTCCTAGTGAAAAAAGGAGGAGATATAATAACGTTCTTCTAGCTACATTTGTTGAAAATAAATATTAATCTTCTATGTGGTTAAAACCATGCTGTGCCAACTCCATCATAACCATAATTGCAGGAAAGCCTTTCAGATTTCTTATTTTTATGAATTCTGTTTTTTTAATCCTTCTGGAAGCATTGAATTAGATTCTACTTTTCATTTAGATTATATGCTCATTCATGTTTGTGTTAATCTCATATTGAGATGCCTTGTTAAGATACTCTTGGGTAGTTTAATGTCCAAATAGAACACTGTGGTCTGGTCAAGATTTTTTTGGGTCCCAAACATAAAGCTTATCTTTACCTTTCTTTTAAATCTGTTGTAATTCATGGGAGAAGCTTAAATATGTGTTTTTGTTTTTATTTTATTTTAATTCATAATTGTACATATTTATGGAGTACATAGCACTGTGTTGATATATAATATAGAGTGATCAGATTAGGGTAATTAGCATATCCATCATCTCAAACACAAAGAAATAACAAGCAATATTTTATGTATCTCTCATTCTCTTTGGTTCTATAGCATTGGGTAAGACAAGCTGCTTGCTTCTGTAGTTATACTGACTTCCTAGAAAATGTTGCATAAAGTAAATCACTAAAGGAAAACAACTCTGGACTAACAAAACAAAACAAAATAAGGCATAAGGCCAAAAAAAATGTTAATTTCAAGCTCCATTGGAAATGCCAGTGAGAAGAATGGCAGGGACTCATGTAAGTACAGGAACCAGCTTGGTAAAGAATGAGGTTCCATATTCTAGTCTTCATAGTGTGCAGTCAAGAAAGATAGAAAAGGAAACCCAGACTACAAAGTGAATAATTTCCTCTTGAAACAATACCAACAACATCACTTTCCCATAATAATAAAGTTTGAAATTTAAATTTATATTTCCTCTTAGGGGTCCTTAATTGTATAAAAGGAATTATAATGAGAGGTCCGATATTATGGTTATAATTATTGATTTTTGTCAAATGTATGGAACGTTTGTAGGGAAAATTGTTAAGATAGTAGAAAACCACTATGAGCTGTAGTAATTACCAGAGTTAACTGTTCCAGTTCATGTTGATGTTTGTCTAGGCTATTTATTGAGGAAACTTAGAAAATGAAGATTGAAGGCATAACTTTATTTGCACCTCTAAGAATAATTCTTAAGGATGACTGTCAGATTTTTTTTTGAAAGTCAGATTATCTCTCTCATCTCAGTTTTATTGATACCTTCTTCAGAAAGCAAGTTTTGAAGGGTTCTTCTTAATTACTGGATAGAAAAGTGGTTAGAAGCACTTCACAAAATTCTCTTTGGAGAGATGTTAGAGTGCCAAAGAAAAGGGTGAAATGATACGTATAGTTTTATTATCTTCTCTTGCTTTTATTATGGCATTTTGATGAAAGAGTAGAAAGTGCATTTAATGGGCTCTCTGCAGTTACGGATACAACTTACAATATAAGCAGAGAGTGATGCAAAATTGTTTTTTATGGATTTCTCATTGGCCTCTTGTTTCAGTGACCTGAGGAATGAGAAGTGAAACAATACTCTCAGCTTCTGAAGCACAGTGGTTTTGAAAGTAGGTGTAGAACCAGATTGGTGAGTGGTGGTGTGTGTCGGTCAAATGCCTCCACTTGTGTGTAAGATTTATAAGTCAACATCGTGGGAGTTTTGCCCACACGCTATGGGGTAACAACCTATATTTGATTTTTATTTGTTTTCTCTAATGTTGAGGGTGTGTGTCTGAGTGTTTGTGACTCAGTGATTGTTTGGGCATTTTGGGTTACCTTGTCATTCTTACATTGGCCAGTTTCTGTCTGCTTCCCTATGCCTTGTGAAACACAATAGAAACGACAATATAGAAGCAAGCCATCAGCTTCTAAGAGCAAAATTCTAACAGATCCCAGACTTTAAGTGAAGGAATGATTTGTGGGTGTTTCCAAATATAACACTCTGAATTATGAGTTTATAAAATGCTAGGTAAGTGTCTTTATATTTGTTAACTGCTTATTTTAAATTTTTCATTCGTTGCTTAATTAATCAACACTTTCTATTCATAAAATTTCTATATTGGTAAATTAGAAATTTTTTGAAATAATTTTTAAAAATTATTAAATTTTTAAAAATTGTTAAATTTTCATTTTCAAAAATAATACTTAAATTTTTATTTTCAAAAATAATCTTCGTGTATACTGTGTGGGGCTGCAAAATCAGATTTGATGAAAATTTCATGTCTAATAACTACAATAACTACTTTTATCTTTACTCTTTCTTTCAGCTTCCAGACAACTTTAAATATGTTTATTTATCCATAGCTAAAATTTGTTGGGTGAACTCATAAATATTTAACATGTGTTTATGTATCTTAATTTGGGTCTTTATTGCCGTTAAATATATGTTGTTTCAATGTGGGAGCCACCCTTTAATTTTACAGTTTGATATAGTAGTGGCCAGAAACATTTTAAATGCACAGGTTTATTTTGGTCTTTCATTTTTAAAAGTTTCCAGATTAAAAATTTATTGCTTCTTACTAAAGCATTATGTATCTTTATGTTTTTAAACTGAAACTGGGTCTTCCAGATTTTCTCTGGAGGAAATACAGAAAAGTTGGCCTTATATTTCTTCAGGCCAGAAAAAGAAGTGTGTGCGTAGGGGATGGTGTTGTTTAACGTATGTCAGTAGAGGATTCGCAATTCATAGTGGTCACTTAGAGGTGCAGACATGAACACGCAACTGCTTGCTTGAGGCCACCTCCTTGAATTCTCTGTGAACTTGGTCCAGACTCAGCGGCCTGGCTAACTACATGCTACTCTAGGCTCTTAGCCATTCAGAAATCCTCGGCAGGACCCGAGGGAAGGAATGGTGGACTCCACGGGTCGGCAGACACCTTCTCACTGACTTCTCTGAGTGGATGGCGACACACAACCATTTCTGATGTCTTCTGTAGGGGCGATGGAGCTTGAAACAGTCTGTATTCAAAAGGAGAGGGTCCTCTTATTTATTGAGCTTTGTCTTCTGAATGTAATGCCAACCATCCCTGTCTGCACGAACCCTGAGCATTGTGGAGAATGGGGAAGGACAAAGCATCCTTCTTTTATGCTTCCTTAATTCTCTTGTCCAGTCTTCTCACTTCTAAACCAGGATCTGCTTTGTATTTTATTGGTGGAAAAGGAAAGAAAAATATAAATCAGCTTTGTCATTTCAACCTCTGATTATAATTCAACCCTGGAATTTAGTAATTTGTACTCTGGTACTTTCAGCTTAGCTGCCTGGCAGAGCAGAAGGGCAATCCAATGGTCCCAGGGACTGGGAACAGTCATGTTCCTTTAGTATCCTGTTGTTACCTATGCCGCTTCCTGGATGGTACTGTGGGCTCATTGGTTCCTAGCCACACCTTTCTTCCTTGAATTGATGGCCCCACAGTTAAAGGGCTATGTAAAACCAAAAACTTTAAAAACGTTCAGTTTTATATAGCTGTTGTGCCAATATATAACCTTCCCATTTCTCCACTTGCCTGTCTCTATTCTGATAGGGGCATTATTTTTCCTGCCCTCATCCTCTTCAACCTCAGTGCTGTCCTGGGGTATAAACATGCATCATTTAACTATGATTTAAATACGATTCGTTATTTAAGATATGTGAAAATCAGTCCCAATACCATAGTCAAGATGTATCTGTGTCAGTAATTACAAACACCACTTTGTTATTCACTTTAGCAAAATATAGATTAATGTATATTAACAGGCATCAGTTGAATAGGCATCTCTAGTTTTACTTCCTTCTGCTCTTTCAGTGATATCCAATTTCATTCCTGAGCTAAGCTTGCTTCATTCTTAAGGAGCCCAAGTCCTTTCTTTGGGACCCCCAGTGAACAGTCAAAATGTTCTCCTTTCAGTGACTCAACTCCAGCTCCTTAAGTTCTCTGGATTTGTTTCCATATCTGTTTTCTTTCCTGGCCCATGGTCAGCGTGAAAATCCAGTAATATTTCCCTTGTCTTCTTTAATATCTTTTCCATCACTGCTTTCTACCTTCTTGTTCTCTGAATTCTTTTGCTAAAAGCTCTCAAGTTCTCATTTTTCCGTAACAGCTCTCAGAGTATTCCCCACTCCCAAATCTTTGTCTCCCCCAAAATTACCATATAGAATTTATGATGACTCATCTTGGATTACCTGTGAGTCACTTTGCCCAACTTAAATTTAGTTCTCTATTGTTTTTTTTTTCAGTTCAAATATTAACATAAACATTAACATTTCTAAACAATTACAATTATCCTGCCTTCCATCAGACATTAGCACAGTCCTTTCTCCTAGCATTATGAGGGGGTGTCTTAGAATCTATAGTTATCCAATTGGCTGTGATTGACTACTTTTTAAAAGAAAACACTGTGGGTTTATTTTAGCTGTAAGTAGGCAGTCTTTAGGATTTGTAACAGCAAATAAATAATTGCAGTTTGAAGTATAGGAGACAAGAAAAATCTCTGTTCATTTCTTTGTTTGTTTGAGATGTCCCATTCCTTTCTACAGTGTCAGAAATCTCTTGTTTTCTGTGCACATATGTGGTTATTTTAATGTTACGGCTGTTAATAGCAGAACTCAGATTTTGATGTGGCATCAATAGTGGAAGAGAGTTGATTTTATGATATTTTTCAGGTTCTTGACCTTAGGTGAATTACAAAGGTCAGTAATCTCTGAATTATAAAGTAGAATATATGTGATCTCTGTTTATTTGCCTTATTGTATGGGATGATGGGGGAAGACCCTGAGAAGTTTCTACTTCTATTTCAAAGTGCCTGGCAGAATACCTGAAGGGTAGCTCAGGTGGGAATGTGGCATGAAGTTATAATTTCACTCTATTCGGGATAGTTAGGTGTTAGTAGGAAAAAAAAAAAAAACTGAGGAAAATGGATTCTTTACAAAAATCCAACTCTTTGCTACTATCCCCAGAATAAATAAAGCTGTGTAAGAGTGGAATGCCATTATCTTCATAAATTTAGATATTTGAACTCTCATGAAGAATAAATGGGAAAGATATCCTGCTGTGAAATCATATTTAATCTCTTTTAGATATTTAGAATGTAATTTTTTAGTAATCTTTGCTTAGGGAGTAAGCTTTATATCTAAATGATCATGAAATCTTTTTAATTTATGTTTTCTGAAGTTTAACTTGAATTATAGTACCTAGCACATAATAGGACATCACAATGTATGTTGCATGAATGAAGGAGTAACACTTTGTTTTGTCTTCATAAAAATGTCTGCAGAAGATGACTTGGAGGTTTTTTGTCATTTCTTCTGGCACCTCACTTTTTTTTTTCTTTTGAGATAGGATCTTACTTCATCACCCAGGCTGGAGTGCAGAGATCTGATCGTGGCTCATGGCAGTCTCAACCTCCTGGGCTGAAGCAATTCTCCCACCTCAGCTTCCCAAGTTGCTGGGACCGTAGGTGTGCACCACCATGACTGGCTAAGTTTTAAATTATTTTTTGTGGTGATAGGGTCTCCCTATGTTTCCCAGGCTGGCCTTGAACTCCTGGACTCAAGTGATCCTTCCTCCTCGGCCTCCCAAAGTGCTGGGATTATAGGTATAAGCCATGGTGCCCAGCCCTCATTTTCTCGTAAAGTATTTCTTATCTCTGAGAGTTATATCAAAGTCATAATGGCAAAGAATAATCTGTTTTTAAATTTTTTCTTTGACTGAACTGAGTGTTGAATTTTATAACCATGAAATACAATGTTTTTCCTCCCACATTCAAATGTAGAACTTACATTTTCATTTATCATTCATGGATCCATCTTTTAAAACTATTCTTTTGTCAAAAATCAAAGGGTAATAAGCCATTATTGTTAAACACAGTCGACATATGCTGCAATCTGCTGATATTCTAAAGCTTTGAATATTTGAAATGGTTATTGTTAATGCTCTGTAGCATCTGGGCTGCTCAGCCTGCTACTGTGAAATTTTGTGTTAAAAGAAGTAGGGACTGTTTTAAACTTTTTATTTTGGATCAATTGTTGACTTAGATAAAAATTGCAAAAATAGTACAAAGAATTCTTGTATACTCCTTAATTATCTGCTTCTGGTATTACTATTTACATAACTGTAGTCCACTTATGAAAATCTGAAAATTTAACATTCATACAGTTCTATTAACTGAATTGCAGATCTTGTCCAAATTTCACCAGCATTTCCATTAATGTAGGAGTTTTTTAAAATGTGAAGTAATTCATAGCTGTAACTATGTAAAGTTGGTAAGTTTTGCTATTAATTGACTTTTTAAAAAGTAATGACAGAATTTTGACAAGGCTCTGATGCTATGAGAATGATGATGTCCTTTTCTTCTTATTCTGAAGTACATTTTTGAATGTTACCATTTGAGAAAAGGAATATCATTACTATTTTAGGAAATCATTAAATGTTACTGATAGTAACATTTTATTTTTATCCCATTTCAGTGATCTCAGTAGCATGATACATTCCACATTTCCATGTGGTTGTGGATATAGAGTCAAGTTCCATATTCTAATTTGATGTTTAGATCTGTAATACTATGAAAGTTATAGAACTCATCAGTGTCATCAATCGCAATAACCACTATTTATATAGTAGAGAGTAGGAAGTGCTAAAATGTAAATGTTCTAGATTAAAACTAGACTGAGAGGACCTTTAAGAAGAGCAAACCATGACAGATGAAAATTTGGATTATTTGTAAAAGAGCTTCCTTAGTCCTTAATATGTTTAACAACCCATTATGTGGAGAAATTTGTCTTTATGTCTGAACTTACACTGCAGCATAAATTAAATCCCTCTTATTTTGTCAACAGTAGTTAATAAGTGCAATGGCACGGTCTGGGCTCACTGCAAACTCTACCTCCCAGGTTCAAGTGATTCTCCTGCCTCAACCTCCCTAGAGCTGGGATTACAGGAACCCGCCACCATACCCTGCTGATTTTTGTACTTTTAGTAGAGATGGGGTTTCACCATGTTGACCAGGCTGGTTTGGAACTCCTGACCTCAAGCAATCTACCCGCCTCAGCCTCCCACAGTGATGGAATTACAGGCGTGAGCCACCACACCTGGCCTCTTATTTATCTTTGTGTGCTTCAGCTGAATATGGTATCTGGTACATGTACAGATACAGTAAATGTCCTTTTACTTGAGAGAGGCTGTGATGTAGAGAAAAAACAAGGGCCTTAGAGGTGAGGGCTGTGATCTTCTAGCCTATAGGCTGAGGCATTGATTATTTTAAAGTGGTCTCCAGTACGTTCTTAACTCTCACTCAGCCAACTGTTTGCCCAATTGGCTCAACATTTCCTGTGTTTCTGTCTTTGCTTATGTGCTTACCTAAGCCTTATTTACTTGTTTATGAATAATGAATGCTTATAAAATAACCTATACCAAATGAGTTGTATAGATAGCAACTGTTTGAAGTAAAACTTGTAAATAATTATTAATAAGTCAGTGAAAGTAATTACCTTGGTAGCCCTATCTGGACATTATTAGCTTTATTGTATGTTTTGAGAGAACTTTAATTTGGGGCTAGGAAGGATTTTTTTTAGATTTGAATTTTAACGTAGTATACATCATACCCTTCAGAGGAACTCTGGAAGTACTGCTTTTTTTTTTTTAAACTGTTTTCTTTTAATCCTGTATTGGGTATCTTTAATTTTGTAAATATGTGAAAAGAAGTCAGGCTAATATTAAATGACCCTGTGAGTCAAAACTTTAGGCTGGGCATGGTGGCTTATGACTATAATTCCAGCAATTTGGGAAGCCACCAAAGCCCAGGAGTTTGAGACCAGCCTGGGCAACACAGCAAGATCCTAGCTCTACGAAACGGTTTTAAAAAATTAGCTCTATGTGGTGGCATGTGCCTGTAGTCCCAGCTACTTGGGAGGCTGAGGCTGGAGGATTACTTGAGCCCTGGAACTTGAAGCTGCAGTGAGCCGAGATTGTGAGCTCCAGCCTGGATGACAGAGTGAGACCCTGTCTCTTAAAAATATATATATACACACACATATATGTATATATGTATTATATAGATAGATAGATAGATAGAATGTACTTTAGGAAAACTTATTTCAGTATCTGATTTTTAAGTGTTTGTAACCATAAGGACTCAAAAATGTCTTAAAGCTGGAATGCCATGTATCTTTCATCAGTATAATGTTATAGGGTCACCCTAGCTACAAGGGTGTCTGGAAAGCAAGTAATTTTAAAAGAAGCACATCATGATGGTGAATAAAATGAAGGTTTTCTTGCTTAGTGATGGTAAGCGATCACGGCTGTCTGCTAGAAGCCCTTAACACAGCTATTGGCACATAGGGAGTGCTCCATGGCTGGCAGCCATTCTACTACCATTATTATTATTGTTACTATATTACACTTGAGTTCTTTTAGATTGTCAAGATTAGTTTTGGTTTAATTAAGATGAAACAGTGCTTAGTAGACATCTCAGATATTATAAATGTTCCACATGCTGCAGCCTTTCTCTATGATTTCTGACTTAGTAATGTGGAGTTGATGGCAAAAGTTATTAAGAAATTGTAAGGAGAGAAGGATTCTTCCCAATTTATTTAAATCTTTCATCCTGAATGTGTTTCTTTGATTTGGGGGTTATGTTATTTTTAATTTTTATTCATTTAATTATTTTATTTTTTGTAGAGATGAGGTGTCACTATGTTGCCCAGGCTGTTCTTGAACTCTGGCCTCAAGTCATCCTCCTGTTTCGGCCTCCCAAAGTGCTAGAATTACAAGTGTGAGCCACTGTGCGTAGCCTGTGGCTTATGTTTACAAAAAATACAAATTACTGTTTATCCCATCCACCTATCATGTATGAGTTTTATAGTAGTATAACTTAACCATTTGACAATATATGACATAGCACTAATAGGAGTTTGTATCCTGATTTGGCTAATAATATAAGCCAATCAAACTTGCATTTCATTCTCCAAAATTTAAATCTCAGGAGAGTACAGCCTCCTGGGGAAAAGTGCTGATAAAAACCAGGCAGGGTGGCTTGGCCACAGTTTGTCAGGTTTTTGTCCCGTGCAAGCATCTAGTCCAAGCAGGACTTACTATGCTTATTTAAAAATTACTTGCTCTTCCAGACACCCTTGTAGCTAGGGTGGCCCTGTAACATACCACTAATGAATTATTGTGTTAGACAAATAAACTGAGGCGGAAGTCCAGTTTTTTGGGAGTGGATCAACAATGAAGATCAGTAGAAAAAAGTCTGTGCGGAGATAGTAGACCCAGGCATGCAAAAATGTCAGTTGATTGTAATGAAACTAAATCCATGTGACCTCAGTTGATATTATCTCATACGAATTTTTATTTTTTTGGATTTAGCAATGTTCATATTCTAGACTTATGCTCATGTTATACTTGCAGATGTCACTGGCAATTGGGTGAGGCAGAAACAGAAATTGGAAGACATGCTATGTCTCCAGGTGAGAGGGTTTGGTGCATGAAGAGACCAACAGCTGACTAGTGATTCCCAAGGGAATTAATTTCTAGGGGTTGAGGGGCCGGAGTGGAGGGACAGAGCACAGCCAGCCTCCCAGTGTTGGGTCTTCATTCTTTTCTTTCTTTGAGAACACTGTAGTTTATTTCTACATCTCCATCCTTCCTTCTTCACTTGGCTGTTTCAAACTTTTCATTTAGTGCTCAGATTAGTCATTGCCTCCCCCAGATCTAGGTAAGGTTGTGCTTCTGTGCATTTCCTTAGCAACTGCACTTCCCTTGCCGCAGTGCTTCTCAGGGCTTTTTGTAACGGTCTATTTACTTGCTTTATTTCCCATAAATAAATAAGACGTCGAGGGGTGGTATCAATGTTCTTCATTTTATCCTTTGGGTCCAACCAGCCTCCCGGCACGTGGTAAGTACTAAATATAAATTAATAAAAGGTATCCATGGTATCAGATACCTGCACTGTAATTACAGTACCTTGGGAGGAGTGTATTTCAGCATATAATGCTGAGGAGGTAATTATGACTCCATAATATTACAATGCTAGAATGAGACCACTAGCTTAGCATAAAGAAACAAAGGAGGCAGTGTGTGGGGAAGCATTACTAGACAGATAAATTAGGAAAATTGTAAACAGGTTTGACCTTGTGCAAGTACTTAACCTCCTCAAGCCCCAGTCTCCTAGTCTGAAGACAGTGGAGAGAATTGTTATATCTCCCTTCTGGGATTGCTGTCAAGGTCAAATGTTTTGATGCATGTGAAGCACTCAGAATCATGCTTGTTGAAGAGTAAATGATCAAAATTTTAAGCTTATATTTTTTTATTTGGATTTAAGCCAACTATCCAAGTGCTCTGAAGAGACAGAATATCAGTTCTGGAGCTCATTTTCTTAAGTTTGAATTCCAGTTTTACCAGTGACCAACAATGTCACTTCATTTTTTTTTTTTTGAGACAAAGTTTTGTTTTTGTTCCCCAGATTGGAGTGCAATGGTGTGATCTCGGCTCACTGCAACCTCCACCTCCCAGGTTCAAGCAATTCTCCTGCCTCAGCCTCCCAAGTAACTGGGATTACAGGCATGCACCACCACACCCGTCTAATTTTTGTATTTTTAGTAGAGACAGGGTTTCACCATGTTGGCCAGGCTGGTCTCAAACTCCTGACCTCAAGCGATCCACCTTCCTTGGCCTCCCAAAGTGCTGGGATTATAGGTGTGAGCCACTGTGCCCAGCTCCAACAATGTCACTTTGGAAGAACAAGCTTACTCATTTTTAAAGTGGGGTAATAATAGCACTTGCTATTATTATTATTGTCACAGGATTGTTACAAGGATTGAGACATGTCACGTAAGACAGGTAAACCATTTAGAACAGTGCCTGGAACATAGAAAATGTGCTTTAAGGTAATTATTATGTAGGTAAAGACACTCACAATATGATGTTAGAAATAAGCCCTCAGCTTTATGAGGATATTTGCCAGAATATAGCCAAAGTGGGAGGCAATGCTATACTGTGAAACTGTCATCAGGACTTTGACTTACCCAACATTGTAATCAGACTCATAGTTTTCTTGCCTCCATGCCAGCTTAGATGTAGTTAGTGATGATGCCTCAATGACTCTATAACGTAGTTCTGTTGCAGAATTATGTGCTTGAATATTTGTATAGATTTATGAAACAGATTTACTTATATTACAATTACTACTAAAATTCAAAAGGAAAAAGTCATTATCCAGTTTATTTGATTACATTAATGAAAATGTAGTATTACCCTAGTAATAATAATAATATCATCTAATATCATTTAAGGTATTAAACTTAGGTTTTATTTAAGAGCTTCCACATACATACTTTTACTTAGAACTGTGCCATCTACGTAGGCATTTGAATGATTGGAGTAGGTAGGTAAAATTTCTACAGTTACTCTTTTCTTTTTTTAAATCTTTTTAGAAATTTTACCTTCCTCTGATTTTTAAGACCATGGTTTGCCCTACTTTTCTACCATTATACTACTCTTTTTTCTCTTCTTTCTGCCTTAGTAGATTAATAAAGAAGGTAATAAGTCCTATGTAGGAAAGAAGAAGAAAAGCAGTATGAGGGGACTGAGATTGAGTGGGAGGCATAGAAGGCAGCTTGTTCTATTAAACAGGCAGTCGAGGAGGCTTCATTGAGAAGGTGACATTTGAACAAAGAGTTGAAGGATGTCAGTATATACAGGGTAGTTAAATACAAACATGTTAACAGCACATTTAAGGAAATGGATAAATGAAATAACTGTATACATGGAAAAGGCATGAATAAGGAAATAAAAGTGGTGTGTGTGTGTAGTGCGTGTGTGTGTGTTCTACAAGTTTTTAGGAAGACTTAAGAATTCTGAGGATTAAAGCTAGAAAGGTAGGTAAGAGCCTAATTCTGGGCCTTGATGGACCTAACCAAGTAGTAGCCATGGAAATGGTGGGAATGTCTACTGCATGTATAAGGTTCTAAGGAAATCTTCAGTAATCTATGACTAAATTAAAGATGGACAATAAAGGTAGTCTAGGTTAATTTATAGCTCACTTACTTGGGGGATAGAGAGGATGGTGATGTCATTTTGTGGTCTTAGAAGATTATGAAAAAATTGATGGGAAGGGGAGAGAAATTATTTTCAATGTAGGACATTTCTATCCCCTACAAGTGGATATAGGCTGGATATAGACTTGCGGAGCTTAGAGGTAGAATTGGGCTGGAGGTATAGATTTTGGCACCTCCAGGCAGAGGTTGTGTGTTAGTCCATTTTTATACTTCTGATAAACACATAACTGAGACTGGGAAGAAAAAGAAGTTTAATTGGGCTTACAGTTCCACATGGTTAGGGCGGCCTCAGAATCATGGCGGGAGGCAAAAGGCACATCTTACATAGTGGTGGCAAGATAAAATGAGAAATAAGCAAAAGTGGAAACACCTGATAAACCCATCCGGTCTCATGAGACTTATTCACTATCACGAGAATAGCATAGGAAAGACTGGCCCCCGTGATTCAATTACCACCCCCTGGGTCCCTCCCACAACATGTGGGAATTCTGGTAGATACAATTCAAGTTGAGATTTGGATGGGGACACAGCCAAACTATATCAGGTTGAGACCAAGTATATGGTTTAAATTTCTAGGAGGAAGCAGAAAGAATGGGCATAGAATATGGCCAAGGAGAAAGCTATGGAGAACTCTGATATTAGAGGATAGAAATCAGAAGATGGAAATAAGAAGATATGGTCAGTGAGCTTGGAGGGTTGGTCGGAGAGCTTGGAGCTTAGAATAGAAGGAAAGAAAATGTTTCAGAAGTTCTTGTTCAAGTGTAATTAGTGTTGTTTTATAGAGCTGTTTTAGTGAAGGGTGGTGTTACCTGAAAGACGACTGCAGTAGGTTGATGACTGAATGAGGGGTAGTAGTGGACAGCAGGTGTACATTATTTCCCCATTGGTTGGGAAAGAAAAAAAGGAAGGTTTTGGCAGTGTGCAAACAAGAATCATAGACAGCTGTGAAGTTTGGTTTTTGTTTACTGCCTTGCTCATTTGCTCTTTCAAGATATGAGATGCTTGAATGTGATTATGAGTTGCATGAAGTTAGCCAGAAGTGAAAACATGAGCAAAACAAGAAAACCAACCAAATAAGGTCCCAGAAGAGATGGAAATGAGCCTCTTTTCTCTTGTGCACATGTAGATAACAGTATCTACTTTAAGGCTATAAGAAATAAATGAGAAACGACCTCTTTGTTTGTCTAGTAGAGCGATGAGTAGATGACACTCAGTAAATGTTAAGTCCTCCAGCCTCCCAATCCTCATTGCAAAAATGTGCCTTGCTTATCTACAATTTGTACTCAGTAGATATGTATTAAATGAAAGTACTCAACTGTCCTATGTTTTTACTCTGTATTTGTGATAATTAAGAAAGGGTTGAGAACTAGTTGATTGCTAATTCTTTTTTGTAGTATAAACTTATAATTTGGCCAGTTTTTAAATGAACACATCTTTTCTGGCTATGTCCTTGATTATAAGCTTTACAAATTATAATGTTTATAGTTCAGAATGATACTGTAGTGTATTAGAGCTTGTAGACTAAAGTGTTGTTTACAGAAGTGAGAAAGAAGCAAAGTACAAATCCCGTAAACAATGAGATGGGCATAGGATGGAGAAAGCATAGATGTGTAATTACTCCCAGGCCAGGAGTTTTCCTAGGACTGGATTGGAGTATCACCAAACCTGAAAGAATAATGCATCACTCAAAATAAGAGCTAGTTAAGTGTGGATATACAGAAAACAAATCCTGCTACTATTGGCTAAGAACATCACTATGGTAAGATAGATAACTTGACTAACCTATGGAAGCCATTAAGTATTTGAGTTAGTTAATTCCCCTTTGTTCTGTTTCCATGTTTGTTTGACTTCTCTGAAGCCAGCTTTTAGGAAGAGAATGGACTAGTAGGTGGGACCCCTAATATCCTGGTCGCTGTGAAGGTTATTTGTCTTTGTAAATTAATAAGGTCACATTCCATTTATGTATATCAGCTTCTGTGAACTTTGGATCCAGTGAGTTTGCTCATGAGAGAGCATTTATTTCCTATATGTGCTTTCTTTATCAGTGTTTCTTTTCTTTTCTTTTTTTTTTTTTTGAGATTCAGTTGTGCTCTGTTGCCCAGGCTGGAGTGCAGTGGCTCTATCTCAGCTCACTGCAGCCTCCACCTCCTGGGTCCAAGCGATTCTCCTGTCTCAACCTCCCAAGTAGGTGGGATTACAGGTGCCCACCATTACACCTGGCTAATTTTTGTATTTTTAGTACAGACGGGGTTTCACCCTGTTGGCCAGGCTGGTCTCGAACTCCTGACCTCAGGTGATCTGCCCACCTTGGCCTCCCAAAGTGCTGGGATTACAGGCTTGAGCCACTGTGCCCTGCCTCTTTATCAGTGTTTCTAAGCATGAGAGAGTGAATCCTTCTCTTTGTAAAGTGATCACAGGTGAGACACCCTGGAGCTTTTTCTTTGGTGACCACCTTGACCATTTTTCTACTGTGTGTATCATGGTGATAAAAATTTATACCATTCAAAACTCTTCTTGTTTATTTTTTGGTATTAGATGGAAATACTCTTTACTACATATGAATATTATTCTTTTATTTCTTTTTTTGTCCCTCCCCCTGAATGTTATTCTAATAAGATTTTTCTAGGGTTATATGTATGAAATAAATTTTTTATGAGTATGGATCAATATGATGATTGCAAACTATCTTTAATGATTTTTAGCCTCCATAAGTAGAGGTCAGTGTAAGATATATAGGCTCATGTTGTCTGCCTTATTAACTTTAAAGAAAACAGTAAATTTCAGTAATAATTTCTTTGAAATATAATTGTCACATGAAGTTGTTATTCATTTCTTAATTCGATAAAGTGAATTAGAGCTAGGTTTTCTCGGTGTGGTATATATCAAAACTGTTTGTCTGCTTGATGAAATCATTATTGTAAATCTGTCTGGACTTGAGTTCTTCCTACCTTTTTAGATAAACAAGGCTATGAATTTGACTTTCTATTTCAGATATTATTACATTAATATCTTTTGCTCTGCATATGAATTCATGTATAATGTTTACTCATTTATTTTTCAAAAAGAAAAGAAACTTTATTTACTCCTTCACAGTGGTAGTCCCAATTCATATTTTTATATTTTACATTATGGTTGTTGCAGCAAGAGTTCACTTAAGTTTATTTTCCCTATAGTGTTTTCTTTTAATGCATGAGTAGTTAGCAATGAGATTCTGAAAATGCTAGGAATCTTCACATTTTCCAACTGTATATATTCATGGTGGCTGCAGGAAACTCTATGTATATTAAATCCTTTCAATTTTAAGTAGCATTAAATTAAGTATTTTTACATTGCCATATTTTATCCATACATAAGTGACAATTTTTAGTGTTTTGGTCCTGGGTTTCTGTTGGTTGTTTAAATATTCATTTGGCTAACAGAGCTATGTTTGCTGTATTATGCTACACAGTGAGAAGATTTCTGTTAGTCCTTATTCTTTGACACAAGGAGGAGCACAAAATGTGACAGAAGAGATCATCACAAACAAAATCTGAATCTTTTGTCCCTGACAGCTCCATGAGTGAATCTGAGAAAGAAGGATCTTTTGATTTGACCCTGAAATATAACCCCAGTCTGCACTTGAGGTGTTCTGAATACTGATAAGGACCATAAAAGATAGAACTATTAGTTAGCTTTGAAAAAGCAAAAAATTAGCTGTAAAATAATTAATACAATTGAGCTTCTCTGCAGTTATTAGTATTTTGGAATTATCTCATGAAGTTTTGCATTATCTTTTTGAAAACTGCAACATTTATTTTGAAAATCTGGTAGGTAATCACATCTCTAGTACATTAAATTTAAAACAAGTCCCTTTTAGGAGCCAGGTGATATTGTCATTTTGCATATCAACATCATACTTAGTGAAATGGTTAGGGTGAAATATTGAAACACAGTACAATACACTGCTGGGTAACTTTTGTAACGGTGTGAGTCTGTGTTGCTGAGATGCATAAGTTGACACTTGCTCTCTTGCACTCCTGAGTTTGTGCTGTTATCAATTCATTGGAGGCCTACAACTTTCTCCTTTCAGCTGATTGATTTTGAATTTTTCAAACTGATTAATGTCTTCATTTGAATGGTAATGTTGATTTTGCAGAAGATGTGATCTTTTAATTAGCAGATGCTGAGATTAGCATTAGGGTTGAACAGTAATTAGCATTTGTTCTTATAGTACAAGAGCACAAACTAAGTACTGCAGCAAATAGAACCACCGTGTCCTCCTTACATTGCCTCTTTAGATCTTCTTTATGAGAGAGGTTTAAAATTATTAAAATACTTATTCACTGTGGTACTACATTTTAACAAATTAAGGATTCACTTAAGATACAAATATTTTGAACTCCCTTATACTCTCTGTTATCTCTATAAGGTTCTGTTTTCGAGGTTTATCTAAATACTTCATAGTGAAACTTAAACATTAGTTTTATTAAAGGGTAAATTCTAATGTGTGGTGTGTGTGTGTGTGTGTGTATGCACGTGTGTATTTCTCTATACATGTCCACAGTCTTGGTTTCTGGATTGTGCTTACAGCAGTAATACCCACTGTATATCCAAAGTTATTTTGAGCATCAACCTAAAATTGATGAGCCCCAATTACAGACAGTCAGTGGAGTTAAGACTTGGAGTTTTCCTTCAGGCAAACCTAGATTGAAATTATGATGTTCCCACCTCCTAGGGCAAATTATTTAACCACTTACTTTTCAATGTCCTCATCTGTAAAATGAAGATTCTAATAGAATTATTTGAAGGTTAAAACATATTTCACATAAAGCACGTGGTGTCCATTAAATAATGAGGGATTATTATAGTTAAAAACACTATGTATTTGAAGTAATACACATTCCTGTATATGGCCTACATTAAAAAAAACTTATTTTAGCTGATTTATGACATAAAAATTATTAGAGACCTACAGAATAATTAAAGCTTTTTAAAATAAATAAGTTCTCTTATTCCGGAGCTGCAGGCTTTTTAGACACTCTTGTGGGCATTATGTAAGTTTCTACCTACTCTCCAGAAAGACATTTGTGTCTCTGGTCTAGCCCTTCTTCATAGTTACTCCTTCAAGGAATCCTTATAGATAGATTGGTTGTCCTTACTAAAACTACCACCAAGCACTGGCTGTTTTAATTTTTTGTTTTAAATGGTTTCTATAACAAATGGTGGTGGTTAGGAGAGTCAAAGCATGAATGATGAAATGTACATCTAAACTTGGGGCAGTTTGTCTATGTGAACAACGTAGGCTGTATTTTTAGGGCTGTGAAGGTAGACAGTGGGGTGATATTTTATAGAGATGCTAAATATGTGGTTGACTGCTTAATGTGTATCAAACTTCAGCATGATGAAACTTTAGCCATTAGTATTCAAAGAGGAAATTACTGCTGATCCCTAGTGCCTGGAGAGACTTCGTCCTATATAGAATTCCCCCTCCCCACTCCACTGATGGCTATTAAAATAGCCCTAAAGTAAATGCATTTGCATTTGTTACTATGGATGTTACTCTCCCAGGAGACAACAAACAGAACACTTAATCTCTGAGTGAACAGAATGATTGACAGTCTAAATCTCTATCCCCACTGCTTGCTGCCTCCCCACTTAAATACAAACACAGAGAAGGAGTAACAAAATGAGTCAAGGTAGATTTTCAAATGAAAAACAGGAAAAAAGAAGAAGCAGGAAATATAATGCTTTATTTCTATGAGAGTTTAAGTGGTGCTTGAATGTAATTAAATTTTAGCATGAAGGGAAAACAGGATTTTCTTTCAGTGTATCACTTTCATTCAAAATAGGTAAAACAAAATATGGCATTGAAATGAGTTATGTTAGAATTAGAAAATAGTTAAGAAATAGATTATTGAGAAAGAATTGGCTATGATGTTTAAGTTCATCAACCTAAATGTTTACTTGAGTGTACATTTAGTTCACTATTAGAGGCCATTGATTATTTGGCAATAACTTCAGTTTTCAGACCTACCTCATTGGGATTGTCTTAGTCCATTTGTTCTGCTTTACAAAATATCTGAGAGTAGGTGGTTCATAAAAATAAACTTATTGCTCGCAGTTCTGGAGGCTGGGAAATTTAACATCAAGGCATGAGAAGATTTGGTGTCTGGTGAGGGTTACTCTCTGCTTCCAAGATGGTGCCTTGTTGCTGCATCCTTGCATGGCAGAAGGGTGAATACTGTATCCTCACTGGTGGAAAGCGGAAGGGCAAAAAGGGGCCCAGCTATTTCCCTAGAGATCATTTATAAGGGTTCTGATCCCATGTGTGAGGGCAGTGCCCTCATGACTTAATCACCTACTAAAGTCCCCTTCTCGTAATACTGTCACATTGGGTCTTAGGTTCCAACATATGAATTTTGGGGTACAAATACATACAACCCATACCATAGCAGGAGTATTTTCCAAAAGGATCTTGCAAGATTTCATTGTCTGCCCATCTCTAAGGAAGACTTTCTGCATCACAAATTTTGTATAAGAAAACTTTATTTTTCTTTCAAATAAAGTAGAGCCTAAACATCTATGAAACAGATGTAGATGTCTTTATCTGTAATTTTTAACTCTTTTAATGCTGAAATAAAATTTAGTTGAATAGGTGTCAGTTTTCTATACATTAACTCGATTTTTTAAAACAAATTTTAAGAAAGTTCAATGGGTATGTAGAGCTATTTACAGATGTTTGCTAGGGATATACTCATGTGTTGCCAGCAGAGTTTCCATAAATGTTTATTTCTTTTTTAATACTTGCTACAAGATGTAATTTTTTGTTTATGCATTTACTTGTTTAATGTTTCATGAGGGATGAACCTAATTTATCTTGTTGATTACAATCTTATGCATAGGGCTAGGGACATAGGACATGCTTGATAAATATTTGTTGAATGAAATAATGAAAGATTTTGTTGAAACTGATGTATAGGTATGATTTTAGTGGCTATGATATCTAGTTGTAATGTGTAATACTCATTGAGCACTTACTGTTTAATCTTATGCATTAGTTCATTTAAAATCCTAAAAATTATGTTGTTATACTCATTTTTAGATGAAAAAACTGTGTGTATATATATGTATCTTTTACACACACATACATATAAAACATTTTACAGATTTATAGCGAAGGTATAAATCTTTTATAATTCTTAGGAAGCATCAGAACAATATAATAAATGGCTGAATAAAGCAGATATAGCTCATTTGGGCCTTAAAAATAGAAATAATTTAGAGATTAGATGAATAAAGAGATAGGATGATTTGATAAAGGTAACGAAGGTGTTTGTGATAGTTTTCATGAGCATGTAAGGTCACAGTTTTGAAAGAGGATATGTGGTTCAATATAAATTCCAGAAGATCTTGAATGATAGCCATAGGATTTTTGACTTTATCAGGAAATTGGGCACCATGTAGATTCTTAAATTAGGTATCAATATACTGAAACTACTTTTATCAATACCCATGTTAGCTGGACTAATCTACAAATGGCTTGGAAATATTTTTAAAGATTACTTATTTTTAGGCTTGCCATTGTAAAAAAATTAATTCTTATTTCATATTTGATTTTTATTAAATTTATAGGTTACTTAGAAACAAAATGTGCAGTTTGAATTGGAAGTGACCTGTCTCCTACGTATATCCCTTTTTAATCTTAACACTCCTGAGATTTTAGTAAGCAGCACAATATTTATCACTTGTTTACAACTTAATGTATAAACCTTTTTACTTGTGAGCACAGAAATACATTCAGACACCACTGACTCTTATTATAGTTTGACTCTTATATTCCATTATTTTGTTTAACATTGCTATATTTGGGAGAAATATATTTTATGTTTTATAATATATCTAAACATACTAAATTTGCTATGGTATTTAGCATGAATTAGATGTCAGAATAGATCTGATAATGCAATTCCTTGCTTAACTCTTTTCTTTGCATTATTCTTAGAATACAAATCCAAATAATTAGTCTGGCCAGACCCCAGGTGCTATGGCTTCTATCCATCCCTCCAGCTTCTTCTCACATCACTCTCTTCATGGCCAACTCTGCTCCAGCACTCTGTACCGTTTCTTCAGTTGTGGTTCTTTCCTGATTGAGAATATTCGTGCAGACTATTGTCTTTACCTAGTGCACTATCTTTCACCCCATCCACTTTTTCCTGGGCAGCACTTATTCATGATTGTATTTGCTTGATCATCTGTTTGATATCTGACTCCCTGTTCTGATTGTAACCTCAATGAGGTTGGAGATTGTGTCTATTATGTCACACTGTGGTACATTTGTTGCCCAGCAGAGGACCAGGCATGTAGTTGGTGTTCAGTAAATATTTGTTAAATGAGGTGAATGAATGTCTCCCAGACCAATTAAGTTGTACTTTGATGTTTTTCAAACACATCGGAGTGTGAATTGCCACAAGGAAGCCTGTTAGCTGTTTGAAGCCTTCTGCAATTTTTCTTTTTTCTATTATCTCATATATTGATTTATATTTGAATCAATGGCCATTTACACTGTTTTAAACATTACATCCCCTATCTTTATGTAAGCTTGCATTCAGAATTAATGTCTGAACCCCAACGAAAACCAGTCTTTGGGTATATCAGTAAGGAGCTTTCCAATGAAACAGTTACATGCATTTTTTATGAACATTAGAATTAGCAGTGCAGAAAACACATAGAAATTCCCAGTACACATGTATTCACTGCCTTAAGGCTGTTGGCTAACGGATTACCCTTAACTGTATAGGAATGTGCTCTTATTTGTTGGGTAAATAGAATATATGTGATGATTTCATTTTTACAGACTGTCATTCTCTTCACAATAAACATTATTTAATTTTAATATTTTAACATTAAGGAATATATTAATTCTATAATTTATTTTAAACAATTATTGAACAGTTGTTTTATGCAAGGCGCTTTTTAGCGTGCAAACCAATAAGGCATAATCTCTGGCTTTAAGTAGTCTATTTGTAAGCTAGTGAGAAAATAGGGCAAGTGCCATAAGCAGTCTACAAACAGCCATGGGGACATGAGGGGAAACAATTAATTTCAACATGGGAATCAATTAAACCTTCACTGAAATAGGTGATATTAGACATGAACATTTAAAGATGACTAAGATTTCTGTTAGACTGGTAAGAATTATATGACACCCTCTGTGTGTTTAGTATAGGGGTTTCAATTTCAAAGTAAATGGGAAGTAAACAAAACCATCAGGTAGAGATCAAACTATTTGCTTTATTAATAGTAGATCTCAGTTAAAAACCAAAGTCTGGACTTGCAGCCAAATGGTTTTGCAAGTATTTCTCTTCTAGAGTTAAAACTTACCCAGACCAAGAGAGAGAAGAGAACCAGGTCCTGTGGGAACTGTGAAATTTTACACTTTCTTTTGCTAAATTGAAGAATATAGACATCAATGACAGACACATGAGGTCCCACCCAATCTCTGCTTCTCCCTTGGGCAGCAGCAACTGAGCAATGACGAGATTTTCTAGGATGTTTTTGTCTTCGAATTACAGGTTTCTGCATGAGAGAGAGACTTAGAGTTTCCTCTAGCAGTATTTTTCTAAAGAGAAACTTGCCTAAATTTTAAAAGATATATACTTGTAATACTTAAATAAGGCCTTTTTGGTTCTAATGTTGGCTTTTCTTTAAAGCCATCATTTTGTTTGGAAGAAAAACTACTTAATGTCCATTTTAGTCCCTCTTCCTTCAAAGACATTTAAAAGGAAGTCATGTTTGTACTAGTGGACCTCTTGGGCAAATAATATTAAAAAGATATTATGTTTGATTTGTGAATGAAACCCAGGGTTGATTTTAATACGGTCATCATAAAATAAGTTAAAGGACATTATTTCATTGTGCAATCTAATAAACCTAACCACACTATTAAGATTCAGTTAAATTCAATTTTACTTTACTACTAAAAATATTTTCATGAAATACTATCCTTAGATTTAAGAAACGTTTCTATAGTGATGGTTAATTTGTATTGGCAATTGTAAATAAAGTTGTTTGATAGAATGCAAAGACTAGGATCATATGTTGCTATCGGGTCTACCTAACTTTCCCTATCTGTCATATTTTATAGAGGAAATATTTGTGGGTTATGGACTTCAGTGTGAGACCTTTGGCTGTGAAAGTTTATTAGCTGACTCCAGTTACACTGATTTACGCAGTAGTAAATATGATGAAAGGGGAGGGATTGTGTTTTACTGGTAAGAAAAACAGTAGAACAGAGGGGATTAGACTTGTATTTCAAGTCATCTACTCTCTGGGGCATATTTTCCTTATAAAAATGTTTCAATGATATAAATGCCCATTTAATAGAATATAAATATTTATCAATTAAACAGTATTATAGAAGAGTTGCAGAACTGAATTTTCTTTCTCCATAAGGCCTAATAGGTACACAAGTAATAAAAAAATAAAACTGATCTTTCTCTTTCTCTCCTCAAATAGATTTATGCATGTGTAAATACATGTGTGATATGTTCTCTTATATGACATGAATTTATATCTATAATGCTGATAAAATTAAACTAGCATTTAATTTTTTTAGGGTTATTGTGCAATGATAAACTCATAAAAAAGAGCCAATTAAAACCCATTCTTGGATTTCTTGTTATGGAACGGCTGTACCCTGAGTCAGTAATTGGGAACACACAGATGGAATCAGCCCCCATAAAAACACAATCTCTGACTCGATAGAACCTATGGACTCTGGCAAAAATAGGAATGATATTAGGAATCTCGAATAGTGGGTCAGAGAAGTAGACAAATTGATCATTTTCACCTAAATATTTGCACTTAGCACTGTGATACAACTTCACCGATGGCTTCTGTTCCATCTTTCTGCTTTTCTACTGGTTTATTTCTACCACTCATCTTTGCTTATTATGCTATATTGCTGGTATTGCTTTTTGTAATGGAAGAGTGTTTGTTTAGAGATAAGTGAAGGATTCACTGAATGGGGCACTATCCACACAATCTCCTTTCCTTTACTCTTCTGGAGATACTGGCATGAAGAACGGGGCTGCAAACTGGTGAGTGGGTTGGGCAGTAGGAAATGAGGAGACAGCATCTTGTGCATTCTTTCTCTTGTTTCCTTCTTGTCCTCTTCTCTCTGAAGCACATTCAATTTTGCTGTCTTTACTTCTGCTTCCGTTGCCAGACTGTCAAGGACAGCTGAAGAAAAATCAGACAGACTTGTGGATCAGTGCTATTACACATATAAGGTTTTTAGCCTCAGCCGAACCTTGAGTACTGCTCAGCAAATCCTTTCCCCTGTCTCCCAGGCAGCTCCCTTTCTCATCTATCATGCTCTTTGTATTTGCATGTGCTATTCTTTTCCTGAAATACATTTAAAAAATTTCTTCTCCAGATAAAGCCTAGTCATCCTTCAAGACAAGTCTGGAATGCTACGTCAATTTATGAAGCTTTATAGTCTGCCACTTCCTCCTGTCCATCGTCCTCATGTCTTGGCCCCAGCAGAGTTAGTTTCTTTCTTTCATGTACAACACAAGAGGCATTGTCATTATTGTTTATGCCTTTCTCTCCCACATGCAATTACTGGAGGCCATGTCCTTGCCTCATTAATTGTTGTCTTGCCCAGTACTTGGCACATGGTTGGCATTAGTTTAGGTTTGTTTAGTAAATCAATGCCTGTGAATATGTTGCCAGTCTCAAAATGCAGTTTGCAAGAGGAGCAAGAGCCATCATATTCACATTTGTCACAAATGTCTTCCTATTTATAATTATCATACTTTATTTTAAACACATCACTGTGCAGTAATAGCATTAAGTGGTAAACAGATGCAAGGGTGAAGAAATAGTTCACATGATAATCTAGGTTCCCTACTTTCAGATAGGGCAATAAAATACCTTCAGGCAGATAGCTGTCTGTCCTTATTCTTCGTCTTTGTTTTCTTTTACAAGATTTTTCAGGCTATAGGCTTCTGTGATATCTGTGAGTCCCCCCTGCCACAGTTTGTTAGCATCTGATCTGTAGCTACCACTTATATTAGCTTTCTCTGTATTTCCCACCCTTATCATCACTTTTCTTTCTACTGTCTGTTGTCTCCTAACTATGGCCCTTTTCTACATAAAATCTACAACTCTTTTCAGATCTCATTTTTGTCAGCCACTTGCCAGCTGTTGAGGCAACAGCTGATTTTTGTTATGTAGTGAAAGGGTGGGGCCCTTAGCTCACAGCTGCCAAGCTTCTGGTTCTTTTCCCTCACTGCCTTGAAAGCCCAAGTCCCTTATTACATAAAATAGCCCAGCTGCTATCTATCTTGTAACAGGTGATCAGGGAAGAGCTTTCTGTAGGATGATTAATAACAAGACTAGTTATGAGGTTAGCTAGATGGTGCCTGACAGAACTTATATCAAGCATCGGGGGGAGTTTAGTCATTGCTATGTTGCTGTATATTAGGGTTTCTTAAAAGAGATGATTTATGACAAAATTTAAAAATTTACAGGAGTTATTTTTGTATACCCAAATTTGTTTTGGTTTTACCATACATTTAAATTTAGACGTGTTATTTAGGTTGAAACTTAGCAATATTGGCTTTGAAGACACCCAAGTCTAATGTAAATTTTATGTTTTATTATTTTTCTTATTTTTGTTACATTATAATTTTAATTTTGTGTTTTCCAGCAAAAATGAAGTTAACTATACCCTAAATAACATATTTATGATAATAACCCTTTTCCTATATATAAACCAAAATGAGGTGTGTATATATATTTATATATTATAAAACTTAGCATATATTCCAATTCTGAGCCATCCCTCTTCCCATATATACCTTCTAATAAAGTTCCTCTTCAGAAAAAGAATATATATATGGGGGGAAGGGGATGGCTCAGAATTGGAATAAATGCTAAGATTTACTAGGATTACTGATTGTGTGGCATTAAAATTCATCATGTGCTTACAGGAAAGATATTCAATTTATACTATATAACACAACACAAATTGAATGCTACCACTTATGGATTATCTTCCAAGCAAACATGATATGTAATAATATAACAATGTGAGATTGAGATTTTTTTAAAGGAAGAGAAATAATGTTTTCTGTAAATTTTAGTTTCAGGCATCTTTGCCATGAGCATATTGGCTTTCAAACCATGATGAAAAGCAGTCACTTTTTTTTTTAGCTAAATTCATTTAACCATTAAGTTATATATTTATTGAGTTCTCATAAAGTTTCAGACACTGAGCTACATCCTGGGGATAGGGTGCTGGGTACAACACATAAAGAGCCTTCGTTGCATTCTGTTGCAATTCAGGGAGTGTTTTTATAAATAGAAACCCTGCCTGTGTATGTTCTCCTATAGACAGACCAAGATATATGTGGTAATTCTTGTAATGTAGATTCTATAAACATACTTAGCTCTTTTCTGAAAGTTCTTGGGGCATTCACTTTTTGACAGCACAAATTGTAAATCTTGGATAAAATCATTATCTGCATTGGTTGTGATGGTAGTTAGACACATTTCAAAGGGCTTGTTTTTCAACTTATTTCCCATGTATTGCCACAATTCAAAGTTGCCCATCTCTCCTCACCCCGAATGGTAATTAGATATTGACTCTTTTCAGGCAAATTTCAGTCAGTTTTAGGGTTTTCTAATTAAACAACGGAAGGATACTTGTGATAGCGTTTACATTCTGTAGTTTTGTATTCTACATATTTTACATTAAAATATATGATTGCCTTTTCCTACCGCTGTATAATTTAGGTTTACGAGAAATTGTTATTTTCCTTTCTTAGATATTAAAATGATACTCAAAGGTATCAATAATAATAATAATGGCTATAATTTATACATCAGGAGCAATTGTCAAGAATGATACCAGAACGATACATTATAGTAACCAAGGAAGTTATCCTGTGATATGTTTCCTTGCTCGTAGAGTTAATAGCAAAGAAATGAACCACATGAATCCCCAATTTATACTTTGAAGAAATGCAAAACCATTCAAAGAAAAATTAATTTGATATATGTTTTAGAGCTATTTTATTTACTCTAGATATCCCCGTACAAGAAGAGTGTAGTAATTTCATTTAAAAGGTTTAGAGGGGTGAACTGCTCTATGTGTGAAATGCAGTGTTGACTCACTGAATTGAAACCTTCTCATTTGCTTTTCTTTGCTCTTCTTTAGCAGTTAGATCAAGTGCTGCTGTAGAGTAATTTTATTTTGGTCATTCTCATAGATTTTCAGATTATCTTCTAAAGCAGACCCATGGTGAGTTATTGAAATGCTTCATTTCAGAAAGTTACATATGACTAAGCATGCCCTAAATTGAAAAGTTAAATTAAATTATTGCTTATGTAACATTTCTTTCCAAGTATTGAGTCTGATTACTTACTAAGCAACTCATCAGTGATTTTATTTTCACTGCCTCAGTCAATTTATTGTTTATTTAAGGTGTTTTAAAGAACAAATTTCACTGCTATTTTATAATCAGCTCAGCTAAACGGCAAATACTAGGTTAATATTATAATATTGAATGTCTTTTGGTATAATCTGACATGATTTATTTGTAGGTTGCTGACAAAAGGGATGAAATGGTTAATGGCTAGAACATGTAGGCAAAATCTTAAATGGATTTAAAATTAGCTATCTTATATTTGTCTAAAATACTCTTTATTCCTTGAGACACCAAGTTTTCTTTTAAAAGCACATCTAATCAATTTCAAAGTGAAGAAAAATAGAGTCCGAGCCAGTTTTGAAAATTATTTCTCCTTGAAATGTTCAGAGTGCTGGAATTTATTTTACAGTTCCACCTAAGCAGGCTTCTGGACTGAAAGGAAGAGAATGAATAGTGTCTAAATCTGCTTTAGGAGAGAGCTTGTTTATCGAGCTACACCTCATTTTCCTTTATCTGTCAGTACGTAAATAATAGGTCGAATTTCTTGGATGGTTGTATTCTACATGCACAGCATAAAGCTTGAGTCAACTAACTGTAGCAATTTTGATTCTTCCGTAAGCTTTCCTTTTCTTGCTAAGCTTGCTTCTCCATCTAACCTTCCTATTTCCAACAGGATGCAAACAGAATTATGAAGTTTAGACAATTAGAGTCTTCGTGTCTATCTTTAAATTCATGCATTCAGTCTGGAAATGAAGTATGGGTTTTTTTGCAGGATGAAATAGAAATTACAGTGAAGTGGACTGTTAGGAATAAATGGATTTCTTTTTCTTTTTTGAAGCTTTCAACATTGTGTTCGGCAAAATCTTTCAGTAAAGGTAATACATTCATAAGGATTAACTGTGTCCAACAGTGTTTATCAGAAAACCCAACATATTAGGGGCCTAGACAGTACAGAAATACATTTCTCTGTCTTGGAAAAAGAAGTTTAGCAGTAAGTGATGCATGGCTCTATGTTGTCTTCATGATCTGGAGAGACCAAAGCTCCTGCCTCACCCTCCACCTCCTCCTCCTCCTGCATTTTGACTCTGGCGTTCATTCTCTGGATCACCTCACATTAAAGATGGCTTCTGGTGCTACACCTACCTCATCTACATTCCATATTGCATGAAGGAAACAAAGGAAACAAACAGAGTGACAAAAGGAATGCATTTTCCAGCTAATCAGCAGCTTTCTAGGAAATTCCACACAACGCTCATGTATCATTAGCTTGAATTTAATCACATGGCCACACCTAGCTGAAAACGTTGGGAAACGTAGTCTTTTAACTGAGTGTATTGCCCCATAAATAAAATTGAAAAGGAGAGAATGGATACTATGCACGATTAGCAGTCACTGTTATTTTCAATTTCCTCATCTTTAAAATGAGCAAGTGAGTGGCTTTCTCCTGGTAGTTTTATGAGGATTAAGGGGGATACTGCGTAAATGATTCTTAGGCCTGGAACATAGTAAACATTAACATAGTTCCCTTTCTAATTCTCATTTCCCTTACCATTACTGTAACATTAAAGCAGCGGGAAGTCTCAAGGCTTTATGGACTCTTATGATGATCCACATTAACTTGTGAATTATTTCACTTTCGGGACTAATATGTGCTTTGTTTTGCAATTGGTGTCTCCTTGCATTGTCTCCCTTCTATAATGCCTTACTCAGTGTTGGGATGTAAGTATATTCTGTCTTTATGCCCTATATAACTAAGAATTGAGGATCAGTCACTCTTTGAAGTGGAAAAGGATTTGCCACAGGGTTGATAAATCTATCCTTCTGAAATTCTGGGGACTACAGAATTCCCTGAAGCTATCAATCTACCTGAGGAAGCAACAAGCTCTTTAGAACAGAGCATTCGATGGCAGTGAGGAACCAAGGCAGCCTCAAGTGGGTTACAAGACTGTTTTCTTGTTAAAGGAGGAGTTGGATTGGCTGATCTTTGGGGTTCTTCTTACTTCTTAAATAACATGATTCTAGGAATTCCATTTTCCTCACATCTTTTAAGTCACACACAGGTTCTTGTGATGTTTGGTGCCTTTTATATGTAGCCTGGATAGTAAGGGCCTGATCTGATGGCCTTGAAGGAGCTCCTATAATCTATACCATTGATTTTTGTTGCCTAAGATACTGACTTCTTTGTTTTTCTCTCTTGAATTCTAAGAATTGCCAGTTATTCAGATGTGAACCACTTCAAGTACATTTTCCTGAAAGTGAAATCGTTTAGTGATACTTATACATTAGTACATTTTTGACGTGCATGCTTATGTAAGAACTGCATATTTTTTATCTCAAATGAGCTGTGTGTTACTGACAGCTGAGAAGTTACCAATAACTCCAGGTAAATACTGGTTCTGATATTTGTTACTTCTGTGCTGTTGGTAAGGTCACTTAAATGCCTAAAGACTTAGTTTCCTCATCTGTAAAATGGGAATATTTATAATACTCTTTTTATAGGTTAAATGGGAGTGTTATAATAAAATCATAAATATGAAGCCTTAACAGTATATCTGGAGCAAGAGATCATTAAAATTATTTTATTACTACTGTTTCTATTATGGAAATGAACTTAGAAAACTAGATAATTTAACTAGAGTGATAGTCCATTTATATGTTGCTGTATAAAAAACTTCCCAAATCTAATGGCATAAAACAACTACTGTTTTATTATGCTCACAAATTATGTGGGCAGAATTTGGACAGGGCAGTGAAGGTGAGTGCTTGTCTCTGCTCCATCATGCCTGGGGCTTCAGTGGGGAAGATTCCAAAGGCAGAGTGGGCCTCAGACGTCTGGGGCCTGGAATCATCTGGAGGCTCTTTCACTCACATGCCTGGTTTCTGGGCTGTGCTGACCAAAGGCTGTGCCTAGCTAGACTATTGACTAGAGAACCTACACATGGCCTCCCCATGTGACCTGGACTTCTCCCAGTATGACAGCTGTGTTTGGAAAGGGAACGCTCGGAGAGCAGGTGTATCAGGTAACCACGAGGAAGCTGCATGGCATTTGATGACCTCACTTCAGATGTCAGATGTCCCATGGCATCACTTTTGCCACATTCTATTAGTTGAAGAATTCACAGGCCCTCCCAGATTCAAGGTGAAAGGACACCGACGTTTAAGTCTTCTTGGTACAGTGTCGAGCAACTTGTGGTTATCGCCAATGAGATGACAAGGAGTAAACATGATTAACTTTGAAAACAGTTTTTCTATAAATTATTCTCAAGAAAGTAATTTAACTATAATGTGTCAACTACTATATAGGGGCAAGCAGTTTCAGGTTTCCATCAGAGGCCTAAAACCACTGTAAATTTAATCCTAGATTTTCATCTTCTTAATCTTGGATCTTCACACTCTCAACTCTAGGATTTTTTTTTTTTTCAGTTTAAAAGTCATTGTGATCCTCAAGCAGTGATACTTTATTTTTCTTGCAGAAGTTTCTTATCCTAAGATTCTTTTTTTTTATTTTTTATTTTTAGAGATGGAGTTTCACTTTTGTTGCCCAGGCTGGAGTGCAATGGCCTGATCTCAGCTCACTGCAACCTCCGCCTCCCAGGTTCAGGCTATTCTTCTGCCTCAGCCTCCTGAGTGGCTGGGATTACAGGCACCTGCCACCATGCCCAGATAATTTTTGTATTTTTAGTAGAGAAAGGTTTTGCCATGTTGGCCAGGCTGGTCTTGAACTCCTGACCTCAGGTGATCCACCCACCTCAGCCTCCCAAAGTGTTGGGATTACAGGCATGAGCCACCGCGCCCAGCCCCTATGATTCTTATGAGGACAAATTGCCTATTTTAAAAATGTCTAGATCAGTATCATGCATATAAGTTCATTATGTGTACATTAAATTAAATAAAAACATGTCTGTAAACCCCTTTTAAAAGCTATAAGGAACAACAGGAGGTCAATTTTTCTTAACTCAGTATGTTATTTACTAATATTGTATCATTAACATCATCATTACACTATTTTGTCAAAAGATTTGAAAAAAAGTGAGTTTGATAAATGTTTTAAAGTTAGAATTCATTACAGACAAATAAGTGATTCAAATTTTTGAATGACAGTGAATGAATATTTTTAAAACTTTGTTCTAGGGGCTGTAGTTGTAATTGTGTTTCAGTTGTAAATGTCTCATTAACTTTATAAATTGATTCCTGTTATTTGTTTGGAAATGACAGCACAATAATATCAAATTCAGCTAATAGCTCGCTTTGTCAGATCACTATATTTTAGATCATTTCTGATTTCGTTTGTCTCAAATTAGATGAACTTTTTTTTTTTTTTAAGTCCCGGTAGCTTGATTCAAAATGTGACATTTTGGCACTCAGTAGTTAATGATACTATTCTAAACTTTAAAATCAAAAAGGAAATATATTTACATCTAAATGACCATACTGTCTTCTGCTCATCATGTCTGCTATTTAATTTTTATTTTTAGTGACCTCAGAGTAGGAATACCTTACATAGGCTCATGTCTGAAAATGATTTGAAAAGCCAGGTAAACTTGCCTTTTCTAGGTGCTTTTTTCTCCCCTGAGTGAGGTGAGGACACTGAGGTTAAGGTGTGTCATGCATGTATTTTTTTACTTATTTTCAGTCTAAGCCAGTTATATGAGTAGCTCTAATGGTTAACTTTGTAAGTCATTCAGGAATCTGGCTGCTTTCTGAAAACATACCTGGGCCTTCAGGCAGCCATCTACAGGTGATTGCGCCTGGATGTTTGCCTAAAGATGATTTAGAAAATTGGTTGGAAGCTTTGCTCTTCCCCAGCTATCAAGAATTAACCTGCCAGAAATTTGCAAACACAGCAAAGTTATGTTAATGATTCTGACTCATGCACAAGATTTTCTTTTTTAAAAAATATAAAGCTGACTATTCCAAATTCCAAAGATTCAGCATTTATTATTTGGTAATTTACTTTTATATTGCAGAATGAGTAGGACATTCATTACCAGACCCCTTGACTGTCTCAAACCTTTAGGTTGTTGACTCAGTGTACTTATTGGAGGTAGGTAACCAGTATTCTCTTACTCCATTGACAAACATGGGGTCTCATTTGTTGGGAAAAAAAGAGAGGAAAGTCTTTGTACCAAAGACTTACACCAAGAGGAATTGTTGTCTGATTTCCAAACAGGCCAGGGAATATACTGTGTTGCAGGATCCCCTTGGGTATTCATTAAAGCATAGTGACTGTGTCACAGGGGTGAGAGCCTAGAGAGCTGACATGGGCCTATTTTGTTATATGTGCACAACTTTGTTTGTATGTTCAGTTCCACACACACACACACACACACATATACATATATATATAGGATTAAGTATATTTATAGCCTTTCCAATCAATACCATTTGTATTACAAATTTATTTCTAGAATTACTTTATACTTTATAATGAAAGTGAGCTTCAAAGGCTTTGACATTTTGCATATAAGTTAGTAAATTGTTATCTCTGTGAGAGTTGCACCAGATGATCTCTAAATGCTCTTGCAGCTCTAAATCCCTATGATTCTGTGAACCACGATTATTTTTTCCCAAATTAAGCCTCCACCTATATGATTTTTGGCCTTTGCTTAATTCTGAGTGTATACATCTTTATCAAAATACTGTACAAGCAGTCAAGTCGCATTATCAATAATCAGTAGTTGAGAAAAAGAAAGCTTGCTAATTTGGGCTTTTTCATATTAACCACTGCTCAAACTCATTATGCATTATTTCTTTTTCAGTTAGAGGAGCTCATTTACATTCAGCATCTTTGGGTTAAGTCAAGGTGAAAAAGCATTCACCGTACAGTCCCCAATTCACTTCCATCTTCTAGAATTGTGAGTCATTTTTTTAAAAGTTTTAAAATGGGGATTGTAAACTCAGAAGCCTCATGGGTCAGGTAGGTGTCATTAATGAGTTAGGGATATAGTGTGTAAATGTTGCCAGAACCTCACATTATTTTTTAAGAAACTATTAGTCCAGATTTTTCTTATGAAAGTTTCTACCTTCTTAGTGCTGTTTGAAATTATTTTAAAATCTTGAATACTAAAGAGATAAATAAATAAGAATGACATGACTGTGCATGACCAGGTCTCTTCATTCTTTAACTTCTACCTGAAAACCAGGCATACTCTTCAACATCATGCTGCTAGATATTCTGTTGTGAATCATTTACCCTTATAGATCCCTCCTCTTGGGGATTTCCACTTACTCCCTCACTGCACGGTTGTACAAGTGTGAACATGCCTGGAAACTATAATTATCCGTGGATTTTGACAAAAGATCCTCAGTAGTTGTTACCGTGCTTATTAAGTTCCTGAACAAATTTTTATCTCCTAAATTAACATCAGGTTGACAGGCATCCAGGATGGATGCTGATTCTCTGGTTATCTGCACACTCAAAACTTAGTTTTATCAGTCATTTTTCTTCCTTGTGGATCACCTCAGAACCTTTTACATTTTTTCCAGTTTATTTTTTATCTTTCAGTATCATCCCTGCTGTTGACCCAGTGCACACCACAGCACCAATGGCTTCCTTCATTCTTATGTCTTTTAATTTTTTTTCAAGTAATTTCATAATATGACACTCTTGTACTTTTTTCATCACTGAAAGAATAGGATGGATAATGTACACAAACTTAACTCAAATTGCAGCATAAATATCATGAACATACATTAGATTAAAAGATGTTGCTACGGCTGACATTAGAATGACATCTCCTGACTGCTAAATTCATTTGTTGCTGACAGTCAGGGTTGGTTGATATCCTGTTGTTCTTGAACACAGACTTGCTCACTTCAGTGAAATTTTTAAGGCAGAAAGTTCTCAAGAGCTGCTGTCTGAAGCAAATCTTATGGCCAGAAGTTATAGTATATTCAGACTGATGCACTAGAGTTTTCGAAATGATTCATTTGGTCTTCTTATGAAATAGTTTTGAGATTCTTCTTAGTAAACATTGGCTTGATTTTGTTTCTGTAAAATTTTTTTTTCTTCTCCGCTGTATGGAGAAGACTGTCATGAGTGAACTTGGCAATGGCCTTGTTAAAACCAGTTGGACATTATCTTCCACATTGCGAAGCTATACATGTCTGATATGTTCTGAAAGAATAGAATTTATAGTTAGATATACTATTTTTGATTATTTACTCAGAAGGAGACATGTAATTATTCTTATGTTGTCATGAAAATCTATTAAATGCATTTATATTTCACATCAATGTTACGAAGTTCCATTATTATTATTTTACAGAGGGGAAGCCAAGATACAGGAGTGGAAATTACTTGGCCACATCGCACAGGTAGGAAATTAGTCTTGGAAGTTTAACACAGAAATCTCATTCTTAACCACTATCCTGTCTGCCTCTCATTATTTCATTTGAAATAGCTCACGGTTAGTGTAGGCAGGGTCCAATAAATTGTTTCCTAGCACCATACAAATCAATCCCTAGTAAGTTGTTATGGAAGATTTTGTAAGAATAGTGTAAAGCTCCTCTGTTGATATTTTGAAGAATTTACCGTTCTCCTCTTTTGCAAAGTGAATATGCATGTGTCTGCGTCAGCCTGCAGTCTTCTGGCCCCTCCCCAATCTTTTAAGTTCCTTCAAAGATTGCTGCAGTTGTTGGATCTACTTTGCACGTCCTTTCAAAAAATATGGTCTTTAGTCAAAGGGTCCAGGGGACTGAAACACTTTTTCAGTGAATAAAAAAGTTTTCATTTCTCAAAACACATTTTTTAAGCATTAACTTTACTTTTCCTTCTGATAAGTTTTTCTTCTGTTCTTTTCGATCAGGTGGCCATTCTCTTTACAGAAAATTCTGAGACAACATAACAATTGGTTGTTTAGCTGTTTTTTAATCATTTTTTCTTTATCCTTTACTTTTTACACCATTAATCTCAAAATGTATGCCTCTTCTTTCCTTGTTATGTGTGTATTTAAGTATTGATTTAAACTGTAGCAGCATTTGTTGGATAATTAGGAATTTTAAAACTCATCAGAAGTTATCTTTCTGCAAAGCTGGCTAGAATTGATGAAAACCGTGAGTTTTTTTCTGAACTGGTAACAATAATACAATAATTATCCTTTTTTTTACTCAGTATGAGCCAGTAAAAGGACTTGACATTTTCAAGAACATCATTTAAATCCTTCAAGATAAATTTTCGGAGATTAGCATCTGTTGTTTGTTTGTTTATTTTGTGTGAAGAAGTATTGTGAGTGAATGAATACCAAATCAAACACAGAAAGCGCATTTTTACTTTTGCCTTATGAATGATTCGCTTTATGTTAATTTTTACCTTCTATCAAGTATAATCTGGAAATAAACTGAGTTTATAAACTCTAAGGATGATTGCAGACATCCAGGTTAAAATCACATTTTAAAAATGTGGTTAAATTTGCAGTGCATTTGACTAACTGTAGTCTCATATCCTACTTTTATTAGTGGAAAAAGAATCTGTGCCTTTGAAAAACTAAATTCAATATTTCCTACAAAAATGCCAACAGTTTTTTTGATTCTCTTTCTCATTTCTTATACTTGAGGTCTTTTATGCACATACTTAACACACACACATAAAATCAAATTTTAGCATGAATTGAAACATGAAAATTATAACACAGTATTTCCCAGCTGAACACAAAAGTATGCTGAAAAATCTTAATGTACATTCCACAAAGCCAATGACAAATCTTGCCCATAGTTCTTAGAGGCAGTTTCATTGTAAAATATTTTCCATGATTTTATTTCACCTTCCAATATTTTGAATTCTTCAGGATCAAAATGTGGTATTTCTATTAAATCCATATTCCCAAGTCTATCACTGACACATTTGCCCTCCTATGAATAATATCACTGTAGTCTGTGATAGATCACAATGTCAAGAAACTGATCTTGTTTCAATTTTTAACTCTGTTGAAAGAAATAAAAAATTCCATTTGCTTCCAAGTTGTGGAGAGAAGAAAGAAGACAATTATTCAAAACAATAGCTTTAACATAATATTTATTTATGGTTTCTAATTAGTTCTGTTGATTATTATTCTTAAAACCACAATAATCCTTTGGTAGCAGTATATGTTGTGTGGGCCAGTGAACCTATTTGTTTAAGTCCATAGACAAGATGTGTATTTAAGAAGATTAGGGTTCTTTGAACATAGTATTAGACATACTAAATAGGTAGCTCAGGAAGACATTAAATGTATTTTATTAGTGCAGTTTTTAAAGACAAAGATAAATATTAAAATTCAACTCCCCCCAAAACCCAATATGGATGTGTTTTGGTAGATATGATGAGTAACAGTCGAAAGTAAAAATCAAATAAGATATGATAATTAATGTTAATATGGTATCAGTGATCATCTGTAGTCAGTTTATACTAACTTATTAAAGATTATTTCACTTCATACCATTTTTCAATTTATTTCACTTAATTGAATTAGAGGGGTGTGTGTGTGTGTTTGTGTGTCTGTGCGTGTGCGCACACGCACACCCCATGCTTTAGGAAGGAGGCACAGCAGTTTTGGGGAAAATGTGTGTGTGGCCCCAGCTGCCTGATTTTTCTCTGAGAGTCAGAAGTGGTGTCTGCGTACATACAGGTTAGGAATCCCCAAGGTCTGTCTTCCTTTAGCTACTACCAGCCCCCATCTTCCTCCAGGACTCATATTTTTTAAACCTTAGTGCAAGGACCTATCCCCCGCAGACTAAATACTGATTATCACAAGAGATCTTGCTTGCTAGCTCTGAATGGACTTGTGGACCAGGTCCCTTGATAAACTGTAGTGGGGGTTCCAGTAATACAGGCCTCTTTCTTACAACAGCAAAGAATCTCCAAATGAGGAGACACTTTGCCCCACGAGTCACCATGGTTTTGGTGCTGATGGTTACTTTCCTTCTGTATTAGAATCCTCTCTACATACAGCTCTTGCTATATTTAGTACCCACCAGGATCCCCTGGAATTCATAAGCATGTGGTTTATGTTGTATCATTGCAATGTGGTTCATGAAGCCTTAGGGCCAGGAGTCCTGGATTCTGGTTTTTGTTCTGCTCCTCTGGGATGAGTGACCTTGGAAATGTTGCCTTCCTGATTCTTTCCTTTGTAGAAGGGCACTGCAAATAGCATCTGCCTCCGGATTGTTGTGAGAACTAAATGACATAATGCCTAGGTGCGTAGGTCTGTTTTAGGCACATACGAAGTTCTCAGTCAGTGATATTGAAATCAATGTTTATGTAGTCAGTGTATACATTATATACAATGAAATCAGTGAATTATTATTGACACTTCTAAGGTGTTGTCTAACCAGTGGGAGCGTACACCCAGTGTACTATTCTTTCTTCTTCTTTGTAGCCCCTAGAACTATAACATCAGGGAGTCTATAAACAATAGATAAGTTAGCTACCTCAACGGTAATCACTTCACTCATATATATCACAAAAATAAACAAAATAACCTACTTCTAGGAAGTATAAGTAGATAATATTGAACATTGCTAATGCAATAAAAATAATCCTTATTTACTTTGCTTCCTTAAATCGCATATCAAAATAAGAAGATACTAATTTGGACTTTCCTCTATCTTTCCAAAATTTTAAAGCATTCCCAAATTTGCCTCATTAGCTCTATCACTCCAGGCACACTTCCCCATCAATTGAACTTATCTCAAAACGAATTCATGATATATGCCAATAAAATCATTCACTAGCATCTTCCCATTGTCACCATATCTAACATTTAAGAAATAAAAATGGGCCGGCTGCGGTGGCTAACGCCTGTAGTACCAGCACTTTGGGAGGCCGAGGCGGCGGATCATGAGGTTACAAGATCGAGACCATCCTGGCTAACACAGTGAAACCCCGTCTCTACTAAAAATATAAAAAAATTAGCCGGGCGTGGTGGCGGGCGCCTGTAGTCCCAGCTACTCAGGAGGCTGAGGCAGGAGAATGGCGTGAACCCGGGAGGCGGAGTTTGCAGTGAGCCGAGATTGCGCCACTGCACTCCAGCCTGGGCGACAGAGTGAGACTCTGTCTCAAAATAAATAAATAAATAAATAAATAAATAAATAAATAAATAAATAAATATGGCATGACAATTTAATAGAAGATCATTACTGCTCAGTATTGGTCAGACTTCTTCCTAATTCTAAGCAAACTCAACAAAGCAATTGTTCCCACAGCCTAGGGTTTTCACTTTTATCCTCGTAGTGTTTATATTGCATGAAGCCTTCCTGAACAGCACGTCCATATGCTCGCCGCTGAAATCACTAGGAAATGTCCCCCTCACCAATGAGGTGTGAGAAAGGAGGAAAGCAGGAGTGTTTATTTTTTACATCTTTTTTTCTGTTACCTTTTTTTTCTCCTTTGAACATATTTATATTCTCAAATATTCACTTTCATTGGAAATCTTTGACATTCTAATATAACATGAGGCAAATCAGTGCAGACTCAAATAGGTTACCAAGATACAGGCCTGTGACATATTAGATTTTCTCTTTTCCACAATTTCAAAAATCATTACTTTATGATTCAATTTAGGAAGCATTTGAATAAGTACTTGAATCTAACACTACTAGAGGCTTCAGGGATTCCCCCCAAAACATTAAAATGGTTCTTGCAATCGAGGAAATTCAAATTTCATTGGTGCTTATGAGACGTGTAAGATTAAATGTCAAAATATATGATAAACATGCTAGATATTAATACCATTCAAGGTCAGAGTTGGGGGAGATCAGAATGATTCAGATATTTGAAGATGGTTTCATTGAATAATAAACCTGTAAATATATGAAACATTTGAAGGGTATTTGAAACCTAACGATGGTTGTTTTATATTATATGGATGAGAGATAGAACAGATAAAGGCAAAAATGAACTGTATTCATTTTATTATTACCTTTTACTAAAGTATTTAACCAAGTGCTGTTGACATGAAAAACCAAGAATGTACATCTCTGTCTGTTCTTTTCTCTGAGCATCGCCGGATTCCCGTGTTAATGAATAATGAAATGAATAGAGACTGTATAGTGTAGTGCAGTTTATGCCAGAAATAGAGTGTAATGGTAAGAACAAAGGCTTTGGTGTTAGACAATGCGGTATTGTATGTTATTTTTGACATATACTGCCTTTCTAATGTTGGAAAAGTTACTTAATGTCACTGAGTCTCATTTTCTCTTTTAGGGTGGTTCTAAGAGTTAAGAAAGATAATAAACGAAAAGTGCCTAGCAGAATGCATGGCATAGAGTATGCATCAATACATAGAAATTTGACGGTCACTTGAATTAAGAGACTGGTTTAGGAGCTTTGTAATCTTATGCAATAAAATCTTAGTGGCCTTTAAAAAATTTTTTTTATTTTTTTGAGACAGGGACTCACTCTGTCACCCAGGCTGGAGTGCAATGACATGATCTCAGCCCACTGCAATCTCTGCCTCCCAGGCTCAAGTGATCCTCCCACCTCAGCCTCCCAAGTAGTTGGGACTATGGGCGTGTACCACCATGCCTAACTAATTTTTGTATTTTTTGTAGAGACAAGCTCCCACTATATTGCCCAGGCTGGGCTCAAACTCTTCAGCTAAAGAGATCCTCCCCTCTTGGCATCGCAAAATACTGGGATTACAGGCATGAGCCAACACACTCGCCATTCTCATTTGTTATTTGTATTAAGAGAAAAATACCCGTTTACCAAGTTGTAACCTCAATCTCCAGGGCTGAAGCTTGATCCTCCCACTTCAGCCTCTTGAGTAGCTGGGACTACAAGCATCCACTACCACTCCCAGCTATTTTTTGTTCTTTTTCATCTTCTTTTTTTTTTTTTAAAGGAGACAAGGTCTTGCTATGTTCCCCAGGCTGGTTTCAAACTCCTAGGCTCAAGAGATCCTCCTGCTTCAGCCACCCAAAGTTCTGGGAGTACAGGCATGAACCATTGCACCTGGCCCTCCTGTATACTTTAAATCATTTCTAGATGACTTATGCTACCTAATACAAGGCCTACACATTTTTTCATTTGCGTGGGTTCGATGTAGCACTTGGCACACATGAAATTCAAGTTTGGTATCCGGGACTTTTTGGAATTTTTTTCTGAATATTTTTGATGCACTGTTGGTTGAATCCATTAATGCTGAACCCACGGATACAGAGAGCAATTGTATTTTGACATCTGCCAGGGTGTGTGTGTGGTGGTGGTAGGATATTTTTCCCATGGAATTTGGCCAACACTATAAATAAGGAATTTTTATTTTTTCAAGAGCTGGTTTATAGGCATAGTGCTGAATAAAAGAGACAAATGATTAAAGAAAGAATAACAATAAAGTATGCTACAAAACATAATATAGTGTTACAATGTCGTCTTTGCAAGGACATCTAAACCAGCCAGGGAGGTCAAGGAGAGCATCTCCTTTCAAAAGCAGTAACATCTAAATTGACTTCTGAAAAATGCTAGGATTTGCCATGAAAAGAGTGAGGATAAAAATATTTGAGGCAGAAAGAAACAATGTGTGTGAAGTTCCAAAACTAAGACAGGATTGTTCTTTAGTCAACTGAGTTCAGTAGGGTTAGAGCTTAGACTTCAAGGGGAGTTAGAGATGTTTGGGAACGACGAGATTGAAATATTAAAAGAGAGACCAAGGAAGGGCTTAGTAAACTATGTTTCAAAGGTTTATTTTTGAGCACAATTCCATGTTGAAGGTGCTCATCATGGAATCAAGACTTATCTCTGAGCGTCATCTTTGATATGCTCACGTTATAATAATGATTTTTACATTTTAGCAGTGCCACAGCAGTGTCATGGCGTGTGGTATGATCATTCAGCCATCTATGACAATGTAATTATAATACATTCTTTTTATTATGTATCATATGTGTTATTTTGTAGTAAAGGTCTTTGTGAAATTCAGTATGCTGAGTGTCTGATCGTAGTAACCCTTTCAAAATTAGAAAATAAAATCAGTTTGGCATGATTTCACTAAAAGTCACCCCTTTTCTCTGTAAGTGCGAATTCTGTGTTATATCAGTTATGGTTTTACCAGAAAAAAATTAAGGTCGCCATTGTGTTGTTTCTAGATTTCACTCTTTTTTTAAAAAAATTGGGCAACATTTGCTTTCAGATTCTCCAGACACTGTATTAGCATTCGTCATTCTCGTATCTTTTACTCACCCGGGCTGCTTCTTACCTTGGCCAGTAACCGGAACTTCTCTGGTCTCTTATTATCATTTTCTCTCTTTTGGGCCCTCCTTTTATCTTAATCGTATTTATTCTATCATAGTCATTGTTAAGAGCATTTATCTTAACAGAAAAAAGAAAAAGAAAACAGGAGCTGAGGACTTATGCTCTCTCTCTCTAATTTTGTTCTACTTTATACAATTCTACCAACTTACCACGGAATCACAGACTCCTTATCCTTTTTATCAAATAATTTGAATTATGTGGAACCAATTCTTATTTTTGTTATTTGATGCACTACAGCCACTCTTTAAAAACTGCTGTAACTCAACCAGAGAAGGATATATCTTTAAAAATGTTTCTGGAGCAGCCACCAGTTTCTTATCTCTCAAGTGGTAGTACTGGGGAAGATTTGCAAAATAGCCCCCAGAAAATTAGGATCTGTGCATATTTATAAGAGGTTAGATTCTAAGACAAACATGAAAATTTCATATTCTTGATTTCTGAAAATTGTTGAATGCAATCTTGATATATTTATTTATTAAGTAGATAACGAATAGCTAAATTAAAAGGTTATGCAAATGTAAAATAATTGCAGAAACAATTCATATTCAAATTTACGTTTTGCTGTATTATTTCCTGAATATATATCATTTTATTAACATTATCAAGTGCAAATAATTAAACTGAAATTTAGAATATGTAAAATATTTTAATAGAAATTGAGTTTTGTGGTTAAAAAAAACCTAATTTTCCCAGAAAAATAATATTTAAATTCACTTTGGCATTCAAAAAATATTAGGCTATTCCTAATGGGGAGAAACCTGGTAACTGGGGTTTAACCCTTTCAGTATGAGCTGTAATTGAATGTAAATTGTAAAGCAGTTGTCTTGCATAGAGTGCATTTGAAAAAAAAAAAAGACCCTGAAAAAGTCTCATCTCTTTGACTTTTTAATGTATAATTCTAGCGTTTCATTTTACAAAAAGTATAAACACTTCTAAATCCTACTCATTTCAATAGAATGTCTCTGTTTTCCATGAGGTACCAGAAAAAGCCTTAAATGATATGTGATGTGCTGCTAGTCGTTTAATGAGACATTCAATGCAGTATGATTATGACTCTGTTGCTCAGTCATTTCAAGTTCTGTCCATCAAAATTGTGGGCACTTGCTTCTCAAATGAATTAAAAAGAGTTTCCAGGACCAGGGAGATATAAGTATTGAAACAGTAAGCAACACCCATACCATAAAGTAGAAGTGATTCATTGGTTAACAGAAAACGTAATGTCCAGAGCTTCATGGTTATAGATAAAATAGGCTATGTTTATTTATCCATTTAAGGTAGTTTTTTTTTTCATTTTGTTCCAGGTTAATTTTGATTTCCTTTGTAATAACTGGAAATTATTTTGAGATAGGCTTGTTGGTATCCTTGATTATCTGTGTGGTGTCTGCATGAAAGAGGAAACAAGTAGATTTTCAGGAAGTTTTCTTAATAGTTCAATGCAATCAGACTGGCCAATATTGAGAATTACTGCGCCATAAATAATTGTGGTTGGTTTCTAACTTTGATTTTATTCAGCCTAATAACAAATATTGCTCTATAGATAATTGTTGACGGTTGCAGACTCTGATTTCGTTCAATTAAGCTGGTAACCTTTTTAAGAAACTGCTTGGGAGAAAGCCAAGAATTCCAGTGAACTGATTTCTAGGGGGACTGAAATGAAATTGTGTTAGCTTCAAAAATGTTTCATGTAGGTCCAGCTGTGTTAATTAACCTTTTCCTTAAACTACCCTCTCCACAATTGGAACCCCAAATCAGCAAACATAGCAAAGGACCATTTTATCTAGATTTAGGTTTTTCTCAAAGTGATTATAAACTTGGAAAGACATTATAAAATAGGTTTTTGACATATAGTAAGTGTATGAGGGCTGCTCCTTCTTTCTAAATCACAGAAAAATTCAGATTCTCTCTCCTTCCCTTTGTTCCTTTTTAAAAATCACCCATGTATGTATTCAAGAAAAGTAAAACCAGTGTATATTACACAAAGGTTTGCTTTCTTTATGTCAAATTGTTAATTTATAATGGTAAATACTGTGCTTGGAAGACAGTAGGAAACTCTATCAAACGTGCCCTTTACTAATAAAGTAGAGAATTGTCATTTAGAGTAGTATACTTGACCTATGGCAAATACTGCTAGTACTGGAATTCCATTGTTTATCTCTTGTGCTCTACACAGTGGGAGGGAAAAAGAGATGCATTGTATTGAAAGTATACATTATGCTTGGGAAAAAGTGTTTCTTTAAATAAACAAAACCTTTTCAGTAAGTACCAGTACAAGCTAAGAAGGCCAAGGTCATAGGTCTCAGTAACTATGTATGTCAGTAAAAGGCATCTTGTGTGTTTCGTGGTTACAGTTGGTCTATAAAGTTGTATTTTTGGTCACCCAAGTAAGAGGCAAGAGAGCATTGGTAGGATTTCCTACTTGGAAAAGGTAGGGAAGAAAAAAAGAAAAGTGAGAAGACAAAATTACAAACTCTTCAAAACATGCTTATTTGATGATCAGTAGTAGGTGTTATCTTTGTATACAGAATCTTTGGGCTGATTTTCGTTAATTGTATCAACTTGAGTAATAGTTCTTATTTCTGGGAAATTAGAATCTACCAAAGAACAGCTTGGGAAAAAAAAACTGTTAATACTGGGTTTCAATACGTGAAGCTTTGTCATTTGCTGATGATCTTTATTCATCACATTCACAATTCACAAGATTATTTCTAAGGTGGGTTTGATTTACTGACTTTTCCCATGCTCCATGAGAGCTGCCATATGCCTGATGATTCTGGGCTGTCTCTTCTAGGTTTTATATCCACCCCTTGATAGCAACAGTTACTCCCTATATCCCTGGGACAGCTAAGCAGAGGACAGTAGTTAACTAAAGTGGCTTTGAACAGTGGCAGAAAAATGTGCTGGGAATACCTTATATTCTAAGCAACCTCCAATTTCTGTGGGCTAAAAGTGCTATGTAATATGATAAAGAGTATAACATCAGGAGTTTTGTTTCAGGAGAAAAAAAGTGAGATAATTGGCTGAAATGGACAAGTTTTGAAATTTACTAGCCTTGAGCAGTGATGAACAACTGAAAGTGCTGAATCAAACTGGCCTTTGAATTAAAGCAATATAACATACTGTAGAGGTTCGTCATTTCCAGCAGATAGGAGGTCCTGGCACACACAGTAAGACAATGTGAAAAATTAGCTTCAATCTATGATTTTTGACCTTCAGTACAATTCTAACTTAAAATATAATCTTCAAAATTTGCATTTTGGAATTTGTCTTTTCCCTGTCCCTTGCAAAACCACATACATCAATATACATTGATATGTGGGGAAAATTATCTACAGTGGTGTAAATTTAACATGCAATTCTGGAATACTAACTTTTGAATTTCACATATTTAAGTCTTTTTATATTTCTGGAATTTTCATACAGGATGTGATAACTTGATAACAAACTCAACAGTAATTTGCACCATTTCAGGTAACCTACTGATTAAATTTTTTTATACTTTATAGTTATTCTAACAATGATTCCATTTTCAGAGTGGTTCTCTGGGCTTTCTGCTTCATGCCTTCTCTATCCACCCTGAACAATTATATCCTAAGGGTCTGTATTCTAAAGGTTTTCTGACACTGGTCTTGGTTCTCCATTTCATGATCTTTCTGGCTTTGGGACTACTTTAGACAGAGATGTTTTCTAGGCTTTTTCTATGCCTTACTTCTCTTACATCTTTAAATGCATTTGTAGATACTTTTAGATTAAATTGTGCTCAAACATATTCATAAAGCAGAACAAACAGCTGACTTATATTTGGGAGGACTTTTACATAGTGGGAGTTCTAGACTCTAAGAACATGCCATTCAATTTTAACATCGCTTCTATTGAAAAAAGAGATTTATCATATATTGCTTTGATTTACTACATCCTTACTGGATGTCTGTGGGCAGAATTTGTAGATGGGAAATGTTCTGCAGTGGATCCCATATTGAAATTTGTGGATCCCATTTGAGATTTACAGACTAATATAAAAACATAGCGATACAAATTTTATGACATAATTCTGAGTGTCATAATTGTCATTTTGAATTTAATGCTTATTCTTATAGAATGAAAATTGTTTTATATATAAGGTAAATCTAAGCCTTCCAAATATATTTTATGCTTAATACAAACATCTTTTTGTTCCAAATTAGAGTAGTCCAGTAATTGAAGTAAGCCAGAACTAATGTCAGTGCCATCATTCTTTAATAGTAAAATCATAGGAACGTTACTGCAATAAGGTAGTGGAGAGTTCAAAATCATAATTTCATTAATGGAAATATGCTGGACTATCACTAATCAATTTATTTTTGTTTAGTTTTTAATAGTATTTTTCCAAATATTTTAAATTTAGTCTTAGTATTAGACTTTGTCAAAGTATTATAATACTGAGCCTAATAGTAGGTTTGATGTATTGAATGTCATATTTAAAACATATTTAAAAGATTTAAGCAGATTCAAAATAAATAAGTAGCATAATGAAAACAGTTATAGTGCTAGCTGAAAAATTAAACTTTCAATTCCATTGGACTATATTCATAATAACCTTTTCTAAAAACAAAATAAATGTCTAATGTAATGAATTGCCAGAATGTGATATTTATGAAGCATCAATCAGCATTTTCTTATTTTCAAGGAAGGTCATAGCTGCAACTTAGCAGGAATAAAAGTCTCTGCTCCCTCCCCTAAGAAGGATTCATGTGTGTTAAATAAGAGTCACACAGAGAGAATACGTAACCCTACTGTACCATCATTGAGCTCAGAGACTGGCTAACTTGCAAGCACCTTCCTATTTTCCACTACCATGCTATATCATCCCTAGAAAGTTGAGGAAGCACAGATGGATTCATTTGCACCTACAGTGTCAGCTTTCTCATCTTTCTTTTGATTTTAGCTTTCCTAAAAACCACTCTCAACATTACAGCACAGAATAGAATGAACATTTACTGTGAATTGATATTGTAAGTATGATTAATAGGGATGGCTGCCCCTTTTCCTGATATCATGATTCAGTAACAAATAAACAAAGATGCCTTATTTTCTCTTTTCCCGCCTCTCTCTCATGTACTGGCATACAAAAACTGTGAGCCTCTCAATAAAAAGGCAGGCTGTACATGAACTTAATCACTGTATCTATTTCAGAGAAGATATCTGTCTCAAATTGGAGTTAGGGTATGGAGAGTTTTAGTTGACTTCACTTTTTTTTTATTTTAAAGTTTTGATTAGAGTACTATAATTATAAAATAGGTAGCATAATTATATCTACAAAGTGATGTTGAAAATACTTTAAAAAATAAAACATCCTAATCAAGTAAGTTTTATGGAAGTATAGGAGCAGGCTTTTAGCACAAAATCTTGGGAAGGAAAAATAGATATCTGACCTTAAAATTTATATATAATCATCACATTGGCCAACGTGCCATTTTTAAATGACTCCATGTAAATGTATGACTGGTTTTCTCAAACATGGATTCAAGTTCATAACATTTGTTTTCCTTTTAATATGCATCTAAATTACTAACTGACCAAAACAAAATAAAGTATTGGTAACTTGGGGGGAAATTTCTGTCTCAGTAAGCTAACTAATTGCTTCAATTATTTCAAAATTTTTTCCTATTTTTAAAGGAAAAAGTCCAATTTTTGGTGCAAAAGTCACAGGCCTAAAAGTGCAATTTGAAATAACTGCAGCAGCTTTTTTCCTCTGATTTTATTTCTTCTTTCTATGTAGATGCAAAATGCAAAATTTATCTCAAGAGGAATAGTTATCTTTTATTTGCTGATTAAGCTAACCAAATATACATCTTATTATTTTGTTTTGTTTTAGCCCAGGGTCTAATAAAGTTGTATAAGAATTTCTTGGGCCTCAGCCATTTATTTGAGGTAAATACTGTGGTTTGAGAAAAATTTTCATGTAACTTAATTTCCTGAGGAAATGATCTATGAAATATTTAACATCTAGTTGCTAGCATACTTTTTAGTGCTAATAACCAACTCCAAAGAGAAAGAAATGGCATTCTTTTTCATTTTATTCCAGTGGTGTGTGGCATGTTAAAATATGACACATATTTGGAAAAATACATTATATAAAATTAAATGTTAAACCTGTAATGCATCATTTGATTAATTGAGCAAGATAATTTCTTGAGAAACATTGCTACTAGATTATGGAAAATATATGATCAAGTTGTTAAGATGGCAAAAACCTACATTAATTCTTTAAAACTAGGGACATTTATGTATTTGGGGAGCACTGTTGGGAAAATAAGTAATTTCATCAACTCATTCATCATTTGCCCTTTATACTTAGAGCTTTAAGAAGAGAATGGTAAGTGATACTATATCCACTCTTTCTTTGGCATTCAGACAGTAACTTGTTCAATTAAAAATTCTTGTTAGGTCAGACATAATGGATTCTTGTTGTTACTTTAGTATTTATTCAATGAAAGAGATCAATATTTTTGGCCCCAAGGGAGCTGCACTGATAAGAGACTCTGCAGTAAGTCTCTCTGTTCATTATAAACTTTTGGCTGGCAGGTGCAGTGTCTGCTGTATGACCAGTTTTAATTAGAACATCAAGGTAGAATGAGAATTCAGACATTCTTTTTCTCTCTTTTTAATAGCATGTATGCTTTTTAATAGCTTTTTACCTTCTCCTTCTTCCTTTTCTCTGGTGTGTGCCCTTTTTAGAAGGTATTTCTTAAAGGGAATTTGAGAACAATAGGTCTGATTTTGAGAAATTTAACTATTATCCACTTGATCTCATGTGTTTCAAGTTTGAGTAGATTAAATCTGATGATGGTTGTGTAGCCTCATTGTACGAGACAGGTAGAGAAATAATCATCTTTCATTATCATGCCCACCTTTGCCAAGTTTTTAATGTAACTGTGTTTAAATTTAATGGAACTGATTTGTGATTTTTTTGGAAACATGACATTAAATAAAGCCATAAAAAACTCTATTTTGCTTTGCAACTTCAAATGCTTTCTAAATATGGCCTAATGCTCTATTCAAGTAATAAAGTCATTTGCAGAATAAGCTGTCACATTCAACAAGCTCTAATTTTGGCTAGATCTATTATTTTACAAATTAAACGAAGGTGCAGGTCTCTGCCTTCCCCGCAACAAAATCTTAACCAGACTATCACATTTAATCTGCTAGATGATTTATTAACTTGCCATTTAATTCATTTCATTAAAATACGTAATTCAGTTTATAGATTTGAGAGCTGGCAGAATCTTTTACAAATCATTTAGTTTTGCCCCTTTCTTTTACAGATAAAGAAACTGAGACCAAGAGAAATTAAATGGCATGCTCAAAGTTACATGTCAAATGGTTGCTACAGAAACCAGCTCCTCTAATTTAGTTCTCTTTCCAAATAACATTTCAAAGAGATTTGTTACTATATATAAAAAACAATACTTGTTTAAATTTATTTATTAATAGACACACTGATTTGTTTTCACACCCCAATTTACTTAGAGTTATCATAATACAATACATAATGATTTAAACCTGTGGGACATGCAAAAAGGAATCATGTTTAAAGGTCAGAATACATAAAGGTTAAATGTCAGAGGCCCAGAAATAAGAGGTACAGCTTTTAAGCCTAAACTTTAAATTGTAGGCTCTGTAAGTGCCAGGACCATGTTTTCTAGGTTTTCATAAAAGTAAACCTTAAAGGTCCGAGAACTCACAGAATATTGTTGCCTGAATAATTAAATATTCCAAAGAAGGTGAGAATTTCAGAGAATTTTACATGTTACTAACACCAGTATTTCCCACACTGGAATAATACTATTGTTTACTTTTCAGTTAATACTCTTAATATGAAAAAAACCTGCTTATTTGAAATTAGACATTTCCTGAAGCATATCTGTCTAATCAAAAAAGGTCCTAATCATATTAGGAGAGTGGCAATTATAGTAGTTTAGACTTTGCGTATAACATAGAGATACATTAGAGGAAAGAAGTATAAAATGCCGAGGCAGGAAATTATTGTTATCAGAAGTATATTTATACTACTGTGGCCATTAGGCAGACTAAACATAAGAATGACCAAGAAATGGAAAATATCCTCACACCTGCCATTTATAACAGCTAATACATATGGAGTCTACTGCTTGCCATGCCCAAAACACCTGATTTTCTCTTTATGACTTTACTGATCAGTTTTTGCATTGTCTGTAATCATGTTGAGACTTCATTTTGGAAGACCTGATACTGTTGTTTTCTAAGTTCAAATAGAAAAGGGTAATATTCATATGGCACTTTTGTACTTTGGAAAACTCTGTCTCATAATAAGCTGAGGAAACCTGTGGTTACAGGAAAGAAGAGTAAACAGTATCAGTTATTGAGAGCCTCCTATATGAGAGGCATGTGAGACACCTTCCCTTAGAAAATGGTAAAGGAAGGTATTAGTGTTCTTAAAAAAATAATAGTAACAGGGAAACCTAGCTATGAAGTGGCAGAATTCAAATCTAGGTCTTCAGAGTTGAAGTCAGGACTATAGACTCAAGTGACTTCCAGGGCCAGGGAGGAAAAATGAAATTGTGAAATTTATATGTCTTGTAAATCTTTGCTCTTCACAGTTGTATAGCATTGAATGTCTAAGGCCTTGCTCTTCAAGATTTGACAGAAATGACTGTTACCGTGTTTTTCAAATGTCTCATCTCACATGAGGTTATGCATTATAGCATTAAGAACTATAACTCCCCTAGAGCTATTTGTGGCTTAGAATAAGAGTTTTGTTAAGATTTCTTAGTACTTTAGACCTTAAATGGAAAAAATTGCAAAGTGAAATCTATCTTATGGTACATAGTGCTTTTATACACACATCAATGTGAAGTAGTTCTTTATGAGATTGATTTTGTAGCATTGAACAACAACAACAAAAAGTAAATTACTGAAGGCTGAGGCAGGTAAGGAAACAGAGAAGTCTACCCACATTTCTGAACTCTTTGCTGAAGGCAGCTGTGCCCTAGAACTTACTAGTTTATGACAGACTATACACTGCTTTTGAACTGTTTCAGATTACTCAGAAACAGCATTCATGGCCAGCCCAGAATTAATGTGTAAATGACCTTTCACAGAAACAGGATGGAGGAAGACGTCACTTAACGTTGGGAGAGGTGGATATTTAGATGTCATGAACATCTCTAGGCTTCTCTTAGAGCTAAATAGTAAAAGGGTTTCCCTTTCATAAATCTTCATTCTCTTTATAGAATGAATGGGTGATATATAGTTCCATCTACTTCTAGATGCTTGCTGTTCATTTGTGTGTTGTTTAATGCAAAGCAAGAGGAAGGAAAATGTAGTTCTTTAACAAAGATCTTTTCAGTATATGTTAAATTTACCACTAGAGATGAAAATACATTGTTTTTTAAGTGTTTTATTTTGTGAGGTCTTTGGGTAGTGGAATAAATTTACAGTCAGTTCCATGTAATTTGGATATGTGATTATTACTTAGATTCCCTGATTTCTCTAAGTTATAGTTTCTTATAAGAGACTAAAACATTTTACTTTATCATGCAGATGATTTCTTATGCAAAAGCAGTGCTCTGTAGTGCTTCTACAGAGTTTACAAAAAATGGTTTCATGATACTAATTTTTAAAGTTTTATATGTCAGTTTTTTAAATTTTAATGACAAAATTTTCATGACAAAAAAATCAGTACATGGAAGTCATCAGCCCTAGGTTTTAAAAATAAGAAAAGAAAATGGGAAATAGAGTAATATCTTACTTTTTTCAAGAGAAATAAAAGAAAATTAATTGGTAAGAATAATATTGCTTTCACTTCTTATATAAATCTAATGTCTATATCTGCCCTGCATTTTATGTAATGAGGACTATAGGACAGATTTTACTTTATGAGCATTCGTTTTAAATTAAAAAAATAACGTAGTCATGATTTTCATTAATTAGAAATGCCCTATTCTAACATTTCCTCAGACAGCATGGAATACACTGCTATGGCCTCTAGTAGGACTCTTCAGTGTGACGCTAATTAAAACCAACATTGATTCTGCTGTTTTATTGACATACATCAAATTTAGAATGAAAAGTAGCTTTTGAGTGACTTTAATTGTCAAAACTATTGAATTAATTTTGATATTTCTGAGGAAATGATCTTCATTTAAAGTAAAACTTACTGAGGGTTTGTGTAATCAAATGCCTATCAAAATACTTGATATTCCTGTATAAAACATGCTCTACTAAAAGTAGTATGTTGAAGATAAGTCAAATCAGCTTTTAGCTATTGCGTGGTATTCTGGAGAGGTGTAGGACATTGTAATGTGGATCCTAGACTCAGAGTGGCTGGGTTTGCCTCAGTCATGCTAGCTGTGTGACTTTGGGTAAGTTACCTACACTCTCTACTACTCAGTATTCTTATCTGTAAGTAGGGGATGATGATAAAACCTAGTAGGATTGTTGTGAGACTGGAATAAGTTTTATGTAAATGCTTAATACAATTTCTGACCTGTTAGCTCTTTTTATTTTTGTTGTTGCTATTGTTTTTAACACAGAGCAAGGAGACATGATGTACTCAGGACCATATTTTAGTTTACTGTTGTTGGATTTTTGTGTTTTGCCATGGAAAATAATGTTTAAATAAGACCACTGTCATCACGCTCGAGCTCTGTTTTCCCTAAGTACGGTATTTGAAAGGAATTACGCAATATAGTGTCTTTTCCCAGCTGGGAGAGGCAAGTCATTGCTTAGATGGCCGGTCCTGGATATGAAGAAATTTGGTCTACTCAGTGTGAGTGACATATTTACCCTCCTCCACCATGAATGCGCCCATGCACTTAGCCATTTCTGCAGAGTTGCACAGATTCTGTACTTGCTGAAAAATATGCTTGCATGGAAAGGCCTTGTGGCGTATTTTGTGGCATTGAATTGCTACCATCTGTTTCCTAGCCAACGTTAAAAGAAAAAGAAAAAAAAAGAAGTAGCATTAGAAAATGTGCCATTTTACAAGTGCTACAGTAAAATTTTTTTTACTCTTCATTCCCTACCCTCGAATATGTGGATGTAAGAGTGGCTTCAGATACTTTCAGATTTATCAATTCACAGCTGCATATAATAAAACATTTGAAGTTTATCACAAATGCTTTCACTGTTAACTACTACTTCCCCGCACCCCGTGGAATTGGTGGTACAAGTCTTAATTACATTTTGTGTTATTGACTAATATATATTTTAATATTTATTTTAAAGATATTTCTTCCCACAACGATATCTGTTCCTAGGCATAGAAGAATGGCATTTTAAGAGAATTTGACATAGTAACTATTAATAGCTTGAAAACTGTGAAAATTCTGACTCTTACAATAAAGACTCTATTGTCTTCGGCAATCCCATTTATAATAAAGCATGCTAAGGTGACCTTTATCTTTCTATTAAAAGGTGAATCCATATACAACATAATAAATGAGCAAAGGATTAAGAAACCTTAAAGTGCATATGTAGCAATATCAGAGGAAGAAGCTGCTGTACTTTGAATAGCTTTGGCAAGAAAAAGTTAGCTAAAGTATAGAAGTCTGAAAAGTATTTGGTGACAGAGTCCTGGCATGAATAGTCTTTTTCTACCTTTCATCATGAAGAATCTCTAACAGTTTAATGAGCAAATATAAAAATGATAAATGCTAACATTATCATAGAATCCATGGGAGAGACTGCCATCTCCAGTATGAAATTAAGGAGTTACTTTCAAATTGTATCCCATTAATGGAAGACAAGAAGAGAAGAAATATGTTATGAGCTTTAAACTATGTTGGCCCCATGTTGAAAACATCAAATTCCTTGTGACACTGAATTTCCGTGAGAGCAGGACTATTTATGCTGTGTTCAGCAATTTATACTCTCAGTATCTAGCCCAGAGCTTCTCAGTAAATGCGTTGAATAACTATATTTACCAGAATGTGATTTAAAAAACAACATATTAAGGGTTAAAAAATGTAAGTTCTGTGTTTGTTTTTTTGGTTATCAGGGACAGTGTGCTGGTTAGTAAAGAAAACCAGATTGGGCCAGATAAAATGGAGTGATTTTGGAGGCAGAGGCAGGAGGATTGCTTGAGGCCAGGAGTTCAAGACCAGCTTGGGCAACATAGCAAGACCTCGTCTCTACCAAAAAACAACAAACAAACAAAAACTGCTTGGGGTGGTGGTGCCTGCTTGTTGTCATTGCAACGTGGGAGACTGAGGTGGGAGGATGGAGCCCAGAAGATCAAGGCTGCAGTGATCATGCCACTGCACTGCACTCCAGCCTGGGTGACAGAACAAGACCCTGTCTTCAAAACAAAACAAAACAAGATGGACACTTTGAAATCTGCTTCTGGCTTTGCCACTAACTAGTTTTTTGTTTGTATGTTTGTTTACCTTGGGAAAGTCACTTTCTTTTTCTAGGGTTCACTGTTCGTTCTGTAAAGCAGTGGCCCAGAATTGCAACTGAGGGCACCTTTAGCCTACAGAATTTATAGATGATGGAGTCAACCTGCTATACTGCCCCAAACTACATACTGTTCATACAGCTGGGACAAGGTAATTATTCTTGGCTGTCAATGTTGTCAGTTGTGCCATTTAAACCTGTGATTCACTCTTTTGTATTATCAGAGTAACTATCTTTATAAGTTTATCTGAGGGTAGGGATTCTGCCTTTATCAACTTAGAATGGTACCTGAAACAGTGCTTTTTAAAACCTGATAAAACACTTTCTTCAGTAATCACAAAAATTACCATTTAATGATAGCTAAATCTCCTAGAGCATCTGCCTAGTGTTGGTAGCTAAAGGGTATTTGCTTTCATTTTCATAGGATGTGCATACATGAGTTCATGTTGATAAAGAGTATGCTATCTAATCAACATACTATCTGAAGATAAAGCATTGGGCGTCTGATTTTTCTGTTTTTCCCCAGAAATCTCAGAGTGTCCTGCATAGTCGATCTAGTCTGAAAAGTTTGTTTCTCTATGTTCTTTGAAAATTTGAATTAGATTGCTTTAGAGGGAGCATGCATGTTTCAGTTTGGCATAGATGTTGCCACTTGCTATTACTTCTTCTCAACCCACTTGACTCATTTATATAACCTGCCTGGTCCCTGTAGGCCTTTAAGTGTGAACCATGTCTAGACAGATCAAGACTGGGCATTTGGTTACTTACATATCTAAAATAAAAGTGATGTCTGTTGGCCTCAGGGGAGACCCTGTTGAATCTATTTATTCTCTTAAAAATAAAAGTAGAAAACTAAATAAAGATTAAAGAAGTAGACATTTGTGAATCAACTTTTATTTTATTATTTTTTCCAAGCATTAGAGCTCAGACTCTGTAGCACAGGCCAAAGAAAGACATTAGTGAAAAGACAATAAGTTGGCATCAGAGTTCATGATATAAGGGTGCAGGCCCAAAACAGAAAGACGGGAGAGTTATTCTGGTGAAATGAAGAGTAAGTACCTAGGTGCAAAGGCTGCTAGACAGAAGAAGTTGATTATCTTACTCTGAAAACCAATCCATTAAATAAAGGTCATGCTGCTGGGGAGAAAGGAATATATTATAGTTTCCTCAACATCTTCAGTATGTTGACATCCTCAACAAAGAAGGCTCTTTCCCCATCATTACTCTAGTGCTTCCCTGACAAACCCCATTAGAGGTATGTCAGCCATAAGTCTAGATGCTTTTAAACCATTTATATTTCTGTCTGTATGACTTCTTGGGTTTTTATGTGTAATGCTTGCAGTATAGATAATATATCTTTTCATTTGTTATACATTTGCCTCCTTTAAACTTAAAGGAACAGCATTCAGTTCTGCTATATATGAATTTAGTGAATTGTCACTAGTCACGATTTTACAGATTTTGATCACATTTATTCTTTGTTTTGGCTTTTGGGGCTAGAAATTCCTGTACTAAATTGTTTAGTGGGATTTCTGCAGATGTGTTTAAGGAATCATTTTGTGTTATAGATTTTTGAATCCTTTCTGTACATTTCTAATTCATTTTTGTCAATTAGTAAAATATAACTGATCTTCATTTTAGTCAGGTTTATTTTTCTTGTTTAGACAGTCTTCCCATTTTGTTTTTTGCAAGCTGGGACTTTAGTAAGAAGACAACTAAAATTTAGAAAGAAAGCCTGCATTTTAATTCTTTTTATTTTTTATAAAAAAAATTTAACCATGAATTCCTAGGCATACTGCTTAACACTCATATTGTGCTCATCTGTAAAATAGGGATAATACCCAATATTATCAGAGTAGACATCATAATACCCAATAGTAAACAGAACAGATATTGTTGTGAGAATACAATAATTAATGATTAAAAGAAATTGGAAACTTGAAGTCCTGTACAAGCTTAAATTTTTATTTTCTACTGTAACTATTAGAATGAAACTACCCCCATTTCATTTGTTTATTTAAAAGATAAGTCTGAATTTTAGCAAGTGTTTTTTTGATGGTTTCTGACTACCTATGGATGGAGTTTATAAGACCTACATAATATTCCCTGAAACATTACTAGGGCCAGGCATCTAAGTTCAGTTTCTGACATTGCCACATAGTGGATGTATAATTTGGGACCAATAAATCATTTATTCTCTTGAGCCTCAAGTTCTACATTTTCTGAATGATAATATAAGCCTGACCAAGTTATAAGGACTAGAGCTATGCATGCGATTTTTAGAACGGTGCATAGATTAAAGTAGTTCAGTAAATGTTTCATACTGCTTTGTCTTGATGAATGCAGATAACATGAAAAGTACGTATTATACAGCATGACCCAGGTAGAAACACACATATTAGTTCCATTCTCCCCTTCTCATTAAACCTATTTATTTTATTTAATTTATTTATGTGATATTTACTTATTTAAATACTCTTTTTTTGGTCAAGGTTTAAATAAATTTAAATTATTTAGGTAGAGTCAGCATCTTGGTGTAGAACTGACTAGAATCCACAATCCAAAATCACAGGGATATAGTGGGAAAAAAATGCTTGAATAGGAGTCTAAAGATCTTAATTCCAGTTCCAGAGCCACACCTTGCCAGCTGTGTTGTTCAGAACAATTTACTTAACCTTGCTGAAATCCATCTCTTTCATTTATAAAAATAGGATAATGATATCTATCCAATGTGCCAAAAAAGACTGTTGTGAGGATCAAATAAATTAATATGTGTCAAAATGTATTTTAAGCTCTATTGCTTATAATAAATTATAAAAATAAATGCTATTGTTCATATTAGACCTAGCAATGTAAATATTAGGAGTGGCCACTTAACTGGCATATAGACAGATTCTCAGACTTGTAGAAGAAGCAGTAATGACCTAATCCCATGAGGGAAGCCAGCCAAGATTTTATACCTGCTGGGTAAACTCTCCATTGTAAGGCTTTGTGACTGTGAGCAGTCAACAATTTCCAAAGTGCTGGTCAGGAAATTAAGAGAACAGATTAAAGTAAAATTGGGTAATGTTTCCCCTGGATCTTGATACTTAAAATTGTTCAACTGAGACACAGCTGATCCTTTCATTTTTTTTTTTTTAAGAAAAAACCTATTATAACTGGCTTTGGCTGCCTATAGTTATGGCATGAATCATGTTTATATGTTGAAAAGATTGTCCCTTTCATCTGCCCTTTCTCTTGCTCCCTGACAGACATGCAGCTAAGATCTAAAAGTATTTCTTTTTTCCTCAAGGGAATTTTCTCCTCAAATCAAAACCCTGGAGTTTTGAGCAAAAATAATTAATGAGCTAGTAACAAATTGAATTTTAGCTTTTAGAAAACTACTAAAATGTTTTCTATGCTATTTCTAGTAGTAGTCTCAGTGTTGAAAATGAGAAACATGACATCAGATTCCAAAATATCTTAGCAAACATTGCAGTACTATTTCTTTTTCTTTTATTTATTTCTTTCTTTTTTGAGATGGAGTCTCACTCTGTTGCTTAGGCTGGAGTGCTGTGGCATGATCTCAGCTCACTGTGATCTCCACCTCCCGGGTTCAAGTGATTCTCCTACCTCAGCCTCCTGAGTAGCTGGGACTACAGGCATGCACCATCACGCCCACTAATTTTTTTATATTTATCAGAGACCGGAGTTTCACCCTGTTGGCCAGGCTGTTCTCGAACTCCTGACATCAAGTGATCCACCCGCCTTGGCCTCCCGAAGTGCTAGGATTACAGGTGTGAGCCACCGCACCTGGCCGTGGTACTACTTCAAAGGGCAAAAGAAGCACTTCAGTAGTAAGAAATGGTTTTGAGCACATATACAAAAAGGAACAGATAGGAGCAAGTACAATATCAAAGCTTAATTTTTACTGTAGATTTTGTATGTTTTCATGCAGGCATGCCAACGCTTAATTCATGTTGAGCAAAACTCCTTTAGTAATAAAATCCTTGTGTGTCTACAATTTAGTGCTTTAAACATGTTGTTGCTCTACGTCTGTTCATGATCATAAAAGAAAAATATTTCAGACTCCAGCAGATCATGACTGTCTAGACAGGTTTCAAAAAGGATATTGCATTATGTGATAATGGAAGTTGTAATATTTCAGCTTAGGGGCAGATACTTTAAAAATATGGATCTGTTTGGACTGAGTTTTGAAGCCAAATGGGTATCACTACTGATACTCAGTTTACTTATAAGTAAACTGCTATATCAAAATTGGGTATTCATTGACATTTCTGAGTAGTATTTTGTTTTGCATCTATTAGGTGAATAGTTTCCCTGAATACTAGTTTAGATGAATGCTAGGTTCTCTGAATAAGATTCATTTTTTCCTGTCATCCAGGTTAGTGTCTTCCCATTCATCCATTCAAAATATGTTTGCTGAGCACCTTATATGAATATTGTAACAAGAGAGATTTCCTTTTGAGAGTGTGGTCAAGGGAAGCATCTTTAAATAGACAGCATTTAAGCTCAGACCTAAAAAATTACAGCTAGCCCTTCATCTATAAGATATGGTTGGACTTTATGCTGTCTAAGGCCACATCTATGATTCTATATGTATAAAAGTGATACAATCCAATGTGTCTGGATTTACCATGTTTCTTCATGGATTTACTTTTCCATTTGAGGACTTTACATGTCTCTGTTGCTGCTTTTCCTCCTTGTCCATCTATTATGTATATATTTTTTCTCCAATTCTGTACCCCTCATCCACCACCATGCCCCATGAAAAGAGCACTTGGATTCAGGAAATTGATATCAAGTGTGTTATTCTTATATGTTCTATTGATAAATATGTGATATGGCCAAGTCACTTAACCTCTTTGGCCAAAGTTTCCCCATCTGCAAAATAAGGATCAATATTTGTTGCAACTACTTAATGGGTAGTAGTAGCTGGTTGAGACTTCTGTATCAAATGTACAAATACATAGGAATGTACTCTGAGAAGTGTTGTGGTACCTTCATCCCAGAAAAGGTTGACACTAATAGAGGAGATACAAACCCAGGCAGTTTATTTCTTTCTTAAATTGGTTTAAAGTATTTTCTTTTCTTTTCTTTTTTTTTTTTTTGAGACCGAGTCTCGCTCTATTGCCCAGGCTGGAATGCAGTGGCGTGATCTCAGCTCACTGCAACCTCCACCTCCCAGGTCCAAGCGATTCTCCTGACTCAGCCTCCTGAGTCGCTGGCACTACAGGAGCACGCCACCATGCCTGGCTAATTTTTGTATTTTTAGTAGAGACGGGTTTCACCATATTGGCCAGGATGGTCTCGATCTCCTGACCTCATGATCCACCCACCTTGGCCTCCCAAAGTGCTGGGATTTCAGGCATGAGCCACTGCGCCTGGCCTTTATTTTCAAGAAGTATAAATTAATGAAAATAAAAGAGGTTGCTCTAAAAGGTGTTACTTCTTCTCCCTAACACACCTAGTATACTAGATTACCTTTAAATACACCATGTTGTTTTTGGAGAGGTAATAGAGATTAAACATTAGATAATGTTAAATTAAAATTTCCTTCCCCAAATGATAGTTTCGTATTGTCTGAAATTATTTTTCCTGAGAAAATTATTTCAGAGTAGATTGGCTTTCTAAATTACAAGATTGTTATTATTTAATTATTAAAAATGTATCTAACATCTTTTTAAAAGGAAATAGATAATTAACTTCAGAAGTTCATGTAAGGATACATATTTTAATAGCAAGATATTAGAATTAACTTATATGTCTAACAAAAAGAGATAGATAAATATATTGTAATATATCCACTTAGCAAAATGCTTTGCAACATTTAAAACAATTGATACAAAATTTACACTCACTGACCTGGAAAATAGCTGTGGTATTTTATGGAACAAGAAAGATTAATCAGTCACCTAATATGACCTAATTTTTTTTGAAGAAACATATTGATAGGTAGATATAATAATATATAAAGCTCTGGAATATTATGCATCAAAATGTTATGCTTCAAGTAATTTCTGGTATTTATCATATATATTAGTTAATACTTCCAGTAATTACTGGTATTTATCATATATATACATATATATGCCTAACTTTTAAAGGTTGACAAATATTGCCTTATCATCAAAGTAATAAAACTATTTTCAGTTTTTTAAAAAAGGTAATAGTTTTTTTTTTAAGAGAGTAGCCATTTTTAAAAGGTAGTACCGAATGGGGTACCATCCCAAAGACCAGCAAAATTATAATATTCACATCCGGATTTTTAGCTTTGTCCATTGCTGCTATTATTTTTTAAAGCTTTTTTACTTGTAAGCTTCCATTTGCTATCTCACAATATTTCTCTGACCTAACCTTTGGGTACCCCAAGAGTAAAATCTCTCGCACATAAAATTGTACTCTCTAATGAGAACTAAATATTTTAAGAGGACTTACATGCTTGCAGGTAGCTTTATTTTATTGCATTTAGAAATTGTTAATCACTAAAAGTGGCTATGGGGACTTTATTCCTGGATGAAGCATTAAGTTACTAACAGGTGTGGAAGAGAAGGCAGAATTTATACTTCTGAATCTTCAGATTAAGGTACTCCTTCCCTTTGGTTCCTTCTAGATGCCTTATCTCCATGAAGCAAATGCAGGAGAGATTAGGGCAAAGTAAATCAGTAGAATTTCGTTATTAGATCCAGGATGTTAGCTGGCCTTGACTGAGCATTAGTTGCTTGTCTTCTTAAAATCTTCTTGTGCAGCATTCATTCTATTTCTTTTATTTAGACAAAACCATAACATTGATTTGGAAAAGAACATTTTAAAATTGGAAGTATTATATTTAAAAATAGTTTTTAAAGTTTAGAAAGTCTTTTCAGTTTATCTCATCAACATCATCTTTCTAGATTCACCAATGTGAATATACCTTCCAAACCACCCATTTTGTTTCTCTGTACTGGTAGGGCACTTGGCTCTGTCTCTAGCTCCTCTAGCTGTGGGAACTATATCTAACTTGTCTTTCATTTGGCTATCAAGATTCTGTATAGAATGACTTCTGCTTTTCCTTTCTGCTAATAGGGAATATTGTCATAAAATTAAATATAATAAAATAAAAACTGATAACTTCAGTCTCCTCTAATCATTCATTGAGATGAAGCTGAGAATACTAATTTGCGTATTTTCAAGTTCTAAGGAGGCTTCATGAGTAGTCTGTAAAGAATGCTATTTATATGCTTTCATTCTTTCTCTAAAGTATGGCAGCTGATAATAGAATTTTCAGCTAAAGAAGATTGAAAAAGGTAAGTCTCATAATTTTAAAGACCATGTTAAACTGCTACTTTCACAAAATCAAATTCACGACTCTATAATGAGGTTTTATATCACATTTTACATCAGATTTAAAATCTGCATTTGGTTATTAAATTGATTTGTAACCATTTTAATATTCATATAAGATCATTTTGTATGTGGGTTTTTTGCACATGTGGTAGTGTAGTATAGTGAGAAGTTGGCTTTTGGAGGCAGGAAGTTAGATTTGTAATGCTTTTGAAGGTCTTCAGCAACCATAACATTTTGAGTTTTTTTAGTCATTTTTTTGGATGACTTGTGGCTTCATTAAAGGGATGCTAACTTTTTTTTACTAAACATAGTAAATTCTTTCTTAGTTCCTATACATACAAATCTTTTTATCTTGTTTTATATTGCCTAAAATTGTTTACTGAGTGTGGATATTGGTAACAGATTTAAAATGAATAGCACTGATAAAAAATAAAACCTCATATTTCACAGTTCTGTAGTTGAGGTTTGTTACTGATCTTTAGATTCACAATGAAAATTAAATAAATTTCAGTTAAACAGTTTGAACCTATTCATAGAGCATGACAGCCAGTAGTTATTAATATTTTGTTCATTGTTACCTGACAGACCCAGAGTTTTTGTTATCCATTGAAAAACTTCAAATGTGAAGACCCTCCTCTTAATATGACATGTAGAATTCTCACAGTGGATATCAAGCCTTTTTTGTTTGATCATGGTTCAGATATATTTTTATCTACATGGTTCTTCCTTTGTAATACATTCTTATGGAAACAGAACATTAAGAGGCCAGAATGGAAGGTTATGTTTAGCTAACTGGCAGATCACACTTTAGAAGGATTATCTACAAGGCCATGAATAATTGTATTACACACTGCTTGTAATTTAGAAAGATAAAAGTATTCCTCTCTGTTCCCTTTGTGTTCATATTTTCTCTTCAAGTAACAAATGTTTAACTCAAACTTCTGTTTTAGTTTTATGGTAACTGCAGCCACTGCTAACTTGATGGCTAAAAATTAGCACCCCAAAAAATTGATCCCTAAGAACTGAGAGTTTTTCAGGGAGCTTTCTCAACTGTGTTCAAGAATAGGACCTCAGGTTCTTCAATTCCATCTTTTTCTGTTTCTCTTTTCATTCCTTTTTTCAATAGCTGCTTCATGTGCTGATGACATTAATGAGATTTGCCCAGCCTGTCTTCTCAGCTCTATTGATCACAAATTTTGTCACTAACTCTGGCCTTTGGAAATGAGGGACACCACTCTCCTCATCTGCAACTTCGTTTCAGAAATGGTACAGATTGTTTCTTCAGTTCTCCGAAGTACAGATCTGATGGTTCAGACTTTACTGCAATTTCAAGGATAAAGGGAAAGAACACGACATAGTAACTTACAGATTACTATGTTATTAAATAACTCTCAGATCTCAGAGACTAAATTTATCCTCAGCGTCTTCTTGCTTCCTACCCTGTTTGCAAATAGCTGGGCCAGTTTACCTTACCAAGTAGAGTACTTTAAGCACCTGATTGTCCCTGCATTTTTGCCCAAATTTGAAAGGGCCCTGCCCAAAGTCCCTATCTCTCTTTAGATTGAAATGATTTATAGTATTAAGGTCCACATTCTAGAACATCCCCCTCAATTTAATTGTATAACTATGTAACGATACCTGCTTGCATACACAATCACAAGGTTGTAGTCCTTGGGTTTGTGAACCAAGTACCTAATGGATCCCAATGCACTTTGGATAGTTTGTCCTTGATAAAATAACCTGCCCAGTCCAATTGTCTTCCATGGCGTCTTAATTGATGTAAAGGAATACTTATGTACTTAACTCCAGATACCTTACAAACAACTGCCCAAACATGCATTAATTTGCAGTCATATAAGTGAGAGAGGCCTTCTAAAGTGAGAGATACCTTTGACTTTGAAGAAGTTGTTACTTCTTTAGAGGTAGCAGCTCACCATCACATTGCAACACACTGATAGAGTATTAACTCACCTAAAACATAGACTCAACTTCCTTAACCACTGAGACAACTTATTTCCCTTCTGAAATATCAGCATCAGGTTATTCCATTGCTTTTAGTGCTGCTACAAGAAACAGTGGACCAGTTTCTTGTTTTATAATTGCCTGTTCTAACCAATAAAGCCTACACCACTAGGTACAGAAAATTATATGACAAATTTAGATAAAAGTTTAGCACCTACTGTTTACCAAGGCTTCCTACCACATATCATTTGTGAGCTGCATATTAATGACTAATCCAGAAATATATCTTTTCTGTGTAAATGTATGTAGAGAGTTTTTTATTACTAAATACATTTAATGTTCATGTTTTAAAAATATGGTTTAAATTTTTATGAGAAAGCTTTGTCTAGGTATCAAAATAATTGGACATTGGTAATGAAAATTTTAGGATTGGTTGTGTGCTTTCTTAAAATAAACAAATGGTGAAATTGCATTATCTTGTGGGGGAGGGGGTGGAAAATAAAAATGGAAAATAGTTTATATATATAAATCAACAAAGATATTTTTCATGCCTCTTTTCCTTACTTTCTTTTCTCCTTTTCTCCTCTCCTTTCTTCATGTCATTCAAATTATCCTTCCCTCTTAAGCCCCGCTCTTTGTTTTTTCATGTATGTTACCAATCTTTGTTTAAAATCGTTCTATAATATACTTATTGATCTTAATGTCCAAAAGTATGTATTTGTGAGATGGTTGGCCACAGGTAGTTACTTGGATATGGAGTCTCGTAATGAGAGAGAAACTACTTAATCTGTAGAGAAAGAAAAAAATATGACCCTGGCTTTATTTTGAATAATGCTTTAACCAACTAGTATATCAGACATAAAAAATATCGTATCACTGGGTGCTAATTACAGTAAAAGTTTTTACCACTTGGACAAATTTGATAAGCCTTTAACAAATTAAATTATAGATTTAGCTTACTGCATAAAATTATCAAATATTTATTGACAGATGGGAGGGCAGATATATATGGTTTTAGTTTTCATATCTGGGATACTGTTCTGTGTTTCAAGTCAACTACTTCAGTAATTTTCTTGATCTTAAATTTGAGGAAATACATTTTCTAAAATGATTCTCTTAATATTTTTCCTCGGTTTCTCAACCATCTGCTTAGGTTGCAAATCCATTTGGGTTGGTTCTCATGTATTTATATATTTTTTTAGCAGTGTTGCCCCACAGAAATGGGTTAGTATCCTCAAAGCTGTCCTGTGCTATTTGGTAAAATACGGCGATTCAAGACAGGCATTATTGTAAACAAAGGAAAGCATGTGTATTCTAACCTCACTTTTAATCTATTCTTTGTTTAGTTAGGGGTTTAAAGGAACCCAATTTTGAACCTGGCATTATCCTAAAAATTATTGTATATTTTGTGAAATGCTTTGTCCTTTTGTTGCTCTCCTTACAGGCCTGTGAACTTGAATTCACTTAATATAGTGCCAGATATGAATAGAGAGGAGGCTAATTCCTGTTAGAAAATTTAAAAAGGAATCACTTGCTTTTACTTGACAGCTTTGACATAGGTTTCTACTTTACTTTTTTTTCCCCTCCAACTCATGCAAAGGAGAACTACAGAAAAGTGTTTCATTCTCTCAGAATCATTTAAAAATGAAACTACATCTTAAATATATTAAAATATTTTGATTTATTCTGCTATAAAATTAATCCTTTTTGTGGTCAGTTGTTTCACTACAGAAAAGTGTTTCATTCTCTCAGAATCATTTAAAAATGAAACTAGATCTTAAATATATTAAAATATTTTGATTTATTCTGCTATAAAATTAATCCTTTTTGTGGTCAGTTGTACAACTTCTTGGCATAAGGAGATATTGTATATTTTTAAAAATATAATTATTTAAAACTTGATTTATCTTTTTTGGCTCCATTATTTGAACCCATAGAATAATTCACATGGGTTACCTGCCAAATTCATGTAATCCTCAGAGAGCAATGAAGGTTTTTTTTTTTTTTTTTTGAAATTTTAGAGTATGGAGTCACTTGTTTAGTATCTTTTTCAGCAATTAAGATTTTCACCTCATCATGCTAGCTAGCTGACATTAGCAGTGAAATTTTAAAAGGATGTTGATTTTTTATAGTCATTTATATTTCTTTGAGAGTAAAATTTAAATTTTTTTTCTAGAATATTTTACAGCATTTTAGATATTGGCAGAAGTCATTACATGAGAAGATAAATTCAGTCTGACTTTGAGATATTACCTATATAACTGAAGCAAATTGGTGAATTATGTATCATTACTCAGTAATTGGGAGATTGTGCAAATAATTAAATACAATAATTCAGTTTGACATGATTTTTTTTCCTTTTATATATCGAGATAAACCTAGTGGATAGTTGTAAATTCTTATGTAAATTTATCATATTCATTGATATTTTGAAAAAACAGTATTTTTTTTAGAGGCCCTAACGTGAATGACATGAGAAAGGGGACCACACACACAATTTCTAATGTATAATTTTGGGAATCATCTTTCTTTAATAATTACAAAATCCTTACATTTCTTTTCTTAGAGGTCACTCGTTGTATATACATTTTCTCTTTTCAAATTTTAAATTATTTTTAAATTTTTGGTAATCAGGATATCTGTATTTTTTAGTAATTATGGAAGTCAAAGGCCTCTATCAGTTTATAAGAAAAACAAAACAGTATCCAGCTTTCACTGACTCATGTTTAATGATTAACATCACCAATAAATAAGGGATTTTTTCATAGTAGGGATTTTCAATATGTAGAAGATTCCATATTCTCTGTACTTGAGTAGAAAATACGTTTTACCACACCAAGATAGAAACAGTCCAAGTACACAATGTTTACAGTTTTTGTAATCATATCATAGAAGGATACTGCAGTGAAGACCATTTGACTTCTTGAATACTTTACGATTTTAGTAATGCTAATTTTAATAATACTAATATAATCTCTTTCTATGCTGTGGTATCGCCTGCAAGAGTAAAAATACATTTGATGATGTTGTTAAAGGTGACCTATCCTGTTCTAACATATCGACATTTCCATTTTAATGCACTTTACTTGTCTGGTGAGGTTAACTTTAATATGCTCTTAAAACAGTAGAAAAATTACCTAAATGAAAAAAAGTGTTCGCAACGAGGGATAAGAGATCATTTAATTTACTATTTTTATACTATTGGAAAACAATTGTTTGAATAAATGTTACTGTTTATGTGCATTACCAAACTATAAATGAATTCTGTATGTAGCTTTCGGTCTGACAATCAAGGGCATAGAAATGTAAAATCTTTAAAATTCTGATAGAAAGGAGAAAAGCTGCCTCCCCGTTGTGTTTTATAAAAGTCCCAGGATTCATATTATTGGGTCTGACTGGCTTGATTTGGAGAGTGTGTGTGTCCTAATCCATCTGGAGTGCCATGAAGATGACATGTACTAATTGCCCTAACTCAATCAAGGCTTATCCCTGGATGGGTGTGAGACCAATTTCCCATGGCTAGGAAATTCGGGGTACTGTTTGGAAAACAAAACAAATTCAGGGGCAGAAAATAACAAATATTCATGGAACTCATGGTCATTGAGACTATCTATGGGTTGAGCGGGCCTTAGCTTAAAGTTTTATGCTTTTGAACATTAACATTCACTCTCTCCCCCTTACTTTTAGGATCTTTTTATTCATAATACTATATCCAGCCAGTGTATTGGAAAAAATGAAATTGAACACCATAACTGGAACAGTATCTAATACAATTCTTATGGATATCCCCCAAGCCCAGTTCTGTTGGGAGAGGGGCATTTTCACTGAGAAAGCTGTTTTATGCTTTCTCCTTGTAATGTTCCTCCCCTCACTAAATAACATCCCTTACTCTTTCCCTAAGGTATTTTTATTTCACTAAATAAATACTTCTGGCTTAATCATGTAGAATCCTTTTGACTATACATAACAGAAAACCAAGCTAACCATTAGCATTAACTAAAAGGATGCTTGTTTACTTAATATTACTTCCAAAGTGGTCCCTGTGATGGTTTGGCCTTGAAATTGAATCATCAAGGACCGACTCTCTTTTCAAAATCTTTGGTTGGTAGTTGCTGCTGTTTCGCTGCTGTTTTTTTAAAATCTCTGGTTAAGATGGCTTTCAGATGTCTTCACATCAGGTCTTGACGTAACAACACTCAAAGATAGAATATAGTGAATTGAATAAATGGTTTTCAGAAGTCTTCAAGCACTCTATTTATATATTATTAGCTAGGACTAGGTTACATAATATTTCCTAGCTACAAGACAGGCTGGTAAATGCATATCTGAATTTTTCAGTTTCTATGGTAGGGGCTGCATCACATAGAACGTTTTGAGAATAGTTGTATGGCCAATGTTTCCCAAAACTGTTTAAAGTAAATAAGAGATAGCTCCTTTTGTTTTATACAGAGGCATGTAAGTAAGAGGTCAGTCTCATACTGAAAACTTTGCATTGAGATCCATTTCTCTGGTTTAGTTCTTGAGCTTTTCAGCGGTTCTAAATTTTTAGGACAGTGCCATTTTAGTCAAATATTTCATATAACAGAGCTGGTTATACTAAACTTGTTATACTGGCGTGCTTCCTCAACCAGGGCACTAATCGTTCAGAAACAGGATGGGTCAAAATAAATTAATAATGTAAAATTTAAAGTAAAATTTTACATATATTTATATATACACACACAAGATACCTAGATATACGTACATAAGTTAACGCAATATGGAGGTTATAAAGTTCTGTGATGTAGCACAGCGGAGGAATTCTAGTAACTTGAAACAGACTTATCATATTTTCTTTCATTTCCTATTCCCACACTTTTCTTCTTTCATAAATTCTAACAGGCATGACTGGCTATCTGTCCACTCAAGGAATGTATTCATGAGGGCTATATGTAAGAGATGCTAGATATATTTTCACCTTAAATATTTCACCCTAAAATATTAGCCTTTCCTCTGAGTAAAATTTGCTTATTGTGTTTCATACCATCTTTCTCCTTTTCTCACTTTGTATCTGATTAATAAGATATTTATAATTGTACCAAACATAAATAATTATGACATGAATAATTTTGTTTCACTGGTCACTTCCAACATTAGAAGACTATTAACATACTGCATAGTAGATTATAGGAATATACATTATGGCAATAATGTATCTGGCAATAATATACGCCTTTATGGCATAGTCATAATTTATAATATAGTAAGGCACCCATTTAGAGTTAAGATCTAAGGTAATTGTTTTTTTCTCTCTTACGCCATCAGAATAAGAAATATTCTGAATCCATGTTTCCAAGCTTTTAACTAGGCAAATAATTGGATATTGATGTACCAAGGATTTTCTACATGATTATGTTATCTTTGTTCAGGTTGGGCAAATTTAAATAAATACAAAAGCCAAAGTAGGGATTCTGGCGTAATATAAGGAGATAGTAAGAGGACACTAAAGGCAGAATGTCTAGGCAGAAAACCTGGCTCACTACTTACAAGCTGTGTGACCCTGGGCCACTGGTTCCTCAGGTTACTCTTCTATACAATGGCTGTTATGAAGGTTAAACAAAATTACCCATGTAAATCTGTAGCATAGTGCTTAAATTATGGTAAGCACTTAGTAACTGTTAGCACTTGTCATTATAATTTGATTTGTGAATCTTATGGAAGAGATACTTAAACGTAAAGTTGTATCTTGAAAAATGGAAAACAAATAAACAGAACATACCTCCCCTACGAAGGAAGTATTGTGGGTCTTTGTGTGTACACTAGCTATTAGATCATAGGTACAGAAAGCTTTGAACATATACTAGGCTCCATAATTGTATCTGGATCATTGAATTATGTTGATTAGTACCACATTTTGAACCTATCCACACGAATCAGCCACAGCTTTTATAATCTTTATGAAATTTATCTGAGATTAATTTAGAGTTGATGACCTATTGGACTTGGCATTCATATATTATCAGAACATATGGTTAGGTTGATTAATAAATTAAAATACTTATGAAATTTAGCATTCTAATTTATTACATTGTCATATCATTACAAACTTAATGTAGTGGCTTATATTCTATCTTTCTCACTATTTCTCTGTGTTTAAGCACATGTGCACACACAATGGTAAGGAAGATAAGGATAACATTTAAATTATTTTAGCCAGGTGTGGTGGCTTATGCCTGTAATCTCAGCACTTTGGGAGGCTGAAGTGGGAGGAACAATTGAGCCCAGGAGGTTGAGGCTGCAGTAAGCTATAATTGTACCACTGCATTCTAGCCTGGGTAACAGAGTGAGACCATCTCAATATAAAGGAAGGAAGGAAGGAGGGAAGGAAGGAAGTAGGGAAGGAGGGAAGGGGAAGTGGGAAAGGAAGGAAAGGAAGAAAAGGAAAAGAAGGAAATTAATTTTAGTCTTCATATGTTCTTTTATTTACAATGTGTTAGGCCCTGACCAGGTTGACTACTGATTAATTTCATGTTTATCCAGTGGCATGTTATGATTTTTCAGTTTCTCATACTTCTAGATAAGAATAATGCAATATATTATAAATGCAAAATATTAAACATGAATGAGCTATTAAAAATGTGAATGATTTTTTAAAAAACTGGATTGCTATCTTTAAGTCACTTGTGGTCACTAGTGAAAATACTAATCTTGACTGAAAGGGTAAGTTACAAATTGGTGAAGGAAAGATTACTGCCTATGCCATTATGGTTCCTTATTAAGACATTTTCGATGTTTATTTTCAGTTTTAAAGAACTTTGCTATATGTATTTTGAATTTTAAAGGCCTAAGATTTTGCCTGGATCAATACACACACACACACACACACACACACGCACACACACACACACCCCTCTGTGTCCATGGATTCCACATTCATGAATTCAACCAACCAAGAATCAAAAATATTTGGGAAAAAAAATTGAAAATAACAGTACAATGATAAAAATAATACAAATATAAAACAATACAGTGTAACAATGATTTATGTAGCATTTACAATGTATTAGGTATTGTAAATAATCTAGAGGTGACAAAGTGTATGGGAGGATGTACATGGATATATGCAAATATCACAGCTTTTTATATAAGGGAATTAAGCATTTGTGAATTCTGGTATCCTGGAGTTGGGGGATGGTGGTCCTGGAACCACTTCCTTGGATACGAAGGGAAGACTATATATATACATATATATATAAATAAAATATTTATTTATATTTACATGTATAGAGAGAAAGAGTGAGAGAGAGAAAATGAATGAATGGTTTAATACAGAAGCTGAACAATAGTTTCTCATGGAAAGTATTAAATTGTCCTTATACTGTTCTTAGTTTATAAAAAACTGCTGTTGAGACAGAAGTATTAATATAAAATGGAGACATTCTATATGCGAAGAAGAGTGTAATTATTATCACATTTTGGGAGAATATTTTGTTACTGTTACATCTAGTATGCATTCTTTAGGCTGGGTCTTTACATTTTATGGTATGATAATTTTTACAGGCTGATGTGTGCACTGCTTTTCTTTGTTGAAAGTGTCCATTTTAAGCAATGATTTTTTAAAAAGTCATGGCATTTTTAATCACTATTAAAAGGAAGGAGAAAATATTCCACATATTATGGGAGAACAAATGAGATAGAAATTGTGTACCACTCATTGATGGTATAAGGTTTGTAGGGTCAAAAGTATACAGCAACAATTAATACTGAAGTCAGCATGAACCTCAATAAATAGAGCAGGTGCAACTTATAGAGGACCTAAATCACTTCATAATTAAAACTATAACCTTAAGCCTTCCTGAAACATATTCCTTTTCCATTAGGGCTGAAGTATAAAATATCCTGGGAAAGACAGTAAATTTAATTTTGTGTGTTTACTTCAACGGGAAAGTATTCTAAATGTGATGATAAAAATGAGTATAATAACAAAACAATCTCTGGGAGTTTTGAGGCTATAGTTGTGAAACTAGTAATATTAACTACAACTTATATGAAAGAGACTGATAGTGTCTGGGAACCAGATTATTGTTCAGCTAGGTAGCTAGCTTGTACATGCATGTTATTATCTTTTGTTTATATAGAAACATGCCACGTGTGTATGTGTAACTGTGTATTCATAATTTGGACTTTAACTTGCCAGTTTAAAGACTGCCAACAGTGCATATGACTGTGCTATGCATCTGATGCATGGTCGTACTAGAGTGAATAACACAAATACCAGAGCATCTGTCTGGGGGCTTTCTTTGTCAATACCAAATTTAGAGACCTGGAGTCAAAGAAAGAAAATCTTGAAAGCCATTGGGAAGCTGGAAGGCAGGAAATAATCTTGTTTGCAAAGGTGGAGATCTTAGATGCTTTTTATGTTCTTTTTGATGCCTATTCTCAAAATGTTCGCCTTCAGATTGCACCACTGGGAAGGCAAATAGAACCTTCTTGACCAAAACTAAGAGTGATTTTTAACAAAATGCGTACCTGAGTGGCTTGAGTATATCTTCTGAGCTGTAATTTCCTAAGATCGCCTGTCCAATTTGAGGCCCCAAAGGAACATAAAAAGGGATTTCACAGACCATTCAGGTTAATCGTCGTCTTTGCTTCCTCTGTTTCAGTCCCACCTATAGCTAGTTATCAAATACTGAACACTTGCCTTAGCAGAGCAGGGCTGAGCAGGGAGCAGTGTTGGTGAACTGCTGAGACACGTTGTGTAGCAGCTGGAGGTTTTGTGAAGTGGAAGACACCAAAGTCAACCTCAAGTTCTGAGTGTATTGAGAGGAAAAGAGCTGGGAAACAGACTCACCAGAAGGAAAAGCGCAGACACAGAGAGTGGAGAGTATACGATTCTCTTTCCTCTTTTGTGTTTTAAACCATCATTACCACAGCCTATTGATAGGGATCTGCATAAAACATGATTTCTGCTAGGTTTATATTAAATATGGTTGTTGAACAAAGCTTTCTTGATTTTGCCTGTAAACCCTATGATTTAAAAGCAGTTGCTCACAATTCTAAAATGGATTTATTTTCATGCTCTCACAATGATATCAAAACTGTACTTTAACTGTAAATGGAAATATATAAGTAGCTGAAGTACTCAGATTTCAGACTTATGACTTATTTTAGTTATGATATACACAACTGTGCTGCATATAATATTAGTAAATGCCTACTTATGTGTTCCATGTCACAGCTGCCTTTGTTAATCAGAAATTAATAGATTCAGATGACAGTGTTTTGATTAATGCTACATTTGCTGATAATACATAGAATAAAGCATAGAATATTTGTAAACTCACTTTTTAATAAGCTAATCCAACTACAAATCTGTTAATGAGAATTCTGATATAGCAAGCAGTGAGCTTTGGGGAAAGGTCAACCAATGTGGGAATAGATTTAAATCCTAGCTCTGACCTTCCTAATTATGTTACCTGGAGCAAGTAACTAAATCTCACTCTGCCAGTTTCTCCACTTCACAGATGTGAAAAGCTCTCTTGTGGGTTTTAGGGATAAAATAGGTAATGAACTTAAGAGCTTTGCATAGTGACTGAAACATACTGTAATTTATCCCTTCTGAGACCTACACTGGTATGGACAGTCCCCAACTTACAGTGGTTCAAAATGATTTCTGACTTTATAATGCCACGAAAGTATACACATTCAGTAGAAACCACTTTCGAAAATACTTCGAAATTGGAATTTTGATCTTGTTCTGAGCTAGCTGTGTGCAGTAAGGCACTCTTGTCTTGTTGGGCGGCAAGCTGCAGCTCCCAGTCAGCCCTGCGATCACGAGGGTAAACAACCTTCAGGTCCAGTGTGTTTCCAGCTGAGTACATGTGTGGTGAGTACCCATAGCACAATTCCGTTTTTCACTTTCAGTACAGTATTCAATAAATTACATAAGTATTGAGCATTTTATTATAAAGTAGGATTTGTGTTAGATGATTTTGCCCAACTGTAGGCAAATTTAAGTGTTCTGAGCATGTTTAAGGTAGGCTAGGCTAAGCTATGGTGTTCTGGTGGGTTAGGTGTATTAAATGCATTTTCAACTTATGATATTTTCAACTTAGGCTGGGTTTATTGGGACCAAACCCTATTATAAGTCGAGGACTATCTGTCTTCACATTTTAACATATCTGAAATTGGATGCATCGTGGTAATTGATAGTGCATCAGTTTAATTGGCAAATTATTTTTCTTACTGGTACATAAAATAATGATGTTCTGTCTTATAATCAGAGGCATCTTATCATTGTTGAAATATGGCTCATAAAATGGCATATAAAATAATGTTCTGCCCTTTGATTAGAGGCATCTTAATATCTCATCAATATGGAAATAAGCGCTATTACTGCCCCTTACTTTACTGTGGAACTGTTATTTGGATCTGTCAGCCATTGTTTAATATTAATATTTAATATTGCTCTCTGGGACTCAATGTAAACTCCTTTTGTGGTCTTCAAATTAAATTTTACACACACACACACACACACACACACACACACACACACACACACACACAGTAGTCCCCATTATTCGCGGCTTCACTTTCTGAGGTTTCAGTTACCTGAGGTTAGCCATGGTCTTAAAATACTAAATGGAAAATTCCAGAAATAAACAATTCATATGTTTTAAATTGCCTGCCATCCTGAGTAGTGTGATGAAATCTCACGTTGTCCTGCTTTGTCCCTCCTGAGACATTAATCATTCCTTTGTCGAGTATCTCTAAGCAGTCTGTGGGCCCCATCCTTCCATCACTTAGTGGCCGTCTCCATTATCTGATGAACTGTCAAGGTATTGCAGTGCTTGTGTTCAAGGAACCCTTATTTGACTTAATAATGGCCCCAAAGTACAAGAATAGTGATGCTGGCACATTGTTATAATTTTTCTATTTTATCACTTGTTACTGTTGTTAATTTCTTAAGGTGCCTAATTTATAAATTTACCTTTATCATAGGTATATATGTATAGGAGAAACACCATGGTATATATAGGATTCAATTCTACCTGCAGTTTTGGTATTTGCTGGGAGTCTTGGAACACAGTCCCTGTGAATCGAGGGGGAATGCCTGTGTATATATAATTAATAAAATAGAGATCTAGCAAATATCAAACAAGTATAAAAGTACTAAACTTTTTGAAACTGAGCAAGTTAATAATTGTTATGATTTAGTTAAATATATTTTCATACCTCATCAAATTTCCTATAAAACAATTGATTTCTGTATAATACTTAGGAATTTTTAAAAAGTAAGAGCGGGCTGGGCACAGTGGCTCATACCTGTAATCCCGTCCAGCATTTTGGGAGGCAGAGGTGTGAGGGTCACTTGAGCCTAGGAGTTTAAGACCAGCCTAGGCAACATAGGGAGACCACTGTCACTACACAGATTTAAAAAAAAAAAAAAAAAGAAAAAAGTCCAAGGGTGGTGGCATGTGCCTATCATCCTAGCTACTTGGGAGGCTGAGGCAGGAAGATTGCTTGCGTCCGAGTGTGAGACTTCAGTGAGCTGTGGATCGGCAATAGAGTGAAATCCTGTCTCAAAAAATTAACGCAAAACAAAAACACAAGCAAGAGCACAGTATGACATTGATAACTGAACCTTTTGCTATATGTTATGTGTTTTAAAATTGAAATTCTGTGGTTTCTTATCTAAGGTAAATTGATTTTGGTGGCTGCATAGTATGAATGTGTGCAATTTATATGTGTAGTACAAAAAAGGTATTTAAAAATAGACACTAATTTTTTGGATAAGAAACAAAAGCAAAGCTAACTTAATAATACTGTTTTTTCTGTTGCTGTGTCAAATTATGTGATGAGGGAGACTTGTGTCGGAGTGCAGCGATGAAAAATCAGAATCAGAACTTGACAGGTTGAGAGTCACAGGAAATGAAACAGAAGGCTGAGTGACTCTTTACTCAGAACAAATCTCTCAGGTTAACTGAAAGTCTGGGGATGGGAACAAAGACAAATTTATTGCCCTTTCATGGTAAATGTCTGCAAACCTAGGCATAAGAGAGCCTTTGATGCCCTGGTGTGCCTTTCAGCAGATTTGTAAATTCAGTAGATATGTGAAATAAAAATCAGCAGTTGCCTTGCCTTATATTTTGATAGATAAATTGCTTAAGGATTTAAAATCCATGCACAGTATGGATAATAGATACTGGATTAGAATTAAGGGATTTATTTAGTCTCCTTTTCTCAGAAAATCAAGATTACTTCATGTCAAAACAGTGTTGTCAGAAAATGTAAATAGCAAAAGGCTTTACCTGAAACTTCATTTGGAAATGAAGACTCTCATTTTCAAAATATAGTATCATTATAAGATATGATATTGTGTACTTTTATTTCTGAAAATAAGCACCTTTACACAAAGCTAAACACCTTAAATTATATTTATAAAATATTACTTCGTGAAAGAAGCAGTGCTCAAATATGTGATTAATATTTCCATTCTTTGACTCACTTAATTTTACGTTAAGTGTATCATGAAATTAAAAATGTGTTACTATGATATATTTGACATACATCATATTGATACTATTTGAAAACGGTCACTATTTCAAAAGAGAAAGATCACTTTTAGAGCAGTTGACACTCCCCCTACTCCAAAGATATCATAAACAACAAAAAATAGTAGATCAATGTGTAGCACATTGTTATAAATACAACATTATTCCAGTCATTATATGTTTCTTAATAAGAGCAATGAGCCTATTTCTGTGTTTGATGTTGTCTGTTGCACTTTTTGATTGCATAGGTAACAAGTTTATTTTACAACTGGTCTGTTTTTAAAATAGATAATTCTGATCTCAGCTACATTTAAAAACATTACTAAATAGATCCCAGAAATGTTTTTTGAAAAGAAAACCTTTTTTGGGGTGTCTGTGTGTCTCTTTCATTGCATTGAACAGACAGCTACCTAATCAGTTTATTAGTTTGCATATGCCTCATATAATATATGCTAAATTGCCGATTTCAGTCTTTATCAGTGGAATGGGGACGTATCTATACTTTGAGGAACTATGGGAAAAATAAAGATGTTGAAAATAAATTTTTAATTTATTGATGATTATAAAAATGTGCATTATTTTTAGTTTTTGCCTTGAATTTCTGTAAAGTTTTAAGGAACAGTACTTATTTTTAACAAAAGGTTTTTTTTTTCCTGGTTTTTACTTGAGTCATATGACTTTAATTGAAGGCACAAGGTATCCTGGAGATGAGGAGGGATTTTGAATTGGCAGAACTTACTAAATTCCCACCTTTTTCTTTTTTAACCCTAAAATATTCTCTTATTTTTGATGCAGGGTTTGTTTTAGTTATCTCAAGAGATTCTTGTGTTAAATGAAATACTCTCTGGAATGTTACTTAGTACTACCACTACAACTGTTACCACCACCACCGTCACTACTGTCGCCACCACCACCACCAGCATCATCACCATCACCACTGCCACTACTACTACTGACCACTATTACAGTATCATTTGCGAGACTTCCTGCTGTGTGTTTTACCTTAAGAAGCTTATATAATACTTTATTTTATTTTATGTTTCCATCCTTTCACTCTAAGGCAATTATATAATACTTTAAATAGCCATTATATACATAAGGAAACTGGAGTGAAAGAAGAATCAGGTCTTCAAGATTATACAACTAGTATATATAACATGCAGGAATTTTAGTTACTGTTTATTTTTTCATGTATTATACTTTTGTTACTAATTAAATTGAGTATGTTTTAATTATCAAATATTGTTAAAGTAATTATTAACCTCTCTGTGTAAAAGTTATTTAAATTGTTATTTCTATATGCTTCCCCCTCGCCCCCCAAATGCATGAAGATACAACTGTCATGAGAATATCATAGTAATATTCAAGGGAATAGAATTAGATTAATTTCATTTATACCATGTTAACCAGCCTACGTTTGTGGTCCCTCTAGTTGGGCAATTGTGCTGCTTGCTCAATTGTGCTGGTAGAGATAACCCTTAATTCCTCCTTATCCAGTTTTTGAATCATTTCATTAAACAAAAGCCTTTTTGAGTCTTCTTTTGTTGCTGAGAACAAATGATTAGATTTTAGGAACTGTAGCTACTTTTGTTATTCACAAATTCCAGAGCCTTTCAAAATTTATCATTCACATTCTCTGCTCTGCACACAATCAGTCATTATGTCAGCAGCTGCCCAGGGAGGCTTACTTCAATTCATTCAGCCAAATAATGACGATCAGGACAACCATTTCTACATTAAAAATAATAATAAAATAAAATCCTTAAACAGCAGAGTGCTTTACTTCTGTAGTTAAAAAATTAATTACTTATATTCAGTAGAAATCCCATTGTACGTTTTGACAGGTAGGGAAAAGCAGTATCTGTGTTGAAAATTAATTGATTAGATTGATATGTTTTAATAATAGAGAAGGTTATAAAGGGTTCCATTTCCAAATAAATGACTTCAAGTGATTTATTAGAGGCTACGATAACTTAATCAGATGTTGGCTTTTCATTTAGTAGTTTAGTGACAGCAATAAAAAATTGTACCATTTGAATAATTATAAATTTTGAAATACCTTTAATGCATGCAAGAGTCTACTTTTGCAAATGAGATAATAAGTACAGTAAATATTGAATATTTAGCTTGCTTTTAAATACATAATGCGTCTGTGATTAAATTAGAAAATATTTTAAATTTCAACTTGTTTTCCTCTCCATCTTTCTGTCTACATGCCCACCCTCCCCATCTTCCCCCTCTTTTCTGTGATGTGTCTTTCTTAGATTTCAGTGGCATCGTTCAGAACATTGAAATAACACTTCACATATCACAAGCAAAGCATAAGTACAAATATTAATTTATACAGCATCATAGTGAGGCTGTGTCAGGGACATGCATTCATAGAATTCCTTTATTTAACATCAGGTTCTCGTTATTTTAAATGTCTTTGATTGTGTTATTCCATACTAGTGTCTTAAATGAAAGCCTGCGTTTTTTGTCAGCATCCTCAGTTAATTTCTTTCTTATTCTAAAAATAAAGAAAATGAGATGTAAATGCTGACTCAGATTATCAGTTTGCTGGCAATTTGCTTTTAAGTCACATATGGAATTAGAGACATCAATCTATGCACAATGTTGCCACCTTCTGCTGAACACTTTACATCTTTGAAAAGATCTGTTTTGCTTTCAGAGTCAGCATCAACTTAAGCAAATGTGGGGCTTTATATTAATTTAAATTCAGTTTTGGTTAAAAATAAGACGTTTATGTCACATGACCCAAAGAACTGCTTTCTTTTACTTTGGTATATGTGAGGGCTATTGGTAAGTATCTGAATGTAACTCTTTATATAAAGATTTATGTTGTACATTTTCCCAGTTCTTGGCAAAAGCTTAATAATTAACAGTTCACAGTTCCCTAGCAAGTCTGATGCAATAGAAATGCTTTTCTAAAAGATTACCAAGAAAATTTAACTTTTAAAGTAGAATATATGCCATCTATTATTATTATTACCTTTCTGGTTTTCACTTACTGTCTTATTTATTATCAGATATTGAAATCCAGTTTTCTTTTTATAGACAAGCCATAGCTGTATGTTGCAGAGTGGGCTTTTTATAGGTTTAAGAATATACCCAATTTACACTTGTTAATAATAAATAATTCTTACAATTTTCTTGTATTTTACTTATTGAGATGATTAACTTATTGGAAATTCATGTTTACTGAATAACTCATTTTTCATATATAATGCCAGTATCTTATCTCCAAGTAATCCCAGGTTACTGGTATCATGGCCTTCATTCAATGTTTCAATACAAATGTGTCTAAAGGGTTGCTTGGATTTTGCAAATACTTTAAAATCTGCCAGACAACTCTACATGATCTAAATGCATAAATCTTGCAAACAAATCTGATTCAGGATTAATATCAAACTGGAATGGGCCAGTCTAATGAATGCCAAGCTTAATGTACAATCTATTTTTTGAATAAATCATACTGGAAAATTGCAGAGTGTGTAAATTACATAGCCATCATAAATCAATATCCTTTAGATTGCTCTGCCTTGGATAAGGGGTAGCACTGCAGAGGCCATGACATACTTGAAAATGAATGAGAGGAAAGCAGTTAAAGTGAGAAAGGAACACCTATTAAGGACAGGAAATGCTCAGAAAATTACTATAAAAGTTGAGTACACAAATTACATGTCTCTGGGTAGTGGTTATTTTATGTAGAGTGTGTGGATGAATGAGATGGCTCATGCTGGTCTTCACTATATGACTGCTCCAGGACTAAGATGTTTGAATCATTCTCTGCAAGTTTGTCCCTAATGCTTAAGAATGAGTTTTGTTTTCTTTTCTTTCTTTTTTTTTTTTTTTTTTTGAGACAGAGTCTCGCTCTGGCACCCAGGCTGGAGTGCAGTGGTGTGATCTCAGCTCACTGCAGGCTCCGCCTCACGGGTTCAAGCAATTGTCTGCCACAGCCTCCAGAGTAGCTGGGATTACAAGCGCCCACCACCACGCCCGGCTAATTTTTGTATTTTTAGTAGAGACGGGGTTTCACCATCTTGGCCAGTCTGGTTTTGAACTCCTGACTTTGTGATCCACCCGCCTCGGGCTCCGGAAGTGCTGGAATTACAGGCGTGAGCCACTGCGCCAGTCCAAGAATGAGTTTTCTAAATTCTAGCATAAAATAATTGCTTAAGAAAGATTTGGAAGTCATTGATAAAGCTGCAGATTATGGTCTCTGTTCTAATCTCAGTTCTGTATAAAATATTGACTTGTCTGGAAGATACTAGTAATTAATCTGTTTAAAGTATTTCACCTGGGACTGCCATTTTATTATAAATACACAAACGACCTTGCAATTCATTTTCCATTTTTATCGGCTAAATAAAGAAAAATATTAGCCAGCAATGAGAAGATTGGGAATTTAAAGTATCACTTTAAGAAATATTGTCTGTACTGGCAAAACAAGTTTTACGAAGAGATGTGAACACTTTTTAAAAGCTTTTTCACAGGATCATATTAACTGCCAGGAAGTTTTGCCAAACAGATTTTAAGGGGAAAATCAGGCTATCCTAACTGTCCAAATGTTTTCTCACGTTTCAAGCAAGCAGCTGCTGGAAGTTCCTGCCAGTAGTAAACCTTTCAGGCAGAATGTGAGCAGCTGCCAATCTTGTGTCAATATTTTAAACACACTTAGAACCATCTTAACTGGTGTAAAAAATTTCTCTTTCCCCCAAAAGGGCCAACAGATATCTCTTTTTGATGCTTTGCCTTCTTTTACTCTTCTAGTGGTGACATAGCAGCAATTTTTGTAGAAAAAGATTTTTCTGGAATATTGGGAATAAGAACAAATTTCAATTTGTCCATGGACAAGGACAAATCTGAAATAACAACACTAAAAAGAACATAAAAAATTGTAATCAATGAGTAGTTCAGCAAATATTTCAGTGGTGAATTTTAGTGCTATTACTAGAGCTTAAAAAGAAAAAAATAATCAAAGCCCAGAATTTAATCTTTGGAAACTTAAGATCAGGGTTGGCAAAGGCAAGAAATAACTTCCTAGAAATCAGTTCGAAGGGATCTATTAAACTGGGAATAATTGTCTACTTGACTCTTACATTATAATACAAAGTTTATATTATAATCCCTGGTCTCAAGAAGTTATTTTTAAGGTAGATGAGAATCAGAGTGCATGGTATTATTGCAGAAGTGGATTAAAAGGATAAAAATGGCAGAAGATTGTGCTTGAGACCTGATCAGATGAATTTTTGTTTCCTAGATTAGGTGGGCCTTTGATTTTATTGAAAGGGTGATGATGGGCAATAATAGAGTTAAAATGATGAAGGAGAGAGGTGGGGGAACAATAAGATGAGACCAGTGTGTTAATAAGAGACCATGAGTTTGTTTGGAGAGTGAGAATTCACAGAGACCAAAGAAGGTGAAGTGAAAGGCTACTACTAGTGGAGCCTTTGAAGCAAATGGTTTATAATTTGTTCTGTCTTTATGCTTTTATCTAAAAAACTAGGTATTGGATTTTTTTTTTAAATTAAAAGTTGAACAGTGTGTGGAACTGAGCATTATTTACTTTAATCTTTCATTTTCTCTTTTTTCCTTGTCCTTCTATTTAGACTAATATTCTTTTGTCATAGATGTTTTTAAAGATTTAACTTCACTCCTAAAGTTTTGTGATATTTTGGTTATTCAGGTTCAAAATTGCTAACATTTTTCATTATGCATATTAATATTTTAAAATACCCAGAAAACAAAATTCTAACTCATTATTCATTTTAGATTGAGATATAACTATAAAGTAGTGTAATTTTTAAAAACCAAGTACCCAAGTTAGAGTAATTAATGCAAATAAGGCACATTTTACAAGTAGTCATCCTGGAAAACTATATACTTATTCCAGTGATGAAGATATATTAATGAATCATTTTTGAAACATTTCAGTTGTATTGTCTTTATAATTAGGAATAGATAAGAAAATAAATTTCATTGCTTTGCTGAAAACTACATGGACTATTTCTTTCTGTCACTTCACCTCATCGGGCTTGGCTTCAAATATATTAGGACTTTCCAAAAAAATGAAATCCATTCACAAAAGACGGCAGTATACTATTAAATATAATATAGACATCATTGACACCTCCAAAACGTTAGTGAATTAATGAGTACAAATATCAACTCATGTGACTATCCAAATTTAGAACCATTGTTGATAGAATTAACACACCAAACATTTGCTTTTTGGAAGAGTGGTTTGGATAACTAATTGCAAAGTAGTTTTACTTTCAAAGACTGGGAGATACAATGCCTACTTTGAAAGCCCAGTTTTAGCCATTACCAGCTGTGTGGTTTTCAGTGGGCAAATCACTTCATCTTCCTGTATCACAGTTTATTCTTCAGTGAATTGGGAATAATAACCTTATAGGTTGTAAAGATTGATGACTTAGTGCATGCGAAGTGCTTAGAATGGTGCCCTGCACATGGAAAATATTACCTAATTGTTGACACTTAATAAGGTGATACAGATAACTCTGGATTTGCCAGTTTTTTTTTCTTCACTAACAAAAGTAATATTAAATGGCCTTTAAAAATGTTTTTACCTGAAACTAGCTGTGACAGAAACGGTTTCTGGAAAATATCATTATGTGACTAAAACTGTCATTTTTTTAATTGTTTGAAATCTTACACTTTTGTAATAAAGAATAATTGGTTAGATGTTTATACATTGTACATTTCAGGTGGCATCATTAAGTGTCTGAAAAGTGGGATTTTTAAAGTTAGTACAGCTTTCCCTCTCAGGATTTTAAAATGTTTCTGCGTTCTCAAACATTAGTGGTGAATTTATGAGTGGTTTTACAGACTCTCTAGTACAGTTTGATTACTTCATTCTATTTTATAAATACCAAAGAATGCACACCAATTTTGAATGGTTACACAAAACACAAATCTGACAGAAAAATGAAGCTGTATTAAAACTTACACAAATCACAATTTAAAGATACACATTTAAATACAACCCAGAATCTCTGTCCTATTCACAAGGCATCCTGTTCAGTATTAGGAGATAATAGATACCTTGTTTTTTCAAGGGTGTGAACATGTTTATTCTCTGACTTGGGTAGCAGCTGTGACTGCTGTGCACAGATGTGATAGCACTCCAGGTAAATGAGAGATACAGTGTTGTTTGTGTAGCAGCTGCTGATAATTGTAGAATATTTGTGCAGTAGCCCACCTATGTTGCTTTTCTGCTGATTCATAGAGGTAAAGACTTCATTGTGTGGATTGGTTTTCCCTTCAGGTAATTGATTCAATCTTTGTTTCTCATTTTGTAGTGAAATGCATTTGATTTTAATCCAGTAGTTGTGCAATTCTCAAGGGAATACACACCTTGCTATTGTAGATGAAATTCTCTCTATGTGTTTAAGATTGTGAGGCTTTCAGCCTCTTTGTTTATATTATTGACTAAAGTGATTACATACCAACCTTTAGGTTATGCTAGCAAAAAACAAGCTCCTGAATGGCAGCAGGCAGTGAGGAGATGCTCTTTTTTAAAAGGTAGTCTTTATGCCTGAGGTTTTGTACTTTATGCATTCTTACCCTTTAACTGTGTGTGGATGTTTTCTAGCAAAAGTATCCCTGTCATGTTTTTTTCCCTTTCTGGTGTTTAACTTTCACATTTTCATTTTAGGAGAAATTGATTGGGTGAGTATGTAATTCATGTGTGTGTGCGCATTGTGTGTTTTTGTGGTTTCCTTGTGATAAAATGCTTTTGTAGTTCTGATCATGTCTGTTTTAACAAGCTCCTAAGGGTTTTGATTGGTAAAACTTTTCTTGGGTGTCTTCTCATTGATTTTGATCTCATAAATGAGTGTTACTCATGTAGTGAATGCTTACTAAAATCCCAGAGCAGCATGGACCATTGATAGGAAGGTTCTATCCATCTTAAGATAAGAATCACCTAAAGTGATTCTGATAGTCCTAGAAGTGAATCAATTTAGACAGTGTAACACTGGTACCTGCCTTAGAATATGTTGTCTTTGGAGACTACTGCTCAAGATGTAGATAAAGAAAGCAGAGTCCTGGCTTATATTTATAACTAATTAAATTGGAAGAGAAGACTGTTTTATTCAAAATCAAACATCTCATGTTTTGTTATTAATCATAAGCCTGGTGCCTTGCATAAACCATTTGCAGGAATAATTTGAAGCACTGAATTCTTTGGAACAGCAGATTTTGCAAGTGACTTTTTAAAAACTATTTTGAGTCTATAATAAATAAGATACACTATTATCACAACACTTAAATTGTGAATATCTTCCTTGGAAGAATGAATTTCAGTCTAGATTGAGGCTTCTCAGTAGCAACACACATGTATTAAGAGTTTCTACATTATTATATCATTATAGAAAATTTGTAGCATCTTGTACCTCTTCCAAAGGGAGTTCAAGTTTAAAGTACTAAAATAACTGTAGTACATATGGTGTTGTGGAATGGGTTGTAAAATCAGTGAGGCTTCTGTTTATATAAGTAGATGTAGTTGCTGTAGGAAACACTGGAGTTGGAGGGTCTGGGGCAAACCTTTTCTAAATGGACTGGCTTTTACTCAGCTTCAGTGATTGTAGCCTTGAGGAAATTTGGGTTCACTCTTCCTAGAACTTCTGATTTTTTAAGAGAAGTAGAGTATCTATGTTATTGACAAAGTCGGTCCCCCAAAAGATAGGGTCTTTCCCTGTTTTGTGTTGTGAAGCCAATACGTGAAACTGAACTTGAGCGTCAAGCAGTTAAGGCTTTATTTGGTAGCCATGGAATGGAGAAGTGGGAGCATGGCTCATAAATCCACTTCTCCACTCATGAAAGCCAGGAAACCGTAGATATAAGGCATCTTTAATGAAGAAGTTGGGCATTGTAAGCAAGTGGAGGAATATTCATGTCTTCTCTGAGGGTGTATGGAGAACCAGAGTGCTGCCTTCCTTGTTTATGGTTTCTTCCAGTCATTGTCGTTATGATTGCCAATTGTCATGGCACTGGTGGGGGTGTCATTTAGCAGGGAAATTCAATTATAATGAAGTTAGAGATTCTTCAAGTGAGCTGCCTTCTTGGATCCTACCAGTTTTAGCTGGTTTGGTCACAAGGATGAACTTATTTATTTATTTTTTATTAATTAATTAATTAATTTTTTTTGAGACAGAGTCTTGCTCTGTCACCCAGGCTGGAGTGCAGTGGCATGATCTTGGCTTACTGGAAGCTCTGCCTCCTGGGTTCACGCCATTCTCCTGCCTCAGCCTCCCGGGTAGCTGGGACTACAGGTACCCGCCACCACGCCCGGCTAATTTTTTTGTATTTTTAGTAGAGACGGGGTTTCACCGTGTTAGCCAGGATGGTCTCAAACTCCTGACCTTGTGATCCACCCACCTCGGCCTCCCAAAGTGCAGGGATTACAGGCGTGAGTCACCCCACACCGCCAAGAACTTCTAACTGTGGGCTTCCTGTTTCTTAAAGATAAGCAGAGTTAAGATGGGGTAGAAATTCCGTGAGGCCATGTAGGCATTACACTGAGTAACATGTAAATTTCCATGTGAACTTTCCTAGTTTTAAAATGATGGCTACTAATTCAAATTTTTGCTTTTCGATATTTATTTAATGATGCCTGGCTCATAGATGAGCAGATGTGCAATGTCTTTCTGGAAAAGCTTTCATTTCTCCAACTGTAGGATTAGCCTGTGCTTTAAAAAACTGAGACACAATTAATAGAAAATAATATGCACACCTCTTAAGTGTTCTCTTTCATCATTTTTGACAATTATATACAACTATGCAACCACCACCCCAAACAAAATTTAGAACATGTCTCTCACCCCAGAAAGTTCTCTGTTGCCCTATTCCAGTCAATCATCATTCCTTCACGTGTGCAACCATTTTCTAGAACTTTATATTATAGAGCAAAGAAATTGTGTCTTTACACCAAATGAAGCCCAAGGGCTACAGCTACCATTGGCAATCTCCTGCTATAAAGCAAAATAAAATGTACTATCCCTTTGGATGGGATGAAGAGAAGGAAAATAATAATTGTTGGATGTTTTTTGTGCACACCACTTAATTTTATTGAATCCCTGTGTGTAAAAATTTCTGTGAGTTTCAATGCATCATGTTCTAAGTGCAGGAATTGAGGCGCATAATAAATAGGTGACTTGCCCAATCTTAAACAGCTTTTAGCCAAAATGAAAATGAAAAATCAGACCACAGTTTTTCCGATTACTTTTTCACTACTATAAGACTGGAAAGATATTTTGAAAATTAATATAATAATGAAAAATGGTTATTACTACATGATTATGACAATATCTAAAATATTTGACTATATTTTAGTTGACTAACACAATTCTGAGATATTATGTCTAACCTTATGTTCAAATTTGTGAGGTAATTTTTTATCACTATTTCACAGATTTCACAAAATAAATGTTAGTGTTAGTAAGTACCTTGCCCAAATTCACATAGCAAATGAATCATGAGGCTGAATTGAAACCAGGGGCCTTTAACTTTAAAGACTTTGTTTTCATAAAATTACTTTTTTAAATTATATTTTACTGTTGTAAAGTACTGATTTTTATTTTGAGATAAAAGTATTTTTAATGTGTTATTCACTCTGTGACAGATACGTTTGTGAATTGCAAATATCAGCTAATGAACATGAAGTATGAAAGTATGCAAACAATATGGATGTTTCAAAAAGTATCAGAACAAAATGGATGAAAAAGATATGTTTTGCATATAAATGTAATATAATATGAAAAAGTAAAACCAATGTGAGGTGCATTTAAGGTAGATAGCAAATTGTACTGAAGGATGAATTCTATAATCCAGTCATTGGATAATTAGCAATTTGAGTTTTTGTCCTGTTGGTTGGAGGCTGAATAGTATGAATTAATCATATTCTTCCTCTCTGTCATTTCTCAACTAATTGGAAAATTAAGATCATGTTGTCATTTTTAGATTGTTAAGACTGATTTTAAAAATGCTAGTTGCCTCACAAAGCAGCGTTTCCAACTACATCCCCCTAAAATGGTCTCGCCTGCTTATTTGTCCAGGAAGAAGCTGGAGAATAAAGATCTCTCTGAAAACAAGAGCAATACTTGTCCTAGTTACTGGCCACTTGGGAAGAAAAAGTTGCTTATGAGCATGCAGACCTATGAGAAAGGGAAAGGACCCAGAGAGGGGCCTCACCCTGGAGGGGTGACGATCATGCGTTAGCTGTTCCACCCAAAATGAGTATGACTTACTGAAATCTAGTTTCTTAGCAATTCTTCCACTCCTTTGAGAGAAGCAAACACCAGGAGGAGGGAGGGAAAAGTCTCCCACCCTAACACTGTTCCTGAGAATGGAAGGGTTGCTGGAAGTACACCAGCACTTCCCTGGAAGGGTGACAGTGAGAAGAGAGGAAGGGATAAAAGTATCCTCCCTGTATTAATTGTTGCTCATTTTTGTCATACACTTGAGGTTTCAGTTTGAGTGACAGGAAAGTGTTTGTGTGTGCATACTTTAGGTGTTTTTAAGACTTCCTTAGGGCACACTTACTATGCCTAACCTATTTGTTCATTTGAGTCTGCTGCTAGTGTGTTAACTCAGTCTGGCACCATAACTGCATCTGTAATTCACAATAAAATAAAAACCATTAGTAAAGGCATCAGTCAGTAATAAAAATAAAGTCTGCAAAGCTTGTAGTTTAATTAAAAATGGAGGCTGTTGAAAATGAGAGATTAATGGAGTCATAAAGTAGAAAAATTAAAATGCATATGTAAAATGGGATGGAATGATAGTCCTGGAGATATACCTTGTCTTAAACAGGTCTTTGAAACCTTCTCATCATTAGTTTGAAATTTTGAAGGTCATGAAGTTAAAGAAAGAAGAAAGTGCACAATCAGCTTGACTGAACTAGTGATAGGGTTTTACAGTTTACTGTCTTATTTTAAAAATTAGTACCACAGAATATATGATACTATTTGGCCACTTCATTTCATTTTTTCTTTCTTTACAATAAGGTAATATATATGTTTGGCAAGTTCTTCAATTATATTTTTGCTGCACTTGTAGACAAAAGAATTACCTTCGCATTATATGATTTTAAAGTAAGTTTCAAGAGATCAAAATTTACTTTGAGTCATGAAAATATAAAGTTTTAAATGTTACTAATTTCGACTTAATTTTCTAGAGGGCAGAAAATGTTAAGAAAGAAGGGAAGTCACATCTGTTCATTACTTTTTGTAAACCTATTTGAATTCAGTAAATTAAAAGATGGCTTTGTCTACTATGTGGTTCAATATCCGAGGTCAGGACATCTGGTACCCTAATTTGGTTCTCCCCCTGTTATACAATGGGGATTTGGGTCAAGTCATTTAAACACCTTTTTCACTCCCTCTATCAAGCCTCTACAAATTAAAATGCAGCTTAGTAACCCCTGGAGTATGTTACAAGCACCTTATTTACTCATTGCGTATGTGTGAAAACTACCGAGACAATTATGTCCACCGTAATATTTTTCTGTTGCTGTGTAGCAATAATCATCTATCATACTAAAAAATCTATTTCTTATGTATACAACTTTCCTAATAAATTATCTATAGTATAGTAAGCTTTTCACTTAAGAGCCAGAATGTCATGCTTTAAAGAGGTTGGAAGGAAAGAGAAGATAGATTGCTGATGATTTATTGGTTTAGAGTCTTAATTTTTAGATGTGTTCACCAATGGACTTACAGTAGATGGACATTCTCCACAAAAATCTCACTACCACTGTCTTCCACCCAAAAAAGTGAAAGATAGGATTTAGTTGTTCCATAAATCATCTTTCCAAGAAAGCGAGCTGTTCTTGCAATAGGATGGCAGATGGAACAGCTTTTTACCAGTGGGGGGTTTTGTTCTTTGCTGCCAAAGATATTGAGGAAAGAAGAAACTATGCTAATTTATCTATTTTTCTCCTTTGCAAGCAACTTTACATGTATAAGGAACTCACTCACTCATTTTGAGGTCTAAGTTATTATTTTTTGGCACTTGGCACATAGTACAACTGTGTGCTGAATGTATATGCACTGTTTAACCTTTAAACATTAGATATAAATGCAATATACTATTAAAGGGTCTTCTGCTTGTTGAATTTCAAAAAGTCATGAGAAGGTTAAGATCTAGAAGACATTCCAGATAGTCTCTCTTGATGCCCACTTTCTGTGATCATGTGCAGAATATGAAAGCTCTTATAAAAATAGAGACTTTATTTCCCCTAGCTGAAACCCAATAAATGAAAATATATAAAATGGGCCAGGTTTCATTCTGATTAACCACTCAGTGATTATTTATTTATTAAATAACCATGTTTACGGAGGAATAGAGCGCTTAGGCTCTTGGTAAACTCTGCCCAAAGCATTGGTTTCTGACAGATGCACTGATAGTTTTACTGTCTTTCCTGACTTTATATAATGAGTGTTTAAAGGCAGACTGTTTCCTGTCTGTGAAGAACAATACCGATTTTCCATGTTTTGCCAAGGGCATGGGTTATTCCAAGATGTAGTCAAGTGATCAATCCATTGGGACACACAATTATATCCTACGCTTTGGTGCGTTCAAAGAGAATATTTTGGGAGAATTATTAGTTTTCTCAAGCAGTCATATGTGTATTGAAATTGCAAGATCAAATCCAAAATCCTTTGAGCTTTTATTTGGAATAAAGATACCATGTGAAAATGATGAGCACCCTCATTACAGTTACTACTTTCTAAGAAACTCTTTTTCATACCCTGTAAGATCAGTTTTTTTTCTTTTTTAATTCCTTTGTTCCCTTTCCTTTCATCTGCTGCTTTTTACTTGTCCCACTTCAGGGGAAGATAATTGAATCACCTCCGGCTGAGTGCTTGTGGACCCTATAAATTTAATGCCTCTAAATAAATTATGAATGTTACAGAGAAGTCAGAAAGAGTGGAATGGATATATTCCAGTCTAGGTTGTAGTTTCAGATGATTAGTTAATATCTTAGGTGCCTTATATTACTTTGATAGGGAAAAAATGGATATCTAGATCTTAGGCAAGGACATATTACTTTGTGCCAAATTTCAACTCTAGGAAAAAAAAAATCTAATGTTTTGTGAGCTCCTCATCCTGACTGCTGAGTGATGCTGACAAAAACACAAACAAAATCCTAATATTTTTAGTATATTATTCAAGATAGTATAGACTATGCTGCAGTGACAAATAAGGTATTAACACCATAAAGTTTGGTTTCTTGTATTCAGTGCATGACAGATCATTTTCTTGGGTATCTCTTCTCCAAATGGTGATCTGTAGACCAAGATTGTTTCCATTTTGTTGTTATTCCTTCTGGAATATATGGCTTCTACAGTTGCTGTGGACGTATTAGAGACCCAAAATACTGGGAGCTGTATTTGGAAGGCCAGGTCTGCTCACATTTTATAAGCCAAAACTCAGTCATGTCATTTGCAACCTTACTGCAAGGGATCTGGGAAGAGTAATCTTTTCTGTGTATTCAGGAAGAAGAAACAATGTGATGAACGGGCTACACTGCCTCTGCCATAGTTAGTGCTCCTATGAACTCACATAATACAACCCATGCTTTTGCCCTCAGTGGCACTGTCAAATAATGTTACTCACACCTAACTACCTTATGTGTCTTAGTGTTCATAACACATCATTTAAAATTGAGAAGCTGAAGAATGAAGTAGGAGGACTGACAATACCTGACTTCAAAAATTACTGTAGAAGCACAGTAATCAAGACTGTGGTATTGGTGAAAGAATAGTCAGATTCTTATCGTCAAAAAAGCCATGCTTACGGTAATTAAAATACTCTGGATGATACTACAGTGGTAGATTCACATTATTATACATTTGTCCAGACCCATATATATTTGTACACAACCAAGAGAAAACTGTGATAGAAACCATGGGCTTCAGGTGATAAGGATGTGTCAATGCAGGTATATTAATTGAACAAATGTACCACTCTCATGTGGGATGTTAATAATGGGGGAGGCTATGCATCTATGGGGCAGAGGGTATATGAGAGATCTCTGTACCTTCCACTCAGGTTTTCTGTGAAGCTAAAACTGCTCTGAAAAAAATAAAACCTTTAAAAAAATAAATGGAACAAAATAGAGAGTCCAGAAATAGGCCCACAAATATAGTCAACTGATCATTGACAAAGTGCAAAGGCAATTTAATAGGGAGAGGATAGTCTTTTTTAACAACTGGTGCTGCAATAACTAGATATCCACATGAAAAACATAAAAAATGAGTCTAGACACACACCTTACACCTTTCTCAAAAATTAACTCAAAGGTGGATCAAGACCTAAATGTAAAATGAAAAACTATACATATCCTAGAAAATAACATATGAGAAAATCTAGGTGACCTTGAGTTTGACAAAGACTTTTTATACACACAATCACAGTCAGTCCATGGAAGAAAAGTAATTGATAAGTATAATTTCATTAAAATTAAAAGCTAGTAATGAAAAATCTAGTCATATCTGGGAGAAAAATATTTGAACAACACATATCTGATAAAAGGCTTATATTTGAAACATACAAAAACTTCTTAAAACCCAATAAGAAAACAATCCAATTTAAAAATTGGCAAAAGACTGGAATTTACAACTCACCACAGAAGATATACAGATAACAGATAAGCATACTTAACATTATATGACATTATGGAATTGCAAGTTAAACAACAAAATACCACAACATACCTTTTAGAATGACTAAAATCCAAAACACCAACACCAGCAAATGTTGGTGAGGATATGGAGCAACAGGAACTGTTACTCATTGCTGGTGAGAACGCAAAATGGTACAGCCACTTTGCAATATGGTTTGACAGTTTCTTACAATACTCTTACCATACTATTCAGCAATTGTGCTCCTTGATATTTACCCAAATGAACTGAAACCATATGTCCAAACAAAACCCTGCACATTAATGTTTGCAGCAGCCTCATTCTTAATTGCCAAAACTTGGAGGCAACCAAGATATCTTTCAATAAGTGTATGGATAAGCAGACAGTGGTATATCCATACAATGGAGTGTTATTCAGAGATAAAAATAAATAAGCTATGAAACCACAAAAAAAGAGATGGGGACATCCTAAATGCTTGAAATGTAAGCATTAAGTGAATCTTACATTGCTTAGTGAAAAACCCCAGTCTGATTCCATACTGTGTGATTTTACAATATGACATTTTGGGAAAGGCAAGCTATACAGACAGTGAAAAGATCAGTGGTTGCCAGAGGATCATGGGGAGATGAAGAAAGACGAGCACAGGAGATTTTTAGGGCAGTGAGAGTACTCTATATGGCACTGCAATGGCTGATACATGCCACTATACATTTGTTAAAACCCATAGGATGTACAACACAAAGAGTGAGCCCTAATTTAAACTATGGCCCTTAGTTAACAATGTATTGCTATTGGCTCATCAGCAGTAAAAAATGTACCACAGGAATGAAAAATATTAATAGAGGGAACTTTGTGTGTGCCCATGCAGGGGAGAAGGCCAGGTATTATATGGGAACTCTGGACAGTAAGTCCTCACTTAATGTTGTCAATAGGATTTTGGAAACCGTGATCTTAAGCGAAAACAATGTATAACACAACCAATTTTACCACAGAGTAAGTGATGTAAATAAAAGTTAAGTTCCTACAGCATATTTCTGGTCACAAAAGCATTACCAAACTTCTAAATTAAGACCCCCAAATACTTCTAATGTTAAACATTGAAATAAATGTAAACTATACATACATTTAAGAAAGATTAATAAAAAGAAGTACGGTGGTTTTTTACAAAATGATTTTAGTTCCGGGTCTTAGGTGACCAGAGCCTAAACCTAACAGGTCAGAGCACAGACGGGAACGAGCCTTGGCCAGGACACCATCCCATCGCAGAGAGCACTCACAATGATGCCCACACTCACTCAGACTGGGAACCTATAGACATGCCAGCTCTCCTAACGTGCACATCTTTGGGATGTTGAAGGAAAGTGGAGTACCCAGAGAAAATCCAAAAACACGGGGAGAATGTGCAAGCTCCACACAGACAGTGGCTCCTGGCAGCCGGGAACTGATTATTTTTCTCATCAACAACATTTTAATGGAATAACATTGAACAAAATGACATTTTTCAAGGGACTGCTGTACTTGTCTTTTTCTTTATTAATAAACCCATCTAGCACAAACTAACTTTGTTTTATCTGAGTATACCTACTTTGAATTTTTTTTTTTTTTTTTTTTTTTTCTGAGACGGAGTTTCGCTCTTGTTTCCCAGGCTAGAGTGCAATGGTGCGATCTCGGCTTACCGCAACCTCCGCCTCCTGGGTTCAAGCAATTCTCCTGCCTCAACCTCCTGAGTATCTAGGATTACAGGCATGTGCCGCCATGCCCGGCTAATTCTGTATTTTTAGTAGAGATGGGGTTTCTCCACGTTGTTCAGGCTGGTCTCAAACTCCTGACCTCAGATGATCCACCCGCTCGGCCTCCCAAAGTGCTGGGATTATAGGCGTGAGCCACTGCGCCGGGCCCCCTACCTTGATTTTTACCACTGATCCCATGCAGTGGTATGCTTTAGCTCTGCCACTCATGGGAGGTAAAGTCTTCATCATCTTGCTGGCTCGTTGAAAAGTTTTACTTACACAGTTGCAGTTGATTCTATTAGTTTACTTCTGGCCCAGTGATTCTCAAACCCAAGGTTTATTGCCCTTCTGGAGACATTTGGCAATGCCTAGAGATACTGTTGGGTTGTCACAACTTGGGCTGAAGGTGGTAATACTGGAATCTAGTGAGTACAGTTCAGGAAGGCTGCTTAACGTGCTATAATGCATAGGACTGCCTCCCACAACAAAGAAATATCCACTCCCAAGTGTCAATAGTCTTGTGGTTAAGAAATTATGTTTATTAGCTATTTTTAATTGTTGGTTGGAAATTGAATCTGTTATCTGATTATCTGTATCATTCATTAATTCATTCAATGGATACTGGATTACTGCTATAATTGGAAATGGCAATTCATTTTTATGGGTGAATCTGTACATGGGATCTTGATCTAACCTGGGTTATGAAAGAAGGCTACCTAAGGAAGGGACATGTAAGCTGAGATTTGAAGAATAAGAGATAGTGAAATTTGTAATCACAGTAAGGAAGGGTGTGGAGAGGGAAGAGTCTTCAAAGCAAAGTGAACACTCCCTATGGTTGATATGGTTGAGTCTAGACAGGCTTCTCAACGTGGAGAAGTTCTTGTGCAAGTTCTGAATTTGCAGCTGCCCTGTCCATAGGTCCCCTTCCTTACTTGTGATCTAATATTTCGCCCCATGGATGGTAAGTATTTGCTTTTCTACCCCATTTCCAGGACACAGGATTGATTGTGCTTTATAGATCCTGTCGAACTGCTTATAGGAACAGAGTGGAACTTTCAATGTCTAAGCTAGACTAGCCATAAATACCATTCATGGTGGTGAGCCTCAGGATGTTAGGCAAGGGCTCTGTATAAAGTTCCTTCTATGAGGTCAGGAACTAAGCCTGTTAGTAGCAATGTTAAAAAGTATAGTTCACGTGATCCTGGTGGAGAAGGAGGGGCTGGAAAGGCAACCAGGCTGGGCTTGATTTTGAGCCCTGGAGATATAAATGTAATAGCATCTTTCAATTTACCTGCAACTCCTGGAAACCATGAAAGCAGGGAGTGTAGAGACATAAAAGTAGCCATACTTGAATGGGCTGTTTAGGGCTCTTGGCAGCTGTTTTTTAAACCACCATAAAATCATTTTCAGACCTGCTGTTTCGGTCTTAGATGATAAAGGATCCTTAAGATAATGCTACTTCTTGGCAACAAGTTAAATGCCAAATGAACTTGTAGACTAAGTTTGCCTTCTCCTTTCCATTTTCCACATATTTGTCATGTAAAAATACAGTTCAGAAGTATCATACGTTCTCTTTCATACATCAGATATTTATTGAGCACCTACTACGTCCCAAGACTGAGGCACTAGGGATATAACAATAAACAAATTTGTTCCATGCTCTCATGAAACTTAATTCCATTTGGGGGAGACAGATTATGAAAAAAGTATAAATAACTTATTAAGTAAAATAATTCCAGATAGTGTTGAATATAATTAAAATAGCACAGAATACAGGTACAGAGAATGATCTGGGAATGAGCCTCAGGTAGACTCTATTAAAAAAATAAGATTTGGAATAAGGCCCAAATGATATGAAAGAGGAAAGCTCTTGATGATCTGTGAAAATAACATTTGAAAGAGCCCTGAAACAAACAAATTGGGCTTATTTCAGGGGTAGGAAAGACCAGTGTGGCTGGCATTTAGTATGGTAGGCCAAGTAGGGTAAAAGACAAAAATTAGGAAGACAGGCAGGGTCTAAATTAGGTGGCATCCTAAGACGTCAGAGCAAGAAATTTGGATTTTTTAAAATTAGGTTGGTCAAAAGTAGTCATGGTTTTTGCCATTAAAAGTAATTGCAAAAACTGCATTTACTTTGACACCAACCTAATACTTTCTTGTGAATTCTTCTGGTGAATTGTAAGAAGGAAGAATGACGTATCTTGTTTACATCGTGAAAAGATCATCTGGTTGCTGTATGCATGGGTAATGGACTGCTGGTGTGGTGGGAGTAAGACTAGAAGGCAGGAGGTCAATTAGAAGCCTGCTGCAGTTTTCCAGGTGATAGATAATGATAATTTGCTCAGATTGTAGCTGTGAACTATAAAAATAACTGGCTATTCAGAAAATGATTCTATTAAGTTCTGTGCCATTTTCATGTTTGTATGACTGTTTACTTTGAGATCATTTAAAATATTTTAGTACATATTTTGCTAACAACATATTAAGTGGCTGATACATAATTACATAAGTGTCTATGCCTTCTCTTTGTTTTTTTTTGTGACATGTCTGGAAACTATGTAAAAAGGAAATAAGGAATTTTAGGCTACTTTTCTTCCTGATAATACAGAAATTGAACATAGAAATTGATTTCTTTTAAGCCTTTTCCTTAAAGCTTTGAACCTTTTAAGCTTCCACCAATACTTACCTTTGCAGGTATTTCTTTCATTATCTAGAAAGGTATAAGAGAGGAGTAAACCCTGAAACTTGTGGAAATAAAAGCACTGTTGATTTCTAAGTTCCTTTACATGTCTGGAAACTTTGGTCACTTTTGTGTGATTATTCTTTTAAAAACCTCAAGGCCTGGATTACCTGTTCTTCAAGTACATTAATACATTTCTTAGAACTAAATCTGGGAGTGTATCTGGCAGACCAATATCTTAGCTATTTGTATTGCTAAAGAAGAAGTAATTATTTTAACTTTTTAAAAATCTACAGCAGATTTTTTGTGGAACCATATGAAAGTACCCTAGTAGACTGTAAGGCATGTTTGACCCAAAGATCAATAGGATCTTTGCAAACACTTTTCACATGTATTTCAAAGAGTGGTTAGAGTACATTCATTATGTACTGCCAAGATCCTTAAGGGTTTTACAGGAGAGCTGGAAATGGAATTTTCTACATCAAAAGCTGCTAACTCATTTCTTTCTCCTTCTTGTGTAAGGCCTATAATAGTAGGTTTTTCTTTGTGTATTAGGTTTGGTACTTTTTTGAAGGACAGAGGAGAATGAGTTGTGAAATGTGAATGAAGATTAGTGGACAGCAAGGTAGCTTGTTCCTAGTTACACTTTTTGATTGGGGAAGGAAAGACAGAGGCTGAAGATTGTAGCTTCTATCCTACGTAGAGTAACCAGAGTCTATATATCATACTTCCAATCTGCCACACCAACAATATTAATAGTAAAATACCTTCTTAAAATTATTTTACTCTTCTCCAACCCAGTGCAAAAACTTACAAGACAACTATTATGTCTATGCATTATAAAAAGAAAATATATAGGGACAGGCATGGTGGCTCATGGCTGTAATCCCAGCATTTTGGGAGGCCAAGGTAGATGGATCACTTGAGGTCAGGAGTTCAAAACCAGACTGGCCAACATGGTGAAACCCCATCTCTATTAAAAACACAAGAAATTAGCTGGGCGTGGTGGCACATGTCTGTAGTCCCAGCTACTTGGGAGCCTGAGGTGGGAGAATCACTTGAACCTGGGGGGCGTAGGTTGCAGTGAGCCAAAGGTTGCAGTGAGCCAAGATCGCACCACTGCACTCTAGCCTGGGTGATAGAGTGAGAACCTGTCTCAAACACACACACATACACACACACACACACACACACACACACACAAAAGAAAATATATAGGATAATATTATAAATGAATGATTCTGGAAATAGTCTGCTTCAACAACTTTGGAGGAAGACTCATAAACAGCACTGGACAAGAAGACTCAAGATATGAATTTTAGCTCTGGATTTGCTGATGGGCCAACATTTTACCTTCTCAGAGCTTCAGTACCCTCATCACAAAAGGGCTATAATATCTGCCTTGCCTTTATCTCAAGATTGTTTTAAGGATCAAGTGAGGTAATGCTTAGAAAAGTTTGTGAACCATGAAGTAGTGTAATATCATTATAATTTCCCTGATTTGAGTCATCACCCCTTTTTAGAAGAATTAACTGAACACACTGTCTGCTGAAGTCTTATCACTCTGTGCTAGAGCCTTAACCCAGGCTAGGCTACAACATGACAAAAGCATTATGAATTTAATCTTTGGTAAACGCCATTAGAGTCCTTCATCAGGATAATGGCTCTGCACCACCCTAGTACACTACAACTCTGATTATAGTGCACACCATACTTTTGCCCAGTTATAAACTATATGATTGCAAAAATGAAAACTTCTTCAGTTCAATTTTCTATGATTTTTCCTTAGCAAATTTAATATTCCAGAGAATTTAAAATATTTTATATAATATAATTTTTTATATTGACAGTCAATACTCATTACCTCTCACATTTATTTAGCAATTATGAGTTGTCAGATATTTGGCAAGTTCTATAAATTCATTCTCTAGTTAATCCTTGCAGCAGTCCCATATTTTTATGCCCAATTTAGTGAAAAGAAAATGGAAACTTAAAGATACTAATTGGCTTGTTCAAGATGACAACTGGTGAATGGTGTCGTTAAGGAATAGGCTGCCTGTATGTTGTTACTGGAAGTCCAATGTGTACACTGAAATAGTGCCTTATAACATCTCCCTGGGGTCATTTTCTGGTGAAAAGTGTAAAAATTTGTTAGAGATGTAGCATTTCCAGAAACCAGAAAAACACCACTCAATGAAAATACATGACAACTTTTAGTCTCATTCTGGAGAAAGAAAATTTCAGTCCTCCCTACAACCACTTCAAATAAATCACTAAGTAATTTGAAAAATATCTTCACATCAGCATTACTTTCTGCCCCATATGCCCAAGATACTGAAAGCTTTGGTTATCTTTTATTATATTAAGATCCTGAGAACATTTATATGTTTATAGTTAGATCTAAGATAAGGATAGAAATGTCTGGTTAATTCCTGAAAATTGACTTCACCATATTGTGTTAGTCTAGAATTCTCTCCCCTTTCCCTCATGTGTTGCAGTTGATGAGCAGATCTGAATATGCAAAGCCTATTTAAAATCAATGGCCTTAGATCCAAGGCCCAACTTACTGTTTGCCAGACTAATAAACTGAGAATTAATGTATCTCATTGAGCTCAAATTTGATTGTACATAAAATGAGAATAATTATTAATGATGTTGTTTGTAATCTGTTTGAGAGTACTTTGTAAACTCCAAAGTGCTATATAAATTAATTAATTCTATTTTAATGTAGTAAACTAGAGATCTCTGGCAACTGAGTAAGGTAAGGTGCTTCTGTCTAATTCTCTTACATTTTACATATAAAATCTACTAAAATATGTGCATGAGCTTTGAAAAATTGTTTCTCCTCTGGTATGTACTGAATTGTGCTCCCTGCAGCCCAGTTCATATATTGAAGTCCTAACTCCTAATATGATTGTATTTGGAAATACAGCTGAGAAGGTGATCATGGTTAAATGAAGTCCTAAGGATGAAGCCCTAATCAATAGAATTAATGCTCTTATAAGAAGAGGAGGAGACACCAGAGCTCTCTTTCTCCTCCATATGAGGGCACAGTGAAAAGGTGGTCATCTGCAAGCTGGAAAGATACCCCTCTTCTGGAAATGAATTGGCTGGCACCTTGATCTTGGACTTCCTAGCCTCTAGAACTGTGAGAAATAAATTTCTGTTGTTTAAGCTACCTATAAGATGTACCTATAAGCTACCTATAAGAATGTACCTTCTTATATGCAAATATACCTAAGGATCCTTGTTAACAACTCAAACCAGTATTAAATTACTAATTGTATCAGTGTGTCATTCGTACTTGTGTTAGTCAGAGTTCTTTAGATAAACAGAACTAACAGGAGAGAAAGAAAGACAGAGATTTATTTTAAGGAACTGGCTCACATAATTGTGGAGCTCCCAAGTGCAAAATCTGTAGGGCAAGCCTGTAGGCTGGAGATTCAGGTAAGAGTTGTTGTTTGCAGTCTTGAATTTGAAGGCTGGTAAACTCAAGCCTTTCCATGTTGCAGCTTGGAGGCAGAATTTCTTCTCCCTTAGGAAACCTCCATCTCTGCTCTTAAGGCCTGCCCATATTATGAAGTCTAATCCCCTTTACTTAAGGTCAACTGACTGTAAATGTTATAACATCTAAAAAATACCTTTACAGCAACATCTACAGTAGTGTTTTGCCAAATGCAAGTCTAGCCAAGTTGACTCTTAAAATTAACTATCACACTGCTGTAACAAATTACTACAAACATAGTGGCCTAAAACAACACAAATTTATTGTTTTGCTCTTCTGGTGGTCAGATGCCTGAAATAGTTCTCACTGGCTTAAAACCAAGATGTTTTCAGGGCAGAGTTTTTTTCTGGAGATCCTAGGAGAAATATCCCATTTCCTTGCTTTTTCAGCTGCTAGAGTCTGCCTTTATTCTTTGGCTCATAGCTTCCTTCCTTTATTTTCAAAGCCAGGTCTGTCTCATACTGCCTTCTCTCTAGCTCTCTGTTCTATCACCTTCTTTCATTTATAAGGGTGATTACATTGAACCCATGTAGATAATCCTAGATAATCTTTCCATCCAAAGGTTAGCAGATTAGCAATCTTCATTTCATTTGCAACTTTAATTCCTTTTTGCCATGTAACATAATAAGCTCTGAGCTTTAGGGCATGGGCATCTTTGGTGGGCCATTCTACTGCCTACCACACTGGCTGATCTTCATGGACAAAGAAATGTATGTTCATTGTTGAGGTGAGATCTTGGAGTCAGATCACCTAAGTTGGTAGTCCCAGCTTTTCCTCTTACTATATCTGCACATCTGGCAAGGACTTTGAATTGTTTTGCCCCATTTTTCTCATCTGTAAGTTGAACTAACTATTCTTAAGAGGATTCAATAAGTTGAATTACCTAGAAAAGCATGTATCAGGAAATCATTAACTTATTTTTTATAACAGTCATATGTTGCTTAATTATAGGGTTGGGGATATATTCTGAGGCACGGGTCCTGAAGCGATTTCATCATTGTGGAAACATGGAGTGTACGTACACAAAGATAGATGGTGTAGCCTACTAGATAGACACCAAGGCTATATGGTGTAGCCTGTTGCTCCTAGACTACAAATCTGTACACTACTGAATACTGTAGATAATTGTAACACAATGTTAAGTATTTGTGTATCTAAACATGTCTAAACGTAGAAAAGGTACAGTAAAAATATGATATTATAATCTTATGGGACCCATGTCATGCATGTGGTCTGTTGTTGAGTGAAATGTTGTTATATGGTGCATTGACTGTATTTTAATCACAGATTTCAATTGTGGTTGTTTCAGAGAAATAAAAATAATATAAATTGGTTAGGAGGAAGGAGGTAGATTAAATAGTCATCAGGTTGTTACATAGTTTTTTAAAAAAATTTTCTGCAACCCAGGAAAACCCACTGTATTAGTCCATTTTCACACTGCTGATAAAGACATACCTGAGACTGGGCAATTTACAAAAGAAAAAGGTTTATTGGACTTACAGTTCCACATGGCTGGGGAGGTCTCACAATTGTGGCAGAAGGCAAGGAGGAGTAGGTCACATCTTACATGGATAACAGCAGGCAAAGAGAGAGCTTGTGCAGAGAAACTCCATTTTTAAAACCATCAGATCTTGTGAGACCCGTTCACTATTGTGAGAAAAGCACAGGAAAGACCCACCTCCATGATTCAGTCATCTCCCAATGGGTCCCTGCCACAATATGTGGGAATCATGGGAGATACAAGATGAGATTTGTGTGGGGACACAGAGCCAAACCATATCGTTCCACCCCAGTCCCTCCCAAATCTTACATCTTCACATTTCAAAACCAGTCATGCCTTTCCAAGAGTCCCCTAAAGTCTCAACTAATTTTAGCAGTGACTCAAAAGTCCACAGTCCAAAGTCTCATCTGAGACAAGGCAAAACCCTTCTGCATATGAGCCTGTAAAATCAAAAGCAAGCTAATTACTTCCTAGATGCAATGGGAATACAGGCATTGGATAAATACACCCATTCCAAATGGAGAAATTCACCAAAACAAAGGGGCTACAGGCCCCATGTGAAAATCCGGCAGGACAGTCAAATGTTAGAGCTACAAAATGATCTCCTTTGACTCTGTGTCTTACATTCAGGTCATGCTGATGGAAGAGATGTGTTCTCATGTTCACATGTTCCATGTGTTCTCATGGTACAGCCTCCCTCCCAGCTGCCTTCACAAGCTGGCATTGAGTGCAGCTTTTCCAGGCACACGGTGCAAGCTGTCAGTGTATCTACCATTCTGGGGTCTGGAGGATGGTGGTCCTCTTCTCACCGCTCCACTAGGTGGTGCCCCAGTAGGGACTCTGTGTGGGGGCTCCCACCCAACATTTCCCTTCTGCAATGCCCTAGCAGAGGTTCTACATGAGGACCCTGCCCCTACAGCAAACTTCTGCCTGGGCATCCAGGTGTTTCCATAAATCCTCTGAAATCTACGTAGAGCTTCCCAAACCTTAATTCTTGACTGCTGTACACTCATAGGCTTAACACCACGTGGAAGCTGCCAAGGCTTGAGTCTTGCACCCTCTGCAGCCACAGCCTAAGCTCTACATTGGACCCTTTTAGCCAGTGTTTGGGAAGCAGGGCACCAAGTCCCTAGGGTGCACACAGCACCAGGAACCTGGGCCTGGCCCAGGAAACCACTTTTTCCACTTACGCCTTCAGGCCTGTGATGGGAGGGGCTGCTGCAAAGGTCTCTGGTGTGCCCTGCAGACATTTTCCTCATTGTCTTGGTGATTAACATTTGGCTCCTCGTTAACTTATGCAAATTTCTGCAGCTGGTTTGAATTTCTCCTCAAAATATGGATTTTTTTTTCTATTGCATTGTCAGGCTGCAAATTGTCCAAACTTTTATGCTCTCTTTCCCCTTTGAAACTGAATGCCTTCAACAGCACCCAAGTCACCTCTTGAATGCTTTGCTGCTTAGACATTTCTTCTACCAGACACCCTAAATCATCTCTCTTAAGTTCAAAGTTCCACAAATCTCTAGGGCAGGGGCAAAATGCTGCCAGTTTCTTTGGTAAAACATAACAAGAGTCACTTTTGCTCCAGTTCCCAAGTTCCTCATCTCCATCTGAGACCACCTCAGCCTGGACCTTATTGCTCATATCACCATCAGCATTTTTGTCAAAGCCATTCAACAAGTCACTAGGTGGTTCCAAACTTTCCTACATTTTCCTGTTTTCTTCTGAGCCTTCCAAACTGTTCCAGTCTCTGCCTGTTACCTAGTTCCAAAGTTGCTTCCATATTTTCAGGTATCTTTTCAGCAATGCCCCACTCCTGGTACCAATTTACTGTATAGTCTGTTTTCACACTGCTGATAAGACATACTCAAGACTGGGCAATTTACAAAAGAAAGAGGTTTATCGGACTTACAGTTTCATGTGGCTGAGGAGGCCTCATAATCATGGTGGAAGGTAAGGAGGAGCAGGTCACATCTTATATGGATGGCAGCAGGCAAAGAGAGAGATTGTGAAGAGAAACTCTGGTTTTTAAAACCATCAGATCTCGTGAGACCCATTTACTATAATGAGAACACTGCCCCCATGATTCGGTCATCTCCCACTGGGTTCCTCTCACAACACTTGGGAATAATGGGAGCTACAAGATGAAATTTGGGTGGGGACACACAGCCAAACCGTATCACCCACTTTTTCTGTTTTATCTTGCAGTCTACAGACACAGTGACATTTTCTGTATACACATATGTACCTACTAAATCAAATACATTTTATATTTGAGAAACATATACCTGGAAGTGGAAATAAATAATGCATTACCAAAAAGATTAATAAGCATGTTAAAAAAAAAAAAGAATGTTTGAATGAGAGCCTGATTTTTCCTGCTTTTCTCCTGATTTTAAGGAAGAGACACAAGTTTGAGAAGATGTAGTAAGGTAGATTTGATTATTTCTAAGAATAAATAGCCTTATGATTAAATGTAATATTTTCAGCTTAGAAAATCAAAAGCAAAATCATTGGATTATAAAATTGACTTCATACATAGACTTGTTTTTATAATTTTTATTGTTGAAAATGAAGAGTAATCTGCCCAATATTGCACTTATTAGGACCCTTCTGCTCAACAAGCAAATAGGAAGCAACAAAATGTTATATCTTACATTGATTTTGAAAATTTTTACTGAACACTTTTTATGCAATTTTTAGATTTAAGATTTTTGACAGCAATAACCATATACTAAAATTTTGGCATTTTTGTCTGGGCTCTTACTATTCCTGTTTGTGACAAATATTGTGAATATAGTACTTACATTGGCATGGAAAGAAACTAAATTTTTACTAATCATTTGCATAGTATAATTCATTAACTTATTATATTAAATAGAATTTTAAATTATTAAAGCACCAAATAATATTCTTATTACCATTTGGAATTCTGACTTTACAGATTACTTTACTAAGTGCATTGCTTAAAAATAGCATGTAGGTTGGGCGCAGTGGCTCATGCCTGTAATCCCAGCACTTTGGGAGGCTGAAGTGGGTGAATCACGAGGTCAGGAGATCGAGACCATCCTGGCCCACATGGTGAAACCCCGTCTCTACTAAAAATACAAAAATTAGCTGGGCGTGGTGGCATGTGCTTGTAATCCCAGCTACTCAGGAGGCTGAGGCAGGAGAATCGCTTGAACCAGGGAGTCGGAAGTTGCAGTGAGCTGAGATCACGCCACTGTCCTCCAGCCTGGCGACAGTGAGAGACTCAATTTCAAAAAAACAAAAACAAAAACAAATGAACAAAAAATAGCATGTAGACAATTTATAACCTTAACCTACTTTTATTGATATTTTTATTTATGTTGTAGAGCAGTATTTGACACTAACAAATGCTCATATATTAATGAAGTAGTACTTTCGAAATATGAGCAAGTGGAAAGAACTTTCTCAGTAGCTCAGTAGAAAACTTTGAAGGTTGAGTGTGAATTCTCATTTGTTTAACAGGCTTATTTTCTCTTTTTCATTTAGCAAATACTTATTGAGCATGTCCTATAATTCTAGGTGTTGAGGGAGAGGGTAACAGAAGAGAAAAAGTTCTGCCCCTGTGCATCCTATAGTCTAGCTTTATTTTATTTTTTTCTAACATGATAAGTCTTTGTTATCTTTCCTGCTAATTTTATTATACTATTCTTTTGTTACTGAAGATATAAAATAAATTAGTAGAGTAAAAATATGTTTAATAAAGTAATCAAATTATTGTCATTTCAACTAAAGGTATTAAGTAACTTACTGTGAAAATAGAGAAGAGAGTCATTAAGTGAATAAAAGTCATGATTACTAACATACTGAAGAGAATTGTGTCCCTCTGAGAATATTAGAACTCATTACATTCAAAAGTCTAACTTCCAGATAGCGTATTAAGAAATATGGCAACAGAGAAACTGGAACCTAGAGAGTTATTTGCCCATGATTGCACAGGTGAGGAATAAGGGGCCTCAGCTAAGATGGGAATCCAGGTGTATTTGATTCCAACACCTACGATCTTAACTCAAATAAAATCTGACCTCTTGGATTTTATGTTACTCATTCCCTTGAGTGAGATGTTCAGTGCATATATGTATGCTGTTAATGCATACATGCTTAAATGTATACATGCTTTCAATAAGCATTTCTTGAGTAGTTACTATTTACTAGGTGCTGGGTATAAGAAGATGAATTAGCCGGTTTTTTTCCTCTAGGACCTAAATATCTAGACATATATTCACATCCTTTCAAATTTTCAGGAGACACAGTGGGAGATTCCTGACCATTTTCTACGTTTTATTAGATCTTTCAATATAAAAAAGTTTATAATCGTAACTGTTCTTAAGTTTTTCTTTTAACCATTATAACTTATGTAAATCAAAATTGAGGTAACAAACTAGTATTACCCCTAATAGTAGCTACAATTTGTCGTTTAGTGTGAAAAAATCCATGGATTTTTATTATATTTTATTTAGGAGAATTTAATTTTAATTGTGATTTTTTTTTTTTTGCAGTATTATTGGTCTCCAGCTAGCCAGTTATGCCAGATAATGTGTGTGTGTGTGTGTGTGTGTGTGTGTGTGTGTGTGTGTAATTAGAAAAACACAAAAATTTAAGAATGGTGAATGGGTAATTATCCTGAAAAACCTAAATTTTTGTTGGAAAATTTAAAATTTCCCTTTTTTGGGGAGCTATTGCTCAAAAGCTTTGGGGTAAATTTTCAACACAGTATGTGTTAAAATTGATCCATGCATCTCTTATTGACATTAATGGGAATCTCTCAGCTAAATCTGCTCATGCTGTGCTAAAAATGTACCCCCTAATGCTTGAGTAGTTTCTTGGCTATCATTGATGCTAAAATAGAGTTATTATGGTCCACAATATAAATATATATTTAGACAGTTTAAAAAATATTTATTTGATATAGGGTTATGTGAATTGTTATACAAGCACCAAACCTAGGTGCTTGTATAGTGTTATACAAACACTCCACCTTTTAATATTGGAAATAGTGGTGTTCAGTCAACCAAACTATATATTTCACTTCACACAAGGCAGAGATACTTTGCTTCACTTTGAGTTCATTTTACTCCTTGCTATGATTCTTAAAAGAAGCCACTAAGGCGCAAAATGAGAGCACCCGACGGGCTTGCTAATATAATGCTGTATGTTAAATGTATTCTTAGAGCTTCCCTCTTTTTCCCTATTGTCCTTATTTTTAATTTATGTACATCCAGAGCTTCAAAAGTATTCTATCTAGTATAAGCTACACATTGAGTTTTACTCAGTTTTTTTTTTTTTTAATTTTGCTGGCTAGGGTACATAGAGATTTCCTGTAAAGTATGCTCCTACCTGTTTTCTTTTTCCATTTTAGAACTGTCTAAAATGGAAAAATGAAGTACTAGGAATTGGAGAGAGATTACACATTTAAGAATGATGAAAACTAGTTTAGACTTGTTGAGTTCAAAGTTCTTCTAGATGCCATAAAGTATCGTCTAATCAGATTAAAATTTAAAGTTTGTGATGGGGAAACAGTCAATTCAAAGGACTGATTTTGGAGTCATGAGCATACAGGTGGCAGTTGAAATTCTAGGATTGGAGTAGGTCACTAAGGAAAAGCAGGTAGAATAAGAGGTGAAATGAATGGAGAAATAATACAAATGAAGATATTGACAAAGAGAATTTGAAGAGTTGGGAAGAGATTGTAGAAATGATAGACAAGGAAGAAACAATTTTAAGATGAGGTGATCAAATATTTAATGTTCCATAGTATTATAGACATATAAATGGAGAAATGGCCGTTTAATTATTAATCCATGATGATGTTCAGTAGTTTTAAAAAAATAGGACTTGGATTATGAAATATTGAGGCATGAATGGAAAATGAAGAAATGGAAATTGCTATTAAGACTGTCAAAAATTATTTCAAGAAACTGGCAGTGAGAAGGCATTCAGTAAAATGGTAGTGTGCAATGGAGCATGAGTTAGGGGAGGATTTTTTTTTCTGACTTGATTGTTTTGGATTGGCAAAATTTGCATACATTTAGTAGTAGGAAAAGCTTTTAATATGTATTCCAAACTGGGTTGCTTCTAACAGTGAAAATGAGGCAATGACTCCAGGATAATAGGCATACACTGTGACTGTGCCTAGTAAATTAAATCTGTGGAGACCCCAATGTAGAGCTTGAGTGAGTTAACTTCAATTTTAAATTCTAATCTATTGAGTGAATAGGCTGGGGTAGCATAGAAAGCTTTTAGGGTTCTGGATGATACAGAGCACAGAAACATTTTGACATTTATTTCGGAGATAATAGGAACTAGTGATGCTTTCCCAGTGATTGGTTATATGCATAGGCAAAACTTGTAAGGCATATGCCAGTGATCTCATTATATGTTAAAGGATATCCTCCTTGCAATGAAAGGAAAAGGCAGAAACACAGCTACGACTTAAGGCATTTTTATAGGGGATGTTTTTATAGCATATAAAAGAATCTGACAAAGAAACTCCTATCTATTACAAGAGAAAATAGCTGCAAGTATAGATTTTTAAACATATGCATTTATTTATTTGTTCATTTTAATTTTTATTAACGATTAATTTGAGCTACGTCAAATGGGGACAAAGAAGCTTCAGATAAAACTATATTTGCATATTTCAAGTTATTTAATTTTCAAAGTAGAGTATTTTTCTAGAATAATATATTAGGGATGTTAGATGATACAATTGGCCTCTTTTTATACTAAGAGGGTCTCATTTAGTTTCGTTTGTTTATTGAATTCTCCTACTCCTGCTCCTGCCTTGTTGTGCACTGTTCTCCATAATCCCTCAAGCTGAAAATTGATCTCCAGTCAATAGTGTGCAGTGATTCGTCCTGCTCTGTAATCAGTTCCACTGTGTGAATGAAATTCATCATGGGAGACTTGATTACTATCTCTGTTAGGACTGACCTGGTTGAAAGGACTGTCAAGTGGCCTGAAATTTGTATGCTTTGGATGTGTGCCATAAGGAATTAGTTGCTCAACAAAAAGAGCTAAATTGAGCAGACATGAAGGACTGGTGTTTATTGATTTTCTCCCTCTTCCTCCCGAGCAGCTAGATGAAAGGATGCGTATTTAAAAGCTATAACCCTACCATTTAAGTAAAAATATTCCTCTACTCTTACAAGTCTTACTGATGCAGTTTCAAATAACTTTATAAAGTAAAACAAGATTTATAATTGAAAAAAGACATATTTAGATGGTTAATAAAAGCTCAAAAGAAATCTTCAACAGTATTGTATTATTTCTTGTACTTACTCTAAAAAGCAGATAATGATGTCAAGTAATTCTTCCTGCAGAGATCAAACCATCCTTTGTCTGAAATCAAAAATCAGTCCTTAGATGTTGCACTGAACTTTTTATTTCTTTTTTAAAATTTCTCTTCAGGTTTATTTTTAAATGTAGAAATTTAATTTTTAATTTATAAAAAATGATAGATGCTCAATTAAAATATAAAGAGAAGAATAAAATCACTTGGCAGCTACACAAAAATAAATTTTGTTAAATTGTTCTCTATCTTTCCAGATATCTTTCTGTGGTGTGCACATATACGGAATTGATGTTCAGTAAACTGTTCTTTACTCAACAGTATGTCATGACCATTTTATAAGACAAAAAATATAGTATACAGTTTTGTGTTGCCTTTTTATGATTGCATAGGATGTAGATATTTAACTGATTTTCTAATGGTGGACATATGGAGTGTTTAATATAAACAATGCTGTGGAATAACTGTCTTATTCAAAGATTATTGTCAGAAAAGAATGATTTCAGTTGTATGAGCAAATAGGGGTGTCAGTAGGGTACAGACACACCTCAGAAAACCTAAGGTTAGTCCATGAAATTGGGCCTCCTTGAGGGCCTGGAATCAACAAGGAAATTGCAATCACTTTGACACATTCTCTTGGCTTAGCTCCTCTTTGGTATCTGCCTGGTTGTCTTTTTAATAAGATTCCTGGTTATCTTTGCATTGTGCATATGCTGGAAAATGCCTGCTCCACTCCTACATGACTTCACAATTTAAGACTAATTGAAGTTTTCTTTTTTATTTCCCAATTTCAAGGACAGAGGTATTATTTGGTAAATATGATTGATGGTTAATTTGATGTGTTTACTTGACTGGGATATGGGATGCACAGATAGCTGGTTAAACATTGTTTCTAGGTGTGTTTGGGAGGATGTCTCCAGAAAAGATTAGCATTTGAATTGGTAGGCTGAGCCAAGAAGATAGCCCTCAGCAATGTGGGTGAGCATGATCCAATTTTATTGAGAGCTCAAATAGAAAAAAGGTAGAGGAAGGGTAAATTCTCTCTCTTGAGCTTGGGACAGCCATCTTCTCCTGCTCCTCTCAGACACTGGATCTCCTGGTTCTTAGGCCTTTGGGTTTAGACTGAAACTATACCTGCAGCTTTCCCGGTTCTCAAGCTTGCACACAGCAGCAGATTATGGGCTCCTTTGGTCTCCATAATCATGTTGTGTCCTGAGTTGGTTCCTTCTGGTGGGTTCTTGGTCTTGCTGACATCAAGAATGAAGCCGCGGACCTTCACGGTAAGTGTTACAGCTCTTAAAGTTGGCACGGACCCAAAGAGTGAGCAGCAGCCAGATTTATTGTAAAGAGCGAAAGAACAAAGCTTCCACTGCGTGGAAAGGGACCCCAGCAAGTTGCCGCTGCTGGCTGGAGTGGCCGGCTTTTATTCCCTTATTTGTCCCCACCCATGGTCTGCTGATTGGCCCATTTTACATTGGTGCATTTTTACAGAGTGCTGATTGGTGCATTTACAATCCTTTAGCTAGACACAAAAGTTCTCCAAGCCCCTACTCAACCCAGGAAGTCCAGCTGGCTTCACCTCTCAATGTGAGTCAATTTCATAAATCTCCACATGTATTTATCTTCTATTGGTTCTCTTTCCCTGGGGAACCCTGACTAATACAATCAGCATGGGTCAAGTGGTTCCTGCTTTTGAAACCAGTTAGGTTCAAGGGGAGGGATCATGTAGACTGCTCCTTAGCAGGGACTATGGAGATACTATGTTGTGTCTGTTTTCTAAAGAGAAGTGGGGAGGATAGAAAGAGAACAAACTTTGCATACATTTTTGTGCACAACAAATTATAACTCTAGTATAAATACCTATACGTAAATTTTAAGATTAAAAAGTACACGTTGTAAATTTTAACATAGGTCATCAACTTAATCATCAGAAAGGTTATGTAGGAGATACTTCCTCCAATATTTCCTGAAATACTTTTGTCTTTGATACTTATACCAACAATATTGGGATGTCAATATTTTTCACTTTGACCTATATGATAGCCCAAAAATTATGACCAATTTTGGTTCAATAAAATTTATTTAAAAGTAAAGTTAAAAATTTTTACACAGTTTCCTGGTATTTCTTCTGTTTTAAATTTTCTTCCAATACATTTTCTATTATCATGTTTGCTTAATTTGTAAAAGGTTTTCCTTAATACTTGTATTATTGATACTTTGTCTGTCATTGATTGTAAATTATTTTCCAATTTAGGCTTTCAAACTTGTTTGAGGTGATTTTGCCATATAGATATTTGAATTTTGTATTTAGTTATCTTTAAGTACTATAGAATTTTGGATTTAAAGAATACACATTTTAAGACTAACCCTAGCTGTTAATAATAGTTTTAGTCATTCCTATATATAAGTTCCTAATAAAGGTATGAAAATATATATAATTACATTACAGTATAGTCATTTTTCTAATGTAAATGCATGCATTGTCATTTTAAATCAGTCTCTTATTTCCCAATTTGAGGAAATAAGAGCACAAATTTTGAAACCCTTTAATTATACTATTAATGAGAGAAATGGGTATAGTCAGTGTTCTGTAGGAGTGGACAAGTGGCTTACAGGCCAGCTTTTTATTAAAATTTACTTTCTCCAAAGGCTTCATTCCAGAAAAATTTTAAATTATTTGCTTCAAATACTCAATTTTGTCAAATGTAGGAGGTGATCACATGTAACTTGTAAGGAAACTAGGAACAGGAATTAATACCCATGAATAAGAGAGAACCTTTGGAAATTTACTAGTGACTTCTATTTATATTTTGCACTACCATCATAAATTGACTTGAAAACAAACTATATCTTGACTAAATTCTTAAAAGAAAAGCTTTAGTGGACCTGTGTTACTATTAACAATGCAAATTTTTGATACTCAAAAGTATAAGAAATCACTGACAAATTGATTTCTTTGATAGTTAAGTGTTCTGAGTGAAGGGAGCTTGAAATTTATAAAGCGTGGACCAGTTACTTCAATCTTCAGTTGTATTACAAATATGCCTAAAATGTTTTAGCACATTTTTTTTATGGAGGATGCAGTAAAAATGATATACCTTCTTTGATAAAGGCTTATAATACCTGAGGATCATTTTTTGTAATATGAAGTTTCTAATTATAATTTCAGGTTATATGTCTCCTGAGTCCAGGACTGACTTTGCTAACAGTGTCTTAATAATAATAATTTATAATGTGTTTTCTCATGATTTATCTTTTTCTCTGAAAAACTAGTGCAATAAAGAAAGTTAGTTGATGTTTTGTTGATAATTAAGGTTTTAATGTGTCTGTCAAATACAAGGACGTTTGCTGGTCAATGCCGGTGACCAAAATGGACTATAGAAAGATTAGTTCAGGTAAGTAAACGGTTAGGGGTTGAAAGAAAGCCGTCATCTCAAGCTTGCATATTCTGTCTTGAAAAAAATGCACTTATATGTTAGGCCAAGGTTAAGGAATTTGCTGTCTTTGAAGGCTCTGACGATTGGGTTGCTGGCATGGTGAAGGCATGGTGAAAGAATCCGTATTCCATTAATGGGTGAACTTCTCACCCTTGTGATAAATAGTATACATTATAGAGAAGTATAATGATGAGATTTATTTCCTCTGTTTCAGGGAAATGAAGCAATGTGTGTATGCCTGTCTTAACTTAAAAAGCTGTCTCCTTACCAATATGCTACAGATAAAAATGGCATTTTTTGAGTTTAAGTTATAAGCACATAAAAATACTTATTAAAATTTTATTTTCTTTGGGCTCTTTGTAAAGTAAATGAAAAAAATATATTGGAAGATTTTAACTGTGGTGTACATAGTACTGGTATTGCTGATAGAACTAATATCTTCATTATAAAATAGCTATATTATATAAGGTCTTACCACAAAGAGCCATAATGATTCAGGGGACATTATTGGAACTCTGGAATCCTTATAAACTAATGGGGTTCTGTTTTACTTAGTGTTCTGTTTTTCAGTGTACGTATAAAACATCACAAAATACATGCAGTAATGTAATATCCTGGGAACCTGCCAAATTAAAAGCCACCTTAATTGAAGTGTGGTGTATCACTTATATGGTGTTGTATTTATTCTTCACATGTTGTTCAACACTTATTTAAATTTTTAGTTTTATGGCATTTCTTAATCTTAGTATTACCAAACCCTTTATAATAAAATTTCATTTGCACTTTTTATATATTTATTTCTTTTGTTTTTTGACAGGATTTCACTCTGTCTCCCAGGCTGGAATGCAGGTCACAATCATGGCTTACTGCAGCCTTGAGCTCCTGGCCTCAAGCCATCCTCCTGCCTCAGCCTCTGGAGTAGCTGAGACTCCAGGCATGTGCCACCATATCCAGCAATTAATTAATTTGTTTATTAATGTATTTATTTTTTGTAAAGAGGGAGTCTCACTATGTTGCCCAGGCTGGTCTCAAACTCCTGGATCCAAGTGATCTTTCTGTCTTGGCCTCCCAAAGTGCTGGAATTACAGGCATGAGCCACTGTGCCCTGCCTGTATTTTTTTTTTTTTTTTAGAAAGTCTCATTCTGCCACCCAGGCTGAAATGCAGTGATGTGATCTTGACTCACTGCAATCTCTGCCTCGCTGGTCCAAGCAATTCTCATGCCTTAGCCCCTCCAAATAGCTGGAATTACAGGTGTGCACCACTACGCTTGGGTAATTTTTGTATTTTTAGTAGAGACAGGGTTTTGCCATGTTGGCCAGGCTGGTCTCAAACTCCTGACCTCAAGTTATCCGCCCACCTCCGCCTCCCAAAGTGTTGGGATTACAGGTGTAAGCCACCGCGCCCAGCCAAAAATTTTTTTAAATGCTTTTTATAGTGTACATGAACTATAATATTTTTCTCCTCTATCCAAGGGTTAGAATAGATTTACCAGGGCATTTGATAAGAGGATCTACCCTGGCAACTTTTTGTAAATTGGTCCCCTCCACCTGGTGAACCCTAGAAATAAACTCTGACGATTCAGTGCGGTGGAGAGATATTAGTTACTTTCAACAAAGTTTAAAGGGTATATTTGATATGAAGTGTAAATGAAAGGAAGAATTTTAAATGGCGTCAAAGAAGGATCCAGAGTGACGACTATCAAAAGAAAACCATGGCTGAGTGTTGTCTGGGGCAGCTCTCCTTTTCTGATATGAACTGTGATCAGTTCCCACAAGTCTAGAAAATGTGTCTTCTAAGTGAGGTTTCTCTAGCTGTACTTTAAGATGCTGGAAAACTTCTGCAGCTTTGTCTCCAATTGGGTTTTACTATGTTAATTGCTTTTTTGGGTTAGGAACACGAAACCTGAAAAAAATTATACAATATATATTTTAAAGACTTTGCTAGGCAAGAATATAAAGTACGTCTTTTTCAAATTTAATTGAGTTATATATGTGAGACAACTCTGGTGGGATTTTTCTATTCATCAAGTTGGATTTAGGAAGAGATCTGTCATCCTAATAGGTTAAATAGGGATAAAATCTAGACTTCAGTTGTATCTTACCATGATGTTGAATAAAATTTTACCAAAATTTATGTTGTAGGTAAAATACTTTCTTCCTCATTAAACAAAAGAAGAACTATAATCCGTATGAAGTGAATTCATAACTCTTTTAAAAACACATTTACAAATGAATTGTTTGTATCAATAAAAAAGCAGAATGATTTCTGCTTTTTTTGGAAGGGGTTGCTTAAAATAATAGAACTGGTTTATTAAAAATTAATAAAATGTTGGGTTAATAGCTAGTTTTCTATTTTTTGTTTGAAGAAAAGGCATTTAAACAAGCCTCATCTTTAAGAAGAATTCATTTCTGGAGTTAATGAGAATGGGCTTGTATTACTTACATGGGGGATACCTATAAAAGCAGGATTTAAAGCATAGATTTCTTTTCATTACGTTTTACTCTTAAGATTATTCAGGTTTTAAAGAAATACCATTACTGTTTAAGATTATCCCTGTAATGAGAAATCACAGCATGCCTCTTGAAAAATGGTTCCACTTCATCTTTTCTCATTCATTTGCTAGCACAATTATAAATGCATGAGTGCAGTGCATGGCTATTCAGGTCAAATTCTCTTTCAGGACTGATGTTCCTGTTATACAGTTTATCCATCTATTAACATCCCGAAATGTCAAAAGCTTCATTTTTTAAGAGTAGAATGTCAGTTTCTTTTTTACTTAGAGCAATTTAGCCAGCACAAAAAGGAAGAGATTTGACAGTCATAGCTGTCAGGGGAAAGATTGGCTGATGATTTGAGGAAATAGGAATAAATGTTCAAATATATATCAGGGTGCCTGCATTTATATACCTCTAGGACAATTTATGAGGTGAAGTGGAAAGACAAATCAATTCGGTGTATGTGTGTGAAAAGAGCTGCATTTAACTCCTAAATTTCAGGGTTTTGAGAAATATTTCTTAATTTCTATAAACTCTTTTCTTTAAATGCTTAAGTGACTTTTGTTTTGAAACCCAGTATATCATTGTCATTGTAGGAGAAAAGAAGTTTTCAATTAAGTATTGTTTACACCTCACTATTTGAAGCTGTGCTCTCATAATTTTCAAAATTCATTTCATGGATAATTCTAAATTTATTTATTGTAAACCTGTTGATAAAGAGAAAACCAAGGAAGTCATATATATGTGGATAAGGTATTGGATAGAGAACAAATACTATATTAGGTATATTCTACATGTACTTATTTATTGTGTATAGAATGAATAATGTAAAATACTGAAATTGCTTTAAAAATACTGTAAATTATATTCAGATCAGTGGAAACTACACAAACTGTATATATCCCTATTTTCAAGTTGTCAGGGTCAAATCCAAACAATTAGTTTCCCCTGAAGCCTCTTGAAAAATTATCCTTTTGTGGGAAAATGGATTGGGGTGGCTGTTTTCCTTTTTCATTTCATAAGCGATTTGGACCTGAGGAATGATGTGGTTGTTATCCACACTCCATATGGATTGCAAATACCTTCCCATGTTGTGGGAGTCATGCAGTCCTGGAAGGTCTGTGAAGCTAAGTCTCTGCTCCTTTGTAACATTTGCGTTCTCTGAGGAGTACCGTACTGTCTTGAGACGGTCTATCTGTTTGGGCTTTTCCTCTCTAAAAAGCAGTCAAGAGCATGGAGGTTACAGGTTATTTTGGTGGCTTGTTTTCCTCAGCGTGTGAGGGGTAGGGTGGTGTGAGGGTGGAAATAGGGCTCATTATGCCTTTCAGTTTATTCGTTTGTTGGTCCTCTGTCAACCTGCCAGCCCTCTCTGTGGGATAACTGCCCTTTGTGTAATAATCTGCCAACATTCATGGTGGTTACATTCACTGTAGCCATTCTACTCTGGCACTCCATTACGACTGGGTTTTGAATGCAAAGCTTCATGATAACTGGGTATAAACAGTGTGCTGAGCAACAAAGGCATCCTTTGTATTTCTTAGTTTTCTTACAGTTCCTTTTTTTTTTTTTTTTTACTAGCTTTGAAGAAGGGATTTTCTTAAAATAGGGATGAAAATGCATGCAGTCACCACTCTGTTCCATACTTTCATAAAGCGGTGTTTGGGATGGGGAGGTACAGCTGATTTGTTCCTTAGACTAAAATGGGCTAAATTTGAGGCTAATTTCCTACCTGTGGAGGTGTGGATGAATTGCTCTTTGTTTTTTTGCAGTTTCCTTGCCTGGCAGGTGGCCACATTGATTATTCCTGGCATGTGCTTTAGAAGTGCCTCTCTGATCCTTGTAAGCTCCCGCTTTGTCCACAGCAGTCCTGTAGAATTCTTAGCTCTGAACTCTCATCTCCAAGGAAGATGTACCCCTGACCCCTTTGTGGGTACCTTGTCTGATCTGTTTTGTTTATTCGCTCTTGTCTGTGGGGCCTTGAGGTCATTTTGAGAATACAGTTGAATGACAGACAAGTGTCAGCAGACAAGTGACAGTTACAAGTTAAGCAGGGAAGATTTGTTTTCCTTCCCTCCACACTCCCACCCATTACTTTACAGTTAGAATCAAGGCCCCAGGTTATGAAGAAATGCAACATGCTTGGGTTGCTACAGCAGACTGGAGAATTGCTGTGCCTCAGCTTTCCGGCCATTTCCTGCCCTTGTCAGGGGTCTTGCAGAGGTTTTTGTGAAGGTCAAGGGACTACCTTCCTCGTTTTCTTTTCCTGTTTAGTTTTTCTTGAAATCTTTGACTCCAGTGGAGATAATGTGTTCACTCTGTTTTTTAAAAATCAGTATAAACTGACATTTAAATGGTCACCTTAAAATTTATTGAGCACTTGCTGTGCGTTATGCTTCACATGTATTTTCTTTTTTAACTGATGTACTTATATGTGACCATGAAAGTCAGTGCTTGCTTCCTTTGAAGATTCTTTGGCTTTTAAGGCACATGAATCTATTTATATTATTGTGTCTCTCAATTATTTTGGCAGAGCATTAACCTGCAAGGTTCTTTTATGTATACTCTTAAACACATACTCTCTCTCTCTAAATAAAGGAAAAAAGTCCTTGTTATATCATAATCTCTAACATTGACTTTTAATACATTCAGAGTAGTACTTAGAAGACTGCCATGACAGGCCGGGCACGGTGGCTCACACCTGTAATCCCCCAGCACTTTGGGAGGCGGAGGCAGACGGATCACTTCAGGCCAGGAGTTCAAGACCAGCCTGGTAAACATGGTGAAGCCCCATCTCTACTAAAAATAATAATAATAAAAATAGCTGGGCATGGAGGCACAGGCCTGTAATCCCAGCTACTCGGGAGGCTGAGGCGAGAGGATCGCTCGAACCTAGGAGGAAGAAGTTGTAGTGAGCTGAGATTATGCCACTGCACTCCAGCCTGGGAGTGACAAGTGAGACTCTGTCTCAATTAAAAAAAAAGACTTCCATGACAATACAATACAGAATCAAGGAAACATCTTTCTGTTATTCATGTTTTTAGGTGGTTCTCAAAAGTTAGTATGATTATCATTCAGTGTGTGTCTGTGTGTGTGTGTGTGAAAGAGAGAAAGAGAAGAGATTGATTTGATTTAGTATGGTGGCACAGGGATCTGCATGTTAAAAAAACATTTAATTTCTGTGCAAAAGGCTCAGAGACCATAGTTTGAGGATCACTAAGAAAAGTCATTATATGTTGCAGCCAGCATTATAAATGTATCATTTTGAGTGAGACTCTGCTCACAAACTGAACTGATTTAACTATGTGTTGCTATTTCCAAATTGGATGTCCAGGAGAACAATTTATCCTTTGTATACTTTCATTTTATGTACATATGTGATTATTTAAATATTGTACAGATAGAACCATATACCAATATATACCAATATGTTTTTCCATTCATCATTCAAAAACTATTGAATAAATATTAAGTGAAAGTCAGCATCATAATGAACATTTTGTGTAAATATGTATTATTATAGTTTTTCAACAAAATTTAAATAAACAAAGAGAATGTAACAGTATTATGATAGTCTAATGTATATCAGTTGTGAAGTAATGACATTTCCACATGTTAGCAAACTTAACTCATGTTTTACACATGAAAAGTAATCCTTATCTATCCCACAGCCCTTATTAATGAGTACTGATGATAGTGATAGTGTGGGGAAGATTTATACAATTCCCCTCATAGACCACTAATAGAGTATTTAAGTGCTATAGAGTCAGATTGACTCTAGAAGTGATTGATCCAACTTCAGTCTTTTCTAGTCTTTGACCAAAGATGCTTGACTTCTCAGTACTTTCTATTACATGATTATAAGAGTAGTCCTGTTAGGTTTATTTTGAGGTTTGATGAAAGCATATATGAACAACCCCATAACACAATGCTTCACACATACAAAACCTTTCCTATATGTTTAATTAGGTGCTCAGGGGTGTAAAACGAGCACATACAATCTGCAAATTTGGTGATTGTATCAGCATGGTTTTGTTTTATTTCGATAATTGTTAAACTCAACAATGCAGAGATCTTAGACATTTTAAGTAAATATCCATGTCCACCGTCATTTTAGAAACTGAGGAAAATATGAACAGAATAAGTGAGCTGGCATTGGATTTGGTTTACTTATTCCAGGAATGGACTGTACTTGCAAATATTAAATTAGGATGCATTAATTCACAGAGGTTGAGTTCATTGCCATCAAATAGCACCCACTTTCTAGTTATTTATACCATGCAAGAGACTTCATATGTTTTTTAAATATTAGCAAGAATGTGAACTTTTTCATATTACAATTTTAAAAAAATTCTTTTGAATTTGTTCTGTTAACAACATATAGCTACATAGCCTTGTAACTAAAATTGTCTTGCCCTTTGTACATTAATATAAATTGTCAAAGATGGTTCTGTGGTTTGGCAGTGGTTCTACATGATGATGGAGCCCAAGGGTACAATCTTGGGTCTCTCTGCCTTTGGGTTTGTGAAGCCCAGGTGTTTTGAAGCCAGTCTGCTGCCAGCTGGCATATTTCTAGAGGAGATGCTCTGGCAGTAACTCTTCAGGCAGAGAGAAGCAGTCAGTTTGGTCAAATAACTGAAAAACAACATTATTGGGATCCCTGTTCAGGATAAATCCTTGTTAACTGGCCCTGGCGGCTGTGTAAAGAGTATGAAGTTGAGTAGGGTATCTGTGCTTATTCTGCATTTCATAAAGTATTTCATCTGAGGATGCAGCACTTTATTCTGGCAGCTGTGATGTGGTGATTAGGCTTGTATTTTAGACAGGACATGCATCAGAGTCATTATCCCTCAGATTCAAACTAAATTGGACATTTTGCTTTACCCGCATCTGACTGTTTGCTGCTTACTGGAGGATGGCCTTACCAGTTCTATTATCCTCATTTTAAAGCCCAGTCCAAAATATCACGCTTCTCAGTGAATTTGTTCTCTCGTTTCCTCTTTGCTTCCACATCTTCCATGCTTTTCTCTATTATACCAATTCAAGATTTATAACTTGTCTTACTTTGGGAGCATGGGGTCAGTGGGATAGGCATTCTCTTTTTTTTTTGTACAGCTTTAATTTTTCAAGTTCCCAGTATAATCCTAAGTACATACTAAATGCTTAATAAAAGTAAATGAATAAATCTGTCATTGGATACATCTTTCTAAGGTAGACTTTAATATGCTATTGTGGGTCTTGAGTGAAGTGTTGCTATTGCCCAGCTTAAAACTAAATATAATTTATATCAGTCTATCTCTCTTATGCTGTGTATCTTATGCTATGTGGAATACCACTGCTTATCTGGGAGATTTATGCACAGACTTTTCCTTTAAAGCCTCTTTTGAAGCTAATTTACTAGTATTTAGCAACAATACAGTTATAATAAGTACTGATACATCAAGAGCCAATGGATTTTGATCTAGGTTTGTTTGCTGTATTATATATTTATGTGTGTGTGTTTGTGTATATATATATATAAAATATTATACAGATAGAACCATATACCAATATATACCAATATGTTTTTCCATTCATCATTCAAAAACTATTGAATAAATATTAAGTGAAAGTCAGCATCATAATGAACATTTTATGTAAATATGCATTATTATAGTTTTCCAACAAAATTTAAATAAACTAAGAGAATGTATCAGTATTGTGATAGTCTAATTTATATCAGTTGTGAAGTAATGACATTTCCATGTGTTAGCAAACTAACATATATATATACACACACACACACATTTACCTATCCTTCATTTTTCTTCTTTTGCTCAGAATAAGTTGTATGTGGGGTTTTGGTTCTTGTTTTATTGCAAAACCATTCATTAAATTTATAATCTATTGAAATCAATAAATTTTGAGGAATAGCTATATTTCATATTTTCAAAACTTGCTTGTGGGGAGATTTGCCAGTATGAGGATATTGATTAATATTTTCCTTTGAGTAAACTTTATTAGTATATTATTATACAAGTAATTCATGAATTTTTATAAAGATATCAGAGTACAGAAGTATGTAAAATAAAAAGTATGAACCTCGAACCCCTAACTTCACTGCCCACAGCAAATGCTGTAAGTGATTTATCATATATTTTTCTAGACTTTTCCTCATATATACAGAGTCATATATGGGGCATCATATATATATATATTTATTATATATATATACACACACATTTATGTTATGCACATGTAATGCATAAGATGTTCATTTATTTAAAAATAGAAATATAGCTGTTATGCAAAATGTTCTCTTAGATGCTTTTATTTCAAAATTTATCTTAAATATCTTCTTCTGAGAGTGTATATTTAATTCATTCTTTTCATCAGTCCCATAGTAGTTTCTACATGCAAGGCCCACAATTTAGTTATTCAGTTTCTTATTCTGGGAATTTAACATTGCTTTCAGCTTTTTCATACTTTAAACATAGCTGCAGCAGACACCATGGGCATACTTATTGATGCACTCGTGTTTGGTGGAGAATACATTTGTAAAAGTGGGATTACAAGGGAAATCATAAAATTTGTAATTAATATTTTGTTAAATATTGACAAAATACTCTAAAATGTAAGTGTTCTTTCTTATCTATGGTTATTTAAAGATAGGAGCTTGATATTTTCAGATAAATACTTTTTTTGGATTATAAAATAATGTATATTCATTGTAGAAATTTTAGAATTATATATGAGTGTTAAATGATAAGAAAAAAAGCTTTATAATCCTACTATCTAGAAGTAAACACTATTGATATTTTTATACATTTAGCCGGCATTTCAAATTTTCCTTGCTGCTGCTGAGGGGTTTTTATGATTCCTGGAGGCCTACAATCCATTTAACTCCTTATGTGTATAGGCATTTCTCTAGTTTTGGCTTAAAGTTACAACTTGGCTAAACCTCTTGAGTCTGACAGTTGACCAAACTTATTAAGCAGTTCGTGAACAGTTATTTACTTTATAGTCTATAAACATTGTGGGGATAACTAATCATAAACTACTAAATTATATAAATATTTAATAGTGATAATGACAACTTCAGGCTATTTCTCTAGAGAAATGCCGTACAGATACAATTCTTTTATGCTTTGTCAACTTCTGGGTGATCTCTGAGGAGACCATATTTCTGCATTCATGCCTCCCACACCCCTCTTGCCTAAGGACAGTCTCTGTCAGTCTCTTCTTTGGATGCCATTACCTCTTTCATATTTATCCTCTTTTTTGACAAGCCGTGCTCTTTTGAGACTCTTGCCATCTGGCTCTCCAACCTTCTTTCCCATTTATTGCTGATGTGACTGATCTCCTTGTCATTTTCTTCATTAAGAAACATTCTAGCACCCGTCTCATAGCTTTTGTCTTGCCAAACCCTTAAACTTGTTTTCAGTGACTTCAAACAGCCATAATTTTAACACATTTCAGTTCTTTGGCTTAACCATCTCTAGTAGCCTCACCACTCTGCCATGATTATCCTTGTTTTAGTCTGTTCTCATGCTGCTAATAAAGACACATCCGAGACTGGGTAATTGTAAAGGAAAAAGGTTTAATTGACTCACAGTTCCACATGGCTAGGAGACCTCACAATCATGGTGGAAGACAAAGGAAGAGCAAGGGGATGTCTCACATGGCAGCAGACAAAGAGAGAAAAATGAGAGCCAAGTGAAAGGGAAACCTCTTATAAAACCATGAAATCTTGTGAGACTTGTTCACTTACCAGGAGAACAGTATGGAGAAACTGCCTCCATGATTCAGTTATCGCCCACAGGGTTCCCCCTAAAACACATGGGAATTATTGGAGCTACAATTCAAGACGAGATTTGGGTGGGGACACAGCCAAACCATATTAATCCTAAATCCCATTATCACCAGATATTTTAATTTTCAAAACCACAAAAATCAGCGCTAACTCTCTGCCATCAGACTCCTATTCTTCCAACTCGCTTTCTCAGATATCCTCATAATGTCAATATTGTCAATACATTGATTTTCTTCTTTACCCATATTAGGTTCCTGGGTCATCCTTTTTCTTACAGCCTTGCAAGTACTCTCAGAAACCTTGCTTTTTATCCCTCAATCACAGCAGCCTGGCAAGATGCCTTACCCTGTATCAAAAGTGATGTGTGAGAAGGAATCTGGCCAGTTCAGGCTCTGGTCCTGTCTCATGCTTACTAGCTATATAACCTGTGGCAAGTCACTTCTTTAATCTAGGCTATAAATAAATTGTGGTGTTTGGACTAGGGCATCATATTCTAAAACATAATAGATACTAGACCTGGATGTTAACATGAAAAAAAGTTCCACAGTCAAATGAGTTTGGCAAACACAGCATATTTTTTCTTCTTGTAAATCCACAGTGCATAATATCTTAAAGGCTCTGTGAATTCCTACAGGGGGAAAAATGATTTAACATTGTTTATCCTTGCATTTCTCAACCTATTTGCCTATTGAGCTTTTCACCCTTAATTCATATCTGCAGAATTTGAGTTCAATTAAACACACTTTGGGAAATACTGGGTCAGATTAGCATTATTTACTTTTCATTTTCAATTTTGTGATTTTATAACTTCACTTTATGTGCTTGTTTAGTCACTCTGAATGTCTGATAGGTATACTTGAGCATCTCCATAATTCAGTGAGATGGATTTATGCAGCATATCACCCACAAGTAAAATAATGAAATAGTGCACTGATAGTGGTCCTTTTAAAAGAAGTATTCTCTTGAGATCAGCAGTATTTTATCTGCTATGTGAGATAGAAAGAGAGAAACAATTGCTATGATTTATTAAGTACGGTGTGGCAAGTAATTCCTTATTCCATTGACATTGCTCAGTGAAAAAGAAGATTTCTTTAAGACCTTCCTTCAAAGTCACTTGAATGAAAAGTAGATATTTTTTTTTTGCCACTGCATATATATAAGAATTGCTAACAGTTGCTTTGCATAATTTAGTGATTCTGATAGGTTGCCTGAGTAAAGTACAAGTTGAACAGATGCACGCAAGTACAGGATTGTAAAGTTCAAAGGAAATGCAAACTTGATTAACAAAAGTCACTGTCAGAGACTAATTGTAATTCTGCAGCATATGAATCCTTGAATAACGTCCCCTAAAAGGTCAGCCAAAGGCCTGCTTCTGTCTACTATTCCCTTGAAAAGAACTTTCAAATTTAGGTATTTCCTGGCATCCTGAAACTCAAGAAAGCTATAAGACTTTTTTTTTTCTTTTGAAGTTTCTTTTACAAGTTTTACAGTGTGAGATTGGTGAGAATGATCATTGTGCCTGTCCTGGTCATTAAGTAATAAAATGACATATCTTTTAATGAAGTTAACTAAGTGTACTACATGTAAATCATAGCTCTATAGATTGCATACATCTCTTTTGCTTGTTTACTGGATTCATTGTCTTGAATTTATTTATTTATTTATAATTTATTTTTGAGATGGAGTTTCCCTCTTGTTGCCCAGGCTGGAGTGCAACGGTGTGATCTCAGCTCACTGCAACCTCCGCCTCCCAGGTTCAAGTGATTGTCTTGCCTCTGCCTCCCGAGTAGCTGGGATTATAGGCGCCTGCCACCATGCCTGGCTAATTTTTTTTTTTTTTTTTTTTGTATTTTTTAGTAGAGACAGGGTTTCAGCATGTTGGCCAGGCTTGTCTAGAACTCCTGACCTCAGGTGATCCATCTGCCTCGGCCTTTCAAAGTGCTGGGATTACAGGCGTGAGACATCACGCCCGGCCTTAAATTTATTTTAAATAAATATTTTAAAATTTGACCTTTAAAAAATATAGTATGTTAGTATATTAAAGATCCATGCCAATGTTATTAGTTATGGATTTAAAAATAATTATGTTGGTTTTATTATAAATATGGGATATAATTTCCCAAGAGCATAGCAGAAATAATGAATTAGTACTTAGACATTTTTGTAGCTCTAATGATTAAATGATTGCTTCAGTAGTGCAATTTTTCAACTGTACATGATTAATGACTCTGAATAAGTAATTAAATTATATTTAATTTTGATAACTGTTATGATTAAATAATTACATATTTTGTTATTTCCTTAAATTATTTGTTTTATTGGTTGTGATGTTGACTGAGCTCTCACTCACTTAACTGATTTTTGTTTTATAGAAAATGTTTTGTAAGACAAACAAAAAACTCATGTTAACTTAATAGCAAAAGCTCTATGATTATTGCATGGGCAAGAATAAAAACTATGGTCGATGTACAAGGACAATTGCATATATATTATTAACTCATTAAGGAAATTGTACCTAGAATGTAGTCATTATTGGAACTTTCTGAAAGGAAAGTTTCTGTGGCATATTACACTTTTCTGTTTCTTTTGTCCTCTTACAAAATGTTCAACATTTTGATAGTGACTTGAATAAAGATATCAAAGAGAATTTCTGTATATTTGTGGAGGAGAATTATTTAGTAGCAAAATATTTCATTTCAGAAGCAAATTCCAAAACTGGTCTAGACAGTCTATAAAATTTGCATGAGTTGTAGATTTTTGGCATCTCATCCTCTTCGATCCAAGAACTTATCAGAAAAAATACCATGTTGGGGTGACGTGGGTTAGGACCAGCTCATGTTGATAAGATTGAAGGGTTTTTATTCATTTGTCAAACCTTTTCAAGGGCTTAGTACATTCGAGGCCCAGCTGCTCCTGCGCTCACGGCATGTATAATTATAGCTGAAATAGATATAAACAAATTAGTGAGGTTCAAAAGTATAGATCCTCTGTCAGTGACTAGGCATACTGGTATGCACCTATAGTTCCACCTACTAGGGAGGCTGAGTTGGAAGGAACATTTAAGCCCAAATGTTCTAGTCCAGCCTGAGCAACTGGGTAACACGGTAACATATTGAGTCTCTCTCTCTCTCTCTCTCTCTCTCTCTCTTTCTCTCCCCCCACGCTCTCTCTGTCTGTCTCTCTCTGTCACAGTCTACACACACACACACACACGCGCACACACACACACACACACAGCTCTGTCAGAAGTAGATGGCTTGTATGGGGGAGAAAATTAAAGTCGTTTTAACATTGGGCATCACTTTAGAAGTTTGAGATTTCAGTAATCTTAACAAAATTTGATCATTGTGGTGGTGTCATAAAAAGCTAAGATGGACCAGGTGGGGTGGCTCATGCCTGTAATGTCAGCACTTTGGGAGGCCTAGGTGGGAAGATCACTTGAGGCCAGGAGTTTGAAACCGGCCTGGTCAACATAGCAAGACATTGTCTTTACAAAAGAAAAATAGAAAAAAAAAATAGCCAGACATGGTGGCTCATGACTGTTGTCCCGGCTACTCTGAAGGCTGAGACAAGAGGACTGCATTAGCCCAGGAGCCCAGCAGTTTGAGACTGAAGTGAGCTGTGATTGTGTCACTGGACTCCAGCCTGGGCATCAAAGCCAGACCTGTCTCAAAAAAAAAAAAAAGCTAAGGTGAATCTACATTGTGTTAATAATTAATATTATCCTGAATAAGGCAGTTATTAGTGTTGGACAAAAAGGAATTTTAAAAATTAGTACCATTTTTAGAGGTTTTTAGAGGTCTTAATTATGAAAAACTGTGACTGTGAGGTTCCAAACTGTGTCACATAAAGAAATATTAGCCTAAGGAAGAGAGTACTAGAGGGGGCATGATAGCTTTGCATAGATGTTAGCAAATGCCGTAGTCTGTGCTCTCACTATTAGAGCTTCCTGTAAGTGTCTAGAATGTTAGAGTTAAAACAACTTTCCTAGCACCTTAAATTACATACAGTGAGTGTGCTGAGAACCTTAAGTATCTTCACTGAATGTGAAACTTACCCTAGATTTGTAAAGTTAATTGTTTCAAACTTTTTATGTGCCTTTCATTACACCAAAAGAAAATTTCTGGCTTTAGGAAAATTTTTAAAAAGAGGCATAGTTATTTTTTTTTCCTGCTACTAGGTAGAGAGGTATATTAAATTTGATTCCCCCCAGCGACTAAGTTCCTAGAGCTATAGGAAGGTACATTAGCTCTTTTAGGCCAGCAGGTATCATTCGATGCATTATGGATATAATAGAGCACATTGTGTTATTAACACACCATTCTAGTATTCAGTATGTAATTCATGACTACTTAGAATGGTGTTTTGAACTATAGTCCTACAGTATGATGGCTAAATTCACCAAATTGAAGAAAGCAAATGCAATGTATGCCTACGCTAACCGCCCTTCCCTCTGGCCTCATATTTAAAGTCCTTGGAAAGTAATGACTCAATTCAAATGAAAGGGTCTATCACAGTGCTTTGCTTTTTATTAAGTTGGACCCTAGAAAACTGTGCATATGCTGTGAGAAAAAAATGTTGAAGTCCTGTACTGTGCTCAAAATCAGAATCAAAAGAGAAGGATTAATCAGTATGATCCTTGGTGTCTGTTTTCATTTATTCATATTTTGTACATTTTATATCTGGAGAATTCGCATTTACCTTACCACAATAAAATAAAAAGTCAGCTTGAGATCATTGTTAAAAATATTATTAGAAAACATCTATCTTTATTCTTTCTGAATCTATCTAAAAAGACTATATTCACATTTTTTTCTTCTCATTTCTTAAAACAGACTCTCTTAGTGAATGATTCCACCCCTAGTGAATCATTTCTTGTTCATCATTTATTAAAGGCAGACAAGGTGACTTGTTAATGTTTCCTCATCATCTAAAACCAGAAAGCACCCTTGGATAATTTTAGCACTTTTTCAAACTTATAAGATAAACAATATTATTTGAAAAAATAAAACGTAGATTACCAAAAGGAAGAAACTACATCAAATCAAACCCCCAAACCCAGAGACAGACACTCTTTATTCTTATGTGCACATAAAAATGTTTTAATCAAAACAATCATAATATGATTATTTTCCTTTGTAGTTGATGCATTATTTTGATTATGTTTAAGGCACATACATTGAAATAATAATGAGCATAATTTTCGAATGTATATTGAGACATTTGTTAATCTTTGTCTTTATTTAAGAAAAAAATCACAGTGTGCTTTTTTAACATTCTGTAATTATTCTTCCCTGAATACTTCAATGAGATCACGTAATAAATATTCTTTATTATTGCAAAGCAGAGCTGTGGGAAAAAACATGGCATATTCAAATGAGTATCCTAGTAGTGGTGCCAGAATAAATGTATAATCTTAACATACATTAACCAAACTTACATTCTTTGGAAGGTGGAAGCATAATTCTCAAATTAAATTTTTACAAGACAGAATTAAGGTTATTTAATTGGTGAAAATAAATTTCTGCAATACAGCAAGCCTGAATGTGAGAAAAGGACTAGTCAAAGGTGTAAAATATAGTTGATATAATAATGAATTTAAATACCTTAGTAAATCATGACTATACCACTTTATTAGACATTGTTTCATAAACTGGAAGACCTGGCAATCTGATAAATCTGCCTTTTAATATTCAGTGGTTAATATTTTAAATAAATTATTTCTTTGTGTTTTACTGCAATAGTTAGCTAAATCTGTCTTGAGGAATGTGGAAATCTGAAGTCTTGCCAAAGAAATAATACAGTGTAAGTAAAGAAGTCTGGATTTGGACCTAAAAAGTTAAAACTATTATTTTAACTGAGTTTTTTGGTGTATTTTCAGAAGTTTGAATATAGCAGTCAAGGGGATGTGGGAGGGGTAGTTATTTAAGACAAATATATTTAATTTAACTGCCTTAAAATATTTATCTTACTCCTAATAGTTAAGAACCAGCTATTGTTGAATAAGCAAATAATATTTTTATAGTAAGTTACTAGTTACCATGTGTAAAATTGGCAGGACTAGTTTTAAAAATAACAGAACATTTTGAGTCTTGTGAAGTAGCAAAACTTCATAATAAATAGACTTTTATTTTGGTGTTCAGAAATGTGTTCCATCAATATGTGGATTTATTTCCTTCATAATTTTCAACATTTAAAAAGTGTTCTCTGAAAAGCAGATAATAGTAATTTTTAAATATTTTCATTCTACTGAGAACCATTATGTGTTTTTTACTTTAAAGGTAATTAAGTATTTGGTCATTATTTTTCTGTGAATGATTTTACAAAATATAACAGCTCAACAATTACCCATGGTTATTTTAGCAATAAATCTCTCTTTCCTAAAATGCTGCACCACGATTCCCTATATAAAGCTCACCATAGTTTAAAAAACAGTATCCCTTTATAGCTTTGATCAAGTCCAGACTCCTGGTTGCATTGTTACATGTAAGACTTTAACTGCTTACCTCCTTTACCGCCTGTTAAATAGCATCCTATTAGTACCTGTGTTGTAGATTGTAGTGAAGATTAAATGAAATAATGCTCAATAAATACTAGTACCTTTACATAAAGTAAGCACTCAATAACTGTTAGATATCATTATTTTCCATTAAACTGCGAGGCCTATAAGGCCTTCTTCTCTGTGATATTTATCCCTGGCTCCTAAAATTGTACCTCGCCCATAGAAAATATTTGTTAAATGAATCAATAGATGAATGAATGACTGTTTCATGGATGGCATTTCCATACCTTGATCTTATTTGGTTTTGAGTGAGCCACTGAAAATATAAACATGCATTAATTCTTTTATTTATTCTACAAATACTTATTGAATAATCACTCAGAACAAGAACACTATTTAAGGTTATCATCTGGCCAGTGATATATTTCATTATTTGAAAGTTCATTAATTTCCCAAATATATATTGAATACTTAATAAGGACTAGGTGATGTAGATGATATTGTAGATTGAAAGCAGAGAAACAAATTCAAACATGTAGCTGATATCAGTTAGAGAAAATAATTGGAAGTCTTGATATCCTTGAGCATAAACCCATATATCTAATATTTTCAGTTAATATAGTACAGTCATTATTGTCCATTTTGGACTTTGAATTCTGTACAGAGGAATAGTTACGAAATAGAGAGTATAATTTTTATGAAAACGTATGCCTCCCAAAGACATTCTGATGGAGGTTTTTTTTTTTTTTCTGTCTGGGGAAATGTACATCTTGATAATAACTGTCTTTGCAGGAGTATATATTTAAGAGCAATGATATGGTGCTCTTTACGTTATCCCCAATTAGATACATACCTCACTTTATTGTGCATCACTTTATTCCACTTCACAGATACCATGATTTTTGCAAATTGAAGATTTGGGACAATCCTGCATTGAACGAGTCTTTTGGTGCCAAACAAGTCTTTTGGTGCCATCTTTCCAGTGGCATATACACACTTTATGTCCGTGTGTCACATTTTGGTAATTCCTACAATATTTCAAACTTTAAAATTATTATATCTATTAGAGTGATCTGTGATCAGTTATCTTTGATGTTACTACTGTTATTACTTTGGGGCATGATGAGCTGTGCCCATAAAACACAGCAGTGAACCTATTCGATAAATGTATGCATGTCCTGGCTGCTCCTTGAGCCGGCTGTTTTATGTCGTCTGTCTCCCTTCTTTTCCCCCGCTCTGTGCCCTGAAACACAACAATTTTTAAATTACACTAATTAATAACCCTACAATGACCTCTAAGTGTTGAAGTGAAAGGAAGAATTGCACCTCACTTGAAATCAAAAGCTAGAAATGATTAAGCTTAGTGAGGAAGGCATGTCAAAGGTGAGACAGGCTGAAAGCTAGGACTTTTGTCCCAGTTAGTCAGCTTTTGAATACACAGGAAAAGTTCTTGAAGGAAATTAAAAGTGCTGCTCCAGGGAACACATGAATGATAAGAAAGCAAAACAGCCTTTTTGCTGACATGAAGAAAATTTCAGTGGTTTGGATAGAAAATCAAGGCAGCCACAGTATTCCCTTAAGCCAAAGCCTAATCCAGGGGAAGGCCCTCACTCTCTTCAGTTCTGTGAAGGCTGAGAGTTGTGAAGCAGCTGTAGAAGAAAAGTTTGAAACTAGCAGATAATGGTTCATGTGGTTTAAGGAAAGAAGCCATCTCCATAACATAAAAGTACAAGGTGAAGTAGCAAGTGCTGATGTAGAAGCTATAGCAAGTTATCCAGGAGATCTAGCTAAGATCACTGATGAAGGTGGCTACACAAAACAAAAGATTTTCAATGTGGACAACAACCTGCTATTGGAAGAAGATGCCATCTAAGACTTTCATAGCTAGAGAGGAAATTTCAGTGCCTGGCTTCAAAGCTTCAGAGGACAAGCTGACTTTCTCATTAGGGGCTAATGCAGCTGATGTCTTTAAGTTAAGCCAGTGCTCACTTATCATTCCCAAGATTTTAGGGCCCTTAGGAATTATGCTAAATCTACTCTGCCTGTGCTATATAAATGGAACAACAAAGCCTGGATGACAGCACATCTGTTTACTGAGTATTTTAAGCCCACTGTTCAGACCTACTGCTCAGAAAAAAAAAAAGAAAAAGAAAAAAAAAATCCTTTTGAAATACTGACAATGCACCCAGTCACCCAAGAGCTGTGATGGAGATGTGTAAGAAGATTCATCTTGTTTTTATGCTTGCTAATGCAACATCCATTCTGCAGCCCATGGATCAATTGAAGTGCAGTAATTTCAATTTCCAAATGTAATTATTTAAGAAATGTAATTCATAAAGCTATACCTGTGATAGACAGTAATTCCTCTGATGGATTCAGGCAAAGTAAATTGAAAACCTTCTAGAAAGGATTTACCATTCTAGATGCCACTAAGGAAATTTTGGATTCATGGGGAAATATCAAAATGTTAGCATTAACAGGAGTTTGGAAGAAGTTGAGTCCAACCCTCATGGATGACTTTGAGTGACTCAAGACTTCAGTGGAGGAAGTAACTGCAAATGGGGTAGAAATAGCAAGAGAATTAGAATTACCAATGGAGATGGAAGATGTTACTGAATTGCTACAGTCTCCACCAGCCAAAAGATTATAACTTGTTGAAGTCTCAGATGATTGTTAGCATTTTTAGCAATAAACTATTTTTAAATTAAGATATGTACTTTTTAAAGACATAATGCTATTGTACACTGAATAGACTACAGTAAACATAACCTTTTTTTTTTTTTGAGATGAAATTTCACTCTGTCACCCAAGCTGGAGTGCAGTGGTGCGATCTCAGCTCACTGCAACGTCCATCTCCCAGGTTCAATTATCCTGCCTCAGCCTCCCGAGTAGCTGGGATTACAGTCATGCAACACCACCCCTGGCTAATTTTTGTAGTTTTAATAGAGACAGGGTCTCACCATGTTGGCCAGGCTGGTCTTGCACGCCTGACCTCAGGTGATCCACCCGCCTCGGCCTCCCAAAGTACTGGGATTACAGGTGTGAGCCACTGTGCCCAGCCAAAACATAACTTTTATATACACTAGGAAACCAAAAAATTTTTGTGACTTGCTTTATCACAATACTCACTTGATTGTGGTGGTCTGGAACCTAACCTGCAATATCTCCAAGGCATGCCCATACTACTTTTGTAGTAGGTTGGTGCAAGAGTAATTGCAATTTTTCCATTACTTTCAGTGGCAACAACCACAATTACTTTTGCACCAACCCAATACATCTAATGATTTGAGTGATAGATATGAATTGAAAATATTCCAAGTGTGCTAGTATCCAAACTTTCAGGTCAGTATGAATAGAAAGGAACTTAGTCTTTATATCTATTTGGCCCAAGGTTCAAAAATCCTATGAAAGGAATCTTTTTGGCTCAGTTACCATATCTTAGGGAGACAGACCCAAGAATTTCCCAGAAGGAGGAGTTTGCTGTTGCTTTTGGCAAAGTGATCCAGGTAGTTTATATTGTCCTTTATTTGTGTGCTATTTTGAATAAGTAAATAAATAAGTCTGTATTTTTACATATAAATATGTAGGTACACATATATTTATGTGTGTGTGCATATGTATACTTGCGTATATATGCTATATATAGTTATATAATGTGTTTTATCACAATATTCACTTTATTGTGAATATATACATTTTACATACATATAAACACACATACACACATTTTATACTCTTTCCATTTTTAAGACATTTTAATTTTAATTTTATGTTAACAGTTGTTTCCATGGAATACATATTTTAAAAGCCCATTTAGTTATTCAGAGCTTTGTACAGATGTGGATTTAAAAATACATATATGTAAAAAGGCTATTAGTCTGTTCTCTGTTTTATCTAAAAGAGGTGTTTTAATAGGTATCCCTTGTAGCTGGGACTACAGATGTGTACCACCACACCTGGCTAATTTTTTCTTTCAATTTTTTTTTTTTTTTTTTTTGTAGAAACGAGGTCTCACTATATTGCCTAGGCCAGTCTCTAACTCCTGGGCTCAAGTGATCCTCCTGCCTTGACCTCCCAAAGTGCTGACATTACAGGCATGGGTCACTGTACACATCCTAAGTGTTCTTTATTTTAAAATATTTCAGCTTCTACTCACCCCGAAGTAGATGAACTAAACAGGGAAAAATTTTAGCATTTTTTATATGTAGATGATGGGCATAAATATGTGCGTTACATTTTTCTCTCCACTTTTCTAATTTGAATTTTTTAAGTAATAAAATTTACCATACCATTTCCCTTACTGTTTCTATTATCACAGATGGATTTAACATTCTCATTTTCATTTTTCTATGTGTACCCTATAGCCAGCAGTGCTTTGTATTTATTTCTCTTCTTTCCTTTCAGAAAAAAACATCATCTATAAATAATAACTCTAATACCAAACATTTACTGGTTGCTTACTATGTTCCGTGTATTACCTCAGTGATCGACTTGTATAAACTCATTTAATCTTCACAACACCCCTATTAAATAGGTAATAATAATAATCTCATTTCATCGAGTAACAAACTGAGGTACAGATAAATTAAATGGCTTGTCCTAGTTCTCACGACTAATAATTGAAAGATTAGGGATGGGATCCTTTGCAATGTAGCTGTGTTGCTCAGGTTATTAACCAATAAACTATATTGCTTCTCTAGGACAGTTTATTTCAAATACATGAGAGTTCTCCATATGCAACAGTACATTACACAATGGACATCCGCATATATAAATTGTTTAAAAAATATGTTAAGGCAATACAAATAATTACAGGATTGAAATAAATGTTAAAATGATAAGAAATTTTAATGGCTGAGGTTGTTTAGTTCGGAAATGGTGTATGATCGCAAAAGCAGCATATATTTTATACTTCATATGAAGTCTTTTATTACTCATAGATGATAAGACTTTGTGTGTGTGTGTGTGTGTGTGCTTTAGTGACCCAAATAAAATACCAACTCAATAAGCTATTGTAAGATACATAAAATTTTCAAAATTATTAATCAGGAATGTGAATAATCTGCCCATTACCTCTGGGTTCAGAGAGGCCAGGACAGTGGGTTCTGAAGAAATTAGCATGATTTATTAGTAGTTCCAAGTCGTATCCATTTCAATTTATCAGCATGACCTTGCCAAGTCTCTTTAAATAGCTTCTAGTGTTCACCTTGAGTCTCTATTCTGCCTTGAACAGTGGTATAGTTTTGTGACCTTTGTTTCTCGTTTTAGTTTATACTTGCTACAACAGGTCAGTCTCTGGTTTCAACTTTCCTTTAGTCACAGGCTGAATTGATTGGAATATTTGTGTTCAATGGACCAGAATAATTTGTCCTTGGTCCTTTACTGAGGTCCTTAAAAGTAGCAATACAAAGACCAGGTTTATTTGATGAAAATAGGAGCAGAGACTTCTTATTCTAAGGCCAGTTCCTTAACTCTCTAGTGGGTGATGTTACACAAGACATTTAACTAAGGTTCAATGTTCTCATATTAAAATTTGGCAAAATGAGATGTACTCTGTTTGCTGTATAGAAATGCTGTCAGGTTCAAGTAAGACAAAATATTTTAGCAGCTCCCACATCTGTTCATATTATATTATTGTGACTGATTTTTGTTAATGTTCTTGTGTCCATTTTACTTTAAGCCTCTGCTGAAGTGCCTTTCTCTCAGAGGCAATATATCTTATTCTCAGAATATATATTATGTGTATCTATAGTTCATCTTTTTGATAATTTCTCAATTCTTAATGGTAATGCATTATTCACTTCACGGAGACAGTTGACTCCTACTATCTGTAAGTCCAACTATTGTTCTTGGTCTGAAAGCATTTCCTAAATTCTCAGGTGATGGGGCATATCAAAATATGGAAACCTGCACTTTACCTATCTTTCTAAAAGTGACCATTTGAAAATTAAATTGGTATTTCTAATCTGTGACAGACATGTGACTGAGCCCTTTATATCCAAGTCTATTTAGACAAAATACACCTTGGCAGTTACAGCAAACATTGATCCACTCTCTCCATAAAATATGTAGATAGTGTCTAGTTGTTGAACATTTCACCTCTTGGTACAGCTATGCTAATCTTCCTATGGGAGTTATAGATCTAGCACAGAATAAAAGAAATGGCAGTTTTTCAATAAGTGTTGAATAAATGGATGAAGAATAAAGTTTATATTTTAAGGATAGTCTTTTGGCTTCACAGATGATATTCATAGCAGTATTCAAGTTTTGAAGTGTAATCTTGAAGCTCTTAATGTGTAATATGATTCCAGTTATTAATTTAAGTTTTAGTAAACATTTAATAATTTATAATGTATTTGATCCATATACGGTAGGGATGCCATTTCTGTAGGAAAACTGACATTTGATACATACACATAGAATGCAGTATTTACGAATGGTGATACAAATTTGACTACACCTTCGTTTCTTTCATTTGTGATAAATCCATTTTTATTTGACTCTTTTCTTTCTTCCTAAAACAGAAGAACATAAAATCTTTTGCCACTACTTACTCAGATTACGCATCTACTGATATTCTCATTGGTGTCTAGGTAAGGTTATAGATTTGAACATGAAAATGATTTTGGATAAGCGTACATTTAAGCCTTAAGAAATCTGTTATGCAGGATTTGATTAATTCTTTTCTACAGAATACTTAAGGCTACATCAAATGCACTGTCTAGGGGTACATCATTAGTTAAATGGAACACTGTTTTGTTATTTCAGTAAAAGTGATTCTAGATATTAAGAAAAAAACAAAATTATTTCTCCTCAAAGAGAAAAAAAAATTAGTTATCTAATGATCATATACAACAGCTTTATTAATTTCCATAATACTAACTGTAGTTTTTATTTCATTTTTGTAAGCATTTTTTCATTTTTGTAAGCACTTTGTAATACTGCAGTGAAGCAAACACATGTCATTCCATGGAGTGTTTGACAAGGTCATTGCATCAAATAGCTTCTTGAGTTTTTGCTTCTTAATTTTATTTGCTTGGTTTGATTTAAATTAAAAACAAACATAAAAATTTTCCTTGCAGTTACTTATCATAAACAAAATGGCTTGGAAATACATTTTATCATTTATCATAGAAAGGACAAAGATAAGTGTTTAAAAAAACAACCCACTAAAATAACCATGACTGCAAAGTCCTGGCCTTAAAGGTTCTGTTTCTTTTTGTTTGACACAACTAGTCAAAACATCAGGCACTTTTTCCTCCCTGAACACTTTCAGGCTGTTTTCTCAATGTACTCATTGGTGTTTGCCAACTTGCTGATATAATTTACTGACAAAATACAGTGCTTTATTTTTTTTTCAGTAAAATATTGGTCAAATTGTGTGTGTGAAATGACTCAACAAGTCCATTAAAGTGTCATTAATTTTAAATTCTGCCCCCACATATTCAGTTCATTAGCATTAGGGATTTTAACGTTTATTTTTTAATGTCTATGTGGGGAAAGTAATGAACCATAGCCTTACTTTTATCAAATAATTACATTTTCTGATTTTACAGTATGAATGTACTAAATTAACTGCTTGTTAATGATTAATATATGTTTTGATACACATATGATGTTAATTAAAATAATATTTAGGAATACGAAAACTATTTTCTGAAAAGTTGAATTCCAATATAATTATAATTAAAAAATGTAGTAGAATTTTTTGAGTTCCATTGTAGGATAATAGTAGAGCATGTTGGTGTTTTTCCACTGTCATATTAATGTATGTCTATTAAGGAATAAATACAACAAAGAGGAAAATAGGAAATTTGTTCTTGTAAGTTAACCAAATCCTAAAACTATTTAATGTATATCAGTTTACCTATTTTTACAGGTATTTAAAATTACATAGTTATAATATTCCTACGTTGGCTTCCTGCTTTCTTTAGTTTACATTGTAAGTATTTTAAAGAGTATTTTACATTTTCTATATTGACTGTGGTTTGATTTGTGCGTCAAGTCAATTTTTGTAGCAATTTCATATTAATAACTGGCCAAATTTGGCCCCTGTGAAAATATACATATGTAAATTTTTTTGATACATATGAAAGTTATCTTCAACCAATAAACACTTTGACCTGTTTGGAAAAAGAAAAACATAAACTAAGTATCTGAGAAGATATTGTTTACTATATTTAAAATGGAACACTTCTATGAAAAAAATCTAAATCACAAGCAGACACCTACATATGATATATGAAGGAAACTTCAAGGTTTAAATAAACAATATAGTCAGTGGTCAAGGTACAGGCCTAAGAATTAGAATGATTAATTATGAACAATTTATTTAGCTTCCCTATTCTAATAGGGAATTGCAAGTAGTTACGAGGGTGAAAGTTGCTGATCAAATATTTCTCTTTTCTTCCTCTTTTGAACACATTCCCATCAGGCTTTAGTTCTTAACCATTTTACCAAAGCTGTCGTTTTTCTGAAAAAATATTCATGTTGTCAAATCCAAAGTTTAATTCTCAGTTCCCATTTTACTTTATTTCTTATTATAAACTACTGGCCACCTATAATCTGTTCTCAACACAGAAGCCAGAATGTTCATTTTAAAATGTAAGTTGTATCATGTTATTTTTCTGCTCAGAATCTTATAGTGGGTTTCTGCTCATGAAAGCAGACCATTGGGCCGGGTGCGGTGGCTCAGGCCTCTAAGTCCAGCACTTTGGTAGGCCAAGGTGGGCGGATCACGAGGTCAGGAGATCGAGACCATCCTGGCTAACAGGATGAAACCCCGTCTCTACTAAAAATACAAAAAATTAGCCGGGCGTGGTGGCGGGCGCCTGTAGTCCCAGCTACTAGGGAGGCCGAGGCAGGAGAATGGCGTGAACTCGGGAGGCGGAGCTTGCAGTGAGTGGAGATCGTGCCACTGCACTCCAGCCTGGGCGACAGAGCGAGACTCCGTCTCAAAAAAAAAAAAAAAAAAAAAAGGAAAGCGGACCATTGATGTCTTCTTGAAAAACTTTTCTCAACTGTCTCCTGGGGCATCCCACTTTCCTTGTATTTTTCTGGCATCTCCCTTAGTTTTCTTCAGTGATTTCTCATGATCCTCTCTAATCTACAAGTTTTGGAGATTCCCAAATCTCCGTGTTGGGTTTTCTTGTGTTTTCTATATTCACTTCCTTGGTAGTCTCTTCTACTTTAACATTATATGTGATTTGAATGCTTATTATTTCCAAATTTTTACCTCTAGCCCAAATGTTCCACTCTAGGTATATAGCTACTTTCTCAAACATCTTCACTAGGATTTTTGATAGGCCCATCCAACTAATATGTCCAAAGCTAAACTTCTGCTCTCCACTCACACCCCTAAAAATGTCTTTTTTAAAAGCTTTTACAGTTTCAAAAATGACAACTCCTTTCTTTCATTAGCAAAAGTCAAAAACATTGACTTCTTCCTCTCATACATCACATATAGGATCCATAAGCAAATCCTATGGCTTCTACCTTACGTACATTGAGATATTACCTCTCACTGCTTATGCCGCTGATACTTTGCAACCAAACGACCCTCATTACTCATCTGGATTATTGTGTATCTTTGCAACTAGTTGGACTGGCTGCCTATAATCTGTTCTCAACACAGAAGCCAGATGATCAACTTAAAATATAAGTTGTATCATGTTACTCCTCTGCTCAGAATCTTATAGTGGGTTTCTGCTCATGAAATAAAAGCTAGAGTATGAATAATAGCCTACCTACTTCTACCAGAATTAGGATTTATCCCCTTGTTAGCTGTCTGATCCCTCCTACCATTCTTCTCCTCCCTCACTCTGCAGCCGCCCATTAGCCTCCTTGCTGCTATATAAATCCCTTTCAGCTCTTGCCTGAGGGCCTTTGCACTTGTTTCCTCTGCCAGAAATGCTCTGAAATGCTCTCCTTGTCGTTTTCCACATAGCTTCCTACCAGTTACATTCAGGTTTTTACTCGAATTTTACCTTCTCAATGAAAGAGTCTTTGGTCATACTATGTAAAATTGTAAATTTTACATGCACTTTTATCACTGCTCACTGAATAGTACCTTGTATTTTATTTGTTTGTCATGTTTTGTTATTGCTCTAAACTCCGCAAAGTTGGGTTATTTATTTGTTCATTGCTTTATTCCCAGTACCTATAAAAATGCCTAGCACATGGAAACAGCTCAATACATTTGTTGAATTAATTAAATATTCATTGAATGAATGAATTTTAAATCACATAGTACATATTCAGCTCATAGGAAGCAATATTATGATGATGTTATTGATTTTATTATTATATATAGTGGTATGTATAGTACTGATTAGTCATTATCTGTAGTATTAATTTTTCAGCTGATGTTTCATCTCAATTGCATTTCTATGGAATAAAATGTCTTCTAAATTATCTACTGCTACACTCCTATTAGTGGAGAGGGACATCAGAGTGAGGGTATTTCTTTCTCTCATTCAATAAAATATATGAGAATTAGGACACAACACATATTCCTGAGAGGGATCTCAGAAGATAATAATCTATGCTTGATGTGGACATGAGAGCTAGAAAATTTCATGCTGTGATCTTAAGGATTTTAAATATTTCTGAGATAACTTTGACTACTTAAGCCAAACCAAAGAGCTATTTGTTAGAGGTAGGGGACCTAAAAGTGACCAAAATCATTAGAAAAGATGATATATGAAAAATTTCTAAAGATGTTGAGATTATTCAGTCTTAAGAAAAGTTGAGAAATGTCCATCTTTAAGTGTATGTCAGACAGCACTGACCAAATAGTTACTATAGCTACCAAAAATAGAAGAAAGGAAATTACGTAGTGGTCTTTGGCTCAAATTTAAAAAAATTCCGGCAAGTTATAGTTGTTAAACATGAGGATATGTTATTTAATAAAATATTTTCTTTTAATCTTTCATGGTAGTTTAAAAATAAAATAAAACTTCTTTCCTGGAATGAGTCAATGATCTAAACTCTAAGAAGGGTTTGCATTTTAGATGCAAAAACATAGCTGCTGAATGCAACACTTTTCAATGAAATTTTAACAATAGCACATAATGAAGGCTAAAATCCTTTGGACATTTATTATCTATTTGTCATATACCACATACTAGAGATACAATACTTTTTAGTGTATGGTGTACTCTCAAATAGCCTTCCTCTAAAGCATGACAATGTCATGTAAACAACAGCAATAATAATAGCACCTGAAATTTATGTATCACATTCTTTAAGTAAGCATGTATCTGTGTTGTCTCACTTAGTCTTCAAAACAATACTGTGAGGTAGATACTACTATTATGTTTGTATTGCCAGTGAAGAAACTGAGGCTAGGAGGTAATGCAACCCACAAAACACTATTAATCTAATAAGTACAGAGATGTAGTTAGGAGCACTTATGGCTCACTCCAAACCCTGTGCTCCTAGCCCCAGTGTTGTTCTTTCTAACAAGTGCTAGAATGCTGTGTGATGAGCATGCTATCAGCTGCGTGGGCTTGAATCCTTTAACAGCCCTTTGATTTCCTGTGACTTTTTAAATGTCTGTAGCTCTCATTTCTTACATTTATAAAGTGGGTTTAATAATAATAATTATATCATCTGTGAGATGATTTATGTGTAGAAAACAGTGTTAATATGCATTAAGTGTAAGCCATCAGAGAAGAATAACAGCATCATGAGATGAGAGGGAAGCTTTGATTTGTCTCAGATTGCATGACTGTAAAAAGCATCATTGAAATATCTGCTTTTGAGTTAAGCCTTAAAGTATAAATAACATTATACTAGTCAAAGAAAGTAAAGAGTAAAATGAAGTACTTTAAGGGTATGGCCTTTGGGGTTAGATAGGCTTGATTTCTAGTCCAGGCCTTGTCAATTACAAATTAATTCCTAGACCTCCACAGGTACATCTTGAAATCAGGGCAGTAATGATATCCACTTTCACGATATTGTGAAGATTAGATGAGTCACTGTAGGCAAAGGGCTAAGAGCAGTTTGTGGCACACAATAAAGGCAGCTATTTTTATTGTGAATTATCTGTATTTAGGACAAACACCATGGAAGCAATAAACAGTAAGCTTTGAAAGAAAGAGAATAGGAGATGGTGAAGACTATGAAAGATTTTTGTCAATTAATATTAGCAAAAAATGTTTAAAATCTTAATATCACAGAGTTTTGTGTTTTTAAATAAATAAGCATAAAGTATAAAACATGTATACTCAACCATAAAATTGAAGAAAAATGTTTAGAAACAAAGAAGATATGAAATTATGAGCTGTAGTATAACAATTCTCTGAGGAAGGCTTTTTTTAATGATATAATCATATATATATAAATATATATATTTTTAAATAAATTGCAACAGAGTCTTGCTCTGTCACCCAGGCTGGAGTGCAGTGGCATAATCTCTACTCACTGCAGCCTCCACCTCCCAGGTTCATGCGATTTTCCCACCTCAGCCTCCGGAGTAGCTGGGACTACAGGTCTGCACCACCACGCCTGGCTAATTTTTGTATTTTTAGTAGAGATGGTGTTTCACTATGTTGACCAGGCTGATCTCAAGCTCCTGACCTCAAGTGATCTGCCTTCCTCGGCCTCCCAAAGTGCTGGGATAACAGGCATGACTCATGGCACCCTGCCTGATACGATCATATATTTGAAAATTATATATATATATATACACACACACACATATATATACACTCGACCCTTGAATGACTCAGATGTTAGGAGCACCACCCCTCCACCTGTCCCCCAACCCAACACCATGTAGTTGAAAATCTGAGAATAACTTCTTCCTCCTCTAAAACTTAACTACTGATAGACTATTGTTGATTGGAAGTCTTACCATTAAGTTAAACAGGAATCAACACATATTTTATATGTTAGGTATTGTATATTGTATTCTGAAAGTAAGCTGAAGAAAAGAAAGTGTTATTAAGAAAATCATGTGAAAGAGATAATAAATGTACTGATTATTAACTGGAAGTGGATCATCATAAAGGTTTTCAGCCTTGTCTTCACATTGAGTAGGCAGAGGAAGAGTAGGGCTGTTCTTACTGTTTCAGGGTGACAGGCAGAAGAAAATCCCAGTTATTATAAATGGACTCATGCAGTTCAAACCCATGTTGTTTAAGAGTCAAACTATATAAAGTTTCATACATAGATGACTTTTTCATATAAATATATATGATTTTGAAAAAAAACCTTCAGATCACTTCTGCTGTAATGTATCTCCATGTCTATTGCTAATGTATAGTTTTCAAAGCTTTGTATAGCCATTTACCAATGAAAATCTCATCCTCCTATATTTTGATTCAAAGCATACCATATTGACACCAATGTCTCCTGAATATCCCTTAACTGACTTTTTCATGGGTTTAAAGTCTGTGTTATTGATACAGCTGTCTAGCTTGAGGAACTTAAAATATTTCTTTTAGAACTTTACATTGAATAGACTGTGATGCTAAGATGGCAGTTTCTCTATTTAAGCAATATGTTGGATATGAGTAGCATTTGTCCTAATGTTAGTTTCAGGGAGATTATTGTAATATAATGAAAGCCCACAGTGCTCCTAGAGATGTCCTACCTTCCTACTGCTGTGGGTGATATTTTCAGTTGTAATTACAGTCTTCCTTTCTAAAGCTCCAATTAATTGAAGTAAAAACCGGTAATTTTTTTTTTGGATTTTTAAATATTTGACAGAGTTTGTTCTTCATTTACTCTGCTATATTTTTATCTGGTAGTGACACTCACTTGCTTCTTTTGAAATGGCTAGAGTTGTAAACACGTAGGTTATGATGCCCAACCTAATATATGCATGATGCTTATTGCTCTCCTTTTTGAGTATTGCAGATACATGTTGCTTTGCAGCTGTGCCATTTAGAAATTCTCTCATGTTAAGAAAATGTTAACTTCCCTGAACTACAGATTCATCATCTGTTAAATGGTGATAATGTTATTTACTCTATAAATTAGGATTTCAAAAAGGATGTACATATGAAACATCAAGTTAGCATTTAAGGCCTGACTAGCTGAACATGTTTTGTGCCAATTGTGTGCTAGAGATAGTTCTGGATAGTTTACTTGGATTTTTTTTTTAATCTTTTCAGTAACGCTTTAAGGTATCTCATAGTCCCGATTTTACAGATGAGTAAATTGAGGCAAAAATAATTTAAGTAAGTTCATGCAGCTGATGTAAGAGGTAGAATTTGTAATCGAGCAGCCTGTGTCCAGAGCACGCACCTTTTGGGTTGTTTACTGTTATGCATATATATTTTATATGTCATATATATAATCTGTGATAAATAATTGGTGGGTGTGGTCAAATAATAAATAATATATGCCGTCCTCTGGGTTTATCATAGTGAATGATCAATAAAACATGAAATAGGCTGGGCGCAGCTGTAATCTCAGCACCTTGGGAGGCCAAGCCGGGTGGATCACAAGGTCAAGAGATCGAGATCATCCTGGCCAACATGTTGAAACCCCGTCTCTACTAAAATAAAAAAAAAAATTAGCTGGGCATGGTGGTGCACACCTGTAGTCCCAGCTGCTCGGGAGGCTGAGGCAGGGGAATCGCTTGAACCTGGCAGGCAGAGATTGCAGTGAGCCAAGATCACACCACTGCACTCCAACCTGGTGACAGAGTGAGACTCCGTCTCAAAAAAAAAAAAAAAAATAATAATAATAATAATTAAAAAAATCATGAAATATGAGTATATGGGCAATATATGTTGTGATTTATAAAAATTAATGGTATCACTGTATTGAGGATTTGGTTTGTTTTGCTTAAAAACCTATTGTACTTCTTCACTGCTTTCATTTTTTTTTTAAACAAAACATTGACCTTACTTTTTAAAAATATTTATTTATACAACTTTCTTCCACAGGGCTTTAAGCAGCTATTTATTTTTGTAGCACACGAAATAGCACACTGTCTAGAAAACAGCAGATTTAGAATAACTATTGTAAGATAAATGAATAAATAAGTAAATGAAGCCATTAACATGGATGGAGAATTAGAGAAGGACATTCTAAATGTGAGTCACCCTATGTACAAACAAGTTGGAGTTAGAGATGAAGACAGAGCATTTGAGAGACAATAATCATCACCAAAATTCAGTAATAATAGCAATGTTTACCGTAATGTTGTTTGTGGAGGTCTTTTCTCTTCAATAGTACCTGAACGTTAATGTCATTCAGTGTCAACTTTTGAATGACTGTGGTATGATATTTTAATAGATACGAGAAATAATAATTCAGTGCTCATGTTCTTAAAAGTTCTAACAATTGTGACAAACCTTACTTAGCCTGAGGTTGAATTTCTAGAGGGATCATTAAATACTAGGATATTCTCTAAAAGACAGAAAAAAAATGCTTATCTGGAGAAGGGAATGGAAGATAAGTATTATAAGTTAATATCATTATGCCCAAGTCATAGAAAATGGTTATGACATTACGACTATAATGCAGATACATACTGCCCACACATCTCTTTAGCCAAAGTTGGTTCTCTAAATAGGAAGATTTTAAAAAAATGAAATCATTGTTATTGAGTTTATTTGACTGGGAGATCACAAAAAATTACAAAAAAAATTGAATACAATTTACCACTCAGAAGTTTAACTGATTGTTCTAAAACACATAATGTAGTTTTCTTTTGCTCTACTGAGACTGCTAAGGGGACCAATATCTTGGTAAGTGCAAAAGGCATAGAACACACTCCCAGCTAACAGAAGCTCTTGATGTTCAAGAGCATTTGGGCTAAACTATCTCAGAAAGAATTAGATCATTCATATATTGGAGGCAAGGGAAAGGTATCTGCCTTGGTGCCTCACTTACCCTGTGTTTTCAGGAGGCCTAGATATAGTTTGCAGCGGTGCTGTTGGATACTAGGAAGTCTCATCTTCAGTATCTGCTGAGGCTGGGGGTATGCCCCATGGCAGCCAATTTAAAATTGCTTCAGCTTCAAGAGGAAAAACAAATTTTAGAACACCTGAATCTCTGCAGGCGAATCTCTGAATATTTTCCTGCCTAAAGCATATAGCACTGTAGATCACAAGTTAGTATCTTTAGAATTGGCAACTATTAACTGAAAAATTAATTTTTCTTATTATCTCTCTCTCACTTTCAAATAACAGAAAAAAATGAGAATTTCTATTTGTATAGTTAGAATTCTGTATAATACCTGCAACATTTTCAACACATGATGAATATAAATTGAAGAGAACAACGATGAAAGGGGGAAAGATAATTATGGGGTTTAGAAAAGCTATAATCTTAATTTTCTTGTGAAGCATTGTTTCTCAACAAATTATTTTTTTAGAACTGGTCTGAACTAGAGTTTACAACTTACCTATAATTTTGTTTGGCAAAGATAAATGTTCAGGTATTCTGTGATATGCTAGATCCTTTCCTTGAAAATTGTAGATTAGTTTTAGGGAAAATTTAAGGCATTTAAATATTTTCTTTAAAAAAAAGAAATAATGGTCATTACTTGCTTTCTTTTAAAATAAGCATTCTCTTTCCAATATGTATACAGCCACGAGAGATGCTGAAAAGGTTCTAGATTTCTATAAAGCCATGACTTTATGGAACATTTAAATGGCAGTAATTTGGCTGGCTTTACCATCAGCTGCATAAACATCAATGTCTATTGACACAATATAAAGGCACAAGTGGAGTATAGCCTGACATCCTGATGCCTGTGCTGAGGTTTAATAGTGCATCTGTATCACTTTTCCCAGTGGGAAATAACAGGATGTTGCATTGTAATTTTTTACTACTGTGTAATAAAATATAGCCGTAATAAATAGCATCTAAGCAAATAAAGCGGATTTGGACCAAATCCATTTTGCCTTCATCACTTAGTATATAGCTCATGCTTTTAAGTAGTTGTGGATCCTAAATTGGCTTAATTGGATCAACTTGCATTTGACTGTCTTTGACTGCAGTGAAGTAGAGACAGATATTTTATTTTTATTTGCTATTTAATATTTAGGTAATATTTTTTAGTAAATTTGCTTTTGTATTCCATTGTGCTTATTAACAGTTTGTCTGGATTATGATGTAAATTGTGTTCCGATTAAGTTAGTTGAACTTTTAAGCTTATTATTGCTGTTGCTTTGTTATTTTTACTGTTATTCATATACCTAATGTTGATAATTGAATAGTCAAACCAAGACTGTTGTGTACTGTTAAGAAAGTTTACAATTGACTGTGAATGTCCTGGGAGTAGGAACAATATTTAACTCAGTTTTGTAGCGCAGTTAGCTAGCCCCGCTTTAGGTTTACTGTGGCTCTTTCTTTGTTTATTAGATTGATTATAGAATGAAAATGATTGCAAACAATCATTTCTTTTGAAATCTAAATATATAAAAGTTTGCCTTTTATGTAATTTAATTTGTCATCCATTTTAATAGAAATAAAAGTTAAAGTAGCACATTGAAATATTAAAATATTAAAAAGCTGCTGTCTGTTAGGAATTTTGCCAAACATTAGAAGAAAATAGCAAATTTGGGATGTACAAAAATGATTTCAGACAAGTTTTTTAAAACTCTGTCGCTTTTTCTTTTTTTATTTATTTTTTTAATATTATACTTTTAAGTTTTAGGGTACATGTGCACATTGTGCAGGTTAGTTACATACGTATACATGTGCCATGCTGGTGTGCTGCACCCACTAACTCGTCATCTAGCATTAGGTATATCTCCCAATGCTATCCCTCCCCCCTCCCCCCACCCCACAACAGTCCCCAGAGTGTGATGTTCCCCTTCCTGTGTCCATGTGATCTCATTGTTCAATTCCCACCTATGAGTGAGAATATGCGGTGTTTGGTTTTTTGTTCTTGTGATAGTTTACTGAGAATGATGATTTCCAATTTCATCCATGTCCCTACAAAGGACATGAACTCATCATTTTTTATGGCTGAATAGTATTCCATGGTGTATATGTGCCACATTTTCTTAATCCAGTCTATCATTGTTGGACATTTGGGTTGGTTCCAAGTCTTTGCTATTGTGAATAATGCCCCAATAAATATACGTGTGCATGTGTCTTTATAGCAGCATGATTTATAATCCTTTGGGTATATACCCAGTAATGGGATTGCTGGGTCAAATGGTATTTCTAGTTCTAGATCCCTGAGGAATCGCCACACTGACTTCCACAATGGTTGAACTAGTTTACAGTCCCACCAACAGTGTAAAAGTGTTCCTATTTCTCCACATCCTCTCCAGCACCTGTTGTTTCCTGACTTTTTAATGATCGCCATTCTAACTGGTGTGAGATGGTATCTCATTGTGGTTTTGATTTGCATTTCTCTGATGGCCAGTGATGGTGAGCATTTTTTCATGTGTCTTTTGGCTGCATAAATGTCTTCTTTTGAGAAGTGTCTGTTCATGTCCTTCGCCCACTTTTTGATGGGGTTGTTTGTTTTTTTCTTGTAAATTTGTTTGAGTTCATTGTAGATTCTGGATATTAGCCCTTTGTCAGATGAGTAGGTTGCGAAAATTTTCTCCCATTTTGTAGGTTGCCTGTTCACTCTGATGGTAGTTTCTTTTGCTGTGCAGAAGCTCTTTAGTTTAATTAGATCCCATTTGTCAATTTTGGCTTTTGTTGCCATTGCTTTTGGTGTTTTAGACATGAAGTCCTTGCCCATGCCTATGTCCTGAATGGTAATGCCTAGGTTTTCTTCTAGGGTTTTTATGGTTTTACGTCTAACATTTAAGTCTTTAATCCATCTTGAATTGATTTTTGTATAAGGTGTAAGGAAGGGATCCAGTTTCAGCTTTCTACATATGGCTAGCCAGTTTTCCCAGCACCATTTATTAAATAGGGAATCCTTTCCCCATTGCTTGTTTTTCTCAGGTTTGTCAAAGATCAGACAGTTGTAGATATGCGGCATTATTTCTGAGGGCTCTGTTCTGTTCCATTGATCTATATCTCTGTTTTGGTACCAGTACCATGCTGTTTTGGTTACTGTAGCCTTGTAGTATAGTTTGAAGTCAGGTAGTGTGATGCCTCCAGCTTTGTTCTTTTGGCTTAGGATTGACTTGGCCATGCAGGCTCTTTTTTGGTTCCATATGAACTTTAAAGTAGTTTTTTCCAATTCTGTGAAGAAAGGCATTGGTAGCTTGATGAGGATGGCATTGAATCTGTAAATTACCTTGGGCAGTATGGCCATTTTCACAATACTGATTCTTCCTACCCATGAGCATGGAATGTTCTTCCATTTGTTTGTATTCTCTTTTATTTCCTTGAGCAGCGATTTGTAGTTCTCCTTGAAGAGGTCCTTCACATCCCTTGTAAGTTGGATTCCTAGGTATTTTATTCTCTTTAAAGCAATTGTGAATGGGAGTTCACTCATGATTTCGCTCTCTGTTTGTCTGTTGTTGGTGTATAGGAATGCTTGTGATTTTTGCACATTGATTTTGTATCCTGAGACTTTGCTGAAGTTGCTTATCAGCTTAAGGAGATTTTGGGCGGAGACGATGGGGTTTTCTAGATATACAATCATGTCATCTGCAAACAGGAACAATTTGACTTCCTCTTTTCCTAATTGAATACCCTTTATTTCCTTCTCCTGCCTAATTGCCCTGGCCAGAACTTCCAACGCTATGTTGAATAGGAGTGGTGAGAGAGGGCATCCCTGTCTTGTGCCAGTTTTCAAAGGGAATGCTTCCAGTTTTTGCCCATTCAGTATGATATTGGCTGTGGGTTTGTCATAGATGGCTCTTATTATTTTGAGATATGTCCCATCAATACCTAATTTATTGAGAGTTTTTAGCATGAAGGGTTGTTGAATTTTGTCAAAGGCCTTTTCTGCATCTATTGAGATAATCCTGTGGTTTTTGTCTTTGGCTCTGTTTATATGTTGGATTACATTTATTGATTTGCGTATATTGAACCAGCCTTGCATCCCAGGGATGAAGCCCACTTGATCATGGTGGATAAGCTTTTTGATGTGCTGCTGGATTCGGTTTGCCAGTATTTTATTGAGGATTTTTGCATCGATGTTCATCAAGGATATTGGTCCAAAATTCTCTTTTCTGATTGTGTCTCTGCCTGGCTTTGGTATCAGAATGATGCTGGCCTCATAAAATGAGTTAGGGAGGATTCCCTCCTTTTCTATTGATTGAAATAGTTTCAGAAGGAATAGTACCAGTTCCTCCTTGTACCTCTGGTAGAATTCGGCTGTGAATCCATCTGGTCCTGGACTCTTTTTGGTTGGTAAGCTATTGATTATTGCCACAATTTCAGATCCTATTATTGGTCTATTCAGAGATTCAACTTCTTCCTGGTTTAGTGTTGGGAGAGTGTATGTGTCAAGGAATTTATCCATTTCTTCTAGATTTTCTAGTTTATTTGCATAGAGGTGTTTGTAGTATTCTCTGATGGTAGTTTGTATTTCTGTGGGATCGGTGGTGATATCCCCTTTATCATTTTTTATTGCGTCTGTTTGATTCTTCTATCTTTTTTTCTTTATTAGTCTTGCTAGCAGTCTATCAATTTTGTTGATCCTTTCAAAAAACCAGCTCCTGGATTCATTAATTTTTTGAAGGGTTTTTTGTGTCTCTATTTCCTTCAGTTCTGCTCTGATTTTAGTTATTTCTTGCCTTCTGCTAGCTTTTGAATGTGTTTGCTCTTGCTTTTCTAGTTCTTTTAATTGTGATGTTAGGGTGTCAATTTTGGATCTTTCCTGCTTTCTCTTGTGGGCATTTAGTGCTACAAATTTCCCTCTACACACTGCTTTGAATGCATCCCAGAGATTCTGGTATGTTGTGTCTTTGTTCTCGTTGGTTTCAAAGAACATCTTTATTTCTGCCTTCATTTCGTTATGTACCCAGAAGTCATTCAGGAGCAGGTTGTTCAGTTTCCATGTAGTTGAGCGGTTTTGAGTGAGATTCTTAATCCTGAGTTCTAGTTTGATTGCACTGTGGTCTGAGAGATAGTTTGTTATAATTTCTGTTCTTTTACATTTGCTGAGGAGAGCTTTACTTCCAAGTATGTGGTCAATTTTGGAATAGGTGTGATGTGGTGCTGAAAAAAATGTATATTCTGTTGATTTGGGGTGGAGAGTTCTGTAGATGTCTATTAGGTCCGCTTGGTGCAGAGCTGAGTTCAATTCCTGAGTATCCTTGTTGACTTTCTGTCTCGTTGATCTGTCTAATGTTGACAGTGGGGTATTAAAGTCTCCCATTGTTAATGTGTGGGAGTCTAAGTCTCTTTGTAGGTCACTCAGGACTTGCTTTATGAATCTGGGTGCTCCTGTATTGGGTGCATATATATTTAGGATAGTTAGCTCTTCTTGTTGAATTGATCCCTTTACCATTATGTAATGGCCTTGTCTCTTTTGATCTTTGTTGGTTTAAAGTCTGTTTTATCAGAGACTAGGATTGCAACCCCTGCATTTTTTTGTTTTCCATTGTCTTGGTAGATCTTCCTCCATCCTTTTATTTTGAGCCTCTGTGTGTCTCTTCACGTGAGATGGGTTTCCTAAATACAGCACACTGATGGGTCTTGACTCTTTATCCAATTTGCCAGTCTGTGTCTTTTAATTGGAGCATTTAGTCCATTTACATTTAAAGTTAATACTGTTATGTGTGAATTTGATCCTGTCATTATGATGTTAGCTGGTTATTTTGCTCGTTAGTTGATGCAGTTTCTTCCTAGTCTCGATGGTCTTTACATTTTGGCATGATTTTGCAGCGGCTGGTACCGGTTGTTCCTTTCCATGTTTAGTGCTTCCTTCAGGAGCTCTTTTAGGGCAGGCCTGGTGGTGACAAAATCTCTCAGCATTTGCTTATCTGTAAAGTATTTTATTTCTCCTTCACTTATGAAGCTTAGTTTGGCTGGATATGAAATTCTGGGTTGAAAATTCTTTTCTTTAAGAATGTTGAATATTGGCCCCCACTCTCTTCTGGCTTGTAGAGTTTCTGCCGAGAGATCCGCTGTTAGTCTGATGGGCTTCCCTTTGAGGGTAACCCGACCTTTCTCTCTGGCTGCCCTTAACATTTTTTCCTTCATTTCAACTTTGGTGAATCTGACAATTATGTGTCTTGGAGTTGCTCTTCTCGAGGAGTATCTTTGTGGCGTTCTCTGTATTTCCTGAATCTGAACATTGGCCTGCCTTGCTAGATTGGGGAAATTCTCCTGGATAATATCCTGCAGAGTGTTTTCCAACTTGGTTCCATTCTCCCCATCACTTTCAGGTACACCAATCAGACGTAGATTTGGTCTTTTCACATAGTCCCATATTTCTTGGAGGCTTTGCTCGTTTCTTTTTATTCCTTTTTCTCTAAACTTTCCTTCTTGCTTCATTTCATTCTTTTCATCTTCCATCGCTGACACCCTTTCTTCCAGTTGATCGCATCAGCTCCTGAGGCTTCTGCATTCTTCACGTAGTTCTCGAGCCTTGGTTTTCAGCTCCATCAGCTCCTCTAAGCACTTTTCTGTATTGGTTATTCTAGTTATACATTCTTGTAAATTTTTTTCAAAGTTTTCAACTTCTTTGCCTTTGGTTTGGATGTCCTCCCGTAGCTCAGAGTAATTTGGTCGTCTGAAGCCTTCTTCTCTCAGCTCGTCACAGTCATTCTCACTCCAGCTTTGTTCCGTTGCTGGTGAGGAGCTGCGTTCCTTTGGAGGAGGAGAGGCGCTCTGATTTTTAGAGTTTCCAGTTTTTCTGTTCTGTTTTTTCCCCATCTTTGTGGTTTTATCTACTTTTGGTCTTTGATGATGGTGATGTACAGATGGGTTTTTGGTGTGGATGTCCTTTCTGTTTGTTAGTTTTCCTTCCAACAGACAGGACCCTCAGCTGCAGGTCTGTTGGAGTACCCTGCAGTGTGAGGTGTCAGTGTGCCCCTGCTCAGGATGCCTACCAGTTAGGCTGCTCGGGGGTCAGGGGTCAGGGACCCACTTGAGGAGGCAGTCTGCCCGTTCTCAGATCTCCAGCTGCGTACTGGGAGAACCACTGCTCTCTTCAAAGCTGTCAGACAGGGACATTTAAGTCTGCAGAGGTTACTGCTGTCTTTTTGTTTGTCTGTGCCCTGCCCCCAGAGGTGGAGCCTACAGAGGCAGGCAGGCCTCCTTGAGCTGTGGTGGGCTCCACCCAGTTCGAGCTTCCCTGCTGCTTTGTTTACCTAAGCAAGCCTGGGCAATGGTGGGCGCCCCTCCCCCAGCCTTGCTGCTGCCTTGCAGTTTGATCTCAGACTGCTGTGCTAGCAATCAGCGAGACTCCGTGGGATAGGACCCTCCAAGCCAGGTGCGAGATATAATCTTGTGGTGCGCCATTTTTTAAGCCCGTCGGAAAAGCGCAGTATTCGAGTGGGAGTGACCCGATTCTCCAGGTGCGGTCGGTCACCCCTTTCTTTGATTAGGAAAGGGAACTCCCTGACCCCTTGTGCTTCCCGAGTGAGGCAGTGCCTCGCCCTGCTTCGGCTTGCACACAGTGCGCGCACCCACTGACCTGCGCCCACTGTCTGGCACTCCCTAGTGAGATGAACCCGGTACCTCAGATGGAAATGCAGAAATCACCCGTCTTCTGCGTAGCTCAGGCTGGGAGCTGTAGACTGGAGCTGTTCCTATTCGGCCATCTTGGCTCCTCCAACTCTGTCGCTTTTTCTAAAATATCTAGTTCATCTTTGCTCTTGATTTTTTATTGTAATAACCACAGCATGCTATTCTTAAAATTGTAATAAGCATATAATTTGAAATAGTATCCTAAAGTAATAAGAGACATAAGAATTTTTCATTTACAGGTATACATAAAATTATGTTTGCACATTTATCCCATATGAATTTGAGAATTTAACTTTCATTGTTAAGGGGGAAAGTAGAAAAAATGTTAAAATGTTAAAAGTTTTGTTATTAGCATTTCCTTTATATCTTTTGAATGCATACTTCAAAACGAATTGATTACATTTAGTAACAATGGAAATTAAATTCAGCATCAATTAAATTTAAAAATAATGCAATACTTTAATTCAGGTAAATCATTTTCATAGTTTGCTGTTCTTTGACTATTGTTATTCTGAAAAATATTGTTTCACTTTAATAGACTTTTTTACTTTTTAAAGAGTTGTGTTGCTAGCTGTATGCAACATCCATTATTTTTAAAAAGGTCTATGGATGCATTAACTTTTTCCTACAAAAAGCCAACAGGTTAAAAAAATTTTAATGAACCTTATTTGAAAGGATGACATGAATTTTCCCCCAATAGTCATGCAATATCTAAATAACTTAAAATGTAGATTTATATACTCTTCTTTTTATGTCTATAACATATAGACATAAAATATAAATACTTAAAAGTAATGTCCTCAAAAGGCAGAGTAAAATACCCACACATACACAAATCCTTTGAACTTCTTCAAGGGGGTTAACTTTGCTTCTCTGTAATACCAGTATTACCTAACCTTATTATGACTAGCTTGATCATGTATGAGTAAAACTTCAGTTATCTAGGATCTTGTTTGGGTGGGTGTGGGGGGAATTCTTTGGGTAGAAAAAAATTTCTGAAAAGTTGGGGCAAATATCCCTCCTATTCAAGTGTCCACTGCAGATGTTTGCATTTGAATAGTAGAACTATTTCCAAAGTTCTTTCTGTTTTTCTCAGAGCTTTAGGTATTTCTTCTGGATGTCAGTTTGTCAATACTCTGCTTTTGCTTCTTCTGATTTCTCTTTGTTAGAACTCTGTATAGGAAAGAAAGAATAAGTAGGTCTTGATTGAGGGCCTCTCCATGAAGTTGAGTTGAATTTTAGTGCAGTGTGCCTTTTTTTTTCACAAACATGTTTTCTGATTCAGGCTTGTAAGTTACATTGGTTTGATTTCCAGATGTTGGAGTCTCAGATAAGGGACTATTACTGTGGAACATGAAGCACATTTTTAAGACCTCAGTACTGAAGATTTTCTGCTTGAAATCTTAGACAAAGTGAGAAATAAAGCTTCATGCAATGAACTACAGGCAATGTGGGAAGGGGGCAGAGAAAAAAGGAGAAAGCAGAATGGCAATGCAATGGAAATCTGATATTTGATATGTAAGTTAATCCCTTTCAGACCTCCAGCCAGATTTTTTTTTTCACTTGTGCAGAAGCATTTCTTTATTTCCTTCTTTCTGCTTTTTGATCCCACATTCTGCCCCCTTCACAGTTGGAATGTTCCCAAAACACTTTGGCAGAGGTCACTTCTCAGAAGCTTTTTAAACTTTAGTTAGAATCCATTTATTGATTTTTTTTTCATGACCAGAGGAATGAGGATTTTTAGAAAAAGCTCATCTGAGATTCAGTGTCTGGCTTGGCAATCCAAACTGTTTTAAACCTCTGAGAACACTTCATTAGATGCCAGGTTCTTGTGTTTAGTAAAACAGTAAGGATTCTGGCATATTGGATTTTTGTGAGATTCGTATCACCTGACAATTTGGCCTTCTAGATATGTGACATAAAAATCATTTTTCTGGAACTGACATTCAGAAACTGCATAAGTTTACAAAAATTTGGTAACTCTTAAAAAAAAATCTATCATGAGTCTGTAGAAGGTATTTGGTAGCATGTGTTGGCACAATAACTTGTTCTTAGGCTATTTTTCCCTGTATTTAATAGTTCAAGATTAAACTCTAAATTTATTTATCTAAATTTACCATGAAGAGAAAGTACAGTTTTGTGAACTAAAAACTGGAAGGTTAAAGACAGGATAAATAAATGTTTAAAGAAAAGGATTTTTTCTTAAGTAGAGCATTTCTGCTTGAATGAAAGTTTAAATTTCTTGCTCAAATTTTGGACATAAACCGGGACAAGATTTCCTACATCCATAACCCTGAGATAAGTATCATATGAATCATCAAGTGTACTCCCTGAGTTACTCTGACTTACACTGTCCCAGCATGCATGTTTCAGGTTAGATTTTGGTATGTTTAACCAGTGTGAAAGGAAAGGACATGGAGCAATGGTAGAGTGCTTAAATAATATATATGTTGAAAGCTGATTATTTTGCAACACATTTCAAAATGTTTTAGTACAGAGCCTCTGTAAACGGTAAATATCTCTAAGACATTCAAAGTGAATTAATTAATATGCAATCTTTCCAAAATACAGCTCCTATAAAGACCAAGGGGTCTATATGTTCTCTTTGTATATTCATCTTAGAAAAAAATACATGAGTTTAGAATTCATATTTGTAGAAGCAGTAGCAATCAGTGTCACTTAATTGCAGGTATATATTGAAAATTATCTATTTGCTTTATGAGTGGTAGTTTCTCATTTTAACAGGAATTCTTAGAACAAATGTTTTCTTTCCTGACTTGACTCCCTTGTATTTTGAACAATATTTATTATTAAAATATACTGTATTCCTACTGAAGTTGAACAAATGAACATTGATCTTTGTAATCCCCTTCTTCCTAAAACTTCTTAAGTACTTAAATATAAATTATTGTTATATTTTCATTACTTGCAAAGCAAACTTCCAATTGTTTTGAACTGTTTTGTCATAGAATATGTAAATGTATGTACTGTTTAACAATTATTATTTCATGATATAAACTGTAGGGTAGATTTCAGCATGTCCTACTAGAAAATTACCATTTAAAAGTATAGAGGGTAGTCACATTTTATTATAAATGAGAGAAGCTTAATAATTCCATTATAGAAGTTGGAAACCATGATTAGTATGCAAATACCACTTGTCATGTGTAATTATAGTCATAACATAGCCATTTTTGAGGGATAAAAACAGAGGGTAAATTAAATGCTGTTTTTTTTTTTTAATATTGATAATTTGAAAGCTATTTCTTAAGCAGAGAAAGAAAGGAGTAGGCGTTGCTGAGGAAATATCTTCCTGGACGCCCACCAAGTCTTCCTAGGGTTACAGACATGGGCTGCTGACTACTTGTAATGCAGAAGTATTTAAAGGAGAGCAGGAAACCCCCTGCCCCAGGTCATTAGTCCATCTTGCTCATATGGAATTTCCATTTTGTACTGAATCGTTTTCTAGATGTCTGTTCAAGCCTCCATCAGTCACATCTGCTGTGTATTTTACCATCTTTTCTCCCTTCATAAGAAGCTTCTTATTTTCCTATCTACAGCAGAATGCTAGAACTCTTCCTGAGGGTGGGTTATTCACAGCAGTTCTTGTTTTCTCCTTTATTATGTCATAGGACCATGGCTACATAGTTCCTTAGATACTAGCTGTAAGTTGAAGCATCTGTGAGTCAATCCTCGGCTAAACTTGAAGAAGGAATTGATTGTGGCTATGGAAGCTGTGGGAGCTTTGGGTAGCTTTTGATACTTGAGAAAGAATAATTCTCTGCACTAAAGGAAATAGAGAAAAGACTTAATCCTTGGTTTTAATGTTAATAAAATCTCTTCTCTGAGGGCAAGAACTGTATCTGTATCTGTTTACACTGCCCTATTCCTAGCTGTTACCACAATGGCTGGGTATACAGAAGACACCTCAGCACAGGTTCTTCCGTTCCCTTCTTTTGCCTTTACCTTCCCTATCATATCCTATGGTATGGTATGGAGGGAATGGTACGGAATGGTATAGTATCATATCCTATCCCATCCTCCTATCCTGTCCTATCCTACCCTACCTTATATATGCAGACAGGCAAACTGACAGTCACCACAATATATTTCTTCCCTTCCTTGCATCAATTATAATGTATTTTAGTATTTATATAAACAAAACATATGAAACTCAGCCTTCTATAAGCAAAATTGTTGGGTAATATATTGACTAAGGTTTGAGGATCATTCTCTGGATTTTCTGCATTTTTCCCCTAATAATAACCTGTGAGTTTCCTTTTTCTTGAACATTTTTATGTCCTTTATAGATCTGTTGAGTATTACCAAAAAATCAATTATATGTTTTTCAAGGAGGAGGAAGCTTAAGAGTAATTTCATCTATTTGTCATGTTAAAAATGAAAATGCTACCAGATAGAAAAGGTAAGGGATTTTTTTCATAGCATAAATAAATAATCAGTGGGATTTTAAATAATTAGTAGTCATTTTAACATTGGTCTTCTGGTAAAGTTTACACCTTCTTTCCTTTATTCCTCTATTCTTTCCTTTATTCCCTCTTTTTTTGCTTACTTTGCATTTAGCTCACTCTTCTTTTTCTCTTTGTTTAAGGTAGAAGCTTTGATTATTGATTTGAGATCTTCCTACTTTTCTAATGTAGGCTTTTAAAGCTATAAATTTGCCTTTGAGTACTGCTTTCACTGCATCCCAGAAATTTTGCTATGGTGTGCTTTTGCTTCCATTTAATTAAAATATTTTCTAATTTCTTTTGTGATTTCATCTTTGACCCTTGGGATATATAGAAATGTTAAAACTTTCAAATATTTAGGGATTTCCAAAATCTATTTTTCTATTTATTTCTAATTTAATTCTGTTTTGGTTAGGCAACACAATTTATATGATTTTTCATCCTTTTATATTTACTGAGATTTGTTTTTTGATCTCATATTAAGCCTATTTGGGGGTGGGAGAGAGACAGGAAAATTCCCAAGCAAAATGACATAGGACCCCCATTGTTCTTACCAGAAGTTCAGTAGTTTTTCTTGATAAACATTTCCTAATTTGTTAAATGACTGGCTAATTTCTATAGTCCTGAAACAGTTGTTTTTGGCAATTTTGTCCAGTTTTATCATTGATTTTTGTGGAGACTATTTGCCAGCCTACTCATTTAGCCGTTCTCAAAGTTCCACCCCCAGATACCTTATATAATGGAGTACCCTTTCTTGGGGCCATTGGCTAACAGGTAGAAAATATGGGTGCATTTAGGACTAAACTTTGTACTACTGATTTAAAGTTTACCAAGCATATAGAGATGAGTTTGTGCAAAAACAGTTGAGCCTAATTTTTTGGGAAGATGAGACTTCAGCACAGTATTTAAAACTTTGAACAAGTGTACAGGGGATCACTTTAGCTGACAAGCCACTCTGTTCAGAATAATCTTGTCTGAGGTGCCAGTCAGCAACCCAAGCTCGCTGTTATGGAAATTCTATTTGGAGTAGGGTGGTGTCAAAAAGTGGTGTTTGTAATACAAAAATTGTATTCATCCTTTATAAATTCTTGAAAACCAGACTCTGTGAAAAATAAAACAGTGCTTTTGTGGATTATTGAGCAGAAAATCGTCATGAGAAAAATGAAGTCTTAGGTTGTTCTGGGAACCATTTGCGAGGCAGATTTGAGAGGGGCTTGAATGGTGTTCTGAGAGGTACTATTGAGGTGTGTAGACCGGTGAGACAAGATTAGTGGCAGGCGGTTGAACCAAGTACAAATTGTCTTGGACTTTTGCCTTTAAAGTATTTATGTAGTAACCATGGTAATATTCATGAATTATAGCTTTCTAATCTGTAAAATAGGGTGAATATTTATTTTCTGTCTATTTTACACAGTGATGAGGATTATGATATTGGAAATAGAGATGAAAAAACAATCTGAACACTATCTAGAGAGAGGTGGCACAAGATGATGCTTATCAATAGGAAACCAAAGTAGAAGATATTTGAAACTCACCCATAGACTAGTCGGATGAGACCTGAAGGGGGTAGTTGGAAAAAGGATTTGACCATCATAAGTAAAAAGATAACATTTGAAGGCCTAGTTGTGGAGGTGGACTGTCGTAAATGTGATAATTATGTCTATTTTCAGATCATTGATTCACATTTTCCTATTTAACATCCAAAAAAATTGAAATGATGGATATGAAAGCCATATACTTCTTTTTACAAATCATAAAATTATATTACTAATACCTAATATGTAACTGTCTAGTTCTAAGAATGATTTAAGGATTAACTCTTGTAGACAAAAAGATACTCCATCATAAAAATTTCTCTAACTCGTTGTATTGTTTTTTAAGTCTCAATTATCAGTGACCTTTTTAAAAAATATCGCTGTCATCTTAGGCTGAAAGCCATCTATTAACTGACAACACAATAGTCTTTTAAAAACACGTTTGTTCATGTCACTTCTTCATTGACTCATGAACCCTGACTGGATAGTTCAGTAGGTGATGCCACATAATATTGGAATTAATGTCACTTGGACTGAGAAAATAACATATTTTCCATCTTAATTCCACATTAATTTATAATGGGATTCCTGGAATCTTATTTTAATACCAAAATGTGAAAGTGTTTTCTAACAGTAATCAGTGTCATGAAATTCTGAGATGATCATTTTCTAAAATATTGATTTTGGGAAGTTTATTTTCCGTCTTTCGTTATAAACATCCCGGTAAGAAACATAGGCAGTAATAATCAGTATGTTATTTGAAAGGCTTGAGGATGTAGAGTCTGAATTTGACTTTTTTGCCTTCAAATTCTGGCCTTGCCACTAATACCCACACCAACCTCAGAGAATTGTTTTAAAGGTTAAATGTGAATTTAACTTGCCAAAAAAGTAAGAATTTTACATATAAATAGAAAATGTATGTAAATTTTTTATATGTATATCTATTACACATAGTAATATAGTAATATATTTTATAAGTATGTAAAAATGTGTGTATGTGTATGTGTATGTATAGATACAGACTCACATTTTCTGTGTGTGTGTTTGTGTGTGTGTATGTGTATGTATCTATCTCTTTCTTTCACTTACTGCTCCACAACTGGAATGCAGAGGTTAGCTCTGTGAGTGCTATTTTCATCTGTTCAGTTCACTCCTGAATTCATACCAACTAGAGCAGTGCCTGGCATTGAGTAAATATTTGATGAATCAATGAAGTTTCTCTACTTTTTAAACTTTCTATTTTAAGATTAGAAAATGTACCTTGAACATTCATATGTATCATGTATTCCAGTTTTTTTGTAATTGATGAATGTCATTTTTATTTTATTTTGCATTTTGGAGATCTTATATATGTGATTGCTTTACAAAGTTTGATTTAAAGCAGAAATTAATTTAACTTTTAATTTTTAATTAAAGCAATCTAGTACTCGAACTCAAAACATTTCCATCTAATTCTCAAGACCTAGAATGAGTTGCAATAATTTCTGGTGCATTGCTTTTTATGTCGCTTTCGAACGATACGGAACTATAAAGTAATGAAGCTATGAACATATATTTGCAGGCATTTATTTTTATCCAAAATAAATTACATTTTTTGTCTTTCCTTAGTGCTTTGCTCCTAAATAATCACATTGCTCAAAACAATATTTCTAGTAGCTCCTTTTAAAAGATCCCTTTTAGATCAAGTTTATTAATTACAAAAGAAATTCAGTCGTATTACTTTTTACTGATAGAACAGTATCATTTGATATAATACCTTTTCCTGCCCTTCTTGCAGTTTTCTTTTCTATTTTCTTCACCCTCCTGCTCGCCTTTTTCTTTCTGGTGTTTTCCCTCACACCTGGTTGCCTTCTCATTAGCAGGCTAAGTGGCTCTATGTAAGCTTGTCCTTGGTTGGAGCTGTCCGCTGACTCTCAAGTGTCATAAGTGGCTGTAATTGAGAAAGGCATTGAGATGTTGAATAGCCAAAGTGTAAATGGAAGATTCTCTGTCCTTACCTATAAAAAGAAAAAGAATCTATAAAGGTAGCTATACAAAGAAATTCAAAGACACATATAATAGTGTACTTTTGTTTTTGGTCTCAATTTATGTGCAGCCAATACAGACAGTTTCCAATAAACAAGTTTGTGTCTGTGTGTGTCTGTGTGTGTGTATGTGTGTTTAATTAAGAAATGGAAATGTTTTGTTTACCCAGTCAGCATTTCATGGCGCGGTTAGGTGTTTGGTTCCTTAGAGAGGGGTGATACAGATTGAAGAAGCCACAGTCTCTGTTCTCTAGCAATTCATATTGTAGTGTAGCTTTCAACAAAATAGAGAAATGTACAAAGAGGTATAGCAGTGTCAGGGAAGATAAGATTGGTTTTATCTGTGGTGGAGTGGGTTTGGTAGTATCAGGGAGAACTTTGTGAAATTAGTCATGCTTGGATGTCAGAATGTATTTCCCAGATGGGAGGGGAAAAAATAAAAGATCTTAAAGGTGATAGTATTGTAGGTAAACCTGTAGAGAACAACCCATGATTGTTTAGATATGTAGAACATTTGAAGATGAGATACGCCAGTTCTTCAAAAACCAGGGAAAAAAGTGACAGCCAATAATTATTGAGAGAGCATGCTAGAATGATCATCCAGTGAAATTTAAGCAGTTGATTAAAAATTTGTTTTTCCTGCCCAAGCAGTCAAGTGTGGCATTCAAGTACGACTTGAATTGTTCTTGTGGTACAAAAACCTCACTAATTGGGCAAATAGAAGTGGACACTCACTCCAAAAGATACAGTGAGTTTCATTGCTTTAATATTTTTTAAGTCCCTGAACAAAATATAATGCTTTTATTAGTGAATAGCTTTCACTAATTTGTTTTCATTTTATATCATAGTATATCTTATTTTAATCAATAGTGATTTGGTAAAGTAGAGCTCAACTTTAATTTTATGCTATTGACTTTCTGCCCTGTATCTCATTCTTTATCCATTTGGGGGCAAAATTCTAGAATAGATAATGGATTTTGTCACTGTTTAGCATGTATATAGTTACTTAACCTCCTGATTGCATACTAACACTAATAGCATAAATAAATACTAAATATAATAATAATTAACTAATACAAAGAGCTTTGTGTAAAGCTCTTTGTGTAGTCACAAACTAGTAACTAAAACTAAAGAGCTTTGTGTAAAGCTCTTTAAATAGACGTACTAGAACATTCAAAAATTGATATGGCCAGTTGCAAAACCATTAGAAAATATTAAATATCTAAAGAAGATACTTTGAAGGATAATACTATTTTCTGGGTGTAAAAAGTCTGTTTTATTATTTGTTTAATAAAATTAAAAAATTATGGTAATTTAAAGAAAATAAAAACTCAAATGCCTCTATAAATCTTTCATTTAAATAAACTTACATTTTTGTTTATTTCTTTCTATTTTTTAAATCCAAATTTATTTAGATTATTGTGAATAAATAGATTACAGTATTTGTGTCTGTATACATAAATAAGGGTGTGCGTATGTATATGTGTATGATTAGATGTGCTAAGGTGCTTCTCAATTTGTTTTCTATGCCTGTTACCTAATGGCAAAAGTGGTAAGACTAATCAATCCCAGTATCTTAGCTAGAAGAGCCTGTGGCAAGAAATAGGGACATTTCTTGGAAATAGCAAAATTTATATTAAAAACTGTTATAGTCTTTTAATTAGGAAAAGAAATCTGTAGCTACCAAATCCATCAATTTTCCCAGTAAACATTATAATAAATTAGATAGTCTAGGAAGATGTGTCATCTGCATCCTAAATTTCCTCTACATACCATAGTTCTGCTGTGAGACCTCAGGCATTGTGGGAAATAATAGACTTGACAACCAACAGGAAATATTCAAAGCGTTCTACAACTGTAACCATAAAACAGAATATTTAATTTTTCTCATAATCAAATTAAATATTTTTTTCTTTTTTTCAGAAATGTTTAATTTGGTAAATCGGAGGAAAAAAACATGGATTTTTAGCAATTGAAGAGCAAATTAAGGTAATTAGTAGATTATTATTGCCAACCATATAATTTCAAAATTTATTTAAAAATATTTACATTCAAGTTAATATATTATTTTATGAGTCTTTATCATATTGAAACATCAGCATATTTGTAATGTGTTACTAAAATGGAATTTTACATATTTTTGGAAAATAAATTGCCATTTCTTGTTATACATTTTCCAAAAATCATATTTCTTGTGAACAAATTATAAGTGATCTAATTAAAAATATTGCTGTTGTGAGGAAATATACTCCAGTTATATGAAAAATAAATGAGCTAAAAATAAGAGTTTTAGTAGGTCTTCACCTTTTCAGAAAGGCACATATGTTTTATTACTTTCTTAACTAATGTAGAATAACCATATTGAGTTTTTTTCAGTTGCTACATGTACACTAACACAATGTGTTAAAGTCATTTTTCTTTAATTCATTCAGTTTTCAATTACATAATTCATAATGTTGAATATAAATATTAGGTAATAAAATATATTCTTTTGGTAGCAACACAATGTTTAATATTAAGCCAATTACTTTAAAAATTATGTTATCAGAAATATGTTTATGAAGTCCAGCATTTCAAGCAGTGTAACTTTAAGTCAATATCCATATTTACATCTTCCCCAGAAAATCATAGAAGGCAAAACAGGCCCACATATTAATCAATCAACAGTTCAATGAGAATTTCCTCTTTTCTTGAAGTTACTGAAAGTAATTCCTGTAAAGTTACTTTGTAAAGTTTAGCATGTACATTATTATAAATACAGAGCCTAATATTTGAAATATCAACTTTCTTATTCTTCATATTAAAATGATTTAAGTTCATTTCATTTTGAATTATTGACATAATTGATATGTACTTTAATTGCTATCATCTATTTTCAAATATTCCGTACTTTTTTCTGAGCTTTAGGAGTAAAGAGTGACTTAAAACTGTAAAAATATTGCACTTGCCTTTCTGTGCACTACGTTTTCCAGTTGATGTTTTGTCTTTTAAATGTTTTTGCTTTAATTTCTTTGTCATTGTTTTCTTCCCCCTATTTATTTCTACATGCAAGCAATGTTGTTCCTGTTTTACAGAAGAGATATGATTGAATCTCTTTCATTTGGAATTTCTTGTCGGTGTTTTCTTCTTCACACTCAGTCACATTTGCAAACAATTAATATTATTTCCTTCTTTCAGAATAGATGTGATTGACTCTTTCATTTATATTTATTAGCTTATTTGTACATTAACAACTTAATTTGGCAGCCATTCTTTTACAAAGTTGAATATATAATAGTTTATTTGGTACTTAATGTTGGTGACATAAATCAATATACAAAACATGCTCAGGCAATCATCCTTTTTACAAAAATTAATCCAAACAAACTTAGATATGTTTGCTGTGGACATATTAAAAACTAGTGAGAAAGATGAAGTACTGCAGATACTATTGTGCACATTTTGAGAGTTCCTGACAGACTGCTGCAGAAAGAAAAGTGGGAGCAGTTCACTTCTGCTGGAGGCGCCGAAACCTTCAGAGAAGCTGTGAAATTCACAGAGGAGTTGTTGTGACAGGGAAGGTGAGGTTATACATTCCAGGCCCACACACTAGTTTGTGAAAGAGCAAGGGATGGCCATTGAAGGATTGCTGTTTCCACTGTGGCTGCAGGATTACATATGTGGTGAGACAATGTTAGGAGAGGAGTTAGGCGAAGTTGGCTTGGAACAGTCTGTGAAGTATCATGTTTGCCTTACAAAAGCTTAATTTTCTATTCTAGATGCCCCCGGAGTGTTCAAAAGTATTCAGGGGGATGTTGGAATAAAATTTCAGAACATCTCCTCATATTTACTTTCTTTATGAAAAATCAGAAAGCATTACGGCTAAATAATGTTTAATTTAATGACTGCCACAGGTCCCAAATATGAAGTTTATGGAGAAATCATAGGGATTGTTGCCCCGTTAAATGTTTGGCAGGTTTGTTTTCTAATATTTTAATTGAGATATAATTCATATACCATAAATTTACCATTTCAAAGTATACAATTCACTGTTTTTTTAAACTATATTCACAAAGTTGTGCAGCTATCACTGCTCTCTACTTTCAGAATATTTTTATTTCCCCAAAAGGAAACCTTGTATCCGTTAGCAGTTACTTTTCATTCCACTCTTGCCCCACCCTCTGGCAACCACTAACATACTATCACTGAGGGTCTACCATATAAATAGAATCATATGTTTGGCCTTTTGTGTGTGTCTTTTTCAGTTAGTATAATGTTTGCAAGTTTCACCCTTGTTGTAACATGAATCATTACTTCATTTCTTTTATGGCTGAATAATATTCAATTATATGGATATACACCACATTTTGTTTATCCATTTTTTAGTTGATGGACTATTTGAAATGTTTAAGCTCTTATGAATAAGTTTTCTTCGGAGATTTCTGTACAAGTTTTTGTGTAGATGTATGTATTTATTTCTCTTGGATATATACCTAGGGTTGAATTTCCTGGGTCACATGTTAACTGTATGTTTAGCTTTCTTAGGAACTTCCAAATTGTTTTCCAAAGTGACTGCACCATTTTACATTTCCATTAGAACCGTGTGAGTGTTTCAATTTTGCTGTATCCTTGCCAAAAGTTGTTATTGTCTGTCATTTTGGCCATCCTATTGGATGTCAAGTGGCTACTCATTGGGATTTTGATGGTGGTGGTTGTTTGAAAGGGTATTTTACTGTACTCATGTTGCATGTATTTGGTTAAGTGTATTTATGGAATTACTATCATTTTTAACTAAACGAGTCCTCACATCTAGAAAATCGCTTTTATGTAGCCCTAACGTCAAAATTGGAAAAATGAAGATTATTTTACTAATACATGACCAAGGCAACATTAAGAAAATGGCAGCTGATATTTCCCCTACTTCTATTATAGGTTATTTTTCAGTTTCATTATATAACATAAACACTACTCAGATTTATTAAGGAGCTAGCTAAAAACTTAAAATAATCAAGAAGACCATGAAATATGGATTTGACTCTTAAATTCTAAGTGATTAAACTTGTCCTAAGAACATATTTTGTTTTGAGGTATAAGTTAATGATAGTACACAGCAAAATAAATAGTAAGATTTGTAATAAATTAACATCTAGAACATACATGTAAAACCTCTGGTTTTGTTCAGCAGAGTTTACACTCATGGTCAATGTAGCAATTTACAAATTTTTACTAAACTTTGTGATAAATCTTTAGAAGCCTCATTTGAGATTTCTTGCAGGGAAGGAATAAAGTCATTAGAGAAAGTGTAGCTCTTTCTGCTGTGGTAAAAATGGCTGAAATCACATGAGAAAAATATGGCAACAAATAAAAATGTATTACTTTATCAGCAAATATTTTTAGAAGATGACATAGAAAACACTGCCTTAATCAGAAAAAATAAGTATTAGAATGGATTATATAATATGAGAAATTCAGTCTTCATTTGAACAAAATGTATGTATTTCCAATATGTGTCAATTTATATTTGCTAGATTGTATTTTTTAAAGGCTGGTTTATTGATATCTATGTTATATATAATGAATTCAGTCCTTGCAACATATGAATGTGTTTTGACAAGCACATAAAGTTGTGAAAATATCACCAAAATCAAGATCTAGAATGTATATCGGGGGACCTGCCCCAATAATCACGTAGGTTCTTTTCTATTTTTCCTAAGCGTCGGCCGCCTTGAGAAATAAAGGGACAGAGTACAAAAGAGAGAAATTCTAAAGCTGGGCATCTGGGGGAGACATCACACGTTGGTAGGACCCGTGATACCCCACAAGCCACAAAAACCAAGTTTTTATTAGGGATTTTCAAAAGGGAAGGGAGTGTGCGAAGAGGTGTGGGTGACAGACATCAAGTACTTAACAGGGTAATAGAATATCACAAGGCAAGTGGAGGCAGGGCAAGATCACAGGACCACAGGACCGAGGTGAAATTAAAATTGCTAATGAAGTTTTGGGCACCGTTGTCATTGATAACATCTTATCAGGAGACGAGGTTTTGAGATCAACTGGTCTGACTAAAATTTATTAGGTGGGAATTTCCTCTTCCTAATAAACCTGGGATCGCTATGGGAGACTGGAGTTTATTTCATCTCTGCAGCCTCGACCATAAGAGACGACCACGCCCCAGGGGGACCAGTTTAGAGACCCACTCCCAGGTGCACATTCTCTTTCTCAGGGATGTTCCATGCTGAGAAAAAGAATTCAGTGATATTTCTCCAATTTGCTTTTGAAAGAAGAGAAATATGGCTCTGTTCCGCCTGGCTCACCGGCGGTCAGAGTTTAAGTTATCTCTCTTATTCCCTGAACAATTGCTGTTATCCTGTTCTTTTTTCAAAGTGCCCAGATTTCATATTGTTTAAACACACATGCTGTACAATTTGTGCAGTTAATGCAATTATTACAGGGTCCTGAGGCGATATACATCCTCCTCAGCTGACAGGATTAAGAGATTAAAGTAAAGACAGGCATAGGAAATCACAAGGGTATTGATTGGGGAAGTGATAAGTGTCCATGAAATCTTCACAACTTGTGTTTAGAGATTGCAGTAAAGACAGGCATAAGAAATTATAAAAGTATTGATTTGGGGAACTAACAAATGTCCATAAAATCTTCACAATCCATGTTCTTCTGCCATGGTTTCAGCGGGTCCCTCCATTTGGGGTCCCTGACTTCCCACAACAAACGTATCCATCATCATCCACCCCTCTCCCACTATCAGCTCTGGGGGCCTCTGGACTCCATTTTAATAATAAAATACACAAAACAACTGAGAGGAAATAAAGAGCTCAAATTTTGAAGACAGCGTCAATAGAGGACCTTGGGCATGGTATCTATCCTCTCTTTGCTTCACTTTCCTCACCTGCATAATTGGGTTAACAATATGATCTACCATACAGCATTTAGAATAGAACAATGCCTATCTTAAGGACTATGTAAGTGTTTGTAAAATACACTACAGTTTTTTGAGCCTCAAAAGGAAAGATGTGCTGGAGAAGGTCTATTTTTCATAGGAAATAAGAAATCCTATGCAGTAACATCATTCTCACAGAAGTTTGGGTTAATGGCTCCATTCTTACAGTTCTTTGGGCACAAATTATTGGAGTAGTTCCTTAATCCTCTATCTCACACATCCATCAGCATATTCTGTCTGACCACTTCTAACACCTCTTAGGCTACTTACTACCTTTGTCCAAATCACAGTCCTCTTCTATGTGGATAATTACATCACCCTCCTGTTTTCCTTGCTCCACTGTTGTCACAGACAGCAAATGGAGACCTGTTCCATCTTCAACCTTCTCTGCTCTCCAGCTGCCCTGGCTTCATTGCTGCGTGTGGAACACACTAGGCCACTCTACCTAAGAGTGTGGGCCTTTCTACCTATCAGTCTTCCCAGTTATTCATGTGGCTTGTTTCCTAGACTTCAGGTATTCTCTTCTCATGGCAGCCTTCCCTGCACATTCCCATTTAAAATGGAAACTGTTTGGGAGTAGCCTCTACCCCCATCTCCTGCCTTATTTTTTCTCCAGAGCATATATTACCACATTACACAAAATTTGTTTATTGCCTCCTTCCATTATTTTATGTATTCTAAATATTTCCTCTTTATAGCATCCTTTTCTGTTTTTATGTGTCTTTTATATTGCACCATTGGCTTTGCTCATGGATTTGTATATTAGAAAGATAACTCTGGAAGCAGCATGCATGATCATGTGACTGGATGCAGGTGGATTACCCAGGAAATATTTGCAATAACTCAGGTGAGGTATGAGAAAGATCCAGTTTAACACAACAACAATGGGGATTGAGTGGGAGTAACACATTTAAGATTATTTAGAAGGCAGTTGATAGGTCTTAGTGACTGATTGCATTTGAGTAGTGAGAGAAAAGTTGAAATCAGGAATGAGTCGCAGGTTTGAAAGTGGCAACCCTGTTTGTGATGGGGCCATTTACTGAGCAGTGTAGGGAGCAGAATTCATTGCTTATTTGCTTTTATACACTTTTTATACAGTAACGATGTAATGTCTTCACAGAAATAGTAATGTCTGTTTTTTTACAGAAATAATATCCAGAGCCAGATGTTAATTTTCATCTCTAGGTAGGAGTGATTTCTATAAATTTACACTTTAAACTGAAGGTCATTAATTGTCTCGCTTTTTTACCCCTTTTTTATAGAAAATTTAAAAAGAAGTTTTGGTTTGCTATGAGATTATGTTTTCTAATTAATTTCAAAACCACAGTCAAAATGTGTGGGCTGTAAAAACTGGCTATGGGCAGGGTAAAAGCACATTAATTATTCAGACAGTCATTCCTGCTTATTCCTCTCTTGGAGATATCGTGGCTGTCAGAATCTGTCAGCTGTATATAGTTAGTGCCCTTCAGAATTTACATGCATAAATGGTGACCTTTAGAAATCTACATAAAGATAAGTCTGGCATTCGAATGATAGCTGCCAGTCAGTTGAGCAAAGCAAAAGTTGTCAGCTACTACTTAATCCACAGAGCGGGCTGTGAAGCCATGAACAGCAAATGGAGTGTATACAAAACAACAATAATACTTTTTCTCCCTCCAAAACAAAAATAAAATTCATTTTTAACAGAATTTTACAAAGGTTATAACCAATTATTTGGATCAGTATTTTTGGTATGTATAGCTTTTCTCACTAAATCTGTTAAAACTTATGTTAAATTTTAAAATAATGACTAATTTTAAAATTTAGTTATTTTAAAATGTTTATTACTAGATTTTTATGTTATAAAGTGAGTGCATACTCATTGCTATGTTAACTCTCTATTTTTTCTTATTTTTACGGCTAAACCCTGAGCTAGCAGTAGCCCAGTCAAAATCTTGTGTTCTGATCCTTGTCTTGACCAGACCTTATTTATCTTAAAGTGTCCACGACTGTGTCTAATCCACAGCATTGAAAAAGTATTATGATGGTCCAAAAAAGGCTGCTTATTTCTGCCTGAATCAAGGATGCTACGTTGAATAGAGTGAGGTCTGTTCTGAGCTATAAATATTTATAGATTGGTGTTTTGTGTCATAGCTAAACAGTGCATTATTAGCTATTGACCTTTTGTTTTCTTGCAGGAGGGGGATTTGTTCATTGTTCTCTTTCAGTTGACAATATACATTTAAATTTTTTGAGAACATACATTTAAAATTAGTTATTGTAAATATTTGATGAATTAACAAATAGATATACCCATGCAACCACAACTGTTGCCTTTCCATGTGTATTTATGCTTGTAGTCTTTTTGTTTGTATGCTTTGTTTTCTGTAGAAAATTCTATGAAATGGAAAACCTGTAGAGAATTGTGTAATTTTTACCACAATTAGGATACAAAACAGTTTTATCACCTAAAAATTCCCTAGTGCTGCTTCTGTGTAGTCAAACTCTGCCTCTGCCCCTAACTCCCAGCAGCCACTGGTCTGTTCTCCATTCCTATGTATCGTACAATGTGTAGCCTTTTGTGATTGACTTCTTTTTCTCAGCATAATGCCTTTGAGGTTCATCCCTGTTGTTGAGTGCCCCAATAATTCATTCCTTTTTAAATTGCTGATTAATATTTTATTGTATAGATGTATCTCAGTTCATTTATCTACCTATTGAAAAACACTTGAGTTATTTCTAATTTGTAATGATAATAAAGATTGTGTTAGTTCATTCGTACTCCTATAAAATACTGCTAGAGACAAGGCAATTTATAAACAGAAAAGGGTTTATTGTGGCTCATAGTTCTCCAGGCTGCACAGGAAGCATGGCCCCAGCATCTGTTCCTGCTGGGGGCCTCAGGGAATTTACAGTCATGGCAGAAGACAAAGAGGGCCCGGTGTAACTCATGGCCAGAGAGAAAGCAAGAGACACAGGTGGGGGTGGTGCCACACTCTTTTAAAAACCCAGATCTCACGTGAACTCAGAGTGAGAACTCACTCCTTACCTCAAGAAGGGTACCAAGCCATTCATGAGGGATTCACCTCCATGACCCAATCACCTCATACCAGGCTACACCTCTGGCATTAGGGATTACATTTTAACATGATGTTTGGAGGGGACAAACATCCAAACCACATCAAAGTTGTTATGAACATTCATTTGCAATGTGTGTGAGTCTGCATGTATGTACGTCAGTTTTCATCACTCTAGGTTAAATACCCAAGTGTGGGATTGCTGGTCATATAGTAAGTCTATCTATTGATTTTTTTTTAATTTCTAAGTTTCATTTCTATTACCTGTTTTGTTCCAGTTTCTATTTATTTCTATTTATGGTGCCATTTTTATTAAATTGTTGGTATGCAGAAAGTTTTATCTTCTTCAAACACTGGATTTTGTTAATTTTTTTAACACTAGGATGACTATGGCAAGACCTGCTTTTATTGCTGTTTAGATTTAGGTAAGAAAATTATCCAAATGAAAAATGCTACTTTTTTTTTTTTTTTTTGAGATGGAGTCTGGCTCTGTCACCCAGGCTGGAGTGCAGTGGCGCGAGCTCGGCTCACTGCAAGCTCCGCCTCCCAGGTTCATGCCATTCTCCTGCCTCAGCCTCCTGCCTGTAGCTGGGACTACAGGCGCCGGCCACCACGACCGGCTAATTTTTTTTTTTTTTTGTATTTTTAGTAGAGATGGGGTTTTGCCGTGTTAGCCAGGATGGTCTCGGTCTCCTGACCTCATGATCCACCCGCCTGGGCCTCCCAAAGTGCTGGGATTACAGGCGTGAGCCCCCGCGCCCGGCCAAAATGCTACTTTTATGATATTTTCTTTCCATGATATTTTTGTCTTTTCTTTATGAGTTTTGTCTTGTTTCCTATCGTAGACGATGCCAAAACAATTGACCATAGAAATAAGGTTTAACTGTTTTCGGTACTGGATGGATATTCAGCTGTTTTATTCTAATTAAAGCTCACGTCAAGTGCCCTTCAGAATTTACACGCATAAATGGTTTTCTTTTTACATAGAAAAGAGTCTCCGGCGCCGGGCGCGGTGGCTCACGCGTGTAATCCCAGCACTTTAGGAGGCAGAGGGAAGGCAGATCACGAGGTCAGGAGATCGAGACCATCCTGGCCAACATGGTGAAACCCCATCTCTACTAAGAATACAAAAACTAGCTGGGCATGGTGGCTTGCGCCTGTAGTCCCAGCTACTTGGTGGGCTGAGGCAGGAGAATCGCTTGAACCCGGTAAGCAGAGGTTGCAGTGAGCCCAGATCGCGCCACTGCACTCCAGCCTGGTGACAGAGCGAGACTCCGTCTCAAAAAAAAAAAAAAAAAAAAAAAGAATAAAAAAGGAAAAAAAAAGAAATAGAGAAAAGAGCCTCATGAGAAAATATTTACAAATATATTCGAACAAATTTGGTCATCTAGTATACAAAACCTCTCAGATTAAATACACCAAATTATGAAACGGTGGAAATACTAACAACAAAACATGAATCTGGCATTGGATATTAGGAATAGGAACCAAATAAACACTAAAAATCATCATAAAATTATTAAATATAGCTGGCTACATCCCTTATATGTCACAGCAAAGTTTCCCTATCTATCTAAGAGCCGCTGAGTTATACACAATTTTCGAATGTGGTTCCTATTAGGAAGAACCCTGGATAAGGTTCTCTTCATTCTAAGCCTGGTTTTGCCATTAACTTGCTCTGAGACCCAGGACACACCACACAGTCTCCCTGGATTGTAGTATTCTCATTTGTCCAATTAGCAAGAACAGCACTAGATTATCCATAAATGACCTTCTTGATCTAAAAAAATATGATGTTGCAATTCTGTGATGGTCTTGGGTCATTGAGAAGAAAAAGTTAGTTGGCCTCTGTGTTTAGTATACTCTGTCAGAAGTCAATGATATGCACATTTTTAAAGACCCTAAAAAAATACTTGAAGAAAAACAGTTTTGGTGCCTGACAGAAATCCACTAAGTAATCCAGAAGCTTAAATATTATAGAATCATTAATTTTTGTAATGTTTTTCAAAATTTTAATATTAAAAAACTTTTAGATGTAATTTAGATTAAGCAAATACAAGAGTAAATGTAAACTCATTTCCTCATTTTTTTAGTATAATGAGATTTTATTGAGAATTACATTTTTCAATTTTTTTCAGAATTTAAAATGTCAATAATAATTTAGAGCCTTTACTTAATTATGAAACACAGGCTTTATTATAAATTATCATTTTTTTCAGGGTGAATATACATTTTTAAAAGTTTCAAGCTTATATACTTACAAGAAAAGGAGACATTAAAAATATTACTTTTACTTCTATTGGTGTAATGCAGAACATTAAGTACCGTCTTTCAAATGCTAATTTGAAATGCTAATGAATATCATAATAACTCTTGAAGAGGAATGAATAATAAAATATGTCAATTTTAATTTACTTTAAAATAAATCATTTATTTAGTACATATTGTATTAGTGTCTGGTGTGCATAAGACCTCGGCTGTGTTCTGGAGTAATAATGTCATACCATCTGGAGAAAATTGGAAGTCTAGTTGGGGCTACAGAAACATGTACTGCTAGCTGTATGATAATATGACAAGTACTCTAATAGGAACATGAGGAATAGAGAGTAATTAATTCTTAATAAAATTCTTTGTGAAAACTTTGCAGAATTTATAGCATATAAAAAGGGTCTTATTAGTGGAGAACAGAGAATGGTCATTCTAAGAGTACGGTCATGGTAAGACCATATTATTTATTATAGAGTAATGAATAATCTGTTTTGGAGAGAATATAATTTTCCTGAGTGATAGAGTATTGGATAAAGAAGCAAACAAGAGGAAATTTAAGGACATATTAGGAAAAATCTTTTTATATTATTATGTGTTTAGTAGGGACCTAAGTATACATATAATATTGTTCTCTTAAAGAATAAGATCTCTAAAGAGTGTAAGACATACATTAAAGATGGGATAAAATGATCAGATAAAAATCTGAGATGGATGACTGGATCGGATAGCTACAGTATTCTTTGAACTGTTCCCCAAATGCAGTGCCCTGAGCACTGATGAAAAGTTCAAATGACAAACTCCCCTCACTGAACTTTTACACAAACCATTGAAATATATACATTTAGAATTTATTTGGCCCAGGAATAGCACACTTTTTCTTCTTTAAAACATTACAAATTTACACTTAAATATAAAAAAAAATTACGTATCTTCCCTATCCATCCAATATACAATACATGTAGTTGTTTTCCCTTGATTTCTAAAATGTGTTTGTGGAAGAGAATTTAAGTGCTTTAAAAAAAGAAATAAAAGAAATTGGATTGCTTGGTTTGGCTTACTGCTGCCTTGAATGTTCTGAGAACAATAATGCAATTAGCTAAAATGTTTATTCACAAAATTTAATTCCTGGGGAGTATATTCTCAAATTGCCTCTTACAAGTGTAATGGAAGCAAGCAGTTGTTTGTTGGCTTTGCTGCCAAAATTCTGAATGGCTAGATTTTTATAAAACTTGGGTATAATGTATGTATAATCTTGTAAACTCTCCATTTTAAAACGAAGAAACTAAATTTATGAAGAAACTAAATAATGAAGAAACTAAATTTTATACATACTTTTGTTAATTGTGTTCTCAGCCACAAATGAAGAAATCTTCAGTGTTATTAATTCCACAAATAAAAATTTTAATAGATTATGTTTCATTTCAATTTAATTTCATACCTGATTAAATATGCTGAATTAATAGTATTTTTGGATTGTCAGTTCCAGGACAATCTAGTGATAAGGTGGTTGAAAATATAAGTGTGGTATTTATTCTAGACAAAGTATAAATATCCAAGAAAAATGAATGCTTCTTCTCATTACACCAGTATCAGTCAGTATTGCAGCAGTAATTCCCTATGATAACACCTTTGAAAAGAATTGCTAATAGGACAAGGACAGAGGAAATGTATTATAAAAACCTTTGCTGTATATATGCTTATATGGCTTCTGAAAGGCACATTGTGCTAATGCTAATTGATAAACAAAGAATAATGAATTAATGGAGTCTTCACCAAACTAACCAGGGTGTTTTGTTGTTATGAGACCATAATTTATTCACAAAACTTATACAGATAATTTCTATTAACTTTGCTTTACTGTATTATGTTATTTCAGGTGCTTTCTCAGCTGGCCTGTTTTCTAGCTGCAGTTAAAACATACTCACTATTATATGTTAATTTTACACGACAAATATAATAAAAACATGAAGGTTTTAATAGGTAATGACCTATTCTGAATTCGTTCAGTAAAATATAACAAATTAAAGCTTTCACTGAAAAAAATAGCCAATTATAACCCATTTGAAAGAGACCAGAAAATGATAATATATCAGAAAATGATAAGATATCTGAAAATGTTTTAACTGGCATGGACTTCAATAAAATACGAGGGAACAAATTTAATATAAAACAATTTAGAAAATTTTGATATGGAGGGGAATAGCTGAACTGTTAATGTAGAAGGAGGAACGCACAGATTTATTATCCCACCTGTTGAGAGCACATTGTGCTAATGCTTATTGACAAACAAGGAATAATGAATGAATGGAGTCTCCACCAAACTAACCAGGTTGTTTTGTTGTTGTGAGACCATAACTTGGGAAAACCACATCTGAATTGAGATCATATTCAAATTGCCTTTACTATAGCCTGTTTTAGCTAAGGAGGGAAAGGATTGATTTGTAAAGTGCTACCTACAGTGTGCTTTTCACTCAAATGCTTGACAGATTTCCCGTACATACGTGTCATCTAGTACAACATCCTTTTAGCTTTAGATGTAGCAGAAAGTGAACTTTTAACAAAGTTTAAAATTAATGAAAAACCATTAGATTTTTCTCATTATTTATGTTTATGTTTAATATATTTAGAATGCAAACTAAGTTATAATGTTGGCCCATTTCTGTCGTTACTGATGATAAAGTTTTTAATTTAAAAAAAGAAATTATTTACCTTTGTTGATAATGCCATAAATCAGACCAAATTGAGTATTTAAAAAAAAAACTTTTATAGGAATATACATATCAAATTACATAATCACATTTGTGATATTAATCAGTAAGGAGAGATTCTTACTTGGTTTACGTTGGCTGAATGATTGCCAACTTGATTCAGTCGAACTGAGGTGTGTGGCATTATTTCATTTTAAGGACTTTGACCTCTAACAACATATTTTACAGTGTAGGTCAAAATGATGAGTAACCAACACAATTTTGGCTTTCCCAATCACTACCTTTTCTGTTGCATCAAAGCTTATATCATCCAGGAGGGAAATCTTTGTCATTATTATTAATGCATAAAGTAGTAACTATAAATTTACTATAAATCTACTTTTTTTTCCAGCAAATGGATTCATTTATAATTCAACACTAATAACATGTATTTTCATAGTACTTTGGCCTTTTTGAAACTTCTCACATGTAAATGCATATTGAAGTTAAATTCCTGAGTGTCTATTATGCTCCAGGCAATATGAAACATGCTTTCATGTAATTTACTAAATAATTTGTTCGCCTAGTAAGGAATATATTATTATTATTATTATTATTATTATTATTATTATTATTCCTGCTGAATGAGACTTTGGTTCAGGAAAATAAAGGTTTATATTTTATTAGTTTTCTAATATGATAAGTATATATTTATACTATAAAATAATACAAAACAATAACAATAGTGCAGTTTCTAGGACTTCAATATTTTAGCAAATATCATCAAATTTTATGACATTATTTATAATTGTTACCAAATTATATAAAATTATGTCTTTTAAACCACAAACTTTTTTTCTTGCAGATTAACATTGCCTCTTTTTCCTGTTGTTAAAACCTTTTCACTTGTTCTCCTCACAAACTTTTTAAATTGCAAATGAATTTCACAATCATTCTAGGAAGTAATCCATTTACAGAAAAAGAAATTAAGGAACAAGACAGATGTGACTGAAGCTGAGTCACGCTCCATTTGTGTTCTATCCAGACTTAAACACAAATAGTCAAAAAGAAATGAGGCAAGTGTGGGGATGTGGGGTGGGGAATATGAAAGCACATGACCTTCTGTGGTCCTGCTTTTTCAGATTTCTTCAGGACCCACTTTATTGCCTAGAGAGTTATGAGTTGAAAGCATCTCTTTAGCTCTCAATTCCTGGTTTGCTCTGTTGTTTATTTCCTCACTTACTTTTCCACTCTTTTGTACCACATAGCCAGAATACCAGTATTCCTAAGATTCTGGGTGAGAACAATTCTGTGCTTCAGTTTTCTAATTGCTTCATATGAATACCTCTACCAGGAAGATTTGAGAACCCATAGTATTAGCTAATTTCCTATAAAAAAATTGTCAGTATTAACTGGCCTTTTCAGGCTGCAAAGGGTATGTTGAACCTCTTATCACTAAGAATCATTTCTCCAAAGACAGATTTTAAACTTTAAATGAAAATCTCTATTTCTCTGTCATTTACTCCCAAGATCACTGGAATGTATAGCTGTTGAAAATATAATGGGTAAATAATAAAGTGGTCATTGGAGAGCTATCCATGCTGTAATTTGAACAGGCAAGTAAATCTGGACTCTGTAAACAGATGCTCTGTTGAAATTTCTGGAGGGAGCCATTCTTCATATTATTGTAGATGTCTTCATCACACTCACTAGGCTAGACTCTGAGTGATGAAATAATAAAGCGATATTGGTTTTGATGTGTTTTACTTTACCTTGTGAACAAAATCATTGAACAATGTCTCACTGAAACTGCAATCCTGAAAGTGTTAATGTTCTTTGTGATATGTTCAAGAATTAAGAGTAAGAAATAGTTGAAAGGAATATGATTAAAGAGTGTTTTACTAGAAAGCAGATTTTGAAACTTTAAAAAGAAAAAAATGATGATTTTTACTTTGAATTTGGGTGAATTGAAAAAAAAATCAATTTTAGTAGACCCTTCATTAAATATCATGGAGTGACAATGATGAGCCTTCGTAAATGTATTGACAATAAATGACACCACATTCCAACCTGAAGATTGATTATTCTTTTTTCACTGAGATCAGTTATCTTTTTTTTTCTTATGTCTATTAATATTTAAGACCTGGCAAGAATTTTGAATTTAAAATCTTCAGCCAGACCTGATTAGCAAGTTTAATTCATGTTGGTCCTATCTAGCAAACTTAACCTGATGTATTACTTGGTAAAGTAATTACTTCTTTTTTGCCTTTCCTGTCTTCCCTAGGTTTTGCTGACCATTCCATCCTTTTGGCTTCTTCTGTTTTTTTAACCTCCCACTTCACTTATGGAACCTCTGGTTTACAATGTCTTTCACTCTCTCTCTTCTCTCTCTCTCTCTGTCTCTCAATATATTTTACTCCCTTGCCATAGTCTTGAAATAAGAACTGATATATTCAAACGATCTTACAAAATCTAATATCTAATCTGATGTAAGAACATGTAAATAAAGGAATCTTAATTTTTATCTTCCTCTTTCCTCTCCTCTTGTCTTTTATGTGTACTTTTTCTCCTTCCAAAACTGTGTTTCCTTAACTTCCCACAACCCCCACCAAAACACATATATGTGCTTTTTCTTCCATCATTCTGTCTAACTGCAAAGAAAAGAATAACTTACTCTTGGGTTACTTGAATTTATTCATATATTCTAATTAGAAATTAAAGTCCTGAATGGACCATTTATAGGACAGGACAATCCTTTACTTGTAAGTAGAAAGCATATGGAAATGGAAATTGTTGATGGAATCAGACGTTACTAAAATTATTATTTATTCTGCTGTCAAAATGATGTTTGAAGTAAAAATTTTTTATGTCAGTTAATACTCAGATCTTTAGTTAAGGATGTATAATATTTAAATGAAATATGTAAAATGCTCAGGAATGGAGATGATTTTAAAATATCTTTTACAGTAGGAATTAATATTAATTAGTAAAGTGCACTGCTTATTAATTTAGCCATAACTTTGAAAGTTTACATTAAGATATATCTTAAAAACAAAATATTTTCAGTGTGAAATAAAATTTGAAATGTCAATTTATATCAGACAATGATATATAACAAAATTATTAAAACAATCCCAATTTCATCTTTTTAGGTTCATTTCATTAATTTTCAAGATCTGTTTTACAAATGCCATGTGTGCATATTCAGGGTAATTAGGTTTGTAAATAAAAGTAGAAGATGTCAGCAAATAGTAAGAAATGTCACTCTTCCGTAGTGAATAATTTAAAAATGTTAAATCAACATCTTAAACTGCTAGTACTGGTTCTACTACAAAGATACCCCTTAAGCTTCATGGACCTCAATTTCTACTCTAAAAACTGAGAGTGTTGGACTTAATGACTAAGATATCCACTGAACTCTAAATGTTTAATATTTAAAGTCTTCCCTCTTGCTCTATAAACTTAACCTGCTTTCTTTGGGATTTTAGGAATGAGAAGGAATGTCATTTGTATTTGCTCTTATAGATGTTAAGGTAGACAAGAAACTCAGTTGGAATGTCAGAGTATAATTTCTACATTTAAAATGTTGTGTTGACTAATGCAATTAATTTGTACTCAGTTATAAGTAGAGGCGATGAGTACCAAGGCATATGATCAGTGCAAGTATACCCCTGAGACAATGTAATTTTCAGGGAATCAAAATAATCAGCAAGAGAGCATATATTTCCTTAATGGAGTACTGAGAGTTTATTAGCTTCTACTGGAGTGCTGATTTAAAAAAAGTAGAAAAGAGAAAGATTCGGTTGAGTTTTTAAACTTCCGTTAAATAAAAAGATTTTGCCTATGTTATTTGCATGGTTAATATATCTAGAAGGGTTAATTTTATATTGAAGAAACCAATGTAGTAATTATAGAAATGAATATAAATATTACCAGTGGATTTGAGGAATTAAAATGTCACATAGTTTCATTTATTACTTTACTATATCAGACCTGTGTTAAAAATTTTTACTCCAGTTGAACAAGCGAGTAAAATAAATATAGGAAAAAATACCCCAAAAACTTTTACGATATATAAAAAGAAGAAAAACGATATACTTTTTATTTTCTAGAGGTGATGAAAAGTGAACTAGAAATAATTCCTCTGTTAAACCAAGCATCTTGTAAAAGAGAACCATCACTATATATTGTTCCTGGGATTCCCTGTGAATAACTGGCAATGTGAGGCTATAGTAGTCACAGCTCTTTATTCCTTCCAAACCAGTTATTGTGCTGCTAATTAGAATTGGATATTGGTGGTAGTGGAAATGGGGAAAACTATCAATGTTACTTTGTGTTAAATTTTAATCACACAAGTTAGGACATTCAGAATTATGGTTTCCATGGTAACCACAACACTGAGTCCTGTGTGAAGGCATTACAGTGGGGGTCTTTGATTAAAAGAAAGTAAACCAGAAGTGAAACAAAAATGCTCCATATGTGCAGCTAAAGTTACAAAAAAAAAAAAAAAGTCCTGCTCCCTTGTCCTTAATTATATTTGCTTAATGGTATGTCACGTGCTTGTGCAGTACACTGAAAGGTCTGTTAGAATTCTCAGGAGGATGCTCTGTTTGCATTAGATTTTAAATGATTATTTTTATAGCACCTTTTCCATTTTTGAATTTATCTTTTCTCATTTTAAAAATAATTATAGAATCTGACTTTAGGGACCCTGTGACAATTTATGTGGAAGGAAGATTTTTTTTTTTAAAAAAGATTTTTTGAAAATGCAGTGGATAGAATTATAGTCCTGGAATTTTTGCTGATAATTTTTCATTTTGAACAGTGAGGTTAAGAAAGTTATTTAAAGTTTCATTTTTATTAAGTTAATTTGTATCACATAAAACAACGTAAGCAACAAATTATACTGATTAATTCAGGGTGTGGTAGAATACTGGATCTATTAAAAAGAGTGTAACAGTAAAAAGGAGTTGAAGTCACTGATCACTACAGACAAAATATATGTGGAGAACATTTATTTTTGAAGAACACATTTAGCCCAGAGATAATAATCATTAAACAATTATATTACATTCCAGTGTGATTTTAAATAAAAATGAAATATTTAGTATGTAATGGAAAACAATTACGTTTCACACAATTAAATACATGTACAAGCATGAATAGAAATGCTTCTGCTGTAGGAACAGAAAAGCCTGCTCAAATATAGAGCTTTTTGGGTAAGAGTGATTTATTGAATAACTATTATGGTTTAAGTTTTGCTAAGTTTATTATCATCTAAGTTGAAATGTTTCAGGAAGCATATGGTCTAGTGGTATTTTTGTCAAAAATAAGTAAACATAAGGACACAGATTTTTCTACATTTTCATCTCTAAATATGGAAAATGCTAGTAAGACTAATACTTCTCACAATGTGGTTCAAAAACCTGTAACATATATTCAAACCAGATATGTAGATTCAGTGTTTCTCTAGTAATAGGTATATTTCTCTTAGGCATAGGTGAATGCCAGTGTTTCAGCTTTGAAGATCAAACATCATTTTACAGACCATTAATCTGTTGAAGAGGTCAGCAAACCTTTTGAGTAAAGGGCCAGATAGTAAACACTTTAGGCGTTTAGGGATATGTGGTCTCTCCTAACTGCTCAGTTTCCCTGTTGTAGTGCAAAAGCAGCTTTAGTCAATAAGTAAACAAATGAACATAGCTGTATTCCAATAAAATTTTAATAGGTGCTGAAATTTGAGGTTCCTATAATTTCCACATGTCATGAAATATTTCTTCCTCTTTGACTGTCTTCAACACTTACAACATGTAAAAAACTTAGCTTGAAAGATTTACAAAAACAAGCAATGTGGCAAATTAATCTTGTGGGCTGTAGTTTGCTAAAGCCTGGTCTATTGGATGTCCTGTGTTTTGTACAGGAAGGGGTTGTTTGTTTGTTTATTTTGATATTATTTACCTGCATGAGAAAAGTTAGTGCTTAAATATTCAAAAATATTTTTTAAAAAATTATTCTTTGCTTCCACCAATGATTTAATCATTTGATGATCCATTCCCCATTTTGAAATTATAATGCTGTCATCTACATGGATTTGGTAGGTTCAATAAGTAGCACTGTTTTAAAACATATGAATTTTAATCAAGTTGAGAGCCAGATGAAGATTTGGACAGATCAACTTAAAAATGTTAATAAAGTGGTCAGAGCATACATATCTCCTAGGGAGGGTGATGTTGCTACAACACTTATAGTGTGGAATAATACACCAGAATCTCTTTCCCTTTGCATGCTTTGCTGCCCAGAGAGGGGAGAGGGAAAAGAAATGAACTGGGTATGTCAGGTTCTTTTCCTAAACTTATCGGCTAGAGAAGTCACCCTTCTTCCCTCCAGCAGAGTGAAGAAAGGCTGGCAACTCCCAGAAAGTTACATTAAATGTTATTCTTTCTTAATAAAAATGAATTGGGGAGGTGCTTTTCCATCATATTTCATTCATTCATTCATTTATTCATTTAATCATTTAACAAATCTTTTTAGTTACCTGTTGTATTTATCTGCTTGGGCTGCCTTAACAAAATGCCATTGTTTAGGTGGCTTAAAAACAGTAGTTTATTTTCCTACATTTCTGGAGGCTAGAAGTCTCCCATTTCAAGGTGCCAGTTTCCAGCGTAGGCCCTCATCCTGGCTTGTATATGGCTGCCTTCTCACTATATCCCCACCTGGCCTTTCCTTATTGTGTGCACACAGGGAGCGGGAACTCTCTGGTGTCTCTTCTTATAAGAGCACTAATCCTACTGGGAAAAGGCTTCATCCTTATAACACAATAAGATATACATATTTGGTCTGTATTCCAGTTTTCTGACACACAGCTCCTAAAACCCTTAGAATCTCTGAAGTGGCAAATGTCTTTTTGTAGGCTAATGAGATTAATAGTGGCTGAAAGCTCCTAAATACCTTCAGAATCTGGACTAGTTTCCGGGGACATCAACCATGTGATTAGAAGGTGGGAACTGAACGTCCTACCATCTTACCTCCAGAAATGGGAAAGGGCCTGGAAATAGAATCAGCCACCATTTGCTCATGATTTAACAAATCATGCCTACTTAGTGAAGTCTCATAACCCAGGGAGATTCTGGGTTGGTATGCAGTGGAGGTGCTGGGAGGCCATTGCACTGGAGAAGACCTTGAAGCCCCGTGCTCCTTCTCCCATACCTTCCCTTATGCATCTCTTTCACCTGGTTGGTTGTCAGTTGTATGCTTTTATAATAAACTGGTAATTCAGTAATCAACTGTGGAACTATTTTAACAAATTATTGAACCCAAGGAGTTGTTTGTGGAAATCTGCTATTCATAGCTAGGGAGTCAGACGTGCAGTTGATTATCTAGATTTGCAACGGGTGTTTGAAGTTGGGGGACAGGCTTGTGTGACTGATCTCTTAACTTGTGGAGTCTGTGCTAACCCTAGGTAGGTGGTGTGAGTATTGAACTAAATTATAGGACACACAGCTGGTACCTGGAGAGCTGGAGAATTGGTTGGTGTGAGCAAAATCCCCACACATTTGGTGACCAGAAGTATTGAGAGTAATAGTAGTATAGTGAGAAAACAGGCATTTTTCCTTACAACCCTTATCATCTTATTTAATCTTAATTGCTTCCTTAGAGGCTTCATCTTTAAATACAGTCACTTTGGGGTTTAGGGCTTCAATATAAGAAATTTTAGGGGATACCATTCAGTCTATAATATCTGTACTGTGCCAGGCTCTATGCTAGTTAATAGATATATAATAGTTAGCAAGTTTCTGGCAGCATGGTGTTTACAATCCATTGGCAGAGACAGGCATAACTAAAATAATTGCACTAACTAATGTGTAATTGCAAACTGAAATAAATTGTCTGAATGAATGGAACAATATCATTTGACTACATTATAATTATAAATAATATATATGCCATATACAATAAACCAATCTAACCTAGCCCAATGGGTTCAGAGCAGACCTCCCTGAGGACTAGAAAGGAGTGTTCTAAAGAAAGGAAACATTTTGGGAGCATGTTTTCCTGTTTAGTTACTCTGAGGAGGACTAGTACCTTGCTGCTTTCCAATTGCAACTGACTTTTTGCTGTACAAAAATACAGGAATAAATCCATGGGCTATAAAAAGTTACTTGGTTGAACTTCAAACGGTTTACCGGAAAAAGCATAGAATCATGTCATTGAGCATTTCTTTATTCTGGCTTGAATACTTATTATTGTGGAGGATACCTCAGGTGGGTGTGACTGCTGAGAAGTGAGAACACTCTTTAAATATGTCAATTTTAAAAAATTACCACCCTGAATAAAAATTATAAAAATCTTTATGCTACATGTAAGTCATTTGGTCTAAATCAATACCATGTTCACTTTTGTGCTTTGCAAAAAGTGTCTGGTTAATATTAATCAAGAAGGCAAATCCATTCATGTTTTCAATAATCAAGTCAAAAAGTGTCAGAGTCGTGGTTAAATAATGGCTTAGATGTAAAACTTTTTAGTTTTTAGAACCCTGAAGTTTTACTGTATTACTAGTATCCTCATATTGCAGAGGAATATCTAACAATGTTTAAAATGCACATAAGAATATCATTTAAAATGATGGGATGCATATAAACAGGTGAGATATAAAAATAATGGAGTAACTATGCTTACATGGGACTCCACTTGGTCAGAAGTTCTTTGTCAACCCCTTTCCCAGACTTGATCTCGGAAAGCCTTCATAGTAGCTACTTACTTCTTTGGAATGAAATGAAATTCATTGAGGAAGGAATCTTATATGAGTTTTAGACTTCATGAGTCTTTGGAACCACTGCTACCTGCCCATTATGGAGAATTCAGAAATAATGGCAGATTAAAAACTAATTGATTTTACACTGAATAAACGATTCCAGTAGGAAAGGAAACATGAAATTTCTTAGGCTTTAACATACTTTCATGTGTGTGTAATTAGTATTATAGTAACTATACATTTCTTGTTACTATATGTAAAGGACACAGTTCTGTAACAGGTATTATTTGTAGATGTTTAGCACTGCATATGAGCTGTGTTTATTATGAGCTACCTAGTTTAGATACATATCTATAGTAATTCTATAATTTGAGATTTATGACAATAAAAATTTTGTTAAGAGTTACTGAAACATTCCTATATCATAAGAACTGTCCATTAAGCCTAATGGAATACCAAACTGTCTTCTGGCAAACATCACTTATTTCAGTTTATTCAAACCCCCTGTAGTCCTCAGATAAAAATACAAAATGTAAAATTATATGCTAAATATTAGTACAGACTATGAGATACAGTATTTTTAAAAAATATTTAGAGATAAAATAGAATTTGGAATCACAGATTTTTTACCCTAACTTTGCCAAATTCTTATGTGGAGAAGCTTTTTTTGTATTAAATGCAAAACATGTTTTCCACATGGCCTAATGGTAAGCTTTCTAAATAATTAACATTACTCTGTGCAGTGGTCAGCCACAATCAGAAAAAGAACGCATTTTCTTCTGTATAATTCAACATCTGGTTGTCACTATACTGCTAAACCTACCAGAAATACTCTTTGCCAGATGTGACTTATAGTTACATTATACTTTATTCAGTTCAGCAAAATGTATTTGAAAAGAAGTCAAAGATATCACCAGGAATAAACAAACTTCAAACATTTTATACATTCACTCATTGAAGTGGTAAAAACATTCATAATGAAAATAGTTAACATTTATTGAGAATGCCCTATATATCTACTGTCTGTGTATGCATTATCTTGTTTAATTTTCACTCTGTGAGAACAGATTCTGTGTGCTTCTTAAAGATAGATGAGAAAACTGAGGATAAAAAAAAAATTGTTGAATATCACATAGCTAACATGTGGGAAAGCCAAGCTTTGAATCCAGGCTGAGACCCAAGTGCCATACAATAAAGCTTCCATCTATTCGGCTGTAGTGTAGTGTAACTTTTGACCCTACCTATGAAAAAAAGTTGGGTGGTTAAATTTCATAGGTTAAATGACTTAATTCTCATAATTAATGAGGGAGTACATATTGCTTATATAAATTAATAATACATTTTAAAGATGCTATATATTATTAAAGTAGATAAGTTACTATTTTATCAATATGTCTTTCTCCATTGAACATGCAGATTTTTTTTTTGGTGTTTAATGTTGTTTTTACTGTCTCTGTATTGATAATGCATTTTAATAAAAAACTAAGTGGGATGTTATGTCATTCCTAGGCTTATATTATTTTAAATTTAACTTTTTTCTTTTTATTTATTAAAAAATACTAGGATATATATGTGGTTAATAAATCATTGGAGTTATTAAACATTTGAAATATTCCACATTCGTGTTTGGAGAGGCAAGGGTAGCTCAGATATTTTAACTGTAATGTGTTTGTACAAGAAAAATATTCTGTACAACTTATTCAGCATGCCAGGTTGGTAAAAATATAAAACACTGTTAGTATTGTTCTTTAATAGGTGAGCTTATCTCCTATAATGGCTAAATGATGTCATTGGAATTTGCTTCAGCTAATAACAGTATGCTACATACTACAAATCATTCCATGGAACCAACTGTCATAAATGAGAGTGTAAGGTTTTATATTTCAACTAAGGTTAGAAATAACTAAATAAAATATTATGGATACGATTAACTTAGTCTGATTTGTATAGGTCTTATTGCATTCCTAAGGCATTCTAAGTTAGGCAAATAATTATACAAATAATTCAGCAGGATGTCTGTAATTGGTTTCAGTGATAAAATTTATATTCAGTGCCTAAATCTGAAACAATAAACCCTTACAATAATTTATTATAATGTTGCAGATTTCGTAATAGAGATAATTTGAGGTTTTTTTGTAACTGGAAGTCAAGATTGCAGCCGCATGAAAAAATTGCATTAAAATTATACTAAAGTAAGGTGTTTAAAAAATAACTTGCTTTGTTATTACAGAAGTAGATATGTCATTAGTCTTCACATATTAGTTTTCTTTTTTCTCAAAATATATAATGAAAAAATAGTCTCTGCCTTTTAAAACTTAAATAAAGTCTGAAAGTATAATACAATAAATAGTCCCTTAATTTCATTTCTTTATATCTTATGAAGCCTTCAAACTTCAAGGTTGGTGGTTCTCACAAATTTTCTGTATTCACAACATGCTGATGGTGTCACAGAGGTGTCCACAAAAAACTGAAGAAAACAACCAGCTGTGTAAACCAATTTTTAGTTTAACTTGCATCGTTTTACCTGCCAAACAAAGCTCTGCAGTAACAGATTCTCTGTCATCATTGAAGAACAACTTGAAGGGTTAGAAAAAGGCAATAGAGATTCAAATCCCAAGAGATGAGGGAGACTGCATTAGCTCATATGCAATGTACATACTTTACCATTAATTTTACAAACACATGCATTTAAAGCTATAAAAACACTTTTGGCTTGCATTCTCAAGTATGTATGTACTCTCTAAATGAATGAATTCACTAGAGAATGAATGAATACATGACTGAATGGAGAAGTAAATACAGGGATCCTTTATAAATCCTGAACTCAAAATTATAAATTGGTTTTCCATAACAAACATTTTGTAGATTATCGTTATGAGGAATGCATCTGGAAAAACAGCTATCTAAATACATATGTTAGTAACTCTATATTACGTCATTTCTGAAATGAGAAATTGGGGCTTCTGGCAGGGGCTGGGATTGTGGAGCCAAGCGAGGGAAGAGGAAAGGAAAATAAGAGAAAAACAAATTAAAATGAAGGAACCCAGTACTATTTATAAGATGGATCTAAGGCTGTCAGGGAAATCGCACCAGAATTTAAACTCCTGCATGGTATTTTTTAAAGATCACATAAAATTGACTATTTAAACTCTTCTGTATGTTTTCTTTTTGTTAAAGATTTTCCTTCCCTTGGTCCTCAATGAATTCCAAATGCATTGAGCTTATTAGCTTGGTTCTTACCTCTCTTGCTGAGCCCCTGTTGGCCAGTGGGAAGGCTATTTTAAACTACTGACCCTGCACCTGGGTATTTGCAGCCCATGGGGGTATTAGCTGCTGTCCTTTTTTTTTTTTTTTTTTCCTGCTCTGCTCCTTGTAAAGACTTGCTTTGTTGCCGACTATACAGAGATTACTTTGATTGTTCCCTGCTTATGAGAATAGATTTCCTTAAGCCCTACATGTATTTTCCAGTTCTTATTGGTATGAAGAACTGGCTGGACTGTAGCCTGGTTTTCTGTCTTAAGCCTTGTGAAAATGTCCCCTACTTACCAATATTTAAATTGGAAATAAATTATTTAATCTAGATTATTTAATTATTTATATAGAGTACAAAAGAATCAGTAATGATACATTTTAAAGCTCTTAAAATTAATATGTATGGTTTTAGACTAAGATTGAAATACAAATTGAGTTATAACCTGATTTTTTTTCTTGGAAGTGAGAAAACACTGAGTTTGGATGATGCTAAAGTATTTGTGTTGCCTCTTGCTAAGTCTAACATACTTTCAAACTTATTGCTAAGAGTGTTTAAATCCTTTTTGTGGATTAATTTCAAATAAACATCAGAAATAAAGCTGTTGATTCTTTAGATTAAATATATTGGCTTTAAAGTTTTATGCAGTTTCTGCATTAATTTTGTATTCCTGACCCTTAATGTGTCATCAAAAACAATCATTTTAGCTATGAATTACAATACTTGCATATTCTGCCCCAGGACTATCTCTGCCTGACTCATTAACTTGCTTTTCAAGTTACATTTTAAATAAAAGCCAAGATATGCTTTGAGGACAAGAAAGTCACCAAAAAAATCCCAGTTAGTTGAAAAATTTTATTATATATATAATATGTATTATATATATTAGACATATATAAAATATATATTAGACATACATAATATGTATTATATATATTAGACATACATAATATATATTATATATTAGACATACATAATATATATTATATATAAGACATATATAATATATATTAGACATATATAATATATAATATATAAGACATATATAATATATATAATATGTATTATATATAAGACATATATAATATATATATATTATATATATGTCTATCTCATTCCAAGCTTTCCTTTTCATATTTATCAAACAGGATATATTTCATTTTTCTTTTCTGATGTTTAAAAATAAGGCATTGTGATAGTCTTAATTAATTCATAGTTCCAAAACGCTAGTCCACATGAATCATACAAAAGAAAGGCATTCAGAAAGCCTAATTGTGTAGAGGTCTAAATGTCTTCGATATAGACAAAGTTACTTCATGCATTTTTCACTCTGTTTTAGCAATATTTTTAAAAATAATACGATCATAAGCCCTTTTTAACCAAAATTTGATTCAGAAAATAAAACGTCATGATTTTTATTATTACAGTAAAATTGGCAATGATTTGATTTGTAAGGTTAATCCAAAAGAAGAATGGGTTTGTTATGCCTTTCTTATCTTTAAATAAGTGTTATCTTTATATTTTCAAATGCATTTTTAATTCAATTTTTATAGTATTAAAACAGGTCAGAACTTAAGGGATCACAGAATGGGAAGTTTAGAAAGAACATAATATGGTACATTTTTGTATATGTGGATGCGTATACTAGATTTTTACAATAATCAGATCTTTGCATTTGTGCTTTTAATCCCCTCTAAAGAAACAAATGAAACCAAAAACTGCTTAAATTATTACTTTGGCAAATAGTGAAGGATGGAATAAGTTAAATTCTGAAAGTTTTTTTTCCTAGTAATTCATGACATTAAAATAATTGATGTTGGACATTTTTAATTTTTTAAAAAATGACTCTATTTGTAAATTTATATTCATGAGTTCTAAAAATGAGTAGCATTTGGAGATGAGCTAGATACAACAGGATTTTTTCTTTCTTTTGACAAAACTGCCAGAATTATACAAATAATTCTTGTATATTCTCAACTATATTCCCCAAATATAAACATTGTACCTTTTATCACATTGCTTTTTTCCCTTTCCTTTTCTTTCTCTCTCTTTACTTCAGTATGTATTGTGTATTTGCCCTCTCTTTAAATACTTTAGTGTTTAGTGCATATTTTCTTTGGAAAAAATAAGGATATTCTCTTATATAACCACACAACAGTGATCAAAATTAAGAAATCAACAATATTACAATACTATTGTGTAATCTCTGAACAAGTCTAGCTATATAATTAGCAGGACCCAGTGCAAACTGATAATTCAAGGCATTGGCAGGGGAAATCAGTTTCCTCTCCAGTGGACCCACCACCCCAACCCGTGGTGGACAGGTGATCTCCAAGTGATTCCAACTTCTGTGCCTGGACATACTCAGTATATCCTGGATCAGGGTTGAGTGAGAAACCTTTGCTGAATGCCCACAGAATACACTATCGTGCATGCTGCTGTTCTGAGCCAAGGAGTCACCTCCTTGCCCCAAGCTCCCCCAAACTCAGACATCCTGTCTGGTGACGGAGCTGCTGATGCAGTTTTGGGGCAAAGAGTGGAATGTCAGCAGGAACTGGGATTCCAAAAGGTCTGAATCAAGTAACTGAGAACCCATCCTATGGAGGTTGCAGGATGTCAGATTATACTTGAACCAAGGCCCTTGGTGTCTGTCATCCCATTGGGCTTTACTTACAAAACACAAATTCAGAGATAAAATTGGTAAGAATTTCAGGGAGACTAGTGAGGTATGAAACCCCAAGTGTTGATTTTTGAGTATGGAGCCTCATGCAACTGCACTTGTTCATATGCCCATGATGTCAGCTCTGTCTATAAACCTATTCAGATTTTGTCAATTGTCCCAACAATGTCAGTTATAACAAAAGAACATTTCTGATCGTATGTTACATTCAGTGATCATGTCTCTTCAGTTTCTTTTTTTCTGGAATATTTTGTCAGTCTTTGTGTTTTATGACATTGATATTTATGAAGAATATAGGACAGTTATTTCACTGACTGTCTCTCAATTTGAGCTTTTCAGATGTTTTCTCCTTGTAAGTTTTGGCAGGAATACTACAGAAATGATGTAATATTCTTTTCAGTGCATCATATCAGGAGGCAAGTGATGTCAGCAACAGTAATTTTCCAGGCATCCCTCCTCCATAGATATTATTTTGTAACACAGCATAAATCTTTCTTAAATAGCTTGCCCAATTTTTCTTTGCCTAATATGTGAATAATCAGCTATTTCCAATTTCAGATGACCTGTGTTAATACTTCAAAGCAATATTCAACTTCCAGGTTTGAGTCATTAATGATATTTCTGCAGCTTTACATACAATTTTGACTAATTTCTCTTTCCTTCCTTATCTTTTGTCAGAAAAATTACCAGTTCTCTTAACTTTATTAAATTATGTTTTCTCCACATTCAAGATCTGTCATAAATTTCATGCACATGTTAGGCTGAGCTGGTAGAAGGACTGCTTATATTTTATTTACTAGATGTCAGGAAATACTTGGGGTATTTCAGAGATTCCCCAAACATTTTCAGAAGAAATGATATTGAAGAGAAAATCACTTTGAAAATTAAGCTATGAAAGTGATAATTCCATCTTAATATGAGAATTCACTAAGTTTTTGAAACTTTTCTTCTTGTTTAGATGAAAAGTTAACAATGTGTTAACCCTCATATATTCATGTTAATAAATATGAATTGAATTCTGGATATTACGTCATTGCTTACACCTCTACTTCAGTAAACTAGGTGCTATGGTTCTCTTGTCTCAGAAAGCTCAATTTTGTTGTGGTATTTTTGTTTGTTTGTTTGTTTTTTGGAGACAATGTTGTCCAGGTGGCATGTAGTGGCATGAACACAACTCACTGCAGCCTTGACCTGGCTCAAGTCTTCCTCCCATCTCAGCCTCACGAGGGAGCTGGGACTACAGACATGTATCACTGTGCCCAACTATTTTTTTAATAAATTTTTTCCGTAGGGACAAGGTCTTGTTTTGTTGCTTAGTCTGGTCTGGAACTCCTGAGCTCAAGCAATCCTATTGCCTTGGCCTCCCAAAGTGCTAGGATTATAGGTGTGGTCCCCCACACCAGGCCAGTACACTCAATTCTTGGCCACAGATACTACAGTTTCAATTCAGTGGGATTAAATCCTATGAAAAAGGCAGGCATTGGTTGTTCTGGGAATACTGATGTGGATGCCTGACTCAGCCTAGCCTAGATTAAGACATGAACAACTTTGGTGTTGGTGGTAAAGTGGGTTCTGCCTACCACAACTGGAATGGTAAATCTTTTGTTGTAGTTTCTGAGGCTCTTTTCATTTTTCCAGTCTGTTTCTCTGTGTCCACATTGGACAGTGCTATTGCTGTATCCTAAAGTTAGCTAACTTGATTCTTCTCTCCTTCCTTTCCATTTGGCTCTAGAGCCCAGGTGTTGTTTTAATATAGGTTATTGTGTATTTTCCTGTTCTAGATTTTTTTATTTAGAGACTTTCTATTTGTTGCTAAGATGGTGTTCTATCATTTGTTTTCATGCATTTTTGTAATTGCTCATTGAAATTTTTGTGATGATTGCTTTAAAAATCTTTGTCAGATAATTTTAACATCTCTATCATCCTGGTATTGGATTCTATTGATTGTGTTTTTTCATTAAGTTTGACATGTTCCTGGTTCCTCATATAATGAATGATTTTCAGTTGAAAACTGGATAATCTGTGTATTAGGTTATGAGGCTCTAGCTTTTATTTAAATCTTCCGTTTGAGCTGGTTTCTTTTCTCACAGGAAGGTTAGTTTGTAGCTGCCTTGTTACTGCAGGTGGAGTTGATAGAAGTCCACGTTCCACACTCAGCTACTGCTGATATTGAAGCTTTTTATTATTGTTGGATGTGTTCAGGAGGTTAGGCTCCTCACTAGGCCTCTACTGATGCTGCCCTTACTGAGATGGGTATGAGTGCCTTGTTACCCTGTGTGACCTCCACTGATACCGGGGGTCGGTGTGCCTCCTTACTGGTGGGAAGTGATGAAAGTCTTCACCTGGCCTCTGTTTACACCAGCATCTTAGGAAGTGGGGAAACGGGTGCTCTTTACTAACAATGTGGGGTGGCAGGTCATTGCTACTCTGGAGTGGGGATGAAAGTCCAAGGTCCCCACTAGCCCTGCCTAACACCACCTTTTTGGGGGTTGCATAGAGGTGCCGGGGTTATAACCTAGTGGAGATGGAACTCTAGGCTTTCTTTGGTCTTTGATAATGTGGGTGTGGGTGAGGCTAAAGTTTTCTCTGTTGTTTGCCTGGAGTAGTGCAGCGTTTATCTAAAAGTTTTCTGAATTACTACATCGCCCCTTTCCTGGTTCTTTGGCTCAGGAAAGCAAGCTTTACTGGGCCATTTTCAGTCTATATCTGTTGGTGTTTCCATGTTGCCAGATTTTTCTGCTCCAAATCTGGAAGTATGAGTTAAACAACAAACAACAAACAAACAAACGAATGAAACCAGGGAACTCAGAGCCACGTTGTTCCATGAATCCACATTGTTCCATGAGTCTGAGGCATGTCTGCCTTATTTTCTCCATCCTTCAGCATCTTCTTACGTTTGTTTTACATACAGTAGTCCTCCTTTATTCACAGAGAATACTGGTTGGGGACCATTTTATTAAAATCGTGCATTTTGCAAATAATTTCTACATATTTGACAGTTGTGTATAATTTTTCTATAGTCATTCTGAATATTTATGTCCGAAAGGCCTGTTTCTATTATTGAATTAAACCACACTGCTGGGACTAGAATTTGTCAACTCTGTAGGAAAATGAAACAAGTCAGGAAATTATCTCAGGAGTCACTATTAGTCTGCCACAGACCATTCTGAAGGGCTGAAAGCATTACATGCAGATGGCAGCCTAGGACTAACTTACCTGGAAAAATTGGAATAATAATAACAAAAGCATTTTCCTACCTTTGGTTAGGTCTAATTAAAATATGTAAAGTTTCATAAACTTTTCAGTAAGCAATGCTTCTCAAACGTAAGATACATTGTCCCTTGTATGTGATTTAGAGAAAAATTTTCTACTACTAAACATATGTTAATTATTTTGATCAGTGGACCTGAAATTTGAGGGCTTTCTGTATTCCTTTATAAGAATATACTGTTGTTATTCCCAGAGAAAATTTTATTATCTTAAATTTCTTTATTCTTCTCCTCTGGTAAATAGATGAGTTACTTCAGATAACATGATCTAAATTAATATTTCCAACAATTGGATAATTATGCTTGGTATTTTGCTTACTCTGATTGGTTATTGGTCATTGAGTGGTTTTGCGGTTATATTAAGAAAAAGGAGGAGACAGAGACAGTCAAAATACGAGAATTGCTTTATGTTTTTTTTTGGAATAATATATCAAATCAAAGAGGTATATTTCTGGTTATGTTTGTTCTGCTTGATCTCTGGTTGTTACATAAGTTGTTATATATTACCAAAGCTTATTCATCTAAAGTGGTTTTTCATTTAGTGTCTTGTAAAGGACATAATCAGTTTTTCAATCATAGTCATAGAAATAATGATAATAGTAATTTTGATACTTACATTATCTCAGCTTAAAATCTCTAAATTTTCATCAAGATCCTGAGTAAATATATTATCTATTTACTCTGCATAGTAGCTTTCTGCTTGTTCTAAAAATAGTTGGAAAATGTGCAAACTATATTGTGTCTAAATGAAAAGAGATGCCTGCTTATTTTTAGAGGTATTTCTTATTTTATTTTGACATTAGAAAATAACTTTAGGTATTTTTTAGTGAAGACAGTCTTTATAAAAACATAACATTTAGAAATAGGAATATTAAAATACATTAGTTCAGGAATGTCTATTTTTGGCCTATTTCTATTATAATATCAAGGACCTCAGCTGAGATACTACTACTTTTAAAACACTAGATTTATTTATTAAAAGACATATACCAATACATTCATGGTTGTCTTTCACGTATTGGTAATTATTGAAAAATATTATTTATAAGTACTTGCCTTATTTCCTTGAAGTCTGTTTATTTTAGGAGGATTTGTTTTCACAAGAACTAAAGAGTTACTAAGGAAAGATAATTTGTTTTCCAATACAGTGTATCCAAAATAATTTCTGTGGAATATTAATATTGAATTGTCATGGAAAAGTCTAAACTAGAAATTTATTACATGAAAGCAACAACAATGTTATGATTTTTACCATCTACCACATCATTGTTTGCCTAGGGTTGAAGTGCTGGTTTTTAAAATATAGTAATGGTAATTTTAATTTCTAAGTTAATTTATGTTAATTGTCATACATAAATTTGACCATTGTTAAATGTATCCCAATTTGCCCTGTTCTGTCATTGTGTAGATCTCCCTTTAACCTTCTCTTCTTCCTTTTTTGTTTTCTCCTCTTCTACCATCTCATGAAAGAAATGATCTTTATTTAAACTAAATTATCTTTTTTTCAATATAGCATATATTGTCAGCTTTTTAGATAATCACTTAATTAAATCAGGAACCTACATTTCAATAATATGGCATGAAGTTTCTCAAAGTAGGGAGCCTAGATGATGGCATTTTTTCCAAGTCCTGACACTGACATATGCGTATTGCTTCTGAACTGTTTTTTCCATAAAACATTGCAGAGTTCAAAAGTATTACGTCTTTTAAAAGGCTACCTTTTTCTCCATCTGTCTCTTCTATGGTTTAATTAATAAACATTCACCTAGTTTCTCTAATCTCTAGTGCTAAAAAGTTTACATTAATATAGAATATAGTTTTTTAAATATGAAGGTATTTTTCATTATTTTAACCATGTGCTGATATCTAGATTAGGTAAAAATCTATAAAAATGCTATATGACATTGTGAATTTGAAATTATTTTAGCATATTTTTACAAGCATAATAATGAAATATGTCTGTCTCAATTTTGGGTAAAAACATGATGATGGAAATCAAAGAAATTAGTAATTTTTCAGGAAAAGCCAAAACTGTGAGTATTTTAATATTTCTATGCCTATTAGAAAAAAAATTAAAAGCCTTTAAACTTCTTTCAAAAAGCAATTGGACTGACATATTTTTCTTTTTAAAATTAAAGAATAAGGACATTGAAAATTTCACAGATTTCTCAAAAATATCTGTTATTTAATTCAGTTTTTATTTGTAGTAAAGAAAAAAGGACAGTTGAACATTAAACTCAGCTAGTATATGTAGGAGTAATATTGCTTCCTATTTGCAACAAGCCAAGTAAAAGTTGAGAATAAGCTTTTGGAAACTTTTATAACAATTTAATATTTGTTACAACATTCATGCATATGATCAGTGGATTTTTTTGTTGTTGAGGAGGGTAAATTTTATCAAAGAATTGGTATATAAAACAGATGCATTAAAACAGTGGTGCCCAACCTTTTTGGCACTAGGAACCAGTTTTGTGGAAGACAGTTTTTTCATGGACCTGGGGTGGGATGAGGTGGTGGATGGTTTTAGGATGATTCAACTGCTTTACATGTATTGTGCACTTTATTTCTGTTATTATTACATTCTAATATATAATGAAATAATTATACTGCTTGCCATAATGTAGAATCATTGGGAACCCTGAGCTTGTTTTTCTGAAACTACATGGTCCCATCTGGAGGTGATGGGAGACAGTGACAGATCATCAGGCATTAGATTCTCATAAGAAACAGGCAGCCTAGATCCCTCCCATGCACACTTCACAATAAGGTTCATGCTCCTGTGAGAATCTAATGCCACTGCTGATCTGACAGGAGGCAGATCCTAGGTGGTAATGTTTGCTTGCCTGCTGCTCACCTCCTGCTGTGCATCCGGGATCCTAACAGGCCATGGGCCAGTACGTGGCCTAGGGGTTGGGGATCCCTGCATTAAATAATTGACAAACAAGACCGGGTGTGGTGGCTTACACCTGTAATCCCAGCACTTTGGGAGGCGGGCAGATCACTTGATCCCAGGAGTTCAAGACCAGCCTGGGCAACATAGTGAGACCCCCATCTCTACAAATAAAATAATTAGCCAGTCATGGTGGTGCGTACCTGTGGTCCTTGCTACTTGCAACACTGAGGTGGGAGGATCACTCTTGAACCCAGGAGGTCGAGGTTGCAGTGAGCCGAGATTGTGCCACCACACTCCAGCCTGGGTGACAGAGCCAGACTCTGTCTCAAAAAACAAAAACAAAAAAAAGCAAACATCAAACAAAAAAAATCAAAGAGATCCTTTGCCATAGACAGTTTGTGAAGCACTGGTTTCGAAAAAAAAAAAGTCTTGTTTGAGGTGATTGTTTTTGTATAGGGTTATTCTTGAAAAAATTTAGAAAAACCTTCTTTAATGTTTAATAAAATGATAATCGATGTTTTAAAATAGTTTATGCCAAATGACTTTTTTTTCACTTTTAGAGGAGGTGCATAGGATCCCATCTTGTGCTTAAGTTGGGTCCACTCCTTGAATGAGACATACAGAATATGGAGTTTGGTGAGGGAGATAGTTTTGGGGGTTAACCTTTGACTGCAGCATAGGTTAAAGGGATTAAATTGATTGTATGTTGGTAGTAGAGCAATGAAGGCCTTCAGTAAGACTTGTTGCATTTTTTAGAAAATGAAAGATGAATTTTAGGCAAGGGTTTCAGCTGGGGATTGAGATTGGTCTAAATTGCTTAAATACTGGACAAGCGGAGGAGAGGCTTCTGTGGCTGCAAAGAACTCTTTTTCTACTGTCCTTACGTGTGACCTTCATTTTTGTGCTTATAAATGGTGGCTAGAGTGCCTGCCAGTTTCTATGCTCTGGCTAGAAAAAGAGAAGTGCAAGAAGCAAAAGGCACATTTCATGTAAGATTGCTACCCATTTTGGAAATTTTGCTCAACAACTTTCTCTTATATTTTCGTTGGACAAAATATCATGTGTTCTCCCATATCTGAAAGAGTAGAAGTGCAATTTCTCTTTAGGGTGAGAACAGGATTGCTGCCAAGAGAATTGGAGTTCTGTTAAGGGGGAAGTAGAGAATCAATACTGGGTAATCACCTAGTGGTCTCTGCCATAGAAATTGTCTGATATTCTGCAATTGAGCATATTTCAGGCTGTGAACATCGGACATGGTTTTGTCTTCACAATGGCAGCAAATTTAGATAAAATTTTGTTTGGGGTCATCTTGTGTGCATTTCTTCTGTATGGTCTGTGCCTTTGTCTTTTTGCAGTATGTTTTTCTTCCTATTGATACTTTCTCTTGTCTCACTAAGAGCTTTGTTCTTTGATAAAATAATACAGATTGATAAATTCCACAAAGGAAAACAACGCACTGAATTAAAACAGACTATTTAAATAGAGAAGCAGCATTCTGTTCAGATAATTCTCAGTAGGGCCAAATCTTTGTTCATTTTTAAATAAAATGATCTATTAATTCACATTAATATGTTAATGAAATTAATATGGCATGGTACTTAATATTATTAACTGTATTAATGTTCATGCTTCCATGAGGGCCATTTAAGAAGAGATACTCAGTTGGATATACAGGTAGCATACAGTAACATTTAAAACTTCTATCGTGTATAAAAAGAAAAAAGTTAAATTAATTTAGATGTTTATTTACAGTTTAGTGACTATAAATAGAAATCCTATGTCATGAATTTCAATAATTTACTTGATTTAGAAAGCTTTACTATGGTTTCAATGACATTGTAGTTCTCAGAATGCATAGCTTAGATGACAATCATTTTGTTAAGAATGTTGGTATACTTTCTCACAATTTAAAAAATGTAGGTAGATTTAATATATAATATACAGTAAATCTTCAGTTAACATAATTAGTAGGTCTTTGGAAACTGCTATTATAAGTAAATGAAGTGATGTATAATGAAACCAATTTTACTATATGCTAATTAATGGAAGTGAGTTAAGTTCCTAAGGTATATTTCTGATCACAAAAACATCACCAATTTCTAAATAAAGACCAAAATACTTCTAATATTAACATTGAAATAAATGTGAGCTCTATATACATTTAAGAAAGAATAATGAAAACAAGTGAGATAACTATTTATTCACTTATTCCAGTTCAGGGTCGCCAGTGGCCAGAGCCAACCCAGGGGGCAAGGTGGAAACCCACCCTGGACAGGATGTCCGTCCATTGCAAGGCACACTCACACAACCACCCACACTCAGACTGGAACCACTGAGTAAGAACAGTTGACCTAATGTGCACATACTTAATTTGGGATATGGGAGGAAACCAGAATACCCCAAGAGTACCCACACAGACATGGGGAACACATGCAAACTCTACACAGACAGTGGCCCCTGGAAATCAATTTGTTTTTCTCATCAACATTACAATGAAATAACTTATTTGAGGACATGCTGTACGCAGTCAATTTTTATCAGCATTGTGATTTTTTAAAAATTTTGATTGTTATTTTCACAGATTTAAACATATTTAGATTTATTTTCACAGATTTAAACATATTTAGATTTTTTTTTTTTTTTTGAGATGGAGTTTTGCTCTCGTCACCTAGGCTGGACAGCAATGGTGCAATGTTGGCTCACTGCAGATCCACCTCCGGGTTTGAGTGATTCTGCTGCCACAGCCTCCCCAGTAGCTGGGATTACAGGCGTGTGCCACCATGCCCGGCTGATATTTTTTTTTATATATATTTGGTAGAGACGGAGTTTCACCATGTTGGCCAGGCTGGTCTCAAACTCCTGACCTCAGGTGATCCACCCACCTCGGCCTCCCAAAGTGCTGAGATTACAGGCGTGAGCCACCATGCCCAGCCCGTATTTAGATATTTTAAACAATCTTTTTAATTTACTTTAAATCTGATTGGGCATGACAACATAATAAAACATTTTATGCCACATTTTTCTATTGTCTTCATTTGTTCTCCCATGATATCTTTTACATAGAGAGTATTTTTAATTGAGCAAAATAATATCACTATATGATGGTAGATTCGATTTTCTAATCAGTATTTTAAAACTATTTTGGTTTCCATAAAATATTCATTGGTTAGTGTTTCTTCACATATTTTTATCATGATGAACCCTAGAATAATAAAATATTTGCTCCAAAGGAAAGCTTTTTTTTTTTTTTTTTTTTTGAGGCGGAGTCTCACTCCGTAGCCCAGGCTGAAGTGCAGTGGCGCCATCTCGGCTCACTGAAAGCTCCGCCTCCCGGGTTCAGGCCATTCTCCCGCCTCAGCCTCCCGAGTAGCTGGGACCACAGGCGCCCACCACCACGTCCGGCTAATTTTTTGTATTTTTAGTAGAGACGGGGTTTCACCGTGTTAGCCAGGATGGTCTCGATCTCCTGACCTCGTGATCCGCCTGCCTCGGCCTCCCAAAGTGCTGAGATTACAGGCTTGAGCCACCGCTCCCTGCAGGAAAGTTTAAAGATAGGCTTAAAGTCTCATTTGTGAAAGTGGAAATACTAAAGCACAGAGTACCTAAAGTCATACCCAAGGTCAAAAAAAAAAAAAAAAAAAAAAAAAAAAAAAAAAAAAGTCTACTTACATTTGGAGGTGAATAAGAACTTCGTTATATAAATCTTTGTTTTTATGACTTATATCAAAGAACACATTTTCACACTAGCTGAAAAATTCCACTCTAGTTATTTTGTAGTATTAGTGGAAGGCCTATGTTCAAGTTTTAGCTCTGTTTTTTAATAACTGTCTAACCTGGGGTAAAATACTTGTCTGTATTTTCTATAAAACTGGCAAATGCCGGCCGGGCACAGTGGCTCACACCTGTAATCCCAGCACTTTGGGAGGCCGAGGTGGGTGGATCACCTGAGGCCGAGGCGGGCGGATCACGAGGTCAGGAGATCGAGACCATCCTGGCTAACACGGTGAAACCCCGTCTCTACTAAAAATACAAAAAATTAGCTGGGCTTGGTGGCGGACGCCTGTAGTCCCAGCTACTTGGGAGGCTGAGGCAGGAGAATGGTGTGAACCTGGGAGGCGGAGCTTTCAGTGAGCCGAGATGGCGCCACTGCACTTCAGCCTGGGCGACAGAGCAAGACTTCGTCTCAAAAAAACAAACAAACCAAAAAAAAAAACTGGCAAATGTCATCTTACTAACCAATTAACACAGTTGCTGTGAGGATCAAATGAGATGCATGTGAAAAGTACTAGAAATCTAATAAAGTGTCAACAACAAGAATAATTTCTATCTCTTTGGCACTTTAAAAAGTACTATTTATTGTTATTCCAGTGCCTTATTTATTTGGCCTGCTTATTTTTCTTACATTTTATACAGAGAAATCAGGAAAAATATTTCTAAATGCTTTGATGCCACTTACAAGTAGGAAGAACTTCTTCATGATTTCAACATGATTTAATTTTATGATTAAAATTACTTAATTATTTTTAATTTTACAATTAAAATCACTTAATTTCTATAAATATTGTGATCGGTACCATTAAGTAAAGGTGTATTAGGGACTTTAGTAAAGTATTGTAATGACAGATAGTTCTATGGATACAATTGATACCCATGAGTCAAAACACCTTGATCATGAAGATTTTAGTATTTATTTTCAGGAAAACTATCCACAACATTTGTAAATAGATATGACTTTTCTTCATTCATTATTAATTTATTCCTGCACCCCTTTTTGGTCTAAAAACATCTATTTATCCTTCATCATTCATCTATTCATCTATTCATCCTTGCTAAAGACCCAATTCAATACCACAAGTTGTGTGAACCTTTTTGTAACTTGATTTTTAACTTATATAATATTTATAACTTATATAAAGGATATACTTAAAAAATTGTCCAATCAAAGATATGTCCCAACAAAGTGAGAGACTGCTTTGCATTTTCGTGTCTTTCTACGTCTGAAAGAGTGATCTACAGATTTCAGTGTTTATGTGTTCTGACTGGGGACTCTTGAGAATTTTTCATTAAAAGTAAAGTTTAAAGCCTCAGAGTTAAAATGGGTGTATAACATTTTCAATGTATCAACTTCAATGTCCCTAGAAAGATAACCAACTACAATATCTTCCTTAAAACATTCTTAAATATTTGTTTTTTTCTAAGAAGTAAACAGTAGTTTCTTTCATTTCTCATCATGTATTTTCAGCCAAGATTGTGGCAAACATATGCCACTAACATGCTTATGAATGTATACTAACATATTCACAAACATGCCATGTTTATGCATACACACAGATATGGAAAAGTAGAAGAGTTATGGAGTACCTTATTTTATATTTGGTTATATTATTTACTAATGTTTCTAAGATTTTTTCTGTAAACATGATAAAACCAAAATTGATCCAACATATCTTCCTAAGTAGAATAGACAAATAAGCATTTGAGACTAATGTAGATGTTTCAGTGTACCTAATTCATTGATATTATAAAAGTTAGTAACACCCTGCTTGGGGGAATATCTGTTCTATGAATGAATAGTAATCTGCCCACATAGTTTTCACTTACATAAAATAATTAATTATGTGATTTGATTTTTGTGTGAAGCTTCAAGAATATATATAAATAGATAAAAAATATAAATAATATATATTCTTAGAAATATGTATGATTAAGAATATATATGTGTACATATAAATGGTGGGTTGCTATCTTGGTTTGGCAAAAATAAGAATGTTATATAGATAACTGAAAAAGTAACAATTTTGGTAAATCCAAAGAAAGGTGAAAATTCCTCATGATTAATTCTTAGCCTTAGAATTATAAAGAGGTGGAGCTGAGAGACCTAAGTGAGCCTGTAGTATGTGAGTTCTGATATCAATTTGGGGGCACATGGCTAAGACACTAAGAACTAGGTAAAATTTTGAGGTAAAATTATATAGCTTATCTGAGTTAGTTTCTCTCCAAATTTTGCAGTTTTACATATCTGGTTTATGTAGTATTTTTGTACAGCAAGATGAGAAGATTCCAAAGAAAGGGATGTTGAAGTTGAGAGTCGACTACCCAAATGAAACAACCAGAAAACGTTGACCATTTCAGTAGACAAACAGGATGATTAAGATTTGGATACATAGAGAAGGAACAAATAGAAGCAGCCCTTGGAACAGCATGGGCAAACCCAGAGGCCATGCACTTCCATATTTCAGGAAACATTGAATCCAGTGTGGATAGGATTAATAGAAGACAAGATGGGAAAGTGTATAGGAGTTTAACTTCAGAGCTATTGAACATTGTGTTAGATAATCTGGACTTTATGCTACATCAACATGATGTCATCTGAGCCTTGATGACGGTATAGGGAGAATCCATGAACATAGTTTGATCTGGCAGAGAGCAGTATGGAAGATAAGTAGTGGAAAGGGACTAGGTGGAGGCCAATGGATTAGGGACAGTAATGCCATTTTAATAGACTGAAATCACAGGGAATGTAAGAGCTGGGATTAGTAGGAGAGGGTCATGATTGTGAGATGTTTCAGACTTGTAAAGCCTGCTGAAAGTCCTGGCTGTGTTGTTCTTTATTTAGTTGGAAATGCATTGTTTTGGAATTTAGAACCAGGGCCATGGTTAACCTGAGATAAGAAGAGATGGGTTTAATGTGTGTATACGGTAGCCATAAGCCATGGAAGGAGCACAGAGTAAAAACATATTTAAAGGTGAGTTTTTGATGAACACCTCCACTTAAAGAAGTAGAAAATGAAGAGTGAGTGAAGGAGGCCAATAAGGGTGAGTGTTAATGAGAGATTTAGAAGGAAACCTACAAAAATAGAACAATGTGACTGTCAGGTTTTAACCTGAGCTGGGGTCCAAGGGGAGTTGATGGATGGGGTGGTGGGTAATTGAAAGAACACTCAGGGGGTGGAGGGGCATAGGCAGGTGGGACATGGCTTTATTATACGCTGCCCCTCACAGTGTCAGTGATACATTTATGCACTTCACAGACAACAGTGTCTCAGAGTCAGGTGATGAGCCGACTCATAACATGGTAGCATAACTGTGATTATATAATGCATGGGATTGTGCACCTGCGCTCTAATCCTGCTGCATCATGCTGTGACAGATGTTTACCTTGGCCTACTCTTGACTGCCGCACAGCCATTTTCCTTACACTCCACCCCCTAGGCTGAGGGGGTCCTCTTAGTGGGGAAACTTGCCCACAGGGTGGCACCCTGGACCCATAGGCCACAGCAGTAATACAAGAAGCAACAACCTACTACTAATATCCCTGTTACACTCCCCATGATTATCAGGGCCCAACGTAGGCCAGAGCTCAGGGATGCCCACCATCTCTGTGGGGGGTCGTTAGTGAGGCTCTCAACTGCTTCAATCTCCTGTGCCATCCCTTGCAAGGCTGCTATTATGTTTTGTTGATTTTCTGGAATAAATGTACAACATTGTGTCCCTATAAGGGCACAGATGCCACCTTGGGCAGCTTACCATATCTAAGGCCATCCAGTTTTGCAGCACCGTCTTTCTGGTTTGATCAACCTCATTGGTTAACAGGAGGAGGGTGACTTGGGTGTAATTCAGGGGCCAAGCTGTGTGCTCTGCAAGGGCTGTAACCTGCGTTTTTACAGTAATGACACCTGCTCCAGGGATGGTCAAAGCTAAGGGGTAGAGCCACCAAGGGGCTTGCAGCACTTGCAAAAAGTGGGAACGTAGCACCTCCCAGTTGTGTGGACATCTAGGCAATGTGGGAAGCACAGTGGCACGCACAAAGGTCACCCTCAGGTACAAGGGCCAGTCCAGTTCACTGGCGAATATGGCCATTCCACGTCTCCACAGACCCATAAACTCCCAGGGGGCACAAAGTCCATTGGAGCTTGACCTTGATGAGGCCACCTATTCCACTACACCCTTGGTGTGGTGATATATGTTATATTTGTGCAGGCTATGGTGGGCAAATACCCCATGTTGACACCATCCCATTGTTGCTCTATACATCGTGGTACCTGTGGGGTGGGGGCACTATGTGTTCCCCTCCTAACCAGCCCCATTCATCATAGACATTACAGGTCAGCCAGGGGTTGAGCATGTCATAGGTTTTGCCGTGCCCCCTATCCAAAGTTTACCATTTCACATTCCAGGCATCACCTATGGGACCCCAAGTCTCTAGCCATGTCCAGTTCTCCATAGAAGCTAAGTGTATGTGCCAGGGCAAGCCGTCCACGGCTGCTGCTGGAAGGGTGGTGCAGATGCTACAGTTGGAAAGATTAGTCACCTCAGCATAGGTGTGGGCCCATTTCACAATGCTTTTGCAGCATGTCAATCTATGGTCGAAACGACAAAGCAGGCACAGGTACTAACAAGGATGAATCATGCCCTTCAGGCAAAATACAGGCTAACCATTCATTTCTGGTAGCTGCCAGGGGCTTCTGCCCAGGATGGTGCTCCCCATGGTTCCTTTGGGTCCTCTATCTGTGCTAAAGTTACTGGGGAGCTCATATTAGGCCACACAGATGGTACAGATGTCCCACAGAGGAGGGTTCCTTCCCTGGCCATTCCTCTATGAACAGTCATTCACGGAGGCCATATATTAAATACCCAAGGAGTGACATGTAAATCATACAGTAGGCCCTCCCGCCTGGGGCTATGATAGCCAACCATCTGCAATGGGCCTTCGAGAGTCCATGGCCAAAGCCAGGTTTTTTGTTATCCTGCCTTTAGGTGCATTGAGGCAGGCAACAACAGATTACCATTCATCCCCATATCTAGTGAGAGGAGGTCATCCTTGGTGTCTGTATCTGTAACTGGATGGAGGCAGTGGCCCAGTGTAGAAGTGCCCCACTGGGGCTGGGCCGCCTTTCTGTGGCTGTTCATTCAAGGTTTGGAGCACCAGGTCCAACCTTGAACTACAGCCCCACAAAGGCAGGGGAATAACATGCAAATGTAATTCATTTTCCATAAGTCTTGCCACATGGTGTGGCTCCAAATGAGTTGGTGACCAACTAGCCAATTCGGTAATTTCCAGGTAGTTAACCACAAGATTGGGCCCTGGTAAACTGCCCATCTATTGGTGCAGATTGCCATAGGTGTCTCCTTCTTGGTGATCACCATCCACACTGCTCTGAGTTCAGCCCATTGACTACTTTGTCCACACCTGATAACAAATCATATGGTGTCAGTACTAGGCTAGACCGCAACAGCAGTCCAGGAAGCAGTCGCACCCTGGCTGGACCCATCCATATGCCATGCCCCATTGGGAATGGCGGGGGGTGCCCCTCTCCTACAGAGTCAGCAGCACAATTATGTTTTTCACTTTCACTGACTGGCCTCCATAGCCGTCTATGTATGCAGCCTTGCCTGGAAACTTATCTGGGTTCCCATAGACGAGGCTACACTATGCACCAGCGTTTACCAGTGCCAACACTGGGGAGAGTGGATTGCCAGTTCCACATATGGCCTCTGGTCATCTGGTTTCCCCCCAAGCCAGGCACTTTGGCCAGTTCCCTAATCAAACACAAAAGGCTCTATACCTCCACCCACCTTCAAGTAGTCTTTGAGCTGGAGCATCCTGGTGGAACTGGGTCAAGCAACATCATCCTGCCCCGTCTTGGGCATTTTCTGGAATTGCTGCTCTGGGGACAATTGCCTCCACAAAGTTAACAGCACTTCACCGGGTTGCCTATCAGTTTTATGTTGGTCAACCCCAGCCAAAATCAAATCAATTCCCATCTGTGTGCAGGTCACCCACTGGGGACGTTTTTTGTCCCATAAGGTGGCCCCTGTGGAAGGGGTACCTTCCCCTTTTTTATGGCACAAAGTCCCTGGTCCTGCCAATGGCCCTCTGCTTCTCTGAGGGCCACCATGGCAGTAGTCATCTCATGTACGCAGTGCCCCATGTACAGAGTAAGGACAGTGGCCAGAGAGCCGAAAGCACTCAGGGGTGCAGAGCTCAACACAAGTTCCCTCATGTGGGAGGGAAAACATTCAACATATGGCCCTCAGGTATTTAAATCAAACAAAACTTGCCACATACCCATTTCCTGAATTACCTGCACCAGCTCTGCATATGAGTGCCATTTACTCACAGTTTTTGGTATTTCTCTGGCATTGTTCCATACCATTCTATGACAGCCATCAGCCATTCAGTCAGGGTGTGGTCGCCTCGCCCCTGTGTTAACCGCCTGCTCACCTGCAATCGCTGTTGGAGGGATGGGTCATAATGGAGGCCAACTTTTCCATTTCAGAGGCAGAGCAGACAATACCATCAGCTCCCTCATCCAAAAGGCAAAGCATCCAGGTAGATAGGGGTTCCCCCATGCACTGCTGACACTGTTTACCTAATTTATGCAAGTCAGTTGGGGTATAGGCACTGTATGACATGTGCTCCACCACAGTAGGGGGTCCCTGAACCCCCATGCCCTGGGGCCCCAGTGGCTGTTCCTGCTCTATTTTCTGACGGACCACTGGGTGAGCCTGCAGTGGAGGTTCTTCCTCCTTGGTATCAGACAGGGCGGGGGTCTCTGACTGGGATGGCTGGCCCAGGCCCACACTAGTGGCAGGCCCTAATTCTCGTTTCAAGCTGTATATCCGGATCTCCAGGCGCTCTGCTTGACCCTGGAGGTCCCTTACCTGAGCTGTATCCCTCAGGGACTGAGTGTGCACTTCCTGTAACACAGTCAAAAACGCCCATCCAACTCTGCCGGCAAAGGCTCGCTCCTTTTCAGTGCTCTGTGCTTCAAAGTGCTTCAGCGCTTTCTCCATGGTCATGGGAGACCCGTCCACCATCACCCATGTTTTCACCGGGGCCCATCTGAGCAGGAAGGCTGCCACAAGGTACCACAACCCATGCTGAGACCACATAGCTGACCCAGGACCATCAGGGGCTGAGGACTCACTCACCTCGGAATCCTGTTGACTACGCCAATTATCAGGTTCCAACCTGAGCTGGGGTCCAAGGGGAGTGGGTGAATGGATGGCAGGTAGTTGAAAGAACACTCGGGGGGCCGTAGGCAGGTGGGACATGGCTTTATTATGCACCACCCCTCACAGTGTCAGTGATACATTTATGCACTTCATAGACAATAGTGGCTCAGAGCCAGGTGGTGAGCCCACTCATAACATGGTTACATAACTGTGATTATATAATGCAAGGGATTGTGCACCTGTGCTCCAACCCTGCTGTGTCATGCTGTGCCAGATGTTTACCTTGACCTACTCTTGACTGCTGCACAGCCATTTTCCTTACAGCAACAGAAGATAACATTAAAGGGAATTTTAAGGAAAGACCATCAGTAGTTTCAAAGGCTACCAAAGTTAGATCTGAAAAGATTCTAGTGCCAGAAAATTAGTTTATATTCAAATATTGAGAGACAGTGTATATAACTTACTAGGTAAGGATTCAGGAGTGTGTTGTCTGTTTCTGTCACTTACCGGCTATGTGATTTGGTAGTTATGTCATGCCTAGCCTCAGTTTTCTCATCTGTAAAATTGGAGTGATAATAGTGGCCACTTCATGAATACATCATGAGTATTAAATGAATTAATATTTGTGAAATGCTTAGCCGGTATCTGTAACGTAGACCTATCTATCTGTATCTCTGTAACTATCATATATCTCACATGTTCTGGATATCTAGCTATCATTTATCTATCTATCTATCTATCTATCTATCCATCATCTATCTACCTATCTATCTACCTATCTATCTATCATTCCAGATAAATATACGTGTATCTCATATAATTATGGCTTAATGAAAAAAAGCATTTTTCATTGAAATAATCTATTATAAATACAGATATTGGTAGGAAGATGTGGTTACAAACCCAGGTATAATTTTACTCCAAAGCTTGTATTCTGTTCTCCAGGAAAACATTGTCCAATGTTTGCTTACAGTTTTGTTAGCACAGCCAACAATCACAGTATTGTTTGAGAACATAAACCAGCTCAGATTGAGAAATTAGAGACAGTGATAGGATATTGAAGCTTGACAATTGTAAACTGAACTTTAGTAAGGGAAATTATGTTGCTCAAAAAAGTATTGCTAGTAAATGGCAAAGTAAATATTCATATCTGAATCTAAAGAAACACAACCCTTGAGTTGTTTTCATTGCACCATGTGCCTACCTAGAAAAGAAAGGTGGGTAGAAAGCAAACTTAAAAGTTAAAGGTGAAAGAATCAGTCATACCTTAAGTAAATATTGGAGAGACAAGATGCTTTGGAAGATTGTCTTCATCAGTATGTGAATTCATGTATTATGTATCTTTTTATATCCCAAAGAACTACAATGATAATTGTACAGTTGATGTAATTGAATTGGAATTAACCCCCCACTTCTGTAGCTTAGAGTTGGAGGAAAATGCTTATAGAGTTTTATGAGTTTATTCGTTTTCTCTTTGAATATCAGCAAGCTCTATAAATTTTCATGCACATAATTGTAAAAGGTCAATAAATGATTAAATTTTTTGTAGGCATTGTGATTTAAGAAATCCAGATAATAACTTCCCTAAGTATTAGATATTCAGAGACTCTAAAGTTATTATAAATTGCAGTTTAGAAATATGGATGGGAAATAGTCATGTTAATTAGGAAGATACACTTGGAAATGAAGTAATTTTTTAAGGTAATTTCCTTGATGAGTGCTTTACTGATAGCTTGAATTTATTTACCACACAGATGTCATAATAAAATAGGTATTTATGGGGTAGTTTTTAATTAGAAATAATGGCTTCTAGAGTTAAAGTGATGAATCATTTTATCCATATATTGGCTTAAGTGGCCCTAATGAAAGATGATCCCATCGACAGTTTTGGACTATCCTAACTGAATACTTTATCTTCTAAAACATAGCAAAATCTGTACTGCATTTCAAACTCTACATCGACAATGAGATACAAAGATAATCAAAATATTAACCTGTGCTTTGGAAACAAACAGGTAATGTTGCCTTTCATCATAACTGAAGCACTTTATAAATTAATAGAAAAATATCCTATAGGCTACATATTTCTAAATGTAAATGGGATTGGAAGAGAATCAACCAACCTTGTCAAATTTATGAGCATGAGTGCAATAGTCTAGCTGATGAGATGGCTTTGCAGGTATAAAGGATATGTCATTCAGAAGGACACATTGATTCAAGTTAGTTCTTTTCTGTTTGTTTGCATTTAATTATGTCCTAAAAGGATTGGTATAGAGAATAAAATATACATGAACTAGCACTTCTGATTTATAAAAGTATATCAATGACATTTCAATTTAAAGTACAACCACTGTACGGAGAGTAAGACACTGTACATGCAACTTGCATTAACAATATTGAATTCAAATGAAAATTTATTTCTATTTTTCATTCTTCTTTTAGCCAATATATTTTATTCCTACTGAAATGTACATTTTAACATTGGTTGTACTTAAAACCCACAATCAATAAAACTGAGAAACAAATGTACATAAATAAAACTTGACAAAATATACCTAATTTCTTTCCTTGTTCATCCCTTATTCAGGGAATGGTGTTTCTCACTGCCCCTTATATAATATGGGGTTGAGAAATTAAATTCACCACTAAATGACTATGTAGAATTAAATTTTTTTGTGAGTGCAACACATATCTGATATGCTGATATCAGAATATATTCTCCTGCATATTTTGGTATTAAGGATAGTAGAGGTTTAGTGATAACATTATAACCTCAAGTTCAGGAAAGCTTCAAGGTGGTTGTTAAAAGAGTAATAAGTCTTAAATGATAGTTTCATAATCAATGTCTTTGATGTACAAATAGTCATTGATTGCTACTAATATCTCTTTTCCTTCCATAGGTCTTGGCCTTTCCCTAAAGTATGAGCCAGAGCTAGAGTAAGATAGATAGTTGCTTCCTTTAATTTTAAATTTCTTATTATATCCATGATCATCATCACTTCTAACCAAAGAAAAAAGGTAGCTTGGGGATGTAATCTCTTTATAGATTCCGTCTTTTTAATGGAAACAATCCATCCTTGTGAGGAATCGGAAATAAATTTCACTGACCACGAAATACGATCTTTAAGGTGCTTAAACAATCCTTCTATAAAATAGGACCAACCAAGAGGTGTCAGGGCCATCTGGCAGCAGCAGCTGTCCTCCCCATGGCTGCCCTCCTTGGATAGCAGGTGCTTCTTCAAGCCTTTGTCAGGGGAAATGGTTGTCTTTCAGAGGCTGAACGCTCAATAGTCGATGAGCCACTAAGATAGAGGACAACTCTTCTTTTAAAGAGTGATCAGTTCCAGGTGACTAGACCTGTTTATTACCACCTCCAACAAGTTCCCTTGAGATTAAACTGTTCTAAATATTTTTGTTGATAGAATTTAGACAATTTCATATAGAAGTGTTGGGCAGAGAACAAACTAAGTATCAACAAAATGACTGGAATGTAACAAATTTCTGGTTGTGATGACACCATATAAGAAATTATTGGGATAGAAGGAAAGCAAGAACATTTTAAGAGGCGGACTAATATTAAATCTACCTCAGAAAGGAATGTATTTTAAGTCATAATATGGATGTCAATAATAGTTTATAAAGTTCTTGTCTGCTAGAATCATGTAACACTTCAAAGATTAAACTCTTAAATAACATGTAATAATAGTCATAATGCTTCCTCTCTAAGTAACCTTAGATAAGTTAATGAATTTATCTCTGCTTTTCTTTCTTCATAAGTAAAATGGGGACAATGCTAGCTGCTTTCATAGTTTTGTGTTGGTGATTGAGTCAATATATATTGTGTTCAGCAAAGAGTAAGTTGCTACCATTTGTAGTATTTATATTAACAAAATGGACCTACAGAGCTTTTGCAGAATCAGTTGCCTTGCTTGGCATATGTAATCCAATTGATCTTTTCTCCTGAATTAGTGTAAGACCAGTTTCTTGATACTGACTCATTTCAAGATATAATTGAAATTACGCTGCCAGTTTTATGATTCTGTGAATGTCATAAATTTTTGTTGGTAGTAATTATAAAGACAAAAAGCTTGATTTTTAAAAATCAAGTTATTATGTCATATTAGCCTGGTTATGACTGTTCTCCTTTGCCACGTTTCTTTCATACTCATCAATTTTTAATCCATTCCACATCTACATACTTCTGCCATGCAGTTAGTTTACATATAAAGCAGGCTTTTGCTTTTGAAAGACAAGAGAAGCCTGATAAGTAAAAATTACATTGTATTCTCTCTTAATCCTAAATCAGTATTGCAAGTACTTTATTAACCATACTATTTTTCTTACTTATTCTTGGCATAGGTGAAGTTGCTAATTTCCTAAAGCTCAGGTTTAGTATAAGCTACAAAACCAATAGCCTTTATAGATTCCTTTTCTTTCTTTCTTTCTTTCTTTTTTTTTTTTTTGAGACAGAATTTCACTCTTGTTGCCCAGGCTGGACTGTAATAGAGCGATCTCGGCGCACCGCAACCTCTGCCTCCTGGGTTCAAGTGATTCCCCTGCCTCAGCCTCCTGAGTAGCTGGGGTTACAGGCATGAGCCACCATGCCTGGCTAATTTTGTATTTTTAGTACAGATGGGGTTTCTCCATGTTGGTCAGGCTGGTCTTGAACTCCTGACCTCAGGTGATCTGCCTGCCTCAACCTCCCAAAGTGCTGGGATTACAGGTGTGAGCCACTGCACCAGGCCGCTTTTATAGATTTCTATTTTAACATTAAAACTGGCAATTCTAGATCAAAGATGCATAGAACAGAGAAATAAAATTATTATTTTTCTGCATTCCAGTGGCCCCTGGGCATCACTATGCATGGCTTATATCTGGTATTTTTAGTATTTTATATGTATATTTGTGTTATAATGTTATGGGCTCATTATATATAAAGACTATGTCTATTTTCTTATTTTCGTTTGAATTGTCAGACCATAATAGGTTGCTTGTCACTTAGAATGAATTTAGTAATAGTTTGTTAAGTTTAATTTGCCAATATGTATGTAGTATGTAAGATGTTTTAATATTGTCTCAGATGATTAAATGTTTACCAAGGAATAGCTTTTGATGTTAGATAATTTGTAGTTTCAGGACTGTGAATAGCTTTTTTTTTTTTTTTTTTTTTTAAAATCAGGCCACCTCTCTCACTACTAAAGCTATAATGTCTATGTTGCTAAATCTGATAGACACTTTACAGTCTCACCTTACTTAAATATCAATAGTATTTTAAGCATTTAAGGACTTACTTTTTTCTGAAAACTTTTTTTAATGTGGTGAAACAAATCATATTTCTTGCTCTTCCTTTTCAGTTTTAGGGAATATATTTGCATTTATTCCTTTCCCTGTTCACTAAATGCTAAAGTTCTTCATAGCTTGGCTGTTCGCCCTTTGGATTTCTATTCTAGTTGACTCTTATTTCTCTATAAGTACTGAATCTGTGTCACTGACTCCCAAATTTATACATGTGTTGAGTTTCCTTCTGAGCTCCAGACTCATATAATCAGCTGCCTAATTGACATATCAGTTGGATATCTCATAGACTTCTTAAATTTAACATTTCACAAATATTTTTTAAAAATCTTTTTCTGCCTTTCCAGACTCTTCTATCCACCAATCTTCCTTATCTCAATAAATAATATTCCCTTCATGTCAAAGACTTTAGAATTATTTTTGATGCCTCTATATTACTTGCTCCAGAGCAAATCCATCCTTAGGTCCTATTAATCGAACCCTTCCAAAATATGTCTTAAATGGATTCAGTTTTGATTATATCTCTGCCATCCAATTAATCCAAGCCACCTGATTTTCTGATTCAGTCTCCTTCACTGGAATGTAAAATTGTTAAGGGTAGCAATTAGTTCTGTTTCAGATCTGGTTATTTTTCAAGTGCTTAGATCAATGTCTGGCTCACATTAGATATTGACAATTATTTGTGGAGTGATGGATTGATGGGGGCTTCCTTAAAGAGTCTCTTCTGTAATCATTGATAAATGATACTATGATAATGAGGTCTGCAATGGTCATGGTGGGAAAAATGCTGGCAAATTCTGTATTAATTGACACAGATATTATTGAGGTAAATTTAAATGACCCTTTTGATGAATGCTTTCTGGAATTTTGACGCTATGATACATATTGACAGGGTGACTCACACTATGGATATGCACGTATACATATGTTATGTATACATATATCTTTAACTTAAAACATATGGTATTTGACTATGAAATTCAGTGCATTCATGTAGTGCTAAAAATGAAATGATATTTTGATTTTGATCTTTTCTTTCTGTAGTCAGAATAGATAATGGACACACACAGAATGGTTTCTTTCTCCTGTATCAATGCTTGCTTAATGATTACTCCGAATCCTGCTGACTATTTTTAAAATGTTCTCAAATTTCAGATGCAGTAATTTTGAATCAAGCACAGTTCTTTGTACTACTGTATTTTGTGAAATTTTAGCTTTTGATTCATTGAATAATTTCAAAATTAACCAAGGTTCTTCAAATATGCTACTTTTTAGGTTTTGATTAGAGCTGATTTTAAAACATACTCACAGCTTGTTTTAACTGATATAATTTGTAAAAATTAAGATTTGTAAAATTAAAGATGTACATCTCATCTCTCTCATTTTGAAACAAAATGGCTTTGCAAATGTTTTAATTTACATTTTATAAAACAAAACTGATTCGTATGGCAGGATGGCCACTGAGATGTAAAAATATCACTCAAGTTCTATGAGAAGTTTTCAGACATTAAACTGCAGAACATAGAATTCATAATTCCATTTATGGTAGATGATACTGAAGTAAAAGCAAAGTAATCTACATTTTTAAATGCCAGAACAATTTTGGTATGCTGTGTGTTTTGAAAATATTTTGTCAGTAACACATATTGTCATATATAATTATGATATTTTGGTAAATTTTTATGTGATGTGACAATTTAAATCTGATATAGAGCTATTTTATTTTATGCAAGATATGGTCCCTGAAATTAAAAGTGAATAATTGACATTGCCATTCATAAAAATTTTTTGTAATAGAAGTATGTAATTTTTTCCAAAGGAGTTCATGATCATTACTATAAATAAATGATAAAATAACAAAACAGCAAATGTAGATAGTAAAAGTAAAGGTCTCTTCCTAATCCTCTGCTTAAATTTGAACTTCCACCAGAAGCGTATGGATTCATCATAAATATGTTAAGTTTTCCACATCAGTACATTTCTTGATGAATGCATGTGGGCCCATTACCAGTGTGAAAATGGAAAGGTTGGTTCAGGTTTCTGTATATAGACTCAGCAAGTCAATTTGTCTGCATTGTATTTTATATATTTTTGTTGAAGTCTAAAATGTGTCTTAAATCTTATTATTTTTCACAAATTCCTAAATATATTGTCCAATATGTTACCTTTCACGGGGACAATTGCATTCTCCTCCTCTCCAGTCTTTTGCTTTCTCTCTTGTCCTTCACCTTCCATTCTCCATAAAACAGTCAGTGAAACCATCTCAAAGGGCTAATCTAATCTCATTACTTCTCTGCTTAAAACTTTCCAATTAGACACCATTATTTGGTTATTTGGGGAAGTCCATAGTAAAGTTATCAATGGGAAGTTAATCTTCATTGTCTCAGTTTCATTTTTAGTTAGTATTTCTACTGAACATTTATTGGTGATCGTTTTTGTAGTAGTCACATTTTAAAATTAAAAAAATTAGATAATAATTTTAAATAGTAGATTATGTCAAATATTTCCAAGTATAATGGGAATTCAAATTAAAAACCTTTTGAATGCAGATTTAATATCCCTATCCATGTTTACAAAACCATTTAAAAACAGTGTTTGCCTATGTAATACAGACTTCCTTTTGCAGGCTATTTTTGTGAATAAACTATAGCCTTGCAGATGTTTGTTAGCATTACGTATATTGTAAAACATTAAGAGTCTCTTGTTGGGCAATTTATTTCTAAAGAGGTTATAAAACATTGTTCATATAGAATACAGGAAGTATCTCAACTAGATCCAAAAAAATCAGTGTTAGACAAGTATTAGGAAAAAACTGAAGATTTATTTCACAAGCTTCTTAACTTAATTTTTGACATTCACATTTGCATATGAAAAAATATACATTTATGTCAGCTGAAAACATGCATATGGATTTATACCAGCTGGTAATTATTATTCTATTCTCAAGGAGCTCATAGTCTAGTAGGGAAAGGTCATAGTTGTTTTGCGAAGACTGACTTGTAAATAAATTGTTACAGAAATGTGATAGTTCCTTAAGAGATATGTGAACAAGGAGCATTGCTGACATATACGTGAGCAATGAAATCTGCCAAAGTTCATAGAGGAAAGAAGTAAATACCAGGAGACCTAGCACTGGAGGTTGCTCATTTTAGGCAGTGAGAACATGTTCAAAGGCATAGTGGTGTGAAACATCATGGTGGTCCCTAACGTGAAAATACAAAGGTAGAGCAGTCTCCTTGTAAATGTTGAGGCCAATTTCCTGAAAATCACAGTGGTAAGGTTTATAGAGGGGAACATTAACACCTCATGTGAAATACAGGGTGGGATCCACAGTTTTATTGTTCATATACAGAGAGCGTTAGAATAATGCTTTTAAATGTGTGGTACTTGATATCAAAAAAAAGGGAGTCTAAGCTGGAGATAAACATTTGGGATTGATCAGCCCATAGGTAATAGAGAAAAGCAAATTGCCTGAAAATTTCAGGAACTATGAACATAATAGCCCTTACCAACTTTATTTTTATAATGCATATACATCTAAAGTTCATAAGTAATACTGAGTTATGTAGTATTGATAGGAACCTAAAAGTAGGAAAACGGAAGAAGAATTTGTCAAAATATTGTTACATTTAAATTTAGAAAAATTATGTTTAAGGTAAAATAGTAGTGACCAGTACACCATTGATCCAAAACTAAAAATACAGAATGTTCAGATTGAATTTTATTCGACGCTTTGGAAAGTTGATTAAACTCCTATATAAAACATATGCAAGATAATAAATGCTGTTAAAAAAAAAAACTTTAGGCTACCTGTTGGAAATTTGAAAACATTCTAAAAATATTCTTTGCATTTTTGTCATTGCAAAGTTTATTCAGTATAACATATTACTGACAGTGAAGGAGACACTTTGCATTATTTCCTTGGCCAGGATAAATTGGGCACCCCCCATTTTCGTTTCTCTTACCCCACTCATCTCATCATTCACAGTGTCTTGTCTATTTGATCTTTAACAGTTGTATATGTGTGATTTCTTGCTGCCACTGCTATTTGAGTTTACATGAAAAGTTTAACCTTCTAACTGATTTAAATTTTCTCTCATCTGCCACTTTCAAGCTGCGTACTGATCTCAGAGTCTTCTTTATAAAATATCACTTTCATCCTATAATTCTCCTTAGAAATATTGAATTAATTCTATCTACTTGATGTATACAGATCAAAATCCATGGGCAAGATTGTCCTCAAACAAACTCCCCATACAAGCTTCTCCTTCTCTATCAGCTCCACCTCAGACAAGCTTGCTCCATACTTAACTCATGTTGTTTTCCCTGCCTTGGAATTCTGCTCGTCCTCCTCCCTCCCTCCCCTTGCAACACTTACCCACACTTCAGTGTCCAGGTGAAGTCCCACTCTCTTCCACTGGACATTAATGACACTTTTCTCCAAATTCTTACGACACACATTCACATTTGGAACTTGATCCAAAGATAATTGTCAGCATAGTTAACAGAATTTTATTATTGATTTCCTCAGGCTTGTGTACCTTGTTTTTCCTGGCTTCCTGGAAAACTCCTCAGGGGCTGGCAACTTATTTTGTTCTTCTTGGAATTTCTGATACTCATCATTGTATTACTCATTTCTGTAAGCAGTTTTTGATGACATGACAGAACAAATGTGTCTTTAATAAGGGGACAAATATGAATATGACATGGGTGAAAGGAGGTAAGAATATTTTAGTACCTCTTTTGGAAAATTGCATGCTAAAATGCATATGAAAATATAAAACTGTATGTACTTGAATCTCTATCACTTTCACATTAACCTGTTGTATTTCCTTCCTTTTTTATTTTTATTTTTATTTATTTATTTTTTATTTAATATTATTATACTTTAAATTTTAGGGTACATGTGCACAATGTGCCGGTTAGTTACATATGTATACATGTGCCAGGCTGTGATGAAGGAAGTACTTAGTGATAGTACACTAAGTACTATCAGAAATGAAATTATTTTATTTTTTATTTCTTGCTTTTTTTTAAAAAAAAATCTACTATATATTTAACTCCCATAGAAGAGGCCCCATAGAAGATGTTCCTGTCTTCACTGCTAGGTCCTGGCATTAGTATAGTGCCTGGAAGTTGATAAGTGTTAAATATTAGTTGAATGAATGGATGAATTAAATACGTTTAGGACAGTCATACTATGCTACGATCTTTCTTTTCTTTTTTTTTTTTTTTTTTTTAAGACGGAGTCTCGGTCTGTCACCCAGGCTGGAGTGCAGTGGTGCGATCTCGGCTCACTGCAAGCTCCGCCTCCCGGGTTCACGTCATTCTCCTGCCTCAGCTTCCCGAGTAGCTGAGACTACAGGCGCCCGCCATACAATTTGTGGTTCTTGCGTTTTGACTATTTTTGCTCCATAATTCGTTTTGGAAACTACAACAAAGTTTGGAAGAAGGACTTAGTAATTGGGCAGCTCAAATCATGTAACAGGTGATTCAGAGCCTATTTATAAAGTACCATCTGTTGTCTCAAGAGACTTCTCAGACTTCTCAGCCATGTTAATTGATTCCTTATAGTTTATGAGTGGCTTTTCTTAAGAACATGATTGAGTGTGATTTTTATAAGAGGCTAGAATCTACAGATGGTAGGAGCTGAGTTGCTGTCTGAAAAATGTAAGATCAGAATGCACATGATACATCACAGTGTTTTGTTGGTCCATGATGTTCTATTCATTTATCCTGTCATGATTTGTATTGTACTATCTTATCCCAATTCTTCTAGTTCTCTTCCTTTTCATTTTTCCTAGTAGTAATGGTGGTAATGATGATAACGACCATGACACCAACAATAATAACAGAATTACAATTAACTGTTTGATATTGGAATATATATGAAGTCATGTACCCTTTGGTTTAAATATGCCATTTGATTTCTAGGACTTAGAGGTTAAATTATTTGCCCAACATTTTGGAACTACGAAGTGGCAGAACCAATAGCTGAATACAGGTCTCTGAGAGATTATAGACTTACTCTCCAAAATTCCTTTTTTCCTGTTATTTCTCTTTATACTTCCTTACTCTTGTCAAACTGACCCATTCTCATGGCATCAATTTTAATCTCCTCTTAGATAATTCCTAAATTGGTATTTATTATCTTTTTCCTTCTTCTGATCTCTGATCTGTATCTCCAAAAGCCTGACCAGTTCCTCTGCCTGAAAACACTCTGGGAATATTTCTTTCTACTAATATGTACTTCATATTATTCTTGGTTAATGATATCATTTTCCCCTTAATTATTCAAACTTACAACATACTCTTTGTCACCACCACCTCCTCATTTCATAAAAATAATTATAGAGGCCACCATTTCCATTTGGTATTCACTATCTTTCATAATGGCATGCCAACAGATAGTGGATATATCCAGAATTTGTTCTCACAACTTCAGTCAAGCTAGACACCTGTCCATTTCTCATTAATGTCCTTTCCTTGTTGTAGCTCTCTTTTTTCTTTGTAACCTCCCCCTCTCACTCTTTTTTTTTTTCCTCCAGACGGAGTCTTGCTCTGCTGCCCAGGCTGGAGTGCAGTGGTGCGATCTCAGCTCACTGCAACCTCTGCCTCCTGGGTTCAAGCAATTCTCCTGCCTTAGCCTCCCGAGTAGCTGGGACTACAGGTGCATGCTGCTACACCTGGCTAATTTTTTTTCTAAAGTTGCCTATTAAAATATGTAGATAATTTTAAAATTCTGACTTCACATGAAGTATTGTCTTTGCTGGAATCAGATTGATTCTGATTTGATTGAATATGCTTTCTTTCTAGTATCACCACTTTTGACTAGATAATATGGTTCGAGATGATGTTCATAATATTCTTTTCAAAGAATTAATATTTTATGCTACCCAGTGAAAATTATGAATAGTAGTTTCAAATAAAGGAATAATTTGAATTCCAGGGCATAAATGGTTTTCTTCATGAAGACTACTAAATGTTTATTTTATTCCTTACAAAGTAGTACTCATTTCAGTATAACATGTTAATTTAATTATTTCGATTTCAAGAAAATGTTTAATGCACCTAGGATGTACAATGTACTGAGTACCTGGAAGTGAGTAAGACCCCCACCCAGTGCTTAGAATGCCAGCTATTCATAAAAAAATCATTTTGATGATAACTGTAATGTTAGTTCAAGTAAAATATTTTGGAAATAGATAGTAGAGTTGGTTATTTTGTATGGAAGAGTTATATCTAAGTTGAACCCTGAGGCATAAATCGGAATATGAGAAATCTGTGACAAGTAAAGGAGATAATGTTAACTTTTGGAGGAATGACTATGGTTTGCTGGAGGAAGGTGAGTGCAGCCAATGTGGCTAGAGAATCAGATACGTAGGAGAAAATGACTAGACGTTAGTTTGAAAATAGGCTGGAATATGTAAAAGGGAGCCATTCGATTATTGCAAGTAAAGAGGTGACAATCATATTGTGACACACTGTAATTGTTAGATTGGGGAGGGTGAAAAGCTGATCAGGGAGATCATTTAGAAACTATTTCTGGTCATCTAGAAGAGAAGATCATGCTTGGACTGGGAGAGGTAATAAGAGGAAGAAGGCAGTTATGAGGAGTAGAAGAAAATAGTACTGTTAAGCATAAATTTAAAGATGACTTAGATGTTTTCCTTGAACATCTGGGTTGGGTGGTAATGCTACTACCAATTTAGAATAGAAAGCAGGAGGATTTGGGAGAGAGAGCAAGTGTAATGAGTTGGTCTTAATGCCTGATAAGTACTTAGGGTAATATCTGGGTTATTCAAAGTTAAGATATGATTATGCGCCTTAATAATTTATACTTTAAAAACCCCAGTATAACCATATATTTTTTATTATAGTTTGTCCTTTCCAAGCATGGAAGGCTTTTAATGGCCAGAAAGAGAGAGTGAATGTAAAACATTCTGGTTCAAGCCACTGACTGCTGTGGGGAATTTTTCAGTTTGAATTAATTTTTGTTCTAAGTTATGTTTAATATAATGTATCTTGGAAACATAAAACAGACTGTATTGTAAACAGAAGTTATAAGACTTAGATACAAAAGCCATTTTGTTCTAAATCCAGTGCACTGTTTCTGACCCTTTCTTGCCAAATTCAGTGAGTTTTATATCAATAGAGTCATGTAGCTTTCTCAACTAACGGCCATTTAGTCCTTGTTTTATGCAACATAGTCTGTTTACCAGCAACTGAAGTAATTTTCGAAATCCTATTAGACATACATAGCTATGTTCTTTGCAAATACTCTATTTTAAAAAGTTAAATGAAACTTAAAGGAACTCATGCTCTGAAGAATATTTCAGTGCTGTTTATTTAATCTTAAAATTTAAGTCATTTTTATCTTTTAAAGTCAATTAGAGGCATGTTCTTTTATCATTAACAATGATATTATTTATTATTACTAATTGACTTTAAAAGATAAAAAGTAAATAATAAGTAATAACATTGTGTGCTAAGTTATTTATGGTTTTTATCTTATCTAAAAAGAATTCATACAAATATTCAAATGAAGTTAGCACATAAACAGCTAATATTTAATTCTATTTTTTCTACATTTCTTTAAAATTGATAATGATGTTACTAATTTTGTGTTATGTATACTTCATGTGTTTATGTTTTTTTTATTTCCTTCTGAAGCTGGTGTGGGAGCAGTATACAATCTATAACATTTTGGCTCCCTATACTCATTTTATTCCTCACTGAAAAATCACTCATCAATTGTTCAAGGAAAAAAAGCAGGATGAAGATAAACCATAACTAATCTCAAATATCAAAATCGTTTCATTGTTAGATGAGAGCAATGGTGGGTAATAGACAAATTCCAATACAAATTATGTGAAATTTATATCAAAAATTTACTAACTCAGTAACACTGGATTTAGGTGGTTTCATTTTCAGTCGGTGTGATTTTAAATACATTGCAAATATATTTGATTTGGATGCCTGAATCAGTGTGTAGTATCAGTGTGTGCCTGAATCAGCGTGAGTGTCATTGAGAAACAATGACAGGAATGTATTTATATTTTGTAATACAGACAAAGGGACTGTCTTTGCTGGAGATAAAAAAGCACTTCTTGTTCCCAATATGCAAATCCATTCTATGCATTAAATATCTTAACATTTAGAGATATAATGCCATTCCATTTATGAAGGCATGTTTGTGTTTTTCTTCACTTGATGTATTTGTTAATATGATTAATTCCTTCTGATAAGCAGTTTTTAGAAAGATTGGAGCTTTGTCTGTGTTCATAGGCTTTTGGTGCAGCTTTCCCAGCCTGGCAATTCTTGAATCCCAAGCCTTGTCTTCTTGCCAAACTTTTGGACTTGCCTATGGACACACCTACCTGCTTTCTGCCTCCACCAGATTCCATGAGTGACTTTTGTCTTGATATCTCCAGCCAGCCCCTGACTGGAGCTCACCATGTTTTTTTGTTCTTGAACATCTTTCAGAACTAGACCTTGGCCTACCTTCCTTAGAACCTTCTCAAAGCTGACAACTTTTGATGCACCAAAACCACTTTGTGGTCAAGTTAGATCCTTTATCGTCCACTTAAAAAAAAATTCCCCGTCTTCTCCCATGCTCTGTTATACTTTCACCCTCTCCCATACATATGTTCCCTGACTCCAGGTTTTTTTTTTTTATTAGGCTGAAATGTTGTTGGAATTACTTATTGTTATGAGGTATTTTGTCATTAAAAAACTCTTTCAGGTTAAATACAAGAATCTCTGCAATCAATTTCACACATTAAGAATGCTTATATTGGCCGGGCACAGTGGCTTATGCCTGTAATCTCAGCACTTTGGGAGGCAGAGGTGGGTGGGTCACTTGAGCTCAAGGGTTCCAGACCAGCCTGGGCAACATGGCGAAACCTTGTCCCTGTAAAAAATACAAAAATTACCTAGGTGTAGTGGTGTACGCCTGTAGTCCCAGCTACTCGGGGGCTGGGGTGGAAGGATCGCTTGAGCCCAGGAGGTCAAGGATGCAGTGAACAGTGATCGTGTCACTGCACTCCAGGCTGGGTGAAAGAGTGAGACCCTGTCTAAAAAAGAAAAAAAATGCTTATACTTCAAATGTGGAGGATAATTTCACTGTTTATTGAATCTCTCCATTATTTCAGATACTCTCTATACATTATCTTATGTAATGTAAGAGAAATCATATGAGATTGGTTTTCTTATCTTCATTTACGAATGATGGCACTGGTACTAGGTGGAGGATGATAGATCCGCAAAGAATTGTAAAGTTAGCAACAGAGCCAGGACTTGATCTCAAGCTTGCCCGATATAAAAGAAACCCACAGGCTGCTATATCAACCTGAGGGCTACCTAAAATATTTGGGTGATAAAAGTCAACTGAACATTCCATTTATGATGTTAGAACTCAGATTATTTCATGGAATTAGACAAAATACATAATTTTTAACAAAAGGAAGTCACAGGAAGGTGTGTTCACTGTTTAACTTGGGTTCTAAAGTGCAAAGAAAAAGATGTAGTAGGAGTGTCATAGGCCTTGAGAGAGATAGTGTTGACTTAGAGATAAGTGGGTAATGGCAATGAGGTAATGGAGCAGGTTAGTTAAAGAGGCAGTTGCTATTATAGTAATACCAAAGTATGGTTGCTATATTTGTACATAAATCATCCTCTCTCCTTCATTGCAGATCCTTTAGATCTTAATTTCAGCATTACTTTCTCAGAGAGACTTTCATTGAGCTCTCAGTTGAGTCAGATTTCTTAGCCTTAAATGCTTTTAAACTACAGTCATGCACCATATATTGACATTTCAGTCAATGAAAGCCCTCATATAAAATTATGATCCCATAAGATTATAATGGAGCTGAAAAAATACTATTGCCTAGTGACATCGTGATGTCATAGCCATTGTGATACCCTAGCACAACCATTAACTTCTCTATGTTTACATGTTTAGATACACAAATACTTAGCAGTGTGCCATAGTTGCCCACAGTATTCAGCACAGTAACATGCTGTACAGGTATATAGCCTGGGAGCAATAGGCTGTATATAGCAGACAGCCTAGATGTGTAGTAGGCCATACCAGGTATGTGGTGTCGGCACAATGACAAAATCATCTAATGACATTATTTCTGAGAGTGTATCTTCATCATTAAGCATGACTGTAAATATGAGCTCTGCCCTGGACATATGTGTGTATATATCTCTCACTTGCTCTCTGTCTCCCTCTTTCACTTTCTTTTGTATGTGGAAAAGCAACTAAATGTGTGTAATTCTAAAGTGTATAGTTAGGAGCAATAATGTATGCTCCCCTTCATTTCCACTTCAGACTTGTCTAATCCACTTCTAGCCTTTTCTATTCTTCTAGCAAATATATTTATTCATGATTTCAGGCAAGTTAATCTGATGAACTAATTTATTCTTATGTGATGGTATTAATGAATTGATGTCTTATTTGAGCAATGTCATATGTTTTAAGAATGTATGGTTCCAAGCTCTTGAGGGAGATACATTTGTAAGAGATGGGGGAAACCCTCTAAACTCTTCACATCATACCTTCTACTACATCTACATAGAGGATGAAATACCAACGATACTAGTTAATGGTCTGTCTGGCGCCATGTTGCCTTGATTGTCCAGGTGTAATTGAATAAATAAAGATAATATGTTGGTTGATGATATCCACATTTGACCTTAGCAGTTTGTAAATGTGGAGCTCTGAGTCCAATTCAGTAGTATGAGGACATAAAATGTGAAAAAGGAGAAGCAGGTGTGCTAGGTATTAATGAATATACAGAAATCAGCATCATTCCTAGTAGGTGTTTACAAAATGCTTGTTTTTGAACCTGTACCCATTTGTTTTCCCTACTTGCTATAGAAGAGTAATAATTGTATCACAATAAAAGGTAGGTGCCAAATTTCATGTAGTTCTCTGCTTGGGCAGCTTCCTCAGGATCCCTGAGTAGCTGTCTAACCCCCTACTTGTATGCATACCCCTGCTCCAAGTACCAATAAGCTCTATTATTAGGAATCAGCTATAATTTGCTCAGTTAACTTGGATCCTAACTGAATTACTTTCCCAGTTTTCTCACCCCAGTTTATGGATGACTGGATGCTGGATGCCAGCCACCTGCCTGGCCCCATGGTAACTGCCTGTTTTCTAATCTTCTCATAAACACCAGGGGTCTTGGTTTCTTGGCACTGGATCTTTCATTTTAGTGACTCTTGCATTTTGTACATCATTTTTGTTTGTAGTTTGATCTTTTAATATAGACATCCCTTTGTGTTACTGTTTCTCTATTTTCTCACCCTGCACTTTGTATTTTATAATCCAGTATTGATTTTCAATGGATTCAGTGTGGCCTGTATTGCCACTGGTCAAATCATGGTTATAAGATAATCATCAACCAGGTTTTATGATACTTTCTGTCCCTCAGTAATCTCTGGATTCTTAAAGCAAACATTTTGGATTAGATTTCTTGAGTTTGTGATTGATATGATCGAGAGTTGACGAATTATGAAAACATGATACTTATGGGTGGGATTTTCTTTAGTGATTCAGGTTTGGTATATTCAGATTTTTGGATAACAGACTGACAGTTTTATTTGCATAATTATAATCAGCATTGTACATAGAAAGGATATGGCTGCTTTTTGTTAAATCCACACTTTCTAAATATCAAAAAAGGGATACATCAATTTTTGTATAATCTGTTTGAAACATGAGTTTTATTTGCTTAATATTACAGCTTTGCCCCTTTTCTGTAAGTCTTTTGGGATCCTGTGTAGAAGCTGTTCTCACTGAACACCAAACAGTTAAGTCCATTCTCTGGTAATAGCTACAAATTCGGTTTCATATTCTACTTAACAATTTAGGTAAACTGAAATATTTCTAGATGGTCTACTTCTGTTCATATAAAAACAAAACTTGATTTCCAAGCAACAACAAAAACAACAACAAAATACGGACCTGGGCCTGAACCTAGGTTAATACTGGCAGTGCTCCCTATAGAAAGAGATGTATTCTACATGTCCTGCCTAGAGCAGTTGAGAACATATAGATGAGTATAGTGAAAGTCAGAGGAGATTTATACAAAGGCGAGAACAATCTTGTTTTTGTTAAATCACCAGAATTTAGCTCAGTGGTGTGCACAGAGTAGTAATACATATTGGTTGAGATCACTAATAGCATGCTGATAAAATCTTTCCCTGCTCCCCTTCCAAGTCATACACAGTCAGGTGTGTATTTATTTAACTTCTTTTAGGCTTAGGGTATAACAAAATACACTTGCTAAAAAAAGTTTGCTGTTACAAAGCTTAAAAATAACCAGGAAGGAGGAGTGGAGATAGGAACAATAATGAGAGAGAAAATACTGCGGGAAACAATTCTAAGCCCAGTGGTTAAGAATGAGCGTGTTTTGGCTTGAATCCTACTGCATTACTTAGAGTCTGGATGACCTTTGGGTTAGTTACTTTACCTATCTGTGCCCTAGTTTTTGTCTTTATTTATGGAATAAGGATAATAAAAATACTTTATAAAGTTATTGTGATGTTTAAATGACAACATGTATGTAAAGTGCTTGGAACACTACAGCATATTCCTCATTTGATCATTACTCCTTACATTCTGTCGGCTTCAACTATTTAAATGGAAATTTGATTCAAATATGTATCATTAGAAGTTTAAGGGGCAAAAGTGGCAGTAGAAGGATAGGAACGAAGGAAAGAAAGAAGGAAGGAAGGAGAGAGGGAAGGAAGGGAGGGGGAGAGAGGGAAGGAAGGAAGGAAGGGAGGGAAGGAGGGAAGGAGGGAGGGTAGGAGGGAGGAAGGGAGGGAAGGAAGGAAGAAGGGAGAGAGGGAGGGAAGGAAGGAAGGAAGAAGGGAGGGAGGGAAGGAAGGAAAGGAAGGAAGGAAGAAGGGAGAGAGGGAAGGAAGAAGGAAGGAAGGAAGGGAGGGAGGGGAACTAACAGCAAAAGCAAATACAGTTATTAATTAGGATATTTTTTTGAGAAAACCATGTTTATGTGGAGATATATGTTTCCTCCCTTTTAAATACACTGAAGAAATTGTTAAGAATGATATATTTTATTTAGAGCACTTATAATTTGAAGACATTGGGGGACCTTTAGAGATCTTCTAATTCAAGGACTGTCCTTTTAATTTTTCCTTTTATTTTGTATTTAATTTAATTAATTAATTTATTTTTTGGGACAGAGTCTCACTGTCGCCAGGCTGGAGTGGAATGGGGTGATCCTGGCTCACTGCAACCTCTGACTCCCTGGTTCAAGCAATTCTCCTGCCTCAGCCTCCCCTAGTAGCTGGGATTAGAGAAATGCGCCACCACGCCCAGCTAATTTTTGTATTTTTAGGAGAGACGGGGTTTCACCATGTTGTCCAAGATGGTCTCGATTTCCTGACCTCGTAATCTGCCTGCTTCGGCCTCCCAAAGTGCTGGGATTACAGGCATGAGCCACCGCGCCCGGCCTATTTTTTCCATTTTTTTATTAAGTGAAATACTATTTGGATAAAAAAGATAAATGCAAGACTGTACCTAGGCAGGTACACTTTAAAAGTACTAATTGTGTCTACCTATTTATTCAAAGAATAATTAGACACGGTCAAGTAATATGACTTGTCCTAAATCACACAACTTCCTAGATACCCAGTCTGGACTTTTAACAAAGCACTGTTTCATATATAATATTCTCTAACTTGACTTTAGTTACTTAAAGTATTTCCACACAGGAAGCTATTATTTAGATAATAGAAACATCTCATTCTTTAGGTAAAGTTGTTTTGGTTCCCTGCTTTTTAGTTAACCAAGGACTCTAGAAATGACAAGTAACGTGTTCATATTCACCACCTTCACTGGACACACTTAATATTAGTCAATGGCAACCTGAGTTTCTCCACCACATTTAACAAGCATATTAGAAAATGCAAAGAGCCTTACAAAGAAAATGATATAATGGTGTTTTTCTAGGCATGATGTCTATTGGAAACTATAATGTGATATTCTACTAATTTAAAATAATAATGATTGACTTATTTTGAGTTTTGTTTTACAGTTGATCAGTAACCAATTTATTGAAGCCACGTTAGAATAGTAAGGGCTGAAAACCCAAATGGATTTGTCTGCAGGCTTGCTCAGGGACGGTGTGGTATACAGTCCCTCAACCAAAGGTGGCTCTGAAGAGACTACATTTATGATTTTAATAGGCTGTAAAGTAATTTTAGAAAATTATTTTTTAACTTCCTTTAATTGTTAAATCAACCTCTACATTAAAGAAAACTGTTAATTTCACTATAGTTTTAAAAATCCCTAAAATTATAAGATAAAAATACCTAGTAGAGTATATACTATTATAAATTGCTAATTGATTATGGTGAAGGTCCTAATAACGCAATGATTTTCTTTTAAAGATTGAATTTTTGGGTCACTTGTCATACATTCACCCATTTGTAATTTAAAATCAAAATCTTACAGCACAATTATAAGTACTGTATAGTTTAGTCTTACATTTTTTCCAGGCCTGCAATCTTTGCCTGTTAAGTGGCATATTGAGTTCTTTTACACTTAATATAAATATTGATATCGTTTGCTTTAAGACTATCAGGTTAGTAATTCATTTTTATTTGTTCTGTCTGCTTTTGTTTCTCTTAGATTATTTTAAATGCAATTGCTTATTATTGAAATATATGTGCAATAACATGGACTAATGAAAAACACAGATCCCAAAAATCATAGCTTTCTTGTATACAGACAAAAGCAGCTTGAAATTTTGTTTTTAGAATTTCCATGTACAATAGCCTTAAACATTTAGAACATCTATGAACAGCCATAATAAGATGTATTTGAGAACCACCTGAAAAATATTCTAAAAATTTGAAAAAATATTGAAGACGAGGCTTTATCAAATGAAGAGTCATAACTGCTTCCCAGAGAAGAGTGAATATAAAAAAGATTTTGATTATTAACTAATATATAAATTCTTACGAGTTACACAATTACAATAGTATTAGATTATTCTAAATTTAATCTGAAAGTGTAACCAGATGAAAAAAAGTTAGTAACCATTTTGTGAGCACTTACTGTTTGCTGATCATTGCATTCATTATCTAATTGTATTTTTAAAATAGAAAGCTTGATACAAGAATAGAGCATTAAAATAAATAGATAACAAAGAAATTGACCCTATTTTTTTTAATCCCTGATTATATGATAAAATAGATGACTCAAATATATAGACAAGAGTTTGGACAATGTAAGAATTGTTACTGTGATAATTTGTCAGACATTCCTATAAAAATCCATTAACCCTCATTTATACCACATAACTGATAAATTACAGATCGTTTAGAGACCTAAGTGTAACATATATAACATTTTAATGAAAAAAGGGCAAAATATGAGTTAGCTCTGAATGAGGAAGGATTTATAAGCTTATGGGTAATAAAAAAATCACCAAGGCTGTGCAACCAACCACTGTGTTGAATGCTAATAGATTGAACAATGTTCAGATTGATAAGTATGCTACCTCAGATATCACCAAGATAAATAGTTTACTTATTAATACATTACACAAAACTTCGGAGCAGTCAACATACAAGGCAAAGAGATGAGCAGTATTTTCTAGTATAAATGGAGGTTTATTCTTTGAGTTAAAGTTCCTCACCAAAAGATACAGAGCTGCAGAAAATGACACATGACTAAGTGATGATTACATTATTCATTCTAGAAGCCCAACTGTAATCCTCCAGACCTGCCTCTGTGTATGCATACGTATGTTTATACGTCTGAGGTACTTCATTTCATAACCTAGTTTGGATATATTCTGGTTACTGCTTCAGCGGTATGGCAGTTCTCCTTAATCATTTTTTATTTTAGTGGAATAAGAATAGAGGTCAGTTTCCCAGAAGTAATAGGAAGATATGATAACAGAGAGACCAGATAAAGGGCTTTTGCTACAATAGACTACATTTGTTATGTATTGAACTTTGATTTTGCATCACTTTATTTTCAAAGCCATTGCCATCTACCTACATAAATCAAATAACTGGTTGTGATAGATGTTGTATTCATTGTTCAGATTACCCTTTTTCAGAGTAATTCCCCAGTTGCATGGAGTGTGGCTGCTTGGGCTCACAGCGGAATAACTCTGCATGAATGTCCCTCCATCAAGGATGTGATATGCTCCAGGTTATGCTTCTGCCCTGGAGGCCTTCCTCCAATGAGTAGTCGATAATAGGGTCCCAAGACACTCTCCATTACCTCATTCTGGGACTGCTCTGGAAGGTCATCTTGCAGCCTCCTGGGGGAACAGGCTGAGGCCTCTGTTATACTCGTAACAGTTCATCCTTGCCTTCTGCCCAGTTCTGCTTCCCTTCTGCCCAGTTCTGCTTCCCTTTCTTCTTGGGTGTAACCCTTCTGCAGTAACCTGGCTGCAAAAAACATCTCCAACTCAGAATCGGGGAATCTGACCTACAATGGTAGCCACATTCATGATGACATTCCAAATCTTGCAGATATTGTCTCAGTTTCTGTTGATTTCTGAAACAGGAAGGCAAACTGTTGTTGTTTGTTGAAATTTTGGTGGTAATGTGTGAGAAACTTTTAGAGATTCCTTGCTTAGTGTTTGAAATCATTCTCAGCTCTTGTCAAGCATTAATAGAGTTTTGAGGCATAAAATATATAAGTCTAATCCTCTATTTTTCTCATTTTCACTAACATTGTTGGCATGGCTATAATGAATATAATATGTCTGCAATCTGGTATGAAATTTGGAGCATTTGTGATATATAAATTCTCATGATTTACTTTCTTTAGATAACAGAATAGCCAAGTGAGATGAGCCTTAATTTACAGAATGCCTGAAACAAAAATGTCAACATGTAAAATGGCTTGGTAATTCATGAATGATTTATTATTACTTTTCTGAGTTTTAAAAAAATATTGTATAGACCAGTAAGGAAATACTCATATTAGGTTTCATGTTAATTTTCCAGTGGCACAGAGATCCATGCATAGATAATATTATTAGAAATCATATACTAAGTTATAATTAAGTGATAAAACCGTAGGTGGCCCAGTAGTTCAGAAGTATAATAGAGTAATTGTAAAGGATTCAGTGAAAGAGCAGGGAGTAGCTCTTTCCTGAAGGTTGAATGTGAAACATTTTGATTCCTGAAGGTTGATTGTGAAACATTTTGAATGTCTGAAGGACATTGAACTTTATTTTTTAGGCATTATCTAGTTTTAAAGGATTTAAGAATTGGTAACGTGAGAAATATATAACAGATATAACAGTAATGTGTAAGTGATCTGGGAGAGGAAGACAGTGGTGGAAAGACTCCATTAAGAAGCAATCTTAATAATGTAGCAAAGAGACTTGATAATTACATTCTCAATTCTTTTCAAAATGTTCACAAATATGTTTATATTTATCATCTTTTGGATTGATTCCTAGGGGTAACGATTGACATGCATTATCTCAGAGCATTGTGTTCCTGGCACACCTCCTGTAGATAGCTGGGAATTGGCTTGTTTAGTCTCAAAATTTTTATTTATTTATTTATTTTTTAATGGACGCTGTATGGGTTAAAATCAAAACAATCACTGTAGTCCACAGATTAAATATATTGCTTTCCCCTTATCTACATTGCCTCTAAGTTTATCACAGGAGCAAATTAAATTGGTTTCGAAGTATTTATACTTTATAAATCCATGTTCGTTCCTACCTAGTACCTCAAGCTTGTGCAGATAAGTGAAAATTGATTTGAATTCACAACTATCCATCAATCTGTAATTATAATTGTCCATTTCTTACATAAAAGACAAAGTTTACCTCTACTGTGACTGAGAGACTTGCTAGTTTCTTCTAGCTTCTGTAATTAATTTTAGAAACATTATAATAAGTAGTGGCACTAGGAACAATATTATCTAAGAGTTGCCTAAGTACCTGTCCACAACACAAATTTTAATATTATATATATAAATTGATATATAATCTTACCTTAAATTACTTTCAAATTGCTGTCATTGTTCAGTTGTTCATTGTAATTGAGTTAGTTTGGGTAATCCATTTAGCCAGTATTTCAAAATTGATTTGATTAGTATCTGCATTCATATTTCTGTTGTTTTAGATTCCATATAAAGGGCTCACTCAGCACAGTGCATGGCACAAAGGAGACCTTCAGCTCTCATGGTTGCCTACCCAGGAACTAGTTTTCCTGCAACACTAACATAAGGTTTTAATTAAACAACTCCTGTGACTAGGGTTTACCTAAATTTTGTGGTCTTGGAGAAGAGGTTAAAAACAATCTGTGCTACCTGAAAAAAAAAGATTAAGAAATATAGGTGCATTTTGATTATTGACTTTTTTGCTTGGCTTGTTTTTTATTTCTACCTTTCATTTAGAATAATATTCAGATATCTTATAACACAAATGTTTTGCATTTTAAATTTACTTCAAAGTAAAGATTTATTTTTAAAACAAAACAATGTGAATGTATGCAAATAAGACTTTTTTGGTGAGAAGTATGATGTATTATTACAGTGTACTGAAGTGTGAAGAGCTTGATTTATAACCTTGGATAGTTAACATGAATAAATCATAAATTATAACAGTGAGCTTCTTCTGAGTTTTAGAATACCTTATTTTGCATATAGTCTGTATGAACTTGGCTAAACAAGTGGTAAGCTTGTTGTTTCTATGTGGATATGTACATAAATATTACATGATATATATATATAAGCATGCATACATAGTGTTTTATATATTAACTTTTGTCTATGCAAGACTCATATAAGAATACTGTTTTATCACAAAAAGTAGACACTCATACAAATATGTGGTTGAATAGAATGGAAGATAGATTTTTTTTCCTTAATTTACAAATGAGAGTAGTGTATGTCTTTGGAATTGACTTTGTTCAGAGCCCGCTTTACTGGGAAGGCATGAATGCTAAATCCAACTTTCATATTGGAAATTCTTCCTCAGTGACAATGGTGTTAACAGATTAAAGATGAGAAATTTCAATATGTGGCCAGTAGTACATTTTTCTTGTAAGTTAGAGCAAAGCAAAAAAACAAAAAAACAACCCAAATGATTTTATACTCGAACTAAGTTCTTAGTTGGCTTTCCCTTTTTTGGACCTAAATCTAATCAGTCAAAAATAGTAACGGTGGGTTGGAGTAGGAAAAGATATTTTCTGGATTTGGAACACTTCAAAGAGTTTAGTTATTTCTCAACTGAGCATGACTCTTGAAGCTGAGAGAAGATCATATGAAGGTTGGGGGAGTGGACAAATCAGTGGGAATAGCATCAAAGCAGTATGACTAAAAATGAAAAAGGAGAATTAATGATAACTTTGGAATATTTTCAAAGTTGAAAATGTTTTTTCTATGACAAAGGTTATAGTTGAGGACACTTGCAACAAGAAAAAGTAAATATATGATGAGCACTTAGCCATGTCTGAGACTGGATTCTGAGACCACAAGTTTTTAAATAATTCATTTATTCAAGAAGTTTCCTCAGAATTAGCCATCTAGACCCTGAGATTGTAGGGGAGAACAAAACAGACAGCACTGACTTGTGGAATTTGCATTCTGCTGGGAAGAAGTAGGCAATTAAATATTCATGAGTATAATATGTAGTATTATTATATTTATAGTCTGCAACTACTGAACTCTGCTATTCTATTTCATTGTATATTCTGATAGTGGGAAGTAGATAATTAAATAAATATAGGTGTAATAAATAGTATTATTATATTAATAATCTGCAACTTCTCAGCTATTGTATTCTATTCTTTACTTGATTCTAAAGTAAGAATAAATGTTCTCAGAGAATAATCCTACATTATTTTATTTATTTATTTATTTGGAAACAGAGTCTCACTCTATCTCCCAGGCTGGCATGTAGTAGTTTGATCTCGGCTCGCTACAACCTCCACCTCCTGGGTTCAAGTGATTCTTCCACCTCAGCCTCCCAAGTAGCTGGGATTACAGGCACCTGCCACTATGCCCGGCTAATTTTTGTATTTTTAGTAGAGAGGGGGTTTCTCCACGTTGGCCAGGCTGGTCTCGAACTCCTAGCATCAGGTTATCCACCCGCCTTGATCTCCCAAAGTGGCGTGAGCCAATACGCCCGGCCGACCCTACATTATTTTAAGAAATACATTCTTTTTACACTATTGAGCTGTGTGAAATTATGAAGCCTATTACTTTAAAATGAGATGTAAAGCATCTTTGATCAATAAAAAAGAGGATATATATGCTTGGCTATTCATAAAATAATTTTCATAAGTAATAGTGAACATATCTGTTTCATTCTCTTGACCTCTCCCAAATTGTCCACTAGTTTCACATATATTTAATAATAAAACAAACCAGATATTTGAAGGAGATATATCTATATATATCTATATAGATATATATATCTATATAGATATATCTATATAGATATATCTATATAGATATATATATCTATATATATATCTATATATATATCACACTAAAGGTGCTCAGTGACTTACTTATTTAACCAGGCTTTATCCCATACTTATTGTCTGTTTTCCCTGTGTAGCAGAGGCAGATAAAAAGTTTGGAGAAGAAGTAAGTACAAAATGATATGTGGCTCGGATAAAACCATGCGCGACCATTTTTTATTCTAGAACAGGAAACTGAGAGTTTTTAAATGCTGTGTTTTGAGGTGGGTCTTGAAATATGCGTAAGAAGTCATAATGAGAAAATGGAAAACACTTCATTTGTCAGTTAAAATTCAGTCATAAATGTATTATGATATGGTGAAAATTAGAGAATTGTATACATCAATTTGTATTCTAAATTTCTTTTTGAGGTTTGATAGTGGTACTGCCTCACTTTTGTAGGAGTAGGCTGTTTTTCTACCAATAAATATCTTTTTATACATGTTTTCATGTAATTCTTTTTAGTCTTTTAAAAAATGTATACTTCTGATAGTTTTTCTAAGGTATGGACAATAATACATGTTCAGTTTGTGTGTTCTTTTTAGATTAATTTATCATGAAGTACTATTCTTGCCTTTAAATTTTTTTCAAAATGGGATTCAATGACTATTTCCATTATGTTTTTTAAAAAATCAATCTCCGTTTATTAAAACATGATTTGAAAATTTATAATGCCCCAATTTAATACTTTTTTAACATGTAAAATAGAGTTATTTAGTAGTTTAAAAACTTATTTCACATAGTCGTATTGTAGTCATTCTCAAATATTTAGGGGCTGGCATCTGGTAGTCATAATGCTTAACTTACAAGATTATAAATAATTGATTATTAAACAAAAGTTAATGCAATGTTATTTTAATTAAATCACTTCCCTTTTCATACATTAAGAAAAAATGGAGAGAAATTTAAAATTAAGATATTATTAGCTTATTCTTTCCTGTGAATGCAATTTTATTACCAGAACTCTCAGCTTAAATCAGGTAACAGTTATGTTCTGCAGCAGCTTGGTTTGAAATCCTCTGTTAAAATGCAAATTACATATTGTTAAATAATGAAAATTTAATCAAATTAATTGGCCTTTAATTTACATTTTTAATCCCTCCTGACTTGTTTCTTGTTCTTTCTGTCTGATCAAATTCAGTATATTATTCTACAATGAGACCTGAACCAGCAGTTAGGATTCATGCCTTCTGTCTTAAAGTTTGCTACTATGTGCTTGAGCTTTAGGAAAATTATTTAACAACTCTTATTTTACTGACATGTAAAATGATTAGATTGGGTACAATTGAATTTTTTTGATCAGTTATTCCTGAAGGCCTTGTGTTTTTGTATAAAATCACAGATGACAGATAGATAGATAGATAGATAGATAGATAGATAGATAGATAGATAGATGCAGCCGTTTGGCCTCGTGTTCCTAATCTTGAAAAGTGAAGAAACAACCATTGATTTTTAAAGTTTCTTCCAAATCTATAATTCAGTCTTATTGGAGATATTTAGATATTGTGAAATGCCTTTTTGCTTCGAAGATACCAGGACACTTTTTGGAGTTAGTATGTTTGCAGATAGCAACTACCTAAAAATAGATTGTATATAAAAGTGTTCTTTCCTTGTTTTAATATGTAAGGTATTTTGCCTTATGATTTTGTTCCACTGTTATTTAATTTGTACTTATTTCTTAGGAAGTAGGAATAAATCATTTTATATGTCCATAAATATAAATATTATTATTTAACTTTGTTATAATATAAAAAATGAAAAACTTATTTATTTCACCTATAATTTATGTTTTTAATATTTTTAAATGTCAGCTAAATGGGTTATTACTTTGATGCTTGTTTTTTAAAGAGATTTATAAAAAACAATAATTTTTATTAATAATTATTTGATGAGAAGGATTAATATATTATTAATTTTAGGACCAGAAATAACATCTCTAGTGTTGTACTAAAAATATACTAATTATATATATGGTTTAGAAATTTACTATTAGATAGGCCAATAGTATTCTTGGTTCCCATGATTTGTCATAGAAGCAACAATTTCAGAAAATAATAGCAACAGAAATAGGCAAATTTCTGAAATTTGACTCCCAGATATCAACTTATTGTAACTCTTAAATAACAAAAATATAATGCTTTCTTGCCAAGAAACTAAATTTACCTTATCAAATTAATCAACACAAATTGTTTAGGTAGCTAATATTTGTGAATAAAATTAATTTAAAATTATATAGGAAATACATTTTAGGTTATTAGGTATTTATTTATTTTTGGAACCCTGTTTTTCTAGATGTTCTCTAGATAATTTATTTTAAAATATTAAAATTTTGATGTAGTCTGCATGATACTAGGATCTCAAATTTTCAGTTCCATATATTTTTCTAACTATCACATTTTTCTATAAAGCATTTAACACATTTAAAATATAATCAATGAATGCTTATTCAAAAATATGTTAATGTTTTGTGACAAATGGAGAGTAATTATTTTCTTAAGAGTTCTGTTGAATATTAAACAGAACCCCAACATTTAAGGTAAAGATTATTTTCTTCACATTCTATTAAATAATATATAGAGAATTTTTTTTTAAATGTGTACTTAAGTTTTCAAAATATATGGTCAAAAAAATTGTACAGAAGTTGCGTTGTAAACTATTCTTGTATTCCATTCATTTGCTGTTTAATTGACAAGTATTTCATGATATTCGATACATTTTTGGTGTTTGGTTTATAAATATTAGTAAAAAACAAATAAAGTCTTTGTCCTCCTGGAATGTGTATATTCTGGCTAGAGGGACAAACAATAAACAAATACATTAGAAATAAAATAATAGGACATTTAATGAAAAATGCTATGGAGGAAAATAAGATACAGAATCTTGTATGTAAGATATTAATAAATGTGCATTTACTATATCTACCACATTTTCTTCAGTCATTCATCTAGTAATGGACTCTTAGGTTGATTTCATATCTTGAGTATTAATAGTGCTGCAGTAAACATTGGTAAAGAGGTATCTTTGATATATTATTAATTTCCTTTCCTGTGAATAAATCCTCAGCAGTTGGATTGCTAGATCATATGGTGATTCTATTTTTAGTATTTTGAGAAACCTCCATACTGTTTTCTATAATGACTGTACTAATTTACATTTCCACTAACAGTGTATGAGTTTCCTTTCCTCCACTTCCTTGCCAGAATTTTTTTTTGTCTTTTTGATAAAGTCATTGTAATTGGAATGAGATGCTATCTCACTGTGGTTTTGTTTTGCATTTCTCTAAATATTAGTGATATTGAGCATTTTTTTCTTCTTGTAGTGCAACTGTGCAAAACTTCTGGATCATTTTTGTAATGTATCTGTTGGTCATTTGTATGCTGTCTTTGCCTATTCAGATCCATTGCCCATGTTTTAAATGGATTATTTGGGTTTTTTGCTGTCAAGTTCCTTGTATATTTGGATATTAGTTCCTTGTTGGATGAGTAATTGCATTTTCTCCCATTCTGCAGGTTATCTCTTCATTTTGTTGATTGCTTCCTTTGCTGTACAGAAGCTTTTTAGTTTAATGCGATCTCTTTTGTCTGTTTTTGTTTTTGCTGCCTGTATTTTTGAAGTCTTAGCCATAAAATCTTTGCCTAGACCAATGTCCTGAAGCATTTCCCCTATGTTTTCATCTAGTAATTTTATAGTTTTGGATCTTACATTTAAGTCTTTAGAGTTGATTTTTGTATATGGTGAGAGATAGGGGTCTCATTTCATTATTCTGCATGAGGATATCCAGTTTTCCCAGAACTGCTTATTGAAGAGGGTGTCCTTTCCCCAACGTATATACAGTGGAATACTATTCAGCCATAAAAGGGAATGAAATTCTGTCATCTGCAGCAACATAGATGGAACTGGAGTTTATTATATTAAGTGAAATAAGCCAAGCACACCAAGACAAATATCACATTTTCACTGACATGTGGAAAGGTTGATTTCATGGAGGTAGAGAGTAGAATGATAATTAACAGAGACAGGGAAGAGTGGGAGGGGGATGAAGAGAGGTTGATTAATGAGTGTATTAGTCAGTTCCCATGCTGCTAATAAAGACATACCTGAGACTGGGTAATATATAAAGAAAAAGGGATTTAGTATACTCACAGTTCCACATGGCTGGGGAGGCCTCACAATCATGGTGGAAGGCAAAGGAGGAGAAAGGCATATCTTTCATGGCAGCAGGCAAGAGAGAAGCCAAGCAAAAGGGGAAACCCTTTATAAAACCATCAGATCGGCCAGGCGCAGTGGCTCATGCCTGTAATCCCAGCACTTTGGGAGGCCGAGGTGGGCAGATCACCTGAGATCAGAAGTTCAAGACCAGCCTGGCCAACAATGGTGAAACCCTGTCTCTACTAAAAATACAAAAATTAGCCAGGCGCGGTGGCAGGCACCTGTAATCCCAGCTACTCAGGAGGCTGAGGCAGGAGAATTGCTTGAGCCTGGGAGGCAGAGGTTTCAGTGAGTGGAGATTGCACCAGTGCACTCCAGCCTGAGTGACAGAGTGAGACTACGTCAAAAAAACAAAACAAAACAAAACAAAGCCATCACATCTCGTGAGACTTATTCACTACCACGAGAACAGTATTGGAAACTGCCTACATGATTGAATTATCTCCCACTGGGTCCCTCCCACAATACGTGGGAATTATGGGAGCTACAATTCAATATGAGATTTCGGTGGGGACACAGCAAACCATACCAGTTAGTACCAACAAACAGTTAGATAGAATTAATAAATTCTAGTGTTTGACAGCACAGTGAGGTGACTTTAATCAGCTTTATAGTATATTGTATATATCAATATAGCTAAAAGACAAGATTTGAAATGTTCTCAATACAAAGAAATAATAAGTGTTTGAGGTGATGGATGTCCTAAATACTCTGATTTGATTATTACACATTGTATGCATATAGCAAAATAACATGTGTACTCTCTAAATATGTACAATTATTTTGTATCAATAAATAAATATAGAAATATTCATATAAACAAATATTCTTATATGCCAAAAATATATCTTAAAGAAAAATGGTTATTTCTCAAAAACAATGTGTATTTACTAACAAAATGTATAAATTTTATGGCACAGAAAAAAGTGAATTTTAGTTTATCAGCTCATGTTCTATTGTGTATGAATTATATTTATAAACTCATCACATGAAATATTAGGGACACAAAAGCAACCTTATTAGCCACTGTATTGAAAGGATCTATAGAAACACTGTTGTGTAACAAATAAGACCCAGGCTGGATCAATGACTTACTCCAAGATTACAACCAGTTTCAGTCCCATGCCTCTTAGCTGGAATGTGTCAGCTCAGAAATGCATTCTTATTTTTTTTAATTAATCTACCCAGAAAGACTGCCTTTTCCTAATTACTTAAAGTAGTTAATTACAAAATTCAAACAAAAGCACTGAAACATCTTGAGCACTTTTTATTAACTGTACAAGAGGTAAAATAAAAATGTAATATTTATACATGTAATTAAATAGCATCTTGTTATAAAATTTAAACCTGACCTTTCATTTTAATAGCCCTTTTGCAAACCTGGTAATCTCCACTGAATGCATAAATGGAGACAAGAAAAAACAATAACCCCAGTGTTTCCTATTTGGGCTGAATTTAGAATTAGAGTAAGTTACAGCCTATGTATTGAGATTTCAGGGGAGCCAGAAAGCTTCTGGATCCACTAATCTCTTACTTTGCTCTTGCATGAAATCTACATTAAGATCAAATCTTGTCTTTTATTAAAATACATATGCTCTTGGGAAAGATAACAACTCAAGTCACAGCAGAACTTTAGGTGAGGGGGCTTTTCTCATTACTTTCTTATTCTGGCAGGTAAGAAGTCAGAGTTTGAGAAAAAGAGGCTTGTAAAGGAGAAGGAAAATATTAGATCGGAGACAATAGCTCCAGAATAGGAGAGACTGGGTGGTGATCTTCTGGATATGTTGGGCTTGGTTTCATCTTGTTCACATGAATCAGCAGAAAAATATGTGCTAAAACATAATAAACTAAAGATATGATGACTTGATCGTGCTACTTTCCCTTAATAAATTATCTAAGTGTCAGTTAACAGAGGTCGTAATAGAGCTGAGTATTTTAGGCAAATAAAAAAACTACAGAAAGAGAAGATTTATGAAAAGTTATATTGATAGTTTTACTTTAAACCTGGCCAAGTATATTGGGCAATCAGCCTAGCCAGGCATTACGGTGTTACTCAGGATAAGCAGCTATTGTTCCATGTGTGTAATGGATATACAGTACCTGATTCTTGGCAAAAGAAAGAGAACCAAAGCTAAATAGCGCAATCCCTGCATCAAAGAGATTAAAGATTAGTCACGTTTGGGCCTAGTCAGAACTGTTTCAACAGCCCAGTGCTCAGATGTTTGCTTTTTTCCACCTCCAAGGTCTCTGCTAGAAAAATAAAAGACCAGTTACAGATCTAACAGTCTTCTAAAGGTGAAATAGGTTAAAAGTAAAGTGAATATAGAAAATAACAAAAGGATCAGATGTGGCTCCTCTTAATTTTCCTAGTTTCTAAATATAGTTAAAGGGGAGGAGCAAGGGGTGTGTGTAATGACCTGCAATAGTCAGGCATAGTTATACTAAAATGCATTTGTTGTTCATCTGAAGTTCAAATTTCACGGAATAGCCTTCTATATTCGTCTGTTCTCACATAGCTATAAAGAACTACCTGAGACTGGGTAATTTAGGGAGAAAAGGAGTTTAGTTGACTCACAGTTCCACAGGCTGTACAGGAAGCATGGCTAGCAGGTCTCAGGAAACTTAACGATCATGGCAGAAGGCGAAGGGGAAGCAAGCACATCTTCACATGGCAAAGCAGCAGAGACAAAGTGAAGGGAGAAGTGCTGCAGACTTTTGACAACCAGATCTCTTGAAAACTCACTCACTATCATGAGAAGAGCAAGGGGGAAATCCGCCCCCATGATCCAGTCACCTACCACCAGGTCCCTCCCCAACACTGAGAATTACAACTGGACATGAGATTTGGGTGGGGACATAGAGCCAAACCATATCACCTTAGTTTTTTCTTTTTTACATGCTAAATGTGGCAATCCTACTTTAAGGGCACAACACTCTAAAATTTTATCAGTGATACATTGAAAAGAAAAAATACAGGAAGATAATAAATATGGTACTTTACCTTGAAAAATACCTGAAGTTTGCTGTGGAAGTGGGTGTCAGCTTGTGAGTTATTATGAGGATGGGGTGGGTAGGAGGGTTATCTGAAATTAAACAAAAGTTGTAACACCAGATGTGGATGGGCATGGATCACAAAATACACAGTGAATGGAAGTAGCTGGTACATACTTGAAGATGTGTTTGTGCATTTTGTGTATTTTTCTGCAACTTGGTTCAGTAGGGTTCAGATTTCTTTGAACACTTACTGCAGGGCTCAACAGACATTCCCCTAAAGGGCCAGAGAATATCTCTATTACAACTACGCACATCTACTTAACACATGAAAGCAGCCAAAGGCAATTAATAAAAAATGGTTTGGTTGTCTTCCAATAAAACTTTATTTACAAAAACAGGCCACCTACCAGGTTTGTATAGTTTGTAGATCCATGACTTAGTGTTTCTTGCCTATAAAAGCTCACATAGCAAATGGAAAAGTAGCGTTATCCTCATATAATTCCCTAACACATCAGTTGCTTTGGAACAAATTTACATTTTCAAAACAAGTGTTATAGCAGAACTGACTATAGTTTTTAAAAGTTTGGCATGTTAGAATAAAGGGGTATATAGGCATATGGCAAAAGGGTGAAACTCAAGAGTCATTAATGTCTGTCTTAAGAATGTAAATGTGCAGAGTTGTTAGGTGGGACATGCTAAATCAGGCTCCCTCAATTGACCAGGGTTTTTTCATTTCTAAAATTTAACTTTTGGTCTGTATTGTTTCTGTATATGATATTTTGAAATATTAATTTGCTCCAGAAATCTCTTGCATTTAATTCAGACTTTTAGAAAATTTTTTAATTGAAGTTTGAAAATCAGAGTCTTTAAAGTATGTTTCTATTATTAAAAAATAATACATAAGTAATATGGCAATTTCTACATAGTCTATATGACATAATACCCATTTTAACGTTAGGATCAGGAACATAAATTCATATAACTGATATGGAAGATATTCTTCAGTTTTGACCATTTGATTTGAAATTGCTTCATATTTTATGCAAAGTATTTGTTAATTATCTGTTCCCCAGAAAATTAGTTAAGGATGAAGCACATAAATTCATCTTCACTTTACTGCCTCTTCTCAGTCAATGGGTTGTATTTAGGGCATATTGCCTGAATGCTTCTGGCAATTCAACAGGCACATTAGTCAGCAGAACATTGTAACCGTTTCTCTTACATCCCTACCTTCTGAATCTCAAACTGAGCCAAAAAACTTTGGGGTCTCCTTCAGAAATGTCCATGATAAATTGTTTTGCTCAGGAATGGGGTCCCGATGCTCAACCATGGGATCCTGATGTCAGAGTATATTGGGAAAATAAATTTAAGTGAATTTAAAATATTGTGACTATTTCAGAAGACCCATATAGTTGATGAAAAAGCCTAGTTAATGCAACAGTTTAAAGTATTTTGTATATCAATTAAAATATCTTTAGGTACATTTAGTTTATAAGCATAGACAAAAGAACGTATAAAAATACAAGAATATGCCCAAACTTTAAATACCATTTCATTTATTATTAAATATTTTGCCATATTAAAGTTAGTATAGCATGTCCAAAGGAAGATGGGTAGGCTTTCATGAAATATTTCTGAGAAGTTTTAAAAATAGTTCGTATAGTTCTTAGAAATTGCTTCATTCTAGTTACTCAGCTCTGAGTTACTCAACTCCAACACAATACACAGAATTATGTCTAAATATAATTGAGATACAATTGCAAAGCCATATTGGTCTTCATTCTATTAATAATCAAAATGAATTTATATTGTATTTTACCAAAAGAAAAAAATATACTTTCTACCTATGTCTTCTATTTTTTAAATTAAATGTTAAAAGAAAATATGCAATAATTACTAGAATGTGTATATTTCTGACTGCTAAATGATAAGAATTTTGTCTAAAATTAATTTTTCTGTTGATAAGTTTGTCCAACATGGACAAACCAACATAGTTTATCTTGGATACTTGGACTGACTCTGGATTTTAAAATTTTATATATATATATATATATATCTTATATGGAATATATATTTTTGTTATATAATCATAACAAAATAAAAATAATCCAACTCATGGCTGGGCGCAGTGTCTCACGCCTGTAACCTGAGCACTTGGGGAGGCCTATGCGGGTGGATTGCCTGAACTCAGGTGTTCGAGACCAGCTTGGGCAACTCCATGAAACACCCTCTGTACTCGAATACAAAACATTAGCTAGACGCGGCAGCATGCACTTGTAATCTCAGCTACTCAGGAGGCTGAGACAGGAGAATCACTTGAACTCGGGAGGCGGATGTTGCAGTGAGCCCAGAGTGACATTGCACTCCAGCTCTGGGCGACAGAGCAAGACTCCATCTCAAAAATAATAAATAAACAAAATAAATAAATAAACAAACAAATAATCCAACTCATTTTTAATGTGAAAACTTGAGAGTATTTTAAAGTTGATAGTAACATTTAAAATAATTTCCACTACCTGTTTCCTTTCAATCTAATTTCTAGATTATCCCCAATAATATCAGAATACAAATTTTAGAAAAATTGTCATCTCTAAAATGACTGCAAAATGTATATTAACTCAGCATACGCTTTTGCAATATGAAAAGATAGCTTTTCAAAAGCCCTAAACATTTTGTATTATTAGTATTTAATATAGGTACCAAGAATAAAATGTTCATTCTATAATTCCATTGTAGAAATTATACTTTGTCTGGTTTGCTAGAGCAGGAGGATGCATAAATCAGATTATGCATGAATGTATTTTACATTTCCTTATTCACGCCATTATATTGCCAAAGAGTGGACCTGGTACTATTTGGAAAATTAAATATCATCAGGAGATTGTAAGTTGTATGAGGTCAGAAATTTTTCCTGTTTTGTTCCTGCTCTGTTTTAAGACGTACCCTGTATGGTGCAAAGTAGGCACTCAATAAATATTTGTTGAATGAATGAATACCATCTTTCTGTGCTGATTAAACCAATAATACTTTGGAAAATTCTATTGTATATCAATTAATAAAATGGGATTAAAAATCAAACTGCAGCTTGAAGGTCAGCTTTGGTTATTTTAGACAAGCTCCTAGATTTTTTTTTTTATCTTGAGTGGCCACATTAATGAAATGTGGATGCTGATACCTAAATTATAAAACTATTGTAAAGATTTAATGAAAAAAATATGCTACAAGTATTTAGCTAAATGCACAAAACATGGAAACTACACATTTTTAAAGTAGCTATTAAAAGTAACTATGTATGAATTGATTTATTCATCAATATGTGATAAGTGCTTGTGACACCGAGCTCTGACTTAGGTCTTGTGGAGGCTGAAAATAATAGGACGCAAGCTGAAGGAGTTCAGAGTCAAGCAGAAAGAACAATTATGTAAACAACTAATTATAATACCAATGTTTTTAATGTTCATAAGAGAAGTGTAAACATTAAAATGTTAAGGCATGCATTTTATTTTAGATATGTTTTGTTTCAATCTCTTTTGAACATCAATGTCAAAGCTTGTTGAGCTTCCTTAAAGCACGTGATAATATTACCGTTCCACTTGACATTCACGTTCTATTCTTGGAATTAATTTTATGGTACTATAAATCATACATTTAAAGAGTTTCAATGCTTAACATAGTGTCTGATACTCTGGAAACATATGTTGAATGTTGAATAAAAGAACAAATTAATGAGAAGTCTGATTGCATTTCAGATGTGGGTGTGTGTGTGTGTGTGTGAGAGAGAGAGAGAGATGAAGGGAGGGAGGGAGAGAAATAAGTGAAGACTGAGATAGATATAGATGAAAAATAATAACTTTAAAAACTGTGTTCATGAAAAGCATTCTCGTTTAAAGTAGAAACACTCTGAAGTGGACATGATCTCTGGTTTTCTTATCAAAGTTTGTGTGAATATAGCTAAATCACCTCATAATTATTTGATACGTTATTATCCTGTTTGTAAAGTTTGATTAATTTTCAGTAGTACAGATGAAATAATTATCCTTAATTTAAGAAATTAAATATTGATGCAAAATGCCTAACTACATCATATTACTTGTTCTTTTCTTCAAACATCTATTACTATCCTTATAAAATATTGCTTTTTAAGAATTCACATCTTAATGGTCCTATGTATGTATAACATACAATAATTTGGCATTAAGTAATTTAACCTATATAAACTTATGTTCTGACAAATTTATGCACATATTGCTTTCTTTTATGTGTGTGCTAGGGCAGCAATAAATAACCATTCTCTAACAGGCTTTCCCCCGTAGACTTCATTGTTGTAAAAATCGCTTTAGGCCCACAGCTCTTTAAATCATTGCAGTCTGTATTGCAACAGGTGGCTGCAAAGGAATTAAACATAAAAGGAAATAAAAGCAATGTAAAAACCCCATTGTTGGAAAACAGTTACCACTGGCATAATTTCTTCCATCCGATTTCCTCAGCTTCTACCCGTATAGCTGCCACAATCTCTTAAGCAATAATGAGGCAACTTTTTGTAAAACCATGACTATGCTTTACTACTAGGCTTATAAATACCAGGTAGCTCAGCTTCAGCTTTTTTCCTGACTTTGTGGGTTTGGTGACTCAGTATGAGGTGCAGCTGGAAATCCGGTACTTGATGGCTAGAGAAGGATCTCTTTTTTCCAACAGATCTGCTTTTGTCATATCAGCCTGAAAGGAACCATTTTTCTCTAAAAGTCTTTTTCTGAGTGTCCTAAATAGTGTGTAATATACAGGATGATTAGAGTTTAGATAAGATTTCACTTTATCAAAGCCTTAACCTCAAACGAGTTAAAAATTCTTTCCCTTTGTCCAAAATAATAGCATCTTATGAATGTGCATGTTACAAATAGTGGAGAGACAGAACTGAGAGTCTTGCCATAGAGGCTGGAAAATAGGACTAAGATAATTATTAACAATTGTGAGACACCATGGTTTCTTGTTTAATGGACTTAATAAAAAAGGCTCTGTTCCAGTGGCTGGCATAAAGAGAGTGAATGTTGTTTATCAGAGTCTACACCACAGACTCAACCAAGGGAAAAAAAGACGTCTAGTTTGTCTGCTTTAGTTTTATCGATATAACCACTCCCTTCTATTGACAGATCTCCCCATTTCTCAAGTAACAGGGAAAATGAAGGATAAAATTAAAATAGGTTGATAAAGTATATATAAAAAGTTATAATGAAACTCTTCTTATTTTGTGTATGTACCTTGAGCCAGACTCAGAGCTCTAGACTGTATGCTCTACTTGTCTGGGTTTAGTCATATGACTCTTTCCCAGCTCCAGGAACCATCAGAATATTAGAATTTTCTATGTTCCTATTGGGAGGCCCACTACCCATATACTTAATTGACTCCTACTCAGTCCTCAGATCTTAGAAGGGCAGTATTACCTTCTAGTTTAAGGTAAGGGCTCTGGAGCCAGCCTGCCTGGTGTGGATTGCTCTTTTGCCTTTAGATGATTTTATGACAGTGATGTATTGTTAGGAAATTAATTGTTTTGTGCCCAGTTTCCTCACCTGTAAAGTCAACTGATAATAACAGTGTGTTCCCTAAAGAATTATTATGAGTATTAAATGAATTAACCTTTGCCAAGTGTTTTGAGCAAGGACAAGCACGTAGTAAGTATTCAGTACCAGGAAGCCATTTCTGACTAAGTAAAGACTTCTGTTAATAAGCTCTCATGACCCATGTAGTTCTCCTTAGAAGCATTGGTCAGTTTTAGTTTGTGTGTGGGTGGGTGTGTTTTTGTGTGTATGATTCAAGTCTGTGTTTCCAGTAGGGGCCTGTGCTCTCTCAGACATTTCAAGTCTTGTTTTACATTAAAATTTGCTTTTACACTATCCTAACAGCATTTTATTCCTTGTTGTAAAATATTAGGATAGATAAAGAGAATAAATAAATTTGGCCATATGAATCTTTTAAGGTCTAAATGTTCCCTATTTTCAAGTCATTTATAGTTTACAGCGTAAGAATGTTGCACAAAATACAAGTGCCAAGGGAACAAGTAGTATAGAAATTCATTTAGGGTATAGGATGATTTACTTGAGAAGTCAAAGATAATTCCAAGGTCTGAAACTCTATATGGATATGAAGTCAAAGAAGACAATATGCTTATGTCATGACAATAACAATTAATTTTATTATATTTAGTTTGTTTTAAAAACAAACAAACAAAAAAAACCCAGCACTCTGAAGTATTATTACTTATGCTTTCTATCAGCTGGATGCTTTATTTATCATTATAGATTTTACACACTGAATAAGGTGGGCTAATTTAAATTCAGCATATCCCGTGTAACTTTTTAAAATTATCCACGTATTATAAATCATACTCCTAATGGAAGTATGAAAGAGTAAACATTAACATAATTTGCATTACTACATAAATAATTTTTTAAAGTTATAATACAATGGATAAAATTCCAAAACCTTCACATGTTTCTCAAGTCCATGCTGAGCATTCCAGAAATCAGTCAGAATACTAGCATCCAGGGAAGGGCATTCATTCTTTTAAACGCCTTGACTCATTCCAGGTAATATTTTGTATTTAGCTGCTACAGGATCTAGAAGTAGCCTAAGTGTCTGCAGGAGGGTCAACTATTTCTCTCAGCATTGGTTTTCCTACCAGTAACAGATAGACACTGCCTTTTTTGTTGTTAGTAATACTGAGTAACATGATTAAATTCTTAAATCAATGAAAATAATCCACGTGCTTTCCTGAAATCTGAGTTCCTATAATGACTGCATATTTATTTGCTTCTTTATAGATAAGTACTCCTTGTTTTAAAATTTTGAATTATGATTTCGAATATAAATATATGCTGCAGGAAATAATTTAACTTTCTATATTAAAAGGTAATATTCCTCTTTGGGGAACTTACCAAATTAAACAAATGCTGGTTTAGCAACTATGAGCAAGGTTCTGTGCTATGGTACAATTAAGAAGACATTCATGTAATATGGTTCATTTTAATGACATTTAAAATGAAGTTGATAAGGGAGAATGATAATTACTACAAAGATTTAAAAAAATAATAAAACAGTGGTTTTGAAAGATTTTTTTCATTTACCACCTGAAGGAATTTTTAAATTCATGGTACCTCTTTAATGTTTTAGATTAACATTGAAAACATTTTCACTACAAATTTTTAAAGCTGCAAAGAATATATTTTAGAACACTGGAAACATTGACAGTCACTTTTTTAAATTGATTCAGTAGGACTTAAATACAGTATATATTAGATATTTACCATTATTCAACTAAAAACATCTCTGAACAATGTCTTTTTAACAGGCTGATATTTTACTTTGTCCTTTTTACTGCTTGAATTCATTATTCCTTTGGAATTATTTCACAAAATTGTATCTTATAGTAATATGCTTCTGTGCTTGCAACTATTTACTTGTTTACTCTCTCAAGCTTCTTTTTAACATGTGAATATTCAACAGTCTATACTTTCCATGGAACTATAAAGCTTTAAGTGTTTTTTTAAAAGCCTCCTCTACATTGACTTATCTTTACATGTAATAGTAGTATCCAATTGATCAAAATTACATAAAATGCATTTATTTTTTGATAAGTATTATTATAAAATAGAAAATATTGGTAATAAAATTTTCAGTTACATAGATGGAAGTGATGTTAATAGTATACAGATAAATAAATAGTTTAAATACCAATTTGTTTGTTTTTTCATTCTTTTAGGCAGTATATCATAGTGACATTCTAGATAGCTGAGAGGAATTTCTATTATAAAATGGAAAAAGCTGTGATTTTGAAAAAGGCTACAGAAGTGATTCTTGATCTTTTAAGTGTCTTCTGAGGCAAATTCATTTTAAAAAAGAGACTACATTGAATTTTAAGATCTGAAAGTTGATTATCTTAAAATGATCTGGAGTGCCATACCCTTTAGAGACCATTTCTGTTTTCTCAGTTTCTGACAACAGTGCAGTATTTAACTGACAAAAGCATTTAGGTTACAGGGATTTCTTGTAATCACAGAAATGGTCGATTAAGGTATTATTGAACAGAGTTTTTCTTAATTGTAAACATTTTTGTAAGATTTGGATACCTCTTCTAAAATCTCCAAATGTCATGATTACAGAAGTAGAAGGAAATGTATTTAAGAAATACAGTATAATATAATACGATTATTTATTATAATACAATTATTGTATTATACACAATACAATACATTAAATACAATAAATGTATTTAAGAAACAGTAAGCCAATTAACACAAAGTGGAATATTTTAGTTAGCTTTAAGTACTAGATTCAGTACTTTCAACATATCCTTTCTCTGCTATTGTGTTTAAAGACATTGCTTATTGAACACTGATTAATAGGAAAACATGGTTCATATGATGCTGTGGGAAGAATGATGTGATAGAACAATACAAATTACTTTGGAGTTGATAAATGTTTAAACAATTACAGTATTCCTGGGACAAGATGTTATTTTTGATGTTATCTATTACTGCTTGAAAAGTTCAAAGACTAGAACTTTAAATATGATCTTATATTTTCTATGGGTCACAAATCTGGATGTTACTTAACTAGTGCCTCTGGCTCAGTGTTTCTTATGAGGTTGCAGTAAAACTGTTGGCCAGGGCAGCAGTCTCATCTGAAGGCACAGTTTGTGGAGAATCCACTTCCAAGCTTATTCATGCAGGCCTCTTTATAGGGATACATCATGACATGGCAGCTGGCCTCTCCCAGAGTAAACCATTCAAAAAAGAAGATGTCTAAGATGGAAGCCTTAGTATTTTTGTTATCTAATCTTGGAGGTGAAATCCCATCACATCTGCCATATTCTACTTGTTAGAAATTAGTAAGTTCTGCTCAGTCTGAAGAGGAATAGAATGCAATCATGAACCAATGGGTCCATTATAAGGCTGCCTACTACGAAGTTAAGGCCTGAGATACAGATTTGGCAGAAGTAATAGAAAGATCTATTTCAAAGAAAGTCTTGATAAACTTTGGAGAGATGGCCCTGACTTTTAATCATAACCCCATGATTAACTCAAGATGTGACCCTGAGAGAACTGATTTATCTTTTTGGGGGTTGTAGCTTTCTCATATGTAAAGTGAAGTACTGAGCTCAATTATACCTAAAGTTTTGTTATTATTTGGTACATTTTCTTTTGTCCCTTGTATCTGATTGAATTTTAGGAGCCAAGGAATCTGATTGAATGTAGGGCTTGTCAGTGCTACAAATAAATTAAGTAAATTGAAAACTGTGAAGAGGACATTGGATTTGACAATAAGTCCCCTGGGGAATTTTTTCAGAGAATTTTCAGTGACTGAGGAGGGCAACCTGGAAGAAATTAGAGATTGAAGTGTGTTTGACTTAATACAGCCAACAGTCATTGGTTGATAAGGTGAGAATTTCGGCAGTGAAAGGAAAAAACACCTATTTGTATGTGTGTGTGTGTGTGTGTGTGTCTTCTTTTTTTTAAGTAGGGGAAACTTTTAAAATATTTCCAAGAAAGATAGAGATTAGAGGTTTTAAAAAAAAGCCCTTGTATTATTCACTTTTGTACCCTGGGTACTGTACACAGTGCCTAGAACAAACCAAACACACGGCGAGGGTGTGTATGTGAAAGGAAAGCAGTTTTTCCTTCTGTTATTTTAGGCAGTGAATATATAGTTAAGAGAAGGCTCTAGGATGAGACTCCCTGAATAGAACATGGATCCAGCACTTACTTGTTTAATGACATGTGTTTGGACAAGTTTCTAAAAGTTATTGTGGCTCAGCTTTTCCATATGTAAAAGTGATATAATTTCAGTCTGTACAAGAAATAAATGAGGAGGAAAAAAAACCAAAACATGTATGGAGTTTATAATAGGAAGTGAGACACACTAAGAGCTTAATAAGTATTTACTCCTATTATCTGTTTTGTCTAGAAAAAAATATTTTCAGCCTTTAAAAAAAAAATAGAAAAGCTTACTTCTATCTGTGGGGCCTGGAATCATTGTGGAATCTTAATCATTGGTTTGTTTTAGCACAATTTAGATAAGCAGACATTTATTGACTGTCTGTTAGATGCCAAGTCTTGTGCTAGTTGATGGAGACATGAAGATGAATAAAACATGAACTTGTATATTGGGCATTATTGTCTAGGAGTGGATATACACCTGTGGACAAATGAGAATAATAAAGTATTCTGGACCTTGAAATGGAATTGTCAATAGGCGTTTCGAGGGACTGTCAGGAAAATCTTTGCAGAGGAAAAAAAATCTGTGAATATTAAAGAAGTAGGGATTATTTTGTTCCAGAAATAAAGATGATTAGGCAGTTCATGCTTGAGCTTCTACTTTTGCAATACAGCCAGCAGACAGAGCATTTTAGAAGGTTATGTTGTGGTGTGCACTGAGAATGTAAGACAACTTGAGCAAAATTCCTCTGAAATATTCAGAATGCAGTCTTGGCATTTACATGCAAGTGTCCTTTTATGCGAATAACTTCTAAATAGGGAAAATAACAGAATGTGAAAATCCTAGGAATTTCTGTGAATGACAGTGAAAAAATCAATTTGACTGTTTTCTGCCAGAGGGTTTGTTTTGCCTCCCTACCTTGTGAAGATCTAAAAGTTAAGGACAAGCAACAAAAAAGTCTCACTGTTGTGATAAATACTGCTTGTAGGACACTGAGGTAATTTATTTATTCACAGCATTTGTTTAGGGCAGTGTTTTATAGAATATTATTAGTTGCTAAATTTATAAAACTGAAGTAATGTCATTCTTGCCCTACAGGGTTTTTTAAGAAAAAAGAAAAAGAAAATTTATCTAACAATAAGGAAGAGTGAGAACATTTTAAATAACAAGAAAGGCAAATATGAGAAATGTCTTCATTGTGTTGCTTTTATAATTTCTTTTTCCCCTTAAACAGAAAGAAATATGTTAACTTCATCAGCATTCTTTACAAGAAGAAAAGGCACATATATCTCAAAGCTTTAGCACTGAGGGATTACCAGTTCTCTATTATCTAAAAGCATAAATATAGTTCACTTGAGTACTATTATATTTCACCTATTTATCCAAATGTAGTATATCTCTTCCAAAGATAAATCATTTCCCCCACAAGATTTTGAAGTTGCCGGTTAAATTAATATAAATTACTGTCCCAGGCTTATTAAATTACTACTGCCCAATTGCACAGTCACATTTTTAATTTAAAATGATTAATCTCTCACCAAAGAATGTGTGCATCTCATAACAATCAATTAAACCATTTTAGGCTAATCTAACAACTATTTTAGAACGGGGAGGAAAAATGTGAAATATATGTTTTCCGTACTCTAATTCAACATTCTGAACGGAGTTATCCCAAGCTAGGAAATTTTCTAATGCTTCCTTGCTTATCATTGACTTGCTCTGTAGTAGCCTTTATTGCATATCACATGCCATAAGATGTCTTACTTATTTGTAAAAAATAAAAGTATTTGTTTAAATCATGACATTTTAAGCATATTTTGTTGGAACTGGAAGGGGGTAGTATTAGCTGGGATACAATTAACAAAACCACTATGTTAGCTCAGCCAAGGAAAATATTTCATTTTGGTTGAATTCAGAGCTCATTTCTGAAAGTCTGACAAAGATTTATGGGGTTTTTTTCCTGTCATTCCCACTTAGTCCCCGTGGTCCTATATCTTTCTTGAAGTACATAAGAAACAGTTAGTGCTAATGGCAAGATATCTTCTATGAAGGTGCATATTAAAGGTGGATTTAGGAAATGTTAGCAAAGCCACTCTGATTTTTTGATGTAATGATGAGGTATGACTACCAAGTGTAGATCTTGATTAATATTCATAAAATATATCTTACATTTTCTTTGTTTTATCAAACTACTTGCCAAGATCTTGCGTTAACTGCTGTGACTTTACAGATTCCTTAGTAGCTTTGATAATATTTCAAGGATTTAAATTTCAATTCAAAAATATTAAATCAGTGATAAATGAAGCTTCTAAATTATATTACTTCATAGATTTATAGGCTCTATGCATTTAGTGCTGAAACCTGTAGACGTTCTCTTATTCACTGTTAAGCCTATGTGTAGATCATGTACTGATGAACAAATAAAGATAGCCTTTAGTTTCAAACATCTACAATCTTATGCAAGCATTTTAGTTAAGAATTTAGATTTAAAAAGATAAATCAACTCAAAAAATGTAGGTAGATTAGCAGCACTACAGTCTATCTTGGCTCATGGGCATTTCTTTGGGCTTTGCTGAGTTTGGTCATATGACTCCTCATATTCATCATTGTATTTAGGAGTCAGATTTTCTGTTGCACAACAGCCATAGCACTCTGTCTTCTGGCGGATGCCTTTCTCAATTAATTATTCTTTCTACTGTTTCTTACCATAATTAATTACTTAACAAATATTCTTGTGTATCAATAGTTTATAAGGGTAATGACACTTCTTTTATTTTTTTTATTTTTTTGAGAGAGAGTCACTCTGTTGCCCAGGCTGGAGTGCAGCGGGTGGACGATCTCGGCTCACTGCAACCTCTGCCTCCCGGGTTCGAGCAATTCTCGTGCCTCAGCCCCCAGGTAGCTGGGATTACAGGCACACACCGCCATGCCTGGCTAATTTTTGTAGTTTTAGAAAAGACAGGGTTTTGGCCAGGCGCGGTGGCTCATACCTGTAATCCCAGCACTTTGGGAGGCCAAGGCAGGTGGATCACCTGAAGTTGGGAGTTCGAGACCAGCCTGACCAACATGGAGAAACCCTGGCTCTACTAAAAATACAAAAATTAGCTGGTATGGTGGCACATGCTACTTGGTGATCCCAGCTACTTGGGAGGCTGAGACAGGAGAATCGCTTGAACCTGGGAGGTGGAGGTTGTGGTGAGCCAAGATCATGCCACTGCACTTCAGCCTGGGCAACAAGAGCAAGACTCTGTTTAAAAAAAAAAAAAAAAAAAAAAAATAGAAGGAGAATAGACAGGGTTTTGCCATGTTAGCCAGACTGGTCTGGAACTGCTGACCTCAAGCAGTCCACCTGCCTCAGCCTCCCAAATGCTGGGACTACAAACATGAGCCATGGAGCCTGGCCGGCAATGACTCTTGTTAGGACTTTTCTATGCTATCCCCTCCTCCCTATTTTATTTCTTTACTTATTTATTAATAAAATTATTTATTTATGTAGTTAGTTATTTTGTTCAGTTCATGTGAAAACACTGAATAAATATACAGAAATAAATGAAAAAATATTTTACTAAACCTTGAAAAAAGCAGCATTCAGAAATATATCTGATACATAATTTAAAAAAGATTCATAGCTTTTTGGTAATTTTTCAGTTCAATACATCTAAACTTAATTTCAGCCATAGTTGGAGCCTCTATTCAAATTACGTAAAATCAAAACAGTCAAATGCATAGAAAAATTGAATGAATTTTCCATTATTAAGTCAGAAAATTTATAGCCCGATTTTAATCTGACAACATGGTCAAGTTTTGGTGAGGTGGTCCTTCCTATTTTATTATTATTAAGCTATGGTAGCATTTACTTTTTAAAGATAGTTATTGTATATAGAATAGTGATGTTACACACACACACACGTGCACACACAATTTTATGCAAAACAAAGCTGACTATTTGATCTGTAAAGATATTAACATACCATGAATAAATTATCTGCACCAAAGCGCTTGATACAAAAATGTTATGGAATCAAGGATTTTAACTGTATACGCTTTAGCTCATTATAAGCAGAAGTTGCTTCCCAATTTCATTGTATATTTTCTTCAGTTTCTCTGAGACATTTGGCTAATGTGGCCCAGCAATAGAAGTGTGTGTAAGAGGACATAGAAAGCTAATATTATCTCCTCTTCACTTGTCTTCAGGGATTTAAGAGGCTGTCCATAATTGAAAATTTATCTTACTGTGGATTTGTGGATTGGAGTCAGTACATCCTGCCATAATGTGATGATATGCCTTTATCTCTATTATTTTTAAAAGCTGTAGCTATTTTGACACTATATATATAAGTATATATATAGTGTTGAAATATGTATCTTTTTTACTACAGAATTTGTGGAAAAAACTTGTCAATTTTTAATGTTTAAAGTATTACATTTCTCATCTTCAAAAAAAGGCTTGAAATAGTTTAAGAGTTTTCATTAGTTCTGAAACATTGTGATTATCCAAATATGGACTTCATACTTTTTACATATATTAAACTATTTTAATTAATTTCTCCATAAAAATGTCTTAAAAATCACATGTTTCATTTTTTCTTATGAATTTGCTTGGAGAATAAAACATAAAATAATAATCACTTTCATTTGGGACAGAATCTTCCATAGCCAATAAAAAGTTTATATATGTCAGAGTACTTATGGGCATTTAGGATGAACTATATGCTAAAAGGATTAATGCCACACTTCTTTTCTAATAATTTTAGATCTTCTGCTTAATGTTAAGGTATACAAGCTCACATTGAGGCATGTGTTTGTTTAAAAGCATCTCTAGTGATGTCAAAGTGATTATGGTAATAGTGTTAGTGAACTTTTGCTTTTTTGGCTGGACCACTGTGAATCAACAAAGCAAAAGAGAAAGGGAAAAAAAAAAGAAACAGACAGAGGTCATGTCTGAGAGTAGCTAATGGATGCTTTTGGTTTAATGATCTCTAAAATGTATTTTTTAATGCTCCTTAGAATTCAAAGAAACTTCTCCATTAGATTAACTGTTTTAATCACTGGGAACACTGATATTCTCCAGATGGCCAATCACATTTGTTTTTGGCTTCTGCTATGTGTTTTCATATCTGAATCTCTACAAAATCTGGGCAATCCAATATAGAGCTCTTTGACTCTTTCTGTATGAAATAAAGGGGATCATTGTTATATGTCTTTCTTGGATCTGGATAATGAGGTCTTGCCATTTGATATTTACTGGCAGTATTCAGCAAATTTGCCCTTAAGTATTGATTTATAATAATACATGATTTCCTATCAAAAAAAATTTTAGGTACATGTCTGTGTGCACATGTGTGAGTTTTATCTATATTAATGTGAACTCAAAAGAAAAACACAAATTTTATTTCAGTTAATGTTATGTTTCCATGGTAAAGAAAAAACCTATAGAGATATACCCTAAAAAACTCTTAAGAGTTTCTTTCTGTAATGTGGGTCATATAGAAAATACTTAACAGATCTTTGTCCGATTGATAGGCATTAAAGCTATACTTCAGCTGAACTGACAGGTGAACTGTCAAAATTTTTGTCTTTCTTTTTCTTTTTTTCCCCTTCTTTTAAAAATTATTAGATGTGAGCTATTAGCAGATCAACTCTAGACAAAAGTATCAGGGAGATGCCTCTTGACATCTTGACTCTTCAACATTTTTTTCTTTTTTTGACACCAAGCTTCCAACCAGATCCTAAGTTTTCCTTATATAATCCCTGAGTATAAATCAACTACTTATGCTAGAAAATTTACATAATTTAAAAAGGAGCTTATAAAGAGATGTTTAGACGTACGTAATGTTTAAACATATAAATACACACACCGCCCCCCATGCAAGGGCCATTCTCAAAAAAATGTATTGGTTATATTACCTACCTACCTTCCTATAGAGTACCTTGGTGAAAAGTAGAGTTGGGATGTAAAGCCTTCCTTATATCTATAAAAGTACCCAATGTAGGGTCTCTGCCCACTGATGATAGGAATGATTCTTAAAAGGGATCTATTGTGTGAAAGCCTTTAAATTATTTTATTATAAGTAGAATAATATCTATAGGAAATTGGGGAAGATTAAATTACCAGAAGCTATTTGCAGAGCCCAACGCTGAGAAAACACCATGGTGCATAAGCCTTGATTAAAGTTATTAAATAAATTTGAGGAGTAAAAGAATGGTGTAAATTCACCGAAACATGTTTATTAGAGGTGAAATGACCATAATAGTGTTTGCATAATGGTTTAAAATTTGGATATTCATATCAACAATGTTCCTAATGATATGGGTTCTCTCTCCTTTTTTATTAGCATGCTTGTTATCTGTAAGAATACAAAATTATCAATTTAATTTTTAAAACAATTTTAAGCTTCTTTAAATTATAATTAACAATTAGGATTTATATATAGTTAAGGTTCACAAGTTATTTTTTTGATGCATGTATGCATTGTGAAATTATTATCACAATCAAGCTAGTTAACATATTCATCTCTCAGCTACTATTTTCTTTTCTTTTGATTTAAATTTGTGATAACACTTAAGATCTATTCTCTCAGCAAATTTCAAGCATGTACTGTTATTAATGGTAGTACCATACTGTACATTAGATCTCCAGAACTCATTTAGCTTGCATAACTGAAACTTTATACCCTTTGATCATCACCTTTCCTCTCTCCATCTCCTCCTTCTCCACTGCCACCGTCAACTCTCATTCTGCTTTCTACTGCTATAAGTTTGACTATTTTACATTCCAAATATAAGTGAGGTCATTCAATATTTGTTGTTCTGTGTCTGGCTTATTTTACTTAGCACAATGCCATCCAGGTTCATTCATATTGTTTCAAATAGCAATAGTTCCTTCAAATTTAAGGCTGAATAATATTTTGTTGTCTAAATATACCACATTTTCTATATCAGTTTGTTAATATTCAAAATATGTAAGGAACTCTTAAAATTCCATAGCAAAAAAAAAATTAAATAACAGTTTAAAAATGAGCAAAGGTGGCATGGTGGCTCACACCTGTAATTCCGGCACTTTGGGAGGCAGATCACCTGAGGTCAGGCCAACATGGTGAAACCCTGTCTCTACTAAAAATACAAAAATTAGCTAGGCGGGGTTTCGGGTGCCTATAAGCCCAGCTACTCAGGAGACTGAGGCAGGAGAATCTCTTGAACCCAGGAGGCAGAGGTTGCCATGAGCCGAGATCGTGCCACTGCACTCCAACCTGGGTGACAGAGGGAGACTCCTTCTCAAAATAAATAAATAAATAAAAATAAATAAAAGATAAAAATGAGCAAAGGACCTAAGTAGATATTTTTTCTAAAGAAGACATACAAATGGCCAACAAGTATATGAAACGGTGCTCAACATCAGGGAAATGCAGATAAAATCCAGAATTCTTATTTTCCAATCACAGCCAATCACTCTAAAAGACATTGATATTTGCTGAACAGTTTACAATAATCAATATTGATATCTTCAATATAGAAAAATTAAAATGTACTTAACACACCCCTAGTAATATATTGGCCGTGGTCATGAACACTCATTTATTTCAGGCAGCCAGGGTTTCAAATTATATAATTGCAATGACCTAATTAATACAATGACCTAATTAAGCTCAATGATAGGATTTAATCAAATTAAAGAATTTCATGCATTTCTTCATTCTTGCTAAAATTACCAAGTGATTACAAAGTTTTATTCATGCAGTGAATATAGAAAAGAATAAAAAGTAAAAGGCAAAGAAGAGAAAAGAAAGTCAGGATGGTGTTCTGTAAATAGTGTGTGATATCTGAGGATGCCAGTATTTAGGGCTTGGCTTTCTCAGCCTCTTTATAGGAAGATGGACCTCAAAATTATTTGACTCTAAAAGGCCGAAAAGAGCCACCATATATGTACATGTCCTTCATGTGGGCAAAACCACTGCAGTTTGTTGAGATTAAAACAAACAAACAAAAAAACACACTCTTGACAAATGGTGAAATTTTATGAGCTCCAAAGCTCATCAAATAAAATTAATCCATGGAAACCTTAATGTTAAGAAGGGATTGGGATTTTATATATTAATTAGTGTTTGGTTTTTTTTGTCGAGACCACATGGAAGTTTGAAAGATAGTATATCCATGTTTTATTTTAAAATCACATATTAGAATATACACTTTAATAATGATAAAATAAGACATACTATAGAGGAAAAAGAAAGAAGGAACTGTTTTCACAAGGCCACTTTTTTATTTAGTTGATTAAATAATATTCTTACTCTTTCACAGAAAAAAGTATTTATCTTCTCTTTAACATTTTTAGAAAAAAATATAAAAGATATAAACTTTGTGATTAGACTGTCATTTCCATACATAGCATTTTTAACAAAATTACTAAGATAAATCTTCATAAAAGCAAAAATATGTTTTTTTCCTGAATGCAATTGTCTTGAGATATTTCAGGAAACACCGAAAATATCACTAAAAAATAAATCAATGTCCAAAAAGAAAGAAGAAAATAATTTGGAGGTTATCTGTCAAAACTGTGTCTTGTTTTAACAATCACAGACTTGCTAGAAGAACCAAAACAAGAAAGCAGAGATAACCTTTGATTCTAAAACAGATAAAAGAAACATTTCTAATTATTCTAACTCACACAATTTTTAACTCTCAAAAAATTGGCACAAGTGTACTTACTGAATTAAACAATGTTTTAATCTCAAGTTGCTTCAACACTTTTCATTGTAAAAAATTATCTGCTTTATCAGTCATTACTGTGAAATTTTGAGAAGATTTAAGTAAAATATTAGCTTAAAAGTATTCAGATACCATATTTTTAATAATCTGCCAGCTTGGTTATTTCTGATGGATTTTCCATCACAGTCTATCTGTGTTCCCTTACCTTATTTCTAGCTGGAGCCAAATATTAAACAATGACACTATATATCTTTCTGTACAATTTGCCAATTTGGGTTACTGTGGAACCTAGGTGCTCCTGAATTGTCCTTGTGAATCACCACTCTTCCGAGAAAAGACTGAACAAAGAAATGATTTATTTACTGAAACATCAATGTATTTTTTAAGCTACATAACTCAAGGATGTTTTACCCAAGATAGAAAAGGCTTTTTGCAGGGATCAAAGTGGTGGTATCTTTAAATAAAAATAGGAGCCATTAAACCATTTTAGGAAATGTTATAATTATTAAGAAAATAAAATTGTATTAAAAGTTTTCTACAGGCTTTTATATTTAAAAGTAGTCTTTGTCAAAATAGTTTTGGAAAGCCACTTTCATCCTGCTATTTAGCAAGTTTTCTGTATTTCAGGTGCATGGTCTCTAGAATGGGTTGCTGCTTGGCCTAAATTAATTCAAATGTAACTTAAAGATAATTATATGATATATCTTGCAACCTAATGGGAAATAAAAATAATTACCTTGTATAATACTATCTGACTCAAATAATTGGGATGAGTTCATTGAAATTTCCAAATTTGAGGTGCTTTGAATAGCATAGACTCCCAGAGTATGCAGTGTAAAGAACTCTAAGTGAGATATGTTTGTCCACTTTTGTATTTAACTCTTCATAACTTTCACATTTCTTAATGAGGCTGTTCTTTTTCCAGTGCTGTTCTTTCCAGTAACCAAATCCTCTTTGGGGTTTTCCTATTGTCTTAATTAAAGATACTGTATTCGATTGATTTAATTATCTCTCTGCATCATAAAATTTATAGTATTATTTGTATAGACATCTTTAGGAGTCATTCAGTGTAATTTTAAAAATAAGTGCTTGACATATTTAATTTGTGGTGCCATTGATTTTACCATTATAAAATATACCAAAGTATACAAAATGTATATACAGAGCAATTAAATAATGATAGCACTGAATTATGCATTCATAGACATTCTCTTGTGCTGTGTTATTAAAGAAAATTAAAGGCCTGGCGCAGTGGCTCAAACCTGTAAATCCAGCATTTTGGGAGACTGAGGTGGGCAGATCACCTGAAGTCGGGAGTTCGAGACCACCCTGACCAACATGGAGAAACCCCATCTCTACTAAAAATACGAAATTAGCTGGGCATGGTGGCGCATCCCTATAATCCCAGCTACTCGGGAGGCTGAGGCAGGATAATTGCTTGAACTCGGGAAGGGGAGGTTGGTATGAGCCGAGATCATGCCACTGCACTCCAGCCTGGGCAACAAGAGCAAAACTCCGTCAAAAAAATAAATAAATAAATTATAAAATTTTGAGCTCCAATATTTATTTTATAAATACATGAATGAATGTCATAATGAAAACTATATGCTATCCTATGTAGTTATATGTACATTTATATAAAATATATAATATATATGAATTAATAAGAGTACATTAATAACTATAGTGTATTCTGTTACAAAGTTCTTTAATTATGGGCATATAAACAGGACCTAACATAATATATTCTGCTCATATATTTAAATATGTTAAATAAATTCTGCTCGTATATTTAAAGATGTTAGCCAGATTAGTCCAGTGATTCCTTTTCTACTTAGGGCCTATCACTTGGAAATTCTCCCCTCATCCCCGATTTTTTTTTTACGTATTGTTTTCTCACAACCTTTTGCTAAGTGACTCCTGGAACATGGTACGGTGCCTTATAGTTTATCCTAATGCTGCTCCAGTTAAATTTCTACACTGATAAAGCTAACTAAGTGAGATGAATGGAACAAATGGATCCATTCCACTTGTTGGATCTATTTCCATTTTGCCTACCAATTTTCCATTTTGCCTACCAATTAAAGCCCTAAAAGCTGAGGAGATGTTTTTGACTGCAAAGCAGTCTTCTTATCCTGGCAGTTGGAATGTCAATATCCCTACCTAATACTTTCCTTAGTTAGGTCATCACTGCTTTATTGGTCATCACTGTGAAGTCAATTTTGCAAGGATTTAAATAAAATGTTAGCTTAAGAGGATTAGATATCATATTTTTAATAATCTGCCAGCTTGGTTGTTTCTGATGGATTTTCCATCACAGTCAATTTGTGTTCTCTTACTTTATTTCCAGCTGGAGCCAAATATTAAACATTACCATAGTTAGAATGAAATGAAATAATGTCATCAGTGTATTAGCACCTATTAAGAACCCTTCAAAAAAGCTGTTATTATTATTATTTTCTTCTACTAAGTTATATGCATTTTAAGTGTTCTTATAATTGAATAATTCAATAATTATGTATAATTATGAAGAACTTCAAAGATTAAAATTACTTTCAGTATTATATTCTTCCCCATGGAGATTATACTTTGTGGCTCAATCATCTATTTTAAAAGTTAGCTTTTGTAAAACCACCTATTACATAATTTGGTAGCTGCGTATAAATGCAAATTATCAAACCATTACTGTAAAAAATACGTTGTTGAACTTGTATTTTCAAAATGTGTCTTTGTAAACTTACTATGTTAGCTATTGATTTTAAAACCATAAATATGTATTTAAATAAGCTGTCAATCAGGCTAAAGTTACAGCAGAAATATTGCATCATCTAGCACAACTTTAGAAACTCTCCCTTGGCGGTAATTGTCCCTGCCTCCCTCTGGGTATTTTGGGCACTGATATTCTATAATGGGCCATTAAGAAAGGTGCTTAATTTGAGACCCACCTAGGTGCACCATACTGAGATGAGATAATTTCAAAACATGTGTATTTTCTCTCTTGCCTGGTTGCTACTGATACACTAACTACTGAGAATGAAATATGGGAAAATTATATTGCGATATTTTGTGAATTGCAAAAGAGACCACATTTCTTTCATAATCTCAAGAACCATTTAAGACTTATTATACAGATATCCTTTTTATGTAAAGAATTTTTTAAATGTGTTAATTTTTCTGCTATAGATGTATTTATTTCCATTATTTTACAGTAATCTTTTCTCATTACTGTTTAAGCACCTTTTGAAAAAATATTGAAATTTTTAAAAAATGTGAATATCAAGCGTTTTAAACTCAAATTGTCTATGTGAAAGAGATATATGTGACTGACTCTCATGATAACCAAACCGCAGTGAAACTGTGTTATGTTAACCTAGCTCATGATGAGATATACCTTCCCCTGCATTCCTCTTTGTCTTGGAAAGTGTTCAAAGAAAGTGTAAGTAAATGTGTATTTTTTCCTTATCCACTGGAAGGAGTTGGAATAGGATGAATTTGACTTTACTACCTCAATTCTTACAACTTCTCTATTCTAGGCTTTATTTTTAAGTCAGTTACTTAGAAACTGTCATTGTTTTCAGAGAAACAGTGTTAAGAAGTGAGATGTTTCCTAGTTTAGACCCTGAAATGCATACTGTAGCTTAATATGATTTGGATTATTTAAGAAGATATTTAAAGCTCATTAGTCTCAGCTATGGAATGCTTTTTTTTGTTTGTTTTTTGTTTGTTTGTTTTTTGTTTTCTTTGATGGAGTCTTGCTCTGTCGCCCCGGCTGGAGTGCAGTGGTGCAATCTTGGCTCACTGCAAGCTCCGCCTCCCGGGTTCACGCCATTCTCCTGCCTCAGCCTCCCGAGTAGCTGGGACTACAGGCACCCGCCACCAGGCCTGGCTAATTTTTTTGAATTTTTAGTAGAGACGGAGTTTCACTGTGTTAGCCAGGATGGTCTCGATCTCCTGACCTCATGATCCGCCCACCTCGGCCTCCCAAAGTGCTGGGATTACAGGTGTGAGCCACCACACCGGCTATGGAATTTTTTTTAACCAAACTTGACTATAATGCCAGTTGCATTGATAATGATTTTAGAATTTCACAGGATAAGGATGATACTGATTTTATATTTAAATCAAATCCTGGAATTCCATTTATAACACACATTGTCACTAGATGCGATATATTGTCACAATTATCAATCATGAACTACTCAGGTGGTTTTATTTATACAGTTGCCATAGATGTAAGGCTTATTAATCTATCCTAATCATAAAGGCTCTAAGATAGTAAAAATCCAGCAAATATTAGAAACATTTGAGGATACATTGACCTGTCATATACCAAGTTCCATCTTTGAGTTAGAATTAATATGAGAAAGTCGCAACTAATTCAACTTTGAAGATATATTTGGTTATTCTCAGTAATATTCAGAATAATCTCAGTTCCCTTTTAAGGAAAATTAATAACAGAATTAAATACTCTTACTGATTGAAATCATATTGATATATTTTGAAATCTTTTAAAAACTTTTATTTGGGAAAACCTTTCTTTTTTTCTGATTGTTTTAAACTTTTGCTGTAACTTAAAAAGCACATGCTTGCCTTCTGAGATCCTGGAAGATCATGGTTCTTGGTTACTCTCCTAATGAAATCTGTGATGTTGCCCTTCATTTACCCAATACATGCATGAGTAAAATGGGTTATTGCTATCTCTTCAGATGTGCCAAAGACATATATAATGCCAGATAAAAATTGTTCAGAGTGAAGTTATTGAAGGCCTTCTGTTTACAGCATGATTCTTGCAGGCTAAAGTTTGTTTTAATATTTTAGTGTATAGCTATACTCTAGGTCTTCACCTCACTCCATTCAACCTACAAGTTAAAGACTAATCACACCTAGCTGAAAGCTCCTCACATAAGCTCCTTTACATAAGGTATGCTACAGAATCTGTAGTCAGTACGGGTGACGAGAAGCAGTAGAATCTAATGACTGAAAACACAAACCTTGGGTCTAGACTGCTTAGATGCAAATTTGGGCTTGATTACTCTAGGTCTTCACCTCACTCCATTCAACCTACAAGTTAAAGACTAATCACACCTAGCTGAAAGCTCCTTACATAAGCTCCTTTACATAAGGTATGCTACAGAATCTGTAGTCAGTACAGGTGACGAGAAGCAGTAGAATCTAATGACTGAAAACACAAACCTTGGGTCTAGACTGCTTAGATGCAAATTTGGGCTTGATTACTTTTAACTATGTGGCCTCAACAAGTTCTTTAACTCTCCATCCCTCGATTTCCTCATTTGCCAATTAGGAATAAGATAGCCCCTTCCTTATGGAGTTTTTGTAGGATATACAATAATGTTTATAGTTAGAAGCAATTAAATGAGTTAATACATGGGAGGCTTTCAGAACAGTGTCTGGCACAGTAAGGGCTTAATAAATGTTAGTAGTTATTATTAGGAAGATGATTATTTTTCTTGGTTCTCTGTAGATTTTGGAATAAATTCATACATTCCTGTTTGAACTGGATTTATTTACTTTGAAGTAGACACCTATTATGTTCTGAATGTTTTAAGTGTAGCTTACTTGCCCTTCCTGATTTCTAGTAGACTTGGAATCATAAAAATCAATCCTGGATTATTGTCTTAAATGGCATATTGTTAATAATTGTTAATTTTTAAAATATATTTTAAAAGTATAGCTATGTTCATTTAGACTTGTTTTTCATAACTAGTTATCATGAATATTTGAGATTTTATGCGTGATTTTATTTTTAAAGAGCAAAAGTTCTATCTTACCAATTGTATATATAGAAAGAACATGAGGTTCATTTTTTAGTTTTAATTATTGGGGAGTCAAGCAAGTGTTTTCCAAATTAATTGATTTTAACATAATTATTTATATACACCTTTAGTTTAAAACTCACTGATTTTATTTCCAGTTGAACGTATCAATATAGACAAATATTATCAAAGCCTATTGGTAATGTTCTCCAATCAAATGCTTTGTGGGATCTCAGAAAAGATGTTAACTCAAGGGCACTTCACAAGAAAGTGATCCTGTGTCGAACATTAATCTGTTTCATAGATAATAGATGTGCTGCTCTAAAGCCAAAAAATAGCAATGTTCATTAAATATAAATTTGTTTCTAAACATTAATAGACATTTATTAGATCACAACACTACCTGAGAGACAATTAAATGAAACTTTTATGCTAGAAAAGTTTCCTATTAAAATTACCCTAGAGAGATTGTCTTCTAACTTAGCATCAAGTTAAGTATTTAAAATATAATTATAAGGGGAAGTGCCTTTTTTACTTCAGCGATAAAAAATAAATACTATTTGCCAGTGTTTCAGATGATGTGTTGAGATTTAGCATTTCATTGCTTGAAACATGTTTTGGGTAACCTTAAAATTAAGGTTAACCATAAAATTCACTGAAGAGAAATAAGTCTTCCTTGCTCTGATCTCTCTGAAACTTATGTAGGGGATTGCAGGGAAGAAATGAGGGAAGAATGGAGGCATGACTCAAAGTTCTAGTGCAAGTGTCACTTTATACCTGAACTACTCTCCCTACTCCCAATTTGATTCAACTTTTTACTGTATCTTCCGTGCCCATCCTATGTTTTTTTCCTTCTGTTTTCCCTCCTGACTTTTGTTTACTTCCACACTGACAAGACATAACAGTGACATTTCTACAACTTGAAAAATTGTTGACTTAACGTTCTTCAAATAATCTATTAATTTAAATCACATGCTGGACTTATAGGTCATTGTGAACTCCCACCATACTAACTCTGGCAAATATTGTTACTGACACAGATTGCTTAAGGTATTTTTCTTTTCTCTCCATTTTCTCCTATGTACCATGACCAATTTAATCTTCTAAAAGCATGGTATTTACAATGGACCTTCTGATTCTATCCCCTTTTCTAGTCGACCACTCACAATCTTTTATCGAATGTTCTTCTATCCCACTTACCACTAAATGCAATCTCATTTACCATTTATAACCCCACTTTTAAACATAAATCCTTCACTAAATGAGAACAAGAATTTTTCTCATTGATTGAATGCCTACTCTTGCCAGGAAGCTTTATAGCTTCTTATATATATTACCTTTATTTAAGCCTTAAACCACCTGGTAAAATAAGTATTAAATTCAGATGTGAACATTAGGGTATAGAAAATTTAAATAATCTGCTTATGTCATACAGCTCACAACTCAAAGAGAAAGGACTTAAAACTGTCCTTTTCACACTCTAAAGCTCCTATTATGTCCTGTATTCATGCTGCTTCTCATGACCCAGACTTTTTGATGTTTTATACTTGAAAACAGTAGCTTAGTTTAAAAAAAAAATCTGTGCAGATATAAAGGACTAGGAAAATATGGCTACATTCAATTCTAGGTCAAGGTAAATACATATTTATTATAGACGAAATTTCTTCCAAGTTGTGTTTGACTTGAATGTGTTGTAAAATATACATCTATCCAGATAAGTCATTACTGCCAGATGCAGAACAATACCATTCTATCTAAAAGTGCTGTAATTATCTGGAATCAATATTTGATCTCAAATAGCATAATGACTGCTAAGCTGTGTTATGCAAATTTGGAACTCTGACAAAAATATTATACTAAAAAATGCAAAAGCTGCATTTTTTTCTGTGATGTCACTATCTAAATAATAGTTTATTAATATACTGATTCATTTAACACCTCTATTGACTCAGGCTCCTCATATCAAACCAAATATATTTAAAAAATTGAATTCGCAACAAAATGTTTGAATATTTAGGAGCAATGTAGAGGATTGTAACAGTTTTGGGGATATATTTGCTGTAAATATTTACCCCCACTCTTAAAAGACAATACTTGAAGTAATTTATATGTGTTGATATATTTTGTGCCTTTAACTATTATAAATTTCATGATTTGAAACCAATCAAAATGAATTTATATTCCTTGGTATAGCCTTCAAAATATTTCCTATTCCACCCTAATAGATTCTTCCTATTACTGTCTACTGCTCCTCACTTCTTCCTGAGAAACCAGATGACCTGCAGTTCTGCAACACGCTGCCTTTTTCCACCTCTTTACCTTTACCATAGCAACTCTTAATCCAAAACGTTTCTTCCTCCACCTACTGTTGAGTGAGATCTTAGCCATTCTTCAAATTATAGCACAATTACCACTCTCACAGGTCTTCCAGATCTTTCAAGCTGTGTTATCTCCTCTGTTTTTTTTCAACTCTCTTCTTCTTTATCAAATTTGGATTTATATTTTACCACTTGTATTTACTGCATTATCTCATCTTCCTTCTCTTCCTCATTGTTTCCTTCTCTTCCTCATTGTTTCCTTCTCCTCTTTCACTGGTTCTTCCTCCTCCTTCTTTAAAGCAGGAATTATGCCTTGTATATCTTACCATAACCCCATGACCAAACACAGTGCATACTTGTAATAAATTAACAAAGAAACACACATGTAAATTTGTGGAATTAAATGTTTCTTGAAAATATTAAAGAAGATGATTGAAAGTTTGTCCTCTATGAATTTCCAAAGGGTGTTAGCACTATTTAAGAAAATATTCATGATTAGAACATTTAAATCATTGTTGCTGCTGACTAAACTCAGTGGTTAAATGCTTTCTTCATACTTATTTAATATAAGGTTATTTGACTCCGTCAATATTGAAAAAAAAAAAGAAAAGATCCTTGAGTCTTACTGTAAGTGCCTTGGTTTTCAGAGTCGGAGAAACTCTGTGAATAATGGGAGGACCCAAACTAATGATGCTTTACAATTCCATAGTGTATTCACATGCACTCTGTAAATTGAGAAACAATACATGTAATTTTTCAAGAAAACAAGAAAACCTTAAAGGAGAAGCATATGTGTAGGTTTCAGACATTGTAAATTATAGCTAAAATTTACAAAACATAATATATTTTACTGAGTTCAAACTCCTTTAAAACTAATTTTGCTTTTGCTCAATGATGATCATACCAAATATATTAACATTTGATAGGATGGTGATGGAAAGAACCTGTGTTATATTCAGGGAATTTTTCTTCTTGCTGTCCTACTCTTTTCCCCTGGGTTAATTGTATCATAGAGCTCTCATTCACATCAGAAGGAGTCTTCCATGTAGAACCACTTTTGGAAAGATAATTTTTTTGTGAGAGATGTCCTCTGTCACTTCGTAGGGCATGGATTATGAAGCATTGCTGTAATGTACCTATGATTCTGCAATATTGTAAAATAATGGAAATACTGGAATCTTGAATTGAATAATAAGCATTTAAGTCCCTCACCTAAGCATTTATGCATAATTAGTTGAAATATATTTTCTAGTTTTACTAAGTTAAATTTCTAAGAAATGCTTGGCTATCTTTGGTTACTATGGACAGATATTATTTACAAAGGTAGAGAGCTATGTGCACACAAATCACGATTACTTTGTTGCTCTGATATCAGATATTTACTTGTTAATGAAGTGACAAATGATTAAATAAAACAACTGGTTATTCTTCTTTGTAATTTATATCACTTCTTTTTCATTATTTTTGTAGACACAGGGTGTTGCTTTGTTGACCAAGCTGGTCTTGAACTCCTGGCCTCAAGCAATATTCCCACCTTGGTATCCCAAAGTGTTGGGATTACAGGCATGAGCCACGATGCCTGTCCTTATTTCTTTTCTCCATACATCAGTGTTATATTATTTTTACCATTTTATCAAGGTGCCAAATTATACCTTGATACAATTTTATGCCACGTTACTATAAATTAATTTTATATCATTAAAAAGGTACTTTATGGAGAAGGCTTGTTTTGATTTTTAAACCAAAATGGCTTTAAATTTTTCAAATTTTAAAGTCCAAATACTAACTCTGGAAGAACACAGATAACACCCAAGTGATAATTCTGAATGCTCCTAAAGTAAGTTGTAAGGTCATAGCTATGATTTCCCTCTATGGAACAATGAAAAAAACAAACAAACAAACAAACAAAAACATTGCTTAATGGGAAACTCCTGTATTACAATTAGCAATTAGGCTATAGGTCTATATACCAATTCACCATTACAATAATGCCAAATGGCAGTTTTTATATTTCGTATGTGCCAAACATGTCAGAAAACATTGGCCTCCAAAAAGTATATGACAAATATGAGTAAATATGCAAAATAAGTTATGGATTAATAAAAATCTGTAAAGTCAATATTGAAGTAGAATTTGTAGTTAGAATTTATAACAAGTGAAAAGTTAAGAGTTGGGGAAATTTAAACATTTATAAACAAGATATAGTTTCTTGTCTATGGTATTATGATAGAAAAGGTACAATAATATTCAGTATACTTTGGGGAATGTTTGAGAGTAAATTGTCTTACAGAAATGTGATTTAAGAGTAGCTAACACATTCCCAGGATAAGCAGTTTTGAGACTCTAATGTTAACCTCTGTTTGGTGTATAGAAAGGAAGCTAATATAAGATAGAAATATAAATTTTTAGCATGATTTGAAAAGAAGAGAATATTAAAAAATAAAACTGGGGAAACAATTTTGACACCAGAATTCAAGATGAAAGTTTCCAGAAAGTAAAATCAATGTCTCCCGTTTGGAAGACTTACTTTTGTTGAAAGGAATAACAAAAAAATTTCAAATTCTTTTAGAGTATAATTGTGTTAGATTTGAATAAAAATTAGCATAGTTAATAAGTAAGGAAGTTTCCAAGTAGTTGATGAGGGAACACTTTACTTATTTAAGGTTTTTGTAGAATTTCTTTCCATACTGTATTCTTTTGTAACTTTTAGTGGAACTCATGTCAAATAACACAACTTTAAAATTCTAAATGTAAACATTAATGATGCAAATTAGGTCATTTTAATCAACTTCACTTTTAAATTTTGGATATTGTGAAGAATAGTGAACTTACTTTTGTTTAAAGACAGATAACCACTAAGATTTTTATAAGAAAAGAAATTTGTTTGGTGAAGTTAATGACAACATTTCAGTGGAAAAATCATCATAAAATGTTTTCTTTTAAAAAACTGTTATAATTCAGAGTGGTGATATATATTTCTGTAGGTTATGAGAAATCTATTAGCTATTAAAACTTATATTGTATAATTATTGCAAGTTTATGATATATATCCTCTAATTAGCACAGTATTGGAGTTGTGAGTAAGAGAGAGGCAGGCGGTGAGGCTGGAATGTGAGAATGTCACCCTCTTCAAATAATAGCTTTTATTCTCATAAATTTCGTTTCCCACCTCTATTTACATTATAATTATGGAAACAAATGCCTATGCCTAAATCAAATGTCAAATGTCTGAGTAGAGATGGCTCTATGTCCTGCTGCAATACCTTAGAAGAAATCATTATTAATAACTAATAGGTATGTACTTCCTTATTCTTTCTATAAAATAACTTTCACCCATTGTTTCAACATTGTAAAATATGTATCATATGAAATAAATGATTCCAGTTGTAATTGAAGCCAGAGTTAACAATAACAATACTCCTCTTTCACTATGGAAATAATTTTCTCTCCTCCTCTGAAAAATGCGCCACTGTAATTAGGGTGGTGTCCTGAAAAGCACCACCCGTTGTGTGTTCTTTGTCCTCTCTGCGTGCTTTCCTGCCTGCCTCATGTTTCCATGCTGTTCCGGGTTCTCCAGTCTTCACAATCAAATAAAGTTTCATTTAAACAAGGCCTAAGTCTTCTTTGGAAATCCCGTGTTGTACCCTTCCTTTGCACAATTAACGTTCCTAATTATTTTCATCCATTTTCTTGTTTATTTGTGCCATAGAGGAAAGAGCACTAATGTTGAAGTAATTTGGCTTGAAATTCTAGACACATAACATGTCTGATTTTCCTTCTCAGTAAACATGGAACAATGTTATCTGCTTTATATATTTATATAGATAATTACATTAGGAAATTTGTGTAATATCTAGCACAATGTGTAGCATGTGATAAGTACTTAAAGGAAGGTTAATTCTTCTCTATCTTGTGACTTCATTTACTGTGTCCTGTTTTTTTTTTTTTTCACTACAGTATGGGTTGTGAGAAAAACTGTTCTGCTAATTTGCATTTTCTATCAAATCTACTGTGGTAGAAATTTAGTATACATGTTTGAGAAAATGAATAAATAATTCATCTAGATGGCAGCTCATAATTTCTTCCAGTAATGAAATGCTATATATACATTTACTTTCTATTTTTGTGTATGCACGTGTATGTGTATGTGTGTGTATACATACATCTCCTGATACCAACTTTTGACTCTCGTATACTCCATGGTCACAGAGGAAGACAAAAAAGACACAGAAAAAGAATGTTGAGGTTTGTTAGGATAGAGCATTGTGATCTTGTTCATGAATCTGACAATTATCTGTCAACTTCAATATCCCTCTTCAAGTAGCTGTCAGTTATTTTGTGCATGTTAAATAATGTAATTTTAAATTAGCAATTGCTTTCAAAATTTCTTTTCTGAGTTATACACTTATGACAATTGAGAATAGATTTTCAGGTTTTCTTGTGAGTCAGAGTTGGGTAAGAGAAAACAAAATGAAAATGTTGCCATAATTCCTTTTCACTTAGTTTCTGTTTTATCTCAACCAAATATTTGGTTTCTTGTCAATGCTTTCTCTATTTGTAAAGGTAAAATATTATGAGATTATCTAGAATGAGCTTTGTTTCCCATAATATCAATGAAATTAAAGAGAAAACTCTTTATATATATTGTGTCCATATTTAGTACTGTAGGAGCCTATGTATACAATAGTAATCAATAAATATTTTTTAGTTAAATTATCAAATGATCTTGCTTCTTATGGATTCACATTGAAAGGATGAGTAGGTTAAAATAATTGCTAATGCTATAGCACCTACCACATGCCAGCACTGTTCTTGGCTATTATTACGTATTTTATATAATTAAAAATTACAAATTTTAACTCATTTAATGTTCATAGAACCATATGAATTAAGTAATATCACCCTACCCATTACACAGATAGAAAAATGGAGATGCTATACTTAAATGACCATCGACAGGAGAACTGAGATGCTATATAGTTAAATGACTTGCCCAACGTAGTAGGACAGTAATTGAGATCAGGTTGTCTGGCTCCAGAATGCGTGCTCTTAACTACCATGCCGTAAATAACAATATCAAAACATCTGATAAATTTGTGTAATTTTTGCCTTTTAGTAAAGACTTTGGTTTTTATTTTGACAGAATGAAGTGTATTAATACATTCATCAGTAAACAATTTTGAATATCCCTTTTGAGAAGATTTTAAAATTTAATTCTAAAACTCTGAAATTATTGAAAATATGTATCAATCTCCAAGACAAAAAAAAAAGAAAAGAAAGACAGAAAGAATGAAAGAAAAAAGGAAGGAAGGAAGGGAGGGAGGAGGAAGGAAGGAAGGAAGGAAGGAGAAGGGAAGGAAGGGGAAGGGAAGAGAACGGAAGGAAGAAAGGAAGGAAGGCAGGCCCAATTTGTGCTTGATTGATCAGTTTGAAAGGTGCTGATTGTAAAAGATGGTGTCTTCAGGATTTGGATTATGTTCCTTTAGTATTTTGGTTTCCTAAGATAAATCTTGGGAAGACTTGAAGAGGAGGCAGCTACACTAGTTTGGTTCAATAAAGTTACTTTTTCAGTGCTTAAAGTTATTAATGTTTGACACCTCTAAGCAAGATTCCTCATCTTGAATTGTACAATCCTGGAGAATAGGTTGCATGTTTTCTTAAATACTCTATTCCATGTTTCTAGACCACTGCTTTGTATTTTAGTGCGCATTCAATTAACCTCTGTTGAATGAATGATGTTCGAACTGCATTTTAATTTAGTTTGTATCTATATGCTTACTGTTAAAAAGAAGCTATTTAGAATAACATAAATGAAACATAAATGAAAATGAAATTTCGGGCGTAATAATCTGTCTTTAATCATCGCACATTGTTATTTAGATAATAACTTTGCCTTGATTTTCAGTACTGAATGAAGCTTTTGACATTCAAACAAAAAGAGTAACATCTTTTGTAAACATAAATCTATGATGTTCACAGATTTACAGAGATGTTTAGAAAAGTAATGTAGTTAATATGTAGAATAATTTCTGAATGAATATTGCAGCCTGAGATGAAAGTAAGACTCATATATTTACCTTTTGTTTTAAACTTATTTATGGTAACAGTGATGAATTAAATATTTTACTATTCTAATGTTAGTGAAATTATACTGTGGTATAATTATACTGTGGTATAACCCCATGGGGCTTACTTTGTGTAAGCTTTACCATGGTATAATATATATGTATATTTAGCCAGGCGCAGTGGCTCACACCTGTAATCCCAGCACTTTGGGAGGCTGAGGCGGGTGGATCACCTGAGGTCGAGAGTTCAAGACCAGCCTGACCAACATGGAGAAACCCCCTCTCTGCTAAAAATACAAAATTAGCTGGGGTGAAGCTACCCGGGAGGCTGAGGCAGGAGAATCGCGTGAACCCGGGAGGCAGAGGTTGCAGTGAGCCGAGATCGTGCCATTGCACTCGAGCCTGGGCAAAAAGAGCGAAATTCCATTTCAAAAAAAAGAAAGAAAAGGCCGGGCGTGGTGGCTCACGCCTGTAATCCCAGCACTTTGGGAGGCCGAGGAGGGCGGATCACGAGGTCAGGAGATCGAGACCATCCTGGCTAACACGGTGAAACCCCGTCTCTACTAAAAATACAAAAATTTAGCCTGGCGTGGTGGCAGGCGCCTGTAGTCCCAGCTACTCAGGAGGCTGAGGCAGGAGAATGGCGTGAACCCGGGAGGTGGAGCTTGCAGTGAGCCGAGATCGCGCCACTGCACTCCAGCAGGGGCGACAGAGCGAGACTCCATCTTAAAAAAAAAAAAAAAAATCAGTATATTTCAGTTAATTTGCTCAGTAGAGACTGAATTGTTTATTTCATTAAGATCTGAGGCCAGGATATAAACATGATGGCAATATATGTATTGTATAAATAATGTCTTTGGATTACTTACTTATTTTATACAATAACCTTTTTTTTTTTTTTCTTTTTTGCAGGTTTCAGATTTGGGATATTGGTGTTTCTGTTTTGGAGAAATTATTCTTTTTCTTTTTAATTTGAAGAAAAATCATCAGTCTTGGAATACAGAAGAGAAACTAGAAATATACGTATTTTGTTTCACATTTGAACAGTCATTCTTGAGGAATACTCCATACCTGAGTAGACAGCCATGTGGCCATCGCAGCTACTAATTTTCATGATGCTCTTAGCTCCAATAATTCATGGTAAGATTTTTCAGATTTTTGTGTAATGCTTAATGTTGTCTCACTTATTCATACTGGACACTTCCTTGCGATCTTTTCTCTGAGACTGCTTTGTAGTTTTTCCTTATCATATGTTAGTATGAGTAAGTTAAAATAAAAGAACATAATGTGTATTTCCTTTTCTTTCTTTTTTTTTTTTTCTTTTGAGTCAGAGCCTCGCACTGTCACCCAGGCTCGAGTACAGTGGCACGATCTCGGCTTACTGCAACCTCTGTCTCCTGGGTTCACGCCATTCTCCTGCCTCAGCCTCCTGAGTAGCTGGGACTACAGGCACCCACCACCACGCCTGGCTAATTTTTTTTTATTTTTTTTTATTTTTAGTAGAGGCGGGGTTTCACAGTGTTAGCCAGGATGGTCTCGATTTCCTGACCTCGTGATCCGCCCTCCTTGGCTTCCCAAACTGCTGGGATTACAGGCGTGAGCCACCGCGCCCAGCCCATAATGTGTATTTTAAGCTGAAATAGTTATGAGTTTCCAGTTGCATTTCTTAAAGTGCCTATTGAAATGTATTTAAAACCAAAAGGCTTTTTAAAAAGAGCTCTTGCATTTTATTTTTAGTCTTTACTACACTTTTGGAAAATCAGCTGAAATATTAATTATCTCATTTATTGTGAATTTTTTGGCTTGCATAGTTTCGTACTTAAAAAAACATTTTTAATGTAGTAAATGTGGGCATTTGAAAGAAAACTCCAAAAGTAAAATCCCACTTATTCAAAAGTATCTGCTTTCCAAAACCAAGTAATTATTTTTTCTCTGAGTATTTACTACTCTGCACAATCTTTAATATACAGAACACAAACTATAACCTCCCAATAAAGGGAAATTGTTTTGGTACTATACCTTGAAATGCAAAAACACAAACAAATAAAAAATCAAAAGAACGTCTGGGCACCGTGGCTCACACCTGTAATCCCAGCACTTTGGGAGGCCGAGTTGGGCAGATCACAAGGTCAGGAGATCGAGACCATCCTGGCTAACACCGTGAAACCCCGTCTCTACTAAAAATACAAAGAAATTAGCTGGGCACGGTGTCGGATGCCTGTAGTCCCGCTACTCGGGAGGCTGAGGCAGGAGAATGGCATAAACCCGGGAGGCAAAGCTTACAGTGACCCAAGATCGTGCCACTGCATTCCAGCCTGGGTGACAGAACGAGACTCCGTCTCAAAAAAAAAAATGAAAACATACACAATAACAAAATAATATTAATGTGTGTTTTCACTTTTTAAAGAAAGGTGTGATTATGGAAACATGCTAATATACTTAATAGACATGTATACTTAATGTTGTTCATTTAGACATCTTTGTATTTATAACAGAAATATGATAGTTTAGAAAGGATGTACCTTTGCAAATTTTATAAAATATATCACATTATTTAATATATAAGCGAGACATTTATATTCTGTACAACTTAGAGTAATATTCACTGAATCTCTCTCAAACCTGGTAAATTAAAGTCTATATGTATGTTCCTCTTACACAATTTAATGTTTTTGGCTAATTATCATTGATTTTTTTCACTAAGATGAAAATGTTGTAATATAGTCACTGTCTCATATGTTGATGATAATTATAGCAAAGAAAAAAGGACACAGCTGTATTTGCCACTGCTTAGGTCTCAGAATATTATAGTGTAGCAAGCAGCTGAAATGAATTTTTAGCCTCTTTAGCTCACTTTTGGTTTTTAATTGATCACAGAAACCCATTGTAGTTCGTCAGTGATGCAATTCTGAATCTGGCCTGTGTTCTTAAGTTTTAACATGAATTGCATTTTGCTGTCATTCTAAATACTGGGTAAAATAACTTCCTTTGACGTTTTCCTCTAAAGTTCCCTGGATGCAACATATTTAGTTCTAACAATTCACTATATTATAAGGTAGAGATATTTGTAAAATGGGAGTATCCTACTTATTCAACAATCTCAACCATCTTGTTTTAAGCAAATTTGTTTAAAATTTCAAAATATTTTCTTAATTCATATACTTATACATTCACATTCTCTGCATGGGCACATATAACGTTTTGTGATGTGGGAAAATAAAAATAATTATGTTACTTGAGACAATGCTTTTCTAATTATCCATATATATAAAGATGACTTAAATTAGATTTTTTATGTGATAAAAATTCCTCCCTTATAATGTTATTTTGAGAATAAAATAAATAGCATATGTAAATAATGTAGTACAGTGCATAGAAAATATTAAGTGCTTGAACATGTGAATTTGCTTCATCATATAATCTATCCCTCTAGTTAATTTTTGTTCCAGTAAATTATAACGACCAGGAATTAGCTAGCCGTAAAAGCTGATATATTTAATGTTGATACTAAGGAAAAAAAGAAAAATATCTACATATATATTTACACACACACAATTCGTATTCAAAAGATCAATCTAAAGTTACCTTTGTTAGAGAAAATTAGGTTAAAAATAGCAGAAACAGACATTGTAAGAAAGATTCCTTTTTCAGAACTAAAATTCCTGGTCCCTAAAACTGACACATACTATGTATTTCAGTGGACCCCTAAATGTGGCTGAGCCATGGGTCTTGGGTCTTGGTTTGGGAACTGATAGTCTGCATTGAAATCACACACACACAGACACACACACACACACGCACACACACAGAAACAGAGAGAGAGAGAATATCTCCAGGTAATTCTTAGAAGTATTAAATCAACCCCTAGTATAATAATAGGACACATAAAAGACTAACCTGGTAGGTAAAATACTCTGGGTTAAAAAAATAAAGTAATCATTTCCGTTTTATGTGGACTATTCAATATTATCTTGAGTTTTGAACCATTGAGGACAAAACAATATAGAAGCTTTTTACTTATAAACTTTATCCTTTATTTTAAAACTTTGCACCTGAGAAAATACAAGTTGGTTTTGTCTTCCTTCTTTAAGAAGACTTTTACTTCTGCCTTTGTGATACCACTTCTGACTTGTGAATGAAGGGCTTTATAAGCAGCCTTTTGGAACCTAACTTGCTTATAAATAGAAAAATGTACCTTTGATCAAGTGCTGAAATATAATAGGATAGGAATTTTTAGAGTCCCTATCAATCCTGGCTTAAGAGAATACTGCATAACTTGAAACCTTAGATGACTGGGTTAAAATGTATGTCACAGTTATAGAAGTACTTTTGGTTCCAACATATCCTCTGCTGACGTCTCCTTGCTACTGTTATTGAGATGTCCAGAATTTTTGCCCTCTTGACCATTGGGAATTAATTCTTCTGGGTAATGATCTGAATTGCTATCCCTTTCCTCAGAGAAAATAATGATGACGACTACTGATTTTATAGCCATAAACTTTTAATGTTTTAGTTCACTTAATATTCACTATAATTGCATGGGTTTATTTTTTATTATTTCTTATTATCATAATCACTATCTTTACAGGTAAAGACATTGAGGTACACAGTGGTAAAGTAAATTGAGGTCACACAGCTACTAAGGGACACAGAGGGAATTTAAAATCAAGGACTTGGCTTTTGAGCTCTGTTCTTGCTGGCAGTAGATATCCAATTCCTATCAAGGCCATTCCTCTTTACATAGAATCTCATCTCAACTCTCCTGGTCACTTGGGAGCAGGTGAGGCAGAAACATTGACCATCTGCCTCTTCCATGTTCTTGGGACAGACAGACTGTGGTTCTGAAGCCTGACAGACCAGAGATGAAATTCCAGCTCTGCCACCTACTGGCTCTATAATCCTGTTTATCTATCAACTGGTTAATAAATATCATTAATTTACCCACTACAAGCCAGAAAACTGCTAGATGTACTAAAGACAGGACAGTGAACAACAGACTTGTGTTTCTTCCGTCACTGAGCTTACAGTAACCTAAAAATGTGTAGCTTAATATAATTTTTATCTGTAAAAATGAACATTTATTCCTTGCAGAGCTATTTTAAGAAATGAATGCAAGGATGTATAACTTCTAACAAGGTGCTTTGGCATTTGATAAACCTTTCATTTTTTTTCCCTGCTCCTTTCTTACCTTGAAATAGTGGTAAACCCCTGAGCACTAGGTAAGGAAAATAAGTAATTACTGTTATTCTCACCCTGAGAATGGAAAGAAATCTTTTTCTACTCAAACCTCAGTATCTATGTTTTGCCAAACATTTCTAAATACTAGTATCTAAACAAAATTATTGTCAATATTACTAATATCTAAACAAAATTATTCTCACCATGTAGGAATGTTTAAATTACTATTTTAAATGGTTATATATAATTGTTAGTGTTATACTTTTGCATAATCTCTACATGAACAAAATCAGAAACTAAGCTAAAGAATTAATTCTGATAATGTTTAGGTTAGTTGAATAATCCCCACTTGCTCTAAATAGTCTGGTCAATGTTTTGTATAGAAAAACAAAACAAGTACATCAATATCACATAAATATATACAATTTTTTAAATTAGGAAATGTCCCTGCTTCTATGTTTATCTGTCCATATTCCGTGTCTCTGTGTACTTCTGTATTTCTCTTTTTCTGTTTTCCATGACTGTGTCCCCTTCCTGTAGAGCCATAATATCCTTATCTATAATGCAATGAGACCTGGCAGAAGTAAAGAGGAGCAGCAGAAGCAGATGGCCAGTTCTTTGCTCTGTACTACTGTAGTGTTGCATGAAGATAAAGGATTCTTTTTGTTGTTGTTCTGTTGATGTGGTTGGGAGCAAGGGAAAATAAGGACATTGGAGAGCAAGAACCCAGTAATAACGTAGGTACCTGGGGCTCATTTTGATTGGCAGTAAAGAAACATCAAGGTCCAATGTGGGACCTTGGGCTGGGAGATCTGTTCCTGGGAGGTAACTACACCTAAGCCCCAGATGACTGGGAGTTCAGAAGGTGATTGTGGTGCTCAAATATTTCAACTACATCTCAGCTTAATTGAACCTCACTTGTAAAAACTGAATCATAGTTGAAGAGGTACAAAGCAGGATCACTGGCCCTTAAACTAGGAATAACGGCGAGCAGTATGTTTTATAGCGTCTTCACAGAAAAAGAAAACTGCAATATAAAAAAAAATGCTTGTAGAACCAGCTTATACATGTTTTTTTTTTTTTTCCTGCAATTCTATTGTTAAAGTTGCATCTGTATTTATATATTCAGGGACTTTACTGGTTAGCCTGCATTTTATCATGTGCAACAAATTACTTATAATAAACAGTTCTTAGTAGGGACAAAAGAATGATCAGATGCATATTTGTTTTTATATAATTTTCACTTTATTGTTAATCTCTGTTTACAATTATAATACTAATGTCAATGATTTAAGATAATAGTCATATATTTTGTAACTTCAAAGATATGAAACTTGAAAAAGTACAAAATTACCCTTAACTACATGGCATTTTATCATATAATTCTTTCTATGAAGATGTGTTTTATTAGTTGTGAAAGAGTCAGGTAGACTTCTAAGCTCTGCTTAAGTTGGTTATTTTTAGAAATTAATCATCCTTGAAATGTTTATAACGCTTGCCAACCTAGGTAATTTGTAATATCTGCAGTAATATAACTATGTTTATAGTCAAATACATTATACAGAAAAATCTGTGTCATGGTAATGATATATGAGGTTACTGCTAACACATCCAACACCATCCACATTAGCCAGTGGGTACTGAGATTTAAAATAGGTATTTTGTAAGCTAACTGCACAATCGCTAATACCACAATGTAAGCTACAAACATGCATGGCTGATAGCTTTACTTTATGTGTAAGAATTTGTTTAGAAACTTCCCCAAATACTCAGTATGCAGGTTGGCAATTGGAAAATAATTTTTTTTTTTGCTTTTGTACTCGCAAAAGGTGTTACGTATGAATTTAATTGTAGTAATAATCTATGAGTGATGTGTACATATTTGGAGTAAAATAGCATTTTTCTATATTGAAATTTTATGTATTGTGACTATTTGAGGTGCTTGTAATTTATCTTATTTTTTATATTTCTTTGTCTGTGGTGGACTCTGACTTCTATAGGGTTGTTGTTTTATACTTAATGTTGAAAAAAATTTAAAAATATTTGAATATACAATATAGAGTCATTGTTTTCTTATTCTTTGGATTGCTATTTACTTTAATCCTCAGTGTAATTGGGTTATTTATAAATGGGTCATTTTTCTTTATATTGTCAAATTATAAGCATTCTTCATAAAAATATATTTTTTGAAAAGACGGTAAGATATCGTTAGAAGACATTTGGTTTTAAGATATTTTTAGACTATATTTTCTAAGAATAACTTTTAAATTTTTTATTTTTAAAATTTCAATTTTAAGTAAAAATTTCAAATATTGTTATTAGTAAAATATTTTTTATTAATACATAATATTTGTACATGTTTATAGGGGTACTTATACAGTATTTGGATACATGCATACAGTGTATAATGATCAAATTGGAGTACTTAGGATATTCGCCACTTCAACCAGTTTTCATTTTTTTGTTTTGGGAATGTTTCAGATTTTCTGGGAGGCTATTTGCCTGGAGTTACCCACTTACATTCTCATCTATTTTATGTTGAATCATGCACCATTTGTCTACCCTCATCACTTCAAATTCTCCAACCCCCTTTTTGTAAGACAGGGTTTCACTCTGTCACCCAGGCTGTAGTGCAGTGGCATAATCAGAGCCCACTGTAACCTCAACCTCCTGGGCTCAAGCAGTCCTCCCACCTCAGCCTCCCAAGTGGCTAGGACCACAGGCATGCACCACCACACCTGGCTAATTTTTAAAATTTTTTCATAAAGATGGAGTCTTGCTATGTTGCCCAGGCTGGTCTCAAACTCTAGACCTCCAGCAATCCTCCTGCCTTGACCTCCCAGAGCACTGGGATTATGGGTGTGAAGCACTGTACCCAGCCCCCTTTTACTCATGTATTTGATTCCTCAAAGTAGTTCATTCATTCAGAATTTTTTTAAAAAATAATTTTTAATCATTATGGATATTTAATAGTGCACATTTATGGGGTACATATAATATTTGATACAAGCATACAATTTGTAAGGATCAGTTACTCCAGGGTAATTAGGGTGTCTGTCATCTCAAATATTTTTATTTATATGTGTTAGGAATATTACAATTCTACTCTTTTAGTTATTTTGAAATATACAATAAATTATTGTTGGTTATAGTCACCATATCTTGCTACTGAACACTAGATCTTATTCCCTCTACCTAACAGTATTTTTGTACCAACTAACCATCTTCTCTTCATCTTTCTCCTCTCCACTAATCTTCCCATCCTCTGGTAACCATCATTCTACTCTCTGTCTCCATTAGTTTAATATTTTTTTGATTTCTCATATATTACTGATAACATGCAATGTTTGTCTTTCTATGTTTGGCTTAAGAATTTCATCACTTTTTTATAGCTGGATATATTTCATTGTGTATGTGTAACCACATTTTCTTTATCCATTCATTCATTGATGGACACTTAGGTTGATTCCACATCTTGGCCATTGTGAATAGCGTTGCAATAAATATGGGAGTGCACATAGCTCTTCAATATACTTATTTTCTTTCTTTTCCACATATACCCAGCAGTGGGATTTCTGGATCATACGGTAGTTCTTTTAGTCTTTTGAGGGACCTTCATGCTGTTCTCCACAGTGGCTGCACTATTTATATTCCCACCAACAGACAAAGGTTCCCCTTTCTCCACATCCTCACCAGCATTTGTTATTGCCTGTTTTTGGATAACAGCCATTTTAACTGTGGGAGATGATATTTCATTGTAGTTATAATTTGCACTTCTCTGATGATTAGTGATGTTGAGCATTTTTCATTTACCCGTTGGTCATTTGCATATCTTCTTTTGAGAAATGTCTATTCACATCTTTTGCTCATTTTAAAATCAGATTGCTTTTTTTCCTGTTGAGTTATTAACCCTTGTCAGATGATAGTTTGCAAATATTTTCTCCCATTCTTGTGGGTTGTCTCCTCACTTTTTTATTGTTATTATGACTATAAAAATTAATAATTGTCCATAATTGAAACTTTATTTTTATAGGAGACCTGTATACTGGTGAATTGTATACAAAACAGCAAGGCAATTCATTGAGTTCTATTAGTTTTCGATTATTTCTTCCTAAGAAAATGATGAAGATGATTAAACTTTGGTAGCCAAGAAAAATTTCTATTTTTGGTCGAGTCTGAATTTTTTTGAGATTTTGGAAATCCTCTTTTTTATATTTTTATATCTTTGCTCAAATTATAAATATTGAGTCTTTCATTTTATTTCTGTAGATTGTTTTTTCTCTAATATATTCTGCAAATTGCTGAATGCCTCTTTTAGTTCATCTCAAGAGTAATTCTATAGCTTTGCATCTCTCTATCAAATCCACATATTATATATTAGTGTCCTCTGGACTCACATCACATCTTTTAATAAAAAAAAAACAAACAAAAATGTAAATCAGCAGAAAACCTGATGTTTTATATGGCAAGGATAATTAATGGTTAATAAATGTTGATACTGAATAGCTCCTGTAGTTTTCAGGAACTATAGAAGATGATGTCACCATATTTAGGAAGCATTGCTTACATGAAGCCCAGAAACTGAAGTTTACAGTATCATCTAATCTAAACTGCTTTAGAATCCTATATTGTATGGTCCTATTAAATGAAGTAGAAAGATCTTAAGCCTTAGAGTTTAACTCCAGTTCTATTACTTCCAAGATATATGGCCTTAAAGAGTTTAAATCACAGTTTATTTATTTGTTAAATGAGTAATTAGGCCTACTTTGTTATAGTATGAGGATTAAATAAAATAATGTATAAAAAGGCCCTAATACAAAGCCTTACACATTTAATCCTGGCAGAATGGGGTCATTAAAACATACCTTTAGGAATTAGAACCAAAAAAAAACCAAATGATCTGAATAGTAAGCAAAATTTAAAATACAACACCATCTTGGGGTCACTTACATTCCACAGTTCTTTTTCAAAGACTGCATTGTATATTCTTAATCCCCAGTGTGACAGTTTCTCTAATTATGAGTCTACACGTTTGTACACACATCCCATCATTATATTTAGGACTCACCCACTGGACTGTAACTAAGTCTTTAATGAGTTACTAATGAACATCTTAAGCTTAGATCAGCATTCAAAGAAAAATGTTAAAGGGTGTTGAAAAGCTATTCAAAGTGCAATTCTGTCACTTTTAATTAGACTCTAAGCCCAATAAAATATCCTGTCATCACTCTTCTAAGTTTGAAAAAATTGAATAGTGAGTGACAGATACACCCTCACTTTGGTATCATTAGTTTTATGTGAAGTTAAAAAGGGTAAATTCAGTGACCTAAATTAGAGAAATCATTGTTTTGACTAAATGTAAAGATAAAAATAACGTGCAAACATAAAATAGCATTTTACAACATTTCATTCTTTTTCTTGGACTCAGATGACTTTAAAACAGATTGATTTTGTTGTTGTGTTGGAGAATAACAGATGATGTGAGGAAAAAAACCTAATGATTAGATATGTAGGTTAAAAACGTAAAAATAAAAAAAAACCCTCTGTATTTATAAAAGAACAAATAGTCTGCTTTCACTCATTACTGATTCTCTCCAAGCTGTTAGAGATATCACAAGAGTAGTAAACATAAACATTACCTGAATTAGATCAGAACTAATCTTTAGTAGAGCTCTCCAAACAAATCGACAATGGTGGTGACAATTTAGCAATAATCATTTTTCTTCTTTTTTTTCTCCTTTTGAGAGGGAACTTGGTGAAACCATGCAGACCTTAAGGGCACATTATTTAATAATGAAGACAAATAATGCATAAAATTTAAAGCAACAGGCTGGTATGATGCTCTCCCTCCAGGGAACACTACACAATTGCTTAAAAGGAGGTCTTTTAGATTAGTTACAAAAGCTGGATTGTTGGAATAGCTGTGATAGCACAGATGTATTAGAGGTTACAGGCTGTTGGCAGGCTTTATGTTGTCCCTGTGCAGACAGATAAAAAACCACCATGTCGATTTTTAAAAGTAGGTGTCCAATAATAATCACATCCAACATAACGTAATCGATCATTTTGACATTTGAGCCTGTTAACATATTTGCTGTCTTGTTAAACAGAATTTAGGCATTCATAGAAACTAATGGAAATTAAGTTGTGATACGGTTTGGCTCTGTGGCCCCACCCAAATCTCATCTTGAATTGTACTTCTATGATTCCTACAGGTTGTGGGGGGGACTTTTAAACAGATTGAGTTTGTTGTGTGTATGTGTTGAGAAGGGTGGATGGGTGGCAAAAATATCTTACTACCATTAAAAAGCAAAACAGTTCTCATTCTTCTCAGCTGTCTTCAGAAATGCCAGTTATTATTTACTTAGGAGAGGGAGCTAGAACTCCCTAACAAAACAGACCTCTGTCAATATGTGGATCATTTTTGCTCATTTTGCCCACACATTAGTTACAATTGGCAGTATGATTAAGGCAGAGTGCCCATTACTATAGTTGTAAAGATTTTTAAAGGAAGAATTTACTTTACAACATTCTGAAAGTATAGTTGCCATACCATTAAAAAATTTATATTCTTGAGGAGAGGAGTAGAGGAAAAAAAAAGTCAATGTTCTCCAAATAACAAATTCTAAAGGTTTTTTGTTACCATGAACTTAAATTTTTTTGCATTATGTTTACAAGGAGGCTGGTGTTTGGAAAATCTTACTATTAGTTATCACTCCTCTTAAGGTACATAATATGGATTTTATTTGACTGGAATAAAAAAAAATCATCCTTTTTGTCAGGAGCCAAATCTCTAATAAATTTATATCACTAACAGAAATTTCTACTTACTCATTTTCAGAAGTGTTTAAGGTATTTACATCACAGTATTACAATTTAGGCAACGATTATAATGAAAGTCACTATTTTTCCCTTTATTGATAGAATATATAAAGTGCCAGCTATGAAAGCCAATTAAAAAGCAATCTTAAAAAGTTGGTTCTTTTGTTCTTTAACAAAATGAAATGTTTCCCTTTAGCTTTATTCACAGCCACGTGTTTGACTCTTTTACTATTCTCAGCATGTTTTATAAAGCTTTTGTAACATAGTAGCTTAGCGTTCTGATAATGACTGTAATGAGTAAAAGCAGACTATTTATTCTTTTATAAATACAGAGGTTTTTAAAAAAATTTTTAACCTACATATCTAAACATATCTGGATCTTTTTTCCTCATGTCATCTGTTAAGTTATTTATTTTTATAATTTCAACAGTTATATTAGATTCAGGGGGTAAATGTACAGGTTTGTTACAGGAGTATATTGCATGACTCTGAGGCAAATGATCCTGTCACCCAGGGTAATGAGCATACTACCCAATAGGTAGTTTTCCGACCTTGCCTCACTCTCCCTCCTAGTTCTCAGTGTTTATCGTTCTCATCTTGTATTAGTCCGTTTTCATGCTGCTGATAAAGACATTCCTGAGACTGGGAAGAAAGAGAGTTTTAATTGGACTTGCAGTTTCAGATGGCTCAGGAGGCCTCAGAATCATGGCGGGAGGCAAGAGCACTTCTTACATGGCAGTAGCAAGAGAAAAATGAAGAGGATGCAAAAGTGGAAACCCCTGATAAACCATCAGATCTTGTGAAACTTATTCACTATTATAAGAACAGTGTGGAGGAAACCACCCCCATTATTCAAATGATCCCACGGGTTCCATCCCACAACCCGTGGGAATTATGGGAGTACAATTCAAGATGAGATTTGGGTGAGGCCACAGAGCCAAACCATATCACATCTTTTTTTTTTTTTTTTTTTTTTTTTTTGAGACAGAGTTTCTCATTTGTTGCCCAGGCTGGAGTGCAATGGCACGATCTCGGCTCACTGCAACCTCCGCCTCCCGGGTTCAAGTGGTTCTCCTGCCTCAGCCTCCTAAGTAGCTGGGATTATAGGCACCCGCCACCACTCCCAGCTAATTTTTGTATTTTTAGTAGAGACAGGGTCTTGCCATGTTGGCCAGGATGGTCTTGAACTCCTGACCTCGGGTGATCCACCCGCCTCGCCTCCCAAAGTGCTGGGATTACAGGCGTGAGCCACTGCGCCTGGCACATATCACATCTTAATGTCCATAAGTTTCAATTTTTAGCTTCCACTTATAAGTCTATATATGCAATCTTTGGTTTTCTGTTCCTGTGTTAATTCACTTAGGATGATGGCCTCCACTGGCATCCATGTTGCTGGAAAGGACATGATTTCATTATTTTTTATGTCTGCATAGTATTCTTCCATGCTGTGTGTGTGTGCGTGTGTATATATATATATAATTTTATTTATCCAGTCTACCATTGATGAGCACTTAGGTTGATTCCATGTCTTTGCAATTATAAATAGTGCTGCAGTGTATATACAAATGCATATGTCTTTTTGGTAGAATAATTTATTTTTCTTTGGGTATATACCCAATAATGGGAATACTGGGTAGAATAATAGTTCTGGTTTTAGTTCTTTGAGAAATCTTCAACCTGCTTTCCACAGCAGCTGAACTAACTAGCATTTCCACCAACAGTATGTAAGCATCCCTTTTACTCCACAGCCTCGCCAGCATCTGTTATTTTTTGTCTTTTTAGTAATAGCCATTCTGACTGGTGTGAGATGGTATCTCATTGAGGCTTTGATTTGCATTTCTCTGATGATGAGTGATATTGAGTGTTCTTTTTGTGTTTGTTGGCCGCTTGTATGTCTTCTTTTGAGAAGTGTTTGTTCATGTCCTTCGCCTGCTTTTTAATGGGATTATTTGTATTTTGCTTGTTGAATCATTTAAGCTCTCTGTAATATTAGACGTTTGTCAGATGCATAGTTTGCAAATATTTTCTCTCATTCTGTGGGTTGTCTGTTTACTCTGTTGATAGTTTCTTTTGCTGTGTGAAAGTTCTTTAGTTTTATTAGGTCCCACTTGTCAATTTTTGGTTTTGTTGCAATTGTTTTTGTGGACAGTCAGAAATTCTTTTGTAAGGCTGATGTCAGAATGATACTTTATAGGTTTGCTTGTAGGATTTTTATAGTTTAGAGTCTCACATTTAGAATTTTAATCCATCTTGATTTAATTTTTGCATATGCTGAAAAGTAAGGGCCTTGTTTCATTATTTTGCATACATGGCCAGCCAGTTATCCTAACACCATTTATTAAATAGGGAGTCATTTCCCCATCGCATATTTTTTGTTGACCTTGTTGAAGATCATATGGTTGTATGTGTGTGGCTTTATTTCTGGCTTCTCTATTCTGTTCTATTGTTCTATTTGTCTGTTTTGTATTAGTACCACACTGTTTTGGTCATTGTAGCCTTATAAGATAGTTTGACGTTTGGCAATGTGATGCCTCCAGCTTTGTTCTTTTTGCTGAGGATTGCTTTGGCTATTGGGGCTCTTTTTTGATTCCACAAGAATTTTACAATAGTTTTTTTCTAATTTTGTAAAAACTGACATTGATAGTTTGGTAGGAATAGCATTCAATTTGTAGAGTGCTTTGGGTGGGCAGTATGGCGATTCTAGCAATATTAATTCTTCTATCCATGTGCATGGAATGTTTTTCCATTTGTTTGTGTCATCTCTGATTTCTTTGAGCAGTGTTTTGTAGTTCTTCTCGTAGAGATCTTTTCACCCCGCTGATTAGATGGATTCCTAGATATTTTATTTTCTTGATGACTATTGTAAATGTGATTATGTTCTTGACTTGGCTCTTAGCTTGAATGTTATTGGTATATACAGGTAGCTCATGCCTGTAATCCCAACACTGTGGGAGGGCAAGGTGGGCTGATCACTTGAGGTAGGGAGTTCAAGACCACCCTTGCCAACTTGGCGAAACCCTCTCTCTACTAAAGATACAAAAAAATTAGCCGGACATGGTGGCGGGTGCCACCTCATCACCTTATCTCAGCTACTCGGGAGGTTGCAGTAGGAGAATCACTTGAACCCAGGAAGCGGAGGTTACAGTGAGCCGAGATCACGTGCCACTGCACTCTCCAGCCTGGATGACAGAGTGAGACTCTTGTCAAAAAAAAAAAAAAAAAAATGCTACTGATTTTTGTATGCTGATTGTATACCCTGAAACTTTACTGAAGTTGTTTATCAGGTCTAGGAACTTTCTCCTGCCTTTAGGGTTTTCTAGATATAGAATCATGTTGTTAGCAAAGAGAGATTATTTGATTACTTCTTTTCTTATTTGAATGACTACAAAAGTTTATCTTACTATTTATTTTATTGTAACAAGTTATGTTTTGGAGAAAATTAATGAGGAACCTAGTCTGAAGTGTAATTTCTTGCCCACATCAGGCATACCAGTACTTTATGAAACAAGGTAGTCTAGAGAAGGAACCTGTTGAGCTAAATAAGATTTAGGTATACCATAAAATTGGCTTCATCATACACGGGAAGACAATTTGTTACTACTTAGCTTAGCTGTTTTCTTATAAGACCCAGAATTGAAACAGATTTACCCCTCTGTGTTAGGACTTCCATGCTGCAATTTCTACATGATGGCATCTTTACTCAGGTGCTTGAATTGGATCTTTTATGACTATTGTTAGAGATTACTACCCAGCCTATAAAGAAATTATGCAGCTATCATATACACCTTAGGGAGAAATCAAGAAAGACATAATCTTTTATATGGCTAAAATGAAGGTGCTGTGGGAGAGAGCCTTTCAGGTATGCATAAGAAAGCAGGATTGAAAATGTGCCTTTATTTAAAGAAAAGGAAATGAAAATAGTGGTCTCTTCTCTGCCCCCAACCCTTCTCTTTCTTTCCCTTTTATTATATATGTTGCAGTGAAGTTGGAATAGACATTTCAGTAGCAATTAGCCATTTGCTATTGTAACTTTTTAATGTAATTTCCAGCATTTACACAATACTTTCCTGTTAGCTAAAGAGTTTTGTACATAATAGCTCAGTGAATACTCATAACAATCCAATGAGTCATAGGTAGTAGGACTGGTAATTTTCAGATGAAAAAATAGACTCAGAGCTGTGAATGTAATGATGTAATAATATATTTTAAGTGACTTTTGAGGAGAAACTCAACCCAAAATTTCTTAGCCATCTTGTGGAGGCTTCGTCCATAGGCATTTTTATAACCTACTGAGAATTTGCCTTATTTTATAGATCTGTGATTTAAATTATAAATAAACAAACCAAAGTAGCATATTGAGATTTAGCTAGAATATAATAAAATAAAATAAGTAAATTTTTAAAATCTTCAATTAGGGAAGACAGCAATACTGTGTTTGTTTAAACCTTGGAAATAAAAAGGAACAAGATTTTGAGTATGTTTTAGTAGAGAATGGAAGGGAAATATTATGAAATGTGATTATCATTTTATATAGAGATAGAGAACTGTTTGGTAAAATTATGGAAAGAGTGATATTAGAAAGTGGTGAGATTTGGAAAGCCTGAGCAGTAGGGGAAAGGATTTCCTACTAGGAAGGATACTTTGTACAAAGGATTAGGCGGGTGTGTTCAGGAGGATAAGTATTCTCTTTCCAAGAGATACTACCATGGTGAATGACAGAGTGTAATATGTAGGTTAGAGTCATAGCTATATTAGTGTACATTTCAAACTCTGTAAGGCTCATGGTTGGGTTGCTAATAAAGACATGGTGAAATATAACCCTAAAACACAAAAGTAAATGACTTGTGAGAAAAATTGTTAGTTTATGAAAATTAAAGCCCTGGTAACTCTGATAAATATGCCCAGGTTGTATTTTGTTTTTAGCATTTCTCTCATTATAAAATTAGCCCATTGTTTTGTTTAGAGTCCCAGCTCACTGTTATGATTAATAGCTATTTGGAGGAATAAGCTGAATAATTGACTGAATTACAAAGCTGCTCATGTAAGAAGAACAAGAAAATAGAAACAGCTGAAGTTGGTTAGAAACAGTACTTACTTAATTTAAAAAAAATTATAAATCAGTGTTGATCTCTGAAAGTTACCTATCATTGAATTCTGATATTTATGGGTATTTATACCAATTATATCTTCCACAGATAATATGAAAACTCTGGTATTATCATCACAAATACTTTACCTTTTAAAAACTCATTATTTTTCTTTTGTTTATCTCTTGCCTCTTATCTGCCCACAACCAACATTCTGGAACAGTGATGCTCTGATGGCATTTGATATTTAAGAGACATGAACATGGGATAAATATTTTGATCATTATAGTAGGTTATGAAATACTAATTTTATATTTCATGCTTGCCCACTAGGAAAGCAGAATGAAAGTACTTACATTGTAAAAACATCTGGATATGAATCAAATATAAGGATGATTTGTATATGGCAATAACTCATATTACTTACAAGGAGTATTATATATTATGTATGATTTAAAAGTTAAAACTTTATAGACAAATAAAAATAGAAAATCGCCCCCTCAATTCAAATAAAATCCTAATCAAATATGCAGTTTTTAAAAGGTAAGCATGAAGTTTCTCTGAAGAAGGATAGAAAGAACAAGATGCATTGACCTTATTATAGCTTCCTGTCTCAGAGCCAAAATTAACTTTGCGACATCTTAAAATTACATGCAACAGAGTTTGAAACTGTGGCCTCTAATGGTATTGGGAAGGAAACTTGGAGGGTTGCCTTCAACTTATGGTTAATGCCACAACATGCCGGTGTATTTTTCATAGCTAATTTGAAAGAATCCTTTCTCTTAAAGGTCTGGAGAAAAAAAGAGGCATTTAGAATGTGAAAACTATCTTCAAATATCTGAGAAGAACCTTCGAGGAGTAATTTGAGTTGGTTTTGTAGCCCATGTATTCAATTTAGACAAGTGAGTGGAGAATGCCAGGGCATAGATACCACCTTCCTTGACCTAAGGAAACTAGCTGCTTCAGATGCTATTGTGCCCCAAGGAGAGTGTGAGTTTCAGAGCAAAACCTCTTGACGTGAACCTTGGGAGATCTGTATAGCAGGAACATTCTAACTTTCTAGCATGTGAATTGAAGGAATCTTTGCAGACTTAAGATTCGTGTTTCTAATGGAATACCAGACACCAGATTTATAAGTGTGCTGTTTATCTTGAAGACTTATTTGTATAATAGCTTCAGGAAGACAAATTGGATTTATATTTATAATTCAAATAAATATTTCCACAGAAGTCATACAATATCTTGAGTATAGTACACACATATTTTTTTAAAGCAAAAGTTGACATTTTGGCTCTGTTCTAATAATCCTTCTCTACGTGGGCAGTGTAACAGCCTCTCTAGTTTTTCTGTCACCCATTGGATTTCTTTTATAGATACAGTGAATTTAAATGAGAGTATGAACTACAGACACATAAGATACTTTGGTTTCATAGAACACACCAGTCTACTTTTTTCAATTTACAGTCAAAGTCGACTTAAGCTCCTGGTATTTTGTATTCTTTAGTCTTACTCCATGAAATCGTTTTACTCCTCAAGCCAAACAACTCTTTCTAGATCCCTAAGAGTTTGCTTCCTAGTTCTATTGACATGTGTTTTTATGTTTTGTTTATTTTTCAGATTTTTTAAATTTAGATACAGGCACTATTATACTGTTTAGCTGATGCTTGATTCCATTGTTTATTCATTTTTAAATCAATTGTCATTCTTTGCCTACTCTAGAAATTGACCTTTTCTAGAAATATTTGATCTCTAGTTCAGAAGAGATCCCTATTCCCACATCCCTGTCCTATGCTACCCTTCCCTCCCAAGAGTTTTAATAATTATCCTAAACAGATTGTCTTAAAACTAAGCTCTTTACCCTGGCTTACAAAGCTCATGATCTGGATATTGCTTGCCTCTCTGCCTTCCAGACTATTCTTCACCTTGACCACTATACCCAGCCATTGTGCTATTTCTCAAACACACCAAGGGATTCTAGCCTGGAGGCCTTTCCTGTATCCTGAAAGTTCTTTGACTAGCAACTTACAGTCACACAACTGAATGTTGTATGATTAACGAGTTTAAATCTCACTGAAATCCCAATTTATATTTTATCTCCATATCCACATATTTCACAAAAACCTAAATGAAGTAACCTTTACATAATACTCTATTTTTTCATAGATTACTCATATTTATATGGTATTTTTTTCTCTAATATTTATTTGTGTATTTTCTAATTTCCCTTACCAGATGTATGATTCATTAAAGTAGCTTTGTGGTCTGTTTTCTTCACCAAATTCTCCAGCACCTAGAAGAGGTCCCAACATGTAATGGGAACTCAATAAATATTTGTTGAATGAATGAAAAAATAAGCACATTCTCCCCCACTCTAAATGTGCTTATATTTTAACTTGGCTGAGGATAAAATCTTTCAATTTTTGCATAACAGAGGCTTATAGGATAACCTATTTTGATAAGCTTTGGCTAATTTTCTTCCATAGAGTAGTAACAAAGATATTAGAGAAAACATGCCTGTATATATTCATGTAAAAATATTTTTATATTAGTCATATTGTCATTTTAGGCAATGAAGAGAGGGATATCTTAGGAGCCAAAAGTTCAGAAATGATGCCACTAGAGTGATACATCAAAGAAGGCAATCACTTAGAGATGTTGATTTTCGCAGCTTTTTGGTCTTGAAACTTATTTTCTTCTTTGGCACCTTTTTCATTTACACAGGCTATAAAAATGGCATTCAGATTACCTTTGCCTAGATATTTTAGTAATCATACATTGTAATAAATTCAAATAAAAATGTTTCGGGGCAATGTCTCAGACTTATATTTTAAAGTTTTCCATTATAGATATATTGTTTAACATATTTCTTAATATGATTTTTTTCTATAAAAGTTGTATTATTTTATGTGTTTTGGGAGGGATATGTTTTACACTTCTAATCTGCAAATATTTTATATAGCAAGAAATTATGGCACCACTGTATAAATTTCTAGTGTTAGCAAGATGATCATAAAATTCTCTTGCATTATTGATTTTCTTAGTTTCTCTCCTGTTTAATGTTGGCCACATAACATTATTAATGTGTTTTTATACATGCATGTTATAACCTGTTAAAAAATACTTGTGGGAAGCAAAATCTTTTTCTTTGTAAAATTTATCCTTTCTGTTGACAGATTTTCATTATCATTCCTATTTATTAAACTAGTTGCAAATAGTATAGGGAAATGTGTATCTCATGTATCAATTTATCAAAAAAAATCCTATATTTAAATATCTCTATTTTCAAAGCATAAAATGTATGGGTGTTTTCTGAATTATTTTTAAAAATCATGTATTTTTTTTTTCATTATTGTCTTGGTCTTTCATATTTACTCATTTATGTAATATGTACCATTTGTCAGTAAAATCACTGTGTATATAAATGGTAAAAATGTGTGTATATCCTTTTCACCTTAACGTCCAGTACAGATCTTAAAACAGCACCTCTCCAAAAATGGTAGTTAAATGACCTGAAAACATATAAATAAGTATAAAACAATCCATATAAGTGTAACCATACATCAAACAAAACAAACAAACAAACAAAAAACACCTTTCTGGGACTTTCTTTACCCATTACCTTATCAAACATTTTGTGTAAAAATTGAGTTAGGAACCATTATTCTTATTTACACTTATGTAGATATTAGTGCCCTTAATTTACATTAGAGTGCTGTGAATCTATAAAAATAAAAATAATATTTATATTTTTTCAGGTAGCTTACTGTGCTTTCAATAATTATGTCTAATTTTCTAATCATTATTAGAGATTAGGATTTTTTTTTTTTTTTTAGCTTAATTAAGATAGTGTTTAACTAGGATAGCATTATACTAGGGGCCAGGAGATGTAATCCTCTCAGCTGTAGGGTTGTCTGAGTAGGGCCTGGGGTGGCTGGAGTCTTGGGCCTATAGCCTGCGGCAGAGAGCAGCCTTGGGAATAGCCTCTACCAGGGCTCCCCTGAGGCGGGACTGAGGTGAGCAGGGGTCTGATGGTGCGCCCTGCGGTCCCCGCAGGTGGCAAGCACAGTGAAAGACATCCTGCCCTTGCTGCTCCATTGCGACACGCTGAGCGCAGCCCAGGAGGCGCTCTTCCACCCAGACATCTGCTTCAGCAGCCAGCTGCAGAGCGCACCGCTGCTCATCGTGGACAAGGGCCCCGTGGAGCTACCAGAGGAGTTCGCGGTCCAGGTGCCCAAGGAGCACAGATTGCAGCGCAAGGTGCGGCCAGCGGTGGGGAGAGAGGGCTGGGGGTGGCTGGGCAGGGGCTCCTGAGAGGCTCAGCCCCAGGAAGTGCCCCAAATGTGTCTTCTTGTAAGTTTACTGTCTGCATTCACTTTTGTGGCTGATATTACCACTTAGTGATATCCTGGCCAGTTTTAACAATGCATGCCTGTTCTACATCAGAGCTTCATCATTTTGAAATGTTCGATTTAAAATATTTGATTGGGTTTGAAATATTTTTGCATTATCACAGGAAATTTAAAATTACTTTTAGTGACACTTTCAACTCTTGTAAAATTTGAAAAGCTGTATAAGTTTTAACATGTCTGATCATCTGCTTGTTTGAAAAAATTTTCACCAATGGAAACTATCAAGATTTTGAAAAGATTATGATTAAGACGTCTTGGTTAGGAATTGCATATTAGTCATTTAAAGCGTAAAACTTGGTAGAAAAGTTATAGTTACTGAAACAACCTAATTTTCTTATGAAAATGGCGGAACATTCTTTCTATAATATTGCCTCTGCAGCTGGAAAGTATAGCAAGTGGCATCCAGCCCCAAAAGCTCCAGTGAGGAACATTAGGTCATATTTGCACAAAACTTAGTACTTACTCTTTTCCCGAACACTTTACATTTTATTTTTTATTTACATAATATTTAGGCAATGTAATTTTTATTTTTCTCACAAAACTTCATATGGGTACTTTTATTTCTGTCATTTCCCCCAAGGAATATAATATTTGTAACTTTATTTGTGGAAAAAAAAGCTGGGAAGCATTTGGCTAGGGGAACTATGAATATCAAATCTTTCCTAAAACACAGTCACTATTCTGACCCAAGAATTTCTTGAGAGGGATACACATATAAGTAATACTAGCAAAAGAACATGAAACATCACAGTATTAGCTGAGTTTATCTTCTAAGCCCCGTTGAAGAGTTCTCTGGTAAAATAAGTTGGAATACTTTGTTTCAGTCAGGACCTAAGGGAGGTGCATCATTAATCCATTTGAGATTTGAGAGACCCGTGAGAGTTAAATGTAATTCTTCAATTACTGTGGCCACGAGGCAGAGTAAGAGCATGTGTAACTTTGCATTCACCATAGCTCTGTCTCCTAAGTCACATCGTTCAATCTCTCCATTCAGATTGGCCTTTCTGCCTTGTAGTGGTGGTTTGGCAGCAGCAGTGGTGATGACAGGCAGCAAAGTGGTGGGCGAGGCCATGCAATACCATAGAAGCCTGTAGAATGGACTCCAGTGTGTTCTCAAAATTCAAGGGCAATGGATAGTAAACATTCTTTAAGAACTTCCTATTTTTCCCTTTCTGTTTTATTTGTATTACCTTTTCAAACTTGAAGTTTTCTAAATTGGATGGGCTTTTATTATTCCCAGAATGTGCTTCAGCAGTCACAATTATTTCGTCATAACTTTGTCATGATTTATATTGTAAAACAATAATATATAATGAATATTAGTTAATTAACTCCAATGCCTGTACATTCATCAGACTTTCTAGAATTAAGAAGAAATACAGAAATAATATTTAATTTATATGAATCCTATAAATATTTAAATCAGCAACTAATGTAAACACAAACACACAGCTGCTGGAAACTCTCTCTTATGACAAAAATTCAGAATATCAATTAGAATCATTGTTTCTAAGAACTTTATACTGAATGTATTCCCCAGTTTTTATAGCTTAATAAGATTTTTCTATATCACTGGATTTTAGTTTTTGGCATGTATGTGGCAAGTTACAGTGCAGTGACGGGTTTTAAGTCACATTTTAAAATCAATTTACAAATAGAAAAGCTGTATTATATTCTGTTTTGGACAGAGATGAAAACGAGAGTACAAGCCAATTTTATGTGATATTTTTAGTGGAGACTGAGGTAAACGTCTTGTGATTTAAAAGGCGCTTACAGAATTGTGTTAATCTGTCATGATGAGATGATACTTTTTGAAAGTTGCTTTTGTGTGAAAGTAATTTTATCAAGGAGACAGAGAATAAAGGTCATCTTAGAATATTCCCTGTAGAAAGAATAAAGAAGAATAAGTAAATATTATAGGGGCATAATCTTTCCTAATATGGAAGACAGTATATACAGCTAGAATGCTTGGACAGGTATTAAAAATGAAATTGAAGTAAGAGATATCACATTATCTTGAGCTCTTTAAATTGAAAAGACATGGAGGAATTTGAACAAGAAAATGTCAGTGAATTCAAGTTCTCACCTTTCCTCCCCTCCTCCACCTTCATAAAACAAAAACAAGTCTGTTCTAGAAACAAGATACTTTAAGAATATAAAGCTCAAAAATAAATAAAAGAATAAAGGCTGATATTAATGCAATCTTTGATTCAAAAACAAAATTGATATTACTTAAAAATATATTAACCTCTGTTCGTTCTGTAGATAGCCAAACAGGCAAGTAGGAATCCAATGAAAGCAGCCATAACAACAACATAACAAAATGCCCTTATTGGCTTGAAATTAAGCTTTGTTTTTTTCCCCCCTTTGAATTCATTTGACTCTTGATAGCTAATAGCACTTGAGAGTTAATGAGTATTTGGATTCATACAAATTAGGGCATCTTGGTAAAACAGCAAAGCATGAAGAATTTTTAAAAATAGTTCTCCTAAGTTTCTTTTTAGCATGTTAAAGCAGAAGGAAGTCTGAGGGCAGATTTCCCAGTTAATGACTAGATATCAAGGCTTTCCCTAGAAGCTAAAGGCATGTTAATGTGTTTTTTTCAATCAGCATATTTCTTGGTTTATTGTTTATCTCCATGCAGCTGCATTAAAAGTTCATTGAGAAGATCTACAAATAATGTTCCTACAAACCACACAGACAGTGGTGCCAGACCAGTACAACTTTTCACTAGGAAAACAGCTAAAGCATTTCAGTCCTGACAAAACATCTGAAAAACTCTACTCTGGGCTCATTTTAAAGTTCATCTTTTGCAAGAGCCACAAATGCTTCCACAAGAGGGTTATATATTTGATCAGTCCATTTGGAGAATTACATCAAACTCTACTATAATCTTTTTTCAAAAAAACTTTTTCCTTACTACTTGGGTTTTAATATTTATAGATGAGGAGGCTTCTATAAACCTCTGTGTGTGTGTGTGTGTGTGTGTGTGTGTATGTGTGTGTCTGTCTGTCTGTCTGTCTGAGGGGGAGTACTAAATGCAGGAATAATGTTTTAAGAATGTGTCATAGTATGGAATTCTAAAGACCCTTGAGTACTAAACCTTAGATACCAGGAAATAACACCCAGGGATTTTTTTTTCCTGTGAAACCAGTTTTTCTTCTGTTTTTCTCAATCTTTCCAACAGCTTTCTCTGCTCATTGTCATTATAAGTGACTGTCAACCTGAATTGCGCACCACTCCTCCCCTCCAGGGCACCAACAACCAACTGGTACTTGCCTTCTCGCCTCTTAGTTCAGATTTCTAAGAAAGGAAATTTAATCCCCATTGGGTTAGGTAAATATCCTTTATCTAATTACTCATGTCACTAGTCATTCCCTGGCCCAGGGCCCACACAGTAGCAACTGTGTAACAGAGGCAATACTAGGAATACCTATTATAGGGGTGAGAATAAAGTTCTGTGGAGCATGTAGGGGGATTATCTATTTGTTGGGTTAGAGAAGGTGCCCCTGAAGATAAAGTGGCCTCTAAGCTGCAACCTAACAGACAAGTAGTAGTTTGCCAAGCACAGAAATGGAAGAAGAAAGATACTATTCTAAGTAGAGGAAACAGCAACACAAGGGCCTAGTTCAGGATGATTGAAACCTAGAAGTCCCAAGGATAATTTCTAGATATCAGTCTAGTAATGATCTGGAGAAGTGGTCAGAGATCTGGCCAGGAAGAACATAATGGTATAACATTATGAGGAGTTTGAAATTTTCCTGATGGTAGTGAGGGAAAAATTAAGTTGATCTTAGAGGAATTAAGCAAGGAGTGACACATTTGAAGAATTAACAAAAACGGTCTTCAAGACCAATGGAGTGTTCATCATGTTGATGCAGATAGATAAGAAATAGAAGAGTCTGTTCTATTGGTGGGTCTGACTCAAGGAGTGAGTGATAGTAGTGATGATGACGGCCAAATAACAGGACTTAGATATTCATTGCACATGTGAGTAAGACAGAGGGAAAACCCAAAGGAGAACACCAAGTATCTGGCTTGAGAGATTGCATTATAAATGAGTGTACCATTTACTGAGATAAGAAAGACAAGAGGAGATGGAGAATGTAGGCAAGGAATAATGATGTTGTTAACCAACCATTTACTAATTGAACAGAAACCCAACTTTCTGGCCCCAAATTTAAGGACCCATAACTTAAATACAATATACAAATCTGAAAAAAAAAACTAAACTAAAAATGTTATGTGTTTAGGATAAGTGATTCTTAATAAAAAAAATAATAACAGGTAGCCTTATTATTTGTTAGGCATCTTCTTTTGGCCCAGATGTGATAAGATGTCCAGAAACATTAAGGGTATCTGCTAGGATTTTCATTCAATCCTTCCTTCTACTTCCCAGTAATACCTAGCAGGGATATAGTGGAGCCAAGATTGGTTTTGAATTTTGAGCTCTGCTGTCTTTCCAGGCCTAGATATATTTGACATTCATTCAGTTCTTAGTACAATGTTCCAATGCAAAATTTGGAGAAGCAGGAGACCACTCTGCCCATATTTGCTCTCATTAATAATGTAACATAGCACACACTTCAGTAAAGTAATAACAAAGAGTAATCTCCCTGTGTCTTTTGAGTATGCCTCAAAAATGAACCTCGATTAATCTCTTGCCTAATTATAACTGGTTATTAAATAGCATAACCCTTGATGACAGTGTATAGTGATGCTTTATCTTGAAGAAATGGTTAATGTTCTCATTGATTAAGACTCTTGAAAATAAAAGCTGTGATCAAAAAGGAAGTGCTTTCAAAGTTGAAGATCCAAGACCACAATTGCCAAGCTTACATAATTTTACATACGATGATGTAATAAACTGCTAGGAGCAGGAAAAGGGTGGCAAAACCTCATTTGTTGGGTTGCTTGTAACACCATGATTTGAGAATAGAGGGAGCCAGTTCTTTTGTACATTATGAGATCACTAACTAGAGAAGTCATTCACACTGGGCTAAATCATGAACACAAAGAGGTAAATGTAGGCTGCTTTAAAACCTGTAAGCCAGAAGGCCTACATCTAGTTTAACAAAGTTAGTAGGAAGCACTTTTCTCTGTTGCTCCAAATCACATCACCGCACGTCTTATCCTTCAGCCACATGGAGGTTGCGTCAATTTACCAGACGAACATGCTTGCCAATATACCTTTGGCAAATATTATCTTTGCTGGTCGGAATGTCCTATAGACCACCTAACTCCTCTTCAACTCAGCTTAAACATTTATTGCAGCGTTGAATCCAAGTGATTTTCCCCCACTTTCACTCATCCATAGCCTTATTCCTGACAGAACAATTTCTATTCTCCTGATTTTGAATTTGGTCTGAAAATTGTGCGTGTGTGTGTGTGTGTGTGTATGTACGTGTGCTTGTGTATGCATATGTGACGATGATGAGTAATCCTTCTGGCATCTTCTCATGTTCTTACTTCCCTTACTCCTAAACTTTTGGAAAACGTGGTTCTAATTTTGTTACCACATTATAGTCTGAAGTGTGTAGGTGAAGTCTAGGAATTTGTGGGGAAGTATGAAGATGAAAGATATTTTAACAGAAGAACAGGGATCAATTTTGCTACAGCAACGGAAAACTCTGTTTTATAAGTTCAGCCTTTTGGATGTATCTCTTTGCTGCAGGAGAATAATATAATGTGGCTTTTAGAGTGCTGTGTTAGCTGCCTTCTTCTATATGACACTGTAATATTATTTCAGGTAAAATCCCCTGTTCACATTTATTTATGTCTTTCAGTGAGGTTTGCCATTTTAGACAAGACTTAGAGTCTAATTGATATGCATAATACGTTCTTTGCACATCACTGTTGAGAAGTCTTATGTGCATCTAGGATCAGTCATATTCTTATTTTATGTGGGAAGAAAGGTAATAGGCCTCTAGGGAAATAGGTCAGTTATTGAGATTTTTTTTAAATGCTTGGTAGCCCTAAAGATAATTTCAAAGAATTTCTTTAAGACGCTGTTTTTCTCCTAAATGGTATAAATACCAGAAGGATGTATCCAATTGAAAATAAATGTGCGAGCTTGACCTTCAAGTATTTCCAGAATAGTATAAGCTCAGTCGTTTTTTCTATTGGTGTAAATTACAATTTATATTCCCTCTTTAAAAAGCATGTGAGTAGCTTTTCAAAATACTTATAGAAATTATACTTTTGACTATTGAATTTTTTCACAAAGAGTATGAAAAACTAGAAAACAGGTGCTAAACTTTGATATTTAGTGCTCAAAACATTTTGGTTTTAAATTTAATTAAGAATGTGCTTAAATTGTTTCATTAAACTATTGAGCATCTGCCATGTTCAAAGTATTATATGTGTGTTCCAAAGGAGCAAATTTTATACAATGACAGATACTTCTCAGAATAAGTCAATTACTAGGAAATATCTTCCTTTTTCTTCTCTATCCCCTTACCTAAAACAATGTGTGGTATAATAAAGATCTGAAGTGTATCCCAGATACAAAGAGGAAACTTACGTTATATTTATAGAAGCCTTAACACAAAATTCAGGTGAAAAGAAAGGGCAAGTCAGATGATGTCCATAAAACATCAAACTTTCGTAGACTGCCTGATGCTCCTGTTTTTAGAATCTGCATTTCCCATTTATGTAAGTCTCCAGTACAGAAATGCAGAAATTTGGCCAGGTGTTCTAACTTATTCTTTCTTTCATATATAAAATTAATTAAATTGATGATTTTTTTTTTCTAATTCTTACTGCTTAAGGAGCTATTTCTTTTTCTTGGTTATTAGGCATATCTTTAATTCCTCTTCACTACTTTATTTTTACTGCTGCAAAGATGCTACTAGTATGGAATTGCAGTAAATGGGCTTTGAAGTCAGATTTGTTTCAGTCTCAGCTTTACTATTTACTAACTATCTTACCCAAGTCCAGGGAATTATATTCTTAAAATGTTGTTATCACATCTATAAAGTATGATATAAAAATGCATATATTGTAGTGATGTTGTGAAATGGTAAAGCATGTGGTTCCTGAGACCTAGTAAGTGTTCCCCACTACTGTTTATCCCTTTTTTTTGACTTTCTGTTTTATAATAATCAAAACAGAGATATATAATGGAAGATCCATGAAAAATGTTTAATAAATTTATTTATTTACTTGTTAATATAGCTGTATGGATTGGGGAAAAGCAAAATAATTTTTGAAAATACTGGCTTTGTATTTTGGGCACATTCAAGGGTTCGTAGCTTGGGTAACTGAACATTGATTATAAACGTTTGGGAGAGACAGTAATTTAATTCATATATTTCTTGTGCCTACAGCATCTATGGTACCCTTTATAAGGTTGTTCCTTTCCTCAAGGACTTTGCAATCTGTTGCTAGCAAGAGAAAGAATAGGTAAACCAGATATGCAGTCAACTGTATGATTTGGTGGAATATGGTGTCAGTTAAATGCTGTCATATTTTAAAGAAGAAGGAAATGACATTCCTGGTATGAGATGGAGATAAAGGAGAAAGGAGGATTGATAAAGCTCTTTTAGATAAGGTAGTATTTTAATTAACTCTTGAGAAAAAATTCCTAGGATAATTTGCAAGCATAGATGAGAGGTAGTAGAGGAGGGTGTTCCAGAGAACTGAGTTATGTGAATAAAATTACAGTGGGAGAGAATTATGACATTTTTATGAAATGTCAAATAGTCTAATTTAACCAACAACAAGAACACGGGGAAAGAAATAGTGAGACAGGAAGTTTGAAAGGCAGTTTGTAGCTACCTTAGAAGGGGGTCTTAAATGTCAGGGTGAGACTCTGTACATAATTGTGTCTGTAGTGGGGATTCTTTGGAAGCTTCTAATTAGAGTTGCAGTTTAGAACCTGCTACAATTGTGTGGGAAAAGTTAGGATACAGTAGGACTTAAAAGTAGAGAGCTCAGTTAGGTTATTGCCGTAGGGCAGAAGGTAATGAGTGTCTGAACTGGGGAGATAGCAATGGGGATGGAAAGAAGAGGAATGATGTGAGAGATGCACAGATAGTACTACTGGGCTACTAATTGGATGTAAGAGGTGAGGTCGAGGGAAGAATCAAAGATGCTGAGGTGACTGGGTGGTACCATTCACAAAATTAGGAAGTCAAGAGGGAGCATTGCCTTTTCAGGAAAAAAATAATGGTGAAGTTGGTCTTAGATATATTGAGTTAGAGGTGCAAATGTGAAGCAGATTCTAAAAATGTGAATCTTTGTCAAGAGAAAAGCGATCATTAGTGATAAAAGTTGGCAATTTCTGACAGAGCTGATAAAGAGATTGATTGGGGTTGATGAGATTGCAGAAGCAGAGGAGGGACAAGGAGGGATGCTGGGGAAGCACTTACCTTTAGAGAAGGAAAAAATGCAAGCCATTGAGGGTGATCAAGACATGGGTTGATACAGTTGGTAAACTGAAGTGAAATTCCTTACTTTTCTTACGCTTCGCCCCTTGGCCAGCCTCTGCTAATGCTAATCCACAGAAAGTTCATACAGATGTAACAGGGTGATCACCGAGCATGAGCTAAGTGGATGAGAAAATGATTGGTTTTGATTCTCACTGATAAATTACTGACTCAATGACCTTTCATAAATCCCATATTTTTAAGGAGAGCAAGTAGTAGAGGATTAGACTTGTGAGTTTTATGTGATAGAAATGAGGAAATATGACTAAGTTTAGTGATTTTGCTCCATTTTGAAATTGTTATATCTTTTTTTTTTGCTTTTGATCATTGGTTAATTGTAAATCATTAGGCTAAAGTAGTGTTGGAGTGAACACAAATTGGAAGACTAATACACTTGGCTGGGCATGATGGTTCATGCCTGTAATCTTAACACTATGGGAGGTCAAGAAGGGAAGAACACTTGAGGCCAGAAGTTTGAAACCAGCCTAGGTAACGTAGTGAGACCCTGTCTTTATAAAAGAAAAAAAATAGCTGGGTGTGGTGGTGCATCCCTGCAGTCCCAGGTAATCAAGAGTCTGCATTTGAGCCCAGGAGTTACAGGTGGCAGTGAGCTATGATTGTGCCACTGCAATTTAGCCTGGGCAACAGAGTAAGACCCTACCTCAAAAAATAAATAAATACATAAATAAATAAGTTTAAAATGTTTAATTCGAGGAATGTTGTAATACCTTATGAGATAAGTAGAGAAACATTGGGATATTTTTGAATCAGTAAGTAGATGAATATAAATATATTTTCAAATAGTCTATAGCAAAAACAAAGTGAAGACTTTAAAAAAGTCATTTTAAAATTCAAAAATTACACTATGGCCGAAATATTTGTCATGAGTGATACATTTATTGAAACTAGCCTTGAAATATGAAAAAGTAAGTTAACATTATTTGCAACACATTTTTCAGACATAGAAATATTTATATTCATCTTTATTTCTGCTAAGAAGTAAATACATTAGTACTTTCATAATTTAAAAATATCAGGAATTCAAAAATATATAGATTTCTCAATTTTATTGAAAACTTCTTATAAATGTATTTCCATAGTTTCACATCTGAAAGAAAAAATATACCATTCTGTCCATCTAATGCTTAACAATTTCATTTCATTTATATTAAATAATGTAATTATGTCTAATGGGAGATAATCTAGCAGAATTATTTGAATGGTCTGTGAAGGTATATATTTTGTTGATTTATTTCTTACCTTTATGTTATTTCTCAAATTCTTTGTCATCCTTAAAGAAACAGGTATAGCAACATAGTATTACGAAAAGGTACTTGTGTGAAACCTATTATTGTATTTCTCCCATCTTTAATTGACATATATACACATATGTACATATCCATAAATTTATATATAATTGATGCATATATGCAATTTAAACAAGTTAGAAATGTTTAGGTGACTCATGGATAGAAGTCTACTTTAGATTAACTATGAATGCCACTTAAGTTTTTGTTGTAGTTCACAGAATCCTCCATTTGGAATTTTTGTAAGATGTTGATGTAAATTAAAAGAATGTTATTTTTAATTGAAAATTTCAAGTCTTGCTTTTGGTTTTTGTTTTTAATGCTATGAAATGTATTCGCTTTTTTTCCATTAACAAGATTGTGGTGTAGACTTTGAGTTATAGAGCAATATAGCGAGGAGACAATAAGGTAAGAGCTTTAAAACTAAGCATAACTTAAAACCCTCTCGTTGACTGGGCCTTCCCACTTTAACAGCATCATATCATACAGTTCCTGGTGCCTCCACTGTGTTCAAACTCCACTTTTCTTGGTTTTGTTCTCTCACCACCATGCCCTTTCCTCTCTTTTGTTGCCATTCTAACCTCCAGTCATCTTTTAGTTCTTGGCACTTGGGGGTGTGAAGCAGTGTAATTTAGTGATTAAGAAGATGGATGCTTGGTCCACAGTGCCGGCTGTCCAATCATAACTCACTTGAAAGATGTGTGACCTCACTATGCTTCGGTTCCCTCATTTTTGAAATAGAAATAATAACAGTCATAACTCATAGGATTGTTGTATTACATGAGTTAATTCACATCAATTAGAAAAATTCTATCACTTGCAGCAAGCCATCAGTGTTAGTGATTCTATTCTTCTGTCTTTTCTCTGTTTTATTCTGTTCTATGTTCTCTGTGTCACTTCCTCTGGGAAGTCTTTCTCAGTCTCTGGAGGTTGGAATATGACAACACTATCATACCTAGTATGTTTCCTTATCTGTTTTTCTCCTTGGACTCTGTTTAAGAACAGAGGATATATCTTTCATCTTTACACCCCAAACACCCAGAATTGAGCATGCTGTGTAGAAGGTACTCACAATTGTTGAATGAGTAAATAAATTAATAGGATTTTGGAGATACGTGCCACCATATGGGGATTTATATAGATTCAACAATAGCCTACCATACTGAGTAAGCTCTAGTAGAAGCTAGGAAATTGAAAGGCTAAGAGACCAAGGTGCCATAATTCTAGAATCATGTCGTTTGTTTATTCTCTAGCCAGAGGCAAGGATGCAGATGGGGGTAGGTTTACACAATTAGGATAGGAATCCATGAGGTGGAAGGGCCACACTTCCTTAATTTTGTTTTATGCCATGCTGCAATATCATAATTCACTTTCGCATCAGCTATTTCTGCTGATGGTGTGCTTACAAAGACCAGATATTCAAGGAAGCTCAATAGCTGGAAGGTGCCTAGAGGTAGTAGCACAAGGCTTACTCTATTGGAGAGATACTGGGACTCAGACACCTGGCCACAGCTGTAGTTCACTGATATAACCTGGTGAGCTACTAAGGCTATCTGAGTTTTTCAAGCAGAGAACTCATTATGGTCATAATGATGCCATAATGATTGTCACTAAAGGAGACAGATTTAGAGTCAATGAATAACAATCTAGAAGTGATATGATCTGGGCTTTATGAATATCCAAAATTTATGGTCTTTTCATGCTTTTCTAAGTGACAGTCTTATTTGTTCCATTCTTGTTATTGATGTTCAGCAGAACTGTATTTTATAATATGTCTGTAGCTTACTAAGTTACTTTCTATTCTGAGTACATCTTATGAGTTCTGGATATGTTTCCCAAGCTACTTGTCTATCCAGTATGTATATTTAACACATAAGTTTTAGCTAATGCCTTTTGTTTCTTTTAACCTACAGCAGACTGGATATTCTCAATTAAAACAGCAAACACTATATTACATGTATTATAGTTAGGCTAACCATATGTCCTAGTTTGCTTAGAGAGACTCAGTTTACACCTGGTATTCTGCAGTAATCCTTAATAGTGTCTTCTCTCACTCCCAAAGTGTCCTGATTTGGGTGATAATTTATATAATCACCTTGGTTATAATCCAACCTCTGCTACTTACAAAGCTATGTAAATTGAAGTAAATTATTTAATATCTCATCTATAAGTTAGTGGATTGGGGCTAGGTTATTTGTAAAGCTCTTGCTAAATTTGAAATTATTTGACATTCATGGAATGATATATAAAGCTTTTTACTTCTTTAAGTCTATTCATAAAACTTCTATTCATAAGGCTATTCAGTACCAGTTTTTTTTCATTACAAATGGTTCTAAATGCAAGTTTAGCATAAATGTATGCATTAACTGCTTTGAAATGTGCAAAATTAAAGTTTTAATTTATACTTGGGACAAAACATTTAAGACATTATGACCATAGATTTAAAAGTAAAGAAACTAAAAGTGCTTTTATTAATTCCTTTAGAATTGAGTATATTAAATAAAGGGCTTTGAAATCACTACATGTGTCTTTAAAAATATTTTATGGCTTTAAATTCAACCTATGCTTGTATTCCTTATCTGTACATGGAATTAAATAGTTGGCAAAGAATACTAGTTTCTAAGGAAATTAATGATTTTAGTTTTCAGTATGATGTATTTCCAGGTGTCCATGAGCCAGTTCTATAGGGATTTTGAAAATAATGGGTATTAAATTAAATAGAATATTTAGCCACAGATTTGGACATTATCTACAGAGAGAAAATTGTGTAAGTGCATGAATTGTCTCAAAAGTGTTAGAGTAGATATAGAAGGGTAGTGAAGAAAATGCAGATAGCATTTCTGACTGTCTGCTGGTCAGCTGTTCCCTGGGTCTGTCAAGAGGTACAACTATATGGTCTTTCAAGAGGACAACTATATGGACCAATTTCTATATGGTCTATATGGTCTTGCCATACAGAAATTGGGTTTGCTACCCTCCCTAAAAAAAAAAAATCTTCACAGAGTATATGGATATTTGAACTATTTCTTTTTAATGCAACAATACTTGTTTCAGCTCTTGTCCAGGCTAGAAAGCTCCATGGCTCAGTGCTGAGTTTGGTAAACACAGACTGTGCGGAGAAAGATTTTTGCCTTTTGGAATTTTATACTTCTGTTGTTACTCCAGTTCTGAGGGGGTGGGGTAATATGTTAATTCATTATTTAAGTTTCCCTGCACCCCAGCTTAGATGATCTGATTCTACTGCAAATATGATACTACCAGCTCTCTATAGTGCCGCATTAATTTTGAAAATATCAAGAGATTTGATAGGTGATTAAGTGACTTGAGCTGGTGAAAACTTCCTCACTCTTATAGGTATATGGAGAAGCAAAAATATTGGAAACATATTCATCTGTGTATTTTTGGCAGTTTACGGAAATTAGTATAAATGTAGATGGCAACACTTGGCGCTTAAAAGTACTAGAAAACTTATCACATTCTCTTTAATTATGGTTATGTGTATTTTTCTTCCTTATTTGGTTATAAAATCCTTGAGGTAAGGACCTGTGCTCTATTTATCATATATTTGCCAGAGTTCTTAATATAGTCCATGGCTCATAGTATTAACTCAATAAATATTTCCTTACTGGTTATTGATTGTAATGCAAATGGCAAAATATTTGTGATTTATAGAATACCACCTATGAAAGAATGAAGTTGCTGCAAAAATATTGCGATGATTATATTGGCATATCACTTCAAGCCGGTTGAGCAAATAAAGGCAAAGAAAATGAGTGTGTGTATATACGCATACATGTTCTTTCACAGACCTGAATCTTGGTAAAAATAATTAGGTGCATTGCTACCACCTGCACCCTTAGGAAACAAGGGTGTTTTGTTTTGTTCTGTTTTCCCCTAGTCTAACTTGCATTATACTAACAGGCTAAAGTTCACATTTCAGTTGTTTGCTTCTGGGCTTTGTAGAAGCTGCTCACTAATCCCCTTGGGATTGTGGAAAGGGAAAAGAGGTGAGTGCCTTGCGTCATTCTGTGGCAGCCTCAGGGATTCATTCAAGAGCCTTAGTGGCTTGATGTGGTGAGAGTGATGAACAACCTTCATCACTGGAAAGACATTATTATTATAGCATTTCATTTCCTTCCTTCTGCAAGCATTTACTATGCACCTACTGTGTGTACATAAATGACTGCATCCAGATCCATGATAGAAATCTGAAGATTTAACTCCTACTTGGGAAGAAATTACAAATGAATAGATAAAATATAAGAAGCAAAGAGACCAATACTGATTTCAATAATCTTTGAAGTGTGCAGGATACTTGTTGTAATAGAATTTCCATGTATGATGTACTGTAAATTTCTAATAGTACACTTTACATTTCCTCATGTCTTCATTGCTGTGCCCTTAGTAATTATTGAGAAAAGCAGAAAGATCTTTTTATCATCCAGTATAATTTTTGTTAGCCTATGGAAATATTATTTTCACCTTTCATAACCTAACTTTAGAGTGTGTAATACAATGTCTGTGTTTCAAATGAAGGTGGTGTGTTCTACCACATGCATATAAAATAAGGAAAGGATCATTTTGGTTCTCTGAGTAGATTACTTATTTATATCATTCAATCTGTTTTATAACATGAAATAATCAACAAGCTAAAATGAAATATTTGATAGAATTGGTGATCTCTTCCCTTAGGAGTGATCTTGGAATCAGAAGGCATACCTTAATTTATACAAAGGTCACCAGTTTATACTGCATGTGAGGAAGGAAGGCAGTCAGATATGCGTGACTGCATCTAGACAGAAAAAGTCTTGCATTTATAGCCAGAGCAGCTTTTTGCTTTATCTTCAAAGTTAGAATAAAAGCTTGTATGACTTGGAGTGGGAAAAACCTTTATCAGCAAGATCATTAATAACTTGGGACTCAGCTTTTCAAGTTACAATTAGCTGCTCAACAGCTGTGACCTTCAAGAGCTACTCATTATTGTTGGTCCTGATTGTTCACTCCCACTGTAGAGCTCTTTTCAGAAATAGTTTCTCTGACATCATTGACCCCAGGGGTCAGAGTGAGAAATGAGTCTTCAAGTACTCATTTGTAAGTCTTGTTTCTGCAGGATGCTGCATGCGCGCGCGTGTGTGTGTGTGTGTAAGGAATTCAACTGATGGCTAATGCCTCATTGTAAATCCAGCTGTTTGGTCAGAACCCAATTAGGATGATGCCTGTTAGATGAAGAGGCACTCCTGGGAGCAGCCAAGGGATTCAGTGGCCTCAAATACAGAGTAAAACCGATAGTAACACCAGCTCTGTTTTATTTAGATGTTAAAAAAAAAAAAAAAGGTCTCAACACACATGCTTGCCAAACTCTGCCATGCACTGTGTAGCATCTCAGCGGATCAGCAAGGATTTTAAACCTGCTATGTGTTTGGCATACACTGCAACCCAAAGAGAAAGTGGGGATTAGAGAAACTGTAGTGAAGTATGAAATAAAAGCTCAGTTGGAAAAGGAGGACTGGATTATGTTCAGCTTCTTTCCTTTAGATATTAAGAACATGGGACTCTTTGGAAAAAAGGGATTTACTTCCCAGGACAAGGTGTAGTGCATAATCTCTACATTCTGAAAGCAGCCTTAATTAGGGAAAAATCTATCTGCCATAAAACAAAAGAATAAGCAAATTGACAGGAAAGTTGATAGAATTTTGATAAGGAAGTTTCTGGCCAATGAAGACCCAGAATTAAATCTTATACTCTGTGGGAGTCTTTTCAGTAAAATGTATATATGATGAAGTTTTTCAACATGCACCCTTGGCAGTTTCAACCTAAGATCTCAAAGGTTGAAATCATTGTGATGTGGCAAGTGGGATCTCTGTAGGAAGAGGTAGACTGGTTTTAGCTCTGACTCACTTCCAAACCACGGGAATTAGGACAGCACCTCTGGGCTGTGTGTATGAGTCCTCATTTGTGAAAACAAAGGAACTAGGTTAGACTTGGACAATATATATTTCCTGGGAAACTGGGCTAGATTGTAATCTCTCTGAGAGCATTTGTATTTTTTTTTATCACCTTCATTGTAACTATTTTCACTAGTTTCACCATTACTTACCTCAGTAACTAGAAGATAAACCATTGAATAAAATCTAAATAAATTTCAGAGATCCCTTTCTTTGTTCTCTGACCTTAGCCTCTGTATCATAGCATGCTTAATTGTTTTTTATGTCTATTGTAAAATGGTTAGGTTGTCTATTTTCTATTTTTTGAAATGACCACATGGATTAATTTTCTAATATTATGATTTCTAAAGCATAGCTTTGCACTCAAATGTCTGATGAGGTTCTCCTAATAAATAACTTATTACTCGTGAAATGGACACTCTTTTTGAAATTTTAGCATAAAAAATATGCAAATTAATAACAATGACATCTATAAGTAACTTAGTGAAAAAGTGCTATATACTAGGTACATATTTTTTGTTATTTTATTTTATTTCAGATTCAGGGGATACACGTGCAGGTTTGTTATATGGGTATATTGTGTGATGGTGACACAATTTTGATTTTGTTGCATTTGCTTTTGAGGTCTTAGTCATAAATTATTTGCCTAGACCAATGTACAGAAGAGTTTTTTCTAGGTTTTCTCCTAGGGTTTTTGTTGTTTCAGGTTTTGCATTTAAGTCATCTTTATCCATCTTAATTTTTCTATATGGTTGAGAGATAGGGGCCCAGTTTCATTTTTCTGCATATGGCTAGCCAGCTTTCCCAGCAGCATTTATTGCATAAGGTGTCCTTTCTCCATTGTTTATTTTTGTCAGCTTTGTCAAAGATTAGTTGGTTGTCACTGTGTGGCTTTATTTTTCGTTCTATTCTGTTCCACTGGCCTATGTATCTACATTTATGCCAACATCATGCTATTTTGATTATTCTTGCCTTATAGTTTAAAGTCAGGAAATGTGACGTCTCCAGCTTTGCTCTTGTTGTTTGGAATGCGTTAGCTATTCAGCCTCTTTTTTGGTTCTGTATAAATTTTAGACTTTTTTTTTCTAATTCTGTGAAAAATGATGTCAATAATTTGGTAGGAAATGCACTGAATCTCTAGATTGCTTTGGGGAGTATAGTCATTTTAATGATAATTGACTCTTCCTATGCATGAGCATGGCACTTTTTCTATTGGTTTATGTAATCTACAATTTCATTCATCAGTGTTTTGTGGTTCTCCTCGTAGAGGATTTTAAATTCCTTCATTAAATGTATTCATAGGTATTTTATTATTTTTGTGTGTGGATATTTTAAATGGGATTGAGTTCTTAATTTGGTTCTCAGCTTGAGAATTGTTGGCATATAGGTATGCAACTGATTTTTGTGTATCAATTTTGTATCCTGAAATTTTACTGAAGTCATTTATCAAGTCTAGGTGTCTTTTGGAAGAGTCTTTAAGATTTTATAAGATCATGTCATCAGTGAACAGAGATAATTTGACTTCCTCTTTTCCAATTTGGATGCCTGTTATTTCTTTCTCTTGTCTGATTGCTCAGGCTAGAATTTCCAATACTATGTTGAATAGGAGTGCTGAGAAGTGGACATCCTCATCTTTTTTGAGTTTTTAGGGGGAATACTTTCAACTTTTACCCATTCAGTATAATGTTGGCCATTAGTTTGTCATATATGGCTCATATTATATTGAGGTTTTTTTTTATGCCTAGTTTGTTGAGGGTTTTTTAAAACCAAGAAGGGATGTTGGATACTGTCTAATGCTGTCTCTGAATCTATTGAGATGATCACATGGCATTTGTTTATAATTTGGTGCATGGAGTAAATCAAATTTACTGAATTGTGTATGTCTAACCATCCTTGCATCCCTGGAATAAGACCCATTTGATCGTGATGGATTATTTTTGGATGGGGTGTTGGATTTGGTTTGCTAGTATTTTGTTGAGGATTTTTGCATCTGTGTTCATCAGGGATATTGGTCTGTAGTTTTCGTTTGTTGTGTCATTGCCAGATTTTGGTGTTAGGATGATACTGATTTCATAGAATGTATTAAAGAGGAATACCTTCTCCTCAACTCTTTGGATTAGTTTCATTAAGATTGGTACCAACTTTTCTTTGTACATCTGGTAGAATTCAGGTGTGAATCCACCTGGTCCTGGGATTCTTCTTGTTGGTAGTTTTTTTTTTACTACTGATTCATTTTCATAACTAATTATTGGCCTGTTCAGGATTGTATTTTTTTTCCTTGTTGTTCAGTCTTGTAAGATTGTATGTTTCCAAGAATTTACCCACTTCTCTAGGTTTTCTAGTTTGTGCACATAGAGATTTTCATAATAGTCTTTGATAATCTTTTGTCTTTCTTTGGCATTGTGCTTTTTTCCATCTTTTCTTCTTCGTTAATCTAGCTGGCATCTATCAATTTTGTTCATCCTTTCAAATAACCAATTTTTTACTTCATTTATTCTTTGTACTTTTAGGCTCAATTTTATTTAGGTCTTCTTGAACTGTGTTATTTCTTCCCTTCTACTAGCTTTGAGTTTGGTTTGTTCTTATTTTTCTAGTTCCTTTGGGTGTGATATTAGGTTGTTAATTGGAAATCTTTCTTTTTGATGTAGGCAATTAGCACTATAAACTTTGCTGTTTTTTTGCTGTATTCCAGAGGGTTTGGTATGTTTTGCCTTTTATATGTTTCTAAAAAATTTTTGATTGCTGCCTTAATGTTGTTGTTTATCCAAAAGTCATTCAGGAGTGAGTTGTTTAGTTTCCATGTACTTGTGTGGTTTTGAGAGTTCCCTGTGGTACTGGTTTCTAATGTTATTCCACTGTGGTCTAAGATGATACTTGATATTATTTCAATTCTTTCGAGTTTATTGAGACGTGCTTTATCGCCAAGCATATGGTCAGTTTTAGAGAATCTTCCATGTGCAGATTAGGAAAATGTATATTCTACATTTGTTGGGTAGAGTGTTCTGTAGATATCTACTAGGCTCATTTGCTCAAGAGTCTAGTTTAAGTCCTGAGTTTCTTTGTTTGTTTTCTGCATTGATAATCTATCTACTGCTCTCAGTGTGGTGTTGAAGTTCCTCACTATTATTGTATGGATATCTATCTCTTTTGCTAGGTCTAGTAGTAGTTGTTTTATAAATCTGGGTGCTCTGGTGTTGGGTGCATATATATTAATATTTAGGATAGGTAAATCTTCTTGTTGCATTGAACTCTTTATCATTATATAATGCCTTTCTTTGTCTTTTTTTAGTATTGTTGGTTTAAAGTGTCTTTTAATTGATACAAGAATAACCATCCCTGCTCTTTTTTGTTTTCCATTTGCATGATATATCTGTCACCACCCCTTTACTTTGAACCTGTGGATGTCATTACACATTAGGTAGGTACAACAGATGGTAGGCTCTTTTTTTTCCCAATTTGCCAGATAAATCTTTTAAGTGGAGCACTTAGGCTTTTTATATTCAAAGTTAATATTGATATATGAGGTATTATTCTTGTCATAGTGTTGTTTACTACTTGCTTTGTACTCTCAATTATGTAACTGCTTTGATAAGATCTGTGAACTTTTTACGGATGTGCGCTTTTATGTTAGTGCATATTATCCTTTTATTTCCACGTTTAGAACTCCTTTGAGTATTTTTTTGTAGAATGTGTCTAGTCGTGAAGAATTCTCTTAGCATTTGCTTGTCTGGGAAAGACTTTATCTCTCCTTCGTTATGAAGCTTAGTTTGACAGATTTGAAATTCTTGCCTTGCATTTTTTTTTTTTTAATTTAGGTAGTCTAAAAAGAGACCCTCAATCTGTTTTGGTTTGTAAAGTTTCTGCTGAGAAGTCAACTGTTAGTTTGTTGGAATTTCCTTAATAAGTGATTGACCCTTTTCTCTATCTGCCTTTAAGATTTTTTTCTTCAGCATTGATTTTGGTCTGATGAGTGTGTGCTTTGGTGATGTTCAGCTTGTGTTGTATCTTGCAGGTGTTAATTTACTGTATCTGGATATTTACCTCTCTGGCAAGATTACGGATATTTTCTTCAATTATTCCCTCAAATATGTTTTCCAAATTGCTTATTTTTTCTTCTTCTCAGCAATACCTACAAGTAATAGGTTTGGTCACTTTAAATAATTTTATATTTCTCAAAGGCTTTGTTCATTAAAAAAATCTTTATTTTTATTTTTTGTCTGACTTAATTCAAAAGACAGGGCTCCAATGTCTGAAATTCTTTCTTCTTCTACTTGGTCTAATCTATCATCTAGGCTTCCAACTGTATTTTGGAGTTCCTTTAGTGAATTTTTAAATTCCCAACGTTCTGTATAGAGAGAGACATTTAATTCTTCATTCTTCACTATCACTATACTAAGATTGCTTCGATTAAGATCAAGTATTTCCATTTTAATAAATCCAAATTCAGTGCTTGTTTCTTCTATCCTTGTTCTAGCTATCTTGTCTTTCATATCCTGAATTATATTTCTGGTTTCTTTGTACTGCTTTTCAACCTTCCCATCGATCTCATCAAGCTTCCTTGCAATTCATTTTTTAAAATTCTTCATCTGTCATTTCAGAATTTTCATTTTGGTGAGGATTCATTGCCTGAGAGCTGGTACAATCCTTTGGAGGTCTCTAAATACTCTGTGTTTTTGTACTGCTGGAGTTTTTACATGGATTCCTTCTCATCTGTAGAAGCTATTGCTTCTTATTTTTGAAATGGCTTCAGTTGGATGGGAAATAAAAAAATAAAATAAAATAAAATAAAAACTTTTTTCCCCTTGAGGTCTATAGTGTTTGTTGTGTATATTTTGGCTTCATTTCTAGGTGTTTTCAGGGGGCTAAGACTCTTTGTGTGCTTCTTTGTTGTGAATAGCTATTGTCTACGTAGTGGCTTTTTCAAATGATGCTTGTTGTAGTGATGTGTTGGATGTGTGAGTTGACACACTATCTTCTGCGGGTCTGAGAGTGTGGAGGTCTTAGGGAGCTTATCTCATACACTAGGACTATGCCCTTCTGATAGCAGGAGTTTTTTATTGTTGTTGTTTGTTTGTTTTTTTGTTGAGATGGAGTTTCGATCTTGTTGCCCAGGCTGGAGGGCAATGGTGCGATCTCAGCTCACGGCAACCTCCGCTTCCCAGCTTCAAGCGATTCTCCTGCCTCAGCCTCATGAGTAGCTGGGATTACAGGCATGCACCACCACGCCCGGCTAATTTTTTTGTATTTTTAGTAGAGACAGGGTTTCTCCATGTTGGTCAGGCTGGTCTCGAACTCCCTACCTCTGGTGATCCACCCATCTTGACCTCCCAAAGTGCTGGGATTACAGACATGAGCCACCATGCCTGGCCTGATAGCAGGATTTTATTTGGTGGTACAGTTTAATCTCCAGTCCAGTAGATGGACATGTGCCTTTGGGTAATCTGACAATGAATGGAAGCCCCTGCCCTGACTGGGGGTGGCTGGGGAAGATTGCGTTGGGTTGCATTGAAGTCTCAGGAGCAGGGGTGGTAGGTGTGGGTGCACCAGCTTCTTGTCCTGTGCAGGCAGGAATGTAATCAACTTTCCTATTACATCCCTGTCATAGGGATCATGACCTTCAGCTCATATAGACTGTCCTTTGCCTCTGGCTACCGGGTGATTGCAGACCATGGTGGCTACCACCAAAATGGGCTCAGGGCAGAGCCCCTTCCCCTAGTCCAGAGCTGGCAGCTCTGTGACTGTTTTGCCCTGTGTCACCCCCTACACAAGCTAGTGCTTTATGTAGGGAGGGAAAGATGGGCTACACCCTTCATGCAAACCTGTGCAGTGCTAGCTTACTTTCAATAGGGGTGCAGCTGCCGCAAAATGCACAGAGTGGCTGTCTCCGGGGCACTGATGCCAGCCCCCAGTGAGGAGAGCCTCTGCTGTGTCTGTAACAGTGGGTTGGGGAACAGGAGACGGCCTTCTCTCCACGCCTATTCCTTCTATTCCTGGTTATCAGTACAATTGACAATGCCCAGTGGGCTTTGGCAGGCTGCACTCCCCCATCCCCTACGGGTGGCCCTCACTGAGCGTTAGATCTTCAGAGGCCCCATAACTCTCCAAGGATCTGCTAGTCCTCTACAGTTGCAAAAGTCAGAGTGTGCTCTGGGGTCTTTTTGTAGGGGATCAGGTGATGTGGTGACAGAAAGGCTGAGATTTCTAGGGCCTGGCAGTAAGCCACAGTGGGTACGCAAACAGCGTGGTGTGCATCGTCTCAGGTCAGGCCTGAGGGGGAGAGCCAGTGTACCTGTCCAAGCTGGCTACTTGGTGCTCTGTCTCTGGGAAGTTCACAGATCACCACTGACAGTGTTGCCCAGGGTCACAAAGGCAGACTTTCTCCCCGACAATTTGGTGGTAAGCATATTGTTGCAGGGGTAAGGGGAGCAGAGAAGCACCCCCACCTACCCTTCCCACAGGGCTCCAAGTCCCTCAGGGTACTGTCTCTGCCAGAGCCTTTCTGCTTCCCTTTTCTGTGCCCTGACTTCTTCCCATGGGCTCTCTGACAGGACCTGGCTTTCCTCCCTCAGCTTTCCATTCAAATCCTGACCTTTCACCTACCACTTTGATCTTCTTCTTAAGAACTGGCATTTGAACTAAGCATTCCCTACTCAGCCATCTTGAGAAAAAAATAATGCCAGGTACATTTTTCAGCACTACGCATGTATTAATTCATAACCAACCTATGATGTAAGTACCACTATTACCCCTTTTACAAATAAAGAAATTAAATAACTCGTCCAAAGTCATATCAGGCTAAACATTTCAGCTCAGGGAATCTTCCCTCAGTCTGAAATATTTACCACTTTACCACATTTTAAACCCCAATACTGAGTTAAATACAGTGGAAATCTGCCAGGCGTGGTGGCTTATGCCTGTAATCCCAGCACTTTGGGAGGCCAAGGCAGGCAGCTCACTTGAGGTCAGGAGTTCAACACCAGCCTGGCCAATTAGGAGAAACTCCGTCTCTACTAAAAATACAAAAATTAGCCAGGTGTAGTGGCACAAGCCTGTAATCCCAGCTATCCGGGAGGCTGAGGTAGGAGATTCACTTGAACCCACAAGGCGGAGGTGCGGTGAGCCAAGATTTTGCCACCACACTCTAGCCTGGTTGACAGAGCGAGACTCTGTCTCAAAAAAGAAAAGAAAAGAAAAGAAAAAAAGAAAAAAAAAAATACAATGGATTTTCTTCAAGGGATGTAAGATTTCCATATGTTTTAGATATTAAAATTATTAAGCACATTCCTAAAACTGGATTGAATGTAGCGATACTTTTAGGGACAATATTTGAGAATAGAACACAATTTTCAGGTTAAGTTCATTGTGCTTGAAGTTTAATGTAAATTTAATGCCCAGGCAGATATATTGAAAGAACACACAAAAAAAATTAAATATGTGCATATCAGGATCTACTTTTTACTACAACTGATTAGGAACAGCAAGGGGCATCCTTGGGTATACAAAAGAAGTTAAAATATAAAATGATCATTTCACTGAACTTTTGTCAAAGGCTAAATTTGATATAGAACATATTCCCCAAAAGAAAAAAAAATAGCTATATATGTTTAGTCACAATGTAATTATGATCAGCTGAGCTGAGGAGGTAAGGAGCCAGAGGCTTGGTAAGCAGAAACCAGTAGGACACTGTTATCAGAGGCAGGGTAGGAGGGGCACTCCAAAGTTCACAGAAACTGCCAGCAGCCTGGAGAGTTATAGGAAGTGAAAGATCCTGGGTGAGATGGGTAGAAGGAGTTCGTGGCCCCAGCAGCAAATAAAAGTACTGAAGCAGCTTGATTGCCTAGTCTTGGTTGTCTTTGTTTGTTCCACCCCTGATGAGAGTTCACCCTGAGAGAACCTGTACAGCAGGTGAGAATAACTGAAAACAGCTGGCTGTCAGTGAGGGCAAGGGTGGAGCAGATGCTGTTTTCTGGTAGAGATTTCTTTTTTTTTTTTTTTTTTCTGACACCTGGGCAAGTAACATGTAGTTGACTCTTTTAGCCAGACATTGTAATGGACTTTCCTGTAATCCCATGCATGCAGGCTGCCATTTTATATCTTTGAAAGCCTGTGTGTCTAAGGAAATATCAACAGAAAGAATTAGAAATGAAGTATTGACATTCTTCACTAAGGGGCATTTGGTCCCATGTGATAGCTGAACTCCAAAGTCATTATGACCAGAAAGTTGCTACTAAGAAAGCCAGAAGGTAGAAATAGGAGCTCTATTCAGCTTGGTTACCTGGACAGCAATTCCTCGCTACATTTCCAGAGGGAGCTGTCTGCTAAAAAGATAATTCGTTGATTATCCAGTGTTCCCTTGTGGCTCTATGTGTGGCGTTTCTTTCTCTCTTATCAAAGCAAATAATCTGTAAAGAAAGGCAACCAACCAGGCAAGTGAATTTTTTGAGCCTTATATATGTGTGTGTGTATACACACACACACACACACACACACACTAGTATTTCAGTAGCTGAGCTCGTCAAGTTTTTGAAACCATTTTAAATCGTTTTATTCTCTGTGTGACTATCACCATGTTTTGTGATAATGTGATGTGGGTTTGTGGCCAATTTATCCACACTTTAACAAACTCTGATTATGAGAATTAGTTCAAGAGATTTTTCTCTTTTTTCCTGATAATTTTTAATCTAAGTTAACTATATAGATTTTTAGGTAAGTAGAGATGACTGTGTGACTATAACACTGTAACTGGAATCTGGATACTCTCATAAAATGTTTAAGCTAAAAGGAACCTTTGGGATCATAGCTTCAATCCAGAGGAAATTGTGGCCTAGAGGTTTTATGTAACTTCCTCATAGTTAATGGGCTGAGACCAATTTAGTGAATCTTGGTTCCATTTCTAATCAAGTTTCACAGTTTATTTACTGTGAACAAATATACATTTTAGGTGAAATATTTACATTTTGTTTGTAGCTGCTCAAATAAAAACAGCTGCAAAAAGTTCCCCTATGTCTAAACATTTTCTGAGAATTGAAAAATAATTTCTGTCCATAATAGATAATTAAGACAGTACAGAAAAATTTAAAAGACAAAAATCTACATATCAACCTGATAGTGACAACCACTATGGAGGCTTGCATGTATTTTCTCGTTTTATCCATGCATTTATTTCTTTTAATGCAGTCGCGATTATACTATATAAGTACATTTTATCTGCCTTTTTTTTTTCTTTTGAGAATATCAGACTCTTTGAAAGTGTTTATAGCAGTTGCTTATGCATCATAGTCCATTAAGGAGATGGAATGATTTACTTTAATGCACTCCCTATTTTGTGGCATTTTATTTCTGCTAGAAAGAGATTTTTGCATAACACAAATACATATTTATGGAAGTGTGACTGTGCTTTCTTACCATTCCTTCACCTCACATCCTCTCTTCAATACACTTTAATCCTACATTCTTTGCTATCGCTACCCTAAGATTGCTTTTATTAAGGTCAAGTATTTCTATTTGCCATATCCAATGTTTATTTCCTCTACCTTATTCTAGTTGACTTCTCAGCATTGTATGACACCATTAACAACTCCTCAGTCCCATCTTCCACTTTTCTTTATTATATTTTTTAGTCAGACTCACAGAATTGAGTTGATTTTATTCCTCATTGGGTGGCACACTATTATCGTTCTTCCCAACTTGTTCAGTATTTGTTTTATGTATTTACTAATACTTTTCTTTATGGTAGGCAGAATAATCCCTCTCCCCCACCCCCCACCTCAACTTCCCCAGAAATATCCACATTTGAATCCCTGGAACCTGAGAATTTCTAATTTTACATGGCATAAAGGACTTTGCAGATGTGATTAAATTAAGGACATTGAGGTAGGGAGATTATCCTGGATTATGTAGATGGGTTCATTGTAATCTCAAGGACCCTTAAAAGTGGAAGCAGGAGGCAAAGGGGAGAGTGAGAAGAAGAAGGGAGAAAGGCACAAGGAGATGCAATGTTTGCCATCTTTGAAGGTGAAGGAAAGGAGCTTCTAAAAGCTAGAATGCTCCCTTACTGGCAGAGAAAGAAACATAGCCTTCCTGACTGGCTGATTTTAGCCTGGAGAGAAGCATGCCAGATTTTTGACCTGCAGAACTAGAAGATAATAAAATTTGTGTTGTAGTAAGCCACTTACTTTGTGGTAATTTGTTACTGCGCAATAGAAAACTTAATACATTCTCTTCTTCCATTTTCAAGTTCATTCTCCTGCCTCACTCTAGTATATTTAACGTTTATTCTTCCAGTCTTACTTTCAAAGTTTACTTAAACATACCTGTATCCTTAATAGAATAGAAAATGCTTCACATTTTTAACCATGCATAAATGCATAGGTGGTGGTGTGCTATTCATCTTATTTACTACTTTTTTCACACAATGCTATATTTAAACTGCATCTGTATTGCTATAAAGTTTGTTCAGTGATTTTAATTTCAACATATTCCATTATTTGAATATTTCACTGCTGTATCATCTTTCATCTTAGGCATATACCACATTTTACCCATCCAGTCTCCTCAAGACTTTGTCTGCTCATATTAGTCCACTCTGTGTTTGTATCACAGTCTACTTAAGTGATGGAACTACTTAGGATGCTTCTAACTCTTTATGATTAAAAACAATGTGACAAGCGTTGTACTGGATGTCTTCTTGTGGATCAGTGTGAGTTTCCTTGGGAATATATTTAGGAGTAGATTATACACATAGGTAACTTTACTATTGAGCAACATTGACCATTCTCCAGAATGACGGCGTCAGTTTTCACTTGCACCAGTGAGTCAGCTCCCCTTTCTTCATAGCTGCACCCAAGCTTAATGGTGTTCAGTTTTCTGATATTTTTTATATACCTGAGAGACATTAGGTGGTATCTCATTGTTTTGATTTGCATTTCTCTGATTACTAAAGAGAATGAACTTTTCTTCAGTACCAATTAGCTATTTGGACAACACCTTCTATAAATTTATTCTTTATAGTCTTTACCTATTTTTCTCTTTGTATTTTTTTCATCCTAGCTTGTAAGAACTACTGATGGCAAGTAAGCCTTTGCCATTTTCAAATGTGCAAATAACTTCTTCCTGTCTATCTCCCTTTAGATACATGTGTACAGAAATCTTTCATTGAGACGTAATCAGAAAATTCTGTTTTTTTCCCTTTTGGTTTTATATTTGCAAGTATTAGCTTATAAACCATTGTTTACCCAGTATCAAAAATATTTTAGTTTTCACATTTATAATCACATTAAGAATTTAAATACATTAATTTGAAGTTTTTATATTTTAGGAGTTAGAAATACATTTTTTATGGAGCAAGTCTTATGTTTTCAACATATATTACCAAATAATGGAACCTCTTTCCAATGATTTATGATGTTTGTTGTTTAGAACAAATTCCCATGTATTCATAAACTCTTTATTCTCTTTCACTGCTTCATTAGTCTGTATCTATTTCACTAACACTTTGCAATATGGCTTACTACTTTCATTAACAAGTATTTTTTTCTTTTACTCTTTTTTTTCAGAATTTGCTAAAAATGTTAAAACACATTGTCAAATTCCTCTTTAAAAGTATAATTGGATTTTGACTGGAAGTTTGTTGAACTTAGATTGATTCGTGGGAAGTTGATTAAGTGAATCATGCTGATATCCAGTCAAAAATCTAGAAGTAATCTTGGATTTTTCTTTCCTTTACTTCTCCTCCTGCATTGTCCTTAACATTTGTGGGACATAAAATAGGAGTTTAAACGGAAGTCAGCATATCATAAGTTGTAATTAAAAATTACAGACCAAGCTGTCCCCGTTACCCAGCCCATGTTCCCACTGAGGTTATCATTCTGAAATCTAGAGGCAAAAGGAGTTCCCCTCCTTGTAGGGCCAACCCTGACAAACCTGGTTAGTACTGATGTACGTGGCAGGAAAAAGTAGAAGCTGGGTTCAACTCAGGATCCACGCAGAGCTAGGACTGACCTAATGAAACCCTAGAGACAGAGGTTGGGGCAGTGCCTCTCTTTCATATCTTACTTTTCCAACTCAGGATTTCCAGACTGCTCATTAGCTCTCAAACGCATTTCCTCCGCCTCAGGGAGCCAGTTCAGCTTTTCTCCCTGTCTCTCCTTCTCTAAGTCTCACTCTGTTGCCCAGGCTGGGGTGCAGTGACGCCATCTCGGCTCACTGCAACCTCCGCCTGCCCAGTTCAAGCGATTCTCCGGCCTCAGCTTCCTGAGTAGCTAGGACTTCAGGCGCACGCCACCACACCCACCTAATTTTTGTACTTTTTAGTAGAGGCAGGGTTTGGCTATGTTGGCCAGGCTGGTCTCAAACTCCTGACCTCAGGTGATCTTCCTGCCTCGGCCTCCCAAAGTGCTGGGATTACAGGCGTAAGCTACCGCGCGGGGCCTCTGTGTCTTTCTCTCTCTATGTTTGAGGTGTTTGAGGTTTCAAAAATCTTTCTTATAACCAAAAAAACAAAAAACAAACAAACAAACAAAAAACAAAAAAACTTTCTATGTTTTTATGACTGCAATATGTGGGTCCTCTTGGTTTAATCTAAGGACTGTGCTGTCCCCACATCAATAAGCACTGTCAGTCTGCTTCCAAATCATCATCCTCATTCTTGTCTAAGCCCTGGTTATCTCTTGCCTAGACTATTTCCAGTAGCTTCTGGCTGGTGTCACTGCTTCTGCTCTTACCCACTTGAAATTAATTCTCCAGAGCACTGAGAGGGAACATTTTAAAACACAAATTGAGTCATATCTCTCTCCGGATTTCAACTCTCTGACGGCTTAACTTTACTCTTCGGATGAAATAAAAACTCCCTGCATTGGTTTACAAAGCCCTTGCCAGATATGTCTCTGTTTACATCTGCAGCCTCATTTATATTACTATATGTCTGTATTACACCAGTGTGCTCATGCTGGCTTGCACTGACCTGTGAGAACCTGTTGTTAAATTTTCAGGAATTTTGCAAGCCAGTTGTTAAAACCAACTATTACAAATATTGTATAATCTTACAGTTAAATAGACTGCAATATAAGGAAATATAATAACTACTCCAAGATTATTATTTCCTAGTTATTTTTACTATATTTTACTATTCTCAGTGCTCTTGGTGTCTTTTTATATATTGTATGTGTACAATAGAAATACCATATAATGCTGTACTACTGCACATACTTTCCCAACTTCATGTTCAATGAAGTCATGTTTATAGCCAGAAATCAACCCTGAAGGGAGTATTTACACCATAGAAATGGGCAAATATTACAAAATAGGGTTTCATTTGATGATTTGCTGATTCTCCAGACATGAGAAAATGTTTAAAATGCAGACTAAAGTTAAAAGGGTGTGTCTGTAGCTGTTACATTGTGAATAGCACAAAAAAAAATGGAAGAAACAGTCCAGTATTTGGAAACTTGTGCCATGAAGCAAAAAAGTTATTCACATCACTGATGAACAAGTGAAGTTCCACCATATGTCTTTTTTGTTTCACTTTCATCTTGCTCATGAAAGTACACAAAAATATCAAAAAGTATTTATTTCAGAACTAAACTCATTTATCAGTTACAACCATAGTTTGATAACAGATACAAGAGTTCATCAAAACTCAGTGAACATATTCTGAGAGAATCAATTAGCTGTATAGAAATTACTATAGAAAGCATTGTGTATTTCTTTATTGTTTGCAGATTGTGAGCTTTACATATTTTACATCAGTAAATTATAATAAATTTAATGTACATTTCTGTATACATACATGTGTCTTTCTAAAGAACTAGTTGTTAAATATTTACCAGCACACCATTGCTCTCTGTGTATCTATCAGTCACAATAATTTTCTGGGTTTTTTGGTTTTTTTTACTTTTTTTTTTAGATTTAGGAATACATGTGCAGGTTTGTCATGTAGGTAAATTGCATGTCAGAGGAATTTGGTGCACAGATTATTTTGTCACCGGGTAATAAGCATAGTACCTGATAGGTAGTTTTTCAATCCTCACCCTTCTCTCACCCTTCAATCTCAAGTAGGCACCAATGTTTGTTGCTCCCTTCCTTGTGTCTGTATGTTTAACTCCCACTTTAAGTGAGAGTATGTGGTATTTGGTTTTCTGTTCCTGTATTAGTTTACTTAGGATAATGTCCTCAAGCTCCATCCATGTTACTGCAAAGAACATGGTCTCATTCTTTTTTATGGCTGCATAGTTTTCCATGGTGTATATGTACCAAGTTATCCAGTCTACCATTGATGGGTATTTAGGTTGATTCCATATCTTTGCTACTGTGAATACTGCTGCAGTGAATATACACATGAATGTCTCTTTACAGTAGAACAATTTATATTCCTTTGGGTATATACCCTATAATAGGGTTAGTGGGTCAAATGATATTTCTTCTTTCAGTTTTTTGAGAAATTGCCAAACTGCTTCACACAGTGGCTGAATAAATTTACATTTCCACCAAGTGTGTATAAGTGTTCTCTTTTCTCTGCAACCTCCCCAGCATGTGTTATTTTTTGACTTTTTAATAGTAGCCATTCTTACTGGTGTAAGAAGGTGGTTTTGATTTGCATTTTTCTGATGATTAGTGATGTTGAGTATTTTTTCATATGCTTGTTGATGATTAGTGATGTTGAGTATTTTTTCATATGCTTGTTGGCTACATGTATGTCTTATTTTGAGAAGTCCGTTCATGTCCTTTGCCCATGTTTAATGGGGTTGTTTGCTTTTTGCTTGCACATTTGTTTATGTTCCTCATACATTCTGGATATTAGACCTTTGTCAGATGCATAGTTTGCATGTTTTTTCTCCATTTGTAGGTTGTTGGTTTACTCTGTTGAGAGTTTCTTTTGCTGTGCAGAAGCTCTTTAGTTTAATTAGGTACCATTTGTCAATTTTTGTTGTTGTTACAATTGCTTTTGATGATCTTCATCATGAAATCTTTGCCAGGGCCTGTGTCCGCAATGATATTTTCTAGATTATCTTCAAGAGTTTTTATAGTTTTAGGTTTTACATTTGAGCCTTTAATCCATCTTTAGTTGATTTTTGCATATGGTGTATTTAAAGGTCCAATGTCAATCTTCTGAATATGGCTAGTTAGTTATCCCAGCACCATTTATTGAATAGGGAGTCCTTTCCCTGTTGCCTTTGTCAGCTTTGTCAAAGATCATATGGTTACCTATGTGTGGTATTATTTCTAGACTTTCTATTTTGTTCCACTGGTCTATTTGTCTGTCTTTGTACTAATACCATGCTTTTTTGGTTACTCTATTCTTATAGTATAGTTTGAAATCAGGTAATGTGATGCCTCCAGCTTTGTTGTTTTTGCTTAGGATTGACTTGGCTATTTGGGCTCTTTTTTGGTTTCATATGAATTTAGGATTGCCTTGGCTATTTGAGCTATTTTTTGGTTCCATGTGAATTTTCAGAACTATGGTTCCCTAGGTTTTTTTTCTGATTGTGTGATGAATGTTGTAGGTAGTTTGATAGGAATAGTGTTGAATCTGTACATTGATTTGGGCAATATGGGTGTTTTAACAATATTGACTCTTCCTATCGATGAGGATGGAGTGTTTTTCCATTTGTTTGTGTCATCACTGATTTCTTTGAGCAGTGTTTTATAATTATCATTGTAGGGATCTTTCACCTTCCTAATTAGCTGTATTTCTAGATATTTTATTCTTTTTGTGGCTATTGTGAATGGGATTGCATTCTTGATTTGGCTCTCAGCTTGAATGTTGGTATATAGGTATGCTTCTGATATTTGTATATTGATTTTTTATCCTGAGACTTTGCTGAAGTTGCTTATCAGATCAAGGAGGTTTTGGGGGTTTCTAGGTATAGAATCATACTGCAAACAGGGATAATTTGATTTCCTCTCTTCCTATTTGGATGTCTTTTATTTCTTTTTCTTGCCTGATTGTTGTGACCAAGACTTCCAGTACTCTGTTGAATGGGATTGATGAGAGAGGGCATCTTTGTCTTGTTCAGGATTTCAAGGGGAATGCTTTCAGCTTTTGCCCAACTTTGCATTAATTATTTTGTCTGCTTAGATTGTTCCTCCTCATTTTTGCCTGAGAACTTCCTCTGCTATCCTCAGTGTAATTATCATTTTTGTGGAGACACGCTCTCTGACAAACAGGTTTACCAGTTACTCCTTATTGCATCATTCTATTTCAATTCTCTGTGGAAGACTAGATGTTATTTTTTATGTTTTTTTCTTAATTTTATTATCTGACTACCAAATTTTACTTTATTCCTCTAAAATATAGTTTACCGTAAGATTCAGGTCCCAGTATTGCCTGGCTTAATCACAGCTGTATTTACAGGGCCTTGAACAATGTCTTGCATTTATTAAGCACTAGAATATATTTTAACTAAATTAATATAACTTCCCTGATTAAAATTAGTTTCTGAATCTGATGATTAATAATGTGAATATTTAAGAAGGGATAAGATTTTTCTTTCAGCAACATATTGATACACATTTCAACCCAGCAATGAATTCTTATATTTAAATAAAATTTATGTGGCTCTTTCCTCTGTTTTTAATCTTAGAAGTATACATTTAAAAATTGTAGTTTCATTATTAAATCACATTTAATATACTCAAATGCAGCATATCAACTGTCAAAACTATTGGTGGTTTGATTTGAGAGTAATTTTTAGTGTATAATTTAAATCATATTACAATAGCACAAGGAGAGATAAAATTACTTACCAAAATATAGAAATATCATGTAGTATATTATTTGAAGATTTATTTAATTCAGATAGTATATTCATCTTTATGAAAATATTTTTGATCGGAATAATTTTACTTTGGGATCCAGTTGAGGTCAAGAACATAGGTAGGTTAATGGAACTAAATTGTTTTTAACTTCTTTTGTGGTTTCTAGGTTTAAAAGGCTACCTAGATGTTGTTTTAAAAGGCAACAGTGTTAATAATTACACAGTTGGTATGATAAATTAAAATAATTCACTTTTCTTGAGAAAGACAATTTTGAACTTGTTTACTTTCTCAGAAAGTGCTATGCCTTATTTCTCCCGTAATTCAGATATGCATGCATGCATGTGTATATACTCCAATTGGACATGACAATAAAATATTATGACAAAACATATTATTTCTATGTCCTATAACCTTTGTGGGTTCATTTTTAAGATACTTTGGTGTGGGGAGTGGTGAATCAGTGATATTTGAAGTAGTAGTCAAGCGAGGATAGCAAAGGAAAATTTTTTAGATTTTCTTAAAAAATTTTCAGAATACTTTGGTGTGGGGAATGGCAGATCAATGATACTGGTAGTAGAAGTCAAGGGGGTAGCAAAGGAAAGAATATACATATGATGCTAACAGTATTCTTATTTGTGAAGTGAATTGATTTGGAGAGGCTGGCTAAGGCTTAGTTTTAGAGCCTATATATTTATTATATAGGTATATATTATATATATACCTATTATATATAGGTATATAAATACCTATCTATTTATTACCTATATATATTACCTATATATTTATGACCTATATATTTATTAATATATAGGTCATTAATCTAGGGAGCTGGCCAACTAAGTAATTACCCTGTTTAATAATGGCTCTACAAATCCCGGTAATTCCTACATATCTCACTACTTAGATTATAAGTTAAGCTGGCCACAGGGCCCGCCTTACTGTTCTCTGTCAGCTTGTATGTGTATGTGTGTGATTAGGCACTTGTAAATTTTTACATTGAAGATATTAGTCACGTGGTAGCTATTTTTTCTTTTCTCATATCAGCTTACATGTTAGTAGGCTGTAAGTAAACACCTGATCCAAGTGTGACTGTGAATATTCCTTTTAGATTAAATTAAGGATTCTGAGGTTATTTCTCCAGAACCAGGCCTTGAGACAAGTGTAATCGCAATTATACAGTAACTCCTTAAACACTTAAAACTTAATTATTTAGCAACCTATTAAAGGTGTTATCAAATGCATAGTGATTTTTATATAAAAGTTTTGTAGTCAGTGAAAAAGAAATGACACATATCAAGGTCATAATCAGAATGCATCATTTCAGCTGGAGTTAAAAATATGTATTTAAAAAGTCATGACACTGTGGGTATTTTTATGTTAAAAAAGTGTTTTGATTATTTTTCTCATACATCAAAACTAAGAATTTTAATTCTAGAGGATACTGAAAGAACTGTGATAATTGAAGAATCCAGCATTTTACTCATATGAGGTATGGTTGGCATTTATACAAGCTGTGATTACATTTATATAAAACTCATGAGTTGGATGTGACTCCTTTTGCTAAGATAAACCAGGTTGTTTTCTCACCCCTTGGGTTGATAAATCTCTAATTATGGGGTAATATACACAGATTATAAATTGTATAATTTATGCTACACATTCATCTCAAACAAACATAGTCACAACTGAATTTCTGCAAGGAATCACAGAGCTGGACAATACTGAGGAGTAAATAAAACCTCAGGACATATATTTTTAAAACATACATTGGTAGTTGCAGAAAGACAATAGTTTGCAATATTCTGAAAAGGCTGAATTTATGACTGTAAATGGAACTGTATGTTTATATACACTTATGTATACATATATTGTATAAGATGCTTGTGTGGGATGGCCTCAAAATTAATGTAATTACATACTGCAACTTTGCCCAAAATGTAGAGGTTATCACTCCACTAAGGGGTAAGTAAAATCACAACATTTTATTAGATGGATTACATTTATTATAACAATACCAATTTAGGGGCTGTTTTAAGTGTTTAAAATACGTATGATTATAGGTATAGAATTTGTGAGTGCCTAGGTAACAGACCCAATAAACACAGAAGCAGCTGCTTAATGACAATAACAGGCTCATATATGTCACTTACTAATTCATTCAACCTTTTATTGAGCACCTACTATAACATCAGGCACTGTCTCAGCATTTATTACCAGTTGCTTTGTTTACTTTGTAATCTATAGTTCAGGTAACTGGTTACAGACATTTGATTCACATGTTTCAACTTAAAAGTATTTTTTCTTTATAAGAAAAAATCCCTGGAAGATCACCAAACTATATCACTGGGTGAGTACCACAAAACAGACTCCCATTTTCTTTTGAATCTGTTGAAGGTAACATGTCACTTGCCTTTTTAATTTTTAATTTGATTTCATTTATTTATTTTGTGACAGGATTTCGCTCTGTCACTCAGGCTGGAGTGCAGTGGTACAATCACGGCTCACTGCAGCCTCAACCTCCCAGGCCTAAACAATCCTCCCACCTCAGCCTTCTGAATAGCTGACATCAGGGGTGTGTGCCACCATGCTTGGCTAATTTTTTATTTATTTATTTTGTAGAGATGGGGTCTCCCTGCATTGCCCAGACTGGTTGTGAACTCCTGGGCTCAAGTGATCCTCTTGTCTTGGCCTCCCAAGATGCTGGACTTATAGGCATGAACCACCGTGTCCCATCAGCCTTTTTAATATCAAGGCCAAGAATACACTATTAGACTTTGTATACTTAAAATATCTAAAATTGCTTCCCTGTCTAGCTTATTTCTTTGTTGTCTTGTGTCTTCTTCATATAGTGTCCTATATTCAGCTTATTTTGTATTGGTCTATTCCATAAATATTTATGAAGGCCTTACAGTGTGTCAGACCATGGTGAGTTCTGGGAAACAAAGATATATACTATCAATCTCCACCTAGTAGTCAGGAAAACAGGTAATTTCAGTGCATGTTAAAGGTTTTCGGCTTATTGCGCCTGAGCCATTTGAATCGTAAGCTGCCTCCAGTCACTTTTAGAAATAAGCACAGTTCGTAGGTACATATTGCACATTTGGATATGTTACTAAATTGCCTGGACAGATCTCTCTTAATCAAATTTTATATAAATGTGCTATGAAATAAGTGAAACAGCTATTATTCCTATATTTTCACTCTCCTTTGGTTTGAAATTCCACAGGCAAAAAGAGCATTTCTATTCAACATAAGCATCTCTGTACCTAAAATATATAACTGAGATCAAAAATAATCATAATACAAATAAGTATAAATAAGCTTTCAATACAGTAGACAAAATGGAAAAATAGATTTTTGGGCAGATGAGAGAGATTTTCTTGAGCTCGATAAAATAATACAACTATTAATTATTCTCTCACAAACATACAGTACTTCTCAGAATACTAAAGCTAAAATGCATTAATGATTTAGCGTTAAAATAGATTCAGCCTCCAAGTTATGAGCCATTATTTATTTTTATTTTACCCACATGCACTTATTGATTATTGTCTGACATCACAATATAATAAGAGAAATAAGTATTATTTAGGTATTAATAACAAGTGTAGGCATAAAAGGAAACTTCAATAATTTTAATTCATTGCACATTTTTTTTTCAAGTGCTTATCCTGTTCTAAATGTCTTGCCCAGTGGGAGTGTTTGGTTAATCAGTGGCTAGGCAACAGGATATTTTGTAGACTTGGTCCAAGCTCTCTAAACTTCTGAACTAACTCCTACAATTCACATCTTTGGGTTTTTAGTTTCTCAAGCACAGAACAGGGTTAACAACCCACTTTTAAATTAGCTTATGCAAATGGAGAGTATTTGAGCCCTGGCAATCAGAATTTACATACCAGTGGTATGTAGGGTTATCTTTAAATTAGTGTAGGGCAATGCTCCTACCTTCCGGAGAACAGAGGAGAAAGCTTTTGAGTGAAATCTGATAAAAGAACAAAAAAAGGTAATAAGAATCTCAAAGTCATAGCTACAGATATATACTGGAAATTAGGCTTGGACCATTTTTTTTTTTTTTACATTTTAAATATTGGATCCTATTTGCTTATAAAAAAATTTCTCTCCTAACTTAGGTATTTTATTTTATTTTATTTTATTCATTTTTTGAGACAGAGTCTTACTCTGTTGCCCAGGCTGGAGTGCAGTGGCACAATCTTGGCTCACTGCAACCTCCACCTCCCAGGTTCAAGTGATTCTCATGTCTCAGCCTCCAGATTAGCTGGGATTACAGGCGCGTGCCACCATGTCTAGCTAATTTTTTTGTATTTTTAGTAGATACGGGGTTTCACAATGTTGGTCAGGCTGGTCTCAAACTCCTGACTTCAAATGATCCACCCGCCTCGGCCTCCCAAAGTGCTGGTATTATAGGTGTGAGCCACTGCGCCCGGCCTAGGTATTTTATTTTTATTCATATTTAAAATTTCATCCACCTGCTTTCTTACCACCATCTGTGTAGGTTTGTGTGTGTGCACTGTGTGCATGTGTATGTGACAGAGAGAGAGGGAGACAGAGGATAAAATTGATTTGAAAGAAATTGCTGAGTAGCACATGCTTTTAAACTTACAACATTCCTATACTTTAATTTCAGTGGCCATACTGAATTAAACTGTATCTCTGTGTAAGTGAAGAAAAACTTTTCTCTGTCCCCTTAGGTTATGGAGCTGGGGACTGTGAATTAAACTGAAGGAAAACAGATCGTCGGAAGTTTATTTCACACACAGGGGTTTCCCAGAAAAGAAGCAAAAACCCCAAAGAGGGAGTTAGACCCAGGGGCTTAAATACCTTTTTAACAAAGAGTAATAAAGTATGGAGAAGATATTAGACAAAGGAAAAGGAAGTTTGGACTGAAGCAGGTAAATTGACCAGGAAATGTATGATAAACAAGGATTGTTTAGTAAAGTTTGTCCCTCTGGTAGTAAGAGCTGTCTCATTTTCTTCTTCTTGGTATGGGAGAGAACACCTTTACCCATGTAAATTTCCTTTACAAATATTAATTTATCTTACAAAAGTGAAATTTATGCCCAGCTTTTAGGCAGAAAAGAGGAAAGCAGAGAGAGCTCCTTCTATGTTTGCTGGTTTCTTAATTGCCTTCAGCTCAAAATAATCCTTATGCCAAAGTGGAATATTTGGGGATGGCATATTTTGATCCCCTTCATGTACTTTAGAATATTATTAAAGGTTCATTTAGATAAATTTCTTCCAATTTGTATAGACATATTTTAATTTTACCTTATTATATACCTTAGCTGTTTATCTCCCACCTAAAAGATAGCAGAAATGTTTCTCTTTGTGAGTGCAAATAACACATGAGGCTCTTCAGAAAATAAAGCCAGAATTGTATTCATTCTACTTCTGTTTCAATAAATATTAAATGAATGCATACTATGCTCTCAGAGCTGTTCTAGATGCTGAGAACACAGCAGCCAGATGGGGATAAGTAACAGACAAAATAGCCTGCCCTCATGGGAAGGCATTTTAGTGGGAGTGTTGCAGGAAAGGGGTTCCAATCCAGACCCCGAGAGGGATCTTGGATCTCAGGATGAGTCTGTAAAGTGAAAACAAGTTTATTAGGAAAGTAAAGGAATGAGAGAATGGCTACTCCATAGACAAAGCAGCCCTGAAGGCTGTTGGTTGCCCATTTTTATGGTTATTTTTTGATTATATGCTAAACAAGGGGTGGATTATTCATGCCTCCCCTTTTTAGACCATATAGGGTAACTTCCTGATGTTGCCATGGCATCTGTAAACTATCACGGCGCTGGTGGGAGTGAAGCAGTGAGGACAACCAGAGGTCACTCTTGTGGCTAGCTTGGTTTTGCTAGGATTTAGCCAGCTTCTTTACTACAACCTGTTTTATCAGCAAGGTCTTTATGACCTGTATCTTGTGCTGTCCTCTTATCTCATCCTGTGACTTAGAATGCCTTAGTCATCTGGGAATGCAGCCCAGTAGGTCTCAGCCTTATTTGTCCAGCTCCTATTCAAGATGGATTTGCTCTGGTTCACACACCTCTGACAGGAGCAGAGAGAGAATAGAAGTATGAAAATATTGTTAAAAATATGCCATACCTATATTTTTATGTGCAGTGGAGAAAAACAAGGTGGGGAAGAAAGAATGGGATTGTTGATCTATTGGGAGTTTGCAAATATAAAGAATATAGTCAGAGGAGATCTCAGTGAAAAAGTGACTTCTGAGCAATGGCATATCTAGGGAAAGAACACTGGCAGAAGGAACAAGGAGTACAAAAGGCTGTGAGACAGGAGTTTGAGGAACAGCAAGGAGATCTGGTGCCACTAAGGCAGAATGAGCCGGGGGAGAGCAGCAGGGAGGGAGCAGAGTCATGGAGGTGGGAGGTGTTAGGGCAGAGTAAGGACTTTGGACCTGCAGAAAATGAGAGGGCTTTGAACATAGCAGTAACATGATTTGACTTCACTGTTTCAAAAGAGTCACTCTCCCTGCACTATGGACAACAATTTGCAGTAGGGAAGGGCCTTTCTGACTTGAAATTAAAGGTGTGGCCAAATACCTACTAAAGCTGGACTCAACAAACACAGATACTTTGCTTACTGGGCCAGAAGATAATATGAAAAAGTAAAGATAAATGATTAAAGCAGCTGGATGTAAAATGATAAAAGGCAATAGGTACTTAACCCCGGTGACAAGGATTTGAAGGAGTTATTGAGGTTGTGTCAAGTTCAATGGTGGGTTCCCACTTTGGAGGGGTGGATGTTGCTCACCTCCAGTTTTTACAGTGTGTTAACACAGGCCCAAGTGTTGCTGGGTCTTCAAAGTTTTTAAAAGAAGGTTAGACTCTGAATTCTTATAAGTCCCCTGAGTTTTAGACATATGGACACTAATTTGTATTTTAGACTCTCTTCAGCACAAGAATGTCTGGGCCAATTAAAGCATGTCTAACGGTGGAATTTACCAGAAAGCCTTCAGTTTGCATTTTCTAATCTACAGCAAGATAAAGCCAGTAGTTTCAACACTGGTAAACAAATCAGAGGTAAGATAAAAGATGATGGGAGAGAGATCAGTCTCTAAATTATTTTTTTTTAAGTGAAAAGTTTATAAAATTTTCTTCTTAGAAATATTTAGTCATAATTCAATAATGATTATGGCCTAAATTAAGGCAATGTTTGCCTTAACGATTTTTAATGTGCTATCAGTTTAAAATGATTCTTCACAGAAATACACATTAGAATACTTCATCCTTAAATAGCAGGAACACTCATACAAACATATAATCTAAAACAAATTTCCTTTATGAACCTATAATAGATGGATGGTTCAGTTGTTTTTATTACAAATACATCATTGATTCACAGACCTCAGGCACCAGGAATTGCTGGAATCCATAGACTCACTATGTAGTTTTAGTAAAAATAAAGCAGTAAAAGTCGATAACCCATTTATTATCAATGTGTACCCTCTAAATAAATGGGCATTTTAATGATGGCACTGCCTATTCCAGTGGATAGAGCTGCCTTACAGTGGCATTTATAAGTCATTACTAATGTAAAATTGTACAGCAGGCTGACTGCCTTTCACTCTTTAATGCTAAAGTGCTTTAGGTCTCCAGAGTTGCAATTAATAAGAGCACTCAAACACTAACCTTAGGAATTCCTCACAGGGTGTGCACTCTTTAGTGAGAAAGTATATACTTTGGCTATTTTGCTCTGAATCATTGATCAGGGTTTCAGTATTTTTTTTTTTCTTGGTTGTTTGATTGGTTTTGTTTGTTTGTTTGTTTACAAAGTATATTAGAGAACTATGGCCCCAGCAGTTTTCATAAGAAGGGAATATAGGTTGCCTGGATAAGTATATTTACAAAACAACTCCATCGAGGTCATGTGGATCTTTACCTTCAAAATCCATTGTGCAACTTACAGCAACCTTGATATCGGGGCTTGTGAAATGATTTCAAAAGTGTCTCCAGTTTTGAGAGTGTAAGAATACATATTCTGCATTTTAGTAGCTCTACTGAGTTAGTTCAAAATTTGAGATACTGTAGGAATCATATATATATGTGTATATATATACATATGTAGGAATTATATATATATATATATATATATATATATATATATATATATATATGATTTACACTGTGTCTTATCACAGTATCCTGAATTTTCTGGCTACAAAAATCTTAGGGTAGTCTACTTGAATGAAGGTTGACAGAATTGTACTTTTAAATAGTTCTTCTTATGTGTTCCTGGGATCCTTTCTTCCTTGGGCTTTTCTAGTCTGCATTGGATGCTCATTTTAGTGGCCAAGTAAGAAAATATGGCACTTTAAAATAGATATTTAGCTATTTGGTAATCCTCTAATCCATAATATTGCTTTCGGTTCCCACTGTCTTTTACCAATACTAGAGACCAGAGATAAAACAGATCTCTTTCTCTTTTTAGAGATCGCTCTCTCTCTACCACTCTTTATCTATCTAGATCTCTTTCTTTTTAAATATCTGTTCATTGATCTGTCTATATAACATCTATCATCTATCTATCTATCTATCAATCAATCATCTATCTGTCTGTCTGTCTGCCTGCCTGCCTGCCTGTCTATGTGTCTATTTATCTATCTATCTCTTTCACTATATCTGGCTATCTAGATTTACTGCCTTTAAAATTGCTCCAGGAACATCATCGTTATTCAAGTTTTTTCTGCAAAATCTCTTAAAATTCCTCCATGGGACCATTTTATTTTTAAAATGAATCTTATTAAGCCCTGGCAAAAACAGCATCATTTTCTAGGCCACAAAGAACATATCTGACATATAAAAATCTCTTTTAAAGTTTCATTGGGCAGATGACTTAAACTTCCTAAGTCGTTTTTTTCCTCATTGGTAAATAGGGGATCATAATACTTCAGTTATCATAAATATTAAAACAAAACACTGTATGCAAAATAGTAATTATAATAAGGATTAATGAGAATAATGCTTAGCCCAGGTACTGGTGTAGAATAAGTGCTTTGCCATATTGCAGGATGATAATTATCATGTATTTTTCTATTTAAAGAAGAAATGAGACAGTTTATAGAATAAATTTAATACTGTGTTTAGCCCATAATAAGCACCTGGCAATGGTAGCAGCTTAATTCTCATCATCATCACGACCACCTCCCAAACCATTGACATCTTCTTACTACATAAAATGTCAACTTTTATTCTCTGAATAATAAACAAAATCTACTTGTAGAGAAATAACTCAGTGGATATGAATTGTTTTTAAATTCCATTTAATTTTTGTGGATGATTTGAATATCTTCTGTCAGTTGCCATTCCTTTGCCAGTCTAAGCTGCTTTTGTTTATGGCCTGACTAGATACTTAAATAAAAATTAGAAAATGAAAAAGTTTAAAAATAAAAGCTTGGACTGCACCCATCGTGGCATTTTAGTATGATTAGCCTGAATTTGGCTCTTCCTTGTGCACTAATAGTCAGTGCGTCTGACACATTGGCAGTAGGTTTTTCCAGCACAAATGTTCATGCTTTGTAATATTTTGTACTTAGCTTGTGGACATATTTGTTATGTGTTACTTTTTTTTCTGGCATGCCACAAGGGGATGAAAGTGTGACTCAAAATGTAGAGAACAAGAAAAGCATGAGCGAAATATTTGTGTCTCTCTTCTCTATTTGCTTATGTCCATACTAGTAAATATAATATACTTGCCTAAAGAAGAAATAATGGGGTACTTAGGCAAAACCATAATCATGTTTTTTAAATTCTAGTGTTATATATGTTTTATCAAATAAAAAATTAACTGAGAAGAAATAAACTATGATGCTCTGTGTGATCGTCACTCCCAGAACATACTGTTTATTTATTCATGACTATTCCCTTTACATGACATTCTCTTCTTTCTCTTTGATCCTTAACCATCCCCCACATATTCACATGAAAAAGTACTAATCCTTCAAGATTAAGCTTCAAGACTCATTCCTTCTTTAAAAAGGCTTCCCTATGCCTTACTCCTTTTCTGACCAGAGAGCATTAAAGAGACCCCTCTTTGCTTCCATTGTCTAACCTCCATACTTCTATTATGGCACTTAGCCTATTATATTGTCACTACTTATTTGCCTCGAAACACAAGAGAAACTAGGGGAACTGCTGAGTATGCCTTTATTGTTGTTTTAAACCATAATGATTAGCTTGTAATATGCAATAAAAAACTGTTTCATAAGATAATGCATGTTGAGTATAATGGTTAATAAGGTATCTTTTATGCACCTAGAAGTCACCTGAAATATAACAGCATTTCCTTTCCACTTCAAAGTAGAAATTGTAAAAAAGAATGGTAATCTGAGTATATTTGACCTTTAAGTCACCAGGAGAATCTAAATTTCCAAAGTACAAATTAATGAGTCTTGAAATTGTTCTATGATAATTGGGTTTGTCTTGTGGGAAATGGTGGGACAATCTGAGCACCTGTGGTAACTATGGGGGATACCTGCCTTTGGAGGTCATTAAGTTAGCAGGGATGGAGAAACACAGTCCTACTACATCTGCCCAACATCCAAATCCCATTGAATTTGTGGGGTTTTTAATTTTTTTTTTTTTGCCTTCCTTTAAAGAAATGGAGAATAATTTACTCCCTTTATAACAACTTACGGAGGTCTATTATCTCCATGAAACTGACTCAATATGGCTTCTCCGTCTACTTAAGGCCTGCTCTATATAGATTTCCCTATTTATGTCAATAAACCAGTGGGAAAGAGATAAGCCTATCAGTTCTCCAATCATAGATTTGTTTTCATTTTACTAAAATATAGATTCTCTGATTTGTTTAAGGTTGTAGCTATTTTCTTTCAGGTGAAAGGTCATGGTAACGGGTCGCTAATAACTTGAAAAAGATATATAGATATTGGTAAAAGATATAGTATCATATAAATAAATTAACAAGTATCTTTTATTTAACATTGTCTCAAGGTGCCTAAGGAGTATGAATGTGCATTATTAATAAGGTTGATCAGTAGTTACACTGCAAAATCTTATATCAGATTTATTTGCCATTCAGAGAAAATTAATTCTGCCCTTCTAGATTCAGTTCTATTAGGATGCAATGCTTCATGTTTAATACCTTATTTGGTAGAAGATAGAAGAGGAGGTAATTCTGCTTATCTTGCATTATTTAACAATGCCATTTTAAAGTAATTTTGGAAGAATGGATTCCATACCCAATCTTCTGGTTTAAGACAATTGTTGAGAAAGTAATGTATATGTTGGAAAATGATAGACATTTTATTGATCAAGATTTAATTGCTTCAAACTACATCTCCTTTATAATCTCATTTAACTCCAGGTACACTAGAATCTTTATGTTTCCTGACAAAGCTTCTCTGTTTCCTGACAAAGCTTCCAGGAAGAAAAATAAGACATTTCTGGCTTTTTTAAAACAAATGATTCAGGGGGCTGGGGAAGAGGAGTGACAAAAATGTCTTTAGGGTATTTGACTGACTTTAGGTGAAATTTTAGAAGATCTTAAATATCTAGCCTTATGCTAAGTGAATATTGGTTAAATCTTTATAGAGAAAACAAATATTTTCTGCACATGTTTCTATTAGGAAACACACTAACAGTTGTTCAATTTCTACCTCATAGAAATTTGTAATTTATAACCTATAAATCTCATAAAAATGTATCATATAAACATGAATTATTATATCAATTCTCAATAAGGTTGACTTTAGAATTATTATTATTATTATTTTGGGAGGGATGAGTCCTCACTATGTTGCCCAAGCTTGTCTCAAACTTCAAGCCTTAAGCAATCGTACCACCTCAGCCTCCTAAGTACCTGGGATTACAGGCATGCACCACCATGCTCAGCTAAAATTATTTTTAGCTGGAAGATCCCTTTAGGAATTCACATATCTATATCTATATCTATATCTGCATGCATAATTTTGAGATATTGAGGGTTTGGTTCTGGACCACTGTGGTAAATATTGCAATAAAGCAAGAATAAAGCAAGTTTCATGAATTTTTTGACTTCTCAATGCATATAAAATTTATGTTTACACTATTCTGTAGCCTATTAGGTGTGCAGTAGCATCATATTTATAAAAACAGTATACATACCTTAATTAAATTACTTTAAATTGCCAAAGATCCTCTGAGCCTTTAGTGAGTTGTAATCTTTTGGATGGTGGAGGATCTTTCCCTGATGCTGATGGCTTCTGATTAATCAGGGTGGTGGTGAAGGCTGGAACGGCTGTGGCAATTTCTTAAAATAAGACAACAGTGAAGTTTGTTATATGGATTGACTCTCCCTTTCACACAATATTTCTTTGTAGTATGCAAGGTTATTTGACAGCATGTGACCCACAGAAGAACTTCTTTCAAAATTGAAGTCAGTCCTCTAAAACTCTGCTGCTACCTTATCAACTAAGTTTATGCAATGTTCTAAATCCTTCGTTGTCATTTCCACAATGCTCCCAGAATGTTCACCAGGAGTAGATTCCATCTCAAGAAACTACTTTGCTCATCCCCAAGAAGCAACTCCTCTTCTGTTCAAGTTTGATCATGAGATTGCAGCAGCTCAGTCACATCTTCAGGCTCCACTTCTAATTCCAGCTCTCTTGCTATTCGAACCACAACTGCAGTTATATCCTCCGCCAAAGTCTTGAACCCCTCAAAATCACCCATGAGGGTTGAAATACACTTTTTCTAAGCTCCTGTTTATTTTGATCTTCTTCAGTCAATCATGAATGTTCTTAATGGCATTAAGAATGGTAAATCCTCAATCCTTGCTTGAACCTAGCAGTTCACAGCTGCAATGAGCTATGATTGCACCATTGCACTCCAGCCTGGATGACAGAGCAGGACCCTGTCTCAAAAAAAAAAAAATGGTAATTCATTAAATCATGAATTATTCTTTCCAGAAGACTTGCAATCTACTTACCCAGAATCATCAGAGGATTCACTATCTATGGCAGCTATAGAGAGTGTTATATGTATATAACACTAAAATCTTATAAAATGTATTTTTAAAATAATAACACTTGAAAGTTGAAATTACTCTTGATCTATAGACTGGAGTATGTTGTGTTAGCAGGCATGAAAACAACATTAATGTCCTTGAACATCTCCATCGGAGCTCCTGGGTGACAGAATGCATTGTAAATAAGCAGTAATATTTTGTAAGGAGTCTTTTTTTTCTCTGAGAAGTAGGTCTCAACAATTTGCCTAAAATATTCAGTAAACCATACCATAAACAGATGTGCTGTCATTCAGGCACTGTTCTATTTAGACAGCACAGGCAGAGTAGATTTAGCATAATTCTTAAGGGCCTTAGGATTTTCAGAGTGGTAAATAAGTATTGGCTCAACTTAAAGTCATCAGCTGCATTAGCCTTTTACAAGAAAGTCAGCCCGTCCTTTGAAGCTTTGAAGCCAGGCATTGACTATTCTCAGCTAGGAAAGTCCTAGATGGCATCCTTTTCCCAAGGGAAGGCTGTTTCATCTGCATTGGAAATCTGTCGTTTAGTGTAGCCACATTCAACAAGTATCTTAGGTAACTGTTCTGGGTAACTTGGTGCAGCTTCTGCATTAGCACTTGCTATTTCACCTCACACTTTCATGCTATGGAGATTACTTCTTTTTTAAAACCTCATGGGCCAGGCACGGTGGCTCACGCCTGTAATCCCAGCACTTTGGGAGGTCGAGGCGGGCAGATCACAAGGTCAAGAAATCGAGACCACCCTGGGCAACGTGGTGAAATCCTGTCTCTGCTAAGAACACAAAAATTAGCTGGGCGTGGTGGTGCACGCCTGTGATCCCAGCTACTCGGGAGGCTGAGGCAGGAGAATCGATTGAACTGGGGGAGGCGCAGATTGCAGTGAGCCGAGATGGCACCATTGGACTCCAGCCTGGTGACAGAGCGAGACTGTCTCAAATAAATAAATAAATAAATAAATAAAAATACAACCTCATGAACCAACTTCTGCTAGCTTCTAACTCTTCTTCTACAGCTTCCTCACCTCTCTCAGCCTTTATAGAATTGAAAAGAGTAAGAGCTTTGCAATGGATTAGGCTTTGGCTTAAGGGAATATTATGGCTGTTTTGACTTTTTTTTTTATCCAGACCATTGAAACTTTCTCTCAACAATAAGGCTGTTTTGCTTTCGTTTTGGGGGGCTTTATTTTTTTGTTTGTTTTTGTTGGTTGGTTGGTTGGTTGGTTTTTGAGACAGGATCTCTCTTTGTCACTCAGACTGAAGTGCAGTGGCATAATTACAGTTCATTGCAGCCTCGAATTTCCAGACTCAAGAGATCCTCCCACCTCAGCCTCCTTAGTAGCTGGGACTACAGGTGCACACCACAATGCCTGGCTGATTTTTGTATTTTTTGTAGAGATGGGATTTTGCCCAGGTTCAGGCTCATCTCAAACTCCTGGGCACCAGCAGTCTGGCTGCTTTGGCCTTCCAAAGTGGTGGAATTATAGGCTTGAGCCAGAGCGTTTGGCCCGTTTTGCTTTCTTACCATTCATATGTGACTGGAATAGCACTTTTAATATCCTTCAAGAAAATTTCCTTTACATTCACAACTTGACTGCTCCTTGACATAGAAGGCCTAGCTTTTGGCCTTTCTCAGCTTTTGATATGCCTTCCTCACTAAACCTAATCATTCCTAGCTTTAGTTAAAAGTGAGAGATGTGCCACTCTTCCTTTCAATTAAATACCTAGAGGCCATTGTAGATTATTAATTGGCCTAATTTCAATAATTGTTTTGTCTCTGGGAATAGGGAGGCCCAAAGAGTGGAAGAGAGGAGTTGGGGAAATGGTCAGCTGGTAGAGCGGTTGGAGCACACACATTTATTGATAAAGTTTGTTGCCTTTTATGGACATGGTTCCTGACACCCTAAAACAATCACAATAGTAACATCAAAGATTAATGATTACAGATCACCATACAGATGTGATAATAATGAAAAATGAAAAAGTTTGAAATATTGCAAGAATGACCAAAATGTGACAGAGACAGGTAGTGAGCACATGCCATTGGAAAAATGGCACCAATAGACTTGCTGAATGCAGGATTGCTACACACCTTCAATTTGTAAAAAACACAGTATCTGGGAAGTGCAATGAAGCAAAGCAGAATAAAACAAGTTATGCCAGTGTATGTATATACACACACATACACTGACATAATGTTTGTTCTTTTCATATCATCTATTGTATGGTTTTACTAAAAAACTCAGGCTCGCCTTCTTGAAAATGTATATATTATTAATGAGATGACCCTAAGTTTATATTAATGTTTTGAAGGAGACTTGAAATTCATATTTAATGACATATTATTTTGGCATAATTGATGATGATGTGGGAAATAAGTCTTGTATAACTGACAAAAATTGGAACTTAAATAGAAGACAAACTCAGTGGGACTTGGATATATCAGCTTATGCATGGGATCTCTTCAATATACTTGGATTTGGGCTTTTTTTTTTTTTTTCTTTTTTGAGATGAAGTCTCACTCTTGTCGCCCAGACTGAAGTGCAGTGGCATAATCTTGGCTTACTGCAACCTCTGCCTTCCGGGTTCAAGCGATTCTTCTGCCTCAGGCTCCCAAGTAGCTGGGATTACAGGCTCCTGCCACCACACCCAGCTAATTTTTGTATTTTTAGTAGAGATGGGAATTCGCCATGTTGGCCAGGCTGGTCTCGAACTCCTGGCCTCAGGGGATCTGCCTGCCTAGGCCTCCCAAAGTGCTGGGATTACAGGCATGAGCCACCACACCCAGTCGGATTTAGGCATCTATTATATAGATTAGCAATGCTACTACTAAAATGATCCTTTTCCACCCTAATTTTCTTGGGTTTTCATAGATTACTAAACTGGAAATCTATGAAATATACCAAGTTTTTCTTGGAATATATGATTTCCAGTTTACAGTTGTGAAAGAGAAAAGTCTAAAATTATAATCGATTCAAGGAAAGGTAGGTAAGGGGATTTGCCCCAGAACATTGAACTATAGGAGTTTATTAGTTTGCTAGAGCCACCTTAACAAAGAACCGTAAACTGGGTGCCTTAAAAATAGAAGTTTATTATCTCACAGTTCTGTAATCTAGAAATCCAGGATCAATATGTTTGCAGGGTTGGTTTCTGCTCAGGGCTATGAAGACAAGATTTGTTTCAGGCGTCTCCCCTTCGCTTGTAGTTGGCTGTCATTTCTCTGTGTGTGTCTGTGTCGAGATTTCCCCATCTTATAAAGACATGAGTTCTGTTGGATTAGGGCCCACCCTGATGATCTCACTTTAACTTAATCACCTCTGTAAAGACCCTATCTTCCAATAAGGTCTTGTTCTTAAGTACTGGGGGTTGGGACTTCAATATAGAAACTTGGAGGGAGTGGGTACAATTCAACACATAACAGGAGGGAAAGGTTGAATTTAAAAGAATGATCTGGAAAATTTTTTTCCTCTGGCAGGTTTGTACTTGCAATTTTAAGATATTTTTAAAATATCAACCTTTTCGTGGTATCTGTGGTATGTATGGGAGGAGACTAACAAAATTAATTTTGGCATAAACTGAATACTTTTAGTGTATCTGATGAAGATAAAAATATATAATAAATAAAGCTAAGAGTTATGTATAATGGAATGTTGGTAGTTTGCAGGAAATTTATCCTGATAAATAATATTTTTGAATAATAGATTTAGTATAAAATTTGTACACATTTACTATTTTTAGAATATGCGTATGTAGTTTTATTGCTCCTTTTGACTGTTATTATTACTTAAAGTTTTCTTTTTTGAAGGAAATCTAATCTATTTTCTCAACAAAAATATAACATCCTAACTTATATAATGTAGAATTACCCATATTGTCTCATCAATTACCCATTCATCTTGGACTCCAAGCTTTAAGAACATTATTAATCGTTTACTTTACTTCCCATGTTGTATGATAAGAAAGTGGATGTCTAAAGCAGGGAAAGGATTTGCCAAATGCTATGCAATTAGTAGAAAATGCAGGGCAAGAACCTAAATGTTACAGAAAAAAATTTCAACAATTTTACAATTTTAAAGGACCTTTGAGTTCATCAGCTCTGTAATTTTCCAGATGAGAGAACTAAGACTCAGAAAAGTTAAATAATTTGTCAAAGTCATACAGTTAGCTCACTGGTAGAGTAATTACCAAAGTGCAGGCTTAACTGCTGCACTAACTTCTAAATCAGTTCAATCAAGATTATTGTCAAGGGATGTTTTAGTAGCTGCTAAGTTCTGAATGTTTGTGTCCACCACCCTCCCCAATTTTATAGTGGGGCCTTTGGAAGGTGATAAGATCACGAAGGCAGAGCCCTGATAAGTTGGATTAGTGTCCTTATAAAAAAGGCCTCAGAGAGCCGACTTGTCCCTTTTACCACGTGAGGTCACAGCCAGAAGATGCCATCTATGAGGAAGGGGTCCTCACTAGACACCATATCTGTCAACACCTTGTTCTTGGACCTCCCAGCCTCCAGAACGATGAGAAGTACATGTCTGCAGTTTGTGAGTCACCCAGTTTATGGTATTTTGTTTTAGTAGCCCAAAGAGACTAGGACAAAGCCTTAAGTAACCTACACTGATTTCCACAACCCTTTCCTCCAAACAACCCTAAATAAAACTACTAAAAGTTTTAGCAAGTACATACATAAGTAGGGAAAATAGAGTATGTATCTTGCAGTCTTGGAACTATTGAAGTTGCACCTCAATTTGTACTATTATCAGATTAACTGGCCCATTATTAAGAAGAAAAAATAATAGTAAAGCTTAAACATGACGTTTTGTCTTCTCACCATCTGAATATTTAATTAGATTGCTACTTCTTCCTTATTCCCTCCTGGAACCTCCATTGAATTATCTGATGTCTTCCTCATACCATTCTTGTCAAGGCAGGAAGTAAATTGAGTCTAATTATTAATTCATTTGTTGTGGTCTTTTCCCTTATTGTGGTGCCTTATATTTTTTTCTCATTCAATTTTCATTTATCTTTGAATCTACCAATTATGTGATTATTGTATTATCTGATTTCATCGGAAATATTCTTTCTCTATCAGCATATAATCTTATCTCCTTTCATTTTTAATCTCTTTTTGCACAGCCCCACATCAAATATCTATAAACATTTTTAAGGCTTCTCCAGCAAGACATGCCCAAACAAACAAAATAAGAATTATGATAATTTCTAGAAGTCTATATACTACACTACTCTCCAACTGTCTCTCTTCTCATTTTCTTCAAATTATATTAATACTTTGTAACTAAGTTTAATCTTTATATTCAGTGGATCCGAATTTGTATTTTCCTTTCTTTTCTCTTTGAAATTCATGGTCTAACTACCCCCACTATGGTACAGAAACTATGCTTAATAAATTGAAGCAGTAGAAGAAGAAAGGCATTGTGAAGTAATTGCTTACATTTATGGTTGGAGCTCTGAGAAACTGATAAATTTCCCATGATAATATACTTAAAAAGAGGTGAAGTCAGGATTCCTTAACAAAGAATTTCTTCATAGTCTATGTTAGTCCTGCTATAATAGGACTAACATTTTACTAAAGCAAAAGTTAATGGTCTTTTTTTCAGTCTTCATCCTCATTGAAAATTCTGCACTATTTGATCCTATTATACCCTTCATGATCCCTTTTCTGCCATTTGCTTCTATAAAGCATAATCATGGCTCTCCTTTTTCTTCTTTCACTCCTTTTTTCTCATGATTCCTTCTTCTATGTCTCTGCCTTCCCTCAAATTTAATCGAATCGTTGAGATGATGTTCACCTATCTTGCCTTTTCTAGAACAGTGGCTGTCTTCAATCTATGGATCGTGACTAATGGTTGCATAATGAAGTCAGTTTAATGGAATCAGATGAGAATTATTTTGATAAACCAGAATAGAACAGAGTGAATCTCATATAGCAAGCATTACTTTTGTTTCGAGAGACTTTTTTCATTATGTGTGGTAGTGTGGCAGGGGTGGGAGTGGGGGCGGGGATTTGTATTGGTTTAAGAGAAAATGTATTTCTTAACTATAAAGTCATGCTTAAAAGACTTTCAGAAACACCTCTCTGACTAGACTGTCTTCCTTGGCATTATTTTTGTGCTTTTTCATAATACATGTTATGATAAAATTTATTTTTATTATTTTCACAATACAATTTATTTATATGTAATTCACATGCCATAAGACTCATTCACCTAAAGTATACAATTCAGCTGGGTTTTATAGTATATTTATACAGTTGTATGACCATCTTCACAATCTAGAATTTAGAATATTTAAATCATCCCAAAAAGGAAAGCTCTACCTATTAGCAGTCACTCACAGTTTTCCTTCAAACTCCCAAACCTGCTAGGTGTGGTGGAGCATACCTGTAGTCCAGCTACTCAGGAAGCTTAGGCAGCAGGATTACTTGAGCTCAGGAATTTGAAAGGAGCCTGGGCAATATAGCAATACCTTGTCTCTAACAATGACATTAATAAAAATACTCCCAAGCCCTAGGCAACTTCTAATCTACTTTCTAACTCTACATCTTTGACTATTCTGGACATTTCACATAAATAGAATAGTACAGTGTAGTATTTTGTGTCTGGCTTCTTTTATTTGGCATATTGTTTTCAAGGTTAATACAAGTTATAACATATATCTGTACTTCAATCCTTTTTTTTAAATTTTAATTTTTCTGTTGAGGTGAAAGTCATATAACATAAGATTAGCCAGTTTAAAATGTGCACTTATGTGGCACTTAGCACTTCACTATAATGTTCAACAACCACATATATCAAATTACAAAAGTATTTTTATCACCTACTTCATTTCTTTTTATTGCTGAGTGACATTACATTGTATGAATACTCTACATTTTGTTTATGTATTCATTATTTGATGAATATTTGGATTGTTTTGATTTTTGGGTATCATGAATATTGCTACTATGAATGTATTTGCACAAGTTTTGTTGGCAATGTTTTTTCATTCAGGAACTTCATATATCATTTTTAATTCATATGATCATCATTTACATAACTGATTTACATACAAACTCTGGATTTAAGGGCTAGTTAGTAAGCTTTTTGTATTGCCTTAAAAAATAAGTGAACTTATCTTTGCTATCTCCCCTGACTTTCACTTTTTCTGCTAGTAATACAGCCATCTCTGTCCATTTTGATACCATCCTGTCCCTTGTGTCCACATCCTGATAGTTAACAAAATTCATAGTAATTTCCTCAAATCTTTCAGGGTATTACTCTCTTTCTATTTTCAATACTAACATAATATAATCCAAACTTTTATTCCATCTATCTGGGTGATTACAATTATCATCTTGTTATTCCTTCTACCATTGCCTCTTTCTAAATTCTCTCAAATTCATCTTGCTTGTCTCAGGCATATTATTCTTCCTAATGTGCTGCTAGAACCAAATCAAGACTATTCTCAAAGATATCAATGCCTCATCTCTGAAACACCTCCCTATCTTTCATAGTCTATTATAATTTTGCACCATTACACTTACCACTAATGGACAGTATGAATTTGTGGTTTATTTTCTGTCTCTCACAATCGGAAATTAAGCTCCATGAGAGTAGAGGGAATTTTTTTTCCATTTATTTCCTTCTGTGCCCCAGCTCTTTGCACTATATCAAGGAACTCAATAATTATTTGTGGAACCAAATCCAGTGTTCTCTTCAACATAATCTAACACATATTCTCCCAGGTCATTTGCATTATTTCTTGTCTTGTATCTGTAGCTATATTACAAAGTTGTAATTCTCGTCATTTCTGAATAAATGCATGTTTTCCTACTTCTGTGTTTATTTCAGTTTAAGCCAAATGAAGAAGTGGGTAAGCATGGAAATAACCGAGGCTGGAGGCTTATGGCTCAGGATTAATGGGGGGTTGCTCAAATGGCCCTTTATCTTAGAAGCTGTAATCAAGGTTATCTCAAAAGATATTTGCAAATAGTAAAGATGGAGTAGGGGACGCAAGAGATGATCTTAGGGGAAAGACATAAAATCCAAAGATTTATATAGAAATGGAGACCATAAACACAAGATACATTTACAGACATCAGATCTACTAAGGGGCTCAAAGGCCGGGTACAGTGGCTCATGCTCATAATCTCAGCACTTTGGGAGGCTGAGGCAGGAGGATCCTTTGGGGCCAGGAGTTTCAGACTAGCCTGCACAACATGACAAGACCCTGTCTCAACAAAATAATAAAATAAAATAAATAAAATAAAATAAAATAAAATAAAATAAAATAAAATAAAATAAGCTTGGTATGGTGACACCCACCTTTAGTCCCAGCTACTCAGGAGGCTGAGACGAGAGGATCGCTTAGGCCCAGGAGTTCAAGGCTGCAGTGAGCTATGATTGCACCATGGCACTCCAGCCTGGGTGACAGAGACCCTGTCTCAAAAAATAAAACATAAAAAGTCTCAGACCTAAGGAACCTGGGGAGTTTGGGCTGCATGGAGGCAAATAGTTATTTTATTAGATACCTGTGTGTACTTAAGGCCCCCAGATGGCTCTCTGTGCCTGCGTTCATACCATTGCTTCTACTGGGAATGATTTTCTATATTTCTCATATATTCACTTGAAACCCTAGTAGCATCAAAACATACTAGAAATAGAACATTGACTAATCATTTACTATGTGCCTAGCACTGTGCTTGATAATTGATTTAATTCCAATGAGAGAAATTCAAGTTATTATTCTCATTTACTATTTACTACTTTAAAAGTGTGAGAAATTTGGTCATGAATAAATAGCTTTTGGACAAGAATCACAGCATTCATATTCATTACATTCATATTCATCTCCCAGAGAATAAAGCCTCTTTCTTGGCATGTAATAAAACTCAACAGCTGTTTGTTGAATGAATGGTTGAGCAGATAGATAAATAAATTGTATTAACTTACAAATAATAAGAGATTCACATTATATGATTTTTCCCAAATGAACTGTTTGTATGTTTTTGAAGATTTTAATAATATTTGTTAGAGAGTTTTTGAAAATTCTTTTGGCTTTTTATAAATCCTTTTTCTTGGCAATACTTGCTGTAATAGATTTATATTATGGTAAACAAGCCCATAAACCATACAAAACACTATAATCATGCAATTCATCATTTCTTTAAAAGTGCAAATATTATCCCAGTGGGTTTGTAGTTCCTCTATGGAAACTGATCAAGGGACCCCAAGTACTGAAGAAACTTTAACTTTTAGCAAATACTTTGTGTGCAGTTATTCTTCCTTGAGTCATTTTGTGCTTTAGTGAAAACCACAATTCACTCAACTTGTCATGATCTTCTATTTTGTTCTGTGTTCCAGTTTATAGCATAGTCTGTTACTAGACTTACTTAAAACTCTTAGTGTACCCAGATATCATAACATGAGAAAGGAAACACAATATTAAATGCATATAAATTTAAAAGTAATTTATGAGATAGTGTGAATTATCTAAGTGACTACAGATAAAGCTATTTTTAAATATATATTTTAACAAATACATTTCCCAATCCTTAGAAATTTTAACCCATGGCCTCTGTGACTGGTGGGATTTATTGCAATGTGGTATCTCAAAATACTATAAATTAAATAATATACCAGCAAGTTGTGATTAATTAAATTTTCACTTAGTTATGTCATAATTTTTTGACCCATAAATAGTAGTGTGTTAATTTGTGTCATGCAAAATTAAGCACTTTGGAGCTTTATAATTATTTCAAATGTAAAAGTTCCATGATGTCTTCAAGGCTCCATCGTGTGATCTGACCTCATCTATGAGACCACCCAAATAAAGAACTGCTTTCAGCATTTTGAGTTCCCAAGGATCTTTATGTAAATGATCATCTTTTGCCAAAAATTCAGATAATTTACATGCCAAACTCTTAGGGCACTTGTAAAATAAGATTTATGGGTCATCTGAGCCAAATCTTAGGACCTACATAACAGTTACTTATTAGCACAGAAAGCTAGGGATGTAAAAGCATTTATTCAATAAAAATTCAACACCAACAGTGTGCTAAGCATAGTGTAAGGTATTGCTATCCAGCAGGATATTCTGTCGTATTTGAAAGAAAAACCCCATTAAATATAATGTGTATGTTGCTTATATTGGCCCTAATATTATATAATTTTGAATATTCTGGAAAGTTTCGTATTTTTCCTTTTTTCCAAATTAGAGTTATGAAGTCGCCAAATTGAATTTGTGTTATCATCATTAAAGTACACAGATTTTAAATATATCTGCATTCATCTTAACCATGGCTCCCTATAAAGAAAATATTTATTTTCATTTTCCATCTTTCAAATGCTTAAACTTATTTCATAAATGCTAAATAGACATTTAATGCACATTGAATCAGTGAATGATTGTGAGAACATATATCTAATTTCTAATTCTTCTCCCTCTCCATTATTCCCTTCAGGTAATCCCACTCTGTTCCTAATGTGATGTAACAGTTTTTTTCTAAATTGATATTCATGTAATATTAAATTATTTTTTAGCAAAATAGAAATCCATTAATTCATATTTGCCATCAATTTGTCAACTAGAATATCTTCTTTTGTGTGTCTTTGGAGCATCTTTGGACAAGAAGGCCATTCAATCAAAACTGATAAATATAAAGAATGAAATGAAAAATACTTCTTATTGACCTACATTCAATAAATAAGGCTACTAAATTGTGTTCACTGTGCTACAGGCTTGGACATATGTAACAATCAGAGAAAGCATAGTGACTGTGAAATACTGGATATTATTCACATTTTATTATGGAATGATATTTGACTTTAACAACCGCTAACCTTTCTTTCTTGAAAGCTCAAGTGGCAGAATAGCAATACAAAACTTTGACCATTTAAGTGTATAGACAATAAAAATGAAGAATGTTGAAAAATACATTCATAGTTTATTTTTAAAATTGTTTCATTAAAGGGAAATACTTTCATTCTCAAACCAAAAGGCCTTTGTCACTCAACCTGTTTTATAACTAGGGCATTTACACCTATCCAGTCACCATGAAAGTCTGCTTCAACTAAAACTAAGAGAAAGAGTGCAACTCCATCAGACCTAAACTAAACCATCAGCATTACTAGAAAGATAATTAAAAATGCACATTTTTCGTAAAGCAGCCGTATGTGCATCTGTGTATATTTGTGTGTGTGCTTTTTTAACATCTTGCATATATTGAGAAATCCAGCATAAATAAATAGAATAATTGCAATAAGGTATGTGGATGTAACTATCATTCATAAAAATTTATTAATTTATCACTTTAGAACCTTACTAATTAAGTAGAAATGTTAATTTTGAAATAGTAAAATGTTGGCAAAATGCCTTCTGAACTTACAGTCTAAATACAGTGAGCAAGGTAATTGAAAAAATATTTTATTACAAATATTAATGACAGAATCTTATTTAAAGGGTAGAAAAATATCAACAATAATCAACATCAAACAAGAATCTTGGAGATACTAGAGCACAGCCAAGTTGTCAGTAAATATGAAAATAGATGATCAGAATGATATAATTAAAGTTAAACTCAACGAATCAATATGGTTTGACAGGAAGATGGGTTGACATACAAAACAATTTTGAATTAATATATTTCTAATGATGGATGTATTTCTTGAAGCTGGGGTACATTTCTAGGCATTGAAAGGATTCTTTCATTAAAAACAATGTTCATTTCACTTTATAATCCTGAAATGATAATTTTAGGATTTACTGTTTTTGCTCATGTGAATATTTTAGAAATAGAGAAATTGGCTAATTTATATGAGAAAATTTTAGTATGTTATTTATTATTAATATTAGAAGGCTTATATATTATTATTAATGTTTGCAAGCATCATTTTACAGCTGCTTTCTCGGGAATATTATCTTTTACATCAATTGAATTAAAGAACTAAAAATCTCTTTAAAAATGTCAGTTGATTTTTTCTTAACCACCTGTATTGGAATATTCTTACAACGTGATGTGGTTTGATTGAAGCAGAAAAAGGAATGCAGTTTATCCCCTTATTTACTCTTTTTTGGTTTGAATCACAGAAAGCCATTTGAGAATTTAATCATCCTTTCTACTTTCTCCTTCAATAACTTATTGATTCAGGTAAATGTCTGTTTTTAATAATATGTTTTCAGCTTCCTCTAATAAGAGTTTTAGCAAGACTTAATGAAATAATTTATTTTGAATAACATAGAGAACAGATGCTTTATGAGATTTTAAATTTGTGTTCTAGTAATTTTGAAAATACTCTTGTTTAAAATCATTTTGGATACCCCCACTTTCTTGGGAGAGCCAGAGACAGGTACGGAGACAGGTGACCTATGGATGAAACTGTGGTATGTTGTCTCATGGTATCATATTTTGTTTTGTTTTTCCATCATAGTTCTTGTGGACATTTTGGGGTTATTTAAATGTTATGTATTTATTGATTTTTAATGTTTATCTCCTGCCCCCATCTGCTTTGTGAATTTCATAAACTGATGAAACAATGTTTATTGACCACTGAATACTCACCCATCTCAAACGGTGCTCAATTTTTATTTGTTGGACAAATTAATGAAGTTAATCACTGAGGTGAAGGGTTGATATTTATCAGTCAGGAATGTCAGAATATGTATTTCTCAACCACCATTTTGAAAATTCATTTTTCTTTCACAACTTGTGTTTAATTATATGTTTAATGAATTGAGGAAACATATGTGTAGAAATCCAGAACCTTTATTTTAATCTAGTCTAGAAACTAGCTGTGTGGCCCTGAAAAATGTATTTTATAAAAACTTTCTATTGATTTTTTTGTAGGAGGGAAAATGTGTTTTATTAACCCCAATGGTGTATTTTGTGGTTGAGCTGAACAAATATAATAGAGTGCTTTACGTGCCCTGTGTCATTTCATGACAGTTTTCCAACATATAATCCTTGGTAAAGCCTTTTCACCAGTTTCCTGTGATTTCTTTATGTGGTTTTTGAAGTCAATTCATATAGCTTTAGAAAGTTAAGTGTGTGAGCTGGTTTTTGTCCTTTCAGAATATCATTGTTGTTGTTACTCCTCTTAGACCATAAAAACTTGTTCATTCAGAATATTTCTGATGGTTTTGCTGCAAAGCTTGGGAGAGGTGACAGTTTCTTTCTAAACCAGCTACATATTTCATTTTCACTCAAAAGGTCTTCACTAGTGTCCAGCATTATCCAGAATACGATGTGGGGCTTTTCCTTGGTTTTGAGGGTATATTTTGCCTAGAATTGATGGTTTCATTTTGGCTAGTCTATCACATCCTGATTATTTTTTGTGCTTTGGGAAGAAAACTGTCATTAGAATTTATGAACAAACAAACTGGCTACTCTTCCTGTCCCACATTTCTAGCATTTGGCAATGATCTGGGCTTTCATAGGTTTAGAGACTTGGTTGGTTAATGCATTCCTCATTTACCGATATAACAAGTAGAGATTCACTGTCTTTAGAGTGGGAATTTACATTTAGCATCTAGCGTGCAGTCAACTTCTTAATAAAAATATATTTGGAAACATTGTTAATGAAAGTTTCACTGGAAATAAAATAAAGAATAAGCATTTGATTTTTGTAAGCAGCATAGTCAATTTGCAGACTTATTCCTAACAAATATACTCTAGTGGAATACATATCAACTTCTAGTTGCTACAAACATGCACTCCGAAACTTTAGTTAGAAAACATAACAATGTGAAAATACAAATTTGGTCACACTGTTTATGGTTAGGTTTATTGTTCTAATATCAGGTGGATTACGTAGACAGCAATAGTCCAATTCTGAATGGGTGAATAAAGGGGAATATTTTCCATTCCAAAGTCATTGTAAAGCTTGTGGATAATGGATGTATAAATATTGTTGTACATGTTTTTCAATGTTGAAGGTATTACCAAAGAAGTTATTACAAGGTCTCTGTTGTGGAAGATTTATGCTTCAGAATTAGAAAGAAAAACCTTAGTATTACTTTCCCTAAACAAAACAAAACAAAACAAAACAAAATGAAAATTATATGCCACTGAAAGCTCTTTGTCCTTTCCAGTGAATAATTGTGTGTGTGTGTGTGTGTGTGTGTATGTGTGTGTGTGTGAGAGAGAGAGAGTGTGTGTGTGCATGTGTGTGTTAGGGAAATGGGGGGGATGAGGGAGGGAAGGGAAGAATGTGAATAGATTGTGCATTTCTCAAAAGCATGTATAGTGCAGTGAGGCATTTGTTTGTTGCTTAATAACTCCTTTCCTTCAAAATTAAAATTTTGTATAGTTTTAACTGTGACCTCCATTCATTCAAAACTTGTTTTATTCTTCACTAAGTTTCTTCTGTTAAAATCTGCATGATTACAGATTTTCTTGGCTCCACCATAAGAATAACATAAACTTTGTAATTGTTGATTTGCAATAAAGAATACTGATGTTTATATACTGCTATGAAAGTATACTGAGGCCAGATGAGGTGGCTTGCCCCTGTAATCTTAGCACTTTGGGAGGCAGAGGTGGGAAAATTGCTTCAGGCCAGGAGTTCGAGACTAGCTGGGCAACATAGTGAGATACTGTCTCTACAAAAAATAAAAAAAAAAATTAGCCAGGCATGGTGGCGCATGGCTGTAGTTCCAGCTACTAAGAAGGTTGGGGTGGGAGGATCACTTGAGACCAGGAGTTCGAGGTTGTAGTGACATATGATCATGCCACTGCCCTTCAGCCTAGGTGACAGAGTGGGAGCTTGTCTCTTAAAAAAAAAGAAAAAAAAGGGTAATGACCAAATTTGACAATGAATGTCACGTTTTAAAGTGGAAGTAATGATTTTCTATATTAGTACAGTAGATTTTTATACAAAGATTCATATTAACTTTTATAGTATATTAGTTAGTAAAGAATTCTTAAAATTATATTATGTTTTGTGCTGTTAAGAAAAAAAGTTCCTGCCAAGCACAATAAATTGAATAGAACGTTTAACTTACATTTCATATTCAGGAATTAGATTTCACTTCACTAATGAAATGGGAAACCATAAAGATTATACAACTGATTATTGGTGTGATATTCTTGTATTTCCTTACATATTTCCTAAAAGAAGTCCCCTTTCCTGTTTTCTCTGTGTGTGACACCCAAGGAGAGTTATTGCATCTTATCTCTATGACTTTCTCTTTGATGCCTTCTGTTCTTCCTATCTTTGTCTAAGCCACAGTTTGGTAAATGGGATGATAATTTTTCTAAACTGTTATCATTGGGAATTTGAAATAAAGTGATACTTTTAAAGCACCAGTACAGGAAAAACACTTGATAAATTTTAGCGATTACCATTGTCATATTGCCCTAAATAGCTCATTACAGTATCTTCCTCATTAATACCCACACTCTCTTTCCTTTAACCCTAATCTGTTTAAATAATCTATTGGCTAATAATTTTTAAGATTAATTTGATAAATCTCTTTATTATGTCATTATATTATATCATAATCTTTTATTGCTTTAACTAATTTGAGCTATATTCTGTGTCTAATTTTAAGGCTTTCTCTGATTTTACTACTGTTCACTTCTGTTCCTACCTCCCTTGTAAATACACCCTTCATTGCTCAGATTTTTTGCCTGAAGTATTTTACTATCCCCTCTCCGATATCCATACATATTGTTTCATCTTTAAAGACCAACTCAAATCTTCATCATTCAAGAAACCTTTTTTAAGCACACTAGCACATGTTTATTTGATTTCTCTGAAATTCTTACTTTTTATCTGTTCCACATCATTCTGCTTTATAATGTTTTAAGCTTTGCATAGGCATGTATTCATTCTTTCTCCAACTACAAGCTTCTAGAGACCCATGGAGACAGAAAGATTCTTAGTATCCATCTTCTGGGTCATCGGCCTATCTCTTCTCTCCTGCTCTGAACTTTCCCCCTTCTGGTCTTGTTAATCATGAGAACATCCCTTGCCTTTGGGAGCTTGTTCACATACATGAAGTTTTATCATTTCCTTGATTTCATGTGTTAACTCTGAAGCTTCTTTTAGACTCTTGGAACTTCATCCCATATAGGACCACTCCTAGGCCTGAGATAATACCTAATGTGAAGGGAGACTTCAGATGACACCCATGTCTTATGTGTAATAACTCCCAGCATCCACATTGTAAGGGATCAATATGCATTTAGAATTAAATTGGCATATTTTAAAAAATTTCTTTTGAACTAAATAATTCTTTTTAGTGGATTCTTGCTTATCTTGAAATTACAGTTCTTACTCTTAAGAACATGTTAAACAGCCAGTTTGGAATTTTTGACATTTAGAAGATTGGGAAAATTGTGATATGTGAAATTTGACAAAGTTTTAGAAATGTTATTTCTCGTGAATTGGAAGACAATGTGGAAAGTGATTTCTATTAAATGTTGAAATGCTATAGTAAGTAGATATGAAATGCATTTATTCACACACTTGCTGCTTTTTTAGGCAATCCTCAGGTAGACGATTTCATTTGAAGGTCACAGCTTTGTGTATGTGCCCTCAAAAAGGATGAGGTTCATGATGAAGCTCCGTAAGTCAAAAGAATAGCTGCTTAATTGTTTGATGATGTACCACTCATTAGAACTTTTTTTCTATAAGTTCAGAAATTGTATATTAAAACATCTGAATTTCATGCTTTTCTTTTGACCTCAGAACATAGTTGTCTTTGATTATACTTTCAGAGTGTCAGTTTTAATTGTCACTTGGTTACACTTAGTTAAATGCTAAAATGCCATTTCAATTATATGTATTCTTTTTTGAAATAGAATTGTTAGAATTCAGTGTATTAGAAGCTTACTGAGAGCATATGTTCTTTTAAAGAAAGTAGATGATGGGTTATTTCTTTTGGTTACCAGTGTTGTTTTTGCTGCCAAGTGTTTTGGATTAGATTTTCAGAGCACATTTCTTAAAACTTAGATAAATGTGTTGGCATGTAAAATGACACAGAGAAAATACATGTATTTAAGAAAATTATGTCAAAAGCTCTGCTGAAACTTAAAATTGATAATATTTACTTTTTGGCAGCATTTAAGTAATGAAATGTTTTTCAAAGGCATTGCCAATAAGTAGAATCATGTCCACTTTCAGATATGTAAGTGTTCATATCTATAATTAAGAAACTCTTTTAGAATCACTAGCCTTGACTTACAAATTGTTTAATTAACTTCTTCCTCAGAGGAATCAAATCTGTTCCATTTTTATTTTTTAATTTTCAAAAGAGCTCTTTTTTTCATATGATCAGTGAGATGCAGGGGCAAAAAATCATTTTTAGCACCTATTAGTAATTCAACACTGTTTCCATAAAAAACTAATAGCCTAAATGCTGTTTAAGCAAACGGATGGTAATACTAGACTATTTGTACGATCATTCATAATATTTTTCTTTCATTTATTTGGTAATTTTTCAATATCTATCTAACAGTTTCAGTGTCAATTCTTTAAACATTCTTTCAGGCTTGGTTCTGGGCTGCATTGGATAGCCAAAAACTCTGTGGCTTAAAACAATAAACATTTATTATCTTACACAGTTTCTGTAGGTTAGGAGTCCAGCAGTAGTTTAATTAGTTGGGTATAGCCCCCGGATTTCTCATGGGGTTGCAGTTGCCTGAAGCAAGGCTTTCTGGTGGATGGAAGACCAGCTTCCAAGGTGCCTCTCTCATGTGCATCCGAAGTTCATCCTGGGTGCCTCAGTTCTTTGCTCCCTGGACCTTTCCATGGGACTGCTTGAGTGCTCTCAATATATGATAGTTGGCTTTGCCTAAAATGAGGGACTGAAGGGAGGCTGAAGTGGCAGTGTGTTTTTAATGAACTACTCTCTGAAATCACATACTCATTTATACCACACTAAGTCCTTTAGAAGCGAGTCACTCAGTACATCCACATTCAAGAGAAAAGGGAAGAATACTGGAAGAGTATCAAAGAACTGTGAACACATTTTAAAATTGCCACGTGTTGATGGCTGTTGTGAAAGTTCGGTTCTTGTATTCTTAGTTTAAAGAATTTAAACAAGAGACACACAGCAATGGAGATGCAGCATGGAGCAATTTATAGCAAAGAAGAAAGAATATTTTGAAAGTTAAGTGCACAATAGACAGTACACCCTGAGAGATGATTCAGAGAGGGCTGCTTATAAGGATGAGACAGCCACAGTTACTGGGAAAACTCCCTTTATGGGAGTCACCTTACATGATTATTCATGAGAGGGTGGGAAGAGCTGTCACTAGTAAGCATGTTCTGGATGGTCCTCTGGGTGCACATGCACAGTAGCTGTACATGCTTGTTCATACATTACATGTCTCATTAGCATCTTAAATCTCCATCCAGGGGTGTGTTTTTCACTATTATAATCAGCAAAGAGTAATTTTGAGAACAGGTAAAATCAAAATGTGCGTGCCCTCCATGGGACAATTCCCTCCTAGAGATAGCTCTTTTTGAATGAACTTGACTATAATGTGAATGCTGAAAGAATTGCTCTTAAAGGGCCATAGTTGCTGTGTCTCCAGGACATGGTGGCTTTCTTGATTACCTATCCTGACTCAAATGGACCTCTTTAAATATCTCCCTCCCTAGGTTATCTTATCTACTTCTGTGATTTTTAAGCACTACCTTTTAACTCTCAAATTGATGAAGATCACTCTTCTGATTCATAGACTTGTATATTTAACTTCCTACCAAATTTTGCTCATGACACTAAAATCTAACCATTTGCTTATATGTCAGAAACGTGGCAGCCATTCTTGTCACTCTCTCCCTTACCTTACATGTTCAGTCAGTCATCAAATCATGTAATTTTTTGTTCCGAAACATTGATCAAATACATTCTTTATCATTACCTATTTAAAACAACCATCTTTTCTTATCTTTATTACTATGAAATAGCCTTCTAATTTGCATTTCTTATTGATTCTTTTGTAAAAAATTCTTTGATAGATTTCTTGTTGTTTTGTTTTTAATACATAGGATTTGGAGTAAACAAAATATGAAGTGAAGGAAATAGAAAATAAATATAAATATAAGCCATTTTGCTGATGCTTTTATAATTGTAGCAAACAGACAAACAGGGCAGTCTGAAGATTTTCATCTCTGCTATATGGAGATTAGGCTGTAGCTCTTATTATTTTTTCTTTTAATTTAATTTTATTTTAAATTCTGGGATACATGTGCAGGACATGCAGTTTGTTACATAGGTAAATGGTGCCATAGTTGTTTGCTGCACCTATCAGCCCATCACCTAGGTATTAAGCCGTGCATGCTTTAGCTATCTATCCTGGTGCTCTCCCTCCCCCGGCTCCTGCCCCCAGGCCCCAGTATGTGTTGTTCCCCTCCCTGTCTCCATGTGTTCTCATTGTTCAGCTCCCACTTATAAGTGAAAACATGTGCTGTTTGGTTTTCTGTTCCTGTGTTAGTTTGCTGAGGATAATGCCTTCGAGCTCCATTCATGTACTTGCAAAAGATATGATCTCATTCCTTTTTATGATTGCATAGTATTCTGTGGTGTATATGTACCATATTTTCTTTAACCAGTCTACCATTAATGTGTAGCCCTCATTTTTGACTGGATCGCTAAATATGTAGAGCAATGCATGAAAAAAAAAACAGATTTGACTAGGACATTGAAGACTTGGCCCAGGGAGAGACAGAGAAATGTTTGATTCATCTATCATGTAATTATTTACGTTCCCTTCCCCTAGTGCAATGGCAGGTGATTTAGTCCATACAGTCAAAATCTTCCTTGAATAGATATGAAATGACCTTCTGTGTATCTCTCCCATGACTAAGGAGCACCTTCTTCAAGTTGTCAGTGACCACTGATATTCCAAGTTCTTTGTTCATCCCTCTTCTCTTACTCTAGAAACACTCACTTAGCTACTTTATATATTAACATGATTTTAGCCTATATTCTACTCCTGAATTCTAGACTCATGAATCCAGCTGATTATTAACCATTTGCAGATATCCTGACACCTTAAATTTAACGTATTTCAACTGAATTAATTATATTTGTTATAACCTCAACCAATTAATTGGCTACTTGCCTCTTAGACTATATTCAGTCTTTTACTTATTGATATGTTTTGTCCCATAATTTCATGTCCGAAGTAATATTCCCTTCTATGAAAGCCCCTAGTTAATAGCCTAGGGTTACCTTGGCAAGTCTCTGACCCCAGTCCTTGGAGACCAAGAGGAGTCACCTGACTCTTGATCGGTCACCTACTTCTAGCCTCCTGACTTCCCATCCCTAGTCTGGTATCTTTAGTTACCATCATACACAAGTTCATCAAGGCCTTATAGCATATCGAGTCAAAAAGCACCAAATAGGCTTATCAGTAGGGGAGAGAGCCCAAGGAGAAGGAAACAGAATGACAAGAGGTTTCAATAATGAAGTGGCTAAAATTTCAGAAAAGAAGTAAAGAATAGGATTAATTTCTGCGGAAAACAAGTGAGCAAGAATAGGGAGCTATTTCTTTTATTATTTGATATTTATATTTTATGTGCTTTCCTCACAGTTAATATGTGATCAAAAGCACTTTTCACTAGCGGTATGTTTGATATGAATTTTGGAAACTTTCTGAGGTTCTGACATCTTTATCAGAGATGTTTAATTAGTTCATGTCTCTTCAGTCAGTCCTATGGTCAGTGAGTAGTTCCAAAGTGTGGCATCCTAGCAGAAGGTTTCCAGATTTCACATCTAAAACTTTTCCAATTTATTCAGCAGATATCTATTACACACCTAATAGATGACACTGTATTCTTTGATATAACAGATTACCTCATGGAATAAAAGTGGTAAGGAGCATAAGAAGGTATGTATATACCTTCTTTCCTCCAAATTATTACGTTATGAGTCACTCCACAATGCCCAATGCAATGTTAACCTGGCACAACATGCAGTAGACTATTTGACTCATTACTCTGCATTTGAATTGTTGGCATTTTCCATGTTTTAGTGTTTTCCTCTTCTAACCAAGTCTTTCCATTAGTAGCATGATAACTGAATGGCAAAAAACTTTTCTTAACAAAAACCTTTTTTTTTCCTTTGGAGTTTGGTTGCTATTAAAACAGTTAGTAACATAATTAAAAGTAATTTAAATAGCTAATTAGATAATGTTATAGAGTAATTTCCAGCCATACATTCCCATTAACAAATTCCCGTAAACAAAGTATCCATCATTTATGGAGTGCAGTTTGTCACTGGGTTACTGATGATATAAATGCAATTATACATTCAATGGAAGAAAGCATACACAAACTCTGGTACTCCATAAAAATTGCCATACCCATAACTTTTGAATCATTCTTACAAGTCCAAAAGATACATGGAAAATTTGGACCCCGACATTTTAACTGACTTTGCAACTGCCTAGTGTCTGGTACTAAATCATATTTTTAACAGTGAAGACCCAGATTAAAGCTATGTCAATGTTTTGACAAAACTGACCCATGAGTTTAATAAACCAAATTCCCCACTTACTGAAACAAATGCTTTTTGCTTATTTGTTGTTTTTTTGTTACATTAACCTTTTTTTAAAAAACTTAATTGACTGGTTTAGTCAACATACTATAGCTAGATGAATCCAATGTTTGGAAGCAGTTTCAATGTGATTTTTTATAAAATGGTTATAAAAGTTAAGAAACAATTTGTCTCCTAATAAATGTATAAAAGTTTACTCTAAAACATTCAGGGAATTCTGATATTAAGGACCTTTTGTGAAAACAAAAACAAAAACACCTCTATGATTCCATTTAAATTGACCAAAGTCCTTTTTTTAATTCAATGATTCTATTATATAAGACTTTAAATACACTTATGAAAATGTCTATATCCATGAAAATAGCATCTCAGTATTGAAAAAGACTTCAGATTTAAATAAGCATCCAATTTCTGAGTGATAAACAAAGAGTTTTATTTTAGGGACAACAGAAATGCACATATCACAAATTCAGTGTCTATTGTGAGAGTACCTTGCTAAGTGTTGACACAAGAACAAACTTTAAAAGTAACATTATAACCAACCTTTAATTGTGCTAACTCTCTTCAATCAATGCTGTGGATGTGCTAGATTCTTCTATGGGTGTGTGTGTATGTGTGTGCACACAAAAAAGAAAGAGAGAGAGAGAGAGAAATAAAATGTTGAACACCAACCAGAATGGAATTAACTGTGCAGTGCAGCTTGAATAACTTCAAGTGACCTGTTAACCTGCTAAGAAGTTTTGCCTAGGGTCTATGGTACAGTCCTACTTTTTCAAAAATATCATACAAATGAGGTAAAAACCAACATCACTCTCAACTTTTAAATTATAGATATGTTTCATAAACCAAATCAATATTTTCTCTAAACTTCAAGAGAAAATATTTATAGTTACATGTTTTCTCTTTCTTTGCCCCTCCATTTTTCACCTCCCTGCCTCTCTCCTCCCTTCTTTTCACATTTCATGCTTCGTAAAAAAGCCACAAGAGAAGCACATATTTGTTTAAATACATGTCTTTTGTGCATGTGCACGTTAGTGAGTTAATCAACTATAAATGCAAATTTAAGCTATCATGTGTGTTTCTCTATAACTGATTCTCTTAGTGTGGAAATCAACTTATTTGACAGTTAGTAAATGCTTCATTTAAAATTTAAATTACATGCTTATAAAAGAAGATTTGTTGAGTTATCATAACTTAACATTTGACTCTTTTCCAATAATGTAGTGATTATGTTCACAATCTTGGAGAGGGAAACTGTTAAACTTGACAGGAAAAGGCAGACCTTTTCTGTATAAAAATTAAATATATATGTCCAGCAAACATCTAAACTTAAACGTCAAGCTAGAAAAAGTGTGTTTCTCATAAATATGAAGGACAAATATTTATTTTTCTTATACAAAAAACTTTTATAACAGCAAATTTTACATAAATGTAAGCAAGCCATTCACAAATAAAAGCAATACAAAAGGTCAATAAACATATGAAAATATATTCCACAGTACAAGTAAAGTAGTACAAGTTAAAGATATTATACCATTCTTTATCAAATTGACAAAGCTTAAAGGAATTGATAATATTTAGTTTTGAAGAAGAAAGTATTGTTGATAGAAAGTATTCATTTTCAAGTTTATTTGAAATCTATTGATATTTGCCACATTTGAAATGTATTGCCCTCTTGATTCATCAATTTCATTTTTTAGAAATGTACCTTAAAATGTATTTGGATAATTAGGTTTTCTCAAATATATTACAGCCAAGGTGCGCAGATAGGTTTAGGCTTCCTTGCAGTATTATGACACAAAAACACCAAGACCTTTCAGAATGTCCATGAGCATAGGACCAGTTAAATAATTTATATATTTATGAGATGTAGCCATTAAAAGTGAGGGAAACAATATCCAGATATGGAAAGATTTCCATCATATATCATTACATTTATAAATAAAATAATACAAAATATCAAACAATATGTATAGTGTGATACTACCTGAGTAAAATTTTCAGAGTAAAGTGAAAAGAGGAGCGGGAGAACACACACATGTCTGTTTCTGTGAAGAAAATTCTAATTGGGAGGTCTCCACATGGGTAACTAATTACCTGTTGACAGTGGGGAAGAGTATGGGGAGGAGCTAAAGGAAAATATAACTTTTCCTCCAAACGAATCTCCATTTTCTTAAATAAATAGCAAGCATTAGTTCTACAGTGAACTCACAAAGTATTGCCTAAAACAATGGACGTATGTTGTAAAATTGAAATAGATTACTTAAATAAGTATATTTAAAGTCAACAATAGTGCAATTTTTCAATGATGATTTTGTTATTAAAAAGAGAGAAGAAAGGAACACTTGCAAGTTTTATTTGAATATCTGACTGTATAAACTGGATGATATTTCTATCTAGTTTTAATCTGACACACCAGGCCAAGAGTTTAATAGAAAATCGACAGTGCCTTTTTTCATTTATAAGAAAAAAAGTGTGATAAAGATTTTAGGAAATAACTGTTTCTGTTAGATTAGAAGAAAAATATTTATAAAGTTACTGAAGAGAAAAATATTCTAGTTTAATTAAAATTATGAATCTTAACTGCTTTATATCTTCGTATTGATTTACCCCAAACATTGGAAAAGCGAACACATGTAATTTTCCTTTGTATGTAGTAACGATGGCATCTCTTTTCTTCCTCTTCCTTTTGGCAGCTTTCAGCCGTGCCCCAATTCCAATGGCTGTGGTCCGCAGAGAGCTATCCTGTGAGAGCTATCCTATAGAGCTTCGCTGTCCAGGAACAGATGTCATCATGATAGAAAGTGCCAACTATGGCAGGACTGATGACAAAATTTGTGACTCTGACCCTGCTCAGATGGAGAATATACGATGTTATCTGCCAGATGCCTATAAGATTATGTCTCAAAGGTATGATACTTCTAATATCCTTTTCTTTGTGCACAATATAAACCTTCAACATCAATCTGTGTTACATGTTAAGCATAAGAACATAAACAGTGTTATGTATTTTAGGACACTTCGAAATAGTTTTTCCATATCTGACTATTCCTTGTATCACCAAAATGCTAATTGCAAACAGCAGTTGGAAAGTATTACAATTTATTGGATTATCTATTACATTTCACGGTCTGCATGACATTGCATGCTGTTATTTTGATAGTGTTCTTTAGAACTGAGTTCATTACATGAGAGAAGAATAAATGTATTTTTCACAATTTGCAAAAATAAGATTTTCTCCAAATATGGCAGAAAAATTATTTTACTGCTAACAATAACTTTCTAACAATGTAGGGAAAAAAAGAAGTAAAAATTAATAGGTAATTTATAATCATTAATCAAAATGTAGTAAGAGTATTGATTAAGGATTAGTTGGCCTTGGAAAATAATTTTAAAAGTATTCTTTTGCTATTCAGCATATGAAATTAATTTAAATATTTGAGCAATCTAAATATGGCCATATTAACATCATATAAATGAATGTATCATATAATATCAGTGGGTAAGAAATATTTTTGATTCTAAAGAGACTGGTCAGTAGGAATGCATATTATATAAGGTTTAAATTATGTTAAAATGTCTTGATAAGTTAGCTAAGTATTATATATCTCTTAGATATTTGTTCACTATTACTATGCTTTCTCAGAAATCAGGGATAAAGTCATTCCTTTACTATAAGCCTACAGCTATTCAGTTATTTCTTTTCCTTCTATTATTTAAGGACTTCTTTAAATATAGGGAAAACTATATTTTAGATAAAACTAAACAAATTGAAGTCTAAAGACAAAAACAGTAGATTTCAAGGATTCTCTCTTTTGTACTTAAGAAAGCCTTCCTTATTTTTCACCTTTTGTCTTCTTCATATTCAAAATTTTGATAAGTGTTTTTGTGTGTAATTAATACATTCATAGTCAATATGTTATTTTTATAAATTACTATTACATAAATTATTAATACTAATTATAATATGTCAGGTTTTTGATGATTAAAGCACTGATGTGTACTTGAAGGGTAATGAAATATGGGCAAATCTGAGGGCTTTTATTTGTCTATTACTAAAATGATGGCTCATGCTAAGGTGAGCATTAATAGGAAATAAGATATTAAAATTAGGGATTTCATTTGATAAAAGTTTGGTTACATCTTGTTGTTCTTGTGTGTCTCTATTATCGTTACGTATTTGACATACCTCCAACTATACTAACTGCTATGCCTGAAAGAGTTCTGATTATTTAGTTGTGTGTAGGTATTGTAATGGTGTTTCAGGAGTGGTTTTCTATGAGTAGTATGCAGTGGGCACTATGACTAAACTGATATTTTTATTTGTTTTAGTTAACCAAACATAATATTCTGTAGAATTCATTTGGAATGTGAGTTGAGAAGGAAATTCTGCCTTTCTCTGATTCATTTTTCACTTAAAATGTAATAGAAGCATTAGCTCTTTCATCTGTGTATGATTTTCACTGAACTTGTTTTAATCCTTTCATTAATATTATTAACAGCTCCAAAAATAAGCCTTTAATCTTATAAGTATTTCAAAAAAGTAGTTATAATGGATCCTTTGGAGTCACTGAACTATATGGGATGCGTACACTAAGTGACAAATGTGTAGAGTAAAAATACTTTAAGCACCGTTAGTAAATCACTTGTGTAAACCCTCTTGGTGGTTTCACAAATATGAGTTGTCAGTTAGCTGAAATAACTTTGGTTAATTCTCCATGGAAGCAAGTTTCTCACTTGCCTTTTAACTGTTAAATGTACTAGATTTAGACTTGTCCAAAGTAAATGTTTTTGACTCTCTGAGAAAAGAAATCAGGTTTTATTTTGTAAGCTCCCAAGAGACACAATGTCATGGCCATTTAAGCTGCTTTATAATGAACGTAGTTACACTATTACGCCAACCACAGCATGTTAAATAATGCTAATAATTACTACTTATGGTATGGACATCATACTAATGGTACAAACAGTTTAAATAGATTAAAGCATTTAAACTGAAATCATAATGGAAAACATGTTTTTTTTAAAGGTATCTTAATCCTTTTCTTTTGCTTAAACTTCTAGAAAGAGACTATATCAGAGTCTAAACGTTTCTAAGCATGTCTTATGAAGGATTATTACTCAGTATAAACAGCATGATTATCACCGTATTCTTGTATAACCTTGTTTAAAAAGCCCATAACTTGCTTCAGAGTGATGCAGTAGACAGATGTCCTAGGCAAGGAGAGATATGAAATGTCATTGAGGCAGATGTGTGAATACATGTGAACAAAGGCATAAATTAAACTGCATACTGATGTGTAAATTAAAGCTAAGTGTGAAAAATTTGGAAGTTGAATTGAAAGGCTGTAACTCTTGATTTCCATATTTTTCTTCAGTAGAGCTTTGCAATCTGATATATGGTCTAGAGAAGCCACTTTCTTCATTGCTTTCCAGATTGCATTTTCTCCAATCACGTGTGCTCTTATGCCATTCTGTCCACCACCCACCAATCGTCCATGCTTTACTTCTGCTTCATTATCTTACCAGAGAACTTATTAAAACATCACAACAGATTTATTTGTCCTTCTCAGGAACTTATACTTTTACTCAATTATTATCATCTACATCTCTCTTTAATCTCATCTAAACATTAACAAACCTATATTATCACACAGCTGCCTTGTCTAAAGCAAATTGTAGGCTTCTAGAAGGCAGACTGCCTGTTGATTTTACCTAAAACCAACTTTGGATATATAAATGAATAAATAAATATGCTAATTTTGTTATGCCACTTAAAAGCTTTCTTAACTCTATTATTTGAATGGTTTCTATTTCTTTTTGTTTTTTTATATATTTTAGAGAGTTTTTAAAAAAAAATATTACACGTAACTTTGGAAATCTAAATATGAAAATTACAGTTTAGCAACTGGATAACTTTAGAAATTTTACATTTGGCATTCAGCTTAGGTTTCATGTTATTCTTAACTATTAATGGAAATATTTCAGTTGTTAACCAGCACTTGAAAGTTTACAACGTGCAGTTTACCATAACAGTTACTTTTGGGCTTGATGGATAAATAAGTTAGTCGTGTTTTCTCCCCATAAAACTATGTATTTTTTGGCAGATGAGAAAACTCAACTATACCATTTGCTCAACATTTTACTTTTTATCTCATTTATATGTATTGAAGAGATTAAAGGAAGAAGGCTCTTTCAGCTGAATGATATAAGAGAGCATTTCACTGGAGAGGAAATCTTAGAGCTGCTTCTTGAAAGATGGCAGCATTAGTGGAACCAGAAGAGACCTAAGTGATACTAGCTATGTAAGTGGAAGAACACTAGAAAAGAACACAAGGGCATAGCTTTTTTCTAGTAATCTTTTGCTCATCCTTGGTTCACAAGTTTATTGCTGTTCTGCTGTGGACGTTTTATTGATGTATAATATGCCTACAGAAAATTCCGTATATCATACATGTACACCTCAATGAATTTTCACAAATCAAGCTCATCCATGTAACTATCACAGATGAGGCAGAAAATTAATGTCACCTCAGAAAGCGCCCCCTTGTGCTCTGCACCAGCCATATTCCTTCCTACAAGGATTGCCCTATCCTGATTTGAAAAACTAAATTAGTTTTGCCCACTTTGTAATTTTAATAAAAGGTTTCATATATTATATACTTTTTGTCCGGCTTCTCTCATGTAATGATTTATTTTTAATGTAAATTTGTTGAAGCATTTGTATATACTATATAATTCACTCATTTCAATAGTACAGTGATGTTTTTAGTGAACTTAGCAACTGTTGCAACCACTGCAATAAATCAGTTTTAGAATATTGTTGTCACCACAGTAAGATTCTGCATGCCAATTACTGTTCATCCCAATCTCCTTCCCCAACCTGTGCAGTGTCCAATCTACTTTCTGTCTATATGTTTATCTTCAATGTATTATTTTAAAGCTAAAAAATGAGTATTTAAAATCAAGTTAAATTTAATGGGCTTTTCAGTGGGTACAATATAGAAAAAATATTGGCAGTTATTTCTGGAGGTATGGAAATAGATATGTTGCTTGTATTTTGAATACTCTTAGAATCAAACATCATGAATCTAGACATTTAAAAATATTTCTTTTGAGTTTTCTATCAAGTGTAGGTGTTAAATATACAAAGTAGGAGTATTTTTTTTCTATTTAAAGGAGCGATCTAAGTTTTGTTTTAGACTCAGGGTGTTCACATATAATAGTCACATTAGGAACATGCAGAAAAGAGAGAGAGAGAGAAGGCCGGGTGCTGTGGCTCACACCTGTAATCGCAGCCCTTTGGGAGGCCAAGGCAGGAGTATTGCTTGATTCCAGGAGTTCAAGACCAGCCTGGATGTTTTATGAAACATCCATCTCTACAAAAAATAAAAAGTTAGCTGTACCTGGTGGGGTGCACCTATAGTCCCAGCTGCTCGGGGTTGCTGAGGTGAGAGGATGCCTTGAGCCCAGAAGGTTAAGGCTGCAGTGAGCTGTGATCATAAAACCGCACTTAGCCTGGGTGACAGAATGAAACTACTTCAAAAAAAAAAAAAAAAAAATAGAGAAAGAATTGTTCTCCATCTTTCTGAAAAGTTAGTTTTCAGTTCATATCAATAGCACTGAAGGTAATTTTATAGCTTACAAAAGATCTTGCGTTCTGCGGAAGTCATTCGGGGTGATGCTAAGAATTTTTTCAATAGTATGAGGAGGTGAAATGCCAGTGGCAGTTTTGGAGTGTACATAGCCTAGTAAGTGTTCTGCAATAACTGCATTTATATACATGAGTTATTCCGTTCAAGTATTCTCCTTTACTTCTTTGACAGATCCATTATGTTGTCTCGTATTTCTCTTATAAACTATAACAGATCAGAAACAATTCCTCATGTTAGGAACTTTTCCATTGAATCCACATTCTATGTAATAAAAAGAAAGAAAGGCATAGAACCTATAATATATAATACATTTCTTAAGGATTACTGTCTATGTGCATGTCTTTTTAAATATAAAGGAAAAGAAAGGAGAGAAGGAAGATAACTTTTTCCAAGGCCTAAATGTAGAGAATATGGAGAAATGGGAAATTTCCTATATGAAGGGCATTTACTTATTTCTTCTCCTCTAATATTTAGCTTTTTTCAATTCTGGAAGTACATTTTGATAATGTCTGCTAAATTACTTTCAAGTATTTCTTGCTATTAATTTAATTTTGAAAGAAATTGTGTGTTACCGTATGCATTGTTCAAAGTTAAAAAATTTAGTAAATGATTCAAATATTTCATTATGGCTTATGGGAAAAGCTAAAGGGAATTGTATTAGGTCTCCTTTGCCCACAGGAACTATTAACCCTTTATTGCAGCCATACTCAAAGCATGGTTCATGGAAATTTGGAATCCCTTTTAAGGAGTCTACAAGGTCAAACTCAGATTTTTCTCTGGTTGTATGCTTTAATTTCTTGCTTTTTCTTTTCTGTGTATCCATTGCATGTTTTTCATAAGGTTACCATGAGGCTTACAAACACTATCTTATAACCCACTATTGAAACCGATGACAACTTAACACTGATTGCATAAACAGACTCACAAAAAGGAAACTAATAAAAACTCTACACTTTAACTTCATTCTCCCACTTTTTAACATTTTGTTGTTTCTCTTTATGTCTTATTGTGTTTATGTCTTGAAAAGTTGCTCTAGTTATTATTTTTGATTGATTCATCATTTAGTCCTTCTAGTTAAGTCAAGAGAAGCTTATACATCATAATTACAGTGTTATACTAATCTGTGTTTTTCTTTGGCCTACTGTTACCAGGGAGGTTTTTTTTGTTGTTGTTTGTTTGTTTCTTCTTTTCTTGTTTTGTTTTTTCCTTCAGGTGATTTCTTATTGCTCATTAACATCTTTTTTATTTCTGATTGAAGAACTCCCTTTAGCATTACCTGTCTGGTTTTGATGAAATCACTCAGCTTTTGCTTGTCTGGGAAGGCCTTTATTTCTCCTTCATGCTTAAAGGATATTTTCGCTGGATATACTATCCTAGGGTAAAAGTTTTTTCTTTCAGCACTTTAAATATGTCATGCCATTCTCTCCTGGCCTGTAAAGTTCCCACTGAAAACTGTTGTCAGATGTATTGGAGCTTTATGTCATTTGGGTTTTTTTGTTTTGTTTCGGTTTGGTTTTTTCCCTCTGGCTGCTTTTAGGATCCCTTTTTTATCCTTGACCTTTGGAAGTTTGATTATTAAAAGCCTCAGAGTAGTCTTCTTTGAGTTATATCTGCCTGCTGTTCTATAACCTTCTTGTATTTGAATGTTGGTATCTTTGTCTAGGTTTGGAAAGTTCTCTGATATTATCCCTATGAATCCCCCTTCTCTCTGTCTCTTTCTCTCCCTCCTCTTTAAAGACAATAACTCTTAGATGTGTTCTTTTGAGGCTATTTTCTAGGCATGCTTGTTGGTTTTTATTCTTTTTTCTTTTGTCTCCTCTGATTGTGTATTTTCAAATAGACTGCCTTCTATTTCACTAATTCTTTCTTCTGTTTGATCAATTCGCTATTAAGAGACTTTGAAGCGTTCTTCAGCATATCAATTGCATTTTCAAGTCTAGCATTTATGCTTGATTCCTTTAAAGTATTTCAATCTGCTTATTAAATTTGTCTGATATAACTCAGAATTCCTTCTCTTTGCTATCTTGAATTTCTTTGCGTTTCCTCAAAACAGCTATTTTGAATTCTCTTTCTGAAAGGTCATATATCTCTGTTTCTCCAGGACTGGTCCCTGGTGCCTTATTTAGTTCATTTGATGAGGTCCTGTTTTCCTGGATGTTGTTGATACTTATAGGTGTTCTTCAGTGTTTGGTAATTAAAGAGGTAGATATTTATTGTAGTCTTTACAGTCTGGGCTTGTTTGTGCCTGTCCTTCTTGGGAAGGCCTTCCAGGTATTTGGAGGGACTTGGGCCCCAAGCCCAATAATGTTGTGGTTTTTGCAGACTCATAGAGGCACTGCCTTGGTGGTCTTGGATAAGACCTGAAAGAATTATCTCACTTACCAGGCAGAGACTTGTTTTTTTCCCTTACTCTCAAACATATTGAGTGTCTCTCTCTGTGCTGAGCCACTTGGAACAGGGCGTGTAATGATGGAATCACCCCTGTGACCACCATCACTGGGACTGTGCTGGGTCAGACCTGAAGCCAGCATGGTACTGGGACTTGCTCAAGGCCTTTCTCTTCAAGGTAGTGAATTCCTCAGGCCCTGGGGAGTGTCCAGAGATGCTGTCTGGGAGCCAAGGACTGGAGTCAAAAACCTTACCAATTTGCCTGATGTTCTATTCTTCTGCAGCTAAGCTGGAACTTAAACCACAATACAAAGTCCTTCCCACTCTTCTCTCCTCTTACTATGGCTGAGGATCCTCTCTTGTGGCTCCCACCACTACTAGTCCATGGGGTTTCTCCAGCCCACAGCCAATGTTCACTTAAAGCCCAAGTCATCTGCCTCAGCTTGTGTGAACGTTGCCAGGCCTGGAACTCACCCTTCAGGGAAGTGTATTCCCTTCTGGCCCAGAGCAGGTCCAGAAACGCTGTCTAAGAGCCTAGACCTCGACTCAGGGACTCCAAGGGCCTGATTGCTACCCTATCCCACTGTGGCTGAGCTGATAGCTGGGGTGCAAGACAAAATCCCCTTTATTTTTCCCTCTGCTTTTCTTAAACAGAAGTATTTCACCATAGCCACCACAGCTGGGAATGTGATGGGTCTTTTCTGAAGCCAGCACGTCTCAGAGCCCAAGGCCCATTGCATACCCCCTGGGTATCAATGGTGGTTTTTCAGGGCCCAAGCGTTCTTTAGTCAGCAGGTAATAAGTCCTTCCAGGACTGGGCTCTTCACTTCAAAGCAGTAGTCCTTTTTGACCCAGGATGTGTTGAGAAATGTCATCTAGGAGCTATGGCCTGGAATGGGGACCTCATAACTCTGCCCAGCACCCTATCCTACTGTGGCTGAGCTGGTATCCAAGATGCAAGACAAAGTCCTTTTTCTTCTTCACTCTTCTCTCCTTTAGCAGAAGGAAGGAGTCACTTTTGTTGCTACAAGCTACACTGCCTAGGGTTAGAGGAGCGATGGCACAGGCACTCCTTGAGCTGTGCCAGGTGGTGTCTTCCTAAGTCACATACCACACAAGTTCACTGGCTCTAAGCCCAGCCTAGCACTAGGAATTGCAGTCCTTGTGTCCCAAATTTCCTTTCAAGTTTACCTAGGACCCCAGAGCACTTTGGCCCTCAGTGGTGAGGCTTGCATGAAACCCAAGTTCTGGCCCATGGGATGAGTGATTCCCCTCTGTCTAGGGCTGGTCCAAATGCTGCCTTCTTGTGTGGGTGCTGGCTGAGCCCAACATGGCTTAATTCTCTGCTGTGACAGGGCAGCACTGAATTCAATGTAAAGTTTCTCAGTCACTGTGTCTCCCTCCCCAAAGTGCACAAATACTCTCTCTGTGCCTCATGACCACAGCCGGGGAATGGGGAGGGGTGTCAATGGCGATTCAAGACTGCCTCTCCTGCTCTCCTCAGTGCCCTCTTTTAGCAATATGAAGCTAAAACCAGGTACTTTGATTGCTCATCTGATTTTTGGTTCTTGTCATGGAGCTTTTCTGTGTGCAGACAGTTGTTAAAATGTGCTGTTCCAGCAGAAGGGGACAAACAGTGTATGCTTCCATTCTGCCATCTTGCTCTGCCCCTTAGTTACTTTTTAATACTTGTAAATGAGAAAATGTATTATGCCAGCCTTTTGTAATCAGACTTGAATATAACTGAGTACTGTATAATTTCTTAATGTTTTATATACTAAGACTTTAGACGGAGCAATCTTCACAGTCAAACCTTTTGCTAATAAGTTATAAAAACGAAAGTGAATTTTTACTTGTGCCACACTGCTAACTTTGGTTTATTATATACTTAAGTTTATTATTGTGTAGCATTCTGATTTTATTTTTCATTCTCTGCCAGAGCTCAACTTACACTGAAAACATATTATGAAATTTGCCTCCTTGAATACTGTATCTGTCTACCAATCATAAGCTTTAATTGACTCATTGTTTATTTATTATTCTCCTGGCGGGAGAATTGCTCAAGCCCAGGAGTTCAACCCTAGCTTGGGCAACATGGTGAGACCTCGTCTCTACCAAAAATTAAATTAAATAAGTAGCTGGATGTGGTGTCATAAGCCTGTGGCCACAGCTACTTGGGAGGGTAAAGTGGGAGGATTGCTTGAGTCTGAAAGTTCAAGTCTGCAGGAAGCTGTGATTGCCTTACTGCACTCCAACCTGGGTGACAGAGGAATACCCTGTCTCAAAAAACTGTTGGGAAATAACTGTTATCCTAGTATTTGTTAATATGATAAAATGCATTAATTGATAATGATTTCTGTAAAGTTAGATATTTACCTTATCGCTTGTGTAGAAAAAGATATATAAATCATATCTATTTGTGATTATGATTTCCAAATGGTAAAAGTGAAGTATGTTTTTTTTTCATGCATAAGGGCTAATTTCAATATATAAATATATTATGTGTTTGTGTTCTGGCTCAAAAAGACTTGAGATCTTTCCAAAAATGTTAAGTGCCCATAACTATTAGTACTATCAATCTTTGAAAATAAACATTTGGAGCTGTTTCTTGGACTCGTTCGTGTATTGAGAAAGTAATGCTTGGCAAAGAATATAAGTCTACAGGAATGCTGTAATATAAAAAGAAGAAAATATACTTCAAAAGTAATAAAAAGACAAGAAGGAGAGATAGTTGTTACGAAAGGAGACTAGCTGTCTATGGGTTAAAAGGTGAATAGATGATAATTGAACGAATGGGAACTTTTCACTTAAGCTTATTGATGTTGTTGAATTATTTAGAGCCACTTTGATCCCAAACCTTCACCAATGATCATCTGAACAACTCTGTATATTTTACTATTACATATTAATGTTCTCCTGGAGATTTGAATTTACTTAGCAAATGTAGTGCATCAATGTTATATGAAATATTTATGACAGTTCTTTACCAATACAAACATTTTTTAAAATATCGTATTATAATATGATCCCCTCATTTAGTAACATTGACTTTTTTATTTGTTTCATGGTAATGGTCGTTTTTTGTTTTTTTTTTTTTTACTTTTACAACTATACATGTGAAGTCCACCAAAGCCTGAATATATGGTATAGCCTTCAGGTTTTCTGTTATAGGTGATATATATTTCATATGTATTTCTCATATATGTTATAGCTACATATTTCTAACTACTTAGACACTCATTTTTATCTTCTTTCTCTCTCCAGACCACAAATATCTGTCTTTTTATTATAATTTGGCATAAAAATACCTATGGCCAGTTTCATCAGTTAAAATCTTCTGGACAGTGGGAATTATTTATCTGTGTATATTTTAGAAATTAGGGTCACAAAACATACTGCTCTCTCACAAATTAGTCTCTGCAAAATTTGTCATAATACAGGTTTTTCACCTTTCTAGGTAATTCAAGTAGATCATCCTTGCCCGAGGAGATACAATCCTGAATTACTTTCTAAGTTTGTTTCTAAAGCAAACATAGAGCCCTTCAAATGGTTTATAGTAAGTTAGCATTTCCCTGCTGTGACGTTAAAAAAAATGTTCAACTATAACAACAAACACATGTAGTATAATTTTTTATGGATAGGCATAGAATTGGAAAAGCATAAATGATATTAGCAGCACAAGCCCACATGGATACTGGAGGGCAACATGAACCTCCTGCGAACTAACAGAAAAGTGGATCTTAATGTAATTTGTGAAGTACATAACATCTAAAATGTTACACATGAGTGAACGTGAAGGAAAAATGATTCTCATGAGATGCTATCAGATACATATCTATACATATTTCATAGCTGTAATTCATTATAAAATAATATCAGCAACAAATAACAAAAAGAAGCTACTACATAAATCTCATCCCCTACATTCCTTTAATCTGTTGTACTATAATTTTTTGTCAGAAATGATTGAAGAACATGTGTTTTGATGGTTACAGCATGAACTCAAATATCCTTAGAGTGGCACTTTTGAAAATAGTATACCAGTGCTGTTGGCATCCATGTGAACACACAAACACATTTACACACATACGAGTGAGATCATAACTTCTGATGTAAGTATATAAGGTATATATGACATATATTTGTAAAATGCAAATTAATTTCATGAAAAAAATGTTATCTAATGGATTAAGATTTCAAAAAGCTTACTTTTTTCATTTATTAAGGAATAAATGACTATATTTTATCCATTTTTTATTTAAAATTTCTTTTGATTTTGTCAGGATGATAGAGCAGACATAATTATTTTATTTTACTGATGACAGAGCTGATGCTCCAACTGGTAAAGAGATTAATACAAGGATATGACCCTATGCCTTTTAGGGGCCAAGGGAAAACTTAGCTTTTGCTCTCTGAAGGCTCACTGAAAAAATAAACTCACTAAAGGCTCATGAATTGGATGAAATACATGCAAATTTTATGAACGTGTACACAGAAGCCTTCAGAATGAAGACCCAAAGATACAGGATAAATTGTTCATTTTTATACTTAGGCTCGACAAAGTATGGACAGCCATGTAGAAATATGATTGCACAAAATGCTATGGCCTAATGCTAATAGACTGAGTGACTGGGGAAACCCAGGAAGGCCCATCTGTCTAGATTCTTCTTGGCCTCTCAGATCATTCATTCCTTCTGGGTATGAGGCAGGACCCTCTCTGGAATGGGAGTTTTATCATCTACAGTGAAACAAGGTAGGTCAGATAATTCCTTTTTGTTCTTTGAGACAAAATCTCATTCTGCCACCCAGGCTGGAGTGCAGTGGCGCAATCTGGGCTCCCTCTGCCTCCTGGTTTCAAGCGGTTCTCCTGCCTCAGCCTCCTGAGTAGCTGGGATTACAGGTGCCTGCCACCACGCCTGGCTAAGTTTTGTATTTTCAGTAGAGATGTGGTTTCACCCTGTTGGCCAAGCTGGTCTTGAACTCCTGACCTCAAGTGATCCACCTGCCTTGGCCTCCCAAAGTGCTGAGATTACAGGCATGAGCCACTGCGCCTGGCCTAGATAATTTCTTTATGGTCAGTTTTTCCAAGGAAAGCTGGAGGGACAGATAGAGTAATTATTTTAGGTATTATGGCTAGCCTTGGGGAAAAGGGGTTCTGGTTTCTATGGCTAGCCTCCAGCATGAATGGGACTGAGACAAGAGAACAGGAGAAGGTCAGAGAAAAATTTTCGCTTCTGCAGCCACTTCTGAGGCCTTCATTTTGGGGTATTGTTTTCTGAGTCACAACAGCTTTTACTCCAAGTTTAATTTTATAAATAAATTTTCTGAACTAGTTTATTTGGAAAGCAAAATGACTGGTATTTGTTATTTTGATAGACAAGTGTATCTTCCATTTATTGGCAAGATAAAAAATTAATTTAAACTGAAAGTTTTCTAATTAAAAGAGGAAATGGGCGAGGCGTGGTGGCTCACGCCTGTAATGCCACCACTTTGGGAGGCCAAGGTGGGCAGATCATGAGGTCAGGAGATCGAGACCATCCTTGCCAACATGATGAAACCCCTTCTCTACTAAAAATACAAAAATTAGCCGGGCGTGGTGGCATGCATCTGTAGTCCCAGCTATTCAGGAGGCTGAGGCAGGAGAATCGCTTGAACCCGGGAGGCAGAGGTTGCAGTGAGCCGAGATCACTCCACTGCACTCCAGCCTGGGCAGCAGAGTGAGGCTGCCTTGCCAAAAAAAAAAAAAAGAGGAAATGAATTGGAAATGAGATATTCAACAACTGCAGATTTTTTTTAAGAAAAAGTTGTCTCCTGGAGCTCCAAAATTATGTTAGGTTTAGGAAGGTGTTTAGAAGTCAGACCCCCCTACTCCTCAGATACTTATGCCTCATCTGTAAATTCAGAGCATGTGGTTTGAAATCTTTACAATAGGCTTTGGTTTGGCATCCAAGCCACATGTCCTGGTACACACTGCTTTGGAGCAATTTAGAATACTTGCTTTGAAAGCTTATTATAAACATAGAAAAATCTGTTTTTCCACAAGGATAGCACCAGAGTGCCAAAGAGGTTATTATTGTGACTAGAGATCAACGTTTTTACATGGTCCTTTATTATTGAATCAGAGGTGTCATTCCCGATTTTGATAGTTTATTTTTCTATGTAAGTCAAAATAGAAGGGTTTAAAGAATACCTGTCTCAAAAAGGATCTCTCTTTATTATGTCTTTAGCAATACATTAGCTTCACGTTCTAAAAAAAACATGGCATATTTACATTTGTGAATGTTTTACTTGCCCATTGATATTTAATTATTTTCTTATATGACTTCTCGGTATAGAATTCTGTTTCTGGGAAAATCCTTACAACATACGCAGTTTAACCTTCAAAATCAGAAAAGTTTTAGAAATTGGGGGCATTTTTTTTTATTTGGGGGCATTCAGTCTTTTAAGGATTCCAGGACATCAATCTTCATTTCTATAGTATGGATAGTATCTTTTCCCTATCCCACTCCTTCCTTTACATTTCAATATAAGAATGCTGTTACTTTTTTACTTTAAAATTATCTCTCTATGAATTTGAGTCATTGTGATTTACAAGTTTTCAATTTATCTGTTACCGAATGCGCCAAAAATCTTGTAGGCGAATTTCAATAAAGATACTTTGTTTCCTTTCAAATCACACAGGGAACACCCATTCCTTTATCTTTTCGTTTTATAGAACTATATATACTCTTTAATATTCTACCATTCGACCAGTTTTTGAAACCTATAGAACACAATCTTAATTTTAGTAACTATAAAAACAACAAAATATGTCATTTCCTAATCAATTTATGTCAATTAAACACAATTTTAAAAATATGAATGAGCTCTACTCAATGAATTCAAACTATTAATTCCCATGGAGAACAATAAACTTTGGTCATAATTTTGGGAACAAGTTTTTGCACATATTTGATATTGTGTTCATGAAGCCCAAATAACCATGATTGGAAATAAATTATCATTTTTTCCTACAGTTTTCAGAACCTAGATGATATTACAAAAGCATCTGTTTACATGCTAAGACTCATAAATATTTCAAGTTTAATTTTCTCTATCATACTTCATGCCAGTGGTGGTAGGGACTATTCTGTCAGCATTCAGCTGTGGCCGTTCTGCTAAGGAAGACAACATAATTGTTTTTGAAAAGATTTTCAGAGGTGCATGGAGAAATAAAAATAAATTTATATCTTCCTTTAGCAGATAAGTGGAAGCACTACCATTTTAAGGTCTTTCAAACTACTATACTTAGGTATTTCCATCATCCATGTGTCTTAAAGTGATTTATGTTTTCTAAAACAAATTCTCAAGTATTCTGCCTTCTGCGTGATTGTGAATATATGTTGTTAGATCAAAAATGTGTTTGTTAAGGAAATTTCACTTTTAAGTGGGATAAAATCTAATTTAAGATAAATAATAAATAATAATAACTAGTAAAATAAGTAAACGGTTAATAAATAAACGCTTGATCCATGCTAAAATGACCTCCCTGTCTTATATCTGCCAACCCTGGTTTGGTTGCTTCTTTAGAATTCCAATGTGTAATAACCCCCAGTAGTCCTAGGGTCTCCCCATCAAGGTTAAAGCAGTTTCAAGACTCAGTAAGTCCAACGAAAAGCCTCTTTATCCCTACTTTTCCAGAAAAACCCACTTATCCTTATTGGATCCGTATGATTCATTTGTAACAGAAAAAAAACTTGTTTTTAGCAGTAATCAAATGTTTCAGTCTGAATAGAAAATAACTAAAAAGTGGCCAGGCACAGTGGCTCATGCCTGTAATCCCAGCACTTTGGGAGGCCGAGGTAGGTGGATCACTGAGGTCAAGAGTTTGAGAACAGCCTGGCCAACATGGAGAAATCCCATCTCTACTAAAAATACAAAACTTAGCCGGGTGTGGTGGCACACCCCTGTAATCCCAGCTACTTGGGAGGCTAAGGCAGGAGAATCACTTGAACCTGGGAGGCAGAGGTTGCAGTGAGCTGAGATCATGCCATTGCACTTCAGCCTAGGTGACAGAGTGAGACTCTGTCTCAAAAAAAAAAAAAAAAGAAGGAAAAAAAAACCTAAAAAGTATATTGTGATTTAGAGTGCTGGATGCCCTATGATCTGATTGGAGATCCTGCATGAGAGAGACATTTGGCACTAATTAAATTTGAATTCTAATTTTAGTTTTGTCATAGCTTTTGCACCTAAGGTCTTTTCCCTGTCTTATCATCACTGGTCTGGGAAACAAATACTGAAGCCCTGGGCTGTTGTAGGTTAAAAGGCCACAAAGTGAAAATGGGATCAGAGTTCTCCTTTGCTTATAAACACATTCCTCTGTAAGACTAGAACCACGCAGCTGTGCTTCTGATTTTGAGCTGAGACCTGGATGCCTTCATTATGTCAGTGTCTGCCCTCCACTCTAGGTTGTTGAGGTCTAGATAATTAAAATGTTATAGAAGCATGAGCCATGCTTATACTAACTATAACTTTTAAAATTATGTTGAAATTATTTAATTGCTGGTATTATTGCTCTGGAATAAAATGCCTATAAAAGGTGCAAAGAAATACCATAATATTTTTCTCTTGGAATGAAACAACCAATGAATCACATGTTAAAATTGTTTAAATATTTAACATTGTATAATATGACTTAGCAAAGAAAAGTCTTGAAACTCAAATGATCCTTTCTTCCCCTTTCTTTAGTTCAGTTTGAACTTTAAAACGCAGTAAAATAATTCCATGTGTTCTACTCTAAAAATAATTGCTGTAGTTTTTACAGTCCTAACATTTCTTGTTTTTTAACACATATACCAAAAGAGGCATTGTTAGATAATGCATAGTAAATGGTATGATTCATTTGTAACAGAAAAAAAAAAACTTGTTTTTAGCAGTAATCAAATGTTTCAGTCTGAATAGAAAATAACTAAAAAGTGGCCAGGCACAGTGGCTCATGCCTGTAATCCCAGCACTTTGGGAGGCCGAGGTAGGTGGATCACTGAGGTCAAGAGTTTGAGAACAGCCTGGCCAACATGGAGAAATCCCATCTCTACTAAAAATACAAAACTTAGCCGGGTGTGGTGGCACACCCCTGTAATCCCAGCTACTTGGGAGGCTAAGGCAGGAGAATCACTTGAACCTGGGAGGCAGAGGTTGCAGTGAGCTGAGATCATGCCATTGCACTTCAGCCTAGGTGACAGAGTGAGACTCTGTCTCAAAAAAAAAAAAAAAAAAAAAAAAGAGAAGGAAAAAAAAACCTAAAAAGTATATTATGATCACAAAATCTACAAAAATTAGAAAATTTGGATTATAAAAAGAAAGTATCTTGCAGCAAAATGGAAATCAAAAGTAAACTATTCTGTGTTTTGAGGAAGCCTTTAAATTCGTCTCATTATAACTTTCACTTCCACAGAAAATAAGGAAGTAATTTTCATAGAATTTGCATCTTAAAAGAGAAAATAATATTTTTTACTTTTTGTGTATAGGCATGGAGTGGAGAAGATTGTTAATTTTGTTTTGTCAGAGAGAACTTGATGTTTCATAAGAAAAGTCAACAGCAAATGTGTGTCCACAATAATACTAAATAGATAATGTGATGGTACTCTGTAGAAGCATCTGGCAAACTCTACTGAAATCAGAATAAGTGCAAGAATATACACTCTAATTAATTATTCCATATTCTATGTGAACATTGTGATGTGTAAGTAGTTATAGTCTAGGGATACAAGTAAATTATGTATCATTCAAGATCATTGATTTCAAACTTAACATATAAGAGAAACCAAAATGCTGTTGTTTTGGCAATAATATTACCTTGATACAAAAAAGTGCAAGTTTTACTTTTTAAGCAAGTGACACATATCCATGGTTTCTGTATTTCTATAGACCTTTATGAAAAGCTTATGTATGTGAAATGAGTATTGAGAATTGATGCCGAGCAAGTCCAGGATTGACAGCATAAACAGACTCAAAATGCCCATGAAAATAAGCCTTCATCTAAGATATTCTGCCACATACACTGCTCAGCCAGGAATCATACTAAATGCTGGGAACTGAAACATGCCTAAAATAGTCCCTAATTACAAGGAGATTTAATGGGAGAGACGACAAATACTTTACATAAAATATGGTAGATGCAATGAGAGTGATACAGGTAATTAAAGTATCACCTGGAAGGGCTCCTAATGCAGCCTGAGGTGACCTAGAAAATGTCATAGAGAGGTTGGAATCTTAGCTCAGTCTTTAACTGTACATAAAAAAAAGGGGTCACAGTGCATTCTAGGCTAAGGCTTTACCATGGGCTAAAGGGGAAGTATGGGATTGCACAGATGTGAAGTGAACTAATGCAGTTTGGTGAACATTTGAAGTTAAAGTGTAAATCAGAGAGCTGTAATGATGAGGTATCTACAGACAAGGCAAAATAATAGCTTGCTTATTATGTTAAGAACACTGGATTTTCTAATGACTGTGTTAGTTTGCTAAGGCTGCCATAACAAAATACCAGAGATTGGGTGGCTTGAATATCAGAAATGTATTTTCTCACATTTCTGGAGTCTAGAAGTTCAAGATCAAGGTATTGTCAAGGCCTTTCCTTGGCTTGTAGACAGACAGGTCCTCACTGTGTCCTTACTTGGCCTTTTTCTCTGTGCCCTTACACTCCTTGTGTCTCTTTCTTTTCTTATAAGGACATCAGTCCTATTGGACGAGGGTCACATCTTTATGACCTTATTTAACCTCGTTTAGTCTTTTTAAAGGCCCCGTCTTCAAATACAGTCACATTGGAGGTTAGGGCTTTATTATATGAATTTGGGGGCAGGGAGAGGGGACAATTTAGTCCATAGTAATGATCATGAAGAGGTCTCACTGCAGTTTTAAGTGAAGAAGCAAAATAAATTCTTGCATTAGGAGAGTCCCTGTCTTGCATAATGAGGATAGAATTAAGGGGAAAATAATGGGGGTATGAGGACCAAATGGAAACATAACAAGTCCACATATGAGAGGATTGATTTAGGGTGGTTGTGGAATGAATGGAGAAGGGAAACTGAATTGAGAGAAAACCATAGTGTTGAAATTGCCAGACAGGTTCTTCCTGCCCTCTACACAGACAAAAGCAATTCACTGAGACTGTGGTATTGCAGTAAAGAAAGAGTTAAATTAACACTAGCCTTGCCATGCAGAAGAGGAGTTATTACTCAAATCAGTCTCCCCAAAGACTCAGAGGTTAGGGTTTTCCAAGGACAGTTTGGTGGGTGGGGGACTAGGGAATGGGTGCTGCTGATGAGTGGGGGATGCAATCATAGGGGTGTGGAAAACACTCCCAGTGTATCAAGTCTGCCGCTGGTTGGGTGTTCACAGGACTGGTGGAGTCATGAGTCATGAGTGTGGGTGGAGCCAGTCGATTGCCAGAATGAAAAAGTCTGAAAAAAGTCTCAAAAGACCAATCTGGCCGGGCGCAGTGGCTCACACCTGTAATCCCAGCACTTTGGGAGGCCAAGGTGGGCGGATTACGAGGTCAGGAGTTCAAGACCAGCCTGACCAATATGGTGAAACCCCATCTCTACTTAAAATACAAAAAAAATTAGCCGGGTGTGGTGGTGCACGCCTGTAGTCCCAGCTACTCAGGACGCTGAAGCAGAAGAATCACTTGAACCCAGGAGGCGGAGGTTGCAGTGAGCCGAGATTGCATCACTGCACTCCAGCCTGGGTGACAGAGATTCCGCCCAAACAAACAAACAAACAAACAAAACCTTAAGTTCTACACTAGTGATATTACCTACAATTGAAGAAGTCACAAATCTTGTAACCTCTGGCTACCTGACTCCTGAGCAGTAAAGAATTATAAAAACTATGCCTACATTTTTGCAGAATTCAGACCTCTGCAATAATCCTAATCTTGTGACTTTTCATCAGTTTTAAAGAGGCAGTTTCAGCCCCTGAACAAGGAAGAGATCAGTTTTAGGGAGGCAGTATTATCATCCTTGCTTCATAATTAAACTATAAACTAAATTCCTCCTGTGGTTAGGGTTAGCCTGGCCCATGCTCTTTTCTAAAAGCCAGAACAGCCAGTCTGTGAGGCTAGAAGCAAGATGGAGTCAACCAGGCTAGATTTCTCTCACTGTCACCATCTTCGCAAAGGTGGTTTCATTGTTAATTGGATTCCGACCGTGAGAAAAGAAAAAAGAACAGAATAAATCCAAAGCTTCTGTCTTAGGAAGTAGGTGGTGGCATTCCATAGGAGGAGAGCAGTGAATAAACATCTGTAAGGCCCATTAAACTGGACCAGTCTGCTTCCACTGACTGCCTCCTACCAGCTTCCCACATTTGCACACACAGCTTTGACTTTTCATACTCCCAATCTTGTTCCATCTGATCCAGTCATGATGATGTCCTTGAACTTGGCAGAGGCCGAGCATCTAAGAATGCTGTTAGTTCTTCCATTGATCAAGTTAACAGCATAAACACTGTTCATATTAATTTACTGTAAAATGCTAAAGACTATTTCAGAGAATATACAGAAAAACAAAAACCCTCTTACAGTTGACATTATAAGTAAACTGAAGTAAAAACCAAAAAAAACCCCAAAACAAATAAAAACTGAGGCGAATATTAGAAATGCAAAAGGAAAAAAAAGCAATTTGCAAACTCATTCAGTCCACATTTTTTTAATGTATTAAAGTTTGTTACTTAGCTATTTTATTGTTTATTTGGCTCTTTTGCTGACCTTTCTGCATATTTTACTGCATGTGTACAAGGAGATAATAAGAATGAAGAAGTAAAATTTTCGTCTGTGAATTTTGTTTTCTAAATATGTCTCTGTTTTCTTTTTTGGGACACTATAAGGTCATAGACACATGGAATTTACTATAACTTTTATTTATCTGTACTATTAATTGACAATAGTCTAAATCATTGAAATATGCAACAGCATAGAGATATGACTTAGATTAGAACTATAACGGATATTGATAGTGACATTCAGTCATCTCAGTCAAATCATGTGGCAGTGTTCTTGAAACAAGCTTATAATCTTCTTTTGGAAAATTAATATTTCACTGACTATCTGTGAACCATTTGGAATTGCTTGCTTAAGATTAAGGTGAAAAAAAGTAATAGTTATTTTCACTTTAAAAATTGTCTTTTTTTTTCTTTACAGTTTAGCATTCAGTTAGAATGGGAGATAATGCTTATTTGTTAGTGTTTATGTAGATAAGCCTTATCAACTGTGAAGCTAGTAACTGTAAAAAGGAAGTCACAGCAGGGATAAGGCAGGAAAATCATTGCCAACAATATTTATATTAGTTAGTCTGTTTGCCAATTTTATATGAAAAAGATATCTGAGTTCCAAATTGTTTAATGTTGACCTTAATTAAAATTTGCTCATCAGTATTCTCAGAGAAATCTAAACTCATGTGTTATTCCTCACCTCCTAAAAAAAATAAATTTTAACTCTGCAGAAGTGCAAATACACAATTAATAAGCAAGGTATAATATGCTGTATGTACTATTTTGGACTACACCCTAAAGACTATTTTAAAACCTTTATTAGGTTTCATAAAGTCATTTATGAGTAAGATGGTGCCTGATTAATTTTCATGGCTATTAATATTTAATAGACTAGCTCTTAAAATTAAAGAAGTAAACATGGTTCATGCAGAAAACACCCAAAATATTTAGGATTAATTTTAAAGTATTTCATGTCTTAAATCACATTATTAATATTGAGTTCAGTTTGTCTGTGTATGTTTTGAGTATTTTAGAGTTCTTCCTCCTGAATTTTCTTTCCTGTATTTATGTACAATCCTGATTATGCAGCCCAGCTTCACCTAATATTGTTATGTCTTAATCCCTCCTTCCCTCGGGCATGCCCTGTGTTATTTTCAAATGTGTAGCATTGTGATAACAAATATATTAAATTAGGACCCTCCAGCTTCTGATCTGAATTTTAAAATGGCCTGTGAGCAGTCATTTTTTAATATACGGAATAAATTTGGCATAAATTATGGATGATTATTTTAGCTACCTTTAATAACCCACCCCCAAAGAAATTGAAATGAAAGATATATAATAGGTACCAAAGATGTGTCATGCACAGGGTGGTTTGTATTTATGTCTAAATACAGACATTTTTGAAAGTAAAAATGGGCAGTGTTAGTAATTATATCAAGATTATAGTAGTACACCCAGAGGGTTCTGTACTAACTGGAATGTGTGTATGAAGTCTAACGAAAAGAATTAATTATATTTTTATGAGCATTTCAGGTTAAAATAAGGGAAGTGATATATATGTATATACTTCTTATAAAAGAGCCTGATTTTATTTCTAATGCAAGGGAATCTGTGACATGAACATTTAATATATAATATTTAAATCTCTAACCTAGTACCTTTCTTTGAGTCAAGTGTCACATTCCTGTAACTCGTTCTTAATTTTAAACTTATGTGTGTAATGCATTGTTTCTTCATCTCTGATTAGTTCTACTGCCAAGAATTACCCAGGGGTATGTCAGCAACTACAGTTTATAAGGTGTGTAATTTCAGATTTAGACATGATAGATCATCTTCTTCTATCAGGACTGATCTTTAACAGTTGTGATGAACAGAGAAAAAATATTTCCAATCTTTCTTGGTGAAATACAACTTAACCTTTCATAATGTAAATGATGTGTCAGATTAAAAGTAACCGTAGTCTAAGAATTTTTTCCAAGTCTAAGATAATTTCTCAAAATATAATTTCATTGAATTTATAGTGAGACGGTCAAGTGGCTAGAGAATGTCACATTTTCTCTTGATTTTTAATAAGACTGTAGACAAACATTCAAATGTTCAGTTAATTCTCCTAACATATTATCTGCTTGTCGGTGGACAGATAAAAGAAAAGTGACTTTAATCATGGCAAACAGAACCTTACATTAATGCATTGGAAAAGGAAATCTTTTTTTTTCTTTTAAACTAGAATCCATTTTATAGAGGTCAAAAAATAAATATTAAAAAGATAGTGGGGTGTAGAGTGTTTGCATATAATCAGCATTAGCAATTTGATTAAAAAGTGACAACTACTTATCAAGATCTTTTAATATTCTTAGGCATAGAGAAAATATTGTCTTTCTTTCCCCACACAAGACCATTATGTCAAAATGTTAATATACGTAGGACCATTCTGTGTTAGGCAGATGTTAGATGCTCTCAGAAATAAACCCTGAAATTTCGGTTGCTTAACACATAGAAATTTATTTTTTGTCCATATGCATTTTTCAGAGTTGATGCTTAACAGATAGTTTTCTTTAATATGAAACTTGTGATTCCTATCATCCCTATGGCTCAGGAGTCCCCTGCATCCAGCCTATGGGGCAGACAGAGGAAATAGATGAGATGCGGAAGAACCCTTACAGGTACTCAAAACAATGGCCTAGAAAGATCACCATTGCTTCCAGTCACAAGCCAAGCCACTGGCAAGAACCAGTCACATGGCCATACCTGATGAGAGTGTTGTGCTGGCCTATATAGTTTCCAGTGAGCAGCCACTTCTCACATGCAGAAATAAAAAACCTAGATTTTTTGTTGAAAAACTAGCTGTCTATGTCATAGTAGCTATAGTAAATTTAATTTGATGGTGAAAACCCATTTGAAATATGAGTATTAACAAGCTGTCAGAGTGCCTCTAGGGAGGCAAGCTGTTCTCCCTGGGAGAACAGAAATTTAAGTGAAAAATATCTTCAGTAAATATTTTTTTTTACATTTTGAATTAATACTATGTGCATGAATTAATTGTTTAACAATTAAGGCCAGGCACGGCGGCTCGTACTTGTAATCCCGGCACTTTCAGAGACTGGGGTTGGAGGACCACTTGAGGCCAGATTCAAGACCAGTCTGGGTAATATAGTGAGACCTCATCTCTGCAAAAAAATTAACAATTTATTGGGTGTGGTGGTGTGTGCCTATAGTCCTAGCTACTCAGGAGGCTGAGGTGGGAGGATCCCTTGAGCCCAGGAATTCAAGGTTACAGTGAGCTATGATTATGTCACTGCACTCCAGCTAGGTGACAGAGTAAGATCGTGTCTAAAAAATATATATATATTATATGGAAAGAAATCTTTTAAGTAACTCATTTGCCTTAGTGTTTTAGAATAAGCCTCATACATTTCTTGTTCACTCAGGATAAGAATGGTAAAAATGGAAATTTGGTCATTTGAAGAGAATAAAGTTGAAAACATAAAATAGGACTTGCTTAATTTTTCTATTGGAAAATGTTCCCATATAAAAAACAAACAAAAAATAACTACCTTTATGCTAGTTAGATTGAACTGTGGCCAATTTAAGCTTATGATGAATGCTTCAGAAATGAAAGCAAGTATAATACAATTCTTGGCATGATTTTCATACCCTTCTGTCTTTCAGCCATGAGGTTATTGTGAATTTTATCAAATGAATCATTTATTGTTGAGAAGCCTTCTCTCTTCACTTGTGACAGATCTCCAAATGATAGTCTGCTAAATGGCTCCTTAGAAACCAGAAACAGTAGTCAAAGGCTCACCAGCCACTAGATGGTGAAAAGAATGATAGTTATTTCTGTGTTTTGTCCTGAAAATATACACCTTTTAGTTATTTGTTGGATCAACCAAAAATACGAGGAATCTCTTGACTAGTTTCTAAAGCGTTCACATTAGCACAATAACCTTTTCCTTACTTCTACAGGATAGTTATTACCTTCAGTAGATAGAGTAACGTGCTTTGGAAGATCACTAAAATACTAAAAACACTTTTAAAAAACCTAAAATGCAAAAATCACTCCCTTTTTATCATTTGGAAAATGAAGTATGTTGCTAAAACCAAAAGTGATGGATTTTGGCTTTTGCAACCTAGTATGCAGAATAAAGGGCCATTTATAGGTTTTATTACTCTGAACACCCTTAGTTACTTATTACTATATATGGGATATCTGAAGTGCTGAGCTGTTTAGTTTAGTCTAACCCATTGAGCATAAGATTGGCAGTTCCACATTAGGTTCTAGTAGGTGTAACCCCCAGGGCATAACTGGGAGCTACTGTCTACATAAGGGGAGAAAAGAGAGAAGAAATCTTAGAGCTTTTTAAAATCTCAACCAGGTGCATTTATTTGCTTCTTTTTTTTTGTCATCCTAAATCACTGTGTAGGATACCTATATGTGATTTAAAGTAATTTAACAGAAGTGTTAAAGGGGTAAATTAGTTCTGAAAATTAAGTAATCATATCTTGTGCCTTACCACGGCCTTCAATGCTCAACATGACATGAACCTCTAAATCCTATCATCTCCTGCCGTGTTCCCCATGCTCATCAAATTCCATTCACATGATTTGTGGTGCTGGGTATGTTCTTTTGTTACCTGTTCTTTAGATTGATCTGGGGACTCTTTGAAGCAGATTTAAATGAGAGTATAATTTTTATTTTTCTTCTTTGCTTGTCTTGTTTTGAATATTTTGCTACAAAGAAGAATCATCTTTTATATTTGACATGGTATATTTAAGACATAGTCATAAAATTCTTGTACCCTGAATTTTTCACTGATGTTTTCTAAAAATTGTTGTGTATTTAAAAAATTGATCAGAAGTTAGTCCTGAGCCTGGTGCAGTGGCTCACGCCTGTAATCCCACCACTTTGGGAGGCTGGGGCAGGTGAATTGGTTGAGGTCAGGAGTTCGAGACCAGCCTGGCCAACATAATGAAACCCTGTCTCTACTAAAAATACAAAATTTAGCTGGGTGTGGTGGTGCACACCTGTAGTCCCAGCCACTGGGGAGGTTGAGGCGGAGAATCTCTTGAACCCGGGAGGCAGAGGCTGCAATGAGCCAAAATTCTGCTACTGCACTCCAGCCTGGGTGACAGAGCTAGATTCCAAGTGAGTCCTGTTTACATGTTGTAGTAATACATTTAATTGTAATCACATTAGTATGATGTTAAACAAAATATGTAAACTGAGATGCAAATGGGGGGAATATATCACCTATAAAAATGAACAATGGAATAGCAGTGCTGCAACTTGATACTACTGCGTGCAAGATTCCAACTGTGAAGAAAGACGCATGTATGCTGTTTCAAAATGATATGCATCAAAGTCGTCAGTATGAATTTGTCCAAACTTTAGCGGTAAGGATGGTTAGTGAATAATGAATTTATTTCTCCACGTTTTTTTTTTAATAAATTGAAAAATAGTATTTTTGCAAAGGAAATACAATATCTATAGCTCAAAAAATTACAAAATAAAAAAGTACTGCTGCTAACTATATTTGCAGTATTCACAATTACCAGCCAGCACAGAAGTGAAAATTGTCTGTATACTGGAAAATTCAAAGGCTACCAGCATAATGCTCAATACAGACCTCTCACTAATAGCATTATGCATGCTTACATTGAGAATCACCTCAAAAAAATTGAATTTATCCCAAGTGGCAAACTTCAGAAGGATCTCTTTCCAAACTTTGTAGCATGCAGTTCAGAAACTGATTGATCTTCTTAAGCAATTGCTGATGTCTGCTAGGAGGCAGTTAATGTTTAAGGTCACTACTTATTCTGTGCGCCATTCATCCCTCCTTCAAATACTTTCACTGCAGGATGTGAGCAATCAGTTGGGATCCTGATGACTAAAATATAAAGACTAGCTTCTGATGGTTTCAACAAGCCACACTAGATTTAAAGCAACTTTTAGCATAGTAATCATCCTACTGCTAACAGAATAAAGGTAAATGTATCAAATCTAATAGAGAAAGAAAATCCAGGATTTCAAGGAAGGACATATTGTATGTGGAATGGTGAGCACTTTATTCAGTGTCTTCTTAAAAGTCACCTCATAAAATAAGTCTTTCCTGACTTCCCTGTCTAAAATAGAAGTCATAGCACCCACCCCCATCAGACACACTTATTTTACTCCTTTCTTTTGATTTATTTTTCTTCAGACATGACTACCAGTCATTATACTCTATTTTAATTGTGATTTATTTGTTTTTGTCTCCTCCAACTAGAATATCAGCTCTATGAGCATAGAGACTTTGGATTTTTTTGCTCATTGCTTTATGTTGGTGTTAAAAGCAGTGCCTGGACATAAGCAATATTTTAAAAGAAATAAGTATAGGCATGATATGGAGGAAGAAAGAATGTATTGTTCTTCTTTCTCACTGGGACAAAAATAAGGCATTTTCCATAAGCAATCTCAGAATATAGAAAGACTTTTAAAAGAACCCTTTATAATGAAAGAGAAGCTATTAATTTATGGCATAATGATTAAAAATGAGTACAGTTTGAAAGTAAATGAAAATATTAGTTTGAGGTATGCCTAAGGATGAAGATTTTAAGAAATCTACCATTTTGAGAAATAACTCTTCTGAATTTGTTTATAATAATTATTAAATTATCTTTAATGTGCTCAGTGTTTTGCTGGGCTTTACATAAAAAGAGTAATTGATCATTTGTCCTGTCCTTCAAAAGTTCACAGTCGAGAGGGATGAGAACAAGTAGAAAATATTTCTATCAGTAATGTATGTGCTAAAATAAACACTGGTAAAAGGGTCTGTGAGAATAAAGAAGAAAAACGCCTTGCAATATTAAGGGGAAGCTTCAAAAAAGTTGGTTGGTTAGACAAAAGAACAAAGAAGAACAGAAGTGTGAGAAAGAATTTTATACGTCGGTTGGAATATTGTGTGTGTGTGTGCATGTGTGTGTGTATGTTTGTGTATGTGTGTTATGTGACAGAATAGCAGGAAACTCTGATGGAGAAAAAGAAAAGATACTTTGGGGTAGAAGGTAAAGAGACCGCCTTACCTTATTTAATGAGTCATTTTGTTGCTTTTGGGAATTTATGACTTGCATTGAAAACTATCATAGATTTATTGACTATATGTGTATGTATTTATATGTATATATATATGGTACCAAAAATTTCAAATACAAGTATACTTGAATTTATTAGTCTGATTTACTCTTCTCATGATTAGATGAAATCAAAGGCAGGGTTCTTTTCAAAAATTCCTTAGAGACACCTTGAGATAAGGAACAAACTTGCTCTATAATGAGTAGGGAAGTTTGCCTCTCACAGTCTAAGAACATATATTTCAATAAAACTGCCTATTTCGTTAGATTCAAGGGAAAACATTGCAAACATTGTACAGGTCATATTGAACATTATGAGGAAATTAGACAGACAGACAATAGTCCAAAAGATATTTATTTTTAAAGGCTGACAATGTAAGTAATTGGAAAAGAAAACATGAATTTGAATAAGTTATTTGATAGAAATAACTTGATAAAAATGGTAGTTATATAATTGCTATGACTCAGGGATATGTTATTGGAACTATAACAGTATTAGAAATGGGAGTTTTAAAAAGCAGTGTCTTACTGAAAATATGTATGATAGATGCCTAAAACTCATATAATTGACATGTGAATATATAATTTAAAGCCATTAATATTTTTATTTTGATAGTAGAAACTGTTGAATAGTTAAGTGGACAAAACAATTTCATTACTACTGGACATTAATTTTCACTTCAATAATCAGAGAAAGGAACTTGAATGTTGCTGTCCTTAAGATATCATGTAGAATTTTAAGCAACACAAAAACCACCAGAGACGCCTTGTCCTTCTCAAACAGCTTGATTAGTTGAAGATTAAAAAACAAAACAAAACAAAAACAGTGCTGCCAGTTGGAAAAATAGTCTCTATTCAACTATTGACTACAACCTCCCACATTGACCAAGATTTCCTTTATGATTTTGATTGATACTTGAAATGTGAAAGGCTGGATTTCTAATAGTAATTTGTGACTTTCAGTTCTATTCCTCATGCTATATGATGTGCCTAATATAAAAAAATTAAACTTCCATGTTATAAATATATAATCTCTTACTTTGGTATCCAAAATCAGAAATGCTATCATTATTATTTTTTTTAACTTTTTCTTAGAAGTGGGGTATTGTTATGTTGCCCAGCCTGATGTCAAACTCCTGGCCTCGAGCAATACTTCTGCCTCAGCCTCCCAATTTGCTAGGATTACAGGCAACAGCCACTGGGGCCAGCCAGTAATGTTGTTAATTTGAATGGATTCTTAATATTTATACAAGATCCTATAATTTCTGATTTATCCTTAAAATAATTTTTCATATTTGTGGTACAGTGAACACTCCTTATATTTATTCCATTTAATGAAAATCCAGACTATAATTTCAGGGGTCCTTTCATAGGCATAGGATTGATTAACTCTGATTCCTAAGATTTGGTCACGAAATTCAGGTGGTCTGCATTGTTCATTAGGATGACATTTTCCCCATATTTTAAATGTGTGAAAAGGTAACTTCACATATAAACAGAGTAGCATTTTCATTTAATAAGATTTTTATTAATTCCAGTGTATGTTATTCAAGACAAATGGTAGCCTTTAGAATTTTTGGTGATTGATTTCATTCGTATTTTCCTTATTTTCTTCTCTCTCTTTTTTAAACATTTTCTTCAATGTACCTTTTTTGCACATTTCCTTAAGCATGGTAAAGTAAAAAAAACTTGCTTACTCTAAGCCATTTCATGAACACTATCTTTCCAGGTCTCTGATTCTTCTCATTATTTTCCATGGTCACCAACTGGTTCTTGCACCTCTTAGATTTTTCCCAAAATTACTGCAAAGTTTCCTGGAAGAAAAACACCTCTGCAACTCAATTAGAAAGAACCTTCCTTGTTAAAGCTGATCCACATGTATAAAATGGGATAAGTAAGAGGTAGCAAAAAATTCAAACAGCATCTGCTCCCAAATCAAGCCACTTCAATGTTTCTTGCACAGTAGCTCTAGTTTTTGTTTCTGGAAATCTGAATGTTATTTGCATTACTTGAATTCTGAAGACATGCTCCATATTTTCTTCCCTAAGCAAAATCCTCAACGTATTCTCTGTTAACATGTGTTATAAATCCTACTTGAATATCTCTCTGCTTCCATTATCTAGCTAGGATTTTCTCTGACTGCTCTGTAGCAAGGAAATCAGAGTGCTTGTACTAGCAAATTTGCAGCAATGAACATAGGTTAGATATCTACTGTTTGAAATATTTAATACTGGACTGAGTATTAGGGCTTCAATGACAGTAACACATTTGAGAGAGAGTCTAGTGGGGGATAAAGTCACATCAATAGATAATTTCAGTCTAATATTGTAAGCCCTGGAATTGAGGAATAATTGGGGTTATATTGGGATCCAGAAAGAGATTTATTGGTGCAACCTTAAAACCAAGGGAGAGTTTTCTGAAAAAGATGCTGCCTTGAAAAGTAAGTGGGTAATGAATGTTTTCTAATAACAGAATCTCTGAGATTTGAAATAGAATGGGAGTAAGGAAAACTATGTTTTATCTTTTTATCTAGTAAAACACAGATTATCGTTAATGCTTGTTTCAAAATGTAATTTTATTATCCTTGTGAATTTCAATCAGACAAACCAAGATTGCGCATAAAGTTACTGTATCAGCTAGCTGTTTCTATGTAACAAATTGCCCCAACTTAGAGTCGTAACAAATTTCTCACATTCACAATTCTGTTTGTCAGATGTGTGGTTCTGATCTGATCTGAGCCTACTAGGCCTGGGTTTGATGGATCAAGTGGCCACACCAACATTTCTAGTGGTTGGCACTGATTAGTTTGGTTAGGGGAGGAGGGATCTTAGTTGAGATTGCTTATCTTAGCTTTACTTGATCTCTGATTCACTAACATAACAGGCATGGTGGTCTCGAGGTTCCAGTGGGCAGCAAGAAAGAGCAAGGCCAAATGTGCAAGCAGTTTTCAAGCCTATGATTTTTCCTTGTTCGTTTGTTTGTTTTGTTTTTAAGACAAAGTCTCACTCCATCACCCAAGCTGGAGTGTAATGGCAGGATCATAGCTCACTGGAACCTCAACCTCCCTGGGTCAAGTGACACTCCCTCCTCAGCCACTTAAGTAGTTGTGACTACAGGTGCATGCCACAATACGCAGCTAATTTTTGTGTGTTTTTTTGTGGAGACAGGGTTTCTATGTTGCCCAGACTGGTCTCGAACTCCTGAACGCAAACCGTCTGCCCTCCTTGGGCCTCCCAAAGTACTGGGATTACAGGCATGAGCCACCACGCCAGGTCCCAAGTTTAAGTTTAAGTCACATTTTTTTAAATGAGCCTTTAGGCAAAGCAAATCACATGGCCAACTCTTGTAGAAGGCAAGTCACAGAGACAATTTGTGGAGAAAGAAGCAACATTTTTAAGAGAGTAGCTGCAAATTCACATTGAAAACAGAGAATACAGTAGGACAGAAACAACCGGTGGCTGGTGGCTGTCTTTGTAATCTACCAGTTGTGCATAGACTTTTACAAAGTTTTATCATGAGTATGTCAGCCTCCTCATGGATGTCCTTGTTTTGTCTACTTGACTTTTTTTTATTGTAATCTTTCATGAAAAACTTCCTCCAATACCTTTTTTTTCCAGTTTTAATTTATCAACTCTGTTAAGAAATCAGAGGCAAAAAAATTATTTTCTTTGGAAGGAGATATTGATATTATTTTTTAAAGAAATTTCCATGCTACTCAGCACAGACATTTGAAATGTTCCATTTTTGTTTCATTGCTTTATTGCTAGGTTTTTGGAGAATGTGAGACACACACACACACACACACACACAAACACACTGTAATCATAACCTCCTGTGTGTGTGTATTTATGTATTTGTTATACTTTTGATTTACAGCAACCTTTATGATAGTTTTGATTCAGTTTTTCCCTGGTGTTCGAAGTACTTCTAGCTAGTAATTGAAACTCATAAGGTGGCTGGTTGCTGCTTTCTGGCCACCAGGGTGCCATTCACAGCAGAGCCACTGGAGCCACTGCAGTTCACACTTGAAAGTTCTGGGGACTGAAACTGATCTCATATTTTTCTTTCTTTGTTCAATCCAGCTATATCAACCATTTGAACTCTGTATTATGGAGGAGGCAAATTTAATTTCTGGAGCTTACTGCTAGCTAAGCAAAAATGTGCAGCCTCTCATTCTTGTAACGGCAAATAGTTAAAATTTCATCTGTGTCAAGTTTCTTTTCTGGGAGTTTTTGTAAGTAAAAAGAGTAGAATTCGTGAGTAAAATCACGAATGAAAAATATTTCAATCTTATTAAGTAATTTAGGATACTTTTTCATATCTTTAGAAATACATATATATATATGAAATAAGGCTGGCTTTATGCTTCTTCCTTTAAAAAAATGCGAGGATATCTTTTAGGAACAGGAATACTTCCCAGTAAATATAACAGATTAAACTCATATAACTAATTTTGCTACATTCTGAAACCTTTACTAAAATGACAATGAAGAGATTTTTAAGACATACGTCCTAGGGCAATGGAAAAAACAGGACACAAGACTGGCGATAATAGCTAGACAGCTTTGGAAACTGGAAGGTAGATGGATGAGTGGTAACTAATTGAAGATACCTGAGAAACTTCAGATCTAAACTGATTTTGAGAAAAGCTTAAAATGACCTTCATCTGAATGTCTAAGGGGGTGATAGTACCACTGATGGCTTTTCCTGAGGTGGAAAATAAAATGAAAGTAAAGCTACTTTGTAAGTCAGACTCCGAAAGAAGCCTAGGTACTTGAAGCCGGGTACCAGTGTCTCTTGTATGCTTGGCACTCTCTTTCCTTCACTTCTTAAAGAAGTAGACAAACAATTTAGCTGGCTTTTCTAATCTGGTGTATGGTATATATAGTGTAAATTGTGACTTTTTTTTTTTTTTTTTTTTTTTGAGATGGAGTCTGGCTCTGTCGCCAGGCTGGAGTGCAGTGGTGCGATCTCGGCTTACTACAACTTCTGCCTCTCGGGTTCAAGCGATTCTCCTGCCTCAGCCTCCCAAGTAGCTGGGACTACAGGCACTCGCCACCATGCCCGGCTAATTTTTGTATTTTTAGTAGAGACGGGCTTCCACCATGTTGGCCAGGATGGTCTCCATCTCCTGACCTCGTGATCCACCCGCCTCTGCCTCCCAAAGTGCTGAGATTACAGGCGTGAGCCACAGCGCCCAGCCAATTGTGACCTTTTTTAAAGGATAGTTCTTTTCTGTATTATGAACAGATTTTATGATTATGATTTTATCGGTTTATTTGTTATTTTTGTTTCTGTTTTCTATTTGTTGTTTTGTTTTGTTTTAAACAATAAAGCATTTTTAGGACTCTCTAGAGGACTTACCTTATGGAACAAGTACATGTTGATAATAAACAATCTTATGGCTTTATTTAACTTTGATTAGTGCTTTTATATCCTTCTTTTTACATTTCTTACTTTCTTTTTTCTAGCTTCATTTTTTATCTGTATCCTGTCTCAATTATATAGTTTATTTTAGTAACATTGATGGATTGAGGCCTTGATGTTACAATGAAATTATCACAGATAAAATTTTTGTCTTGATTTTAAGCAGCAACAATGGTGATAAATACAACAATAGCATTCTTTCTAAGAAAGATATTACTATCTTCCCTTTCTCTAGCCAGCTGACCCCAGGATACAGTATCCTTGCTGCAAATTTCTTAGTGTTTAGAGTTGTTGGAGAACTTTATATGGTAAATTGGTAAAAACCTGAATGGAAAAGGAGAATTATTAATTTTGAATATTTTTAATTAATGAATGTTTAGTGTTGGGATATTATGTGTTAACACCTTGATCCTCTTCATTATCTTTTTAAAAAATACTATAATCTTAATATTAGTGAAAATCTTTGTAAATAACTGTTCTCGGTTTGACAAACATAGCCCTTTTTTTCCTCAGTAGGCTTATTTAGTTCTTCTAAACAGCTAATTTTCCTTTTACTTGTGGTCGTCAAGATAGCAGCGCTAATTAATTGAATAAAACAAGGACATTTTAGTGTTTTATTTTCTTTGTGGTTTTAATTTTTGCTATGAAATTTAAAATTAAAGAAGAAAAATAGTTATATGTCTCCTTTTTTGCCTTAAAGGGAGAAAAAGGCAATTAATCCCCACCTCCAGAATTAATTTGTGTGAAGACTAAGGGTAGAAGAAATTATTGTTTTTGTCTATGCCTGTACTTGTAAGCAAAACTTTAGTCAGACAATTAGACTGCAGTAATTACTCATCAAGAGCCTGCCTGCATGTCGGTAGCTGTGTTGGTATATTTATGTGTTGCTTTTAGTGATTTCTAAGAATTTACAGAACCAAGTTAGAGGCATGTGTACAGAACAAGGAAACTTTGGGGCTGAATTAAACATTTCAAATAAAAGCAGTCTTTTAAAGTAAAATTATATGCAACCATTGACCTGACAACAGTGAGCCAAATCTCTTCATTTTCATTTAAAATATTCTGTAAAGCTTCTATATTCAGAGTAAAATCCCACCATATGCAGACTATTCTATTAAAAAAAGAGAATGCTAATTAATACCAATATTGACATTATAGCTGTTGGATTAAACAAAAATGTCCATATAATGTTCTCACTGGGTGTTACAAAGGACACATATCCAACAATGAGAGGATGAACTTTTTGGAAAAAATGTCTTAATTTAACATTCTCATCATTGCCTCCCATTTTTCCAAATATTTTCTTATCAATTTAGTCTGATCCATTAAGAATCTTTTTATACATGAGATGGAATAATAATAATTAAAGTAAAAATCATAATGATAAGAAGGAGGAGGAAGAAGAAGAAGAGACAACAATGAAGATGATGATGAAAAAGAAAAAAGAACAGTTAACATTTGTGAAACCTTTACTATGTGCTAGGCATTCTGGTGTGCACTTTCTGTGGATTATCTCATTTAATCCCCATAAAAAATGGGTAGATACAAATTGTGTTTCTATTTTTAAAACGAGGAAAATTGATCTCAGAGAATTTGAATATTTTTTCTCAAAATCACATAGCTAGTAAGTAATAAATTTCAGATTGAATTCAAAGCAGTCATATTCAAGAACTCACTCTAACCATAACATTCTACTCCTTTCTCCTCAATGCCAAGTTTAGTCATATCATAAAGAAACTATTATAATGTCATCCTTTTCAGGAAAAATTAAGCAAAAAATGAGAAAACCACCTATTTCCTCATGAGTTTTTTTATTTCAGAGGGAAACAACATTCAAAAAATTAATGTTCTAGAGGTCACATTAATAGACCGATAAATAGAAAATGGTTTTGAAATCTCTCTAACTTTAAATTGTTTGCCTTTATAACCAAGCATTAATCTTTCCCACAATGGCCTAGAATAACATGTATACCAATTTGAAGAACTGACCCAGGCTCACTGACTTCAAACCTTATTCTGTTGTTGCTACCCTCTTTCATTTAGTCTTTGCCACATCTTCTTCCCTAAGTTCCTCAGTTGTTCTTGCTTCTCTTAATTTAACTGTACACACTGTCCTGATAAAACCAGTTCTCACTCAGCAATGTCTTGACTTTCCAAGAGACCATCCCAATCAGTGTGCTTTGGTTCTTTCAAAAGTGGGTGCAACAAAAGTTATCTTTAATTTTTTTTTAAGAGAAAGGATTGTGTTCAAGCAGAAGTATGTAGTCACAGCCCTATAAATTTAAAATAATATGAATGAAAAACAGAAAATACTGTATCACCTTATTTTGTGAAGTTTGAATTTTAGGATGCAATCCTTTCAGAAATATTTCTCTTTAGTTTTCTCCAAAAATAAAACACATTTCCTATTTCAAGAACTGATTCAGTCTCTCCCATCCTTACCTGTAATTTCCAGTAACTGGTAGGCAATTTGTACCTGACCTTAATTCTTACAGCAAGTATTTACTACATTCTTCATATGTGTTTGGCACTTACTAGGCTATAGGGAGTCTCTACTGAGGAAGGCAAACATTCGGATCATAACCCCAAGAAGTATATTATTAGTCTGATAGATGTCCTCTGAAAGATAACAGTGTTACATAAGAGCACTTAATAAAGGAATGTGATCTAGTCTGAGGTGGTGGTGGTGAGTGTCATGTGTAACCCCTAAAAGGAACATGAACTGAAACCAAGGAGAACAGTCAGGAAGTGCTTGAAGGTGGAATGGAACTCAAGAAGAGGAAACAACATAGCCAAAAACCAGCCTTAAAGACTCCATTTAAAGTTTGTAACTGGCACTCAGAGTACAAGGGGGTGAATAAAGAGTGATGCTAGAGATTCGGGCAAGTTTCAGATCATGCAAGGTCTTACTGGCTACATGACAACATTTTGGCTTAAGCCTATAGATAGTAAAGATTTGCTGAATGGATTCAAGCAATGGTGAAAAACAGCCTATTCAATTTGCATTTTTAAGGAAACGAATGGCATAGTGAAAAGAGAAAAAAATAAAATTGATTTGCATTTTGAAGAGATATGGCTGTAGAGTGGATTTGATGGGCCAGAGTAGATATTCAAACTGGAGTCAGCAAACAGCTTTTATAGGTTATTAGAGTCTAAGGGAGCTATGATAGCATTTTAGACAATTAGTGAAGAATGGGATATAGAAAATGAGGCCATGAGATGTATTCTGGATGACTCCTGGGTTTTTTGGTTTGTATTACTAGATAGATCATAGTAAGAAAGAAAACCTGGAAGAAGAACAGTTTTGGGCAGAATATTCATTCAGCAAATATTTTATGAGTGCCAACTCAAGCCCTTCCCAACCAGGGTTCCTTGAAAGAATTAAGCCCTAAATGCCTCCTAAAATGTTTATTATATGTAACAAATTACTGCTTTCCTATGCATCTAGAATGATACCAGTCTTGTAATCCTTGGAAGAATTGAAAAAATAGTCCATAAAGTCATTTTATATAGAGTTTAATTGTTTTGTGGAACCCAGGTTGAGAAAGGCTGAGTTACTTTATGCCAGATATTCTACCTATGTCTTGAATCTAATGGATACGAGATGTCATTAAGAATTTGAAGTGAAGATAAACCATTGTCATAAGATTAACTATAATGATGTAATTTTATGTACTAAACTACCCCCAAAAGCAGCTTAAATATTTTGTTATATACAGTTAAGAAATCTGTTTTTTAAAACTTATAAATTACTTTAAAATTACACTATTGTAGTAGATATGCCTCATTAATGTCCTCATTCTCAGTTACTTTAGGGATAATTTTTTTGCCTTGTATTAAAAAATGCAAATTATTTTGAAAAATTGCCTAGATAATGATACTGAACCAAAAAGAGCTGCAAATGTAGAACGTGAAATTTAGAAAATAAAACAATGTCATGTGAACTTTGACTCTTGTATGTAGTTACATTAAGGTTAAGTATTGTTTTTCATCCAGCCAAATCATTCAGCGGTTATTTATTTAGTGCTTGGTATATGCCAAGCAGTGTTCATGCCACTGAGATAAAGCAGTGAACAAACTAGATAAAGTGTATATGTTTGTGGGTGGGGTAGGCCATATTGCTCTTTATATGGAGTGCTCAGAAAAGTTCAGTCATAAACATAATTGGTAGTATTTATTCCAAAAACTACATGAACTTAATGTATAAATATTAGATGCTTTAATGCTATTTTTTACTTGCTTTAGATAATAATGTTGTTAGAATAAAGCATATAAATATATGCACACATGTATATACATACATTCATACCAACATGAATTGGTGTATGTATATATATCAGCACATACATTCGTTACGTTGCTAATTTATAATTTCTCTCTATATCAACCCTTACCTAGATATTTTCTACTTATTAATTTGAGTATTTTTGAATTTGAATATAGGCCATTTGTCCCTTCACATACCTTAGATTCCTAATGAGAGGTCAGACAAATATATAAAAATGCATAATACAAAGCTAAGAATTTGGATAGAGGTCAATACAGGGTGATACAGGATGGCACTGGTAAATCATATGTCTCAGCATAATATGGTAAGGAAGACTTTACAGAGACAACTAAGCTTCTTAAAGGAGGAATAAAGATGAACAGAAGTGTGGGTGTGGGTATTCTAGGCATAACATTAAACTAATTTTGAGTAGTAAGTAAGTAAAGGGTGAAAACTGCATTCATTAGCAGTGTTCTCTTTTGCTCTATTTTATGTATTTCTGTATAGCATGCAACCATGATTAAGTGTCTGCAAGTGTCTAACTATTAAGAACTCCTTAGTTTTTGCAGAGTAAATTAAATGCCATTATACTTTCTTAACACTCTACAGTTTAAAATATATATTTACATGGCTTTCTATTTGACCTTAAAATCAAATTAGAAAACCCTGGATAAAAATATTAAGTCATTTCTCACTTTAAAATCTACAAAAAAAAAATTTACTTTTTTATGTGATTTAAGGATTTATTTTAAAAATATTCCTGTATAGTGATTAAATTAATGTTTTACATAGTGACTTTTGTTTAAGTGTGTCTTTAGCTCTATTTCTTTTTCTCTAAATATCCATTTATTTGGATTAAACTGCTTATCGTCAAGTATTCATATTTTCATACAATTCATAATTCAGCCTATTTCTTCAAATGCAAAATTTAGGTAAGAACCCAGTTGGTGTTATTGACTGTATGCCATTTTTCATCTCCTCAAACATCTTTAAAGGTATTTTTTTTTCTCTTTTGATCTCTAATTTAATATCCTATTAGTACTGTCTACCCTATGGCAAAGTTGAAACGTGAAATTTCTTCTTTCTCAAGAGGGATGAAGCACAACAAAATCATTAATCACTAATTAAAAATTTAACTTCAAGACCAAGGATATGTTTCCTAAGTTATGTTTATATAAATCCCTTATTTTATAATTGTATTTTCTATTATAACTTTATGAAGGAAAACTGGAAGTAGTTTGATGCTGATGAAAGAACCTAGTTTTAAAGTGATATAGACGTAAGTTCAGTAACAGCTTTTATTTATCAGTGAAATTATCTTTACATAATCCTCCTGAGTTTTACTATTTTAATCTCTAAAAGGAAATAATATTATCAAATTTTAACGTATAGGTTTTTATGAAAATTAAATGAAATGTAATATACTACTCAGACACTTCAGTGTATCTGACTTAGAGGTAGTGCACAGTTGCAGTTTCTTTTGAGTTCCTCTCCGTATTTTAAATTAAATGTCTGTCATTACATTTAACTATTAGGTTGATGTGAAAATAATTGCTGTTTTTGCCATTATTTTTAATACCTACAATAAGAGTATACTTCATCAATTCATAATTTTAATCTGGATTTGCTCCTTTTCAAATAAATTAAAATAACCCTCTACCCTTTATTGCCCCTGATTAATATTTTTATTATCAATTACCATTTCTCTGATGAATCATGAAACGTTGTATTACTAGTATTTTGCGGAATTTTGAACCTTTACTTGATCTTATATTAATTTTCCCTTATTTAAAATTTGTCTTTTCTACTTGTAGCTTGTGCAAAAAAAAAAAAACTTACTTTTTAAAGAAATGTTCATATATATTCCTTCAGAGTTGGCACAGTGGTAATTATTAATAATGAATAATTAGCCGAATGTGGTGGCTCATGCCTGTAATCCCAACATTTTGGGAGGCAGAGGTGGGCGGATCACCTGAGGTCAGGAGTCCGATGACCAACCATGGTCTGGCCAACATGGTGAAACCCCCTCTCTACTAAAAATACAAAAATTAGCTGGGCATGGTGGCGGGTGCCTGTGATCCCAGTTACTCGGGAGGCTGAGGCAGGAGAATTGCTTGAACCTGTGAGGCGGAGGTTGCAGTGTGCTGTGATCATGCCACTGCACTCCAGCCTGGGCAACAGAGTGAGACTCAATCTAAAAAACAAACAAACAAATAAAGAAACACAAACAAACAAAAAAGTAAATAGTGACTTTCAGTATATTGGAATTACAAAAGACTGCATTTTACAAAATAGAATAAATGGTAGGGTTTGGGTATTTCGAAGGGGATAGTACCCTTCTAAGTCCACCCTGCCTGCTTATATTGCCTTAATTTCCCGATTTTTTAAACCTCTCTTTTGCATTAAACTTTAAAAAAATATGAACACATTGCTTTGAAGATTATCTGAGTCACTGTCATATGTTTTGTGTTTGGGTGGGCTAGGGGATTGAGGAAATGAAAGGAGGACATTCAGAAATAAGGCTCTACAGATAGGCAGGGAGCAAACCTGAATAACAAGGATGCTTGGACCAAATGGGTTCGTGTTACAGAGTAACTCTCCTTGGAGTTAATTTAATAACATGATACACATTCTAATGATAATGGTAATAGTAATAATAATAGCAGCTAATACTTACGTAACATGGTTATGTGCAAGGCTTGCTATTAATTTACTTAATTCTGTAACTACCCTTAAATATAAGTACTAATATTGTCTCCTATTACATTGTGGAAAAAAAAACTGACACAGAGAGGTTTAATAACTTGGCCAAAAATTACACATCTATGAAGTGGTGAAGTCTGGAGACAAATGTGAGCAGTTCTGTCCTAGAGTCTCTCTGCTCCTCACTCTTATCCTGCACTGCCAATCTGATCAGCCTTGCTGGTCCTATCTACTGCTGACAGCTACGGTAACTTAATGATTAGTGGGATGAAAATAATGCATGTTTCAGATTCTTTGACAAAGTATTCACTTTAAGACAAAGAAGCTCTTAGAGAATAATAAGTATTTATAATGTGGTTTACCCATCACTGAGTTCATTCAGCAATTTCATTTAACATTTTTCATCTTACTAATGACAAGTTTAATTTAATTATAAATGAAGGGTATGAGTCTAAATCACAGTTTGACATATTAACCTCCCTACTTAGAAAGTTCTGGTATGGTTTCCTAGCATGGAAGATGGTTGGTTCTTTTCTCCTGCAGAAAAGATTACTCTTAGCATTTTTTTCATTCTTGTTCAGGTTTTGAGGGAAGTGTTCATTTCTTCTCAAAGAGAGGGCTGTAAAGATGGTGGGAACTGCTTGGCCGAAATTCAACTCATTCTGCTTCAAAATACAGCTCAGGGAGAGCCCTGTATAAGAATCTTAGCATTAAAGAAAATAAAATTGGACTTTATTCTTGTTGACAGTATATAAAACCCCCAGAGAGTAAGTGCTGCCACAGGATAGTATTGGTACCTTCTGTTTACATAGCACCTATTTCTACAAAGCAAATACAGCTTCACTTGCATGACAGCCTCCCAGTCTCTGGGACCTGAAATCTTGCTACAGCACTAGGGTAACAAATCCATGCTGAGAAAACAAGTGAGACTTTGGTGAGAATGATATGCTTTGCAGAGAAGCAGGGTGAGAATTAGTGAAATTTGTCATATACAGATGGAGACTCTTTGGGAACCTCTTTCGCTTAAAAGTACTATGGAGATAGAAAAGATTCATTTTCATTTTCTGAAAGAACAACCTGGAACATTTGCAAATAATTGATGCTGATATTATTAGAAATCAGTAGAGAAAAATGTTTATCTTTTTGGCAATGTAGTGAGAGTAATTACACCCCTATTATTACTTACTTTGTAGACATGTATTTGCAGTTTAACAACATAAATCTATTCATCTTGTTTATTCAGGGCCATCAACTATTAGTATCTCAAGTTGTTCTATATGGTTTTTCTCCATTTTAAAAAGAGTCCAAGTGGCCAGGCGCGGTGGTTCACGCCTGTAATCCCAGCACTATGGGAGGCCGAGGTGGGCGGATCACGAGGTCAGGAGTTTAAGACCAGCCTGGCCAACATGGTAAAATCCCCTCTCTACTAAAAATACAAAAATTAGCTGGGTGTGGTGGTGGAAGCCTGTAATCCCAGCTACTCGGGAGGCTGAGGCAGGAGAATTGCTTAAACTGGGGAGGTGGAGTTTGCAGTGAGCTAAGATCACACCACTGCACTCCAGCCTAGGCGACAATGCAAGACTCCGTCTCGGGGGAAAAAAAAAAAGTCCAAGTAATTTGGATTCATCCAAAAATTATAATGCAGACTGCCAGAATCACAGTCATTTGCATTGAACATGTGTCCTAATTGTATCCATGTGTTGGCATGATATTCTGTAGAGACTAATTCTAATCAATTCTGTCTAAACATTCTGGATTTCCCATCAATTACTATGCTAACTCCTTGACACAATTCCTGCCAATCTTTGGGCAAATGCCTCCCAGTACTTCTATTTTAACACCCCAGAGTGCGAGCCATATGACAGATCTCTTCATCTATGTATTTTGCATGCACACTTTCTTTAAATGTGAAAGACTACCCCTATGAAATCAGCACTTCAAAGTTATTATGCTTTTCCTGGATTTTAGTGTACTGTATAGATTGGAACAGAGTATTATCCCAGTTTTCTGAACTGAATTGACCATTAAATTCTCATAGGGTTTATACACATGTAATATTTCAGGCATACTTAAACCTTCCTAATTAATATAATGTTTCTTGAAAGGTGAAGTAATTTTTTCACTATTGATGTTATTAAAATTTCATATATGTAATTTATTCATGACATTTCTGTTTTAATCATAGCTCTTTTTACTGCAAGTAATAGGAACTCAGTAAAGAATAGCTTGATTGAGAAAGAAATATTTTTGGAAAAATACTGTTAGCTGACTTCATGTTGTCCTGGGACAAAAACTGTAAAGATATCAAGGAGTCAGAAATCTACATGCTGTTGGTTGTTGTTGTTTATCTTCCTATCACTCTTTCTCTTTTTATCCTTTACCCTCTTTGTAACTCTCTCTTTTTTTCACTCTTATTTTTGTCATTGTTAAATGATTCTTACTGCTGAAGTGTGCAAATGGCCAACTTTCTCATAGTCATCATGTTTACATGTCTGTAATTTAAGAAATCAGCTACAGCTGGCTAGCCAGATACTGGGAAAGAATATTTGGTTAGGTTGTAAATCATGGTCACAAAGTAGATATACAAATGTGTGCAAAGCACATATGGAGCCGTTTTATGGACAGGGGAATAGATGGTAGTTCTCAGATATGAGGTTTGTAGGCTCCTTGAAAGATGTCTACTTACCTTGTCATTTAGAAGATACCATAGCAGTCATTAGGTATTATGGTCGAAATAGGACTGTAATTTTCCCTTCACTGCCTATCTTACTATTCTAAATAATTCTGAGTGCTAAATAAATGCTTACTACATGATTAAATGAATAAAGTAATCGATAGCAGGCATGTCTTAGCATAGCTCAACTTGTGTTGGTAATTCTATTATATTCCCATCTCCTGGGCTAAAAATTGTGGCAGTTACCTTTCACTGTTCCTTCTCTTTTGTACTCTTTTACAATACTCTCAAAGGTTTTCTTTTTGTTGTTCCTTTGTTATGTCTAATGAATTTGCACCTTTCTCAATATTTCTAGTGACATCTCCGTAATCCTGACTTCACCTAGATCAGCACTTTCTAAATTCAATTTTATGGAATAGTCATAACCAGTGATATATTAATGAATGTTCTGGAAAAAAATAATAAAAGGTTTCTAAGATCAAATAAACTTAGGAAAGCTGCATACTTTTTCACCCCTTGGAGATTCACAATGCACATTAATGCCTTTAAAAGTTCTATAATATAGAAATCCACTTAATATTGATTAACTCAACATTTCTTTAAAGCATCTAACCAAGGAACCCTTTTCATCATAAAGTACCTGTTAGTATCTCATAAGACTGGTGTTGTATAGATCAACGATTGGTAAATGCTGAGGTAGACTCTTAGAAGGGATTCCTGTTTTCTCTTTGCTCATGATGTTGCTGAGTCTCTCCACCCTATACATTACCGTTAAAATAATTATTACAAAATAGCACCAGGTAATGGGCAGATAGAAAGTAGTTACCAAACTTTTGTTGGCTAGATTAACTACACAGATGAAGAAGAAAATGAGTTTAATTAAAATCAGAAATGTGACACTTGTTACTCAACTAAAATAAGCTAAATTTAATTTTTTTTCTTTTCTTTTTTTTCTTTTCTTTTTTTGCATTTTTAGTAGAGACGGGGTTTCACCGTGTTAGCCAGGATGGCCTTAATCTCCTGACCTCGTGATCTGCCCCCCTCGGCCTTCCAAAGTGCTGGGATTACAGGCATGAGCCACCACACCCGGCCGCTGAATATAATGTCAAAAAGAACAATCTAACTAGTAGTGTTTTCTTTAAAAGTAAACTCTTATTTATGTGCCTATATCAATGAGGTGCCTATAAGAGAACTATAAAACAGTATCTAGACAACTTCTTAGAACACACTCACCAAGTCAAAGATAATTACTAATAGGACAAGTCAATTGCTATTAATTTTGATCATTGCTTTTTTCATTTTTATTTGCCTATGTCTAATTTTATTATTTCAGTCAAAATGATGAACACTAGGAAATGAGTTTTTCGTTTTGAAATTCCTACCTAAAAAACCATTTATTTTTGCACACTAGAAATTTTTAAGGTTGCAATAATCTTTTCAAGTTAAATAAATGTCTATATATATATTGTGAAAGTCACATTCAGAATGAGAATATCTTACTGAGTCTTTAAATCTCTGTGAGTACTAGCTTGTTCTTTTAAGTTAATGAAAGAAAGCAATAGTCATCATCAAAGCATATATTGTTTAAAAATCAATGAAGGAATTGCCCTCTTTCTTGCTCTTTCTACTTTCATTTTTTCTTCCCCTGCCTGGAAGCTTAGGAAAAGTCTTTGTTCAGCCTTTAGATGTACAGTCTGGTGTCATGCCTGTTAAGTTCATGATAAAATTGAACTAGTGTCAAAATCTAGCCTAGATATTGACCCTTGATGTTTTATACCAGGAAGTTAATTATCAGCTTCCTTTTCAGAGCCTTGTTATACCCACACAACTGTTCTGTTTTCTTGCTTTTTTATTTCTCTTACTAAGTGTAATTACAATAATTCTTATTGTTTCCTTATAAAGTATAAATACATATTACCAGTATATTATAATCACAAGCTGAGATAAATGACCTTTCTGGGTTTCCAGAATGTTTTAACCTTAGTTGATCTACCATATTTGTGTAGGATTGATGCATTATATACAAGTCTGAGATATTCACATTTTAAAAGGCTCATTACTTATTTTTTTCAGGAAATAACACTGATAACTTTTAAAGCTTAGAGCTTCCCAATATTAATGGGGTTGTTCACATCTAATATTTGAAAACTATTTTACAGATTTTCAAATATACCTTCATGTATTACTTTATTTGGTCCTTGCAGAACCCTGTGAAGATTATAGACATTATTGTTCTATGTAATGAAGGAGTAAACTGCATAATAGAGAAAGTCAATTGCATTATGTCCTCATATACATAGTGTTGGAGCTGACTATTGGAGCAACTCTAATGCCAATTTTTCTTACTCTCTTATTATTGAAGGTGTAACTTGATAAAACTGTACCTGCGTTGCAGTTTGGGGTTTTAAAGTTGAGTATTGTTTTGACACACATACTTAGGCTTGACATCATGTATTATTTTATTTGGTCCTGGCAGAACCCTGTGAAGATTATATACATTGTTATTCTATATAATGAAGGAGTGAACTGCACATTAGAGAAAGTCAATTGGATTGTGTCCTCATATACATAGTGGGTGTTGGAGCTGACTATTGGAGCAACTCTAATACCAATTTTTCTTACTGTCTTATTCTTGGAGATATAACTTGATAACACTGGACCTATATTGCAATTTTGAGTTTTAAAGTATGAGTATTGTTTTGACACACATACTTCGACTTGACATCTATTTTACGTACAATCCTAAGTTTATTTTATCTTTTGTGTGTTCCTTTTATAACATAAAAATAAAGTGGACAGTCTCAGTATTAATGCTAATTGTAAATCACCCCTGAATTATAGCAGTCTGTCAGCATATGATTTCACATCCATTAAGGGCACAAAAATGAAGCAAGTGTTAGTATACTGAGAAGTAAAAACAGTGTACTACTTAAGAGCTCCATACAAAGTCAGAGTACCATGGCTTAAATTCATCCATTGCAAGCTCTGTGACCTTGTCCAAGTTACTGAAGACTCATTTTTCTTACATGCAAAGAGGCCGTCATTAAAGTGATTTTCTTGTAGTGTTTCTCTGAAAATTAAATGGCATAATATGTGTGAGATATTTAATGCAGTGTGTCTATTTAGTAAACACTTGAAAATTGTTAGCTATGAAAAAAATAAGATGAAAACTTCAAACTATATGCAAGCCCTAGAACATCGAAACACACAGCTCCGAAGAAAAAAGAAATGAAAAGGAAGATAAACAATTGGTGAGATGAGAAGGGGTAATTAAAAAGAAATGTGATGGGCTGCTGTTTTTATTTAAGATGTAGAAAGTTATAAAAAGTGAATGCCCTTCCCAGCTTAATGATAAAAGTAAGCTGCATAACCTAAAAAATGAAATATTTTAGCTCATCAAAGAATAAGGTCCAAAGAGAAAGTAACTGAGTGAATTAAAATCCAAATGTGATCCCTTCTACTATATACAGGATATATAATGACTTTAATTTTTGGAATGAACATTTTTCATTTGAAATCTGCAAGAGCCCTATTTACAAAGGGGAACCTTTTCCTATTCCACATCTCTTTTCCATTCATCTTCACTGAGAACTCATGAGAAAGACTGAGGCGAGGGCAAGAAAACTGAGAAGCAAATCTTTTAAGGAGCAGGCGTACTGAGTCTACTGTAGTCTCACTGAGAACTAAAAGAAAGCCCTTGGAATTTTGGGCCTTACACTGAGCAAGTGGCGGAGACAGTTTACCTCAGGAGAAGGGGAAGGAAAATTGAGATCCCCCTTCCCATCATAGGTACATATGCACAAGACTGGACCTTAAGCTGGGGAAGGAGGGGAGAAAGAAGAGCTGAGACTTCACTTGCAGAGTGCTAAAGCCTGAGAGCAATGGAGAGAACTGAGAGAAGCCCCACAGATACTCTCCATTGAGTGACCCAATGCATATCTTCCATTCGGGGAGGGAGAGAAGAGTTAAGACAGAAGTCTTCTACCTCACAAGTGCAGTGCATTGATGGTAGAGATAAGAACTGAGATAAATCCCACAGGTGTTCTGGGCCTTGCAAAAGTACCAGGAAATGGCCCTATACCGTTGGGACAGGCAAAAGAGAGTTGAGGTATACCTCTCATGCATCTGAGGACAGCACACAAGAACTAAGAAAAATAGCTCTAGGCACTGAGACTCTTAAGTCCTGCTACAGAGAGGGTTCTGATTTTGACCTCAAAATTTAAGCCCATGGTGAACTGAATTTACTTAAAACAACAAGGATCAGACCCATTGTATGAGTTTCCTAGGGCTGCCATAACCAAGAACCTCAGACTGGGTTGCTTAAATAAAAATTTTTTCTTATGATTTTAGAGGCTGGAAGTCCAAGATCAAGTTGATGACAGGGATGTTTTTTCCTGAAATCTCTTTCCTTGGCTTGAAGATTGCCATCTCCTCCTTGTGCCTTCACATTGTCTTTCCCTCTGTGTGTATATGTGTCCTAATTTCTTCTTCAAAGGACACCAATTGTATTGGACCAGAACCTACCATATTTGTGTATCACTGCTGCACTATATACAAGTCTCAGTTATTGACATCTTAATGGCCTCATTTAACTTTACCTCTTAAAAGACCTTATCTACAAACAGAGACATGGTCTGAGGAACTGAGAGTTAGGACTTCAACATATGAATTTGGGCAAAAGGGGATACAATTCACCTCCTAACCCCTATCGAAACTACACACTAGACTAACTCATTGGACTGTAATGTCAACCTGTCTGAACAAATGATGTACTTTTTGCTGTGTGTGAATGTTACTTCCCTCAGTCCTTATTTTTTATACACAATGCTCACATTCACTAAAAAAATTACAATACACAAAAAAGCAGGAAAATATAATCCTTTGCCATGAAAGAAGGAAGGAATCAATAGAATCAGAGGTAGACATACCTCAAATGTTGCAATTATCAGTAAAGGATTTTAAAATTCCTATAATAACTATATGAAGGGGCTTATTTGAAATGGTGTACAACATGTGGGCTAGTTTCTCATCAGATGCAGTGGAAGCCAGGAGATAATGGAATAACATATTTGAAGTTCTGAAAGAAAAAACTGTCAACCTAGAATTAATACTCCACCAAAATATCTTTTAAAAAGAAGGTGAAATGGAGATACTTCCCAAAATTTAAAAAGCTAAATTTTTCTCTAAAGCCCTTATACTACAGAAATGCTTTTAAAATGTTTTTAGGCTAAAAAGAAATGTTACCAGATACGTATGTAGTGATCTTTGAGTTGAAGAACATTTCAGAGAATTGTATGTAAATAAATATAAATAAATTTTCATTTATATAAATAGGAATATAATATGTATGTGCATAAGAATATATATTTATGTAGGAAGATATATAGGCAAATACATATAGGATGTATATACATAAATATTTTTATATAATAAATATACACATATTTTTAGTTTTGTTAAACACATTTGTCTGACTTAAGGAAAAATAATAACAATATAATGTGTTTATGGCATATATAAAAGTAAAACGTAACAGTAAGAACACAAGGGATCGGAGGGTGATAATTGAAGGTATACTATTATAAGGTTCTTAGGTTTGTCATGAACTAGTGGACTATTTTTTGAAAGTAGACTGTGATATATATTAAAGGTACATATAACAATATTATGAGCAAAAACTAAGACCAGCACAGAGAGCCACTGTTACAGGTTGAACTGTGCATATGTTAAACTTCTAACCCTCAGTACCTCAGAACATGATCTTATTAGAAAACAGGGTCACCAAAGATGTAATTAGTTAAGATAAGGTCATATCAGAGTAGAGTGGACTTCAAATCCAATATGACTTGTGTCCTTTTAATAAATAGGGGAAATTTGAACACAGGCATGCACGCACACATAGGTAGAAAACCATGTGAAAATGAAAGCGGAGACCGGGCTCATGCAGCAGAAGCCAAGCAATGCCAAAGATTGCCAGCAAATCACCAGAAACTAGTAGAGATTATAAATTTCTGTTGTTTTAGCTACCTTGTTTGGTACTGCATTACAGCAGCTCTAGGAAACTAATATGGGCATAAGTAAAAGGTCAGTAGAGGCCTGGCGTGGTGACTTACACCTGTAATCCCAGCACTTTGAGAAGCCAAGGCGAGCAGATCACTGGAGGTTAGGAGTTTGAGACCAGCCTGGCAAACATGGTGAAACCTCGTCTATGCAAAAATACAAAAATTATCCAGGCGTGGTGGCCCGCCTGTAATTCCAGCTACTCGTGAGGCTGAGGCACAAGAATCACTTGAACCCGGGAGGTGGAAGTTGCAGTGAGCCAAGATCATGCCACTGCACTCCAGCCTGGGTGACAGAGTGAAACTCTGTTCCCCCACCCCCCAAAAACGTCAATAGGAAAGATAAAATGGAATACTAAAAATAGTAGAGTTATCTGTTTCCAAAACAAGGCAAAAAGAAGGAACAAAGAAACAAAATACAGATTGTCTGAGATGAATTCAAATACCTGAATAGTAGACCTAAATCCAAACATTACAATAATTGCATTGAATATAAACATCCCAATTAAAAGACAGACTGGATAATAACTGTTTGTCAGTTTCTCTTAAAAATTAATACATATCAACTTTATGGCCCTGTAATTTGTATCCTAAGTATTTATCTATGATAAATGAAAACCTTCATCCACAAAAATACTTGTATAAGAATATTCATAGTAGCTTTGTTGATAATAGTCAAAATCAGGGAGTAGCTTAGATGTTCATCCATAGGAGAATGGATAAACAAACTGGCATATTCCTACAATAGAAGATTGTTCACCAATAGAAAGGGACAAACTAGTGATGCATGCAACAAAATGTATGACTCTCAGAAACATAATGTTGAATGAAAGAAGCCAGGAACCATGAATTTAGTACTGTATGATTTCTTGATCATAGAAATCAGATGAGTTGTTTTTGGGGGCCAGTTGAGTGGGGGTTCAGTGAAAGAGAGTATGAAGACACTGGGGTAGTAAGATATCCTAAACTTCATAGTGGTGTGGGTTAAATGAATCTAGGCATTTGTCAAAACTGACGAAAATACATTTAAAATCACTTTGTTCTTGGTATGTAATTTGCAATAAAAAAAGAAACATTTACTTATTCTGGCATACAGTCCACTTTTTAAATTATAGTACAGTTTATCTTTACTAACCACTGTACACCATGATTTAATCTCCCGTTATGTTACTACTACTACAAATATTTAGCAGTAATGTTTATACACTGAGTTCCAGTTTACAAAATATTCTACACAAATAGTGTTTTATTTAGGCTTCAAAATTACTCTAAGTTAAACAGGAAAGGCTCAGTATAATTATCCCTCCCCTGTAGAGGCATAATGTTGCTCATATGTTTATCCAGAATTGGTGACGTGATCAGTGGTTAAAGCAAATCTTAAATGATGATATTTTGTCTCTGACTCACTTCAGTGAATTTCTTCTATTAAAAACTCAATTATATGTAAATTTAGTTCCTCCTGCTTTCCTCTTCACTTAATTTGAGTGGTCCCATGTCTCATATATGTGAAGTAGTTCTTTTTTAGCATTGTGTGGTGTAAGGCTTGGTGGCCTTTTATGCTGACCACATTTCCTAAGCCAGTCAGACTGTACTCCCACATCCCTCAACAAAGAAGCCAGAAAACCAAAGACAATAGTGAGGTTATTTCCTATGTGAGTATAATAGATTTAGAAATGGAAGAAGTGACAATTCAAAGTGCCTTTGTACTCTAAAATAGAAAACCCATTTTTAAGCCATATTTGTCTTCCAGTCCCCATTCCCCTATTGCCTCATGAATGTTAGGTGTATTGTGATGATTATTAAAAGATCTAAAGTTTTTGAGGCCTTTGGTCTTTATAAGTGTCTTAGGTGTAAGATGTGAGTTTGGGATGATGTTTAATGTAGTATATGAATAAATGCCATACCTATAAAAATAAAATAATCATATACAAAATTTGAAAAATTTGAAAAAACTATCTCCCAAAATAGGATTGAACATTATTACTGCCATGTTCTGAAATTGGTTATCAAAACCTATACTATATACTTTTAACTTAGAAAGGAAATTTCAACAGTTACACTCACAGACATAGGAAAGGGTGAATATAAATTAAAATCTCTCTGGAAAATAGGTTTATTATCCAAAATAATACTGATTCATTAGGGGAAGTTATTTAACTCAATTAATACTTTCTGCTGAAGACTTTACTGAAGCAACTGTATACTGAAATAGAGAGGTTATAAAATTTCATTAAACAGGATTTTTAAATTGTAGTCTCAGTAGTGAGTTAAATTAAGGAAAATGAATCCACATTTTTCTCTTTCAGAAGTATGTGTTCATAAGTATAATTTTTCAACTTCAATCATATAGCCCATATTAAATTCTAATTAATATTGGCCATCTTTTCTAATGAATTTAGTATCTAGATTTCTACTTAGTCTTTCATGTTACAAGTTACATGGACAAACAATTGAGACTGTCTATATTTCATAGAGGCTAACTAGCACCCACACTCATTAAAGGAGCACAGAATTGTCTGAATAAATTACTTCTGACTTTCCTGCTGACAGCTGGAACCTGGGGAGCAGTTAAGAGTATAATATTCTTACCTCCCTCTGCAAGAAGTGGCCAGAATAGTTAACACTTCCTTATACTTTCAGCAGCCTTACTACTTAGAATCATTTAAACTGCTGTGACCAAGTTATCAGATCATGCTGCTGCCACTAATCAAAGCTGTTCAACAAGCAGAATATGGCAAGAGGAAATAATAGAGTATGTTTTCATTTTGAATAGAAAAAAATGCAAAAAAAGGAATTAAATACAAACACCAGGTTTGTAACAGGTGTTTTACGAGAATTAGTTACAGAACAGATCGTTCTCCCTCAGACAAGATTCACCAGAGACATCTGCCCTCTATGGTGTTAAATCAAAAGGTTCATGTTGCCCCAAAGATCCCTGTTTACATATTTAGCTTCAGTTGCCTGTTTAGAACCAACAGTTCCATTATGTGGGATGTTGAGAGCAAACCCTCTTTGCTCCATTTTCCCACTATATGATCTTGTAGTTGTGACACATTATCATAAGCCTTTTGATTTATTTATCCATATCCGTCTCTTCTCTGTAGAATAGTTCTATGATGGTGAGAACTATGTTTTGTTCATTTATGTGCCAGTGGTTCTTGGTTCAGGACGTGGCACATATTAGACAATCAATAGGAGTTTTTGTTTGCATATAACACTTTTTATTAGGAAAACTCTATTGACTTCCACCTGACAGTGCTAAGACAATGAGAGAATATTTAGTTTCTTACATATGGTAGTCAGCAGATCTCATTGTCATTCTTGAGCGCTGCTTGGATGGGCTCTTTTGTTTTGTTCTTTTAACAAAAATACTTTGTCTATAATAAGCTTATTGTCCTTTGTGAATTAACCAGAATTTGAGAGAACAAGGTTCTGCTTAATATTCTTCTAATACTCAGTTTGTTGGATTCAACAATACATTTTTCAAAGTTTTTTGTAAGCTCTTTCAAAATATATTTTTGATCACTATATATTGTTTCCACTTAAACAGTTTATATTTCCTAAGTAATATTGAAATTGAAAAGAACAAAGAATGCTGTGGTCATTAAAGGATAGAGTCAGATAAATTTGGCTTCAAATAAAGTTCCTGCTAACCTTATTTCACCTATTTTTTTAATTTAAAAATAGGAATAAGAATAATAATACCAACCCCACATGGTTATTTTGATGATGAATTTTTCATGATTACATGATGTGATGCCTACTTGGCACAGTGCTTGTTATGTAGTAAATAAAAATAAATCCTATTCTTTTTATTTATTTATTTATTATTATTATACTTTAAGTTTTAGGGTACATGTGCACAATGTGCAGGTTAGTTACATATGTAAACATGTGCCATGCTGGAGTGCTGCACCCACTAACTCCTCCTCTAGCGTTAGGTATATCTCCCAATGCTATCCCTCCGCCCTCCCCCCATCCCACAACAGTCCCCAGAGTGTGATGTTCCCCTTCCTGTGTCCATGTGTTCTCATTGTTCAATTCCCACCTATGAGTGAGAATATGCAGTGTTTGGTTTTTTGTTCTTGCGATAGTTTACTGAGAATGACAATTTCCAATTTCATCCATGTCCCTACAAAGGACATGAACTCATCATTTTTTATGGCTGCATAGTATTCCATGGTGTATATGTGCCACATTTTCTTAATCCAGTCTATCATTGTTGGACATTTGGGTTGGTTCCAAGCCTTTGCTATTGTGAATAATGCCACAATAAACATAAGTGTGCATGTGTCTTTATAGCAGCATGATTTATAGTCCTTTGGGTATATACCCAGTAATGGGATGGCTGGGTCAAATGGTATTTCTAGTTCTAGATCCCTGAGGAATCGCCACACTGACTTCCACAATGGTTGAACTAGTTTACAGTCCCACCAACAGTGTAAAAGTGTTCCTATTTCCCACATCCTCTCCAGCACTTGTTGTTTCCTGACTTTTTAATGATTGCCATTCTAACTGGTGTGAGATGGTATCTCATTGTGGTTTTGATTTGCATTTCTCTGAGGGCCAGTGATGGTGAGCATTTTTTCATGTGTTTTTTGGCTGCATAAATGTCTTCTTTTGAGAAGTGTCTGTTCATGTCCTTCACCCACTTTTTGATGGGGTTGTTTGTTTTTTTCTTGTAAATTTGTTTGAGTTCATTGTAGATTCTGGATATTAGCCCTTTGTCAGATGAGTAGGTTGCAAAAATTTTCTCCCATTTTGTAGGTTGCCTGTTCACTCTGATGGTAGTTTCTTTTGCTGTGCAGAAGCTCTTTACTTTAATTAGATCCCATTTGTCAATTTTGGCTTTTGTTGCCATTGCTTTTGGTGTTTTAGACATGAAGTCCTTGCCCATGCCTATGTCCTGAATGGTAATGCCTAGGTTTTCTTCTAGGGTTTTTATGGTTTTAGGTCTAACGTTTAAGTCTTTAATCCATCTTGAATTAATTTTTGTATAAGGTGTAAGGAAGGGATCCACTTTCAGCTTTCTACATATGGCTAGCCAGTTTTCCCCGCACCATTTATTAAATAGGGAATCCTTTCCCCATTTCTTGTTTTTGTCAGGCTTGTCAAAGATCAGATAGTTGTAGATATGTGGCGTTATTTCTGAGGGCTCTGTTCTGTTCCATTGATCTATATCTCTATTTTGGTACCAGTACCATGCTGTTTTGGTTACTGTAGCCTTGTAGTATAGTTTGAAGTCAGGTAGTGAGATGCCTCCAGCTTTGTTCTTTTGGCTTAGGATTGACTTGGCGATGTGCACTCTTTTTTGGTTCCATATGAACTTTAAAGTAGTTTTTTCCAATTCTGTGAAGAAAGTCATTGGTAGCTTGATGGGGATGGCATTGAATCTATAAATCACCTTGGGCAGTATGGCCATTTTCACGATATTGATTCTTCCTACCCATGAGCATGGAATATTCTTCCATTTGTTTGTATCCTCTTTTATTTCCTTGAGCAGTGGTTTTTAGTTCTCCTTGAAGAGGTCCTTCACATCCCTTGTAAGTTGGATTCCTAGGTATTTTATTCTCTTTGAAGCAATTGTGAATGGGAGTTCACTCATGATTTGGCTCTGTTTGTCTGTTGTTGGTGTATAAGAATGCTTGTGATTTTTGTACATTGATTTTGTATCCTGAGACTTTGCTGAAGTTGCTTATCAGCTTAAGGAGATTTTGGGCTGAGACAATGGGGTTTTCTATATATACAATCATGTCATCTGCAAACAGGGACAATTTCACTTCCTCTTTTCCTAATTGAATACCCTTTATTTCCTTCTCCTGCCTAATTGCCCTGGCCAGAACTTCCAACACTATGTTGAGTAGGAGTGGTGAGAGAGGGCATCCCTGTCTTGTGCCAGTTTTCAAAGGGAATGCTTCCAGTTTTTGCCCATTCAGTATGATATTGGCTGTGGGTTTGTCATAGATAGCTCTTATTATTTTGAAATACGTCCCATCAATACCTAATTTACTGAGAGTTTTTAGCATGAAGGGTTGTTGAATTTTGTCAAAGGCCTTTTCTGCATCTATTGAGATAATCATGTGGTTTTTGTCTTTGGTTCTGTTTATATGATGGATTACATTTATTGATTTGCGTATGTTGAACCAGCCTTGCATCCCAGGGATGAAGCCCACTTGATCATGTTGGATAAGCTTTTTGATGTGCTGCTGGATTCGGTTTGCCAGTATTTTATTGAGGATTTTTGCATCAGTGTTCATCAAGGATATTGGTCTAAAATTCTCTTTTTTGGTTGTGTCTCTGCCCGGCTTTGGTATCAGAATGATGCTGGCCTCATAAAATGAGTTAGGGAGGATTCCCTCTTTTTCTGTTGATTGGAATAGTTTCAGAAGGAATGGTACCAGTTCCTCCTTGTACCTCTGGTAGAATTCGGCTGTGAATCCACCTGGTCCTGGACTCTTTTTGTTGGTAAGCTATTGATTATTGCCACAATTTCAGATCCTGTTATTGGTCTATTCAGAGATTCAACTTCTTCCTGGTTTAGTCTTGGGAGAGTGTATGTGTCGAGGAATTTATCCATTTCTTCTAGATTGTCTAGTTTATTTGTGTAGAGGTGTTTGTAGTATTCTCTGATGGTAGTTTGTATTTCTGCGGGATCGGTGGTGATATCCCCTTTATCATTTTTTATTGCATCTATTTGATTCTTTCTCTTTTTTTCTTTATTAGTCTTGCTAGCGGTCTATCAATTTTGTTGATCCTTTCAAAAAACCAGCTCCTGGATTCATTAATTTTTTGAAGGGTTTTTTGTCTCTATTTCCTTCAGTTCTGCTCTGATTTTAGCTATTTCTTGCCTCCTGCTAGTTTTTGAGTGTGTTTGCTCTTGCTTTTCTAGTTCTTTTAATTGTGATGTTAGGGTGTCAATTTTAGATCTTTCCTGCTTTCTCTTGTGAACATTTAGCGCTATAAATTTCCCTATACACACTGCTTTGAATGCGTCCCAGAGATTCTGGTATGTTGTGTCTTTGTTCTCGTTGGTTTCAAATAATATCTTTATTTCTGCCTTCATTTCGTTATGTACCCAGAAGTCATTCAGGAGCAGGTTGTTCAGATTCCATGTAGTTGAGCGGTTTTGAGTGAGATTCTTAATCCTGAGTTCTAGTTTGATTGCACTGTGGTCTGAGAGATAGTTTGTTATAATTTCTGTTCTTTTACATTTGCTGAGGAGAGCTTTACTTCCAAGTATGTGGTCAATTTTGGAATAGGTGTGGTGTGGTGCTGAAAAAATGTATATTCTGTTGATTTGGGGTGGAGAGTTCTGTAGATGTCTATTAGGTTCGCTTGGTGCAGAGCTGAGTTCAATTCCTGGGTATCCTTTTTGACTTTCTGTCTCGTTGATCTGTCTAATGTTGACAGTGGGGTGTTAAAGTCTCCCATTATTAATATGTGGGAGTCTAAGTCTCTTTGTAGGTCACTCAGGACTTGCTTTATGAATCTGGGTGCTCCTGTATTGGGTGCATATATATTTAGGATAGTTAGCTCTTCTTGTGGAAATGATCCTTTTACCATTATGTAATGGCCTTCTTTGTCTCTTTTGATCTTTGTTGGTTTAAAGTCTGTTTTATCAGAGACTAGGATTGCAACCCCTGCCTTTTTTTGTTTTCCATTTGTTTGGTAGATCTTCCTCCATCCTTTTATTTTGAGCTTATGTGTGTCTCTGCACACGAGATGGGTTTCCTGAATACAGCACAGTGATGGGTCTTGACTCTTTATCCAATTTGCCAGTCTGTGTCTTTTAATTGGAGCATTTAGTCCATTTACATTTAATGTTAGTACTGTTATGCGTGAATTTGATCCTGTCATTATGATGTTAGCTGGTTATTTTGCTCGTTAGTTCATGCAGTTTATTCCTAGTCTCGATGGTCTTTACTTTTTGGCATGATTTTGCAGCGGCTGGTACCAGTTTTTCCTTTCCATGTGTAGCGCTTCCTTCAGGAGCTCTTTTAGGGCAGGCCTGGTGGTGACAAAATCTGTCAGCATTTGCTTGTCTGTAAAGTATTTTATTTCTCTTTCACTTATGAAGCTTAGTTTGGCTGGATATGAAATTCTGGGTTGAAAATTCTTTTCTTTAAGAATGTTGAATATTGGCCGCCACTCTCTTCTGGCTTGTAGAGTTTCTTCCAAGAGATCCGCTGTTAGTCTGATGGGCTTCCCTTTGTCGGTAACTTGACCTTTCTCTCTGGCTGCTCTTAACATTTTTTCCTTCATTTCAACTTTGGTGAATCTGACAATTATGTGTCTTGGACTTGCTCTTCTTGAGGAGTATCTTTGTGGTGTTCCCTGTATTTCCTGAATCTGAATGTTGGCCTGCCTTGCTAGATTGGGGAAGTTCTCCTGGATAATATCCTGCAGAGTGTTTTCCAACTTGGTTCCATTCTCCCCATCACTTTCAGGTACACCAATCAGATGTAGATTTGGTCTTTTCACATAGTCCCATATTTCTTGGAGGCTTTGCTCATTTCTTTTTATTCTTTTTTCTCTCAACTTCCCTTCTCACTTCATTTCATTCATTTCATCTTCCATCGCTGATACCCTTTCTTCCAGTTGATGGCATCGGCTCCTTGAGGCTTCTGCATTCTTCACGTAGTTCTCGAGCCTTGGTTTTCAGCTCCATCAGCTCCTTTAAGCACTTCTCTGTATTGATTATTCTAGTTATACATTCTTCTAAATTTTTTCAAAGTTTTCAACTTCTTTGCCTTTGGTTTGAATGTCCTCCCATAGCTCGGAGTAATTTGATCATCTGAAGCCTTCTTCTCTCAGCTCGTCAAAGTCATTCTCCGTCCAGCTTTGTTCCATTGCTGGTGAGGAACTGCGTTCCTTTGGAGGAGGAGAGGCACTCTGCTTTTTAGAGGTTCCAGGTTGTCTGCTCTGTTTTTTCCCCATCTTTGTGGTTTTATCTACTTTTGGTCTTTGATGATGGTGATGTACAGATGGGTTATTGGTGTGGATGTCCTTTCTCTTTGTTAGTTTTCCGTCTAACAGATGGGACCCTCAGCTGCAGGTTTGTTGGAGTACTCGGCCCTGTGAGGTGTCAGTCTGCCCCTACGGGGGGGGTGCCTCCCAGTTAGGCTGCTCGGGGTTCAGGGGTCAGGGACCCACTTGAGGAGGCAGTCTGCCCGTTCTCAGATCTCCAGCTGCATGCTGGGAGAACCACTGCTCTCTTCAAAGCTGTCAGATGGACACTTAAGTCTGCAGAGGTTACTGCTGTCTTTTTGTTTGTCTGTGCCCTGCCCCCAGAGGTGGAGCCTACAGAGGCAGGCAGGCCTCCTTGAGCTGTGGTAGGCTCCACCCAGTTCGAGCTTCCTGGCTGCTTTGTTTACCTCAGCAAGCCTGGGCAATTGTGGGCGCCCCTCCCCCAGCCTTGCTGCCGACTTGCAGTTTGATCTCAGACTGCTGTGCTAGCAATCCCTGAGACTCCGTGGGCGTAGGACCCTCCGAGCCAGGTGCGGATATTATCTCCTGGTGCGCCGTTTTTTAAGCCCGTCGGAAAAGCTCATTCTTCGGGTGGGAGTGAGTCGATTTTCCAGGTGCCGTCTGTCACCCCTTTCTTTGATTAGGAAAGGGAACTCCCTGACCCTTGCGCTTCCCGAGTGAGGCAATGCCTCGCCCTGCTTCGGCTCCTGCGTGGTGCGCTGTACCCACTGTCCTGCGCCCACTGTCTCGCACTCCCTAGTGAGATGAACCCGGTACCTCAGATGGAAATGCAGAAATCACCGGTCTTCTGCGTCGCTCACGCTGGGAGCTGTAGACCAGAGCTGTTCGTATTCGGCCATCTTGGCTCCTCTCTAATTTAACTTTTAAAATTGCCTAAAAACTTTGGTTTCATCACTTTGAATTTACAGATGAAAAAATTAAAATTAGTTGAGTTTTATTATCTTATAAAGACAGTAGAACTAGTGTTTGTCCCCATATCTGAGTACCTGTTTTTTCACACATTGGTAGACAACAGTATCAAATCGTGACTTTATGCTGCTTGAAGTCTCATTGGTGGTTTGTACGTGAGGGGGAAAAAGTATTTTCTTTTGACGTTAGCCTTTTCATGGTAGGTGTGCCATTCACATTTTTAGAGGATTATGAGAACATCATTTAAAAAATAAAATTCTGCATAAGAGCTGATATAAATTTATTTTATATTCCAGTGTTTTACATTGATAAAGTAATTGTAATATACTGAAATTATCAATAAGAATGCAAAAATTAACAATAGACTTTTCACACTGAAATTCACTTTTTATTATATATGAGTAAAAAATTGTATAAGAAATTATATAAATAGAAAACATGCATTTATTAATAGCCTTTTATTTTATTTCCACCAGTTTTCCACTGTATGTTTTTTCTTACATGGCCTCTCAGATATTGGATATTACTATATTTAAAAGGAAGATTGTAAACTTTCTCCAAAGCAAAATAATCTTCAAGTAAATTTTTATGATCCATAATTTTCCTATTCTGTGGGAAGACATTTTATCTATAACCACACACACAACATATTCTTATAAAATGTGTATGTTCCATTTCCTTTTATTTCTCATAATAATTCTTTCAGAGAGATTCCACTGAACTGACATGTATTTAAATAATGGCTGTTATTATTTCAATTCCATATGTGCTAATCAGCTGTACCAAAGCTAGGTGAAGGGATAGAAGACACTGTGCACACCCTATATACTCCTGGAATATGCTGTATGCTATTTGACTTTAGGTATTCCAGATCTTATACCACCTTTAAAAAATAGAATGGAAATAAAATATGTAGAAGAAGAAATCTTTTATGCTTAATCCAGGATTCTAGTGAGTAGCTTTTAAGAGTTAGGAAATGAAATCGGCTTTTTTTTTTTTTTTTTTTTAAGTTGAAGACAACCCTTAATGAGTGATTTTCTGCTATGGTATGTTGAAATGAGAAACATTCCTTTCCAGGTCAGTAAGTTAATCAAGTCCAGGATTTATCTCTTTTGTCATTCATATCAGTCACAGATTAATTTGCATTAGGAATTTTTTTGTTTTTTTTCTGTTTCTTTTGGGTTTTTTTTTATATTTTAATAGTCTTTTTCTGTGCTAAGTAATCCTCTTTTTAAGTTTGTGAAACTAAATTTTTAATAAGCTATGCTTCTATTCTCTAACTAGAGGAGAAGGAACAGTCTAGAATATAAAACATCATTGCCTTTCACTAATGAACAGGCAGAAAAATGAGAGAACTGGCATTCTTTCAGTAGCTGCTGTGTGCCAGACACTGTTAAGCACCTTACATATATCATTTCAATTACTTCTCATCTAAACTACTCATCTGGATATTGTTCCGATTTTATTGATGAAGAAATTGAGGCCTAATGGATGTGGTCATTCTTATATATAGTTTTATAATTTAAAATTGTTAGGGACGTGATAAGAACACAGTTTTCCATGACTTTGAAGTTATTCCTTTTCAGTATTTTCTATACTATCTTTCTTACTTTTAAGTTTTTCTTTAAATTATGTTTCCCAGCAACCCCAAATCTAATTCCTAAAAGTAACCACTTTTAACAGTCATGTTTTAATGCCACTTATATTTACTATATATAAGAAAATAAGATCTTTACCTACTGATCTGTAACTAGATATTTGCAGTTAAAATGTATTTTGGAAATGCATGCTAGTAAATATAGTTTACTAGCACATCATTCCTCTTAGTAGTTACATATGGATGTAACATTGCTTATTTGCCAATTTAAAAAAATCAAGTTTATAAATTTTTAAGATAGTATGATAACCAGATATGTATGCCTCTAGGATTTGGTATTATATTAATAAGATGTAGGTTTATAATTAATTCATTCTTAATAGCAGCAACATCTAAATTTACCATATTAAAGGTTTAAGGTTGTAGGTCTTTTTTAATTCTCAGAACCTGTTCGCCTATTGCTTGTATTTCAGTCCTCCATAGATTTGTAGGTGGAACTTTGCTTTTTTGTATTTTATTTATTTTCTGGAGATTCTTTACTTCTTTTGCTGGATTTACAGTTTATGTATTTTGTAGAAGAGTTTAGCCTTTTATCATTGTCTTTATTTTACTAATTGATACTTTTATAACACATAGCAAAACACAAAACCTCCTCTGGGCTAAATTTAATAATTGGATGTCTTATCATTTTGCATCCTTGTTTGTTTAAAACGAATGTTTAGAGAGACTCCAGTCTCTTTTTATAGGTAGTAAAATAAGTGTGTCAGTCTTAATATTGTTCAACTAGTCAGCATAATAAGAACCAGAACCAACAGACATGGTACATTTTCTGTATCAGTTATTACCTCTACAAAATATTGACCTGCAAAAATGTGTGTGTATAATATGGACTTGAGTAACAACCCAGTTTGCTTTTTTGTTATAGTGACCCTTCATATTTTAAGAGGGAATTGTGATTTTTTGTTCCAGTAGAAGTGACAAAGATTTACTGACTCAGTGTTGCCTAGACTTTACTGTGACATTTTTCAGGATGGGCAACTGGAGTTAAAGCTGCAGTTTGTTGTCTGGCTGTTTCCTGCTCTTTTGGAAGAATACTTCAATCAGTAACTGTGGGAAAGTGGCGGAACATTTTAGGGCAACTAAATCTACTGAGAGAAATAATGTTATTTAATATTTGTCTTCAACAAGAGTAGATGTTTTATATGCCATCCTATAAGGATGTATACTGTAAATTTATTAAGCAGGATAATTTTTTTGTAAAAATACCATTTTTAATAAAATAAAATCCTATTTTTAGAGACTATAATCAAAATTAGACTGTGATTAATTCTCTCAAAATACTTACTGTATTACTTTTTAAAAAGTAAAGTGTAAAAGAAATACATCCTAAGTAACATGAGAAGCAATGAGTAAAAGCATGTTACAATGCTCCCAAAGATTTTTATCAGTTTAAATATGCAGTTATATTATTAACCCTGTGCTCTTATCTTGGCTGAGGTTTCTCCATATTTTTCGTAATGACATATTGTGAAAACTTAAATAGTAAATTTTATTTTTTAACATTTTTACTCACAGTATTGAAGAGCTTGGAATCCTAGCTCTTGTGGTGGTGGTGGTGTTTTATTTTCTTTAAATATATTTTCTGGGTTCTTTTCCTTTCTTTTTTTTGAGGGTGGGGAATTGTGAGATTCTTTGTCATAAAATTGACTACCAAGTAAGCTAAATGAGTAAATAGTAATAATTTGACAGAGGTCTTTATAAACGGAGGAGGACACCTTGACTTTCCAACTGCAAGGTTGTGATTAGAGTGCATACTTCACCTGAACCATAGTACATAAAAATGAAAATGAAATAATTATGAAAATAATGAAAGTGAATATGGTTTCTAGATTTATAAATGAAGCAGGAGTGAGCTGACAATACTCATGTTTATTTTGAGCAACAAATGATTAATAATTTTAGGAAGGATATCTTTTGAATATGTTTTTGTTGTTGGACGAAAATAAAAAGAATAATGGAAAATAGTAAGGAATCAAGGAAATGACAAAGAGATTTAAATAAGTAATCTATCACTCATACTCAGCCTCAATTCTTATGATTCTTAGGGCAAAATTAAACATTTTTCTATTTACTTGGCAGTTTAAAAAGGTTAGGAAGAAAAGTTCTAGCTTATGGAGGCATTTTCTATATGAGAAAAGCATAGAAATCTTAAAAAATTGTTAATTGTCCATTAAAAAGTGGAAATTACTCTATTTTTGGGATCATATTGCAAGAATAATTGCTATCTCCAAACAGCACAAATGGGATAAGAAAAGTTAATAAAGGTACACCATAAATATAAATCTTTCATGTTTATTCTGATTCCTAAATCATAAAATATCACTAAATATATGTATATTATTTCCTAAATCAAAAATTACCAAAATTCCTGTGCCTTTAACTGCTATATGAAAGCACTTCTAATTGCAGTAGCCTTATCAGCATCCTTAGTTTTGAAAATATATCCCAAGTGGTAATGCTTCTGCAATTTGGAATCAAAACTCCTTATAGACTAGTATTTGTTTAGGGGAGGGCTTAAAATATTATTGAGTAATGTTTTCAAAATAAATAACTTTTTTTGTGTGTGTTTGTTTTGTTTTTGTTTTTGTTTTTGAGACGGAGTTTCGCTCTGTCACCAGGCTGGAGTGCAGTGGCGTGATCTCGGCTCACTGCAACCCCCGTCTCCTGTGTTCAAGCAATTCCCTCGCCTCAGCCTCCTGAGTAGCTGGGACTACAGGCTCATGCCACCAGGCCCAGCTATTTTTTTTTTTTTGATATGTTTTAGTAGAGACGGGGTTTCACCATATTGGCCAGGATGACCTCTATCTCCTGACCTAGTGATCTGCCTGCCTTGCCTCCCAAAGTGCTGGGATTACAGGAGGGAGCCACCGAACCTGGCCCAAAATAAATAACTTTTTAAGGTCATTTTAATAATGTTTAAACACAAAATTTGTATTAAAAAAAGAAAAAATGTATTAAGCCAAAAATGAAGAATTAGATTAAGTATCATTGTTAACAATTTTGTTCTGACATAGTTTCCATGTGCATATTGAAAAGGAATGTATTTAACACCCTCTAAAAGAACTGGAAAAAATGTGTAAGAGAAAACATAGCTTATTTTCTGTATTTTGGCAAGCATTCAAAGAGTGGCCTATAGTGTAGATAACTTCATCAGAATATCAGGAGGTTTTTTTAAGATACCAAGATAATGCATGGAGTGCAAAGCTTTATAATTTAAATAGGATTTTGTTCATATTATTTCATAAAATTTTGAATTATAGAATTTTAGCATTACTTTTACTTATATTTTTTACCCAGTCTGAAGATTAAAGATACATATTATTGTTGAAACCATCATGAAAGTTTCTTTGGATTAATTGATTAAATAAAGCAGAGGTCAGCAAGCAATGGTCATCATTATGAACTAAGCCTGTTTCAACACATTTTATGTGTTTATTGCTTTCTTGCTACAGTGACAGAGTTGAATAATTATAATAGAACCCATCTCTCCTACATGACCTAAAATATTTACTATCTGAACTTTTAACAAAAACTCATGCTGACCTCTGAAATATTAATAAATACATGCTATACATACATCATCAGCCATATTATGGTGTATATTTTAAAAATCATTTTGTAGAAAAGTATCTGGACACCTGTATGCTCACCTAAGATTATCTCCATATATGCTTCCCTGAACTACAACATTTATATTTCTGTCATAATTATAACCACTTTTCCCCCCTGTAAGAACAGGTTTCATAAAACTGCTATTAATAGAATAATTAATGCTTTAATCAACTACTGAGCATTTGCTATAGGCAGAAAAATGTGTTAAATACTAATGATACGGAAGTGAATAATGTTCACAATCCAGTGGGAAGGTCATTGATAATATAAATCAATCCATGCTGCTATGCACTGAATAATGTCTGCGTCTCCCCACCCTTCCCCCCGGCCATACTGATATGTTGAAACACTAAGCCCCAATGTAACTGTCTTGGATGAAATGAGTAAGTTTAACTTTAACTTATTTAAGGTTAAATGAGGTCATGAGGCAGGGTTCTAATACAATAGGATTAGTGGCCTTATAAGAAGAGAAAGAGAAAGCCTCTCTCTCTTTCTCTCTCTCTCTCTCTCACACACACACACACACACACACACACACACACACACACACACACACACACACACAGAGCCATATGAGAACACAGAAAGAATGCAACTGTTTGCAAGCCAGGTAGAGAGCCCTCACCAGAAACCAAGCCTGCTGGGCCTTGCACTGGGACTTGTAGCTTTCAGAACTGTAAGAAACAAATTTATGTTATTTAAGCTTCCCTGTCTGTGGCATTTTGTTATGGCAGCCTGAACTGACTAAAATATATGCGTTGTACGCCCAAGACAAAATGGAGTTTGGCTGGAAGGAGCCACAACTATTCAGGACTCTCAGTTGCAAGGAGTTCAGACCTAACTAAAAATGCCTTAGAGAGAAGGAAATTTCTCTTTTAATGGAAAAGTCCAGGGTTTAACTAGCTTTGGGTATCTCTTCATTTGGGTATTACTTCATCAAGTGATGTAATCAGAAACCTGTCTTCCTCCACTTCTTTTGTCCTTTGTATTGGGCTTCATTTTTAGGTACACATACTGTCCCTCAGCACTACCAGATTTATTTGATTAACTTTTCAAACAGAGTTTTAAGATAACCAGCAAACTTTTATCCATTGTTTTTAGCAAAATCTCCAGATTTGGATATCATTCACCTCTCTTGGATGGCATGCCTATTCCTAAACCAATCACAGTGACGAGGGACATGAAGTGGGCGCACATGGGTCACATACCTGCGCAGATAGAGAATATGAATAAGTGACTTTCCAGAGAAAAATCCAGGTGTTCTTATAGGAGTAAATACTAGGTAGGCAAATAGATGTCGCTACATTCAATTAGCCTAAAAGCTGTTGTTCTCAAGAAACTTCAATAGTATACTAGTTCCATATATTTAGGATTTCCTCCAGTGACATTTTTAAAGATATTTTGGGCTAAAAAGAATGTAACTTTTGTCTTAGGCAACAGACATGGGAAAAGTATTCTGCAGGAGAGGATTATACTAACTGCAATTTTTTTGCTAAATTTTTAATTTCTCATATTATGTACCTACTGGTAGTTAGTTAATTCAGAAATTTGAAACTTCCAACAAATATTTTGGTTTTTGTAATATCTCTGATAGTGGAAATGTCATAATTTGTATTGAATGTGACTTCTTTATTTAAAAATTTTTGAATTTTTTCTTAACATAAAAAATTTTACAAAACTCTATATCAAATTTGGATATGCGTACAAATATAGCATGATTTTAATATTACATTTGATTCTTTTTACTCATTATTAACTATGGGGTAATTTTAAGCATTTCCAGATGAATATATAAAATTGTTAATATGCTGTAGGGATGTACTGTCTTTAAATTAAATGTTAAAAGGATTTTAACACTTCTGTACTTTTTAGAATTGTATTCCATTTTATGTTCTATTATTTTTTAAAATAAAAATAATTATGAAATTTGTATTATATAGTAATAATACCTGAGCCTACTTTTAAAGAAACTAGGCTGGGTGTGGTGGTTGAAGCCTGTAATCCCAGCACTTTGGGAGGCCAAGGTGGGCAGATCATGAGGTCAGGAGTTCAAAACCAGCCCAGCCAAGATGGTGAAACCCCATCTCTACTAAAAATACAAAAATTAGCCGGGTGTGGTGGCAGGTGCCTGTAATCCTAGTTACTCGGGAGGCTGAGGCAGGAGAATTGCTTGAACCCACGCGGCAGAGGTTGCAGTGAGCCGAGATCTCACTACTGCACTCCAGCTTGGGCAACAGAGCGAGACTCCATCTCAAAAAGAAAAAAGAAAACAGAAAAAATAAACTTTATTCTTTAACTCATGTACGTAAGTCTATAGAAAGAAATGAGGATGAAACAGTGTTTTGAGGAAATAATTATCTAAGACTTATGACTTTTCTAAATGAGTTGTCTTTTCATTATTATTATTTTATGTGTGACTCTTACTATCAGCTGTATTAAAATATAATAATATTGTGTTCTTTGTGGCCAGCAGTGTACTCACACATACTGTATGACTTGCCTTTAGGGTTCATACAGCAACCCTATCAAGTATGGGTACAATTAAGATCTACACTATGTAGATGAGTTTGAAGACTAGATGAGGTTAAGTAACTTGTAAGCTATAATAGCTGACAAGTGTCAGCTTTTATTATAATATGACTAAGAAATCATATTCAAGTTTGCCTAATTTCTAAGAGAATATTTTTAACGGATACAAGCCTGCCTCTCTGCTTCTGTGATGCAATTTGAAAATTATACATTCAAAAAGCACTTTAATAAAAGCAAAAGTATATATATAAATTTTTTCACTAGTAAATTATTTATTATTTTCTTTAACAGTAATGTTTTCTCATGCTTACCCATCAGTCATCAGTATTAACTATAATAAATTAAATTAAAAGTAAAAAATACACTTTGAAAAAAACAGAAATACACTTACACTTGGAAAAAATTAAGCTAAAGTTTGAGTTGTTTTTATGTAAATGTCCGTCTTTCTTGTTTAGCATTTTGGCTCAAAGCTGGGGTTGTGGTCAGTAGCAAGAAGGTCGTCATTTTTCTCTTAATTGATAGATTCATTCAAAAAGTTTTCTAATCAGTGATTTCCATCTGCTGAGTGGTATGGGAAATTGTGATATAAAATGGCAAACTATACTTTCACATGAATGAAGTTCCCAAATAAGATTTATTTTAGTTCTTAGAGAACTCTAAGTGTACAGTAAACTTGAATTTAATTCAAACGAAACAAATAGAATGTTTGTATCTTTAAATTTTGAGTAGAGACATATTTTTCTTTAAATTCCTGATATTCTAGATATATTTGGAATGTGGTTACTCACTGATATTAAAAAGAAAAATACCTGTTTCCTTGTCAATGTTGAAATTCAGGATTGGTGGTTGACTTAGTTTTCTCTGTTACATTTTCCTCAGTGGCTTGCAATGCATTTTCTTAATCACAGGTTTTTGATGTTGAAGTAAAGCATTAGATGCTTACTTTGTTGCCAAAAGGGCAATAAAATGAAAGGGCAGTGTTCTAGTAAGGCATACTTTTCATCTTTCAGTAGACAATAACACATATTTTATGAATGCTTCTTAATTTTATCTTTTGGTACTATCACTTATATGTGTGACTGTAATACAGGATCTTAAAATGTCTTTAAAAACTTAGTATGACTCAGATTATGATTTCTATACGAAGCTAAACTTATATGTGACCATTTGTTGAGTGAAAAAGAAAAGTACAATGAAGGTACTTTTTTTTTTTTGGTTGAAATATACAAAAGCCACATTCTGTGAGGCTTTTGTTCATTGTTGCATGCAATGGCCTCAAGAAGTCCTTGAAGATTAGGGTAAATACTTATTGAGACCAATATTCCTTAGTTTTGGAATCCAAGCTTTGAAACCACAGGTAAAAAATGACTATATAAGGGAGTTATTTGGTTCCTGGGTAAAATGAAAGTCAAGAAAAGATTTTTCTAAAGATATTTGAAAGGCATGCAAAAGATTTTATTTTGTTTTGTTTTTTACAAAAGTTATTTGTGTAAATTCTGGCAAGTTGAGATGTAGCAGTTGTATGCTACATTCTGAGACTGGGTCACTACTGACAAAGGAAATCCAATGTAGGATTTAGGGAGTTACAGTAAAACAATGAATTTTCTAGCTTTAACCGTATTTTCACTCAGCATATACCATCATGCTTGCTAGTTGACTAATTGTTCATGTCAATTTAAACATTTTAGATGTCCATTTGGACATTTCAGCTGCTTAATTTTTCTCTGTTGCTATTTTCTCTCTCTGTTAAACTTCTGCTGCATTTCTAAGCTGGCATGCTCTTAATGGCAGTCTCCCAGTATTCCTTTCCCCTTGCAAAAGCAGCAAACACATCCTTCAGTTTGCACACTCTTGCTAAATGTCTATTCTTTTGATACTTTTTATTTGCAAACATGTGTTTATTTATCAAGTGGATTAAAATGCTTGAAATACAGTAGCCAATAAAAAACATGTGTTTTTCCCCTCTCTGCTCTTGTGATTGTACTTCACTCTTAGAGTTCTCCATTTTCCCCATCATTTTTATATAACTTGCTTCCAACTGAGAATCCATAAGAGTGACTTTCCCTTAAGCTGATGCAGGTATTGCTCTATAATTAGACTATAGGGAATGCTGCAGAAGGAAACAGCCACCTTCTTTCATGCCTAAAGGGACTGTCTGTCATCCCTGCAGCACACTCAAACTTCATATCCCCCAAGAGCCCCAATTGCAGACATAGATACATATATATATATATATATATATATATGCCTTAGGTAAATAAATGTTTATTTATCATTTCATATGTTCAAAATATATTGTCAATCAATGGTAACTCAAATCAATATCCGAGAGTATGCGAATTTTATTCACATAGGTATTGTTCTCTCTATAGATTCAGTTTTTTTAATGGGATATAAAAATTCTCATTTAACACCAAGAGTCAACAAACAAAATTGTCTTTTTAATACTATACTTAACCAACTACAGTTACCTGAACCATTTCTCAAATTTTATTTCTAAGAAAGTCAAGGCCTTCTGAATAATTTTGAAAATGTCCGCTTGCTTTGGAGAAAAAAGCAAACCACAATGAAACATTCAAATTTTATAAATGTATGCATATTGCATTGGAAAGGGCTAAACATTTCAGACATATCTGTTAGAAAACCAAATGAATGCCCAAGTTATTCCTTTTGACATCAGAGGTTGAGATTTAGACTAAATCTCTTAGGGACTGCAATAAACATTGGAGAGGAAGAGAGAGGAGTGCTTCTATCTGCCCCCATGGCACATTCTAGCATGGAATTGCAGAGGATCAAATGCTTGATGAAAGACACTGGAGGTTTGGTAGCAGCAATTCAGTGCTCTTACTGTATGCAAATCAACACACAACCAGTAAGTCATTTGTCATTTTCCTAAAGTCAGTCCACCATAATTTATGCTTCTTTTTGTATTCTTTTTCTTCATGGGTTGCACCACCATCCATTCATATTCCAAAGCTGGAGCCCACCTTATTCCCTCCCTCCTTTTAACTCCTGACATTTCAACTAATTATTAAGACTTGCCAATTTTCCACCTTAAATATTTCTTGACTTTACTTATTTTTTACATCTCCATTATGAGCTCCTTAAGCCTTCAGGCCTGTGCTGTACCGATTCATTTTCTACAAAAATGACAGGCTTACCTGGATCAAAGGCAGTGAGACCGTATTGTTCCTTGCTTATAACATATTCTATGATTCCATATAATCAGCTATATCAGTCCAGGCTCATATAATTATTAGCTGGATAACCTTTACATAAATAACATAATTTCTCTAAGCCTTAGTTTTTTTCACTTAAATGGTCCCAGTAGAGTCATTTTGAAGATTACACAAGATAAGTTAAGGAAAACATATTGCATAGTGTTGGACACAGTGAAAGTGATGAACGTGTGTTAGTAACTATTAGTTATTAACATGTTATATACAATCTCTATATTTGAGCCTTGCTTACCTTTCAACCTTTTCTCTTCTCAGCCTGTGCCTTCTAATCTAAGAGCACAATGACCTCCAGATCACTCCATTACCATCCTGTGTCAATTCCCTTTCTCTTTTTATCTGCCTGCCATGCCTTTTCTACCCTCATTCATTTCATCAAGCTGATTGACACTTGTCCCTTAACAATCAATTCTGGAGTCTCCTCCTTCAGGAAACCTGCCCTGAAAGCCCTTACTCTGCCCAGGTTAGGGACCTGTGTTGGTTTCCTAGAGCTGTTGTAACAAAGTACCACAAACAGGGTAGCTTAAAACAACATAAATTTGCTTTGACAGTTCTAGCGGCTAGAAGTGCTAAGGTATCAGCACGATACTGTTTTAGAAGGTTCTAGGGAAGAATCATTGTTTGCCTCTTCTTAGCTTTTGGTTGTGGCTGTTAATCCTTAGCATTCTTTGACTTGCAGCTGCATCTTTCCAATCTCTGCCTCTATTACCACATGACATTCTCCCTGTGCGTCTCTGTATCTGCATCCAAATTTCCCTCTTCTTATAAGGACACTGGTAAAATTGGATTGAGGGCCTACCCTATTCCAGTATGACCTCATCTTAATTACATCTGCAACAAGTTTATTTCTAAGTAACATCATATTCTGAGGTCCTGGAGGTTAGCTCTTAAACATATCTTTTTGGGGACTACAATTCAACCTGTAATAGTGACCCTTACGTATTTTCGTATCATCCGTGCATAGATGCACTAAACCTATCATACACTGATAACCTGTCCAGATGCCTGTCCCCTCTAAGAGATACTGAGTTCTTGAAAGCATGTCCCATGTCTAATTTGTATTTGTTCCCAGCAGTGGACACACGGTAGTCTTTTAATACATGTTGATTAAATGAATAATCTAATTTGCTATTTAAAAAACAGGTCTTATGATACAAAAGATTACAAAGATTAAAAATGTCACATAATGTCTAATAACCGGCTTTATATTATCCCATTATTACAGAAAAAGGAAGCAGGAATACCTTGAATTGAGAACAAAGAGAAGTTAGTTCTTTTCCCAGGGTCTTCATTGTTCATACAGCCTTGGGGAAATTACTTAATTTCTTCATGCATATCTATAAAATATAAATGAAAGAAATTATAGCTTACATATTCACTTTCAGATATTTATATTTTGCATTTCCCATTTTAGAACCACCAGAGACTCAATTTAATCAGAAAGTAGAGACTACTTATGAAGAGCCTGGTATTCATGCTAGGCTGGGTCATGAAAATCAAGTGAAGATTACAAAAAAAAAAAAAAAAAAGCTGTAGTGAAGCTGGTTAAGAAGGGATACACCAGAGATTAGGAGGAGCACACATAGGATATGGACTGATTGGATATTGGGGGGACAGAGGAGAAAGATATTCAGGGAGCACTCTCAAATGAATTTGTGTGGAACACACCTTAACCAAATGCCCAACACGATGCTATAGAGGCTGGAATCTAAAAGTTTAGGCTTTAGTTGAATGATATTCCTGAAAAATGTGTGAGGCTTTTTAACGTCTTTCTTTGTGTATGCATACTTCAGTGAGACCTCTTTTGAAATTATGATACTATGTAATTATAAAATATTTACATTTCCTCTACAGTTTCCCACACCATGTTAACTTTGATGTAAGGAGGTAAAGCTCTGTTACAGTCCCTATTGTTTTACATGAGTATAGTAAAACTCAGAAGGATAAAGTTGTTTGCTTGCACAATTGTTACTTTGAAAATTGTCTTTTGATTCAGAATCTTTTTCTTAAAGCATATATGTAATTTTAATCATACTTTCTCTGGCTATACCCACATGTATTCCTTTTTTAAATCTATTTTAAATGAATTGATTTTTATTTAGTCATTATTTATTTGCAAGGAGATCTCCTTAAAGCCAAAAATATTGTTTATGTGGAGATGGAGATGGTTTTAAAGTACAGGCCAATTCTCCCTAACTAAATGGTTTCCTATTTTTGTCTCTGTTAATCAGGAGTACTCTAATTAAGCTGTTGATGAATAAAGTATAATGACATAGTGATATAAAGATTACCATGCATTAATAATCTTAGTAGATGGTGAGCCAGTGTAAAGGAAGAAAAGTGATTTTTACAGTGCTAAGAGGTGTCTTTCTTCTGAGTAACTTTCCACATTAAACCCAATTGATCAAAAATGAAACTGCGTGGTTTGGATGTAGAATACTTTACTTGGTCGCCTGTGTAATCATTTTATTTTACTTAGAATCTAAATTAAAAACGTTAATTAGACCAATTTTCTTTAGAAACCCTGTTTTGTTTATACCTTTTCAAATAACTTACTTTTTACTATTTTTAAATATGATCATATATATCTTAGATTCAGTAACCCATCATTTATTGAATATGTATATTCAACTGGGTTATATGTTGTGTTGCCCTATATGTTATTACCTCAAAATAATCACTGATTAAAATTACAATTAAGTAAATATTAAGGCCTTGAGAGGTTACATAACTTGTCTTGTTTCTCACAATATTAAATGTAGACTTCTGAGTTTATTCACTAATGTTATCTAACCTATTTGCTTTAGACTGAGTTTTTAAAAATTATTTCACACTTTAAGCATTGTCAATATCCTGACATTTGCACATATTGCATTTTTTTAATATGCATACAATCTGTTGTGAATAATACAGAATAGATGCATTTAAAAATAGTAAAGATAAAATGATCACTTTCAATTATTGACTTTTTCAATCAAAAACTAATAAAACTCTAACTACTATCCTGTAGTAGAATTATGGTTTCTTAATAAAGGGAGACTATATTCTTGAAAAGATTGAAAACCACAGCCTTACATCAGAGCATTCTCCTAAGTAACATATGTGAATAGTAAAGTCTACTACATAGTAGGTATGCATACAAATATTATTATTTTCATTGTGTGGTTGTTCGTTATCAGAAATATTTATGAAACTTTGTCTCTTTAAAGGAAACAAAGGAAAGAACAGTGTTATGACAATATTAATATTGATTAATATTTTATTTCTGAAGTTCAAGACATAAAGTAGAGATCATGTATATTTCATTATAATATCTTTCAGAACATTGCATTAGGCATTTGATTTCATACTTTATATTTCATATTTTTAACTTCATAATTATAAAGCAAACTAATAAAATACAAAAAATGAGCAATCTTATTTGGGATCAATATTAAAAAAGTTCCTTGACTAAAACTTCAAATTTTATGTAATATTCATTAAGTATGTATTTATCTGTTCTCAATGCAGGAAGAGGCAACAAATGCCTATTATTGAAAATGGCAAACTAGAAAATAAATACCTTGTATTTATTCTTTTAAGTGTTACTTCTTACTTCTGAAAAGCAGGTTGTAATAGTGAAGGCAGTGGTAGCCAATCTGGAGTGGCCACTGCCATAATGCCAGCTACAGTCGGGGAGGCAAGGCCAGGGCTGTGCTCCACGGAGCTGGCAGGAGCCGGGAACAGACGGAAGTCCCACTCCCTTCTGAGGAGGCAGGACAGGAGCCTCGTGCTCCCTGTGTGAAGCTGCGGCCTCCCAGCCATGGCTCTAGACCCAAGCATCCCTGTGTTCCTGAGGGCCGGGCGCAGGAGGAGCCCTGCCCTCCCAGGCACAGCTATAGCTGCCCAGCCATGATTGTGGACCCAGGCATTACTGTACTCTTAGGGGCCTGGGAAGACCCTTTGCCCCTGCAGGCTTAGAAGTGTGTGTTCCCACCACCCTGGCCTCTTCTCACATCAGTTTTGGAGCAAAGTTTAGGCTAAGCCTGAGCGCTGTTGCAACCCAGCCAGGTGTGTGCATACTCAGGGCAGCACTGACATACCAGCCGCCTGCTGCCTTGGCCCCCTCCAGACTTTGGGTGCCAATGAGCATGGGAGGGAGGCCAAAGGTGGGGGCTGAGGGTAGCTCAGCATGGGCCTGCAGGCACTCCTTGGCAGGAACAGCCTGTGTCCCATGGACACCATGGATGGCAGGTTAATGGCGGCAGGAGGCCAACAGGCTTCTGGGTGGAAAGGGGTGGTTCTCAGTGAAACCCCATCTTCAGGCCAAGGACAGCCTGAGGTCTGGGGGCTGGACTGCCTGCAGAATGGAGTGAGAACTTATGGGGCTTTTTCTGGCCATGCATGGACCAATCCCATAAAAACCCTAGGATTCAGCCTGACTTGGGCAGACGATGGAATGACCTGCCTGTGGAGAGGTGCTACCCACTGTGGGTCTCCTCTCTGCTGAAAGCTGAACACTCATCAGGACACCTTGCTTGTGGAGAGGAGCTACCCACTGTGGGTCTCCTCTCTGCTGAGAGCTGAATATTCATCAGGACACCCTGCCTGTGGAGAGGAACTACCCACTGTAAGTCTCCTCTGAGCTGTTCTGTCACTCAATAAAGCATCTCTTTGCTTTGCTCACCCTTCACTTGTCTGTGTACCTCATTCTTCCTGAACATGGGACAAGAACTCGGGACCCTCCAAATGGCAGGGCTGAAACAGCTGTAACAGAAGCAGGGCTGAAAGACACTCCTTGCTCACTACATTGTGGGTGATGGGAAGGAGAGAAGAGAGAAGGTGAGAATAGCTGTGGCCCTTCAGAGAGCCCAGACCTAGGAGCTCCCTGAGCCAGGGCTGTGACACCCTCTTGGGAGCTCTGCAGTTCCTGGCATCTCCAAGTTTCTGGATTCCAGCAGAAACTGCATTCTCCAATGCCAGCTGTAGATGCCAGCCATAGAAGCTGTTTGTACTATGCCTGGTCCAGCCACAGCCTCGCTGGGAGCTGGCACCTGTGCTGCTGCCCAAAGGTGCCTACCCCACCGCAGCCGGTGTGCCTGGTGGTGTGCAGCAGATGGACCCTTTGCTCACTTGCTCACAGACCCCTCACCACTCTGCGCCTGGCTCACCCTAGGCAGGTGTGGGATCTAGGCCAGTAGCACAAGCTGAGTGCAGCCTGCCAGGTCAAGTGGAAGGAATGAGCCCAGCAGGCCGGAGCAAAACTCGGGCAAACATGCCACCAGCTACAGAGGTTTCTGTACGGGAAAGCGACATCCCAAGTCTCCTGTGACAATAACAAATTTTTTCCCTTTTTCTCTTTCAACTAAACTTTAAAACATTGGTGGTTTTCTCAGTCATATGTAAGTTATGAAGACTATGTTTCAGATAATTCATTGTTTAGGATTGAGTATTATAGTTCCATTTTACTATGTTTTATATGAAATAAAAACCACAACTTTGAAAAAGAAAAATGTGAAACACCCCCTGAAGACAATGTCTGCTCTTATTACAAGATGTCATAAGTTGTCATCAGAGTCATTCTAACACAGGTCAACTAACGCAGTTATCATCTTAAGGCCTATAGCAACTGAATAGATGTCATCCATTTGTATATGATATGTTCTGGCTTCCTAGGCATGTGGCAAGCTAGATTCCCCTCATGCCAGACATCCTAGGTGATCTATACCTGCACAGTATCCCTAAAAAGAGGCTCAGTACTGAAAACAAATGTAATGTTTTGGGGGCAAAGAGATATGTAGTAAATATATGAGAAACTATTGGGAAATATTACAGAAAAAATAATTTCTATGAAAGCTGCATTCTGTAGGTGTTATGTAAAATATGTAAAACTTTTTAAAGCATTAAATTTTATCAGAATATGGAGTTGTTAATTCAGATAGTCCTGAAAGAATATCATCCTCTTTAAATTTTAAATGTGGTTTGGAATAATCAAGAAATAATAACTTCAATTTGTTTTAATAAAAAAAGGAGAAAAAGTATTAAGAAACTGAAAATCACAATTATCCTACACCTCAGTGATAATCACTGTTGCTATAGATATGTTCATGCCATTCTCTACCTTTATACATGCATACAGCTACAATACTTTTTTTAAATTTTTTCATTTTAAATTTCAATATGGATTTTCTTTTTAGGTCAATAAAGGAAGAGTTGCCTCATTTTAATGTCTTTCTAAGATCACATAGTGGGGATTCATTTTAATGTATTTAATCAGACTATACACTAAAATGCCTCATATCATATACATTTAAAGTAAAATATTTGTTCTTAAAGTCTGAAAACATTTTTTATAGGGTTCAGGTTTATTTTTGTTCTTAGTTATTGTGGTACAAATTTTATAGTATCTTAAATATGAAGTACTTTTCATTAGACAGGGGAACTTGAGAGAATGTTGTGTAATATAATGTTGTTTGCCTACCACAAACCCATCCTCTAACCCCCATCCTCTTCTTCCTTGCTAGAAAAGTCCTATTTGTTCCATCTCCTTTAGGTAGCCAGGTCCTTAAGAGGCAACTGCATGCCTCTCAGGTCCTAAGATGATCGTGTAAACATCATTCCCCTTATGTGATTATTTTAGGCATAAATATGTTGTCATGCCATAGGCAGTGACTCATGTGGCCAGTGTTCTTTAAGGGGTAGTCTTCTGAATGATTTATGTGTAGAATATTCTTACTCTTTAAATGGCAGAACTGCCGGGCACGGTGGCTCCCGCCTGTAATTCCAGCACTGTGGGAGGCCGAGTCGGGTGGATAACCAGAGGTTAGGAGTTCAAGACCAGCCTGGCCACATGGTGAAACCCAGTCTCTACTAAAAATACAAAAAATTAGCTGGACATGGTGGCGGATATCTGTAGTGTCAGCTACTCTGGAGGCTGAAGCAAGGGAATTGGGTGAACCTGGGAGGCAGAGGCTGCAGTGAGCCGAGATTGCACCATTGCACTTTAGCCTGGGTGACAAAGCGAAACTCTGTCTTAAAAACCAAAACAAAAACAAAAACAAACAAAAAAAAACATGGTAGAGCTTTACTTCCTTCTGATTATGTTATCATCTCCAAGTAATACCTGGAAATTCAGTAACCGTCTTAACCATCTTAAGACCATAAGAAAAATCCAAGAGAATTTCATAAAATCCAAGCCATGGGAATGACTCTGGTTAAATCTCTGAATTAATCAACTTAGAACCAACCCACCTTTCAATTTTTAATACGCAAAATGATATTATTCTTATTTTTAAGAAACTTTTATTTACATTTGCTGGTTTTTGTCTAAAGCATTCTGATATAAATAGAAATGCCATCACATTTCTATTTATTGCTTACTGGTGATACCATAAATTGAAGCAGTAGGATACAGGATTGAGAAGAGTCTCTCTAAAGTCATGGCCTGACTTAATACATCAGAGTCAGCCTGACTAGCCTCAGTACCAAGTGGGAGATAAAACATGTATGGAGAAAGGGGCCCTTGAGATTTATTTGTCTTCAGTCACTGGCATTTGTGAGCTCTGCTTCATGGATTTTTATGCTATGCCATGTCTGTTACATTATTGTTATAAAGCATGAAGACAACTAAGATTATTTTATGTAGTATAACTTACTACTGCACTCTTCAAAAATCTGTAGATGACAGAGGTAGGTGCCAGACTTCATTTCCCTCTGTTGTGTATTCCTGTTTTGGTACTTTTTTCTTTTTTAACAGCTAAGTATATATGCACACACACAGACACACACATGCACACAGTTATTCCTTTGCTTTTGTTTACAACTTTATTACAAGCAAATATGAGGAAGTCAAAGCCATTTTTCCTAGCTCATCTTATGTTTTTCTTTTTAAAGGCTTTCATGTTACTTGACTTCAATATCTAGTATTAGTAAAAGTTCCTCTTCTTTCCATTTCTCTTTCTAAAGGTTTGATTCTGTTTCTCCTTTTTTCAAACATACATAAGTCATTTGACTTGGAAATATCACATATTGAAAGAAAAATGTCTTAACTAAGTGATTCAGTATGACATTCCTTGTCTCAGCCCAGTCATGCGGAGAGGACATTTTTGTTGCTCAGAAAAGAAAAGAATGCCTTACAGCACTCCATTGAAGTATAATGAATTAAATCTGTCCCAGATGAAAAAAAAAAAAAAGAAAGGAAAAAAGAGTAGAATAGTAAGTGGTCTGGTAAAATGGATTCAGATAGTAATATCCTAACTAACTCACAGTGAAATGCACATTGTTTTAACTTAAGAGAAATAAAGTAGTATATTATATAACATATGCAATATATAAAGTGCATATAACATATTGCTCCCTTACATTAGGTGAAAATAAGCAATATCTTTATTTGCTGCACTTTCAGATAATGAATTCAGGTACATACTCCAACTCATTTGGTTAACCATACATACAAATAAAGAATATTCAGCAATAAAATGCTGCTACAAGTAGATAGTAATAAATGAATATAGATGTCATTCCAGTTATTTTTAAATGAAAATCTTTTACCATTTTATCTGCCTATTGATAAAGCATTTAACTAGTGAAAGATTACAGCTTAGAAATCACTGGTACAGAAGCCAGGGCTGAAATGCTTTTCCAAGCAATGTATGTGAACTTGTTAATTTTAAAAGCACATTTCCATTTATTTTGGATGCATCATTCTATGAATTTTACTCATGTGTCTGACATAGCTAATCATTTTATTTTTGGAATGGGCTCTTTGAAATATTCTATGGATGTTGACTGATGGATATGATAATTTGTTTTATCAAATATTGTCCAGAGGTATGTGGAGTATTTGGAAATTAGACTTCTTTGCAAGATTACCACATTTTCAAACACATTTCTACATTTTCAGAATATTATTAAGTCAATTTTATATATTCCTAGGAATAAGCCTTTAAGATTCATACATTTATAAATATACATTTATAGTAAGAAAATCAAAAGAAGTTAGTATTTTTTTAAATTGCCACTGAAAATTTTTAGAGCATAGGCAAATAAGATCTTGTAATACGGTATGGAATTCATAAATTGTATTTTGTCGGAATAAAATGATTTATTTCAGTCCATCAACATGAGTCACTTTTCATTTGTTTCTAGAAAAACATAGTAACACTGAAACATTAATTTAATATAAATCAGTGGATTTGGTTAAAAATTTCTCAATGTTTGATATTTCACATTTTATGAGGTTTTACGTAAGTCCAAATTGAAAATACATTCCAATTTCCATAAAATGCTTTAAAAGTTTACCTTTCTTGGTCACCTAAAATGTAGCTCAATTTCTGTCATCTATAGCAATATTCTTTGTATGCTGAGAATTTCATTGTGATAAAAGCAAACAAACAAACATAATCTTTTAACCAAATTAAAGTCAAAACATTTATTTGTACTAGAGGATAATATGTATAAATGAGGCTTACATGCCTTTTAAGAAAAATAAGTGTACATCACAGGAATAATGACCACTTTAGCCATGCTCCTTGGCAATGACATGCATCTTACTAGGTCAGATTTCAAGGTGCCCACCCCAAGAGACACTGTTTTCAATATGTCTTTTTACTTAACATGTGTTAGGATGAATAATGACCCCCACCCCACCCTGATATTTGAATTATGATCTTCTCCATAACCTGTGAATGTTATCTTATATGGCTAAAGGGACTTTTCATATATGATGAAACTTTATGGCTTTTGAGATGAGCTGATTATCTTGGATTATCAAGGTGGGCCATAAATGTAATCACATGGGTCCTTTTAAGAGGGACATAGGAAGATTAGAAGAGGGAAAATGTGATGTGACTTTAGAAATGAGGAAGAAAAGGTGCTGTGTTGTGGGGCCACAAGCCGAAGAATGAGGGCACAGCCTCTAGAGTCTAGAAAAAAGGAAAGAAACAGATTTTCCCCAAAGCTTCCTTATGAAACAAACCATGCCAGCATCTTGGTTTTAGCAAGATTTATTTTGGTCTTCTGACGTTCACAACTATAAGATAATTAAGTTGCCTTCTTTTAAGACTTTAAGTTAGTGGTAGTTTGATATAGAAGCAACAGAAAAAACAAATACAATATCCTAGGTTCCACACTATTCCTTACTCATCTCTTTGGTTATATTGTCACTTGCTGGATTCAAATTATATTTGTTTAAGGTAAAGGAATGTTATTGAAGTAACATATAAAAGAATATAGGAAATGAAAGAATTGGAGCTAGAGAATCACTTTATGAATCACAGATCTTCATTTACATGCATTGGTATGATGTCCTCTGAAATATCCTATAGTACTTTTAGTTTATGATTTACAAACAATTTTCTCAAAAAAAAAAATGGAGGCCTGGCACAGTGGCTCACGCTTGTAATTCCAACACTCGAGAGGCTGAGGTGGGAGGATTGCTTGAGCCCAGGAGTTTGAGACCAGCCTAGGTAACACAGTGAGACCTTATCTCTACAAAAAGTAAATACAATTAGGTGGGCATGGTTATGTGTACCTGTGGTCCCAGTTATTTGGGAGGCTGAAGTAAGAGGATAGCTTGAGCTGCAGAGATCGAAGATGCAGTGAGTTAAGATCATACCACTGCACTCCAGCCTGGACAATGCAGTGAGACCCTGTCTCAAAAAAAAATTTTTTTAATGCCAGATTAAGAGTCTTATTACTTTTATAAGTCTTCTTAAATTGCCCTTAAATTGTAAGTGGACAACGTCATTAAACTTTTTAATAAATGCTGAATGTATGGCTACAATATATATATGGGAGAACTTCTTTTATTTTTAATCATGATTAATGTTTTTATTTCATAGCCATTTAGTCTCTTTTTATTTGAAATCTAGTTGATTCTCTTTATGACCTACATATTTGTTTTCTACCATTAGATAGTTGTCTCATCTTTTTTGGTCTTCTAAGTTCAGAATGAATGTCATATAAGCAAGTCTTAGGATGACAGGCAGTAGAAAATAAGGAAACTACTGTCTTGAGGAGGAAAATAGAGAATTGTTCAGTTGATTGACATTGAACAAAATACTACTGATATATGCATCTATTTATGTTTTCTTCTATTGCTGCATTCCATCCTGAGAACTAAAAACCCATAGTTACTGTGATCACCTAAACTATTTTGAGATTTTAAACATTAATATTATATGATGTGGCTTTTTAAATTACAAGATATCTGTAAAATATTTTTCTCTTGGAGAATAATTCCATCTTCCTATATGAATCATGCACTGATTTATCATCTGTTAGATGCTATGAACTTCTTGGGTATACTAAGTGGATATGTGTTTTTGCATAGCACATGCTTTTGTATAATATTATTTAATAAGTGCTAATATAAACTCATATGATTAATTTTGCTAACAAAAAGGCACAAGGCACTCTTTTTTAACATTATGCTATCCTGTCTTTAAAAAGTCAGTGCTTTTCAGTGGAGTTTTATACATGACTGAAACTTCATTTAAAAAGTTTCTTAGCATTCTGAGGAATCATTTGTTTGTGTACACTGACTTTAGAATGTGATAAACATTCATGATCGAAGGGTTTATTAACCTAGAACCCCTGTGAATTACATTCCCAGTATGTAAACACTACAATATTTCACTTAAATTATTTTAGGCTGGGTGCGGTGGCTCATGCCTGTAATCCCAGCACTTTGGGAGGCCGAGGCGGGTGGATCACGAGGTCAAGAGATCGAGACCATCCTGGCCAACATGGTGAAACCCCATCTGTACTAAAAATACAAAAATAAGCCAAGTGTGGTGTCGCGCACCTTGAGTCCCAGCTATTCAGGAGGCTGAGGCAGGAGAATCTCTTGAATCCAGGAGTTGGAGGTTGCAGTGAGCTGAGATCACACCACTGCACTCCAACTTGGTGACAGAGCAAGACTTCTCTCAAAAAAATATATTTATATTATTTTAATGATACCATGTTAGATCTATAGTGCTGTGCAATCAACTAGTATCATCTTTATATGTCTATTATGTGAGAATTTTTAAAAATATAGTTATGTTTAAGGTTTATTTTTATATGCTTCACACCCAAGTGTGTTATAATCGAACATGAGATAGTGGGCTGTTAATTTTTGTCTGTATAATGGAAGTGAAAGAAACACCATTTTGTTGCAGTCTTCTTACACCTTAGTTTAGCAAGGTCCAAATTCTTGTCCCATGACCAAGAAGAATAAGGCATGTAAACACCGGAGAGTGAGTAAGGCAGAGTGGGATTTATTAAGTGACAGAAAAGCTCTCAGCAGCAAGAGAGGACCCAAAGATGGTTGCAAAAAATGATGCTGAGCTCTAGGTCTTTTATGTGTCAGAAACAGAGTCTTCTGTGGGTTCTGCCTTAATGGGAGAGGTAAAGTTCCCCCCAGGGGTGTTGTGTTTGTGTATGCCTGGGGTTGGCCATAGTAACTCCATCTTGATTACCCATGAGTGCCTAAATGAAACCCACAGAAGGACAAAAGTCACAATGCTCATAGAATTATAAGGAGTTCAGGGTCATTGTAGGATGTCCTCGGTCCTTGTCTGTGCCTGCACAGGCAACTAGAAAGTCCTTTCTGAGCAAGCATTTTGGTATAACAGGAAGTTCTTAACCACATTCCCTCCTGCTAGCTACATAACAGGGGTGGTACAGGTGTGTTCTTGCAGGCATTGTCCCCCTTCTGAGACTCTTCCTCTCTATCTGCCTAAACAGCCCCTACCTGCCTCCTCTCTCAATTTTACTGAAATTAGCAGGAAAAAATAGGCTAATTATTTGAATAGTCAATATGCATGTAAATCCAGCAATATCATTTTTACTATATGGTGCTCTATGTTGTGGCAAATAGAGGAAAAGTTAACCCACAAATGACTTTTTCATTGTCACACTTACTTCACTTACACTGCAATGAACCATGTTGAAATGGACAAATTAACAGTAAATGATTATCTTTCCTAATACTAATCCTGTGATTTGGGAAGATGTGTATCTTCTATGACGGTCATCATATGACATTCTTGAATTAAATAATATTGCTTTAAAATTAGTGCTAATAGCTAATAGAACTCAACAATTAACTAACATTTATTAAACCTGATCAATAGGTGACAGTTACATGTAAATCGGAGGTTTATATGTGAGTTAAATTAAAATTGCATATCTTTTTGATTGCAGAAAAGTCTATATATAAATAAATATGCATCATATTATTACTATGCTCTGAAATTTCTCTTTCCAATTTCTGTATGCCAATTCAAATTGTGAGGGCCTGGTTATATAACGCCTGATCTACATCATGACTGAATGAATTCTGGGGCACTCAGATATTTCACAGATGGTCTTTATTTCATCAGATCATCATAGTACTCTTGAGAACCGATCAGGTCAGGGTGAATTAAATCAGGGTCCCAGAGTGACCATGAAATGTATGACTCATTCTCCCACAAGACAGCAGTATCATGATTTTCAGGCCACTGTTCTGGACTCCACTGACTATTATTTGATTACTGAGAGTCTGAAAAGCCATTTAACATCTCTATTCCAATTCCATCTTCTGTAAAATTGAGGGTAGCATTATTCATCTCAGAAAGAAGTGACAAATAGGTTTAAAAGTATTTTCTCCCATTCTGTAGCTTGTGTCCTCACTTGGTTAATTGTTTTCTTTGCTGTACAGAAGCTTTGTAGTTAGATGCACTACAATTTGTTTATTTTTGCTTTTTGGCCTGTGCTTCTGGGGTCATATTCCCCCAAAATTGCCCAGATCAATTTTAAGAAGGTTTTTACCTATGTTTTCTTCTAATAGTTTTATAGTTTTAGGTTTTACATGTAAATTTTAATCCATTTTGAGTTGGCTTTTTATATCATGTAAGATAGAGATCCCATTTGTTTCTTCTTCATGTAGATATCCAGTTTCCCCAGCCTCCTTTATTGAAGAGTCAGTCCTTTCCTCATTGTGTATTCTTGGCACATTTGTTGAAAATTAATTGACCATAAACATGTGGATTAATTTCCGGGCTATCTATTCTGTACCATTGGTCTACACATTTATTTAGGGGTTGATATCCAGTGTATATCAGGAATTTAAACACCTCAATAGCAAGAAAACAAATAACCTAATTTAAAAGTGGACTCAGTCTATCAACAATGAAACATGATAAATATTTCTTGAAAGAAGACAAATGGCCAACAGATATATTAAAAAGTGCTCAACTTCACTAATCGTCAGGGAAATGTGAATCAAAACCACACAGTGAGATATCACTGCATACCTGTTAGAAGGGTTATGTTCAAAAAGACAAAAGATAAGTGTTGATGACAATGTAGAGGGAAGAGAATCCTTGTATACTATTGATGGAAATGTGAATTGGTATAGCCATTATGGAAAACAGTATGTAGGTACTTCAAAAAACTAAAAATAGAACTACCATATGTTCCAGTAGTCTTACTTCTGGGTATGGATATGTAAAAGAAATGAATCAGTATCTTAAAGAGATATCTGTAGTCTCATGTTCCTTGCAGTACTGTTCACAATAAATAAGATAAATATAATTGGCCTAACTGCCATCAGCAGATGAATAGATAAAAAGTAAATGTGGTATACATAAATATATAATGGAATATTATTCAGCCTTAAAAATGAAGGAAACTCTTGTCATTTGTGATAACATGTATGAACCTGGAGGACATTATGCTAGATGAAATAAGTGAGACATCAAAGACAAATACTATTTGATCCGTCTTATATGTGGAATCTAAGAAAGTCAAACTTCTAGAAGCAGAAAGTAGAATGGTAGTTTCCAGAAGCTATGGAGATAGGAGAAATGGGGAGATGTGGATCAAAGGGGGCAAAGTTTCAGTAATGCAGAATGAGTTAATTCTGGAAATCTAATGTACAGCTTGGTAACCACAGTTAACAATACTGTATTATATACTTTTACAACACAGTAAAAGATAACTGTAAGATGATGAATATGTTAATTAGCCTTATTGTGGTAATCATTTTACATTGTAAAGATATATCAAAACATTAGGTAAGAGGGATACCAAAAAGCATGTTTTTAATTTATGTTTACATTAAAAATAAACAATGAAACTAAAGCATTTGAGAACATTAGATTACTTTATCTCACTTTTTTCATCTATAGTATTTTAGAATGAATTTACTTCTAAAAATTTTGAAATAACTACAAAAGGAGTCTTTGTGGACTAAATTGTTTACAAATCTTTAATTATATCTTAATTTCATTTTAACTCACAGTAACTGAAGTCATTTAAAAAAAGAAAGCGAAGTAAAGGACAGAACCTTTAAACTCCTGTTTTCAAAATATAGCTAGTTTTTAAACAATCAATATTATAATGTATCCTATATAAAAATAGTATTCCAGAGATTGAATCTACCTTTTTCCATTTTATTTTTTAATAATCATAATTTATAATGAACTTTTGATATAAACATAGTAATAGAATCATAAATTATTTTGAAAGGTGAATGTTATAAATCACTGCTGTTTTATATAGAACAATGATGATAATGACTATAAATATATTATAGGCATAACATTTTTTGTTTTATATACCACTGAACAGACACTATCTCATTAATTAGAAGGCTTTCTTGACTCATCTTCGGTTAATATTAAATAATCTATTTGGAACTCACAATGGTAACTAATATTTACAATAGATCATTGCTTTTATAATTTTCTTACATATAGATAAATAATTAGTAATTTACAACTTCATAATATATAATATGTAAATTTGTCGATGCATTTTTAGATAGATAGATAGATAGATAGATGTGTATAGACTCCAGGTTATGTTTTCTAATCTAATCTGTATAAACATAACCATTTGAAATCCCTATTGATTCAACACAACTTCCTGTGCAACATATTCTTCCATAATTGTAAATTTTAACTATTATGCTCTGGTCAGAAATGAGTAGTAAGCTGATCTGTTTATATCATACATTGATTATTTAAATAAAGTATTTACAGTTGCCTGTTTATACCTGAAAATTACAAGAGTAAATATTGCTTCTAAATACATTTTTTAAAATTAGAGCTATGGTAATTAAAAAGGTTAATAATAGGGAATAAAATGACTATAGACCAAGATAGTAAGAAAAGGAGATATGTATAAATATTCACACATCAGAATTAATATTACACTTACAGAATATTTACATTATATTAAATTTTATAGTGCCACTTTTCCATTATGTCTACTTTGAATGTGTTCCTGATAATTGCTAATTTTTCTATAACAAATACAAAAATAACTTTATGAGTTCATATCCCTGCCTATTGTATTAAAAACTTGACATGGATTTATGAGGTTGTATATTCAAGGTGTAATGTGAAAATTATATTGTTTTAATTGCTAAAAACATGTCACTTGACTTGAAGAGCTTCTTCAAATAATTTCTTTGTAATACGAAAGATCTACTATTTTAAGAAGGTGTGAGTACACCAAAACATCAAGATAACATATTTGTGGTGCATGTGTGAGGACAGCCACATTTACCTTAATGTTATTATACATTTGTCTGATCATCAGCCTCTAACATAGAAAATCCTTACAACTTGTTAACCTTCAGGATTAGCTGTTATGCTAAATTGCCTGATGAGTATGGAGTATTAGCTTTTATTCACCTTTCACTGATAACACAGAATATATTTTTCAGCTTCAGACATTCATTAATGAATCAAATTTAGGGACTAAATAAAATCCTTATTAAGCCTGACAAATGGTAGCCTCAGGTAAACACAACGTATTTTTACACTAAATCAAAGTGAGTTCTGCTCTAGATGCTCTTTATGTTGCCACTATCCTTGCAAGTATTCTGAGGTCACATCGGAGAACAGAACATCTCCTTAAGGAATTAACAGAAGAAGCTAGCCCTGAGGTATTATATTTCTGAAATGAATAAACAAGAACATAAAACACAGGGGATAATTAGAGTATCTCATGTTATAGACTTAGTGCCAATATTATGGGTAGGAAAAACCATTAGCTTTTTATAGACAATATACTTAAGGATAAATTTTTGAATTTAGAACGTTTCTGAGTGAAATTCACAGTAATTAGTCCACTGTGAGTATGGGTATCTTTTTCAGAATTATAATTAATTTCAACATGTTTGTTTTTCCCCATGAATTAATCAATTCAGATTTGTTTAGCCTAATTGCCACAAAAGTGCCCAAGTTTGTATTCATGTTTTTTTTTCCTATGGCTTAGAAAGTTTTATTTATTTATTTATTTATTTATTTATTTATTTATTTATTTTTGTGGGAACATAGTCAATGTGTATATTTATGGGAACCTGAGATATTTTGAAAAAGGCACGCGATGTGTAATAATCACATCAGGGTAAATGGGATATTCATCACCTCAAGCATTTATCCTTTGTGCTACAAACAATTCATTTATACTCTTTTATTTTTAAATGTACAATTAAATTACATTTGACTGTAGTCACCCAATTGTGCTATCAGATACTAGGGCTTATTCATTCTTTCTAACCATTCTTGTACCCAGGAACCATCTTCACTTCCTCCCCTCCCTACCCCTCACTCTGTTCCCAGCCTCTGGTAATCATCTTTCTACCCTACAGCTCCATGGGTTTAATGGCTCCCATAAATAAGAACATGCAAAGTTTGTCTTTCTGTGCCTGTCTTATTTCACTGAACATGATAACCTCCAGTTCCATCTTATATTTATGTTTTAATAGTGGTATGTCATTATTCTTTTTATAAATTTAAATTCATTATTTTATAAGATTTTGACCTTTGTGATAAGTAATCCACGAGGATTGTATCATTATTTGGCTGAACAATAGGAACGTGACAGTTAATTCCTAAAGTGGTTTTAATAAGTAGTAATATTATATTAATTTTTACAAAATAAATTCAAATATCAATTTTAACATTTAAATATTAACTTTTTACTAATTTGTTAGGCTCAGATAAAGCTTTTCAATACCACTTTTCATACCTTTAAAATGAATGTCATCATAGTCAGTGAATTTATTTTACAACTGCCTAATAAACTCTGTGGTTATATTTTCTAAAATACTTTTTTTTTTGTACTGGAGTGAGTCTTTCCTATCAAATAGTCTTTCCTACTTGTGTTCACATTGGCAATATCCTGTGGACCAGTTAGTGTTGCTTCAGCAATATTTAACTTCTAACTAGAAATTATGCTGTATTCAACCAAATATTAAATTAGCTAATATGAGCAAGCTGAATAGATTCATTTTAATGTGTAGTTTCTAAAAAGTGTACTACAGATATTTTCTTAATAGGCCTAAAGCCCCAAATTAAGCAAAACCTTATTCAAATATGTATAACAGGAACTAAAATAAAATTAGTGTTGATGTTGATAATAATTTAACTTTGCATAAGCTTACTACTTCTTCTCCTTTCTTTTGACTTCAGATGCAATAACAGAACCCAGTGTGCAGTGGTGGCAGGTCCTGATGTTTTTCCAGACCCGTGTCCAGGAACCTATAAATACCTTGAAGTGCAGTATGAATGTGTCCCTTACAGTATGTATATTCCTATACTTTTCTTGGCAAGAGAAAAGATATTAAACTGTGTTTTGCATGCATTGACAAATATTCTCTATGAAGACATAAATCATGTAAATTAAATGAAAAAATTGGCTAATATTAATTTTTGAGAATCATAGACCCTCCCTGCCATCAGAAGAATTAGATATTGCCTACCCTCTCCTACGGCATTTACTTGTGATTATTTCTGTATATGAATACCTGTTCTAACACACTTTTCTTAATTAATGCAAGAATATAAAACATTTAGAAAAAGGTTGGGGGAGTGTTATACCAATTCTCCAGGTCCAAGCAGATAAGAGGTGAAAATGAGCAATACAATTTTATATGTAATGTATAGCAGTTGATACATTTTGAATTTGATAGAAGAATTATATCTAAGCTTCATCTGCTGTCAACATTTTGAGAATTAGAAATATATTCATCCAGAAGGAGTAGACCAGAAAGAAAAAATAAAGATTAAAAGAACTTGAAGTACTCTTCAGACTATATGTTTTACAGCTTCAAGAAGTATGTCTTTGCAATGTTTTTATCAGATATGGTATATGCCAACAACATGTCTTTTCTTCAGGAATAATGAAGAATCAAAAAATCTAAAATGAAACATTTTCTGACTTTCCCACTCAAAATAAGAATACCATCTCAAAACAATTTTTATATCTAACTCGTTAATTATTTATGAGATTATTAGTGAAAATCACTCAGGAAATTATGTATTCTCATAATAGATATTCAGCTTATCCCAGAGATAGAAAACACCTGGGATCATAAACAAATCCTAGGTTTCAACTTCCTTTGATGTTTCATAAGAAGCAAAGTATCTGGGGATCAGCAAGTTTGCGTTTGTAAAGATAGTTCTAGGCTTGCCTCATTCACGCTTATTAAAGAAGCAGGACATTACTCATGAGCTGGAAATATAAATACTTCAGTAATAGAAATTTGGCCAATAAGAGAAGAATTGAAATTTTAAAATAATAGTGAAAACAATTCGGAGAAAATTTCGTTCAGCTTCATTTATAGAATGAATGATTAGAGAAAGTTTATCTTGTGAAGTTTTATAAGCTGATCTTCATTGTTATGAAAAATCCTCAGAGTACAGGATTTATTGATATCTCATTTAGGTTATGCTTCTTATATTGTTATCTCTATAGGCCCTTCTATGAAAAGGTAAAGCCCCTACTGACGATTATTGTTCACTAGTGATATTTTAAGGAAATAAAATTTGTAAACCATCCTGGAATTGGGACAATTATACTTGGGTTGCATAATAAGACCTTTGTGAAATATAAAGACTCCTGTTCTATCAAGGAATTTTATTTAAAAATAAGTTACACACCTTGATTTTAAAGACAGTTTTAGGCAACTTACATTCATATTTTTATGTTCATATTTTGAAATATAAAAGCTGAAGTAAAATTTCAGATTGTAGATTTTATCATATTTTTTTTAATTAAAGAATTTCACAGCTGTCTCTTCAATTTCCTGTATTACTTTAAAATGTCTTTGAGGATAGCCACTTCAAAATCCTCTGCCAAACTCATTCTGAAATATCATCTACTTAAATCACTTTAATATAAATAAGAACTTGCTCATACACTTTTACATAAAAGGATTATAGTTTACCACAGATTTCCTTTCTCTCATAAATTTTCAGAGATTGGCAATTTGGTTCCTTAATGTCCTATATTTAGAGAGTTCTGATAATCCTGAAAGTTTACTGCCTGCCTTAGAAATATTATATCAAAATATTTATCTAATAATTTTATTAAATAAGAATTATACACTCAGGTATACTCACTTGCCAGTTTATACACTGGTTTAATTTATACGTTGTAGCCTGATCGTGTGTGTTTAAATTATCTGGAGTATGTTTCAGTTAAAAGTATAATGCAGAATTGGAATTCATTTAATAAACTTAACACGATTTGAAAAGAAAATAATCCAAAAGAAAGTATAAATCATAAAATAAACTATAGTGATCATTCAAAAGGTAGATTGGTTTAGGAGAAAGACAACCAGAGATCAGAGAGCATGGGTGCTTTTGTTAGTCTGTTTTGTGTTGCTATAAAGGAATACCTCAGACTGAGAGGTTTATTTGGCTCACGATTCTGCAGGCTGTACAAGCATAGCACCAGCATCTACTCGGCTTCTGGTGAGGCCTCAGGGAGATTTTACTCATGGTATAAGGTGAAGGGGGAGCAGGTACCTCATATGGCAATAAAGGGAGCTCCTAGACTCTATTTAATAACCAGTTCTCATGTGAATTCATTACCACGGGGAGGCCTTCAAGCCATTTATGAGGGATCTGCCCCCATGACACAAATATATCCTGCGTGGCCCATCTCCAACACTGGAGGTCACATTTCAACATGAGATTTGGAGGGGACACACATGCAAACTATATCATTGGATTTAGAATACAGTCTGATTACTTAACAAAAAGCTAGGTCCTTTTCCTGGATCTCACCTTGTAGACCTTCCCTGATCTATTAATAAATTCTGATTTATAACAACACTCAGCTATTTTTCTTTTCTTAAGCATAAAATTAATGACTCTTTAATGATGAAAAGATTTACTTATTTAAAATAGTTATAGTTTATTGACACTTAACCACATGCCATTTTCTACATGGATAGTGTTTACATGCATAGGCTATTTAATTTTTACAAGATCCTCCTTGTTATGTGTATCACCATTTTTCTGAAGAGGAAACTGAAGTTCAGTAGATAAAGTGAAATGTCCCATGTGAAATGTAGACTAGCTAGAGAATGGCAAAGATTAGATTTGGGTCTGTTTCTAATACTTGTTCTTAAGAACCTAGCTGTATTTCTCTCCATAATTGTTTTTCATTTATATTTTCATGAGCTATTTAATCTTATATAATAGTTTTAACTCATAATTTTCATCAGTACATTAATGGCATGTGGTGAAAGAAAGTGTTGCAAGGGCCCAAGTCGTTTTTCTTAGTCCTTTACCTGTTTATTTTAAAGATGTTTTTGTCCTTTTTCTTAAAGCAGCTGAATCATTGCAAACTTTTATTTTCCCAAACCTTTATGAAGTAACTAGTTTGTACCATGAAAATACTACTTGCACTTTAGAATGAGGCTCCTAAGTAAAATACTTTTTTAATTACCTGTATTAGAGAAAATCCTTGTGCTTAATTATATTTTATGATTCTTGATAAAAGATCACTATTTCATTAATGTGAGGGAAATTTCAGACTTAGGATTTAATATTAATATTGGAATTAAACAACTGAACGAACAGTGTTAGGTTCTGTTTGTTATACAATTTAGTAATATCCATTTCCATTTCAAATTTATGACCACAAACTTTAGTGCTTGTAGTAATATATGTACTATTTATGAATGTTTCATTCTTAATATTGATGTGTAGAAGAAACTTTTTTTTTAATTTATACATACTCGTGTGTGTGTGTGTGTGTGTGTGTGTGTGTGTTTCCATGGCAATATTCATTTTTAAGGTGAGACTTTTTCATGGACAAAATGTAGAAAAACAAAATTTATAGGAAAACATAATAATGAAGCATATTAAAGGTAATATAGACAGAGTCAATAAAGTTCATTGTATCACATAAGTGAAGTAAAGGATCTGAGAAAAGCTTGCAATAATTCTTGCACGGAATTTTAGGAGTCACTAAATAGGTACATTGAACAATGACAACTTTAGAGGAATCTTAGCTTGAATGAGTCAAATGGTACGACTTTTAAAGATGTCAATGAGAAAGAAAATAAGAAGAGTTAGTTTTTAAACTGTTTACTCAGACCACCTTCTTTGAGTGTTTTGTACTTATTTTTCCGAGTCACTGAAGTTATATTTAATCTTTTCTAAGTCCTACCTTCTTACTTCTGTTCTGTTTTTTCTTGTTTGGGTTCACAGGCACACTTTTCCTGACAAAATTTGGAACAGATGAATCAATACTTTTCTCTGTTCCTAGCACACCTCAGTTCCAGTATGACTTTTGTAGCCTTTGCATTTTCTTAGGAGGTTTGATGTTCTTCCTTAGTGGATATTTTCTCCCTAGGAGATGACCCAAATATTCAAGAGGTTAAACCTCACATTTACCAAAGCCACGTTTTTGTTCTTCCATCTTTCTTCTTCTTCTCACCCTACCTCCTTCCCTTCTGACCTGATTTGAGATTGAAATTGTGTCATCTAGAGCTGCCTTCATTCAGCAGGGTTACAGGGATGACTTGTATTAGAGAGAAGGCAATAAAACAACTAACCACCTACTCAGAGTATTTCTGAGCAAAGAATCTTTACTTTGTATCCTGCTGAAAAATTGTCTTTCTTCCGAGGCATACAATTTCACGCACATTACACTCAAAAGGTGTTTGTCTTCTCTCACAATCCAGCTTTTCTCTTCAATTCTTTGTTTCTTTTTTTTCAGAACAATAAAGCATATGTTACTTATTCTAGCAATCTTCTCTCATGGTGAATTTTCTAAGAAAATTGCGGGGGGAAGTACGCAATTTGGAAAGTGACTAGAAATGAATGTTTGATTAAAACAACCTTGTTATAGCGCTTAAGACTTTCTCACTAGTCACATTAGCCATTTGAATAGTTGTGTGCATGATTGTCCTTATGAACAGGCAAGAAAAATGAGCATTATTGGAAGATTGGTATTTATAAATAATTATGTAACTGTTTCATCATTTTTACTAAAAGAAAAATGTATTACACGTTTAGCATTTAAAACAATCTAAATATTTAATTATAAATGATTAAATACATTTTTGCAACTAACGTCCAAATGAGTGCATATTTAAATGTGTACACATTTGGTTACTATTATGTAAATAAATAATTACATATTTTTAACTCATCGTGCTGAAATTAACTGCTATTTTTAATTTTAGAAAGATCACAAAAATGTCCAAGGTATATTTTAATTTCTTTCCAGTGCCTTTTTCTGCTTCATATATACAGTAGACATTCAATAAATATGTATTGAAGGACTGGAAGAAGAAAGAAAATTTAGTCAAATGGCTTCTCCAAAAGTACTGCATTCATTGCTAGAATGATAAACACAAAAACTCTTGTCTGCAAATAAGACCTTATTAATTCAAAAGAAAGATCTATTTTTAAAAATATACGTTATATAAATTTCAGTTTCTCCAAATTACTTGGTGATTGCAATCCTCAAGAATGATACCAGCAACCACCTTTTTTTCATATTATTATTATTATGTATGCCTTTGTATAATATAGCAAGTATTGTCCCTTGTTTAAATGTTCCTCTCTCTGTATCAGCTATATAAATTTTTTAGAATTATATTTATAACAAGAGCAACAAAATGTTTTTTTCTTCTCTCCCATTCTTTCTCTCCCTTACCGCAGTTTCTTTCCCTCCAAATAATTTATCTCTCCTTCACAGAATCTTTTATATAACAGATGATTCATAAAGGTCTGGGAAATGAACCAATGGTTAATTAATAATTAAACCCTGCTTATATGCCAAAAATATTGCATATTCATATATGTTGCTATCATCATTCTGTTTAGAAAATAGGAAGCATAGCTGGAGTTACTGTCTTTCTTTAAAAAAAAATTTTTTTTTTTTTTGTAGACCTAGGGTCTCACTATGTTTCCCAGGCTGGTCTCAAAGCAATCTTTCTGTCTTAAGCAATCTTCCCGCCTAGGCCTCCCAAAGTGCTGGGATTACAGGCATGAGCCACTGTGCCCAGCAAGTATACTTTCTTACAGGTTCTAGTCATAAACTCCCTCCTACCTTTGTTGAACTGCTTCACATGTGCATGGAAGTTATTCTCAACTAGATTATATTACTTGCTTGTGAGACCTCCTTCTTTTATCTTCCTTTCATTCACCATCTATTGAGTACCTACTGCATACCAGGCACTATAATAAAATATTAGGGGTCAAAAACCAAGATAAAGATTCTGTCGTCCTTCAAGTTCAGTCAAGTGGGGCTTAGAGTCCCTAAATTTACAATGTTAGATTAAGCATTTCACATTAGAAATATACAGAGAAGGCACACTGATCCAAAGTGGCTGATATTTGACTAGGGTGGTGGTGGTGGGGATAGAGGTCTTCATGGATGCTCTTCTAGAGAAGGTGACCCTTCAAGAGCTGTATTTTTTTTTTTTTTTTTTGAGACAGGGTCTTGCTCTGTCACCCAGGCTGAAGTGCTGTGGCACATTCACTGCTCACTGCAGCCTGGACCTCCCTGGCTTAAGCAATCCTCCAACCTCAGCCTCCAGAGTAGCTAGGACTGTAGGCACATGCCACCACACCCAACTAATTTTTGTATTTTTTGTAGAAATGACATTTTGCTTGTTGTTGTGGTCTTTCTGCTCTTTAGCTCAGCTAGGTTCAAGTTCTTGTCTCACAACCAGGAAGCATTAGCCACATGGACACTGGAGAATGAGTAGAGTAAAATTTATTAAGCAAAAGGAAAGCTCTCAGCAATGAGGGGATACAGGAGTGGTTCCCGTACCTGAAGATGAGAAAGTGCCCCGTGTGTCTGGGTCTGGGGTCTCTTATGAACCCACAATGGGGAGTGCATGCTGATTGGTTTGTGAGTGTACAAAAAAGGTTAAAGTGAAGACACCACTCAAAGGTGGGCATGACAGTGTAGAAAAACAATTAGAAAAGGGTAGCTATATGTAAAATAGGTGAAGGGTGGGGATCAATCAGAGGAAAGCGCACCAAACAGCAAGTTCTCAATCCAGTCCAAGGATTTAACTTGTAGCTTGGCTTTCAGGCTTTAAACTGTCTTTGGCTTGGAGGTGGGGTTTCACTGGGGACCCACCCCTATCTGCCTAGGCATTTGCCTGCCTCCTGCTGCTCTCACTTTGACCAGGCTGGTCTCGAACTCCAAGGCTCTAAGGATTCTCTCACCTTTGCCTCCCAAAGTGCTGGGACTACAGGAGTAAGCCACCGTGCCCTGCTAGAGCTGAGTCTTAAAATATGAATAGACTTTCCTGAGAGAAGAAGGGCAATCATTTTTAGCAGAGAGGACAAGCTAGGTAATAAATCGCATGGAGAATGTGAAACCAAAACCATTTGGTATTTGCATGAAATATAAAATGCAAGAGGTACAGAAAATAAACCCATAGATGGGCAAGGCAGAAATCTTGGACTTCCCTGTATGCTATGATTTCTCTGGAATCTAGTACCAATTACAACGTACAACATGGAGAAGGTAGTGAGCCATTTCTGAATGTCATTAATTGATATATTATTAAGAAATGTTTGTTTGAAAATCTGTGAAAACCAACTTTGGCTAGTTTAAATTAAATAAAGCAGAGGTTTTTTTTGGCCAAATACAAAGTATTAGTTCCAGAAACAAAGGAGAAAAAAGGTGAAAGGCCAGGCCTCTGAAAAAGTAAGAGTCAGTGATCTAGAGATCAAGAACTCCTAGACAGTGTCATCAGGACTCTGTGTTCCTGCTAATCTAATTCCTGTAATGATCTAGGCTGGGATATCAAGACTTCATGAAATCCAGTAGTGGAGTATTGTTACCAAGGAAGAAGAATGGGCTGGCAAAGAGCTTATGTGTGACCAGGAAGGATCAGATCCCCGTAAAGACTTTAGAGCAAAGACTGCAGGGTAGTGGTCGTGGGCCAGATTCAGCCTGCCGAGGGGTTCCCTAGGCCTCCGAAACACCTAAAAGTCAGATTTAACATAAAGTCTGGAGCAACACAGACCTTGTGTTCCTTTGGGCAACAACAGGCTAGCGCTGATTTGGTTCTGCCCACTTTGAGTGGATTCTGTGCTTTTCTGTTTGTTGTATTTTTCAGTAATTCATTGTATTGTATTCTAAAGGTTCACCTGAATAATTTTAAATATTTCCTGGCTTCTGAAAGGTATTTAAATTTGCAACTGTTGCTCTAGAGTTTCATTCTAGTAGATGTAAAAGCACTCTTAATTGTTAGCACTTTTTTTTTTGAAACAGGATCTTGCTCTTTCACCCATGCTGGAGTACAGTGGCACAATCACAGCTCCCTGCAACCTCCACCTCTTGGACTCAAGTAATTCTCCCCCTCAGCCTCCCTCCCAAGTAGCTGGGACTACAGGCGTGCACCATCACACCTGGCTAATTTTTTTAATTCTTAGTAGAGACAGGGGTCTCACTATGTTGCCCAGGTTGGTCTCAAACTCCTGGGCTCAAGAGATCCACCCACCTCGGCCTCCCAAAGTTTTGAGATTACAGGCATGAGCCAACTGCACCTGGCCCATTTTTTTCTTTTAATTCTCAAAAGCTAGTAATAAGTTCTTACAGCAGCAATAATTCTATCAAACAAGTTTATCGCTGCCTACTATGGTCCAATAACTGTGCTAAATGCCAGTGAAGACGTTAGTCCCACGGGTAAGGCAAATAATGAACACATGAACCAATACATGTAAATATCAAAGTTAATGTTAAAAAAAAATCAAAACTTCATGGTAAAAGAGAAGAAAATCAATATGATTCTATGATAAAGAACAATGAAGGGGCTGGCTTACAGAGGGTGTGATGAAATATCTGAAGAGGCTATGTGAGACCTGAAGAATGAGAACGAGATAGGCCAAGAGTCTGGGGAAGAACTTTCAAGGCAGAGAGGACAGCTCCAAGGATCTTGAGGTAGGGAAGAGGTTGGCCTGTTCTCATAAGTGGTAGAAAGACAGTGTGGCCAAAGTCCAGTTAGATGAGGTAGACAGACTTAGAGAGCTACTAACCAGCAATTATCACTGTCACCACTACTGATAATGAAAATCAGTTTTTTTCAAGTTTCTAGGATCTGTTGAGAATCAAAATATGTTCGCAGAAGAAAATTGAATAAACTGACCTTCTCTTTCTAATATATATTTTAGAAAATATTACATTATACTACAGTAATATGAAGGTAAACTTAGATCAAATAAACCAAATATCAGATGGTATAAACATCTAGGTAACATTCATATAGACTTAGATTAATAATATGTAAATGTACACTTAGATACTAATTAGTAAGGAATCAAGATGAATTGAGAGCATTAAAAAATTAGTTGGATTGACAGAGTTAGGAAAATATTTGGTTTAGGAAGTAAAACTTTATTATAGACATAAAAGATTGAAGGAGTTAGCTCAACCATGCTCATTTAGCTTTATTCAAAATAGTAAAATATAGAACTTATGCATTTAAATTTCATTCAAAGAAATTTGTATGTTATTGAAATTGAACCATATAAACATGTAGAATTAAAATATCTTGTTTTAAAAATATACCGCATACAAGAAGAATAGTAAAAGACATACAAAGGTAGGGTTTTCATCCCAAAGTATTTGTTGCTGAAAAGATCTTATGTTTTGTGTGAGATCTATGAAGTAAATTTCCAGATAAAACTGTTCTAAATAAATGTAAAATTGATTAAAATGCTACAAATTAGCATTGTTGATTTTCTTCTACTCCAATCATGAATCTTATGAAACTAAAAAATTTAAATAATTGGTTTAGAAAGCACTTCATCATTCAAATACTTATTTATTAAAAAGATTTGTTTTAAATTGACACATAATTGTGCACATTTATGGGGTACAGTGTGGCATTTTTATACACCTATACGTTGTGTAATGATCAAATCAGGGAATTAGCATATACAGCACTTCAGAAATTAATTTCTTTATGGTAAGAACATTCAAAATACTCTCTTCCATCTATTCTGAAATATATAACATGTTATTGTCAACTATAGTCACCGTCCTGTGCAATAGAACAACAAAGCTTAAAGGATAAGTCCTTCCCATCTAATTGTAACTTTTTACTTGTTGACACATCTCTCCTCATTCCTCACTCCTCCCCATCTTCCAGCCTCTGGTAGTCACTGTTCTACTCTTACCTCTATGAAATCAACATTTTTTGATTCCACATATGAATGAGATCATGGGATATTCTTCTGTCTCTGGCTTATTTCACTTAACATAATGTCCTCCAGGTTCATCCATATTGTCACAAATGACAGAATTATATTCTTTTTTATGTTTAAATTTAACATGACACCTCATTAAAATTAGTAATTAGTAAAGGAATATATATGTTAATACTTTTGTTTATATTTTGGAAAAAATGTATCAAATGGTAGGAGATCATAATTCCTGTTAATACCATAAAATTTTTAATTGCCCAATTTTTTTTCAAAATGCTTTAATAAAATCCAAAGTCAAATAAATACTTATTATATGATAGGCTCAATAAAGTTCCCCCAAAGAAGTCTATATTCTAATTCTCAGAATGAATATGTCACCTCAACAGTCAAAAGAGATTTCTCAGTTGTGATTAAATTAAGTATATTGAGATGGGAGGTTATTCTGGATTATCTGAGTAGTTCCAATCTAATTACAAATGTCCTTATAAGAGGAAGTCAAGAGAGTCAATGTTGGGAAGGGGATATATGACAATTGAAACAAAGGTTGGAGTGGTATACATAGAAGATGGAGGAAGGAGCCACTAGCCTCTAATAGTTTTGCTTTCTAAATAAAGATTATTGTATATTTCTAATACATTATTTTTAAAATGTAAACATATACCTTCTCTGTCATGGACTAGGGAAGGGTGGGATGTAAAATATACCATTATAGAAAAAAGTCATTTTAAATTCATTTATGAATATATTAAACCCAAGGCAAACCCAGGTCAAATTAGCATTTAGTAAATTTTATTTTTACTATATTACACTCATCTACAATTTATATAAGGCAGCAAAAATACTGAATGGGTAAATAAAGAGTTGTTTATGAATATTCATGTTAGATTAATGGGATGAATAAATGTAGTGAGTTTTCCATTTATATTTTCTCATAACTTCAAATAGACAGAAATTTTTTACAATAATTGACTTGTAAAACTTGAATTAAATGCATTTATTGACTTACAGTTCTGCTTTATATGTATTAATTTAATTTTACCAACATTTCATGAAAACTTAATTTTATTGAAAACATTGTATGAAGTCCAAATGCCCACACCCTCATGATACAAACATGACTGGTTCCTAACTTCCAGAAACATATGGTTTTCTCATCATTCTATCATCATCCAAGTAATTATAACAAGATAGGATCAAAGACTGGGAAAGGAACTCCATACTATTTGGTTCTTCATACTATATTATAAATATATGCTTCCTTCTCTCTGTGGCTAATTGCTTTTCTACCTTGACTAAAACAGAAACAAATACAGGATAGAATAGTAAGTGATTTGGAGAAAAAAGAAGTGGCTGTTTCTTAGTATATCTCTATGGCAAAGACATAATCTAATTATAATTTACATCTTTTTTAGGTCCGACCACATTTTCCCTGTCTTTGCCTTACTGATTTCCCTCAAGCACTAGAGAATGTAACTTAGAAGTTACGAGTAAGAGCTTTGGAATCAGAGTTGAATTTGTGTTCTAGTTTTGCCAGTTACTAGCTGTGTTCTAATCACGTTACTTTACTGTTCCGAGTGAATGGCTTCACCTAGAAAATGGAGATGATAATCAATTTTCAGAGTTTCTGTGAAAAATTAAAATGAAATATATTCAAACAGCTTTGTACCATGATGGCCACATTAGAAACGCTCAGTCTCTCATAGCCATTCGAATTAGTACACCTATTGCATGCCACTCATTTGTAACGTCTTCTGATAATCGTGCTATCAGGCACTGGAGCTTGGAATTATGTAATCCACCTAATTTATCCTAGGATTTGGGGAGCTCCAGGCATCTTAGAGTTATAGTATTCTCTACCTCCCTTGACTATTTGTATCATTTCACAGACAAAACCTTTGCCTTAATTCTTCATTTTTTATTTCAGATCACTGCTGGATTTTATGTCCCACTCTGAACCACACAGAGCTAATTACAAAGGCATCTGTCATACGATTTAGCTCTTAAACCAGTTCTCTTTTATGCAGTTGCTTTCTTTAACCCCAGGTGATAGCTAAAATACATCAGACAAATTTTCTTGTTTAGTTATTTATTTACTTTTAGTTTTTGGAGATAGGATCTCACTCTGTGGCCCAGGCTGCAGTGCAGTGGCACCAATAATGGCTCACTGTAGCATCAGGCAAAATTTCTGAATCTACGCTGAGCTCACTGGGTTATTTTATCACTGAAATTTCCTGTTCTTCAGCCCTTTTGGAGTTGATATGCTGGTACTGACAATTTCATGAATCATATGTCTTTTATTTTCTTACTTTCCTTCAACTGGTGTTAGCTTTTGGTACTAGTTGATTTACCTCCAAGCCCAGCTCTCCCCATATATAACAAGCCTCTCCCTCTTCTTAAGGAGTTACCCATGTCCGTAAATGTCTCCAGGTGGTCTTTGGGCCATGTTCTTTTATTTCATTCAACAAATATTGGCTGAACCTGATTATATGAGTCTTGACATACTGTCTCTAGATAGTAACAATCGATTTTAATTATAAAACAATCTAAACCATCTTTTAGTTCTTTTTATAGGTGAAGAACCTAAGACTTAGAATAAGTGAAATAGTCAAAGATTATACAATTAGAACTCATTGGCTCTTAACAGCCATTTGACTTCTCTGTCCATCATGCTACTTTGTTTCTTTAAATTTCCAAAGTGATTTTTCTATACTCGAGAGATGGAAGGAGTTATTAAGGCTTACTTTCAAAAATATAAAAGATTAAAATATAATCTCTTTAATTGAAATTTGCATTCTATCCAGTTTCTCATTTTAATTCAGATTCTTCCAGAGAAATTTCAGTATTCAAAATGATCCTGATGTGACTGATTGATTGTTTGGCCTTTGGTTGCTTTCAGTATGATCTATAATAAGGCACTTGGTGGCATACTGACAAATAAAAAAACCAACTTTCTCAATATTATAAAAGAACAGTCTTTCTTTACCTATGATTAGTTCTCAAACTTCATGGTGTTTCTTATAAACTCGTTTCAAAATTACCTGGAGAAAGCCAGTAAATGAACTTTTTATTAGGGAAGGTGGGTTTAAAATTTGCTTTTATGTTCACTACACACTTTTATGTTCACTGCACACTAAATCGCTACACACTAACCATTTGCTTTTTGGAAGCCTTCAAATATGCATTCAAATTTCTTTGGCAAATCTTTTCTGGGCGTAGTTTTTAAAGAAGTTTGAAATGTGTTCAATGCTCCGTAACAGAAACTTCATAGATACCAAAAGTTGTCTGAAGTTGGCCAGACAAAGTGGCTCACACCTATAATACCAGCACTTTGGAAGGCCAAGGCGGGAGGATGGCTTGAGCTCAGGAGTTCAAGACCATCCTTGGTAACATAGTGAGACCATGTCTGTACAAAAAATAAAAAATTAGCCAGGTGTGGTGGTGCATGCCTGTAGTCCCAACTATAGGGAGGCTGAAGTTGGAAGATTGCTTGAGCCCAGGAGGTTGCGGTTGCAGTGTCATACCACTGCACACCAGCCTAAGAGAAAGAGCAAGATCCTGTCCCTTTTTTTTTTAATTTAAAGTTAAAAAACAATCAAAGGAAAAACTAATGGAATTATGGAGAGAAGGAAAGACTGAATCTCCTAAAAGGTAGAACATAACAGTTTTCCTATTACGGTTTCCCTTGACTTGCTGTCTCCCATATTCACCTTAACTCTTAGAGAACACATTTGATGTTACATTTAACAAGGTAACAGGGAAGGATCAGAAGAGAGATCATATTCACTTTTGCTGGAGAGGAAATGTATTTATTTCTACAAGGCTTCCTTTTTTTTTTCCTCTTGGATTCATTCTGATTGCTCAAGGACCAAAAGAATTGGTAGCTGGCTACTTGTGTGTGTATCAGAGTCTAATAGAAACTTTTAATGGCAGTGTTTGGTCTTGTCCTGCTCTGTTACTTATCAAGAGCTACTCATTCAGACACATCAAGCTATCTTCAAGAAACTTGCCTGCTTAGAAAAGAATATGACTGTGGATATTATCAAGAAAAAGCTTTAAGAATTTCTCCTTCCACTTTATTAGGCACTCACTAATACTCATATTAAATGGGTTCAAATACCAAGTTTGAGTCTCATTAATTATGAATGACTGCTCTGCAACAGATGGCTTGTGTTTCTCTTTTTAAGAATGAATGGTAAGTGTAAAGTGAGAAACATATGTTATTCTGTGTCTTTAGGACTCTGTACTTCTTAATTCACTCATCGATATGGTCTGCATTTGTGATTAGCACTGATTCTAACACACAATTTGAGAATTTATGACCAATTATAGTACTTGACCAAATCTTGACACTCGCTGCTACTTAGGTACCTGATGATAGTTTCTAAAATGTTGAAATACCTTATCTTTATCCTCAGACAGTAGCTTGAACACTATTAGGAGCTGTTTACCAAAAATCCCATTTATTATTGGTTTTGAAGATCTAGGGCTGATAGGGACCAATCTATGAAGGCCATATTGGCCTTGTTTTTCTTTTTAACCTAACTCATGGAAAACAGGAACTTTTTTCCTTTTTTATGGATATTGGAGTTAAAGAGTCCCATTGCTTACTACAAATATCCAAGTGAATGTGATGCTTTTGAAAAAGGTTTATTTCTTCAAGACAAACCCTTACCTCATAGTTACTTTGACTATTTGAATAAGTAATGCATGTAACAGAATTAAAACAGTTTCCAGCACACAAGTAGTGCTTGATAAAAGTTTGCTATAATTACTTTAACAAAGTCTATCTAATACGGATATTTAGCCTATTGTTGGAAAAACTAAATCATAAAATTCTGAATACCAAGGTATAAAAATTACTGTATTCTTCTGATTTAAGCTCTTGAGATATTCTACCTGGATGTGCTTTTAAGAGTTAAAATTATGACATTGACTAGTGTTCATGTCTCTTCAGATCCTTTTAGTAGACTGTAGACTTTTACAGAAACTCAGATCTAATTTTATATTAGTGATGGTTGCTAGGTAATTTTTTGATGCAAATTAATCATTAAACACTAGCAGCTCATTTTCTGATTGGAGTGGAAGCTAGAATGACTTAGGAGATGACAGCTCAGGAAACAATTGATTGAGAAAGAATATTCTGGGGTGTTTAATAAAAATAGATTATGACTCTCCTACTTGATTTTCTCTTCTTTGTCTTAATCAGAAAAGGAAGAGAAATTGCTAGACAAAATTAAAAGCTTCTTCCTAATAGTAGATGCTGTTCATTGAACAAGTACCGTATGCCAGCACTAAATACTTTGCATATAATATTATCATATTCTCACAGTAATCTGTTTAGTTAGGTGATAGGATTTTTATTTTAAACATAAGGAACAGAGAAAAAGAATTAAGTAGCTTGTCCAAGTTGGCAATTCTTTTCTACCCTCTTCTCTGAATTTCCTTTCATTCCCCTCTGTTTCTCAACCCCATATAAGGAACCCAGAATCAAAGTATGTACTGGTTGCTTAATTCTGTGTGCCTTCTAATTGATCACTAGTCACCATTTAGTCTCTTTCTCTCTCTTCCTATTTTTTTTTTTTTTTTTGAGACAGTGTCTTGCTTTGTCACCTAGGTTGGTGTGCAATGGCCTAATACCAGCTCACTGCAACTTCCACCTCCCAGGTTCAGGTGATTCTCCTGCCTCAGCCTCCCAAGTAGCTGAGTTTACAGGCACCTGCCCCCCATGCCTGGCTAATTTTTGTATTTGTAGTAAAGATGGAGTTTTGCCATGTTGGCTAGGCTGGTCTTGAACTCCTGGCCTCAAGTGATCTGCCTGTTGGGTCTCCAAAAGTGCTTGGAGGCATAAGCCACCACGCCTGGCCTTTCTCTTCCTGTCTTAATGATAGTGTTAATACTTCTTTAAATTTTTGAATAGCTATTCCCCAATTCAGTCTATTACAATTTTTATTTTACTTTGAAAAATTCTATGATTCTACTCCTTTAACAAACATCTAGTGGGTACCTTTAGCGTGTTCTTGACCAGTCATGGAAAAATGTGAGCTCCTACCTCGAAAATTATTATGCTCCAATCAGTTTCCTTTTTAGCAGCTCTTCATGTTCCTAAACAAACCAAAGTAACCAAATTACTTTGATTTGTTATAACGCTTTCCTGTGTGAAAGCAGAACTTGCGGGAAAATGCCAGTGTCAAAATTTATGAGTAAAACAACTTAAAGATAAGAATAGTTTTTATTATTATTATTATTATTGGCTTTGTAAGGCTTAATGATCTCCACTTTGTGAAAAGAAAAGTAATAATTGGAATAATAATAGAAAGTATAACCTTTTGTTTGATGCTATTCTCTTATGCTTTAATTCACTATTATTACAATTATTTATTTAGTTTCCTATATAAAGTAACCAAATTAAACAGTAAAGTGTCATGTTCACCTTTCTAAAGCTTCAGAGTAATGAATAGCTCTAGCTCCAACCAAAGTTTGTTCTATTTTTTTTTTTAATGTGATAGACAAACCAAAGATACAGCATGCCAGAACTCTAACTGGTATGTCTAAAGCTGATCACGCTAGAACCCTAAAATCAGTATTATTAAATCACCAAGAAGTTTTAAAGTGGTAGAATAAAGATTATGTTAAGTCTGAGATTAAGCTGTCAGATCAGAGTAATTTGATTTTAAGGCTTGCTCCACCACCTCCATTAGTACTCACATCCTTGACAGAGACAAAGTTCATCCAATATCAGTTCTCGTTGCGGATGAGGTATTGATGTTTTGTGATACTTTGGTCAGTCAATAAGGTTAAAAGGATAAAGTTTATTTAGTTTTCAACATTGCCTTCTTGCAGTCAAATGTCTATTTAATTAAATTTTCCAATATTTGGCAAGAAAGGACTGGCAGTGTCAGCTTTCTTCAGCTTGATATTAAATAGCATCTTGTGAAATTTGGTAAAGACTATCTACAGAGATATGAAACAGATATACTTTGATTCCACTTAGGAGAGGAGTGAGAAGTCCAAATTCTTTGTCAAGGCAGTTAATAACCTCTAAGTTTCTGAATGCTAAAAGTACAAATTACATCTTTGGATCTTAAGTATGACATTCATTTGCTAACTGACTTTTGGTGACTTGTAGAATTCTGCTTCTACAAATACTGAACAACAAAATACATATATATTCAGAGTGTAATTCTCAAAAGATGGTAATAATGACTTCAAAACAGTGTATCTTCTATATTTTATCTGCAACTCAGGCACCCATTATATTATATCGTGCTATTTTTCTGTCCTATACTATTTTAAAATTTTGTCATTTCATTATTATTATTATTATTATCATTATTATTTTAGAGGCAGGATCTTGCTTTGTTGCCTAGGCTGGTCTCAAACTCCTGGCCTCAAGTGATCCTCCTGCCTTGGCCTTTCAAAGTATTGGGATTACATGCTCCTGGCCCCAGTCCTTTTAAATATAGGCATACTTCAGAGATACTGTGGGTTCAGTTCCAGAATGCTAGAATAAAGGACATATTACAATAAAGATTTTTATTTCTTGCTTTCCCAGTGCATGTAAAAGTTATGTTTACATTATGCTATAGTCTATTAAGTGTGCAGTATGTCTATAAAAAGAATATGTATTTCTTAATTTAAGAATACCTTATTGCTAAAATGTGCTAACCATCATCTGAGCCTTCAGCTACTCCTAACCTTTTTGCTGGTGGAGGATCTTGCCTCAGTGCTAATGGCTGCTGACTGTTCAGGGTGGTAGTTGCTGAAGGTTGGAATAGCTGTGATAATTTCTTAAAATAAAATAACAATGAAGTTTGTCACATGGATTGACTCTCCCTTTCACAAAAGATTTATTTGTAGCATGCAAGGCTGTTTGATAGCATTTGGCCCACAGAAGAACTGTCAAAATTGAAGTCAATCCTCTCAAACCCTGATACTACTTCATCAATTAAGTTTATGTAATATTCTAAATCCTTTGTTGTCGTTTTAACAATTTTCACAGCATCTTTACCAGGATTAGAGTCCATCTCAACATCTACTTTTTTTGTTCATTTATAAGTAGCAACTCCTCGTGTTCAGTTTTACCACAAGATTGCAGCAATTCAGTCGCATCTTCAGGCTCCACTTCTAGTTTATTACTTCTCTTGCTATTTGTACCATACCTTAAGTTATTTCCCCCACTGAAATCTTGAACCCTTCAAATTCATCCTCAAGGGTTAGAAGCAACTCCTGTTAATGTTGATATTTTATTCTCCCATGAATCACAAATGTTTATAACAGCATCTAGAATGGTGAGTCCTTTCCAAAAGTTTTTAATTTACCTTTTTCACATCAGAGAAATCACTGTTTATGGCATCTATAGCTTTACAAAAATGTATTTTTTAAATAGTAAGACTTAAACATTGAAATTACTCTTTGGTCCATGGGCTACAGAATGAATATTGTGTTAGCAGGCATGAAAACAACATTAATGTCCTTGTACATTATCATCAGAGGTTTAAGGTGACTAGGTGTATTGTTAATGAGTAGTAATATTTTGAAAGTAATCTCTTTTTCTGAGTAGCAGGTCTCAACAGTGGGATTAAAATTTTCAGTAGATCATGCTGTAAACAGATGTGCTGTCATCCAGGCTTTGTTATTCCATCTATAGAGTACAGGCAGAGTAGTTTACCATGATTCTGAATTGCCCTAGGATTTCAAGAATAGTAAATGGGCACTGGATTCAACTTAAATTCCCCAACTGTATTGGCCCCTAATAAGAGACTTAGCTTGTTCTTTGAAGTTTTACAGCCAGACCTGATCATCTCCTCTTTAGCTAGAAATGTACTAGATAGCGTCTTCTTCCAATAGAAGGCTGTTTTGTCTACATTGATAATTGGTTTTTTAGTGTAGTGTAGTGTAGTAATGTGCTGTTTTATTGACTTTCATCAGTTATCTTAGATCTCTGAATAACTTGCTGCAGCCTATCCATCAGAATTTGCTGCTTCCTTTTGTACTTTTATGTTATGGAGATGGCCTCTTTCCTTAAACCTCAGAAACCAATGTCTGCTAGCTTCCAACCTTTCCTCTGCAGCTTCCTCACCTCTCTCAGCCTTCACAGAAATGAAGAAAGTTAAGGCTTTGCTCTGGATTAGGCTTTGGCTTAAGGTAATATTACAGTTCATTTGATCTTTTATCCAAACTGCTGAAACTTTCTTTCAACAATAAGGCTGTTTTGCTTTCTTATCGTTCATGTGTGCACTGGAGTAGCGCTTTTAATTTCCTTCAAAAACTTTTTCTTTGTATTCACAACTTGACTGTTTGGTGCTAGAGAACTAGCTTTCAGCCATTCTGAGGGCAGAATTTCTTGATCAAATTTGTCATTTCTGAATCTGCATATGACTTGAGTTCCCAAAGTTATTGGGAATATCTTGTTCCAGAAAGTAGCATACTTTCTAGGATAGGGTTTTTCCTGCCCAGGAACTGGTAAGTTACCTGAAGATGATATATAATATTTATGGTAATGTTCCTTTTGTAAGACAATGGTAGACTAAGTGTGAATTTAATCATCTACTGTATTTCTTTTCTTTACCAATACTATCAGATTAAGTCATGATTTATTAATTTAACTATTTAGTGTACTTGGAGTTCAACTAGCTTATATTTTAATTTTAATTGTTACAGATATGATATTTCAAAATTCTACCTACCACAAAAATCTTATTTTTTAAATTTTCATTGTATAAATATTTACTGAATGCCTTCTATATGTATGATAGGTGATACATTCCCTAAGATCCTTTTTTTTACCTTTTTGTGTGTGTGTGTGTGTGTGTGTGTGTGTGAGACGGAGTCTTGCTCTCTCACCCAGGCTGGAGTGCAGTGGCATGATCTCAGCTCACTGCAACCTCTACCTCCCGGGTTCAAGCAATTATCCTGCCTCAGCCTCCCAAGTAGCTTGGATTATAGGCGCCTGCCACCACATCCAGCTAAATTTTTGTATTTTTAGTAGAGACGAGGTTTCACCATGTTGGTGAGGCTGGTCTCGAACTCCTGACCTCAAGTGATCTGCCCTCCTCAGCCTCCTAAAGTGCTAAGATTACAGGTGTGAGCCACTGTGCCCGGCCATATTCTCCAAGTTCTATGTGGTCAGGAACTGTATCTTTCTTATCCATATTCATAACCCCTTATGTATCTCACTACTTAATATAGTAGATACTTAGTAGCATAGATTAAATAATCAATTGAAGATTAAATACAAAGGTAACCTCAATATCCTTAAAAAATTTATCACCAAATAGAAGAAATAATACAAATGTACAAATGCACAAATAACTATTATGATGGATGGGTAAAATCCAAAAATATGACATATCAGGTTTTATAGTAGTAAAGACAAATATTTTAAAATAAATGTTATCCAGAATTGGGGCAGGCATGGTGGCACATGGCTGTAATCCCAGCACTTTGGGAGGCTGAAGTAGGTGGATCCCCTGAGGTCAGGAGTTCAAGACCAGCCTGGCCAACATGGTGAAACCCTGTCTTTACTAAAATACAAAAATTAGCAAGGAATGGTGGCAGGTACCTGTAATCCCAGCTACTCAGGAGGCTGAAGCAGGAGAATTGCTTGGACCTAGGAGGCAGAGGTTGCAGTAAGCCAAGATCACGCCATTGCACTCCAGCCGGGATGGCAGAAGTGAAACTCCTTCTAAAAAAAAAAAAAAAGAAAAAAAGAAAGAAATATTATCCAGAACTTCAAGGAAGAAGTAATATTCTTGGTGAAGTATACTAATAAATAGGCCTCAATAAAGCTTTGAATCAAACATTTGCTATTATTTGAACTCTGATAAAAATAGGTAAAAACATCCAAAAGTTCAATGTAACAAACATCAGCCCAGTATAGGAGGTATAAGTGGCAGAGGTGTTTTCAAGAAAACGATCACCTGGATTCCTCTCTGTTCTGAATTCCCAAGGCCTAATAATTGTAGCATACTTTGGTTATGCTTAGGGGATATTGCTCTTTATATTTATCACTTAACCAGAAAAAAATCTGTTACATGAAGCCCAGGAGTGATCATTAGGCTACAGCAGATCATCTTCCTCTATACCATTAACTTTCAAGCTATGGAAAAATACTTAGAATCAGGAAATACTGTTCAACAGGCTCCCCCACTGTTAGGAATTGGGAGCCGTGGAAGAGAATATAACTCATTCTCTGTGGAGATTCTAACTCTTCCTTTGCGGCACCAATACCAAAACGTACTTGCCTATTTGAAGTTATATAGTATTAATGATTGTGAACATCACTGATGCGTTTGAAAAAAAATTACTGAGGCCGGGCGTGGTGGCTCATGCCTGTAATCCTAGCACTTTGGGAGGCCAAGGCAGGCAGATCACGAGGTCAGGAGATTGAGACCATCCTGGCTAACACGGTGAAACCGCGTCTCTACTAAAAATACAAAAAAATTAGCCAGGCGTAGTAGCAGGCACCTGTAGTCCCAGCTACTTGGGAGGCTGAGGCAGGAGAATGGCGTGAACCCGGGAGGCAGAGCTTGCAGTGAGCCGAGATCACGCCACTGCACTCCAGCCTGGGTGACAGAGTGAGACTCCATCTCAAACAAACAACAACAACAACAAAAAAACAAATACAGAAATACTTATTGAGCTAGCTCCAGTGCTGTGCTATGCATTGGGTGAAAAGCTGAGGCCAAAGGAGAAAAGAGGTTACACTCATTCAAACTCTTGTGGTATTCTCAAGTTTTTTTTTTTTAATTCCATTAATTATACATGAAATAAATTGTTTACAAAAGTGTTAGTAATTCGTGAGTTTATCTTATGACATATGTGATTAGGTATTATAGAGAATCATTTTGCTGTGTGAGTCTCCATTCAGTCATGGTGTGTTGCAACCTTTGATTCCAGCCACAGCTTATAAACTGAGATAATTGCATATTACATAGACTTCCCGAAAATCCACTTAAAATTATGTAAATGGAAGACTATTCTTAACGCTATGGGTGGCATTATTTAATCCAGTTAAAATTACTTTCTTTTTAACTGTAGGGTTTTGACTTAAATTAGTTTATCTTGAAGCTTTAGCATCTCACTTAAACCATTAGTGTGCTTCTTCCTCTAGGGACTTCCATTTATACTTTCCCGTTCAGAATGTAATCCTATCAGAAATGGTAATAATACTTTGTACTTGGTAACATCTTTCATCTAAAGAAGTCTTGAGCACTTTAAAACATGATCTTGTTGTTAGTGTTTGCAACATCCCCAAGATGTAGCCAGGCAGCCGAAATAGATGCTTTCAGGTTTACAGCTGGAAAAATGAGGTGAAGGAGAAAACTGAATTCTCCAAAAGTGATTTTGAGAGTGCACTCTGATATGACTTTAACAAGCATTTTTAAATGATGGAAAAACTGAGGGAAGGGTGATTAAGGTGAATATCAGATTCATTCCAAAAGGATGTAAATTTTTTTTAAAAATAATATTTCTTAGCAATTATAATATTTAATATTTTCATTATTATTTTTCAGTAATTATACATTAATTGGCTACTGTATGCCCAGCACTGTACTAGGCACTGAGCACAGCAGGAAACAAAATAAAATAAGATGAAGTTAGAGAGAAAGACGCATGGCTCAGATCTTGTGGGGCCTTGTGGGACAGGTAAAGGATTATGGATTGTTGTAGAAGTTTGTTGAAGGGCTTAAAGCCAATTTTGAGTTTAAAGGAAAAAAAAATCACTCTTGGTAGAATGTGAAATTGGGGATATAGAAGGGTTAATAGACCCATTAGGATTTTTATTTCTAACATTGTATGTTCGACATTTTTGGTCTTATCTTTTAACCACATGTTCAGTGATTCTTAAAAACATAATAATTAATTCTAGAAATCCTATAATTAAGTCTATGCAATCATGCAATTGTATAGGAATAGATAATGTTAAATGTATTAAATTTTTAAATATAATATGCCATTTCATTCATTCAGAAACTACTTGAAAGTTGCTTAACTTGGAAAAAAAGTACTATGGATAAACTATGCTTATAAGAAGTTACGGCCTAGTAGGAAAATTCAGATCTGTGATCAAATAACAAGGAGATACACACACACACACACACAAACACAGAGAGAGAGAGAGAGAGAGAGAGAGAAGACATATGTATGTCATGTGGGCTCTGTAAGTTGTTATAAGAATGCAGAAAACCATTACTTGAGGAAAGAGTAAGGAGGGACGAAGAGATTGTACGAGTCAATCCATAAAATGTATACAAATACACTTAACAAATTCAACAAATATTGCATTATTTCCTAAACACTACACAAAGTGATGAAGAGAATATAGATGTAAATAACACATTCTTTCCATATTCAGAGTACTCATAGTCTACTGGAAAGTATACATAATTACTTTAAGGACTCTAATACTGGCTTGTTGCCCTAAGTTTCACAATATAGAATATGAAAAAAGAAATTTAATTCAACTAGGAAACACAAGTAGGTTTTACATTAGGAAATAGTGGAAAATAAAATAGCAAATTTTGATTGAAGAGAGACCAGAACTCTCCTTACTTGTCAGTTTAAAAGAAGACAAAAGTATTAGCAAAACGGTTTTATAGAATAATATAGCAGTTGCCTTCAGGGTACCGTGGATTCAGGAAAGAATAGATAGGTAACTGAATTAGCAGATGAATGTGGTACTATGGATGCCAAGTAATCCAACTGAGCTAAGGTGCCAATGATGGTAATAGGAACAAATGAGATTGGGGTGAGGTAGTAGAGAAAATTGGACAGAAACTAGCAAATTCTTGAATGCAGTGAAAAGTCGGTAACTGAATTTTGAGCCATAGTGATTGTACAGTGGTGATATCATAATTTCCAAAATGAAAATCAAGAAATGTTTACTTGTTGGATTTAGTCATTTGAGGATTAAAAATAAGTCTTCAACATATTAAGTTTGAGATGCTGGTGAAATACAGTGCTCAACAGCGCTAATAGCTTGGGAATCAAGAATGAGCTAGGGAGAGAAAGAATAACAATAGCTAAGAGTAAATGTTTGAGGCATTTTACCTGAAAAGTTAATTTAATTTTTAAAACTTGCTGAGAAAATACTTCTTTAACCCCACTTGTAAGTAGAGACCAGAAGTTTGGATTCCTTCAGTCATTACACACAGTGATACCACAATACTGTCACTGAGAAATGAACTAGACATTTGAGAATCATTTGTATGAGGTACAATTGAAATTTTGAGAGCAGTAGAAATGTCTAAAAATGACTAAAGAAGAAAAGGTAGAGAATAAAAAGTTGTAAAATCTAGAGGACTGGGGAAGGAAGACAAATGAAGACACATATAGAGAAGGTGTGTCAAAGTTCAGCTAATGCAGAATCTAGCAAATAAACTAACGTCACAAAAAGCTGGAGTTTAAAGAAAGAGAAGCTCCTTAGCTTTATAGAATTCTGTAAGGCAGCCTATCTCAAAGTAGGTTATATGGAATATCAGCCACACAATGTATTTGATGAGGGAAGAAAATGGTTACATAATCAAGTAAGTTTATAAGACAACATAATAAGATATCAGAAGCACATTAAAGGTACAATTTTTTTTTTTTTTTTTTTTTGAGATGGAGTCTCACTCTGTCACCCAGGCTGGAGTGCAGTGATACGATCTTGGCTCACTGCAACCCCTGCCTCCCAGTTTCAAGTGATTCTCCTGCCTCAGCCTCCCAAGTAGCTGGGACTAGGTGCATGCCACCATGCCTGGCTAATTTTTTGTATTTTTTTTAGTAGAGATGGGGTTTCACTATGTTGGCCAGGCTGGTCTCAAACTCCTGACCTCAGGTGATACACCTGCCTCATCATCCCAAAGTGCTGGGATTGCAGACATGAGCCTCTGCACAGAACCGAAATAATTGAAGGAAGGTGATAACTTCATGATAGCTTAGAAGGCACCTTCTTCTTTTTTTAATCTAAAAAATACAGATTTGAAGATTTTTTTACAATAGAATCATATTTTGGGATATGATGAAGATTCTAGAAGAAAAGTCTTGAGTTGTTAGGATCTGAGGAATGTTAAGGTGGTACTGAGATAAGAGCACAGTTTAAGTCTGGCATGAGGATAAGGAATAAAAAAATGAAGAAAAGTCATGAAACAAGGAATTATGGAATTGTAGAATTAGGACATAAGTGTAAGATCACTAGTTCAGTGACTGTGTGTTAGAATTACTGAGGAGGGGGTCACTTGCAGGGCTGACCACAGACTGACTGAAGGGGATTTAGATATGTAAAGGATGATAGGAATACCAGGCCATTCCTGTCAAATTTTGTTCTGCTAAATACTCCAGTTCCTTTTTTCATGCTTTCTAGATGTCATTTCTTTCTAATTTCAACCTCCAGACTAGTTGTCCTTAATGATATTGCTCTCAAAATAAGGTACTCAGAACAGAAAATAATACTTTGGTTCTTTCCAAGGCACTATGCATTGTCTCTTCTGACAGCATGATCAGAAGGCTTATTCCCTGTGAATCCAGCCAATTTTATGCCATTTACATGGATTTTTCAGTAGCTATACAACTTTTGCACATGAACAAAACATCTTTTTAAGGCTATTTTATAACTTTATTTTATAATTTGCACTTACATTTTAGTAGCATCAGCCCTTTATTCCTGGTTGGCATTTAAACTCATTCTTTAAAATATTCATTCTGACTTTCATTTTGTTTGAGCCCCTGGTTTTGTGTGAATTTCAGGTTTTACTTTTATTTTTATGCCTTTGATTTCTGCAAGGGAATAATTAATATTAAAGTGATCAGTGTAAGGAAAAGAAATTTGCTGAAAGCCTCTAGAAATCATTATTAAAAATTAACTTACCCGGGAATCCCTTTGGGTACAGTTATTGTGTCCAAGTCATTGGCTACAACTTTCAGTCCTCTTAAATGAATCATCACTATTGCTTTTATTTCTGCATTCTAAGCACTTATATCTATATCTATACCTATATCAAGATTAACTTTGTCAGAATATTTAGAGTGTAGTTGAAGCTTCACTCCTGTATTTTCTTGATATTCTAGTTATAGTCATTTGATATAATTTGTGACTGATTCCATTTTCATTCTTAAGTAATGAGCCATCTCTTCATTCACTCTAGAATCTTGCTTGTGTCTTAATTTAGTATCACTGTGATGTTTTTTAAACATACATTTCCCCCCATGTTGACACAAGGTATTTCTTTGTCCCCTTGTTTCTCCATAACCTCCTTTGTATTTTATTATACTATTTGTGAAGTAGTCTTATCATAATGAGAATCCTTAAGTAATTTACATAAATTATCCATGCCTCAGTTTCCCTGTCAGTAAAATGGGAGTAATTATAGTATCTATCTTATAAAATTATTACAGGCAGTAAATAAATTTAAGTGCTTAAAACACTACCTGAAACAATGTAGATGCTCAACAAATCTTGGTTGATATTTTTTTCAGTACTCTAGTCACAAATAAGAAACATGATCCATTTACAATCCTCCTGTGAAAGTGCTTTTGAGAACAGAAAAATTTTGAGTAAAAACAAAAGTTTATTTCAATTACTAAGCTTGAGGAGTGAAAGGGTTATGCTGAGAAATTAGTATTTAATTATTTTTACATAAACATCCTGTGTTAGACATCTATCTGGTTAAAAATATGTAAGAATGAAAACTGCTTATTCTTTCAACACCTAAGAATAATTTTTTGATTTTGGAGTTAAAAAATGAAGTATTAGAACAATAGGATAAGATTTTAGAAAAAAAAAGATTCATTTATAAGAGATAGGCATAAAGACTGTTATTTCTATTGTTGGAGATAGCAAATTAGGACAGTCTTGCTAGGTAGTGACAGAGGGGGGCAGATGAAAGAGAAAATGGACTAAAAAAAGACCAAACTGTGTCATCACAGAATCTATGTCTCTATTCTCCAGCAGGCTATATGATACTTCTTTATATGTTCCTTCTGTTGTTTGCTTTGATTTTTATTTTAGTCTTTTTTTTCCTACATAAATAAAGGGTTTGTTTGGAAGTTAGAGTGGAGATAAGATGAGGAACAGTATCTGTTCCCCAGCAGGTGGTCAGTTGGCATTGCAGGCATAGAATACTTGCTTAAAAATTGCTGACCAGCATACTCTTTCTTTAGATATAACACCTATGGTTTTTAGAAGACCTAATGTGTAACCGTCTTTAAAATCTAATTAACAGTGCTTCACAGGGCAACTCTATTACTTGCTGAAAGATTTTAATGGGAACATAAAAATTATAATTGCTAATGAAGTTCATGTATAGGCAGACTTTGTTATTTGATATCATAACACATCCAAGATTGATTGAAAAAATGTATCAGAGTCTCCCACTTACCAGTAAGTAAATATTTCCATATGAAGTGCCCTTCTGTGAGTACAGGCATACCTCAGAGATATTGCTGGCTTAGTTCCAGATCACCGCAATAAAACAAATCTTGCAATAAAGAAAATCATATAAATTTTTTGGTAACCTAGTATATATAAAGGTAATGTTCATACTATACTGTAGTCTATTAAGTGTGCAATGGTATTTATGTCTAAAAAATACATACCTTAATTAAAAATATTTTATTGCTAAAAAATTCTAATGATCATCCAAGCCTTCAGCTAGTCCTAATCTTTTTGCTGGTGGAAGATCTCGCCTTGATGCTAATGGCTGCTGATTACTCAGGCTGGTGGTTGCTGAAGGTTGGAATGACTGTGGTAATTTCTTAAAATGAGAAAACAATGAAGTTTTCACATGGATCGATTCTCCCTTTCACAAAGAATTCCTCTGTAGCATGACAGGCTTTTTTGATGCCATTCGATCCACAGAAGAACTTGTTTTAAAATTGAAGTCCACCCTCTCAAATCCCGCCACTGCTTTATCAACTGAATTTATGTAATATTCTTTATTGTCATTTCAACAATGTTCACAACATCTTCACCAGGAGTAGATTCCATCTCAAAGAACCACTTTCATTGCTCGTTCATAGGTAGCAGCTTCTCATTGTTTAAGCTTTATCAGGAGATTACAGCAATTCAGTCACATCTTCAGACTCCATTTTTAATTCTAGTTCTCTTTCTATTTGCACAATATCTGCACTGACTTCCTCCACTGAAGTCTTGAACCCTTCAAAGTCATGCATGAAAGTTGAACCACCTTCTAGTGATTGAGTTGAACAAACTCTTGTTAATGTTGAGATTTAAATCTCCTCCCATGAATTACAAATGTTTGTAATAGCATCTAGAATGGTGAATCCTTTCCAGAAGGTTTTCAATTTACTTTGCCCAGATCCATCAAAGATATCACTATCTATGGCAGCTATAGCCTTATGCAATGCATTTCTTAGATAATAAGACTTGAACATTGAAATTACTCTTTGGTCCATGAGCTACAGAATGAATATTGTGTTAGCAGGAATGAAAACAACATTAATGTTTTTGTACATTTTCACATCAGAGCTTTGAGGGGGCTAGGTATGTTCTTCAATGACTAGTGGGTGGATCACTTGTGTATATATACAAGTGATACATATTATTTATATATATTAGATATACATAAGTTATATGTATTAGTTATATGTTAGATATTTATATATAAGTTATAGATTATATATAGTTATACATATAAAATATATATATATATATATTTGAGACAGAGTCTTGCTCTGTTGCCAAGGCTGGAGTGCAGTGGCACAGTCTCAGCTCACTGCTACCTCTGCCTCCTGGTTCCAAGCAATGCTCATGCTTCAGCCTCCCAAGTAGCTGGGATTACAGGCATGCACCACCATGCCCAGCTAATTTTTTGTATTTTTGGTAGAGACAGGGTTTTGCCATGTTGTCCAGGCTGGTCTCAAACTTCTCAGCTTAGGCAATCTGCACTCCCTCCTTGGCCACCCAAGGGGGCTAAGATTACAGGCATGAACCACTGCACCCAGTCGAGTGGTAATATTTTGAAAGGAAACCTTTTTCTGAGCAGGTCTCAAAAGAGAGGTTAAAATACTGAGTAGACCATGCTGTAAACAGCTGTGCTGTTATTCGGGCTTTGATATTCCATTTATAAAGCACAGGCAGAGCTCAGAGTAGATTTAATGTAACTCTGAAGGGCACTAGGATTTTTAGAATGGTAAATAAGCATTGGCTTCAACTTAAATTCAAATCTGCATTGGCCTGTAATAAGAGACTAGCTTGTTCACTGAAGCTTTGAAGCCAGACGTTGTTTTCTCCTATCTAGCTAGGAAAGTCCTAGATGGTATCTACTTCCAATAAAAGGCTGTTCTGGCCAGGCGCGGTGGCTCACGCTTGTAATCCCAACACTTTGGGAGGTCAAGGTGGGTGGATCACAAGGTCAGGAGTTCGAGACCAGCCTGGCCAATATGGTGAAACCCCATCTCTACTAAAAACACAAAAAAATTAGCTGGGCATGGTGGCACATGCCTGTAATCTTAGCTACTCGGGAGGCTGAGGCAGGAGAATTGCTTGAAACCGGGAAGCAGAGGTTGCAGTGAGCCGAGATTGCGCCACTGCACTCCGGGCTGGGTGGGTGACAGAGCGAGAGTCCCTCTCAAAAAAAAAAAAAAAAAAAAAAAAAAAAGGCTGTTCTATCTACATTGATAATCTGTTGTTTAGTTTAGCTACCTTCATCAATTATCTTTGCTAGATCTTCTGTCTTCTGGATAACTTACTGTAGCTTCTACATCCGCACTTGTTGCTTCACCTTGCATTTTAAAATTATGGAGACAGCTTATTTTTTTAAAACCTCATGAGCCAACTGTCTCGAGTTTCAAATTTTTCTTCCACATCACCATTTCTCTCAGCCTTCATACAATTGCAGAGAGTTAGGGCTTGGCTCTGGATTAGACTTTGGTTTAAGGGAATATTATGGCTCATTGGATCTTCTATCCAGTTCACTAAAACTTTTTCCATATTGGCAATAAAACTGTTTTGCTTTTTTAATATTCATGTGTTCAATGGATTAACACTTTTAATTTCCTTCAGGAACTTTTCCTTTGCATTTACAACTTGGCTAACCATTTTGCACCAGAAGTCTAACTTTCAGCCTATTTCAGCTATCAGCATGGCTTCGTTACTAAACTTAATCATTCTAGCTTTGATTTAAAGTGAGATACTTGTACTCTTCCTTTCACTTGAATAGTTAGAGGCCATTGCAGGATTATTAAGTGGCTTAATTTAAATATTGCTGTGTCTCAGGAATCAGGAAGGCCCAAAGAAGGGGAGAGGGAGAGAGACAGGAAATGGCTGATCAGTAGAGCAGTCAGAACACAAGCATTTATTAAGTTCACCATCTTATATAGGCATGGTTCGTGGTCCCCAAAACAATTAAAATAGTTACATCAAGTATCACTGATCACAGATCCCTGTAACAGATATGATAATAATGAAAAGTTGGAATATTGCAAGAATTACCAAAATGTGACACAGAGACACCAAGTAAGCACATGCTGTTGAAAAACATGGCGCCAATTGACTTGCTCCATGCTGGGTTGCCACAAACCTTCAATTTGCAAAAAAGGCAATATCTGCAAATCACAGTAAAATGAAGCTCAATAAAATGAAATATGCCTGTGCTAATACTCTGAAAGAAAGGTAAAATACAGAGTGATAATGTTGATTTTTAAAAATAAATAACAACTTGTCCATTTCTTTTAATATGCCTAGTTAGTTCATATTATTTTTTTCAATTGATTTTAAAGGTGTTTGACCTTGATTTTTTTAAGGTTATGTTAGATTAATTTTGCTCAGACGTGAACATTTTCATTTTTCTAATCAGACCTTAGAAATATTTTTCAATTTTCTAATCAGACCTTAGAAATATTTGTTAAGTGTATAGAGATTAAGCAAATGAAGAAGAAGTAAAAGAAAGGAAAATGCTGGAGTTTCACGTGCTTAACCTTCCTCAGATGTATCCCAGCATGCTTCCACGATATGTAAGACCATCTACTGTTCTGAGACCCCCTGATGATAGGCCCATATGTGCTTGATACCTTCTGCAAGCATAACAAGACTCCATTAGAGACATTGTGGAGGGCTCAACTCACCATGTCACTGCTTGTATTAATTTATTTCAAATTCAATGTGGGTCACTCTCTCTTGCTTTTATTCTCTCTCTTCTTTTGTGGGTTTAATGTGTGATTTAACTAAATTTTCTTAAATATGCTACATTCACCTTACCCAAATTTCAGCTCTTCCCTTCTGAGATTCAAGTTTTGTGGGTCACTTGGCGCTGCTTTATTGGATTATTTCCAAACTTACCGTCTTCTTTTTGTTTAGTACTGCAAATATTTTCATGTTTATTCATGAAAAGTATCATGTGAATTTATATTGGCTCTGGGAGAAGGTGGCCACTGTGCCAACAATGAGTGTCACTTGGTACGGAGAGGGATTTAGAGGCATTATATATTGTCTCATTCTAGTGAAGTAATGTATCAAAGTCATAAATCTGACCTTCCAAATGCCTTTTTAAATTTTAGTTGCTATGTTTTTTGGTTTTTGTGTTTTTATATTATTAGCAAGAGAGCTTTGATTATTCTTATTCAATATTTAAAATATTGTTTAAAACATGTTTTTAAAGGTACTTTAAAAAAATCTAGCTACTTGTTATTTAAAGTTTTACAGTCTTTTTTTTATTATTATTTGAAATTTTCATATTGGAAATTCAGTTTCCTTGGATGATTTATTTTTTTTCCAACTTTTATTTTAAGTTCAGGGGTACATTTGCAGGATGTGTAGGTTTGTTACATAGGTAAATGTGTGCTATGGGTTTACTGCACAGATCAGATGGATGATTTTATTTTTGTAAGAATACAAAAACAATAAAAAATTCAAAGAACATGGTATTTTCTGTTTATACGGGTTTTTTCAGCTAAAAATAAAAATAGATCAAAGTTGAAAGGTCTCCTGTTCCATTCTTGCCAGTTCTTAAACTTTATTCATTATTTATTTATTTATTTATTTATTTATTTGAGATGGAGTCTCACTCTGTTGCCCAGGCTGGAGTACAGTGGCCGTGATCTTGGCTCATGCTACCTCTGCCTCCTGGGTTCAAGTGATTCTCCTACCTCAGCCTCCCCAGTAGCTGGGACTCCAGGTGTGCACCACCATGCCTGGCTGATTTCTGTATTTTTAGTAGAGACAATGTCTCACCATGTTGGCCAGGCTGGTCTCGACTCCTGACCTCAGGTGATCTGCCCGTCTCAGCCTCCCAAAGTGCTGGGATTCAAGGTGTGAGCCACTGTACCCGGCTCAGTTCTTAAACTTCAAGGCCTATTATACACAGAAAATTTCCTAATTTGTTATATTGATCTTATTATTACACTTTTCTGACCATTTCTACCACGTTGTATCAGCTTCTTAAATTTATCCCATTATTTTAGCTAATTTTATTTTAGTCTAATTTATGCATAATTTGGTAATTTGCTGCTTATTTGAATGTTACCTAATTGGCCTATGCAGTTAATTACCTAATTATTACCTGAGTATAAGTCATTTCCTAGCAAAATTATGAAATCTGTGGAAGCAAGTACTGTGTTTTCCTGTTTTATGTTTACCATTGATCCTTCAGTCACGTTAATCATTTTGCATATAATAATAAGAATATCTGTTAGTTTCCAAACATCTGTGCCAGGCTTTTTATAAGCATCACAATAAGCCAAGGAGGTAGAGATCTTTATTATATTTTTATTTAAAAAGGGGACTGAAGCAAAGAAAGATTATATATAATTCACTCACTGTTACATAGGCAAGCATTGATAGAACTGGCTGGGATTGAATTTGTGACTAATTATGTGCCTCGAAAGCCTGGTCTCACAACCTTGCCAATAACTGTGCCCCTCAACCCCTGAGAAAAAAACATCCAATACAACATTTATTGAATAAATTGTTTTTACCTAGAAAAATTTGTATTCTGCCAGTAGTAGTTAGTATTTACTTTATTAATGATTACAATCAAATCCTGGTGTATCTAAGAGGGCTAGTACTTTGGCATGGAGGATTACACAGCATGATAGAATAAAATTTAAGTAGAAAAAATGCATCCAACTTCCGGAAGTGGCTTGTGGGTCTCATTGACTTTTACCATGATATAGCCATGCTATGTCTTAGAAAAGTATTCAAGGAAGCATATATTTTTATTATAGTCATGCTGATTTTGTTAACATAGAAAACATACTTATTATTTGTAAAACTGGAATTATTTAACAGAAGCTACTTTTATAGACATTTAAAAATGAAATGAGTTCTTCATCTTATTCAGATAGTTAAACCATGGGTTTAAACGCAGTTCTGAAGTCTGTGGTTGGATGGTAGGTTTGTCCCAGGCTTTGGAGTCAAAGCCTTTCTCCTTTGTGAAATCCTCTGTGTCTATATTTGTAAAAGAAATATTATTGACTCTATTGTTCAGAAACAATAGGGGACATTTACATAAAGAAAAGCTAATGGGGATCAGTCTTGGGGAATGGCCATTGATCCAATCTAGAACTTTAAAATATCCTTAAATTTATGCAGGGGGAGGTGTTGGCCTTTTGAGACTTCACTTTGGAATGTCCCTTATTCTCTAAGAGATTCTTACTTGCAAGATTCCATGTGCCTGCCAACCAGAGCCATTATATTTTACCTAAATAACGGATCCACAGGTCCTTATGCCCAGGTGGCAAACCAACAGAACTGTAGCAGTTTATTGAGTATTTGAATTTTCAAGTTGGATTTTTAAATGAATTATACTAAGCAAGGGTATTGCATATTATTCTTAAGGTATAGATAAATGATGCTAAACTTGAGTACATGTTTATTTAAACACATGTATTCAAAAACACATCTAAATGTCAGAATCTTGGTTGTTCTCTTGAATGAACTAAATTTCATTCAATAATGTAGCACTGTATATTCACCTAGTGTGTTGCACTCTCTATGTAACTATTTGCTAATCCAACAACACTCTAATATACTTGTCAAGCAAAGTTCATACACTTCAAATAAATAATATTGATTTTTTTGTTTGTTTATTATTTTTGTTTTGACATTGGCTGTACTTCAACTGGTATCTCACATGGTATGACATGACTCTACTAACTTAATTTAACATTCCATCCAGCAGACATTATAGTTCTCAGTTGTATTAATAAATTTTCCACTTTGATCAAAATTTGATGGCACATTTGTAAAGGATTTGTAGCACATTATAAATTATGTAGATGTGGGGGCTATGTCCATGAAAGTTACAAAGAGTTGGACATTGTGCCTAAGGGAGAACCAATCCCAAGATATCAAGATCTAATTGGAAATACCATTTTGGAGCACAACTTCTTCTTATATCAGGGATTGCTATTCTCATAAAAGACATACTGCAGCACCACTATCAACATTCACAGACAATGTGACCAAACTGTATTTGCCTATTACTATTTTCACAGGAGAATGTATTTCACTGCACTAGTTATAAATGATGTTTAGTTTGCAATGTGGAAATCCTGCACATAAAAAGTAGGCAATGATTGCTAGTGTTACTTTCTGTCCTTTCCATTACTGAAGTGAAGACCCAATTGGCAACAGAGGACCTTACAAACCTAACAATACTATCTTAAAACATATGCTTCATTATATATATATATACACACACACACACACACACACACACACACACACAATAGCATGATTGTAGAACTGTTAAAAGAAAAACTTCAGGCACATTACATCTAATTGAGCAAAGAATGATTTGCAAATTGGACAGCCCGTAGTACCAGAATAGGTTCAGAGTAGCTTTGGGGCTGCCACATGATTGGATAACATTTATGGACAGAAAAAAGAAAGTGCCATACAGAAAACAAAAGTGCACTACAAAAACAACTGGTTTGGTTACAGTTAAGTGTGTGACTTATTTGAACCTGCTTTGAATGGTTGACTGTCTGTGGTTGGCGGAGACTTCACTACTTGTAATAAGACCAAGTTACAGTCTATTTACACATCAAATGAGAATGCAGTTCAATATATATGGAGAAAACTTTAGGTCAAGCTTAAAATATGTACAGGAGCAGCTTTGGGCCAAACTTAATTTAACAGAATAGATGCCATTTTCAGTAAGTCAGTTAGAGTACCAATGGCTTTAAACACTATCAGGGAAAAACATGTTTGAGAGTTTTAGGAATCATTGCAACAAAAATTATATTTCACCTTTGCATTTCATTCCATACTCAGTTACATTCGCAAAGAACAGTATAGCATCTTGGTTAGAAAGGAAGTTTTGGGCCGGGTTTGGTGGCTCATGACTATAATCCTAGCACTTTGGGAAGCTGCCACGAGAGGATCACTTGAGCCCCGGAATTCGAGACCAGTCTGGGCAACATATTGAGACCCTGTCTCTACAATAAATAAAAAATTAGCCAGGCACAGTAGTGTATGCCTGTAGTTCCAGCTACTTGAGAGGCTGAGGCAGGAGGGTCACTTAAGCCTGGAAGGTTGAGGCTACTGTGAGGCATGATTTTGCCACACTGCACTGCAGCCTAGGTGAGAGAACAAGACCATGTCTTAGGCCAAAAAAAGAAAAAAAAAGGAAGTTTAGCAATCTACAAATGTGAATTGAAATCCTAAACTCATACATTTCAAGCCATGTATCCTTAGACCATTCAGTTCATTTAGCCTCAGATCCCTTATCCACAAGATGAAGATATTATAAGATGAATAAATCAGAAGTTGTATGTAAAGTGCTCAGTACAATGCCAAGTATTTATACTATTTGAATTCCATTCACTTAATTGAATGGAATTTTAAAATTAAAGTGTGTAATTCACTACCATATATTCCAATCCCCTCAAGTTTTGACTTATGGTCCATGCAGTTACATCACTGATACCACTATGTGAACATACTTTGGTCACCTATTTAAATTCAAAAGATGGCTTCCATCTGAATGAAGCCAGTGCTGCCTTATATATTCATCACTGTGGTTTTAGTTCCTTTTGTCTCTTGATATGACTGTCTCTGTATACACTTATGTTCTGCATTTCTGCATTGAAATGTATTGTTTAAAATTTAAAATTGTCCCTGTTGACAAAAATGACTATTACATGCTTTCAAGACTGTATGTCAGTCAAACATGGGGGTATGAGTGGCACAATACCCAGATACCCGAAAAATGATGAGACCTGATATTGCAGCTGCAGCAACGAATTCTGTGCATTAAAAAGTAATTGCATAAATATGTAATGATAAAACTTTATAATTATTTAATTATGTAAATATTAATGCATGTTACTATATCACTAGCTTGACTCTGGAGCCCTTTTTAACAGTAATAAACATATCCTGCATTTTTATATTAATTATACCAGTAAGTAATGATATCTTGTGCTCATTTCCTGCAATAAGAAGACATTTTGGAGCCGGTTATGCTTGTGTGACAAGCACTGAGTATACTCATTTTTTTCCTGTATGTTCTTTCTCCATCTAGAAATTAGTTCTTATTAACTCATCATTAAGTTCATTAAGCTGATGAATCAGCAAGTATTTATTGTGTGCCTAGTGTTCACCAAAGCATACATTCTGTTGCCTTTAAATTGCGTATAAACATTTCAAGTTCCTTGATAATTTACTGTGTTAAATTAATCACCCTTGATCTAATTCTAGGTCTATTATATTCTCTCAGAATCTTAAAAGTTGTGAGGGCTCACTTTTGTATATGTAAATCAGTAAATGAAAGTATACGAGTTGAAATTCCAAGCATTCTCTGTCTCTTTTATACTTTTTATTCAAGAATTTTCTACTCCTTTACATTATACTGAACTAACGATGATTTTTCAAAGTTCCTTTCTAAGATGTACTTTAAAAGACCAGGAAATAAGAGCCCAAAAAATGAACAATGGTTTTTATGTAGAAAGTATTTTATTTAATAATTTCTTACAATAGAGGTCTATCTAAACATATTTTCTCTCATCTAAACAGGAAAGGCTATTCAAGGGCTAACTTCGAATAAATGTTATATCACAAAATGAAGTAGGAGAAAAGAATTATTACTTTGGTTCAAGTCCCAATCATCAGGTGTATCTAAGCTGTTTGTGAACTCAGGATTCATGGTCTAGGTGATTTATCTTTCTCTTTCTCCATTCCCAGGATTGACAAGAAAATAGACAGAATTAGCCACAAGTTCTATCTTATCCCCTCTTTTATGCCTGCAGGAGGAGTTCTATGGAATGTGTAAATGTTAGACCTCTAGCTACAATTCTTTTCTGCACTTTTCACTCTCAGCTGCATGTGAAAGAAAGTTACAAAAAGAAGCTAGTAATGTTGTAGCAGTAAACAAAAAAACAAAAAGTTTTTTTGTTGTTGGAGAATGAAGAAAAGCTGCCATGTAAAATACGCACACACACACACACGCACACACACACACACAATTAAAAATACATTTTGCAGTAACAAAATTGAAGTGACAGCTAAATAAATATAAAACTTGATATTATGAGAAAGTCAGAGTTAAAGATTATGGTGAATGTATTGTATTGTTTATGTGTACTTGAGTACACACACACACACACACACACACACATATTTAGCAGATGCCTCTGCACACATGTTGTATCCCCTTGGCCCAATTCTGATTTCGGCCAAACCGAAATGAACTATTTGTGGGCACGCAGGCCTACCTCAGCTACCTAATTCCCATCTCAAATGCCTTCTATTTGTCTTTACACATTCTTCCCTAAGACTTTCCTCCATGCCAGTGGCTTGCTTGGTAGGCACCCTAGCCATCTGCTTGTGTGCTGTGGATGTCATACTGGTAAAGATTGTCCTCAAGCACTGGGGAGGAGGAGCTCATGCAGATTTTTCCAGCTTCCTATTTCAGTTGTACGGTTCTGGGTGGCAGACTGTATTTCTCAGGGATCTTGACAGAATTTGGTTCTTCTTGCCAATAGCAACAGCTGTAATAATAGCAACATATTTTTGGCTTTTCCTCTTTTTCTTCATCTCCTTTCCTTCACACTTGTTTCCTGGATTCATCCTCCAGTAAACTACCTGCATCAAAGTTCTTGTCTTGGGCTCAACTTTTTAGGGGATCCCAAACTGGAATGCTATGTCACATAGTAATATTTGATCATTTTATGTTTGAGTAACTCAAAACATTTGTAGGCATCATCAATCAATATATTTCAAGTATTTAACTATTTAGTATTATGAAAATATTACATAACCATTTAGAGATCTGATTTGGTAGAATGTTAATTATCTTACCACCTTTTTTAACATTTAACATATTATCTACCTTCTTAAAGAGCAGTTGTAATATTGTTGGTCAAGTAAGACTTACATTTTTGAAACACTTGGCCAATATTATACAAAATCTGCTTCTTTCTTACATTCGACTGGTTATTGAAGTTCTGGTTAACACTGTAATTGAAGATGTCTTACTCAAAGATCAAAGTGGCAAATATCTATAAAACTTTCTTCCTAAGATTTATCTTTTAAAAGCAGGCTGAAAACATCATGGTGAAGGTGGGATTTCATTCACTTTAAGATGAATGTATAGGAGATTGTTAAAGGCAGTATTCAATGGTAAGCGGTGTGTGCAGGGGTGCAGATATAGGAGAATCATATTTAATTCCAAAACAGCTAATTAAGGAAGAATGGCTCTATAAGCAACTTGCTTTTTCTTGTGTAAAAGGAAAGTATTAATATATGTTCAAGAAAATAACATACATAAATGAAAGCAAGACATTTATTCACTCACACATAGCTTTTCAGAAATAAGACTAAATATGTCATAATAAAAATTCTGGCATGTATCTAATCAGTGATATTTTGCACTTGTGGTAGTTAAAAAAAAAAAGATGTCACATAGCTATTTTACAGCTATAGATGTGATCTGGTTTGATAAACATTTACTATTTTCTTTCCACTGTATTGCCATAACTAAGGACAAAGTTGTCACATAGAACTTGGAGAGATGAGCTTGTATTATCTCTGAGCATCTATTCTAAGTGTTGCATGCTTGGCCAATTGGTCAGCATGGCTCTAGAGGCAGTAACATAAGCCATTTTCATAACCATCTCCTTTCATAACAGGAAAGGAATTGGAAAAGGGAGAGTTTGTTTGCCCTTAAAGTAAAAAAAAAAAAAAAAAAAATCCTTTCCTCGACAATACTGTCAGGAAAAGTACTATTTCTACCATTTTCTTTATTCCTCAATTATCAGCTTAAAAATACAGGACTAAATTTGCCTGTATTTTATTTTTATTTGCTCAAATGGAAGCAAATTAAATTTGCTAATGACTTATTTTTTGGTGATAAATTTAAGAAAGGCATCAAGTTAGCATCATAAAATTCAACCAATTAACTTTAGCTGTACTTCCTTCTTCTGTTATTGAAAGACTGGTGTGTGGCTCTAGAAACAGTAGATAGAACCTTTTAAAAATCTTAATACATCCCTCATTGACCCTTTTCTAAATTTTCCTGAGTACATATCAGAAATATAGATCTGGTTCTATTCAACTGCCATTTATTAACATTAACAATGTAGCATTGCTGCCAGGGGTAGAAAAAAAGAAAATTAACCTCTCTCTTCTGTGTTCTTGAAGTTTGCAAGATAAATACGTACCGATTTTAAAGGAAAATGAACATCAGTAAACTGGACAGATTTATTGAGTTAGCTTGTAGCAAAATGAGTTTGCTCCATTTTCACATAATTTTTCTGGTAGTAAATGTTTTAATCTATTGATGTCATGGAGAAATGCTACATTAGCTATAAAACAGAAAGAGGGCACTGTTCAGTGACAGGACCAATAATATGTATTGTGCAATAAACACTTTGCAAGAATTTAATGGCCCTGAATTCAAATAGATAATATATAGTTCACTAAACCGAGGGAGAAGATTCATAAAAGACTGCCAAATCCTCCAAATGCATAAACTTAGATGTACTATTAAGACATCAGTTTTACAATGGTAGATGAAACTATGCGTGTTTTGAAAAAGAACAAAAAGCCCATTGTCATAGCATTGCAGCACACCAGGATTTTATACTGTCTTTCCTTTTATAATGTAGGCTTTTGATGTTAACTTCCATCACTAAGGAGTTCATATTTTCTGTGATAAATCTCTCTTCTTCTGTAAAATTAATAAGGCACAGAAGAGTCTAGAACTTGACCATGGTGTGATGAATTCAGGCATCTAGATGCATGAAAGGTGAACTGATGTTAAGGAAAGACTTGCGGGTTAAGATGTAATTGTTTGTGGTTAGTAAATATACATCTCATAAATCTCAGAAACCTAAAACTTTACCTCCACACTGTTTCCAAATGTGTATATCATTTTTTTTGAAGTAGATGCCAAATTCTGTAGGCCACATAGTTTATATGTGTGTGTGTGTGTGTGTGTGTGTGTGTGTGTGTGTGTGTATGACAAACCATCCAAAATTCATGACTTGAGATTTCATTTAAAACATCATGCATTTGAATATATTTTTCAAATCCATTGACCTTTGAAATAGGGCATCGGAATTGTGCTACTTCATTTTCTGGGTGAGAAAAAAATAATTCAGTACCAACTGATCTGTAATCTTCTTGGGAAATTATATGCTATCCAATGAGCATAAACCTTGGAGCCAGATTGTCTTATAAATTCCTAGCTCTATCTCTTACCTGATTTGTGACCTTGAGCAAGTAATTTAATGTCTCTGCTCCTCACTTGTTTTATCTGTGAAATGGTGATAATATAGTTCCTATCAAAAAGTCGTTTTGATAATTAAGTTAGTAGTAAGAGTTTACACATAGTAAACATTCAATAATTGTTGGCTATTGTTTCTATAAATTCTTCTTGTTTTAAAATTATGCACTTATTTAATTATGTTTAAAATGCCCTCAAATGTAAGCTATTTTGTTTGCAGTTTTCATTATTTAAAAATGTAGCATAATGGGGCTGGGCATTGTGGCTGACACCTGTAATCCCAGCACTTTGGGAGGCCGAGGCACGCAGATCACCTGAGATCAGGAGTTCGAGATCAGCCTGGCCAACATGGTGGAACCCCATCTCAATTAAAAGTGCAAAAATTAGCCAGGCATGATGGTACATGCCTGTAGTCCTAGCTACTCGGGTGGCTGAGGAGGGAGGGTTGCTTGAACCTGGGAGGCGGAGGTTGCAGTAACCTGAGATCAGGCCACTGCACGGCAGCCTGTGTGACAGAGTTGTCTCAAAATAAATAAATAAAATAAAATAAAGTAAAATAAAATAAAATAAAATAAAATAAAATAAAATAAAAATGTAGCATAATGGAACAGACCATGGTTATTTGTTTTTTGGGTTTTGGTGGGGTTTTTTGTAATTAGAATATTAACCAAAAATAACAAATAGATGTATTGATTAAACTTTATAATCAGAAAGTATTCACTTCAGCATAGCATTGGTACAATCCACATAGCCATTTTATTTTTTTCTTTAAATTTGCCTTTCTTAATACAAATAAAGTTGTACCTGTTATTCAAGAGCACCTGAGATAGAAAACCCTTGGATTTATTTAATAAATTGAAAATACTTATTGAGTGGCTTGCTTTAAGTGAATATTTCACAGCAGTGAATGAAGCAGTCGTTAAACATATACAGGTTACTTTCTAGTAAGTTAGCAGAATTTGTCATTACATAGTTGTTCCTGAAAACATATAACTTCTATTTAAAATGTATTTGTTCTTTAAAGTTGAATTTTTTTACAAAAAAGATCACCTTATGTGGAAGATGTACTAATATTTATATAGTACTTACAGTGAATATAAACATAAAATTAAAGATTTAATAAGTTTCAACTCTAATCAGTTTAGTAGATATCAATCACTTTTTGTTGTCTACCAGGAAGCTGATTTAATTGGTGAGAAAGTTACACCTAGTAATGTTATATTGTTGGTAGTTCCTTCCTTAATGATCTCACTAACAAATTTCTTTTTATGACCCTTCTACAGATGGCTTTTAAGGAAAAAAAAAATAGCTGGGGCTAGTTAGTTTAAATAGACTATAAAGTATGTTGACAGTGGTCCAATAGAGCAAAGAATAATGTGGTCATTTGTTTCATTCTCTAAAACTGACTTTTCCTCTAATTTGACACATTTCACTAAAACAAACAAGACATGCATTTAGTGAATTGCTTCACAGATGTTGGCTGAGTATGATAAAGAATGAGAGGGAAAGCATACTTTATGCTGTGTTTCTATTTGTTTTAATTTAATCTTTCTATTCAATTTCTCACCTTTGGATTGTGTATCACATTATATACATTTGGATAGCTATCTGCTTATTATTTCCTTTGTCAACTTTGACCTACCCAATTTATAACTGCTTTTTAAGGAATATTTATTCTTTCTGTCACTATCTCTCAAAGGAGGAACATAAATTCGTAAGGAAAACAGATAGGGAATATGATGCCATCATTCTCAGAGGCATGCAATTCTTGTATTAAATATCCCAATACTACAGAACTAAATCCATCATAAAGAGTGGAAAATAAGTAGAAACCATTCACTATCCAATTAAGTATATTTGGTTAAGCCAATGGAATCATGCTACTGAATTGTCATGAACACACTGTGATGGTCACTGAAGAATGAAAGAAGAAACAGGAGGAACCACATGAGAAAAACTGCTACTTCTACAAGTGTACTGTAAGATACATGATTAATAAAACATGATTTTTCTTTCAAGTAAGATAAACACTAGCAAACAGTTTTATGTGTACCACTTTCTTCTTGGCATATTTAATTCTTCTAACCCTGCATTTCTTTCACCTCTGTCATACCTTTTTTTTTTTTTTTTTTTTTTTAAGACAGAGTCTCACCCGGTCGCCCAGGCTAGAGTGCAGTGGCCATGCTTGGCTCACTGCAACCTCCGCCTCCCAGATTCAAGTGATTCTCCTGCCTCAGCCTCCTGAGTAGCTGGAACTACAGGTGCCCACCACTACGCCTGGCTAATTTTTGTATTTTTTAGTGGAGACTGGTTTTCATTATGTTGGCCAGGCTGGTCTTGAACTCCTGACCTCAAGTGATCTGCCCACCTCAGCCCTGTAAAGTGCTAAGATTACAGGCCTGAGCCACCGTTCCCGCCCCCTGTCAGACATTACTGACTTAAATGCTGGCTCCTTGCTTTCCAAGTGACCAACATTGTGCCTTGTAAGTCTGGAATGTGATACTGCCTTAAATGATGTCCAAGAAAAGCAATGTAATCTGAAAAGAGATCTTAAATAGATGACTCTGAGAAGAGATTCTTTAGCAAAACTCAGAGTGATACTTTTTTTTTTTTTTTTTTTTGAGACGGAGTCTCACTCTGTCACCCAGGCTGGAGTGCAGTGGTTCAATCTCGGCTCACTGCAAGCTCCGCCTCCCAGGTTGAAGGGATTCTTCTGCCTCAGCCTCCTGAGTAGCTGGGACTACAGGCGCCCACCACCACGCCCAGTTAATTTTTGTATTTTTAGTAGAGATGGGGTTTCACCATATTGGCCAGGCTGGTGTCCAACTCCCGACCTCGTGATCCACACACCTCGGCCTCCCAAAGTGCTAGGATTACAGGCGTGAGCCACCATGCCCGACTAGAGTGATACTTTTTTAAGATAAGTTATTCCTAGTTACTGATATTAACTTTCAAATGTTTTGTTTGTTGAAATCACAATCATATTTTTATTAAGAGCAGGCCATAAAGTAATTTTCTATTTCTGCTAAATATAACTTAGCAGATAAAGCACTGATGGCATATAGAGAGTAATAGGGGTAGCTGGGAATAGTATTTGCTCTTTAATCAATGGAGATATTCAATAACAGTAGCTTGCACATGAAAGATAGTGGTTTAGCAATTGTGCTCTGGTGAGAAGCCTGGCATTGTATCTTGAATGTGGCACTTACTATTTATTTAACTTATCTGTAGCATAGTTTCTGCCTTTGTAATATTGAAATCATGACACTATCTAATTGCTAATGGTAATGCATTAAGTGGATAATAAGGAAGGCACTTAATAAATATGAGTTGTTCTCATAATTATCATAATCCTTATGTTCTGTTTTCCCAGGGAGCATAGCACAGAGGTTTAGTGCAGGCTTCGAAGTTCAAACACCAGCTCTACCGATTACTAGTTATATGAGTCTTCTACTGTCTCCTCATCTGCATAATGGTGACAATCATCTCAGCAGGGTTGATGTGAGGATTAAATAAGATAATAGAAGAAGTACCCAGCAAATATACTGTTATAGTGTAAATGCTAAATAAGTAGGACTAAGAATAACTTAAATGTGAATATCAATAAGGAGGAATTCCACAGATTACAAATCTTTCTTAGCAACAGTATTAAGGTTCTCTAGAGGGACAGGACTAATAGGATAGATGTATATGTGAAGGGGAGTTTATTAAGGAGTATTGACACACGATCACAAGGTGAAGTCCCACAATAGGCTGCCTGCAAACTGAGGAGCAAGGAAGCCAGTCTGAGTCCCAAAACCTCAAAAGTAGGGAAGCTGACAGTGTAGCCTTCAGTCTGTGGCCAAAGGCCTGAGAGCCCTTGCAAATCACTGATGTAAGCCCAAGGGTCCAAAAGCTGAAGAACTTGTAGTGTGATGTGTGAGGGCAGGAAGCATCCAGCACAGAAAAAAGATGAAGCCCAGAAGACTCAACAAGTTTGCTCTTTCCAACTTCTGCCTGCTTTATTCTAGCCCCTGCGCTGGCAGCTGATTAGATTGTGCCCACTCAGATTGAGGGTAGGTCTGCCTCTCCCAGTCCACTGACTCAAATGTTCATCTCCTTTGGTAACACCCTCACAGACACACCCAGGAACAATACTGTATATTCTTAAATCCAATCAAGTTGACACTCAATGCTAACCATCACAGTATATTTGAGGGTTTTACATGGACAGAGTCGCTTTCACAAGCAACAATCATTGTGTAAGACATCCTTTCCTCCCATCACTCCCCTTTTGAGGTATGTGAGTGCTCAGTGACAAACACAAAGCAGATTAGGTAAGACAAAAATAAAAGGTAAATCAGGCTTCATGTAGGTTTTACAAAATGTTTGGCCTTTCAAATATGAATAGAAATTTGATAGAAAGCCTGAAAAACAAATACAGTTTGTATAAAAATTTATTTATAGAGATGGCAGATTCATTGAATTTTCTGAAATTATATAAAAATATATAAGAAACACATATTGGAAGATTATAGTAATGAATCTAAAGATTTGGATATCATTTAATTTGAGCCGATATTTTATAAATGAGAAAAATGAAGCCAGATAATTCAGATATTAGCCCCAAATCACAGTTTACTTTTTAATCCTTAGGAGCATTTAAAATAAAGTAGTAAGTAATGTGATAATTTTTGATTCACTTAACAATTTTATGGATTGCGAAGGCAGAAATTGCTATCCTGATTCTATTGACAAGATAAACCTTTAGCTGTAAGAAGTCAAGTTAGTTTATTTCTGATAGAATTATAACTATTGTCTCTACCAGAGCTCTTGAAATCTTGTGAATTAATCTTGGTATGGTAAGTTTCTATCATCATTTCATGCAAGAGAATAGAACAACAAAACCCAACAAGACATTCCATGAGAAAAAAACAAAACACCAACAAAACCCAACATCTTGAGGAATAGCCTAGGAATGCTTAAGAACTATGGAATACTCTGTCACTTTGTACAATTCTTTCAACTGCCTCGGTCAACTTGGGGCTGGATTCACTAGCCAAAGAACAGAAAATATTTTGTATTTAATAATAACATGGTGAATAATAATATGTTCCTTAGTACAAATATGATTTCTAGAACTGAAACAAAAATTAAATTAATTGTAGAATTCTTTAGAAATTGACATGTAGAAAATACGTCAAATATATCCTATATATGTCAACTGAAGCCCTTAGAAGATAGGTTTAAGATCTTTACTCATCAGTTTTTTTGGTGTTTGATAAAATTGGAATGCCAATTAATCTAAAATAAACTGTGATTTGGAGCTAATATCTCAATTATCTGGTTTCATTTTTCTTATTTATAAAATATCAACTCAAACTAAATGGCATCTAACATACTTTCAGCCTCCAAACTCTGGGACTATTAATTTAAAAGTATTTACTAAATTTCTGAAATTAGATCTAGATTCATTTTTAATATCATATTTGTTACATATCCAGAGCTGGATGTATAGAACCCAGTAATAAGAATCAGTCAAAAATACATGTCTTAGGAACAAATAGATGACATTTTCCATAGGAAGTTTAATTTTAGTCAAACTGTTATGCCTTGTGTTTCTAACTTCGGCTTCTCTTGACAATTCCCCCTTTCTCTGTCATTCACTTCTATTCTTGTCTGTTTTTAATGTCTTTACACAGATTTCTTTGACAGCATTTAAGAACAGCTTATCTTTAGTAAATAAGTATACTGAAAATCACCAATTATTAGACTATAAGTTTCCCTGAAGCAGCGATTAGTTTGTCCTTTATAGCATGGTCGTAATAGTGATATGGCTTCAATGACCAGAGAAACACCCTGGTCCCTTGTCTCGCACGGATAAGATTAATGACACGGACACACGTGGAGTGGTTTTAAGGAGAGGAAAGTTTAATAGGCAAGAAAGAAGAAAAAAGCTCCCCCATACAGAGGGAGTGGGGGCTCTGAACAGATAAAAACCCCTGCCCCTTCCACAGAAAGCAGTCAGTTATACTGGGAGGCTGGAGGAGGTGGTGTCTGATTTGCATAGGGCCCAGGGGATTGGTTTTACCAGGTGTGTCATTCACGTAGCCAGTGAAAAAAACTGGCCCTCCCACCTTAGCCATTTAATGTACAGATGCAGGTCGCCATGATGTCTTGCACAGGTGGTGTTATCTAGAGGCAGCCATGACACCTGGCGTATGTGGTGACTAGAAGAGGGAGGGAACCGCCATGTTGGGTGGATCAGGTTTCTATTTCCCAGCATTTGCATATCAATGCTTGCCGGTCAGGCTTTTCACTTTTCTATTAGAAAAGAAATGTTTTGGGAGCTTTTTATTAAAAGAAAAAGCCTTACCGAGGACTCCTTACCCTTTCTACATACCTAAAATAATTTCTTAATAACTTCTGTAATAATAGTATCACCAAAGTCATGAGTTTCGATGAGGATGAAATAAAATGATTCACAGATTGACTCTTCACAGAGTACACATTCAGTAACTGTTAAGTGTTATGATTGTTACTATTTGTCTCTATTCACAGCTGTAAGTGTGTTGTGCATAACAGGAGCTCCACAGATGAATTCAGTGAATCTAATATATAAACACGCATATTTAGTCTTATACAATCTGAGGTAACTCTGCCTTTGTTTTTTGTTTAGCAACTTTAAATGTCATGTGGTTATCACATAGTAGTAACAAATCATTGTCACAAGGGTACGTCATTGAAGAAGCAAATGTTGTATCAACTTTAAGTATTACCAATAATAACTTTGAAAAATTATTATTTTTACTAAAGCTATTATAAATAGATTCTCAAAAGAGTCTACTAAGAGAGCTGCATTTTCTTCTAAAAGGCTAAATTAATAGTTTGAAAGGTTTTGCAGATCCATCAATGGCATGGAATGTTAATACAAAATTAAAGGCCATCTCAGTTTCTGTAGCATCTATAGATATTGCATTTAAGTGTTTAAATTAGAATATGGCTAGCAAAAGCATTCTATGAATTATTGGCATTTTCAATCTGCACACTCCAGGATGAAATTCATTAGGAGGTGTTAATTTTGGAAACAAATTATATAAAGCCATTGTAATACAAGGTACTTGAGCAGCACTTTTATTCAGTGATGCATGGGTATTATTTGAAAAACATAATTTAGAAGCAGAGCTGCAGAGATTACTCCTGTCTCTCATTAAATAAAGGATTAGTACTTTATTTACTGAAAGCGACAGATGTCTGTCAGAATTTTTGATATGCAATATACCAAAAAATTGAATGAACTTCACATTTTTTTTTATTTCTATTTACTGAAGTGCTTCTGTATTTCTTGGTAGAAGTGAAATGGAAGAAGAGAATTATCTGTTTTGGAATAATAACTATTAGGGAGACATGAGTTATTCAGCACAGGTTTGTTTCCAGTTATAAGAGAAATCTTGGTTTTCCTTAGTCAAGAAATGTGGAAACCATTTTTTTTCCTGTATTTTATCTTCTCTAGAGAGTTGCTTTGTAACACTAGTACACTAGTCTCAAGGGGTGATAGCACTGAAAAGTGTGTCATTCTGTCCCTTTCTTTGAAAATACCATAGTGCCATTTAGTCATTGCACAAAGCATGGCAAATATTAATTAAGCTCTGTTTATGTGTTGAGCACTGTAGATGAGTAAGATGAATTTTTATCTTATTGAACATCAATAATGAATAATATCCAAACCTGAATTCCTGTTTCAACTTGACCTAAACAAAGCTTAGCTACCTAAACTTATTAGCCATAGAGCCATGGTATTTGTGCCTCAGTTTCCCCATTTGAAAAGTTGGGATAATGAGAATGCCTACATTTAAATGTCTACTTAAGGCTGGGTGCAGTGGCTCATGCCTGTAATCCCAGCACTTTGGGAGGCTGAGGCGGGCAAATCACATCCTGGCTTACACAGTGAAACCCCATCTCTACTAAAAATACAAAACAAAATTAGCCAGGCGTGGTGGCAGGTGCCTGTAGTCCCAGCTACTGGGGAGGCTGAGGCAGGAGAATGGTGTGAACCTGGGAGGCAGAGCTTGCAGTGAGCCAAGATTGCGCCATTGCACTGCAGCCTGGGCAACAGAGCGAGACTTCATCTCAAAAAAAAAAAACAAAGAAAACCAAAAGTCTACTCAGTTTTGTATGCAAAATTTCAGTACTTAATGAATGAATATTATACCAGATATAGTGCCTACTCTCAGGGAGTTTCTATTTATATTTTTGTATTTTCTAAAGTATGCTTTTTCATGGATTTGATGACAGGGAGGAAATGGAGAGCAAGAGTACAACAATTAAACTGTGTTTCATTGAGTTTGTATGTTGTGAGCATATGGTATTAGACAAATGGCAGGACTCTGCCACCTACCAGGGTTGACCTTGGTCAAATCCTTTAGTGTTTAGACCCTCTTTACTCTTCTCTGATGGGAATAATAAATACAATATCACATTGTTATGCTGTTAATACTTCAATAATTAAATAAGGTGATTCATGTGAAAGCATTTTATTAAATTATAAAATGCTGTTCATATATAAAGTATAGGCTAAGTATCCCTTATCGAAAATTCTTGGGATCAGAAATGTTTCAGATTTTGGATACTTGGGATTTTGAAATATATTCATTGTTCTGGAGAACCTAAATGCTCCAAAATCTGAAAATTTTTTAGTGCAAACATGATGCTCAAGGAAAATACTCACTGGAACTTTTTTTTTTGTTTTTTGAGAAGGAGTCTCACCCTGTCGCCCAGGTTGGAGTGCAGTGGCGCGATCTTGGCTCACTGCAACCTCTGCCTTTTGGGTTCAAGTGATTCTTCTGCCTCAGCCTCCCGAGTTGCTGGGATTACAGTCATGCATCACCCCACCCAGCTAATTTTTGTATTTTTAGTAGAGATAGGGTTTCACTGTGTTGGCCAGGCTGGTCTCGAACTCCCGAACTCAGGTGATCCACCCACCTCGGACTCCCAAAGTGCTGGGATTACAGGCGTGAGCCACCACGCCCAGCCTGGAACATTTTTTATTTCAGATTTTTAGATCTGGGATCTTCAACCTATAGTATTGTGAGCTTTTGATTATGCAACTGGTTGTGATTAGGTAACTGGTTGTGATTTTTTTATTACTTTCTTATTTTGCCTTTCTGCCGTATCCCAACTGCCCAGCTGCCATGTGATAAGGGTACCCAAATGTATTTTAATAGTCTAAACCAAATGTTACAGGGAAAATCATTCTTTTAACAATACTATTACATTGCAATGAAAAAAATTGTTTAGAAATTATTTAATATTTTATTACCATGTTATGTCCCCTGTAAGTGTCTTTTTTCTTATAGATTATAGAAATACGGGGGCATTATTGGATTGTAACATTCTGCATTGTAAATAGAAAATGTGTTCTATGATTTTTATAGTTTAAAAGAAAATAAAATTTAAACATTAAAATTGAATACAAGTTCATAGTTCTTAGTTATGGCATTAACAATTTTTGGCATGCAACAAATTTATTTCTCTCTATTTTGTGATGTAATTTTAAAAAACTTGGCAGTACATACCTATGCTCTCTGATCCGTACCTTTTCTAATTAAACAATGCAATTCAAAGGTATTGCATATGATTCAGAAATGGCTGAACAAATATCTTATTTTTTGAAACAATAACATGACTATATATTATATGTATTTTATAAACTCTTGGGAAATATAGAGGAAAATTTACTAATCATTTTTACCTATTTCTTTCTTTTATAGAGAATAAAATTCTTCTTAGTTTGAATTTGTCATTTATTCTAACCACAGGATATAGCTTATGACATTAAGTTTGAGAAAGGACAACAATGAAATCACTTTAAGGAAATATATAAACATATTTATAGAGGCTGAACGCACAGTAAAAATAGTTTGGAAATTAAAAGTGTAGAGAGAAAAGGAGACAAACTCGTTTCAAAAACGTTTGGAAATGAACAATAACAGCTATGCCAGAATTCAGGATATTGGACTAGACTAAAAAACAAGAGATCCTGAAAAAGGCCCTTGCACGGTTGTCATCATGCAATTCATTTATTTATTATCTCATTACAGAGAGGAGGGAAGGGAGTATTTTAGGCCTGTGTTTTTAGATCACTGCAGGCTGTTTTGTAGCAACAAATGTTTTTTGCCAATATAACCCACAATACCACCCATATACTTTTTCTTCTTTTGCTCTCCAGTTTTATATTTAATGGGTTAGAGATACAAATTGCTTATAAATTTTACTTTCTTCCCCACCCATTAAAATACACAGACATTACGCAGATAATGCATTGCAATATGATTTTATATAGTGAATGCAGATTCTATTTCACCACTTTTTCTTTTTACCACATGCTTAAAATATCAAGAAGCAAAATTGTTCAATGTTATTTGGATTATGTATTTAATTCAAGAGCTATTCACTGAGTATTTATTATGTGGTTGTGCAGGATACAGTAGTGTGCTTGTTTCTTGTATTCATGTAATTTGATTATTTATTCAGTGAAGGGAAGCTTCTAGAATCAGAATTAAATGATAGGTAATGACTGGCCGATCCTTAGTGTTACCAAGCTTTTCAATGACAAATTATGTTGTCTTGCCGGTTTTTGTTATGGGAATATGATTTGTGTGCGCTTGTTTCAACTTAAATTATAGGACTGTTTTACTTCAGTCTTGAAAATATCAAATAAATGATAAATGAGCTACAGCCAGTCATGACATGGGCAAGATCATAATAATTTTCTCCAAAGCACAACAGCCTAATAAATCTTCATTTTGAGTAACCAGCAATCAACAGAGGCAAGCTTTACTTATTCTACAGCTTATGCCAATTTCTCTGATATGAAACAGGACCAGAGAATCAAAATCAAAATTTTACCAAATGGCAGTTGAGTTAATAGAGGTTAAAGCTCTTCAAAAAATAAAAATTTCCATCAAAGTGTAGGATAATATTTGAAGAATATAACAGATACCATTGCCAATACTTTTTTGTTACATAGCCTGTCTTCTCATTAAGTATTTGTTGAAGAGAGAAATAAAACTCACAAAGAAGTTAAGATATTTCCACTCAAAAATAAGATTGTCTATGAGTTTTATGTTAAAAAAGACTAAAGTTCCATAAACGAGCATTTTTGTATTTTAGAATGTAAGTCTCTGTCTCTCTCTGTATTTTTCAGGAAGATATTGCTATCTGAGGCTATTTCAAGGAACCAAATTAGTTCTGAAAACTTCTTTGTAGGCTAGTTGTTGACAAATGTCAACTTTCATATGACTTTCTATCCCCAACCTCAGCCTTCGTTATAATGTCTATACTTTGGAGACTATCGATTATGCAATTTGTTAAGGTGCTTAGTTGTCAGTCTGAATATAGGTTTGTGATTATTCTGGTATAAGCATGAAGTGCATCTCAGATAAGGCTTGAGATGCCTGTATTAGCGTATTCGAGACATACAGTCCAGTAAACCCTGGAGTTACTCAATAAAGATGGAGGATGATGACAAATATGACAGTATAATGGAGTTTTTAAAAGCACCCAAGAAATATTGTTAAAAATAATATTTGTAGAGAGGGAGGGAGGGGGGTGAGGGTTGAAAAACTTACTGTTAGATACTATGCTCACTACCTGGGTGATGGGATCAGTCATACTCCAAACCTCAGTATCACATTATATATCCATGTAACAAACCTGTACATGTACCCCCTGATTCCAAAATAAAAGTTGAAACTATTTAAAACATAATAATATTTATTAATTAGCGAGATTAAGGATCTAAAATTTGATAACCTTATTTGCAACTTTCTAAGCAGAACTTTTGATATATGCCAGTTTTTCCTTGGTGAGATTGAGGAATATCACCACTCAATATCACTTTGCAACATGATATCGAGGCTTCAAAAAAGTCGTTGGAGAGAAACGAGTATGGTTTTGACAATAACTGGAGACACTCAAGCTTAGATCAAGTATAAAGATATCACCCAAATGTAATTATGCCAAACAGTATTTCTCACTTGTTTTTGAAACCTTACTAGCATTTTAAATTTATTTATTGTGCATATCTCAGTTCATCTCTTCCACTGAAATTGCTTTAGTTTTACATCACTTGAAATCTGTGATTTTTTAAAGTTTGTGTTGTGAACTCATTCTTCCCTGACATTCTCCTCTTTTTTCTCATTGGTCCCTTTTTTCATGTTAGAATATAGCAAATTGTCTCTGTGAAACAAAATATTTATAAGATAAAGAGATGCTGCTTGATAAGTTTGTGAATACGTTAACAATTTTCCAAAATTTTTACTGACTTGTATTGGTCAGTACCTTAAAAATAATTATGGAATTTAATTTGAAATGTATAAACATAACATGTTTGAGGATCTCTATTTTTATAAGTGTATGTTGACTCTGTTAAGAATTTCAGAAAAGACCAGAGCCAGTGGCTCATTATTTTTCTAAACCTTCTGATAATGTATTTTTCTGAAGCACAGTATTTTTCCACAGTAATATCAAATACTAATGAGCAGGAGGGAGAAAAGTTTCTTCAATAAGGATTCCAAATCAATTTATTTAGGGTAAGATCATTCAACATTAATGTGTAGTCTCATGAGGTGCATTTCTCATAAGACTGACAAACTACAGGAAATCTTAGGCCTTAGGAAATGAGTTGCCGAGTAGTTCCTTCTAAACAAATTCTTTGAAATGCATAGAAAGCACAACTATTATGTGAAATACTGGTATAAACTATAATATTTATAAGTGAGACTAGTCAAACTATTTGAAAGCTTTCTTTGTATAATTGCCGACCTGCCTTTCCAATGGAAATATTGGTGTTCTTATTATGAATATTGCATTTCCTGTGTCTGTAATTTGGAATGGTGTGTTTATTTAATCATAGTTTGATTAATTTTTGCCCTTTTTCTCAAAGTTTACATTTTAAAGCATATAATATGATTATTTTTAAATAACTGTATTAGAGAGATGGGTTTTATTAAAACATATAATGTTCAATAAAGCAAGTATGAGTGAAATAAATTATTTACTTTCAGTTTGGAAGAGGTGAATAAAAAGTGCTTGGCCAATACCGTACCATTAATCTATTCTCTTTTCTCCTTTCTCTCTTTACTTCTCTCTCTCCAATAGAAGTGGAACAAAAAGGTAATTAAATACCTTTCATAAATTATATACTATTTATAGGCTAAGTTATTTAACAGTTTAACATTTAGTTAAAATAATTTTGTTATTAATTCTTATCTATTTTATGAAAATTTATTTACTACTTCTGCTGCTCAACTTCACTTTAATCTGTATTACTGACAAGAGTCACTTTCTTTTATCTAAGAAGAGTTTAGTAGTATAAAATTTTCAACAGTGTATTTTATTCCCCTTTATTTTTGAGTAGTTAGAAATCCAACTCATGGTGATGAATAGTGGTTGCTTTAATTTGTTTTTATTTCTATGCTAGTTAATTTTTCATAGCTCTGGCATGGTTTCCCTATTCCATAAATTTTTAACTATTTTGGGAAAAAGGGAAAAAGTTTTTCGAACCACCTAAAGTAAGTTACTTTAGTCATCAAGGATGGTTATTTAGCATAAAGCTTATATACAATTTTGATAACAATGGATACTTATCCTTTATAATTATAGCAAGCATATGAAATTCTTACAATCAATATTATTATGGATTGTATATTGATGATGGCCCTCTATCCTTGCTATGGAAGATTTTGGTAGTTAGCCTGTTCCCAAACTTGTTATTTCTCTAAAAGTAAAACTTTGGGCATTTTAGTAATGTACTTTTCTTTTTGATAATCTCCAAAACCTACCTGAGTTTCATCTTAGATTGTTTTCCATTGCATCTATGCTTATAGTTACTGTTTAAAAGCTAATCACTAATGCCAAAATAATAATACTTTAATCATTAAAAAAGGGTCAATATCCAAATTACTGTGATTTTCTAATTTTTTCACCCAGTACACTTCTAATCATTCCAAACATAACAGTAGACTGCATGATTATTTTTCAGTGTGTTTGCTTTGCAAATATATTAGAGCAGTGTTTCCCATAGTAGGTTCAGCGGAATTCTATACTCCAAAGAAGCTCTATGATAAAGGTGCCATGATCCAATTAGTGTGTGAAATTTGCTCACCCTTCCCACTTCTGCCTTGGAGATTCACGAATGTACTTAAGCAATTAGAATCTATGCCACAATTGTATGTAATATAACATTTCTTAAACACATGTGGCTAAGGATCCCTTTTTCCTTTCTGTGTAACATCTAGCTATGCCACTTGAAACACGTGATTCAAGGACCACCCTTTGGGAAACATTGCTTTATAGCCCCTTCACTACCGATGAATCAGCCAGGCTTTCTTACCACCATTCACATGATATGCTACTGAATCATACTAAAAATCAAGTGAATCAGATGATTCTTGGCCATTTTCATTCTGAAGTATGAGCAGCAAAATATTATAGCAAGTAATCTTGGGTTTTAATGCTCTTCTCATGTAACAGTAAAAGGTACATGTTTTTAATTTCCAATACTACTGTATTTAACAGGACATTTTTAACTGATTAAAATCTAGATCTTGGGTTCTTTTCTGTAACCTTTCACCTTTTCTTCTTTCCTTATTCCTTCTTTCCTTTCTTTTTCTTCCTTTCTCTTTTCCTTCCAGTATCCATCCATCACTCATTTTTAATTGTGTGGGTTGCATGCTCTGTGTGTGTTGTAGCAACGTTGGGAACTTTTTTGCTAAAAGATTCAGTGGCCTGTATTACAGGGCTTTTCTTTCTCCTTTATTAAAAAATTACTATGAGATATTCATCTGTTTCTTAATGATAACTACTGAATGGTGAATTTCATCAGAATGGAAACTATTTTTGTTTCGAAATATGTTCTTCAGTGAACTATTAAAAGTATTATGTGTAAACATTTGTATTTCTTATATGTCTATAGAATACATAGACATATGTTACATCTGATATATATTTCCAAAAATATTGTAGCATATTTACAAAGGTAACAATCACAGGAATGCACAGCTACTCACAAAAAGGCTAGACATTTTTCAGTTATCAAAATCAAAATGATTTTGAAATGAAGCCAAAATTAATGTGGAAGAATACTTTGTGTTCTTAAAAGAATGCAGCAGAATAATGATGGTGGGTATCTCTTGTTAGAGTTGCATTCCATTTGGTGAAAAATAAGACTATATAACAAAATATGAAATTAACATATTTATTTATTTTAACTGTTTCCCTTCCAACAGTTTTTCTTTGTCCTGGACTACTAAAAGGAGTATACCAGAGTGAACATTTGTTTGAGTCCGACCACCAATCTGGGGCGTGGTGCAAAGACCCTCTGCAGGCATCTGACAAGATTTATTATATGCCCTGGACTCCCTACAGAACTGATACCCTGACTGAGTATTCATCCAAGGATGACTTCATTGCTGGAAGACCAACTACAACCTACAAGCTCCCTCATAGGGTGGATGGCACAGGATTTGTAGTGTATGATGGAGCTTTGTTCTTCAACAAAGAGCGCACCAGGAACATAGTAAAGTTTGATTTGCGGACTAGGATAAAGAGTGGAGAGGCTATCATAGCAAATGCCAATTACCATGATACCTCCCCTTACCGATGGGGAGGCAAATCTGACATAGACCTGGCAGTAGATGAGAATGGGCTATGGGTAATCTATGCAACAGAACAAAACAATGGTAAAATTGTCATTAGTCAATTGAACCCTTACACCCTACGGATCGAAGGAACATGGGATACTGCATATGATAAAAGGTCAGCTTCCAATGCCTTTATGATTTGTGGAATTCTGTATGTGGTCAAATCTGTATATGAGGATGATGACAATGAGGCTACTGGAAATAAGATTGACTACATTTACAACACTGACCAAAGCAAGGATAGTTTGGTGGATGTACCCTTTCCTAATTCATACCAGTACATTGCAGCTGTGGATTACAACCCCAGGGACAACCTACTTTATGTATGGAATAACTATCACGTCGTGAAATATTCTTTGGATTTTGGACCTCTGGATAGCAGATCAGGTAAGTTCAACCTTTTATGGTACTCTTTGGGGAAATATTTACTGTTTGTTTTCAGCAAGTTCATTTTATGTTTTTATTAAACATTATTTGTGGTATTCTGGCCTGTGTACCTGAAAATTGTTCTTTGTCTTTGCATCTAAAGAAGGTTGCTGCTGATCACTTTCAGCTATAAAAATGTGTAACTGCAAGAAGTAGACTCTCCTTTGTTCTGCTCAACTCCAGTCTTCAGCTCTTCTTCTTTGAAGGGTGTTTGTTATTTTCAACAGGTTAGTTCTTTGTGGAGTGAACTGCACAAAACCATTGCTAAAATAGAATGCCAGCCTGTCTAATTAATTGTGAAATGCCCACAGAAGTGCTGTCTACTTGGAACTTGTCAAAGGGTTAACTTGATATTATGTTTCAGGAGCCCGCACCAATGTATTCACCTCACAGAGTGCATCACATCTGACCTCTCGTTTTGGGAAGGTTGTCAGTTTGAGTCTGCCTGTTCTGAATTAATTTGTATGTTGAGAAAAATGTTCATAACTGATAAGTACAGTAAAAATATACCTCAATTTGTATAAGACATTGCAATTTTTTATAGAGTTTTAATTGTAATTCTTTAAAAGTGCCCCTTTTCCATTGAAAACATACCATTTCCTTTTAATGTTGTTTAAAGACAATCATAAATACCTTTAATTTTTTTTCATTTTTATGTACTCAACTGAACACCATTCTCTTAAAGGTTAAAATTTTTAGCTAGTGTGTTATGTTAGTCCATTCTCACACTGCTGTAAAGATATAAACAAGACTGGGTAATTTATAAAAGAAAGAGGTTTAATTGACTCACAGTTCCACATGGCTAAGGAAGCCTCAGGAAACTTACAATCATAGCAGAAGGTGAGAGAGAAGCAAAGGCATGTCTTACAAGGCAGCAGGCAAAAGAGAATGAACAAGTGAAAGGGGAAGAGTCCCTTATAAAGCCATCAGATTTCATGAGAACTTACTCACTATCACAAGAACAGCACAGGGGAGACTGTCCCCATGATCCAATCACCTCCCACCAGGTCCTGCCCTCCACATGTGGGGATGTGGAGATTACAATTCAAGATGAGATTTGGGTAGGGACCCAGAGTCAAACCATATCAACTAGCCATAATAGTCTTCTCCAAGATAAAGTATAATGGAAAACTAAGATAGAGGTGTCTGAATTTTGATGGTAATATAGCAATTCGAAAATTAAATTATTTTTGCCATTCAGCTGTAAAAATGTATAACTACAAGAAATTGACTCTCCTTTGTTTTGCTCAACTCCAATTTTTAGCCCTCCTTCTTTGAAGGGCATTTAACATTTTCAGCAGGTTAGTTCTTTATATAGTGAAGTGCATAAAACCTTTGCTAAAATAAAGTGCAATCCTGTTAATATTTCTTATTTTCTGCATTATGTTTCGAATTACTCTTTTATTAGCACGACATTCTTCTAACTTAGTCTAGTATATGCATATCTTTTTACTGAAGTAGATTCTAAGTTTTTTATGGCCAATGGCCTTGCCTTACCCTTTCTTTTGTTGTATTTTTCTCTTAACATTATTTGTCTTCTCTGACTCTAGTATAATACATCGCATATATATAATAAGGCTCAATCACTCTTGTGGAATGAATGAATGAATGAATGGCTTTTCACTTCTTATTCAGATAGGATGACAAATTAGGTAGTATTTTCTCTAATCATGGAGAGGCTTCAGTCAGAGTGACAGCACTTGTTTCCACAATCAGCAATGCTGATATTACGTTGAATTGGCTTTTACGGAAAGAAAAGACTAAATATGCAATAGCAACAAAAGCAATTTCTCCTAAGTCCTCAACAAAATCTCCTAGACCAACTCTATTGTCTGACTCACCGCTGTACAGGTAAGGTTTTTTGTTTGTTTTTTTAACCCACTGCATTTACAGTTTAAAACCTGATCAATAATCCATTATCTAGAGTATTCTGGGAAGACACTCCTTTCATAGCTGTGATATTCTTAAATTAAAATTTATGTTTGGTTAGTGAAAACTTTGTTATGGATGGTTCTTAGCCTTTTTTGACTCTTAACTGGAACAAGAAGTGATTTCTAATATCTCAAAGGAATAATAAATAATAACTTTTTTTAGGTAATCAGTGAATAAGAGGCAATAACATAATTCAAATTTTATTTATTTAAAAGAGCATACCTTATTTTTATTTAGAATAATAGGTTAAAATTAATTACAATTTCAAGTTCTGATTTGATAAACTAAAGCAAGTTCTTAACTCAGTTTTATTAAGTTGTCCTTAAAGAATAAGATGGTACCATAATCCCATGTGTTTAAAAACTCGCCAAAAATATTTTTAGCATACATACAATTTTAGCATATAATAAACATATGAATATACTCATACACATATATGACTATATGCTTTTTGTACTATACATATAAGTATATATGTATAGTCATATGTGTATTAGTATACATATTCATATGGTTATTGTTATATGTTTATATATTCATATATGCATGTATCCCCCTCCATATGTATGTACATATCCCCCTCCATATGTATGTATGTACAAACATATGGGGGGGTAAGAGAATGAATGATTATAATTGTGAACATAAGTTAAATTATGCCTTCATTTAATTTTTAAAAATGTATTTGCTTGTCTGTTTATGGGAGTTAAAACATGGTCCATCTCACCCTCATGTACTAGTGCCGATATTTGTTAAAAGGATGCTATCGAAGGCTGGGTGAGGTGGCTCTTGCCTGTAATCCCAGCAATTTGGGAGGGCAAGGCGGGCATATCACTTGAGGTCAGGAGTTCAAAAACCTAGCCTGGCCAACATGGTGAAACTCCATCTCCACTAAAAATACAAAAAAATTAGTCTGGTGTGGTGGTGGGTGCCTGTAATCCTAGCTACTAGGGAGGCTGAGGCAGGAGAATCGCTTGAACCCGGGAGGCGGAGGTTGCAGCGAGCCAAGGTTGTGCCACTGCACGCCAGCCTGAGTGACAGAGCGAGACTCCGTCTCAGAAAATAAATAAATAAATAAAAGGATGCTATTGAAGTAGCAAACATTAAGAAGTGATAGACTTCAGCTTTTAAAATGAATTCCTAACTTAAGTCAGGAGATTGAATTTCATTCCTTTTGAACAACGACAATTAAGACTTTGTCTGTTTTACAAATAGTGAAATTTCACCTGTTAAATTTGTCAGTATAATCACAAAAAACTATCAATTTTCATGCATGAATGCTCAAATTGAAAAGCTAGTGCTTTAGCATGGACTTATTGCAGTTTAGAGGTGGAAAGACTATGTATAGAAATAAATTTTATGCATGATATGTGCTGATAGGAAAATTTCAATTAACGTTAATAGAAGCTGTTTATCTTATTTCACACAAACAGTTTCAGCTGGATATTTTTCTTTAGTAAATTACATTGACTTTTTTTTTTTCCCAAAGAAATTGCCTTTAGTGAATTCTTATTGCCATTTTATTTTGGGTCCTATGTGTCTATGTACAGAAACCCTCAACTTATTACAAATATGTTAGAGTCAAAAACTAATCCTAAATCTGTAGACCCAAAGTGTATTTGTCGTTACCATCTGTTGGTAGCAGGCTGAGTCTTTTTGCGATGATTTTAACTGTATTCCAATCAATGAAAAATCATTCTTTTGAAGTTTTTTATATAAAGGGGTATCTATGTTTTATGTCTCCTGTAAAAAGATCTGGTGTTGAAAAATAAAAGGCAAATATACTTCTCTTGGGTATATAAAGATCCTCTGGTGACACTTGGTGATGCTTACACATAGGTAGCATAGGCTTCTGAACATGAGCTTGGGAGTCAGAAGGACGTGGGTTTGAATTCTCTCTGTCTCTTGTTTGACTATGGGCAGGCTGTTCAGTCTTCAGTCTCGATTTCCTCAGACTATAAAATGGAAAAAATAACTCCAACCTCAGAAGATTATTGTTATATTTTAATGAGAAAATATATGTAATAGGCACAATACAGTAACAACCTAATAGATTTGCAGCAACCCTACAAGGACCATTTTTATCCACATTTTCTAAATGAAGGCCCTTTTAAAGCACTGCAGCTCATATAACTTATTCCAAAATTGTCCAGATGTTAGCACCAGGCACCCTCTAGATACAAACATCATTTGTAGTTCGTATTACAAGTTAATCACGATGTATTTGTACTCTAAAAATTGTATCTACTCTTCAACCATGAAATCAAATGATTTGTTTTTATAAGGGTCTTTTTTTTTTTAGTCTTTTTATCATTCCATTTTTTCTTTTTTTTAAAATTACTTCCATAAGTTTTTGAGGAACAGGTGGTATTTGGTTACATGAGTAAGTTTTTTAGTGGTGATTTGTGAGATTTTGGTGCACCCATCACTCGAGCATTATACCTGAACCAAATTTGTAGTCTTTTATCCCTCATCCCCTCCCACCCTTTCCCCCAAGTTCCCAAAGTCCACTGTATCATTCTTACGCCTTTTGCATCCTCATAGCTTAGCTCCCACTTGTGAGAACATACGATGTTTTCCATTCCTGAGTTACTTCACTTAGAATAATAGTCTCCAAGTCCATCCATGTTGGTGTGAATGCCATTAATTCATTCCTTTTTATGCCTGGGTGGTATTCCATTCTATATATTTATATCACAGTTTTTTTTATCCACTCGTTGATTGATGGGCATTTGAGCTAGTTCCATACTTTTGCAACTGCGAATTGTGCTGCTGTAAACATACGTGTGCAAGTATCTTTTGTGTGTAATGACCTCTTTTCCTCTGGGTAGCTATCCAGTAGTGGGATTGCAGGATCAGATGGTAGTTCTACTTTTAGTTCTTTAAGGAATCTCTACACTGTTTTCCATAGTGGCTGTACTAGTTTACATTCTACAAGTGTCATTTTTAAAGTCTGAAATGGTAACCTTGGAGGAAAAACATGAAAAAAAAGCTTAACTCCTCAAAGTATTCTAAAAGTGGTTTCAGGAGTTATTAATTCCAGTTCCTTACTTTTCCTAACACTCATCCCCTGACTTTTAATTGTCACATTTTTAAAAATACCTACCTTTTGTTGAGCTGCCCAATTGTATGACATGTATGTTTGCATTATTTTTCAGAAGAAATGTCTTGAGAAATGGTACAATCTGTGAAACATTGTTTTCAACAATAGCTATGTTAAGAAATTAATTTCAATTGACTTTTTAAACTTGTATTTAAAATGCTTTCAGAGACTCTAAGTGAAGTTTCTCCTTGAAAAAAATCATTAATTGGCCAGTTTTTCTTGGCAAAGTTTAGAAGAAGTTTAAAATTCATTTACTATGTTTCTCTAAAAACATTACTTTTGGAACACTATCCTGTTGTCACCTATTCTGCATGATATTAAATGTAAAATTGCCAGCATTTTTGTCATTTCTCAGCATGAAATTGGTGGAAACATAAATCAGAACTTATTTTGATACTGCTATTTAGCATTCATATAGCAAATATATTTGCAAATAATTTCTTAAAATTTTAAGTAACATAGTTATATTTCACATATTAAGGAAATTACAAATGCAAAGCATCTCTAATTTTTTATAAAAAGTTTTTTTGGAACTAAGTAGACTTTGATTCATATTGTAATAATCTTATTTATATTGTTTTAGTCAGTTTCTTCTACAAATTACTTTTTTTTTTTGATTGGAGACAGAGTCTCACTGTGTTGCCCAGGCTGGAGTGCAGTGCCACACAGTCTCGGCTAACTACAACCTCCATTTCCTGGGTTCAAACGATTCTCGAGCCTCAGCCCCCTGAGTAGCTTGACCTCCCAAAGTGCTGGGATTTCAGGTGGGAGCCGCTGAACCCAGCCCATCTACAAATTCATAAAATGTCTGATAAATACTTGGTGCTTTGTAAAGACTGTTGAATGATTAAATGGATAAATGGACTATATTTTTAAAATCTGCTTTTTCAAGATACTAGGTGAATAGGAGTATAATTTCTAAATGTGATTTATTAAGATTACGTGTATGCTCCTCAAGTAGTCATCTTCACTGTCAGCACATGGATCTATAATCTAAGTTTTAGTAAGTCACTCCCCTACCCTGTACCACCAGCTTCTCCCTTGCTTCACCCACATTGTTGTGAGCTTTGGTAATCTAAGGGGCAGTTCAGCATGTGATAAAGAGAAGTACATTAATACATAATGTGTTTTCTTGCAGAAGAAATTAAAGTCAGTAATTTTACAGTATGGAAGAAAGTGGGCAACTGTTTAAAGAATTCTATATTAAGAACATAAATTGTTTAGTTGACAAATTGTAGGGATTTCTTCAACTTGAAGAAAATGGAAAATATATTATTTTTAGAAATGCATAATAGTTGTGTTCTCTTGAAAATACATTTTGTCTAAAGAACCAGTGATTCAGCTTTGGACACAGGTACCAAAATGATTTTAAGCATTAGCACTTGAGTACAAAGTACATGTGAAAGCACTTCCTCTGTTTTTTCTGGGCAGAGCACCAGATACAGAACTATCAAATCTAGAATTTTCTTCAAATATACTTTCACCTGAGCCTATTTCCTATCTTATAAAATACAATATAAAAGTATACCTTTATTATTACCTTTAACTGGCTATTTTTTGTAAGATGTACATTTAAAATGTTCAAATAATACTCAGCTGCTTTGCAGGTTATTTGAGTGATTCTCACATGAGCATCATAACTCTAAAACCATATGTTATATCCTGATACAGCTGGTGGGAGGGGGTCAGATAGTTGCATCACTTGCCTTTAGCTATGATTAGTGCCTGGTTTTGACTGACTTTCACCTTTAACTCTTCTCTCTCCCAAACCACCTTCTGCCAAATTGATTATTCATTAATAAAGAACAGTGAGAAGAGAGGTATTTTCTTTGACTCCTACAGTTTGTTTCTAAGCTGTCCATCAAACATTCTAATTTTCCTTGTTAAATATTCACATGTTTTCCAGTATTTGCTACTGAAGGAGGATGGGAAAGTAGGTTCAAATTGGTAATAACAGGCATAGAAGCTGAGTTTCAAAAATTTCCTAAAATTAGTACGTCTAACAGATCTAAAAATCTACTGGTTGAGATTTAGTGAAAAACACATCCAGCAATAAGTACTAACAATAGAATGATAAAGAGATGTAGCTACTGTCTTGTTACCTGCTGTTCTGCTTCCCAAACACAATCCACATTTTCTTGAAAGCCGTTTGAGATTATGTAAATATAACCATTCTTATGTACGCTAAAGATGGTAGAATCTAAACCAACAAAAAGCCTACACATAACAGTTTAACAATGAGGATATGGTGCACCTTCTGTCCTTATAATATGCAAATTAAGTGCATTTGTGTTTCCAGTAAAAGCTGTGGCTGTGTAGTGATGAATAAGAACTTTAAACACACATGACACCTCGTTAAAATGTAATTTTCACATCATATATCTGAGCCCTTTACTATGACAGCTAAGTAATGTGAGTGCTGGGCAGAGAATCCTGAACATTTTGAAACTGCCACGTGTTTAATAGGTAGCTGAATCTGCTTCCTGAATGGTTTAGTTAAATATGGTGCACCCTCGTCAGAAAATAGAGCCTAAAAGTAGTAGGATCTTAAATCAAACTTGTCCTCAGCCTAGGGTATGATTCCTTCACAGTTCCACTTGAGATACCACATTGTCTCTAAAGTTTAATTTACATCTATCTTAGTAGCTGAGTGAACTTTACAAAAAGGAAAAAATAGTCAGCAACTTGTTGCTAATTTCAGCCCTATCTGTATTTTTATGCATCAGCTGTTTTCTCTGTCTGCAGAGGAGCCCCTTCTTTTTCTTTCCAGTGCTGCTTCTTTGCTTGCAGTGACAGCTGCTGCCTGAAGGACATTGCTGCTGCTGATTTTTCAGGGAGCACAGCCAAAGCTTGTGAAATTTTCAAGAGCTATTCCATTGCCACTTCACAGCAGCTGAATTTTCTCTTACGCTTTTTTTTAAACCTTTCCTGTATTTTTATTTCTTCATAATTGAGGGTAAAACTTCCCAGAATGACATCTGCCTTTCAGGCTCTGAGTAAAAGAATCACAGTCCTGTACAAAGCAAAGCTGAACTTAACTATACAGCTGAACCTAGTGTTTGTTATTCATCTGACTAGGTGACCTTCCAAATGGATGAGAGAAGAGGCAAAGAATAAAAAGGTTCACAAATGCTCTAATGTTAGTTGTGTTTCTACAGAATGATGTCCCTGATAAATGTATAATTGTTAGACATGAAATCAAAATCATTTCTACGTGTATTTCACAGTAATAAAGAAAGATGACTTATTTGTGAATAAGCTTCCCACTCACACCAGCTGTCCTTTCTGTAGCCATTTCACTGCTCATTAGCATGTCCACCAGAGGGCAGGCAGGTGGAACTGGAATAGTGTTGTTGCTCTTCATTGGCACGTCTTTTAAGGGTTGGTAACAGTGCCAAAAGTAATGATTATCTAGGGGTTCCACCATAAGAATCCAATGCTTCTACCCATCTTAGCACAGATAAGTGAGAGTTGACTCTATTACGTAATAGCTGTTAGAATAGCCAAGTCGGACATATGCTTCACTTCTCTGTTTTTAACATTTTATTATTATTATTCTTACTCTTCTTCTTATTATTATTATTATTTTTTGAGATGGAGTCTCACTCTGTTGCCCAGGCTGGAGTGCACTGGAGCGATCTCGGCTCACTGCAAGCTCCGCCTCCCGGGTTCACACTATTCTCCTGCCTCAGCCTCCCGAGTAGCTGGGACTACAGGTGCCCGCCACCATGCCCGGCTAATTTTTTTTGTATTTTTAGTAGAGACGGGGTTTCACCATGTTAGACAGGATGGTCTCTATCTCCTGACCTCATGATCCACCCGTCTCGGCCTCCCAAAGTGCTGGGATTACAGGTGTGAGCCACTGCACCCGGCCTGTTTTTAGCATTTTTAAGTGGTGTTCAAATACCTTGGACTAGGCTTGACAGGCAATAGTATGAGTTTTTAAGCACAAAGGTATTTCCTTCTTAATAACTACTTTACCACTAGAAAGCTAAATTATCGGATAATAATGATTAATGACAAAATAATTCAAGATACGTAAATGACAGGTAAAATCTACTATACTATATAATTTTACAAGATGAGGTATGTTAACTGATTTCCCTGAAAACAAATGGAGAACACTTCATCTTATTTACTTAAAAAGAATTCTGGCTGTTTTTCATTATACCTTTCAGTAGTACAAATCAATGGCCAAACTTTTTGCATCTATTTATACTAGCGAAGATACAAATCAAGATTAGCCAGTGCTTTCTATATAAAATGCCTTGTGATTGCAATATTTTAGCCTTAAAATTTTTTTTTTCCAATAATGTTAGAAAAAACAATTCTGGCTGGGCTCGGTGGCTCATGCCTGTAATTCCAGCACTTTGGGAGGCCAAGGCAGGCGGATCACGAGGTCAAAAGATCGAGGCCATCCTGGCTAACATGGCGAAACCCCGTCTCTACTAAAAATACGAAAAATTAGCTGGGAGTGGTGGTGGGTGCCTGTAGTCCTAGCTACTCAGGAAGCTGTGGCAGGAGAATGGTGTGAACCCAGGAGGCAGAGCTTGCAGTGAGCAGAGATCCGATCGTGCCACTGCACTCCAGCCTGGGTGACAGAGCGAGACTCCATCTCAAAAAAAAAAAAAAAAAGAAAAGAAAAGAAAAAACAATTCTGCCAAAAAACATACAGGAGTAAGTGAAGAGTTAGGTATTTGTTGACATTAAGATTTATCTGAAAATTATCTCTAATGCTAGTTATTTTTTTAAGTGAGAATGTCTTTGAAGAAACTTTTGCCTTTCAAAACAAGAAAATAGTACTATATTTAGAAACACACTACTCATTAAATTATGAAATAGATTATTTTTAAAACATGGCAAATCTTTCAATATCTACGATAATTTGGCTGTTAGCATTCATATTTAAATAGTAAATGAAAGTTAAGACTTCTGTATTTTATGAGAAGCCCACTGAGGGCCATGGGTAGTTTGTGGTGAGGTAAAGTGGAATTGAAAGAATTAAGAAAAAGACAGGGGCTGGAGCCAAGATGGCCGAATAGGAACAGCTCCGCTCTACAGCTCCCAGCGTGAGTGACGCAGAAAACGGGTGATTTCTGCATTTCCATCTGAGGTATCGGGTTCATCTCACTAGGGAGTGCCAGACAGTGGGCGCAGGACAGTGGGTGCAGCACACCGTGTGCGAGCCGAAGCAGGGCGATGCATTGCCTCACTCGGGAAGCGCAAGGGGTCAAGGACTTCCCTTTCCTAGTCAAAGAAAGGGGTGACAGACGGCACCTGGAAAATCAGGTCACTCCCACCCCCATACTGCGCTTTTCCGATGGGCTTAAAAAAGGGCACACCAGGAGATTATATCCCACACATGGCTCGGAGGGTCCTAGGCCCATGGAGTCTCGCTAATTGCTAGCACAACAGTCTGAGATCAAACTGCAAGGCAGCAGCGAGGCTGGGGGAGGGGCACCCACCATTGCCTAGGCTAGCTTAGGTAAACAAAGCAGCAGGGAAACTCGAACTGGGTGGAGCCCAACACAGCTCAAGGAGGCCTGCCTGCCTCTGTAGACTCCACCTCTGGGGGCAGGGCACAGACAAACAAAAAGACAGCAGTAACCTCTGCAGACTTAAGTGTCCCTGTTTGACAGCTTTGAAGAGAGCAGTGGTTCACCCAGCACGCAGCTGGAGATCTGGGAACGGGCAGACTGCCTCCTCAAGTGGGTCCCTGACCCCTGACCCCCGAGCAGCCTAACTGGGAGGCACCCCCCAGTAGGGGCAGACTGACACCTCACACGGCCGGGTACTCCTCTGAGACAAAACTTCCAGAGGAGCTATCAGGCAGCAGCGTTTGTGCTTCACAAAAATCCGCTGTTCTGCAGCCACCGCTGCTGGTACCCAGGCAAACAGGGTCTGGAGTGGACCTCTAGCAAACTCCAACAGACCTGCAGCTGAGGGTCCTATCTGTTAGAAGGAAAACTAACAAACAGAAAGGACATCCACACCAAAAAACCATCTGTACATCACCATCATCAAAGACCAAAAGTAGATAAAACCACAAAGATGGGGAAATAACAGAGCAGAAAAACTGGAAACTCTAAAAAGCAGAGCGCCTCTCCCCCTACAAAGGAATGCAGCTCCTCACCAGCAACGGAACAAAGCTGGACGGAGAATGACTTTGATGAGTTGAGAGAAGAAGCCTTCAGACGATCAAACTACTACGAGCTACAGGAGGAAATTCAAACCAAAGGCAAAGAAGTTGAAAACTTTGAAAAAAATTTAGACGAATGTATAACTAGAATAACCAACACAGAGAAGTGCTTAAAGGAGCTGATGGAGCTGAGAAACAAGACTCGAGAACTACGTGAAGAATGCAGAAGCCTCAGGAGCCAATGCGATCAATGGGAATAAAGGGTATCAGTGATGGAAGATGAAATGAATGAACTGAAGCGAGAAGGGAAATTTAGAGAAAAAAGAATAAAAAGAAACAAACTCCAAGAAAAATGGGACTATGTGAAAAGACCAAATCTACGTCTGATTGGTGTACCTGAAAGTGATGGGGAGAATGGAACCAAGTTGGAAAACACTCTGCAGGATATTATCCAGGAGAACGTCCCCAATCTAGCAAGGCAGGCCAACATTCAGACTCAGGAAATACAGAGAATGCCACAAAGATACTCCTCGAGAAGAGCAACTCCAAGACACATAATTGTCAGATTCACCAAAGTTGAAATGAAGGAAAAAATGTTAAGGGCAGCCAGAAAGAAAGGCAGGGTTACCCACAAAGGGTAGCCCATCAGACTAACAGCTGATCTCTCGGCAGAAACTCTACAAGCCAGAAGAGAGTGGGGGCCAATATTCAACATTCTTAAAGAAAAGAATTTTCAACCCAGAATTTCATATCCAGCCAAACTAAGCTTCATAAGTGAAGGAGAAATAAAATACTTTACAGACAAGCAAATGCTGAGAGATTTTGTCACCACCAGGCCTGCCCTACAAGAGCTCCTGAAGGAAGCACTAAACATGGAAAGGAACAACTGGTACCAGCCACTGCAAAATCATACCAAATTGTAAAGACCATCGAGGCTAGGAATAAACTGCATCAACTCACGAGCAAAATAACCAGCTAACATCATAATGACAGGATCAAATTCACACATAACAATATTAACTTTAAATGTAAATGGACTAAATGCTCCCATTAAAAGACACAGACTGGCAAATTGGATAAAGAGTCAAGACCCATCAGTGTGCTGTATTCAGGAAACTCATCTCACATGCAGACACACATAAGCTCAAAATAAAAGGATGGAGGAAGATCTACCAAACAAATGGAAAACAAAAAAAGGCAGGGGTTGCAATCCTAGTCTCTGATAAAACAGACTTTAAACCAACAAAGATCAAAAGAGACAAAGAAGGCCATTAAATAATGGTAAAGAGATCAATTCAACAAGAAGAGCTAACTATCCTAAATATATATGCACCCAATACAGGAGCACCCAGACTCATAAAGCAAGTCCTGAGTGACCTACAAAGAGACTTAGACTCCCAAACAATAATAATGGGAGACTTTAACACCCCACTGTCAATATTAGACAGGTCAACAAGACAGAAAGTTAACAAGGATACCCAGGAATTGAACTCAGCTCTGCATCAAGCGGACCTAATACACATCTACAGAACTCTCCACCCCAAATCAACAGAATATGCATTTTTTTCAGCACCAGACCACACCTATTCCAAAACTGACCACATAGTTGGAAGTAAAGCACTCCTCAGCAAATGTAAAAGAACAGAAATTATAACTAACTCTCTCTCAGACCACAGTGCAATCAAACTAGAACTCAGGATTAAGAAACTCACTCAAAACCACTCAACTACAGGGAAACTGAATAACCTGCTCCTGAATGACTACTGGGTACATAACGAAATGAAGGCAGAAATAAAGATGTTCTTTGAAACCAACAAGAACAAAGATAGAACATACCAGAATCTCTGGGACATATTCAAAGCGTGTGTAGAGGGAAATTTATAGCACTAAATGTCCACAAGAGAAAGCAGGAAAGATCCAAAATTGACACCCTAACATCACAATTAAAAGAACTAGAAAAGCAAGAGCAAACACATTCAAAGGCTAGCAGAAGGCAAGAAATAACTAAGATCAGAGCAGAGCTGAAGGAAATAGAGACACAAAAAACCCTTCAAAAAATTAATGAATCCAGGAGCTGGTTTTTTGAAAGGATCAACAAAATTGATAGACTGCTAGCAAGACTAATAAAGAAGAAAAGAGAGAATGATCAAATAGATGCAATAAAAAATGATAAAGGGGATATCACTGCCGATCCCACAGAAATACAAACTACCATCAGAGAATACTACAAACACCTCTATGCAAATAAACTAGAAAATGTAGTAGAAATGGATAAATTCCTCGACACATACACCCTTCCAAGACTAAACCAGGAAGAAGTTGAATCTCTGAATAGACCAATAACAGGCTCTGAAATTGTGGCAATAATCAATAGCTTACCAACCAAAAAGAGTCCAGGACCAGATGGATTCACAGCCGAATTCTACCAGAGGTACAAGGAGGAGCTGGTACCATTCCTTCTGAAACTATTCCAATCAATAGAAAAAGAGGGAATACTCCCTAACTCATTTTATGAGGCCAGCATCATCCTGAACCAAAGCCTGGCAGAGACACAACCAAAAAAGAGAATTTTAGACCAATATCTTTGATGAACATTGATGCAAAAATCCTCAATAAAATACTGGCAAACCGAATCCAGCAGCACATCAAAAAGCTTATCCACCATGATCAAGTGGGCTTCATCCCTGGGATGCAAGGCTGGTTCAATATACGCAAATCAATCAATGTAATCCAGCATATAAACAGAACCAAAGAGAAAAACCACATGATTATCTCAATAGATGCAGAAAAGGCCTTTGACAAAATTCAACAACCCTTCATGCTAAAAACTCTCAATAAATTAGGTATTGATGGGACGTATCTCAAAATAATAAGAGCTATCTATGACAAACCCACAGCCAATATCATACTGAATGGGCAAAAACTGGAAGCATTCCCTTTGAAAACTGGCACAAGACAGGGATGCCCTCTCTCACCACTCCTACTCAACATAGTGTTGGAAGTTCTGGTCAGGGCAATCAGGCAGGAGAAGGAAATAAAGGGTATTCAATTAGGAAAAGAGGAAGTGAAATTGTCCCTGTTTGCAGATGACATGATTGTATATATAGAAAACCCCATTGTCTCAGCCCAAAATCTCCTTAAGCTGATAAGCAACTTCAGCAAAATCTCAGGATACAAAATCAATGTGCAAAAATCACAAGCATTCTTATACACTAATGACAGACAAACAGAGAGCCAAATCGTGAGTGAACTCCCATTCACAATTACTTCAAAGAGAATAAAATACCTAGGAATCCAACTTACAAGGGATGTGAAGGACCTCTTCAAGGAGAACTACAAACCACTGCTCAATGAAATAAAAGAGAATACAATCAAATGGAAGAACATTCCATGCTCATGGGTAGGAAGAATCAATATCATGAAAATGACCATACTGCCCAAGGCAATTTATAGATTCAATGCTATCCCCATCAAGCTACCAATGACTTTCTCCACAGAACTGGGAGAAAACTACTTTAAAGTTCATATGGAACCAAAAAAGAGCCCGCATTGCCAAGTCAATCCTAAGCCAAAAGAACAAAGCTGGAGGCATCACGCTACCTGACTTCAAACTATACTACAAGGCTACAATAACCAAAACAGCATGGTACTGGTACCAAAACAGAGATATAGATCAATGGAACAGATCAGAGCCCTCAGAAATAATGCTGCATATCGACAACTATCTGATCTTTGACAAACCTCAGAAAAACAAGCAACGGGTAAAGGATTCCCTATTTAATAAATGGTACTGGGAAAACTGGCTGGCCATACGTAGAAAGCTGAAACTGGATCCCTTCCTTACACTTTATACAAAAATTAATTCAAGGTGGATTAAAGACTTAAATGTTAGACCTAAAATCATAAAAACCCTAGAAAAAAACCTAGGCATTACCATTCAGGACATAGGCACGGGCAAGGACTTCATGTCTAAAACACCAAAAACAATGGCAACAAAAGCCAAAATTGACAAATGGGATCTAGTTAAAGTAAGGAGCTTCTGCACAGCAAAAGAAACTACCATCAGAGTGAACAGGCAACCTACAGAATGGGAGAAAATTTTCGCAACCTACTCATCTAACAAAGGGCTAATATCCAGAATCTACAATGAACTCAAAGAAATTTACAAGAAAAAACAAACAACCCCATCAAAAAGTGGGCGAAGGACATGAACAGACACTTCTCAAAAGAAGACATTTATGCTGCCAAAAAACACATGAAAAAATGCTCACCATCACTGGCCCTCAGAGAAATGCAAATCAAAACCACAATGAGATACCATCTCACACCAGTTAGAATGGCAATCATTAAAAAGTCAGGAAACAACAGATGCTGGAGAGGATGTGGAGAAATAGGAGCACTTCTACACTGTTGGTGGGACTGTAAACTAGTTCAACCATTGTGGAAGTCAGTGTGGCGATTCCTCAGGGATCTAGAACTAGAAATACCATTTGACCCAGCCATCCCATTACTGGGTATATACCCAAAGGACTATAAATCATGCTGCTCTAAAGACACATGCACACGTATGTTTATTGCAGCACTATTCACAATAGCAAAGACTTGGAACCAACCAAATGTCCAACAATGATAGACTGGATTAAGAAAATGTGGCACATATACACCATGGAATACTATGCAACCATAAAAAATGAGTTCATGTCCTTTGTAGGGACATGCATGAAGCTGGTAAACATCATTCTCAGCAAACTATCGCAAGAACAAAAAACCAAACACCGCATATTCTCATTCAAAGGTGGGAATTGAACAATGAGAACACATGGACACAGGAAGGGGAACATCACACTCTCGGGACTGTTGTGGGGTGGGGGGTGGAGGGAGGGATAGCATTAGGAGATATACCTAATGCTAAATGACGAGTTAATGGGTGCAGCACACCAGCATGGCACATGTATACATATGTAACTAACCTGCACATTGTACACATGTACCCTAAAACTTAAAGTATAATAATAATAAAATAAAAATAAGAATAAAAATAAAGAAAAAGACAAAAATGAAAAATGGAATTCAGGCACACAGATCTGCTGTGAGATGTAGAAGCAGCAGTTGAAATTGGATTTAAGTCAGAAGATGAATGATTCATTGATTGATTCTTTTTTTATTCCTTTCTTTCCTTCAGACAGGTACTATGTCTTTAAGTGGAGCTGAACCGTGCCACTATTCTATGTTCTGTGGTTGTTACAAGAAAGAACAAGGCAGGCATTGGCCCTGTCTTCATGAACTTACAGTCTATTGAAAACAAATTGAGAAGAAAGAAAAAAGGGGATGGTTAAAAAAAAGAAAAAAAAAGGCAGTATTCCCTACTATTTTTTAGGTGTTTCCTGGCCATTTACAAAGATTATCAGATGTAAGTCTATCAATAATCATGCAAAGACAGCATCATACTGATTACCAGATGAAGAAATTGAGCATCAGGGAGTTTTAATAATTAAAATGTCACATACGTAGTCCAGAGCTACATTTAGAATCCTCGTCTGCCTGACTTTCTGCTTTGTCACATTGCCTCCATCAGGGATTTAAAAGAATACAGGTGCCACAACTGAGAAACAAGGTAAGGAAAAGCAGGATGGACATATATTAGAACTGAAGTCAAAGCAGATAAGCTAAAGGAGCAAATAAATGCAAGGCAACAAGGACATGTGAATCTTGAAGTGGAATCTGGACAAGCAAACAGTAACCAGTGTTGGAGAGCAGGATTCCTCCGTAGCGGTCTGTGGCCTGTTAGGAGCAGGGCCATACAGCAGAAGTTGAGCCGCAGATGTTGAGCAGCAGGTGAGCGAGCATTACTGCCTGAGCTCCGCCTCCTGTCAGATCAACAGTGGCATTAGATTCTCATAGGAGTGAGAACCCTATAGTGAAGTGTATATGCAAGGGATCTAGATTATGTGCTCCTTAATGATAATCTAACTAATGCCTGATGATCTGAGGTGAAACAGTTTCATCCCAAAACCTTCCCCTCAAATTCCTGAGTTAAGAATTTGCTTTAGTTTATCAAATCAGAGCCTGAAATGGTAATTAATTTTAACCTATTATTCTAAATGAAAATAAGGTATGACTTTTCAATAAATAAAATCTGAACTATGTTATTGCCCCTTATTCACTGGTTAACTAAAAACCATAATAAGTTATTATTATTTCGTTTGAGATTACATATTTAACCCTTAAAAACAAACACTATTAGGTACAGAGAAGGGAACTAAGGCTCAGATATATAAAGTCTCCTGCCCAGAGGAACCCTTTTCGTAAGTGTAGATTTGGGCCCAATTCTGAATTACAAAGCTGAAATACTTTGTGCTTTCAGTAGAAAAAAGTATAATGCAGACAAGCATACAGAAGATAGTGATATAGTGGTGTGTGGATTGTGGTATGTGTGTGCATTTAGACAAATTTGAAGAAACGATTTAATTATTGGAGGATTAGAAAGATTAGTTAGAAACTTTTGCAGAGATTCTGAACAATTTGAAAAACTAGAGATTTGGAGACTGAATATGTATTAGATTTAACTCTAGCATACATTATTTGCATGTTCTTAATTTTGATGTAAACTGGACATTCAGATGTATTGCTAACAACACTCTCATGCTTATATCTATGAGCAGGATTGACAAAATGGTGGAAATGGTGAAAAGTAGAATGAAGAAAGGAAAGGAGAAATAAAAGGGAAATACATTTTTTATTTGAAAATAAATGAACAAGTAATGGATGGGCTCACTTTCTTCTAAAGAAAGTGATGAAAGAACAGCATTTTCTTATTTTAAAAAGTTATTTCCCAGGATTGATTTAACTGACCTTGGGTAGTTAACAATATGATTAAGGACAAAGTGAGGAGTGCTTATATACTGCTGGTTGGAATATAAAATGTTACAACCACTTGGAGAGCAATTTGTCCATACTTACCTCGGGAAGAAAAGTATTTTGTTCCTGCTCTTATAGATTCTCAGCTTGGGCTCTGTAACCAAAAACAGATTAACAAGAATAAAGAATAGAAATTTTTGCTTTTATTTAATATAAGTTTTGTATAACATAGGCTTCCTAAGGAAATAAAGACCCCCAAAGTGATTAAACTTCAGTGCTTTTACAATAGGCTTGGAAAGCCTATTATATTGCCTATTATTATATTGCCTAATAAGCATATTATTATGGAAAACCATGGAAAAATGTGATAGGACAAAGGGGTATGAGTTAAAAGCAGTAGACTGGAGAAATGTTGGCAAGTTCTGTTCATTCAGATTTCTCTCAGTGTTCCTTCATCCTCAGAGATAAGAATGCTCCTTTCCTCTGGGTATTTGGAGAGTACTTCTTACATGATGGTCTTATGTTCTGCTTCAGGGGACTGTCAGAGGTATTTTCCTGCACTAGTGGTTTCTCTTCAGGTTATAATATTCAGTATGCTGGCTGGGCACAGAGGCTCACAACCTGTAATGCCAGCACTTTGGGAGGCTGAGGTAGGTGGATTGCTTGAGCCCAGGAGTTCAAGTCCAGCCTGGACAACATGGTGAGACCCCGTTTCTACAAAAAAATGCAAAAATTACCAGAGCATGCTGGCATTCACCTGTAGTCCTAGCTACTCAGGAGACTGAGGTGGGAGGATCACGTGAGCCTGGGAGGTGGAGATTGCAGTGAGCCAAGATTGCTGTACTGCACTCCAGCCTGGGTGACTGAGCAAGATCCTGTATCAAAAATATATATGTATTCAGCATGCCAAGGTGCCATATTTGGGGGTATTGTGTACTGAACCTATTATTACCCCAACTGAAACTTCCCCCAGGAAGTTTTACAGTCCAAAAATTGAGTTGGTAGATTGTCCCATATCCCATTGAAATAGTCTGTCAGTCCTAGGAAGAGGATAGTTCAGTTAAATAATTGTATCTCATTTCGGGAGACACCATAAAGGTAGAAATAGGGAGCTCCCCTCCCCAAACTCCTCTAGATGGTATGAACAATCAAGCATTTAGTAAGGCACATTTCTATGAAAAAAAAAAAACACACAAAAATGAAAAAGATAACTGGTTAGAACAAACTATAAATTCTGTTTTTGATTCCAGAAGGCAGTCACTCAGGATTTCAGGACATTTGGCTCAAAGTGTCTTTAGATGATGGCATGAGAATGGAAGTAGTCATTCAATAAATTTCCTGGCTTGTAGTCTGAATGCCTCTGGTGATGAAAGAGTTACGGTTACTTCTCAGAGCATAGTATGGAAGTTTCCAGTCTCAATGTCCAGGGCTTCTTTAGATATTCCTAACAAGAACCTGAGCAGTAAGGTTTTAACCCTCAGTGGTAACAACTTAAGAGGGTGAGAGAAAAACTGGAAACATTAATTTGAAGAGTTATAATCAGGTATTGGAGGATGCTAGAATTGAGCATGATCTAGTCTACTTTACAGAGACATAACAAAGTTTCAAAGACAGAGAACAGGATTAGATTCTATGTTTGAAATAATATTGGAATAATTTTATTCTCTATAGTTACTTCCAATTCTATCAAAGTAAGACTAATTTGATAGCAAAATAAGTCCAACCCCATTAAACTTTTCCTCATTATTTACATTAGTGCAGCAAGAATGTACTTGACCACATAGGTGCTTTTTTGAATTTGCTTCCCTGTCACTTATGATAAGGAATCTCAGATTAGACTTTTAAAAGCGCCTGGAGGCTAGGACACCAAGCCAAGGGACTTGCCATCAGTCTTTGCCTGTGGCACCTATAGATTTGGGTGAAATCCACTCTTCCCAAGATACTCAATGTACTTGGAGGTTCCTGAGCCTGCCGGGAAGTGACCTTCCTTATTCACATGTAAGGCTGAGAATTCTGTAAGCCAGGTCCAAGGCCAGTTTCGAAGGGTCTTTGTAATCATTGGCCCCATGAAATCAAATTTAGTTCCTTAAAACTTTCTAGTCATATCTGATTCTATACATATTATTTTCAAATATGACCTTCCAGTCAAAGGCTTAGCAATATAACCAATGTTTCTAGTTATTTTCTGTTATAAAAAGTACATATTCTTATTGAACTTATTCATATATTTATATTGCCTTGAAAATAAGAATAATCAACAGTAGTTTCCAAATCTAGAGAGATCAGGCAGAGAAAACAAATAAATATTTTATTTTTCTTTATAGTTTCCCAGATTGTTGTAAGGTATAGACAGCTTGAGAGAAAAAGAGAAGTTTTCTTTAATTTGAAAAACAAAATATTAAAGAACCAGCAATATCTCAATCAAAAAAGTAATTTAAAAATTATAATATTCCTTATGAGTTCATTTAGTTCCATGTAATTAATTCTTTTTATGCTTGATTGTAACCACCCAATGGGTTCACCTTGCCCACTGCCTAGAAAGATCTGAGTGGATATATATATATTTATTTATTTATTATTATTATACTTTAAGTTCTAGGGTACATGTGCACAATGTGCAGGTTAGTTACATATGTATACATGTGCCATGTTGGTGCTCTGCACCCATTAACTCCTCATTTAACGTTAGGTATATCTCCTAATGCTATCCTTCCCCCCTCCCCCCACACCACAATAGGCCCAGGTGTATGATGTTCCCCTTCCTGTGTCCATGTGTTCTCATTGTTCAATTCCCACCTATGAGTGAGAATATGCGGTGTTTGTTTTTTTATTCTTGCGATAGTTTGCTGAGAATGATGGTTACCAGCTTCATGCATGTCCCTACAAAGGACATGAACTCATCATTTTTTATGGCTGCATAGTATTCCATGGTGTATATGTGCCACATTTTCTTAATCCAGTCTATCATTGTTGGACATTTGGTTGGTTCCAAGTCTTTGCTATTGTGAATAGTGCTGCAATAAACATATGTGTGCATGTGTCTTTACAGCAGCATGATTTATAATCTTTTGGGTATATACCCAGTAATGGGATGGCTGGGTCAAATGGTATTTCTAGTTCTAGATCCCTGAGGAATCGCCACACTGACTTCCACAATGGTTGAACTAGTTTACAGTCCCACCAACAGTGTAAAAGTGTTCCTATTTCTCTACATCCTCTCCAGCACCTGTAGTTTCCTGACTTTTTAATGATCACCATTCTAACTGGTGTGAGATGGTATCTCACTGTGGTTTTGATTTGCATTTCTCTGATGGCCAGTGATGATGAGCATTTTTTCATGTGTCTTTCAGCTACATAAATGTCTTCTTTTGAGAAGTGTCTGTTCATGTCCTTCGCCCACTTTTTGATGGGGTTGTTGGTTTTTTTCTTGTAAATTTGTTTCAGTTCATTGTAGATTCTGGATATTAGCCCTTTGTCAGATGAGTAGATTGCAAAAATTTTCTCCCATTCTGTAGGTTGCCTGTTCACTCTGATGGTAGTTTCTTTTGCTGTGCAGAAGCTCTTTACTTTAATTAGATCCCATTTGTCAATTTTGGCTTTGGTTGCCATTGCTTTTGGTGTTTTAGACATGAAGTCCTTGCCCGTGCCTATATCCTGAGTGGTATTGTCTAGGCTTTATTCTAGGTTTTTTATGGTTTCAGGTCTAACATTTAAGTCTTTAATCCATCTTGAATTAATTTTTGTATAAGGTGTAAAGAAGGGATCCAGTTTCAGCTTTCTACATATGGCTAGCCAGTTTTCCCAGCACCATTTATTAAATAGGGAATCCTTTCCCCATTTCTTGTTTTTGTCACGTTTGTCAGAGATCAGATGGTTGTAGATATGCGGCATTATATCTGAGGGCTCTGTTCTGTTCCATTGATCTATATGTCTGTTTTGGTACCAGTACCATGCTGTTTTGGTTACTGTAGCCTTGTAGTATAGTTTGAAGTCAGGTAGCGTGATGCCTCCAGCTTTGTTCTTTTGGCTTATGATTGACTTGGCAATGCGGGCTCTTTTTGGTTCCATATGAACTTTAAAGTAGTTTTTTCCAGTTCTGTGGAGAAAGTCATTGGTAGATTGACGGGGATGGCGTTGAATCTATAAATTACCTTGGGCAGTATGGCCATTTTCACAATATTGATTCTTCCTACCCATGAGCATGGAATGTTCTTCCATTTGATTGTATTCTGTTTTATTTCATTGAGCAGTGGTTTGTAGTTCTCCTTGAAGAGGTCCTTCACATCCCTTGTAAGTTGGATTCCTAGGTATTTTATTCTCTTTGAAGCAATTGTGAATGGGAGTTCACTCACGATTTGGCTCTCTGTTTGTCTGTCATTAGTGTATAAGAATGCTTGTGATTTTTGCACATTGATTTTGTATCCTGAGACTTTGCTGAAGTTGCCTATCAACTTAAGGAGATTTTGGGCTGAGACGATGGGGTTTTCTAGATATATAATCATATCATCTGTAAACAGGGACAATTTCACTTCCTCTTTTCCTAATTGAATACCCTTTATTTCTTTCTCTTGCCTGATTGCCCTGGCCAGAACTTCCAACACTATGTTGAATAGGAGTGGTGAAAAAGGGCATCCCTGTCTTGTGCCGGTTTCCAAAGGGAATGCTTCCAGTTTTTGCCCATTCAGTATGATATTGGCTGTGGGTTTGTCATAGATAGCTCTTACTATTTTGAGATATGTCCCATCAATACCTAATTTATTGAGAGTTTTTAGCATGAAGCGTTGTTGAATTTTGTCAGAGGCCTTTTCTGCATCTATTGAGATAATCATATGGTTTTTGTCATTGGTTCTGTTTATATGCTGGATTACATTTATTGATTTGCATATGTTAAACCAGACTTGTATCCCAGGGATGAAGCCCACTTGATCATGGTGGATAAGCTTTTTGGTGTGCTGCTGGATTCGGTTTGCCAGAATTTTATTGAGGATTTTTGCGTCGATGTTCATCAGAGATATTGGTCTAAAATTCTCTTTTTTGGTTGTGTCTCTGCCCGACTTTTGGTTCAGGATGATGCTGGCCTCATAAAATGAGTCAGGGAGGATTCCCTCTTTTTCTATTGATTGGAATAGTTTCAGAAGGCATGGTACCAGCTCCTCCTTGTTCCTCTGGTAGAATTTGGCTGTGAATCCATCTGGTCCTGGACTTTTTTTGGTTGGTAAGCTATAATTATTGCCTCAATTTCAGAGCTTGTTATTGGTCTATTCAGAGATTCAACTTTTTCCTGGTTTAGTCTTGGGAGGGTGTATGTGTTGAGGAATTTTTCCATTTCTTCTAGATTTTCTAGTTTATTTGCGTAGAGGTGTTTATAGTATTCTCTGATGGTAGTTTGTATTTCTGTGGGATCGGCAGTGATATCCCCTTTATCATTTTTTATTGCATCTATTTTATTCTTCTCTCTTTTCTTCTATTAGTCTTGCTAGCAGTCTATCAATTTTGTTGATCTTTTCAAAAAACCAGCTCCTGGATTCATTGATTTTTTGAAGGGTTTTTTTGTGTCTCTATTTCCTTCAGTTCTGCTCTGATCTTAGTTATTTCTTGCCTTCTACTAGCTTTTGAATGTGTTTGCTCTTGCTTCTCTAGTTCTTTTAATTGTGTTGTTAGGGTGTAAATTTTAGATCTTTCCTGCTTTCTCTTGTGGGCATTTAGTGCTATAAATTTCCCTCTACACACTGCTTTAAGTGTGTCCCAGAGATTCTGGTATGTTGTGTCTTTGTTCTCGTTGATTTCAAAGAACATCTTTATTTCTGCCTTCATTTCGTTATGTACCCAGTAGTCATTCAGGAGTAGGTTGTTCAGTTTCCATGTAGCTGAGAAGTTTTGAGTGAGTTTCTTAATCCTGAGTTCTAGTTTGATTGCACTGTGGTCTGAGAGACAGTTAGTTATAATTTCTGTTCTTTTACATTTGCTGAGGAGTACTTTGCTTCCAACTATGTGGTCAATTTTGGAATAGGTGCAGTGTGGTGCTCAGAAGAATGTACATTCTATTGATTTGGGATGGAGAGTTCTGTAGATGTCTATTAGGTGCAGAGCTGAGTTCAATTCCTGGAAATCTCTGTTAACCTGGTTCAGTTCCTGGATATCCCTGGATAATCCCTGGATATCCCTGAGTTCAATTCCTGGATATCCCTTTCTGTCTCATTGATCTGTCTAATGGTGACAGCGGGGTGTTAAAAATCTGCCATTATTATTGCCTGGGAGTCTACGTCTCTTTCTAGGTCTCTATGGACTTGCTTAATGAATCTGGGTGCTCCTGTATTGGGTGCATATATATTTAGGATAGTTAGCTCTTCTTGTTGAATTGATCCCTTTACCATTATGTAATATCTTCCTTTTCTCTTTTGATCTTTGTTGGTTTAAAATCTGTTTTATCAGAGACTAGGATTGCAACCCCAACCTTTTTCTGTTTTCCATTTGCTTGGTAGGTCTTCCTCCATTCCTTTATTTTGAGCCTATGTGTGTCTCTGCACATGAGATGGGTTTCCTGAATACAGCACACTGATGGGTCTTGACTTTTTATCCAGTTTACCAGTCTGTGTCTTTTAATGGGAGCATTTAGCCCATTTACATTTAAGGTTAATATTGTTATGTGTGAATTTGATCCTGTCATTATGATGTTAGCTGGTGATTTTGCTCATTAGTTGATGCAGTTTCTTCCTAGTCTTGATGGTCTTTACAATTTGGCATGATTTTGCAGTGGCTGGAACCGGTTGTTCCTTTCTATGTTTAGTTCTTCCTTCAGGAGCTCTTGTAGGGCAGGCCTGGTGGTGACAAAATCTCTCAGCATTTGCTTGTCTGTAAAGTATTTTATTTCTCCTTCACTGATGAAGCTTAGTTTGGCTGGATATGAAATTCTGGGTTGAAAATTCTTTTCTTTAAGAATGTTGAATATTGGCCCCCACTCTCTTCTGGCTTGTAGAGTTTCTGCTGAGAGATCAGCTGTTAGTCTGATGGGCTTCCCTTTGTGGGTAACCCTACCTTTCTTTCTGGCTGCCCTTAACATTTTTTCCTTCATTTCAACTTTGGTGAATCTGACAATTATGTGTTGCTCTTCTCGAGGAGTATCTTTTTGGTGTTCTCTGTATTTCCTGTATTTGAATGTTGGCCTGCCGTGCTAGGTTGGGGAAGTTCTCCTGGATAATATCCTGCAGAGTGTTTTCCAACTTGGTTCCATTCTCCCCATCACTTTCAGGTACACCAATCAGACATAGATTTGGTCTTTTCACATAGTCCCATATTTCTTGGAGGCTTTGTTCATTTCTTTTTATTCTTTTTTCTCTAAACTTCCCTTCTCGCTTCATTTCATTCTTTTGATTTTCCATCACTGATACCCTTTCTTCCAGTTGATCAAATCGACTACGAGGCTTGTGCATTCGTCACATAGTTTTTGTGCCTTGGTTTTCAGCTCCATCAGGTCCTTTAAGGAGTTCTCTGCATTGGTTATTCTAGTTAGCCATTCGTCTAATTTTTTTTCAAGATTTTTAATTTCTTTGCCATGGGTTTGAACTTCGTCCTTTAGCTCAGAGTAGTTTGATCATCTGAAGCCTTCTTCTCTCAACTCATCAAAGCCATTCTCCGTCCAGCTTTGTTCCATTGCTGGTGAGGAGCTGCGTTCCTTTGGAGGAGGAGAGGCACTCTGATTTTTAGAGTTTCCAGTTTTTCTACTCTGTTTTTTCCTCATCTTTGTGGTTTTATCTACCTGTGGTCTTTGATGATGACAACATACAGATGGGGATTTGGTGTGGATGTCCTTGCTGTTTGTTAGTGTTCCTCTTAACCGTCAGGACCCTCAGCTGCAGGTCTGTTGGAGTTTGCCGGAGGTCTGCTCCAGACCCTGTTTGCCTGGGTATCAGCAGCGGAGGCTGCAGAACATCGGATACTGGTGACCAGCAAATGTTGCTGCCTGATTGTTCCTCTGGAAGTTTTGTCTCAGAGGAGTACCCAGCCGTGTGAGGTGTCAGTCTGCCCCTACCTCCCAGTTAGGCTACTCAGGGGTCAGGGACCCACTTGAGGCAGTCTGTCTGTTCTCAGATCTCCAGCTGCATGCTGGGAGAACCACTATTCTCTTCAAAGCTGTCAGACAGGGACATTTTAGTGTGCAGAGGTTACTTCTGCCTTTTGTTTGGCTATTCCCTTCCCCCAGAGGTGGAGTCTACAGAGGTAGGCAGGCCTTCTTGAGCTGCAGTGGGCTCCACCAAGTTCGAGCTTCCCAGCAGCTTTGTTTACCTACTCAAGCCTCGGCAATGGCGGGCGCCCCTCCCCCAGTCTCACTGCTGCCTTGCCGTTTGATCTCAGACTGCTGTTCTGGGAATAAGCGAGGCTCCGTGGGCGTAGGACCCTCCGAGCCAGGCACGGGATATAATCTCCTGGTGTGCCATTTGCTAAGACCGTTGGAAAAGTGCAGTATTAGGGTGGGAGTGACCCAATTTTCCAGGTGCTGTCTGTCACCCCTTTCTTTGACTAGGAAAGGGAATTCCCTGACCCTTGCACTTCCCGGGTGAGGCGATGCCTCGCCCTGCTTCGGCTCACGCTGGGTGCGCTGCACCCACTGTCCTGCACCCACTTTCCGACACTCCCCAGTGAGATGAGCCTGGTACCTCAGTTGGAAATGCAGAAATCACTCATCTTCTGGGTCGCTCATGCTGGGAGCTCTAGACTGGAGCTGTTCCTATTTGGCCATCTTGGCTCCACCCTCCAAGATCTGTATATTGAGACAGGGAAATTGCAACAGAGAAAGAATAATTCACACAGACCCAGCTGTGTGGGAGACCAGAGTTTTATTATTACTCAGATCAGTCTCCCCGAGCATTTGGGTGTCAGAGTTTCTAAGGACGACTTGGTGGGGGGAAGCCAGTGAACCAGGAGTGCTAATTGGTTAGGTAGGAGATGAAATCATAGGGAATTGAAGCTGTCTTTTTGTGCTGAGTCAGTTCCTGGGTGGGGACCACAAGATCAAATGAGCCACTTTATCAATCTGGGTGATGCCAGCTGGTCCATCAAGTGAAGGTTTGCAAAAACATCTCAAACACTGATCTTAGGAGTAGTTTAGGGAGGGTCAGAATCTTGTAGACTCCAGCTTCATGACTCCTAAACCATAATTTCTAAACTTGTGGCTAATTTGTTAGTCCTACAAAGGCAATCTAGTCTCCAGGCAAGAAGGAAGTTTGTTTTGGGAAAGGGCTGTTATCATCTTTGTTTTAAATTATAAACTAAGTTCCTCCCAAAGTTAGTTCAGCCTATGCCCAGGAAGGAACAAGGACAGTTTGGAGGTTAGAAGCAAGATGGAGCTCAGTTATAATTTTGCATGATCTTGGGTTAGTTTTATGAATCAATCAGATTTTTTAACTAGAGTTCTGGAAATTTTTACCCAGTCAAAGCATATGATCTTATTATTGCCAGAGGCCAGGCATGGGTGGCTCATGCCCTTAGCCCCAGCACTTTAGGAGACTGACACAGGAGGATTGCTTGAAGCGAGGAGTTCAATACCAGCCTGAGCAACAAAGCAAGATCCCGTCTCTACACAAAATTTTAAAATTTAGCCAGGCATGGTGGCACACACTTGTAGTCCTGCCACATTGAAAGACTGAGATAGAAGGATTGCTTGAAGCCAGAAGTTCAATACCAGCCTGGGCAACAAAGTGCGACCCCATCTCTACAAAAATAAATTAATTAGCTGGGTGTGGTGGCACATACCTATAGTGTCTCAAATCCTCAGGTGGCTGACGTGAGAGGAGTGCTTGTGCCCAGGAGCTGGAGGCTGCAGTGAGCTATGATCACACCACTATACTCCAGCCTGGGCAACAGAGTGAGACTCTGTCTCTAATAAATAAATAGATAAATAAACAAACAAATAAATAAAATTATCAGAAACCTGTACTTCAGAGTATTTATTAGAGTATGTTTCATGAATTTGTTTGAAGATAGAGCAATTTTGGCCTGCTGCTAATTGTGAACATTTTCAGAGAAGAATCTGAGTAAAACAATAATTGTCTGTAAATGACAAAAGACTTAAAGTGGTCATGGTTAAAGATCTGATAGGAGCTTATTATAATGTGGCATATAATGTTCTAAGATAACTGATTATGAGTGATTTATGTAGACAGAAAGAACATTGACAAATTTCTAGGAATTTCATAAAATTTTTGAAACATTTATATTAAAAATATATAGCCATACAAATACAACTTAAAGAAGGTTAAGCATTACTTTTTATTTGACAATGCTTCTTATGTAATTCAGTATCTCAAATAAATCTAATGAGTTTAACATCTCTCTTTTTACAAGATGAGAGAACATATTATTTAAGATTTTCCAGGGGTGCTCTGGGAAATCACAAAGTTAGTTTTGAGGTCAAAAAGACTATTTAAATTTGATATTGAGGTGCTTGTCAAAAATGTGAAAAGTTTTGAACATGTCATTAAGTAGGCTTACTACTATGAAACAATACTTATTTATTTAACTAGTGTGACAATAAAAGATTTCAAAGGCAAATACCCTAAGTTAAATAACTGTGAAAAAAATTTTAGCTCTTCTAATATTGAGAAAACTTGGTTTTCCTAAGCAAAGATCTGATAAATACAACATGAAGCACAGGAAATTATTTTGCTAAGATACAAAAATCTTTGTTTCCTAAGTAGATTACTTAAAAGATAAAGAGAGATCTCTTATTTTTTAATAAGAACAGACCAATAATCCAAGAAAACTATCATTCTGGCTTTACATCATTATGCTTATAATGTTGTCTCATTTTCTTTAACTTAGAAATAAATCCATTCTATCTTAGCAGCTGGCTACACATAAAATTCTTTTCCTACAAACCCTCTACATGTTTTTTAACATCCATTCAGTTTTGATGCTACTCTTTTCCTTTTTCTCATTCTGGAACAACCAGTCATTCTACCTTAGGACAAAATTACTCTTTTTTTCCCCTTAAAAAAAGAAATATATGCTTCATACCACATTTCTCTTTTTAAATCAAAAACACATCCTACTTTTCTTGCACACTTTGCATAAAGATTTTTTTTCTTTACTCTTTTTATTCATAGGAGTTTCATTTATTTTTAACCGTTAGTAACATTTCTTTTCTTTTTTTTTTTTTTTTGAGACAGAGTGTTGCTGTGTCACCCAGGCTGGAGTGCAGTGGCGTTATCTTGGCTCACTGAAACCTCTGCCTCCCAGGTTCAAACAATTCTCCTACCTTAGCCTCCCAAGTAGCTGGGACTACAGGTGCGTGCCACCATGTCCAGCTATTTTTTTTTTTTTAGTAGAGACGGGGTTTCACTATGTTAGCAGGCTGGTCTCCATCTCCTGACCTCGTGATCCGCCTGCCTCGGCCCTCAAAGTAAGCAACATTTCTTTTTCAGAGAAAACTAGGAAATAGACAATTGTGAATTGCCTGTCATATGTCAGTATTCTGTAGCTGAGTGGCACATTGACAAATATACTATCTTGTGTTTTATAGGTATATGCTATTTCCTCACGGTATAGTTTCTCATGTGTATTAACATACCCAAATATATTTAGTTTCTTTATACTGTATAAAAACAAGATGCCAAAAATACATAAATTTAAATTATGTTCAGTAATGAATGTTTCAGTATTATATTCTATTTGGAAATTTTGAAACACACACATAAACACTATATACATATATATATAATTTAGCATAATTCTAAGGTTGAAAGTTACTATAAATATTTTTTAGAAACTGAATTTAGGCAGACATAGTATAATACCAAACAAAGCTAACCAACATTTTAACTTATTTCCCTCTTAACTATTTTTAACCTTATTTGGCTACTAAATCCAGTAGAATAAAAATGTATGCTCATATTATACGTAATGCTAATAACTCAGAATACATAGCTATTTTTATTAAACCAACCATATTAAACTAATCTTTTATATCAACAAACATATCCAAGTCATGTGAACATGAAAACTTTTCACATTCTGTATTTCCTGGGGTTTCAGGAATATTTATTTTATGTAAATGTTCATTTATCTCTAAGCCAATTTGAATAAACCATTACAGAATTTTATAAATTAATTTGGTAACACTATTCAGAAGTAGGAGAGTATCATGTATACATTACATATACATATACAAGTTTTCATGTGCGTCTGTGTGAAGAGACCACCAAACAGGCTTTGTGTGAGCAACATGGCTGTTTATTTCACCTGGTTGCAGGCGGGCTGAGTCCGAAAAGAGAGTCAGCGAAGGGAGATAAGGGTGGGGCCGTTTTATAGGATTTGGGTAGGTAAAGGAAAATTACAGTCCAAGGGGGTTTGTTCTCTGGCGGGCAGGAGTGGGGGTCGCAAGGTGCTCAGTGGGCAGGAGTGGGGGTCGCAAGGTGCTCAGTGGGGGTGCTTTTGGAGCCAGGATGAGCCAGGAAAAGGACTTTCACAAGGTAATGTCATCAGTTAAGGCAAGGACCGGCCATTTACACTTCTTTTGTGGTGGAATGTCATCAGTTAAGGTGGGGCAGGGCATATTCACTTCTTTTGTGATTCTTTAGTTACTTCAGGCCATCTGAGCGTATAGGTGCAGGTCACAGGGGATGTGATGGCTTGGCTTGGGCCCAGAGGCCTGACATTCCTGCCTTCTTAATAAGAAAAATAAAACAAAATAGTGTTGAAGTGTTGGGGTGGCGAAAATTTTTTGGGGGTGATATGGAGAGAGAATGGTCGATGTTTCTCAGGGCTGCTTCAAGCGGGATTAGGGGCGGCGTGGGAACCTAGAGTGGGAGAGATTAAGCTGAAGGGAGGTCTTGTGGTAAGGGGTGATATTGTGGGGATGTTAGAAGAAACATTTGTCGTATAGCATGATTGGTGATGGCCTGAATACGGTTTTGGATGAATTGAGAAACTAAATGGAATAACAGAAGGAGAAAAACAGGTATAAAAGGTCTAAGAATTGGGAAGACTCAGGATATCTGATTAGAGAGTGCCTAAGGAGATTCAGCATAGTCCTGCCAGCAAAGATTATGTATTTACTTCAAGAGTTAAGAGTGGCAGTTTGGGGATAGCACCAGGAGATATCAGTTGTGATGGCTTGGAAAAACAGTGTAAACCAGCAGTGTAAACAAGAGCAGGGCATGTATGAGTAGTTGAGAACGGTGAATAGGAGTATGACTAGACAGAAGATAGTAGGGATGACAGGTTTTTTGGGGCACAGTCTAAGTTGGTCTGGTGTCGAATGAGACTGGGGCCTAATAAAAAGGAGCATCTATACAGGAGCTTAAATGGGCTGTACCCTGTAGCATTCTGAAGACAGGCCTGAATTCTGAGAAGGGAAAGTGGTAAAAGTATTGTCCAGTCCTTTTTAAGTTGGTGGCTGAGCTTGGTGAGGTGTGTTTTTAAAAGACCTTTAGTCCATTCTACTTTGCTTGAAGACAGAGGACCGTAAGGGATATAAAGGTTTCACTGAATACTAAGAGCCTGAAAAACTGCTTGGCTGATTTGACTGATAAAGGCTCGTCTGTTATCAGACTGTATTGAGGTGGGAAGGCTAAACTGAGGAATTATGTCTGACAGAAGGGAAGAAATGACTGCAGTGGCCTTCTCACACCCTGTAGGAAAGGCCTCTACCTATCCAGTGAAAGTATCTACCTAGACTAAGAGGTATTTTAGTTATCTGACTCAGGGCATGTTGAGTAAAGCTAATTTGCCAGTCCTGGGTGGGGCAAATCCTCGAGCTTGATGTGTAGGGAAGGGAGGGGGCCTGAATAATCCCTGAGGAGTAGTAGAATAGCAGATGGAACCCTGAGCAGAATAGCAGATGGAACACTGAGAAGTTATTTCTTTGAGGATAGATTTCCACGATGGAAAGGAAATGAGAGGTTCTAAGAGGCGGGCTAGTGGCTTGTACTATAGCATCATCTGCCTTTGCTGGTGTGTGGCGATTAGGCCTGGTGGAACCGCCATCAATAAATCAAGCATGATCAGGGTGAGGAACAGGAAAGAAGGAAATTTGGGGAAATGGGGTTAATGTCAGGTGGATCAGAGAGATACAGTCATGGGGGTCAGGTGTGGTATCGGGAATAATGTGGGAGGCAGGATTAAAGTCTGGGCCAGGAACAAAGGTAATTGTGGGAGACTCAACAAAGAGTGGGTATAGCTGAAGGAGCGGGGAAGCAGAAAGTATATGCATCAGGTATGAGGAAGAAAATAGATTTTGGAAGTTATGAGAACTGTAGAGAGTGAGTTGAGCATAGTTTGTGATTTTGAGGGCCTCTAAAAGTAATGCAGCGGCAGCCGCTGCATGCAGACATGAGGACTAGGCTAAAACAGTAAGGTCAAGTTGTTTGGACAGAAAGGCTACAGGATGTGGTCCTGGCTCTTGTGTAAGAATTCTGACCGCGCTAACCATGCCTAGGAAGGAAAGGAGTTGTTGTTTTGTAGAAGGTGCTTGGGTTTGAGAGATCAGTCGGAAACGATTGGCAGGGAGAGCACGTGTGTTTTTATGAGAATTATGCTGAGATAGGTAACAGTTGAGGAAGAAATTTGGGCTTGATTGAAGTAATGGGGGCTGTCTGTGAAGCTTTGCGGCAGTACAGCCTAGGTAATTTGCTGAGCTTGATGGGTGTCAGGGTCAGTCCAAGTGAAAGCGAAGAGAGGCTGGGATTAAGGGTGCAAAGGAATAGTAAAGAAAGCATGTTTGAGATCTAGAACAGAATATTGGGTTGTAGAGGCAGGTATTCAGGATAGGAGAGTATATGGGTTTGGCACCACGGGGTGGATAGGCAAAACAATTTGGTTGATAAGGTGCAGATCCTGAACTAACTTGTAAGGCTTGTCTGGTTTTAGGACAGGTAAAATGGGGGAATTGTAAGGAGAGTTTATAGGCTTTAAAAGGCCATGCTGTAGCAGGCGAGTGATAACAGGCTTTAATCTTTTTAAAGTGTGCTGCGGGATGGGATATTGGCGTTGAGTGGGGTAAGGGTGATTAGGTTTTAATGAGATGGTAAGGGGTGCATGATTGGTCGCCAAGGAGGGAGTAGAGGTATCTTATACTTGTGGGTTAAGGTGGGGGGATACAAGAGGAGGACCCAAAGGAGGCTTTGGATTGGGAAGAATGGCGGCAATGAGATATAGCTGTAGTCCAGGAATAGTCAGGGAAGCAGATAATTTAGTTAAAGTGTCTCAGCCTAATAAGGGAACTGGGCAGGTGGGGATAACTAAAAAGGAGTACTTAAAAGAGTATTGTCTAAGTTGGCACCAGAGTTGGGGAGTTTTAAGAGGTTTAGAAGCCTGGCCATCAGTACCCACAACAGTTATGGAGGCAAGGGAAACAGGCCCTTGAAAAGAAAGTAATGTGGAGTGAGTAGCCTCCGTATTGATTAAGAAGGGGACAGGCTTACCTTCCACTGTGAGAGTTACCCGAAGCTTGCCATCCGTGATGGTCTAGGGGGCTTCCGAGGCGATCGGGCAGTGTCAATCTTCAGCCGGTAAGCCAAGAAGGAGTCAGTCAGAGAGCCTCTTGGGCCAGAGTTCCAGGAGCTCTGGGAGTGGCTGCCAGGTGAGTTGAACAGTCCAATTTTCAGTGGGGTCCCACACAGATGGGACGCGGCTTAGGAGGAATCCCGGGCTGCGGGTGTTCCTTGGCCCAGTGGCGAGATTTCCAGCATGTGTAGCAAGTTCCTGGGGGAGGAGGTTCTGGAGGAACACCTGGCTGCTACAGTTCAGTCGTTTGGAAGTTCTTGTGTGCTGGAGATGTGGCTGGGGTTTGTCTCACAGTGGAGGCAAGGAATTGCAACTTTTTTCTGTTATTGCACACCTTGAAGGTGAGGTTAAGTCCTGTTGTGGGGTTTGAGGGCCAGATTCTAGTTTTTGGAGTTTTATTTAATGTCGGGAGCAGATTGGGTAATAAAATGTATATTGAGAATAAGATGGCCTTTGACCTTTTAGGGGCTAGGGCTGTAAAGTGTCTCAGGGTTGCTGCCAAACGAGCCATGAACTGGGCTGGATTTTTATATTTGATGAAAAAGAGCCTAAACGCTATCTGATTTGGGGTAAAGAAAAAGGAGCATTAACCTTGACTATGCCTTTGGCTCCAGCCACCTTTTTAAGAGTAAATTGCTGGGCAGGTCGGGGAGGGCTAGTCACAGAACGAAACTGTAAGCCAGACCAGGTGTGAGGAGGGGAGGCGATAAAAAGATTACAGGGTGGAGGAGCGGAGGCTGAGGAAGAATTGGGGCCTAGCTTGGCCTGTCGAGGAGGGGAGAGGTCAGATGGGTCTGTAGAAAAGGAAGATTAGAAAGACTCAGCGACGCTTGGGGTCGGTACTGAGGGGACAGGAGGGAGGGAAAGAAGGAAGATTTGGGACGAGTTGCACTGGGCACAGAGACTAGGAAGGGACTGATGTGTAAAAGAATGCCTGGACGTCAGGCACCTCAGACCATTTGCCCATTTTACGACAAGAATTATTTAGATCTTGTAGGATGGAAAAATTGAAAGTGCCGTTTTCTGGCTATTTGGAACTACTGTTGAGTTTGTATTGGGGTCAAGCAGCATTCCAGAAGAAAATAAGATGCTTAGATTTTAGGTCAGGTGAGAATTGAAGAGGTTTTAAGTTCTTAAGAATACAGGCTAAGGGAGAAGAAAGAGGAATGGAAGGTGGAAGCTTGCCCATAGTGAAGGAGGCAAGCCCAGAGAAAAGAGTAGAGACACGGAGAAGGGGTGGGGGTTTCTTCCCCTCCAGAAAAGCAGAGAAAGGGTTGGGACACAGAAATAAGGGATTGAGGCACAGAGATAAGAGGTCAGGGTGCGGAAATAAGGGATTGGGGTGCAGAGATAAGAGGTTGGGGTGCGGAAATAAGCGATTGGGGGGTTCTTGCCCCCTAGGAAAGCGGGACTTGCCGCTAAGGGTGAAGGAGAAGGGGTTGAGGGGTACTTGCCCCTGCCCCAGGAAAGCGGGACTTGCCGCTAAGGGTGAAGGGGAAGGGGTTGAGGGGTATTTGCCCCTGCCCCAGTAAAGCGGGACTTGCTGCTAAGGGTGAAGGGGAAGGGGTTGAGGGGTACTTGCCCCTGCCCCAGGAAAGCGGGACTTGCTACTAAGGGTGAAGGACCAAGGCAGGCGTCCCTGCATGGTCTGACACCCTTGAAACGTGAGTGTATAATCAGAGAGGCGTCCCTGCAATGATTAAATACCAAGGGAAGGCTGCCTTCCCACTCCGTGACCGGCGCCGGAGTTTTGGGTTCACGGATAAAACATGTCTCTTTTGTCTCTACCAGAAAATGAAAGGAATTGAAATTAAGAGAAGGGAGAGATTGAAGTGTGGCGCCAAGATTGAAAGGAGAAAGAGGTTGAGGGATAGTGAGGGAGGTTGGAGAAGAGAGTAAAAAGAGGCCGCTTACCGGATTTGAAATTGGTGAGATGTTTCTTGGGCTGGTCGGTCTGAGGACCTGAGGTCGTAGGTGGATCTTTCTCATGGAGCAAAGAGCAGGAGGACAGGGGATTGATCTCCCAAGGGAGGTCCCCCGATCCGAGTCACGGCACCAAATTTCATGCACGTCCACGTGAAGAGACCACCAAACAGGCTTTGTGTGAGCAACATGGCTGTTTATTTCAGCTGGGTGCAGGCAGGCTGAGTCCGAAAAGAGTCAGTGAAGGGAGATAAGGGTGGGGCCGTTTCATAGGATTTGGGTAGGTAAAGGAAAATTACAGTCCAAGGGGGTTTGTTCTCTGGCGGGTAGGAGTGGGGGTCACAAGGTGCTCAGTGGGCAGGAGTGGGGGTCGCAAAGTGCTCAGTGGGGGTGCTTTTGGAGCCAGGATGAGCCAGGAAAAGGACTTTCACAAGGTAATGTCATCAGTTAAGGCAAGGACCGGCCATTTACACTTCTTTTGTGGTGGAATGTCATCAGTTAAGGTGGGGCAGGGCATATTCACTTCTTTTGTGATTCTTTAGTTACTTCAGGCCATCTGGGTGTATAGGTGCAGATCACAGGGGATGCGATGGCTTGGCTTGGGCTCAGAGGCCTGACACAAGTAAACCTAAATATACATAGCCATACAGACAGCTTCAAACAGAGATCTTAGAGTTTTATTCTAAAATTTTAGTCATTATTCAGTAAAACGTATTAGTAAAAAATTACTGGTTTATCTCCACTTTACATTTGTATCCAAATTGTATTTCTGGAAAATGGGACAAGTTAGGGTTACCTGTTTACCTACATTTATAGAGGAGGCTTTTAAGATTTTTGTTTGTTGTTAAGTCATTTTCTGGAAGTTGTGGACTAAATTTTGGGTGATGGACACTGAAGCAGTTTGTTTTCAAAACGCCGATTATTTTTTTTCCTTTTGTTTAGAAGCAAGAGTTATCTCCCAGGAAGTTTGCATAGCAAAAAGATCGCCCTCAGGTCCTAGAGAGGACAGGGTCAAATATTTATGTCTGAAAGGCACAAAGAAAGGATGTAAGGTTTCTCTGAGGGCATTTTGAGGCATATCTATTATCATAGATTTAAGGTAATATTTTCTAAGTGCAGGACAATTATATTTCCAATGTTTTGACTTTTTAAAGTATCTGCAAGCATCTTGATATGAACAGGAGAGATTTGGGGATTGTTAAGAAGGATGGGTGGCCTTTGAATTGCTCCTAGTGCTGCATTCCTGTTTGTATAGACTCAATTTGTAAGACAATGGTAGTTGTTTTAAACTCTTCAGAAAACTGTGTTGCAGCCGGAATAATAAAGAGGCTGACCTACCTATCAAATTACATTATCTTGAATTTGCTACTTCATATCAGAGAACATATTTCCAACTAAAATGGAAATAAAGATCCCTATGAGTTGCATGCCTTTAGAATGTTTTAATAAATTGTTACACAAAGCCTTTCTGATGTTCTTTCTCTCTAAGTGATGTGGAGTTTTTCCTCCTTAGCTCAACTAGATTTGGGTTCTTTTCTCACAACCAAGAATAATTAGGCACAAGGTCATCAAAGAGTGAGTGGAGCAGAATTTATTAAGCAAAAGGAAAGCTCTCAGCAAAAAACAAAAAGGGGTCCTGAAAGCAGGTTTCCAGTTGCTTCCTTCACAGTTGAATACAAGGGCTTAAGGTGTGAATTCTACCCCACCCTTCCAGTGCACATGTGGGTCCTTAGACTGAGTCCCTCCATATTGATTTATTTCTCTTACTGCACATGTGTTAAGGAATGGAATTTTCCACTGTGGGCATGTTTAGGCAAGACCCCTGTGCAAGTTCCCTTATCTGCACAAAACATCTGGTATAAATGCTTGTGGGATGGGTTGGAAGTTCTCCAGGGACCCTTCCCTTACTGTCTGCCTAAAGCAAGCTGGATAACTCCTTTCATAACTGCATAATTCCATATTAGGAGAGAAGGCCTTAAAAATAGTTCCTCTCAGGCTCTGAAGATCAGCCTCCAGTTAAGCCCATTTCTGACCATAGAGTATTTTGAACAAAAAAATCCTTTCAAATATGATTGTCAGGTGTTGAATGGGACAAACAGTAAATTTTCCTGACACAATTGAATCCCCTTTTGTCCCCTAATTACAAAGACCCAGAAGAGATGGACCCTTTTCCTTTAATTAATTATTTTTTTAGAGATCAAGAACTCATTGTGTTGCCTAAACTGGTCTCAAACTCCTGGGCTCAAACAATCCTTCTGCCTCAGCCTCCCAAAGTGCAGGGATTACAGGCATGAGCCAACCACAACCACTCCCCACCACCTTTTTTAAACCAAAGGGGTATCTATCTATTCCATGTGACTCAAAATCAAAATCAATAAGCCCTTTTATAGGCTAACCACAGATACAAGAGACTTCCCCAGAGAGGGTGCAAAAGAAGCCACCCTCATGATCCAGTGCCACTACCAAAGATAGAAGAATGACAGATGTAGACAAAACCTCCTACAAGCTAGTCATGCCAGTAGGCTATCAGCTGCAAATGGGGTGCAGCCCACATTTCTGTTCAGCCATCTTCATATCTCAGGGCCCCTATCTAACAGTTGGCCACCTGCAGATGCAGGCCTGACAATCTGTGTGCCCTGACAGGTGTAAAGTCAAGCCAAGCTCTCAATATAAAGTGAGACAAATAAGAACGCCATGGCTTTCCTGGGAGGAAAGGATCAATAATCACTGAGTACTTAGAACCAAATTTGTGAGAGTCACAATTCAAAAGAATAATTCTTACAAATTTCTCCTGCTAATCTGAATTTGGAAAGGACTGGACAGGAAAAAAAATCTTACCTTCCCTCTCAACTGGCCACTGCAGGTAGAGATCCGGGAAACTGACTCAGTAAGAATTCTTTGCTGGCTTAGTCAGTGGCAGCCCCAGAGTTGTTGAGTGACCTAGCCAATGCAGTCCCATCCTCATCACCAGAAACTGCAGAGAAGGAAAACAATATTTTCATTCTATCTATCTACATTCTTGGCTGGGACTCTGTAACCAAAGACATTAACAATAGAAAAATATACACATTTATTTAATTTAAGTTTTACATGACATGAGAGACTTCCTAAGGAAATGAAGACCCCCCAAAATGGTTAAACCTGAGTATTTTTATGTGAGATTTGATGAAGTGTGCAGTTATGAAAAAGTGTGATAGGGCAAAGTATGGGTTAAGTGAAATAAACTGGGGGAAATTTAGCAAAGCCTATTCATTCTGATTCCTCTTTCCCCTCCATCTTTGGAGATAAAGATGCCCCTTTCCACTCGGTATATGGAGGGCAGCTCTCATTTGAGTTTCTTATGAAATGCTTCAGGAGAAAATCAGAGATACCCTCCTGCATTTGCCATTTCTCAATTTCTTCAGCTTAAAATATTCAATGTGTCAGAGCTCTGTATTATGGGGTAGTGTGTTCTCAACCTCCTCACCTACTAAAACCCATGTTTTCCTACCTTGTATTACCATGTTTTAAAATATTATGTTTAAAATACCATGTTTAAAAAATACCATGTTTTACATACCTGGTATATTGGAAATCTACTTCTAAGTTTTCTTCCTAGGGAAACTCTCATACTTGTGTGCAAAGACATGCATAAGGTGTTCATTACAATGATGCTTAAAATAGCATAAAAGTCGATCATACTGAACTGTTCTTCAGTAAAAGGTTACAGGGTGGAATAGGGAAGAAAGAAAGAGCACAGTTTGCATGCACTTGTCCAGGTGGATAACACCGAGCTGGAGAAGACTTGAATCTGACAATCATCTGCACTAGCACCAGAGATTTTTTAAGCCCTGGACAACATGAAACATGGAGAAAAGCATTATGTGATCAGTTATCCCTTAGTAATATACTAAATCAAATATTGGTATATATGAAATAATGAATAAGAATTGATCTTATACTGGAGTTTTCTTTTTCCTAGTACTATTGTCTCATTCGGCCTCAAGCTGCAATAATAATGCAAAACAATCCAGATTATAACCTCCTAAAGCACCGGCAACCTTTTATTCCTATAATTCTTTCCACCAAATTATTACATTGTTAATAAAAGAAGCCCTCACTTTTCCGAAAAGTAAAATTTTATTCTGAAATTTTAATTGAGTGTGGCCTATAAGAATAACTGCCATGCGTTGCAGGTACTGTGCTTATTAAACAATTCTTGATATTTTAATTTCTTAAAAAAATATTTTTATACCACTATAGGCAAGGAGAAAAACCCTTTTTCCTTCTAACTTAGGTTCATTGTTGGGGCCCAGCAAATTAGACTGACAAAAGACAGACTAACAAGAGAAAAACAGGAGTTTATTAAGGAGTTCTTCATGGATGCACATGGGAGAACTCTGATGAGTAACTCAACAGGGTGATTGGAATTTAGGGCTATATAGCATCTAAACAAAAAAAACAACAGATTTTGTAGAGAAGTGGCAAGACAAAGGAAGAGAACTTTGAGCTTGTAAGGGCAGCAAATTGTGGGAAGGTAAATATATGGGGGAAACTACTGGAACATGAGAGCTACAGTAGTTCCCCCTTATCTGCAGTTTTGCTATTCGCAGTTTCAGTTACCTGCGGTCAACCGAGGTCTGCAAACAGGTGAGTAAACAACATCAGATCAAAAATATTCAGGAAACAGGCCGGGCATGGTGCCTCATGCTTGTAATCCCAGTACTTTGGGGCTGAGGCAGGAGGATCACCTAAGGTCAGGAGTTCAAGACCAGCCTGCCCAACACAGTGAAACCCTGTCTCTACTAAAAATACAAAAAAATTAGCAGGGCACAGTGGCAGGCACCTATAATCCCAGCTACTCAGGAGGCTGAGGCAGGAGGATCACCTAAGGTCAGGAGTTCAAGACCAGCCTGCCCAACACAGTGAAACCCTGTCTCTACTAAAAATACAAAAAAATTAGCAGGGCACAGTGGCAGGCACCTATAATCCCAGCTACTCAGGAGGCTGAGGCAGGAGAATCGCTTGAACCTGGGAGGCGGAGGTTGCAGTGAGCCAAGATTGCGCCATTGCACTCCAGCCTGGGCAACAAGAGCAAAACTCTGTCTCAAAAAAAAAAAAAAAAAAAAAGAAAAAATTCAGGAAAGGGAAACATAAAAAAAAAATAAAAATAAAAAATAATACGATTTTTTAGAAAAACAATACAGTATAACAACTGTCTAAATTATATTTACATTGTATTAGGGATTATAAGTAATGCAGAGATGATTTAAACTGTATGGGAGGATGTGTGTAGGTTATATGCAAATACTATACCATTTTATATCAGGGACTTAAGCATCCACAGAAAATCCCCGGGAAGATCAGGAACCAATACTATGTGGATACAGAAAGATGACTGTATGGTACAATATAATATTTTGAGAGAAAGAGAGACTGTATTCATATAATTTGTATTGCAGTATATTGTTATAATTGTTCTATTTTATTATAAATTATTGTTGTTAATCTCTTACTGTGCCTAATTTATAAATTAAACTTTGTCATAGGTGTGTATGTATGGGGAAAAACCTGGTATGCGTACTATTTGCTGCTATCGGTTGTTTCAGGCATCCACTGGGGGGCCTTGGGACACATTCTCCACGGATAAGAGGAGACTGCTGTAGTTAGTAAGGTTTATTATGTGGATTCTTCTGGTGCCGTCTCCAGGCTGATAAAGGTTTAAAGTTGTCTCTGGTGATTAACTTCTATTTTTCCTAGTAGAGAGGAGAGAGGGGATACCTTTGTAAATTTATAGTCTGCTTAGAACTTGCCTTGTATCTATTTCCAATTGTCTTCAGTTCAAAATCATCAATATGCCAAGTGCCATATTTTGGGGCAGCATATTCTGCTACTTTTCATAACCTTCACTGAATTATCCCCCAAGTATGAATATATTGACTTGCCAGATGGTCTGGATTCCTATGACAGCTTTTTTTTTTTTAACTAAAAGCTTTCAGGAACATGGCAAAGTAGCTCAGTGGATGAACAAGACTATTGATTTAGCTGATAATGTTCTAGAGTTAAGAATTTGAAATACCATGACACAAATTCAAGTTCCCAGTTTTACAGTAATGGAAAAGCTAGAATTTTCTTTTTTTTCTTTCTGTGTGTGTGTGTGTGTGTGTGTGTGTGTGTGTGTGCGCGCGCGCGCCAAAGATTTATGTCTTCATTTCTTGCATTTGAAGTACTCTTCGATGACATCCTTGGCCTGAGACTCCTTGCCATAGTCCTTAACTACTGCACAACTGCAACCAACCACTTTATGAGGCTTCCCCTCTCTGTCAGTTTTACAGAGGCCTACCCTTTCCCCTAGTTTCTTGTTGTCATCAACCTTAATTAGGTTGATTTGGTGTTCAGCACAAAGGGCCTCCACCAACTTGACATACATCACAGGCTCATCACAGTTGGATACAAGCACACAAAGGTGGGCTTGGTGCTTGTCTAAGCCTTTGGTAGCTTCATGAATTCCACGTGCTAGGCAATCGTGGATGAGGGCAGTCTTCAGCACCTCCTGTAAAGCAGTATTAACGTCCATTACGCTTCCAGCAGCAATACCTTCCTCGGCCATGGCGGTGGGTTACCGGTGAAGACGAATCTTGTTTTTATTTTTTTATTTTTTTTATTTTTGAGACGGAGTCTCACTCTGTCGCCCAGGCTGGAGTGCAGTGGCACGATCTCGGCTCACTGCAAGCTCTGCCTCGAGGTTTCATGCCATTCTCCTGTCTCGGCCTCCCGAGTAGCTGGGACTCCAGGCACCCGCCACCACACCCGGCTAATTTTTTGTATTTTTAGTAGAGACGGGGTTTCACTGTGTTAGCCAGGATGATCTCGATCTCCTGACCTTGTGATCCACCCGCCTCGGCCTCCCAAAGTGCTGGGATTACAGGCGTGAGCCACTGCGCCAAGCCCTGAAGCCGAATCTTAAACGCACCCAAGCCTCCGCCTCTGCACGACTCGGCGGCAGCAGGGAAAGAGGCCTCACGCGCCGAAAAGGTACAATTTTCTAAACCTAACAGTGAGCAAGAAGACTATTATATGTGAATGAAGTAGGGGTTTTGAGTTCTTTATTTTATTTTATTTTTTTTACTACTAAAACAAGATAACCAGAAAAGATTTATAAAAGTTTTAAATTTCAGGACAGAATTCACATAAGAAATAGAATATCTGAAATAATCACTTAGTTGAAGTAAATTATATGTTGGGGTCAGGGTCTGAAATCAACTATTAAAGTTTAGTATAATCAAAATTATTTTTGAAACTTCTTCAATAGATCATAAAATATACTGAATTTTAAAAAATATATTCCTATGTGCTGTACAGATATTATTATATATTATTGCAGAAAGTATGGAGTACATAATGAAAAGTATCTTTACAAAGTATAATTTTATAGTATTGTAATAACATAAAAGAACTACTTGAATTTATGTAAATTAAATGTATCTGTGATGAAATCCTCTGTATTAAGAAAAAGAAATTTCAGTTGCTATTTCTGTGTTGATAAATCTTTTCCGTGAGAACTTTTTCCCAAAACAATGCATCAACAAGAGTCTCCTTGAATGTATTGATTTATACTTTTCCATTAAAGTTGTATGCAATTATTAGATCACTTACTAAGTGTGTCAACAGTGCGACTATTAAATAAACATATATAATGATCTGAGAAATGTTCATTATATATTGCTATTGTTTTTGAAAGTAGGTTAAATGATTTGGAATTTAGATCTTTATTCATTTCCTTGCTTTTGTTTATATTTGAAAATTTCTGGCCAGGCGTGCTGGCTCACACCTGTAATCCCAGCACTTTGGGAGGCCGAGGTGGGTGGATCATGAGGTGAGGAGATCGAGACCATCCTGGCTAACACGGTGAAACCCCGTCTCTACAAAAATACAAAAAATTAGCCAGGCGTGGTGGCGGGTGCCTGTAGAACCAGCTACTCGGGAGGCCGAGACAGGAGAATGGCCTGAACCAGTGAGCAGAGATCACCACTGCACTCCAGCCTGGGCCATAGAGCACGAGACTCCATCTCAAAAAAAAAAAATTTTTTTCTCTAAAAAAAGGTTTTTTAATTACTCACTATATACCTTTTTATTTTATGTAGTACATGCTTTTACTACATGTGATCCAAAGGTTTAATGGTACTAAATGTTTGAGTAGTTCAGATTTGAGCTCTTCTGTATTATACCAAACATTTTAGTGAATATATTCAGTCTTTGAAATTTTGAAATAAATTTCTGAAGATTAATCTAATAATTCACTTGAACACAGGACTGATAGTTCACTTAGAATTCCATGAAGGAATGTATAAACTGCTAATTTTGTTCAGGACAGTTATCCAGCTAACGAATTGGCACATCCTCGTCATTAGGACACACAAATTCCCGGGAAAGTGCCAAAGTACTACTGTGAAAATAAAACTGCAAGAGAAGAGCCTTATTCTATTTCTAGTATTTATTATTTATTTATTTATTTGCTAAGGAAGAAAAAAATGCAGTTCTTAAAAGTTTTGAGTATTGCTAGGGGATTTGCTTCTGTCTGTTTATTAAATAGCCCTGAAAAAGTATGTAACACATTGAATGTACTCTCCTAGGGAAACATAGGATAACAAAGTGGGTTGGTCTTTCACTCCAGAGACTTAAGAAATAGTTCTAGTGTCATGTCAGATTGAGCATCTCTAACGTGAAAATTAGAAATCTGAAATGCTCCAAAATCTAAAACTTTTTGAGTGTCAACAACCTCCCACAAAAGGAAAATTCCACACCTGACCTCATGTGATAGATTGCGGTCAAAAGACTGTCAAAACTTTGTTTCATGCACAAAATTGTTAAGTACATTGTATAAAATTACCTTCAGGCTGTGTGTATAAGATATTGATGAAACATAAATGAATTCCATGCTTAGACTTGGATCCCATCCCCAAGATATCTCAAATATGTATTTGCAACTATTCCAAACTCTGGAAAAATCTGAAATCCAAAATGCTTCTGGTCCCACACATTTCAGAGAAGGAATACTCAACCTTTATTTGGTTGAGCGGTACTCTCTATTGACTTTCACATTTGAACATTTCAAACAAACAGCTTTCACCAGTTGTTTGTAAGGACAAATGTGGAAAAACATGAAAAGAAAACCGTTAAGTGTAAAAATGCCAACATTGAATTTGAATAAAAGAAGAGTCAACCATTCTAATCAGAGGTGAAACTTTAAAATTTTTGCTTTCAGCTTTCACAGTAAAACAGGTAAAAATTGCCTGTCTGCAACATTCGTTTTTTTAAAATTTATTCAACTATGCCCTTTTTATGTTGTACTTACATTCCCTTGGAAGGAATAGGTAGGTATATTCATCGAACCTCGTTATTATTAATATTAACCATTAGTATTGACTGTTAGCCTAATATTGAGTGAATGCTTTTGATGAGAGAAGCACTACTGATGGTCATTATCATGGTGTAATAATATTAAAAATCCTCTGTAAGCTGGGCACGGTGGCTCCCGCCTGTAATCCCAGCACTGTGGGAGGCCAAGGCAGGTGGATCATTTGAGGTCAGGAGTTCAAGACCAGCCTGGCCAACATGGCGAAACGCCATCTCTACTAAAAATACAAAAATTAGCTGGGCACGGTGGTGGGCATCTGTAATCCCACCTACTTGGGAGGCTGAGTTAGGAGAACCGCTTGAACACAGGAGGCAGAGGTTGCAGTGAGCCAAGATCATGCCATTTGACTCAAGCCTGGGTGACAGAGGGAGACTCTGTCTCAAAAAAAAAAATAATCACTTGTAGAGGAAATATTAGAATGTTTTACTACAATGTTATGTAATTATTTGGGGAGTCAAATAATTTTGTTTAGTGATCAGTGAGTTTAAATTATTTGGTGAATTAGAAGTGTCCTATCATATTCATTTGTATAATCAAACCTATGTGCATATAGATTACACTTAACTGAATTTTTTTTAAGGACTGTTACAAAGAAAAATTGTCAGGTCCCACCTTAGACTGAATCTGAAACTCTGGGGGGTGGAGCCCAGCAATCTACTTGTAACAAGCTGCTTAAATTTGAGAATTATTGCCTGTAATCCCAGCTCTTTGGGAGGACTAAGTGAGTGGATCACCTGAGGTCAGGAGTTTGAGACCAGCCTGGCCAACATGGTGAAACCCTGTTCTCTATTAAAAATACAAAAATTAGCTGGGCATGGTGGGAGGCACCTGTAATCCCAGCTACTCAGGAGGCTGAGGCACAAGAATTGCTTGAACCCAGAGGTGGAGGTTACAGTGAGCCGAGATCCAGCACTGAGCCACCCAGCCTCTGTGCTTCAGTAAGACTCTGTCTCAAAAAAAACAAAAGGGGGGGGAGGAGAGAATTATTGTGTATTCCATAGCTACTACTAGGTTAGTATAAGCTACAAAATATAGTAAAAATATGTTAAACTGTTTTTGTGTTTTAAATTTCTGTGACTATTTTTGTTGATTGCCTTTATAAAGATGTTTATGTAGATGTTTCTGAATCTCCTATCTAATGACTAATTAGATGTTTCTAAATTTCCTATCTAATGCAAGGAGGCTATATAAATCACCCAGGGATCATGTTAAAATGCTGATTTTCTGTCTCTCCCACATCCCATCAAATCAGAGCCCTAAGATGTGTTGATTCAGTATTTGAAGTAAGGCCCTGGGTCAGTATTTTTTTTATGGTGATTCTGGGTTTGGAAAAGAATCCCTGTTCTCGACTTCCTAACATTTAATTGAATTTGTATCTTAGCATGAGTAAGTGTATTAATCTATTAAGAAGCTGTGGAGCAATATATATATATACTACCTCCCTCTCTAGACTTAGGCTGCTCAGGCAGTGAAGCACATCAGTTTGTTTTAGTAAATGACTCTGTTTTGTGTCCTCACAGAATTACTGCCTGTATGGTTGACAGAGAAGAGCAGCCGCCTGATATAGGATGGACATGTCCCTCACAGGCTTATCCTGGCCAGACAGAATGCCATTTATCCTCACCTTGAATAGCTGTAATCAATTAACACAGTGAGAAGAGCAATGAGACTCTAGGCAGTCATGCAGTGTTTTGATCTGTTCATATGTTGGAGGCGGGAGAGGTGAAAAATGGACAAAAAGACAAATTAGACCTGTTAGTATAGGTTAAAGGAATTTAGAAAAGGAACCAATAGGCTTCTATTCTCACCATGGGCAATACCTTGGATTTCCATATTTTAACTTAAGGCAAAGGTTATGTTTCATACTCAAAAATAGGAACAGGTAGAACTTCAATTTTTCATGTATGTTTGTAATTTTCTCAGTGTACTAACTCATAGTCTATAACACATGATGGATACCTTCTTCCATCCATTCCCACTGATTTCCCTAAACATAGACAGATGAAGAGCTGTTTTGAAATACTGTGAGACCAATCCCTCTTTCTGACTGTGTTAATTTATTCTGCCTCTTCAAGGCCAGCATGAATGGCACTCAGCTTTGCCAGCTGAGGTCTGAGTGAATGTAGGGAACCAGAGATCTTGCCCATCCTGAATCAGGCTGATGTGTTTGTTCCAGACCCTGTTGCTCTTACTTTTCTCTTAAAGACAGAAGCATCTCTTGACTTTGATCCAACTAAGACTATAAAATGTAAAAGCATCTTTTCAAATCTGAATCTGTTGAATTAAATATTCTAATATGGTTAAAAGGGCCTCTAAAAACATATCTTTTTAATTTCTAAAATTATGCATGAAAATGTTGTCTCGGCTGGGCATGGTGGCTCACGCCTGTAATCCCAGTGCTTTGGGAGGCTGAGGAGGGTGGATCACCTGAGGTCAGGAGTTCGAGACCAGCCTGACCAACATGGAGAAACCCCATCTCTACTAAAAATACAAAATTAGCCAGGCACAGTGGTGCATGCCTGTAATCCCAGCTACTTGGGAGGCTGAGGCAGGAGAATCACTTGAACCGGGGAAGCAGAGGTTGCAGTGAGCCAAGATCGTGCCATTGCACTCCAGCCAGCCTGGGCAAAAAGAGCAAAATTCTGCCTCCAAAAAAAAAAAAAAAAGAAAAGAAAAAGAAAAAAGAAAGTGTTGTCTCACTTAATGAAATAAGTACTTTTAAGAGAAACATTTCTTTATGTATGTTAACCTCTCTCTTCACTTCTTTTCTATATGCATCATTATAGTTTACTTCCAGAAATATTTAGCTTAGTGACTTAGGGTGAGTAGTAGCCGGTTATTCTGAAGATCTTTGTTTGGTTTTCATTAATTCTTTTAGTTTTATCCCGACTCTAACTCCAATTTAGAAATGAAAATACAGTCATTGATTTTTGTTATTGATGTTGATTTATTTATTCATACTCTACCCTATTTCTATTACGATGTGTGGCAATTCTGATATTATTCCTGTTTAAAATAATATGAAATAGTAAAAGCGGTAAAATTAAAGTTTACACAAGCCTTGGGAAGTGTAAGCATTTCTAAACTATAAGAAAAAGTAAAGCTTAAAATATGAATCCGTTTCTTGTTTCACTAATAGCCATCATGATTACCTATATTTAGATTCTAAGTATACTGTCTCTGAGATAATTCAGAGGGCTTTTAGGTGTCCTTAATTATTCTAAATGATAAGGTTATGTAATTTTGCATATTTCACTCTTTTAACAAATACTTATCAAATACTTAAATCTGTGCCCAATTCTGTGCTTAAGACCTTAAATGAATTACAGTGAATGTGTAATGGAATTGATCCTTTTAAATTACAAAGCAATTTTTTATGATTAAAATAGGCTGACTGTATTACTTGAAATGGGATGAGGAGGATGTAGTTATCTTTTGGCAGAGTATTGATGAGCACTGCAGACAGAGATGCAACATTGATTGCATCCTAAATATGTGAGTTCCCTGTTATTTTGATGTGCACAGCTTATTCTACATTCCCTTCTTTTTCTATTAATGAGAAGGAATAATATTCACTGATTCAGTCAGTAGCACTTGGCCATTATTTGCTGAGCTGTATAAACAATGAGCAGCTGTATCATTGTTTATATTACGTGATTTTGTTTATTCATTTAAAAAATTTTATGACGGTACTTTAGCTTAGCAGCATTGCTTATGGTAATGAAGAAGTTAATTAGCAATATTGAGCAAGACTTTAAGACATGAGTTTTAATAAGTAGTGCTAAAAATATTACAGTAGTCATCCACAGATAAACATAATAAACCTCAGACAAATGGGGAAAATGGTCAAATTATGAGAAAAAATATTTTAGAATGCTTTGGCTTTGTGGTTTCAAAAGAATAGTACGGATAAATACACAGTCACATACCAAGGACACTGCTAATTTCACTGGTGTTTTTTCCCTCTTAACCTAAAACTACTAAATGGTAGAAAATGGAAGCTTACTCTAACAATAAATAAATAAATAAGCAATAATCTTTTAATATTAAATTCATGCTGATAGAGAAAGAAGACTCTGCCAGTAAAGCAGTCAGACAGCTTACGAAGGATACTGGAATTATTTGAGCTTTCTAGCCCAGAAATATTGACAGACATAGTCTGAATGTGTCAGTCTGCTTCATTTTAGAGCTAAAGTCTTAATTCAAGCACTGGGAAATCCATAATTGGAAAGAATCCCATAGTCACTGCTGATATTTTTCTCTAATTATAAGTGACTTTGTTGTATCATAAACCTCCTTAAGAACTCTTGATTTTGATAAGAAACATATTCCCAGGCTCCACTGACTAGACCTGGCATTATCAGAAATTAATTTCTATTGGTTCAGCATTAGAGTGTCATGTAGTAGTTGATACAGTGATACAAAAACACTAATATCAGAGTATTTAAATGTGGCATCAATTTTGCCTGAGGGCCAAACAGAGGTTAAACTTGCATTTCTTGATATCAGTGGCTTAAGGGATTCTGTGACTCATTTTGAGATTTCATTATGATTGTGGCAGATGATGTTACTTTACCTTATCCTTTTGTCATGCCACCATCAGCAGTGTCTCTATATCTGAGCCAAGTGCCTGGGTGATTCAGTATGTATTTAATTCCCATAGACCTTCAGAGGTTATGAGGTTATTTTTAATGAAAAAAGGGTGTTTTCCCTTTATATATATATGGTATGTCCACATGTGAGTGGGCTTTGCCAAAAATTATTAAAGCCAATAGAAGTTAGATTGGTGATAGGAAATATCTTGAAAAGAGGTAGTTCTAGGAAATTGTATATAAAGCCTCTCAATGAAGGTTCTTTGCTGAATGAGTTATGACCACACTCAAAATTATTTCATTTATTCAACATTTGGTGAATATTTATGATATGCAAAATACTTTACTGAAAGCTGTGGGTGATAAAGTAAGAGCCTTGGCCCCATAGATGAGGAATTCATTATTTGATTATAGAGGCAACAAACTTGAAGAGTCAAGTTATGCCAAATAACAAAATTTCTTATTTTTGTAAAATCTATCAAGTTAATAATAATAAATCTTAAACAAAATAATATACATCTTATTAAAGTTATGCATCATGTGGATTTATTTTTATTTAAATGAGATATTTAGCAAAATCTCATATGACACTCCTAGAAAATGAAGAAATGTGGACTACATTAGATTAGGTTAAACTATATGAAATTGCCAATATCTGACAGTTTTGATGTAAGAAAATGCAACTTTTATGACTTGACCTAATATAATGTAACGTCCTCACAAGTAGCTTGAATTACCCAAAGAGAATAAAGTAATATGTTTATTAATCAGAGTTAGCCTAGAAAGTAGTCTTATGAGAATTTTGACAAGCTTTGTCCTTGGCCCTCTCTTGCTCAATATTTTTCATCAATAACTTTGACGAAGATATAGAAGATATGACAATTTGAATTGCTAGATGACAGATTATTTAGAAGGAATACCCGAATAGACCAGATGATAAAATCAAGAATCAAATGGTTTTGAACAGCCTACATCAAGGATCTAAAATTAAAGGATGAAATCTAACACAGCTAAATGTTAAGTCCTCTGCTTAGGTTTTTTTATTTCCTTGTGTATTATACAATTCCAAAATGTGAGACTCTGCTTGACATGTGAACAACAACGACAAAAACCCCTTAATTCATTTTAGGCCAGCAAATACATATTAGTTGACTCACTTTTTTCCAGTCACTTCACAAGATGCTGCGGATGCAATGAATCAAACACATTCAGTCCCTGTCTTCACAAGTTTACAGAATGTGGAGAACCACAGGTTCACTTTGTAACAACAGTTTGGGGTATGGGGTGTGAAAGATGAATGCAGTCTTCAGGTACATTAATAATAGTAATAATTATAATGACACCTAGAACAAAGGTGAACATTTTCGTGCTATTCCCATTTGGTCAGAACGCTTCCTAATAATTGGGTTCAGAACTCCTGGGTATCAGCTTTTAGGAAGAATGTCAAAATGTGAGAGTTGGTTCACAGGAGGATGCCTGTGTTGGTATGAATTCTGAGAACTATAATCCAATAGACGAAAGGTTGAAAGATGAGGGTATTTAGCTAATGGCTATCGAGTCTAATTGCCTGGGTTCAAAAATGGCTTCACTACTTTCTAGTTATATAACGTTGGGAAAATTACTGAGCCTTTGTCAGCCTCAGTACCCTTATCAGTAAAAGAGAAATTATAATAGTACTTATATCTCAAGTTTGTTAAGAAGAGTGAGTTAATATTTGTAATTACTTAAAACAATGAATGACATGTAAGTGACATGTGAGTGCTACCTGTAAATAAATGAATAGATGGATAAATCTATAAATTGATAGGATTGATAGGTGGCTAGATAGGGGATAAATAAATAAAGGGGGTTAGGAGGGAGATTAAGAGAGAGACATAGAAGGTAGTTTGAAATATCTGAAAAGATGCTTTGGAAGAGAAAGTATTCATGCTTCATTCTTCCTAAAAGGAGCATGATCAAGTAGCCAGAAATCACTGGGTGAAAACAAATTCTTATTCTTTGATAAAATATACTTTTTTTATTTGGCCAGTTTTTATTCTGCAGTGCTCCAAATCTTGTTCATTTCCAAAGTGATGCAAAATTGGCAAAATTAACTTCAACAACTCTGCCTCTTCACATGATGCCTTTCGTGTAAAGTAGGTGGCACTGCTTTTAAGGTCTAAAATTTCAAAATATTGTTACCTACCTTCTAACATGGAAACAAAATGTAATCTGTTAATGATTGGAACCTGAGTAAATCCAGTGTTAAGGCATGGTTGCCTGTTGACTGATAATATAGCTGACTTAGAGGGGTAACTGCAAGTCTTCTTGTCTTGTTTCAGGATCTCTTCTGCCACAGATTATCTGAATAAACCCATAGAATTTTCTTAGTCTCTCTCTTTCTCCTTCTTTAACCAAATAAAAGCTCATCAATGCAGTGCTATTTCTAACATTATCAGAGATGTATTCTGGCAACTAGGCATACTGCAGTGAGTTTATCCTTTTTATAGAGCTTGATTATTCTTAATGGTTCTAGGGGAATCTCTCTTGCTAAGATTAATTTAATGTAACATTTCCAGAGTAAAAACTTTGGTTAGGAAGAAACAGTGGAGCTTTTGGAATGGTATTTTTAAAAATTACTTCTTTGGGAGGCTGAAGCAGGAGAATCTCTTGAACCTGGGCCAGAGAGGTTGCAGTGAGCCAAGATCATGCCACTGCATTCCAGGCCGGGTGACAGAGCTATTGGCAGTGTAGTGTTATATAATTAGACAATAGAGATTTTTTTATGTGCTTAAAAGACATATATCTAAGACAGTTATATATACTAGCTGGATAATATGTGCAACTTTATCTGCAGAATGTTAGTTTCATGTTTCCACTGATCCATACATTCTACATTCATGCTAATAGAAAGCCATTCAATGTTGACTTGATGGCTGTCTTCAGAAAGGCTGATTTCTTCATACTAGAAATGTATAAAGTTTGGAATGGATTTGTAAGCAGCCAGTTTGTAGCATTTAGTCAATAGTTCTTACTCTTCTTCCTACGGTTTAAATATTCATTCATTCATTCACTCATTCTGCTTTGAGTGAGGTTATTTGGCAAGCACTGTGAGGATGTAACATATGACTCTTGCCAAAAATGAACACCTTCCCATTGGGGACAGACTTTAAATAAAGAAACCAGATGGAGAAAAAATAGGAAGAGCATTCGTGAGATGATAAAATAATACTCAAAGAGGGAAAAGGGAGACCATGGGGAAAAAGAGGAGATGCAAGGTATTTGGCAAGGCACCCTTAGCTGCTATTGCCATTAGCCGTCGGAGTATTACACTTCCCATAGTTTTTGTTTGTTTTTATTTTTAAACAGATTCCCTGTCTGAATAGGACATCATATTGGAAAGCATAAGCAATGTGTTAAAAAATTGTAGCTCTTACCCCATAGATGAGCTTATAAATTAATAAGATTTTTACCTTAAATGAGATTTTGTTCCAAAAATATTCTACCATTTGCCCATTATGCTTTCACATATCTAGGCACACAGCTAGGATAGGCTTATTAATGTATAAATAAAATCAAATATTTTATATTGACAACTCTCATTTTATAGTGGCAATAAAAAATAGATCTTTGTGAAGTCTTAAGCTGATTACGAGATCCTTCAGTATTAAAAAAGAGAATAAACTTGTCACACTGCTAATACTGTGATGCTAAGACTGATGGCATTCATGAGTACACAAAAGATAAAGAAAAATTTGAAACAAAATTAATTAACATACATTTGTTAGACATTTCTTAGTTTCCCGGGCAAGGTATACCTTGAGAGGTTGCTAGAAGCAACGGGAAAAGATAAAAGGATTCCTCTTATATTCTATAAATGATAAAATTTGTGAATAAGTCAATAACATCACGATTGAAGGTATCATTTTTCTCTAATTGATATGTCACATAAGATGAATTATTGTTTTTCACTAATTGCATATGCTATCCAGACATTATTGGACTTCCTGAAATTCTATAAAGATTTTCAACTATCCTCACGTTATCTTTCAAATATCCCAGCTTTTAGTAAATATTAAAAGTATAGTCATACTTTTTTTTAAAACAAAAAGCATAGGTACATATGACAGTGATTTGGGAATGACTAATTTTTTTGCTAGACAATATCTAGCGCTGTATGCTTTGAAAATATTATTGTATGTTCTTTACAATTTTATAAAGTAACAACATAAAGAGTGTACTGGAGACTCCCATATTAGTTTATGCCAATGAAGGGAGAAAACCATCCAGTGGAATTTAATACCCAAAACAAATTCATTCAAAAGAATTATGTTTTTCCACTAGTTTATCAGTACTTGAAACCTTGTCAGAACTATTTATAAAATATATTCTCTTCTTTTTTGTTTATGAATACCCAGCCTTATTTCCAAAAGTTTTTCATTATTAAAAAATAAAATATTATTTTTATACAGTAAAATTCACTCATTTTAATACAGGGTACAAAAAATTATGACAGATTCATATAAATTCACTGCCACAATCAAGATATAGAACAGTTTCATCACTCTAAAAAATCCAGAAAAGGTTTAAGATGCCTTACCTTGGCACATAAACAGAGCACATAAATTAAAACTGGAAAATAACTTAGAAAAAATGATAGAAAAAAAATAAAGTGAAGAAAGCAATAAGGTTAAAAATGCTACTGCAAAACCAATAGCTGTCCACAACATATATACATATGCCACATTTTCTTTATTCACTTGTTGATTGATGGGCATTTGGGCTGGTTCCATATTTTTGCAATTGGGAATTGTGCTGCTATAACCATTAGAGCAACTCATAAAAGAACAACCGTGCCCTAAGAAAGGAGAAAACAACAGCTAACTCTACCGCCTGTAACATCCTGGCTAACCAGAGGTCCTGAGTCTATCCATGTGACAACTTTACTGCAAGCACAACCAGCATTAGTGAAAACCAGGGCAGCAGTCAAAACTACAACCAAGGTCCCACCTCAATCCCCTCCTACCTCTACTGGAACAGGTGCTGGTATCCATGCCTGAGAGAACTGAAGACAGATCACATCACATGACTCTTTGCAGATACTCCCTGGTACCAACCCAGAACCCGGTAGCTCTGCTGGGTGGCTAGACCCAGAAGAGCAATAACGATCAGTGCAGTCCTTCTCTCAGGAAGCCCCATCCCTAGTGGAAGGAGGAGAGCACCACATCAAGGGATCACCTCATGGGACAAAAGAATCTGAACAGCAGCCCTTGAGCCCAAGATCTTTCCTTTGACTTAATCTACCCCAGTGAGAAAGAACCCAGAAAAACAATTCTGGTAATATAACAAAACAAGTTTCTTTAACACCCCCAAAAGATCAAAATACCTCACCAGCAATGGATCCAAACCAAGAAGAAATCTCTGAATTGCCAGAAAAAGAATTTAGGAGGCTGATTATTAAGCTACTCAAAATACAAGACCATGTTAATGTAGACTGAGAGTGTATTAAAGTTTAAGGATCTATGTACATCCATTGATTCATGAGTTTACAATTAAGGAAACTAATTAGTGCTTTTTCCAAAATAAGATTTCAAGATATGGGCAATTGATTTCCAATAATGTCATAGTAAAAATAACCTATTTGTTTTAAAACCAATTATGGAATCTTAAATAAAGATTTAAATCTTAAAGTCTAATCATGGAATCTTAAATCAAGTCTCAGTTCTTCACTTTTAAAATTAGAGAGTAAGAAACATTTTAATCAAACATATCAAAAGAGTCATAATATTAGAAATTCATGCATTATGTCATAAAATAAACAGATGAACTAAAGATATGTTGTTTGTCTAGATTTTTTTTTTACTTATTTTTGGGATTTTAAAAAAGATAACTATACCTTGATTTTAGATTGTACTGATTAGAATGAAAAGTACGTATTTATTTACCAAATTTATGTTTTCTTGGAACACTTTTCACTAAATAATACAAGTAAAATCTCTCTCTCTGTCTCTGTGTGTGTGTGTGTGTGTGTGTGTGTGTGTGTACACACACATTTATGTTGGTCTTTATTAACAAAGGAACAAACTCCTAGAGAGAAGAAATGTTCTGAGGGCTTTACTATATGACACACTTGAAGACAGGCCAATTAATCACCAAGGATGCTGAGTAAAGCAATTGCTTTGAGAATTATAATCACTTTATGTAAGGATTATCAAATATATTGGCAATTATATGCAAGAAGCTTATTTTTAAGATTTACTTTTTCTTCAAAATACACAATAAAGTTCCATTTGCTTCAATTTTCTAATTATGCTTGAGCGATTATATGCTAGTAATAGGAAACTAACCTTTCTTTTAATTGGCAAGTTTGAAATTTAAGTATTTAATTGATGCTTCATAGTAAAATTGACTGATAGTTGATTTTCAAACAATTTTCTAAGGAATGAAATAAGTCTCCATTACTAGCGAAGTGTAATTAATGTTTAATCAGTATTTTCACTTTTGCCAAAATATGCTTATATACTAGAACATACATTATGTAACTACAATGTTAAAGCTTCCAAAACAGGCACAGAAAAAATGTTGAATAATCAAAACTAGAATGGCAAAATATAAAATACAAATGCATGAATGAGCCATACTTTTTCCTCAGCACCTGTTATTAAAAATAGAATAAATCTTTTCCTGTTTGAATCTCTTAAAAAATGAGTCATGCTGAGTAGCAGAATATTCTACCTAAATGAGAGTGTTTAAGCACTAAAACTTTTAGGATACATTTTAGTCATTTGGAAGAGATCCTTTCTGTAACTTTTATACTTCACTGTTTTTATAGCAAAGTTAACCCCGTTTAACTTTTAACTTTTCCTTGGTCACTACAGATTATCATTATGTTGGGGTTTCTTTTTTACCTGCCTCATGTATTTCATATTTAAATTCTTGGTTTTAAAACAAATAGGTTATTTTTACTATGACATTATTGGAAATTGCCCATATCTTGAAATATACGTTCATTTTAAACAAAGTTCTAAACCAAATTTTGGGAATATCACACAACACCTTTGGCAATGGTTGGCTGTACATTCATTTATGTATAGTAGGCCTGCCCTTATTGTGGGAGATACATCCCAAGACCCCTAGTGGATGCTTGAAACTGTGGATGATACCAAAGCTTATATGCATGCTTTTTCCTAATGATACATATAATAAAGTTTAAGTGATAAATTAGGAACAGTAAAAGATTAACAACCATAATTAATAATAAAATAGAAACAATTAGAACAATATACTGTAATAAAAGTTATATTAATGTGGTCTCTCTCACTCTCTCTGTTGAGAATGACTGCTTTGTGAATCAGTGTTTCTGATGGAAATATGTCTTAATCCTTTTAAATAACTGGAGGCTAAAAACCAGAACTATTAGTTTAGGTTCTGTATTAGTCTGTTCTCACGCTGCTGATAAAGACATACCCAAGACTGGGCAATTTATAAAAGAAAGAGGTTTATTGGACTCACAGCTCCACATGGTTGGGAAGGCCTCACAATCATGGGAGAAGGCAAGGAGGAGCAAGTCATGTCTTACATGGATGGCAGCAGGCAAAGAGAGAGAGCTTGTGCAGGGGAACTCCTCTTTATGAAACCATCAGATCTCATGAGACTTAGTCACTACCATGAAAATAGCAGGAGAAAGACCCACCCCCATGATTCAATTACCTCCCACTGGGTCCCTCCCATGACACATTGGAATTGTGGGAGTTACAATTCAAGATGAGATTTGGGTGGGGACACAGGCAAACCATATCATTCCACTTCTAGCCCCTCCAAATCTCATGTCCTCATATTTCAAAACCAATCATGCCTTCCCAGCAGTCTCCCAAAGTCTTAACTCATTTCAGCATTAACTCAAAAGTCCACAGTCCAAAGTCTCATCTGAGATAAGGCAAGTCCCCTCCACCTATGAGCCTGTAAAATCAAAAGCAAGTTAGTTACTACCTAGATACAATGGGGTACAGGCACTGGGTAAATACAGCAATTCCAAATGGGATAAATTGGCAAAAACAAAGGGGCTACAGGCCCCATGCAAGTCCAAAATCCAGGGAGGGCAGTCAAATCTTAAAGCTCCAAAATGATCTCCTTTGACTCCATGTCTCACATCCAGGTCACAATGATGCAAGAGGTGGGTTCCCATGGTCTTGGGCAGCTCTACTCCTGTGGCTTTGCAGGGTATGGCCTCCCTCCTGGCTGCTTTCATGGGCTGGCATTGAGTGTCTGCAGCTTTTTCCAGGTGCATGGTGCAAGATGTCAGTGGATCTACCATTCTGAGATCTGGAGGACAGAGGCCCTCTTCTCACAGCTCCACTAGGCAGTGTCCCAGTAGGGACTTTGTGTGGAGTTCCTTCTGCACTGCCCTAGCAGAGGTTTTCCGTGAGGGCCACACCCCTGCAGAAAACTTCTGCCTGGGCATCCAGACATTTCTATACATCTGAAATCTAGGTGGAGGTTCTCAAACCCCAATTCTTGATTTATCTGGACTCTCAGACTCAGCACCATGTGGAAGCTGCCAAGGCTTGGGGCTTGCACCCTCTGAAGCCATGGCCTGAGCTGTACATTGGCCCCGTTCAGCTACAGCTAGAGCAGCTGGGACACAGGGTACCAAGAGGAGGGGAACCCTGGGCCCGGCCCATGAAACCACTTTTTCGTCCTAGGACTCCAGACCTGTGATGGGAGGGACTGCCATGAAGACCTCTCTCATGGCCTGGAGACATTTTCCCCTTTGTCTTGGGGATTAACATTCAGCTCCTCATTATGCAAATTTCTGCAGCAGGCTTGAATTTCTCCTCAGAAAATGAGATTTTCTTCTCTATCACATTGTCAGGCTGCAAACAAACTTTTATGCTCTGCTTCCCTTATAAAACTGAATGCCTTTACCAGCACCCAAGTCACCTCTTTAATGCTTGGTTGCTTAGAAATTTCTTCTTCCAGGTGCCCTAAATCATCTCTTTCAAGTTCAAAGTTTCACACATCTCTAGGGCAGGGGCAAAATGCCACCAATCTCTTTGCTAAAACATAGCAAGAGTTACCTTTGCTCCAATTCCCAACAAGTTCTTCATCTCCATCTGAGACCACTTTAACCTGGACCTTATTCATATCACTATCAGCATTTTTGTTAAAGCCATTCAACAAGTCTCTAGGAAGTTCCAAACTTTTCCTTTATTTATTTATTTATTTATTTATTTATTTTATTATTTTTTTTGAGACGGAGTCTCACTCTGTCACCAGGCTAGAGTGCAGTGGCATGATCTCGGCTCACTGCAACCTCTGCCTCCCTGGTTCAAGTGATTCTCCTGCCTCAGCCTCCTGAGTAGCTGGGATTACAGGTGCATGCCACCACACCCAGCTAATTTTTGTATTTTTAGTAGAGACGGGGTTTCACCATGGTCATGCTGGTCTTGAACTCCTGACCTCAGGATCTGCCCGCCTCAGCCTCCCAAGGTGCTGGGATTACAGGCATTGGCCACGGTGCCTGGCCACTTTCCCACATTTTTAAATCTTTTTCTGAGCCCTCCAAACTGTTCCAACCTCTGCCTGTTAACCAGTTCCAAAGTTGCTTCAATACTTTCAGGTATCTTTTCAGTAACGGTCCACTCTACTGGTACCAATTTACTGTATGACTCTATTCTCACACTGCTGATAAAGACATACCCGCGACTGGGCAATTTACCAGAAAAAAAAAAAAAAAAAAAGTTGATTGGAATCACAGTTCCATGTGGCTGGGGAGGCCTCACAATCATGGCAGAAGGCAAGGAACAGCAATTCACGTCTTGGATGGAGGCAGGGAAAGACAGAGAGCTTGTGCAGGGGAACTCCTCTTTATAAAACCATCAGATCTCAGCCAGGTGCGGTGGCTCATGCCTGTAATCCCAGCAATTTGGGAGGCCGAGGCAGGTGGATCATGAGGTCAGGAGGTCAAGACCATCCTGGCTAACACGGTGAAACCCCGTCTCTACTAAAAATACAAAAAATTAGCCAGGTGTGGCGGCGGGCGCCTGTAGTCCCAGCTATTCAGGAGGCTGAGGCAGGAGAATGGCGTGAACCCAGGAGGCAGAGCTTGCAGTGAGCCGACATCGCCCACTGCACTCCAGCCTGGGCGACAGAGCGAGACTCCATCAAAAACAAACAAACAAACAAAAATCAGATCTCATGAGGCTTATTCACTATCACAAGAACAGCACGAGAAAGACCTACACTATGATTCAGTTACCTCCCACTGGGTCCCTCCCACAGCATGTGGGAATTGTGAGAATTACAATTCAAGATGAGATTTGGGTGGGGACACAGCCAAACCATGTCAGGCTCCCAACATTACTTGTCTTTTGCAACAACTAATTTTACCCCCAGCCTCCATTCTCAACATACTCCTCCCCATCCTTATTCCCACTCTCAGCCTACCCTCCAGACAGCTACCGGATACTTCCAAAACTCAAAATGATAAGTTATAAAGTATAGTTTATTTTTTTAATCCCTATTGCTTTTTTTATAAACTTGATGAAACTTACCTTGAGAAATATGACCTCAACATATGGTCATGCCAAAAACAAATGTGTAGTCATAATTTACCTAAATCTATACTATGAATGAGAATGTATTCACATATTTAATTTCAAAAAAGAAAAATAGTAACTTAAAGTAAAATATAGATTTAAAGTACATTAGAAACCTGGAAAAAATAGAATAAATCTCTAATACATAATGACCAGTACATTGAATCATTGGAAATCTATTAGATAAAAAAGGTGCTAGGTGCTATTTGCATGATGTCATAATTAACTTTGCACAGACACAGTCGTAGTGGGTAAGGTTATATTGCCCTTGAGAGAACCAGGTAGATCATAGTTATTTTTGTTGTTAAAGAGTTTTAAACACGTGAACTAGTTTCATTGATAATATTCAAACAAATGTATTTAGCCATTTCTTCTACTTATAATTTCATTTACCAGTGGAGAGAAAACAAGTCATTGTCACCTGTGCATTAGTCAGGTGGTCATTTTGCTCTCACAAGATAAGGACATGAGTGGAGGAATTATTACATGTTGTCTTTAGTATTTTTTTCACTGTAGTAGCTTATGCTTTTGTGATGTCTTTTACTAATGTATTCAAAAGAGAAAGGAAATTTCTGCTTGTAATACTTTCTGAAAAGACCACATTGGTTGGTTTTTAAACAAGTTAATCTAAGAAGAAAACACCCGTCTCTTGTTAAATAATGAGTGATATTTTTCTGTGAATTCATTTGAAGAAATAATGCTAATCTGTACAGCCATGATTCATTTCTTGTTGTCTATTTCTTCCCATTTGAAACAAATAAAAGCTTCCTGTTGTTGAGATTCCTGGAAAGGAAAGACAAGTGATTGTTCACTTGTCTGTGGAGATATTCTTCATAAAGAAGAACTCAAAATGTACTTGGTGATGATTGACTGACTTAAAGAATAGGGTAGCAGTGTTGTAAGAGTCACTAGCTCATATGTAAGTTTTAAGCCTAAATGAGGTAAACCATTAGATGGTGGCTCCTTCAGTTTTCTCTCATGTTTGCTTGTGAACTGATGACAATTTTGAGCATAGATCTTAACTGTAAATTATTTTAAGGAAAGTTACTTATTGTCATTGCTTTCACAATTACTTCTACATGAATAACTTCTTATCGCTTAACCTCTCTTCATGCCTAAGCAGTTCAGATAATTCCTATGCAGTAAAAGCACTTTACATGAATAATTTTATGTCAGGCTACTGAGAAATTGAAGAGCTATTCATAGGATCTTTTTACCTATCAAGTAAAACAATTATAACTATTCTCTAAAAAATGGAAAAATATCAGTTTTATGCTCAACCTAAATTTGTGTATTTATTTTTTAGCTCTGTTGCCCAGGCTGGACTGCAGTAGCATGATCATAGCTCACTGCAAGCTCGAACTTCTAGGCTCAAACAATTCTCCCATCTCAGCCTCCTGAATGAGTGGGACTACAGGCACAATCCACTATGCCCAGCTAATATTTATTTTTGTGTATAGAGGCAGGGTCTCAACATGTTGCTATGCTGTTCTTGAACTCCTGGCCTCAAGTGATCCTCCCAAAGGGCTGGAATTACAGGTGTGAGCCACTCTGTGGGCTGCAACCTATATTTAAAAAGAACACCTCAAGAATGATTAGATGGCAACTACTGATTAGAATTCTTGCATTTTATTCTTTCCAGTTCATATGTGATCTTGACCAAATCATTTGAACTCATTTCCATTTAACTATGTCTAGAGAGTATATATTGTACAAGTTGTGAAATAAAATATATACATAAAGAAAATGAGTCACTTTTCCAGCTTATCAACTACCATCTGCAAATGAATACTTTTCAGCTGTTCATGGGGGCTTTCACTATTGCATAGACGTGTGTGTAGTTTATTGAGAAACTCAAAACTGTTCTTAAAAAATAAAATGAGAGATTTTTTATTCCACTTCCCCAAGCAGATTATGCATCAACCATGTTGGCAAATACAAGCGTAATCTGATCCTACTTGCATACCTTGCCTCATATCCTACTTCTTTTTGTTTCTGGAGACAGAGTCTAGCTCTGTCGCCCAGGTTGGAGTGCAGTGGCACGATCTCAGCTCACTGCAACCTCTGCCCACCAGGTTCGAGCGATTCTCCTGCCTCAGCCTCCCGAGTAGCTGGGATTACAGATACCCAGCACCATACCCAGCTAATTTTTGTATCTTTAGTAGAGACAGGGTTTCACTATCTTGGCCGGGCTGGTCTCGAACTCCTGACTTCCTGATTCACCTGCCTCGGCTTCCCAAAGTGCTGGGATTATAAGCGTGAGCCACCCATATCCTACTTCTTATACATTGTAGTTTGCATCCCAACACAATGGACTGCTTGTGGTCCCTGTGCTATGATATGCAAATGACGCCCTGCACATGCTGCCACCTCTCTGCTGTCTCTATTAGAATGGGGTCTCTTAGGGAAGGATCTAGGCCTTAATCATTTTGAATCTTCGTCATAATTCCTCCACAGAGAGGCTCAGCATTTTTCCACCCCAGCGTATCTGTTGGACTTCTTTCTGTCATCAGTGTCTGTGCCTCTTTACCATAGTAAGTCTTGGTGGAGATTAGAAAAGCTGGGTCTCTCTAGATCAAAGATAAAGGAACCAAATCAGAAACTGAAGTCAGAGCTCTTATGAAATTTGACAATGCCCTGAAGGTAGATTCTGAGGGGATAGGGTTGGAGAATCACTGGCTGTATATATTATGTGGATTCAATAAGTATTTGTTGATGACTTCATAAAAGACGAGATGCCTGTTGTAATAATAACACATGATTAAATCTATCATGACTTTGAAAATGGCTTTACTGTTTTGCTTGAGTTTTTTTCATGCTAACTCTGGATAGCCTCTATTTTTGATATTTGCTGTCGTTATAATTTTTATTAGTAATTGTTGATTACTTACCAGATATGATCTTGAATTTTTCTTTAGAATTGTTTAAACATTAATGAATCTAATTGCAAAGGAGTAGATACAAATTTCAAAAGAAAACAAAATACAAAAGGATAAAAAAAATACAAAGAAGTATTTCAACATGGAGCAGTTAGTACCCCTTCTATATTTGGGGCTTTGGTAATTGAACCATGTGATTTTGTGGTGGAATTGTTTTCCCCTTATCTTTAGCATTTCTAAAGTTCAGCATTCACAGCCTTCCCTTTCTTTCCTCTCCTGTCAATTTGGCTTTTCCTTTGCTTCTCAGGCATAGCACCCCTTTACTTCTCCAAAGAACTGAAGAGATTTCTCAGAAGCCCTTGCCTTTTATCCTTACATGGCCAAATCAAGTGAAATTAGAGACTTTCCTTCTTTCAGTTCCTCAAAAGCCTTGTGCCTACAGAGAATTTAAGCAAGGTAAATTAAAACGTAGGAAAATCAGAGTTTTGGTTACAACTCTGGTGTCTTAGAAGGATATTCACATTTTATTATGTATGAAGACTAATGTTTCAAAGTATCAATTGTTTAATTTCAAACAAATATTGGAGTTAAGTACCCTACAAAAAGATGTTTCTAAAGGATCCTGGGTGTTAATTTGGGGATTATATTTTCTCCGAACTTAACACAAATTTTAGGCAGAGTATGGGGAAAAAATAAAGCATAATTTAAACTGAGACTTGGTTTCCTCTCCGATAAAGTAGAAAGAACTGTAGCAATTACCTCATTGATTTGTGTGAGGATAGAAAGTGAGATTATAAAATAGTTCACAGAAAGTTTAGCAGAATTAAATATTCAATAAATATCATCAGTGTGATCATTATCCTCATCCTCATTTTCATGTTACCTTTTATAACAGTTTATTTTTTACACAAGCCAAATGATAAACCAAGAAAACATCTGCATGTTTGTTCCAAATATTCACACTACTAGAGAAAAAAACCCAACAACATATTTTCTTTTCTAGATTAAGTTTCACTATTATGTCAATGAATTCCCAGTTCTTAATGGATTGGTTAATTTTCTCCTTCATGTTCAACTTGTGTATCAGGATCTATGTCATTATCAATGTTAAATAATTAATGTCAAATTATTAATGTTAATTAATGTATTGTCATACTTGTTAGCTATTTTATTTTCACAGTCACCTCTTACGGGCTTTGTGACTTTACGAAAATCACTGGATCACAGCCATCTATTAATATGAAAAGGCATAGCCTTCTAGAACATTTGACAAATAGAAGAGTGAGGATGATGTAATGATGTTTAGAAAAGGTATCTTGATCTTTATTATTCAATTCTGTTTCATTTCCACCTTTGCACCTTATGGGCAAGTAGGGTAGCATGAATTTTCTGAAACAATTTTTTTTTTACTAACTTTTACACTATTGTCGTGTGTTGTACTTATTAGTAATAAAATAGCAAGGGGTAACGATCAACAATTTCTAGGTTTAAAAACTTGTCAGAGCTAAAAATCACATTAAATCCCATTGGAAATTAATTTCCGAGTCCCATAGTATGTGACTATTGCTTATGATAAAATTGAGCACATGGTAGGTACACACAAAGCAACACCTATGATTCTTTCCTCTCTGTATATGTGCATGTGTGTCTATGTGTGTCTGTGTGTGTGTCTACATTTACATACACATATGTTTCTGAAATGGAAATCTTTGTTGTAGGGCTGACTGCCATTAAATGCAGATGTGTGAAACAAAATCATCTAAACTCTTTTTGCCAAATGATTCTTGGCAAAGGTAATATTGTACATCTTCTTCTGCCATATTTAACATATTTTTTGAACCAAGGAAAGTAGAACTCATTTATTTGTTTGTTTGTTTATTTATTTATTTATTTTTGAGACAGAGTCTTGCTCTATCGCTCAGGCTGGAGTACAGTGGCACGATCTTGGCTCACTGCAACCTCCGCCTCCTGGGTTCCAGGGATTCTCCTGCCTTAGCCTCCCGAGTGGCTGTGATTACAGGCACACGCCACTATACACAGCTAATTTTTTATGTTTTTGGTAGAGACAGGGTTTCGCCATGCCTGGGCTGGTCTTGAATGCCTGACCTCAAGTGATCCACTAGCCTCAGCCTCCCAAAGTGCTGGGATTATAGGCATGAGCCTTGGCACCTGGCTAGAACTCTTCAGAAAGCTCTTTCTAATGAGTTTAGGATATTTTATATATATTATAACCTTATTATATATTATATATAAACAGTATATATATATATATACACACACCATATATTGTATAGTTATACAGTGGTAGATAGATAGGTAGATAGATAGATAGATAGCTAGATAGATCCATAATCAGCAGTTAAAAGGTGGTCCAAGAAGAATTTTGTATGGTGCATCCTTTACTATGTTCTTTAGAGGAATGCTGATAAGTTTAGTAGCAAGAACGATAACTACAATTATGCCAGGTTATCTGCTTAGTATATTTCACATATTAGTTCCTTTACTATTCACAATAATTCTATGACAGGGACTAGCAAACTTCTTCTGTAAAAGACCAGATAGTCAATATTTTAGGTTTTGCAGGCTACATGTGATCCCTATTGCTACCAGTGTTGGAAGTACTTCTGCTGCAGCTGCTCCTCCTCCTTTTTCTCTTTCTATAACTACTTCTGTATGTTTTTTTCTTCTAAACTTTTAAAAATAGAGGAAACATTCTTCTGTGACAGACCACACATACTCAGGCCATGGCCAGCTTTTGTCTGCAGACCATGGTTTGCTGACCCCTACTCTATGAAATATCTATCAATAACCCTATGTTATAGATAGGGATGCAGAACCCCCAAGAGGCTAACCGACTTGCCCAGCATGCCTCAGCTAAAGATAGTGTTTAGAACATCAGGCAACAATATGCTCTTTAAATACCAGCTTCTTCTTCACCAAGCTAAAGTACCCTATGTCTCAGAAGGGATTTGATTAACCATGCTAGTATTGTCTTTTTTGTCTCAGAGGCAGCAACTGTGAGATAGTGATGATACAGGCAATGATGATGACAATAGTTCAACATTTGGGTGCTTATTATGTGACAAGCACCCTGCTTCTTATATATGATTAAAAAAAATATCCTCACCACAATCCTATGAAAAGGGATTGTTTGCTTTTTATAGATGAAGAAACTGAAGCTGAGAGATCAATATATCCAGGCCACAGAGTTCATGGGTTATGTAATTGCAATTAGTACACAAGTCTTGCATCTCTAGAACCTGTCTTCAATGCCATGGCACAACACTGCCTTACCATTGAACCTCTTGTGTACTGGGACATGTGACTTTGATTAAAGTTAATTAAAGTTAGTGAAATGTACTTGGCTCAGCCTTGTAAGGGCTAGCAAAAAGAAACCTTCTTAACCATCTGTAACAATGAGCAAAGAAATGAAACAGAAACAGGAAAAATAATGTATGTATATATTGTATATATGGGATATATAGATACAGATATACAAACATAGCTATGAATATATACATATATAATATTTTAAAGATTCTCCAAGTAAATACAGTTAAGGCAGAACCTGAGTTATCATCACGAAATTCAGGAGGAATGACTGCTGTTTTGAAGCATTGAGTGCACTTTGAACACTGAGAAAACTTGGCACAATCCATTAGCTAATGATTTTCATGAGTCTATTGTAGAGGGTCCATTCTAGTCTGTACCATCTTATTTTAGGTCAATTGTTTCTTGATAAAAAGCAGAGTGGCATTTAGTTAAGGATACTATCAATGATGTTCCTAACCTCAGTGCAAGTGCTGTCTTAAAAAAGTTGATGTCTGGCAAGTTGTTTTGATAGGGAAGCTCTCCTAGAATTATTCTAGAAAATAACTGAAGATACTTGTTAGACATTTCTGGTCTTTTTCTAATAAGGAAGTTTATTTTAATGGGTTATCCTGAACAGGTAGCTTTAGACTAAATTCATTTAGAGCCTTCTCAGCATCAGAATCAATTACAGGCCACCAGGCATAATTCTAAAAAGATTATCATGAAAATGATCCCTTTTTGTGTGTAATATTGTCAGGATGATGTGATGACAATGTTCTAGAATTACAATTTAATTTTTTTCTTTAAAGGTACACTTTATAGCAGATAGGACAAATGGCTTTTTTGGAACTTCTTCAGCCAGTTTCAGTATTGATCTTTATACAAACAAGTCTGCTGTCTACACAGTTAACTGCAATTTTATCAGGTTGAAAAGATCATTAAGAAGGTCTACTAGCTGCATATTTTCCTAAGCACAGCATCTCCTCAAATGTTCAGTGGCAGGTGGTTCGGCACATTAGTATTCAGCATTGCTTTTCTGGTTTACACCTGTGGGTGAAAACGTCATGGCTCTTCTGTAAAGATAATCTACTTGAGAATATGCTTTTCTTAGAAATAATGTTAGTGATTGGTACTTGGTAAAGCCATCTTGATAAAGCCATCATGAAGGTGGAAGCAATGGATAATGGCTTTTGGTAGGTATATGTGATTTTTTTTCTTGAAATATTAATACAATTTCTAGGAACAATTCTTAGAATGTCAAGGCTATTTGAGCTCCAGCACCTGATGTAAAATGTTGATGATAAGAACCAATAATTTATATATGGCATGATGTGAAACAGGTTTTTAATTAAATTAAGAGTGGATTTAAACTCTATTGTTCAGCCTGTTTTTAAAAAATAGACTCCCACATTCATGTCAAGGAGGTAAAGTGTTCTGTAGTAGAATAAAGTGAAATAATCCACATTGCTTCTTTGAAACCATAGTTTCTTGTTACAAGTAGAACTTTGGACTGTGGCATTTTCAATCACTTAGCAATGAAATACAAAAAGAAAAAAAATGAAGGATATGTGAAGCCTCGTGGTATAAGGCATCAATTGCTCCTTCTATACCAAAAGAGGATATAATATCAAGTCCAGCGTTCCATAATATAAGTTGCTTACAACTTATATTTGTTAAGGGATTTGTTAAGGGTTTTCACTTATGCCTAATGTCCTGAAAGTATATTATCAAGACACAACAGTACCTCAAACATTTTGAATTTTGAAATAATTTTTCAGTAATGAATATGCTCCTTAATGCTTTAGTAATTTCATATTCTCTGCATATATGTAAAATATACATGAGTGTTTCTCTCTCACTAGCATGTGAAGTGATTTACCATGTTTATTTTTTATTTGCAGACATTTCTATATGAAATGTCCAAGTTGTCTCTCCTTTATCAACTAATAAGCACTTGAAGAGCACTGATAATGAATAATTTTGAAATGATCATATGCTAGCCCTCTGAATATTCTCATTCTCAAAGCAGAATATTAAGATGTGTCAGTTGAATTATATGGGGCTGAATTAGTTGAATTGAAACCATGTGAGTAAACTTTTGAATGGCCAAAGAAGAAGAGCTGATAAACTTATTAAAGGAAGAAAACACTTCTGCTTCCCAGACACATATGCACTTTTGCACACACAATATCAGTGAAGTTGCTTTTGTTTGAAAGTGAGAAAACCCAACTCAAATTCGCCAAAACTAAAATAAGGAATTTAATCTCTCTGGTAATTGGGCTTTCAAAGAGTGAGGCTTGCTTCAGACCTAAAAAGTTCATGTTCCGCTATAAAGGCTATGTCTCACACCATCACTGTAATTCTGCTTGCTTCTGTGATTGGCTCCTTTTTCAGATAATTTCTTCCAGATGTCAACAATATGACTACGGGCATCTACAAACCTGTATTTTTCATAGAACTCATATTCTTGTAGAAGTAGTGTTCCTTCTCTCTATGAGCACTGCTCATCGGTCATCAGGGAACAATCTGATTGTGCCTTCTGACATACTTATTAAAACCCTCTGAATGGCCAGACCTGGGTAATAGATTCACCTCTCTGATTTTAGAGGTACTGGAGAGAGTAAGCCCTTCCCCAAACAATTTAAACTAAGCAGGATTACTATTGAATGGTATATAGTATCTGGAAACAAGGGATGCATTAGGCATATAATTTTATGACACAATAAAAAAAAACTTCTAAATCTACTCTAGTAGAGGTGTTTTGTTTTCTATTAAGATGTCCTTGGTGTCATTTTTATTGCTGCTTTGCTTGTTTCCCCAAAATATGATTTTTAAAAGAAAAATCCTTTATGAATAAGAATTACCACCTCTAATCCCACATGAGGCAAGCTAATATATCTATCAGATACTGTTTCCTTGAAGGAAGAAAATGAGACTATAATATGCAGAATTTTCTCCTTTACATTTTTATTTCTATTCGCTAGTGGTATCAGTGAGAATCTTTAAAACATTCAAATTAAGCAAAAACTATGAAAACTCCCCAATGATAGTACATAGCCCAGTGAACATTTAAATGGAAAAAGTTTTTTTTTGTTTAAGCATAAAGTAAATTATCTGAAATTGATTGAGCTTGATTTTTCATACAGGAGTTATGTGAAAAAATTATTTGAGCCTTGGTTTATGGAAGAGTCAAAAGTATTGTTTGAAGTTAATATTGAAATTCTAAACTATGAATTTTTATATTCTGTTAAAGTCACCTCTTCCACTTTTCCCCATTTCAAGTGTTCTCCAGAATTTTAATGAGTATTAGTTGGTACATGTTGTTAGGTAAACAGGTCTGATTTAATACATAAATTTTCTGAATATTTAATCTTGGAGTCTGTGATATGAGAGAAAGCTCTATTCATCTATGACATAGAGCTCTATTTGTCTTTCACTGACATCTCTCTCACTCATTCACTCACTCTTTCTTTGCTTTAGTAAGAGCTACCTTGAAATATGATATTTTTTATATAATAAAGGAAACCAAAATGGAAATATAATAGGAACCAAATAATTCATTTATTCCTACATTAACTTGAAATAATGGAATGACCATTTTAGAAATATTAAGAAATCTGTTAAAGAAGAAAACATAAAACTATTAAATAATATGGCATAACTATGAAATGATATTTCTACTAAAGTCTAATACACAGTATCTTAAAATCAATCAAGCTCTATACTGTTACTTTATAAATATTTTCACTTCTATGACAATTTTTACTTTTTATAGACAACTATAATATAAATACCTAGTACCTCCAAATTATGCTAATAATGCTTCCTATTCTTTGAGTGTAAAGCTAAATTTTAACTTTTCCAAATTCCTTTGATTAATGCTGCAAACATAAAAGTAGGATAAATCTGTCAAAAATGAACAATTTGCACAAAGAATTCAAATTTCTCAGGTGACAGCATTTTAGCACACAGAGGGGAGTTGTCAAAATTTCACTATAGGCAGTTTTATTCTATACAATGATATATTTTAAATTATCTTGAAAAGAATTAGGTGGTAAAATTCACTGTCATCATCCTGGGAGAATATCCATATTTTTAAATTTCTCTATGTGCCAATCTGTTCTCTTTATACTTAGGTCATTCTGATCCCATTTTTGTAAGCCTTGCAATACCTTTGCAAGGAACTTCCTACATTCAGGTCTTTGGGGGCATATATTGATCTCAATCAGCTAACTAATATACTGTCAAGTCCTGCTGGGCCATCCTCCTGACAGATCCTCTCACAGATCACTTGGATTGATGAAACAGAAGAGGAGATTCTGAACTAATTATAAGGAAAATAAGAGTCCCCTTGTCTCTTTTCTTTATAAGAACAGTTAATTGGACACACAAGTGTTTATATATATTCTGCTAAAAACCTCCTCCTCTGATTCTTCATCAGTTTGCTTAACCATATCATTATAGGTGTAAAGAACTTCTTTGAACACTGGAACCATACTGGAGATATTAAAAATTTTTCACTCTTCTCTCAGCTAAGTTGAGCTACACTTAGTTTATTACGACTCTGGTATTGAAAGACCTCATTCTACTTCCCTTATAGATCTGCTTTCTTTAAGGTCTACTGACTCAAGAGCTGATATGAAGAATGCCTATTGGCCATTATTTGAGAGTAATACATGATAAATAGCTTTTACTTTGAGATCTATATTGCCACACTACATCATTGATAACACTTTTTCAGTCAAATTCAGGCTACTACATTTTGTATCTTAGAGCCTTCCTTGCGGGGAGAGGGTTGGGGAGAGGTGTTAGCATTTTGTTGCAATCCACCTATGAACTTTGTTTCCTGTGCCTTTTATGTATGTATGTATGTATGTATGTATGTATGTATGTATTTATTTATTTATTTATTTATTTATTTTTTTTTTGAGACGGAGTCTCATTCTGTCGCCCAGGCTGGAGTGCAGTGGGGCGATCTCGGCTCACTGCAGCCTCCACCTCCCGAATTCAAGCGATTCTCCTGCCTCAGCCTCCCCGGTAGCTGGGACTACAGGCGCATGCCACCATGCCCAGCTAATTTTTTGTATTTTTAGGAGAGACGAGGTTTCACTGTATTTCGATCTCCTGACCTCGTGATCCGCCTGCCTCGGTCTCCCAAAGTGCTGGGATTACAGGCATGAGCCACCGCGCCTGGCCTGTTTCTGTGCCTTTAACATGCTTTCTTATTCTGCTTTTTGAATTAGTGCTACTGAATGTTTTCTGATCTATCAGCAGGGAGGAAAAGAAAATTTACCACATTATGTTTTTCTTAGCCTGCCAAGATAGGATTTAAAGCAGAACTTTAAAAACATAAGCACAGCAGGCCAACTTCCTGGCTCTGTCCTCTAGGGAACAAACCTCTTTGTTGTGACTTCCCTGGTTTATAGTTTTACTCTTGTTGTTAGCTTCTGTGGTTCTAGAGGCAAATTTTCTCCTGCTAGTTCTCCTTTGAAATAATTCTAATATTATTTTTCCAGCACCGTAACCCTTTATCCTGAACACATAATTTCAATATTATCTTTGTACCAGCAACATTTTCAGTTCTGTTAAATAGATGGATAATAGAAATATGGTGCCAATTAATCCAAGTTTTTCATATTATAGTTTACTATAATGATACAATTGCCCCCTACCTAATAATTATATTATTTTGGAAAAATAAACTGAGAAAAGTACATTAGGAGAGTATGTTTAAATAGCTACTTTACATAGGGATATTGGGTTAAAATCACTGCTTGGTGAATTGTTATATCCTTCATTTGGTAGAGACCTTTTTAAGAACTCCATGAATGTTTTCTGCTAGAAAATGGGTAGACAGAGAGTTAACATCGTTATCAAATTTGCAACACTTCTCAATTAAACAGAATTAGTTGCACTATGAATTTGTTTTAACTTTTGAAATTTCCCCAGAATTTCAATGTTTCTCTTTTTTATGATTTGTAATGTAGCAATTTTAACATTTGCCTTACTTTCTTTTATGTCATTGATGTATGTCTTCACCAGAAATACATTGAGCTCTTATGATGTCTAAGAGATTCTGGTGGGTCCTAGGATGACAGAGTACACATATGAGCTGCAGGTGGTACTTCCAACCCTCGTGGAGTTTTACATCTGATTCATCCTAGTTAGTCATCACTGAATGTTTTCATTTAGGTTACTATTCCAATAAAGGCAGGTTAGAAAAGTGAAAGGATGTTTTGGTTTCATTGTCTTTAAAATTACAGCAAATGTTAAAATATTTTAGAAATTCTAGAATAATTAGTGGGTAGCCAAGGTGTGTGTGTGTATGTGTGTATTTATATTTATATATAAACAAAAGATACATAATGTATATAAATACAATATATAAATTATATTGCACATACTTGCTAATATAAATAGCAAGTATTTGTATGTAATACATATATTATAAACACATATTTGCTATTAGTATTTTTCTATTTAATATACAATTCTTGGAGCATACAAAATTATAAGTATTAAATACATTTTCATAACAGAATTTGAGTATAGAGCCAATTTCATCATTTTTGCTTCCTTGGAATTTGATATTTAGGCTGCATGTTGAAAGGGTTAAATAATTGGTATTTTCTTTTGTTGTAAAGTTTTGATAGGTGAATTGATTTGTAAGTAAAAATACAGATTCAAGAAATTCACAAATTATGCCCTTTATCTAACTTTTGGCATAAATAAAATGTCACAGAAAATGCCTCATCTTTTTCTTTTTTCAAAAGTACTATATAATATGATGAATCATATTTTCAAATATCACAAGAGAATTGGGAGTATAAATAGACAAATAATTTTGTCTTGCATAGTCACAATGTCTGCTTTGTGTTTGTTCCTCTACTAGTCTTTCCTGAGTCACCCCAAAGAGATTTTACTTCTCAGATATCAATATTATTTTTGTCTTTCTTATAAACAAGAAATAATAAAAATAAGCATTTTTAAACACCTACTGTGAGTCACACACATACTGATTGGGCTTCCTTTCCTTTAGCAAATGGATTTCTCAATTGAAATCAATAATTTTATATTTTTGATTATGAGTTTCAAGAGTTAAGAGTTCACCAGTTTATTTTCAGTACTTGGTATCAATCACATAGTAGACCCACATTACATATTGTCCAAATGAATAAATTAGTAATGAGGGAATTAATGAAAGGTCATTCACATTTTTTCTCTTTTGCTATTATTTGTGTTGAGGTGTTATTTTGCTCAATCTTTGCAAAAAATAATTGCTCTAATTTTTTTTAACTTTTTTTTTTTTTAGTTTTTTTGTAGTAATCCTTGCTACAATAGATATTTGAGACGTCATGGAATATATTTTTTAATGGTGCTTTCAAAATTAACATTTGTCATTTAACCACCAAGTCTATTTTTCACGGTTATGAAAGAAAGAAAGCCATTTGTATGGTTTTATTCCCCTGTGTATCTGTGAGTGCTTGAAATTTATCATATATATAAAGCATTTCTCACGCCAATGTAGTTTCAACACTGGGACCAAGTGATTCTGCAGGCTAAAAGATTTTCATCTCTTTCAGATTAGTTGATTTCTTCCTAACAGTTGCTGTATCAAATTTCACACTAAATTCATTTTCAAAATGTATTTTCTTAATTTTTAGGTATCATAAGGGTATAAAGAAGCCCCTATATTTTAGAGATGCATTCTTGAATAATTTACAGATGAAATTATATGTCCTGGATTTGCTTCAGAATATTCTGGGATGGGGAAAGCAGCATAGGAAGAAGGAGATGAAATAATATAGCCCCAAATTGATTGTTAAAGCTGAGTGATAAGCATGTACTTTTATTTTTTATTTTATTGGAACATCTCTGAAGTTTTAATTCTTTCTTAGTCATCTTTTTGGCATGTGGGTCCCTGTCACTTATCTGTCTCACTCCTGTGATCTGTAGGCATCCACTCAAAATGTTCCTCCTGCCCCCCATACACTGCCACAGTCTTTCACTGGACTACGACATGCTCTTCCCTCAGATCTCAGCTTTCTCCAGGTACTGATTGTCCATTACTTTACTTACCTCAGTTAGGTGCCGCTGCTGTGCTCTTCTCTCTCTCCTCTATCAAGGTACATATCAGACTTTCCTGTAATTGCTTAGTCCTGCACCTAGACTGAAATCTCTCAATAGAGGGACAGTGTTATCTTGTTCATATGGTATCCTTAATACCGACCACTGAGTGGGAGCGGATGCTGAATAAATACACAGACAAACACATAGTTACCTTGCTTCAAATTACTCCATATTTTCTGTGCAGCAAGTATTATCCGCTAAGGAGAGGCCCATCAGTAACCTTTGCACTTCCATCAATGACTTTATGTTTCGGATAAGTCAAGCATGTAGTTGTTTCTCTGCTACCTCATACTTCACTAAATTCACTGCAAATGTGTAGGATTACTAAGATGAAGGGGGGAAAAAAGAAACCAGAATAAAAGGATAGGTATCAAATTGACTTTACACAATTTTTGTTTGATGTTGACTTTCCATTGATGTTTACATCATCACCTGAGAGCCGACTTTATAAATGCCAGATGGTTATAGTCAGAGTGGAACCTGAAGACAAAAAAAATCAAGCTGTTATAATGCTAGGCATGTCCAATTTTGCATCAGCACAAACAACACATTGACCTATGGGTTTTTGTGTTTGTTTGTTTGTTTGTTTCAGCAGTAGAGATTATTTCCAACAAGAAGTCGGGCTTTTTTTTTTTTTTAAGGATCAGAGCTACTTTCATAGTATTTTAAAAACTTAGAAAAATTCCACATGGCATTTTTAAATGTAGTATGGTGTGGGTTCCCTCTTCCTCACATGGAGTTATTATTGTAGTAGAGCAGAGAGATATAACTTACTAACATCCAAAACGTTATAAAAGCAAAATGATAATATTATTAAAAACCTCAAGAGTAAAAATGTGGCATCCATTTTATTGTCTTTAAAGAGCAGAAATGTCACATCTCTAGAGTAATATAATCATGATCAACAGTTGAAAAATTTAAAGCAAACAACAACAACAAAAAGGCATAAAATCTGCCTGGAGGACCATCAGCTATTAAACTTGTTTGCAGCACTATATAGAAAATGGCAAAAAGTTGAGTTGAAAAATGGTATAACTGTAGAAATCAATGGGGATTTTATGGTAGTAAAATGTGGTTTTACTTAAAGAAGAAAGTTGTGTTTATTTTCCCAATTGCATATCTTCATGGTTTATTGATATCTTCTTTTATCCATTGGTCAGTGGTGACATTATTAATATTTCTACAAATATGCATAGAATTTGAAATAAATGGGTTAGGGGAAAACCATCTGATAGCAGCATATTTAGTTCTTTAAGTCTTACTTATTAAAATTAGGTTTGAGCCTTTACCTATGCATTTATCCTTTTAGAGTTTCTCATAACAGTCAGATATTACCTCTTGTCATCTCTTAAACTCTGTAAGTGCTGTTCATGAAAATTAAATTAGGCCTTCCTTGAGCACCCTATTTAAAATTGCTAGCTGCTCGTCACACTCCAGATACCCTTTAACCTAAGTTGCTCCCATTGACCTTAGCATCTTGCACATATGATATAATTCATGTATTTATTATGTTTACTGCTTGCTTTCTTCTCACTCTGCATAAGAATATGGACTCTCATTTATTATGGTGTTTTATGTATGCCAAACACCTAGAAAGGCACCTGTGCCTCATGAATTAATGAACAAAAGAATGAACTTCTAGTAATAATAACAGCTAAAAATTACTAAGTACTTTTCTGTGTACTAAGCACTGTTTTAATTACTACCTACGTATAAATTCATCTAATCTTCAGAATGCCCTTATGAGGTCAGTGTTGTTATAATCCTCATTAAACAAACGAGGAATTTAAGGCACATAGAAGTGAAGCAACTTGATAATTACTTAAATAGTTGGGTTATATGACTAATAAATGGCAAAATCTGGGTAGCAACACAGGCTGTCCTGCTTCTGAAGCCATGATCTTACCCATTAAACTAAACTGCCTCTAGTTTGTAAACCTAGCATTATGGGGGAAAATGTACATATTTTCATAAATAAATAGCTCTCAATATTTTTAATGTCTCAACACACATGAAGGATTATGCCCCACGTACCTTGAAAATAATGCCATTCTAAGAGAGGCTTGAGAGGTAAGAGGATGAGGATTATTGGCAGTTTTCTGCAGGCTAGCTGTAAAGCATCCGCTTTCTAACCGGCCTCTGAGATCACTGTTGACAACCACCACCTTGATTTGACTTTTGAAAAAGTCCCCAACTTCTCAAGATGTCAGTTTTCTCATCCTAAAATGTGGATTCTGGAATATAAGATATCAAATGTCTTTCTCTGTCCTAGTTCCATGGTTCTATAAAGTATTTCTATGCTCAGATGTACAGGGAAAGTATTGACAGTAGAAAGACAGAAGAGCCTTTTCCTGTACCAAATGCTGGTCAAGTCCTTTTTCTATTTGAACTTTAGTAGAAATTGCACAGGGTTTCTCAATAAAATAGAAATTAAATGAAAGTTGAAAAAGAGATTGAAGATAGAAAAATAAAGGCTTTTCCAGAATCCATAATGGCCTTTGGATTTTTGCTACAGCACTGGGCTTTATTGAGCAGACCCTTGAAATTTTTACTTCTCTGGCATACCTGACAGTGGAGAGTCCACGTTTTCATTTCAGAACAAAAGGGTTTTTTATGTGTTTTTCTGTTCATTAGATCATTTTTCTCCTTCTACCCGCTCAATGGGGACATAATTTCTGGCTCAAATTCTCTGCTTTATCTTTCTATACTCAGGGAGATTGTTCCTTTCCCAGATTTTACAGTCATCATAATATTAATCATTTCAAAATCTGGTCAATGCTGACTTAACCATACTATCACCTTAAAAACAAACAAACAAACAAACAAAAACCTCAAAATGTCCCCATGTCATTGGGACCTTTATATCCTTTTATCAAAAAGTAAGATAGTACAGCCTCTTCGGAAATCAGTCTGACAGTTTCTTAAAAGTTTACCCATAACATTACCATATGACACAGTAAATCCACTCATGGGAATATATCCAAGAAAAATGCACATAAAAATTTGTACATAGAGGCTCAAAGCAGCATTGTTCACAATAGTCAAGAAGTGGAAATGATTCTAAATGTTCATCAATTGATGTATGGATAAATTAAATGTAGTATGTCTATGCAATAAACTATTATTTAGGAAAAAGGAGTAAACTACTGCTTTGTGCTACAACAATGGATGAGGTTTTTTTAAATTATGTTGAGTAAAAGAAGCTGATCATAAAATATACAAACATATCTTTTATAATTTCATTTATAGGAAAAGTCCAGAATAGGCAAATCTACAGAAACAGAAGGTAGATGAGTGGCTGCCTAGAGCTGAGATGGCTTGGGAGGAAATGAGGAGCGACTACTAATGAACTTAGGATTTCTTTTGGTTTTGATGAAAATGTTCTAAAATTGGTTGTAGTGTTTGCATAACTGTGAATATATTAAAAACTATTGAATTGTTTACATTAAATGGGTGAGCTGTGGTATGTGAATTATGCTTAATTCAGATATATATACATATGGATGTAGTGTGTCTATATCTCCATATAAATGTGTCATTTTACCTAGAGTAAATGTAATCAAAACTAATTCGCAATCTACCCTGCCATTTCTCTATTGCCACTATTCTTTGGTATTAAAATGCACATATATTAACAAAGTACATAGTGATGGGGGTTGTATGAAAGGAGATTAGGTATGTTTGAGTGTTTTGTGGTTATTGTCTTAGGTGATGAAAGCTATGTTCCAGTATTATACAGAAAACCAATATTATTCTATATGCTAAGGTTATTTTGAACCAATATAAAGTAAATGATATATTTGTATTTACAATATTACGTGCGATATTACGATATTGTAGTTACGATATTTACAAGATCTACAAAGTTTCAAACCAATCTATATGTAATGACACAGGGCCTTAAAAATAGAAATGTCTTTGCAACCAATATGTTACATAGGTCAAGAGGTGATTTTATAATTAAGATTATCTGAAGTTCTCAATAAACTGTATTGAACATGGACTGCTAACAGTACACAATTGGTGTCTTATTCTTTTTATAATAATGTTTTTAGTATTCCACTGAAACATGGCCAGTGAATGTGCAATATTCTTAGTTACCATTATGAGGGACTCTGTATATTACAGTCTCTCCACTGTCTCTGCTGTTAGCTGGAAAAATGCTGGGAGCAAAGGCAGCTACTATCAACAGGGAGCCATATTAATTATTTGAAATGTGCCTCATAAGAGGAATCAGCAGAGTTTATTACAAGTCGAATATTACTTGAAATGGGAAGGTTACTCCAACTGTTATCATAATCTATGTATCATTAACTTTCCTTGTTTAGAAAAAGAGATTAACAACCCTGTAAATTGCTATAGTAAATGTGTGAAATATATAACTGCATATTCCCATTGTAGAAAGAAAGCAGTGGGTCCTCCACTCCCACTCAAACCTTCTGTATATAAAGTACCTTTAGAAATTGAACTGTGTAATTATGCTTTCTTGCCTCAAAATCCTAATTGCTTATTATTATCAGTATACAAACAATGGCTACTTTGAAAATTAGATAATTCTTTTATATTTAAGCTAACAATTTTTCAAATCAGCATCTTGGCCTTAAAATTCACTTTAATGCTTTCATCTCATAAAATAGAAAGTGTATTACAAATTTGTGTGTTAGCTAACAAAATGTTTTGCAAGGAAGACAGAATTAATCCATCTACTTCCCTTTTAAATTGTGGTTAGTTGTTTTTTTCATTAAATACAGTAGGAATACTTTTGTGTTCAAGTAGTGGAGGTGAATCTTAAAGGTAAAATATAAATTAATCATAATTGTAAAGTGATCTAAATAAACATTTCTCAAAGTGTTATTTGTACATTGGGTGCCAGTCTGCAGACTATTACTGATCTGCATTGAGGTAGGTACAGAAATTGAGAGAGTTTAGAAATATTTACAACAAGCTGGGCGCAGTGGCTCAAGTCTGTAATCCCAGCACTTTGGGAGGCCAAGGTGAGTGGATCACGAGGTCAGGAGTTCAAGACCAGCCTGGCCAACATGGTGAAACCCCATCTCTACTACAAATATAAAATATTAGCTGGGCGTGGTGGCACACATCTGTAATCCCAGCTACTCAAGAGGCTGAGGCAGGAGAATAGCTTGAACCTGGGAGGCGGAGGTTGCAGTGAGCTGAGATCACGCCACTGCACTGCAGCCTGGGCAATGAGCAAGATTCCATTTCAAAATAAATAAATAAATAAATAAATAAGAAAAATATTTACAGCAAATAAATATGCCACTTAATATTTATTTAATCTAACAACAAAAAATAAGGACTTTTGTTTTATATGTCTTTGCTTTGAGTTTTTTTTCTTATAACTCATTTTTATTGTGTTTTTAAAGTTATCACTCCATAACAAATTTGTAATTTCACAACAACAAAAAAAGAAGAAACATAACTCAGATTGTTGGAAAAGCACTGCTTTAATTTGGTGATGTTCGGATGACACATTGTTTTTATGTTTGGGCGGATATGTCTACACTCTTTAATTTAGGCTATTAATTCAGTTTGGAGTGAAATAGTGTTATATCATAAAAACAATTTAAAAAGGGAAAAGACATACGTATGATGTCTTCTTAACAATTTGTTTTGGGTCCACAGGGCAGGCACATCATGGACAAGTTTCATACATTTCTCCACCAATTCACCTTGACTCTGAGCTAGAAAGACCCTCTGTTAAAGGTGAGTTTTTCTTTATATAAAGAAAAAGTAACTCTGCTCATTCTTTGATGAAAGCAATGATGGTTGTACATATGTATTTTGTAATGCAGTGCCTGTTCAAGAAGCAGGGGTAAAATGAAGTATGTGAGTAATCTGGAGATAAAGCAAGTCTCATTTATAAACAAAAATGTGAAATATTTCTCTGAGAAATGTTTGTAAACTAAAATACAATGGCTTCAATAAATCAGTATTTATAGTGATTCAACTAGTGGAGGACTAGTTGAATACCAGTTTAGATTTAGAAATTACCAGATAACCGTTAACTTTTTTACTGGGACCTTCTTTTTCTACTATCCTTTTTTTTTTTTTTACATTAAGATGTCTTAATCTAAATCATATTGACAGATTTTTTTCCCCTGAAAAGTAATATTTTATTATTATTCTTAAGTCATTTTATATTAACATCATTTAGTTTTTAAAATATGTGTTAAAATTATGTATTTTTAAATTGGTGCCACCTGTTTCAGTTAAAGATTTTTGTAAATAGTCATACAAAATAAAAATTAAAGGTAACATTTACTGTCTCATAATCTAAATACAAATTTAATCCTCCTGCTTTTAAATAAATATTTATCAATGATTTTCAAAATGTTTCTTGTTCTCACAGCTGATATGTGGACATGCTTTTTAATTTTATAAATACCAAATATTCCAAGGTTAACTTTTTGGTTTTAAGTAATGCAGTATATTTTCTTACATTTTCAACAGTATTAATTACTTAATAAATTAAAACTCATGAGGTCTGACGTTTCTGAACATGTTTTCTGTATAGGCTATTTCCTCTCCTGGGAGTCTCTTATCCCTTCTTGCCTAATTGATAGGTTTCCACCAACGTTTCAAGGTCCTCCTCTATATTAGTTTCTCTATTAAGTTTTCCCTGACTGTGTGATAGGGTGGACCTATGTGCACGTGTCAGTTTTCCAAATGCCGCCTATGCTTGCCTCAGTTATTACACACCTAAGACACTGGATTTTATTTTGTGGCATACATGATCCTTTCCCTTATCTGTATGCTTTGTGAGGGCACAGAATGTCATACTTATTATTTTTCCCTGAGCCATCAGGTCTGTGCTTGGCACATAATGGAAACTCATACAATGATTTCTAAGGTACTGACAGTGAAGGTGACAGCCTAGATCCTGAAGGATGCATCTGTACTTTATTAGAGAAAAAGAGAGGAAAAATGATAAGCGAATCCCATGAAAGGGAAGAAAAATGAGATAAAACATAAATATGTGAAGGTATTTTTAAGGAATTGTGCTGGATGCACAGTAAAAGGGGAGCAGTTCTAGAGGAAAAGACTAGAGAGATGTAATGAGGCAGATTGTGATGGATTCTGTATCCCATACCAAGGAGTTTGTGTTTTATCCTGGATAAAAACATGAAATATTTTAAATTATTTTTCCCCAGGTCAGTTGGGTGTTACATCATAACATTATCAGTTCGAGATATGAGAAACATATTTCTGGTGTTAGTGTAGGTAATAAGCTGATTGGAGAAGAGATTGGCAGAAGGAGGCTTTTCAGCAGTTCAGATAAAAGATGATGGGGAAATTAGGTGTGTGTCCTGGCAATGTGAGGATCTGATAAGTTATTTTGAAGAGACATGACATTTCAATGAATAGATACAGGGAAAGGGGCAGAAATGCCTCTGAGGTTTCTATATTGATTAACTGCTTGGATGCTACTTGGTTTGAATGTTTGTATCCCTGCCAAAATTCATATTGAAACTTAATCATCAGTGCAACTGCATTAGTATTAAGAGGTGGACATTTAGGAGATGATTACGGCATAAGGCCACTGACCTAATGAATGGATTGATGACCTTATAAAAGGGCTGGAGGAAACTAGGTAGGTCCTTTTTGCTCTTAGGCCTTTTGCAATGTGAGGACACAGCAGGAGGTGCCATCTTGGAAACAGAGAGCAGCCCTCACCAGACACTGAATCTGCCAGCCCCTGACGATGGGCTTCTCAGCCTCCAGAACTGTGAGAAAATAAACTTCCATTCTTTATAAATTACCCCATCACAAGTATTTTGTTATAGCATCACAAACAGACTGAGATGGATGCTTATGACATAATTGTTCATCATGAGAAATAAATATGAATTATAAATCAATGCATTGCTTTAGACACATTAATTCATAGTAGAAGATTCCTACTAAACTTGAAAGATAGAGTCCTACTAATGTGAGTTGGTGACTTCGGTAGAATTCAGTTCCTCATACAAGATCCCAATATGATTTGAAAAAGAGTACTACTTTAGGGTCATGGATAAGACAGTATAGTGATCTACTCCAAAACTTAGTGACTTAAAACAAGAAATATTTATTATAGTTTTGAGAGTTAGCCAATGTCCACTGACTTAGCTGGGGCTGAATGTTTTATAGTTAACAGGCTGGTTAGTTTTGCAGAGGAGGGGACTCACTCACGTTTTTGAAAATTGCCCTGATGTCTCTAGGGTGATGGTCACATGTCTCTCTCTTTATTCAGCAGGTTACTGTCATGTTTGCTGATGTCCCATTAGCCAAAGCAAGTCACAAAGCAAATTCAATTTAAGAGAGCAGAAATAGATTATATCCCTTGATTGAGGAGCCACACTTCAAAGGACCATGAATATAAGAAGAAGAGGAATTAGAACAATTTATAAACTACCATAGGTAGTCATATAAAAAGTAAAATAAATGTAAAATCAAATGACAAAAAAACTGACTGATAAAGGGATTTGGAAGCCAATAAATGGCCAGGCAAGGGGCTCATCAGTTTGTAGTTCCAAGTGACCTGTTTGGAACAGCCGCTGTGGGGATGCCAGCTGCAGCAGGGGAGGCATGCCTGGGGCTTCATGCTCTGCTGAGCCGGCAGGGGCCAGGAACAGGCACCCCCTACCAAGTTAAAGGGACAGCTTCCTAGTAGCAGCTCTGGACCCAGCCATCCCTGAGCTCTCAGGGACCCAGGAAGCCACCACTGCCACTGCAGGCTCAGAAGTACCTGTTCCTGCTCCCTGACCTCTCCCTGCTCCTGGTGCCCACTCCAATTTTGGAGCAAAGTTGAAGCCAAGCGTGGGCATTGTTGCAACCTGACTGGGTGTGCATGTTCTTGGGGTTGTGCTGACATCCCAGCCCCACTCCACCACCTTGACACTCTCTGAAACTTTGAACACTGACAAGCTCAGGGATGGAAGCCCAGGTTTGGGGGGCTGAAGGTAGCTTGGCACAGGTCTGCAGACCCCCCCCCCCCCACCAAGGCATGAAAACCCTGGGCACCATGAATGGCATGTTGAAGGCAGGAGGCAGACAGGTTCCTGGGCTGAAAGGGCCGGGTGTCCGGTTTAAACCCCACTTTCAAGGCAGGGATGGCCTGAAGCCTGTGGGTTGGGCTGCCAGTTCTGGATGGAGTCTGTGGCCTGGATTGAGAACTTATGGTCCTTTTGTTCAAGCCCTCCCGTGGCTGCCCATGGACCAATTGGCATGCACTTCCACCCTTCTGAGCCCATAAAAACCCCAGACTCAGCCATACTTGAACAGACGTTGGGATGACCTGCCTGCAGAAGGGAGCCACCCACTGCCAGTCTCCTCTCCACTGAGAGCTGAACACTCATCAGGATGACCTGCCTGTGGAGAGAAGCTACCCACTTCAGGTCTCCTGAGAGCCATTCTGTCCCTCAATGAAGCTCCTGTCCACCTTACTCACTGTATTAGTTTGTTCTCACTCTGCCAATAAAGGCATACCTGAGACTGGGTAATTTATAAAAGAAAGGAGGTTTAATGGACTCACACTTCCACATGGCTGCGGAGGGCTCACAATCATGGTAGAAGGTGAAAGTCATATCTTATGTGGTGGCAGACAAGAGACAATGCAAGAGCCAAGCAAAAAGGGAAACTCCTTATAAAATCATCAGATCTCATGAGACTTTTTCACTACCATGAGAACAGTATGGGGGAAACTGCCCCCATGATTCAATTATTTCCCACCGGGTCCCTCCCACAACACATGAGAATTATGAGAGCTACAATGCAAGATGAGATTTGGGTAGAGACACAGCCAAACCATATCATCCCATCCCAGCCCCTCCCAAATCTCATGTGCTCACATTTCAAAACCAATCGTGCCTTTCCAACAGTTCCCCTAAAGTCTTAACTCATTTCAGCATTAACTAAAAAGTCCACAGTCCAAACTCTTATCTGAGACAAGGCAAGTCCCTTCTGCCTATGAGCCTGTAAAATCAAAAGCATATTAGTTACTTACTAGATATAATGGGGGTAGAGGCAGTAGATAAGTACAGCCATTCCAAATGGAAGAAATTGGCCAAAATGAAGGGGCTACAACCACCATGCAGGCCCAAAATTCAATCGGGCAGTCATTAAACCTTAAAGCTCCTTTGCCTCCATGTCTCACATCCACGTTACACTGATGCAAGAGGTGGGTTGTCATGGTCTTGGGCAGCTCCACCCCTGTGACTTTGCAGGGCACAGCCCTTTATGAGCTGGCATTGAGCGTCTGCAGCTTTTCCAGGTGCATGGTGCAAGCCATCAGTGGACCTACCATTCTGTGGTCTGGAGGACAACACTGTGGAGCTGTAACACAAACAGGGCTGAAGGAGGATGGTGCTAAAATATTCGTAAGAAATCTGGCCCCATGGTTCAGTCACCTACCACTAGGCCCCACCTCCAACATTAGGGATTACAATTTGACAGGAGATTTGGGCAAGGACACAGATCCCAACCATATCAACCAAAGTCCAACAGTCATTTCTGCTTGATATCTACCTCAAATTGTGCTCTCTTCCTTAAAATGGTTGTCCTGATAGATTCTACTTCTTATTCGATTTAGGAGGAATTATATAAATTCCTCTGCATGCACAGATCAGACTCTCCTAAATTGTTCTGTGATTAATTGTTCAATCCAATTGCAGTTATAATCACTAGCTCATGTGACCCTGCCCTGCAATTTTCAAAATAAAAATAAAATTAATTAGACAAATAAAGAGATTTGTACAAATTACCAAAATAACAATGCAAAAACTCTTATTCATTTTTCTTAAGATTATCTTATATTTAAAGACAAATATTAGAAATGAGGTAGAGTTGGTATAATAATATCATTAGCTTGGAACTATAAAATATTTCCTTTCAACTATAACCCCTCATCTTAATTTATAATTTAAAAATATACTGTACACTATTGTTGATATGTATATGCATTCAAATTATACATGCAAAATGTACATACATCTCTATATCTGCTCATCTGTTGACAAGGGACATGGGAGAGAGAGGAGGAAGAGAGCGAGTTTCTCTTGTATGTTATGGGTTTTTATTTGAATGTAAAAAATATGACAAATTACGTTCTTTAAATAATTGAAATTCTATCTCCAGTAATTTTTTTTGTGAGATTATGTAGCAATATCCTTTGAATTGCCTATAAACTAACACTAGCTAACCATCTTACCTTTTCTTTTTCTATTTTTCTATTGTAATTTCATACGTATTGAAAATATGAGCAACATCTCTAGGTTTTCCCCTTACTCCATTCACCCATGACTCTCTACATCTTTTTCTTTCTCTTCCTGAAGCAATTTCACCAGTCTACATATATGTTAATGTTTCAGGAATTATTGCTTTATGTATTAATTCCTTTTATAGTTTATGGACTTGACTATATTCCTATAGGAAAATCATACTTAATTTTCTGTTATTCATCAGTCTAGCAATATGAAACAAAAACATTTAAAATATATTAACATAGTCATAAATATTAGCAGAGGAAACTCAATCTAACAATATGAACTCGATCTAAAAATAACAGAGAAGACTGCTTCAGATACTTTGCCATTTTATTCTTTTGTCATATGAAATATCTTGGATTACTTGATACTTACTTTTTATAATAGTGATTGTGCTTTGAGTGTTTGAGACAATAAAGTAATTATTGGTAACTTTGAAACTGAGTTTTAAAACTCTATTTTGAAAATTATATACATATATAAAATCACATTCTAACCCCCTTCTTCCCCCTCACCTGTGAATCATTTTAGTTTTAATCCATGGGTCACCATTCTACCTCCTTTCAATTCGCTTGATTTATTCAACTTTCACTTTCATATTTTTAGGGAAAAAGTATTTTGTGTTATTGTTACATTTGTTTACCATAGTCACAGTGTGTTTCTTTTCTGATAGTGTTCATTTGAATTATGTTCAACCTGCTCTTAGTAATCAAAAGGAAAATATAGTAACAAGTTACAAAATACCTTTGAATAAAATGTTGTACTCTCTGCAGTTGCAAAGTAGCCACTGAATTTATATACTAATGAGCAAAGTTGAGAGATTCTGTTCTTTAAATCTAATGTGTTCGTACATGGCATTTGGTCTCATAATTTATGGCTGTGATGGCTTTATGTGCATTCTTCAACTTACAGATTTTATTACTGAATAGGGGTGTAAATTCCAATAGTTTACTAGTGCATTAAAGTCACAATACATTACAAGGTAATTAACTAGAGCTGCCACTATAAATAGAAAAATAGTCACAGCCTTCACTATAAACTACTTAATAAAAATAAGATTCTGAATCAGCATTCAGCATTATAGTAATTCTTCTTGCCATACGTCTCATTAATCAGGACTTTTTTAAAAAGCTTCATCTCAAAGCACTATTATTTTTAAAACTTTCATTGTTAAAACAAGTTTGTTATAATTTTGTAGTTAATTTAATGGGATTGATTATATATTTCTGTACGCAAGTAAGCTCTACATGCTTTTGAGGCATATTTCCCAGTTTTACTAAAGTGGAAATGAAAGAAATACTACTTCGGTGATTTTATGGCAGATTTGTAAATAAGTACATGAGAGTTCTTAGCAGGACTCATTAAAAGTTAGAGTTCTGAAGGTCATATGTCCCCACCAACTCTCCTTTCTCCCAACCGTTATTTTGCCTCCTGACTACTCACATGCAAAATGCCCTACCCCAGAATCAAGTCTTAATATATTACAGACAGAGTCACTCAATGAAGGTGGTTGGGTGGAAATTTGTGTTAAAGGTAAATCAGAATCCTAAGCAGAGGCATATATTATTTGAGGTTTGCATATACCAGTTGGGACACATCCTTCAGTTGAGACTTTGTTGTTTTTATTTTGCGTTTGTCTGTTTCATTATTTTCCTATACAGTTTGGTGACAGCCTTAGCAGTCCATTATAGAATCCATTATGTAAATTCTTCACAGCATCACTAACAACTGAAGTTAGACAAATTCCTGCCAATTACCAAAAAAAAAAAAAAGACATTAACATCTAAAAAATGCCCTCCTAATGTCATACTAATGATGCTATTTTGAATATTTTGCTATATAAAAAATTGACAATTATTGAATATATTCCACCTTCCAATATAGTGAACTACTTTTTATTTATTTATTTATTTATTTATTTTTGAGACAGAATTTTGCTCTTGTTGCCCAGCCTAGAGTGCGATGGCTTGATCTCGGCTCACCACAACCTCCGCCTCCCGGGTTCAAGTGATTCTCCTTCCTCAGCCTCCCAAGTAGCTGGGATTACAGGCATGCACCACCATGCCTAGCTAATTACTACTTTTTATAAATCTAGTGAATTTTGTTGAGTTTTTTTATAGGTAGTGTCTTAATAAGAAGTCTAATAGTGGATACTAATTTATACATTTGCAAACTGTTGACAGTTATGATGTATACTCTGAGACAAGGCTAATTTTTCACGTTTGAAAAATTACAATTATTTTTACCTTTTTTCCCTCAAATAAACCAAGTAATATAAATATGGTTCAACTGACACATAATCAATGAACTAGAGTAATGCCAGGCATTAAGTTTCATGTGGAAATTGAATTATATTCAGCAAATCCACTCACTGAAAATATTTTTTAAAGTTCAAAATAAGCAGATGGTTCTGCCTAGTGCATCTATATTAGAAATAGGCTGTAGCCAAAGATTTACTATTACAAATTGGAGACATTAACACCTGCTATTATCTAGTTAAGTATAAAAACAGTTGAAATTAACTAAAATAAAATAGGACTGTCACATCTGGCATTCTCCTTGAAGAGTCTGCAGGCCAGTTCTCTAATATTCTACGATGATGCTTTTCTAACTTATCTGATTAGCAGACATTACAGGGGGAGGGAACATAAATTCCCTAGTTTTACCTACTCTTATCCCAATAGAATACAAATGAAACTTGCATATAACGGAGTTCTTTGATTGCATTAAATTAAAACTCTTTTCCTGTGTTCCTATGCTTGTAAAGCCAAACATTTTTATTATTATTTAGAGTACACTGTGAACACCTAGAAGATGATACAGGCAGAGAGTATAGCTTGTTAATATTAACGGTAAAGACAATTCCCATTTATTAAGTATGTACCTTGTATCAAACACAGAAAAATATATTTCATACACATTGTCTCAATTAGTCTCACAAGTATCCTATTACTTTTTTATTCAGACTTAATTATCATGATTATCATATCTCTAGGTCCCTGCATGATACCATAATACTTTATAATACTAATAGAATGTGTTGACTTTAATTAAAATTATATTCTAAACTTAATGCTAAAATGTATTTGTTATTCAGTATTGTCAGGAATAAGTATGAGGGTTTTGCAAACCTGTAACATACTTTCCAATTGTAGGTTTTTGTTTAAAAGCTAACATTTATAATTTGAAATAATTTAGCATACTCTTTCTGCCCCTTGTGGTCTATAATTCATATACTGAGAATAATTATCCCAGAGAGTAGAATGATCTGGTAGTTTTTCATATTTGGTTGTTAGTCAGTTTGTCCTGGTGGTCTCTGAAGGAGCCAATTGAGAAGGGAAAAAGAATTTGTTCAAATTCTCTTTCCATGCTGGCTGATGGAATGGTATTCTTAGTATTCAAAGGGTGTTAAATAAAGGCTTGGTACTGTCATGCTCTGAACATTCTTCTTCAGGTTTGATGTGACTGGTTGCAGATCCAGTGATAATGATGCTCACATTGAATACAGTGGCTCCCCGATGTTGATTCTCCCCTTGATCACTGTTCCAGAGAAGAGAAATCACTGTTCCAGAGAAAAGAAAGTCACCGGGATTAGTATGTCTCTAAGTAGCTATGATCAGGCTCAGTTCTCTCAACTTCACCTCTCCCCAAATCCCATGCGGAGATTCCTGTGTTCTCTCTTCTGAGGTTATTCACTGGCCCAGCTTCCCTAAGATTGCTACTATAGGTTCCAGGGCTTATTTCTCATTGTCTTACTTTGTTTTTAGTCTCTTTCAGAAAAGTGGTGGTATAGCTGTGTTTTTTTGTTCTGAAAAAATATGTTTAATGTCTAAATATCACAAGTTTTGACAGAGGTATTGCTAGTCAGTAATGACAATGATAATAGCTAACATTTACTATGCAAATTAACTGTGAAATCATGTGTTTGATCTAATATAATTCATATGACTCCCTCTCTTATAATTCCTTCCCAAAGAGAGCTAATCATACTATTCTTTAGGATTTTCCATAGATATCACCTTTTTGAGTGGTATTAACATTTATTTGTTCCCAGCTCTATTCTAAGCACTTGACATGGATTATTATTTCATTAATCTCCCAAATATCATGAAATAGGTAGACAATTATTATTGTCTTTTTGTGAATGAGAAAACTGAGACATAGAGAAGTTGTTTAACTTTATAAAGGTAAGACAGATAATACTAAGCCTTGGAGCCAGGATTCAAACCTAGGTATTAAAAAAAATCTGCTATGGCAGTTTTTCATGTATATGAAAGGAACTACGACTTAGTGCCCAGTCCTATACACTGTACTAAGTAATCCATAGGCTGGGCACGGTGGCTAACGCCTGTAATCCCAGCTCTTTGAGAGGATGAGGGGGGTGGTTCACGAGGTCAGGAGATCAAGACCATCCTGGCTAACATGGTGAAACCCTGTCTCTACTAAAAATACAAAAAATTAGCTGGGCGTGGTGGCACGCACCTGTAGTCCCAGCTACTTGGGGAGGCTGAGGCAGAATTGCTTGATCCTGGGAGGCGGAGGTTGCAGTGAGCCCAGATCGTACCACTGCACTCCAGTCTGGGCGACAGAGCGAGAATCCGTCTCAAAAAAAAAGTAATCTTTAATGAAACATTATCAGCAAGGAGTGGGAGGATCTGACTATCCATAGTATAGTATTTTTAAGAAAATCTTTCATCATCTTATTTATTCATCTTAAGAATACAATATGACACAAGTAGTTTGAAGACATATCTACTATTTACTCACCAAGTGACAAATAATTTTTTGTGTGCTTGTTGTTTTCTTTAAAACATCTTTGTTCTAGTGCCACCCTTTACCTTTTACTGTTTTCATAAACATGTACTGCTTCTCTCAGAAAACGTATCTAAAATCATACTGCAAAAAGAGGTCAGGCATTCTAATGATGTATTACAAATTGTGTACAAGTTAATGTACTAAATCTTGTAAAATATTAAAATGTAATCTTTGATAAAATATCCTATTTTTTAATGTTTTCAATATTCTCTTCCCCAAAATGGTTAATGTTTATGTAATCACCAGAAAATAGTTTTATACCCGTATAGTAAAAATTAATTGCCTTACTGCCTGGAGCAGACAGCTGGCTGGTAGTTGTGTTGGCTGTTACCACCAAAGCCTGAGGGGGTGAAGTAAGAGGTCTGCCTTGACCTCCAAATGTAACAGTCTGCTCAACCCCACCTGCTGCATATCGACAGCTGCAAGGTTCCAAATTATTTGGCATACTCAACATAACACATGCACACATGCACACACACACATGCCACTCAGGAGAATCTTCTTGAATATAACAATTCCTACTTGACAATAGATTTAGAAGATATGTATGATAAAAATTATATTTGGTAATCCTTGCATTTTAAATTTTACTCTTAGAGTAAATTGCCTGCATTTAAAGATCTTCTTTTTTGAGATCTTTTAGTAGGGGTTGGAATTGTTATACATACAACATCAGCCTACATAGTACCACTTGGAGAATGAGAATCTTTTCTTCTTAGATGCTAAAAGGCATATGCTTCTTAGCATCGACACTAAGAAGCACTTGGCTCTCTCAATGCCAAGAAGCACTTTTCTCTTTGCTAGTGATAGCTCTGGGTCCAGCAATTATTTCAATTTTTTAAGACTGCAGCAAAAAACAATATGCCTCGCTGTTAAATGTGGCATCAGAACATCCTAGGTGGAGTCAAATGTAAGTACACAGCATGAATACCAATGCCTGCATTTAATCCTGATATCCCACCTTGCAGAGTATATGGCCATGGACAAAACCATTGCCACAGTGCCTCAGATTTTCCAACAAATCTCCTTCCCAAGATTAAGTATCAAATATTGGTATGATATTATTTGTGAAAATGCTTCATAATCTAAAGAATGCTATACAAATATTGGTTAATTTAATTTAGCAGCAATACTCTATTGCTCTAGTCAAAAGCTTAGTATATCTCACATATAGTAAGATCAAATAAAAAAGTTCTCAACAGAGTTTTCAATATTTTTATCCTCCTTAAATCCTATTGGTTTAATTATGATACAGTTTTAATTTTATATAAAAACATATTTGAGTTGTGAATGGCTATATACTAAAAATCTCAAATATATGTAAAATAATTTATTACAGTCTTATGTAAAACTACACATGAGTTTTTCTCTGTGTTCTTCCTAAGGGCTCCAACTGTCCTTCAGTATTCAACAAATATTTTTTATGCAGTTGCATCTTATGCATGGGTTAAATTCTGAAATTATAGGGTAAAGCTAAACAAAAAAAGATCTTGAAAAATTTCTTAAATTATTCATGACATGTGGTCCAATAGTGAGTTATTCCTTAATATCAGAAAATGTGAATTTAAAAATGTCATAAAATTGCTCCGGGGTGTCTAGATACCTATGTGATGAGGGGTGTAGGGAGACACAGACAGCATTGAAGGAACCTGATCACTGCTCCTCAGTCCCTTGGGCTGTGTGCTCACTGAGTAAAATGGCAAATAGAATCTTTTCTCAAACTCTTTTTAAATGCATACAGTTGAATTTAAATCAAATTAATTTTTGATGTGACGGTACAATAGTGAATGCCTAGGAGAGAAAAGATTTTTGCCCTCATGGACTTTACCTTGTAGTGGGAGATTTGGACAATAAAAAAATTATTGATTAAACAGTCAAGATTATAAATTGATTATTATTATAGCCATAAAAGACATATAAGATGGTTAGTCAAAGGAAGCCACTCTAGGGAGGTGACCATTGAGCTGAAGCATGAAGAATGAAAGTGAGTTGGCCATTATTACAGTTGAATAGTGTGTTCAAAGGCCCTGAAGTAGGAAATTTATAGTATATTAACTAATTTACTCACTAAGCAAAGACTAAGTAAGGCCTCCTATTTGCCAGGCATTTGTGGGATTGAGCAGTTTACAAATCTGTCAAGATTTCTATTCTCATGGAGTACACATTCTAGACAAAGGAAAGTATAAATAAACAAAAAAGTAAACAAATAAATGGATAAGCTAATTTCTAGAATATAATAAGAGGAGAGAGTAGGGATATAGGCAGAGGATGTAGGTGGGACCTAAATCCTACCACAATCATGCAGGGTCTTGTAAGACGTGAAGGAAGTTATGGTCTTATTTTAAAAGCTGTGAATAACTCTGAAGGGTTTTTACATAGAGTACTACATACTATGGTTTCAATTTTTAAAAATGACTGTAGCTACACAGTGGAGAATGACTTAGAGAGAGGTAAATCCAATCATATTGGTGTGGCCTTTCCTTAAAATTTTATTACAGGGTTGGGGGAGAGGGGAGGGATAGCATTAGGAGATATACCTAATGTAAATGGTGAGTTAATGGGTGCAGCACACCAACATGGCACATGTATACATATGTAACAAGCCTGCACGTTGTGCACATGTACCCTAGAACCTAAAGTATAATAAAAAAAAAATTATTACAGAATTCCCTCCTGCCCCTTCTGTTCTCCGAAGATTCCGTTTCCTTCTTTCCCTTCCATTTCCCACACTAGTTATAGTCCCGTGGACAAAATGGATTCACTTTTCTGATCAGATGTAGCAGAATAGTTTAGAAACAGGCATATTCGAATTGCAGGACTAAATTCTGAGTCTCTAAGAGCAGCATCTCAAGGAACACATGCCTGGATTCCAATAAATACCCTGGGGTTAAAGCCTTTGCTAAGCATAAGAGCATTAACTGCTAACGGATAACCAATGAAAAGACCACATTTGCTGTGCCCACACAATCAGATTCTCATGCTGAATATTGATTCTGTTAAATCACGAATAGTGTTAGACTTTTGACTGGTGATTGTGAATCTGTTAATCTATTGCCAAGGTTAGTCTGTATTGCTTCTAGTACTCAGTAGGGCTTCAGTGTGAACAACTGATGTGGGGCAAAGTGGGAAGAAAGACACTGACAAAAGAAATTATAGCCTAGGTTATAATCGATCTTTGTATACTAAACCTAGCAATTCCAAATATCCTACAGATAGTGGGAAACCACAAAGGACTTCAAGCATAGAAGGCATTAATGCAATTAGTTTGCATAGAAATATTGATTCCAGTGCTTAAGGTGGATTGAGAGCAAAGAGAATTAGTAGGATATTTCATAAAATGCTCTAGAGAGTGCAAACTAAAAGACAGTAGCAATGGAAATAAAGACATGATGGATTCAGAGACTGCAGTTAAAGCATAAATAGACCTCCTTGATTGTTTAGAATTGTTGGACATGTCAAGAGAGAAATTCCTTGATTTCTAATTTAGATAATTTGGGTGGATTTTGGTACTGTTCTGGAAGACAAGGGCAATTCATGTTCAGACTAAAGATCACCCATTATTGATTCTTTGAAAGTACATGTAGCATGAAACATGATTGCAAAGTGGTTCCTTTCAGTTTATAAAAGATGAAAAAAATAATTTTAGGAGTGTCTGAGACCTTTAGCCTTGTCTAAGTAATTGAATTGGCCGTTTGGTCACCGGGTGGTTAGTTATCTTGAGATGTAATTTATTTAGAAAAGTATTACTAGTGGATTTATGTGATACTGAGTCTGATAAAGATCTTTCCTGGAAGTTGAAAAGCATGCCTGCCAGAATTTATTTAGGTTTTAATAAGTGAATAAATGAAGCCAGGGCTATAGAGTGGGAACCACCTCTCCTCACCAAATGGTCCATGCCTTTTCTTTGTTTCACAAATTTGAACAATTGTAGTTCTTCATTTCAATGTGCCTGTTCATTTAAGAGGGAACCCTTAGGGCATACTTGTTTGTTTGTTAGATAAAACCATCCTAAGACACAACACAGAGCATACAGGCTGCAATGCAAGCACATAAAACCCGAGATACCAGATGGAAAATGTGTTAGCCTTGTAGTTCTGATTTGCTAAAATAAAAAAATAAAAAATAAATTTAAAAAAGCGTGGGGTGCGGGGGATGGGGTGGTGGATGTAGGGGCAAACATTTAAATTTTGCTTCTGTTCTTTTCCCCTGTTAATACAGAAATTTGATGTTGGTATCTTACAGAAAATGAGCTTTTAAAAGCAAATCTTCAGAGTTTAAAAATCATCCCATCCTCCTCGCAAAAATCTGCAATATTATTTTTCTTTATAAAATCGACCCAGCTGAAATGTTTTCTGATGAGTTTAAATGCATATGAACTAGTGCTCTAGAGACTGTCTTAATTGAGTACTTCGTTTTGTACTTTATTGAAATGTGTACTTTGAAAACATTGGTGAAATTTGCCATTTCCCACCTGGCATCAGCAACAGCTGGAGCCTGGCCCATTTACGATGGCCTACACTCACGCAGTACTAATCTAAAGCAAATGTCATATGAAAAGCTATGTCCCTGCCCCTTCTTCTGCTAAACACATCTAAGACAAAAGTAAGAGCATAATATTTTATTTAAGCTCAGCTATTTTTCTTTTTCTCCTCTTCCCTTACCATTTCTGTTGCTCTAAAACTATTACTCGTGGTCATGCTCTTAACTGAAATATTTGTAGGGAAAAGATTTGTTTTAAATGAGCAGATGGGCCAGGCTTAAGACAAGCTGCTATATTAATAAACATGTGTGGTACTTTATCAGTAAAGGAGCCTATTTTGACATTTCTTCTGGATGATTTGTATAGCCTATCACTATCACACCTGGTGCAGGGACAATAAATGGGCACTTAATAGTCAAGCAGTGTGCGAACACCTTCCATTATAACTTCATTATATCAGATATGATCATCTATTACTGAATGTCAGGCACTTAATTTATGATCAGTTGCCCTATGGAATTAGTGACCAAACAAATGAATAGTCCATTCGTGTAACTTTTGCTGTAAATGTATTTCTCTTAATAACAACCCCCTTTTTTAAAGCACATGGATTTAATCTAATATCCTTTGGGATTTTAAAACATAAGATGTTTTGTTTTATATTTGTGCAATTTAAGAAGTGGGAAAATGTGAATAACATATGATGTAAAATTCCATACTCAACTATGTTAATGCCCGTATCTGTTTAAAATAAGCACAATTCTTCAGTTTCCTTTACCAATGAATTTCAGTTTGATTTTGGTAAAGTGACAATGCTTTTTGGAAAAAAAATAAAGCTTCTCCTTAGAGATCTGCTATACAATAATGTGCACATAGTTAATACTGTACTGTACACTTAAAATTAGTTGAGGGTAAATTTCATGTTATGTGTTTTTTACCACTTTTTTTAAAAAAAGAACTTCTCCATTGGACAATATAAACAGGGTATAGTTAGTTAACTGTGGCACTATCAAAGCAATAGGTACAAAAGACACAGTGACAAGAGAAGCTTAGGTTTTTGAGAGAGGCACCAGGAGGAATAAAGACAGCCAAGGAACTGGTACTTTGTAGGCTTTAATAATTAATGTTCCTGGCTGGACATGGTGGTTCATGCCTATAATCTCAGCACTTTGGGAGGCCATGGCAGGAGGATCTCTTGAGACCAGGAGTTTGAGATTGGCCAGGGCAACATAACAAGACTCCCATCTCTACAAAAAAAAAAATTTTTTTTTGAGACAGATTCTACTCTGGCACCCAGGCTTCAGTGTGGTGGCACCATCATGGCTCACTGCAGACTTGACCTTCCAGGTTCAAGCAATCCTCCTACCTCCGCTTCCCAAGCTAGGACTACAAGCACATGTGCCATCATGCCCAGCTAATTTTTCTTTTTTTGTAGAGGCAGGGTTTTGCCATGTTGCCCAGGCTTCTATAAAAATTTCTTTAAAATTAGCCTAGCTACTCAGGAGGCTAAGGCAGAAGGATTGCTTGAGCTCAGGAAGGTGAGCTGCAGTGAGCTAACTCCACAACTCTACAGTCCAGCCTGGGCAACAGAGTGAGATGAGACCTTCTCTCTAAACAAACAAACAAAACAAACAGACAAAAAAGAAGTAATGTTCCCTGCTGGGTATCTGCAGAACCTTTTTACCCTCTTCTTTGGACATAACAACATGCCATCAGAACTCCACCATGTCTATATTCAAGATCATTATTAGAGAAATCCTTAGACTCTCAATTGAAGTTACTATCTATGAAAAGATTCTTTCAGAGATGTCTAGCCTATTTTCTAATGAGGACCTTAGAACTGGGGCAGTGATAAGACCAACTGTAGGGGGAAAGAAGTCTCAAAGCCTGTTTAAGAATCAATTAAACTATTTGACCAGCCAGATTAGTAAGAAACTGAATGCTACAGAATAGGAAAATATTAACAAACTGTTAATAGAGAAGGACGGTATGAGAATGAATATACAATAGACATATTAGAATTGTCTTAAGCTATTTGAAGGGCTAGAGATGCCAAAAAGGAGATCGTGTCTGTGTCATAATATTATTGACCTAGCTTTATTCCTCCTAGTTCTAGCTTTATTATTTTGTTTTATTTTATTATTTAATTTTTTGAGACAGTCTTGCTGTGTGCCCAGGCTGGAGTGCAGTGGCGCCATCTTGGTTCACTGCAACCTCTGCCTCCTGGGTTCAAGCAATCCTTGTGCCTCAGCCACCCAAATAGCTGGGATTACAGGCGCCCGCCACCACACCCGGCTAATTTTTGTATTTCTAGTAGAGACAGGATTTCACCGTGTTGGCCAGGCTGGTCTCAAATGCCTGACCTCAAGTGATCCACCCACCTCTGCCTCCCAAAGTGCTGGGATTACAGGCGTGAGCCACCACACCTGGCCTAGCTTTGTCATTTTAAATAACAATTAAGAGAGGGAGAATTTTGATTCTGATTCTGACAACTTTCATAGTATCATTGTCATGACTGATGGCACTCACACTGGAAACAAGGTGATAGAAAGTCATTAACTTCTCTGCCAGGCCTATAGGCTTAAAGAAACCGTGCATTTTGGAGATGTCTTCAACAGCTAAAAAACGTCATGAAGGTGAAGAAAGGAAAAGATGCTAAGTGGGGGATAACCAGGAGTGAAGCAGGGGAGGTGGGGTAGGTATTCCTAACATTCTAAATTTAAAAGCCCTGGTACTGTGAAAGAATGCAATTTCAATGTCTGGCCACACCAATGCATTTATAACTGGCATGGACTGCCTCTGAGATCTACTCCCAGTGGACACTAGTCATCAATAGATACATTAGTCTCTAGACTATCCCTTTGACATAAATGGCTGGAAAGTTCATTAAGGTATCCAGGTTATGGGGGAAGATACTTTAATAGCCAACTCAAATAAAATTGTTAAGGTTTAGTAGGTGAAACCTCATGCTAAGGTGACCTAGCATGGCTCTGGCTGAGACTGTTTAGGGGGTGCAAGCTTCCCAAAAGAACTGATCAAAACTGCTGTCTTTTACATATCTTAACCCTCAGGCAAGTATAACCGGAATGAAGGGGCAGCTGGCAGCAAGTCTCCACTGGCTGGCAAAAAAAAAAATCTAAAGCCTGCAGATTAAGCTTCATATAGAAGAGCCCTGAGCCAGTTCAAGCCCTAGACACCTGAGTAGACCTCAGAGCCTGTTCTAAACCACCAGATGCATTTGGCAGTGTAGGGGCCAAGGGAAAGCATTCTTTCTGCCCTCTAATGTTCACTGAACATGAAATGACAAAAGGAGAAAAGGGCATACAAGATTTATTTAATGCATATATGGACTTAGGAGCCATATACAATGTATGAGACTTGAAGAGGGGCCAAGCAGTTTAGGCTTTAATACTCTCTTCAGAGGCAAGAGATGTGTGGGCCTGGCAGGCAAACATTAATTTGTAAATGATTCTCTTAGGACAAAGGATGGGACCTACAGGTTATGACTTATTGTGCAGATGAAGTCTCCCAGGTAATCTCTTGGAGCTGTCCTCAGGACAACAGATGAAAGTCAATCTGTGTCAGTCTTTTTTCCAGTGTTTATTTTTCCTGGATATTTGTTGAGATTCCTAGGGAGGGGAGTCTTAATACAATTGCATTTCTTTTAGAAAGAAGCTTTCTTAGTCAGAAAAGGAAATTCTGCAGAAATCCCTTCCAGTGCTTCCAGAAAAACCATCAGACCTGGTTCTGAGACATTTGAATTTTTAAAGCACTGAGCATGCCAAAGCACCATATTGTGGGGAATTATTTTCTGTGCCCCAATAGCAGGGACCTCCAATAATCTACTATTCTTTCCTTATCATCTGATATGTATTTTTCTAACAGCTTCACTGGATTGACTATATCAAAAATCTAGCTTAATCATCTGAAACCTTGTTGGAAAACCTGAATATATAATCAGTCACTTGACTGGCCTAGAATCATTGTTTTTCGCTTTCTTTCTCCCCTGTTTTCTTTCTTTCTTTCTTTCTTTTTTTTTTTTTTAAGAGAAGGGGTCTATGTGCAGTGTTCTTATCATAGCTCACTGCACCCTTGAACTCCTGGGCTCAAGCAATCCTCTTACCTCAGCCTCTTGAGTAGCTGGGACTACGGGCATGTTTTTCTCTTCTTTCTGACCATTGAGTTCATGTAGAGCCATGTATAGTTCCTGAAGTGCCTACATGCAAGATTTCGAGGATTTTCGTGAGAAAATAAAACCATGAAGTAATAGTGCCGTCTAGAAATTATAAGAAAAAAGTGTTTATTTGTATTTTTATCTTCAAATTTATTCCATTTTTGCTGGTTGTGCCAAGACTGAATCGCAAATTGAAGTGTGTATCATGCTTTATAGGTGGTAGAAAAAATACTGGCTGCATGGAAATTTTATATAAAATAAGGAGCATAGTTCTTGCAAGGACACTTGGTTTATTTTGCATTAAAAAAATGTGTAAAGGTGAACATGTAACCGCCCAATGGGTTCACCTTGCCCGCTGCGTAGACATAGCAGATTTATCAAGACAGGGGAATTGCAATAGAGAAAGAGTAATTCACTGAGAGCCAGCTGTGTGGGAGACTGGAGTTTTATTACTCAAATCAGTCTCCCCGAGCATTCAGGGATCAGAGTTTTTAAGGACAACTTGGTGGGTAGGAGCCAGGAGTGCTGATTGGTCAGGTCAGAGATAAAATCATAGGGAGTCAAAGCTGTCTTCTCGGATTGAGTCAATTCCTGGGTGGGGGCCACAAGATTAGATGAGCCAGTTTATCAGTCTGGGTGGTGCCAGCTGATCCATCAAGTGCAGGATCTGCAAAATATCTCAAGTAGTGATTTTAGGAGCAGGTTAGGGAGGGTCAGAATCTTGTAGCCTCCAGCTGCATGACTCCTAAACCACAATTTCTAATCTTGTGGCTAATTTGTTAGTCCTACAAAGGCAAACTAGTCCCCAGGCAAGAAGGGGGTTTGTCTTGGGAAAGATTGTTATTGTCTTTATTTCAGACTATAAACTAAGTTCTTCCCAAAGTTAGTTCAGCCTATGCCCAGGAGTGAACAGGAGCAGTTTGGAGGATAGAAGCAAGATGGAGTTGATTAGGTCAGATCCCTTTCACTGTCTCAGTCATAATTTTGCAAAGGCAGTTTCTTTTTCTTTTTTTTTTTTTTATTGTACTTTAAGTTTTAGGTACATGTGCACAACGTGCAGGCTAGTTACATATGTATACATGTGCCATGTTGGTGTGCTGCACCCATTAACTCATCATTTAACATGTTAATGCTATCCCTCCCCCCTCCCCCCTTCCCCCACCCCACAACAGGCCCTGGTGTGTGATGTTCCCCTTCCTGTGTCCATGTGTTCTTATTGTTCATTTCCCACCTATGAGTGAGAACATGCGGTGTTTGGTTTTTTGTCCTTGCGATAGTTTGCTGAGAATGATAGTTTCCAGCTTCATCCATGTCCCTATAAAGGACATGAACTCATCATTTTTTATGGCTGCATAGTATTCCATGGTGTATGTGCCACATTTTCTTAATCCAATCTATCATTGTTGGACATTTGGGTTGGTTCCAAGTCTTTGCTATTGTGAATAGTGCCACAATAAACATACGTGTGCATGTGTCTTTATAGCAGCATGATTTATAATCCCTTGGGTATACACCCAGTAATGGGATGGCTGGGTCAAATGGTATTTCTAGTTCAAGATCCCTGAGGAATTGAAAGGCAGTTTCAATCCCTCCCTTTGGGTTTTAAAACTTGTTAATCTTAAGGTATAGGCTATGACGATGGGAAAAGGCCACCAAGGGCTTTGGCTTCTTCCTGCTGACAGGGCCATAGTGAGAATGGGAGTTGACCCCAAGGTGAGAGGAGTGAAACCACTTTGTACCTGGCTGAGCAAACTCACATGAGCCAGGGTGGGGGTCCAAGGCTTGCATGACAAAGGCATTAGTACTTACATCCATAATTTTAGTACAGTATTGAAGTGAACAGCATATTATAAGGTAAATAATGAGTACTAGGATGAAGACTGCAATTCCTAATTTTAAAGGTAAAACCCAAAGTCAATCAGCGCATTTTGTAATCAGCCCATTCCCCATGGGAGTGTCACTTCTCAGTAGGGGTGCAGATGTTCCCATATCTTCCATGTGGCCAAGAGCATGATTCTCTGATCCAAGCATGCAAAGAGCTAAGTATCTCTTCATAACTGACATTAGCCATTTCTTAAAGTGTATGTTTTTACCTACTTATTCTACACCAAGGGTAAGAGCTTTCCCATAATTCAAAGTAATTTTTGATAACCCCAAAACTTAAAACCATCAGATAACTCAAAGCAAAACAGAACAGAGTCTTAGATATTGGGAGGAATCTATCTGCTTTTAATTCCCAGGGTTTCATGAGGAAAACAGAGTTTTTTTTCCAAAATGAGTTCTGCGGCTCCTCCTCTGTTTTTCCCAAGGAGTCCCAGGCTACCACTAACAGAAGTTATCTTAGGATCTCTCATGTGTGCATTAAGAGTGGCAAGACTGAAAAAAAAAAAAAAAAAAAAAAAAAGGAGAAAAATGATTCAGCTGACTGAGAAGAAAAAAAAAACCTTTTTCCAGAAAAACAAGATCCAAGAAGAGAAAAACATAAAGGCCTTTTAAATATTCCTATAACTTGTTTATCCAATTTTAATTAAGCTGATGTTTAACCATAGTGCTCTTTAAAAAAATAAATCCTTTTAAATCTTTTATTATCTGACTTTAGCCACATCAAGTAGCCAATATTTCTGGCTTTTGAGCTTTGCCAAAGGTAACCTCTCAGGTGCTTCAAAGACATAGTAAGGAGTTTCTTTTTTACAAGATTTGGAATCTCCCCATGGGTAGTTTAGAGAAAGGAAAATTCAAGACAAGAAACCAGAAGCTATCATGGGGGGGGAAAAACCTCAGTAAATGGCAAAGTTATATAAATAGCAAACCAGAAACGAATCATTCCAGAAGCCAAGAATTGAACCTGGGCCACCATTGTCAAAAGATAAAGGCTTAACTACTGAGCTACACAGCATTGGGCAGTTTCTATTGTTTTTCCCAGAAGGAGCCTAGAGAAGCCAATTTTTAGCTTGCAAAGGCTTTTAACTGCTCAAGATAATTTTTAGGGGTAACCATGAAATGAACCTCAAAATTCCTGTCCTCCAGATGGCAGAAACCAAGAAAAAGTAGCCGGACATGGTCGCAAAGTTAAGCTCTTAAAGACAAAAAACAAGACAGTGAGATTTTATCCAGTATTTCTTTGTGTCCTTAAAAGCTTAACTTTGTTACCATTGAAGAATATCTCATCTAAAAATAATGACAAATTTTTGAGAATTCACACTTTCCAATTTTAGTCCTTTCTTATATTTCACAAAAATTAATCTCTTTAAAATTTCTAAACTAGAAAAACTATTATATTAAAGCTGCGACATTCTATGATTTCTGAGAAAAACATTCTATAAGTAGGTTTCTCTTAAACTATGTAAATCTGTTATTGTCTGTACTATGGAATAATATTTGGGACAAAAATTATTGAAACATTGGAGTCATAAAAGTCATAGAAGCCAAGTGGAAACAATTTAAGTGTAGTGTTTCCTTTATAAAATCCACTGGATATTTTTTTTCTGTGATTTAGAGTAGATAATGTTAAATGGTTGATATGAAACTTTATAGTCCCTTTTTCAATTTTACCCATGAAAGTTGAATGTGTGATATTAGGACATTATGCATTTCTAAAACTATATGAATCTGAAGTACCCATAATTTCAAATCAAGAGACATGTAAAACCCAAATGTCTTCCTTATGCTAATATTTTTCCTTGAATAACAACGTTATTCATGAATACTTATGGTACCTATTAACATTTCATATTAAAATGACTGTATTTGTCATGAAACAAATTTACTTCTGTTGAACGTTTTATATGTTCTTTATTAGGAAAAAATTGATAAATGGTTTCCATTTATTCCATCATGTAAAAACTTTGACTTTATAAACATGTAATTTAAAATATGACTTTTACCTCACTGTAAGTGTAGTAGTAATACTGAATAATAGAAGAAAAATCGAAATCAAAGACTTAGGAAATATCATTAGAAATTGCAATACCAAATAAAATAAGGATAAGAAAGGTCACCACTGACTGAATGGCAATTCTAAACCTGGTACATTGGTGTTTCATATAGGATATTTCAAATTCTTTTGAAAATTTGACAAGATAAATATTTTTATCCTCATTATAGAAATGAAAGGCTGAGGCTTACAGAGATGAAGTAGTTCATCCAGCTATTAAGTGCTAGAGTCAGGACTCTGGAATAGATTCTAAACAGTAACTACATTTTTTAGAGTTGGTAAAAGATATGTTAAAAGTAGCAAAATACTGTGCCAGGGAGGAAAAACTTTTCTTCTACCCACCTAGATCTTATTCTAAGAGGTCTGCAAAGTAAACTGACAAAAGACAGATTAACAGGAGAAAAAGCTTATTTACAAGTGTAATGCACTTGCAAAGACTGCTCAGTGGTGAGTAACTTATCACTACACAAAGGCAATTAGAATGTGGTGCTTATATACCTAACTTAGTTGGGGAAAGGGAGAGGGGAGAAAGGCTTCTATGGTTTCTTTGGAAAAGACAAATGGGTTTTTAGGAGAACGGGAAGATGACAGGAAAGTTTGTGATAATGTTCATCTATACAGGTATGATTGGTCTATTTGTCTTCTTTAGGGCATTAAAATTTTCCAAAGGGGACTCAGAGTCGGTATGTTCTCTTTCTACCCACTAGGAGTAGTCTCACCCTGAAATGGGAATTTATGGCAGCCTAATATTTTTAGAAGTTCTGTTTTTAGGGAAGTTCTGGGAAGGCTTCTGTCTGCATCTATAGATTCTCGAAGGTTTTGAGCTTAAAATAATCTTCATGCCAACTGTGAAGTTCTTAGTGGCCCCTCACTATCATCTCTTATGAAACAACTTAAAAATAATAGTCATGGTAGTCTTCTAGGAAGAAACAATTACACACTGTTGTCAGTAAACAGACCTTATTTCCTAGTGATAGGGTGGGGAGCTGGCATTGCATGATCATTTTAAAGTTAAATGAAGTGAGAATTCCATGGAAGGTGCTCTCAGATGAAGAGTTCCATTGTCATGATGTGCTTCATACAGTTGAGGAGTAAGCTCTAGAATGGCATTGTTGTTGTTGTTGATAAAGTTTGTTTGGGGGAGGGAGAAAAAAAAGAAAGAGAAAGAAAATAAAGTTTTTTTCTCATGAAACTCTCTTTACCATGAATCACCTTCCCCAGATCCCAAGCTATAGCTAAATAAATACCTCATGGTGCTATTTAGTAGTAATTATACTTGCTGGATTCCATCATAAGAGGAGAGAGAAAGAAATGTCTATAAACCACTTTGACCATTTCATTGCATATAAAGATAAAAATCAAATTTAAATCAAGAAGCCTTGTAAACAGTTTCTGAAAAACACAGCTATTTTAAGAGGGTGTTTACAGTGGTTTAAAATTACTGGGCACAATATTAACCTAGCTCTATAAAAAGGAAATGGAAATAAACAGGAAATGTTTATAGGATTTCTCACGGTAGTTAAGCATTTGCCTTATTTAGGATTCTGTTTAAGGATGTAAGATTGTCAAGCAGGTAAACTCAAGATCATTCTTCTATTTGTTAGAACTTCAAATTTTGTTCATGTGAGGTAAATTAAAACTGCATTTGAACATGTATGATTGAGTTACTTTGGTTTAATAAAGATGTACATGTCTAATACAGAAACACAAATGCTTAACATCTTTGACTAGAAAAGTTGAAGAATAACCAACTCTATTATATTAAGTTAATGAATCAAGTTTTATCATAAGAAAAATCATAATTTCTCTGCTTGAAAGTAAAAATGGTCTATGCCTTTTATCTTTAAGTAAAGGCATGAAGGTACCGTTTTATTCAATTTCTTTTCTTTGTTATTTTTTATTGCAGAGGAGGGAAGAGAGTTGGTTTAATTTAATAAAATATGAAAGGCACTGCCTATAACTTAACTTACATTCTTTTCTTTGTGTAAGTGCCTAGAGCAAATGGGAATGATCTTTAAAGAAATCTAAGTTAAATGCCAGTTAGAATAACACAAAAGTGATCTTCAAAGTCATCTAATATAAGGAGTCCTGTTGATAGAGAGTGTTTTGTTTTTTGTTTTTGTTGAGGAAACTTGGGTAGGGTGGAGCAAGGAAATGGGGAAGGAAGAAAGGGAGCGTGTACTGGAGTATTTAAAAGTAATGCAACTTGTGTGGTAGTTTTAAATATGTATTGCTATCTGTGGTATCTTTTTTATATAACTGTGAAGTTTGTAGTTAGATTGAGATTTTGTTTTGTTTTTCTTTTTTTGAGATGGAGCCTTACTCTGTCACCCAGGCTGGAGTACAGTGACACTGTCACAGCTCACTGCAGCCTCGACCTCCTGGGCTCAGGGGATCCTCTCACCTCAGCCTCCTGAGTAGCTAGTCCCACAGGCATGCAACACCATGCCCAGCTAATTTTTTTTTTTTATTTTTTGTAGATACAGAGGTCTCACTATGTTGCCTGTGCTGGTCTCAAACTCCTGTGCTCAAGAAATTCTCTCACCTCGGCCTCCCAAAGTGCTAGAATTTCAGGAATGAGCCACTGTATCTGGCCATGTGATTCTTAAACTAAGAGGAAAAAAAAGTATACTTATGGTAGTTTGTTGTTGTTGTTGTTGTTTTCTTTATAATGGGCATAATTTGGCAGGTATTTTTTTTTCTTTTTAATTGTTTGGTTGATATTGCTTAGGTTTTGGAGATAAGACATGTGAAAAGGCCAGCTCTCATGCCTGTAATCCCAACACTTTGGGTAGGCCAAGGTGGGTGGATTACTTGAAGCTAGGAGGTCGGGACCAGCATGGTCAACATAGTGAGACCCTGTCTCTGCCCACCCCTCCCCCCGAAAAAAAAATTAAATTTGCTGTACATGGTTGTGCATAACTGCAGTCCCAGCCACTCGTGGGGCTGAGGTGGGAGGATCACTTGAGCCCAGGAGTTTGAGGCTGCAGGGAGCCATGATTAGGCTATAGCACTCCAGCCTGGGCAACAGAGCAAGACCCCCATCTTAAAAGAAAAAAAAAGGACATTAAAAAAAAAAAGCAAATCCAGGTTCTTCTGTAATGAATGATGTACATAGAATAATCTTACCTTTTTAAAAAATGAATTAACCATCAACTAGTTTGTCTCATTTATTTATTTACTTTTATTTTTATTTGAGAGGGAATATTTCTGTGTCCCAGGCTGGAACACAGTGGTGCAATCTCGGCTCCCTGCAACCTGTGCCTCCTGGGTTCAAGCCATTCTCCTGCCTCTGCCTCCCATGTAGCTGGGATTACAGGCGCCTGCCACCATGCCCGGCTAATTTTTGTATTTTTGTGGAGATGGTGTTTCACCAGGTTGGCCAGTGTGGTCTCGAACTCCTGACCTCAAGTGATTCACCTGCCTCAGCCTCCCAAAGTGCTGGGATTACAGGCATGAGCCACCGCGCCCAGCTTGTTTGTCTCATTTAACTTTCACAAATACATGTTATGATATTAAATCCTATTGACATATAAGGAAAGGTAACTCCATTGGTTTGTACTTGGTAATAACACATTTTGAATGTACACTTTTTTGAGTCTAAGCCTGAGAGCATCTCCTTTTATTACCTTCAACTGCGGAAACACTACTGGACTTCTCTATTGTTGCTTTCCTCTTTTTCAGTCTCTGTTTTACTAGTTACTGTACTAGGGCCTTTGGGAGGTTATAATAAATGTATTTGTTTGTTTGTTTAGTTTCCTTGATATCCTCTCCTTAGATGAGAATTTTTCCCTAAAAGAGAAAATCAGATAATTTGAGAAGCAGGAATAGGTAGCCTATGTTCATGAGTTTGCACCTGAACTGGGAAGAGAAAAAGGTTTGAAATAATTAATGCTGCTTCTGAATGATGTATCAAAACATGCTACTGGGGGAAACTTTCCTTCTTTGGCAGAAGGAGAGGAAATTGGGTTTTTGTTTGCTTGGTTTTGCTTAGATTTTATCTTTTAGAATTGCTTTCTTCCTTCCCCACCTCTTTTTCTCTATTCCAAATCTAATAGAGCTTTTTCCTCAAACTTCCTCTAATCACAAGGGGGAGTAATAACTAGATGCTAGGTGTACTTTATCATTGTGAACTAAAGATTTACATTGGATAGGTTTGTAAAGCCACAAACTCTAGATTCCCATAAAAGGCAAGCTATGAGCTTACCTCCTCCCCCTTTCTTTCTTCATCTCTTGCCATCCCTACTCTACCCTCTCCTCTCTTTCATATTTTGCAAAAATAAAAGCAACAATGAATATCCTAGTTCAAACCTTAAACATTTGAAAGTCCAAGGAAAGAAAATCCTTAGGCATAACTGAAAATTGTTGATCGGCTACCAGGTTATTCCAATAAGCTGGAGGCTCACTTACGTATTTGCATATAAATTAGGTCATTTCTTAAATTTCCATATATATTCTTAGGCCTTGCAAATAGTATCAGGTGATGTTCAAGTCCAAATTACAGTAGCTTGTACCCGGGAGGAAACTCTTGAATTTTTCTGTTCTTCACACCATTTCATCAACCGCTCATTGTAATTGACCCAAAATTTTATGTCAGCACCACATAATTGATAGAGATTTTGAAAATGGAAGGTGAGAAAAAGGGGTTAAAGAAGGCAAAAAGATTTGTTTTGAAGAATATTTCATACCTGAGGACAAATTCTCTCTAAGGAGAAAAAGGAATACACCTGTGAGATCATGTAACCCATGAGAGAATTTCAAAATTGTAGAATGAATTTTTTTTGTTATTGGATAAAGTAAAATAAATTACTTATCATGAGAAAAAATAATTTCCACTGCTGAGTGCCCATAAGAATATTAAATCGTCTGTACCTGGCTGGAGTTTTCTTGAAAGTTTCGAGTTCCTTGCTGTCTAGACTTTACTCTTATGTGTGCACACATTGTTATTATAATACATACTTGTCCTGGGGGTAGGATGAAGGCATGAGAAAAGGCCAGCATGGATGGAGATAAATGACTGAAATTTGGCTTTAGTTGTCCTTAGTAAGAGCCAGCAGGGTTGACACCATGGGTATTTTGCAATCATTTGTTTAATTAGCTGAATCTCCTAAGGGAAAATTATATGAAATGGCAAACTCTCAAAGCCTAATTTAAATCTGCTTTTTTAAAAATGTACAACAGAATTTCATAACACAGAGATGTTAAAAAGGCACTAGTGAATAAATTCTATACAGTTAAAACATTTTAATACCAAAAGCAATAAACTACAGAGAAAAGTGAAAATAAATTAGGTCAAAATATTATTCACATGACAGAACTGAGGTAAATATTTGCAGGTGGTTAAGAAAATTATACTTTGGGTGGGAGAATTTTTCCTTACATGCCTTCTATTTTCTCTCATTTTTGTTTCCTGTAGATTTTTCTACATAGATAAGTATATGATCAAGTTTACATTATCTTCTGACTAATAAATTTTTTAGCGTACAAGATATTTAATTATTTTGGAGTAATTAAAGGGACTAATCTAAAAGCACTAAATTCTTCAGCATTCTGCTTTGTGGCATTCTTAGTTTAGATCTAGGTAGCTGGCTGATTGAAAGCCAGTGAGCTTGGTTTTCTTCTGCATTGGGGTACAAACACAAAGACATCTATCTTCCCCTGGTAGAAAAAAGCATCTGGCTGAAACACCATCTTCTCAGGTGTTTTTCCTTAAAAAAAATCGACTATGTCACTAAGAAAATCAGAATCTTATTAATGTATTGATTCCAGATGAATAAAGTCCATCAGGTTTGTTGCAATCCTAACGCTAGAGGGTAAATTCACCTGAAAGCGGTTTGTGTTTTGTAAGAAGCTGCATCATTTGCTGTTTTTGGTGGCTGATAATTTTAGTATAATTTCATTGAAAAGATCAACTCAATGAAGCCTTCTAGTCGTGAATGCATATAGTCTACACTGAAGATGATAGTGTCTATATTGGAAATTGGAAACAGGTGTTTCAGCACTGGTTCTTTAAGGGCTGTTACAAATTGCTTTCAGTAGTAGGCTATGAGGAAACACATGTAAGAAGACAAAAAGAGCAACTTATGATTCTTGCAATTATTACCTCCTGTATACTGGTATTGAGAGATTCAACTGAAAAAAAAGGAGTAAAGAGCACCAAGGATTAAGTCTTTCAAAATGTGGGTCTTTGTTGGAAAGGTATGATAGAAGAGAGACAGACAGAGAGACTGTTCACTCCTCATACTATAAAACTTCTTTAATTTCCTTCACTCTCAGAAATTGGGTAATGGTGATGTCATTTCTAAGTTTATGGATATAAACTTATAGATATGCAAAAACCAATGTAGGAGAGGCTGATAATGTCCACCAATATACTTACCCTTTCTTCTGCAGTGTTAGAACCTCCTGTTTTTGGCTGGACACTTAACTTCTGAGAATAAAGATGTTTTCCAACTTTTTCTAGCAGCTAGGTGTGTCTTGGCCAATAGCATTATAAATAATGCTGGTGTGTGCAACTTCCAGGAAGTGTTATTGAATGAAGGTCTCTTTCTCTTTCCCTTTTCTATCCTTCCTGTTGGCTGATACAATATGCAAGAGGAGCCATTGTGGATCACAAAGTAGACTCTATGAAGGCAAAACTAAGAGCATGATAAAAAGATGGCTGCTTTTGTACCAGCTCTGGAAACCTGTTTTTTCCTCGAAAGAGAAAAAATATTATCCTTTTAATAAGTCATTGTTATTTTGGATTTTCTGTCACTAACAGACCTAATCCTATTATAATTTGCCTAAGATCCAATAAAGATTTCACTAGTATGTCAGGTGTGGTGCTTCGTGCCCGCAATTCCAGTATGCTGGGAAGCCAAGGCAGGAGGATCACTTGAGCCCAGGAGTTCAAAACAAGCCTGGGCAACATAGCAAGAGCTCCATCTCCATAAAAAAAATTAAAAATTAGCCAGGCATAGTGGGTAGTGTGTGTCTGTAGTTCCAGCTACTTAGGAGGCTGAGGTGGGAGTATCACTTGAGCCTGGGAAGTTGAGGCTGCAGTAGTGAGCTGAGATGATGCCATTGTACTCCAGCCTGGTGACAGAGCAAAACCCTGTCTTGAAAAAAAAAAAAAAATCAACAGTAGACTATATCAACGTCACATTCACAGGGGTCTTGCCCTCTCAAAAATGCATAAAAATTTTGGAAATCGTATATTTTGTGTTTTCTGTTTTATCTTTGCTTCCTATTTTTTTTTTCTTTCTATACTGGTCTTACCAGAATATAGTGGCTGCTAACAGTATAACAAAAATAGCAGTCAAAAAAGGGTTTCAGAAAAATAATTTAATTAAAATGTCTATAGATGGCCAGGTGCGGTGGCTCACGCCTGTAATCCCAGCATTTTGGGAGGCTGAGGTGGGTGGATCACCTGAGATCAGAAGTTCCAGACCAGCCTGGCCAACCTGGTGAAACCCGTCTCTACTAAAAATCCAAAACTTAGCTAGGCGTGGTGGCGGACACCTGTAATCCCAGCTACTCGGGAGGCTGAGGCAGGAGAATCGCTTGAACCCAGGAGGCGGAGGTTCCAGTGAGCCAAGATCGTGCCATTGCACTCCAGCCTGGGTGACAAAGCGAGACTGCATCTCAAAAAAAAAAAAAAAAATATATATATATATATATATATATATATATATTTACTTTATTCACCCCAGAAAAAGAGGGAAAATACTGACTAAAATGGATAATCGCAATAACCTCATTGTTTTGTAGTTTGAACATCACTGCTTGAAAGATCCTAACTGATAAACTCTCACATTCATCGCAACTGTCTTGCCTTAATGCAGACTCTCTTCATCTTTTCTTTGTCTTTTTCCAACAGACTCAAGCTACTTTCACTGCTTTTGGACTGCTTCCTTCTTCTTTGACCAGCTCCCTCACTCCCTTCTGCTACTGTGTATTTATGTCTCTCTAACGCTGAACTATACACTGCACAATTATTCTTCACATGTCAGTTAAAAACAGCAGAACCATTAATTCCTACATGACTAGTGGGTATATGGTATCTACTCACTCAATATTAAGAAAGAAAATAGAAGAGAAAGTGGGAAAGATGGAAGGACTTTTTCTTAAAGTAAGCCAGCTTTCCTGTTTATATTCACTTTTAGAATCTTATGTGGCTAGGTGTAGTCGTCAAATACGTTTCTAATCTGTTTGATAATCTTTATTACAATGTTTTTGTTTTCACAGTCTGTTTGCATTTTAATTTTCTTTGATTCACAAAATGTTTTGGAATGCCCCCTCACCTTTTCTTTTGGGGACAATCTCTTATATTGTCCAAAATATTAGAGAAACATGAAGAAGCTATGCAGATTTCCCATTATCTTTTTCTCTTCTTCTCTTTTTGCTTTATTTTTATTTTTATCTTTTTATTTATTAATTAATTGTTTTGTAATTTTTATTTTTTGAGACAGGACCTTGCTCTGTCACCTGGGCTGGGAGTACAGTGGCATGATCATGGCTCACTGCACCCTCAAACTCCTGGGCTCAAGCCATCCTCACACCTCAGCCTCCTGATTAGCTAGGACTACAGGTGCATGCCACCATGCCTACCTAAGTTTAATTTTTTTCTTTTTTTTTTTTTTGCAGAGACAGCAGTCTTACTATGTTGCCCAGGCTGGCCCTGAAGTCCTGGGCTCACGTTACCCTCCCTCCTGGGCCTCCGAGAGTGCTGAGATTATAGGTGTGAGCCACAGCACCCAGCCTTCCTCTCTTTTATTAACAATTATATAGTTCTCTACTAGGTTTTATTTAATGTCCCAGAATTTGCTCGGTGGTATTATTAAGGCTTAATGACAGAAATAAATGGCTTTAGTGAGAGACATGGCCATCTGGAGAAAAATCAGAAATTAATAGGAATATACCGATACACTTAAAATTGGACAATGCAGATGTTTATATCATTTGATGTAAACCAATTCCTACTAGCAATTGCTTACTAGTACCATTCCTATTAATGTGTAGTATTTAGTAGAATTTTATACCATTTATTGGCATAACATTCTGTTATCAGCAATTCCTTCATTTGTTCTTTGCAAATGTTTATATTTATGCAAATTAAAGTCCTTTCTTGGCCAGGTATGGTGGCTGAGGCCTGTAATTCCAGCATTCCAGAAGGCCACGGTGGGCAGATCTCTTAAGCCCAGGAGGTCCACACCAGCCTGGACAACATAGTGAGAGCCCCATCTCTACAAAAGATTTTAAAAATCAGGGGAGTATGGAGATGCACACTTGTAGTCCTAGCTACTTGGGGGGCTGAGGCAAGAGGATCTCTTGAGCCCAGAAGTTTGAGGCTGCAGTGAGCTATGATGGCATCACTGCACTCCAGCCTAAGCAACACAGTGAGACCCTGTCTCTAAAAAAAAAAATTCATAAAGTACTTTTTATTAAAAAGTTACACATATTCATGTAGAACATACTAAAGAAAGTGAATAAAACAAAAAAATTTTCAATTGCCTACTTTCCACAGGTTATCACTATTACCATCTGCATTTACAGCCATCTAGCCTTCTGTTAATGTTCATGCAGGTAATCCTACGGTACATTCTGTTTTGCAAGCTTTTTTATTATTTCAAAATAGGTCATTAAAAAACCTTCCACATAAATATTTTTCTATAATATCATTGATGTTCATGTAGCATTTAATTTGTGTGGTATGTTAGTCTGTTCTTGCTTTGCTCTAAAGAAATACCTGAGACTGGGTAATTTATAAAGAAAAGAGGTTTAATTGGCTCACAATTCTGCAGGCTGTACAGGAAACATGGTGCTGGCATCAGCCTGGCTTCTAGGGAGGCCTCAGGAAACTTACAATCATGGCAGAAGGTGAAGGGGGAGCAGGCATGTCACATGGTGAAAGCAGGAGTGAGCAAGCAAGGTGGGGTGGGGCGGGAAGGAGAGGTGCCACATGCTTTTAAATGACGAGATCTCATAAGAACTCATCATCACAAAGATAGCACCAAGCCACGAGGGATATTTTATATATATATGAGTATGTGTGTGTGTGTGTGTGTGTGTGTATATATATATACACATATATATGTGTATATATATACATATATATGTATATATGTGTATATATATGTATATATATATACACATATATATATATATGTATATATATATATTAGAGGGGCAGATCCATGACCCAAACAACTCCTCACTGGGCCCTGCCTCCAGCATTGGGGATTACAATTCAACATGAGATTTGGATGGGGACAAATATCCAAAGTATATCATATGGGTATTAGATAACATATTCAACTATTCATATTATGGTTTATTTTGGACAATTCTAATTAGTTCATATTAATAGCACTACAGTAAGTATCTTTATAAATCATGTGGTTATATTTTTGCACGTATTCATGATTGTATCCTTAAGACTGAATTCCTAGGTATGAAATTTCCAAAGTAAAGGATAAGCAAAGTGCTAACTTGAATAAATTCACTGACAATTGCCCTGCAGAAGAAGTATTATACCAAGTTACAGATCAAGCAGCAGTGTATGGGGGAGGAGGGCTTTCCCCAAAACCACACCAAATCTATAGTGCCATTTTAAAAAATGTCTGCAAACCTAATTGGCAGGGTATGTGTGTACTACATGAAGGTAGATATACTTTTCTGTGAAGAATCCTTAAACTTTTATCATAGGAGCCTGTTGTTTAGAAGTCCCAAATGAGAAATTATAGTACATGAAGTGTGTGTGTGTGTATATATATATATATAAAATATATATTATATTATATAATATATATATTAGAGGGGCAGACTTTTAAAATCATGTATCACAAATTTTATCATATGAACTGGTTTCAATTTTGCTTTGTAAATGTAATAGTTCTAGTTCTGAAGCCATGTGCATTAGTTTCCAGGGCTGCTGTAACACATCATTACAAATTTATCCTTTTACAGCACTGAAGGCTTAAAGTCCAAAATCACAGCGTTGGTTGGGCCGTGTTCCCTCTGAAGCCTCTAGGGCAGGATCCTTCTTTACCTCTTCCAGTGTCTTGTAACCCCAAGAAGTCCTTGCTTGTGACAACATAACTCCAGTTGTCTCTGTCTTTGCAAGTCCCTCTTTCCTCTGTATGTCTGTCTCTGTGTCCTTTCTTTTCTTATAAGGAAACCAGTCACAATAGATTAAGGGCCCACCCCACTCCAGTATGACCTCATCTTAATTGAATTACATCTACGAAGACCATGTTTCCAAATAAGGTCACATTCACAGGTACCAGGGGTTAGGACTTCAATGTATCTTTTTGAGGGACACAATTCAACCCATATCACCCTGTAATCTAAATTTTATCCAAGAGACTATTGTCTAATTCTGGTAATAAGACAATAATATTTCTTACTTCTGGGTTAATAATTTTAGTATTATTGACTCATGCAAGGATAAATTAAATGATCAAACTTTCTAAAGGCTTAATTAGCTTCCTATGGCTATGATCTGTTCCAGAGGTTCTCCTGTGTGTAAATAATATCCTAATTAAAATACACTGAGGATTTTCTAAGATTTGCTACTGATGTCACAAGTGTCTAGATCATGACAGAGGCAGTGAAGAAAGCTCCAACCCATTCAGCTCTCTGTCCATAGCAGCATTCAGAGAAGTACTTTATGAAGCTAAAGTTAGTTCGTAGCTGAATCAACTCCCATAAATAGGAAGTGTATACATTTTAGCAAGTTATAAGTTATACACAGTGAAGTTATGATAGCAGTAACCAGCATCCTAATGAAATGCCTCAGCCACTGTTGTAAAATAAATGTTCCTCTAAAATGGTCCGGATTCCTTTTTTCTCCACTTTGTCTAAGTTCTATCGATCCTTTGCTCTATTTGAAATTGTTCTTTTCTCACCATAACCTTTACCACAATGTCACTTTCTTTTATTAGGACTCTTATTACTCTTTGTAAAAGTCACAAACAAAGAGATGCTGAAATTGCAGTTTAAGTCCAATGATTTTTAGCAGTGCATTACCAATGAAGTATTGTTTCCTTAGGGCACAAAATCTAAATGCTGTCTGTTTTCCTTACTACTCAGCCTCACTTAGCACTAAAGCTCTGTATCATTAGGATGGATTCCAATATGTGTTTTCTGCATTGTTTTGAAGAGAGGAATATTTTTATATTATTTTTTGTGGAATATGATTCAAAAACTGGATCCATTTTCTCCCATTGAGCCCAAGCAGGCGTATCTTGACTCTTTCTATGTAACTCTATTAAACATCCTTCTCTGCAGCATTTTTGGGACTGTAATCCATTTTACATATAAACTATGTGGAGCATTTAGAAACAGTTCTGTATGTTCTGTTTGTAGTGTCTGATTTTAATTATCTTTAGGTTAAATTTCCAATTCTTTCTTACAAATATTATGCTCGTTTAATATCTAAATGCCAGCTGTGAGTTTATTTCTTACAAACAAAGAGAAAATGCAATCAACATAACCAAACACATTTAGTTTATTTCTAATTTGAGGAGAGCTTAAAATATTTTCATATTCCAGTAAACATTGCCATGGGTATTTTAGGTATAAACACATTACATGTAAACAGAACGCTTTTGCCAAACAGATTGACTTGAAGAATATTCACTTGAATTATGACATAATGTAGCACAGTCAGGCAGATGTGAGGCATTGTTAAGACAGTCTTCTAAGAAATGTTATTTTGCTAGTTTTGACCACTGTGAACATCAGGATCTTCATTCCTAATAAATATATGTGGTTCCCTAATACAGGTCTTGACACAAACAGTGCTTTAACTAAGAACGTTGTGATGGTCAATCTACATTTTCTAATATTTACCGAGCACATACCATGGGTATATGCATTGTGCTAAGCATCTTATGCTACTTATCTCCTTTTATCTTCATGAAAGCTCTATGTTATTATTTTTCTCCAATTTATAGGTATAGACACTGAATCTTAGAGAAATTAAATATTGGTTGGTGCAAAAGCAATTGCAGTTTTGCCAATGGCTTTTGCACCAACCTAATGTGTAATAACTAGCTTCTTGCTCTAATTTTAAATGCTATTATTCAGCTTACCAATAACTACTATCAGTAAACTATAAAGAATAGAATGGGCTCTGATATCAGACTTTCACTTCTCTTACCATTCTTAGTGAAATGACAAATTTAACTTGAGTAACCAAGTGAATAGTCCTGATCTATTTTAGCTCCTGTGTCTAATTTCTGTAGGCCAAAGAGCTCAAGACAATGCAGGAAAATGGTATTGTTTATGACATATAAAATGACAGCATAAAAACATTATTCTCTGGGATCTTTTCTAAACAGCATTTTCTTTGCAGCATTGTAAACTTAAAATTGATATTCTATTTCGGCAAGGCTATTACTCCTTAATAATAGCTATAAATATTTTGGATGTTACAGAAGGATTGTAGTTAAGTGGAAATTTAAGTAGAGATGAAAAATATAAAATTTGATCAATAGACTATTTATATAGTATCACCTGTGGATCAACAAAAGGGAAGAGAGAAAAAATAACTTTAAGTAGAATTAAATAATAAATCACTCACTTTTACAATAATACTGCTGTTGAAAATTCAGTTCCCAAATGGAATCATCTTCCCCAATGGCATTACCTTATTGAAATTTTAAAAAGCACATTTCCTAATAATAAAAGTGAATAAAAAAGTGAACCAAGTGTCATTTTTAATCATTCACCTGCTGAAATTTGAATTAATTGCCTCATATCCATTATTTTTAAACATGTGTAATTTTATTTTTCTATCTACTGTTTTTAATTACATACTTAATATCCAAGTCTTTTAGTGTTTCTTTTTAAATATACTGATATATCTGAATGGCAGAGAAATTATGAAGATCTTCAGTAGTAACGTAAGTGAGCAAAGGTGTGTAACTCAGAAAGGGATATATTTATTTCAAGAGTATTTGTTACATACTTAGAATGTTAATAAAAAGTGAGGTGTGGCCGGGAGCAGTGACTCACACCTGTGATCTCAGCCTTTTAGGAGACCAAGGCAGGAGGATCACTTGAGACCAGGAGTTTGAGACCTGCCTGGACAGCATAACGAGAGACCTTCTCTCTACAAAAAAATTAAAAATCAGCCAGGTGTGGTGGCACATACCTATAGTCCCAGCTACTTGAGAAGCTGAGGCAGGAGGATAGCTTGAGCCTGGGAAGTCAAAGCTGCAAGTGAGGCATGATCATGCCACTGCACTCCAGCATGAGCAACAGAGTGAGACCATGTCTCAAAAAAAAAAAAAAAAAAAAAAAAAATTGAGGCTTTTGATTCAATGCATTTGAGTGTCATTTTCAGGGGACAATTACTGACAAACAACTTTAGAAGATCATTTGTTAAGAATATCCCTCTAAAATGGTGTTTCCTAAAAGTAGATTTTAAAGTTTGTTATTTTCTTTTTGTGATGTCATGTAGAACAAACCTCCAGTGCCATGTGAAACTGTTTATGTGGTGTTGGCATAATATAATAGATCCAATGTGTTGACTTTTAAAAATCTTGAATAGCACTGTCAATATACGATAATAGACTTGTTTTGCCACACACCTAGAGAAAACACTGACATAGTTTTTAGTTTGTCAGGAACTGATTATGTCATCACGCATGTGTTTACGGAGAAAAAAGTGTCATAGGTAAATGTATGGTTAGTGTCTAAGTAATTCCAAAGCAAATCAAAATTTAGATCTCAAAGTTTACATGTTGGGAATCTTCGAGGGTGGAAAATAGCAAAACTGAGGGTAGCCATATTACTGTGTTCCCTTTTACTTCTTAGAACCCTTTTTTAAAAGATAAAAAAGGAAGGTTTTTAAATGTTTTCTACACTCTGCTTAGTTAACACTGATATACATTGTTGCATTTAACTATTTAGTAAAATAAAAAACTTTCTGAAGTCCAAAATTGGTGCATTTAACTACTTATTTTATTTTAATTTTATTTTATTTTATTTTATTTTATTTTATTATTTTTTGAGACAGGGTCTCAGTTCGTTGCCCAGGCTGGAGTGCCGTGGCACAGTCTCAACTTACTGCAACCTCTGCTTCCTGGGCTCAAGCCATTCTCGTGCCTCAGCCTCCCGAGTAACTGGGATTACAGGCATGTGCCACCATGCCTAGCTAATTTTTGTCTTTTTAGTAGAGACGGGGTTTCGCCATGTTGGCCAGGCTGGTCTCGAACTCCTGACCTCAAGCGATCCACCTGCCTCGGCCTCCGAAAGTGTTGGGATTACAGGTGTGAGCCATAGCTCCTGGCCTATTTAATTATTTAGTACAACAAAAAAATTTGTTTTGGAGTGTGAATACCACAGTTAGTTTATTTAGTCTGTTTAGTACATTTAGTTAGAATGTGTAAAATTAAATATGAAAAAGTCTTTATGAGTTAAGTCTAAAAGTGTGTAGAATTACTGAGTAGGTATTTTTCTCCATAGAGGAATCCTGAACTCATCATCTTTTATTTATTTATTTATTTATTTATTTATTTATTTATTTAATTATTGTTTTTTACATGCAGCTGTGTTTAGAGCATGTTACTTTTAAAAACTACAGTTAACTCCGCTCTTGCCATCACCAGCTACTCACTAGAAAGGAAACTTCAGTGCTATAGAGGTGTTCTTTTTGGTAGTTTATCCTTCTTTGCATGCTTGTTTTTTGTTGGTTGGTTGGTTGGTTTCGTTTTGTTTTTTGAGACAGAGTCTCGCTGTGTCACCCAGGCTGCAGTGCAGTGATGTGATCTCGGGTCACTGCAACCACCCCCTCCTCTCCAGGTGTGGAGCCACTGCCCCTGGCTGAAAGGCCCTAACTGAATTCTGTGTTTGGTCTTTCCGGTGACCAGCCCCCATCCTGGCACCATTAGAGGCCCCACTTTGGGTCACCCCATTAGCATAAACTCAGGTGTGTTTGAAGGGGCTCCTTATGAATAACAAAAGACATTCCTATTGCTCATGAAATTCTAGGGTTTTAGGAGATCTATGCTAGGAACCAAGGCTGAAGAACAAATATGTTTTTTAGTATACCACAGTCTGACTTCTGGGGAGGGTGAAATATTACTCAGATTGTCCCTTCGCAAACCATCAGTAAGCTTTCACAGTTGTTTGCTGTTCCATCAGTTGCTAATTGTTTTATGTTTTACTACTTAATTTCACTTTTGGCTGAAGAGCTTTAGTATAATGGCTATGAAAATACTTGGAAACATGTAAAAGCACCTTCTGGCTACAAAGTTTTATTATTGCTTGAGTTATGTTGAAGAACATTTCCCCCGTAGAGACACTAAAGAAGCCTGCTTGTGTTTGTGTCCTCAGTCTCTTACCCAAGCAAGAGTGTTACCTGAAAGCTACCTTCTAAAGCTGTTTCTCTTTAACTACATGATTTGCATTCCTGAAGTTGATGATTACATATGGTTCCTAATATTCGAGATTTATTCTTACTTTCCAGGTTTCCCAGTCATAGTCCCAAAACACAGGTTTCATTTGTAAAGCTCAATAAGGGAGAGGCAGATGTAAGAAGCATGAGGTGTAATGATTCCCTAACATAATTGTTTTTATTTATAGCCTCTTCTCTATAGCCTGAACTTAAGAGATCTATTACTTGGCATTGCAAGCATATCTATCTTTTCTGGTAATTATGGATGTTGATACATGACAGTTATCATTTGCACATACAGTTTAGTTTATTTTCTAAGAAATCCTCTCTTTGTATGTTTATAAGCCAGAGCATCTGGGAATTTATTGCCTCTTTATTGGTAGGATTGTATATGTGTGTGAATATGCTTCTATTCATATTCATTAGAAGGAGTGGTGAAATTGTAATGGAGGGCATCCAGAGAATTTACTGGACAATACTTTCCTCCCTCGCAGAATTGAAGTAAAAGTAGGAAACAGAAGAAACCATCCAGCACCCATGTGTTGTTTTCTAGTAGGATTCTCTAATAAAAACACCAGCCTCCTTGGAGAAAGGGCTGATTCTAGGGCTAGGGGATGAAATATACAAAATAAATCTGGAGAATCTTGTAGCACCAAAAGTAAGGAAGTGCTCAAAAAATAATTTGATAGGAATATGTCAAAGTGTGACAGGAGCAGTCAAACTAAAGGATCTCTCATGAAAAAGCTGAAAAATTTATGCAAAAATTAAATAATGTAATATTGGATTATCTCCTAGAATATAAAATAAATAGTCATGAGTTCCTACTGATAAAAATAAATGCATGGGTGAGTAAATACGTGAAGGAGAAGAGACAAATCTCCTGTAGAAAAGAATTCCAAGTAATTGGTGCAGATACTTCTTCCTTAATGAGATGGAGCTTAATCCCTTCCTCTTCGGTGTGGGCTGCACTAACTTGCTACCAAAGAATACAGTGAGGAAAGAGGAAAAAGGTAAGTTTTCACTTGAGAAAAAAACTTAGAAGACACTACCTATGTCAGATGATGAAGTTTAACATCATTAGTGATAAGTCAGATTAATAGTACTTACTTTTGATTATGATGTGATCAAAATGGTATTTCACCTCTGTGGTCATCCTTCCAAAAATCTACGATCTCAGTATAACCATGAGAAAAGGACATCAGACAAACACAAATTTAAGGACTTTCTGCCAAATAGCTGACCGGCACTCCTCAATGTCTTTAAACACAAGCTAAGTGTAAGAAAGTATCACAGACCAGAGGAAGCTAAGAAGATATGACAACTGAATATAATGTAGTATCCAGGATGGGATTCTGGGACAGAAAAAAAAGACATGAGGAAAAATTAATGAAATTTTAAAAACTATGGAGTTTAGTTAATGATAATTTATGAGTATTGGTTGATTAGTTGAGACAAGTGTACCACAGTAATGTAAGATATTAAAAATAGAAACTGAATCCTGGCTCTAAGGGAACCCCATGTGTTTGCAAGTTTTGTGTAATAAACTAGGAACTATCATCTTTCTAAACTGTAAAATAGAATGTTAATTACACAGAAAAAGAAATAAAATTAAGAGACCAAAATATCAGATTCATGTAGTTGACTTAGTTTTTATATTGAAGACTATTTTCTGGAAGCAGTCAAAGCTAGAAAAAACTCTGAAGAATATAAAGTACATGTTTGCTTGTTTTTCCACAGAAAAGAGTTCTGACTTGAAACTCATTGTTTAGTGAGTGGATTAACTATAGATAAATAATATTGATATATTGATAAGAAATACTGATAAACATTATTTTTTCACTTTTTAAAAATTAACTGGGATTATAGAAAATATCAAGAGATTTATGTTCTTTCTGATATCAGCATGCTGTTGACAGGCTTAAATATATGGAGACCTTAATAACTCACCTTAAACCATTCAAAATAGTTCCATGAGGATTATGAGCTATTAATGAAGAAAAAAAATACTTGCCTAATAGTCACCTAAATAGTGACAGATATAATTTCTTTCTTTTTTTCTCAGCCACTATTTATTGAATGCCTACCATTTTCTAGGCTACAGGGATATAAACCTAGTCCGTAATTTTGAGGATGTTACAGTAGAAGGCAATGGTTATATAATTAAAAGAGCAATTAAGTAAACTCCGTGAGGGTTCATTAAGAATATTGAAAAAGGAGTCATTAATCCCAGACAATAGGAGACAGTTGAAAAAGGCTTTACAGAACAGGTGAGTCCAGAACTTAAACATGTCTCACCATACCAAAAGAGTTGGGAAACCTTAGGTATAGTCAGAGGCATGAAGCAGTCCATCAAATTCAAGGAACTGGCCAAGGACAGTGGCTCACACCTGTAATCCTGGCACTTAGGGAGGTTGAGGTGGGAGGATCACTTGAATCCAGGACTTTGAGACCAGCCTGGGCAACATAGCCAGACTCCACCTCTACAAAAATAAATAATAAATAAATAAAAATTTCAAGGAACTGTTTATGTCTGTGAATTTTTCTTTATTTCTTTCTTTCCTTCTTTCTCTTATTTCCTTCCTTCCATTCTTTATTTCCCTTCCTTTCTCCCTCTCTCCCTCCCTCCCTATTTCTTTCCTTCTTCCCTTCCTTCCTTCCTTCTTCCTTCCTTTCTTGGAACTTGGAACTGTGTCTGAGAATTCCTTCCTTCCTTCCTTCCTTTTTTCTTTTCTTTCTTTTCTTTTTTATTTTCTCCCTCACCTCCCCTCCTTCTTTCCTCCCCTTTCATTCCTCCCTCTTTTCCTCCCTCCCTCTCTCTCTCTGTCTCTCTCTCTCTCTTTCTTTTTTCTCTCTCTCTCTCTCTTTTTTTTTTTTTTTTTTTTTTTTTTTTTGCGATGGAGTCTTACTCTTGTCACCGAGGCTGGAGTGCAGTGGTGCAATCTCAGCTCACTGCAACCTCCACCTCCAGGGTTCAAGCAATTCTCCTGCTTCAGCCTCCTGAGTAGCTGAGATTACAGGCATGTGCCACTACATATGGTGGTTTTTGTATTTTTAGTAGAGATGAGTTTCACCATGTTGGCCAGATTGATCTCGAACTCCTGACCTCAGGTGATCCACCCACCTTTGCCTCCCAAAATGCTGGGATTACAGGCATGAGCCAGGGCGCTCAGCCTGCCTGCCTTCCTCCCTCCCTCCCGCCCTCCTTCCTCCCTCTTTCTTCTTTCTTTCTTTCTTTCTCTCTCCCTCTCTCTTTCTTTCTTTCCTTCCTTCCTTCCCTCCTTCCTTCCTTCTTCCCTTCCTCCCTTCCTTCCTTCCTTCCCTTTCTCCCTCCCTCCCTCTCTCTCTCTTTCTTTCTTTTTTTCTTTCTTTCTTTCTTTTCTTCTTTTTTCAGACAGGTGTCTTGCTATCTTACCCAGGCTGGTCTCAAACTCCAGGCCTCAAACAATTCTCCCACCACAGCCTCCAAAAGTACTGGGCTTGCAGGCATGAGCCACTGTGTCTGGCCCCTGCTAATTTCTTAATCATGCTGGGAGTAGAGTATCTATAGGAGAAAAGGTTCTATAAGGTAAAGCCTAGAAATACAGGCATAGTTCAGGTCGTAATGGGCTTTGTACATTAGGCTAGAGTAAGTAAGGAAATAAGATTATCAAATCATTCTAACAGCTTTTTATCAAGGAAAATGAGGTTGGCTTCCCTATCAGAATGTCTTGGGGGGATTTTAATTTTCTGCCAACCAACCACAGCTAGTTTTCTCCACTATGATGAAACAGTGTACTTAAGAGTGGTGTCAAAACAGCCCTGAAGAGTGATGGGTCAGAAAGTTGAGAAGAGCTCTGGAGGGGGTCTAAGATTATAGATTATACACAGCCGAGAAAGGTGTTGGACAACTGTTGTGATTTTTTTTTCTTTTCTCTCTTTTTCCTTCCTTTCTTCCTTCCTTCTTCCTTTCTTTCTTCCTTCCTTTCTTCCTTTCCTTCTTTCTTTCTTCTCTCTTTCTTTCTTTGTTTGCAGTCAAAATCTGGCTGTATCACACAAGCTGAAGTGCAGTGGTGCATTCATAGTTCACCAGGCTCAAGCAATCCTCTCGCCTCAGCCTCCCAATTAGCTGGGACTGCAGGCAAGCACCACCATTCCCACCTAATAGCACAATTGTTTTAATAGTCCATTTGGGAGGTTTACATTAAGGTTTAGTAATAATAATAGGGACAAAGGCAGATGTGAGAAACTTTAATGAGGCAGAATCATTGGGAACTTGATCATTGGTAGGTGGTAAGTGTAAAGAAAAGGTCACAAATAACTTCTCATTATTGAAAGGAACAGAGGCTGCTTTGTGGGAAAAGATAATGTATTAAGTTTTTGCATATTGAGTTTGAGATGCCTACAGGATACAAAGGTAACATAACCAATGGCAGTAAATTAAATGATCTAGAGAGAACTTGGCAAACTTTTACTATAAAACACGAGATAGTAAATATTTCAGTCTTTGCAGGCTATGTGTGGCCTCCCTCACTGCTCAGTTCTGTGGTTGTAGCCTAGAAGCATCCATAGATAATATATAAACAAATAAGCATGGCTGTGTGCCATTAAAACTTTATGAATATTGGCCAGGCATGGTGGCTCACGCCTGTAATCCCAGCACTTTGGGAGGCCGAGGCAGGTGGATCACCAGGTCAGGAGTTCAAGACCAGCCTGACCAACATGGTGAAACCCCACCTCTACTAAAAATACAAAAACTAGTCTGGCGTAGTGGCGCGTGCCTGCAATCCCAGCTACTCAGGAGGCTAAAGCAGGAGAATCGCTTGAACCTGGGAGGCAGAGGTTGCAGTGAGCTGAGATTGTGCCACTGCACTCCAGCCTGGGACACAGACGGAGACTCGGTGTCAAAAACAAAAAACAAAAAACTTTATGAATATTAAAATTTAAATGTCATATAATTTTCACATAATGAAGTATTTGTCTTCTTTTGTTTGTTTGTTTTTCGAACTATTACAAAGTGGAAAAAACATTCCCTACTTGTGTGCTGAACAAAAACAGAGAGTGGGTCAGATTTGGCCCTTCGTTCTTAATTTGCTGACCCTTGATCTAGAAAGAAGTCTGACTTAGAAATGGGAGTTTTCTGTTATTCACATATAGAGAAAAGTCTAAAGCTGTGGCTGTGAATGCAGTCACCTCTTTGGATTGATGGGGATAAAAGGATGGCTAGGATATGGCTAAGAGACCATTAAAATTTAAAAGATCGGAGTCAATAAAAGAGATTTGGGAGGAAAAACAAATCCTGAATTGTGATGAATAAGCCTATAGTATTGTTTAATACATACATTAACTTTATAAAATATATGTGTATATACTATCCTGTGAACACTTCTGGACTCATCCCAGCCTTCTTTGTATTTTTCAGTGCTTGGTGTAATTGTACCACCTGAAATAGAGCTGACATTTGAAAAGTCTGTTTAAGGGATGGATGGTTAGCAAAATGTTAAATACCTCCTTATTTAGAGGTGTTTGATTTAAAACCTGAAGTTGTGGGCTGTTTTGTTTTTTCTACATATTAATTTAGATAAGCAGAAAGGAAGCTACATGAAATACTTAGAATCTTTGAAGTAATTTGCAAATCAAGTAATAATAAAAATATCTGTAGTGACAATATGGCAAATTAGTGACTAAATTTAATTTTGTTATACTCCAGTCATGATGGTGTTAAATGTTTTTGTTTTCATAATTCTGTGATGTTGAAAAATGATTAGTTAAAAACACATTAGTTAATAAAGCTCCTAATCGTTAGGTAGGTTTTAGTGAACCAAAATTCACATTGACTCCATACCATTTTTTCTCTTTACAATGTATAAGTTGTCCAAAAGCATGACATAGAAACAACAGTAACCTCATGAAGTTCTGTAAGATACAGAAGAAATTTAAATGTAAATAAGTTTTAAAACACTATTAGAACATATTTATAACTTAGTTCAGATTACATGCTGAGGAATAACTGAGACTATGTGTCTGCGATAATGATCTGTTTCTGTGGTGTGTAGTACTAAAGTGACATTATTCTTACTAAAAAGGGAAGCACTCAACAGAGCTGGTTTTCTCATCAGGAAAACCAATTTTAAGGGAAACAAATCAGTGCCTAGTTATTTATGTTAAAGAAATAAATGACATTGTCTTTTTCCAGTGCTTGTCTGAGTTAGAGAAATATGGTCTTAACTGCTTTTAGGCTGACAAAATAACAACACTATACTAAAAGTGAAGAAATATTTCTCAAAATAAAAATCCTTATACTCACCTGAAAAAAAATAGAGATAAAGGTGTATATCAATGTTTGCTGTTTTGAAACAAAGCTTCTGCTGCAGGGCATGCTTCAGAGTTCCTTGTAGACAGTCTTGATTCAGTAGGTTTTGGTTGGCTGGGCATTGGTAAAACCTCCCCAGGTGCTTTCCAACATGTAGCTTAAAGTTAAGAAACACAGTTGTGTTCTGTGGGTGTGCATGTGTGTATGTTGTTTTGTTCTTTCTCTGCAACCAACTTAGGACAACTGAACTGAACAACAGTCCCATTTCTCCATCCCCTCACCTCTTTTTTGGTCTTTTTCTTTAACAATATACAGATAAACGTAAGCCCTTTTACTTAACTAGCATTGTCCAAAATCAAATTATCAGACTTGGAAAGAAATGTGGAATTATTTGCATTACTGATCGGAAAAATGAACAAATTTGCCCACAAGCAGAGATTGGGTATTAGCCACTGCCAACTAATCCTTTCATCTCTCTGGATCGGGGTGGAGTAGAAGACTTTTATGATGCTGGCATCAATTCAGTGTGCCGATGCCAATATCTGGGCCCCTTAGTTGTTGCCAGCATTATACAATTCTTATCCACTCTACTCCATCTGCGGTCCTTCCCCTGAGTGCCATGGCTAAGTTGTGAGTGAAATGCCTCATTCCAGTGCAGTCATATCTCAGAACCCTTTCATATTATTAATAGCTGCCATGAGAGTGCCTGTCATATGGCAATTACTCTTCTTTGTGTTTTATACTTTCTCATTTAATGATCATCATAATATTATTAGATAGTTATTATTATCATCATCCTCTTACTACAAATAACAAAACTGAGCCTCGGCAAGTGCAAAGTAACATAACAGCAATAGAAAGTGATAGAGCCAGGATAGGAACCATGTTCAGTCTGATCGTTAAGTCTTTGCATTTTTTCATAAGCCACACTGCCAAATATTACGGCATTAAATCACTCATCATTTTGTGTCAAACTGAAGATTTCTACATAGTAAATATTGAAATCTATTTCCAAGTATAGTGAAGATGAAAACACAATTTTGAAATAGGATAGGTTCAGCAGAGCAATTGTGTCCACTTGTTTATTAAGAAAACCAATTTCAGGATTACCAGGGAAGGACCAGGGAAAGCTGAGAGTAGGGGTGTATATCATGATTGTTAAAAGCAAGGATTTGGAAATAAGGCATATATTTGAATTTATATCCAGTGCTTATAAGATGTGAATTTAGGCATCTGGGGAAATGGGGATAATAACTGCACAGGGTGTTGTGAAGATTAAATCAAATAACCTGGGTTATTGATTTATGGTAATACCTGCTAAATGTTTAGTGCTCATAAATGTTTGTTTGGAAAAGGGTTCTGAAAGACTGGGTTGGAGGGTTGCATTGAATCAAGGAATTAATGGGTTGGAAAATTAAACCAAGAAATAGTATGCTTGATTGAGCAACAATCTTGACAAAGTCAAGCCAAAATAGATACAAAGATGATACCTTTTGGATTAGGTGGGGTTGTGATTATCTGTTGGTGCACAATTACCTCAAATTTGGTGGCATAAACTATCATTTTATACTGCTCATGACAAGAATTCATGAGCAGAATAAAATGAATTCTTGTCATGAGCAGAATAAAATGATAGTTATTGATAGTTTATGTTACCAAATACATCTAGGGCATAGTAGGATTGGTTTGTTTTTACTCCACCATGTCTACGGACACAGCCAAGAAGATTTGAAGATTGGAGGTGACTTCGGTGAATGGAATGGAGTCATCCAGGAGGTCCTACACGTACATGTCTACTGCTGGGCTTGATTACTTGAAGGCCCGCCCTACCTGGAACTGACAAGCGGAACACCTGCATGTGGCTTTTCCACGTAGGATTGACTTCACAACACAGCTTCTACTTTCTGAAAGGGAGTGTCCCAGACGAAAGCTTCTAAACAGCAAATGTTCCAAGAAATAGTAGAAGCTACACAGCCTTTTTTACATAGCTTTGCAAGTCATATAGCATCACTTTGGGAACATTCTACTGGCACAAGGCTGTCACTAAGGACAGACAAGATTGTAGAGGAAAGGAATTAGACTATCCCTTTTCATAGGAAAATGGTAAGGTAGAGTGATAAAACTTCTTTGTTTCCCCATGACTTAGGGGGTTACCATGACATGGGTCTTTCCATTTTAAAACTAGGAAAGTCCCAGGAAAACTAGAACAAGCTGGTTTCTCTATGGCAAGGTCACATTCAAAAGAACATTGGGAAGAAGAGATTTTTGCTCAAAATACAGTCTGCACCCCAGATGAGAACTAAGGGACAGAGCTGTAACTATGACCAGCCAGAGTCTAGATCAGCCAAATCACAGGCATTGGAACGATGTTTCAGCTGGCATGGCCCACTTTTTAACTCGAGTTGTTTGTTGGCATTGTCAACTGTAGTTCAGGAGAGAAGGAGATGGGACTGGGATATTATGCTGAATAATCTAACCCTGAGGTAAAACAAAGCCTATAGTTCTCCTCTCACACATGTTCCTTAATATTATGTCCCACCACCACCAGCTTTGGGAATTAGGGCTCCTCTGCTCCAAGTCTCTGTAGCCAATAATGGCCTTCCCCTCCTTAGTATTGCAATTCAGAATGTGATCCCTGGATGAGCAGCATTAGCATCCTCTGGGAACTTGTTAGAACTCCAGATTCATTGTCTCTATCCTAGACTGCTGAATTCAGAATCATTGGGAGGTGACCTAGGACTCTTTTGAAACAAGATCTCCCGGTGATTCTGATGCTTGCGAAAGTTTGAGAAGCACTGCTCAACACTACCACTAGATCAGTGGTTCTCATCCTGGGAGTATATCCAAACTAAATGTTTGGGATTTTGAGGGGGTGAGGGTGAAGGGAGCTTATTTTAAATCAGACTAAATTCAGCTTCCTAAGTCCTGTCACCACAGTGATTCTAATTGAGTAGGCTGGGGAAACAGTGGTATAGGTGAAAAACATGACTTGGATTTCAGAAACCAGGGTTGGCAGTCCAGCTGAGCCACTCCAATACGGTGTGACTCCTCTCTGAGAAGTGCTAGTGGAACCAGATGAACAATGTGATCCTTTTTCATTCCGACATTCCACAATGTGCATGATACCCTGAAGTGACTAACATAGATCGACACATTATTGACAAGGAAACGTGCTTGTGTACATCATGTCTGGGCATCATTCTTTCTCACTCATTCCATTCCACCTCTTTTAGGAAAGTGGATATTTATCTTGGTAGCAATATGCAAACAGACACACATATATGTACATATGAAATAACTTTCTTTTCAACCATGATTTAATAGAAGGCTTACAAATATATCATATTAGTTGTGGGAGGAATTTAGGCATTTTGTAACTTTAAGGTAATAATTTTTTATTGGCATCAAAAGGCACAAAAATCACTGCCAGCATGAGGGCAGTTTGAAGAGATTAAAATCATACAAGCATTGTTTCATAAACATCCATTTTTGTCTGGCATGGTCTTAGCAAAAACTGATTTTTCAAAGGATATTTTAAGTATGCTCAATCAGGTGTTTGGAATGAAATCCTGTACTGCAGTTCTCCCTATGAAGGTTTGGTCAGAATTGATTATTTCTAATGTCTAGTTCTGCAAGAGAATAAAAGGAAAATGCTCTCAAACATTTATAACATATATTTTACATGACAGTAGCTAGGTTGTCATCAAAATCTTGAAAATAACCTGGACATATTTATGTGGAAGATACTGTACTCAATGCTGCTGTAGGAACAAACTGTACTATGTACCTTATCTCTGGAAATTCAGTTACTGAGTAAAACTTCTTAGTTTTAAAAGCTGGTAATAATCTATTTAGATCTTCTTTTCAAATCAGATTACTCATTAATGAATGCCATATATTAGTTCTCATATATCAGTGAATTGGAAAGAAATATTGAAAATTGGCCCATAAAAATAACTTCTCTAAGTCAATAACAATTTCCCCATTGGATTTAAGCTCCAGATCAGAGCATGAAGGCAAACTAACTAGTTTTGTCTGCTGTGCAAAAGGACTTTCATGACCCTCAGTAAATATCTGAATGTCAAACATAAAACCTTGGCTCTTCCCTGTCTTGCATTTGATTCTGAACATTTCAAAGCCCCAGAGTATCAGATACTTAACGTTAACTGAGCTCCACAAAAAGCCAAGCTTTTAGATGTTATTGTGATAGTCACTTACTGCCAAAAACACATGCAGAAACTATAGTAATGCTGGCTTTAGAAGGACAGAATTTTTATCTATGATTCCTTTATTTGTGCTTAGAATAACTTTATACTGCTGAGACAACAAATAAAGCTAAGGTCACCAGCAGAAACTGGAGCAAATCATGGAATTTTCAACGTCGATTCTTTTGAATCTGGTGCTGAACCAACTGAGAAAAAATAGTGTTAAATTTACTGAGCTGAGAGAGTTCTCTGAATAGAGCCCCAAAGACACATAAAAATAACAGTTTTGGAAAACAGGTAAAATTGTGAAGCTGTGGAACTAAAATGAAATCAACAGAAGCATAGAATGTAATGTTTCACTTAATTGTATTTTGTTGTTGTTTTGTTTGAGGGACATACACTATCACATGTTTGTTACTTTGACTCAATTGGCCAAATATGCAGAACCTAGTGATTTTTAGCCTGTTAGGGTAAACTATAGAAGCTCTTCTTTATGCCTGAATTTTTGTAATCTGCATGTCACTCGTCTTTCGCAGAATGAGATTGGTTTACACTAAGCATAAACTACGAAATAAAATTTTGGTCTTAAGAATAAAATGAGTATTTTCATAATCAATTTTCTGTGGACAAAAGAATTATCTAAAATATGTTTGGCTGACTAATAACCGTATCTGTAAGCACTTAGCTATTGCCCACCCCCATATACAAAGCTACTTTAAAAAGAATTCTGTAAATCTAAGTAGTTTTGAAAGAAATTATTAGGCTTTTACCTTTCCACCAACTTGAAGCTTGTGGGGGTGTCATCTGGGCAGGATTTTTTTAAAATAGCATATATAACTGGAAGGCTGTGGTTTGACATTTCACTGTACTAAAATAACCAGCTAGATTGTAAATAAGCACATTCAATAAGGAGGATTTCGAGACCAATCATAAAACAACTTTATTCTGACTGTACCATATGCTTTCATTGCCCATATAGCTCCTCCTTTGCACCACAAACATTACTTTTAGTCCTAAAATAATCCAGTTATTGAAATTCAGTGTACAGCTCCAGATGACAGTAAAATTTCTGAACTTCATTTAAAGTAAGTTTCTTCACAATGTTCTCCTCTTTTCAGTTCTTGCCGTGCAAAACAGGTGTTTAGTGGGTTTCTTCTCAGTTTCTCCACCTGATATTTCCACTTGACTCTTGTTTGCTAGACTACCTCTGACTCCTACATGGTTAAGATGGAAGGAAGAGGGAGAGGGGAGCATAAGTTTGGGCAGAAAAGGTCTTAAGTGACTGTCTTTGACAGAATCCAGTTTCAGTTTTTTCATAGGAAGATGGATAAAGATGAATCTCTCACTTAGGCAGATTTTTGAAAGCTGAATGGTAGTATAAGTGATTTCATGGGATTTTTGTATTACCCCATTGAGGAAAGCGTGACAGTGAAAATGAATGATGCATGTTCTTCCATCTGGATGACCATTTACATTTCCTTTCTGTGCTCCTGGGAATCCAGTTGTATACCTTTTCTGTGGATATCACAGACACCTGCAGAAAGTTGCTTTGGGCTTCCAGGCAAGCACCATCCCCTGCCCCTGAGAAACTTATGCAGCCTTCCTTTCACTTTTGTAGTGGAATTGTAGCTAGCTCCCTATGCATCTTAGTCTCTGTTTCTCTGCTTTGTCCTCAGACTCTACGGCAAACGTACTAAGCTTCCATGAATCCCTTATCATTACGTTTAAATGAGGGGAAAGCATCAAATCAACCTCTGTTCTGAGTATGGCAGAGGGACAAGAGAGGAGAGAAGAGATGCCATAGCCCTTCACTAAAGTAAATAGACCTGCTGGTGGCATGAGATACTCTGCTCATTGGAGTGTGTTCTTCATGTTCACGCACAAGTTTTCAGGAGCATAGTGAACTTCCTCAGGACCATCTGCAGTCTTTAATGACATCAGATTTGTGTGCTCTGCAGCTGGTCAGCCTGTCCTCAGCATTATATTCTCTGTGTTAGGAAAAGCTCAGGTGCTATTAGTACTGGCCCAGAGCTACTTCATTCTCTTGCTTCCTGTCAGTGCTGAGGCTGGAAAACACTCAGATTTGAAAATGCCTCTAAGCTTTCCAATATGCCTTCTGAAACTTCATAATGAAGGAACTCCTCATACAGCCAGTGCTTTCTCTGAAGACTCTTCTGGCATTAACTAAAATGCGTCTCTCCCCTGAGAATACCCTCAGGCCCTCTTTGAGGGAAGGTTATTTTCTCATGTCTGTTGTAATTCTATTTTAAGGATTAAAGGTAGTGTCACATCGATCAATCCTCCATGTGCTTGTTGAATAACAAAATTAAACAAGACAAAGAAAAGTCCCTCTGCTTTTTTGAAGATCCTGGTATTGAGATGCACTCCCAGAGAGTCAACAATAAGCACAGTAAAGATTATGCACAGACTGTATAAGGATTATATTGACTTTGTGGGGAGCTTCTTTTAGTTACAACATGGAAAATTCATATGTACTTGGCCTTCAAATCCTGTTTTTTAGGTAAAGAATTTTAATAGTAGAAAGAATTATGATACCAGCCCATATCTATTTTTTTAGCAGATATCCTAAGGAATTTTGCATTATTACAATTAGATTAAGCCAAACAAAAATTGGTATCTAAACATAAGTGATTTAAGATTGTAGGAGAGGCAGGCACAGTGGCTCATGCCTGTAACCACGGCACTTTGGGAGGCCAAGGTGGGCAGATCACTTGAGCTCAGGAGTTTGAGACTAGCCTGAGCAACATGGGGAAACCCTGTCTCTACAAAAAATACAAAAATTAGCCAGGAGTGGTGGGCTCATGCCTGTAGTCCCAGCTACTTAGGAATCTGAGGCGGGAGGACCACTTGAACCTGGGAGGTGGAGGTTGCAGTACACCGAGATCGTGCCACTGCACTCCACCCTGGGCGACAGAGGGAGACCCTATCTCAAAAAAAAAAAAAATAAAATATATATATATATATATAACTGTAGGAGAGAAAACATTTCTTACCCATCTTAAGATTTATGACTGAGATCCCTATAACAAAAGACAAATTAACAAGAGAAAAGCGTATAGATTTATTTAATATGTTTTATGTGACACAAGAGCCTTCAGAAATGAAGGCCAAAAGAAGCAGAGAAATTTGTCTGTTTTATGCTAAGTCTGATGAAGTCTGTGTTGTGGAGAAACATGACTAGACAAAAGGTGACAATAATCTAGAGGCCACTTAAGCCATCCTCAAACTGTGCATATTTATAATCCTTTCATCTTCTTGTTAATAGATAGCATAGATGTATAACACTTTTTATAAATATGTGGATTTTTTTATATTATTTTCTTGAGATATAGTCCCCTAAGTGGGTGTATAAAGAGAAGGGGTTATAATGGGGTTTTCTTTCATTCTCTACATGTTGTCACTTTATAGCTTTGATTTTATTTGCTTGAAGCTTTATAATATCCTGTTTTAATATTAGTTATAGAAAATTCAGCTTAGCTAATGGTTTACATATGCACAAAAAATTTAAATTGAATCGTATACTTTCTTGTGGAGATATATATGTGTGTGTGTTTTCTTTTGTTTGACAATACATAAAATATGTCTTTGGTTCTTAAATATCCTAGAAATATAAAAGTAATTCAGTGATTGAGACTGAATTGAAAGTCATTCAGTGATTGAGACTTTTAACAAGATCCTGTAGATTTTTTTTTCCATCCATTTCTTTCCCCATAGATCTCAGGGAATCTCAAATTTCAGCTCTGATTCTTTTAAAAATCAAGCGATTTCTATCTCTTTTTCTTCTCTCTTTCTCTCATTATTAGCATCATCTATCCCCACATCTACCTCTAGCACCTTTGAATAGGTAGCCACCAGATCTACATATCTAGCCCAACCATTTTCTGAGCCCCAGTTATGGATTTCCAAATCCCTGCTTGACATCTCTGTCTCTGTAACAAACTAATGAAAGGAATGCACCTTACAATGCACACTACCTTTTTCACTACCACTGTCATTGTGACCCTACTTGCCTTTAACTTTACTGTTGATTATAATAACAACCTCTAAACTTGCCTTTCTTTTTTTTCTCTTCTATATTCTCCAGCTAAATTAATCTTTCTAAAACAGAACTCCATTCTATGTTCACAAACCTCAACAGAAGCTTTATTATCTAATTTGGTAGACAATTAAAGTCCTTGGCAAGGCATTTCCAGCTGCTGAAAAGTTTCACCTCAGCCTATCTTTGCAGCTTTGCCTGCCTTGGTTCCTATGCTCACTCACTTTCAGACTCTGCTTTTGCAACCCTAATTAAACTGCTTTCCAGCGATGCTATTAGTTGTCCAAGTACTACCACGACGGACCCAAGATCCACCTCAAAGGTAGTTTATTTTTTTTCTTGAGACAGGGTCTCTATATGTCACCAGGCTAGAGTATAGCAGCTCACTGCAGCCTCGTGATGGCAGCTCACTGCAGCCTCGACCTGCTGGGCTCAAGTGATCCTCCCACTTCAGCATCCTGAGTAGCTGGGACTACAGGCACACACCACCATGCCCAGCTAATTTTTTTGTACTTTTTATACGGAGGGGTTTTGCCATGTTGCCCAGGCTGGTCTTGAACTCCTGGGCTCAAGCCACCTTCCTACCTTGGTCTCCCAATGTGCTGGGTTTATAGGTGTGAGCCACCATGCCCAGCCCATTTTTTTTTTTAACATGCCAAACATTTACCAAGTTCCTATTATGTAGCAAGTACTGAGAGATTTAAAAATGAGACTGGGCGTGGTGGCTCACACTTTGGGATTCCAAAAGTGAGGAATAATCCCAACACTTTGGGAGGCCGAGGCGGGCGGATCACCTGAGGTCGGGAGTTCGAGACCAGCCTGACCAACATGGAGAAACCCCGTCTCTACTAAAAATACAAAATTGGCCAGGCGTGGTGGCACATACCTGTAATCCCAGCTACTCCGGAAGCTGACACAGGAGAATCGCTTGAACCCAGGAGGCAGAGGTTGTGGTGAGCTGAGATCATGCCATTGCACTCCAGCCTGGGCAACAAGAGCAAAACTTTGTAAAAAAAAAAAAAAAAAGAGAGAGAGAGAGAAAGAGAGAAAGAAAGAAACAAAGAAACAAAGGAAGGAAGGAAGGAAAGAAAGAAGAAAGAAAGAAAAAGGAAAAAACGTAATTCCTATTGTTGGGACTCAATGTGGTGTTGAGATTTAAAACAGCACAGTTCTATAATTGTTGACAGTTTAGTAAAACTTGAGTTGCTTAGATGATGGAAGGTGCCCACCAGACACAAGAAGTTAATGGCAACTCAATGAGGGAAAGAATAGTAGTCTTTTCAACAAATGGTTTTAAGACAACTGGGTATCCACATACCAGTGAATGGGGTTGGACCCATCCCTTATACTATACACAAAAATTAACTCAAAATGTATCATAAATCTAAGCATAAGAGCTAAAACTATAAAACTGTTAAAAATAAATAAATCTTCTTGACCTTGGATTAAGCAATGGTTTCTTAGATTTAACACCAACAGCACAAGCAACAACAGAAAAATAAGATAAATTGGACTTCATCAAAATGAAAAACAATTGTGCTTAAAAGACACTGGCATGAAATGAAAGGACAATCCACAGAACTGGAGAAATGATTTGCAAATTGTATATCTGATAAGGGGCTTATATTCAAAATATATAAAGAATCCTTACAACTCCATAATAAAAGGACAAATAACCAGATTAAAAAGTGAGCAAAGGGTCTGAATAGACATTTCACCAAAGAAGATATACAAATGGCCAATAAGCACTTATAAAGGTGGTCAATATTATTAGCCATCAGGAAAATACAATCGAAACTATAATGCAATACCACTTCAAAATCACTAGATGACCTGTAATCAAAATGACAGATAACTTTAAGTGCTGGCCAGAATATGGAGAAATTGGAACACTTATACACAGCTGGTGGGATTATTAAATGGTGTAGCTGGTTTGGAAAACAATCTGATAGTTCCTCAAATGGTTAAACATAGCATTACCAGATGACCCAGCAATTCCACTTCTGGGTATATACCCAAGAGAAATTAAAGCATATGTCTACATTAAAAAAGTGTATACGGAGGCCGGGCACGGTGGCTCATGCCTGTAATACCAGCTCTTTGGGAGGCCAAGGCGGGCGAATCACGAGGTCAGGAGATCAAGACCATCCTGGCTAACACGGTGAAACCCCGTCTCTACTAAAAAATACAAAAAATTAGCCAGGCGTGGTGGCGAGTGCCTGCAGTCCCAACCACTCAGCAGGCTAAGGCAGGAGAATGGCGTGAACCCAGGAGGCGGAGCTTGCAGTGAGCAGAGATCGCACCACTGCACTCCAGCCTGGGTGACAGAGTGAGACTCCATCTCAAAAAAAAAAAAAAAAAAAAAGTGTACACAAATGCTCATAGCAGAATGTTAGTTATAATAGATAAAATGTAGAAATCATCTGAATTTCCAGCAACAGATTAATGGAATATTATTGTGTGATCAAAAGGAATGAGGTACTGATTCATGGAATCTCATTGTGCGATCAAAAGGAATGAGGTACTGATTCAAGCTATAACAAGGATGAACCTTGAAAACACCTGCTAAGTGACATAAGCCAGTCACTAAAGGCACATACTGTATGATTCCATTTATATGAAATCTCTAGACCAGGAAAATCCATAAAGATAGAAAGTAGATTAGTTATTTTCTAGAGCTGGGAGGTTAGGGAACATGGGGAATGACTACTATTGAGCAGGGGCTTTCTTTTTCAGGTTATAAAATGTTCTAAAATTTGTTATATGCACAATTCTATGAATATACTAAAAATCATTGAATTGTACACTTAAGTAGCTGAATTATATGGTATGTGAAGTATATCTCAATAAAGCTGTTATTTTAAAAAAAGCTAAGAAAAAAAGATGCAGAGAGGCATATTCTTTTCTCTTGCTATCCCCTCTACCTGAAATGATCTTCCCTGTTTATCTGTGTGGCTCACTGCCTCATTGCCTTCAAATGTTACCTTTCAGTTAGCCTGCCTTGATAACTAATCTAAATGTCAAACATTTCTTCTTTATACTTACTACTAACATCCAAATATTTGACTTATTTTCATATTTATTGTCTACTTCCTTATGAAGTGAGGAATTTTTGTTTGATTGCTTGCTATAATTCTAGCTTCTAGAAAATGCCTGGCACACAGTGTATGTTTAGTGAAAATTTGAAGTGACAGATAACACTTAGGTCTCAAACAGCCTGGTTTGTATGGACACCGCAAGTGGTTCTTAGTGGCTGGATCATAGTGTGTGTCGGATGTGATGATAAATAAGTCAGTAAAGGAAGGGAAAAGCCCTGTGACTGCAAATCTTACATAGACATATTAAGTACAGACAAACAGAGAATGATGGAAGAAAAGTGAACAAAGAAATAAAGTGATAGTCATGTTGCATTAGTGGCAGCAGAGAATAATGCCTGCCAACATACCATTTCTTCCTTTCGCCCTTCCTTCCTTCCTTTTTTTTTTTCTTAATAAGAAGTGCTCTCTGAAATTGTTTGTTTTTTTATTCTCCCACCCTTTCCATAATAGTTTATGTTATCAAGTAGTTAGAAGTATTGGTGACACTAAAGATATATAATTTGTAGGATTAATTTATAATTGTTTATTATTTTATTTTAGACTATTCTCCCCCAGGTTTAATTCAGACATTTACTTATTCAGTTTCAAGTCAGTTTCTAGTCTCAATGTTAACCTTGTTTAAAAAAAAAAAAAAAAGAAAGAAGAAATTTAGACAAGATAAAACACTTTGCCATCCAGAAAAAAATATATATGTTTTCCAAACTTTCCTTGACAATTAGCAGCATTTAGATTTTCATGCCAAAATCAGGGTAACAAGCAATGTCCATGGGCAAGGTGAGAAAAGTAACAATTTTTTATTTGGTTTGAAATTATTATTTAGGCCAAAAATTGTGAACCTAAACTGATTGGTGTTTATTTTACCCTTTAAGGGAAAAATCTATTTATCGACCAATAAAGAAATTACAATGCCTTCTTTCAGTTCTTTGTTTAAAATGCACTGTAGTGCCGTATGATTTGCATGTTAATGATGTGAATCTAACTGTATAATAAATAGGAAGAGGAAGATAAAACTTGTTTCAAAGAGCAGGCTTGTTTTACTTGATTTCCTCCTTAAATGTTTAACTTGAGAACGCATCTATGAGGTATGCTTATGTGAAAGCTAATAATTTGTGATCATCAAATGGAGTGTCAATGAAGCAAGAAGTTTCATTCTCAGATTTCTCAGTCAGAAAGCAACTGGACACTGGGGGCATTGAACATCGTTGAAAGGCAGATATAATGTAGTAAACAAGAGGCACACAGAATTTCTTCTGTGCAGTATAATCTCTGAAATCAAAAAGCATGAAGCCTCCACAATTTCTGTTTCTCTCTCCAACTTCCCTCCCTAACCTAATTCAAGCATGCAATTGAGATGCTTTGTATTTTGTGCTTTGCAATAGTTTCCTGATATGTTGTTACGCATGTTCTCCTTAAGTAAAATGGCAAAATAAAACCAATTTTTAAATAGTAATGTGTGATTTGAGGAAGTGTGTCTTAGAAGCATTGAATCACTAGAAATTGAAAAAAGCATAATCTGTATTTCTGAAAGCCATCCAGTTTCCTTTTATTTACAACCTTTGAGCCATTTCACAAATTGAAAAGCAACCATCCAGCCATTTCATGTTTAGATTATTATATATTTAAAAGATCCTAAGACCATTATCAGCATGCAGTAGCCCTCTCACTGAACAAATACAGATTAGAGGTAAATGAAGAAATTCCTCTAAATCATTGTTTCTCAAACATGGGCGATTTTGCCTTCCAAAGGACATTTGGCAGTTTCAGAGATATTTTTGTCACAATGAGAGGTGGTGAGTGCTACTGGCATCTAGTGCGTAGAGTCCATGGTTGTTGCTAAACATCCTACAATGCAAAGAACAACTCTTTACACCCAAACTCACACAAGAAAAGAATTGTGTGGCCTAAAATGTCAGTTAGTACCATGTTTGAGAACTCTTGCTCTGAATAAAGATATGAAGCCAGATCATATCCTAAATTTTAAAAGCTTTTCCTATTGTGAAAAGCATTAGGCTTGTGTTACTTACTAATAAATAACAATGCTACGGCAAACTTAGTGGCTTAAAACAATACACATTTATTATTTCAGAGATTCTCTGTCAGGAGACCAGGTACAGCTCAGCTGGTGTCCTCTACAAGGTCACAATCCTAGTGCTACTCTGGACGAAGTTCTCATCTGAAACCTTGACTGAGGAAGAATCTGTTTCCAAGCTCATGTGGTTGTTGGCAGTGTTCAGGTCCTTGTAGACTGTTAAACTAAGGGCTTCAGTTTCTTGCTGGCTGCTGGTCTCAGCTCCTTGTCCCATGGCTCTCTTCTTGGGTAGCTCACAACATGTCAGCTTGTTTCTTCAAAGCCATATGGAAAATCTACTTACAAGATTAATGTTAGAGTTTGCTATAATGTAATCACGTGCACATAATCACATACATCCCACCACCTTAGCCTTATTCTATAAGGTATAAGCAAGTACAGGCTCCACCCACATTCAAGGGGTGGGAAATACACAGAGCTGTGAATATCAGCAAGAGGGGCCACGCTAGAGCCTGTCTGCCCTAGAAAAGTCATCTTTCTTCTCGTTTGTTTGCATTTGTTTTTTTTTTTCATTTAAAGAATATTGCTATTTATTTAAAGTTAATAGTCTAAATGTGAAAAGTCTGCTAGTAAAATATACATACCATTATCCAGACAACTAAGAGAAGGGGAGACCACAGAACCCCCTCATGTGATAACCATCACCACTTTTTCATTTGTGTAAAATATTTTCAATGACATCAAAATGCTATTTTATAGTCAACACACAAAATTGCCTAGTTTTATTTGTGCCCTTTGTTCTGTAGACCTGCACTTTGTCACTCTTCTTTCTGTTTCATTTTCTTTCTCTATGTAAAAGACTTTCCACATTATTTGGGGTTGGAGGATTGAGGAATGGAAAAGCCATCTTGGATTTTTCTTCATTGCCAGTGGTAGATGGAAATTCTCTTGCATTTAGAATACATAATTATAAATAGGATAAATGGAATAGTGAAAGACTAATAAGGTAATGTGAGTCACATAACACAAAAATAATTATTGAATCTCTCTCTACCCTAAATTAAAGTGGACTTGTTATAATAAATTTTGTTTACTAGATCTTTGCTGGAGAACATTGTCTGTTTATTATACTTTTAGTATAAGCTGAATGTTCATTCCTTGATACTGAACTCTGTTTTCCTTTGCTTATAATATAAGTCAACTTAATTTCTACATAGTGTTGGAAACTAATTTCAAAAGTGAAAGGGTAATACTAAAAAGATAATATTAAATAGATTCATTGTTAAGCAAGGTGATACAAATATTGCTAAATACGAGTTTTATGATTACATTGAATTTTTTTATCCATTGTCTTCTTTCAAGGTCTACAAATAACTTACAAATAACTAGAGTTCTTTTCAGATACTATTTTATCTATTTGATTTGTACTGTAAGGCATATTCTGTGGTCAACATATGTGAGGACTGATGATACTGCATAATGTCAGATTGAAAGTGTACTTTGCACTTTTTTAGGAGACACCAGAATTTCTGTTTTACATAAATTGTACTCAGGCCAGGTGCAGTGGTTCACGCCTATAATCCAAGCACTTTGGGAGGCCAAGGTGGGAGGATCTTCTGAGTACAAGAGTTCAAGACCAGCCCAGGCAACATATAGTGAAACCCTGTCTCTAAAAAACATAGAAAAGAAAAAAAGAGCTGTATTCATAATGCAATTTTTAGGAGATGTGGAAATTATATCATCAAATAGTTTTTTTTTCCTTTTTGATAATTTCCCTATATGTTTGCACTGCTTGCATATCTCATATGATTTTTCACATGTATATCAAATATTTAAAACCTTTATTCAGCACTTGTTATGTATCAGAAACTGTGCTGGATTGCTGGATGCTCAACATTACAGTATCATTCATAAGTCTGTTTTATCCAGTTTGTTTTTTTTTTAAGGGAACAACACTTAGTCCAGTTTAGGGACTTGCCCAAGGTTTCACAGAAAGAAAATACAAGAACTGATACTCATAAAGAACTGTTTCTTCCCCTGATGCATGGCCCTGCCTGGCTAGTGGTGTAAAATATGACCACTTTCCAGCAAGAATGAAATTTTGAATTCTTTTCCTGAATTAATGTCTAGAAAATAGCCATATGATGAATACAGATGTAAGTAATCCAAAAATGACAATTTCACTCTAATTTTTTTATTTTCTGCTTACAATCATTACAAATCACAGATATTCAAACAATTAGTGGTATAATTAAATAAACGGAGTTGGGCCTGGAGGGAAGAAGAGAGTAGAGAGTATGAGAAATAAATGCCTGGGAGGGAAGAAGACAATAGTGAGTTTCAGAAAGAAATATCCACATCATTGAAGATGAGAAGGGACCTTTTAAGTACACAGGAAATAAACCCAGGATGATTAGAAGAGAAAGAGCAAAGGTGAGGAGCTCAAGTGGAGGTTTGAGAGGTTGGCAGAACATGGATTGGAGGGCTTTTTACAACAAGTTTGAGTATTCTGAATTGATGAAATCGATGGGAGTTTTTAAAGTGAGAGAACATCAAATTTGCATTTTTCAAAGGTCAATCCTGCTGCAAGGTGAAAGATGGATGGTAGGAAATCATGGGATGATGCAGAGAGATGATTTAACTATTGGTACACACAACAACGTGGGTGGACCTCAAAGCATTATGCTTAGTGAAAAAGTCTACCTCAATGGTTCCCTGCTGTATGATTTCATTTATATAACATCCCTGAAACAGTGAAACTATAGAGTTGTAGAACAGTTTAGTGGTTGCCAGGAGATAGGGATGGGGTGAGTAGTTGGTATGAATACAAAGGAGTAGCACAACACAATTCTTTCATAGTGATGAAACAGTTCTGTATCTCGAATGTGGTTGTGGTTATACAAATCTACACATGAGATAAAATTGCAGAGAACTACACACATGCACACATGAATGGAGACTTTTTGAAATGGTGATGTATTAGTTTGCTAAGGCTGCCATAACAAAGTAACAGGCACTGGCTAGCTTAAACAACAGAAATTTACTGTCTCACCATTCTGGAGGCTAAAAGTCCAAGCTTCAACTGTCTGTAGGTTTGGTTTCTTCTGAGGCCTCTCTCCTTGTTTTGTAGATGACCACTGTCTCATTTTATCTTCACGTGGTCATCCTGATATGGTTTGGCTCTGTGTCACCACCCAAATCTCATCTCAAATTGTAATACCCACATATCAGGGGAGGGACCTGGTACATGACCATTAACTTGGGAGGTGATTGGATCCTGGGAACAGTTCCCCCATGCTGTTCTCATGATAGTGACTGAGTTCTCATGAGACCTGATGATGATTTTAAAAGTGTTTGGCAGTTACCCCTTCACTCTCTCTCTTGCTTGCTGTCATGTTAGACATGCCTTGCCTCCCCTTCACCTTCCGCCATGATTGTAAGTTCGCTGAGGCTTCCCTAGCCATGTGGAACTGTGAGTCAGTTTGACCAATTTGGTATAAATTACCCAATCTCAGGAAATATCTTTACAGCAGTGTGGAAACAGACTAATCCACATCCTTTTGCTGTGTAATCTATGTCCTAATCTCCCCTTCTTATAGGGACACCAATCATATAAGATTAGGGACCAACCATGTGACCTCATTTTACCTTAGTTACTTTTATAAAAGCTCTATGTCTCCAAATAAAGTCACATTCTGAAGTACTCAAGATTAGAACTTCAATGTATGAATTTTGGGGAAAAGGGAGCATAATTGAGCCCATAACAGGTGAAAACTGAATAATGTCTGCAGTCAAGTTAATGATCATATAATCAGTGTTTGTTTTTTGGGTTTTGTATATTACTATAGCTATAAAAGTCATTGTCATTGAGGGAAGCTGGACTATCTTTGCAACTTCCTGTAAGTCTATAAGTATTTTGAAATAAAATTTTTTTGAACAAGCTATTGTAGTAGAACAGACATATTAGTGTGAGAACAGTCAAAAGATGAAGTAGGGTGATCTCCTCTGGGTACATGAATGATCACATTTGTGAGTCCCAGTGTTAATATTTTGGAGTAAATCAAGGTTGTTTATGTTAGATTTCACTTATTTATCAACTATTATTTGACCCCTCTTCTGTGTCACATGCTGCTCAAGACATTGAGAGTTGTTGTCATGCAAAACAGCAACAGTCTCTGTCTTCATGGTGCTTTTGGGGTAAAATTTGGTCTGCAGAGTCTTACACAAATTTTTTACATTCCCCTGTATGAAGATCAGTCTATGCTTCCAAGAGGCTAAGGTATGAGTAGAATTCCATTATCACTCATTGACTCTTAAATTCTATGGGCCATCTACAATTATGATTCCAAAATAGTTTGATCTTCTTCATATTGTACATTTTAATATTGATTTAATATGTCCCTTTAAGTTTTTTTGAAAAGATTGTTATATTCTTTATGCCCCAATTTTCTATCATCTGAAATGTTGAAATATCATAGAGTAGGCAAGAGAATTTGAAGAAATATTTTTCTCTCTTTAGAACTCTCCTGAAACAGAGTTGACAATATATTGGCATAATCTGAATTTGATTATAATGTTATTATATAATATTACTGAATAACATTATGTGTTACTGAATAACATATTGTGTGTCAGTATTACTAAAATAAATAGAAGAATTCTCATTGATCCTCTGGACAGATTTCCCTAAGCAATTTGCTGCTTTGACCCATTTATTACTACAGGTTGTATATCCCTTATCTGAAATGCTTGGGACCAGAAATGCTTCAGATTTCAGACTTTCTCAGATTTTGGAAGATTTGCATATACATAATGAGATATCTTGGAGGTAGGATCCAAGTCTAAACACGGAATTAATTTATGTTTTATAGTTACTTTACACATGTAGCCCAAAGGTAATTTTACACAATATCTCTAATAATTTTGTGCACACATCACATGTGGTCAGGTGTGGAATTTTTCACTGGTGACATCATGTTGGCACTCAAAAACTTTTGGATTTTGGAGCATTTCCAATTTTGGATTTTCAGTTTAGGGATGCTTAACCTGCACTTGTGGAAAGCAAGACTCCATATTCTTAAAAAGAAAACAATCAAGAGAAAGCAAAATTGGGAGGTCTTCAGGTCTTTATTACTCTATTAATTAATTAATTATTATTATCTGAAACACCGTCTCATTCTGTCACCCAGGCTGGAGTGCAGTGGCACAATCATAGCTCACTGCAGCCTTGAACTCCTGGGCTCAAGAAATCCTCCCACCTTACCCTCTCGAATAGCTGGGACTACAGACATGCGCCACCATGCCTGGCTAATTTTTTAAAAAATTTTAGTACAGACAGGGGCTCTTGCTATGTTGTCCAGGCTGGTTTCAAATTCCTGGGCTCAAGCAATCCTCATACCTCAGCATCCCAAATTCTTGAGATTATAGGCATGATCCACCATGCCCAGCTACTCTATTAATTTAAAAGGCTTGGTGGGTGGGCTTGGTTGGCCATAATAGTAGAAAGAAAATAAAGTGGTGCATAAGTGATTGAGGAGAAGTTACTAAGTCCTCAACCTACAGACTAACTGAAAATATTTGTCTTAGAGATAAACATCCAGAATTCTCTTTCCAAATCCATATTAAAAAATACATTGTCCTGATTACTCAACCACTTAGTCATTAGTTCCAAATAGGTGATTCCTGTTCTTTCTTTTATTTCTAGAGGAAAGTAATTATGAATTAGTGGTATCTATACAAATACTTAAGGTTCCTTGAGACACTAGATCTATAATTTCTGATTCTAGTATTATGATGACTAAAAATATGCAAGTTAAAATTTAAAACTCATTAAGTTTTGTTATAAAATTTAGTCTGGAGTGTTCACCAAATTTTTAATTCAAATTTATCAAAGTCACAGTATAATTCAAACATAGTAGTATATATAGATCTTCTGAAAATATACTTTTCAAAATAAATTACAGATATTTATTTTGTCACTCACCCATTATGCATGTATTGAGTACTTACTACAAGGCAGGTAGTATAAGGAAAACAAAGTGGAATGCCAAATTTCCTTGCACTTAAGAAGAACTGTATAGTTTACATGTGGTTGTGGTAGAATGACTTAATTTATCTATCAAGTATATACTCTGTACACTGATTATTAAGTGATTTAGAAGGATTTACAATTTTTTTGTGGTTTCACTTGAATTCAGGAATCATTTATATTGCCAATTATGCAGCTCTTTCTTTTTTGTTATTTAAATTACTTGAAAAAAATGAAATGTTTAATGGCCTCACCAGTCTTAGAAAATACAATGAGTCTCATTATTAGATAGTCACATTGAAGAGTCAAGCTTTAACTCTACAACCCACGATAAAATTAGACTCCTCAAGGAGTCTCAAGCTCTTTGAGGAAAGGGGACTTGTTTTATTCAACCATGTATTCCCATTGTAGCACCTAGTTGGATCTCCTGTCTGTTTCATCCTTATGTTTATTTGATGAAAAATCAATACTAAAATTTTTTTAAAGACATATTTTGAGATATGTTACTTGAAAAGTAATATAATCTCCTTTGTGTTCCAGACTCTAAATATAAACAACAAAACAAATAATCAAAATAGGGCCTTACATTTTATCTGTTTATTAGAAATGAACACATGTAACAAAGATGAATGCATATTTATTCTCTAAGCATCTGTAATAGATCGAAGTTACCAGAATTGCATTCTTAAAAAGAAAAAAACTTGAAGCTTAAATTATAGGCTTGTTTTTACTGTTCACTTTAAATTTTCTATTTCCAAACATGGAGGATAACTTTCTTTTTCTTTTTTTTGGAAACGGAGTCTGGCTCTGTCGCCCAGGCTGGAGTGCAGTGGCGCAATCTTGGCTCACTGCAACCTCCATCTCCCAGGCTCAAGCAATTCTTCTGCGTCAGCCTGCCGAGTAGGTGGGATTACAGGCGCATGCCACCATGCCCGGCTAGTTTTTGTGTTTAAGTAGAGATGGGGTTTCCCCATTTTGGCCAGACTGGTCTCGAACTCCTGACCTCAGGTGATCTGCCTGCCTTGGCAGCCCAAAGTGCTGGGAACACAGGCGTGAGCCACCACGCCTGGCTAATTTTATTTTTCTTGAATTTATTTTAACTTCATACTTACGCATAACTGAATCTTCCACAACATTTATATTCTGGTATCCCTTTATCATCATAGGTAAATTACAGTTCACAAGTTAATATAAAAATATGTGTCACTAGAAATATTAGGCAATAACTTCAGTAACTAGTTAACAATGATGACAAAACTCGAGAAAATAAAATACAATATTGAGGCTAGCCCTAAGAAAAGACTCTAAATCTATACCAATTCAACTACTTATGCCCTTGGTATGTTTTGCTGTTCACTGAGAAATCAGTCAACTCTGATTCAGTTGAACTGAATCTCCCAGTTTGTTTCTTTATTTGTTTTTATGTTTTTCTCACTGCCAAAGTTTATTTGACATTTCCATTAATTAAAACTTTTAGCAATTTCACAGTTATGAGAACACTAACATAATTGTATTAACATTTTCATACTGTTCGAGGTCAGTATATTGGTTGTTTCAAGTTTAAACAAGTAATAATAATTGAAATGGAACTATAGAAGAATTTGTATAAGAAGGACAAATTCATTTCACTACAATGAAGAAGCAAACATTAGTTCAATTCAACCAACAATGACTGAAGGGCTACCATGTGCCAGTGAGTATCATGGTATCCATACTCAAAAGGTGGCATCCATACTCAAAAGGTGGCATACACCGCCACCTCTCTCACACCCCCATGCTGCATTATGTATGTATATATCCATATCATTCTAATTGTCATTATCACCATTACCACCACAGATGTTTAGCTAAATAGGTACATTGACTCCTCTCCCATTCAGTCACTCTTCAACACAACAACTCAAGTGATCCTATTAAGTGAAAGTTGTATGACATCATTTCTCTGCTGAAAGCCTTCCAGTGGCTTCCCACACCACCCAGAGTAAACTCCAAAGTTCTCACCTTGGCCTGTCAACACCCATATGCTGTAGCCCCCATCACCTCTCTGTCCTCATTTCACACTGCCTTTCATATGGCTCACATACTGTGCTCCAGCCACATTGCCACCTCATTGTGTCTAGACCTTTGCAGATGCTATTCCCTCTGCTTAAAAAGTTATTTACATCCCTCACTTTGCCTCTTTTATCAAAATCTTTATTGTCATCTTAACAGTCAGGCTATGCTTGACACCGACATAATACTTGCAGCTGAGCATGGTGGCTCACGCCTGTAATCCCAGCACTTTGGGAGGCCGAGGTGGTGGATTGCTTGAGGTCAGGAGTTCAAGACCAGCCTGACCAACATGGTGAAACCCCGTCTCTACTAGAAACATACACACACATAAAATTAGCTGGGCATGGTGGCAGGTACCTGTAACCGCAGCTACTGGGGAGGCTGAGTCAGGAGAATGGCTTGAACCCAGGAGGCAGAGTTTGCAGTGAGCCGAGATTGTGCCACTGTCCTCCGGCCTGGGCATCAGAGTGAGACTCCGTCTCAAAAAACAAAACAAAACAAAAAAATTTGCAAGTCGCCTCCCCCAACACAGCCTATCCCCTTCCTCTGCTTTTCTTCTTCTTCTTATCCTTAGCACTTCTTAATATCTAATATAATGCATGTTTTTACTTTTATCCTATTTATCATCTGTCTCTCCTACTAATGTAAGCTCTATAAGCACAGAGATTTTTATTTTTGGTTGTTTTCATTGCTTACTTCTGTATCCCCAGCACTTAGGATAGTAGTTGGCATGTGGTAAGCAATCAGTAATTCTTGGTTGAGTTAAGGAATAAATAACAATATTACTACTATTAGGAAACATTTATTAAGCTATTATTCTCTGCCATATACTTTGCTAGGTACTTTAAATGCATATTTCCATTATTCTCCTCAAATAAATACAAGTATATTATTATCTCCATTTAGCAGATGAAAAAAATCTAAGGCACAGAGAGGCATTACAATTTGTCCAAGGTTACATCGCTTTTAAATGATGGAGTGTTTATTTCATATATTGTAAGAAGATATGTCTGTTACTACTACAGTTTTTCTTTAATTCTAATAGTCTCATTATTTTACCCTTAAACATCTCATGAGTTGGGATGTGCCTAACCATTGAAGGCACGTCAGAGTTAAATTGACAGCTTTTTTTTTTCTTTCTAAGTGGTACATAGAATAATTGATGATGTTGTAGTGTCCGTAAGATACAGTTTACTAAGTTTTCTTGAGGGTAGTACTCTTTGCTTCATCTCTGAATCCCCGATGCCCAGCACAATGTGTAATGCAAGACAATTACACAATGTGTAATGCAAGACAATCAATAAATATAGGCTGAATGAACAGAGTTTGTGTATTTCTCCTCTTTTTATTTTCTATCTTCTTTGGTAGCTTTTTCCATAAGGCTTTTTAGAGAAGGCTTCCATGAGAGCAAGGAACATAATAATTATTATTCAACATTTTATTCCCAGTACAATGCCTGTCACATGATAGTTGATTAATAAATATGGATGGAATAAATTAATCTTATAATTCCCAGAGCTGAGCTCTCTCACAGGCATATAACATATGCCATATTCTGATACTTTTTTTTTTTTTTTTTTTTTTTGAGACGGAGTCTCGCTGTGTCTCCCAGGTTGGAGTGCAGTGGCGCGATCTCGGCTCACTGCAAGCTCCGCCTCCCAGGTTCATGCCATTCTCCTGCCTCAGCCTCCCAAGTAGCTGGGAGTACAGGCGCCCGCCAACACGCCCGGCTAATTTTTTGTATTTTTAGTAGAAACGGGGTTTCACCGTGTTAGCCAAGATGGTCTCGATCTCCTGACCTCGTGATCCGCCCGTCTCGGCCTCCCAAAGTGCTAGGATTACAGGCGTGAGCCACCGCGCCCGGCCATATTCTGATACTTTTTAAAAATTACTTCAAACCTTTATCAGTTCATCAGAAAATATGGGTACATATAGGTTCTTGAGTCAAACTGCCTGCATTAAAATTCTGGCTCTACCACTTGTGAATGCTATGAGATTGGGAAATTTATGCAACCTCTCTGTGCCTCAGTTATGCATGTAGAGCTTTAGAACACTGCCTGGTACATAATAAATGCTCAAGAAATGCCAGAGATTATTTCACACTATTGTTTGCTCGTTGTTTATTGACTTATTTGTATGCTGAACACTATAGCAAGCTTTCTGGAATCAACAGTTTTTTCCTTAGGTGGTCCTGAATCCTTACTTAGGGGATTTAAACTGCCGTAAACAAAAATAAATTAGCTCTATAAAGATTACTTCCTCTACTCTCAACTGCAGTGAGCAGGCTGCTTTCTTTTATTATTTATTTATTTATTTATTTATTTATTTGAGACAGAGTCTCGCTCTGTCACCCGGGCTGGAGTGCAATGGCGCGATCTTGGCTCACTGAAACCTCTGCCCGCCGGGTTCAAGCAATTCTCCTGCCTCAGCCTCTGGAGTATCTGGGATTACAGGCGCCTGCCACCACGCCCGGCTAATTTTTGTATTTTTGGTAGAGACAGGTTTTTGCCGTGTTGGTCAGCCTGGTATGGAACCCCTGACCTCAAGTGATCCGCCCACCTCGGCCTCCCAAAGTGCTGGGATTATACGCGTGAGCCACCACGTCCGGCCAAGACCCAACTCTTAACTGTAATAACTTGGAATATTAAGAACCTGAACTTGATCCATAAGAAAACAGCCTGGCCGGGCACTGTGGCTCACGCCTATAATCCCAGCACTTTGGGAGGCCCAGGCGGGTGGATCACTTGAGGTCAGGAGTTCAAGAACAGCCTGAACAACATGGCGAAGCCCCGTCTCTACCAAAAATACAAAAGTAGTCTGGCGTGGTGGTGCATGCCTGTAATCCCAGCTGCTCAGGAAGCTGAGGCAGGAGAGTCGCTTGGCGCGCGCCTGTAATCCCAGCTACTCAGAAGCTGAAACAGGAGAATCGCTTGAACCCAGGAGGCGGAGGTTGTGATGAGCTGACGTCGCGCCATTGAATTCCAGCCTGGGCAACAAGAGTGAAACTCCTTCTCAGAAAATAAAAATAAATAAATAAATGAAAACAGTGGGTCTCCTTAACAGTGCCCATGTTGTTCCATTGTTCTACTTATGAATTTGTAACCTTTGGAGAATTACTGAATCTCTTCGAGACTCAGTTTTGCCATCTGTAAAATAATGATAATGAATAGTGCCTTCTAACAGATTTGTTGTCCTAATTAAATGAGTTAGTCCTTGTAAAGTGTTCAGAATATTGCCGGGCCCATAATAAGTGCTCAGTAAGTTCCCAGCAGGTCTGGACCATAGTAACGCCTATAAAAGCATATGTGAGCAGTATTTGGGACAAATTAATTTCCAAATCCATTAAAATTTTTACATATGTTCACATATGTGTTAAAGTTTCAATAGCATTGTCCTAGTGGAAAGGGATAGATTTTAATAGACCTGGATTAGAATCATGTTCCTATCAATTATCAGCTATGTAAGCTCGGGGGAATTACTTAATTTAACCTATTTCATCTCTGAAATGAAGATGAGTATGCTTACCCAAAACTTGTTGGGAGTACTAAATTAGACAGCACATATGTAAAACATTCAGCACAGTTTCTGGCGTGGTAGGGGCTAAATATGCACCAGATAATATAAATAAATGCCCCCAAAATCTTATATTTTTGCTTATCTTATATGATAAAGCCACTACAATTTTGTGTTTATTTAAACAGATAGCTTCCTCAATATCCTTGCCATGAAAGAACTACAAAGTATAAATGGATCCAATTACCAAAATAAATATGCTTTCGTATTGCTGATAGTCTGTGGAGTTTCACTATCTCGGGAGGCCATGGAGCCAAGTATTAAAATGAATTCTGAAGAGAATTAGATAATTTCATGACCGATAATGTGAATGCTTCTTTTTAAAAACTAGATGTAATCAAATCTGCTGCCACCAACTGATAGCCATGGGGTTTCAGGCAGAATTTCCTCTTTCTACCCAGGGCACTGCACAAGTAGCCAAAAGCTACTGACAGCATTGTTATGGTTTCAGTTTTCTTATTTCCTCTATTAGGCCCTTGGGAAGGTTTCTTCAGTAGTGGACTTTGGATGTAAATGAACACTTAAAGGGTGGGGAGAAGGAAATGCTTCTGTAGTCAGTCAAAAGATTGTCTACTAGAGTGAAGTTAGCACAAAACAAAGATTTGTAAAGGGAAAACCATGAAGAAAGGTACATATTTAGAGAGGAAAGGAAAATATGAAGGAGAATAAAAAAGAAAATTAATACATTTTATGAGTAGAAGATAAACCTTTCTTCTCTTGTGAAGTTTAGACTACGTTTATTTGTTTGTTTGTTTGTTTGTTTGTTTGTGACAGAGTCTCGCTCTGTCGCCCAGGCTGTAGTGCAGTGGGGCAACCTGGGCTCACTTCAACCTCTACCTCCTGGGTTCAGGCGATTCTCCTGCCTCAGCCTCCTGAGTAGCTGGGATTACAGGCGCCCACCACCATGCCTGGCTAATTTTTTTTTTTTTTTTTTTTTTGTATTTTTAGTAGAGACAGGTTTAGCCATGTTGGCCAGGCTGGTCTCAAACTCCTGACCTCAGATGATCCGCCTGCCTCAGCCTCCCAAAGTTCTGGGAGTACAAGCATGAACCACTACGCCCAGCCTTCTTTGCCTATTTTATTACTGATATCATCAGTGAGACTATAGACACCCACCACCATGCTCTGGCTAATTTTATTTATTTATTTATTTTTTATTTTTAGTAGAGATGGGGTTTCACTGTGTTGGCCAGGCTGCTCTCAGACCCCTGACCTCAGGTGATCTGCCCTCCTCAGCCTTCCAAAGTGCTGCGATTACAGGCATGAGCCACTGTGCCCAGCCTAGACTATTTTTGATTGTATAATTTTATATTCTCTCTTATTAATTTTTTTAGAAGATGCCCATCCCAAATAATAAAAATATTTGTGATCAAGAATAGTAATGCTTTACTAGATTCTTTTTATTTCCTTCAGCTTCTTCTTAAAGTGTTAAGGAAGACTTATAATTATATAATGCAGGAACTCATTGAGAATGACATTTTTAATAGCAAAGTATTAAAAACATGGAATATGGAGTCAGAGAATGCCTGTTTAATTACTACTTGTATGATTATAATTCACTTACTAGTTAAGCCTATATTTTCTCATTTTTAAAACTAGGAATATATAGTAATAATTACACATTTTCTTGGTCTGAATTAAATGAGATGATAGTGACTTTAAAATATTGCAAAATGGGCCAGGCGTGGTGGCCCACACCTGTAATCCCAACACTTTGGGAGGCCGAAGAGGGCAGATCATGAGATCAAGAGATCGAGACCATCCTGGTCAACATGGTGAAAACCCGTCTCTACTAAAAATACAAAAATTAGCTGGGCATGGTGGCACACACCTGTAGTCCCAGCTGCTCAGGAGGCTGAGGCAGGAGAATCACTTGAACCCAGGAGGTGGACGTTGCAGTGAGCCAAGATCGCACCACTGCACTCCAGCTTGGCAACAGAGTGAGATTCCATCTCAAAAATAAAAAATAAAAATAAAATAAAAAATAATTGCAAAATGTAAAGAACTTTACAAGTGTTTATTTTCATTGTTTTCTATTATTGTACTCCACAAGTTATAACTCATAATAGCATTCAAAATAATGTTTATTCTTTTCAAGGCAGGCTGAAGGAAAAAAATTAAATCAAATTCTAAGAAAGAAACGAGTTATGAACAGTAAATTTCAAAGGACAGGAGAATTAAAATTTTCTTTGGGAAATAAGATTATGAGGGTAAAATGCTAAGAAGGAGTTTTGTTTAGTTATTTTTATGAAAATACTAGTCCGTATAAGCACAATGAGCACAAAAACAGTGATGATATAAGGAAAATTGCAAAATTTTAATAAAATGTCATATGTAAATAGTCACTCAAACTTAATTTCTTTTAGACAATAACTTTTCTCTGATATACAAACACACAAAGCACTTATAACACATAGTTTTATTAAGCTAGCTATGTCATCAGGGTAAGATTCAATAACAGTATATATTGAAAAAGTGTCATATCGCCTCTCCATTGCTGGAATATAAACTCTCATAGCCTATAATATAGGCTAGAACTTTGCCAATCAGTGACTGTTCAGCAAATCTAGATTTTTTTCTCTTGTATTTAGCAATAAGATGAATCCTTTCTTGGGCGCTGGTGACAGCATGTCTATCACTAGGACCTATTCTGCCAAAAATTGACATTGAACAGAGCCTGCAGTAGTCTTACATAGCAGTAAATGGAAGGGTGGGTATGGGGGATCAGGGACAGCCTTTAAAATCGATTGTAATTCTGCTTAAAGTTGAATGGAATGGTATGACCCTGCTTGTAGACATCTCTCTGTGGCACAGTTCCATGAAAATAAGTTCTATATTGATCCCTAACATTAGTATGTCTATTAAACTAAGTCCTTCCAATGTCTTTCATAACAAATTGAAGTTTTTAAAAAATATCGTATCATTGTTATTGCTTCATAAGAGTATATTCACTTTAAATCTAATTGTTCTGAGATAGGATCATTTGGGGGAGAGGGAGCTTTATTTTCTTCCGGAATATTTCCACTTTGTCTAATGGACAATGTAAAATGCATTTAAGAAATAATTTTTTCAGTCTGTTAATTGTACACACTCTTAACCACCCCATTTGCTTGTCCCACTTTATCCTTTCTCTTATTTTGTGATGCTTCTCTTTTTGTGGGATACTATATTCTCCACTGCCTTCTTGACCTAGTCCTGATGTTCACCTACCTTTACTGAGAGCTCATTTACTCCTAGTCGGGCACAATACTAAAAGCTAAGGAATTAATCCTAACAACACATATTAGTGTATAACCCAGTCTTGGTAAATTTGGAAAGGCTTCTTGATAGAAATAACATCCAAGCTAAGCTGAAAGGATAAATAGGAGTTAGTTAGCCAGGTGAAAATGGGGGCAAGAACACATTGCAGGATGTGCAAAGGCCCTGAGGCAGAAAGAACAGGGTGCAGCTGGGGAACCACTGGTAATTTTCTATGGTTTAAAGAATATACTTAAAAGATGAGGAAGCATTATAATGAGTTGGAGAGAGAAATTCATGAAGGGCTTGGGCATGAAGAAAACAATTCAGCTTTTGTTTGAAGGGCAGACAGAAACCATTTAAGCACTTTAATCAGTAAACTAACATATTCCAACTTACACTCTAAGAGTATCTCTGGAAAAAGGTAGAGAATGATTTGAATAGGGTAATTTTAGAAAAAAAATAAAGAAAGAACATTAATTTTCATTACATGGTACTGGTGCTGTTGTTAAATTATGTTTGGTTTGATTCTATTATCTTTAAAAATCTGAAATCTAAACCATTTAAATAGAGGATAAAGATATATTATTAAACCCATGCTAAAATACATATATCACACAGCAAGCAAAAATCTTGTGGTGGTGTGCCATGGCCCGCTGTGCATGATTTGTGCAGTTGAGACAATAGGCTGGAGAAATCTTGTGCTACATGTGTAACTGTGTAGTTTGTCATAGTGAAAATGATTGCTGAACAAATCTTTTCACCTCCCAGAGAGTTATATGCTGATTAAAATAGCTAATCAAAGAAAGGTACATTCATTTAGAAAGTATTCGTCAGTACCTACATAATCCTCAAGAAGGGAAAGAAGACAATTGAAAAACAGAGCTTCTATTTTACAATTAATTCTTACTCTAGTTCAGAGGCATCCTGAAAAAGTTCATTTGAGCATGAGATTATTTAACTAATAACAGGTAACTGCTATGAATCTCCATTTTTACATGATCAAACAAAAGAAGACAAAGAAGAAATAGCAATGCTTTGTTTGAAACAAAAACTGTAGCCCATTATCAATGAAAAGATTATAGTCCCTGTCAAAAAATTAAAAGTTGCTGAAAACGGTCCCTTCAGAAGTACAAATGAGAACTGGCATTATTTGAATTAAAGGAGTTGGAGAAAATAGTTGGAGTTAGCTTTTAACTATTGCCTTACTACTTCCCTATCTTAGTTCATTGTCTACTACTGTAACAATACCCAAGACGGGGTAATTTATAAAAACAGAATAGTTTCTTATAGTTCTAGAGGCTGAGAAGTTCAAGGTCAAGGGGCCCACAACTGGCAAAAGTCTTCCTGCTGCATCATTCCATGGCAGAAGGCAGAAAGGCAACAGAGCATACAGTTGGGGGGAGGGGCGGGGACAGGTGGGAGGGGGCCAAACACACATCCTCTTATCAGAAACCCATTTCCAAGATACCTAGCCCTCTCCCACAATAATGGCATTAATCCATTCACGAGGGCAGAGCCCTCAGGACTTAATTCCTTCATAAAGGTTCCACTTTTCAACACTCTTACACTGGGGATGAAGTTTCTAACACATGAACTTTGGGGGACGCATTTAAACTGTAGCATTCCCCATGTAGTATGATGTCAAAAAGGATTTTTTTGTCAGCTGGAAAAATAGCACAAAATGTTCTTACATCTCAGCAGTGACACCACTGACACACTTTTTTTTAAGCTAATACTATCTAAAAATTTAGTTTTTAAGTTACTCAATTTTCTTTATTGTAGGTCATGTTTTCTTTTTAAAACATTTGATTTATTATATATGCAAATTATATATATTAGAGACATTTTTATTGTGTATAGTTTTAAGCTTTCAATTGCACTTAATATTTTGAAATATGTTATTGAATTTTATGTTGGGATTGTGTTATATGTTCAGTGTCAACTTTATTTTATGAATCACGAGCTTTGATTTGGCAAAAGTAAATATTGAAATGACTATATTGCCATTTTGCTCAGCTACTGCTTTCGCTAACAAAAAGTTGATGATGGGGAGCTGAACGTAGATAGTGATGATTAGAAAGAAAAAATAGATGGATTTCAAATAGAGGCATGAGACAGAATCAAAAAGACTTGGTTATTTGGGAGATATAGTATATGTGGAAGAAGGAGGGAAAATAAGACACTCTGCCTTCTTGTATGAAATTTGAGTAGATGCAATTCTGAACATTACCATTCATATGGAAAGGGACCATGAGAGAAAGAGAAGGAAAGTTGAGAAGAGAGGGAGGGAAAATAGAAGAAAGATGCAAAAGACACATAATAGATAGCATCACTTCAGAAAATACTACAATTTCAGTGATGAAATATTCAAAAATATCCCATCCCTTCACCATCTCTCTCCTGTTTCTTTGGAAGCTTTATATACACCAAATACATTGTGATGAACCTGGGGACCTCCTCGGGGCAGCGGAGGTGATGATATTTTAAGGGAAGTAGAAAATGAATTACAAACAGCTAGAGACTCATATCAGAATGCCCTACATCTCCTTAAACATGAGTAATCTTGAATCAGACTAGAGCCAATATCCCTACAGTTTATTGCCAGTAAGTGAGGTTAAGAGTAGTTTCTAATCTTACAGCTAGGTATGCAGTCTGTGTACAGGAAGGACAAGCATACTCTTGCATTTCCATGATGAGAATATAAATATATTTTCCCAGAAAGATGATTCTTTGCAGTGGTTATTTCCATAGTATGCCTATTCCTTGGAAACATAGGTTCAATTACCTAACAAAGAACCCAACTATTTTATTTGGAACTTGGAATACATTTTCCCATTCAAAAAATCTTGTTAGAGGATAATTTAGGATTGTAACTATTTGGAAACTACTTATACTTTACATTAATGAAAATCAAATTTGAAAATTGTGTGAAGGTGAGTCAGTTCTAAGAGCAATAAAGTAGATCACTAAGCTACTCCAGTTTGTGTTTAAGGAGACTATATTCAGAATTGCTCTTTATTTTTTAGCTTGTCAGCAGTTTAATTTCTGTTTCCTTTTTTTTTTTGTCCTCTCACCTATTTACTGCATATTTAGAAATCCATATTGCACTTCATGTGAAAATAAAATTTTATATATAGTTCTCCCTTCTATACAAAGTTTGATAATTCTAAGGAGAGGGCTTAAAGTTTTAATCATCTAATTGTCAAAAAGGCTGAGAGCATTAAGAAGCTTACTGAAGAGTTGAGTTGTGCTGTAATTTTGTTTCTGGGATTTGAGTTTCGAAGAACCCTTAAAAAGCCTGTGTTTGGCAGTGGTCAGATGGTTGTTTTGATACTCAAGTGGCATCCTGATACCTTGGTATTGGCTTATTTTTGGCACGTTTAAAATGAAAATCAGGTTGAGGACTTCTAGAGCTTTAAAGCTCTTTGAACTGTCAAATAAAAACAATTTCTAAAGTACTAGGACATCTTGAGGTCCTACTGTGAACAAGCAATGTAGGTGTTTTCTTTCTAATTTTATTTCAGATATCTCTACCACAGGACCTCTTGGCATGGGAAGCACTACCACCAGTACCACCCTTTGGACCACAACTTTGAGCCCAGGAAGGAGTACCACCCCGTCAGTGTCAGGAAGAAGAAACCGGAGTACTAGCACCCCATCTCCAGCTGTCGAGGTACTTGATGACGTGACCACACACCTTCCATCAGCATCGTCCCAAATCCCAGCTCTCGAAGAGAGCTGTGAGGCTGTGGAAGCCCGAGAAATCATGTGGTTTAAGACTCGTCAAGGACAGATAGCAAAGCAGCCATGCCCTGCAGGAACTATAGGTAAGTCTGTGCTAAAGCACTAAGTTAGAACTGTTGTGTTGCTTTGGCTTTATTTTCTAGTATTCTTTTCCTTTTCCTTCCTCCTTTCCTCCCTCCCTCCCTTCCTCCCTCCCTCCCTCCCTCCTTGTCCCTCTCTTTCTTTCTCCTTCCTTCCTTCTTTCTTTCTCTCTTTCTCTCTTTCTTTCTTCTTTCTTTCTTTCCTCTTTCTTTTTTTTCATTACAACACATTTTATTACTTCACATTTGACTAAATTCTGAACTCAGCTAAATTACAATTTAAAGCTATCTATTTTCCAGAGTTTGAAAACGTAACCTGATTAAGTCACAGGTAACCTGTGAGACCTGCACTTTGCCCTCATAGTTTCAGGTCTCTGGGTCAAGGTAAAGTTAGGCTGTAGATATACTGGCTACTCTAGAGGCTCAGCTTTTCTATACAGCAGTCCAGAGGGGATCACTTGTTTGCTGGGAGTTAGACTCATGCTTGTCACCAACCATCAGATATTGATTGCAGAAAATGAGGTTGAGGACTTCTATATTAGAAGATTATCATGGAAATGACCTAACATGTAACAAAAGAGAAAGTTTGACTCTCCTTTTTATCAGCCATTGTAGTTGTCCTCTGATGGTCGAAGGCTCTTAACACTGTCAGGGACCATGCTGCAGGAGTCAACCTGGCACTCACTCATGCATCCACCAGAGAACAATCCTGCATTGTTTCCTCTAGGGGATAGATAAGAACTCAATATTACTTTGCCTTTTTTTTTAAGACGGAGTCTCACTCTGTCGCCCAGGCTGGAGTGCAGCAGCATGATCTCGGCTCACCCTCCGCCTCCAGGGTTCAAGTGATTCTCCTGCCTCAGCCTCCTGAGTAGCTGGGATTACAGGCGCCCACCACCATGCCCGGCTAATTCTTTTTTGTATTTTTAGTGGAGACAGGTTTCACCATGTTGTCCAGGCTAGTCCCAAACTCCTGACCTCAGATGATCAGCCCGCCTCAGCCTCCCAGAGTTCTGGGAGTACAGGCATAAGCCACTGCACCTGGCCTTCTTTGCCTATTTTATTACTGATATCATTCATAATATCTTCACCTGTTAACCATATTATTATTTATTTTGCTTAAGCAAAGGTATTCTGATTTTCTTATTGTTACATACATTGGTATTCGTAAATGAATACTTGGCACATTTGCATTATTCTCTAAAATATGTAAATAAGAGAAATTCACAACGTATGTCACCCAGCATTCTCAGGGACTTTCTCCTTGGGTATTATTGATTTGTATTTTATAAAAAATACACTTTTTTCCAGCAAAATATTTTAAAATATTCAAAAATACTCATTTTATTTAGGAAAAAGAGGGAGAATGTTTACTTGTAAAGTTTTCTGTGATCCTGGAATCAGAGAACAGTTGGAAACCATCTTTTTTCTTAGCTCTGTTTTCTTGGTTGTGGTCTCAGTTCCTTTACTTCTAAAAGAAAAATAATAATAGCCCCCTACTGCAGACCGTTGTTTTGAAGATTAGTGAAACACTTTATTTGAAAGCACTTTGCTCTACAGAAATGTGTCATTATTTTTCAGTGACAATTGGAAAAGATATTTTCTGAAGCCCTCAGGGATTACTGTCAATACACCCCAGTCTCATTTTTACCCATCTGTGTCCATTCTGTTATGCCTTTGTCTAGGCCGCCACAGTCTCTCACTTGAATTATTGCAATAGCTTCCTCACCATCACGCCATTACTCTCTGAAATTCATCTTCCATGTTTCTGCCAGAGATATCATTCCAAAACTCAAATTTGCTCATCATCTATCTCCTCTTTTAATATTCTCATTGATTTTCCGGCACCCACAAATGATAGACAAGGGAGTTTATGATCTGGTTTACTTTTCTACTTTCATTAAATACAACTCCCCAGTCCAGTAGACCCCAGTTCAAAAAAACTTGAAGTTTCCCAAAGAACATATATTTTTCCACCTGGAATGTCCTTTTCCACCTTGTTTTTTTTTTCTGAAAAACCTGCACACTTATTTTAAGACTCAACTGCTACCTTGCCTCTACAAAGTCAAGCACTAACCTCCATGGAGGCACATATCACATCATCTCACCCATGAAATTCTTTAAAAACAGTCCTCGGCTGGACACGGTGGCTCACGCCTGTAATCCCAGCACTTTGCGAGGCCAAGGCGGGCAGCTCACGGGGTCAGGAGTTTGAGACCAGCCTGGCCAATATGGTGAAACCCTGCCTCTACTAAAAATACACAAATTAGCCGGGTGTGGTGGGGGATGCCTGTAGTCCCAGCTACTTGGGAGGCTGAGGCAGGAGAATCACTTGAACCCGGGAGGCAGAGGTTGCGGTGAGCCGAGATCTTGCCACTGCACTCCAGTCTGGGCAACAGAACAAGACTCCATCTCAAAAAATAATAATAATAATAATAATAATAATAATAATAGTCCCCATACCTAATGTGGCTGCCACAAATGCTTCAAACATATTGTATGTTTTTGTTTGGAGTACTACATTTCTCTAGTGCTAAACGCTTACTGGCACTGTATCTGGTGTTTTAATAAACATTATATCAATTTAATTATCTCATTTTTACCTTTGCTTATTTTAAAATATACCATGGATGTGAAGTCATTCTAAGAAAAAGAAACAGATACATTTCTCTCATTATTATAGGTGTATCAACTTATCTATGCCTTGCTCCTGATGGAATTTGGGATCCCCAAGGTCCAGATCTCAGCAACTGTTCTTCTCCTTGGGTCAATCATATAACACAGAAGGTAAATCTTGTGACTGACAAGAAAGTCTTTGCTAAAACTATATCATCTGTTGTTGATGATAGCTGTTGGAAACAAAACAGTCAAGAATTCTTTTAAAATCAATGTAGAAAATTTCACATTTAATGACAACCTCTAATATGTTATGAGCTAATTCTAGAATTTTGTTGTTTTTAAAGTGCAAATCCATGAATTTCTTCTTATATTGCTTATAATAATTTTATTATTAATAAAATTTCTATGGTATTGTGCACTACAGCTATAAAAGTCCAAGAGGCATTATACATTAAGCAAGTAAAAGTTTCTAGCATATATACTTAAGAGTTTTCTTGTGGAAATAATTATAATTTTTCAAAGTCTACCTTTGGAATCTTAAGCCATCTGATAAATATTCTGTAACCTAATCATTTATCAATGTTAAAAATATACACATGTGTGACAGAATCTTGCAGACTCAAATTTTGAGGGCTTATTTGGTTGCAATATGTTGAACATTTTTATTATTAATGCACTGTGGGGCTTTGAATTGATTTCATTACAAACAGAGACCAGATGTGCATTTATGCCAAAAGGGTTATGGGATGAATCCTTATTATAGCAATTTATGTGGATTTATGCACTCCTAAAATGGAGAGTCCTTCTATGGCACATTAGCTATGCTGAGGAATTTCTGAGAGAGATTTTCCCGAGAAATATTACAAATGTTGGCCTTACTAAAAGCCTGCCTGTGCCATTTGCTCTTTTCTCTATTTGTTTTTAACCAGACTTATCCTCAATAATATACTGTATAATAATCCATAAATATCTACCCAGTAGATCATTTAGCAGATGAGCCATAACTATCTATTTACCCTAAATCATGGAAGAATAGTGGTTATATTGACTCTAGTTACCCTCTTACATATGCATCTCCGTACTTGTTGCTATTCATAATGATGCTTCTCCAGTTTCAGCACTGTTCCTGCCACAGTTTTTATGTCCTTTGATTTTATTACAATGTAGCTCAGACCCCTGGGCAAATAACTCTTGCTGGATGTGATCAGATTAAGAGATCAGTAGCATATCTCCCTACATTAGCAATTCTTTAAAAACAGTCCCTAGATACTTAGCCCAGGGGTGAATATAAATTCAATAATAATTCTTCTAGAAGGCTGAATGTTTTCACGATAATTTCTGAATATAGTTGGACGATTTTATTGTAGAAATTACTAGGTGACTTTAACTGATAATGATGCTTAATTCTTTTCTTTTCTCTGCAGCCCAGCTAATCTTAGGACAAAAGATAATTCCTTTCAAAGACCAGACAGCTGTTGTCCATCTGATTTATGGACAGGATGTTTTTGTTTTGTAAAAAAATACCTCCTATTCTTCCAGTGCATTTTGTTTCATCCTGTAGAGTCTGTAAAACTATGTTATGTGATCATTATATTTAAACTTAAAGAACTTAGTTGATTGGAACTTATTGAAAAAACCTTAGATTGATTACTCAAAAATTTATAAAATCTTAAAAAGTGTAACAAGAGGCTTTTGAGCATTCTGAATCAGCTTATGTAACTTGTCCAAGGTCAGTGGTGGAGCTAATATTTTAGTTGAGATTACCTTCATCAAGACATCATACTTAACCACAACACTGGTTAAACCATGGATAGCTTATGATTGGCTTCATAGCCTTACACTCAGTTACCTATGCTGTCCCTCTGAACTCTGCCTACTCTTTTACTTGGTTGTGTCCCTTATGCCTCCAAATATTTATGCTACTCATTGACTATAAATGATAGTTGAGCAGGTTTCTTTACCACAAAACTCTAACACTTTTAAATATTAGTATTGAAAACTTCAAGAATCTGTTGTAGTGTTCATAGGATTATTTGTCTATATTTTATCCCCCACCTCCCCAGCTGTCTTTCATAGAATTCATCCCTTTTCTCATCTCCTTCCTCTCATTGTAATACCTGTGTAGTACCAGAGTCCACACAGATGGAACACTTGAGGAGGTTTTGTTTACAATGGTATTGGGGCAGTAAAGGCAAACTGCAAGGGATTGAGCAGAAACCCAGAGCTTGTAGCAGGGAAGGAGCTGTTCCCAACCCCAGGCCTGTAGGGTACCAGATCAAAGGAGTGACCAAAAATAAGGAGCAATTTGTCCTTGGGAAGAAAGATGATCTTAAGGCAAGGGACACAGCTTAGCCCCAGGTGGCCTTTCAGAAAGGAATCCGGGAGAATGAATACCCTGACCTTACTTACCCTCCACCCTCCATTTACCTGTCAAGCGACCCCACTGGCCAAACCCAACCAGAAGCCAAAGAAGGACACACTTAGTGACTATCATGTAAGTCCACCACGTAGGGCAGAAGGCAGGATGGAGGAGGGTAGAGAGTAGCCCTGAACTAGCAAATGGAAGGTACCCAACATAGTCCTTGGCTTTTCTCCACTCCCTTCTCTCACCCTTCTTCTTTTTCCCATTGAATCAGCATTGTTGTCTAAGGTAAATACCCATGGCTTATCATCTAGAGCCAAGAAGATTAAGGACACAGACACACACAAGGAGTGAGTTTAGGAGCAGAGGTTTAACAGGCAAAAGAAGAGAAAGGAGAACAACTCTCTCTCTTGTGAGAGAGAGAGGGGCTCTAGAATGGGAATTCTGGCCCAGAGTGGTAGTGCACCAGATTTTATAGGCAGGCTTGAGGAGATGGTGTCTGATTTATGTAAGGCCCAAGATTGGCTGGACCAGGTGTGATGTTTACACAGCCTGCCGGGAAGACTGGAAGGCTAGAAATCTCACCCTAATCTTTTTTTTTTTTTTTTTTTTTTTTTTTTGAGATGAAGTCTCGCTCTGTCACCCAGGCTGGAGTGCACTGGCACAATCTTGGCTCACTGCAACCTCCGACTCCCAGGTTCAAGCAATTCTCTTGCCTCAGCTTCCTGAAGCTGGGACTACAGGCGCACACTGCAACACTTGGTGAATTTTTTGTATTTTAGTAGAGATGAGGTTTCACCATGTTGCCCAGGCTGGTCTCAAACTCCTGAGCTCAGGCAATCTGCCTGTCATAGCCTCCCAAAGTGCTAGGATTACAGGAGTGAGCCACCATGCCCCACCACCCTAATCTTATTATGCAAATAGGCTTTCCACTTGGCAGGCCATGTTGCCTGCTCCTTACTGTACACATGGCTGGGAAAGGGAAGGAGCTGCCATTTTGAACATGCCTACTCCCAAGTAGCCTTCTCCTGTTGGCACAGCTGCCACCATTCACCTGTGCAAGCTTCTAGCTTTCCTTTCTACCTCTGCAGCTCCATTTTACAGGCTGCTCTTTGTTAGAAAAGAAATGATTTGGGGGCTGCTTTTCATTAACAGGAAAACCTTACTGAGGACTTTCTTACCCTCACTATCTGCCTAAATAATTTCTTTTTAATTCCTATATCACCATCTCCTTCTCTTTCCTTTGCCCTTCACCTCCCCTCTCCTCCCTCTTTGATTTCCTTTTTCTCACACCCTTCTGCTCTGATCTCCTACCTCTTTCCATTTCTGCAACTGATTTTTTTTCTGCCATTTGCCATGTTGAAAAATTGAAGTCAAATAGATATCTTTAATGTTTCATTCTCCCCTTTACCCTCCCCCTGCTGCCAGTATAGTTTTGTGAATTTCAAACTTGTAAAGCAAAGGAACACTTTTTACCCCCAATGGAAACACAGGTGAAAAAAAACCACAATATACACATGCAAAAAAAAAGTATATATTTGAAATAGTAGTTTTCTTCTTCTCAGGGATTTTGTGAATTAATGTTCCCTGAAGGGTGAACCACTTCTTTCTTAGTCCACTTGGACTGCTATGGTTTATGGTTAAAACAAACAAACAAACAAACCAACCACAGACTAGGTAGCTTATAAACAACAGAAGTATATTTACCATGGTTCTGGAGGCTGGAAAGTCCAAGATCAGGGTGCTGGCAAATCCTTTCTCTGATGAGGGCCTGCTTTCTGGTTCATCAGCAGCACCTTCTCACTGAATCCTCACATGGTGGAAGGGACAGCTCTCTGGGGCCTCATTTATAAGGGTACTAATCCCAGTCATTAGGGCTCTGTCCTCATGATCTAATCCCTTCCCAGCGGCCCCACCTCTTAACACTATCACATTGAGGATTCAGTGTTAACATGTGAATTTTGGAAGGACACAAACATTCAGACCATGCAACCTCCTTCTCATCTTTACAGTGTCCCTGGAGAACTCCTGAGGACATGAAGGAAAGAGCACTGACTTGAGGATCTTGATAGTTGAGTTATGGTGGACATATCATTAACCTCTGGATTGGTTTCCCCATCTGTAAAATGGAGTAGATCATTAATTTTATTATCAGTATGTGCTCACTGTATGTCACCACCATTATAGATTGCATAGGTAGCAATTATACTCAACTAAATGAACCAAGTTGCTGACTTTAGTTCAAAAAAGAAATTTTACATTTACATTTTCTTGAAAACATGAATTATGTTTTTTTTCCCCCAGCAATCAGGCCAAGTGGAAGAAAACAGGTAAAGAATCTTGACGGTTTCAACTCAAAAGTGAATTTGAGTCACTCATGTACTGGTAAAGTTACAGATTAAATTCTGTGTGACACTAAAGAGTGGATTACTTTTCACTAGAGAAGATGTAAGCTTTTAAAGTTAGAATATCACAAAGGAATTTGTTGCGAATAAACTAGCTGGAATACATTCATAAAGATGAGATTTAATAAAAAACATAATTTGTGCAGAAGAGAAAGGAGAAAAGCATAAGTTGTACAAAAGGGGACCTTTACTCCAGCAGTGAGATAGAGAAAAAAGAGAGGGAAAGGGAGAGGAAAAGGAAGACCAGTAGGTGGGTGGATGGAAGTCTTGATGGATGTAGGTGGATGGATGGATGAATGGATGGAAAAGTAGGGAGAAGGATAAATGAACAGATAGATACATAAATAGATACATATCTATATACATATCTACATACATTGGAAGATAGATATATGTCTCCAAATTAATGTTCTTAAAAAAGTTTCCAGTTTTTATTGAAAGCCAACAAGTTGACTCAGAGCCATGCCTCCTGAAACATATGTGGCAAAATATCCCGTTTCTCACCTATCTTAATGACTGCTGTAAAATCATAGTCTCTTGCCTCAGCTTGATCTCCAGCTTGCACTCAGTTTTTCAAAAAGGAGACTATTTTGCATACTTTTAAAGAATGCATTGTGGTTTATAATTTCACCCGTCTTTTTTCACTTCAACTTTGGTGATAGTATAGTTCTGTATAGCTTCTTTATTATTTACATGCAAAGAGAAGTCAGCTTCCTACTCCGTTACATGATTCCACTATTACATGAAAAAGAATTGTCTATACTGTAATGGTGAGAATAGTCTCTTCCTATTTCTAACAAACCAAAGTGTCTCTGTTTCTGTTTGTATACAAGTTACTGATAGATTTTCAGATACTGCAAGGTTATTCCTGTACTTTCTAAAGAAGGATGTGAAAATCTAGAAATAATGTTGCCATTTTACATCATTTGACATTTTACAGCATTTTACAACATTTGACAATGAGTCAGTTATTTCCCCTAGAAACTAGGTTGAATCCTGTCTCCTATATCTTAAATTCCCCATTTTATCTTCCTTAGATCCAGCATGAAATGAAAATAAATTGCTTCTTTATTTTATCAGAGATTGGTGGCAATTCCAAAATTTTAGACTTATTTAACTTATGTTTAATTGTAAGATAGAAGCATTTTGTTGCTTATATACCCACCTGACTCAGATTTATAGTAAAATAGACAGATCTTTCAAAGAAATGGTAGCTATGTACTTCAACGCTATGTGTAATTCCTTTATAAATTGTTTTGGCCCTTGATTAGTGGTTGATATGATAAAATCTCAATGCTGAATTTTAAAAAATTGTTTTGACTTGTATCAAAGCTTAACATGTTATCTGTCCTGTCATAATTATTATTTTTAACTAAAGCTACTGGGTTTTCCCTCCCTGATTCAAGTCCTAGATATAATCCCACCATATCAATATAGGCATTAATTTACTAATCTTCACAAAACTCATAACATTTCTCAGTGTGTATGTGCTTATTTCTGAGACAAATTTTAGTAGAATTTAGTAAAAGAAGTTAGTGAGGTCTTTAAGCTATGAGATGTGGAATAAATGTATTTCAGCCCTGCCTATGTGCACAGAAAACTTGAGGCACATTCAACATATATGTATATTTTTATATGGAAATAAGATCATTATCGTCTACAATAACTGGAGTGAGAGAAGTAAACAGGGGGACCAGAAAGATATTCACTTTGGGTGCCACTGGAGAGGATGTGGGCCATTACAGCTGGACAGAAAATGTGGCCATGAAACTGAATTGGGAGCAGCTGTGGGAGAAATCAGTTAATGGCACCACCGTGGAGTTAGGAAAACCAGAAACCCAAGAATGGCTTTTGGTGACTCCCTTTCCTTCCCCTCCTGCACCCAGTCAGACACTAGTCCTGTCAGGTGTAACTGTAAATTCCTCTCAGGCCAGGCCACTGCTTTTCACTTCTCTCCATGCCCACTACCCCAATCCATAGCAATTTCTCATCACCCAGATCTCCTTTCATTCACTCCTGAACCCTCTAATCCTTTCCCCTGAATTTGATTTCAAATACAAATCTAAATAGACGGATCCTATTTAAGCTCTTCAGGACCTTCCCATTATTCTTAATGTAATTCCCCAAATCTTCATCGTGACTTCTAAACCAGAACTACTTAATCTTCTCCTTGCTCACCTCTCCAGCTGCCTAAACTCCAGATATGGTGCCCTTTGTGCAGTTTCTCTAAGACTCCATGACCCTCCCTCCTAAAAGCTGTTCCCTCTGCCCAGAGGCCCCTACCCACATCCCAATCTAATTTCTTCTTTCTATTCCATCTCAAATTAAACATTCTTCCTCAGAGAAGCATTTCCTAAATTATTCCCTAATCACATACACCAGGTTAAAATGTCTACTGTACCACACTGGGATTCCGTATTGCTCTCAACAAAATTAAAATTATATATTTGTACAGATAAATTTTTAATAACTCTTTCCATGGCTCGTATATAAGCTCCCTCTTATTAGAAAATATTTTATTCAACACTGACCTTAGCACAGGACTATAGAGATTCAAATGTTCATCAGAGAACAAATGAATATGTAGGCTGAATGAACAATCAGTGAAATAATAGATGGATAGATAAGCGGATGGAGATAGCTAGACACAAACACATGGATATGCAGGTAGCAATATTGGATTCTGAAGGTATAAAAAATGTTTTTTCTTCTTGTTGTACCTAGTACTATGTCTACTCAAACCATGTTTATTCTAGACCTTACTTTTTATGTATCATATTCTTGGCTTATTCTTTCCCCTCAATAGCACCCATTAGTATTCCGTTGTACCTTGTATCCCTCAACTTACCTTTCAAGGTTTCACTTGGTGGTTACTTCTTCTTGCCCTCCCTCACCTTTCCAGTTGTTCTGTATTCCCATAATACGTCATACACTTTCCTGTCACAACAGCTGAATTGTTGAATTCATATGATCTTTTATGCACCTTTCCCAACCCCATGAGGGCAAGAGCTGTATAAGATTCATCTTTTATTTCCTCAGGAAATAACAAGTGTGCAAAGAAGCATTGAAAGAATGAAACATTTTTGCTATGATTTATTCACTTTAAGATGAAGAGAGGGCCTGTAGCCCTAGCTACTTGGGAAGCTGAAACAGGAGGACTGCTTGAGGCCAGGAGTTCAAGGCTGCAGTTAGCTGTGATTCTGCTGCTGCACTCCAGCTTGGGAAACAGCAAAAAAAAAAAAAAAAAAGAATAGAGGGTCAGAAAATAATTTGTTATAGCAGTTTTTATTTTACTTTAAAAAGATACTTTTTATATTTTTACTATAAACATATTTATTTATTCATTTATTCATTAAAGACAAGGTCTTACTCTGTCACCCAGGCTGAAGTGCTGTGGCATGGCCATGTCTCACTATAACCTCAACCTCTCGGGATGAAACAATTCTCCCACCTCAACCCCTCAAGTAGCAGGGACTACTGTGGGCCCTGAGAAATTTTTTTTTTCTTTAATTTTGTAGACATAGGGCTTCCCTATGTTGCCCAGGCTGGTCTCCAGCTCCTGAGCTCAAGTGATCCTCCTGCACTGGCCTCCCAAAGTGCTGGGATTACAGATGTGAGCCACCATGCCCAGCCTACAAATATTTTTATAACCTATTTCACTTCAGTTTTTTTCCTTCCAACATTTTTGTTGTTAAACATTGAGTTCCCAGGCTCTTTTGAAGGATTAAGTTTATTGTTCATTAAAAAAAAAAAAACACTTCTTGAATGCCAAAATACTGTTACTATTTTTAAGAGAATTCATTAGAGATTTTCTTATTTTACTTATTGGTTTATAACACTGCACTGTTGTTGACACAAATATGGGCAGATGAATTTGCCTGGCTATTTTTTGTAGAGATGGGGTTTCGCTGTGTTGCCCAGGCTGGTCTCCAACTTCTGAGATCAAGTTATCTGCCCACCTCAGGCTCCCAAAGTGTTAGGATAACAGGTGTGAGCCATTCACCTGGCCTTCTTTATTATCTTTTGTATTGAGAATAATTACATTTTGACTCATTGGTCATCTACAATTTCAACTTTTTCATTACTGCACATAAAGAAAATGTTTAATTTTTTTCCTACCCTTTGATATCAATAAATTTTTATATAAGAGAATTGCATAGGCCTTCTTTTCCACCTTTTCGTTTCCCACTCCAATAATACAATAATTAATATTGAAAACTATGTTTGTATAACTACACAGAAAAAAAAAGAAATGGAATTACAATATGAAAATACCAGTACCACTATTTCATTTTGTTCTCTATTTGATGACTAATTTTGCTATTCATAATGATCATCGATAGATGTAATTAAAGTCAATACTTGTATCCTTCGTTTTGAAGATATATTAATGAAGGAAATGAATTACCTAATTTAGTAGATCTCAAACTTTTGTCACCGTGGTACATTTAAGTGAATCATAAAACCTCAGAGGTCCATCAAACTCTGACTTTTTTCTTATAGAAACAATATTGTGTGGTAACAAAGACGGAGAAGGAAACTTAATAATAATAACAACAAAATAATTACATAAGAACCCATGATTAACAAAATAAAACAATAGTAATTCTACAAACATATTATTATAAGAGTATAACAGGTGAAAAATTATAACCTGCAGAATACTATGAATGGCACATTAATTAAAATAATGTCCCTTTGGAACATTATAGGAATTCCAGCTATCTTAGATATTCCTATGCCCAGTGGGGGAGTTTTGCAAAGTATGAGTTATATCAGATATCTATACTTCTTGATGGAATATTGAATTTGAATACTTATACTATACCAACATCTCACTAGATTAACTAATGAATACTGAATTTTAGAATGTGTTACTTGATTTACTGTATTATCAGTAAGTAGCCCTAATTTATGTACAGAAATTTAAATGTATGAATTTTAATCACATTTATATCACTTTATGAACACTTAAAAGTACATTCATGACCCACCAGTGGGCCACAAATGCTACTTTGATCTACCTTGAGTTTGTTACATACATATCCTTGAACCCTATAATGTATTCCATTTAGTTTTACAGGTATTTTAGGTATAAAGACCCTGACCATATTTTACAAATTTATTATACTCAGTCCTGATATTTTCTATTTTAAGAATTTCTCGAAAGTTGGGCCAGGTGCAGTGGCTCACGCCTATGATCTCAGCACTTTGGGAGGTCGAGGCAGGCAGATGGCTTGAGATCAGGAGTTCGAGACCAGCCTGGCCAAAATGGCAAAACCTAATCTCTACTGAAAATGCAAAAATTAGCTGGGCATGGTGGCATGCACCTTTAATCCCAGCTACTCGGGAGACCAAGGCATGAGAATCGCTTGAACTGAGGAGACAGAGGTTGCAGTGAGTCGAGATCATGCCACTGCACTCCAGCCTCAGAGACAGATGAAGACTCTGTCTCAAAAAAAAAAAAAAAAAAAAAAAGTAATTCTAGAAAATATTGATTATATAATAATTGTTTAACATATTTTTCATGTAAAATTTTAACATAAGTAAGGATTTCTCTTTTCATTATAGGTAAGGATTTCTCTTTTGAGTCTCTTTTTAGGCTTTGTTCTATATATTTAAATATACAGAAATTCACATATATAAATAAACAAAAATATTGTATATATTATCTTTTTCACAAGTAGCATATTTACAATTACTTATGTAGTCTGTTTGTATTTCTCAATAGCATGCAAATATTTATTAGCATATATATGTAAATAACTCTCATATCTACATTTATTTTAACTCAACAATATATCCTGAAGACTAATCTTAACATTATTGATCTCCTTCATAATTTTACACTTGGATAATATTTCATGGTATGGGCTGATCAGATGGTAGTGGATTATCAAAATTTATTAACATTAGTGTCAATGTACTTGCTATACAACCCCCACACTGCCAAATTTGACTGTCTTAATTTAAAAAATTAATTTAAAAAAATTCCAGGGTATGAATCTGCCTGCAGAGTTTTATATAGTCATAATCCATTTTATTTTTATCATAGACAAGCTGGAATCAACATCCTTGAACATTTCTCTTTGTATATCTGTGGGATTATTTCTTGTGGTTGATACTTTGAGTTACACAGTCTTCACATGTCAAAGTTTAATAGACAATGGTAATTTACTCTAATAGGAGCAATACAAATATACACTACCAATAGTAGTTTATGGAGGTGATATTCATTGAAACAAACCCTTGACACCACTTAATGATATTAAACTTTTTTTTTTTTTTACTTTTTGTGTTAGGCTTTCCTACATACATGAGAATATGACTGTAAATAATTTAGGTGTTCTAATCAGTTTAATTAATTTATTGTTTCTTTAACATTCAATCCTGATATAAATGCTAAGCATCCCAAGTAGATCATGATAATCGATAACCTACCTATTTAAATAAGAGTTTTAGTTGTGCCCCTTTGAGCTTTCTGAATACCCATTATTCAAACAGCTTACAAAGAGAATAGCTTTCTCTTTATGTTCCCATGTTCTGTGTTGGACTGCCTTTAAAAAGGGGAAGAAAATAATTTTGTACATAATGACACTGTTATATATTTAAATAGTAATGGTGTTACAGGAAAGGGGTTCAGATCCAGACCCCAAGAGAGGGCTTTTGGATCTTGCCCAAGAAAGAATTTAGTGTGAGTCCACAGTGCAAAGCAAAAGCAAGTTGATTAAGAAAGTACAATGGTGAAAGGATAGCTATTCCATAGACAGTATAGGATATTCCCAAAAGTAAGAGGAGGAATGCATCCACCCTAGGTAAAATGCTTGTATATATTTTTTCTATTTATTTATTTATTTAGTTAGTTTTTGAGACACTCTTGCTCTGTCACCCAGGCTGGAGTGCAGTGGTGCGATCTCAGCTCACGGCAACCTCCACCTCCTGGGTTCAAGCAATTTTCCTACCTCAGTCTCCCAAGTAGCTGGGACTACAGGCATGCACCACCATGCCCAGCTAATGTTTGTATTTTCACTAGAGACAGGGTTTCACCATGTTGGCCAAGCTGGCCTCAAAGTCCTGACCTCGTGACCCACCCGCCTCAGCCTCCCAAAGTGCTGGGATTACAGGCATGAGCCACCGTGCCCAGCCCAGTACTTGTATATGTATATATATGATATATACATGATATATATATGATATATGTATATACATACACATATATATATACACATGATATATATATATGATATATGATAAAAAGAGTTATTGGGGAGATGTGCTGTGCTCCAAGGGTTTGTGATAAAGCATTAATTTTCTTAATTGCTATATTTTGCAAAAACTGGTATTATTATCTTTAAAGCAAAATTAGAAATGCCTTTGTTCTCTAGATACTGGGATATCTCCCAAGCCTGGGTCTGTTTAGCAAACACTACTAATTTGTTCCCTTAACCGTAAATATCTAGAAGCTAGGAATGCCTAACTTTCTGAGAATGCAGGTCAGCAAGTCCCGGCCTTATTTTCCTAGCCCTCACTCAAAATGGAGTTACTGTGGTTGGAAGGCCTCTGACAGTAGGACAGGTTAAAGTTTGAAAAGATATATATCAAATGATTAACAAACTCCTGGTGGCTAACAACTATACTCTCAGTGTTTTGGGAGGCCAAAGTGGAAGGATAGCATAAGACCAGGAGCCCCATCTCTACAAAACTGAAAAAAAAATTAGCCAGGCATAGTGGGTGCACACCTGTAGTCCCAGCTACATTGGAGGATGAGCTGGGAGGATGCCTTGAGCCCAGGAATTCAAGGTTACAGTGAACTGTGATGAGCTATGATTGTGCCCCTGCACTTCTTCAGCCTGTGTGACAGTGAGACCCTGTCTTACAAAAGAAAAAAAAAAAGAAAAGAAAAAGGCCGGGAGTGGTGGCTCATGCCTGTAATCCCATCACCTTGGGAGGCCGAGACGGGTAGATTGCCTAAGGTCACGAGTTCAAGACCAGGCTGGCCAACATGGTGAAACCCCATCTCTACTAAAAATACAAAAATTAGCTGAGCATGGTGGCGGGCGCCTGTAATCCCAGCTACTTGGAAGGCTGGGACAGGAGGCAGCTACTCGGGAGGCTTGAACTCAGGAGGCAGAGGTTGCAGTGAGCCGAGATCATGCCATTGCACTCCAGCCTGGGCGACAAGAGCAAAACAACGCCTCAAAAAAAAAAAAAAAGAAAAAAGTCTCTGGAAAGTGAGAATATAGAAAGGTGAAATAGAGATGTTCATTATTTTTACTTTGTACACTTTTTATTTATTTAGTGTAAATGTGTTATAATCCTGTTTTAGTTTATTAATTTTAAAACAAAGAAGATTATATCTTGGGAAATTACGCTTATTTACTTATTCTTGTTTCTTCTTTCTTGTTTCTCATGACTTTCTTACCAATTAATATATATTCCTAACTTCGAATTACCCATGGCTATCAAATTTGTTCTAGTGATGATGAGGTATTAGGTCTTTATCTGTTTTAATATTTTTGGAGTGTTGACCATTTGACATATTCTTGTAGAATGTACTTGAAAAAATCAGCATGTAGTTTCAGAGAAGAAAAATACTTGAAACTAAGCAATAGTTTGCTACCCAGCATACTGGGAGCAAAATTCCTTATACAGTTAGTAAGAAGATGAAAATCACTTTGAAAAGCCCAGATTTTATTTCTGTCAATTTTCACAGAGCTTAGTAGCTGATGAGTATTCACTGTGAACTAAGTGCTAAACCAGACACAAAGGAAAATTTGTACTTGCCTCTGAAAACTTACAATGTGGTTGGGGATTTACAACACACATGCAACTAAGTCCACTTTAGAAACTCACAGAGAAAATAATAGGGCAAACCTTAGACTTAACCACCCAAATAGAAAATTAAGGTAAGCATGATTTTTCAAAGTAAGTTTCCTCAGGAGGAGCTTTCTGAAGACATGCGTTTAAAGTCAAGTTTTCAAGAAAAAGACGAATTCTCAGGAAAAATTGGGGAGTGTATTCCAGATGAAGATGAAGTTTAACAACTATTTCTTGAATCGATGATTACAATTACATGCAAACATGATCGTTGAAAGAAAGCAATAAAAGTATTTATGTGAGATCTCTTTCCTTTGTATTCCATTTAAAAATTATAGTTGAAATCTGGTGAAACAGCTGCCAACATTGCTAGAGAGCTGGCTGAACAGACAAGAAATCACTTGAATGCTGGGGACATCACCTACTCTGTCCGGGCCATGGACCAGCTGGTAGGCCTCCTAGATGTACAGCTTCGGAACTTGACCCCAGGTGGAAAAGATAGTGCTGCCCGGAGTTTGAACAAGGTAAGGACCCTAATTATGTGTGTGTGTGTGTGTGTGTGTGTGTGTGTGTGTGTGTGTGTGTGTGTATGTCTTTAAAGTTGTAATAAAATCAGAAAGACTTCACTGCTTAATTTTCCTCCTTCTACAGAATATGATCATTATAAAGAGAATCAACAGTTATTTTCAATTCCTTTGTTTTTATAATAATAGAACTATGTGGTTCTTAATCTAAAGAAATGATAAATGATAATCTCTCTCTCTATATATTTTGAATTTATAATTCTGTTTTCCATGGCAGTTATTCTGGTATGCTAAATTCAGACAGGGTTAATGTAGATAAATGCAATTTCTTTTTTCTTTCAAACTTTTATGTTAAGATAATTGACAATAAAACAAACGTCTAGTCAATAAGTAAAACTTTAGAACATAATAACAAGAAGATGTTATAGATCTTCTTGTGGAAGAATGGATGGATCTCTATCATCAATTATAGATTATTTAAAAACTGAGATAATTTAACCTAATTAATAAAACTTTTAAAAATCTCATAAGGCAAGAAATTAATTTCTACTTCCTTTTGACTTTGAAATCACTCAGATTTTGTATCACTAACATTAAAATGTTAAAAGCTTAAATATATTCCAGCAAATTTGAATTTGTAAGTAAAAGAAATTATTTTTTAACTTCAGGGAAAATACATTTTATGAATTTTCATTTATATTTACATAAATGAAATAGGCATTTAGTTACATAAACATATAAAATATATTTCATATATTTATAAATAATATAATTTCTTTATTTAACAAAATATCAGGTGGTGAATTAATCCCATGGTAAAACATATTAGCATAGCTACCTTCAAATGACATGGGTTCCCTGACTGGCATTTGTGTAGTAGAGATGTTCAATGATTGAAACAATTTTAGGGCCTTGAATATCATGATAGCCTTACTACTTTAAAAAACAAGAATTTGACATTGCCAGACTAATATTCCTGTATGGAATTCACTAAAAGAACATTCTCCTTTAGAATGAAAAATGACTCTGCAAAGTAGTCTTTTAATATGGTTAGTTCTTCTGTGTCTTACTAGGGTAAGAATTTCAGTCATCAAAAGGAAAGATATTTTCTAAATAATGATTATTCAACACAGAAAAGCCAGATATTTTATCTGGCAAACAGTTTTTTTTTTTTTCCCCTGCAATTTCATCTGTAGAAAACAGGTACAGTTTTATTATTAGATATAAATTATTATTATTATTTTTCATTCTGAGCATAAAGGAGTTATTTTTGTCACTTATGCCCTTGATAGAATCACAACCAGTTGCCTGATGGAATATAATCCACAGCTACCTATATAATCTGGGCGTGCTGTGATTTTAATGCATTGTTGCCCAGACTGGCTGGATGCTATTAATGAATATTGCTGCCAGCTATTGTTATCATAATGTACCGGATGTAGTCATTTCTATTAATGTTACATATCCATAACATGACTTGTTATAGCAATACTTTGTATCTTTATTTAAAAATGGTGTTGATGTCTGACAATATCAGGTAAAGCTGGCAATTAATGTCACATTCTAACTGGCTACAGCTAATCAGCTTGCCTACTCTGAATATCAAATAACTAAATAATGGGCAAATTTCCATTTGTGAAGCTTTTTAATGCTTTTCTTTTGTTACCCATTTGGCTCTTTTCGGTTGTTTATATAATGTGGTTTGTCATACGTTAATTTGCATGATGGGGTAAGGAGATGGGAGGGCAAAGGTTATTCACATGCTTGCTGGCTTGCTCTCATTTCCTGTGGTTCTCACTTTCCCTGAAGCAGTTATAACCTATCAGATTTGCAAAATCAACTCAGTACAAATCAATCGTGCTCTGTATTGAAATTCTGGAGGGTTTAGAGTCCTGCAAACCATGATGCAAGTCAGTGATCCAAGTGACAGCCCTGGCAATTTACTTGCACTCATTCCTCACTTAATTCTTTAGAGGAGTAACTGCTCTATGCTCATTGAAGAATGCATGAATTAGAATTGGGAGAGTATAGGCCACACAAAAGGCATCTGGGTAACTGCTTCTTAAAACTGGGTAATTTTCTCCTTCAACAATCAAGGCTACTGAGGAAAAAAAAAATTGGAAAGAAGAGGAAAACCCACAAATGAATTTATAAAAATTTGGCTTATTTATTTAAACATGGTGGATGAACTGTTATTAATTATTCATTTTATCACCAGGAAATAATGTTTGGGATGTAACATGAGTTGCTGCTATCCTTTTGCCCAGAAAGACATCACTCTCTATGCAAACAAACAAACAGAAATATACTTCTTAACCCACCAAAGTTTCTGTCATTTGTTTTTTGGTCAAAACTGTCAAAATAAATTCTTCAAGAAATAAAAGCAGTGATTAATCAGAATAATCACATCCTTTCAATCAGTAGCTAGTTATCTCTAGTATGTGCCCATTAGAATCAAAGAGTCATAATGAATGGGCATTTCTTTTTTCCTGATAAACAGAAGTTTTTGTATATATGAAGAACATATGATTTGTGGTGTACATTAACCGTTTATATTATCTGTAAACCACAAATAATCTATCTTTGAAAAATGGGTTCCAAACTTTTGACGCAATTTCCTTAACTTCATGTCTTTGTCACCCATAAATTCATAACTAACCTAATGTGAAATGAATCATTTCAAACGAATGAAGTATATTGATTTTTACTAATTTCTACAAAATGTATTCAAAGATTTCTTGCTATCATTAACAACTTTATACCATACAGTTTTCACTTAGGTTGTTCTGAAAGGATGTTGGCTGCTATTTTTCAAGCCATTGCTTGCTTACATTTTGCTGCTGCTTAGCTTTCATTTTCTTCTGAAAAGTAGTGAATGACAAAATAAGGTGTTTTGTGTAGATGTGTTCTTTTATTTTTCTTGTTTTCTTCTGTCACTAACTTGTTTTTTCTATTCTGTGTTTAATCTGCTGTCTTAATGGATTCAGCTTCAGAAAAGAGAGCGCTCTTGCAGAGCCTATGTCCAGGTACTTTCTGCGTTTTTATAAATGTGTTAAGTTGTTGAATGTCTCTGTTGTGATGGCATGAATGGACACCCGATAGAAAAATGATAATGTACCTTACTGAAATGAAGGAAGTTCATGGAGGGGGAGAAGGGTGGGAACAGAAAGCCTGAAAGCGTTGGCAGTGCCAATGCTCTGTCAAACAAGAGGAACACAGACTGAGAAGGAGGTGCAACTTGAGGTGTGAACGTTTTCATCATCACCAAGAGGTGAGTTGGGTATAATCTATAAAATCCCTATTTTTTTCGTAGAGGTCGGTTTGAAAACATTTCATTTTTTCATTGGGTCAGCCAATATTTGAGTAGCAAGTCATTCAGAAATGAAACTAAATCAGTCTTACAAGACAAGTAATCCAGGATACTTGGAATATCATGCTTCTGTTCCTTAGTAGAGCTGTTTATTGGTTCAAGGCATGATTGTGACTATCTTACTCTCTTACTTATTGCAAAAACTGTAATCCCAATGTAAATGTACTTTATTTCGGCTGACATGTTCTAATTTGTAAGCATGTTGTAATTTATAAGCAATAAACCATACCTATGTTTATGGATTTTGTATGACAGAGAACAACCTTAGAAGCAAGCTCTCTAGTTTTTTGTTTTGTTTTGTTTTGTTTTATAAGAAATGAAGGAAAGAAACAAAGAAGGCAGGAGGAAATATGAAAATGTTTAGCTGTAAACTTTATTCTACATGTATACATTTCACAGCATTTTTAAAAAGGCCATCTGCATTTGTAAAGAGATACCCTCAAGAACCAAATTAATGGGTATGAGATTGGCAGTTTAAAAACAAAACTTTATCAGTTAATTTGCAGGTGAACATAATATCAAGGTGTTTACTTTTTTTAACCAAAACTCTTAAGTTAGGTTGATATAAATAGTAAAAATTGATTTGTTTATGCCTTTCCAATGATCTGAATATTCACATCCGCTATCCTTCTCGGTAGTACAGAATTGAGAACTGGATTTATAATTAGAAAGTGACTTAGTGAGCATAAAATCATAGCAAAAGGAATTGGATAGCCTTGGGGCAAACTTAGTCAGATTATGAAAAGCACAATACAGTAGACTTCTTAATGAATGGAAATATCTCTGTGTGCCAGCTATAATCATTTGCTTAATTCTGGCTGGCAAATTCTTTTTCTTGCAGCTATCCCATTTGTAAATTCTATACATGAATATCTTGATATCTTCAACAAATATTAGTGAACAAAGCAAATATAATACAGTCCCTGTCTAGGATTTTACTATCTAGGAGAAAATATTGATGAATAAATGTTAGTACACTAACACTTCAGAGGAATGAAAATGCAGTTGAGTAGATTCAGCTTTCTTTGGATATACTCTCGTTCTGGAAATGTATACTGATCACTTTGATTGGATTTGGTGTCTTCCAAGTCTCCTGAGCAACACAAGAACACATTACAAGTGTTCCCTATAAGTCAGCTAAATTTGTAGTTGGCCAAATGTGTCTATTATGATTATGCGTGGTTTCCGCAGGGAAGGAAAGATTTCTTTTCCTGATCTATAGCTAGGTTCATGACTCACGCCCCTATAACAAAAGACAGGTTAACAAGAGACAAACGTACAAATTTATTTTATATAAGTTTTATGTGAGATAGCAGCATTTGGGAATGACCCCAAGAAACAGAAAAACTTGTATTTTTTATGTGTAGGTTTGATAAAGAGTAGACAGTCATGGGAAAGTGCAACTGGACAAAGGGGGAATTATCTAATGGTAATACATGGGAGGGGGAACTTAGCAAGGCATTTATTCAGATTCTTCTGGGCATCTCTGTGTCTTGGGATCCTTCCTTGCAGGTATAGGGAGATGTGAGTTGGGTTGATGTAAATGCTAAAAATCAATTTGTTCATTTCTGCCTTTCCAATGATCTGAATATTCACATTCCACTATCCTTCTGGGTAGTATAGAATTGAGAATTGAGTGTTCTCTAAGGAGAATATTATGATCTGATTCAGGGGAAGGTTAGAAAATTCTTGCTCAGTTGTTTGGTTTGCATCAGGAGAAAAAGGCAGGGTAAAGATGAGAGTTACCTTCCTGCTTTTGCTGTTTTCTCAAATGCCAATGTGCCGTATTTTGGAGTCACATGTCCTGAGTCTCATCAATTCTTATTACTTTAATCTCAGCATTGTTTTGCAGAATGAGCAATTAGAAACTTAAAAACCAGAGTGAAAAAAATATTATTTTATTCTTGCGCATTTCATTCTGAATGTGAAGTGAAGCCATTAGAATAAGGCTAATAAAGGCATTTTGTGAAAATATTATTTAAAAGGAAAAAGTGAATTTCAATATTGAACAGAGATTAGGAAGATAAACTTTTAATTTGCATTTTATTTTATAAAATAATGAATCTGTGTATAAGAAACTGTTCAGGTTTATTTTTCTAAGGTTTTGGGGAAAAATTGCTTTGGGAGGTATATATAGGTGTGTTTATATACATATACATATATATATCTGTATATATAAATATATATCAATATATATCTATATATGACCTATACTCTGAGTGCAATAGGTAGAGAAATCAAAATATCCTTTATCATCAAAAGCTGAAGATCATTTTTGAGCTGAGCAATGTTAGGATTGTTTTTGATTGCAATCTATGCTATCCTTTTAATGGGGCCTTTGGGATAATTAGTCTTTTGGTATTTAAACCTATGAAATGCATGGTCATTCAAACATGAATCTCTGGTGGAAAATTAATAGCAGTTTATTCAATGGTTGATTTCCTGGGTTATGATTGACTGACTATGAATAAATGTTTCAGCTATTGAGTAAACATCTTATAAGACCAAATACAAACAGAATATTGGTGAATCAGAAACGCTCTGCTAATACATTGCACTACCTCTCTTCCTCTTAATGTAGATCATTATTCCATGAAATTCCAGAGTGAATAATCCTTTAAACTTTAGTCTATTTGCATTTTAAAGACTTGTTTTATATGTCCTATTGTTTCTATGTTCAGAGTACATTCAGAGCTATCTACGAAATAGGTGTGAAATATGCTTGAAGTGCTTTAGGCATTAAATTTGAAATAAGATGATTTCTAAGTCATCATAATTTTTTTTTTAATATAGCCTTTTCATAAGCGCAAGCAATGAATCTTTTAGGGTTGATTTTGGCTGTCTAAATCCATTTAGATGTCAATTACTTAGAAGTTCAGTGTCTATTTTATGAATTATCCAGAGTTATCTTTTGTATGTTCTGACTTTTAACCTTTTGTTTATCTCACACATAAATGAAAGCACAGTGAAATTTTAACTATCAGTTGTCAACTATGATAACTGACCTGTAGTTGTACAATTAAAAGTGGCTGGTGTGATTTTTAAATAATATGTGAATCTCCTAAAAGCCATTATGTTTGCATCCCAAGAGTTTTAACAAAAAAAAAAAATTGAGTTTAATATACATATTTTAATTGTAATTGTAATTTTAGATATGTGTTGAGTATCACAAGATATAAATTGATATGTGTCATAGTAAAACATATTACTTCCATATCTTAGACACAATGACATGGGCCTACATAGCCCCAGCTACTTGAGAAGCTAAGGTAGAAGGATTTTTTGAGCCCAGGAGTTCGAATATAGCCTGGGGAGCATAGTGAAAACCATGTCTCTTAAAAAAAAAAAGAGAGAGTTTTAAGTTTTATACTAGAGAAAACAAGTAAGGCTTGTGTTACACATGCATATTAAACAGTTGCGGTGATTTAATATTACCAGAAGGGGCCTTATAGATGAAGATGAGATACTGTACTGGCCCAAGGCCACACAAGTAGCACTGATGGTACCATTGCTTCTCTCCTGACATGTGTCCTATGCTGCTTCAACACCATGACTAAGAATAATAATGATTTGTTATTAAGAATAAATTAATTTCCTGTAAACCCAGCACTTTGGAAGGCCAAGGTGGGCAGATCACTTGAGACCAGGAGTTTGAGACCAGCCTGGCCAACACGGTGAAACCTTGTCTTTACTAAAAATACAAAAATTAGCTGGGCATGGTGGTACATGCCTGTAATCCCAGCTACTCAGGAGGCTGAGGCAGGAGAATTGCTTAAACCCGGGAGGTGGAGGTTGCAGTGAGCTGAGATCGTACCACTGCACTCCAGCCTGGGCGACAGAGTGAGACTCCATCTCCAAAAAAATAAATAAATAAATAAATTTATTTATTAGGCATTAATTATGTGCCATTATTGTGCAGAGCAATTAGAATACATTCTTATTTAATATTCACAAACACCGTATGATATAATTATTGCGATTTTTAACTTAACAGATGAAAAAATGGAGACCCAGGGAAGGTTAAATGACTTTCACAAGATCACACAATAATAATTGAAGGTGCTTTAAATTCAAAGCTAAGTCTTTCTAATTCAGAGGCGTGTCCTCCTAATCTCTGAGATACTGTTACTAGCAGGACTGACCTCATCTTTTGGTGATAGGAGGCAAGACATATCATTAGGTTTATGTTTGTTGATTTTTTGCAGTGTATTTCAGGGATGGAATTCAGTACAACAATTTTTTTCAATCTCTTTTTTGAGACAGAGGTAAAATGGTATGTGATAATTATTTTGTGCTGCCATATTAAGGTCATATCCAAGTATAATTTGCTTTGAGGTCTTTTTACTTTCAGAGGAGACTGATGAAAAAGTTACCATCTTAAGAGAATAAAAAACCAGCAGAAAGATATAGTAACTATGTTAAAGGAGGAACTGTCTGTTTTCCAGAGACAGTACTATTTTCCACCAGCAATATATGAGGATTCCAGTTGCTCCACAACCTCACCAACACATGTGATTTTCTGTCTTTCTTATTACAGCCATGCTAGTATTTGTGAATTGCAGAAGTTCTTGTCTCTAGTCATGGGATGGGGGGCAGAGGAAAGTTTAAAAATATAATTCATGAACCAGTACAAATCATGTGGTTTCATAGAGAGGTCCATGGTTTTCATGAGAATATGGGAGTAGAGTATGACTTCCAAGAGCTTAAGAACAACTGCCTTTGTGTTTTATAAATGCAACCAGAACTCAGATTTGCATTTTTTTCTTATCTTTCAACCTCAAATTGTCATCTTTTAAATAGTAATATTTGTTAGCATTGTTCTCCTCTTTAGCAGGAACTATTAGGAATTACTGGTGTTTATTTTTTACTACTTCTAAGAGAGGACATTTTCCTAGTTTTTGAAAATATTTTCATTTTTATCAATAGTTGCTTTTGCCCACCAACTCTCAGAGGCAGTATGTACTCGCTAGAGAGTCTGCAGTCGACCATGCTTAATGGAAAATATAAGTTCATCTAGGTACTGATGTGATTCCTTTGAGTCACTGTGTAGAATCTGTTGTGGTCACTTGCATAGCTCGGTTGAGAACTGATCAGAAAAAAAAAATGTTAAGTAGGTGTGAATTTGAAAACAAAAAAGCACACACACACCTGGTTTTTCTTCTTCTTTTGTTTTTGAAAGGCAGGTAGTCTATGTGATTTTTTTAATGCTTAAAGAGTATTATTATAGTATACTATAGTATACAATATATATACTATATAGGTATATAGAGTATAGAAGACTTGTTACTGTAATATATTTTATATGTATAGTATGATGTAATACTATATCCTAGTAATGGAAAACCATCACATAGTGAACAACAAAAATATTTTAAGAATTACTAGTTAAGCACATGTGCCCAGTATAATCTTACCAGCTCTAGGAGTATAGCAGTACACATAATAGGCAAAAATCCCTGCACTCTCTTCTAAGGTGAAAATCCTAGTGAAAGAATATAAACAATACACTGAATATGTAACATATATGGTATACCAGATGGTGATAAATGCTATAGAGTAAAATAAAGCAAGAAAGCAGGAAATGAATTACTGAGGTGATATTTGAGCAAAACTCAGAAGGAGATAAAGGAGTCAACTATGCTGATATGCAGGAGTGAGCATTTTAGCAGAGAGAACAGAAAGTTCCTGAAATGGAAATATTCCTGTTGGTGATGAAGGAGGCTAGTGCAACAGGAACAGAGTGAAAAAGAGGATCACAGGGTGTGAGCCTGTGGTAGCTCAAGGCCCAGATTCTGATAGATCATTGTAAGGACTTCAGCTTTTATTCAGAAAAGCCTAGTAAACAAACCACTGCAGGTTTCTGAGGAGGGATAACTCTCTGATGCGTGTTACAAGTGGACAGTAGCCAACAGCAAGAAAAGTAAGGGCCGAAGCTGGGTTACCATTTGGGTAATGACAGCCACTTGGATTAGCATATTAGTGCGGGATACTGAGGTAATTATTCGGATTCAGAGGTTTTTAAAAAAATGAAATAAGATTTGCTAAGAGATTGTATAGAGTTTTCAGAGAAAAAGAGGAGTTGAAATGACAGAACGCTTTTTGCCTGAGCAATTGGAAGGATGAAGTCGCGGTTTGTTGAGATGGTCTATTTGCAACCAATTTGGGAGGGGCAGGAAGAGAACTCCACTATGGCTCATGCTAAGTTTGAGATTCTTATTAGACATGCAATATAGATGTTAAATATGTCATTAAATATACAAGCATGGTGTTCAATTGTGAGATTAGCCTAGAAATAATTCTTTGGTAGTGTTTTACTTAGAGTGGCATTTGAAATCAATGTTCTAGATGAATTCATCAAGGGGATGAGTGTAAAGAGAGAAAAGAAAAGAATCTAGAACTGAGCCCCAGGACACTGTAATATGAAGAGGTTGGGGAAATGCAGAGAAGCCAGCAATAGAGACTAAAAAACAGCCTTAAGGAATGAGGAGCACCAGGAGAGCATGGTATCCTGGAAATCAACTGAAGTTATTGCAGAGAGGATGAAATGATGTGAAGCACTGCTGAATCTGCTCAGAAATGCTGATACAGCTTTTCAAAGATAAAAGTAATGTCAACTTTTGATAATTAAAAAAATTCCAAAGCCCACATGTCTACATTATTACATGCAATATCTAAACATTTTTGCCCATTCTTTTCAACTTTTTTGTATTATTAATGCACACTTTCTGTGAACCAAAATTGCTATTGCACCTTTGACAAAGTGCAAATTGAATTATGCCAGTTTTACTTGCGTGCCTTTGGTGCATAAGACAAGAAGGATTCTAAGCTCCATTTATACTGCTAGGAAGAAATTAATGAGTATTTTTAAGTTCCTTGTTTGGTCACTTAATTGGCTGTGTGACAAAGAGCTCTGTGGTGCATGTCAAACAACTTTCAGAGTCCTCTAATGATTTGTGCATTGCTTGACTTGTGATACTATTCTGTGTGGCCTGTCAGGCTGGATGTCCTTGTTAAAGTGGCTAGAATAAATTGGCTAGCAGTGTGCATACAATGTAGTATATTAACTGCAGCAACAGGGAGTACTTTTAGCAGCTCTTTCAAGAGATTTCGATGTTTGCCCATAAGCATCAAAGCCAACCCAAACTTTCATTTAATATAATTAAAAGGACATCTGAAAGTAGTTTGAATCACAGCAGGTTCTTGTGGTTTGGTAACCCTTTGTTAAAACCCTGTGAACTTAATATATTTCACAGCTTGATAAATCTGCACTTGATTTATGTCAGTAAGAGAGAAAATATAAATCTGCACCCTGCATGTTTCTGGTGCCCTAAACCTGTTGTTAAAAGACATTGAGATCAAAGAAAGTGACTTCTATCTACAAAACCAGAGTACTGTAGTTTTTTTCAGATAAAGAATGGTTATAAGAATTCCTTTCTATAAGTTGTAGACATTAAACGCTACTACATACAAAGCAATCATTGAATCAGAAGAGTAAAATCATATGTAATGTAAGCAGAGTAATTCATACAGGTATTATTGAAGAATGTGAACAGGTCAAGTTGTAAATCTAATGATTTAAAAACTTCCAAAGGACAATGACAGATGTTGATGATGGAGATTCTGCATTGACGTGGAAAGAACATCATTCTGGGAATCTCTCACAATTCCCCTGGCGAATGTGTCAGGTTAGATAGAAATGGCTGCTTTAGAAAGCCATTTCTGCCTCCTCCATTTTGCACATTTCCTGTAAATAAACAAATGTTCCAGCTGCTGTTTGTATATACATGGTTTGTGAATGCCTCAGAAAGTAATTCTAATGAGGGTGTGAAAAAAGTGTCTTTCTGTTTTTAAATAAAATGTTTTCATCTAAAACAAAAATATTTTCTCTCTTCTTTGCACCAACTTGTATTCTCTTCTCTTATTTAATTTTCTGATCAAAGCCTGGGCCATTATGTAATCGTAAAACTGTTTACTTAAAGTCCATTCTATGCATCAATGCTTTCTGAACATAAGTTTACCTTCAGAAAAGTTTTAAATACATAGAATATAAATAGATATTATTTCTATGCAAATGCAAGAGAATACACATCAATTTACTTTTCTATTTCTTTAATAGCTTGATGATTACATAGCTAACCAGAAGGTAAAGGATATTAAAAACAGCATTACAGATTTAAGATCCTACTTTCTGAAACTATCATTAACTTTTTTGGTACAGGTCAGAAAAGCAATGGAAATTTTGAAGTGCAATTTACAGTAAAGTAGTTGTCTGAGAGCGTGGATCCGAACAAATGATTTTTTAGGAATGCTCCCAGAGTTACAATTTTTATGTTTTCCTTTATCTAATATACGAATCTTGTATAGCTGGTAGTAACAGAAACTTAGCTATGGTAGCTTAAACAAACCAGGGCTTTATTCTTGCACATGAAAAATGCAGATGAGGCAGTCCAAGATTAGCTTGGAAACTGCATGAAATCATCAGAGACCAAGGCTGCATCTGGTTTTTTGCTCCATTATCTTTAGCACATGGGTTTCCATCCCCAAGATGACAAGATGGCTACTTAGGTTCCAATCATCATGTCATGCTAATCTTCTAAAAGGAAGAAGGAAAAGGATAAGTATCAGAAGGATTTTGCCCTTTTAGTACTTTCCAGGAGTCTCTCCTAACTATTCCTTATTATATCTTAAGGGCTACCCTATTTGCATGGTTAAATACTTCATTAGTAGGTGCACCTTTGCAGCTGGGCATAGTGTCCAACGATTCTGTGTCTAACACGAGGGATATTGGACAACTAGCAGCCTCAGATGCAACGAAAATGCTTTTTCTTTTTCTTATTTAATAACACAGTGAAATCTTATTCAGTTTTAATGTAATAAACTACCATAGATTTATGACAATACAAGGGTAACTTTTGAACCCTAGATATAGATTAAAAATGTTCTTCTCCTTGTTCTGTTAGTCATAGTTTGAGATTAATCATTTTGTCTAAAAAAAACTTTTAAAAGCTATTTGAAACTTCTCAGATTGCATTTTTCTACCTTTTAAGTAATTTTTTGAATAGCTAATATAGACACATGGTATAAAATTCAAAAGATAGAATAATAGCTATTTCTCCCTCCCACTAGAACCTCTGCATTGCTAACTCCAGGGCACGCCACTGACATTTTTGTCTATTTCAGTGGTGCTCCCTTGCGGTTGCGTAGTTCAACCCTGCCTCTCATTTCTCTCTACAGACTTTCAGCAGTCCTTTTCCAAAGCATGATCACTGTTGGCCTTTTTTTTTTTTTTTTTTTGAGTTGGAGTCTTGCTACCAACAGGCTGGAGTACAGTGGCGTGATCTTGGCTCACTGCAACCTCTGCCTCCCGGGTTCAAGCGCTTCTCTCCCAAGTAGCTGGGATTACAGGCATGCGCCACCATGCCCAGCTAATTTTTGTATTTTTAGTACAGACAGGGTTTCACTATGTTGGCCAGGATGGCCTCCATCTCCTGACCTCATGATTCATCTGCCTCGGCCTCCCAAAGTGCTGGGATTACAGGTGTGAGCCACCACGCCCGGCCTGTTAGCTTTTTAAATATCTTACCAGAGAAGACTATTTTTACTCACATCTATATTTTTATACTGTTTCTTTATAAATCTTGTCATACAATCACAAAACAGTGTTGTTCTCCTTGCCTAGAGAAAAGACTTTGGGGATAACTTGTGGCCGACCCACACAATAGGGTAGCATCCCGCCACGGAAAAGAGTAAATGTGTAGACAGGATCACAAGCTAGATTTGGGTAGTGTTTGTATCAACAGAACAACTTACCTCTTCATCAGTAGGAAATCGGTTGAATAAACTACTAAACTAAATAATGGAATACTTCCTAGCCGCAGAAACAGTGAGGTAGAACTTGTATTGACTTAGAAAGATAGATGTGATATATTTTCAAGTAAAAATAAACAAGCAAGCCAAAAACAACAGATAACAGCCTTATTGTCCGGACTGAGTTTGCTCTTATGAATGTGTAAATATTTACAGGTCTAGAGAGACCCACAATAAACTGTCTAAAGTGATTCTTTTTGTATGGAGTTTTACAGTGTTGTTCTATAAATGGAATTTCAGCTTTTACCGTATATACTTCTGTAATTTAAAACTGTTTATAAATATGTCTTTTTAAAACTAATAGATATTATTTTTTGAAACAGTTTTAGATTTGTAGAAAAATTGATCAAGTCTTATAGAAAGTTCCCATATACCTCCCATTGACATGAACAGCTTCCTCTATTGTTAACATCTTACATTAGTATGGTATATTTATAATAATTATTGAACCAATGTTAATATATTATCATTAACTGAAGTCCACAGTTTATTCAGATTTTTAAATTTATTATCTATGTCCTTTTCTGTTTTAGGATCCTATCCAGGATATCATATTACATTTAATTAGCTCTGCTAGGCTGTGGCAGTTTTTCAGACTTTCCAACAAGTATGTCCTTTTCCAAGTCTGAAAAATACATTTTTTATTAAAAAATAGTAAACACATATACTTTAAGAAAAGCGTAGATTTATTCATTCATTCAATCAGGCAATATTTGTTGAGCTCATTCAGACACTGTTTCAGGTGCAGGGATTCACGGGTGAAGACAGAGTTTCTGTCTCGTAGGGCTCAAACCCTAGTTCAGCCTGGAGTTATGGAGGAAAATAGCCAGTAAATCAGTCAATCAATCAAAGTAATAAAATAAGATTGCAGAAATGCTATTCAAAGAATTAAAACACAGTCATATGAGTAAATATGACCCATATGAGTAAATATGACCTTTTGATTACTTCATTTCGTGCGGATCAGGGAAGACTTTCTAAGGAAGTGATAGGCAATTCAGCAATGTGACTACCTGGAGAAGAGCATTCCAAGATCAAAGGTCACCCAAGGCCGAGATGGTCAAGTGACAAGTGGTTGGAGAGTTCAGGGAATAGAAAGCAGACAAATATGCCTGAAGCAGTGGGTTGAGGGAGAAGGCTATGGAAAAAACTCAAGAGTCTGAGTGCTATTAAAATCCTTTGACCAGGGTCATGACATATTTTTTTGCAAAATGACTTTGGCTACAAACTTTGTTTTCCTCTGATACTGATTCTTATAACTTCAGCTATTATCCTTGTGTAGATGATTTAAAAAAGAAAATTAACTGCTTTACACATTGCCAAATTCTTCTGTTAATCCATCCCACCTACTGTCTGAGTAATGTTTTAAAAATGCAAATCTGATCATGACTTGACCCTACTCAGCCTGTCCCTTACTCTCTTTTGCCCTTATAGAAAAAAATCCCTTTTTGAACTACAGTGCTTGAGTATCAGACTCCTGTTGCTAATTTCTCACACCTTTAACTGGCTCCTCCTCGGATCCTACACTGCCAGGAGATTTAAATACTTTCAGTTTGTGTCTCTGTACCTTTATAGTCACAGTTCCTTCTACTTGGATTAATTCTAGATTTGTTCTCCTTTCTCCTTCTCTTCATTCCAGTAACTTTGACATATGAAGTCAACACCCACTTCATATGTCAATTACTCTAAGGAAGCATTCTTTGTCCCACTTAGTCTGAATAAATGACCTCTTATGTGAACTTATAACACTCTCGGTTTTCCTCTATTACAGCAATTATCAAGCTGTATTTTAATGTCTCTTCACTCCTCTATCACTAAGCTGCTTGCGAAGGAACAGTGCCACTTTTATTTCTACATCTTCAGGACCTTTTAAATTGTGCTTAGCACACATTAAGTGGTCTCCAAATATTTACTGTTTAATTGAAGCTCCAGGCTCAAATTTCCAATTGCCTACTAGTATGTCCACTGCAACAGAAATTCTGACAACACTTTTCAACATTTACCGTTGTCAATCCCTCTCCTCTCATTCTCCCTTAAATTCACCTCCTGAGGCTTGTGTCCCCACTACACCACTGAAACTGCCCTTTTTGAGGTCATTAATGACTTCTAAATGCTGCTAAACCAATGGTCGGTAGTCAATGCATACCTTACTTGATCAATTAGAAACATCTAACACAGCTGATCACCCCCTCTTCCTTGATATATTCTCTTCAGGACAACTCACTTGATTTTTCTCCTACCTAATTGACACTTCTTTCCAGTCTCCTTCATTGGTTCCTACTCTTCTCCTCAAACCCTTAAGCTTGGAGAGCCCCCTAGCACAATAGTTGGTCCTCTTGTCTACACTTTGTACATCCACACCCTTGGTGATCTCATTGATTTAAATACCACCTATATGTCTATGACCTACAAATATTATCAATGGCACAAACCATTCTCCTGAACTCCAGAATTAATTTTCCAGCCAATTTCTCAATATCTTCACTTTGTTGTTTAATAAACACCTCAAACTTTCCATATCTGTAACTGAATTCCCAATCTTCACTTGCAAACCATTCTTCAGCATCTCAGTTAAAGTGGTTGAGCCCCACCTCCCACCTCTACTGTTTTCTTTCACTTTACTCCAAACACATGCCATTTTAAGGTTTTGGACCATGCAAACCTTCAAAAGTTCCATTTGAAGACTTTTATTCTGGCTGTTCCCTCTGATTGGAATGCTTCTCTTCCAGATGCCTGCATGGCTTACTCAATTCCTTTGTCTTTTTTGAATTGTTACCTTTTCAGTGATGCCCATCTGTACCATTCTATTTGAAAGCCATCCCTGATTCTAAATCCTCCATCCTGTCTATTTTATTTCATTTCACACTGTACATTTTACCTTCTAACAGTATATGGTTTATTTTTTGCTTCCCTTGCCAGAATGTTCAGTTCTAAGATCATTTTTTCTCTGCTTTGTTAAGATATATCTCAAGAGTCTAGAACAGTGTTGACATATGTTAAGTGCTCAAGAAATATTAATTAAATGAATAAATGTCCTGCTTTGAAGTAATGATATACAATTGTACTGATTGGCCCTCAAAAGCAGTATCTCTGTGGTTTTCTTTTTCGTTTTACAATCACTCTGTTACCCAGAACAAAAATAGAGTTATTATTTCTAGTTCCTGAAGAAGACTTTTTGGATACTTTCACGATTATTTTTGAAACTAAGGAAAACCCTCTTTCCATCTGTGATACCGCACTCTCTGACTGCTTAGTCTTTCATCTTCATTGTCAACTATTCTTACTTCATTTGCCCCTCTATTTTGTTAGTGTTTCTGTACCATCAATTCTTCTTCCTCTACTCAGTTTTTCTGGGTAATTTCAGACATACCAATGGCTTTAATAAGCCTACTTAAATTTATGATGCGTGCATTGTATTAGGCTGTTTTTGTGCTGCTGTAAAGGAATACCTGAGCCTGGGTAATTTATAAAGAAAAGAGGTTTAATTTGCTCATGATTCTGCAGGCTCTACAAGCATGGCACTGGCATCTGCTTAGCTTCTGGGGAGGGCTCTGAGAGATTCTACTCATGGAAGAAGGCAAAGCAGGAGCCGCCATATCACATTGCAAAAGCAGGAGCAAGAGAGAGAGAGTGGGGTAGGTGTCACACACTTTTAAACAACTAGATCTCGCAAGAACTCACTCACTATAGTGAGGACAGTACCAAACCATGACGGCTCTGCCCCCATGACCCAAACACCTCCCACCAGGCCCCACCTCCAACACTGAGGATTACAATTCAACATGAGATTCGGAAGGAAAAATATCCAAACTATCTCATGAACTATATGTGAATATCAGATATCTTATATAAGCTTCAGGCCATCTGAATTGATGCCATTCGATTACAGTCATGCATTACCAGTGAGGATACATTCAGAGAAATGCTTCATTTTGTTGTCATGCAAACATCATAAGGTATACTTATGAAAACCTAAATGGGACAGCATATTACACACCTAGGCTACATGGTATAGCCTACTGCCCCTTAGGCAACAAACCTGTACAGCATGTTACTGTACTGAGTACTGTAGACAATTATAACACAATGGTATTTGTGTATCTAAACATAGAAAAGATACAGTAAAAATATGATATAAAAGATCAAAGCTAGTACACCTGTATAGAGCAGCTCCATTTTAATTTTATGGGACCAGCATGGTATACATGGTCCATTATTGAGCAACCCATCATTATTCAGTGCACGACTGTATATTGCATTCAAAGTAGGCAACCTGAATTTACTATGTTACTCATACTGTCCACCCACACATATAATTTTATACCCACTAACTTTACCTTTTGAAAAACAAAGTTCCCATTTGAAGTGAGTGCTACCTCCTTGACTATCCCAAATTCTATGTGTTGCACCTCTTTCTTTTCCTCATCAACTGGCGTTAACTAATCAGCAAATCATTTTAAATATCTTTGGAATAATCTCTGCTTTTCTTTTTCTCCAGAACCAGAATTCATGGATTTGAGTCCTGGTTCTACTCTATGTTAGCTAATTAGCCTTTAGCAAGTTACTTAACTTCTCTGAGTCTCAATATTCTCATTGTAAGATGAAGATAATAATAAATTCTACCTCACTGGGTTATTGTGAAAATTAAAGGAGTTAATGCATGTAAAGCATTCATATCAAGGTCTGGAATACACTCCACAAATATTAACCATTACTGTATATTGCTCTATTACCTTACATTTTTTTTCAGTGACTATTTGTCGTCTTTAGGAAGAATTGTAAATACCTTAACATAGTTTGCAACCTCTTTGAAATCTATCCTTCACTTACCAATCTTGCCACTGAACCCCTTATACTCTCTGCTCTACCATAAGGAATTTGTTTTCAGTTTCTTTGCAGTGCCTATTCTCTTTCACCTCTGTGCCTGTAAGTACACGCTGTGCCCTTTGCCTCTTTGTTCAGCGTTGAGTTTCATCTTGGAATTCTCCTACTTCATGGAGCTTTTCCAGTACAGAGCTTGAACCCTGTGTTTCCATCATTATAATGCTTGCCATGTTGGATTTTAATTACTTGTTTGATTGCCTGGCCTCACTATATTGCCATTACCTTGATGGAAGGGAGAACATCTGTCTTTCTTGCTGCATCCCAGTTGACTGCCACATTGAAGATGCTCAATTAATATTTGTTGAATGAATATTAGGTTAGCAAGGAGTTTAAGTCAGGTCTGTAGATCCATTTAATTCCTGTAACATGATAGAGATTTATTTGACAGCATTCGGTCATTTCATTCTAAAGTAGAATTAAAAAGTGATACGATCAAATACAGTTTGCAAAAAGACAATGCTTTTAAAAAAAATAAATAAGAGGTCTCTTAAAGACACAGTCTGTTCTATGAAATTTTAGTTTCACCTTGTTTTACTCTTAAAGGTTCCTATTACTATATTAAGGTCACTTGTGTTATATGATCTAATTTTAATTAAGACTTGAAAATGCCAGCACTTCACTGTAATATAAAAGGTAGTTCAGAGATTAGTAGTTTTTATATACTTAATAATATTAAATGACAGTGGTTATAAAAAGTACCTTAGGTTTATTGATCAGATGTGTAAATATCAGTCACTCAACTTGACTTGTAATAAAAAACCTGCAAGTTATAAACTGTTTTGAAGACACTTCTAACACTTGACCTTTACATTTTGATTTGAATCAATACCTAAACGCAGATTGCAGTACAATGTGTCCTATTCAGTAATGATTTTAAACTTTTGCTTCATTTTACATTATTTTCAACTGATAAACCTTATATCAAGAAATCAAAGAATTAAAGAAAATTTTGTTTTTTATTATTTCAAATTATTAATCAATGGATACTATTTTCATCTGTCTATCTATCTATCTACAGTGTATACATTCAGAAAGCAATAAATGGGAGCAGAGACCTGAAAACTTATTTTTCTTCCTTAATATATCCTGATACTTAGATGTGAAGAAAAATGTTTAAATGTAACTATATATATAATATAATAAAAATAATAATATAAAATAGCATTATTCAGCGTGATTATGGCATATATTGATAAGGAAATAATGCATTCAGGAAAACATATTTAAAAAGTGGAAGTAGAGTAAAATATAATTTATATTACTAGGCCGTTTTTCAAGAGAGTTTAAGCAATTCATTAGTATAAATGTATCTATTACTATGAAATAATTGTTCCCAACTTTCAAATGGGCTGCCTGATACCAATTTGCTTTTTTTATTTTACCATCATCAACTTGCTCATTATGTACTTTAGCTTTGGATTTCCTCTTCAGAGTCAAAGAAAATGTATTCATCCTTTAGCGTCTAACTCAAAAATAAACATTTTCTGGGATGTTTTTATGGTCCTCCTCAGCAAGAGTCTATTACTTTTGTACTGTATGCTGTGGGTTTCTAGATCTGTTTTGTGCTGGAGCATAGGTAAATTGAAGGCAAACTCTTATGTTTTTCTTCTCTAACCTCATTCAACAGTGCCTTACCTAGGTCTTTGCACATAATACATATCTAATGAAATCTTGTTAAATTACATTGGAAATTACCTTTGGAAACATTATGGAAAACTTTTTATAAGATAAATATGTATTTCTTATTCATAGTGTCCTGTATGCACTACAATAACCTGTGGTTCAGATTTTCTTCTTCTGAACTCTGTCATCTTAACTTCCTCTCATTTACCCTGCCTCCCTCCCAAATCATGGTGATATCTGAACACGTTATTCTCTCAGAAGTCTTTGGGGAGACAGGGCAAAAATTAAAGAAATAAAAAAGGATGCTTTCAGTTTTCCTATTGTATATAATGGCATTAATAATTTGATAATAAAAGTAACTTACCTTTGTGTGATAAATATTAATGAATACCCAAAAGGTATCACGGCACTAAAATTTACTCCGAGAAAACACAAATGAATATGATGTCTTCTCTGAGGACATGATAGTCTGGTGAGAAAATCAGAACAAATATAGATAATTCTGTTAAAGATAAATAAATACTGAAATGGGAGCTTTCTGTGGTCTGACTGCTTGTGTCTCCCCATAATTCATGTGTTGAAACTTACTCCCCGGTATAGTGGTGTTGGGAGGTGGAGCTTCTGGTGGGGTGATTAGGCCAAGAGAACAAAGCCTTCATGAATGAATGGTACTAGTGCCCTTACAAAGGAGGCCCAAGATAATTTGTTTCTCCCTTGTACCATGTGAGGGTGCAGAGTGAAACCTCACCAGACAATGAATCTGCAGGTGCCTTGATCTTGAGCTTCTCAGCTTCCAGAACTTTGAGCAATAAATTTCTGTGGTTTATAAAATTGTCCAGTCTAAGGTATTTTGTTCTAGCAGCCCAAATGGACTAAGAGCCCACTGGGGTATTGATTCTCTGAAGCGAGACTAATGCAAGAAAGTATTGGCTAGTTAATAAGTTTTATCATTTCTAGTTATTCTTTGCTCTTATACTCATCAAACTAATAACTTCAGAGATTTTTATTTTGGCTGATATGAAAATGGAGAAAACTGACTTATATATGAGTTATCCTGCATGGCAAATCCCTCAGCCAAGAGAGGGAACACTGCTTTTGGCTCTTGTAAATGAGACAGCATCTCCTCCTTCATAAAGCTTGCCGTCTGTCCAATGGGAGGTTTAAGATAGTTGTGCAGGTAAACAAATATGAGACATCTTTAGATAATGACGTATGACACAAAGAAAACAAAACAGGTAATAGATTTAAGGATGGGGGGATTCCCCTCCCCGCCCCCCAGTTTTGCTAATAATGGAAGACCTCTTGGAGCAGATGATATTTGAGCTAAAACCTGAATGAGCTAGTGACTTAAAAACTTGTCTGCAAGGCCAGACACGGTGGCTCACGCCTGTAATCTCAGCATTTTGGGAGGTCCGAGGCAGGTGGATCATGAGGTCAGGAGATTGAGACCATCCTGGCTAACACGGTGAAACCCTGTCTGTACTAAAAAATACAAAAAATTAGCCGGGTGTGGTGACGGGCGCCTGTAGTCCCAGCTACTCGGGAGGCTGAGGCAGGAGAATGGCATGAACCTGGGAGGTGGAGCTTGCAGTGGGCAGAGATTGTGCCACTGCACTCCAGCCTGGGTGACAGAGCAAGACTCTGTCTCAAAAAAGAAAAAAAAATGCCATGGTGGTAAAGTTATACATCTTCCATAAGGCATTCCTTCTATTGGGGTATTTATTTTTACGTTTTTCAAATGGAGGAAGGGGGGTAACTAGGTTCCCCCAGATGATTCTGCTTACTTTCGTAGTTTGATATTTACTGCTTACCTGGGTAAGAAGCGCCACTCATGTGTTTCTCATCATTCATTGTTTTGTGTATTCTTCCTGAGAATTCTTAAGCTATTTCACAAATACATCCTCTTGGAATAATGACAAAAATTGTCATTGCAAAAATATATAGCAGTTTTTCCCAAAGGTTTTTGCAGTAGTTATAACAAATAAACTCTGTATTTTGGAATATAGAAAGTGTAACTATAAAGTATATAACATCTTAATGAACATATCAGAATTATATGCTATGAGTAATATTCGTCAACTGAATTTGCCTAAGGTCTGAATTTAATGATAAGAGTCCTAATAATGTTGCATTAAAAAATAATGCAAATGTGTATCTAGTAGGATATGGTATGTCCATAATCTTGGTGTGAATCAAAATGACTTTTGGCTCTTTCCCATTTATATTCGATTTTTAGAAACAGTCAAAAGTCACTGAGAGTTTAGTGAGTATACTGTACGATGAAAAGGATAATACCCCTACCTACCCTCAAATTGAAATATAATGAGTCTTATGTTGAGCTTATGAAAATAATGCAAATAACTAGTTGGAGAAAAAAAATTATTTTGTGACCAGATGTCATAGTGTGTGAATAAAATATACAATACATAAATGTATAAGGAAATCCAAATATAGGTATTCATTGAGGAGTTGTAGCTATTTAATTAACCTTCATTTAGCTAGTAAAGGGACATGTCAGCAAGCTTTAGAAAGTTTAAATCATTTATGATTATAAAGCTTCTAAGATGGACTTAATTGTGCTGTCTCACTAGCAGAAAAGGGGTCACATTATTTAAGTCTCTAAAAAACTCATTATGAACTATTTAATACACATGTTGCCTTTACTCTCCAATTCCTCAAAGCTCCAGGTAGTATAGGCTTCTGTAGTTGTGTAAGAGACCAAATTATGAAGATTGCATTACCAAAGACTTATTCCTTCCAGATTTCAATTCAGTGTGGCTATTTAGCAATTATCAGACATGAAATGTGCTTTCTAAGTGAAGACGTCCCTTCTTCCTACACTGTACTGTGATATCAAGCAAAAGTAAAAACAAGGTTGCAACTTCAGCACTTGTTATGAGCCAGACAACTTTCTGAGATGATTATATTATCATACCAAATTTGTAGATGAAGTATAGAGAAGTTAAGTAACTTGCCCAATGTCACACAGTAAGAGGCACTGTGCAGGTACAATTCGGGGATGTGGTTCCAAATCCCACACTCTGATTTTACAGAATACTGTCTCTCTATCCTTGTGTAAACATTTCCTTGCAGTTATACTTAAGCAACTGTGAACAGGTGCGTTTTTGAGCAGATTAAGTAAATGTTAAATTGGTGTCATAACTCACCAAATCCTAGGTTTGGGGGCCACATTTTGAGTGTGTTGCTTTTTAGTAAATTTGGCAATTGTTTGGGCTTTAGTAGAAAGCTTCCCTAAAGACTGCCTTATCTTGAAGAATACACTTGTCGGAAACTTATAACTATGAAAAAATATTGCACCTTGTACTTTTTCAGTTGCAAAACTAAGATAAATTAATAAATGGTGCCTTTGATTTATTTGCCGTCAGTTCAAAGACATACAAAGTTTTTTAGATAAAGCGGTCTGTTGTAAACAGGTTCCTGAATCTGTTCATTAGTTTATATATATATATATTTACACACATACAGACATATATACAGTCATATATATATACACACACACACATATATACAATCTTTTATGTATATATATATTTAATGGAGTCTTTCAGGTTTTCTGTATATAAGATCTTGTCATCTGCAGACAGGGACAATTTTACTTTTTCATTTCAATTTGGATGCCTATTATTATTACCTAATTGCTCTGGCTAAGGACTTCAAATACTATGTTGAATAGTGGCAAGAGTGGGCACCTTTGCCTTGTTTTTGATCTTAGAGGGAAAGCTTTCAGGTTTTCGTTGTTGAGTATGATGTTATCTAAGAGCTTTTATACATGGCCTTTATCATGTTGAAGTAACTTCCTTCTATTCCTAGTTTGTTGAGATTTTATCATGAAAGGTGCTGATTTTTGTCAAACACTTTCTATGCATCTATTAAGACAATCATGTGATATCCTTTATTCTGTTAATGTGGTGTATCACATTCATTGATTTTTTTATGTTGAACTCTCCCTGTATCCAGGGATAAATTGCACTTGATCATGGTTTATAATTTTTATCTTAAGTGCTGTTGGATTTAGTTTGCTAGCATTTTATTGAGAATTTTTGCATCTGTATTCATCAGGATATGGCCTGCAGTTTTCTCGTGGTGTCTAAGTCTGGCCTTGGTGTCAAAGTAATGCTAGCCTTATAAAAAGGTGTTTGGAAGTATCCCCTCCTCTTATATTCTTTAGGAGTTTGAGAAGGACTGGTGTTAATTCTTCTTTAAGTGTAGAAAAATTGAGTAGAATTCACCAGTGAAGCCATCTGATCCTGAGCTTTTCTTTGTTGGGAGGCTCTGATTACTGACTCAATCTCCGTATTAGTTGTAGGTCTATTCAGAATTTCTATTTTTTCCTGATTTAGTCTTGGAACATGTTCTTTCTTAGAACATTCTCGGAGTTGACCATAGTTGTTTCTTTTTCCTTTTTTCTCATCTTGTATTTTTTTTAATTATGAAAATAAAAACAACGAAGGACAGAACAGAAATATATTATCCCCAATAAAATTTCCCCTTAGGTAAGATTTTAATTAATTATTATAAGATTATTAACTAATTATTAAGATTATCAGCAGCTAAAATGGCTGCTCCATAAGGAACAGGCATAATTTCTGTTGCATGTGGGATTTTCAGAGCATTTTTAATGAATTCACAGTATCATCTAATCCCTGAAGGAATACTTCTTTACACTGAAGAGGTCTATGTTCTCTGTTTGGCTTCAGAAAGTATCTAAAGTTTTTTTATTTTTATTTTTATTTTTTTGGCTTCCTATCTGGCACCTCTTTTTTTGGCATATCCTGTTGGCATTGCCCTTATAGAGAACTTACTGGAAAGCGGATCATTTTGTTGTGATCCAGAAGTACTTTTTTCTGGCTACTAGGTCACGCTTTACACCAAGAACAAATGACGGAGCTAAGCACACTATATGAAAACGTCCAGTGTTTAAACTCGTGAGAGACTTTTTCGATTTGTTTGTGTTGTTTCTCTTTTAAAAAATAATCCAAAGCATGCAAGTTGTGAGTAGGATTATTTTACTTAAAAGTACAGTGATGTTGATTTTTGGCCCAAACTTGGAATAGCTGGGAAAATATCAAGAAAAAACAACTTGTATCAAAAGGCAAATTAGTTTTTTTTTTTTTTTTTTTTTTTTTTTTGAGACGGAGTCTCGCTCTGTCGCCCAGGCTGGAGTGCAGTGGCGCGATCTCGGCTCACTGCAAGCTCCGCCTCCCGGGTTCACGCCATTCTCCTGCCTCAGCCTCCCGAGTAGCTGGGACTACAGGCGCCCGCTACCACGCCCGGCTAATTTTTTTGTATTTTTAGTAGAGACGGGGTTTCACCGTGTTAGCCAGGATGGTCTCGATCTCCTGACCTCGTGATCCGCCCGCCTCGGCCTCCCAAAGTGCTGGGATTACAGGCGTGAGCCACCGCGCCCGGCCGGCAAATTAGTTTTTGAAGCTGGTGTTAATTGGCAGCCAAGGTGTTTCATTATGAAGCTGCATTTTTAACAGTTGTTACTTGGTTACTATGAAAACACCAGCCAGGAGAAAACACTGCATTGTGGAGGGTATTTCTCTAGTCTCTCCCAGCCCCTCGGCCAATGTGTCAATAATGTAAGTCCTGTTTTAAAACACTTATGTGCTGCCTGTTAACTGTGCCTCTGTTGGCTGTTTATTCAACTTTATTTCTGGATTAGATGCATATTTCATAATGAATTGGGTTCAGGGATGATCACTTTCAAGCTGCAGGTATTGTATTTTTCTGTTTTGCAATTCTCTATGCTTGAATGAAACCCAAGACCTTATTGGGAGAACTGTTTTTCTTTGTAACCTACAGCATAAAGCAAACCACAGGAAATATATAAATTGTAACTACAGAGATGATTCTTTTGGATGAAGCAATGAGAATTGTAGTGCTTTGTATCTATGTGTGGGTGTACCTACTGCTGATTTTTTAAAAGATAAAACACCTGAGGACCATAGGTAGTAAGGTTCAACTGTTTATTCCCCTCCCTAGTAGTAAACAGCATGAAGGAGGTTTCTCTTTATACATAACATATCCAAAGCCCCTGGGAGTATGTATGCTTTGATATTTTCTTCATTCTGACATTTTACTAGCTGCTTAAAAAACAAATAGGTTTGCTATGTGAGTCATCAACCTATAAGCAACAAATACTTGGATTGTCACATTTATGGTCATCCTTTTAATCTCTGTTGTGTTCAGCATCCAGTTTTATGGTAACCTACAGAAAAAAATTATTTTCTCTGAGTCATGTGGTAAAACTCTTGGTTTAATTTTTTTTTCAACAGTTGCCCAGCCAAATAATTTAATTATGTGATCATAGTCTTGTTGAAGCTTGTGCTATTGATTCTAAGAAGCAAGCATGGCTTTATTTGTTGTCCTTCAAAACAAAAACAGATTTTCGTCTTGCTCTGCAAAGTCTCAGCTAGGGTTTTACAGAACAAAATAATGAATGCTTCTGCTGCAGCATGTCACAGGGGAGGCTGGGACAATACTGAACTCATGCACACTGCTGATCCTTGCTTGCTGGGCAACATGTACACCTGGATTTCTGACAGCTATGTGGGTTCACTAGAGACCTCTGTCATTCTTTTCATCCTCTTATAGGCAATGGTCGAGACAGTTAACAACCTCCTTCAGCCACAAGCTTTGAATGCATGGAGAGACCTGACTACGAGTGATCAGCTGCGTGCGGCCACCATGTTGCTTCATACTGTGGAGGAAAGTGCTTTTGTGCTGGCTGATAACCTTTTGAAGACTGACATTGTCAGGGAGAACACAGACAATATTAGTAAGTGGCCTTTGTTATTCAGAAGGTCCAGACACTCTTGTATATCAGAAGAGGGAAAAGAAAAAAGTATCTCTGGTGTCCTAGATATGACTGATGCTTTATTTCAATGGAGAAAAGTCATTCTTTTTCTAAAATAAAGAGGGCATCACTTGTCATTGGCTTAAAAGGATAGAAGATCATGTGTGCTATCTTTCTTAGGACATTTCAATATTAGGTTCAAAATTGAAAACATAGTAGCCTGAGATCACTTACGGTGACGTTCGTTTTTTTAAAGGACTTTTATGTATGTATTACACTATTTAAAATTTCATCCTCTTAATACAGGACTGTTAGGAGTTATTTCAGTTATAATGAGAGTATCTTTGAATTCACATTATAAAGAAATAAGTCATTTGAGTGAAAATGATAAAACAGTGTTTGATAATCGTGTTGTTTGGCTTATAAAGGATATCAGTCTATTTTTATTGTGGATTAGGAGTAGCTGACAGTTTTATTTCAGAAGTTAGGAAAAAGCTGTTTCAAATTTATTGGGCTTAAAGATAGTTCAATATTGATATGATAGTACAGCTCTAGATTATCAAAGGATTTTTATTTAATTTATAAAATAAAGATTATATTTTGAAACTTAAGACCAATGACAATGTATTAGAATTTGGGATTGAATTTAAATTTTAGGCTTTATTATTGACATGTTTGTATTATTTACATAATTTTAGTAACTTTTTTGCATTATTTTGATAAAATACTAACAATATATTTTCTTAAAGATTTTCATAAAGCATGACAAATAGAATAAGAATTCCAGTATTTTGATTTCAGAAATACTGCAATGGTTTAGGAAATTATTGTAGCTTAGGTATGTTTCTCAATGAGCACTGATATCTCTTTGATATTAACAGAATTGGAAGTTGCAAGACTGAGCACAGAAGGAAACTTAGAAGACCTAAAATTTCCAGAAAACATGGGCCATGGAAGCACTATCCAGCTGTCTGCAAATACCTTAAAGCAAAATGGCCGAAATGGTAGGTTAGAGTTTATTTTTTAAGCTTGAGGGAATTGAACTTGCATCAGTTCATTTCTTTTTGGCCGGGAATATTAGGTCCACTATTTAGGAGCTTTTCCCCTCTTCCTCTTCCTACACTATTCTCTTTCTCCTCCTCTTCCTCCTCTTTCTACTGTACAGCACCATCAATATTACAGTGATATTTGTTGTACAAAATTCTCAGATTTGGAAATTGTTCCATTACTTTTCAGTTGCGAGAAACTTAAATATGAAGGAAATTATGGACAAGAAAATACAGAGGATCTGACATCTTTCCTCAAAAAGAGGAACTCTCACTGAGTTTGCAGATTTCACTTGTAAAATTTTTAATGTAAATTTTACTTGTAATTAAAAAAATATTTTTTGGTTATTCAGCTTCTTTTTGAGAGTGTTTTTGTGCTTTTCTTTGCAAAGCATACAAACATTTAAATGTAAGGAGATGATTTTGGGAAATGGAACTGTAAATCAGCTTAGCTTCTTACTAAATTGAATACACTGAAAATAATTAAAATTCAATAAATAATCTTATAAAGTATGTCCACATTTCACTAATATTAAAAAATGTTTAAACGTACACACATATATGTGCATGTATCTGTATGTGTGTATATATGTATGTATAGATGTGTGTGTATATATATATAAATATGTATATATTTACATCTCCTCTAAAGTAGACCCCTCTTTCCCATATTCGTACATATGTACATGTGCATACACACACACACACACACACACACACAGATATATTTCTCTTTTGCCAAGAAAGGGAGATCATTTAATCTGCCAAGTGATAGGAAGATGACCTCAGTTCCTAGCAACCAACTTAATACTAATATTTCATATTGCAGGGTGAATAGTTTTGATAAATGATATCAAGAAAAACAACTTACATTTGTTGTCATCTGAATAAAATGGTCTGTAAATGTTAGAAATATTGTAAGACTAAACTTAGAAATCATTTTTGTGTTACTCATTTGACTAAGAAAATTTTGAGACAGCAATAAGATTCAGTAGAGCAAAATTAGATTCCTGCATTAGCTTCCTAAATCGTTTCCCTGCCTCCACTCTTTTGCCCTCCAACAGTATAGCCTGTTGACAAAGGGTTCTTCTGAAGCATACATCTGACCAGTTGACCTCCAATTACACTTATAATGAAATCTCAGGACTTAACTAGGCCCGCCACGTGCTACCTGGTCCACTTCCTTCCTGCCTCATTTGCCACACCTCACATTTGTCTTCAGCATGTTCTGTGTGATCCAGACAGAGTAATCTTGATTCTGGTTCTTGAACACACCAAGCATGTTCCTGCATTAGGTTTGGGGCATTTTTTTTTTTTTTTTTTTTTTTTTGCATTTTTTTAAACCTTTCTTCTTAGAATACAATTTTTACAATTTTTTTGCATGGCAGCCTCTCTATCATTCACTTTTTAGAATTAGTCTACCTCTATCGGGAGAGTCTTCCCTATCTCCTCTAACGTAGACTCCTCTTTCCCAATCACTCTTTCCCCATTAGCCATGATTATGCCAATGTTTCTTCATAGCATTTATTCACTTACCATTATAAGAAATAACATTATTATTATTTTTTAATCTTCCTGCTTATTGCCTGTGTCTGCCTCCAGGCAGTAAGTTCCATGAAAGCAGAGGCCTTGTCTAATCTTGTTCACTGATGTAACCCTAGTACTTCAGTGCCTGGTCCATCTATACATCTATATACTCACTACTTATGTATACAACACATGTGTGAACCTTCAGACGAAAAGCTGTGTATCTGAAGACATGTAGAAATATATTAGTCAAATTAAGTTGTGTGTTCATTTATTTTCTAAATTAACGTATAGTTTTTCTGTGTGTTTTGTTTTGTTTTGTTTTAATAGAGAAGAGTGTCTTTCTATGTTTCCCAGGCTGGTCTTGAACTCCTGGCCTCAAGGGATCCTCCCAACTCAGCCTCCCATAGTGCTGGGATTGCAGGCATAAGTCATCACACCCAGCCTGTTTTTGTTTTTGTTTGTGAAAGTCACATTTAAGCATTAATTTTGGAGCAGAGAATATGAAAGAATTGCCAGTGACTAAGTGTGCTGGTAACTCACGGTGGGATGGCAAAATGGCACCATCCCAGAAGTGGAAATTGGCGTGAATTATCAGCCAATTATAAACCAATTAAAATTAAAGTTTTTAATGTCAACAAGAAAAATGCATGGATGTTCTTAATTTTCACCTTTCAAAAATCAGCATTTTAATACCAAATCTAGAGGGAAAGAACAAAATTAAATTATGTTATAACAGATAAGTCTTTAGTGAATTACTATGATTTGCTCAGTACTGTATTAACACTTGTAGATTAGATAAGAATGCTCTCTTCCATTATGTAGCTCTCATCATAATCTCTTTGCTGGATTACTGAAATGATAATGGATATCTCATAGAATCACTGAGAAGGCTGGAGAATCAGTCCCAGAAGATATACTAGAGCAAGGAGGCTGACAGCAGCCTTTACCACATCACAGAATCACTGCTGTGAAATGTCACTGCTGCCGCAAGTGAACTCTGTTGCAGTAACTGTGCCGCCGCTGCTGCTGCTGCTATTGCTGTACCACTTCCTGCTTCTTTGTGTCACTAGCTCCTCATCTGGTATCTGAGGCTTCTGCATCTGATTGGATGCATCTAGCGGAAGTGCCCAGAGCAACGTCTCCGCAATAAGCTAGGAAAGCAAGTATATGTCCATTTTGTGTCTATAAATTCTGAAGAGTAGGGAATTTCCCAAACATGGGAGTTAGATGTTAAATAACCCTCCTCCTCAAAAAAAAAAAATTTTTTTTTCCTATCTCCCCGCATGACTCAATTTTCTTTTTTTCCGCTTGATTCTAAGATTCAGAGATAGGGACTATGACTCCCTCATCTTAGTAACCATAGTAGTTGGGGCCAGAAATAAGATATAGGGCTTGACTTTTTAAAATAAAGGAAATAATACAATTTGAAAAAGTGTATTAAAAGACAATTCACTTCATAGAGGATTAGATTTAAGAGACTGTCATAAAGGAAAAAATAAGGTGGAAAGACTTGGTGACTTTGTGGAAACAGTGACCTTAAAATAACATGACAGTTGAGTTTTAAGACAGGTAAAGATTGTGAATTCTTGTGTGTTTTCCTTAACATTGCAATTGAGAAATAATTTACATACACTAAAATATACATTTAGCTTGAGGAAGCATTTAACTTGGGAATTTGACAGTTGTACATAATTTTATAATATCACAAAAAGAAGGAAAATAAATCTCTTCTGTACGCAGAAAATATTCCCGTGTCTCTTACCAGTCTTCTTATTCCCCTCCTCACCTAATAAAACTTTCTTCTTATTACTATTTCTGTAGACAAAATTTGCCAGTTTTTTTTTTTTTTTTTTTGAGACGGAGTCTCACTCTCACCCAGGCTGGGATGCAGTGGCACAATCTTAGCTCACTGCAACCTCCACCACCCGGATTCAAGTGATTCTCCTGCCTCAGCCTCCTGAGTAGCTGGGATTACAAGCATGTGCCACTACGCCTGGCTAATTTTTGTATTTTTAGTAGAGACAGGGTTTCGCCATATTGGTCAGGCTGGTCTTGAATTCCTGACCTCGTGATCTGCCCGCCTTAGCCTCCCAAAGTGCTGGGATTACAGGCATGAGCCACCACACCCGGCCAAAATTTGCCAGTTTTTAGACCTCATATAACTGGTATCATACAGTATATACCATTTGCTGTCTCAATTCGTTAACCTGGCAAAATATTTTTAAGACTCACTGATGATGTTCCACGTATCAATAGTTTGTTCTTTATTGATGCAAAGTATATTCTATTATATAATGTGCCATAATTTATTTATTCTCCTATAAATAATAATTGACTTGTTTCCAGTTTGGGCTATTAAGAATAAGGATATATATCCGCATATATTGTGGTGGATATATGTTTTCAGTTACCTGGGAAAGGTAGATGAATGTTTAATTTTATAAGAAATTGTCAAACATTTTTCCAAACAGTTGAACTATTTTACACTACCACCAGAAGTGTACGAGAGTTCCATTTCTTCCACATCCTTATCAACATTAGTGTGGTCGTTCTTTTCAATTTTAGAGATTCTTGTGGGTATGAAATTGAAACTCAATGTAGTCTTATTTTTCATTCTCTAATTACTAATGATACTGATCATTTTTCATGTGTCTATTGGCCCTTCCTTTATTTATTTTTCTAAAGTGTGTATTTACATCTTTTGCCATTTTAAGATGCCATTATTTTATTTTTTGTTGGTAAAAATGTTTTGTATATTAATGAATCTTATTTTTAAACGTATTTCAGTTTCCTTGTTTGTTTTCTTAATGATATATTTTGATAGATTGTTGGTTTTGATAAAGTTTAGTTTATCATTTTATGGTAAATGTTTTGGGGTCTTATTGAAGACATCTTTGCCTTCTTCAAAGTACAAGGATATTATTCTATATTTTGTTCTAGAAGCCTTATGATTCTGGTTTTTATGTTTAGGTGTATGATCTATCTTAAACTTAGTTTTGAGTATGGAGTGAGATAGGGATTGAGGCTCATTTTAAAAAATACTGGTATGTAGTTGTTTTAGCATAATTTGAATTTCCTCTCCTCATAAATGACTTGGTTCTTTGGTTGAAATGAATGCTGGATTTTTTGTGTGAATACATACTACATGGATTTAATTTTCTATCTCATTAGTACTAACTAATTTAAGTAGAATGGACAAACTAATCAGAGTTTGCATTTACTTTAGGAGAGATCAGAGTGGCCTTTGTCCTGTATAACAACTTGGGTCCTTATTTATCCACGGAGAATGCCAGTATGAAGTTGGGAACGGAAGCTTTGTCCACAAATCATTCTGTTATTGTCAATTCCCCTGTTATTACGGCAGCAATAAACAAAGAGTTCAGTAACAAGGTTTATTTGGCTGATCCTGTGGTATTTACTGTTAAACATATCAAGGTAAGAAAATGGCATATTAACTTGGTTGTTCATATTATCTGTATTTTTATAACACTGAACATTAAGTGTATTAATTTTCTTTTAATTGGTTGTTCATATTATCTGTATTTTTATAACACTGAACATTAAGTGTATTAATTTTCTTTTAATGTTTTTTCTATTTGACATAATAGCAGTTCATTATCTGTACAATGTAGTGGTAATTTTTTTGTCAGAAATAAGATTTGGAGGAGGAGAATAATCCTTGTATATGTAAATACTTATGGTGAAAGCATTCATAGATGGATTTATAAATGCTTCTCCATAACTAAAAAGAGCTAGCTCAAGTGTAGAGAACTAAATTACAGCCTGAAAACCACAGATAATATTACAAAATTCTACTGTATTTGGGATTCATGTGAAATGAATAGATTTTTAGCTGCTCTTGCCGCAAAAACAAGAAAACAACGGGTAACTATGTGAGACGATGGATATGTTAACTCACTTCACTTTGGTAACCTTTCTACTGTCTACATGTATTTCATAACATTATGTTGCATACCTTAAATATTCACAATACTATTTGTATTTTTAAAGAAGAATAGGAGTACATTAAACAGAACTAGAGATGGTTCTATATTTGATATTTCAAGCAATTATGTCCACGTGAAGATATATTTTTGCATATATACAAAGATTGAGGTTGTAAATTCAACAAAGATGTCTAAAGATCATCCTTTCAGATGTTGGTTGTTAAGAGCAATTAACCTCTTTATTTTGCAATGTGTATTAATTAGTGTGATTTTGAAACATTGGTACTAGTATATTATTTTAGTTTTAATTTAAAAAAATAGTGCACTCCTCTCTAGTCATAGGGAACAAACAATAGCATATATTCAGTTTCACTTAGAATTGTTGAGGCCCACTTATGAAAACATTGGTAGACATCTCTAAAAAATTGGAACAGAATATGAAATTGTATTATATCTAAAGAAAATGCCAACCTAATTTACATGATCATAAAGTAGTTGTTGATTTTATGGATTTTTTTTTCCCCTGTAGCAGTCAGAGGAAAATTTCAACCCTAACTGTTCATTTTGGAGCTACTCCAAGCGTACAATGACAGGTTATTGGTCAACACAAGGCTGTCGGCTCCTGACAACAAATAAGACACATACTACATGCTCTTGTAACCACCTAACAAATTTTGCAGTACTGATGGCACATGTGGAAGTTAAGGTAAGATATATACCATACAATGAAAATGTTTTAGTATATTATATGGTCACTAACTGTAAATAGTCCTAACTATATGGGCTATCATATTTCAATGTTTTCCTACTTTCATAGTAATTCTATTAAGGAACTCTCTGATGTTCAAACTATATCCTTGTGGATGATTCAAAGAACTTGTTATCTCTTTTCCTATTATCAAAATAGTTCATAAAATTGAAGTTTGCTTAATAAACTTCCTGTAGTCTCCCTGTTATTTTGTATAATAAATGTCAGACCATAACCTCATGAACAGGGTAAGATAGGACTCCAGGACCAAAGGCCAGTGGGGTTGGTTTAGAAAGCTGGGACTGGGGAGGCGGAAGAATAAAGAACTATGCATAGGTTAAATTTAGTCAAACTGACTCTTGGGAAAGCAACCCTCAAGCAAATACCCAGAGCATGGTAGTGCAAAGGACTTGGCATACCCTAATATAAGGAAATGGGTTCTGCCCATGCAAGAAGACACTACTCTAAGGAAAAATCCAGATGATAGGTAGTTTCCAAAGTCAGAAACATGGCTACATCAATTTCCTCCCAGTGTGACTAGCTTTCATATGTATAGAGGGTTGTGAGATGGAGTCTATGAGTTTGCAAGGGAAGAGAAGTCTGACAGGGTTTCAGGAGATCAACTCAAGCAGGCTAACAGTGAAGGCTAGAAATGCAGTAACTATCAGATTTTAGGAAGCCTAGGTCAGGAAACTCAGAAAAAAAAAAAAAAAAAAAAACGCTAAGCAGGTCAGTGCATCAGTAGTAGGTAAGATTATTGCTAACACTGAGTAATACTAATACTCAACCTGTAGAAATGTATGGGGTTGAAAACTTCAGTTTTTATTTCAAGCAAGATACTTCATGGCCAGAGATGTTTGAGAATGCAAATATCTTGCTTTCCTCATCACAATGGTTAAGAACTGAGGCTGACTCAGATCCCATGTTGTGTTCAACCAATTGTTATATTTGGAAGAAGGCTATTAATAAATTATATACATTATGTGGCATTAAAAATTTAATTTTTGAACTTTCAAACAAGATGCTCAACAAAAATAATACATTTTTTCCTGAATATTGTATGTCATAAACTAAATGGATTATTACATTTAAAATCTTAAAATAGGCCGGCCCTGGTGGCTCATGCCTTGTAATCCCAGCACTTTGGGAGGCCAAGATGGGAGGATCATTCGGGGTCAGGAGTTAAAGACCAGACTGACTGACATGGCAAAACCCCTCTCTACTAAAAATACAAAAATTAGCTGAGCATTGGTGCATGCTTGTAATCCCAGCTACTCGGGAGGCTGAGGCAGGAGGATCGCTTGAACCAGGGAGGCAGAGTTTGCAGTGAGCTGAGATCGCACCAGTGCACTCCAGCATGGGAGACAGAGCGAGACACTGTCTCAAATAAAAAAAAAAAAATCTTAAAATATAACTTCTTAATTTTTAAAAATGTCATTTATAAGTTAAATACAATTCCATATGCATTAGTCTTTAAGATTATTAATCTTATATAATATATACAAAATTATTTGTCTTTAGAACTAGCATTGGTATTTTGCTTTGGTAGGGAAAAGCACTCATAGCTTCAACACTTTATGCAGAAGTTAAAGCTTAGTTTTCATAGCATTTTATATTATAATACCTCTGCTATAATTATCTGGTACATATTTCATTGTGGAAAGAAAATGAGTACTTAAAACCCTGGAATGGCTTTTGCAAAGATCGAACATTCTTTCATACAATTCATTAAAATTTTTCACTATTTATCTAACACTACTTAGCTTTCAACTTTAGTAACTGGTAAGTAGTATTTTCAAAACAATTGTCTTTATAAGTTCAATAAAATGTGAAATAACATGTATTTTTAACCGTACTGTTCAGTTCAGCACATATGTGTTAGTAGTGTAATAATAATGAATAAGATATGAACACTGCCTTCAAAAGTTTACAGGTTTTCAGATGAGACAGAAAAAAACAGCTATATAGTTAATAAGGTAGTGATAAGAATGAAGTTTGAACAGTGTACCATGGGAAAATTGAATAAGTATAATAAAAGTCTGGAGAAGTTCTTAGAGATTTAAAAGCTGTATATTAAGAGATTAATGTATTAGCCAGAAAAGTGAAGAACATTTCAATCTGAGAAAACAGCAGGAGCGAAAACATAAAGATGTTATATATCATGGTGTGTAGAGCATGGTAAAAGAGTTTAGAATTAATACACGATAAGTATAACAAGGTTAGTGTTTAAGTCAAAATAAAAACAGAAACAAATATCTAAATTTAAGATTTGATTGGGGAAGCAAGAATTGCAGTTCAGGGTATACACACAGACTGGGTGGTCTTCCTTATGCCTGAAGAACAAAAAGAGAGTTGGAGATTTCATAAAAAGAAGAAGTGTTACATATTGTCTTCCCAGAAAGTTCATTGGCACTAGTAAAGTGTGGAGAGCTGGCAAGCTCTGATTGGTGAGTGACAGTCGATGCGTCTTGGAGTCAAAGGAGGTTGTTTCAGTAGCTATTGGATAAAACTGGTTTCAGGTTATGATAGGCAGTTTCAGCATGGAGGCTTACAGTGAATTCCATTCTTGGAGCCATGTTTTGTGCCCTGAATGCTTTCTTTCCTGTCTTTTGCCTCTGTTTTAGTTGGTATAACAAGAATAACCCAATTCATTTGACCAGCTTTCACTGTAGTTAGAAATTGGAGGTGAACTGAAGAACTTATTAGGACTGTGGCCATGAAGGGCATAATATAAAATTTTATTTTTTATTTTTACTTATTTATTTATTTCCATCTCTTGTGCTTGAATCAGGACAATGTGGAAATTTAGATGGGCTTAACATCTGCAGGCTCAGAGTAGGAGTCTCAATATCCTACATGTCTAAATATTCACAAGTAATACATAAAGCTGAGAAAAATGAAATATAACCTGACTTAACAAAATATAGCTTTATAATCACCAAAGACACACAATCTGAACTTAGGATTCTCAGAATCCCCAGAGTTCTGCACCTGTACGTGGCAGTGTCAGGAGAGCCGACTCCTGGCTCACAGTCAGTGGTTTACCCAACCCCTTCAAAAGTAGGAGGCCCAGGGTTGGCGGCTGTCTTTCCAGGGTCTCAGGGTATACCTGTGATATGGATCTTTGCTGTGATTCCATGGGCAACTGAGAAACGATTGCTAGATCTCTAAACAATAATAGCACCAGTTTATGTTGCAGTGTTAGACAGATTATTCCCAATTCTATGTGGATGATAGATGTCAATTAGATTTCAACTTTAGATTAGACTGGCTGGGCATAGTGGCTCATGCAAGTAATCCCAGTACTTCGGGAGGCTGAGGCGGGTGGATCACTTGAGGTCAGGGGTTTGAGACCAGCCTCGGCAACATGGCAAAACTCCATCTCCACTAAAATACAAAAATTAGCTGGGCATGATGGCGCATGCCTGTAGTCCCAGCTACTCAGGAGGCTGTGGTGGGAGGATCACTTGAGCCCAGGAAGCAGAGGTTGCAGTGAGCTGAGATCAACCACTGCAACTCCAGTTTGAGCGACCAAGCAAGACCGTGTCACAAACAAACAAAACAAACAAAATGATTAGGCTGGTTGTAGTGTGACAGTTATTTCAATAAGTCCTGGTAAAGGGTGTCTAGGGCGTAGACAAGGGCTGTTGTGGTAGTCATGAAGAGGATTTATATTTCAGATATACTAGGATACAAAAATCTAAATGGCTTATTACCTTGGTTATAGAGGTCGATAGAAAGGCTATCTGCATGTACATTCTCTTCTCCCTGCAGTCAGTAAAAATAGGGAAAGTATTAATCTCCTTTACATTTTACGAAGTAAAAATGATGGCAAAATTTTTAGCTACCTTATGTTATTGATCCAAATAATTTCATCCAGACCAGGCATGGTGGCTTACAGCCTGTAATCTCAGCACTTTGGGAGGCTGAGGCGGGCAGATCACTTGAGCTTAGGAGTTCAAGACCAGCCTGGGCAACATAGTGAAACCTCATCTCTATTTAAAAAACACCAAAATTAGCCAGGTGTGGTGGCATAACCTTGTAGTCCCAGCTACTTGGGAGGTTGAGGTGGGAGGATTGCTTGAGCCTGGGAGGTTGAGGCTGCAGTGAGCTGTGATTGTGCCACTGCACTATAGTCTGGGCAACAGAGTGAGACCCTGTCTCAAAAAAAAAAAAAAAAAACAATTTCATCCAAAATTTTATTTGACTCAAATTTAGAGAGAGATGGTGCAGGTATACCAGAGGGAGAACAAATTCATGCTCAATTAGCAGCTTAAAAATAAAATTACCTTACCCGTGTCAGCACAGTTTAAATTTTGATGTTCGAAGGACTACAAACTCTATTTTGTCAGAGCATCACAAATTGATCCATCTCAGCAAGATTGGCTATATATTAACAAGTAATAGATTTAAATCTGGATTGTATTACTCTGGCTCCGAGATTCTACATTCTAGCCTAGGTAATAAACTCAGACTCAGAAAAACGAATCAAATTTGAGGCAGCAACAAAATATCATTTTATGCTCAGTTCATTGCCTAACAACCTTTCCACAATCCATTGTATAACAGTCATGACTATGACCACTATTGTGTGTCAACAAGAGATAAAATAAATGGAAATCAATATTTTCCTTTAGCAGTCAATCACAAAGCATGTGTGTCCTGGAATTCTTATATCATAATCTCTTGTGATTGTTTACATCAACCCTATTTTGATCTTACAACATGATTTTGGAATGTTAGCGATCAATGAAAAACAGAAAACAAGGAGACTGATCATCTCTAGAGTTTCAAAAAGAAACACACTAACCAAACTTACCTTAGACTGATGTTTCAAACAGAACATTAATTTATTCATACACAGAAGTACAGCAGCCAGTTGGAACAGATATTTATGTCTTCTAGTTGTCAGTTTCTAACTCTACAGGAAAATCTGTAAAGGAAACAAAATTATATTGGAAAATTTTGTTTGAGGAATTTAGAAAGAGTGCAAGAAGAGTTAGCTCAATAATCTTGATAGCTATTGGCATCAAGCTGTGGTATCCTGATGCATCCTTCTCCACTCCAGAGCTCTCCCAATGCACTGAATTGCTTTTATTTGTCATATGTGTTCAGTCAACATTTTCTTTATTCTTTTATCCACATTTTTGATCACCTAAGTTAAGATAAACATCATAAAGATACTGACACACTGCCTAATACACAGTAGGCTCTGAATAAATGTAACTTCCTCCTTCCTAATTGTCAGATGTATCACTGAATTCCAAGGATTCCAGTGGAAACTTCAGGCACTCAAAAAACTCATATTTTTAGAGAAGTGGAGATAGGGAAGAAGGACACAGACGAGAAACTGCAGCTAGAGTCATAATTTTATAAGAATTATAACCAAGGCCTGCCCTGTGATTTAGAGACATAGGGGAAAATCATCTGTGTGACCCAGGAGTCCTCAGAGAGGGCTTATCAAAGAAGTGTCCTGTTATAAAGATCAGATGTATTTCATAAGTTAATGTGTGGACACTTTGAGTTGGCCGCATTCTTGCAACACGTTCTTCACTTTGCCTTGGGTACACTACTCCCTAGTTTCTTTCCTTTCTCAGCAACTTGTCCTTTTTAGCATATTTTACTGTTTTCTCCTCATCTGCTTGACCTCTCATTGTCATTCTGGTCCTGAGCATAATCCTATATACCTGCTCTTCTCCCTCGGAGATGTCATGCAGTCATATTGCTGTATACCTCATCTCATGACTCTCACATATTTCTATCTCCATTTTAAAATTCCAGACTCAGATTGCACCAGTGGCTTGATATAACTATTCTAGAACTATATACTTATGATATTCTCTCATCTAAGTCTTCTCCATTTTAGTAAAAGGCTACTCTGTTCTTTCAGATGCTCTGGTCCTAAAGCATGCATCACCTTTTATTTGTTTATTTTCATTCATACTGCACACTCAATCCCATCAGCATCTCCTGCCAGATCCAGAATTTGATCTCTTCTCAACATCATCCCTACCACCTAGGTTCAAACCTCTATCATCTCCCCTCTGCTTGTTTGCTATAGCTCCTTAACTGCTGTCTGTTTCCCTCTTTGTTTCTCTTAATTTAATTTTCAACATAGTTGCCAGAGGGATACTTTTAAAATGTGAATTAGATCATGTCACTCCTCAAATTAATTCCCAAAACCCTTTAAAATGCAAATCAGGCACTTCATACCTTTGATTCAATCTCTAATCACTCCTTATCTCAGTAAGAGCAAAATCTCAAATCTTGGCCCGCATTAGCATCTCTCGACATCCTCTCCTACCACTGTTCCCCTTGCTCACCTGCTCTAGCCACTGGCCTCCTTGCCTTTCCACAAAAACATCAGATGTGTCCTAGTTAGACCTAAGTGTCTTTCTCTTCTCAACACTCCCCATCCCACCACCACAAAGACAGCGCTTGCCAAGATTTCTCATCTCTTTCAAGTCTTTGCTCAAATATTACCTACTCAATGAGGCTTTCCTTGTTACCCTATTTAAAATTTTAGATTACCCCGTCTCCACAAAATATAGAGGGAGTAAGGCAAACCAGGTCCCTGGCCTCGGAGAATTTATGGTTTATCAAGGGAAGGTTGTGTCAAGGCTGATTTGTTCACTGGGGTGCTCAGAGAGATTTCAGCTAGGTCCCCTCAGGCAGACAAGAGAAGTAAATGGCATGATTCCAGCTGAACGTTGCTTAGAAAATTAAATAGGAGCACTGAAGCTTTTCTGCCTTTTCACTAACATTACATTTTGTTCTACAGAGTAGGGGATAGTGGGTTAGCGTGCGTGTTTTTTGTTTTGTTTCTAAATTTTAATTCTTTCCTATTTTGATTATTTGTTCAAAACTTTTACTTTAGCACCAGAGGTCTGAATAAGAAAATACTGAGTAACTATTTTTCAGTGATCTAGCCCTTAGCTTTCAAACTAGACAGTAGTAAAAACATTGTAAATATACTTTAAATTAGAGTTACTGATTACTTGTACCTCAGATATGTTCTTCAAACTTTAGAACGTAATAACTTAAACAAATTAAACTACATAATAATGAATGCTTACTAAATTAATTAAGATACATATACTTTCATTCATTGTAGCTATCCCATATCAAAGATCAAATATACTTTGAAATGATTTTTCTTTAAGTACATGACAGTTAAACACAAAAACTAATTTGAACTAATTAGCGATGAATTTCTGCTGGGGGAAGTCATTTCAATAAAGAAACACCTCTCAATTATTATTATTATTTATTTTACTTTAAGTTCCAGGATACATGTGCAGAATGTGCAGATTTGTTACATAGGTATATTTGTGCCATGGTAGTTTTCTGTACCTATTGACCTGTCATCTAAGTTCCCTCCCCTCACCCCCCAATCCCACAACAGGGCCTGGTGTGTGTTGTTCCCCTCCCTGTATCCATGTGTTCTCATTATTCAACTCCTACTTATGAGTGAGAACATGCAGTGTTTGGTTTTCTGTTTCCGTATTAGTTTGCTGAGGGTGATGTATTCCAGCTTCATCCATGTCCCTGCAAAGGACATGACCTCATTCCTTTTTATGGCTGCATAGTATTTCATGGTGCATATGTACCACATTTTCTTTATCCAGTCTATCATTGGTGGGCAATTGGTTTGGTTCCATGACTTTGCTATTGTAAATAGTGCTTCAGTAAACATGCATGTGCATGTATCTTTATAGTAGAATGATTTATACTCCTTTGGGTATATACCCAGTAATGGGATTGCTGGGTCAAATAGCATTTCTGGTTCTAGATCCTTGAGGAATTGCCATATTGTCTTCCACAATGGCTGAACTAATTTACATTCCCACCAATAGTGTAAAAGTGTTCCTATTGCTCCACAGCCTTGCCAGCATCTGTGTTGTTTCTTGACTTTTTAATAATTGCCATTGTGACTGGCATGAGATGGTATCTCATTGTGGTTTTAATTTGTATTTCTCTAATGATCAGTGATGTTGAACTTTTTTTCCTATGTTTGTTGGCTGCATAAATGTCGTCTTTGGAGAAATGTCTGTTCATATTTACCCACTTTTGGATGGGGTTGTTTGTTTTTTTCTTGTAAATTTGTTTAAGTTTCATGTAAATTCTGGATATTTGACTCTTGTCAGATGGGTAGATTGCAAAATTTCTCTCCTAATCTGTAGGTCACCTGTTCACACTGATGATTGTTTCTTTCACTGTGCAGAAGCTCTTTAGTTTAATTAGATCTCATTTGTCAACTGTGGTTTTTGTTGCAATTGCTTTTGGTGTTTTCATCATGAAGTCTTTGCCCATGCTTATGTCCCAAATGGTATTGCCTAGGTTTGGTTCTGGGGTTTTTGTGGTTTTGGGTTTTATGTTTAAGTCTTTAACCCATCTTGAGTTAATTTGTGTATAAGGTATAAGGAAGGGATCCAGTCTCAGTTTTCTGCATATGGCTAGTCAGTTTTCCCAGCACCATTTATTGAATAGGAGATACTTTCCCCATTGTTTGTTTTTGTCAGGTTTGTCAAAGGTGTGAAGGTTGTAGATGTGTGGTGTTATTTCTGAGATCTCTGTTCTGTTCCATTGGTCTATATGTCTGTTTTGGTACTAGTACCATGCTTTTTTTGTTACTGTAGTCTTTTAGTGTAGTTTGAAGTCAGGTAGCATGATGCTTCCAGCTTCATTCTTCTTGCTTAGGATTGTCTTGGCTATACGGGGTCTTCTTTGATTCCATATGAAATTCAAAGTAGTTTTTTCTAATTCTGTGAAGAAAGTCAATGGCAGTTTGATGGAAATATCATTGAATCTATAGATTACTTTGGGCAGTATGGTCATTTTCACAATATTGATTCGTCCTATCCATGAAGATGGGATGTTTTTCCATTTGTTTATGTCCTCTCTTATTTCTTTGAACAGTGGTTTGTAGTTCTCCTTGAAGACATCCTTCACATCCCTTGTTAGCTATTTCCTAGGTATTTTATTCTCTGTGTAGTGATTTTGAATGAGAGTCCATTCACGATTTGGCTCTCTGCTTGTCTATTGTTGGCATAAAGGAATGCTTGTCATCTTATAGCTCTCAATTTATTAGAGTTGGCTATGTGAGAACTTTTATATAAAAGAGTAGTTACGCCTGGCCATCTCATAGTCCATAAATAAGCATAGCCAAATTATAAGTAATCTCTCTATATAAAAGAGGATTACTTATTAATTTAATGGTACATTTTTTTCTCTCTTGGTTACATTTATGTATTTATGTATTTATTTATTTATTTATTTATTTATTTATTTATTTGAGACAGAGTTTTGCTCTTGTTGCCCAGGCTGGAGGTTACATTTATATAGTAGTTTACAATTTGGAATTGACAAAGACCTTAGGAAAAAACTAAATTAATTTTTTTTTTGTACAAGGACACTACTGTTGATACAAATAAAACTAGTTAAAGCTTTGTTTTGATTATTTCTTAAATATTTAAATTTATGAAAAATATAGCTAATTGCAATTTGAAAAATGTTGAAGCTTTTAGTGAGTCAGATGTAAAATTATCCCATAGCATCTTTTTATTTCATTTGTTTTCTTTCCTTCATACATGCTGTCTGCCAATAAAACACACTCTGCCTCTTGCTTTCTATAAAAAAAACTGTCGTTTTCAATGTTTCACAAATGCTACTAATTTCTAATCTGTGTATTCAGAAATTGCTGCAGTTGTGCAAATTTAGAGATTTGGAGCGGTGCTTGTCACATAATGAGTATTCAGTAAAAGTTAACTTTCTTTTCGCATATTTCTGAAATACTTTGTGTACCTCTCATCAATTTATATTATAATCATCTCTTGAAACGTATTTATCTTCTCTAGACTGTGACTTCCTCCTATTAGGGAATGTCTTTTCTTCTTGTTTGCAACCCCAGTGCCTTTTATGGTATATAAAATAATTTTTTTTTGACCAAGTGGACAGAATTCATTAAAAGAAAAACCATGTTATATGGTATAAGACCTCTTACATATCCAAAAAGTGTCTTGTTTTGCTTTGTCTTCATTCTTGTTTCTAATCGGTTGTAAGTTTATTAATGCTAATGTTGTAAAGGTTCTTTCTTTCTTTCTTTCTTTCTTTCTTTCTTTCTTTATTAGAAACCACAACACTAACTGCTGTGAGGGATTGTGTTAGTTCATTTTCACACTGCTATAAAGAATAACTGAGACTGGGTAATTTATAAAGGAAAGAGATTTAATTGACTCACAGTTTCACATGCCTGGGGAGGCCTCAGGAAACTTATAATCATGGCAGAAGGTGAAGGGGAAGCAGGCACTTTCTTCACAAGGTGGTGAGAGAGAGAGAGCAGGGAAAACTGCCACTTTTAAACTATCACATCTCATGAGAACTCCCTCACTATCACAAGAACAGCATGGGGGAAACTGCCCCCATGATCCAATCATTTCCCACCTGGTCACTCCCGCCACACAGGGGGATTCCAATTCAAGATGAGATTTGGGTGGGAACAGAGAGCTAAGCCATGTCAGGGTTATCTCTGAATTCCCAATTATGCTAACATCCAAAGGTGAGAAGAGCCTGTCTCATCTACTTGTAACTTTTCTGAATTGCTACCATAAACCCCAAAGTGGCAACACAGCTGGTTAACTACTGAATTCCCCCTGCTTCTACTGTCTAAGGAAACATTTGATTGTCTTCTCTTTTAGACCCAAAAGTAACCATTATAAAATTTAGGTAATGTAATTGTATACTTAACTGAGATATAGTGTTTATGATATTTTAAAACCTTCCATTATTGGGAATTGCAGATTTCTCTGTTGTTTAGAAGAATGTTAAAAAACTAAATCCAAATGTCTGTTCATCTCTTAGTAGTAATTCTCTTTTGTAACCCCCTTTGTGGAGGGAATATTTTAATTTACAGCAGCATAAGTTTCAAAGTAATTAAATTAACATTTCTACTGTGGTTTTGTAGAGCACCATAACAAATGCCTCAGAAAATGGTCTTATAATTTATACTACTAGCTCTTTTCTCTAGTCAAATTATAATTCTTTGGAGATAATACAAAAAGTCTGCCTACTCTCTCCTGTCAATTCAACTTGACATTGATCTTTATTATCTTTAAAAGACTTCACTTTCTTTAGTTTGATGATTGTATTTTTTTTAAAGATTACTATTATCACCCCTTCCCAACTTCACCTCATTCCAAGTATGGGCCTTGATTTGTTGTTTAAAGCCATTGTATTTCTTTCTAAATGTAGGATTGATTCAAAACAGTCACAGTTTGGAACATTTTAATTCCATACCATGGATTCTGTGTGTTGAATATTTTATGGCTAAACTTTTTCTAGGCTAGAAGAAAACACTAGGTAGTTTAACATTGTAAGGCTCTACAGTTGAACATGAAAGTACTTGGTTTTCAAAAAGAATATTTTTACTTTTTAAAGCCCCAAATTTAAGAAATTAGCTTTATTATTAGAAATTTAGAAAATTTAAGAAATTAGCTTTATTATTAGAAAACAAAATATTGAATTTATGATGCTAAAGGTTGCACAATCCTATTCCTAGTTCTTACACTCATTTTGTATTTTGCTATCTATAGTATGGTGGGATTTAGGTGGAGGTGGAGATTAAAAATCATAGCTAATACTTTAGTATAATACTTTAGTATAAATAGTACTTTAACTAATGTATTTATTTAAGGAAAAACTACATAACTTGCATGTTGAGTACCTCAAAATATAGAAAATTTCTTGAAAAGAAACTGGTTTCAAAAACGTAAGATTTTATTACATTATCTTGAATATTAACTTTATCCAAAAGCTAACCTTTTAGAACCAAGAATTTTTTGGTGTTTTCTCACTGAACACTCTTGTCATAATATATTTCCTTCGTGCACTTATTCAAATTTGAAATTATGTATTTGCTAGTATGCTGTTTTATTGTTTACTTCTTCCTCTTGTGTCCAAGTTCAGTATTAGGAGTAGAGTCCTGAAGGAAGTGAGAGAGTAGGCCTTGAAGATCACCTTGGGAAAGACAGAGGGAACAAAAACAAGACCCTGAACCAGGATGATTTTGATATGTTTGAGGAGCTGCAAGGAGAACAGTGTGGTTGGAGTGGAAAAAGTAAGAGAGAGTATGTTAGCAGAACAGGCCGGAGGGTCTAGAACAGAAGACTTTGTAGGACATAGGAAGGACTCTGGGTTTGGGTTTTACTCTGAGCACTCTGGAAAGCCACAGGAGAGTTTTGAGCAGAGGAGCAGCATGACCTGTTTTATAAATACATAACATATTTAATGTTTTACATTTACCAGTTTTATATTTACTGAGAAGGAAACTTCAGCCATGCCCATGTGCAGATCCTAAATGATGTAATGATGTACATACTTCTTAAACATATGGATTAGTGTTTTTTGTTTTGTTTTGTTTTGTTTTATTTTGTTTTGAGACAGAGTCTGACTCTGTCGCCCAGGCTGGAATGCAGTGGCACAATCTCGGCTCACTGCAAGCTCCGCCTGCCAGGTTCAAGCGATTCTCTGTTTCAGCCTCCCGAGTAGCTGGGACTACAGGCGTGCGCCACCACACCGAGCTAATTTTTGTATTTTTAGTAGAGACGAGGTTTCACCATTTTGGCCAGGAGGGTTTCGATCTCTTGACCTCATGATCTGCCCGCCTTGGCCTCCCGAAGTGCTGAGATTACAGGCGTGAGCCACTGCACCTGGCCTAGTTTTTACATTAAAATAAATCTGTATTTTGCAATACAGGTTTTTACCTCTAACCCCACTAAATTTTGAGATCAGTTAGCATATTTACCCAGGCTTCCTATGTATCTAGAGCTAGTTCTTAACCATTTATAATTGTCTAGAACTAGATATTAACCATTTATAAGAGTTGGTTAAATTTTTGCCCAGGCTACCAAGAAACAACACATCCCTTTTGCTTAAAAAAAGATAGCTGCCACCTTCCTCGCCCACTTGCTTTCCCTCCTTCTGTGCCAGACACTTGCAAACACTGATCTTTTAATTTCCCAGGTTGTAGAGAGTATGTAGAACTATATTTTGCTTGCATACAATGGGCAGAGAAAGGGTATTTCAAAATATGAATGAGTATAATGGGAGAATTGTCTTCCTACCATGATGGCTCCTGGAACATCAACCTTGACTCTAATTCTCTTTTGTGCATTTCCTGTTATAAAACAGAAAAAGGAGAAAGCTGCCTTCCTTACTGCTTTCTCCCATCTACAGTGGACCACCAATTACCTAAAGCCTCTTTTATTTCATTTCTGATGAAGTTGTTGTGAATAGGAAAAAATCATTGGAGGAAGAAGAGTAAAAGTTATATGTATTTTCCCCATTACTTATCTCTGTGAAGTGCAGGGAGGAAAAAAAGAAGAAAGAGAATCTACCTAGAGATATTGAGAAAGATAGTCTTTCTATTTGAGGAGGGGCATTGACACCAACTTGTGGTATATCTTCTTAAATTCATGAAAGAAAAAGATATGTCTAAAATTATTCGTAGAAAGAGAGCAGCTAAAATTATGGATTTGAAGAAAAACAAACCATTGAAATCATTTTATTTCTTTTTTCTCCACTCTTTTACAGAACTTTTATAGAAAAGTTGGAAGAATGATACAATATATACTCATATACCCCTTTTTCTGAATTCATATCTAACTATTTGACACAGTTGGCTTTCTGTATATGTTGTGCATGTGTGTATATTTTGCTGGATTATTTGACTTTTTGAAAGTAAGTTGTTCAGCCTGGGCAACACAGTGAAACCCCGTCTCTACTAAAATACAAAAAATTAGACAGGCATGGTGGTATGGGCCTATAGTGGCAGCTACTCAGGAGGGTGAGGCAGGAAAATTGCTTGAACCTGGGAGGCAGAAGTTGCAGTGAGCCGAGATCACACCACTGCACTCCAGCCTGGGTGGCAGAACGAGCCTCCATCTCAAAAAAAAAGAAAGATAGAAAGTAAATTACTGATATTATATTACTTAACTCCTAAAATTTCAAGCAATTATATTTTAAGAACATTATTGTTAACACAAACAGGATATTTAACATTGATACAATACTATAATCTACTATATAATCCACAAAAAATTTTCCCAGTTGTCCCAAGAGAGTCATTGTTTTTTCAAGCAGGACCCAACCAAGGATCATACGTTGCCTTCATTTGCCTTGTTGCTAATCTTCTTTTATGTCTTTCTGCCTGTTTTTGTCTTTCATGAGAATGATATTTTGTAAAGTCCAGGTCAGCTGACCTGTAGAATGTTCACAGTCACAACCTTTCTTATTTTTTTCCCTCATGATTAGATTTGGGTAAAACATTTTTGTCAAGAACACCGTGTAGTAGATGCTGTATCCTTCCCATTGCATCAAGAGGTCCAGTTACTATCAATTTAGTCATTTGTATTACTGAATTTGGATCACTTGTTTAAAAAGTTACATTGTACAGAAACATTGAACTTTTTGTAATTAAGAGGAATCTGTGGGAATGTATTTGGAAACTTTGTTCTATTAATTTTAATTTTTTAAATGTATAATGTGCTCAATCCATCCTTTATTGTTCCCCAAATAGTTGAGTACCATCTTTGTGACAAGCAAATCTTACAGTTTATTTAGTAGTATAGACAACTAATCAGCAAAATCAGCATCTTGTGAGAAATGTGTTATAGTTCTCACAACTATAGAGGATGCTGTGGAAACACATGGGAAAGAGCTTTACCTGGACCTTGAAGAGTCAGAGAAGACACCCTAGAGGAAGTGACATCACTTCCTAGGACAGTTTGTTTAAGCAAAACGAGAGACACAATTATGATAGCATGATATAAGGCTGTATTTTTTTTTATTTTGCAATATATATTTTTTCAATAAATTTTATATTATTTAATAACATGCTTTCTTTGAGTTTTTTTCTGGATTATGGCAGAATTTATTTTTTTATTTTACTATGACTATTTTTTTTTCCTTTCCAACTTTTATTTTAGGTTCAGGGGATACATGTGCAGGTTTGTTACATAGGTAAATGGCATGTCACAGGGTCTTAGTGGGCAGATAATTTTGTCATCCAGATAATCAACAGAGTACCTGATAGGTAGTTATTCATTCCTCACCCCCTCCCACCCTCCACTCTTAAGAAGGCCCTAGTGTCCATTGTTCTCTTTTTTGTGTTTATGTGTAGTCGATATTTATCTCCCACTTTAAGAGAGAGCATGCAGTGTTTGGTTTTCTCTTCCTGCATTAAGTCTCTTAGAAAAATGGCCTCCAGTTCCATCCATGTTGCTGCAAAGGACTTGATTTTATTCTTTTTATGGCTACATAGTATTTTATAGTGTATATGTACCACATTTTTCTTTTTCTGGTCCACCATTAATGGGCATCTAGGTTGATTCCATGTATTTGCTATTATGAATAGTGGACAATAGAACTTTTAAGCAGAAAGAATCCTGTGATCCTCCTATGCACAGCTTGGATCCTCACACTTAAACTATTTAGGTTCTGTTTCATCTTCAGCAAATAAAATTGGCTAAAAATAGCAGCTAGAGGTCCATCTGCAATTCTAGTGAGAAACGTTTTGTAAGAAAAAAAGTAATCAAGTACATAAGGGATCCTAAAATGTGGACACTGGATGAAGACTTCAACTCTCAGAAGGGCCCAGAGTGTCTCAAGACCTTTCATAATAAGGAAGAACATCATTCTTTTAATGTCTACATAGATTATCTCATTTAATCCATAGCATCACAAAAGGTATTGTCATCACAATTCTTTATTTCCCAAGTTTATAATTCAGGAAAGTAGGAATAAGAATTAAAAATCAGGAGGCTTAGGTTTCTGATTCCAGTGTTTTAAGTAATTCCTTTTTGTTCTTAGACAAATCATCTGAACTTCTTGTTCCCATTATTAATTGATCAAATATGACTAACACAATTTTTTCTAACAGTTTGTCAATTATTTTAGGGATTGAATAACAAAATCTATAAGAATGGTATTGAGAATTATAAGGTTTTCTGGAAATATGACTTATTAATTCACTATTTAACTATTCTCAAAGCCTTTAAAGCTCTTCATCCTGGATGTAGTTAACTCTCAAGGCACAAACACATGATTGAGATTCTAAATAAAAATAATGATTTTATCTACATCTAATCAGGTAAACTTTTCCTGAAAGAGAAATGTTTAGGCCAGTGCTTTGCCTTGGGTTTAGAAGTGACAGACTCTTTTTTTTCATGATGAAATTGTCTAATAATAGCTTTTGTGGCAAGATATAACTACATATAACTTCCCAACTCTTTCAAATGTTGGTTATGTGAACATTGGGAATTCCCACAATATCAGTATCACTAAATTTAGTTTTAAGTACAATCATAAATCAGTACTAAAAATAAATAAACTTTTTCATTGATTTGTTTTCTTCTTCATTAGTGAAATGATTTTAGCATTGCTTAACTGAAGGAATTATTATTTTAAAAAAATTTAAATATAATGGTTCTAATCATCCAATTTATTCATGCTTAAGAAAGCATAATCAATCAACCAAGCAGAAGAAACATAGAAACCTTTCCATCCTAATATCCTAAAAAATATTTTCAATTGTGTATACTCTTCTTGGTAAGAACTAGTTTAGGTGTTTATTAACTATACTCTATTTGTTCCAGATCACAAAATGTTACTTTAACATGGCAACGTTTCCGTAATTGTTTTTCTTTTTTTCTGGCCTATTAGTTTTTTGGACAGGATCTCACTCTTTCACTCAGGCCGGAGTGCAGTGGCATGATCATGGTTCACCATAGCCTTGACCCAGGCTTGGGTGACCCTCCCGCTTCAGCCTCCCAAGTAGCTGGGACTATAAGCACCCACCACCATGCCCGGCTAATTTTTGTATTTTTTTGTAGAGATGGGGTTTTGCCATGTTGCCCAGGCTGGTCTCGAATTCCTGGGCTCAAGCGATCCCCCCGCCATTTCCTCCCAAAGTGCTAGGATTACAGGCGTGAGCCACTGTACCTGGCCTTTTTCTGGCCTATTTCATTTGGCTATCTCTAGTAAATAAAGTGATAAAGTTAGAAAACTACTAGACTCTACTGGAATTAGGCTAGGTTTTCCAGAATAGTTATTTATATAGTTATTTATAAGATAGACAATAATGACAAATTGTATAAACAAGATTTTAAAAGCATTTGAGGCTGGGAATGGTGGCTCACGCCTGTAATCCCAGCACTTTAGGAGGCCGAGGTGGGTGGATCACGAGGTCAGGAGATTGAGACCATCCTGCCTAACATGGTGAAACCCCATCTCTACTAAAAATACAAAAAAAATTAGCCAGGCTTGGTGGCAGGCACCTGTAGTCCCAGCTACTCGGGAGGCTGAGGCAGGAGAATGGCGTGAACCCAGAAGGTGGAGCTTGCAGTGAGCTGAGATCGTGCCACTGCACTCCAGTCTGGGTGACTGAGCAAGACTCTGACTCACAAAAAGAAAAAAAAAAGCATTTGAACAGAAATATGGCTAAACTAAACCATTTTGCCTATCTTGATATGTACAATTCAAGGGATTGCCAATTTACTCTGTGTATCATTACAATGTAAATAATACAATCTAAAGATCTCCTATAGTTAGTTACTTGCTAATTTAAAAATCCAATTCATGGAACTTTTAAGATGTTAATTATTTTTTGAATTTTATATTATCTCACATTATTGTCACTAAGCCTGTGGGATAATTGTCTCTAGAATATCTGGAAGATCCGCATTCTGCTTAAAATGCGATACATTTATTCATGAGAATGTAAAAAAGAGAGTCTAATGAATATTCTTTTTTTTCTGAAATTGCTATAGCTAAGAAAACCAAATGAAAATGAAATAAAAATGACATGGGTGTGTGTATGTGCACATGTACATATTTATATTTATACTCATATTGTTTTGTTCAGTACCTGGCACATAATAGGTACCCAATAAATATTCTTAGAATGAATCTACCAAAATTTTATTGAATATTTCTTGCCTCATGCAGTGTCTATTATATGGTTTTTATAATCTAGATATAAAAAATTACCTTCTCCGTTAATTCTAATTCTGTTCATCTATGATTCAAAATTTTCTTTCTCACTGTGGTGAATTTCTCTTTTCATCTAAGCCAAAGGTAATGACTCTGTAAGAATGATAAAGTGATAAAAATATACATATCTGGGTAACTCATATCTGGTATTTCTATGATTAGTTTTCCTTACTCTTCAGCTGTTCTACCCCACTCCACATCACCCAACCCCTTTAAGAAGTACTTTCAAAAGGGGTGTGTGTGTGTGTGTGTGTGTGTGTGTGTGTGTGTGTGTGTGAATGAAAACAAACAGGAGAAGTTATCCATTTTATCAGAGAATAAGAAAATTTAGAGCTAGAAATGAGCCCAGAAGACTGTTTCAGTGAGATCTCTGGGTTTAATCATTGTATTCAAAGGATAGTCAGGACATTTTTACCCATGAAAGCCTTGCTCTGTCCTGTTCTAAGGGGCTTAGTATACAGATGCTCCTTAGTCTATGACTGGGTTATGTCCTCATACACCTATTGTAAAGTCAAAAAATCATCAGTCAAACTACTGTAAATCTGGGGCCACCTATATTTGGTCACAGAAGGAAATATAGGCAAGCATTTGTGGACCTTCCCACTGTTAATGAAGTTGCTAAAAACTTGCAATATTTAGCTACCAGTTAGGGTGACCAAGTTTTTAGAGAGCTAATGGGAAATAGCACTGCAAGACCAAAAATATGCTTAGTACACCATAAATATTCACATATGTGTTATTACTATTTAACAATGAAAATTAATAGTACTTTAATGCTAGTTAATAGTAGGGCCAATAGTGTGAAAAAATGTATTAATTTTTTTAATTTTTCTTTCTGTCTTCTGATCCAGACATTTGTTTTCATGCTTTTTAAGTCTTCACTGGATATTTAAATTTTTAGGCTATATTATTGTGCATTTTTAAGTAAATATAAGAATTTTTTTAAAAGGTAGATACAATGTAGTAATTAAACATATATTACCTTTATTTAATAAAATAACTATGGCATGTTTATATTTGCCTTTCATTTCTTTTCTTTTTAATAGAGGTAAAAATGAATAGAGTCAAAAGTAAAATTTACTTTGACTCACAATTCTGCCCTCATTAAGTCCATATTACATTAATTACTTGTGTCAGTCCAATGTGATAACATAAAGCCAAATATCCTCTCAACAAAAAGGTTTGAGCATGGAATGCTTTCGATTTTACTGCGTAGCTTTACTAAATAGCTTTTTAGACTTGCAGGAATTCCCAGCTCTGCAAAAATACCCATCCACTTTTTATGTACATGCTTATTTTGGTAGACCAGCTGCCTTTCAATCAAGTCCTTTGCATCTATGAATTCATTCTATATGTTGTCTATGTCCAAAATGTCCATCATTTTTAAACACTTACAAGTACTTTGGATGTCAACATAAATTAAAACACTATCAGGATTAATAGTTGTAAAGCACATAGTTTTACCTTCTGAAATTGTGCTGTTTTAGTCTACTTTGTGTTGCTATCACAGAATATCACAGACTGGTTAATTTATAAAAAACAGAGATTTATTTCTTACAGTTCTAGAGGCTAGGAAGTCCAAGAGCACACCACCAGAATCCGGCAAGGGTACTTTTGTCAGAAGGCAGAGGGCAAGAGAATAAGGGTGCTAAAGAGGGCAAGAGAGGAAGAGAAGGCCGAACTTGCCCACTCCCATGATAACAATATTAATCCATTCATTAGGGCAGATCCCTCATAACCTAATCACCTCTTAAAGTTCCTACCTATCAACACAGTTGCATTGAGGATTAAGTTTCCAACTTAAGAACTTTGGGGGCCATATTCAAACCAGAGCAGATTCTAAACAAGTTACGGCTTTTAGTAAATAAGTGAGAAATTCCTGTTTAACTTGACTGCCCTTTTCTGGTGACATTTTTTGAAAGCAGTCTTAAATTCTAAAAATGAGTCCTTTTTTCACTCTATGGCTTTTTGTCCTAAACTACACAGAACTTCAAACAACTCAAGTAGAGTCAGTTCATCTTTTTCTAGGTTTCTTACATCTTCTTTAGAGATCATTAAACAGCTTTAGAGAAACATCATTTACATTTCTGTCTCATGGAAATCTTTTTCTTTGTTCTCATCTGTCATATATTTAAAAATCAAAGAGAAACATTCCTTTTGCTCCATGCTTTGAAAATATAATTTTACAGAAGGCCAATATTTTAACATATTTTTATGGCCAGCCACAATGATAGGCATCTTGTCAGCATATGTCTCAAAGCACGTATCTTCTCCCATTTCCAGAAAGTCAAAAGGCTCATTAAGTGCTTCTGCACATTTTGGGGAAACTGAAAAGTGACCAAAAAATTTCATTATAAAACCGCAATATCATAGCTAAGAAAACCACATACCTTTTTATTAATATTGTGTAAAGATGTACAGGACATTTAATAGGTAAGAACTGTTCATTTTCTCTTATAAGACATTTATAGGCTGAATGGAATTTTCCAACATTTACATTTGCACAGTCTGTCAAATATGCAGATAGATGAGTACAGTCTACTTTAAATTTGGACAAGATGCTACATCTTTTATGTCATCTGAAGTTTCATTAAAATCTTTACAGAAATCAAGGAGATGATTTGAAACTCCATTTTAGAATTCAAAATACCGAAGAGCTAGAGGGAACATGGTTTTGTTGGCATGATTCAATGTATCATTTGATATATTGTAGCACCATGATCATTAATAAGACCTGACAAAATCAGCTCTACACTCTAAGCGGTCAGCATATTGGTCCTCAAAATTTCCTCTCTTGTTTACCCTCAGGACTTTTTAGTTGCAACCTTTGAATCAGAAAAAAGTAACTGTACTCAGGTGTGTTGAGCAATCAAGGGAACAAAATGATAATGAATGTTTATTCTTGTTGTATATTCAAGCTAATTTAACAACTGCCATTTTCAAAAGAGTGTTGATTTTTTTGGGGGGTGGGAGGAGATAAAAAATGGTTTTGATTGACTTGCAAAAACTTGCCTGTCTCATCCTAAACTTGTGAGATGTAGGCTCCACTATTGTATTCATATTACCTTCTGTCTAGTCTCAAATTGATTTCTATTTATTGTAGACTACTCTGTTTTGATTTTCTCCCTAATCTAGATCCATGAATCGTTCTATGTATTTTTAAAGTAACACAGTTGTTTAGCCTTTTTTTCAGTATTGTCATGTTAGCGTTGGTATTATAGTCATACTCATTTGCATCACTGAACTGTAAGAAAACATGGTCACAATATTCACAATATAAAAATTAAAGTAGCACAATCTTCATACAAATCAATACAGTTAATTCACAGGCAAGATCAAAGAGGAGCTCAGGGTCACAATGCATGTGGGTTAAATACTCAAGTCACATCATCTAGAGTAATGCAACAGTGGATGAACTGGTGTTAGGATCACAGATCTTGATTACCAACATCAGTAGTCAGGAGAAAACTTGCAGGAGCCATTAAGAAAAATGGACAATTGATGCTTCATCCATTCAACACTAAAAATACTGTGGCATGCAGCCTCCATTTTCTAGGTGGTCCTGTGGATTTTGTACATTTCTTTCAACCTTCTGCATCCATCTCTGAAATCTGAGGCTTTTTATGTCTTGGAGAAGGGTTTTCCAGAAAGCAAAAATTTACTGCTAAAACTAAAACAGTAGTGAGCAAACCTGGGCAGTTGGTTGCCCTATTATTAATTCTGTCTCTATTGCATACTAGTAGAATGATTGTGGATAAATTCTGTATACTCTTTGCTTCAGTTTCTTCATCTGTAAGTTGGAGATAATAATAGTATCACATCACAGTGTTTTATAGAATTAAAATGAGTACCTTAAGAAAATAAATAAGCTCTTCTAATAGAATCAGACATTTTGAAAATTATGTGTTGGTTATTACTGCTATCATCATTAGTCACTTTATTTAACTCAGAAATGCTAAGGATAAAATTTTCTATCTGCCTAGCTTCATTTCCTGCCTTCATTCTCATCCCAGTCACTCTTAAATTATTTTCTTTCTATTGATTGATCATTCCTTTTCCTTTAACAATTTCTGCTGTTTTCTTTCATTTGTTATGGTAGTTGCAAATCTGGTACACCAAATGTAGTTTTGTTTAGTTTGGCTTTTTTTTTTTTTAATTCAAAGCAAAAAGATCGCCAATAACTTAGACTGTGCTAAGCATAATAAGTATGCTTCTGAAGCCAGAAATTTTGCTAAATAAGTTCCATTGAATTCAAAGGACAATTGTATATGAATGTTGTATGCTCTTAAGAGCACACACTTGCTAGTGTTTCTCTTTTACCAGTTAAAGCATGAAAATATTTAGATTGGTTTTTCAATTTGATACAAACTTGAATGTTGTTGGTAGGTTGCTTCAGTTAATTTGCCCTAAAAAGGAGTAAGAAATATAATAATATTGTCCTTCTTACTGGGTTACCCAACTATGACAGGTTCTGCAAAGGAAATCCTAATTTCTTCAGACCATTAATCCTTTCACTTTCCCAAGAGCTTGTGAGGTGACCTCTGTGTCTGATGACCTGGTTCTCAAGAGTTAGATCAATGCCAGGAATTTTTTTCGCAGAGTTCATGCCACGTTTATCCGAAAATAGGCTTTTTGGAATCCTGCTGGCTTCAGTTTAATTTACGATTCAAATCAATGTTTTATGCTCATGGATATGTTAGTAGTAAGGTGAACACTCATACATTTTCATTAAAAGAAGAAACTCAGCTATATTACAAATATTTCAGAATATGATATGTTGAAGAGGCAATTTTTTTAAATTTATTTATTTATTTTTTATTTTTTTATTTTTTATTATTATTATACTTTAAGTTTTAGGGTACATGTGCACAATGTGCAGGTTAGTTACATATGTATACATGTGCCGTGCTGGTGTGCTGCACCCATTAACTCGTCATTTAGCATTAGGTATATCTCCTAATGCCATCCCTCCCCCCTACCCCCACCCCACAACAGCCCCCAGAGTGTGATGTTCCCCTTCCTGTGTCCATGTGTTCTCATTGTTCAATTCCCATCTATGAGTGAGAACATGCGGTGTTTGGTTTTTTGTCCTTGCGATAGTTTACTGAGAATGATGATTTCCAATTTCATCCATGTCCCTACAAAGGACATGAACTCATCATTTTTTATGGCTGCATAGTATTCCATGGTGTATATGTGCCACATTTTCTTAATCCAGTCTATCATTGTTGGACATTTGGGTTGGTTCCAAGTCTTTGCTATTGTGAATAGTGCCACAATAAACATACGTGTGCATGTGTCTTTATAGCAGCATGATTTATAGTCCTTTGGGTATATACCCAGTAATGGGATGGCTGGGTCAAATGGTATTTCTAGTTCTAGATCCCTGAGGAATTGCCACACTGACTTCCACAATGGTTGAACTAGTTTACAGTCCCACCAACAATGTAAAAGTGTTCCTGTTTCTCCACATCCTCTCCAGCACTTGTTGTTTCCTGACTTTTTAATGATTGCCATTCTAACTGGTGTGAGATGGTATCTCATTGTGGTTTTGATTTGCATTTCTCTGATGGCCAGTGATGATGAGCATTTTTTCATGTGTCTTTTGGCTGCACAAATGTCTTCTTTTGAGAAGTGTCTGTTCATATCCTTCGCCCACTTTTTGATGGGGTTGTTTGTTTTTTTCTTGTAAATTTGTTTGAGTTCATTGAAGATTCTGGATATTAGCCGTTTGTCAGATGAGTAGGTTGCGAAAATTTTCTCCCATTTTGTAGGTTGCCTGTTCACTCTGATGGTAGTTTCTTTTGCTGTGCAGAAGCTCTTTAGTTTAATTAGATCCCATTTGTCAATTTTGGCTTTTGTTGCCATTGCTTTTGGTGTTTTAGACATGAAGTCCTTGCCCATGCCTATGTCCTGAATGGTAATGCCTAGGTTCTCTTCTAGGGTTTTTATGGTTTTAGGTCTAACGTTTAAGTCTTTAATCCATCTTGAATTAATTTTTGTATAAGGTGTAAGGAAGGGATCCAGTTTCAGCTTTCTACATATGGCTAGCCAGTTTTCCCAGCACCATTTATTAAATAGGGAATCCTTTCCCCATTGCTTGTTTTTGTCAGTTTTGTCAAAGATCAGATAGTTGTAGATATGCGGCGTTATTTCTGAGGGCTCTGTTCTGTTCCATTGATCTATATCTCTGTTTTGGTACCAGTACCATGCTGTTTTGTTTACTGTAGCCTTGTAGTATAGTTTGAAGTCAGGTAGCATGATGCCTCCAGCTTTGTTCTTTTGGCTTAGGATTGACTTCACGATGCAGGCTCTTTTTTGGTTTCATATGAACTTTCAAGTAGTTTTTTCCAATTCTGTGAAGAAAGTCATTGGTAGCTTGATGGGGATGGCATTGAATCTATAAATTACCTTGGGCAGTATGGCCATTTTCACGATATTGATTCTTCCTACCCATGAGCATGGAATGTTCTTCCATTTGTTTATATCGAAGAGGCAATTTTAAACTCATATTATTCTCCTTTACTAAATCCAGCTCAACATTAAAATAATGCATTATTGTGCAAAAAGTAAAACAGGTTCTTCTTAATTATTGGCAAGCAGTTGATAATTATTACAGGGTGGTTGTTCAAGCAGTCTGAAAAATGCAACTCTCTAAAATTATTTTTTTCAAAAAAGAAGAAAAAAAACCTATCCAGAATCATTCACAATTAATTTTTATAGTTTGTATCCCATCTGGAAACACTTACATAGTTAAAATGAAAACTATTTTAAGATCTGTCTCTCTATCTCGTTTGCCTACTTGCTTTTTTGACAATAAAGTTAGAAATATCAACAGTTTCACATAAAGTCTTAGTGTACTTTATGTGATTTTTTTTTTTTTTAAATCATAAGGCAAAAGTCACATTTCCCTGTTCCAGAAATTTGGACTTAGTATCATTGAGTGTACCTCATGGTATATTTGAGGGTTTTACATGGACAGAGTCACTTTCACAAGTGACATTCATTGTGTAAGCCATCCTTTCCTCCCATCACTCCACTTTCGAGGTATGTGAGTGCTCAGTGACAAAGACAAAGCAGATTAGCTAAGACAAAAATGAAAGGAAAATCAGAAGCTTCATGTAAGTTTTACAAATATTTTACAAAATATTTGGCCTTTCAAATATATGAATAGAAACTTCATAGAAAGTCTGAAAAACAATTATTGTTTGTATAAAAATTTCTTCCTAGAGATGATAGATTCATTCAATTTTCTGAAACTATCTTCTGAGGAATAATTCTGTCATTCTCCTCTGATTTTTCTCTCACATCTCCTTATCTTCCTTTAAGAAGCTAATTTCCTTGAAGTCTTTGATATTTTGTTTATTTTTTTTAATGAGTTTTCCAAGAGTTCCTTGCAAAAATTAACACTAGTCTATGGTATAGACCCTGACAAAATTTTTTAGTGTCATCTTTGTTTGCTACTTTATTTGTCTTTTTGTTCTAACTTAAGGAAAAGTATACAAATGAATTAGTATTTTTCTTGTTTTATCATTTAAAAGTCATAAGTGCAATTGTACGGTAATCAAGATGCAATTCAGATTCAAAAGTTAAAATCTGCTGTCTTCATCTGCTTTCTTCGGATGCTTTGGACATTTTTTGTTTTGTTTTCTCCCACACAAGGTCTGGGTCTGTCACCCAGGCTGGAGTGCAGTGGCGTGGTCTCGGCTCACTGCAACCTCCACCTCCCGGGCTCAAGCCATCCTGCCACCTCAGCTTCCTGAGTAGCTGTGACTACAGGCACCCTCCACCCTGTCCAGCTAATTTTGGTATTTCTTGTAGAGACAGAGTTTCAGCATGTTGCCCAGGCTAGTCTTGAATTCCTGGACTCAAAGCAGTCCACCTTCCTCGGCCTCCCAAAGCGCTGGGATTATAGGAATGAGCCACCATTCCTGACCACTATAGGCATTTTTATAGCCTTAATTTATAAGTACCACAAATATTTAATAATAACTAAGCTGTAAATGTTATAAAGTGAAATTAGATAACTCATACTCGATTGGAATATTTTTTGGTGTTCTTAGTTAAAATAACATTAGCATTTATTATTGTTATGGTTATTTTTCTGATCCTCTCTATATCATTTATATAGGCTTTTTATTAAACGAAAATTGCTATTGAACATGAAAAAATTCAGAATACATTCAGATTTTAAAAAGTAAAGAAATACTCACTTTCTTACTTTCACATATATTATGTGAATTACTTACCACAATATCCTGAAGCCTCAGTTATTTTACTGCTTTGTGGATAAGGCTTCTGATACTCGAAGAGATTAAGTACTTTGTTAAAAGTAACAATGACTAAATTGAAGTGACAAGATTAAATTCAAGGCTTTAGACTCCAAGAATTAATTACTCAAGATTCCTCTTATTTACATCTGTACTTTTGTCTTCATTTTTATAATTGTTTGACACCCTGACATTACAGGATATCTTAAGGTATTATGATGTAACAACCTTCTTATTTTCTAGCTCTAATTTTCTTTATCTTTTACTCAACATTTTAGAGCTGATGATTTAAGAGGAAGAGTCCCAAGGACTGTTTAGTGGGCAGCATGATACAACTTGTAGTTTGAATCAAAATCCATTGTAGAAGAGAGAGATGATTAAAGAGAAGTCATTTATTCAATCAGTGCATTAATTGTGCAGCTACTGTATATTACATATTTCTCCAGGAGCTGGAGGATTCGTAATCAGAAGAGATGAAACAACTTATTCTCTTAGAGCTTTCTTTCTAGTTGGGGAGGGCACAGAAAATCAGTAGAAAAAATATTAAAATATATAGTTTAGGTAAGTGATAAGGAGTAAGAGGAAAATAATGCAAGGAAAGCAATAGAGAGAGTTAGAATACGGAAAAGGGGTCTGTATTTTTAGATACGATGACTCAGAAAAAACCCTCTGTGAGAAGGTGACATTTGAATAAATAATAAAAGGAGGGTGGCAAGTAAGCCACGCAGATATCTTTTGGAAGAGTATTCCAGTCCAAAGGAGCATCAGATGCAAAGACCATGGGCTGGAATATCTCTCAACCATTCAAAGAACAGAGCAGGTCAATGGAAGTGGAATGAACTGAGGCACTGAAGGAAGGGAAAAATAGGAAATGATGTCACAGGGGTGCAGTTCTTAGGGCTATGTAAGGCTTTTGTAAAGACTTAGTTTTATTTTCATTGAGTGGTAGCCATTGGAGGCTTTGATTAGAGGAGCAATGTCATGTGACTTATATATAAAAAGAATCTCTCTGCTCTGCTAAATATAGAGAGAAGTGGGATTAGGGCCAACGTAGGGAGATCAGTTAAGAGGCTCTTCATAAGAAATCAGATGGCTCCAATCAAGTTGGTGCAGTTGAGATGATAAGAACCTGTCAGGCTTAAAGGGTAAGACCTATAAGATTTCCTGATGGATTAAATGTAGTGTGTGAAGGAAATAGAGGAGTCAATACAACTCCTGAGTTTTTGGCCAGAACATTTTCAAGAATGAAGTTGCTATTTGCTAAAATGAGGAAAACAGAAGGAAGAGCAGATTGGAAGCAGGAGGGCAGAATAGGATAAGATCAGGAGCTGTTTTGGGCATATAATATTTGATATCTTATTAAATATCCAAGTGGAGATTAAATGGGTGCTTAAGCTGTACTGACATGAGAGGGTCCAGCTCTAAAGCATTTAGCCTAATAGAAGTGGGAATATAATCATTCAAAACCAAATATTTTTTATAGATTTTTTAAATGTCAAACACAGTACTAGGTGCTAGGATGTAATATTAATAAAATTGATATAATCCCTGCTCTCAAGGTACGTAATGGTATATAGTTTGTTTTATAGGTGATTGAGTTGTATAGTGTTCACAAACATGCAATCTCAGAAATAGGAATCCTTGTGCCATTATCACATTGGTACAACTATACCTAGGAGTTTAATTCAACTGGTCTTCCTCTTGAAAGGAGTTTGCTTTTTTCTATGCACAGACCGCCTTCCTAGAAGTTCTATTATGGCAGACTATTAATTATAAACAAGGCTTTTCATATTTACATCTGTTATTTATATTCAATGTCCACTTGATATGGTTTGGCTGTGTCCTAATCCAAGTATCACCTTGAATTGCAATAATCAAGTGATAAGGAGTAAGGGGAAAATAATGCAAGAAAAGCAATAGAGAGAGTGAGAATACAGAAAAGGGGTCTGTAATTTTAGATAGGATGACTCAGAAAAAACCCTCTGTGAGAAGGCGACATTTGATAATTGAATAATGGGAGTGGTTCCCCCATACTGTTCTCATGGTAGTGATTAAGTCTCATGAGATCTGATGGTTTTATAAATGGGAGTTCCCCTGCACAAATTCTCTCTTGCTTGCTGCCTTGTAAGACGTGTCTTGCTCCCCCTTCGCCTTCTGCCATGATTGTGAAGCCTGCAAGTGGAACTGTGAGTCCATTAAACTGCTCTTCTTTATAAATTACCCAGTCTTGGGTATGTCTTTATCAGCAGCATGAGAATGGACTAATACACCATTGTTCTTTCCCATTCATGTTACTGGTAAAATTCAAGTATTGAGTTGTATTTGATGAGTGCTGCCCTCCCAGTGTCATGGACATATAGGTGGTTGGTGTTGATGTTTTCCTGCTAAACAGTCATACTTAAAAGGTGAATTATTTACTAGGATTTTTTGTTCTATGTTTGAGAGTTACAAATTTTTGCTACTGACATTTCAAGATCTGATATTCTTCTCTTAGTAACTCTGCATGGGGTTTTTGAAGAGCCTACTAAGGCACTGAGTAAAACAAATACATTTCTAATAATGCACCTACACAGATAAAAGTGGGAGTTCTTTGGTTTCTTTTCTTTTTTTCTTGTTCTTTTTTTTTTTTTTAAAGGTGTTTCAGGTCTTTTGGATACATTCGAGATGGTGTTATACCTGCCATTTTTCCATTATGAAAGACTGCTGTGCTAAACGTTGGTGCTTGATTCTCAATCGCAGCATCTTTCCTTTGAGTCAAAGAAGAGAGCAAATAGCCCTCTATTCAGGGAACCAGGTAGCACTAACCACTCTCCACTCTCAAACACTAAAAGTAATTTAAGCTGTCGCAGACCCAACACTGCTTTGGTAGCATCCCCCGGAGAACAAAGCAGTTAAAGCAGAATTTCATGTGGTTTTCTTTCATGACTTGAGCTCCTTCTGAGAAATATATCAAGAGTTATGCAGGAATATTTCAAAACTGCTTCATTGATAGTATTCTAGTGGAGGTCTTCATCAAATAACAACTGTGAAGTCGTATCTGGCAGTATGAGGAGTGCTTTGATTCAGATTACAGCATGGTGGCTCACTTCTAAGAATTTCCCATCCAGAAAAATCTTTGAAAGGATGAAGTTAAAAAAAAATGAAGAAAACCTGGATATGTGTTTTTTAAATGTCTGCCTTTAAAAATCAATTTTTTTTCAATATTTGTTTTAGATTCATGGGGTACATGGACAGGTTTGTTACATAGGTGTATTGTGTGATGCTGAAGTTTGGGGTATGAATGATCCCATTACCCAGGTATTGAGTGAGCATAGTGCCCAATAGGTTTTCTACCATTGCCCCCTCCCTCCCTACCACCTCTGGTAGTCCCAAGTTTCTATTGTGGCCATCTTTATGTCCATGAATACTCAGTGTTTAGCTCCTGATTATAAGTGAGAACATGCAGTATTTGGAAAACGTGAATATTTATGTAGGTTAAAATTGGGCTTAGTGTGGAAGCCAAATAATGTGGCAACTTCCATCCTAAAACAAAAGTCAAGTGTGTATGATCTATAGAGTTGAAAAAGGTATCAATTAGAAAGACAACTCTTTCTCGTCAACTCAAAATTTTTCCATGTACATGTTTATACTTTTACCAATTTTGCATACATCCATAAAAATCAATGTCATTTTCATCTTTTAAAATTTTACAAAAATGCCGTCATAGTGTGTAGATCCTTTTGATGCTTGCTTTTTTAAAAAAAAAAAATATTAGATTTTTGTGTATTATCCATGTTTGTGACTTTAAATATAGTACACTGATTTTCTACTATTCTTTAAAATATCATTGTAGAAATTAACCTTTTACCCATTCATTTATCTATTCTGTTACTGATAGAAGTTAGGTATTTAGGGATCTTCAAAAAACCTTGAAGGAAAAGAATTGACAGTCATAAACAATTTCTCAACTTTGCTCCAACATCTTGATCTACTTATTTGTTGGGCCTCTATAAATTCTAAAGACTCAAAGAAGATTTTTTAGGGTAGGGACAAAATATCTTAAGGTGGAAATAAGAGTTCTGAATCTTAGAACAAGGACAGAAATGAAGTAATTGACAACCAAGGAACATGGCAGACGTGGAGCTTCCTGGACTATTTTAACAGAACCAAAACATGATGTTTCAGTAGAGTTCGTGAACTTTTTCTTGTTTCTTAGCTCTACTGTCTTCTATATGCTGCTGTTTAATACAGCAATTCTGAATATTTATTTTCTGTTAATGTATAACAGGCTCTATTCATGCAAAACCTTTCAAAGATCAAACTTGCTGATGTCTTTAAGCTATTCAATATGAATATAAATCCAATGAATATCCTAATTCTTTTAGATCTTCCCCAAAATAAATGGTGCACATGTGTGGCTATTCATTAGAATTCACTGGGGATCTTTATGAAAATACATACTTACATGACACAACCTTGGTAATTATGATACAAGATTTAGAGGACAAAGGAATTGCATTTTTAATTTTAAAACTCCTTAGATGATTCAAAAATTAGTTGAGATACAACTTCCCCAAGTGTAAAGCTTAAAATTGTAAATAGTATTCCCTACTGGAGATGGTCTGAAAATTAGTCTAAAAAAGTGATATAAATTTAAAAAATAAAATGTTTTAACCTTGAAATCTTTGGCCAGAATTAAGTTGGTCTGCTTTAACTACTTATATTCTGAAAATGCTTGTAGCTGAGAAAGAAGCAAACGCTATTGGCGTCTCTGAATATCAAACTGATTTACACCTCACGGAAAAGACAAAATGCTTTATCTGTGGAAGAGAAAACCCAAATCATTAAGTTACTTTATTCATTGTGGGTATAGAGGGTATTTTGTGCATTATTACTATCATGTTTTGTGCATCCAGGCCCTTATAAAAGTTTGTAATTGGTTTTGCATAAGCGCAACTTATGGCTTTTTTGTTGTGTTTCCAGCACAGTGATGCGGTCCATGACCTCCTTCTGGATGTGATCACGTGGGTTGGAATTTTGCTGTCCCTTGTTTGTCTCCTGATTTGCATCTTCACATTTTGCTTTTTCCGCGGGCTCCAGAGTGACCGTAACACCATCCACAAGAACCTCTGCATCAGTCTCTTTGTAGCAGAGCTGCTCTTCCTGATTGGGATCAACCGAACTGACCAACCAGTAAGCAACCTACATTGATACCAGTGAAGAATTTTTCCACTTCCAGCTTTTCAGTAGCGCCAATACTAAAAATACTTATGTTTGAAAGTATCATTTCTTCTAGTCATCTAAGATAGATACTAATTTTCAGGCCTTACTCAGTTTTCCATTTTTCGTATCCCATCGTCATAAATAAGCAGCAAACTTTATGAATAAGATGTATATTTCATTTTTAAATAGACTTTTGTTTTTTAGAGCAGTTATTGCTTTACAGCAAAATTAAGCAGGAGCTACAGACATTCCCATCTATTCCCTGCTCCCACACATGCATAGTGTCAACATCCTCCACCAGAGAGGTACACTTGTGACAACTGATGAACCTACATCGACACATCATTATCATCCAAATCCCATAGTTTACATTAGATTTCACTCTAGGTATTGTACATTCTCTGGGTTTGAGTATAATTTTTTCACTGCCTTGAAAATCATCTGTGCTTCCTCTGTTTATCCCTCCTTTCCCACTAACCTCTGGTAACCACTAATTTTTTTTTTTTTTTTTTTTTTACTATCTCCATGGTTTTGGCTTTTCAGAATGTCACATAATTAGAATCATTTAGTAAGTAGCTTTTCCAGATTGGCATCTCTCTGTCTCTTTCTTTCTTTCTTTGTTTTTCTTTCTTTTCTTTTTTGAGAAAAGGTCTCACTCTGTCATTCAAGCAGGAGTGCAGTGGCATGATCCTGGCCCACTGCAATCTCCACCTCCCAAGCTCAAGCGATCCTCCCACCACAGCCTCTGGAGTAGCTGGGCATTTGCCATCAAGCCCAGCTAATTTTTTGTATTTTTAGTAGAGACAGGGTTTCGCCATTTTGTTCAGGCTGATCTCAAAATCCTGGATTCAATCGATCCACCCGCCTCAGCCTCCCAAAGTGCTGGGATTACAGGTGTGAGGCACCACGCCTGGCCAAGGCTTCTCTTAAATGGTCATATATATTTGAATTTCCTCCATGCCTTTTTTGACTTGATAGCTTATTTCTTTTTAGTGCTAAATAATATCCGGTTGTCTGATGTACCACAGTTTATCTACTCACCTACTGAAGGACATCTTGGTTGCTTCCAAGATGTCATCTGTGCTTTTGTCAATTATGAAGAAAGCTGCTATAACCATATGTGTGCAGGTTTTTGTGTGGACATATGTTTTTAACTCCTTTGGGTAAAACCAGGGAGCACAATTTGTGGATCACATGGTAAGAGTATATTTAGCTTTAAAGAAACTGACAAATTGTCTTCCAAAGTGGCTGTACCATTTTGTGTTCCCATTAGCAATAAAGGAGATGTACATTTCTTCGGAAATTATTTCATAAACTTGTCTTTCTAAGGAACTACATATTGTCATTATTTTTTTCTTTTGTTTTAACCATAGGGCTCAATATTGAGGAAACTTTGGTAAAATTATTTAGAAAATGAAAGAATATCTTTTTTTCCAATTAATAGAATAATGCTTTAAAGTTTGTAATATGCCTTAAAAACAGCCAATATTATATTAAAATCTGCAGGTCTAAAATGGGTTTTTCTAATTGATGTATTTTGGAAAATAGTACAACCTGCAAAGCATTTTTAGTATATGTAAACTCTTACCAAATTTTGTTTGGCACTTTATATTTGCATGAGTTCTGGTCATGTCTTTAATTGCCAGCCTTGTACGTTATTGCAACCTACATTTAGTCATATCAAGGAAAGGAGGAAGAAAAAAAGGGAAAGAAAAGAAAAAAAAAAGAACAGCACTAGCCAACTGTTGGTAAAACCAAACAGAAAATGTAAATAATAGACAATATCTTCATATATTACACAAACTTTATGCCCACTTATAATTTTTGTGAGCCAGTTTCAGTTTACTTAAGATTTATGCACATGTTACAAGTTTGCTATCATGAGTAAAATTGCAAAATAGCAGAAAAGTTTCATTTTGTAGAAGGCTTTTGAGCATAATAAATAGTTCGCTTACTTAATGCTGTTTTCTGGTATGTGTCCATATGTATGGAGTGCTTTACAATAAAAATGCAGTTGGATTCATGTTTGTGATTACACATTCATGATTAATGACTGTAAAGGGTACAATTATGGTGATTATATTTTTAATTGGGCATCATATACTAATGTGACAGCTTTCCCCATAAATGCATACCTATGAATAAGCAATCAAAGTACACATTTCTTTCCCCAAAAAAGTAAAGCCTTATGATAACAAAAATTAATAGTTGACGTTCTAACTCTAAAAAGCAAGAAATGGAAAATTGTGTTATTTTCCAAGAATGTATCATTTTATTCTCTTGTTAGCTTGCAATTCAAATGCTGTGTGATTTCTTTTCATTTAGAGACCTTATTCTTATTTTTGTTTCCTGATGTTATATATGGTATGAAAAACTTCGGCAAATATTGCATACTACACAAAACTCATTTCTAACAAGTAATATAAAGAACAATGATTGATATGAAAAACATGGGTATAGTGCAGCTCAGCAAAACTTGTCTTTACTCTCCTTGCTAGCGAGGTATCCTTTTCTGCACTCCACATAGTGTTTAGGACCAGCTTTCTTTCTAGCTCCTCAGATGTAAGACTTGCTGATCTCTCCTTCATTGTCATCTTTGTGACCCAAAATTTGACCTGCCCTTTTGTCTCATTTCATAAGGATCATACTCATCCATGAATTTCTGTTACTCTGATAACTTCTGTAAGTTTGTTGACCTTTTCTAGTAGTAGTTATAGATTTTAGTCAGGGTTTCCTATAAGGAAGAATAACTCAAATAAATGAGAATTAAGGAACTGATTTAAGAGTAAGAAATTGATAGTTGGTCAGCTGAAAATTGTAGTACTTTAGAAAATATACAAAAATAAGAGCTGGCTGCCTTTTTTGACCAAGCTTGTCTAAACCAATATTTAGTACAATAACAAAAAATCAGAGAAAGAAAGCAGTTTGGGAACATTTAATTTTAAGCAGATCCATTTTTATTCATGTTCACCATGAATTTTCCAACACCACCTTAAATCATTTTTGAAACAAGGCAGGGTAGAAATAAACAAACAATTACTAATAATTAATTTCATCATGAAACAATTAGTAATAATCTCATCATGAAAAGACTGCAATTAACTACACTATTTAATTTTCCCCTTAGTTTTAATGTTTCTCTTTCATTGACTATTGAAGAACTTACTATGTTAGTATGTTCTAACTCTAACTCTGACTCTAACTGTAACTCATGATTATGGCCAAGAGAAAAAATTCTTAAAATCTATTTTAAAATATTTACGCTAATATCAGAAATAATTATTCATAGGCTCTTATTAGAATTTTTCTAAGTATTATAATTTTTTTATTCTAATGATACACTGTCATCCATAAGCCATTATTAATGTTAAAGGCAGTTTTCAAAGATAGATTATATTTAAGTATATTAGTTTTAATATCTGTGTTTTAAGAATCTTCCCTAGGTTATTATTTTGCAGATCTATTGTAATGCAGTTTTGGTAAATATTTAATTTGGTTTTATGGCAGTTGACTAGTATCCCATGTGGTAGTGATTTGACTAAATCATTTGTTCCTTTTCCTAGATTGCCTGTGCTGTTTTTGCTGCCCTGTTACATTTCTTCTTCTTGGCTGCCTTCACCTGGATGTTCCTGGAGGGGGTGCAGCTTTATATCATGCTGGTGGAGGTTTTTGAGAGTGAACATTCACGTAGGAAATACTTTTATCTGGTCGGCTATGGGATGCCTGCACTCATTGTGGCTGTGTCAGCTGCAGTAGACTACAGGAGTTATGGAACAGATAAAGTGTAAGTTTATTGTTTTCTTTCTTTTTAAATCTAGGTGAAATAAAAGTGTTGGATTTTCTTGGAAGCTAAGGTCTTTATATTACCTCACAGTGAAGAAACTGGGCAGCAAATGTGTATAATTCAATCCATGGTTATACTTTGGTTATGATGTAAAAAGAAAAAAATACCTTGAGACTTATCATGATGCTGTTTTAAAACAGCGTAATTTTTCTACATCTACATCATAACCTTGTGTAATTATGAAGAGATCATAATTTTATTTTTCTTCAGAACATTAAGACATTAGTCAAAGGAAGAACTAGCTGTATGAAGAGCTATTTGCTAGCATAGGATGGTGCAGTCCCTGACATTGCTGGCTTCTCTTCTTCCTGACAAGTCCGTTCAAGTCACTGGAAAGCCTTTTATATCATCAACAGAAAGAGTATAGGAGCAGGGACAGCCTCTGTTTTTCCCCTTTTTTCCTGGGTAGGCGTTGAGGTAGAGTGATGAATTTTGCTTTCAACATAGCTTTAAACTGTTAAGACATATGTATCGAGATGTGAAGCATATTAGCATGGAGTTCAGATAAAAATATGTTTGCAATCTACATACATATAACAGTTGAGATACCCAGAGTAAATCAAAGTTTTATGAGAAGAGATTAGAAAGTAAACCAAGATAGACCTCTGATGAATAATCATATTTAGAACTAGACCCAGGAGAAAAAAATACAAGTAGAGAAAAAGAAGAGGTAAGCAGAGGCTTAGAAAGATTACCATGAAGTTTAGATTCAAGGCAAGGGAGAAGAAAGTCTCAAGATGGTGTTTCAAAACACCATCAGTGGCCAGACACAGTGGTGCATGTCTATAAAGCTACTTAGAATGCTGAGGCAGGGGAATCGCCTGAGCCCAGCCTTTGAGATTACAGTGAGCTGTGATCATGCCACCTTACTCCAGCTTGGATGACAGAGTGAGAACTCATCTCTAAGAAGCAAAACAAAACTAAAACAAAAAACCACCATCAGTGGTGTTTTATGTCAAAATTAATTTAAGTAAAAAACAAAAACAAACAAAAGAAACCATTTGACCTCTGCAACAAGTCTGTTTTTTTAAGAGGCCCCCAGAGGTCTCTATGTTGCCTGGGCTGCTGGAACTTCTGGGCTCAAGTGATCCACCTGCCTCAGCCTCCCAAGTAGTGCAGCAGCCATTTTTGCAAAGTACTGGAAGCAGAAATCAAATTGGAAGGCGTGAAGACATAAGTTAGTAGTAAGAGCGTTATTTACACCTGGAAGTAAGTTGATTGAAAAATAGTGAAAATATTAACTTATGTGATAATCATGAAGGAAAATTTTAAAGATGAAGTCTTAAGCATATCTAGGGTGAGAAGAATCAAATTAATAGGACGAGATTCATAGAGAGAAAATTCCTTATAGTATATATAGGCAAAATGAAAGGGAAAAGTCTTGGGAGGTAGAAAGACACAAGACTAAACACAAGATTGGAAAATCTTGATTTATTACTAAAAGTGGTTTTAGAATTTGCAAAGTCCATGGCACTAATTTTACAGGTGAGAAAATAAAATACTAGATAAATTAATTGCATTGCCTGTGGTTATAGAGTTAGTGGTAGCAGATTTGAGATAAACCAAGTCAGGGTATTTCAAATAAACTAGGATTTTTTTTTTTTTTTTGAAATTGTAAAATGACCTCACTTTTTTGAGGTGAGTGTGAAGAAAAGGACAGGCAAGGTACATTTTGAAGCAGAGGAACTTTTCCTTCAAGTAAAAGATGCTGATTTCTATTGAGTGAATAGGTGAGGTCATGTCAAGAGAACAGATTTGAAAAGCTTTTAAATGAACACTATGGAAAATGTGCTAAGGAGCCAATTAGACATTAATAAAAAGATTTTCAAGCAGCAGTGTAGGCTCAGATGAGGTTAGATAACTTCAATTTGTACAGAAGTTAATAAGCCAAATTTCATGACTTTCCACCGGCAATCAGCAGTCTGAACATGTTGGCAATAAAACAGCTTGCTTCTCAGAAGTGAGGATTCATAAAAAGGGAACGACAAGAAGAGGACACCAGAATTATTGGGAGCATAGTTAAAACAGCATATGTGAACTATGCTATTTTAAGCACCAACAATACAATTAAAAGAAGACTTATTCCCGTTGAGTCTTTGTCTTGAGTATAGTGACAGGCTATATAAAACCATTTGTCTAAATATGCCAATAACTATTATTTTTTAATCTCACCTTTGTGAATAATCAAGTCTGTGAGTTTTCTGTTGATTCCAGTGACATCTGTGAAACAGACTAGGATTAGTTAAAAAAAAAAAAACAAAAAACACATTATCTGAGGTTGTCCCTAAAGATATCTTAGGGGAGGGGTGTTAGGTTGATATAGGTTTGTTTTTGTTTTTTTTAATAACATCTTTGATATATTCATGTAACATAAAATTCAGTCTTTAAAGCATATACTTCAGTTGTTTTTAGGATGTTTGTGGTATTATGTACTCATCACTATTGTCTAATTTTAGAATATTTTCATCGAAACAAAGAAGAAACCCCTAGCAGTCATTTCACCTAGATCATGGGACTTTACATTTTTCTCAATGCATTTTCTACCACAAAATTGAGTAATATAGTTATTTGTGACCTTATGCTATTTCAAATATTTTTGCTAAGTAGCTCCATTTTGCTCTTTTGAAGTTTCAAATTACATTTTTCTTTTACATCAATTTTTTTCTCCTTAGGTATTTGGAAATTGTCCTGTTACTACTGAACTCATTCAATTTGTTTTGTTTGTGTTTTAGTCATTTACTTTGAGACAGATGTCATTTTTTGGATAGTAGAAATCTATCTTTTCTTAGAATCAATAATATGTAGTCTCTTGTGACTTTGTTAAAGCTTTGGCCATCATTGCTTTAATTTCCTGCACCGTAACTGGAAGCTCTCATTTACTGACATTATTACTGTGTGAGACTAGGGGCTAATTTATTTCCCAGACACTGATTTAAAACAAGCCTTAATGATAGTTCAGTCTTGCAATTATCACTTTTTCCAACACAAAGAGAAGCAAAACAGATACAAAGAAAAGGGAGGGTAGATGGAAAAGAGATAGGAAAAGAAAGGGAAAATTTCATTATTTCAATTATTTCACAGGCGGGCATAACACATTTTAGTGTCTTGTGGTACATTGTAAATAAATTGTCCACACAAAAGCCTTCAGAATACATGTAAAAAATGTTTAACTTCTACTTTTTCGGAATTCATGCAATCCAACATCTATACAGTGCTGTTTTCCCACTGAAGAAGCAGATATTGAAAAGAGAACCAGTACTGAGCCATGGTGTTTACTTGAGAAGTTGAAGTGAACAGATTGTTTCCATCAGGGCTTAATCAAGACATCACAGTGAAAATATAAGCCATTAATTTTTACACAACTCAAAGAATTTCTGTATATAGAATTATATGTCTTGTTTCCTATCATCGAGACTCTTTGTTCCAGTTTCTCTTGCTGTTGTATATTGCTTTTATTTTATTTTATTTTATTTTATTTTATTTTATTTTATTTATTTTTGAGATGGAGTTTCACTCTTGTTGCCCAGGCTGGAGTGCAATGGCACAATCTTGGCTCACCACAACCTCTGCCGCCCGGGTTCAAGCGATTCTCCTGACTCAGCCTCCCGAGCAGCCAAGTAGCTGGGATTACAGGCATGCACCACCACGCCCGGCTAATTTTGTATTTTTTTAGTAGAGATGGGCTTTCTCCGTGTTTTTCAGGCTGGTCTCGAACTCCCAACCTCAGGTGATCTGCCAGCCTTGTCCTGCCAAAGTGCTGGGATTACAGGTGTGAGCCACCATGCCCAGCCTGCTTTTATGTTATTTAATATGGCATTTCCCACTCCCTGCTCACCACATGCATCTTTTTTTTCACACATCTCTGCTGTCTCAAGTTTGCTTGTTTGCAATGTTACCTTCCTATGTACTACACTGATTCTTTAAATATGAAAATGTATAGTCCACAGCCTATAATAAAGTGGAGTTAGCCAGAAATCAGAGATATATTGTCAACTATTTTCTTTAAATTATTATTAAGCTCAATACAGTAAAATTGTATGTCTTGGAAATCTTTTTTACTTGTTTTTGGAACTTCATGATTCTTAAGTTTTTATTCTTCAGTCTTGCCCACTTACAGTACATCTAGAATAAAACCATTGAATGTCTATTACAATAATTCAGATAATAGACATGTCTTCCTTTTCTCTCCTATTAATGCATTTGTTTATTATACTGACAATGAGGTTTTATTTCTGAAACCTTTAATATAATAATAATACCTTACATTTCTAAAATTTAGAGAATTATACTAATGGTAGGAGATCAAATCAGAGATAAAATTGTTTCGTAGGTTAAATAAATGCTATTTTGACAGATATGGAGATAAATATCATATTCCATCTGGCTGATGGATTTTGATGTTTTTCTATGAAATGTTGTTAGGGCTATTGAATTTATTATTATGTATAAAACACATACACACAAAGCATACAAATTTGATTCTGAGAAGTTGCTTAGTTTGCCATCAATTTGCAGTGCTTGTAAGGAGCCATTATTTGTTTAACAAAACCTTTTTATCTGTACTGACATTATATTCAAGAATGTACTTAGAATAACATTTGGTTAAAATAATTAGATATTTTAAAAATCCATTTTAAAAAACAATAATCTTAAAAAAAAAAAACTCTGCTAGTAGACCACAGGTATAAATTGCGCTGTTAATAATGGACATTTATTTTCATTTATCTCTTTCTTATATCTTTTTATGTCTCTCATACTGTTATTCATATGGATATTCAGTGGGATGCCATCAATATGATACTGTCAGAAGATAATTATAGCAAAGGCTGTCATTGACTTAACAGTAATTCAGTCAGGACAGATTTGGAAATTCAGTGCTAAATACTTTGGTTTTATGACCTGAAACTAATCACTTCATTTAAACTTTAATTATTCTAATATTACCAAAACATGCAAACTGTTTGAACAGTAAATTTTTACTTTTAAAAAAATCACATTGATAGTTTATAGCATTTTCCACTCAGTCTCATGTATGAAAAAGCAGTGGTTACCATCATGAGTGGATTGGAAGAAGGAATTAGAAGTGGGTACCAGGAAAAGGGAGAGAGCACACTGGGAAGGGGTAAAGCCCAGAGAATTGTCTAGGAGAGAAAATCTGGGCTAAAAAATTGATGAGTAGTTTCTAAATATGTGGATGAAGTCATGAACATTTATAATCGATAAGAACATTCTTGAGTGCTAGAAGAATAGCCAAGCTGTTAAAAATAATTGAAATCAAATTTTATGATCTGAAAATTGTTGTAAATTATCTATTAAACTTTACATTTGTCTTCCCAGCTCACTAGCTTAAGAGTATCTTTAAAAGGGGTACTCTCTCCTCTGTTAATTAAAAGACCCTAGACTTCCTTATTTTCACTTCATCATCTAACCAGCATAATCATGTAGGTAGAAAAGTGATTATAGATTTCTTAAAAATATCAGATTAGTGTATTATTCAAGAAAGAGATTAGTTAAGGAAGATTGAACTTGATGGTATATGCAAGTTACATGCATAGATTTATTTAATTATTTTGTTCACAATTCCTTAGCATTTCAAATTCATAGAGAATCATATTTTCACTTGAGTATTTTGCTAAGCAATTATTATATGATGTTATAAAATGTCCTTATAACACTTCATTGACATAAAGCATTTACCTTGCTGTAATGTTATCACCAGGTGTGTTTGACTATAGCTTGGCCAGTAGGAAATAATACAGATAATTAAGAAGTATTTGTTATTGACATATGAAGGTCATCATTCAATATGTCTACAGGGAGTACATGTGTAGGTTTATATACTATTTTATTCAAGGCCAAGAACATTTTATGTGTATGTGTAGTAAATACTGAAGGGTTATTGTGTCACCATTTTATCATCCAGAAAGTCAATGATTGGACATATAAAATTATCATCATATCTAAGAATTCTGGATTGAGCATAACTTTTTTCTGTTAAGAAGTTATCCATACCAGGACTATATCAGAGATCATCAGGACCACTGTGCTGTTATTTTTTAAATGCAATGAAATGTTAGACTTAAAATTGAATATTGGACCTGAGTTCCTATTGGTACCAAAGAAGTATAACAACTTCCACAGCTATCATTAGACATCTAAAGATCATGTATAATATATGATGACTTTATCCACTAGGATGGCTACAATAAAAGGTACACAGTGACAAACATTGTTGAAGATGTGGAAAATCAGAACCCTCATATATTGCTGGTGGCAGTGTCAAATGGTGTAGCTAGCTCCTACAGAAAATCGTTTCACAGATTTTCAAAAGGTTAAACATAGTTTTGATCCAGCAATTCTACTCCTAAGCATTTATAAAAAAAATAAATAAAAACTAAGGTCCATGTTAAAACTTGTATACAAGAGTTTATAGCAGCATTATTTATGTTAGCCAAAGCATGGGAATACCCAATGCCCATCAACTGATGAAAAGATAAAATGTGTAATACCTAAATGATGGAGTATTTTTTGGCAATAAAAATGAAGTATTAACACATGCCATAAAATACATAAACTTTAAAATTATTATGTTAAGTGACTAAAGCCAGTTATAAAAGACTATATATTATATGTTCCCATATATATATATAATGTCCAGAATAGGCAAATCTTTAAAGACAGAAAATATAGTGGTTGCTAAGATTGGGGAGAGTGTGGATGGGTCATTGTAGAGCAGTGGGAGGTCGAAAATGGGGAGTGACTTTTGGTGGGTACAGAGTTTCATTTTGGTAAAATGAAAATGTAAAATTAGATTATGCTGATGGGTTCACAACTCTTAAATATACTAAAAACCTTGGAGTTATACTCTGTTAAATAAAGGATTTGTGATATATAAATCGTATTGCAGTGAAGCTGTTTAATAATACTAAAAGTTTCTCTAACATTGAGATGACCTTATATTTAGAAAGATCTGATATTTTGACTTGAGACCTGTTTCAGTAATCTGTGCATTATATACAGCATATAAATTTCTCACCTACTCATTGAGAATTTATAATTATCAACCAATCTACACCTTTAGTTGTTTTATAACTTATATCATTATTCTCTGGAGAAACATCTAGTGCCACAGAGAGTTTGGAGTCAGGTAGACTAGAATAAAATTCAGTCTCAACTACTTATTATCTGTGTGGCTGTGGGTAGTTTACCCGAGTATCACATTCCTAATCTGTAAAGTGGAAGTTATTATAAGTACCTTGCAAGACTCTTTCGATGTTTGAAACTGTGTGTGTGTGTGTGTGTGTGTTTGTACGTATTTATGAATCAGTGTATGTATATACACAATGTGTATGTATGTATGTAAACAGTATGTATATATGTAAAATATATGCTAGACATCTATGTCTAGCATAGTTAAGTATTTATTAAATTAGAACTTTTATTATTACTGGTAGTATTATTTGGCTGATACAAATAAAGAAATACAAACATGATCAGCAACGTTGTTTTCAATTATAAAATAGATTGTATTAAAAAGCAACCACTTACTAGAGTAGCGATTACAATTCTTGTTTTATTTTTACTTTCAGGTTCAGGGGTACGTGTGAAGGTTTGTTATATAGGTAAACTTGTGTCACGGGGGCTTCTTGTACACAATTCTTATGATATCATCTTCTACTAAGATGAGACCATGGCAATCACTCAACATTTAGTAGTATTAATAAATTATAATAGCCATAATTCTTATCTTTATAGTCCATCATAGAATGTAGGATGCATTTTGCTGAAAAAATGAATGAAACTCTTTTAAAAAATATAACATGTTGAGGAAATAAAGACAACACAATCTATTTTTGATATATTAGAAGTAGTGTTTAATTCTAAGATCCAAAACTGTAGCAGAACCTCAAATGCTAGTCTTGACCACCACTGATTGCACTCCATCCCTGTATCACTCCATCAACCTTTTTTAAAAATTCATGCACTTGCTTGCAAAGCATTTCAACATTAGATGTATGAATGTGCTGCAATGAAAATGGCATTAAAAAAATTCCTAACAATCATATTATGCAATAAGCTGAGGCCTAGATTTATTATACTTGGCATATATACCTGTCCCTTTTCTCTCTTCTGTCCTTCTTTTTTGCCTAGTTTATTCCTTTCTTATTCTCTCAATCTTGCCATATATATATAAATATAATACATTATATTTATAAAATACATTTATATAGAAATATATTTATAATATTACATGATATATATAATATACATATATAATAAACATGAGTGTGGTCAGAATGCACTTGTTTTCTCAAGTCTCTTATGTCTTTTGTTACAGTACTTTTATAAACATAATGTATAGATGATATACATATGATTGAATTTCATTTATAAAAAAGAAATTGCCATATCTTAAAAATTAAATGTGAATGGCCAATCCAAATTACTAATTTCACAAATTAAATGTTGCTAGGTAGATAAAGGCAATTTTCAGATAAATTGTATTCTTCAATAGCGGGTCTGTCTTACCATTCACAAGCTGGACTTCAGTGTGTTTAGTGTGATAAATTGTTCTTCTAGCTTTGTCTCACCTTAACCAGTGTTTTTACCTTGTATCTAAATGTCATTGAATGGTCAGACTTATAAAACTCTGAGGTAGGATATATGTGCTCAGGCATGTATGTATACACCCCACATAATGTTCTTCTCCACCTTAAAGGCTGAGTGAATTGTTTTAACATAGGCACAGTGAACTGGGACAGGAATCATGCAAATTTTTAAGGTAGTTAATAGGAAGAGGAGGAAATACAGAAGGCTTTGAGAAAGCCAGCATGTGGCCAGAAACAACAGCAGGTGTGGCCATATGGCAATCAAATTAGAAAAGGGATTCTTGCCACACAGCCTTCCAGAAGAGAGTAAAGCCCCAGCAGCCCTCATGGAGGGATGATTTACTAAGTACATTTTACGTATTTTATATTGCCTCTTTCACTGTTCAATTCCAAAGGAAATGTAAATCCATTTTACCAAATAGATATAAAATTTTTCTCAAAGAATAAAAATAATCATTTTGAAATGCTCCTTTACATTTAGAAAAGATCACTATGCCAAAAGCACATTTCCAAATAAAGCATTGGCTAAGCTGAGACCATTTTCAAAAAAGCAAAGTTTTGCAAGACTACAATTTTACTTTAACAAAACATTTGGTGAGATTATTTAATATTTTAAAATTGCCTTAGTCCAAGACAACTGTTAATAATATAATTAAAGTTATTTGTTTAGATTCCTTAACTTGTAAAATAATCTTCTATAGAAGATTGTGAAGCACATTTCTTTTTCTAAAAATGTGTTTTAGTTCTCAGATTAGCTTTCAAAAACTTATTTGACCTGCAAAATAATGAGAGCTGTATTATTAAGTCATTCTTAAAACGTATTATTACTATTATATCATGTTGCTATAATTTCAGCAGCATTCATGGGCTGCAGTTGTGTGTGTGTGTGTGTGTGTGTGTGTGTGTCTGATCTAGTCTGGGAAAATGTCCATGTTTTGGTTTTGTCCTTCATTGTTTTTTTGTTTTTGTTTCTGTTTCTTTTTTTCTTTCTTTCTTTTTTTTTTTTTTTTTTTGAGGTGAAGTCTCATTCTGTCGCCCTGGCTGGGGTGTAACGGCATGATCTTGGCTCACTGCAACCTCTGCCCCCAGATTCCAGAGGTTCTCCTGCCTCAGCCTCCCGATTAGCTGGGATTACAGGCATGCATCACCAGGTCCAGCTAATTTTTGTATTTTTAGTAGAGATGGGATTGCACCATGTTGGCCGGCTGGTCTCGAACTCCTGACCTCAAGTGATCTACCCACCTCGGCCTCCCAAAGTGTTGGGATTACAAGCCTGAGCCACATGCCCAGCCTCCTTCATTGTTTCTACCCTGAGGGAAAATACAATTACGATCTTTGTTCAGAACTTAGACCTTTGAAAATCTTCCTTCCCCAAGAGTTTCTTTTCTGTCTCTCTCTCTCTCTCTCCCTCTCTGTCGCTCTTTTTCGCTCTCTCTCATACACACATACACCCTCTCTCTCTCTCTTTTATTAAGTTGGTGACAAGCTAGCCTATGGTCGGAATGAAGACAATGTTCATATTTCAACCTTGAATTCTCTGGTTTGTTTCTGCTTATATTTAGCACTACACTTCTGTTTCATATGACCAAGTTTTTTGAACACACCGTCACAACAAAAGGGTAACTAATTATCCAAAAAAACCAATGGTGTTTAACTGAGCGTTGATTGCTTCACTAATAGCATTTTTTCGAACAGGTTTATTGTGTTTACTTTGAATAAAGAAATTATCTTGTCTACATAAAAAATGAGAACTTGTAGTCAGTTTCTTGTTAGAGTGCCTATTGTACTTCTACTGAAATTAGTTTACATGTATTTAACTTAATAGAAGAAGGCCGGACTTCGTTTTTCGTTTTTGTTTTGTTTTTGTTTGAGACGAAGCCTCACTCTGTTGCTCAGGCTGAAGTACAGTGCCGGGTTCATGACTCACCACAGCCTGGACCTCTTGGGCTCAAGCCATCCTTCCACTTCAGCCTCTCGAGTAGTTGGGACCACAGGCATGCATCACCATCCCCAGCTATTTTTTTCTTTTCTTTTCTTTGTAGAGATGAGGTCTCACTATATTGCCCAGGTTGGTCTTGAACTCCTAGGCTCAAGCGATCCTCCTGCCGTGGCCTCTCAAAGTCCTGGGATAACAGGGGTGAGCCGCTGTGGCTAGCCTCTTCATTGTTTTAAAATGGGCTTTTTGTAGGCAATCTGTTTTGGTTCAAGGCTTTTTTTTTTTTTTTGCTTAAAAATCTAGCTCTTAAAATAAGTTTAAACGTTATAGCAAAGTAAAGGAAGCCAAAAACCATAATAAACATCATTGCCTCCATTACTCAGATGTTAAAATTGTTAGCATTTTAGTGTATTTGCTGTCAGTAATTACTAACCTAAAACATATGGCTAAAGCCCATTTTGTTCACTTCTAGTGCTCTCTACTCTTATGTGAGAGGCAACCACTAACATGAGTTTGGTGATTTTTTTTTCTTTCCATTAAATAACATATATATATCCATCAAAAATATATTGTGTGTAGTTTTTAATGTCTGTGTATGTATGTTTAACATGTATATATACACACTATATTATATATACATTTGATATAGTTTAGATTCTGTCCCGTACTGTTTTACTCAACTTTGGTTTTTTTTTTTTTTTTTTTGAGAGAGGGTCTCACTCTGTCACCCAGGCTGGAGCACAGTGCCGTGATTTCAGCTCACTAAAGCCTCAACCACCTGGGTTTAGGTGATCCTACCACCTCAGCCTCCTGAGTAGCTGCGACTACAGGGGCACACCACCATGCCTAGCTAATTTTTGCAGACACAAGGTTTTGCCATGTTGCCTAGGCTGGTCTCAAACTCCTGGGCTCTAGTGAATCACCCTCCTTGGCCTCCCAAACTGCTGGTATTACAGATGTGAGACACCACACCCAGCCCCCAACTTTTTTTTTTAAATCCTATTGACATATGTAGATCTACTTCCTCCTTTTTAACTGTTTTATAACATTTCATCATATGAATAGAAAATATTGTATTTATTCATTACTTTTTTGATAGGCATTTCTAATTTCCCTTCTTAATAGATTTCTGTTATTCCATTATTGCTTAGGTTTAAGTAACTTTTATAATCACAGAAATATTTGAGTACTTAGGATTTCCATGTTTATATTATATAGCAAACCAGTCTTGAATATTTACCACTGGAGTTATTTTCTTCTGATGCCTCAATTATGGCAAAATGGCAAATAATTCAAGATATTATTTTTAACATCAAATGTAATTTGTTCAAAATTTACATTAATCTTTCTCATAACTAGTCACTTCCATTTTGTCTTCCTGTCATCCTGAAGAACGAAAATGTAATTTCCCAGAGGTTTTAAAAATTGGGGGAGTATTAAATGTAGCTGAAATTAAGTGATTAATAATTTACTTTTGGGTCATGAATCAACTTCATGGGATGCTAAGGATCATTTGCAACCCCAGAAGTATGAGCAGTAACAATGCACTTTTTAAGACTCCAGAAATCTCAAAGGTTGGCTGCCCAACCTAATTAAACTTCAATCTTCTGATACCAAATTTATTTCTTCTTTGTACCACATTTCCTCAGATCTTCTTGACAGGAAAATGTCACTTTGCCTGACAGCTGATAGACAGGTTATGTAGCACCATAATCGGAGAGAAAAGGATAGCTTAAAGCTACTTGATTTAATGGCTATGTGTATGGCTTTTTCTTTCTTTATCTTTTTTTTTTTTAAAGTTTCTATGACAGACACAAAAGGCCTTAGCAAATAGGCCCAGTGCCATATTTTCCTGCTTCCTCCAGGGCTAATTATCTTACTCCATCAATAGTGCTGTCAGAAATTGGGCACATAATTCAGCATTTAAATGAACAAGCAATGTAATATTTCCTGTCTCCCAGTGGAATGCTTTGCAGCTCACATTCTTCTCTGTCACTCGTTCACTCTTGATGTATGTCCCATACCCAGTCCTTGAATACCTTCTCTCCCTTGTGTTTCATTGCAGATGTTGGCTCCGACTTGACACCTATTTCATTTGGAGTTTTATAGGACCAGCAACTTTGATAATTATGGTAAGAATTCCTAATTAACTATGTGTTTCCCAGCTCAAGAAGTAAAACTTTCACTATCCCAGTACTGACTGTCTTTAATTTACAGAAGTTAATTTGGGGAAAGCATGTACTTATTTGACCCTACATAATTCTAGCAATTAAACACTCATTATAGTCTACTTTTATGTTGTAAAATAGTTAATCAAAACAGGTGGGAGAAGAAAATATTCATTTGCAAAAGCTTATGGAGTGTTATAGCTACTCAAGGGTCCAATCCAACATAATCCATTTGGTTTTATAGATATTTGAACAAGGATGACTCTAAGGTTGAAAACAGTGTATTTCCATTATTTTTCTTTTGGATAATTTGAATTGGGAACTGACAGAACTTAGAAAGGTGGGAAAACACCTGACTGTTCCTATCAGCTTTGTTTTTTATATGAATCTTGAAAACTTTAAAATTTAAAAGCAAAACTTTAACATTTTACTTGAGAATGGCACAATCACATTAAGCCTGCATTCTGGAATCATGCTTCCTTTTCTGTTTTTAGATCCATAATATTCTGATTTCAAGAATGGATTAACTTAATTTAGATAAAACTGTTAGTATAATTGCTTATGTACTTATCATTTTAAAAATACAAAGTTGCTATCCATTTTGTGAATAAAATGTTAGCCTATTGACTTTGGATAAATATAGGTCTCCAGTTTCTTATCTGAAATCTTTGGGACAAGATGTATTTTGGAATCAGAAATTTTTCAGACTTTGGAAAGATAATGTGGTACATATATTGCATAATACACAATAACCCTAGTGAGGAATAGGCAGTTACCCAAAATCAAACACATCAACAAATACTCACAGTGGAGACTAGGCAGCACTCTGTAATCAAATACAGTATTTCAACAGAAAAAAAAAAAAAAGGAAAGGTAAGAGCAAATAGTGGAAAGACCATGGACAGCCTTATGTCAATTCAAATTAGGTTTTCTCACCACATAGATTTACTTCATGTTAGGTTTTTTGGCCACTGAATGGATTTTTTTTTTAACAACCTTCATTTTGCAGATTTTTTGGATTTGGGGATGATTGATAAAGTATTGCGAACATGTATTTTTGAGAGTATTTCAGGAGGGCTTTTATTGCCAAGTTGTGGAATACATAAATTAATCAAGTGGTAAAGGGCAACTCACTATGTGGTTTTTTATGCAGTTTACTTGTGTGTGATATATGAAGTTTACATGAGAGCTTTCTGTTTTTCTGTTTTGTTTTGTTTCAAATTTTATGCTTTCTCTGTTTCCAGTGATATGACAATACCATTGGGGGTTTCCTTTACTTTAGTCCTCATTTATTGTAGCATCAGAATTTAAACAACATTTTATCATCCTTTTGAACTAGCTACACAAAAATTTATTGATTTTAGTATTTGTATTTTTGTAATACAGTATTTGAAAATGTGTCACTAAATAATACATTTAGATAAATGTTCAGAGTGTAGAAATAGTAACACACCTAAAAAAGTATTGTTTTTGTTTTGACATACACTAGACTTTGAATTGTTACAAAATTTCCACAGCATCATTCCAGCTGATGCTGATTTTGTATTTGTGTGATTTGGCATAGCAGGCATAGTAGTGCTTTGTAACTCAGTAGTATCCCAATTCTCAAAACTGGCTTATTGCCTTTACTAAAACACTAGGCAGTCATCTACGATCCAATTCCTTTAAAAGTGTAGTGAGACCTAATTTCCCAGAACAACTCATGTGTTACAGAGAATAAATTTGCTTTTTTGTTCCTACTCCAATTATGCTACATAACACTACCTTTTGCATTCCAGCTTAATGTAATCTTCCTTGGGATTGCTTTATATAAAATGTTTCATCATACTGCTATACTGAAACCTGAATCAGGCTGTCTTGATAACATCAAGTAAGTGATTTTTATTTTTGTTTTCTATAGGTTGCGTTACATTTATACTCCAAACTATCCTTTCTATTATATCAAAATCTTATGACAAAAGGATAAAGAATATGGGTGTATTGTCTTTGCTAAATAAGATTATTGATTGACTATCAAAGTGACTTGATCTGCCTGAAAATAAGTATAATAAAGTTCTGTTTTCAAAGACACTTTTTCTCCTAAATTCTAATTTGGAACATGATAAGTTTTAAATATCTATATTCATTGTGTCCTGAAAACAAACACAACGTTTCCATTTAGGGCAGGTTATTCTTTTTTTTTTATTTTATTTAATTTTGAGATGGAGTTTCGTTCTTGTTGCCCAGCCTGGAGTGCAGTGGCGTGATCTCAGCTCACTGCAACCTCCTCCTCCCGGATTCAAGCGATTTTCCTGCCCCAGCCTGCCGATTAGCTGAGACCACAGGTGCCCACGACCACGCCCTGCTAATTTTTTTGTATTTTTAGTAGAGACGGGGTTTCACCATGTTGCCCAGGCTGGTCTCAAACTCCTGACCTCAGATGATCCGCCTGCCTTGGCCTCCCAAAGTACTGGGATTACAGGCACGAGCCACCGCACCTGGCCTGATTATTGTTTCTTAGAGCAATTACCGCATCACTTCCTCACACTCCATCTCCCCCTCCAGAGCAATGTGATGAGAGCCAGATGATGGTACCTACATGTACCAAAAGGGGAATTTTACATCACAGAAGAGGAACCCTGGAATTATGAATGTGGGCATTTATATAGGAGCTGTTAGATGGCTGCCATCCCCTTCTGAGAGAGAGAAAGAAACCTTCCTAATGTAAATAGATACTTTGTAATATAAAAATATGGCTCTAAGTTTTACCTCCCTTTGAAATATTAACACTTAACCTCCTGGGAGCTAAAGCTAAATCTCTCCAGAAGTCTTGATCTATTTAATCATCTTTCAAGTTTGAAAGTTTGTTCTTTAACCCAAGTTCCACTTTTGTACATTCAGAAAGTTCTGCCGTGCAGAAATATGAAAATATTCACATTACCTTTCAACAGTAGTAGTATTTTACACAGGCAAAAAAAGTAGCTAATTTACATTTTCTGAAAAGAAAAATAGTTGCAGTCCTTGATATAACAAAAAAATTATCGTGTTTCTTTGGAATGTATAATATTTTAGAAAGATAGTAATATTTAGATGCATATTAGTTATTAAGATATGATATATTAAATTGCATTTTCATATAATTTGCCTATGCTGGTGTTATATTTATTAAACGCTTTTACTTAAATGAGTGTATTTTCAGAAGTTTCATGAGGTAATCTGTGACTTTTCTGTGCTACTGACATTCTCCTTGAACTACCTCAGATAGCAATTATGTCACCCATTTCCCATCTTTCTACATTCGGTGCCTGACAGTTCCTGGCCCATAGTAGACCCTCAATGAATGGTTACAGAATAAAGTAATATATTAAAGACTTTAGTGACTAAGGTGTATTGACATTAAGTAGTTAATTTCATTGAAGGAATTATTTGTCTACATTAAATAAAAAAGATAACCAAGGAATTAGAAAAATTAAAATATAGTGGTGCAAAATAGACATTATCTACAATGAGTGATAGTCTTTTGTAATTCTCAATATTACTTAGTTGAGATAATAGTCATTGCATTGTTTAATTATGTACAATTAAACTGTCCTTCTAAAGTACAGTGTTGGTTTCTTAGACTATTTGTTCCTGATGAAATTGAATTTGCATAAATTAAATAGGCACATAAATTTATCATATTGTACTTTTACCCACGTTAGCACAAATTACATCTTTGTACCTATTTTGTAGTATAAAATAAAACATAAGTAATACTTTATTTATTATTTATATTATGTATTTAAATACTATCAGAAATAAGGGAATAAGACTTTAACTTTTATGTAGCACTATGTTATAAATTAGCAAAAAGGATCATTCTTTGTCCTATATTTCAAGTATACTTTTTAGGTAATTTTTTTTTCTTTTTTACTTTTTTGTCTAATTCAACAAAAGGTAAAGACTTTTGCTTACCTTTATGATTTGTATTTAGTACTGTCACATAGTTTAAAATATCAATTTCTTTGTATAATGTTCATATGTATTTCTTTAGGTAATGTGGGTGAATCTTTATGATATCATTGTTTAGAAAAATAATTAAACATGAAAAAAATCAATAATTATATTTAGTGGCATTGGTAGCATCAAGTTTTATATTACAAAGCAAATAAAGTCTTAAATGAAAATATCTTAATTTCAATTATGTCTAAACTGTTTTCTAGGTTATATTCTTTGGAAAGTATTTAATCTCTCTGAGGCTTCCTCTCTTTGAAATGGGTATAATAATGACATATACCTGACCATTAAATGGGCAGAAGAACATAAACCTTTGATGATGCTTTTTAAAAAATTTAGTAAATGAAGAAGATAAATTGGGTAGTTGTTAGAAGGGGTATAGAGGATTTTTTTTTCTTTGTTTTAATTTTTATTTATTTATTTATTTTTTCAAGAGGTAGAGTGTTGCTCTGTTGCCCAGTTTGAAGTGCAGTAGTGCCATCAAAGCCCACTGCAGCCTAGACCTCCTGGGCTCAAGATACCCTCCCACCTCAGCATCCTTAGCAGCTGGAACCAGAGGCATGCACCATCACACCTGGCTAATTTTTTTGTGTTTTTTATAGAGATGGGCTTTCACTATGTTACCCAGGCTGGTCTCGAACTCCTGGCCTCAAGCTATCCTTCCGCTTCAGCCTCCTAAAGTGCTGGGATTACAGGCGTGAGCCACTGCACCTGGCTGAGGATGGTTTTAAGTTGAAAGAATTATGAATATAGATATATTGATGGAAAAGAACCAGTGATAGAGAAATTAAGAATATAGGAAAGGAGAATTACTTTTATAGTTGTGATCTGAGGTTGTGTAGAGAATGTGATCCAGAACAGTGGTAGAGCAATTCCACTACATTGGATTTCAGGAAGGACATTTTTCCAGTAAGCTAAAAGAAGCCACACAGGAGGATCCGTTTCCACTGAGACTGGATGGAATAAATAACAATAGGTGTGATGCAGATATGTTGGTGGAACTGGGGTAGCTCAGTGAATTGAGGGATTTCTGCCTAGTCTCCTCAATGAGGTAGGAAAGATAGTCTTTGGCAGGATAACGGGACATGTTGAAGAAAAACAACAAGGAAGGTATCTCCAGAAAATATTCCTTAATCTTTTCCAGAATCTGAAGAAAATTTCATTTTTATTTAAAATACATTATATTAACAATTTAAGAAGTGGTTGTAAAGAAATCAGCAGGGCATAATTGCTAAAGAAAAAAGGAGTTAAGAAGAGTAATAATGATTTTGAACATTAAGTAAAACTGAAAATCTGGCATGTTTTTAAACAAGAATAAGGCTCTGTATAATATGTATTCAAAATGGTATAGTAAATGTGAGAGTGTTCGCTTTAAAGATATAAGTATCATTTATCTGGAAAACTTTTTTTTATTATATTGGGGAAAGCATTAAAGTTAATGTTTACTTGTATTTTTCAAAAATGTTTGTAAAATGGTGAACAAGACAGGCCCCCTTGTTCAATTCATTAAGAATAAAAAATCACCACGTAAAGCCCTTTGGAAGTCAGTGTCTTTCTAAAACAAGTCATTCATTCAGTTACCAAGTATTTGTTGCTTTGATTATACACGTTCTTTCACACACATATATCTCCTTTATCTAAAATGTGTTTGCTTCTCACCATATTCACTGCCACTGTTTTCTTTAAGCCACTATCATCTTCAGAATCACTGCAGTGGTCTCCTAACTTCTCTGTCCACATCAATTCTTGTCCCTGCCTTCACTGGCTAGAGAGATCTCTTGAAAAACTTAAATCTGATCATGCAACACTCTGAGGTAAAACTCTTCAAAAGAGCCCATTACTCTTAACTGAAGGTCAGACTTCCTGCCAAGGCCCATTAAACCTCCCTGATCTAGTTGCCGTTGTCTTTCTTCAGCCTCATTTTATGCATTTTGGCCCTCTGGCCCTTCTAGATATGCTCTCTTTTGCCTCAGATCTTATCTCTGCTGTTTCTCTACTCACTTTCTTTTCCCTAACGCTATGACTGGCTGACTCCTATTTATCCTAATTAATTAAATTATTATTTTATTATCTTAAAAATTAACTTTTAAAAATTCTAAATTTATTGCAAGTCATCATAGAAAACCCCTTTTGATTTTAATAGAGAACATTTAATTGGTTGGCTCATTACTATATTAAATAATTCTCTAGAAAAAATAATAAAAAATAGAGTGAAGTAATAAAGGTAATATGATTACAGGGGAAATGAGGTATGCCAAGTCTTGGATTTAACTAAAAAAGTAATTAAAATTAAATAATACATGCCTGTATTATTTGCTGCTTGCTTACTTGTCCTTTGTCTCTTTTTCATCCAAATAGGTAATTATAGTTAGAGGAAAGAATTCCAATCATTTGAATATTCTCATTGAGTTTCTGACAGGTCAAAATCAGTGCTTACAATAATCATAGCAAAACTCTAACCTAATTTAAAAATAGTATATGTAAATATGAATAAACCTGTTATTGAATTGTTACCAGCACAAAATTAACTTACAGTATGGCTGAAGTACTATGACATGTGAAACATTTGTAAGGAGCCTTTAGAACTCTCTTGACATTTACCTTCAAAATAAAAATTGATAGTTTCTCTAATCACCCACTTCTATTATTGAAAAATATTAATTAACGAATGTATTTCAAAATAATTTGCTTAATAACATCTCAAGTTATTTTGAAGAAAAAATGAAATAATGGCCATTTTAAGACGTAGAAAAGAACATTGGTGCCTATGTGAAGGGAACACGGAATCTACCAGGCTTTGCTTTTCTGTATCCATCCCTTTGTGCCTTCTCATCAAAGGACTTCTGCATAAAGACTTATGATGTCACCGGGTCATGTTTTCTGATTTCTAGTCTCTCTCCTTAGGTTTTATATGAGTGATAGGTTGGCAAAGACTCTGTCAGATGGTTTAAACAAGTATTTGCTTAAAGATACACCTTTTACTTTTTTTTCTTCTTCCCTAGTCTCTAATTGTCAAAGAAGAAATAATGGTCAAGGGGAGTAATAACTTGAGTGTCAAACCCAGTTGGGTTTGAATTTCTGTTCAGTCCTGTAATGTTTACACGACCTTGGCAAGTAACATCAGAGGTCTGGGTCTTACTTTCTTCTCTGAATTGGGAATAATTATACCTATTTCATAGAGCTTTGTGATAATTACATGAAATCACATATGTAAAGAATACAGCATATAATTTGTTGCTCGTAGAGGATGGTTTGAATATTTTTAACCACTCTGTATGGAAATGCCCTGCTGCCTTTGATTCCTTGTATTTTTAATGGTGAAGCTTTGCTCAGCCTGTATAAAAATCCCATTAGAATTTGACTGGTTTTGTTTACCATATGGTATCATGAAGAATTATGCATGATATGATTCTTTCTTTTTTTAGCCAAACTTATCTTATTATGAAAGAATTGGCTCCAGGGGTGGAATGCTCATTTGATTAATAAATAGCTAGTTCTGTTCTTAGTTCTGGAGGAAAAGAATAGTATCCTCAGTGAGCTTGGACACCTGCCATATGCTAAGAAATCTAAGAAGGCTTCTGAATCGCTTCAGGGATGAATAGTAAAATACCTTACCAGTACCCATAATAACTTATTATATTTCTTAAGAAGGTAACCTTTACTTTAAGAAACATGTGTCTAAATGTTAGTAAAAACAAGTCAGAATTACATTCAGCTTGATGAGTATTATATTAGTACTTTGTGGTTGAGGTCTATAAAAGTAAAGGCAGAAAATCAAATGGACATATTCCTGAAAAATACAACAATATCGCAAGAATATTTTAATGCTTTAATTTTTCAATTTCACATTAATATAATGTATATACTTATGAAAAATGCATCTTAATGTTAATAATAAATATATATAGCCTACTTGCTAAAATTATCTCGTTTCTATACTATAGTCAAAGCAGTAACTTAAAAGTTTAAGCCTTTATGAGAACAGTAAATCTAGCTCTGAGTTGTATAGTAAATAAAAATTTCATCAATTGCAGAGTTGTCTGGATGAGTTTGAGGAAAATTTTTAGAACTTTCTTATTCTTAAATACTAGTTACTGATAAAAATACTGATATACCGATTTTTATTTTTAAGAAGGAGGCTCAAAATTGTCTATGCAAACAAAAATATTAGCTTATATCTCTATATATTTTATTCACGGTTTGTCTTTCACCATCAAAGCTATTCAATTAAAATCAAGATTTTACAGATTTCTAATTATTTTAAATATTTAGAGATAGTACGTTTAAAAACTGTTACACGTTTTGTAAAAAAGATTATTAGGTCAACATGCTATACTGAAGATGTGTTTTCCCAAATTTTAAAAATCAAATGTACTTCTCCATGCCCATGTATATACTGTGAACACTTTAGTTTTAAGAATTAGCTAGAAACAATAATACATTTATTTTATTCATTGTAGTAAGATAGAATCATTTTTAAAGAGAATTCTGAAAGTGAATTTAATTTGTCTGTTTTCCCATTTTTTCTGTCTTCCTCTATTTCATTGATCTGTGTTTAAACATTACTAGAAATCACCATAACAATATCATAAGCGATCCAAGTGTATTTAAAGAGTAATACAATCCAAACGACATTGTGTGGAGCTTTGTGTATTTTTAATGACACTACTAGACTTGCTTCAGACAAGTTGAGACTTTCCTAAGGTAATAGTGGGTCCTTTGCTGATTGCCTTAATTTTAGCATTTAAATGCATTTAGCAATCACTTCTTTGAAAACTGAATTTCAGTCACTGATTCAAAAAGCTGTTCATTCTGCAAGTGTTATTGTCCATCTCATTGTATCCTTTATTTTAGGCTATAGTTTTAAGTTTTCTGAAATGTAAAAGGGCTGCTCTCTTTTTTGGCTTTTCTTTAAAATGCATTAAATTTCCCATATGATCTTTCTGTGAATCAGGGTTTATGCATAAGTGTATTTAACATATTTTGTCGACTGGAAGCTCACATTTGAGAAAACTGGTTTGAAGGATGACTGCCATAGGCACAATGGAATTGTTTTACATTAATCCTTGAGATAAAATTATAGTTTCACTTTTCCCCAAAATAATTAGGTTTCTATCAGATATAGGAGAGTCAAGTGCTAAGGATGAGAAAGTCTAAAAACCTATCTAAGGGGAAAATGTCTTCTTCATAATGAAAACATAAAAATTAGCAGGTTCTCTGTTCTTTTTATAGAGCTTAGACTCAGATTACCTTTATATCCCACAAGAAATGTGCAGTCAGACTATGGAAATGCTTTAAAATCTGAATTAATTTAAACTAGCTATTCATAAGACTATAGTTTTTCCCCCAAATGGTGAAGAGTAAGATTTCATAAGAGTGGAATAAATCAGAGAATAGTTACAATAATTAACTTTTGTGTTCCATATTATTCACATATTTTAATTTTAATTTTAATGTATGAACTTTGATTTGATTTTATCCTTGTTTATTAATTTATTCAACAAATGAGAAATATGAAAATTGTGGATATGTTTCAGAGTTTACAGAATTCGCTAGTTTTTATTTTATTTATATATATACATATATACACACATATATATACACATATATATATACACACACACACACACATATATATATATATATATATATATTTTTTTTTTTTTTTTTTTTTTTTTGAGAAAGGGTTTTGCTCTTGTTGCCCAGGCTGGAGTGACTGCAGTGACATGATCTCGGCTCACTGCAACATCCACCTCCCGGATTTAAGGGATTCTCCTGCCTCAGCCTCCCAAGTAGCCAGGATTACATGCATGTGCCATCATGCCCGGCTAATTTTTTGTATTTTTAGTAGAGATGAGGTTTCACCAAGTTGGCCAGACTGGTCTCGAATTCCTGACCTTAGGTGATCAGCCTGCTTTGGCCTCCCAAAGTGCCTGAGCCGCGGAGCCCAGCCTACATTTTTATGTAGATTCTAAGAGAATGGAGTGGAGTGTGACTCCAAGGTTTTTGGCTTGGGGTACTAGAACAGTGAGTGGTTATTACTGAAATGCAGAAAACTGTGGAGGTTTCACTTTTGGGGGTAGGACAGTTTTTGTTTTTGTTTTTGTTTTTTTGCAAGATAACTTGCTGGACATCTCAGTGCAGATGCTGAGTTGGAAGTTGGAGTAGTGAAAGCTGAAGATACAATTTGGAATCATCAATGTATAGATTTTATTTTTATTTTTTTGCATTTAGTGTTACTTATGTTTTATTTATTTTTGGTATTGGTTTCACTTTATATATCTATTATTTTCTATAATAGCAAATTATCCTGGTTTTCTAAAATTTAAGGCAGTTATATATTTACTTTTAAAACATTAAGAAAATAAAAGTGAGATGATTTGAAAAAAATACAACAGTGAAAATGGCATAAAGATAGAGCAAACAATTGAAATGGTGACTTTCCAGCCAAACTAATTTCTCTCACTAGTCACTAAAAAGTATGTTTCTGTTAGAATGGCCACTGCTGGAAGTATCAAATGCTGACCACTATGGTGTCCTAAATCACAGTGGCACTGGTGATACATGAAACTTAAAATTCAGAAGTAAGTGTTCTAGAGTTGGTTCAAAAGCTCAATAATGTCAACAAGGATCAAAGCTCTTACATCATCCTCGGAATGCTGGCTGTTGTCATTCACTGTATCATCTTGTGGTCCAAGAATGACTTCTTCAGCTCCAAGCATCATTATATCCTTTCTTGGTTGCATTGAAAAGCAGGAAAGAAGAGATAAGAGAAGGGATTCTCTTCATGAGCCTTTCCTCATGGGCTTGTCTCCCATGTTCAGGATGTAAAATATTCCTCAGAAGCCCCTTGCTGGCATCACATGTCTGAATCAAATGACCACTCCCGGCTGCAAGGGAATCTGGGAAAGCAAAGGTCTGGCAAAGGGGCTGTGGGAACAGGACATTCTCAACATTTGCAGAGCTCAGGGCAAGAGGACAAAATGATTATATATATATATATATACATATATATATACACACACATATATATATACACACATATATATACGTATATATATATATATGTGTATATATATATGTGTGTATATATCTCCTAACCTCCTCTGGTGATAGATTACACCTTCAAAACCACTTGGAAGATCAAGTATGAGTTTAGAATCCTTTGACATCTTAGAGTTCCATCCAGGAGCCAGGATGTGGCTCCTGGCTCACTGCCTATCTTCCTTCTCTTCCTGCCTCCAGCTAGATACCACAACATGTGGGGCCTCATGCACAGGTATGTGAACACTGTGCCCCACACATTCAAGCTCTTTCTGCCTCTCCCAACCAGCCACCCCTTGGCCACTCCTCAAACCTAGACAACCTTGGGAAAACGGGTCAGGGTCGATTTTATTTTAAACCCATGAGACTGGGTAAGATATTGAGATTGAGGGTAGATACTGAAAATAAGAGGACTAGGGACTGTAACCCTGAGACACTCTGACTTTTAGAGATCTTAGAAGTGTAGAACCTGCAAAGTGGATTGAGGAGTAACCAGTGAGATAGGAAGAAATCTACAGATCCTGGAAGCTAGGTGAATCTAGCTTTTCAAATAAGATGGGAACTTAGACTTGACCACTGAATTTAGCAACATGGAGATCTTTGGTGAGCTTGACAAAGGCTGTTTGGCAGAGCCGTTGGTGAAGACTTATTAGAGTGGGGTGAAGGGAGAATGGGAGGGGAGGAGTTAAAAACCACAGGTAAAGACAATCTTTTCAAGTCTTTTGCTGTAAACAAGAGCTGAGAAATATAGTAGTGGACAGAGATCTTAGGTTGGGGAGGTTGTTGTTGTTGATAATAATTGGTTTGTTTTTAAGCATGAGGTATGTTACAGTCTCTTCCTTTTAATTTGGTAAGAATACACAATTAGTTGATATTGAAAAGAGAGTAGAAATTGTATGGCATCTGGCATCTACACGAGTAGGCAAAAGAGTATGGGGTATAGTATACAAGCGAAGGCTGATCTTATATAAGAAGGACGCAGACAATACCATTATTTCTTTATGTGATAAAATTATGACTGAGACCTGCTAACCTATTGACCAGTAGATGTTTTCTTTTAAAGTAGTGCAATAAATTATCATGGTTCATAAGTATTCAGTGTGTTGAAAAATGTTTATCTACCTAGAAAAGAATTATGTAATATTGAAAAATATAACATTATTATGAAGTTGTTTTAATCTTCTATTTTTCTCCTTCATATTAATATATAGTAATATATTTACAGGTTAAAAATTAATATTCCAATTATAAAATCTATTTATATCTATATGTATATATGCATGTGTGTGTATATATAGATACAAATATACATATATATGCATATATATAATCAAAATAGATACACGCATATCCAGGCACACAGTCATGCACTGCATAATGATATTTTAGTGAATGACAATCGCATATATGATGGCGATCTCATAAGATTGTAATACCATTTGTTTCCTGTACCTTTCTTATGTTTACATTTGTTTAGATATACAAATACTTTTGTGTTACAGTTTCCTACAGTATTCAGCCCAGTAACATGATATACAAGTTTATAGCCTAAGAACAATAAGCTTTACCATATAGCCTAGATGTGTAGTAGGCTAAACCTTTTAAGTTTGTTTAAGAACACTCTATAATCACACTACTACGAAATCACCTAAGGACACATTTCTCAGAATATATTCCCATCATTAAATGACACATGACTGTATATGCTTTCTAGAAAAGGCAACTGTCGAAAGGCTTTATTAACAAATAAAAATTAGTTAGATGTCAAACACATTTAGTAGCTTTGTTGTGTAATTTCATGAATTTAAGAAACTAAATGAATTATATGTTTTGGAGAAAAATTATTTGTCAATGAAAATTACCTAAGCAACACAATTCATTTCCTTCAAGCAATAATAAGGCACACATTTTGATACCTTATAATTTTTTATTTAACTATCTTTCTAAAAATAAAATATAGAGTTATATATTATAAAATTTTATGAAGTGTACTTTATAAAATAGCTGTGTGTAATACATCTTTTTGGACATTAAATGTACACTCATTGTTATTTGTCAGAAATAAATGGTTATATAGAGAGAAAAAAGAGACTAAATGGAAATGTATTGAAGTTAATAATGATAATGTGTTAGTGCCAGGATTATGCATAATTTAACATTTTCTTTTTTAAGCACTTGCATGGTATTTTCTGACACCACTTCTGAACCAAATACATGCCATTTTTTCACACATCTACCAGTGCTCCAGCAGCAACTGGTGTCCAACAATGCAATTCAGTTTTGAAACTAACTCCCAGGATTAGTGCAGACCCTACAGGTTAACAGCTCTGTCCCTCAAGACCGCCCACACTTTAGGCAGCAGGTGCCAGTGGAGTGCCCAGGATGCCCACATTTTGCTCAGGCCACTACAAATTCAGGAGTCCCCATGACCATCCCTCAAATTTAATCGTTTACTAGAACAATTCTGAACTTAGAAAAGTGCTGTACTTCTGAGTACAGCTTTATTATAAAGGATACAACTCAGAAACAGCCAAATGGAAGAGATGCACAGGGCACGGTATGGAGGAGAAGGCGTAGTTTTCATGCCCTCTCCAGGAAGCCACCCTCCCACGCATGTAGATGTTTTCACCACCCTAGAAGCTTCTCGAAACCCATTCTTTGGAAGTTTTTATGGAGGTTTTATCACATAGGCGTGATTGATTCAACATTGGCTGCTCTATCTCCAGCCCCCGTTTTTTCCCCAGTGATTGTGCAGGAGGGGAGAGGAGGCTGAACATTCTACCCTTTTAATGTTAGCTTGGTCCTTCTGGGAACGAGGCCCCATGCTGAAGTTATCTAGCCTCCCGCCATCGCCTTGCCACACACCTTCCCCCTCAACACACCTAGTCATCTCATTAGTATGCAGAAGGCACATGGAAGATTCCAAGGGCTTTAGGAGCTCTGTGCCAGGAATCAGGTACGAAGAACAAATATTTATTTTTTATTACACCATTTCACTCTTGAGTTTTCAGAAGATAGTATGATGAATACATAGTACTCTTATAAAAACATTTTATTTTAAAAATATCTCACCCTACATTATGTCTGAAAATATATTTGTGAAAGAACAATATAAGAATGTCATTTCCCTGAAAGGATTATCCTTCTATATTTTTAAGCTGTGAAACAGTTTTTAAAAAATCAAGTCTAATATTCTATTGTTAATATGCTACTGTGGCTATATCTACATAATGAAAATTTAATGAAGTCTTATGAAAATGGGAACATTTAATTATTGTAATTTATCTGTCTTCAAATTCTTTATGAGGTAGAACTCACTCTAATATTTAGAATTGCTCTTATTTATATCATTAAAATATTAGTGAAAGAATCCAGTTATGATTCAGGGATAAAATTTTTAAAACTTACTCTGTTTTTATCTTTTTTATTCACTTTTAAAAGGTAATTGCTGTTTATTTACCTTGGATTTTAAACTTTAGAATAAAGTTTCAAAACCAAGTACATATCTTTAATGATATTTAGTTTCAACTTGTAAAATTGAATCTCATGTGCTATAGGTAAAACTCAAAAATATCCTAAAATGACTTCATAAACTTTTTAGCTTATTTATTTTAGTGTAGTTTCAGCTCCTAAACAACTACACAAGAAATAGGATTTGGAACTGTACATTCAAAAATAAAGTATTTGATTCCATAGGGGAGAAAAAATTTCTTTTCTCACCCATCACTAGGTTCATGGCTGAGACTCCTATGACTAAAGATTAACAAGATAAATGCATACAAATTTATTTATTACAAGTTTTACATGTTATGAGAGCTTTCGGAAATGGAGACTCAAGGAACACAGTTAAACTTGGGAATTTTTTTAGTAAGTTTGATGAAGAAGTGGATATATGTGGAGAAATATGATTGGAAGACAAAAGCTTACAATTCAATGTTAATAAACTGAGGAGAGCTTAGCAAGGCCTTTTTATTCAGATTATTGTGGGTGTCTCTATGTCTTAGAGTATAAAAATGTTCCTTTCCTCTGGGTATAGGGCGGTTATCTCTGGGGTAAGTGTTTTATGATCTACTTCAGAGAGAAAGGTCAGAGAATTCTTTTATGGTCTATTTCAGAGGAGAAGGGTGAGGGGAATGTCAAAGAGACCTTCCTACTTTTGCTGTTTTCTCAAATCCAAAGGCATCATATTTTAGCGTAGTATGTCTGGATCTGTATCAAATAAATCTCTTTCTAATTATTTCTGAGCATGTCTTTTTTTGTTTGTTTGAATACGGTTTTCAGAAAAATGAACAAAACTTTTTTAAAATATAAAAGCCAATTTTTCACCAGTTAGTTATTACTTAAAGTCAAAGTTCTTAAAAGTCTTAATCAGAAAATACAATTTCTTCTAAAGGCTAAGTGAAATAAACATGAAATCTCTTTGATAACATAATCTTGTGGTTTTTAGGAGTTTGGCTTGGCTGCTATAACAAAAACCAGCTAGGAATACATTTTTTTTCCCTAACATAGCTTTCTTTAAAATGACACAACTTATTTTAAATTGAGGGCTTTATTTAGTAGAATGATTATATGTATTAATATATATAATTTTATGTGAAAATTGACCAAAATTTGCTGACTTAAAAAATTTGTTGTGAGAGAGTTTGAATAAGTGATGTTAGACTGAAAGACTTTGGGCCTCCAAATTCAAACCAACCTCTTTTTAAAGCTTCTTGGAGATAAAGTGAAACTTTATGAGGCATTGAAGTTAAACATTCCACTGTATTTTGAGTCACATACTCAAAACGTAGTCATAGATTCTGAAGTAAAAGACAGGTGCTCCCTGGTTCTGCCCTCATATCAACTGTAATCTCTGCTCCTGATTAAACATCAACTTGAATTTTAAGTATTGTGTCTATTTGGAAAATGTGTGCAAAATAATAATAGTTAGTTCATTGACGTTTTACTATGTGCTAGGCACTGTTCTAAGTTCTTTACATGTGGTAATTTATTTAATCTTTGCAATAATCCCTTGAGGTTTCTGAGAGGTTAATTAACTCACCTCAAACCTCAGAGCTAGTTAGTGCCAGAACCAGGATTTCAAGACAGTCTGGCTTCACTGTCCATTTACTTAACTCTTAGATATACTCCTTGTCACATCAAATTGCATACCTATAAATCTAGTAAAATGTGTTTAATTTTTAAGAGATTGCCATTTCAGTAAACATATCAGTTTAGATAATTTTCTAGGCCATGCTCAAAAAGCTTTAATCCTGATATTGACTGGATAGCAATGATCGTTAAGGGCCCTGTGTTTAACAGCTATGATTATATTAATATTTTAAATTATGAACTATAAAATCTGGCCAGCAGAATGCAATTATGAGGTATCTTAGTGTACAGTAATCTTCTCAGGATGAGAGACAGGGATTTCAGCGTTATTAGTATGTAAAGTTAATTACTGAGTGAAACTACTCAAGAAGAATATTGTTCTGGTGAAGATGACTTGTGAAGAAAAGTCACTGAGGTAAATGTAAAAACAACATGTCATGGAAGCCAAAAATGAAAGGGAGCAGCAGCTGGGGATGAGTTTGGGAGCTGTACAAGAAATTGACAGGTTTGGACAGTGCAAACATTTGCGACTGTCAGATTGTTTCCATTTTTTCAAGAAACTAGGAAATATTCAGCTGAGGGAGTTGTGATGGGAAAGAGGTTTGGAATTGTGAAATATTCCTTATGGGGAATGGGAAATCATATGCACTGGGGAAGTATGATTGGCCTTCAGATATTGTTAATTGCCATTAGAAATTTGTTGTTATAGTCTGGGCACCGCAGTGGCTCACACTTGTATTCCCAGCACTTTGGGAGGCCGACGAGGGCAGATCATCTGAGGTCAGGAGTTCAAGACCAACATGGTCTCACCAACATGGTGGAACCCCATCTCTACTACAAAAATACAAAAATTAGCCAGGCGTGGTGGCACGCACCTGTAATCCCAGCTACTCAGGAGACTGACGCAGGAGAATCACTTGAACCTGGGAGGTGGAGGTTGCAGTGAGCCAAGATCACACTATTGCACTCCAGCCTGGGCAACAAGAGTGAAACTCCATCTCAAAAAAAAAAAAAAGAAAGAAAGAAAGAAAGAAATTTGTTGTTATGAATTTAACATGTCTTCAAAAAACGGCCGGGCATGGTGACTTATGCCTGTAATCCTAGCACTTTGGGAGGCTGAGGTGGGCAGATCACGAGGTCAAGAGGTCGAGATCATCCTGGCCAATGTGGTGAAACCCCGTCTCTACTAAAAATACAAAAATTAGCTGGGCATGGTGGCGCATGCCTGTAGTCCCAGCAACTCAGGAGGCTGAAGCAGGAGAATCGCTTGAACCCGGAAAGCGGAGGTTTCAGTGAGCCGAGATCGCACCACTGCACTTCAGCCTGGTGACAGAGTGAGATTCTGTCTCAAAAAAAAAAATTTTTTTTTTTGTTTGTTTTGTTTTTTCTTCAGCGTTATTCAGCTACCTCAATGTGTGTGTGTGTGTTTTTCAAATCATTAAAGAGGAGAGTGGATATAAGAAAGTAAATGGTCATAGTATCTGGGCTGGTCATGGGGGAAGGTATGAACATGAATTGGGTGATAATGTAGTGAAAAGATGGAGAGACAGAAGAAGAAGAGGTCTAGGAATGTTCAAGTTACCAAAACGAGAAGATAGTAGTAAATAGCTCATGGCAAAACCTCAGAGGATTTGGGGTTTTTACACTGGGGAAATCATGATCTGGTGATGGCACTTCCACCACCTGAGGGATGGGAGAGAACCAATCCTTTGAGTTTGTGTGCTCCTCAGGGAAAGTGCTGCCAGTGGGCAACAATTTCACTTAAAAGCAGTAGGTGACAGAAACACCCAAAAATGAAGTTTAGGATATAAGGGAATTTGTTGAGTTTGGACTATGAGTTTCAAAGTACAGGATATAATTTGTGGGGAGAAAGGGAAATGGTAGAAAATTAGTTGGTCTAGGAAGTATACAAAAATGTCAGAAGAATGGAAGGAATAGCCTATAATACAAGTTTTTTATAATTTTTGTTGCCTAAATTCATTACTTACTATATTCATGCAGTCACTTACAATCTTGGGCAATAGAATCCCACTCATTAGCAATAGAAAAGCCCCGTAGATGGGTGAGAACACTACTTCTGCTTTGCTTTAGATACATACACATTCTCCCCAAATTCCAGAAAATACTATTATACATAAATCTTGAGAATCATGGCTCAAGCTGTTCAATTTTACCACTGTTCGTAAAAGGAGTCTGTAAAATGCTCTATCATTGAAGTTACCACAGATGATCACTGATTAGCAAATTAATCACCACAAAGGTTAGTGGATTACACAAATGGAATGCCTAACGTGTCACCATACTCCAGGTGCTTATCAGTTTCCCCCAATTCCAAGCAAATACCTCCCCTTTAAGCAAAACAACAATAAGGTAACAGATTTCAGCTTTTCTCATTCTCCTATTTTTCGGCAGTGGTTTCCAGCAGGAGTGTTACTTGGTTTTAAAATGCTATTTTTTCTTTACCTCATTTGAAAAGTGCTGAAAGTATACAAGTCAGAGTTACCTAAGATAAAAGACTGTATTAAATCATTGGATTTGTAATTAAAATGTGCAGACAGTATAGTGGAGTGTTAAGCATCTTGAGCCGCTCAGTCCTCACTTGAAAATTTCCTAATCTAATTTTCTCTTGGCTGAGAACCAATTGTTGCTGGTTTTCTCCACTACATACAGCTATGTATTCTAAAAAGGTCTGTCATCAAGGTCCCTGGCACTTTTATAAATGTGCTACTTTAGCATGCATTCTGCAATACTCTGGATTGCTGCCTATGGAAGTCGATATTTTAAACCAGATACTTCAATGTGCTAACTCAAAAACCCTCTTTGTTCCGCAACTGAGATTGACAGTCTAAGGCTATAATTTAAAACTATTTAATTATGAGATTAAGATAATAACCCATGAGCACAAAAAGGAACAATTTATTAGCACAAGTATTGACAATATTAGATAATATATTATACATACCAAGATATGACTCAAAAGGTAGCACATTTTCTTTGTAATAGTCATCATCACAGTGCTCTGATTTTTCTGCCTCCATTGAATTTACTGCATCTTGCACAATTAGCTGTGGAAAGTTTTCTAAAATTGCCAGATCTCCCATTCTGTAAGTTTTAATAATGTGCATATCCCTTAATTTTCACAGGGACATTTTAGTAAAACTTGTGTGCCTATTTGTTTCTACTAGATTTTCTCTCTCTCTTCTTTAATGGTTTTAATTTTTTCCACTTTTTTCTGTTAGCTTCCCTTTCCTTTTTCTTTTACTTGCTGATATACATTTTGAATGCTTTTCCTATTACAAATATCTTCTTCAAGTCTGTTAACTCTCTGTTAATTTTTCCTTTTGGTACAAATATAAATAAGTATATAATTTATAATATATAAACTATCAACTTTTTCCTCTAAGGTTTACGCTTTCAAAGTCTTTTAACTGAAATCCTTTTAAACTAAGAATTTAAAATTTTATTTTTCCCTTCATTCCCTTTTATTTTCTTTTTTCTTTCCTTTTCTTTTTCTTTTTCTCTTTTTTGAGATGGAGTCTCGCTCTGTCACCAGGCTGGAGTGCAGTGGCCTGATCTCGGCTCACTGAAACTTCCGCCTCTCAGGTTCAAGCGATTCTCCTGCCTCAGCCTCCCGTGTAGCTGGGACTACAGGCACGTACTACCATGCCCAGCTAATTTTTGTATTTTTAGTAGAGATGGGGTTTCACCATGTTGACCAGGATGGTCTTCATCTCTTGACCTCATGATCTGCCCCCCTCGGCCTCCCAAAGTGCTGGGATTACAGGCATAAGCCACCACGCCCGTCCTTTTATTTTCTATTCTATACTTTATTTGTCTCAGTTTTACAATTCGTGTTACAATCTTTAATCTCTTTGAAGGATATTTTCCATTTCTTTATGTAATGAGCTAAGTTTCCAACACCATTTGCTAAATAATCCATCCTTTTTCTGAACATTGATGCTACCACAGTATCCTACATTAAATCTGTTTCTGTGCTTTCTCTTCTGTTCCATGGGCATACTTTATGTTTTTCTATCATTACTACAGTATTACTAGAACTTGCTTAATATCTGGTAGGGCGAGTCCTCCCATTTTGATCATCTCTTGCAAAACTGTTTTAGCTACTCAGGAATTTTTTTTATTTCTTCACATAAATTTCAGAATCAGTTGTTAAAATTCTTTCAATATGTTTGTCTTTTTTAATTAGAATTACATTAAATATATGGATTATGTTGTAATAACTGGTATCTTCATGAGGTTAAGTCATACCATTCATACACACGTCTATATCTTCTTTTGTTGAGGCCTTCCATTATATCCTTTTATAGGTTTTTAAGATTTTTCTCCATTAATGTCCATTCATTCTTTGCTGGGTTAATTTCTATATAGATTCTTTTTGTTTTGTTGCTATTAGGTATGATATCTAATTTCCCTTTAATTTTTTAGTTTATTTTTACTAAGTAAGAAAATGTTACTGATTTTTGCATGTTGATCTTATATCTGAAAAATGTATTGAACATTATTAAATAGATAGAACAACTTTTCTCTGCACTCATTTGTATTTTCTATGGAGATGATGATATCATACTTAAATAATAAGTTAAAAATTATCTCTATACTTCTAAGGTTTATACCAGTTATTTATTTATTTTGGTATTTGATTTGGATCACAATTGAGCAGGTCCCAGGATAACCTACATCCTTGCTTGGGTCCTGAAGTTTAAAAACACACATTTTGAAGTTTTCCCATTAAATATAATATTTGCTATGAATTTTTTTTTTTTAATGAATGATTCCAAGTTAAGGAAACTACTATATACTAGTTTTCTAAATTGTTTTGTATTTTCTTGAAAAATACTGAAGTTCATAAATAGTTTTTTTTAATTTACTTGGGAGTTTTTTTTTTTTAGACTGTCTATTAGACTATGAAGTAAGTGACATGATTGATTTAACTCTCTTTACTGTCTGGAATAAATCTTAATTGATTATGATGTTTATGCACCATTACATTTTGTTATTTAATAGCTTATTTAAGGCTTTTAACTAAGTTCTGAAGTGAAATGTTAGTATAATGTATTTTTTGTACTCTGGTAAGGATATTTTTTTGTCCTGGTAAAGATAGTTTCAGAGGACAAAAAATATATTATAAAAACATTTATGAGTAGACTCATAAAAGTTTTTCTTGAAAGAATGGAAAGGAGGATAGAAGTAGGCCTTCAACCCACTGGCTGTGCTGGAGAAGAAAGCATGGTTCCTTTCTTAAAGAAATCTTCCATGTTTTCTCTAAGTAACCCTTTGTTGAGCATTTAATGTGGACATACTAAAAGTAGAGCTTTGTTTTTTTTGGTTTTTTTTGTTTCTGTTTTGAGATGGAGTCTCGCTCTGTCACCCAGGCTGGAGTACAGTGGCGTGATCTTGGCTCACTGCAACCCCCAGCCTCCCGGGTTCAAGCAATTCAAAGTAGAGCATTTTAATGCTAATAAGAGGCTGGCACTTAAGATGAGAGATTCAAAAGAATATAGATGTCACTGTTTGCAAATCGAGCAGTGCTGCAACATGTACTGCACGGAGGTCATAAAATATAACTAGTTATGGATGACACACTTTAACCTGGTAGGTGCTAGATCTTAATAGACATCCCAAAGGCCAGCAGGTGCTTCCTTGGCTCCCTGTGATGGAGTCTAGGCGTATTAAAAGCAGAGGAAAAGACAGAGCTCTCAAGAGTTTTGTGTTGTGTTCTTACTAGAGTTTGCAGAGCAGTAGGCATCTCAGGATAACAGATTCTTATTGAGTAGATCAGTTAGGAGACTGAGGGTGTCAGGAGAGGAGTCTCTGATATAAGACTCCTGGTTCCCAGAAGAGACTCAGTTTCATTGAAGTAGATACAGATTTAGAGGAGAAAAGACCAAGAGATTTGCAGCATCGCAGTGGTGATTGCAATCACTCAATTATTAATGAAAGTCTGTGCAAGACAAGACCTAGGAATGACCAGATATTTTGTAGGCATAGATGTCAGGAAAAGGCAGAATACTGGCAAGAAATGAGAAAGAGAGAGAGAGAGAAGAACAATATAACTTTCTTGAGTGCAAAGGTGGCAGACAAGTAGGAGCCCAGCTGGGATTGGCGTAGGAAGGACGGAATGCTGACTAGTGTGACCTCATTGCCCCAGCTTTCCTTTCAGAGGAAGGCCTGTCCTGCTGGAACTGGGGCTGAGGGAGGCTGTCTGTGGAAGCAGAAGACTTGGAAGAATTCAGGCACTGGGGGCAGTAGGTACGGTATTTGTAAACAGAAGGTGGTTGATGTAAGCCAAAAGGAGATACCATCCTGATATGCTCTATGAAAGGGAAGATGTGCCTCATGTGTGTGATGCAGCTGGGGTGTGGAAACACTGAAGAGACCAAGATGAAGGAGTTTGCATAGCAGTGGGCATATGTACAATTTAACACCTGGACACTTACCAGTGGAGCAGGAAAGTGACTCTGTAACCAACATTAACATTACTTTGGATTTGTAATCAAAATTGTTCTATGATTTATCTCTCACTATTCACAGATAATTATAACTTCTAGTTTTATAAGCCCAAGCCATTTTACATTTGCTTTTCTAAATTTGAATTTTTAAATCCTTTATATATATATAAAAGTTTTTCTTTTTTCATTTAGGCCTAACCTAGATTAGAAGAAGAATTATTCGTTGAGTTTTAGGTAGAACTTATTTGCAAAGTGTTGTGGGGCTTGAGGCTTTCTTAGAGAGAGCAGCAAATGGATAATTGTCATGTAGTCATATGCATATATACATATTTTATTAGTTATTGGTATCTAATTTAACTTTATTATCATCAGAGAGTAAACTCCAATTGATGTTAATTCTTAGCACATTTTTGAAGCTGACATTTGGCTTAGAATATGTTTGATTTAAGGTTTTTTATTTTGTGACATAGCTTTTTCTGTATTTATAAAATTTGAATTATTATTTTGTTTAAATGTTCTACAATATTTCTTAATGTTTTTCTCATTGACTTTTTTAAGAAGATTATCTTTCAATTTCTTTTAGCAATTTGAATTAGGAATAATTATATCTCATTGGGCTTCTGTATTAAAAGCAGAATTGAGATAGAGCTCTTAAGTAATTAATCAGGTCTGCTCACTGACACAGTAATAGCTCTTGTGCAGTAGATGTGCAGTGTGATTTTTTTCAAAATCTTTAGAAGAAAAATTACAATGGACATTCACTGTTCCATATAAATGATAAATTCAATAATTCAGAGTATACTTCAAAAGCTTTTACTAATTTGTAACTTTTTAAGAACTATCGAATATTCTTTTCTTGAGGCTTATAAAGGATAAGATACTTCCAAAATTAAATAAACCTTGCCTGCTTCCAACTGTGCTGCAGTGCCTTTGATGGTTCAATTTGTTAGAATCTTTAGTTAGTACAGATGTATTTTAAATACTGAGTTGTGCTTTTCTTGTGTTCTAGTTATTCTCCCAAGCAGTTTATAATCTGTTGTTTATTCAGTGAATGTTTCTGTTGGAAGTTGGTGAAAAGAGAGGTGAAAATCCCATACAGTATGAAAAAGAATATAACAGAATTTCACCCAGTCAGAGCATGTTTGGCAAGGATTACAAAAAGTTATTAATTTCTTGACTTATTTTACTTAAATTAAAAGTTTGTATATTCTCTAAGTGGAAAAAAGAAATCCTGAGAGTAGGTAATACAGTCCTTAAAGTACTTCATCTCTTTACATTCCAATGACCCTATTTTATCAGCCCCACAGTTATAGGTTCTAAGGAATTCAAGGCTCAATGTAAGTGTAGAAAATACTGGACCTCCAAAAGTGAACCAGGAAACATTGTAAATTTTAATCATAAATATCAATAAGTAAGATATGTCAACTTGCTAAAAATATTTTATGGATCTTGAAGTGTTACTGACTAAAGTAAGTTTTCATTGATTACAAAATAAAAACAAATATAAATGTGTATATACAGGCATCTTCTCATTTGTTTCATTTTTCCTATTCAAATTTCAAAGTTTTGAAAAGTCATAAGAAAAAAACATTAAACAATCCAATTCTGGAACTTAAATTTCTAATTGAATCTTCAGGAACATTCCACATGTGATGTTATGTCTTTTATTCTTTATAGTCAAATGATTGCACTTAGTAGAACATTGCCGTCATATAGTGAACTTTTCAACACTAAGGATATAATATATTCATGAATTAAACTTAGATTTCTCATGTAAACCAAAGTACTTTGGTTATCTCTTTTAATGTTCATTAGGAATTTTGGAAATACTTCCATTTCAATTCAGAGTATGAAAACTCATAGCATTTACTAAACTTAAACTAATAATCTAAAAGAAAATGCTGCTTTATATAAACGGAGGCCCTTTAAATGTATGTATTAAAGATCAACTCAGAGGCAGTGTCTCCCTCATCTTCTTTGTATTTACACTTAATATATAATTTCCAAAATACTTTTAAAAAAAACCTAATACAGAATCGTGTATGTATTTTTTCCTACAGCCCCTTTTTTGAGGTCCGAAGGTCAATACACAACAGCAATTATAATAGCAAATATTTATATAGTACTTTTGCACATTATAGTTTGTATATTTGCATAGTTTTGTGTAGCAAATAAAACTACCAAGATCTTTTACTTGATACACACAATGGTCCTATGAAGGAACTTCAGCATGTATCCCCACTTCACAGAAGAGGGCTATGAGGTGCAATTAGCGAAACATTGCAGAGTTATTGAAATGCTCAGCTGGCATTCAAATTCAGGCAGGCTGGTTTGCACGTCCATGTTTTCAGCCACTGACATATAGCGTTTCATACTTTAATATTAATAAATAATCATGGAATATTATTATTTTATTCAAACATAAGACTCAAAAATTGCATACAGGCATACCTCATTTTATTGTGCTTCTCTTTTTTGTATTAATACTTCCCAGACATTGCATTTTTTACAAATTGAAAGTTTGTAGCAACTCTATTTCAAGCAAGTCTATCAGTGCCATTTTTCCAACAGCATGTGCTTACTTCATAGATCTATGTCACATTTTGGTAATTCTCACAATATATCAAACTTTTTCATTATTATTATATCTGTTAGGGTTATCTGTGGTTACTGATCTTTGATGTTACTGTTGTAATTATTTTAGGGCCCCATGAACCTCACCCATATAAGACAGCAAACTTAGTCAATAAATGTGTGTGTTCTGACTGTTCCACCGACCAGCTGTTCTTCTGTCTTTTCCTCTGCCTCTCCTTGGGTTCCCCTCTTCCCTGAGACACAGCAATATTGAAATTAGGCTAATTAATAATCCTGCAATGACTTGTAAGTGTTCAAGTGAAAGAAAATGTCTCTCACTCTAAATCAAAAGCTAGAAACCATTAAGCTTAGTGAGGAAGGCATGTCGAAAGCTGAGATAGGCTGAAAGCCAATCCTCTTTAACCAGTTAGCCAAGTTGTGAATGCAAAGTAAGGTTCTTGAAGGAAATTGAAAGTAGTCATCTATTGAACACATGAATGATAAGAAGGCAAAACAGCCTTATTGCCTCGAAAGTTTTAGTGGTCTTGTTAGAAGATCAAACCAATGTCAACAATCTCTAAAGCCAAGCCTAATCCAGTGCAAGGCCCTAACTCTCTTCAGTTCTATGAAGGCTGAGAGAGGTGAGAAAGCTGTAGAAGAAAAGTTTGTTTGAAGGTAGCAGAGGCTGGTTCATGAGATTTAAGGAAAGAAGCCAGCTCCATAACATGGAACTGCAAGGTGAAGCAGAGAGTGCTGATGTAGAAGTTGCAGCAAATTATCCAGATGATAGAGCTAAGATCATTGATGAAGGCAGCTACACTAAACAACAGATTTTCCATGTAGACAAAACAGCCTTCTATTGGAACAAGATGCCATCTGGAACTTTATTAGCTAGAGAGAAGAAGTCAATGTCTGGCTTCAAGGCTTCTAATCCTCAAATAATAGACTGACTCTCTTGTTAGGAGATAATGCAACTGGTGAATGTAAGTTGAAGCCAGTGCTTACTAACATTCTGAAAATCCCTAAGAATTATGTTAAATCTACCCTGCCTGTGCTCTATAAATGGAACAACAAAGCCTGCATGACAGCATACCTGTTTACAGCATGGTTTATTGAATACTTTAAGCCCATTTTGAGACCTACTGCTCAGAAAAAAAAAAAAATTCTTTCAAAATATTACTGATCCCTGACAAGGCACCTTATCACCCAAGAGCTCTGATAGAGATATACAAGGAGATTAATATTTTTATACCTGCTAACACAACCTCCATTCTGCAGCCCATGGATCAATGAGTAATTTCTCCTTTAAAGTCTTATTACTCAAGAAATAAGTTTTTTAAGGCTATAGTTGCCATAGATAGTGGTTCCTCTGATGGATCTGGACAAACTAAATTGAAAACCTTCTGGAAAGTATTCGCTATTCTAGATGTCATTAAGAACATTTGTGATTCATGGGAGGAGTAAAAATGTTAACATCAATAGGATTTTGGAAGAATTTGAGTCCAACCCTTGTGGGTGAATGAGGAGTTCAAGACTTTAGTGGAGGAAATAACTGCAGATGTGGTGGAAATAGCAAGATAACTAGAAGTAGAAGTGGATCCTGAAGATGTGAATAAATTTCTGCAATCTCATCGTCAAATTTTAATATGTGAAGAGCTGCTTCTTACAGTTGAGCAAAGAAAGTGGTTTCTTAAGATAGAATCTACTCCTGGTAAAGATGCTGTGCACATTGTTGAAATGACAACAAAGGATTTAGAATATTGCATATTTCGTTGAGAAAGCAGCAACAAGGTTTGAGAGGATTGACTCCAGTTTTGAAAGAAGCTCTATTGTGAGTAAAATGCAACCAAACTGCATGACATACTACAGAGAAATCTTTGATGAAAGGAAGAGTTAATTGATGTGGCAAACTTCACTGTGGTCTTATTTTAAGAAATTTCCATAGCTCCCGTAACCCTTAGCAACTCATCACCCTGATCATTCAGCAGCTTTTAACATCCAGGCAAGTCTCTCCATCACAAAAATATTAGAACTCGCTGAAGCCTCAGAATTTGGTAACTTTTTTTTAACAATAAAGTATTTTTAAATTAAGGTATGTATAGTGTTTTACTCTATTGCATGCTTAATAGACTACAATATAATGTAAACATAACTTTTATACGCACTGGGAAATCCCCAAATTTGTGACTCACTTTATTGTGATGGTCTGGAACTGAGCCTGCAGTATCTCTCAGGTATACCTGCATCTTATTTGCATGCAACCTACCAATTCATTTCTGTAAATCTGATAGAGAGGGATACTGAATTCTAATAAGTATTTAATTGTATAAATGAAGTACAACTTAATACTTCATTATTCATTCTCCTTATTGATACCCTTAACTTCTCTCACATATAAATTAATTCTTTGATAGTATTAATATATTGAGTTAAAGAAACTTATATAACATTGAGTTGTAGAGGAAACATAATTTGTATAACATTGAGTTGTAGAGAAAATAAAATCTTATCTGTCATTGATCTGATATTTATTGGTCTTAATTTATTATACTCAGTTTTTCCTAATTTCAGACTTACCTAATTCATAAGCAGCACACAATCTATTATTTAAAGTTTAATATTGGTGTTTTGCCTTCAAATTTGCAATATTGATATGGATCATTGAGTCATAGGGATAAAATGTTTATGATATATTCTAAAATGTTTGTGATGTATTCTAAACCATTTATTTTATTTATTTGGTTCATTTCATTCTCCTCTTAATACATTTCCTATGAACAAAAGATAGGAATATAGCTTTTGGTAGTAATACTTAAATGGTAATAAAATTCGTAGTTGAAATATAATAATCTCTGTCATTTATAATGTTTACATGCATATTGTGTGACTTTCATGTTTTTGAAGAATTTTTAATATCTTTAATGCTTATTTATTTATGACCATAGAGAAAAATTATTAATATTTTACTCAGAACCATTGAATTAAATTCTGAATTCCAGGCTGGGCACGGTAGCTCACGCCTGTAATCCCAGCACTTTGAGAGGCCGAGGCGGGCGGATCACAAGGTCAGGAGTTTGAGACCAGTCTGTCCAACATAGTGAAACCCTGTGTCTACTAAAAATACAGAAAATTAGCCTGGTGTGGTGGTATGCGCCTGTATTCCCAGCTACTCAGGAGGCTGAGGCAGGAGAATCGTGTGAACCCGGGAGGCGGAGGTTGCAGTGAGCCGAGATTGTGCCATTGCACTTTAACCCAGGCGACAGTGTGAGACTCCGTCTCAAAAAAAAAATATATTCTGAATGCCTTTTATTTTTATTCTTCCTATAGTGATGAACAAAGAACAAATATAATAATATAATTTCAGGATGGTATAGTCCCATCAACATAAGGTACATTTGGAGGAAATATTAAGCTGTCAAGATTTCTATCATAAGTATAACCATTTGATTGAACATTTTTAATGTAATAGAATGAAAGATGAAATGTTTAGATTTTTTTTCTGCTCACTAATCTAGCTATGCTATCTTAAATATCCTTAAACCACTGGGTAGCAGATCACTTACTGCTATTTTAGATATACATTGTAATGTTGCCAATCTATTCGTGTTATTATATGTCTGTCCAACTTAAAACTTTAATAACATATCCCACGTAAAACATTCTTCCTCCACTGCCTGCTAAGATCTGTGGCTAGGGGATTAGTATAAGAAAAGTTGTTTCTTCTTTCTACTATTTAATATATTCTGTGAACACTACAATCCTAAAATGGTCTTGTTTGTCCCCTTGCATTTATAAGGACTTGGAGCACCTGGCCTGGTAGTATGGCAAAGCAGTGTCTCTTAGATCAAGTAAAGCTTGTGGAAGTCCTTTATCTCAGGTTACTGCTGGCTCCTTTTCGAATATGGGTAACTGGATCTTCTTAGTCCTCAGTTTGGAGGCCTCGTTGTTGATTGAGGAAAAGCCCACTCAACATACAGATGCGTTAGTATATATTACCTGTTTTTTCTTCTATGAGGAATAGTTTTATCTTGAGAAATCTGTAAGTCACTACTTATAAATGATAAGGTAAACCTATAAGTTCCTCTTAACATCTGCTAAGAACATATTAGGCCTTTGCATCCACATTTTTACAAAATTCTTAAATATACTCCAGTAAAATTGTTTTAGTCATACAACCTGTAACGGTATTTTGTTTAAATGGATTATCATTAGTAAAACATAACAAAAATTATTCAGCTATAGAAACTAGTTCTGTGGATCTGCTTTTTCAAATTAAAAAGAATCAACAGCATGGCAACATTACCATCAATTTAATTTGGATTTGCTAGAGAAAACTATAAAACTAGATTATCTAGGCCAGTAGAATATTTGACAAAAATTATGGAGGGTACTGACATATCCTAGGTAATCTTTAGTGATCTTTAGATTTTAAATCACTGTATATTACTTATCTCATTTTTGGGATAAAATAAGTGCTTTGTTAATTATTGCACAAATCAAGCCACTGTAAAAAAATTCTAAAATATTGTGCCTTAAACTCTGTTTTGTGAGAGTCTCGTAGTAGGCAGTCTAAACCTAATATTTCAGCTCCACATAAATAAGCAGCTTCCATTTTGATGCCTAAGGCTCTGCATCACTTTCTTCTAGTCAAAGGACAGCAGCAAATTGTAAAGAGGAGACCAATTCCAATCCTTTAATTGACAACACCCAGAAATGTCACAGTTCACTTGTGGCCACATCTCTGTGGACACTACTTCTACATATAACTATAGCAAAGTATAAGTGAAGCTGGAGTTGCTGTTGTCTTTATTAAATGGAGCAACTAAATGGTCCCCACCAGTTGACAAAAACTGCTGAATTGCACCCTGATACCTCTATTTTTTGATATTTCATATTAAAAATAAAAAATATGTCACCTCACCATTGCAAACTTTGTATTTTAGTTTTTAAAAACGTTTTTATAGTACAGAGATAGAGAACAAAACACAGGGGCAGGGGAAAGAAATGGGGAGATGTAGGTCAGAGGAAACAAAGTAGCAGATATATAGGATGAACAAATCTAGAGACATAAGGTACGTGAGGGCTATAGGTAATAAAATTGTATTGTGTATGGGATTCACTCTAAATGAGTAGATTTTAGCTGCCCTGCTACAAAAACAAACAAACAAAAAATTGATAACTATGTGAGATGATGGATACATTAATCTGCTTCAATATAGTAACCGTTTTACTATCTACGTGTATCCCATAGCATCATGCTGTGTATCCAAGATACACATAATGAAATGTATTTAAAATCTATACAAAGCTCAATCCATTTTGTAGAGCATTTTTGCATGGATGCCTATGTGTCAACCTCTGTAACTTTCTTTTCTTGACATTGTACTATACGAATTAAGGTAGAATTATTCGAATCGTGAACAGGACCTCACAGATGGAATATACTGATGCAATGGGAATGCATATAATATAATAAATATCACATTATTATGTTTTATAAATTTTTGATGGTAATATAAGTACAGGATTTTTCTTTCTAGGCCTGTTTTACAGCTGTTAAATACCATCAGTTCTTACAAATTCTTCTCTCTTTATCTTTCACACATCCATGGCATTATTTAAATATCTCTTGGATTTCCGTTTCTTGGCTTAAAACTCTCTTTGAATGTCCCCGTCCAGTACTGACCAATAGAACTTTCTGTGATGATGGACATGTCCATTATGGCAGCTACTATGTGAAGCTTTTGAGTACTTGTGTTGTGACTGATGTGACTGAGGAACTGAATTTTAAACTTAATTTCATTTAATGAATGTAAATGTAAATAGCCAGACATGACTAGTGATCACCCCATTGGACGTACAGTTCTAGTCACTCTCTGCTTCGTTTACCAACTTATTTCAGCCACATCTATTTTACTGCTTCATATTACTCCCGAAATATCCTTAAATAAATTTACTTACTCAACATTTACGTATTTGGGATTTTATTCTCTGGATGAGAAATTTTGTATTTTCGGTGTGATTTTACCCTAGCTTTGAATAGTCTAATAATAATAACCGTATATAATATTCATTGAACACATTTTGTGTTAGACACGGTTCTGAGCATTTTATTCATAAGAAATTGTTTCATTATCACAAGAAACTTGCATTATAATTATCACCATCTTATATATGTATAAAAGGACACAACCACAGGTTAATTAATTTTCGTCTAAGATCAAATAGGTAGCTAGTAAGTGGCTGAGCTAGGATGTAAACCTCAGGCAAACTGGCTTCAAATACCATTCTTTATTATTTCATCATTCTGGAGAGTGAGTTTTCATCAGTGGTTCTCTTTGTTCAAAATACATCACAGTTGCAGCCTGTCTAGGAGCTTTATTTGTGTATGCATAATATAGGAAACTATCTTGCCTCTGGCAAGAGAGAAGAGAAAGGAACAGTTTCTCTTCTTTCTTTTTCTTATCACAAGCAAAAAATACGTTTATAAAAATTGATCCAAAACATTGCTTGTCTTCACTAATTGAGTATTAGGATCTTATTTTATCCAAATGATATTAAAAAATTAGTAAACATAAGTGAAAATAAGCAGGTGTTGTATGTTCCTATTACTACAAAAGATTATTCAGGTTTATCTTACTCAGAACACAAACAGAAAGAGTTTTAAAGTACTCAAGATAGATTATTTTCTAAGGGCTATAAAGTTAAGATTTAACTCAGGTCAATCATCTCCAAGTTAAAATTACTTAGAAGCGTACTGTCCATAATTAAGTAATCTTACCTACTAATATTACGGAATAAGAATACCTTTAGGTGACATGAAATCTGTCATTTTAAGCATGCCCCCAAGCCTTTCCAAGATTGCTCATAAAATTTCTTATTCTCTAGAGAAATGTGATCTCTAAGAAATAAATGTCTCTTTCAAGTCACAAGTAATATGAGCACATGATAAAAAAAATGGAATTTTGAGTCTTAGAAGGGATATTGCAGTATTATAAAATTGCTTTTATTTCTTGTTATTTAAGTTCTCATGGTCATTTTAGGATTTACCTTCTAGATATAAAGGATAATGATTTCTTTTAGGGAGGTGGGGGACAGAGGCCTTTGGGGACCAGGAGAATATTTTTCATATGAAATTCTTTGTCATAAAATGCTAATGTTGGTGTTCTTGTCTTTATGTCTATGCATTCTTTAGCTATGAGGATAACAGACCCTTCATCAAGTAAGAATGACCTGAATGGCTGATAAATTCCGTTTATCAGTGTGGTCCCATGAACCAGCTGTCAGATCAGTACTGAAAAATCATTAGAGCTTCTGTCATTCACATAGAGACAGAAGAGCAAACTGTGCAGGAAAATAATCTGGCATACAACGTATATGCAGAATAAATATGCTGCAGGTGTATTGCCAAAAAAAAATTCTGCTTCACCTCTGTTAATTGGATATCACCTGAATTCAGTGCCACAGCAATAACAATTTCCTGTGGTACAGACTTGTTTCTCTTTTAATAGCTTCCCTTTCATTGTGATGTGTTCCTCTGTGCCACATACGTCCGCTTTTCTGTTGTTTGTTTGGGCATCATTCATCTAAAATTATTCTGTCATTTACTGGTATATCTTCAAAATGATCTTACGGGTATAAAACTACCCAATTGCAATTGATATTAATGAATTGCTATACTAAATATAAATAAAGAAAAAAATGCCTTCTTCAAAATTAATTTTTACATATGCAAAATTATCCCTTTCAAATTTGACACCTGACACTTGATTAATGATCTAATCTGTATGAATATATTTCAGTGTCTGAAATAAAGCTACAAGTCTGTACTAATCTAATAAATATGAACATAAATGTTAACATTTAGACATTTTTCAGATGCATATTTTAAAATTACAAGTCCCGCAAGAATAAACTAAGATTGGTAACCTATGGGCAACCTTGCTATAGACTTTCAGTTTGTTCTTCTGGTGAAGAGTCCTTTGTTTTCATTTTTCTCCAGTGCCATTTCACTTCTTCATGCTTTTGCTTTCCTTCTTTCTTTTGTTTTTTTTTTTTTTTTTTTTTTTTAGAAATCGGGGCTCATTGCAGTTTTCTACCAATTAACCCTTGGGCCCATCATGTGTTTTCCAGTGGTTAATACCTGACTTAAGTATTTGATCCTGTTATTTTGTTTTTAAATCTAAATGGCAATATTGCCTTGATTTAATGGCAATTCTTATTTTTTCTTTTTCCAACGTCCATAAGAAGCTTTTCCTTGAAAGTTAGTATACTTCCGAATCCAGTTGTAGAATAAAATATTAACACCTAAAATGTTTTGTAATTCATATAAGCAAACATGTAATATGTAATAGCAAAACTCCCTTAGAGATTTTTTATTCAAGAATGTTGATGTTTTCAATTAAACATGTTAAATATAGTGGGCATTTAAACATGAAATATAGTGGCTGATTGTTATGGGAGAAAAATAGTAAATATTTATAATTATTTTTAACAAGACTTTAATAATTAACTACTTTGGGACCATATCTTTCTTAAGATGCAGTTCTCTCTAAAAAACAAATTGAACTCAGCTTCAGATTATGATAAACATATATGATTTTTCCCCTTCATTTTACAAAGTTTCCATCCCTGTAAATATATCTTCCTAAGACATTATAGTGGAGGATAATAATCTGCTGGAAAGAAATATGAATTTACCCTATTCAAGGAAGATGTGCTGGGAATAAAGAGGTTGGGCGTATAGCGATCTCTACTGATTTGGTCCTGTTCTCCCCTATACTTGGGAGTTGAGAAGGATTTCATTTCAGTTATGAGTCCCATCTGTTGCAAGAACATTTTATCTTGATATTCAATACATAACTTAACCACAAATATATGAATTTTGTTACCTGCTTATACTCTTGCAAATGACATCTTGGAGGAAACTAAGAGAATGGAGTGGGAGTGAGAAGTTGTCTTTTATTCTATACTACTCCGTTCATACCACCCCATCTTCATTCTCAGCTTCATCTTCTCCCTTGAGTTTACAGACACTTCAAAGAAATGAAGGTTCCCTGAGCCTTCAAAATTTTTTTCAACAAAGCTGCCAAATGACTGATTTCTAAAATCTACTACAACGTACCATAGAAGTGAGTGATCCAAAGCCTGAAGGAGAGTAGAAACAATGTTTCCATTAGAGTGGAACTATTTTTTCCATCTACTATCCCTCACGCTTAGTCTTTATAAGTATAGAATTAGACAAGTGGGGCTCATTAAATTCATACATGTACTTCAAATCCATGTATTTCCTCCTAATACGAGTTATATTTTTGTCAGTAAACAATAAAATTTTTGTGGAAAAAGAGGAAATTTTGAAAAAGCGAGGTAAAAATGTATCAGAAGAAGCACTAATAGAGGGAAATCAATCAAACAAATGTTACCACTGTGAGACCAGTGAAGACTAACAGCTTTATAGTCTGCTTTCCTGTTGCCATTCACCATAATTACACCTCATGCCATTTGCATATGTGCTTCAAATACATGAATAATTTATGGTACAAATCTGCTTTTGCTTAAATGAATTTCTGTGTTCATAACATTTTCATTCATGTATATATCTCCTCAAGCTTGAAAACTTGTAGTCTCATTAAAACCTTAAAGTACTTACACCACCTGTCTTACATTTTCTGTCAATAAAAGTTACTGTAACATTTTTTTCAGTGTCGTATTGTTGATCTGATATGGTTGTTAATTAAAGATCAATTATTTAATAACCCTTAATTTTCTCTTCTCTCTACAGGTCATGGGTTATAGGTGCAATAGCTCTTCTCTGCCTATTAGGATTGACCTGGGCCTTTGGACTCATGTATATTAATGAAAGCACAGTCATCATGGCGTATCTCTTCACCATTTTCAACTCTCTACAGGGAATGTTTATATTTATTTTCCATTGTGTCCTACAGAAGAAGGTAAGCTAGAATTCTTTTTTTTAAATATAAATGGCATACATTTCATGATAGCAAAGCAGCCACAACATATTCTAATATATTATTCTTGATATGTTTGTCTACAAGAAATAAAGATACTCATCTTTTATAACAGTAAAGCAAAACAAACACAAAATACAAGCATAATAGTTGGTGGGAGTGTCCAACAGTAAAAAACAATAAAAACATTTTCTGATTTAAACAGTGAACAAAAATTATTTTCTTATAGATTTGACTTTATAGTCTTTAATATTCCCATTGGTGGCCAAATGGATTTGTGTATTAGGAAGTAATTATTTTCTGAAAATGTTGTGGAGGCATGAGTTATACACACACACACACACACACACACACACACACGGATATATATCACAGTATAGGAAATATACGTGTATATGTGTATATATTTCTGTTTCTTCAAACACTAGTTTACATTAGAACATATAAATGTCTACACAGCTTATGGTAAAATAATATACATTTATATTTTTTGAATGAATGATGGAATAGTTAATAATGGTCTCTATATTTCTTTCCCTTAAAAGCATTTATTATGAAATCTAAGAGTTGAATTATTAGAATGCAATCTTTTACATGTATCTGTTTTTGCAAATGTTTACATTTGTAAGGACATAATATATATATAAATTTTCAAAGTTAATTTTAAACACTAAATATTTTTATTACTTTTTTTAAAATCCTCAGATTGATTTTCCAATCTCATACACTTTAACTTTATTTAAAATGTGGTCTCGATAGGTCCAGTCACAACGACCCCTCAGCCAGATTGCCTGGGTTTGAATCTCTGTTTTTCTATTTAAAAACTTATGTGACTTTCGGCAAGTTAATTAACCTCCCCATGTCTCAGTTTACTCATGTGTGACATGGAGGGGGTAAAAATAATTATAAAATATTCAAAGAAATGGCTCTGAAAATGAAATAGAAAATTATGTTTTAAAATTTGTGGGAAAGAAACAATAAGACTTATAATTTTTCTTTGGAAAACAAAGGAAATAAAAAGTAAAGATATCCCTTTCTAGGATTTTTAGTTTTAGAGACTGGTGGGACCAAAACAAGAAGTTGAAAAGAGTGTCCACTTGTCAAGATGGACAAACATAAAAGAAAACACTACTCTTTTTTCAATTTTAGATGGTGGTAGATATCTAAAATGTGTTGACATGATCGCAAATACAGAATAGAGTAGTAATGATGAGTCAGGTTTCTAAATGTAGGTTACAGAAAACAAAAGAGGTTACATTAGAATGGATGCATTCTAATCTAATTCATTAGAATTCTCCTTAAAAAGAGGTTGTTTTAAAATAGATGAATCCTGCTATAACAGGATATTTAAAAAAACAAAAACAAAATAAAATAGATGAACCCTCCAAATAATTAATATGTACACCCCCCAAATTACAGAAGCCTGCCTCAACATATGTTTATGTTTTACTCATTGCCCAATGGATGGGGTTGCCCCATGAAGGGACATAGGCTGATGAAGATTCAAACAACCTCAATCTACGATATTATAGTCCTCTTGGGTTTTGACATCCAACAGGAAGTCTGGGAGAGAGAGAGATGATTTTGTGGTTTGAAAGTGGTTCACATGGCTTCTACTCATTTTGTTTTTGTTATCAGATAGGGTTCTATCGATGGTACCACCTAAACTGCAAGGGAGACAGAAAAACATAGTATAGCTTTTTTAGTCAGAAAGAGAAGAAATTGGATATGGTGAAGAGATGGCAGTCTGCCACACTTAATGTATTTAAAGAATAGGAGACATGTAAATGGTGAGTGAGAATAGAGCTGTAAGGAAGAACGAGAATCAAGATGATACACTGAATTAAAGATAGGAGAAAACGTCAAGAAGAAGTCAGTGGTTGGTATTCTAAAAGACTTCAGAGAAGTCAGAGAGACTAAAACTTGAGGAAGATGTCTAGATTTGGATAGAAGAAAGCCATAACTGATGCTCAAGAGAAATATATGCAAAAAATGTGAGCAAAATCAGGAGATTAAGGAAAATGGTAGCATTTGCCCATGATAAAAAGGGAATATATTAGGTCGTTATGATCAGTCATAACATACTGAAGTATAGTAGATTTATTTGCCTGTCGTCTTTATTTTGTACATTAGCTGGAAATTTGGACCAACATAATTTTTAAATTTTATTTAAATTTTTTTTACTAACTCATTAAGAAGTAATTTTTAAATGTTAAAGTTAATTTGGAAATTTTCTACAAAGCAGAAAAGAAATTTTTGTACTTTACACACATTCTTTTGCTTTGAGTATTTTTTTATTAGCCAATGCCTCTTTCAGTTTTCCCAATATTAATAAAAATGTTATTTTAATTTTTCTTGTCTTAACATAAGCATATCACTGGAATAAGTAAGAATTGCATTTGGTACCCAGGTAGAGATTTTACATCTCAAGACCCTCAAACAAATAATTAGAGTTTTCAGTATATTTAACATAAGTTAAATTTTAAAATATATATGTCATCAAGTTCAATTTTGTGATTCATTAAAACAGAGTTCCGGAAACTGTGGCTCATGAGCCAAATTCATCCAGCTGCCTTTTATTTTTACAGCCAGGAAGTCAGGAATGGTTACTACATTTTCAATACGTAAAGTTTAAAATAAGTATATACACCCTATCCTTAATTTTGGCTCCTGAGTCAAAAAACTTAAAATATTGACTATCTGGACCTTATAGAAAAACTTGCCAGGCCCTGATTTTGAACGCTTATTTTCATGATTTACAATAACAAGTAATACATGTTGTTCTTTCATCCATTCTGTGTTTTGAATTTTAAAACTTTGGTCACATTTGTATTTGGTGTCAAGAATATGGGCCAACATCAGAAAATACAGAAAACGTATAATTATTTTTGGTTTTTATTTTGTATAAAAACTGTCATGTACTTGTCTTTGAAACTGAAAAAAAAATGTACTTTTTCTTTTAAGCCATCTGATTAAATTTCACTAATATGCCATCACTGGTATAGTTGCTTATATATTTTGATTAGAGAAATATGAAATATTTCATATTTGAAAATTGCTGTCTTATTGAATTATTTGTCGATTGTTTCAACTTACTCATAAAATTAAAATTTTTGTGTCTCAGTCTTTTTCTGAGTATGGATTGTGTAAACAGTTTTCCACTGGTCACATTAAAGTGGTCACTTTTACTTTTGTCATACATTCAAATATTTGATATATTCCCAGAGCTTCCACGATCATTTTATTTCTGATATGAGAAATATCAGAAATATTTTACTGGTAAGGTATATTCTCTTTCCTGTCTTCTATATTCTAGAACAGCATCACACTAAAATAGGATATCATCTGACTAGGGTAACTAAGATGCAGTGCCATGTGAAATAGTAGATCAGAATATGCAAATGATTGAACAATCAAATAACTGCTTTTTTGTAATCTAAAAAATGTTTCCTGGACATGGTCCATGTTATTTTTTTTCTTCTTTTTAAGACATATGCTTACCATTTCAAATCAAATCACAGCAAAATAAAGTCAGTATAATGATTCAGTAAGTAATGTAGCTAATGCGAGACTTGGCATCACCAAATATCTTGATTTTCTGGTTGTTTATATTATCGGTTCAGAACATTTAATCTTTGTTGGAAAATGCAAATAGCCCACGATGAATTATTGTGGCTTAAACAATATTGCTGATTTTGTAACAGGAGGGAGAGTGGTTCTCTTTCTCTCTTCTTTGCCTTTATTCCTCATTTTACTGAAATATTTGTTTAGGTTTACATCACTTCATTCAAATACCCTTTCTCATCTAGAAGGAAATATACCATTTTGCTGTGTACCTCAGGAAAATAATGTGGGATGTTGCAGGGGGAAGTTATGATCAAAGTTTAGGTTCTTAGAGATGCTTCATAAATCAGTAGAAATTACTAAACTATCATTGATAATGCTTACTTTTGGTTAGAGATTATTTTAAGCCTTCTCAAGTTCTAATTAAAGCATTTGTCCTCATTCTTTCCAGACACAAAGAAGGAGATAATTAATAGATTACTTTAATGATAATATTAGTAATATACAATGCCTGTGCTGGTCAGTGATTTCATGTTTCAAATGTGGCATCTTAGAGCTTTTTGTTCATAGAGCACCCATGAAGTTTAGATTTTTCTCCTAAGGCACATTGCTTGACTTTTCAGTCTTGTGGTTTACTCTCATTGCTTAACCCATTTCAATCTCCTCATCTATAAAATGAAGGTAATAGTTATTTTCAGAGTCATTTTGAGGGACATACCTAGCACAATTCCTGACACATAATAGTTAAAAAGTAGAAGTTTCTTCTTTTCACCCTCCCTACAGATGCATCATAGAAACACACATAACTGGCTACAGCCCAATTTCTTTTTTTAAAATACGCAAAATATGAACTGACTTGTAAACACTAAACAAAAATAATTATCTCTAATTCTAATCATTGATAAATGTAGCACAGAAGAGACTGGTTGCAAAACAAATCAATAGCATTTTAAGTACATTAAAAATAAGTAATTTTGCCATACCAGAGCAGAGAAAGGCCTTAAAGACCAGCACATCATAACCCTGTTTTTTCGTTCTATTCTTTATGGTGAGAATGCCTTTTTCTCCTCTTCTCCCCTATCCTTTATTTCAACTTCACTCTGTAAATTAATTCCAGCCACTCTTTTGAAGACTTTCTGGGAAGCCCTCTTCCCCAAGAAGCCCTTCTTGGCCTCCCACACCTACTTCCCGCAGGCACTCCTCTTCTATGCTTGAGTCACCTGACCCTATCTCTATCATTGTTCTTATCACATAATAAGCACTCAATAAACGTGAGTTCTTTGAGCAAATCTGTATATGTTCTGTCTTTAATTCTCCTATATCTTTGACACAATGAATTTTACAATGATAAGATGAAATGTTCCCATTTGGAATACTAAATTTAATGTATCATTTACATACCTTTTTTGCTTTTGATTCTAAATAACATCCCTTTTTAAAGCACATGTTCAAAACTTTGATTTAAATAAAATCTTATTTGAATATTACATTATCATAAGTTGTGGAAAAAATGCACTAATGCGAAATCAAATACATAAAGGCTTAAGAATAGTTTATATACATGATGTTGTTTCATAATATAAATTCCTGAATATATAATTGATATAATAAGATGTCCCTTTGTTGTTATTGGTAATAGATATGTGATTTAAGGCAGTTACTGTTTATTTTTATATGCCTTGTTCAATTAAATAGGCGGTAATAAAAATTTTAGACATGATAAAATTTTTACCAAAAGTTGATATATTTCTCTGCTTGAAAACATCAGCTAAAACTCTTCTTTTTCCCTGTAATTTTATACTACAACCAAGATTAAGTATTTAATCAAGAATGCTATAAAGTAATTATATTTCTCTGTGATTATTGAGTAGAACTATTTTGAAGGACAAAATTTACAATCTTTTGAATTTTTGTTCTCAATTTGAACATTTGATCTCTTTTAAGAGAAATAAACTTCAGAGAAATATAAATTTAGAATAAATGATTAGCCCAACATATTCATATTTTCTGTCTTTAAATATCTTTTCTCTGCTTTCTCACTTTCTCTGATATTTCTCTCTCTCTCTCTTTCTCTCTCCCCCACTTCTTACCCTACTTCCTCCACCCCACTCTCTGTAACTTCCTAAGTAGGCTTCTACCTAAAGAACAACAGCTACAATGCCCTTGCACCAACAGGCTACTTTATATCAAATTTATGAAGCTAAAAATAGTATCTTCAATGGGCTTAAGTATATGTTCTTGGAACTAAGAGAAAGTGCCACTATGATGTGATGGGAGGTGTGTGAGTGTGTGTGTGTGTGTGTGTGTTTTAAAAGGCTCCAGTTAGGCAAAATTTCAAGCTTGACAGTATGAATATAATTATGTTGTATTGTAAAATATATGCTGAACAGACTTTCTTACATCTGTAGGGCAAGGAAATAATTACATTATCTAAAAATAAAACTCACATACATTGTCTCCTTTTGTTTCTACCTGCAATGAATTACTTGCTAACAGAAGTTAATATTTAATTGGCTAGGTACGAAAAGAGTATGGGAAATGCCTGCGAACACATTGCTGTAGTGGCAAAAGTACAGAGAGTTCCATTGGTTCAGGGAAAACATCTGGTTCTCGAACTCCTGGACGCTACTCCACAGGCTCACAGGTAAACAATATTTGTTCACTGAAATGAAGTAATTCTTAACTATACCAGTTACTGTCCCTTATGATTGGAGCTAATTTCTAGCCTGTGTTTAACACATCGTTTGTTTTTGTTGTTTCACTGTGTCTCACATGGGAATGATTCTGACAGAAATGGAAGAAACTAAAACTGTAATAATATGATGAAATTTGAGTCTGCAAATTTGAAGTTTGCATAATAATGACTTCAGATTGTTTTCAGTTCAATAAATGCAGCAAGTAAAGAAAGGAATTTGCCATTTCACCCAAAATTCAAAGAAAGTAACATTTCATATATATAGAAATATGATATATTGATATGATTCTAATTCTTATAATTCTTCTAACTAGTATAATAATTATCACAAACTGACACAATTTACATATAATATGGTATGTTTAGTAAAAATAACTATGACTCAACTATATTATGTGCTGAGAAGTTGAAGAAAAGTCAGGGCAGTGAAGAATACTACAACAACATTATTAACATACCTAGTCTAAGCTCCACTCCCATTCGCCCAGCACTAGACATAGCAGCATAGTACCCTACCAGAAAAATTTTAAGCTTTTAGGTAAACTGTGTGCCATTTTTCCCAGGGCACAGTATCAGCTCAAAGATTATTACATAGAAATTTTAGCAACTCTTGGATGTTAAGATGAGCCAGTCAAATAAAAGACATAGAGTGGTGTAGGTCATGAGTGAGTTTGGTTCAAGCTAGCAAACTAGTATTATTTGTTTTTTGAGACAGAGTCTCACTCTGTTGCCCAGGCTGGAGTGCAGTGGTACAATCTCAGCTCACTGAAACCCCTTCCTCCTGGGTTCGAGCAATATTCCTACGTCAGCCTCCAGCCCCCTGAGTAGCTGGGACCACAGGCGTGTGCCACCATGCCCAGATAATTTTTGTGTTTTTTGTAGAGATGGTGTTTTGCCATGTTGGCTAGCCTGGTCTCAAACTCCTGGCCTCAAGTGATCCGCCTGCCTTGACCTCCCAAAGTGCTGGGATTATAGTTGTGAGTCACCCAGACTAGTGTGTGTTTTTAAGATTGCATGATTCAGTAGAAAAAAAAGGCATGTTTTCAGTGTTGCCAATTAAATTTTTCTGAGGAAGGCTTGAGTTTAAATTGATAAATAAACTTACAAATCAAGAATTAATTTTTCTTAACTCTTTTAGCTTAACCTATAAATCTAATTATTGTTTCATAAATTTGGTTATTTTATATAAAATAAGAGTGATTGCTTCATTTTTTATTTGATGGATCTTCAATTGGCTTGTAAACTTAATAGATTAAATTTCCCTAAATAATTTCATTTATATGCTTAGAAAATTTAATTTCTTTATACCTTTCAAATATCATTTATAAATTTAATATATCTGATTGTCTCAAACACATCAACTGTCAGACTAGTCATACACACCTAGCTAGCACTTGAACACAGTTATAAATTAATGGATGACCAGTGTTTTCATAAACAGTTTCCTCACCAATTGAATTTTAATCTTACAAATAAAACCATGTCTTTAATATCAATCTAATATTTCCAATTAAAATTTTAAAAACTAACATATAACTGTCAAAAATATCAGGCTATGTTAAATAATTTTACTAACCACAATCATGAAACTTAAATATAATTGCATGATTATTAATAATCTGAATTTGATTTATTTTTTACACACCACACTGAGGTTGTAAAGTTGCAAATCAGAAGAACAATTGTCCCAACTCAGATGGATGGAAATTTCTGAGTTTAGGACTACTAAATTTGCCAAACAGAGATCTGAATTTTCACATAAGAGTGGGGGCAGACCAGGATGATGCTTATAGCATGAGCCCCTTTTATAATTAATGCCTTTATTTTCAGACTCATAATCCCTTGCTCTTCCTCTTTTTGTAATAACTTTTTCCACGACTTTTCAATTGATATTGCTAAGATTCCCTATATCATCCAGCATGATTAGATCCCGCATGCTTTTCACATTACTGAGCTCATCAGCCACCATCCGATAGTCATTTTATTGACATATATCATTAATATTATAATAATATTTAGGAGTCTCATTTACTACTTTACGACAGAATTGTGCAATGTTTAGCAATACTTCTAAACTACAAGTTAAGGCAGTGCAGCTCAATGGAATAATAATAAACTCTGTGGGTGGGTATACCTTGTTTTGAATCCTGGCCTTGCCACGTACCAGCTATGACACAGAACAAGTTACTAATTTCATTGACACTCAGTTTTTCCATCTGTAAAATGGTGATAATAAATACTGACATCTTAAGTTGCTAAGAAGATTGAAGTAATATACACAAAACAGAATAAATAGTGGGTGCTCAATAAACGGTGGTTGCTACCATTTATTACTGTTGTTATTATAGAATATTATCATATATATTTTTAAGTTGTATCATATTTTTCTCCTTACTCTTGTAATTTGTAATATCACAATTCTACTCTTGGAAAATAATTTACATTTTTTCTTATACTTAATATAATACTAATTCTGATTAACTATGACCAGCCAAGCCTATGTAAGGTTATAGTTACTTAAATCTATATTATTTGTTTAGGTAAGACTAATAAATACATTTCCCACTAATTATGGCCACCCATAAGCAAATGCTAAAATATTGATATTAAGACAAAATTTGGGGAGTATGGATGCATCTTTCACATAAGAGCACTTCTAAAATAACTATCTCTATATATTATGATTTTTTATTTAGAAATATTGAGTGCCTCCTATATAATGCCATCAATCTTCTAATCTCTGGGGATAAAATGGTTAAAAGACATATAACTTCCCCTTGTGATCTGGAACTTTTATTCTAGTGTTGGGAGACAGAAAACGTATTAATAACAAACAACCCAACAAAAATATCAAATGGGAGAGCTGACGGAGAACAAAAATATGATGATGTCAATTAGCCAGGTGGCTACTTGGATTAAATGCTGGAGAAAGACTACCTTTGGAAGTGATACTTATGCCAAAGTCTGAGTTACAAGATTCTAAATGAAAGGAGAAAAGGAAATTCAGGGAAACAGAATTCTAAGTGAGAAAATGGCTAATGCAAAGCCTTTACGGTTTGGAGAACTTACAAAAAATATTGGCCAAAGTAGGTTAGAGGGAGAATGAGATAGAAAGTCAAGGAAAAAGGGAAGAGACAGATCTCTAGGTATGTGTAACAGTATGAAAATTACATTTTATTATGATTACTTTGGATAGCCAGTGAGATACTTTAGAAATGAAAGTGACAGGATATAATCCGCATGTAGTAAACATTATGTTGCTACATTGTGGATAATGCAGGGGATGATGGCCAAGACTAAAAAGTAAAAATCCTCTTCACCTCTTGCTCCTCCAAACTTACTTCCTGGTCCTAATCACTTATAAAAGTTTTATAATATGCATCAGTCACACAAACATATATTCACAGAAATGGGTGTAACTTTTTTTAAACTATGGACTGAAATAATATCTTTTGACTTTCTCGTAATTGTTTTGTCATTTATCTTTCATATATTTTATTGATTTTTAGATATATTTGCTTTTTATTATATAATATTTGAAAAATAAAAAAGTGAAATATGTATATGAAATATTGAAACATTTTAATAAGATGAACACCTGTGAACTCAACATCCAACCTAGGAAATAGAACATTTTCATTATGTTTTCCTCTTTATTTAACCTCCCTAACCAATCCCTATGCCTTCCTCCAGAAAGGCTCCTAAATTTTGTTTTTCCATTCCCGCAACTTATTCTAATCATTTCTCTCCTTCCAAAAAATCTTGTTCAGCATTCCTTTATTAAACCTTTGTTTAAAAATGGTATTTTATTGTGTGTAGTCTTCTCTGACTTGGGTTTTTCGCTCCCATATTCTGAAACCCTTCCTGGTTATAAGTGTGGCCTCTGTGCCATATACTATATACCTTTTCCTCTGCCTGCAATACTTCTCCTTTTTCTCCTTTTCCTCTTAAACTATATTTGGTATAGTGCAGTGAGTTGTTAACCTCCTGCACTCAGGAGCCAGATGACTGCATTCCAATGCTGGTTATAAGGTCTGTGCCATCGGACATGTTCATTAACTGCTGTGCTTCGGTTTTTCTAATGTATGGTATTACCTACCTCATGGAGTTCTTGTGAGGTTTTGATGGGTGAATATATGAAAGGTATATAGTATGGAAAAGAGAGCATAGAAAAAATTAATTTATATAGATGTATATGCACACACATGCACATATATAATATACATACACTATGTATGTATATGCCAAGTATATGTACCTCAATGAACAAAAAAGACAAAAATTCTGTTTTCATAGAGCCTCAAGCCTAATGCAGACATAAGACATTAAATATTAGACATTAAATGGATAGCTATTAAATATAAATGTAAGAAATAATTATATAATACATGGTATTATAGGAGATGTTAGTGACTGTTGGGGGAATGTAGTAGGGGAAAAGGGACTGAGATGTGATTGGATTGTGTGGGTAGCCTACAATTCTAAGTAGGGTGTTATACCTTCAGAAAAAAATATTTTAAATTTAAAAGAATAAAGGAATTATGCATACCTGTCTCTGGAGAAGAGCACCCCAGACAGAGAAAACAACCAACATTGCCAAGCTCTGAGGCACAAACATGCCTGGCATGTTAGAGAACAGCAAGGGGACAGGTGCAGCTAGAACAGACAGGGGAGATTAATAGGAGATGAGATAATGGGGACAGCTCATATAAATATCACCTAACAATAATAACTTCATCAACTCCCAGATAAAATGTTACTTCTTCAGTCTGCATTGTTCTCAGACTCCCTAGACAAGGACATATCCCTTAATATATGGTAAAAAAAAAAAATGGTATAATTGGTAAAAATCTTTAAAAATTCTGTAGTATAATGAATAGTCACAAAAGTATACAAAACATAAGTGTATGGCACAATTAATTATTACCACTTCCCAGGCCAAGTATTAGTATACTGAGAATACCTTGGAAACCCTTTGAACCCCTCTCAATCATTAAGCTCCAAACATAACCACTATCTTAGCTTTCAATAGCACATTTTAGTTTGCATATTTTGATACTTATTCACCTGAAATCATTTAGTACATACTCTTTTATGTTTTCCTTTGTTCCCAAGACATCTACATTACTGCAGGAGGCTATGAGCTTTTAATTTTCTTTGTTTTATATGATTTATAGTTTATTCATCCATCCTACCATTGACAGTCATTTTGGTTGATCATATTTCAGCTATAATATTTAATGACTATATGGAGATTTGTGGGCATATTGTACTTTTGCATTTATTTTTGTGATAATTTGACTAATCTGTTCCTAGTTTAACATCTCCATAAGGGTCAAGACATTTTGTGCTTACATTTCACATTTGTATCTTATAAGTTAGTATTTGGCAGGCAATAGAGGGTAATTAATATTTTTAATTAATTAATTAACCAACTAATAAAACAAATGTGAGAGACTGGCTCCCAACATTGTCCTTTCGTTTATTAGTTTTCTGTGTGTGTCTGTGTCTGTGTGTGTGTGCATGCACGCATTTGTCAACCTAGGGAAAATGTGATATACAACAATATTTCTGAAGAATAAGCATGTTTCAAGATTCATAAAATCACTTGTCTAATATTCTAAGATTGGTTACTCCCATTATTCAAGGAGTTCAAATGTATTTGGAACATAACCCATTGTAGGCATGGTTTCATAAGTAGTAGCAATGTTTCTTATAACTATTTCAGCCTTGGAAAAACTTCTGAAAATATTTTGTTTCTTCCTCACAAGATTGTTAATACTTTTTTGACCCATAACTCAGTAAACTGATATAACAGAATAAAAAAGAAAAAAATCCCCCAATGGAAAAAGTTTATAATATCTGACCCTTAGAAATTTGAATTTAAGAATGTCAATAATAATTTGAGAATTTTTAGTTATCTATAAAACTTCCTATGGAAGCAATGAATCAACTAACTTTATCTTCTTCAAAGAAAGAAAAGTCAGGATAGTTATGTAATTCCTAAAATTACATTGATCTTCCTCTAAAAGTTATGGAAAATTTAAGTTCAGTAGCATTTTAATAATGTTCTATTTTCTTTTCTTAGCAAACTCTTTTGCAAGATGCTGATTTCTTAAACTAAATCTTTTGTTAGAACTGGCAATTTAATGCATAGTTAAACATTCCCATTCCAATAAAAGTTATAGTAAAAATAATTTGTTTTACCTTGGAAATTAAAATTTTCTAATTCTGTCCGAAGATATATACCTCTGTATATATTCAACATATTTAAATTGGTATAGTACTTTACATTTATTTCTTTTTTCATGGTTATACTTATCTTTGGTATATAGGCATTTAGGAATACAGTTAATGAGAACCATGTATTATCATGAAAGTTATTTCTGATGTTCTCATGCTACTGTACTGCAAACATGTAGTTGTCTATTTGCCAAATGCTAGAAACAAAGGTCTCATATAATTATGACAGAAAATAAAAGAATGATTTGTGTGAAAATTCACTGCATCATGAGTTCATTTTCTTTCTGCCTTTTCCCCCACCCAGAGCCGAATCCGTAGAATGTGGAATGACACGGTTCGAAAGCAGTCAGAGTCTTCCTTTATTACTGGAGACATAAACAGTTCAGCGTCACTCAACAGAGGTAATTAGAAATAATTTTTCATATTTATTACTTTTCTGATTACTTTAAGAAGTCCTTAAATTCATTGCTTTATTTGCAACTTCTGAACCTGTTCCACGTGATAGAAACATTGTAAGAACATAAAACTTGGTTGAGTGTAGCAATGTGTTCCATTATTCATAAGCTGCTTTAAAAAAATCCTGAATTTTCCAGAAGTCTTTTCCAAAAGGAAATTAGAAAATAAAAAACTTTTTTTCCTAGTCATCTGCTGCTGCTATAAACTGGAGAGCTGTCAGGCCTCATTGGAAGCAGTGAAAATGGGCAATTATGTGGCTGTATAGTCGGCTAAGCATCATAGAGTTCCACATTGTCTTAGATATAAAGCAATTTCATAGTCTTTGCAGAAGTAAAAGTATACTGTCTAATACATACTTAAGGCAACCTGTGTACTTGGAAAAAATCACGTCTTAATATCTAAAAGCCTTATCTGGATAATATTGGATATTTAAAAATATAGGAGAAAGGATACTTTTGGGTATATTATGATTTTTGTGTATGTGCTTGTGGTTCAGTGCTCCCTGGGTGGCATTTAGATTTTTGAAATGAAGAAATGACGTTCCCTTAATCTATTGTTTTGTTTGTGGTTGACTTTTTTTCCTTGATCTTTGCATTCTCTCTCTCTCCCTTTCTCTGTCTCTCTTTCTCTTTCTCTCTCAACCTCTCTCTCTTTCTGTGTGTGTATGTGTGGGGATATGATTAGAATTCATTTTGCTGCAGTAAAAATGACTAGATGCAACATTTGTGGAGACTAAGAGGCTACTACAGTCAGCAATGGGAAATATTTAGAATATAGTTTTATCTGGGAAGGAGGCATTTGCATGAATTTAAGGTATTTTTATGATCGATATTATTATTTTGTATCCCCAAACTAGAATTATTATTTTGTTTTTAACTTATTTCTGTTAGTTTTTTGTTATATTTTATGCTACTTAGGAAGAAATAATGTAATAATTATGGCTTATGATTCAGAAAGATTCAGATGCTAGTACTCTCAATTATTTGTACTCAAGTAAGTTTCATCTTATCTATATGAAGAAGTTAGGACGGGCAGTGTCAAAATTGAATTTGATGCAGGGATCCATGTTTTAATATAATCTTAATTGAGTTTCATGTGTTATTTGGGGCAACAATATAGTAACTATAAACTAGTGATGATTTAAAATTATCTACATCACTTTTTCTTGATTAGTAAGAATAGTGAGTGAGAATATTCCTCCAAATACGAAGAAAATGTATTAAAATAAAAGAGCTACCTCCTGGTATTTTGTTTCGTTATTAGTTTGTTTTTATTGGCTAGAATATATTAATTTAGACAATATCTCTCAAGTATTCTTATCTTTTTCAATTTAGTTTTAATGTTTAGTTTGTGAAAATTTCTTTTAATATGAGTATTCTAACTTTTTGACATTACTTTTAAATCATAAAGAACAAATTACTTACAAACGCCTCCATAACCTAGGATTAATTTGCTTACATATGACTGATTTTCTGTATTCTTTAAACAATTCCATATATAAGAAAATTTACTGCATGTTCCAAGAAAGAGAACTGTCCTTACCTATCAGATTTATTGATAGAACTATCTTTCATTTAATGATCCCGGAAGCCATTGAATAATTATTGATTAAACAAAGAATGAGGTAATATGATTTTAATGATGAATTGTATGTATATTAGGATAAACAAAATATGTAAAATTATTTTGTCTAATATTGTTGTCTAAATTCATGTAAAGATAGTAAGGTGTGTCAGTTCAGTAAAAACTGCTATGAATGCAAACTATTTATGGGCTTAAAGTTAATCACTATATAACGCTACTAGTTTCTTCCTTTTTAATTGCTTCTCAAGAATTTAATCAACTTTGAATATAGTGATTTGTGGGTAACTGGATCAATTTGAAATATATTTAAAGGAAATAATATTAGTTTATATTGGCCAGTCATATGTTTAAGTCTGTTTATCAAAATCTCTAATTTTAAAAGATATTTCATACAGCTGTTAAAGGAAGGGTATACAATTTCTTGTGACATTGAATAAATTAATTTAATGATGACTTTGTGTAGAGAATTAAATTGCATTTATAATTTAAAGGGTGCCCAGGTAGTGATCATTTCATCAGGATATATATTCTTCCTTTCACTTAAGTGACTTTATTCGTGCTAGAAATCATAGTGATCTTCATTTCCTGGATTAATTTCTTAGTCCCCATCAAGTCAGAAACTCCTAGTTTTATTCTCATCTTATTTTTTTATCTTACATGAGTGGACTACTTGAAATTTTATTTCTTCATATTATGTCTCTGAAGATAGTCTTTAACCTCCTTCTTTAATCTTGTCTTATTTCCCAGGGTCCTATCTTCCCTGCATTCAGGCGTGTGTATCATATTTAGGTAGGTGACATCGAAGATTCATCTTTTCAGATAAACAGTCACCTAAGCAACATAATTATTCACTTCTGTTTATTCAAAAGATTATATTCTCTATTACTAAAATAAAAATCTAGATACTACATCTTTACATCTTCATATATTCTAACTTCCCCTTTAGTTTTTTATAGATAGTGTTTTTTTTTTTAAATTCAGACTCCATTTTCCTTTCTTTGTAAGTTAGATGTATTGAATCTCTTATTTTTGTCTTTAAGATAGTTCTGACCCTTGAAAATGAGAAGCTGTTGTCCAAAAATTAGTCCTATTTTTACTTTAGGTTTTCTTCCCTGTTCATTCCACTGGTCAATTCATTAAAAGAGTATTATTTTAAAATTTTGTATGTCTTATCATCTATTCTTACAAACAAGAATCAATCATTATCATCTTTAGGATCCATTAGGAATAAAGAATACATCATGCAGTGTAGAACTACTTTTCAATGGTATTTATTTTTTTAAACCATCTCAAATATTCTGTTCTTGAATCAGCTTGTTGTATCATAAGTATGAGATTACCTTTCTAGATTTCCCAATGTGATAAATTTGATTACTATTGGGATTTTACTCCTTGGAAGCATGTGAAACCTTGGAAGATTTATTGATATAATAATTTTCAATGAGTATATTAATTCCTTTATATTCTTTTTGGAAGTTTGTTGTTTCATCACTTTATCTCTTTAAAATCTTTTATTAAAATTGTACTTTGAATATCTATAAATATGAAGGTGTTTCACAAAATGTTTTCTGTACATTTTCAAATATTTTTCTCCAGCCAACTTGTTTGGCACAATGTTACACACTTAGACAAATTCAGAATTCCTTGAGGCCATTAGGCCAGCACTACTATCAAGTTAACTAGCGATCCAACTACATACACAAGTAGAAGGAGCTTTAGAAGAGCTGTAAGGTGATGGTTGATTATAGAGAGTTTCAACAAAGATGAACTCTAGGCCAGACCCAAGTTTTTACAAACTCATAGGACTTCAGGATGGTTTATTCATTGGTTCATTTAAATATTTACTATTTTGCTCATACCTTGAAGGTGTAGTCCGCACTCAATCCCCAGTCTCCTCCCAGGGCTGTTGGAAATCTAATTCAAATCTCTAGTAACTCCAACTTTCTGGTGGTGGTGGAAAGGACTTGTAGCTAGAGTAGTCTTTGCCACCCATATCTCCTACCAATAATTTCTGCAGGTCAAATCTTATCTTGAGCTATTTATCTATTTATTTACTTTTATTTATTTTATTATTTATTTATTTATTTTTGAGACAGAGTCTTGCTCTGTTGCCCAGGCTGGAGTTCAGTGGCATGATCTCAGCTCACTGCAACCTCCATCTCCCCAGTTCAAGCAATTCTCCTGCCTCGGCCTCCTGAGTAGCTGGGATTACAGACACACACCACCACACCCGGCTAATTTTTGTATTTTTAGTAGAGACGGGGTTTCATCATGTTGGCCAGACTGGTCTGGAACTCCTGACCTCGTGATCCACCCGCCTTGGCCTCCCAAAGTGCTGGGATTACAGGCGTGAGCCACCACGCCCGGCTATTTTTATTTTTTTGAGCCAGGGTCTCCCTCTGTCACCCAGTTTGGAGTGCAATAGCATGATCATAGCTCAGTGAAGCCTCGAACTCCTGGGCTCAAGTGATCCTCATGCTTCAGTGTCCTGAGTAGCTAGAACTAGAGGCTCCCACACCATTTTCTTTTTTTTTAACTTTTTTTAGGGATAGGGTTTTGCCATGTTGCCCAGGCTGGTCTTGAAGTCCTGGCCTCAAGCAATCCTTCTGCCTCAGTCTCCCAAAGTGCTGGGATTACAGACAAGAGCCTCTGTGCCTAGCCTTGAACTATTTAGATTAACAGTACCTCTAAAACTTCAGTTTGATCCAAAAATGAAATGTTTACTGAGACATTTCCCCTGACAGTGGCATGAATTGTTAAATATTTCTACTTTTTTATTAACTCTATGTAGAAATTAGGATATTTTCTGAAATTAGGCTTTATCTTATTGTAAATATTATATTTGTTAGGCTTTATGTCATCATAAATATTTTAGCTATTGGCTTTATCTCATCATAAATATTATATTTTTCATTTTCTTTTTATTTAATTAGTTAGAATGAGGTTAGAGACTTCCATTTGAAAATCAAGTTTTGCTAAGTAGCTCTTACCAATATGGATCTTTGAATCACAAAAGAATGCCCCATTCCCACCCCAGCCCTGAAGTTATTGTAAAAATATTCAATTTGAGTGGTAGAATTAGAAAAAAGGGCATTTTGTTTTCTTCTGGAATAATTGCTTGGCTAACATCATGGGTTTTTATTTTTCCCTGATCTCCTTTCCTCCATCTTGTCAACCTCCCACACAAGTTAATTTGATTTAGATTTTTATGCATAGAGATCTGACTAGTAAGGGTATATTTATTTAAGCCAAATTTAGTTGTTATATATAGGAAGACTGATCTGTAGATGTGTGGCACTTATTTATAAATGCTGATGGATTCTCTTTTCAGAGTTCAGACCTTTATTAATCTGCAGAAGCATTCTCAGTAAATATATGTAATTGGTAAAATTGCGATTTCCTATGACAAGGGATTTATTTTCATAGATTTTTAAGGGTAAATTTTGGCTCGTAGCTAGTGGCATTACTACCTACTGAAAAGTGACCCCACCTGTTAGGAGTATGGTTGATAAAGAGAGGAAAGATGCTGCTATCAAATAAATATTTGCAAGTAGTTGACCTACTCATTTTAGTTTTGCATTAATAGTCCTAAGAATGGACACCTGAGTTTTAATCCAGAGACCTCTGGCAAATTGCTTAACTTCTCAGGGTCTAGGCAATAGGTAAATAAATAGTTGTCACTTCAGAAGGTCCTTGAGAGGAGTAAATGAATATATTAATATGTAAATTGCTTACAACAGGGCCTGAACGTAATTATTATTATTGTTTTATTCAGAAGTTCACTTATACTTTCTAAAAAATGAAAACTTGTCCTTGCTAGTGCCTTCAAATAATCAGATATTAAAATCCATCATTCACTACCAAAGTTTTGTTTTCATTTTTATTTTGCAGCGGTGGGAAGAATGAAGTGGTTAACTGAATGCCAAGTAAAATAAATAATAATAGATTGTGCTACCCTGGAGGCTAACAAAAAAACAAAATAATAAAACTGAATTGTCACTTCTAAATTAGAAATTAAATGCACATTGCATCTGCTTATTTGTATTTCCCACTTTTGATTTATAACCATGTTTTAGCATCAAAGAAATAAAGGTAATATATTTCTTCTCCCTACCTTAGATAATAACATAAGCAAACACTGCCTTCACTTTTCTTCTAAGTCCTGTCCTCTCCCTTCAGAAGCTTAGAGAACACTATTCCCATTCAGACAGCTCTTCTAAATAACCAGTTATGTAGTGGAGCAGGGATGTGGCTCAGAACCGTTTTTAACAGAAGTTTTCTCAGAGCATTTATTGTCTTTCCCAGGAGGTTGGTCACTGAGGCAGAAGAAACTTCAAAATAAATCACCTGCCATCCCATTAATATTCAGGCTTCTAAACATATTTTGCTTTTATATTTTTAAAGAAAAAATGCAAATGAAAAAAATCTAAGTGATGTTTCACTGCAATTAATGATTTATATAAATTAAAGCTACTAGGGCAAAACACTCATACTCATTCACTGTAGTTTATTAATGTCAATAAATATAATTTGACTCATGTGCATAAAATAGTCTGTATTGCCCCAAAGCTTTGCTGTTCTGAAGGATTATAAAATCATTGGTTGTAAATATTAACCAGCTCCTAATATAATCTGACATCTACTTATGAAATTTGCAAAAACAGTTAATAATGTTAGCTATGCAAGTTAACAAATCAGAGTAACCAAATAACAAACTGTTTTTATTTTGAACAAGCATTATACTGATATGAATGCAAATATAAGTATTCAATGACATAGGTAAATTTTTATTTTGAGAATTACTGTTATATTTATGTCTAGTATATCTATAATTTTGTTCTTTATATTCTGTGTAAATGAGGCAACAGCGTTGTGTGTGTGTGTATATATATATACACAAAGGATATATATATACAAAGAATATGTGTATATATATGTGTGTATATATATATACACACAAAGAACATGTGTGTGTGTATATATATATATATATACACAAAGGATATATATGTACATGTTATTGATAGACACAATCAGAAAAGGAACAATAAAATAAAGAAGCCTGTGTCAGGAAAATCAGTTTAATAACACAAAGGCAAAATAGGCTCAGATTTTTTAAGTGAGATGCTGAGTCAGATAATTAAACAAGGCTGTTAATATCCAGGTTTTTAACCCAAGGAAGCCAAATAATTTTCAGAGTTAAGTCTCCATTCAAGTGGCAAAATGAAATATATGAAATATTGATGTCCATCAATCCAGGGCAAAGGTCCTTGGCTATAAATTGTTGGCAGGATCTGAAAAAGAAAAAAAAAAATCTTCTTATTGCTTACTCAGCACGTCCTTCTTATGCATTGTGTTCAACTTTGTCTCTGATATGACTCATCCAAGTAATCCAGTCTCTCACAGCCAACTAAACAATAATAAACAGTTTGTATTTATTATTATTGTTAACCTAAAGCTCTCATAGATCCTTTTAAAAAGAGAGGTTTTAAAAATTCTATTTAATTTCCTCACATTTATTGATTTATTACGTTATTACCTCACATATTATGAGCAGTATTTCTTACCTCTATTGTGAATCAAACAAGCTGCAGTGAGCTACCTTGATAAATTCTAAATATAAGTGCTATAGAATATTTCCACTTAGCTCTAAAATATTACTATTTGTTTCATGTAACTTGTTGAGGATGTAATTTTTAAAAATTCCTATTTTTAGAGCTAAGTGTGAAGATTCCAACTTAGGAGTTGCTGGTGTTCTTTTCTCTGATAGAACACAATATGCCTCCTTATATTTGTTGATAAATTTGGTGTTTCTCCTTTAGTGTGTGTGTAGTTATTTGCATATTGTACTCTGTTCATTATTTATTATCCATTTTCTTTATATCCATGAAGACACTGAGTTTCTTGGTAGTCAAAGTAACTTGTCCAAGATCACATGACTATTAAAGGCAACATCTAGATTTCAAACAAGGTCTTTCAGACCACAAAGCCCTATACAGGAAAACAAAAACATTCATTCTTTTCATATAATGACAATTTTTCATGACGTTGAAGATTAGAATATAGATATAGTCATTTGAAGGAAGTATTTCAAAGTGACCTTTATTTTTATCACCTAATATGGAAAATAGATATTCCTAACAGTGAAGTTATTCATGTCTTTATTTCTAAAATTCCTTCATGTACTATTCATTTGCTTCCATTTTATTTTGTTCTAAGCACAGTTTTTTTAGAGTGGATTCTTCCTATCCGTGTAAGGAAAAAAAAGCTTGAAAAAACTGAATATATGAGGATATAGATTGGCAAACCACATATTACTTTTACAAAACTATTTTTGATATAGAATATGTTGAATTATTATATATTATTGTCCAATTGTAGGGCTTAGATTGTAAGAAGAATTTCATTGTCATTCTTCTTTCCTGGAAGCTTTCAAAGTATTTTATTTGTAGAATCTTTTTTATTTTAATTTAAAATTTTTATATTTCAGTACAAGGATGAATATTTTGGTGAGGGCAAAGATTATGTTAGAAAAACAGGTAAAGAGCTTTTCCCTATAATCTTGTAGTAATAAAAAAGATATAGCTTTTCCCAGATCTTTGTGCTCCTGAATTTGATATTTTTTGAAGCTGTGCCCATTTCTGTCAGGACAATACAGTAATGCCTGGAATAAGTAGAATATATATTTCAGTTGAAATTTCAGTGATAATATTATAAATTAAAATTTTTATTATTGTATTGCTAATTCTGGTTTTAACAAAAACTATGATATGTTTTATAATTCAAAATTTTAAAACAAATAAAACCTGAACTGTGTCTCTCATCTGGAAAAATGTTCCTGCTAATATTGTAAACATAAAGGTTGTGATGATATAAATACCGTATATAATATTCAAAGTTAATTCTAACAGAGTCATCATTGGTTCAAATTATTTTTCTAAGAAATAGGCTGTATTAATTTCTGTCTGCTATTGTGAGGTAAATGGGAGTTAATTCAATTACCTAAAAAATTAAAATGTGAAAGGAGGATATATGTTTAGCAAAGAGAAAAAGGCCTCATTGGAAAGAAAGTACTTAAATTGTAACAACCAATAATTGGGTAGTATTTGATTAAATTAGCTCCTGTTGAATTGCATACAAAGGCTTGCACTTTATATAGCTCATCTTTATATACTACATGCCATTTAAAAGTTTAATTGTTTATGTGATAGCTTCTCCTATGATTTTTTATAATAAGCTTTCTTCATAATTTGTCATAATAAGGAATGTAGCCGCTTCAGAATGTAAGACAAGTCAGCTACCACATTCATAGAAGGTAATTTACAACCCTGGAAAATCACTGGAGAATTAAGAAAGATTTGAGAGGATATATAGATAGAAGGAAGATAGTCAATCTTGATTTAGAAAAATAGAAACAATATGTTTCCTGAATCAGCCTCAGTCTAAATAGAACAGAGCTGATTATGATCATAGTATAAAATAAGCCTTCTGTAACATTATCAAAAATCTCTTTATTCACGGATACCTTATTTGAATTCATGTCTATTTTGTTCAGACACACTTTTCAAATATAGCTTCCAATTTAAAAGATCAAATTTTAGTCACGACAGACCTTGTGCATGTAAGATTATATAAATTGCACAATATTAAAAATACACCAATATTGGGCAGTGAGTTATACTAAATGTCATATTTTTTTCACTTTGGTAAATTATTTTGTCTTTATTAATAATACTTTCATTTGTTCTGCATTTTGTTTTATTTCAGCACAAATTCACAAGCAATGTGTGAGTAACAGATAAGTATAGCTACAGGATTGACTACATACCATTAGCAGACTATCAAATAATCTGATTTACAGGAAATGAATTGAGTTGCTACTGTGTGAATGACAAAGATAAATATTTTTTGCTAAGTGCCTTTGATTTACTAAAAAGAACTGCAGTTTACTGCTATTTTGCCTGTGGTTAAGGAAAATTGCCCCAGGATTTTCAGACTCAGTATTCTTTGAGTACTATGCAAAAGAATTCAAAATGTTCAAGTTAAAGGAACACAGAAATACATGGCTTTGACTACAAAAGATGAGCTTTAGAGACTAATAAATTACTAATAAGAGTCCCTCACTTCTGCAAACCAACCACTTTGCTTTGAAGCAGATTCACCAACAATTCTGAGTTTCAATCCTACCACTGTTGGCTTAAGCAGTTGGAAAACCTAAAATCTCTAAAGAGCTTTGGTTTCTAGCTAATTATATGAATAATGTCATTGAATATCTAATGACAGTAGTTTTTTCATTTGCAATATGATAGTGTTGTGTTGCATAATATGGGAAAATATTAAATATAAAACCTTAAAACTTTAAAAATTATAGTTCAGATTTTAGATTAAAGAAGGAGTTTTTAAAAACAAAATAATAATGATCACACCTATAAGAAAAAGACAGATAAGATCATTTTCTCAACATTGAAACTGTACTCATAACACATAAGCCATTGGGTGAAAGTGTAAACAACATATATAAAAAATGAAATGCTAGTGCCCATGTTGTATAAAGAATGTCTACAAATTAATAAATGAAATTCAATCACCCAATAGAAATGTGGGCCAAAGATAAGAACAGGCAACTCACAAAAAAGAAACCCTTATAGCGAATAAACATATGAAAAATTACCTACCTTTATAGTAATAAGAAATGCAGAGTATAACAGTGATATGAAATACCATTTCATACTCTATCTGATTGGCAAAAATGTCAGTCTGACAATGCTAAATCCTAGCAAGAATTTGAGAGAATAAGTGCACTGTTCATGGGAAAGTGAATTGTATAAACACGTTTGACAGCATTTAGGCAATATGTTACTTCAATAAATTGAAAATGTGCACAAGATATGACCCAGCAATTTGACTTTTAAGTATTTGCTGTGGAAAAGCTCATGTGTCTGGACAAGAAGACACATATGTAGCCAATTAATACAAAATAAGAGGAATTGAAGAGGTAACTTCTAGGCTTCCCAACTCTGAATCTTCGGATTTGTATGTTAAAACAGAGGCAACACCTCTGAAATCAGACTATGTCATTTTATATTGAACTAACAATAACTTAATCTGTACTTTAGAGAAAATATGTCATTGAAATCCATACTAATGGATTCCCAGTGAATGAATTAGCTATTAAAAGAAGCTGAAGTATCTCCAAACCATTTGAATGAAATTTAATAGGCAGGTTGATTAAAATTTAATAGCAAACTTGTTGGCTATTAAAAGTGCACAGTGTGATAAATCAAGATGTCAGCTCTTCAATTTATGACTTTAGAAAAAAAATGATGAAAGAGTTCTTAGCGTTCAGTAAAATATTTCTTTTTTGACTCTGTAATTTCATTGTTCAAATTAAAACATTAAAATCTAAAATTATGGTTTCTGTGATTTTAAAACTTATGTAACTTTGAAAGGTGTCATGTAGATTCTATTCGTTGTTTTTTTTAATAAGTGACTTGGTATTGATTTATATAGTTATTCCTGTTTTATAAAGTAGCCTGACAAAGTTGAACTGATCATTGTTTGTACTTTCTGTAGATTGTTTATGTGTGTTGATATTGTTTTGCTACACCAAAAAGCTAAAAATAGGAAACAAAATACTTAAAATAGACAATGCCTATTGAATCTCTTCTCTGTAATTCTGGAAGCCTCTTTTGTCTATTTACTTTCTTTTTTATTCATTTATTTTATATAATATAATACAAGAATATGAAAATAAAGTAATTGAATATTATCAAAAAGTATATGGAAAGATTAATGAACTCCTACAATGCTCCTAATAAAATTATGTTGAAACATTTTTTGAGGAAGAGGATCTTAAAAAAATTTTGAAAATCACAGATTTAAATATATTTAAATAAAACTACCAGAGGTCATGTGTGACCCTGAATAAATTATAAATACCTCAGCCTGTGATTCTTTATGTATTAAATAATGGTGGTAGATTAGATGATGTTAAAAATCTTATTCAGTTATAAATTCTGAGTTATAACCTTTCTCCATAATGCAATCTTACGGTCAATTAGGTGATATAAATGTAATATATATTTGGAGTACTTCTAATGTACTTTTTTCAGTTTTATTGTTTATATTATATTTTACTCACTAAGGAAAGAAACTTACCTCTTATTCCTTCATACCAGTTTTTTAATTCTTTGTAAAGAAAATAAAAGCCATTGGAATCTTTCATCAGAAGGCAGTGCAGACGTGAATGTGCACAATTTAGCGTACAAACATATACCTAAATCATTTTACATGCAGTGTTAAGGATTTCCCAACTTCATAGATCTCATCTCCCTGTGAAAGATCCCTTGCTTTACACTGAAGTTAGTGGTCTAATGCCATGGAAGATACAACCATTAGAAAGACTGTTTTTACCTGTTAAAAAATGAAGTCTCCACTGTGGGCCAAAATTAAGGTCTGAAAACAAAAATAGAGAGACATCACTCAATAGTAACTCTGTTTTATGCAAAACTCTAATTTATATACGTGAATGTATATATTAGAAATGACTTCATAAGAAATGTATGTCAAGACAAAGGAGAGAGAAACATGAAGGACCGGACTGGAGGATATTAGAGAATGAAGAACCATCAGAGTAAAACTATTTTATTAGGATAAAGCAAACAGGACATTTGCCATCTTAAATATTTATGAAATAAGAATTTGAAAATTGAAGCATATTGCTATATGACTATTGATGAATGGTTGTATTCAGTTAGTTCATTAGATCACCATGGTTTTGAATTCTAAAACTTTGGCCATTCAATATGATCAAACAAGAATGTAAGTGCATTAAAAAAAATAAAGTCTGAGGGCAGAGTAGAGTGGCAATTCAAGTTATTTTAAGATCTTTTCAGTATACTTTTGTTAGCCTGCTGTCAAGAAGAAGCGTTGTTTGAATTATGTTTCTGAATGATAGATTCAAGTGAGATCCAACTGTCATCCTTTTTCAGATCTGTTTTTTACTTTACAGTTTCAAAGCACATCATTCAGCCTTAGATTTCCAGTCCTCAGTTACATATATTACACTGAACCAGCCCAGACAGTGCTGTCATTCAGGGCCTCCCAATGTCAAAACACCTATTATATTTTCATAAGAAAAGAAATATCACAGTTTTGTGTTAAAACTATACATTAGAGAAGAGTGTGACTCATTATTTCATTCAAAATTCACTCATTCACAATTTTTATATCAGTCTAGATCTTCAGGTATAAATAAAGTAAAAAAGAAGAGAACCCTTCTTAAAATGACTATGATTTTAACTGAATCTATTTCAGTGGCTTTAGGATCTGACTTTCTTCTAAATATGTGGTAAAGAAACTTCTCCAATTTTTTCAATATGGAATACGAAAATCGGTTTTGCTTTGTATCTCACTTTCATCAGAAATAAAAATTTTGTGCTTGGCCTTTTATTGACAACCATGGTAATGATTCATATATATTGTTTTTCTTTATTATTTATTCATTTATTGAGACAGGGTCTTGCTCTGTTGCCCAGGCTGGAATGCAGTGGTGTGATCTCAGCTAACTGCAACCTCTGCCTGCCAGGCTCAGGTGATCCTCCTGCCTCAGCCTCCTGAGTAGCTGGTACTACAGGCACGCTCAGCCACGCCTGGCCAATTTTTTTGTATTTTTAGTAGAGACAGGATTTCACCATGCTGGCCAGGCTGATATCGAGCTCCTGATCTCAAGTAATCCACCCACCTCAGCCTCCCAAAGTGCTGGGATTACAGGCGTGAGACACTATGCCATGCTTGATACACATATGTTGTAATTCAATCTTAAATAATTTTCCATGGCTTTATTAAAGGTCTAATTCTTGTTTCTGACAGCAAATAAGCAAGCATGACTAGACCATAGCCAGGAGTTTGTGAGTTAAATAATTAAGGAGCTGTCATTTTCACATAACCACTTTATTTTTAACCCCAATTTGAGCTTTTTACTTTGAGTTATGGCAAGTAGTGAGTTGTTTTTTGTTTTGTTTTGTTTTCTGTTGTTATCCGCAGTTAGTATTCAGGTAGCCTTTTGTATTTCCAAATAATATATGATTGATTGTTTATTTCTGCTTTTAAAGTTTAGATAGTAGAGTACCTGGTACAGGATTAGAAGGAAATAAATTACATTAGGAGCTGGACAATTGACACTCTTAAAAAATTTACTAAAATTATAAGACTACTCATAATGGATAAAATAACTTTGATTTAATGTTATGTTTTCAAGATGCCATCAATTTCACATACATTTTTCATTACTTAAACAAATATTTTTTGAGTTCTAGGGACTATTTAGACACTTGGTGTAGAGCAGTGAAAACCCCTGTGTATTTCTTTTTCATGATGCCTCCCTTCCAGGAAAAATTAGCACATGAACATTCTTTTCACATATGTAACATTGTAACTATCTCGTCCTCCCTGAGCCCCCAAAATTCACCATCGTATGTATGTCTTCAAACTGACTAACCGGTAAGCCCAACTTTTCAGCTGAAAAACAGTGACAGATGGTCTGTAAACACTGAACTTCTTGGAAGTCTTCAACAATTTCGCAGCTATTAGAAGGGAAGTTTACAAATCAGAAGCTGGTTGGAAGGAAGAGGAAGAGACAGGGCAGACAGAATCCTGGAAGACAGTATTAGAATTAAAAGTGACTTAAGTCACCTGGGGAGACAGCCAAAAGCAAACAGAATAGACTTCAGCTAAGGCAAGAGAAATGCAGTGCAGCTACAGAGAAAAGACAAAAGTAACTTTGCACATAAAAGGGGGAGGAAGACAGCTTCTGTGCAAGATTTTAGTTAAAAGATCTAGGCACTGGCAGCAAGCTAGGTTTTGTTTTCAGCACAGTCAGTGCTGCCATTCTACTTAGTGAATGTGGACTGTAGGAACTATGAGATAGTACCTTCTAGGAAAATTGTACTTGTTTGGTAGAGCGATAGGAAGTATGTCCTCCTGAGGTCACTCCAAGTCCTGAATAGTCATGGAAAAGTATTTAATTCTTACATTAGGTGGTTCAAATGAGGGATAATTGTTTGATTACTCAGACATATCCCTTACTCTTTCATACTAACAAACCCACAGAGCTGGTCTGTGTTTTATACACTTTGCAAAACACTAATCATCAAATTCCATTTCTTTCTTTTTTGTTTCTGTTGCTGAAGACCTCATTTGAATTATAACCTTCCATTTGTAGAGTTAATTTCAGAAACAATAATTACATTGATTTCAAATGGTGCATGAGGCATGAAAGTGAGTGCTAGACAGTAAAGAAGCAAGTGATTTTTAAGTAGCGATTAGTTTCTTTTGTCAGGAAAAGGTCCTTAATAACAACAGTGAAGAGGGACATGTATTTTCCTTAAGAGTTTTATATTATTTTTATAAGTGTTTATATGGTTTCAGTGTAACCAGCAAATAGATCTCCAGTTATGACTGCATGACACTCATTATAGCTACAGATCAATAACTGATTCTGGATTGCATTGAGATGTGAAGAAGCAACCTACCAAAGCCACATGGCTGAGACTAAATATTGTTCCATGTAGCCACCATTGTGTCATACACTTAACTATATAGTATTTCTGCCGTTGTTGCTGGATTTTCCAGCTTTGCAGAAATGATGGAAAAATAAAATGAACTTTAGAACTAACTGTCTTCTCAGATTAATAGTTTCACTGATCAAAGTACTTTTAAAATACATTAAAAATTAGAAAACACTTACACAAAAACTGAAAAGGAAACTTATGCCAGGATAGATATAACCACATAGATTATTTTTAAAATCTTTGATAGTTTCATTAGAATTCCAATATGAAACTCCTCTTTTTTTGTATGATTAATCCTTTTTTGTTCTTGTATTCTTGGCTTTTCAATAAACTGAATGATAAACACAGAAACCAAAAAGTTGAGTCATCTGCTTCTTCCTTGCGTTTGATTCTCCCCAGTTAACTATTCCTTATTCAAAAGTGCATTTTTCTTTTTTTCAAATTATCTTCTTTTAGATCAATATAGAAAAAAAAATATGTATTTAAGACAAAGAAATATTTTACTTTTGAAGCTATATGAAGCAAGGAAGAAGAGTGGCGTGCAATCTCCTTACCTTATTATTTGTTTTCCAATTAGTTCAAATTAGATAATGTATAGCAATGAAGGGAAATACGGAGAGATGCAGCTGTAAGCCTTAGCCGTAAACATTTTGCCCTTTTTTTAATCTTTGAGGGAGTGTAAAGAATTTGGGCAAATATGTTTTTTAAGATTTTTACACTAGTTCATTTTAACTTATACCTTTCATTTTCTATTTAAATGCTTATTTAGAGTGATTTTAGAAATTATTTGTATTAAAAAACTAATTTTACTTTTTTACTTGAAAAAGATCTAGAATAATAAATATAAGATGGGAAGTACAATTTACAGATAATTTGGTTTTCTAATATGCTATGCAGACTAAATCCTCTTATTAATCTTAAATTTGTAGAACATCAACAATATAAATGTTTAAGATGTACAATTTTTCATTTTTTTTTCCAAAAGGCACCATGATGAACTCTTTTTTTCTCATAAAATACCATATATTTAATTCATTAATGGAAAATAATACCCTTATAGGCCCATTACACAATAGATTGAAAATCTGCCATTGCACTATGTAAGAACATTTAGATGTATATGTTTTATATCTTCAGAAAGCAAATATTGAACACTTAGAAAGTGAAAAATTCTGTGACAGTTCTATGCTAATTCTTTGCAGGAAATACAGGATGCAATCACATGAGTTATTTCCTGAATGAACTGCTGCCTTCCAACTCTAGAGATCTGACAAGTGATAATGTCCTTTAAATCAAGAGGTGTTCATTTTTTCAATGTTGAGGTTAAGACATTTGTTAGTTGACTGATAATTTACTCTGACAAAGAGTTATAATTTAGAAAGGATTGAAAATACTATTACCCACACTTCCCTTCTCATTTTTAACATTTTTTAGGAGTGGCATTTTTTTGTTTCATTAATTTAATATGGATTGCTAAAGCGCTGAGATTACAAGTGTGAGCCACTGTGCCCTGCCTAGATTACTTTTCGTTTTGAGATAATTGTAGATTCACATGCTGTTGTAGGAAATAATACCGAGAAATATTGTATCACTTATCCAGTTTCCCTCATATCTTGTGAAACTATACTGCAATATCACACCAGAATATTAATATTGATACAATCCACCACTCTTGTTCAGATTTCTTTAGTTTAACCTGTAGTTAATTGTATTTGTATGTATGTGTTTAGTTCTATGCAATTTTGCCCACAAAGTAAGTTCATGTTTACACCATCATAGTGAAGATACAGAGTAGATAATTTTATCACCACAAGGATGCGTCATGTTGTCCTTTCATGACAATACTCACTTACCTCCATCCTCCATCTTTCACCCCTGGCAACCACTTATCTGTTCTCCATTTCTATTATTTTGTCATTTCAAGAACATTACACATATAAATGGAATTACACAGTATGTAAACTTTTGGGATTGACTTTTCTTATTCAGTATAATTCTCTAAAGATTTATCCAAGTTTTTATGTGTATCAGTAGTTTGTTCCTTTTGTTTGTTGACTAGTACTTCATGGTATGGGAATACTACAGATTGACCACTCACCAGTTGAAGGAAATATGGGTTGTTTCCAGTTTGGAGCTACTACAAATAAAGTTGCAATGAGCATTCATGTACAGGTTTTTGTGTGAATGTAAATTTCCATTTCTCTGGGATAAATGTTCAATAATGCAGTTGCTGGGTGTCATAGTAATTGCACAAGTAGTTTTATAAGAAACTGCCAAACTGTTTTCCAGAGCGGCTGTGCTATTTTACATTCCTACCAATGATGTATGAATAATCATTTCTCTGCATTCTTGCCATCGTTTAATGTTTTTCACCATTTTTATTTTAGATATGTAGTAATGTCTCATTGGGGTTTTAACCTGTATTTCTCTAAGGCCAATAACAATTTGTTTCATAATATTATTTGCCACTTGTATATCCTCTTCCATGAAATATCTGTTTATGCTTTTGAACCATTTTCTAATTGAAGAGTTTGTTGTTGCTATTAGTTTTTTTAATGTTGACTTTTGAGACTTCTTTTTGCCTGCTCGATACTAGTTCTTTTTTGGATTACAAATATTTGTGAATTTGTTTTACAAATCTGTCTCTCAGCCTATAGCTTGTGTTTTCATCCTCTAATACATATATTTAAATGAACATATACCTGTCAGTTCAACATGACTATTCTCATGCAATTTGTATTTTGCTTTCCTTTGCGACTTTTTCTTTCTTTATTCATCTAACACAAATACACAATTCTGTCTATTATTTTCATAAATGTCCTAAGTATATTAATAAAACTTCTCCTCTGATCTTTGCTTCTTGGTTAAATGGCTTTGGAGGATGGAAAGTTGCAACTCATACTGACGGTGTTAGAAACTAAGAACAAAAAGTATTCACAAAAGGGTGAAAGAATTTAACATTGTTTCATTGCTATGTCAAATTCCAAACAACCAGTTGGAAAATGGAAAACGGAAAATGGAATTATATATGTGTATATTGCTTGACATCATAAAGTTAATAATTTATTTAAAATATTTAAAAATAGCATCTATATGTTTTTTATCAGATTTGTAAGATCACCAAATTAGTATGCTTACCATGGTGTACTAATGAGTGATTATATTTTATTTTATTTCATCTTAAATGATTCCTCTTCATAGAATTTCAGAAATATCAAATTCTGTTGTGTCAACAACCGCTCTCCAAATGAGTGTTTTATCATAAATGTTGCCTTTTATCCTTTTTTACTTTCATTGGAAACAACCCAATGGTTTCTGTGAATGAGGGAATGTTTTGTTTAATTTTTGCTTTTTTGTGTGTGTTTTAAACTTTTTTTTGGCTTTTGTTTTGTGTTTTGTGTTTTGTTTGTATGAATGATTAGATTTTGCTTTTTTTCACTTTAATTTTAATTTTTAGCAAGCATGGGAATATATTCTTGCATACACCTTGGGAAAGATAAAACCTTAAATGTAGCTTAATCAACATTGTAAATCATTTTCTTTCTTTCCCATTGACTCAGATATGTGCATTGTTGGAAATGTGTGCTCTAAGTGGCATATTTTTTTAGTCTAGTTAGCTGCCTGCCTGTAATCAGGACTGTATCAATTGTTGTCATTCTAAATGTTTCCTTTCTTTTTTTCAAACACATTTGCCTGATTGACCTTTTTTTTTTTTCTCTGTCTTTCTATGGGGCTGCTCCAGGAGCCATGGCTAATCATCTTATAAGCAATGCTCTGCTTCGTCCGCATGGTACTAACAATCCCTATAATACATTGCTTGGGGAACCGGCGGTCTGTAACAACCCTTCTGTCAGCATGTACAACGCACAAGGTGTGCTGGAGTTTATCTTAATTTTTTCAAGTGAGAGTCCCATTTTATGTAGCTTTTATGGGCAAATTCTATTTTTCTTTCTCCTGCCTTTCTTTGTTTTGGAAGCAGACATGCAGACTCCTTTCGCATTCCACCTCTCTTGGTGCTTTTATTTTCCACTTTCCTTAGGTTTTCCTTAGTAAAAAATGGATTCCTTCTGATAAACAAATGCCTGATTCATCAATATATGTTTGTTTCTCCATAACGTTATAAAATGTATTGTGGTTTGTCAGTACTTGTTGTTCATTTATTTTTATATTAAATATCTATGTATTTATTTTGAGAAATAAGATATTTTCTTAAGGTAAGTAATATAAAAGAAGACTTGATTCAATAGTCTTAATATTACAAGATCAAGAAAACAAATCTTACTTTGTTATACCATAAAGTACACTCTGAGCACAAACCATTAGTACTGATGAAAGCATTTCAATCAACTCTGGGGAGAATTACATTGAACTAAGCAGTGGAGGATAAAGACAGTGTACTGGGCAGTAGCAGCTTGGGTTCCGCCTTAGCTCTGCCATTGCCAGTAAGAGCTGCCTCAGGCATGTCATAAAATTGCTTTTTCTTCTGTGGCTACATGTTAAAAACAAGGCTTTTGAGTATGGTTCCTCTGTACATCCTCCAGCTTGAAAATGATCCAAAAATTAATTGTATCTCAGAAAAAAAAAAAACCACCATAGATCTCTTTAAAACCACTTACAATGTAAGCATTCGGACATGGTTTTACCTTTCCCGAGTATAAAAATGTGTTAGGAACACAGAAAGCTTAAAATACATCATATGTAAAGAAACCACAAGAGAAAATTATTCAAATAAAAGTTTTATAAAAGTCCTAGTCAGTGATCCACTTACTTAAAATTATATTTGAAAGAAAATTCACAATTACAAAGAGACTTCCATGATTCTTTCAAGTTGAATGTGATTGGCAGTATTTAAATTTTCTAGGCAATTTTTAATAAAATTTCTACTATCTTCTGTGGAAATCTTTGGTTGTTTTTTTTTTCTTTCTTGGTCACAGGTGAAAGATTAGTGGTGTGAATGTGTGCAACTTACTGAGAATGTGCCATTGCAGAAAAGGATATATTTGTTAAAACAAGGCCATTGTGTGTCTAAAACCATCCTAGCTTCCCCAGGAGGCATCTTGCCAGATGCGAAGGATGATTTTACATTATTTCAGAAACACCAAAGTCAATAATCAAAAGTGACTACAGGAATATAGGCAAGTCGTTTGTCGATACAATGAAATAATTCAGCTCACTTTGAATTTAAAATTTCTTAAGGGATACATGTCTTTAGAATTTGACGGCATAGAGCTCATTGAATTCTCTTTACATCATTGCTGACATTCTGTCAGCTTGTGCTTAAGTATTTCCTATAATGGGGCCCATCCCACCTCAGAATCTCATATATTCTATTGTTGAAACACTCCATTTGTTATGTATATTTTTTTTTCTTCCACTAAGCTGAAATTTTTCTCTGGCCTTTAGAGCAAAGAAGAGCAAAGCATTCTTCTGTTGTCTGTGGCAATCCTTTAAATACTTGGAAACAGCTAACCTGTCTTCCTTTAGTCTTCCATTTCTGTAATGAATCAGAACCATCAATATGAGACAGTATCTGGGTCTTTCTTCTTGGTTACTCCACCTAAAGTGTCTCTTTATATCTCAATGTCCCTATTTCATTGTAGCACTCAATGAATTGTACATTACACAATTCATCAGATGTGCTTTGGCAGAACAATTAAGTAAACCCTATAAAGGCTTGTTTTATTTTGCTTTTTTCTTTGTTTTCCTTAGGACAAGTGACAGGTAATTGTGTCATTATAAACATATTAACATGTGCTGACATATTAGTAAATTTTGAATGATGTTAAATGAAGATTTTCACCCTATCTGGAAATTAAATGTATTCTACTCTATTCAGTACATAGAAGAGTCATAGGTATTTATTTTAAAACAAATAATAAATTTGGACCACATTTTGTTTAGCTTTTTTGCTAATTCAGATATAATTTCTAACTTCTTATATAATGAAAAGGTAAAACTGATTAATCTGTATGTTTTTCCTAATTCAATATCTGCCTTCTTGTCTTACTTTATTTTTACTGGTATCTTAAAGTATGAGATTTTCCCAAGGATGGAATACTTCTATAAAAACTATCAAACTGCAGTTCTCACAATGTAAGAATTTTAAATAATACTGTATTGATACAAATTTTTATTCTTGGGATCTATGACTGGTTATTGCTACTTGGATTATCAATAAATACACAAAGGATTCTTCTGAATGTATTTGTCTTTTATTCCAGTAAATTCAATAACTTTTACTGACTTTTTTAAAAAACCAAAGTAAATAACTTTATTAATGTTTTCCAGAGTCAGAAGTTGAATTGTACACTATTTAATGTTTTGATATTTTTTAAGATGTTAAGAAACTATGGTAGTGCTTAAAATAATTCTTTTTTACCACTGACCAAAAATAAATCTTGGTGATTGTCATATTGCTACTAATCTTATGCTTTCAGATGAATGCACTTATATTCTTACTGGCAAGGTGAAATCTTACATGAAATATAGGTGGCTCGGTATGTACTGGAGTGGTTTATGTTGAATTACCACTTGGTTCTATTCTGTGGGTCCTCTGGTTCAGTTGCACCAATGCTATCCAAGCATAGAAGCATTCTTTTTTAAAGTACCTATTCTTGGTTGTAACACCACTTATTTAAAATATGTAAAGATGTGTTTATTGTGTTACTGAGGCATACAGAATTAGGAATGAAGATGAATAATATACTTTTATTACACTGAATTTGGAGTCTATCTGGAAATATTTTAAATTTCATGCAGAGTACTTCTGGACCATTATCTTCTTGTCAGTATTAGGAATTTAATTTTTGTAAAGATAAATCACATTATACAAAAACCTGTCAACAAAACATAATTTAGAGAGGAAGTCATGATTTTACTAAAATAATTTACATTTTAAAGTAATTTAATTCAATTCTAAAACTTTAAAGAAACATAGTCCTAGAACAGAATATAGTGAAGAATATATTATAGTTGGTAAGAATACAAGATCATTTTAGAATGTATATAAATAGATTTTCTGTGATAGTTTTCAAAGCCTAAGGCAGATGTGAAGTGAAAGAGATTGCAGCAGACAGAATTGGAAGAAGTCTGGAAGACTTTTTTCTGATCCCAGTTCTGCCATATTAGCAGGGTGGTGTTAGATAAAGGCTCAGCCCCTCTGGGCTGCAGTCTCCTCTTCTCTGAAAAGTGGGAATTGAATTTCAATGATCTCTCATGTGCTTTCCAGTTCTAAAATGCTTTCATTTAAGGAATGAGCCATAATGAGCCTGCAAGCATTTACATCTCTCGATATACTGGCTTGGCCCTTCCTTTCAAATTCTTACTTTAAAGTTCTTTTGAAACTTTAAAAGAGATTTCCTCTGCATTTTGAAATGTTGTTGATCTTTCTGCTGAGAAGCAAATCAACCTTTAAAGAACCAAAACTGTCTCTTTAAACTGTCATTAAATTATGGTAAGATAGAACCCTTTGAAATGATCTGGCCCAGTGAATTTGCTGGTTTTTATTTTATGATACTTTACTCTTTTTGTAGACAAAATCAGCAAGAACAACTCTGTTAACCAGGCTAAAATAAGAGGTTTTTTTCCTTAAAAAAATAATTTTGATAGGATTGTTTTTAAAGGATCAACTCTCAAAATGTTTGATTGCATACAATTGTGCAACAATCCAGAAGAAAACCTAATATTGTTGGTTGCGTTTTTCCCCTCTCACATTTTCTGTATTCAGAATAATAAATAAATTTAACCTTTTTTTCCTCCATAGTTACACAACCTTTGAATATGAGCTCCAAAAATGACAATATTGCTCAGTTTTTATTTAAAACTGATCAAAAAATTCATATATGTATAATAGAGAAATAACTTTTGTGCAGGAAAAGAGAAGATACATAAGGCGGGAAAAAATGAACACAATTATGAAAGTCTTCAATTCTGGTTTCTCTCTGTATAAAAGATTCAGATTTTATTTATACTTTTACTGAAAAAATTTAAAATTAAATAACATTCCTTGAAGCACGTATACTCTAACATACACACACATATGTGACATTGAAATATATTGGTGAAAATAGTCATGGTCTGCCCTCAAATTTTTACTCTCCTTGGTTTATGCGATGATCTTAAGTGTGTATTTGTTTGAAATTTACAAATGGTGGAAACGCTTATTAAAGACTCATTATATTAGCATGTGTTAAGGGGGATTTCTTACTTTCTGACTAACATTTCAGTATTTTTAATTACGGTAAATCATGTAACCCAGACTCATGAATTTTGGGGCAGTGGAAATTATTTCCTTTGACTCTTTTTTCTGCATATCATCAATTTGCTTTTTACTCATGTTTCTTCTACTGTCGCTGTAAGCTTACTTGTTGTTTTTTCTTTCCTTTTCTTCATGCTGTCGTTTAGAGCCCTACAGAGAGACAAGTATGGGAGTAAAGCTAAACATTGCATATCAAATGTAATTTTTTTTAGTTCACTTTTATTGCATCACATATAGATGATGTAGTTATTAAAAACAGTTCATCTCACAATTTAAAAACTAAAAAGCCTATGAATCAACTTATATAAATATATGTTAATAGAGATTAGACGCTTTTGTTGTCTGATTCTTTTATTGTCACATAATCAACATAGTTGTTAAGTTTCATGTAATGTTTGTGTGAGTTAAATTGTTTTTAAATTAAGCATTTATTTTTGCTAAGTAATTCATAAACTTTTAATTTTTATTAGTACATTCCATCATAAAAATGTGTCACGTGCAACATATCCACTTTATTTTACTATGGCTGTTTTCAGCCCGTACCTAATGCATTGACAAACCGAAATAATAAACACGTGTTTCAATGCATCAGCCATCCAACCATAGCCATCAAGCATATCATAGCAGCTTCTGCAAAAGCTATCACCCATCACATACAGCCCTTTAAGAAGCATTTACTTTTATTTTTTCCTAACATTGTGGATTTGTCTACAAGATATAAAATGAAAATAAATCGCTTCACCCTATGTCTGTGATGGCTGCTTATTAATACAATTTATGCATTGCTAATTTTGAAAACTGTCTTACTTGAATACACAGTATGCAACAGGAGTCCAAATAAAAATTGGCATATTTGAATCACATAATTTAAACTAGTAATGAACTAGTTGAGTTTTGATAAATAATTGCATCACAGATATAGAATGAATGCTATATTTTCACAAGTTAGCAATATATTAAGAAGTTTAATAGAATTCTCCAATTAATATTTCTGTAAATAAACACCCTTTCTTATTTACCAATATTGGTTAAATGTGTTTTTTCATTTTGTGGTTGCATTTGAAGTGATTTATGAAGCTATTATAGATTCTTGTTTTTCTGTTCATTCAATGGAATGCAAAAACCTTGAAGAAATATGTGGTCAGATTTATTTCACTGCAGCTGTTTCTTACCAGAATAAAATGTTTATCCTTTTTAAACCCAAACTTTAACATGCACACAAATCCATCACTCATTATATAATGGTAACATTAATACTGACACAATGTTTTTAGGCACCAGATACCTGTGTCTTTACACATTCTTTTGTAGTATTACCTAATGACCCTAAAAAAATCTCTGATGGGATAGTATATAATAACAGCCAAAATGCTTATAGCAGAAAAAAAAATTAGAAAGTAAATCCAAATACTTTTGTTTCGAAAATTCCTTGGTGTAAATTCTTTTGATGTGCCATTTATCTGACTAAACATTATTTCATGACCTCATTATTCTGAGAAATTTAACATAATCCTTTTGTGGTTTTGTATGAAGGGATTATTTTTAATCTTACAAAATTAAATATCAATTTATTAGACACTGCTTGTCGCTTTTACTTTTGACCAGTATATTCAAAGTACCACACATGAATTATGTTAATATTATACCTATTTTGATGCTAAGACAATTTGTAAAATTAAAGATAATGGAGTATTTAACTGACTTTGATGTGTATAAATTGAAAGCTATGAATGACTACACCAAAATTTTATGTTATTTTGTCCAAGTTATAACCAAATATACTTCAAATAATGTCAGCCAATGTTTGTGTGGCAATTGCAAATTGATAATTTATAGGTTTTTAAAAATTCTTTTAAAGATCTACTTTAAATATGATTTTCCCATTTATATGGTTTCAATCACTGGTCCAATTATACACATATATAGATTTAATAGTATTTTCTGTTTCCTTCCAAACATTTTATACTTAAGTAAATGCTAGCAATTTATACATATTTCATAGTCGATGAATGTTTTTGCTTCTGTGTTTGTGTGTGTGTTCTATGGCTTGTTGGATATAAATGTCATAGTATCTTGTAATCTTTTTCAGAGGGGCTTCTGAACAATGCCAGGGATACAAGTGTCATGGATACTCTACCACTGAATGGTAACCATGGCAATAGTTACAGCATTGCCAGCGGCGAATACCTGAGCAACTGTGTGCAAATCATAGACCGTGGCTATAATCATAACGAGACCGCCCTAGAGAAAAAGATTCTGAAGGAACTCACTTCCAACTATATCCCTTCTTACCTGAACAACCATGAGCGCTCCAGTGAACAGAACAGGAATCTGATGAACAAGCTGGTGAATAACCTTGGCAGTGGAAGGGAAGATGATGCCATTGTCCTGGATGATGCCACCTCGTTTAACCACGAGGAGAGTTTGGGCCTGGAACTCATTCATGAGGAATCTGATGCTCCTTTGCTGCCCCCAAGAGTATACTCCACCGAGAACCACCAGCCACACCATTATACCAGAAGGCGGATCCCCCAAGACCACAGTGAGAGCTTTTTCCCTTTGCTAACCAACGAGCACACAGAAGATCTCCAGTCACCCCATAGAGACTCTCTCTATACCAGCATGCCGACGCTGGCTGGTGTGGCCGCCACAGAGAGTGTTACCACCAGCACCCAGACCGAACCCCCACCGGCCAAATGTGGTGATGCCGAAGATGTTTACTACAAAAGCATGCCAAACCTAGGCTCCAGAAACCACGTCCATCAGCTGCATACTTACTACCAGCTAGGTCGCGGCAGCAGTGATGGATTTATAGTTCCTCCAAACAAAGATGGGACCCCTCCCGAGGGAAGTTCAAAAGGACCGGCTCATTTGGTCACTAGTCTATAGAAGATGACACAGAAATTGAAACCAACAAAACTGCTAACACCTTGTTGACTGTTCTGAGTTGATATAAGCAGTGGTAATAATGTGTGTACTCCTAAATCTTTATGCTGTCCTCAAAAGACAAACACAAACTCTCAGACTTTTTTTTTTTAATGGGATTTTTAGGTCAGCCCAGGGGAGAAAGATAACTGCTAAAATTCCCCTGTACCCCATCCTTTCTTGTCCTTTCCCCTTCAGATGGAGACTTCATTATGTTAATGAACAAGATATGAAGAAAATGGCACTCATTGTGGCCTTGTTGAATTATGTTGTGTATGTTTTAACATCTCTGATGCTGTGTTACTAAAATTACAAGGACCTGCTTTTTAAAAGGCCAGAACAATTGTCTGAAATTAGTAACAATGCTGCATCTAGATTGGAGTGCTGCACAAACAAACATAAGAGCAAAGCAAAACTGTATCGCATAGGGTTTTTGGTCACTCACAACCTGAATTCACCACAGCTGGAATAGCTGTGGAAAACAAAATAAAACAACAAAATTAATAATGAAATGGAGGGGAATTCTAGAATTATATGCTAAATGCATATTTTATGATTTGCTGTATTAACTGATGATAAAACTAATGGCAGAAAAAAAAGTTGAACAATTTCTATGTAATGTACAGATACTAGCATTGCACATATAGTCTGCTTTCTGTTCCTCCAGAATTTGAGTCCTGTTAATGTAGTAGAAAAAAAAAAAAAAGAAATTTTCTTTTTCTTTTGTGCTGGTCTTGCAAGTTTGTCTACCAGTAAGAGAGCAAAGTTTCCTTCCTTTCTTCTCTTTCTTCATTTTCTTTTTTTCTTTTTTGCCTTTTATTCCTTTAAAATTTCGCCTGGCAAAAAATAAATAAATGGAACTATCACTTTATAAGAATCATTTTCTAGTAATGCAAACAAATTATTTTTTACAAAAAAAATAAAATAAATAAAATTAGACTTCCTTCCCTCACTATATATCTTTATGCAGTCAGAATATTTCCAACAGTGTTTTTTGCAAATTAGAGCAGGACAAACTTTTATGTTTACAGGGCACGTCTGTTGTAATGCAAAGCATATTTGGCAAGCAGTTCATCACCAGGACACTAGCTATGATTCTAGAAGTCAAAAGGTGTCTATAGAACTAGTGGGGCTTCTGCATGTGAAAAACGGTTTTCCATAGGCATTAAAGTGCTGAATGCTCAGTCTGATCCCCAAGTGGGCACCCGCACTACCACTTTTTAGAGGAAATTCACTCCCTCGTAAGCATTGGAAGGTCAAATTATTTTGAAGTGATTTTTTTTAAAAAAGGCTTCTGTTTATTAACTGGAAAATTTATTTATTTGACAGGATTTTGAGTAATGTAGGAATACAAAAGGTAAATTAGCAGCACATATAATTTTTTTTTAATTTATGATCCATTTTGTATGGTCTCAAAGTTGGATGACCTCATTACTAATATTTGTTGTAAAAGTGAAACTTGTTTGCCAACCAATAAACAACTGATTGAGATTTAGAAGATATTGTATTGATGTATGTACTATATGATTAATCAGTCTTTTTATTTTTCTCGCCTTTCTTTCTTTCTCTTTTCAATACATAAACTTTGCTAATCCTCTGTGGCCCAAATGAGCCATGCAAAAGAAATCAATCTGCCTAGATGAATAAGCTAAGCACAAAATCATACAGGTTTGCAGACAAAGTAAACCAGAAAAATGGAATGGGCATGTTTATTTTGGCTGAAATCAGATGCATAACTTAATGTTGAGCAGGTTAACATATATGTTACCATTTGCTTATCTATAAAGCAGCTGCAGTCACTATGCTTACCTTTAAAACCAGATTCAATCAGAGATATAAATATGAAATTTGGGGGCTGGGTGAGTCATATTTTTTCCTCCTTTGTACATTGCATTTTGATGTTAGAAATTCAAATTCCCTCAATTTGCTAAAAGCTGCAAAGAGAATATTCATTTTATAAAGATATAATAAGACTTTTATTGTGTTTTTTTCTTATTCTATATATGAGGGAAATCGGAAAAGATAAAGAAGTTCTTTCAAAGAAACTTTCTAGATCTCTCATTACTGCAGATCCTTTATAGCAGTGTCCAAGTACAGATCCCCTGTTAGGGCAAAGCTAAAAGGAACCTCCCAAATTATAATTTCTCCTGTAGTGTGTTTTATCTCGGGGTTTCCTTTTTCAAAAATCTAAACACTATCCATCTATAAATGACTATCTTAAGTTTAGAGAATGGCCAATAATCTGTATATAGTTTATAAATACATGACAAAAAAATTTCTGCTGAGCCAGAGTGCATCATAACCTTCACATCACCTCAAAATATTTTATGTCTCATTCTTTTTTAGTGAATTGGCATGAATATTTTTTAAGTCTACAGATTTTATGTTGGAGGAGAATCACAAGCGTTAATGGTAATTAAGTTTTCTCACACCACACTATGGCAATATTAGCACTTCCAAGGCTTTTAACCCACCCGATACATAGAATACATTTGGCAATAAAAGAATCCTTTTTAGATGGTTTATGGTAACTTCAGAAACACAAATGTGGTCTGTGGATTATGAGCACTTATGCTTGTTTTGTCAAACAGTAATCTACATGAAAGCAACTCTATCAGTAAGAAGCTGGTTTCACAGAAAAATGGGGAAACTACCTCAATTCAGCTTGCTGATTTTCTGACATTGCTACCTCCCTGCCCATTATTTTTGTGTTTCTATATGGAAATTTGAAGCAGGTAGCCTCTCAAGCTCTACATAGACCAAATTGAAGAAAGATCACTTGAATACACAAACTGGTGCAGAAGAACATTCAGCATATAAAGTTACTACCAAGCTCTTGCATCAAGAAAAAAGAGTGAGATTTTTGAACTCTATACATCATAAATGGCATGCTTTCAGAGAGACTTAAGATCCCAAAGATTATAACAGAGAGAAATTTCCCCTGCAAGTATTATGTAACCGTAATTTAAAAAATGGATAAAGGAGCTAATTTTACATACTTTTCAATAGAAATTTGCATATATCTAACATATTCATTTTGTCCTGTTTACACTAGCAAGGGTTGAATTCCTGAACTTGAATCTTTTTCTTCATATACATTTTCTTATAGAGCTATTGATGAATTAATTAATGATTTTTTAATTTTTCTTTTTTCTACCACCTTTTGTGACTCAATTTTTTTAAGATCCTGAGACATTTATGGCCTGCTTATCTGTATATTTTTATGTGTTCATCTGAATTTCCAGTAAGAAGTAAATTTCCATCAAACAGATGTACTATACCGCTATAATACAGCTTATTTAGCCAGCTAGAAGTAAAACTTATGCCACCGAAACAAACAAATAATTACTTTCTTGTCAAATAATATTTTTGTCACATTTTTAGACTTGGTTGTTTTTCCTCTTTGAAATCTAGTTCACATGACACTTTATCAGGGACACTAGCTAATGGACCTCATGTTTAGTTAATTCTGAAACTGATGGATTGTTGCACAGCCTCTGTTCCTAACTGATAAATATTTGCGGCAAAGTCCAAATTTTGTGAAGGAGAAATTGGTTGGAATTAAATTTTATGGGTGTCCCTTCTTGTTTCCACTATATTATAATTAAACACACTGAAGTTGAATAATAAATTACTGTGCTAAAATAATTGTAATAACAAAAATGAACTGACAGAACAATTATCTTGAAGTAATAATAATCAGGAAAATATATTAACAAAAAGCACGTAAGGGAAATATCCTTAACTTCCTGTAAAAAAAATTCACATTGACTCTAAATTAAGATGTAGTTTATCATCTGTATTTTAAAATTATCCATCATAACTAAAAATGTTGACATATTAAGGAAAGGATCTTTAAGATCTAGGTTTAAGATTCTTATTAATATTAACTTAATTGGTATGACAAAACTTTTCATAATAGATATAAGCATATAAGGGAATTAGTAACATTTATAAAGGACCCACATATTTAATTTTAGGCATTGTCTTCAGCTTCCCTGGACCCCCAACACATGTTGAAATGTTATTGACTAGCTTGCTTTTTTTAAGGAAAGACATTAAAAATTTCGACTGACTTTCTACATTACTGTAAAGATCAAAAGGGAGAGGAAAAATAGTTTATGAGTTTTCTAAAGATCAACTCCAGACTAATCTATATCATCCCCTAATAATGAAAAAACAATTAGTTTTTAGAAGTTGTCTATCAGTACTGAACCGAAGTGCTACTGCTTGGATTTTTTTGTTGTGGTTTTAAAGAGATGGGGTCTTGCTCTGTCACAAAGACTGAAGGGCAGCGGCACAATCCCAGCTCACTGCAGCCTCAGACTCTTGGGCTCAAGTGATCCTGCTGTCTCAGCCTCCTGCGTAGCCATATCACAGGTTTGAGCCACAGCACTTGGCCTGTGATGTATTGCAGAGGGAAAAAAACCAACACTACAGAACTATAATGCATGTCAATTCAGATTTAGAGAGTGTAAGAAACAAAAACCCAAAGTCCAACTATTTAGTTTTGAGCAAATCTGAAGATATTGGCATGAATATCCTTTCTTCTCTAAGAAAATTTTTGAGATAACAATATATATGAAGTTCTCAGTACATTGTAGACCAAGGTGTTAAAATTTAATTAGTTCATTTTTAGTAATTCATAATTTTAACTTACCACATAAACAATTACTATGCATTTCTAAGTAACGTTTTCATTATAGCTTATGTTAGATTTCTGCACATCATTAAATTACGAAGATGGCACAAAAGCAAAGCAGCAACATGGCATAATAGCTTATGGAAGCATTTTTGTGCGAATGGATTTTACATAAGAAGCTTTTTTGAGCTCATAAAATATATTCAATGGATCCCAACATTAAATTTAACTTTGTAATCAGCAAATATGTTCTTTATAGCATCTTAAAAATATTTAACAACTAAATTTTCATTTGTAGGCTAGCAGAATGTGTTGGTAGTTGCTTCTTTCCTGACTAGGCCATAAGAAGAAACTTTCCTATTTACTAAGTAACACTGATTACACTCTCTTTGGTTTAAAAGGGAAACTTTCACCTGTACACATACACACTCTGATTCCATTTATTTACAGCCTGCAGAAGAAATAGCTTGTTTACAATATTTAAAACTTTGTGATTTCTGCAATAAAATAGGTAGTTAATATAGTTTCGCATAATCTCATTGAAAGATATTGCTATTCCTTCTTTATTTAAAACAAATTTAAAAGTCAGCACTTCTTTCACATCTAGCACCTATAAGTTACTATTCAAATGTCTTGATTTCAGCTAAGTTTTGATGTTTCTTTTTCTCTTAATAGTATGTCAAAAGCATTGTTCTCATTTGATAATTTGTGTCCCGTTAGAGTATTTCAAAGGTAAATGCAAACTAATTTTTAGGAAGGCTTGTGAAAGAACTTTGATTTATGTGAAGAAATCAAGAAAGACTATACATGAACAAATCTCTATTGGGATAAACAAGTCTCTTCAACCACAATATGAACAACGGAAGAGCAGAAACCAAACAAGTTAGCAAACTTATGGTAAGGTGACAGGACCTAAACTAGAGTTACAGAGAAAAGTTTTCCAGGAAAGAATAATGAAGTCATTTGTAGTGATAAAAATCTTATACACTACACCAAATGTTACAGATGTATTCCGAAAAGTAAAATTGGAGTTTCCTATATTCTGATTTCATTCTGCTAATTCCACGGGAAACATTAAATACTTTAAACACTCTTGAGATATTTCTTATCTAGCTATACCTTGTCTCAAGGAAACATCAATATTTTATAAATGTTTCTTAAATATAAGTATTTTGTCTCAATTCTTCTTCACTCTCTAATCTGCTGACTCTATTGAACACCAACAAAGTTAATGCTTTTAGTACCTTTGTACCTTTTAAAGCTCTATTATGAATCTTTCTAATACATATGAAATTAATATTATATTAGAATTATGTACATTATACAAAATAATTCATAACCAAGCAATATTCATACTATAGAATAATTTATTATTATATATATGAATATTACATTGAGACTGAACAAATAACCACTCTGCTCCAAATATTACTCTCAAGTTCTCTCCCTTTAATTATTGTAGTCAATTCATAAAATTCTACATACAGTTGTACATGGTGGGTTATCAAAGTACTCCATAATCCAAATGCATCTAAAAGTATTCCAAATGCGCCTTTCATTCTAGAATACTAAAGGAAAGCGTTTGAAAGAAGAGGAAAGTAAAGCAGACTTCTAACTATTTAATTTAAACATTGCCATTCAGATTGAATAATTTTTAAATGATGATGCTCCACTCTTTGATCTACAGACGAGGTTACAAAAGATTTACAATTAGTCCAAAATCAGAGGATTTTAAATCTTAAAGGAGTTAAGTTTGTCTCAATGATCCAAGACTACAAAATTTCTTGCTACATTGGCAAGGAAATATGTTTAAAACCGAGACCTAAAATAGCTTTTTAAAATTTAAAAATTCCTCTGTTTCTTCTGAATGTAAAACAGGCAAAATGATCCTGACTTCAAAATGAAATATATTGATTGCTATCAAAAGATGTTTGACAAAGTTAAGTCAATATCTTCAATGCTTTAACAGTAGGTAGAGGTCTTTGGGGTTGGAACTCAGGATACAGTGACTAGGACAGAGTGTATTCTTAGGCTAATCAGTGCCTAGTCCTCTGGAGTATTTTTTAATGCCCTGAATTTCAAGTTGTCAAACTGGTTTACATATTGAATGAAATTTTGAATCAATAAAAATGAGAAAAAACATTTAAATTTGGTTTTCATGTCTCATTTGAGAATAAAGATTTCCTTCATCACCCTAAGTAATAAAAGCTGATATGTCTTGAAACAACTATAGACAATCAGAATGTGTTCATTTATAAAGTATCACTTGTTTGTATATTTTAATGCTGACCTTTGCCTGTGAACTAGAAAATCAAGATTTGTAGAGTCAGGTTGATTTGCCTTCATTTAATTCCTGCAAATGCATTGGAAGTGGATGGATAACTTGGAAGTTTTTCCATACTGTTTTCCCCCTCGCCAAGCATTAAATCTAATTCAAAATATGTCTTTCTAAAAAACAATAGTTTATTTTTAAAACTAACAACTAATTGTGTTATTCCTTGTTGATAAGAAAGTCACTTTTTAGAAACAAGAATATAGCTGTTGTGGCTTTGGTCGCTTAGGATTCTCATATATTTACACATGGCATTATTCTTTTCATATACACCTACCAGATTTCAAGTTATTGGATATTTCCCTTGTACAACCTTTACATCCTTTTTTTTTTCCTTAAATGCTCTGTACAATCACATGTAAAGTCATGAGCTACAAACCTCAATAAAAATATCAGTAAATAAGAAGTGATGTAGTTACTGTTATTATATGGTATTACCAAAACTTTGATTTGGGGATAGTGTTTCAAATTTCAGGATAATAACTGAAACATGGGCTCCTAATATATTTCCTATGTCCACTACCTCACACCCTGCCACCCTCCCCTTCATGCATTGGAAATATAATGTAAAACCTTTTTAACCTTTGTTTTCAGAGAACTGCCGCCACTAGAGGCATCTATAAGGCAATTTTTCTTTTCCAGAAAAATAGAAAGTTAAATTAAGAATTTACTGTTTGACCTTAAAATTTGCTATTAATGAGATATAATCAAATTTAGTCTTATATCTACTGCCTGGTCTTATTTTTCCTCATCTCAAACTAGGGAGTAAGACAGTCAGTCATCAACGAACCTCTGGTCCAAATAAGAGTTTAGAGCTATGCATTGTGACATGTCACTCTTCTTTTGAATAAAAAGTAGTATATATATTAGTAAATATTTTGGATCACAAAGATAGATGTCATATAATCATTATTCTGTAGTGTCACGGATTCTGATTATTTAGCTTACTAACTCTGAGTGTTGGTTGAATGAGCACAAATATCAGCTGGATAAGTCGAATTCGGAAGCCACTTTTTTATAATATTGAAAATGCGTTTCCATAAGAAACATTCTGCAAAGGAAATGGAAGAGAATCAGCAGCTCCTGAGTGCCTAGTGTGTGCCTGGCACTTTACGTAGCCTCATTTGATCTTCCCAATAATATGACAAAATGGAACATATTACTGTGTACTCCTTTTATGAGGAAACTGAAATTCAGATCTCACAGTCACAGAGCTACTGTATTTTGAACCAAAATCTCTCAGTCTATTTATTTATTAATCATTTTATACTGCATCAACTAAATGATTAGTTGAAAAGAAATGAAGCAAACCCTTTTCATTTAATTAAGGGGAGGAAACAGGCATTCAAGGAAATGTTGCAATAACATGGAACTAAAAGTTTATGTGAACCCACTTTATAAGGTATTTAATATATCTATAAATATAATATGTACATATAAAGAGAGAGAAAGAAAGAGATCAATATAGCTATTTCTACTTATCTATCTATCTATTGAGAGAGAAGAGAGGACTGATTTTTGAATTCTGGTTCTGTCAATTATTCTGTAAGTTTCAGCACATTAACTTCTCTAAGAATAGGGTTTCTCATCTCCAAATATCTAAATACAGCATTTTGTCTGTAATATACATATATATATAGCGTACCAGGCACACATAAAATTCTCATCCAGAAAATTCTTAAACAGATTCTGGGTTAATACTAAGTAAATTTTGTTGGTGTCTTGTTGATTCTATTAGTCCTCTCACCCCTAATCATGGTTGGATAGTAGTAATCTGTTTCTTAAATCAAATTCTAGTTAAAGTTCCACCTTAATATGTATGGCTGGCTCATTCGATTGTTATGGCATGTATAATAATTAGAAGTTTACGTACACAATTTTTCAAAATTTAATCTTTACACAACAGTTTTAACAACTGTATTTCCAATGTGATAACACATCATTTTTTAGTCTATATTCAGCAGTTTGCACCTGATAAAAAGAGATGGAACTGCACTCCAGCTTGGGCAACTAGAGCGAAACTCTGTCTCAAAAAAAAAAAAAAAAAAAAGATGGTTCTAAGTTTAAATACATTTGGGAGATGTGAAACAAAACACAACACAGATTTTTAAACTATAGGATTTCAGAGACTGCACTGCAAAACTCCTAGAGGAGTATATATTGTGCTGTTTACTAAGACTGTTTGCACCTGAAATCCTCAAGGAAACTGAAGAGCAATACATTGCAAACCTATTGATCCATGAAACAGTTTGTGAAACACCCCTCAAAATATTCTTGTTACTATTGAGTTTTTTTTCTGAATATTTGATGTTCATGAAATACTGGAGGTGTGACTCCTCCAATACAGGTATTAATTGGCTTTATAACTCATGATAAAATAATATTTTTAAAGTATCCCCACTAAATTTCTGCTCCTAATCTTTAGGTGGAGAAAGAAAAATTGAGACGAATACTGCCCTAAGAATTCTGCCATAACCGTAGAATCTCTATATTTTAATATAGCTTCTTATCTTCTAATGTCAAGTATCTATCTGGCTGCAGCAACCGGAGGGAAAAGGAGATTACCTGCAAATATCTGCAAATACCTGCAGAGATACCTGCAAATCAATGAAATGAAAGTCTTCTTAAAATGCAAATTTTGGTTTTTGTCCGTCTTTGGGGGTGAGGGGTCTGAAGTTGTGCATTTGAAGCAAGTGCTCAGTGATGCCTCTGTGGCTCTTCCAGCTAGTATCAGGCCACTTGGGCTTTCTCCATGTCTTCCATATGCCTGTGATCAGGTTTATTATTCCCTCTAAGTGGTTATTTTTAGGTACTAGGGAATATATTACAGGAAAGGAGACAGACATGTCTAGATGTTGCTCAATTTTACCAAAAGATATATATGTTTTAATTTTTGGAAATAAATACAGCATATTCTCAAAGCTGGTAATGGTTACACCAGTACTGAAGCTAAAGCCATGGCTCTTTTAGTCCAGCATGTTAGGTGAAAAATGTCATAGGAAAACGATACACACACACACACACATATGTGTGTATGTATATATGTGTATATGTGTGTGTGTGTCATGTGTTTATGCGTATGTCTGTGTGTAACTGCATATATATAATTGCATATATATGTAAAATATACACATATACATGAAGTAATTGCTTATTATGAAAAAAGATTTTATCTAAGTGTTATTTTCCTCATTAACACTTAGATCTAAGACATGGTGGAAATAGCTATTAGAGGTAACGAACGTTTTTAGCATGTGAAACAATCTGACTGTTGAAATTGGAGATACTTGCTGATCTTTGTGTAAAGTGTAGAATAATCACATAGGTACATATGACAAAAAGTGAAAAATTAAAGAATGTCCAGGAAGCAATATCATTTTGAGTTTTATAAATACTTTAAAAAAATCAGTTATAATTTTTGTTTCATTATAATACTAAAAAGTTTATTGCTAGCAAATAATCTTCTTTGATTAAAATATCTCATAAGATAAAAGTGAACTTGTCTTCTCTATTTACCTCTGAGACTCTTTATTCAGGATTTACTGCCATTAACGGGAGTAGAAAATATAAATGTTTTATCCGAAAGTTTCAAGGATGTTAACTGCTCTGAAGATTTTATGTATACATTGAAATAAAAGATCTTGTCCAGATTGGTGATTGTATGTTAAATGTATTAATGTCAAAACACATCATTGTATTAAACAAAAATGTCTAATTATGAATTAGATAACTCTTATAATGAACATGGTCTTTCAGATAATCAAAATTATTTGAAAGCAAGACTCATACTGAATTTCCAAGATATTAATTCTCTTTATGTTTCCAATTGGGAAAAAAATTTCACTAAAATATTTTATTTTGATTTTGATATTCATGCTTTGCTTACCATAAGATGTAAAGAATTTGTATTTGATATTTAGTATACAGCCTTAATTCCACCAATCAAGCCCATATTCCAAAAATTAACAATGAATTTTAAATATTGGGAAGAAAAGATAAGGTATACTCAAATATAATTCCCCTTGTCTTACCCTTTATGCCTCTTAAAGCTGGTAATTTCTCACATCTTAGAAAGTCTTTAGCACATTGTTAATTCTGTCATTCCATTGTAACTGAAGAAAACAAAATTCCATTAATTTCCATTAATGCAGAATAACACAGTAAGAAGAAATAGACAAACTGGAAAAATGCATAAAAACTTTTTTTTATACTTTCAACTTTTATTTTAGATTCAGGGGGTTACATATGCAGACTTGTTACATGGGCAGACTTTGTGATGCTGAGGTTTGGGGTAAGAATGGTCCCATGACCCAGGTAATGAGCAGAGTACCCAATAGGTAGTTCTTCAGCCCTAACTTAGTCTTTAGATCAAATTTTCATTTAACAAATTTTCATGATTTATTAGGCTTTGTCTCTATAATCTAAAATTATTTAATTAATAGAATTTTTTGCAGTTGTAACCTATGTGTACGTAGATTGCCTAAAAGATTAAAAATAAATAATGACACTATTTGGTTTTTAAAATTGGAATAATATCCAAGAAGACAGAGTCAAGACTAATTACTGACCCTATGAAGAATACAATAATTCAGTGTTACATTTTAGTCACTTATTTTGAAAAGACCTTGATTAAACTTATCTTGCTATTTTCAAATATTATGAAGGTCAATAGAGTAGTTAGTTTTGTATTTTCCCAGCCTTCCCTGCATTAGAATCACTAGAGCACATTAAAAAAAAAAAAAAAAAAAAAAAAAGGCCAGGCCTCACACCACACTAATTAAATCAAAATATCTGGGGGTGGTTCTCAGGTGTAAGTAAATTCTAATGTGATTAGATTTTACCAATGATTCGATGTGCAGTTGGGGCTGAGAATCACAGAGTTAATTGCTTAATACATATTGGGTATTTGCATTAATCATGTTTAAATATTCTTAAAACATTTAAAAACAAGATTTTAAATATTTCTTACTTTTTAAAGCAAGAAAGAAAGATGAATAAGGAAATTCAAAATAGAAAATTTCTTGTCCCCAGATGAATGCAGCTAATTGCCTAAATATGGTTTATGGATAGTATATTATTCAAGTACAAATCAACTGGCTTATTAAATCATCTTTTTCATGATTTAATTCACAGAATAAATATTCGTATTAAAAATATCTGTATTTCTATCATCATTTGGGGGGATTATGAATATTTTCACAGTAGAAAGAGGTCAGTTATTAATTTTAAATCAAGCAGAATCACAGACACCTATCAGGAACTATTTACATGGAACAAAATCATCTTCAAGTTTTTCTGGAAAATTTAACAATCATTAGACCATATGTCTACATGGCATTTAGCACAGTGTGACAACTATCAAAAACCTACTCTTTGTAAAACTGAGTTGATTATAATTCCATAGAATAAAGCTATAAGCTGAAGGATTGTCATTTTTTATTCATAATAAATAATAATTATTGTTTCTTCAATATGACTTTAAGTGTTGTATTTAGCTTTTGTGGGCCACCCAATTCACATTCTTCTTTTTAAGTTTTAGTAAATAATTGATAGTGATTTCTAAAATGTTCTCTAGATAGGAATAGTATAGAGGACTGCATGGAAGATAAGAACAATTCATTAGATAGAAAAATCACTTCTGTTTCATTCTCACACCCACCAGTATTCTCCCTCAGTTTTTGGAATAGCACATAGAATTATACATCTAAATTGCCTAAACCAAATAACACATAACTTTTGTGGATAATGTGATGGGATGGCAAATAATTTTTGACTCTAGTGACAACCCCTGATCAACTGGTAATGTCTGTTTGGAGCACTGTCCTCAAACGTTTTCTACAGTATTATTAGTAAGAAAGACATAAATAATGCCTTAATGGATTTTTTATGTTTGCTATGACAGGGAAAAGAACCACAGGTGAAAATGATCAACTCATGTGCAATTTACATGACATCTCTGATATACAAGTTGTTAACACAAATAACTGACACACATATTTTAGAAGAGTTTGGAGCCCTAAACTATTCTTTTTTTGATGATAGCTACTTTGGTTATGCAATGATAGATAATATTTTCTAAAGAGAGCAGAAAAATTATTTATATCATGTATTCTGCTTGTTCCAGATGCTTAATTTATATTACTTTCATAAAGTGAAGTTTAGAATGATTTTCTTTTCCATTACTTTTCACAGAGGTAAATACTTGAGCTTTCTTCTTTATCCAATCATCACTTGCATCTGGCCGCATCCCTAACCAGTCTCCCTTAAGATTTGGACTAAGGTGTATTCAATCTCATTGCAATACAGCATCTGTTTTCTCTTTTCCTACCTATCAATTTTACTCTCGTCTTCATTTTATGTTTAATCTTAGCCTTAGTCTTTTTCTCTTTTTGTTTCTATGTTGCATAAAAGTCATTTATATTTTATCTGATGTTTCTTTGTTCCATAAATCAGCAGCGCCTTGTCTCACTTGGTCTAGAGATTTACTTATCAACTAGCTCTTTCCTGTCTCCCTTCTGTCTCTCAGTAGTCCCAGCCCCAGTTTGCTTCAGCCCTCAGCTGGATTTTATTCTAGCCATTTTCGTTCATCTCTCTGGGCTTCTCCACCTATCACTCTAAGCTATTTGTCTTTTCTGTGCATAATGTAAATTCACAGAGCTGAAGACCTGAAACAACTCTTGAAACCATTTAATCCAATTCCTTTATAGACGGTAAACTGAGAACTACAGAGGACATCTGATGTTTCAAGACCATACCTTATTCATGGTGGAGCTAATTATTGATCAGGGTTTCCTAATCAGCACATTTTCCTATGTTATTTTTTCCTATTTACCTTGCTAAACCCTACTACCATGATGTATCTGTTTCATATGTGGTCTAGTTTCTCCTTTCTTACTAGGTATTTTTCAGGAGACTTTGGTTTTAAATAATAGAGCCATAATTCACATTTACTTAAAGTACACGAAATAAAGAACCAATGCTTTAATAGAATTAAAAGTACTTTTAATGGAATTAGTGGAATTTATTGATTCACCTCATCAGGGATGATTTTGGCTGCCAGAGCTGGTTGGGAACCAGGACAATAAACACACTACAGACTTTTTCTGTGTCTTATTTCTGTTTCTCCCTGTGTAATAACTTGATTTTTTTTCTACTGAAAGGCACAATTTTATGGTGGCTGAGTGTCCAGACTTTGAGTTTAGACTGCCTGAGTTAAAAGCCTGCTTCCTCCATTTTCTAGTTTTGTGATTTTGAGCAAATTCCTGTCTGCCCCCAGCTCCCTACTCTGTAAAATTGGGAAAATAATAAAATCTACTACAAAGGTCTGCTGGGTAATAGAGTTAAAAGCATGAGTTACTAAAGTGTTTAGAATAGTGCCTGACACATAATAAATACTTAAGGATTGTAACCTATCATTGTTGCAGCAGGACCCCCTGTTTTCATAGACAGAGGCATGTTTGAAAGCAGCTTGGAATTTCAATCAAATGGCTCCATGAGACTATGAAAGGTCTCTTCCCTGAAACTGGTTAGAAAGCTGCCAGGAAGGATTCAGATTCACCATGCGTGATTCTTTCACCTTTCCCTGGACCAGTTTTGCCCAAAGGATTGGGTACCATGATTGGTCAACCCTAGGCTACTGACGATATCTTTGACTAGAACAGCAAAGTCTTACTAGAAGCTGGTATGAGGGGGAAGCTGACCAGATACACTGGTATTAGCATCATTTCTTACAATACTATAGCTTGCCAAGTCTGTGTGAGACATGAACTTTATGAACTTCATTATTTCATATCTAAATCGTGCTTCATATCTGACTGAGTTCACTGTTTATCTTTACTCAATTCCATTTCCATTTCATCAGTGTAATGCTAATAAAAAGCAAAAGTTAAAGTCACAATTCAATCAATATTACAAAGCTGCACATTTCTATTGGTTGCAATTAATTTCTGTGCTATCCTTAACAGGCCTTGATTGTAAACGTTAGGAAATCAGAAAAAGTTTAGTTCTTCTATTTACTCTTCTCATTTTCATAACAAAGCATTAAATTTCACTCTGTAAATCTGAAATTTTCAAATACAGAAATACTACTTTTTCTAAACACTTACATGTACTTGAAAAGATAATTAAATTGGTTTTGATGAAAACTCTTTCTCAAAATAGGATAGAAATAAAAATGCTATTAGGTTTAATCCAGGATTAGCAAGAGATATCCAGAAAGGCTTTTACTCTCACCAAGTCCGAAGACTTATAGCTGAGGGATACACACCACCACAATATACACATCTAAATAAAAGAACTGTTACACTCAAAAGGATTCTTCTTTCAGCTTGAAACAATCTTTCAGATGAAACTGGGGGAACTTTCCCCAAGGCGTACTTTGCGCCTAAGCATCTTATTTGAATATGGACTACTGATCTTATCACACAACACACACACACACACACACACACACACACACACAAACACAAACACACTCGGCTATTGGAAAAGAAAGAAGTGAAAAAAATATTTATATACATATTCACAACAGGGATGAGAGGGGAAGATTGTTCTCTGTGGAGCAGAGTCACCAACAGCAGCAAAGAAGGATAAATGTGACAGTCTGAAAGACAAAAAGAAGGCCCTCACCAGATTATAGTCTCCTTGACCTAGGACTTCCCAGCCTCCAGAACTGTGGGACAATAGGCCCAGGGAAATGGAGGACCCGGCTTACTCACACAGCAGAATCAGAACTAAGACCCAACTATCTTATCTCTTAACTCAGAGTAACTTCTACTAGACCACAATATTTGGACACGCAGTGCGCTTTGAAGTAGGAGAAGATAAATCCAGGACCAAACATGTTTTGGGGTTTATCTTCCATCATCTCAGTGACTTCCAGTCTCCAGCTTCTGAGCCTTTTTGCCAGAGGGCTTCAGACTCATGTCTGGGGCAAGCCAAAAGCAAGGGGTGTTCATTCCCCAGGAGCAACACTTAAGCAGTGTAGGATGAGTGCTGTGTATGTGTGTGTATATATATACACAATTCTAGCAGACAAAAAGGAATCCTAGAATTTTTTTTTCCAATTTCACAGAGACTCTAAGAGGAGTATGTATGCAATATACACTGGGGGATGCACATTCTTTGAGTCAAGGAGAAGATACAATTCCTTGTATAATGCCATAGGATTTCCAACTACCAAAAGAATGCAGAAGTTAAGAGCAATTACAATTCTGCCTCTTCTGCTCAATGATCCATCTGTATATAGAGTTGTGTTTGATTTGTTGGGATTCTCAGTTTTATTCTAAGTTGTCTGAGGTTTTACAAGTAAACAAAAAGAAGACGTGCTGCTAAAATTTGATTTTTCTCTTGAAGCATTTCCAGAAATATTAAAACCTAGACAAAAATAAAAACCTATTGAGTGGTCTCATTAAAAAAATAGTTTGAAATGTTCCAAATCTGAGACTCAGTGACTTGGACATATATCAGAAGAATTACCTGTTATTTCAGTAGATTTAATTTAAAACAAGTTACAGAGGAGACTATCATAAGAAAATCATACAAATCTTTAATTAGAATAATTAAAACCTAATTGTGATTTAATTACAGATAAGATTAAATTTTATCAAGTTAAAAAAGGTTCAAGTGAATGCTTGATTGAAGATTTGCTAGATTTAAAAGTCTGGATATATTTTGGAATTGTGGAATTTAATTATAAAAAAAGAACTCTATCCTTATCTATGTATATAGGTTTCACATTAAAGCAGTTGCATAATTTTGGTAAACTATAGTTTTGTAGGTGACATTTTTCATTTCCTGTTATCCCAGATAAATAACAACATACAAAATCAACATATGCTTTAAATTTTCTCAGAGGAGTATCAGCTTCAAGATCAACCCACAATACTGAGGATTAAATCACACTTGGGGCTTATGTAGTCGCATGCCCAAAGTGTTTGAAAATGCTTTCAAGTGAAGGGAGTGCTTAAAAGGATTATAACTCTCAAGACTATTGTAACTAAGCATATTGTGCTACAAATAAATCCTGATGTGACTGTTACAGAAAAACAGGTGCTGTAAAGACCATCCTTTAGAGAGAAAATAGAAACTGTCTATGCATATAATAAAATTTATTTGATTAAATGAGCTAAAGCTCTGGTGTCTCCAGAGTATTAGAATGCTATTCAGCAATTATGTCCCTACTGAGATTTAATTATCCCATTAGATATTTATTTACTACTACATATTAAGTTAGAGTACACCATTAGAGTCGGTGGAATAATAAATACATAACTGCTGCTAGATAGAAACAGCTTAGCCAAAAAATTATTTCCAATTACTTTGCAAATATTTAACACTATGCCCAGAACTATGCTTTGCCCATAGAAAGCGTCCAATAAACATTTTTTAATTTTTTTATTGTATTTTAAGTTCTGGGATACATGTGCAGAACGTGCAGGTTTGTTACATAGGTATACACGTGCCATGGTGGTTTGCTGCACCCATCAACCCGTCATCTACATTAGATATTTCTCCTAATGTTATCCCTCCCATAGCCTCCCACCCCTTGACAGGCCCCAGTGTGTGATGTTCCCCTCCCAGTGTCCATATGTTCTCATTGTTCAACTCCCACTTATGAGTGAGAACATGCAGTGTTTGGTTTTCTGTTCCTGTGTTAGTTGGCTGAGAATGGTGGTTTCCAGCTTCATCCATGTGCCTGCAAAGGACATGAACTCATCCTTTTTTATGGCTGCATAGTGTTCCGTGGTGTATATGTGCCACATTTTCTTTATCCAGTCTATTATTGATGGGCATTTGGGTTGAATCCAAGTGTATGCTATTGTGAATAGTGCTATGATAAACATGTGTGTATGTGTCTCTATAGAATGATTTATAATCCTTTGGGTATATACCCAGTAATGGGATTGCTGGGTCAAATGGTATTTTTGGTTCTAGAGCCTTGAGGAATTGCCACACTGTCTTCCACAACGGTGGAACTAATTTACATTCCCACCAACAGTGTAAAAGCATTCCTATTTCTCCACATCCTCTCCAGCATCTGTTGTTTCCTGACTTTTTAATGATCGCCATTCTAACTGGTGTGAGATGGTATCTCGTTGTGGTTTTGATTTGCATTTCTCTAATGACCAGTGATGATGAGCTTTCTTTCATATGTTAATTGGCTGCATAAATGTCTTATTTTGAGAAGTGTCTATTCATATCCTTCACCCACTTGTTAATGGGGTTGTTTTTTTTCTTATAAATTTGTTTAAGTTCTTTGTAGATTCTGGATATTAGCCCTTTGTCAGATGGATAGATTGCAAAAATTTTCTCCCATTCTGCAGGTTGCTGATTCACTCTGGTGATAGTTTCTTTTGCTATGCAGAAGCTCTTTAGTTTAATTAGATCCCATTTGTCAATTTTGGATTTTGTTGCCACTGCTTTTGGTGTTTTAGTCATGAAGTCCTTGCCCATGCCTATGTTCTGAATGGTATTGCCTAGGTTGTCTTCTGGGGTTTTCATGGTTTTAGGTCTTCTGTTTAAGTCTTTAATACATCTTCAGTTAATTTTTGTGTAAGGTGTAAGGAAGGGATCCAGTTTCAGTTTTCTGCATGTGTCTAGCCAGTTTTCCCAGCATCATTTATTAAATAGAGAATCCTTTCCCCATTGCTTGTTTTTGTCAGGTTTATCAAAGATCAGTTGGTTGTAGTTGTGTGGTGTTATTTCTGAAGCCTCTGTCCTGTTCCATTGGTCTATATATCTGTTTTGGTACCAGTACCATGCTGTTTTGGTTACTGTAGCCTTCTAGTATAGTTTGAAGTCAGGTAGCATGATGCCTCCAGCTTTGTTCTTTTTGCTTAGTATTGTCTTGGCTATATGGGCTCTTTTTTGGTTCCATATGAAATTTAAAGTAGTTTTTTTCTAATTCTGTGAAGAAAGTCAATGGTAGTTAATTGGGGATAGCATTGAATCTATAAGTTACTTTGGGCAGTATAGCCAATTTCACAATATTGATTCTTCCTATACATGAGCATGGAATGTTTTCATGTTTGTGTCCTCTCTTATTTCCTTGAGCAGTGGTTTGTTGTTCTCCTTGAAGAGGTCCTTTGCATCCCTTGTAAGTTGGATTCCTAGGTATACTTTTCTCTTTGTAGCAATTGTGAATGGGAGTTCACTCATGATTTGGCTCTCTATTATTGGTGCATAAGAATGCTTGTGATTTTTGTACATTGATTTTGTATCCTAATACTTTGCTGAAGTTGCTTATCAGCTTAAGGAGATTTTGGGCTGAGATGATGGGGTTTTCTAAATGTACAATCATGTCATCTGCAATTTGACTTCCTCTCTTCCTATTTGAATACCTTTTATTTCTTTCTCTTGCCTGATTGCCCTGGTCAGGACTTCCAATACTATGTTGAATAGGAGTGGTGAAAGGGGGCATCCTTGTCTAATGCCAATTTTCAAAGGGAATGCTTTCAGATTTGCCCATTCAGTATGATATTGACTGTGGTTTTATCATAAATAGCTCTTATTATTTTGAGATACGTTCCATCAATACCTAGTTTATTGGAAGTTTTTAGCATGAAGGAGTGTTGAATTTTATCGAAGGCCTTTTCTGCATCTATTGAGATAATCATGCAGCTTTTATCATCGCTTCTGTTTATGTGATGGATTATGTTTATTGATTTGCATATGTTGAACCATCCTTGCATCCCAGAGATGAAACCAACTTGATTGTGGTAGATAAGCTTTTTGATGTGCTGCTGGATTTGGTTTGCCAGTATTTTATTGAGGATTTTTGCATCGATGTTCATCAGAGATATTGGCCTGAAATTTGCTTTTTTTTGTGCGTCTCTGACAAGTTTTGGTATCAGGAAGATGCTGGCCTCATAAAATGAGTTAGGGAGGAGTCTTTCTTTTTTTATTGTTTGGAATAGTTTCAAAGCTCCTCTTTGTACCTCTGGTAGAATTTGGCTGTGAATCCATCTGGTCCTAGGCTTTTTGTTTTTGGTTGGTAGGCTATTAATTACTGCCTCAATTTCAGAACTTCTTAATGGTCTATTCTGGGATCTGACTTCTTCATGGTTTAGTCTTGGGAAGGTGTATGTGTCCAAGAATTTAACCATTTCTTCTAGATTTTCTAGTATATTTGCATAGAGTTGTTTATAGTATTCTCTGATGGTAGTTTGTATTTCTGTGGGATCAGTGGTGATATCCCGTTTATCCTTTTTTATTGTATCTATTTGATTCTTCTCTCTTTTCTTCTTTATTAATCTGGCTAGCAGTCTATCTATTTTGTTAATCTTTTCAAAAAAACAGTTCCTGGATTCATTGATTTTTTGAAGAGTTTTTCATGTCTCTATCTCCTTCAGTTCTGCTGTGATCTTAGTTATTTCTTGTCTTCCACTCGCTTTTGAATTTGTTTGGTCTTGCTTCTCTAGCTCTTTTAATTGTGATGATAGGGTATCAATTTCACATCTTTCCTGCTTTCTCTTGTGGGCATTATCTTTCCTGCTTTCTCTTGTTGGCATTTAGTGCTATAAATTTCCCTCTAAACACTGCTTCAGCTGTGTGCCACAGATTCTTGTACGTTGTGTCTTTGTTCTCATTGGTTTCAAAGAACATCTTTATTTTTGCCTTAATTTTGTTATTTACCCAGTAGTCATTCAGGAGCTGGTTGTTCGGTTTCCATGTAATTGTGCAACTTTGAGTGGGTTTCTTAATCTTGAGTTCTAATTTGATTGCACTGTCATCTGAGACTGTTATGATTTCTGTTAATTTGCATTTGCTGAGGAGTGTTTTACTTCCAATTATGTGGTCAATTTTAGAATAAGCATGATGTGGTGCTGAGAAGAATGTATATTCTTTTGATTTGGGGTGGAGAGTTCTGTAGATGTCTATTAGGTCCGCTTGGTCCAGATCTGACTTCAAGTCCTAAATATTCTTGTTAAGTTTCTGTTTCATTGATCTGTCTAGTGTTGAGAGTGGGGTGCTAAAGTCTCCCACTATTATTGTGTGTGGGAGTCTAAGTCTCTTTGTAGGTCTCTAAGAACTTGCTTTATGAATCTGGGTGATCTTGTATTGGGTACATATATATTTAGGAGAGTTAACTCTTTGTGTTGCATTGATCCCTTTACCATTACATAATGTCCTTCTTTGTCTTTTTTTTATCTTTGTTGGTTTAAAATCTATTTTATCAGAGACTAGGACTGGAATCCTTGCTGTTTTTTTGCTTTCCATTTGCTTGGTAAATACTCCTCCATCCCTTTATTTTGAGCCTATGTGTGTCTTTGCACATGTTATGGGTCTCCTGAATACAGCATGCCAATGGGTCTTGGCTCTTTATCCAATTTGCTAGTCTGTGTCTTTTAATTGGGGCATTTAGCTCATTTACATTTTTGGTTAATATTGTTATGGTTTTGGTTAATATTTGATCCTGTCATTATGAAGCTAGCTGGTTATTTGGCCTGTTAGTTGATGCAGTTTCTTCATAGTGTTGATGGTCTTTACAATTTGGGATGTTTTTGCAGTGGCTGGTACCAGTTTTTCCTTTTCATATTTAGTGCTTCCTTCAGGAGCTCTCTTATAAGGCAGGCCTGGTGGTCAAAAAATCTCTCAGCATTTGCTTGTCTGTAAAGGATTTTATTTCTCCTTTGCTTATGAAGGTTAGTTTGGCTGGATATGAAATTCTAGGTTGAAAATTCTTTTCTTTAAGAATGTTGAATATTGGCCTCCACTCTCTTCTGGCTTGTAAAGTTTCTGCAGAGAGATCTGTTGTTAGTCTGATGGGCTTCCTTTTGTGGTTAATCTGACCTTTCTCTCTGGCTGCCCTTAACATTTTTTTGTTCATTTCAACATTGGTGAATCTGAGGATTCTGTTTCCTGGGGTTGCTCTTCTCAAGGAGTATCTTTGTGGCATTCTCTGTATTTCCTGAATTTGAATGTTGGCCTGCCTTGCCAGGTTGGGGAAGTTTTCCTGGATCATATACTGAAGAGTGTTTTCCAACTTGTTTCTATTCTCCCCGTCACTTTCAGGTATGCCAGTCAAATGTAGATTTGGTCTTTTCACATAGCCCCATATTTCTTGGAGGCTTTGTTCATTCCTTTTCATTCTTTTTTTCTCTAATCTTGTCTTCATGATTTATTTTATTAAGTTGATTTTCAATCTCTGATATCCTTTATTTTGCTTGATCGATTCGGCTATTGATACTTGTGTATGCTTCATGAAGTTCTCATGCTGTGTTTTTCAGCTCCATCAGGTCATTTATGTTTCCCTGGCTTCTCTAAACTGGTTATTATAGTTAGCAATTCCTTTTACCTTTTTTCAAGGTTCTTAGCTTCCTTGCATTGGGTTAGAACATGCTCCTTTAGCTTGGAGGAGTTTGTTATTACCCACCTTATGAAGCCTACTTCTGTCAATTTGTCAAATTCATTCTCTTCCAGTTTTGTTCCCTTGCTGGTGAGGAGTTATGGTCCTTTGGAGGAGAAGAAGCGTTCTGGTTTTTGGAATTTTCAGTCTTTCTGCACAGGTTTTTCCTCATTTTCATGGATTTATCTACCTTTGGTCTTTGATGTTGGTGATCTTCAGATGGGGTTTCTGTGTAGATGTCTTTTTTGTTGGTGTTGAGACTATTCTTTTCTGTCTGTTAGTTTTCCTTCTAACAGTCAGGCCCCTCTGCTGCAGGTCTGCTAGAGTTTGCTGGAGGTCCACTCCAGATCCTGTTTGCCTGGGTATCACCAGCAGAGGCTGCAGAACGACCATGATGGCTGCCTGTTCCTTCCTCTGGAAGATTTGTCCCAGTGGGGCACCTGCCAGATGAAAGCCAGAGCTCTCCTGTATGAGGTGTCTGTCAACCCCTGCTGGGAGGTGTCTTCCAGTCGGGAGGCATGGGAGTCAGGGACCACCATGAGGGAGGAGGCAGTCTGTCCCTTAGCAGAGCTTGAGCACTGTGCCTGGGGATCCACTGCTCTTTTCAGAGCCAGCAGGCAGGGACATTTAAGTCTGCAGACGTTGCACCCACAGCCGCCCCTTCCCCCAGGTGCTCTGTCCCAGGAAGATGGAGTTTTATCTATAAGCCCCTGACTGAGGTTGCTTCCTTTCTTTCAGAGATGCCCTGCCCAGGGAGGAAGAATCTAGAAAGGCAGTCTGGCTACAGCAGCTTTGCCAAGCTGCAGTGGGCTCCGCCCACTTCGAACATCCTGGCGGCTTTGTTTACACTGTGAGGGGAAAACCACCTACTCAGGCCTCAGTAATGGCAGACGTCCCTCCCCCAACCAAACTCCAGTATTCCAGATCGACTTCAGACTCCTGTGCTGACAGCGACAATTTCAATGCAGTGGATCTTAGCTTGCTGGGGTCTGTCGGCGTGGGATCTGCTGAGCTAGACCACTTTGGCTCCCTGGCTTCAGCACCCTTTCCAAGGGAATAAAGGGTTCTGTCTTGCTTCCAGGTGCCAGTGGGGTATGAAAAAAAACTCCTTCATCTAGCTCTATGTCTGCCCAAACGGCCACCCAGTTTTGTGCTTGAAACCCAGGGCCCTGGTGGTGTAGGTGCCGGAGGGAATCTCCTGGTCTGCAGGTTGTGAACACCATGAGAAAAGCCTAGTATCTGGGCCAGAATGCACCATTCCTCACGGCACAGTCTTCATGGCTTTCCCTGGCTAGGGGAGGGAATTCCCTGACCCCTTGCACTTCCCAGGTGAGGCAACACCCCACCCTGCTTTGACTCGTCCTCTGTTGGCTGCACCTACTGTCTAACCAGTCTCAGTGAGAAGAGCCAGGTACCACAGCTGGAAATGAAGAAATCATCTGCTTTCTGCGTTGATCTCACTGGGAGCTGCAGACCAGAGCTGTTCCTATTCGGCCATCTTGCCAACTATTCTAATAAACATTGTTTTTTTAAATGAAAGAATAGAAGACCTGACCTGCATTTCATTTAGCTGCTATTATGTGATCTCCTTTGTAATAAACCATACAGGGATCCACTTAGAACTTTAACTGGAACTCCAAACTACATTAAATGAACTTGGTGAAGCGAAGTAATGTGGAAAAAAAAAAGGAAAAATAAAGAGTGTCTCTTACAAGTACCAGAGATTTATTTATTTATTTTTTAACACATTCTGCTAGGGTTCTTTTCTCTACCAAAAGCTACCATGGGTTGGCAAGAGAAGGTTTACTGTGTTAAAAACTGAAATACAAAGGACTAAAGATAAAGCTTTTGAATAAGTATTTCCATTTTGTAGTTCTTCAAAGAAAAAGAAAAAAAAAACTGATTTACTGATCTCAAAATAAGCTTAGTGGTTCCCAGTAAACTGGTATTCATATTATATCTCTTATTCAAAGAGTTAGAAAAAGTTATCCTGCCTGCAAAATAATCCCTATCATGATAACATTTCTGTCTCGATGAAGCATAAAGAAGCTCCTCTAGGACTTATCTCCACGTTTCCCAAACTATTTTGATATTTTTCTGTTCTTTGAGATGTTATGTGTGTTTTCAAGGAGAGGCAGGAGGGGGTGGTTTCTGAAGGTCAAGTAATTTCAGAAAGACTAGATCAAACATATTCAAATGTATTGCTCTCTCTCTTTCTTTCTTCTATTCTTTCTGAGATGGGGGTCTTGCTGTGTTGCCCAGGCTACTCTTGAACTCCTGGTCTTAAGTGATGCTCCTGACTCAGCTTTCCAAATCATTGGAATTATGGGTGTGAGCCACTGTACCCACCTTTAAACACATTTCTTAACAACAGGGTCAGCAAAAGCTTTAACATACTAACCTTCACTCTGTGTTTCCTTAAAGAAAGCATAAACCAAATATTTATTAGGAAGATAAATGATAGGATATAAAGGAAGGAAATCAAATTAGAAAAAACTTTAGGGATCCATTACTAAGTCCACAATCATTGATTTCTAGACCTAGTCCCCAATCATCAGGCTTTCAATTATGCTCTCTTTTATAGTTAAAATGTTGGAAAGGAGTGACAGACTAAACTCACTCTTTAGTGACTAAACAACTATGTGTTACACACCCAGCCATCATTCAGAGCTTCCCTTTTAAAAAGACAGGATCAATATCAGCAGGGGTCAGCCAAGTAAACTATAAGTACTTTTACTATTAGGTTGGTGCAAAAGCAACTGCAGTGTTTGCAATTACTTTTAATAAAACCCTTACATTATAAAGATACAATTAGCCCAGCTAAAAGTCTATATTACTGATTCTTTCTTATAGTGAGAGGTGGCCAATGAGATGTAGGTAGACATTATTGATATTTTTTCCAGGGGGCTGCCTCAGCTAGCAGTGAGTCCTTTATCTTTCTTCTTCTTCCTTATTCTTGTTGGAATGTTGCTATGATAGTTAGAACTCTACCAGCCGTCTTGGACCATTAGGAAACCTTGAAATAGAAAGCTATAGGCTGCCGGGCATGGTGACTTTCACCTGTAATCCCAGCACTTTGAGAGGCTGAGGTGGGCGAATCTCTTGAGCTCAGGAATTTGAGACCAGCCTGGCCAACATAGTGAAATCCATCTTCACACACACACAAAAATAATACAAAATTTAGCCGGGCATGGTGGTGGGAGTCTGTAATCCCAGCTACTCAGGAGGCAGAGGCTGCAGTGAGCCAAGATCCTGCCATTGCACTCTAGCCTGGGCAACAAAAAAAAAAAGAAAAAGAAAAAGAAAAAAAGGCCATACACTAAAGATGGCAAAGGAAAAACAATGAAGAAGCCGAAGTTCCTGCTGCTGACTGCAGCTTCCGTACAAATGTAGACTGTCCACTTTCAGGCCTCCTTAATCAGTGAGGAAATAAGTATGTCTTGTTTTAGTCATAGTTATGTAGACTTTCCTGTCATAGACAGTTAAACATAATTCCTAACTGATAGCGCATCCAGTGAAAATTAATATTTTGGGTTTTTTTTTTGGTAGAAGTGAGGGGAAGTAATAATCATGCCATTTCTTTAAACATAAGGAGAGGGTGACAGAGCTTTACGTTTCAACATTAAGCTGCAAGTTCACATCAAAGGCTCCTTTTAGACTGCTGAAAACAGGACAATTCCATTTAATTCTAATCTCTTCATGGATTATATATTATTGTGGGGGAAATCTCAGCTGTCATTTAGCTACAGCACAGCATGCTTTCTCATTACCAGCCTGCAGTTATCAGAAGAGCTTCCTCTCAAGGTTGTAATCATTATGAAAATGGCAATGAGGTACTTAGTCAAAAGAGAGTAAAGTGTGCTTCAATTAAAACTTGATAGCAACACACATCTTTCTTTTCTTTCTTGACTCATAAATAAAAACTGTCTATACCAACACTTAACTACTCAATTAGGAACCAGCACTAAATAAGGTTTAGCAAGGGCTGTACTGGCAAACACAGCATGAGGTAGCCATTGGAGGAAAGCTCTACTGTCTTATTAGGGAGGAGATGGTCATATATGGGATATAACTTTTCTCTTCATGAGGACATGCCGTCTTACCGAAAGACTTCAGAAAGATGTAACTTGCTCTTTAGGCTACACACAAGACATGTGACTAGCATGATATAATTACTAGTAGATTATAAGTGATTGGTTGGTAAAACCACTTGTTGGGAAAGTGAATTTCTGTTCATAGAAGCAACATCTTCTTGTTGTGTCCACATGCAGGTATTTCTGTTATCTAGAGTTACAAGGAACGAACACAAAGAGTAGATCTAAGTGTAGTGACAAGTGAAGAGATGAGTTTTAGCAGGTGGTTACACGAAAGAATAGTGAAGATTATTAGAGGTAAACTCATGAGTATTTAAAAATGACTCAAGGTTTGATTTCATTGGTTCTCACACAGATGAATGACCATTGGCAGCCAAGATAATAGAAAGCCTTTTTTGGAAATCATAACACTTTCAAATTAAATAAAGACAACTGTAGATGTCTTTTTATAAGGATCTTCCTATGAAAAATAATACAAACTTTTTATAAATCACAACAAAACAACTATAAAGAAAAATCTCCAAAGCGAATATTCCAGAAACAAGAAAGATCTGATGCCCTTTCCCATCTCTCTCATTGTAAAATACTAAATCTTTACTACAAGATTCAGCGCCCAGCTTCCTCTCTGAATTCATCTCCTATAACCGTTCCCCACATTCCCCTCAGCCACACTGATCTCCAAGCTGTTCTTCAAATTTAGAAGGCATAATCTTGCTACAGAATCTTCTAATTGCTGTTCTCTCTGCTTTACAGCTTTTTGCCAAGAAAATCACTAAGCTTATTTCCCACATTTCCTTCAAGTCTTTACTTAAAAGTTGCCCTTTCAATGTGGCTTTCCCTAGCCATTCTATCTAAAAATTCATCAGTCTCCCTCTCCCACTCCTTTTCTGTTTGTCTCTTGACATACTGTAATTCTTACGTATTTATCTGGTATATTATCCATCTCTCAAGATCATATTTCTGGGAGAACAGTGATTTATGTCCATGTTGTTAAGTAGCATATTCCAATACCTACAATAGTACATGGCAATAGTATATGCTAAATTAATATATGTTAAATGAATGAGTGAATAAATGGATAAGTGATAATGAAAACAAAATAAAACAAAAAAGCATGTTATAAAACTTGCCACTGATATCAATTTGGTACATATTCTACCAAAACCATTCTAGGGACATGCAATGTGTATGTGTGGTTTTGTGTGCATGCACACATATGTGTATATATATTTACAAGCGTATATACACACATTTTATTTAATTATATATTTCTCACTGACCTAAATTTATATATAGTAGTCTGCCCTTATCCTCAGGAAATATGTTTCAAGATCTCCAGTGGATACCTGAAACTGAAGATTGTACTGACCTCTCTATATATACTGTATTTTTTCTATACATTCATACTGTATAGTATAGATATGCTGGACGAAAGGATAATTCATATCCTGGGTGGGACAAAGCAGGATGGTGCCACATTTCATCATGCTACTCAGAACGACATGCAATTTAAAACTTATAAATTGTTTATTTCTAGAATTTTCTGTTTAATATTTTTGAACTGCAGTTGTCTGTGGGTAACTGAAATCATGAAAAGTGAAGTCATAGCTAAGGGAGGACTGCTGTATGTAGATTTAATATATTACTTAGGAGAAATAATTTGCTGCAAGTTTCTTTTTTTAACATCATGATTAGTCCACAGGAAACTTGCTATTTAATACCTATATATTTCTATTATTTGTTATAACAGTTTATGTTTTTCAACCAGGTACAACATCTCCTTTAAGTTAGTTCTAGATTTTTTGCTGTTCATTTCACATCTGCTTTACAATTATGTTTGTTAGTGTATCTGTAGATAAACTGATAGAAGTAAAATTACCAAGTCAATGGTGTATGCAGTTTTAACTTATTATCAAAAATTTTAAACATATACTAAAACAGAATAGTACAAAACCCACAAGTAATTAGCATTCTCTTTCAATCATTATCAACAAATGGCAAGTATTATTTCACCTACATTCCCATCCACTTCTTCCCTTCCCATTTTATTTTGAAGAATATCATTTTTACGATTAGCATTGCTTTTTATAAAGCAAATCATTGCCGTTTCAACTATACGTATTTCAATATACCTCTCTAAGAGATAATGACTTTTAATTTTAACCTGTGATACAACTTGTACATATTAAAAAGTTCTTTTAAAAAATCCTCAAATATCTAGCTAGTCAGCGTGCATATTTTCAGTTGTCAGTTGTTTTATAGTTTGCTTGAATCAGGAACCAGATATAATGCTTCCTGGGCATCCTGTTATCCCTTTTTTTCTTACTTTTTTGTTGTTGTTGAAGAAAACATGTTTGCTTTGTGGAGTTTATAACAATCTAGATTTTGCATCTTACCAGGTTTCACTTGTAGTGATTGTTTTCAGGTGAGAATCTTTTCCAGGTCATTTAGATGCCCATTGGCTTTATTCTCATACCTCCTAGAGATGTTGTACATTGCAATAATATTGTTATTGGTGGTTCATTCCATCTGCTTGTATTTTGGAGTCCATGGAGATACTTTATTATCCATTTTTGTTGTATTTGCTAGCTGTGAGGTTTTGTTTTGCTATCCAACTTTCTGTGTCTCTTTTTACGATATGATTTTGGAAACTCCAACTTTATGCCACTACAATAATCTCCTCAGAATTTTCTAGAAGAGTGGTGTGGGTTCTCTTTTTTTTTTTTTTTTTTTTTTTTGAGGTTAGTCTTGCTCTGCCTCTCAGGCTGGAATGCAGTGGCGTGATCTTGGTTCACTGCAGCATTTGCCTCCCAGGTTCAAGTGATGCTCCTGCCTCGCCTTCTAAGTAGCTGGGATTACAGCTGCCACCACCTGCTACTGTTTTGTATTTTTAGTACAGGCAGAGTTTCACCATGTTGGCCAGGCTGATCTGAAACTCCTGACCTCAAGTGATGCACGCACCTCACCTCCGACTCCCAAAGTGCTGGGATTACAGGCGTGAGCCACTGTGCCTGGCCTAGAGTGGTGTGCGGATTCTTAATTATCATAGATAGTGACAAGTGTCCCTCAATAAAGACTTGTTCATTGTATTCTCTCACATAGAGTTTATAAAAGTTTGTTTCCCTGAAACAGGTTCAATTTCCCCATAGAACTTATGTTTACAGATGGTTTTTGTTTTTATTGTTGTTTTTGTTTGCATAAACATAGAAATTGACCTTCCTGGTCAATTGAAACTTGCATTTGTCTTATCTGAATTCCCTCCTCAGGAAACCAACCCTCAGGCTTCCCAGATAGTATTAAGGAACTGAAATGCCTCTTCCTTGTCCGCTAATTCCTGCTTTTCTAACTGATCATCTGCTTCCTGTTGACCAACTCCTCTTCCTTCCCTCCCTAATTCCCATTTTCCTGCACATAGCTACATTCCTTCCTTACTATATAAACCTTCAATTATAGTCAGAGAACTGGGGAGATGGATTCAAGATTTATATTCCATCTCCTTAGCTGCAGCATCTGAATAAAGGCTTCTTCCCTTGTAATATTCGTTGTCTCAATTATTGGCTGGTCATGCAGTGAGTATTAGAACCCCAACCAAACCCTGGTGTTTGGGTAACATCCGTGCATCATGACTCACATTCGATACTACCATTACTTTTCGTCTTTGGCAATCTAACCAATAAGCAATTATAAGTCAGGGCTTTACATGGACTTTCATGAATGCAACTTAAAAGAGAGGTAATCTGTCCTTTTTCCCAGATGTACTAGGCAATCTTGTATGTTTTCCTATGGATTTATGCTTTATATTCTTTGAACACATTCCTTACAGGTTAGTGGTCTTGTTTGTATTAATTTATTATTTTAATATACTAACAAGTTTATTTTTGGAATTTTAACATGGTAATTTATATGTGTCATTAAGTATTCATGTCTTTTGTTTTTTTTTTGTAAATATCCTGTTATTTAAACATCCTGTTATCCAAATATCCTTTTTCCCTAAATTATTTGAAATCCTATATTTACTACTCTTAAATTACCAAACTGTACTTAGATTGACTAATGGACATTCAATATTGAGTCACTGAACTGTGTGCCTATTCTTTTTCTATAAACATTCATTTAAAATTGTTACGGTTATAATATTTTGATATCTATCAGGACTGATATGGTTTGGCTGTGTCCCCACCCAAATCTCAACTTGAACTGTATCTCCCAGAATTCCCATGTGTTGTGGGAGGGACCCAGGGGGAGGTAATTGAATCATGGGGACTGGTCTTTCCCATGCTATTCTCATGATAGTGAATAAGTCTCATGAGATCTGATGGGTTTATCAGAGGTTTCTGCTTTTGCTTCTTCCTCATTTTCTCTTGCCGCCACCATGTAAGAAGTGCCTTTTACCTCCTGCCATGATTTTGAGACCTCCCCAGCCATGTGGAACTGTAAGTCCTATTAAAAAACTTTTTCTTCCCAGTCTCGGGTACGTCTTTATCAGCAGCATGAAAACAGACTAATACAAGGACTATATCCCTCTCAACAAACTTTCTTAATTTTTTCTTTTTACAAAATGAAATTCAGTTGTAATTTTCAGTTTCTAAGGGAGTAATTGGCTTGCCTGAGGTCATATAGCTAGTGGGAGTAGAAGCAGTATTTGAAATAAAATAGTCCTGGCTCCAAAATCTGTGCTCTATTTACATAGTTCTTATTTTTTTAAAATACAATTGTTTTCATAGAACAAGAAAAACAAATCTGTGTTGTGTTCTGTGTGCCAGATTCTGTGCTAACTGCTAAGGCTACAAAGATAAATTACTTTGTTTCTAGACTTGAGAGCTTATTGCCTTATATCCTATTGTTATCCTTTTTTATTTCCAATTTCCCTCCAGAAAATCATATATAAATCTTTATAAAACCTTTAAACCCATAAAAGTCATTTTTAATATCATAAATACATCAGTTGGGTACAAAGACAGTTTCTAAAATAATTATTGTTTGGATTCATTTTTATGGAGGAAGAGAAGAATGCTTAAAAAAAAATAAAAGCAAGGCTTAGATTTGAAAAAACAGAGTAAGTACAATCTCTTCTACAAAACAGTTGTATTTGTAGTTTACACATAAAGGTCTTAACGTTCCCTAATTCCTCTTTAGAGATTATTTGGTATACTGGAAAACATGGCTCTTGTTTCAAGTCCTTGCTCTTTATATTAGTTATTTGTTGCTGCACAACAAACTATCCCTAAACTTAGTGGCTTAAAACAAAAACATGTATTGTCTCATAGTTTGAGAATCCAGGTGAGGCTAGCCTGAGTGTTCCGGTTCAAGTTGCAATCAAGGTGTGGTTTAGGACTGCAGATGAAGAAAGGTTCAGCTGGAAAAAAAGTCCCCTTCCAAGCCCATTCACATGGTTGTTGGCAAAATTCAGTTGCTCGTGGTTGTCACACTAAAGACATCAGTTTCTCTGAGACCCTCAGTTATTTACTGGCTATTGGTCAGAGGTTGCCGTCAATTTCTTGCCACTTGGGCCACTCTGCAGAGCAACTCACAGCATAACAGCTTGCCTCATCAGAGCAAACAAGCAAAAAGACAAGAGGGAGGTGTGCTAGCATGATGGCAATCACTAATCTAATCTTGGTAGTACCATCTAATCTAATCTTGGTAGTACCATCCCATCACCTTTGCTTTACTCAGTTCACTAAAAGTGGGTTACTAGGTTCATCCCAGATGCAAGTGAAGGTAGTTAGGAAAGGGCATGAATAACATGAGGGAAGAGTCATTACAGGCATCTTAGAAGTCTGCCTACAATTTTTCTCTCTGTACTGATTCTGCAACATTGGTTTATCTATGAAATAAAGGGTAGTCAAAGAAAAGAAACATATTTATCAATTATTATCAATAAAAGTAAATCTAGGTATGCATGGGATGCATATATCAGTATTTTCTTTATTTTTACTATTACTGATAGTATTTTTACTATTACTGATAATAACTAACATTTATTAGATACTATATGCCCAATATTAGGATAAATGGCATGCAAGTTTGATCTCATTTAGTATTCATATAAGATTGTTAGCGTAATTCTAAGAGTTAGGTAATACTATTTTCCCTTGTTACATTTGAGGAAGCTGAGGCAAAGAAAATCTAAGTAATTGTGCCAAATCATACAATTAGCAAAAACTAGTCAGCCTATCTCCAACTCTGTGACTGATACCTCTACAGCATGAAAAAAAAGTGTATATACATACAGGTATACATAAACATATATTTAAAAGACCTTTTCATAAACAGTGTAAAACAGTATACACACACATACACACACAGAGCCTTTGTCTAAATATTGTGAACTGGATACTCTCCAATTCACTTCTAGTAACAGATTTTGAGACCAAAATCATCTTCTAGGTAGACCTTTTGGGTATCTGAAGAAAAAAAAGCCAACTATGAGTTAACATCCACATAAACATCATGCAGTTAGGCTATGCTGCACATAAATTTTATAAGCCTACAGCAGTTATTACCCTGAACTGTGAAAAAGCCTGAACAGACACAAACTGTTTGCAGATAATTGTACTGACATTCGTACTTCATTACTTTTAATAGAACTGAATTTGCAGTGTTCATGCCAGGGTACATGAGCACTACCTTCAGGAGAAAGACATATCATACGTCCTTTTCTCAGTTGAATAGAATGCTTTAGTCGAGAGGTCACTTTGTGGCATGAAGGACATATTCGCTTAACTAAGAGACCAGCTTTAATTAAAATAAAAGAAGTTTTAAAAGGGTTTTAGAAGATTCTGTCCATCTAGCCTAGCTATAGGTAAAAATCATTAGATAATAGAAAGTCATCTTATAATGGAGCACTGTGTGCAAATTTGGTATTAATTCCGTGTATTATGTATCGAACATCTACTAGGTAAGCTATTTTTCCAAATTGAGGAATAAAATATGGGACACACACACACACACACACAGATAGATAGATAGATAGATAGATAGATAGATAGATAGATAGATAGATATGTTGTCAAGAATTACTCTTGCATTCAATAAGTAATGAGATTAAGAAAATGTTAAAACATTTAGTAGGAAACATTTAATTAATAAAACTAAATAGTTAAATATAACACTCAGGCTCCTGCACCTACTGGTTTCTACAGGCCCTGAAACCAGCCCATTTTCTGTACCATGACTCTGCAGTCAGTCGTTCAAGTCAGTTCATTCAATGCACATCTGTTGAAAGAAAATAGGTTGTTTTGATGGCTATTTCCTCACTCATTCAACTAGTGATTTCCTATACTCCCCCTTCTTATAGTCTTTTCCTGACTAATGCTACCCCACACATTATTTTTACACATTTAAAAATTATAAAATATGGCCGGGTGCAGTGGCTCATGCCTGTAATCCCAGTACTTTGGGAGGCCGAGGTGGGCAGATCACCTGAGGTCAGGAGTTCGAGACCAGCCTGGCCAACATGGTGAAACCCCGTCTCTACTAAAAATATAAAAATTAGCTGGGCGTGGTGGCAGGTGCCTGTAATCCCAGCTATTCAGGGTGCTGAGGCAGGAGAATCACTTGAAACCGGAAGGCGGAGGTTGCCGTGAACCGAGGTCATGCCACTGCACTCCAGCCTGGACAACAAGAGCGAAATTCCATTTCAAAAAAAGAAAACAAAAGATAAAATATATCACACACTTGCATAAGAATCCCAAAATGTATAGTTTAAGGAATAATTGTAAAGCAGTCACACATTTATTTGATTTCATGTATTTATTTTTAAGTTCAGGGGTACATGTGCAGGTTTGTTACTTAGGTAAACTTGTTTCATGGCAGTTTGTTGTACAGATTATTTCATCACCCAGGTATTAAGTCTAGTATCTATTAGTTATTTTTTAAAAAATCTTCTCCCTCCTCCCACCCTTCACCCTGCTACAGGCCCTAGTGTGTGTTGTTCTCGTCTATGTATCCATGTATTCTCATCATTTAGATCTCACTAAATGAGAACATGTGGTATTTGGTTTTCTATTCCTGTGTTAGTTTGCTAAGGATAAGACCTCCAGCTCCATCCATGTCCCTGCAAAGACATGATCTTATTCTTTTTTATGGCTGCATAGTATTCCATGGTATATAGGTTCCACATTTTCTTCATCCTATTATTCCACATTTTCTTTATTCTATTATTGATGGGCATTTAGGTTGATTCCATGTCTTTGCTATTGTGAATAGTGTTGCAGTGAACATACAAGTGCATGTGTCTTTTTTTTTCCATGAGGCATTTTATTTGTAAATATATGTATTACATCCCTAGAAAAAGAATCCCAGGATTTTCCCTCCTGTGTGTTTTCGTCTTGCTTCTTCATGGTCTGTGATGCCAGCTGAGGTTGTCAGTATAATGAAACCAAACTGGTAGGATGGAAGCAGATTATTCTGCCATTTTTCTAGATCTTTGAGTTGCACATGAAATCTGGGGCTGATCACTCCACACTTGTTTAGCCTGTCTGTGAGGTACACAACCATTTTCCCAGCTCTGTGATCATCAGTGATTTCAAATTCGCCAATGTAACCATGCTTCATCACAGTGAGAAACCGGATGATGACTTCGGAGCACGGCCTAAGAAGCACCTGGCGTTTGCCTCTCTTCTTTGCATTGTTGATCCTTTTGAGAGCATCAGCCAGGACATTCGTGCGCACCATTGCTGCGGTGCAGAAAGATGGCGGAAAGAGCACGAGCATGTGTCTTTATAGTAGAATGATTTATATTTCTTTGGGTATATGCCCTGTAATGGGATTGCGGGGTCAAATGGTATTTCTGTCTTTAGGTCTTTGGGGAATCACTACATTGTCTTCCACGATGGTTGAACTAATTTACACTCCCACAAACAATGTATAAGCATTCCTTTCTCCATAACCTTGCCAGCATCTGTTACTTTTTTGACTTTATAATAATTGCCATTCTGACTCGTGTGAGATGGTATCTTATTGTGGTTTTGATTGGCATTTCTCTAATGATCAGTGACGTTCAGCTTTTTTTCATATGATTGTTGGCCACATATATGTTTTATTTTGAAAAGTGTGTGTTCATGTCCTTTGTCCACTTTTTTAATGGTGTTGTTTGTTTGCTTCTTGTAAATTTGTTTAAGTTACTTATAGATGCTGGACATAGATCTTTGCCAGATACATAGTTTGCAAAAATTTTCTCCCATTCCGTAGGTTGTCTGTATACTCTTTTTTTTTTTTTTTTGCTGTGCAGAAGCTCTTTAGTTTAATTAGATCCCATTTGTCAATTTTTGCTTTTGTTGCAACTGCTTTTGGCATCTTTGTCAGCTGCAAACAGGGATATTTTGAGTCCCACTCTTCCTATTTGGATGCCCATTATTTCTTTCTCCTGCCTGATTGCCCCAGCCAGAACTTCTAATACTATGTTGAATCAGAGTGGTGAGGGAGGATATTTTTGTCTTGTGCCAGTTTTCAAGGGGGATGCCTCCAGCTTTTGTCCATTCAATATGATGTTGGCTGTGGGGTTGTCATATATGGCTCTTATTATTTTGAGGTATGTTTCTTCAATACCTAGTTTATTGAGAGTTTTTAGTTCACAATGGATGTCAAATTTTATCAAAAGCCTTTTCTGCATCTATTGAGATCATCAGGTGATTTTTATCTTTAGTTCTGCTTATGTGATGAATCAGATTTATTAATTTGCATATGTTGTACCAACCTTGCGTCCCAGGGATAAAGCCTACTTGATGGTGGTGGGCAAGCTTTTTGATGTGCTGCTGGATTTGGGCAAACACACATCTAAACAATACCCAAGTTAGGAATTAGAAACTCACCAGTTAACTCGTAGACCTATTGTATGTTTCTTCTTGCTTTTACCCTTTCCTTTCAACTCTTATTTTTTTCTTTGCAGCATTATTATCTGTTTGCAAATATTTAAAATTATAATATTGTTTTTTCTTTTTTTTGAGTGGCATTACATTGAAATTATGTTGAATCCTTTGTTGACTTTATTTTTTGCTAAATTTCATGTTTATGAAAGCCATTTTATTGATGGGACTATCTATAGCTATTTTTTTATTGTTGGAGAGCATTCTAGTTTGTCAACATACTACCATTTACTTATTCACTCTACTGTTAATGGATATTTGGATTATTTCAGTTTGGGGCTATAACATCAACGATGCTGTGAACATTATAGTACATTTTTTTATGTACATTTACAAAAATATCTAGGCTTTATTTATTTTAACTAGATAATGTCAAATTATTTTCAATATTACTGAATAATTTTAAACTATTTTCAAAAGTGAATGCACCTGCAGTGTATGAGTTTCTGCTGTCCCATATCCTCACCAACACTAATATTTTCTTATTCTTATTCTTATCAATTTTAGTTAGCTTGGTAACCAAGTACTGCTTTCTCATGTTATTTTTAGTTTGTATTATTTTATTTGTAATTAAGTTGAGTATATTTACATATGGCTATTGGGTCATTTGGATATTCATTTACATCGAATAGTTATTTTAGTCTTGGGACCATTTTATTTGTGTTCACTTTCTTTTTCTAATTTATTTATAGGAATTCTTTATATATTCAGGATCTGAGTTCTTAAATAAATGTGTTGAAAATATCTTGTGTCATTTTTGTAACTGTGTTTTTATTTAGTTTATAGTGACTTGATGAACAGATCTTCTATATTTTAATAGTCACATCACTGTTTTCTTTGCTTATGTATTATACACATATAGCTAAGATGACAATACTCTCCAAACTGATCTAAAGATTCAATTAAATTTATGTCAAAATCCCAGTGATTTGTTTTACAGATTTTAACAAGCTGTTTCTAATATTCACATGGAAATGTTTAGCTTTCCAACCAAAACAAATTTTAAAAAGAACAAAATTGAAGAACTCAGACTTCCCAATTTTAAAACTTTCTACAAGGATAGTTATCAATATAATGTGATACTACCATAAGGACTGACATATAGATCAGTACACAGAATTGAAATTCCAGGAATAAATTTTTGCATTTACAATGAATTGGTTTTGACTAGGCTGTCAAGCCAATTTAACGAGGATAGAAGAGTTTCTGTGAATGGTTCTAGTACAAGTGGATGGGATATCCACATGGAAAAGAAATTTATTTCTCTATCTCGCATCATGTATAAAAACTAACTAAAAAGGGCCCACAGATCTAAACTTAAGAGACAAATACATAAAACTCTTAGGAGAAAACACGAGTAAATTTTCACGACTTTGGATTAGTCAACAGTTTCTCAGTTATGATGCCCTAAGTATAAACAACAAAAGAACAAAACACATAAAAGTCAACAAAAATAAAAATGTTTGTGATTTAATGCACACCATTAAAGAGGTGAAGGACCACCACAAAATGGAGGAAATACTTGCAAATTACAAGGGATTTGTATCTTGAATATATATAAAAAATTCTTACAACTGAGCTAGAAAACATCGAACAACCTGATAGAATAATGGATTAAAAAACTGAATAGATATTTCTCCAAATATGGTATACAAGTGGCAAATCAGCTTATGAAAAGATTATTAATCTCACTACCCATTAGGGAAATGCAAATTAAAACCACCGTGTGATACCACTTCACACTCACTAGAATCACTAAAACAAAAAAGACAGACAATAATAAGTTCTGTCAAGGATGTGGAGAAATTGGAACTATCCAATCTTGCCTGTGGGATTGTAAAAGGTACAGGCACTGTAGAAGACAGTTTGGCAATTACTCAAAAGGTTAAACATAAAGCTAATATATGATGGGAGAATTCTTTTCCTAAGCATGTCCCGGATGACTGAAAACATATCCACACAAAAACTTGCACCAAAACGTTCACAGATGCCTTATTCATAATAGTCAAAATTAAAAAAAAAACCCAAGGGTCTATTAACTGATAAATGGACTTACAAAATATGGTGTATTCTTTATTCAGCCATGAAAAAGAATGAAGTAATGATACAAGCTACAACATGGATGAACCTCAAAGATACTGTGCTATGTGAAGGAAACCAGTCACAAAAGACTGCATATTATATAATCCCATATATATAAAATGTCCAGAGTAGGTAAATCCGTGGAAAGAGAAACTCAATTAGTGGTTGCCAAAGGCTGGGGAAGGAGTTCAATTGAGAGTAACTGCTAATGTGTATGGAGTTTCTTTTGGGAGTGATAAAAATGTTTTTGAAATTAGATAGTAGTTATGTTTGCCTAATTCTATGAACATTAAAAACCTCTGGACTGTACATCTTAGACAGGTGAATTTTATTTTATGTGAATTATGTCTCAATAGAGATGTTGTAAGGAAATTTTACTTGCTTCTTTGTGGATTTGTGTATTTTTTTCTTGCTTTGTTATTATCTGAATACCTTTTTAAAATTAAAATGATTATGTTTTATCTTTATGAAATCACTATCTTTACCTGTACTTTTTGACTTAAAGTCTACTTTGTCTAATATTTATACAGTTATACCAGCTTTCTTTGATAAGAATTTGGTTATAACTTTTTAAAAATTTGTTACTTTCAACTTTCTTATTTTCCAATTTTAGATGTTTCTCTTACATGTAGCAAGGCCCTTGGAAGGGCCTTAGCAATATATTCACTAGCCATATGTTTTGGTTAACTATGCAATATAAGGCATCTTGACTGCAATTGATTAAGTTTGCTGCTTTTTCCCATTCAGTTTTTCCTTGGTCATACTTCCCTACCTGATAAATGCAATGAAATGGCCATTGGAATTTTGGGGGTTAAGCTGAAGTGATAAGTAGGTGTAGGGGAATATGTTTGTGTGGCTTCTAGAGTCACTTTCCTAGATACTTAGTTATTGTGTGCCATATTGGTGTAGGAAAGCCTTCCAGGAATCCTCCTGCTATGCATTGTGCTGACTCGGCTGGCATCATCTCACAAGACTTATGACCTGAGGTTGCCCTGCTATAAGAACTTGTTCTACAGTACCTGGCACAAAAACCATGTTTGAGTGGAGAAGAAATAAGTTTGGAAATGTATGAATGCAGAAATAAAATTTGAATTATATGAATGTAAAATTCTTCCAATCAAAGATGCTTAAAATTGCAAGGAAAGGATTTGGTTCTTTTTTTTTTTTTGAGATGTAGTCTCACTCGCTGCAACCTCCTCCTCCTGGGTTCAAGTGATTCTTCTGTCTCAGCCTCCCGAGTAGCTGGGGCTACAGGCACACGTCGCCATGCCCAGCTAAATTTTTTTGTATTTTAGTAGAGATGGGGTTTCACCATATTGGCCAGGCTGGTCTCAAACTCCTGACCTTGTCATCCACCTGCCTCGGCCTCCCAAAGTGCTGGGATTACAGGCGTGAGCCACCGTGCCCAGCCAGATTTGTTTCTTTTTGATGCTTAGTCAAAACAGAAGTTTCCTGTCATCAGGTATACACTCAGTGATTCACATATACAATTATAAATATGTAATTGTTAAAAGTATTTTACACAATAGAATCTTTTAGAAGGTCTAAGCACTGTACGGCATAAATCTTTAGGCATTCTACAAATAAATATGTCAGTGTCTTCAAGTCTCATGTCTTATGCGTCTCAACATATGGGAATATATCTTGTTATATCTGATGTATCGTGTTCTATAAGTCCCAGATGCCATTGCTCATATAAAAATGATGTAGATTTCCTGATAATGTGGCCCCAAATACTAACTTTGTTGAATATAACATAAAATACACCGCATGAGGAGGCTAACAACAATAATCTAGTTAATGAGTTCATAATTCTTTAATATAGTTCCCTGCGCAAGAAAACTTTAAATGCTCTAAAATCTCACAACTTACATAGAAAATAAACATAGAGAGGTTTTCCCAAATTTGACAAAAATCTTTAAAAAATCAATGTGGTATTACTAATAACTAGTCATAAAGCTGAAACTTTTCTATACTATCAATATTAAAACCAAGTTATAATGATCCTTAAATAATTGGAATTATCTTTCTAGTCTGTTTGCCAAAAATCTTCAAAGTTGTTGTTATAAAATTAAAAAGTATGCAGCCAAAGTATATAAGAAAATAGTATTATATATATGTGTTCAAAAGGAAAATTTTTTAAGGTTTTTATTTTGGCCTATGTCATTTGTGGTATTGTCAGCTTTTTAAAAACTGTAATTTGGTTTGATTTCTTTTTCTCATTCCAAATAAATATTATAAAGTGAAAATAATTTGTTGTTAGCTTTTTTTAAAATTTATTTTTCTTAGAGAATGAACTACCAAATTAAATAAACCTCTGGCTTCACATAAAACCTAGATTGACATATATCCTCCCCTCGAAGTGGTCATTCATTTTAATTTTTGTTATTAAGTTCATGTAAACTGGTACTTTACTGTGTTCATGTTTTGTATTTCTGGAATCACTACTAATATTCTTATGGATCATATACATTTTCTTTTCTGTGGAAAGTCTCTATGCCTTTCAACACGTTTTCTATCTTTTAAAAGTTTTTCATACTGAGTTGTGGAAAGTGTTTTTTCTTAAATAACATCTCAATATTTTGCTGGTTATCTGTATCACAAATATTTTCTCCCAGTTTATAATATTTTCACTTGTTTTAATATATCTTTTGATTTATAACAATTTTCAATTTTGATACAGTCAAATTTATAGGTCTTCTTATATGGTCAACTCTTTAAAAAAATGTATTTTATTTTATTGTACTTTTTGTTTTTTTCCATAGAGTACAGTGAAAGCAGTTTTATTAAGAAGGCAAAGGAATAAAAGAATGGCTATTCCATAGGCAGAACAGCCTTAAAAAAATATTTTAAATAAACTTTTTCATCCCACTAAACCTAAAGACGTTCCAAATGAATTATTTCAAGTAGGTATTTAAACATTTCTCTTTTGACATTTATCTTTCATTTTCTGCAGTTTGTGTTTATATAGTGTGAAGTGGCTTCAATTTTTTCTTCTTTCCATATGGATAGTCATTTATTCTCCAATCATCCCTTTCCCTACTGATCTAAAATGTCACTTCTGTCAAAAATCAACATGTGTGCATACGTTTCTGAGTTCTGTGTTCTATTTTGGGTGTCACACTGTTTATCTCCACACTATTCTCATTTATTATAGTTCTACAGTATCATATTTATTATAGCTTTATAATAATTCCCATTAGCGAGTTGAGCAATTCTTTCTCTCTGTTCTTTCTGGTTATTATTGGCCCTTTACTCTTCTCTATAAAATTTAAAATCATCTTATCATCAGATCATGAATAACCTTGTTATGCATTAGAAATGTATTGGATATGATTATTAGCAAAAGATATACTATTTTCAAATACTACATCCTTGTAGGCATGAACATGGTACATCATCTCATATATTGAAGTGGTCTTTGATATCCTTTATTGAAGCAATTTCCCTTTAGTAGTTTTGAATATTTGAAAAGATACTTGATATTCTGTGATAATATTGTAAATTATCTTCTCTCTTTAATTGTAGTATTAGGATGTTTGTTACTGGTAATTAGAAATGCAACTGACAAATGTTGTATTAATATTTAATTAAATGTTAATTTTATATACAACCAATTTACTAAATTATTTGTAGTAATTTAAAGACTCTTCATTTTTTATGTAAATGATTACCTTTCCTAATTTGCATCTTTATGTCTCCATTTTTTTCTTGTCTTATTGTACTTGCTAAGACTTCTAATACAATGTTGCATAGGAGTACTGATATTGTGCATCATTGTCTTAGTCCTGCTTATAAAGGGAACTCTTTAAATCTTTCCCCTTTCAGGAAAATATTTACCCTATGTACATCATTTTTATAAGGTTAAAGATATTCTTTCCTATTTCTTATTTCCTAATAATATGTATATTAAATTTTGTTAAATATTTCCCTTCAACCTAAGTAAATGATCACCTTTCCTCTCTTTTAATATGTTAATTTGTCAAATTGAATGTATGAAATTGAAAATATTGATCTGTTTTCATATAAGCAGAATATAATGTTGGCCAAGGTATATTTTTTGAAAAATACATTAGGATTCAATTTGCTATTATAATATTTTGTTTAGGATATTGCATCTACATTTATGAGTAAAATGTGTCCATTATTTGCCTTTATTATGATATATATATATATTTTTATTTTAATATCAGGTGTTTCCAGAAGTAGTAGAATTAGTTTGAAAGATTTCCTCTTTTTTATTGTCTGTAAGATTTGGCCTGATCTGTTATTTGAAATTGTCTTGCATTTCTATTGCTAAAAGATTAGCTGTTCATCTTCCAATACTTTGAACATAATCTGCCTCTTTTTCCTCACATTTTTAAACATATCCTTTTATTTGATGTTCTGCAGACATTTCTGGATGTGGATTTCTTTTGATTTGTTCTACAAATAATATATGGGACTTCTTGAATTTTTGGTTTGATATCTTTTATTAGTTAGGGAATATTCTCAGCCATTCCGTTTTGCTAATTCATTCTTTTCTCTCTATCTGGTTCACTAATTAGCAGTATATTAGACTTTCTTAGTTAATTTTACCATTTTCTACCTATTTTTCATCGTTTCCATGTTTTTTCTCTATGTTCTATACTCTGTTTGATTTCTTCTCACCTGTCCTCCATCTTGCTAACTCTCTCTGTTGTTTTCAACATAATGATATAGCCATTCATTGAGTTTCTCATTCAATTTTTATATTTTTAGTTTCTGTGAGTTCTCTATTTTCAAAGCTCCTTTACTTTTCCTTATAGCTTCCAGATCCCTGGAGATAGAGTTCACCTTGTGTTTTGTTTTTCAAATTCTAGCCAGCATAATTACTTTTTATTCTAATAATGTGATTATATGATGAATTTATGGTCTGTTTCTGTTGTTTGATTTTTGATTTTTTTAAGGGTGGGGGGTGGACTGATTCTTACACATAGTGTATTATCTCCTTGAGTATTTTTAAATCTTTTTCTTTCTTAGAATTGCTCATGGTTTGAGGAGAAAATATTGACGAGAATTCTTTGAGTTCTAAGATGAAAATGTGCTACTCTGGAGATTTTTGTTTGCCTTTTTAAGATTTTTGAAAGTACTACCGATCTCCAACAACTTTACTGTAAATTTATGACTCATTTTTATGGGTTACCTGTACAATATGAATTTTTGATTGCAAATTCACCTGAGGACCAGCCTGTGGTTACTACTTTGCAAAGCCAATTTTATAATATACACTTGCTTTTGGAATTTAATGTTGGTGATTTATTCAAATAATGTAATTGGTTGTGTTTAAGATTAACAAACCAACTTTGAGCTTGCATTGCAACTAGTCTAAGTACTTGAGGAATATGAGATCTGCTATTTTCTTTAGATCCTAGTTTCTGTGATAGCTTTATAACACCTGTGTAACTGAAATGATCTGATTGCTACAAATGTATGAATTCATTTTAGGATTTAAGGTTAGATGGTTTTATTAGTTATTTAGTTATAAAATTCATCACTGGATTTTTACAAGAAGTTGATTTGGCTAGAGCCCAAAAACTGGAGATGCTTTTATGGTATTGCTTATTTGTAAACATTTTGCTTAATCAGCCTAAACTTTTAAGCAGTAAAAAAATGAATAGATACTGTGAATAACAATTTAAGCACCAGAGTAGTTTTAAATACCTTTATTTAAAGGAGAATACCATTCTGGTGCCTTCCTTAGCAATCCACAAATATATTTAATGTAAGGTTTTTCATCCTTCTAATTAACTACAGAGCTTCTTAGAGAAAAAAATGCATACATTTTTAAAAAGTCTGTTTAGCTTAAGGAAATATAATATTCACTCTAAAGTGGCACTTAATAGATTTTTCTATCATTGCACATCTGTAAGTTCAATGGTCGTTGTCTTTATTTATTTAGCACCAAATTCTAAAGTAACAGATGTGCTGAAATAAATTTGATGCAAAAATTCTTTACAAAAATTTGCACGTGTGTAATATATATTATGACATACATATGTTTTCCCTCAGCACAGATTCTTAGCACTTCACATAAATGAGGCTGTGATTATGGATCCCAATCTTATGTGCTTTTAGTTGTACAGAGATAAAATACATTACACTTTAGAGCATAAATTTAGTACTCCTCAGGCTGTATGAAATAGAAACCCACTCAGCTTGAGTAAAAAGGTAATTTATTAGGACAGCAATATACCTGGGCCTCAGGAACAGAATTAGAATGGCAACACACTGAAGAATCCATTAAATTTCTCTCCTGGTGCCTATCACGTCTACTTCTCTGTATGTCATGCTTTATTTTTCTCCTTGGTCACAGAATAGTTTTTTCTTGTTCAGTCTCATAGGTAGAAAACTACCAACACGTGCTATGGAATTTATGTAAAGTCATGAAGTAATTGAGAAATACTGAATTGACTTTGTCTGGATCTCGGCTCCCAATATTTGAAAAGAGGATAGATTGGTTGAGTTTAGGGCTCATCCCTGTGGTATAAGTGATGAGCAAGTGTGAATGTGGTGGCTACTACATTACCAGTGTTGATGAAAGGAGAAAGGAATGTTTCCAGAATATAGATGCTGGAAAAAAATTTAGTAATTGTCTGCGTATAGCCAGAGGCTGCATGTGTGGCTTATGGAATACCACCAATATTACCAGGAAGCCTGTTAGACATTTAGTCTCTCAAACCTACCCTACCCCTTATGAATTAGGATTTGCATTTATCAAGATTCTCAAGTGATTTGTATCACATTAAAAATTAAAAACATGGTTCTGGTCTGTTAAAAAGTCAGTATCCAGGTGTGTGAAAAATTGGTTTTATTTCAACGTACATTTTATTCCTAACCAGACTTAACATTTAGCTTTCTGAGTTAAACCTTTGCATCCTAGAAGAATCCCTATCAACCGTTTTATAAATATATTTTAAAAATTATAATATAAAGGGAATCTTTAGAGTGACTGTGTATATTACTTCAAATTCATTTCCCCTAGCGGAAAATCAAACAATTTAAGGTACAGGTCTTAATAATGTGGGTCAATAGTTTCAATTTTATATATAAAAGATAGCACAATATATCCACTGACAACGTATTTCTAATATTTTTAGATTTTGCTAGTATGATATATTTACATTAATTACCAAAGAAATAGCTAATTTGGCAACTCAGATGGAAACAAGTAATCCAAGTAACCTAGGTAAAAATGTTTAAAATAATGGAAGTCTTTAGCTCTTAGGTATTATATACCTTTAATTTTCACATAGGTGGATGTTGTGGAGTAAAACATTATTAGCTAGGTGTTATTAATGCTTATTACATGCCAGAAACATTTCCAAATAATTTACGCAGATTTTTTGATTTATGTTTGTTTCTGTTTAGATTGTGATATAACTCAATTTTTACAAATACGGTTGTTTTTGGCGAGGTTTTCTTTTTTGTTTTTATTACTGTAGTATACATCTTGACTCTAAAGCTTGGCATATGAACAGACATGGATTTGAATTGTGGTTCAACCTCTTGCTGCATAAGCTCACGTTAGGCATATCAACTTCTTAAGCCTCAGTTCCCTGTCTATAAAGTGAAAATTATAATTATACTTTCTATGTAGAGTTATGAGGATTAAAAGAGAAACATGTATATATTCTAGCATAGGGGAAGCATCAATAAAAATTAGTTTTTGTTATAATTATGTACTTTATTATATGCTCATTTTTAATTTCATTTGGTTTATGACAGTAAGTTTCTTCGTGTTGTTTTTAGAAATAGTTTTACTCTATCTGATTACTTGGAAAAGGAGCTTTCTTCTTAAAATCAGCCTGTTTCTTACTGAGCCAAGTGTGGTTGTTTTGGGTTAGATAGTAAATGTCATTAGATCTGTTTTTTAAATAGGAACTTGAAAACAGCATGTGTTACCTGAATTTGACTATAAAAGCCATTTGGAGTTTTTCACTTAATTCTTTGTTTAGGTTGACTTCATGTAATCTTACACCGTGGTATACATACAATGTCAGAAACAGGTAAGCAGAGAGAAAAGTCAACATGGAAGACATTGTTTGGTGATGTTTACATATATTTTTGCCAAATTTCTTTCCATAAATAGAACTCTAACTTTCTAATTCAATATTAGATTTGCCACAGATATCCTATGCAACATTTTAGGTCCAAAACTCTAGGTTAGAAAGTTATGTGGTAAATTTATGCCTCGTTATAATCACAAAGATAATTTTTGATCTCATTAAAACTGATTTAAAAAAAAAACTTTGCAAATAGCCTTTAATATCTCTGTAACACATGGGATTAGGTGGAATATTATTCTGATTCAATATTTCATTTCTTATGTCTCATCTCATATACTTTCTAAGATGAAAAATTTAGGTAGAATATATTTCACATAAAAACACATTGAATTCTTTATTTTGGAGTTATAGCAGACTATAAATAATGCTATTCTTATTTTCTCAAGTTTGAAATGAACTGAAAGATAGATTTAGGGGTCAAAGAGCAAAATATCATGTTTATTTCCAATTATGATTAATTGTCAAAGGTAAATTTAAATGTAAGGCTAGGTTGTTCTGTTAATAATCCATTTCTGTATTAGACTAACTCATGCCATTAGCGGGAGAACTGTACAATTATAGAGTGGACATATGAGGCCTTTTTGCAATACCTTTATAGATGAGTCAAAGAACAACTCAGCATACATGCCTCCTGCAGAAAAAATAGGACAGCAGTTGCCAAGAATCATACATGCTTCTTTCTTCCAACACCATCATCAGGATAATTTCTCTTCCTACCATCAAAGTAATTTGAGCTTCTCCCTATTTTTTTCCTCAAGATAATTCAGCAAGATGCCATGCAACTTTAATTATACAATGGAACTGAAGGCATTCTAAGAACTGGTAAATAATAGCATTTTAACATTCTGAATAGTTATTAGAATCTAAGGAGAGATTATTCAACTGAAGTGTTTTAAATAGTATTTTATATTTTATATAAGAATAAGTTGGGATTTACAACACTCAGAAAAATAAAGTCTAGCCTATTCTTTGGAAATATGAATTAAAATGTAACATTGAATGTATATTTTAAATGCTGTTAAATTCATTTTTAACATTGTCAATTAAAGGATATACCTTCTTTACCAAACCTCTTCTAAGTTTGTGTGTTTTCTTCTGCTCAACTTTTTCCCTAATATTTTAACTTCAGGGACTGAAGGAAGCTCGTTGGTTAAGTCTCAGGGCAAAGCATTAATTATAATGCAATTACATAGATAGAAATCTCAAGTATCAAATTTAGAATATGTTTTACTTTTCTTTTTCATCGGATCAACTCAATTTACTTGGATTCCTCCAGCTCCAACCTCAATTAGACTCATTACATCATCATAAGAAGCTAATCTCTTCCCATGAAACCCTGTGTGTGGAATGCATAAGAAAGCCAGGGAGACAAGATTTATTTGTCAAAGTTCTAGGCTCTAAAATTTAATGAGTGGATAAAGAAACTTGAATTCTGCTTCCCCTTGCCTGTTTATCCTTCTATGTTCTACCTTTATATTTGTTTTCTTTTTAATCTCCAAACTTCTTTAGAAGCTTATTTTCTTTTTATTTTTCAACATAAGAACTAAATTATAGCTATTGATCGATAGTAGGTAACAAAATACTACCGATTTGTAGTACGGCACAAATTTTAATACTATTGATTTTGTAGTGTGGTAACAAATCACTAGCTAGTATACAGAAATCTTACATATTAATTGTTGTTTTCAAGACTATTGTTTGTGTGTTTTTAAAAACCTTGCAACTTTTATCACTTACTTTAAATGAAAAGTGTCTGAAACAGATTTTGTGACATCAGCTTTTTCAATACAATTACCCATTTAAAAATACACATGTTGGGTATTAGTGACATCATTAAAGATGATTAAACTATTCTCTCTGGACAGTTTAATGGCATTCTTACTGCATACAAGCAAGCCATCTGGTTTACCTAAAGAGAGTTTAAAGGATGATGTCACCAGGGTACCTAATCTACATTTAAAACACTGCACTGCATATACAAGAGTGTTATTAGAAACATATGTCTGGTTTAAAAAATGCCTGCCATTTCATTCATTGTGAACCAGATTCTATCAGTGACAAAAATTTCTCAGGAAGTAAGCTGGCATTTTTGAATTTATTAAGTTACTACTAAAAGGCAGAACATCTTAAAAGTAGTCTCATGTTTCTTTTGCACCAATTATACTACTTAATTTAAAGAGAAAATTCCCCTATAAGAAATTCTGTGTATTATTGTTGAGAAGGCACAGCAGAAGATTTAGCTCTATTGACCAGCACTTATATTCCTTCATGTTTAAAGAAAGGAAGGTCAACATTTAACCTCACAGCAAAATTATTGACCTATTTCCACAGAGAGTTTTTAAAAAATTGAAAAATTGACTAAATTCAGAGAGGAAATGCAGGAGTCATATTATGGGGGAAATTTAAAAGAAATAATCAGAACAAAGTACTCTTTTGGGGTTTACTTAGTGTTTCAGTGACTTCATTTTTAAAAGGAAGAGTCCTTTAAAATAAACTCTTCCTTTTAAGATACAGGGGAAATGATATCAGGTCTTAAGCATTAGAAATACATAAGATTAAAGACTTTTTTGTAATAATTATTGAGGTTAGAAGGCAAATATTTATAGGATATACATTGTATCTATACAGTGAATTTTAGGTTTTACTTTAAAAGATTACTTGAGAGGTTTCTCCTTCACATTATCGTAGAGTTTCTTTAAAATATTTTTTCTTGAAAGACAAGAATATTTAGATTAGCAAAATTCATTTTACTTACATTTGGAAGTAATCGCTCCTCAGAATTGAAGGGGGTGGTAAATATCAAACAAAATCATATTTCTGTGAGCAAGGATAAAGACAAAAAGGTTTTTCGATAGGCAACCATCCACCTCTGCTTAAAGGGCTTGTTTGAAATTACTCTTGATATAGCCAAATTATTCAATGCACTTGAAGTATAATGTTAATGTATTGCTACATTCATGTGTTGATTGATGTATTTCTTATGAATGCTAACCCCCCAATTAAAAAATATATATAGTTAAATGTAATATGATAACATAAAAATGCAACTTAAAACCAATGAAAATAGATAAATTAACAAATAAAAGTGGGTATAAGCTATAAATGATCTAGAAATAATGTGGTCTTCTCCCAGCATATTTTATTCTTTTGTTTGTTTATTAGTATATCAGATTGCATGTATAGAATGGTCTTAGATTTATCAATTATCAAAAATTTAATGTTGTACTGAAATGTGGTATTTTTCTATAGGCTAGTGAGTATGCATAAAATTAGAGTTCAACAATTTCCAAGCTGGGTTTCTCTTAGGAGATAATTCAGCATTATAAGTTTTGGAAATAAAACACAACCTGTGTTTTAATCCATTGGGATTCATCTGAAGCTTAAGTTAGTCTTCAGATACTAACTGTGTGGTTCAGTGTGAGTCACATAATCTCTTGGAGACTGTTTTCAGGTCTGCAATCTGGGAAAATTTTAAGGTACTGTGCACATGATACATATTTATTCCAGGGCTGCCTAACAAATTATCCAAAATGTAATGGTATGAAACACCCATACTAATGGATTGTGTGAGTCTACAAGTCAGGGTACATTTTAATATTTCAATTTTCATGTCTGCTCTGCAATGTCTTTGGCCTCAGCTGGAAGACTTGAAGTTGGAGGCTGGAATTATCTGAAGAAATCATCTACCAATACATCTAGAGTTGATGCTAACTGTCATGTGAGGGCCTTAGTATCTCTGCACATCAGCTCTCTAAGTGAGGGGTAGTTTAGGCTTCCTCACAGCAAGCTGGTTTGCTAGGGTAATTTTCTTGAGACAGTACCAAGTAGAAGCTGCATCCTTTATGTAACCTAGCCTGCGAAGTCACATGACATCATACTGCCATGCTCTGTGGGTTAATTAAGGCTGCCACAAGCCCTTGCTGGATTCAAGTAGGAGAAAAATGGAACCTGATCTATTGATGGGAGATTTTCATTCACATTATAAAAAGAGCATGTGGGATGGGAGTGCATATATTGTGTGATTATTTTAGAAAATTAAATCTTCTGCAGTATTCAACATACAGAAGCTATTACTACTTTATATGATATAGTATGAAATTGTGGAAAAAGCAAGGATTGGTGGTCAGGATATTTGCCACTTTTAACTTAAAAGTCCTTATTAAATAGTCTCTTACATTCTTCATCTATTGAACTAGGAGGATACACTTATTTTCAAGGGTTATTTTGAGGATTAGAGAAATATTAGGCAAAAATATTTGAAGATACTTAATGCTCCTCTGCCTCCTTCGTCATATTTTGGTTCCACAGGAAATGGCACTAGAAGTGCCTTTATCTGCTATTAAGTCGAAGAGTACCAACAGGCTAAAAGAAGTTACTAATGGACCAAAAGGATGGATTTCTGCTTAAAATCAAATTTGGAATAGTATGCTAAGGACAGGGCAAAGATGTAATTTTTTATATGGAAAAATCCAGTGTCACCAACAAGCTTGAAGAACAAATAGAATCACAAACACACAGAATCTTAGAAAAGGAAGGTGGCTGATAGGGCAAACTCCACATTTGATAGATAAGGGAATCAACTGAGGTTAAATTGCTTGCTAAAGGTTACACTCTAAAGAGCAAATGTGCTGCTTAAATTCATGTCTGCTAACTTGTTAAGTTCAAGTCTCTAATATACATTTTCTTTATAGCTTTTTTTTTCTTGGAACAGAATCATACATTAATTACAATTGAGTACATTATTTGTGTGAATATAGTAATAATGTGATTATAATAGCTAATGAATTAATATCTTAGGATAATTTTTCAAAATCTTTGTTACAGTAGAAGGAGTAATTATTCTTCATTATGAGAAATAATCAGGAATATTAAAGTCAAGGTGTCAGTAGGGCTGGTTCCCCCTGCAGGACTATTTCTCATAATATTTCTTAGAAACTTAAAAATGGTTGAAATCATTTCCAAACAATTTCCTTTAAAAAATGTGCATTTTAGTTTTTGAATATTTATGAAATTGGTTAATTAAAAAATCCAATTAACCAATGTTGTGGTTGGATGGACCATAGATATATATACACAGCGAGCCAGTCAATTTTCTTATCATGGAATATAGCATGGTGGCTAAAGACAAGGACTTTTGAATCCAACTGCCTGGACTGGATCCTACTTCTGTCAACTTAGTTAACTTTCCTGTACCTCCAGTCCCTCACCTATAAAAAGAGATAAAGACAGTTTCTACATTCAGTGGTTGTGAGGAGTAAGTGCTGTGTTACTTTCCTGTTGCTACTGCAGCAAATTAACACAAACTTAGTGGCATAAAATAACACAAATGTGTTATGCTGTGGTTCTAGAACTTAGAATTCTTAATCGTTTCTTTAGGTTAAAGTCAGGTGTCAGTAGGGCTGGTTCCTTCTGTAGGCTCTGAGGAGCAGAATCTGTTTTCCCAATTTTTCAACTGCTAGTGACCACCTACATTCCTTGTGATTATATTTGAGCCCACTCAAATAATCCAGGATTGACTTCCCATTTCAACATACTTTTCTTTTTTTTAAATTATACTTTAAGTTCTAGAGTACATGTGCAGAAAGTGCAGTTTTGTTAACATAGGTATATACATACCATGGTGGTTTGCTGCAGCCATCAACCTGTCACCTACATTATCTATTTCTCCTAATGCTATCTCTCCCCTAACCCCAAAACCCCCAACAGGCCCCAGTATGTGATGTTCCCCTGCCTGTGTATGTTCTCATTGTTAAACACCCACTTATGAGTGAGAACATGTGGTGTTTGGCTTTCTGTTCTTGTGATAGTTTGCTGAGAATGATGTTTTCCAGCTTCATCCATGTCCCTGCAAAGGACATGAATTCATCCTTTTTTATGGCTCCATAGTGTTCCATGGTGTATATATGCCACATTTTCTTTATCCAGTCTATCATTGATCGGCATTTGGGTTGGTTCCAAGTCTTTGCTATTGTGAATAGTGCCACAGTAAACATAGGTGTGCATCAATATACTTAGTTTAATGACATTCTAAAGCTCCTTTTGCCATATAAGGAAACATTTGTAGGTTCTGGGATTAGGATGCAGATAATTTTAGGTGCCACTATTCATCCTACCATAAATGTGATGCTGCGTGTAAGTACTTTACACTACCTCTAAGTAAATGCTTATTCAATAAGTGCTGTAAGTTACTGTTATTGTGAAATAGGTGAATTTATAGTTATACACATTGGGATCACGTGCTTCCTTCAAAACTACACCGTTGTGTGATATATTCGTATTAGTCCACTCTCACACTGCTATAAAGAACTGCTCAAGACTGGGCAATTTATAAATAAAAGAGGTTTAATGGACTCACAGTTCCACATGGCTGGGGAGGCCTAAATCATGGCGGAAGGTAAAGGAGGAGCAAAGGCACGCCTTGCATGGCAGCAGGCAAGAGAGTGTGTGCAGGGGAACTGCCCTTTATAAAACAATCAGCTTTCATGAGAGTTAGTCACTAGAATGAGAATAGCATGGGAAAAATCCATCCCCATGATTCAGTTACTTCCCATCGGGTTCCTTCCATGACATGTGGGGATTATGGGAGCTGCAATTCAAAATGAGATTTTGGTGGGGACACAGCCAAACCTTACGAGTATTATTCAAAGAACGTGGATTACAAAAGCAATAAGGGTGGAAATTGCCTTTCTCTCTGAGCCTCACCTTGTGGAATACTGGGATTCCAAGGACACCCAATACCTTCTTTTCCTTCACATTATTCTAAGTAAGCACATTTGCATTCTGTGGTACTTTTAAATCTTCTTTTCTGCCTATTTCCTGATTTTCACTCTTCATCCTTTGATCTGCAAAAATGTCCCCCTTGCATTTTTCCTGTGTTATATTGATATGTCGTGGCTCTGCTGTTGATGTATCCAGCTCTGGCATTGAGATTGAGTTGGCTCATCACCATGAGTCCTCAACCATGGATGCAAGGCAGAGCTTCTTTCTCCCTTCATCACCCTGATATTTTGACCCAGTATTTGAGCCCTCCTCCTCACCTGCATTTCTATTTTTTTTTAACCAGGTCTAATGTAGACTCCATAATTAATTGGCATCTATAGATCTCTTACAGCCTTCTCTCACAAGTCATTTCAAGCAGATTTCCCTGGGGCTTAATTGGACAATATTACCATCAGCTGCCTCATTAACAGAAGCTGTTCAAGATGAAAACCTTGCCTTTTGCCAAAGACAGGATGAGTTTTCTACTGAGCTAGGACATGAATAATGATTAAACATCTAGTACACATCAAGCCTATGCTGACGAACATGAAAGCTACAGTCTCTGCCCAAGAAGTTCACAATTAGGTACAGGAAATTTAAAAAGGCAGGTAATTATCATCCAGGATGATATGCTAGAGATTCAGGGTACTAAGGGGAGCACATTGGAGAGGCAATTAACTCTGATTTGGAGAGTCTGAGGATGGCTCTTGGAGAAAGTAGTTGGTAAGGTGAGACTTATCAGCTCTCCATAGACAAATGATGTGTGCAAACATGGGTATGACTGATGGCTGCAGGGAGAATACAGTTTTCAAAGAGGAAAGAAAAGTCTGAAGCAAAGACCTGGAGAATAAAAGAGTATGACATGTGTAAAGTTCTGAGTGAATTTTGGGATGGCTGAAGCATTTCAAGTACTGAGAAGAGAGAAGACTGGAGAGGTTAGCCAGATCCTGAGGATTTTGAGGGTATTTTAAGACAATTAGATTTCATATAAAGAGCAAAATGGGGCCAGGCGCAGTGGCTCACACCTGTAATCCCAGTACTTTTGGAGGCCAAGGTGGGCAGATCATCCGAGGTCAGGAGTTTGAGACCAGTTTGGCCAACATGGCGAAACCTTGTCTCTACTAAAAATACAAAAATTAGCTGGGCATGGTGGCACAGGCCTGAAGTCCCAGCTACTGGGGAGGCTGAGGTGGGAGAATCACTTGAACCCAGTAGGTGGAGGTTGCAGTGAGCTGAGATTGCGCCACTGTACTCCAGCCTGGGCAACAGAGTGAGACTCTGTCTCAGAAAAAAAAAAAAAAAGAGCAAAATGGAGCCCCTGAAATGTGCTATTGCAAGATTGGTGTTTGGGAAGATCATTCTTTAACTTGTATGGCTAGATTAAATGGTAAGCTTGGAGATTGGGTGAAGTAGCTTGGAGCCTATTACATTAATACAGTTGAGAGAGAATGGTGGCTTCATCCTAAAAATGGCAAGTGCAATAGAGTGGATGAGCTTACACATTTCTTAGGAGATAAATTCCATAAATTTGATGCTTGTTTTAATGTGTATATTGTGGTAAAATAAGACAAACAAAGGGAATTTCTGGTGCCTATCCTGTATAGATTCTTGGTTGATTCTGAAGTTAACTGTCAGAATTCATGGTCCTTTCACAATTTTTCTGAGGAGGCCATACATTTGCATTAAAAGAAATGACAAGCCAGAGTTCACAGTGTGCTCACAGATTTGACCTTTCCATTAGGCCTCTGTTGCATATATACATTTATGATTTTAACCATTTTTATGGTTTATCCATTGTATTGGATTTATTTCCTCAACCCTACAATGGAATTAGATGTTACTGATTTTCACAGACCCCACAAATCAAGAAAAAGATAAGAAACATATGCTACAAACTAGACAAAAGTCCTGTTATTTAGGATACTAAGGCATTTTGGTGAAGCCCCTGGGAATCTTTTAGCTGAGAGGCCCTTGACAGTTTTCTTCTGCTATTTAAGAGGTGTCAGAGACAGTTGTCTTGTTAGAGACAATGAGGCAAAATTTTCCTACTCAGCTCCTCATCTTTGACTATTTTTAGGATTGTTTCCTGGTGTAATACCAGAATGTTGTAAGGTGCTAAATTATGACTAAATCCAAATAAGAAAGAGGTAGAGTAAAAGCTTTCATAACTAGAAGATGAAAGAAAATCTTTATCAAATGGACTATTTCTTCTTTCTTCTGAGAAATGACCTTAGACTGTCAAATCATATCAAACATGACCACAGTACACACTACCAGTCACTAGGAATGCATTCCCTGTTGTTAAGGGAATTGGTAAGGTCTGTGGTTGCAAAGCTCTATGGATAGCTAGTCTTTGCAAACAATGTGGGAGACAAACAGTTTTTGGATTTCCTGAGTGTGACAGCATCTTTAAATTTTTATTAAAGTATATAAACAGTTTACACAGTTGTCTGCATTCTCAAACAGACAAAATTGGGCAGTCAAATTTCAGAAAGATATAAACTACTCTTTCAGCATGCCAATGTCTTTTTCTTTGTATTTTATATGAGGACCATAACCAGGTATAGAATTACTATTCAAAAAAACACAAAACAAAAAAAAAAGAAAAACAAAACAACAATAAAAAAAGTAAATTTCAAATTGTATTATAAAGACGACTTTTATAGCACAAAACAAAGGAAAGAAATCACAAAAGCTAGACAACTTATGTCCTTTAAAAAAAACTTCTATACACAAAAAGTCTTAGTTAAATGAGATGTTCCAGCCCTTTTATAGAAACACAGATTTAACAACCATCCATGGATAAAAATACCTTCATGAGAGCTCTGGAATCCAGGTGAGAAGTTACAGCAACTGGGTGGAGCACAGAAAGAAACAAACAAAAAAAGGTGCATTGAAAATGGTAAGAACAATTTTACATGACTCACATCATGTCTTCCCCAAGCCTGCAGAATAGAGTACTGAGAAATATCTTCTTGGCTTGTAAGTACTTCTATGCCCATAGGGAAAAATGAGAATGAAGTATAATGTACAGTTAGGATGAATAAATTCTAAACATCTACTGTATACCATAATGCCAACGGAGAAAAATAGTCTATTGTACACTTAAAATTGTTCTAAGAGGAAATATGTTAAGGATTCTAATTATAAAATAATATAGTAAGTAAAGAGGGCTGATATGGTTTGGCTATATCCCCACCCAAATCTCATCTTGAATTCTCATGTGTTGTGGGAGAGACCCAGTGGGAGGTAATTGAATCATGGGGGCAAGTCTTTCCTGTGCTGTTCTCATGATGGTGAATAAGTCTCATGAGATCTGATGGCTTTAAAAACAGGAAAACCCTGCACAAGCTCTCTCTTTCTTTGCCTGCCACCATCCATGTAAGACATGACTTGCTCCTCCTTGCCTTCCACCATGATTGTGAGGCCTCCCCAGCCATGTGTAACTTAAGTCCAGTTAAACCTCTTTCCTTTGTAAATTGCCCAATGTTGGGTATGTATTTATTAGCAGCATGAAAACAGACTAATATAGTAAATTGGTACCAGTGGAGTGGGGCAATGCTTTAAAGATAACTGTAAATGTGGAAGCAACTTTGGAACTGGGTAACAGGCAGAGGTTGGAACAATTTGGAGGGCTCAGAAGAAGATAGGAAAATGTAGGAAAGTCTAGAAATCCCTAGAGACTTGTTGAATGGCTTTGACCAAAATGCTGATAGCAATATGCACAATGAAATCCAGTCTGAGGTGGTCTCAGATGGAGATAAGGGACTTGTTGGCAACTGAGCAAAGGTGATTCTTGCTATGTTTTAGCAAAGAAACCGGTGGCACTTTGCCCCTGCTTAGAGATTTGTGGAACTTTGAACTTGAGAGAGATAATTTCGGGTATCTGGCAGAAGAAATTTCTAAGCAACAAAGCATTCAAGAGGTGATTAGATGCTGTTAAAGGCATTCAGTTTTATAAGGGAAACAGAGCACAAAAGTTTGGAAAATTTGCAGCCTGATAATGCGATATTAGAGAAAACCCCATTTTCTGAGGAGAAATTAAATCCGGCTGCAGAAATTTGCCTAAGCAATGAGGACTTGAATGTTAATCCCCAAGACAATGGGGAAAATGTCTCCAGGGCATGTCAGAGGTCTTCATGGCAGCCCCTCCCATCAGAGGCCCAGAGGCGTAGGAGAAAAAAGTGACTTTGTTGGCCGGGCTTAGGATCCCTGTGCTGTGTGCAGCCTAGGGACTTGGTGCCCTGTGTCCCAACCACTCCAGCCCTGGCTGAAAGGGGCCAACATAGAATTCGGGCTATGGCTTCAGAGGTGCAAGCCTCAAGCTTTGGCAGCTTCTACATACTATTGAGTCTGCGAGTGCACGGAAGTCAAGAATTGGGGTTTGGGAACCTCTGCCTGGATTTCCGAAGATGTATGGAAGATGTATGTTACCAAGGCTTGCATCTTGTTCAGTGAATTTCCCAAGAGAAGCATGTTCCAGTCTTTATCTTCATATATACTCGCAAATCCTGGGGACTAATGCCAGTCGTTCCTAAGAATTCTTCCATACCCTACATCCTTGCAGCTTAACTGGCATCACAGGCAGTTAGGGATAGAGAAGCTTGTCATCCCTTTTACAGATAATCACTATTACTAGGAATGATTCTCTTGCGCACCTCTCTTCACTTGGTGGTGAGGGGGCAGTGGAGAGACAAACTCTCCCCATGTAAGTAGGAAAGGAAGAGATCATAGCATTCTCTACTCATATGTATTTCCTTTAAGTAATTTCCTCAATGTACGTTCCAGTCACTTTTAACAGAGACTGGAAGTGGGTGATGGTAGTTGGTAGCTGAAGGACCAATTTAATCATTTGTTGTAAGCTCTGTGGGAATATGTTTGTAGCTCTCTTTTAATGTGAGTGTAATATATTACCCACTATCTGTAGCTTTGGGGAATTTGCCAAAATTTTCAAGTAGATAGGAAGCAACCTATTCAACATTCTATAACATATGGCATATATGAATATGCTCATTTGCTGTTCAGAAAAATGAAGACATATTAAACTAAGATAGATTTAGTGAAAAAGATTATTTCTGACTGATATACCTTATTCTAATCTAGCATTTCCCAGTGCTGTTTGAAAGAACTCCACCTCCAAAGGAGTCATCCTCAGACTCTTAGCATATTAAAGATTCTGAGAAATCACAGCAATGTTCTGTACAAAACCACCCCAAAACTCAGCGAATTAAAGCAACACTCATATCTTCTTGTACTTCTGTGTGTTGTTGGGGGCTTGGCTAATATTGGTTGGACTCAACTGGTGGCACTTTGTAGTCCATGGCAGATAGCATCCTGCTTCCAAGTTAGGAACTGAAGGCAGGGTGGGTGCTCCAGCTTCAGTGTCTTTCATTCTCCTTGTGTCAGAGAGGTTGCCAGAGATATTTCTTCCTCTTATATCACTGGCAGAGGTGCAAGAGAATAAGCACAAACATGTGCATCCTCCTAAGACCCAGGCTTGACACTGGCAAACTGTGATTTCTGTACAGAAACTTTTGGTCAAAGAAAGTCATCTGACCAAGCCCAAAGTCAAGAATTGGGTAAGTACATCCATAATGAGGCCATGGCAATGGTGTGAGTGCAGGTAGGGGAGAAGAATCAGGGCAATAGTTCAATCTAAAATAGTTTTTTTAAATGAAGTTTTTGAAATTTTTTTTTAACCATAGAGTTATTTTTGTTTTCTTATCTGTAAGATAGATGGTGGAGTAGGAAACCTCAGCCTTTATTTTCCCCACAAAGAATAATGATTAGACAACTATATGAAAATAAAAATAACTCTAGAAGAGCTAAGGAGTCCACTTAGGAAGCTATAGCCATACCTATGGAAGAAAAACAAAAAAACAAAATAACCACACAAAATAGATAAAAGTGTTTTGCCTACATCATCCCATCCCCCAGGTCTGTACTGCTCAACACAGAAAGGGAACACCCGGACTCTCAATTTTCTCTCATAAAGAAGAAGAATATGGTGTGAACAACTAATTTCCCCAGCCTTTCAAGGCACTGCTCAAACAAATGTATTTACTTTCTCCTCACCCGGATTGCTAAGGAGACTGGTATTATCTGTGATGTCTGGAGACAACCAGGAACAAAGAAGAAGGATGTGATCTATCAGCACAAGCCAACAAGGCAGAATCAACTGAGGTCCCCAGTGCCCTGCTCTGCACATACTCCAGCAGCCTCCTCTACTGAGGACCTCAATAGTCCTCATGGTTACTGGGCACCCCCTGCAGGTTTCACTGCTGAGGACTTTGCAGTGTTCGCTGTCATAGACATTAGCAGCTTTTGCTACTGAAGAAATCAACAACCAACACAGCCTCAATGGATGCCCTGCAGGTTTTGCCATGGAGGATTCCACAGCTTTTTGCTTTTGCTCTTTCCAGGTGCCTGAGCCACTGCTCATCTTCCTTTTCCCTCCCAGGAACCACACCAGCTGCTGTCATAACAGATGCCTTGGCCCAGGGACCCAGAGCAGCCACAATACACATGCCTAAAAATGGTCCTGGGCCCACACTGCAGGCCCTGGCCTCAGCTGCCACTGCAGCACATATGCCTGTAGCCAGGCTCATATATAACACTAGTCCTGGCTCCCACAGCTGTGTATATACAAGCAGCTGGGCCCAACTCCCATTTCTGGCCTTGACCACTGTGTTTACATGCCTAGCTCCAGTCCCTGCAGCTGAGCACACAGATGCAGTCATGTGACCTCTGTTACCAGCTCTCACTGCTGCATGCATGCCCCCATAGGACCTCTGCAGCTATGGATGTATGCATGTGCCCACGGCCAGCCTTGGTCTCCACAGTAACACAGGCATACATAGCTGGCCTAACCCCTGTCCATAACCCCCAGTTAGCCCCTGCAACTACTGACATGCAGGCTGCCAGCTCCTATAGCTGTGCTTGGACACAGCTCCAGTTCCCACCAGCACATGAACCTGCGGTCAGCCAGAGTCCCTGCTCATGACCCTCACCCTTGCCACTGTGAGAGTGCCTATAGCTGGCCCCTGCTACCACATATGTGCTGGAGCCAGCCTCCATACTCCAGCACAGGAACACCACTGGCCCCAACTCTGGTCTTTGGCTGTTGGACCCAAAGGCACTGCTTAGGACCCCAGCAGCCCTTGTAACTACTGTGAAACTCTGTGTTTCTTGCCATCAAGAATCATGCAGTTGCCAGTGTCACAGACTCTAACTACCTGAACCCCCAAGACACTGCACCCCCCCAACATATCCATACCTCCATACTTCTTGCCCGCTACCACTAGACCAGGTGCAACAGCACACTCCAGTGCTCCCCTCAACCCTGACAAGTAAAAATCTTTTAGAAAGATTTTGATATATAATTCCAGTACAAAAGTCTGGAAGAGTAGACTGCTTTTTGAAGTGTGTAGAGAACTACATGAGGTTACAGAAATCATGAAGAATCAGAGAGACATGACACCACCAAAGGAACACCGTACACATCTAGTAACTAATTCCAGAGAATTGAAGATTTGCTAATTGCCTGACAAAGAATTCAAAATAAATGTTCTAAAGGAGCTCAGTGAGCTACAAGAACAGAGATAAATGATTTAATGAAATCAGGAAATCAATATAAGAACATCAATATAAGAAGTCAGGAAAATAATATAAGAACAAAAGGAAAAGCGCAATGAAGAGATAGAAAAATGTAAAACACACATACACACAAACACAAAGACAAAAACTAACAAACAGAAACTTGGGAGCTGAAGACTACAATGACAGAACTAAAAAATCCCATACAGAGCTTCAACAGAAGACGAGAACAACAAGAAGAATAAAGAAACTCAAAAACAGATTATTTGAAATCATCCAGTAAGAAAAGAAAAAAAAATGTATAAGGAAAGCCTATGGAATCTAATAGCTAAAGCAACCTTGGGCAAAAAGAACAAGTTGGAGTCATAATACTACCTGATCTCAAAATATACTACAAAGCTAATGTAATCAAAACAGCATGGGGGCTGAGCATGGTAGCTCAACCTATAATCCCAGTGCTTTCAGAGGCCAAGGTGGGAGTACCACATGAGGACAGGAGTTTGAGACCAGCCTGGGCAACATAGTAAGACTCCATCTCTACAAAAAAAAAAAAAAAAAGTCAGGTGTGCTGGTGCATACCTGCAGTCCTAGCTACTCAGGAGACTGAGGCAAGAGGATTGTTTGAGCTCTACCTCATGGGGCAGCCAAACAAGACCCTGTCTCTAAAACAAAAACAAACGAACAAACAAAACCAGCATAAGAATAGCATAACAATAGACATATAGACTAATGGAACAGAGTAGAGAGCTTATAAATAAATCCAGGCAATTATCGTCATTGATCTTTAACAAAGGTACCAAGACTACACAATAGGGAACGGAGATTCTCTTCAATAAATACTGCTGAGAAAACAATATCCCCATGCAGAAGAATCAAATTGGATTTTTATTTGACACCATTAATTCAGAATGGATTAAAGATTTAAACATAAGACCTGAAACTATAAAACTCCTAGAAGAAAATATGCAAAAAAAGATTTTTGACATTAGTTTTGGTAATGATTTGTTGAATATGACTCAAAGCATAGGCAACAAAAGAAAAATAGAAAAATAGGATTGAATCAAACCAAAATGTTTCTGCATAACAAAGCAAACAATCAACAGAATGAGGAGACAACCTACAGCATAAGAGAAAATATTTGCAAATCGTATATCTGATGAGTAATTAATACCCAAAATACATACAAGGAAATAAAATAACTCAATAGCAAGAAAACAAATAAATTGATTAGATATTTCTCAAAAGAAGGCATATAAATGGCCAACATGTACATGAAAATAATGCTAGCTATTACTAATCATCAGGGAAATAAAAATTAAAACCAAACAAGATATTACCTCACATCCGCTATCACGTCTATTATCACAAAGCCAAAACATAAGTGTTGGTGATGTGGAGAAAAGGGAACCCTTGTAAACTCTTGGTGGGAATGTAAATTACTCCAGTTACTATGGAAACTAATATGGAGATTCCTCAAAAAATTAAAAATAGAAGTACCATATGATCTAGCAATTCTGTGTCTAGCTATATCTTCAATGAAAATGAAATCAGTATGTGGAAAAGATATCTGTACTCCCATGTTTCTGGAAGGATTATCAAAATAGTCAAGATATAGAAGTAACCATCAATGAATGAATGAATACTGAAAATGTGGTATATATACACTGTGATATTATGATTATATTTATATTATGGTTTTCAGCCTTGGTTCATAGCTCATAACTCCCATAACCATTGTTACAATCTTTTGTTATGATGTTGGGGCACTTAAAGCCTCAGAAACAGACCTCAGGAAACAAAACTTATCTCTCTGACCTTTTTGTGTCCCCCTTTCACTTGCCAAAGGCAGGACTCTAATCTGACTGTGGGTCATAAGACCTTCATTCCAGAGAGTCCCGCTTCCTTCTCTGGAGGAAGCAACCCTGCACAGAGGAAAAGAAGAATCTCAACATACAGTCCTCAGCAGCTTTAGCATGGACAACAAATTAAGTCTCTGTAAAAGGCCCAAAGGACAGGGTTTGGTGAGATTCTGGAGAGCTGGAAACATGGAGGTTGACAGGAATGTAAAGAAGAACTCATTTACATGCCAGGAGGGTGGAACACCCCAATTCCATGAGGATAACAGCTCCTGTACTCCAGACCCCTCCAGACCTCACCCCATGTGTCTCTTCATCTGGCTGGTTATTTGTCCTGTAAGATCTCCTTACTCAACCAGTAAATGTAAGTAAATGTTTCCCTCACTTTAGTGAGCTGCTCTAGCACATTAACTGAACTCAAAGAGAAGGTTGTAGAAACTCCGCCTTGAAGCCAGTCAGTCAGAATTTCTAGAGGCCCGAACATGTGACTAGAGGGAAGGAGGGGGAAGTCTTGTGAAACTGAGCCCCCTCGACCTGTGGATTCTGACACACTCTCTGGGTAGATAGTGTCAAAACTGAATTGAAGGACACCCAGCTGGTGTCCACTGTTTGGTGTGTGTGGAAAAACTCCCGCACCTTTGGTCACAGAAGTCGTCTTCTGTGTTGATGATTGTTGTGGTGAAGTGAGGCAGAAGAAAAATGCAGTTTGGGAGTTTTTCCCTGAAACACACACACACAATAGAATACTATTTAGCCTTACAAAGAACGAAAATTCTGTCTTTTCCAACAACATGGATTAACCTGGAGGATATTTTGCTAAGTGAAATAAGCTAGGTACAGAAAGACAAATGATGCATGACCTCATTTATATGTAGAATCTAAAAATGTGGAACTCAGAGACTAGAGTGATGGTTATCGGGGGCTTGGAAGAGTGTGAGATATGGGAAGATGTTTGCCAAAAAGTACAATGTTTCAGGAGTAAGTTCTCTAATTCTATTGCATAGCAGAGTGATTATAGTTAATAATAACATAAACTTGAAATTGCCAAAAGAACAGATCTTAAAGACTTAACATGGAATATAAGATACAAACCCTTGCATATAATTTGGTTCTTATTTTTTTCCATCTAATGCAAAATCCTTCCCCTCAATCTTTGTACAACCCAAACACGTTGATCTCTCATAGTCTCAAAACTGCTGTGTTTTCTCCTGTCCTTCCATTTTCAGACACTCCCTCTACCATGAGTCCTTTCTCCTCTTCACCAATTAACTTTCCCTTTCCTCCAAGTTTTAATCAATCATGACTTCCTTGGCTAAGCCTTCTGGGACCCCCTATCTTGGTCAGGTCCTTGCATTATAAATTCGAATAATCTCAGTGTGACTAATGCATTACTTATTACAGTGGAAATGCTGTATTCCTTTCTGTGATTATTTGATTAATGTATCTCTTAGTAACTCAACTGTAGGCTCCCAGAGGACAGGAAATATGTTGTATTTATCATCTGATATCACTAGGGCCTTGCAAAGAACCTGCCATGGGTTCAAGAAATATGCTTATTAATTATTTTAACTATTATTTCCTACAGTGTAGGATAAGAATAGCTTTTAATATCTGAGATTTTGTTATGATAACACAAAAAATAAACATTTTGTATAGACATTCACTTCTTGTCATAGAATGATTATAACTTTTTCTCTTAAAGTCTGTTTTTTTAAAAAAAATCAAAATTTTTCTTAAATTATGCCTCTCAGGAGGGTATACCTATGTTTATAACCCCCCTTTCTTTTTTCACGCCACCCTCTGTCATTTCATCTTCAAAAGATCTCTTTTAGTACTGAACCCTAAATTAACCTGATTCCAGAAATCCTCAATTTTGGCAAATCACAGTGCCTTCTTTACCAAGTTAAAGGAAACACTGATTTACATGAATAGATGAAGTCTTTACCATCTCAAATTCCTGTTATAATTAGTTTCAGAAGAACAGATCCTTGTTATGTCTATTTCTATTCTTTTCCTCATCTGCGACAGGGGAATGAGTCATTAGAATTTTAATGTCTGCATTAAATGCCAGCAGTGGTCTGTTGTTATGCTTTAACTACTTCAATATTCTGAATTCTGAATGGCTAATCCATTCTACCTTTTATTATAAGAGAACAGGAATGAGCTGCTAATCAAACAAGAGAGCATGGTAAAGGTCAAATGAGTGCAAAATCATCTGTCTATCATTAAATAATGACAGAATTAGAAGGCTTGCCTTTGTGACTAAGATTGAAATTGCAACATAGAATGTCACCACATGAATCCTCTAGATTGACAGAGAATGTGGTTGAGGGAGGAATGGCAAAGAATTAACTATTTTAAAACAATTTCATTGCATATGAAAATTCTAAAAGAATATGTTCTTTAGCCACAGGAAATGGTTTTTTAATAATAATAGTGGTTCTGATAATAATGGAATAGAAATAGAGCATTGTTATAAACTTGTATGAATGCAAAAATTTTTGACTAAACCTTTAAAAAGAAGTCAAGTCCTATTCTTGAAGCAATTCATAAATTTTACCAAGATGGTATGTATATCCTTTCAATTTCATCTTGTGCTTATATTTTTAAATTCAAAAATAATTACTTTGAGTTTGTAAGTTATAAGATGCTCTTATTGGAACTGAACTGATCTTTATTTCATGTATTGTTTGGCTTCATTTTAATCTTTATACTCAGTTCTTTTTTTCTTGCCCAGAAAGGCTGCCAAATAATACTACTTCAGATTTCTAAATCATCACTTATTTAAATAGACTTTCAAATAAATGATTCTACAAGGTGCTGTTTCTTTTGCTGTTGATTAGGTCAAATTTACTTTTAACTTCTTTCTCATTATTATTCTTTTTTAAATTCAGAGCAATAGGTTTTTGCCATTGTTTCAGGAATAAAAGCTATGTGCCAGCTACCAACTTAAATTTTTTTAAAATAAAGATACTCACTTTATGTGTAGATTATTCAGAATAATTGCTTTTCCTTCTGCTGTCTCCTGCAGATTTTCTTTGCCTGCTGTATTACTTTTCAGAAACTTCACTGTAGAAAAAAAAGAGGAGATGAAACTGCAAGAGTGAAGTTCAGTCTAATGACTAAATGAAGTTTGTGGTGTTATCTGTATGGTTCAGTGTCCTCTGCCCCTTTTATCTTCCTAAGTGTGGATCTTTGGCAATTAAATTTATTTATACCTTTACCAGGTGTTGAAGTATCCACAAGGTCATCTGAAAGGTTCTTTGTTTTATATGGATAACAACCCTAAAGCACTTGACCATTTATCATAAGTTAGGTTCTTTGGTCTAGCAATTGCTTTATTAGCTAGCAGGCTAAGAGAAAAATTTTTGGGATAATCGGTGTTATAGACATGCAGTCATTTGTAACAGCAATAGAAATCTTGGAAGTTCAGAAGCAGTTGTATGCAGAAGTCCAAAATAAATTATTGTTACTCTTACGACAAAAGTAAAGAGCTAAATTAGCTGATCCAGAAGAAAATCAGAACACTGTGCTTAAGGATATAATTTTATAGCTCATGGAAGTTGAAAGGTAGACAACAATCTTCTGTGCAAACTAATAGAAAAATAGAGAAGGTCCAGAAAATAGAAGTCACTATTAAAGCATGTGATTTATAGATCTGCCAGAGGGGACTCTAAGAGTCTCGATTTCAGTGAGATTATCTGAAAAATCTATTCAGAGATGTGCAATGTAGAGGCCAAGAGAAGAGTGGAATAAAATTGATAGAATCCTTCACCTTCGCATGCTCAACACATGACTTAGAGGCTCAGTAAAAGTGCAGTTGGCAGCATTTTAAGTCCGTGATATACAAAGGAAGCTGTGTCATTGTTATGAGTTTCCATTAAAAGTGACAAAAATTCACAGTTTAGGCAAGTCAGTTTTTTCAATATTTATGCACGTAGAGTCTAACACTTTTTTTCTCATTGTTGGGTGGGGGGAACATAATCAAACTTGGAGAATGCTTGAGACCTAGGAGTTTATGCTTACAAATCCAAATTTCTTTTCATCAGGTGTCTTTACATTGTTTTAGTCTTGAACTAGAAGATGAAAGCATCAAATAAAGAAATATACTGTGGGTATATGGATTACAAAAAAAGGTAAGAGAATGAAAAAACAAAAACAAAACGTGATGTAGTGATAGAATGAGGCTCAAATAGGCAAACATTGCAAGATCTCTGATAATTGCAAATACGTAATTTAATGTGCTATTTCAAACTCGCTGTATTTGACACATGCATAAGACCACCCTACAAGGCTACCCAAGGCTGGGCACAAGCATTTGAAGGTCATCTTTGTCAGTTGCGGCACTTTAAAAATATTAAATTCATTAATTCACTAAAATTCATGTAAGAATAAGAAGCAATCATAAAAATATACTATTTTTATTGTCTTTGAACTTTTAAAGGACTCTTAATCAGTGATCACTAAGGAAACAATCTGTCAAAAGAATTGAGCACTTAATATGTTCCAGGCACTGTGCTACTTGTGTAAGTGTGTTGCAAACCATCTGTAATACACACTTAAGACTCTTAAGCAATTAGGCCGCGCATGGTGGCTTACACCTGTAATCCCAGACTTTGGAAGGCTGAGACGGGTGGATCGCTTGAGGCCAAGAGTTCCAGACTAGCCTGGCCACACTGGTGAAACCCCATCTCTACTAAAAATACAAAAATTAGCTGGATGTCGTGGTGGGCACCTGTAATCCTAGCTACTCAGGAGGCTAAGGCAGGAGAATCACCTGAATCCGGGAGGCACAGGCTGCAATTAGCCGAGACCATGCCACTGCACTCCAGCCTGGGTGACAGAGTGAGACTCCATCTCAAAAAAAAAAAAAAAGAAAAAGAAAAAGAAAAAAAAGACTCTTAAGCAAAAGAATTTTATCTTAGGAGATAAAATCTGAAACAAGGGAAAGGAACAACTCAGTACTCAGTACTGTGAGGTTCAGCCTAACAGTGCCTGCACTACATTTGACCATCACTAAATGTCGAATAGAATTATTTTATTCATTCATCTATTAAAAGGGTGGAAGCAGCCACTGAAGTGGCTTTCCTCATGCTCCCTTGACACTGCTGTCACCCCCTAAATATTGGAAAATGTGAAGTAAAAATGGGAGGGGAGAAGTCGTGGAGTGGTCGGTAAATATGATCGTTTGATAACTTCTGTTTAACTCAATTGCACTTTGGATATATGTGTATTAATCCGTTCTCACACTGCTATAAAGAAATACCCAAGACTGGTAATTTATAATGGAAAGAGATTTAATTGATTCACAGTTCCACATGGCGGGGGAGGCCTCAGGAAACTTACAATCGTGGCAGAAGGGGAAGAAGTCACGTCTTCTATGGTGGCAGGAGAGAGCAAGTGTGTGGATCCTGTGGCTGCTGCAACTGCGCACTCAGACCCTGGCTGGAGGGGGTGTGGGAGAGAGCAAGTGCAGGGTCCAGCTAGCCATTCCAAGTGCTGGAACAGGAGAAGGCTCAATGTGGGGCTTGTGGCTGGACTACTCATGTTGCAAGTGACTCTCGTGGTGGATTCCAGTGTCCAGACGAGGGGAATGTGGTGGTGCCCAGGCAGTGGTGTCTGTGACTCTGAAGCCCCAGACAGAGTGTTACAGCATGCTAATTTGCTCTTTTAGTCCCACTGTCTGCAGCCCGATGGACAGCAGCATGTTAACAGCTCTATCAGCCCTTTGTCCTACTTGGGCCCATGGCTCTGGGGCTGAGCTACTTCCCATTATGTGGGGCAGAGGGCCACAGTGTTACAGCCTTCTTTGTACCCCTGTTCAGTGGGTCCTCAGTTCTTGCACCGTGTCCAAGAAGAATGAGTTTATGCTGACAATCAAAGGGTGAGGAGGGTGGAAAATAACTATTGAGCAATGAAACAGCTCTCAGCAGAGAGGGAATCCGAGGGTGGTACCCCATCCAAAGTTGTGTGGTCTCTCACAGTGTGGCTGGGGTTGAGGCCTTTATGGGCTCCGAATGAAGAGTGAGTGCTGATCAGTTTGTGAGTATGCAAAAAAGATTAAAGCAAAGGCACCACTCAAAGGTGGGCATGACATTATAAAAAAATCAATTAGGGAAAGATAAGCATATGTAAAATAGGTGAAGGGTGGGGATCAATCAGAGAAACACATGCAAAATGGGAAGACAGGTTCTCAATCTGGCCCAAGGATTTACCTGGGACTTGTAGTTAGACTTTAAACTGTCCTTGGCTTGAAGGTCAGGTTTTGCCAGGTACCCACCCCTGTCTGCCTAGGATTTGTCTGCCTCATGCCTCTGTCACTATCACAAGAATAGCAAAGGGAAACCACCCCCATAATCCAATAACTTCCCCCTCTCACATGTAGGGATTACAATTCGAGATGAGATTTAGATGGGGTCACAGGGCCAAACCACATCAATATTATTGTAGAATCATGAAGAAAATGGAGAACCTAAAAAGTTAGGAAAGCATAACTGGTAAGAAATTTGGAGTGAGGATGTGGGATAAAATGCAGTACCTTGGCTAATAAAGTAGCTCATCCATGTACTGACTGAGCACATTAACCCAGATGATTGCCTGTTTTCTCTTTTATTTTCTGTGTAAACTGAGAGAAATCAACAGTTCTCATTCCTATTTAGTCTGGGTAGAAGTGCATCAATAGAGCTTCCACACTCTGTTGTATAAGATTTATCATGAAATGAATAAAATTGTAACTTCTAGTCTCTTCCTTGCACAGGAACCTTCTAAGGCTTTCAAAGACACACTAGGAAAGTGTTCACAAGGTCAAGCATTTGTAAAATTTGCAAAACTAAGTCACATTTTAACCATGTTTGATTAAGTTACCTGTATCTCCCCTCCCTGATTTCCTCTCTATCACACTTTGCCAGATATTGGGTAGCACTGGAGTCTTTAGGGCATTTTGGGGATCCAAGTAAAGTAGAGTTAAGGGTATATTTGGTTTTTACTCTAGTGGGGTATATTTATATGGCTAACATTTCCTCTAGGTAAAGTTTGGATGATGCTTGTTATTCAAGTGTGAAAATGACTTCTAGGAATCCTCTTACTGGCCATTCTGTTGACTTATCTGGCATTGTTGTACTTCAGTGCAGAGGCAGAGTTTAAATCTTATATGAACATGTATTATATCCCATGACATTCTGCAACAAAATTATGTGATTTTGGACAAGAAGCAAAGTTTGAAAAGTATAGAGCCAGAAGCTAGTCTGTAGAAATATTTCCCAATCCTCAGACATGCAATCTGAAGTTTTAGTTATTGTAAACACTGGTGAAAATGGAACTTCTCTCCTGTCTTGAATCTTCTAAATAGTACATATTTACTTGTACAAATGTATAAACCCACTATTGTTTTTGTTTGGTGATGAGACTTGTGCTTATAGTTATTTTTATTAGTACTAAAAAAGTGGGTATATCTGTGTATAAACTTACATGTCTTATGCATATTAGCATCTAAGATTATAAGACAAGGATGCTCACTTTCACTGCTTTTATTCATCACAGTACTAGAAGTCCTCACCAGAACAATCAGACAAGAGAAAAAATAAAAGGCATTCAAGTTAGAAAAGAGGAAGTCAAATTGTCTCTGTTCACTGATGATATGATCTTGTTTCAGGATACAAAATTAATATGCAGAAGTTAGTATTGTATCTATATATCAATAACAATCTAGCTGAGGACGAAATCAAGAAGGCAATTCCATGTACATTAGCTACAAAAAAAAAAAAAAATACCCAGGAATATATTTAACCAAGGAGGTGAAAGATCACTGTAAGGAGAACTACAAAGCACCAGTGAGAAAAACTGTAGACAACACAAATAAATGGAAAACATGCCATGCTCATGGATTGGAAGAATTAGTATTTTTAAAATAAACATACTGCACAAAGCAATCTATAGATTCAACATAACCCTTCAAATTACCAACATAATTTTTTTTACAGAATTAGAAAACAACAATTCTAAGTTCATGTGGGACCAAAAAGAGCCTGAATAGCCAAAGCAATCCTAAGCAAAAAGAATATAGCTGGGGAAATCATATTACCTGTCTTCAAATTATACTAAAAGGGTATAGTAACCAAAACAGCACGGTACTGGTATAAAAGTAGACACAGAGATCAATTAAACATAATAGAGAACAGAGAAATAAAGCAACATACCTATAACCAACTGATCTTTGAAAAACTCAACAAACATATACAGAGGCGAAATGACACTGCATTCAATAAATGGCACTGCAGAAGAATGAAACTGAACCCACACCTCTCACCATACAATATGGTTTGGCTCAGTGTCCCCACCCAAATCTCACTGTGAATTGTGCTTCCATAATTCCCACGTATTGTGGGAAGGACCTGGTGGGAGATAATTCGAATCATGGGAGTGGTTTTCCCACACTGCTCCTATAGTACTGAATAAGTCTCACAAGATCTGATGGTTTTATCAGGGGTTTCCACTTTTGCATCTTCCTCATTTTTTTTCTCTTGCCAGCACTGTGTAAGAGGACTTTTCGCCTCCTGCCATGATTCTGAGGCCTCCCCAGCCATGTGGAACTATAAGTCCAAATAAATCTACTTTTCTTCCCAGTCTCAGGAATGTCTTTATCAGCAGTGTGAAAACAAACTAATACACCATACAAAAATATCAACTCAACATGAATTAAAGATCCAAACATAAGACCTGAAACTATGCAAATCATAGAAGAAAAGATAGGAAAAACTCCTTTGACAATGGCATAGGCAAAGAATTTATGATGAAGTCCTTAAAAGCAAATGCAACAACAACAACCAATAAACAAATAGGACATAACTAAACTAAAAAGCTTCTGTCCAGCAAATAAACAGAATAAACAGACAACCTACTGAATGAGAAAAAATATTTGCAAACTACGCATCTAACAAAGGGCTAATACCCAGAATCTGCAAGGAACTTAAGCAACTCAAGAAAAAATAAATAACCCCATTAAAAAGTGAACAAAGGACATGAACAGATATATATATATATATACACACACACACACATATATAAATATGAAAAAATAACTAAATAAAAAATATACATATATACATATATAAATATATATTTATATATATACATATGTGTGTGTATATATATATATATATATTTTTTTTTTTTTTGAGACGGAGTCTCACTCTGTTGCCCAGGCTGGAGTGCCTTGGTGTGATCTCAGCTCACTGCAACCTCCACTTCCCAGGTTCAAGAGATTCTGCAGCTTCAGCCTCCTGAGTAGCTGGGACAACAGGCGCATGCCACTGCGTCTGGCTAGTTTTTGAATTTTTAGTAGAGATGGGGTTTCACCACGTTGGACAGGTTGGACTAGAACTCCTGACCTCAGGGTGATCCACCCGCCTTGGCCTCCCAAAGCACTGGGATTACAGGCATGAGCCACGGCACCTGACCAGAACAGATAATTTTCAAAACAAGACATACAAGTGACCAAAAAACGTGAAAGAAATGCTAACCAGGATGTTAACCAGGATGCAAAGAAAACAGAATGCTTATACACTGTTGTTGGGAATGTATATCATAACAACCTTTATGGAAAACAGTATGAAGCTTTCTCAAATAACTAAAAATAGAACTGCCATTAGATTCAGCAGTCTCACCACTGGGTATATAACCAAAGGAAAATAAATCTATATATACCATGGAATACTACTCAGCCATAGAAAAGGATGAAATCATGTCTTTTGTAGCAACATGGATGGGACTGAAGACAATTATCCTCAGTGAAATAACTCAGAAAGTCAAATACAGCAAGTTCTCACTTATTGTTGGGAGCTAAACAATGGATACACATGGACATACAGTGTGGCATAATAGACCCTAAAGACTATAAAAGGTGGGAGGGTCAAAGTTGGGAGAGTGTTGAAAAACTACTTATTGGTTACAATGTTCACTATTCAGACAATGGGTACACTAAAAGCCTAGACTTGCCCTATACACAATATATACTTGTAGGAAACTTGTAACTGTACCCCCTAAATATATAAAAATTAATTAATTACAAAAAATATTATGTTGTAGTGTTAACTGGTATATCTTGTCTTGGGAAAATATGGCAGCTCCTATGAAACATCTCGGAAAATTTGTAACTGATGTTACAAAACACCCAGAAGAAATAAGTGGTCTGGTGAGAAAACTTACTCATCTTTGCCTACATATGTATACATGAGTAATTTGATTACACAATTGTGCGGGATAATATAACTGAAAAGAAAATGTAAAATTTAACTTAAATTGTATTTGTAAGTTGTAATTTCATTAATTCTGCATTATTGAAGTACATATAGGAAAGGTGCAGAAATGCATCAGGCAGTTAATACAAATACTATTTTTTTTTTTTTTTGAGACGGAGTCTCGCTCTGTCACCCAGGCTGGAGTGCAGTGGCGTGATCTTGGTTCACTGCAAGCTCCGCCTCCCAGGTTCACACCATCCTCCTGCCTCAGCCTCCCGAGTAGCTGGGACTACAGGCGCCTGCCACCTCGCCTGGCTACTTTTTGTATATTTAGTAGAGACGGGGTTCACCGTGTTAGCCAGGATGGTCTCAATCTCTATACCTCATGATCCGCCCACCTCGGCCTCCCAAAGTGCTGGGATTACAGGCATGAGCCACTGCGCCCAGCCAATACAAATATGTTTTGCTCAATTTTGTAATGTTTATGCTACCATCAGTTTTTTGAAATATGTAACTTTTACTTTTTTTCTTAGAGTCCTCCAAATTATGTTTCAGGCTCCTTAAAAACTTTTTATCTATCCCTGATAAATATTCCTCAATAATAATTTTAAAAATCCATTTGGTTAAATGAACATGAACTCTAAGTCTTTTAACCAGAAATAAGCTATTAGGTTGATGCAAAATATTTGCATTTTTTGCCATTGAAAGTAGTGGCAACAAAGAAATAAAATTGTATTTTTGGAATAGTTTTCTCTTAAGCTCTTGATAATAAACCTGTAAGTATTAACTGCCTTACAAATGGCAAAAGAGGCCACTTGAAGGAAAGGAAATTCCTTAACAGGACTTTCCTTAGCAGGAAAGTTAGTTGCCTGGGTCATCATTTGGATAAGAAAAAAATCCATTAAAAAATGGCAGTATTATTAGTATCATATGCATAATTACATATATAAAACTTGCCATATATTGTGTGAGATATAGTTCTTTAGTATAGGAAAAATATATTGATATCTATAAAGGTATAATTATTTTAACTCTTTTACATATCATGTTATTTGATAAAATTTACTTTCGTGTTTTTTCTTTGTCAGGTTTCATTGATACTCAAAATTCATTTCCTTTGACATAGCTCAGGAGATTTGTTATTAAAATCTCACCCAAATTCATAAGAATTTTCCAATAAAATATTTCAGAAATGAAACATTTTGAAAGAATTGGTCAATTATCACTTTCCGCTAGATAGAGCATGATAGTTTGGTGTATATTTTAATATATCAGTGATATAGTTTGGATATTACTCCCCACCCAAATCTCGTGTTGAATTGTAATCCCCAGTGTTAGATGTGAGGCCTGGTGGGAGGTGTTTGGGTGACAGGGGCAGATCCCTTATGTCTTGGTGCTGTCCTCTAGATAGCGAGTGAGTTCTCTTGAGGTCTGGTTGTTGTAAAGTGTGGCACCTCCACCCCCAACTCTCTCTCTTGCTCCTGCTTTCGTCATATTAAGTGCCCACTCCTGCTCCACCACCTGCCATGATGATAAGGTTCCTGAGGCCTCCCCAGAAGCAAATGCCATTGCCAAACTTCCTGTACAGCCTGCGGAACTGTGAGCTAATTAAACCTCTTTACTTATAAATTACCCAGTGTTGGGTATTTCTTTATAGCAATGCAAGAAAGGCCTAATACAGAAAATTGGTACTAGGAGTGAGGCATGGCTATTAAGATATCTGAAAATGTGAAAGCAAATTAGGAACTGGGTAACAAGCAGCAGTCCAAAGAGTTTGAATGGCTCAGAAGACAGGAAGATGAAGGAAAGTTTGGAACCTCTTAGAGACTGGTTAAATGGTTGTTACCAAAATGCTGATTGTGATATGAACTTTGAAGTTCAGGCTGCTGAGGTCTCAGATAGAAATCAGAAATGTATTGGGATCAAAGATTATGCATATTATTCCTTAGTAAACAGCTTGGCTGCATTGTGTTTATGCCCTAGAGATCTGTGGAAGTTTGAAGTTGAGAATGATGACCTAGAGTATCTGGTGGAAGAAATTTCTAAGCAGCAAAGTGTTCAAGATGTGGCCTGGATGCTTCTAACAACCTATGCTCAGATGTAGGCACAAAGGAATGACTTACATTTGGAACTTACATTTAAACAGGAAGCAGAGCCTAAAAGTTCAGAAAATTTGCAGGCTGATCATGTGGCAAATAAATAAAAACCTTTTACAAGAGAGAAACTCAAGCAGGCTGTTGAGCAACCATTTGCTAGAGATATCTGCATAACTGAAAAGGAGCCAAATGCTAATAGCCAAGACAATGGGAAAAAGGTTTCAGTGACATTTCAGAGAACTTCCTGGCAGCCCTTCTTACCACAGGCCCTGAAGCCTAGGAGGACTGAATGGTTTTGTAGGCCAGGCCCAGTACCTTGCTAGCCTGCACAGCCTTGAGACACGGCTCCCCAAATTCTGGTCACTCTGGCCCCAGCCTCAGCTCAAAGGGGCACTGGTAAAACTTGGGCCATCACTTCAGAGGACACGAGCTATAATCATTGGCAGATTCCACATGGTGTTAAGCCTGTGGGTGCACAGAGTGCAAGAGTTAAGAAGGCTTGGTAGCCTCTGCCTAGACTTCAGAGGATGTATAGAAAAGTCTGGTGTTCAGGCAGAAAGCTGCTGCAGGAGTGGAGCCCTCACAGAGAACTTCTAGTAGGGCAGTGGGGAGGGGAAATATGGGTTTGGAAGCCCACAGAGTCCCCAGTGGGGTATTGCCTAATGAAGCTGTGAGAAGGGGGCCACCATCATCCAGAACCAAGAATGGTAGATCCATTGGCAGCTTGCATTCTATGCCTGGAAAAGCTGCAGGCACTCAGCTGTAGCACTTGAGAGGAGCCATGGGGCTACATCCTGCAAATTCACAGGGGAAGAGCTGCCCAAAGCCTTGGGAGCCCACCCCTTGCATTAAGGTGCCATGGATGTGAGGCATGGAGTCAAAAGAGATTATTTCAGAGCTTTAAGATTTAATGACTGTCCTGCTAGTTTTTGGACCTGTGTGAGGCCTCTAGTCCCTTTCTTTGCCTGACTTCTTTCTCTTGGAATGGGAATGTTTACCCAATGCTGGCACCCTCATTGTATCTTGGAAGTAAATGACTTGTTTTGATTCTACAGGCTCACAGGTGGAAGGAACTCATTTTCAGATGGGACTTTGGACTTGGGACTTTTGATTGAGTTGTTGCAGAAATGAGTTAAGATTTTGGGGAATTGCTGAGAAGGCATGATTGTATTTTGCCATGTGAAAAGAATAGGTAATTTGGGGGAAGACAAGGGTAGAATGATATAGTTTAGGTATTTGTCCACACTGAAATTTCATGTTGAATTGTAATCCCCAATGTTGGAAGTGTGGCCTGGTGGGAGGTGTTTAGGTCATGGGGTTTGATCCCTCATGCCTTGGTGCTGTCCTCTCAATAATGAATGAGTTCTCTCAAGATTTGGTTGTTGTAAAGTGTGGTACCTCCACCCCCAACTCTTTCTCTTGCTCCTACATTCACCATGTCAAGTACCTGCTCCCACTTTGCCTTCCACCATGATTGTGAAGTTCCTGAGCCCTCTCAGAAAGCAGATGCCAGCACTATGCTTCCTGTACAGCCTGCAAAACTGTGAGCCAATTAAACCTCTTTTCTTATAGCAATGCAAGAACAGCCTAATACAATCAGTAAATATGTCAGATTCTACAATGAGGCTACTATAATGTGAAGATATTTTTCTTAATCATTTACATTTACAAATAGACTGAAATTCTTGTTTTATGTTATTGTCTTAGTTCATTTTGTGCTGCTATAATGGAATACTACAGACTGGGTAATTAATAAACAACAGAAGTTTATTTGGCTCATGTCTCTGGAGATTGGGAAGTCTAAGACTGAGGGGCCTCATCTAGTGAAGGTCTTGCTATGTCATAACATAACATGGTAGAAGTCATCACATGGTGAAAGCATGTGTAAAAGAGGAAGACAGGAGAACTCATACTCTTATCAGGATCCCACTCCCACAATATCTAGCCCTCTCCCAGGATAACAGCACTGATTATCTTAGAAGGGTCTCAACTCTCAGGACTGTTGCATTGGGGATTACATTTCAAACACGTGGATCTTGGGAGACACATTTAAACCACAACAGTGATGTTTTGAATAATAAATATACATCTACAAATGTGTTTCTTTCACCTGGCAATGCCTTCTTCTGATAGTTTTATTCTGCAAATTTCCATTATTCAAATAAAATTTCCTCATTGGCCCTCTTTAACACTTTTTCCTCTGAGATCTTATATTACTTGTTGCTTTACAAATACTCTTTAAAAATTATTCCACACTGGTATCTAAATTCTTCCTTTTTTTCCCAGTCTTATCTTCCCAATTGGCTTTTAATTTTCATCAGGAAAGGATCCATGTGTTTTGACTTCTTGGTACTGCTCACAGTAATATGTAAATAATTAAGATTTAATATAATTGGGTTTAATTTAATTTCATGTAGATTCCAATTGATTTTTCCAATTAGATGTGTGAGATTTTTATTCATTAAAATACGCAATTATACTAGCATCCATTTTTACTTGTCCAAAGAATGAGCTAAGATTTAAGTTATATTTTGCGATCTTGAGATACATTTCATATGCTCTTCATTGAATCACTTTTCTATTCATCTTCAAATTCCAGCTATAAAATATGATATGCAATTGTCTTAGCTCAGATTTACCACAAATCCTTGTTGTACAAGATACCATGTATTCATATATTCATAAAAATATCAACAGAAATAATATATTAATAAATATTTAAGTATGTAATTTCAGAAAGAGATGGTAATGTATCAGGACAGATTTTAGTTAGGAGACACAATATGCTTATCTGAGCACAAAGTTGGTTTTTATCAATTGATGTTAGTTTTTGATTATATACTATATGTAAGTTCTCTATAATTATAATTTTCTCATTAATAATAATAAATAATACCTATATTGTACCTTGCAATTATCAAAGCACCTTTCATTTCCACCTCATTTTCTCTCTTTCTCTTTTTCTCTTTCTTTTTCCCTGTTATTTTAGTCTCTGTCTCTCCTTCAGAAAAAATATCAGTTACTTAGCAGGACATATATTATTGTTTCCATGTTACAGATTGGAAATGAAATTTCAAAGGAATAAGTTATTTTTTATGGTCTTATAGCTAATAATTATTAATAATTGATATATGTAGGATTGGGATCCCAAGGTTTAACTCCTAATCATGTGACTTCAGACAAAAAAACATATAAATGTCAGTTTTTCTGGATTGTTACATGGGGTCTTAGGCAATTTGAGTCATTATAACAAAGTACCATAAACTGGGTAGTTTTAAACAACAGAGATTTATTTTGCAGAGTTCTAGAGGCTACAAGTCTGACATCAGGGTGCCAGCATGGTTAGGTCCCAGTGAGGGTCCTCTTTTGAGTAGATTGCTGCCATTTTATTGTCTCATCACAGGGTGAAAAACAATGTGAGCTAGCTCTTTGGCCTATTTTTATAAGGGCTCTAATCCCATTCATGAGGGTTCCACCCTCATAATGTAACTACTTCCCAAAAGCCCTATCTCCAAATACCAGGATACTGGGGATTCGATTTTAACATATGAATTTTGGGGGAAAATGAACATTCACTTTATAACACATAGAGAGTGAGGTAGTTTGAATAAATGATCTAGCATGTTCACTCATAAATGTTATTTTCATGCTCCTTTTCTAAGCCTTTTCTATTATAACAGCAATGCAGTTTGTAACTTTAAGAATTATTCCATGTAGAATGTAAATTGATATAGCCATTATAGAAAGCAGTGTGAAGGGCTGGGCATGGTTGCTCATACCTCTAATCCCAGCACTTTGGGAGGCCGAGGTGGGAGGATCACTTGAGCCCAGGTGTTTGAGACCAGCCTGAGAAACACAGAAGGGCCTGGTCACTACAAATAATAAAGGAAAATTAGCCAGGCATGGAGATACATGCCTGTGGTCCCAGCTAGTCAGGAGGCTGAGGTGATAAAGGCTGCAGTGAGCTGTGATCGTCACCACTGCACTCTAGCTTGGGCGACAGAGTGAGACCCTGTCTCAAAAAAAAAATCACCAAAACCAACCAAGCAAACAAACAAAAAAACACACAACAACAAAAACAGTGTAAAGTTTCCTCAAAAAATAAAAAATACAACTACCATATGATCCAGAAATTCCACTACTATTTACCCAAAGGAAATGAAATCAGTACTTTGAAGAGATATCTACATTCCTATGTTTATTGCAGCAGCATTCACAACACGCAAGATATGGAATCAACCCAAGTGTCCACCAGTGAATGAATGGATAAAGAAAACATATATAGGCAATGGAGTACAATTCAGCTGTAAAAAATAATGAAACCCTGTCATTTTCAGCAACATGAAGGAAACTAGAGGACATGTTAAGTGAAATAAGCCAGACACAGAAAGACAAATAGCACATAATCTCACTCATTGCAGAATCTAAAAAAAATACACATCGATAGAAATAGAGAGTAATATAGTGATTTCCAGAGGTTGGGGAGGGTTGGGAAAGAGGGAATGGGGACAGATTGATCAATGGGTACAAAATTACAGTTACGTGGGAAGAATACATTTTGGTGTTCTATAGCATAGTAGGGTGAATATAGTAAACAATGTTATGGTGTATATTTCAACTACAAGAGAGGATTCTAAATGTCTCATCACAAAGAAATGATAAATGTTTGAGGTGACGAATATGCTAAATACCATGCTTTGATCATTATACAATGTATACATGTGTTGAAACATCACACCGTACTCCATAATATGTATAATTACTATGTGTGAATTATAAACAAAATATCATTCCATGTAATGTGAGGAAATTGTTTCTCTTTGAAAAAAATGTAGCTATCAACAATACTGGTAAAAGCAGATGAAGAAGCAAAATATCAAAAACTCATAATCCTGCAAGAGCCTTAACAAGATTAAATATTTGATTATTTCTAGGACACAGGACCTTTTAAAACATTTCCTGTTGTTCTTTGGATGGTCCACTGTGGGTAGTTTGAAACAGTCTACCAGACTTCTCTCTGTATCAAAGGAAGCAATGAGATCAGAGTAAAAATATCAAAGAAAGATTTTTAAAAATGAATTAAGGAAGGTAAATCCAAGCAGAGTTTTTATAACATTCACAAAAGCATGTAGCTTTGTGTTAAATTGTGTTTTTAAAAAATATTCTCTCCTTGCTTCGTATCTTTGAGTCAGAAAGCTGGATGTGTGTCTAAACAAACTAGGCAATGCTAATACCAAGAATCCCGGAAAATGTGCTAAATTCACTATTCTATGTAAGTTTGCTCAGATGGTGGAGAAAGTGCATTAACCAGTACTGCAAACTGAATATTTTGTGTGTGTGTGTGTGTGTGTGTGTGTGTGTGTGTGTGTGTGTGAGAGAGAGACAGAGAGAGAGAAACAGACAGAGAAAGAGAGAGAGAGAAGATATTTGAAAAATAATACAAGAAATAAAGAAAGAAATATTCAAGGAGATAGATAGCATTAATGAAAAGCAATCTAAACTTCAGGTAACAATGAACACACTTACAGAATGCAAAAGGCTCTGGAAAGTCTCAGCAATAGAATTGAACAAGTAGAAGAAAGAATCTGAGCTCAAAGACAAGGTCTTCGAATTAACCCAATTCAACCAAGACAAAGAAAAAAGAATAAGAAAATACAAACACAGCCTCCAAGAAGTCTGGAATTATGTTAAATGACCAAACATAACAATAATCAGTGTTCCTGAGAAAAAAGATAAATCTAAAAGTTTGGAAAACATATTTGGGGGAATCATTGAGGAAAATTTCCCCAGCCTTTCTAGAGGCCTAAACATCCTAACACAAGAAGCACAAAGAATACCTGGGAAATTCATCACAAAAAGATCATCACCTAGGCACATTGTCATCAAGTTATCTAAAGTTAAGATGAAGGAAAGAGTCTAAGAGCTGTGAGACAAAAGCACCAGGTAACTGTAAGGAAAACCTATCAGTTTAACAGCAGATTTCTCAGCAGAAACCCTACAACTTAGAAGGGATAGGAACCCTATCTTCAGCCTCCTCAAACACGACAATTATCAGCCAAGAATTTTGTATCCAGTTAAACTAAGCTTCATATATGAAGGAAAGATATGGTGTTTTTCAGAAAAACAAATGCTGAGAGAATTTGCCACTACCAAGCCACCACTACAAGAACTGTTAAAAGGAGCTCCAAATCTTGAAACAAATCCTGGAAACACATCAAAACAGAACCTCTTTACAGCATAAATCTCGCATGACCTATAAAACAAAAATACAATTTAAAAAACATAAACAAAAATTTAAAAACCAAGGTATACAGACAACAAATAGCACGATGAATGGAATGGCACCTCACATCTCAGTACTAACGTTGCCTATAAGTGGCCTAAATGGTCCACTTAAAAGGTACAGAACTGCAGAATGGATAAGAATTCACCAACCATCTACTGCCTTCAAAAGACTCACCTAACACGTAAGGACCCATGCAAATTTAAGGTAAAGGGGCGAGGAGGGGAAGACATTTCATGTAAACAGACACCAAAAGTAAGCAGGAGTAGCTATTCTTATATCAGACAAAACAAACTTTAAAGCAACAATAGTTAAAAAAGACAAAGAGGGACATTATATGATGGTAAAAGGCCTTGTACAACAGGAAAATATCACAATCCTAAACATATGTGCACCTAACACTGGAGCTTCCAAATTTATAAAACAATTACTAATAGACCTAAGAAATGAGATAGACAGCAACACAATAATAATGGGGGACTTCAATACTCCCCTGATAGCACTAGGCAGTTCATCAAGATAAAAAGTCAACAAAGAAACAATGGATTTAAACTGTACCTTGGAACAAACGGACTTAATGTATATGAAACATTCCATCCAACAACAGAACATATATTCTGTTAAACAGCACATGGAACTTTCTCTAGGATAGACCATATGATAGGCCACAAAACAAACCTCAATAAATTTAAAAAAATTGAAATTATACCAAGCACTCTCTCAGACCACAGTGGAATAAAACTGAAAATCAACTCAAAAAGGAACCTTCAAAACCATGCAAACACATGGAAATTAAATAACCTGCTCCCAAATGATAATTGGGTCAAAAGTGAAATCAAGATGAAAACTAAATATTATTCTAACTGAATGACAATAGTGACACAACCTATCAAAACCTCTCAGACACAGGAGAGGCGGTGCGAAGAGGAAAGTTCACAGCCCTAAATGCCTACATCAAAAAGTCTGGAAGAGCACAGACAATCTAAGGTCACAACTCAAAGAACTAGAGAAACAAGAACAAACCAAACCCAAAACCAGCAGTAGAAAAGTATTAACCAAGATTAAAGCAAAACTAAATAAAATTGAAACCAAAAAAAGTACAAAAGATAAATGAAACAAAAATCTGTTTCTTTGAAAAGATAAATAAAATGGATAGACCATTAGCAAGATTAACCAAGAAAAGAATAAATAAAATCCAATTGAGCTCAATAAGAAATGAAACGAGAGATATTACAACTGACACCACTGAAATACAAAATACCATTCAAGGCTACTACGAACACCTTTACGTGCATAAACTAGAAAACCTAGAAGAGATGGATAAATTCCTGGAAAGATACAACCCTCCTAGCTTAAATGAGGAAGAATTAGATACCCTGAACATACTAATAACAAGCAGCAAGATAGAAATGGTAATTTAAAATATTACCAACAAAAAAAATCCAGGGCCAGTTTGATTCGCAGCAGAATTCTACCAGATATTCAAAGAAGAATTGGTACCAATTCTACTGACACTATTCCACAAGATAGAGAAAAAGGCAACTCTCCATAAGTTATTCTGTGAAGCCAGTATCACCCTAGTACAAAAATCAGAAAAGGACATAATCAAAAAAGAAAACTATGGACTGATATCTCTGATGAACATAGATGCTAAAATCCTTAACAAAATACTATCTAATCAAATCCAACAACATATCAAAATGATAATCTAACATGATCAAGTGCGTTTTATACCAGGGATGCAGGGATGGTTTAACATATGCAAGTTAGTAAATGTGATACACCACATAAACAGAATTAAAAACAAAAATCACTTGATCATCTCAATAGATGCAGAAAAAGCATTTTACAAAATCCAGCATCTCTTTATGATGAAAGCTCTCAGCAAAATTGGCATACAAGAGACATATCTCAGAATAATAAAAGCCCTCTATGACAAACCCACAGCCAACATAATACTGAATGGGGAAAAGATTGAAGCATTCCCTCTGAGAATTGGAACAAGACAAGGATGCCCACTCTCACCACTCCTCTTCAACATATTACTAGAAGTCCTAGCTAGAGCGCAGACAAGAGAAAGAAATAAAGGGCATCCAAATTGGCAAAGAGGAAGTCAAACTGTCGCTATTTGCTGATGATATGATTGTTTACCTAGAAAACCCTAAGGACTCCTCCAGAAAACCCCTAGAACTGATAAAAAAAATTCAGCAAAGTTTCCGGATACAAGATTAATGCACACAAATCAGCAGCTCATCAATACACCAACAGTGACCAAGCTGAGAATCAAATCAAGAACTCAAGAAATCTCCACACTGTTCAAATCCAGAAATCAAAAGCCCCTTTTACAATAGCTGCAAAAAATACAACAACAACAACAACAACAAACTTAGGAATACACCTAACAACGGAAGTGAAAGTCCTCTACAAGGAAAACTACAAAACACTGCTGAAATAAACCATAGATGATACAAACAAATGGAAACGCATTCCATGCTCATAGATAAGTAAAATCAATATTGTGAAAATCACCCTACTGCCAAAAGCAATCTACAAATTCAACACAATTCCCATCCAAATACAACCATCATTTTTCATGGAATTAGAAAATATTCTAAAATTCACAAGGAACCAAAAAAGAGCTCTCATAGCCAAAGCATGGCTAAGCAAAAAGAACAAATCTGGAGGCATCACATTACCTGATTTCAAACTATACTATAAGGCCATGATCACCGAAACAGCATGGTACTGGTATAAAACTAGGCACATAGACCAATGGAACAGAATGGAGAACCTAGAAATAAAGCCAAATACTTAACAGCCAACTGATCTTCAACAGAGCAAACAAAAACATAAAATGGGGAAAGGATACCCTTTTCAACAAATGGTGCTGGGATAATTGGCTAGCCACATGTAGGAGAATGAAACTCGATCCTCATCTCTCACCTTATACAAAAATCAACTCAGGATGGATTAAGGACTTAAATCTAAGACCTGAAACTATAAAAATTATAGAAGATAACATTGGAAAAATCCTTCTAGACGTTGACTTAGGCAAGGATTTCATGACCAAGAATCCCAAAGCAAATGCAGTAAAAACAAAGATAAATTGCTGGGACTTAATTAAACTAAAGAGCTTTTGCACAGCAAAAGAAACAGTCAGCAGTGTAAACAGACAACCCACAGAGTGAGAAAAAATTTTCACAATCTGTACATCTGACAGAGGACTAATATCCAGAATCTACAGTGAACTCAAACAAATCCATAAGAATAAAAAAACAAACAATCCCATGAAAAAGTGGGCTAAGGACATGAATGGAAAATTCTCAAAAGAAGATATACAAATGGCCAGAAAACATATTAAAAAATGCTCAACATCACTAGTGATCAGGGAAATGCGAATCAAAACAACAATGCGATACCACCTCACTCCTGCAAGAATGGCCATAATCAAAAAATAGTAGATGTAGGCATGGATGTGGTGATGTGGGAACACTTCTACACTGCTGGTGGGAATGTAAACTATACAACCACTATGGAAAACAATGTGGAGATTCCTTAAAGAACTAAAAGTAGAACCACCATTTGATCCAGCAATCCCCCTACTGGGTATCTACCCAGAGGAAAAGAAGTCATTATATGAAAAAGATACTTGCATATGGATGTTTATAGCAGCACAATTCGCAATTGCAAAACCTGACACCAGCCCAAATGCCCATCGATCAACCAGTGGATAAAGAAACTGTGAGACATATAAATACACACACACACACACACACACACACACACACACACACACAATGGAATACTACTCAGCCATAAAAAGGACTGAATTAATGGCATTCACAGCAACCTGCAAGAGATTGGAGACTATTATTCTAAGTGAAGTAACTCAGGAACGGAAAACCAAACACTGTATGTTCTCACTGATATGTGGGAGCTAAGCTAAGAGGATGCAAATGCACAAGAAGGACACAATGGACTTTGGGGACTCAGGGGGAAATGTGGAAGGGGGTGAGGGATAAAAGACTACAAACATGGTGTAGTGTATACTGCCCGGGTGATGGATGCACCAAAATCTCACAAATCACCACTAAAGAACTTACTCACGTAACCAAACACTACCTGTTCCCCAACAACCTATAGAAAAAAAATTTTTTTAGTTAAATTAAATTAAACAGAAAAAAATTTAAAAAATAAAAACAGAAGCCACAGGCCAAGTGCGGTGGTTCACGCCTGTAATCCCAGTACTTTGGGAGGCCAAGGCAGGTGTATCACTTGAGGTCAGAAGTTCAAAACCAGCCTGGCCAACATGACGAAACTCCCATCTCCACCAAAAATACAAAAATTAGCTGGGCGTGGTTGTGCATACCTGTAATCCCAGCTACTTGGGAGGCTGAGGTACGAGAATTGCTTGAACCTGGTGGGGGCAGAGGTTACAGTAAGCCGAGTTCACGTCACTGCACTCCAGCCTGGGTGACAGAGTGAGAGTCTGTCTCAATGAATAAATAAATAAATAAATAAGCCACAGAGAGACACACAGGAAGAAAGGCAATGTGAAGATATAGAAAGATTGAAATTCTGCATCTATGAGCAAAGAAACATTAAAATTACTGGCAGACACCAAAAGTACATAAGAGATGTAGAATAAATTCTCCCTCAGAGCCTCCACAAGGAAGCAACACTTCCAACACCTTGATTTTGGACTTCTGGACTCCAGAAATGTGAGATAATACATATCTGCTAGTTTACATCACTTAATTTGTGCTAATTTATTATGGCAGCCTTGGGAAACTAATACAGACTCATGATGCCTCCGTGGCAGCCATCCAAATGTTTGCTCTGTTGGCTTGCATGTGTGAGTTCTTAAGAGAATCCTAGAGAGTCTCTCCACTGCATTTCCCAGGTCTGGAAGGTCACCCTTAAACTTAACTTTCCCTTCCTCTTCATTCCTGTAACTTGGAGTATATCCAAAGCTCTTGTGGATGTCATCCTCTTGTCTTGAGGTAAGTTTTCATATATGGTGTGCAGTTCTGGCAAGAAAGTTTAGTCCTTTGGTGGCATCCCACTGATCTTTGAGAAACTCAGAAATTCTCAAAGTGCCAGATGTAAAAAACAGGTTGCTCTGTTCCCTTCACTTCTGTAGCTGTCTCCAGTTTTCTTGCTCTGCTCTAGGAGATCTACTGTCTAACAGACAACTAACTAGGAGGATGGTATGGCAGGCTTTCTTCTTGTCAGAAATCCATTTCTAAAAGTGTCATATGCTTTCCAATTTTTCGAGAAGCAGCTCCCCTATCCCTTTGGGGACGGGAGTTAATAATTTTTCTCCAAGAGCTTATAGTTTCTACAAGAACAACAACCTGATATCTTTATCTCCTTAATTCCGTACTAACTCACCTTCTTTCCTGGATTGGGAAGGAAAGTGGCATTGTAGCTGGTGGTAGAGTTAATGCTGGTTCTCCAATCCCATAAATTCAGGAGTAAGTGTGGGGGAATGCAATGCTTGCCTTAACTGTTAACCAGCTTTCTTTAAAACGTTAGGTAGTTAATGCCTCATTGTCCTCAAATTTGGGCCAGGGTTACTGATTCTTGGGCACTGGATTACATTTCCCTTAACCACTAGCTATACACGCTTAACACAAAATCCCTCCACTAGCATCAGATGAGTTTGTGGGTTTGGAACTTTAGAGTGAAAAAGCACTTAGCAAGATTTGATTTCACTATATATTTGACATTCAACTCAACTGTTCAACTTACCTTTTTGTGAAGTGAGGGAATTTGACTAAAATCAGCAATTGCTTACCCAAACGATTTCAGGAGCTAGAAGGAAAAGTAAATGCAGGAAGTAATTATTTTGAATGGGGACTGTGACCAGTTTGAGAGTGGTAATACCAACCTGAGTCGTTGAATTAATTTTAGGCCTTCTTGAAGCGAGTTTCTAAGCTCTGAGAGATGTTTTTTAATGTCCATTCCACATTTAAATGTCCATATATCCACTCTTTATGGGCAGGTAGATAACATATGAGGGCATTTTTCCCTTGTCATAATGTTTGGGAGTGGGTGCTACTAGCCATTTTAGTAAGTAGGGATCAGAAACGTGATATATGCAATTGTCCTTTGTCTCCCATGATTTTCAAATGATACATAAGGTATTAACGCAGAAACTGTTCATATTAACTTGAGCATAATCCAAATTCTGCTTTATATAGAGCTTAGATAGACAGACAGAAGAGTAAAGTATTTTGCATATTTTCCAGAAATGCAATTGCTATTTACATTGAGTAACTATTGCACTTTATTTTGTTTATTGTTTTCCATCATTATCTAGATTCAGCCACCCTTTCAGAAAATCATTTCAGCGATAGCAAGTTGCTGATAGAATTTGAGTCCATAACACTTCACACTTATGTCAGGCAGCATTTGTAGTTTTTAACTCATGTGATTATACAGATAGAGGTCAGCATCTGACTATTTCATACAATCTTCTCATGTAGTCATGCCTGAATATACATAATGAACTTCAGATTTCTTCTTAATGAACTGCTTTCTTGTTATTTATACTTAAATTTCAGATAAGGCATTATATAGACTTTTTCAAAAAGCTATTTGTGGGAAGATCTTTATATCCATGGTCTTCATTTCAGGTGGTAAAGCATTTATTACAAAGTACTTTTTATAAAAATGGAAAATTGTTTTGATAGCACTGCTCTATATCCACTGTCAGAGGTCTACAAAATCTCAGAGGTCATCAATATTCTAATATATATATATACACACATATATCAGTCTTCACCTATCCCTTGGCCATATTCTTTAACATGTTATGGTTCTCAGGCTATAATATTCTGTTAGTCACCAGGGGCCTAAAGTAATCTGGTTTTACTTGTAGCATAGTAAAAACTTCAATCTGAGACTGACTGCCAGAGGACCTATTCATTTGATGGTTTCCTGAGTAGGTACAGTTTTCAAGTCTAGATTTAATATGAAAGAAGTATAGCCCCCTAAATATTGTGTATGGTTATTTGTAGATATATTCAAAATTATTGTTTTGCCATGATTAAAATATTTATGAGACTGAGGAGATTTTAAAATTTAAACTAATAAATTGGATCAACTCACTGTTAACTGGTAAAGCATTTTCATCATTATAAAGAGAATGCATCATCTAATTTTCAAATGTTTTATCTTTCTAATTGAATTTCTAATTAGCACATGCTAATAAAATGAAAATATTAATGAGATCCTCATAGGTGCTTAATATAGTGATATCAAGTACTATCATACATATGTGTGTATATATACATATATATGCATGTGCATAAGTTCTGAAGAAAATTTTTATTATGCAAGATAATTAAGTGTCATTTGACATAAAAATTTTGCAAAGAGGTAAAAAGTGGCATAAAATTAAAGAAAGTTAATTATCTGATCTTTCTCCTTTCAGCAATTTACTTTCTTTTGTCCACAGATCGAGCTTCCTAATGCTCATTTCTTTAATTCCCTTTAATTACAACTGAGAAGTAAGCAAGTGAGATAGTAATTTCTACTGAAATTTCCATGCTTAATCTGCAAATGTAGTGAGCACTGATATAGTCAAGGAACAGTGTGGCTGTTGTGAGAAATAGAAAATGGAGGACAGGAATTATACTCAGTTTCCCCCATTATTCAGCAATAATAGAAAAAGTTAATTTACATTTTATTCTTTAAAATGTACATTTTAAAATTTCAATACATTTATTGAATTGAGCAACAAAAGTAATGTGTAGGGTAGGCATTTCTGTAACTTTTTCTCCCTATTTTGTATTTTCATTTTTCTGTATTTTTTCTGTAAAGTTTTGTATATATATATAAACTAAACTAAACTAAACTTGGAGGTTGAAATAAAACCCAGATTGACACTGTATATAGACAGCAGTACAATCCAGAAGGAATCTCTTTATATGGTCAGTGAGAAACATTTCTATTTTTAACACTACTAAGGGGCTCCACTAATGAAGTTTGTCTGGCAGAGGATGTGACCTCAGTATTATATAACACAGAAATTTCTCCTCAAGGTAGAAAGCTGGCTCGAAGAAACCTGTGACTGTCATGTCCCTGAGGGGTGCTTTAGAGTTCACAGCTTCAGGATATCTGTGAAGTTCTGAAATTGCATGCAATAATTTAAGCATTAGTCCCCATGTTTGTGTGTGTGTGCATGTGTGTGCACACCTGCATGATACTTTGGGGGGAAGTGGCCCATTTGGTATGATCCAGTTCTAAAATATGTTTATCCATGACCCCCTCAAAGCTTAAGATCCCCTGAAATTTCAGCTTTCTGCTTTTTTGCAGGCAAAGATCTAATTTCTCCTCTCTTTTAAGTGTTTCACTAAATACGTGAATTATCCTGCCCTTTAACGAATAGTGGCGATACGTTATTTTGGTCTTTACAATCCAGGAACACTATTGGTTTTGACAGGCTTTGCTCAAATAAAGACTAGTTTCACTTCATTTCCAAGGCATTCAACTCTACCCAAGTGACATTTGTGAAAGCCATATATTTCATTTGTGCATTCCAATGATTTAATTTAGTAAGCTCAATAAGCTTATCTCTAGTCAAAGATAACATGGCATTTATGACTGTAGAGTGCGTGATTGAATGGGATTCTTCCTGCTTCAGTTTCAACTTAGACTCCATTTTGTTGTTATCAGACACCAAAGATCCCGTGAGAAAAATTGACCTATGGAGATTTTAAAAGACACTGGTTGAAACTCTTAATTCCTGAACTCTTTCACGTACTTAGGAAATACGCAAGAGAGTCATGGTCTCAAGAGAAGGTTTTAAGAAAGGGGTTATTAAAACTATTGCTTTGGAGAGTGCACTTCACATGCAGGCTGTTCCATCCTCTTTTGGGGGAGAGGCATTAGGCAGGGGTTTACTTTCCAGTCCCAATATTGAAGAGGGTGGGCTTCTAGGCACCCAATTGAGGATCTTTGAAATAGTCAAAAAACCTTGAGGATAAGTGCCTGATCCCAACAAAGGAAGGTAAAGCAGTTAGTGTTCTGAGGTCTTTTCTTCCCAGGAGGTCCAGGAGAAGAGAGAGGGTCTGACTAACAGTGCTGGTGGCTGAGCCGGGAGATGCTGCTATGTTGAGATTGGTTCACTTTCTCCTAGCTTGTCAGTACACCGGATGTGTGTCCTGATTGTTTCTGGTGAATTGGATGTGGGCTATGTGGTACAGGATCCTCTTGGGCCTGTCCATTTGGGATCTCAGGAGGGATAAGGGCTGCAAGTGTATTGCGGGATGCCCTTGGACAAGGGAAGTGTCAGAAGAATCCACATATAGACACTGATACGCCCAAGACAAGGGAATTTCAGACAAGAGGAGGAGCAGGGAACTATTCCCAAGCTCCTATAATCAAAATCATGAGACAGAGAGAGTAGGTTTTAATCATCTGCCAAGTTTATGAAGAATACCAGCTTCACTGATCTACTCTGTCCAGATAGCACAAAGCCACCCAAAGTAAATGTGGCACAGAGCCAAACAGCAGCTTGCAAGTGCAGGAAGAAAGGGAACTGCAGAGAGTAGATAGTAGAGGCACCAGATACCACCTTAGCCCATTTTCCTCAAGCATCTAATTGGGGAAAAAAGAGATTTAAGGCTACATCGAGATTGGAATATTTTGAGTATCTATCTTGTAATGGACATTCTAATTACTGGACTGAAAGGCATTTGCAAATTAAAGTGATCATATTGTGATATATTCCCTAAGAATGTGCAAAAAAAAAAAAAAACAAAAAAAAAAAAACAAAAAAAAAACAAAACCTTGGGACCTACCTGAGCTTCTATTCAGGGATGGGGAAGATGGCCTGTATGTCTTTTCCTAACCTACCATCCTCTAAGTGGGAGAGAAAAAAAAAAGGTTGTACTTTATTCATATCTGAAGTCCAGTCTGATCATCATATGAGTTACACTGCTTAACAGAATCCAAGCAGTAAGTACTATGATTGATAATTGTGGTGATTAATACTGAATGTCAACTTGATTGGATTAGAGGATGCAAAGTATTGTGCCTGGGTGTGTCTGGAGGGTGTTGCCAATGGAGATTAACATTTGAGTCAGTTGACTGGGAAAGGTAAACCCATACTTAATCTTGGTGAGCACAACCTAATCAGCTGCCAGCATGGCCAGAATAAAAAGCAGGCAGAATAACATGGAGACTAGACTGGCTTAGCCTCTCCGCCTACCTCTTTCTCCAGTGCTGGATGCTCCATGCCCTCAAACATTGGACTCCAAGCTCTTCAGCTTTGGGACTTCAACTGGCTTCCTTTCTCCTCGGCTTACAGATGGCCTATTGTGGGACACTGTGATCGTGTGAGTTAATACGCCTTAATAAACTCACCTTTATACATACATCAATCCTATTAGTTCTGTCCCTCTAGAGAACTGTGACTAATACAGATTTTGGTACCAGGAGTGGTTCTAGAGGAAAAGAATATTAAAAATGGAGTTCTTTTGTTGGTTTTCAGGTTTCTGGAGTTGGCTTCTTAATGTGATTAGACATAAAAATGCTAAGGACTCTAATTCTAATAGTATGGAGAACAGACAGTCCTTGGTGTGAACAATTTAGAGAGTTATTATGCAAAATAAATGCATTTGATACTCTTGATTCACTGCTCATGAAAGGCAAGGAGTTTAGTGACTCAATACCTAATACCTTTGACCATATGTGGAGAACCAAGGAACATAATGAAGTTGGTTGGTTGCTCCTAAGTTCACTGGACAGAGTGATGAAAAAAAACAAACTCAGGGATTCTAACTAACTTCTGGCTTCAGAAGCAGATACTGAGCCTCAAATCTGCTAAGATTGCCCTGAGTGAGTCTTATCTCCTGCAGAGAAAGAGCTGAAATTGTGGAAAATCAGACACAGGCTATTACCATGTGAGTGGTTGACCTGCAACAAAAGGTGCACGCACAGCCTCGCCAGGTGTCTACTATTAAAGTGAGAGCATTGATTGGAAAACAATGGGACCTTGCAACTTGGAATGGGGATATGTGAGAGGACTCTGATGAAGCTGGGGACATTGAGCTTGTAAACTCTGATGAAACTTTTCTGCCAGAAGGAACAGCTTCCCCATCCCCAGTAGTGGTAACAACCCCTCCCCAACCCATGCTGCTATTAGCCTTTCCATCTTTGTCTGAGGAGATGAACCCTGCTCTGCCTGAGGCAAGAGTGATGGCCTCCCCTGAGGCAGTTGCTAGGCAAGATAATGTTGATTCTCCTCAGGAGCTCCCCTCCCCCCAACACCCCTGCTTGCTTCTAGACTTATAACTAAAGTTTTGGCAGGCCCCTAGAGGTGAAGTTCAGAGTGTGACCCACAAGGAGGTGCACTACACTCGAAAAGAACTCCTTGAATTTTCCAATTTATATAAATAGAAATCTGGAGAACAGATATGGGAATGAATATTAAAGATATGAGATAATGGTAGAAGGAACATACAGTTGGATCGGGCTGAATTTATTGATTTGGGCCCACTAAGTAGGGACTCTGCAATTAATGTTGCAGCTCAGGGAGTTAATAAAGGTTCTAATGGTTTATTTGCTTCATTAGCTGAAATATAGATTAAAAGATGGCTCACTGTGAGAGAACTGGAAATGCCTGATTTCCTCCCTTGGTTTAATGTAGAGGAAGGGATTCAAAGGCTTAGGGAGATTGGGATGCTGGAGTGGATTAGTCACTTTAGGCCTACTCATCCCAGCTGGGAAAGTCCAGAAGATGTACCTTTTACCAATGCTTTGGAAAACAGATTTGTGAAGGCAGCACCTGCGTCTTTGAAGAGTTCTGTATGTGTTGCTTTTCTCCGGATACCATATCTAACAGTGGGAACCATAGTCACTCAACAACAAAATTTAAATGCAATGGGGATAATTGGAACCCAAGGTGGCAGGAGCCAAGTGGTGGCACTCATCCATCAAAGGCACAGTGGGCATAGCTACCATCATGGACAACATAGGCAAAGCAGCAATCAGGATAGTTTGATTTGTGTAGAGCTCTGGCATTGGCTAGTTAATCACAGTGATCCTAGAAGTGAAATTGATAGGAAACTTACTGCATTCCTACTTAATTTAAATAAGCAGAAAACTTCCAGGCCGAATGGACAAAAGACTAATTTGAATTATAAAAACAGAGCATCATGGCCCCTCAATTAATTTTCAGACTAGAGCCAGTTTACAGAACCCTTTGCATGAAGGGGAGGCCAGGTCCCCTTGAGGAAGGACCCCACTACACTACCAACAATTTATGCTGTTAATCTTTCTCCCATCCTTCCCCAAAGGGACCTTTGGCCTTTCACCAGGGTAACTGTGCATGGGGGAAAGGAAATATTCAGACATTTCAGGGATTATTGGACACTGGCTCTGAGCAGACATTGATTCCAGGGGACCCAAAACATCACTGTGGTCCTCCAGTTAAGGTAGGGGGTTACGGAGGTCAGGTGATTAATGGAGTTCTAGCTCAGGTTGAACTTACAGTGGGCCCAGTGGGTTCTGGGACTCATCCTGTGGTTATTTCCCCTGTGCCAGAATGCAAACTTGGCATAGACATACTTAGCAGCTGGCAGAACCCCCACATTAGCTCCCTGACTTGTATGGTGAGGGCTATTATGGTGGGAAAGGCCAAATGGAAGCCATTAGAGCTGCCTCTACCAAGAAAAATAGTAAATCAAAAACAATATCACATCCTTGGAGGGATTGTGGAGATTAGTGACACCATCAAGGACTTGAAAGACACGGGGGTGGTGAACCCCACCACATCCCCATTCAACTCTCCTATTTGTCCTGTGCAGAAGACATGGATCTTGGAGAATGACAGTGTATTATTGTAAGCTTAACCAAGTGGTGACTCCAGTTGCAGCTGCTATACCAGATGTGGTTTCATTGCTTGAGCAAATTAACGCATTTCTTGGTACCTGATATGCAGCCCTTTATTTGTCAAATGCCTTTTTCTCCATTCCTGTCTGTAAGGCTCACCAGAAGCAGTTTGCCTTCAGCTGGCAAGGCCAGCAATATAGCTTTGCTGTCCTGCCTCAGGAGTATATCAACTCTTTGGCTTTGTGTCATAGTCTTGTTCAGAGAGACCTTGATCGATTTGCCCTTCCACAAGATATCACACTGGTCCATTACATTGAGGACTAAACTCTGATTTTTTTTTAACTTGCCCGAATTCCTATCTAAGCTGTCTGGTGAGTCATGCCCTACAAATCATACATTCTCATCAGATGGGTTTTATTTAACCCTATATATCGTAACTTTCCAACCTGACTCTGGCATAACATTACTAGACAAAGAAGAAAATCAAAATATTTTACCCCCAAAACACATTTCTTTGATATATTTTGAAGTAGCCCTGGAAAGCTGTTCTTTGTTGGGGGAAATTTGCATATGTAAAGAATCTCTATTAACGTAGCTAGATTTTTTTCTTCCAGACTCTCTCAATCCTAAAGAAATTAACTAAAATCTGAATAGGAAACATTTGTCATCTGTTGTCTCGAAGGGCAGCCAGTATAAGGCTTCAAAAGAACCTTAGTCTCCACAATCTTTTATCTTAACCTGAACATTCCCTTTCTATCAATCCCAGGTCTTTAGACACAAACAACCAATTGTCTAGCAGAAAATATTTAAATTCACCTATAGCCTGGAAGCCCCCACTTTGATTTGTCTTGCCTTTCTGGACCAAACCAATGTATTTCTTAAATGTGTTTGATTGATGTCTCATGCCTCTGTTAAATGTATGAAACCAAGCTGTGCCCCGACCGCCTTGGTAACATGTTCTCAGGACCTCCTGAGTGCTGTATCATGAGCCATGGCCACTCGTATTTGGCTCAGAATAAATCTCTTCAAATATTTTACAGAGTTCAACTCTTTTCATTGACAACATTATGACATTATGCTGATTGGATCCAGTGAGTCATAAGTAGCAAACACACTGGGCTCATGCTCATGGAATTCATGGGTCTTACCATGTTCCCCATCATCCTGAAGAAGCTGGATTGATAGAACTGTGGAATGGCCTTTTGAAGTCACAATGATAATGCCAGCTAGGTAACAATACTTTGCAGAGCTGGGGCAAAGTTCTCCAGAATGTCGTGTATGCTCTGAAGCAGTGTCCAACACATGGTGCTGTTTCTCCCATAGCCAGGATTCACAGGTCCAGAAATCAAGGGGTGGAAGTGGAAGTGGCACCACTCACCATCACCCCTAGTGACCCACTAGCAAAATTTTTGCTTCCTGTTCCTGTGACATTATGTTCTGCTGGCCTAGAGGTCTTAGATCCAGAGGGAGGAATGCTGCCACCTGGAGACACAATAACAATTTCATTAAACTGGTAGTTAAGATTGCCACCTGGACACTTTGGGCTCCTACCTTAAAGTCAACAGGCTAAGAGGGGGTAACTGTGTTGACTGGGGTGATTGACCTGGACTATCAAGATGAAATCAGTATACTACTCCACAATGGAGGTAAGTAAGGGTATGCATAGAATACAGGAGATCCATTAGGGCATCTCTTAGAATCACCATGCCCTGTGATTAAGGTCAATAGGAAGCTACAACAGCCCAGTCCAAGCAGGACTACGAAATGGCCCAGATCTGTCAAAAATGAAGACTTCGGTCACTCCATCAGGAAAAAAACCCCATGACCTACTGAGGTGCTTGCTGAAGGCAGAGGGAATACAGAATGGGTAGTAGAAGAAGATAGTCACTAATACCAGCTACGAACACGTGACCAGTTGCAGAAATGAGGACTGTAATTGTCATGAGTATTTCCTTATTCTTTTGTTAAAAACATGTTTGTGCATGTATACACTTGTACTAGAAAATTTCTTCATTTTATTTCCTTTTTTCCTTTTATCATGTGACATAAGATTTATTGACTTCATATCAGCGTTTAAGTGTTGTTAATTTTGTGTAATAGCATTTGGGTTGTGGATTGGTGCAGTTCTGGTTGTATTTTGTTAGGTGTAATTATGACCTTATTATTGTCTTTATTTGAAGATTACATATGATTTCAGGAAATGTGTATGAATTCAAGTTGACAAGGGGTGAACTTGTGATGGTTAATACTGAGTGTCAACTTGATTGGACTGAGGGATGCATAGTATTGTTCCTGGGTGTGTCTGTAAGGGTATTGACAAAGGAGATTAACATTTGAGTCAGTGGACTGGGAAAGGCAGACTCACCCTTAATCTGGGTGGGCACAATCTAATCAGCTGCCAACACAGCTAGAATAAAAGCAGACAGAAGATCATGAAAAGACTACACTGGCCTAGCCTCCCAGCCTACATCTTTCTCTGGTGCTGGATGTTTCTTGCCCTCAAACATCGGACTCCAAGTTCTTCAGCTTTGGGACTTGGACTGGCTTCCTTGCTCCTCAGCTTGGAGATGGCTTACTGTGGGACCTTGTGATCGTGGGAATTAATACTCTTTAATAAACTCCCCTTTATATATACATCAATTCTATTAATTGTTCTGTTAATAGTTCTGTCCCTCTAGAGAACCCTAATACAATAATTCTTTTTTTTGTTTGTTTCTTTTTTTATTTTTTATTTTATTATACTTTAAGTTTTAGGGTACATATGCACAACATGCAGGTTTGTTACACATGTATACATGTGCCATGTTGGTGTGCTGCACCCATTAACTCGTCATTTAACATTAGGTATCCCTAATGCTATCCCTCCCCCCTCCCCCAACCCACAACAGGCCCTGGTGTGTGATGTTCCCCTTCCTGTGTCCATGTGTTCTCATTGTTAAATTCCCACCTATGAGTGAGAACATGTGGTGTTTTGTTTTTTGTCCTTGCCATAGTTTGCTGAGAATGATGGTTTCCAGCTTCATCCGTGTCCCTACAAAGGACGTGAACTCATCATTTTTTTATGGCTGCATAGTATTCTATGGTGTATATGTGCCACATTTTCTTAATCCAGTCTATCATTGTTGGACTTTTGGCTTGGTTCCAAGTCTTTGCTATTGTGAATAGTGCCGCAATAAACATATGTGTGCATGTGCCTTTATAGCAGCATGATTTATATATACCCAGTGGTGGGATGGCTGGGTCAAATGGTATTTCTAGTTCTAGATCCCTGAGGAATCACCACACTGACTTACACAGTGGTTGAACTAGTTTACAGTCCTACCAACAGTGTAAAAGTGTTCCTATTTCTCCACATCCTGTTGTTTCCTGACTTTTTAATGATTGCCATTCTAACTGGTGTGAAATGGTATCTCACTGTGGTTTTGATTTGCATTTCTCTGATGGCCAGTGATGATGAGCATTTTTTCATGTGTCTTTTGGCTGCATAAATGTCTTCTTTTGAGAAGTGTCTGTTCATATCCTTCACCCACTTGTTGATGGAGTTGTTTGTTTTTTTCTTGTAAATTTATTGCAGTTTATTGTAGATTCTGGATATTAGCCCTTTGTCAGATGAGTAGATTGCAAAATTTTTCTCCCATTCTGTAGGTTGCCTGTTCACTCTGATGGTAGTTTTTTGGCTGTGCAGAAGCTCTTTAGTTTAATTAGATCCCATTTGTCAATTTTGTCTTTTGTTGCCATTGCTTTTGGTGTTTTAGACATGAAGTCCCTGCCCATGCCTATGTCCTGAATGGTATTGCCTAGGTTTTCTTCTAGGGTTTTTATGGTTTTACGTCTAACATTTAAGTCTTGAATCCATCTCGAATTAATCTTTTTTTAAATGAAATATTCCTTTTTTTTCTCAGTGCCATAGATAATAGATGGGTGGACTGTAACATTACCTAGTTTTCAGCTGAAGCATTTTAATCTCCATCATTTCCACTATTAAAAGAACTAAATCATGCCTGCTTAATACTTCGTGTGTGTTTGATACTATTTAGGTTATATAATAGTATAGCTCATTTGAAACTTAGTGATTCTCAGAAAAATCTGAGTATTGCTTATGTTACTAAGAGTTTGTCATCTGGGGTCAATACTTATCATGCCATATTGCTGTGTCCCCTATCTCCCAATGGAGATGAGAAAACTCTGACTTTTAGTGTCAGACTGTCTGGAAATCACAATGTGAAATTATCTTCTAAACTAATTCAGCTAAATCACATTTAATATCAGATTTTAGTGACTTTCTCATGACTGTTTATCAACTCCCAAATGACTCTTTAATTAATTGTTTCTCCTTTACTGGCTCATTTTCTGTCCGATCCCTTTCCTTAGAGTGTTGTTTTATCCCTGTGTGGCAGAAAGACTGTCTGAGATTGTGCTGTTATTAAATGTAGTCTGGCATAATTTAAGCACGTTACCTTGATGATGGTGATGTCACTCAGGTACCTGGCCTACAAGGAGCTAGTACAATTTCACTTATTTCATTTTAATGGATCCCCTTGGTTTTGAGCCTATAAACTAAAATACCATTGCAGTCCCCTCCCTCCAGCAATCTCAAACTTAATTATTCCACTCCAGGAAGCTGTCTGATGGCCCTGCAGAGACCTGTTTTTGCACTAAAACGCAATCCCTTATTGTGTGACAAAATTACTTTTGTTTCATGTTCTTTTCTTTATTTATTTACAAACAGCATGGAAAAGCACTTCTCAGCACAACTTAATGGGTGATTACCACAAATTTGATTTTGAGATTTAGATTGAATAGTTGTTAAAGTTTTCTTTGTATTCTTTCCTTTGTAATCATGATGACTTCTTAAATACTATTCCAAGTACTGGGCATTGTGGGTAATGTGGCATAAATTGCCATGATAGCTGACTCAAATCTTTTCCCCTACTTAGTTTTGATATTATTTATTAAGTTTCATAGCATGGATGACACCTCTTATAAGCCCATCTCTACCAATATCTTTTTTGCTGCTTTGAGCAAATTTAGTTTTCTAAACTAAAATTTCTAAGTGGTTTTGCAGAAAGCAAAAGAGAGAGAGACACATTGCAGAAAAAGGTGTGGAAAGATTAGAGATTCATAGATGTTGCCATTTGCAATACAAAGTTATCCATGACAATGGTCAGTAATATATTTCATAAATGATCAAAAGTTTTCATTTATAGTTTCAACATTTTCACAATTGTATAATAACCAAGAAATACTTAGTTTTGTTCATAGTCAAAAAGAAGGTTGAATTGAGAGCCAGAAACTCTGTAATATTTTGCAAGGGACATATTTGTCTCTAGTCATCACTTTGGTCTATGGGGACTAATAGGAAACTAACTTCGTGCTTCTGTCACATTTTTTGAAGACAAAGGGACAGCCCATGGATGTGCTGTATTTTCTATTAATAACATGTTCTTTCTCTTCCTAGTTTCCTAGGCTTTGAAAAAAATGGTGAAGAGAGAGAGAAAAGAGTAAGAGGGACTGGCATACTTACACTTTATGTGTGCATGCAGTTTTTAATTTTGTGCTTTTCAACCTCTCTCTCATCAGTGCAAGAAATTAAATGCATGAGAATTAATATGCTCAAGTCAATAGGTGAAGCAATAAGCTATAACTGAAGAGAAAGGGCTTCCATCATGCACAAGCTTTATAGACATTTAATTCCCTATGTGGACGGGAGGTTTACTTATCTGCACAAGAGCTTCACACAAAACAAGAATTAGATTCTCTTCATTTTGAGTTTGCAATCCTACTTCATACAACAACTGTGGAATTGAGAAAGAAAAATAAATGCAGAGATAGACAATATTTGGAAAAGGAGTCAGAATGAAACTGAATTACACTTGTTTATTTTGAGTTTGGGAGAATGTGGAGAAAAACAGATTGAATTAACACACACAGAAACCACAAACACTTTTTTCAAAAACTCATTTTAGTTTATCTTCCCTGAACAAACTGAGCAATATTTAGTGAAGCTCTGTCTTAGTCCCTGTGACCACTTTTAAATTACAGGATGGTCAGAGGAGGATTGGTGAGCACCTGGAAGATTGACAAGTCACTGCCGGCAGAGCAGGCAGATGTGAGTTTCACTTAATCTTTTGTCTCAAAAATGAAAGGTTCCCCATAAAATGAGTTACTATATTTTGCAGGCACATTGACAGAGATACAGATTTTCATAGAAGTTATTTGGTAAGTCTTAGAGATAAACAAACACTAATATTAAGAACTCATAAAAAATGTGAATTTAAATATTCTTCCTGAGATCTATTATCAAAGATTTTAAGACTGAAGGCTAATATATCATAACATAAAACCTATATACGGTTACCACACAACTGAGGCTCATAGTTTCTTATTCAAAGAGAGCTAATAGGTTAAAATGGGACAATAGTCCTGAATTAATTTTGAAAATGTTTAGAATGTTATCCATAAACCTGCAGCATTGATTTTTATTTTGATCACAATATATTTCTTTTTTTGCTACCCTTACAAAGATAGTATTTTTCATGTTCAACAAAACAAACATTACATATTTTTTAAAAGTGTCTTTGGGCTGGGCACGGTGGCTCACGCCTATAATCCTTTGGGAGGCCGCGGCAGGCAGATCATTAGGTCAGGAGTTCGAGACCAGCCTGATCAACATGGTAAAACCCTGTCTCTACTAAAAATACAAACATTAGCCAGGCATGGTGGCATGTGCCTGTAATCCTAGTTACTTAGGAGGCTGAGGCAGGAGAATCGCTTGAACCTGGGAGATGCAGATTGCAGTGAGCCAAGATCGGGCCACTGCACTCCAGCCTGGGCAACAGAGCAAGACGCTGTCTCAAAAAAAAATAAAAAAAAAAAAAGTGTCTTTCTATTGTGAGGTAGATTTATCCAACAAATACTAATTAATGGTACTTTGTGTATGGTTAGGTTTGTTTTAATCTATCAAATAAAAGAATTTCAGGCAGGGTGCATACAGATTTTGTAGTTCCTAAAGCTTATAAAAATGTGGAAGCTTTCTAAAAGGAATAAAATACTAAATTACAAACATACAACTACTGGGGCTACTCCTAGGACCTTGGCATGGGTGTGATTTAGTGAGGGCCTTGAAGTTTAAGCTTCTAAATTAGCTTCATAGTTAATCTTACCCTGGTCTCATGTAACCCTATAAAGAGCATAATTCTTTTATCTTTTGAATCGAAAGCAAATGGCCTCAACCTTAAAAAACAAAGAGAAAATAATATACTGTCCTTTGCTTTTCAATACCAGGCTGAACATGATGTTTCTAAATGTTCTAGCATCCAATGGTGATCAACATGCCTTCCCCTGTCTCCTTCGTGGTATTGTTATAAAGACACAGTGTTTGAAGGACATTAATCTAAATGACGGGTCACAGGAAATGAATGTGATAACAACAGGAAGTGTATTATGGAGATATGGTTCAATACAAGCAAGTTAAGATTCTGTGACTAGAAACATTAGGAGATAGTCTGGATCCCAGACCTATAAAACCATGAGTGAACCATAAAGCATTAGAACAGGGCAAGTATTCATACACTAGATGAGGCTGGGTTTTGGTAACTGTATATAAAACACATTTATTAAGCTTAAAACCTATTGGCCAAGCATTATGCTAGCCTTTGAAGATATACATATGAATGAAACCTGCCCTCAGGAAATTAAAAGTCTTATGGGAGGTAGCCTCTTCAACTGATAGCAATGAGATAACTAATTTTTGAATTATAAAAAGCCTGTATAAATTATGAATAGTACCTTGAATGATTATGATTCATTTACTGCAATAACTGAAATCATGTTACTCTTCCACTCTCCCTGCAATGTATCCTCTTAATTCAGATGCCTCTAATGTCAATGTAATCCAATCTCTATCAGTTTTTCACAGATGCTGGAATTTTGGATAGCCCTGGGAGGGTGTGGCTGGGGCAGAACTCACTCTGCGTGGTAAAATTAGTGGTCTGATGTTAGAATGTGAGATTTCAAGGACATAGTATAAAACCAATCATTTCACTGGTCATGATCCCTTCATTATGGATAGGATGGGGTATCTTGCTCCAATGAACTTAGGAAAGAGGAGGTCCCTGGATTCCTACTTCATATGAGACAACTTCCTAGCAGTCACCCTACAGTCTCTAGAATGAAAATGCCTTCATAGCATTTTGTGCTCCTGGTAGCTTAGGATAACACCAGTGACCTCCAAGTGATTAGATGCAGACTTCATCCATCATCTACATTTGAAATATATGATCACCCTCTTCTCTTTAAAACACTTTCTTCTCCTGACTTCCAGAACAGAATTATATCTTGTTTCTCCTCTACCTCACGGGCTGTTACTTTTCATTCTGTTCTGCTGGTTCTACTTTCTCTAATGTTTCCAAGTTGGAGTGCTCAGGGCTTAATCTTAAGGCTTTAATCCTACCAATCTAGCCACCCATCTCCAGTGATCTCATCAGGACACATGGCTTCAAATAACATCAATATTTCTGATGATTCCAAGTTTATATCTGTGGCCTGAACCATTTCCACAAACCCCAGACATGTATGTCAAATTTCCATGCAACATGTCCACTTAGATTTTTCAAATTGATAACAACAAAAATTGAGTTCCTGATTTCCCTCCTCATACTTACTTCCCTCTGCCTCCTCAATCTCCCCTCACAGTAACAGTCAATTCTGTTATTCACACTGCTCAGCCAAAAACCTTGACATAGTCAAGGTTTCCCACCCTACATCCAAATCAATAGCAAATTCTATCATATCTATTTTTGAAAGACAATAGAGAATCTCACTAACTCTTACCACTTTCACTGAAACCATTCTCATCCAAACACCAGCATTTCTTACTTGGATTTCTGCAGTAGCCTCATACATATCACCCTTGTCTTATTACAGGTTAGTCTCATCCAACCAGGGAGTTCTTTTCAACACATCAGATTATGTCACTCCCCTACAAAGCCTTCTAGTGGTGATCCATCTCCACAAAGCAAAAATATGAAGTCCTCATCCAGTCTAATGATCTGGCTTCCCTGGCATTTTTGTGATCTAATACTGCCCCTCAGTTTCTTGAATATGCAAAACGTGTTCCCATCTCAGGGCCTTGGCGCTTACTGTTTTCATTGTGCTCTTTACCAAGACATTTGCACAGCTTATCCCTCACCCAATTCTCAACCACCACCACCTCAGAGAGGAGGCAACACAACTCCCTGAAATTCTCTATCTACTTTACCTAGCTTGATTTGTATTAAGTTACCATCACTTAACATAGTAGCTATCTTTTTTATGTCTTTATTGTCAGTCCTTCCTCATTGTTCTGTGAGCTCTTTTAGGGAAGAGACTTTGCTTTTCTCCATCCTCTTTTATGAACCTAAAAGAGCTTCACATAATATGAATACTTGATGATATTGATTAAATAAATAAATAATGTAAGCCCATTGAGAAGCTGGACTCATTCCACGCTACTGCATCACTGATACCCATAGGGAAGAAGAGTTGTTGTTCATGGTGCCATGTGATAGAGTTTTCACTTCTCCTAAATATGAGAAATAAATGCATTTGTCCCTGTTCATTCCAGGCACCATTAGAACCAAAGCACTCTAGATTATCAATCAACTCCTTGATTTACTTCTGCTTACTTCTCTGCACACTCGTTAACCTTGCCCAGTTTCTTTCTATTGCTAATCTCTGCTTTATCAATCTTTTCCTCTTGGACTTATAGTCTGTCATCAGCAAAAACCCCTATATTCTGACCCTCTTCCCTAAACCTGCCCTTCACACTCTTATTCCAATGCAAACTGGCTATGTCTCATTGACCTAACTTTCTAGCCACTTTCTTGAGGGAAATCTTTTTTTTCTCTCTTTTCCTCTCCTTCTCTCTAACATCCCCATATACAACAATATCTGAGGTGAGAACAGACATTATCCTTGCTTTATACTTTTTTTGTTTTCAAAATATTTCTCCTCCCTGTGCATACAAAATTTTCACCACCTTTAAAGTCATAATTAGGCTCTGTCTCCTGCAACATCTCTTTGTAGCAGTTATCTATAAACCTCCATTCATTTCACTCCCTTTTTCAGGATGACTTTAGCATATCACCCAATCTCTTATTTTCTACCTGCTTCCCTTTCCCCTTTTGATTACTTAAACAATTCTACTGCACTTTCCAGTATGTTTTATTTTCCTCCATCAACAAAATGGCTATTTCAGACATTCTTCTTTCTTTTCAGATTTCCTCATAAGCAGAGGAGCTGCTGCAGTTGTGAGCTTTACAGCTGCATTAACAAGGAGTATCCCCTTTATCAGGAAGCTAAAAGCTTCTCAAAAAAACCCCAGCAGGCTGCTGTTTCTCTTTGGCCATATCTGTGGCAAATAGCTATTCCTTGCTTTAAGGAAATTAGAAAAAGTAAAAGTTTAGCTTTTCCAGCCTTTATATGAGGAGATAGCAAGGGAAAAGGGAGCAGGAATTATCTGTAGGGTTAGCCACAAGAATGACCAACACAATTGTTCACCATCTACATTACAAGCATGAAGTAAAGGCCACCACACCTCTTTTTTGAACAACCTTATAGCCTGCAGCTAGTCTCTATTCTTGACCTACCACAATCCATGTTCCATGAGGCCACAGTGACCTTTGTAAAACATGCATCCAATTTGTCATTTCTCTACTAAACCCTCCAATGGTTCCAATTACATTTAGGATAAAACCTATATTCCTTATAATGGTTTGCATAGCCCTGTCTATTCTGTGACTTTTATTTCTTACCACTCTCCAACTTGCTCTCCCTGCTTCATCAACTTAGGCTTCTTTATGTTTCTAAAACACACCAAGATAACTCTTGTCTTGTTCCTTCTACCTGGAACGAATGTCTCTTTGATCTTCTCTTATCTCGATCCTTTTGTGATTTAGATGCTGGTTTAAATTTTCCTCCTTAGACAGGATTTCCTTGAATCCTCTATCTTAAGTAACTACCTTTTCATTATTGTGCCTTTAAGTTTTTTAACACAGAATTTATTTGGAGTTCTAAGAATTTGTTTTTTGTTCTGGTGTGTATCTGCAGTTTAACAGGGATTATCTATAGGGTTAGTCACAAGAATGCATTTTCAGGTCCTAGAAAAGCATAGGCATCAATAGTAGGTATCAATAAATGTGTTAAATGAATAGCAAATGTACCAGTGTGCTAAACAATTAAATATGTCACTATTAGCCTCTTTTAAAAAAAACCTTGTAAAGTATGTATTAGTATTTTTCTATTTTTCAGATAGGAAAATTGAAGCATTAAGAGAAATTAGACATGTTCACAGTTACACTGTTTGGTTCTCTAGGATTTATCAGTGGATCATCTGACTTGGACAACCCCTATACTTCCCACTGAATTGTCTTAATATTTATGTTGAAAAGCAATTGATCTTACATGTTTGAGTGTATTTCTGGACTTCATTCTGTCTCATTGTTATGTTTTTTTTTCTGTCTTTATGCCCATTCCATGCTGTTGTTGACAAAAAGAGTCAAACTCTATAAAATATTTTAAGAGATTTATTCTGAGCCAAATATGAGTGACCATGGCCTGTGACACAGCCCTCAGGAGGTCCTGAGAACATGTGCCCAAGTTGGTCGGGGTGTACAGCTTGGTTTTATATATTTTAGGGAGGCATGAGACATCAATCAAATACATTTAAGAAATACATTGGTTTGGTTCAGAAAGGCGGGACAACTGAAAGCAGCACGAGTTGGGGTGTGTGGGGTGTGGGGGGCCTGAGGGGGTGGGGAGGTGGGTTTCAGGCTATAGGTAAATGTAAAGATTTAAACATTTTCTGGCTGACAATTGGTTGAGTTTGCCTAAAGACTTGGCATCCACAGAAAGAAAATGTTCAGGTTAAGATAAAAGATTGTGGAGACCAAAGTTATTTTGAAGTCTTATAGTGGCTGTCCTTAGAGACAGCAGATGACAAATGTTTCCGATTCAGATCTTTAAAAGGTGTTAGACTCTTAGTCCATCACTTTAGGATTGGGAGAGTCTGGAAGAAAAATATCTAGCCATGTTAATAGAGATACTTTACAGATGCAAATTCTCTCCCACAAAGGACAGCTTTGCAGGGCCATTTCAAAATACGTCAAAGAAACATGTTTTGGGGTAAAATATTTTGACTTTCTTCTTTGTCACATAATGTTATGCCAGAGTCAGATTGGAAAATAAGTCACAATACATAGGGTTAAATAAAATGCATCTGATGAGAATTTGTGGTTTGTAGGGCATGACTCCCCAGACCCCTTAGGAATTGGGGCAAGATAAAAAAAATCAGAGCTTAGTCCTCACATTTTGATTACTTTTGACTTCTAGTAAGTTTTGAAATCAGGTACTATAAATCCTCCAACTTAGTTTTTCAGTTCTGAGTTCTTTGGCTGTTCGTGTAAATTTTAGCTTACAAATTTCTAAAACAACAACAATGACAAATATGTTTTCTTTTTAACATTACATGTTGTCATTCAATGTAATTCATTGAATTAATTTAATTCATTTAATTGCAAAGATTTAATTACAAAGATGATGAGAGTGAGTGGCTTAGAGAGGAGAAAATAAGCTCCATTCTATCTTGAGACTTTAATAATCCATTTATTTATTTCTCGTCTGGAAGGCAACTTGTGATGATGTCTTAGGAAACTAGAGGAAAAAGAGTAGCAATGCAGTTAATTCTTCATCTTTTTAATTTCTCATTTATAATAATAAAGAGCTTGTTTATTGGGAATATTTTTAAAGTCTACATGAGAAGCATAAGGCCATGGACAACATTTCTTATTCAAATATTACAGGTAATGAAGAAGGTTGTAAACGGAATTACGAGGACAGAGGTATCTTTGCAGCAGTTCAGAGTAGAGTTTAGAAGACCAAAGCAGTATTAGATAGTGTCAGTAAAAAATTTAAAAATCAATCATTCTCCTACTGTAAAAAATGTCAGTTAATCTCAGGATAGAGATAAGACACAGTTAAAAGCTATTGAGATGAAGGAGGAAAATAATTATAAATTTGTGCAGTGTTGTTTTAAATCTCTAAATTTTATTTTCACTAACTATCAGGTAGACATACATTTTTGATGGTAAATCAATAGTTACATTATTACTTTGCTTTTAGAAATTGCTTTCTTTCTAGAAAAAGAATACCTTTTATTGCTGTAAAAATGGAATTATCATCCCCATCAACCTAACGTCAATTTCTCATTACAAGCTATGTAGGAGAAGTTGATAGTGCCACAGTGCCTTTGAGATTCAGTTTTACGTTAGAGATCATAACTATCCAATAGAAAAAAAATTGTAGTTTTGAGATCTCTAAATTCACATTATATCAGAGAATTTAATTTTATTTCAAATTGAACGCATTCTTTGCTACTTTTCAGCATATGTTATGTAGAAAATTGGCCACATTAGTGAGTAGATAATCAAAAACTTGAATTAACTGGTAGGTAGTGTAGGAAGGTAAAGTAGCAGGTGACACTTTACAGGGAATATGTACTATTATCTAACTATCTTCTTTATAAAATTGCTCATAATCTTAAGGGATGGTAGAAAAAATTGGAAAAATAGTTCCAACATCCTGATATATAAAACTAAGTGTTGGAATTCAGACATATTTCTAGGAATATGTTTCTAAAAAATCCCCAAAGAAAGGGGGCAATTTTTTGGAGAATGTAGATGACGGGATGCAGAGTATATTTTTGGCCCTGTGGCTTTTCTGTCTTCTACAGTATGTATAAAGAAGAGTCATACTAATACTAATTTTTTTTTTTTTTAGACCGAGTTTCATTCTGTCTCCCAGGCTGGAGTGCAGTGGTGCAATCTTGGCTCACTGGAATCTCTGCCTCCTGGATTCAAGAGATTCTCCTGTCTCAGCCTCCCAACTAGCTAGGACTACAGGTGCGTGCCACCATGCCCAGCTAAGTTTTTTTTATTTTTTTTAGAAGAGATAGGGTTTCACTATGTTGGCCAGGGTAGTGTAGAACTCCAGACCTCAAGTGATCCACCCACCTCAGCCTCCCGCAGTCCTGGGATTACAGGTGTGAGCCATGGTGCCTGTGTATTTCCTTTTTAACTTTAACAGATTTTATTTGAATAGATATCATGTTTACATATTTCTGTGATGGCCTGGTTTGCCTGTCTGGTTTACAAATACCAATAAAAGAGGATACAAACAAATGGAAGAACATTCCATGCTCATGGATAGGAAGAATCAATATTGTGAAAATGGCCATACTGCCCAAGGTAATTTACAGATTCAATGCCATCCCCATCAAGCTACCAATGACTTTCTTCACAGAATTGGAAAAAACTACTTTAAAGTTCATATGGAACCAAAAAAAAGCCCGCATTCCCAAGTCAATCCTAAGCCAAAAGAACAAAGCTGGGGCGTCACGCTACCTGACTTCAAATATATTACAAGGCTACAGTAACCAAAACAGCATGGTACTGGTACCAAAACAGAGATATAGACCAATGGAACAGAACAGAGCCCTCAGAAGTAATGCCACACATCTACAACCATCTGATCTTTTACAAACCTGACAAAAACAAGAAATAGGGAAAGGATTCCCTATTTAACAAATAGTGCTGGGAAAACTGGCTAGCCATATGTAGAAAGCTGAAACTGGATCCCTTCCTTACACCTTATACAAAAATTAATTCAAGATGGATTAAACACTTAAATGTTAGACATAAAACCATAAAAACCCTAGAAGAAAACCTAGGCAATACCATTCAGGACATAGGCATGGGCAAGGACTTCATGTCTAAAACACCAAAAGCAATGGCAACAAAAGCCAAAATTGACAAATGGGATCTAATTAAACTAAAGAGCTTCTGCACAGCAAAAGAAACTACCACCAGAGTGAACAGTCAATCTACAGAATGGGAGAAAATTTTTGCAATCTACTCATCTGACAAAGGGCTAATATCCAGAATCTACAAAAACTCAAACACATTTACAAGAAAAAAACAAACAACCCCATCAACAAGTGGGCGAAGGATATGAACAGACACTTCTCAAAAGAAGACATTTATGCAGCCAACAGACACATGAAAAAATGCTCATCATCACTGGCCATCAGAGAAATGCAAATCAAAATGACAATGAGATACCATCTCACACCAGTTAGAATGGCGATCATTACACTGTTGCTGGGACTGTAAACTAGTTCAACCATTGTGGAAGTCAGTGTGGTGATTCCTTAGGGATCTAGAACTAGAAATACCATTTGACCCAGCCATCCATTACTGGGTATATACCCAAAGGATTATAAGTAATACTGCTATAAAGACACATGCACAAGTATGTTTATTGTGGCACTATTCACAATAGCAAAGACTTGGAACCAACCCGAATGTCCATCAATGATAGATTGGATTAAGAATATGTGAAAAAAAAAAGAATATGTGGCACATATACACCATGGAATACTATGCAGCCATAAAAAAGGATGAGTTCATGTCCTTTGCAGGGACATAGGTGAAGCTGGAAATCATCATTCTCAGCAAACTATCACAAGGACAAAAAAACCAAACACCGCATGTTCTCACTCATAGGTGGGAATTGAACAATGAGAACACTTGGACACAGGAAGGGGAACATCACACACCGGGGCCTGTTGTGGGGTGGGAGGAGGGGGGAGGGATAGCATTAGGAGATATACCTAATGTAAATGATGAGTTAATGGGTGCAGCACACCAACATGGCATGTGTATACATATGTAACAAACCTGCACATTGTGCACATGTACCCTAGAACTTAAAGTATAATAAAAAAAATTAAAAAAACAAAACAAACAAACAAAAAAACAACAAATACCCAGGGATGTGCATTTAGAAGCTGCCAAGACATTAAGCACCCAAGAGGTTCTTTTTGGTCTGTGTCTGTGCTTCTCAGGTGGAGCTGATGGCTGTACTTTCTTGAATTCAACAGTTGCATTTCCAGCATGTGAGGAATGTTTCTTACTGCTTTCAGGGATGGGCTTAATCTGAGAGTAACAAAACTCTTATTTCTTCCCCCTGGGGCCTTTAACACTTCAACATGTGGGACTGGGAATCATCTTTTTTAGGAAGTGAGAGAAATTGCAAGTATATCTAAACATTTTTGAGTAATACAATCTGCGAAAACAGTTTTATTATTCAACACTTCTGAAATTGAATGTGAACATGAAATAAACAAAACAAAACCAAAGCACCATAGGACTGAATGGTTTGCACAGGAGATGGAAGGATTAACTAGAAGCCTGAATATCTTTGTTGGCTTTATATACTTAATAGGCAGCCAATAGGAAACAAATTGTAAGCAAAAGCATATATTCCTATATGCCAGGAAAATTACCCTGTAAATACTGAATTATATGTGGCTAATCAATATTCATAATTTATCAGATTTCTTAAACTTATATTTGTAAGAAACATCTATAGAATAGTTGTTTGGCTTCATTAACTTTTGATTCTTATGTAGATATATATTTACATGTTTTGATGGTGTTGAAAGGCAATTCAATTATAAATAATAATTTCAAAATATTTCTGCAGAGAAAATGTTAACCCTAAAGTGCGGAATGATTGTAGAAAAGTACAACATCTTGAAAGCTCTTTCTAAGGAAGTAAAAATTAAGACCAATTTATTAGTAAAATAATTTATTAAGTCCAGATCCTAATTTTAGGTAACTTGAAGCCTTTAACATATATTTTAATAGTTCTGTCAAATACCTATTAATCTTTAAAATATCTTAAAAATCTTTTTAAAATTCTGGATTTCTCCTCTATAATTTAGATTAAATAATGATAAAGGGCAGACAAAAGGTGATAAGTCCTTTAAGGAAAATATATTTACTTCACATAGGTTTTATATTTTTTGTAATACTCCCAGAGTCATAAAATATAGATTTTTATATAATTTAACAGTGTTTGGCAAAACATTTGGCATATGATAGTTGTATCCTTCTGGATTTTGGGTTGCAAGCCATAAACACAACATCTGGCTAAGTTATAAGAAAAATAATTTATTGGAAGTGTATGCGGCTGTCACTCACAGATTTGATGGGAAGACTGGAGAGAATCAGGCTCAGAAAATGGAAAGGAAACAAGAAAGCCTCAGCATCAACATTCTCAGCTCTGGTCACATTGTAGAGTTGTCTAGTGTGATCTCCATGGCCAAACACCACTGCTGCTGCAAGCTGCCAATGGGAATAAATATATCTTTTTTAGGAAGTGAGCCTTTGTCTTTAGATCCCAAGCTCAACATTCAGCATCCTAGGTAGCAGCATTTAATCTGCTGAATCTAGGTCAAGTGCCTGCATCCTTACTTCCAGGAGTATGGAGAGACAGGGTCTGATCCCCTTCACCTTGCCAACTTGCACTCCAACCAAGACTTAAACAATGGAGGAATTTCCACCACCAAATAGAAAGAGGTTTTGGACAAAGGGAAACTAAGCAAAAACAGATGTCATCTAAATGTGGCATCCCATATTATACAGACAGTTGATTCTTGTTATTTGCAGTAGTTATAGTCTATAAAGTCACTGAAAACACTGAATTAGAGAGTGCTAAGCAATTACCTTTAGAGAAAATACAGGTATAGTTTCCTGTGAACTCTGGTCACAATATTTTCATCAACCAATCGATACATAACCTTGCTTTGTGTGTGTTTCTCTTTAAAGATGCCTTATTTAATATATATTGTTGATTCAACAACATTGAACTCTTGGCCAACAGCATTATAACTCATGCCTGAGCAAAGCTTATCTAACACGTCTTTTCTCCGTAAGTCACATCATAGCTTTGTTGCACTTAGAAATGCTAGATAGCACTTGGGCACTCTGTTGGGGGCCATTTTAAACAGCAAAATTACCAACAAACAGCACAAAAATGCAAACAATGTAACACTAGACAGACCTCAAAAAGCACACTGGTTTACAGTGTGAGAGCTGAAACAAGAAGGCAGAGCATGAACTTGTTCAACATCTGCTGGGAATGTGAGCATCGGGTAGCCCCAATTTTCTGCTTCTCTGCAGATGAGCATGTCTGTGAATGGCAGCAGAAGTGACATGAATATTGATTTGGGGCTACAAATAAATTTGCCCCAAATTTATATTTCTGTATTCACAAATATAAAATCTGTGAGCAATGAGGATAAGCTGTATATATGTGTGTGTGTGTTAACAAATATATATACCTAACAAATACTACTGTTTTTCAAACTGTAAAACATATACATGCATGTAAAAGCTGGGATTATGTACGTCAGTGATATAGCATATACAAAAATTCTGTACTGTATTGGCACTGAAACCACTCAATCCTGAAAATTCTTAACATATTTCCAGTATTAGATAAATGTGATAATGTTAGGAGGTTATATATATTTGCTCTTTATTTGATTGTCCATGTTAAATGTTAATACTTTGAAAACATTTTTGCATCTATGAATTTGACTATAGTTTGTGAGTTTAGTTTTACTTGGATACATCAAAATCTTTCAGCCATTATTCAAATATTCCTTAAGAAAAACTAGTATGCATGTCCTGTAATATATTTTCAGTTTCTAAACACATTCAAAGGTAATTATCTAACTAATTAATCATTCTCCATCTTTGTCCAAAGACATAAATGTTTATTCAAAGATTAAAACAAATGTTTTATTTTTTTCACACATCTGATGAGTTGAATAGACCTCATCAGTCAAATGACTTCCCAGGACACTTGGTAAATTAAAAATTTTGAAACTCAAATAAGCCTAACTCCCATCAGCATTTCCACCTATGGTTTCTTTCTAGCAGAACTAGCAGAAAGTTGGTATGGCTTTGTGTCTTCAATACCTTAATGTTTCTAATCTTTCTTAGGTATCTCTTGGCTCACTGACTTTTGACATTTGGTTTCTGTCAATAGAGATGATGATATAAAATATATCTTATGAGGAAATGAGGAGGAAGAGCTATCAGATCCAAAAACTATGTCCCAGATGGAAAACCTTGCCAGTTCAACAGTTATTTGTTGGCATTGTTGGTACCTCTGGCAAAGGTGGATCAGAAGGATAGTCTTAGGACAGGTTTGAGGCAAATGTTTGGATCAAAGATACAGGAGACTTTTACATCAACATAAGGTTGATTAAGGGAGGCAGAACCAAAAATATTACAAGTATGAACGGTCTGCCAGACAACTCAGTTCTAGACTCCGAAGACCTGATTGAAATATATCAGAAGGTAGCATTCAATATCTAGGAAATCAGAGAATGATTATGATTGATCCTAGAAATTGCAGGCTGCTTGGCCTCTGCTCCATTTATAGTACTTGCTAGAGTGGGTAGGCTCAGGTCTTGAGATATCATTTTAAGCAAGAAGGAGGTCAAAAGTTTACAGGATAAGGTCAGCTATGCTAGAATTAGCTTTTAGAAATAACAGGTCTACAATAAAATTAGATACAAATGTATGAGTTTCCTAGGGAAGGTGAATTCAGTTCTTGGAAAATAATAGCGAGAAATGGCAGATATTCTAAGACCTAATGTATTTTATATATTCATTTATCTGAAGTAAAAGCAATTTCTCATGTCTAAAGTAAAAAGAAATACCATAATTTATTGATTCTAAGATGCGCTTTTTACATTTTTAACATCTCTGAAACCTGGAGACATTTTACCATCAATGACATCCTACAATTAAAATGGAATGATTCTTTATCTTTAAACATAAAATAATGGGGCACCTTACAAATGGCGATGACCAAAATATGATAAAATATGGTAACACAGACATCCCTTGGTAAGCGCAAACTGGTTCCAGGACTCCGCATATACCCAAATCCACACATAATCATTTTTAGTTGGCCCTGTGAAACCCGCAGGTATGAAAAGTTGGTCCTCTCTATATGCAGGTTTGTATCCTGTGAATACTAGGTTTGGCTGAAAAATATCCCTGTATAAGTGGAGTTGCACAGTTCAAATTTGTGTTGTTCAAGGATCAACTGTATATCCTAAATTAAAAACAAAATTCTTTAGCGTTAAAAAAATATAATTGGGAAGCCATTAGCCTGAGACAGTTCTAGTGCTTTGGGTTCCTATTTAAGAGAAGAGAAGTTCAACTCAAGGCAAAAAGTAAAAGGAAACTGAAGTTTAACTGATTAGAAACTGTCAAACCAGCCTCTAATTAGGGAATTTTGATTTGCACCAATAAAAAATATTTTCTTTGCCTTGTTTCTGTCGGAAGCACCTTATAAAATTTCCCCCTGGGTATAGCCCAACCACTTATGGTCTGATGCTGCTGGGGTCATGAATCGCTGTTTACTCAAATAAACTATTTAAACGTTAAATGTGCCTAAGTTTACCATTTAACATTAGTAAAAACAGGATTGATATCTGTACAAAATATGCATTTTTTAAATTGTACTTTAAGTTCTGGGATACATGTGCAGAACGTGCAGGTTTGTTACATAGGTTTACACATGCCGTGGTGGTTTGCTGCACCCATCAACCTGTCTTCTACATTAGGTATTTCTCCTCATGTTATCCCTCCCCTAACCCCCCAACTCCCCAACAGGCCCTGGTGTGTGATGTTCCCCTCCCTGTGTCTATGTGTTCTCATTGTTCAACTCCCACTTATGAGTGAGAACATGCAGTGTTTGGTTTTCTGTTCTTGTGTTAGTTTGCTGAGAATGACGGTTTCCAGCTTCATCCATGTCCCTGCAAAGGACATGAACTCATCCTTTTTTTATGGCTGCACAGTATTACATGGTGTATATGTGCCACATTTTCTTTATCCAGTCTATCACTGATGGGCATTTGGGTTAGTTCCAAGTCTTTGCTACTGTGAACAGTGCTGCAATAAACATATGTGTGCATGTGTCTTTATAGTAGAATGATTTATAATGCTTTGGGTATATATCCAGTAACGGGATTGCTGGGTCAAATGGTATTTCTGGTTCTAAATCCTTGAGGAATCACCACACTGTCTCCCTAAAATATGCATTTTTAATATAACATTTTATTATTTCAACTTAGGGATCAACGGTACCCCTTTGGATCTCTTCCTGTTGGGTCAACTTCCTGTTATTTTATACAAAATTCTTTCTGTGTGTGTATATGTGCATTTTTCTCCCTAAAGAGTCTGTAGTTTTCATCCAATTCTGAGTTAGTAATTCAAAAAGTGGAAAACATCTCAAATAATCATAGATGGTTAATTTTTAATAGTCCAAATAATGATTACATAATAGGTGATAAATAATATTTTCTAATTATTACATTAAAGTAATTTGTATAGGTGACGTTTTTTCCGTTTTGATTCCTCATTACAGGGCAATTTTCCATAGCTTAACAGATATGAGGCCACCTAGATTTATAGCGGAATCCTTCATCTATAGCAAGAAAAAGTAGAAAGGAACCTCTACTATTTGAGTTCTCAAATACGTTGCTGTATTACATTTAATGTCTAGAAAATAGAGTCAGTTTTTATATCGACTTTAAAAATTAAGTATAAAACAAACTATACTTTTAGAATAACTTCTAATTTCAAAAAATAAGATGTTCTTTTTGTAAAATACATGCAATGGTAAGAAAAAAATGTCAGACAGTATCTAACTACAGAGATATTTTACCTCCCTGGTTAGCTGTATTCCTAGGTATTTTATTTTATCTTTTCTTTTTTGTGGCTGTTGTGAATGGGATTGCATTCTTTATTTGGCTCTCAGGTTGGACATTGTATATAGAAGTGCTACATATTTTTATACATTGACTGTATCCTGAAACTTTGCTGAAGTTGTTTATCAGGTCTAGGAGATTTTGGGCAAAGACTATCAGGTTTTCTAGGTACAAAACAATATGGCCTTCAAACTGGGGTAGTTTGACTTCCTCTCTTCCAATTTGAATGCCTTTTATTTCTTTATCTTACCTGATTGCTCTGGCGAGGACTTCCAGTATTACATTGAATAGGAGTGGTGAGAGTGAGCATCCTTGTCTTGTTCAGGTTCTCAGTTGAAATGCTTCCAGCTTTTGCCCATTCAGTACAATGTTGATTATAATTTTGTCATAGAATTACAAAAGACTGCTCAAAGAAATCAGAAACAACACAAACAAATGAAAACATACTATGCGCATGGATTGCAAGAATCAATACTGTTAAAATGGCTATGCTGCCCCCAAAGCATCTACAGATTAATTGCAGTTCTTATCGAACTACTGATGCCATTTTTCACAGAAAGAGTAAAAACGATTCTAAAATTCACATGAAGCCAAAAAAGGTCCCAAATAACCAAATGAATCCTAAGCAAAAAGAACAAAGCTAGAGGCATCACCTTACCCCACTTCAAACTATACAAGGTTACAGTAACCAAAACAGCATGGTACTGATACAAAAACAGACACATAGACCAATGCGACAGAATAGAGAGCCCAGAAATAAAGCCATAAACCTACAACTGTCTAATCTTTGATAAAGTTGACAAAAACAAGGAATGGGGAGAGGACTCCCTATTCAATAAATGGTGCTATCCAATAAATGGTTGAATAGCAGCCAGGCACTGTGGTTCATGCCTGCAATCCCAGCACTTTGGGAGGCCAAGGCGGGTGGATCACAAAGTCAGGAGATTGAGACCATCTTGGCTAACACGGTGAAACCCCCTCTCTACAAAAAATACAAAAAATTAACTGGGCGTGGCAGCATGCACTTGTAGTCCCAGCTGCTGGGGAGGCTGAGGCAGGAGAATGGTGAGAACCTGGGAGGCAGAGCTTGCAGTGAGATGAGATTGCACCACTGCACTCCAGCCTGGGAGACAGAGTGAGACTCTCTCTCAAAAAAAAAAAAAAAAAAAAAAAAAAATGTTGAATGGCATTTCAACCATTATTAAGGCTAGCCATGTGCAGAAGATTGAAACTGTACTTCTTCCTTTCACCATATACGAAAATCAACTCAAGATGGATTAAAGACTTAAATGTAAAATCTAAAACTGTAAAAACCCTAGAAGAAAATCTGGGAAATACCATTTTGGACATAGGCTCTGGCAAAGTGTTCAAGATGAAGATGCCAAAAGCAATTGCAACAAAACAAAAAAAATTACAAGTGGGAACTAAATTAACTAACTAATTAATTAACTAACTTTAATTGAACTAAAGAGCTTCTGAACGGCAAAAGAACCTATCAACAGAATAAACAGATGACCTACACAATGGGAGAAAATATTTGCAAACTATGCATCCGACAAAGGGCTAATATTCAGCATCTATAAGGAACTTAAACAAATTTACAAGCAAAAACCAAACAACCCCAATAAAAGTGAGCAAAGGACAAGAACAGACACTTTTCAAAAGAAGACGTACACGTGGCCAACAAGCATATGAAAGAATGTTCAACATCACTAATCATCAGAGAAATACAAATCAAAGCCACAAGACATACTATCTCAAACCAGTCAGAATGGATGTTATTAAAAAGTCAAAAAATAACAGATGCTGGTGAGGTTGCAGAGAAAAGGGAACACTTATACACTGTTGATGGGAATGTAAATTAATTCAACCACTGTGAGAAACATTTTGGTGATTTCTCAAAGAGCTCTGAATATAATCACCATTCAAACTAGCAATCCATTATTGGTTATATACCCAAAGGAATATAAATTGTTCTACCATAAAGACACATTCACACATATTCACTGCAGTACTATTCACAATAGCAAAGACATGGAATCAAACTAAATGGTAATAAATGGTAGACTGGATTAAAAAAATACATATATACCATGGAATACTACACAGTGATGATAAAAAAGAACAAGATCATGTTCTTTACAGCAACATATGGAGCTGGAGGCTGTCATCTTAAGCAAACTAACACGAGAGCAGAAAACAAAACACCTCATGTTATCACTTATACCTGGAAGCTAAATATTGAGTACAAGTGGACACAAAGAGGGAACGATAGATACCAGGGCCTACTTGAAGGTTGAAGGTGGGAGGAAGGTGAGGATAAAAAAACTACCCATCAGTTACTACATTTATCACCTGGGTGACAAAATATTTGTGTATCCGACCCCTGTGACACACAATTTACCTGTCTAACAAACCTGTACATGTATACTTGAACCTAAAATAAAAGTAAAAAAAAATCTAACTACATTCGGATCTTCATTTTGGAAGAAAAATTGGAATTGATCAGATAAATGAATTGTTTAAGAATGAACTCTCATCAGTAGGTCTTTGATAGTGAAGGGCAAAGCTCTGGCCACTGTGGAGAGGTGACCAAAAAAACTAGGTATTCTTTATTTAAAACAATAACAGAAAATTTGGGTTTTCATTTATCTATTGAACACTCAGGAGGTAAGATGTTGGGTTGCCTTAAAGATTCAAAGGAAGAAGGAAAATGGGTAAGAGTTTCCTTAAAAGGGGAGCAATAATGTGATAAACCGGGAAACAAAAAAAGGAAAGTAAGAAATTCTTTTTGTCAGAGATAGCTAGAAATTTAGTAACAATAGTGGCTGTCATTTAGCTTTTAATCTTTATTTTTTTTGTTCTGCAGCAATTATCCTCTAGTATACCATGGATTTGGTAAAAGATTCACACAATAATATTATGTTCATCATATTTTAAAGTACAGACATTTAAGAACACAGTTTTTGCAGCCAAGCTTACGTAGGTTCAAATCCTGACTCTAACACATGACTATCAGCCTCTCAGTGTTTCATTTACCTAAGCTCCAGAATGGGAGTAAAATGTACTGAATCCACAGATCTGGTCAAGATTAAGTCAGTTAATGTGTATAAAGGTCTTAGACCACTGCTAGGCATATAGTAAAAACTAAAAAAAAAAGTTTTGGAATAAAATGACCCATAGAAAACTAGAGCAGCCTGTGGAAGCATTGGGATTTAACTGCATAATCAAAAAATGAACCAGTAGCAGGGATTTAGAGTAAAATATCTTGGCAAGTATAAGTGTCCCTTCTGCATGCCCTTATTGTTTGTCATCTCAGGAAGTCTCAGAAATATGAATAAACCTGTTCCAGTTTCATGGGATGGAGGCTTGAATTGATTTCATTAGCATATTACTAAAGGGTCACTTGGGAGGGCTGCATGACTTTGGAATGCTTTGGCTACATATGCCAAATAGAAAGTGAAATTTCCCAGTCACCTAACTCCTCAGAAATACCCTGTGTTAACAATTTGATATACAGAATATACTCTTTCACTTTTTAGTCTTAATACAATTATTTTACTTTTGAATGAAGAAAAATGTGTCTCCAATAATCATTTTAATTTCCCTGAATTGATCAGCATGAAAAAAATCTTCAGTTTTCATTGCTGTCAAGGAAAGATACTGCATTGAAAATTGGGAGACATGAGATTGAATCTTCTGGCTTTAACTTGTTTTAGACTGTGTAAATTGCTTTATTCCTGAAGGACTCTGTTTCATCATATTTTAAATGGAAGTATTTAGCTAACTCATCCCTAATGTGTCTTCCATATCTAAAAATATATAATTTTAATGGCTCCATAGCAAATTGGGTGAATGAATTATAATAAAAGTACTTCTATTGCCTAAAGCAAGTTTTTTTATTTTTTGGACAATAGTTATTCAATAGCCCACAGTTAATTATGTCCAGGTTTCACCAAACAAGTCACAATTCTAAACACTTCCCAGTAGCTGGGAGAGCGATTCTTCACAATTTTTCCACATGTAGGATAGTTTCATATCTCAATTATATTGATTTGCAAGCCTCTTCACTCTTCTAATAGTGAAATATTTATTGAGAGTCCCAGCTGTACTTCATGTAGGTTCTCATGACAATCTCAGTAGGCAGAAGGCCAGTTGATGGCAGTCAACTTACTTGCCCAACCTATTTTTAAAGAGTATGTAGTCAGAAATACACCTACCATATAATTCAGCAATTTCACTCTGGAAATATAACCCTCAAAAGGATATCAGTATATTGAAGAGTTATCTGCACTGTTATATTGGCTGCAGCTCTATTTACAATAGCCAAGATATGGAAGCAACTTAAGTGTCCATCAGCAGGTGAATGAATAAAGAAAATATAGTACTTAGACACAATGGAGTACAGCCATTAAAAAGAATGAGATTCAGGCATTTGCAACAACATGGATGGAACTGGAGATCATTATGTTAAGTGAAATAAGCCAGGCACAGAAAGACAAACATTGCATGTTTTCACTTATTTGTGGGATCGAAAAATCAAAACATTAAACCCATGGAGATAGAGAACAGAAAGATGATTACCAGACAGGGGAAGAATAGTGGGGGTTCTTGGGGGAAGTAGGGATGATTAACAGGTAACAAAAATTAGTTAGAATGAATGAATAAGGCCTAGCATTTGACAGCACAATGAAGTGACTATAGTCAATGATAATTTAATTGTACACTTAAAAATAACGAAAGGAGTATAATTTGACTGTTTACAACAATAAATTTTAAGGGAATGGATACCCTATTTTCCATGATGTGATTATTAAGCATTGCATATCTGTATCCAAACATCTCATGTACCCCATACATATATATATATATCAATTATGTACCCACAAAAATTAAAAATAAAAACAAATAGAGAATTGAGTCAGAAAGACCAATCTATAGCAGTTGGTGTTATAATTGGTGGTAGCAGTGGAAAAGAAAGCAGACAGATCTATAACACAATCTGAGGGAAGAAATGAAAGAAAGGGATGATCAGCTATGTCCTCATGATCTGACATTTGATATCTAGCTATCACACCAGATAAGGCATTAATTTCTGGAACTTTTTTTTATCCAACTTCCTGAAGTTTTGTCACTATTATCCTTTACCACCTAGTCTGCAGTTGTAATATTACTTGATAGAAGTGGATATTCTTTAGAACCAGTAGCACATAAAGACATTATTCATTTAGCAATTGAGATTTAAGTTGTCAGATTTGCTTCTGGCACAAAGACTAATAAACTAGGGGCCATTGTGGGGAATACTGTGGGGAACTAGAATTGGGAAAACTCATGATAACTGAAAACACATTGGCAGTTGGAAAGGTTGGTAAAAGGAGAGTGTATAAAAGGTAGAGGGAGCTAATAGATAAGCCCTCTGAAAATTTCCTTGACTTGTATATTTTCCGGAAAGCTGGCCCTCAATCAAAGTTCCTAAGAAACGGAATTAATTGAAAATGTAGATGCTCTAGCTTGAGATGCTTTGAATTTATTTATTCAGCTCAAGGCATTTGCTCTTCATATATGTTATTTTAGGATTATGATGCCAGATGTTTCTTGTGCAGGATACTGGCAATGAAATTCTTTACATATTTACCTTTTGATTTCTATCTTGGAGGCTTGACTGAATGCCACATGACTGGAATTAAAATAAATACCCAATCCAACTTTTAAGTTAAGCTTTGATAACTTTTCTCACATAGATATATACTTAACAAAACTTAATATCATTAATAGTAGGCAGTTTTCTCAATTTTTGTTGATTCTATCTTGTCTGCAATCATACCCTGTGAAATAAAATTAAAAATATATAATTACAGTCCTCTCGGTAGGCTGTTGAGTATTTTGAGTTAAAAAGCACTCTGTGCTGGCAGCAGAAACACAGAGGCAGCAGTCTAATTTCCTCTATTTCACTAGGTGCCTGCTTAATTGCAACCTTCCATTTACCAGCTCTCTGGCGGCATGCCATTTTTGCTTGTATATTTTTTCATTCAGTTTATCATTCATTTGTATTTCATCAAGTAACATATAATAGAGACTGCGCTGTTTGCTCTGTAGCTTGCACACACATTCAGTTGAGCCATTTCTATATTTTGTAGAGTTGATTTTAACTCAGAGAAGAAATACATTTGTATAAAAATTTAGACTTCAAAAGGTTTTGTTAAGGTGTCTCAGAATTATGAGAAATAACAGAAGAGTGTAAGAATCATTTTAGCTGTCAGATTGAAGAGTAAGATGATAGACTGAAAGGAATATGAATCGATGTTAGTGGAGGAGTTTTGCTGTCATATAATGTATTGTGTTAATTATTTTTAATGGAAGAAAAGATTCTTGGTACCAGTTTTCAAAACTGTTATCTTGTATATGTATGTAGAAAATGTAATTCTTCAAACCATCCAATTATTTAATGAAGTCAATAAATCAAAAAATGAAAAATATTCACTAAATATACAATTATATGTTATTGTTTATATACATTTAATTGTATACATGTAAAATATACGGAGTTTCTTTTCAGCTGAAGCAGTTTTGTTATTTTTGTGGTGTTAAAATTGTATATAATACATTAGGTTTAATAGAATTAGAGATATTTGGTCTGGTTTACAGTAAATTTATTCAACTTAGATTGTAATCTACATGAAGCCAGAGAGTTTGTCTAACTTATTTAGCAACATATTCTGAGACTATCACAAAGTAAATTCTTAATGTTATTGAGGTACATAAATATCAATATTTAAGTGGTTTTTTTCCTAAAGAGACATGCAGTTAAGATTTAACAACATTGTACTGTCTTTGTGAAGGTTCTGGTCAACTGTTATGAAAAGACAAACTCAGGAAGATAGTAGAGAAGCTGAGATGAAGATAATTCAATCTAGAACTTTAGAATACAAATGTTAGCTTTTGTCAGGCTAAAAAAAGATTCAATATAAATGTTGGCTTTTAATTTTATATTTAGAGGGAAAAGAGATGACCGGGAGTTACGGGATGAATCAAATGGGAAGGTGAACAAAGGATTACTTCAGAGTGATGAAAATGTTTTATATCTTGATTGTGGTGGTGGTTACATTTCTGTATCCATTTGCCAAACTCAGAGCTATATGCTTAAAATGGGTGTTATTTACTGTTTGTAAGTAACATTCTACTTCATATATCTATAATATGTTACTAATATGTTTGCAAATAAAATTTTATTTGTTATTACTGTTTGTAAGTAATTGATTTAAAAAATGTTCTCCAGGAGGAAAAATAAATAAAAAAACTGAAAATAAAGGCAATAGTTGACATTGCATTTTTTAATAGGCTCTAGCCAGTAAAACATTCTAAAACATAACTAGAAGCCTGATCTGGAAACAATTCGCCAACTTGGAACATGTTGACTAGAAAATCGATGACTGTCATTTTCATTTTATTTTTCACCTTTTCTGGCTACTAGCCACTGAATAAGGAATGCAGAGAAAATGTTAGAGGCCAGAAAGAATCACAAAATCTCCTTGAACTCTTAGATTATGATTAGACAGTAAATTAAAATGAGGATCCCTCATTTCTGAACAAGCATATTTTTATAATGACATCAAAATTGTTTTTTAAAAGTAGTTTTTGTCTCTAATTTTCCTGTCATTGATCATGTTTATTCACTCAGCAACATTCCTGCCTCATTTGCTGGGACTAGCTTAACATTTGGCTATGCTTTGAGGGTCTGTGTCATGAAACCTTATCTGACTTCAAATTATGTGATCCTTTAAGTTTCTCCACAAGAATGCAAGCTCAGTCATGTAATCGCAGTGGTTAGCAATGAAACCATCATGTAATGTACTATAAATAAGTAACTCAGGGATAAATTAATCTCTCCATTGGATTTTCAGAACTTCCTTCAAGAAAGTAGCTCAGAGCAGACAGTTACGGGTTTGTGTGTGTGTGTATGTGTGTGTGTGTGTGTGTTTACCACTATCTTCTACAGAAAAGTTCATAATATGTTCTTATTTAACTTTTAGTTTCCAATATCTTATGTTCAAATGCCAATTCTATTTGCATTGATAATCTATGAGTCTGTTGTAATGATCATTTTTCATAGTTATTGGCTATCCACTATGTTTTCAACACTCTTTAACATGTTTTGGGGGAATTTTCTCCCTTATTTATAAATCCTCTTTTCTCAGAGAAAATGCCAGAAATTTTATTTCCCAGGCTCCCTTGCAATTAGGCCATGAACATGCGACCTAGGCTCTGCCAAATGGAAGCATCCATTCAGGAGTATGATTTGCAAGAATAGATATCATGTACTGTTACCTCATGTATCTAGGCATAAACTTGGGCACATACAGTAGAAACAGGATCTTGCTTTGTCACCCAGACTGGGTTGCAGTGATGCAATCGTAGTTCCCTGCAGCCTGGAATTTCTGGTCTCAAGAGAGCCTCTCACCTTAGCCTTTTGAGTAGCTGGGATTACAGGTATATGACACCATGCCTGGCAAATGTTTTTATTTTTATTTTTATAGAGAAAGGGATTTGCTATATTGCTCAGGCTAGTCTTGAATTCCTGGCTTCCAGTGATTATCCTTCCTTGGCTTCCTGAAGTGCTGGGATTACAGGCTTGAGCCACTGCACCCAGCCTCCCAATGACTAATTAACAGAGAAGAGGAAAGAGAGCCTGATTTGGTTTATAGATCACCCTTCATGTTATACAAAGAACATGAACCTCCGTATTGTGACAGTAGTACTCAGAGATATTCCTAAAAGAACATGGGAAAGAATAATTATTTTAATGTGAAGAATGTTGAGCAACTTTCCCCATTGTTCTTTTGTCTTGGAAGGTGGAAATATCTGAAGTACTGTTCCACAATCATTCATGGATATTGATGAACAGTTTTTTTTTTTTTTTTTTTTGAGATGGAGTCTCACTCTGTTGCCCAGGCTGGAGTACAGTGGCCCAATCTTGGCTCACTGCAAGCTCCGCCTCCTGGGTTCAAGCTATTCTCCTGCCTCAGCCTCCCGAGTAGCTGGGACTACAGGCGCCCACCACCACACCTAGCCAATTTTTTGTATATTTAGTAGAGACGGGGTTTCACCATGTTAACCAGGATGGTCTCGATCTCCTGACCTCGTGATCCACCCACCTTGGCTTCCCAATGTGCTGGGATTATAGGCGTGAGCCACCGTGCCCGGCCGGGGAAGAGGTATTTAGATAGATAACAAAATGTACCTACAGTGTGTAATTATTTTTTCCCATGTGACTTATCAACTGAAGATTGTCACTGGGAAGGAGATGAGCAATATTCTGATAGAAAAGGGTGATCCAGCTAATGAATGTCAGTAACCATGCCGATATTGAATGGAGTCATTCTTGCTTTTACTTGTTTTTGATTGTTTTTGTTTTTGAGACATTCTCAGTCTGTTGCTCAGGCTGTAATTCAGTGGTGTGATCACAACTCACTGCACCGTTGACCTCCTTGGAATTAAACAGTCCTTCTGCCTCAGCCTCCTGAGTAGCTGGGACCACAACTGCATGCCACCATGTCCAACAAATTTTTGTATTTTCTGTAGAGACAGAGTTTTGCCATGTTGCCCAGTGCTGATCTGGAACTCCTGAGCTCAAGTGATCCATCCGCCTTGGCTGCCCAAAATTCTGGGATTACAGGCATGAGCCACCGTGCCCAGGCTCATTCTTGTTTTTGTGAGATTATGCACTGGATCAGCATGTCCTTCCCTTAGCACTATCTGACCAATTATTGGCTGTATTTGATGGCCAGTTCACCAGTGGCAGAAGTCTTAGAAGGCAAAACTCTTAACCTCTGATATTAATAGTATACCTGGAGGTGAGGTAAGAACTAACCGAGAAGGGTTAAACAAATTACTTGGTGGTAGGCTGATGATACTAAACCTATTCTACCATGAATTAGACTGTGATTTGACCTCACTGGAATTAATTAAAATTTTGGATTTGGAAATTTGGATTTCCCCTCCCTCTTTTCCAGAGACAATATCTATGGACTTATTAAAATGCCTTGTCTACAATTGTGGTGTCCCATATACCAATGCTTTTGACCATGGAAATGATTTTTACAGAAACGGAAGTCATGTATAGATATATACTGTTTGGATTTAGAGATATAGCTAGGCACTCAGTCACCCAAAAGCTGCTGGTCTTGATAAAAGTGTGTAAGATTATTGAACACATATTATGGCACCAACCTTGTGAAGCTGGAATACCATCTTGCAGAATAAGGCAGAAGCTTCTTCCAAAAGTAAGAAAACAAAGAGATTGAAAGCCAGAATTTCACGTGTCACTTTTACGTCTTATGATCCCTTAACAAAAACTGTGTTTCATATTCTATGACCTTTGGCTTCGCTGGCTTGGAAGACGTAGTGCCAGAGTGAAGAATGCTTCCAACATGACACCCAACTATATTTTTGTAGAACTAGGAGATGAGACTATTACATAACCATTTCAAGCTTTTTGTGCCACTATATGAATAGGTCAAAAATGGAAGTTATAGTTTTGCTGGGGTGATTGACCCTAATTATCAAAGACAACAAGGGCTGACACATGTAGTACAGAAATGAATATTTAAAATACAGGGGATACTCTGGCCTTCATAGTGCTATTATAGCTAGTAGTAAAATGAATGGAAGATCCATGGATGCGTACACAGCAGGCAAGACCACCAATCCTTTTGTATTTAAGGAATAAAATTTCATTTACTGTGACAGGTAAGGATTCTGAACAGCTGAAGAACTAGATGAGGAACAGTTGAGGAAAAAGAATTCTAGAATACATAATAGAGAAAGAAAATTATAACTTGAAATAATGAGCAGTTCCAGAAATGAGGAATATAGTATCTACTCACATTCCCTGTAGTCTCTTATACATATTCACATATTTCAAAATGTTTTTCCTCTCTCCCTTCCCCCTATTATTTTATATTTATATGTTCTTCTTTCACAATGTAGTCCATAAGTTAAAGAATATAAAGATGACATTATGATGGACTTAGAACAGTGATGTCTACCACCTAGATATCTTAGTTTAGAATTGGATGGAGAAACTTATGAGGCTTTGGATTTGCCATCCTTTTAGAGGTAGGGCGCTTGTATTTTCATTTCTATGAAGAATAGTTCCATCATGTTAAGCTGTGGCATTTTCTTATTGTTCAAAGTTTAAATATATTTTTTTAAAAACCTGGTGATTTTGGGAGGTCACAAAGCAGATAGTAGCAGATGGCAGGATATTTGGCATCTTTTGTGGCCATCAGCGTGTTGTGAACTATGTTGTGAATTATCAATGTTGTGAATCCCTTCTCTCTAAGACAGAAGTTCCTTTTCCCAGCTTCTCTTATAACTGAAATATAGATATTTAATATAAGCTCTACCTATCAGGCACATTGCTCAAGAATTCTGCTTGGAAGACAGTGACACGAAGAAGGAGGCATTCATAGGCTCTTTCAGGCAATTTTGGCAGAGCCGGTCGAGAGATTTCAGTTTTGGGAGTATAAGCAGCAGAAACTGTAATGGCTGTGTCCAGGATGTGCCTCTAGTCTTTTCTTAGGAACTATCCCTGGCTCTGTAGCCTCTAAGCATGATCCCAGAGAATCTGTGGGCCACCCAATAATTAATAAATTCCTTTTCCTTTTCTACCTAACCTGCTGGAATGATTTTTCCCCATATGTGTATTTATTTACAGTATTCTCCCTGAACATAAATGAACTCAAAGAACAAATAATCTGAAAGAACACCTGACCTACATGCATACATACATGTGGGTATGTGCATGTTTGTCTATGAGCATGTGTGTGTATGACATGGGATTAATTCAGTTTTAATATTTCCTTGTTTTTAGAGCTTCTAGTCTGTAAGTTTTCACATTTTCATTTTATACTTATTTGGTGAAATATTTTCCAAGCGTCCAAAAATAGAAAAAAAATAGATTTTGAGATTCTCAGTGTCACCCAAAGAAAACTTTTGAAATAGTCTCACGGTATTTTTATCTTTTCAAAAGAAAATTTCAAGGTATTCCTACTCAAAATTTCATTATCAAGAAAATATCCTCAATTTTACTAACTTATATAAAGGAGTATATATCATATATATGACTTCCAGAACATTATTTCTTACTGTGTAAAATAGGCCAGGCACAGTAGCTCATACCTGTAATCCCAGCACTTTGTGAGGCTGAGGTGGGAGGATCGCATGAGACCAGGAGTCCAACACTAGCCTGGACAGTATAGTAAGACTCATGGTCTATAAAAACTAAAGTAAAATAAAATAATTGTTAATAGTTTGAGGCCAGAATTTTTATTCTTTGTTCAGTGATCTGGAAAGTCCAAGCACTTATTAATTTTTCTGTTATTTCTTTTCTTTTTTTTGAGGCAGAGTTTTGCTCTTGGTGCCCAGGCTGGAGTGCAATGGCACAATCTCGGCTCAACACAGTCTCCACCTCCTGGGTTCAAGCAATTCTCTTGCCTCAGCCGCCCGAGTAGCTGGGATTACAGGCACCCGCCACCACGCCCAGCTAATTTTTTGTATTTTTAGTAGAGACGGGGGTTCCTCCATGTTGGTCAGGCTGACCTCGAACTCCTGACCTCAGGTGATCTGCCCGCCTCGGCCTCTCAAAGTGTTGGGATTACGGGCATCAGCCACCACATCTGGCCAATTTTGTTTGTTTGTTTCTATAGTAAATATACATTTTATGGAAGTAAATTTATATTTTAAAAAATACTCTTGTAAACATTTGTTATGATTTGTTTTCATTGTCAATGTCTGTTTTCATTGCTGATCAAGCCCAAATTACACAGTGAATGAATCGTACACATTTTCAGTGAAGTTAGGAATGTCTAAAACAGTTTTTAACTATTTAAGCCAGTAGATCATGACAAAGCCAATCTTGTCACTTGGTCAGCTTACTCAAATTAATAAACTGGCCATTTTCCAGTGCAGTGCTTGTCTCTGAAAGGCCAGGGCCTCATTCAGGGTATTTTTCCTTAGCTTCTATCTGGCCCTTATACCTGAATTAGGAATCTGAGAGGAATAACATCTGGAGAGGTTTATAAGCTCAAGTTACTATTGTATTTCTCTTGCTGTTTAGGGTAGAATCTAGTCACAATTAAAGGAAAAAAGGAAAAGCTTCCCAAAATGTCCGCCCTTCACGCCTCTTGCTGTTCAGATATTTCCTCTGGGCTTTCCGCCCTGATTTCCTCTGGTTTTTAGTGCTTTTATTTTTCATTCAAGCATTAGAAGAGGGAGTACTTAAAACAGATAGACCAAAGGAATTACGTCCTATGTGGTATAGATCCAAGAGCTCCGTTCTGATGTCTTCAGGGCACACAGAACAAAACTACTGGGCCTCTAAGGGCTTTGGGGAGGTGTAAGGAGTCTGGAAATAATCCAGCTATCCTCACCAGAGTTTGTGTGCAGTCCTGGAGTCGTCAGGGATTACGCATGAAAGAAAGAAATTCTCTCCTCTGCTCACTGGCCGCGCAGCAGGCAAAGCACTAAATCTCCTGGTCCCTTCTACTTGTGGATTTTAATTGATAGGGCTGGTACACAGAGTAAAGCCATTTGGGCACAAATGACAGGGGTTGGCATTTAAACAAAAATGGCAACTTTAATTTTATTTTCATCCAAATTAGAAAGGCAAAAAAAAAAAAAAAATCAGAAAAGAAAAACCTCGTTTTTTCAAACGAAAAGTGAGTTTTTAAAACATTTGGTTTGCAGGAATTAAAAAAAAATAATTAAAACAAAACTTGTCGATGTCATTTTAAAGTGGTTGGTTAATAAGCTTTGGCTCATGATTTCAATCTGAAATTTCCCTAGACTACCCTATTTATGATAGAAGCTGAATTTTACAGTGGCATTTTATGTGCCTGGGCTACATTTTTAAGCCCAGTCCTGTTGTTTAGGGCCAGAAATGGACACAATTTAATTCTGTTTATTATAGAAATCAAGTGCTTTTGGAAAGAGATTGTGAGCAGCTGCTTAATATTGTCTTTCTGTTAATATAGAGGTTCATTTCTCATGCCTTTTGAGGAAAAAGCAGTTCATGAGATTTCTAGAGGCTCTTTTCTACAGAAATATAGGTTGGCTGCCAGGATTTAGCAGCAAAAGAGATTTGCTGTTAATTGGTGGGGCTGGCTGTCTCTGACAGGTGTCAAATTAAGACATGTACTCCAGTAGAATTTCTAGGGTTGTGCAAAGAAGACATCAGTAATCAAAATAGAAAAATAAAACATTTTTTTGTTATACAATTTCCCAGCTAGTTTTTAATCTCATGTAGCTGAATTCAATATGAAGAAAGTTTTTGGAATGAGGATGACAAGGATTATTTCCACTTTCCTTAGAAGACTGTGTTCATCAATAGTTAACAAAATTAATTTTGTATTTAAAAAAATCTAGTTAAGATAATTGAGCAAATTTTAAGGTGAGATGATGGTTTTAATAATTGCATTTACAATGGTAAGTAACTGAAATTCACAGTCTCTTGAAGCAGGCCCTTGCATATAGCATTTGATTCTTTCTACAATGATATAAAGAACCTATTAAATTTGGTGGAAAATAGCAATGGCATTTAGTCCTTAAGCTATTTTTTTATGTTTGGTAATGATATGAATAAAAACCAAGGATGAGACATTCTTATACTCTCATAATGGCTGGCTCTGTTTCTCCATCCACTATCTTAAATCTTAGGGTCCCTTTTTCTTAGTGCTAAGAAAGTGACAGCCAACTGCATCTCAGAACTGCAGCAATGCTGAGTCAATAAATAAAAATATCCAGGTAATATCCTTATCCTTAAGTGAAGCTTATGAACATAAGTTATACTGAACTACTTTGAAAGTTGGAATACCATTGAGGAATTATTAAATGGAATAGAATTTGTACTACACCCACATTTTGGGCAAAATACTCATTTAAAATATGCCTTAAGGAATATGCCTTGAGGAAATATACCCCAGTGGATTTCTAAAAGCATGCTGTGGTCTTATAGGTAGACTGTGATTTCTGCATTAAGACTACATGGGGTGAGGTTATTTCTGTCTGTGTTCCATGAATACTTTGCTTTACATGATTTTAGAAAAACTAGTTTGAATTTCTTCATTCATTGACTTATCCTTCTGTTAAAAAAAAGCACTAATTTTAAAATTTATTGCAGAAAAAAACACTTTTGGACTGAGCTATGTAAAATGACTCAGAAGTAAAATGTATAAGGGTCAGATAGAATTTGCCACCAGTCTGCCTAAAAGACTGAAGTATTTGAGTATGGATTATATTTCATCCGGTTGGTAGCACTTTGTGAAGCTGCATTTCAGGATGGCCTGTTTTCAGTTTCCAACTCAAATAAGAGTATTATTGAATTAGTTGGTAATCAAAATATACAGTCTCGCACCCTGGAAACTTGATTTGTGAAGAAATCTCTTTGAAATAAAAGAGGTTAGGTACGTATACTCTTTTATGGAAATGAAAATGCATAATATAAAATTTCAGTTCTTGAGACTTTTTGGATACCAAATTAGCACTCAAACTCAAGACCTCAGAAGGATGTTGGTGCAGCAGGGTGAGAAAACTTGGACCTCTGATAACTGCAGTGCTGCTATCTCCACTCTGGACTGCCAGAGTGAATTACAGTTTTTGTTTAAATACTGTAGGCCTGTTTGTCTGTTTTGTCATATAAAGTTGAATATAACACTAACTGATAGCATTTAATTAAGTAAATTGAGCTCAGTCAACTGTATGCATTTCTCTCTCGCTCTTTTTCTCCTTTGCCTCCCTCCCACCCTTTCTTTTTCTCTCTTGTCCCCCTCCCCACTCCTTTCCTTTTGGATTGGTAAGTAATACAGACACATATGCATAATAAGGCCATAGGCATGAATATACCAAAATGTACTTCAAACAAAAGGAAATAAAGCTTGATTTTAAGTTCCAGGCTCTGTGTTCACACTTACTTTCTGCACTCCACAGATATTTTAACAATACTTATCATTTATATGCATAATCCCCCAGTCCTTTTTTTTTCAATCAAGACTACAATGATGGTGAATGAAATAGTATGAGAAAACAAAACTTGACATAGAGTGGACATCAAAAAATGTTATTTGCTCTTTCTCTTTCCTTTAAGGAATGAGACAATGGTATAGTTCACATACGAATTTGGAGTACTTTTCAGGTTTTGAAAATTGTGTTATTCTTTTACATGTTTTAAAATAAAGTAGCTGATAGTAACACCTACTTGTGGTATGGAATACTATTTGGAAAAGGAATGGCAAGTAAATTTATATCCTACAGCTGCAAATTCATTGTCCTCAAATGGAGATAAAACTCAAATTAGCTGATGTCTTTTCAAATATAGTACAATTTGTATCCTCAAGAATTTTATTTTATTTTGTTTATTATTATTTTTTTTTGAGATGGAATCTCACTCTGTTACCCAGGCTGGAGTGCAGTGGCTCACTGCAACCTCTGCCTCCTGGGTTCAAGCCATTCTCCTGCCTCAGCCTCCTGAGTAGCTGGGATTACAGGCGTGTGCCACCATGCGCAGCTAATTTTTTTGTATTTTTAGTAGAGACAGGGTTTCACCATGTTGATCAGGCTGGTCTTAAACTCCTGACCTTGTGATCCACCTGCCTCAGCCTCACAAAGTGCTGGGATTACACGTGTGAGCCACCACACCCGGCCTTTTTTTTTTTTTCTAAATGGACGAGAGGTTTTTAATGTTGCCCATGTTGGCCTTGAACACGTAGCCTTGCCTCCTTATGCGCCAGGACAACTGGCCTGAGCCACCGCGGCTCCTATCCTGGAGAATTTTATAGTCTTTGATTAAGTAAACCTTTATCAGCCAATAGGAAGACTGGTATTTCATATACATGGTCTCCAGTATTCTACATATGGAATAACAATTCTTGTCTTACTGTATATGAAGAAATTGGCGGCTTTCTTTACATGGCTGTATTATCTGCTTTCACATCTTAGAGAGAAAGCCATCACCTGAACCATTTACTTTTCACTTTCTTGAACTGCCGCGTGGGAATGCATTTAAAACAATTTGAACTTTATACATGATGAGCATGATCCAATTTTAGTCTTGTCCTATATTTCCAAAAAATGTGGCTTATTTTCATAAATTACTTTTACATATGTTTCTGACCCTCTGTTATGGTTATATAAAAAGGCAAAATGCATGGAAATAGTACCAGACAGTCATCCTGTTTTAATACAATTTTCAGTATAATTATATGTGCTATAAAGTTTCAAATAACATTTGAATCAACAGGCAAATTTTGGGGGTGCTTAAATTGAACTGAACTTCTGAACATCAAAGTTTGCTTTTCAGTGGTTAAAAGATTGTTTTAGAGAAAGTGAATACCCACCGTCAAGTCGAGAGTTATTTATAATTTTTTTTTACAGTCTAGCCTGCTACATTTGACCTCTATGTACCTTTTCCACTTAGCTTGCTAGTGAGAAATGGAAGCATTGATTTCAGAAAATGACAGGTATTTTTTCCTAAGGTGGTGAATGCATATTTTGAATTGTGTCCTGTTATATCCAAATTGAGAAACGATAAATTACTAGATGTGAAAAAATGTTTATAATTCATATTAAATTAAGCTTATGGCCAGATGATGTCAACTCTCACTATAAAAGATGATGTTTTCCATTTAATAACAACTTTTATATAGATTTTATAATGCTCTCCCACTTAAAAAATGCACATGTGATCCCAACAACTCCGTGAAATTTCTTATTAATGTCATTTTATTGGAAATGAAGGAGTCTTAGAGGTTTAAGGACAAGCTGAACATCTGGTTAGTTTTTGAACTGAGATTGTTATAGTGGGTGGTTAGTCAGACAGTAACAGGGCAGGAGAGGCCCACACACTCCACCAGGAAAGTCAGGCAACCATCAGGTGATGGTCAGGCAGTTGCCACACTGCCTCTCTAAAACAATCATAGGTTGCAGCCAGCACCAGGGAAAGGCAGTCTCCCTATAGATAGGACACCCCTGAAACTAGTGATCAGCAGCTTCCTGATAAGATCTCAGGAGCTGGGTAAATGAGCTCAAGCATGCACACTAAGAGGCAAAATGGCAGTTTAACTAGTATATGATCTTCCAGGGGCATTTGACTGGTAAGGGAAGAATGCCTCAGATGAGCATGCATGCAACGCCAGTAAACACACTGCGCATGCTCACCTATCAAATGCTAGCAGGCCACTGCGCATGCGGGTAGCTCACCCTAAGGGAAGAATCAAGGGAAATGGGACACAACACACCAGAAGTATGCCAACATATATAACCTCAAGTCAAAGTCCAAACCTCACACTTGACCTCCAAGATGTCCGCTTGGCCCTCTTCCAAATGTACTTTCTTTTCATTCCTGCTTTAAAGCTTTTTAATAAGCTTTACAGGCCTGCTCTAAAACTTGCCTCAGTCTCTTCTTCTGCCTTATGCCCCTCAGTCAAATTCTTTCTTCTGAGGAGGCAAGAATTGAGGTCGCTGCAGACCTGTACTGATTTGCCACCGGTAACTCGGGTAACTTCCACGGCTAACAAGATCTTCTGATTTTTGGTCTGTTGTTCATTGTGTGCCACAACTACTTCTAATCTCATATGAGAAGTCTTTTTCAAGAGACAGAGGTAAATGAAATGAATAATATAGAAACAGCAAAATTTAATCTGTGATGTATCAGGTGGCAAGTTTAAGCTAAGCCACATGTAAATGAAAGTTATGGGGGAAGAGAAAAGCCCCTCAGAGAGGAAGTGTTTCCAAAGAGACAAAGGGTGTGGTTCCAGTTCCCTATCTTCCAGCTCCATCCTGTAACCCACCTGAACTGTCAGGTTCCCCTCTATAGTTTTTTGGAAAGAGATTAAAAAAAAAAAAACATAAAAAATGATGAAATGATGTTCTCAAGTGATAAATAGACAAGTCATTTTATTTTATTTTATTTCTTTTGAGAGAGAGTCTTGCTCTGTCACCCAGGCTGGAGTGCGGTGGCGCAGTCTTGGCTCACTGCAACCCCCGCTTCCCGGGCTCAAGTGATTCTTGTGCCTCAGCCTCCCAAGTAGCTGGGATTACCGGGGCCTGCCACCACGCCCAGCTAATTTTTGTATTTTTAGTAGAGATGGGGTTTCACCATGTTGGCCAGGCTGGGCTCAAACTCCTGACCTCAAGTGATCCGCCTGCCTCGGCCTCCCAAAGTGCTGGGATTACAGGCGTGAGCCACTGTGCCCAGCCAGAAAAGGCATTTTAAATTTTGTTCCAGTTCTTAGAAGATGGAAAATAACACTCTTTCCTGCCAATATCTCTGCACACACACAAAAATGAAAAGCTCTAAAATATTTGAAATATTTAAGCTGAATCTAAAGAATAACCATTCAAATTCTGACATAGATACATTTAGTATATTATTATTAATTACTGACATTGTTTGAAAAGTGTCTCTCTGGGCCGGGCATGGTGGCTCATGCCTGTAATCCCAGCACTTTGGGAGGCCGAGGCCGGCAGATCATCTGAGGTCAGGAGTTTGAGATCAGCCTGGCCAACATGGTGAAACCCCATCTCCACTAAAAATACAAAAATTAGCTGGGCCTAGTGGCATGCACCTATAATCCCAGCTACTTGGGAGGCTGAGGCACAAGAATCACTTGAGCCTGGGAGGCGGAGGTTGCAGTGAGCCAAGACTGCTCCACTGGGTGACAGAGCGAGACTCTCTCCCAAAAGAGATAAAATAAAATAAAATGACTTTTCTATTTATCACTTGAGAACATCATTTTTTGTGTTTTCATTTTTTTAAAATCTCTTTCCAAAAAACTATAGAGGGAACCTGACAGTTCAGGTGGGTTACAGGATGGAGCTGGAAGATAGGGAACTGGAACCACACCCTTTGTCTCTTTGGAAACACTTCCTCTCTGAGGGACTTTACTCTTCCCGCATAACTTTCATTTACATGTGGCTTAGCTTAAACTTGCCACCTGATACATCACAGATTAAATTTTGCTGTTTCTATATTGAATTGCTTCAACCTGGGAGGTGGAGGTTGCAGTGAGCCGAGATGGTGCCACTGCACTCCAGCCTAGACGACAGAAAGAGACTCTGGCTCAAAAAATAATAATAATAATAATAATAAAAAAAGAAAAAAGAAAGAAAAGAAAAGAAAAAACAAAAATGTCTCTCTGGCTGAATCCAACCATTTCAAAGAGTCTGAATACTAAGCTCAGGCATCTATTTCCTCTTTTCTGAGGATTCTGCTGCAATTACAGAAAAACCTTAAAAACAATAAAGAAGTAATATTGTCATTAGAAATCAAGAAAACTTTCCTTCAGAATAACAAAAGTTAAAAGAATTCCTAAAGAATGAAATAAAAATAAGACTGAGGGATAAAAAAGAGAGAAAACTCTGGCCCTGGGCACTAGATATAAGCATAGATCTTCTCTAGAGACTCCAAAGTCAGAACCAACTTGTGCAAAGGAATGGGCCAGGGAGTAATGAGAACAACATTAAACAGCCTTGTAACTGCCTCTTTATTTCTCTTGTAAACAAATAGACTGACAACAATGACTTTTACCCTTAGGCTCAAGTCAGTGAGCTGCTCTAGAAAGAGTTTGCAATCAGCCTTCAGTGTGAGAGCACTGGTTTCTGAGAGAGAAACAGCAGAATTTGAGATAAACACAGGCTTGCATGATGGATTTGGGGGTAGGAGCAAAACAACGAAACAACAATGAAATCTCCTCCCCTCATCGTAGATCCTCCTTCTCCTCCTCTGCCACCGCTGCCGCCGCCTCTTCTTCTTCTTTCTCCTTCTCCTTCTCCTCCTCCTCCTCCTCCTCCTCCTCCTCCTCCTCCTCCTTCTTCTTCTTCTTCTTCTTCTTCTTCTTCTTCTTCTTCTTCTTCTTCTTCTTCTTCTTCTTCTTCTTCCTTCTTCCTATTACTCACCTCCTCCTCCTCTTCTTCTTTTTCTTTTCTAAGACAGGGTCTCACTCTGTTGCTCAGGCTGGAGTGCAGTGGTGCCATGATGACTCACTGCAACCTCAAGCCACCCTGCCTGGCTAATTTTTGTAATTTTTTGTAGACATAGGTCTTGCCATGTTGCCCAGACTGGTCTCAAACATTTGAACTCAAGTGATCCTCCCATCTTTGCCTCTAAAAGTGCTGGGATTACAGGTGTCAGCCATTGCATCTGGCCAATACTCTTTTTAATTTTTCAGATACTATTGGGAGAAAGGAGGGTCTCCAGTTCCCTGCATGCTTGTTCTTTATCCCTATATCCTGTTGCAAAACTGTCACCAGGCCCTGCCCAATCACCTACAACCATTCAGGAATGTGGTCTGTTGAGGGGGAAAATCTATATCTGTACCTATATAACTATATTTCTATCTTACCTATTTCTATGGGCATCTTGCATCTATACATAAAGAAAACATATGCAAGACAACTACATTAATTACACTAGCACTTTCTTATAGGAGCTTACTCCATGTGTAGTAGGAACATTGAACAAGAAAAATGTATGGAGAATAATCCTAAAAGCAACTTTATTTTTGTCTTCTTACTGTCTTTTTGTCCCACTGCTGAAACACAAAATACTTTTCATTAATCTTTGATGAAAACTCAGGCAATACCCATGACTTTTTAATTCACTCTTTGTTAATAGCAAGTGTTTTGGCGATTATAAATAGCAAAATACATCTTGATTCATGGCATGAAAGCCTCTGGTTTCTGTATTAATGGACAGTTTAATATTCATTCAAAGATAAGACTTTTTCTGGTTTCCCCAGCTTCTCTGGGTGGGTTGCCTGCTTTTAGATAATGGATATAGTTGAATTCTTTTCTCTTTCTCTCACTTATTTCCCTACTGACAAACTTCTCTTTCTGACCCTTCAAAGCTTGAAGAAGAAAGATAATGGGAAACTATTACTTATTTCACAGGATTGTGGTGAGAATTAAACTGATACACTGTATTTCGTGGAATTTAAGATGCTAATGGTTAAAAACCACACCTTTATAAACCACTAAGAAAGAAAAAAAATACATGTTGCCAATTATACTGTGATACAGTCCTAATGTTTATTATCCATTCTAGTTTTAATTTTTGAATTATGGAAGAAACTTTTAAATTTATTTATGTAATTTTTAAACATTCTACTACATACATAAAAATGAAAGCTTCAAGTGAAGTACATTTATTAATGTCGTTCTAAAATGTCTTCATATTCAGTGTAATATAACTGAATTCCTGTGACTCAGTGTCATTGTTGTCTGTATTTTTCTACATACTTTCCTGTTCTGTGTCATGAAGAATATTAATAATGGGACATTTCTTAAAATGTTTTATTACTGTTGATAGGATTTTCTTCCAAGTACCTGATATCTTTCCTGTAAGTTATTTCTTGATCTTTTCGAAAGATAGACAACAATCAGGATGCATATTCCTTCCTCAAAAGATCCTTCAATTGTTTATTCATTGAAATGTTTGTGGAGGAAATTTTCCAGTCATGTCATAGGAGGAGCAACCAAATCATGACATGCACAATGACCACTGTGTCATAACTGATCAATAGTGAATAGTAAAACTCTACTGATTGTAAGATGCATCAGATTTCAGAGCTGTTACAACGTATTACAACATGCCACCTTGAAACTGATGAAATACAACACATACACCTGTGTGTCTGCAGCTTCTGCAGGTCAACTAGGGTGCTACATCCAGAAGTGAACCAAACCACAGCAGTGAGCATTTCTTTGGTTTGTCCTGAAAATGAGCAATAGATCTCCCAGCTTCCCAATTTTAAACAGATTCTTTTAAGGCATTGTTAATCTACATAGGAGATAGAGCATAGGACAAAACAGACAAGTCCCCACTCTCACGGACCTTATATTCTTGAGGGATTTTAGCTTGAGGTCCTTAGTAACAGCTGTTATATGGCTTTCTGTGTGACTCGGACAAGTGATTTTTTTTTCCTGTGGAGTTGACCCCAGATTTGTGTGAGTCCAATTTGTGGAAAGGTGATATAATCCTGTTCTTCAGGCAATAGATACTTTGTAAATAAGTTGGTTTTCAAATTGAGGTCACCTCAGGTCGCTTTTGGAAACAGGAGGGTAGAGCGAGCTCAGCACCTAGTAGCTCCCACTGATACCACATTTGGGAGATTTTGCTGCGGCAGCTGAATCAACAGCTGGGATTCTAAAATCCCTAACTTGCACATAGGATTTAGCTTTCTCACCCACAAAATTATGGTCCTATATTTACCCTCTGTGTGTCACTTTTTTATTTATGAAATTATATAAAAAAAGAATTTATTGGGACAGTAAAGAAATATTTTTGAAAACAATTTAAAAGCATAAATCAGTGGCTTAGAAATGCAGTTTTTGATAAGACACCATTTATTAGGCATAACAATAGCTCATTAATAAAGAATAGGTATTGGCTAATAACTTTTGATAGGGATTATTAATTGTTAAAAAGACACGAGCTATTAAAAAGGCTATTCTCTTCTAAATTGCTACAGAGTTCATTCAGTTTTAACATACAATGGAAAAAATATGAAAGTTACCTTTGTGGCATCTTTGAAAGTTTTTTTGTTTTTTGCTTGGGATTCAAAGGTCATATTTGCTTTTTTGCTAGAGGGTTTGCACTGAAGGAAGGGCTACCAAAATGTAGGTCACTTTGTCAGGTACAGGACAGTTTGAGAAATAGGGGAAGCTGATTCTATCAGGCTAATATACACAGGTGAGATGCAAATCTCCTGCCAACTGTTCCCATTGGTATCATTAGCCCTTCCCTCCATAAATAAATGCCTCGTTGAGAAAGTGCTTCTAGGCATTGTGCTGCCACTTCCGAGTGATATTAGCTTGCAAAAGAGGAAAGCCTAATCAAAGAGAAAGTGTTCCCCAAACAGGCTATCACTATAGACTGAGGCATTTTCTGGTCTGGGGAAAGAAGGGCTTGACTTTTTTGTGCTTCTGTAGAGTTGTATGTCAGTTCTCATACACACTCTTCTCTTGGTAAGTAATCAGAAAGTTATTTTTACATGTCTGCAGTCTAGTTGTCTTGGGTTCATGTTCGTGGTATTTCATAGCTAGCAGGAACCTTAGAGATGAACCTCTTAGAGACAAGAAACATTTTCACCATCACATTTTTTTCTAGAGTCACATGCTTATTTTTCTTATTGTAAATGACCAAGTACAAATGGGAGTAACAGATTTTTTTTTATGTGAATTTGGCAAGTCATCAACTCAAATATGCTGCTTAGGATGGGAAAGAGAGAAATCATGTAGGATCCTGTTCTAAATGTTAAGTTACTTTTTTCTCCATATTTTGGATATGACTTAACACAAAGGCACGTTTTCTTTATTTCAAAACAGCTTTAGGTTATTAATATGATGTTATCTAAAATTTGATAATCAGAGATGATTTTGTTTGTTTTTCATAAAAGATTTCCAGTGTCAGTAATCCTATAAATGTATGGTCCTAATTTAAAATAATTATTCTGAAGTAAAAATAAGCAATTCTGTCACTGTGGGGCTTTAAAGGAAAGGGCAGTGTTCCAAACCAATTATAAACAAATTGACCCTCTTAAGATTTTCCTTCTTACTCAACCAATGAGTAAAAACTGATTCTTTGCCAATAAGCCTCATGATTTTTTGTGGCTAGGAAAAGCATGCTTCTTAATGAACCATTATCCCTCAGCCTTCATGATCCAGATGAGTAAATGCAACCCTATGCCTCATGAAGAATGATTGATTTAGTTACATGGGCATAATTGTTTCATTAAGAAGAATCAGTTCATTACAGCTTAGGGAAATGAGTAAGTTATAGGTGAGACTGGCTAGACTTACCTTGACATAAAGACAATCAAGTGAGGAGAAATCAACTGGCATTTACTTAATACTCTATGATGTGTGAAAACTATTCCAAGAAATTTAGTTGCTTTCTTTTCTTTTTGTCTCTCAAAAGAGAGAAATCAAGTCGTTTTAGTTAAAAATGTACATTTTACTTATAAAGGTAAAATGTGATTTCAAGGTATATGAAGCTTCTTCAGAGACAGAACTTCATTCTAATATGTATTTGATAAATACTGCCAACATAGACTGTTTTTGTAGATAAGGCTGATTTGTTCAAGTTTTCTGAAGCACAGAGGAGCATTATATCTCTCTATATATCATATTATCCTGTGGACAATAGGATACACCACTGGTAGAACCATAGGGTTATAGGAATATAAAAATAATAATAATATATTAAATTTGTTTGACTTTTTTTGCAGTTTTTGTAAGGATTTTATTTCTCAGAGACCCTGAGAATGAGCCACTTCTATTTAATCCCTATTACTCATATGAAAACTGACTCTCAAAGTAATCTTAATGGTAGTTACCAGACCTAGCATTGATGCTAGGCCTTTTGGATCTTGAAAATAATCTAGATAATTCCACTTATTTTACATACATTTTATTATAAAAAGCTGAAACCATGTAGATGCAAAAATTAAAATAGAAAGTATCCCTTCTTTGCTACTAACTATAACCTTTTTCAATTTTCTACAAATCTTTTCAGACATAGCGCTATGAGTTTACACGAAAATGAATACATACATACACATATGCTTTCACACACATTATGTATGATTCATTTGTTTTTATAAATATAATAAAATAAATGATAATTTTAAGTTTTTTTCTACAACTTGATTTTTTAACTTAATATATGCAGAGAAACCCATATTTAAAATAGCTATACTATTTTTTAAATTACTACATAGTATTGCTTAATATAGAAAAAACATAATTTGTGTACCATTTACATATTTTGTTGGGGATTTATATAGCTTCTAATCCAATTTCTTTAAAAACAAGTGTATAGCTTGTACACATCTTTGTAAACATATAGGAATAGTTTTAAGGAATAAATTCCTTGAAGTGATAGGCAATGAAAAATTACCTTTCATTAAGTTTCCACAAATTTTTACTCAACGAATTCACCAACTTACTTTATCAAAAATATATTTACAAATTTTTAAATTTATCTGTGCAATGAAAAATAGATACCAATTTCTTAACAGAATATTATGTTTGAACAGATTTTCATATATGATTAGTGGCCACTTTTATTCTTTTCTCTGTGAGAAACCTCTAAATAAACTTCGACTGTATTTTCTATTGGATCATCTATATTTTCCTTTTGATTTTTAGGAGTAATTTATATATTGAGAATATTAAGCTAGTTTTTTCTAAGTTAAAATATTTATTTTGACTTTTAAGTTTTTATTGATAGCTTTTGTATTTTAGAAGTTTTGCATTTTTATGTAACTCTATAGGTCAATCTTTTCCTTTATGACTTCTGTGTTTTGTGTCATACTTAGAAATAATTTGTTACCTCCAAACTAATAAAAGCATATCATTAATATCTTTCATATATTAAACTATTTAAGCTACTAGAATGTTAGGTAGGCATGAAGTATGGATTTCACTACTTTTTTTCCAAATAATTCTAAACAATTACCTTTAAACTATTTGTTAAATAAACCGTCTACTTCTTACTAAATTCAAAGGCCAACTTAATAATGTATGAAATTGTTATTTATATATAATATCAGTCTGTTTCTGCAATCTCCCTTCTGTTCATTGCTTCACTTGCCTATATCTGTTCTCAGTACCTCACCGGTTTACTCTGCCTTTCTAAAAGCTTTTACTGGAATATTCTACTATAGTTAAAAAAAAAAAGCTGTCTATTTTTGTCATTTTTTTCTCTTCTGTAAAGGTACTTCATTCATTAAAATCAGTTTTTCTGATACCATTAAAATGTTGGCTTTTTTTTTTAAAGGGATGTCATTTTATTTGTAAATAAATTGGAAAGAATTGATATCTTCATGCTGTTGCCTCTTCTCATCTTGGAACACTTTATATATTTCCATTCATTTAAGAGAGAGAGTGAGTGTGTGTTTTTTAGTAGATATCATAGTCCTTTTTTATTATTTCTCATTAAAGTCATATATTTATTAGTTTTATTCCTAGAAATTTCATATTTTTCAACAGTATGTTTTCTTTTATATCTTGTTATCTTGTTTATAAGAAAACTATTAATTTTCACCATTGATTAGTACATGGCAACCTTAATAATTAGTAAATCTAATAGAGTCTGAATTATATTTTAATTTTCTATTATATTATCTGCAAGAATGATAATTTTCATTTTCTTTTAAGTATTCATATTTATTGGTTTTATTAGCTTTATTATATTGACTATAATTGTATTACTGTCTTCTCAAATTTAGTGGAAACACTTCTTACATGTTCTCTCTATTTTTTAATAAAAATATTTATTTGCTCTTATGAATACAGAATTGATTATTTTATTTTTATTTCAAATGCTTAGGTATTATAATTGTATATAATAGTTATTTGTACTTTTTATATTTTTATTATATTTTTAGTTATGCTTGTATACGAGGCTAACAAGTGTATTTTTCTCTTGATGAAAATTGAAAATACTTATTTTTTATATTGTTATTTTTTAAAAAACAATTTTTGGTTTTAGTAATAAGTCTTCCATTGATTTTTCTTCTTTCTTTAGTTTTCTTGCTTATAAAAATTTTCTAATTCATGAATTTATGTTTCCAGATTTAGTAATTTCCTTTTGATTCTTTGAGTTCCTTTTCTGACATATATAAAAAATCTTAGTTTTTTGGGGTTGTTTTGGCTGTGTATAAAATTCAAAACTTAAAATAAAATAATGTTCCTTTTGTGGAATAATGTCCTAGGATTTTATGATATTGATGAAAAGATATTCATATGATTCTCATTTTTTGTAATTATACTGTGTTACAGGAAAAGGATAGCAAACCTAATTTAAAAAGGGCAAGTTATGAAATAAGAACAATTCAAACGACTAACAGTTACATGAAGAGATGCTCAAACTCATTTGTAATCATACAAATAAAAAAATTAAAATGCAATCCTACATTATACTCATCAAGTTGAGAAAAAAAAGCTATAGTTTTATAATTCTAAGTATTGAAAGATATTTAGGTAGAAAGGAATCTTGTGCCTTGATGTTGAAAGTATTGACTGGTTCAGCTGCACTGGAAACACACTTGATGATATTAAATATGCCTATCCTACAACTCAGTAGTCCAGCTCCTAAGTATATGTTCCAGAAAAGCTCTCTCACAAGATGTGTGGAGATATGGATGATAATTTGTAGTAGCAACGAGTTAGAGGCAATCTGTCTATCACTGGGAGAATGAAGAAGTTCAATGTAATGGTTATGTTCTAGCATGCAGCAGCTGGAAACAGTGAGTAGATGCACACACAGACCATGATCACTCCTAGAAACATAGTGGTGAGTGAAAAAAGAAAGAAACATAATGTTTTTAGCACAATGCCATTTATATATTTGAAGTAGAGGAATGTAGAAAACGAAATGTCATGTAATCCCAGTAACATGAAAGAGCAAAGGGACAAGAATAACCAATATGATTCTGAAAAATGAAATTAGGAATAGGAGAGTACTCCTACTAGATATCAGGACTTATTATAAAGCTACAATCTTTAAAACAGGTACTCTTATAAGGAAGAGAGGAGAAGAGAAAAGAAGAGAAGACAAGAGAAGAGAAAGAGAAGATTGCAAGAAGAGAAGACAAGAGAAGAGAAAGAGAAAGAGAAGAAGACAAGAGAAGAGAAAGAGAAAGAGAAGAAGACAAGAGAAGAGAAAGAGAAGAGAAAGAGAAGATGCGAAATAGACGCATGCATTTATTGAACTTTAATTTATGACAGAAGTGGCATAGTCAATAACTGAGGAGTGGAAGGACAATATAATCAGATAAATTGAAAAATGCTTATTGACATGGAAATATCAAAGGAGAAATATACCATGTGCCCACTGATAAAAAGTAAATGGAATGTTCATGAAAGGTCCCAATTACTGTTACAATAACTTTTTAAATAATTAGGCATTTAGATTTTATGTACTTTTTGATTTGAGTAGTTTAAAATGTTTTAAATAACATTAAATATTATTATAATTATAATAATTATTATTTTTGAGACCGAGTCATCTTGCTCTATTGCCCAGGCTCTAGTGCAGTGGTGCGATCTCTACTCACTGCAACCTCCACCTCCTAGGTTCAAGTGATTCTCATGCCTCAGCCTCCTGAGTAACTGGGACTACAGGCGTGTTCCACTACACCTGGCTAATTTTTGTGTTTTTGTAGTAGAGACTGGGTTTCTCCATGTTGGCCAGGCTGTTCTTGAACTCCTGACCTCAAGTGATGTGCTTGCATTGACCTCCCAAAGTGCTGAGATTCCAGGTGTGAGCCACTGCACCCGGTCCATTAAATATTATTTTAATTATATTTGGTCAAATATTTTTGTTTCTTTCCTGAATTTTAACACTATTTAGAATGCGTACATAGTTGTTAGCTAATACAATCTGTAGTTCAAAAATTATTTTGTGACTTACTGAGCATTTCACTTGATCAATTTTTATAAATGTTTCATGATCTCTTAAAAAGAAATGTAAGTAGCATGTTATAGTAGTATCTTCCGTCATCATAATAGTATGTTCTATACGTATCATGTGCCATACTTCTGTCGTTTTTATTTTATTAGTGCTTTGCTTATTTCACAGATTCTGCTTTTGTTTATTTGTTTCTTAATAAGCTTTCTAAATCTGCTAGTTTGGGAGGTTTCAACTTTCATATTGGTGCACATTTAACTTTATAAATTTATATAATATGCTTGATCATCTGTTTACTGTGCATAGACTTCAGAGAGTGTCTTCTCTTAACTATCCACTTTGATCGATGAAAAAATAACGACCACTCCTGATTTTAGTAGTTTTGTTGGTTTTCATATATATGAAATGCTACTGTATGAATAAAAATCAAATGTAGATCTATTTTTCTATTGTTCCTTCCCCAGTGATACTTTTCAGATAAGAATATGGGCAAATAATGATTGCAGATTCCATCTTTGGTTTTATTCTTTTTGCTAAACATTTTATTCTGAGGTATAGCTGGTCAATTTGATAGCTCATGATCTTAAAAATGTCTTTGTATTCTATTTCTTTTTTTTTTTAATTCAATTATTTAGCCTCATTGACTACATCATTCCTCCAGGCAGAAGGTGCAAAAGATAGCAAAACTTGAGGGCTTTCACCAAGGATGTGCTAGGAGAGGACGTGGGAAATGGATTGTTCCTTGAACATTTTCCCTGGGCCATTCTCTACCTTTTTTATTTTTGTTCTGGTTACATGGGGCTTTCAAGAGTCAAACAATTGTTTGTTTTTTTTTACTTTAATTTTTTTAGTATTTCAAATGTTTTTATTATGAAAAATTTAAATATATATAAAATATGAGAAATTACATAATTCATCCCCAGATATGCATCACCCAGCTTCCATAATTATTAATTCTGTCCAATTATTTTATCTATACTACCATGCTGTTTCTCTTCCTTTCTCCTGGATTAGTTTGGAGAAAACACCAGACATTATATCACTTATAAGTATTTTGAATATATCTCTAAAAGATAACTCATTTAAAAATATAATCCCTATTATGACACACAGAGTACTAACACAAATTCCGTAATGTTTTTGAATATACAAAAATTGTTTAAATTCCCACAATTCTCAGTCTTTTTAAGAAATTAATTATTCAAATCAGGTGCTAGACAAATTCTATGTATAGCAATTAGTGAACATATTTCTTAAATTTCTATTAATCTTTAGCTTCTATCTCCAACTCACTGTTTTTTTTTTTTGTAATCATTTGTTGAAGAAAGTTTAAAGACTGTGTTATAGTTTCCCCTAGTCTATATTTTGCTGATTGCATTTTTTTGTTTGTTTGTTTTGTTTTTGTTTTTGTTTTTTGAGACAGGCTCTCGCTCTGTTGCCCAGGCTGGAGTGCAGTGGCATAATCTTGGCTCACTACAACCTCCGTCTCCCAGGTTCAAGTGATTCTCCTGCCTCAGCCTCCCGAGTAGCTGAGATTACAGGCATGCAGCACCACGCTTGGCTAATTTTTGTATTCTCAGCAGAGATGGGTTTCACCATGTTGGCCAGGCTGGTCTCCATCTCCTGACCTCAAGTGATACACCTGCCTTGGCCTCCCAAAGTTCTGGTATTATAGGTGTGAGCCACCGTGCCCTGATCACATTCTTGTGGTATTTCTGAATGGGTCCACTGCTCCTTTTCTTATAAATTGATCAGACTGAGGCTTGAATTTTTTTTGGCAAAAAGATTTGACAGGTACTATTATATTTCCGGTAAAAGGCCCTCAATATCTGACTGTTTCTCTTTTTGTGAATTTAGTAGCCATTGATGATTACTGCTGGATCCATTATTTCATAAAGGGTTATAAAAGGATGATATTGTAATTAAATAACTTTAATTATTATCTGAACTACCTTGATGAATAAAAAATTATCTTCCATCAAATATTTGTTTCTCTGAGTTCAGAGCATGTAGGATAGAACTACAATATAGATGTGTTGGTAATTTTCTTATTTACCAGTATTCAAAATAACGAGTTGGCTCCCAGTATCTTTGCAGGTTGATCAATTTTGTTTTGTAAAAATATATATTATTAAGAGCTTATGGATTTTGAACACCTGATTTTTCTTAACTAAGTAAAATTGTAATTCTTATTGGTGTTCAAACCTTCCCAGCTTTGGATAGCATGAGTTTCTCTCAGCTGGCTCCTGAGTCTTTTTTATGATGATCACAACAGTCTTTGTATTCTTACTGCCTGGTTTGACAATATGTTCTAGATGCAACATGTATATTTGCTGTCCCATCTTGAAATCTAAAATTTTTTTAAGAACCCTAGCTCCTTTGTGAGAAATGCCATTTGGAGACAAAAATCTGGGTGAAAGAATACTTGTTTCTGCTGCCCAAGAACAATAGTACTGCCCAGTTCACTTTTTTTAGTGAACAGAAGTATCACATATTTAAAAAATATATACAATATATCATATGTTCATGTTTATACTCCAAGTCAAATTTAGCAAATTCAGGAATTCAGGATTTTTTTTCTTAACCAAATTCCTCTCACATGTGTGTCACCTTTCTCTCATGATCAAAATTCCAATTCTTAGTGATATCATTATTGTTTATTTGCTTTGTCCTGTGTAGCACATTCAGGAATACCATAGTAGCACTCAAAAGTCTGATTACTGAAAACAGTTTGAGGATTTTTTCTTTTCTAATTTTTTTCTTAGTGTATCTCACATTGGGAATGAACAAACAATTTACTCTGTTTTAACACTCACTTGAAAGAAATATTTCCTCCCAATGTAGTTATTTTTATTAATTCTATACAAGCTGTGCCAATTTTTTATTAACTTGTTAGAATTTTAAAATTTAAAAACAACTTCTGTTTAGTAGTTTTGGAAAATATTTATATAATTCTTTTGACTCTATTTCCTTAGATCTGAAAACTGGTTTTGTTTGTTTGTTTTAGGTTCATTTCTCCATTTTTGAATAATGTAAGCAAATATATTATTTCCCCTTTCCAAAATTAATGGCAGTATTCTATGCATAATTTTCTTCACGTTGGACCAAATTACTTTTTAAAGATCTTATGAAATTACAGTATCTTCCCTTCACTCCATGCTATTAAACCACATAAACATTTATTGAATACCTTCTAAGTGCAAAGAACAGTACTTTGTTTTGTGGTGGAGGAGACAATGAAGTAGATTTTGCCTTTAAGACACTTTTACAAACTTTTTTCTAGGGTTTTTGATATTGCAGATATCTAAAAATATCACTTTGGATGTTCAGATAATATACTGATTGTTGAATAGTTACTGGGTTAAAAAAAGTCAAAGGATAGTATTCTGTGTAAAATACTAACAATAAGAAAAAAACAAAACAGGCATAATGTAATTATTCCAGAAATTGTAGATCTTTTATGACATTATGATCAATAAACTATAAAACATAGACGACTGCATCTATAAAGCACCTTGAAAGATGAATAGCCTCTGTGTGTGTGTGTGTGTGTGTGTGTGTGTGTGTGTGAGAGAGAGAGAGAGAGAGAGAGAGCGGGCAGGCAGAGAGAGAGAGACAGAAAGACAACATAGATTCAAGAATGTGTGCTAAACATTTGCTTAGCAAGTAAGCTCATTTTTCCCATTATTTTGATATACAGCAAAGTAAAATTTCTTATTCATATATAATTGAGTTAGGTACCCTTATTTAGACATTTGGATTTATGAAAAATTCCCATAATGATTTCAATGTGCAGGTTTATAATTATAAATAGGAGTCCACTTAATTTGACTGTTAATATGCTAAGGTTTATAATTTACATGACTTCTCTTTCTAACATGATCTGTGAAGTAGTTTACATTTCAAACTTTACTTGGATTCAACTGAATTTATTTTAATGATTATCAATATGGTCTTAGTTCACATTCCCAAATGTAAAGGTATCTTTGACAAAGATAAGGATGTTTGAAAATACATTTTTTTGAACATTAAAATTTAACAATGAGTTGAATGTGATTTGATAATATTCACTTTTAACTGTGAATAAAATAAGCTTATCATTATATATTAGCACTGCTATATTATCTTTCAGATTTAATTTAACAAAATTATAATCTTTGAGCAAAAATTTTCTATTTTCTCTGTTTTGGTAATCATCAATGATCCTTGCCTCCTTGTATTTAACCACTTGTGTTCTTTCCTCCCACATTGGATCCAACTGGATTCAGCAAATTTTTTTCTGTACCTTCCACTAATGTTACCACTTTTTATAGTATTTGCATAAATTGATAACTGTCAAATCTATGATGTGTTTTTTAAAAAAGACATTATCTAGTAGGGTTCTAGGCAAACTGCTCATCTGAAGAATTCAGTTAGTGGATGATGGATGATACTTTCCAAATGGTTAGTCATGGCTGGAAATGTGTCAAAGCTTGGAGGAAATACAATGACAGGTGAGCAGTGTGGCGGTGTGGTAGCACTGGGACAAAGTGGAAGGAAAGAGAGATTGTTAATACCTTTGGAAATAAAACGTAGGAGCATAAGAGTTTAAAAAGAGTTTTTAAAGGTGTCTACCAGTTTGCTGGCACAGCTGTGTGCCACACTTTCAAGAAAGCCTATGGTCAAACTCTTCTGATTGGTTAATGTGTGAGAAGATGAACTCATATTCTTTGTGGTAAATCCTGGGTTTTGTAGCCTGAGCATGCCAACCTACTTTTACACAGATTATATCTTTTGTTTCATCTCTCTTCTTCCTTGAACTCATTGTCCTCTCTCCATCCACAGCCCAAATCTGCTCTTCTGACTCTGCATCAGTGCATGTCAATACCATCCAAGTTATGACTCAAGATGGAAACAAGAAAGTCATCCTTCACATTTGCCTGCCCCTTAATTTTCATTGAGTCTCTTAAAGATTATTCCTGAAATATCTCTCAAATTTGTCTTTTCTGATTACAACCTTACTGACATTGCAGTAAGTTAGAAACTCAACATCTGTAGTCTAAACTGTTAAAATAGCTGCTTGACTTTTCCAGTCTCTGTGTAACTCTATTCTCTCCATTTTCCTTAAGTTTCTTTGCAAAACACAGACATGATACTGCCAAATTTTCGATCAAATACCTTTAGTGGCACTGAGTTATCTACTGTTAAATCTCCAGACACTTCAAGAGAGCATTCAAGGTTCATGATCTTGAACCAATTTACTTTTGGGCATTCTCCAAAAGAATTCCCTTGGTAGTAAATAGTATCCATTGCTGAGGCTCTTGGCAACATTTGGTGGGACAAAGGATGGGCAATGGGCAACAGGAAGGGCAATCTAAACCTTCTCTCCCCACCCCCCCAACTTTTTTAGGGATGGTAGATTTAGAGTTGGGATAGAGAAAGAAAAGAGAGAAAACTAGCCATTGAAATTTGATCTCTCTCTGTGCCTTGTAAAGGAAGTCTGGTCCCCAGGCAAAAAGGGGTTTATTTCAAGAAGGAGCAGTTACCATCTTAGTTTCAAATTAAACTATAAACTAAATTTCTCCTAAAGTGAGTTCAGCCTGTGCCCAGGAATAAACAAGGATAGTCTGGAGGTTAGAGGCAAGATGGGGTGGGTTAGATCAGATGTCTTTCACTCCCATAATTTTGTCACTGTTATAGTTTTTGCAAAGGTGTTTTCACAAAGCCTGCGAGGTGGTTGAGAAACAGAAAGAAGGCCAATGGGCATCTGAACTGCATAGAATAGTCAGTTTTATTGCGTAAAATGTATTTGCAAGAGTAAGTCGGACTATAGTAATATAAATGACTTTGCTTTTTTAGTTTTTCAATACTTAATAATAAAATATATCTTAATTTTATATTCATCTTTTTCTTTGTTAGAATTATTATAATGAATTAGAAAAATTATGAATGATCTTTAGATACTCATTGCAAGAACAAGTCACATGTCCTAAATGTAGAATGAGATATTGTTTTCATAAGAAATATCTTTCATTACAGACATAAATATCCAGAAATTTTATATGAATGTTACACAAAGTTCTGTCAGCAACATAGGGCAAGAAATTCCAGTCAATGCCATTCAAATAGTTTCATCTGAAAATAAAAGGACATGCTGTCTACTCTTCCTGTCAGTTTTCTTGGACGGTTTGAACTTGCTCACCTAATGTGGTTATGTTAGGTAGAATTTATCTTTTTTTGTTCAAGTCATAGATCTTTTTTTCCTTTACCTAGAGGAATTGGCAAGTATACAGCTTTTGACTTACTGTAAAACTTTCAAAGTCATCACTTTAAACAGATCTTTACTTTAAGATCTTAAGACTATCAGTAACTAATGGAGTACCATGGTGATTTAATCAATTGGTGACTTGCAGGAAGTTATTGTAAGTCAATATATAAGGTTCATCAGTGCAGTGTCTAAAGCAGCAAAAATTGACTTGCAGGCATAGGTGTACTTCAGTATTGTAGGTATTAGCTTCATTTGTCAATAAGGAGAAATGAAAGCCGAGAAAGATTATTAATTGGGTTTGTCAAAGTTACAAAACACTGAAGTGACAGGTCCAGAAAAAGAGCCTATGTTGTCTGACACCCAAATTCCATCTCAAAGTCCTACATAATATTGCCTCCAGCTAAATGCTATGAGTTTGGTGGATAGCAGGCTCAACACAATGCTTTTTATTGTGACTTCGATAATTAATGACTAGGGATGCCTTCTCTGTTCTTTCTAAGATGTTAAACTGTTTCTCAGTGAGTTCTCAGCCATGAATCTCTGCTCTGTACTTGACTATATTTCTCGCCCCATTGACTTCACAGCGAGATGGAATATGGGAAAGATGTAAAGCCTCTGCCCTTTTTTCCGTTAGTGACAATATTTTTCCAGTTCAGTTACAGGTTTAAGCACAGGCTCTTTGTTAGCCAATTCATCTAACACCTCACTCACACTGAGTCCCAAACACACAAATGCCTCCTAAATCTTTATGTTCTTATTCTATTAATTTCAGAGAAAAAAATGATATTTCACCCTATTTTACTTTATATCTTTTTATCATGAAATATATATGAGTTCTGCAATAACTTACTGATAAGATGGATTACCAAGAATTATTGATTAAATTCTACTCATTTGTGAGCAACTACTTTTTAATCCCATTTCTCATGGACTGGGATTTATTTCCCAAATCAGATTTGCCTTTGTGATAGGTAGCAATATTTTGAGAAATGTAAATAATGACATTGATGTCTTCCAGTCAATAAATAGAGTAATACATTTAATTAATTTTCTTACCTCATCCTAAAGGCAATTGAAAATTGAAGACTTTTCCTCTCCAAACTGTGCTGAGCACACTTGCAAAAGTGTTTCTTAATAGAAAAAAAAAAAAAAAGACTGTGGCGAGGTGCAAAGGAAAGAAAATGCAATAAAAGGACTTGTTACTCTGGAAGCAAACATACCTGGATAATTAGTTGCCAGTCCACTTAGATGGTAACACAGATACCTGAGCAAGATATTAGTAACGCTGAATTTGAGGAGAATATACCCCAAACTGTATTTCTAGTATGTGATCTTTAAAAGATTTGTGTGGTTTATTTATCACACTGATTTTTTCATTTAAATGCATGCATTAGTAACATCTAATCTAAAGTTTTTTTTCCTCCTATGATTGATGGACATTTTTTGAAGAATGCAGTTTGTCAAGAAGATGTTCCCTTTTCCTTCTTGAAATTCCTGTTTCAAACCAGTGGAAGCAATTTCCTGTCTGTGATGGCATTCAGGACATGAGGTATCCTTGTCTTTGACAGCAAAGGACATTTGTTTTATTTGAGTTGCACTCTTATCACTGACAACAACAAAATTGTCAAGTGTGTTATTTGAAACATCAAATTCAATAAGAACCTTTGTGTATGTAAGCTACATTGTATATAATGTTTTCTTTCCTAACCAATGGAACAAACAGCTAGAATTTGGGATATTCATATATTGAATGATGAAATATGATATGAATGTAATTGCATAGTGTAATTATAAGGAGCCAGGAGTATATTTTTGTGTTAATTGATGGAGTATAATATAAGCTATTTGTGAAATTATACATTAGAAATCGAAGGGGGTAGTATAACAAATACTTAAAACATAAATAAATTTTATTTCTCAACACAAGTTAAATGTTTTAGTTGTCACTGAAAAATGCAATTAAAATTAGATTTATATATCTCTGTTTAGAAAAAGTCACTATCGGCCGGGCGCGGTGGCTCACGCCTGTAATCCCAGCACTTTGGGAGGCCGAGGCGGGCGGATCACGAGGTCAGGAGATCGAGACCATCCTGGCTAACACGGTGAAACCCCGTCTCTACTAAAAATACAAAAAATTAGCCGGGCGTGGTAGCGGGCGCCTGTAGTCCCAGCTACTCGGGAGGCTGAGGCAGGAGAATGGCGTGAACCCGGGAGGCGGAGCTTGCAGTGAGCCGAGATCGCGCCACTGCACTCCAGCCTGGGCGACAGAGCGAGACTCCGTCTCAAAAAAAAAAAAAAGAAAAAGTCACTATCAATTGGAAAGAATATTCAATTATTTAATCATTCATTCATTTCTTATACTTGTTGAATCCATTTTCTTCTGACCCAAATCAGATAAACATTTTTGAATGAATTCAGTATTTGTAAGTGAAAGGAAATGTACCTAACCACCTTGTGACTTGCTGAGGCAAATTAGATGAAAAGAAATTTAAGGAGTAAATTTAAGAGTCATAACTTTTAAAGCTATACGATTTATACTACTGCTGGCAAAAATTACAATTACATTGAATCTCAGAACAAATTTCAGTTAAAATGTAATTCATAGTTCTACAAAGATCTAACTATATTCTATTAATTTAAAATAATAGTAAATCTGCCACAATATAAGATCCTAGACACTGTGTAATAACTATGAGATTTTTCAAAAAGTCACCAACAATTTTTATTTTTAGCATCTGTGAAGCAACTCTCATTTACATTGAAGTTACATTATAATTAGACCATATTTTTATAAGTATAGAAATCTGTCTTTAATTTCTTAATTTCTTACTTTGTGGAATTCCTAAAATATAATTTAGAAGATGTATCTTGAAACATAAAATTAATAAACATATAATAGGAATAAAGGTATAATATTTTCTTATTTTAAATGCATTACATTTTCTTAAAGCACTATATCTAGCTATATATATATATATATATATATATATATATGGTACTGAGGTCCTTACCTCTATATATATATATATATATATATATATATATATATATATGGTACTGAGGTCCTTACCTCTCTCTCTCTCTCTCTCTCTATATATATATATATATGGTACTGAGGTCCTTACCTCTCTCTCTCTATATATATGGTACTGAGGTCCTTACCTCTATATATATATATATGGTACTGAGGTCCTTACTTCTCTCTCTATATATATGGTACTGAGGTCCTTACCAACAAAATTTTAGGTAAGAATTCTCATATAATATTTTCTTAAGTATAACTAAAACAATTCTTCTGAAGTTTTATTCCTTCTGAGGTAATATATAGACTACATGTCTTCAGGAAGATATGACTTCTTTTCAAGAGATGAGGGATATAATACATTAAGTGATTTTCTGTGTGTGTCAGCATGTGTAGGTATATCCAGTGTAGAGTCCATTCATGCTTAAAATGCACCTAGAGTTGCGTTTGTGTTCAAAATGGAGAAAAAGGGGAAGGGAAGTCTCCCTATTCTATTATCATTACAATTCTCTCACTTCTTCATTTCATTGCCTTTTGTTGTTTCCTCTCCCTCACTTGCCAATCTACGCAAAGCGCTGGTTCACATATAGTCTGAGAATGATGGTCAGATTCATTTCTAGATTTGCCACTGAGTTGCATTAGTTTTCCTGCCAGTGAATGACCAAAGTCCAAGAGACTATTCAGGCATTTGAGAAATAATAACCTAGATTTTACTGAGAAAAAGAGCTAGCTATGAGTTAGCAGATTTTAGAAGTTAAAATTAATAGGTGAATACATAATAAAAATTACTTAGTTTGAGACCTATATAGCCTTTAAATTTTTTAAGCCATAGGATTTTAAACTAGTCAAATACACCAAAATAAAAACAAATCTTGGATGTATTTACTCTTTTTAAAAAATGATTATGTATTCACAATATGTATAATTAAATACATGGTTATTAATCTAATAATAATGCTGATGAAATATCCTAGGATATAGTAGATGGTGTGTCATGTGACCCTTCCCTCTAATGCACAGCAGATAGCTGAAATTTCACCTGACTACATTCTATCTGGGCTTCTACCAGAGTATACTTTTGATCTTCTGGCATTCTCCAGGGAATGCATATATGTCTGTTCGGGTCATTGTTTGCCACATCCAGCAACCACCTTGACCTAGAATCCTGCTCACTGTTCTGCTCACAGTTTACCAGGCCCTTGTAACATGTCATGTCATCCTCTGTCTTCAGTCTAACTTCTCAAAGGCAGCTGCTACTGGTCCGAACTGCTTCCTTCCAATTTTGGGCAGTGAGCCACCTGTTCAGTTCCCCACAGGAATCACTGAGAACAGGTTGTAATGTTTAACAAGATTTTACTGAAGGCTTAAGGAACAATAGAAGAGAAATATAACACAACGACCTTTAAAAAGATGCTCAATGGAGCCGTTCTTAGCAGAGCCAGTATCAACATAGTCCTTCCTGCACCTAGTGCAGAGTCTGACACGTGGAAGTGCTGGATGAGTACAGTATTTTTTGTTGAGTTAATTAATGGAATTAGTTTGCAGAACCTGCATATTCACATGTATTCACAGAGTTTTTGAACTAGGAGCCTCTCTACCTTCAACCTGCCAACAGTCCCAAGTTCTGTCTCTTCGAAGTTAGCACAAACTAAGTTTTCTCCTCCTTATCTGAGTATGTGGATTATTTCTGGAGTAGTGATTTCAAAATACTTTTATTATTCTAATATCTGCTCTACTTTAAAGCCCCCCAAAGTACCATTATTTTAGTTGGTGTGACTATTCTCTTCTTGGCCTTCTTCCTCCTCTTTTTTTTGTCTGACTTTTCACCACTACTTTCTGCCCAAACAAACTTGGCACCCTCACGGTAAACCCCCCAGCGGCTCATTTCCACTCAGTTCCTGCAATTCTTCTTCTATGCATTCCATTTCTCTGTGACCGTCTCCTGTCTGGCAACCTCCCAACTCTTAAGGTTCATCTTTCATCTGAGGAAAGAGAGTAGTTACAGCAAAAGATCGGACGTGCTGGAATCAACTATTCTGCAAAATTGTTCTTAGAAAATTTCCTGAGATCTCCCTGAGTGAATTTTAAGTATGTCAAAAAATTCTGAAGACTAATGAGGCCAGCTCCCCCAGAGTTGGGAGCTCTCATTCTGAGGCTGCCTTGGGTGCAACTGGACTAAAGTCAAAAGGAACAGCTGAGCTCAGAACAGCTAGCAATTCAAATTGGCATGATAATAACTAAGACACAGTCATATAAATGCATTTATATTTTACCCAATATTTTGCTTTAAAGTTAAATCATTTGTGCCTTCATAATTTCTAACACAATATTTAATAAACAGTAAATTGCTAGCAATTTTCTTTATTAAGCTATTTCTCTAAGAAGCTTAAAACTTATGTACAAGATTTTATTCAACAGTTTCAATTTTTCTATATATATAACATAAAAGGATTAGATAATGTCAATATTCATCAATAATAATGTTTCCTGATTTGCTTATTAGTAAACTCACTGAAATAGTATGTCACCTACATGTGTGGGCTATAACAGGAGTGATGTTTGGGTGCCTAGAGAATAGTTGGTACATTCTCAAAGGGAAAGAGAATGCTAATCAAGGTTGGAGGTAGAAGAGAATTTATTTTAGTGACAGCAAGGTAAAATAGCTTGGCCACACCAATAGTGGGTGTTGAAGAGTAATGAGAAGTATGTTTGTATTGATGAGGAGAATGCTTATTTTCAAGTAAGTCAAAACAATTTTACATTGAGAGAAGTGGGAAATAGTAAATTCAAAAAATTCTAGTTTGCTAAAGAAATCACAGAAATTTTACTGCTTTTCGATTGTGTGTTGATACTACAGCTGGCCACATTAACTAATGAAACACTGTTATATTTTATTCTATCACAACAAAAGGAATAAAACTGTATGCTTTTTATGCATTCCAGAGTTACAGTTGGAATAGTACATTCTATTACTCACGTAAATTCAGTGGTTCTCCTAAAAAGATAACTCTGGAAGAAAATGTCCAAATCTCTGAAGTAAAACTCAAGGGACAATTATTTAGGAGACAAACTGCAAGTGCAGAATTTGCCTGTGAAAGAAAATGCTCTGAATCGTTTTCAGACATTTGATAGAAGTTGTGAATCTCCTTTGTGAATCCTTGAAAAAAATCTAATTAAATAGTGAAAGGCACTGAAATTTAGCATTTACTTACAAAAACAAAACTATCCCTTCATATGTATCATGCATGTGTATACCCTAGATCTTGTATTGATGTTAGCACTAATGTAAGAGGCACCATAAACACGAGTGTTTGATGCAAGCTAGAGAGATAACAAACTGGCAGCATATTGCTATTTAAACTTTGTGACACATGTTGCAGGTGCCAAGATAGGTGCAAAATTTTCAAATTATCACCTGGTTTGTTTGCAAGAAGGAAAAGCATCATGCTACTTAGAGGAAATAGTGTGGCAATGTGATTCTAATGCCTACTGTCCACATAAGACAAACCCTTAAACTCTTCAATCTGTGATGTTGCCACATTTCATTGAAAAAAATATATGCCAACTGTACAGCTGTGTGATAATAGCCAAAATTAAAAAGAATTCCAGGCTGGAATGCCGTGGCTATTCAAAAGTGCAATCATAGTGGACTACAGCCTCTATCTAATTCCTGGACTCAAGCAATCCTTCTGCCTCAGCCTCCCACTTAGGAGGGACTAAGGCATTAGCCACCATCTTAGTTTATTTAAGATTAAGATTTAGTTAATCTTAGTAACTAAAAATGCTCTTCAGTTTCTTTAGGTCATGTTTTTGTTAAATTTTTAACAGTAACTCGTAATTAAATTAGTGAATTTCATGTTCATAGTTCCAGTCTTAAATAGAACACATATACTACAGTAAAAAAAAGAACACCATTGCACATTAGTTTTGTTAAATTAATGTATTCTACTTACTTGTCCTAAATAATCAAGTGATGGTTAATTAGCTGTACTCTTATTTTAGGGTACTATCTGCTTGTATTGAAATTGTTGTTACTGTTTGCTTAGGTGACACTGTTCTTGTAAGCTCCTAATACTCACAAAAGACAAATATAGAGCATTTAGATGTTGGAAAATCTTATGCATTGCATAATATTTAGTTGTAACTATTCAAATGAATATTGACATGAGGCCTATGCATATTGTTTGCCTGACAGCATGCAGGTTTTAGAAACAAAACTGCAAATTTATTTCACATAATTAAAAAAAACTTGTGAATTATTACAATAAATAATCTATAGGTTAAAGTAATATTATATTTATTATAGAAAGAGTCTGTCCAGATTTCTGGGGTAGTAGGAATTTGGTATTTGAAAATACATATAATCTGTATAGTGTCTGACCGCTCATGAGCAGTCTCCTAAGTCCTATAACCTTGATTTTACTTTCCATCTCCTGACTCTGAGTAATACTTCTTCACACATTCTTCAGTAACAACTAGCTCAAAGGCTCAAAGGTCAATAGAGTTTCCTTCTTCTCTCATGAAAACCCATCAATATTCACTGTGGCTTCAGTCTGTGATTTGCTCTCGTTTTTCTTCATTAAAAAAAAAAATCCTTCCAGCATTCCATTTTAGGCAAGCTCTATCCCTGGTTCTATTTGGTGCTTTCTTCTCTCTTCAACTGACTATGAGGGACAAAACAAAAACAAAAACAAACAAACAAACAAACCCCCAAAAAAACTGACATCTGGATATGTAGGGACCAATATTTCAGAGTCTACTCTGTATCTTAGGAATCTAAATTTCAAAACCAAAGCACTCATAAATTCCTTATCGGATTGACACGCTATTTCCATTATGGTTTGCATATTAAATAACTATAACTTCTGTATTTCAAAGATGTCACTATATAACATTGACATTGGCAGTAAAATACTTTTTGCATCTTTTTTTTGTTTTTTCTTGTCTTTTGACGCTTTTCACTTCTACCTCCATCGCATGGGTGCACACACACAGGCACATAACCCAAATCACTCAATGGATTAGACATGGGGAAAGATCCCTTATGATACATACAATGTAGAAGAGAACAGAAATTCTTATCACCATCAAACAGTAGTTTTGAGCTGTAAATATATTTTCTATGAGCCTATTGAAATAATAATTCAGAAAAAGACTAGATTATGCCAGCAGTTTTTCACTATTTTTTCTTTAGATTTGTTGAACAGTGTTGCATTTTCAGTTGTATTGGTTTTATAAATTGATCCCTGTGGAACTGTATTTCCAAAGGTAGAGTGCCTTCTCTTTCAAACCTGGATTAATACCACTGAATTTGCCCTTTGATGTTAATAATTAAAAAGAATAAAACCTCCTTGTGGATTTTTCCTTCAATGCAATTTAAGCTTATTTTCTTTGTTAGTAATAGCCATCTGGTAAGATTTACATCAATGATGAAGTCTAGTTGGAGCACATGTTTCATTTTTGCATTGACAGGAATAATGCTGAGTATGTTCCTTAGTCTCTCTGGAATCACCATGCTCTTTACAAAAAAATGTTGTGATTTTCAGTAATTCTATATATGGTGGTATAGTTGGTTTTATTTAATCTAGAAATGTATAGTGTGCATGAACCATTTTGAATGGTACCATGTAGGAATCAAAGCAAATAATACAAGGCTATTTTCTAGTTTCTATAATATATTAGGGAATAGAAGGCAACTGCAAATAACTGTACTAAAATTAAAACATAGAAAATGTTCTAAAATGGTAAAACATATTATAGGAGTACAGCAAAAGGACTTTTTTCATCATTTGATATTTTATTTCTACGTAAAAATAGGTAACTAACCCTAAAATATTTGATGTTTATGTATGCAATTTATTTAAAAAACATCCTCTTCAAATTTTACTAATGCTTATTTTCAAAATAATCTCAGAGCAAGTTTATTCGTAAATTCAACACTTCTGATTTCAGAGAATACAACTGTCAAATTTACTTGATTATAGCAAATAGTGAAAATAATGTAGACAATCTTGGATACTGTATATAACTTGAAAAAATATTATAATATGTTAGGTTTAATTTACATAATGTTATGAATTTGTGAAAGTAGAAATCACTTGTGTAAATAATTACAGCCCAGTGAAAATTGACAAACTGCTGGGCCATTCATTTAATTTCCCAATATAGCCTTGAAACTGCTACAGATAACCAGGAAACCAAGAAAACATTAAAAACCTGCAGAAGATTAATAGTCGTACAAGAAACTTTATGAAACAGAGTTTTAGGGACAGCAATCTGGTTGGAAGACGGGTTAGTAGACTTGTCTTATGGCTGAGTTTATTTGGGAAGCCCATTATTTTTCCACAGAATATAGATGAGAGGGGACTGTTGGAGATGGAGGAGACACCATCCTCAAGCCCACCCATGCAATAACCATGGATGAATAATTAATTGGATGAGTTTAGTGTGTTAAATAACCTTTTTTGTTATAATTACTTTCTTGGGACATTTTCCATTGACCTGAACAAATGCTGAATTTACTTACTGTGACATTAACAGAGAAAGCATATTTGTTATATTACTGATATATAGTTAATATATGTTTGCTATTCATCCTTAAAAGGATTTTTTGTTGTTGTTGTTTGCGTGTTTTGTTTTGTTTTGAGATGGAATGACACCCAGGCTAGAGTGCAGTGGTGCGATCTTGGCTTACTGCAACCTTTACCTCCCTTAAGCGATCCTCCTACCTGAGCCTCCCGAGTAGCTGGAACTACAGATGTGTGCCAGGCTAATTTTTGTATTTTTTTGTAGAGACAGGGTTTTGCCATGTTGCCCAGGCTAGTCTCAAGTGATCTGCCCATGTCATCCTCCCAAATTGTTGGGATTACAGGCATGAACCAGCACACCTAGCCAAAGGGTGTATTTTTAATGTTTATTTTAAACCTGAACTTTAACAGGATCTCTGATCAATATGATTAATTTTCAATGTGCTTATGGTGAATTTGCTATTTAGATGAATTCTGCTTTAGGAATTTGTTAGGAATGCCGTAACTAAATATTACAGACACTGGGTGGTTTGGTTTAAGCAACAGGATTTGTTTTCTCACAGTTCTGGAGGCTGGAAGTCTAAGATCAAGGTGTCCGTAGGGTTGGTTTCTCTTGAGGCCTCTTTCCTTGGCTTGCAGATGACTCTCCTTTCAACATGTTCTTGCACGGCATTTTCTTCATATGTATGTATCCCTGGTGTCACTAAATGTCCTAATCTCCTCTTATAAAGACACCACTCATATTGAAGTAGGGCCCACCCTTATCACCTCTTTAACATTAATTACCTCTTTAAAGGCCTTGTCTCCAAATATAGTCACATTGGGAGGTAGATACCTGAATTTTGTAGGAACATGGTTCAGTCCATAACAGAAAATCACAAGGGTTTAGATTTCTGGAACAATTAGAAATGCTAAAACATACCCTGAGTAACCAGGGGAATAGCATATGCTGTTCAGACTCTTGGTCTGATATTTACTGACTGCTTGTGTTATCCATCAGGAATGATGGCAATTGCTTGAGTCAGGAATCTGGGAATCATTCTTAACTCTTCATTCTTCCAATATTTCATGAAGTGCCTGGGAGAATGAAATTTGCTCCCTCTCCTAAATATCTGTTCAAACTATTGACTTTTCTCCAGTCTCAATATGAATAGGTTAGCTTTTCACTTGGCTAGCTTACTACAGAAACTTCCTAATTACCATTTCTGCCATTGTCTTATTTTTAACTCCTTTCATTTCATCCCAAATTCAGCCTTCTGAGTGATTTTGCATAAACATTTCAGTGACTTCCCATTGACCACAGAATTTGGTCAAATTCCCTGCATTATTTGATAGAGCTCCCCGCTACTTATGTACCCTTGCCCTCTGTCTACTTCTCCACCTTTGTCTTTTCTCACTCATCTCTTACCCTCCATCCTTTGGCCAGACTAAGCTTGTATTCCCTGAGAAGCTATGTTATCTCTTAGCTCTGATACGCTGCACATGCTGAAATTTTAGCCCAGAGATCTTTCTGCCAAGAATCTTATTCATATTTAAGGTCTCAGTTTAAATATAACTTTTTATAGGCACGTTTATTGACCCCCAAATCTGGCTGAGATGTTCTTTTAAGGTGCCACAAAAAAACTTGAAAAAACATTTAATTAATTCACACTTCTCCCATGGTAACATTTCTCTCATTACATTGGAATTACATTTTTACCAGTATATATGTACTACTAAAATCTAAGTTTCTTAAGAAATAGGAATCTGTCCTGCTCATCACTCTAATCTAAGCACTAGTATAAAGCCTGGCACAAGATAGATGTTCAACAGGACTGAAGTGACTCGATGTATAATTAGATTAGAGAATCTCTTTTAACATATATCAATTTTTATTAGGTTAGGGATTAATGGCAGGGTAAGTATTCCCAAATTGTGTTTTCCTTCATTATATTTCTTTTGCTGTCTTCCATTATTTTCATCTCTGTGTCTACACTTTTCTATACTTGAGAGTTTTCTATATTTTTGATCCTAAGAATCAGGTCACTTGTATTTTTTTTCACCTTGCATCGTACAAAGAAAAGCTTGAAAGATCCTGATCTGTTGTATAAACTGACTACTGGGATAAATTGGAAACCGAAGCACAGTGACCAAGCTAACAGAGAGGAAGAGAATAAAAGGACAGAGCTATGACACAGTGAATGCTTCTGGGCAGCCGAGCTGCAGGCATCAAGTTTCTGACAGATAACAGAGCTGGTAGCTATCATTACTAGATTGTTTTCCAAAGACAGTTGATGCTGCAGCGGTATGTGTATGCGAGCATTTTAAGAGAAAAAAATGTCCACCCAAACATCAATGTGGTAAATTGTATGTGTCAATGAATTAGGGCTTTATTCTCCACACGATGAAACTGAAATGTGATTGAAAATGAGTGAAGCGTGAAAAAGGGACTCATGTTTAAAACACTCCCAGAAGAAAGAATGCCTGTGTAATGACTATGCTAAAAAAAAGTATCATTTCTAAATATGTGCTATCAGTTTCACCAGGAATTAGATCCAAGTTTGAAAGCATTTAGTCAAATAATAAATTTCAAAAAAAATCACCCTTTAATTTTGATAGAGACTTTGACTATATGATTACTATGAGAAATTCTTGTAGTCTTTATTCACTGTTTCATGTGTACACAGTGAAAGCTTTAATATAGAAACCTTTATAATATATTAGGATTGTATTCCTTTAAATAAAGTATATATTGAACATACCAAGTTCTCTGTGGATTATGAGTAAACATTCTAGAAAATCATATTTACAAATCATGCTGCTTCAGTGGGTATAAAGAAACTATTTTGTCGCCCCATAAAGGAAATTTGCCTTTTGGACAACGTGGGCAGAGGTAATGACCTGTTACTGGAATTTTACTCCTAGAAACGAAATTCTTTGGTAAATAACATACAGATGATGAAAGAATATATTTTCCCAGTTGCAAGTAATAGACCAACAGTTAAAATATTTTCTCAAAGAACTAGAACACTTCCAGGGGTAGGATTAAGGTTGCCTTCTGTCTATTGCAATTTCATAACTGTTTTGAAATCAGTAATTATACAAACATTTATTGAGTAACTATCATGATGTCTAGGCCTGTGTTGGGTAACAGAAATACAAAAGTATAGATTCTAGATATTATCCTTGCCTTCAACTTGCTCATAGCTCCTTGGAATGCTTACAATATTTCTCTCTAATGTGATCTTTAAAAATTTTAAATATTAGCATGTTACTTCTTTGCTTAAAACCTTAATGCTTTCCCTTTTCAGCTAGAATAAACGAATGCTAGAAACCATGATTCACAAGATTCCAGCTGATCTTGTCTAAGTTTCTTGTCTCTCTCCCTATTCTTCTCTTCCCTCACCTGGAACATCACTTTTTGAGATCTTTGAATGATTCACTTTCTCATGATGTCATTCTCTGTTCATACGTCCTTTTCTCAGCAAGCCTCTCTCTGACCAAATATTTAAAAACCCCCTTCCCAGTCCACAACCCTAAGTCAGTCTCCATCCCTTACACTGCTTAATATTCTTTATGGCTCTTGTCACTGTCTGAAATATTTGTTTACATAAAAAATATCCAAATAGAATTAAGTACCATGGAGAAAAGACTGTTTTTGCCAACTGCTGAATTCATATCACATTAAAAATAAGTTTGTGGCCCACAGTGGTACTTGGTGAGTTTGTGCTACATGAATGAATGAAGTTCTGGAAAGGCCTTTGCTGTTCAACATATGATGTCACTGTCTCCACGTATCAGAAGTTTCTGCACACCCAGAATGGCGAAGAAGGCTTAGGAAGTCAATCAAAATGCTTTTGTAAAATGTGTTTTCTAATTTCCCATTCAACATATATTCATAAAGTATAATTTGGAACTTAGATGCAGAAAGAGAATTTCTCCTCAAATGAGACCTCAATACCAAAAGACTCATGTTACATGCCAATTTTCCCATGAATTTATATGTTAGATGTAGTCTTTGACATTTTTTCCTGAAAATTGATATATATCTAAAATTTGAGCTTAAAATCAATTTTTACAAAAAAGCATTAATTGTGAAAAAAGTTAGAAAGCTTTGGTAAATATATTAACATTAAAAATAATACATGTATATTATAAAGCTGTGTTTTTATGTAAGGATTTCTTAAAATAGAATGTTATTGTAATAGGTATATGTGTTGTAAAATAAAAGTGGCACTTCAGGTTATCTTAAAACATGACTGGGTTTCAGCCTTTACAAATGCTTTACTACAGTACACCAAGAAAGATATTTTGGACTAAATGTATACACATGTTAGGCACTGCATCATACACCACTTAAACTGCTTCAACTGTATCTGTTTTATTTTAAAGACTGCACTTGCAAATACTGAGGGTGTATTGAGAATGTTTATCTACCAATTTCCTTTTTTGCTTGAGAGACAGTACTCAATATGATAAATTACCCTCCTGGTAGAAAATCCATTCCAGAAAAGCCCTCTGAAGTGAATACCTGTTAAACTAGGAGATCTTTAAAATGAATACATTTTATAATGAGAAAATGAAATTGAAAAATGAAGTACTGAAATAAAATGCCTGATGCTTGTAGAAAAAAAATGACATCTAGTAACAAGTAAAATTTACCTATTAAGCCACATCTCATTAAAAACATGTATAGAACAGTAGAGGTGATATGAAATAGCCAGTGTCATGCTCAGGATATATTTGTGCTATATGTAATTGTGCTATTTTAATTCATACAATTAAACTATACTGTTGTAGATCACTTTAAGTAAATGTTAAAAATCTGATATTGTAAACTAAGTTTATGAGAGGTCATGATTCATGGGTGAGAATTTTTGAGTTGTACCATTGAGCAATGTTCAGATTGAATTATTTCCATTTTCTGTCTGCCCTTGGGGTTCCTCAGCACAAATATTGTTGAAGAACATGCCTCAGTGGTATTTCCTCATACATACAGGCTTTTCTGGGTGAAAAAACATGCTCTACATATAAAATACGCAATAAACAAATTGCTTCAGTGTAAGCTTCTCTCATTCCCTTCCTCTTTCCCTCTCTACTTCTTCCTCTGCCTTCTCTCCATCGCTCTGTCTCTCCCCTCCCAGGGAAATTTTGCTTTTGACAAGTAACTTTTAAAGTGACTCAATGACTGTTTTCTCATTTGAGTCTCAGGTCATATGCAGTGGAGTTTGTCAGAAGAAAGCTGCTCCTGAACTGCTGTAATAAGAGAAGCTCTACTAACTTGAAGTTTGTAACATAAAAGCACTCTAGGAAGGATGAAATGGCAGCTGGGAACAACACTTTAGGCACCGGAAGCAATACAGCAGCTGTTGGGGGACAGCATTCCTCTTATAGACGTCCATGTGATTTTCTCAGCCAGGGACACATCTGCAGGGCATTATGAATCTGCCAGAAATTAAAAAATTCATTTACACTTTTCGAAATATCTGAGGGAACCATTTGAAGTGTTAGAGTCTTTTGTAGCTTTTACAAGGAGGCCTTTATGGAAGCAAAAAAAGTCATGTATTGGAGAGACTAGATTTAAATTAACATTTTTAAAAAAGTTCATATTTTAGGACCAGGATAGTAAATTTTAAAAAGTGAAAAGAAAGTAACATTCTATGAGCTAAAAATGGTTATTGGTAAAAAATTATCAGTGTTCTAAGTCATGTTATAATTTATATATTAATTTCTCTCTCTGTATATCTAAACACACACACATATATGTATGCACATATAGTCTCTAAAATATTACATACCTAAGATATTCTGCACAAATGAACATAATTATGTAAATGATATTTATAGAGGGCTTTTATATTTATCAACAAAACCTATTTAATGTTAATGTGGAACTTCAAAACTGAAAGGTATTATAAGGTAAATATTTTTTAGTAGAGATTGGAAGAACTGAGTTTTAGAAAATTTGTCTCTGGCGCTCCAAAATTACCATAGCAATTGAATACAGTACTTCTGTTTCTAAGTTAACACAATGACAAATACAGTGCCTAATGCATAATAGTTCTCTTTTTCACACTAAAGAGAGTTATTTTAAATGTTAAACATTTTAACATATAATTTTAATTGTCAAAATTATAATATGAAGAATATAATTTAATAACATTAAACATGTAAAATTGGTGAAATACATGAAAATACTTGAAAATTAATTCAAATGGCATGTGGCTTTTGATATGATATGATGGGATCCATCATATTCTTGAGGCAAGACAGATAAGCAGTCAACAGGTTACTGCTTAATACCTATGCATTAGAAGTTCAAGAATAAACAAGAATTGGAGCTCACCTGCCCCAAAGGAACGTCGTGATCCATTGTTCAGTTTCTCCACAAGAGCCACTTCTCAGCCCCAGAGCTCACGGACTGAGCAGCAGTGATCTCCTGAGCTCCTCTGAAGAAGGACCGATGGCCATTTATTTAGGTAGCTACACATTTAGGAAAGGAGAATACCAGGGCTTTAGAGGGTTCCTGGATGCAGAATCTGAGTTGGCACTGATATTTAAGGATCCAAAATGTCCTCCCTGTTAAACTCAGAATTATGTGATCAAGTTATAAACAGAGCTCAGGTCCATCTTAAAGTGGGTCCACTGGATTTATGTTGGCAGAACCTTCACCCTTTTTCCTTGATCTGTGGAATGAGAGATAGAAGGAAAGTGAGAAGGAAGCTTCTGAAACTGTACCCTCTCTTTAAAATACTTAATCAAGAAGCATTGGTCAGTCACTAACAGAGACATGAGTTCAAGTTTGCAAGGCAATTTATGTCCCTAACTTCCCTATGAAATTAGACTGAAGCTACTTTCTGGTGGATACCACATTCTTGTTATGCTTTTTTCCTCTCCTTTATCCACTTCCATTTCACCCCTTGGCCTGAAAACACTTCAATAAATCATTTGAAAGTTACCCTTGACTCAGGCTCCTCCCTAGGGAACGAGATCTCTGACATTTGAAATAGCACCCTCCACTCTCTACCTCTTTTGTTTTTTATCCTCTTACCGATTTTATTTTTACATAGCTCAAAAGTACTTCATATTATAGTTCTAAGTAGCTATTTTTAAATTTATTTAAATAGACTCTTCCCCTCATTAGACTGTAAGTTATTCTGAGTGTAGGTACTTTGTATTGTTCACTATGTTAGCCCTCAAAGAATAGAACCTAAACAATACTTGATATTAAAAAATGACAAATAAATGAATAGATGAGTATGTAAATGATTTGAAAGAGCACATCTTCATTTACTTTATTATTTTGTTGTTCTTTAGTATTATAGGTAGTTCACTAAGTTACTCCTAAGGAAAATTCAGTTGCTCAATTTAACAAGTTTTTTTTTTTTTTTTTTTTTTTTTGTAATCCTATTGCGTATGTAGATTCAAGTAGAATCAATAAAATATTTTGAATTAAATTAGATAAACTCTAAGTGAGAATTAGGGGGTTTATATGAACACACATTTAACTTTAGTTTTATACTTAGATTATTTTTCCATATTCACAAAATGAGTTATTTCCTTTTTATGTTTCTAATCTGTGTCTTCAGTATTCTAGCCTTACATGCTACAATCTACCTCCTCTTGGAAACATAGCATGCTCTGAATTGCTCCCTGTTGGTTAATAGTCATTTTATAAATGGAATAGTATAATCTTTAACTATCCCGAGATACCATCAATTTTAAAAATTTCAACCTTTTACACATTTAAGCTTCTGAAACTCAGTGTAAGGTGGTGGATACATTTTACTATACTCAGTAAATCATAAAACTCCAATAATTTTTGGAATCAAATTTTTGAAATCATTGTAATTTTTATAGCAATATTATCTTATATCAAGATTTCCTTTTTTCACTTACACTAATTGATTGAATTATTTCTCTACATATTTTATAGTAACTGCCCTTTAAAATAGAGTGAGATAACTTTAAAATATAGTGTATTAAATCAAGAAGATGGCATATATTGAGAGAAAGCAGACACTTTGAGTTTATCTCAAGCTGTCATGCATATTATAAAGCCTAAAGATTTAAGAAATGAAACAGTATTACTTGGTGGGAGAGTGGAGGCAATAATAACATGAACTAAACAATTCAGATTTTTTAAAGGTACCTCTAAACAATCAAGGCCAATAGTAGAGGCATGGGAACTAATTTGGCATCCCAACTCTGCTATTATCTAACTATGTAATCTGGGATATAAGTAATGCCATTTATAAAATGATTTTATTTGGTGAATGTTGCATGAATGATTTTATGTATAAATTCCTATTGTGTTTTTACATCACCTTATTCTTCCCTGTAACTCCATACAAGTGCCCATTTGAGCCACAAAGTCATGTTAGTCAAGCCAGTGAATGGAAACTGTACATGCTTGAATTTTAAGTCACAGTCCCCTGGTAAAATTAGGAGTTCGGGAAGAATACTTTCTGGGTAAGTTGTTCCCATACTATAAGAGACTGAAACTCTGGGCTGAGGTTTAGACATGAGAATGACAGGAAATCAAAGTAGACCACTGTGAATGAAGAGGCTTTGTGCTCTGACTTGTCAACCCTGAGCCTTAGCATCCAGGTTTGGGATAATAAAACTCAGATATGTCAACCCTGAGCCTTAGCATCCAAGTTTGGGATAATAAAATCTCAGATAAGTTTGCGCATCTGAGAGTATAAAGGAGCCCATGCTCTCCAGAAGTGTCAGTTAAACCTAAAAATGGCAGCCTTGCAAATGCTCTGGGGTGTCATTGTGGCATGAGAGCAAGAGAAGATAGATGGTTATCAGAGTTGGATGTAGGATAATTATATAGTTTAGTTTGCCCAGGACATTTATGATTTACATCTGCTTTTCAGTAACATTTATCCATGACAGCATGTCCTAGTTTTGGCTGATAAATTAGATAATCACTCAAGTTCTAAGTGGCAAATAGGATTTGAAGTAGCCCTATCAAGTTCCCTATAGCCCTCAAGATGGATAAAAATGTGGCTTCATTCTATTGTGCTTCAGTAAATTAAAGGAGACAAAACAGTTGAAAGAGGCATACATATGTAGAACATATCTCAAAATAATAACAGCTGTTTATGACAGTCCCGCTGCCAATATCATACTGAATGGGCAAAAGCTGGAAGCACTCCCTTTGAAAGCTAGCACAAGACAATCTCTCTCACCATTCCTCTCTCACCACTCCTATTCAACATAGTATTGGAAGTTCTGGCCAGGGCAATCAGGCAGGAGAAAAAAATAAAGGGTATTCAAATCAGAAGAGAGAAAGTCAAATTTTCTCTGTTTGCAGATGACATGATTGTACATTTAGAAAACCCCACTGTCTGAGATCAGAAACCCCTTAAGCTGATAAGCAACTTCAGCAAAGTCTCAGGATACAAAATCAAAGTGCAAAAATCACAAGCATTCCTATACACCAATAATAGACAGAGAGTCAAATCATGCGTGAACTCCTGTTCACAATTGCTACCAAGATAATAAAATACCTAGGACTACAACTTATAAGGGATGTGAAGGACCTCTTCAAAGGGAACTACAAATCACTGTTCAAGGAAATAAGAGAGGACACAAACAAATGGAAAAACATTCTATGCTCATGGATAGGAAGAATCAATATTGTGAAAATGGCCATACTGCCCAAAGTAATATATAGACTCAAAGTTATTCCCATAAAGCTACCATTGACTTTCTTCACAGAATTAGAAAAAACTACCTTAAATTTCATATGGAACCAAAAAAGAGCTTATATAGCCAAGAAAATCCTAAGCATAAAGAACAAAGCTGGAGGTATCATGCTACTTGACTTCAAACTGTACTACAAGGCTACAGTAACCAAAACAGCATGTCACTGGTACCAAAACAGAGATATAGACCAATGGAACATAACAGAAGCCTCAGAAATAACACCACACATCTACAGCCATCTGATTTTTGACAAACCTAACAAAGAGAAGAAATGAGGAAAGGATTCCCTATTTAATAAATGGCGTTGGGAAAACTGGCTAGTCATATGCAGAAAACTGAAACTGGACCCCTTCCTTACACCTTGCACAAAAATTAACTCAAGATGGATTAAAGACTTAAATGTAAGACCTAAAACAATAAAAACCCCAGAAGACAACCTGGGCAATACCATTCAGGACATAGGCATGGGCAAAGACTTCATGACTAAAACACCAAAAGCAATGGCAACGAAATCCAAAATTGACAAATGGGATTTAATTAAACTAAAGAGCTTCTGCACAGCAAAAGAAATTATCATCAGAGTGAACAGGCAACCTACAGAATGGGAGAACATTTTTGCAATCTATCCATCTGACAAAGGGCTAATATCCAGAATCTACAAAGAACTTAAACAAATTTATGAGAAGAAAACAACCCCATCAAAAGGTGGGCAAAGGATATGAACAGACACTTCTCAAAAGAAGACATTTATGCAGCCAAGAAACATATGAAAAAAAGCTCATCATCACTGGTCATTAGAGAAATGCCAGTCAAAACCACAGTGAGATACCATCTCACACCAGTTAGAATGGCGATCATTAAAAAGTCAGAAAACAACAGATGCTGAAGAGGATGTAGAGAAATCGGAACGCTTTCACACTGTGGGTGGGAATGTAAATTAGTTCAACCATTGTGGAAGACAGTGTGGCGATTCCTCAAGGATCTAGAACCAGAAATACCTGTTTGTCATAAACAGCTCATTATTTTGAGATATGTTGTACATATGCATGCCTCTTTCTTTTGTCTCCTTTAATTTACTGAAGTACAATAGAATGAAGTCGCATTTTTATCCACCTTGAGCACTATAGGGAACTTGATAGAGCTACTTCAAATATTTGACCCAGCAATCCCATTACTAGATATATATCCAAAAGATTATAGATCTTTCTACTATAAAGACACATGCACATGTATGTTATCTGCAGCACTATTCAGAATAGAAAAGACTTGGAACCAACCCAAATGCCCATCAATGATAGACTGGATAAAGAAAATGTGGCACATATACACCATGGAATACTATGCAGCCATAAAAAGAATGAGTTCATGTCCTTTGCCAGGACATAGGTGAAGCTGGAAACCATCATTCTCAGCAAACTAACACAGAAACACAAAACCAAACACCAAATGTTCTCACTCATAAGTGGGAGATGAACAATAGAACACATGGACACAGGGAGGGAAATGTCACACACTGGGGCCTGTCAGTGGCGGGAGGCAAGGGGAGGGATAGCATTAGGAGAAATACCTAATGTAGATGACAGGTTGATGGGTGCAGCAAACCACCAGGCACGTGTATACCTATGTAACAAACCTGCACGTTTTGCACATATATTCCGGAACTTAAAGTATAATAATAAAAAAGATAAAAAAATCCCTGGATGCAAAAAGCTGTAGAGGGGACTAGACTAAATTAAAGGTACTAAACCTGAAATAACAGTGTTTATCTGAGATTTAATAAGATCATAGTTTTGATGATTACTTGAAATAAAAGTTTGAGACAAAAACTAAGTTCAGTTACAGTAAAAAATAAAAAAAAATATGGATTGAGAAAAGTGTACCCACTGCAAGTGTTTTTCAAACTATTCTCTGAAGAGGTGTACAGGTCTAGGCCCTCAGAATGATATCAAGGGCAAAGGGGTGACTTGGGTGAGAGATCTGAGCTCATCACCCCTTCCTTAAACAGTTTGATTCTGCTCCTACTTATTCTATTTTAATTAAAGAAAAGATTTAACTACTTAAATAAAACAATTGATTTCATTTGTTACTTTTCTATTTTTCTCACAGCCCATAAGTGACACAAGTTCTACTGCTTCTATTTTCAAAAATCCATCCAGACTCTGATCATTTCCTACTAGCCCCACTGTTAGCTACCATGTTCCAAACCGTTATCATTCCTTACTCACATTATTGCAATAACCTCCCAGATGGTCCTCTTTGATACTCTTGTTACCATATAGTCTATTCTCAACAGAATAGCCTGAATAATGCTTTTAAAAAGATGAGTCAAGACAGTTTACTTTTGTGCTTATGACTCTTCAATGATATCTGATCACTTAGGCTCTCTCCAGCTTGCTCCATAATGATATCACAAGGCCCTGTGTAAGCTGAACCCTTCTACATACTCTGATCTCATCCTTTTCCAAGTTTCTTTTGCTGTCTCTGCATTACCTGTCCTCTGGGCATCTTTGCTGTTTGCACAAACATGCTAATCATGCTTCCATTTTGGGACTTTTGCATTTCATGTTTGCTATGACTAGCCCCTCCTTGCTCCAGAGTAGGCACTCAAAAGTAAGTTTAATTACCATTAGACCACATGATTTCTAAGAATACTTTTATAACTTAAGGTCTGTAATTATAAGAAATTCTTGCTTTGGAATACCTGAAATTGAACCAGATGCTTTTTTCAAACACTGTAAGGATGATGGACTCTGCTGTTTCCGTTTTGGTGCTAAAGTGTTAATTTCAAAATTGTCTATTTTGTCTCTTGATAGGGAAATATTGGACGATTGATGTCAATACCAAACAAGCTACAAATAGTTTGCATTCAACTACCAGTATTTGTAGGAGAAGGATACCACTGCTAACTTACATTATGTAGCAAAGAATTTAAAAGTTGCACTGCTGTTAAAATTTACAAACTTTGTAATTTTCACCGTAATAGATTCAAAGATTACTGTCTTATGTTCATGGTACCGAATTCACTCCTATGCATTTTACTTATTTAGGTGTTACGTATAACAGTGGGCTTTAATATCATGCCAAAATATTACCATTCAAAATTGTTCAGCAGCTATATGTTATTCCTAGAAGTAGACACTTAAATGTTAATTTGTCAAGAAACTCATGTTCTATTGGTCAAGTCAGTTAACTTTTTGAGGACTCAATTAATTTACTTTCTTTAAGTGGTAGGCAGCCACAAAAATATCCCCAATGATCCTCACCTCCCAGCATGAATGCCCTTGTATAATCCTGTCCCCTTGACTGTGAGCTGGACTTAAATGAATTCATTTCTGAGGAATAGAATACAAGGAGAAGTGTTGGGTAGGCAATTCTGACATCAGGCATGAAAAACTCTATGACTTCTGTCTTAAGTGTTTCTCATTTTTTATTACATTTGCTTGTTCTGGGAGAAGTCAGTTTTCATGTCCCGAAGCAGCCTGTGGAGAGTCCCACATGAGTGAACTTGGAAGCAGATATGAACCTTGTCAACAGGTATATGAGTGAGTTTGGACATAGATCCTTGAGAACTAAGAGCCGTGTAAGTGGATTTAGAAGTGATCTTCTCTTCATTGACCCATGAGATGGCAGCACCTGTCTTAGTCAATTTGAGCTGTTCTAACAAAATACCATAAACCAAGTGGCTTATAAACAACATAAATTTATTTGTCACAGTTCTGGAGGCTAGAAGTCCAAGAGAAGGGTGCCAGAATTGTCAGACTCTGGTGAGAGTTCTCTTCTGGGTTGCAGACTGCCAATTTCTTGTTGTATCCTCACATGCAGGAGAGCAGAGAGGAGACACAAGCTCTCTGTAACTCTTAGACTCTTATAAGGGCACAATTCCCATTTGTATTAGTCTGTTTTCATATCAGCATTAGTCCTTTCATAAGGGCTCCATCCTTATGACCATACCAAATCCTAATTACTTCCCAAAGGCCACACTTTCTAAAACCATCACACTGGGAAGGGAGTAAAGTTTCAACATATGAATTTTGGAGGAACACAAACTTCCAGTCTATAACACACCTGATGTCACATACGGTTGCAGCCTCATGAGAGACACTGAGACATAAATACCCAGCTAAACTATTTTCGAATCTCTAGCTCTCAGAATCTATGAAATATTAAATGATTGTTGTTATCATATGTATGGATATCCCATCTAGGAATATGTTACCTAAGGATGACATTATTGATTACTATAAGATTTTCTCTTCTGTCTCTGAAATCTCTCTTTGCTTTTCTAACTATAATCAGACTAGAACATAGGAATTGCCATTTTCACCAGACTGTAAAAATAGTGAACTTGAGAAGACATGTGATTTTGCATTGTGATAAATCTGTTAAATGGCTAATTTAGCATATAAAATATGTTTAACATATGCAAAATTGTCCTAAAATCGCTAGTCTTTTTAAAAAAGTGAATTTCTTAAATCATTTGCCCAACTTTAGTCTGAAGTAAAATTAAGACAACCAAGTTAGAGTGACTGCTCTAGCCCTCTTGCATAAGAAGGTCACTTAAAGGAGACTTGGTTCAATTTAGATCTAGGCTGCCTCAAAAGGACAGCAGTAGACAGACTGGTCAGAAGGCAGCAGCCTTGATCTTCATGACTCTTGTCCTTACATTTCCAGCTTACACCAATGCCCTTTGAAATAACATGCCTTGATCTGTCTGGTCCATCCACATTGCTACAGTTTTAATTGGTCAAATTCCCTTGATATCAATCCCTCACTCATGGCCTTGCTATATTATGGCTCTCGTACCAGGAGCCTCTAGCATCACTGATCCTTTCATTTGTATAAAAGGAGAAATCTTTCAACATTATTTATATAACTAGCACCTCCATGGGTCAAAGCACCAGCTTGCAACATCAGCTTTCTTCCAATCTTTTAAAGCCTTTATGTGATTACAGGAGCTTCACTATTTTCATCTTTACCACTTTCTCATAGCTAAACCTCAGTATGGATTTATATACATGGACACATGCAGACAAATACATATGCTGATACACACGTGCATATAAATATGAGAATTTTCTTCTTGTTTCTAGCTGTAGTCAGTGTAATAATTATCTGACAGTTCATAAAATAAGTAAATTTTTTTACTATATAACAGATGACACCTTATATTAAAGTGTACATAAGGAGTAACTTAACTATAGACTAAAATTAATCAGTTCTGTTTTTCTGTCCCTATTGAAATCAGTAATAAAATGTTTTGTCTAGTCACACATACATACACACACACCTACACACACATTTCTCCTTGGAGAACATTTAGCAACAACTATCTTCTATTTGTTCGGGCATTTTCATAAGCAAATCATCTTTACAGTTCTTTAGTAGTAGTCTCCAAAGTGCATTTCTTGGATTATTGTTTTGTTAGGTGTTGACATACTATATACTAATAATCCTCAGGTTATGTATGTTTGGAAAATACGCAGTTAAAAAAGGGAAATAGATTCTGTTATTTCAGGAATACCAGATGTTAATAGATTTTTATTAAATAACTGTAAGCCTGTTAAAATTAACATAAGCCTATTAAAATTTAATTATTAATGTGCAATGGAAACTATGGGATACCATATTATTAAAATGAAACGATAAAGAACATTTAGGAGAACTAAAAAACAATTCTAGAAGAGACATTTAAAGCAAAAGTAGATCGCTCATGGTCAGCATCATTTAACTATTCAGCAACTGGAAGTCAGTTTTGGGTGAGGCACCTCAGTGAGCATCTAGCTATTATTCATCAGGAGCCTCAGGATGGGAGCAAGGTTTTACTTAAACACTTTTAAATTACATAGTGACGTGCATGGCTTACAAAAATGAGATATTGGTGTATTAGAATACTTTCTAACATAACAATATTTTATCATAGAAGTCCACTTGATAATGTGAGATTCCTTGATGAATTGATTCTTGTAGGTGAATATTAATATACACACTAAGGACGATCAGTAAATACTTGTCTAATAAAAATGACCAGAATCCTGAGAGGGTCCAACATTCCTTTCTCTGTTGATCTTATCTCTTAAATATTTCTCCAGTTGGCTGGGGGCGGTGGCTCACGCCTGTAATACCAGCACTTTGGGAGGCCCAGGCGGGTGGATCACGAGGTCGGGAGATTACGACCATCCTGGCTAACACGGCGAAACCCCGCCTCTCCTAAAAAAAAAAATACAAAAAAAATTAGCTGGGCATGGTGGTGGGCGCCTGTAGTCCCAGCTACTCGGGAGGCTGAGGCAGGAGAATGGCGTGAACCAAGGAGGCGGAGCTTGCAGTGAGCGGAGATCGAGCCACTGCACTCCAGCTTGGGCGATGGAGCGAGACTCTGCCTCAAAAAAAAAAAAAAAAAAAAAAAAAAAAAAAAAAATATATATATATATATATATATATATATATATATATTTCTCCAGTCTTAGCACCATCTCCTTTGCCCAAGTTCATGTCTTTATTTCCCACCTTTAAAATTAATTTTTATTTCCAACCTAGACTGTTTTTCCTATGTAATTTTGCATGCAGCTTTATTATCTACATTGCATTTTCTACTTTGTCACCAGAATTTTTTTTAATGCAAATGTGATTATATTGCTTTCATGTTTATTTGCATTGGCTCTGTGCACCTACAGGGTGCAGTCCAAACTCATATGTTGAATGCATATGTTTACAGTTCAGCTATTTCATGACTTTATGCTTTTACACCTACTCTCCTGACACCTCAAATGCCCTCTTCAGTTCAGTAGTTCCAGGTTCCTAGAACTGCTTTTAAAAAGTCAAGGTTTCTAGAAACATAAAGAGGGAAACACTCTTCAAGACATACATGGAAGCTTTTAACATGCTTGCTTTTAAAATGAGCCGATATTTAAATTCTTAAGAATATTTTTATGTTCTCTTTTGTTCTTTGAAACAACTTCAAACATTCTCAACAAATTTGAATTGTGAATAGTTCTCATAGTTCTAGGAAATAAAATGAAAATGTTATTAACCATTTCTCCCTCCTGAGGGACATGGGAGAACTAGAGGGGAGTAAGGACCACAATAGTTTAATGAAGACATGAAATGTGAAATACCAAGTTAAATAGTTCTTAATAATATGACTAACATAGTATGTTTGCAATTGATATTTTATTGTGATGTAAATCTTTCAGCCACTTTCTCACATAAATATTAAAATATGCTTTTAAACTATTTCCTGAAAGGGCTTGTATTTAAGCTATGTTCTAAAAGGGCTTTCCAGATCTGAAGTTAGACAAAACTATTACCCTCATCAATCAGGAAAAAAAAAAAACAAAAAACAAAAAAACAAGCAAAAAACAATGTTTTATAGTGGCAGCACCACCTCCTGATACCTCATTTTCCTACTTAGTTACCACAGCACAGATCCATTTCTCCTGAGCTTATTAAAATATTTGTATGTGTAGTATTCTTGAATGAATTGATCAAGAGGAGGGGTAGTGGCACATACAGAGAGGGTATTTGGTATCATAAGAATGTCAATCACTGAGAGACACTTATAGAAACTTCACCGAATTAAGTGGATGTGAATCCTCAGTTACATCAGTCAAAGATGCTAAATCAGGAGGGACTTCTGATTTCTTGTGAAGACAAGATCAGGGAGCATTGGTAGTCATTTCAGACAGCCTTGCTTGGCCTGTCTTCTCTAAAGTGGGGCATCCTTCAGGGCTGTATTTCCACGTGCTTCCCCTCAAAATTATAGTAAAACACTAGGTGCTGTTTTTACATGCAATAACAAGTTTGAGCTCTGTTCAGCTGGAACTTCCATCTTCCAGTGATCCACCAACATGACAAACACAAAAAGAAAGAAGAAGGACACCCATTGTATGCTCTCTAGGCATTTTAGAAAACTTGGAATTTTTCCTTTGGCCATATACCTATGAGTCTACAAGAAAGGAAATATTGTATACATCAAGGGAATGAGCACTGATCAGAAAGAAATGCCCGCAGATGTTACCGTGACAAAACTAGAAGAGTCTACAATGTTACCCAGGATGCTGTTGTCATCTTGGTAAATAAGCAAGTTAAAGCCAAGATTCTTGCAAAGAGAACTAGTGTAGGTATTGGGTGTATTAAGCACTCTAAGAGCTAAGATAGTTTTCTAAAATCTGTGAGGGAAAATCAGAAAAAGAAGGAAGCCAAATAGAAAGGTACCTAGGTTCACCTGAAGAATCAGCCTGCTCCACCCTGAGAAACACACTTTGAGAACCAGTCGAAAGAGGCTTAAGATGTTGGAACCTATTCTCTATGAATTCATGCCATAACAGCATAAATAAAATGCATAAAATAACAAGTTTTGGATTCCAAAGTTAGCTCTTTTATTTTTCTCTTAATTAAATAGAAGTGGGGTGTTTCCTCCCCCAAAAGAGTATTTAAAGCAAACTTGGTGTCCTAATTCATTGGGTGATGTCCTTAATTTTAAAATTTAGTGCCATTCTTGCTGGGAAAGGAAAGTTTGAGCTAATTTCTGGCCTGCATAGAACAATATGACTCAAACATAGAACAATATGATTCAAGCATAGAACAATATGCTTCTGTTTTCCATAGAAAGAGCAAAACAATTTGAATAAAACTATATCACTTTGCTCTTCCGTAGGTTATCCAGAGACAATCTCCTCTTTTTTGTCAGATCTTTGTGTATTTCTCTTTCTCATTAATTTTGTATTAACACCCATTTTTCCCTACTAACCTCTCCATTTCTAATTTTTCTTTAGATCAACTTCACTCCTATATTATTTACCCACTCCTGGAGGTAAGGAAAAGTGTTAAGGGAACACAATTGGAGAGATTAAAAAGATAAACTGAACAATTGGGGCAAGGCTAAAAAGCCAAGAGGTATAATGGGGACCAAATTGTGGAGACAGAGCTAAATGTTTTTCTCCCTGAAGGCAATAAAATTCAATTAACCAATTGGTAATTTTTTGTTCCATCTGCCTGGTACAGTCTTCTAGGTGGGTGCCTGATTAGCTCTTTATCATACATTAGAGCTCAGCTCATATACTGCTTCTTGTGAGAGGTGTTTCTTAATCTCCCAAGTTAAAATGCTGTCCTCACTCCCACCATTTATATCACATCAGCATGTTATAATTTCTGCATGTCACCTATGACTATGTGAATATATTTTATTTCATCATTTGTCTGTTTCCTTCCAATAAAAAGTAACCTTCATGTGAATAAGGTCCATGTTTTGTGATTGTTCTCTCTATCCCTAATCTAGTACAAAGACACATAAGAAAATAGTTCTATAAAGATAATTATTTCTTTTCATAGAAAATCATAATTTAATTCACAGAATAACTAGAAAATGATAAAGAGTGAAATACACCCTGTAAACCATAAGTAATACACTAGTTCAGTGGTAAGAGGAATTGTTATGGCTAGAAACATTTAGGGAAGACTTCATAGAGGATGAGAGCCTTAAAATGACTCTGAAGAACAGGCAAAGAGAAGGATGGGCATTACCACGGAGGGAGAGGTCTTGGGCAGGGAATAGGGGTAAGAATTAGACTTAAATGCTATTAAATGCCTTATTTCTTACCACCCACTTCTAATTTCTTTCATGTAAGCATGGTATTTGATTTGAAATTACCCTTCCGACTTTTTTATGGGTAAACATGAAGCCAGATATTCACTACGACAGCTTGTTGAAGGAATGGATGGTGAAGGCATCACTTGTCTCAGTGCTGAGGTGCAGCCCTCAATAAGCCTGCGGTTCAATGAAGTGCTGTCTTTGTGACAGGATGGATGAGGCAGCTATGTTGTGAGCAGCAGTTGTAGATTACGTGGGCTGTGGCTTTCACAGGAATTTGTCAGGCTAGGCTAGGTTTCATGTGAGAAACTTGAAGCACCCTTCGTGAGGCTGTCTACATGGGCTGGCATAAGTGTTTCTCACTATTGCTATAGGCCAGCATATACACTTTGCCTTCTCTCACCTTTTGATTTGGAAGCCAACTGTCAGTTTTCGATGTCTTCACCTGATAAAAACTCTGCCTAAGAATCATTTTATTCCACTGGGGATTTAGTTAGTGAAAGGGAAGCCCTAAGTATGCAATTTTAATATTGAGGAAAGGGCAGTACATAGCATTCTACCCATTTTCACTACCTTTGGCAGTGTCTTGTTTTGTGACATTGTGTGTGCTTGTGTATGTGAGTGTGCCCGTGGGTTTTTTTTTTCCTGCTCCTTTTCTTTTATTGCCATATTGACAGAAACCTGCGCCCTTTTGGGCTGCACAGTCAAAATAGAGAGCAATCTAATTTGAAATGGCTATTTTAAAGAATAATTGGCTTGCAGAGACAGAAACCTCTAGTGGGAAAGAAAAAAGGAATACAGATGATAAATGAACAGAGGTCTGAAAATTATTAACAAAAAATAGTGAAGTATCTTGATGACAAGAAGACTTTGATTTACTAAATAATAAGAACATCTGAATTGAAGGCATGATTTTACTGATTTTCAGTAAGTCTGTAACTACAACCAAACACTATAACTGATGTACAGAAGTTGAGGGCACCATTTATATTCAGAATATATAATTTTACCTTTGGAAGTTATGAATGACACTTTTTGTGCCCATTGGTGACCTCCTAAATATTCTATAAAATTTTTGAAAACTATAAAAATTCTATAATGTATGATGATATATTAAATATTGTGTTAATAGTTTAGTTAAAATCTTTCCCCAATGTGTATATAATCTTAGGTATGTTTTGGTATGTATGATTGTGGCATATTTCTATAGACATACCAAGGAAATTTTGTTTTGTTTTTTTTTTTGTGAGACTTAGTCACGCTCTGCCACTCAGGTTGGAGTACAGTGGTGTGATCTGGGCTCACTACAAACTCTGCCTCCCAGATTCAAGCTATTCTTGTACCTTAGCCTCCCAAGTTGCTGGGATTACAGGTGCCGGCCACCATGACTGGCTAATTTTTGTATTTTTAGTGGAGACAGGGTTTCACCATGTTGGTCAGGCTGGTCTCAAACTCCTGAGCTAAAGTGATCCACATGCCTCAGCCTCCCAAAATGCTGGGATTACAGGCGTGAGCCACCGCACCCAGTCAAGAAGGTCTATACTTTTTTAATTTAAATTTTTAAATTAGCAAATAATAATTGTCCATATTCAAGGGGTACACAGGGATTTTGTGATACATATAATGTGCAGTGATCTGATCAGGACAATTAGCATAGCTGTCATCTCAGATGTTTATCATTTCTTTGTGCTGGGACCATTTAACCATCAGTGATCCATATTTACTTTGAAATGTTATATAATTATTTCAAACCTACCGTGCTTGATAAAACATAGAAAATAGAAATACTACAGAAACACAACATACCTTCCAAATAGTGACACAAGATTCACAAAGTATGGAACTATACTTAATGCTTTATTGGTTTATTCATTTATTCATCCCTTTATTCTTTTCCAATTTCATTGTGCTTATTAATAGATCACTTGGTTAGCTGATTGAATAAATTGGTTTATTTAGTGTTAGAAATACCCTAACTGTTCCAGTTTGGATTTGGGCCAACATTTTCCACGTCCTATTTTGTAGAAGAGGTCTGTGGAAGGAAATGTATTGCCTAGGTCATATGGGTGGTTGCAAGCCTGGACTCTTCCAAATACTAAATAGTTAAGCTACATCTGTCCTTCATGACTCCAGTTTTATTTACTGGATATTGGGTCCTCTTATGTCCATATTTTCTTCATTTACTGAGGAACTTGTATCCTCACATGTACCTATTCTGCTGTTCTTTCATCACCCCATATAAGGTGAATATTTAATTTATGAAATATCTGTAACTCAGATATTTTGAATTGCAACATCTAATTTTGAAATGCAACATCTTTCTCTATTAAGAGGTCAGGTTTTAAGTAGTTAGTGATTGTAGAATTTGGGGAGCTAGGGTGTGACATTTCTGGAGTGCCTTTTTCACAGCAGAAAACAGGAGAAGAAAAAAAAAGAAAAAGAAAACAAATATTTATTTAATACTTTTATTATGTGACAATTACCCTATATATACATTTATACATTTTATCTTATTTAATAGTATCATAAACTTGAAATGATTGTCATCATAAGTAATTTTGTTTTTGCTAATGAGACCTAAAAATTGCTTGTCTGAGACGTCCACAAAATATCTGACTACCCATTATAATAGATTCATGTTCCAGTCACTCAATTTCTCCACTGTAATGCAGCTCACTATGTATACAGATGTCATATACTCCTCTTCACTTTGCCCAGTGGGAATCACCAATTGGAAAATCGGCATAAGAATGCTGATATTCTACCTACTGACCAAGGGGCCTCATGTCTTCTACCAGCATTTGTGAGACTATAGAAAGTTAATTTGTTTGGTTTACTTGAGTGGAATAAAATCTCAGATCCTTCACAGTTCTTGACAATGATGTCATCATTTACTTGGTCATGAATTTTCTTAGTGGTAAATGAAATAATGGTTAAAATACCATTAAATAATGGTAATTTTTAAATTAATGACTTTTTAGATTCAGTGACATGTAGTGTCTGATATATATTCTTGCATTTATACATATAGAATCAAGGACATCCACACTTTCTCTCTAAAGATCTTATCAAAGCTTCAAGTTCCTATACTGTGAAGCTGGCCAAAACAGTATAATCTCAATATTTACACTTAAAGTTAGAGAAAGAGATAAGCCAAGTCAATTTATACTTTTATTGTCACTTTCTATTCCCACCTTGTAAACAGTATCCTAGAAAATTTCCTTGGAAGAGATTTGTTTGACATGGCTGGCTTCAGGAATTTTTGGCCGTAACATCATCTCTTTTCTTACTTTAGTGAAATCAGCAAGCCAATGTATTACTTTAGAGAGGGAAACAGCTGTGAAACAGCCAAGATTTTAATACTTCCGTATTATCTTCCTATATTTATGATCTTCCCATAGACAAGCAACAGGGAAGGCAAATTATAAGATTTTGTGTTAAGAACAGAATTAGAGTAAATAATATTAATATCATTTTGTTGTCTACTGGTGCCTCACTGGAAAAAAAACAAAACAAACAGAACACTATTATTCTTGCCCTGGAACATGCCCCAGTGCATCATTTGCTCTATTGTCTTAACCTCTCTCTTTTTTTTTTTTAACAAAAAGACAGAGTATCACTTTGTCAATCACACTGGAATGCAGTGGCATCATCATAGCTCACTGTGGCCTCAAACACCCCGGGCTCAAGCGATCTACCGGCCTCAGCCTCCCAAGTAGCTAGGTCTATAGGCACATGCCACCACACCTGGCTAGTTGATTTATTTTTAGTAGAGATGGGATCTTGCTCTGTTGCCCAGGTTGGTCTTGAACTCCTGGCCTCAAGTGATCTCTGCCTTAGCCTCTCAAAGTGCTGAGATTACAGGAATGAGCCATTGCACCTGACCTAAATTAAGCTTATTTTGGTAGTTTCATTCTTCAGGAAAATTGCTTTAGCATTGCACTTAAAAAATTCTATTGAGATGGCTGAGGATTTCTGAACAAACCACATTCCTGTGGGTGTTGTTTTGAATGAGCATTTGAAGATGGCTGGATGTGTAGCAGCTATCTTCAACTTTATGTAGAACTAGCCTGCAGACAAGGCCACAATACTGAGAGATAGCAAGGTAGAAAGATTAAATGTCCCCAAATCACCAGACTCCAATTCTCTTACTCTATGTTCAACCAATGTGTTTCCTGAGCTCGTATTTTGTGTCTCTTTGTTGCCTTCCTTTCCTGGCAAGAGCTGAATGTATTAGTGGGAATGGAATCAGGTTGAGCAGAAGACGTGTCAATACATGAGATATCACTTATTCCTTATTACAGCTCTTCTCATTAATTTTCATCCTAGCTTAGTTCTTTCCTAGTTGAGAGGAGAGAAATCAGTTTTTTAAATTCTCGTTTAACAGCTGTTTTTCTTTTTGACCCCAGCTTTAGAGTTTCTTTAATATTAAAGATTACAAGGTGATGTTCTTTTTCTCAAAGGTCCTTATGAAGGACAAAGAAAGAGAACTGTATGGAAATAAAAGTGAATCAGTCTTTGACATAACAAATTTCTAACTACCATAAAGGATACTTTATGTGTCATATTTCTACATATGTAATTCACCATTATACTTTCTTATTATTTGTAGCCATTTAATCACTTCCCCAAACAAACCATGGCTTCAGGCATTTCTTACTCTGTCTTTTGTAATTTCTGTTACTTCTTCACTTCTAACAAAATTATTATTACATTTATTTTACAGTTGTTGATGGAGAGTTTTAATACATCAGATATTGAAACTCATATTTTTTTACAACATCACTCTTAATGGACTTATTATCTGATTGAGTTTTTTTCTGTTTTGCACTTTAATATTTGTTCTTATTGATAGAAGCACTTACATGTAAAAAAAAGTAACTTTCCCATTTCTGCCATGGTGGGTGCATTGTTCTACCATGCTAGGTGCATGCTAGGTGCAGGGAATAATTCTGTTTCATAATCACAAAAGTGCCTCCAAAGATAGTTCTGTACTATTTCCTTTGAAAGCCTTTTTTGAAATATAATATTTTCATGACCACATATAATTTCCTGAAGACCTTTAATAAAAGGCTAAATGCTAGCTTTTATCTCACTTAGTTGACACAATTTTCCACATTTATATCACAGATTTTAATTTTATTTCAGCAACCTTATTTTTAAACTTCAAATAGTCATAGAATTCTATGTAGCTTCCAAACCATTGATCGGCTATTATAAGTAACACCTCATTCTCCAACATGATCCCCTGCATTACTCTCCTCCACATTCGCTGCAGTTACAAATGGAACAGGGTCAAAGTGAAATCATTTCAATCACTTTGAGTATGAATGAAGAGTAGCCCCTGCAAGGTAGAGTCAAAGCTCAGAATTTGGATATGGCAACAAATTGAGTGGTCTGTTAATTCTAAGGAAGCCCACCAGAATGTGAACGAGAATATATTAAATATTGGGGACCCGCATACAGGGCAGGTAGGACTCCTAGAGACAAAGAAAAATGTTCAACTTAGTTTTAGATCCAAGAAGCTGTCACTGTTATTATTTAACATGATTTGTAAAGTCTTGCCAACGTAATAAGATTGTATACAGCTGAGGCAGGAGAATCGTTTGAACCAGGGAGGTGGAGGTTGCAGTGAGCTGAGATTGCACCACTGCACTCCAGCCTGGGTGACAGAGCAAGTCTCCATTTCAAAAACAAACAAACAAACAAAAATCGTATACAATGTACGTAGCAAAACTATGGGGAAAATGAAGAAAAATGGTCATTATTTGCAAATGACATAGCTATTACATTGGTTGAAATTGCATGTCAACTGAGAGTCCTGGAAAACAGTGATGTACGGAAATCAGAGTTTATTATTATTATTTCTGAACATAAAATGGTCTGAAGGTAGGAATTTCAGTACTGGCATGAATTTCTATGATATAAGCAGGAAATGAGGCTCCTTCTCGTTTTTGTTCCCTCTTCCTTAAGGCATGATTGTTGTTGATGTTTTCAAGATAACTACTGGACCCTAATTGTCATTACCTACCCTGGGCAAAGAGGGTCAAGACAAAGGCAATAATAATTTTAAAAAGGTCAGGCTAAATGAGTTTGTCCTGCTGTTTAAGTCCACCTAAGAACTCTCTTAGATAACAAAGAAAGTGAACGTGGAGACAGGACTGGAGCCCAGTCACTAAACAATAGAGTACAAATTACAGAAACCATTAATGGGGAAGTATTTTGTTGATAGAATAGTATAGGCACCAGAATTTGCAAAAAAGACTTAGTTTCAACTTATGTAGGGTTTATAATGGGCAGGTTTTAAACTACCTTGATAGGTTTTCTCAAGATGAGCACACCTATAACATATGCACAATTCATCGCCATGAGTTATATTAAATCATGACAAATCATAATGTCTGATAGACCAGTCCTGATGTGACATTTGTCCTGATGTACACATAAAACTTAAGGTATACAAGTATACTCATCTACTTTATAACCTCTCAGATTTGGTTACTGTGTACTTCCCAACAGTGTATTTCAACTTTATACACTTTATTGCCCTGCTGCCATCCAAGAGATTTCTACAGTTCTTATGTTACTATTTACTCTTGAAGTGCCTATTGTACATATATTTTACTTCAACAGCTATAAAAATGTCTGCTAGCTACTTAGGAATCATTACATTTTGGAAAAGAAAACCACCTTTAAATCAAATTGAATATGCATGGATCTTTAAAAGGTCTGACCTCACTTAAACAAATGTTACCTTAACAGAACAGTTGATCTTATGGAGGATCAATTATGACAAAAATCACTAAGTCCAAAAGAGAAGTCTTGTCTTTGGAAATGAACATGAAATAATTTATTTGACTTCTAATCATATTTATGCCATTAGAAAAATGAAATGCCTTTACCACAGAGGCGATACAGAAATGTATATGAGAAAATTGATTAGGTGCTAATTGCTTTCTTGATCCTTAACTTCACTAATATTATTCACGGGATAAATATAAATAGATCTTATGTCCTGTAGCTAGGTCTTTTTCTAAATTATATGAACAATTTTAAAGGAACAACTGCCTTTATTCTTAGGGAGAAATTTTAATAAGATTTTTCTTGATTAAAACAAATAATTGCTTTATTGTGGTTAAACATAATTTGACCTAAATTGATCACTTTCTTGGATACGTTATCTTTCAGCATCTTAAAAAACGAAACACACCTTTTAGATGAGATAATTCTTTGTTGATACGAATTATTTTTATATGGTTTATGTTTCTATTATTAAAAAATGGCAAAAATTCTGATTTCCCTATAATCTCACTTGTTGAAAGTAAAGTTGAGCCATGTCCACACAAAACAATATGTTTAAATGAAAACTAAAAGCTCATTTAGATCTATCTAGCCATCTGTAATTAGTCAAATATGCAGAATTAAGGAAGCAGATTCTCATTTAACTCTGTTTACATATTACACAAAATTTAAACCACAATTGAATGATTTACACAAAACTTAAATAGCAATTGAATTGTTAAACCTTCATTTCCTTCTTCCACCTTTCCAGCTTAAACAAATTTTGCCAAATATTTTAAATTTGATAGGCATTTTAACATGTATTAAACTTTTTTCTCATTTTGAAGATAATACCTTATTTATGAGAAAATGTTTTTCTTTTTCTTTAAAGGAAGATTGGTGTCTATAATTACTGCTATGATTCATAGACTGTCAGACTGTATAATATTGAGTCTGAAATGGTTACATAGGAGCCCTTTCTGAGTTTCTATAGCACGAAGACTGAGAAGGTAATTTTAATGGACTTGCCTAGGAAATGTCATAATATCCCTATTTTTGGCCAGTGTGGCTATGTTTTCTGCTTGGACCTTATATCTGTTTGCTAGGGCTACCATAACAAAGCACCACAGTCCGCATGGCTTAAACAACAGAAATTTATTTTTTCACAGTGCTGGAGGCCAGAAGTCTGTGATGGAGTTGCTGGCAGGGTTGTTTTCTTCTGAAGCTGCTCCCTGGCTTCCGGAAGCCATTTTTTCTCTGTGTCTCCAGGCCATCTTTCCTTTGTGCCTGGCTGTGCCCTAATCCCTTTCTCTTTTTTTTTTTTTTTTTTTTTTTTTAAGACAGAGTCTCTCTGTGTCACCCAGGCTGGAGTGCAATGGCGTGATCGCGGCTCACTGCAACCCTCTGCTACCCGAGTTCAAGTGATTCTGCCTCAGCTTCCCAAATAGTTGGGATTACAGGCGCCCACCACCACTCTCGGACTAATTTTTCCGTTTTTAGTAGAGACTGGGTTTCACCATGTTGGCCAGGCTGTTCTGCAACTCCTGACCTCAGGTGATTCACCTGCCTCAGCCTCCCAAAGTGCTGGGATTACAGGTGTGAGCCACCGCACCTGGCCCCTAATCTCTTCTTATATGACACCAGTCATACTGGATTAGAGCCCACCCTAATGACCTCACTGTCATTTAGCTTTACCTCTTTAAAGGTTTTATCTGCCAAGATAGTCACATTCAGAGGTACTGGGTGTTAGAACCTTAATATATGAGTTTTAGGGAGGCATAATTCTGCCCATAAAAGACCTCAACAGCCAATGCATCTCTCTGCCAAAGGAATTTAAGACATCTTTAATATTATCACAGTAGGCAAAACTATGATGATGAGCATGCTGACTAGGGAAGAAAGGATAGTGCTTACAATTCACAAAAACACAGAATAAAAAAGTTGAGGTTAAGAGCTGCAACAATATACAGCCATGCTTTTCAATTAATGAAGGTGGAAGCCACCATTTTGGATAACATATTAGGAGGAAGAAAATTGATATGAATAGCTCTACTGACTTAAGGTGTGAGTGATATTATATTTATTTGTCTTTGTACCAGAATGCCAAAATGATCTTGGAAGACCAAGAATAAAATATCAGTTTGTAAGTGCTCCAGCATTCCAATTGAGGTGCTAGACATGTAAATGAAGAGACTAAAACTTCATTTTGCAATCTTTAGCTCAATATCCACCTTAACCTCAAAGGCTTAGTTTGGGAATTAGATTTCTTAAAGAAGCTTGCACTTGTTTTACACAGGGTAAGGGAGACAATATTTTACATCACTTCAAGTCAAGTATGTGGGTCTTGATTTACAGTGCCTGCAGTTTGGGAGCATAGTGGACTGGCTGGTATTGGATGCATATCTGAATACCTTCTCCCGTCACTCTCTCCTCTCAAAAAAGTTTAGAAGCAAAAGGCTGGCTGAAATGTTCTGCAGCAACAGAATAGAGTGCTGCATTAACAAAGTAACTACACTCCCACTCCTGATACAGTAGATCAAGGCTGTATGTTTCTTGTTCGCCAAATCTGGCCCATAGACAAAACACAGAGCCAATCTTAGGCTGTCTTAGACATTAATGAAGAGCATAAGACATCTCCAGTCATGAGGGAGGGAATTTAGAGATCCATAACACGACAGCATGAGAAAAAGAGATGTTTTAATTATCTACCTGGTCCAGAATATACCGTGACCCTCATGACAGTAATAGTCAAGTAAGACTGTGACCAACACGATGTCCAAGTTGAGAAAGGAGAGAAACATATTTGAAATGTAATTCAGAGTTCTGACTATTGCATATTATGGACATTTTAACTGTGTGAATGAAATTAGATTCATAACTAAACATGAAGAAATACCTTTTATTTTCTGAGATTTAGGAGATAAGTTTTAAGGCCTGCCCAAAATTTTACTCAGGGTCAGGAAAGAACCAGACATACATGGTGAATACGAATGAATATTTAGGATGGAAGAATAATATTGGTTCCAGAATTACATTCAATGAATCCCATTTGTTTAATTGATTTTTAAATCAAATTAAATTCTGCTCAATCTCTGAAATTATGGTAATATTCTTGTAAGGCCCCCTTCTTGCCCAGTTGTCCAAGAAACCTGGAGGGCTAACATATTTTCAAATAGTGAGAAGAAAGCCCACCTTCCATAGTCTTGTGGATTTATCTGGTTCTTTTTCTGAGTTCTATTACATATTTATCTGGACTCCCATGTGTTGCCATGGATGAACATCCATAGTGCCTGAAGTCTGGCTGGGCTGTAGTTCCCAGCAGAAGCCAGCATGATCCACTGAAGGTAAAAAGTGGCTCCCCATTTATGCTAAGTTCCCCTGAAAGAATTCTTTAGTTAGATCATAAACTGTGGTCTTTTGCAATTTCCAACAGCATAAGTAGACATCATCTTCACCCTGCCACCTCTTACATGCTATATACCAGAAAGTCTGCCAAGATGCCTATATTACTGCCATTCATCCTAAAAGATCAGGCAGGTTTTACTTGTCACCATTCAAGAGTGGCAGTCGATCCCTCCCACTCCTTTCTTCAGAGGTGGAGTCATGCCAGCCCTGCCTCACCACTTCCATTTCTGTCGACTATTAGCAGATATTCAGAGAGAAAGTTGCAGGAGCAATGACATTCTCTCAATGAGTCATTCTTCCATATCAACTTTTAAAGAATTGGCACTTGATTTCTGTCCTTTCAACAAATAGGTTTGCAAATATTTATAAAATCCCTAAAATAACAAATATTCATACTATTGCAAATAGTCTGGGACAAACTAAAACCTGTTTGTAATGGGAAGTGATGCACTGAAACTTCTGTAGTGAAATCCATTCTAGATCAGAAGAGAAAGAATGATTTTAACAATACTAGTTAAGGATTATCATGTTTTCTTACCAAGAAACTGAAAATAGATTTGAGAATTTTCTAAATCTCCCTCTCTCTCACACATGCACACACACAGAAACACCTGTACCTGTTTGCATATTATTTTAAATATATTAATTTAAGCATATGCATATATTTTTAAATTGTTTTTCTGATGGTATGATTGTCATTCATTTAATTTGAGTAAAATATTTCATCGTCCTCATAAAGTGATGTTAAAAAGCCCTTGCTGTAGGTAGAATTTCTTTGACTATTAGAATCAAAATTTTGCAGCCAAAGTGGAAAAATAAAAGGTTAAAAAAAAAAAGTATAGGTTAGGCGTGGTGGTGACTCACACTTATAATCCCAGCACTTTAGGAGGCTGAGGCAGATGGGTCACCTGAGGTCAGGAGTTTGAGACCAGCCTGGTTAACATGGAGAAACCCCATCTCTACTAAAAGTAGAAAAATTAGCTCTGTGTGGTGACCCGTGCCTGTAATACCAGCTACTTAGTAAGCTGAGGCAGGAGAATTACTTGAACTCGGGAGGCAGAGGTTGCAGTGAGCCGAGATCGTGACACTGCACTCCACGCTGGGCAACAGAGTGAGACTCCATCCCCCGCCCCCCCAAAAGAAGTATTACAAAAGGATATTTTTAAAAGATTTAATTCCTCCTCGAGTAAACATAATAGATGAATACATTCCATGGTTATAATCGTATATTTTAAACTAGACAGCTTAGTTACAACTGGCAGATAACTTTTTTCCCGGAAGCAAGTATGTTTGTAAAAATATTAAAAGTGCTGGGGTAGGTAGATTGCTATCTAAATTTGCATCTCATTGGATGAATATTAAACACTTTTTGAAAGGGTGAGATAAATCAACACTCAGATCTAATTAACCTAAATTGAACACATAAAAATATTTGCCACTGATAAAGTTGATTTTAGGAGTTAAGATCAGTACCAATACATAAAATACTCTGGCAAGTAACATCTTTGAGCAACTATTAGCAGCTTTCAGCCCCTTTGATATTTGCTGTATTATAAACTCAACACAAAAACTACAAGTAAAGAAAACAGGAACTAATTAAGCAAAGACAGTGTAAGCAATTTAAACAGTAACTATTGAGTTGGAGTACCTGAACTACATCTTAAATACTATGCACAAAATAGGATTTTTCTTATTTATCAGAGTTTTCACAGACTTTAAAAAGAAAACACAATATTAAAGTTTAGAGAAAGAAAAACATAGGAAAACATTGTATAAGGTTCTATTCTCCACATTAAGAAATATTTTCCAGAAACAAAATAATAACCAAACAATAGAATACATTTCCCAGATCCAACATTCCTCACATTTAAGATACTAAGTTAGAGAAAATGATACACAGGTAAAGTAGAGACACATTTGAAGACAGTATCTAAAAAAATAAGTAGGCAAACAAAACAGTATTCTTGAAATACTGCATGGCACTGACACATTTTTTTCTTTATTGAAAAATTTTTGCACCCTGAGAAGCTCTTATAAAATGCATCAAGTTATTTTTGCGAAGGCGGCAGCAGAACAGCAGCCGCGTGATCACATTTTGACAGGCTTCAGTAGCACACAAATAGCATTAACGCAAGACCCTTGGTCTATGGCAGCGAACAGCAATGTAACAGACAACTCTAATCAATCAGAATTTGACTTCCCTTTATTCTGACAAGGATTCTTAATATAAGCCATCAAAAGTAGTTTAAAACTTGTTAGTCCTTCTGCCCTGCTTTTAATAGAACAGGTACATACCTCAGTTGCCGGCTTTTCCTTTATTGAAATACTGACAAAGCATTACAGAATGCATCTGCCTTAAATATTTGAGGCCAACTATAAAACATCAAGATGTGTGGCAATAAATGCATCAATGAAGATGTGCTGTGAAAGGTAAAAGGCATAGAACTGTCAGAGGCAAAAAAAAAAGGTGGGGGGTGAGCTGGATTGAAGTAAGAAAAATAATTCTGTTAAAAAGGCAAGAAACTTGGTGGGAACAAGATAGAATCTAGGAATCAGAAAAACCTGACTTTTCATCCTTCACTAGGAGCTAATAACTAGGAAATGTGGGCAAATTGTTAAGTCTCCCCAGGCTTTGCTTGACACATTTGGAAAATGAAGAGGCAGCCTGGATGATTTCCAAGATTCCTTCCAAAGCTACAATCTGATGATATATTGGTGATTTACAATTGTTAGAAAGAAGACAAGAAAATTCAAATTCTGGGCTTACAATCTTCAGATGAGAATAAAGTTATCTTTCTTTTTAATTTATAGAAATTATAAATGACATAAAAATGGACATAGTCCATTGTGTTTCTAGTCAATGGATATATCTAGTCAACAGATATGACCTCTGGATTGTACCTGTTCTACACTATTCTCCATTTACGGTTAAAGCTGAAAGTTAAGATAATACAATTGATCTCTAGGGCAAATTCTAGAGAGAAAATGTACTCTTGTACTAGATAATGGTAAAATTTACCATCAATGTACTAGAGTGATGAACTATTTAACATACATGAAGACGGCTGATCAATATTTAGTTAATATGGGTTGGTTTGTTTTTTTCCTCTAAAGAACTGTGTTACTGAGATGGGTGGGTGTTGAGGTAATATTTTATTATTTAGATTTTATTAGGAGATATATTAACTCGTTTAAGGAGAGAGGAAGAGAAAGAGAGAGAGAGAGAAAGTGGGAACTGAGAGGAGAGAGAAAGAGAGAGGTGGATTGCAGGGAAAAACAGTGAAATTATTGAAGTATTAGAAAATATAATACAATTACATAGAGGGAAAGGACTACTGAATAGCTGCCAGGCCATCGAAGAGTCCTAGCCTTTGTCTGTAACAGTTGCTAAAACAAAGAGCACACTAGGCTATTTGTAATTCCCTCTTGTATTGTCTAAGCAGGAATGCACTTTTCCAGGCTATAGGTCTTGGTAAACTCCACCTGTTCTATGTTAGACTCTGCAACCTGGAGCTATACTTGGGAAAATGTATGCTCAACAGTTTACAGCTACCTTAGAGAGTTTCTTAAGCAGGTGCAGCTCTGGGCTGGCCACTCTACAGTGTGCACCTTTAGTTTCAAGAAGAATTAGCATTATGTAATGTCACAGTGGCAAGATAATCATTACAGGTTAGACCTTGGAATGAAATCCCAATTCCAAACAGTTATGATACTACTATTACTACTAAGAATGATAATCATGATAATAATAATAGCTAATAGTAATTGGGTTTTAGGCTAATGCAAATGCTTTACATATGTTATTTCTATTAATACTTATACAACGCTATGGAGATATTATTAACCACACAGAGAAATTAAATAATTTGTTTAATGGTAGAGTTATCATTTCAAAGCAGTTTTTTGACTTAAATTCTCTTGTTCTCACTACATGTGACAAGGGGCAGGCCATTTGGTTTATCTTAGAGTCATAGCTTCAGTTTTCTGAGATAAAATGGGATAACAATATTTCCCTCTCCCCACGTTTGAATGTTATTAATATATTCAAACACACACATATATATACATATATGGACATATATATACATATATGGACATATATATTTACACACATTTATCTCTATGTCTATCATCTCTATCTCCATCTATTGATCTAACAAGTTAACCAGTGATAAACAGGAGCTTATCTTCTCTTCACTTGTGCAATTGGCCTACTGTAATATTCAACTAAAATCAGAGTGCAAGAGGTGAGAATGCATCAGTGACAGATACTTTTGCTTTATTTTAGGTCTGACAAATTCAATAAATTTACTTAAGACAAAGTCAGGTCTAGTCTTTTTGATTTCTCACACAGTGGCTAAGTTATAAAAATGATTACCAATATACGAATTCCTACATATTCATAACACTTTATTCATATTGATAACAATTGTAAAAAGTTGTTATCACTTCCTTTTTACAGTTAAGGAAATTGAGAGTTACACAGGTTAAATGATTTGTCCTAGGTCATATAGATAATGAGAGTATGGGTATGTCTGTCTAACTGTAGGCTCATATTATTTATGTGAGTCAGATCATCTCTGTAGCAGACAGACCCTGGGGTGGCCCTCATGATTCCTACCCTTGATGGTCATACTCTTTGAGTGGAGGTAGGAGGATGAATTGCTTCTAGCTAACAGAATATGGAAATGGTTAAGGATTTTGAAGCTGCAATGAAGGTCCTAAATGAGCTGATTTTGAATTAAGCAAGAAAGAGATTAACTTGAGTGGACCTGACATAATCATGCAGACCTGTAAAATAGGAATTAGGGCCTCCATCGTGGGCTTGCTGAAGTAAGCAGCCATGCTAGAGAAGCCTACGTGACTTCAGACAGCTGCAAGGCTATAAACTCTGCCCATAACTTAAAACAGCTTAAAAGTAGATTCTTCTCCAGTGAAGCCTCCAGAGGAAAACACAGCCTAGTTGAGACGATGATTGCTGCTGCATGAGATGCTGAATAAAAGACCAGCTAACCTATGGTCAGATTCCTGATCCACATAAATTGTGAGGTAATAAGTGTGTGTTGTTTTAAATTGCTAAGTTTGTACTGATTTGTCATGCAACAACAAAAAACCCAAAAACAGAAAACCAGTATAAACTCAAAAACTATTCATTTAGTAAATATTTGTGAAGTGTTTTTTATATGCAAGGTACTGTGCTAAAGGCCATATAAAGCACAAAAATAGAAATCCTCTAGAACTCCTGCCCTCAAGAAAATTATAACTGCAATAGGGGGATCATGTTGGCTTTCTGGTGCCCTTTGGCTTATTCTAGGACTTCTGTTAGCTTTTATTATAAAAAAATCCTTAGTAAATCAAAATATGATAGCTAGGTTGCAGGCTTTATTTCTTGAATTAGGTCATGGATTGAAGTAAGAAAAATATTTTCAAATATGGAACATTAATATGTGTATGAGTTCTTTTCTAGACCATATGAATGCATCATCTCCAAAGATAAACAAATTGGATATAGATATTTTTTGTGGTAACTTCGAGTTTGGTTGCATTTGAAGATTAGCTTCTAGAATTAAATTCCCTTTAATTTAAAAAATTTATCATTATTTATTACTATGACAAAATAAGTCCTACTATCCCCTGAATTTGAACAACATATTGTAGTTCCTAAATTTAGGGAATACAAAGAGATTATTTAAATTGAAGACTAATTTACATGAAGTTATATTAGATGGAATGTCCTTTGAAGTCCAATCATGGGGTTCTTCGAGGGAAAAAAGATTTCTAAATTGAAACTTGTGTGTGTGTGTGTGTGTGTGTGTGTGTGTGTGTGTATGTGTGGAGAATGGGGTCTCACTGTGTTGCCCAGGCTGGCCTTGAAATTCTGGGATCAACCTGTCCTCTAGCTTCTGCCTCCCTAAGTGCTCAGATTACAGGTGTGAGCCATAGTGCCCTGCCAAGATTTCTAAATTCAATTACATTGCATAGAATATTAAATAAGTGTGTTCTTATCATTATCTAAACCTGTGCTTCTTAACTGCTACAGGATTTTTAATACTGACTTTCATTCAAATTTGTTTGCATGTTGTAAAACTCAATTAAGCCATATAGGTCGTTCTTATGTTGTAGAGCATATCAATTTAAATTCCCAAGGAAAACTTAAGTGCTTACATCAAAGTTATTTTTGATATTAATCTTTCAAGCAAGAACTGCAGACATTTCCTTATACTTTGTTAACCTCAAAATAAAATAGTCTTTGTAGGAGATACCCTATGTTTCTGGTCTTTTTTTTTTGAGATGGAGTCTCGCTCTGTCGCCCAGGCTGGAGTGCAGTGGTGTGATCTTGGCTCACTGCAAGCTCTGCCTTCCTGATTCATGCCATTCTCCTGCCTCAGACTCCCTAGTAGCTGGGACTACAGTCACCTGCCACCATGCCTGGCTAATTTTTTTTTCTTTTTGTATTTTTAGTAGAGATCGGGTTTCACTATTTTGGGTCTTTTCTAAGCAAAGACTACATAGGCAACATTAAACATCAATATGTTCAAATTGTTTGCAAATTAAGCATATTAACAACTAATGCAGATAAAAGATAATTAACATCAAATCATCATAAGTTATCAGAAGTGAAAATTCTGAAGTGAAATTGTATAATCAGGGTACATTCAATATAATATCTCAGAATAATTGAGACTGAGATAAATTATACTAAACATAATGATGAATTTAAATGTTTGCCCTCCTTTAAGTCTTTTCTGTCAGTTTCTACCTATATATTCTTAAAAAAAAGACAAAAAATAAACAATCAAAAAGACAGCTTTCAGAAACTATCTCTTTAGTGAAAAATACACTTCTTTCAGTCTTAACCTCTCAGAGAACATTCTCTTTTCCCCTAACTTCACTTGACTTACATTACAAATTCACAGCAAGAGAAACAAAAAATTTTACTCTAGGAGACAAAGAAACTGGTAGAAAGGTTTGAAATATCAACATATAATTGTTTGCTCTCTATAGCCAATCTTAAAACAAAAAATAACTAGTTTTGTTAATATGACCTACTATCTTTTTTCCTGAGTCTGTCACTCTTACTAGAAGTACCTCCTGGGCTCGATGCTTTTTCATTAATGGGATCTGTTCAAGAAGAGTGTAATTTTCCCAATAACACTCTTGGAGAGCTTTTTGACTCAACAACCTCAAACATGTACTGAGAGATTTCATTTATAATCACCTCTCCTACTAGTAGTGTCTGTAGACTCTGAAGGCACAACACAGTGTGAAATAAAAGTAAATAATAGGAACTGAAGTGAGCATCATTTCCTTTTCAATTCATCTGCATATTGAAACCCCTCTTTATATTTTGAATACATGAGAAACATATTTTGGCTGATACCTGCATTGAAATCATCTTTAGGAATTTTTATTCTTGCTTTATTTATCTTTCTTTATCATTAGGGAAGTTCCTTCATGGATCTCTGGTTACTGTGTTTTGTTAGTTAAATCAATAAAGCCCTTTATTGAAAGAAGAATTGCATTACAATGCTGTCAATAATGAATGCTTATTGCAAGAAGGGGCTCAGAGAAAATAATTAAGAGGTGGAAATCTCTTAAGAAACTTCTGCAAACCAATTGTGGATGTAATCTATGTATGCAAATGACGGGCATACATTGTATAGCAGCTTTCATCCAAATAGACACTTAACAAATGTGACTATTATACTCATGAATGCAGTGTATTCTTTTCTTTTTCTGCAGTTGTTTTCATGATGAAATGTTAACTCTGCTTAATAAAAACTTTGGTATGGATTAGTTAAGCAAGAAACATGAAAGAATGAATAATCAATTTGAAACAATTAAATTACATCAGAGGAGTTCATTAAAGAGCACATCTCCAAAACATTGAGATCTGTGGAGGTTATAATTAGGACCAGTGGAAAAAAATACCTCCTTTCCCTTGGCTTGCATCACCTCTCTTGTAATCATTAATTGTCAAATTTACCCACCACAACTACCTCATCTTTTCTTCACCTCATGCAGAATTCTCTTGTTCAGCCATTCTCAATCAGAAGTATGAGAACTTCCATTCCGTATGGTTGTTGTAACTTTCTTCTCACCAAACTGCCGTTGTGTCTACTTACATTTTTGGGTTCTTCTTCCTGTATTTTATAAAATTCAACTCTTTAAAGATCCATCTTTGGTTCTCCATCCCTACGAGTAGCATCCTCTTTCTTTTACTCATTTCTTTTAATAAAATCATGTATTTCTTTATGTGTCAAATATAGAAATTTGCATAGTGGTTGTGTATTCAAACCAAGATGAGTTTGCATTTAAAAATAATGTCAAAGTATGCTGTTGCTGTGTGCACATGGATTGGTTGCAAAAGCAATTAAGAAAATAAGCTGAAAATACGTGAAAGATGTATGTGACTTAGTGAAGGACAATTTGTTTTAGACAATAGAAGAAAGCATTAAGAAATAAGATTTCCCTATTTGAAAAAAAAATTAAGTTATTGAGATGTACTCTGGAATAGCCAGTAAAGGAAATGTGGAGGCTAGCTATTGATTCTCAAAATTTGAACCTTAGGAGAATTCCCAGTTAAGTAGCATTAGGATAAAAGTGTTGAGGCCCAGTCCTTGAGGACTGACCATGCATGATCTCGGCCCTGTGAATACAAAAGGAAACAGGGCACAGCAACATTTGCTTTTCAGTAATTGGTGCATTTGAGATAAAGAAAAAAAAATTCATGATACTTGTTAAAGATGGTAAGGCAAGCTTTACTGAGGTGGGACCATGGAGATAGCTTTAGGGATGACTTCAATGGGATCTTGCAGTAGAGGAGAGAGACTGGACTCAAGTCTAACTCTGACAAGGACAAGTGGAGACTTATAACCAAAAAGAAGAATGAGGGTGAGTGGATGGAAAATTACTAAGAGGAAACATCGAGGATAAGGGGTTTCTGGCTAAACTGATTTGAGAGGAATATTGCTAAAGGCAGGTCAGGGTAATAAGATACCCAGGGTGCTCAGGTAACAAGAGACTTAGCAGGATTCTTACTCAAAATGCATTTTACAGACAGAGAGGGAAAGCCCAAGGTCAAGACTAGTCAAAATAGAAAACTCAGAGGTACCTCACTAAAATTTTGGCCAAAAGAAAGAGTCTTTGTCAGAGTTTATATGGATAAGTGCAATAATAAAGAAAAAGGAAAAAAAAAGTTATTCATGGTTTGTGGTCAAACAGAATAAAAGCTTATTACTGAGGATTAGACAAGGAGAAGTAAATAGTATGTCATCCTCTTTCAGACTAATTTATAGTTTGTGACTTTAAATATATTGTGATAGTAAGGCACATATACCTTTAATTCTAACCTTGGGACCTTCTATGAGGCAGAATAATAAACAAAATTCTCTCAGGGCAGGTACATGCCTATTTTATATCTTTCTGACTTTAAAAATTAATTGGCTCTTAAAGCATGGCATTGGATGTATCTCCTTACCAGAGTGGTTGAAAGGAATGATTTAAGGATGACTTTAAATTACAAAGGCCTTCAGAAATTAAGTTAATTCTCCCTTGCAATAGCCTTCCAAGGTAGAAAAATATTGTCCTCCTAAAAATGGCAGTTAAAATTGAGATGTAGTTAAAATAAATTGGTTAACGTAGGAAAAAAGTCAAGATTATTAACTTTATTTTTATTTTTATTTATTTATTTTTTACAGTCAAAAACAATTTATTGGACATTTTAAAATAACTAAAAGAGTATAAGTAGATTGTAACACAAAGAAAGGATAAATGCTAGGTAGTGAACACCCCACTTACTCTGATTATTAACTTTATATTAGGCTTGTGGCCTGATGTTAAAAATCTCTTCTTCCCTGTTAACGGTAAAACCCTTCAGAGGAGAGTTATGGCTTTCTTAGGGCATGTATCTTTCGTAGCATCACCATCATCATCATCGTTAACTGCATCATTAACATTTTCATTGTGATTACAACACTAGTTACATTAGCATTTCATGCTGAAATATTCTTCTTAACACTCTCCAGATAGTGACAGGATATGATAGATGGGCTGCTTCTAAATAGTTGCAGTTAAGGCTTTCTCTCTTCTGGTCTATGTGTGAAAACAGATAGCAAAAAGAGATGAGTAGAAAGCAAAAGGACAACCATACCTGTGAGATCTATTTAAGAACTTTATCTGGCAACGTATTAAATAACATAGCTCCTTGTTGAACACTGCACTTTATTTTCTTCCCTTTTTATTTTTTCTTGGCTCAATCATGGATTTTCCTATATTGTTTTGCATAAGCCATGTTAGTATTTGTTCTGAGTTGCAAACATTATAAAATGCTTTAACTTATAGTCCTTTTAGTTAAAGGTGTTTTTATATAAAAGCCTTATGATACAGTGTGCCTGTGTCCCCCCCCAAGTCTCATCTAGAACCACAGCTCCCATAATCCCCACGTGTTGTGGGAGGGACTCAATGGGAGGAAATTGAATCATGGGGGTGGTTTCCTCCATGCTGTTCTTGTGATAGTGAGTTCTCACAAGATCTGATGGTTTTGTAAGGAGCTTTCCCCCTAGCTTTGCTCTGCACTTCCCTTTGCTGTCACCATGTGAAGAAGGATGTGTTTGCTTCCTTTTCTGCCATAATTGTAAGTTTCCTGAGGCCTTTCCAGCCATGCTGAACTGTGAGTCAATTAAACCTCTTTCCTTTATAAATTACCCAGTCTCAGGTGTATCTCTTAGCAGAATGAGAATGGACTAATACAGTAAATTGGCGCTGGGTAGTGGGGTGCTGCTGTAAAGACACTCGAAAATGTGGAAGCGGTTTTGGAACTGGGTAAGAGGCAGAGGTTGGAACAATTTGGAGGGCTCAGAAGAAGACAGGAAAATGTGGGAAAGTTTGGAACTTCCTAGAGACTTGTTGAGTGGCTTTCACCAAAATGCTGATAGTGATATGGACAATGAAGTCCAGGCTGAGGAGGTCTCAGATGGAGATGAGGAACTTAATAGCAACTGAAGTAAAGGTCACTCTTGCTGTGCAAAAAGAATCATGCCATTTTGCCCCTGCCCTAGAGATCTGTGGAACTTTGAACTTGAGAGAGACTTGCTGAGTCTTCCGGCCTTCATCTTTCTCCCGTGCTGGATGCTTCCTGCCCTTGAATATCAGACTCCAAGTTCTTCAGCTGTTGGACTCTTGGACTTACACCAGCTCTGGGTTTGTCAGGGCTTCTTGGGCCTTTGGCCACAGGCCGAAGGCTGCATTGTTGGCTTCCCTACTTTTGAGGTTTTGGGACTTGGACTGATCCACAACTGGCTTCCTTGCTCCTCAACTTGTGATAGTCGTGTGTGAGTCAATTCTGTTTAATAAACTCCCTTTCATATATATATATATACATATATATATACACACACACTATTAGTTCTGTCTCTCTAGAGAATCCTAATACAGTTTATGTTATAAGTTTATTGTTCTAACTTTTTCCTTTCTCTTATATTTTCTGAACTATACGTTTTGAATAATTTGAAAGGGTCCTGTTGAGGCTGAGAAAACAATACCCCAAAAGGAAAGCCTCAGAAGCAGCCCTTGAAGCAAAAGTTTTTCTCTGCCCTCTTCCTGTCCTCCTGTCTCTCAGTCCCATTCTCCCCTGGGGTTAGCCATAGAAATGGAATCCCTTTCCCCAAGGCAGGTCATAGAAACCAGAAGCTCTTTTCCCCAGAGTCAGCCATAAAACATAAAAAACATTACTCTAATTTTCCTTCCACCCTTCTGTGTAAAAACTGGCCATAAAGAAATGATCTGACAACTACCTTGTTTGAGTGTAAGTCATAAGGTCCCCTTTCCAGAGAGGGCCTTACCTCACACCCAGAAGAAAGAAATGCCACACAGACAGAGAGGCCAAGAAGAATCTAGACAAAGAGGCCTTGCTGGGTTTCCCCATTCAGTGGGGATTAGAACATAACCTTTTGATCAATCATATTTCTACATGACTGTCCATCCTCCGTTGAACTTAAGCATAAAAATGGATAATTTCCCCTGTGTCTTTGGGTCTCCATTTTGAACACTGCCCTACATACATGTTAAATAAATTTGTATGTGTTTTCTAGAATTAATTTGTCTTTTGTCAGTTGATTTTTTCAGAACCATCAGAAGGCCAAGGAGAACTTGTCCAATGGTCCTTACAGACTCTTTTGCATGTTCTAACTTTAAGAATTGTGTATATGTGTACTAGAAAGAATTGGAGGACAAATTGTATACTTGGTTTGTTTATTACTGAAACAATCCTGAAAAGGACAATGTTTATTTTCCAAATAGATCAGTAGTGACAATGCTGATCTTTACCAGAGCCATGTGATTCTGGAACAGTGATGATTAGATAAATTCTCCCAGCTTTTTAAAGTTCCAGAAAAGAGGTTAGTGCAAAAAATCATCCCTCCTCGCATGGCTGAGATAAAACTCATGGATGCCTCTTTTTTTTTTTAACCTAAGACAAGGCCAGACACAGACCCTTCAAATTCTCATTTTTTGCCTCATAAATGATCAGCTGAACTGCTTGTCCCTGCTGATCAACAGGAACAAAATGCTTGTTAACCAAACTTTGGTTAAGATCTTCTCCTTCCCCAGGCCCAGAACACAGACATAACCACATCCTGAACCAGCAAACAACCCCTACTTAATAGCCTCTCCTAAGAACAGGCTGACCTGAGGGTAAAACATTTTCTGATCTACTACCTTCCTCCCACTTCTCATCCATTTTTGTCTTATTTACTCCTCCTTATAAAAGAAAAGCCCTTTTCTGTCTGATCTCTGAGATACTTGCAGATCTCATGGTCCGAGCCTTCTCCCTATTGCAATAGTCACCCCACTCCATTACAGTAGTCCCTTTCCCACTCGTGCAACTGTCTTTTCTGATAAACTCTTTCCATATCAACGTCTGGAGTTGTTTTTATTTGACATCTGTAGAAATTTGTTAGCTAGTGATAGCCTTATATTCAGCAAATGCCTTAAATATGGTAGATTAAATTAAGCTGACTAATACATAGACAGTAAATTATTATTAAAACAATTAATACATAAATTACTGTGCCAATGATCAATGTATTGCCTTTCAGCTCCAAATCTAACCTGTTTACCTTGCTTTGTGATATTGGAGCCTGGCTCTGTAAACTCCTTTGCCAGTCATCCTGCAAAGAGATAGTAGAAAAATACTACCCTTCCAGATTCAGGTTCTTCATATTGACTTTTCAGCCTATGACTCCAGGGGTCTGTGCAGACATCCTCCCTTGTGCCCTCAGGCCAAGTTCTCCCACCAGCAGCTCTTCTGCCCTCCTGAAGGCTCCAGCCTGTCCATATTTCAACAGCTGGTTGCTTCTAAAACTACTGTTAGTCCAACACCTTTGACAAGTTTTGTCACTGACAGGCTACGTGTTCCTTTGGTAGCCATACTGTCTTTGTAGAAGTCTGAATCACAGCATTTCTAAGTGGTGGTCTCACCTACTTCTTAGTTCCTTTATTGTTTCTTTTCCTCAGTCTAGAGGTAACAGCTATCTGTTTGACCCTACTTCTAGATCTCTTAAATCAACTTTTACTTCTTTTAGTATTTAACCACTTTTTAGTGTTGAACAATTTTTTATTTTGAAATTTTTCTTTTCAAATAAACAGAGTCATTTCTGTCTCCTAACTTCTTTCTCTGATGTAATGAGTGAGGAATAAAATTTTCTACAAGCGTTCTTGTCCTCAATTTTCAATATTAATAGATTCTAGGCAGAACCTTTTATTTTTATTTATTTTTTTCTTCGCGACAGTGTCTCACTTTGTCACCCAGGCTGGAGTGCAGTGGCGCAATCTCGGCTCACTACAACCTCCACCTCCTGAGCTCAAACTATCCTCCACCTCAGCCTCCTGAGTAGCTGGGACCACAGGCATGTGCAATGATACCCAGTTAACTTTTGTATTTGTAGTAGATTCAGGGTTTCACCATGTTGGCCAGGCTGGTCTCGAACTCCTGACCTCAAGTAATCCACCTGCCTCAGCCTCCCAAAATGATGGGATTACAGGCGTGAGCCACCATGCCCAGCCTAGCCTTAATCTTTCTTCAGTAAAACATACTCAAAAGTTATACCCCCAACTTTTCAGTCTAGAAATCTGGGAGTCACTCTTGACACTTTCTCTTTTCTCTCCTCTTAAATTTATTTTATATATTTATTTATTTTTTTTTGAAAGGGAGTCTTGCTCTCTTGTCCAGGCTGGAGTACAGTTGTGCAATCTTGGCTCACTGCAACCTCCACCTCCCGGGTTCAAGGAATTCTCCTGCTTCAGCCTCTCAAGTAGCTGGAATTACAGATGTGTACCACCACACCTGGCTAATTTTTGTATTTTTTTGGTAGAGATGGGATTTCACCATGTTGGCCAGGCTGCTCTCAAACTCCTGACCTCAGGTGATTCACTCACCTCGACCTCCCAAACTGCTAGGATTACAGGCATGAGCCAATGCGCCCAGCCTCTTCCTCCAAATTTAGTTTCAGTTTAACACCAAGTTCTGTTAAGTTCTACTTCCCAGTATATCCCAAATCTGTATACTTCTCCCAATTTCTGCTAGTCCACCATCCTACTTTATCAATAACACACAATAATCAATATCTTAAGTGGTTTCCCTTCTGTTATTGTTTCTCAGTTATCTTAACCTATAGGTACACTGATCTCTTAGAATACAAATTGGAACATGTTACTTATCCAATTAAAATATTTCAATGACTCACCACTGCACTTAAGATAAAAATTAAAATTTATTATGGTAGCCTTCAGGCTACCATTGAGATCTGGCTACTGACTACTCCTTCCTTCATATTACATTGACACTGCCCTTCCCCGTTTGTCTGTTTTTGCACACAAAAAAACCTTTAAAATTTCAGGTCCAATCATACTGTTATCTTTCTGAGACATTAAATTGTCACTGAAATTTACCAGTGTGTATTCAACAATACACATAATTCAAGCTAAGTGACAACAATGGATAGCTCAGTCATATGCTGACAGTGACTATGGCACGGTGACTCTTGCCTGGCCTTTAGAGATTATGAAAGCCCATTGGTTGTAAGATACCACGCAATGGTAAAGTACAATAAAATTTGAAAAAAAAGTGTTTTAAAACTGATGAAACCTTATATATAACTGTGTTTGTGTTATTATTTATTTAATGTCTGTCTCTAGTCTGGAAGCCATGTGGCTTGTGCGGACCATCTGAGTCCTACCACTTACCGGACTGTCAGGCATTTAGGATGTGTTCAATATATATCAATTGGAGAAATAAATAAGTTAAATGTTTCTTAGTACTTAGTGATAAGATTCAAGATACTTTTTTCAAAGGAAGGAAAAATGGTGGCTGTTTTTAGCCAATGTGATTATCCATGCCTCTGTGGTTGACCTTGAATTACAGAGGAAACCCAAGTAGGTACTGCTGAGCCAGGGATTAGAGAACCAAGAAAAGAGAGTCTTTTAGTCTCAAAAGAGGGTATTTTACCTCAAAGAGAGCAGTGTACAGGCTTTGTATACACTGATCACTGAGAGACCTTTTCCTTCTTGTATTTTCTCAATAAAGCCTACAGGCTGTGACTTCAAGCTTCAAAGAGAAGCTATGTGTCACATGGGGTACAAGCATTAGAACATGAAGTTTTAGCCTTGTAATTTTAGTGTTCAGTCTTAGTTGACATATTAAATCAATAGACAAATAATTGTTCTACTTTTTCTTTTTATTAGCTGTAAGAAACAACACTGTAGATAATTTCCTGTATTTATGTGGCCTGTCCAATAGTTTCGAGGACAACTGTCACTTCTCTAACACGCAGCTTCTAAGCATGTCTGATTTATTAATTATATAAGCTCTGACTGTGGATGTTGCTTCAAGAGCCAGTCAGGGTTCTCAACCACAGAAAAGTGGTGAATATTTATAAATGAGTAGATAAATCAGAAAAGGGTGAGGGGACCCTATTTCCATGAAAATATTCATTTCATTGGGAAGGGGTCAAAAAAATTTTGGATGAGATTGCCATACATCCCAACGTCAAAGCTGGTACAGAAAGCTTGTACTTAGGGTATTTTACTGTAGAGAATTTGTTAGAACTGAAAGACTATAAGAAATTGGGACATCAGAGAAATTTCAAGATGTTAGATGAATGAAGCTCAGGAAGTGATTTTAGCTCTGGAAATAGCAAGCGCACTGTGGAAGTATCAAGGCATACAGGAGGGGCATACTTAAAAGGAGGCAAGGTCATTGAAGCCAAACTAGATTTAGATGACAGGCTAAAAATATAGATTTATTTATTCATTTAAAAAATACTTTCTTAGGCACTTGCAATACCTCAGAGTAAAAAAAAAAAAGTAAGGCAAAAATGTCTGCCTTTTGTATGGCTCATCTTCCACAGATATATTCAGAACTTATTGTTTTTTGAATGGTATTAATAATATGGGCAGTGATATGTGAGTTATTACTTGGTTGACTTGGATCAGAGAAGGCTAACAGAAAAGAAGAGTTCATGAAGTGAACCGGAGTGATAACCCAGAGAAAGCCTGGATCCCAGGACATATTGAGAGGTACCTCATTAAACTTCAGATACAAGTCAGTAATAAAAGCACTTATGCTAATCATTCATCGAGGAATGGAACACAGTAAAATGGGTAAAAAAATAAGAATTTGAATAAATTTGAGAGAAGCCTCAGAAGATAATCTTGACATGTCTTACCATTTTTAGACTACTTTCAGTGTGACATATATCCTTGGATAGCATACCAGGAAAATATATAGTTAGGACTCTAAGGGAAGGCCCACAAAATGTGAAATATACTAAAGGGGAACCAGGCAGCACATTAACAGATGGAGTCTAATCCTGGGCTAGTTGAACATTTAATACTAACAATATGAAAAACAAAACAAACAAACAAAAAACCAAAATCTAATATCTTCATCCAAAAGCAAATAAAAAAAGAAAAGAAAGTGCAATTGGAAGAGAAGCAAAGGGATAGCTTAAAAAATTAAAATCTTAAAAACTCTGATGAGCCTGCCTCAAAGAAATAGAGAAACCACAGTGGAAGATAGAACACTAGGGGATATGTCATTAAAGCAGAAAAAAAAATTGTTGAAAAAAGTTTCTGTTGCTATTGAAGTAGTAGAAGTTACCCAAGATACAAAAAGCGAAAAAGCTGTTAAAAGGACAATTTTTAAGGTGCATTTATGGTCTTCTTTGAATTTCAAAGAAATTTCAAAAAAAGTCTCCTTTTAAGTATGTGTCTGAAGGAACAGATGTAATTTTGATTCAAGATTCTGCCTTGGATAATTTTTCAGCTAAGGAAAAAAAAAATTGTCAGGAGAAACTTCTCCTTAGTAGGAAGATTAAACAGAGTTAAGCAATGGACAGAGCAAGCAGCAATAGTAAGTGGCTTAAAATGCCAGATGAGGAAACAAGGAACGTCACGTTAGACCCAAGGACTGTGGGTGTCATTGCTGCAGACTTCCACATTTTACATGAAAACAGGTAATCACAAATGTCACTTGCTGGGAAAGAAGGCAGAAAGAAGAGGTTGATCCCGCCCCACCTCACTTCCCCAATCCTGAGATATGATAAACGTGACATACCCACCTGTTCTATCCATTGACAGGAAACTCACAGGTTGTGAACTCCATCAGTCTTCACAGGCTAATTGGCACCCACTGGAGGTGAAACCAAAAGGATTTTTCCTTGCTTATCATGGTATCTTGGTGGTCTAAGCCTTTTGTCAGATAACAGGAATTTTGGGGAACATTAGTATGGGGAATGGATAACAATACAAATACAATATTAACTATGGACACCTGGGAATTTCTTGTGTTTTCTAAATTTTATGAGTTGTTAAAGTGAACTAAATATAGCCTGAGAAGGACTCTGTACTTCTATATTTGAGTCCTTGTGGACAAACTGCAACCTAACTTAATGGGTAGACAAGATTGAGAACATAACATGGCAATGTGTGCCTGTAACAGTACCTGGGTCTTGGCCAATCCCAGCAGCCATACTTCAACCACTCATACACTGTTGAGTGTTCAAACTGTTCAAATAAGGCCAAGGCTGAGCTGTAACCAATCCACTTGTTTCTGTACCTCATTTCCGATTTCTGTACCTCACTTTCCTTATTTTGTCTATAAATCTTCTCCTACCACGTGCCTAGGCTTAAGTCTCTCTAAATCTGCCATGATTCTGGGGGCTGCCTGATTGGTGAATCATTTGTTGCTCAATTAAACTCCTTTAACTTTAATTCAGCTTAAGTTTTTCTTTTAACAGAGTATAGGGCTGGTATTGCAATGACAATACATGTCCTAGCAATTGTTAAAGGCTCTTTTAATACAATAATACATACAATAATAACAATAATTTTATTTTTCATTCTCAGTGTGTACCAGGCACTGTTATTGTAAGGTCTTCATTTGTAATTAAAAATATAAATAGATTTAGGGTTCGATTAATTCAACTTTAAAACCTAAAAGAAATTTGCTCTTTTGAGGGAAAACCAGTCAAGAGAATAATATCCTGGGATTCCAAGAGAACCCTCTGGCTGAGAGCGAGCAGAGTAAGAAATTGAGAATGATGATTGTGGACTTCCTTGAGATTTGATTAATTTTGGAGTGAAATTAAATTTTGAACTTTACAATTTTCCTGAATTTACCTAAAGGGGAGAGGAATTAAAAACATTTAAATGTTGGACATTTAAATATTTGTATTCTTTAAGGCATATTTCTTCTATCATCAAACTAATTATCAAATTTCTAGTAAGCTATATCAATCCTTGCAGCAAGATATGATGTTTAGGATGGAAATTACTCTAGGAAGCCATTTATTTTATTTTACTTTATTAGCCTGTGGGGTAGTGTGAACTTGAATTAATTTTATGTAATATTTTGATTTAATCTTATATTTTCTTGAGGCAAAAGCTAAATCCACATCCAGTGGTCCCAGGATAATACTAAAAAAAGCTGTATTTGGAATAGGGCAGTTGTCTTAGGAAGTGGGAGTAGGACTAGCCTGAGAGAATTGTAGTCTTCTCCACCCAGGGCAGAGCTTTTAATTATTAATGGTTAATTGTTAAGACCCATAGGTTAAGAGAATAAGATCTGGGGAGTGATACAGTGCTGTTTATTTCCCTATAAATCTATTTCCTTGAGAAAGCATTTATTCCATTCCCCGAGAGAGAATAGTATTGTGAAGTTAACTTTTGCATCTCTTCCTATTTCCCAACTCTTTCCCTTGATAATTGCCTAAAGCAGTTCAGGAGAAAACAAATTGATCCACATAATAATTCTTGAGAATTGAGTCTCAGTTACTGATATTTTGAGCATGGGTAATTTTAGTGCATCATGTTGTTTTTGTAAATTTTTATGAATCTCTACTTATTTTGGTTTAGTTTTAGACTCTTCTCAATTTTGTATTTTTTTCTAACCATTTTGAAGTCAACTACACATGCACATCACTATTTTTAATATTGAAAACTTGGGTTAATTTTAATATCAAAGAGTAGGACACTAGTTGGAAAACCCAAAATATCTAACATAAGTATATAGGTTGGAGCAACTTATACCTTCAACAACAATGTATTAGTTGGAACACTGAATAAAGTTTCTACCGTTGATGAAATGCTTAAGTAAAATATGACAGCTTGCAAAAATGAATAAAAGTTACTTAAGCATAGAATGAGATTTGGAAGTACAAATTAAGGTTTTACCACTGGTAGTTTCTGGATACATGTATTTTTACTTATTTATATCCTAATTATTCTGTATCAATAATTGCTTTTGTGATAAGGAAAACACAGAATTAATCTTAAAATAAAATTAATTACAAAAGGAAAATAAGTAGGTTTGGAGGATCTTAGTGATTTATACTTAAAAGTGATAATTCATTTTATAAACTAATTATTCTTGCTCTGCTTGTTTGACTGTATTTTAATTTTATGCTCAGGTGTGAAAAACATTTAGTTGGTACCAATTAATTCCCTCTTGTCGGATATTTAATTTTACTCACCAATTAAACACATATTATTGAATATTGAAGTTGTGCCAAATTATTTTCAGTTAACATGCTGGGCAATTGCAATGTGTGTTAACTCTTTAAATAAAACTAAAATCTTAAAATTAAAATATAATTAAATATAGCTTAAAATATGTGTGTGCTTATATCTTACCTCTGAAGAATACAATTTTACCTTTTTGTTATTTCAATTGAATTTTAGAACTTTATGTCTCTGGGCCACTGCTATGGTTTCAGTATTTGTTTTCTCCAAAATTCATGTTGAAATTTAATCACCATTGTGGCAACATTGAGAGGTAAGGCCTTTAAGAGGTGATTGGGTCATGAAAGCTCTACTTTCATGAATGGATTAATGGGTTGTCATAGGAATGAGACTTGTGACTCTGTAAGAGGTAGAGAGATCTAAGCTGGCATATTCAGCCTCTTGCCATGTGATGCTCTGTGTCACCTTGGGACTTTGCAGTCCCCACCAGCAAGAAGGCACTCACCAAATACAGCCCCTTGACCTTGGACTTCTTAGCCTCCACAACTGTAAGAAATAAATTTATTTTCTCTATAAATTACCTAGTTTCAGGTGTTCTGTTATAAGCAACAGAAAACAAACTAACACAGTCACCAATAAAAAAATTGTTTGCAATAGCAATCATTATAATATTTGTCATCAGATCAATTGGCGTTTTCTGAAAACACTTTTTTTTTCCAGATTTTAACACTGTTGATATCTTGTAACTCTCTCCATTACTTTAAAGTAGTCCTAAAATATCATATTTATTCTTCAATATCTTTTCCATATCCTACTCAATTACTTCTTCTGCTGTATTCACCGCTTTCATATTTCTTTCTCCTTGTTTCATCTTTTATCTTTTTTACCTGCTGTTTGCTTCATTCTTTTTTATCTTCTATTTTACCATTTTTATTTTCTCTTCTTTTTTTTAATTTTTTTTCCCTTTGCTCCTTCTTTTTTTCTTTTTCTTTTCCTTCTGCTTTTTTTCTTTTCTCTTCTAAATGAATATCATCCTTTAATTCCTCACTTCAATTCTGCTTAATTTTTTTCACATCATTGGATTCAAAAGTGTAGTCTGAGAATTTCTGGGGGTCGTCCTTTAACTACATATTTGTGTGAGACAAGTACTTCACATGTACTTCACAAGCACTTTTTCTGCATGTACTTCAACAAACAAACAAAAAGTTACAACAAACTTAATGTTCACTAGCTGTTCATCTCTTAATCCCCCAAACCTGTGAAGACATTACCTTATGTGGATAAAAGCCTTGCAGATGTGATTGATTTAAAAATCTTGAGATGGGAGATTATTCTAGAGGCCCCAGTGTAATCACAGATGTCCTTATAAGAGGGAGGCAGGAAGGCCAGAGTCAGAGAAGACGTAAGGATGGAATCAGTGATTTGCCTGAAAACCAAGGACTGTGGGGACCCTCTAGAAGCTGGAAAAGGCAAGGAATGTGTTCTGCTCTAAATTCTTCAGAAAGAACGCCATCTTTAATTTGCTTCATTAGACCACGAGACTTCTGACCACTACAAAACTAGACTTCTGACCACCGAAACTGTATGATAATAAATTTGTGTTGTTTTCAGACACTAAGTTTGTGGTAATTTGTCACAATGGCAACAGGGAACTAACACAGATCTATGTAAGGATTGCCATTTTAAGCTGGTGGTTTAGGAGTTTTAAAGACTGTAGATTCCGAGTTCCCACCTTCAGAGAGTAATATTTGGTAGATCTATAAGGGGAATTGGAAATTGTTTTTAAGAATTCCCCAACTGACTTGGGAAATCAAAAAGGTTTGAGACGTGTTGGTTAAATGGTTAAAGGCACAGACAGAAATTTAAAGGGTGGGTACATTCTGACTGTTTAGAGAAATGTAGCCTATATCTGGATTTCAATTTGCAGTTACAAATTGAAAATATCTGTAAATAATGATTTGTAATCCACATGATTATAATTGTTTCTAAAATCTACTCGAGAACTATTGCTTTAAAATTTTAAAATTTGAATAATATATATTGAAATTGAGCAGCCATCACTGTAGTAATTGCCCAGCTTGATATAAGGGGAAAATACAAAGTTTCCTTTTAAGTAATCTATTCAGGTTATCTTTTTTATAACCACAACGTATTTTTTTACTTTTATTTCTTCAACTTTTGAAGTACTATTGATTTATCATGTTAACCGGAAAACATTATTTTACTTGCAAGGTCGAAGAAACCACAGAAAATGTGAAGTCATTTTTAAAAAACATGATCTTTGTGGTTAAAAGGGATGGAAATTGTGTAAAGTAACTCCCAAAATCAAAACTGTTCAATGGCTTCTCATCATGTTTAGAACAAAATCAAAATTTCTGAATATGGCCTGCATCGTCTGGACCCTGGCTACCACTCTGAAAGTAACTCCCACAACTCCCCTGCCTTACCTACTTCCCACCAGCGAAAGCCTCCTTGTTTTCCTCAAATACATCAATCATGAGGTGGCATCAGGTCTCTCACAATTGCCTTTCCTTCTACCTGTTATCTGCATGATTCACTCTCTCTTCATATGTCTACTTAAATATTCCTCAGAAAGGCTGTCATGTTTCTGGGTGCCGCATAGATAATTAATATCAGAAGGACAAATGTTGAGGAAGGGAAAGCAGGCAAAAGACCATTATACATAGTTTAGGCAGGTTATTGTGGCTGCTTAATATAAACATGTACATATACTGATAGTGAGCATAAATTGGCATGACCATGTTGAACAACTAAAGTTAAATATCTGCATATCATATGACCCAATTCTAGGTACCTGTTCAAGAAAAATGAATATATTTGACCACTGAAATATATGTACAAGAATGTTATTAGGAGATTTATTCATAACAGCTGCTGAACAGGGAACTGCACATAGACACAGCCTAACAACAGAAAGAATAACTAAATTGATATATTTATGTAATGGACTCCTCCACAGAAATGGAAGAAATGAAATACAATGATATAAAAAACATTGAGGGCTAGGCACAGTGGCTGATGACTGTAGTCTCAGCACTTTGGGATGCTGAGGTGTGCAGTTTGCCTGAGCCCAGGAGTTCACGAAAAGCCTAGACAACATGGTGAGACCCTACCTCTACAAAAAATATAAAAATTATCTGGGCATGGAGGCACATGCCTGCAGTCCCAGCTCCTTGGAAGGCTGAGATGGGAGTACCCTTATGCCTGAGTGAGACTCTGTCTCAAATTAAAAAAAAAAAAAAAAAAAAATTAAAACGTTAAAAAAAAACCATTCATTGTCTGAAAGACATAATGTGACATGAAATGAGCTAGTTACAAGGATCTATGTTGTATGATTCTAGTTCTATGAAGCTCAAGATCAAGGAACATATGAGTATAAAATAGACATTACCTTTAAAGGCATATAGACTGGGTGAAGCATGAGGAAGTCTTTCAAGGTGCCAGAAATGTTCTATATCTTGATTGGTTGGAAGTTGCACAGTTCTATATATATGTAGAAAGTCACCATGCTGTGCTGTGTACTTTATGGTGACAACTCATTTAAAAAGCAGATTTTAAAAGGAGATTATTTTGGCTTGAATCAGTGTGATTTTGGTGTGAGATGGTGTAATTCAGGATGTATATTGTTGACAATATTTTACTAAAGGAAAAGTCTGCAAGAGAAGAAGGAGCCATTGGCTATGACTTCATTAATTTTTGGAATGAGAAAATTCATGAGCTGAAATGAAAAAGAGAGCAGTAGAAGGGATTCAAGGACTTCACCATCTTTCGTTTTTAACAAATATATCTGTTAAATGAGAACTCACACACGTATATGAAAGTTAAATGTATAAAGTATTCTAAACAGTCACAAATAAAATGCTAAGAATGTTAAAAAGAAAAAGGAACAGATACACTATTTGCTCAATTGGCCGTTACTCTCTGAGTGAGGTCTGGCAAAGCAGGATATTATTAGTCAAATTGAGCACATCATAATACCTTTTAGGAGAGTTTCAAGAATGAAACAAACTTGCAAATCCTACAGTGTTTTGTATTATTAAAAATAGTAGTGTAAAAAACATAAAATATCCATAATCCAGTTTCAATAATTATCAAGATGAATCAAATCTTGTTTCATTTATAGCCCTGCCCATTGTCTCCCACATAATTTGAAGCAAATCCCAGACAGTATATCAGCACATCTGTAAATATTTCAGTATGATCTTTAAAAGATTATGTCTTTGAAAATCATAAAGTCAGGCATGGAAGCTCACACCTGTAATCCTAGCCCTTTGGGAGGCCAAGAGAGGAGGATTGCTTGAGGCCAGGAGTTCAAGACCAGCCTGGGCAACATAGTGAGACCTCCGTCTCTACAAAAAATGTAAAAATTAGTCAGGACTGTAGTTCTAGCAATTAGGGGGACTGAGGGGAAAGGACTGCTTGAGCCCAGGACTTTGAGGATGCAATGAACTATGATCACACCACTGCACTACAGCCTGGGCAAAAGCAAGGCCATGTCAACAGAGTGAGATAAGCTTCATGCACATGGATGAATGGTTGATATTCTTTTTGGTCAACATATCAAAAAGAATTTACATATTTTATTTTTTTTCTTAGAACTTTTCTGTTGAAGAAACCAGGCCATTTATCTTGTTGCGTTCCCCCAGACTGAATTTTGCTTTCAATGCATGGACTATGGATTGAGTAACACAGCTATATTTTACTCAACAAATCATCTATAGATAGAATTTTGAGTGGTTTGCAGTCTTTGCTATTAAAATAGTACTGCAATGAATAGCTTTGTGGATACTTGTGTTTGTATTTTTGTCTGTTTGTGTTTTGGACAGATCCCTAGACATGGAATTGTAGTATCAAAGGGTAATGCATATTAAATTTTGCTAGATACTGCCAAATTCTCTTCCATTAGGGTTGTTCTATTTGCATGCATTTCTACCAGCAAAGTTTTAGCATTCATTTCCCCACAGTTTTGCTAACAGAATAGCTTGGCAAACTTTTGGAATTTTGCCTAATAGTTAAAAAAAGCCATCTCAGTATAGCTTTTATTTGCATTTTTTTTTTTTTGTGAGCTGAGTTGAGCATACAGATAACTTAAGCTGTCTGTACATTAAGCAATGATTTTTTAAATAACTTTTTTTTATGTATATAAATAAGCAGCAGCTAGCCTGGAGAGCTATCTTTATAGCCTATACTTTGTAGGGATGTTAAATGTTAAAAAGACTTTGATAAATAAAATATTATTAAAATATCATTATTTTAATGTAAGCCTTTTAATTTAATCAATTGTAGTGTATCTGAAAATATTTTGTAGAATGACTTGTAGCTGACAGCCATAAGTGGTAAAATTGGTAAAAGGTAAAATTGGGCAGAGGTATAAGGGGGAAGATGAGAGGTTAAAAGTCTCTTCCGGCCGGGCGCGTCGGCTCACTCCTGTAATCCCGGCACTTTGGGAGGCCGAGGCAAGCGGATCACGAGGTCAGGAGATCGAGACCATCCTGGCTAACACGGTGAAACCCCGTCTCTACTATAAATACAAAAAATTAGCCGGGTGTGGTGGCGGGCGCCTGTAGTCCCAGCTACTCAGGAGGCTGAGGCAGGAGAATGGCGTGAACCTGGGAGGCGGAGCTTGCAGTGAGCGGAGATCGTGCCATTGCACTCCAGCCTGGGCGAAAGAGCCAGACTCTGTCTCAATGTCTCAAAAAAAAAAAAAAAAAAAAAAAAAAAAAGTTGTCTCTTCCAAAAGCAACGCCTTTTTGGTGTTTTTTGTGTCTGAAAGACTTTTTGTTTTGTAGTGTTACCCACTTTGGATTGAACTTTTCTTCCTTTTCTTCCCCTTTTCATGTTTGCTAAATTAAGCTGGACTTTCCTTCCATTCAGGAGGTCTGAGGAGGCCTGAAGGAGCCAGGATAAGGTCAAAAGGAAAGCAAGTACAGAATGGGCAATTTAGGAAAATTTGGTTTCATTTGACAAGAAATATTCAGTTTTTTTATTACTTTAAGAGTAGTAGAACCCAAGCCTGGGTCTGGGTCTAGGAGAAAAGAGTCAAAGGTATGGCTTGACCTGCTTTAATTTAGACAAGGCAGTGGGTCAAAAATAATCCTTGAGGATCACAAGGCTGGAAGAGTATATGCCACTCTGAGGCCAAAGATGTAGCTCCCTTGAGGACTTGAAAATGTATCAGGCCACTGTCTTAGCCTTTATGTTTCCCCGTCATTGTTTTTCAGTGGAAACAAAATTAAGTTCTTCCATGTGCCTATCACCTGCTAGGCTATAAACCAGCTTCTGAGGAGTTAAAAATACACAGCACTGTGCTGAAGAAGGTTGTAACCTTCTTAAAAAGGTACTGGAATGCGGGGCTTAGATGCATGAATTCTGGAGCCAGGCCTGTAAAGCTGGATAATTTTGAGCAAGTTATTTAAGCTCATTGCAACTTAGTTACTTCATTTAAAATTACCAATATTAACTGTAAGGTGCTTAAAACATCAACTGGTACATAGTAAACTGTTAATTTTTGTTATGATTACAGTTATTTAAAACAAACCCTATCTTTGATTTGCCTGTAATAAATATCTGCTATTCATTTTTCCAACATACTCAGTTCATGCCTATGGCCAAGGACAGAAAATCCTCCCTGACTATTCTGCTAAGGTTCCAGGGAAATATACACTCTTATATTTCTTTGTGGATGAAGAAGTACTTAGTGGAATAAGCACTTTCCCAGCCATGCAATCTTTCCTTTGCAATTAATTCACTGTGCATATAGAATGAATGATTTATTATCTGGAAATCTTAGCTTATTCATTTATATAATGTGAAATGTTATCTTTAAAATTCATCATACCTGTAAAACATCATTATTAATGAGTAGCCTTGACACAAAAAGTAGACTTCATTGTTAAGCAGCCATATGAGAAATTATAAATACTTTCAGGTATAGCCAAGTACACTCTACCTGGTGAAAATCTTGCAATGTGTTACAGCTAATCCTTGGGCTTGGAGACAATTTTAAATCTAGAGTTTATAGTTCACTGTGATTATAGTTAATCACACAGTATTTAAGATTAATTGCTATATTTACAGAACTAGCAATTCTTAGAAAAAATACTGATCGGATTTTCCACACCTACCAATCACTTCCAGTCAATCAGGTAACTTTGTCTAGAACGGGAAAGGGAACTGTTCAAATCTATTTTATTTATTTAATACATCTGAGTATATAGTGAGGTAAAATAATTTGTTAAATATCAAAAGTAATAAAAGGGGTATTGTATTTTGTACATCTATCAATATATTAGAAAATATACTATCATTGATACTACCACTCTGTGTACGTAAGTGTATATGTGTGTATGTATATATATATATGTATATGTACATATGTATACACACCCACATATATATACACATACATAGTATACGTTCAGGGTTAGATATAATGATGGCAAAGATGTATGGGTGTGTATACAATTCATACTTTACTTAAAACACTGGAATGATTTCAAGTCATTGCCGATTTCTGATTTACAGTTACTTGTAGATTGTTATTCTAACCTTAAGTGATATTTAAGCCTTATAATATAAAGATTTTGAACGTTAACACTTTATAATTATTTATTTAAAAACCATCAAAATTATGTTAAATAGTTTCTAGCATGGTAAACTTAAGTAAAAACATATAGAACATTTGACAATGATACTAGCAAACTCTGCTGCAAAAAAATTAAAAGTTCAAAATGCCTATTAGGGATTGGTTCATATCTTTAAAATAAGAAGTTTCCATGAGAATCTCTATGGTGCATGGTTTGAGGATATTATCTTTTGATATGGGCTGCCTGAACTAAACTGGCTTTGCTATTTAACTGTGTGACCCTGGGCATTCTGTTTCTTCATCTGTCAAGTATATCTAAGAGGTGTAGGACAATGCCTCACACAGCAAATAAGGTCATAATTGTGATAAGAAACCTGAGATCCCTTTGAGCTTTAGAATTTTATGAAACAGTAGTAATATCTGTTTAAGAGAAGATGCTAAGGGCTTCTTTAGCCATACAATACTGAAGAAAATGAGCTCTCAATGAAATAAACACTTTAATTTTTATTTTATGCATTTATAATATAAAAAGTAGCTTACAGGAGTTAGCTTGGAGCTTGCAGGAATTCAAGGTGATTTGGGAAGAGTGAATATGGCAATAATTGGAAAAACTGCTCGATTTATTTTTCTAATCTTGACATATAAGATGAGGGATTCATGTAAAATCACTTATGTTTTATATGTTACTAATGTAGCTTTGTACTGACGAAAACTGAAAGAGAGTCAAATGCTTTCTTTCCATTTGCTGAGTTTCATGGGCGTGTGTTTAATTTGAACTCTTTTTAAAGAGAGTGAAATGAAAAAAGCTGAAAAAGGCCAGTCCTAAGCTTAAGCATCAGTTAGTTACACAATAGGTTCAGGGAACCTGTTTGAAAAACAGAAGGCCAGTGCTTAGTCATCTGGCTTCTATCTGCCTTGTTCTCTGTAGAGACTTAGATAGTATACTTTATAAATTGCTGGAGAATGGAGATAAAACTTGATGATTTTAATGGAAATTGCTGTTGTTTCCCTAGAGTAATTCAGTTAAAGTTGCCCTATGTTGAACATCAGTGAAACAATTTCTCTTTCTTCGTAGGTTCTTTCTGTATAGAGGATTAAATAGGAAAAAAAATTACGTTTCAGATCTTTTTTGCAAGACCAAAATTTTCTGGCCAATATTTGAACGTTGCAAAGAATTGTGTAAGTAAAGATTATTCATTTAGACAGTGTTCTCATTTCAACAATAGCTCATTTCTAGTATTTAATTACATGATGTTCCAAATGATATCATATCATTCCAGTAGAATAGGGGAGCTTTCCCAATCACTGTTTTGAATATTTCATCTAATTAGAGAACAGAACTTTTATGTTGTAAGCATAATCTAATGTTGTAGGATATAATCTGTATTTTATGTTTTTGGATGAAGAGGACGGGAGAGTGATCAGAGAAAAAATGTTTGAATAAACATTTAACATAAGTTCAAATGCTCATATGTGCTTTTTATTGATGTAAAACAGGTTGCATCAAAAAATAATTTTATATTTTGTAATTTTACTAATCTCTAAGGGTTGTCTGAATGAAATACAGACATTAAAAACTGATACCAGGATAGCAAAACCAGTGAAAAAATTAATATGACCAACTCTAGTAATTTACTTAAGAGCACTTAAGACCCAGAAATAGATCCACACAAATGCAAACATCTGATTTTTGACAAAGGTGTAAAAGAAATTCAAAGGAGAAAGGGTATTCTTTTCAACAAATGGTAGTAAAGCAATTAAATATCCATAGACAAAAATAATAAACCTTGATCCACATCGCACACTTTGCCTAAAACCAACTCAAAACAGATAATTCAAAACCATAATATTTTTAAAAGGTAACATAGGAGAAAACTCTGGAACCTAGGGCTCAGTCACATGTCCTTAGACATGATACCAAAAGCACCACCCATAAAAAGAAAAATCAATAAGTTGGACTTCATCAAAATTAAAAACATTTGTTCTGAGAAAGACCCTTATAAAAAAATTAAAAGACAAGCTATGGAATGAGAGAAAAGAATTGTAAACTACATATCTGACAAAGACTTCTATTAGAATATATAAGAACCTCTCAAAACTCAGCAGTAAAACTAACAAACAAAAACCCCCAAAATAACCAATAAAATTAGAAAATGGTCAAAGACATGAAGAAACATGTCACTGAAGAGGATATAAAGATGACAAATAAGCACATGAAAAAAATGTTCACCATCACTAGCTGTTAAAATACGAATGTAATCCAAAATACCATTTGGTATTGTCACTATTTTAGTTCTTCCAAAAGGAATGTAGTGATATCTCATTTGGATTACATTTGTATTTCCAGATTTCACAGTCCTACCAGCAATGTGTGACAGATCCAGTTCCTCTGCATCCATGTAATCCAAAATGGGATATCACTACATACCTTTTGGAAGAACCAAAATAGTGACAATACCAAATGCTTGTAGGACTGTAAAATCTGGAAAATAGTTTGGCAGTTTCTTAAAAATACTAAACACATACTTACCGCTACACAATCGAGCACTTGGACTCCTGAGAATTTATTCTGGGGGTAGAGTGGGAGGTAGGGAAATACGTCCGCATAGAAACCTGTACATGATTGTTGAAAGCAGCTTTGTAAGAAATGGCCAGAAACTGAAAACAACCAAAATGTCTTTCAACAAGTGAATGGTTAAACAAACTGTGATCCATATATACCATTGAATACTACTCAGCAATAAAAAAGACTCAACTTGGATGTCTTGGACAGATCTCAAGGGTATCATGCTGAGTGAAAAAAAAAAAAAGCCAAGTTATTCATTTACACATCTATGCAACTGATAAAATAACATAAAAGTATGCATACACATTGTATTGAGTGTCAGTTTCTTGGTTTTAATATTGTACTGCAATTATATAAGATGTAACTATTGAGGAAAACTAAGGGAGTACTACACTGGCACCAGTCCTCTTTGTACAATTTTTTGCAACTTCCTGTATCTACAGTTATTTCAAAATAAAAAAGTTTAGGCCAGGCACGGTGCTCCCAGCACTTCGGGAGGTCAAGGTGGGCAGATCACTTGAGGTCAGAAGTTCCAAACCAACCTTGCCAACATGGTGAAACCCCATCTCTACTAAAAATACAAAACAATTAGCTGGTGTGGTGGTGCACGCCTGTAATGCCAGCTACTTGGGAAGTTGAGGCAGGAGAACTGCTTTAATCTGGGAGGTGGAGGTTGCACTGAGCCGAGATTGAGCCACTGCACTCCAGCCTGGGTGACAGAGCAAGACTCCGTCTCAAAATAAAGAAAGAAAGAAAAAGTTTAAAAAAATACAAACATAGGAAGTGATAAACAGCCCTTTCTAACTGGGTTTTGTTGCATGTGGATGTGAGGTGTCGAACTGTAGCAGTTGATGTCCAAGAGGGTTGTCAGCAGAAGGGTGATGGACAAGCCTCCACATGATAAGGGGGCTTGATATAGTTTGGATATTTGTCCCCACTCAAATCTCATGTTAAAATGTAATCCCTAATATTGTAGGTAGGGCCTGGCAGGTGGTGACTGGAATATGGAGGCAGAATCCTCATGAATGGTTTAGCACCATCCCTTTGGTGCTGTCCTCCAGATAGTGAGTGAGTTCTTGGAAGAGTGTTCTGAGATCTGATCGTTTAGAAGTGTGTGGTGCTTCCCCTCACCCTTCCAGTTCTCACCATGTGATGTGCTTGCTCCCCTTTGCCTTTTGCCATAATCAGAAGCTTCCTGAGACCTCCCAGAAGCAAATGCAGCTATGCTTCTGTAGAGCCTGTAGAATCATGAGCCAGTTAACCCTCTTTTCTTTATAATTTACCCAGTCTCAGGTATTTCTTTATAGCAATGCAAAAATGGGCTAATACAGGGCCTTCAGGATCAAAACCAACTTTCCCACAGAGTACTCATTCAAACCACCAAAGATCACATTTAAAACAAAGACCTATCACCTGAACATTGATGAAAAGGGGAAGGCCTGTTTGCCAGTAATTAGTGCTGAAAACTAGAAGCTGGCAACCAAAACCAACTAAGTAATCCAGTCAGTCTTTCATAGCACTGATGATCTATCCTCAGCCCAAGCATCCCCTTTGGCCTGACTTACCTGAAGAATACTCTAAGGATCATAAAAAATTCTGTAAGAATGCTGGAGAGTTTACAAAGCAATACAGTCAAAAGCGACTTGCAGACTAAAATCTGCTGCGATTGATTCCAGCAAATGTGAGCAGAGCCCTTGCCCCTGGGAGCAGTGCATTCAGACACCCAGAAAGCAAGGCTCTGTGGAAAATTGACACATGCCATCCCCTGGGTTTCCTTGTGGCAGTTACTAGCTTTCCACAGTTTTCTCAATCAAAAGTGATCTAGGTAACTTGTAAAGAAAAGATGAAACATTTAAGGTGTTTTCATTCTGCTTTTTGTTTTAAAAAAATCACTGCTTCAACCTACTTCAAAAGAACGATTTTCCTTTTCTTGTCCAAAGTTATCGAAAATCTTCAAGCTACACTTAGCTCTTAAGGTTAAAAAAGAAAAAAAAAGAAAAAAAATATGTTGTTCCCCTTCTTCCTTCTGCCCTTGCAACTCCCACTTCTTGCACTCAGTTTCTTTTTCATTTATTGACTTCCCCAGACCTAGGCCCTGCCTCCTCCGCATGGGAGAGGAGAAGACCCAGGTGTTTCTGGTGGCTTTTCCTCTCACTTATTTGGACTGCTCTATGTAGGAGTTGGTTTAAAATTCTCCTGACTCCCAGTTTATAGTATCATTTTAAAAATTTAAAAACAAGCAAAGAGCCACAGCCCTCCCCTCCAGCCCTCTCCCTAAAAATCCGTGGAAAGGGAGAGCCTGCTGTCCTGTAAATATCCAGCTAATGTTACTACAATATAGTCAATGACTTGGGCAAACCTCGATGTCGGGGTGCATGACTGATCTCCGGGCGGACCTGGCCTGCATAGGGAAACCCTATAATAACAGGTCGGCCAGCCAAGAGGAGGCTGTGCACACTGCACGTGGTGAATCTCTCGCCAGAAAGACTCCAGAGACAAAGGGTGGCACTCCTGCAGCCAGTTAGATCTTCTGGTCCTTGCAAGCAACACTAAAGCCATAATGTCCATTTGAAATTTCAAGTTCATTTGTCACCGAGTTCCATCGGAATGCGCCACGGGGCTCAATCTCCACTTTCTGGATGCGCGGCCCCACCACAGCCCTCCCTCAGCACAGTCTGATCCTGTGCGAGATTGGAATTGGAATCGGCAGGACTCGGCTATTTAGGGCACCAGTCTGGGGTCTCCGGGGCCTCTGCTGGCGCCTTTGTCCTCGGAGCAGCCAGCCAGCCAAGGAACAAGACAGACATCCTTCTTCCTTTGGACTCACAGTCTTTGCAGAGTCAAGCTCCCCTTGAAGCTCACTCAATAATATCCTTTAAAACATGTCTTAAATTGTTTTGACTGCCTCTTTTATTTTTGGAAGAAATAAAAATTGATCTTATAATTAAAAACAACACACACACACACACAGACAGACACACACACACACACACAATTACAGCAGTAAAGTGGCGCAAGGAGACAATCAGGAAAAAGCCAATATGCTGAATATGGTCTAATTGGAAACATGGAAGACGCTTGGCTTCTGATGCCATCTTTGGATCACTAAGTTAACTAAACTTGGAATGACTTATATCTAGTAAATTACTAAATGATCTAATAATTGACTTCATTGTTTAAGCTTAGAAAAAAGCACTGAATCTCCTCAAAACTATTAATATTAAATGCCATAAAATTTAAATAGAAAAATTATTTAAAAATTTAAAATTCTGGTGTACATGTACTGAATTGCATCATCTTGGGCAATTTTCAAATGAGATACCCTGGAATATCTCCCAAAGAAATCTAAATTCACCATATTTTATTAAACTACTGAACTGACAGTATATGAAAAACACAGATGTTACACACAAAATAAATGCAGAAACAAATTCAGATTTTAAAAAGTATAATGTGAGTTTGAGAAATGGCTTTGGTTCTTAGCAAAAGTTAGAAAGTTAGGGATTTTGTCAAGATTTAAAGAGTCTTTAAAATTTGGAAAAGAATATAAAGGTTTATAAATAATATTTTCTTAAAGTTCATGTGATATTCCAGAACAAGAGATAACTCTTAAGATTAAGATATTTTAATTTTAGCTTTAAATACTTTTTGTTTTCTCCCTAATTTTGCCACTATGTAAAAATGTTAGTGCAGTATTTTAGTTAGTACATGCTTTGAGTTTAATCTATGTTAAACTTTCAAAAATTTTTACATTAGTTCTATGGGTTGAGTCATTAGTGTTTCTATAAATTGTCTTAAGATTGCAAAACTATACAATTGTATTTAACTAAAAGAACTCGTAACAATGAATAACTTCTAAAATGTTTAAGCCTATGAATTCTTACAATATAACCAATTATATATACTTAATTTGCTTGTTTAATTTTAATTTCTAGAACTTTATTTAACTTTAAAGCCTGAAGCTAATCTTTTATTGAGGTAATAATTTAATCTTTGGGTACTTGGACAATTTCTAAGGAAAAAAGAGGCAAAACATTGGTCACAAATCATTGTTATGTCTACCCTTTTCACTATTTTTATGTATTATACTATGGTTGTAGAGTAAAAATATATGCAATTTTCTTTAAATGGTCAGTAAAACTCAAAAGTTATGAATATGGTAGATTTGGGCTTATGAAAAATTATTATTTTGGCTTTCTGAGTTCTTTTTATTTTTAATTTGGAAAACAAAATTTGGTTAGTTTGGATAAAGATAGTGCTATAATCAGAAGGTTCCTTCCAAAATTGATGTGTTGAAAACTTAATCCCAATGCAATAGTATTGGAAGGTGGGGCCTAATGAGAGATGTTTAGGTCATGAGTGCTTCATTCTCATGAATGTATTAATGCTGCTAAAAATGGGCTTCTGGGAGTGTGTTCACACTTCTGCTCTTCTGCCATATTTGGACACAGTTTGTCTGTTTTTGCTCTTCCACCTTCCACCATGGGAAGATAGAGCAAGAAGGCCCTCACCCAACACCAGATGCTTGTGCCTTGATCTTAGACCTCCCAGCCTCCAGAAATGTGAGAAATAAATTTCTGTTCTTTATAAATTACTCAGTCTTAGGTATTGACAGACTCAGACCAGATGGTAACATAAACCACAAGATAATACTTGGTTTAGGGGTTACAGAAAAATATAAATATGTATTGTACTAGTTTTGCTAGGGCAGCCATAATGAAGTACCACAGACTGGGTGACTTAACATAAATTAATTTTTCTCACATTTCTGGAGGCTAGAAGCTCAAGATCAAGGTACCCTCAGGGTTTTTTTTTTTTTTTTTTGAGGACTCTCTCCTTGACTTGTAGGTGGCCATCTTATTCCTTTATCTTCTACTTGCTCCTCTTCTGTGCTTATATGTATTTTAATCTCCTCCTATAAGACCAATCACATTGGATTAGTGCCTATCTTTACGACCTTATTTTAACTTAATTTCCTCTTTAAGAGACCTTTCTCCAAATACAGTCACATTCTAGCATACCAAGGTTTAGGGCTTCAAAACATCAATTTTGGGGAGATATAATTCCGCCTATTATATATATATATACTTATATATGATAAATATGTGTATTAGTCTGTTCTCACACTGCTGTAAAGAACTACTTGAGACTGAGTAACTTATACAGAAAAGAGGTTTAATTGACTCACAGTTCTGTGTGCTGAGGGAGGCCTCAGGAAACTTACTCACATGGTAAAAGGTGAAGGGGAAGCAAGGCATGTCTTACATGGCAGCAGGAGAGTGCAAGAGCAAGGGTGGGACAGTCAAACACTTTTAAACCATCAGATTTCGTGAGAACTCACTACTCCCATGAGAACAGCATGGGGGAAACTTCCCCCATGGTCCAGTCACCTCCTACTAGGTCCCTCTCTCAATTTGTGGGGATTACAATTTCAGATGATATTTGGGTGGGGACACAGAGTCGAACCATATCATTCCACTCCTGACTCCTCCCAAATCTCATGTCCTTTGCATATTTCAAAACACAATCATGCCTTCACAATAGTCCCTCAAAGTCTAAATTCATTCCAGCACTAACCTAAAAGTACAGGTCCAAAGTCTCATCTGAGACAAGACAAGTCCTTTCTGTCTACGGGCCTGTAAAATCAAAAGCAAGTTAGTTACTTACAAGATACAATGGGGGTACAGGCATTGGGTAAATGCTTCCATTCCAAATGGGATAAATTGGCCAAAGCAAAGGGGTTACAGGCCCCACACAAGTGTGAAACCCTACAAGGCCATCATTAAATCTTAAAGCTCTGAAATAATTTCCTTTGACTCCATGTCTCACATCTAAGGCATGCTGATGCAACGTGGGCTCCCAAGGTCTTGGGCAGCTCCACCCCTGTGGCTCTGCAGGGTACAGCCCTTGTGGCTGCTTTCATGAGCTGATATTGAGTGCCTGAAGTTTTTCCAGGTGCACAATGCAAGCTGTCAGTGTATCTAATATTCTGGGGTCTGGAGGATGCAACCTCTTCTCACAGTTTCACTAGGCAGTGCCCTAGTGGGGACTCTGTGTGGAGGCTCCCACCCTACATTTCCCCTCTGCATTGCCCTAGTAGAGGTTCTCCATGAGGGCTCCACTCCTGCAGCAAACTTATTTCTGGACATTCAGGTACTTCTCTAATCCTCTGAAATCTAGGCAGAGGCTCCCAAAGCTCAACTCTTGTCTTTTTTGCCCTTGCAGGCCCAACACCACATGGAAGCTGCCAAGGCTTGGGGCTTGCACTCTCTAAATCCATGACTGGAGCTATACCTTGGCCCCTTTTAGACATGGCTGAAGCTGGAGTGGCTGGGACGCAGGGTGCCATGTCCTAAGGCTGTACAGAGCAGTGGGGCCTTGACCTGGCCCACAAAATCATTTTTTCCCTCCTAGGCCTCTGGACCTGAGATGGGAAGGGCTGTTGTAAATATTTCTGAACTGCCCAGGAGACATTTTCTTCATTGTCCTGGCTATTAACGTTCAGCTCCTCGTTACTTATGCAAATTCCTGCAGCCAGCTTGAATTTCTCTTCAGAAAATAGGATTTTTTCCTACTGCACAATCAGGCTGCAAATTTTCCAAACATTTATGCTCTGCTTCCCTTTAAACATAAGTTCCAATTTCAGACTATCTCTTTGTGAATGCATATAACTGTACACTGTCAAGAAAAAACAGATCACTTCTTGAATGCTTTGCTGCTTAGAAATTTCTTCTGCTTGATTTCGTCTCTCTCAAGTTTGAAGTGCTACATATCTCTAGGGCAGGGGTAAAAGACTGCCAGTCTCTTTTCTAAGGCATAGCAAGAGTGACCTTTACTCCAGTTCCCAATAAGTTTCTCATCTCCGTTTGAGACCCCCTCAGCCTGGACTTCATTGTCCATATTACTATCAGCATTTTGGTCAAAACCATTCAACAAGACTCTAGGAAGTTCCAAACTTCCCCACAACTTCCTGTCTTCTTCTGAGCCCTCCAAACTCTTCCAACCCGTGCCCGTCAAAGTTGCTTTCACATTTTCAGGTATCTTTATAGAAGTGCCCCAAATTTCTGGTACCAATTTTCTGTATTAGTCCATTCTCACACTGCTATAGAGAAATCCTGAGACTGTAATTTATAAAGAAAAGAGTTTTAATTGACTCACAGATTCACATCACTGGGGGGGCCTCAGGATTCTTACAATCATGGCAGAAGTTGAAAAGAAAGCAAGGCACGTCTCACATAGTGGCAGGAGAGAGAGAGTGAGGGGGGAACTGCAAAACACTTTTAAACCATTGGATTTTGTGAGAACTCACTTAATATCATGAGAACAGCATGGAAATTACCACTCCCATGATCCAGTCACCTCCCACCAGGTCCCTCCCTCAACATGTGGGGATTACAATTCAAGATGAGACTTTGGTGGGGCACAGCCAAATCATATCAATATGGTTTGGTTAATACTCCAATATCTCATCCCATGGACTTTTTAGATTGGCAAAAGGATCTGTTGTCTTGGTTTAATTTGAGCATTCTTAACTCCTGGTCTAGAAGAAAACTAAAAACTATTTTCTTAGTATTTGCTATGTTGCAATACTGAAATATATGTTTTCCAGAATCCTAAATGCTGTTACAAAGCCACTGTCTCCCAAATAATAATTCACCAAAATAATAGAAACTAAACTTTATAAGTGTTGAATTTATCACAAGAAAAAAACTTATTATGTGAACATGACTCCACAAAGAGTGATCCAGATTTGGATTGATCATACCCCCAGATTATATTGATTTATTGTCCAGCACAGGCATACAAACAAGAAAATACAGAGAGCTGTGTCCTCTTGCAATAACATGATACCATATTTATTTTGTCCCAGGAAACTCTTCACCAGGAAGGTAGGAGTAAAAACCAAAAAATAACCACTATTTACTTCATGAAATTGCTGTGACCCAATTTATCTGGGCAAACAGTTTGCTCCTTTGGACAAACAGCTCTCTTGTCTGGAAAATAGAATGCTCACTGGTGCAAACAGCTAACATAATATATGAGATTTTACTAATTCAAACCCTCCCTTCATAATGCTCACCATTCTAAACAATGATTTAGACTGAGTATTCTTACTTTATCTTCCTTTTTTTGAGATATAATGAGGACTCTGTCAAAGTGGTGTTTTTTCTTACAGTAGAAAATCTGATCAACTTACCATTGTTTGATTAAAAGACTTTTAAAATAATCTTCTTGGGGATATAACAGTTGATATATTTTACACCTAAACTGTAAGTAACATGTTAAAGTTATTAAGAATAATTGGTTTGCTATATTTACATATAATTTTGAGAATTTTAGTCTTATTTCCTCAGTGTTAAATTTTATCTTTCACATAAATTCAAACTAAGTTAAAAACACATAGAATAACCTAGTATCTGTGATAATAATATGTTATAATAATAAATAACATAATTATAGAGGCTAAAAATAGATTAGTGGTTACCAGTGGTTAGGAATTAGGGGAAGGTATGTGTGTAGCTACTAAGAAGTTACATAAGGGAGCCTCTGGTAATGGTACAGTAATGTGTCATGATTGTGGTGGTAATTACAGAAAGCAACACATGTGATAGCATTGTATAGAGCAACACATGTGATAGCACATACACACATACACACATGCACACATGTATACATTCTAAGTACAAGTATGACTGGTGACATCTGAATAAACTCTATGAATTATACCAATATTGATTTCCTGGTTTTGACATTGTACTGAAGCTGTGGATAATACTGACATTGAAGGAGGTTGGATGAAGAGTGCACTGGACCGCCTTGCACATTTCTCTGCAAGTTCTTGTGAATCCATAATTATTTTTTAAAAGTTTAAAAAAAGCCCAAGAAAATCACTGAATTTAAATTTTGGTGATTTAACACATAATCATTAAATTATTTTATTGATTCACCTAAAAATTTTATTCAGTGCTGAAATTTGATACTGTGGTGAAGCAGTGGCAGACACTGTGCCTAATACCATTTACTTTTCCCCTTTTACTTCCTGCCAAAGGTCACTTCGCATTATAAAGGCTGAAAATGTCAGATTCCCATTTGTCAGGCTCTCTTGCAGTAAAGCTAGGTCATAGCGCTGGCCGAAAAGATGAAAGAAAAACTGTATATGTGTGTTTGTGTGTGTATATATGTGTGTGTCTGAAAGAGAGAGTGAGAAATCTGTTGTATATGAGAGCATCTGACATCTTCCTTGTTAAAAAGATAGTGCTGCGATGACAGAACCTTAACTTTCTTTTTCCTTTGAATGTTATTGTGCAAGGATATGATAGAAAGAGATGCGACATTAATCTTAAAACCATGAAGCCACAAACTGAAAATGAGCAGCCAGCTTGCTTAGGATAATGAGTGGAAAGGCATTGGCATTTTAGTGACATTGAGACATTGAATCCATCTTGAAAGTATCTACCTTTAGACTTCTTGTTATTTACAATAAATATTTATTTCATTATTAAATTAATTGTCAATAGGTTATTTCATTATCTGCAGCCAACAGCATCTGTAATTCAAATATTTGACATATTAATGATTTTTTGAGTAATAAGTTATTTGCTAGAACAATCTATTTTATATGAAATAATATCCCCTCAAGAAACAACATCATATGCCTTCATAGAGACATTTAAAGAGCACTTTAAAAAACCAATTTGTCATAGTCATTTAAAAGCTGAGATTTTAACAATTAGCCAAATTCAAAACATCACACATTAAAATAGATTATCAAAGAAAAATCATTTTTTCACGTACCTGTGTGCACATTTAGGCTTCAATTAAAATTTAGTGATGGTGAGAAAGAATGAAAGATCATGCCACTTTTTGTTGAATACTTGTCACTTTTTCTTAAGAAAACTTCAAAATAGATATAAAATTTTAAATAAAAAATGCTGTTATATTTCCTTTTAAGACACTGAAATGAGCATAAATATCTAACTTCCTGAGTCTTCTATGCAAATAATAAAATACAACAAGAAATAACCTACAAGAACCCTGAAAATTAAATAATGAATTTATTCATATGTTGAACACCTCAACGTAAACTATTTTCACAAATTGCAATTATGAAATAATAAACATTGTTTTATTAAGTAATGTACTCCACTATGAAACTGTATTAAAAAGCATTGAAATATTACATTTGTTTCAGTCCTCTGTGAACATTTTTCTTTTTCTATTTTCTTCTTTTATATATTTGAGCAAATTTAGAGCTCCAACCTTTATGAAACGTAAACAAAATGGGTTTTTGTTTATTATTGTGCTTTTCAAATTGAGGAAACTGTTTTAACATATCTTTGGAAACGATAGCAGCAATCACATTCAGTTATAATTCTATAACTTCATTTAGGGCAAATTTAATGGGCAGGCCTGTCTTTAGTCATCATTTGCAGCATTACACACTGAGCTATATTCAATAATTGTCATTAATTTATATAACAATATTTGCACAAAATTTCATTAAAAAATGTGTATACTTTGCATTTTTTTGCAATAATGTGAAATTTAAATGTGTAAATGATGTAAGTGGAACTGACTTGAAAACTTTTGTTAATATTTACAATTTATATTTTTTCCTCTTTTTCTTTAAAGAGGAAAAATTTTAACTTTATGTAATTTTTAAGGGCACTTCAAGCTGAATAAAGGGACATCAGATCAGAGGGGCTCAAAATAGCCTATATTTTGACTTTTAAAAAACAAGTATTTTGAAACATAAATTATCTTTTTTATTTGACTTATAAAGGCATAAAAAGATAGGACTGAAAAGGGTAGAAAAGAAAGTCTTGAATCTCTGATGCCACCCCTTCTCTCATTCTCTGACTGCAGCCACATGGTATAAAGAGAAAATTTGCACTTTGGGGAGGGACAGCACAAGTGGTTGTGAGACTTTGCATTGAACTCATTGCTGCCTTGTCACAGTGGAAAGCAAAACCAAGATGAACTCAGCTGATGCCTGCTCACAGAGAAAGCATTTAGACAGGCCCCAGCCAGAGGTGAATTCCCCATCCTAGTGGTTGGAACGTGAGTTCTGGCAAGCCTTGCCTCATGGGCTGAAGTGCTCTGGGGTTCTAAGTCAACTTGAAACGTACTCTAGGCCACAAGGATGGCAATTCTTCAGCAAGTCCTAGTGCTGTTTTAGGCTTGGAGCCAGTAGACTTGCAGGGCACATGGTCTAGTGAGACACCAGCTGTGGTGGCTAAGGGTGTTCTTGCACCACCCGTCCCCAAACCCCAGGCAGCACAGCTCACAGGAATAAAAGTGCCTCTATCCTTCTGCTTGAGGAGATGACAGGGAAGAATATAGAGGACTTTGTTTTGCATCCTGGATATCAGCTCAGCCACAGTAGGATAGGGCACTGGTTAGAACTTGGGGGGGGGGGCCCATTCCAGGCCCTATCTTCTGGAAAGCATTTCTAGACACACCCTGGGACAGAAGGGGACTCACTGCCTTGAAGTGACGGACCTAGTCCTGGCAGGATTTATCACCTGCTGACTAAAGAGCCCTTGGGCCCTGAAGAACAAGCAGCAGTACCCAGGTAGTACACCATGAGCCATAGGTAAGTCTGAGATGTGCTCGCTTCAAATGAGACCCAGCACACTCCCACCTGTGGTGGCTACAATGAGAGACTCCTTCAGCTTGAGAAAAGCAGAGGGTAAAGTAAAGGGATCTTCGTCTTGCATCTTAGATACCAGCTTGGACACACTGGGGTAGAGTACCAAGCAGGCTCTTAGGGTCCCTGATTCTAGCCTTGTTTCTTACACAGCACTTCTGGATCTTCTCTGGGCAAGAGGGGAACTCACTGCCAGGAAGGGTGATTCCCAAACCTGGCAGCATTCACCACAAGCTGACTATAGAGCCCTTGGGCCTTAAATGAGCATCAGCAGTAGCATGGCAGTACTCCTGTGGGCCTGTGGTGCTGGCGGTAGCCATAAGAAGAGACTTGTCTGCCCCTGGAAAGGGGAGGGTAGATGGGAAGAACTTTATCTTGTACTTTGATTGCCAACTGAGCTGCAGAAGGATAGAGCACCAGGTAGATTTCCAAGGTATTTGATTTCACTCCATGGCTCCTTGACAGCTCTGAACCCAGCTGGGGCCTGGGGGAACGTGCTGACCTGAAGGAAAAAACACAAGCTTAGCTAGCTTCACCACCTGCTGGTTATAGAGCCCTAGGACCTTGAGTGAACATCGGTGGTAGACAAGTAGTGGTTCCAGCAGGCCTTGGGTGAGACCTAGTGCTGTGCTGGCTTTAGATCTAACACACAGAGTCCCAGTGCTGGTGGCCACAGGGGGGCTTGTGTCACCCCACCTCTGGCTCCAGGCAGGTCGAGAGAGAGAGAGAGAGAGAGAGAGAGAGAGAGAGAGAGAGAGAGACTTTGTTTGTTTTTGAGAAAGTAAGGGAAGAAAACAAATTTCTGCTTGATAATCTGGAGAAGTCTTCCAGATCTTTTCCAAGACCACCAAGGAAGTACCTGGGCCAGTGTGCAAGAACCACAACATTACTAGGCTTAGGGTGTCACCTAATGCAGATATGGTTAAAATCATAACACCCAAGTCACTTGAAATTCCTAGAAAGCCTTCACAAGAAGGACAGGTACAAACAAAGCCCAGACTGAAAAGACTATAATAAATACCTAACTCTTCTGTGGGTGCCCAGAAACTGATGAACACCCACAAGCATGAAGACCATCCAGGAAATTAAGACCTCACCAGGTGAACTGAATAAGGCACCAGGGAGCAATCCTGGAGAAACAGAGATCTGTAACCTTTCAGACAGAGAATTCCAAATAGCTATTTTGAGGAAACTTAAAGAAATTCAAGACAACACAGAAAAAGAATTTAGAATTCTATCAGATAAATTTAACAAACAGATTGAACTATTAAAAAGAAGCAGAAATTCTGGAGTTGAAAAATGCAATTGACATACTGAAGAATGCATCAGTCTCTTAATAGCAGAATTAAGCAAAAAAAAGAATTAGTGGGCCTGCCGACAGGCTATGTAAAAATACGTAGTCAGAGGAGACAAAAAAATAAACATAAAAAACAATGAAGCATGCATACAGGATCTAGCAAATTACCTCAAAAGGGCAAATCTAAGAGCTATTGGCCTTAAAAAGGAGGCAGAGAAAGAGGGGTAGACAGTTTATTCAAAGCAATAACAACAACAAACTTCCCAAACTTCAATATTCAAGTATAAGAAGGTTATAGAACATAAATCTGATTTAACCCAAATAATATATCTATATTCAAGTGTAAGAAGTATATGAAACACCAGTCAGATATAACCCAAAGAAGACTACCTTAAGACATTTAATAGTCAAACTCCAAAAAGGCAAGGATAAAGAAAGAATCCTAAAAGCAGCAACAGAAAATAAACAAATAACATACAATGGAGTGCCAGTACATCTGGCAGACTTTCCAGCAAAAAACTTACAAGCCAGGAGAGAGTGGCATGACACATTTAAAGTGCTGAAGGAAAAAAACTTTTACCCTAGAATAGTATATCTGGTGAAAATATCCTTCAAACATGAAGGAGAAATAAGGACTTTACCAGACAAACAGAAGCTGAGATATTTTGCCAACACCAGACCTGTCCCACGAGAAATGCTAAAGGGAGTTCTTCAGTCATAAAAAAGGAGATGTTAGTGAGCAATAAGAAATTATCTGAAGGTACAAAACTCACTGGTAATAGTAAGTACAAAGAAAAACACAAAATATTATAACTGCAATTGTGGTGTGTAAACTACTCTAAGTAGAAAAACTAAAAGATGAACCAATTCAAAATAATTGCTACAACAACTTTTGAAGACATATACATTACAATAAGACATAAAGAGAAATAGTGAAAAGTTAAGAAGCAGTGGGATAAAATTGAAGAGTAGAGTTTTTATTAGTTTTCTTTTTGCTTGTTTATGCAATCAGTTTAAAATAATAAGTTATAAGAGAGTAATTGCAAAACTCCCAGTAACCTCAAATAAAAAATACAATTGATACACAAAATATAAAAAGCAAGAAATTAAATTATACTAACAGAGAAAATCACCTTCACTAAAAGGAAGATAGGAGGGAAGGAAAGAAGGAGGAAAAGACCACAAGACAACTGAAAAGAAATAACAAAATGGCAGGAGTAAGTCCTTACTTATTGATAATAACACTGAATGTAAATAGACAAAACTCTGCAATCAAAAAACTCAGTGGCTGAATGGATTACAAAATGAGACCCAATGATCTGTTGTCTACAAGAAACACACTTCACCTATAAAGACACACATAGATTGAAAATAAAGTGATAAAAAAATTTTCCATGCCAATGGAAGCCAAAAACAAACAAAACAAAATAAAACAAAAACAAAGCAGGAGTATCTATACTTATATCAGACAAAACAGATTTCAAGACAAAATCCATAAGAAGAAACAAAAAGGTCATTATATAATGATAAAGGGGTCAATTCAGCAAGAGGAAATAACAGTTGTAAATATATGTGCACCAAACACTGGAGCACCCAGATATATAAAACAAATCTTAATAGAGCTAGAGATATATATATATACCACAATACAATAATAGCTGGAGGCTTCAACACCCCATGTACTCATTGGGCAGATCTTCCAGAGAGAAAATCAAGAGAAAAACTTTGGACTTAATCTGCACTATAGACCAAATGGACCTAAGAGATACTTACAGAACATTTCATACAATGGATGCAGAATACACATTCTTCTCCTCAGCACATGGATCATTCTCAAGGATAGAGCATATGTTAGGTCACAAAACAAGTCTTAAATCATTCAAGAACATGAGAACAATATCAAGAATCTTTTCTGACCACAATGAAATAAAACTCAATATCCATAACAAGAGGAATTTGGAAACTATATAAACACTTGGAAATTAAACAGTATGCTCCTGAATGACCAGAGGGTCAAGAAAGAAATTAAGAGGAAAACTGAAAAATTTCTTCAAATAAGCAACAATGCAAACACAAAACACCAAGACCAATGGGGTGCAGGGAAAGCAGTACTAAGAGGGATGTTTATAGCTATAAATGCCTGTATCTAAAACGAAGAAATATTTTACATAAATAACTTAATGATGCATCTTAATGGACTTGTAAATAAAGAGCAAATCAAACCCAAACTTAGTGAAAGAAATAAAGATCACAGCAGAAATAAATTACATTGAAAACAGTATATAAGCTCAACAAAATGAAAAGTTATTTTTTGAAAAGATAAACAAAATTGAGAAACCTCTAGCAAGACTAAGAAAAAGAGTGAGAAAATCCAAATAAAATCAGAGATCAAAAAAGAGATATTACAACTGATACCATAGAAATTCAAAGGATCTTTAGTGGCTACTATGTGCAACTATATGTCAATTAGTTTGAAAATCTAGAATACATGGATAAATTCCATGTTGTATCTATACATACCACCTACCAAGACTGAACAATGACAAAATCTGATAGACCAATAAAAAAACCTGAACAGACCAATAACAAGTAAAAAGAATGAAGCCATAATAAAAAGCCTTCCAGCGAAAGGAGCCCAGACCCCAGTGGATTCATTGCTGAATTCCACCAAACATTCAAAGAAGAACTGTTACCAATCATACTCAAACTATTGTGAAAAATAGAGGAGGAAAGAATACTTCAAAACTCATTCTTCGAGTGCTCATTGCTAGCACAGCAGTCTGACATCAATCTGCAAGGCAGCAGCGAGGCTGGGGGAGGGGCACCCACCATTGCTGAGGCTTGAGTAGGTAAACAAAGTGGCCAGGAAGCTCGAACTGGGTGGAGCCCACTGCAGCTCAAGGAGGCCTGCCTGCCTTTGTAGACTCCACCTCTGGGGGCAGGGCATAGCCAAACAAAAGGCAGCAGAAACCTCTGCAGACTCAAATGTCCCTGCCTGACAGCTTTGAAGAGAGTAGTGGTTCTCTCAGCACGGAGTTTGAGATCTAAGAACGGACAGACGGTCCCCTCAAGTGGGTCCCTGACCCCACGGTAGCCTAACTGGGAGGCATCCTCCAGTAGGGGCAGACTGACACCTCACACAGCCAGGTACCCCTCTGAGACAAAGCTTCCAGAGGAATGATCAGGCAGAAACATTTGCTGTTCAGCAATATTCACTGTTCGGCAGCCTCTGCTGATACCCAGGCAAACAGGGTCTGAAATGGACCTCCAGCAAACTCCAACAGACCTGAAGCTGAGGGTCCTGACTATTAGAAGGAAAACTAACAAAGAGGAAGGACTTCCACACCAAAACCCCATCTGTACGTCACCATCATCAAAGACCAAACGTAGATAAAACCACAAAGATGGGGAAGAAACAGAGCAGAAAAGTTGAAAATTCTAAAAATCAGAGCACCTCTCCCCCTCTAAAGAAACGCAGCTCCTTGCCAGCAACAGAACATAGCTGGATGGAGAATGACTTTGATGAGTTGAGAGAAGAAGGCTTCAGATGATCAAACCTCTCTGAGCTAAAGGCGGAAGTTCGAACCCATCGCAAAGAAGCTAAAAACCTTGAAAAAAGATTAGATGAATGGCTAACTAGAATAACCAATGTAGAGAAGTCCTTAAATGACCTGATGGAGCTGAAAAACATGGCATGAGAACTACGTGATGAATGCACAAGCTTCAGCAGCTGATTTCATCAACTGGAAGAACGGGTATCAGTGATTGAAGATCAAATGAATGAAATGAAGCGAGAAGAGAAGCTTAGAGAAAAAAGAGTAAAAGAAAAAACAAAGCCTCCGAGAAATATGGGACTATGTGAAAAGACCAAATCTATGTCTGATTGGTGTACCTGAAAGTGATGGGGAGAATGGAACCAAGTTGGAAAACACTCTGCAGGATATTATCCAGGAGAACTTCCCCAACCTAGAAAGGCAGGCCAACATTCAAATTCAGGAAATACAGAGAACGCCACAAAGATACCCCCTTGAGAAGAGCAACTCGAAGACACATAATTGTCAGATTCACCAAAGTTGAAATGAAGGAAAAAATGTTAAGGGCAGCCAGAGAGAAAGGTTGGGTTACCCACAAAGGGAAGCCCATCAGACTAACAGCTGATCTCTTGGCAGAAACTCTACAAGCCAGAATAGAGTGGGGGCCAGCATTCAACATTCTTAAAGAAAAGAATTTTCAACCCAGAACTTCATATCCAGCCAAACTAAGCTTTATAAGTGAAGGAGAAATAAAATCCTTTACAGACAAGCAAATGCTGGGAGATTTTGTCACCACCAGGCCTGCCCTAAAAGAGCTCCTGAAGGAAGCACTAAACATGGAAAGGAACAACCAGTACCAGCCACTGTAAAAACATGCCAAATTGTAAAGACCATCGATGCTAGGAAGAAACTGCATCAACTAACGAACAAAATAACCAGTTAACATCATAATGACAGGATCAAACTCACACATAACAATATTAACCTTAAATGTAAATGGGCGAAGTGCTCCAATTAAAAGACACAGACTGGCAAATTGGATAAAGAGTCAAAACTCATCAGTGTGCTGTATTCAAGAAACACATCTCACGTGCAGAGAGACACATAGGCTCAAAATAAAGGGATGGAGGAAGATCTACCAAGCAAATGAAAAACAACAACAACAAAAAGGCAGGGGTTGCAATCCTAACCTCTGATAAAACAGAATTTAAACCAGCAAAGATCAAAAGAGACAAAGAAGTCCGTTACATAATGGTAAAGGAATCAATTCAACAAGAAGAGCTAACTATCCTAAATATATATGCACCCAACACAGGAGCACCCAGATTCATAAAGCAAGTCCTTAGAGACCCACAAAGAGACTTAGACTCCCACGCAATAATAATGGGAGACTTTAACACCCCACTGTCAACATTAGACAGATCAACGAGACAGAAAGTTAACAAGGATACCCAGGAATTGAACTCAGCTCTGCACCCAGTGGACCTAATAGACATCTACAGAACTCTCCACCCCAAATCAACAGAATATACATTCTTCTCAGCACCACATCACACTTATTCCAAAATTGACCACATAGTTGGAAGTAAAGCACTTCTCAGCAAATGTAAAAGAACAGAAATTATAACAAACTGTCTCTCAGGCCACAGTGCAATCAAACTAGAACTCAGGATTAAGAAACTCACTCAAAACCGCTCAACTACATGGAAACTGAACAACCTGCTACTGAATGACTACTGGGTACATAATAAAATTAAGGCAGAAATAAAGATGTTCTTTGAAACCAGTGAGAACAAAGACACAACATACCAGAATCTCTGGGGCACATTTAAAACAGTGAGTAGAGGGAAATTTATAGCACTAAATGCCCACAAGAGAAAGCAGGAAAGATCTAAAATTGACACCCTAACATCACAATTAAAAGAACTAGAGAAGCAAGAGCAAACACATTCAAAAGCTAGCAGAAGGCAAGAAATAACTAAGATCAGAGCAGAACTGAAGGAAATAGAGACACAGAAAATCCTTCAAAAAATCAATGAATCCAGGAGCTGGTTTTTTGAAAAGATCAACAAAATTGATAGACCGCTAGCAAGACTAATAAAGAAGAAAAGAGAGAAGAATCAAATAGATGCAATAAATAACGATAAATGTGATATCACCACCAATCCCACAGAAATACAAACTACCATCAGAGAGTACTATAAACACCTCTACACAAATAAACTAGAAAATCTAGAAGAAATGGATAAATTCCTTGACACATACACCCTCCTGAGACTAAACCAGAAAGAAGTTGAATCCCTGGATAGACCAATAACAGACTCTGAAATTGAGGCAATAATTAATAGCCTACCAATCAAAAAAAGTCCAGGACCAGATGGATTCACAGCCAAATTCTACTAGAGGTACAAGGAGGAGCTGGTACCATTCCTTCTGAAACTATTCCAATCAACAGAAAAAGAGGGAACCCTCCCTAACTCATTTTATGAGGCCAGAATCATCGTGATACCAAAGCCTGGCAGAGACACAACAAAAAGAGAGAATTTTAGACCAATATCCCTGATGAACATCGATGCAAAAATCCTCAGTAAAGTACTGGCAAACCAAATCCAGCAGCACATCAAAAAGCTTATCCATCATGATCAAGTGGGCTTCATTCCTGGGATGCAAGGCTGGTTCAACATACACAAATCAATAAATGTAATCCAGCATATAAACAGCATCAAAGACAAAAACCACATGATTATCTCAATAGATGCAGAAAAGGCCTTTGACAAAATTCAGCAGCCCTTCATGCTAAAAACTCTCAATAAATTACGTATTGATGGGACATATCTGAAAATAATAGAACTATTGTGACAAACTCACAGCCAATATCATACTGAATGGGCAAAAACTGGAAGCATTCCCTTTGAAAACTGGCACAAGACAGGGATGCCCTTTCTCATCACTCCTATTCAACATAGTGTTGGAAGTTCTGGCCAGGGCAATCAGGCAGGAGAAATAAATAAAGGGTATTCAATTAGGAACAAGGAAGTCAAATTGTCCCTGTTTGCAGATGACATGATTGTATATTTAGAAAACCTCATTGTCTCAGCACAAAATCTTAAGCTGATAAGCAACTTCAGCAAAGTCTCAGGATGCAAAATCAATGTACAAAAGTCACAAGCATTCTTACACACCAATAACAGACAAACAGAGAGCCAAATCATGAATGACCTCCCATTCACAATTGCTTCAAAGAGAATAAAATACCTAGGAATCCAACTTACAAGGGATGTGAAGAACCTCTTCAAGGAGAACTACAAACCACTGCTCAACGAAATAAAAGAAGACACAAACAATTGGAAGAACATTCCATGCTCATGGGTAGGAAGAATCAATATCATGAAAATGGCCATACTGCCCAAGGTAATTTACAGATTCAATGCCATCCCCATCAAGCTACCAATGACTTTCTTCATAGAATTGGAAAAAACTACTTTAAAGTTCATACAGAACCAAAAAAGGGCCCACATTGCCAAGACAATTCTAAGCCAAAAGAACAAAGCTGGAGGCCTCATGCTACCTGACTTTAAACTATACTACAAGGCTACAGTAACCAAAACAGCATGGTACTGGTACCAAAACAGAGATGTAGACCAATGGAACAGAACAGAGCCCTCAGAAATAATACCACACATCTACAACCATCTGATCTTTGACAAACCTGACAAAAACAAGCAATGGGGAAAGGATTCCCTATTTAATAAATGGTGCTGGGAAAACTGGCTAGCCATATGTAGAAAGCTGAAACTGGATCCCTTCCTTACACCTTATCGAAAGATTAATTCAAGATGGATTAAAGACTTAAAACCATAGAAACCCTAGAAGAAAACCTAGGCAATACCATTCAGGATATAGGCATGGGCAAGGACTTCATTTCTAAAACACCAAAAGCAATGACAACAAAAGCCAAAATTGACAAATGCGATCTAGTTAAACTAAAGAGCTTCTGCACAGCAAAAGAAACTACCATCAGAGTGAACAGGCAACCTACAGAATGGGAGAAAATTTTTGCAACCCACTCATCTGACAAAGGGCTAATATCCAGAATCTACAATGAACACAAACAAATTTACAAGAAAAAAATAAACAGCTCCATCAAAAAGTGGGCAAAGGATATGAACAGACACTTCTCAAAAGAAGACACTTATGCAGCCAAAAGACACATGAAAAAATGCTCACCATCACTGGCCATCAGAGAAATGCGAATCAAAACCACAATGAGATACCATCTCACACCAGTTAGAATGGCAATCATTAAAAAGTCAGGAAACAACAGGTGCTGGAGGGGATGTGGAGAAATAGGAACATTTTACACTGTTGGTGGGACTGTAAACTAGTTCAACCATTGTGGAAGTCAGTGTGGCGATTCTTCAGGGATCTAGAACTAGAAATACCATTTGACCCAGCCATCCCATTACCAGGTATATACCCAAAGGATTATAAATCATGCTGCTATAAAGACACATGCACACGTATGTTTATTGTGGCACTATTCACAATAGCAAACACTTGGAACCCACCCAAATGTCCAACAATGACAGACTGGATTAAGAAAATGTGGCACATATACACCATGGAATACTATGCAGCCACAAAAAATGATGAGTTCATGTCATTTGTAGGGACATGGATGAAGCTGGAAACCATCATTCTCAGCAAACTATTGCAAGGACAAGAAGCCAAACACCACATGTTCTCACTCATAGGTGGGAATTGAACAATGACAACACTTGGACACAGGAAGTGGAACATCACACACGGGCCTGTCATGGGGTGGGGGGAGGGGGAGGGATCGCATTAGGAGACATACCTAATGTAAATGACTAGTTAATGGGTGCAGCACACCAACATGGCGCATGTTTACATATGTAACAAACCTGCACATTGTGTACATGTACCCTAGAACTTAAAGTATAATAAAAAAAACGCAGTTTGATAATAAATTAAATCTCTCAAGAAGCTAGCCATTACAAGAGGTGACATTACCAATGTGATGGAATAAGAAGCTTGTCACGCTCCCTTTACACTTTTGCAGCTAACAACCATCTATTCATGGATCAGTTCTCTCTGGGGGAAAGTCAGAGACCAGTCAGGAGGCTCCTACTCACTCGGCATTGGAGAGAACATCCACATTGAGTGGGTAGGAGAAACTGATGCACACGCAGGCACAAACATCACCCCAGGTATGCATTGTGCCATAAAACTAGGAAAGAAGTTCCCAATATTCAGTTTCTCCCTGTGGTGAGGAGGGTCTAGATCTCACATACAGGGCTTTAATCCCAAGCTTCCCTGTGGTTTGACTGTTAATTCACATACTCTGGGAATGGAGGGGATTAGATACACGCCTTTCCTTCCAGATCATAGGAAATAAATCAGCCATTTTCTATGGGCATGCAAGTACTTGCAGGAATTTCACCCTCTAGGAGCAGTGCAAAAAAAGGGGGGGCTTAAAAAAACTGCAGATCTCCGTTTCTTCCTGGAAGGAGTTTACAATACATCCCTCCAGTGCCTGCTGGGTGGCCTGGCTTTTAACTAACTTGCAATGGCAAATTAAAGAGAGAGTGAATTATTAACCTGCCACCAGTCTGGGAGGAGTTTGCACCCACACCCTGTGCCTCAACTATTACAACATCCCCCTGAGGGACTCATTCACAAATCTTCTAGCTCTGGGAGTGGAAGGGACTGTCATACACATGTCTGTCTAGATGGCAGAAAAAAAGCACTGTCTTTAAATGTGTATGCAAGCTTCTCCGAGATTTCATCCTCCTGAAACTTCATCCTTCTGAAACAGTGCAAAGGGCCTAAAAACAAACACCCACCTCCCCCACAATTCCCTGCTTTTTTTTTTCCCAGAAAGGATTTAGGATGCTCACTGAGTGCCCCAATTTTTAAAGTTACCTCTTGAAGGACTCCATCCTACACCTAGTAGCTCTGGGATCAGATGAGACTAGGTATATGTGTGTATCACTTGATCCCGGAGGTGGTTTTAAATTGTTGTCCTAACACTTCCAGGGGTTATGTCCCCTTAAAGCAGTGCAGAAAAGGGGCAGGAATGTGCAGCTGTCATTTTCTCTCCAGAAGGGATTCAATGGCATGGACTCTAATAAACTGGCATTGGGGCAAAACAAAGAAACCAGCAACAAAAACCCAGTAGCCCTTCCATAGCTGAGACAGAGCTCAGCACATCATAAGATCTCCCTCTGGATCACTTTAGAGATAAATTCATGCCTATTTAGCCTGGAAGGTATTTGGCCATGCCCCAAGCACCACAACTTCCATAGCTACCATCTAAAAGGACTGTCCCTTTAACAACCCAGCTCTGGAAATTAAGGAAGGGTCTTTGTGATCCTGACTGGCTCAAGACCACAGAAAACAAACAGGTGGATGTATATTGGGCCTACTCTCAGTAGCTATCCCTCCAGGATCAGAATGTGCAGCCTGATCATGAGTGTAGATATTTGTCACAGATCCTCTCCTTGGCTTAGTCCAGAGAGATTGGGAGATAGACCCAGACTCACCGTGAAGATAGAAAGACCTGGTACTCACATTCAACACCCCAAACTCTTCAGCTATAAAGAGCCTGTCTCCTACTTTACTGGTCTTTGGGTACTGAAAAGCTGTGGCACATCTTAAGCTCCAGGTTCTACCAAAACAAGAGAGAGCAATCTGGACAAACAGAAAGATTAGATCAGATAGGCATCTTAAAATCTCTTGCTGGTTGGATTCATGAAAATCTTCTCTTACGTAAGTCCAGTCTAACTAGGCCGTATCTTATCTAATGACAGATACCAACACAGAGATCAAGGAAAATGAAGAAACAGAGATATATTCCAAACAACGAAACAAGGTAAATTTCCAGAAGCCAATACAAATGTAGTAAACTTTTGTGATTTACCCAAGGAAATTCAAAATTATGGTTATAAAGAGGCTCACAGAGGTCAAGGCAGCAATGTAAGAACAAGCTGAGAACTTCAACAAGGAGATAGAAAGTATAAGGCAGTACCAAAGAGAAATACTAGATATGAAGAATGCTATAGCTGCACTGAAAATTCGATAGAAGCACTCAACAACATACTAGTTTAAGGTGGTAGGGAGGATCAGTGAATTTGAAGACAGGTCATTCAATCTGAGGAGCAAAAAAGAATTAAAGAGTAAAGATAGCTTAAAAGCTTATGGGGCATAATAAAGGAGAACAACATACATAATTGGCATGCCAGAAGTAATAGAAAGAGAGAAAGGGACAGAAAATATATTCAAAGAAGTAATGGCAGAAAACTTCCAAATTTGAGAAAGAAGTTAGAGAACCAGATCTAGGAAGCCCACAGGACACCAAATAAGATGACCCCGGAGTCCCACACCAAAACACATGATAGTCAATTCGTCAGAAGTTAGAGACAAAGAAATGGTATTAAAAGCAGCAAGGGAAAAGTGAATTGTCACATAAAGGAGAATCACTGTAATACTATCAACAGTTTTTAGCAGAAATTGTGCAAGTCAGAAAATTTCTTTCTTTTAAAATTTCATACCTTTAATTTTTTGGTCATATTTCAAAAATATGTTCCCAACTTTGAGGTAGTATCCCACTCTTTCAGAAATAAAAACATAATGAGTCTATATAATTTGGCTGAGTCCATGACACATTTTTTAAAAGGTAAATATTAGCAATTTTTCTACCCAAAGCAAGTGGAAACCAGTAGGAGAAGAACTAAAACTATATTGTCATTGTGGTGATTTTTGCTGCAGGATAATAATGCAATTTGTATTTTTATTAAAATCCTATATAAATTTGTAAGTATAGTATGTTGCATCTAATAATGAATTTCTTAAATGAAGGAAAAAACTATCTAAAGACATTTATTCTGTGTTGAGGTTTACCTGAAATTAACTTTGCTTTTGCGGCTTTACATTCGGTATATAGTCTTTGGAATTAAGTTTCAAATGAATTTCAGGAGGATTTGCACAACGTGTTTATATGGATTGCAATATTTGCTGAAGTTTTATTTAAGGATAAAAACGTTTTAGACATTGCTGTTCTATAATGCAAGATAAAGATGTATCTTTCTTCCACTATCCTTTCTTTATATGTACAACTTTACTTCCTTTTATTGTTCTAATATAAATACTCCACAACTTTTGATTAAATATTTATTTTAAAAACTGTTGTTTTTTTAATAGGTGAGCTAAGTACTATGATTATTTGCCCTTTATTTTACATTTCACTTTGTAAGCATAGTAAATAAACTGTGTTTTTTGATTTGCTTAGCTTTCTGTTCCCCCTATCAATAATTTATACCTAACATCTATGGTAGAATTGAAAATAACTCCTGGATATGCTGAAACATATCAAATATTCTATCTGTTTAATTTTCTTCTAGCTAACCCAGTGCTCTTAGGACATGGTTCTCCTGCTCCAGCCTCCATTGTTTGCTCTCCAGCTTGTTTCATGAACTGTCTATAGTGTTTAAATCCTTTTCTTTGACTTGTATTATGTCTGTTGTTGTTTTTTGAGTTTATATTTTCTCCTTGTTGGTTTACTCCCCCATTTTGGTGATGTACATTCACCACCAGCTTTCTGAAGAAAGTTCTGAATTTATGAATTGGTTAGCTTCTGTTTGGCTTTATCTCTTAAAGTTTTAGGTTTTCTCTAAGCTATTAAATCATATATCATTAGTTCATTTACTTGCTCAATTTCCTGTCTTCTGCTCTTCATTTATTTTTCCTTGTGGGTAAATGCCTGTTTTGTATTTTTACTGTCAATTTAAACGGTTTGGTAGACAGTATCTGAAATAGTTCCCAATGATTCCTGAATCCTGGTATTCATGTCCTTGTATAATGCCCTCTCCCATCCTTGAGTGTGGGTTGGACTTAGTGACTCACTTTTAATGAATAGTGTGGACTATTTTCATGCAACTTCACCTCTGTGATTAGGTTACAAAAAAAATCATGATTTGGTCTTTTTCTCTTGCTCTTACTCTCATTCTTGTTCTGCTGATAGTGCTGAGAGTAGCAAGCTGCCATACTGTGAGCTGCCCTACAGAGGAGACCACATGGCAAGGAACAAAGGAGGCCTCTGGCCAATAGCCCTTGGAGGAATGTAGGCACTCAGTCCACCAGGCTGAAAGGAACTGAATTCTGCTATATCAGTGAGCTTGGTAGCACATTACATCCCTCATTCAAGTCTTCAGATAAGACTGCAGTCCCTACTGACACCTTGATTGTAGCCTTTTGAGAAACCATGAGGTACAGCAACCCAGATAAGACATTCCCAAGTTTCCGACCCATAGACACTGTGAGATAATAAATGTTTATAGCTTTTCTGGCTTCTAAGTTGGGGTTATATATTTCAGAACCATAATAACTAGTATAATTTTTAGGAAGGAATAAAGATTATTGACTGTGTTTGATTTGCCATATTTGAACAGAAACTTGAAGGCTCTTCATAAGAAGTCACTATACATGTATCTTTAAAATAAAAGTCAAATGATAATTATTTTAAAGAGTTATTATTTGGAAACCTTGTGGGGAATATACTACAGGGAGCAAGACTGGAATAAAGGAGCTACTGCAGTAAACAAATGAGTATTGATGAGAGCATGAATTAATTCAGTATCAGAGGACATAGAGGAAAGAAGGCAAATTTGAGAGCCATTAAGGAGGAATTATTGATGCAATGTAATTATTGAGTATTTTTATTAAATAATTAGATTTCTTTTGGATTCTAATCTTTAGGGAATAAGTGGATCATGGTCTTGTTAATAAGAATAAATACTAGAGAAAAAGAAGCAAATATGGAGAGGATGAAGACGAGTTTAGTTTTGAGCATTCTGAGTTTGGGATACTCTGATATAGCTGTGTAGAAATAAGAATAATGAAAATAATAATACATAGCATGCATTAAATGCTTAATTATCAACAGGTTCTGTTTGATGCATTCTACATGGGTTTTTAAATGTTATCCTCATGACAACATTATCTAATAGTTGCAATCATTGTTTGTACTTTACAATGAATAGTATGAGGATTACAGAGGTCAAATAACTTACCCAAACAGCATAGATCACTTTGAGGTAATATTGTAAATATAAGCAGTCTGTTTCAGAAGCTCAAACTTCTTACCTTGATTCCATACTGTTCTCCTAGGACCAGCTTATACACACACAAGGGCATGTGTGTACACACACACATGCGCACACGTGCGCAAACACAAGCTGGGCATTGTCTTCAGAACTTTTGAATTTCTTTTGGTTGCCCTAAACATTTCTGTAACCAGACAATTCTGGTTCTAATTATATGACTGGGCCTACAGCCTAGAGGATAATTACAGGCATTTAAAATTTTCTGGTGAATTATTATATTTTGTAAATCAATTACATGTAAGATATGTTAATAGATATGGAAACAGACAGGTCTGGTTTTTAGTGTTAAAATTAATCATTATGGTACAAGCCTGGGTGATGTTTCTTGCATTCATTTAAGTAGATTATAATATTGACTGTTTAAATCCAGGATCTTCAGGAATAAGAGGTTGCATAGCATAAGGATAGTCTGTGATATTTCAATTGTTTTAACTTGAATACAATACTGAAAAATTGTAACCCAAATAGTGTCATATAATATCTTTTACTTTTATTTGTTTTAACTTTGCTTTACTTTTTAGAAATAATATTCTGCAAATTGCAGCTAGCTTGGATTGACATAAAAGTTCATTATATTTTCTGAAATAATTATCAATTTGGCAGAACATGAAAATTACGACACTATGTATCTAAGAGAGGGAGAGAGAGAGAGAGAGAGAAAGAGAGAAATATCTGGGGTTTTTCTTAGGCCACTAGAAGATTTTTATTTTTGAAATAAGTAAACTTTTATGAGGTGCCTGAATAGAGTATAGGAAGATATTAAGGCAATCAAAGCTATAGAGGTATAGAAGCTAATAGTGAAAGGTATAAGGCAATTAAGGGAAGACTTGCACACTTAAAGAATTTCAATTCTTTCAGTGAACTATTCTCTGAAATGTTTGTTTGTATTCTTTCTTCTGTTATTTTTACATTTATATTCTGAACTTAACTCCACATTATCACCTTAGGACATTTGGTGAGTGCCTCATTTCCTTCAGCCTTTTGATTATTAAAATTTTAAAGCATACAGAAAAAAAATGTAGAGCAAACACCTGATCTTCTTTGTCTAGTTTTAGCAATTGTTAGTTTGTCATATTTGCTTGTGTGTGTGTGTGTGTGTGTGTGTGTGTACTTTAATTCATCCTTGAATATTCCAGCATGCATCTTTAGAAATAAAGGATTCTTTAGGAGTTCTTTTTCATTGTTAATGACAAGAAAGAGAATGTGGTGTAATGATTAAGAGCAAAAGCATGAGAGAGCTAAGTTTGAATCCCAAACCTGCCACTTACTACCTAAGTGAGATTTACCTCTTTACTTCTTAAAACCTCAGTTTCATCATATATACAATAGTGATGAGATATTTTTCCATATAACAGGATTACTGTAAGATGAAAGAAGAGAGTGTACGCAAAATGCTTTAGCCTAATGCCTTGTAGAAGGTGAATCCTCAGTAAAGAGTGGAGTTTTCTTATGTACTTGATGTTTGTCCCCACGTTTGTCTCACTGCTTCTTGTTCCTGTTGTTCATTTATTACATGCTCACACCCAATATAAAATCAAATTATGATTGAGAATGGAAATTTGAAAATCTGAAGAAAAGTTTGGAGAAGGCACAGTTCTGTTGGTTAACACATACTTACTCGACTCAATTTACAAGACGAAAAAAAAATAGCAGAAAGACTTGCCTACAGCCATCCTTTGCTGAGAATAAACAGATCTGAGTTTCCTTCTAATCCAAGCTAATTTTGCATTCTTACTTAGGAAGGCTTTCAACTATGGGTAGGGTTTAGAATCTTTTAAACAACTTATTTTCAAGTGAGTTTATAGCCAGTGATCAGCGTTTGTCATTTAGAAACCTCTGTTGTTTGGGTATTTTCACAGAGAACTTAATAAGAGTAATTGGGAGGCAAACAGTATTTCTTTGGGAAAGGATTACTAGCACTCTATTAAAGAGAAAGAGCACCCATATTGGGGTTGAGTCAGTGATATTGGCTTTAATGTTGCCCAGGGTGGAAAGGGAGCTGTTTCTTTGTCAAAAGAAAAATTGGACTGGCTTCAGGATAAATTCTTCTTTATCCAGAGAAAAAGAGAAAGGAAAACACTTACAGAATACTTCATTTTGTCAGACACTGAGCTAACATCGTGTGTGTGTGTGTGTGTGTGTGTGTTTCTACTTTTATTGAGTCTCCACAATGACCCTAAGTGGTTTGATTGCCATCTTTAGCATATATTAGTGAGGAAACTGAGTGTTTGAGATATTAGGTCTTTTGTTCAATGTCACACAAATAGTAAGTAATACAGATACAATTTAGACTTAAGTTTGTCTGCTTCAGAAATTGGCATTCTTTCCACTGTACCAATGGCTGTCAAACTATAGCCCTTGACTCAGCGGTATCAATATCATTTGTAAGAAATGCAAATTTTCAGGCCTCTATCCAGATCTACAAAGTCAGAATCTCCGGAATTGGGGTTAGCAATCTGTGTATTGACAAATCCTCTGGGAGATTTTGACGCAGGCTAAAGAGAAAGACCCCTTGCAATATATTTTTTCCCTGGAGCATCTGAAATGTAGAGAATTTAGAGAAGAAAGTAACTGTTAAGAGTAGACAGCTCCAACTCAGCAATTACAGTTCTGATGACATCTCTCTGAAAGTATCATAATCAGGCTAAATCAAGAATAAAACTAGGGGACTTCCTTTGATAAAATCTATGAAACCACTGGAGGACTGAGACTAAGAGAAGCCATCCAAATAGGGCTCCCAGCAGAGGAGGACATTTGTGGAGGGAAAGTTGGATCATGCCAGTGGGGTTCACTGAAATGGTTCAGTGAGAAGATCACTCAGAAGGGGACTGTAGCTGATTTTCTGGGAATTGTTGATTCTAATGCCCATTAGGAAAGGATTCTTCAGAGGCTACTTTGAAAAATATTTGGTATGAGGACACTGTGATAGCTGTGATTTGCCTGATTCAAAATACATAGTATTTGTTTCTTTCTTCTATTATCTTTTAATAGAATTTTCTTCTAAACCACTAAGATCACTATCTTGCACATTGGATTATAGATAGTAGCCTCATATGCTAACACCACCACTTGAAATATACATATTGAAAGTCTAGAAATGGTTGGGCAGTAGATAAACAATATTAATTTACTTGTCGGGGATCCAAGCCAAAATAAAAATGACACATTTTTAAAAATCTAAATTTCTCATTGTCTTAGAATCTTTGACAAAGCAGAAGGGCAAAATTTTGTCTTATGCAAACTAAAATTTTGATTATGCAAACAAACTCTAAGCTGTAAGCTAAAGGGTTAGGCATAAAGTTGCCATTTATCACAAACCAATTAAAAATAAATATGGTAAGCAGATGTGACATTATAACTAGAGGAAACAGAAGCAAAAATTAGATGATCTTACTTAAACAAATGAACAGATGCATGGAAGACAACAAAACCAGCAAAACAAACAAACATTTGGAATAAGAATTTTTAAATTAAGAAATGAAGCAAAAGGGAACTGTGGTCCTGAATTGAGATATCTGGTGTGGTAAAGTGTTGTCCATTCCTTCCTTTGGCAAATCTCATTTTTTAGGCATCTGTGATTAGCACAGTGCTTTCCAGCTCCGTGTTTCTCCTCAATTTAGGCCTCATCCATGCCTAGATGCGGGAGGAGCATTGCCACCCATCCAAGGTTTCTGGATATTTAGTGTTCAAGATGTCCAGTGAACAAAGCAAAGCCTGGCATGTGGCCACTGTGGTCATGTTTGTGGTTCCCACACTCCCAGACTCTTTGGACTGCCAGAATAAATTTGGCAGTAGCTAGATGAGTTCCTGCCAGTAATAGGTTTGAGCATTGTTTGGACCAATTTTCTGAGTATCTGGTTGCTTCAGAATTTCCTTATTTCTAGTGTACTGTATAAAGGAAATATGGGAATAACTTAAAGTTTTTAAAAAAGGTTTTTAAAAAGGATATATTTGGAAGGCTTTTCATAGTAGAGCTAAAGAATTACAGATTTGAATAATAGGCTCATTTTAATATCCTTTACTGTCTTTGACAATCTGTGTATTAACAAGTCTTCTAGGTAATTTTGAAGTACATTGAAGTATGAGAAACACTCAGACAGATATCCCCTATTTAAATGCATACTCCTTCTTTTGAAATAGCATCTCTGCAATACTGACTTTTCACATCTAGATTACAGCCCTCTAGCAAAATAACTTTTTTTTTTTTTGAGATGCAGTCTCGTTCTGTCGCCAGACTGGAGTGCAATGCAGTGCAGTGCAGTGGTGCAATCTCGGCTCACTGAAACCTCTGCCTCCAGGGTTCAACTGATTCTCCTGCCTCAGCCTCCTAAGTAGCTGGGACTACAGGCACGTGCCACCATGCCCAGCTAATATATATATATATATATATTTAGAGATGGGGTTTCAGCAGGATGGTCTTGAACTCTTGACCTTGTGATCTGCCCGCCTTGGCCTCCCAAAGTGCTGGGATTACAGGTGTGAGCCACCACACCTGGCCACAAAATAATATTTTTATAGAGAAATGCTATACTGTACCATACATGAATACTATATGGCAGTGCAATATCGCATTTGAATTTTGAATTTTGAATCCTGCTTGGTCATTGACTGTCTTTTCTGCATTGGAACAGACACTTAATATGTCTTATCTAGGCACACCTAATTTTATTGCACTTATCTTTATTGCACTTTGAAGATAGCTGGGTTTATTACAAAATAAAAGTTTGTGGAAACACTGCATTGAGCAAATCTATTGGCTCAGTTTTTCCATTAGAATCTTTGTTTTTGAGACTTTGTTACAGAGACTTTGTTTCTCTGTATCACATTCTGGTAATTCTTGAAATATTTCAGGAATTTTCGTTATTATTACATCTGTTATGGCGATTTGCAGTCCATGATCTTTAATGTTACTATTGTAATTGTTTGGGGATATTATGAACCATGGCCATATAAGATGACAAACTTGGCTGGGTGCGGTGGCTCATGCCTATAATCTCAGCACTTTGGGAGGCCAATGTGGGTGGATCACCTGAGGTCAGGAGTTCAAGACCAGCCTGGCTAACATGGTGAAACCCATCTCTACTAAAAAGACAAAAATTAGCTGGGTGTGGTGGTGCACACCTGTAGTCCCAGCTACTCTGGAGGCTGAGGCAGGAGAATCACTTGAACCTGGGAGGTGGAGGTTGCAGTGAGCCGAGATCATACCACTGCACTCCAGCCTAGGTGACAGAGTGAGACTCTGTCTCAAAAACAAAACAAAAACAAAACAAACAAACAAACAAAAAAGATGACAAACTTAATGGAATAATGTTTGTGTTCTGACTGAACCACTGGCCAGCTGTTTCTCCATCTCTTTCCTTCTCTTTAGTGCTCCATATTCCAAAAGACATGACAATATTAAAACAGGTCAATTAATTACCCTGCAATGACCTCTAAATGTTTAGGTAAAAGTTGCATGTCTTTCACTTTAAATCAAAAAGTTGAAATGATTACTCTTAGTGAGAAAGACATGTCAAACGGTGAAAAAGACTGAAAGCTAGGGATCTTGTGGCAAGCAGTTAGCCAAGTTGTGAATGGAAAGGAAACATTCTTGAAGGAAATTAAGATCACTACTCCAGTGAACACACAAATAATGAGAAAGCAAAACAGGCTTATTCCTGATATGGAGAGTGTTAGTGGTCTGTATAGAATATCATACCAGATACAACATTACCTTAAGCCAAAGCCAAATACAGAGAAAGGCCCTCTTTTCAATTCTATGAAGGCTGAAAGAGGTGAGGAAGCTTCAGAAGGAAGATTTGAAGCTACCAGAAGTTGGCTCATAAGATTTAAGGAAAGAAAGCTGTCTCCATAGCATAAAAGTGCAAGGTGAAGCAGCAAGTGATGTAGAAGCTGCAGTAAGTTATCCAGAAGATCTAACTAAGATAACTGATGAAGGTGGCTACACCAAAGAAAAGATTTCCAATATAGATGAAACAGCCTTATATTTGAAGAAGATGTTATCTAGGACTTTCGTAACTAGAGAGGAAAAGTCGATGCCTGGCTCCAGTGCTTTAAAGGACAAGTCACTCTTTTGGTAGGGGCTAATGCAGCTGGTGACTTTAAGTTGAAAGCCAATGCTCATTTACCATTTCAAAAATTCTAGGTCCCTAAAGAATTATGCTAAATCTACTCTGCCTGTGCTCTATAAATGGAATAACAAAGCCTGGATGAAAGCGCATCTATTTACAACAAGGTTTACTGAATATTGTAAGCCCACTGTTGAGACCTACTGCTGAGAAAAAAAGATGCCTTTCGAAATAGTACTACTCATTTATGATGCATCTTGTCACCCAAGAGCTCTGATAGAGATGTACAAGAAGATAAATATTTTCATGTCTGCTAACATAGCATTTATTCCGAAGTCCATAGATCAAAAAATAATTTTGACTTTTGAGTTTTATTTTATATAAAATAATATATTTACTTATATAAAATATAATCTTTAAGGCTCTAGCTGCTATAAATAGTGATCCTTCTGGTTGATCTGGGCAAAGTAAATTGCAAATCTTCGACAAAAAAATCGCCAATCTAGATACCATTAAGATCATTTATTAGAATTAAAAGTGGAGCCCGAAGTTATGACTAAGTTGCTGCAATCTCATGATCAGACTCAAATAGATGACGGGTTGTTTCTTATGAATAAAGAAAGAACGTGGATTCTTCAGATGGGATCTACTCTTGGTGAAGATGTGGTAAACATTGTTGAAATGACAACAAAGGATTTAGAGTATTACATAAACTTAGTTGAAAAAGGAGCAGCAGGGTTTGAGAGGATTTATTTCAGTTTGAAAAAAGTTCTACTGTGGGTAAAATGCTATCAAACAGCATCCCATATTAAAAAGAAATCTTTCTTGAAAGGAATAGTCAATCAATGCAGCAAATTTCACTGTGGTCTTATGTTTAAAAGTTGCCACACCCAGTGCAACTTTCAGAAGCCACAACCCTGATTAGTCAGCATCCATCAATATCAAGACAAGATCCTCTATAAGTATACATATTAAAATTTACTGAAGGCTTATATAATCATTAGAATTTTTAGCAAAATATATTTTTAAATTAGTGTATATACAGTGTTATTAATGATATAATGCTATTGCATACATAAAGGACTTCAGTATATGGTAAACTTAATTTTTTATGCACTGAGGAACAAAATTTTGTGTGACTCACTTTATTGCTATTTGCTTTACTATTGCTATTTATTTACAGAAGTGGTCTGGAGCAGAACTCAAAATATTTCCAAGGTATTCCTGTACTCAGGTTTTCGAGATATAAAGTGAGATAAGAATTGCATCTAACTGACAAGGTGATTATGAAACTTATGAGAATGTTATAATGTATTCAAGTATTTTTTTTTTGAGCTGGTATGGTACGTGTCTGGTATGGTGATAGAAGCCAGGAATACAGCAGTAAACAAGACATAGTCTTTTTTCTTAAGAAATTGTAGAGTATTCCAATATGTATAAGTACTCCTGGGTGGGAAGCTGTGGACATACCCATTTTAGTGTACATAGTATTTGGAAAGAATCAGACATAACTTCTCAGAGAGATGTTCTGTTGGGAGAAAGATACAACTAAAGTAGAAAAAAAAAATGATGGAAATGGATGGTGGGTGGAGCATTCTGGGTAGAAGAGATAACATTGGCAAAAACTTTGGAACCAAGAAAGAGCATTGACCATTAATGGCTGCAAGTGATATAGTTTGATGTGCTAATGGAGGTAAAAGTGGAGTCCTCAGAGATGTGAATATGTAAATGCAAGTAGGGATTTATGCATCATAACTTGTGTAATGTGGAGTTAGTAGTGAGGAATTTTAAAAAGACGTTAGCACAATTAGGTCCACATTTGGTAGAGATCATTTGCTTGCATTACGTAAGATGGGTAAGGATTCCATTTAGGTGACTGTTGTGATAATGTAGCCAACAGATAATAATGCACTCAACTAAAACAATGGCGATGAAGATGGCAGGAAGTAGAGATATTTGAGGTGTAAAGGATATAATCTCAATGTCATTTGGAAGACAATAGGATTTGACTGAAAAAAAATTAACATTAATTTCCCAGACCTTGTTAGCCTATGGTTACAAAAATTTTTAAATACTCAGATTATGATCGATTGAGCTCTGACTGTTCTAATTGTTGGCAATCCATCTTCCTCCAAGTTTCCATCATCTCAGAGGATTTTCTCAGGGAGCATTCTCTTATGTACTCAAGGTCAACTTCCTAAAGTTCTTCTGCTCTGTCTCTCTGTCATGCCACCCTATGGTGGACTGTTTTATGGACAATCTTAAAATCTTCATTTTAGGGTAGAGAGTTCCTCTGCTGGATTGGTGGTTGCAATCCCCATTCTGACCACACAGAAAGCCTTCTGCTCTATTATTTAGACCTCTGTTGCTGTATCAGATGCATGGAATGTCTGATTTGGGGACACTAATTCTATAAAGTACAACTCCAGCCAGGCCATAGCTTTTAAGAATACATTCCAGAAGGACTAGGGAACCAAAGGATCCAGGGAAAGATAACATAGAAATTGATATTCATCCATGTGTGGACCCCATCTCATACTATAACCCATTTTTTAATATTTATGTTTTTGAGATAGGGTCTTGCTCTCTTGCCCAGGCTGGAGTTCAGTGGCATGACTATGGTTGACTTTAACCTTGAACTCCTGGGCCCAAGCGAGCACCTCAGCCTCCTGAGCAATAGCAGCTGGCTGGGACTACAGGTATGTGCCACCACATACAGCTAATTTGTAAAATTTCTGTAGAGATGGGGTCTCACTATATTGCCCAGGCTGGTCTCGAACTCCTGGGCTCAAGCAATCCTCCAGCCATGGCCTCCCAAAGTACTGGAATTACATATGTGAGCTACCATGCCCAGCCTCATACTAGGACTCTTTACCTGGCTTCATTGCCCACTGTCCTTCATGTGTTTGGAAGTATCTGAACCCCCACACTGAAATTCTCCAGGATATTCGCACACTGGAATCAGACTAAATCTCTTTTCAACTCTAGATAAAAAAGGAAGTTTACTTCTCACCCAAACTAAGGCTTGAACCCTAAGTCTTGACTTCTTTATGGAGCCTGAGTCATAGTGAGCATGTTCTTTCAGGAGAAAGCTCATCCCTATTCACAGTTTTATAATCTATTTTCATGGCCCCATCAAAACAACATGACATAATGGTAAAACATCAGTTTATTTCTCAGACACAATGTTATTTGGTTTTAAACAGTACCATATAAAGAATAGGAACAGCCTTATCCCGTGGGCTGATAAAATATAGTCTAGTTTCTTTTTTGTCTCATTTCATCAAAGACTTAATAATCTTGGAGTAAAAACTCATTAGTGGTAAGCTTATTACTTAGCATATATAAGTGCCTTTGTAGACTATAAAACACAATACAAATATAATGCTATAAATTTTTGTGAAAGAATCAAAGTCTAAATTATTTAGTACAGTTCAGTGAATCCTAAAAAAAAGTTGCTCCCTAGGGTATGATGATATAAAATCCTATATCTTGTTGTTTTATTCAATAATACATCAGAAATAAAAATAAAACAGAACTTATTTATGACAGCTTGACTCATTAAATCACCCAAATCCTGCCAGGTGTGGTGGCTCATGTCTGTAATCCCAGAGCTTTAGGAGGCTGAGGTGGGCAGATCACTTGAGGTCAGGAGTTCAAGACCAGCCTGACCAATATGGCGAAACCCTGTCTCTACTAAAACTACAAAAATTAGCCAGGCGTGGTGGTGAACACCTGTAATCCCAGCTACTCAGGAGGCTGAGGCAGAAGAATCACTTGAACCCGGGAGGCAGAGATTACAGTGAGCTGAGATTGCGCCACTGCACTCCAGCCTAAAAATCACCCAAATCCTAAGCAGACATGATTTATACTAGAATATATATGACAATAAACTTTTAAAAAGGTGAAATAAAAAGGAAATCATATTTTATTATACCTTTATCTGACTAATTTTTTCTTTTCTTTTTTGAGATGGAGTTTCACTCTGTCGCCCAGACTGGAGTGCAGTGATGCGATCTCTGCTCACTGCAAGCTCTGCCTCCCAGGTTCAAGTGATTCTTGTGCCTCAGCCTCCCAAGTAGCTGAGGTAACAGGGGAGGGCAGCCAGTGGAATTAGGGAAGGGCCACAGGGAGGAGACTTCCAGCTAAACTTTGTAATAATTCCAATCAAGCATGAATTTTCTTGGGCAGAATCTGGGTGAGTGAATGGGAAATGCAGGTATGACCACAGAAGCTGCAGCAGGCAGGGAAGGTCAAGGCCTGAAAGCTCTGCTTGCTTTCTTAGCAGGGAGGCTTGTAGGAGCTCCATGGCCCTGCTTATCACTGAGAAACCTGAATACTTATCCAGGCAAACTTAGGGCAAGCTTGTGTTCCCCCTATACTACCACAGATGATGTTTTCTTGAAAGTACCATCTACTGGCTGGAGGCCAACCAACTTAAGCCATTACAGCAACTCATAACAGAACAACCATGCTCCAAGAAAGGAGAAAGCAACAGCTAATTCCACTGCCTGTAACAACCAGGCTAACCAGATGTCCCAAGTGTGTCCACATGATAACTTCACCGCCAGCGTAACCAGCATTCAAGAAAACCAGTGCACTAAACAAAACTACAACCAAGGACACTCACGGGGTGCACTTCACTCCCTGGTACCTCCAGTGGAGCAGGTGCTGGCATTCATGGCTGACAGACCTTAAGACGGATCACATCACAGGACACTTTGCAGACACTCCCCAGTACCAGCCTGGAGCCCAGTAGCTCCATTAGGTGGCTAGACCCAGAAGAGCAATAATAATCACTGCAATCCAGCTCTTAGGAAGCTCCGTCCCTACAAAAAGGGGGAGAGCACCACATCAAGGGAGCACCCCATGGGACAAAAAAATCTGAACAGAAGCCATTGAGCCACAGATCTTTCCTCTGACATAGTCTATCCAAATGAGAAGAAACCAGGAAAATATTTCTGGTAATATGACAAACAAGGTTCTATAACACCTGCAAAAGATCACACTAGCTCATCAGCAATGGATCCACACCAAGAAACAATCTCTGTATTGCCAGAAAAAGAATTCAAAAGGTCAATTATTAAGATACTCAAGGAGGCACCAGAGAAAGGTGAAAACCAACTTAAAAAAATTAAAAAATAATTTCTCCAGATAAATAGATATTATAAATAAAAAACAATCACAACTTCTGAAAATGAAAGACAAACTTAGAGATATGCAATACACCTGAAAGTTTCAACAATAGAATAGAAGGAGTAGAAGAATGAACTTCAGAGCTTGAAGACAAGGCTTTCAAATTAGCCCAAACTGAAAAAAGAGTAAGAAAAAGAATTTAAAAAATGAACAAAGACTTCAACAAGTTTAGGATTATGTGAAATGACCAAACATAAGAATAATTGGTGTTCCTGAGTAAGAAGAGAAATCTATAAGTTTGAAAATCTTATTTGAGGCAATAACAGAGGAATAATTCCCTGGCCTTGCTAGAGATCTAGACATTCAAATACAAGAAGCTCAAAGAACACCCAGGAAATTCATCACAACAAGATCATCATCTAGGCACATAGTCATCAGGTTGTCTAAAGTCAAGATGAAGGAAAGAATCTTAAAAGCCATGAGGCAAAAGCATCAGGTAAACTATAAAGGAAAACTTATCAGATTAACAGAAGATTTCTCAGCCGAAGCCCTACAAGCTAGAATGGATTGGGATTCTATCTTTAGCCTCCTCAAACAAAATAATTATCAGCCAAGAATTTTGTATCCAGTGAAACTAAGCTTCATAAATGAAGGAAAAATAAAGTATTTTTGAGAAAAACACATGCTGAGAGAATTTGCCACTACCAAGCGAACACTACAAGAACTGCTAAAAGGAGTTCTAAATCTTGAAACAAAACCTTGAAATACACCAAAATAGAACCTCCTTAAAGCATAAATCTCACAGGGACTACTAAACAGTAACATGATGAAAAAAAAAAAACAAGTTATTCAGGCAAAAACTAGCATGATGAATAGAATAGTACCTCACGTCTCAGCACTAACATGAAATGTAAATGGCCTTAATGCTTCACTTAAAAGATGCAGAATGACAGAATGGATAAGAATTCAGCAACCAAGTATCCGCTGCCTTCAAGAGACTCACCTAACACATAAGGACTCACATCACATAAACTCACATCACCTAATGCGTAAGGACTCACATCACATAAAAAAGACTCACAACCCAAAGAGACTCACATAACACATAAGGACTCACAACAAAAAGGACTCACATCACATAAGGACTCACAACACATAAAAAACTTAAGATAAAGGTGAAAAAAGACATTCCATGCAAATGGACACCAAAAGCAAGCAAGTTTAGCTATTCTTCTATCAGACAAAGCAGACTTTAAAGCAACTACAGTTAAAAAATACAAAGAGAGACATTACATAATGATAAAAGGACTAGTCCAACAGGAAAATATTGCAATTCTAAGTATATGTGCACCTAATACTAGAGCTCCCAAATTTGTAAAGCAATTACTACTGGACATAAGAAATGAGGTAGACAGCAGCACAATAATAGTGGGGGACTTCAATAGTCCACCGACAGCACTAGACAGGTCATCAGGACAGAAAGCTAAAAAAAAAAAAAACCAAAAAAAATTTATCTATACCCTAGAACAAATGCACTTAACAGGTATTTGCAGAACATTCTACCCAACAACTGCAGAATATGTATTCTACTTATCAGCACATGGAACATTCTTTAACATAGACCATATAATAAGATACAAACAAGTCTCAATAAATTTAAGAAACTGAGATGATATCAAGTACTTTCTCAGACCACAGTGGAATAAAATTGGAAATCAACTCCAAAAGGATTCCTCAAAACCAAGCAAATACATGGAAATTAAATCTGCACCTGAATGATCTTTGGGACAACAATGAAATCAAGATGAAAATTAAAAAAAAATTGAACTGAATGATAGTAATGACACAACCTATCAAAACCTCTGGGATATAGCAAAAACAGTGCTAAGAGGAAAGTTCATTGCATTAAATGCCTACATCAAAAAGTCTGAAAGAGCACAATCTATGGTTACACTTCAAGGAACTAGAGAAACAAGAACAAACCAAACCCAAACCCAGAAGAAGAAAAGATATAACCAAGATCAGAGCAGAACTAAATGAAATTGAAGCAAAAAAAAAAAAAAAAAAGATAAATGCAACCAAAAGCTAGTTCTTTGAAAAGATAAACAAAATTGATAGACCATTAGTGAGATTAACCAAGGAAAGAAGATCCAAATAAGTTCGATTAGAAACAAAATGGGAGCTATTACAACTGATATCACAGAAATACAAATGATCATTCAAGGCTATTATGAACACCCTTACACGCACACACTAGAAAACCTAGAGGAGATGGATAAACTCCTGGAAAGATATCCTCCCAGATTAAACCAGCAAGAAATCCAAACTGTAATAGACCCATAACAAGCAGTGAGATTAAAATGATAATTAAAAAGTTGCCAACAAAATGAAGTCCGGGACCAGACTGATTCACAGCTGAATTCTATCAGAAATTCAAAGAAGAATTGTTACCAATCCTACTGAAACTATTCCAAAAAATAAAGAGGGAATCCTCCCCAAATCATTCTATGAAGCTAGTGTCACCCTAATACCAAACCTAGGAAAGGACATAACAAAAAAAGAAAACTACAGACCAATATTCATGATGAACACAAATGCAAAAATTCTCAACAAAATACTAGCAAACCAAATCCAAAGGCAAATAAAAAAGAGAACCTACCATGGATCAGATGGGTTCTATAACAAGCGTACATGGATGATTTAACATATGCAAGTCAATAAATATGATACACCACATAACATAACTGAAAACAAGAATTATAATCTCAATAGGTGATTACAAAAATCAACTCAAGATCGATTACAAAAATCAACTCATGATGGATCACAAAAATCAACTCAAGATGGATCAAAGACTTAAATCTAAGACCTGGAACTATAAAAATTCTAGAAGATAACACTGGAAAAACTCTTCTAGACATTGGCTTAGGCAGTTTGTGACCTAAAACCGAGGCAAATGCAACAAAAACAAAGATAAATAGATGGAAGTTAAGCTAAAAAGCTTCTGCACAGCAAAAGAAATAATCAGCAGAGTAAACAGACAACCCACAGAGTGTGAAAAAATATTCACAAACTATGCATACAACAAAGGACTAATATTCAGAATCTATAAGAGACTCAAAAAACTAAAAAACTTCTGCACAGCAAAAGAAATAATCAGCAAAAGAATCGTCAACAGACAACCCACAGATTGTGACAAAATATTCACAAACTATGTATACAACAAAGGACTACTATACAGAATCCATAAGGGATTCAAACAAATCAGCATAAAAAAAAATCCCATCTAAAAGTGGGCTACGAACGTGGATAGACAATTCTCACAAGAAGATATACAAATGGCCATCAAACATATGAAAAAATGCTCAACATCACTAATGGGGAAATGCAAGTCAAAATCACAATGCGATACCACCTTAGTTGTGCAAGATGGCCTTAATCAAAAAATCAAAAAATAATAGATGTTGGTGTGGGTGTGGTGAAAAGGGAACACTTTGACACTGCTGGTGGGAATGTAAACTAGTACATTCACTACAGAAAACAGCACGGAGATTTCATAAAGAACTAAAAGTAGAACTACAGTTTGATCCAGCAATTCCACTACTACCACTACTAATATCTATCTACCCAGAGGAAAAGAAGTCGTTTACTGAAAAAGACACTTGCACATGCATGTTAATAGCAGCACAATTCACAATTGTGAAAATATGGAACTAGCCCAAATGCCCATCAATCAACAAATGGATAAAGAAAATGTGATATATTTATACCATGGAATACTACTCAGCCATAAAAGGGAATGAAATAATGGTATCCACAGCAACCTGGATGAAGTTAGAGGCCATTATTCTATGTCAAGAAACTCAGGAATGGAAAACCAAACATCATATGTTTTCACTCATAAGTGGGAGCTGAGGTATGAGGATGCAAAGGTATAAGAATAATACAATGAATTTTGGGGACTTGGAGGGAAGTGTGGGAAGGGGCTGAGGGATAAAGAGCTACACGTTGGGTACAGTGTACATGGCTCCGGTGACAGGTGCACCAAAATCTCAGAAATCACCACTAAAGAACTTAGCCATGTAGCCAAACACCAACTGTTCCCTAAAACTATTGAAATTATAATAATAAAGAGAATGCACATTTGACAGCAAAAAAAAAATTAAGAAGAGCATTTATTAAGGATCTACATACATATGTCATGGTCCTATAATCTGTACAATATAAGTCATATAGAAAATATTTCTAGCTCTAGAATCTGATAATTTAAGCTAAATTGTACGTATACATGCCAATAGAATCATTTCCATAGTTTGAATATTTTTCCCCTTTGAAACACATGTGGCATCCCCAATGTGGCAGTTTTGATAGGGGAGGCCTTTAAGAGATGATTGGGTCATGAAGACTCTGCTTTCATGAATGGATTAATTCATTCATGGTTTAATGGGCTAGGGTTTAATGGATTATCATTGGAGTGGGACTGGTAGCTTTGTAAAATAAGGAGAAAATACCTGAGCTAGCATACTCACCCCCATCTTCATGTAAAGTCCTGCACTGAGTTGAGACTCAGCAGAGTGTCCTCACCAGCAAGAAGGCCCTCACTATATATGGCCTCTTGACTTTTGTCCTTTTCACAACTTTAAGAAATTTCTTCATTAGTTAGCCAGTTTCAGGTATTTTGTTATAAGCAATAGAAAATGAAGACAATCATTTATTAAAAACACCCAGAAGAAATAATAATACATTATTCATTAGATAAAGATAGTCAACAATTGAAAATGAATCTTAAGGAATCTTGGAGTGGGAAAGAAAAAAGAAATCCTTTATTTCATGTTCAAATGACAAAGTACTCTCTCTGCAGAATTCACAGGGTGTTTGAGACTTGGGGGTAATTTTCTACACCATAAGACAGTCCCACACCTCCATCCCCATCAGACTCATTTTCTCCAGAGAACTTATGACATAAATCATCTCATTTAACCTTCGAAATCTACTTGGCTATCACTCCCTGGTAAGCAAAATCCCTTTCTTTGTTGGACCTTCTTGTCTTTCCCCTATTAACTCTCAGCCCACTTAAATTATTTTCTGTCCCATTGAGGGTCTCACCTCTTCTGACACTAAGCTCTATGCTCCGTGTTCAGTCACTTGGGTCCCTCTATTTCCATTGCTGATTGGAGACGTAACAGTTGGAAATGGCTTTCACCATGGTCTGGACTCAAGAGTACAGCAAACAGTAGACACTCTGAGTTTTCTTGTTGCTCAGAAAATACCTACTTCCATGTTGCTTCTAAGGTATGATAAAATGTTTTTTTTTATCCTTCCATTGTCATATGGTTAATGCCCCAGGAAAAGGGTAGAAAAGTAGACCAAAAACTGCCACCTCTTGCTCTTCAGTCTTTACCAACCCCTCTTTCAATAGTAGATTATTGGGGAACCTGCCCTGATATTCACATAGGTTCTTTTCTATTTTCCCTAAGTATCAGCCAGCTTGAGAAATAAAGGGACAGAGTACAAAAGAGAGAAATTTTAAAGCCGGGCATCTGGGGGAGACATCACATGTCGGTAGGTTCCATGATGCCCCAAAAGCCACAAAAGCCAGTGAGGTTTCATTAGGGATTTTCAAAAGGGGAGGGAGTGTGCGAATAGATATGGGTCACAGACATCAAGTACTTTACAAGGTAATAGAATATCACAAGGCAAGTGGAGGCAGGGTGAGATCACAGGACCACAGGACCGGGGTGAAATTAAAATTGCTAATGAAGTTTCGGGCACCATTATCATTGATAACATCTTATCAGGAGACAGAGTTTTGAGATCAACCAGTCTGACAAAAATTTATTAGGTGGGAATTTCCTCTTCCTCTCTGCAGTCTTGACCATAAGAGACAACCACGCCCAGGGGGGCCAGTTCAGACACCTACCCCAAGGTGTGCATTCTCTTTCTCAGGGATGTTCCATGCTGAGAAAAAGAATTCAGTGATATTTCTCCAATTTGCTTTTGAAAGAAGAGAAATACGGCTCTGTTCTGCCTGGCTTACCGGTGGTCAGAGTTTAAGGTTATCTCTCTTATTCCCTGAACAATTGCTGTTATCCTGTTCTTTTTTCAAGGTGCCCACATTTCATATTGTTCAAACACACAAGCTGTATAATTTGTGAAATTATTACAGGGTCCTGAGGTGATACACATCCTCCTCAGCTGGCAGGATTAAGAGATTAAAGTAAAGACAGGCATAGGAAATCACAAGGGTATTGATTGGGGAAGTGATAACTGTCCATGAAATCTTTACAATTTATGTTTAGAGACTGCAGTAAAGATAGGCATAAGAAATTATAAAAGTATTAATTTGGGGAACTAATAAATGTCCATGAAATCTTCACAATCCACGTTCTTCTGCCATGGCTTCAACCAGTCCCTCCGTTTGGGGTCCCTGACTTCCTGCAACAGTAGATAAAAAAAGAATTCACATGAATAACTGCATGCTACATAGCAGGGAGTTTCTAGTTTCCCTGTGCACCCAGATAGCTGCTTTTAGGTCGGCTGTCCATGGGTAGTTGTCATTTACTGCCTGACTTTACAAATTGGTCATTTCTTCCTTTGAATATACTCCTCTTTCCACAATGGTCTCTTTTTGAATTATTTCTTCTCTGAGCTGCACTGATTTCATTCAAAGCCTCCTACCTGCTTCCTTGAATACTTCCTACCAAAGAGTGCTTTTTCCTGTCACAAGTTGGGATAGAAAATATTCCATTTCAATTCATGCTTGAGAGTACCTAAATCCTCTCACAGGAGTTTCTAGTTTCCTCACCGTTTTCTATATTAATATCTACCCCTCACTGTCTGCTGAACATGCCATAGTTATGGCCAAATTCTGAAGTGGCATAAATTCTTTTCTGGGTCAATTTGTGAATAACTATAAAGATATCTCTGTATACTGCCTTAGCATTCCTGGTTCTGGCTTCAGACTTTACATTATCTATTGGCAAAAATTCCAACTGGTCTAATATCAAATATAGATCTTCTTGCACTTGCTAGCTAAAAATCTGTTGTGAGATCCAATGTTCCTGTTACAGTTTATGGTTCTATATCCACATGCATAGATTTTTTTTTCTGTTACATAACCAAAAGCAGATGTATTTGTTGGCACTTGCCCTGTGCACTTTAATGTTAAAAGAGTACCTTTCTCTGTTTCAGTCAAGACCCTTAATGCTGTAAATGACAAAATCCACATCAAATTTTGGTTAAGCAAAAAATAAATTTATTGGGTCTCATAACCAAAAATTGCAATGGTAGATCTGGCTTCAGAATTAAATGTTATTAGGATTCATTTTATCTTCTGTCATTTCTTGGTTTGCTTTTATCTTTTGGGTTCCAAGTGGTAACAAGATGACTGTATGAGCTCCAATTCGTACATAATCTCAGGCCTTACAGAAGGAGCAGGAATATCTTTTCTAGAAATTACAGCAAAATCCACTTTCATCTCCCAAACTCAGTTTTCCTTATATGTCTGTTTCTTCACCATCACAGTGGCCAGGCAAATACAATGCTCTAAATTTCCCAGTCTAAGTCATGCAGAATGAGAGATGGGCAGAACTCTGAGATAAACAAAATGGACTGAAAAAATTGAAAAGTTGTTATCAGAAAGTGCTGCATGGCAAAAACAATGAATGTTCACTATAGTCCCTCTAACCTTGGTATGTGACAGGATCCAGGAAAGAAATGGGCTGCAAAAATGTAGGGACCAAATACAAAAAATTTGGCACCTAATTAAATTAAAAAGCTTCTACACGGCAAAATAAATAAACAACAGAATAAACGATTACTTACAGAATGGGAGAAAATATTTGCAAACTATGCATCTGACAGAGTACAAATATTCAGAATCTACAAGGAACTCAAACAACTCAACAAGAAGAAAACCAAGTAACCTAATTAAAAAGTGGGCAAAAGGCAGGGTGCGGTGGCTCATGCCTGTAATCCCAGCACTTTGGGAGGCCCAGGCGGGTGGATCATCTGAGGTCAGGAGTTCAAGACCAGCCTGGCCAAGTGGTGAAACTCTGTCTGTAATAAAAATACAAAAATTAGCTGGGCGTGGTGGCCCATGCCTGTAGTCCTAGCTACTGGGGAGGCTGAGGCAGGAAAATCACTTGAACCCAGGAGGAGGAGGTTGCAGTGAGTCAAGATCACGCCACTGCACTCCAGCCTGGGTGACAGAGCAAGGCTCCATTTCAAAAAAAAAAAAAGAAAACAAAAAGTGGGCAAAGGATATGTAAAGACATTTTTCAAAGGAAGACATACAAGCAGGCAACAAATATACGAAAAAATACTCAACATCGCCACTAATCAGAGAAATGCAAATTAAAACCACAATGAGATATCATCTTGCACCAGTCAGAATGGCTATTATTAAAAGTCAAAAAAACACAGATGTTGGTGAGGATACAGAGAAAAGGAGACACATATAAACTAGTAAAATATAGAATATAAACTAGTAAAACCTCTATGGAAAGTGTATGGTGATTTCTCAAAGAACTAAAATAGCAATTTCATTCAACCCAGCAATTCCTCTGCTAGACATTCACCCAAAGAAAAAGAAATCATTATGTAGGTTGGGTGCAGTGGCTTATGCTTGTCATCTCAGCACTTTGGGAGGCCCAGGTGGGATGACTGCCAGAGCCCATGACTTTGAGACCAGCCTGAGAAACACAGCAGGACCCCATCTCTTCAAAAAGTTAAAAAATTAGTCAAGTGTGGTGGTGCACACCTGTGATGCCAGCTACTTGGGAGGCTCAGGTGTGAGGCTTGCTTGTGCCCAGGAATTCAAGTCTTCAGTGACCTATGATTGTGCCACTGCACTCCAGCCTGGATGACAGAGCAAGACCTTGTCTCAAGAAAAAAAAAAAAAAAAGGAAAAAATTATTATATAAAAAAGACACCTGCACCTGTATGTTTATCACAGTACTATTCACAATAGTGAAGTTTTGGAATCAACCTAAGCACCCATCAATGGATGATGGATAAAGAAAATACGGTATATATACACCATGGAATACTATGCAGCCATAAAAAACAATGAAATTATGTCTTTTGTAGCAACATGGATAGAGCTAGAAGCCAGTATCCTAAGCCAGTATACATGGACATACAGAGGAGAATAATAGACACTGGGGACAACAAAAGTGGGGAAGGTGGGAAGGCGTGAGGGCTGAAAAACTATCTCTTGGGTACAATGTTCATGATTTGGCTTATGGGTACACTAAAAATTTAGACTTCATCACTAGGATATATATTAATGCAACAAAAACTGTGCTTTTACCCTCTGAATCCATTTTTTTTTAAGTTGGCATCATAGGAAATATTTAGCAGGAATTTGAAAAGAAGACATGTTGGCATATTATGGTAATTAAGATTCTGGATATTAAGATTTTGAGAAAGTGAAAATACAGTAGGATGTTATTGTGTATGCAATACATGATATAATACGTATGTATATATATTAGATGTATTATTATCAATAATTTTCCCTGTTTCCGAGGCTTTCATTTTCACTATTGTTAAATTTTCTCCTCATTTATCTGTAACTGATTTCTCCTGTTACCTTTATTATTCTATTCGGTTTGGGTTTATTTTCTTCTCTTATTTTCAATTTTTAAATTGGAAGATTAGAATATTGATTTTACACCTTATTTTTCTAATAGGAGTATATAAAGCTGTATATTTACATTTGGTACTTCAATAGCTGCATTTTTTATATGTGGTGTTTTCAGTACCATTCAATTTGAAAAAAAATTTTGCTTGGGATTTCTTCTTTGACTTATGAATAATTTAGCAGTGTACTATTTAATTTTAAACATGGGAATGTTTTGGTATTTGATTGATATTGATTTTTGAATTTGTTTTGGTTATGATCATAGTTCATACTATGTATATTCTCAGTATTTTGAAATTTATTGAGACTCATTTTATGACTCATTATATTGTTTATCTTGATGAGTAATACACTTGTAGGTAAAAAAAAAATGAGTAAATGTTCACACTGTAGTTGTGGGGTGAAGTATTCCATAATATCAACTAAATCAATTTGGTTGATGATTTTTTACTGATATTTTAGTCTAGTTGCTCTACATATTATTAAAATATGACATTAATACCTCCAAATAGGATTTTATATTTTTGTATTTCTTTCTTTAGTTCTGTTAGTTTTTGTTTCACGAAGTTCTGTTATTTAGGTCCATTAAGTTAAAAGGTTATATTTTCCTTATAATAGTGTCATTTTATAGTTTGAAATATGCTTATTTATCTCTGTAAATACTCCCTTGTCTTAAAGTGCATTATGTCTGATATAAATTTATCTAAACAGTTAGGATAGTATATCTTTTTCTGTATTTTGTCTTTTCCCACATCATTATCTCAGATTTTGAATGTATTTATTGTGAATGGAATGCAGTTGGGTCTCAGTATTGTATCCAGTCTGATAATCTTAATCTTATAATTACAGTGTTTAGTACATTTATGCTTACAGCAATTATTGATAGGGTTTGATTTAGATCTACAATCTTGGTATTTGATTTCTATTTGTCCCATATTGTACAATTTTAGTTCTTCTTTCTTTCTTTCTTTCTTTCTTTCTTTCTTTCTTTCTTTCTTTCTTTCTTTCTTTCTTTCGAGTATTCCATTTTAACTCTTCTGAAAGCTTTATAACTGTAACTAATTTTTTTCCAGTGGTTGCTGTAGTTATTTCAATATGCATCATTAACATACTATGGTTTCCTTAGAGTTAATATTGCACCACTTCACATAAAATGTAAGAACCTTATATAGCTCCATTTGTGCATCTCTAAATTTTTGTTATTTTTGCCATACATTTTACCTTTGTATGCATTATAACCATCATAAGATAATGTTATCAGTTTTGCTTTGAACAGTGTCTTTTAAGGAAATTAACATAAGAAAACTATTTTTATAATCACATATTTATTATTTTATAAGATTTGAGTTTCATTTGAAAAACTTTCCATTAGCATTTATTGTAGTTCATTTAGTTCTGGTATAGTAGTAACATATTTTTTCATTTTTTGTTTATCTCAAGATGTTTTAATTTCAGCATCATTTTTATACGATGTAGAATTCTGTATTTACACACTTTAAACAGGTCTTTCTATTGTTTTGATGAGGCGTCAGTCAAATATTATATACAATGTGTCTTTTTCCCCTTTCTTCTTTTGTTTTCTGGCTGTTTTAACATAGGTTTGCATATGATACACCTAAATGTTTTCTTCTTATTAGGTTTTTGGATCTGTAGCTTGAAATATTTTTAAAAGATTTCAGAAAATTTGGGCAATTATGTTTTCCCCCTCCAGATAATGTTTTTATTTCCAATGTACTTTAATCTCTTTTTTAGGGATGCAAATTATATGTATGTTGGATCAGTTGAGATTTTCCTACAAGATACTAAATACCTATTTATTTGTTCCTATCTTTTTTCTCTCTGTCTTTTAATAATGGAATAGTTTCTATTGTTCTGTTTTCACATTAACTGACCACTCATTTCATAGTTTTCAGTATGCTGTTAAACCTATCTAATGCAGTTTTTCATATCAAATAAAGTACTTTCTTTTTTATATATTAATATTTTCATGTGGTTCTTTTAACATTTTTCATATCATTGCTGAGATTCTCTATTTAGATGTTTTTCTTTTCCTTTGCATTCTTACTCATAATTATACTTACTGTTCAAACTCTTTGTCTACCAGTTCTAATATTTGTGTCTTTTTCTGATAGATTTCTTTTGGCCACTTTTTCTCTCTTGATTGTTTTACATTTTCATGCTTCCTTGCCTTTAGTGAATGTTTTAATTATATGGATATTGTCAATGTTATGCTATTGAGTTTTGCTTAACTAGTCTTCTTTTATGGGTATTGAATATGGTTCTAGAAAGCAGTTAAATTACTGGGAGATCCCTTCATATCACCAGACTTGGCCCTGTTCTTTGTAAATGATAGTTTCATTTTTGTTCTTAGTCCTAAAATGTGCCCTTTCATGTAGTAAGCATTTCTCGTTACTGATCTGTGAATTCTCTGGGGTGCCACTGAAAGTGCTAGGTGCTCAGGGAATTCTCTCTACTCTGGCTGGGCCAGAACTTCACTGCTTCTCAGCACTGTATGACCTATGCTATCTCAGTTCAACTCTCACTCAAGCAATATCTGCTCTTACTTAGTCCTCAAAGAATGTTTCCTGCAGATGAACAGCTAAGCTCTTGACAAATGACCTGTAGGAAACCCTCAAAGATTTTGATGTCCACTTCTCTGTTACATTTCTACTGCTGTGAAACCAATTACCACAAATTTAGCAGCTTAAAATAACATCCATTTATTAAGTGACAGCTCTGAAGCTTAGAGGACAAGGCATAGAGTAGCTGGTCCTCACCTCGGCTTCTTAAAAGGCTAAAATCAAAGTTTTGACAGGGCTATGTTCCCTTCTGGAAGCTCTGGGGAAAGAATACTTCCAGGCTTAATCAGGGTATTGATAGATTTCAGCTTCTTGAGACTAGAGCACTGACATCACTATTTCCTTGCGGGCTGTCAGCCAGTGGCTACATTCAGCTCCTAGAAGTTACCTGCATTCCTTGCCATGTGACCTCAACAGGCAGTTAACAACATGGCTGGAAAGAATATCCTCTGCAACTATTTGGAGAAGACAAAAGGATGCACCTAATCAGGTTAGGCTCATCCTGAATAATCTATCTTACTCGAAGTCAACTGTGCCATACAACATAACCTAATCATGGGAGTAAAATTCATCATATTCAAAGTCCTGGGATGTATACTGTTGTGTACACCAGGGTACAGGGTCTCAGGGGCCATTATATAATTTTTCTTACCACATCCTGTATGTAACTCACTTCTCTCTGGTACCTTACCCTAAAAATATAGCCTCTTCTGTTACTGAAATTGATACCTGCCTTCTTAGCTCAGTGAGAATAAGGTTCTCTGCTTAAATTCTATCTCCCTACATAGTGTTGTGGGGAGTGTCCCTAGGCAGACAGTTGATGTGAATATAAGGCCTACCTCATGTGTTTTTCTTCCCGCAAAGACCACAGTGTTGTTTTATCCAATGCTTGAAAACAGTTGACTTATGACTGTTGTAGAGCTTTCTAGTTGTTTACTTCAGAAGGGCAAGTCTAATTCCAGTTATTCCATCATAACTTGAAAAACAATGGGAAATACTTTTCTAAAGAGATGAGTCATGCAAATATCTGAGAAAAAGTATACTAGGAATAGATAACAAGTGCATCCTTCTTACACTATTACCAAATACGTTATCCACACTATATATAAAAGCCCACAGTTACAGAAGATATATTTTGGGGGAATGCAATTTATGTGAGGAAGCTTATTTATTTATTTATTTATTTATTTATTTATTTATTTATTATGTAGTCTTAGTGGGCATAGAAAACAAGAGATATTTTTGTAAATAGAGAGCCTATATACAAAATCAGATAGAACACAAATATCCTTCCTTTGTTATTTGCATATACTGCCAAGGTAATCCACCCAATCCTATGGCTTACACATTGTCCCATGCTCAAATGTAGGACACTCTGAAATATATTTCTTCAGACTTGATTTCCCACTTTTAGGCCAATATATCTGATCCTCTATTCAACATATTATTAACATATTAGGCAAATTAAAACTAATGTGTCTGAAATCAAATTTGTCCCCACTCATCCAATGAAATAACTTATCTTCCCTAAGTCTTCCTTATCATAGTGAATGACAATTTTTATTCTTTCTATTGCTGAGGCTAAAAGCAAGGGGAAATCCTTGACTTCTCTTTCACAACTATATCACGATGATATTCAGATTTTATTACTTTTTACTTTTAATCTTGAATCCTACCAAACAGTGAAATTTGTTGGCTCTACTTCAAAATATGCTCCAAATTTTACCACTTATTACCTCCAGAACTGCAACTCTGAAGCAAGGTCACCAAAATCTATCACCTTGATTATTGCAATTGATTCCAAACTGTTTATATTCTTGTCCCCAGCCCCAGTAGACCCTTCTTACAGCAATCAGATGATTCCTTTAAAATATGAGTTGTAATCTCCCCAACCAAAACCCTCCTATGTTCCCCAAACATGCCTAGGAAAAAAGAGGAAATCCTTAGTAAGGTTCATACCAACTTATGTGATTAGCTCCTTGCTACTTTTCTAACTGTATCCTCAACCACTATTTATGGTAGCACACTGATCTACTTACTGTTACATGAACAAATCAAACATCCCGTCATAGGATCTTTACAATTTATATTTATTTTCTGGAAAATTCTTACCTCAAAATCCACGTGGTTCTTTCCCCCATATCACTATGGGTACTGCTAAGATGTCACCTGCACAAAGAAATCTATCATGACCATCCTATCAAAGTAGCAATCCCCTCATTGTGCTTTATTTTTCTCCTAGCATTCATCACTTTTGACATTATATTAAACATCAGTTTATTATACTCCTCCTCCACTACCATGTAAGTTAGATGGAGCCAGGAGTCTTGTCTGCCTTGCTTGATGTTGCATCCCCAGCAACTTTGATGTAGAAAGTAATCTCAATTTATCAGAGAGTAAATTGCCTGAGTTTTAATGGTCACAAAACTGAGAAGATACAGTTTTGAAACAGAAAAACATTTAGTCATTCATGCCCTTTTTACTGACTGTCTACTGTCAACAAGACAGCATTAAAGAGCAGGTGATCGAACCTGATTTTCAAGTAAAGAGACATTTAACAAAGAATTTGTAGACATTGTAGATATGTCTCATATCTCATAGAAAGAGCATACAAAGTTGTTATATTTTGTTTTGCATAATAGATATAGATGATTAGTGCTATATGTTTTGTGAAAATGGTGGCTTCAGGATTTTTTAAGACCTGTGTTAGAAATATTCTCAAGGGTTTTTCAGCAACCATTACCTATCAGGGAATAGCTGCTCTCCAATACATACTTTTATTTTTTTCTTTATTGATAAACTTTCAAAATTATTATCACCATCAAATACAGATATCTACATCTTATTCTTTATATAACAAAATATTGACCCCATGATAGAGCATAAGATACAAGACAGATTTTGAATCACCATAGACTGCATTATCTCTTAAAGGGAGCTTCCTATTTATAAGATTGGGTCTTAGGTGGCAAGTAGGCCAATAAAGCATATTTATTATTCTTGCTTTTGTTAGTATTGTTGCATTTTTCTCCTTTCCCAAATGAAACATTTCACAAAGTTTATTGTATGTGCTAATTAGATTAGCAATTATCCATTAAGTTGGATTTCAAAGTACCAATCACATTTTATATCTTAATTTGTTACTTTGTCACTAATTAGAATAGCAATTTTTCTAATGGATTAAGTGTAAATTATAACAATTCAGTCCAATTTTTAAAAAGTCTGCATATATTTAAGTAATTGAAATAGTAATCATTAGCTTATATTTGAATTTAATATATCAAGTTAGTAAAGAGTCATATGACAGTTCAAGTCTGTGTAAAATATGGGAAAAATTATTAGAAAAAAACTAGAGTTAATCATTTCAGTATTGTCCAATTTTATCCAGGTTTGAGTTAAGAGATGAGTGACATATTATCTAATCATGCTTTTCAAGACAGATAAACTAAGTTCTCTGATAAGAACAACAACAACAAAACAGAACATAAAATACAATATATTAAAATATCCAAAGTACACTTTTTATGAATGAGCCTTTCATCTGGGAGTAGCTGATTAGTATACCTTCTGGTGCAGTAGTAGCCAAGATGCATGGACTAGATCAGAGACAAATAAATTAAATTTCAGTTTTAAAATTTCTGATTAGTTTTGACATCTGAACTTTCAAAATTGTTCAAAGATTTATTTCTTTTTGCTGACTTTTAACAAATATTTTCTGAACAATTCTATTGACAGATGTTTTCTTACTATCATATTAGAGATACATCGAAGACATATAAAATGTTAGCAGTATGATACCATAATGTACATCTGAAACTGCCTTTGCTAAATTATGACAGTAAGAGAAATCTGACCATTGACTCCCTATCTTGCTTCTAACCTCCAAGCTTTCCTTGGTCATCCTCAGCGTAGGCCATGCTACTTTGGGAGGAATTTAGTTTATAGTTTAATTTTAAAACAAAAATAATAATAGTCCCTCTGTACAACTAATTGCCTCACTGGATATTGAAATTGCCTTTGTAAGACTAATGAGAGGTCACAGGCTAGATTTAGTTTCTACAGTCCCTTACTAGGCAGGGGTAATGGGGCCAGAGGTCACAAGATTTGTGACTTTCTCAATTGCTCCTATGGATAACATCTAGGATTGGGTTTTTTTTTTTTTTTTAGATGTTTTCAGACTGACCCACCCAAACTCATGACTCAACTAATCTGTTACCCCACCCAGAGGCAGACTCAGCAGCACAGGGACCATTTTTCACAACTTCTATGATTTCAGCCCCAACCAGTCAGTGGCACCCATACCCTAGACTCTGTCCACCAAATTGTCTGTAAAAACCCTAATCTCCAGGCATTCCAGGAAACTGATTTCAGTGATAACTCCAGTTCTTCTGCATGGCCAATCTCAAGTCAATTAAACTCTCTCTACTGCAATACCACTGTCTCAGCGAACTGATTTCATTTGTGCAGCAGGTAGGAAGAATCTGTCAGGCCATAACATATTTATTGGATAGACAATAGCCTATAAAATGACTATAAACGCTTGACTACATTAATGCCTTCCTACATTTACTACATTAACATTAATATTCTTTTGTTTATTTACTATATTTAATGATTGTTTTAGTCAGGCACAAGATGCTGTATTGTTTAGGACAGTTCCCTAGTCTTAGGCTAAATAGGAATACCAGTAGAAAAAAATATAGCCTTTGTCAATTATAAACTTGCATAAATCCTGAAATTGCACTCTGCCCCACTATACTATTATTATATAACTCACTCTGGTTCTTTGCTCTTAGTTATGACCCCAGGATGGTAAAAGCTGATGTATATTTACAAATTAGTAAATATGATATTTTAAGATACTGATAATTAAAAAACAGACCCGTCAACCAATTAGGATAACAAATGTATTACTCTCTGTTCTCCAAACATCAAATTAAATATTACAATAAACAAGTTACAATTAACATTGTAAATATGTTAATGATCAAACTCTTGGCAAACAAACTAGTGAATACTTGCTTATGAAAGAGTCCATATCTATGGAATGCTTTTAGCAAGTTGTCTACAGTAGGTTCATGGTAAACAAATAGAAATCTTTGTATTTATGGGGCAGCTTTCTGGAAATGTCTCAGAAGCTATGTAACTATATGAATAGAAAGTGGAGATGTTTCTTGGCCCAGGCAACTCTCCTCTGTGTAAGTGATGTAGTTACATATATTATACCAGATCTTTCCTTGTTTGTCTATGCTTGTGATTATTTATAGCATCTAAATGATTACTAAAGCTATCAGACTTGGTTAGATCTCTGATTCATATGATTGAGATTTGACAATCTGATCCTTTGTGTTATCATAGTATATGTTTAATAAGTTAGGTTAACTACATGGCAGACTAAGTATTTTTAAACAGTCACATGATTGGGTGAAAAATATGTCACAGCCACTTAAAGCAGCTATCATTCAGGAATATGCAAAGAATGTATGATCTTCATCCTTGCAACAAATATTCCTAAAACTTAACTCTTTGTTTAAGAATCCAACAGTTAGTGCATTCTAAAGGTCTTTTGTCTATTAAGCCCAAGTATAAACCAATCCAATTTTTAGTAGTATTTTAGGAAGATAAATTATGACACAAAAGCCATTAACCTATTCTGTACAGAGGGTAAGAGAGAGGGAATGAAAAATCAAATCAGGAGGTTAATTTTTACTCATCTATTTCAAAGCTACAGTAACATATCCTCCATTTACTTTAGGTTTTGATCTTCTCTTTAAATTCTCTTTTATTATTTATATCCTCCAAGTTTTTCCTCTCACCTTAAGCCATATGACTCTGTATTCTCTTAATTATAATCATCTGCTTTTGTATGGATCTTTCTGGTTATGTTTATGCTTATACAAATATAAATGCATCACATGAAAACTTTTACATTTCTTTCTAGATTTCTTTTTTTCTAAGTCCAGAAAGTGCCGTTCTATTAAGCAAATTGCCCTTTTCTTTTTAACAAATTATAATTACTGTCATTAAAAATGAGCTCTTAAAAAAAAGGGCTTACTATTCAGAGAGACACTTCTTTCAGAATTCAGATTTTGATGAAGAGAAATTCTTAAAAATTATAACCTTACTACTTTTCAATCTCTCTCTTTCTCTTTTTCTTTTACCCCTGCTCAGTTCTCCCCTATATAAAAATGACTTATCTGATAGGTAAAATTGGGGAAAACTCACAAGCCTCCTATGGAACATAAGTTAGCTGCTAGTTCATGCTCTAAATCTTCCCATGTCATCTACAGTGCCCTCATGGGGAAGTTTGTCTGAGATCAGTTAGCCAAGGGTGGAGTCACTTTATGTCTGTTTCATGCTGAGGTTCACTGTGGGATTGAATATTTCACTTTCAATAATCATTACGTTCCTGGAAAGATCTCAATGAATCATGTTTTTTTTTAACTTATCAATGCACAATTAGGTCATTTTTAAATTTCTATGTTTACAGTAAGTTTGTAACAAACGTATTTGTAGCTACTTTTTCATATATTTCTGTGATTTATGTCTCTAGACCAAATTTCTAAAATTGAATTTGCTTATACAAAGACTTTTGCATATTTAAAATTTTTATAGGTATTTTCAAGGCACTGTCAATAATTTTCACTAATTTATACTCACAACAATAATGTAAAAAAATGATTTTTCTACTGTAACATCTGAAAAGCTATTTATATTTTTATTCATTTTATTTTCATGAGGTTGAGCAAAATCTTATATATTTATCCTGTGTCTATTTTTCTGCAAATTTTACATTTATGCCCGATAACCTATTTTTCTTTTCTTTTTTTTTTTTGAGACACAGTCTCACTCTGTCGCCCAGGCTGGAGTGCAATGATGTGATCTTGGCTTACTGCAACTTCTGCCTCCTGGGTTCAAGTAATTCTCCTGCCTCAGCCTCCTGAGTAGCTGGGATTACAGGTGCCTGCCACCACACCTGGCTAATTTTTGTATTTTTAGTAGAGACGGGGTTTCACCAGGTTGGTCAGGCTGGTCTTGAACTTCTGACCTCATGATCTGCCCGTCTTGGCCTCCCAAAGTTTTGGGATTACAGGTGTGAGCCACTGCGCCTGGCAGGTTTTTCTATTTTTTTTTTTTTTAATATCTTTGCAAGAGATTCTTTTATGTTAACAAAATGTGTTCTTTTTTAATCATATGTGTTACAAATGATATTTTGTTGTTTATTTGTGACTTGCTATACTCTGTGTATCTTTAACACGCATATGTTTTGAAATTTTATGTAGTTAAATTTCTTATTGTTTTTTTCTTTATGGCTTCAGCATGTCAGGTTTAGAAACTCCTTTTTTGACTTCAAAGTTATACAATACTTTTTTTTTAACTTCCACAATTTTCTCCACATTAAACAGTAAAGTGGGGTGGTATGATTAGGCTGGCTATTTTCATATTTTCCTTTCTATAAAAGTTGAATAATGTTTGAGGTTGGATCAGAAAGAGTAGTAAATGAAGAAAGGTAAGCCACCTTGAACTCCTAAAAAAGCAAAAAAAAAAAAAAAAAAAAAAAACAAATGCAGAAAAATATATGCATAAACAAACAAATGAAAAACGTGGAAAAACATAGGGGTCAGAAGCATCTGTGGTACCTGTAATATGGAAGAGTTGATAAGTCTCTCTTAAAAAGGATGTTTTGGCTGGGTGCCGTGTCTCATGCCTGTAATCCCAGCACTTTGGGAGGCTGAGACAGGGAAATCACCTGAGGTAAGGAGTTAGAGACCAGCCTGACCAACATGGGGAAATCCCATCTCTACTAAAACTACAAAATTAGCCGAATGTGGTAGCGGATGCCTGTAATCCCAGCTACTCAGGAGGCTGAGTCAGGAGGATCACTCGAACCCAGGAGGCAGAGGTTGTAGTGAACTGAGATTGCACCACTGCATTCCAGCCTGCGTGACAAGAGTGAAACTCCATCTCAAAAAAAAAAAAAAAAAAGTATGATTCAAAACATTACGTGTTTCTCGCTATATAAGGCAGCTACAGAAGGAAAAGGCTCATAAAAGTGGTGTTTTCCTTACTACTGAATGATTGAAAGATTGCATCTATTTTCATTTCAATTTGCTTCAATTTCTACCATGGCTTTAAATATAATATCTACTTTATTTCAGCTCACTTACCAATAATTCAGACTTATACAGGAATAGGTATTATCAGGTATTACCTGATAATAAGCAAATATAATAAATGTTATTTTCAATATGCAATATTAAAGTCTAATTTGTAATCTACCATTGTAACTCTAAGTAGGAATTAGAGTAAAAATGAATTCTAATTTAAAAATTTTAATGAGTTTAATACCTTGTATATGTTGAATGTTAATAATTATAATAATAACTTACACTAAAATGTATAATTTTATAATCAGGACCTTGCATTCATTGGATTAAATACATAAATATAAAATATTCAACACTGAAAATATTATCGGAAAATTTGTATGACTTTGTTGAGTGAGTAGAAGAAATAATGGAAAAAACAAAAGCAACGTAGGAAAAGTAGATGTATTTACCTGTCTAAGTCTAGTTATATTATCTCATGCTATTCTATTTTGGTATGGGAAACAATTCCCATAGAATGTTATGGAGCAAGTAATTGAAGAATAAATATTTAAAATCTATGTAATAGTTAAAGATCTAATATCCCTAGTTGTTCAGAGAATGCCTCAAAGTACTAAGAAAAAGATAAATCCGGCTGGGCGCAGTGGCTCACGCCTGTAATCCCAGCACTTTGGGAGGCAGAGGCAGGCGGATCACCAGGTCAGGAGATCGAGACCATCCTGGCTAACACAGTGAAACCCCGTCTCTACTAAAAATACAAAAAATTAGCTGGGCGTGGTGGCGGGCGCCTGTAGTCCCAGCTACTTGGGAGGCTGAGGCAGGAGAATGGCCTGAACCCGGGAGGCAGAGCTTGCAGTGAGCAGAGATTGTGCCACTGCACTCCAGCCTAGGTGACAGAGTGAGACTCTGTCTCAACAAAAAAGAAAAAGATAAGTCCACTTCCCAGTTGGAAGAAGATTTCAGTAATCAATTTAAATTTGAGGAAAATCTATAGCCAAAAATACATGTCAGGAATCTAACCAATTTTTAAATAATTTCTGTATCAATGAGACATATTTTATCTACCCATCATTTTGAATACCAATAGAAATACAACCTTCATTTTTGGTGGCAATTTGAGTAAATGAACACTCTTGTACACTGCTAATAGAAATAATTATTGCTATAGCTTTTATGGAATGTAAATTGCCTTTAACATTAAAAAAAGACCTACCATCTTATAATTTTTTCCATAAATCTTACTTTTATGAATCTTTCATATAGAAGTAAAGAGAACATACATGAATACAGGTTAGATCGATTTATAGAGAGAAAAGAGAGAGAGAAATGGAGATACGTATATGAATATATATATATATATACAGAACTATAGCTATGTATCAAGAGATAAATGGCATACAGATGTATATTGCAGCATTAGTTTACTGAAACAATATTGGTAAAAATTTAAATGTCTGTCAGTATTCATCATTAGAATGGTATAAAAATCTTACATAATGTTACGAAACTATTACAAAAAAATAGGTACTTCAATATTATATACTGTAAATTTTTTAACAAAGCAAGCAACCAACAAGTTAAGAATAATTTAAAGTATATGATTACATTTTGATAAAAATAGCAACATTCCTTAAATGTTTATATGTGTGTGTGTGTATTAGTGGTAACGAAAAAACATATCAGACTAATAACATTTGTTAAATGATAAGTGGGCAGTGTCATGCGCGTCCCTGTGAAGAGAGTCCACCAACAGGCTTTGTGTGAGCAACAAGGCTGTTTATTTCACCTGGGTGCAGGTGGGCTGAGTCCGAAAAAGGAGTCAGCAAAGGGTGGTGGGATTATCATTAGTTCTCATAGGTTTAGGATAGGCGTACAAAGTACCTTCTTAAGGGCGGGGAAGAATATATCGTATCAGTTAGGGCAGGTCAGGAACAAATCACAATGGTGGAATGTCATCAGTTAAGGCTATTTTCACTTCTTTTGTGGATCTTCAGTTGCTTCAGGACATCTGGATGTACTCATGCTGGTCACAGGGGATATGATGGCTTAGCTTGGGCTCAGAGGCCTGACAGGCAAGGGGTTCAGGAGTGGGAATTCTAGACCAACTGCTTACTTTGCTTTGCTTGAAAGTTTACAGAGAATAGATTCCACTATTGTAGATTTTGGTAAGAAACATAATGTATGAAATGTGGAAAGAAAGATAAGTCAATATAATTAGAATAAAAATAAATTAGAAATAAATAAGAAAGTTTTCCCCCTCTGCCTCCCTCCCTCCCTCCATTTCCTCTCCTCTCCTCTCCTCTCCCTTCCCCTCCCCTCCCCTCCCCTCCCTTCCCCTCCACTCCCCTCCCCGCCCCTCCACTCCCCTCCCCTCCCCTCCACTCCCCTCCCCTCCACTCCCCTCCCCTCCCCTCCTCTCCTCTCCTCTCCTTCCCTCTTTTCTTTCTTTTCTTTTCTTTCTCCGAGGCTGGAGTACACTGCAGTGGCATCATAGTGCACTGCAGCCTCAAACTCCTGGGCTCAAGCAATCTTCCCTCCTCAGCCTCCCAAATAGTTGAGACTGTGGTGCACGCCACTACACTTGCTAATTTTTAAATTTTTTATAGAGTCAGAGTCTAGCTTTGTTGCTGAAGCTAGTCTTGAACTCCTAGACTCAAGCAATCCTTCTGTCTCAGCCTCACAATATGGCAGGATTATAGGCATAAGCCACTGTGCCAAGCCTTAAGAAGCTTTTTGAATAAATTGTTATTATTATTACAAACAAATTGTTTTGGGTCTCAAACTTTGAACTTCCTATTTTTATTTTTAAAATTTACTTTAGAAGTAATAGGAAGAAGTTTATAAATACGAAAAAGATAATTCCATCATAAATGGGTCATTTCCACTAAACATTTGTGTGAAAATTTAAGAAGATAGGCTGCTACTGTAAAATACGGCAAAAATGTGTTTAACGTACATTGTATTTTTCTTCTATCTATGCTAGAATACATTCATCCTTATATTAGCTCCCAAGTTGAACTTAAAATATCTGGATGAAGGATTAATAATGTAATCTTTGCTTAGTTCGATTCAAACAAATTAGGTAATAATGAAGTATTTGAATCCATTATCATTTTGAACTATGTGTTTTTCTCAATTAGGAGGAATTAAAATGAAATCTTGCAATTTGTTAAAGTTTTAAAAAATTTATGTCTAGATCTTATTGAGATTCTAGTTCGTTGGCATAAGAGATTTGTAAAGCACATGCAATCGTTCATTTCCAGTCACAATTCCAGCTTAGATAGGCCTGAAGCTGGTTCAGTTCAGAAACCCACCTAGAGATATTGGGGCTTCCACCACCACTACCTCCTCCTGCTACCCACCGCTAGGTGCTAAGATACTAAACGAGACAGGGAAAAGGAAAGGGGAAATAAAAAATAACATAGATTCATACAATAAAAATTTATCCCAGTCATCCAGTCTGAATGACAGATGAAAGCAGAACTGATTTGCTATTCCCCTGAGCACCTTTCCCCAAAGTGCCAAATATCAATGTTTTTAAAGGTAGTATGTTGACAGGATAGTTATTAAAACTACAAAAGAAGAGGAAGTACATAAAAGTAAGACCTGGAGGCTGTCAAAAGATTGTGCTATTCTTCCCAATCAACCAATTTTACAGTCCTGTTGAGACCTGGCCTTTAGCTCAGTTCCTTGCTGATGAGACCCAGCTTTCCTATATCCACACACCTCTTTTTTACCCAAACCCTATAAAAGAATCCCTGAGGCTCCAAGGAACTCAGTTTAAAACAAAATACAAAAATTGCTGTCTTAGTTCAATACACTCATTCAATAGATGAAGACATTTGAACTTAAATAGGTGAAATATTTTACGGAAGTTATGTGTCTTAGTCTATTCATAACAAACTGCCATAGACTGCGTGGCTTCGAAACCAGAAAAATTTATTTCTTGTGGTTCTGGAGCTGGAAAGTCCAAGAGCAAGGCACCAGATGAGGAAGCTGCCTTGAGTCTCTGATTCTTGGTTCATAGAGGACTGTCTCTCACTGTGTCCTCACAGGGTAAAAGGGGTGAGGATTTGTCTGGGCTCTTTTATAAGGGCATGAATCCGTAATCACCTGATCAATTCTCAAAGGCCTTATTTTCAAATAACATCACGTTGGGGATTAGGTTTCAGCATACGATATTTGCAAGCACACAAGCATTTCGTCTATAACATTATGTTTGGTAATGGGCAGAACTTAGCTTTGAACTCACGGCCTCTGCATCTTGGTTTGGTTTTCTTTTCCAACATCAAGGTACATCGTAGGAAACTGTCCTAAATCTTAGTTCATCCTTATTTAAATAAAGAAAAGAAAATATTTAAAATTACCAGAGATAAAGTTTTAAGTAACCCACACAACTTTCCACATTAAGGATTTTGTGTTTTATAAATTATACTGTTGACTCAAACAACACAGATTTGAACTGTACAGGTTCATTTATACATGAATTTTTAAAAGTAAATAAATATATCAGAACATGTTTTGAAGATTTGCAACAATTTGAAAAAAATAGCAGATGAGCCTAATAGCCTAGAAATATTTAAAAAATAAGAAAAAGTTAGGTATGTCATGAATGCATAAAATATATGTAAATACTAGTCTATTTTATCATTTACTACCACAAACTATGCACAAATCCATTATAAGAAATTAAAAATTATCAAAATGTATGGACACAAACACAGACTCTGCATGGTGCCATTGGAAGTTAAGGGAAATGGAAACAATTGTAAAGATGCAATATATTAAATCATAACTGCATAAAATTAACTGTAGTACATACTATACTACTGCAATAATTTTGTAGTCACCTCCTGTGGCTTTTACGGTGAGCCCAAGTGTTGCAAGTATTCCCTTAAAGCACTGTGTGATGCTAACCTTCCCTGCATGAGAGGTTTGTCTCTCCAGTAAATTACTTATCACTGTAAAAAGTGATCTCTCACAGTTCTCGTGTATTTTTCATCATGTTTAGTGAAATACTGTAAACCTTAAATAACACCATGGAACCCATATGAAGTGCCACTAGTAATGCTGGAAGGGCTCCCAAGAAGCAGAGGAAAGTCATGACATCATAAGAAAAAGTTAAATTGCTAGATATATATCCTAGATTGAGATCTGTAGGGCTGTTGTCCGCCACTTTAAGATTAATGAATCCAGCATAAGGACTATTGTAAAAAAAAGAAAAGGAAATTCATGAAGCCATCCTGCAGCTATGCCAGTAGGCATGAAAACTTGCACTTTTTGTGAAATACAAGATATGTGTGAATTGACTGTTCATGTTATCAGTAAAACTTCCAGTCAACAGCAGGCTATTAAGTTTGGGATGAGTCAAAATTTATGTGCAAATGTTTGACTGTTTCCAAGGGAAGAGTTGGTGTCCCAACTCCCGTGTTCTTCATGGGTGAACTGTAGTTATACTGTCTGAAATGTGCTTCTAGAATGTTGATAATATTTTGTTTCTTGAACTGCATGTGTATAGCTTGTGACATTCTCTGAGCTATAAACTTAAGATTTTTGCAGTTCTTTGGATCTATTTTGTACTTCAATTAAAAAGTTAAACAATAGTGACTGTTCGTTAATACAGAAATTGCTGTAGTATGGACTCATGAGAAAACCACAAAACTTTAATTCATCTACCCTGTGAAATATTACTGAACTGTCCTATATCTAAAGATCTGCAACTCTGAAAGGAAAACTGGAATTATTTTGAATATTGCATGAAAGAATCCACATTAAGTATCTAGCATGGCGCCTGGCATAGCAGATTTTCAATACGTTGTAATTCTCCTTAATAAATATGTTGTAATTTTAATTCTGTTTCAAAGAAGCATTAAATAATAAAAGGAGTGTAGTCATTGTGGTTTAATTTTCAGGTCTAGCAAATATTAGTTTTCTTTAATTTTTGGAGTTTAGAGTAATCTATAATAGTAAATGTTTACCTGAAATATCCTTCTGTACTTAATATTCCTCAATTCATGGCCTTCTTATTAGATTGATAACTGATGACTGATTCACTGACTTATTCATTTATTTATTCATTACTTATACAGTATTTACTGAGTGTATTAATCAGTGTTCTCCAAAGATACAGAACAAATACAATATGTGTATGTGTGTGTGTTGGCGGCGGGGTAAGAAGAGAGAGAGAGGGAGAGACTGTAAGGCTTTAGTTCATAAGGCTGTGGGAGCTAGCAAGTCTGAAATCTTTATGGCAGGTTGGCAGGCTGGAGACCCTGGAAAGAATTCTTGGTGCACTTCAAGTCTAAAGGCTGTTTGGAGGCAGAATTCCTTCATCCTCAGAGGACCTCAGTCTTTTTCTCTCAAAGCCTTCAACTGATTGAATGAGGTTCACTCACTCTTGTTATGGAGTGTAATCTTCTTTACTCAAAGTCTACTGGTTTAAATGTTAATCACATTTTAAAAATATCTTCATGGCAACATCTGCTATTTGACCAAACATCTGGGCACCATAGCCTAGCAATGTTGACACATAACATTAACCATCACACTGAGTTTTAAATATAAGAAGCATGGCTGGGAACTAAAAATCTGTTGAGCACATAACCCAGTGGTGGAAACTGAAAGGGAAGGAAAGGGGAAAAGAGGGACAGACACAAGGTCAACTAACTAGATTACAATAAGAAAAGCAAAATAACAGATCCTTGCCAAACGTCAAGGGAGCTGAGAGTAGGAAGTGAATAATTTTGCCTGAATAAAATAAGAGGTGCATTGATGCTCAAGATGCTTTCCTCTCATCCAGAAATTTGGCCCAGAGGAGCAATAGCTCTAGACAGAGAGAAATTTAAAGAGATGTGTGAAGCTCCACCTTGGGGCTCATGTGGAACTTGTTCTAGGCTTGGTTCCAAAATTTTTGCAAACTTAAACTGGGATTCAATTTTACAGTGAAATTGAATATGCATTGGGATCTTTCTTAGTTTGAGGCGTAGTCTTTAAAAATCTCCATCCCCCAGAGAGATCTTATTTTATAAGCATCATACACAACTATTTGTTTGATTAAATATGCAGAGTTTTTGAAAGCCTTTTATAAATTGCTTTACTCTGTGAGCTATCCAGTTTTTCCATCTGAAATGTTCATAGTAGAATCTTCAGCAAATCACAAAGTTTTTGGTTGCAGGATTTTGGCAGCCAAATTCACTCTGAGCACAAGGGGCTGTCTTTCTTCAGCACACTGCATTAGAGAAACAGTTATACACCCTAAGGGTTTTCAGAATTTCTTTGTTCATCAAAGAATTGAATCATATTCCTGAAAGTGGATCTATTTCTTTCAAGACCAAATTTAAATGATCATTAACAAATCAAGCTAGACACTAATTAACTCTCCTAATGAAATTAATGCATTTTATATGTATTAATGTTTATATCACAAGAGACACACTGTCAATCTAGATTTCACAAAGGAATGTTACATACCTTCCAACTATTGAGTATTGGAAAAAATTTCTAGGATCTCTATCTCATCCTAAACTATTCTCCATCTGGCTGGCTGTGGTTTGGCACATTGGCTTCCTAATCTCCAAATCTCTTCAAGACTACGAAGGTCATATGAAATCCTTTGTACTTTCTGCCCCATTGGACCTGGAATGTTATTTGTTTGTTTCTTCCATAACTTGCATCTCCACATTCTTCATATATTAACTTTTGTTTTACCTGCTGAGAGAAACTGTCTTTGACCAGCCCATCCACTGCAGGCCTCTGACCACTCATTTCTCATCTATGGGCCACTGCTGTCATGCTCTTTGTAGCCATTGGGGTTCATATAATAATCTGAAGTTATATTGCTTATTTATTTATCTATTCATATAACACTTTTTTTTTCCACTAGGAAATTTGCTTCACTAAAATAAGGAACTTGCCTGGCCTTTTTTCTTTTTTTTAACAGCTGTATGCTTAACACAAAATATGTACAAATTTATGTTTGTTGATGAAATAGTGGAAACAAAACAATGTGGCCCTGATAGTCAAACAAAATGTTATTTAAAGTGAAGTTCATAAAAAGTGAGGTCAGGAATACAATTATAGCTTCTGTTTTATTTTAAGTGAGCTATCAATTATAAATATCAGTCTCCAAAGTGAATGTGAGATAAATGCCATACCCAAATTTAAAAGAGAAATAGTCCCTATCTTTGAATCCTTTGGCCATATTGATACAAAAAAAGTGTGGGGTGTCCCCCAAAATTGTAGGGAAGGCAAGAAGACTGTGAAGAGATATACACATGTATATCTCTTCCCCCTTTTCCTGTGGATGTGGCTTCCTGTTAGCCAAGCTGCAGTGATTGTTATCTCTCTTCTGGGCCTAGCTACCAAGCAAGTCTACCTGGCTCTGAAGTGGTACTGGGGGTTGTCTGCACAGAGTCCTGTGATGTGAACTGTCTATGGGTCTCTCAGCTGTAGATACCAGCACCTGTTCCAGTGGAGGTGGCATAGCAGTGAAATGGACTCCATAATGGTTCTTAGCTTTGATGGTTTAATGCTCTATTTTTGTGCTGGTTGGCATCCTGCCGGCAGCTGGTGCTTTCCAGGGAGCATCAGATGTGGTAGTATGGGGAGGAACAGATGGTGGGTGGGGCCCTAGAACTCCCACGATTATATACCCTTTGTCTTCAGCTACTCCGGTGGATAGGGAAGGCCCACCAGGTGGGAGCAGGGCTAGGTGAGTCTGAGCTCAGACTCTTTGGGCGGGTCTTGCTGCAGCTGCTGTGGGGGATGGTGGTGAGGTTCCCAGGTCAATGGAGTTGTGTATCCAGGAGGATTATGGCAGCCTCTGCTGAGTCAGGCAGGTTGTCAGGGAAGTGGGGGAAAACCAGCAGTCACAGGCCTCACCCAACTCCCACGCAATCCAATGTGCCAGTCTCACTCCCACCGTACTCCCCCTAAGAGCCCTGAGTCTGTTTCCAGGTGGTGGGTGAACCACGCTTGAGAACTTGCCCCAAGCTACCTGCCTCCCAGATGCAAAAGACCAGGGCTTTGGTTCTTCCTTTGCCTATGGAGTCTGCACACCAGATTCACACTCTCCCTCAAGTTCCGGCCAGGTGGCTTCTCGCCTGGTTCAAATTGTTACAAAGTTCAGCTGGAGATTTCCTTCTCCCTGTGGCGTTTTTCCCTGGGCTCCTCTGGCCACTCTCCTGAAGGATCCCCATGGTGCCAGGCAGGAATGGCCTGCTTGGGGAGCCAGCGAGCTCCCAGGGCCTTTCCTGCTGCTTCTTCTACCCCTGTATTACACTTGGCTCTGTAGATTGACTCAGCTCCAGGTAAGGTCAGAAACTTCTCCCGCAAACAGACCTTCAGTTTCCCCAGTGGGGGTGTGTGTTTGGGAGGGGAGGATCTTCCTTTCCTGCTTCCACAATTGGGGCACTCACAGTATTTGGGGTGTCTCCCAGGTCCTGCAGGAGCAGTCCGCTTCCTTCCAAGGGTCTGTGGGTCCTCTTGGGATTCCTGGCTTGTTCTTGCAGTAGATCTGGAGCTAAAATTTTGATGCGAGCCTCCACACGCTGCTCTGTCCATCTGAGTCGGAGCTGCAGTCTGGTCCTGCCTTTTGGCCATGATCCACACAACTTTTTCTTATCTCGAAAAGTTTTAATTTTGAATGAAGATTAAAGCACTTCGGGAATAGGTGAATTGTATTTGCCACTATGTCTGTTGATTAAGAAGAAGCAGAGATTATGGGATCTGATTCAATTTGTATCCACAGGCAAAAGATTACCCCCAATGTATAAGTTTTAAGGCATCATTTAGATTCAGAAATACGTTTGTGTATTTCTCTCATCTCAAGAATCAGGTATTTCAACATACCAGTTATAGGCAATTCTGTTATCCCAAGTATTCCTTTAGAATCTATGGCAGAATTTATCTCCCTTTCAATTAATTCTCCATGCAACAGCTATATATGTGTGTGTTTGTGTATATATATATATATGTTTTTTTTTTTTTGAGACAGAGTTTTACTTTTGTTGCCCAGGCTGGAGTGCAATGGCACGATCTCGGCTCACCGCAACCTCCGCCTCCTGGGTTCAAGCAATTCTCCTGCCTCAGCCTCCCAAGTAGCTGGGATTACAGGCATGCACCACCAGGCCCAGCTACTTTTGTATTTTTAGTAGAGACCAGGTTTCTCCATGTTGGTCAGGCTGGTCTTGAACTCCCAGCCTCAGGTGATCTGCCCACTTCGGCCTCCCAGAGTGCTGGGATTACAGGCGTGAGCTACTGCGCTCAGTGCCACAGCTAGATTTTTAAAAACTCAAATTAGATTATGAGAATTCCCTGCTTAAAAATTTCTAATTGCCTTTTAGTGCTTTTATAATAAAATTTAATCTCCTTGACCATAGCATATAGGGTCTACATATTTTGGCTCCTTGCCCAATTCATTGACGGTATTTATTCTAACTCACCTCCCCCCACCCCCTACCTCAACCCCTAACTTCTGTTCTTCAATCACATTGCCTTTTTTAAAATTCTTAAAACATGTCGGGCTTATTTCTACCTGAGAATGCTGTTTCTCCAGCCTGAAACGTTCTGGTTCCAGACTTTCTGACTGTGTCCTCAGACACTCAGGTCTTAGCACAAATAATCCCTTCATAATGAGGCCTTTGATGACCTCATAATTTAACCTAGACACTTTATCCCTGACCTCCCTGGAGACTGCTCTACCATTCTTTATTTTATCAACTAGCTTTATTTTCTTCATATGATTTATTATTAAGTGAGATTATTTACTTATTTTTTTCCTGCTTTGGTCTGTGTCTTGCATTAGGCTATAAACTCCATGACAGTAGTGAATAAATTTGTTTTACTTAACAATAAATATCTTAGGACAAAGCATGTGCTCAATCAATTTTATTGAATGAAGAAGTAAAACAAAAGCATTTCTTTAAACATTAAATTATCACATAGTTGAATTTATTTTTTTTAAAAAACAACATTATTGTGATTTTGAGAAATGGACTACGTACATGAGATTTACTAGTTTGTTTGGTTTTGATGCCATGGTAGTTTAAAATGTAGTGTTTTTATTTGGGGCATTGTTCAATTTTTACTGCTTAGACAGTTCTTTTAGTCATACATAGGCTATGCTAGACATCTTGATAAAATATTTAAAAATTAAACATGAATTTTTTACATAATTTCAAATATTTAAGTCTTTTAAAACAAGGTAGACTTACGTTTATCCAAAATGGTTGGCCAGTAAGATACTCCAGTTCACGGAAAATTTTGATTAATTAGAGCTTATCATACACAATGGCTATTAATAAGTAATTTCTGGAATCGGGTAGAAGAAATCAATTTCAAACTGCATGTACGTTAACCTGTTGTTTTGATGGCTCTAAATGCACTCTAGAATCTTGCTGAACATCCTAATGGAATAATGTAGAATCACACATATTGGTGCTACACAGGGGCTTGGCATCCTTCACATTCTTAAAGGATATCTTATTCCTACTTCTTACTTTCCAATATGTAAAATATTACCACAGGTGTTGGAGGAGTGGTGGTGGTGTTGGAAAAGGGAGGAAGGGAACAATGAATCTCATGTTTTCTCCCTGTTGTGAAAATGCTGCATTATCTTAACAAAACATTCTGGGAATAGAGGGAAATGATTCTTCATAGAAAAATTGTATCTCCTCTAGATATCTTGATATAAATTAATTAACTTCAATCTCCCTTTCCCATGTCTGCAAACTTCCAAAGCTGTAGTAGTCTACTGTGTAATGGGAAGAATGACATCCTAATGTGTCTAGCAAGCATCTAAGTGGAAATGCTACGAGAGTTCTGACTTGTGTCATTAGTTAAATGTTAATCTCATCAATTATTGTATGTTTATAAAGGTATTCTTAATATTATTCAAATAATGTCACAGAAAACTTCACAAAATATGGTATGGTGTTCTCTATCATCTTATCATTTTTATAATTTGAGCAAGACTTGGTATCATTTTATCATATGTAAAAATGGAAGAAAGAAAAGCACCAACCTCCAAGGCGATTTTGCATAAAAGTGTTTTATTCCTATAGGATATCACATTTACATTTAATATATCTCTACTGCATTGCATTACAGTTACTGTTTAAAAATTTCAGTTTCCCACTGTACTAAGAGTTAGGTTGTTTGTTGAAGCAAAATGTTTCATTGTTATTATTCTTAAAATATCTACCTCTACCTGAATATTTAAGAATGGGCTTGGCCATGTAGCCTGATATTTGGGAGAAGTGAGAAAGAAGAAAAGAGAGAGAGAGAGAGAGAGAAGGACAGAGAGGTGACAACAGGACCAAAAGTAAAGTCTTAAAAAACTTGATTCATGAGTGGTAAGATATGAGAAGTTTGATGTTTTGAAAATCATTTTTTAAAGTGTATTTTGTTTTCTTTTCTTAGAAAGTGAGTTGAAAGCAATTTCATCTACAATGAGCTATAATGCTCTACAGTAATGTAGGTGTATGTCACCATCAGAAGAAAGGGCAAGACTTAGAAGAAACCTTGGCCAGAAGGAAGATGGAGGAGAGAACCTGTGCTGTTTGCCCCCTGCTAAAATTGTGGGAAGAAGAATTGGGCAGAAAGAAGGAAACATCCATTGAGACATTTTTGTCATAACACTTCTGCTCTGGGCAAAATTTCACTTTGCATTTGAAGATCTGTCAAGAAACCAGCTCTTATAGTCCCTTGGCAGATTCTGGGGCACTTATGCATCAGTCAGACGGAGCACAGATATAATGCCCCTAAACATCTTTTGGATTCCATGTAGTGTGAACCGACTCAGCAAGTCCTCTCTCCTCCAAGAAAGGATGAGGCACTTGCAGAGTCTGAGATGGTAGGTAGCCAAAGGGAGCCATAGAGAGGTGGAGATTAATCTGCTGTTGAGGTCTATAAGGAAAACCAATTTTGCTTGGGGGAGAAAAAAAAAAAAAAAGAAAATCAGAGCCAGAACTTCAGTTGTCTATATGAGTAAGAACTGAGTATTTGGCTAGAGTTGAGGGTACACATGGGAGTGTTGGGAGGTTAGGGAACCACTTGTCCTGATCCAGCTAAGATTCATCCCACTTGTTAGCCAACCTCAGACTTCAATATTTGATGCCAGTGTCACACCCAGGTGACAAGAGGTATTATCATAGAAATCAGAAGAGCCAAAGGGTGGTAAAAAATCTCATTAGTGTAGACTTGGTGTATGTGCTTCCAACGTATGAAGCTACTTAAACTTCTACTTTTAATATATACTGCATATGCCATATGGTAAAAGAAGGAAACGAAATCTCTAAGATCAAACATTTGGTAAAGAAAAAAATATAACTGAGTTATCCATAGTAGCTTCATACTATTGTTAGGTCAGACTCAGTTTATAAGATTGAAATCTATCTATCTATTCATCTAATTATTTTTTATACTACTACTACCCAGTGCCTTGATGTGATGGTTAATAGTGTCAACTTGATTGGATTGAAGGATGTGAAGTATTGTTTCTGGGTGTGTCTGTGAGGGTGTTGCCAAAGGAGATTAACATTTGAGTCAGTGGACTGGGAGAGGCACACCCACCCTCAATCTGGGCGGGCACCATCTAATCAGCTGCCAGGATGGCTAGAATAAAGCAGGCAGAAGAAAGTGGAATGAGGAGATGGGCTGAGTCTTCCGACCTTCATCTTTCTTTTGTGCTGGATGCTTCCTGTGTTCGAACATCGGACTCCAAGTTCTTCAGCTTTTGGTTTCTTGGACTTATACCAGTGGTTTGCCAGGGGCTTTCGGGCCTTTGGTCACAGACTGAAGGCTGCACTGTCGGCTTCCCTACTTTTGAGGTTTTGGGACTCGGACTGGCTTCCTTGCTCTCCAACTTGCAGCACCTATTGTGGAACTTCACCTTGTGATTGTGTGAGTCAATATTCCTTAATAAACTCCCCTTCATATATACATCCAACCTATTAGTTCTGTCTCTCTAGAGAATCCTGACTAATACACTTGTTATCAGCAAGAAAAGAAAATGAACAAAGATTGTCTTTGATAATCCAAATGCTTCTTTGACAAAGGTATTATAGTAAATAGATTCATATTAGTGGAGTGTTCCCAAACAACAACAACAAAAGAAATAACTTCATTTGTATTTTTGAAGATTTCTTCAAATTAACTTTAAAGTTACCGTATAAAGATACTTAGAATTAAAATCCAGTTTCTGGTCTGGAATGTAAGGAGCTTAGAAGTCTCTACTCTGTTTTAACAGGTAAAAAGCTGAATAAACTGAAAAATCAGCAACTCTTCTTAGATCCAGAAGAGAAATGAGATCACAGGGCAAACCACTTCCCCAAAGTTGAAGAGACAGCCAGAAAAATACAGAAATAAAAACCATAACACTCTGATTTTAAAAAATCAAAGGAGAACTAAAGAAATAGAGATAAATTCCATTTTTATGGGTAGAAAGATAATATTAAGAAGTCAAATCTCCCAGTTTGATCTGTAGATTCAATGCAATCCCAATCAAAATCCCAGAAACATATATTGTGGATATCAGCAAACTGATTCTAATGGGTCATTACATGGAGAAGCAAAAGGCCCAGATTAGCCAACACAAAATCAAAGGAAATAACAAAATTGGAGGACTAACGCTACTCAGTTTCAAGACTTAATACAAAGCTACAATAATCAAGATCATTTGATATTGACAAAAGAATAGATAAGTACATTAGTGAACAGAATGGAGAGCTCAGAAATAGACCCACATAAACATAGTCAACTGATCTTTGATGAAGGAGCAAAGGTAATACAATGGAAGAAAACAGCCTTTTCAATAAATGGTGCTGAAACAAGTGGACATCCACATGCATACAATAATCAAGACGGAGACCTTACACCCTTCATAAAGTTAACTCAGAATGCAGCACAGATATAAATGTAATATGTAAAACTATAAAACTCTTTGAAGATAACACAGTAGAAAATCTATATAACCTTGTGTATAGTGATGACTTTTTAGATACAACACCAAAGGCACAATTTATGAAATAAAGAATTGATAGCTGGAGTTCATCCAAATTGCAAATTTCTGTTTTGCAAAAGATATTGCCAGGAGAATGTAAAGATATGCCGCAGATTGGGAGAAAATATTTGCAGGCATATCTGACAAAATAATGTTATCCAAAATATGCAAATAATTCTTAAAACTTAACAACAAGAAAACAAACAACCAGTTCAAAACCTAGGTCAAAGATCTTGGCAGACACCCCACCAAAGAAAATATACAGATGACAAATAAACATATGAAAGGGTGTTCATAAAATTTGTTGTCAGGTAAATGCAAATTAAAACAAAAATAAGATACCACTATACATCTGTTAGAATGGTCATAATCCAGAACATTGCAACACAAAATGTTGGAGAACATGTAGACCCACAGGAACTCTCATTCATTGCTTGTGGGAATGAAAAAATGGTACAGCCACTTTGGAACAGTTTAGTAGTTTCTTCCAAAACTCAACATACTCTTATCATACTTTCCAGTAATTGTGACCCTTGGTATCTACCCAAAGAAGCTGAAATTTTATAGCCACACAAAAACCTGCAGAGGAACGTTTACAGCAGCTGTACTCATAATTGTCAAAACTTGTAAGCAACCAATATGTCCTTTAGTAGGTGAATAGAAAAATAAATGATGGTACACGTAGTCAGCAGAATATTGTCCAGAACTAAAAGGAAATGAGCTATCAAGCAAGGAGAAGCATGGAGGAAACTTAAATGTATATTATCAAGCAAAAGAAGCAATCTGAAAGGGCTTTATACTATATGATACAAATTACATATGACATTCTAGAAAAGGCCAAACTGTGAAGCCAGTAAAAGGATCCATTGTTGCCAGGGGTTGGGGCTAGTGATAGGAGATAAATAGGCAGAGTCCAGAGGATTTTTAGGGCAGTGTAAATACTGTGTGATACTACTCTGATGAATATATGTCATTGTATATTTATTCAAACACACAGAATGTACAAACCAACAGAGAACATAAACTATGAGCTTTGGGTGATAATAATGTATCAATATATATTCATGAATTATAACATGTATAACTTTTGCGGGAGATGATACTAATGGGGACAGCTATACATCTGTGGGGGCAGGTGGTATATAGGAAATATTTGTACCTTTCAATCAATTTTTCTGTGAACCTAAAATTGCTCTAAACATAAATATAATAAAATAGAATTGGTCTGAAAGTGTATTTTAAGAAGAGACAACTTAAAGAGATCAATTAAAATTGAATATTATCTGACAATTTAGCAACTCTTCATTTCTAATTAGTTTAATTTTTTTGATATTAGTTTACCTTTATAAGATTTATGGTAGAATAGGGAGTTATATTTGCTGTGTACTTTTATGATTATTTATTATAATCACAAGTTGAAATTATTCAGTTTTTTTATTCATCAGTCCACTTGCCTCTATTATCAAGGCACATAGAGTTATTGATTATTAAAAGATGCTTCCAAGAAGTACTCTTCCTGGTTGTTTGAATGTAATTGAGTAAGCTTGTCAATTTATTGGTATATTCAGCAGTTTAAGAGCTTGCAGTTTTGATTTTCTATCCCTTCCTTGCTTGGGCAGTTCCTTCTTGTACAACATGCTTCAGTATTCGTGATTCCTTGCTGAGCACCGGAGCAAAATGTTGCAATCCTGTTAATTTGAATATCTCCCTCACCTTACGGCTCAAATCATTCATCTAATATTCTCAATTCAAAGTACCTTGGAAACTGGTATGGTGGTATGCATATTTGAAATCCACAGATACATGAATTAATGTATTTATCCAACAATGTAGTGTTTTCCTTTATCAAGTTATTTGATAGAGATGCTAATAGAGTAACTTTGAATTTTGTCCCTAAGCACCTGGTATAAGTGCTAATATGTAAATAAGCCAAAGAGTAGTTCCCACATTAGCTGACAGGAGGATTCATCTATGCATAATGATGTGCTGGATGAATCTCATTCTTGCTTTAGTGCAACTAAGCATGCAATAGCCTGTGAGGATGAGGCAAAGAAAAGGTTAATTCTCAGAGGCTCATCTTTCTCTACACTAACTAATTAATAATGGAATTCATTAGAATTATTTAGCTTATGAATATATGAAATTTAAATTTTATATTTCTTTCATGTTATAATTTGAGAATGAAACTATAGGTGACACAGGGAGACCTATTCTACACAAATGTGCATTAAATTTAAATTTAGTCATCTCTACTTATTGACTTTTACTAAATGCAGATCAGTTTTTCAAATGCTCAAGAGGAGAGCAATGGAGAAAAAGAAAGAGAAAGGAAGAGAGACTATAACAAATGCTACCTGTACGTCTGCTACAATGAATTCTTAATAATTGTTATGAAGCCATATTATCAATGTAAATTGAACACAGCCCAGAGATGAACTTGGTATGACTTTCAATTGTGTGAAGGTATTAGATTCACTTATAAAGTAAACATTTATTCAGCACCCACTGTGTTCCAAACCTATAAAAAATGTTGGAAATAAAAGTGAATGTAGCCAGGTGCGGTGGCTCCTGCCTGTAATCCCAGCACTTTCAGAGGCCGAGCTGGGCAGATCACTTGAAGTCAGGAGTTTAAGACCAGCCTGGCCAACATGGTGAAGCCTTGTCTCTACTGAAAATGCAGAAATTACGGGGCGTGGTGGCAGATGCCTGTAATCCCAGCCACTCAGGAGACTGAGGCAGGAGAATCGCTTGAACCCAGGGGGCAGAGGTTGCAGTGAGCCAAGATTGTGCCACTGCACTCCAGCCTGGGCGGCAGAGCCAGACTGTGTCTCAAAAAAAGAAAAAAAAAAAAGTGAATGAGACAAAGACACCAGTTTCAGTGAACCACAGGAGAAGAGAGGGCAGGGAGGAGACTCATAATAATGCTTGCTAAGTATCAGGTATTGTTCTTAGAGGTCTGTCTGAATCAACTCATTTGGTTCTCACTCTTATAAAACGTATATATCTCTGTGGGAAAGATACTTTACTCCAGTTTCACAGATGAGGAAACTTTGGCACTGAACACTGATATTAACTTATCTAAGTTAATGTAGTTATTCCACTAACCAGGAGAGGTGAAGTCATGTGTCTATACCAAAGAAATCATAAGAACATAGAATAAAGGTCTATTGTGTCTTTTCTTGCTCAAGTCATAGTCTTACATGGCTTGGGAATTCCTCCTTCAAGAGGTCACTCAGAGATCAAGGTTGCTTCCACGTTGTAGCTACAAAACTATAACTAAGACATTGGAAATACCTAGTTTTCAAGGTCATCATGGAGGGTTAGGGAGGGTGAGGGGATTGATCATGGGGATTATGAACAGTCCTGGAAATGACGAACGCTACTTCCTTCATATCCATTTGCTAAATCAGTCATGTGGTTCCAACTTAATATAAAGCAATCTAGGAAATGTGGTTCTTCTATGTGCTTTTAAGACAACATGAACTGGTGAACTGACAAATTTGTGTCACAGTTAATGAGTGGCACAGATAAAATTTGAATCTAGACAGTCGTACAGTGGTTGGTCACCCTCTTAACCATTAAGTGCTTCCTATAAAGAAATATTTATAATGCAATGGGGCAAATGAAGCCAAGCAGATAAATGAACATTGGAGAGCTAAAGGAGAGCACTTTGTAGTCAATAAGGCCTCATCAAAATCACATGTAACATGATAAAGTTTGGTATTTGTCCTTCTGAATAAACAAGGTGATATGTCAACACTGTACTCTGTTCTTATACAGTATTTCTTTGTCAAGAAAAATATATTCTATGGTTCAGTCTTATTGTGTACTTTTATTATACTGTTATGTATTTAACCTAAAAAAGGGATAAACTCTGACTCTGTGTGCTTTTCATTCTTATGTTAAAACTAAAATATAATTTACACATGCAATATAAGCATATATGCAAAACCAATAAAATTCAAATCAACATGAATTTAATATGACAGATAAAATTATTTTGTTGAAACTAAATTGCAATTCCCATTGTGACTCTGATTTTGATTGCTATATTGCAATTCCTTTGATTTTGGCATGACTCATCTGCTGGTTGCCCTTGATGGCTTCAACTTTCCTACCATAGTTTTCTATTTGAATAAGTAGGAAACATTTGTTTATGTAGCACTTTCTCATATCATTTGGCCTTCGGTTGTGTTGGTGCAAGATATAGCATTTACATGTTAAGTTGGACTCTGTCTTACATTAATTTGCCTGTGCCTTCTAAAGTGGAATTACCTGGAGGCAATTCAATTGTAAGTATAAATGCAAACTCTATAAATGGGGATTAAAGTATAAATGGGGATTAAAATTGTCTAAGAGAACTCACACATGTAATGGATATCTTTTTAGTATGGGACCCATGAGTTTCTAAAACTACTGGGAGATAATGCATAAGACCTGCAACACAAACTAACAAGGGGTAGGCTTTTTAAAACTAGGGAAATAGCTTCATTTTTTGTTTTAAAGAAATAATGGGTGTCTCTAGAGAAGAGTAGGAGCAGGGTTCTATTATTTGACCCATGTAGGCTATGTGTAATCTCAGCCAGCCTGGATTCAATTCTTCATATCCATGCCCTGGCACTTTATTGCAACTGATTTGTAATCTTTGTGCATTTTCCACATAAAATATTTTCTGTAATATTATGTAAAAGTGAAAAATGGCTTTGTTGAGTAGGCGTTGTTAAATTTATAAGTTACAAACAATACTAAAGCCTGAAATTTAGATGGACACCTGGAATCATGGAAATCTTAAGTTTAGTAAAAGTCATGGGTCTTTTTTTTTTTTTTTTTTTTTTTTTTTTTTTTTTTTTTTTTTGAGATGGAATTTTTCTCTTGTTGCCCAGGCTGGAGTGCAATGGTGCAATCTCGGCTCACAGCAACTCCGCCTCCTAGGTTCAAGCGATTCTCTTGCCTCAGCCTCCCAAGTAGCTGGGATTACAGGCATACGCCACTGCGTTCGGCTAATTTTGTATTTTTAGTAGAGATGAGGTTTCTCCATGTTGGTCAGGCTGGTCTCGAACTCCCGACCTCAGGTGATCCACCCGCCTTGGCCTCCCAAAGTGCTAGGATTTCAGGCATGAGCCACCATGCCCGACCTAAAGTAATGGGTCTTGTATTTGTAGAGATTCACATTTTTTGACAGCAAAGTAATATATTACTGAATGAAACAATAATTCAAACCCAGATAAAAATTGAAAACAAACATTTTTACTTTACTCTTTTCTTTCCCCAGTTTTCCCTACTTTTCTACTTTTTAAAAATACTTCTCCCTCTTCCTTTTCTGTTTCAGTCCTCCCCTCACTCTCTCTTCATTTGGTTTATCATTAAATGAGGATTATGAAATAGATACTATTTGTCAGGTATTATGCTAAACACAGAGGATTCACAGATGCATAAGAGGCAGTCTTGAATTTCAAGGAGATTTCAGTGTAGTAGGAAGTAGAAACACAATAAATTATTTAGGTGATGGGCTGAGGTGGTTAACACCTAGGAAAGGAAGATACAGTTGAATTGAAATGGAGGGGCCAAAAAATTTGGCAAGGGAAATTTTGAGGCTAGGTGAGGGTTAAGAGGGGCTTCTAAGAGTAATCTTTTACACTGAATCTTTAAGGACACATAGGCTACTCTGGTGGTCATTTAGACCCACGGCAGAATGTATTACAGCACACAATACATATTTAAAAACTTTCTGCACACATGGGGAGGGATTATCTCTGAAACAGATACCTGATTATTTCTGTTGAGCCTATTATTAATGGTATTACACTTTTATGTCCATTAGAAACACCTGAAGTGTTAAATAAGCAGGTTGGTATGTAGACCCTTTCCCCAAAGAAACTAATTAGATCTGTAGCAGGACTGAGCAATCAGTGTTAAATCCTGATTGTTTAAGCAGGTGATCCAGAGTCTATAGATTTATAAACTCCACCACATTTGGCTTGCAAATATAATGATAGGTTTGCAGTTGTGTTTGGCTATAAGGGTTGTTTTTTTTTAAATAAAAAAGAAGAATTGTTGAGAGTACACTGGGTAGAGGTGGCTGAAGCACATTTATGAAGATATAACCAGAAAAGAGAATCTCTGAGAATGTTAGAAGTGAGGTGCTTCCTGAGGTGAAATGGGTAGTAAAAAATTGTGAAAGCTGCAGTAGTGTAAGGGATGCAGAATGTCTAAGTGTAGCAATTTATAATGGTTGACTTGTTTTTGTTTTGTTTTAATAAAAAATCTCTTTTGCTTCACAAAAGCTTTAGTAAAGTTGACTGCATAAACATGGTTAGCTGTATGTAACTTATTTTTATTTAAGACATTAAGAAAGACGTTTTATCAGTCATGTGCTAGAGCCAAGCTGTACAGCATGGAAGTATACAATTTCTAAAATTACAGCGATTTTGTGAGGTAGTTGCTAAATATAACCATCATTAAAAATTAACATATAAACTTACATATAAAAATTAACATGTAAGCTTACAAGCAAATATATTGTATTAATAATAGCTAATATATATTGAAAACATATCATGACCTAATTATTTTACTACAATGTACTATTATCTTTGTTTTTGAAGCTATTGATGCCTACTGTATCTAAGTATGTATATACATATGTATATACATTTATATCTGAGTAAACTAAGTATACTCAGACACAATAGATATTAAATAACCTGAAAAGCAAAGATATGTACGCAGTGGTATACTACTGCCCATCTCTTCTCAAGTCTTCATACAGAGACCTCTCATTGGTATCTTAGAAATTGTCACGATGGGAGAATTTGCAACATGAAAATTATCAAGCATTGTAGAGAAAGACCCGGTATTTTTCTTGTTTTCTTTTGAAAGCTGGTTCTTAACTCACTGTCTTAGTGGACTACTTTTTTGTCTTTCCTCCCTCCCCACCCTTCCTTTTCCTTTTGTCTTTCTTCTTCCCTCCCTTTCTTCCTCTGTCCTTCCATTCTTTGTTTTTTCCACTTTACCCATCTGGTATTCATTTTCCTTTCATAGGGCTGTGGCTTTTGAGAAATACCTACTTGTACTAACAGCCTGTCTACTTTTTATGACATGAGTCAGTGGAATATAAAGAATTTAGAGTAAACCAATCTAAACATCTACACATTCTATTCTCAGCCGTAGCTGATTCTGAGAAATGCACTTGACTCAAGTCAGGCTAGTCACAGATAAAATTTTACACTTGATCTTAGCCAAAAGGCTGAGAAACTATAGATAAAATTTTAATTGCAATCCCAACATTTTTGTTTGAAAGGCCTGGGAAACAGTCTATTACTTTTCCTTTGGACATTAATCACCGGGATAATAGCCTGTGGATTCCTGGCACTAACATAGTGGCTAGGAGGGAAGATGGCTTGAGGGTGAAGCCAGGACAAAAAAAGAACTAGGCACACAACATAGTGTGCCCTGGTCATATCATCTGAGCCCTAGATTAAGCTATATCTGGATTATTCACTTCCTTGAATGAACACATTACTTTTCTTCATTAAGTATGTTTGGGGGTCTTTCCCACATTAGTTATATAAAATCTTCCAATTGCAGCAGACTGAACTTTATATCTTGTATAAAATAGCGCAAAACAGAAATCGTTCCTATGGGCTGGTGAGATAATCCATGAACTGGAGAAGCAAGAGTCCAGGCAGAACCTGCGGAGATAGCAGAGATTCACCAAGAAAAAAGAAACTGAGCTCTCAGACTTGGCAACTAGTGATGGTTACATTATTCACTATGTTTAACTTTACTATCTATTAGTATTTGGTCTTTAAATAGTAATTATTTTTTATTCTATTGTTACGCAGTTTTACAATCTGCATTTCTTGGTTTTATGTATTTTACCTGAAGGATTAGTTAAAATAAATATTTCATGAGGTCAAAGACTGTATTTTTGTTTTGTTTTTAACCTCACATCATCCCATCCTTTGAAATATTGTGTGTTTGAGAAATGTTGTTAATTGATTAACTACATTTTATTGCATCTTAGGGAGAGATCTTAGTATCAAAATTCTTTTGTATTTCCATTATTTATTGTAATGGAAATATTATATATTTCCATATATAGGAAAATTATATATATCCTAGAGTGCTTTCGTGAAAAAAATGGATAATAAATTGAGCAAATTAGATCAATATCCTCTATCTGTGATAACTTATAAATAAGAAGATTAGGGGAAGTGATAGAAGATGAATTTTCTTGTTAAGGAGTTCATGCATTAAGTAGAACTTAAAATAGTTTGATCCTGGGGTGACCATACATTCTATTTGCCACTTATGCTGGCAAATTATTAATAGCACTCTCTTTAATTCTCAACAGTGTCCCAGTTTTTATGATAAATTACATTGCCCAGTAGTTATTAAAATATTTCTCAAACCTGGATATCATCTGAATTACCAGGAGACAGATTTTTTAAAATATAAAGTATTTCCAACATGTAAAAAGAAAGAAAATAATAGAAACCTGTATGCCCACAATCAAAATCTGATAAATGTTAACATTTTGCCATTTTTCTTTAACTGTTTTCTTGTAAAAGCAAGACAATATTACAATTAGTATTAATAGATCTACTATCCCAATCTTGTCATCTTCCCTTTCTCCCCAGAGATAATTATTATGGTCAGTAAATTATCCTGCCTATGCATTCATTTATATTTTGATTGTGTGTGTATTAAAGACTTAGATGTAGTAATTTGCACAGTTTAATACTGCTCATATAAAAGTTACTAAAACAAAAACAGCAATATATATTTTTATGAAAACATTTTAAAAATATGAATTACTGAACATCTCTCCTATGCATTAATTCAGAATGTTTTGGATTTGGAACCAGGAATATATATTGTGTCCCAGATGATTTTGATATGTAGATAGCTTTGGGAAATTTGATTCTTGTCAGATCCCAAACTAATTTACAATGTTTAATTAGATTTATAATATCTAGCTCAATGGGCTAGAGATTCAATATTGAATATAGGCAATAAACATCTGAGGATGAAATCTGATAAGCTAAACAGATCAACTTTTCAGTGATCTTTAAAATACAGCCTGTTATGTTTTCCTCTTATCATATTAGTATATTAGTTTCACATGGGTTTTCAAGGGTGAGAACTATGGAATTTCCGCCTATTATTTCAATTCCCAAATTGAAGTAGGCCAATTAAGCTGTGAAGCAAGACAATTAAACTGTGTGGTCATGGGCATACAGCAATATACTAAAAATTACATTTAGGAAATACTTATGTGAATAAAAGATAATGCTAATGCATTATTGAGTTTTAGGAAAGGCCAAAAACATTTTAGAAAACATTAATGGGTTCAGAGAATGGATGCTGAGAATATGCTCTTAATGTATTGAATTAAGAAAGAATAATACAGAAGGCAAAAATGAACTTTCAGAATAGAAACTATTAAAGAAGAACAAAGGTATAGGCCTAAGTAAATTGCTAATTCCTTATATGCACTGAAAAGTATCTAATTTCAAGCACTTTACTAAATTTATTGAAATTCTTAAAGTATTATATATTTGACTTCCTTAATCATTGCATGTTTTGTCTCTTTTTAACCAAAACCAACTGACCTGGTATGCTCTGATTATATGAGTGTTTACACAATTGTCCTTGAGTCCTAAAGCAAATTGTGATTCATTTCATACAATGGTACTAATGACAGAAAACAACTTAGAAAATAAACTTTGAGACTTCTGGAAAGTTTCAAGTGACATATCCTAAATATTTACATGTATATTTACATGAGACTTCATTGACAGATTCTCACCACCAAACTTCATCAATCAAGCATCATTTGGAGTGAATTGGAAAGATACATATTCTCAAAATATCTTCAAAAGATTTAATGATGTCACTCTATGTTTCTAAAAGTTACAGTGACTTTAGCACCTCATCATTTTACTTGTCTTTTGGAGTCTCAAGATAATAGAAAGGGATTAATGAAAAGGATAGGATAATTTGAGAAGAAATTGTGGTTTGCAACTGAGCTATCAAATAAATCACCCTCTAAAGGAGACAACAATAGAGAAGATTTTGGCTCTAGCCATTGGGTAAAGATAAGCATTCAAAATGAGATAATGAAGGCTGGGGTAGATAATAGCTTATCCAGCAGAGCGACGTTTCCAATTAATGTTAATAGAAGCGTATAGAATTTCACAATACTGCTGTTAGCCATTCTTAGAATTTTGTTAACATCTGTATGCCTATCCTTTATTCAACACCTCGAATAAAAAAGTGGGGAAAAATTGAATCAATGCTTCTTTATCGAAGGTAAGGGAGATTTTAATTGAGAATCACATTTTTTTAAAGTGGTTTAGAAAAAAGTAAGGTGGTTTCACATCGCTCTTTATTACACAGATAATTCTTACATAAGTTTTGACCCCATTAATCTGCTAATTAAATATCACAAGTGTCTGAATCTGTGGGAAACACTGGACATCTAGAAATGAAAAGGCAGATGCAGTTACTGCAAATTATGGTACCCCATGGTAAATGCAATGTAGGGAGATTACAAGGTGCTATGAGAACATGTATGAAAGTTACTTAACCCAGGCTTAATGGTTAGGAAATGCCTTCCAGTGAGAGAGAACTAAATCAAGAACAGAAAGAAAGGTGGGGGTTAAGCTAAAAGGATAGGGGTTGGGGGTTAAAGTTTATGATAAAATTAACAGCATGTGCAAAAACCTGTAATAAGGATAATGTGCTTAAATCACTAAAAGAAGTTAGCTTTGATAGACTCCTAAGAGGAACAGGGAATGAGATTGATGAGACACATAGCTGAAAAATGGTCCAATGATACTTGAATTTGATTATAGGAACTGTGGATAGTTATTGAAGTCTAGATGTGATCATCCTTGGGTTTTAGAGAGGTTCCTTTAGTTCATTGTGGAGAATAGATTAGAGGAAGTCTCAAACGGAGGGAGGGAGAGCTTTCAGTAGTCCACGTGACTCTAGAAAAGGGTAGAGGCCAATAAGAGAAATAGGCGGATTGACAGATTTTGGGGGTGGTACTGACAGAACTTGGTGATTAATTGGAGTTGATGATAAGGGAATAAGAAGAAATAAGTGTAACATCCAAGGTGAATCTTGCTGTTGGTAAGTGGGACTAGCGTATTGTAATGCCCTTGAATGAGGTGGGAATTACTGGGACACAGATATGGAAGAAGATAAAAGTTGTATGTAAGGAACATGTTTACAATAGGATTTAGGTAGGTGGCTGTATGTAACCGTCTGATGTTCACGGGAGTTCCTTGGGCTGAGGTTATGTTTTGGAGAGTCATGAATGTTAAGATATTAATTGGAATCATAGCGGTGAATGAGGTGTCTTATTGTATAGAAAGAAAAGAGATGAGGGAACAGCACAGGATTTTCTGGAGGAAAAACATTGAACAGAAAAGCATACTTCAAAAAAGAAAAAACCAGGGATGTGGAATGAAAAGAAAATGGAAAATTCAGGGAGAATTAGGACAAGTATGGAAGTCTGCTTGATATGAGATGGGTCTTTTATAGAATGCAACAGATAAGAGAGTGGCGTTAGTTACACATGGGGGAAGAGCAGAGTTGCTTCACTAAATCATTTTATATCTAAGACACTAAGACAGAACAGGAAGCAGGTTGAGATTACCTGACTGCAGATTATAAAAGGAGTAATTCCAGTTGTTATCTGGTAGATAAGTTTGCTGTTCTGATCTCCCAAAGATACTATATTTTGAGAAACTATATAAAATTTTGATAAACACTAGATCTGGAATTCTAATATAACACAATCAATTTCATGTCTCTGTTGATGTGGTTTCAATGTTTTAATAGTCAGTCTAAAGAGTTTTTGCCTTTTTAAAATGACAGAACATGATAGCAAAGCCATCAAGTATCAGATTTCAGAGATTTAGTCAGTCCTATCAATGTATAAATATAATGGGTTGGATGTTTTTATGAGAAGTATTACCACTAAGATTTTTATATTTTTCTTCTTCTCTGTCTGTAATGATGCGAAGCAAGATTGGGATTTTTGCTCTTTAAGCATTTTTGCTAAAATTTTGTAAAATGTATGAATTTTAAAATCATCATTCTTCAGTGTCAGGTATTTTTTACAATCTAATAATAACTGTCACCCCAAAATCTTTTTTTGTTGTTGTTGTTTTGCCGTTTTTGAGAATCTGAGGAGGAATAACACTGTTAGAAAATATATTGGGTCTTAAGTTTCCCAATGAAAGCCCTAGTTCTTAAAATATATTATGCTTGAAGGTGAGATCTGCTTCAACATATAAAAAAGCAGCATTCTCAAATACTTTTAAAATCAGAGTTCACACTTTGATCATACATTTCCACTTTATCTTTTGAAATGTTCAATGTAACTGACAAAGACTGCTGCATCACAGTCTAAAATCAAAGGACTTATTATTTCCGTAATCTAGGAATTAGGTATGGAGTTTTCATTTCTTATAAGTGCATAATAGGGAGATAACACTTGCATTTTCATATTAGTTGGCACAGCAGCAAGTAGTAGAACTGGCCGGTGAAAGTAACTATATTCTGACAAATATTTTCACTTAAAATTAACATTTTGTTTTGCTCTTTAAAATAGACTGTATTTTTAGTTCTTTCAATATGTTAAAATTTAAAAACTCTCTACTGCTCCTTGCAGGAAGCATGAATGGATTATATAAAAGATTATGTACTCATATTTACAGCCAACAAAATTATTGTACTTTTTTCCTAATATATAAATTAGGGTAGACACCCACTCTAGCTAAGCAAAGGAAAAATAAAACTGCAAATTTTCAGTGGCTTATTTTTTTCTTATGTAAAGCTTGATACAAATCAGGCAGCCTTTTTTGATCTTAGGCTACAACATGTAGAACATGATAGTTAGGAATGCTGCAATAAGAAGAGGAACACTGGTGGTGAACTGTGTTGGCCAGAACAGGTTGAATAGCTGGAACCTAACTATGGAAAAGGCTGAGGAAAGCAGAACACACAAAATACTAAGTACTAATTGCTTCTGCCACACTATGTGCTTTATAAAACTGGAAGGTTAGTGAAAAAACCCAGATTCGAGAAAGCCTACAACCAGGAAGATCTGGAGAAAGAAGGATCTTAAGGAAAGAACTAAGTCTTGGAGACTTTCTGTTTTCATCTTCTACTCTTCCCTGTTTGGATAATTTGCTTATGTGGTTTGTTGCAGGTTTTCAGTTGTGTTTTTCTAATTAATTTGTAGAAGTTCTTTATATATTCTGGATGTAAGCCCTTCAAAAATTATGTTTTGCTTTGCAAATATTTTCTTCCATCCAACAGTTGTCTCTTCACTCTGTTGATTGTTTCCTTTGCTGTGCAACTTTTCAGCCTAATGCAATCCCATTTGTGTATATATGCTTTTGTTTTCTTGTTTTGGGGATAATGTTAATAAGTTCTTTGGAAGGCTTATGTTAAGACGGTTTCTTCCTATGTTTTCTTCTAGAATTTCTACAGTTTCAGGTCTTAGATTTAAGTTTATTATTCATTTCGAGTTGATTTTTGTATTTGGGGTGAGATAAAGATCCAATTTTATACTTTTCATATGGATATCCAGTATTCCCAATACCATGTATCGAAGACCCTGTCCTTTCTCCATTGTGTGCAAGCGGCTATTATTCAAAATATTTAAGAAACTCAAACAACTTAATAGCAAGAAAACAAATAACCTAATAAATAAATGAGCAAAGAGTCTGAATAGATATTTTTCAAAAGAAGGCATATAAATGGCCAATAGATATATGAAAAAAATGCTCAACATCACTAATCATCAGGGAAATACAAATAAAAATCATGAGATATCACCTTACACTTATTAGGATGGGCAAAAGGACAAGAGATAATCAGTGTTGGTGAGGATGTAGAAAAAAGGGAACTCTTGTGCACTTTGGCAGGAATATAAATTACTATGATCATTATGAAAAATGGTATGGAGGTTCCTCAAAGAATTAAAAATAGAACTACTGTATGATCCAGCAATCTCACTTCTGGGTATATATCCAAAGGAAATGAAGTCAGTATATCAAAGAGATAGCTGCACTCCCATATCTATTACAGCATTATGTAATAACCAAGATATAGATGCAACCTAAGGATAGATGAATAAAGAAAATTTGATGTGTATACTCAATGGAATCTTATTTGGCATTAAAAAAAGAAAAAGCCATGTCATTTGTGACAACATGAATGAACCTGAGGACATGATGCAAGTGAAATAAGCCAGACATAGAAAGACAAATACTGTATGCTCTCACTTACATGTGGAATCTAAAAATGTTGTACTCATAAAAGTAGAGAGTAGAATGGTAGTTACCAGGGACTGAGGATGTGGAATGGAGAGCTGTTGGTTCAAGGGAACAAATTTTCAGTTAGAAGGAATAAGTTTATAATAATACAGTTAATAACATGCAGTTCATAATAATATATTGTATATTGGAGACTGTATTAGTCCGTTTTCCTGCTGCTGATAAGGACAAGACTGGACAATTTACAAAGGAAAGAGGCTTAATTGGACTTAAAAGTTCCACGTGGCTGGGGAAACCTCACAATCATGGCAGAAGGCAAGGAGCAGCAAGTCACATCTTATATGGATGGCAGCAGGCAAAGAGAGGGTTTGTGCAAAAAAACTCCCATTTTTAAAACCATCAGATCTCGTGAGAACCATTCACTATCACGAGAACAGCATGGGAAAGACAACCCCCCGCCCCTGCCTACATGATTCAGTCATCTCCCACCTGGTCCCTGCCACAACACATGGGAATTATGAGAGCTACAAGATAATATTTAGTTGGGGACACAGAGCCAAATCATATCACAAGCCACACAGTTAAGACTAATATATTATGTATTTGAAAATATCTAACAAAATAGATTTTAAATGTTGTCACCACAAAAAGATAAGTACATAAGGTGATGAATATGTTAATTACTTTTATTTAATTGTTCCACATTGTGTACATATATCAAAACATCACATCATACCATAGAAATGATATATTTTTGTCAGTGAAAAATAAACAAGTAGCTTTTAAAATTAAAAATGTGCATATATACATGTGTACCCTATGGTTTGATATTACATTACCTCAATTACTTATTTGAAGAACTGACATTCTAAATTATAATGCAGAGAAATTTACCCTTCCCCCATGCTTGTAGATAAGTGTTTTCTGTAACTTGTTTAGAAGTTTCTTTCTCTCTCTCTCTCTCTCTCTCTCTCACACACACACACACATACACACACAGAAATTCTGTTGGGATCATTGAGAATAAATGAATCTTCAGAACTTAGATTGGAAATGGACATCTTTAAAAAATTAAATCTACCAATACATGGACATAGTATATGCCACTCTTTCAGGGTGTTTTTTAAAATTTCTATCAATAAAGTTTAACAGTTTTTCAGTAGAGGTCTTATACATCTTATGCTACATATGTTTAAAGATACTTGACATGTTAGATAATTTGAATCTTTAAAAGTATTTTCATAACTACTTCTTGCTGCTATATAGAAATAAAATTGAGTTTTATATTCTATTTCAATATGACCTGTAAATTCCCTAAATCTTCTTAATAATACTAATGGTTTATCTGAATTTTTTTTAATATTTTCAATACAATCATTTTATTTGTGAATAGTGAAATTCACTTTTTCTCCTTTTTCTAGCTCAGTAACTTTATTTATGTTTTTCTCTCTATTTATTTATTTTTACTGCTTAGGAACTTAAAAACTAAGTTAAATAGAAGTGGCAATAAAGATTACAGTTTTCCTGATCTCAAAAGAAACAGTAATTTTTAAAATCATAGTATATTTTCTATAGAGTTTTATTTTTATGGACATATACCAGATTAAGAAAACTTTCTTTTATTCTAGTTTGCTAAGATTTGGATTTCATAGAATATTTCTGCATGTATTGAGATAATCACATCCATTTTTTAAAATTTGTTAATGAAGGAAAATGCAATATTGAAGCAACCTCATATTCCTGAAATAGACCTGAACTTGGCTGTCATGTATTATCATTTTTTATATTATTATTATTATATATTATAATTTTAAATTTGCAAATATTTTGTTTAGAATTTTTGCATTGGGATTAAAGTTGGCCTTTACTTTTTTTTTTAACTTTTCTCATCCCTATTTTATTTTTATTCAAGGTTCATAAAACGCATGAAATGATTTGCTTTCTATTTATTTTTCTCAAATGTTTAGTTAAATATATCAGAGACATATTCTTCATAGAAGGTTTAAAATTACAGATCCATTGTCTTCAGTAAATAACATTTCAGGTTTCCGATATCTGTTTTGTTCGTTTTGGTAAGTTATAATTTTCTAGGAATGTGCTTAATATGTATGCACTTCAAAATAAATTTAGTTATAATGTTGATTATAATTTCCTTATTAGCTTTTTAATGACTAAAGGATCTATACTGATGGCTTTTCCAAGCCCGGTACTGGATGCTTGAATGTTCACTCATTTTCTTGTCTGTCAGCCTCAGCAGGAGTTTGTCAATTTTACATTTGGCTTTTTTCTTTGTTTTTCCAATGAGTTACTTTGGCTTTGAGGACTTAAGATATATTTGTTTTTAATTTTACTATTTTCTCAATAATATTATTAATAGCTATTAATATTATTACTTTTCTGTTGGTTTTCTATCTTCTTTTTTCTAATTTTATGAGACGGATGCTTTCACTATTTCTCGGCCTTTCTAAATATATAGGTACAGTTACGAGTTTTATGTACTACTTTTGGTATGTAGTGTTTTCATTTTCCATAATCTTCAAGCATTTAGGAATTGTCTAGTTTTTTTTTGGTTACTAATTGCCAGCATAAATTCATTATGGTAAGAAAATAAACAGTGTATTTTAACACTTTGAAATTCTTTTAGAATTGACTTCATAGCCCAGTATATAGTCAATTTTAGAAAATGGTTTTATGTGTGCTTGCAAGGCAGCTATATTCTGCAATTGTTCCATTATCATCTTCAAATATTCAGTTTTTCCCCAGTTCCTTTGTGATTTACTACAGAGGAATATTAAGAGCTTCTACTCTAATTATCAATTTTTCCAATTATCATTTTATCTCTGTTAATATTTTCTTTTTTAATATTCAAGACCAATTATTAGATATTAAAAAATTGAAATGTTTAGTCTTGGTGAATTAAACTATTATTATGAAGTGACCCTCTTCATTTCTAACGTTTTTGCCTTAATGTTGACTTTTACCAATATTAATATATCTATTTCAAATTTCTGTTTGTTACTTTCTGTACAAAAAAAAGTTTTCCTAGCATTTAATTTAAATATCTATATCATTTATGTTTATATTATTAATATTTAAATATTTCCTCTATAAACATGTTATAAAATTTAATGCAATCTGACAATAAAAATACTAGAACATCAATTTCTTATATTAAATATAATTTGTTATACTAGACTTTATAGTTTGGCTTTACAATATGTTTCTCTTTGTTCTGCCTGTTCTGTTTCTTATTTCTAGTCTTCTTCTGTTTTGAAATTATTGTATTTTTTCGCTGGCTATGTTATTTTGAAGTTAAACAATCTAATTCTCTTTAGTTGTTAAGATATTACCACACACTTTTCTGACTTAAGCTAGTCAATTATTTTACCCTCCTCCCAGATAACATAAAGACTTTAGAACACATTAACTTCCATTAAACCATTCCAAACATGATTGTATTCTATTCTCTCTCTTTGTGTTTTTCTGCCTGAATAACTGCCTTTGATACTTTGTGACGTTTGGGGCTGTAACGGTAAATTTGCCAATTTTTAAAAAATTTCAAAATGTCTTCATTTTACCCTCATCCTTGAAAAGTATCTTCTCCAGATATAGTTCAGGTTGCAATTATTTTCTTTCAGCTCTTTGAAGATATCATTTTATTACCTTTAGCTTCCATCCTTGCTCTTGATACTTCAGCTAGAAATGTAACTGCTCTTTTTTGAAACTAATCTTTTTTCTTAATGCTATAGTCTGAATGTTTCCACCTATTTAAAATTCTCATGCTGAAGTCTAATCTCTAATGTGATGGTATTAAGAGGTACGGCCTTTGGGAGGTTATTGGGTCATGAATAATCCTTATAAATGGAATTAGTGTCCGTACAAAAGAGGCCCAAGAGAGCCTGTTTGCCTCTTCCATAATGTTAGGTTATAGTAAGAAGTCAATATCTACGAGTCCGGAAATGGGCCCTCATCAGACACTGAAATTGCCTGTGCTTTAATCTGGGACTTCCCAAACTCAAGAACCATGAGAAATACTTTTTTGTTGTTCATAATCTATCCAGTTTATTGAATTTTGTTACAGCAGCCTGAAAAGACTAAAATATTTTAATTGCTTTTTAACATTTTTGTCTTTGCCTTTTTTTCTGTACTTTTACTGTGATATGATAGATGTAGATTTAATTTACTTACTTGAGAAACAATACTTTTCACCCATAATCTCATAAAATATTTCATTACCACATTTTATTATTCTTCCAGGATTCCAAGATTATCCTTCCCATAACTTCTCCCTTTATCCTGTATGTTTCTCTCCTGTATTTTCTAATTTTTTTGTCTCTGTTCGTCTTTGTAGTTAATTTCTTCATTTCCCCCCTAAATTTGCTGTGTTTTCTTGATTGTTTCAATCTATTGATAGTAATATTTATTAATTCTAGAAATTCTATTTGATTCTTTTTTTCTAAGCTATTCAATCACTTTGTATAATTTTAAATCCCCTGCTTAAATTTTCAAGCCTGGCATTCATTTTTACTTCAAAATTTAAAAAGCATAGCTGTTTTATGTTCTAATTGTAAGTAACTCCAGTGTCTATATTCCTGCGTCTCTATGTCTTTTCACCTCCATCCTTCTGCTTATTTGAAAAATTACTCACTGTAATTATTTAATGATGGGATATTATTCTCTTCCTTCAGAGGTTATGCTTGACACATGGGGACACTAGCAATTCAGTTACTCCTTAATCTAATTCAATTTTTATTTATTTATTTATTTATTTATTTATTTATTTATGTATTTTTTGAGACGAAGTTTTGCTCTTGTCGCCCAGCTGGAGTGCAATGGCACAATCTCAGCTCACTGCAACCTCCATCTCCTGGGTTCAAGTGATTCTCCTGCATCAGCCTCCCAAGTAGCTGGGATTACAGGCACCCGCCACCATGCCCAGCTAACTTGTATTTTCAGTAGAGACGGGTTTTCACCATGTTGGCCAGGCTGGTCTTGAACTGCTGACCTCAGGTGATAGACCTGCCTCGGCCTTCCAAAATGCTGGGATTACAGGGATGACCCACTGCAACCAGCCCTAATTTTAAATTTCAAGATTTTCTGGTCCATCCAGATGACTTCGAGACTGGTTACATAGGAAGAGTTTAGCTTCAGTTAACCTTACTCCTGGGGGTATAACGTTTTCAGTATCCATCCAAAATGGTGGGGTGACTTAGTAGATCCCTCCTTGTTGGACCCTAGGGAGCAAGACAAAGATTTTTGTTCCTTTAATCCTCTAAGGCTTCAAAATCTGCAGCTTGGCCTAACCTCATCTTCTGGAAAGGAAAACGACCTTATTGCAAAAGGAGTCTGAGAGTAGGGCTCACTTTACTTCTCTGGATTCCAGACAATCGAGTCTCATTCAGGCCTCTAATTTATTATCTTATTCTTCTCTAGTAAACCTAAAAAATTTTGTTCTTAATGTGTCCAGCTTGCGAAGTTGCCTTCAGTGGGAGAGTTGATTAAAATTATCTAACTATTCTGGAATATTTTAATTTTTCCCTTTTTGCAGAGCAATCAGATATTTCATGGACCCTGTAAGATGTAGGGATCTCAGCTATAGTTCTTAACTTTATAAGACCCAAGTCCTTAACTTTAGCCTCCAAGGAATATTCAAATCCCTTCGCAGGCAGACCATTGAGTCAAGATCAGAGTCTGATGTTTCTAAGACTGTAATGACATTATTTAGTAAATCTCTCTCTCTTGCTCTAGACTCTTTCTCTATTTACTCATGGGGGAACCAACCTTCCTGCCTTCCTTCCATTGTCCTTTCCTTTTCCTTGTTACTCAGCTCAACTTCTATTTCTGATGTTGTTTTCCAGAATGTCCGAGTTTTGTTGGGAGGAGACAGAAACTGTGATAGCTTAATTTGCCACGTTGACAAATTCAGAAGTGTCAATTAAAAAGTCAAAAATAAAATCCAGTACTTCAAGAAAAAAGTCAATGTTTTACATTTATATATAAATATACATATACAAAATTATTTGTAGTTGAGCTTTTCAAGCTGCAGATAATCAACTACAAATATCTTTACGAATTGTACACATTTGTCAGATGTATATTTAGCAGTGTGCTACCAAGAGGGAAAACTAGCATGAGTCGTTGGCTCCTTCCGTCAAAATCATCACTAGGGAAACTATAAAAGTGAAAGAAATATGTGGATTCTGGGAATTAAAACCTGCAACAGAAACTACAATAAACCTCCAGAGACACCAAAGGTTGACATGATTTGTTGTTGTTGTTGTTGTTACAGAGTCTAGCTCTATCGCCCAGGCTGGAATGCATTGGCGCGATCTCGGCTCACTGCAGGCTCCGCCTCCCATGTTCACGCCATTCTCCTGCCTCAGCCTCCCGAGTAGCTGGGAATACAGGCCCCCGCCACCATGCCCGGCTAATTTTTTTTGTATTTTTAGTAGAGACGGAGTTTCACTGTGTTAGCCAGGATGGTCTCGATCTCCTGACCTGGTGATCCGCCCGCCTGGGCTTCCCAAAGTGCTGGGATTACAGGTGTGAGCCACAGCACCCGGCCAACATGATGTTTAGAGGAAGTAGCTGTTATTGCCCCATTTAGGGGAAATGAGTGGAGGGGCACCTGCTGCAGCAGTGAGAATTCTGTCCCCTTCTCCACTGTTTTCCTATCACTTCTTTGAGATGGCATTGCCTGTGCTTTCACTGCAACAGGTTCTACCTTGTTCAGGTGACCACGTGTAACATCAGGAATCCTCAAAAGTCCTGGAGTTCTATGTTGTTGATGAAAACTGAACCAAAAAAAAATTGTTTTCCTAGGGCATTTACTCTTCCATACTTCTCCCTCCAAATTTCCTATTATTGGTGCATTTTAACTTACAGGCACTCCCTCTTCTCAAAGCTGCTTTTTCTGAAGCACTGAATGGGGAATTTTTGAATATAGGAGTTCCCGCATGAGTGCCAACCAAAGAGAATGGTCAATAATATTTTCCTGTCCCTGGGTCTCTCTGCTTTGAACTCATTCCTTCTCTCTTTCTAAACTCAGTGCTAATACTGGGTCTAGACTTTGGCCCTTTCCTAATACATGTTACCAGAACAAACAATTCATACTGTCCAGAAATATGTTCTCACAGGCCAAAATAACCAAACCTCTGTGGAGTATAATGTCCTCAGAGGAAAAACAGCAAATCTTTGGATTATCTTAACACCTGAATAAAAATTTCTGGAATAGATGGAGTATGTGTGATACTATTTAGTTACAGGATTAATCCTTTAGTTACAGGATTAATATTTTCTTTTGTGAGATAACTTCAAAGTTTAGTTTATTCATTTAGGATAGAACACTGGAGAGCAGCACATGCGGGCAGGGAGTGATAATTAGGTACAGCATCACTAAAGACATGCCTCAATACCATCGTTTCCATAAAACTGTGTGTACAGGTGATAAGAATAGTTACCATGGATGGAATGCTCATTATATATCCGCCACTGTGCTAGGCAGATGGTACACATTGTTTTAATTCTTAGGTAACTATTATCTACTCAAATGAGGGACGTGAGGCTTAGGAGGTTAAATGACTTATCCAAATCCCAACTGAGAAGTGTATTTCTCAGTTCTTAACCTGGACAAAGAATTCCTTGGGGGAAACTGGACTATTATCTCAGGTTAAAGTTTTGTTTTTGTATAGTGAGGAAGGTTCTATTTGACTGTTATCTGGTAGTGACAGGAAATGGAGGGGAAAGGAGAGTCTCAGACTATTGGTGTCAATGAAACAAAAGATGCGAAGTGCATATATACTTAGGACTAGTGCATAAATATATTCTCCATATATTGCCAAGCAAAGTTTCCAACCTCATCTGTGGCTATATATATATATATGTATATATATACACACACACATATATATATACATATATATATATTTGAATATTCTCACTCTTTCAAACTTGCCTTCAATTCTTGTTTTAACTTGTGTTAAAACACAAATTGCTCCTTGAAGTTTTCTGTGTCCCACATTCAGTTGAAGACTACAAGTCCTTTACAGTTTGTTCATGGCAGGTTGAAAACTGCAGTTACCCAGTCTAGTGCTTGGAGCGCAATAGTGGCAATGGGCGTGAGGGGAAAGTTTCAACAAACAATATAAAACTTGGAATAGTCTTGGGTAATAACTTTACATTTTATCCTTCTGGCAACGACGAGTGATGAAGGTGGATCTTAGGAGGCAGGATGAATTCTCATCTATCTTAATCCTCTTTGACAGCATATGTGCTTCTAGGCTATATACAACTTATATTACCAAAAGTTGATTTCATGCCTGAGGAAAGTATAGTGAACAATATAAAAGTTACTATGTTACTAGTTTCATATACTTTATTTAAAGAAATGTGATTGCAATCCTTAATGCTATCAAAATCAGTTTGCAAAGTTTAAGCTTGCCTTTGCAAACTTAGACTTCTTGATGCAATAGAAATGGTTGCTTCAAGGTGGGAGGGTGCTGTAATAATAGACTGCAGTCCACTTCCAGCTGTTTGTAATTACTGTGAGTTACATCATGATTCTCATGATTAGGGCTCTATGAAATTAAACTTTTTTTAAAGGTTACATTTCAATTATACTAGCATCTGTAAGGAAGCTTATGGGAAAAGAAAAACATGTAAAGTGAGAAATACCAGAATATTAATCTTAGACATTCAAGTTTTACAAAGAAATCTCTGAAGACTACATCCCTGTAACAATCTTATTCTGCCATCCTGGGGGTCTATTTGTTCTAAAACTTCAGGATTCAAAGGAAAACATTTTTGGTAAACGTTCTCTAGCAGCTGATGTTCGTGAAACAAGAAACTTAATCATTCCCATTACTTTGTTTTAGCACCAGAAATATATTACATATTATTATAACAATCTGCCTTCTCTTTGCCATCAAGTCTTTGCTTAAATGAAACCATAAAAGTTGTATTGATGATGGCTAACGCTGTGATTAAACAGTTTGTATCAAGCTATAGATTTCCCTATAATTTTATGATTATTTCCATTTTTATGAATACAAAATTAGAAACGCTTAAGCAAGCCATGAAACTAGTTCCTAGATTCTAGTTTCATTGCGGAGATTGTTTTAATACAAGTTCCAAGTAAAGTACTCACACTAATTATGAACTGTTCATCTCAGTAGCCCAAACTGGAAAGTCAATTGATTAGTTTCTGCTACCTATGAAATCATTAAGATTCAAAAGCTTATATGGAGGAGAGTTAAAACATGTAACTAAAAGTGAAAATTCTCTCCACCCCTAAGAATCTCCTGGAACCAGTGGTGAAAGAAAAGCAAATGAGTAAGGTCAGTCTTCATCTTTTAGTTGGCATAGAGAGATAAATCTACCTAGTATATTTGGCAAACTGACAATTGTCAGGAAGTTTTCTGCTTTAGATTTAAGAATTATAGTTTAAATGAATGGCAACCATAGGAAAACAAAAATATATGAAGTCCCATCCTCATTATCCTGTTTTAATATCTATCTGGACAAAATGATAACATTTGCTGCCACTGACAAAAAAGAAGAAAGGGAGAGAAAAAATATGTGTACCTTTTATATGCTACTGTAATTTGTGCTGATTGTAATGTATATAAATGTAATTAAGATATATGTGTATATGTGTGCATTTAATTGAGCTAAAAATGTATTAATTTGCTTCAGTAAAGAGACTGAATTTGGAACAGTGCCTGCAAGGCCCTTCTTTCCTTTAATAGGTCAGGGAGGCAAGTTTAATGAGGGACATAATAGGCATTTTCACCTATGCCTATTTCAAGTTTTCGATGGCGACCCAAATCTTTGCAGTTTTTCTAGAAATGAGGCATTGCTTTTGCTTCATTACACTGGTATAGAAGTATAGTTTCAGAAGCTTTCAAGTGTCTTTTCTTTCTAAGTAAACTTTACTTGATGGGTTAGAGAACCAATGTGATAATATTGCCAGCTGCTAAGATCTCTCTGAGAACATCTCCGACCAGACTGCATTTATGACTGTCATACATTTCCACTTTCACTGCTTAATCACCAAAAAATCCTATGTGGCCACACGTGGTTAGAGACTGTGGTAGACAGAATAATGCCTGCTTCTCAAAGTGCCTATGTTCTACTCTCCAAAACTTGTGAATACGTTAAGGAATTAATGTTTCAGATGGAATGAAAGTTGCTAATAAATGACTTGAAATGGGAAACTTATTCTGCATTATCCCAGTGTGCTTAATGTAATCAAAAAGTGTTTATAACTGGAAAGGGAAGGTAGATGATTGTGTCAGAGTGATGTGATATAAGGAACACTCTACTAGTCGTTGCTGGCTTTGAAGATGGAAACAGGCCAGGAACCAAGAAATGCAAGCATCTTCTAAAAGCTGAACAAAGCAAGGAAATAGATTATCCCCTAAGGTCCCGGAAAAGAATGTAGTCTAACCAATACCTTGCTTTTAGCCTGGTAAGGTTCATTTTAGACTCCTGGCTTATAGAACTGTAAACTTTTGTAATTTGTTATAGTGGCAATAGAGAACTAATACATGTAGTTCTACATGTAGAACTACTAATACATGTAGCCTATGTCAATTAATCCTGAAAAGTCTAGATATTCCTCTTTCTTTAGTACACAGCTACACTGGTTAATTGCAGCAAGTTCTTCTGTGAAAGAAAGCTTAGAAGGCCTTTTGATGTTATGGCTTGTTTCTCAAGAGCACCCGCTGTCCTCTTCATTCAAGTGACCGCGGGTCTATAAACTGACTTACAGTCTCCAGTTCTATATTTTGATGGTTTAAGTTAGGCTTTGTTCATTAGAACTATATATATTTTTTCATATATACTGAAAAATGGAACTTCTGTGAGCTTATTTAGGTTGATCTCAGGAACCAGCAAATGTGTCCACATGTCAAACAATTCTGATTACCACTCCAGCCTTGCCATCTATTTTAGTACCAGCACCTACCTTGCATTGACAGTTAAGTGCTACTATTTGGCATCATCCCTGGAGCCCAGAAACCTCATGGGAGTCATTTCAACAACAATGTCTTCCACCTTTAACTGTGGCCTACACACTGGACATCCATCATGGTGCTTTTCAAGAATGCAATAGTCTCACCAATGTAATTATTAATGACTATGTGAAGTCTTATGTAGCTTCTGTAGAGACAAAATTAAGGGTTGTTTGTGTGTGTTGTTCATTATAAATTTATTCTGAAAACTTTATGTCACTAAAACTTTGGACTTTAAAAAAAATTGAGGTACTTCAGTTTCATTTACAATAAGCCTCCCCAAAAGTATCAGCCAACCATCCAAACAAAGATAGAATCCTACTTCTTGAGGTTGTATATTGAATGTAGTCTAGAAGCAGCCTGCCTCTCTCAGGCTTTTGAATTCCTTGTGTTTCTCTTAGTCATCTGTCACAACAGCCACTCATTTTGCCAAAGCTTTTATTTAAGTCACCTAATTCTATGTGCTCACAGGTTTAATAAAATTCAATATGTCTAGCATGCCATTGGTTAATAGTGCCATCTTCTAATGTTAAATGGATCCTAGTTGTATTCAAACTCAGTTGGGCAAGAACAATAATTCAAGTTGCCTCATTGCTTGATAATCAATTGCTAATTTCTTTTATTCCAAGTTGCCTTTTTGGTGAGTGTTTTTATTTGCATACAATTCTAACCACTGACGCCACTTTTGTAGGTAGGGATCTACCAGAAAGCATGATAGAAATTCAGGGAAGATCAGGGAATTACGTTTTCGTGATATACAACCAAGAACAGTATGGACATAAGAAAACATCCAACCATCATGTGATTATTTTACACAAAATCCTTTTGCTATTAGTATCTGCCTTGTGGGACTCATAAAAAAGAGGGAAAATGGGAAAGTCAGGAAGTACAACAAAATCCCTGTTACAATTTTTGCAAAATAATTCAATACCTCTCCACAATGCTTATCAAAAGTGCCACTTACCATTAGATTAGGTTACACTTTTCTTCTTCTAATTCACATATATTTGCTTAGTATAACCTAAGTCATTTGTGGACCCTGAGCTGCAAAAATTTCTAGAAAATATAATCAGTTTTTTTTTCTTTTACTTTATCTTTTTTTAAAAGAAATAACACATATTATTTTATTTAGGGGTTGTTTGTTACAGCAACATAACCAATTGTATTCTGAATAAAAGAATAGAATATGTGCATATGCATTTATAAACACACATACATATGCACACACATTGTATGCATAGACAAACATACAAGTTGGTTAGAGTGTAAACATTCCTCTGTAGTCTGTTTTGTTTTTTGGCTAAGAAATATGTGTATTATTCAAAATTTGTTTACTGAGCACCTATTATGTCTTGGCAATTTTTAGGATTTTGATGCTACATCACTGAGCAAAACATTTTTAAAAGCCCATTGTCCATGGAGTTTATTTACATGGAAATTTATCCAAGTTTGTGAATATATAATTACTTTATTATTATTTTAAAAAATAATCTTAACCATTTTAAGTGTATACTTCTGTGAATGTAAATATATGAACATTGTTGTGAAACAGATCTCCAGTACTTTTTCATCTGATAAAACTGAGACTCTATACCCATGAAACACTCTCCTCTTCCTTCTTTCCCCAGTACCTGGTAACCCTCATTCTACTTTCTGTTTCTATAAATTTGACTACTTTAGATACTTTATATAAATGGAATCATATTGTGTTTGTCTTTTTGTGACTGGCATACTAGGAAATATATTCTTTAACTTTAGAATCTTCAGTGTACAGCAAGGCAGAGTAGGAGGCTGAGAGTCTTTGTTGGGTCAATTTGCAGTATTTTTCCACAGCTATTCTTAACATTCCTCATTGAAAAGAGGAAGTAAAAGCAAATCCTTCCTTAAATTAAAAAAAAAAAAGACTGAGAGGAGCTAAAGAGGACTAACTTAGTGTGGGCTCTTCAGAAGCAACCTCTGAAAAGAAGGTTACTACAGAAAGGATGAATTCTGAAAATTCTCATAGGTAAAATCTGAAGATTGTAATGAAAGCAGGAAAGAGCAGAGGTGTTTCGGATCAGCTTTAGCCTGATCTGGTGAGGTGTTCTTGTGTGTGATTTCATCAACACTCCATTATGAGAACAGAGCTCCTATGGTCCCATTTTAGTGAGTCATCAGCTAGATTAAGACCCAGAAAGGGGAGTTCCTATCAAAGATGGTACTATAGAAAAGGATGTGAGTATGAGCCCAAAATATAAGTAAATGTGAATTTAATAAGAATGTGTATGTCTGTGTTAAACCTAGAGGGAGAGAAAGGGACAGATGCATGCCTATGTATTTTGTAGCAACGCTTAAATAAGGTGGCAAGAATTAGTGACAACCTAAAAGGGGATCTGAAATCATATGCCATAGGTCTAAATAACTTAATTTTTTTGTAAATAATTCCAGCAATTATTAAAATTAAAGGCTACTGCCTGTATGAAAATACAACTGGGAGAGAAAGACAGTACAATGGATGTTAAAAGGAATTTCTGAAATTATCTGATTCATTCAATATAATTCATGCATTTTGTTGATAAATCCTCAACATTATGTGTTGAAAAACAGAATAATTGAGGATGTAGCAGACCCAATAAAATAAAATATATGAGGTAAATGTATGGTTTGGTATTCACACTTAAAAAAATAAATTAGGCAGCTATATACTTTTTTTAAATGACCAAAACCTATTGAACAGGAATTCCTGGAGATAACAATGATAAGTTCAGGTCAAAATACAAAATAAAACAACACAAACTAATAAATGAACAACAATAACCTGAAGACACTAGAGAGTAAATTACAAGGAAATTCTGTGTGGGGATCAACACTGAAGAAAAGTTAGCACTGGGTAAATTTCTCGTTTTTAATTACTTAGTGTAATAGAAAGCATCAGTCAATATCATGTGGGGTAGCTAAATCCCTGATAGAAAACATGCAGTCTGTCTGAGCTGAAAAAAACAAATAACAGAAATTTGTGGCAAATAGAGCCTTTGGAACCAGAAAACAAGGAACCCCACAAAAGCAAAAGCTAGCCGAGAAGCACAAATTCTGTGTTCAGACTATCTAAATCTCTGCATGAGCCCCAAATGTGCATGAGCTGGGCAGATTCAAAGCAGCCCAGATGAAGGTAAAAGAAATAAAACAAGTTTGAACTTTCTCAATCAACAGTTTTTAACTGGAATCCAACTAATTGTCAGATTTAAAAAATCAGTATTTTTCAGAGAAATATAACAAAATTCAAAGTCTCTCCACAACAAAATTTCAGTGACCAGTTTATACGAAAAAATTATTATTTGAAGCAACATAAAAATATGATCTAGTCTTAAAAAAAAGACAGCAGGACCAACCCCACGATGAGTTGAATATTAGAATGAGCAGACAAGGATTTTAAGAAAGCAATTAAATTAATGAATAAGATTTAAAAAACAGTGATACCGAATGAAAAACATAAATTTTAACAGAAATATAGGAATCAATAAAAGGAAAATTCTAAAAGTGAAAACACTGGTGGTGCATGCCTATAGTCCCAACTACTCAGGAGGCTGATGCAGAAGAATTGCTTGAACCCGGAAGGCAGAAGTTGTAGTGAGCCGAGATCGCATCATTGCACTCCAGACTGGGCAACAAGAGTGAAACTCCGTCTCAACAAAAATAAATAAATAGAAAAATTTTAAAAAAAAACGAAAATATGATACGTAGATTTAAAAATTCACCACATGGGCATAAAAGCAGAATGGAAATGACAAAGAACAGAGTCCACAAACTTAAATATAGATAAACACCAATTATCCTATCTTAAAGAGAGAAAAGATATTTTAAAACATGAATAGAGCCTCAGAGAGCTGCAGGATGTCAAAAGGTGTAACATATGTGTGAAGACATAATGGATGTACATGTTCCCATTTTATTGAAAGATATAATATTACAGATTCAAGAAGAAGAAGCTCAGTAAAGCCCAAACAGGATATGAAGAAAATGAGAATGAAAATATGAAGAAAATAAGAATGAGTACATCATAGTCAAACAGCTAAAAACAAAAGATAAACGATAATCTTGAGAGCAGCCAGCAAAAAAAGACATTAAAAAGAGAGGAACAGCAATTCAAGTTTCAAATGACTACAAACTTTTCTTCAGAAACAATGTTAGCATATGGCATGAAATAACATCTTTAAAGAGAAAATAAGCCAACCTGTCAACTGAGACTTTTAGATCCAATAAAAATATTTTTTATAAGTGAAGTCAAGCTACAGACTTGCAACAGCAAACATAAAAATGCTGAAATGGCTATGTTAATATGAGATAAAATATGTTTCAAGATAAAGAGCATTATCAGAGCTATTGAAGAGCATTTCATAATGATAAAAGGGTCAATTAATTAGGAAGCTATTGCTATAAAAATTGTGGGTGCATCTAATAACAGAGCTTCCAAATACATGAAGCAAAAAATAACAGAATAAAATGGAGAAAGAAAATGTACCCATTATACCTAACAATCAGAAATTGCTAAAAAAAAAAAAATGCAAGTAATAAGTAGTACGATTTGAATAACACTTTCAATCACCTTGACCTGGTGAATATTTATAGGACATTACACACAATAACAGAAAAATATACATTTTTAAAGCACATAGCATTTTCAGCATGATATAATACACATATGTTAGGCCGTAAAACTAGTCTCAATAAATTTGAAGGATTTAAAATCATATAGAGTATGTTTTCAGATCACAGAAGAATTAAATTAGGATCAATAACAATAATATGCCTAGGAAAACCTCAAAACATTTAGAAATTAAATAACACAATTCTAATTAATTTATAGGTCAAGGAAAGAATTAGAAAGGATTTATAAAATACCTCAAACCTAATGAAAGTGAAAATATAATATATGAATATCAGGCCTACTGCCTATTTTTTGGAAAAAAGCCACATCCTTGGGCTCATGTATTGACTGACTGCTTTCTTCCTGCAATGGCAGAGTTGAGTAATCGGGACAAAGACCATATGGAATGGCCGCAAAGTCTAAAGTATTTACAATCTGGCCTTTCACCAATGTAATTTGCTGACTTTAGCGTTAAGCTATCATTTGAAACGTTTTACCTCTTTTTAGAGGGATGGAGATTTTTAGCAATATTGATTATCTAGTTTCCAAGCTGTTTTACTCTATTTGTGTTGCATAAAGGAATTCTTGAGGCTCGGTAATTTATAAAGGACATTTATTGGGTTCACAGTTCTGCAGGCTGCACAAGAAGCACGGCACCAGCATCCACTTATGATGAGGATATCTGGCTGCTTTCACTTATGGTAGAAGGGGAAGAGGAGCCAGCATGTACACAAATCCATGGCAAGAGAGAAAGCAAGAGACAGATAAAGTGAGAAAGACCAAGAGGAGGTGCCAGGCTCTTTTTAACAACCAGCTCTCACTCATTACAGCAAGGACTGCACCAAGCCATTCATGTGGGATCCACCCACGTGACCCAAACACCTCCCATTAAGTTCCACCTCTAACACTGGAGATCAAATTTTAACATGAGATTTGGAGGAGTGCAATATCCTTACTGTTGCATTTTGTCTCTGGCCCAAAACTTATGTTCTTCTCACATTTTTCCAGTTTTTATGCTGTTTCCCTTTTAATTATAAATACCACCTTTGGGGCATTCTTTTGTTACTAAGTATGATTGTAAGCTGTTGAAAATATCAACACCACTTCTTGAACACTCTGCTGCTTAGAAATTTCTTTTGCTGGATACTCTAGGTCCTCATTCTTAAGTTCAATCCTCCAAAACGCCCTAGGGCATGGACACAGTGCAGCTAGGTTCTATGCTACCATGTAAAAATGACCACCTTTTCTCCCATTCTGCGTATGTTTCTCATCTCCATCAGAGACCTCATGAGCATGGCCTTTACTCCCCATATTTCTATCAGGTTTTTTGACACAACTACTTAACCAGTCTCTACAAAGTTTCAAACTTTCCCTTATCCTTTCTGTCTTCTTGACTGCCAAACTCTTCCATCGTCTGCCCATAAGCCAATTCCACATTTTCAGGTATCTTTCTGTTCCAAAACCAATTCCACATTTTCAGGCATCTTTAAAGCAATGCCTCACTCCTTAGTGCCAATTTTCTGTGTTAGTTTGTGTTGCTATAAAGAAATACACAAAGCTGGGTAATTTATAAAGGAAAGGTTTATTTGGCTCAAGGTTCTGCAGGCTGCACAAAAGACATGGAGCTGCCAGCCTCTGCTTTTGGTGAGGACCTCTGGCTACTTCCAGTCATGGTAGAAGGTGAGGGGAAGCCAGCAAGTACAGACATCACATGGTGAGAGAGGAAGCAAGAGAGAGAGAAAGTGAAAGAGAGCAGGAGGAGTGTTGGGCTCTTTTTAACAGCCATCTCTCAAAGGAACAGGCAGATTTTTCGAGGATGTGTAATTCTATTATTTATCTGACCACTCGTGCCAGATAAGCATGACAGATTCCACTTCCCATACAGGTTAACTTTAATTTTGCCAGAATTCCTCAAAGAATAAGAGTTTTTGAGAAATTTTAAAAAAATTTTCAAGATAGATTTTTGGAAAGAAGAAACTAGATTTGCTAACAAATTACAAATTTATCTGTATCGGGGCATTTGCATTATAAAAAATGTAAAAACTTTAAAAATCAATTTTAAAAAGAATTTTTTGTTAAGTGTTATTCTTTAATTTCAAAAAGTTTACCTTTTATGTAATCTCTTATTAATATTCACCAAATAAAATTCAAATTATTTGGACCAATAATATCAGGATAAAACTTCAATCATGATCTTTCAGTGTTTCTGGTTACAATTAAAAATGTCTACTTGTTGTAATTATGCACTAGAAATTGAAGAGCAAGTTAATCTCTTTTTTGTTTGAATTTAATTTCCTGCTAATTGATAAGACAATTGAAAATATCACAAGGCCAAAGCAGAATTTGCTTTTAAATATAGGCAATGCAACTGACTAACATTCAGTACATAGAAGAGAGTTCAATCTAGACAAATTTAGATTTCAACTCTCCTTGTATAATTTTTGTAAGGCATTGAGATGATAGTAAACCTGTGGAGTACCTATGCCTGGCATATAATAGGCATTCAATAATAATAATAACAATAATATTATTTTTAATTGTAGTTATTTTTATTTACCTCCAAAAGCAAGAAAACCATTACTATCATTAATACTGCTTTTTCATATATATACTTTAAGTTCTAGGGTACATGTGCACAATGTGCAGGTTTGTTACATATGTATACATGTGCCATGTTGGTGAGCTGCACCCATTAACTCTTCATTTACATTAGGTATATCTCCTAATGCTATCCCTCCCCTCTCCCCCCACCCCACTACAGGCCCCAGTGTGTGATGTTCCCTTTCCTGTGTCCAAGAGTTCTCATTATTCAATTCCCACCTATGAGTGCATTAATACTACTTTTTCTATGAGAGGTCTCACCTGTAAGATAGAATATGCTGGAAACCTTAAATATGCTTTCTTCCTCTCTGCTTTTCGTCCTTTTTGTGTTCACTCCTGGAAACAATAAGATATTTCTGAAACCCTATTATAAATGCTTGATATTGATCCAAAATGCACTGTTATAGAAATAATTACACATGTCCATATATATATATATATATATATATATATATATGTGCAATAGACACATGGTTCTTCAGTATTAGAAGTGCTCTTGGGAGAAAGATGACAGATAATATCTCTAAAGTTACACTGCTTTTAGAAGACAAATGGACTTTTTATTCCACTATAAGGGCTCATGTATGTGTCAATGACATTTTGCAAACAAATGAACAATGATGCTTCTGAGGCTATTAAATTTGAAATCAGAAGAAAATGATAGGTAGCACTCATCATGTAGTTAAATTATGCTTACTAGCTACTGGAGGATAAGATGTAGTGTAGGCAATCAATCAATTTTGCAGCATATTTTTAATTTCTCCAGATATTTGTAGGGATTGATTGCTATTGTTCCATTAGGTAACACCATTGCATTATTTTAAGGTTGATATCATTAGCCCCAGGCACATGCAAAATATAAAAACTAAATGTTTAAAGAAAAGGTGACCTTCTATTTCAGAACACAGATAAATAGTAAATGAGCTGTATAACCTCCAACATTGATGTTTCAAGGTAATTTAATAACAAGACCCTTAACTAAAATACTGAAGTGCAGTACTATACATCACACTTAGAGGCATTCACAGCTTGTAAGGACAATTAGTTACAGTGACTTTTCCAATTCCACCATATTAAATTCAATTAATCTATCATTGTTGAAAGATACCTTGGTTTATTAGACATTTTCTAGGCATTTCGGTCATTAATAACACTTTAAATTCATATTTGTAGCCTGGAGAGACAAGTGTTTATTTGTTTCCAAGACAATAGTTCAGACACTATAGTTTTTATAAAGGTTGGTAAAGGTCAACTCTGTGTGTGTGTGCGCATGTGTGTGTGTGGGTGTGTGTGTGAGAGAGAGAGAGAGAAAGAGAGAGAGAGAAGAGTGAATTTTGTTGCTAAGATTTTATTGCTAAGACTCTTTGGAAATAAAAACCTCCACTCCTGACCACTCTGATGATTTTTCATATTAGCCTTAGCCTGTTATCTCCAAGAAGGCAGAAACAAGATTTTGCTGTTTATGTTATACGTGATACTTTGCAGAGCATTATGTTTTTATAGATATTAGTTTTGATTCCAAAGTTGCAACAGTTGATATTAAAACTGTTACAAAGTAAAGAAGAGAAATACATGGAACAAGAATTCATCTCAATTATTCTAAATGGCAGTCCTCAAGTGACATTTAGGTAGTGTATCTCAGTCTTTAAGAACTCCAGCTTTGGAGTCAGAGAAACATGAGCTTGAGTCTCAGCTGCTCTCGGCTTCTTTGTGGATATTTGCTGATAATGGGCAACATAATTATGTTTTCTAAATCTTATTTTCCTCATTGATAAATGGGTAAAACAAGAACACTCATTACGTTGGCTTGTGTAAATTATTGTTATGCATTTTTTTCATGTTCAAACAAGCAACTAAATTATTGAAAATGTATCTGTCTCTAAGATGCTTGAAGAACCTACAGCACTTGCCTAGTGTATGACTTATAGAGAGTAGGAAGGAAATAGCACCTGCCACTGTTAGTTGCTTACCAGTTTATTAGTCATTTCTACTTTCTGTTTTGCAATAAGAATTCTAATTTTATTCAGATTTGAAGGAAGCAGTGTGTCTACACAAAGCATGACTAGTGATTAATCTTGTCAGTTACATTAATCCTGTATCTTTACCTGGTTTAGGGTTGAGGATGTGACCCTGTTTTGGTAAAAAAGACATAAGAGTAATCCTGCTGAGGACCCTTGGAGAAATAGTTTCCTCTCTAATTAAAAGAGGAAAGTGCATAATTGGGCCCTTCAGCCTCTCCCCACCTTTGCCTGTGTGCACAGTTACACTGGATTATGAGGTTTGTAGCAGCAGCAGCCACAGGCAATCATGAGGGAAGAGGCAAGAGACTCATAAATGACTGAAGGGCCTGATGTGGTTGAACTGCTGAATTAACCTCTGAACTTCTTGTCATTCAAGATTTATTAATATAACCCTGTGTTTAAGCCACTGATCCTAAGGATGCTATTATTTAAAGCCAAAAACATTGTAGTCTGCTGCTATTGTTAAAATGCATAATCCTATTAAATTTTTTCTTTGGGTAGTCCCAAATGAGGAAGGAAAGGGGTAATATCTAAAAACACTTAAATTTAGTAATTGATGTATTTCATTTATTCATTGATTGGATACATGTTTATTCAACTGTAAAAGTGAAGCAAATATGTATTAGGTATTGTGGGGAACACTCAACAAATTGGAGAGGATAGTGAATGAGCAACAGCACCTTATAATAAAATCCCATAGGGGTGGAAGCATGACAGAACAAAATTTTAATCTGGGCATTGCAATAGCAAACATTATGGCCTTCAATTTGCTTAGTTTCTCAGAGTCTCTGTAAAGTGAGTATATAGTGATCTCTACCTCTAGTACCACTTCAAAAATTGGTGATTAGTGTTATCATTTATTATTTAGTCACTATCCCTAACCTAAATAAATAGTAGTTGGATGAATGAGCAAATTATATATTTTCTCATTGGTACCAACAATGACATATTTTGCCTAAACTTTAGTTCTCTAGAAAAAAAAAATGAAACAAATTTACTTTAGAAAATGTCGCTTAAAAATCAGTCACTAGAAATTTAAATAAAGATGTAGAAATGTTTATGAACCTAAGGCTATTGAGAGGATACCATCTATGAACCATTTACTTTCTTGGGGATTTTCTTCTCTGCATTATTTTGCAGCACTAGTTGTATATTTTTGCTTTAAAAATTTAGGCCAAAATAAAAAGTATACATATTCACTTTTTTTATTTGAAAATACCAGTCTAGAATAATCAAAACCTCCTCACGTTAAAAGAGCCAGGTAAGTATAGATACTCATACAAAGTATAATTAATACACACATGTAATTGTAGTGACAAATAATGAAATATATAATAATGACTATTAAAACATCAATAAAGTTAGCCCTCCATATGTGCAAGTTCTATTTATTTTTCTGTTTTTATTTTTAAATTTTTTTGAGACAGGATCTATCACTCTGTCACCTAGGCTGGAGTGTTAAATAGTCAACTTTATATGGGCGGATGTACAGTAGATTATATACAAATACTATGTTATTTTATATAAGGAATTTGAGCATCCATGAAGTTTTATATCTGTGGGGGTCCTGGAACCAATCCTCCATGGATACTGACAGAGGACTGGATGTATTTGTGTGACCACTATTAACTTTCAACTTATTTTCCTGGCGTATACCCAAAAATCATACAAGGTAAAATTTATATTTGGCAAAAGAATTGGAGGCTTACCCTTATTGAATGCAATCTAAAAATAAGGTATCAATTGTCAAATCACCTAAACACTTATTAATAGTAGCAATCATAGCTAACTTTTATTGAGCTAGACATTTTATGCTAGACATATATGTGCTAGACACTGTTCTAAGCACTCTGTGTATTAATTCATTTAAACTCATCATGTTACTAATATTATTCTTATTTTACAAAGGAAAAAACTTAGGTACAGAGAGGTTTATTAACTTGTTTAAAGGTACACAGTTGGTAAGTGGCAGATCTGGAATATGATCTGGGATATGACTGAGGCACTGTGCTGTAGATCCCATGCTTTTAACTATAACATACCTTATTTGGAAGAGGTGAGATTTACATTAGGACAGCATTAGTAAGTGCTCATGGTTTGGATCTTAAATGTTTGGGGTTTCTGATAAATAAAAATTCAATAAGGTTTTGAGTAAGTACTGATGCTTGCTTGAGAAAGTGGACTTTTCCTAGAAACCTGACAAGTTATGATTTGAATAGGCAGTGCATCAAGGAATGTGTGCGTTCAGGCAGGGAAAAGAGCAAGAGTAAAAATACTAGTGCAGTAGTAAATTTATAACATACATGAGATTTTAATGATATGGATGAAAACATTTTAAGGAAACAAATTTTTATTTGTTTGTTGTCGATTCCTTTTCTTTGTAGTTTCCATGCTCCTCTATTCCCTGCAGAGCTCATTCTTCATTCAGTGATGTGGTAGGCTTAATAATGACTCCCAAAAGATATCCACACTCTAATCCCTGGAAACTTTAAGTGCGTTTTATTACATGGCAAAATACACTTTGCAGATGTATTTAAGATTATGAATTTCAAAATAGGCAGATTATTCTGGATTATCTGGGTGGGTGCTGATATGGCTTGGCTCTGTGTCCCCACCCAAAATTCTTCTTTTAGATCCCATAATTCCCATGTGTTGTGGGAGGGACCCAGTAGGAGATGACTGAATCATGGGGGTGGGTCTTTCCCATGCAGTTCTCATGATTGCAAATGGGTCTCATGAGATCTAATGATTTTAAAAACAGGAGTTTCTTTGCACAAGCTCTCTCTTTGCCTGCTGCCATTCACATAAGATGTGACTTGCTCTTCCTTGCCTTCTGCCATAATTGTGAGTCCTCCCCATCCAAAACCCTTTGTCCCATATAAGGTACCCAGTCTCGGTTATGTCTTTATCAGCAGTGTGAACGCAGACCATTACAGTAAATTGGTACTAGGAGAGTGGAGCACTGCTGAAAAGACACACGAAAATATGAAAGCAACTTTGGAACTCGGTAACAGGCAGAGTTGGAACAATACGGAGGGCTCAGAAGAAGACTGAAAAATGTGGGAAAGTTTGAAACTCCCTAGAGACTAGTTGAATGGCTTTGACCAAAATGCTGATAATGATATGGACAATAAAATCCAGGCTGAGGTGGTCTCAGAAATGAGAAACTTAATGGGAACTGGAGCAAAGGTGACCCTTGTTATGTTTTAGCAAACAGACCGGTGGCATTTTGCCCCCGCCCTAGAGATCTGTGGAACTTTGAATTTGAGAGAGATGATTTAGGGTATCTGGCAGAAGAAATTTCTAAGCAGCAAAGCACTCAAGATGTGACTTAAGTGCTGTTAAGGGCATTCAGTTTTAGAAGGAAAGCAGAGTATAAAAGTTTGGAAAATTTGCGGCCTGACAATGCAACAGAAAAGAAAATCCCATTATCAGAGGAGAGATTTAAGCTGGCTGCAGAAATTTGCATAAGTAACAGGGAGCTGAATGTTCACCCCCAAGACAATGGGGAAAATGTCTCCAGGGCATGTCAGAGGTCTTCACGGCAGACCCTCCTATCACAGGCCCAGAGGCATAGACAGAAAAGATGGTTTTGGGTTTTGTGGGCTGGGCCCAGGGCCCCCATGCACTTAGTACCCTGCATCCCAGTCACTCCAGCCACAGCTAAAAGGGCCCAAGGTACAGCTCAAGCTGTGGCTTCAGAATGTGCAAGCCCCAAGTCTTGGCAGCTTCCACGTGGTGTTGAGCCTGCAAGTTCACAGAAGTCAAGAATTGAGGTTTGGGAACCTCCGCCTAGATTTCGGAAGATGTATGGAAATGCCTGGATGCCCAGGCAGAAGTTTGCTCTAGAGGAGCGGCTCTCATGGAGAACCTCTGCTAGGGCAGTGCAGAAGGGAAATGTGGAGTGGGAGTCTGCACTAGAGTCCCTGCTGGGGCACTGCCTAGTGGTGCTTTGAGAAGAAGGCTACCATCCTCCAGGCCCCAGAATGGTAGATCCACTGACAGCTTGCCCTGTGCCCCTGGAAAAGCCACAGAGAATGCCAGCTAGTGAAAGCAGCCAGGAGAGAGGTTGTACCCTGCAAAGCTACAGGGGTGGAGCTGCACAAGACCACGGGAACCCACCTCTTGCATTGGTGTCAGCTGAATGTGAGACATGGAGTCAAAGGAGATCATTTTGGAGCTTTAAGATTTGACTGTCCCACTGGATTTCCTTCTTTTTTATTTCTTATTTCTTTTTTTTTTTTTTTTTTGACAGAGTCTCGCTCTGTCTCCCAGGCTGGAGTGCAGTGGTGTGACCTTGGCTCACTGCAAGCTCCAACTTCCAGGTTCACACCATTCTCCTGCCTCAGCCTCCTGAGTAGCTGGGACTGCAGGCATCCACCACCACACCTGGCTAATTTTTTGTATTTTTAGTAGAGATGAGGTTTCACCGTTTTAGCCAGGATGGTCTCTATCTCCTGACCTCATGATCTGCCCACCTTGGCCTCCCAAAGTGCTGGGATTACAGGCATGAGTCAGCTTGCCCAGCTGTCCGACTGTATTTCAAACTCGCACGGGGCCTGTTGTTTCTTTGTTTTGGTCAATTTCTCCCATTTGGAATGGTTGTATTTACCCAATGCCTGTACCCTCTTTGCATCTAGGACATAACTGACTTGCTCTGATTTTACAGGCTCATAGGCGGAAAGGGCTTGCCTTGTCTCGGATGAGACTTTGGACTTTTGAGTTAATGCTGAAATGAGTTGAGACTTTGGGGGACTGTTGAGAAGGCATGATTGGCTTTGAAATGTGAGGATATGAGATTTGGGAGGATCCAAGGGTAGAATGATATGGTTTAGTTCTGTGTCCCCATCCAAATCTCATCTTGAGTTGTAACTTCCATGGTTCTCATGTGTCTTGGGAGGATCCTGGTGGAAAGTAGTTGAGTCATGGGGGTCTTTCCCATTCTGTTCTCATGATAGTGGGTGGATCTCATGAGATCTGATGGTTTTAAAAATGGGAGTTTCTCTGCACAAGCTGTCTCTTTGCCTACTGCCATCCAAGTAAGATGTGACTTGCTGCTCCTTGCCTTCTGCTATGATTGTGAGGCCTCCACAGCCACGTGGAACTGTAAGTTCACTAAATGCTTTTTCCTGTATAAATCACCCAGTCTTTGGTATGTCTTTTTCAGCAGTGTGAAAATGGACTAATGCAGGCACAATCTAATCACGTGAGTCCTTAGGAACAGGAAACTTTGGCTGGACTCAGGAAGAAGATACAATAGCAGGAGAAGGTAGAAGAGGTGTGGTAGAAGGGACATTCAGGGAGATTCCAAGCCTGCAACTCAATGTGCTGTTGCTAGTGCTGAGATGTAAGAGTCACATGGAACAACAAGGGAGAGGCTTCTGGGAGCTAAGTGTGGCTGTTGGCTGATAGGAAGCAAATAAAGGAACTAGTTCTACAACATTAAGAAACTGAAATCTGTTAACATCCTCAGTGAACTTGAAGTGGATTCATCTCTATAGCCTCCAGGAAAGAGCTAGTCCTGTTGACACTTCCTTGGTTTTAGTCCAGTGAGATCCATTTCAGGTTTCCAAACTACAGAAACTGTGAGATAATAAATGTATGTTGTTTTAAGCCACCAAATTTGTGGTAATTTGTTACAGCAGTAATAATAATTAAAAAAAATGGTGTGCAGAAGATTATATCTGGATTATGAGGAGGCAGGTGCAGAAATTTCTATTATTTTTCCTTACTCCTCACTCCATGTTCTGATAATAATGGAAATATAAGTAAATACTCCAAAACCTTTTTCTTATGTTACTCAGAAGTCTGGTATTAAAAATTGTACATTTCTATGTTTATCTGTCAAGATTTTTAACTAGAAATGTCATCATTTCTTAAAGTATTTAAAAAATGGTATATTAGATAGATAGTCAATTTTTCTTCTCTCTGCAGTAGGAGTTTTCACTTAACTGGGATATTTTTATTCTTAGCCAATACTTATAGGAAAGCTGTGGAATAAAGGGTTGTGTTACTCTGAGAGTTTTTTGAGATTAAATTCTTTATAGATTTTTATACGAGGGAAGAAGAGGAACGAGTTTTCCCTCCTGGTATATTGGAATATAAAAAGAAAACATTTAAGGCTGCTCTCTACTTAGTGGTTATGAGATAGGTGCTGGTAACTAAGGTTGGTTGTGTTTTTTAACATATGAGATTTATGCCTTTTGCCAAGGGAAATAATTCCAGAACTAAATATGTTTTTCCTCTCGGTTTATCTTTGTATTACTTTTTATATTCCAGGCTTTATCATGGTCTACTGCCCTCATGTGGATCTGTTTGTGAGAATTAAAAACAACTGCCTAATCAAAAACTTGTTAATAACTTCAGCTGGTCTCCTTTTACAATTAATCTAGTTAGTTTAGCATTTATAAACATACAACATTGAGTTTTGGAATAATTACTTTTCAACACTAAAACTGTGAAACTTATCTGAAAAGACTATTCTATCCTGGACCAATTTCCTTCAGAAACTTAAGAAAATAACCAACAAACCTGATCTTAAAGCAGAGGATTTTTTCTTTCACTGAATGAATTTGAAGTGAATACTTTTTGTTGATTAGCTCCCTTTTTCTTAGTTTTTGGATTCAAATAATTAAAGCTATAGTAAATAGAAGTGTCTCTTTTTGTGTGTTCAAACTTCAGAAATAACGCTAAGAAGAATTTAGAATTTAAAGTGGTACATACTTAACCTTAAATGAAAATAGAATTATAGGGATTATCAGATTGAACTGACTCACAATGATTTAGATTACATTTACCTAATTTCTTTTGTGAATAATTGTATTTTAATACTTACATTTCCTTTCATGTTGATTCCAGAACTTAGATTACTAATTATCTTAGCTTTCAAGGGAAAAATATTTAAATAAATAATGTATTCTTCTGTTTAATTTTATTTTATTGTCAAGAAAAATAATTTAGAATCTCCTCACCTTAACTGGGACTTTCCCTTCCTTGTTGTGACTCTGTTTCAGGCTAACAAAAATCAAGCACTTTTCCTGACACAGATGTACTATTATAATTTGTATTTTCAGATTTTGTAAAGTATTTTTCATTATTTCTTAAAAATCTGGTTATACATATAATACATTGTCATTCTAAAAATGTTTGGGGAAATTTTGTGAAGAAGGCAATAGAAATCACCTCTGACTAAACAATCAAAAAATGTTACTATTTTTGGGGATGTTTATTTTTAAGACTTTTATTATACATATATAATGGACATTTTGCAAGAAAATTAGTATCATTTTTCTTATTCCAATATCTTTCACCTGGCCCAAGATATACTTCGGAGAAATGTATGGATGGTCAGAGAAGATAGGTAGAAAAACAAAGGATAATAATAAACTTTTGCCATTCAAAATAAGATTTTCCAGAATGTCTTCAAAACCAGTCTTCATTAGAGATAAGGATTTTCCTAAATTTATTTTACTTCACATTTAACCTGTTAAGCAGCAGGGCCTAGAGGGCTGTTTTTGTTGTTGTTGTCGTTGTTGTTGAGACGGAGTCTTGCTCTGTCACCCAGGCTGGAATGCAGAGGCATCATCTCCTCTCACTGCAACCTCTGCCTCCCGGGTTCAAGCGATTCTCGTGCTTCAGCCTCCTGAGTAGCTGGGATTACAGGCACCCGCCACTACACCCCACTAATTTTTGTACTTTTAGTAGAGACGGGGTTTCACCATGTTGGCCAGGCTGGTCTCGAACTCCTGACCTCAGGTGATCCACCCACCTCGGCCTCCCAAAGTGCTGGGATTACAGACGTGAGCCACTGTGCCCAGCTCTTTTTTTTTTAAATAACTTAAATAACATACCCTATTTTTCATTAAAGTTTCAGAAGCTAGAGTTGGGAAAAAGTTAGAAATGTGACCAAGAATTGAGGAAACATGACAAGGAAAGGAGAGAAAAAGAAAGAGGACAAAGAGATTGAGGAGGTGTTCAGGATCCAAGCTAATAGTGCCCCTTCACTTTCCTGTCTCCAATCCAAGCCAAAGGGCTAAGCCTCAAAAAGGGGAAAAGGGTTACTTTACAAATATACAGAGAAGCTGAAAAAAGCACTGAAGGCAGACTAGAATTGAACTAAAATGAGGTGGCTATTTAAGGGGACAGAGCTGACGAGTAGGCAGAGAGAAGAAGAGGGAGCAAATTTGCATGTAAGACTCATGTGGTTATATGGTGCTGTGCTGGCTTGAGTGCCTGGTTGCCAACTGGGGTAGGCCATTGAAAGGATGTGCAGTGCTCATAGCAGAGGCTACAGGTGGGGCAGGTTGGTTGGAAAATATGGCAAAGTTTCGAAAATGATTTTAGACAGTTAGAGTTATGTGGAAGTCATGTCAACCAGAAGGGCTACTGAGAATAGACTGAAGGGAAGTAAGGTCATGAGTTGTGTCATCTGTTGACACCCACTTTAAACACTAACAGGGAGATCCAGGCAGACAAGGAATGTTGCTGTGGAGCACAGAGTAGCCATAGGTTACTTGGCTGGTACAATGACTGACTTCTGTTCAGCAAAGTTACATGACTTCTTTTGCCTACATTCGTCTGGACATCATCTTAGAAAGAAGCAGGGGTTTAGTGAGAAATAAAAATAAGAGAAGCTGAACAATTATTCCAAAAGACGAATGTTTAGCTTGACTAAAGATCGAGTAAGAGCTAAAGTGAATACAGTTTTCTCTGCTACCGAGGGAGTAGAAATTTGAAAGTGTTAAAGAAAAATTATGGGAGGCCATTGCTTTGGACTGAACTCCTGCACTAGGCTCCAGTAGACAAGACTAAACCAAAAAAGCATCACTCATGCTAAATGCCACATAATCAAACTTTAAGGAAACAGAGAGGTCCCCAAACAGACCACGTTTTCGTAGAAACAGAAGATTCCAATCTACCTGCATCAGAGTAATAAGGAGGTCACTCTGCTTCAACCCTTACAAAAAAGTAACCTGAAGTAACCTGATGTTCACCAGTTCTTTCTTCTATTGTTCTGTTTCCTTTTTCCCATCTTATATAACTATATATGTAAATACACACAGAGACACATATGTACACACATGCATGCACAAAGGAAATAAAATTTGTATACTATCGTATTTAATATTATAGCATAGCTATTTTCTCCCTTCAATAATTAAGTTTGAAATTATCCATTTAAAAGTATGTATTGTGAAATATAACACACATTTATGAACTAAATTCACATGAAGAAGCCTGCTGTGGATTACTTCTTAGTTCCTCAATTTAGTAAGTGTTTACTAACATTAATATTTGCTAATTTTTAAATTTATAAAAATTATTATCTCATTGTTACATAATCTTTATCAACTACATATGTTCCATAAGCAATATGGTATAATTTTTATTTTAAAAAATTGACATAATGAACTTATACTGTATGTTTTATTTTGTAGCCTACTTTTAAAACAACTTAACATTGTGTTAAGTATTTAATAAATTTTAAACATTGTATCACATGACATTATATGACTAGGCCTTTTTATGTATATAGTACAATATTATATGACTATATCACAAAATTTTAATGTATTCTATTAGCGACAACATCTGAGGTGTCTTCATTACTTTGCTATCAGAAACCACACTGCTCTAATCATTTTCGTACATAGATATTTTATGATGAAGAGTATGAATTTCTCTAGGGCATATCATACAGATGGAGTGAATGTGTTACAGATTACCTATGTTTTCCACTCTATTAGCAATGCCAAACTATTTTTGGAATAGATTAAAACAACAAAATTATACTTAGTAGCTTTGGAAAATATTTTTTAAAGTAGATACTTTATGATTTGGGTATCTATTTCTTTAGCTTGGAATTGAGATTTTTTAAATTTATGATTTATTTAACACCAGTAAAATAAATATCTTTGTGTGCTCTATACACTGTGTCAAAGTTTCTATGTATTTCCTTTTAATCAATTTTTATATTTGAAATTATGCTGATCAAGTTTGATCATTTTCGTGTCCTTGATAAAATTTTCATGCTTAAATACACTCTTATATGAGATCATCCATATATATCTATTTTCCTTGCCACCTGTGAAACATAGTGCTGTTATTAAGAGTCATTGTACAATAACATCAAAGAACAAATAGACTTGAAAGAATCAAGTATAGTATTTATATTTTTTCTTACCCATATCAGCTATTGACTATAAACAGGGGCGTTTGCCAGTTTTCCAGAATAGTAGGAATGCTTTTTTTACTCAAATTATTTTCATTAGAATATTGAAATTACCGTATACTAGTCTGAGAACTTTTTTTTTAAGTGTCTGTCATTTCCAGTTATGCCTTTTTTGCTTTACAAGAAAAAAGGCCCATGATAAAACTTCTGCAAATCCTGCTCTGATACACAAAAAAGCAAATGCTTCTCTTTTTATGACTAGTGCTAAGCAAAGCAATATATGTAAAATATTTTTAGCTAAATCATCATAGCATTTCTGAGAAAAAATTTAGTACATCTGGAAAAAAAGGAAAGCTCAAATAATTCTAAAAATGTTATCTGATATGTATCAAATCTGTAATTGTTTTGCATTGATTTTAAACATCATTGGCTATTCTTAAATATATTTCAAATTTTTTTAAATGGCCCCAATTATTCTATAGAATTCCTTGAGATTTTATTTCAAATTGTGTTTCTTTTTGGATGCACAGTTATGTTTAAAGGGTTAATCATGCAGAAATGTAAGCTGTGAATCAATAATAACCATGCTGGAAATTAACCTCCAAGGGAAAGGTAAATCTACTGAGATTGTACAAGACAGAACTGCACTAATGCCAGTCAATTTTATTTAGATTGAATCGCCTACAACTAGAGCTGAGTTAACCAGAGCCCTCAATTTCTTTTTTTCTTTCTTTCCTTTAGTAGTGGCCTAGGTGATTTGATTTCAATTCACCTGGGGTTTTGAGAAACAAAATCCTCCCCCATAAAAACTGCATGGTGTTTATGACCACCACAGGGATGGTTTAAAAAACAATGAAAAAAGTGGGCTTATGAAAAATAAAGCTGCCTAATTACAGCAAATGGGCTTAATTTAAAAAACACAGGTGCCTCTTTTATAAGGTTTGGTTGTGTTCTTGCCCATAGCATGTTTATATAGTATGGGATAAAACTGAAATCTTTGCTGTGGCCAGCTTTAAATGGGGGAACATTTGGTTCAACTCTATTTACAGTTTGGATCGTATATGATGTCATAGAAAATATAAAACCTGCAAAGACATGTTTCTGCCTTGACGTATATAATATCTAGTTCATTATTTATGAAATTCAAGTAAAATAATATCAATTAATGCTGTGTCAAAGAGCTCATTTGCTATATATATTGTCTTAAGTAGAAGTACAAAAGGGTTTATTCAATAGTTTATATTATTTTACTTTTAGAAATCTGTGATATGAGAAGCATTAAAATGTAGTTAGTGAAAATAATTTTTGCTAAAATAATTTTGGTTATGGTGGATTTCTATAAGCTTATAATGCCTGACTTTTGATACATGTATTTTTCTGATAGATGTCTCCTGGATGTGATAGGCTTTCAAATCTCCTTACTCTAGGCACTGAAAGTTTAGGTTAGTTCCTTGGGGTTCTTGTGTTTCTAAATCAAGCAAGTATCTAATCTTTTTCTTGTCCTTGAGTAGTTAGAAGTTGCACCATAATCAGATATTTAGAACAGAATTACTTAATGAGACTCAGGGAGGAAACCAATGAACTCCAAAGATTACCATCTTGAAATTAACCCAAGGCAGTAAAGAGAACAACAAGTCATACAAACTCAGTTTCTAATTGCTTTGCGAAACATATTATAAATACTTCACCTAAAATTCACTAAATAATATCATGTTAGATACTTTATTGAATTTATGCATAGATTCATAGATTTCAAATAAGCTAAGAAATCTCACATGGTTACAGGTATGTATCTATTCACTTTTTATTTTTATAAGAGAAAAATCTATTCAAGCTATTTTGGTTTAATTAACTTTTATATTAATTTTATGGTTATATTTGGAAAGCATATGTTATGTCACAGAATGAAACCCTCATGTTCTTAATCTGTAAAATTAAGATACTACATCCTCCTTGGAGGTTTGAATAATGATGTTCCCTCCAAAATTCATGTTGAAACTTCATCTTCATTGTACCAGTTTTACAACGTGAGGCCTTTTGGGGAATTGATTAAGTCACGAGGGCTCCAAAATCATGAATAGATTAGTGCCTTATAAAAAGGTTAGAGAAAACTAGCCTGGGTCCTTTTTGCCCTTCTGCCATGTGAGGACACAATCTTCACCCTCTCTGCCATGTTGAGGACATGGCAAAAAGCCCCTTACCAGACACCAAATGCTGACAGCTTGAACTTGGACTTTCCAGACTTCAGATATGTGAGAGGTAAGTTTCTGTTCTTTAAAAATTACCTAGTTTTGAGTATTTTTAAATAGCAGCTATACATAGAACTAGACATAGAGTTCCTAGTGAAATTGCAGGAACTCAATAAATGGTACAATTATGTTGTTGTGTTTACACTAATATATTCATTTCTGACATTCTTATCTGAAAAATCTCCCTGTTTTAAAATAATATTTTCATTATCAACTGTTACTAATTACATTTGATCTGGGACTCATTCTCATACACAGGTCAAATATGTACACATATCACTAGCAACTAGTAGTATTGATCACGTTTTGCTGATATTTTAAGAAAACTTCTGCATAACTTTCTTTACATCTAAATATATTTCCATTTTCACCATTATATTATGTTTTGAAAAGAACAATCCTATTAAACATTAATAAAAAAATTTCCTACCATCATATGACTCAATATCTTAATAACAGCCTATAGAGCTTATTTTGCATCTAATACATTACAAATGGTATGTTATGTTATGCATATTAAACATATTTCTAGCCTTCACAACACACATATTATGATCAATTGGATACGATGTGAAGAGAGTTGAAAAGATTATGTAATTTGCCTACAGTGGCTAAAACATGAACTGATACAGGTTTGTCTGACTCTTACTTTCCCAATTTTTCTAGCAACAGTCATCTTTTATTGAGGTTGACTCAACCAACCAGCTGATGCTAAGCCTAGAGCTAGGTTGCCTAGATTTGGAAAGTTTATTTAAGTAGGAATTCCTTTTCTTTGGATATTGCTGACAACAGTAAAGCTTAAATGCTTTGCTCAGTAACAACACATTTTTAGCCATATCTATATAAGATACACTGATATTACTTTATTCTCCTTTGAAGAGTAAGTCCGTGGAATATTGAACTTCCTAAACACTAACTATAGCAAATACTTCAATATACATAATTGAAATGACATTTGATATTTAATTGACTGTTGCATTATAAAACTTTAGAAATTAAAGGGTCACCATAAATTAGTCCACTTAATATTGAGGTCCATAGGATTTGCAAAGACCTACAACTGGAACACAGGTCGTTGTCAACTAAATGATATTCATGTAGAAAATTGAGGTAAAATGTCTTAGTGCACTAAAATTTAGGCTGAATGTAAGGTTCCTTTGTTCATTCAGTAATTATTAAGTGTCTTCCATACATCAGATGTTGTTTTAGGTACTGGGAACTTGATGGTGAATGAAATAGATAAGGTGAATCACAGATAAGGTTCCTGCTTTCATGGGGCTTATTGCCTAGTGGAAGATAAAACAACTCACAAGCCAGGGAACAAATAAATTAAAACATTTCAGATTTTGGTAAATGCAATGATGAGCCTAGCATGGAGACTGAGAAATGTGTGTGTTTGCACATGTGTGTGCCCATCTGCTTGTATATATGAAGGTGTATGTGGAATACTTCAGGGAAGAAACTCTGAGGCCATGATATGTATGCTGAGATATTTGCCATTCATACTACAATAACAAGCCCACCATGGAAAATCTAGCAGTGTGTTTCAGAAAAAAAAAGGCCCTGAGATCAAAACAAAAACAAACAAACAAAAAAACCTTGGAATGGTGAGGAAATAGAATTAAGGCCAATATGATTGAAAGTAGTTAATAGGGCATTTAAACATTTGTGCATAGAAGTGGCCTAAGTAGTGGTGAGTGATGTGATATGCTTTACATGTTTCAAGGATCAGTTGGATTGCTACATAAAGAAAGGGGAAAAAGGTCTTTTTATTAAGGAATTAACGTTTATAACCCATTCAATCATTTATTCAACACTGAGTTCCTACTTTGTGCCAATCACTCTTCTAGGCACTGAGGTAATAGCAGCGAATACAACAAAGTCCTGAATCTCACAGCCCTTACAGCAAAGTGAGGGTAGGCACACAAAAATAAACAAACACAAAAATTAGATGGTGGTAAGTACTTCAGTCCAAGCATACACCATGGTAATCAAATAGGAAGTGAAGTTGTATTGGTGTGTCTTGCTAATTTATACAAGTGATTGAGGAAGATTTCTCTGATTAATTTACATCTGAACGCAGACTACAAGACAGTAAGGGGATTTGTAATGCGGATATTTATGAGAAGAACATTTCAGGCAGAGAGCCACGTCAAGTGCAAATTCAGTGAGGTAGGGGGAATTTTTATATATTTTGTCCTTCATTTTGTCAAGAAATGCAAAAGAAAGGTCAGAATTTTGGCCTTTTATTCCTGGCATGTCTCTTGATTTTTGAAAAATATATTGCAAAATCTTTAGTCACTGTATATTACAAAGTCTAGCAGACTTTGAGAAAGACACTACTATTTAGAAAGCAAAAGAATTAGAAGCCTGTAGCAGTGGTTCTCAGGTCCTGCTGAATGAATATTATGCTACACCTCGGCCTTGGAGATAGAAAATGTTTCTCTCTTAGGGCCACAGTTTTGGATCAGGGGCAGCTCTCTATTGTTTTCCATGGCCCTTGATTCCACCTTCCAAGAATTCATTCCTCTTCTATTATTCTTTTTGGCTTCATCAGAAAGAGGACACTAAAGAGTATACTCTCTTTAAAGTCCAAATGACACCCTGCTCATAAATATTTGGGGCCTCAAAATTCTCCTTCAAAGATTGATTATTTGTCCATAATTCAGTTTTACCATACTGGGTGATAAGTAACACTGTGGTTTTATTATTAATGCACCAATTTGTGATGAATTTGATTGTCTATTTGTTTTTATTATAAACAAAAATACCGTTTTTTCCGTGAACATTTGAGATTAGCCAAGGTTACTAGGCATAGTAGATGCAAAGAATAGGACACATTTCATGTCCCAAAGAAATTTCTCAGAGGATATTCAGAAGAATATCAATACTTACAGCAGTGAATAATAAATACTGTAAAAGTGGTCATGTTCAGTGTGCTCTGGGAGCAGGGAGGAGGACCTATCTAGCACTGTAGATCAGAGATAGGTTCCCACGTTCGGTAATTGGTTTTCTAAGCCCAAAGCATAAAAAGTAATTAGCCAGAGAAAGAGAGATGTTTCAGCAGAGAATGTGTAAAAACAGAGAGTCCTGAGGAAGTGACATTCAATCATAAAATACAGAGGATGTTTGTTTGGCTGGAAAATAAACTTTCTATTGGGAAGTGTATAGGCAGATTTCTCTAGTGGGACAGAACTAATACGATAGATATATATATGAAGGGAAGTTTATTAAGGAGTATTGACTCACACAATCACAAGGTGAAGTCCCACAATAGACCATCTACAAGCTGAGGAGCAAGGAAGCAAGTCCGAGTCCCAAAACCTCAAAAGTAGGGAAGCCGAAAGTGCAGCCTTCAGTCTATAGCTGAAGGCCTGAGAGCCCCTGGCTAAATCACTGGTGTAAGTCCAAGAGTCCAAAAGCTGAAGAAGTTGGAGTTCAATGTTTGAATGCAGGAAGCACCCAGCATGGGAGAAAGATGCAGTCCGGAAGACTCAGCCAGTCTGTTCTTCCCAACTTCTTCTGCCTGCTTTATTCTAGCCTCACTGGCAGCTGCTAAACGGTGCCCACTCAGACTGAGGGTGGGTCTGCCTCTCTCAGTCCACTAACTCAAATGTTAATCTCCTTTGGCAACACCCTCATAGACACACCCGGGATCAGTACTTTGCATCCTTCAATCTGATCAAGTTGACACTCAATATTAACCATCACAAGTCCACACCTTTTCAGATTGAACCCATACACATCTCCTGAATCATACGTAATCTTCAAATAAAGACAATAATAAGGTGATAATTACTCCAAACACAGTACAGGTATCCTTCATATAACAGGACGTGCACTAATTCTTAACCTAAATGCTATTACATAAAGTTAACAACACTTGAATGCAGTTATAAAGTCAATAAATCTTATGTCACATGATAAAGGAAAAGGAAAGGAAGTAAAATGAAAATATTTTCTTAATACAAGTGTATACATGCACAAACACGTTCTTAACAAAATAAGGAGAAATACTCAGAACAATTACAGTCCTCATTTCTGCAACTAGTCACGTGGTCATAGCTGGTATTGATGACTACCTTCTTCTACTACCCATTCTGTATTCTCTTTACCTTCAGCAAGCACCTCTGGTAGTGGTTTTTTACCTGGTAGAGTGACTCTGAAGGGTCTCCATCATTTATAGTCTTGACTGGATTGGGTCGTTGTAGCTTCCCATTGACCTTAATCACAGAGCATGGTAATACTAAGAGATGCCCTAAGGGATCTCTTGTATTCCATGCATACTCTTCCTTACTGCCACTGTGGAGTAGTAGACTAATTTACTTGTGATAGTCCTGGTCAGTACCCCAGCCAACACTGTAACTCCCTTCTTAGCCTGTTGAATTAGAGGTAGGAGCCCAAAGTAGCCAGGTGTCAATGTTAACTTCCAGTTTAATGGAAACATTGTTGTGTCTCCTGGTGGCAGCATTCCTCCCTTTGGCTAAGACCTCTAGGCCAGCAGAATGTAGTGTCATGGAAACAAAAAGCAAAAATGTTGCTAGTGAGTCAATAGGGGTGATGGTGAGTCCAGGCTCACCATCAAGCTCACCAAACAGGTCCAGGCTGCAGCTTGCACAGCAGCTTGGACCTGTTTGCATCCTTGCCATTTCCACTTCCACTCCTTGATTCCTGGACCCACGAATCCTGGCTATGGGAGAAAGAGTACTATGTATTGGATGCTAATGCAGAGCATACACAGCCTTCTGGAGAATTTTGCCCCAGTCCTGCAAAATATTGTCACCTAATTGGTGTTGTAATTGTGACTTCAGAAGGCCTTCCAATCAGTTCTATCAATCCAGCTGCTTCAGGATGATGGGGAACATGGTAAGACCAGTTAATTCCATAAACATGAGCCCATTGTTGCACTTCTTAAGTAGTAAAGTAAGTGCCTTGGTCAGAGGCAATGCTGTGTGGAATACCATGATGGTGGATAAGGCATTCCATGAGTCCACGGATGGTAGTCTTTGCAGGAGTATTGCATGCAGGATAGGCAAACCCATATCTGCAGTAAATGTTTATTCCATTGAGGGCAAACCTCTGCCCTTTCCATGATGGAAGAGGTCCAATATAATCAACCTGCCACCAAGTAGCTGGCTGATCACCCTGGGGAATGGTGCCATATTGACAGCTCAGTGTTGGTATCTACTACTGGAAAATTGGGCACTCAGCAGTGGCTGTAGCCAGGTCTGCCTTGCTGAGTGGAAATCCATGTTGCTGAGCCCATAAATAACCTCTATCCAAGCCACCACGTCCACTTTGTTCATGGACCCATTGGGTGATGACGGGGTGGCTGGGGAAAGAGACTGAGTTGTGTCCACAGAATGAGTCATCCTATCCACTTGATTATTAAAATCCTCCTCTGTGGAGGTCACCTGTTGATGAACACTCACATGGGATACAAATATCTTCACAGTTTTTGATCACTTAGAGAAGTGCATCCTCTTCCCCAAATTACTTTGTCACCAGTTTTCCAATTATATTTCTTCTAAGTCCCTGACCATCCAGGCAAACCATGGGCTACAGCCCATGAATCAGTATATTATCACAAATCTGGCCATTTCTCCTTCCAAGCAAAGTGCACAACCAGGTGTACTGCTCAAAGTTCTGCCCACGGGGAAGATTTCCCTTCAGCACTGTCCTTCAGGGATGTCTTATAAAGGCGCTGTAGTGCTGCAGCTGTCTACTTTCAGGTGGCATCTGCATATCATGCAGAACCTGTCAACTGATCATAGAGAACTCCCCATGAGGCCATCAGTACAGGCTGAGGGAGAGAAGGCAGGAAGGCAGGAATGGAGACCATGGGCATTTGAGCCACTTCTTCATTTAACTTACTTCTGCCCTCAGGAGCTGCTTGAGGCCAATCACACATATACCACTTCCATTTGATGATGGAATGAAGCTGTGCACGACCCACTTTATGGCTAGATGGGTCAGAAAGCACCCTGTTCATGATAGGCAGTTTAGGTCACATGGGGACTTGATGACCTATAGTCAAATGTTCAGTTTCTACTAAAAGACAGTAACAGGTCAAGAGCTGTCTCTCTAAAGGAGAATAACTATCTGCAGAAGATGGCAGGGTCTTGCTCCAAAATCCTAAAGCCCTCCACTGTGATTCACCTATGCGAGCCTGCCAAAGGCCCCAAACAGCATCTCTATCTGCCAATGACATCTCAAGAACCATTGGATCTGCTGGGTCATATGGCCTAAGTGGCAGAGCGGCTTGCACAGCAGCCTGGACCTGTTGCAGAGCCTTCCTCTATTCTGGATCCCACTCAAAACTGGCAGCCTTTTAGGTAACTGAATAAATGGGTCAGAGTAACACAACCAAATGAGAAACGTTTTGCCTCCAAAATCCAAACAGGCCCACTAGGTTTTGTGCTTCTTTCTTGGTTGTAGGAGGGGCCAAATGCAGCAACTTATACTTCACTTTAGATGGGATAGAAAATATCTCAACAGGCCTCACACCACTGGACCCCTAGAAATTTTGCTGAGATAGGAGGTCCCTGAATTTTAGTCAGATTTATTTCCCACTTCCTGGCACTCAAATATCTCACCAATAAATCCAGTGTGTTTACTACTTCTTGCTCACTGGATCCAATCAGCATAATGTCATCAATGTAATAGATAAGTGTGATATCTTGTGAAAGCAAAAAATGATCAAGATCTCTGCAAACAAGATTATGACACAAAGCCAGAGAGTGGCTTTACCCCTGAGGTAGGACAATGAAGGTATATTTCCGACCTTGCCAGCTGAAGACAAATTGCTTCTGGTGGGCCTTTTGGACAGGGGTGGATAAAAAGACATTTGCCAAAACAATGGCTGCATACCAGGATATTGTTTATAAGACATCAGGGATGTCTTATTGTTCAAGAAATAAAACCACATCTGGTACAGCAGCTGCAATTGGAATCGTCACTTAGTTAAGCTTGAGATAATCTTCTGTCATTCTCCAAGATACAACTGTCTTCTGCACAGGCTAAATAGATGAGTTTAATGGGGATGTGGTGGGAATCACCACCCTTGTGTCTTACAAATCCTTGATGATGGCACTAATCTCTGCAATCCCTCCAGGGATGGGATATTGTTTTTGATTTAATATTTTTCTCGGTAGAGACAGCTCTAATGGCTTCCATTTGGCCTTTCCCACATGAGAGCCCTCACCCTAATAGTCAGGTGCCAATGTGGGGATTATGGCAGATGCTAGGTATGTCTATATCAATTATGTATTCTGACACTGGGCAAATGACCACAGGTTTAGTTTTGGGACCCAATGGACCCACTGTAAGTCAGACCTGAGCTAAACTCCATTAATTAACTGACTTCCAGGAGCCCCCACTTTAACTAGAGAACCACAATGACGTTTTGGGTTTCCTGGAACCAACATCAGCTCAGAGCCAGTGTCCAATAGTCCCCTAAAAATCTAATTATTTATCTTTCCCCAGTGCACAGTTACTCTGGTAAAAGGCTGGAGGTCTCCTTGGGGAAGAATGAGAGAAAGATTAACAGTATAAATTTTTGGTAGCGTAGTAGGGTCCTCCCTCAAAGGGACCCATCTTATCTTTGCTCAGGCATTCTTGGTCTGTAAACTGGTTCAAGTCTGGAAATTGATTGGGGAGCTGTGAGTCTCTATTTTTATAATTCAAATAAGTCTTTTGTCCACTCAGCATGGAAGTTTTCTGCTTATACAAATTATGTAAGAATGTAGTAGGCTTTTTATCAATTTCACTTCTAAGAACACCATGATTAATTAACCAACTCCAGAATTCCATGTGAGTCAGACTATTCTGATTGCTGCTTTGCCTCTGCGTCCATTACAGTAACTATACCCACCTTTGCTTTGATGGTTGAGTGCTATAACTTGGCTCCAGTCACCTTGGGATCCAATTCTTCCCATTGCATTTACATTTTGTAGTTGAGTGACTGTGGTTCCCACTGTAAGATCTGGCATACAGAGAAGAGCAATCATAGAGTTTTCAAAGCTGCAGGTGCTCCCCTCACAAATCTTTTTCACAAAGTATTGGTGAAGGGTTTGTCTTCTGGCCCCTCCCAGCTGGGATGAGTAGGTCTAAAGTGACTAATCCACTCTAGCATTCAAATTTCCCTAAGCCTTTGAATCCCTTCCTCTACAGTAAACCAAGGAAGAACAGGCATCTCCAGGTCACTCATAGTGGACCATCTTTTGATCCATTTTTCAGCTAACCAAGCAAATAAACTATTATAACCTTTTTTTTTTTAACTCCCTGAGCTGGAATATTAAATGCAGGATCCCTCTTTTGTGGGCCCATATCAATAAATTCAACTTTATGTTCCTTCCACCATTATCCCACACCCTTAATATCCATTCGCATGCCTATTCTCCAGATTTCTGCTTATAGAAATCAGAAAACTCAAGGAGTTCTTTTGGAGTGTAGCACATCTCCTCGTGGGTAACACTCTGAGCATCACCTCTAGGGGCCTCCTGGGACTTAAGTCTAGTCATAGGCCTGGAAGCAAACAGGAGAGTTGGGGTGTTGGGGGATTTCTGAGGAGAATCGGCATTGTCTTTCCTGGTAACTGCCTCAGGGCAGGCCATCACTGTTTCCTCAGGCAGTGCATGGTTAATTTCCTCAGACAAAGGTGGAAAGGCTGATGGCAGCATGGGTGGGAGAGAGGATGTTGCCACCACTGGGGTTGGGGAGGCTGTTTTCTCTGACAGAAAGGGCTCATCAGAGTTTACAAGCTCAGTGTCACCAGCTTCATTAGTGTCCTCCCTCATGTCCCCATTCCAAATTGCAGGGTGCCGTTAGTTTGCAATCAAGGCCCTTAATTTAACAGTAGACACTTGGCAAGACTGAGTGTGCACCTTTCATAGCAGGTCAGCCACTCTCATGATAAGAGTTTGTGTCCTATTTTTCACTATTTCAGCCCTTTGTCTACAGGAGATAAGACTCTCACTCAGGGCAATCTTAGAAGATTGAGGCTCAAGTATGTGCTTCTGGAGCTGGGAATTAGATGCTCTTAGCTCATCCTTTTCTTTCATCACTTTGTCCAGTGAACTTAGGAACAACCAGCCAACTTCATTACATTTCTTGGTTCTCCAATATGGTCAAAAGTATTATGTACAGAGTCACTAAACTTCTTGCTTCTCATGAGTAGTGAATCAGGAATATCAAATGCATTTATTTTGCCTAAATCTCTAAACAGTTTATGCCAAGGACTATGAGTGTTCTCCATACTATTAGAAGTAGAGTCCTTAGCATTTTTGGGTCTAATCATATAAGCAGCCAACCCCAGAAACCCCCAAACTAACTAAAGAAATCCATCCTTAAAATTCTGTTCCTCTAAAACCAATCCTGGGACCAAAATCTGTATTAGTCAGGGTTCTCTAGAGGGACAGCACTAACAGGATACATGTATATATAAAGGGGAATTTATTAAGGAGTATTGACTCACAATCACAAGGTGAAGTCTCAAAATAAGCCATCTGCAAGCTGAGGCACAAGGAAGCTAGTTGGACTCTCCAAACCTCAAAACCAGGGAAGCTGACAGTGTAGCCTTTAGTCTGTTGCTGAAGGCCTCAGAGTTCCTGGCAAATCACTGGTTTAAGCCAAGATTCCCAAGGCTGAACAACTTGGAGTCTGATGTTAGAGGGCAGGAAGCATCCAGTAGGGGAGAAAGATGAAGGCTGGAAGACTAAGCAAGTCTGCTCTTTCCAACACCTTCTGCCTGCTTTATTCTAGCTATGCTGGCAACTGATTCGATGTTGCCCACCCAGATTGAGGGTGGGTCTGCCTCTCTCCATCCATTAACTCAAATGTTAATCTCCTTTGTCAACACCCTCACAGGCATACCCAGAAGCAATACTTTGCATTCTTCAGTCCGATCAAGTTGACATCAACATTAACCATCACAGGAAGTATGAGGTGAGAAGTTTATTTGGCATAGGTATGTTAATTAATTTGGATTTTATATTGAAGGAATAGGAGAGACAATAACGGGTTAAAAATCAAGACCAAATTCAGGCATGAATAAAAGGTTGGCAGGTGTTGAAACCAGGAAGAAAGTAGCAATATTTTAGGCTGAAGGCAAAGGTAGAAAGCCAAAAACGTTAATGGAACTGAACTTAGGCCATGATTGTGGGATAGTGAAAGTACAGCAGTATAGAGAGAACGAGAATCTAGACTTGAGAGAACTTGATGAAGTGAGAATGAGGGAAAGGATGACTGGAGGAAAATTCTCAACTCTCTTATTGCACAAGAATATCCAAAAAGAACAGATTTTGTATACATAGTGAGACTATCTATATTGAGATTGAATGGTCTAAGGTTTATCCAAATGACCATTAAGTTATCAACTTGGACATGTACGTCCACAGCTCAAAAGAAAAAGCAATCACCTGTATATATATATCGCTATATCTATCTATCTATCTATCTATCTATCTATCTATCTATCTATCTAATCTACCTATCTATCATCTGAGTTCAGGGCCTAGTTAAAGGAAAACAAACTGGTAGACATGCAGAAAATGGTAGACAGACAGGAGAAGAAAGAAAAGTATTTTAAGGAAAGTTGAGTGGGGAAGTATTATTAATGGAGTGAGAATGGTATTGAAGTCTAAGAGAAGCCAACCAAGAAAAAGGTCTAGTGAACTTGACCACTATGACATAAATTATGGGGGAACAATTCTAGGATAACATATTTAAATAAATGTTTGAGGGTTGTGATGGATGTGTAATGCAAAGAGGTGGAAGTGTTGAACTTGAGGCTAGTATTTATTACACATAGTAGTGAAAGAAGGAAGTGCATCAGGGTAATACTAGTGTTACCAGTTGAGGGTGTCCAGGTTCTTGGCATTTTGAACAAAGAATTGGACAAAATGCACAAAGAAAGCAAGTAAAGAATGAAGTCAATTCTCTATCAGGCTTTAAAGAGTATTTTATTATCTAAACTTTTTCTACATCTTTCTCCCCTACTTACTGGTTTGTTACTACATTGTTTCATAAATAACCTTTTCAAATCTATAATTTGAACTAACTGTTAGATAACTTCTGAATTAGACAAAATTATTCTTTTTCTCACTAATAACACAATCCTTTCTGGCACATTGTATATACAGAATTTTGTGTTTACTAGAATTCTTATCCTTAGTAAACTAAAGGTTTACTGAAACCCTAAAAAGCAAGAAATCCTGAACTATCAGATATGGGCATTTATAGATAAGAATAATGCCACAATTTTAGGAACAGATTTCCCCATATCACAACTCTTTCTTGATTGGAAAAGACCCAAATATTCAATGAGCATTAAAAATAACTGTAAGATTTTAATTTACACAAAAAGTTTACTGAAAACATTTATCTCCTTCACTGTACTCAATTCTTTCACTTTAACCATTTATCTAGACTAATTCTGTAAACTGAGATATTAGACACTATCACTTAAAGTTAGTTATTTCCTTGTTAACCCATGTTTTTACTAGCCAGTGAACATCAGGTGCTCGCCCAAACCTAAGTAAGACTCTCAAAGTTAAATACATAGATATTTTTGCCAATAACTCAGAAGATTTAGCTAATGCTGAATTACTCTCATGTGTTTTTTTTAAAAAAAAGGCATGTAAAGCAAGATCATTTTGTTTTGCCTGGGTTTATAGTTTTATAACCTTCTATGCCAAACCCTGACACCTGAAAATATCTAGAAGAGACAAATATAGAATCCAGACAAAAATGTATGCTGACAATTCTGAAGGCATTTCTATTTTTATTTTATGAATAATTTTAAAACCAGCTTGTTTAGTAAAGTTATACTGAAGTCATGTGAACTTGAAACTTGCTTGAAAATTGGTGCACGCCCATCAAGGGTCCTGAGTGGGAAAGGAAGAGACAGAGAGAGAGAGAGAGAGAGATTGAGATTCCCTTGAATGAAGCAGAAAGAAAAAGGAGAAAAATAAATCTTAAACTTTGGGCTTACCTCCTAGTTGGCTTGCCAAAATATGTTACCAGTGGAAGCTGTCCAGATTCTTGGAGTTTTTAACAAAGAATTGGAAAAAACACACAAACACAGCAAGGAAAGAATGAAGCAACAAAAGCAGAGATTTACTGAAAATGAAAGCACACTCCACTGGGTGGGAGTAGGCCCAAGCAAGTGGCTTAAGGGCCCAGTTACAGAATTTTCTGGAGTTTAAATACCTTCTAGAGGTTTCCATTGGTTACTTGGTGCATGCCCTATGTAAATGAAGAGGCTAAAATGAAGTTACAAAGTCATTTACTCGGTGTACGCTCTACGACGTAAATGAAGAGGCTATTTCCTGTTATAGCTGAAGTGTTTCAGCTTGATTTAGTTCTAGGAAGTCCTTAGGTTTCCTGCCTCCAGGCCCTATTGTCCTGCCTTGCTAGGATTGTCTATTAATGTCTGAAGGGACTTGAATGGCAAGTATTGGGAGGTGGCAGTGTTTTGATGAGGAAGATAATGAATTGAGAAATGATGCTTGTTTGGACAAGGCCCTAAGAACGTGGCATAAATTAAATGTGGGAGTAATTGGAATTAAGAGCTAAAAGATTATTCATCTTTAAACAGGAAGTAGAGATATTTATGAAAATATATTTAGGGCTTATTCCTGAGCTTTCAGTGGTAAAGTTAGTTTTATAGTTTTCCGTTTGTCTAGGTTTGTTTGCTTTTCATTTTTTATGAAAATATTTGCACTGTTGAACAAAACAGTAATCTAAATTATCTGAAAAAATTCACAATCAGAAGTAGCAGAAACAAACAAGTATTGATCAAATTTATTAAATCAATTATACTGTCTCAGAATAAAACTGAAAAATAACTACTTTGGGGAATTACACTGTGACCTCATAGAGCACAGTGTAATTTTCACTTTTAGTCCATGATCCTGCATTTTATGTATTGTCAGACCAATCTCTTTGAGGGTAAAACTTTTCAGTTATGATTTATAAAAAGTAATAATTTGATCTTTAATTCATCTATAAATATGAAGCAACAAGTGACACTTCAGCAAAAAAAATAGAAATTTTACTTTTGCCATATGTTAATATATATACTCAGCAAATAAGTTATGCCTTGAGTTTTGAAATGATTAGTCTCAGAAGCAGCATAGAAAGCAATAACAGCAGCATTAGTAGGGACAGGGTATGCTACTCACATATTGACTCACTACAACGATCATAGCCAGTTGTAAATAGACAAAATAAAAATCAGCCATAAGCTATTATAAAAATGTCACAATATTTTAAAAATACTTTTGGGTGAATAGAAAATCTGTAATCTGTAAACCAAAAAGTATCTGAGATAAGTCACAATTAATTTAGAAACTTTATTTTGCCAAGGTTAAGGATGCGCCATTGGCACAGTCTCAGGAGGTCCTGACGAGCTATGCCCAAGGAGGTCGAGGGCTACGACTTGCTTTTACACTATTTAGGGAGACATAATAATCAATACAAGTAAGATTTGCATTGGTTCAATCCGAAAATGCAGAACAACTCAAAGCAGTGGTGCAGAGGTGGGGCAGCCAAGTCATAGGTAGATTTAAACATATTCTAATTGTCACTTGGTTCAAAGAGTTATTATCTATAGAAAGAAATGTCTGGGTTACAATAAGGGGTTGTGGGGGCCTAGATGTTGTCATGCAGATGAAGCCTCCAAGTAGCAGGCTTTAGAGATAATAAGTTATAAATGTTTCTTATCAGACTTAAGGACTGTGTTGATGTTAATGCTGGAGGGATAAAATGAGGCATGTTCAACCCCCACTTCACTTCATGGCATGAACCAGTCTTCCAGGTTAAATTTTAGGGTGCCCTGGCGGAGGAGCGGGCTCATTCAAATGAAAGCCTGGTGAGTGGGATTTGAATTTTATTTTTGGTTTCCAAATCTATAGATTTGGACTTCTTCATACTTAAAGATACATGGCTGTGTTAAGAGAAAGAGTTAGAGAGGAAGGTTGGAGGGAAGAAGGAAGAAATGCCTGCGCTGTGCAATTTAGACTCTGGATCCAGGAGGGACAGGGTTCTATCACTGTTCACAGCTCCTAAGACTAAGACTCCAGACAATTTATCTCGATTATTCCTCCCTTAAACTTCCCAGTGAAACACCAGTGCTTTTTTATGGCCATAGCACTAGTCTCCTGAAACAGCTAACTGTATAAGTTACGTGTCCTATTACCTCATAATGTCAAAAAATCCTGTACCAGAAGTAAAGAAGTTAAAAGTCTTGTATTGTAAATTAGAATTACCAAGCTTAAAATGCAAATATGCCCTGGAAAGACAGCACTTAAACACCCATTAGTATAAGATTTGCTTTTGTTTTGAAACTTAAGGTAAATGGAAATGGGGAACAAGCATATATTAGGTTCATGAAATTAAGGATGATGACATAAAGCCAGAGTTGAGCTTCACATAAGATTCACACTCAGTTGTACCTGGGTCCCCACTGAAATTCAGAAGGTCAACAGAGAGCCAAATGTGAAAGCATTTTGCCTTATAGAAGAAAAATAAGCAGGTCCTCATTCGATTTAAGATCTGTAAAATTTTTTGCTTGCTGTTAACAAGTCTCATTTCATATTAAAGACCTTTATATACCATGCATTGGTCAATGTATAAAAGAAGTTGTTATAAAGACCTCCTAAAACCATACTTTGTTTTGCATATCTGATGAAGTGAAAGTAGCCATAAATACCTTGGTAATTTCGTCCCTCTGTCGTTGTAATAGGCCTTTTTAAGTTTGCTAATCTTTCACACGTTGAATTTAATAATAGTTATTTGCAAGTGAAGAACATACTATCCCAGATGACCACAACTGAAATGCAAATATAATTTCCTAATATATAAGAGCAGACGCTTTAGTGTTAGAAAAGGCTATAAGGCTGTCTCTTAATCCGTTTTACTCTTCTTACTACTTGTAAAACTTGGGGTAACTTATGAATGGTTAAGCCTTAGTTTTCATATACATTAAATAGCACTTCATGGAATTTTAATGAATATTAAATAATGTTGCAGAATTTTGCTCCTTAGTTCAGTTAAAACTAGGAGCTTGTCACACAACCAGGAAAATTTAGGCACGGGGACACATTGAAGGGTGAGTACAGCAGGATTTTATTGGGTGAAAAGGGAAAAAAAAGGAAAATAAAACTCAGCAAAGTGAAATGCAGTCCTGCTAACAGGCCCTCCACCTCACAGACTGACTCCCAGGTCACCACAAAAGCTGAAGAGAGTAGGTGCCTCCCTTGCATAAGGCAGGAATTCCCCATGGTTCCACCCACTTCCCATAGTGCGCAGGTGGGGCTCCAGTCGGCTGTGGGCATGCCCAGACAAGCCCTGGGCAGGTTCCCTCATCTGCTCAAAAGCATCTGATGTAAACACTTGTAGGGCAGGCTGGAGATTCTCTGGGGACCTCTTTTTATCTGCCTAGGCATTTGGCTGTCTCAATATAACGCATTGTAATGAGACGTGAGGCTGGCTGGGCTTCTGGGTCGGGTGGGGACTTGGAGAACTTTTATGTCTAGCTAAAGGATTGTAAACACACCAATCAGTGCTATGTGTCTAGCTAAAGGTTTGTAAATGCACCAATCAGCACTCTGTAAAAATGCACCAATCAGAACTCTGTGTCTTGCTAAAGGTTTGAAAATGCACCAATCAGCACTCTGTAAAAATGGACCAATCAGCACTCTGTAAAATGGACCAATCAGCTCTCTGTAAAATGGACCAATCAGCAGGATGTGGGTGGGGCCAAACAAGGGAATAAAAGCTGGCCACCGGAGCCAGTAGAGGCAACCTGCTTGGGTTCCCTTCCATGCTGTGGCAGTTTTGTTCTTTTGCTCTTCACAGTAAATCTTGCTACCGCTCACTCTTTGGGTCTGCACTACTTTTATGAGCTATAACACGCACCACAAGGCTTTGTGGCTTCGTTCCTTAAGTCAGACCATGAACCCACCAGGAGGAACAAGCAACTCTGGACATGACAACTTGAAGAGCTGTAACAACTCACTGCAAAGGTCTGTGGCTTCACTCCTGAAGTCAGTGAGACCATCAACCCACGGGAAGGAAGAAACTCTGGAAACATCTGAACGTGTGAAGGAACAAACTTCAGACACACCATCTTTAAGAACTGTAACACTCACTGTGAGGGTCTGAGGCTTCATTCTTGAAGTCAGCAAGACCAAGAACCCACGGGAAGGAACCAATTCCGGACACAGTAATACATAGTAAATGCTTAGGAAATGTTAGTGAAAAAGAATCTTGACAATGATAAAGCAGTGGGTTGCTTGCCTTTTAATAATAGAATAGCATTTGTTGCCTATTACAGTCATTTGGAAAATGACATTTTTCTTGGACTTAAAATAAGTTTGAAAGAATAACTACAGAGACAGAATTTCTTTTTACAGTATATGTGCAGAATATGTATGTTTTGTATGCAGCACAGATTTATTAGCAGAAAATGCTATTTCTACTAGGTTTGAGACCGTGTTTTAACTAAGCCATTACCTTAAAAGGTAAAGATTTTAAAAGGTAAGGTTTTACCCTAAAACTCTATTTTCTACAAGCTATTTTATTTTCTAAGAAATAGTGGTAGATTATTGGAAAGAGTTCACAGAAGTGGGCTTCTGGAAATGGATGAGGTTAGTGACAAGAACCCTTGAGAATTTTAAGTACACAATATTTGCACCAATGAACTGGAATGGTGGGAGCCAAGGTTAGACATGCATAGCCTGCATGGAGTGTAAGGTCAGCACTAAGCCTTTATCTATGTCCAGTAAACTGACAATACTACTACTTAGATGCAGGAAGTGACAAGGCTTCAAGCGATTATTGATGCCTACTTTCATAAAATCTACCTGCTCGGATAGGAAAAGCAGACCTATATTATTTCAGAAAAATGAAAACCTATTGTTTTGCAATACCACTAGAGAATGTGTACAATTTATAATAAACAGTGTTGCAAGGAATTTATACTTCCAATATAACCAGTGTGTTTCATAATCATTTAATATTTATTGTCTACTAGTTTCTATGTGTTTTGTATCACAATTTTATTAAATCCTCACAGCATCTCTGCAAGGGCAAATTTCTTAGACTCATTTTGGTGATGAAAGCTTTGAAGCTCAGACAGTTTAATAGTGTTGGCTAAGGATGCACAACTGGAGGATGGCAAAGCATAATTCCATTTTTAATGAGTTACTATGATTGTATATTCTTTCTCTATTCTCCCTGACTGTAGGTAACTGATTGTATAACATCACTTAATTAATCTTATATGAGCTGTAGTCTCAGTCATTTTTCTTTTCTATCAAGGAGAATGCTTGCAATACCAATAAATAAAAGTGAATTTTTTTGTTTAATAAGGAAGTTACAATGGACTCATTCTCAGTGGGGCATTTAATTTGAATTTTATTTTTTTACTTGAGATTATGTGTATTGATGAGACACTTCATAGTTCAGGACCAAAAGTGTAACCACTCATTATAGTTGTTAAGAATATAGCTTTGGAATTCAGCAGGCTTGAAACCTTGTATCACCTGCACTGCTTTCTAGGTAAATTATATACTAAGTAAATTTTGCTAAGTTCTGAATCTCCCTAAACTATACTTTTCTCACACGCAAAAGGAGAAATATAATACGCTTGTAATCTCAGCACTTTGGGAGACCCAGGGGGTAGATCACCTGAGATCAGGAGTTCAAGATCAGCCTGGCCAACATGGTGAAACCCCATCTCTACTAAAAATACAAAAAATTAGCCGGGCGTGGTGGCAAGCACATGTAATCCAGCTACTCAGGAGGCTGAGGCGGAAGAATCGTTTGAACCCGGCAGGCTGAGGTTGCAGTGAGCGGAGATTGCACCATTGCACTCCAGCCTGGGCAACAAGAGTGAAACTCCGTCTCAAAAAAAAAAGGAAAAAATAAGTTTTGCTAGAGGAAACATTAGTGAAGCAAAAGGTAAGCATTTAACAAATGATACCATACTTTTTTTTATTTTTAACAAATTGTTTGAAAGTGTCGATTTGCTTAAAGGCCAAGTTATATATTTTTTCTCTTATATTAATATATCCCATTTTCTTAAAATAAAATATATTCCATTTTTCCAAACTTGCCCAAGTGCCAAAATATAATAACCAGTGAAGTATAGTATTTGTTTTAACCAGGCATTGACCATTTTTTTTCTGTAAGGTTTCATGTAAGTAAATATTTTAGGTTTGGTTGGCTAAGCAGTCAGATGCAACTACTTATCACTGCCTTTATAGCCTGTAAGTAGCCAAAGATAATATGTAAATAAAAGGTGTTGCTGTTTTAGAAGAAAACTTTATTTTCTTTCTTTTTTTTAACTTTTATTTTAGGTTTGGAGGTTCATGTGCAGGTTTGTTACATAGGTAAACACGTGCCATGGGGGTTCGTGGTACATGATATTTCATCATCCAAGTATTAAGTCCAGTACCCAATATTTATCTTCTCTGCTCTTCTCCCTTCTCCCACTCTCCCCCTTCAAGTAGATCCTAGTGTCTGTTGTTTCCTTGTTTGTGTTCATAAATTCTTATGATTTAGCTCCCACTTATAAGTGAGAACATGCTGTATTTGATTTTCTGTTCTTGCATTAGTTTGCTAAAGATAATAGCCTCCAGCTCCACCTATGTTCCCACTAAAGACATGATCTCATTATTTTTCATGGCTGCAGAGTATTCTATGGTATATATGTACCACATTTTATTTATCCAATGTGTCATTGATAGGCATTTATGTTGATTCCATATCTTGGCTATTGTGAATAGTGTTGCAGTGAACATTTGTGTGCATGTGTCTTTTGGCAGAATGATTCATCTTCTTCTGGATATATACCCAGTAATGGGATTGTTGAGTTGATTGGTAGTTCTGCTTTTAGCTCTTTGAGGAATTGCCATACTGCTTTCCACAATAGTTGAACTAATTTACACTCCCACCAACAGTATGTAAGTGTTTCTTTCTCCACAACCTCACCAGTATCTCTTATTTTTTGACTTTTTAGTAATAGCCATTGTGGCTGATGTGAGATGGTACCTCATAATGGTTTTGATTTATAATTCTCTAATGATCATGCTACTGAGTTTTTTTTATGCGCTTGTTGGCTGAAAGTATGTCTTTTTATGAGAAGTGTCTGTTCATGTCATTTGCCCACTTTTTAATGTAGTTATTTTTCTCTTGTAAAACTAAGTTACTTATAGATGCTGGATATTAGATCTTTGTTGAATGCATAGTTTGCAAATATTTTCTCTCATTCTAGAAGATGCCTGTTTACTCTGTTGATACTTTCTTTTGCAGTGCAGAAGTTCTTAAGTTTAATTATATCCCATTTGTCAATTTTTGCTTTTGTTGCAATTGTTTTTCATGTTTTTGTCATGAAATCTTTGCCCAGTCTTATGCCCAGGATGGTATTTCCTAGGTTGTCTTCCAGGGATTTTATAGTTTTGGGTTTTGCATTTAAGTCTTTAATCCATCTTGAGTTGATTTTTGTGTATGTTGTAAGGAAGGGGTCTAAGTTCAATCTTCTGCATATGGCTAGTGAGTTATCCCAGCACCATTTATTGAACAGGGAGTCTTTTCCCTATTGTTTGTTTTTGTCAGCATTGTTCAAGATCAGATGGTCATAGATGTTTGACCTTATTTCTGGGTTCTCTATTCTGTTCCATTTTTCTATGTGCCTATTTTTGTACCAGTACCATGCTGTTTTGGTTTCTGTAGCCTTGTAGGATAGTTTGAAGTCCGGCAATGTGATGCCTCCAGCTTTGTTCTGTTTGTTTATGATTGCTGTGGCTATTCTGTATCTTTTTGGTTCTATACAAATTTTAGATAGTTTTTTCTAGTTCAGTGAAGAATGTAATTAGTAGTTTCATAGGAATAGCATTAAGTCTGTAAATTTCTTTGGGCAGTGTAGCCATTTTAATGATATTGATCCTTCCTATTTATGAGCAGGGGATGTATTTCTGTTTGTTTGTGTCTTCTCCGATTGGAGCAGTGTTTTGTAATTCTCTTTGTAGAGATCTTTTGTAGAGATCTTTTACCTCCCTGGCTAGCTGTATTCCTCAAAATTTTATTCTTTTTGTGGAAATTGTGAATGGGATTGCCTTTCTGATTTGGCTCTCAATTTGGCTGTTGTTGGTGTATAAGAATGCCAGTGATTTTTGTACATTGATTTTGTATCCTGCCACTTTGCTGAAGTTGTTTATCAGCTGGAGGAGTTTTTGGGCTGAGACTATGGGGTGTTCTAGATATAAAATTATGTCATTTGCAAACAAAGATAGATAGTTTGACTTTCTTCCTATTTGGATGCACTTTCTTTTTTTCTCTTGCCTGATTGCTGTGTCTAGGACTTCCAATACTATGTTGAATAGAAGTGGTGAGAAAGGACATTCTACTTCATTTTCAAAAACAGATTGTAAGTGAATTTGGCCTGTGGGTCACAGCTGGCTCATTCCTGAATAAATTATTGATAAGTGGTCATTGATTATCTGCTGTTATTCAACATATCAGTAGAACCACTTTATATCTATGAACAAGTAAATATCTAAAAATGCAACACATATTAACTAATGTATTTTTTTTAAGAAAATTGCTTATTTTATTGGCACTGTCACATGCATTGGTGTCTCTGCCTATCTCTTTTTCTCAATCTTATTTCTGGATTCTGAATAAAGAAACAAATAAGCTGCAAAAACTTAAAAATATGTAATATGTAGGTTAGGTGGCTTTCAAAATGTTTTGTTAGACCCAAAATAGTAATGCCTTTTGCAGCATGACCTAGTATTAACTTACGTACACGCACATATATGCGCATGCATGTGTGTTAAACTCTGATCTATTCTATTTCATTTCATGCCATTGCATTATATTCTTTTCCCAGCAAAGGTAACATAAAACTAGGCTCACTAAAATAATTTCATGATATACTATTGCATTATAAACTATAGTTTAGGAAATTAAGATGAGGCATAAGGATCCAGAAACTCACGGGATAGATCTTTAGAGGATTCCTATCCCACAGACATCTTTTCCCATAACATTGCAATACAATTGCCAGGTTCCTGTACCTGCTGCACAACAATAGACCAATACACTGAGAAAACAAAGTTTGCAGAAGAGAAAGAGTTTAATAATAGCCAGGCCACTAAGTGAACAGAATCCTCAAGCCCTAGGGTTTTTAAGGGGATTATGGAGGGTGAAGGCCTGGAAAATTGGAGTCATTGATTGGTTGGGACAAAGGAGATGAAATCATTAGGATGTGAAAACTGCATTTCTTGCCACATAGCAAGAAGGAATGAAGAAGCACAAGTGGAAACTCCTGATAAATCCATCAGATCTTGTGAGACTTATCCACTAACATGAGAATAGCATGAGAAAGACTGGCCCTCATGATTCAACAACCTCCCCTAGAGACCCTCTTACAACATGTGGGAATTCTGGGAGATACAATTCAAGATGACATTTGGGTGGTGACACAGCCAAACCATATCATTCTGCCCCTGCCCGCCCCCGCAAATCTCATGTCCTCACATTTCAAAATCAATCATGCCTTTCCAACAGTCCCACAAAGTCTTAACTCATTTCAGCATTAACCCAAACATCTACAGTCCGAAGTCTCATCTGAGAAAAGTCAAGTCCCTTCCACATATAAGCCTGTAAAATTGAAAGCAAGCTAGTTACTTCCTAGATGCAATGGGCATACAGGTATTGGGTAAATATAGCTATTCCAAATGGGAGAAATTGGCCAAAACAAATGGGTTATAGGGTCCATGCAAGCCTGAAATCCAGCAGGGCAGTCAAATTTTAAAGCTCCGAAATGATCTCCTTTGATTCTAGGTCTCATATTCAGGTCACGCTGATACAAATGGTGGGTTCCCATGGTCTTGGGCAGCTCTGCCCCTGGGCTTTGCAGGGACAGTCTCCCTCCTGGCTGATTTCACAGTCTGGCATTGAGTGTCTGTAGCTTCTCAGGAGGCCGAGGCAGGGGAATTGCTTGAACCCCCGGGAGATTGTGTTGAGTGGAGATTATGCCACTGAGCCTAGCCTGGGAGACAGAGTGAGACTCTGTCTCCAAAAAAGGAAAAAAAAAAATTAGACTCCTTGCTACTTATGCAAATTTTTGCAGCCAGCTTGAATTTCCCCTTAAAAATGGATTTTTCTTTTTCTATTGCATTGTCAGGATGCACATTTTTTGAACTTTTATGCTCTGTTTCCATTTTAAAACTAAATGCTTTTTAGAGCACCCAAGTCACCTTTTGAATGCTTTGCTGCTTAGAAATTTCCTCTGCCAGATACTCTAAATCATCTCTCTCAAGTTCAAAGTTCTACAAATCTCTAGGGCAGGAGCAAAATGCTTCTAGTTTCTTTGCTAAAACATAACAAGAGTCACCTTTGTTCCAGTTCCCAACAAGTTCCTCATCTCCATCTGAGACTACCTCAGCCTGCGCCTTATTGTTCATATTACTATCAGCATTTTTGTCAAAGCCATTCAACAAGTCTCTAGGAGGTTCCAAACTTTCCCACATTTTCCTGTCTTCTTCTGAGCCCTCCAAACTGTTCCAAACTCTGCCTGTTACCCAGTTCCAAAGTCGCTTCCACATTTTCAGGTATCTTTTCAGCAATGCCCCACTCTACTGGTACCAATTTACTGTATTAGTTCTTTTTCATGCTTTTGATAAAGACATACTCGAAACTGGGAACAAAAAAAAGGTTTAATTGGACTTACAGTTCCACATGGCTGGAGAGACCTCAGAATCATGGCGGTAGGTGAAAGGCACTTCTTACAGGGTGATGGCATGAGAAAAATGAGGAAGAAGCAAAAGCGGAAATGCCTGATAAACCCATCAGATCTTGTGAGACTTATTCACTATCATGAGAATAGCACAGAAAAGAGCAGCCCCCATGACTCAATTACCTCCCCCTGATTCCCTCCCACAACATGTAGGAATTCTGGGAGATACAGCTGAAGTTAAGATCTGGGTGTGGACACAGCCAAACCATATCAAAGCCATTTGTGGAATCCTTAAGGAATTCAAGCCTTTTTGTGCTCTACTTTGAAATATAGAACTGATTCTCACTTGATGTCAGAAATGCTACCTCTATTAATAAGTTGACAACTGTTCCAAAATACTTTTGGAGAACATTTTTGAGTTGGAGAAATAGACTAGAATAGAAACATAAACAAAATAAAAAGTAGAAAATAAGCCATTTTTTTAAAGTCTATTTTTTGCCTAGTGACAACAATACATTAGGCAGCAAATTTGTTTCTTTTAAGCAATCTTTAGTCAAATGCTTTTTTTCAAAATTTTTAAAGTTTCTTTCTCAGAGCTTTTTGGGGGTTACAGAGAAATTAAAGCAAGTCCAGAAAGTCACATTTACTCTGCCCCAGACCCCATTCCCTCTGTCCTCAACAGTTTTTGTTATTAATATCTTGCATTGATGTGAAACATTTGTTACAATTGATGAGCTAATATTGATATATTATAATTAACTAAAGTCAGTAGTTTATATTAGGACTCACTTTTGTGTTTTACAGTTCAATAGCTTTTGACAAATGCTTAATATCATGCATCCATTATTACAGCATAGCAGAGAATGGTTCCACTGCTATAAAAATGTCCTATGCTCTGCCTATTCATCCTTTCCTTTCTTCCTTTCCTAACCCCTGGCAACTACTGATGTTTTTACTGTCTGTGTAGTTTTGTGTTTTCCAATATGTCATATAGTTAGAATTGTATTGTATGTAGTCTTTTCATACTGATTTCTCTTACTGAGAAATATGTATTTAAGGTTCATCCATGTTTTTTCATGGCTTGATAGCTCATTTACATTTATTACAAAATAAGATTCTATTTACCATAATTTATTCATTTACCTACTGCAGGACATCCTGGTTGCATCCAAATTTGGCAACTGTGAATAAAACTCACATTAAAAATTGTGTGCGGGTTTTGTATGGATGCAAGAGTTCAACTCACTTGGCAAATACATAGCAGTATGATTGCTGATTATATGCTAAAACCATATTTAGTTTTGAAAAAACTGTCAAACTCTTCAAAAGCAGTTGTACCATTTGCATTCCCACCAGCAATGACTGGGAGTTCCTGCTTGTCCACATATTTATCTACATTTGCTGTTTTCAGGGATTTAGATTTTAGTCACCCTAATAGGCATGTAGTGCATGACATTGTTTTAATTCACAATTTCCTAATGACATATGATGTTGAGCATCTTTTCATATGTTAATTTTCCATCTGTGTATACTGTCTGCTGAGGTGATTGCTCAGATCTTTTGCCTACTTTTCAATTGGATTGTTTCTTTTCCTATTGTTGAGTTTTAAAAGTTCGTGCATATTTTGTGTACAAGTCTTTTATCAGATATGTTTTGCAAATATTTTCTCCCAGTCTGTAACTCATCTTTTTATTTCCTTAACAGTGTTCTTCTCAGAGTAGTTTTAAATTTTAGTACATTCCAGCTTATTAATTTTTTCTTTCATGAATCCTGCTTTCGATGTTGTATCTAAAATCTCATTGCTAAACTCAAGTTTACCTAAATTTTTTCCGATTTTATCTTTTAGAAGCTCTGTGTATTATCTATAATAGACAATCATATCATCTCTGAATGAAGACAGTTTTATTTCATTCCTTCCTTCTGTGTGTCTTTACCTTTTCTTATCTTATTGCATTAGCTAGGACTTCCAGTATGATGTTGAATAGGAGATGTGAGAAGCATATCCGTGCCTTTTTTTTCCTGATCTTAGGGAAAAATTCTTTAGTTTGTCATAATTAAGTGTGATGTTAGTTGTAGGGTTTTTTTGTTGTTGTTGAGGTTGTTTCGATTTTTTTTTTCTTTTGTAGATACTCTTTATCAAGTTGAGGAAGTTCCCCCCTATTCCTTCTGGAGGCTCCAGAAGAAGAATATATTTCCTTGCTTTTCTTAGCTTCTAGAGGCTTTCTGCATTTCTTGGCATGTGGCCCTTTTCTCCACCTTCCATATGCATCACTCCAACCTCCACTTTCATTGTTATATCTCCTTTATCTGACTTTGATCCTCTTGCCTCCCTCTTAATAAGGTCCCTTGTGATTACATTGGTTCGACGATGATAATCCATATTAATCTCCTAATCGCCAGACCTTTAATTCAATCACATATGCAAAGTCCCTTTGGCCATGTAAGGTAACCAATTTATAACTTCTGGAGATTAGAACCTAGACATCTTTGGGAGGGGGCCTTTATTCTGTCTACCACAGTAACATCCCTTGCTTCTATTTTTTACAATTTAAGCCTGCCTTTCACTTTCCTTTAGATTTACTTAAAATACTACTTACACAGTGACATTTTTCCTGTACCATTTAGTGAGATTTATTTTCCTTTTCCTTTATGGTTTCTTTGCATCATTCTTCTGGCTTTATTATTTATATTAATTTGTATTCACTAAAAGTGTCTTTACCTCTTCTTGTTGTCTTCAGACTCTTTTTTTTCAATTATCTTTCCATTTCATCATTACAATAAAAGCTTAAGAATACTTATTCCTAAACTGAGTGCAGTGGTTTATGCCTGTATCCCAGCACTTTGAGAGGCCAAGGTGGACAGATCATTTGAGTTCAGGAGTTCAAGACCAGCCTGGTCAACATGGTGAAACCCTGTCTCTACTTAAAATACAAAAAGTGAGCCAGGTGTGGTGGCGTGCACCTCTCATCCCAGCTACTTGAGAGACAGAGGCATGAGAATCGCTTGAACCCAGGACGCAAAGGTTGCAGTGAGCCAAGATCACGCCACTGTACTCCAGCCTGGGCAACAGAGTTAGACCCTGTCTCAAAAAAAAATACTTATTCCTACAACAAATATTTGTTTTGCTCCTGTTATATGTCAAGTCCTGTGATAGGAACTAAGATTTTTAGGATAAGCAAAGGAGAAATTTTGTTTTCTTAACAGAGCTTACAAATCACAAAAATGTTTAATTATAATATGACATAAATTTATTGAAGATGAGGTTAAGTGAAATTGCATAGTGCAGCTGAGCTGGTCTGGTGGGGGAGTGGTGGTGGTGGTGGTGGTGGTAGAGGTTAAGAAGAGATTGGAGATTCACAAGGATTTTAAAATGAGACCTGAAGCTTGGAAGATGTTTCCAGCCAAGAAAAAAGCATATACAGAGGGTTTTACAGCAAGAACAAATATTCAAAGAGGTCATATTAGGTCAGAGGAATTGCATATGGAGAAATGGAAAGTACAGTACAGGGTGGGGCTTTAGAGGTAGACAAGGGCTAGATCTTAAGGGATTTTGAGCCATGTTACAAGTTCTTACTGGTAACTGTGGGTTTTAAGCAGTGAACTACTATGGTTTCATGCAGGTTTTAAAAAGATCACTATGATAATTACATTCATTTTAAAACATATTTGATATTTCCTTACAGCTTGATTATATCCCACAATGATTTTTCAAACTACATTGTATATTGCCTTACTAATTAAGATTATTTTTCACGGCCGGGCTTAGTGGCTCACACTTGTAATCGCTACACTTTGGGAGGCCGAGGCGGGCGGATTATGAGGTCAAGAGATGGAGACCATCCTGGCCAACATGGGGAAACCCCATCTTTACTTAAAATAAAAAAATTAGCTGGGTGTGGTAGCATGTGCCTGTAGTCCCAGCTACTTGGGAGGCTGAGGCAGGAGAAACGTTTGAACCCGGGAGGTGGAGGTTGCAGTGAGCAGATATGGCGCCATTGCACTCCAGCCTGGGTGACAGAGCAAGACACCGTCTCAAAAAAAAAAAAAAAAGAGAATGTTTTGTTACTTCCTACAGTCTTTATTTTTGGAAAAATAGTACTTGTTTATTAAGCATACCTTTATGCTTTGGAAAGTTCCTAAATTGGGAATATGCCTGTTATTTCTCCTTCATGTTTCTCCCCACTCACTACCCTCCACACATGTACACAATGTCTGCCTCTCACTCCTCTCTCTCTCTCTCACACACACACCCATTGAGAATCACCTTATTACACTCTAAAGTCTAAACTCATGAGGATCTCATTTCATACTCTCCTATTTAGTATTCGTTTGCTTGTATAGTCTCATACTTCACTGTGGGTTTCTCTATTAGTACTCAATCTCATTGTACTATTTGACACATTTTTTTGTAATATGTCATAAACCTCAGTGTAAGTGTTTATGAGATTTCAACTGCATTATGCTATCTGCCTACATTAAGGTGAAATCGTTATATTTAATTAACTATTGTGTAAATACTTCATCCTATACATTGTCTATACATTGAGAATATATAAGAAATATTTCTTTTACAGCCTTACTACTTCTACCAAATTAAGTTAGTCTTTATCGCACAGATATTGTATATAGTGTTAAATATTGTATTTCTCTTTTAACTTTGTCCTTAGGAAGCTTAAAGTTGTATTTGAAAGCCCGTTCTAGCAACTGTATTGATTGACTAGACAACATTATTGTGTGTGTAACTCTTAACCGAAAGAATTATTATTTTCTTACCATTTTTTTACTTTTCTAAGTATGTGTGACCCACTATTTTAACCATCTTATACTTCATGTGTTTTAGTTTTTTATTGTGAAGTATAACATGCATAAGAAAAGTTATACAAAACAGCTGTCTGAATAATCAATTAGTATTAAACACTTATAACCACCTATGAAGACAAGAATGGCAACATTGTAAGTCCACTAACAACTCCCTGCATAACCAGTCTTATTGATAGTTGTTCCTTTCCATTCCAGGATATACCCAATATCCTGATATTTAACCAAAATTATGATTTGTATGGTAATTAGTTAATTGCTTTTAATTACATTTTTACTTATATAAGTAGAGTCTTTAAGTATGTGTTCTTGTATGTCCTATCAGATTATTTTTCTTCTACCTTAAAAGTTTCCTCTTGTACTTTCTTTTATGTAAGACTACTGCTGGAAGTCTGCTTTTATTTTATAAAAACATATTTTCAAACTTTCCTTGAAGAAAAACATACTGAAAATAAAATTTTAGTTGCAAGTTATTTTTCTACCTTGGAGTAATCATTGGACTATCTTCTGGCTTCCATGTTTTTTATTAATATATTAGCTATCAGTCTCACTGGTGTTCTTTTGAATGTCATCTATTTCTATCCCACTATCCCAGGCAACCACATTTTAGGATTTTTCTCTTTGTATTTATATTTCTGCAGGTCTACTTTGATACATCTTGGAATAAACTTGTTGTGATTGTTGCTATTTATTGAGTTTGAAGTTTTTGGGAAAATATTAGTCTGTGGATTTCAATGCCTTTTGAAAATTCTCAACATTTCTAGATTCAAATGTTGCTTCTCTTCCATTCTTTCTCTCTCTTCTCTTTCTGGATTCCTAAATGTATGTCTTATATTTTGTCTGTATCTTCTATGTCTTGTACCTTGTCTTTTTTCCTTCCTATTTACATTATTTACAATTACTTTCTTTCGTTTTATTATTTAAAATTTTTAAATTAAAATTAAAAATTTTAATTTCAATTTTAATTTACATTTTTTAAATTAAGATGTAATTTCAAAAGCTGTTGTACAAAATAATGCAACACATTTTTTTGGGTACACTTTGCCTGGTTTTTCCAATGGTAACATTTTACAGGACTTTCGTACAATATCACAAAGTATTGGCATTAATAAAATCAACTGACATTATTCAGATTTCCCCAGTTTTACTTGTAATTATTTGTGTGCATCTGTATATATTTATGCTTCTTTTTACATACATTTTTAATCTATATTTCTGTTCTCGAATTCTCTTTGACTTTTTTTATCCTTCAACTATTCTCAAACATTTTTCTTTATTCTAGCCCTGGTTGAACCTGACCATAAATTTCTTAAATCAGATTATTTTTTAGCTGCTCTAATGTTTTATTGATTTTTTTAAAATATACACTGCAAATTTTAATAGTTTTAGTTTCTTGCTAAAAGTTTTACATTTAGCTTTTTTCCATAAAGGAAATGCATAGTTGTTTTTAAATTTTCTATGTCTGGTAGTTCTAATCTCTGGAATACTAGTATATCTGCTTCAGTTATTTCTTGTTTCTACTGTTTCTCATTGATCCTGTCATGTTTTAATGTTTCTGGTTACCTGTATTACATGCTAATGAGGGAGTTTTAAGATTGTAGAAATAATTCCAGGTATTGGATGACACTTTCTTCCTCTGGAGAAAATTTTAGGTTTCCATAGACTGAACCACTAGAAATATGGGATCATCTAGAAGGTGACATCAGCAAGATGGCAGAATAGAAAGTCTCCTGGTTGATTCTTCCCAGAGTAACAATTATTTCACAATCATCCATAGACAAAAGTTCCTTTGTGGGAGTTTTGGGATTCAGGAAGGAGGTTGTGAAACCTTGGTGGATCCCAAGACCTAGGAGGGCCATTTGAGGGGGCAGACTCATGCCTAGGTGGTAGACTTGCTGAGCACTGTCCTGGCTCTAGACCCAGAAAATATCCTTGTCACCCTGAAGACTCATTTGTCCTTGATTCTGCTACCAGAACCATCTACCAAGACATCAGTTACATTCACTTGTGCTTTGGGTGACAGGTCTACTGACCTTCGTCCTGGCACATCAAACTAAAAAGCTTGTACACATCAAAAGAAACAGTCAACAAAATGAAAAAGCAACTTATGGAATGAGGAAAGTATTTGTAAACCATGAGCTGCAGTATCAGTGTGTCTCCTAAAGTTTGTATGTTGGAAACGTAATCCCCAGTGCACCTCTTAACGATGTTGAGAGGTGGGGATTAATAGAAAGTGTATAGATCATGAGGGATTTGCCCTCATGAATAGATTAATGTTATCAGAGGAGTAGATTGACTACAAAAGTGAGTTTTTTTCCTGATTTTCCTCCCCTACTCTTGTCTCTCTCACCCTTCTGCCTTCCACTATGGAATGGTGCAATAAGAAGACCCTTACCAGATGCCAGCATGTTTATATTGGACTTTTCAGCCTCTAGAACTGTGAGAAATACATTTATTTTCTTCACAAATTACCCAGTCTCTGGTATTATGTTATAGCGGCACAAAACAGACTAAGATTGAAAATTGGTGCCGAGAATTGGTGCTGTTACTGTAACAAATAACCAAAGAAAATGGTAGTGGCTTTGAAACTGGGTAATAAATAGAGGCTGAAGTAATTTGGGAGAGCAGGCTAGGAAAAGCCTTGTTTGTTAAGAGTCATTCTGGTAAGAGCTCAGAAGGAAAGAGCTGTAGGGAAAGTCTGGAACCCCTTGGAGATCACTTATGTGATCATGATCAGAATGTTAGTAGAAATGTACTTAAATAATCATCAGAGAAATGCAAATCAAAACCAAAGTGATACATCTTCCATCATCTAGGATAGTTATTATGAAAAAGACAAGAGATGATAAGTGTTGGTGATAGTGCAGAGAAAAGGGAACCCTTCTGCACTGTTGGTGGAAATGTAAATAAGTATAGCCATTACAAAACACAGTATCGAGGTTCCTCAAAAAATTAAAAATAGAAATTCTATAGGATACAGCAGTCCCACTTCCTGGTATATATCTAAAGGAAATAAAATCAGTATCTCAAAGAGATACCTGCATGCCCATGTTCATTGCAGTGTTATTCATAATAGCCAAGATATGGAAACAACCTAAGTGTCCATATGAATGAATGGATAAGAAAAATGTGATATATACAATAACAAAGTCATGGAACCAAGCCAAATGTCCAATAATCATAGCCTGGATTAAGAAAATGTGGCACATATACACCATGGAATACCATGCAGCCATAAAAAATGATGAGTTCATGTCCTTTGTAGGGACATGGATGAAGCTGGAAACCATCATTCTCAGCAAACTATCACAAGGACAAAAAAAACCAAACACCGCATGTTCTCACTCATAGGTGGGAATTGAACAATGAGAACACATGGACCCAGGAAGGGGAACATCACACACTGGGGCCTGTTGTGGGGTGGGGGGAGGGGAGAGGGATAGCATTAGGAGATATACCTAATGTTAAATGATGAGTTAATGGGTGCAGCACACCAACATGGCACATGTATACATATGTAACTAACCTGCACGTTGTACTAGGATTATATGTGATTATATATGATCATTCAGCTAGTACTTTTAAAGATCTAAAGGCTTCCTTTGCCAAAAATAAACTGTAGTTTGTTGTATGTATTTTTGCAAACACTATGCATGACAATAGGTAGCACAGATTACTAGTTAAGGGCAAGATTCTGGGACCAAATAACCTGTCTTCACTATTCACAGGTGGAATGACAGGCAAATTACTTAAATTCTGGGTCCTTTAATGTCCTTATCTAGGAAATAGAATTTGTAATAAATGTATTTACTTCAGAAGGTGTTATGAATTGATATTTATAAAGAAATTAGTGCTTAACACATTGAAGTACAAATATGTTACAGGTAATGTTTATTAAAAATCTTAAAAACATTGTGATAGATAACTTTATGTATCAATCTGGCTGAGCCATGCTGCTCAGATATTTGCTAAAATGTTATTCTGGATGTTACTCATGTTAAATGTAAGATTTCCATTTTAGTCTGTGGACTTTGCATAAAGCAGATTGCCTTCCATAATGTAAACAGACCTAATCCAATCAGTTGAAGGCTTGAATAGAACAAACGATTGACCTCCACTGAGCAAGAGCAAGAGGGAATTCTGCCAGCAAACTGCTTTTGGACTTTAACTGGAACATCAGTTCTTTCTTGGGTCTCCAGGCTGCTGGCCCAGCCTGCAGATTTTAGACTTGCCAGACTTCACAATCAATGTGAGCCAATTTTTTAAATTTCTTAAAATAAAACTCTCTCTCATATATATGTGTGTGTGTGCATGCACATTTTCTATTAGTCTTCTGTCTCTGCAGAGCTCTAACGAATACTTCCACTTTTTTTTCATTATTTTCCTAATAAAGATGACGTACCTGATGACAGGAGGTTTAGCACTATTAAATCCAATACAGCATCTTAATTTTTTATTAGTTTAGACCATGGCTCCAAGCTGTTGTGGAGGGACTTACATCTTTCTATTGATAATAATGTGGCAGAGCAACTATGAAGGTGGTATTATGATGCCTAACATATAGTGTCATATGTTATATAGGCACCCTTCCTCTGGAACGTGGGTGGGACCCATGACTTGCTCCTAACCAACTAAATACATAAAAGGTGGTAGGATGTGTGTGATTACGTGCATGTGATTATTTTACATAAGCCCAAAGTGCCTGTCTATCGGCCTCTCTCTCTCCCTTGCTGTCTGTGAGAAAGCAAATGGCTACACAGGGGACTCTCACATGGTAAAGAACTACTGGTATCCTCTAGGAGGTAAAGTCTGCCCCAGCCAACAGCCAGCAAACACACTGAACCTCTCAGTCCTATAACTACATGGAACTAAATGCTGCTAACAACCACATAAGAGAGGAAGCAGATTTTTACCCAATTGAACCTCCAGATGAGAATCCAGTCCTGGCTGACACTTTGCAGCATGGCAGAGGGCTCAGATAAATAAAGCATGCCTGGACTCCAGATCCACAGAAACTGAGAGATAATTAATGTGTGCTGTTTTAAGCTGCTAAATTTGTGATAATATTATTGTATAACAATAAATAATCAAATAACATATTTATTATTATATAACTTCTATAAGAAAGATTACGTATCTTTGGAATCATGGCATATTTACTTCATTTTACATAATTCAAGTCATCTATATTTCTCAATGGCTTTAACTTATATTCCTGGAGGATCCTTAAATCCTGGATTTCCTCTATGGCCCTTTCTCTAACGTATCGATATCACTATACCTAAAAAATGAAATAAGTTAGAGGAAGAGGACATGAGGGAAGAGGAACAGGAGCATTAGGTGCTTTGTGTCCTGTGCCAGTTTCTATCATGCTACTTGCTACTTTGTGCTGAGTTTATCAGTTCCTAAATTTTTCCATAGACTACAATGTGGTGGAGACCAGATGAGATGTTGTAGCCATCTTTTTATCCTGAATTACCAAGAACACAGTAGGTATTTGTTTAATGCATGTAAATCAAATGGAAATATTTAATTCAGTTGAAAATGTTACATGAAGAATATTTGCTTACACTTAATGCAGGGAACTAAAATATTTCAAACAGAAAAATGGAATTTTACCAAGAAGAGTTTGGACATTTGCTCTCCTTTTCATTGTCATAGTAACAATGTACTTTTTAGGGTGTCATAATATCCACCAGTTTTCCACTTTGCTGTCTTTAAAAATAGGAAAAAAGCACACTGATCATCTCTAAAGAAAAGGAAATAAATAAGGTCATTATTAAATGTAATTTAAAATAATACAAGCAATCATTTTAACTGGGTGTTAGTACATCTACAAATAGTAAACAATATATAGTATATATAGTATAATAGCATTTGTCTTAAAACACACAGGAAAATTCATGAAATCTCATAGGTGTTAACCACTCAACATGATGATTTTGAGAGTTTGTGACTTCATTTCTGTAGGAAGCCATGGTAACTTAGCTACTAGACTTCCTTTCTGATAGTATCACAAACCTCAGATTATATGTAGATCTCAAGCACTGTTTTCATAATGGCCTGCCTTACTCATTATGCCAGACCACTACAGCTGTTCTCTTCAGAAGGATGTGTCCGCAAAAATTACATTAATTAATGTTAATATGTTTATTACATCTAATTTGCTGTGTATCTGATTTAAAAGGCCATTTTTCATTTTAATAACATACATAAGATCAGGAAGAAGTAAACTGAGTACAAGTAATAAAATGACATCATTTTATTTTAAAATGAGAAAAAAACAGAACTTTCCATATGTAGAGTGAAGGAAGGAGATGGAGGTTTGTGAAGTAAGTGTAAGTACATATACATGTGCTCATATGGATACATTATATGTATAATACACAGAGACACACACACATTTATGCACACACATATAAGCTGTGTATACACACATGTAACTGTGCATACATAAAAGTGCAATACATGACATATATGCACATAAAATAATAAACATGTAAATTAGTAGTATGAGACTAACAAATTAAGCATAATCCACATAACAATTATCCACCTCACATTGGGCACGGTGGCTCATGCCTGTAATCCCAGCACTTTGGGAGCCCAAGATGGGTGGAACTACTTGAGGTCAGGAGTTCGAGAGCAGCCTGACCAACATGGTGAAACCCCGTCTCTATGAAAAATACAAAATTAACTGGGCATGGTGGCACATGCGTGTAATCCCAGCTACTTGGGAGGCTGAGGCAGGAGAATTGCTTTAACCTGGGAGGCAGAGTTTGCAGTGAGCCGAGATCCTGCCATTGCACTCCAGTCTGGGCAACAAGAGGAAGACTCCGCCTCAAAAAAAAAAAAAAAAATTATCCACCTTGCTCATAGAGCAAATTTTTTTTTTCTATTTTGGTAAAGAACAAAGAGAGTAGTTATTATATACTTATTTTGTTTATATTATAATGACAAGTACGTCTTTTCAATAACTTTGTCTCAGATTCATTACCTAAGCAACATAGGGGAGAGAGGAGGCACTATGTGCTAAAAAGCCCAAAGATTATGAAGCCAGGGATAGTGCATTTGACCTTGTGCAAGTTTCACAATTGCTTCATTATATAAAGTATGAATGATGATGATTATTGCCTTCTAGCATTAGTTATTATAAGGATTAACTGAAAAAAACGTTTATATAGTGATCAAAGGATGCTATTCCTTCTGAATTTGAGATGAAGGAACAAACATATTAAGAGTTATTTGAGAGTAAATCATAATCTTTGATATTGCTGTGGTTTTAGTTTAATACCAGTTTTAATACAGATAGAAAAGAGAGATGCCTACGTGATGTGATTTTAACCAAAAATTCTTATCCATGATTTGCAAAAATAGCAATGATAATACGTGAAATTATTATATTATTTAATTTCTTGGTTTCAAGACCATATAGACTCTAATAAATTGATAATTCTTTACATTTGTTTTCTGCCTTAAAATTTACAAGATTTTTTGCATACATTATTTACTTTAAGCTTTAGTCAAACCTATGACTTAGGCATATTAAAGATAATTATTTCATACTTGTAAGCCTGGGCCATGTCAGAACTGAGATATGAACACAATGCTTTTAACCCCAATGGGCATAAGCTGTGGTCTTTCCAGCTAGCTGTGGCTGAGTGAAAATTATATCTAGAAAGATTTTCTTCCGTGAAGAATATGAGGCAAATTAAATCAGTTCCTATCTTCAAAAATATATCCCATGGTAAGTGGACACAGAGAAAGTTGTGATGGGAAACTGCATCAAGAAAATTTCACATTATGAGGCCAAAGTCTAGAGGGAAATGTGAATTGAAATGTTGATTACAACATACTATGCTATCATTAGATTTCCTAGAGCTGAGAGGAGACTAAAGGAGACAAAGTAGATAAAAAGTGTCACTAAGAAACACTTAAAGATACTCTGTGATCTAATCCTAATCCAAACTCATGTTTCTCTTGTCTGACTTGCATTTTGTAATTTAATTATTAATTCAATCATTCATTCAACCAACATTTACTATGTATCAGGCACTGCTCTAGGTACCTGGCACGCAATGGTAACCAAAATGATGAGGAGTCCTACTCCCCATGAAAGTAAAATTGTAGTGGGAAATATTTAAAAAGCTTATGGACCTCCCACAAACTATAATTTTTTTTTTCACTTATGACTCTTCTATCTGTAATGCTTACTAATCTTTTTTTTTTTTTTTTGAGAAGGAGTCTTGCTTGCTCTGTCGCCCAGGCTGGAGTGCAAATGGCGGGATCTCGGCTCACTGCAACCTCTGCCTCCCAGGTTCAAGCCATTCTCCTGCCTCAGCCTCTCGAGTAGCTGGGATTACAGGCCCCTGACACCACACTCAGCTAATTTTTGTATTTTCAGTAGAGACGTGGTTTCAGCATTTTGGTCAAGCTGGTCTCGAACTCCTGACCTCAGATGATCTACCAGTTTATGCCTGTAATCCCAGCACTTTGGGAGTCTTCCTAATCTTTAATATTCTGTTTAATTCTCACATTTTTCAGTTTTTCAAAGTCTTTCTGAATCTTGCAGTCTCATCATGGCCTCATATCTTATGTGCCTATATATGCCTCTACTATTACACTTAACATATTTCTTTACCTTTTTTACTGTTCTTACTTAAGGACAGGACTGAGTCTGCTTTGTATGCATATCCATGGCAATCCAAGGCCTTACACACATGCATAATATAGGTTTGTTGAATGAAATAATAAATTTCATTTGCAAATATATCCAAGAGTTAATTTTACTTTTTCAACATGTTTATCTGTTTTGCTGATTGAATTTTGGTAAATGTTCAGCTCAATTTTTTGGTCCGTGAGTCTTCATTGATCAAATGCCTAGACAGCTGCCAAATGTCTACATCAACATGAAACCCTATAGACTTATTTTTTCCTATTTGTAAAGACCCTTAAAATAGATAAATACATATTTAAAACAATTATGTTAAGATAAACATAAGAAACCATGATATTCACAATTAACATAAGTAGTACTAAATAACTGTTCTATCTATACCTTTAAATTACCTGTGCCATGATAGTAAGACAACTGTTTGTGAATTATATATACTTACATATATGCACATACACATTATACACACACATACAAATTATATATGCATATAGACACACACACAGAGAACTAATGACTGACATTTTTACTACCATTTTCAAAAACTTTGAGCAGCACATTAGCTGAAAGATAATAAAGAACAAATTCCAAACCCATTAGGGAGAAAAATTACCTATGGAGCTGGAGTAGATCTGATATATCCAGCAAAATTGGGGAAGGCAACTTGAATTATGATCCGGAAGACTGACAGTGTGATTGATAGACTTCTGTGAACCCATGGGGCTCGTAGAGGATTTCTTCGTTCTCTGTCTGGAGTCAGAGCAACTGGCATGGTTCTTTCAATCTACAGCTGAAGCCCATGAGAATATATAATGAATTAACATAAAATTTGTTTCTTTTTCTGTCAGTTTTATGATAACAGGAAAAGTACAGTTAGACATATGCATTAAACTGCCAACTTGTATTTAGTAATTATTTATTTTATAATTGTTATTTGTTTACTTATTTGCTATTCTCATCAGCTTAGTGAGTTTTCTTTTATGCTAATGAGCACCATTTAAATAATTGCTCAAGGAACCTGTTATTCTTCACCCTTCTCTTCATAGTTCTTGTTTTAAGAACAAATAGTCCTTTCTTCTTACTAACAGCATACCTGGATTGACTTTGCTGTTCTGTGACTTACCAGTTGGGTTACCTTGGCCAAGTTACTTACCCTCCCTGCCTTTTCTCACTTGTGAAATAAATATCTCCCCTTATTGTTATGAAGATGCAATAATACTGCATGCTAAAAAGCAGAAACTCTTCGAGATACCGTTGTTAGTGTTTCCCAGTCCATGAGTATAGCTCTTTAAGTGACTGTGTTCTCACATTATATATTTGAACCTTAATTTTACACATGAAGAAACATAGTTACCAGCATAGATTCACTGAGCTACTAGAGACAATAATTTAGATTATAACCAGGGTAATCTGGCTCCTATAATTCATAGAATGTTAGATTAATACAGAAGAATAGGTAAAAAGAAAATAAGTTGTGGTGCTTATTACATGCCAGGTCTGTGCCAAGTACTGAATTTTCATTATTTCATATAATCTCCATCACAGTCCTGAAAGGTAGATAATTATTATTTTAAGAGTTAATTTAGGCTCATGAAATTATATAGTTGCCTTTGCTCCACCACCCAATAGGTGGTGAATTTCAGATTAAACTCCAGGCAATAATGACTTTAAAATCTATTATCTTTCTATACTATCATGCTGTCTTCTATGTTTCGAGGACTCTTTCTTAGGCGTAATTTATGCTGATTTTCTCCCTTTAGATTAAGTTTGGTCTGAGGAAATTAAGTAACTTATTCAAGGCAAAGTCAAAACTTGTCTTCTCAAACTTTTAGTTTCATATATGTTCGTTAGTTTTTATTTTAACCTTTGACTTATTGCTTTCTTATAACCACATTTACATATTTCAACAATTTTTCTGTGTCTCTACATCTCTCATTATTTTTAAGCCTACATGTCTTTCAATCAGACTTTATGTCAAGAAGAGATCACTGGGTTCTAAAGCTGACCTCCAGTGCAGTATTTGGCAACATGCAACTCAATGTCTTCATCTCCTTATATTGGCTTCTATTGTGAAGGATGCTAGTGAATGATTTTAAAGTGCTCTGCCAAGTATTAAGTGACAAAAGTGATCATAGCTGCATATGTCTAGCTATGGCCTTAACAGTACCATGCTACTTAAAACTATACATACAAAGAAATATGATGAGTATTTAAAAATATCTATATAGTTTATCCTTTTAGGAGAGTCTACATTTGTCAGAGTCATATTTTTTCAGTTGTCACAATAACAGCACCCCTTTTGTTTTCCTTTTATGCTATTTTTTAAAGTTTGATAAAATATCCACCTTTTCAGATCATTTATTCTTTGGACTGACTGCCTTAAGAATCCTGTAGTTCTTCAAAATGACAGCCAGAAAGTTTGAAATATGTCCCTCTTCTCAGATGTAAGAAGCATAGTTATCATAATGACTGACTTTTAACACAGATGACATCATTGTAACATCATAATGGAACTGAGAATTCTTAGTTCTGTCAAACACAAAAGAAATGTTAGAAAGTTCATAATTTGTAGCAGGCCCAAATGGATAAAACCAAACACATTAAAAACCTTATAACTGAGAATAGGGTGTCTTCAAACAATGGAAAGCAAGTTTTGCTTAGGAATTGTCTGCTGGTGAGTGTGGAAACTATCAGCATTGTTAACTTTTCATAGGCAGCAACACAGGGCTTGCCTCACCGTTCCTGCTATAAAGGCAATTCCTGCAGCATGTTTACCCCTTTCTACCGATCAGTTTCAAGATATATAACTCATCCTCCCATAAACTCTACTAGATAAAATTAGGGTCTCACTCAATGTTACATATACAGTTAATGATAAAATATAAACCAAAACGGTGAGGACTCAGTAAATGCTGTCCTTCCCTCTGCCGTCTATAAAAATATTAGTACAGTAAATTTTTCAGTAGCATCCATGTCAGCATTCCACTACATAGCATGGGCAGAGAGTCAGGACAAGTATTGTTAAGTAGAATAGGATCCTGTTCCTGGTATGTGTTAAATCCATGCTGAAAAAAATCTATGTATAGTCACTGTATTCACACACAGGTATTACAAGTATTAATGTAAAAATCTATATAAAATTACATGTCGATGCTATGATTACTCTCTTCAACATATATTTAAGCTTATTCTAAGAAATTAGCTTTTTATTTTAATATTAAGATTAAATATTATTAATTTAATGAATTATTAATTTTTATCATGAATTAATTTGAGTAATGTCTTATATTTTCAAATATGATCTTTAATTCATTTATTTGAACAAAGGCTTATTTATGTCAAAACTTTTTATTTATGCAGCTACTTTCAACTTTCAAACTAATTGCACATTTTTTCATTTGATCTTTACAACATACCAGTAGAAGGGAAAGGTAGTATTAGTCTTACTAAGACTAATAGAAGAAGAGAAGGAGATTGAAATTAGTATGAACAAATGTGTGTATTGGTTCTAAGGTAGGAAACAGTTATTTTTGCAACAAAATTAATTTGCCAAATATTTATGTTCAAGTAGTTCATCAAATAATTTTTATGTATAAACATTTATGATTAATTACTATAGTACTGAGTGTGAGTCAGACAGGTGAATTTTGGATCTTTCCAGAGGCATTTTTCTAAATGGATATGCAGTATTATTGTTGTTGTAATCAGCAATATTTTTTTCCTGTAGCATCCATCTTTTTCCTTCAGTTTCTTTGTGGTCTTAAGATAACACAGCATCCATCTTGAGTAAGGATGCAGTCATTGCAAATTCCATGGAGAAGATGTCAACTGTGGACAAATAAAAACTACTGCTGTGTTTTATCTGGCTTCTCTTAGAGATAAGCACTCTGAGGTCAAGATAAGTTTTTATGGTCCTGTGCTGTTTATTAATTGCTTTAAATTATGATAAGAGGTCAAAACACAAGGGTCCTTCTAATTTATTTCATAATTATTATATGTGTATATGTCTGTGTGTATGTGTGCACGTGTATTATGTCTCAGAGGAAAAAGGCAAAAAATACGTATAATATATAATGAATTTAGAGACAAGAAATGTGAGAGGAGACATGATGTTCTGACAGCCAGAGAAGTATTGAAGTATGGTGTTAGCCCTATTGGAGGCTGTCTGTCAGCTTGAAGAGGAAAAATCCTTGAAACTATTTTGTTCACAGCCTTGAACAAATCTGCAATGTAAGATTAATTTTTATTTGCATAAAGATCCCATTACTCATATAATTACTGATTATTTTGTCCTCTAAAGTTCTACATGTCTTTTTAAGGAGCAAATTGGCTTGGTTGTCTGCAAATATTTAACTAATAGAATACAGTTTGTTTCACCCTAATATATTTTCATGCCATTTTTGTGCTACTGTCAACATTATTAAATTCATAATTTTGTTTTCATGCTTGGGCTACATTATATCCCCAATTCTCAAAAATGAACTCACGACTAAAATGGGGTTCATTGAAGCATAAAAAGTGATGAATTTAAGAGTAACATAAATATTGCAACCCAAAATAACATCATAAACAAAGAGTGAACTGGTCTCCAGTGGTAAATATGAGATGCAAATCTATATATGCAGGGAAAAATAAACCTGCAAGTGTCATGATTTCACAGATGTGGCAAGAAAAGAAAAGTGCAAATAGGTAGTATGTTTATGAATATCCAAAAAATTTGAATTATATTTGACTGAAAATTCATTTACCACTCTTCCCCAGTTCATTTTGAGTTATAAAGCCTTGCCAAACAGAGGAATAAACATCTGTCAGAACTACTACTTGAAGTATAGATTAGTGTGTTTCTTCTGATTCCTTGTGAAGTCTCTGGCCTGTACTCTGAGCATTTTCCCCACTCCTGGACCACATGAGTAAGGGTAATCATCCATTTCAGAATCATGAACAAAAAATCTAAGCTCATTCTGGAAGGGAAGAAAAGAAAGAAGAAGGGAAGAAATGGTGAGGAAGATGAAAGAAGGGAAGGAAAAGACAGAGAAGGAAAAGAGAAAGAAAGGAGGCAGAAAATGAAGGGCTCAAAAGCCCCTGATTTTGTCTGAGGAGTAAGGAGTAAGAAGAAAATACTTTTGCTTTTAGGCACCAGAAGCCTGCATCAATCTGGATTAATTACGGAGCTTCGTTTTTGTTTCCCATTGTGAGGCCCACGAACATGTTAACTATAGCCCTTTGATTTGGACACCTGGTTGCAGTAAAACTGTTTTGTAACCTAGACATTCTGCCTTAGTTTTGCCCACACCCCAGTGACTCATCATTTTGCAATCTGAGACACTTTTACACCCCTACAAGAGAGGAGAACTTAGATACCATGTCGTTCTGGTGGGGTGGTGGTGATAGTGGTGGTGGTGATACTCTCTCATTGCAGGGATGGAGGTGGGGAGAACTGGAAAGAAAAAGTTGGAAACTCATTTGAATTGCGACATCTGTGAACATAGGATCCCTGCTTTAAAGCCATTGGTATTTTTATTCTGGTACACTAAGAAAGGATTTTTAAAATAACATGCATAAAATAATTTTCTTTCAGTAAATTGATTAATTTTGTTGCCAGTGGTATAGAAGAGAACAAAGTAGGAGAAGCACGGAAAGTTTCATTCAATAGCAAAAACTGCTGATGAAAATGTAAAACCAATGGTAAAATTAATAATAAACATTATGCTTAAAGAGAAAGCAGAAGAAGCTATTGTCAAAAATCCTTTTTATTGAATGATATTCTAAGATGATGTGTAATATTAATTGCATATTCAAGGAAGAAGAATATTTACTATGTTGTAGGTGCCTGCAGTCATTTTGCTTGACAGTTGAATGAAATCGAAGTACAAACTGAATAAACTCTCAGCTTATACACAGTGCACATATGAGGGCATCATAGTTGATGACTTTTTGTTCTGCTTATCAATGAGGAATCAGTACTGCAGTTAAGAGATTTTTTATTTGGTTACCATTTATTTTGTGCTGTGGTCTTCAAAGGAGGATTAGAAGGAAAGGAAGGGATTGTTTTGTGAATGGAGTTGAGAGCACTTGAGTACAAATTTACATTCTACTTTATTCATAGTGAATATTTTATGGACATTCATATGCTTTCTGACTTTATGTATCAAGAAATAGTAAAAATGTTAATTCAGTCCCATTGCGGCTACTAAATCTGTCTATTACTAAAAAGTGGGCCGTGAGTTCAAAAATTTGCTTTGCCAAGTTAGTAGATCTTCTCTGTCCTGGGTAAGTACCTGTATGACTATTTGAAATTGTTGTTGATATTAACAGACTATATTCAATATTGTTCCTCAAGAACATTCACATATTTCAAGTAATTTCCTCAGTAGGATATCAACTGTATAGATTCTGTATGTTAAATTACTTAAGCCTATCTTTCAGGGATGAAATAAAATATTCAATGTTGAGGATTAGATAATAAAATTTCTTAAATAGATTGTGTAGCAAATTCTTTACCTTTGATACTCAGATTAGTTTCCTACCAACTGGTTATACTTTTTAGTTGCTGAATGAATATGCCAATGAGATAATGTCAAGTAAAAAAAAATCACATTAAAACACATAGGAAAATATGCAAAATTCTAGAAATGAGTCTGACAAAACATGGATTAGAATTGCACTTATTGTTCTTCAAAGATACGGGATTCATACCTATTTCTCTCTTCAAAATTCATTTAGAAAATGAGCCAGGTGCAGTGGCTTATGCCTGTAATCCCAGCAGTTTGGGAGGCCGAGGCTGGTGGATCATTTGAGGTCAGTAGTTCGAGACCAGCCAGGCCAACATGGCAAAAGTCCGTCTTCTACCAAAAAAGACAAAAATTATCCAGGTGTGGACTCCCACACACCTGGACTCCCAGCTACCCAGAAGCTGAGGTAGAAGAATCGCTTGAACCAGGACTGCAGAGGTTGCAGTGAGCCAAGGTTGCACCACTGCACTCTAGCCTGGTTAACAGAGTGAGACCCTGTCTCAAAAAAAAAAAAAAAAAAAAAAAAGAAATTTAGAAAGTGAATTATTTTTAAAATGGATAAGTCTCTTGGTTAATTTTATTTAGCCAATTATTGGATATGGGAGTACTTTTAATGTCCAACATCTTATCCGTTAACTTCCTGTCTTATTTGATTCTGTGCTTCTTAAAGCCGAATAGCAGGGTGGAGGAGCAATTGAACAACAGGAAATCCTCACTCCCAGCCATTAATGCAATAGGTGGCATAGTTATGTGTAGCATCAATAACTGCCTTTGAACCAAACCCCAGGACTTCTGAATTCATACTGAGTGCTATTCAATTTGTTGCTGGTGTGATAGCAGATAAATAAAGAAATCGATAAGAGTTTGGAATTTTTATAGCAAATTAACAAACTACCGTATACAAGCATGTGATCAATGGACTGATCTAACTGAACAATTTAGACCAGTTTTGGTGTACAGTCTACCCTCCATATCTGTGGCTTCTGCATCTATGGATTCAACCAAAATTGAAAAGAATATATTTAGGAAAGAAATTGCATCTGTACTGTACATGTACAGACTTTCTTTTTCTTGTGATTGTTCCCTACACAATACAGGATAACAACTATTTACATAGCATTTGCATGGTATTAGGTAATATAAGAAATCTAGACATAATTTATATAGGAGAATGTACATAGATTATCTGCAAATATTATGTCACTTTATATCAGAAACCTGAGCATCTGCAGATTTTGTTATTGAAAAGAGGTGCTGGAACTAATTGCACATGGATACTCAGGAACAGCTATAGTTCATCTTGTGGGGTAAGAAACTTACGTGCAGTAGAATCACAATACAACACGCATTTTAGTTTGCAAAGTATTAATATAACTCAAAAGGATATACAAATCAGAGAAAAAGTGTCATTTGTTTATCGTCAATACTTTGCTATTTCTACATCATTTTATGTTTTAGTTAAGCCTGGTTATAAATTAATAATTTAATAGTATTAGGTAAAATAAGGAAGTGACATTTGTATTATGTATTTTGAGTTTTAATTTACAGGTAATTAAACATTCTTCTCTGAACTACTTTTTCAATAAAAGTTTAAACTTCTCTAAATACTTCAGAATGGCAGTTGTTTTTGATCTGAACTTAGGTCAAGAGAAGCTTGATTTAAAAGGACAATTGGCAATGGGGGGAGGGGAATATTGCAATAGGGTAAAGGAGACTTGCAATAGGAGGACTCTGACCACAAAATCTGAGTCACAGGGGTAGGGAAGAAAGGAATTTTCTTTTATCGAGAGGACTAAATAAGGCTAGAGAGAATCAGGGATGAGGGAGTGTGGTGAGCAGGTGATATGACTGGACCGTTCATCGGGGAACTTCTTTATTTGGGACTGATTCTTGGGACATATGGCTTAGAAGAGTCATTCCACATTCTGATGATGGCTCAGGCATAGGGTAGCTTGAAGCTCAGGATTCTGAGGAGAGGTCAGAAGCTTAACTAAAGTTGTGTCTAGTCTAGTTAGCAGGCATTTTGCCCAGAGTGGCCATTGGGTATACATCATTCAGCTAATCAAACATGAGACAAGAATGGGAATGTGGAACATCTGTGTCTAGTTTGTCACAGGTGAACAAGAAAAGCAATCGTGATTCTTATCTAAGTCATGTGGGAAAGGGTATTTCTTTGAAGTAAGCCAATTTTTTTGGAACACAAGAGTGAGGGATTTCTTTAACCTTTGATGTTTTTCAGAACAGAGATCAAGACTAACATTGCCAGAAGTGAACTAAACAATGTCAGTAGAAATAAATGTGAAGTCCCAAAGAGTTACTACTAATTTTACTTGGAAATATAATCTCTTCCGAGGTGGGTGGATCACTTGAGTTCAGGAGTTCGAGACCAGCCTGACCAACATGGTGAAACCCCATCTCTACTAAAAATATAAAAATTAGCTTGGTGTGGTGGTGGGCACCTGTAAACCCAGTTACTCGGGAGGCTGAGGCAGGAAAATCGCTTGAACCCAGGAGGTGGATGTTGCAGTGAGCCAAGATGGCACCATTGCACTCCAGCCTAGGCAACAGAGTAAGACTCAGTCTAAATATATATATATGTATGTTTAAAGAGAATATATATATATATGTTTAAAGAGAATATATATATATGTTTAAAGAGAATATATATATATATATATATTCTCTTTTGTACTGAATTCATTTTTGTAGCCATGCTTGATAGAGGGATCCTAAAACTGCTGCGTTATTTGTGGGCTCATAATGTGGCTAATAAAGAAACAAACCATCAAAACTTGAGTAGTAATTATGAACAAAACACAAAAAACTTTAAAATAAAAAAAGTTTGAAGGAAAGCATATTGAATAAAATGTTGCTAGAAGCAGGTGCTTCATATTTTCCCTATGAACAATAGTGCTTTGCAGGATTCTAACAAACTAGCACTTAGCTAAGACTACAAATATACAATTGCCATGACATTACTTTTGCTTGGAAATGTTGGGTGAGTTTGTAGCAGAGAAGGTAGTGAAAATACCACTTTCCACTGATGCCATAATGACATGTTCCAGAACAGACTAATGATAAGAAGGATCATCTCAGAGCACAGTTATAGTATGTTTTTCATTGCAACTTGCAAATGCCCAGATGTGGCTAACATGACAATTTATAAAATACATATATATGATTAGAACATAGTAGCTATGGAAAGGAAGAATATGTTTTTCAGCTTCATTGCTGGAAAACACAACCCTGAAACATAAAAGTATAAAGGATTACATAGTTTTTAAAATGTGGTTTACAGCCTAAGATTTTTTTGAATATGTTTTGAGGACATGGCTGTGATATCAGAAAACCTTCTGAAGTTCTTATGTAGATTAAGGAGGGACCTGGTGCCAGAATGTAAATCAACACACTGCTTCTTTCAAGGAGAGAGATTTGCTGTGGAAAAAAAAAAAAAGTGCCTAGTAACTTGGTAACATTTGTTAATTATAGAAAGGCTAAAATGTTAAAGTTGAAACTATTACTATGTGGTAAAATGGAAAGCTGATCATAAATAACAATTAATGCTGGTTTAGGAATCAAATATTCTGTTCCAAATGTTTCAATTACTGAATAAACATTTAGTATTTCTACAAAATAAAAAAAAATCATTTAGTCCCAACTTTTACAAACTGTAAGTTGGACAACTAGTCTTCATATTAAATATATTCAGCATTTATAATTTTTTAAATTTTTGCTTGCAAAGAAGAATACAACACAGCTTTCAATGGCAGATAAACTGAAGAGTGAATACAAGAGTTAAATGTCTGGAAGGATCATCTCTACCGATTCCTTAACATGTTTCATAATTCAATAATTATAAGTTAAGTAGAGAATGTTGATATTACATATGTGTGAAAAGTTATTGATATGGTTTGGATTTGTAATCCACTGTTGGAGGAGGAGCCTAGTGGGAGGTGATTAGATCATGGGGCTGGATCTTCCCTTTGCTGTTCCCGTGATAGTGAGTGAGTTCTCACGAGAACTAGGGTAGTTGTTCAAAAGTGTGTAGCATCTCCACCTTCACTCTCTTTCTTCTGCTCTGGCCATGTAAGAAGTGCCTGCTTGCCCTTCACCTTCTGCCACAATTGCAAGTTTCCTTGAGCCTCCCTGGCCATGCTTCCTGTACAGCCTGTGAAACCATGAGCCAGTTAAAGCATTTTTGCTTTATAAATTACTCAGTCTCAGGTATTTCTGTATAACGGTGTGAGAACAGACTAATAGACTTATCATTGAACAACTTAAGAATTTTATAGAGACATTCGATTTGAATTTTCCAAAAGAATAAGATACACATATGGAAAATCTTTGAATCAGGAATTGTTCTCTTTGATTATAAGATAGTTTAGAGTTAATTATAATTTTATAGGATATGTTATTGAAATTGCTTACTGATAGTGATTGAAGATGAATTTTGAAAATCAAAATAATTTGCTTTCTTCTGGATAAAAGTTAAAAATAAATATTCTGAGATGGACTGAAATCACTTTAAATTTCACCTTCCATTCAATTCAACAAACCTGTATGAGACTGGCTTCTCCACCCATGTTATTAAAACAAAATATAAATATCATTTAGACATACATTAACTCAGGCAAATAATGCTATCGTCAATCTCACATAGATCAGATAAGCTAACAAGCATGAAGCAAGCTCATTTATCACATTAAATACTTTAAGTATTGATATGTATGGTATTCATCAAAGTGGCTGTAAAGGAATTTAACATGGAGAGTCACCATTTCATTTATAACGTGTCATTCATGTGTACTTTGACACAATAGAAAGGTAGGGTGTATTAGTGATTCTCTATATTACCACTTTTGAACAGTCAATGAACATGTGAAGATGTGTTAATTCTTCTTGCTTATGTCAGTGGAATCTGGTCTTTTTTTCATATGCCTATTTTACTCTTATATTGTTTATTAAGTTATTGTTATATTTTGCAAAGCTCTCTAACCATGACACATTATTAATTTAAATATATTAAAAGTGGTATTTTGTTAAATGTAGTTTGAATGAATGTAGTATCAATGAATATTTAGAACATTGATATTCTGTCCTAATTCTGGACTCTCCCCTTTTACCTCTATTTCCCGTCAACTTCTCTGTATTCAAAGCCAATATCTACTGTTGCAACCTGGGCCACTAGCCTCCTTCAGTGAACTAAAACTTATCTCCAACTTAAACTCAGCTCTGACAGCTTGCACATTCTCTTTGTAATGTTTAAATACGACATGGTTTTGCCTGATTCTTTTTTTTTCAGACACTAACATCAAAAGGTAGGTATGTATCTGCAGGTTTAAAAGTGACAAGGATTGTCTCTGAATACAAGTTTCATAAAATGTACCTAACAATGTATACTATGTGTATTTTTGTGCTTTGAACATATTTTTAAACTTTTAAAATATAAAAATGACAATTACCCAAAAATATTCATTCTCTATATGCCAGATATACATATATATATGTATCTCCAGTGTACTCAAACAGAATAAGAATACAGTCAAGAAAGATAAGTAAATGTTAAAGCTATTACAAATAAATAATTTTGATGATACAAAGAATTATGTTTTATAATGAACTGTGTTTTTATAATACTGTAAGTATTATAAGCATATAATACCCAACTACAATAGGCTGAATAATGTGCCCCCCCTCACAAAGATGTCCATATTCGAATCACCAAAACCTATGAAATATTGCCTTATATGACAAAGTGAACTTTGTTGTTGCAATTAAGAATCTTGAGATAAGGCAATTATAATGCGTTATCTTGTTGGATTCTATATAATCAAATGGATCCTTATAAGAGGAGATCAGAGTTACCAGTAGGAGATGTGACCATGGAAACAAGAAGTTGAAATGATGCGAGAAAGAAGCCATGGGCCAAGGACTGCAGGTGGTGTCTAGAAACTGGAAAAGGCATGGAAGCAGATTGTCCCCTAGGTCTTCCAGCAGTAAAGCATCCTGCAGACACCGGTATTAGTCCATTGGAACTAATTTTGGACTTCTAACCTCCAGAACTGTGAGATAATAAATATGTGCTGTTTTAAGCTACTGTGTGATAAATAGGAAATGAATACAGTGACCTAATATTTTTTGGTGAGAGATTTTTCCATAGTAAATAATATTTAATCTGAAGCACAAAGAAAAAGCAAAAACTAGTCAGGTAAAGAGAAATAGAAATTTCTGGGTAGGAAGAATATTGCATATATAAAGAATTTGGGGCAAGAAATAGCATGGTGACTGTATTAGTTTCCTATTGCTTCTGTAACACATTCCACACACTCAGTGACTTGAAACAATGCAAATTTATTATGTGACAGTGCTGGAGCTCAAAAGTTTCAAGTCAGTATCACTAGACTAAAATCAAGGTGTTAACAGAGCTGTGTTTTTTCTCAAGACTCCAGAGAAAAATGCATTTGTTTGACCTTTGCAGCTTCTAAAGGTTGTCCATATTTCTTGGCTTGTGGTCTTTTTGTAACCAGCAATCACATCACCCCAACCTCTCTTTTTCTGAATCTTCTGCCTTCCTTTTTCACTCATAAGGACCCTTGTGATTATATTGAACCTCCAGGGGTAATCCAGGATTATCTCCCTATCTGAAGATTCTTAATTTAATCACATCTTTAAAGTCCCTTTTGCCATGTAAGGTAACATATTCAAAGTTTCTGGGATTAGGATGTAGATATGTGGGTGGTGGTGGTGGTGATATTATAATTATCACAGTGATTTTCAGAAATGGAAATGGCTACAATGTCAAGAGAAGAGAGAATGAGACTAGCAGCAAGAGACAGCCTTAAAAGATAAGCGACTACGAAAGGCCTCATACACCATATTAAAAGTTTCAAATGCTATCCCAAATGAAATTATTTTATTCTACCCTGGAATACCTGGAATCTTTCCTAGGGATTTATTGATTTTCTTTTAAAGCAGAAAGGTAATTTTGACTTCCATGTGAGGAACTGATGAGATATAATTAAATAGATAAATTCAGAGGTTAGGAGAGATGGTTGGACAATGTTGTATAATAAAGATGAAAATAAGTAGACCAATTAAAGAAACTTTCCAGAGGAAAAGTTGGAAAGAAATGGTCAATGATTGGAATGATAGCTCATCAAGTAAGCTTGAGCATCATCGTTTCTATAAACCCTGACATGCATATATGGAGGCCTAAACTAAGAGAGAAGAAACTGGATAAGGGGCAAAAAATATTGGGTTTAATTATAGACCTACTGTGTTTTGCTATCATAGATACATTCAACTGAAGATTATTGTTTCCACAGTTCAGGAATACAGATATGAAGGCTGGACAGAGGATGATATATTTGTGATTCACAGACATAAACACATCATAATTCAAACCAATGGAGTGGAGGTATTGCTCAGCAAAACAATGTTGATTGAGAAAAGAAAAGGCTGAGCAATTTCCACATTTAATGAAGTAAGACAAAACAGACCAAAGGTGACAAAGTACTGTCTTAGAGCTAGAAAAATGCTTGGAGGTTGAATTGTCATGAGAACCAAGAGATGAGAGTGTTTTGAAAATAAGATTTCTTATTATTTTGAGATATTTTCATTTGATTCCTATTTATTGAGAGTTACTTATCATGAAAGGATGTTGGATTTTACCAAAAGCTTTTTTTCTGTGTCTATTGAGATGATCGTATTGTTTTGGTTTTTAATTGTATTTACATGATGAATCACATTTATTGGTTTGCATGTGTTGAACAAACCATGCATCCCTGGAATGATGCCTACTTGATTATGATGAATTAACTTTTTGATGTGCTGCTGGATTTGGTCTGCTGGTATTTTATTGAGCATTTAGGCATCTATGTGCATGAGGGTTATTGGCCTGTAGTTTTTGTTCTTGTTGTGTCTTTGCCAGATTTTGGCTGCAGGATGACATTGGCTTCATAGAATGAGTTAGGGAGAAGTCCCTCTTACTCTATTTTATGGACTAATGTCAGCAGGATTTACTACCAGTTCTTGTTAAGTGTGGTAGAATTTGGTGGTAAATATATCTGGTCCAAGGATTCTATTGGTTGGTAGGTTATTTTATTACTGATTCAATTTCAGAACTCATTATTGGTCTGTTGAGGGTTTCAATTTCTTCCTGGTTCAATTTTGGGAGGTTGTGTGTTTCCAGGAATTTATCCATTTCCTCCACAACCAACATCATACTGAATGGGCAAAATATGGAAGCATTCCCTTGAGAACTGGAACAAGAGAAGGATGCCCACTCTCACAACTCCTATTCAACATAGTACTGTAAGTCCTAGTGAAGCAATTAGGCAAGAGAAAGAAATAAAAGGCATCCAAATAGGAAAAAATCAAACTATCTCTCTGTGCCAACAATATGTTTGTATTCCTAGAAAACTTTAAAGACTTCGCCAAAGACTCCCTGAACTGATAAATCAATTCAGTGAAATTTAAAGATACAAAATCAATGTACAAAAATCAGTAGCATTTCTATACACCAATAATATTCAAGCTAAGAGACAAATCAAGAATGCAATCTCATTTACAATAGTCAGAAAAAGAATAAAATACCTAGGAATACACATAACCAGGGAAGTGAAAGATCTCTACATGGAGAACTATAAAACATTGCTGAATAATAATAGGTGACACAAAAAAATGGAAAAACATTCCATACTCATGGATTGGAAGAATCAATATTGTTAAAATGGCCATACTGCCCAAAGTGATTTACAGATTCAGTGCTATTTCTATCAAACTACCAATGTAGTTCTTCACAGAATTCAAAAGAGAAAAAAAACTATTATAAAATTTATATGGAACCAAAAGCAACCCTAATGGTCAAAGCAATCCTAAGCAAGGAAAAAAAAAAAAAAGGTGGAGGCATCACATTGCTTGACTTCAAACTATACTACAAGGCTACACTAAGCAAAACAGCAACACTGGTATAAAAACAGACATGCAGACCAAGGAAACAGAATAGAGAACCCAGAAATACAGGCCCACACCTACAACCATCTGGTCTTCAACAAAGTCGACAAAAATAAGCAATGCAAAAAGGACTCCCTTTTAGCTGGGATTACTGGCTATCCATATGCAAAACAATGAGACTAGACCCATGCCTATCACCATATATAAAAATTAACTGAAGATGGGTTAAAGACTTAAATATAAGACCTCAAACTATAAAACCCTAGAAGGCAATCTAGGAAATAACCATTTGGACATCGACCTTGGCAAAGAATTTATGGCTAAGTCCTTAAAAGCAATTGCAACAAAGACTAAAATTGACAAGTGGGACTTAATTAAACTAAAGCGCTTCTGTGATAGACTGTCAATGGAATAAACAGACAATCTACAGAATGGGAGAAAATATTTGCAAACTTTGCATCCGTCTGACAAAGGTCTAATATCTAGAGTCTATAAAGAACTTAAACAAATCAAGCAGTAAAAAACAACCCTATTAAAAAATGGGCAAATGATATATCTTCTTCTCAAAAGAAGACATACAAGTGGCCAACAGGCATATGAAAAAATTCTCAACAACACTAATCCTCAGAGAAATGCAAATAAAAACCATAGTGAGATACCATCTCATGCCAGTCAGAATGGCTATTATCAAAAAGTCAAAAAATTACAGATGTTGGCAGGGCTGCAGCATAAAGGGAATGCTCATACACTGCTGGTAGGAATGCAAGTTAGTTCAGCCACTGCGGAGACCAGTTTGGAGATTTCTCAAATAACTTAAAACTACCAGCCGGGCGTGGTGGCTCATGCATGTAATCCCAGCACTGTGGGAGGCCAAGGTAGGCAGATCACGGGGTTGGGAGTTCAAGACCAGCCTGACCAACATGGTGAAACCCTGTCTCTACTAAAAATACAAAAATTAGCCAGGCTTGATGGCGCATACCTGTAATCCCAGCTACTCAGGAGGCTGAGGCAGGATAATCACTTGAACTCAGAAGGTGGAGGTTGCAGTGAGCTGAGATTGCACCACTGCACTCCAGCCAGGGCGACAGAGCAGGACTCCGTCACAAAAACAACAACAACAACAACAATAAAACTGCCACTTGATCCAGCAATCCCATCACTGGGTATATACCCAAAGGAATCAATGTACCAAAATGACATAGGAACTTATATGTTCATTGCAATACTATTTGCCTTAGCAAAGACATGGAACTAACCCCGTTTCCTATCAAGGGTGTACTGGATAAAGAAAATGTGGTACATATACACTGTGGAAACCATGCATCCATTAAAAAAACCCCAAAATCATGTCTTTTCTAGCAACATGGATGTATTTGGAGGCCATCATCCTAAGCGAACTAATGCAGAAACAGAAAATCAAATACTGCATGTTCTCACAAGTGGGAGCTAAATATTGGCTATATATGGTCATAAACATGGGAACAGTAGACACTGGGGAATACAAGAGACGAGAGGGAAGCAAGGGTTGAAAAACTACCTATTGGGTACAATGCTCACTTCCTAGGTCACAGGTTCAATCATACTCCAAATCCCAGCATTACACAATATACTTTTATAACAAATCTGCACATGTGCCCTTAGAAACTAAAAGTTGAAAAAGAAGAAAAAAAAATGAGATTTTTTTTCAACTGTGACAAAAGTTGCTAAGAGTTTTATGAATGAAACTTTTATGAAGTTACCGTGTGCTTCTCATTTTAATTTTGTCTCAGCTTTTACAAAATTTGATTGATCTTGTGTTTACCCTTGTTGGGATTTTAATTTTCTTCGCATGTTTATTCTATTCATTTTTTCAATATATCATGATTTATTCTTGTTGTTCTTCTGATGTTAATCTTAAACAAAAACTGATCCCCTTATAATTACTTTTAAAAATCCACTTCTCCATTTCAGTTTTTTTAATGTAAAACTTATGAACTTTTAATGATTTTTATGATATGCGATCACAAGTCAATATATACAGCTCCTTTTCCATGTACAAGAGACCGTTGGCTTTCTTCCCATTGTCTAACACTAAAGCAAACCACACCTTCTATTTTTTCTAGTGGGTAAGGATCTCCCCATCTTTTTAATGATGACTTTTAAAAACAAAACAAAATAATCACCATCACAACAAAACAACCAATCTTATCCATGATATTAAAAATAATGGGTTAATTACTAGCTGAGCTAAAATTCTTTCTTGGACGATTAAATATTTGACATACTGAAATTATTTTTTCTAGATATTCACAACATGTATAGGTGAAAATAAAGTTTTTTTTTAGTCATTGTTTCGACACATTAAAGAACTGAATTTAAAGCAAAATGCCACAGCACATTATGAGTCAGTTAGGAATAGCAAGTAGGTGTAGTGATCTTTCTAGTACTTATACACATGGGCACGGTAAAGATAACCTCTCAATGTTTCCTTTCCCCCCCTCCCCCTCCCCCTCCCCTTCCCTCCCCTCCCCTCCCCTCCCCTCCCCTTCCCTTCTCTTTTTTCAGACAGAGCCTCGCTCTGTTGTCAAGCTGGAGTGCAGTGGTGCAATCTCGGCTCACTGCAACCTCCGCCTCTCGGGTTCAAGTGATTCTCCTGCCTCAGCCTCCTGAGTAGCTGGAACTCTACAGGCACCCGCCATCACACTCGGCTAATATCTGTATTTTTAGTAGAGACGGAGTTTCACCATGTTGACCAAGATGGTCTCCATCTCCTGACCTCGGGATCCGCCTGCCTCGGCCTCCCAAAGTGCTCAGATTACAGGCGTGAGCCACCGTGCCCGGCCACCATTCAATGTTATTACATGCATGTTTCTTTCTGGTCTTCTAAATTTGCATATTATAATATTCTTAAAGGAATAAATAGAGTCATACCACATAAGCAATTTTGCTTCCTTCTTGCTTTTATCGTTTAATATTGCATTGTAAGCATATTTACCATTTAACATTAATAATAGTTTTAAGTGAATAATATTTCATCCTATAGCTGATGTATAAGTTTAAACATTTTAGTATTATATGACTCTTTCTTTCAAAATCTTGCATATAATTCACTTTTTTTGGCTATTACCTTAGGAAACATACCAAAAAATAAAATTGTTGGATAAAAGTGTATAACCATTTTTAAAACTCTTGTTATTTATTGCCAAAATGCTTTACCACATCATGTAATGAGCACATGACATCTCTTGTTTCAACCCTAACAAATTAGTCTCTGGTTCTGATTCCTGGGGTTGGCCTCTCAGTTCATCTTGCTCTATTATTCTTGGTTATCCCCTTTCATACATTCCTTTTTTCATCACCCTCCTTGGCTACTTTTAAAGACATTGCTCTCTTGGCATTTGAGCAGCTTTCTGAGCCTGCCATCTGCTCTTAGCAAGTTGGGAGTCCCAGAGAGTTTTTATATTTTTAATAGTCTCAGTCTTTTTTAGTTCAGGCTGCCGATGCTTTTGCCTTTATAGCTTCTTCAAAAATATTGTGGGATTCTCTTTATCTGGTTTCAGTCCATTCCATAAGACAAAAAGCAATGTCCACTCTTCTTTGGGATACAGCTCTATAAAGACATAGTTTCTGGTTATTTGGACAATGCACTAAAATATTATTATTGTTATTATTTTAAGTTCTGGAATGCATGTGCAGGATGTGCAGGTTTGTTACATAGGTAAACAGGTGCCATGGTGGTTTGCTGCCCCTATCACTCTATCATCTAGGTATTAGGCCCAGCATACCTTAGCTATTTTTCCTAATGCTCTCCCTCCCCTCACTCCACCCACAACAGGCCACGGTGTGTGTTTTTCCCCTCCCTGTGTCCATGTATTCTGATTGTTGAGCTGCCACTTACAAGTGAGAACATGAGGTGTTTGGTTTTCTGTTCCTGCGCTAGTTTGCTGAGGATAATGGCTTCCAGCTCCATCCATGTCCCTGAAAAGAACATGATCTTGTTCTTTTTTCATGGCTGCATAGTGGCAATTTCTCAAAGATGTAGAACCAGAAACACAATGTGACCCAGCAATCCCATTATTGGGTATATACCCAAAGGAATATAAATCATTCTGTTACAAAGACACATGCATGCATGTGTTCATTGCAGCACTACTCACAACAGCAAATACAAGGAATCAACCCAAATGCCCATCAATGACAGAGTGGATAAAATCATAAGTTATGTGGCCAACCCCAGAATAAGAAAGGGAGGACACTAGTAAGTTATATGGTGAAAGGCAAGGCTATAAGGAGGATAAATATGTGGGGATATTTTTACTATCTACCACACTATAGAAGAAGGAAAAATGATATCGGAGTATAACCAGCAATCTCTGCTGTAGCTCTGTATGAAATTCTTAAGCCACAAGCTAATTTTGTTTCTAAAATTCTATATAAATTGTTTCATGTATGCCTAACATTTAGTATCGCAGATGACAAGCATTGGGGTTATCTAGATTTGGCTTTTAGGTAACAATTTTTATGTACCTTTCTCTCTCTTTTTTTTTAACTTGCAATGTACAGCTTTTTTTTTTTTTTGTCTTACGTAGCTGTAGCTCTTTTATGTAGTTAAAGATGAAGCATGAAGAGTGTTTTAAATCAGTGTACTTGAAAAGTTTAGGGAAGTTTAGAATATTGTTTTTCAAATTATATCTTTATGAGAAGGTTCTGTTTGGAACTAAAAATGTAATTAATAGATACAGTTATAATAAGATTTTTTATTTCTTACTCAGTGGGCATTATTTGTTTATGTTAATCAAAGTATTTGACCAAATTATCTAAGCTGTTGAATTTTTTAACATACAGTTGTTCAAAACATTCCCATATTTTCCCTTGATTGCCTGTGTAAGCAATTGGGATATCTCCTTTTTCATTCCCAATATTTTGAATTATTTGATCAGTAATATTTCTTATCAATTTGGCTAAGGATTTATCAATTTTATTGCTCTATTAAAAGAACCACCTTCGGTTGTATTAATTTTCTTGAGCGTGTATATATATATACTCAATTTCATTATATTTTCCCTTATCTTTATATCCTCCCTTCTGCCTATTTTCAGCTTTATATCCTTTTTTTTGGTAAAGTGGAATCTTAGATTGTCGATTTGAGACCTAATTTTCCAACATAGATATTTAATGGATAAATTTCCTTTGACGATTTTACTATGTCTCACAAATTTTGGTATGTAGGGTTTTCTTTGAGTTAAATGTAGTTCAAAATATTTTCTAAATTATATTTTAATTTGTTCTTTGCCTCATAAATTATTTGAAAGTATATTAATTTCTAATTATTTAGTAATTCAGTTATCTTTATGGTATTGAGTTCTAGTTTAATCCCAGTGAGTTCACAAAACATACTTTGTAAGATTTCAGTCCTTTGGCATGTATTGAGATTTGTTTTATGGTCCAGGCTATTGTCTGTATTGGTGAATGTTTTATGTACACTTGAAAAGAATGTATATACTCATGTTATTGGGTACGTCTTTCTTTGTTCCTCCCTCCCACCTTTCCTCCCTTCCTCCCTCTCTCCTTCCTTCCTTCCTTCCTGCCATCAAGATTTATTCTTCATTTTGGCTTTCAGCAATTTGATGTATCCAGGTGTGTTTTTCTTTGTATTTATTGTGCCTGGGATTCTCTGAGCTTCTTTCTTGAATCTCTGGTTTGTTTTTATTTTTTTTTGTTTGTTTGTTTTCAGAGAAAGGTTCTCACATTGTTACCCAGGCTGGAGTGGAGGGGTGCCATCGTAGCTCATTGTAGACTCCAACCCCTGGCCTCAAGCTATCCTCCTGCCTCAGCCTCTCAGTTAGCTGGGACTGCAAGTGATCACTTTCTAATTGAGGGAATAGACAGCCATTATGTCTTCATAAGTTTCTCCTACTCCACTTTTCTATCTTTCCATCATTCCAGTGACATGTATTTTAGACTCTTTGATATTCTCACAGGTCTTAGATGCTCTGTTCCTTTTTACTTTTTATTTTTTCATTTTCTGCTGTTGCTGATTTTTTTGTTGTTGTTTGTATAGTCATACACTGCAGAATGACATTTTGGTCAAGAACAAACCATGGGTATGACAGTGGTCCCATAAGATTATAATACTGTATTTTTACTGTACCTTTTCTATATTTAGATATGTTTGGATATATAAATTCCATTGTGTCACACTTCCTTACATTGTTCATTATTGTCACCTGCTATATAGGTTTGAAGCCTAGGAGCAATAAGTTATAACATACATCCCAGGCGTGTAGTAGGCTATTACATCTAGGTTTAGGTAAGTGCACTCTGTGATCTCACAATGACAAAATTGCCTAACGATGCATTTCTCAGAACATATCTCTGTCTCTAACCAATAAAAGACCGTATTTCAGTTTGAATAATTTCTATTAATCTAACTCAATTTCACTAATTCTTTCCACTGCTATGCCAAGCTTTATAATAAACCTGTTAATATATTTATCATCTCTGATTTTTTTCTAACATTTCCATTTGAATTATTTTATTTTTTATGATTTGTAGAGGAAAGATTTTGCTATATTGCCCAAGCTGGTCTTGAACTCCTGGGTTCAAGTGACCCTCCCACTTCAGCCTCCCGAAGTGCTGCGGTTACAGGCATGAGGCAGATTACTCACCATGCCTGATCTGACTTATTTTTTAATACTTGCTATTTCTTTGCTGAAATTCCCCACCTGTTAAGGGATTTTTCCACTTTTTTTCATTAGATTATTTGAATGTTAATCACAGTTATCTTAAAGTCCTTGTTTCATAGTTTGAACACCTGGGGTATCTCTCATCTGGTTTTGTAGATGGTTTTATTTCTTAAAAATTGATACTATTTGTTCCATTTTATATGTCTCATAATAGTTAATTGAAAACTGGATGATATGTGTAAAATAAAAGTAGAATGTGAGGTAAAAATATTTATGACTGGCAGGGGGTACGCCTCTTCTTCTCAGGATATTACTGTTGTTAGTTGTGTTAAACTAGTCAGCAGTTGAGCTGGAGCTGGGTTGGGGTTTTGTTCTTGGTATACCTACCCTTAGCGTATTAAGAAATTCAAATTCCTCTAGTAGTGGGCCACTGCTACCTTGTGCTTAGTGTGGGTGTATTAATTTTCTAGGACTGATGTAAAATAATACCACAAACTGAATGACTCATATAACAGAATTTTACTGTCTATAGTTCTGGAGGCTAGAAGCCTGCCATGTTCCCTCTGAAAGCACTGGAAAGGACTTGTTCCACTTCTCTTTCTTAGCTTCTGATAGTTCCTTGGCTTATGGTAACATAATTCCAGACTTTACATGGTGGTCTGTCCTTGTAGGTGTCTATCTTCAAATTTCCCCTTTTCATAAGGTTATTAGTTATTTATATTTATTTCTATTTCATAAGGTTATTAGCAAGATTAGGAACTCTTGCTAAAGTATGATGTCACCTTATCTTAACTAAATATGTCTGTAACAACCCTATTTTCCAATTATGTCACTTTCTGAGATAGGTAGGGTAGGGATTCAACGTTTGAGTTTTGGTGGGATATAATTTAAACCATAACAGTGGATATGGGAGTGAGAGACAGTGGATATGGGAGTGAGAGGTGGTTTTACTCTGTGCTCCAACCTTGGCTTTCAGCAAGTCCTACACACCTGTGTACACAGAGTTCTCTCTGTGTGCTCCTGGCTCTTCAGAAGAGGTAGATTGCTGTTGCTTATTATTTGATGCAAGGCTTGTTTAAGGGGCAGGTGTGTTTCTCTTTTCTGCTGCTCCTGCCACAGTCTTAGGCAGGTCTTGTGTGACTGACACTCAGGAGTGAGGCATCTCTGAATTATTGCTCCTTCCCTCATGGCAGACAAACTCTCTCTTATATATAATGCAGGGTTTATATAGCAGCTGTGTTTCTCACTCTTCCACCCATGGTATCCAAACTCTCCCTTGTGTCACAGAAAAATCTTGGCTGTGAGTGAATTTCCTGCCTTTGCTCCAGTCGCAACAGCTTTTTTGTTTTATCCATGTAGGGTTCTGGGGCACAAGCAGATTTTCTGCATGTCCAGTAGGAGATGGCTTTGACCTGTTATTTCAGGGTGGAACTGGGGAGAAGTGACAGGTTTTTCTATCTCTCTCAGAGGCATTCAACCTTTGTCTGGATCCTAGGGTGAAAGGATATTCACTCTTACTTCAATCAGCAGATAGCGTTAGCTTCTACCACTCACATCAGTGGAAGCCAGTCTTTGCCTTGGACCTGGGAAAGGGAGGATTTCCTTCCCCCTACCACTGCTATAGTCAACTTTTCCTGTCAAAGTATGATTAGGTTCCTGAAAAGAATGGATAATTTCCCCCCCCACCTCTAAAAGCAGCTTGCTTTTGTTTTGTTTCAGAAAGGGGTCCGGCAGGTTTCTACCCTGTTCCTGGGGAGCAGCTTATCACCACCTTGCATTTATGGGCAGCCTGAGCCATTGATGTCCTTCTCTAGGTATGACCATTCCATTCTCAAACCTTGGCAGGCCCTGTAAGCCAGTGCCACGAAGGGAGCTCACTCGGTTTTCTTGCCCTCTCATGATAGAGGCCTCTAGAAAAGGGCTGCAGAATGGAAACAAACTCTTTGTATGTGGGGCTCTCATGTATTCTTTATGGTCACTTTAGCCCGTGGAAGGGTTTGTCACCCTTTGGAATTAGGTTTTCCTTATTATCTTGCAATCTCAGTTCCCTGATGAGCTAAAAAAAAGGATTACAGGTTATCCAGACTTTTCTCATAGTTAGGTTTGGAGTGACGTTCTGTTTCACATTTAATATCTTAAGTGTTGGTAGAACCCTTTCTAATTATATCCTCTTGAATTTTTCTTCCATTCAGTATTTTTGGCTCACTCCTTATAAACACTTAGTTTTTATATCAGATTTCCATTCTCTGTCTTTCAGAGTTCTCATATTTTCTTTCAAAATCTTTCTTCTTCTTCATTTCTTCTGTGTTTTCTACTTCAGATCTTTGATGATGATTTCTTGTCAATAATTTTCTTACTGCTTCATGGGCATTTCAAGATTTGGCTTTCATCCTTCCTCAAGACAAACTGCTATCTTCTAAGTCCAGAGTATTGTCTTTGAATCTCATATGTTGGCTTGCCTTTGTGTATAATTCTTCCTGCTTCTTACTTCTATTTCATAGCAGTCATATCTCCTTATAACATATTGAGGACACTTTTAAAAGTTTTCTAACATTTGTTAAGGTTACACTATAACATTTCTTCCTGATACAAAAACTTTTCTTTTGAGTTTCTAGATGATGTTCTTTTTACTTTATGCTGTAGACTTTTTTTTTCGATATCCCCAAATTTGTTTATTTTGAAACTATTTTTATTTAGAATTCACATTTGCACTCAGGAAACATGCATGTGACCCATAGTTTTCTTAGTGTTCTTTACGATTTTGGTAAATTCGTCATTGTATTGCTACCACTAGAAGGCAAGCTGTATTACACAAATACTAGGACAATTTCTAGCTTATATAACATGCAAAAATTTCATTTGGCGTTAATTGACAGAGGCTATGTCTTTCCTGATGTTTTCAGATTAGTTTATTTAAATCAACTGACTACATGGAAAATGAAAATCTCCCAAATAAATAGCCTTTTGTTTCCTTTTGTTTCTTTTCTTTTTTTTCCTTTTATCTTCTTCTCTAGTTCTTTACTTTTGGGGAACTATGCTGCCCAGGAGGCACTGTGTTCTATAATTTAGAGTGTTGACTGAGAATGAAAGCTTCCAAATAAGTATAGAAAGAAAGATTCTGCTAATAGTTAGGAAATGGTTGTGAGTTATTCCGGCCAACACCAAAATACATCTACACGGATGATTACAGTTCTGCTGCCTTCTGATCAAGAAATTAACTGTGGACTGGAGCCACTTCCTGCCTACCTACTTCTGAGAAACAGCAAGTTTGTTTTGTTTCACTTGATAGAGCCACAAATGTGGTTTAATTAATTGAATTTGCCAGTGAAGCTCCATGGCTTTGATTACTTTAAGTTCCTCTTTAATTTTGGCAGTAAGCTTAGTGATTTGGTTTTGACATCATTAAGTAAAATTATTTTCTCCTTTCCACTTACAGGCATCTAGGGGAAAGTTAAAAAGTTGGATCAGAGACTGCTAGTCAGACTTCATTTTTAACCTAAAAACCTAACATCAAGTTTCCAAAAAATGACATATATTCTATGGCCATCATATTGATGCTAAAATTGGTGATTTTTGAGAAAGTAACCAAACAGCTGTTTATTACAGATATGGCATAGGAGGTATATGGTGCTTAATCATTTAACTGCATCTGTAGTTTAATCAACTGTTGTCATATATTTACTGAGTGCCTAGCAGGCAGTCTGAGCTATCGAACCTCCACTGTGGCATCACGCTACGAATTTCAGAGTTTTGAATTTGACAGAGCATTCTTAAAGGAACCCTCTTTAAATTGGACTTACAGGCTGTTACCTAGTTAGATAAAATATAACTTTTGTCAATTCTAATCTGCACTAGGAAAGAACATCTAAATTAAAATCAAACAAAAATGGTGTGCTCATTTCCCTTTCAATCTTTCTTCCAATTTAGAATATATTTCACTCTCTAAGTCTGGAAGATACATAACATAGCTCTGTGCTGTGATGCTAGGTTATCTGTTCTACATTTCTAGGGACAGTCCAGTTGGATCTGAGTTCTTTGATTTTTCATTGGGCTTGCTAGAGATAGTCAAGGGGAACTAAAATCCCCCATTGAAAAGCAGTGAAAAACAGTTCGAAAATTAATAAACATAATAGATCTGAATCATAAATTGGAGCAACCTGGTAGACATGGGGGCTTTCAGAATAAACCAGACCTAGCATGTGAAAACCTTCATACATTTTAAAGTTCGAGGTAAGTGAAGTAGTGTTAGTTGCTAAAGCAAATACTCGCTCCCAAAATTCGTAGGTTATTAATACCTGCACAGACACTGTCCCCATTTCCCACTCTTTTAAATGAGATTAATCTAGAATGTGAAGAATTAAATAAATAGCACTATCATAGCTGGTGATTGGTAGAGTCACATTTTGCCCTCAGGTCTTCATGAGTGCAAGTACTGTGCTCTTTCTCTTCTATTCTTCTGCCAACAATGCTTAGGATTTCAATTACGTTTTCAAGTTACAAAGGTCTAGGTTGACTTCTCAAAGGTTAATGTCTAGCTGGAAGACTTGGATATATAAACAGCAAATTTGTATAAAAGGTGGACTATGAAAGGAATCATTCTACTAAGGGGGAGAAATCTTATAGCAGAGCATATTCATGACTGGGGCAGTTGGGTAGGTCTTTGAGATTTGGAAGAAAACGTTTAAGATTTGCAGTAAGTGCTGGGTGATCTGAGAGTCTCAAGAATGGATCCAAACACTAAGAAACAACAAAAACAAAAATATTTAGATTTATAAGTTGAAACAGAAAATGTCATGCTAAATTATTTTCTGGACTAAGATTAAATATACAGTCTTTATATTCTGTGTTATTTCTGTTTTCACTTCGGATATACAGCCATGTTGTAGCATTTTAAACATTTTAGGTAACTTGGTGAACTCAGTTAAAGGAATGGCATCTACCTGGAGCAGTCTAAACATGGAATGTGTGTGGAAGTTACTTAAACTGTCTTAAAAGGTCACTCGGCATTTGCAGCTTACAAGATTTCAGGAGTTAGAGGCAGTGACTAACATCTTAGTTCTTATACAGACATCAACAGCCTAATTCTACTACAAAGTTACAAAATATCTTTGATGTTCTGAAGCAATGTTTATAAATATTTTTTAAACTTTAAAATATTTATTACTCAAAGGAAAGGATGGGGAAGGAGCTTTAAGACAGGAGGTTAGTAATGAACTGTAGGGTAGACTACAAAATTGATGACAAATGCTTTTGGAACAATAAATTCATCTTTATGCTAAAATGAATAGGTTCAATTTTAGGTGTATTTGAACATAAGTCTGTAGCTCGGTTGTGAACGATCAGGTTAAAACGTTTGGATTTTTCATTAGGTGATTGGGAACAATAAAACATTTGAGCAGTTAAAGGGAGAGTTCAAGTAGTATTACAAGAGGTTAAAACTGGCAGGGGTGCATTCTATCAGAGGAAAGAAAGCCTAAAGGCAGACTATTAGTCAGTTTTTGTTATATAACAAAGAGCCTCAAAATATCAGTGGCTCAAAACAATACACATTTATAGCTTCTCTTTCATAGTTTTGTAGGTCAGCTGAGGCAGCTTGTTTTCAGATTGCAAATCTTCTGGGCTTGCTATTGACTGCAGGTTGGGTTCAGATCTGCCCTACAGTGTCTCAACCTGGGACCAGGGTTTACAAGGGACATTTTTTTTTTCTCTCATGGCAATGACACAAGCACAAGAAAAAACACCTGCTGACTCTTAAAGCCTCAGTGGAGAAATAGTTATTGTCACTTCCTTTCACCTTTCATTGGTCAAGCTAAGCATCAATGGAGTGTGAAAATATTCTTTGCTCATTCTGGTGGTACTACAATGTCACATGGCAAAGGGTGTGGCAGCATAATTGTGATCCAGAGAGGGACTGAAGAATTGGGAACAAGGATTAAATCTACCACATAGAAAGAGACTGTTTGGGGACCTACTGCAGCAATCTAGATTTGTGGTGATGAGAGCCTTGACTAGTGTAGTGACAGAAGAAATTAATATCGATAGGAAGGGAAGAATTCAAGAGGTATTCCTAGCAAAGAAGGAAGAGGATTTGCTGCCTGACCTGGTGTCAGGAATGTGAGAAAATGACTTCAAATCAATACAAAGTTCCAAGAGTAAGTGACTGAGCAGATGGCTGAGGATAAATAATTTGTCTTAAAGACATGAAATTAGAAAGTTGAACAAATGACTCTGAAGGTCAAGTTTAACTATCTCCAAAACCCATAATTTCTAACACCATGTTGTATTGCTACAAGTCACATTATTGCCAGAAATAAAGCACAATGTGGGTCACGTGTGTGGGGAATTAGACATGTCATTATTGCTCTTAATTGGATCTGTTGGTTGACTTCCTCCTAGTACCTATTGGGATCCGAAAATGTCAAGCTAAAGTTTTAAGAATCAAATTCACACATTCTCTTTCAGAAATAGCTGGTTTTAGACATTTCAAAACAGCTGGAGATTATAAAGCTTCCCTAAGATAATTTTAGCTTTGTCTGTTTGAACCCAATTCTATGGAATTAATTTTTTGAATTAGACAATTTAACTTATTTATTGGTTTTGTGGGCTATTCTTTTTACAGCTTCTTTATATTGTGATCTTTCGATGTATCAGTTTTTTTGTCTCCAAGCTAATTATGTATGCGTGTAAATAAGAAAAAAATTAAGAAAGATAATAATATGTAGTATGAAAACATTGAAAGGATTATTGCAAACATAAGCATAATTATTATTATTTAAATGGCTCAGAATATACTATGACAAATATAAAAAATAAGCAGTGGAAATTTTAAAAAATGTTAAATAGATCTTTAGACTTTATCAATTAATTAACAAAATTTTCAACAAAATCAAATGGATTGACTATATTTTGTTTATATTTACACATGATATTAATAGCTAGTTAAGCAAATTTACACTAATTCTTTATAACATAGAAGCTATTATGACTAAGAAGCAGAATTTGGATAATTTAATGAAAAAAAAAAACCCACCAGTAACATCGTATGACATCAAGTGGAGAAATTGATAGGTTTCTTAAATGTGTTTGTCAATATTCATTTTGATGTTGTATTGCTACAGTCTAGCACTACAGCAAAAACGTTTCTGTGTGTTTTTCTCCTCTCTTTGAGACCATTTAACATCCATTGCTCTGCTTCCCAATAACTAAAATATAATAAAATAGAAAAAGAGAAATACTATAGCATTTTTCCAGAATACTACATCTATGACTCTTTTTACTTATCTTTAGTATCTCACATAAAGGAAGACTACATATATGACAAGCATAAGTAAACGATCAGTAGAAGGAAAAAAATATATTAGAATAAAAGAGTAATTACAAAAAATACTTTTCTTGAAAAATACAATTAAATATATTCACCACCATTTGCATTGCTGTCCTCAAATCAAAATTTGGAAGAGTAAAATGCAGAACTAAATGAAACTGTAACCGGAAATTCAAATATTTTTTCAGGCACAGAGACCTTAACTTATAACAATATAAATTGTTGTGTGGCTTGGACTTAAATTCTAAAGTCAAACTCAGGAAGTTTGAATCCTTTTCCAGCGAAGCTGATTTTATAGCTTAACCCTTGATATTTCCTTATAAGGAGGGGTGAAATACTAAAAAGAATTGAACCAAAAGAGCATAAATTCATTGTCCTCAAAATGACAGTAAGTGTTATGTTTACACATGGGTAAAGCCTAAAAATTCTTTAACTCACCACTGATCACAATATGAAGTTGAGTTTAAAGAGAAAGAGATAAAAAGATATTCTGCATTTTAAAAGCAGTTACGGTTTTTCTTGATTCCTTGGCAATTCCAGTGGATCAGTAGCGGAAAGAGAGACAGATGTTCTCAGAATTTTCAGAGTTGTGTACTGTTACTGGTGGTGGAATCTCAACCCTCAAAGAGTGTGAAATGGGCTTGGACAAGGCAGTTTACTGAAGCTTTCAGCTCTAGCAGAAAGGGAGACAGCAGGAAGGGACATGCTGCCGGCTCCCCAAAAGCAAGTTAGTCTGGTTTTTATGCTTTCTTGAATGTTTTCCAGGTGACATCATTGCATGTTTGGGGTGATCTGTTGGTTGCACCTTCACAGTCTTGTGTCATGCTTCTTCATGCATTGCATGTTTCATTAGCATCTTAAATTTCCACCCAGGGATGTGATTTTGACTATTAAAATGAAGCAAAGGTTAGGTTAGGACAAGCTATGATATTACATTGCTTGTGTACTTGCGAAGGGTCTCTTGGAAAATCCCTATGGTTGATGGCCAGGATGTTTGTCTTTAGAGTGCTCTGTTTCTTTCATGTCTGATTGGTTGATTCGATGAGAGGAAGTGTTTGTGGCTACAAGTCTGTGAGACTGGCACAACCAGGAGCATGTAAGAAAAATGGGGAGGGGTCCTGGTCCCACTTTCCCCGTCTGTCTCACTTTTAATGTGGTTGGAGATTGAAGTATTTGAAATGATGTAAAAAATGTGAATTTTTGTGTTTTTCATTTAAAATCTCATTATTATAAATTAACATTTTAGAGATGACTGCACTTGATGTATTTGAATATCAAATTTGTAATCTCTGTTTTGAACCATAAATTGTCCAATTTCAGAGCACTGCATTTCCCTAAATTTTTAAAATAATTTCTATCACTGGTAAACTCTTAAGTATAAAGCATGTAAGGTTACATTTTTTACTGTAATCAGTAGAGAAAAAATGCAATATAATTTCAAGATAGAAGTGATAGTATTGTTTTTATTTATTATGAAAAAACTACCTATGCATTCTGAACTTCACTAAAGGTATTATTTCAAAATTTAAAAAAAATAGCCATTAGAAGATTCAAGTTTCAAAATGATGAAGCAATTGAGAGAAAATGAAAATTCTGGATAGTCTGAGCAAGCAATATGCTATAAAATACTCTAAAACTACTTCCTTTTTGTTTTTGACATTTTATGTTTTATTGTATGAAAATTCTGGAATGAAACATATACTTAAACAGGCCTTAGGAAATTCATTCTAGATATGAATAGATTAAAACATTTATAAGGGGGGGAAAAAAAACACAGTTTAGCTGGAGTCACACAGAATTCAGCCAAAACTAAGATTTTACCAGTCACTGATTATGTGACTATGGGTTGTTTATTATCACACATCTCTTAACTGAGGGAAATTTTTTAAAAAAACTTTCGTGGGTTTAATCTGATGACAAAAATAGATCATATATATGTTTAATTTAGTTCTATCGTACTATACTTGGCATATAGTAAACTAAATAAATGAATGCTATTGTTCTTATTGTTATTTATTCTCAATGCAGAAGTATATTGAGTGCTGATACCTAACCCCTGAGACCTGGTCATTTGAAGACCAAAGCATTGATTTTGATGATTTCGCAGTTACTTTATATATTTTGTTAGCTTTTTAGAAACTAACTTATCTACACTATTTTTCCTCCTAAACCTCATTTTACATATTTTATTTATAATCTGTACAAATATCCCTATGTTTCTGTTCTAAAGTTTTCCTTTAAACTTTGAACTCATATATTCTACTGCGTATTTGACATACCAACTTGTGTATCTCTCATGCCTATGTTGAAAACTGAACTTTTGATTAGATGCATAAACTCTCTTCTCTCCAAAAACACATGCACACACACACATACAATAGTAACAAAAACACTAATCCACTGTTCCAGTTACTATGGCTTAATAACACACAACTCAAATCACACCAAAACTTGGTGTCTTAAAGAATGATGATGCATATTTTGCTCATATGTATGCACTTTAGGCATGGCTTGGTAGTGATAGATGGTCTCTGCTGCATTTGCTGTCAGCTAGGATCATTCCAAAGGCTAGAATCTGGAATCACCTGAAGGCATTCACGGTCTTGTCATTTGGTTGTTAGCTTTCAGCTGCAATTTTAACTGGGGCTGTCAGTTTGAACACCTACACAGCCTTCCATGTAGCTTTGACTTCCATATAACCTGATGGCTGGCTTCCAAGGGTAAGTCTCCTGAGTAAGACTGCCTTTTATGACCATTGCACATTGCATTCTATTTGTTAATGCAGTCACCGTAATGCAGTCACCGTGATCCAGCTGGGTTCAAAGGAGGAGAAATAGACTGTTCCTCTAGATGTGGAGCTGCAAGATTCTGGAAATGGTTGTGGGATCAGAAGTGTTGCTATAGTTATTCTGGAAAATACAATCTTCCACACCAACCAAGAAACAAAGCCCAGTTTCTTTATCAGTTATTCCAATCTCAGTAAATGTCACTATCGTCTTCCTATTTGCTCAGTTCAAAAGCCAAGGAGTCAACCTGAATTTATCTTTCCTTTTTCTTTTGCTTCCCACATGAGAAGTCCAGCTGGTTTTATCACCCATATAATATAACTTTATTCTTTTTGAAACAAGGTCTCACTCTGTTCCCCAAACTGTAGTGCAGTGGCTCAATCACGGCTCACTGAAATCTGGACCTCCTGGGTTCAAGCGATATTTTCACCTCAGCTTCAGGAGTAGCTGGGACTACAGGTGTGCCTACCATGCCCCGCTGTATTATGTATCTAGAATCCTTTTCTTTCTCTCCTTTTCCTTCGTCTTTTATAAATACCAATATATTTTTCCTCCTAAACCTCACTAGTAAACTCCTGACACAGGACCTGCTACTACTTTTTTGTACCTGTTAAATCCATTCTCCACATATATGCAACTTACCGTTAGTAACAAAAATTAGCTAATGTCACTTTCTTGCTTAAAATGGCCGCACATAAGCAGGAAGTATTTCTTAGTTTTTCTACATGGAGGTGTGATATGAGTATATAGAAGATATTGCTTGTGTAAAGTGGAAAAGAGTACCATCTCAAGCAAGTTTGATTAAGATCAGCAGAATATACTTTCAGCCGGGCGCGGTGGCTCACGCCTGTAATCCCAGCACTCTGGGAGTCCGAGACAGGCGGATCACGAGGTCAGGAGATCGAGACCATCCTGGCTAACACGGTGAAACCCCGTCTCTACTAAAAATACAAAAAATTAGCCAGGCGTTGTGGCGGGCGCCTGTAGTCCCACCTACTCTGGAGGCTGAGGCAGGAGAATGGCGTGAACCCGGGTGGAGGAGCTTGCAGTGAGCCGAGATTGCGCCAAGGCATTCCAGCCTGGGCTACAGGGCGAGACTCTGTCTCAAAAAAAAAAAAAAGGAAAAAAAAAAAAAAAGAAAAAGAATGTACTTTCAGTTGCTTTCTGTCTTGAAATAATACAAATGAAAAACAAAAAAAGATTAGATGCGTTTTTTAAACACCCAGAGAACCATGTTTTCTTTGGTTAGTATTTCTCAAAAATTGTTTTATTATTTTCTCCTGTAAATAAATATACAGATTATAAGATTTTTCCTTCTCTAACCACCATTTTGAAATGGATCCTATAGGTTTATTTTTAATATATTATATGCATATTTAATCTTTTATGTAGTTTATATCCAGTGTATAATTGCATAAAACAAGTAGCCAATTTGAAAAGCCACAAACTATTTTTATATAATTTGCTATTTTCTATTGTGCTGCTCCATGTTCATATATAATACATTAATATTTATTCATAATCAACTGAGGATAAAAAGTAATAAGATTTTAGAAAGTTAAAACCGTATTTCTCAATATCCTCTATATTTTTATCTGCTTTTCATGCTTGATTTTCCTTTTGCTCAATAGTATTAGTACATTTACACTATTAAAAAATCCCTTCAAATATAATCTATAACCTGTAATCTGTGATAGAAAATGCATAAAATATTTGTAAATTTGTATTTATTGACACACATACTTCTTTGGCAAGAATTTTAGGTTGCTACATTTTCTTTTCTCCAGCGATTTCATATTCTATGTGATGAAATTCACACAAGGAGTTTAAAAACAGTGCAATTTATATTTTATAAAGGCTTATTTTTCTTTTCTTTTTCTTTTGCTAGTGGCAGCCTTACTAATGACAGTTTTTATTTTTCTTCCAAACTGTGAAATAGCATGTATTGTGTATGCCTGGGGCATACACGTATGCCTTTAAGCAATATGTGGACTGTTCTTGCTTGATGATCAAAAACTGGACAGATATGCTAAATTTACTCTTGAGATTTTATCTCTTTTCAATTGATACCCTTCTAATAATTTTTTAGCTATTTCATAAATTTGTGATTATTTTAGTTTAATTGAAGGCATTTTGTATTTAAGTTATTCATAAAATAAATGACTTTTGAAGAGATTTTCTGACCTTAATAAATTTAGGACCATGTTGAAAATTAATGATTTTTTTTTTTTAAATGAGGTGTTTCAGTCAGTGTTTTTAAAATTATTTTTAAAATTATCTTGGCTCTGAAACATTACTTTTCAAATTAGTTTGCACTTACATATGATCTTAGAAGACCTTATATTTCATAGAAGCTTTTTTTTAGTGGGAAATTATTCTCTGAAACAATAGCTTCCTTATTTAAAAAAATTGATAAAGTACAAAATTCACATTGTATAATACTCTATATAAGAATTCTTTCACTAATGAAATTATTCCATATCTGTACTTCAGATTTTGAAGTCATTGTGTTAGGTTTCTACTGCTTAGTAACAAATTATCACAGACTTCGCTGTTTAAAACAACATCTGTTTGTTACCTCACCATGTCTGTGAGTCATGGATCTTATCGTGGCTTGCCAGGATCTTTCCCAAGGCTGCAGTCAAGGTGTTGTCCAAGACTGGAGTCTAAGGTCTGCTTCCAAGCTCTGTAGTTTTGACAAAATTCAATTTCTTGCAGTCTGCTGAATTGTTGTTCTCAGTTCCTAGCTGGCATTGGCCTGGGGACTTCCTTCTTTTACTTTCTGGACTCTCCAATATGGCTGCATTCTTCATCAAAGTGTTACCAGAAAGGGGTCCAGATACAGACCCCAAGAGAGGGTTCTTGGACCTCCTGCAAGAAAGAATTTGGGGCAAATCTCTAGAGTAAAGTGAAATCACGTTTATTAGGAAAGTAAATGAAGAAAGAATGGCTACTCCATAGGCAGAGCAGCAGCATAGGCTGCTCCACTGAGTGTACTTATAGTTATTTCTTGATTATATGCTAAACAAGGGATGGATTATTCATGAGTTTTCTGGGAAAGGGGTGGGCAATTTCTGGAACTGAGGGTTCCTCTCTGTTTTAGACAATATAGGGTAACTTTGGGATGGTGCCATGGCATTTGTAAACTGTCATGGTGCTGGTAAAAGTGTCTTTTAGCATGCTAATATATTATAATTAGTGTATAATAAGCAATGGGGACAACCAGAGGTCACTTTCATCACCATCTTAGTTTTGGCCGGCTTTTTTACCACAATCTGTTTTATCAGCAGGGTCTATATCTTGAAACAATCACCTATCTCATCCTGTTACTAAGAATGCCTAACATACTAGAAATGCAGCTCAGCAGGTCTCAGCTTTATATTACACGGCCCCCATTGAAGATGGAGTTGCTCTGGTTCAAACATCTCTGACAAAAGTGTGCAAGTAGGGAAAACCATAATGAATGCCAAGTTACAATCTTATGTAACTGTTGGGTTTTTAATAATCATCTTTCCTGATTTCATTCTAAACATTCTAAATCTGTGACAAAATTCTTATTAAGTATTGCACAGTAAATGGTAGTGCTGGCACCCTATGTCCTAATTCTTATTCCTAGAGTTACAAGCTGAGAGCCAGTCAAATTGTTCTAAGGGAAGAAAAACCTGACTCCGAATCCACCCCCATAATGAGTGGAAAAGAACAAATGATGGTTTTCTGTTATAAAGGGCAAGAAGGTACTTTCCCTTCCTGTCTCCTTTCAACTCCTGGAAGGGGTGTCCTCCTTTCTTTAGCCTTTTGTTCTGTAAATAAAATCTCTCTATGACACATATAAACTTTGTATCTAGTCTACAACCTAGAGGAGTCTCCAAGGTCCTGGGTCTCATTCCAAATTGAAATGTAAATTCCTTGGATTATAGATTTGCAGTCTTTCCCGGCACCTCAGGAACTCAGGCAAGAAATCTACTCCTAGCTATAGTCATTTAGCCCCCTAAGAAGATAAGAGAAGTTCTGTCACTTTTGTAAATTAGAAAAATTAACTAGACAAATGGCTATAGATCTAATTCTCATGAAATGTGAACGTCATAGCAGCTAGAGCTATTTACCTGAACGTTGAGAAATCTAGGAAAGTTTGATTTTTACACATTAACATAATCATGGAAATGATAAATTATCACTTTTGTCATATTCTATTAGTTAGAAATAAGTCATAATCAAGAGGAGAGGATTACACAAAGCCATGAATTCTAGATAATGCTAGTAAGTGGAAATCATTGGAGCCATTTTAGAATCTACTCAGCCCCAGAACAGCCACAATTGGAGACATAAATAATTTTGAAAATAAATATAGATAAAAATAATTGTATCAACTTTTATATATAACAATGTTTTTTTAAATCTAGTTTCATATCAATATTGCCTGAAACAAAAATATTTTTGCTCAATCTGCCTGAAAAATTTAGATTGGTAAGCAAACATTAGACTAGTCATGAATCAATATGACAATATTCTGTATTCAAGTCAGTCAAATTTAGTTTTAATTAATTTCCTTTAAAAGGTTTTGTTCTTATCTTTCCAATCAGTAGAGAATTTTAAAAAATAATGGTAATCTATACCTTACATGAATATAATATTTTATGTTTATGAGGTGTTTATTCTTCTCACACAATGTGAGGAAATTAAATTCAAATTAAGAAAAATTGTTCACTTCCTCAAAGTTACCCAACTACCAAGCAAGTTTTGCCCCTGCCCCATTGGAAGTTTTTAATAGCGAAGTCCTTAGGTCTCTCAAAAAAATCCCTGGGGTTTGAAAAGAGATTTTTTTTTCCTTAGATCACAGGGTGTGAGAGATCACGTGGGCTGCTTCAGCAACATGGTAAGTGGTTGGATGTTGTTTGTTACCTGGATGTGCTATAGGTGTGGTCAAGGGCTAGGGTAAGCTGCGTCCATGCATGACTATGAACAGTGGGTTGATTTGGCCCAGCACTTCGTCACTCACTGAGATGCCATTGAAGTACTCCTTCAGCATCTCCCACAGCTTCCCACTGTTTTCTAACAGTGGGCTTGTCTGTGTTGAAGGCTCAGTTGCTCCATTTTCACTTTGTCATACTATTTCTGGAAATTCTCCATCCCTATGTAGTCCACCATCAGCTTAGCGAGCTCATCAGGTCTTCTAGGTTATTCTCCTCAATCTCCTCCTGCTCCTTAGGAGTCAATACTGACAACAATGAGGCCCTTTTTCTTTTTTGGATTCAAATTTCCTACATATTTTAGAAATCTTAAGGATCTTTTCACCCTTTTCAACAATCTTTATCAGGGCCTTGAGAGTAGTGTTACTTTCCAGGGTGAGTTTGACTAAGTCATGGGATGCTGCCTGGGCTTAAGTTTTCACAGTTGTACAAGGACAAATTCCTTGTCATTGCGGACATACCAGTTTTCATCTTCACTCTCACGACTGTGTATCATGATCTTACCTTTTGAAATGGTTATGCCATCCTGTAGTTTCTGTATTTTTTTCATCTGGACTTTAGTTTCTTTACAGCTCTTCTCATCCTTCACCTTCAGGGTCTCAAAGGCAATCTTTCGATCATCTGTGGAACCATGTTTAACCCATGTTTCCCAATCATAGTATCAGGAGTACTTCACATATATTTCATTATTATTTTAGTATTTTTTTTTTAACATGAAAAGAGTTAACAAGGAAGGGAGACTGAAAAGAATTTTCTGATAAATATATATTTTTCACACTGGTATTTCTTTTATCCCTTCTCTCTTCCTTTCTCCTTTCCTGTTTCAATAATACAATCTTCCTAAATGTATGAAGAATTAACTTCTTATGGAAACGGTGTTACTTCTATTGTTAATATTGATAGGTTTATTTCCTTGTTCTTTTTCTTATAACTACCAAGTGTAAGCTAGAAAATAAGAATTTTATTGACGAGTACTTTTACATTAAATTAAGTGATAAGTAATGCATAGCAATGATACATGCTTCAGCAGACCAGACATGTACTTTTCTATAAATTACCACATTTAGTAGTTGAAAGTCCACCTAAAGATTACTCAAATGCAGAAAAAATTCTGGTTAACAATAGCGAGAACAGACAAATAAAACAAAGAGCCAGATCTTATTAAAACTGAAAGACAATTTACTGAAAAGCTTCAGTACACACAGTGACATCAGGTTTCATCCCCAGCATTCCTGTGGTAAATGAATGAAAACCAGAGATGAGGAGAGTATTCCTTCCTAGTAAACTGGCACATTCCAGGTCACTAGAGCTCATTGTGAACTTTATCTTACATGTAAAAAAATATACTTTTTAAATTTTATAGTCAAATAGGCAAACAAATAATTGCTTTTCATGGTGACCAACTTTGAAATCAGAATTCTAAGGATTCTTTAGATGGCGCTATTGTGTCCGGAACTGGTGGGTTCTTGGTCTCACTGACTTCAAGAATGAAGCCGCGGACCCTCGCGGTTAGTGTTACAGCTCTTAAGTTGGCGCGTCTGGAGTTTGTTCCTTCTGATGTTCGGATGTGTTCGGAGTTTCTTCCTTCTGGTGGGTTCGTGGTCTCGCTGGCTCAGGAGTGAAGCTGCAGACTTTCCCGGTGAGTGTTACAGCTCTTAAGGCAGCGCGTCTGGAGTTGTTCGTTCCTCCCAGTGGGCTCGTGGTCTCGCTGGCTTCAGGAGTGAAGCTGCAGACCTTCGCGGTGAGTGTTACAGCTCATAAAAGCAGTGTGGACCCAAAGAGTGAGCAGTAGAAAGATTTATTGCAAAGAGCGAAAGAACAAAGATTCCACAGCGTGGAAGGGGACCCAAGCGGGTTGCCACTGCTGGCTCGGGCAGCCTGCTTTTATTCTCTTATCAGCCCCACCCACGTCCTGCTGATTGGTAGAGCCCAGTGGTCTGTTTTGACAGGGTGCTGACTGGTACCTTTACAATCCCTGAGCTAGACACAGGGTGCTGATTGTTGTCTTTACAAACCTTGAGCTAGATACAGAGTGCCGATTGGTGTATTTACAATCCCTGAGCTAGACATAAAGTTTCTCCAAGGCCCCACCAGAGTAGCTAGATACAGAGTGTTGATTGGTGCATTCACAAACCCTGAGCTAGACACAGTGTGTTGATTGGTGTATTTACAATCCCTGAGCTAGACATAAAGGTTCTCCACCTCCCCACCAGACTCAGGAGCCCAGCTGGCTTCACCCAGTGGATCCCGCACCAGGGCTGCGGGTGGAGCTGCCTGCCAGTCCCGCGCCGTGCGCCCGAACTCCTCAGCCCTTGGGTGGTGATGGGACTGGGCGCCGTGGAGCAGGGGGTGGTGCTCCTCGGGGAGGCTCGGGCGCACAGGAGCCCATGGAGGGGGTGGGAGGCTCAGGCATGGCGGGCTGCAGGTCCTGAGCCCTGCCCCGCGGGAAGGCAGCTAAGGCCCGGTAAGAAATCGAGCGCAGCGCCGGTGGGCTGGTGCTGCTGGGGGACCCAGTACACCCTCCGCAGCCGCTGGCCCGGGTGCTAAGTCCCTCATTGCCCGGGGCCGGCAGGGCCCGCCGGCTGCTCGGAGTGCAGGGCCCGCCAAGCCCACGCCCACCCGGAACTCCAGCTGGCCCGCAAGCGCCACGCGCAGCGCCGGTTCCCGCTCGCGCCTCTCCCTCCACACCTCCCTGCAAGCTGAGGGAGCCGGCTCCGGCCTTTGCCAGCCCAGAAAGGGGCTCCCAAGATGCAGCGGTGGGCTGAAGGGCTCCTCAAGTGCCGCCAAAGTGGGAGCCCAGGCAGAGGAGGCGCTGAGAGCGAGCAAGGGCTGTGAGGACTGCCAGCACGCTGTCACCTCTCCCTATGAGCTGAATGTACATGTCTGCCCACAATTCATGTTAAAACCTAACCCCCAGGTGATGGTATTAAAAGAAGGATCCGTTGGGAGGTGATTAGGTCCTGAGGGAGGAGTCCTCACAAACGGGAATAATGTCCAGGTGAAAGAGGCCCCAGAAACCTGTCTTGCCATTCTGCCATGGGAGGACAGAGCCAGGAGGTCCCATCTTGGCAGCAGAGAGTGAACCCTCATCAGACGCTGAATCTGGTGGTTCCTTTATCTTGGACATCTCAGCCTCTAGAACTGTGAGTAATAAAATTCTATTGTGTATAAATTCCCCTGTCTATTGTAGTGTGTTATAGCTGCCCAACTAGACTGAGACAGATAACTCCGTTATTAACTGTTATTTTAATAGTTATTAACCATTATTTTAACTATCATTAAAAACAACAACAGTTATGGTTGGCATTTTTTATGTTTGTAAATGAAAAGTCTAACTTCTTGGTAGCATTATTACTAATATTTATTAAACTAACAGAATTTATTTTTTACTAGAATACCACAGAGAATTTTATTTTATTTTTGCAAAATCTGGCCTAATAAGAGGCTGTTATTCTGGTAGGTGAAGTTCCTTATCTGTAAAATAAGAAGAATTCAAAATGTATAAAATCCTTGTAGCTCAAATACTTATTGACTTTCATTCTTTCTTTTCCTCTAATATTACTGAAATACAAATAATTTTATTTTTCAAGAACAATTATATGGCAATTGATAGGGTCCCCACCCAAATCTCACCTTGAGTTGTAGTAATCCCCACGTGTCAGGGGCAAGGCCAGAGGGAGGTAATTGAATTATGAGGGCAGGTCTTTCCCATGCTGTTGTCATGATAATGAATAAGTCTCATGAGATCTGATGGTTTTATAAGGGAGAGTCCCCCTGCACACACCCTCTTGCCTGCCACCATGTAAGACATCATTTTGCTCTTTCCTTATCTTCCATCATGATTTTGAGGCCTCCCCAGCCATGTAGAACTGTGAGAACAAACTAATGTAGTAAATTGGTACCAGTAGAGTGGGGTGCTGCTGTAAAGATACCTGAAAATGTGAAAGTGACTTTGGAACTGGTAACAGGCAGAGGTTGGAACAGTTTGGAGGGCTCAGAAGAAGACAGGAAAATGTGGGAAAGTTTGGAACTTCCCGGAGGCTTGGAGGGCTCAGAAGACAGGAAGATGTGAGAAAGTTTGGAATTTCCTAGAAACTTGTTGAATGGCTTTGACCAAAATGCTGATAGTGATATAGACAATAAAGTCCAGGCTGAGATGGTCTCAGATGGAGATGAAGAGCTTGATGGGAAATGGAGTAAAGCTCACTCTTGCTATGCAAATAGACTGGCAGCATTTTGCCCTTAAACCAGAGATCTGTGGAACTTTGAACTACAGAGAGATGATTTAGGGTGTCTGGTGGAGAAATTTCTAAGTGGTAAAGTGTCCAAGAGGAAGCAGAGCATAAAAGTTTGAAAAATTTGCAGCCTGACAATGCAATAGAAAAGAAAAACCCATTTCCTGGGGAGAAATTCAAGCCTGTCGCAGACATTTTCATAAGTAACAAAGAGCCTAATGTTAGTCACCAAGACAATGGGGAGAATGTCTCCAGGGCAGCTCAGAGACCTTTGCAGCAGCCCTCCCATCACAGGCCCAGAGGCCTAGGAGGAAAAATGGTTTTGTGGACCAGGTCCAAGGCCCCTGTGCTGTGGGCAGCCTAAGGACTTGGTGCCTTGGGTCCCAGCTGCTCCAGCATGGCTAAAAGGGGCTAAGGTATAGCTCAGGCTGTGGCTTCAGAGGGTGCAAGCCTCAAGCCTTAGCAGCTTCCACATGGTGTTGAGCCTGCAGGTGCACAGAAGTCAAGAACTGAGGTTTGGAAACCTCTGCCTAGATTTCAGAGGATTTATGAAAAAGCCTAAATATCAGGCAGAAGTTTGCTTCGGGGCAGGGCCCTGATGGAAAGCCTCTGTTATGGCAGTGCAGAAGGTAAATGTGGGGTAGGACCCCTCCACACACAGAGCCCCCACTGGGGCATTGCCTAATGAAACTGTGAGAAGAGATCCACCATCCTTCAGACCCCAGAATGGTAGATCCACTGACAGCTTGCACTGTTTGCCTGGAAAAGATGCAGAGGCTCAATGACAGCTCATGAAAGCAGACAGGAGTGGGGCTGTACCCTGTAAAGCCACAGGGGCAGAGCTGCCCAAGACCATGGGAACCCACTGCTTATGTCATGATCAATAATCAGCATGACCTGGATGTGAGACATGGAGTCAAAGGAGATCATTTTGGAGCTTTAAGACTTGACTGTCCCACTGGATTTTGGACTTGGCATGGGGCCTGTAGTTTCTTTGTTTTGGCCAATTTATCCCATGTGGAATGGGAATTTTTACCCGATGCTGTACCCCCATTGTATCTAAAAGGTAACTAATTTGCTTTTGATTTTACAGGCCCATAGGCGAAGGGACTTGCTGTGTCTCAGATGAGACTTTGGACTTGGACTTTTGAGTGAATGCTGGAATGAGTTAAGAATTTGGGGGACTGTTGGGAAGGCATGACTGTGTTTTGAAATGTGAGGACATGAGATTTGGGAGGGGCCAGGGGAGCAATGATATAGTTTGGCTGTGTCCTCAACCAAATTTCCCTTGAATTGTAATAATCCCTACTTGTCAAGGGCAGGGCCAGAGGGAGGTAATTGAATCATGGGGGCAGGTCTTTCCTGTGCTGTTCTTGTGATAATGAGTAAGTTTCATGAGATCTGAAGGTTTTATAAAGGGGAGTTCCCCTGCACATGCCCTCTTGCCTGCTGCGTGTAAGACATCCTCTTGCTCTTCCTTTGTCTTCCACCATGATTGTGAGGCCTCCCCAGCCATGTGGAACTGTGAGAACAGACTAATACAGAAATGTAAAATAAAAAGTAGATTGTATTTTTAAAATATGATACTAAGCATCAAAGTTTAAAAAAGTAAACCATGTGGATTCTAGTTTTAATTGTTATATTAAATAAGAAATTAAATATATTGACTTTACATACATAAAAATACATAATTCATTTATTTTTATAATTTAAGCATACTACATTGATTTATTCAGACAGCTTTCTCTCCTCACAGAAAAGTACAGCAAGTTTTATTGGCCCCAACTCCATTTGTTCTCTGCTCTGCTTAGGGTCACTGGTGACCTCCATGTTGTCAAATCCATACACATTTTTCCTTCTTTGTCTGACATTTCTCATCAGTATTTTATTTATTTGATAAATTTGACCAGCCTCTTTGAGTTAAAAAAAAATTCTTTAATTCAATTCATGATATCTTATTCTTTGGTTTTGAGTTTCCTTTTTTTAATATGTTTTCTTCTTTTCTGGCTATTTCTGTTTTATACAACCTAAGAACTTTGTATAGTGCTTGTTCGTTGTTGTTGTTGTTGTTTGTTTGTTTTTTCCCTCACGTCATATATACTTACTTTGTCTAACTCAGGCAGTCCCATGCCTTTAGAAATTTTATATGTTTACATCTCCCAGAAGTATATCACCAGTATCACCAGTCCTGATACTATCTTTGCATTTCAGGCTCTATAAGCAACAATCTACTACCCATCTAAAATTTCCTTCAGACTTTTATCCTTTCATCTCTCTTTGCTTGAATATATCATAAGCATCTTAGTTCTACCATGATCAAAATTATTCTGCCTTATCTCTGCAAACAAATCTACTCCTCTTTTAGCCTTCACTGTTTCAATAAATGACACTACCATCCTCTAGTTAGTTACTCAAGTAATGAAGCAGAGTAACCCTTACATATGATTGTACACCAAATTCTGCCAATTTTGTCTTTAAAATAATATCTTTAATTTTACAAGTTATCTCAATTTCCACCCCAACGCTCTGTCTTAATCATCCTAATTTCTTATCTTCTGTAATAATTGCTTTCACTCTTGCTCCCAACTAATCCACTGTTCTCATAACAACCAAAATAATCCTAAAATATAAATCAAGTGATGTTATTTCTCTGATTAAATGTTTTCCAAGGCTTTGCATTGCACTCAGGACTAAATTTTAAAATTTGACCATGCCCTCATGATGCCTTTCTAGTCATTCTTACTCTCCAGTCCTTCTTACCCTCACTGTTTGCTATCCAGTGCCTGGAAAATTCCTTCAGTCCTTTATACTTTTATGTCTCTTTCATTGAAGTACACCTCTCCATTACTCAGCTCTGCCTACTGCATGCTCAATATTCTTTTTTCTTTTCTTTGATACGGAGTCTTACTCTGTTGCCCAGCCTGGAGTGCAGTGGCGTGATCTTGGCTCACTGCAACCTCTGCCTCCCATGTTCAAGCAATTCTCCTGCCTCAGCCTCCTGAGTAGCTGGTATTGCAGGTGCCTGCCACCATGCCTGGCTAATTTTCAATGTTCTTTTGCCCAGATAATTCATACTCATCAATGAGATTTTGGCTTAAAAGTCAGTTTCTCAGTCCTCTAATTGAAATAAGTTGCTTTTTGCTCAGAGCACTGGTTTCCTTTCTTTCATAGACAGCATTAGTTTCTAAGCATGAGTTTATTTCTGTGTTAAATAGTGGATGATGAATGATAATTTTGTTGTAATGTCCCCCTCAAATTTCATTTTTCTCTACAAATCCAACACAATATTGGGCATGTTTACATGCATAAGTCATTGTTCCCTGATGGATCATCCCTTTTACCTTTTCTCTTCATAAAGTTCATCTTATTTCAGGAGGATGCACTTATCAATTCTTCTTCAAAGTACTTCAAATCAGTTTGGTGTCCCCTTTGTTGTGGAACTTTCAGTGCCTCTGAAATATCATTGCAAGTTTCATTATAATTTTTTATCTCCATTTTCCCTACCCTTATAGGTAACAAATTCAAACATGTATTCAATTCATGATATCTTCTATCATTTCTTCCTAAACTATTTACAAACTTGCGTTTCCATGTTTTCTTAATTTATCTACTAATTATTTTTAATTTTGAACAATTTCAATTAAAAGAATGAATAATAACCATAATAGTACAATAGTAACTGCGAAAACTTCTATGATTGTTTGCTATTTTAGAAAACCTTTTAATTATATATAAATAGAATGTATCTCTTTCCAAAAACCGCAGGAGAGCTGAACTCAGCTTTAATGTGTCTTTTTGTCAGGAAAGGAGAAGAATAGTGTTTCAAAGATTTTAACTTACCTTTGCCTGACTGGAAACTTCACTGAAGTGAGAATTTATATAGGAAGTTGATTACCAGAGTAGAGTATTAGGCTTGATTTTCTTCTCTACAACCAGAAAATACATTTTTGGGTGACTTGGGGACAGAACATTGAATGAGACCACTAAAATATAGGTGTGCATTTTGTGTTTTTCTTGATACAATGTTATTTCTTCTCAGGAAGGTGTCAGAAATGCTGATTACCAAGAAATCAGGTTTTATGAGAGAAAAGACAGTGAAGTAAGGCTGTAAGTGAATTATTTGCTTTATATCACATAACACAATTCATTTGGCCAGTTTGTATTGGTGGTGGTGTCAATAGTTATTTGAAAAGAGCTAATTCATAATCAAAGAAGGCAGATTCCTCAAACTTTTTTTCACAGACATTTTGTGTGTGTGTGAGTAATGTGGTGTCACTGGTAAGATCCATTTGTAGAGACTCCATAGGAAGAAGAAAAAAAATGCAATTACTTTGAAGGGCAGCCAATGAAATGATTAGAATTGAGTATAATTATACATTTTTGTTATCAGTGTCTATACACATTTCTACTTTCATTTATTATTTGCACGGTGTTTCTTTTACCAAAATCAATCATAGTCTTTAAATAGGCACTGTAAGGGATCCAAACAGAAAAGAATCTTTCATTGACAGGATTTTGTAAGTGGTGCTACTTATTTCTTTTGGCTCACTTGACTTTGAAACTTGTAATAAATTTTCCCCAATTGCTTATATATAATATACTTGTAGGGTTTAAAAAATTATATTGTCTTGTAGATAACAAACAGATTTAGGGAGAATAGATCATACTCTGTTATGGGAAATACCAAAAAATTAGTATATATAATTATAAAAATAAAACCACAAAGTGTAAGTAGAGTCACAATTCATTCTACTCTGATAGTCAATGTACAATTCTAATTTTATTTTATTTTTATTTATTCAGTTTTTAGAGACAGGGTCTGTTTCTGTTGTCCAGGCTGGGGTGCAATGGTGCTATCATAGTCCATGCAACCTTGGACTCCTGGGTTCAAGCCATCCCTTCCTAAGTAAATAGTAGTACTACAGGCATGCCACCATTCCCAGCTAAAGTTTTTAAAATTATTTTTTTGTACAGACAGGGGTCTCTCTGTGTTACCCCAGCTGGTCTTGAACTCCCGGCCTCAAGCAAGTCTCCTGCCTCGGCCTCCCACAGTGTTGGGATTATAGGCACGATCTACTGTACCCAGCCAACAGTTCTTAATAAATGAAAGACAAATTTTTATTCTGATTTAGTGAAGATTATATATATTTTTGCTAGGTATCTTTCAAGCATTCCCTGCTGTCCTCCATTGATATGGCCAATTGCTTGCACTAGACTCTTATTCTCACTCTTGATGCACTCCTGCATAGTTCCTTCTAGTAGGGCCTCTTGTATCTACTGTCTTCAATATCCTTTGCAAAGCTCAGTGCTTGCGTCATCCTTGGGAATGTAAATGGTGTCAAATATGTTCATCTTAGGTAGTATCAATACTGTCAAATACTTTAGTTTTTTCTTTCTACATCCTGAGTTCTCCCTTTTTCCTTTATGTTTGGCTCTTCTTTCTGTCCAAAGTAACAGTCTGCCCTTGGCAAAATACCTAAAATCTGGAATATAAATAGCGGTAGCTCACTACTTGGATTTCAGGCTGAATTATTATACTTTGTTTATATCTTCCTACTAGAAGCAGAGCCCTGCTTTAATTGTTCTGTCAGTACTTACCCAGTATAATGAAGACAACAGATACATATCTTGTCTAAGTTTTCCTTTAATTTGTAAAAATCTGTGCTACAGAAAAATAACAAAGCCTTTAACAATTCCTTAGGTTAATTGGTAGCAAGGTCATACAATCTTAGTTCTAGCTTAACATTTTTATTTACTTAGATTTTCTATAGAAATGACAGCTAATTATAAGAAACATATGTGTATATATGATATATACCTGATTAAACTTTATTATAGAGAATTCAACATTTAGAGAGTATACACCAATCAAATAAAACTATCTTAAAAACAAAGTCTGATGGTTGCAAATATCACTCACATTAAATATTGCTAAATAAATAATGATTATTAGAAGTTAGTTAATTCTAATTGATTATTATGGTTTTATCATAGTAACATTTTTATACTCCATACCAAAAAATATTCAGTGTGGTAGTTTCTTCTAAACAGCAATATTTAAAATAGAAAAATAGATCACAGTCTCCTTTTATGTAATTACACTTTTCTTTTAGTAGATCAAGTACAGTATGAATTGTGATGAAAGTCAATGAATAATTAATATATTATGTAACACTTTTGCAAAAATTACCTTAAGAGGAGATGGAATTTCAATGTTAATTGATGTGAGAACAAATTGCAAGTTTTTAATGCTTAATCTTTGTAATCTCAATTTTATTAGAAAATACATGTTTAATATTAGCAGTACAAGTGTCATCATATTGCAATTTGAACATTTTGAAACATTGATAATTAAAATAATAAATGAATGTAATTCATCCATTATGGAAAGTCATAGCTAACATTTATGATGTAAAATACACTTATTTGATCTATTAATTATATAACTTATTATTTTACTAATATGCTTTGCATCACTTTTGACTCCCTATAATATACCAGATTATTGCATTCCAATACAAAATTGTAAAAAGTATAATGGAAACAAATAAAATACACGTCATAGTTTGAGGAAAAAGGTATTGCGAAATGTAGATTTTAATAACATTTTATGAGGTAATATATTTACCAATACTAACAAAGGAAGAAAGAATCAAATAAAATAGAACTATGTAGGTAAAATTGAATTATTACTATTATGTCTTTATAGTTCATGCACATTTTACTTACACATAACTTGAAATGCTATTCACTTAAAGAAATGTAATAAAATTCATTGAGAATATATAAATAGGATTCCCTGAGGATTTTGTCGTAGAAAAAAGGGCAAAAGGAAGAAAGAAAGGAAGGAAAGTAGGAAGGAAGGAGAAAAGGAAGGAGTGAAGAAGGAGGAGACAGAAAAACATAAATCCTAACTCCATTTGGCAAAAGTAGAGCTCTTGTGTTCTTACAGAGGGAAACCTTTTTTTCAAGTGTCCAAATTCCTAAAACATCCAAACCAAGAATTCAAAATAAAATGAATTACAAAAATGAAAACTATTAAATGTCGTGTTATTAAAAAAAAAATGCCCTATTTGGTCAAGGTGTACTATCATGTTGTAAGCTACGGTGTTGCCATTAAAAGGTCCATGGTATCACAATGGCCATATTCAAAAGAAAGGACAGAGAAGTGTGGATTGTAACAGTTTGTGGTGATACGGAAATTGTGAGCGTTCTTAACTTTACATGCTTGGCAGATAACTGTTTTAGAATGCTGAATTGGAAAATACAAATATATATTAAATATATTCCCTATAACGTATGTATTTTATCTCATTCCCTTATCTCTAAAACAGGAGGAAAAAATATTTATAAAATGACGAAGGTAAATCAAGGGAAAGAGAAAAGTTTCCGTGGAGATATATAATTTCCAGAGATACTATTGATCCAGAAAAAAAGAAAAGTCAGCACGAATAAGTTTCAAATGTAAACTACTGGAAAATTCTGTGTAATGAAAATAGTTCTTAAATAATACATTTTTCCACACCAAAATATAATTTTAACATTCAGGAAAAAAAAAAGCCGCTGTTATTTGCTTAAATGGCAAAAAGTCACTGTGAGTTGCTTAACTGAAGTACCATCATCATATTAATATTTCTAGAAATGTTATTTTTCTTCTAGTTAAGAGTGAAGCACACAGTATCAATATTAATTTCAGTTCATCTAACCATAAAGTGATTCAAAATTGATTTTAGGTAATATTTCCTTTAGTCATATACTGTTATATTTACATAGGACCAATTAAGACCTTTTAGGTAAAATCATAGTTTGATATATTCCTGTTGAGACTTAATGTGTTTCTTAAAAAATATGCAACTTATTAAGATCAAGTTGTGAATATTTTGATAATATTGTTGCAAGATCTGGTGATGTTCTTTCAGCTAATTCTGTGGAAAAAGAAAATTTAAGAAAAAACCCTAGAAAATGCAAGGTTGATAATGTTTGAATCTCCCACTGATTTAAAATATATTAAACACCCTGAATGAGTATTTAAGACATTGCTTTACAACTTCTGCTAGTACGGATCCTAGAAAGGACAGAACTGGCTTATGTAGACTATTAATAATAAAATATTACTTTCATATTTAAAATAACTTTTCTGATCGGTCATAGGATGGCAATTATTCTCTATGTCATCACTAGTGATCAGTGTGATAACACAACCATTGTATAGATCAGTTAATAAATCAATGAGAGAAATATGCAGGAAATCCTGTACTGCTCTCTTACATGACAAGCTTCACAAAATGCTATGGGGATGAATGCAAAAGAAGCCTAAAATACCAACCCCCACTGTAGTGATATAAAGGAGATAGTTACTGCTGCTCTCGACAAGGCTTGCTTCTTCCTCCATAACGAGAGAATAATTAATCTCTAAAAGTACTTAGTTTTAGAGTTTACAAAAGCCAGCTTGATAATCAGAATATTATCCTTTTATGGAAGCACAGCTCAAAGAAGCAAGTTAAAGTCACATTCCAACTTATTTCTGTACCCAAAACTCTTGGAGAGGAAGTAATAGTCTTCTCTCTTCATTGGAAAGTCATAAGCCATCCTCAAATAGCATGTTGTCCTTTTATCTAAGCCCTTTATAATGACCATGTTTATATTTTCATCACTTATCAGTGATTTGTTGCACTGCTACTGACTCTACACGATTATTGGTATGCTACAGGCAGACACTTTGGAAGAGCCTTTTTCTTTCCCTGAGAGCCAGGTTGCTGAGAAAACAAAAAAATAAAAAAGAAAGAAAGAAAACGAGACAGAGGTACTCTCTGCTGGTTTTTGCAAAGACACCCCGATGACCTTTATGAATTAGCAATTGATACAGCTAACATAGTGCCTGGCCCTTTTGTCTGGATCTGGGTCCAGGACATGGGTCTCTGTTTTCAGAGCAAGAGGAACTTCATGAAGGGTTATGGCTCATGGCTTTTCTAGAAGGTATTGTTATCTAATGGCCAAAGTTGGGCAAAATTTTTAAATTAACAGATGTGAAATCAGTGACCAAAAAATTATAGAGTAGGCTACGTTTCTCAAAGTTTTTGCCAAATATTTCTAATGCCATAGAACAATAAACCAGGGACGTCTAGTAGACTGCTTGGTGCCCACTGCTGCTCCATTCTTAAAAGTTTATGAAAATCTCTGTAGAAAAGTGATTTTCCAAAGAAGTGGTACAATACAAAGTTGAAATTTTCAATAAATAAATATTATTACTGGAAAATTTAGTTCATTGTGTCATGAAACAGTCACTGACTAACTCATTAGTCTTTTTTGCTGTGTCACGCAGGGGCATGCTCAGTAAAGAAAGATAACTCATTCTTTTCCTTTTTTCTTAAACTATTAACACCACAACTTTTGTCACATGTAATTTAAGGTGAAAAACTACTTATATTACCAATGATCAGTTCTCTTTTTCCCGTTCTTAAACTTAATTCCCATTATAAGGATATTGTCAAATAATCACAGTTTTGCTTACAGTTGTTGATGTGACTGTTCAGTCTTGAAAGATAACTGCTAAGTAATTCGAATTTGTTAGCAACTTGCTAGATAAACAATGAATCCTTTCTCTTTATTCTCATATTTACTCTTTGCCAGAACATCACTATTTTTCTCTTTGAAGAAAAGTAGCAAATAAATTTTGACCAGTGCATTTCACATGCCAAGTAATGATTTATCTCTTGTATGAAAAAGTTTATGCCAATTCAAATTCCCTTATAAATATGGCCAAAAAGTGTTTAAATTATTATTTCTTAATTCACCATGTTAGCACTCATTTGAAAATGCTGAAAAAACTAGGATAAAAAGTATTTAAGCTGAAAGATGGCTTGCTGTGTCTGGGTTCCAGATATGAAATGGGTGCAGTGAACCCCACTCTTATATTTTTACCTGTTATAGTTTTAGTGCCATATAAGTATATATCTCTATTTTATCCAGTTGAAATTAAACAACTATAAATATTTAAAAATTTCATTTTAAGTAATTTCACAATTCTGTCTTCACAAATAATTTTTTATACATGGAGAAACAAAACAAAACTTCAAGACAACCAACATGCTAACTATTTCTAAAATTTCAAGATTATTCTCTAGGTGATTTCAGTGTTTCAACTAATTATTCAAAAACATTTTTAAGCATTTTGAAATAAAGGGTTTTTTTCCACCTTGGCTTTCTCTTTTTGAGCAAGCTATATAGTATATACACACACATATGAATGAATCTATTCAGATATATATGTTCATATATAGATATATAGGTATATCTATATATCTATATATCTATATATATATATATATATATATACTTATTTATTTATTTTTTGAGTCGGAGTTTTGCTCTTGCTGCCCAGGCTGGAGTTCAATGGCACGATCTCAGCTCACCGCAATCTCCACCTCCCAGGTTCAAGCAATTCTCCTGCCTCAGCCTCCCAAGTAGCTGGGATTACAGGCATGCACCACTACACCCAGCTAATTTTGTATTTGAGACGGGGTTTCTCCATGTTGGTCAGGCTGGTCTCGATCTCCCGACCTCAGGTGATCCACCCACCTTGGTCTCCCAAAGTGCTGGGATTACAGGCGTGAGCCACCGCACCCGGCCCATTCATATTTTTAATGTAGTACTATGCTTCATAAAATTTCTAAATATTTTATGAGCTTATTCCTCCAACATGACTTTAAAACTGATCTTATAAAAACCTTCATCTATTTTTATTTGCTTGTCATAGGTAGAAATCTCAGTTTTCTAATTCAGATGTGTAATAAACAAAAATTATTTTTCTAAAATTGAATTTATTTTCTATTTTTAGCCCTATTCTGTCAGAATGTCAAAACCATAATCTCAATTATTGTTACTCAGTCTCCCCTTTCCTTTTCAAGGAACTGTGTCAAGGATCCATGTGTCTTACATAGTCTAAAGACGTTGGAGGGCGGGGCTGGGCATCTAGTCCTAAATGTACTCTGTCCTCATTGACTTCTATTGAGTCACATATTGTCTTGCTTGTTTCTTAGTGATCAGTCTGTACATATTGCTACTAAATTATTCCGGGCTGTCATCTGATGCATTAAATTCAGCAAATCTCTTTCTTCTTTAGTACCACTCTCAGGCAAAGAGAAATTCTTCTGTTGCTCCCACAACAAATTATGCTCATGGACTTTCTGAGCTCTATTAATCTCCAATCTGCTCAGAAATTTTATGTAACTGTCTTTATTTTTGCTCTGTTTTGTGTTGCATGGATTTCATTGTGCTGCCTCCGTGCATTCTGGGACACAAGGAGCTCTGTGACGCTTCTCAGGTTCTACTTGTATAACACATACTTCTGCCACCTTTTTCTGGAGACTCACTACCTTGTTAAGGTGCTACTGGGAGACAGGGTACAATTGGACTATGGTCTTAGTTGCCTCAAACATGTCCAAGATAAATGGATGGAATAAAAATAACAAAAAATACAGAATAATCTTGACTGGCTATTTACATGCTTTTAGATGCATTTTTATTTATTTATTTATTTATTTATTTTAATATGAAGTTATTTCCATTTTCCAATTGCAGGTTTTTCCTCTTAACTGGGCTTTGTATTCTATCTCCTATTTTCTGAGGCATTTTTTTTTCACATTTAACCACTTTTTATTTACTGACTTATTCTGTTGATGATGATGACGATGACGACAATGATAGTTGTATCAGTCAGGACAAAGTCAGGAAGACAGAACCCATGCCAGGTAGTTCAGTAGAGGAATATAACATGGGAACCTACTTGTAAATGTGAAAAATGAGATGAAAAACCAAATGGATCATAGTAAGACAACCCAGAGCTTAGCAACAGGTGAAAGGTGTTATCATCCCTATAGCTGGAAGTACAAATGGGACACGATGATGCTTCTCAAGTTCAGAGACTGAAAGTCTTCAAGGAGAGCTCAAACCATGGAGAAGGGACAGGTTCTGTTGAGATCTAGCATGGAACAGCCAGAAAGAGAGAGGAAGAAACATAAATATCCTGATTTCTCCTTTTCTTTCTCCCTAGTGTTCTGCTAGTGCATTCAGGATCCTGAAACAAATTAGAAGTCAATGGACAAGGGTCCTAGGAAATGCAGGAGTCAGACATTTGTGGTCTCAAGCAAAGCAATGGGCATCAGGGAATGAACCCAAGAGTAAATAAATTAATCACAGGTCCAATAGCCAAAGGACAAAAACATATGTAATCTTTACCAACCTTTGATGTAGATACTACTATTATTCCCACTTTAGAGGAGAGAAAACTAAAACCACGTCATGTTTAAAAAAATGGTAATAAAAATAAAGAACAGGTTGTTTAGGGGGCCGAAGGAAAAGGAGAAGTGTGGAGAGAACATTAATTCTTCTTTTAGATTGATTAACTTGTTAAAATCAACAGATACCCCTTCAGTAAATAAAAATGAAGTGGAAACGATCAAGCAGCTCCCATTAAAAAAAATTCCTAATTCTTAATTTTCCTTGATGTTCTTCTATCATTCGTAATCAAACTTCTTGAAAGATTTTTATAAATTACTCATCTTTAATTCTTGTATTTTCACTAACATTATACATGGAAACATTTTCTAATTCTTCCACTCCATTGGAACAATACTGGACAAGGACCCCAGATGGTTGTTCATCATGACACGCAGTGAGGGCTTTTCATTTCATGTTTCATTCCATCTTATCTGACCCTTCTCTGTTTTTTCTTGGCAAATTTCTGCCTGTTAACATAAAACACACTAGAAACTAAAAAAAAAAAAAAAAAAAAAAAAAAAAAAAAAAAAAATCCAGGCAGAAAGTTGGAGAAAGTAGAAAAAGGAGGCCACATGCATACCTTCTAATGAGCCTTCTAATGATGAAGACACTACACAGTTTCTATTTATGTCCCTTTGGCCAGGACTGATTCATATAGCTACACTTAGGTTCAAGGAAGGATGAGAAATAATCTTTTTGCAAGGTGGCAATGTGCTTATCTAAAGAATGGAATTCTGTCATTAAAAATAAGGATTAAATGTATGTTGTATGGTTACTAGCAGTCTCTACTGAAGAGGTTATGTTTGATACATTCAATTGTCTCCATAAAATATTAAGTAGATCATTAATACTTAACATAATGGAGTTGAAAATATAGAGAGAGACCCAGGTGCAGTCACTCATACCTGTAATCCAAGCAATTTGGGAGGCCGGGGCAGGTGGATCACTTGAGACCGGGAGTTCGAGACCAGCATGGCTAATATGCGAAACTCCATCTCTACTAAAAATACAAGAATTAGCCAGCAGTGGTGGCACATGCCTGTAATCCCAGCTACTTGGGGGGTGAGGTGTGAGAATTGCTTGAACCCGGGAGGCGGAGGTTTCAGTGAGTTGAGATTTCACCACTGCACTCCAGCCTGGGTGACAGAGCAAAACTCTGTCTCAAACAACAACAAAAAAAAGTGGAGAGGGCATGATACATCATCTCAGAATGCTGGAAAACAAATGCACTAGGGAGACATCATAGGAGTTCAAATATACTTGTTTTGTGCTCATATGAAGTCTTTGATTTTGACTTTAATGTGAAAATGCCCAGTTGTATGATTTTCTTTTTCCTAGAATATTCTGGTTCTCAATTACAGGGAGAAAAATGGTATAAGTTAGAATTCAATAAGAATTTTCTTAAAGTACACAATGGTGGTAAAAAGGGCAAAAGTGTTGAGTATTTGCAAATGAGTGATTATAATGGCATACTTTAATTAAACTGGACAGTAAAAGACACAAAACCAGGAAAGGGCCAATATTTTGGAATATTTGTATATATGTAATGAGATATCTTGGGAATAGCACCCGAGTGTAAACACAAAATTCTTTAGTTTAACATACACCTTATAAACATAGCCAGAAGGTAATTTTATACACTATATTTTGATAATTTTGTGCATGAAACAAAGTTTGTGCATGAAACAAAGTTATAGCAAGAGAGTTAAAGAAGATTTTGATAATTTTGTGCATGAAACAAAGTTATAGCAAGAGAGTTAAAGAAGGGTTGAATATTGTAATGTCTGAAGTCCACATTTTATATTTGATTCAGTTTCTAATGAAATCAAAGCTGAGTGTGGGAATGGGTATGTAAGGTAGAGATGAGAGTTCAAGAAACAAAGATATGAGGGTGTGGCCACTTCATCTATGTTAATGTTGAAATAGCTGATAATGATAGTGAGGTGGGGAGAAATTCTTTGCCCTGAGAGAAATCTTCAACAAATGATAAAGAGTGGTAGCTTAGCAGAAGGCATTAAGACATAAGAAAGGGTGTCACTCTTATAGATGGAGGGAAAAGGCTTTAGCATTAATTTTCTCAAAAGTATGGGGGGAATGAATTAATTGGATATGGCAGTAAGAAGAAAGGAGGACACCTATCACATCACATTGTCCTGAGGTTTATAGGCTGAGAAAGAATAAAAGGACTTTCTGTTAAAAGCAGTTCAGCAGAAGAATTTACACAAAAGGAAGCCAGGATTAATGGAACTCGGCCACTGATAAGAACATTCGGAGAAGAGGTGGAAGTTACAGGGGAGTTTGCTGATCACAAATTGTAAGACTGAAGTGGATGAGAGAGAGTTGAAGATGATTGTGTAGATGAGAGAATGTAAAGAATGGTATAGGTAATGGTGATTATCAGCATATATAGGCACATGAGGTATCATGGCCTCAGATCTCAGTCTGAAATGAGGCTGAGTCAAAACACCTGGGTTCTGGTGCTTTCCAATGATTTATTAAAGAGCAGCTCTTCAAAGTTTCCATTTTTGATAAGTTAAAGAGGAAGGTTTGTTGTGATTGCTTGCTTTGCTTTATTAGAATTCTTCATAGCCTTCCTCCTACTAGATTATAAACTCAATGGAGTCAAGGACCCACTTAAGAATGTGTTACAGTGCTATTCCCAGGAACTCGCATAATCCCTGGCATGACATACTAGGGGACCTACTGAAAAATTTGCAGGGGCCAGAATAATAATACCAGTTGAGTATCCCTAATCTGAAAATCCGACATCCAATGTGCTCCAAAACCTGAAGCATTTTGAGTGCCAACATGATGCCACAAAGTAGAAAATTCCACACCTGGCCTCATGTGACAGGTTGCAGTGAAAACACAGGTGCACAATGCACAGTTTATTCAGTCTGCTGTTGTTTATAGTTGCTGTTGTTTAACAGCTGATAGAGGTATTCTGATGATGCTACTGTGCTGTTTAGTTACCCCGAACACATTATTTTTTCACTGTATTAATGATATGTCATATTTTTTACTTAAACACTTACATGTGAATAAGAAAATGATTGCTTATTAATAGCATATAAGTTCAGAGTCAGGAGTGATGGTGATGCCAAACAACCGCAGATTGTCCACATGGGTGGCTTAGATGGTGACACTTTTGCTTTCTGATGGTTCAGTGTACACAAACTTTGTTTCATGCACAAAATTATCAAAATATAGTGTATAAAATTACCTTCTGGCTGTGTTTATAAGGTGTATGTTAATCTAAAGAATTTTGTGTTTACACTCGGTTCCTATTCCCAAGATATCTCATTACATATATACAAATATTCCAAAATCCAAGAAACCCTGAAATACTCGTGGTACAAAGCATTTTAGATAAGAAATACTCAAGCTTTTTTGCTCTTTTTTTTTTTTTTTTTTTTTGAGAGGGGGTCTCACTCTGTTACCCAGGCTAGAGTGTAGTGGCTAGATCACAGCTCACTGCAGCCTTGACCTCCCAGGCTCAAACGATCCTCCCACCTCAGCCCCTGGAGTGGCTGGGACCACAGGTGCATGCCACCATGCCTGGCTAACTTTCTTGATTTATTTATTTATTTATTTATTTATTTATTATTTATTTATTGGGTCTTGCTTTGCTAACTTTATTTATTTATTTATTTATTTATTTATTTATTTATTTATTGGGTCTTGCTTTGCTAACTTTATTTATTTATTTATTTATTTATTTATTTATTGGGTCTTGCTTTGTTGCCCAGGCTGGTCTTGAAGTCCTGTGCTTAAGTGATCCTCTGGAGCTTCAGCATCCCAAAGCATTGAGATTATATGTGTGAACCACCGCCTAATACTCAACCTTTATAAGCAGTTGAAGTGGGCTGGATTTTGTCTTCTTTATTACAGAAAGTCTTTGGATATTTAATTTAAATTAAGGAAGGCAGTTGAAATTTAAAAGGGAAAATATATTTTTCCCTTTTTCTTAAAATGTGATACTTTATTGGTCTATCTTTTGCTTTTCAATTCTTTATAGACATGAAGGTATAAAACATATTTATTTGGAGATAAAAACGGTGGCAGGACAATTGAGAGAGGCAGAGTCTCACTGGGGAGTTGTCAGAGCTGTGGTGAACATCACATACCCTTCTCTGCCTCCTTTGTTGAGCTGATCTACGCAAATGCAGGCCCTGGTTGTTCAAGGGAAGACTGAAATCCAGGCTTGTATATGAAATGTCCTGATTTTGAAATGTTGGTTCAAGTTTTCAAAATGTAGTTAAGGCAGTGGGTCTCAGCAGCTCGGGCGGCGGGAGGAGCTGCAGCCCAGCTTCGCGAAGGCTCTAGGTGCGCCCCCGCTCGCAGGAACCTGGCACATGCCCTCCCCGCTGCCAGGATGCCCAAGAGGAAGCTCAGCTCTGACAAAGGGGCCGCCAAGGAAGAGCCCAAGAGGAGATCGGAGCGGTTGTTAGCTAAACCTGCTCCTGCAAAAGTGGAAAAGAAGCTGAAAAGGGCAGCAGGGAAAGATAAATCTTCAGACAAAAAGGTGCAAACAAAAGGGAAAAGGGGAGCAAAGGGAAAACAGGCCTAAGTGGCTAATCAAGAAACTGAAGATTTACCTGCAGAAAACGGGGAAACGAAAACTGAGGAGAGTCCAGCCTCTGATAAAGCAGGAGAGAAAGAAGCCAAGTCTGATTAATATCGTATACCATGTCTTATCAGCTGTACCTGTCTCCCTTCTTGTACAATCCAGAGGAATATTTTTTATCAACTATTCTGTAAATGCAAGTTTTTTAGTAGCTCTAGGAACATTTTTAAGAAGGAGGGAATCACACCTCATCCCATTATTTAAGTGTAAATGTTTTTTTTTTTTTTTAAGAGGTGAAATTATTCGCTGGTTGTTTATTTTTTGGTACAACCAGAAAATACTGTGGGATATTGAATTATGGGAGGCTTTGGCTGTCTTGAGTGTCAGCTTAACATTCCATAGCTGGGGAGGTTAGTTTTTATATCCTATAATACAGAGCAGGTTAAATGGCAATATAGAGTATGTCCTGCATTTAATGTCTTGAATATTTTAAATTACTTCTATTCCTATGTTTTGTAGTAGAATTATTTCCCAAAGAAAACTACTCCTTGATCATGGCTCTCCCTGTGAGAAATGTGTGCACTCTGTAACAACTTTGGTTGTGGTAGTCCTGATTTCCTAATAACTTTGTTACTGTGCTGTGAAAGATGAAAAATTTGAATATGTCGTGTATATGCTATTCAGTTGTGAATTGGTGGGACGTATTTACCAGCTTATCAACATGTGAAGGTACTGGTACTTGATAGCTTTTAAGGAAAATTTGCTTCCAAATTTTAAGAGGGAAAGTCACTGGAATAACGTTAAAAAAAGAATTACAATACATGGCCTTTTAGATTTTTGGTACGTATGTTAAGAACTGTGTACAAATTGAAATGTCTGTACTGGTCCTCAACCTATAAAATCTCAATGATGAAAGAAAAAAATAAAAAAATAAAATGTAGTTCAGGCAAAATATATTATGTATGATGGTCTTGTTTGAGCTCTCATCCTCAGTCTTGTCTTCTTTTGTGTATTCAATAAATATTTATTGGAAATAATGAAAAAATGGTTTGAAGAAGACAATTTATTTAACTTATATTAAACATTTGTACTTAAAGCAGATCCTTCTTTAAATCAAGAAATTGTACTATAAACTTTTCTTTAATAATTTCTTATTCAGAAGTTGATTATTTTTCAACTTCTGAAAGGTAACATGATGCTATATTCAAAACTTTTGTTTCACCCGGAGTAAAGCAAGTGTAAGAACGCAGAATCATGTCTTTATTTGAAATTATTTTTATGCCTACTTTAGAATTTGTTGTGAACCCTTCCTAAAGACAAAAATAATTTATTCAGGTAACAAAATTGCTTTTGAAGACCTTGTATGGCTCATGAATTATTTTATATATCAGATTTAATTATTTCCAGTTTAAAAAAAAAACAATTTCACAGTAAGATTGCTCTTCTCTTGGGGGTTGTAATCAATGTGTATGGAACACCGATAATAAACTATCAGGTTTCTGCTAGTTATGGTTGTAAGAGTTAAAGAAAGAGAGAAGAAACATGAAATGCAGCTTGACAGTTAAAGACACATTTATTTTAGAGAAAATAAACCTGAGAGGGTCTTCTGGTCGATTTCCGTCAGTAGCACCTTCTCTTACAGACTAAGAGTGTATATTGGTTTTAGGGTGAGGGGGCTTATCACAAGCTTGGAATGTTTCTGTGTGAGGGAAGCTTATGGCAGAGTTGGAATGTGTCTGGGTAGAGGGGAGGTTATCTTGGGGCTGACATCTTTCCGGCTGGAGGGGGTTATCTTGAGGCTGAAACCTTCCCTGCCAGAGAGGGGTTATTTCTGGGCTAGCATGTCTCTGGCTGAGGAGGAGTTTGGAATGTTTCTGGTTGGAGATATTAGTTGTGGTTTATTTTTGTGCTGACCTTAGCTGATACCTCTTGGATTTAGGGGGTTTTTGATTAAGGTGAACTTTAGAATGAGGGGCTTGTCCAAGATGGTGATGCTCCTACTCTGTCAATGGTAACCTTTAAAGTATTTTCATCTTGGTTTTCAAGATTGTCCTTAAAAGATCTCCAGTTCAAGATCTCTGATCTCCTCTTGGGCATTATTGAGACTCCTCCCAAAACAAACAACAACATAAAGCTTAAGTCAATACAAATATATCTATTTCACATGGAAATCTATACACAATTTTTTTTTTAAGTATGCTTTAACTCAGTCCGGGCAGAGTGGCTCATGCCTGTAATCCCAGCACTTTGGGAGGCTGAGGTGGGTGGATGGCTTGAGGTCAGGAGTTTGAGACCAGCTTGGCCAACATGGTGAAACCTTGTCTTTACTAAAAATACAAAAAAAAGTAGCTGGGCGTGGAGGTGTGTGCCTGTAATCCCAGCTACTTGGGAGGCAGAGGCAGGAGAATAGCTTGAACCTGGGAGGTGGAGGTTGCAGTGAGCCGAGATGGCGCCACTGCACTCCAGCCTGGGTGACAGAGTGAGACTGTCTCAAAAAAAAGAAAGAAATAAATAAAGAAAAAAGTATGCTTTAATTCTAGTGTAGAAATATATTTGAATTTATAAATATATTTTGAAACTCATTTTTATAAGTGTGGACCAGCATGCAAATAAATGCTAGTATTCTGAGCGGGTCCTCTTTCTATGTGAGAAAAAGAGGGAGAAATTGAATATATACACCAGCAATGGCCAGACCATATGTAAAAATAAAATTCTAATATGCAAACTCTGTAACAACTGGTTCAGAAAGCCAAACCACAAACTGTGCAAAATGGTCATGACTTGATCAGTAAATAACAGCTTCCCTAATTTTGCTTCTGGTTCCTGTTCGGAATTAACCATAGAGAGCCAAATAGGTACCTTCACTTCTAGTTAGCCTGCCTCCAGCTACCCAAGGCCAACAACCTACAATTTCACTTTGAAGATTTCTCACTCCCCTGCTGGACGTTGAATCTTTGCCAAAAGCAATTGATGGTGGCTGACTCCCTTGCTTTATGGCAAGCTCTAAATAAACAGTCTTTGCATATTCTCATTTGGATGGTTTTAATTTATTTTCATGAGAGTTATATATTTTTGTTGGTTTTTTGAAAGGGATGAAAAATGGTTTGTTGGTCTAGGAATTAAATTGACATAAGACAGATTAACAGGAGAAAAACAATTTTATGTGTATATGCACAGAAGTTCATACGAGAAAAGGCCAGTTAATTGAGGCTTATATAGCATCCTGAGCTACAGAAAATAACTGTGGTTTGGTGCTTCTGGAACGTGGTGAAGGCAAGTTACAGGAAGGTGAAGGGAGGAAGATGATGAACAAAAATTGCATTGTTATGAAGATAAAAGTCTTTCAGGTGATAAAATTATCTCAGAATAGATTTTTTTCCTGGTACTGATATGTTTACTAATGAAAAATTTAAAATAGATGTACATTTCCTTTACAAAGGGGAAATTTATATTTTAGGCAGTTGAGGGGGAGGTAAAGAACTTTTACTTTGTTGGCTGGTTCTCAATTTTTAAGCTCAAAATAACTAATGTGCCAAAATGGCATATTTGGGGATGATATGTTCTGAATTCCTTTAGATTAAAATAAATACAAGTAAGTAAATGGACAATGGGTGCTTACTCTGTCCCCGAAAATCTATGAGATAAAATGCAGGAGTATGTTATATATGGTAATTGTCAGGCCTCTGAGCCCCAGCTAAGCCATCATATGCCCTGTGACCTGCACGTATACATCCAGATGGCCTGAAGCAACTGAAGATCCACAAAAGAAGTGAAAATAGCCTTAACTGATGACATTCCACCATTGTGATTTGTTTCTGCTCCACCCTAACTGATCAATGTACTTTGTAATCTCCCCGACCCTTAAAAAGATTCTTTGTAATCTCCCCCACGCATAAGAAGGTTCTTTGCATTCTCCCCACCCTTGAGAATGTACTTCCTGAGATCCACCCCCTGCCCACAAAACATTGCTCCTAACTCCACCGCCTATCCCAAAACCTATAAGAACTAATGATAATCCCACCACCCTCGCTGACTCTCTTTTTGGACTCAGCCCGCCTGCACCCAGGTGAAATAAACAGCCTTGTTGCTCACACAAAACCTGTTTGGTGGTCTCTTTACATGAACACATGAGACAATAACATGTTAGTGTTTTCTAAAATGGTAAAAAAAAAAAAAAAAAAGAAGAAGAAGAATCTTTACTTCTTCATAAACAAATAGGGAAAGAATACTTCCAAAATGGGTCTGGGTCAGTCTTTTGACTACATAGCTTTTGTTTTTTTTTTGAGATGGAGTCTCGCTCTGTCACCCAGGCTGGAGTGCAGTGGCGCGATTGGCCTCCCAAAGTGCTGGGATTATAGGCGTGAGCCACTGCGCCAGGCTGACGACATAGCTTAATAGGACATTGAGTGAAGGACTTAGATTTCAAGGAAAAAAAATATTTTTCATTGACAGTACTGGAAAGATGGAAATGTGTTTGTTGTAAGAGGGAAAAGAATTCTCAATTGCCTGTTTAAAAATCACAAATTACCACAATCCATATGACCTTCCACTTGTCCAAATTTAAGGAGAATCCTTTTAAAAACAGCAATATTAACTATGGTAGTGTGTGAGCTCCAAGCAGGTTTATATTAATGATGATGATGATATTAAAAACAATGAAAAAATAATAGTGGCTATTGTTTACCAAGTGTCTACTGTGTATTAGCCTGTTTTTAAATTCATTTTCTCATTTAAATTTCACAAAATTCTTGCGAAGTAGATGTTTATCTTTGTTTTAAAAATGAGGAAATGGAAGCTTAGAGTGTATAATGAAATCCAGAATTCACAGGACTAGCATCAAAACTGAAGTTGAAACACAACTCTCAATGACTTAAAACATGCATCCTTTCCTTAGTATTTCTAAGATTTTCAGATTCTTTTAAAATAATCATCTTGACAGATATTTTTAAAAAGTCAAGTGTGAATGGGTTTTCTAACAAGTCTTTTTGATATTACTATGTTATGCTTTTAGTTTTGCTTTAAGGCAGTAACAGTAGGAAATTTAATATTTTTATTCCTTCATTCAGTATGTATTAAGCATTTAATCTGAGTGAGGCACTCTCCGAAATATAGGAGATGAAAGGCAAAAAGTCTCTTGCATGCCAATTGCTTAGAATTCAGCAGAAGAGTAGATTCTTTTCCTTACAAAGAAAACAATAGAGCTCTGGATGCTTGATAAAGAATAGGGTGGGGGTAAAGCAAATATTTCAGAGAAAAAGTGACAATCCTTCCTCCTTTTTATTCCTTTAACACGTATTTGCTGATCATCATGTATTTATCAAGAACAATTCTAAATCCTGAACTGAAAGGGGAATAATGCATATTTTTCAATTTAAATTGCTTACCGTTATAGAAGAGCAATGCACATACAAATAAAAAATGACAGTGTTAATGTTTAGTATAAATGCTTAAAGTTGTCAGGGTAGTGGAGAAAGAGATCCTTTACTAAGAGTGTCAAGGAAAACATTTAAAATGAATATGAGTTCACTAGGTTTCTAAGCGAGGGAAGGAAATTTCTGTGCAGAGGGGCAGCACACTGTAGGTATTTTGGGGTGGTTTGTTGCACTTGTTATAGTCAAAATTGTGGAAAGATGTATTAATAAATGCCCTATTGGATCATCTGGGTGCCCAACATACTTTTTTTCAGCTTCATTACTTCCTTTTGGTGATCAGAATCAATAATCTCTGCCAGGCTGGTGACTACTTTCCTTGGCATCAGGAGCTCAAAATCATTGAGAAACATGTGTAGCTTAAATTTTATTGACACTATTGATTGGCTATCTCTTAGAAGAATACCCGAAGAATTCTAGAATCTAATGTTGTAGAATAGGAAGCATGAATTCTTTCAGTGGGTTGATGGAATTGACAATGAGCAAAGTCACTCCTAACTCCATCCTTTGTCCTAGACGTATGTATTTTATCTATTGTGGACATGGCACCATATAATGGCTCTTGATTTAGGGTGAAAACCACATCTGGAGTTTGGTGTCCCATCCTTGTAGAGTCACATCTCCAACTTAACACCTCAGCTGTATAATCAAAATGCTGTCTCAATGCTACCTTAGGCTGGCAGCCTCTGAGTGGTACAGTATGTGATTGGACCAGTGTATCCTGTGTCCACATGCCCAACGTCACACCTCCTTTGCTACAGAATGGCTCTTTTAGTTTGAGATGATGTTATGTATGATGATGTGACATTTGTTTAAATATTCTGCAAGTTAATTGAGGCTCTGTGGATAGGAAAGAAAAACCTAACCAAGTATTTATGAACATTCCAGTTAAGAGCACTCACTGCTCTTTCCAGGATTGTAGGGTTACAATGTAGTTAACTTGCCACCAATTGGTTGTTTGGTTTTCGTAAGGGATAATTTACCTGAGAATGAACTGGATTTAGCACTGAATGTCCTCTGTCCTGGCAAAATCCTCAGGTGTAGACATACTGGGATTATTGGTCACCCTAGACAGCACTTTATTAGGGGCTCTGATTCAGTCTCTATTGATGGCATGTTGAACATTGGGCAGTAACCGTAGCTAGAAGAGCCTTGGCGAGTAGGAGTCCATGCTGTAGGGCCCATGCATATGCTATATCTTCATCATCATAGATTGTCTATTCATAAGCCCAGTGTGTCACCAATGGGGTAGTTAATATCAGAAGCTGGCTGATATCAACTGATGTCAGAAGGTGGTTCAGATCACTTGGCTATGTCATTATATCAATTATTCTTTTTAGGCTTTTTATGTGGTGATTGTTCACTCATGGACATCAACATGCAACTTTATGCTTACTTTCATAGTCATGCTTTAGGCTTACTTTTGTAAGTTCATCCATATGCCTTTAAATTAAACTTCCTTACCCATGATCTTTCCCCCAAGTCCCAATCAACAATATGAGGCAATCAACCCACTGAGATGAGGCATTTGCCAATGCCCTTAATTCTATATGCATTCTTCATTTCCAGATGCCTATACTTGAAGCTGTGTTCCCTTTAACTTTACTTATTTTACTGTATCAATTATTTATTTCTGCATACCAACTTTCTCCCCAAATGAGTGGCTTAAAGCAGCAAGCATTTGTTATTTTTCATGGTTCTGCTTTTTGGCTGGCTGTTCTGATGATCTAGATGAGGCTTGGCTGATCTCATCCTTTATACATCTGTGGTCAGCTGGTGGCTTTGTTGGGCTCTGACTTGCCTGGGATAACCTTGGCTTGCATAAATTCATTCTCTTCCACATTCTTCTGCAGGAGAACCTGCATGTTAACGTAGCAGTGGCAAGGCTTCATGAGAAAAAGCAGATATATTCAAGACCTTTTCAATCCTCTGCTTCCATCAAAATTGCTTCTGTGCGTTGGCCAAAGCAAGTCATAATGAGTCAAGTTTAAGTGTGGGAGTGTACTGTGAAATAAGTGGATACAGTGAGACATGAATAATTAAAAAACTGTTCCATCTCAGGTATCAATGTCTTTGTCAGTATTCAATTAAGAATACAGAATTATTGCGAGCTGCATTGGAAATGAGAGGCTTAATATAGGAATTAAAGCGATACAAATGTGGGAGGAACTGGAGAAGTGAGAAGCTGAAGGAACAGAGAAATAGCAAACATCTTAGCCCAAATTACTCATATGGGTGGGTAAGTGATCAGTAACAGCTTGTGGGAATGTCTGAGAAGGTAAGATCATCTGCTCATGAAAGTGAGATCATGAAGAAGGTGGTCATGGAGGCATCTGTGAAAATCACCACCGCCTGTGGAAGCTGCTGCCAAGTATGTGGTGGTAGTTTGGGGGCTGATTTTGGTTGGTGAAATCAGAAGCTGGATAAACTGGTTGCAGAACAGGAGGGGACTGGGGACGAAGTAGAAACCACCACTGCTCTCATGTCAGTATTCAAAAGAATATAAAACAGTCTACTCTTCTGTGTGTCTCTCTCCCATATAGTGTGCCTCTGTGTTACAGTCATGTTAGCATGAACATTCCTTTTTAGATTTACTAAGTTAACTTACATTTTATGTATTCAGTAAACTTAATGCATTTCTCTTTTCCAGCCTCATTAATTCACTTTTCTCCATCTTCTTTTACCTCGTTCTCTCAATATTTTCATTCTATTGCCTTAGACACTGCACCCTGCACTTCTGGGACAGCTCAATTTTCCCAAAATTTTGTCCTAATTTTCTTTCAAATAAATTCTTACCTGACCTGCAGCCAATTCCACTAGGTCCTCTTTATTATAAATTAGGTATTAATCAGTCAATAAATTGAAACTTCTATCAACTGAGTGACATTTTGGAGATCTTATGTCTTATAACATAAAGCTGATTTTAACATGAGTGGTACAGACACTGTTGGATACTGGAAAAGATGTTTTGGTATAAGTAGGACACTGTTCAATTCTTAAGTAATACAATGCATACAAGCCATGGACTCATAATTGGGTACATCTTCTGAAAAAATTAGGTTGTAATTTTTAAAAGTACATTTAATAATTAAATAATATTTAATTTAATAATTAAAATAATACTTTTAATAGGCTGTCACATCAGGGATTAACATCAAAGATAATTACTCCTTGTAGGGAAATGATACAGGCTTGTACTGTGGTATAGCTGCAGACACATGAAATCATGGATGAAGCTGGCCATTACAGGATATCATGGCAAGAGAGTAGAAAACAAAAGAATGCTTCTTTTGGATATATCCCTTTTGAATTTACAAAAGTGTGTTTTCTATGATGCAAAACACAGAATTGTGAATTTATGACATACATATTTCAGATTGTGATATAAGAAACTTCTCTACTACCCAATTTAATGCATTTATTGCTGGTGGATATATCTGTTATTATGTTTCAACAAGGTACTCACATTTGTGGTGCATTTTTTATTCTCACTGCTAGTACTTGACTATTTGTAACAATATTAAATGATTAAGCTACAAAATTTCTTTAGCATTAATAAATTGTATTAGGAGTATGCATTTGGAAGAATAAATAGTAAAGAACCCAGAGGTATCAACAACATCCCAAATAGTAGAGCAGAGCCAAAACAAATACAGATTTCCCCATGACAAATAATTTTATTCTTGTGTTTTGAAACTGCAAAACTTTGGTGAACTTGAACATATATGAGTACTTAGACTCAAAGTAACTGGATTTCATTACTTTTCTCAATTCACACTTTAATATTTGTGCTTTCTGAATAGAGAGCTCTCTTAAAAACCTGCAAAGAATATGTTGCTCATTTAGGAGACATATTTAAGCAACATTTTAGGGGCAGCAGAAAAATTTTCAAATGTCAGACACTCAGTGGTACTTGTTGTAAAAGACAAGAAAAATTTTAGAGTAAATTTTATGTTGTTTGTTTTCAATGAATTTTGCCCAAGCATAAAACTATTTAAAAAATATCAAAAGATCTAGTATTAGGACATTAGAACACTGCTTTTATTAAAGTTTGCAGTGTAAGAGGGGTGGCAGAAGAGCTAATATTGAGTAGTTCTCATGCAGATAGATAACTGAAAAACATTATATATAAAATATTTAAAATTTTTTTAAATTATCACTTTTGTGAAGCAAATCATACTGAGCCAGTCAGTGATTACATAAGTTAGGACTACTTTTTACATCAGACCAAAAAAATTTTAATCTTTTGTATTGACTTTTTTTCTTGCAATACAGTCCCCCTGCATATATTTGTACATACTTTATTTTGAAAAACACCATAAACTTAATACGATTCTGATATATTAAAACTTAATATAATTCTGATTATTAATGATATCTACAATGTGTAACAAGAGAAACAAGTTATTATCAGTTTTAACAGTATAAAAATATTGATCACAATTTGGACAATCCAATGTATTATGTTTTAAGTATCTTTTTGTAACCAATTCATTGTATTCAAGACTACCTGTCATCCTTTCCCTTTCTGTCTCTTACTTTGCTTTTCTTCCCTTTCTTTTTCAACAACAGAGAGCCATTGTTCTGCTCACTTCGTGATTTGTTCTGTTGTTATAATCCATCAGCATGTCTGGTTCTATCAGCACCACTGAGAGTTTATGAGAAGTTGCATTGCCTTTGTAGTAAAGATTTTTCAGACAGCACTAGATAGACATCTTGTGACTTTTAAGCACAAAACAAAACGAGTATTTTGTTTTTCTTGTTGGAGAGATTCTGTTAATATATAGTACATCTTTCAGTTGTCTTATGTGCCATTTTAAGTCTATGTTGGTACATCAGGCAATGCAGATACTCATTTTTTGGTTTTGGTTTGTTAACTTACAGTTGAAGCAAGCACATATAGGGTTGGCTGAGTGTACTTATTTTCTCCGTGTTTCTAGTGTAGCTCCCCAAAGTAAATTAATATTAACGAGGAAGAAAACATTACCAGGCTGGATTTGTGTTTAAGAATTAGTGGCAAAATCATAAAGAAAGAGAGTTTATGAGAAGTTGCATTGCCTTTGTAGTAAAGATTTTTCAGACAGCACTAGATAGACATCTTGTGACTGACTTTTAAGCACAAAACAAAATGAGTATTTTGTTTTTCTTGTTGGAGAGATTCTGTTAATATATAGTACATCTTTCAGTTGTCTTATGTGCCATTTTAAGTCTATGTTGGTACATCAGGCAATGCAGATACTCATTTTTTGGTTTTGGTTTGTTAACTTACAGTTGAAGCAAGCACATATAGGGTTGGCTGAGTGTACTTATTTTCTCCGTGTTTCTAGTGTAGCTCCCCAAAGTAAATTAATATTAACGAGGAAGAAAACATTACCAGGCTGGATTTGTGTTTAAGAATTAGTGGCAAAATCATAAAGAAAATGTCTTTCTCATATTGCTTATGCAGAAAATGCTTAATTTTTCATTCAGTTCTTTCTAAGCCTCAGTAATTTCATAATAGCTTCCACTCCTCAAGGAAAATAAATTATAGAGTACAAAAGGGATTTCTTTCATATATGTGAGTACTAGCTTATTTGCTTATGTAGAGGAGAAAAGATTTCTTTTCTTTACCCATCACTAGATTCATCGCTGTGGCCCTTATAACATAAAGCAATTTAACAAGAGAGAAATGTAAACATTTGTTTAATATTAGTTTTAAGTGACATAGGAGCCTTCACAAGGAAATGAAGACCAAAATAAACAGGTAAATCTGTGTGTTTTTTTATGCTAAGTTTGATGAAAAAGTGAATAGTCGCGGAGAAGTATGATTGGATAAAAAGGTATGCTCTAATGACAATAAATAAAATAAGACTTACTAGGATTCTTTCCTGTGTCCCTGTTCCTTCAAAGGTAAGGATGTTTCCTTTCTCTGGGTATAAGGAGGGGACTTTGCAATGAGGATCTTTTGACCTACTTCAGGGGAAAAGTGGGAGAGGTGAGAGTAAAATGCTTCTGCTGTTTTCTCAGATGCCAGTGTTTTCGGACAGCATATACTGAATCTGATCCCTGTCGTAAATAAAAAGAGGGAAAAGATAAATTTAAAAAGGTGAAAAATGTAAAAATGGATAAAAATGAGAAAAACAATTACAGCACAAAAAATATTATTGGATAGCAATGCAAAGATGGAAATGAACTGCCTAAAGCCCAATTCATGCATGTCAATCCTTGCCATGTTCAAACTGTATAGTTTCATACTGTGAATCTACAAATGTCCTAGATCCTGAGTCTGAGTTACAGATTAGGTTTTTAATATCAAAGGGAAAAGCTGTCACATCTCTGAGAGACAGGACTAGCTGGATTTCCTAGGCTGAATAAGAATCCCTAAGCCTAGCTGGGAAAGTGACCGCATCCACCTTTAAACACGGGGCTTGCAACTTAGCTCACACCCGACCAATCAGGTAGTAAAGAGAGATCACTAAAATGCGAATTAGGCAAAAAACAGGAGGTAAAGAAATAGCCAATCATCTATCGCCTGAGAGCACAGAGGGAGGGACAATGGTCGGGATATAAACCCATGCATTCCAGCTGGCAATGGCAATCCCCTTTGGGTCCCCTCCCATTGCATGGGAGCTCTGTTTTCACTCTATTAAATCTTGGAACTGCACACTTTTCTGGTCCGTGTTTGTTACGGCTAGAGCTGAGCTTTCGCTTGCTGTCCACCACTGCTGTTTGCTGCCGTCGCAGACCCGCAGCTGACTTCTACCCCTCTGGATCCAGCAGGGTGTCTGCTGCACTCCTGATCCAGTGAGGCGCACATTGCCACTCCCAATTGGGCTAAAGGCTTGCCATTGTTCCTGCACGGCTAAGTGCCTAGGTTTGTCATAATCAAGCAGAACACTAGTTGTGGGTTCCACAGTTCTCTTCCATGACCCATGGCCTCTAATAGAGCTGTAACACCCATCGCATGGCCCAAGATTCCATTCCTTGGAATCCGTGAGGCCAAGAACCCCAGGTCAGAGAACAAGAGGCTTGCCACCATCTTGGAAGCGGCCTGCCACCATCTTGGGAGTTCTAAGAACAAGGAACCCTAGTAACATCTCCATCTAGTAAGTACCAGTGTATTTTGGCTCTAATAAACAATGACTAAACTGGTTGCTGTTCACAAATTGGACCTCCTTTGCCTCATTTGATTATAATTTAAGACCTCTGGTGAAATGATTTTGTTACTTATCAATTGGCTGATCTTTTGGTATAGGCTTAGAAGAAAACAGAAAGCTATCCTGTGGCAAGCATTCTGAGATACTGTCAGCCAGAGAGCTAAGGCTGGGGCAAAGTATCTCAAGACATTTAGGAAACAAAAGAGGAGTTTGTGGTTCCTGTAGTATATTGTTAGCTTTGGCAGCAGATTACCATTTTATGATCTGCGTTAACATCTTTTATTCTTGAATTAAGGCATATTTTACCTATGCTTTATTATATTGCAAAGGTAATTTATAAATGTAATAATTAACTTCTTACTCAAAATTCAGCTCAAAGCTTTAATAAGTTTCTCATTTTCAGAAGGATGGATAGTATGATATGGACAAAAATATTAGAAGTTATGAAAGTAAATACTTGAATTTAGCTATTGTATTTTGAATTTTTGCTACATTTTTCCTCTGGAGCTCTAGGCCACCTCTAATCTTTTGGCTGACAGCATAGGGTAGGGAAATCAATCCAAGAAACAAGTTGCTATAATGTCTACAAGAACAAGCCAAAATACAGAAAGATGACTTCTGTTCTTCAATCCAAAATCCCATTCCAAAGGTAATGCCAAGTTTGAACTAGTCAGGAAATATTAATGTGCAATTATTTGATTTATTCAAGCTGTTTGCAACTAAAACAGTAAGAGATTCCACAGGTGTTATCCAGAAACTCAAGAGCACACAGGCCCAATCTGACCCCTTTACTAAAAACACAGGTTCTTTCCTTACTGGTTTTAATCATTGTCTGAAGATGAGCTGGAGTGTACTGATTTTCAGTGAAGGCATTCTGGGTACCTGATATGGTTTGGTTCTGTGTCCCCACCCAAATCTCATCTTGAATTGTATTCCCATAATTCCCATGTGTTGTGGGGGGGACCTGGTGGGAGATAATTTTAATAGTGGAGGTGGTTTCCCCCATACTGTTCTCATTGTAGTGATTAAGTCTCATGAGATCTGATGGTTGTATCAGGGGTCTCCCCTTTGTCATCTTCTCATTTTCTCTCGCCACCACCATGTAAGAAGTGTCTTTCACCTCCCACCATGATTCTAAGGTCTCCCCAACCATGTGGAATTGTAAGTCCAAGCAAACCTCTTTTCATTCCCAGTCTCAAGTTTGTCTCTATCAGTAGCATGAAAACAGACTAATACAGTAAATTGGTGCCAGTAGAGTAGGGTGCTGCTGAAAAGATCACCAAAAATATGGAAGTGACTTTGGAACTAGGTAACTGGCAGAGGTTGGAACAGATTGGAGGGCTCAGAAGAAGACAGGAAGATGTGGGAAAGTTTGGAACCTCCTAGAGACTTGTTGAAGCGCTTTGACAAAAATGCTGATGGTGATTAGAACAATAATGTCCAGGCTGAGGTGGTCTCAGACGGAGATGAGGAGTTTGTTGGGAACTGGAGCAAAGATGGTTCTTGTTATATTTTAGCAAAGAGACTGGCAGCATTTTGCCCCTGCCCTAGAGATTTGTGGAACTTTGAACTTGAGAGAGATGTTTTAAGGTATCTGGCAGAAGAAATTTCTAAGCAGCAAACCATTAAAAGGTGACTTGGGTGCTGTTAAAAGCACTCCATTTTAAAATGGAAACAGAGCATAAAAGTTCAGAAAATTTGAAGCCTGACAATGTGATAGAAAATAAAATCCCATTTTCTGAGGCAAAATTACAGCTGGCTGCAGAAATTTGCATAGGTAATGAGGAGCCAAATGTTAGCCTCGAAGTCAAAGGGAAAAATGTCTCCAGAGCATGTCAGAGGCCTTCATGGCAGCATTTCCCACGACAGGACCGGAGGTCTAGGAGGAAAAAGTGGTTTTGGGGGCTGGGCCCAGGGTCCCTGAGCTGTGTGCAGCCTGAGGACTTGATGCCTTGCTGCTCCAGTTGTGGTTGAAAGGGGCCAACCTAGAGCTTGGGCTGTGGCTTCAGAGGGTAGAAGCCCCAAGACTTGGCAGCTTCCACATGGTGTTGAGCCTGTGGGTGCACAAAAGTCAAGAACTGAGGTTTCAGGACCTCTGCCTAGGTTTCAGAGGATGTATAGAAATGCCTGAATGTCCAGGTAGAAGTTTGCTGCAGGGGCGGGGCTCTCATGGAGAACCTCTGCTGGGGCAGTGCAGAAAGGAAATGTGGAGTGGGAGCCTCCAGAGTCCCTACTGGGGCACCGGCTAGTGGAGCCGTGAGAAGAGAACCATCACACTCCAGACCCTAGAATGGTAGATCCACAGACAGCTTTCACCATGTGCCTGGAAAAGCCACAAACACTCAATGTCAGCCCATGAAAACAGCCAGGAGGGAGGCTATATCCTGAAAAGCCACAGCAGGGGGAGCTGCCCAAGACCAAGAGAACCCACCTCTTGCATCATCGTGACCAAGATGTGAGATCTAGACTCAAACGAGATCATTTAGGAGCTTTAAAATTTGACTGCCTTGCTGGAGTTCAGACTTGCATGGGCCCTGTAACCCCTTTGTTTTGGCCAATTTCTCCCATTCAGAGCTGCTATATTTACCCAATACCTGTACCTCTACTGTATCTAGGAAGTGACTAGCTTGCTTTTGATCTTACAGTCTCGTAGGTGGAAGGGACTTACCTTGTCTCAGATGAGACTTTGGACTATGCCCTTTTGGGTTAATGCTGAAATGAGTTAAGACTTTTGGAGACTGTTGGGAAGGCATGATTGGTTTTGAAATGTGAAGACATAAGATTTGGAGGGACCGGGGTGGAATGATATAGTTTGGCTCTGTGTCCCCACCCAAATCTCATCTTGAGTTGTACTACCATAATTTCCATGTGTTGTGGGACGGACCTGGTGGGAGATAATTTAAATCATGGGGGCAGTTTCCCCATACTGTCCTCATGGTAGTGAATATGTCTCATGAGGTCTGATGGTTTTATCAGGGGTTTCCACTTTTTCATCTTCTGATTTTCTCTTGCTGCCGCCACGTAAGAAGTGCCTTTTGCCTCCCACCATGATTCTGAAGCCTCCCCAGCCATGTGGAACTGTAAGCCCAATTAAACCTCTTTTTCTTCCCAGTCTCGAGTATGTCTTTATCAGCAGCATGAAAATGAACTAATACAGTACCTAAGGAGATATTGATCCCCTTAAGCCACAAAAAGGTTGTGCAAGGCCTGGGGAGCTAGTGAGCCTGGGCCAATTGCCCAGCCTGTCCATTTATGCCAGTGTGCCATGTTTCTTACCCTATTTGTGCTGCTATAACTGAATGCCTGAGATTGGGGAATTTATAAAAATTAGGAATTTTTTAACACAGCTCTGGAGGCTGGGAGGTCCAAGATCTAGGCACTGGTATCTGATGAAGACCTCTAGCTACATTTTCTCATGGCAGAAAGTAGGAGGACAAAAAGGTGATGAATGTTCTGTCCTCACATGGCAGAAAAGCAGAAGAGACTGAACGCATTCCTGTAAGCTTTTTTATAATGTCATTATTATTATTATTATTTTGAGACAGGGCTCTATTGCCCAGTCTGGAGTGCAGTGGCATGATCTTGCTTACTGCACCCTCTGCCTCCTGGGCTCAAGCCATCCTCCCACCTCAGCCTCCCAACTAGCTAAGACTATCCCACTGTTACCATGGGGTCCTTGCTCCCAGAGCTCCCAAGATGGTGGCAGGCCACTTCCAAAATTGCGGCAAGTCTCGTGTTCTCTGACCTGGGGTTCTTGTCCTCATGGATTCCAAGGAATGGAATCTTGAGACATGCGGTGAGTGTTATAGCTCTATTAGAAGTCGTGAGTCACAGAAGAGAACCATGGAATCCAGTGACTGGTGTTCAGCCTGATTAGGACGAACCCAGGCACTTAGCCTTGCAGGACCAATGGCAAGCCTTTAGCCTGATTGGGAGTGGCAATGGGCGCCTCACTGGATCAGGAGCACAGTGGACACCCTGCCAGATCCAGAGGGATGGAAGTCAGTGGCAGGTCTGCCACGGCAGCAAAGAGCAGTGGTGGATGGCAAGCGAAAGCTCAGCTCAAGCCGTAACAAACATGGACCAGAAGAGAGTGCAGCTGCAAGATTTAATAGAACGAAAACAGAGCTCCCATACAATGGAAGGGGACTCAAAGAGGGTAGCCATTGCTGGCTGGAATGCCTGGGTTTATATCCCAATCATTGTCCCTCCTGCTGTGCTCTCAGGCGATAGATGATTGGCTATTTCTTTACCTCCTGTTTTTGCCTAATTAGCATTTTAGTGAGCTCTCTGATTGGTTGGGTGTGAGCTAAGTTGCAAGCCCCGTGTTTAAAGGTTGATGTGGTCACCTTCCCAGCTAGGCTTAGGGATTCTTAGTCGGCCTAGGAAATCCAGCTAGTCCTGTCTCTCACCACCATACCTGGCTAATTTTTGTATTTTCTGTAGAGACAGAGTTTTGCCATGTTGCCTGGGCTGGTCTCAAACTCCTGAGCTCAAGAGATCCACCCACCTTGGCATCCCAAAGTGTTGGGATCACAGGCAATAGCATTAATTTATTCATGAGGATGCAGCACTCATGACATGACCGCTTCCTGAAAGGCCCTTCTCCCCAATACTGCTGCAATGATAATTAAGTTTTTAACACCTGAATTTTGGAGGGGGGACACATTGAAACCATAGCACCATGACAAAAATATTTTCTATGTATACCACACATGCATTTTCTGTATATGCCATGACATAAAGAAATCTCAAAGGTCTTTTTTTCCCAGATAGCCTTTCTTTTAAGGTGAAACTAGCTAGGCACAGTTTTCACTTGAGTCATAATTACCTTATTTACATGTAATATTTCTCATTATAATATAATTCCTATAAGATGGGGGAGAAATTTGTTACTGATTCACCAACGAACTGTGATTGTGCTGTTTAGTTTGAAAACCTTATTTCTTTTTTATACCAGAGCTGTGTTCTTTTTCCCTCACTTATGCATTCTAAAGAAAGTAAAATGTGATAGAATTCTGTTTCCTTTACTATTTTCCTTGTTCCTATACAAAGGTCACATTGATGCTAACACTCTTTTCTAAATTTGCTAATGTAACCTACTTTTTATCTACCCACGGTACTCGATATTTTTCTCTTCTCCAATGTAAGAAGTTATCATCTCACCAATATTGCTAACTCAATACTACACTATTTTGTTTTTATCCATAGATCAATAGAAATGGCTTCCCCTCCCTTATCTCTGGTTAATGCCAGAGGCTTTTAAATAACAGAATAACGTTTTGGATTTTTTATCCTGATATTTTGGGGAAAATAGATGCTGCCCATTGTTGGGTTCTTATAATATTGCAGCTATTTTTGGAATCACCTGAATTTGCTTTGAAAATTGGCTACTTTTTGCTGTTTCTAAAAACCTCATATCAGCAATAATAAAGTTCAGTAATACACAAAAGTACAAAGCTAGCTTTTTTTCAGTTTGAATCTTCTCTACCCAAATAGCTTTATTGCACATAGCTATAAGTATAGTTTTCATAAAAATGAAAATCACCCTGTATTGATTATACATAGTCATTCTCCCTGCCTATTTCATGTAAGCTTCCACCTCAAGATCCTTGAAACTTTTCTTAGCCAGACAGAAACACTTGGAATATCCCTTTTTCTCTTTGCACTATGAGAACTATCCAGCAAGTTTCTATCAGAATTATTATTAAAACATTATTTTGGCAGAAAAAAATTGAACTTGAATATGTAAAGAAAAATTTAAATTGGGACACCTTTAGTCAATTCCAGTGCTTTAAGTTTCTGCATAAGCAAATGAACACCTAACATAAACAGTAAAATGAGACTAGAGACTTCTCTAATCAGAAACTGCTAACCTACCTCTATAAACTTTCCACTCTAACCAATAACATTTATTTTCTTTGCCTTCCTTTCTTGTTCAGCCTGTACACATTTGCTAACTCTGCTGCTGCAGCAGAGCTCTCTGAACCTCTTCTGGTTCTGAGTGATGCCTGGTTCATAAATTGTTCTTTGCTCAGATAAACTCCATTAAATTTATTTTGTCTAAAGTCTTTCTTTTAATGAATACCAGTGGGGTAGTTCCAAACATTAGCTGAACATAATAAGACAGGAAGGGACGTGTTCAGTGTGGTTGAAAAACGCTTCAGAGATTTGGAAGATCCCTGGAAATTTCATATCATCCTAGTGGCCACATTTATGAGCAAGCAGGAAGTAAACTACTGATATGTGCTCCATGCATGCTAGCTGAGGTGCTAATGGTCCACAGTTAAATTGTAACTGCAGAAGAAAAGATGCAAACTCTGTAAAATATTTGAAGGGATTTATTCTGACCCAAATGTGAGTGGCCATGCCCATGAAACAGCCCCAGGAGATCGTGAGAACATGTGCCCAAAGTGCTCAGGCTGCAGCTTGGTTTTATACATTTTAGGGAGATAGAAGACATCAAGCAATACATGTAAGATGTACATTAGTTTGGTCAGGAGAGGTGGGACAACTCAACATGGAGGAAGGGGGTTCCAGGGCCTATGTGGATTCAAAGATTTCTGATTGGCAATTGGTTGATAGAGTTTATCTAAAGACCTCAAATCAATAGAAGGGAGTGTTTGGATTAAGATAAGGGGTTGTGGAGTCCAAGGTTCTTATTATGCAGATGAAGCCTCTAGGTAGCAGATTTCAAACAGAATAGATTATAAATGTTTCTTATCAGACTTAAAAAGGTGCCAGACCCTTAGTTAATTCTCTCTTGGATGAGGAAAAAGACCCGGAAAAGGAAAGGAATACTCTATAGAATGTACATTTTTTTCCACAAAACACAGCTTTGCAGGGACATTTCAAAACATGTCGAAGAAATATATTTCTGTTGTAAAATACTTTAATTTATTTCAGAGCCTGCTATCTTGTCACACTGGTGTCTTATTGCTAAAAAGAGTCTGTTTTCTCAGTCTTAAGTTCTCTGTTTTAATGTTAATACTGATCAGTTGTGCTTGAATTCCAAAGGGAGAAAGGTATAATGAGGCATGTTTGACCACCCATTCCCATCATGGCCTGAACTAGCATTTCAAGTTTACTTTAGAATGCCCCTGGCTGAGAGGAGGGGTCCATTCAGTTAGTTGGGGGGCTTAAAATTTTATTTTTGGTTTCTATAATAGAACCACTGTGGTCAGAAAATACAGCATGCCAACAAAATGTGATATTCTCAATATGAACACCTCCATAATATATATGTATCAAAGCAATACTATTATATATTGCTTTAAGTAAACTAGTTCAACCATTGTGGAAGACAGTGTGGAGATTCCTCAAGGATCTAGAAAACTGAAATAACATTTGACCCAGCAATCCCATTACTGGGGATATACCCAAAGGATTATAAATCATGCTGCTATAAAGACACATGCACACGTATGTTTATTGTGGCACTATTCACAATAGCAAAGACTTGGAACCAACCCAAAAGTCCATCAGTGATAGACTGGATTAAGAAAATGTGGCATATATACACCATTCAATACTATGCAGCCATAAAGAAGGATGAGTTCATGTCCTTTGTAGGGACATGGATGAAGCTGGAAAACATCATTATCAGCAAACTATTGGAAGGACAGAAAACCAAACACCGCATGTTCTTATTCATAGGTGGGAATTGAACAATGAGAACACTTGGACACAGGGTGGGGAACATCACACACTGGGGCCTGTCATGGGGTGGGGGGAGTGGGGAGGGGTAGCATTAGGAGGTATGCCTAATGTAAATGACGAGTTAATGGGTGCAGCACACCAACATGGCACAGGTATACATATGTAATAAACCTGCACATTGTGCACATGTACCCTAGAACTTAAAGTATAATAATAAAAAGAAGCATTATATTTTACTCAAAGGAATCACCTTAAAGAAATAGAATTAGAGAAAGATATCTGTTGCCAAATACTCTCCACATGTAATTTAAAAGTTTTGAATTCTTCAGGACCTATGCCACTCCAACTATTCCACCTATGAAATTTTGTTTTTGGTTAACCACATTCAGATTATTATAAAAAAATAAAATGAGGCCACAGGTAAAAAAATGTTCACATGAAGGTGAAGATACAGCATATATGAATCTTGAATAGACCACAGGAGTCAGAAGTAAATCTTAAACACTCATGACACATGTTTGACAATTACTAATAAAAACAGAAATTTCCACCAAAAAGAATGATTGTACTATATCATATTTATTATTATTAATTCATAATTACTGTTTTATTCTTCTGTCTTTCATAAGCATGGACTGTCTGTGGTATGGACTTAAGTGGAGATTGTGAGCCAGTTTGGTCCTTTAAGGAAATTAACTCTAATGAGGTAGTATAGTAGTATAGGTTAAAACAAAACAAAACAAAAAAACACTAAGTGCAAGATAGTACTTAGAGGCTACCATAGTTTTAAGGGTTTAAAGATGTTAGCAAAAGCAGTTGTAGTTGGAGAAGTCTTCTAGGAAATTAAACGACTTGTTTGGATCCTCAAAGAATGCAGAAAACATTCCCAAACAGAGAGGAGGTGGAGAGAGCACTGCAGGATGGGGGCAGCATTCTAGGAACAACAAAGAACTAGGAATGTGTGCTGAATAGCTGAGTTTGGCTTCAGCAACTGATTTCTGATGGCAAACAGCTGGTGAGAAGATGGGACAGGCAGGCTGGAGCAAGAAGGCAAAGTATGCCCACACTCCAGGTGGCTGCTCAAAGAACACTTAATGCTGCCTCTCTCTCCTACAATGCCTGTCTGATGGAGCAGGTGGTACCAGGTACAGTTCGGTGAAAATTTATAATTTTTAATATTGTTTTCTTTGTAAATTCATTTGGTGGAATTTAAGTTCTATAGAGGAAGTGTATCTGTGCTTTTTCTTTTTTTAAAAAAACTTTGGTTTCTGCCTGGGACTTTGTTTCTGTGAAAATCCTCCAGAGCTATCTGGAATATGGGTTTCTCTCCTTTTAACACAGACATAGGAAAAACAGAAGCCTTCTTCAAAAGCTCTCTCTGTTCCTGAGGACCTATCTTGTTTCCATGACAACCAACTTTTTACCCTCCAAGAACCCTCTCAGTGCCCCCTGGAGGTCTCAGAAGCACCACTGTGTGTTGGCATGTATTTTCTAACTACAACAAATCACTTTGGTCTGTGGCCATTAGGATGTAATTGCTACAAAGTGTGTTGATGAATGATCTAAAATTGACTAGGATCTTCAACTTTAGAGCCATTGATTCTTGCCAAACATTATGCCGACCCTTTGGCTAGACAGAATACCTGTCAATTCTGGAAACAACTTCACAGAGTTTGTGGGTTTGCATTGGATGCAACATAAAATCAAATGATATGACACTCTATTACCAGGCACTAGTGATAGGTCTTGCCAAAAAACAAAGGAAGGAAGGTTGGAAGGAAGAATGGAAGGAAGGAAGGATGGAAGGAAGGATGGAAGGAAGGAAGGAAGGAAGGGAGGAAAGAAAGATTTTTTGTTGCATTAAGCAATCCTTTTTCTAAAGCAATTTAGGTTGAGTGTGTTAACAAAGACAATTAACAATGGATAGATAAGTGAATGTAATATAAGGAAAAGAAGACCCAATATTTGTTCAAGGATCTTGGTAGTGAAAAGAAAAAGCAAAGTAAAGCTGTAGGGGAAATACAGTCACAGGAATTGTGCTTCGTTTTTGTTTTTCACGATGGACTAATTTTGCTGATGTTTAAGAGTTCAAAAAAAGAGCAAGCAGAATGAGAGAGACCCAACACAAATATAAAAAAGGGCTAATTGATAGGCAAATATAGTTTAAAGAGATAAGAAGGAAGGTGGAGGAATTATCCTTGAGTAGAAATAGGGCATCCAAAAAGGCATGTTATCTTCTTCCAAAAGTGGAGGTAAGGAGATAAAGGTATTTTGAAAAAAAAAAAAAATGAGAGGACATAAGGTAAAACAGATAAGTATATTGGTAGCTGAAAGAGGATGAGAGGTCAAGGTTAAAAAAAATCTGTTTTGATATAAGCAATAATAGCAGATATGTGTATTTGTAGATATATTTTATATAAATATATAAAATATTTTGTAAAATATACATAAAATTTTTATATATGTATATATAAAATATATAAATTTATATGTATTTATATATGATATATAAATACATATGTATATGTGTCTGTTGGTGTGTGTGTATATTTATATATATATAAATTTTTTAAATGTTTTTAGAGACAGGGTCTTATTCTGTTTCCCAGGCTGGAGTGCAGTGGCACAATCATGGCTCACTGTAACCTTGACCTCCCAGGCTCAATCGTTTTTCCCACCTCAGCCTCCTGAGTAGCTGGGACTAATAACACCAGCCATCATGCCTACCTAATTTTTGCATTTTTGTTTAGAGATGGGTTTCACAGTGTTGCCTAGGCTGGTCCCAAACTCCTGGGCTCAAGTGATCTGCCTGCTTGGCCTCTCAAAGTGCTGGTATTACAGGTGTGAGTCAAAGTGCCTGGCCGAAAAATATATTTGATATAGCAATAATAATAACAACAACCAGGACCTTGGGCTGACGCTTACGTTCCAGGTTAAATGTTTATGGATCAATAGGATCATGCTTGTGGTTCTAGATCATGCTTGTTGTAGACCATGCTTGATAATGTTATTTTTCCCAGTGAGGTATATTTGATCTTTTGCTAGGAGTGAAAAAAATGCTTCTTTTATGTGACTTAGAGGAGTCAAGCCTCAAAATCCCTACTGTACCCCGTATTAAGAGTGAGAACCCTGGGCAAAATATTAAAGCCTTTAAATGAAAAGAAAACTTCTACACTGTTGGATAGCTGTGAGGTTAGTGGGATGGCAGGAAGCTCAATCTTACAGTGCCTTGTAATCCACCGCAAGGACTTTGAACTTTACTTTGATTATGACAGAAAATCATTGAAGGGTGTATAGGAATTGCACAACATATATTTTAAAATAATCACTTTATGTGGTGCAGAGAGAAGACTAAACAGATTAAGGATATCAGCAGTGAAAACAGAAGTCTATTGCAATAATTCAGGAAAGATTAAGCTAGGTTGGACTACAGTTATAGAAGTCCAAGAGATGTAAGTGATAGGATTAGATACATATTTTAAAGGTAAGAGAAAAGATATGTTGATGTGGAGAAATAGAGGCATCAAGGTTATCTCCCAAATTTTTTATCTTAGTTACTAAAAATCCTTCACAACAGGGTTTGGGGTTGAAACTTAGGAATTTAGTTTGGCACACAGTAAGCTTAAAGTCTCTAGTACAGGGGTCCCCAACCACTACTGGTCCCCATGGCCTGTTAGGAACTGAGCTGCACAGCAGGAGGTGAGAGGCAAGTAAACATTACTTCCTGAGCTCTGCTTCCTGTCAGATCAGCAGTGGCATTAGATTCTCGTAGGAGTGTGAACCCTATTGTGAACGGTGTACGTGAAGGATCTAGGCTGCGCACTCCTTGTAAGAATCTAATGCCTGATGATCTGAGGTGGAACAGTTTCATCCCAAAACCATACCCTTCCACCAACTGCCCCAACCCAGTTCATGGAAAAATTGTCTTCCATGAAACTGGTCCCTGGTGCAAAAAAGTTTAGGGACTGCTGCTCTAGTAGACATCTGAATGGAGATATCATATAGGAAGGGTGAGCCTGAGTTTAAGGGATATCCAGTTTGGAGATACAGATGTAGGTTTATTCAGCATGTGGGTGTCTTTTAAGGTCATGAATTAGAAGAGATAACCAGGAAAGTAAGTGTAGATAAAGGAGAGATGGAGTTTGTGGATGGTGCTTCATGGTGGTCTAATTTCCAAAGCTCACAAGATTAAGAGAAGCCAGCAAAGGAGCCTGGGCAAAAGTTAACTACAAGGAAGCAAGAACAGCCAAAATAGGCATGTATCCTGGAAGCTAAGAAAAGAAAGAATTTCAGGTCAGAGTGTGTGTTAGTCCATTCTGCATTGCCTTAAAGGAATACCTGAGACTGAGTAACTTAAAAGAAGTTTATTTGGCTGATGGTTCTGCAGGCTCTACAAGCATGGCACTAGCATCGTCTTCTGGTGAAGCTTCAGAAAGCTTTTACCCATGGCGGATGGTGAAAGGGGAGCAGGTGTGTCATATCGTGAGTGGATAGCAAGAGAGAGAGGAAGAGGTGTGACACTCTCTTAAACAACCTGATTTGGTGTGAATTCAAAGAGTGAGAATTCGCTCATTACTGTGGGGAAGGCATCAAGCCATTCCTGAGGGATCCATGTCCGTGAGCCAAACACCTCCCACCAGGCCCTACCTCTTACATTTCAGCATCAGATATGGAGAGGCCAATTTCTAAACCATATCCAAGTGACTGAGAAACCCAGGCAAATATTAGTTCTGGCAATCTGAAGGTCTATAGCGACATTGAAGATAACAGTTAATGTGGAGTTGCGAGGATAAAAATGTGATTGGATTGGGTTCAAGACAGGAAAGGAGCCAGATTGGGGATGATGGGTATAGATGCTACTTTCAAAGTGTTTTATTGTTTAAAAAAGGCAGAGAAATGTGTTCCTAGGTGGAAAAAGGGGATGTAAGGTCAAATTAAAAAAAACAAACAAACCTCTTTTTTGATATAAAAACGATAGTGCATGTTTTTGGCTGGTGGTTATGTTCCAGATTAGAAGAGGGAATTAACAATGCAAGAGAGAGAAGAAAAGCAGCCAAAGCGGGCATGGCGTCCTGTGTAAAAGTGAAGGGTTTGGCCTTGGATAGGATTTTGAACAGTTTATCTCTTGTAACAGGAGTGAATTAATAAAATATATGTACTGAGCAGGTCAGCTGGTAGATGTGGTAGTGATAATTGAGAAGTTTGTGAACTTTTTCTTCTGACTGTATTAATTGTTTTTCTTCCAGAGAAATATGAATAAAACAGAAGTAAATTATTATCAGAAAGTGAGAATTGTGAAATGCATATTGGATGCTAATAAAGAGATTGGTATCTACTATTTCATACAATAGTACAATTTTTTTCAACCTCAACAAGATCTCTAACCCACTGACTCTGTTGTTTTCTCACCAGTCATCAGTCCCCTGTTTACTTCACTTCCTTTCTTACCCCATAGCAGTATATTTGTAATCACTTACTGCCAAATACTCTCAACTCCCTGGCCCTTTATGCTTCTTTTACATGTGCCTGGTAGGAAACAACATTAGTTCAACATACTTATCTTCTTTATTTATGATGTATTAATGCTCCTGAATGCTAGGGGACAATAACATCGGGCAAGATTGCATGATTTCATTTTAAATTCATGAATATAAATTCAATTTGTAACTTAACACTCAGCAGAAACCCAACTATTTTTACCTAGAAAATTTTCTTGCTCATCTTCTAAAATTATAATTTCTCTTTTGTATTTTCTTTTATTTATTTATTGTTTTTTAGAGATAGGGTCTCACTTTGTCACCTAGCCTGGAGTGCAGTAGCATGATCATAACTCATTGCAGCCTGGACCTCCTGGGCTCAAGTGGTCCTCCTGCCTCAGCCTCCTGAGTAGCTGGGGCTGCAGATGTGTGCCACCAGGCTCAGCTCATTAATTTATTAATTTTTTTTTTAAGATATGGGTTCTCACTGTGTTGGCCAGGCTGGTCTCAAACTCCTGACCTCAAGCAATCCTCCAAAGTGCTGGGATTACAAGCATGAGGCACCATGTCCAGCCCTTTTTAACTGACTTATACCACTTACTCTCCTCTTCTTTCCAAAATAATAATGTCACCATACACTTCACTAAGAAAATTGAAGACATCAAATGGGACTCATTCATTTTCCCATTACTAAATTTATACATCCACCTGCAGCTGCACTCATATTCTCTTTCTCCATTTTTATTAAAATGGTGACAGCATCTCACTTCCTCTAAGCCTAATTCCTCCATATGTGCAATTAATCCTCTTCTTTCTTGTCTTTGTAAGATATATATCTTCTGTTTTCCACTTATCTGCTGTAACATATGTCTTTCTCTTTCTACCTTTTCACTTCCATACTGTATTTTTTTAAAAAGAAACTGAATGTTTCTTGTATTTAAGTTTTCACTCGATTTATTAAATTACAGATTTTATATGCTTGATTCTCTCAAAAATATCAAAAATATATATTAAAAAAACAAATGGATACCCACAATGTGTTTCAATGACTTCAAGCTTATCATTATGTCTACACATGATTTTGACATAAATTATCAATTCCATGCAGTTTATTTAATTATCTCTTACTTTCATAGCGGTATTACAACTACACTTACTAATTAAATAGTGCTTCACTTACCCAGCCAAGGAAAACAAGATTGCTTTCTTATTATGGACAGTTGATTCTTGCCCCTGACATAATAACTGGTTGCGTCTTCAATCTGATTGAAATTCAAACTGGCATTAGTTGAGTTATGTCTCTCCTTAAGTTTTACCAGCCACATCAGTGATGCTTTCCAGATCCTACCTACTGGCAACAGCTTCCTAATATCTTTGCCAGTGAAATCCAAATTTAATTTCTGACACCCAGGATCTCTGAATCGACCATTTTCTTTCTTCCTTTTTTTTTTTTTTAAATAAGTCATCATCCATTGTATTCATTAAAAACAACAACAACAAATCACTTTTCTGGTTCCAGTATGTAAAGAGGTAGGAAGTCACCACTTCATCCTAATGACAAGTAAAAAAGCTGAACAAACTGGAAAATCAACACATCTTAGATCTGTAAGAGAAGCGAGATCACAAGGCAAAACCCTGGCCCCAAATTGGAGAGACAGATAGATGAATACAGAGATCTACAACTTAGTGGAATAGAGACTCATAAGTAGAAACTTCTCCAGGAACCAGTGCCAAGGTAGGAAATCTAAACTGTAATTGATAAATTGCTGGAGCCTTAGAAGCTCCAGGTGGACCCAGTTTTGGGGATTAGGGGGTTCCTCACACTACTGAGTTTTACCTCTGGAAGCTTGCAAGTTTCTCAGAGTAAGTATTGAAGAAAAATGCCCTCTTGCTCCCGGCAGGGGAAGGGGAAAGGTAGCTATTTTGAAATACAACAAAAAATTCTATTCTACTTAACAAGGGATGGCCTCAGGAAAAACTATTTAACTATAGCCTAATTGACGTGGGGGAAGGGAAATACCCAATTCCACCCACTTTAGCCTTCTACATGGAGGAAGGGAAATACCCAATTCCACCCACTCTAGCCTTCTACATGGAGGAAGGGAAATACACAATGCCAATCCATTCTAGCCACCCTGTTCCACCTAAGAGGAGGAAAATGACAAGAAGAATGTGTAACATTAACAATCCAGGGGCACAGGCTTATTAAAAAACAGAGACATAGCAAAAGGTGAAAAAGCACAGTTTGAAGAGACAAAACAAGCATCAGCACCAGCTTTGGATGTGGCAAGAATATTGGAATAATCAGACAGGGAATTTAAAACACCAATAAGTAATATGTTAAGAGCTGTGATGGATAGACAGTGTAAAGGAACAGATGGGCAATATAAGCAGAGAGATGGACATTCTAAGAAAGAATCTAAAAGAAATCCTAGAGATAAAAAACACTGCAACAGAAATAATAAATGCATTTGATGGGCTCATTGGTAGACTGGGCATTGCGAGGAAACAATCTCTGAGCTTGAGAATAAGACAATGGAAATCCAACTTAAAAGCAAATAGAAAAAAGAAAAAATAGAATAAAATATCTAAGAATTGTTGGACAACTGCAACAAGTATATGTGCAATAAGAATACCAGAAAGAGAAGAAAGGAATAAATAAAATCAATATTTAAAGAAATAATGACAGAATCTTTTCAAATTAATTTCAGACACCAAACCACAGATCCAAGAAGTTCATAAAACAGTAAGCTGGATAAATGCCCAAAAAACTACACATAGGTATATCATATTTGACCCTCAGACAATCAAAGATAAAGAAAAAAATCTTGAAAGAAACCAGAGGGTGAGTAAAACACTTTACTATAGAGGAGAAAAAGTAAGAATTACATCCAGTATCTTCCTAGAGATTATGCACACAAGAAGAGAGTGGAGTGAAATATTTGAAGTGTTGAGAGAAAAAAGCCACCTAACTAGGATTTTCTATCCTGCAAAATGATTCTTCAAAAGTAAAGCAGAAATAGACTTCCTCACACAAACAGAAGTTGAGGGATTTGTTGCCACTAGACTTGCCTTGTATGAAATATCAAAAGAGAGTTCATTTTCTTCAGAGAGAAGGAAAATTATGTAGGTCAGACAGTTTCATCTTGTCTTAGTCTACTTGAGCTGCTATAACAAAAAATACCACAAATTGGGTGGCTTACAAACAACAAGCATTTCTCTCTCACAGTTCTGGAGTGTGAAAAGATCAAGATCAAGTCACCAGAAGTTTTGGTGTATAGTGAGTGTCCAATCCTTATAGCTGGCACCCTCTTGCTGTGTCCTCACATAGTGAAAGGGGCAAATGAACTTCTTTAGGCATGTTTTATAAGGGAACTAATCCTGTTTATGAAGGTTCTGTCCTCATGACCTGGTCATTTTCCAAATGTCCCCACCTCCAGTGCTCTTACTTTTGGAGTTAGAATTTCAACAGAGGAGCTTGGAGGAGACACAAACTTTCATGCTGTAGCAGATCTACATAAAGAAAGGAAGAGCATCAGAGAATAAATAAGTGAAGGTAAAATAAAACATTTAGTTGGGCCCAGTGACTCATGCCTGTAATCCCAGCACTTTGGGGGGCCAAGGCTGGTGGATCACTTGAGGTCAGGAGTTCAAAACCAGCCTGGCCAACATTGTGAAACCCCATCTTTACTAAAAATACAAAATTAGCTGGGCATGGTGGTGGGTGCCTATAATCCCAGCTACTCGGGAGGCTGAGGAGGAGAATTGCTGGAATCTGAGAGGTGGAAGTGGCAGTGAGCTGAGATCCCACCTCTATACTCTAGCCTGGGCGATGGAGCCAAAACTCCATCTGAAAAAATAAAAAATAAAAAAATAGAAAACTTTTACTTTTTAATTTACTTACTCTTAATTGATCTGACAGATAACAGTTTGTTCCAAATAATAGCAACAATAGCAGATTACACATTCTTCTCAAATTCACATGAACTATTCAGTAAGATAGACCACATCCTGGACTATAAAATACACCTTAACAAATTAAAAATAATAGAAATCATATGTCTGGTCTCAGACCACAGCGAAATTAAACTAGAAATCAATATTATCTATGTAGCTGGAAAATCTCAAAATATTAAAGAGTAATTAAAAGGCATTTTAGACTGGATGAAACTAAAAACACAGGGATGCAGGAAAAACAGTGCTTAGAGAAAAATGTATACCATAGAATCCAAATACTTGAAAAGTAAAAAAAAAAATGTATAATCCATAATCCAAGCTTCCACTTAGGAAACGAGACAGAGAAGAGTGAATTACATAAAAAGTAAGCAGAACAAAATAAATAAAAATTAGAGTAGGAATAAATAACATTAAAAGCAGGAAATCAATAGAGAAAATAAAAAATATCAAAAGCTGTTTCTTTCAAAAAATTAATAAAACTAATAAACCTGTAGCCAGGCTAAGAAAGAAAAGACACAATTACTAATGTCAATAATGAAAGAATGATATCACAACAGATCTCATGACTATTAAAAGAACAACCAAGGAATACTATGAATAAATGTATGCCAACAAATTTAATAACCTTCACAAAATAAACCAACTCTTTGAAAGACACAATAAAACTCACAAAAGAAGAAATAGACAATATGAAGAGGCCTAATTCTATTAAATAAGTTTAGTTAGTAATTAAGAACTTTCTAAAATGGAAAGCACTGGGCCTAAATGTACCAGTAATTCTACTAAATATTTAAAGATGAATTTATATCAATTATCAACAGTTTCTTATAGAAAGTCAAAAGCAGAGGAAATACTTTCTAGTTCGTTGTATGAGGTTAGCATTACAGTAATACCAACACCCGATGAAGACATTATAATAAAACTACAAATCAATTTCTCTCATGCAAATATTCTCAACAATATATTAGCAAATAAAATCCAACAATATATAAAAATAAAAATATATCATGGCTAAGTGAGATTTATCCCATGTATGCAAGGTTGGTTCAATATTCAAAAGTCAATTAATATATTTCATCACATCAACAAAGAAGAAAAATCACATGCTCATATCAATAGGTACAGGAAAAGCATTTGACAAAATCCAACACCCATTCATGATAAAAACTCTCAGTAAACTAGGAATAGATGGGAAGTCCTCAACTAAATAATGTATAAACAACCTACAGCTAAGATCATAATTAATGACAAGAAACTACAAGCTTTTCCCCTAAGATCAGGAGCAAGATAAGTATGTTCTCTCTTACCACTCCTTTTTAGCATTGTGGAGGAATTACTATATAATTCAGCAAGAGAAGAAAATAAAATAAATGGTTTTAGATTGGGAAGAAAAAAATAAAAGTATCTTTGATCATAATGATATTATATTCTATGTGTAAAATCTGAAAGAACTGGTAAAAAAAAATCTCCTGAAACTAATAAGCATTAAAGCAAAGTGGCAAGATATAAGGTTAACATACAATAGTCGAACACCTTCCTATACATCAGCAATTTATAAGTGTAATTTGAAATTAAACACACATTATTGTTTACATTAGCACCTCAAACATTTGGCAGGTATAAATCTAACAAAATATGTGAACAATGTAAATGAGGAAAACTGCAAAACTCTGAAGAAAGATATGAAGATCTATATGAGGAAAACTATAAAACTGTTGAAAGGCATTAAAGAACTAAATAAGAGATATTTTATGTTCATGAATGAGAAGTCTCAATATTATGAAAATGTCAGTTCTTCCCACTTAATGGATAGATTCAATGTTATCCCAATAAAGATCTCAGCAAATTATTTTGTTGATATTAACAAAGTGATTCTTAAGTTTATATAGAGAGGCAAATGGCCCAGAATAGGCAACACAATATTGAAGAAGAACAAAGACTGACACTACCTGACTTAAGACTTAATACAAAACTACAGCAATCATGACAGTGTGGAACTGGCAACAACAACATCAAAAAACACAGATAAATCATTTAGTGGAGCAGAATAAAGAGCTCCAAAATAGGCCCATGTAAGTATAGGCAACTAATCTTTGACAAAGGAGCAAAGGCAATGCAATGAAACAAAGGTAGTTTTCACAACAAATGATGCTGAAACAACTGGACACTTATGTACAAAAAAATGAATCTAAACGCAGACTTTACACTCTTCACAAAAAGTAACTTAAAATGAATTATAGACCTAGTTGTAAAAGGCAAAATATAAAACTCCTGGAAGATAATAAAGGAGAGAATTTAGATACCTAGGGTTTGGCAGTGCATTTTTAAATACAATACCAAAGACAAGATTCATCTTAAAAAGAACTTATAAGTTAGACTTTATTAAAATTAACAAATTTTTGCTCTATTAAAGGTGCTATCAGAAATATAATCAGACAAATGACAGACTAGGGGAAACATTTGCAAAAGACATGTCTTACAAAGGACTATTTTCCAAAATAAACAAAGAACTCTTAAAACTCACAATAGGAAAATGAACAACATTAAAAAAAATGGGCCAAATACCTTATCAGAAACCTTACCAAATAAGGTATACAGGTTGCAAATAAACATTTGTAAAGATGCTCCATATCATATGTCATTAAGGAAATGCAAAGTAAAATGAGATGTCACTACACACCTATCAGAATGGCTAAAATTCAGAACATTAACCAAACACCAAATGCTAGTGAAGATGAAGAACAACAGGAGTTCTCATCCATTGCTGGTGGGAATGCAAAATGGTAGTCAATTTAGAAGTCAGTTTGGCAGTTTCTTACAAATCTAAACATACTCTTAACCATTTAACCCAACAATCACATTTCTTGGTATTTACCCAAAGGATTTGAAAACTTACGTCCCCACAAAAACTTATACACAGATGCGTATAGCACTGTAATTGTAATTGCTCAAACTTGGAAGCAAGCAATATGTCCTTCAGTAGGTTAATGTACAAAACAACTGTAGTACATGCAGATAGTGGAATGTTATTCAGTACTGAAAAGATATGAGTAATCAAGATGTGAAAAGACATGGAGGAAACAATGCATATTAAGTGAAAGAAGCCAGTTTGAAAAGGCTACATAGAGTATAATTCCATCTATAGGATTCTGAAAATGGCAGAGCTATGAAGATAAAAATTAGCTAAAAAGATAATTGGGTGCCAGAATATAGGGAGGAGGAAGAGATGAATAGGTAAATCACAGAGGAATTTCACGGAAGTGAAACTACCCTGAAATGACACTACAATGGGGCATACTTGTCTTTACGCATTTGTTCAAAACCACAGAATGCACATCACCAAGAGTGAACCCTAATGTAAACTGCAGACTTCAGGTAATAATATGTCAATATATGTTTATCAGTTACAACAAAATTTAATACTCTGGTGGGGGATGTTGATATTGGAGGAGGCTATATGTATATGGGGGCAGAGGGTGTATGGGAAATCTCTGTACATTCTATTCAATTTTGCTTTGAACCTTTAAAACTGCTCTGAAAAATAAAGTTTATTTTAAACCAAACAAAGCAAACAAAAAACTTTTTCATCACTTGCTTAGTTCTCCTGAACAAATTTGACTTATTGTATCTAGGAAGAAACCACCAAATATTTGAATTTTTATACTTTCGTCTCCAGTTCTATAGAGCTATCTATCAGAATCCCTATCCTAACATTACTTACAAATAAATTCTAGTCTTTTAAAAAATAACTCACCATTATTTGAAACTGCCTAAATTCTTAACTCCTCTTACTGTCACTGATTCTTGAGAGTGCTATTGCATAACCAGTGTGTACTTCATCTAAATTAAGTAAGATCAATACTCCTGCTACACGAGCTAGAAGAAAACTATGTTGGGAGGATAACTTTTATACTTCCAGTTCGCCTCACTCAGTGTTTCACTTAAGATGAGTGACCTATTTGATTCCCGGTTTTGGGAGATGGAGCAGAACATACACAAATGGCTTATTGAATTAGTTATGCTATGGGTTGAGTTTCTGTTTGTTTTTGTTTGTTTGTTTGTTTGTTTTAAGACATAAAGATTAATTGTATGTAACAGAAGTTTATTTCTCTCTTACTTTTTGGCCCAGAGGTTGGTAGTAGTTTCACGAGTATTATGCCTGTTGGCTGAGAGAGCATCTGTTACCTTCAATTTCTAGCTTACTTTTCTTGTTTTTGGGTAGCTATTCTAGTTGTCACCATCTTCTAGCCAGCAGAGAGAAAGGAAATGGAGGGCAACAAGCCCTTGTGGCCACTTAGTCACAAGAGATGCTCAGAAATGTACTTTACATTTGGGCTATTGTGACTCAAAATTGAGGGGAGAGGGTTGGTTGTTAACAACTGGATGAGTGGATACTAAGAGATGATTTACAATCTCTTCCTCTCTGGCTACTCAAGTATCAATATATAATATTTTCCCCACTCTTGTATCCAAAAATGTAATACAACCTTCCATGTAGTCACTGCGTTCTACACAAAGTCTAGAGTCACTGGGTAATATGCAATGCTCTCTGTTGAGTTTGGATGTTACTCCTCAAGGTCTGGTGATGTATAAATTAATAAATCATTTCTCTTTCTCCACAATTTTCACAAAACACACACACACCCCTAATACACAGAAAAATGGGAAACAGAAATAGAGTATTGAAAACCAAAGGCCAATTTTGGCCATTTGGAATTGAAGAATGCATAGCAGTCACTAATGCACGGCAATGGCAAACTCCTGCTGGGCAGGAATTATAAAGCCTTTTTGAATTGTCAGTGGAAAAACTCCTTAGTTAGACACTAGTTCATGTCTGATTTATCCATTGTCATCCTTGACTTTGGCTTGCTTTCTGAAAGGTTCCTGCATGTCCATTATGTTATAATGGTTTTTTTTAATCATTCAGGCTTTTTATTTATTACATTATTAGGTCTACTCTTCCCTTAAATTAGCTGAGGTGACATGAGGCTATATAAGAGAAAAAACAGTCTTGGCTAGGAAAGAAACCATAATATGATCTCCATTACTAGGCTTCCTCCTATATCTGACTGAGAAATCTTAGGAAGAAACATTGGGAAAAGTTATTGGGATACAATTTTGTCCCTTTTGGTAGCAGCATGCAGAAAAAACCGGCAACACTGGTGTTTCCAATACATCACTAATCTCAGTCAATTTAAATTGCAAAACACAGGAAAGTGCTACAGTCTAAATGTAGGTGGCTTGTGGTTTGTGTGTGCTGTGGTTTAAATTCTGATCTCCATGGTTATGGTATTAGGAGGTGTGGAGTGATTAGGAGTTGGGGAATAATCTCTTCCTTTGGGAAATGATTAGGTCATGGGGATATATCCCACAAATGAGATTAGCGGCCCTATAAAAGAGGGCCAGAGAGAGACCCTTCATCTCTTCTACCGTGTGAGAACACAGAAAAAAGGCAATCTACAAACCTGAAAGTGGACCCTCACCAGACACCAAATCTGTTTGCATCTTAACCCTGGACTTCCCGGGCTCCAGAACTATGATAAATAATTTTCTATTGTTTATAGGCTACCTACCTTATGGTATTTTGTTATAGCAGCATAAATAGACTAAGGCAATAAAAACCTTTTTCTTTTGACAACAATATGTTCCATTCCAACTCTGCTTGCAATCTGGCTACTTTTTCCTATCTTCATTTGCATCTTTCAGAATCTTTCTAAAAGCCACAAGGTGAAGTCACACACAATGCAACACATTTACCTTTTCAGAACTGCTTTCAGGCTTGGAAAGCACGTGGATCACTTTCCAAACACTTTGTCATGACATAATAAAGGTTACCAGATGATTACCAGATTTTTAAAACTAAAATTTTATGTCCTGATGTGCACAGCCCACCTGGGAAGCTGATGCTTAATTTGCAATTTTTATTATGGCAGCATTATATTAGTAGGTTCCAAATCATATATTAATTATGATGCAGCATAAATTACCATATCTGTTAGCCCCCCAAATACAGTCGGTCAAGCAAAAAAGAATTTATTTTTCATGTAAATTCTAGAGGAATATGAAGGTTTTAGAATGTCTTGGTGACTCAACCAAAAGGTAATCCAGAGATCCAGGCTGGTGGAGTCACTCTGCTATCCTTAGAAAGTAGTGACTGTGTCTAATGTACTATTTTCTGTCATGTCTTCAGATCCAGACAGGAAGAAAGACAAAATAGATGGTAGTATATTTTCTTTTTAAGGACGTGACCTGGAATTTGTTTATTTCACTTTATTTATCATTACATCTGGATGGTACAAGAAGCAAGACAGCCTTGGCCTCTAGCTAGGCATCCATTTTCCCTGATGAAATTCCATGGGGAGGAGGCACACTTCTAATGTTATGAAAGGAATTGTGATATTGGGAGACAATTAATCATCTCTGTCACATCTAAGCAGAGCATGGATGCATTCTTTTTTACTGTTCATACTCTCTGTGTATAAAATATACTTGGAGTGAGGCCAAGGGCCTGTCTTTAATGACTCCTAGAAGCCAATTTCTTTCTATACTCATTCTAAGTGGCTGAGGCAACCATTTCTTTTCTTGCACCTGGCTGGAGAAATGAAATTCTGTAGAACCAATTTACCCTGCGGATGTATCCTAGCCATGTAATAAAAGGGGAAAGCTGCAGTTTAGTTTTACTAGGCATAGATTTGTTATTTTGATCTCAGTATATCTTACTCCTGTGCTTATTCATCATTTGATTCTGAATTTGGTAGGGAAGAAAAGAGTGTAATTTATCAGTTGTACTGATAAACTAGCTACTGCCAGGTTAAGAAGCTACATTAAAGAATGAATAGATTTTGCAGTTACAAAATCTATTCATTCTTTAATGTAGCTTCTTAACCTGGCAGTAGCTTTTTTTGCTGTGCGTAAATTTACATACCTACTTTACTGATTTAGCTACTTCATTTTGCCCAAAACCATGGACATCTTTCAGCCCTCACCTTACTCGATCGCTTGATGGTTCTTGATGGAGTTAGATGTTCACTTTTTATTTAACTGCTAATTTTTCTAATTTGTTTTCATGATTTCATACTTCCCTGATACAACTACTATCTCAGTGGCTGACCCTTTCTTTTTCTTTGTTTACTTTCTGTTTATTCAGACTCTAATTATTGGACTTCCTGAGGGCTTGGCTCTGAGATTTGTTCTTACATACTCTCTGTGGTAAGTTGCATTATTGTACACCAATATTTATTTTCCCTTTCTTTTTTTTTTTTTTACTCTCAGCCTTCTAACGAAATATAATTTTTTATCCCATTGGCGAAGTGACACTTTTTCTAGCTTAATGTTAGCAGGTTTGCCACATGCTATGTCTGAGCAAGAGCTACAAATACAATAGCATAATTTGGCTTAGCTTCTCTTGTTTTTCCCCGCTTCTGTGAGAAAAGTCACATCCTACATTGAAGGTATCCATATTCCCCAGTCTAGAATTAAAAGGACAATTGTAGAAGACACAAATATGTCCCACAGACTAGAGCAGAGGCACAACCATCCCACAGAATCCACAAAAAGGGAATGAGAAATAAACCTGTGCTGCTGTCAGCCACTGAGCTTTTGGGCTTGTTAGTTACACAACATAAACTCTCAAGAGCTAACTAATATAAAAATTGGCACCTGCAACTATTGTCCTACTAAAACCTTTATTATGTCATGACAAAGTATTTGGAACATGAACCACATGCTTTCCAAGCCTGAGGGCAGTTCAGAAAAGGTAAGTGTGTTGCATTGTGTGTTACGTCACCATGTAGCTTTTAGCAAGATTCTGAAAATAAGACCGTCATCAAACAGGTGTCCAGCACTATACCTGGAACAAAGGAATTAAATTATAGAGATGCCAAGACTCTGACTTAGGCCTTGCTAAGTTTTCCTGTTGGATCATATGCCTTTTTGTCTCATCATACTTTGACACAACTGTCTATTCTTCACTGAATTTAAGCATATATATATGCAGTTTTCCTTGGGTCTTTGGGTCTTCATTTCTGAACTGTCCGATGTCAGATAAAACTTTGGTTAAGTAAATGTTTTATGCTTTTCTTTTTTTAGTCTATTTTTTGTTACAGGGATGTCAGCTGTTAACCTTGCAATAGTTAAGGAAGAACACTATTATTTTTTCTCCCCTACATTATCTGATTGAATTTCAGATTTTTATGTACCACTGATTGATTGCTCTGTGTCTCCCATGATTCTTTTTTAAAACAGCAATGCTTTTTTGGTGAATATTCCACCATTTTATGACGGATGTATAAGCAAGAGTATCAGCATTTAGACTTAAAACAGAGATTATCACAAAATGATGAACTTAGAGTCTGATGCCATAATATCTTTTTGAAGTTGTGTTTTCTGTGCAGTAGTAAATAAACATTTGTGACTAAGGGGCACAGTGTGTTAATAGATTATCATTTATTAATATTCACCCATTCTTATCCTTTCAACCACCTGCCCCATGGGAAAAGTATTTTTTTTATTTCATTTTTTTTCTTAACTTGCGATGAGACTTAATTTTGGCCTAAAGAATATGGATGGCCATGATATTTAGCAAACTGAAGCATTAAATGTGGTTGCATGAAACAGCTTAGCCTCCTTATTGTGCTTCTATCACAAGAAAGATGTGATTTATATACAGGTTGTTCTTTCAGTATGAAGGAGAAAACTCAAAGAACAGCAAAAAGCAGAGACTCAGAGAATCCGTAGTATATATATGCAACATGAGCAAGAAATAAACTTTCGTTGTAAGTTTCTGAAATTTGGGGGATGTATGTGCAAGACTTTTGTATTGGTTCGAACCCCGAGAGTGCGCCAACAAACAACACAAGGCCGTGTGGAGCAATATGCTGTTTTAATGAGCGCCTGGGTGCAGACGGCCTGAGGCCTAAAATGGCATCAGCCCCAAATGAGGACAGGGGAGGGGTTTTATGGTCTCCTGTAAACAGGAAGTGTCTCAGTCTGATGTAACTGCTATGTGGTACCTGGACGACCTCTCTCTTGGTCTTCAGGGGATACGTGTCTTCTGGCCAGCTCTCTTCCTGCTTCTGCTATCTTGCTGATGCATGCTGCTGGCACAAGTGGCCTTGTCCCTTGGACTGGGCCTGAGAAAGGAGGAGTTATTCATCCCCCAGCAGCTTCCAGGCCCCCAGAAAGACTTTCAGTATGTTTCTCAGTGTAAACATATCATGATGTCTAGCTGCCAAACACACTTCTTATATTTGGGGAATTTCTCACTAATTGAATTCTTCCAGTCCAATGTAGAAATCAATCAAGGATTCACTTTTTATGCTACTTTACAGCAAAGGCTCAGACTCATAAACTAGTATCTGCTAAGCTAATGATGCTCATCTACAATGAACTTCAATTAAGAAGTAATAAACGTGAGAAATCAGGTGCCACATGAAATCTATGTTTAGTTGAGAATGGCAGTGGAGACTTTCAGGGGCAGTGATGTGAGATCAGGCACCCAGTGCCCATGGTCACTGATGCCAGGTAAAGTTTCTGATCCTAGAAGCAGTGACAGAAGTTCTTCACTGGCACAATCCTGCAGTGTATTTTGGATGTAGAATCGTTTGTGTGGCCTCCAAGCCTGTTTCCTCTGCCCTTCCAAAAAGTCAATGAGCTATCTAATAAGCTGCAATAAGACCTTTCACTGCTTTAATTTGCTGCACTGTATTCTAATTTTCTTTCTTTCTTTCTTTCTTTTGCTTAGCTTTTTGCATTTGCTGATGGTGTGCTATCTGCCTGGGCATTTTTTCACAGCTCTTCTTCAGACAGTCTCTCACTTCAAAAATTTTTTTCTTTAAGGTGTCCTTCTCTAACATTTAAGAATACTAACCATGCTTCTTGTTCTGTTCAAATTTGTAATTTTCTCAGAGGATCCTTTTTATTTTTCCTATAACACCAAAAACTATAATATTTTATTTATTGGTTTATTTTCTCTTTCCGTCACTAGAATATAAACGGCATAATAGCAGAGATCATTCATATTTTGGTCCCAGTTTTATCTCCAGGTCTCATCAAAATATACATTGCATGGTAGAAACTCCATGCACATTTTTGAATGAATGAGTTAATAAATAGATGAATGGGGTTGGGTTAGGCAATTGAGAAATGTGATGAAGATTTGAAACTGTTAGAGGAAAGGCAGAGAAAAATGGGCAAGGATTTTCAAGCAATGTTTAAGTTCCAAGTAAGACTTGTATATTCTTGTGCTTTTTTTCCCCTTTAGTACAGCTAGAGAAAGGCATAAGAAGAAAAAAGGAGGCATGGTCTTCATACAGCATCAGGGCTTTTTTGATATGCAAATGAGGTGAAAGAAAAAAGCGCAAGGGAATTAAGGAAATTGAAGGTATTTATGAGCAAGCAGTTTAGGTCATTTACAATACAGCTCATAGAAAAGTGAATGTTACAAGAGGCTGTTGATAGACTGGAGAAAATGAAGGAATCAAGAGGTGAAGTCCAAATGTAGTACAATAAAAGAAGTTAGAATGGTAGATGATAGGAGACACTATCAAAGTACAGTGTATTTATTACATTTTAACTTTCCTGAAGCTGAAACATTTCTGTAGCCATATTTCTAAGTACTGAAATGGAATAGATTTAAAATTCATTTGAGATCAAAGGTGAAGACGTGTTTGGGTGACTCTTTTAGACTTTGAAATCAGTAGAGATAACTTTTGCTATTTTATTTCCTAAAACTCAACCTTTTTGCTATGGAATAATTTCACACAATTAAATTTAATTCAACAGAAATTTGTTAAGTATAAGACCCAGGTACACTTAGGCCTTCTAACCTCTCTGTAAGAATTAGGTAAAGGCATCCCTTTCTCTGGGCAGAGAAATCCTCAAGACAGAGTGCACAGTTTAGGGAATAGAGAATGGACTGTATTATAGATCCTGGTTCTTCTTTAGGCTTGGTACTTTGTGCTTGGCACCTCTTACACAAACATACAATGGGGCTTTAAATACAGTTTATGAAAGAAACTGTCAGCGGGGAGGAAAGCAAAGCCAGTGAAAGCTACTGAATCCCTGGCATGTACCAGCTCTTGTGTTAAGGATTTCAAACAAGTTATCTCTTTTAATTCTCATCACAACCATATACGAGCAGGTTATTGTTTCAATTTTCCAAGTAAGATAATTAATTTTTTTTTTTTTTTTTGAGACGGAGTTTCTCTTTTTTGCCCAGGCTGGAGTGCAGTGGCATGATCTCAGCGGTTTCAAGCAATTCTCCCACCTCAGCCTCCTGAGTACCTGGGATTACAAGCACCCGCCACCACGCCCTGCTAATTTTTGTATTTTTAGGAGAGATGGGGTTTCACCATATTGGCCAGGCTGGCCTCAAACTCCTGACCTTGCGATCTACCCGTCTCAGCCTCCCAAAGTGCTGGGATTACAGGCGTGAGCCACCGCGCCTGGCCAATTGAATTTTTAATACACTGAATAACGTACCCAACTTTACACAGCTATGTTAAATGGTAGAATGATAATATGAACCCTTTCAGTTAGGTTTATTTGTTTTGTTTTGTTTCATTTTTCTGTTCAACAAGTGGCCTCCAAAGTAAGTGGCTTAAAACAATACATCTTTGTTTTTTTCTTATGGTTCTGTGGATTACGTAGGCAAGTTCTTCTGGTCTGAGCCAGTTTGTTTGGAAAGAGACTGAGTAATCTAGGCAACCTCACTCACATATCTGAGATGGGAGAGGGTAGCTGGGAAGGTTTGGGAGCTCTCTCTGAATGGTTTTTCATCATTTGAGAAGTCATCTCCAACTTGTTCACCTGGTGGAGGGTTTCTAACAGCAAGAAATAGTAACAACTTAGTCTGCAAACAGTTTTTGTGACTCTACACCACATTTATTAATGTCCCAGAGGGTAAAGCAAGTCATATAGCCAAGACCAGATTTAAAGGAAAGATAAATGCTCTTTTTAACAGGAGGAGAGGCCAAACGACAGCACAAAGGAACATATATACAGGAAGGGAGAGATTTGTGAGTGTTTTGTAATCTACCTCGAGAACCTAACTCATGCTTTTTTTTTTTTTAATTATATCATATTGCTTGTTTTTACCATAGCACATTTTCACTGAGTATTCTTATTAATTCCAAGATAGAGACAAACATGGTCCAAGCCTTTATGCAACTGTGGAAACAAAAGTAAACTAATATTTATTTAGGACCTTCTCCATACTAAGCACCATCCTAGGAGTTCCCATTACTTGATAATCATATTAGAGAGCTAGTAATCTGGGGAATAATGCTGTCTTCATGCAGTCTGCAATTCATTAATCAGGTTAAATTATATTCTAAAAATTCAAATCAAGTACTGTTGTGGCAGGACAGGTCTCACGAACGAACGCAGGCCTCCATAACAATTGTTTCAGCACTGACTGAGTGGTTAATTTAGATATTAAAAGCTGATAGAGCCAGTGCCCTTATACAAAGGCTGGAATGTAACAAAAGCCCACCAAGCATTTTGCCTAGGCCTTTCGTGGGCTGCATGACAAAATAATGAAGGAATTCTTAACAGGACCCATTGAGGATTAAACAAGTTTTACTGGGGGTCTGAGGAAACTCCCCAGGCCTCCACAAACAAATTTATTGGGGATCTGAAGTAACTCCCCAAACCTGCATGATTTAGCAGGAGACAATATAAGGGTAATCACCCCAGCACCTGGACCCATTTAGATTCTCAAGTAAATTTACTGAGGCTCTAGGGGAAGGTCTTCAGGACTCAGATCTTAGTTATAGATTAAAAGAAGTTAATCATTTATGTCTTTAGATGAATGCACACTTACACATAAACATGTAGCTGAAAAAGTATATAAGCTCTGGAAAACATTGGAATTTTGAGTTGGTCTGGCAACAATTTCCAGGCCTTCTCCCTGTAACTGGTTGCAGAAATACAAACTCTCCTCTTCCCCCGTTCATCTGCATCTCATTACTGGGCTGTGAGAAATAGCAGCCCAACCCTCAGTTTGGTCTGGGAACACTATGGAAAGAAGTTGTAAATATCAGTAGAGATATAGATCTGTAACATCAATAAAAAAATTACTTTTATGTTATCTTTTTGGATGATGGACTTTTCTTGCCAAAGATACCACTGCATAACAAAATATAGTTAATTTTAGGCTATAAAATATGGCCACCAATATACAACAGATTATCCTGAGAATAAAACATATGCACATGCATATATGAATATATAGCATTTGAAATATTACTTATTGACAAATTGGATGTATATAGATGGGTGGATACTACAGTAATTTCAGAAGTTCTTCATGGTGGTCTGGATATGGCTGAAAATACAATGTTTGACTTAATTAATAGTATCATTAGCAATGTTTATACCAAATGCCAATCTTTGGGTTAAATGCTGTCCACAGATTTTCTCATTTTATCTTCACAATAACATGAGGCAGGTAATGCTGTTACTCTCACTTTATGAATAGGAAAATAACAAAGAAGCAGGAAGTTTAAGTAATTTGCCCACAGTCACATACTTAGTAAAATGATAGAGATAATATTTCCATTCAGCATTTTTACCCCAGAGTTTGAACATTTAACTAATAAATTTATTCTGCTTCTGTTTACATCAATTATTTTTTAAAAGTTTTATTTCTATAGCTTTTGGAATACAAGTGGTTTTTTGGTTACATGGATGAATTATATTGCGGTGAATTCTGAGATTTTAGTGCACCTGTCACCTGAGTAGTGTACATTGTACCTAATATGTAGTATAATATGTAGTATTTTATCCCTAGCCAGTCTCCCACCCTCTCCTTTCTGAGTCTCTAAAGTCCATTATATCTCTCCGTATGCGTCGGCGTACTCATAGCTTAGCTTCCACTGATAAGTGAGAACATATGGTTTTTGGTTTTCCACTCCTGTGGTACTTCACTTAGAATAACGGCCTCCAGCTCCATCCAAGTTGCTGCAAAAGACATTATTTTGTTCCTTTCATGGCTTAGTACTAGTCCATGGTGTATATATACCACATTTTATTTATCCACTCATTAATTGATGGGCGCTTAGGTTGGTACCACGTCTTTACACTTATGAATTGTGTTGCTATAAACATACATGTGCCAGTGTCTTTTTCATATAATGGCTTCTTTTCCTTTTGGCAGCTACCCAGCAGTGGAATTGCTGGATCAAATGGTAGATGTACTTTTAGTTCTTTAAGGAATTTACATACTGTTTTCCATAGAGGTTGTACTAATTTCCACTACCAGCAGCAGTATACAAGTGTTCCCTTTTCCCCACACGCATGCTAACATCTACTGTTTTTTGACTTTTTAATAATGACCATTCTTGCAGGAGTAGGGTAGTATCTCCTTGTGATTTTAATTTCCATTTCCCTGATTAGTGATGTTAAGCATTTTTTCATGTTTGTTGGCCATTTGTAAATCTTCTTTTGAGAAACATCTATTTAAGTCTTTTGCCTATTTTTGATTGGATTATATTTTTTCTTGCTGATTTGTTTCAGCTTCCTGTAGATTCTGGATACAAGTCCTTTGTCATATGCATAGCTTGCAATTATTTTCTCCTATTCTGTGGGTTGTCTGTTTACTCTGATTATTATTTCTTTTGCTGTGCAAAAGATTTTAGTTTAATTAGGTCCTATTTATTTATTTTCCAACATGATCTTCTAGGATTTTTATGGGTTCAGGTCTTAGATTTAAGTCTTTGATCTACCTTGAGTTGATTTTTGTATAAGGTGGCTTGCCAGTTTTCCCAGAACCATTTGTAAATAAGTTGCCCATTCCCCAATTTATATTTTTGTATGCTTTGTCAAAGATCAGTTGGCTGTACATATTTGGCCTTATTTATGGGTTCTCTATTCTGTTTTATTGGTCTATGTGCATACTTTCATGCTAGTACCATGCTGTTTTGGTAACTATAGCCATGTAGTATAAATTCTAGTAATGTGGTGCCTTCAGATTTGTTCTTTTTGCTTAGGAATGCTTTGGCTATTCTGGCTCATTTTTGGTTCTATATGAATTTTAGGATTGTTTTTTCTAAGTCTGTAAAAAATGATGTTGGTATTTTGATGGGAATTGCATCTAATCTGTAGATTGCTTTGGGCAGTATGGCCATTTTCACGATATTGATTCTTTCAGTACATGAGCATGGGATGGGTTTCCATTTCTTTGTGTCATCAGTGTTTCTCAGCAGTGTTTTGTAGTTCTCTTTGTAGAGATCTTTTACCTCCTTGGTTAAGTATATATTCCTAGGTATTTTATTTTTTGTGCAGTTTATAAAAGGGATTGAGTTCTTGATTTGATTCTCAGTTTGGTTGTTGGTAATGTATAACACTGCTACTAATTTGTATACATTTATTTTATAATCTGAGACGTTACTGATTTCATCTGTCAAATCTAGGAGTCTTTTGGAGGAATCTAGCATTTTCTAGGTATAAATCATATGTCATCTGCAAACAACGATAGTTTGACTTCCTCTTTTCCATTTTGGATGCCCTTTATTTCTTTCTCTTGCCTAATTACTGTGGCTAGAACATCCAGAGCTACATTAAATAGGAGTGAAGAAAGTGAACATTCTTTAATGTAGCTTCTTAACTTGGCAGTAGCTTTTTTGTTCTGCTTAAATTTACGTGTCTATTTTACTGATTTAGCTACTTCATTTTGTCTAAGCCCACGGACGTCTTTCAGTCCTCATCTTACTCAATCTCTTAATCATTCTTGATGGAGTTAGATATTCACTTTTTATTTAACTGCTAACTTTTCTAATTTGTTTACATGATTTCATACTTCCTTGATACACCTACTGTCTCACCGGCTGACCCTTTCTTTCTCTTTATTTACTCCTTGTTTATTCAGACTCTAATTATTGTAGTTCCTGAGGGGTCAGTTCTGAGAGATGACCATGTGGTTTTTGTTTTTGATTCTGTTTATGTGATGTATCAGATTTATTGACTTGCATATGTTAAACCATCCCTGAATCCCTGGGATGAAACTCACTTGATCATGACATATTATCTTTTGGATGTGTTGTTTAAATTGGCATTCTGGTATTTTGTTGAGGATTTTTGTATCTGTGTTCATCAGGGATATTGGTTTGTGGTTTTCTTTTTTTGTTGTTGTTGTGTCCTTTCTTGGTTTTGGAATCAGGGTGATATTGGCTTTATAGAATGACTTAGGGAGGATTCCCTCTTTCTCAATCTTTTGGAGTAGTTTCAATAGGATTGGTACCAATTCTTCTTTGAATGTCTGGTAGAATTCAGCTGTGAATCCATCTGGTCCTGGGATTTTGTTGTTTTTGTTGGCAATTTTTAATTAGTGATTCAATCTTGCTGCTCATTATTGGTCTGTTCAGGGTTTCTATTTCTTCTCAATTTAATCTAGGAGGATTGTATGTTTCTAGGAATTTATCCATTTCCTCTAGGTTTCCTAGTTTGTATGTATAAAGATGTTCACAGTCGCCTCAAATGATTGTTTATATTTCTGTGGTGTTTGTGGTACTGTCTCCAGTTTTATTTCTAACAGAGCTTATTTGGATCTTCTCTCTTTTCTTGGATAATCTAGCTAGTGGTCCATTAATTTTGTTTTATCTTTTCAAACAACCAACTTTATCTTTTGTATTTTTTTGTTGAATTTCATTTAGTTATATTCTTATCTTTATTATTTAGTTTCTTCTGCTAGCTTTGGGTTTAGTTTCTTTTTGTTTCTCTAGTTCCTGAGGTGTGACATTGGGTTGTCAATTTTTCCTCTTTCAGACTGTTTGATGTAGGCATTTAGCAATATAAATTTTCCTCTTAGCACTGCTTTTGGTATGTCCCAGAGGTTTTGATAACTCATATCATTATTATTATTCAATTCAAATAATTTTAAAATTTCCATTTTGATTTTATTGTTAAGCCAGAAATCATTCAGGAGCAGATAATTAATTTCTATGTATTTGTATAGTTTGGAGGGTTCCTTTGGAGTTGATTTCTTGTTTTATTCTGCTGTGGTCTGAGAAGATATTTGATATGATTTTGATTTTATAAAATTTATTAAGACATGTTTTGTGGCATATAATATGTTCTATCTTGGAGAATGTTCCATGTGCTGAAGAAGAATGTATATTCTGTAGTTCTTGGGTAGAATATTCTGTAAATATCAGTTATGTCCATTTTTCTCTAGCATGTCATTTAAGTCCATTGTTTTTTGTTGACTTTGTCTCCATGATCTATCAGACTTTTGGGTTAGAGCTGCAGACTGTCCTAGAGCCCAGCACTGCAACTGTGCCTCTGCTGAAAGAAACTTCCCACCAGTAGAAACATCTGGTGTTCAAGGCCCTTTGTCTGGATTATTTTGTCCCATGGGGTGTTCCCTTGATGTTGTGCACTGTTCTTTCTCCTAGGAGCCAGAATACTGTGAGTGTTGTTGCTCTTCTGGGTCTAGCCACTCAGTGAATTTGCCATACTCCAGGCTGGCACTGGGAAATGTCTGCAGGGAATCTAGTGATGTGACCTGTGTTCAAATCTCCCAGCAATGAGTAGTAGCACTAAGTGGCTAAACATACAGATTTTTACAAGTATATGGAGACCCCCCTCCATAGAAAAAGCTCTAATGGGGGTGACTGGGGGATGACATAGACTCTGTGAAATTCCTTTGTTGTAGATAGTCTTAGCGTGTTCGGGAATGCCAGTTATAGTACTAATGAACCGGTCACTTGGATAGACTCAGGACATCCTGGTTAGCCAGAGTGATGCAGGCAGTGGTGATAGCTGAGGTTTTCCCTTTGTAGGTGCAGTGTTATTCTACCAGGAGATGCTATAATGGATTGTGTTGATTGCCCTCCAGCCGGATGTGGGTGCTTGCAAAAGAACACCATCTATGGTAGTAGCAGTGGGATTTTTACTTGCTTTACCTTGCCCTGGGTGGAGGTACTCTGGTTCCTTAGACAATGGGTGGGGCCATATATCTCCTCATAGTTTCTGTCCTTTGTGTTAACCCATTTATGCCTAGATTTCCATTATTGGAACACTAAGCTTGTGGGAATTATTTATAGCCTACTGCTCAAGGTCATCGCCAACGTCTGATTTTTCACAAAAAATATTTGCAACCTCCTGCATAAATAGGTTAAACTTCTAGGGCAGGTGATGGGGCAAAGCCAGGTGATGGGGCAAAGCCAGGTGGGGGCTGTGTCAGGTGGGTTAGTGCCTCTGACTCTCTGCTGCAGGGCAAGCAGCAGCCTCTGTGAGTGCCAGGGGTGGTTCTCAGGCCACTGGATGGATGTTCCAGAGAAGAGTGTTTCTTCCTCTGCTGCACAAGAGAGGTTGCACAGGTAGTGGGGAGTAGCAGGCAGTGGTAAGACCCACACAGCTCCCACACACTTGGTGAGGCAGATCCACTCCCTCAGTGTTCCACTGGCAGCAGTGAGCTAAGTTCCAGGCAGCCTGCACTCAGAACTTACAATTGCCCTGGGTCATAAGCTTTTCTCTCAGAGATAGCAACTGTGGCTTTCAGGCCACACCCCTCCCCATTGACTGGCAAAGCCTATGGATGTGGCTGCAGCCTCCTTTTCATTCACCCTCCCACCATCCCTGGTGAAGAAAGTTTGTCTCCCCTGAAATTATATCATGAAACCCAGTTGGGGGCTTCTTTCAACCTGAAACCACTGCCTGAACTATTTGACCTCTGCAGGATTCCCTGTGAGGAGCAATAAGAAATTGCTTCCCTCAGTCCATGCTGGAGGTTGTGAGTGCACATAAGGGTCTTCCCACCAGTGCCCCCACTTTTATATTCCTTGGCCCTCCCTAAGTCAGTTCCTGTGCTGGATAGGATTAAGGCCTCCCCCCATTGGCCTAGGCTTTCAGGGTCCCTAGGGGGTGTGTGTATTCTGGAGGCAATCTCTCCTCTTCTCACATTCTGAGGACTCACAGCCCCTTGCCTTACTCACAGTGTAGGCTGCAGCCTGCTGCTGCCTTCAAAAGGTCTATGGATTCCTTCAGTTTTTCTGTTCAGTTCCTGTATCACTTCTTTAAGAAAAAGTTCCCAGTGTGAATTGCTACACACTATTTGTTCTTCCAAGTAGGAGAGATATGCTAGCACTGCCTGTAATCTGCCATCTTGGAACGAAAAAGAAAAAAAACCTAAACTACATAAACCATTTTTTATGATTAGTTATTGAGAAGTGTGTAGAGGAAGCAAAACTACCTCTATCCTCTTAGCAAAATTGGCATCAGTCATATCAATTGGAGAGAAACATACAGATTTTCACACGTACATGGGAACCGCCCCTAGAAAAATAAAGACCCAAAGAAGAAGTAGGAGCTGAATGCTGGTATCCTAAGTTGGATAAAGAGTACACAATTTTGAAAACATGACAAGACAAAGGGTCTTGGGTTAGGGCAGTTAATTATTGAGAAACAGCTATGTAGATTAGGGTCAGTTTAACAAGGTTTGTTTGTACAGATTTCCCCCAGCCTTGATTCCTCATCTTTGATGATAGGAATATTTCTTTCCTCTTGGTACAGGAAGGGCACCTTTCCCCTAGGAGTTTCATCTCCTGTTTTAGGAAGAAAAAGGAAGATCAGGGTGCCTTTTGCCGCTGTTTTTTTTTTAAGTGCCTTTAACTCAAAATAATCTTGATGACAAAGTGGCATATTTTTTTGGGGGGGCATATTCTGCCATCCTTCAAGTCAAATAAATCACATTGACATCTACTAAACCTTAAAACAGCCCAAGTTTCATGGGTGTTTGCATAAGTCCAAACTCATCAAATTGTACACATTAAATATATGCAGTTCTTTGTATACCAATTTTACCTCAATAAAGCTGTTTTAAAAAATAGCCTAAGGTTTTTGCTGATAGAGTATCATGGACAAGGTTAAAGTTTACTAACTCAAAGAGATTACTGTTGCTCTTTTCACCCCATTTGAAGAGGAAAATTCAGAATTATATTGTGGTGAATTCTTTAAATTATCTCAATTCTCATTCTTTTCTTCTTCCTTTGGGAGATGTTTAAAGGCTGATAGATGCCTCTCGTCTGGGCACAAATTAGGTTCCACTAACAAGATGCACTGTTGTGAGTTCTGGAGGGTGACAATAAGGCAGAATCCTTCTTCCTGAGATTCTTGGTTCTTTGAAACAAAGTTTGAAAGTGTGCAGGTATCTAGTACCAGCATTTCTACATCCATTCTTCCACCTTCATGTTGCTAAGAAGCTATGGCTATAGCAGATGTTAATCAGACTGATGAATCAATAAACTGCAGCTCCGGTTGCCTATTCTTCAGCCTCATGTTTTCGAGAAGCAGTTGTGGTGGCAACGTGGGCAGCGAAGCTTCTTGCTTCTTGAATATTTCTGGTGGTCACCTCAGAGGTGACAGCTTCCATAGTGATAAAATAGCCACAATGTACATGAAAAGCAAAATTACACATTAAATGCATAGAGTTGGTGTGCTACACCCATTAACTCGTCATTTAACATTAGGTAAGCATTAGGAGATATAACTAATGCTAAATGACGAGTTAATGGGTGCAGCACACCAACATGGCACATGCATACATATGTAACAAACCTGCACCTTGTGCACATGTACCCTAAAACTTAAAGTATAATAATAATAAAATTAAATAAATAAATAAATATGTAGAGTTATCTCATGTGTAGGGACAATCTATAAAATATGAAAATATGCAAGACTCCATTCCTCAGAATATAGAATTATATAATCAAACACTGATTTGAGAATTAATGTTTATATTTGGACATATAGTACACTATTTTATGTGTTTTTTCAACTGTGTCCAGAATATATTATAATGTGAAATATTATTAAATATTTATTATGTGATAGTTACATCACATTTTAGAGTATAATGTGCTTTATAATCTGTTACTTCTTTATTTACATATATTTTTATCTATTAGACTGGTTCAGCTAATATTTACACTGGGGGTCTGTTTATTGTGTGTGTGTGTGTGTTTTTTTTTATCAGCCTATAGAAAATTAGTGTTGGAGGGACTGTCCAATCCAATTTTACGGGTGATTAAATTGAGGTTAAGAGTTTAAGAGACTTTGTCTGGTGAACACATTAATTTAGTGTCAAATTAGGAACTAGAACTCTGACCAGAACAATCCAGTTCAATATTTCTTATACTGTCCTGCACTGCTAAAGACAGGGAGAAAATTACAGGGAATACAAAGGAAATTGAAAATGAGATTAGAGAAGTAGGTGTTAAACAGAAATGTATGCCAGGATCATGCAGGTAATTTTATATATGCTGACACACTACAGAGTGACTAAATTTGAATCTCTGGCAGTAGATAAGTCCAGGTGACACAGTTAGGCACAGCCACATAAGAATTAGTAAGCTGAAGAAGGATGCTGTTTGATAAAGGTCAGTATCTAAAAATCACTTCTGAAATGCTTGACTTGAACTCCATTCTCAGACCTAAACTTTATTACTGGGAATAGCATGTGGTATCACTAACCAGATCCCTTCTTAAAATTCTTCCCTCTCTTGGTTTCTCAGACTTTCTCCTGTTGGTCTTTCTATTTCTTTTTGAGTCTCCTGTGAAGGCTCTCATTCCTCTAGTTGCCTTTTTCATGCTGGTGTTCTCTTCTACAGTTAGAGTGGTGGTTCTCAAAAAGGAGCAATTTGGCAATGTCTGGACACATTTTTTATTGTCAGGCCTCAGGGTGTATGACTGGCATCTAGTCGGTAGACACCAGGGGCACTGCTAAATATCCTGCAATGCACAGAACAGGCTCCCACAACAAAGGATTCTCTGGTCCAAAATGTTGATAATATCAAAGTTGAGACACCTTGCATTGGAGTATAATGTCTGTGTGCTCAGGACTGTTTCACTTACACAGAGTAAGTCAGAAAGGCAAGCACTTATGTGTGAAGTAACATTCAAATCATTTTTTCTTTTAAATAGTAGAGCATTGGCTACAAATTCTTTAGCCACTGTGGAGCACATTGGAGGACAGGAACTGCTTCTCATTCATCTTTACATCCATAGTGTTTAGAATAGGAGGCTCTAGAAAAGTTTGACTTTTAAAATAGCCTGAAGACATGGAAAGTAGGGAATTTCATTTACTAAAATGACTACAGTTCCATGAAATGCATTAATCCAAAAGGCAAATAATGCAAGGAACTAATGTCAACTTCATATTTTCCAAACTTTGATTGAGGGCAGTAAATTCACTGAAAGAATCAGATTAACTATTTGTAAAATAACCTTATTGCAGAAATCAACATATCACATAATATCTCCCAGAAATATAAGCACTGATTTCTGGTTCCCTTTTTCTCACTCATAGGGAAGAGCAAGATAGAGAATGCTGTTAGTAACAAGCAGCTTTCAAACATCTACACTTCAGCTTTGGGTCTTTACTTCATCTAGGAATGAAAAGGATATATTCTTGTGAATCTGTGTTAGGTCTTTGATGCATGGTGATTAAATTATGACTGGCCTGAATTCAGTAATGCTGTTTATCAAGCTCTATACTAAAAGAACAGATCACTTTTAATTGAAATGGATTTTATTTTAATTTCATAATGCCTAACATAGAATGAGAGAAATGAGAAAAGTGAGAAGAAATTCTATTTCCCATTATCTCAGTGATTACCAGTTGCTAATTTTATATTTTACTAAATTAGGTACTTTATTAAATAGATAAGAAAAAACAACAAGAAAAAGGTAACATGATGCAAAATGTAGACTTATACACATGCTTATTATTTCTGTAAAACATGTTGAGTGCCCTCATATAAAAAAAGATTTAATGCTTAGAAAGTTCTAAAACCTAAAAGGTCTTATCTCATGCTTAGCTAATTATTTTGACAGGAGTCTAACTGATGTGTGGTTTTCCGTGCAAATGAGTTTGTGGCAAACAAGATGACTGTCATCTACATAAACACTCCATAACTAATTCTAATCTCCACAGAGAGATTAAGTAGTGAAAGTTAGCAATTAGAATTCAGTGGCAATGTTTTCCTCTGCAATTGATTAGTAGACAGGCTATAAACAGTTCCACTAATTACTTTCTTTTTGGAACTCCAGACTACTCAGTCTTTTATGTACTTTGTTTTTCTCTAAAACATCTCTTTTTTAGACACATTCTCCTCTCTAGATCACCAGGTTAATTTTCCAGTTTTATCCTCTTTTTCTTATAATCTTTTTTTTTCTGTCTTATCTGGTTTTCATTTTTCAACAGACACTCTTAATTGAGAGTGAGGCCAAAAACTCAGTCGCTGGTTCTCGGTTTCTATAAACTACCTCTTAGAAGAATTAATCCATTTTCACTAAATGATGATGCTAAAATCTCTAGCTCTTGCTCCCAATTTGTTCAACTACCATTTGAGTGTTTAACACACATACATGTCACTACTTCCTTGACTCATTCCAAGCTCTTTGTTTTCCTTCCATCATTTTCTAAGCTATCTGGTCTTAAAAGCTTGATGTATTGTTGAATCTTCCAACTTTCCTTTTTTACATTTTCAAACAATCATTTATTCTTAGTGTTTTTTAGTAATACCTTTGTTTGCTTTCCTTTTTATACTTCTGCGACTACCCTGTTACATGCATTCAAAACTTTGTGCCAGGAAATCTGAATTCTCATTTGACATACTTTTTCCTTCTATGCTTTTATTTTTAATCCATTTCACTCATTACCTCTTCAGAAACCCGACTACTTTCATTACATTACCTTTAGCTCCAAATCGTCAGTTGATTTCATTATTATCTGGATCAAATCCTGCCTATTTCAGGACTTTGATAATATCTAAAATCCTACTAATTCATCTCTTTTATTTGATTATTTGATTGTCCTCAACAAGTTTGTCAAATTTGCTTACCAAATTTGTGTCTTTTCGGTTAATTCAGATAATTTTTAGGCTTGCAATAGACTTCTTAATCCATTTTAACTGATCACCACCCATTTTTCAGAGTTCAGCTCAGGTCGCACTTTATCTCCACATTCAAGTCCTATGATGAATCCTTCATAGACCGCAGAGGATCAGTTATTTGTCTGGCACTTTTCAGACACTGTACAGCGTCTGCTGTAAAATTTATGTTTTTTGCTTCATTATATTGGTGACTTTTTAACTCATAGATAGTTTCTGTTGATGTAGGGATTTATTCTACTGACAAAATGATTTATGGAACTTTATTTTAACAAAGTATGTAGGTATTAAGGAAGTGGATAGGAAAGAATATAATGATAGCACAAACCTAGTTTGTTTTTGTGATGGTTCATTTTATGTCTCAACTTCATTGGGCCACAGAGTGCCCAGATATTTTGTGAAACATTATTCTTGGCGTTCCTATGAGGGTGCATTTGGATGGGGTTAACATTTAAATAGATTGGATGAGTAAAGCAGATGACCTTCCTAATGTAGGTGAGCCTCATGCAATCAGTTGAAGGCCTGAATAGAGCAAAAAGGCTGCCCTTTCTCAAGTAAGAGGGAATTTCTCCTGACTGACTGCCTTCAAACTTGAACTGAAACACTGGCTTTTCATAGGTTTCAAGCTCGCCTACGTTTGGACACAAACTAAACCATTGGCTTGCTAGGTCTCCAGCTTGCCGACCCACCTTGAAGATCTTGGGACTCGTCAGTCTTCATAACAGTGTGAGCCAATTCCTTGAAACACATTTTTTCATATGTAGTGGATCTCCTATTGGTTCTGTTTCTCTGGAGAACTCTAATGCAGATTTATCTTTCCATTCAGCCATGTATGACTTGTTACTATACTACAAATGCAGTAAGGGAAACATAAAAAAACAGGACACTGGACCTACCTGCTGGGGCAAGATAGGCTCCAGAGAAACCAAAGCAACAGCAAGTCTTAACCTCATTTGGTCTCTTATTGGCCATGTGATCTTAAGTAAGTCAATGAAGATTTCTGAGTTTGAGTTTTTTCATGTGCAAAATGATGATAAAATCTGGCTTCTGGTTTTTGAAATTGATTTTGTGTAAAGAAGATATTTCATTTGCAAACATTTTGGTGAGTGCTAAATATTAACAGATAAAAATTGTCATTACTATTACTATTTTTAATAAGGACATTTCACCTGTCACACTCAAAGCTCTAGATTGGCAAACATGACAATGCCATATCAGAATTCTGACAAAAACACAGAAATACCTCATTCCTACTTGTCATGACTACCACAAGGGAAAAGTGGAAAGGTATTTTAAAGCCAGGTCTTTTAGCTTTGAGATGGATTAGCAAAGTATCTCAAATAGCATTAGGCAATATGGAAGCATACTCCAGTAGATTGTACACCAGGAGGCAGATCAGCAATAAAATGTATTTCAGGTTGAAATTCTCACTGGGACCATAATTGAAACTAAAGCTTGGTACTTAGAGGAAAAGTACAGACACACACACGCACACAGACACACACAGGCGCGCACACACACACACACACACACAGCAGTAGTATAACTGTCCTTTCCTTACAACAAAATTGAAAACTACCAATGCATGGTAGTTTCAGTGTAACAATTACATGCACCAGATATTTTAAAGTATTCACAATGCAACATATGGCTTAACTATTCAGCTGCAGTAAAAATGTGGATTTTTAAGAATAAAAATTAGTTTGAAAAGCAGCAGGCAACAGTAATGTTGAATCCCCTGTACACCCATAAAATGGTGAAACCATCTGTACTTTGTGCACGCTGATGACCTTGAATTAATTCTAGCAGTGTCATTACCCAATTAGTTGAGAGAGGAAAGATACTTGGGAATTACAATTACAGATCCATTAAAATTGTTCAGTGCTTTTATTCTCAAATATTTATTAAATCATATCTGTCTGATTATCATTATATGATGATTTTTTAAAAGAGACTAAGTTTGCTAGGTAAAACAGTGTCAGCCTTAAATGATATAATTATGTTACTTGAGCATACTTCAAGTATGTCTGTCTTTAAAAAATAAAATAATTATCTCTCCTTTTCAATATTATGTCTTCTTAGATGGCGATGCCCCTAAAATACTTTTGTTAGAATAATCTCCTCTGTTATAATAAAGCTATTATTTAACCAAAGAAAAAATATAAATATGCATTCCAAATTATATACTATTTTGTTTTTTTCTACTCTATTTATTATTCGATAGAGACTCTGCTGTGTCTCCAGGGATTATATTAAATAAGCTAATAATTCTTGGACAATGAGCAGTTTTATTTTTATTTGCTGTTTTACAAATAGAAATCTAAAGGTTTTTTTAGTGGTCCTTCCATGGGAATTTTCTATGTAGCTATTTGTCCTCATTATTTAATTGGAGAAGTCTTTTTAGACAAAAATGTGATTTGTACATAAATCCTTACATGTGGAGGGAGAAGAATATTTGTGAAATTTATGAACCACAATATAGATGAATATGTTAATATTAACACTATGTACAAGCAGTCTAAATTATACCCTGATTGAAAAGTCAATACTAATTTTTTTTAATTGTTATACTTTAAGTTCTGGGGTACTTGTGCAGAATGTGCAATTCTGTTACATAGGTATACGTGTGCCATGGTGGTTTGCTGCACCCATCAACCTGTCACCTACATTAGGTATTTATCCTAATGCTATGCCTCTCCTAGTCCTCCACCCCCAGACAGGCCCTGGTGTGTGATATTTCCCTCCCTGTGTCTGTGTTCTCATTTTTCAACTCCCACTTATGAGTGAGAACATGTGGTATTTGGTTTTCTGTTCTTGCGTGAGTTTACTGAGAATGATGGTTTCCAGCTTCATCCACGTCCCTGCAAAGGATATGAACTCATCCTTTTTTATGGCTGCCTAGTATTCCATGGTGTATATTCCATGGTGTATAAATGTAGCATAGTATTCCAGGCCACATTTTCTTTATCCAGCCTATCATTGACGGACATTTGTGTTGGTTCCAAGTCTTTGCTATTGTGAATAGTGCCGCAGTAAAAATACGTGTGCATGTGTCTTTATAGTAGAATGATTTATAATCCTTTAGGTATATACTTTAGGTATATATTATATATTACATATTATATATTATATATTACATATATATATTAGGTATATAATATATATTAAGTATATATTATATCCAGTAATGGGATTGCTGGGTCAAATGGTATTTCTAGTTCTAGATCCTTGAGGAATCACCACACTGTCTTCCACAATGGTTGAACTAATTTACACTCCCATCAGCAGTGGAAAAGCATTCCTGTTTCTCCATATCCTCTCCAGCATCTGTTGTTTCCTGACTTTTTAATGATCACCATTCTAACTGGTGTGAGATGGTATCTCATTGTGGTCGTGATTGGCATTTCTCTCATGACCAGTGATGATGAGCTTTTTTTCATGTTTGTTGGCCACATAAATGTCTTCTTTTGAGAAGTGTCTGTTCATATCCTTTGCCCACTTTTTGATGGGGATTGTTTTTTTTTTCTGGTAAATTTGTTTAAGTTCTTTGTAGATTCTGGATATTAGCTGTTTGTCAGATGAGTAGATTGCAAAAATTTTCTCTCATTCTGTAGGTTACCTGGTCACTCTGATGAGAGTTTCTTTTGCTGTGCAGAAGCTTTTTACTTTAATTAGATCCCATTTGTCAATTTTGGCTTTTGTTGCCATTGCTTTTGGTGTTTTAGACATGAAGTCTTTGCCCATGCCTATGTCCAGAATGGTATTGCCTAGGTTTTCTTCTAGGATTTTTATGGTTTTAGGTCTTACATTTAAGTCTTTAATCCATCTTGAGTTAATTTTTGTATAAGGTGTAAGGAAGGGGTCCAGTTTCAGTTTTCTGCATATGGGTAGTCAGTTTTCCCAACACTATTTATTAAATAGGGAATCCTTTCCTCATTGCTTGTTTTTCTCACGGTTGTCAAAGATCAGATGGTTGTAGAAGTGTGATGTTATTTCTGAGGCCTCTTGTTCTGTTCTCTTGGTTTATATATCTGTTTTGGTTCTAGTACCATGCTGTTTTGGTTACTGTAGCCTTGTAGTATAGCTTGAAGTCAGGTAGCGTGATGCCTCCAGCTTTGTTCTTTTTGGTTAGGATTGTCTTGGCTATGCGGGCTCCTTTTGGGGCTCTTTTTGGTTTCATATGAAGTTTAAAGTAGTTTTGTACAATTCTGTGGAGAAAGTCAATGATAGCTTGATGGGGATAGTATTGAAACTATCAATTACTTTGGGCAGTATGGCCATTTTCACGATATTGATTCTTTCTATGCATGAGCATGGAGTGTTTTTCCATTTGTTTGTGTCCTCTCTTATTTCCTTGAGCAGTGGTTTGTAGCTCTCTTTGAAGAGGTCCTTCACATCCCTTGTAAGTTGTATTCCTAGGTATCTTATTCCCTTAGTAGAAATTGTGAATGGGAGTTCACTCATGATTTGGCTCTCTGTTTGTCTGTTACTGGTGTATAGGAATGCTTGTGATTTTTGCACATTGATTTTGTATCCTGTGACTTTGCTAAAGTTGCTTATCAGCTTAAGGAGATTTTGGGCTAAGACGGTGAGCTTTTCTACATATACAATCAGGTCATCTGCAGAGACAATTTGACTTCCTCTTTCCCTAGTTGAATACCATTTATTTATTTCTGTTGCCTGATTGCCTTGGCCAGAACTTCCAATACTATGTGGCATAGGAGTGGTGAGAGAGGGCATCCTTGTCTTGTGCCAGTTTTCAAAGGGAATGCTTCCAGTTTTTGCCCATTCAGTATGATATTGGCTGTGGGTTTGTCATAAATAGCTGTTATTATTTTGAGGTACGTTTCATCGATACCTAGTTTATTGACAGTTTTTAGCATGAAGTGGTGTTGAGTTTTGTCGAAGGCCTTTTCTACATCTATTCAAATAATTATGTAGTTTTTGTCATTGGTTCTGTTCATGTGATGGATTATGTTTATTTATTTGTATATATTTAACCAGCCTTGCATCCCAGGGATGAAGCCAACTTGTTTGTGGTGGGTAAGTTTTTTGATATGCTGCTGGATTCAGTTTGCCAGTATTTTATTGAGGATTTTTGCATCAATGTTCATCAGGGATATTGGCCTGAAATTTTCTTTTTTTGTTGTGTCTCTGCCAGGTTTTGGTATCAGGATGATGCTGGCCTCATAAAATGAGTTAGGGAGGAGTCCCTCTTTTTCTATTGTTTGGAATAGTTTCAGAAGGAATGGTACCAGCTCCTCTATGTACCTCTGGTGGAATTCGGCTGTGAATCTGTCTGGTCCTGGACTTTTTTTGGCTGGTAGGCTATTAATTACTGCCTCAATTTCAGGACTTGTTATTGGTCTATTCAGTGATTTGACCTCTTCCTGGTTTAGACTTGGGCGGGTGTATGTGTCCAGGAATTAATTCATTTCTTCTAGATTTTATAGTTTATTTGCATAGAGGTGTTTATAGTATTCTCTGATGGTAGTTTGTATTTCAGTGGGATCAGTGGTGATATGCCCTTTTTCATTTTTTCTTGCATTTATTTGATTCTTCTCTCTTTTCTTCTTTATTAGTTTGGCTAGTGGTCTATATATTTGGTTGGTCTTTTCAAAAAAACAGCTCCTGTATTCTTTGATTTTTTCAAGAGTTTTTCGTGTCTCTGTCTCTTCAGTTCTGCTCTGATCTTAGTTATTTTTTATCTTCTGCTAGCTTTTGAATTCATTTGCTCTTGCTTCTCTAGTTCTTTTAATTTTGATGTTAGGGTGTCAATTTTAGATCTTTCCTGCTTTCTCTTGTGGGCATTTAGTGCTATAAATTTATCTCTACACACTGCTTTAAATGTGTCCCAGAGATTCTGATACGTTGTGTCTTTGTTATCATTGGTTTCAAATAACATCTTTATTTCTGCCCTCATTTCGTTATTTACCCAGTAGTCATTCAGGAGCAGGTTGTTCAGTTTCCATTTAGCTGTGCCGTTTTGAGTGAGTTTCTTAATCGTGAGTTCTAATTTGACTGAACTGTGGCCCGAGAGACTGTTTGTTATGATTTCCATTCTTTTGCATTTGCTGAAGAGTGTTTTACTTCCAATTATGTGGTTAATTTTAGAATAAGTGTGATGAGGTGCTGAGAAGTATGTATATTCTCTTGATTTGGGGTGGAGAGTTCTGTAGATGTCTATTAGGTCTGCTTGGTGCAGAGCTGAGTTCAAATCCTGAATACCCTTGTTAATTTTCTGTCTCGTTGATCTGTCTAATGTTGACAGTGGGGTGTTAAAGTCTCCCACTATTATTGTGTGGGAGTCTAAGTCTCTTTGTAGGTTTCTGAGAACTTGCTTAATGAATCTGGGTGCTCCTGTTTTGGGTGCATATATAGTTAGGATAGTTAGCTCTTCTTGTTGCATTGATCCCTTTACCATTATATAATGCCCTTTTTTGTCTCTTTTGATGTTTGTTGGCTTTAAGTCTGTTTTATCAGAGATTAGGATTGCAACTCCTGCTTTTTTTTTGCTTTCCATTTGCTTGGTAAATATTTCTTCATCCCTTTATTTTGAGCCTATGTGTGTCTTTGCATGTGAGATGGGTCTCCTGAATACACCACACCGACGGTTCTTGACTCTTTATCCAATTTGCCAGTCTGTGTCTTTCAATTGGGGCATTTAGCCCATTTACATTTAAGGTTAATATTGTTATGTGTGAATTTGATCCTGTCATTATGATGCTAGCTGGTTATTTTACCTCTTAGTTGATGCAGTTTCTTCATAGTGTCGATGGCCTTTACAATTCGGTATGTTTTTGCAGTGTCTAGTACCACTTGTTCCTTTCCATGTTTAGTGCTTCCTTCAAGAGCTCTTTTAAGGCAAGCCTGGTGGTGACAAAACCTCCCTGTATTTGCTTGTCTGTGAAGAATTTTATGTCTCCTTTGCTTATGAAACTTAGTTTGGCAGGATATGAAGTTCTGGGTTGAAAATTCTTTTCTTTAAGAAATTTTGAATATAGGTCCCCACTCTCTTCTGGCTTGTAGGGTTTCTGCAGAGAGATCACTGTTAGTCTGATGGGCTTCCCTTTGTGGGTAACCCAACCTTTCTCTCTGGCTGCCCTTAACATTTTTTCCTTCATTTCAACCTTGGTGAATCTGACAATTATGTGTCTTGCGGTTTCTCTTCTCGAGGAGTATCTTTGTGGTGGTCTTTGTATTTCCTGAATTTGAATGTTGACCTGTCTTGCTAGGTAGGGGAATTTCTCCTGGATAATATCCTGAAGAGTGTTTTCCAACTTGCTTCCATGCTCCCTGTCACTTTCACGTACACCAATCAAACACAGATTTGGTCTTTTCACATAGTCCCATGTTTCTTGCAGACTTTGTTCATTCCTTTTTATTCTTTTTTCTCTAATCTTGTCTTCTTGCTTTATTTCATTAAGTTGATCTTCTATCTCTGATATCCTTTCTTCTGCTTGATTGATTCGGCTATTGATACTTGTGTATGCTTTACGAAGTTCTCATGCTGTGTTTTTCATCTCCATCAGGTCATTTATTTTCTTCTCTAAACTGGTTATTCTTGTTAGTAATTCCTCTAACCTTTTTTCAAGGTCCTTAGCTTCCTTGCATTATGTCAGAACATGCTCCTTTAGCTTGGAGGAGTTTGTTATTACCCACCTTCTGAAGTCTACTTCTGTCAGTTTGTCAAACTTTTTCTCTGTCCAGTTTTGTTCCCTTGCTGGCGAGGAGTTGTGATCCTTTGGAGGAGAAGGGGCGATCTGGTTTTTGGAATTTTCAGCATTTTTGTACTTGTTTCTCCCCATCTTCATGCATTTATTTACCTTTGGTCTTTGATGTTGGTGACCTTCAGACAGGGTCTCCAAGTGTACATGCTATTCCTTTCTGTTTGTTAATTTTCCTTCTAACAATCAGGCCCCTCTCCTGCAGGTCTGCTAGAGTTTGCTGGAGATCCATTCCAGACCCTGTTTGCCTGGGTATCACCAGTGGAGGCTGCAGAACAGCAAATTTTGCTGCCTGTTCTTTCCTCTGGAAGCTTCATCCCAGAGGGGCACATGCCAGATGCCAGCTAGAGCTCTCCTGTATGATCTGTCTGTTGGCCCCTACTGGGAGGTGTCTCCCAGTAAGGATACATGGGGGTCAGGGGCCCACTTGAGGAGGCAGTCTGACCCTTAGCAGAGCTTGAATGCTCTGCTGGGAAGGCCACTGCTCTCTTCAGAGCCATCAAGCAGGGACGTTTAAGTCTGCTAAAGCTGCGCCCACAGCTGCCCCTTCCCCCAGGTGCTCTGTCCCAGGGACATGGGGATTTTATTCATAAGTCCCTGACTGGGGCTGCTGCCTTTTTTTCAGAGATGCCCTTCCCAGACAGGAGCAATGTAGAGAGGCAATCCGGCCACAGTGGCCTTGTTGAGCTGTGGTGGGCTCCGCCCAGTTCAAACTTCAACTGTGAGAGTAAAACTGCCTACTCAAGCCTAAGCGATGGTGCACTCCCCTCCCCCCACCAAGCTCGAGCATCCCAGGTTGGTCTCAGAATGCTGCTGTGCTGGCAGCTAGAATTTCAAGCCAGTGGATTTTAGTTTGCTGGGCTCTGTTGGGGTGGCACCTGACGAGACAGACCACTTGGCTCCCTGGCTTCAGCCCCCTTTCCAGGGGAGTGAACAGTTCTCTCTCGCTGGCATTCCAGGCACCACTGGGGTATGGGGAAAAAAACCTCCTGCAGCTAGTTCGGTGTCTGCCCAAACGGCTGCCCACTTTTTTGCTTGAAACCCAGGGCCCTGGTGGCATAGGCACCAGAAGGAATCTCCTGGTCTGCAGGTTGCGAAGACCATGGGAAAAGTGCAGTATCTGGGCTGGAGTGCAGGGTTCCTTAGGTTCAGTCCCTCACGGCTTCCCTTGGGTAGGGGAGAGAATTCCCCAACCCCTTGTGCTCCCCAGGTGAGGTGATGACCCACCCTGCTTCAGCTCACCCTCTGTGGGCTGCACCCACTGTCCAACCAGTCCCAGTGAAATGAACCAGGTACCTCAGTTGGAAATGCCAAAATCGCCCGCCTTCTGTGTTGATCTCGCTAGGAGCTGCAGCCCGGAGCTGTTCCTATTTGGCCATCTTGCCAGCAATCTCCACTAAAATTAAACTATAAAAAAAAGTCTGTGTTTTAACGTGATACAAAAGGCGGGGCGCGGTGGCTCACGCTTGTAATCCCAGCACTTTGGCAGGCCGAGGCGGGCAGATCACGAGGTCAGGAGATCGAGACCATCCTGGCAACACGGTGAAACCCCGTCTCTACTAAAAGTACAAAAAAAATTAGCCGGGCGTGATGGCGGGCGCCTGTAGTCCCAGCTACTCGGGAGGCTGAGGCAGGAGAATGGCGTGAACCCGGGAGGTGGAGTTTGCAGTGAGCCGAGATTGCGCCACTGCACTCCTGCCTGGGCCACAGAGCGAGACTCTGTCTCAAAAAAAGAAAAAAAAAAACATGATACAAAAATGCGTGACAACTATCATTAGGCTGCGTTTTTTATATTTACACTAACATTTTATCTTCATGTTATACTGTTGTTAGAAGGGACAAATTATTGGCATTAATTTTTTAATGCTCAGATTTGAATCTGCTCTGATTGCCTATAGTTGAAGAGCAACAGTGGTTTTTAAAACACAAGTATTCATTTATTCCAAAAATATTTATTGAATGTATACATTATTACAGTAACTGTTTTGTGCATTATAGATGTAGCTCAGAACAACATGGAGAAGCAAAGGAGGAGAACCAAGAAAAACTGGCATCTTAGCAGAATGTATTTCAAGAAATAGAGTGATAAACTAACAAAATGATGGTAATAGATCTGGTAAAATTAACACCGAGGATTAACCGTGGAATTTAATACAGTGGTGATTATCAGTGACCTTGACAATGTTATTAGGGGAGTGGTGGTGGCAAGTGATGACTGGAGAGAGTTCAAGAGAGAACAGAAGGACAGGAAGTAGAAACAAGTATTGACAATTCTTTTGAAGATTTATTGTGAGGGAAGATGGGGAAAAAAGCTTATTATCTGCAGAAGGGTGTAAGATCAGAGAAGAGTTTATGGTTTAAGATGGGAGATGTTAATGCATGACTTATCCTTAAGCCATGATTCATATGTGGAAGCAAAGACTGTAATGATGTAGAAAGCTCAAAATTGTAGGAGCATTGCCATTGAGTTTGCTCTTAGGATCCAAATCACACTTTGGAGTCATTGCCTACTGCATCTAGAGTGCAGGTGGAATATATAAACATTAATACAGGTTCATTGGCTGCTCTGGTGTTTGGCGTAAGAGGGAAGATGGGAAGATCTCTGGTTGATTGCTTTGTTTTTGCAGTGAAATAAAAATAATGTCCTCATCTGAGAGTGAATAAAGTGAATGATTAAGTAACTGAATGAACAAATACTAAATCAAGGATGGGTGTTAAATAATGCAATAAATTTTGAAAACAAAGTATTACAATATGAGCAATATATGAAGTGCTGATAAATGCAAAGCAAGAATATTATCAATTTGATCATTAAAAATTAAAAAAAGAATATTATCAATTGAATTAAAATATGTCTCTCCTAAACATAATAAACCTTTTAAATATAGAATTTCAACAAAATGAAAGCTCAAATAATTAGTCTATGATAGACAATGATAATCCCAATGTTTACAATGCTGATTGACCCTGACATACATAAGATTCTCAAGAGCTTTATGACTCAATGAGTTTAGTCTGTACAATTAAACTATTGTATATTCTATTCTATTAAAAATTGTGTTAAGTCCATGACTAGCAATTCTCTGCTATTTAAGGCTATAAAAATGTTCCCATGAGAGAGAGAGTATTTGGAAATAAGTCTCAGTTACTAAGGTGAATCTTTCCATGTCTCTAAGAAGTGAGTCTCAAACAAGGCAAAGATTTCAGTTTTGAACCTGCAAGTCACTGAATTTACATTATCGTTATGAATCACGTTTAAAAATATATGGTATTTTGGAAAAAAAATCTTTGTTAGTTAAGAAGAAGAAATAGAGCAAAGAAGGAAGAAAAAATACCCTGAGACCTCACAAAAGGAAATTTTTATTAACATGTTGGTAAAATAGTAATGTTGAAGTGTGTTTTCTGTGTATGGCTTATCTTGTTCCTATGCCTCATTTCTGCTCAATTAAGTGCAGTGTTTGGTAGGACTTGTAATTCTTGAAATGCTCCACATATTAATGATCACTGAAAAGCTTATTCCTGCTATCTTTGCTTTTCCACTTCTAACAAATATCTTTTGAAAATGGCCATGCTGAAGACCTAAACCTTTGAGCGTACAACAACTGCATTACTCACTGATGGCTAATGAAGGAGACAAAAATAGAAAAAGCAAAACAAAAAATTAATGGCATATGATTTTATAAGATAGATTATAGTATTATATTCCATAGGATATTTTAATTTTTGTATGGTATAGTAGAAAAATACCAAACTAAGTTTGAATATTGATTCTGTCACTAACTAATCCTGTGTCCTTGAAAGAATCTTTTTACCTCTCTTAAAATATGTATCTTCATATTAAAGTGTAATGATATCTAGCTCAAAATATACATGCAGGTAATAAGTGAAATCTTGTCATGTGTGTAACTGTTTCTGATACACTTTGGTACCTTTGATTTTGTTTTTCATTGTGGCAAAATTTACATGCAGTGAAATGGATAAATCTGAAGTATACAAATCAAGAAGCTTCAATAAATTCATAAAAACTATAGCCAACACCTACATTAAATATAGAATATTTTCATGACTCCAGAAATTTTTCTCACGCACTTTTCCAGTCAATACTCACCATTATATGAAAATATTGTTTTAATTTCTGTCCCTACAGTTTATATTGGTCTAGTCTGGCATTTCACAGTAACACAATAAGTGGAATGAAACAGTATGTACTCTTTTATGTTTGAATTATTTTGACACAAACACACACATGCACATATGTGTGTATGTTTACATATATCAAGAGAAGCCAAATATGTGTGTGCATTTATATTTATGTATTATATATAAATGCACATACAAGTAGCTCATCCCCTTTGATTTTTGATTAGCATACTCATAATTATATTTTTATTTTTGATATATTCTCCTGTTTTTGAGAAATTGAGTTTTCTTTTTTGAGATATAATAAACACAGTTGCTATGATTCATTCAGTGGCTAGCGTTTTCCATTTTCTTGGGTAAATACCTAGTAATGGAATTGCTCAGGAAAAGTCTACATGTATGTTGTCTTTTATAAGATATTGCTAATATATTTTCTATATCCTTGTCCAACATTTGTTATTGTTGATCTTTAAAATTTTAGTCATTTTCGTGGTTGTTAAATATTATTATATTATGGTTTTAATTTTATTTTTCCTGATGTCCAATGATGCTGAGAATGTTTCCTTCACTTATTGATAATTTGTATATCATTTTTTGTGAAGTGTCTATTGAAATATCTGGATGTTATTTGTTAAATTTTACTTTTTATTATTGATTCATAGGAATTATTTATATATTCTGGATAAAATTATTTTTCAGAAGCATGGATTATAACTGGTTATTTCTAGTTTGTGACTTGCCTTTTCATATTCTTAATGATATTTTCTTCCTTTCATTCCTCCTTCTTTTCCTTCCTTCTTCCTTCCTTCCTCCTTCCTTCTTTATTCCTTCTTTCTCTCTCTTTTTCTCCTCCCTTTCGTTCTTTCCTCTTTCCTCTTTCTCTCTTCCTCTTTTTTCTTTCTTGTATTTTTTTATGAGCAAGCGTAGCAATAATTTTAAATTGTAATTTTGGTCTTGAGAAATCTTTGCTCATACTAAGATCACAAAAAAATTCTCCTACATTTACTCCTGGAGTCTTTACAGTTTTACATGTAGGACTATGATCTATCTCAAATTAATTTTTGTTCATGGGATGGAGACTGGACTCGAGTTAATTCTTTTACATGTTTATCTTATTGTTCCACAATGACTTTTTGTAAACACTATACTTTCCACAATTGAATTATCTTAGTATCTTGTTGAAAATAATTAATGTGTTGATCTATATGTGGACTCTATTATATTCAACTGATTTGTCTGTCTGTAATTGCATGTGACATGCTGTCTTTAAAAATGTGTCTTTTTACTAAATTTTGAAATTAGGTAATGTGGGTACTCAAACTTTGTCCCTGCTTTTAAAGATTATTTTAACTACTACAGGTCCTTTGCATGTTAGTATACTTTTGAGAATGTACTTTTTATAGTGTTATTTTCTACAAAAACTCTCAGGATTGCATTGAATCTATAGACCAGTTTGAGGAGAAATGATATTGTAGTAGTATTAAGATTTCCAATTTATTAAGTGGTAGATATTTTATTTGTCTTTAATTTCTATCAACAGTGTTCCATAATTTTCAGTTCCAATGTAGAGTTTTTGTAAGCTTTTAACTAAGTTAGTTCTAAGTATGTTTTTAAATATTATTTTAAAATTTCCATTTGCGACGGACAATTGTTTTTGTATATTGGTCTTTGCAAACTTCATAAACTTATTTATCTTTGTCATTACTTTTATAGATTCCTTAGGATTTTCTGTCTAATCAGATATGTTGTCTGTGAGTAGAGACAATTTTATTCTTCTCAATATGTAGAACTTTTATTTTTTCTTCATTTATTTCAGGAATTAGAAACTCTAGAACAATTTTGAGTAGAACAGCTAGGAGTAGACAGCCATTATTATCTTGTTCTGAATATCAGAAGGAACGTGTTCCCTCATTCACCACTGAACATAATGTTACCCTTATTTTTTTGCGTCAGTGCCCTTTATCAAATTGAGGACATTCCCTTTTATGCCTGCATTGCTGAGAATTTTTATGTCTTAAATTTTGCAAAATAATTTTTATGCTAAAAATAGAAAATAATGTAATCTTTCTCCTTGATTCTGTTCATGTGATGGTTATATTTATTGATTTTTTGAATGCTAAACCAGCCTTCTGTCCTAATGCTAAACCAGCCTTCTGTCTCAATGCTAAACCAGCCTTCTATAATATCTTCACTATCTTGAGATAAATTCCACTTAGTCATGATAAATTATCATTTATATAGTGATGGATTGATTATTTCAATTCTGCGTTAAAAAATTGTATTTTTGGCCAGATGCAGTGGCTCACGCCTGTAATCCCAGCACTTTGGGAGGCCAAGGCGCATGGATCACGAGGTCAGGAGATTGAGACCATCCTGGCTAACACAGTGAAACCCCCTTCTCTACTAAAAATACAAAAAATTAGCTGAGCGTGGTGATTATACTGAACTTGTAAAACAAATAAGTCTTAAAGGGTTTCCTGCTTCTCTACTTGTGGAAGAAATTGTTTAGTACTTCCTTTATTTTCTTTTTAAATGTTGAATAGAATTTCCCTAAAAAATAATCTGGGCCTGTGATTCTCTTTGGGGGATGTTTTCTTTTATAAAATAAATTAAATTTGTTAAATAGATGTAAGGCAATACCAGTTTTTAATTTATTATTGTACTTGTTTTGTTGTAAAATTTATTACTATAAATGTTTTCACAATTTAATTGTTATTCAGGGTTGTTATGTTGTATACATTAGCCATAAACCCTGTGTTAGCAAATACTGAGCCATTGTTTCTAGGGTACATGCAGGGTTAGGTTTTTACAACCCTCTAGTCACATTTTCATCAACTAATGAATACATAAATATATTTTTAAGTGTTTTTGTCAAAAGACAGATTATTTAATATATAGTTGGTTCATTAATGTTGAACTCATCACCTATATCATTATAACTCATACCTGAATGAAGCTTATCTAACATAAATATTTTCTCTATAAGGCACATCACATCTTTGTTCTTAGGAATGCTAGACAACCAGAACTAAGCGTGAAAGCCATTTAAAAAGTGAAATTGCTAACAAAAAGTACAAAAAAGCAAAATATATGGCACCAATTTGGCCCACCAAAAGAACACTTGTTTGCAGTATGAGAGCTAAAATAAGAAGACAGAATATTGTCTTGTTTAACCTCAGCTGATGTGCAGGTTGGTTGACTCCAATTTTCCATGCTCTGTCCATGTCTGAATTATCATGAGGGAGCTGTAAGTGTAGGTTTGGGGTTACAAATAAATTTTAACACAGAAGTGAATTCACAAATATACGTCCACAAATAATGAAGATGAAGTGTATTCTCATTAGCCCTCTCTTCATTCCACATACTACAGATTTGTGTTTTCTCTCTTTTTTAAAAAAATATATTTTTAGGGGCTTAGGGGTTCAAATGACCGAAATTTGGCTTTATTAATATATTCCTTTATGTGTCTAATTTCTGTGTTTGATTTTGAAAATCTTCATTATCTTTTACTTTCTTCTTATTTTGTGTTCAGTTGCTCTTATTTCAATAGAGTTTCGAGTTAGAAATTTAGTTTTCTAAAACACTTCTTGTGTTGTAACCTCAGCATATAATTATTTATTTTAGTAGTCTCCCAGATCAAATCCACACATTTTGATATGTTGCATTTTAGACAGAATTAATTTTAAAGTATTTTCCATCTTCCCTTGTGATTGATTTCACCCAGGATTATTTAGAAGTATGTTATTTAAGTTTAAATGTTTGGGAAATTCTAAAATACCTTGTTATTGATTTCAAATTTAATTCACTGTGGTCATGTAACATACTTCTTAAAATTTAATCATTTAAATGTAATAAGATATTTGTAGTTCAGCATTGTTCTATAAAAGTCATGCCACTTGGTATTATTATTTAAGTATTATATACATTTATTGACTTTGCATCATATTGTTTATCAATTGTCAAAATAAGGTCTTAAACTATCCCACTGTAATTGTGAATTTGTCTGCATCTTTCATGTAACTCAAGATTCTGTTATTAGTTGATGCTTATTTAGGATGATTATGCCCCTTTGGTGAATTGCTCTTTTATTCACATAAATGTCCCTCTCACCCCTTGTAATATTTCTCATTTTCAATTTAAGTTTTCCTTATAGAAATGTATGCATTCTGGGTTTCTTTTTATTAATAGTTGCATAGAATATATTTTTCTATCTTATAGTTAACCAACTCTGTCCTGTTTAAAGCAAATATCTTATGGAAACAGTTTCTTCCTTGTTCAATTCAGTGTGATAATCTCTGCCTTTTGTTAGATATGTTGAAATTTATTATAATTATTTTTGTAGCTGCATTTAGTTCTACTAGTCTGTTTTTTTATATTTGTCGTGATTCTGCTTTTCTCTTCTTCGTTTGCTGCCTTTTATCTGGTAACTATTATTTTGAGTCCATTTTAATCTATTTTCTTTTAATTCTAGTTTTTGTATTTTTAGTGGTGGTCTAGGTATCACAATACATATTCATAATTTATCAGTCTACTCAGAGCTCATATTGTAACAGGAATGTAAAAATGCAAGACTCATGCAGTAGATCCAATATTAGTGATACTGTTATTTACATCTAATATAATATAATATAATATAATATAATATAATATAATAAAGTATGGGTTTATATATAACTCCACATTACAATGTTGTAATGTTAAACTGTTACTTGTTTTAATAATAAAGAGCATAAGGATGGTATTTGTATATTTTTTGTATTTATTCATACATTTTCTATTTCTTCTTTCTTGTAAATCTGAGATTATACTTTGTGCCATTTTATTTCAGCTTCAAGAACTTCATTTAGATTTTTTTTTTTTTTTTTGATACTTTAGGCCTTATAAGGTTAGATTCCCTCTGGTCATGTTTACCTAAACATATCTTACTCTTTGTTTTGGAAAGTATTTAATATATATATATATATAATATATATGTTAATAAAATGTGTGTGTGTGGATATATATATATGTTTTCTGTCAGTACATTAAATATATCATATCACTGACTTATTTCCTTTTTGTTTTTAATGATAATTTAGCCAGCATTATTATGAATATTCTCCATTTTGTAAAGTGTCTTTTTTTCTTTAGCACATTTCACAATTTTTATCATGTTTGGCTTTCTGCAGTTTGGCTATGATGTCGCCAGATATGGTTTTATTTGTATTATAAAGACTGGAGTTATCTGAGCTTCTTAAATATGTAAGTTATATATTCTATTATCTCTTCAAATATTATGATTATTATTTTACATTTCTATTCTCTCTCTTCTTCTGAATATATATTACACATATCTTCATTTGATTGTTTTCTCAATTTTGTTTCTGTCTGTTTTCTATATTGCAGATGTTTTTTTCAACTTCTTTATATTTCTTCTGTCTCTCTCTTTTTCCTTCTCTTTCAACTTTAATATTCTCTTAAGATTGTGAATTTTTAAATTTAAATATTATACTTCCTATCCTAGAATTTCCATTTGTTTTTTTTATAATTTCCATTTATCTGTGGAAATTATTTATCTGTTTTATTATTATGACCAGATTTTCTTGTAATTCCTTGAACATTTTATAATAGCTGCTTTAAAGTTCATGCTTTCAATCTAACATCTATGTTATCTAAGGGTTTATTTCTTTGTGCTACTTCTTTTCTTTGCTACAGGTTAAATTTTCCAATAGTTTCTTCTTATGTTTGTTCATTCTTTCTCCACAAGTTTATTCTTTTTTATGCTATCCAGATGATTTATTTTAGGCACTGGTTTCTGTCACCTTCCTCTGAAAAATTTGTGTTCAAAATAGTAGTTAAATAACTGGCTGACTACCTTAATTCTGAAGTTTTGGTTTGATGGTTTCTTAAAGCAGGTCTGTATTTATTTTGCCCTTAATCCCACAGTAAATTTCTTAGACCTGCGCTACAGGAATGGCCATTCTTGGATATCAGTGGAAAATCCAACATGTTTACCAAATAGCTAATGTGTACCAATTTCTGTCTCTCTAGTGCTGAGTGGCAGCATATTGCTTTTTGTTGCAGTCCTTGAAGTCTCCAACATGCATGTACAATTTCTTGAACTTTTATATACAGGTTTTAGGGTTGCCAACTGTGTGTTTTCCTTTTTTCAGTTTTATCAGAAGTCTGGCAGCCCCAAACTTTGTCTTGTGATACCTCAACTTAATAAATCTGTGACTATTTTTCTTTAATTTTAGCTTCCCTATACCATTCAGATATGGGAATGCCCTCAGGGGAAAATATGTATAAACATAGATCTAATTCAATGCAGTTTCTTTCTTTCAAAAGTCAAATTCCCCTTAGTTACTGTCTGATTTTGGTAAGTCTATGATGCTTTTTATACTTTATTCAGAAGTAATGCTTATCCACACAGAAGCCAGTCCAATAAAAGTTATACCCCATTTCCAGTCTTTCGTTCCTTTTTGTGGAAATGATTAGTAATATCTATATTGTCACTAGTATTTACTAGCACATACTAAAGTATAAAGATTGGATCTATAAACTACTGCATGTTATATAAGAAAGATATTTTTAAAATGAGGTGCTATCTGATATACATTGAGATATTTTAGAGTATATTAAATATAGTAGGCAATTCAAGACAAATAAAATTTTACTTAAATAAAATTTAACCTACTAATCAAATTTTTAGTTAAGCAGAATTTAGTCTACTACTACATGTACTTTCCTCAGGAAAATACACCATTAGGTAATTTCTCTTTTAAGTATTTGTTTGTAAAAAATAAAATGAATTTCAACTATAATTATTTATAAGACTGTTAGTAACAACACAAAATAAACTTTGACTGAGAACTCATAAAATTTGAAATAAATGTTGTCTCTGATTACATAGATTAAACAAAATAAAGCCAGATGAGGGAAATAAAATCTGTTCCCACTAGTACTCACTGATAAACAAAAACAAAGTCTTAGAAGCTACAGAAACCTTTGAGAAAAGAGAATTTCAAGATTAGAATTGTGACATTTTAAAGTGGACTAGACTTGTTAGCATGAAGTAGTGCTCTCTATTGTCATCAATGGGAGTAATTAAAATTAAGTAGTTTTTTCAAAATAATTTTATATTTTAAAATTTATTTTTCATCTAAATAAATTAGGCCTTGAGTTTTAGATAGAGTAAGTTATTTTGATCTTCAGAATATTCTCGATTTTGCACTTCAGTATTTCCTGATCTTTATTCCTAGGGTCCAAGAAGAACTCCTTCCAGATCCCCCTCTGCTGGGTATTCGTCTAATCTCAAATTATCTGTGCAGGTCATCTAAAGTAGATCTTTTTTCATTGTGATCTGATTTAATTGATATAAATTCCCAACCACACTGGCAAGATCAACTATATCATATTATCTTTATTTTGTAAAAGGAAATTGCAAGGCATAGAACTGCACTTTCACAGTTAAGTGAATGGGAATATTGAATGAGTTGCTCTAATCTTGCACATCGTGTCTATAACACTGCGCTGTTATACCCGTAGTCACCTCCAGCTGAGCTTGGAAATGTGAGAACCTCACAGCAAGCAATATTTACCCTATACTGTTGTGAAGTTCACTCTTTACCAAAGCTTCTACGGCACCCCAAGTTGCAGGTATAAAATACAACTCTCTCATCATTTTTTCCCCTTACATTGTGTCTCCTTTGCCATTTTGACAGCCAAATATCCCACAAAGGATTTAAAGGACAGACTTTCAAAGAGTTCAGAGGAAATATATCCCCCACTCTCTTCCTCTAGGCAGCTTTTATTTTACATCTGGAGCTTTGGATATTTTATTCTGTAAACTTCTGTCACACATTTTCTTCTGAGTTGTACCCTACCACATGCTGTAATTCTATACTAGAAAGGAAGAAAGGAGCCCTCGTCCTTCTGGTACACTGTTAGCATTTTATTACTTAACTTCTCCCATGTCTGGGTAGAGCAGCCAAAATTTGTTGTTGTTATATTTCCAGTTCACACAAGCATTTAATTTTTTACTCAAATAACTGGAATTGGAACAGAAAAAAATATTGGGGATGTTTTTGGGGTTAGAGTTAGTAGAATTGGACTGGCAATGCTTTCTTGAAAAAAAAAAGTAAGGAGTCTGGTTGTTGGAAGAATTATTTTTGCATAGTAAGTGTTATTAACATGAAACTAAAACCAAATTATTATTCGACAAACTTATTTCAGGTCTACTATGTGCAAAGAAGTCTGGTAGATACTGAGTAAAAATTAGGAAAGATCATTACATTGAATATCTTTATAGATATTAATTTGCAATATAATTTATAGGCTTGAGGGATAAGGTGAGAAAAAAAATCCTTTACTATTATTACTTTCACGAGGCTTACCCAGTCCTTTTATTCCTCAAAGATCTCTTGCCTTGACCATCAGAGCTAAAGATTCCAATGTAAGGAGTGCTTCCCAGCCACTTTTAAACTTTCAGATGCTCAAAGAATATGCTTGTTGATCTATGAAAGAGTTTGTTCTTGGATTTCATATATGACCATCATATTTTTAAACTAATTAATGTCTTTGTTAGTTTTTCTAATGTTTCTACAGGCATTTTTGTCTTTTATATTTAGAATACAGTAAGTCATAATGTGAAGGGTACAGCGAATAGGATATGCCTAAAATTAGGGAAGTAAAGTTATTTAATTTCTTACAAAAACTGACTTTGCAGTAAGTCATTAGGGCACAGTAAATTCCTCAATAAAATCTGTAAACTTTAAATCAGAACACAAAGAAACTGAGAGTTATTTTAAAACTCACTGTTCACATAAATATATACAATGATTATTTGCCAATTAAAAATAAATAAAAAAATTAATTTAAAAATCACTGAGTCCCCAAACTCCAAAATAAAAATGAGACCAAAACAAAAAAGCAAAACTCAAATAGGTAAAAGTCATTATCAGTAAATAGGGAAGACAAAAAAATGAGTTTAATTTTAAGGAAACCTCAGAGCTATTTCTCTTCATGTATGTCAAAAACAATTCCCTTTTTTTCAGAGCAAATATATTAGCTATGCAACCCATTACTTTAGTAATTTGAAAGCAGCTCACAATAGATAAGGAGATGGAAATGGGTGGATAATCTCATCCAGAGAAGAAATTCACAGTGTAACTCTTCTAATTTAACATAATACTTCAAGGAAAAGACAGAACAGAAAAATCATAATCATATCACTACCCCTTTACTTTGTCCTGTACTTTACATAAACCTCAACAAATTGATTTTTCTACTGCCAATCAGGGTCTCAAAAGATAGCTTTATGGTGTGGGTTTCATAAATGTTCATCTTAAAATAAGAATTAAATAGGAACTGGATAAAATTGGGATTATGCACAGCAGTGTTTTTAGGAAATAAATGGTGATTTTTATCTTTGTATCTTCATCAACTAAAAAGAAGAAGAAGAAAAAAAAAGGAATCCAGAAGAGGCAGTAAGCTTTTGACTACAGCAATTATGTTAAAAACTTTTACTTTTAGTACTCTTTTATAGTCTTAACACATTACTGAGTACCCCAAAAGCTTTTATTCAAATGAGTTATGTCTATTAATATCTTTCATGTTGGAAATTAAAACAAAATTTTAACTATATATTTGTTTAAAATTAATAATGTTGATTATGATAACATAAATACATATTTTAAATAAAATTACTATTTTTTTTTTGAGAAGGAGTCTCCCTCTGTTGCTCAGGCTGTAGTGCAGTGGCACAATCTTGGCTCACTGCAAGCTCTGCCTCCTGGGTTCACGCCATTCTCCTGCCTCAGCCTCCAGAGTAGCTGGGACTACAGGCACCTGCCACCACGCCCGGCTAACTTTTTGTAGTTTTTAGTAGAGACAGGGTTTCACCATGTTAGCCAGGATGGTCTTGATCTCCTGACCTCATGATCCACCCACCTTGGCCTCCAAAGTGCTGGGATTACAGGCGTGAACCACCGCGCCTTGCCCAAAATTACTATTTTTGAAGTAAGTGAAACATAATTAGTGAAAAATAATGTTAAGATATTTTTGCAGGCTGGGTGTGGTGGCTCATGCCTATAATCTCAGTGCTTTGAGAGGCTGAGATAGGTGGATGCTTTGATCCCAGGAGTTCCAAACCAGCTGGATAACATGGTTAAGTCTCATCTCTACAAAAAATACAAAACGTGCTGGGCATGGACATATGTGTCTGTAGTCCAGCTGTTTGGGAAGCCGAGTGGGGAGGATCACTTGAGCCTGGGAGGTCAAGGCTGCAATGAACAGTGATTGTACCACTGCACTGCAGCCTGGGTGATACAGTAAGACCCTGTCTCCAAAAAAAAAAAAAAAAGATATTATCACAAATCTCTTTCATATCTGGCATAATAGCCTATGGTGCTGTGATCTGAATGTTTCTGCTTCCCACAAAATTCATTTATTGAAAACTAATGCCCAATGTAATAGTAGTATGAGAGGGGACATTTTGGAGGGTGATAAAGTCATCACCTAATCACCTTAACCACAGCTGTTATGAAGGAAATTGATGCTTGTATAAAAGAAGCCCTAGATAGATCCCTTGCCCCTTCTGCAACATGAGGGCATAGCTAGAAGGTGCTGTCTATGAGGAACAAGCTTTCAACAAACAACAAATCTGCCAGTGCTTTGATCTTGGACTTCCAAGACTCCAGAACCGTGAAAAATCAATGTTTTTTTTTGTTATTTGTTTGTTTATAAGACACTCAGTTTATGGTATTTTATTATAGCAACTCAAATGAACTAATAAGACACATAGCTTTTCTTATTTGTTTTTGGATTCAACCTGCTGTAACATGTTATTTTGGTTGAAAAACATGAAGAAAATCTGGCCCTACACAGATATGTATTTGGAAATGGGAAAATTATTTCAATAACCTTTTCAGATATTTTAGAATATTCTTCTTTGATTCTACATCAAAATGCAAAAGTAGTAATTTTTGTGTCAATTACTATATGGAGTATTAAATAATATCAATGTACTTCCTGTACACTGTTACCTGAAAGTCTTCTCTTTATTTTTTGTACTCTGATTTTATCATTTACCAGTGCAGTATTTTGTTATATCATGCATTAGTCATTTGGAAAATACTTGTTCACTGAGTAAAGAAAGTTTTACAAATGTTGGTACATTTCATAATATATATCAAATATCAAAATGTCACTTTCATTATATCACCTCTGATCTCATCAGAATATTTTATATCTATTGAGAAACTGTTAAGCTCATGGTAATAAATACACACTTGCCTAGATTCAATTTTTTGCTTGAAATCATGGCAACTACCCTGTCACTTGACTGCCTTCACATGCCAAGCTCACCCTGTTCATTTTTGAGAAAATGTCTACTAGAAGCTCAAGTCGGAATAACCATAGTTTGTCTGTCATTTTATCAAGTAATAACAGTCTTTTATGAAAAAAATTTCTTGCTGTGGCTTAAACAATCACACAAGTACTCAAATTTTTATACAAGATTTCTGTGAGAGACAACCCTTATAGTTTCCTTTATAGCTGTGATGGTTAATACTGAGTGTCAACTTGATTGGATTGAAGGATGCAGTATTGATCCTGGGTATGTCTGTGAGTGTGTTGCCAAAGGAGATTAACATTTGAGTCAGTGGACTGGGGAAGGCAGACCCACCTTTAATCGGGTGGGCACAATCTAATCGGCTGCCAGCAAATACAAAGCAGGCAAAAAAACGTGAAGAGTCAAGACAGGCCTAGCCTGCCAGCCTACATCTTTCTCCCATGCTGGATACTTCCTGCCCTTGATCATCAGACTCCAGGTTTTTCAGTTTTGGGAAGGCTGGCTTTCCTTGCTCAGACTGGCTTTCCTTGCTCCTCCACTTGCAGACAGCCTTTTGTGGGACCTTGTGATAGTGCAAGATAATACTTAATAAACTATCCTATATATGTGTGTGTGTGTGTGTGTGTATCCTGTTGATATTTTCAATGTCCTGGACTAGATAGAATTGGTTTCTCTGGTGACTAGAGGATAGCAAATCTAAAACACATAACCCTAGTTATTCTCAAAGCCTTCAATATGGATTTTCAGAATGAAAAGATGATTTGAGATATTGATTTTTTGTTTTGTTTTCCTGCTCTAGTCCACAAATTTTCGCTGTGTAGTTTGGGATTCCTAGGGATTCTTTAGCATTATTTTTTTGGACATAGAAAAAAAAATAAAGATAAAGCTATTTTAATAATAGAACTATTAAGAAAAGATAAAACTACTTTAATAATAATGCTAAGACATCATTTGTTTTTTCAATGTGTTCACAATACATTGAGGATGGAAAAGCACAGGTCGGTAAAACTGCTGGGAACTTAACAAAAATCAAAGCAGTGACTCAAAACTGTGTAAGTAGTCATTGCTTTCTTCAAAATCATGCCCTGGCAATGGAAAAAAAAATGAGAATTTCAACTGAGGATGTCTTTGATGAAGCAGTAAATATATTGATTTTAATAAATCTTAATCCTTGAGTACAAACATTTTGAATTTTCTGTGCAGTTAAATGGAAATGTTTTTGCTGTAATATAAGCATTTTAGCTGTTGTATTAGTCAGGGTTCTTTTAGAGGGACAGAACTAATAATATATATATATATATCCTATATATCTATATCTATGTCATATATATATATATATATATATATATTTATATATATGAGAGTTTATTCCAGGAGAGAGAGAGAGCTGTGGGGAAGTGCCACACTTTAAAACCATTAGATCCCATGAGAATTCACTATCATGAGAACATCATGGGGAAAAAGGCCCCCATGATCCAATCACCTCTAACAATGTCCCTCCCCTGATATGGTGAAATAAAAATTCATGATAAGCTTTGGGTGGGGACACAGGGCCAAACAATATCATTCTTCCCCAGCTCCTCCCAGATCTCATGTCTTTCTCCCAGTTCAAAATAAACCATGCATTCCCAACAGTCCCTCAAAGTCTTAACTCATTCCAGCATTAACTCAAAAGTCTAAGTTCAAAGTCTCATCTGAGGCAAGGCAAGTCCTTTCTTCTATGAGCCTGTAAAATCAAAAGCAAGTTAGTTACTTCCAAGATACAATGGGGGTACATGTAAATACTCCTATTCCAAATGGGAGAAATTGGCCAAAAGAAAGGGGACACAAACCCCATGCAAATCTGAAGTCTGGCAGAACAGTCATCAAATCTTAAAACTCCAAAATAATTTCCTTTGATTCCAGGTCTCACATCCAGGGGATGCTGATGCATGGTGTGGGCCCCCAAGGCCTTGCACAGCTCCACCCCTGTGGCTTTTCAGGATACAGTACCTGTAGCTGCTTTCACAGGCTAGCGTTGAGTACCTGTGGCTTTTCCAAATGCACAGTGCAATCTGTTGGTGGAACTACCACTCTGGGGCCTGGAGGATGGTGGCCCTCTTCTCATGGCTCCACTAGGAATGCCCCAGTGGGGAATCTGGGGCTCCAATGCTACATTTTCCCTTTGCACTACTCTAGTAGACATTTTCACAAGAGCTCTGCCCTTGCAGCAGAGTTCTGCCTGGATATCCAGGCATTTTTATACATCTTCTGAAATCTAGGCAGAGTCTCCCAAACCTCAACTCTTGCCTTCTATGCACCTGCAGGCCCAACACCATGTGGAAGTCACCAAGTCTTGATGCTTACACCCTCAGCCATGGCCTGAGTTGTATCTTGGCACCTTTAAGCCACAGCTGGAACTGAAGTGACTGGGATGCAGGGCACCCAGAGGCTGCACAGAGCAGTGGGGACCTGGGTCTGGCCCACAAAACCATTTTTCCCTCCTAGGCCTCTGGGCCTGTGATAGGAGGGGCTGCCATGAAGATCTCTGAAGTTCACTGGAGACATTTTTCCCATTGTCTTGGCAATTAACATTCTGCTCCTCGTTACTTATGAAAATTTTTGCCTCTGTGATCCAATCACCTCCAACCAGTTCCCTTGCCTGATATGTAGGGATTACAATTTGAGATGAGATTTGGATGGTGATACAGAACCAAACAACCATGTCATGAATCATTTCTTTTTACAGTGTATTCACATCTTCTATGCTCCCTGCCTGATAGGCACTTAGTACTTCTCTCGCTATCAGATCAACTATGGTGGTATTAGAGTGCTTATGTTCAAAAACCATTAGTTTATTTAGTAATAGCCTCAAAGTGTAACAGTAGTGATGCTGGCATATTTTTATACTTAAACTATTATTAGTTGTTGTTGTTAATCTCTTACTGTGCTTATTATATATTAAACTTTATCATTGGTATGTAATGTGAACCCAAAAGTATCTGAGACAGATCTCAATCAATGTAGAAAGATTATTTTGCTAAGGTTAAGAATGCACCTATGACATAGTCTCAGGAATTCCTGATGACGTGTGCCCAAGGGGGTCAGGGCACAGCTTGGTTTAATACATTTTAGGGAGACATGACACATTAATCAATATATGTAAGATGTATATTGGTTCGATCTGGAAAGGCAGGACAATTTGAAGCTGGACAGGGGGCTTCCAGGTCATAGGTAAGTAGAGATAAAATGTTGCATTCTTTTCAGTGTCTGATTAGACTTTCACTGAATGCACAATTTACATGTGAGAGGAGGGTAGAGGAATAGTCACTTATGCCTTAGTCTGGCTCAGTGAGACAATAGGGCAGAAGAAGCAGTCAGATATGTATTTGTCTCACATGAGCAGAGGGATGACTTTGAGTTCTGTCTATCCTTTGTTCACAAGAAATTTCCTTGTGGGCAAATTGTGAGAGATTTGTAGCTATCTTATTTAGGAATAAAATGGAAGGCAGGTGTGCTGCTGCAGTTCCCAGTTTGACTTCTCTTTGGCTTAGTAATTTTGGGGTCCTGAGACTAATTTTCCTTTCACAGTAAATATTAGGAAAAACTATAGTATCTATAAGATTCAGTACTATTTGTAGTTTCATGCTTCCACAGGAAGTGTTGGAATGTACCCCCGTGGATAAAGGAAGACATTAAGTAGCTAAATTGAACAATGACCGAAAAACAAACCTTACTTATGTGCTTTAATGTTATTTTACTGAAAGAACAATGATCACATAGCCATTGTTTTCAGAACTTGTGATTTATGCCTGATCCTGGCATAATTAAGAAATCTCCTTCAAGAAATCCTTCAAGAAACCCTTTCAAGGAATCCCTTTTCAAGAAATCCTCTTTCAAAATTCCCTTTCTTCAAGGTTTCCCTGAGTGCATGATTATATATGGTCAACTTACTTATAAGAGATCTGTAAAATTATTTCTCACATGTCCATGGCTTTAGAATCTTGTATTTGGCATCATGTGGGAAGTTAATTTCAATAGAATTTATAAAAAGCCAGGCATAATAATATCAAATGAGTTAAGAAGTGTGGTTTCCGAAATAAATGACACAGAAAACAGATACATTTCTTTAACATTACTAGTTTTCTTAATAAATTAAACCTTACATAAGTTTCAATATAAAAAATATGCAAAAATAATCAGGGCAATTGCAGGGAAGAGGAAATGATGCAGTGGGCATAGATCTTGAGTCAGCACAGCATGTTGGTCACCTATTGCCATAATAGTGCTATGGAATGAACCGTCTCAATATTCAATGGCTTACAAAAACAAGGACTTATTTCTCTTGCTCAGATTTTTTTGGGTCAGCAGGATTAATTCAGCTCCAATCTATAGATTCACTGGGCTTGTTTACAAGTTGAAGACTGAATGAAGACATATTTCTATTTATTTATTTTTTTTGCCATTGTTACCCAGGACATGCTATCCTCATGGGTTATGGAAGAAGTCCAAGAGCCAAGCCAAATGAAGCAAGTACAGTTTGGTCTAATGCTTATAGTGCACCCACTAACCTTAATTGTCCCAAGCAAATCACATGGCCAAACCTTAGCTCATTGGTGCAGAAAAGTATATGTCACCAACAGAGGGATAATACTGCAAAATTACATAGCAAAGGCTGTGGATATGTACTCTTAGTGCATGGAGATAAAGAATCTGTACTTCTCCCTTCTATCCCAAAATAAATAAAGAGAATTGAGGAGTATAGTTATTTGGCTGTCTTATGAGAACTGAGGTTTTCAAGGTCCAAAAACAAAACAAAAAAAAAGAAGAAGAAAAAGAAAAAAGAAAAACAAAACATGGCACCAAGGGCTGAGGAAAACGTTCTTAGCTCCTTGCTATGGGATGAATTGTGCCCCCCAACAAGATGTGTTCAAGTCCTAATCCCAAGTACCTGTGACTATGACTTTATTTAGAAATAGGACATTTGCGGCTGTAATAAGATGGCATCATTAGAGTGGGGTCTAATCCAATATGTCTAGTGTCTCTGTAAGTAATGGAAAATGCCATGTGAGGACAGAGGGAGAGATTAAAATGGAGCAGGGGCAAGCCTAAGAGCCCAAAGGATTATTGAAAACCACCAGATGCTAAGAAGAGGCAAGAAAGGATTCTCTCCTCTAGGGAGAGAGAGCCATGGCACTGATAACACTTTGATTTTGGACTTTTAGCTTCCAGAACTATAAGACAATAAATTTCTGCCGTTTTAAGCCACTCAGTTTGTGGTACTTTGTTACAGCCACCCTAGGAAACTAATATACCCTTTAATAACCACTTCCCTTGACATAGCCTGATGAGGAGGCTATATTGCATCAGCTTGGCAATAGTATCTCTCTGTTGCTGCTCAGATAATATAAACCAACAATTCTGGACTACAAAGAACTTAGAGTGAGTGCAAGGTAGACAGCAATGGTGCTGGCTTGGGAAAAGGCTCTTTGAAATTACAAGGATGCCATATATCAAAAGGGTATTCTTGACCCTCAATGCTGCTAGATATTGGTAACTGAAGTGACTGAAATTCGTGGCAAAGTAGCAAAAGTGATGAATATAGTTGATGTTTGTGATGTAGCCACTAAATGGGTTTTAGTGACGGTTGATGACAATAATTATTAGAGTGCTACAGGATGCATGGATGAAAACTTTCCAAGCCCTATCTTCCTCTTCCACCTCTTAATAGTTACCAAGTTGCCAAAGGGACTGTGGATAGTTGGCATTTTTTCATGTAGATCATTGGGGGTTTTTTTGGATAATTTTTATGTTTTCTACACTGTCTTGTTTGAATTTATCCTGATAATGGATGCCATAAATAACTTTTACATTTATAGTATTCCTACTGATTTTCATGAAGATCCATTAGGAATCTAACCTTTAGTTTTTAGTTCTAGTTTTATTGTAAACATTCATACTATTTTCTGAAGCTAATTTGTAAAGGAAGTTCAATGATAGTACTACTTACTAAATTTCTTCCTCAGATAATGTAATTTAGAGGATTATTTTCCAAGTAGGTCTATTTTAGAAATAATATTCTAGAAAAATGGATTCATAAGGATAACATAATGTTATGCTGCCACTTTACTTTCACATTGGAAGGCTCGTTTAGATCTCCAATCAAAAGCCAGTGGTATTTCATAACGTTCATATTTAAATTAATATAATACTGAACGAGAATAACTTAAATTGCATTAATTTTTTTTCATTTCTTGCTATACCTACCCTCAACATAGTCTGTTAGAACTGATAATTGAAGTGTTAAACTTTGAGGGAAAGAAGAGAGTCAAATACATGGTGCTTAGAAATGGCATATATATATTTTTCTCAAAACCAGTTGTCAGTAAGAAATAACTCAAATAGAGTTTGGTTCTGTAGAGACCTTTTTTCCCTTAAATTCAATGCAAATATCTTCTAAATTTGGGGGAAAATGACCTATGAATGACAAAAGATTTCCATTGCACTATTTCATTTTATTTTTATAAACATCTTAAGGAAAGGAAATGGAAAATGATATCATCTCTATTCTTGGAAGTTTAACTAAGGTGTGAAAATTCTAGGATACTTTTCCAGGATCACATAGGTAGCTAGGATCATTGCAGGATGAGGATTAGAATTCATGTTTTATTCACTCACTTTTCATTTATTTATTCAATTGAGATATTTAATGCGGAGGACTGCTATTTTCTACTCTCATCGTAATGACTTTAGATGAAGATGAATATTCTGCTTGGGAGTGTGGGTTTTTATACATGGAACTTTAAAAATAGAAAGATGTTGATTTTCATTTAAAAATATCCAGTAGAAAGCTAGGGAGAGGATAAGAGAGCAATGAAAGGGAGAGAGAGAGAAAGGGAGAACAGAATAGCCCATATCCCAAAGAAAATAGGTGTGATGTTTTTTTAAGTTCTACTCACAAAAACAAAGGCAATTCTAAAGTAAGAATGAATAGTCATTACCACTTCATTACTATGCAATCGAAAAGAATATAAATCATGGGTAATCCTCTTCCGAATGGAACAGATTTGCAGAACTTTTTATCTTGAATTCTGTGCAGTGTATCTTTTTTTCAGCTCCTTAGCCTTGGAGCTACTAAAGTAACTAGGCCAAAAATCATACAAAAATATAGTGTCTTGTTCTTTATTTCTCTATCTAATCTCTCTTCCTCTCCCTCTCTCTCTCTGTGTGTGTGTGTGTGTGTGCATCTCTCTCTCTCTCTCTCAATTTGTGTTGATGTGTGTTTTGGAAAGAAGAAAAAAACAAATTTGTAAGCCTAGACTCTGTATTTAATTTTTGATGCCTAAGTAGTTTGAGTTAATAATGAACATTTCATAAGAAATTACTAAGAACCTTAATTAGGGTGCAACATAGATACAAACAAAATGAATGAAAAATAGAAGAGAAAAAAAGTAAAACGTCACAAAGTTAATAGATTTTGACATAATAAACATCATAAAAATGTTCTTTGTGGTGTATTTTAAATAATTCATAAATTAATATAGAGAACTATAGCCCTGGTGGCTCAGAGGAAAGCATAAAATAAAATAGGGCCTCCAATGAGTCTGTTTACTGAATATCTTTGTGCTAAATATAATATGAGTATGAGTTAAACAAAGGAAGGAGGTGGGGGAACTTTTAAATTTTTCAAATTTTAATTTTCAGGTAGAGAACATTGGTGGCATGAGAGGGATATAGGTAGGTATTTGTAGTTATAGCATAATCCAAATGGGCTTAAACTTCAACCAACTTTCTCTGCTAATAAAATAGTATATGACAGCTACTTAAGAGAGGGTTTCCACTAAGGATATAAAAGCTCACCCTACTCCGGGGATGTCTTAGTTCATTTTGTGCTGCAATAAATGAATACCACAGATGGAGTAACTTATAAAGAAAAAATGTTTATTTGGCTCATGGTTCTGGAGACTTAGAAGTCCAAAGAGCATAGTGCTGGCATCTGGTGAGGGTCATTCCACGGTGGAAGGGTAAAAGTGAGTGCATGAAACAGACAGGAAAAAGGGGTGAAACTCCTGCAAAAACCAACCCACTTGAGTGACAATGGCATTAATCCATTCACGAGAGCAGAGCTGAAGTAATTATAGAGCAGTGAACTTGTAATATTGGAATGATGAGAAACGCTGGGTTTTCCTCTCTGCATTTTATTCTTCTGGATTGTGACCCTGTAATTTTTCACTTCAATTTTAAGCTTCCTAAAACTTTCAAAAAGATAGGTTTCCTTTTGTTCATGTTTTTAGTTGTTCTCAGCAGGAGAGTTGTTACAAATTTCCTATCCTGCCTTACTATAGAAAAAGTTTTTCTTAGTGTTTTCAATCTTTCTTTATCAATGATTCATTAAAACCCTATATACAAGGATTTATGAGTGCAACTGATACTAAATAACAGTTTTACGGGGATATTAATATTCTTTTGAAATACCCACTTTTGGAAAATATTACATCGTAGCTTTAGGTTATAAAAACAATGCAATTTGGTGACAGATTGAGTGTATTTTTAGGGCTTAGGATAGAGATGATGAAAATGCATTCTGCATCAGTGGACAATTTATATTTACTGTTAATTGAGCACATTTTCCCCATTTCAAAAATAACATCCACTGTGGGCGGCAAGCCACCCAGGTGCCGAGGCAAGAGACTGAGGACACGATCTGTTCCAGTATAATAGAATATAAAATAAGAATAGTTATACCAGATATAGATCTTAGATATGATTATATGTGAATATCATTAATCATTAGTTGGTAGCAATTACTCTTTATTTCAATATTATAATAATCTTCGCTCTATAATCATAACCTAGGAAAAACCAGGCCATACAGAGATAGGAGCTGAGGGGACATAGTGAGGAGTGACCAGAAGACAAGAGTGCGAGCCTTCTGTTATGCCCAGATAGGGCCACCAGAGGGCTCCTTGGTCTAGCGGTAAAGCCAGCATCTGGGAAGACACCTGTTGCCAGGCGGACCGTGGTCTAGCGGTAGCATAAGTGTCAAGGGAAAACACCCGCTACTTAGCAGACCGGGAAAGGGCGTCTCCCTTTCCCCGGGGGGAGTTTAGAGAAGACTCTGCTCCTCCACCTCTTGCGGAGGGCCTGACATTAGTCAGGCTTGCCCGCAGCTATCTGGAGGCCTAACGGTCTCCCTGTGATGCTGTGCTTCAGTGGTCACGCTCCTAGTCCACTTTCATGTTCCATCCTGTACACCTGGCTCTGATTCTAGATAGTAGTAGCAAATTAGTGAAAGTACTAAAAGTCTCTAATAAGCAGAAATAATGGTGTAAGTTGTCTCTCTCTCTGTCTCCTCTCTCTCTGCCTCGGCTGCCAGGCAGGGAAGGGCCCCCTGTCCAGTGGACACGTGACCCACGTGGCCTTACCTATGATTGGAGGTGGCTCACTCTCCTTATCCTGCCCCTTTGTCTTGCATCCAATAAATATCAGTGCAGCCTGGCATTTGGGACCACTACTGGTCTCCACGACTTGGTGGTAGTGGTCCCCCAGGCCCAGCTGTCTTTTCTTTTATCTCTTTGTCTTGTGTCTTTATTTCTACACTCTCTCGTCTCCGCACATGGGGAGAGACACACCGACCCTGTGGGACTGGACCCTACAATCCACTCTCTGCACCTTGTAAACTTTAAAGTTTTATCACTTAATACTTATGTGAGAGTCCTCAAAATTTATTATATAGGAATAGTCACACATATTTATTCAGTAGCACCTTATTTTTAACTGTCTTTTATTATTAAGCATTTATCTCACTCTATTATAACTAGATAAAAGAGTATTGACTAGAAAATATGTCTTATGTATCTTTATGACCACATCCTTAACAGAGCCCTACTCTAAGTTTATTAAATAAAGGAGTGATGAATGTATTCATACAAAAATAGTGAGATGTTGTGCTAATTTTTCTAATTTCAAAATCAGACTTTTTTTCTTTCCAACTTTTATTTCAGGTTCAGGGAGTACATGTGCAGGTTTATTACATGGGAAAATTGTGTGTTGCAGGGGTTTGGTGAACAGACTATTTCATCATGCAGATAATAAGCATGGTACCCTACAGGTAGTTTTTCAGTTTTCACCTTCCTCCCACCCTCCACCCTTAAGTACGCCCCAGTCTCTATTGTTTCCTTTTTTGTGTCCATGTGTTCTAAATATTTAGCTCCCACTTATAAATGAGAACAGTTTGTATTAGGTTTTTCGTATCTGCATTAATTTGCTAAGGATAATGGCCTCAGTTCCATCCATGTTGCTACAAAGGATATGATCTTGTTAGTTTTTAAGGCTGTGTAATATTGTATGGTATATACATATATACCACATTTTCTTCATCCAATCCCCCACTGATGGGCATTTAGGTTGATTTCATATTATTTTAAAATTTACATATGTAGCCCTTAATATATGTAAAATTTACATGTACAGCCTTTAAATATAGAGGTCTTAAAGTTATAAATATATACATATATATAGAGAAAATATATATATAAATACTTATATAGAAAAAATATATAAGTATATATAGAAACAAATATATAATTTGAATGAATGTCAAGTGACAATTTAAAACTACAACATTTCTGTTAATTTATATATTATGCTCATACATACAAAAACATATGTTTGTGTTACACACATATATGCATATATTCTTGGCGGGTTCTGATCACAAACAATATATAAAGCATTCTTCATGTACATTTTTGCATCTTTTATATAACTAGAAGCAATGGATATGCCTCTATTTTAGCAAATATTAGCGGCAATAAAAGGATTATATATATATGGCATTGGTTTCTAAGAGTTTGCTTCAAAATCTCCTGTCAAGTGTGGGAGATACCAAAATTCTTCCAAAAATTGTGCTCAAGTTTTACAAGATATTTTTTATTGCAACCAAGAACACCTTAACTGATCCAGCTAACGGGTAAGCACCAGTGGCTCAAGGCTGTGTATTTATATGGACTTCAGGTTTAATTCACCATAGGAATTCTAGCACTGTATAGAGGAGTTCCTCAAGGTTTTGGCACTACTGACCTATTAGGAAAATACAGAAACTGTATTGCTTTAAAAAATGGTATGCTTTAAACATTAATTTAATTCGAAATATTTTAGACTTTCATAAATATTCCGAGAATGATATTATACTATTATGACTACTTGTATAACCATTACATAATGTATGCAAATTTGAACTGTTGGGAACCAATCCTCTATGGGTCTCTCAATCTTCTGCACATCTTGTGAGCACAGGCACTGACTGCCTTTGTGCTAGACTATCTTTTTAAGGTTATTTTTATATCAAAAATTTCTTGGAAGACAGAGATATTGTCTCTTTCCAAAGCATAAGGCAGCATGCTTACTGCTTCTTACAAAAAGATTCAAGTACCCTCAGCTCAGACACAATATGTTAAGAAAACACCCATAGTCAATGTGGTATTTTTTCACTTGCTTTCATAATAGAGGCTAAGAAAAAAAGTTTATTTTTTCTAGCATTATGGCTAAGCAAGATAATGCAAAATGGCTATAACCAGTAAGATGTGAGAGGAAGTCCATAGGAGCTTCTTCAATATATTTTTTGGATTGGTAATGAGAAGAATAGAAGTTACTGGTGAGTCCTGACTCTGCAGAGCCATCTTTGTGTTATTAGATACCAAACATAAGAACAAAATGCCAACATGCTACATGTGATATAATAGGAAGAGGGGAAAGGACTAGCTCTTGGAGGTACCATTGAACAGTTGAACTAATCTCATTAGTAGCTACCTGATGGACTTCTTACAGTATAAGAAAGAATAAATCTTTCCCCCAGAAGTTATTAATTAAAAAATTTAAATCTATAGCAAAGTTAAAAGTATTATAAATGTAAACATGTATAAATTGAATATATTATAGCTAAAACCAATATGCGTATTTTTTCAATTTTGCAAAATTTGTTTGCTATCTAGCTCATACATGCTTACTCTGAAAATTTGCTTTTGCATGTACACACATACATGCATATAATTGTCCTTATTATAAATTATTTAAAAGCAAACTTCAGGTATCATGACACATTACACCTAGCATGTCAGCATTTACATTTGAAGAATATGGACTTTTTTAATAAAACCACAACACTGTTGCTATACCAAGCAATTTATTGATGGTGAGTAGCATTATCTAATACATTGACCATGTTTACATTTCCCTAATTTGTCTCCAAATGTCTTTTTCCTAGTATTTTATCAGAGGTCATGTTTCTTTAGTCTCTAAATCTAGAACAGTCCTAATACTTTTAAAAAATATTTTTTATGACATTGATCATTTAGAAGATAGTCAAGTTATCTTTAAAAATGTCACAAAGCTGCATTTATCTCATTACTTATTTTCGTTAGATTCATATTAAATATATTTGGCAAGAACACTATATGTACACTATTTGGATTTCTATTTTGTACACTATTTGTTTACTAATACACTCTTTGTATTTCCCATTGTATTACATCAGAAACATGTGTTTGCCTCACTGAAAGAAATGCTGTATTTGTTCAATTGGGTAAAATATCAGAAACAATTTTTTACTTTGTAATAAATTATCTGCAATGTTTTATTTTATTACCATGTAGATATCTTCTTTTTTAATAGTTTAAAAATTTATTGAGATATAATTAACATATTATACAATTTATCCTTTAGTGTACAATTAAATGATTTTTAGTATATTCACAGATATGTAGTCAATTAGACAATATCTTCATCACCTCAAAAAGAAATCCCATACCCTTTAGCTATCAACCCCTCTTCCCTTTCCCACTTGAAGCAACCACTAATCTACTTTCCCTAGATATTTGTCTATTCTGGACATTTCATATGAATGAAATTATATAACCTACGGTCTTTTGTGAATGGCTTCCTTCATTTGCAGGATATTTTCAAGATCCACCTATGTTGCAGCATATTACAGTAATTCATTTATTTTTATTGCTGAACACCATTTCATTATATGGATATGCCACATTTTGTTCATCCACTTGTCAGTTGATGGACACTTGGGTTGTTTCTAACTTTTTATTTTTATGAGTAATGGTGCTATAAACTGACATACAAGTTTCTGTGTGGACATATGTTTTCATTTCTCTTGGGTATATACATAGGATTAGATTTGCTGGGTCATAAATTAATTCTTTGTTTATCTTTTTTGAGAAACTGCCAGTGTATGTTTTCCATAGCAGCTGCATCTGGACTGTCAATCTTATTCTACTGATTTTTAAATCTGTCCTTATGCCAGTACTATACCATCTTGAACACTGTTGTTTTGTAGTGTTTTCAAATTGGTAAGCCTGAATCCTCCAACTAATTACTTCTTTTTCAAAATGGCTTTGGCTATTCTGGGTTTCTTACAATTCCATGTGAATTTAGAGTCAACTTATTAATTTCTACAAATGAGTCATTTGAAATTGTTATAAGAATTTTAGATCAATTTTGTGAGTATTGCCATCTTAAGACTATTAAGTCATTTAATTTGTGAATGAGGATGTCATGTTCATTAGACGTCTTTGGCCTTTCACAATGGTGTTTTGTAATTTTCAGAGCATAAGTTTTGTATTTTAACAAATATTTTTAAGTATTTTATTGGTTTTGATGTTGTTGTAAATGGAATTGTTTTCTTAATTCCACTTTTGGGATATTCCTCGCAACTGTAAAGAAATATAATTGATTCTCATATCCTGTAACCTTGCTTATCTCATTTATTCTAATAATTGTTTTGTGAATTCCTTAGGCTATATCTATATACAAGACAGTGCCATCTGCCAATAGAGTTGTATTTTTTTATACCGATCTGGATGCCTTTAAAAAATTTTTCTTGCCTAGTTGCAATCAGCCACTCTTTCACAATTAAGAAGTATGGCCTTAACTGTGGCTTTTTTTTTTTATAAATGTACTTTATCAGGTTAAGAAATTTCCTTTCAATTTCTAGTTTGTTGAGTGTTTTTATCACAAAAGAATAATAGATGTATTTCAATTTCTTTTCCACCTCCATTGAGATGAACGTGTAATTTTTGTTTCTGCTCTATTTACATAATGTGTTACACTAATTGATTTTTTTTTTTTTTTTTTTTTTTGAGATGGAGTCTCGCACTGTCACCCAGGCTGGAGTGCAGTGGCGCGATCTCGGCTCACTGCAAACTCCGCCTTCTGGATTCACGCCATTCTCCTGCCTCAGTCTCCCAAGTAGCTGGGACTACAGGTGCCTGCCACCACGCCTGGCTAATTTATTTATTTATTTATTTATTTATTTATTTATTTTGTATTTTTAGTAGAGACAGGGTTTCACTGTGTTAGCCAGGATGGTCTTGATCTCCTGACCTTGTGATCTGCCTGCCTCGGCCTCCCAAAGTGCTGGGATTACAGGCGTTAAGACACCGCACCTGGTCACGAATTGATTTTTGAATGTTAAGGTTTTGCAGGTTGTATCCTCATTTTCATTCATCTTCAAAGTGTTTTCTGATTTCCCTTTTGCATTCTTTTCACCCATTGGTTATTTAGCAGTGTTATTTAATGAAAAACACATTTGTGAGTTTCCCAAATATTTCTTATCTGTTATTGATTTCTAATTTTACTTCAATGTTTTTAAAGACTACACTTCATATTATTTTCATCCTTTTAAATTTAATAAAATTTGTTTCATAGCCTAGCATGTGGTTCATATGGAAGGATGCTCCATGTGCACTTGAGAAAATATATCTTTTTATATTTTGTAGTGACGGGGTGCAGCATGTTATAGTTATCTATTAGGGCTAGTTGGCTTATATTGCTGTTTTAGCCTTCCGTTTTCTTGCTAGTCATCTTTCTTTTGCCTAGTTGTTGTGTTCATTATCAAATGTGAGGCATTAACCATCATCTTAATACGTATAAGTTTTGCTTCATATATTTTGTTTCTCTCTTATTAGGCATGTATATGATTGTTTTTATCTTCCTGGCTAATGCACCTTTTATCATTATAAGATGTCTAACACATACCTCTGATAGAATTTTAAATTTTAAAGTGCATTTGTCTGCTATTAGTATAGGCAATATTTTCTTGTGGCTGCTGTTTGAATGGCATGCCTTTTCCACATCTTTTCAACTTATTTGGATTTTCGAATTTAAAGTGTGTCTTTTGTAGAAAACGTGGTTAAATTATTTGTTTTAATCCAGTCTGATAATCTCTGCCTTCTGTTTGGATTGTCTAAGCATCTACATTTAATGCTATAATTGATATAGTTCGATTTATGTCTTACATTTTACTTTTGTTTTTGTGTGTTTAATGTCTTTTTTTGTTCTTCTAATTCTCTTTACTGTTTTCTTTTGCATTAAGTGAATCTTTGTTTCTTCAGTCAAGGTCTCACTCTGTTGTTCAGGCTGGAGTGCAGTGGTGAAATCATGACTCACTGCAGCCTCAACTGAGAAGTTGAAACAATAATACAAGCAGTCTCATGTATCTTTTTCCTTCACTTTTCAAAATCAAATTTGTTGGATATGAGACTTTCTTTTCCTTCCTTCCTTCCATCCTTCCTTCCTTTCTCTTTCTTTCCTTCCTTCTTTCTTCCTTTCTTTCTCTTTCTTTCTCTTTCTTTCTTTCTTTCTTTCTTTCTTTCTTTCTTTCTTTCTTTCTTCTTCTCTCTCTCTTTTCTCTCTCTCTTTTTTTCTCTCTTTCTTTCTTTCTTTTTTTCTTCCCTTTGAATGTGTCACTCCAAGGCTTTCTGGCCTTCATTGTTTCTGTTAAGAAATAAGATGTTGGGGGGAGGAGCCAAGATGGCCGAATAGGAACAGCTCCGGTCTACAGCTCCCAGCGTGAGCGACGCAGAAGACGGGTGATTTCTGCATTTCCATCTGAGGTACCGGGTTCATCTCACTAGGGAGTGCCAGACAGTGGGCGCAGGTCAGTGGGTGCGCACACCGTGCATGAGCCGAAGCAGGGCGAGGCATTGCCTCACTTGGGGAGCACAAGGGGTCAGGGAGTTCCCTTTCTGAGTCAAAAAAAGGGGTGGCGGACGGCACCTGGAAAATCGGGTCACTCCCACGCGAATACTGCGCTTTTCCGACGGGCTTAAAAAACGGCGCACCACGAGATTATATCCCGCACCTGGCTAGGAGGGTCCTACGCCCACGGAGTCTCACTGATTGCTAGCACAGCAGTCTGAGATCAAACTGCAAGGCAGCAGCGAGCCTGGGGGAGGGGCGCCTGCCATTGCCCAGGCTTGATTAGGTAAACAAAGCAGCCTGGAAGCTCGAACTGGGTGGAGCCCACCACAGCTCAAGGAGGCCTGCCTGCCTCTGTAGGCTCCACCTCTGGGGGCAGGGCACAGACAAACAAAAAGACAGCAGTAACCTCTGCAGACTTAAATGTCCCTGTCTGACAGCTTTGAAGAGAGCAGTGGTTCTCCCAGCACCCAGCTAGAGATCTGAGAACGGGCAGACTGCCTCCTCAAATGGGTCCCTGACCCCTGACCCCCGAGCAGCCTAACTGGGAGGCACCCCCCAGCAGGGGCACACTGACACTTCACACAGCAGGGTACTCCAACAGACCTGCAGCTGAGGGTCCTCTCTGTTAGAAGGAAAACGAACAAACAGAAAGGACATCCACACCAAAAACCCATCTGTACACCACCATCATCAAAGACCAAAAGTAGATAAAACCACAAAGATGGGGAAAAAACAGAACAGAAAAACTGGAAACTCTAAAAAGCAGAGCGCCTCTCCTCCTCCAAAGGAACGCAGTTCCTCACCAGCAATGGAACAAAGCTGGATGGAGAATGACTTTGAGGAGCTGAGAGAAGAAGGCTTCAGACGATCAAATTACTCTGAGCTATGGGAGGACATTCAAACCAAAGGCAAAGAAGTTGAAAACTTTGAAAAAAATTTAGAAGAATGTATAACTAGAAAAACCAATACAGAGAATTGCTTAAAGGAGCTGATGGAGCTGAAAACCAAGGCTCGAGAACTACGTGAAGAATGCAGAAGTCTCAGGAGCCAATGCGATCAACTGGAAGAAAGGGTATCAGCAATGGAAGAAGAAATGAATGAAATGAAGCGAGAAGGGAAGTTTAGAGAAAAAAGAATAAAAAGAAATGAGCAAAGCCTCCAAGAAATATGGGACTATGTGAAAAGACCAAATCTACGTCTGATTGGTGTACCTGAAAGTGATGGGGAGAATGGAACCAAGTTGGAAAACACTCTGCAGGATATTATCCAGGAGAACTTCCCTGATCTAGCAAGGCAGGCCAACGTTCAGATTCAGGAAATACAGAGAATGGCACAAAGATACTCCTCGAGAAGAGCAACTCCAAGACACATAATTGTCAGATTCACCAAAGTTGAAATGAAGGAAAAAATGTTAAGGGCAGCCAGAGAGCAAGGTCGGGTTACCCTCAAAGGGAAGCCCATCAGACTAACAGCGGATCTCTCAGCAGAAACCCTACAAGCCAGAAGACAGTGGGGGCCAATATTCAACATTCTTAAAGAAAAGAATTTTCAACCCAGAATTTCATCTCCAGCCAAACTAAGCTTCATAAGTGAAGGAGAAATAAAATACTTTACAGACAAGCAAATGCTGAGAGACTTTGTCACCACCAGGCCTGCCTTACAAGAGCTCCTGAAGGAAGCACTAAACATGGAAAGGAACAACCGGTACCAGCCACTGCAAAATCATGCCAAAATGTAAAGACCATCGAGACTAGGAAGAAACTGCATCAACTAACGAGCAAAATAACCAGCTAACATCATAATGACAGGATCAAATTCACACATAACACTATTAACTTTAAATGTAAATGGACTAAATGCTCCAATTAAAAGACACAGACTGGCAAATTGGATAAAGAGTCAAGACCCGTCAGCGTGCTGTATTCAGGAAACCCATCTCACGTACAGAGACACACATAGGCTCAAAATAAAAGGATGGAGGAAGATCTACCAAGACAATGGAAAACAAAAAAAGGCAGGGGTTGCAATCCTAGTCTCTGATAAAACACACTTTAAACCAACAAAGACCAAAAGAGACAAAGAAGGCCATTACATAATGGTAAAGGGATCAATTCAGCAGGAAGAGCTAACTATCCTAAATATATATGCACCCAATACAGGAGCACCAAGATTCATAAAGCAAGTCCTGGGTGACCTACAAAGAGACTTAGACTCCCACACATTAATAATGGGAGACTTTAACACCCCACTGTCAACATTAGACAGATCAACGAGACAGAAAGTCAACAAGGATACCCAGGAATTGAACTCAGCTCTGCACCAAGCGGACCTAATAGACATCTACAGAACTCTCCACCCCAAATCAACAGAATATACATTTTTTTCAGCACCACACCACACCTATTCCAAAATTGACCACAAACTGGGAAGTAAAGCTCTCCTCAGCAAATGTAAAAGAACAGAAATTATAACAAACTATCTCTCAGACCACAGTGCAATCAAACTAGAACTCAGGATTAAGAATCTCACTCAAAGCCGCTCAACTACATGAAAACTGAACAACCTGCTCCTGAATGACTACTGGGTACATAATGAAATGAAGCAGAAATAAAGATGTTCTTTGAAACCAATGAGAACAAAGACACAACATACCAGAATCTCTGGGACGCATTCAAAGCAGTGTGTAGAGGGAAATTTATAGCACTAAATGCCCACAAGAGAAAGCAGGAAAGATCCAAAATTGACACCCTAACATTACAATTAAAAGAACTAGAAAAGCAAGAGCAAACACATTCAAAAGCTAGCAGAAGGCAAGAAATAACTAAAATCAGAGCAGAACTGAAGGAAATAGAGACACAAAAAACCCTTCAAAAAATTAATGAATCCAGGAGCTGGTTTTTTGAAAGGATCAACAAAATTGATAGACTGCTAGCAAGACTAATAAAGAAAAAAAGAGAGAAGAATAAAATAGACGCAATAAAAAATGATGAAGGGGATATCACCACCAATCCCACAGAAATACAAACTACCATCAGAGAATACTACAAACACCTCTACGCAAATAAACTAGAAAATCTAGAAGAAATCGATAAATTCCTGGACACATACACTCTCCCAAGACTAAACCAGGAAGAAGTTGAATCTCTGAATAGACCAATAACAGGAGCTGAAATTGTGGCAATAATCAATAGCTTACCAACCAAAAAGAGTCCAGGACCAGATGGATCCACAGCCGAATTCTACCAGAGGTACAAGGAGGAACTGGTACCATTCCTTCTGAAACTATTCCAATCAATAGAAAAAGAGGGAATCCTCCCTAACTCATTTTATGAGGCCAGCATCATTCTGATACCAAAGCCAGGCAGAGACACAACAAAAAAAAGAGAATTTTAGACCAATATCCTTGATGAGCATTGATGCAAAAATCCTCAATAAAATACTGGCAAACCGAATCCAGCAGCACATCAAAAAGCTTATCCACCATGATCAAGTGGGCTTCATCCCTGGGATGCAAGGCTGGTTCAATATACTCAAATCAATAAATGTAATCCAGCATATAAACAGAGCCAAAGACAAAAACCACATGATTATCTCAATAGATGCAGAAAAGGCCTTTGACAAAATTCAACAACCCTTCATGCTAAAAACTCTCAATAAATTAGGTATTGATGGGACGTATTTCAAAATAATAAGAGCTATCTATGACAAACCCACAGCCAATATCATACTGAATGGGCAAAAACTGGAAGCATTCCCTTTGAAAACTGGCACAAGACAGGGATGCCCTCTCTCACCACTCCTATTCAACATAGTGTTGGAAGTTCTGGCCAGGGCAATTAGGCAGGAGAAGGAAATAAAGGGTTTTCAATTAGGAAAAGAAGAAGCCAAATTGTCCCTGTTTGCAGATGACATGATTGTATATCTAGAAAAGCCCATTGTCTCAGCCCAAAATCTCCTTAAGCTGATAAGCAACTTCAGCAAAGTCTCAGGATACAAAATCAATTTACAAAAATCACAAGCATTCTTATACACCAACAACAGACAAACAGAGAGCCAAATCATGAGTGAACTCCCATTCACAATTGCTTCAAAGAGAATAAAATACCTAGGAATCCAACTTACAAGGGATGTGAAGGACCTTTTCAAGGAGAACTACAAACCACTGCTCAAGGAAATAAAAGAGGATACAAACAAATGGAAGAACATTCCATGCTCATGGGTAGGAAGAATCAATATCGTGAAAATGGCCATACTGCCCAAGGTAATTTACAGATTCAATGCCATCCCCATCAAGCTACCAATGACTTTCTTCACAGAATTGGAAAAAACTAAAGTTCATATGGAACCAAAAAAGAGCCCGCCTCACCAAGTCAATCCTAAGCCAAAAGAACAAAGCTGGAGGCATCACACTACCTGACTTCAAACTATACTACAAGGCTACAGTAACCAAAACAGCATGGTAGTGGTACCAAAACAGAGATATAGATCAATGGAACAGAACAGAGCCCTCAGAAATAACGCCGCATATCTACAACTATCTGATCTTTGACAAACCTTAGAAAAACAAGCAATGGGGAAAGGATTCCCTATTTAATAAATGGTGCTGGGAAAACTGGCTAGCCATATGTAGAAAGCTGAAACTGGATCCCTTCCTTACACCTTATACAAAAATCAATTCAAGATGGATTAAAGACTTAAACGTTAGACCTAAAACCATAAAAACCCTAGAAGAAAACCTAGGCATTATCATTAAGGACATAGGCATGGGCAAGGAATTCATGTCTAAAACACCAAAAGCAATGGCAACAAAAGCCAAAATTGACAAATGGGATCTAATTAAACTAAAGAGCTTCTGCGCAGCAAAAGAAACTACCATCAGAGTGAACACGCAACCTACAAAATGGGAGCAAATTTTTGCAACCTACTCATCTGACAAAGGGCTAATATCCAGAATCTTCAATGAACACAAACAAATTTACAAGAAAAAAACAAACAACCCCATCAAAAAGTGGGCAAAGGACATGAACAGACACTTCTCAAAAGAAGACATTTATGCAGCCAAAAAACACATGAAAAAATGCTCATCATCACTGGCCATCAGAGAAATGCAAATCAAAACCACAATGAGATACCATCTAACACCAGTTAGAATGGCAATCATTAAAAAGTCAGGAAACAACAGGTGCTGGAGAGGATGTGGAGAAATAGGAACACTTTTACACTGTTGGTGGAACTGTAAACTAGTTCAACCATTGTGGAAGTCAGTGTGGCGATTCCTCAGGGATCTAGAACTGGAAATACCATTTGACCCAGCCATCCCATTACTGGGTATATACCCAAAGGACTATAAATCATGCTGCTATAAAGACACATGCACACGTATGTTTATTGTGGCACTATTCACAATAGCAAAGAGTTGGAACCAACCCAAATGTCCAAGAATGATAGACTGGATTAAGCAAATGTGGCACATATACACCATGGAATACTATGCAGCCATAAATAATGATGAGTTCATGTCCTTTGTAGGGACATGGATGAAATTGGAAATCATCATTCTCAGTAAACTATCACAAGAACAAAAAACCAAACACCACATATTCTCACTCATAGGTGGGAATTGAACAATGAGATCACATGGACACAGGAAGGGGAACATCACACTCTGGGGACTGTTGTGGGGTGGGGGGAGGGGGGAGGGATAGCATCGGGAGATATACCTAATGCTAGATGACGAGTTAGTGGGTGCAGCGCACCAGCATGGCACATGTATACATATGTAACTAACCTGCACAATGTGCACATGTACCCTAAAACTTTAAGTATAATTTTAAAAAAATGCACTAAAAAAAAGAAAAAAAAGAAATAAGGTGTTAATCTTACTGAAATTGCATTGCAAATGATGAATTTTTTTAATAGCTATTTTCGAGATTTTCTCCTTACCTTTGACTTTTAGTATTTTTACTATTATGTTTCTGTTTGTGTTTTCTTTTTATTTACCATACTTGGAATTTGTTGAGATTCCCAGATGTCTAGGTTAGTTTGTTTCAATAAATTTAGCAAATTTTCAGTCACTATTTCTTTAATATATTTTTTGTTACTTTTGCTGTCTCTTTTCCTTCTTGTATTCTATTACATATATATTTTGCACTTAATGATATTTCACATTTCTCTGAGTGAGTCTCTGTTTATTTTTCTTTATTCTTTTTTCTCTTTGTTCTCAGATTGCATAATCTTAATTAATCTATCTTCAACTTGGCCAATTTCTTCTTCTACCAGTTCAAATCTACTGTTGAGCCCCTCAAGTGAAATTTTTATTTCATTTATTATACTTTTCAAGTATAGAATTTTCATTTGATTCTCTTTTTAATTGTTTTCTCTTTATTATCTCTTTGATATGACACTGTCATCATTCTTTTGCCTCTTTAATCATGATTCCCTTTACTTCTTTGAACATATTTATAATGACTAACTGGAAGTTTGTGATAAATCCAATATCTAGTCCCCACTACAGACATTTTTGTTACTTTTTTAAAAAAGAAATTCTAGAGCTTGGGACATTCATTCCTGTGTCTTTACCTTTCACACTTTTTTTTTTTGTATATTATAGAACTATGAGTATTGCTCTCAATCTCCAGAACCTGTTATTGTTATTTTCATGTTTATTCATTAAATAAAAGTCTATTTATTTTTCCCCCACTCTCTGAAGTGTTAACCCTCTTATGTTACCCCTTAGTCAGGCACATCTTTGAGTATACCCAGTCACCGTGGAATAATAGGGGGTTTTGGCCACGTTCTCTTTATATATTTCCCTGTTAGCCTCCAGTAATTGCTGGATACTTTTCTGCTTTCAGTCATATCCTGGGGCATAAATTGCTTGACACATTTCTTTAGTCAAATTTAGGCTTCTTGAGAGAATAGTTCCTAAGGTCAAAGTTTATTATTTGTTCTGACCCCAGAAGTGCTCCTCCCAGTTGTCTCCTTCCTTGACTCTCCCCAAAACTATTTAGCATACAGTTTGTTCTGTATCTTCATAGAATCCATGAATTTCCTTACAATTCCCCACTTTGACAGCCTATAATATTTTTAACAGCACAAAGCTTAAACTTCTGGTGCAAATAATATCAATTCCTTTGGGAAAATATTAGGAGCTACATGTTTTACAGTTCGATTTTTCTTTCAGGCAAAATCTCTGAGCCAGAGCTCTGGACCCGGGGGTGGGGACAATGGTGCATTTCTCTCAGTGGTATTCATGCTTTAGAAGCTGATCGCTCAGTATAGAGTGGGAGATAGTAGTCTGGGGTCTTCTTGATTTATTTCCATTGGGATGGAAACACTGCTTTATGAGTCTGGGCAAAGAAAATGGGGATTCTCATATTCTCAACAGCTTTGTACCCAAAATAGAGCCCCTAATTTATGAGTGGGGGTTGGGCAGAGAAGGGAATCCTCACCATTCAACTGCATTTGCTGAGAACTTAGCTTCATCAGTAGGTAGTTGGGAGAAGAATGAGAAATGTTGAGGTCATGCTCCTTCTGGGAGATAATCCTCTCACTGGAATCTTGAGGAAGAGGAAACCCTGTGTTCTTGCTTGTACCAGTCTAGAATGGAGTTTCCATGTCAGTGACATGGGATGGGGAAAGAAGGGAACAGTCTTCCTTCAAATACCACACACTCTCACTTTTATTACTACATATTTTTGTGTATTTTCTTGAGTAGATGTTTGTTTGCTGTGTGCCTTTATGACCATTCCCATAGGCTTTAAATCATTGGGTTTTTAAAAATGAATTTCTACTGGTTTTACTGGGGTGTGGCCTGTAGAGCTCTTTGTGCTGTTAATCAAGAAGTTGATTTCCTGCTCAATTATTTTTCACCAAATATTTTTAGCATCCGTTAAGAAGACTAGCCTGTATTATTCTTTTATTCTATTTATGGCTAAAAATAGTCATTTTCTAATGCGATCGATTTTGCTTCATTTACTAATGGACATTCTTTAGTAAAAACAGAACTTTTAACCTCAGTTTTATGTTTGTTTGTGTGTTTGATTATCACTATGGGCTCATAAGCTACTATTTTATTAGTCAATGTATTACAATCTATTATTGCCATTTTTTTTTGTAATCAACTTGTCTCAGATCATAGATTGGTAAATGAAAGCCTCTCCAAGTTCATAACTCCTTCTTTTTGAAATGTTCTCTTTAGTGTTTGATATATATTCTTGCTTTCTGGCAAGATGCTTCATTTTGTTTTGTATTTTTTTTTTTTTTTTGTATTTTCAATGCTGCTTACCTGAAATCAGCCATTTTTTTTTTCCATTGAGCTTTTGGTTCTTTTAATGAAATATGGCATTTAGAAACCACAGTCTGGATGCTAGATATGCCTGTTGCCACTGAATGATTATTGCGATAAGGCTGCATTATTGAGTCCAATGAGAAGGATGCCCCAGGGTGGGATTTGCCAAAACATAAAAGATAAATTTTAGAGTAAGCATCTGTGAGGGAAAATGGGGAGAGAGCAGGGAGAGATAGCAGATCGCAATGCAGGTCTAGTATTTTAGGATGGAGAAAAAAAATTAAAAAGTAGGGTGAAAGGGAGTTGTAGAGTCCAATGCAGTTCTAAAAGTGTTTTGTGAAGGGCTGATGTAAAATTTTTGAGCAAATTAATTCATCAGAGGAGTCTCATCTCATATAATCCAGGAATAATCTGTCTTTCATTTATTTTCCTGGGCAGCATATCTATAGTACAAACTTGGCGAATACAGCAGTTGAGGAAATTACGTTCTCTGTAGCTGGAGATCCATGTGACATATTTTACTGTTTACCATATAGGTCTTAAATAAACCCATAAATTATAAATTCCTCTTTAGTAGAATCTTGTTACTTGAAGCCAAATATACTCATAATGGCTATATTACTCTAAAGTGATTAATGTCATTTTAAAGATTCACTTACAACAAATAAGTGTTCTTGTTTTTCCAATCCCTGTCAATTGGGAATGATCAGAATTGTTAAGTCAAGTGAAACTTAGGAGTATATGATTACCCCATTTTTAAGTTTATTTTTTAATTTTTTTTTCAGAAAAATTTTAGATTTAAAGAAAAGTTAAAAGATACTAAAGGGAATTCTTGAATACCTTTTACCCAGTATATTCAGCAGGCTTCTGTAGAGGAATAGAAGCAGTAAGGGGTATGTGTGTGTGTGTGTGTGTGTGTGTGTGTGTGTGTATAACGACACATATACATATATCTATGTACATACACACAAAATTCAATATATTTCTTTGTATGTATTTATACAATAAAGTAATTCATGCCCTTTTATTTCTTCAAATCCACCTTATAATTTCTAAATTATTTTGGTACTTCCTTTTTAATAAAAATGCCACAGTGTGATCTGATGTATGAGTGTAGTTTGAAATTATATATTAACTATAGTGATGATTATTATTAGTCATATGACCTCATTATACAGCTGTAGTGCCTAAATATATCTTGTTATAGATGTGTTGTAATGATAATTATACTGTTTTTAATATAGCACTGTAAAAGTCACCTTTATCTTTTTAGCACTGATTGAAAGTTAGGCAGCAGCTTTCAGAGTTAAAAGATCTATTACATTTCTATGAAATTAAGTTTTTACCTTAGGAAAAAAGACATTAAATGTCATCCAGACAGAAGAAGATGGGCTTTTTTGGCATACTTTAAATGTGAAAACATAGTTTATCTAAATCTCATGCATCTGATAAAGATTCTTATCAAAACACTGATAGCTTATTGTATTATTTCTATCAAGTCTTGAAGAAAAAGAGAAAAATAATTGGTAATATTGTAACAATACTTGTTGAGAAATATTTGTCAGCAGCATGGAATATGAACTGAAGTATTACATTGTCTTTTTCCCGGGATTGATACAGTCAGAACCATGATAATGCTGAGAAGCTACTAGGACCAGAGGACACACTTGTATCGAAATTGAAAGCATAGTGGTGTTATTTCCCTCTGAAGGATATAATATATCCTTTGATACACATACACATATACATATACCTCTTTTTCTACCTAGTCTCCTCTATGTCTTTAAATTATATATATGTATATGTAATATACATACACGTACATGCAATATACATACACGCACATGTAATATACATACATGTACACGTAACATACACACATGTACATGCAATATACATACATGTACATGTAATATACATACACGTATATGTAATGTACATACACGTATATGTAATATACATACATTTACATAACATATATGTATATAATATACATATACATATGTATGCATTATATACATATATGTATAAATAACATGTATGTATATATAACATACATGTATAAATAACATATATGTATAAATAACACATGTATATATAACATATGTATATATAACATATGTATATATAACATATATGTATATATTACATATTATATAGCTATTAATATGTGTATATATCTGTGTTTGTATAATTATATATTACCTATATACATATATGTATACACATGTATATATAACTATATATTATATATAAACACATGTATACACATCTATTAACTACAAATATAACTATGGAATATATAACAATATATTATATGTAAGTATATATTATATGTGACTATGTGTTATATATATCTATATATTATATAACTATATGTATATATAAGACAATATAGCTGTAAATAATATAATCAATATCTTCTTTCCTTTTTATTGTTGTCTTTCATTCATAAGTGTCTCTCTTTTGTGATTTGTGCACTCTGATTGCAACCTTCTTTTCATACCACATTTGTTATTTACTCTTAAAAAATTTTTTTATTCATATTCTGTCCTCTGCCACCATTTAATATGTCATCTTTCCACCCCATAATTCTAAGACAATAGTGTTTACTATTAGCAATAGATGTGAAAATTAGAGTAGCTTTATGGAACCCAATGTTTTATTAATAAATTAGAGAATTGAAATGTGTATTATTTCATGTGCGATTCCTTTCCTCACACATAGCAATGGCTTCTTATTTGTGTTATTATCACAGTGACATAGCTATTGAAGATGCTGCTATTATAATGAGAAAGTCTCCTTTTCATGGTCTGACTTTGAAACAGTGCACAATGTCTCCTAGAATGGCACCTTTCAAAACTTTATTGATCAATCTCTACAATATTACCCTGAAATGTAAGGCCTGTTACTTCTGTTTGGGTTAATTTCCTAAGGTTAAGTTTGTTAAGAGGCAAAAAAATTTGCCTCTAAGCAACTGTATTAGCTCGTTTTCATGCTGTGGGTAAAGACGTGCCTGAGACTGGGAAGAAAAAGAGGTTTAATTTAGACTTACAGTTCCACGTGGCTGGGGAGGCCTCAGAATCATGGCAGGAGGCAAAAGTCACTTCTTACATCATGGCTGCAAGAGAAAATGAGAAAGAAGCAAGAGCAGAAATCCCTGATGAACCCATCAGATCTCCTGAGACTTACTATCACGAGAATAACATGGGAAAGACCAGCCCCGGTGATTCAATTACCTCCCCCTGGGACCCTCCCAGAACAGGTGGGAATTCTGGGAGATACAGTTCATGTTAAGATTTGAATGGGGACACAGCCAAACCATATCATTCCACCCCTGGCCCCTCCAAATCTGTGTCCTCACATTTCAAAACCAATCATGCCTTCCCAACAGTCCCCCAAAGCCTTAACTCATTTCACCATTAACCCAAATGTCTACAGTCCAAAATTTCATCTGAGACAAAGCAAGCCCCTTCCTCCTGGGAGCCTGCAAAATCAAAAGCAAGCTAGTTACTTGGTAGATACAATGGGGGTACAGGTATTGGATAAATAGAGCTGTTCCAAATGGGAGAAGTTGGACAAAACAAAGAGGTTACAGGGCCCATGCAAGTCCGAAATCCAGCTGGGCAGACAAATTTTAAAGCTCCAAAATGATCTCCTTTGACTATGTGTCTCACATCCAGGTCACGCTGATGCCAGAGGTGGGATCCCATGGTTTCAGCGGCTCTGCCCCTGTGGCTTTGGAGGGTACAGCCTCCCTCCTGGGTGCTTTCATGGCTGGTGTTGAGTGTCTGCTGCTTTTCCAGGTGCATGGTGCAAGCTGTTGGTGGATCTACTATTCTGGGGTCTGGAGGTTAGTGACCCTCTTCTCACAGCTCCACTAGGCAGTGCCCCAGTAGGGACTCTGGGTGGGGGCTGTGACCCCACATTTCCCTTCCTAACTGCCCTAGCAGAGGTTCCCCATGAAGGCCCGGCCCCTAAAGCAAACATTTGCCTGAGCATCCAGGTGTTTCTATACATCTTCTGAAATCTAGATGGAGGTTCCCAAACCTCAATTCTTGACTTCTGTGCACCCACAAGCTCAACACCACGTGGAAGTTGCCAAGGCTTGGGGCTTCCACCCTTGGAAACCATGGCCCAAGCTCTATGTTGGCCCCTTTCAGCCAGAGCTAGAGTGGCTGGGACACAGGGCACCAAGTCCCTAGGCTGCACACAGCATGGAAACCCTGGGCCTTGCCCATGAAACCACTTTTTCCTCTTGGGCCTCCAGGCCTGTGATGGGAGGGGCTAATGTGGATTTCTCTGCCATGGTCTGGAGACATTTTCCCCATGGTCTTGGGGATTAACATTAGGCTTCTTGCTACTTATGAAAATTTCTGCAGCCAGCTTGAATCTATCCTCAAAAAAATGGGTTTTTCAGTTGGGCACAGTGGCTCATGCCTGTAATCCCAGCACTTTGGGAGGCCGAGGCAGATAGATCATGAAGTCAAGAGATCGAGATCATCCTGGCCAACATGGTGAAACTCTGTCTCTACTAAAAATACAAAAATTAGCTGGACATGGTGGCGCGCACCTGTATTCCCAGCTACTCGGGAGGCTGAGGCAGAAGAAGCACTTGAACCCAGGAGGTGGAGGTTGCAGTGAGCCGAGATTGCACCACTGCACTCCAGTCTAGGCAACAGAACAAGACTCCCTCTGAAAAACCAAAAAAAAACCAACAACAAAAAAAGAGTTTTTCTTTTCTACTGCATCCTCAGGCTGCAAATTTTCAGGACTTTTATGCTCTGTGTCTCTTTTAAAATGGAATGGTTTCAACAGCACCCAAGTCACCTTTTGAATGCCTTGCTACTGAGAATTTTCTTCCACCAGATACCCTAAGTCATATCTCTCAAGTTCAAAGTTTCACAGTTCTTTAGGGCAGGTGCAAAATGTTGCCAGTCTCTTTGCTAAAACATAATGAGAGTCACCCTTGCTCCAGTTCCCAACAAGTGCTTCATCTCCATTTAAGACTACCTCAGCTTGGATTTTATTGTCCATATAGCTATTGGCATTTTGGGCAAAGCCATTCAACAAGTCTCTAGGAGGTTCCAAATGTTCCCACATTTTTCTGTCTTCGTCTGAGCCCTCCAAACTGTTCCAATCTCTTCCTGTTACCCAGTTCCAAAGTTGCTTCCATATTTTCGGGTATCTTTTCAGCAATACCCCATTCTATTGGTACCAATTTACTGTATTAGTTTATTTTCATGATACTGATACATAGTGGAGACTGGGTAGAAAAAGAGTTTTAGCTTGACTTACAGTTCCACATGGCTGGGGAGGCCTCAGAATCATGGTGGGAGGTGAAAGGCACTCCTTACATCACAGCAACAAGAGAAAATGAGAAGAAACAAAAGCGGAAACCCCTGATAAACCCATCAGATCTTGTGAGACTTATTCACTAACACAAGAATAGCATGGAAAAGACCAGCCCCCATGATTCAATTACCTCCCTCTGGGTCCCTCCCACAACATGTGGGAATTCTGGGAGACACAATTCAAGTTGAGATTTGAATGAGGACACAGTCAGACCATATCAGAATCATATATATATATAGCCAGATATATTCTAACTATTGAGGCAGTCAAGAGAAGTCAAGAGAAACTCTACCTTAAAATACGTTTTTATTGATTTCCATTTTTTCAATAAGCGATACACTACACAACATATCACTTTCATTTGAGACATACTCCAGGGATAAAGAGCCCCATACTCTTAACCTTAAGAATGATATGGTTTGGCTGTGTCCCCACTCAAATCTCGACATGGACTGTATCTCCCAGAATTCCCACCTGTTCTGGGAGGGTCCCAGGGCGAGGTAATTGAACCACGGGGGCTGGTCTTTCCCATGTTATTCTCGTGATAGTAAGTCTCAGGAGATCTGATGGGTTCATCAGGACTTTCTGGTCTTGCTTCTTTCTCATTTTCTCTTGCAGCCATGAGGTAAGAAGTGACTTTTGCCTCCCACCATGATTCTGAGGCCTCCCCAGCCACGTGGAACTGTAAGTCTAAATTAAACCTCTTTTTCTTCCCAGTCTCAGGCACATCTTTATCTGCAGCATGAAAATGAGCTAATACAGTTTCTTAGAGGCAAATTTTTTTTTGGCTTGATAATGTCCTAACCCATAGTGTAACTTTACTATCAGAATGAGCTGGTTCAAAGCTTTTCAAATTCTTTACACCTAAGACTCCTCTTTAATATCAGAAAGTAACTTTGATGACTTAATATGTAAGAGCAATTGTTCTTTCATATCCATGAAATGAGACATTATAAAACGACAAAATGTTATGGCTATAGAAATACTATATTGCTGGCATATATAGTATTTCTATATGGCCCTCTGTCCTAAGGTGAACAAGTCTAAACCCATCCCCAAAAGTCCAAGGAAGCTGACAGGATGAAGAAAGAGGCTGACAAATCCAGTTTCTTAGAAAGAAACATTTAGTAGAAACTTATAAGGAGAAGCCATGTCTGTGTCTCACACAATGGCAAGAAGAGATGGTGGATCCCTATACCATTACCCCCCAGACCAAGGACTTTTATACCACAGGGAAGTGTGATGCAGAAAGGATATGAAGGATAACAAAAGTAATATAATATCAAGGTCGTTTGATATAAAGGCAGGATTTACCGTAAGTAACTTGCTCTTACATTAGAAACAACAGATAGACTGGAAATCTTAGAGGCCTTTCCAGACTGGTGTTCATCAGAAGTCAACATAGTGTATTAACATCCAAGATTGAGTTGCTTTGGACTCCACAGCACGTAAACATCGTTTAAAATTATACTTCATATATGTGTAAGAAATACTTCTATTCTACAGGCAATGGTACACTATACTAATCTGTAAAACTCCCTGCAATAATGCCACAACCTTCCAGGAATCTGAAATACAGAGATTGCTGATGGAAAAATGGCTACAGCTAGGAGTTATTATCAAACAATGAATAATTCTGTGCCATGTTTTCTCCTCTGTACAGTGGAGAAGCTTGGATCTATCCTATGAATTTCACAGACTAATGTAAAGATTACACAAAGTAATACCTATGAAATATCTTAGAAAATGAAAAAGTTCCATGAAAAAGTAAGTGAACTTATTTATATTCTATGAATTCACCTTATAAAAATGTTACACATAGTGTTGTTTGAACTGTTTAACGTTCATGATAAGAAATAAATTGTTCAGTAGCCAATATGTAGGTGCAGGATTGTTCTCTTAGTACTCAGTATCAGTAAAGGCCTGCTCAATATCTTGTTTTCTACTATTAAGGCTGAGCCAGATGTAAATATCCTTCTGGAAGTCAATGGGAGTTCTGAATGCAAGCCAGAGGAAGAAAAGAAAAGTGAAACAAAATGAGAAATTGGCTTGAAGTCAGCTGTTTAAAAAATGGAAGTAAAACTCTTACATGTTACACTAATGGTAGATAATTATATATTATACTTTAGATGGTTTTCAAAGTGCTTTATTTATTCATTTTTTACTGTACTTTATAACCTTTGAATGAGATTATCGAAGGACTTATCTTTTGAGTTCAACTTACCTTAGTGTGAATGACACAGGTACCACTGAAATAATTAATCTACTGCTTTTTGGAACTTACATGGGAGGTAGAAAGAGTACTAATAAAAGGCATACATGATCTACATTTTGATTTATTAAATTGTTTCAAAATATTTTTTCTGATATATATTAGGGTAAAAATTATCTTTATTACCATCAAAAATTCCCTTTCCCAATTTTTGCTTCTGAATTCTTGAACTCTTCACATAAGGTTAAAAAGAGGAGACCTAAATTATGCAGTATCAAGTTTAATTTCAACAACATATTTAGTGTTTGACATTATAAGGTGGAACTAATATGGGAAGGAAGACTGATTCAATTTTCACCTTACTAGTATCACAGAACTATTTAAAACAACTTCACACTTGTTATGCCTACTTTTCAAGAGGGCCTCATATTCAAAACTGTGTTTTCAATGTATATTTTCCTTTCCAATTTATCATTGTCCCTGAGCTGCAAGGAGTAAAACACTGTGAGTCTGTCTGATCTCTGGATTGCAGGAGCATGTAAGACATCACTAGTCTTCCTGGCTAGCACTCAGAAAAAATGGTACAGAAAAAGCTAAAGAAACATGACACCGTCTGCGAGAAAAATTCAGATCAAGAAAGGCTAATCACATGGAAAATCAAATAGAAGATATAATGGAAATGTTTGTGTATTATAGGAAAGGGAAGGAAAAGAAACAATCTTAAAAGCTATTTTTTAAAAACAATGCAAGATATAAAATATTACCCTCTTCATTTCTTAGTGGATGGAAGATGCAGATAAGATACTTAAAAGAGAGATCCAGGGCAAGAACCGTGAAAGCTTTAGTATGAATGATTCAATCTTGATTTTTCAGTTAGCTACCAGTAATGTAAGATAAAGTTTAAATTCGATATTCACTGTTATTCAAATAAGTGAAATATAACTGAAAAAAGATAATTCTCAGGTTTTACATTTATATTTCTCTTATAAAACTAACATATGTTCTAAACTGAAAATTTGAAAAAAATGAATAAAATTTATAAAGAAAATATTTATCCATAGTAACCACACCCAGAGAGAATTATAGTTAACATTTTACTTTTTCCTTCTGTAATTTTTAAGCATATTTTTATACAGTTGAATGTGCACTATATGTATACATTTCTATCCTGTTCCTAGCACTTAATACATTTTTATGGGTTTTAATAAAATCGTATAATCTTTGATACATTTTTATTGGTACCAGGTGTCTATAACACAAAAGAACCCATGTTTATGGAATGTTTCTAATTTGTAAAAGTTTATTTAGCCTTTGATTTTATTTTATGTCAACAACTACCCCTAGAAATATATACTTCAGGAATTGTTATACTCTTTACTTTTCAGAACTGATACCTAGGGAATCTGAATACTGTGATGGTTGGATCAAAGCCTCCTAAATCTTTGCTGCATGTTTTTTTTTTTTCAGTATTATTGATGCTTCACAGGCACTTTAATTATTAAAGGTCTCTGACTGGGATTCAGATAGAACATGCCTCATATCAAATGCCAGGGCTCAAATATGGATTCATAGTTTTGAACAGAAACAACACAATGAGAAATGAAACGATTTTGGCTTACCATAGAATTTCCCAAGTCTATGAATTCTGAGTATATTTTGGTCTGTTTTAAAACACCGATCAAATACAAATAAAATGTTTTGAACAACAGCAGCCAAAAAAGTTATTGACAGTTTTCCAGTGTTGACATACTTCCAAGTAATTTACTCTCCTTGGCAGAACATAGAAGGCAGTTCTACTCTTTGGTGTCTAGCTAATGTTTTAAACATACATCTCAACCTTTTTCTTAACCCAAATAAAAATGGAAATAACTGCAATTTTGAAAAAGGGACAAAGTGCGGAACAGCTAATTAAACTTTCGACAGAAAGCTTATAAAACTGTTATTTCAAGGAGAATAAGCAGGTTATCCACATTTAGCACACATTTTTATATCAAAAGAAAACTCCTTAAAGGAAAATACCATCTGTCATGATGCCACAAATGCAGCCAATATGATCTTCAAGAGTTGAAAATAACTAGGTCTTATGCGATAAAGTTTTTGTATTATTTTTAAGTAATTAGTTTAAAAAATAATTGCAAGTGCTAAAATTATCTGTAATCATGACTTAAAAAATAACTTGGTGATTTGATTGCTAAGACAATTAAGAAGTTAAATTTATTGCTACATCGTTCTTCTCTATGATTGTATAACCTGTTTGCACTAAATCATAAAAACATGAGTCTTAGGAAAGACTTGCACTAAAAACTGAGAACGACCGTTGGACAACAAAGGGGGCTAACTAGCTAACAGACTAACAAAGTGGGCTCTGGGGGTGGAAACACACAATTTTCAACATTTTGTAAATTACACAGAATTATGTCTTTTTCTGAGAGAAATTTCAGTATCTAATACATGTCTGACATATAGTAGACTCTCAATAAATATTGATTGGTTGAGTGAATGAATGCATGAGTTGATGCATCAATTCTACATTCCAAAAATATCTGGAACTCTGAACTGTTAGTGTTTGCTCCACCTTTTGATATTTGTCAGGCATTTCTTTCGTTTGATATTCAGAGAAGCGGCATTAATATTAGATAATAACCTAAATCAAGAAAATCAATCTAAATAAACCAGGAGAAACTCTTTTGGTAAGGAAACGGAAGTGGTAGTTGGAGTATGGAAGGGGATGAAGTAATAAATATAGTCGCAGTAGGTGAATGATTACTGTGAAAACATGTAGAGACAAATTGCTAACTGACTCTTGCCAAAGTTTATATTGCTCTATTTTTCAAAGTAGTGTGGTTTACCCAAACTTATCCATTTGCTAAGACTCTAGACAATTTACAGTACATGTTTTCCTTAAAAGGTCTAAAAACTATGCTATCATTTTTATAGTAGGCATCTGTAGGTTCAAACCAAATTTATGAGATATTAAATGCCAGTGATTTCTTTCAAGATTCTGCTAAAAAATATGGATACAGGGAGTAGTGTGTAGAAAAAAATTATATTGCTCATTCCTCACATCCCCATTGATTCTGTGGTTCTTGTTGGTGGTGACACCATTACTGTTCCAAAGAAGCAAGAAACAAATACTGGGAATAAAAGTAAGAATTCAACCCTCCTCTCCATAATACATTTTAAAGCAGCATTCTTTGAAGAAAACTTTTACACATAAATGCCAACACCTTTTTTTAAACCTTGCCAAGCTTGCTAGCTTTTCTAGTAATAGATGTTTACAAGAATGGTTATATATTTAGCAGTTTATGGAGTCATAACAAGTCAAGGGAGCTTATCACAGTGAGGACTGAAGATAAATGACAATAATGTGGTACTCATTATATTTAGTGAAAGTGTGATCTGCTTTATTGAACTATAGCACCTAGTACATAGTTCTGTTTCTCTGTCTGATACAGATGTAGATGTCCTTTATATTCTTCAAAGTTTCTGTATTTATTGTCTGTCATGTATCATAATTAGCTTTGTAAAATTTCAAGTAATTCTTAGCTATGATTTTTAGATAATCCATGAGTAACCAATTGCTACAGTTAATGCTGTAAAGAGCTAAAACTTAATTTAATTATCATATATTCAAAATAAAATGAGAGATGTGAGTTTATGGAGATGAGTGGACAGCTGGGTAGAAGAAAATGAAATAATTTTGCTTTAATGATGAAGTCCTGAACTATCCCAAATGCTAAAAGTCACTGCTTTCGTTTTCTATTCTGGACACTTTGCTGTATCCATGACATTGGGAATTAATTCATGGGAGACATAGGGCTTTCAAGAGAACCACAGAGTGTGTGTTCAAACTCTTGCTCCACCCCACTAACTAACTGAAATCTTGGGCAAGTAAATTCTCTAATCTGTGCCCCAGTTGCACATGTATAAAATGAGAGAAATTGTGCTGCCTCTTTAAGGTTTTATGAATATTAAATCAGGCAATTTATATAATGGAGTTGATACAATATCTGGTCCAGAGTATAAAATGAATTAATATATAATAATAGCCATTATTGTTGAAAGGGAAGAAAATAACAATTAGAAAATTTTCTGAAGTACATTTCTTAAAGAATATTTGATGCAGAACAACAAGGATGTCCTATATGAATACCAGGGCTCTAATGGTTATATATCTGCAAGCCCAATAATATATAGTGCAAAGTAAAAGCCGTAACCAATGTCAACAAATGAATCATTGATTATTTCTCTTTCTACTCAAGAAACTTGAATCAAAGCCTGCATCTCTGTATTTTATATGAGTATGTTTGGATGCTAGCTCCATTAATGGTTCCAGAGTATTCACAAGTAGCCTAATACGATTCTAAAAGACACATTATTTTGGCTCATAGCAGAATTTGGGAGAGTATTACAGCCAGGGAAATCAATAATATTTTAGCTTTTGTATTATTGTCCTTTGCCTACAAAGAAATTGTTAACTATAATAATCATTATTTCATTGTAATTTTATAGATAAACAAAAGTTTCCACCCTTTCTAAAGCTCTGGAATTTTTCTAGACATTTGGACAATATCCTTCCTCAAGGAAATTGGAATAAAATGACGGAATTTGACAGATAAACAAATTATTAATAAACATCATGAAATGTGAATTCATCTTATCTTTAGGCAATCTAAGAAGCAGGTTTTTTGTAAAACTCTTAGTATTTTATTGAAAAACACGTGGGGTGCCTTGGAGAAAAGGATGTTATTTTCTTTTTCTTTTCTATTCTTTCTTCTTCTTCTTTTTTTTTTTTTTTTTTTAAGAGGGACTCTTGGTCTGTTGCCCAGGCTGGAGTATAGTGATAAAATCTTGGCTCACTGTAGTCTCTGCCTACTGGGTTCAAGCGATTCTCCTGCCTCAGCCCTCTGAGTAGTTGAGACTACAGGCAGGTGCCACCACACCAGGCTAATCTTTGTATCTACTAATAGTAGAGATGGGGTTTCACCATGTTAGCTGGACTGGTCTCAAACTCCTGACCTCAAGTGATCCACCGGCCTTGGCCTCCCAAAGGGCTAGGATTACTGGCATGGGCCACCATGCGTGGCCGGGTTGTTAGTTTATCTATCAAAATGAATGCCTGGTCAAATGTAAATTTGGCAAAGAGTGAGTATCTTCTATGTTGAAAACACTACGTTATACAATCATCATTTTTATTAGGAATTTCAGAGTCTGTTAAAGAATAGATAAAAATAAAATACTTGCTTTTGTCATAAAGCACATTTCATGTGCAGTGATAAAAATTAATCAATGTTCTATAGGAGTAGGTAGAAGATGGAGATTTCTTTTCTTAGTGATAGATTGTGTCTTAGAATATTAAAATTATTGGCCGGGCGTGGTGGCTTACACCTGTAATCCCAGCACTTTGGGAGGCCGAGGCAGGTGGATCACGAGGTCAGGAGATCGAGACCATCCTGGCTAATGTGGTGAAACCCCGTCTCTACTAAAAATACAAAAAAAAAAATTAGCCAGGCCTGGTGGTTGGCACCTATTGTCCCAGCTACTACGGAGGCTGAGGAAGGAGAATGGCATGAACCCGGGAGGCAGAGCTTGCAGTGAGCCGAGATTGTGCCAATGCACTCCAGCCTGGGCGACAGAGCAAGACTCCATCTCAAAAAAAAAAAAAAAAAAAAAGAATAGTAAAATTATTAACTACAGTAGACCCTTGAACAATGCAGGGATTAGGGGCACCAAACCCCCAACACAGTAAAAAATCTGCATCCAACTCTTGACTCCTTAAAAACTTAACTACTAATAGCTTACTGTTCACGGGAAGGCTTACCTATAACTTCGACTGTCAATTAACACATGTTGTATGTTATATGCATTATATGCTATATATTTACAATACAGTAAGCTAGAGAAAAGAAAATGTTATTCAAAAAACATAAAGAAGGGAAAATATATTTGCTATTCATTAAGTGGAAGTGGATTATTATAAAGGTTTTCATCTTTATCTCCATGTCAAGTTGGATGAGGAGGAGATCGAAGAGCAAGGGTTGCTCTTGTCATCTCAGGGGTGGCAGAGGTGTAAGAAAATTCACATAAAATTGGACCAATGTAGTTCAAACCCATGTTTTTCAGGGGCCAACTGTACACCTTCAAGGAAGAATGGAAGTTTTGCCACAAATCAGGTAGGAGAAAGGGGACGGGAACTTTACAACAGAGAAGAGTAGGAGTTAATGGCCAGAGGTTTTACAGTACAGAGTGAGTTAAAAAATATAATAAAATGCCACTTTGTACCCACTGGGATGGTTAAAACAAAAAAGACAGATAATAACAAGTGCTGGTGAGGGTGTGGAGGAACTTGAAGCTTCATACCTTGCTAGCAGGATTGTAAAATGATGTAGCTACTTTTGAAAACAGTGGGAATTTTTTCAAAATCTCAAACATGAAATTACCATATGACCCAGAAATTCTAGTCCTAGGCATATACTCAAAACAATATGTGCATACAAATACCTATGCAAAAACTCGTGCATGAGAATTTATAGCAATATTATTCATAGTAGTTAAACATGGAAACAATGCAAATGTTCACTAGGTGAATGTATAAAATATTAGTTGACCATAAAAAATCATGTACTACCCAAACATGCTACAACATGAATGAACCTTAAAAACATTATGCCAAGGGAAAGATGTCAGGCAAAGAAGGCAACATCTTACATGATGTCATTTACATGAAATGTCCAGAACAGGCAAATCTGGAAGGTATATTAGTGAGTGCCACAGGCCGTGTGTGCTTGTGTGTGTGTGTGTGTGTATGTGTGTGTGTATGTGTGTGGCAGCTGGGGCTGGGGAAGTAGAGAATTTGGAATCGAGTGAGTGCTAACAGATGTGAAGATTCTTTACAGAATGATAAAACATGTTCTAAAAGAACCTTTTTAGATGGTGGTGATTGTTACACAAAATTGTGACTACAAACAGCAAAATTGTGTACTTTAAAAGAATTGATTTTATGTTATTCAAAATATATCTCAATATAGGTATATGGAATTATATCTCAATATACTAAAATATATCTCAATATGGTCAGGTATTGTAGTAGAAAGGGTATAGTCTATACCTTGAGATATATTTTAAAAGTAGGTTAAGGCCAATTTGTGCCACTTCCACCCAGGGATTCCTGATTTACTTCTGTATACAGTGGGGAACAATTGCATATTTTAAAAACAGGGTATTAACACTGATAACTAACATTTTTGGGGGATCCTTAAAAATTGCCAGCCCCTGATATAAGTGTCTTATATGAATTAACTCTTAATCCCCTTAACAGTCCTATGGGGTAGTCTATATTATTATTATTTGCAATTCACAAAGGGGGAAATTTAATCATAGATGTTTTAAACACTTTGGTAATACGAGGAAACACCAAGGTCTGAACTCCCAATCTTAAAATCTATACTACAATATATTTTAAGATGATCAGAGTTGTATTTTATAAAAAATGCTTCATTTAGAATATTTAGAGTGAATTTAAGGAAGGAGATCAGGTGGGTATTACAATAGTCCAAATGAGAAGATATGGCAATACTAGTAAAAATATTCTACTAGAATAGTTGAATTTGGACCCAATCTTTTAGTAAGGCAAAAACCATTTATTTGAAACAGAAATACTGTTTTAAACCAGATTTTGCTTGAAAGGTAAAAATAAGTTCAAATTGACGAAATAGTTAAATTTGCATGCCTCATAAAGTTTTTAGAGTCAAAAATTCTCAGGCGTGATGAACTTAGAAAAACTGACAATTAGTGGCTACCTATTAAAGAAAACATATTTTATCGTTAAATATTCATAGGTAAATGATCTTATTTTGTAGGCTGAAGCATTAGAATACTCCTGGTAATTACAGATCCACCTATTTTTGTGCTACCCTTTCCTCTGTATGTTCTTTAAAGCTTTTCTTAGTAGGGAAAAATGCTCATAAGCTTTAAGCTGTGGCTTTGTAATGACACAAATTTTTTCTCAGGCTTTAAAATGCTTTAGGGAACTCTTAAAATCGCATCATTGGCTGTGTGAAAAACCAACCCAGTGCTAATTGTTAATGTGCTGTTTCACACTGCAGCTTATTATGTTACTGTCCTTAAATAAACACCATCATAGAAAATAACAAATCAACTTGTATTGTGGAGAAGCTGAAACCTCTCTAAAGCATACGATAAAAAATACCAGATGGTTTCCTAATAGTTTAATTATGTATCCCCATTTTCCTGCTGAGAAGATAGTATCTTTACCAAAGAAACTTCCAAGTATGGACTCAGCAGCAACAAATAAAATAACAGCAACAACTATAGAGAAAAACAACAAAACAAAACAAGGAAAACTTGGCTTTTTATTAATGTAAGAAAAATAGGCAGGCTCAGTAAAAAACTAAACAGGTTTGGACAGTCTTTTTAATAAGGTGAAAAAAATTAAACTAGATATTCAGTCTTAATTGTAATCTTCACTTATGTCCAAAGACCGAGCCAGAAATTCACGGAAAATTTTTCTTCTGTGTGGCTCTTTAAAGTTATCTCTACATGCAGGACTTGGAATAAATTGCTTAGTTCTGTTGTCTGTAACACTTAATGCAACTGAATAAGATCAGTCTTACAATATGATTGAGATACTTTTCCTACTATCAAGAGTATTCTGTCAGGTTACGTTGTAACATTTTATCTACTCAGTAGCACTAAGTGGAGATTTTGTCAAAGGCACTGTATTGAGCATTGGTCATACAGAATTAAAATGTGCAGCCTATGTTTTCTTATAGTTCCACACTTAATGGGAGAGATGGGCCAGTAAATATTTTCATCATTGCATAATAACAATGACGAAAGTATGTAATTACTTGAGTGAACACATTGAAAAAGCACTGAATTACAAGAAACGGGGTGAGGCATTGAGCCTTGCGTCCAAAGTCATCCAGTTACTTCATCCAGTTACTTCATAACCTTCACCAACATTATGTGAGAGAGAATAGAATAAGAGGAAGTATCTATTTCTAAGAAACTTGGTTTATTTGTGCACAAATAAAAAGAGCAAGGAAGTTTGAGAATTATTGATAATTTCTAAAATACAATGACATAACTTTGTAAGTCACTTGTGTGTTGGTTCCAAATCAGATATACACAATACAGAGGTATGTAACATTTTAAAAATAAGGATATTTTTAAATTATTTAATAATTGCCATATTTTTATATTTTCCTGTTTTCAAAATCGATTCTTAGAATCATTACAGTTGAATCTTCATGAAGTTCTTGCCTATTAGTCTGAATTTTAGAAGACAATTATATGAATACTCACATTCAATAAGTTGTCACATTTTTGGAGATAAATATATACATAATTTGGCTTCATTTTTGGTTTTACTTCTCTTTTGACCCTTTGACTCTAAGATGCCTCAGCATGAATATTATGACTCTCTCCTTCTTGCAACTGTTAGTGTCATCTTGCATGACTCAGTCATCTATGCTTCAAAAATGCGTAATTCAATTTCAACTTTCACTTCAACCTGAAAATGACTTTTCCTCTAAAAGGGCTTAAGAAACCCTTCCTTCATCAAAGCCAATAGAAAATGCTAGTAAAGCAGACAAAAGATAAAAAAAAGAATACCCAAATATATTAATAGAATACTTGGATTAGAAGGGGTGCATATTACCTCCCTATGCAGTCAACTCTGGGATTAACCAAATGATACTTTGAGCAAAGCATGTGAAGACATTGAGATTTATTAATAGGCATTTAAAAACAAAAGGTGGCATCTTACCAGCGTTCAGGCCGCATAAGACTTCTAGCAGAGGATCCAAAGTGAACCCAAGCTATTCTCTTAACCATTATTAGTCTCAGTTCATATAAGCATGATATACTAATTGTAGTATTAATATTAGATGAAGCTCATTTGTCTTTAAGTATGCTACTTATTACGATATGCCTGAATGTATAAACTTACTAAAGTAAATGTTCATTGTCAGATTTTTCTTGACTAAAACAATTTTAAGAAAAAATAAAGGGAATAAAAGTAATAATATTTAAATGTGGAAGAGATGTTTTGTATAAAAATCTCTTTTGTTCTCATTTTACTTTTGACTCTGATAGTATATTTGGCTGCTATGTCAATTTCATTTTGTCAGTGAGGAAATGAAGATAAGAAACTAAGAACCACTTATATAAATTTTATCAAATAATCTGGCTACATAATTACCTACTTAAGATAAAAATAATTGTAAACAATATTAATTCATCCCTAAATTAATGATAAAATAGCTCTTTATAATGAAAAATCTGATTAATAAACATGTGATTTTCTTTAGACATTTAGCTTTCATGGCCAGATGTTTATTACTATTATTTCCCTTTCTTCTCACAATATTCTCCAAGGTGGTCTCTTGTTCTTTTTTCATTACAGTGTTTTTAATAATTTTCGGAACTGCAGATAAAATGCTTCTTATTAAGGGGTTAGAATTTTATGTCTCGGATTTTTAGCTAAAAATAAATAAAACCTGAGAGAGACTTGTGAAGGAAACAGGAAGAAAAATTCTACCCTTTTTACCCTTGGACTTTCTCACTTTTGATTATGGTAGATGAGGCTAAGATGGGAGAAACAGTCAAGTCTAGTCATCAAACAAGGAGAAACCTGGAATTTCACGGACTGGAATGGAATACATATTTTACCAGGTATTTGACTATCATCACCTACCATTCATAACTAAAAAAGCAAGCCTTATAAGTGTTTGTTGAAAAATGGGTGAACATTATTTGTGTAGACTAACCAAGTTTTTTTTTTCCCTTGACATACAGTCTTTACATTGAATGGGTATGATTATTTAGGCCAAGTTGTCTTAAAACTAAAATGAATGACTTATGTTAATTAATTTAAAGTCTTTTGGATTTTTAAGGTTTCTTTTATTAAGAGAAAGAAAGTAGTATTAATTCGTAGTTTACATACTACATCCACACACTCTGTGGATGTCAAATATTTTGTTTTGTTTTATCAAATATCTTAAACTGTCATCAAGGAAAAATAACAAAATTTATTGTAATATTTTTTATTTTGAACCTAACTGAATAATTAGATTAATTTCCAGTGTGAGGGAGATTTTCTGAGAGTAAAATAAAAACATCTTTATCTCTCTCAATAGTTTAAGATTCTTGCCTTTTTTTCTTGGTTTGTTGTCCTCTGTTTCTAATATACAAGTTCAAAATACCTGCTTAATGTGATAAATAAAACATAGCATTGTTCTGAAAAACAAAATAACTTTCACTGAGATGAGGGAATAAAATGTAGAAATTAGAAAGTAAAATAAAACAGTCATTTAAAATTTTGGGCAGCACAATTACTCACTCCAGCTTGGACATTAACAATCCCCCATCCCCACTCCCATACACACTACGGTGGCTGCTTGGTCTAGAGAATGTCTAGATGACTCACCACAAGATAAGCGATCCATTGATCAGGAGGTCAAGACCTAGTGACAATGTCAAGCCAAGCTGTATACAAAGGGTAGAAGAAACAGGCATATATTAAAGGGAGGATGAATAATAGAAACCGTAAGATAATCAAAGTGTGTTCATCTCCATGTATTTCTTCAGTCTGTCATCAAACATCTTGTTATTATTTGAGTAATTTTGTACTCATATTTAGGAAAAATAAATTGTCTTATATAGAAAAGTAGTAATGACTTATGTTCTAATTCAACAATCATATTTGTTCCTCTCCAGTTAGTATCCACAATGTTCATATGTCCAAGTTACTCTAACTGTGGCTCATAATCAAATTATGTTATAGAAAGTTGAGAATGGTTGGACCTCAAGTCAGAAACAAGTTCACAAAGCACTGCAAAGTTGATTTTTGAAGCATCATGCTGACATGTTAATTGCATTTGTGAGTTCTCATGTGTAGAATTTTTGGTTAATACTTCTAGTTCTTATGTTTACTTGTAGATTTTTAAAAATATCCTTTAATAAGAAAATTATGAATCTACTGGTAATGGCTGTTTGAAATAAAAAGTTGAGGATACAAATCAGGAATAGGAAACTAATTTCAATATAGCACTAAGAAAATTTCTACTTTATATTTAAAATTATAGCTAAAATAATTGAAGCAATCTTAAGTCCTTGAAATTATTCTCTTTATTAAATGGGAACTGTAAAAATAAATTTTCATTATTAATTTATTTTGGCATAATTATAGATATTCCTATTTCATAAAACATATTTTAAGGAAATTTAAATTTTAAGAAATTTTTTATGTTCAATTTCTATTTTAGGGGAAATAACTCTTTAACTGTTTTATGTGCTTTTATCACATTGTTCGATGATTAATTACTCTAAACCGAAGTGTCTTTAGTGATCTTCCCATCAGCCATTTTGGGCAATTCATAACCTTCCAGCCAGTCACTCAACCTCTTTTAGCTTAATTTTTTTTAAAATCTGAAGTGGGGGTGAAACCTTACAAGTCTATAGTAAAGATTAGAAATAATGTATCTACAGCACCTAGTTTAGTGCTTGTTATGTACTATTTTGTGCAATAAATATGTATATGAAATACTGTTATAAAATAAATTTACTATTATTAGAGCAAGAGAAAATAAAATAACATATTTAAAAAAGAACAAAGCTGGAGGCATCACACTACCTGACTTCAAACTATACTACAAGGCTACAGTAACCAAAACAGCATGGTACTGGTACCAAAACAGAAATATAGATCAATGGAACAGAACAGAGCCCTCAGAAATAACGCCGCTTACCTACAACTATCTGATCTTTGACAAACCTGAGAAAAACAAGCAATGGGGAAAGGATTCCCTATTTAATAAATGGTGCTGGCAAAACTGGCTAGCCATATGTAGAAAGCTGAAACTGGATCCCTTCCTTACACCTCATACAAAAATCAATTCAAGATGGATTAAAGATTTAAACGTTAGACCTAAAACCATAAAAACCCTAGAAGAAAACCTAGGCATTACCATTCAGGACATAGGCGTGGGCAAGGACTTCATGTCCAAAACACCAAAAGCAATGGCAACAAAAGCCAAAATTGACAAATGGGGTCTAATTAAACTAAAGAGCTTCTGCACAGCAAAAGAAACTACCATCAGAGTGAATAGGCAACCTACCACATGGGAGAAAATTTTCGCAACCTACTCATCTGACAAAGGGCTAATATCCAGAATCTACAGTGAATTCAAACAAATTTACAAGAAAAAAACAAACAACCCCATCAAAAAGTGGGCAAAGGACATGAACAGGCACTTCTCAAAAGAAGACATTTATGCAGCCAAAAAACACATGAAAAATGCTCATCATCACTGGCCATCAGAGAAATGCAAATCAAAACCACTATGAGATATCATCTCACACCAGTTAGAATGGCAATCATTCAAAAGTCAGGAAACAACAGGTGCTGGAGAGGATGCGGAGAAATAGGAACACTTTTACACTGTTGGTGGGACTGTAAACTAGTTCAACCATTGTGGAAGTCAGTGTGGCGATTCCTCAGGGATCTAGAACTAGAAATACCATTTGACCCAGCCATCCCATTACTGGGTATATACCCAAATGACTATAAATCATGCTGCTATAAAGACACATGCACACATATGTTTATTGCGGCATTATTCACAATAGCAAAGACTTGGAACCAACCCAAATGTCCAACAATGATAGACTGGATTAAGAAAATGTGGCACATATACACCATGGAATACTATGCAGCCATAAAAAATGATGAGTTCATATCCTTTGTAGGGACATGGATGAAATTGGAAACCATCATTCTCAGTAAACTATCGCAAGAACAAAAAACCAAACACCGCATATTCTCACTCATAGGTGGGAATTGAACAATGAGATCACATGGACACAGGAAGGGGAATATCATACTCTGGGGACTGTGGTGGGGAGGGGGGAGGGGGGAGGGATAGCATTGGGAGATATACCTAATGCTAGATGACGAGTTAGTGGGTGCAGCGCACCAGCATGGCACATGTATACATATGTAACTAACCTGCACAATGTGCACATGTACCCTAAAACTTAAAGTATAATAAAAAATAAAAATAAAAAAAAAAGAAAAATCTCTCGGAGCTTGAAGATTGCTCCTCAAATCAACGCAGGCAGACAAAAATAAAGGAAAACAAATTTTAAAAAGTGAACAAAACCTCCGAGAAATATGGTATTGTGTAAAGAGACCAAACCTACACTAATTGGCATTCCTGAAAGAGAGTGAGACAGGAACTTGGAAACATATTTGAAGATATGATCCATGAAAACTTTCTTAATCTTGCTAGAGAGGTCTATAGGAAAAGTTAAAGAAATTCAGAGAACCCCTGTGAGATACTGTACAAGATGACCATCCCCAAGAAATACAGTCATCAGACTCTCAAGATCAATGCAACAGAGAGAAGAGGCAGGTCACTGACAAAGGGAACTCCCTTAGGCAAGAGGAGACCTTTTGGCAGAAACCTTCCCATCAAAAAGGGGCTAGGGTCCTATTTTATGTATTCTTAAAAAAATCCAACAAAGAATATAATATCCTGCCAAAATGAGTTTCATGAGGGAAGAAAAAATAAAATCCTTTTCAGACAGACAAATTCTAAGGGAACTTGTTACTGCTAGACCTGCCTTACAAGCTGTCCTAAGGGAATCCTGACATGGAAAGAACAATACTTGCCACCACAAAAGCATACTTAGGCACATAGCCCACTGACACTATAAAGCAACTACCCAATCAAGCCTACATAAGAAACTGTGGGGGTTCAGTCAGGCTGATGGAAAAATTTTAGTTATAATAGCCACAAACTCTCTTGGAAGGCCTGGGGGGTTTGCCTAAGCTCCAGTAATAAACTTGGCTGAAGGCGGCCTTGTCCCTTTAGTTAAATAAATTAGAGTAGAAACAAAGGAATGTGGGAAGTTTATCTAACTAGCTTGTTTACTCATGGAGTCCTAAGGCTAACCTTTGATTTACTGTGGGTGTTTAATCACTTTCTACTCGTGAAGTCCACAATATCAATTACCCTCTAGTGGTGTTGACTCAAGCCTTTGTCAATTAATCTTTACTAAATAAATGTGAGTCTCACTAGCTGGATGGGCCATGGTCACAACTGTTTATGGCACTCTCCTGGCAGTCTGTAAGTGGCCCGAATGCTCAGCTGAACTGGCAAAGCAGAATATCTGTGTGTCAGTGAACTTTATTCATCCATCATTGGGTCAGGGTCTGTGGGACCAACCCGCACAAGAAACAACTAAAAACATGATGACAGGATCAAATCTTCACGTATCAGTATTAGCTTTGAATAATAATGGACCAAACACTCCACTTAAAAGGCATAAAGTGTCATGGTGGATAAAGAAGCAAAACCTAACTGTCCACTGTCATCAAGTGACCCATCTCACATGTAACAACACCCATAGGTTCAAAATAAAGAGATGGAGAATGATATATTATGCAAACAGAAAGCAAAACAGAACTTCTTTGCTATTCTTACATCAGATAAAACAGACTTAAACCAACAATGATAAAAAAAGACAAAGGCATTTAAAAATGTTAAAGGGTTCAATTCAATGAGAAGATTTAACTATCATAAATATATACAAAGCAAACATTGGAGCACCCAGATTCATAAAACAGATTCTTGGAGACTTCCAAAGAGAATTAGATAACCACAGAAGAGTGGGAGATTACCACACAAGAGTCTCCATAATAGTGGGAGACATCAACACGACACTGCCACTGTTAAACAGATCATTGAGGCAGAAAACTAACAAATATATTCTGGAATTAAACTCCATGCTTGAACAATTGAAGCTAACAGACATCTATAGAATACATCTCCCAACAACAGCAAAACATGCATTCTTCTCATCTGCACACAGCATATGCTCTAATATTAACCACATGCTTAGCCATAAAGCAAGTTCAACAAATTCCAAAACATCAAAATTATACTAACCACACACTTGGACCACAGTGCAATAAAAATATAAATTGATACCAAGATTTCTCAGTTCTACACAATCACATAGAAATTAAACAACTTCTAAATGACTTTTTGATAAAAAACAAAATTAAAGCAGAAATAAAACAGAAAACACAACAAACCAGAATCTTGAGACACAGTTAAAGCAGTGTTAAGGGTAAAGTTTATACTACTAAATGTCTACAGCAAGAAGTTAGAAAAATCTCACATTAACAGCCTAACATCACACCTAGAGGAACTGAAAAAAAGGAGCAAACCAACCCCAAGGCTAGCAGGAGAAAAAATTAACCACATCACAGCAGGAATGAATGAAAGTGAGATGTGAAAATCTATACAAAAGATCAACAAACCCCAAAATTGTTTTTTTTGACAGAATAAATAAGATTGATTGACCACTAGCAGATAAAGAAAGATTCAGATAGACACAATCAGAAATGACAAAAGTAACATTTCAACTGACCCCAGAGCAAAACACAAAATCCTCAGAGCTATGATGAACATCTCTGCATGCACAAACTAGAAAACCTAGAAGAACTGAAGAAATTTCTGGAAGCACACAACCTCTCAAGATTGAACCAGGAAGAAACTGAAAACCTGAACAGGGGTTCTCAGAATTTCTTTAATTTTTCTGATAGACCTCTCTAGCAAGATTGAGAAAGTTTTCATGGATCATATCTTCAACTATGTTTCCAAGTTCCTGTCTCACCCTCCTTCTCTTTCTGGAATGCCAATGAGTTGTAGGTTTGGTCTGTTTACACAATACCATATTTCTCAGAGGTTTTGTTCACTTTTTAAAATTTGTTTTCCTTCATTTTTTTCTGCCTGCATTGATTTGAAGAGCAATCTTCAAGCTCTGAGACGTTTTTCAACAAATATATTAATTTATTTTCTCTTGCCATAATAATAGTAAATTTGTTTTAATAACAGTATTGAATGAGTTCTTGAATCAGTAATAAAAACCCTACCAATAACACCAACAACAATAGCCCTGGATCAGACAGATTCAGAGCTGATTTCTATTGGACATAGAAAAAAGAGCTAGTACCAATCCTACTAAAATTATTGCCAAAAAAAATGAGAAGGAAGACTTTCTCCCTAACTCACTCTACAAAGCCAGCATCATTTGGACACCAAAACCTGGCAGAGATGCAATGGATTAAAAAAAGAAAAAAAAGAAAACTTCCGAGCAATGTCCCTGATGAAATAGATGCCTACATCCTTAATAAAAATCTAGCAAACCAAATCCAGAAGCACATCAAAATTTAATTCACCATAATCAAAAAGGCTTTTTTCCTGGGATGCAAGGTTGATTCATCCTATGCAAATCAATAAATGTGATTTACCACATAAACATAATTTAAAACAAAACCAATATGTTCATCTCAATAGGCCCAGAAAAGCCTTTCAATATAATTCAACATCCCTTCATGTTAAAAACCCTCAACAAATTGGGCATCAAAGCATCATGTCTCAAAATAATAAGAGCCATTTATGACAAACCCACAGCAAACATCATACGAACAAGCAAAAACTGGAAGCATTCCCCTTGAGAACTAGAACAAGAGAAGGATGCCTAATCCCAGCATTCCTTTTAAACATAGTAATGGAAGTCCTAGCCAGAGCAATCAGGCAGGAGAGAGAAATAAAATGCATTCATACAGGAAAAGAGGAAATTAAATTATCTTTCCTTGCATATACTACAATTCTATACCTACAAAACCCTAAAGACTCTGCCAAAAGGCTCCTCGAACTGACAAACAATTGCAGTAAAGTTTCAGGATACAAGGTCAATGTAGAAAAATTAGTACCATTTCTACACACCAGTATTGTCCAAACTGAAAGCCAAATCAAAAATGTAATCCCATTTACAAAAGCCATAAAGGAATAAATTATCTAACAATACAGCTAACCAGGGAGAAGAAAGATCTCTACAATGAGAACTACAAATCACTGCTCAAAGAAATCAAAGAAAACACAAACAAATAAAACATTCATAATTATGGATAGAAAGAATCAATATTGTTAAAACGATCATACTGCCCAAAACAATTTACAGATTCGATGCTATTCCTGTCAAACTGCCAATGCCATTTTTCACAGAATTCGAAAAAACTGTTTTAAAATTTGTATGAAAACAAAAACAGTGCTAATAGCCAAAGCAATCCTAAGCAAAAAGAACAAAGAGGCATCACATTACCTGACATTAAACTATACTACATTAAACTAGCTACTGTAATCAAAACAGCATAGCAATGGTACAAAAATAGACATGTAGACCAAACAAACAGGATAGAGAACCCATAAATCAAGGCACATACCTACAGCCATCTGATCTTTAAAAAAAATGACAATAGGCCGGGCGCAGTGGCTCACACCTGTAATCCCAGCACTTTGGGAGGCCGAGGCGGGTGGATCACGAGGTCAGGAAGCTGAGACCATCCTGGCTAACATGGTGAAACCCCGTCTCTACTAAAAATACAAAAAATTAGCCGGGCGTGGTGGCGGGGACCTGTAACCCCAGCTACTCGGGAGGCTGAGGCAGGAGAATGGCGTGAACCCGGGAGGCGGAGCTTGCAGTGAGCCGATATCACGCCACTGCACTCCAGCCTGGGCGATGGAGCCAGACTACATCTCAAAAAAAAAAAAAAAAAAAAAAAAATGACAATAGTAAGCAATAGGAAAAGGACTCCCTATTCGATAAATGATGCTTGGATAAATAGCCATTTGTGGAAGATTGAAACTGGACCCCTTACTTTTAGCATATCCAAACATTAACTCAAGATAAATTAAAGACTCAAATGTAAGACCAAAATCTATAAAAATCCTAGGAGAAAACCTAGGAACTACTATTCTGGATATGAGCCTTGCAAATAATTTAAGACTAAGTTCTCAGAAGCAATTGAAAGAAAACCAAAAATTGACAAATGGGACATAAACTAAAGAGCTCATGCACAGGAAAAAAAAAAAAAAAACTATCGAGTAAACAGACACTCCATAGAATGGGAGAAAATATTTGTAAACGATACATCTGACAACTTCTAATATCCAGAATTTATAAGGAGCTTAAACAAATCAATATGCAAACCCCAAACAACCCCATCAAAAAATGGGCAAAGGACATAACCAGACACTTCTTAAAAGAAGATATACACGCAGCAAAAAAATATGGAAAAGTACCCATAGTCACTTACCATTAGAAAAATGAAAATCAAAACCACAATGAGATATCATCTCATAGCAATCAGAATAATTATTATTGAAAAGATAAAAAATAACAGATGCTGATGAGGTTGCAGAGAAAAGGGAAAGGGATTGCTTATGCACTACTGGTGGAAATGTAAATTAGTCCAGCCACTGTGGAAAGTAATTTGGAAATTTCTGAAAGGACTTAAAATGGAACTACCACTTGACCTAGCAATCCCATTACTGGGTATATAACCAATGGAAAATAAATTATTCTACCAAAAAGACACATATACTCTTATGTTTATATTAGCATTATTCACAATAGCAAAGACAGTAACTCAACCTAGATGCTTATCAGTGGTGGACTGGATAAAGGAAATATGCTACGCATACACCATGGAATACCAACAGCCACAAGAAGGAACAAAATAGTGTCCTTTGCAAAAACATGGATAGGCCTGGAGGCCATTATCCTAAACAAATTAATGCAGGAACAGAAAATCAAATGCTGCATGTTCTCACTTATAAGTAGGAGGTAAACATTGAGTACACAGAGATATAAAGGTGGGAGCAATAGACACTGAGGACTATTTGAAGGAGAAGATTGGGAAGGGGCAGAGGAGAGAAAAACTACCTATCAGGTAGTATGCTCACTACCTGAATGACAAGATTATTAATACACTCAAACCTTAGCTACATGCAATTTACCTCTGCAACAAACTTGCACATGTACCCCTTGAACCTAAAATAAAATTAGAAAAGAAAAAAAATCCAGAGATTTTGCAAAACGAGATATTTTGTTAGCTGTCACATCAAATTTTGTTTTTCTAGCAAAAAATACTAAATACAAATTGATACTAAATACGGTAAGGAAAAATTACTTATTTGCTTACAATGATGAATCTATTCACTTTGGGTTTAGTTTAGCTTACATTTTATTATTATTTTTTCATGTTTTTTTTTTTCCTGAGCAAGAGAAAAGACCTCTCTCTCTACTCTCACTCAATCGGTGATTCCAGTGATCTGTAACACAACAGATCAAAGTGAGATCTACGAATGCTAACCATTGTAAAGCAGCAGAGCTAAGATACATAAAGAAAGTTATGAGATGGGCCTTTCATCAGTACATTGTTGTTAAGCAGTAGAAGTTCACTAACATGGAATATTACTGAGTTTATTGGTATCCATGTGATTTAAAAAGGTTTTTGTATGAGAAAACATTGTTACCTTTGCTGTGTTTTACAAACTTCCATGAGCATGGCACATTAAAATAAACAAACAAACAAACAAGGACAAAGGTGCTGTAATGCATAGCAATGTGTATTATTTTATTAGGTATGCCACCATGTAGCATAATTATTTATAATACATCTGAGGGATCTGACTAATAAACCTACAATAAATAGTTTCTGAAGAAGAGAAACCTCCAATAAATGTAACAGAAACTGATAACCATTATTTCACACTTTGCATACACACAACATCTATCACAAAAAAAGAGGGAAACAAACACTGAGACACTTATAATGGACTATCTTAGGAAAAAAAATTTGCTTGTCCATAGTCACATAGAAAAAATTTACAGGAATACATTCTGCTTTTTCTGTGCTAATGACAAAAGATAATGTCACAAGGACATAGCTGAGAGACTTTCAAACTGATGCCTTTGTCTCTTAAAAACAAAAACTGAATTTGGGAACAAAAGCAAATCTAAGCAATGAGATATTTTTACAATCATGTTTTAAAGTTATTACATAATAGCTCTGACAGGATGAAATAAAAAACTTAAAAAAGCGTAATCAAATAAAGAAAAAATTAGAGAATATGAAAAAGATTCAAATGTCTATAAAACACAAAAGAAGAAAAATTATATTCTGTAGTTTGATGTATTTGCATGGTTTCCCATATAGTTTGATGTATAATAATATTAACTGATATTGACAGATCAATGATGCAGTCAGTAAACTCCTAAAGAGCATCCTTGGAGCTATAAAGATATAGAGCTAATTTCCCTGCATCTGTTTTGTTTCTTTTGAAAGTATTCCAAATCACAGGCTTTGTCCTTTGCAAGTATGATTTCATTAGGTTGGAGAGTGTGTTTTCCTATGGATGGCTAATGATAAATCTACTTACTCTATGGGCTAAAATATTCTTATTCTAGTGTCTACACAGTCTGTTACTTGCTTCAATAAAGAGTAACCTAAGCTTTGCATTTTAATTCTATCTTTTCTTTCATTTTCTTTACCTTAATATCTTTGAAAGGAAATGAAACATTCTTTCCTAAACAATTGGCTCAATCAAGTGTATGTCTACTTCTAATGAGTCTCTGTGTTAATTGTCTCTACACAAAATGTATCTTTAACTTTTTTGTATTTTCAGGAAATTGAATAATTTGAAATATAAAGAAAATAGTTGATTAATAAGAAATTTTAAAAGACAAATTATGTTGATGGGAATATGGTGGAATAGAAAGTTCCAGGAAATTTGTTTCCCCATCTAGTCAACAATTGCACTGGAAGAATCTGACTAATATAACTATTTCATAACTCTAGAGACTGTTGAAGACTTGTAACTTCCAGAGAAAGGCTTGTAAGGTAAGTTGCTGTAAATTTTAGTCAATTTCAACTTTTAGCAAAGTAGCTGTTACCCATCCCCCACTCCTCAACAATCCTAGGGGAAGATGCAGGCTCAGAAAAGACTTGGGAAGTCTTTTCTGAAGTTTACATCTCAGGTTCATTCTTGGTACAGACAGTTTATAGCAAAATAAATAAATAAATAAATAAAATAATAATAATAATATAAAAATGACAAAAACCACAGCAAGCTCTAGGAAACAGAGAGAATTTCATTTCCAGAATTATCACATCTTTAAATTCAAATGTCAAATTTCCAATAAAAAGTCATAAGGCATACAAAGAAAAAGGGAAAGTATGACCTATTCAAAGGAAAAAAAATAAAGAGAAACTGTCCCACAAATGGTGTGATTATAGAGATACTAGACAAAGACTTTAAAACAACTGTCCTACAGAAACTCAAATTACAAAAGAAAAATGTGAAAAATAATCAGGACAACATTGTATGAACAAAATGGAAATATCAATATTTCAGGAGAGAGAAAATCTAAAAAGAAACCAGAAAGAAATCCTGGAGATGTAAAGAAAAATAACTGATATAAAAATATACAAGAAGGATTCACAGGCTGATTTGAGCAGACCGAATAAAGGATCGGCAAACTAAAAGATATGACAATGCAAATTATCACGTCTGAGGAACAGAAAGAAAAATATTGAAGCAAAGTAAGCAGAGCCTAAGAGACCTGTGGGATCCCATCAAGTAGAACAAAATATGCATTGTGGAGTTCCAGAAGGAGAAGAATGAGAAAACAAGCACAGAGCATCTTTGAAGAAATAATGGTAGAAAACTTCCAAAATTTGATGAAAGATATTAATATAAACATCTAAAATCTCAATAAACTGTAGGTAAGATGAATTAACAGAAACCCACACAGAGAAATATTATAACCAAACATTTGTAAGAAAGATACAAAAAAACAGTATCTTCAAAGCAGCAAGAGAGAAGCAACTTGACACAGGGATCTTGAATAACATAATAAGCAGATTTTTTTATCAGAAACTTTGAAGAGAGTGGACCAATATATTCAAATGTTAAAACAAAGAAACAAAAGGCTGTAAAACAAGATTCTATATCTGGCAAAGTATTCTTCAAAAGTGTGGGAGAAATTAAGACATTTCCAGATAAAAGCCTAGGGAGTCTATTACCACTAGATCTGTGCTGAAAAAAAAATGCTTAAGAAAGTTCAGCAGATTGAAATGAAAGGACACTAGGCAGTAACTTAAAATCATACAAATGAAATAAAGATCTCAATAAATGTAAATACATGGGCAATTATACAATTATAAAAGCTAGTATTGTTATAAGAACAGATTATAGTTCCAATTTTTTGCTTTCTACATAATTTATGGCAACGATATGTTAGAAAAAATTATTCTAAAAGCTAGTGTTATTGTAACGTTAAGAAACTAATACATTAAAAAGAATTACTGGCTTATATTCTTGGGTGCACAATGCATGAAGATGTCATTAATGATATAAACAACCCAAAGGGATAGGGATGAAGCTGTAATGAGAAGAACTTTTGTATGGTATTGAAATTCAACTGGTATAAATTCAAATTAGGTTGTCGTAATTATAAAATGCTAATTGTAATCTCTGTGGTAACCACAATGAAAATAGCTATAGAATATACAGAAGGAAATTTGAAACAAATTTAAATATTTCTTTACAAAAAAACACACAAAAGAAAGCAATAATACAGAAATGTGACAAACAAGCTATAAGTCATGGAAAACAAATAACAAAAAGACAAAAGTAAATCACTGCTTATCAGTAATTACTTTGAGTGTAAATAAACTCTCTAATCAAAGGAGAGTGGCAGAATAGATACAAAGAAATTATCGAATTATATATTGTTTACACAAGACTCACTTTAGATCCAAATACATAATAATATATAAATACAAATGCATAAGTAGATTAAATCTGAAAGGACTAAAAAATATATTCTACACAATTAGCAGCTGGCACATGGCAGATATTTAATAGAGGATATCTTTAACATTGTTTATCATTCCTAGGCATGACCACTAATTATTGCAGACTTCCAGAAGGTGTGTGGCTTATGCCTACCTTCATTCTAGAGGCATGCACCTGGATGCACCTGAGGGAGGAGTGGGAACAACTCCTGACACTTTTGAATTCCTCCCACCTCCCTGTTGCACCCCCTCTCCCTGAGCCAGATATGATTCACCTCTGCCAAGCCAAGGGGCAGCCAGGGTAGGATCAGTGAATCCCCCTCAAGTTGGCTCCAGTTCTAGGCCTCTGAGTCACCTTCATGTTTAGTTAAATATGAAAAGCATTCTAGCCATTTTAATTACTGGGCGTTGCATAAACCAGCAACCAGTTCATACAGAGGAACAACAGACAATAAATAATTTTTCAACATGCTTCAGCCTCTCCCTTTTTTTCCCCCTGAAATCGTTCCCCAATCACTGACTCTCAGGTACTCCAGCTGAAAACAAGGTCTTGAAGCAGTATTTGTGTACCCATGCTCATAGCAGCATTATTCACAATAGCTAAAATGTGGATCCAACCCAAATGTTCACTAACAGATGAATAGATTTACAAACTGGGGTATATACTTACAATGGAATGTTATTCAGCCTTATAAAGAAAGTTCTGCTAGATATCACAATATTGATGAATCTTGAAGACATTATGCTAAGTGAAATAAGCCAGTCACAGAAAGAAAAATATTATTTTATTCCACTTATATGATACATGTAGAGTAATCAAAATCCTGGAGACAGAAAGTAGAGTGATGGTTACAAGGGGCTGGGAGCAGGTGAAAACGGGGAGGTATTGTTTAAAATGCAAGAGATTTATTTTCTCAACATAAAAAGAGTTATGGAGATGGATGATGGTGATGGCTGCACAATATTGTAAATGTGTTTAATACCACTGAACTGGACACTTAAAAATGGTTAAGATGGTAAATTTTATGTTATGTATATTTTACAACAATGAAAAAGGGAAAAGAGATTTACTGTTTGATAGGTCTTAAAATGCATATTAAAAATTTAAACATTTGACTTCTGTTGGTTTTATTAGAAATAAAATATTTTTCTTTAAAAATTTGCTATCTTGATATCCAGTGCATAGGACATCATGAGTGATTCATGAGACATTTCAATGTTCAATTAAAATATATTTAAGCTAGTCTCTTTATATTAACACAATATTATTGCATTACAATTGTTACAATGTTAACTAAGTATTAAGTATTATAGCAGTAAACTTTCAAGTTAATAAAAATATATTAAAGTTACAACCATATTTCTTTTAATTATCTTCCATTTATTTATGTTGTTTTTGTTAGTTTGGGGATTTGTGCTGAGAAGTTAACAAATTCTTATCTTTTCCCTTTCCAATTTTCCTGGTTTGTGTATCAGAAATTATTTTTTACTCACAATAGTTCAGATTTATTTCAACCTTCTATCTCTTAATATCTTGTTCAACTAATCTCCCTTCCTTCTTGATACTGTATCAGACATATTCCTCAAGATGCACCTTTGCTTTCGATCCTCCTGATATCTTCCTCCAGATTCACAGCTTTTATCACACTGAGATTCAGAATATGATTCCAGTTTACTTCTATTGTTGTTAGATTTCATTTGCTGATGCTAAGCAACACTATTTCTGCAAATATTTCACCTTCAGACTTAGAAATGGTTTCTCAGGCCTAAAAAAATAACTCATGCACCTCAACCACATTTTAAACAAGAGATGCGTTAGTATCAAACTACGAAGTAGATTTGAGAAATAACACAAATTCTGCCTTAAGTTCGGTAGCCTCTAGCTCCGCATTGCCTAGTAGGGTAACCAATAACAAGAATGTATATAGAAAGGTTAAACTGAAAAAAACAAAATGAAATGAAAAAGTAAAATATAAATACAGTTGAAATAATTCCAATACAATTTGTATATGGCCTGAGATGTGTTCAAAGTGTAAAATACACACTGGATTTTAAAAACTTAGTGTGAAAAAAGAATGTGAAACATCTCATTAATAACATTTTTATTGAGTATATATTTGAGAATACTTTTGATGCAGTGGATTAAATAACAATCTTATTAAAAGTTTTTACCTTTTTCATTTTGCTTTTTTAAATGTGTCTAGAAAATATAAAGTTAAATATATGGCTCACACTGTATTTCTATCAGACAGTCCTGTCCTGGCTAAATCAGTTCAGTCCTTATTTTTAAATAAAATAATTATAATGATTACTTAACTACTAATATTTTTTATGAAATAAATATTGGAATAATGAAAATAATTATCACAGAATATTTTTAGTATCATAGAATATGTATATTTTATAGCTAAATCTAAATTTTAGAAACCATGTTGCTAATATGGAATCTCTATCCCGATAATTTCACTAATTTTTAATTATGAACAATTTTTTTAATGAAAGATGATTTTTGTTAATAAAGACTTATGTGAAAATGCTACATAAATTTGGAAGAGGAGATCTAGATAGATAAAATCTGTGCACTATCCTACATAATATTTACAGTGATCCTGAATATGTTAAATATTAGAAAAGAACAAAATGTTTGTGTGCTCTGTGTGTGTATGCATATTAAATGTAGGTATACATATATTTAAGTTATATATTAATATACATATAAGTATACTAATATAGAATAGTATGTAATATACATATTATAGATTTATATATATGAATTATATATATAAAATTTAAATATGTGTGTATATATATCTATATATGTAATTTGCTCTTAAGAGGCTAAATTGTCTAGCATCTTGCTCAATTTTCTTTTCTTCTTAACATATCATTTTCATTTTCTATAGAAAGCATGATCATTAGGACTAAAGAAGTTTTACTCTGGAAAGTTAATTTCTTACCGTTATTTTGTATGTGTCATCACTTGGAATGCTCACAATAGAATATTCTGAATGGAAAGAAAATGACTTAGAGAACTGCACCATAAAAAATAATTTTATGCTGATGATTTTAGTTAAAAGTTACATATATATGTGTCATATATAATCACATATATAAATACAAACATTTTATTTCATTCTCATATATATGTATAAATCTTTCCTCTGTAATATCTTTATTGATTAAATGATTCATACAAACTTTATGAATTTTACTACATTAGCAAAAATGAAGATCACCAATTTCATAAAAAGAAAAACTAGGGTGACTATAGTTAGGAACAATGTGTTGAATATTTCACAGAAGCTAAAAGAGGAAATATTCCCAATACATAAACATGCTAAATGCTCAAGGTGATGGATATTCCAAATGCTCTGACTTGATCATTATACATTCCGTGAATGCAATAAATACTCATATGTACCCAATAAATATGTAAAATAATATGTATCAATAAATATAAAATAAATGACATATGAAGTGAGATGATTTGTTGGGTATTAATGCAGACCTAGAACTGGATATATCATAAATATTAAAAAAATACATGGTTTAGAAAATTGATGATGTGTATTTAGAATACATTCCCACTTTGTATTAAGCCCCTGTATTCATATTATTGATACATACATTTCCCTCAGGCACTTTGCTTGATCAATATTTGGGGTCCTTGAGCAATACCAAATGAAGAACTCTATTTTTATCATTAATAATTTATGTAAGAATAGAAATTATTTTGTATGTTTAAACCATTGCTATTCTTCTAAAATTTATTTTATATATGAAGAATACAAATGAGCATATCATTCTAGACATGAAGAGCTAATATATAAGCCTTATTTTAAGGCAATCAATCTAACTCACCTTTTGGTGATTTAACGTTAGCTTAGTAAGGACAAGAAACTTATACCCAGAGAATAGGAAGAAAACCCATTCAAGGTAACAGAAAACTGAATGTAGCTATGATAATAACTTGTAGCATACTGTGAATTTCAGTTTGAGTTAAAAAATATGATTCTCTTTTCCATAGACTGTTAAGAATTATGATCTTGCTTGATCTTCTAGCGTGAAACTGAGTGAGACATACATGCCTATAAGTCAGCAAATTAAGACTTAGGAAATAAATACTGCCTTAGCCTGCTCAGCTTCCCATTGCAAAATACCATAGGCTGGGTGGCTTAAACAATAGAAATTTATTTTCTCATAGTTCTGGGGACTTGAAGTCCAAGAACAAGGTGCTGGCTGATTTGGTTCCTGGTGAAGGCTCTCGTCTTAGCTTGTAGATGGATGCCTTCTTGCTGTGCTCTCACATGGCCTTTGTATGTACACGGAGAGAGAGAGAGAGAGAGGAAGAGAGAGAGACAGAGGCAGAAAGGGACAGGAGAGACGTATCTCATCTCTTCACTTTCTTAAGAGGCCACTGGTCTTATTGGATTAGGGCCCCACCTTGTGGCCTCTCATTTAACCTTAATTACCTTTTATAGACCCTATTGTTACATGTTATAAATGGGTGATGGATTTTGTCAAATGCTTTTTCTGCATATATATAATTGTGTGATTTTTTTCTAGCCTGTTCTTATAATAAATTATATTGATTTTTTTGAATGTCGAACCAACCTTGCATATCAGGGATAAATTCCCCTTAGTTGCTGTGTATAATTTGTCTTGTATATTGTTGGATTGTATTTGGTAATATTTTGTTGAAATTTTTGCATCTATATTCATGATCTAAATTGACCTGCGGTTTATTTAATGCAATTGCCTGTCTTTCATATTAAAGTAATGCTGGCCCTGTAAAATGAGTTAGCAAATGTGCTATCTGTTTGATTTTCTAAAAAAAGTTACTAAGAATTGATGTAATCTCTTCCTTAATTGTTCAGTAGAATTACAACTGAACCCATTTAAGCCTTGTTGCTCTCTAATTTGGAAATATATTAATTATTCGTTAAATTTTGAATATAATTATGTCTACAAATGTAGTCTATTTCTTCTTGTGTAAGTTTTGACAAATTGTGCCTTAAGCAATTGGTTTATTTCACCTAGGTTGTCAAATTTATTAGAATAGAGTTGTTCATAGTACTCCTTAGTTACCTTTTTAATGGCCATAGAATCTGTAGCAACGTTTCCTTTTTCATTACTGACATTAGTAATTTCTGTCTTCTCTCTTTTGTCTTTAATTAGCCTGACTAGAGGCTTATTGATTTAACTGATAATTTAGAGAAACATATTTTCATTTCATTGATTTTCTCTATTAATTCTCTATTTTTGATTTCATTGATTTCTACTTTCATTCTTAATATTTCTTTTTTCTTCTTGCATTTGATTTAATTTGCTCTTTTTCTAAATTTCTAAGGTAGTAACTTAGATTGTTGATTTTATACTTCTCTTCTTAAATTATAGGCATACAATTGATGATTTTTTTAACAAACAAAAATTTTATACATTTTTAATTTACAATGTAATTATTTGATGTATACACATTATCAAATGAGTAAATAAAGCTAATTAATGTATTCATCTCTTCACACATTTATCACTATTTTTGTGGTAAGAACATTTAAGATCTTTCCTCTTAGCAATTTTCAAGTATACATTATCAAATATAATCACCATGCCGCACAGTAGATCTCCAGAATATATTCATCCTGTCTAACTGAAACTTTGTACTCTTTGATCAACATTTCCTCATTTTCCCTTCCCCTCAGGCCCCAGCAGCCACCATTCTACTTTCTACTTCTCTGAGTTTGACTTTTTTAGATTCCACATATAAAGGAGATCATGAGGCATTTGTCTTTCTGTGTCTGGTTCTTTTAACTTACCATAATGTCCTCCACATTCACCATGTGGCAGGATTTCCTTTTTTTTCAGTTCTCTATTATTTATTTACTTATTTTTTCTTTTTCTTTTTCTCTCTTTTCAGGATTCTCTTTTTATAAGGCTGAATAATATTCTATTGCATTTGTGTGTCGGGGCGGTGGGTGTGTATGTGTTTGTGTGCATATATATATATATACAGATATATATAAAATGCTGCAATAAACGTATCTCCTTGACGTACTAATTTTATTTCCTTTGTATATATGCATAGCAGTAGGATTGACTGATCATCTGATAGTTCTGTTTTTAATTTTTGGGGAAATCTTCATATTGTTTTCATAGTGGCTATACCAATTTACTTTACATCAGCAGTGCTGCAGCGTTCCCTTTTCTCTACGTCCTTGCCAAAATGTACCTCTTATCTTTTTTTGTAATGGCCATTCTTAACAGTGTTAGGTAATATCTCATTCTGCTTTTGACTTGTGTTTATCTAATGATTAATGATGTGAGCATTTTTCATACTCCAGTTGGCCATCTGTATGTCCTCTTTGAGGAAATGTCTATTTAGGTTATTTGCCCATTTTTCAATTGGCTTGTTTTCTTGCTATTGAGTTCCTTCTATATTTAGACATATTTAGACATATTTAGATATATGGCTTGCAAATATTTTCTACAATTTGTAATTTGTCTCTTCGTTCTGTTGATTGTTTTCTTTGCTGTGTAGAAGCTTTTAAGTTTGATGCTGTCTCATTCGTCTGTTATTACTGTTGTTGCCTTTGACTGCCCAACTAGTGAACATTGTACCCAATAAGTAATTTGTCAAACTTTACCCCCTCTCACTCTGCCACATTATGGAATATCCAGTGTCTATTATTTCATTCTGTATGACCATGGGTATGCATTGTTTAGCTCCCATTTATATGTGAAAACAAGCAATATTTGACTCTTTGTTTCTGAGTTTTTAAACTTAGGATAATGGCCTTTAATTCCATCTATGCTGTTGCAAAAGACATGATTTCATTCTTTTCTATGGCTGAGTAGTACTCCATGGTATGTGTGTATATATACATATATATATATCTCACTTTTTTTAATCCAATCATCAGTTGATGGACACTTAGGTTGATTCCATGACTCAACTATTGTGAATAGTACTACACTAAACATATAAGTACAGGTGTCTTTTGGATATAATTATTTCCTTTTTTTTTGAGATGGATTGTCACTCTGTCACCCAGGCTGGAGTGCAGTGGTGCAATCTTGGCTCACTGCAGCTTCCTCTGCCTCCTGGGTTCAAGCCATTCTCCTGCCCCAGCCTCCTGAATAGCTGGGATTACAAGCATGCACCACGACACCCAGCTAATTTTTGTATTTTTAACAGAGACGGAGTTTCACCAAGTTGGCCAGGCTGGTCTCAAACTCCTGACCTCAGGTGAGGAGTCTGCCTGCCTGCCTGCCTTGGCCTCCCAAAGTGCTGAGATTACAGGTGTCAGCCATCACACTTGGCCAATACAATGATTTATTTTCCTTTACGTAGATGCCCAGTGGTGGGATTGCTGGGTTGAATGGTGATTATATTTTTAGTTATTTGAGAAATTTTCATACTCTTTTCCATGGAGGTTGTACTCATTTACATTCCCACAAACAGTTTATAAGTATTCCCTTTTCTCTACATCCTTGCAAACATCTGTTTTTATTTCTTTGACTTTTTAATAATAACCATTCTGACTGGTGAAAGATAGTATCTCATTGTGGTTTAATTTGCATATCTCTGATGATTAGTGATATTGAGCTTTTTTTCTGTTTTTTGGCTGCCTCTATGTCTTCTTCTGAAAAATGTCTGTTCATGTACTTTGCCTACTTTCTAATAAGGTTATTTATTCTTTTTTTCTTGTTGAGTCATTTTGAGATCCTCCTAGATTCTGGATGTCAGCTCTTGGTTGAAAGCATAGTTTTCAAATATTTTCTCCAGACTACATATGTAGTCTGTTTACTTTGGTAATTATTTCTTTTGTTGTGAAAAAGCTTTTAGTTTAGTTAGGTCTCATTTGTCTATTTTTTTTTTTGCCGTTGCATTTGCTTTTAAGGATTTAGTAAATTTTTTGCCTAGGCCAATGTCAAGAAGAGTTTTCCCTAGGTTTTCTTCTAGGATTTTTATAGCTACAGGTCTTACATTTAAGTGTTTACTTGATCTTGAATTAATTTTTCTATATGGTAAGAGATATGCATCCAGTTTCATTTTTGTATATGGATATCCAATTTTCCTAGCACAATTTATTGAATAGGGTGTCATTTACCCAGTGTGTATTTTTATCGAATTTGTCAAAATTAGTTGGTTGCAGGCATGTGACTTTCTTTCTGGGTTCTCAATTTTGTTCCATTTATCTATGTGTATATTTTCATACCAGTACCATGCTATTTTGGTTACTATAGCCTGGGAGTATAGTTTGTAGTTGGATAATGTGATGCCTTTGACTTTGTTATTTTGTTTAGGGTTGTTTTGACTATTCAGGTTCTTTTTTGGGTCCATATAAATTGTAGAATTTTTTTTCTTTTACCAATTCTCAAAAAATGACATTGGTGATTTGATAGAAATAATGTTGCATCTGACTACTTTGAGTAGTATGGCCATTTTAATAATATTGATTCTTCCAAACCATGAGCTTGGGATGTTTTTCTATTTATTTTTGTCATCTACGATTTATCTCAGTGTTTTGTATTTCTCCTTGTAAAGATCTTTGGCCTCCTTGTTTAAATGTATTCCCAGATCTTTTTTGTAACTATTATAAGTGTAATTGCCTTCTTGATTTGGTTCTCAGCTTGATTATAATTATTGTATAGAAATGTTATTGATATTGGTACAATGTTTTTGTACCCTGGAACTTTACTAAATTCATGTATCAAATCTGAGAGTCTTTTGGAGAAATCTGTAGGGGTTTTCTAGGTATAAGATTATGTCATCAGTGACCAGAGATAATTTGACTTTGTTTTTTCAAATTTGAATGCCTTTTATTTCTTTCTGTTGTCTAATTGCTCTAACTGGGACTACCAGTACTATGTTGAATTGGAGTGGTAAACGTGGGGATCCTTGTCTTTTCCCCATTCTTAGGAGAATGTTTTCAACTTTTCCCTGTTCAGTATGACATTGGCTGTGGGTTTGTCATACTCGTTACTATATTTTAAGGTATGTTTCTTTGATGTCTAGTTTTTTGAGGGTTTTTATTAAAAAATAATGCTCAATTGTATTGAATGCTTTTTCTGCATCTATTAAGATAATAACATCTTTTTTGCTTTTACTTCTGTTTATGTGGTGAATCACATTTATTGCTTTGTGCATATTGAGTCTTCCTTGCTTCTCTGGAGTATAAAACTCATCTGATCCTGTGTTTAGTTTATTTGATGTGCTGTTGGATTTGGTTTGCTAGTATTAGCTGAAGATTTTTGCCTCCATGTTCACGTGCTAGCAGTCTATCAATTTTGTTTATCTTTTCAAAGAACTCATTGATTAAAATAATTTTTTTTTGATTCAGTAACATTTAGTTCTGCTGTAATCTCTGCAATTTCCTCTGCTGAACTTGGGTTTGGTTCATTCTTGCTTTTTTCTAGTTCCTTGAGGTACAACATTAGGTTGTTCATTTAAGATTATTCTTTTTCATGGAGGCATTTAACACTATAAACTTCCCTCTTTGTATTGCTTTTGCCGTGTCCCAGAGAATTTGGTATGCTGTGTCTCTATTTTTGTTCATTTCAAAATATTTTTAATTTATGCCTTAATTTTATCATTGATACAAATATTCAGGAGTAGGTTGTTTAGTTTCCATGTATTTGTATAATTTTGAGAGTTCCTCATGGTATTGGTCCCACTTTTATTTCACTGTTGTCCAAAAATATGCTTCATAAAATTTTGATTTTTTTAAGTTACAGAGACTTGCTTTTTTGCCAAGCATATGGGCAATTTTAGAGAATGTTTCACACATAAATAAGAAGAGTATATGTTCTGTGGCTGTTGGGTAGTATGTTCTATAAGTGTCTGTTAGGTTAATTTGGTCTAAAGTCCAATTTAATTCCAAAATTTCTTTGTTGATTTCCTGCCTGTTAATTTCATCATCTCTGTCACTTCTGGGTGTTTTAATTGACTATTTTTCTTTATCTTCTGACTCTTATTTTTCTGCTTCTTTGCCTATATAGTTATTCTTGATTGGGTTCTAATGTGCATAAATTCCACAAATGTTGAATTATTGAATAGTTTATCATTATTCCTGAGTTGCAACTATCCGAGATATCTACTAGAGATTTTTTAGAATTTGACATTGTGATTAGTCCATTTTCATACTGTTATGAAGAAATACATGAGACCGGGTAATTTATAAAGAAAAAGAGGTTTAATGGACTCACAGTTCCACATAGCTGGGGAGGCCTCACAATCATGGCAGAAGGCAAGGGAGGAGCAAAGCTGCATCTCATGTGGTGGCAGGTAAGATAGCATGTGCAGGGGAACTGCCCTTTTACAAAATCGGCAGTTCTACTGAAATTTATTCATCATCATAAGAACAGCATGGGATCCCCCCCAACCCGCGCCATGATTCAATTACCTCCCATTGGGTACCTCCCATGACACGTGGGGATTATGGGAGCTACAATTCAATATGAGATTTGGGTGGGGACACAGTCAATCCATAGCATTTAACCATTGGCCCCTCACAAATTGCATGTTCTCACATTTCAAAACCAGTCATGTCTTTCCAACAGTCCCCAAAGTCCTAACTCATTTCACCATTAATTCAAAAGTCCACAGTCCAAAGTTTCATCTGAGACAAGGCAAGTTCCTTCCTCCTATGAGCCTGCAAAATCAAAAGCAAGTTAGTTACTTCCTAGATACAATTGAGGTATAGGCATTGGGTAAATATACCCTTTCCAAATGGGAGAAAATGGCCACAACAAAGAGACTACAGGCTCCATGCAAGTCCGAAATACTGTAGGGCAGTCATTAAACCATAAACCTCCAAAATGATCTCCTTTGACTTTGTATCTCACATCCAGGTTTCACTGATGCAAGATGTTGGCTCCCAGGGCCTTGGGCAGCTTCACCCTGTGGCTTTGGAGGGTATAGCTGCTTTCACAGGGGAAATGGGAGCTACAATTCAAGATGAGATTTGGGTGGGGGCACTGCCAAACCATATCAGGCATCATCTTTCCATTCATGCTTGTCAAAGCTCAAACGTATGAAGTAGAGTATGCGCTCAAAGTTTTACACAGGAAATAAATAGTTAAGTATAATTCATTTTATTCTTCCAAAACAGTATTAAGGGTTTAATGTAAGAGGTAGACCTAATCAGTACAAATATTTCAAAGGTATTTTACTGAGAAAATAATACATTAATTTACTTTCTGAAGTTTATGGTAAAGTAAAATAATATACATAGGAAACAAGAAAGAGAAATCAGGAAAACTTTACATAGAAATGTGAAGCATTGCCTCAGCATTAAAGCAAATAGAGTTTAGAAAAACTTTTAAATTTACCTATAATAAAATTTAGTACTTTTGGTTTCTAGTTTTATGGGATTTAACAAACACATGCTAACGTATAATTACAAACAAAATCAAGATACAGGACAGTTCCAGTACCCCAAAACTAACTTGCTTTAACACACATGCATGCACAGATACCTTTTATAGTTTTAGAGAGTCAAAATCCAAAGTAGATCTCACTAGGCTAAAATCAAGATGTTGTCAGGGTAGTTCTTTCTGGATGCCCTAGGGGAGAATCTTCTATCTTTCCTTTTTCAGGTTTTAGAGTTCATCTGCATTTTTGTCACATGGTCTCATTCCACCATTTCCAAGCTAGCAAATTTGGGCTGAGCTCTTTTCATATGACTATCTTCTGGTTGGGAGAGTTCTAACTTCCATCTTTTAAGGAGTCTGTTGATTACACTGGGCCTGCCTGGATAATTCAGAATGTCCTTCTGTTTTAAGATATTCAATTTAATCACACCTGAGAAATTCCTTCTATCATGTTGCATAGTGGTTGCAACATATGTTTGCATATTGTGAGCTTGTGAGACTGGAGATTTGGACATGAACTTCCTTGTGGGGTGGGAGGAAAGCATTACTCTGCTTACCACAGCACACTTTACATACTCTGCTTTTCTGGAAATGTAGTACTTTTTTCTTCTTTGATATTTTCGTGGTTTATAATTCTGAAAAATAAAATAATACTGCAATTCTGCTTTTCTGAGGCTATAAATTGAATGTTAACTATGGGCTTATCATCTTATTTATAGGACATTTTTTGCTGGAAGTTGAGTTTTAAGGTACATGATTTGACCCAACATGTATTTCAATACATTTAATAATGAACTCTGCTATAATGAAATGCTAATATATTTATGAAATTTGGAACTGTGCTTCAAATCCATTTCAAGGAAGGACAGTCGCATGGTAGAAAAAGCCTGGCAGCAGTAATCAAATAAGCTGATTTTTAGTTACTATTATTAATGATGCTAGAATTGCTAATGCTGAACTTCCCCTTAATATGTCTCAGCCTTATTTAATATCAAGATGCTTTCTTCTCACTTTCATTTTGTTCAATTCTGTGGCAAATCCACAGAGCCAGAGACCTAGCTCATGTTATTTTAAACAATGTCAAGTTCTATTTCCTGCACTGATATCCGTAGAGTTCTATTTGTGTTGTAGGATTCAAAAAAGAAAGTATCTGTGATCCCGGAACAATTTGCATCCATATGAGAAAACAGAAACCCCAGAAGTTGTATTCAGGTTACATGACCACTAAGGGAATTATATAATTTTATTCAGATATCTGCCTCTTCAGCTTTATGTCTTTTTTGTAAGAATCATATTATTGCAGAATAAGAATTGTATTGTATCTGTGATTCCTATCCCTTTCAGTGTGATTATTTTAGCTCTTCTCACCTACCGGCAGAACATCTGAAAATATTGTGAGTTGATGAAATCAGGGTCACAACACTATCACAAATTATTCTTTATAGAAAATGGCAATTTATTTTAGGTAAGCATCTAAAAAATAATAGGATACATTTTCACATTGGTACATTTTCTTTTACTTTAAAATGAACATTTATATATACAACATATGTTTTAATACACATTGAAAATTAGTTGTTCAAGAAAGAAGGGAAAGAGGAAGAAAGGTTGGGTCAGGTTGGCAGGTCACTCTGAGCACTGAAATTTATTTTCTTCTATCAGTTTCTTAGCTAAGCGCTTGGATTAAAATACATGGTGATGTATATGAACATTAGTTCTGAGCATCTGATTTTGCTTAGCATATTTCCGGTATGTTTGAAGATTATAATTTCAACTGCAGTTTGCATTGCCTGACAGATCTCATTGGGAGCTTTATAAAAGAGCCTCATGCTTAACACAGGAAGACTTTTAAGTTTTCATGCCGTATTTTTCAGAATTTATTGTTTGAGACCACAATTTTGAGCAATTTATAGCTTAAGTTGAAAATATTGCCTCTGAGGTGTTTGTCTCATGGAAGATAAAGGAAGAGTATTGTGTTCAAGTGTATTTCAGATACAAAATGCCTATTTATTTAGCTCATGGAAACTGCATAGGATGTATTTTAATATTTAAATTTCAAATAATGGGATTAAAATTTACAATAGGTATATCTATTTATAGAATTACAGTTATTTGTAATCAGTCTAAGCAGAGAGATTATAGGAATTGTCTCTATTTCCACAAAATAAATATAGCAGACTACTGAGGATGTCTTATGTACATTGTAATTTCATTTATGGTTTTGTTTACTTAAGTAATTGGAATGTGACAGACCCTGATAATTTTTGGTTTCACAAATTGGAAAATTAAATTTTCCCAAGATGTCATAATTTTAAAAATTTATCCACAGAAGTAACAAATGCAGTTCTGAATTCCTTTACCATGTCATAAATAGGAAGTCTTTTAATCACTTTATAATAAAAAATAAACTTCTCTGTCTCCTGGGTGGAGCTCATTGTCATCTAACACTAACATTTAAACCTTTTTCTGTTTCAGAATGAAGTTAATGAAAATATTTGTTATGTTCTGAAGTAGTTTATTATTTTATAGTTGTCTTAATAACACAAAATTTAAGATAAAGTATGGAAAACAAAAATTACACTCTATTCTATTATTCATGGTAGTTATATTTTGTAAAATCTCAACAAACACTGAGGTAGCAAGTACTAAAGGTGTTGTTCCTAGGAGATATTTTTACGTATCTTTTTATCCATCATCTATCTATCTATATATATCTATCTATCATTAATCATCTCTCATTTATCATCATTTATCTATCAATAATCTATCTCTCATATCTATACACATATATCTTCAGAGATTATATTAAAAACACTCAGCAGGTAGATTACATTTTCTTTATTATATGAAAGAAAAAGCAAAGTTGAGATGTGTTAAGTGACTTGCCTGAGTCTGCTACACTCACAGGTGCCAGAGTTGGGGTTCAAACCCTCTCATTGGCCCCAGATCAGGAGACCCTTGCATTACACTGCCATTTGCAACCCCTGGCTTCTGGTCATCTCTATATGAAAACAAAACAAGAAGGCAAAGGATTGTCTAATTTGACATCAGACAGGAATGTGCAAGTTGGACAGTTCAATTTTTTTTCCATTCTACATATGTCAGAGTTTGGGCCTCAGAACATGCTACTGCAAAATATGGCACCTTAGTAATTGAGAATGCTACAGAAGTTAGAAGGTCAATCTGACATTTTCCTGATTTTTTTCCTGAAGCACGGTCATGATAGAATTATCTGAATGACCTCACCTGGAAGTAGGTCAGAAGACTCGTACTCAAGAGGGGCCTTGCCCTATACCCAGAGGTCAAGAAGAATTTAAAATAAACAGATCTTGCTAAATTCCCTTACCCTCTTTATTTCCATTAGGTCATACACCCTTTTGGTCCAGTCATACTTCTACACGACTGTCCATTCTTTATCATACCTAAGCATACAAGTACACAGTTGTCCTTGTCTTTGGATCTGCATTTCCAAAGGCCCTCATGACATGTAAAATTTTAGTTAAATTCATTTGTATGCTTTTATTTTGTAAATTCATCTTTTATTATAGGAGTGTCATCCGCGAGCCTTGTAATAAATGAAAAAATTATGCTCTTTTTTCTCCCCTACATCAGCAAATGACCCCAAAATGCTGAAAGCATTGCTTTGGGGATTACAAATTTTAACCACTAAGCAAACTGGCAAAACATAGGCTCTCCTAATATTAAAGATCAATTCTGTTTTCTAGTATTCCTTCTTATAAGAGAATAAAGAGAATATAATTCCAATATACCCTTGGAATAACATTACCCAGATTCAAAGTATTCACCTTAACTACAGTAATGACTTTGGAATGGCCCACAGAATTTCTCTGAGAATAATTTAGGTAAAATGTCAGGACCTCATTAATCTCTGCTTTTATTATTGAAAATGTAGAACAACAGATATAAAATACCAATTACTCATATTGAGCCAGATATGATGTCTTTATATTCACTGTCTGATTTAAAACTTGAGCTAACACAACAAAGTAGATAGATATAGTTATTGTTCCATTAGTGGAACAGTTTTTAGGGGTTAAATAACTTTTTAAAGATACCTAAACTAGCATGCGTTTGAATGAGAATCCTAAAAGCAATTATCTGTGACTCCAAAGCTCATGGTCTCTCCAGTACACACACAGCTCCCTAGAGAAAATACTTTATGGAACACATTATTCTTAATTATTAATAGATTTGTGTGTTTAACTATGTGTTTATTTTGCTTGGATGAAAGTTCTGTGAGACCATAACCAAGATACCTTGCCCAACGTTTTGTCGCTAGTTCCTGGTATAGTGTCTGGCACATCACTAACATGCTATAAATATTAGTTGATGTTATAAATGAAAATAAATGGATTAATGATATCCTAGTTATAAATATTAGCTTCCAAAAGTTTTTAGATACCTAAATTATTCAGCTCTAATTTTTATTTTCAGCTATGCACACTTTGCCAAAATTGAAAACCTACATTTTGTAATTAATGATTACCCAAGTTCCTTTTAGGTTTTTAGGATATTTCTGTATGCAACGCAGAGCTCCCTTTGGAACCATTTCCTGCCATTACTATGCTCATTGATGACTCTCTTTATTCTACCTTCTAAGTCTACATTGTCATCAAACCTCAGGGTGAACACTGTGCCCATTCTTAAACAGCCATCTGCATGTGCCCAGGAAAAATAGCAAAGAACAGAAAAAACCCTGTCAAACTCTTATCCTTTGCCAATTTCTTTATTCAACTTTACTGTGTACTATGAGTGCTAATATAAAGTGGGTATTCTAATAGCTTCACTTCTTTTCAATGGTGTGTATTTTAAAGGAGCAGGAAAAACAGAGGCACAGAAAAATGGAAAACAGCTAGAGTTGTCATTATAAAACATTAAATTGATATATATATATAGTTATATGATGTATGGTAGCAAAGCAATACTTCACAGAACATCTTTTAATACATATATCTACAAATATATAAATATGCATATTGAATCTTAAATTTTGTTATGAAGACTTGGAAATATGTAGAAATATAACAGAGAAAGACTACAGTGATTCACATTCAGAGAACTTGACAAATGAAAACTCTAAAAAAACGAAAATGTGTTAAACAGCTTCTTATAGGAATGTGTTTTAATGAAACATTTTACACTTCAAAATAATAGACATTTAGGTAAAATTTTAGTTTTTTTATATAAAACTCTCCTTATAATAAATAACTTTTAATTGTAGAGTTGTCTCTTGGTATCCCTGGGTCCAGGTACTCCACAGGATACCAAAATTCACAGATGCACAGTCCCTAATATAAAATGGCATAGCATTTGCATATAACCTATACATATCCTCCTGTATACTTTAAATTATTTCTTGATTACTTTATTGAAAATGATATATAAGGCTGGGTGTGGTGGCTCACACCTGTAATCCCAGCACTTTGGGAGTCCGAGGTGGGCAGATCACAAGGTCAGGAAATCGAGACCATCATGGCCAACATGGTGAAACCCAGTCTCTACTAAAAATATAAAAATTAGCTGGGCGTGGTGGCGTGTGCCTGTAATCCCAGCTACTTGGGAGGCTGAGGCAGGAGAATCACTTGAACCTGGGAGGCTGAGGTTGCAGTGAGCCGAGATGATGCCACTGCACTCCAGCCTGGGCGACAGAGCTTCGTCTCAAAAAAAAAAAAAAAAAGAATATGCCATATCAATAGTTGCTATACTGTATTGTTTAGTGAATAATGACAAGGAAAAAAATCTGCACATGTTCAGTACAAACACAATTTATATATATATATACATATTTTTTTGAGACAGAGTCTTGCTGTGTCGCCCAGGCTGGAGTGCAATGGTGCGAGGCTCACTGCAACCTTCGCCTCCAGGGTTTAAGTGATTCTCCTGCCTCAGCCTCCCAAGTTTCTGCGACTACAGGCACATGCCACAACACCTGGCTAATTTTTGTATTTTTAGTAGAGACGGGGTTTCACCATGTTGAGGTTGGTCTTGAACTCCTGACCTCAGGTGATCCACCCTCCTCGGCCTCCCAAAGTGCTGGGATTACAGGCGTGAGCCACCATTTTAATCTGCAGTTTGGTGAATCCATAAATGCAGAACTCACAGGTAGGAAGGGCCAAATGTAATTTATGCAAGCATAGGTTTACTAACACATTTTTAAAAACGTAGTTTTTTTTTCTATTTTTGCTACATTTTAAAGAAAAGTATGTTTGAAAGAGGTGATTCTGTTAACCGGGGCTTTTCATGTAAATTTTCTGTGTATTAAAGATGGAACTTAGAATTATACGCTTTAAAAACTGAAGGTATCTTTTTCGCTCATGGGTCCAGTGGTCTTCAAATATGGACTAGAATTCTGCTTCTGAAATGGATCTTTTGGAGCCATCGTACTAGAAATATAAACAGATAAATTTCTCTACTTTTAAAAAGAATGTTATAGTTTGTAAGTTTTTTGTTTTTAAGAAAGAGTCTTCCTCTGTTGTCCAGGCTGGAATATAGTGTCAGTAATTATAGCTCACTGCAGCCCCAAACTCCTGAGCGCAAGTGACCCTCCCACTTCAGCCTCCCCGCTGAGCAGCTGGAAGTACTCGGGCATGCGCCACCACGCCTGGCTAATTTTTGTATTTGTTGTAGAGACGGAGTTTTGCTATGTTGCCCAGCCTGGTCTTGAACTCCTGGCTTCAGGCAACTCTGCTGCCTTGGCCTCCCAAAGTACTGGGATTATAGGAGGGAGCCACAGCACTCGGCCATGTAAGATTTTTTTTTTTTCAAATCTGCCATCAAATTTGTTGCCTAGGACCATTCTAAAGTGGCTAGTTATGATTTCTATGTTACAGAATTTAGAAACCAGTCTCAAGAAGGCTAAACAATTTTTATAAGTGCACAAGTTCATGCTAATAAACTATGATGTAGGTCTGATAAAAAAAAAAGTTCCAAAAAGTCTGAGCAATGTAATATTTAAAGGATATATTACTTCTTTATTCTTGTAACAAACGACATAAAAATAAAATGGAAGCTATATGTGATAGATAATTTTATAGCTATATATAAGATATAATACTAAACATAAATATAATACTACTAATTATGATATAATATAATAAATATGAAAACATTGAAATTGTTGCTTTTTAAAGTATTAACTCACCTAAGTATACATTTTTTTCTTTCAATAATGAATTTATCTCAACTTTCTTATTTATGTAAAACAAATACATTTAAGTTCTCTTTGCATAACAAAGCCATCCAATTCCAGTGGACTTTTTACTCCAACGTTTTATTTGTGGCAATAGCTAAAATTTATTACAAGTTTATCTGTGTGACAGGCTTAGTGATTATTATTTTATGTGCAGCATTATACTTTATCTTTAGACAAACCTTACAAAGTACCTTTCATGCTGGCATAGTTGAAAGAATTGGCAAATGGCTAAGAGTGTGATCTCTGGATCCAAACTACATGGCCCTGCTCCAACATCTATTTTTTTTTTTTTTTGGTTGATCTTGGGCAATTTATGTCACCTCTCTGGCCTCTGTTTCCTCATCTGTGAAAAGATAATAATTAAACTTAACTCATAAGGTTGTTTTGAATATATTAATAGTACCTTCCAAAGAATTTCCCTCGGTGAATGTCAACTGTGAATGTCATTTTAGATATGAGAAGAGGCTGAGGTTTAGGGGAGATGAGTTGCTGAAAGGAGATTTTGCTAGCTATTGTAATTAATTCATATTTGAGACATTCCTTATTATAAATGCTCCCTCTGACCTTACAGGCCTTGATATCTGGCTCATTTGATGCTGACCTTTTCATTCTCACTAATAAGGGCTGGTGTCCCTGTGTTTTATTCTGTCACTTAATTTTCTGACTGGTGACACTACTAGCCTCACTGCGCTCCTTGACTTACCCTACAGGCCATGAATAGCTACCATACCAACAATCTCAACATTAATTGTGCAAATCCTGTGGGCAAGGTAATGTAGTAAGTACTTTATATATTTTTATTTTTTAACATTAAAATTAACACTATAGGTTTGATATTAATATTATATCTGTTTGAAAGATGTGTAATATGAGTTACAAGGTGTTTATTAACTTGCCATAGGTCACACCACTTCTAAATTCCAGCTGGGATTTGAACTCAAATCTGAATCCTGAGACAAACATCTTAGCCTCTGTGTTAAGACCTACTCTAGAACACCTTTTTGGTGAAGAAATTCTATATGAGAACTTGTGAATTAATAAAGTCTACTGAATTTTAGAATGCTTTATTGGTAGGAAAACCGTATGAGAACTTGCAAATCTGTAACATCTACTGCATTTTTGATTACTTGTTTGTTTTCATACTGTTTATATAATATTATCATCAATGTCAAAATAGAAAGAATGCTATCAGGAAGCAAAGAGCATCAGCATTCCTGGGAAGTGCTGAAGAGCATAGCACAAATAACTATGCTAAATCTGCACAACATGAAAATAATAACTTAGCTAATGAGAAACATGAAGCCAAGATACAATATCGAATAAATGAGTTTAGAGAAAAGTTAGAAAAATGCATTCCTACGATGCTTTTTGAATTTTGGTTAGATTTGAAGGGTTGATGCAGCATTCAGGAGGATACTCCTTCTTTGCTGGATACTCCTTCTTTGCAGTTAGTATGCAGCGGTTTTAAAATTATTAGTTTTCTTTACCGATGCTACTAATTTGGTTACATTTCTTGGCTTGTTAGCTGAAGTACCTTTCTAGAGAATAACTCTTTTTGAGAGCAATAAACCTAATTAAAATAACTAGGTTCTACTCCTGGCTCTGATATTTTCCAGCATTTGATCTTGTACTAAATAGATAATCTTTGGGCCATTATTGTATTTCCTGTAAAATAATACAATTAGAAAATAAAATAAAATATAAATACAATTGAAAGTGGTGATCAAGGTACCTAAATTGTCAAGGTATATCAGGTATTCTCTTACTACAGAATTCTTTAAAATAAACAATTTTCTATGGATATATGTCCCTTTGTTTTGCCCTCCAGCATTCATCCAGCCTTCTTCTGATATTTTGGTTTCTCCTCTGTAGGCTACCATCCTACACTCAGTTCCTTTAATTTCAATAGGTACAGGGATATGTTATAGCTTAATTTTGGCTAATTTTAATATTATGTTATCTGACCCCAATTATTGATTCAGGTAACATCAAAATTAATAAGATTCATTGCTTTTTACATTTATATATAATGATGAAGGACTGGAAAGAAGGCAGAGATCTCAAAGATTAGGAGACACTTCTGGTTGTAAGAACCGGAAGTGGGACTTATGCAAGTAACTTGGCAATTTTCCTCCCTCTACCGCCCAGTATTTATTTTTAAATTTCTATTCACTCTAGAGTTAGGATAATTGGAAATTGTAGTAGCTATCTAAAAGCTTACTTCACAAATGTTGGAGGTGAGAAATCAGAAGTTAAGCAAATAATAAGAGCTAACATTTATTGGGTACTTATAATATGCCAAGCACTGTTCTGAACATATTACACATATTAATTTACTGTATTTCAAAACAATAAAGTAATTTGGTTTTCCTACTCCTACCAGGTGGAAATAATATATCCATTTATTAGCCTTGGCTTTTTTAACCACAAGACTAAATAAGCTGTATGAAGTCACATATTGGTCAAAAAGACGTGGCTTATTGAGGAACAACTTTCTGTTGTAAGAGTGAATGCTGAGTGTGACACATTCAAAGAAAATAAAGGATGAAAAAGAAATGTCAGTTGTGTTCAGAATGTGAAGATTTATTTCCCAAATTAAGGAGTTTAGATTTCATTACCTGAGAACAATAAAAGTGACGTACATTTTAAGCAGTTTCCTAACAGGGTGAGGGTGGTGGTGGAAGGCAAGAGCTTACTGTGAGAAGAGTGCAGTAATGGATTGGATTGGCTGCTTCAGATTTGTCTCCTGTATAATGGGGTTTATAGCTTTTACCATCTTACTGTTAGTTTTAAAAGTTAAGAAAAGGAAAACTTTTCAATCCCTATAGTGCTATAAAATATATATTATTGATTATTACTAAAATGAAGAATTTAGAAAGCCTTGAGACCTACATCTGTCTTGCAGTTGTCAATAATAGTTAAACTAAACTTTGCTTATGATTGAAAAGTATTATAAAGATAAAACTACTTTCTTCCATTACCCATAATGGGGAAACTGAACAAAGATTTATAAAAAGGCATAAGAGCTTATAGTTGATACTTTTTTACATTCTCTTAAGAAAGGAAAACAAAACTGTTAGGAGAATTGGTTTTACAAACCTAGTTAGAAAAAGTGAGTGGGTAAAAAGAGATATACGTATTGATAAGATAAATAACTGCGACGGTGATCAATTTACCTCCCAGTCGCGCAAGCCTCCTTTGCCAGCTGAGATGATGTTAAGCTTTGCCAGTAGGGTGCCCTGAAGAGATGCTGGAGCAGGAGGCTCTCTCTTACTGGTCCTGCTGTGTTCTTCTCAACTTGGGGCTTTGGTAGCACCTGGCTCTGCAGTTTAAGGCAACCAGCAGCACTCAGCAGTCAGTAGCTTTCCCTAGCACACTTATGATTTGATTCACAGCAAATTCTGAAAAGTGGCATATCCCTGGATGTGGCTTTTTCTGGCTCACCTGAGGGCAGATTTCAGGCAAGTTCCCAAGGGAAGATTTCTAGCAAGTTTCACTGGCACATCACTACAGTAACTTCTCTGCCATTCAGCTAGTCTTGGCCATGCCCTCTCCAAGGAAGTCTGAATTTCAGCCTTTGGTGGAGGTAGAGGGCAGGCAGGGAGGAGAGTCTACCTGGGATGCTCTGTCTCAGGCATTGGAGTTGTAACTATTATGTATTGTATCTACTATTATATTTTTAATTATTCCTGCAATTCTTTTATTATTCATAATTATCTTTATTTCTTACTAGGCATCTCCTTGTTACTCCAATACCCTGTTTTAATTAATCATATTTAATTGATATAGTAACTAAATAAAAGGATTTTTACTAAAGAGATAAACAATATATAGTTCTTTGGAATCTCTGACTACTGTGAAAGTTCCAAGCTAGTTTTTACCTAATGTTTCATTTGTGAATACTGATTTTTTAAAGAAGTAAAGTTCAAATTTAAAATGCTGCTTTATACTTACATGTTCAATTTTTAAAATTTGTATTACAAAATCTATGTTACAGTATAACTAACTCATTTATGGAACTAGTGTACATAAAATCTGAACTAAAAAGAACTAAGCAATCATATCCATACCTTTTAACTTCAATTGTATTAAATGTACAGAAAAGCCCTGCTCCAAATTTTGCTGATTGGCTTTTCTTTCCAGCTTTGTGGTATAAACTAACAAATAAAAATGGCATATAATTAAGGTGTACAGTGTTATGTTTTGCCATACATACACATTGTGAAATTATCACCACATCAAGCTAATTAGCATATCCATCACTCACATAATTACCTTTGTGTATGTGTAGGGAGAATGTTTAAAAATGAAATTTGCTTGAAATTTCAAATTTGAAGTTTTGATGTACAAATTTCAAGTGTACAATGCCTTATAACTAACTATGGCCACCATGCTGTAATTAGATCTCCAGAACATATTTATCCTAACTGAAACTTTGTAACCTTGGACCAACGTGTACCCATTTTCCTCACTCTCCAGACCCTGACAACAACCCTTCTACTCTCTGCCTGTATGAGTTTGACTGTTTTACATTCCACCTCTAGATGAGATCATTCTTTTTTTGAGTCTGGCTTATTTCATTTAACGTAACATCCTCCAGGTTCATCCATGTTCTTGCAAATGGCAAGATTTCCTTTTTTTAAAGAGGCTGAAAACATTACTTTATATATATATATATATAATTTTAAAATTTTTATTTGTCACATTTTCTTTATTCTTTCATCCAACAAAAGATACTTAGGTTGTTTTCATATCTTAGCTATTATGAATAATGCTGCAATATACATATCATTTGACATATTGATTTCATTTCCTCTGAATATACCCAGAAATGGAATTGATGACTCATATTATAGTTCGATTTTTAATTTTTTGAGGAAATTACATACTTTTTTTTTATAATGGCTGTACCAATTTACATTCTCACCAATAGTATATTAGTGTTCCCTTTTTTCTGATTTTTGCCAACAGTTATCTTTTATCTTTTTTGATAATAGCTATTGTTAATGGTGTTAGGTTAATATCTCATTGTGGTTTTGACTTGCATTTCTTTGATGATTAGTGTTGTTGAACATTTTTTCATATACCTGTTAGCTATTTGTATGTCTTCTTTGGAAAAATATCTATTCAGGACCTTTGCCCTTTTTAAATTGGATGGTTTCTTGCTATTGAATTGCTTGTGTTCCTGTATTGGACATTAACAACTTATCAGATTCGTGGCTTGCAAATATTTTCTTCTGTTCCATAGGTTGTCTCTTCAATCTATCAGTTATTTCTTTTGCTGTGCAGAGCTTTTTAATTGATGGGATTAAACCTGTCTCTTATTGTTATTGTTGTCTCTGCTTTGGTGTCATATCCAAAAAAATCATATTCCACACCAATGTAAGAAAGATTTGCCCCTATGTTTTCTTCTACTACTTTTATACTTTCAGGTCTTACATTGAAGTCTTTAATCATTTTTAGTTGATTCTTACATATGGTGTAAATAGGGTCAATATTTATTTTTTTGCATATGGATAGTCAATTTTCCCAAAACCATTTATTGAAGAGGCAACCCTTTCCTCATTGTTTGCTTTTGGCATTCTTGTCAAAGATCAGTTGTCCATAAATATGTGGCTATATTTCTGGGATCTCTGTTCTGTTCCCTTGGTCTACATGTCTGTTTTTAATGGGAGTATCATACTGTTTCTATTACTGTAATTTTGATGTATATTTTGAAACCAAATAGTATGATACTGCTAACTCCATTCTTTATGCTTGAGAGTGCTTTGGCTATTTAGGGTCTTTTCTAGTTCCATACAAATTTTAGGTTTATTTTTATGCTTCTGTAAAAAGAGGCCATTGGAATTTTACTAGAGATTGCATTGAATCTTTAGATCTCTTTGGATAATATAGACATATTAATGATTCTAATTTCTTGAATCTATGAACATGAGATATCTTTCCATTCATGTGTGTATTCAACAAATTCATTATTATTATTATTATTATTATTATTGAGACAGAGTCTCAATCTGTCACGCAGGCTGGAGTGCATGATTACGGTTTACTGCAACCTCTGCCTCCCGGCTTCAAGTGATTCTCTTACCTCAGCCTCCCAAGTAGCTGGGATTATAGGCACGTGCCACCACGCCTGGCTAATTTTTGTATTTTTAGTAGAGACAGGATTTTACCATGTTGGCCAGGCTGGTCTCGATCCCCTGACCTCAGGTGATCTGCCCACCTCAGCCTCCCAAAGTGCTGGGATTACAGGTGTGAGCCACCGCACCCAGTTCCCTTTCATCCATATTTTATAGTTTTCAGTATATAAATGTTTCACCTCCATGGTTAAATTTATTTTTTTCATGCTTTTGTAAAGGAATTGTTTTCTTGAATTCTTTTTCAAATGGTTTCTTGTTAGTGTATAAAAATGCATCTAATTTTTATAGGTTGATTTTGTATCCTGACATTTTACTAAATTCATTTCTTAGTTCTGACAGTTTTTTGGTGGAGTTTTTAAGATTTTCTATGTAAGATTACATTATCTGCAAAAAGAGACAATTTTACTTCTTTCTTTTTAACTTGGGTGCCATTTTTTTTTTTCTAACTACTCTGGCTAGGACTTCTAATACTATGTTTAATAGAAGTGTCAAGAGTGGGCATTCTTTTCGTGCTCCTGATCTCAGGAAAAGTTTTCAGTTTTTCACTATTCAATATGATGTTAGTTGTGGGCCTGCCATATAATAAAGCTGTGGACATTATTATTTTAGAGTTTACTCCTTCTATAACCAATTTGTGGAAGATTTTATCATAAAAAGATGTTGAATTTGTCAGCTGCTTTTTTTTGCATCAGTGAGATAATCATGCGATTTTTATTCTTCATTCTTTTTTGTGGTGTATCATATTTATTAATTTGTGTATGTTGAAACATCTCTGTATCCTAGGGATAAATCCCACTTGACCATGGTTACTTACTGAATTTTAAATACTTTGTTAATGATAAGTTAACCTAATGTAGTTTCAACATATATTAAGTACCAGCCCAAGGTACTTCAATAGAGTTTTATATATGCCATTCCAAAAAGTGAGGGGTTTGATCTCAGATTACTCTTTTTGGCACTATAGCCCTTTTTCATTTAGTGCTTTGTTTTATTTTACTTGCTCATTATTTTATTATGATAGATGGGCAAGGAATAAAGCCTAGAAAAAGTTTTTCTTTTCTTTTTTTCTCTTTTATGTCCGTTTATTGTTGCCTCTTAGAGATATGATTTGAATTGTTTTAGTAATTTTCTTAAGCAGATAAATTCAATTACTTGAAATAGTTGCTATTCAAATTGTTAAGATGGTGACAAAGTGACAGGATATCACCTCTACAAAACAGGACAGTAACTACCTCAAACTCAATATTAATAAAGGGATGCTACCAAGCCAATGACTACCATCCTACCAATAGATTGATAACATTCTTATATTTACCATCAGAATTGGCATCAAAACTACAATAGTTAACATTTAGTTTCCTGTGCACCGTAATTGTGTTAAAGGCTTTGAAATGAAATAACTTACTGAATTTTGTTTTCATTTTTATTTTATTTTTTTACTATAAGTTCTAGGATACATGCACAGAACATGCAAGCTTGTTACATAGGTATACATGCGCAATGGTGGTTTGCTGCACCTGTCAACCCATCACCTAGGTTTTAAGCCCCACATGCACTAGCTATTTGTCCTGATGCTCTCCCTCCCCTCACTTGCCAATCCCCGACAGGCCGTGGTGTGTGCTATTCCCCTCCCCGTGCCCATGTGTTCTCATTGTTCAACTCCCACTATGAGTGTTTGGTTTTCTGTTCCTAGATTCAATGCTATTCCCATCAAACTACCATTGACATTCTGCACAGAATTGGAACACAAAAATACTTTAAAATTCATATGGAACCAAAAAACAGCCCACATAACCAAGCCAATCCTAAGCAAAAAAGAACAAAGCTGGAAACATCATGCTACCTGACTTCAAACTATAATACAAAGCTACAGAAATCAATACAACATGGTACTGGTACCAAAACAGACATATAGACCAATGGAACAGAATAGAGACCTCAGAAATAAGGCCACGCATCTACAACCATCTGATCTTCCACAAACCTGACAAAAACAAGCAATGGGGAAAGGGTCCCCTATTTAACGAGTGGTGCTGGGAAAACTGGCTAGCCATATGCAGAAAACTGAAACTGGAACTCTTCCTTACACTATATACAAAAATTAACTGAATATGGGTTAAAGACGTAAATGTAAAACACCAAACCATAAAATCCCTAGATGAAAACCTAGGCGATACCATCAGGACATAGGCATGGGCAAAGATTTTATGATGAAATCACCAAAAGCAATGACGACAAAAGCTAAAGTTGACAAATGGGATCTAGTTAAACTAAAGAGCTTCTGCACAGCAAAAGAAACTATCATCAGAGTGAATAGGCAACCTACAGAATGGGAGAAAATTTTTGCCATTTACCCATCCGACAAAGGTCTAATATCCAGAATTTACAAGGAACTTAACAAAATTTGCAAGAAACAAACAACCCCAGCAAAAGGTGGGCAAAGGACATGAACAGACATTTCTCAAAAGAAGACATTTATATGGCCAAGAAACACGCGAAAAGAAGCTCAACATAACTCATCATTAGAGAAATGCAAATCAAAACCATAATGAGATGCCATCTCATGTCAGTCAGAATGGCAATTATTAAAATGTCAAGAAACAACAGATGTTGACAAGGATGTGGAGAAATAGGAATGCTTTTACACTGCTGGTGGGAATGTAAATTAGTTCAACCATTGTGGAAGACAGTGTGGTGATTCCTCAAGAATCTAGAACCAGAAATGTCACTTGACCCAGCAATCCCATAAGTGACTATATAACCAAATGAATATAAATCATTCTATTATAAAGATACATGCACACCTATGTTTATTGCAGCACTATTCACAATAGCAAAGACATGGAGCCAACCCAAACGCCCATCAATAATAGACTGGATAAAGAAAATGTGGTACATATACGCAATAGAATACTATGCAGCCATAAAAAGGAATGAGATCATGTCCTTTTCAGGGACATGGATAAAGCTAGAAGCCATCATCCTCAGTATAAGTTTTACTTTGATTAGAAGAGGAAGAACGAATAGGGCCATCCTATAAATTTGGGGGATAGGAGAAAGAAAATGAGGCACTGATTCTAAGTGGGACAGTCTCATGATTGACTTTATCATAAGTGAACAACTTTTTGAAAATGTGTTATTTCTTTGCAGATACTGAAATAATGTGAAAATTAAATATTCAACAGCAGTGATTTAACATATCTTATATTTAATTACAAAATATCAGGGATCATGCAGAAAATTTATATGTAAAGAAAAAGAAACAGAAATTGATACTTGTTTTCATCACAATACTGACCACTTTAACAGTCTATAATGCCTTTTTATTTACATGAATATTCCTTTTTTAATTATCAGCATGAGCTTGAAAATGCTATGTAGTTGCATGCTATGTACAATTGTAAATTACAGTCATTCTAATATGTTTAAAGGTTAAAAGCTAGATATATTAAATATCTTCAGAATCTTGAGTATGAACTATTTAAATATACTTACTAATTTATTAAATATAAATGTCATACTTCCTTTTATAATAATTGTTTAAAATTATGACTTTCAAAAGCATTATCTGTCCTGATGCAGTTCTAGTAAAATAAACATAAATAAAAATATATTAATAAATGTGGACATGTTAACATATAATTGCTGAAAGCTGCAGTAGAATAAATAAGTTCAAATTCATTGCTGTCTGACAACTACATTCTTCACATTCTTCACATTTAACCTGATATAAAGAAAGAACAAATGATATTAACTTTCCATATTTCGGTTTTAGCAATGTACATGAAAAAAAACCTAAGCATAGTTTTTCTATTTATTGTGTTGTTGTGTTTTTTAAAATAATAATTGTATACGCAGTTATTTTTGGCTATAAATGAAATAATCCAAAATGTTTTTATAGACTCTTATTTATTTCAAAGTATTTTCTTACTGAATAATTGCAATGTAATGACCTGCAATTGCATTAAGCAATTGGAATGAATGGGAAAGAACTGAGTGGAAACAACATGAATCCATTGTCTGTATTGAATAGAGACAGGTCAAAAGAGAGAATTCTTAACTCAAAGCACTTATTTATATTTATATTCCTATACAAAATGTTTATTTCTGAATTTTCTTAGTAAAACTAAATGAGAGAGTAGCTTTATACTTAAATATTATCCCCAGATTTCCTGGGAAGATAAATGTTTGTTCTATAGTAATTCCTTACAGGGAGATTATAATATCCCCACCCAAGTGACACTGTTGGTATAATAAGATAGATTAAGGATAAAGTCATGGAGATACCTGTGAATCTAGAAATTGAGCCTACTCTCAGAGACCAACTCCAAACAACTCTTGATCAGATATAATTTAGTTCTGGTGTATCATTCAGATAGGGTAGGGTGACTGAAAGAGGCCAGAAGAATATCCACTTACATCTTAGTGAAAGAGTGAGGGAGAAATATTTTAAATTCTATTGTTTTTCATATTTAAAATGGTGAAAAAAATACTACTTTTTAAAACTGTCATGTTGTAAAATATGGTGGTATCTTATCCCAGTTTCAGTGCTGATAAAATTTCCTTATTAAATCCTCCGCATTCCATCAGCCCAACATATTAGTTTCACATTTGTTTCTAATGACACAGTGTCTCCTGGGGTCTTCTATGAATATTTTAGTGTTTAAGCAACCCTTGAATGTTACCCTAAAACCATCTTATTCACCACCTTACATGGAAATACTTAGAAATTATTTTCAGTATATGTTATTATGAACTTTTACATTGCTTGATAAACTTGATAATGGTATTTAGCTACAGAAGTATTGGGTGACTAATATATATAGTACAGAAGTATTTGGTGTGTATATATATATATACACACACACGCGCGCGTGCATGCATGCACACATCACAGGACTGTACTGATCACATTCAAGTTGTTTACTAGTGTGAAAAAATGATATTGTCCTTCTCACATCTTGTTTTTTCTGGAGTCACATAGATATTACAAGACCTAGCAAGTATATAGTCACTATTTTTGGTTCGTGATCTTAATCTGTAATATTGGAAATATAATAATTATCATTAGGCTGTATTTTCATTTTTAGTCTTTCTCACAGAAAATACAAGACTGAGTTTACTTGAGTATTCAGGATGTTTCAGATTATAATGTGCATTTTTTAGTGCTTTAAAAATTCATTAGACATTCTCCAAAGCTCTCATTTTCTATTCTCAAATGTCAAAAGACAACATTAAATTCAAGAAACATTTATTGGTGACTATGACTTGGTATGTCTTACAGGGATAAAACATCCTAAATTATGGCATGTTTTGCAGGAATGTCATTACATTCGAATTATTATTATTACATGGTGAATAAGCTGTAATCTTCATTCTTATAGACAGTAAATACAAGGGTAAATGTATTTTGACTTTGTTTTATTTTGTCAGATATTCAAAAATCAATTATTTGCAGAAATATGCTTTTAAATTTATAAAACTTAGTAAAACCTTTCAAACTTCTTTTAAGTTGTGGGCATTTACAAAATAGATTCTTTTTACTCTGACATGGTCATATGGCATTTTTCCTATCCTGATGGTAATATTAAAGTTATATTTAGTGTAAATTACCATACTTTTATTTTTCATATGTGTCTTTCATAGTTGGATTTCAAATCTACCAAAATATTCAATAAAATACACAGGGCTAAGTGCTTTTCTTAGCTCTTCCAAATTCTTTAGTTATTACATGCATAGTAATAACCACCTTGAAGTGGCTCATTCAGTAGAGCCAGCTGCTAGGGTCATGTCCTAAATATAGCTTAAACAGCAGGCTCCGATCTGATGAAACCTGACCGGAAATCATGGAGCAAACAGAAGCTCAGCAGTTGCTCATATTTAAGATTCAGCAGGCACACAAAGCTGAAAGTACCTCTTCTGCTTTGACATTATCTATAGGTCCAATCCTCAATATGCTGATTCTATCATAATACAGAAAATTGGTTAATTCCCTCTGGAAATTAGCAATAAGAAAGTCTCTCCTTGAATTGCTCTTGCTTCTTCTTTTGATTGGTTGATGCTATCTTTCCTTTACCTGAGGATAAAAGAAAATTTTAAAAGAAGTGTATTCATTTATAAAACAGCTGCACATTTTCTGTATGTTTTCAATGACATCTCATAACATGAGAACTGATATGTGCAAAAATAAGTGAGGTAGGTATACTCCGTATATAATCAGAATATTCTTAAAGAATGTATGATTTTATGAAGATTTTTGATTAGTTCTTCTAGGCATTGCTTTTTAAATAATACGTAGTGTTTGGCGTTTTGACTCAAAGACATGTTTAAGAGCAGGACACGGACTTCCAAATGTTCTGAACAATTATCTCCTGTTCTCAGATACATTGATTCATCCCTCTTTACAAACACAGACACACACACCTGCTATAACACACACACATACACATGCACACACGTGCTAGAATATCCTGTTAGTGTGAAATATTAGTTAAAATATGGTGTAATAAAGGCAACCACTCATATGAAAATCCATTATGTAAGAACATACAGAGGTCTTTCTATTCTGATAATTCTGAAGATGACAATTTTGAAATTCACGGGTTGCTGAGTGTACCCTACACTAACTACTTCCTCCAGCTTTTGCAAATGAGTTCAAATAACATCTGTTAAATATGTCACAGTGTATGTAATTAATGAAACATTTCAAATTGGGATTGAATCAAACTTCTTTTGATGTAAGTGCATTGATAATTATTTCTTTAAAGGAACAATGAAAGAGATGCCTTTGATATAAAATTATTTTGAAATATGAAGATTTTTTTTCTTATTTTTTTCTGTCTTACATCAAAATACATATACATTTCTTATTACCATGTTTGATTAATGCTATTTCATTTGTCTTTAGTGCTAAATTTAGTTTGTTTATTTGTTTCAAGGAGTGTAAGACTCTATATTTTAGGCTGCCTTATTCACAATGCCCAACACAGCATCCCCACCAGCTAATCTCCATGTGGATTTAATGAATGCCTTTGATTAAGCTAATATACTTATCTAGTTACTATTTACAGAACATTTAGCAACAGTGACCACTTTTCAATTCTCTAGCATACCTTGTGGTTTTATGCAAATTGGAATAAGTACAATAAAAAAACCGTTTGTTTGTTTGTTTTTTGAGATGGAGTCTTGCTCTGTTGCCCAGGCTGGAGTGCAGTGGCACAGTCTTTGCTTACTGCCACCTCTGCCTCCCAGGTTCAAGCGACTCTCCTGCCTCAGCCTCCCGAGTGCTGGGATTACAGGTAACTGCTAGCAAGCCTGGCTAATTTTTGTATAAAAAACTGTTTCGATCTGAATCTTTATGATTTGGCTGCCTCCACGGATTCTGGAAGCCATTTCTTGGACTTGGATGTCACCTAAAGTTGATATTAGATGTGTTTACACAGTTTTGGACTCAATTCAATTCTTGGTGAACAATTTTTCTTCCTTTATTCTCACTGGTATTCAATTAGAAACTCATAACCATAGGGTAGAGAAAATAAAATTTCTTTCAATGGCTTGAACATAAATTTTAGCTATTGTCACCACTGCAAGTAGTTGTACTTGGTTCATTAGACAGTGTTCACTAAGGTTAGCTTTACTTTTGCCTAGTAAATAATGGGTTCCTAGTGAACCTGTTTCAGTGGTTTAGTAAAACTTTAATTCTCTGCTTCCACTAATCAAATTTTTACATTTCACTTTCATAATATTGGTGGTATTAAGTGGGGTCTAGAATGTGCTATTGCTACTTCAATAAATCATAATTCAGATATAATAGAGGTAAATTTTCAAAATAATAGATATTACTACTACTACTGTAATAATAGCTATTATGCATTAAATATTTGCTCTGAAACTTACCCACAGTATTCTAGTTAAGGTAATCCTTTTATTTATCTATGAGGTAGAAACTTTTGTCCAAATTTTTTAGATGAAAACACAGATTTAAAAGTTTGAGTAACGTGACAAATCTCATTGAATGAGGAAGTAACAGAGCTGGTGTTTAAGTCCAGGTTGGGAGAAATCCAAATGTTATTTTCTTAGCCCCTATATTTTACCCTGTGTTTGAACATAGACAAAAGTTTGAATAGAAGAAAATTTTACACATCTGGTAGTTATGTTTCAAAATGCGGTTTCAGGGAGCAATCATTATCTAATACTACTCTATCAGAGTGGCAATTGCTTGAGGGTGACTAGAGGCAACTGTGAGATTTTGGAAAAAATTCTGTCCACATGTTTCTTAAACTCAACTCAGTGATACTTCATTGTCAGAAACTATAATTTCTGGCTATCTAATTGGTATTCTTCAAATAACTGATGTAGATTGGGGATTGTAGAGACAGAAGTTAGAGAGAGGACGTGGAAATCTTCCAGTCTGCTTGAGATGACGCTTACCTTAAGCGATGTATCCCTTCCTCTAATAATTCAACATTAATATGGATTCTTAACTAAAGTTTGAAAAATTAAACAATTGTGCATAGAAGCGTGGCATGTAATTACAATCTTTTCAATATCAGAATCAATTCCAAGCAACGCATCTAGGTTTTATTCAATACTTTTTCATAAAATTTCCCATATACATGCCCCAAGTAATGTGAGGACTAGCTTCTGATCTTGTTAAAAAGTATTATTCATAAGCAAAATATAGATGATTTAAAATTTATGCCTTCTACATGAAATGGTTGAGAATTGCATTTTTTCCACAAATAATGCTCCAAACCTTCCCACTAACATGTAAAAAATTATTTTTGGAAAATAAAAATAATGCAAGCAAATCTAAAGTTTTTATATTATTCATGAGTTTCCTTAACTTTCTATTCCCACTGCACCCTTTCCCAGGGATATAAAACTCTACTGTTTCTTTTGTCCAACATAAACATTTTCTCCCCATTGTCATCTGAATCCTATCAAGAAGACAGAATTTTTAAAGTGGGAATTTAAATTATAGCTAAAAGGAAATGAGACAAGATAAATAAAGATGGTGAAATGTGGATCCTTTAGAAAATAAAACATTTCCTGGATGAATAAGGTCAATGGATAAAATTTCTAGAATATAAAAAAGTAAGAACTGTGAGTTTGAAAGCCAACCAATATCCTCTAACAGGAATAAAATGGCATTATTGGCCATAACATGTTGGAACTTGATTCATAGCTTGACTATCTGATTCTGTAGCCTATCCTCTTGACAGCTATCTGGCTACCAATGCTTATTTTCTGTATCACATCAACTTTTCTTTATCAGCTGAAGATTCGCTTTCTTTTTTTATGTCCTTGATTGATATTTTCAAATAGATTTCCTCATATTTAATGCAATTATCTTGCTCAAAATAACCCAACTGCTGTATTGCTCCAACTATTGTTATGTTTTACTCTTGATTTATATTCTACCTGCTTTTCTATATCTGGGTTATAATGAACACCTTTGGCCCAAATGTTACGCTTCTGGATGTAGTTTTGTCCTTCATTTTCATGCTTTATATAACCAGCCGAGTACAATCGTTGTCTTGTTTCCTCAGCACTATTAAGTCTGTGATGGCCAGCCTCTGCTTCTTCAATAGGGCAGAAGAGTAGAAACCTACCCTGAAATTATTACCAAATTACACTTCCACCACAAAAATATGACTGAATTACATTCTCATTAGACTTTGTTGTACCACAATCTTACTGGATTTGAATGATGCCAATTTTTAATGTTCTGCTAATTTCTAATTTGAAATGTATCATTTGTTATGTTAATTCAAATTTCTTTGATTGCTAAGGAGATTGAACTAGTGAGTGGTTATTTGCCATTTATGGATTAAAATTTTTATACATATTTGCCTATTTAACTGTTGGGGTTGTCATGTTCTAGTAGTGTTTTAGAATGTTTTAATGTTAGAAATATAATTTTGTTTTAAATTTGATATGCTACATTTATTAAATTAACACTGTAAATAGTCTTCAAAAAACAACAAAAAAATTAAGAAATTCAGTGTTGTTTATAGTTAAAATTCTACAAGTTTCAACAGCAATTCAGCTAAATTTCCAAGGCCAAAGTTAAGAGCTTAAGAAAATGTTATGAAGTATGAAGTTTTAGTATATAGATAGATATGTTGTAGAACAACAGTGTTTGTGGTCATGATTAAATGATGGTAAAAATGCAAGACTGTGAGTTATTGACCTTTAATTAGCATTAGGTATTTGACAATTCCCTTTCTTTCATTCTTTCTTTCAGGCTAAGGCTCATCTCGTAGAAAGAGCTTGCAAATATTCCATCCTCCTTAAGTTTTTGAAGACTTACAGGAGGATTGGTGTTACTTCTTTCTTAAATGTTTGATAAAATCCTCCAGTGAGTCTACCTTCTCCTGAACTTTTTTGAGGAGGTGTGAGGACAATTAGAGCACTCCTTCAAATGCCTTACTAGTGCAGATTTTCTCTCTCTTCAGAATTCAGTCTTAATAAGATTTATATTTCTAGGCTTTTATTTCTTATGGGTTATCCAGTTTATTGGCATATAATTGTTCATAGTATTCTCTTACAATCCATTTTATATCTGTGGCATTAATTGTAATATCCCTTTTGTTTCTGCTTTAGTTAATCTAGCTAAGGGCTTGACAATTTTGTCAATCTTTTCCGAAAAAGAACTCTTAATGTCTTTGATCTTTTCTATTGCTTTCCTATTTTCTACTTCATTTGTCACTGCAGAAATCTTTATTATTACCTTCCTTCTGTAGGCTTTGGGTCTAGTTTGTTCTTTTTCTGATTTATTGAGTATAAAGTTATGTTTTGATATTAAGTCTGGGACTGCCCAGATATTTCTATTTTTAATATGCATATTTATAGCTATAAACCCTCATCTTACCACTGCTTTCACTGCATTCCAAGTTTTGATATGTTGTGTTTTCATTTTTCTGTTTGCATCAAGGTATTTTCTAATTTCTCTTGTGACTTCTTTGACCCATTGACTATGTAAGACTGTGTTGTTTTATTTCTACATATTTATGGATTTTCCAGTTGTCCTTCTGCTATGAATTTCTAGTTTCATTTTATTTTGATAACACTAGATATTCTGTGTGATTTCAACCTTATTGCATTTGTAAAGATTTTTTTTTTTTGTGGCCTAAATGTGGTCTATCCTAGAAAATGTTCCCTGCATACTTTAGAAAAATGTGTAACCTGCTGTTGGTGGGTGGAAGCTTCTGGATATGGATGCTAGGTCGAATTAATCTATAGTATTGTTCAAGTCTTCTATTTACTAATTGATCTTCTGTCTGATTGTTCTATCCATTATTTAAAGTGGAGTATTAAAGTATCCTTCTATTATTGTGCTGCTGTCCATTTCTCCCTTTAATTCTGTTTGTTTTATTTATTTAGGAGTTTTGAGGTTTGGGGCATACATATTTATATTTGTTATATCTTCTTGGCAAATTGACTGGTTTATTATTATATAATGTCTTTATTTATTTTAATTTAACTTAGATCCAATTTTATCTGCTACTAGTATAGGTGTCCCTGCTCTCTTTTGGTTAACATTTTTTAGAACATCTTTTTCTATCCTTTCACTTTCTTTCTTTGTTTTTGTTTTTTTTTTGGACACAAAGGAAAACTTTTTTCAACAAATTAGTTTTTTTTGCCTCCTAGGCAAATGGCTTCTGTGAAAACACTTGGATGAAAAGCAATACACCATTTGTTTTTACTTATTAATCACTATCATTAGGTTTTGATGCAAATGGGAATTTACAATAAAATGAAACAAATAAGATCAGGGATTATATACAATACTGTGATCAAGTGATTTGTGATTCAGGCAACGTACTACTTGAAACACATATCTGGATTTCTCATTCCAATTGCTGCAGATGCTGTTTGAGGAAGCAAAGGATACAGAAAGAAAAATAATTAGGTTCATTAGGCTAAGACTAATACAAATAATATAAACAACAAATATATAACGTACTGCATTGCAAGTAAGCAATGTTTTTAGTATAAAAGTTGCATTTCCACAAAGAAGCTAATAACAAATATGATTAAACTACTTCAGAAACACGTCAAAGTTGTATGAGTCACACATATACAGTGTCACAGTCTACATAAAGCTTTACTGAGAATAAGCCATCTGAAGGCCATGTCCCGGACTGAAGCAATCAAAGGGCTTTTCAACTGAATCTCTTGCTTCAGGAAAGCTGTTCAAAAGCTGCCCCATCAGGTTCAGCAGGCTTGATGACTACAAATTTGACTTTTTAAGACAAGCTAAAATCTACTCCAGAGAATCAAAATGTAGGACTGAGGTAAAGAGATATTACACAAGAAGGAACTTTTCTGATAGCATAAGAGATCTGAATGAATTCTTTCGAAAATGTTGGTACATTTGACAGGATGGGTCAACCACATATTTATAATACTGACAGAAATAACACTGCAACACCAAGATGAAGGACACGGATAGCCTATTGATACGAGCAAGAGAACCAGCCTCCCTCTTGTTTCTCTCACTTCATACTAAAGATTTTGTGCTGAAATCTCAGGTTTACCCTATCCTTTCACTTTTAGCCTAGGTATGTCCTCAGATCTAAAGTGAGTCTCTTTATATGTGTCTCTTAACATAAATTCAAATCCTGTTTTCTTTTTAAAAAAATTTATTCAGCCACCCATGCCTTTTGATTGTATTGTTTAATTACTGATAGTGAACTTACCATTTTCATTTTGTTCATTGTTTTCTCTTAGTCTTGTAATAGTTTGTTCTTCTTTTCCTTTTTACTGCCTAATATGGTTTGGCTGTGTCCCCATCCAAACCTCATCTTGAATTGTACCTCCCATAATTCCCATGTGTAATGGGAGGGATCCAGTGGGAGGTAACTAAATCATGGGGGTGGGTCTTTCCCATGATGTTATGATAATAAATAAGTCTCATGAGATCTGATGGTTTTATAAAGGGGCATTCGCCTGCACACATTATCTTTCCTCCCACCATGTAAGATGTGACTTTGCTCCTCATTTACCTTCTGCCATGATTGTGAGGCCTCCCCCATCATGGAACTGTGATCAATTAAATTTCTTTCCTTTAGAAATTACCCAGTCTCTGGTATGTCTTTATTAGCAGCATGAGGACAGACTAATGCATTGCCTTTCTTTATGTGTTGTTGATGTTTTGTAGTGATAAGCTTTCTGTAGATATATTCTTTGTGGTTATCATTGCAATTGCATAAAATAGCTTAAATTTATAGCATTCTATTTTAAACTTATAACAACTTAGCTTTAATTGCATACAAAATCTCTACACTTTTACATAGCCATTCCCGCCACATGATGTTACTAATGTCCCAAATGATGTTTTTGTATATTACATTTATCAACTTGGATTTATAGTTTAAAATATTTTGTTGTTTAAATTATATTAATCAAAATTATAAGAATTCAGATTATTATATTTGTCTGTAATTTATCTTTACTTGAGAGCTATAAGTTTTCATTAGGTTTCATGTTGCTATCTAGCATCCTTTTTTCAACTTAAAAGAATACCTTTATCATGTATTTCAGAGCAGATCTAGTGTTAATGGACTCCCTCAAATTTGTTTATCTGAGAAAGTTCTAATTTTTCCCTCAATTTTGGAAACCAGTTTTGTCAGATACAGTATTCTTGGTTTACATTTTTGTCCCTTTAAGCACTTTGAATATATCATCCCAATGTATCCTGGACTGCAAGTTTTCTGCTGAGAAATCTGCTGATAATCTTATGAAATCTTTATTGTATGTGATGAATCACTGTGCCCTTGCTGCTTTCAAGATTGTCTTTTTGTTTTTGAGTTAGTTTGATCATAATGTGTTTTGTGTGCAGGCTATGTCATGTGGAAAGAGGAGCACAGACTGTGTGAAAAAAGCATCTAATTTTTATACTTTCTTGCTGGAATGCTTTCTTGGTTTTACAATGGCCTTGGTGCAGTAGCTTCTCAGTTGGTCTCTAGAGTTTTCACGGAAGTATTCTTGTTGGCATATAGTTGTTAACTGCATTTGCTTGTGAAGAAAAAAGGCCTGAATTTTCCTTATTCTCCATCTTGCTGATGTCATCTCTTTAATACAAATTTCAGTAAAATGGTTATACTGAAAATATTAACACTTGTATGAAAGCTTATTGAATTTTTACATATTGTTTATTGATGATTGGTTGATTGATATATCACAGTGGTATATATTTTGGGGTACATGTGATATTTTGATACATGTATACAATGTGTAATGATCACCTTAGAGTAATTGGAATATCTATCACCTCAAACATTTATCTTTTCTTTGTGTTAGAAACATTACAAGTTTTCTCTTTTAGCTATTTTGAAATATACAATAAATTATTAACTGCAATTTTCCTATTGCACTGTTGAATACTAGATCTTGTTCCTTCTATCGAGCTGTATTTTTGTACCCATTAATATTGTTCTTTGTCTTTAATTTTTGTTTAGAATTTTTGCAATATACAGACACTTAATTTTTATTATAATTGCATATATCAATAATTTCTGTACACTGTTTCATTTCTTTAAGATTAAATACAACTCCTCATTCCAATGATTATTTTATATAACCACCACATTTTGTCTTTTTTTTATATCTTTCATTCCATTATTTCATTTGTGATGTTGTATAGCTAATAATTTGAGTTGAAGATCAAATCAATTTTGTTCAAATAGAAGCAGATTCAATGTAATCTATAATATTCTCTTTATTATAAGAATAAAGTTTAATAATATTAGAATCTTTTACTGAAAGCTTATAATAATTCATTTGCCTTACTCCTGTGTATTTTGCTTATCGTAGCTTATAGTTTATTGATATGTTTAATAACTAATATGCTAATAACTAAGCATAAAATCCTCTTTGCAGTTTACCTTTTAAATTTTTCTAGGCCATTATTAAATGCAATCCTACATCAAAGATTGATAATCTATCACTGTGAGTTCAAACTCTCTGAGAAATAGATACCAAGATGGAATTAAGAACACAAAAGGTTTAGTTGGGGACATGCCTGTAAATGATAAAGACAGAGTGAACAGAAGTAGATAGAGAAAATCTTCAGACTGCAATGCAGATCTGACGCTTGTGATATAAGACAGGTTGGAGGGAAAATTGGGTAGAAAGAACCTCAGGTTGCGATGCAGCTCTGAGAAAGTCTTGGCCAAGCTTGTGGGGATGGGGACCTTCAGAACAAAAATTGCTCACTAGAAGAGGCCTGCATTGGGCCTAAATGACAGGCTGTGATACTGTTTCAGTGCTCAGACTTTGGCTGGAAGCAATCCAGGCAGTAGGTGACTTCAGAGTAAACATCAGTGAATTCTGAATTGGCAGTGACTGGAGATGATCAGCTAACTACACTTCTCACAGCAGTTTCCCTCTCGAAGAAAGATATGAGTTATGCATGTCAATGGCTGCAACATCATCCTTTTGAAATTCCTTCAAATGTCTGCTATTATCTATAATAAGTGACTGCTTTTGCACACATTTTCCTATGTTTTTCTTTCAATATTCAAAGAAATGTTTATCTTACTGAATATTACCAACCACTTTTCTATGTAAGTCTGTGTGCATTATTATGGATGTGATTCAAATTCAGCTCCTTAAACCCCTTGCCAGATCTTCAATACCTCTTGTTCTACCAAATTCTTCCCATAAGTACATAAATATTTTGATGTCCAACAATGACAACAGCAAAATAGAACATCATTCTTTTCAAAATCCCACTCCAACTGAATTTTTTTTCTGATTTTATCTTCCTTTTACTTCATCTTTATAGCCAAACTTCTTTGCAAGAGTAAATTATGTTCATTCCCCCTTCCTGTGCTTTGTATTATCATACTCCATTTCTGCAGCTGCTATTTTCTTAGAACTTCTTCTAAAATCTTCTGTGACATTGAATCGTATCACCACTGTTTTTTCTCTTTCTGTTTCTTGATTTATCGAGTTTGATTCTTTGTACTTTCCATATATCTATTGAATATATTATATATGCATAAAACATATTTATAAGCATGTTTATATGCATGTTTCTATATACACATACATGTACACACACTGTCCTCCATTCTCTTGCTATTACCTTTTCCCAAATTCCTTTTATCTCTTGCCTGAATTATATCAAAGCCACTAACAGGAGAAATTTGACTAGGTATTCAATTTATTGAGATATATAGTTGAGGTAATATTAGTATAACCCAACATGAGAAGATTAGTACATAGTAAAATGTTCCCAAAGTTGGCGAAATTCTGGAATTGAGGAGCAGGATAAGCTTTAGAGAAAGTAAACCAATTATCTGTCTTCACACAAGAGAATGATGTAGCACTTTGTATCAGGAAAATCAAAGTATACCAATTTGATTGCATTTATATTATCTGTAAACTTGGAGCATTGTTTTAGAACTGATAAAACTTTGGATTGCTACAGTAACATGTGTAACACAGATACTCCATGTGAGATTGGTAACAAACTGTATAATCTCAGTTCTTAGGGTGTAGCTTTTTCTAAATAAATAAATAAATAAATAAATTAGGCTCCTTGGTACAGACAAGAAGAAAATAAGTGTTGAATTTTTTTAGTTTATTTTTAAATTTCTTCTTTGGGGCATATTCTAATATTCTCTGCTTCTAATACTGGATGACATGCTTCATTTGTGGTTTGTGTAAATAATACCGTAACTGGTCTGGATTTCCTACTCACCTTCTTCTAATACATGAACACACCAAATATGGATTGTACAAGGATTTGTAATCTGACTGTAGACGAGATTATACTACTGCCCTACTTAAAAATCTTCACATAACTTTCTATTTTCATATGAAATGATCATACTCTTTAATAAGGATGACAAGGCTCTCAGCTTGTACCTATCTTTTTAATATATCTACAATCTTTCCTTTCACTACAATAGAGCAACATTTTCCTTCTATTTCTTTTTATTTAAAGTCTCTGCATGCCTAACTCCTTTGTATTTTTCCCTTAAAATATCATCTACTCAGTAACTCCATACCTGACCAACTTATCTTACTCATTGTCTATAACCTTGTCCTGTATGACTATTTTACTAAATTTATTACAAATAATTATATCTTTGTTTTTGTTTAATTACCTTCTTCACTATAATGTAAATTTCAAGAAAATAAGATTTTGTTCAGCACTGTATTTCCAAAACCTAAATCATCGGAGACATTCAATTAAATATTTGGTAACTATTGAATTAATGATGACGATATGACTAGAATCTCAAGTAGCATCTATGCAAATAAGAAGAAAATATGATCTAAAAACATACTTTTTTTGGCAGGAACATTATCTTTAATATTTTAGTTAATTCTTATAAGAGATTTGCAAATAAAAAAGTACCATTGTTGTTTTTAAATTAGAAAAATGACATTCAGAGAAATGGCAAGTTCCCATTTGTCACACAGCTAGCTAGTCAAAGAACAAGGATATAACCCCAAGTCTTTTAACCTCAAATTCAGAACTTTGGAATGATACTGACTTGAACGCTGTGCACCCAATTATTTCCTATGAAAATAACATTGACTTTATTACTGGATGTGAAAGCAGAAAGAGGAAAGATTTCTATTTAAGCCACTAATGACCACTGGGTATTAGGAAAAATTCTACAAGGGATGCAAAACAGAAAAATTTTGTTTTTGTTATTAATCCAGATGCTTATAACATAAGAGTTAAAATGGCATTCTGATGTAAAGCTTGTATTTGGTTGATCACTTTTTTCTACAAAAAACTAGGGTAAACAGATAGTGTACTTCAACCAATAATTTTGTTTAACGTAGAATGCTTTTCTTTTTTTTGTTTATTTTTATAATGTTTAATTCATATATTATCTGAAGCAAGTTTGCTTATGCAAACGCACACAAATACACACATACAAACACACCCCTTCCCTAATTCCTTCCTTTGAAGCATGTTTTGTTTTGTTTTAATTTCTGAAGAATTGTCAAATGCACAAATATATAATGAATACTTTTTTTGTATTATAATTTTGATCTTGTGACATGCACATTATTCTCCAAACTTTGTGTTATGTCCATAGTTAGCATTATACACAATCATTAAGATTACTTGTAAACTGAAAATTGCAGCTAAATTATAAGTCACTTAAGGAGTGCTTTTTATACAACAGTAATGAATGGCTTGTGAAGACAGTTCAGGGATGTTCATTCTGTATAAACACAATATTCGTACAAACTTTTATCACAACGTAGTGGTCTGTCGGAGTGCAAATTTACAATTCAGATAATGTTATTGGTTAATGAGGGACAAATAGTTATTGGTTTAACTCTGGTTTATTCTATTTTTATGCCTAAATTTCTGTCATTTTTTTTCTTTGATTTCAATGCGTTTCTCTAGTTAATTATAAAAATCATCAGTTAACCAAAACGTTCTAATTTTTAAAATCTAAATTCTTAATATAAAAGTACATCTTAACCCATCATAAATATCTTCACTAGAAAAAAATTTGTGGGGGGTGGGGCCAAAATTGACGACTAGAAGAAGTGGTGGTCGGAGGCTCCCACTTTTTCTTTGGAGAAGAACGAGAAGAAAGTGCGAATCCTGCACCGGCAACCGAGATATCCAGGTTCTATCATCAGGATTGACTAGGCAGTTGGCGCGACCCTTGGAGATCAAGGAAAAGCAGGGTGGTACTTGGGCCCACCTGAGAGCCACATGGAGCAGGGGAGTCCCTACTCCCAGCCAAAGGAGGCAGTGAGTGAGCATGCTACCCAACCTGGGAAACCGTGTTGTTTCCGCAGAATTGTGCAGCCCACAGATCAGAAGATCCCACTTACGAGCCCATGCCACCAGAGGCTTGGTCCCCAACCACAGAACCGTGCAGATTCTCAACAGCCACTCACCTGGAATCTCCTTAAGATCACCAAGTTCTTGGAGGGAGGGGCGGCCATCATCACTGCGAGTGCCTGCTGCCTAAGCCTTCTGAGCTCAATGGGGCAGGGGCTCTGAGATCCCAAGGGAGGGGCAGCCGGCATCACTGTGGCTGCTAACTGCCTAAGTCACTGAACTACGGGAGGGGGAAGGGTGGCAGCCATCACTATAGCTCCGGGACAAGATTTTCCCTGCTGTAGCTGGGGAGACTGGATGGCTTGGTCTGAAGAGCTATTCCCCACAGCATAGCATATTGGCTGTGGCAGATGGTGGCCAGAATGTCTCTTTAGTCCAGACCCTGAGCCATCCCTCCTCACTGGGTGGGGCCTCCCTACAGGAACTCCAGCCAGGGGCTTAGGGACAGAGCTCTGATCTCCAGGGGCCTGAGCCTCTAGGGGAGGGTTGGCCGTAGTCTCCACAGACCAGCAGGCTTAGTCTTTCCCCCTGTTAGCTCTGAGGAATCCAGGCAGCCCAGGCGCGTGGAGTTCCCCCCAGCGCAGCACACCCCCTCTACCAAGAGACAACCAAAGCTCTTTCTTAAATGGGTCCTGTTCCCATGTACCCCAACTGGGTGAGACCCCCTCAACAAGGATTGCCAGACACCCTATACAGCAGCATTCCTACTGGCATCGAGTTGGTGCCCTCGAGGTCAGAGACCCCAGAGGAAGGAGCAGGCACCCATCTTTTTTGTTCTCCAGCCTCCTTGGGTGACATCTCCAGGTGCAGGAGTGCCCCAGATGAATAGGACCTGAAGTGAACCCCCAGCAAACTTCAGCAGTCGTATAGAAGAGGGGACTGATTATTGAAAGAGAAACAAACAGAAAGCAACAACAACAGGACCAACCATAAAGTACCCACGAAAACCTCCTCCAACGGTCAGCACCCTCAAAGATTGAAACTAGATAAACTTATGAAGATGAGAAAGAATCAATGGAAAAACACTGAAAACTCAAAGGGCCAGAGTGCCTCTTCTTCAAATAATCACACCATTCCAGCAAGGGCACATAACTGAACAGATGATGAAATGGACGAATTGACAGGAAGCAGCTTCAGATGATGGGTAATAACAAACTTCGCTGAGGTAAAGGAGTATGTTCTAACCCAATGCAAAAAAGCTAATAACCATGATAAAAGGTTATAGGAGCTGCTAACTAGAATAACCAGTTTAGAGAGAAACATAAATAACCTGATGGAGCTGAAAAACACAGCACAAGAACTTCTTGATACATATGCAAGTATCAACAGCTGAATCAATCAAGAGGAAGAAAGAGAATCAGAGCTTGAAGACTATCTCTCTGAAATAAAGCAGGCAGACAAGTTTAGAGAAAAAAAGAATGAAAAGGAACAAACATAACCTCCAAGAACTATGGAACTATGTAAAAAGACTGAACCTGCAACTGATTGGGGTACCTGAAGGAGATGGGGAGAATGGAACCAAGTTGGCAAACACACTTCAGGATATCATCCAAGAGAACTTCCCCAACCTAGCAACACAGGCCAACATTCAAATTCAGGAAATATAGAGAGCACCAGTAAGATACTCCAGGAGAAGATCAACCCAAAGACACATAATTTTCAGATTCTCCAAGCTCAAAATGAAGGAAAAAGTGTTGAGGGCAGCCAGAGAGAAAGGCCAGCTCACCTATAAAGGGAAGCCCATCAGACTAACAGTGGACCTGTCCGCAGAAACCTTGCAAACCAGGATAGAGGGGGTGCCAATATTCAACGTTCTTAAAATAATTTTCAACCCAGAATTTCATATCTGGCCAATCTAAGCTTGATAAGCAAAGGAGAAATAAAATCCTTTACAGACAAGCAAATGATGAAGGATTTCATCACTGCCAGGCCTGCCTTGCAAGAGCTCCTGAAGGAAGCACTAAATATGGAAAAAAAAAAAAAAAGTCCGGAACCAGCCACTGCAAAAACGTACTGAAATACGAAGACTAATGACACTATGAAGAAACTGCATCAACTAATGTACAAAATAACCAGCTAGAATCATGATGACAGGATCAATACACATAATAATATTAACCTTAAATATAAATTGGCTAAATGTCCCAATTAAAAGACACAGACTGGCAAATTGAATAAAGAGTGAAGACTCATCAGTATGCTGTGTTCAAGAAACACATCTAACATGCAAAGACACACAGAGGCTCAAAATATAGGGATGGGAGAAAATTTATCAAGCAAATCAAAAGCAGAAAAAAAGCAGGGGATGCAATCCTAGTTTCTGACAAAACAGACTTTAAACCAACAAAGATCAAAAACAATAAGGAAGGGCATTACATAATGGCAAAGGGATCAATTCAACAAGAAAAGCTAACTATCCTAAATACGTATGCACCCAATACAGGAACACTCAGGTTCATAAAACAAGTTCTTAGAGATCTGCAAAGAGACTGACACCCACACAATAATAGTGGGAGATTTTAACACCCCACTATCAATATTAGATCATCAAGACAGAAAATTAACAAGGATATTCAAGACTTGAACTCAGCCCTGGATCAGGTGGACCTGATAGATATATACACAACTCTCTACCCCAAAACAACAGAATATGTATTCTCAGTGCCACATGGCACTTACTCTAAGAACAATCACATAATTAGAAGTAAAATAATCCTCAGCACATGCAAAAGAACTGAAATCATAACAGTCTCTCAGACCACAGTGTAATCAAAGTAGAACTCAAGATTAAGAAACTCACTCAAAGCCACACTACGTGGAAATTGAACAACCTGCTCCTGAATGACTCCTAAGTAAATAATGAAATTAAGGCAGAAATCAAAAGTTTTTTGCAACCAATGAGAACAAAGAGACAATGTATCAGACTCTCTGGGATGCAGCTAAAGCAGTGTTACAAGGAAATTTACAGCACTAAATGCTCATGTCGGAAAGCTACAAAGATCTCAAATTGACACCCTAACATTGCAACTAAAAGAACTATAGAAGAAAGAGCAAACAAATCCAAAAGCTAGCAGAAGACAAGAAATAACTAAGATCAGAGCAGAACTGAAGGAGATAGAGACGCAAAAATATCCTTCAGAAAATAAATGAATCCACATGCTAATTTTTTGAAAAAAATACTGAAATAGATAGAATGCTAGCTAGACTAATAAAGAGGAAAAGAGAGAAGAATCAAATAGACACAATCAAAAATGATAAAGGGGATATCCTCACTGACCCCACAGACATAGAAACTACCACCGGAGAATACTATAAACACCTCTACGCAAATAAACTAGAAAATCTAGAAGAAATGGATACATTATTTGACACACAGATTCCCCCAAGATTAAACCAGAGAGAAGCCAAATCCTTGAAAAGACCAATAACAAGTTGTAAAGTTGGGACAGTAGTAAGTAATCTACCAACCAAAAAAAAAAAAAAAAAAAAAAAAAACAAAAGCCCGGAACCAGATGGATTCACAGCCCAATTCTACGAGATGTACAAAGAGGAGTTGGTACTATTCCTTCTGAAACTATTCTAAACAACAGAAAACAAGGGACTTCTCTGTAGCTCATATTATGAGGCCAGCATCATCCTGATACCAAAACCTAGTAGAGACACAACAAAAATAGAAAACTTCAGGCCAGTATCCCTGATGCACATCTATGTGAAAATCCTCAATAAAATACTGCCGATAATAACCAGCAGCATGTCAGAAAGCTTACCTATCATGATCAAGTCAACTTCCTGACCGAGATGTAAGGCTGGTCCAACATATGCAAATCAATAAACATAATTCATCATATAAACAGAAGCAATGACAAAAACCACATGATTATCTCAATAGGTGCAGAAAACACCTTCAATAAAATTCAACATCTCTTCATGTTAAAAAACCTCAATAAAGTAGGTATTGATGGAACATATCAAAATAATAAGAGCTATTTATGACAAACCCACAGCCAATATCATACTGAATGAGCAAAAGCAGGAAGCATTCCCTTTGAAAACCAGATGTATTAGTCAGGGTTCTCTAGAAGGACTGAAGTAATAGGATATATATATATATATCCATACATACATATCTCTCTCGAGATATATATATATGAGTTTATTAAGTATTCACACATGATCACAAGGTCCCACAATAGGCCATGTGCAACCTGAGGAGCAAGGAAAGCCAGTCCTAGTCCCCAAACTGAAGAACTTGGAGTCCGATGTTTGAGGGTAGGAAGCATCCAGCAGGGGAGAAAGATGTAGGCTGGAAGGCTAGGCCAGTCTTGCCTCTTCACATTTTTCTGCCTGCTTTATATTCTAGCCACAATGGCAGCTGATTAGACAGTGCCCACCCAGACTATGGGAGGGTCTGCCTTTCCTAGCCCACTGACTCAAATGTTAATCTCTTTTGGCAACACCCTCACAGACACATCAAGGATCAATACTTCGTATCCTTCAATCTAATCGAGTTGACACTGAGTATTAACCATCTCAAGTTCACCCCTTGTCAACTTGAACACATAACACGTCTCCTGAGATTATACATAATCTTCAAATAAAGACAATAGTAAGGTCATAATTATGCCTAATGTAATACAACTATCCTTCATAAAACTGGAAACACACCTTCCCCATCCTAAATACTATTACATAAAGTTAATTATACTTAAACGCTGATATGAAGCTAATAAATCTTATGTCACATGATAAAGGAAAAAGGAAATAAACAAAAGGAAATATAGAAAAAAAATCTTGTGTTACCCCTCTTTTCCACTACCTGTCATGTACACACATGCAAATACAAAATATCCATTATCCTATATAAAATTATAATACATGTAAGCTTGTCATAAAAATTAAAAGGAGCAAAAATAAATACAACAATAGTGGAATTAATTGTGTAATGCAAGGGAGAAATTGGGTTGATACTTAACAAGCAACTGAAATTCTATACTGGAAAGTTAGCCAATCTTTCTCCCTGGACTTCAATTTTTCTACTTTCTGCATATTTTCTCAATTTTCTTTCTCTGAAAACAGCATTTTTTGCTTCTTTGTCCAAAGTGGGGGGAAAACTAGCCCAGTAATGGCTTCCAGGTTTAGATTATCTTCACTTAAAAGACTAGCTCATGGTGGGCTTGCTGTTTTCCAACTTAAACTTCCAAGAGATAGAATAAAAATGTCCCAATTTGGGTGTTATTTCTTCCTATAGTCAGTCGCATGCATCCAGGGGAATAGAATCATACAGAAGAAACATTGACACAAGGAACCAACCTTACGGTTAGGACAGGCCGTCCCCAGGAGAGAGGCTGGACTGACGCTCACTTTGGTGACCATTGCACTATCTTACTATTTGCTGCTACATTATCATCTAACAAGTTCAGATTAGCTGAAGATAGCGTGATTACCATTTTCTCAAACTTTTGTACATGCAATTTCAGGAATACAGAAATGGTATTTCAGGGAGTATTCAAAACCGTAGGATAAACCTGGTACATCTTCTGTGAATGCCAAATTTTCTTTATGGCACTTAGGTTAACATGGTTTTATTTATATTAAAAAGATGTAGGAGACTAGAATACCAATCAATTTAATAAATATTTTATCTCTGCATCCCATACTTAAAGAAATGTAAACAAATCACAAGTATAAAGCTTGATGAATTATCACGAAGTGAACCACTCTTTAACTTGCATGAAGCAATTCCTTAACCATCCTTCATTCTCCCTGTAGTCTCGTCTGCAAAGATAAACACTGCCGTAGATTAATTTTTCCTGTTTTGTGTTTTATTTCAGTGAAATGAAAAAATTATATATTCTTTTGTTATTGGCCTCTTTCACAGCATATTTTTCAGTTGCATACAAGTCATTGAATAGTTCAGTTATTATATTGTATAATGGGGCATAGTGTGAACATACTACCTTTCCTTGTTTATTTATACATTTTTCTGTGAATGGATATTTGAGTCGTCTTAAGACTTTTGGTAGTTATTATTGATGTTATGCACATTCTTACGTATATATTTTGGTATGTACTTCTCTTAGATATATACTCACAGTGGAGTTACTGGGATATAGAGTTTATATATTTTTAGCTTTAGTATACCATCAGCTTCCCAAAGTGTTAGTACCACCTTATTCTCCCACCAGCAACGTATAAAAGTTGTAGTCACTTTACAATCTTCCTAAAACTAGACTTGTCTATTTTTGCATTGGTGAATGTAAGATAGGATCAAGTGTTTGATATTAAACTGCATTTCTCTGGTGAGTTGGAGCATACTTTAGTTTGTTTGTCACTTTAATATCTTTTGCTTTGAAGTGTCTGCTCATATCGTTTCTTTTATTTTTGCTTATATTTTTGACTTAGGAAATTTTCTTCGTATTTTTAGTATTCAAATACTTTGTTGGATATAAGCATTGCAAATTTTTTTTCCATTCTGTGACTTGACATTTTTCTTTTTAATAATGTCTTTTGAAAATCAGAGTTTTACAAATTTTTACATAGTACAGTTTATTATAGTATTTTTTCTTATAAATAGCATTTTTTGTGGTGTTTAAAAATAAACTTTACATTTGTCAACATAAAAGTATACAAGGTGGATTTACTGTATATTAATTATATCTAATAAAATTCATATTCCTCTACCCCCAAAAAACTTTTGCCTTCTTTTCCATTGAGGCTTTGTAGTTTTCTATATACCTTGTTGGTTATATATATTGTAAATATCTTCTATCATTCTGTGACTTGTTTTTTACTCCCTTAATTGTATATTTTGATGAGCAAAAGATTTTAAAATAAAATTTTAATCTTATATACACCCATTTACTATTATTTTCTTTTGTTATTGCTATTTTTCTAGAAGCATGATGCCTTACCTCTCACATTTTTATGTACAATTCACATATAACTAATTTTTTGTTTGTATATGGTGGGAGTTAGGAGTTAATGGATATATAGTCCATTGATATGATTTATTGTAAAGACTTCTCCCATTGCTCTGATACGCCATATTTGACATAAACTAAATGTTGTGTTTCATTAGTTCATTTTGACTCTCCTTGCATCAAGAGCTTCTCTCAATTAATAAAGTAATAAAATATATGTTGATATACACCATTTTAAGTCTTTTATCAAGTTTGATTTATCATTATTGCCTCGGCATTTTTTATCCATTTCATTTAATATAAATTTAGGAAAAAAACTAAACAAATTTCAACACACATGTACACACACATTTAAAAAAAGACATTGTGTTTGCACCGAATCTATAGATCACTTTTTTAATAAAACTGAATCTTTTTATCCATAGACATATTATATTCTTAAATTTTTAAAGAAGTTTAATCTTTTTGAAAATATTCACAGTTTTCTGTATTGCATGTGTGTGAAATTCCTAACAACTAGATTTGTTCACAAGACTCTTGTGACATTGAATGAATTATAAATATTATTATACTTAAATTTTTTAAATATTTTTGCTGGTATGTGGAAACACAGTTGCTTTTTGTATATTGAACTTAAGTAAAATGACCTTACTCTATTGCCTTTTAATTGCCTATTGATGTAATTTAGATAATAAATGTTTAATATAAATAATCATCCCAGCTACAAATGATGACAGTTTAATTTATTTCTTTGAAATTCTTATTTTTGTCTTACATTTCATGGAACATTGAATATAATATTGATTACAGGTGCTGATAGGCCTTATTATACTTTCAACTTAAAATGTTCTTTTTTAACATCAACTATGCTGTTATTTGTGGATACCCATTTCTAGATATTCAATATTAATCTAATGAAGTTATCTCTGTTACTAGGTTGTTAACAGCTTTATTATAAATTAAAATTTGAATTTTATTAAATGTTTTTCCTTAATCTATCATGATAATTATATAGATTGTTCTATTAGACTTTGTTGATATGGCAGTTGTTATGTTTTATTTATTTTTATTTATTTATTTTTTTGAGACAGAGTCTCACTCTGTCATCCAGGCAGGAGTGCAGTGGCATGATCTCAACTCACTGCAACCTCTGCCTCCCAGGTTCAAGTGATTCTCCTGCCTCAGCCTCCCAAGTAGCTGGGACCACAGGCATGCACCACCATGCCCGGCTAATTTTTGTATTTTCAGTAGAGATGGTGTTTCACCATGTTGCCCAGGTTGGTCTCGAACCCCTGACCTCAAGTGATCCACCTGCCTCGGCCTCCCAAAGTGCTAGGATTACAGGCGTGAGCCACCACGCTTGGCTGTATGTTTTATTTTTAAGTGTAAAACCAAATGTCTTATAGTGTCCTGAAACAGCAGTGCTTAGACTATGATTAAAATGCTTAGGCTTTACTAAGGAGACATAAGGCCAGAACATTGAGGGTGATTTAAAAAGGGGAAGCAAGGCAAGAAAATACTCACAGGAATGTGATACAATGCCTTATCTAATTGGCTTCCACTTCATAATGTCAGGAGGACATCCAGAACTTCACTCAGCAGATCTATTTGCTTGACACATCAACACCTAATGATAGAAGTGCCTGTATAGCATAGGTGTGTGTAAAGTTACTTTTCACCTCATGGTGAGGTACATGAATCTTTAAGAGCAACCAATTTTTTTTCAAATTTTCTTTTTTTCTATTAATTAATTTTTATTAGTATTGATTCATATTTTCATATTTCATTCATAGCACTACAAACTTACTGTTTTTAACTATTCTGAAGCTAACTTTCCTCCAGATTTGACAAGTAAAATCACTTTTAAGCTAGTTTCAGAATCATTTTGAATGTTTTCCATCATTCTTAAGCACTTCCTTAATTTGGGGGAAAAAAAATTTTTCCAGGATTATCTTGGTCTTTCCCTGCCCCAGTCTTGGACTTAGGCATTTCTCCAAGGAGTTCTAGTCTCTTTTAGTAAATAATAGTATTAAAACACCAAGACCTAGGTGGTAGGTATGCTTTTGCTGTTAGTCACAATTTAAAGACTGATCTTCCACCATGTTTGTCTCTGAATTTGAATTATTTTCCTTTCTGGCCTGAAACTGAGAAAGCATTGTTTAGCTGCTTAACCATTCATCCACCGATTTTTTTCAGACTTTCAGACTTTCAGCTATTGTTTATGAAGGAGTCAGAAACTGACTTTTTTAAGATAAAAAGAAGATCAATAGCTATTATCATCCAATATTGTATATTTTGAAAATAAGAATGCTTCCTTTCTCTCTCTCTCTGTGTGTGTGTGTGTGTGTGTGTGTGTGTGTGTAGACTGGTTAGGTGTAAATGTTTGTGGATACGGAGGAGGAGAGATCTTGACTTGTTAGGCTTCACACTGAGCATCTGACAATGTCGGAAATTCCTTTAAAAAACAGAAGCATTCGGTTGTTCAAAGATAAAGTTAAATTAATCAAAGAGACCTGAGTTCAAATGTCTGTTTTTCCTATTATCAGATGTGTCTCCTTGGCCATCTGTTTTTCTTGTGAGAATAATAAAAATAATTTGAACCTGTCAGAGTTTGGCATGCTATTCATACTAAATTAATAATCCTTATATTCATGCAGACTTAATTTCACACAAAGTCATCAATGAGACAGAGGAAGAAAATAACATGAGAGTTTTGAAACTGTGATAGATTATAAATTATGAAATACTTACGTGGAAAAGAGAAGCCGAGTATTTGAAAATTAAGCTTCTCATTTTCTCATTTTGATAGTTTTGTCAAGGGTCTGCCTGGAATTACCTATGGATTATATGCACAAACAGATTACCTTAAATAAATGGGATGTTCTTTAAGGTTACAAAGCATATGAGTAATAAGGGTAAATAAAATATGACAAGTTATATCTTCTATTTGGACAAATGGGTTGGGTTAAATCTGAATATAAAGGTAACTAACTCTTTACCTACTCCTAGTTTACTTTATAGAAAGCAATGTCTCAGTATTTTGGACTGTCTCATTTGACTATGTTTGGATTCTAAGCCTTTGCTCTAGGCATACTCTTTGATCCTCCCCAAGAATGCACAAAAGGTATTAATCGTTGCATGCAGAATATAAGCTATTCAAAATAATCCTGATAGAAGTTAAAACTGCATTGGGAAAATTCTTAATAGAATTAAAACTGACAGAAAAATCTCATCTAATTTGTAATGTTAAAAAGTACAAACAATTATCTGGTAAAATACATTGGTACATCAATACAAAATAAAATAGACAACCATTAAAAGAGCAAAAATAGTTATTGATCACTGTAAATGAAAGAAAATTATTACGTATTATTTTTATCTGCCCAATGTATTCAGATAAAATTTTACTTCAAAGAAATAATGACCTAAAAATAACAGAAGTATAAAATGTTAAAATTTTGAAATAGATATGGAGTGATTAATTAAATCTCCATCATAAAATTCACACAGAATATTTGATCTCTGGTTAAAATGATTTTAACTCACTAAGAATGAGAATAGAAAATATTAGAAATGTTTATCTATTAAGTATTTTTTCTTGATAGAATTTCATTGACTTTACATCATTCTGTATGTATAATGTATAATGTTTTATGTATAATGTATAATGCATATGTATAATGTATAACGTTTTATATTTTACCATTTTACATATACAGGACCTGAGGTCTTATTTAATATGAATTCCAGAGATGAAAAAATGTTAGTAGAAACTGACTCCCTATTAGTAACTCGGTATTTTCATTTGTTTGTTTGTTTTTTTGTTTTGTTTTGTTTTGAGACGGAGTCTCACTCGCTCTGTGGCCCAGGCTGGAGTGCAGTAGTGCCATCTCGGCTCACTGCTAGCTCCGCCTCCCCAGTTCACGCCATTCTCCTGCCTCAGCCTCCCGAGTAGCTGGGACTACAGGCGCCCACCACCACGCTCGGCTAATGTTTTGTATTTTTAGTAGAAACGGGGTTTCACCATATTGGCCAGGCTGGTCTCGAACTCCTGACCTCGTGATCTGCCAGTTCAACATCCCAAAGTGCTGGGATTACAAGCATAAGCCACAGCACCCGGCCTGTAAGTCAGTATCTTAAAATACACTTACTTTTATATGTCAAATGTGTAAAATCCATTTAAAATAACAGTATTCTACTTTATAGAAATAGAAGAATAAAATGAGATCCCTGGATTTTTTTCATCTTTCGTGTTTTAATGGTTAACTTCCCTTGGGAACAATGGAAGATATAATGATTATAATTACAAAAAATATAATTAAGTAGATAAATACAGAGAAAAATAATGTAATTAGAATTTCATAGAAGTTTTAAAATAAAAATTTACATTGCAGATTTTAATGAACTCTGGGATTGTTGTCTTGGTAGCAACAAGTATCATTACCAATTACATATATTTTTAACTCAAAGAATAATGACTAGAAATGGCTAAGATAAAATAAAACCTTGCTCTTATCTTGTATAATTAATCCAATGTGTTGAACTGTCAGCAGTAAGTAAGTTATTTAAATGTACAAATATTAACCTGTAAAAGGAGGACATTAATAAATTCTCCTTAGCTTGCTGCTACTTAGTAACACCTAGTGATAAAAGAGACATTCTTCTGGGCAATAACAGCATCAAAAAGAAGGAAAAGGCAATTAATCAAAATATGAATTTACTAAAAGAATTGGAAGCAGCACAACTTTATTGGTATCCTAATTACTAATTATTTTAGCATCTGCCTAATGAGTAAAAAACTTCCAATTTACAAGTAATATAAGTAATCATTAGATTGTATGATGTTTTATACCATTTCTACGTTTGAAAATGTTATACGAAAAACAAGCTGGCAGCCTTTTAAAGTGTTTAAAGCTGTGTTTACCATGTAAGACTTTAATGCCTCCTTTAAATGCCTTTTAAACCTATTACAAACACACTCATGTAGCATCTCTATGCTAGTAGGGGATGTAACTGAAAATGAGATTGTACCCTGAAAGTATTAAACAGTTTCAGTGATTCTTTCTCTTTGCATTTTATTCCAAGTTTAAATTTTAGTAAATTTATATCACTTTAGATCCATTGTTCTGCTTATGTCAGTCCTTTTACTTAATATTTGATCTCAGTTTTGTTGGTTTCATAACTCAGCATGTACTGTGGGAAGTAAGAGGTTATTTTTTTCATTCTGCGATTAAAATTAAAGGTGACAAGTGGCCTATGTTTACTAACATTGTTACCACCAATAATTTGTAAGTCTAAACAGTCTAATATTGAGCCCTGCAAGCTCTTTACTTCTCAGCAACCTTTCTCTGCCTGTATATACAAGGGATAGAAGATAGATGGTATTATTGGTTTTGTGCCCTGAGGAGGAAATTAAATATTTATTTAATGTACGTCTTTTGCCTTGGTATCAAATCCAATAAACAAGTGCTTTGATTAATGAATTTTAGCATTTCTTATTGTAAGAGGTATGGATTACTTATAGCTTGAGGGCAATTTTAAGCCCAGCTTTGTGGAGGAAGAAGTGGCATTTGTTCTGGCCTTGAAGATTTTAGGGAAAGGTTTCTGGGGCAGCAGTAGAAAAGTTTCTTGACCTAGCACTGACATCTTTTGGCTAAGTGACCTTGAACATGTCACTTAACCATTTTAAAGTCAGTTTCTTCATTTTAAAATTGAGATTAAGGTAATACTCAAAACAGAAACACATAACACATCCTGGCACTGTATAATTCAAGGGAAAATATTGATATAATGCACATAACATATCATGCTGTTTAAGATGAAAAATAAACAATGTTGGCACAATGGGTTTATGTGTGAACCTTTCCATGGCTTTAGTAGTGTATTTTCTTTCTGTTTGACTTTGCATTTTATTTATGAACACATAACTTAATATCTTTTATATACATTTTTGATCAGGTGAAAGACTTATTTTTCTATCATTGTTATAAAAACTTTTGAGAAAGAGAGGAAACCATTTCATTATTGCTATTATTATTTACTCCTTAGTTTTGTAAAAATATCAGACTTTCTAAAGGAAATGCAATTTAAATCTTGGTTCTACCACTCTCTACTAATACCACTTTAAACAAGTTACTTACCAGTTCTTTGTTCCACTCATTTGTTTTATAAAACAGGGGTAACACCAACTTTTTAGGATGGATGTGAGGGTGACTTAAGAACATTTAGCCTGTATAATTCCCTTCTGTGTACCATAAATTAATATGAGGGTTCCTTTCAATATGCATATTTTATAAGTGTCTTTAAGACTCAGATCATAATTGAGAAATTATGAAAAAAGACATTCCCTTTAATAAATCAGCTAGATGACAAAAACTTTTTTTGGCTCATTTATTTTGATCAGTATGGAGATAAACTACAAGAGATTAAAATAATAGCAAATTAATTACCTGGGAAGAAGTATTGGACAATATAGTTAATTTACTATAGAGGTAGAGGTCTCCTTTTCAGGAAGAATTCCTACTAAATGCTTGAACGTCTTTTTGGTTTTTATTTTAAACTTTGAAGTCCAAATTCACATGTCAATAAAATATTAGGAAGATTCAATCTCAGAGTAGCTTCACGAAAGAAATATCTTCTTACATGCTGTTCTCACTGTAGGTTCCTTAGCGGAGCTATAGCTATGTTTTTGTGGTTCAAAGCTTTCTTAAGTGATATAATCTGGCTCTCAAAAACACACTCTGTTTGGTTAAAATACGTTAAGTAGAACAAATTTTGTAATGGAAGTATAAAACTGGAGGTGGCTCAATTCTAAGTAGAATCGTTGGCAACCAGTGGGATTTTTAATAGACTCTGCATTTGCATCTGCACATCATTTAGCTAAGTCTTAAATGCCAAATGCAGTTTTCCTCCACAATTTATTAATATTAATTTTGATTTGGTAAACTAATTATACACATTCAACTAGCAGAGTTATTTTAGTGTGGGGTTAATTCTTGAAGAATATTAAATAGAGTGTAGATCCACTATATTATATAAAGTTTAATTGGGTTTGCCTTAGCTCTGGGTGCCATGATAAAACACCATAGACTTAGTGGCCTACACAACAGAAATTTATTTTCTAACAGTTCTGAAGGGTGGAAAATCTAAAATCAAGGTGCCTATTCATATGACAGAAAGGGAGAGAACTCTAGTGTCTCTTCTTCTTAAGGACATCAGTCCTATGAAATTAGGGCCCCATTCTTAAGATCTCACTTAACGTTTATAACTTCCTCACAGATCCTATCTCCAAAAAGAATCACACTGGGGGTTGGGGCTTCAACAAATGGATTTAAGAAGGACACAAACATTCAGTCCATTTTAGATTTCAAAAAATTCTTTGTAATCCTACACACTAGTAAAGCATGTCAGAAGAGTTCTATGTATTTCACTCTGAACACTTCTAATTTTATTTCATCAATTATTTATTTAGGGCTGATTGTCCAGGCTTTATCCTAAATATGAGAGGATAGAGATAGAGAAATAACTCCCATCTCAAGAAACTCCTGGTAGACACTGTTCTGCAAGATAGCAATGTAATTGCTTTTCTGGGAAAATAAATTCACATATGCACTATACTTAGAGAAAAGAGTGTGCTTCAAACAGCTGAAGAGAAGTGGAGAGGGAGGAGTAGAAAGAGAAAATAGCATCTACAGAGAGAGAGAGCAATAGTACAATGAGAAAAATCAAATTACATTTGTTATGAGTGTGAAAGAATGATGAAAAATATTGCTAATGAAACTGGGCAAGATCATATAAAATGAGATATCTGCCAAGTTAAGATTTTGCATTTTCTGTTTTTAAAAGCCACTATGGAAAATCATTTATTTTGGAATCTAGAAATAAGTGTACCCAAACAAAATTATTTTTCTAATGTTATTTCAAATGACTATTCATTTAAAATGTTGCCATTATAGTAATTGAAAAGTGATGAGGCATAATATGTCTGTGATTTATTAGCTAAGATTAAATGGTTAACTAACTAACCATGACAATTTTCTGATGTTGAGGACATAGAAAGATGGAGACTAAGTGGGTACAAGGATAGTTTTATTAATTCCTGAGAAAATCTGAAAATTATTGAGGTGAATTTATATGTGTGAGACACTGTGTTCAATGAATTACATATATTATCTCATTCCAGATTGGCCATAACTCTATTAAGGAGATATTGTTGTTTCCATTTTACAGATGAGGAATTTAAGCCTCAAAAATTTCACCAAGCTCTCTCAGCTAACAAGTGTAATTCTTGTCACATCCATCTGAATTTAAAGTCCGCTCACTTTTCATCACCCTATGCTGTTCCTCTTGAGAAAGGGACTTAGGTTATGTTAATTTGCATCATGTAATTGACTGATGGTTTTATCCCAGTTGTCCTCAGTGGAGTGACTTAATGTGTCACCATTCAGGACTATTTGAAGCTTATCAGTGGAAAGAGAGTTGGTAAAGGAAATATTAATTGCAATGTTTCCTTTTACTTTTGAAAGGAAATGAATGACAATGAGACACTACTGATTTTTCGGGTTATTTCATGCCTTTAATACTGTAATTTCCCATTAGGTAAACAAAAACAATTAAATTTTTCTCTAAAATAACATCTGATCATTTTAAATTTAAGATATTTTACTTGAAAGCCAAATATTATTATCACTGTGAATGTTACCTTTCATTTAAAGAGATAAGATTCAGTTTTATTAAATATTATTAATGTCACGCTATGCTATTTGTAAAAATTGTATACAAATTAAGACTGTATTGAAAATACATTAATATTTTTGAGCATCCTTGTATGTCTTAGAACATCTCCAGTTAGGGGGAATGTTTAGGGACTGTGAAATACACTAAGATGACCTCAGAGGATTCACATCCTTGTATAATCCCTTCTTGATTACAAATGGAATCTGTGACTTGCCATCGAAGCAATCAGTGTTGGCACCCTTGAGTCTATTACATCACCGCATTATAAATCTTCACCTCTGATTTCATCAGATGTATTGCTTGTTTGCCTAAATATAATTTTCATAAAGGTGAAGATTTTTTGTCTGTTATGTTACAGTATGTATTTTTTACAACTGAGCACCTAAACAATGCTCAGAATGTTGAAAATCAATACATTTTTGTTAAATGAATTATTTTTTGCATATTATTTACTTGTTCTGCTTTTTTATCTAAACTTAATAGAATTATTTACAGAATACTCCTTAAGTGCAGGGTAATTACTGTCTTTTTCACTTCTATTTTAAACACACCTAGAGCAGTCCTTAGCATATTGTACATGAAAATTAAAAATTTGTTCAATAAACAAATATTTCTGATAGCAATAACATTTATTATTAATATTTAATAATAATTTTACATATTACTATGTTGAAACATATAAAGTTGCCAATATTTTTACAAGAATGGCTATTTTGATGGTTATAACTATATAAAGTCCCTTTTTTATCTGATTTCTCACAGTGAGGAATGTATTACTATTAAAGGAAAACTATAAACCATAAGAGCATTGATCAATGAAAGAGTAGACTGGAGAACAGTTAATCTTGGGAAATGAAACTTGGGAAATGGAGAAAGATATTGCTATCACCTTTTTCATTTTAGTCTTGAGTACAACCTGGACTCATCTTCCATCATCCTAGCCCTGAAGTGACTCTTGAATGTTTCATAAACACACATTACATATCTGATGTGGCCTTAATTATAGATACCTAAATTTACTTATATTCCTCAGTTAATGACACCCTTCATTCATACTCTTTCCTATTTCAAAGCTCTGGAATCATCTTTGAGTTCTCTCTTTCCATCGTCTACACCATCAATCCTATTAGTGAGTACCTGCACCTCTATCTATATGCTTAACCACACGTAGAGATGAAAATCATCCCCTCCTTTACCACTTAGGAAAAACCACCACTATCTCTCACCTGGAGGCTTCTAGTATCTACCTAATTAATTTCCCAGTTTCTATATGGGCTCATTCACAATCCATTCAGTTGCTGAAAGTATGTTTTAAACACAAAATTAAAATCATATTGCTCCATTTTAAAACATCAGTAGATTCACATTCTTAAAATAAAACTGGAGACTTCCCTATGTCTTATGCTATCACACAGTACATAAGCTGTATTGTAAATAGCTTTTAACTTCCTCTTGTGCAAATCTAATTCTCATGCAATTTGCTGTAACCACATTGGCTCACTTTTTATTCTTCTAACATGCCTAGCTTGTTTTCTTGCCTCCAGTTCTTTGCATTTGCTTCAGGCCTTCAAGTGGTGACTTCCTTCTCTGTATTCCAGTCTCAAATCTGATAGTTCTCTTCAAAAGATCTTACCACACTATTTAGTGCTGATTATTCCCACTAAGCAGGCTGTACCACTTAATTTGGCTACATATTTTATGATATTATGACCATGTGGAATGTTATTACTTATATATATACTTGTTTCTTGTCAAATTTTCCTGATAGATTGTCAGCTCCATGAAAAAGATTGGTTTTTGTCCTGTTAACCTTGCTGTCTCAAGCATCTTGAGCAGTATGTAGCATATATAACAACACAATGAACATTTGTTAAATAAATGAATATGCTCAATTGAATGGATTTAAAGTACCTTTTTTATTTATTTATTTTTGAGATGAAGTTTCACTCTTGTTGCCCAGTCTAGAGTGCAATGGCATGACCTCAGCTCCCGCAACCTCCGCCTCCCAGGTTCAAGCGATTCTCCTACCTCAGCCTCCTGAGTAGCTGGGATTACAGGCGCACACCACCACACCCAGCTAATTTTTTGTATTTTTAGTAGAGACGGGGTTTCACCATGTTGGCCAGGCCGGTCTTGAACTCCTGACCTCAGGTGATCCATCTGCCTCAGCCTCCCAAAGTGCTGGAATTACAGGCATAAGCCACTGCGCCGGGCTTAAAGTACCTTCTTTAAAATGCAATCGGATGTTACTATCTGCTTAAAATCTTACAGTGGTTCCCCATTACTGGTAGAAATATTCTTTAATTTGTGTTATTCTGTCTCTCATGATTGGTCTCGCACCTACCACTCATCCAAAACTCTAGCCTTATTAAACCATGTGCAGTTTCCTTAATACAAGTCCAGTTGAATATCCTTGTATGCAGTTCCATTGAAGAGACTGATTAAGACCAACAGAAAATTTCCCGGGTACTCAGACTGTAGAGAACAAAACTGGAGAAATTTACAAAACAGTCAGTTGTGGCTGACTTTTCTAACTTACTCCTATTAAATATTTTTCATTACCCCCCCTCCTTTTTTCTTTTGCTTTCTCCTCTACGAAATTTTCTTGTATTCCCCGATTAAATATATTAGATATTTGTTTCTCTTTATCAAGAATTTTTGGTTGTTGCAAATAAGTTGAAATGAAACCTGGAAACAACATTGTCCAAATTAAACTCAACCTAGTATTCAAAGGAGAACACAACACAACCGAAATTAATCAAAGGTAATTAAATCTCTATTTTGTTCTTTAAACAAATACCAGAGAGAGAGAGAGAGAGATGAGATTGGTGCTTTTTGTTTGTTTGTTTTTTCTTTCTTTCTTTTTTTTTTGAGACAGAGTTTCACTCTGTCGCCCAGGCTGGACTGCAGTGGCACAATCTTGGCTCATTGCAACCTGCGCCTCCCAGATTCAAGTGATTCTCATGCCTCAGCGTCCAGAGTAGCTGGGATTACAGGCATGTGCCACTACGCCTGGCTAATTTTTGTATTTTCAGTAGAGACAGGGTTTTGCCATGTTATGCTGGTCTTGAATTCCTGGCTTCAAGTGATTTGCCCCCCTCAGTCCCCGCAAAGTGCGGTGTTCTTTAGGCAAGTAAATACCTGTCTTGATTGATACCTGCTTTAATATCCTTCACGCTATTGACAGCTAACCTCTGAAATCAACTTATTTTGTCTTAATTATAGCTAATGCATGCAGGCTTAAAACCTAGATGGCAAGTTGATAGGTGCAGCAAACCACCATGGCACATGTATACCTATGTAACCAACCTACGTGTTCTCTACTTGTAACCTGGAACTTAAAATAAAATAAAAAATAAAAATAAAAAAATAGCAATCACATGGAAAGTACTTACTGTGTGCCATTCACTGTTGTATTCTCACCTCTTTACATATATTAATTATTAATCTTTGTAATGTTATGGAATAATTCTTTTTATAATTTTTAAAAACAAATGTAAAAATTCATCTACTTTTTTTTTCTTTAGTTTTGGATTGTTGTCGTATGGGATAAAACCCAAATACAATAAGTAGCTCATTATTTTAAAGAGTTAAAAATTTTAGCTGGAAACATTGTAAAGGCAGACATACTTATGTATTCGTGCTCTCACCATCTTAATTTATAGTAAAATATTAGATCCTATGGTACAGATATAAAGAAAGATGTTAGCTTGGCATGGTATGCCTAGGTGAGAATTTCCATAAATTGGAGCAGTGCCAGACATGAAGTTCCTTACAGCAACAGGTGATAAATCCTACACAGCAACAGGAGAAGAAACTTGAGGTTGGCAGACAGGGTCCTTTCTAGTTTCTGGTATGAACTTCTCTATTTACCTTAATTTTCTAAGGACACTTTTTGCAAGTTTCTTGTATTGTAACTCCCAGAGATTGCTTAGATACAAAAATTGGCTTTAATTACCTCAATATATGAAGTCTCATGTATCCAAGGCAACAGTATATGGCAGGTAGGACATTCTCTGGCCTTTAGAAGATGGTTAGAGATGGGAAATGTGAAGGATCAGGCTAGATAGAATAACAGGACTAGTTTAAACATCAATAAAGGCATATGAAGTATCAGTAACATATTAAATCTTACTAGAGAAGTCTTTGTTGGAAACAGTATAAATTTGTATATGGCTATACTATCCATATCATTCATTTAAGTGTGTGTATTAAAACACATTTTTTGAAATATACTGGAGTAAAAAGATGCATATTTAAAAATGAAGTTATACTTTAAAAATATTAAACCTACTTTGATAACCTCAAGGTTCTCCTTTAAGGATCCTCAAATTTCATGTTAGCAAAAACGATTAACTGTTGTGGAAATTATTCATTAAAATCAAGTATAGACATGTTCACATTGAAGTCATATGTTTTCCTTAAATATATGAATATTAAGGCCTGTTAAAATCTAATCATATGTCCACACAAAAAAATCGTTCAAGTCTCTTTATCATATGTTGACAGCAATTTATAAAATTAATGCAAATATTTTTAGTAAGCAATTCTTTCTTTTTTTCTTCCTCGTGGAAGAATAATTACTAGTAAAGTTAAGTGTTAGTGCAGGATTTAAAATAATCAAATTTTACGTTGTTCCTGTTTAGAATCTACACAGTCTGACTCAGTGAGTAAAAGAGATACTGATACAAATGTGAGTGGACTTACATTGACTTAAATATTAAATATAAGAAAGTCCAGATTCTGTAAAGACCTATGTGGAATAAAGATATTCTGGAGTTTAAATAGTAATACTGAATACATGCTAGTGTAGAAAATAATTATAATAAATATATAACAAATATATTGAGTATTTTGTATTGTTATAGTTGAATGCTATGTGTATAGATCCCACAATACCTAATTCAATAAAAACTGCTATAGGAATAAAAAGCATAAGCGTGATGTAATTAATTACTATTTTCAATTAGGTATATCTCAGACAATACATTTAGTTCAATGAAAGTAATCTTTCACATTGGATTTTTTTTTATTTCTTAGGACTTATCGACTGCCATCTATATTGTTTAAAACATAGAGCTTCATGGCATCTCTTATTTAAAAAATGAATTTTAGTTGAAGGAAACTTTCAATTATGAATCAGTAAAATATGTATTATGACAGGATTATAGTCCACTCTGTTTATGAATGTGTTTCATACTTGAAAAATACTCAAACAGCACTTAGGTAGATTTAATTGCTTAATCAATACATTTTACCATAAAGATTATTACATTGTTTTATTGTGATCTACAGTGAGATCATGCTTGTAAGGAATCAGATTTAATGTTTTTAAATATATAATACTTTCTAAAAATCGCAAAAATCAGTTTTATGTTATTTAATTTTTTCTCACATAAACTTTAATATTAGAAACTTGAATCTAGTATTAGAAAATTTCACTATGAATATTTATTGTGTAAGCATGTGTGATACAGTAAGAAATACATATTTGGTCTTTGTCCCTTGTTCCTGAGACAGAGCTTCTAAAGATTCTTGGAATTTCCTGAGTGATAGTATCATCTTTATTATTTAGAAGTCCCTAAGAACCATGTCTGAGTTTATTCTAATAAAGTTATGCTTGAGGGCCCCTGGATAGCTTCAGGATGGGGACTGGTTGCCAGAAATATCAAGGCATGATTAGAGAGCTGGAACTTTCAACCCCACTCCTCCACCTCTGGGGAGGGGAAAGGAGCTGGAAATTAAATCAATTGCCAATGGACAATGATTAAATCAATAATGTGTATATAATTAAGGCTTCATGAAAACTCCTAAACAATGACATTCAGAGGGCTTCTGGTTGGTGAACAGAGCAAGACGCTGTCAGGGTGAAACACTTGGAGAGAGCGTGAAACATTCTCTCCCCAATATTTTGCCCTGTGCCTTTCTTCCATTTGGCTGTTCCTGAGTTATATCCTTTACAATTTACTGGTAATACTAACTAAAAAACTTCCCTAAGTTGTGAGGATTGTTCCAGCAAATGACCAAAACTTGAGGAAGGAGTTGTTGAAGCCCCTAATGCATAGCCAGTCAGAACTACAGGAGGCCCAAGACTTGGGATTGGAGTCTGAAGTAGGGGGCAGTCTTGAGGCCCAAGACTTGGGATTGGAGTCTGAAGTAGGGGGCAGTCTTGTGGGACTTAGCCCCTAACCTGTGGGGATTGTACTAACTCCAGGTGGTTAGTGACAGAATTGAATTGAATTGTAGTACACCCAGTTGGTGTCCAAATAGTTAGAGAACTGGTTGCTGTGAGAAAAAGTCCCATGTTTGATAACCGATGTGTTGTTAGTAAAAACACTTCGTAACATCTCACACTCTATTTATGGAAATATTGTACATGAAGAAGTAAATGTGGAGAACGATTCCTGCAATTTAAGATAGTCCAAATGGAACAGGAGACCCTGGGTCAAGAAATCATCAAAAAATCATACATTTTGAATATGTCTCAGACGGCAAACTATTTAGTAAAAAAAAAGTTTCTTCTACATTGTTAGGAGAAATGTTTCATTTGTCTAGTCTCACCCTTTAAAAAATGTCAAGGTATACAAGCACTTTTAGTGTGCTTACTGAGTATAGATACAATAAATGCGAAATTACAAAAATCATTATATCTTTTCCTTGCCAAGATAAATGGTTTCATACTGAGGTCAATATACAACTGTACATTTTGAGGTTTAGACTAACCATTCTTAAAGCCCTTGAGAAAGGTAATCTTTTTTTTTTTTAATATTGAAGAGAGTTACTGTGTTAATTATTTCAAAAAGATTACAAATAGGAAAAATGTCATTTTCACATTTTTCTCTATTATTTATTAGATATTGGCAAATTATAATTGTATATGTTTATGGGATACAAAGTGATGCTGTGATATATATATATATATACACATATATATACACACACACTCAATATGGAATAATTGAATAAAGGTAATTAACAAATCCATTAACACAAATGTTTACCATTTATTTTTCTGGTATAACTGAAACACTGTACTCTTTGACCAACATCTCATTCCCCCCAACTCCTCAGCCTCTGCTAATCATTCTGTTCACTGCTTCTGAGTGATTATTTTGGATTTCACATATAACTGAGACCATGCAGTATTTGTTGTTTTGTGCCTGGCTTATTTCTCTTGGTATAATGTCCTCCGAGTTCATCCATGTTTTCGTTACATGATTTCCCTCTTCTTAAAGGCTGAATAGTATGCATTAGAAGAACACTGATCTTTCATAGCTTAACTCATTTGTATTGTAATTTGAGAAATAAGACCCCTATGTAAGCAATTCTAAAAAATAATTAGCCTATGAATGCTATTGATATGATCATTTGATTATTACTACAAGAAGTTTTAGGGAAATAAAACAAAATGTATACAATAAAACCAGAGAATGTCAACCATACTTGTCCAAAAGCTCAAGAAAGATTTCTTGAGTTTATGATTAAAGCAGTATTTCAATTCCACAGGAAAAGGATGAACTTTTAAATAAATATCTGGAAAACTAGCTATTTATTTGAGAAAAAGTTTAATTCCCTCCCACAAGCCATATACAAAATTAAATTTTAGAAGAATTAAAGGGAAAAATATAATAACCTGAACTATAAAAGTATTAGTAAAAAAATGCAAATATCTTAAACAATTTGGGGTGAAAAAAGCTTTCTTAAGCAAGACACAAAGTCAGAATTCATAAAGAAAAAAATGGTAGAGATGACAATCATTATGATCATCAAAAATGATGTAAACAATGCTAATAGACAAACGACAGGCTGGGGACAATATTTGCATTTTCTATTATTAACAAAAAGTAAGTATACATGATACAAATGTCTGTTATAATGCTATATATGCAAAAATAGAATTAACCCAGTATCAAGATGTTTAAACATGATGTGAATGTGCAATTCTAAAAAGAAAGCCCATAAATTTCAATAAAAATATAAAACAATCCACAATCTCTATATAATCAACAATGAAAACAGCCAAGACATAGCACCCCAACCTTCAAATATGAGAGAAAAAAAGATTGATACTGTTCATTGCTGCCAAGAACTGGGGAAGAATTCCAACAGGACACTCTACTACATTGTTGGAGCAAATGTGAAATTCGACTAGCTTTTTAGGAAGTTGTACATTCCTTTTGCCTCAGCAATTCTACTTCTAAAATTCATCCAACAGAAATATACACATACAAAGAGAAGTGTGTACAAGGATGTTTACTGTGCCATTGTTTATAATAAAGGAGAAAAAAACCTAAAAATCAAAACTCTAAAAATTCAATGAGAAAAACAGTTAAAAATGTATGGCTTACTCATGCTGTAGAATATCATGCTACTGTTGAAAAGAATCAAACCTTTATGAGGACATAGAAAAATACTTAAGTTCTGTTTTTAATTGAAAGAGCAATGTGTTGATCAATATGCATAGTATGATCTTGTTAATATACAATAGAATTTGTGCATGTATACAAAAGTGGATTTTATGGAGGTAAAAAGGATTGAATGTATACATAAACTTTTATCTCTGAGTTTGGAGTGTAATTGGTGGCAAGGGAGGGTGCTGGTGGCAGAAGAATTCATATGTTCTTTATTCAATAATTTTTTTAAAAATGTATACTAATATATATCACTTATAAGAGAAAAATAAAAAGCTTCTTCCCCAAAATAGATTTTATATTTCTTTTATTATTTTAATAAAAGATTCTAATATTTTATCAGTAAATTCTTCCAATGTACTTTTTTTGTCTTCAATTGTATAACCGATATTGTGTTAAAATTTCCAAAAACCTTTATATGTATTCCTTTAGGATATAAATGCCTTGGTATCCAATTTCCTGAAAAAAAAAAGCTCAATTTATGTGAGTGACTTTATGAGTGATCTAGGTCAGTAAATTAAATAACTTCCATATCACATTTAATGATTTATTGCATTACTGTTTATAACTAGGTAATAGAAAATGTGATGCTACTTTGGAATTCACTGGCTATGCAAATTTGTAATTCGCTTAATGTTTCCCTCCAACAAATATCCTCAGTCATCGACATGAGGGACAAATGCTTCTCTATCACATGATTTTATTTTCTTCCAGTTTATTTTTCATAATGCTTTATCACGAACATGCTACCTACTTGGAGCAACATGGTTGACATTTCTTTGCTAATAGGCCAGTTTGCACCAGACATTTGTGTGAGTGGAATATCAGAAGGACTCACAAAATAATATGCAATGATAGTTGATATCAAGACTGCAAAAATGAACTGAAACTAAAAATATAGATAGTCATGCTAAATAAAGATTTTTTTTGTTAGTATATGGCGCCACCCAGTGTTAAAGAATTCTCCATGGAGCACTCTGCACAGTAGGCTATTGTACCAAGGTAAAAAGGGACACAAAAAGGGACTCTGTGAGCTCCATATTAATATGTTCATTTGACGTTTTTTTAGAGATACTGCACATGTTAGCTTATTAGAAAACATTACGTTGAAATCAAACCACAATAAAAACAAACAGGAAATGATCACTCCAATCTTCATTTACTGGTAATTCTTCTCTTTTTGTATCTTAGTTGCTTGGGAAAAAAATCTGGAAAAATTGTTACAATTTTACTAATTCACCATGTATTGCATGATACTTTAAGACATTTTAAAGAGATAATTTCAGAGGCCATTGTAGATTTAGATGTAATTTATGTTTCTGCATCTCTAAAATGATAAGTTTTCTTTTGAATTAAATTACAGACGAAAATGAGAAATGGTTTATAGAGAGAAGCAAAGGAATTTTTGGTTTTCTATAGTGACTGTTACCATAGGGTTGTGGTGCTTTAGGGAGATGCTATATAGCAATGAAGCAATTCAATTAAAGCATAAATATTTATATTAAGGAAAATCTAGAAAATAAAAAATAAAAAAAAATTCTTCCATTACCTCTTTGCTCAAGTGATAAAGAGAATGTAAAATCTTCTTTTCCTCTCTAAGTCTTCAGAACTTATATAGATTTGATTTAAAAAATCACTAAATCTTCTAAGGTAATAAGCTACTCAGTTTATTTCTCATTTTATTAAGACTCTTTGCTCACTCCTTACTGTACTACTTTTTAAGTTTTGACTTCCTTGATGCCTGAAATGTATACCTCTTCAACAGATCAATGTTTTCCTTTATCATGGCCCACAATCACATGAAACTTGGAATTTCTGTGACCCAATAATAATTTTTCTCATTAAAATGGATCTCTTTCCAGGTTCTGTCACTGTTACTAACATTGTATTGGTTTCTTGTGTTTGAAGTATTTTAGTCAGCAGTTAGCAAATTTCACCTGTTGTTATTGTTCTTGCTCTTTTTATTATTGTTGTGTTTAACTCCTTGTTCTTTTCTTTCACAGGTTCTGTCCCATGGTATGATAACTCCTTTTTGTTTTGTTTCTTGGTTTGCTCCTTCCATTCCCAAGCCATCACTATCATTTAGGCCCTAGTTATTTCATATTGCCATTACAATTTTCTCCTATCCAATCTGTCTGTTGCTCACATCTCCTTCTTTTGATCCAATCTGCAACAACAAAATATTGAAAGCTTTTCTCATTTTCCTTTCCAAACAGCCTGCGAACTCCTTAAAAGAATTATGCCTTTCAATGTATACCCCTAAGTCAGCATTTGACACTGTGCCTACTTAGATGACCTATGTGATGTTGATCATCGAGTAGCTAACAGTAACGCAGGGAAAACTACTAGGTGAACATGAGAAAATGTGATAGCATTAGGTAGGCAGATTCATGGTACATAGATTTTTTTTTTTTGCCATTGGAGGTCACTCTTTAGATTCAAGTGCATGTTTGTAGTGACATTTTCCACTACAGTTGTTTTATAAAGTTCACCTATCCAGAGCAGAGCAGAAATGCAGTCTCCAACAGATATAAATAGACTTCCAGGAATCTGGCTAGAAAGGAAGAGGGAGCAGTATCGTACAGCCATTTCAAAGCTTAAGAAGAAAAATAATGACTATCTGTGATGAATGACGAACGACTCAATGTAAGACATATGACAAGACAACCAGGGAAGCACAAGAGGATCAGAAATGTACAAAATTGAGACTAGTCAGATTCCAAAGCAGACTCTCAGTTCAACTAGTTAAAAACTATTCCCTCTTTTTGGTAATGAAACAGGAAATGGAGGTTGCTCTTAGAACACATTTTATTGTTATTATTCATTTTATAGCTTTTTATACCAGGAACTTTACGTCTTTCAGTAAGTGTGTGTAAACTGTTTCCTTTTCAATGAACCTTTTTATTGTCCGTATACATTCCCTGACTAAGGATCCTTTAGGGCATATGGATATCTGGAAACAATGATTGTTGCCTGATATTTGAAGTCAAGGCTTTGAGGTTTAAATGGGAAGGTGGGGGAAGGTAGGCATTAGTGAGTTCTTAGGGAATTTCTGGTCAAAATGATAAATTCATACTTTACTTCCCTTTTTTTTCCAAACATGACAAAACTAAATTTTTTAAAAATTATTCATTTGTGTTGTTACTTCTTATACCATGATACCATGAGTATGCTGATCTGAAGGATTCTAAGTAAGCCAGAGACATCATGACATTTCATCTCCTGTGGGGTAGACATACTGAATGGCAAATCACTGGAACAGAGGACAAGAACTAGCCACTCTGCATAAAAATGAAGGCTGAATTAAGACTCCCTATCTCTGGAAGAAAGGAGACTATAAAAGCTTAAACCATTTCTAGGAGTTATTGTTTTTTTTTTTTTTAGCAGCACAGTTAAGACCCTGTCTGGGATGAATTGTATGTTACCTCAATGACTAGATCTAGAATACCCTGGAACATTACAGTATGAGAGCCAATATAATTCCTGATTCCAGATGGGATCTCGGCAGCCAGTTGGAGGAAAAAGCAAAACTGCTGGACAAAGAAGGAAGGGGAGTAGCGGGGGGAAAAGGGGGAGAGAGAGAGAGAGATTTCTCACCTGAGATCAGCAAAATCAACAGTTGAAACATAGGAGCAAGTCAATGAAATGCACATGCTACAGTAAGTTTGAATTGATTTTACAAGAGGTTTAAGATTCTAAAAGAGAAATGGGAAAGAATTCTTAGAAACAGTGAGAATTATAAAACAAAGACAAAGTCATATAGAACTGATAGATATCAAAATCAAATTACAGATCTTGGATATTAAAATATGGTATAAAAATAAAACTCTCTAAGGCACCATAATAACTAGACATCATGTTGGGATTCAGAAAACAAAATCCCAAATATGATGCCTTAGTGTATTGAGCATTTTGAATTAAAAATAATTAAAAGGCTCAGAAGCCTTTTCTCTCATCCTCCTGTTCCCTGCCTGTCTTCCTTCCCTGAAGTGAATAATAATAACCAGAATTCCGCTTCTACAAGACAGGTCACAGAAACTAGAACTCCTCTCTGCCAAAGAAAACCACGGATCCTAGAAAAACTATTCTTCTCCCTTGAAGACCTTCACTGCAAAGGGGTCTTGCCCTATACCTGGGAGGTAGAAATGCTACATAGAGAGGTCAAAAAGAACCTGAACAGATAGGGCTTGCTGGGTTCTCCAATCAGTCTCTTATAATTAGATCATACCCTCTGTCCAATCACATTTCTACATGACTGTCCATTCTTCATTGAACTTGAGCATAAAAATAGATAGTCTTGGCAGGGCTCGGTGGGTCACTCCTGTAATCCCAGCACTTTGGGAGGCTGAGGTGGGTGGATCACGAGGTCAGGATATCGAGACCATCTTGGCACGGTGAAACCCCGTCTCTACTAAAAATACAAAAAATTGGCTGGGTGTGGTGATGGGCGCCTGTAGTCCCAGCTACTCGGGAGGCTGAGGCAGGAGAATGGCATGAACCCGGGAGGTGGAGTTTGCAGTGAGCCGAGATAGCGCCACTGCACTCCAGCCTGGGTGACAGAGTGAGACTCAGTCTCAAAAAAAAAAAAAAAAAAAAAAAATTATTTAGAGCTGTTAGAGAAAGAAAAGACAAATTGATTATAAAAGAATGACAGATAGTTTGAAAACAAACTTATCAACAAAAATGGATGCCAGACAGAAATAGAATACTATATGCAAAGGACTGAGAAAAAACACACAGAAACATACACACAGGTGCACATGATTTTAAATCTTACAATGGTTGTGTCACCTGTTAGTCTTACTAATATTTTACTCAGCTTGCTTTAAATATAAGAAAACACAAATAAAGACGATAACATTACAAAATATGAATTCTTATATATAAGTAACATATATATTTGGAAAATATAAAACTGTCCTGAAATCCAGTTATTCAGTTACTGAATCTACATGCTATTTATGGTTTAGAGATTTCCATAACCTTAAATTGTACATTTAGAACCAGTTTTCTAACTTACTTTCTGCAATTAAAAAATTAATGATCTATTTAAATTATAGTTACATAGATAAAACAGTAATTTGGTTCCGGTTATTTGTTGCTGCATAAAAACACTTGAAACTAAGTGGCTTAAAATAATTTATTTTTGCTTACAATTTAAAGAGGATGAATTTGCAGGGTGGTAATTGAGTGATGTGTATCTGAACGTGTTGTCATTTGGGGCTACTGAAGCTGGAAGATCTACTTTCAATATAGTCTTTTACTAATGTGTCAGGTGCCTTGGGGCTCCTTAGACTTTTTCTTTCTCTACAAAGTTTCATCCTCCAGGACCTCTGTAAATTCTTTTATTTCTTAATAGCTTCACAAAGCACTTGACATTTTCAACTTCCTATCTGAATATCTCCTTCTCTAGGTCTATCGATTTGCTAAAAACAATTTTCTATTTTCCATGTTACCACAGGTACCAGCTTCACTAAACTTTGCAATAATGCTGAAGATGGCCATCTTTCTCTAGTCTGAATACAATTTCCTGACTTTCTTTCTAGTCTCCCCAATAGTTTCCTATGTCCCTTCCAGGTTCCTCTCACTGGCTTATTATGGAACATCTTTCTTCCAGTTAAAATGTACCATATGGATAATTAATAACAAAACACTCTGAAACGTAGGGATTTAAAATTATTTTATTTTTCCTAAATAATTATGAGTTAGAGATTCAGAAAGAGTTCATCTGACTTATTTATGTCTGAATTTGTGAAACTGGCTTGAGAGGACTGGAAAGTGAGGTTTGGGTAACATGGACATTGTAACAATATTGACCTAATCCATGAACACAAGAATATCTTTCCATCTTATTTGTGCCCTCTCTAATTTTTGGTATCAATGTTCTTTTAACAGTTTTCATAGCTGATATTTATAATCTCCTCGATTAAGTTTACTTCAAGGTATTTTACTTTTTTGTAGCTATTGTAAATTGGATTATTTTCTTGATTTCCTTTTTAGGTAGTTTACTGTTGGAACATAGGAACTCATTACTGATTTTTGTATGTTGATTTTATAACCTGAAACTTTACTAAGTTTACTTATTATTTCTGACAGGTTTTTGGTAGAATCTTTAGGGATTTCTGCACATATGATAAAGTCATATGCAAACAGGGACAATTTTGTTTCCTCATTTTCAATTTGGATATCATTTTTTTCTTTCTCTTACCTAATTACGCTGGCTAGGACTTCCAGTACTATGTTGAATGAAAATCATGAAAGTGGACATCCTTGTCTTGTTCCAGATCTTAGAGGACAAGCTTTTTCAAAATTTCCACATTTAGTGTGATGTTAGATGTGAGTTTTTCATATGTTGGTTTTATTGTGTTTAGGTATGATCTTTCTATACCAAGTTTGCTGAAAGTTTTTATCATAAAGGGATGCTAAATTTTATCAAATCCTTTCTCAGCATTTGTTAAAATAATCATATGGTTTTGTCCTTGATTTTATTAATGTGAGGTATCACACTTATGGATTTATGTCTATTGAGCCATGCTAGCATTCCTGAGATGAAATCCACTTGATCATGGTGATGATTTCTTTAATGTGTTGTTTAAGTTGGTTTGCTAACATTTTCTTGAGGATATTTGCATCTCTGTTCATCAGGACATTAGCCTACAGTTTTCTTTTTTTTGTTATATCCTTGACTGGTATTGGGGGAAACATTGATCTCATTGAATTAGTTTGGAAGTGTTCTGTCCTCTTCAATTTTTTGAAATAGTTCCAGCAGTGTCTCTATTTGTTCTTTAAATCTTTGGTAAAATTCAGCAGTGAAGCCATCATGTCCTGAGATTTTCTTTGTTAGGAGACATTTTATTACTACTTTGATATCATTATTCATTATTGATCTGTTTGAATTTTATGTTTCTTCATGATTCCATCTTGGTAAGTTGTATGTGTCAAACATTTATCAATTTCTTCTGTTTCCCAATTTATTGTGTGTAATTGTAGTAATCTGTTATAGTGCTTTATATTTTTGTGGTATCAGTCACAATATCTCATTTTCAATTTCTGACTTTGAGTTTTCTTTTTTCATAGTTGTCGTAGCTAAAGGTTTGTTGATTTTGAGGAAGAAAGGAAGAGAAGAGTTAATACAACAAACAGAAAACATGTAAGAGAATGGCAATAGTAATTCTTTAACTATCAAAAATAACCTTGGACATAAATGAACTTTTCCACTTAAAAGACAGAGTTGCTAAATGGATACAAAGACAAGACTCTACTATGTGCTGCCTACAAGAAACTTAACTTTGCCAATAAAGACACACATAAACTAAAAATGAAAAGATGGAAGGAAAGATGGAAAAAGATATTCCATGCAACATAAAACAAAGAAGATCAGGAGTAGCTCGACTTAGATAAGATAGACTGTAATTCAAAAATAATAAAAATAGAGAAAGAAGGTGATCACATAATGATAAAGGTGTGAATACACAGGCATAACAATTGTGAATATATATGCACCAATACCAGAGCACATCAATATATAACTAAATATTAACAGATCTAAAGGGAGAGATACTCTGCAGTACAATAATGGTAGGAGACTTCAAAACACTGCTTTTAGCAATGGACAGATCATTCACACAGAAAATCAGTAAAGAAACATAGGAGTCAAACTACTCTAGACCCAATGGACCTAATGGACATTTACAGAACATTCCACCCAACGCCTGCAGAATACAAATTCTTCTCAACAGCACATAGAACATTCTCTAAGGTAAACCGTATATTAAGCCACAAAACAAATCTTTTTTAAATTGAAATCTTATCAAGTATATTTTCCATTTATAATGGAATAAAACTATAAATCAATAGCAGGAGGAACTTTGGAAACTGCACAAATACATGCGAATTAAACAAAATGTTCATGAGCAACCAATGGGTCAAGGAAGTAATTTTTTATTAATTTTGTTTCTTTGGAAAAATGGAAATGAAAACACAACATACCCAAACCTATGGGATACAGCAACAGCAGTTCTAAGAATGAAGTTTATAGCAATAAACACCTATATAAAAAAGTTAAAAAGATCAAATAAACATTTTAATGTTAGACTTCAAGAAACTAGAAAAACAAGAACAACCCAGACCCCAAATAATTAGAAAAGAGGGATTATAAAGACCAGAAAGACCAGACCATAAATAAACAAAATAGGGACTAACAAAACACAAAAGAGCAACAAAATAAGATGATTTTTTAATTTACTAACAAAATACAAAAGAGCAACAAAATAAGATGATTTTTTAATTTAAATGTCTGGCATCTTGATGATTTTGCTTTCTATCTTTCTCTGTCTCCATCTGCTACGCTCTGCCTTTTTGTCTTTGTCTTCCTCTCTTTTTGTCTCTCCACATGACAGCTCACCCTTTACGATCCTTTCCATGAACCTGAACTTTGAACTTTTTACAGCATAGTGGTGTTAGGGTAATTGCACTTCATAAAATTGAACAGCTTTGATGTATCAGGTAGCAAAAGCTTCCAGGCTACTTAATGTCGACCCCTGAAACTGACACAGCATCAATTCTGTTGTATTTTATTGGTCAGTGCGGTCAGAGGACCTACCAGGTTAAAAGTGTTGGAGAAATAGATTCTGTCTCTTAATGAGTGAGTGATAAGGTCACATTACAGAAAACTTGTTTCATAAGAGACAAAATTGTGACCTTCTTTTGAAAATGCAATTTTTCACAATTATTATACTTTAATATAACTCAAACAATTCAGGTAAAGAATTATAATAAACAACTTAATTTATTAATATAATTATCTCAGAAAGTTAGAACTTTTTAAGCAAACTTTGTGAAAATTGGCTGATATTCAATGTATTTTTTCTAAGTGTAATGTCAGCTGGGATATTAGTATAAAGTCAAATATTAGAATATAAATTAAACTACCTATAATATAGAATAGAAGAATCTATACATAGTAAATGTTAAAATATATAAAAATAGATGTATTAGTTATAAAAATAATCTCTTAAAAACAAAAAAGTATTAAATGATACTAACATTTCTGGTTTTTCCCAGTAACTAAAGAACTATTTTTTCAATTGTATGATTTCATTGAATTTTTAAAAAGAATTGATGAGTTAATGTGAATAGTTAAAAAGCAGAATCCAGGCCAGGCGCGGAGGCTCACGCCTGTAATCCCAGCACTTTGGGAGGCCAAGGCAGGTGGATCATGAGGTCAGGAGATCGAGACCATACTGGCTAACATGGTGAAACCCCATTTCTATTTAAAAATACAAAAAATTAGCTGGGCGTGGTGGTGGGTGCCTGTAGTCCCAGCTACTTGGAAGGTTGAGGCAGGAAAATGGCGTGAACCCAGGAGGCGGAGCTTGCAGTGAGCTGAGATCGTGCCACTGCACTCCAGCCTGGGTGACACAGCAAGACTCCGTCTAAAAAAAAAAAAAAAAAAAAGCAGAATCCACAACATATATCACATCATTATTGAAATAATTCTGTGAATGACATTTTATAGTGTTATTTAAATAACAATTAATTAGATTTACCTAATTTAAAAGAATAGTTGACTGCTTTTATGGTTGAAAAATGCTCTTTTTATGCTAAATGTTTATTATTCTTCAAGATGTAGTCATAATAGTAGATATAGGATTTATTTTCCTGCATTTAGAGTTAAGTTTTCTATATATTTAACCTCCTTTTTTTCAGTTCTGTAATACATGAATATTATTGCAGCATTATTGTTGTGTTTCACTTTGTCATTGATCTTGGTCATAATATATCATCATACTGTAGAGTTGCAGCAGTTGATTAATATTGCAGGGCTACTTAATTTCTTATGTGCCCAGTAAAATTCTTTTATGTTCAGGGTTTTATCAATGCAGTTATTCAATAATGGTTCCATTTAAGATTTATTCAGGTTAGTAAAATATGTTATATGCCATTATTGGAAAAATTCACTTACCTGAAATACAATAGCAGAGTAAGCAAACAAACATTAAAAATCAAATCTTTAAAATCTTACTCGAAATGGTCCTAAAAAACAGTGAAAACGAGATAAATTTAAATTCCTTTTTTAGGCACTGCTGTGTTCCAGGTAATTCACCAAGGGAATGTGGTGATTTAATTGTCTGTATGACACAGCATGAGATCCTCTGAAGTTGGCTTTATGGTATCTTGCTTCTTTTTCACACAAATACACACTTCCTTTGGATACTCAGCATGATATTCAGTAAGCATAGATATGAGAGACTAACAAAGAAGAAATGTTGTTATTTATTATTCAGTACTCTCCTTGGGTCCCTTGCCACTTGGAGTTAACATACATTCATATAAAATATTAATACTCAAAGGTTCATTCCAGGCAAAGCCAAATCAGACAATGCGCATATGTCAGGAAAAACAAGATTAAAACCTGGAACTTTTATCAATTTAAATTCTTTTATCAAAATGTGTCTAAACAATAGGCTACATAGGACAATTCCTATGTACCTTGAAACGACATGAGAATTCATCTGCAATCTTTTACGGTCAATTCTCAAATTTAGATAGGTACATTTATTCACATTCTTAAAATTTCTTCAGTGAAGCAAATATTCTTGATTGTTACTTGTTTGCTTTGTTAGTATTTCTTCACTCTTTCTTTACATATATGTAGCATAGACCCTAAAAGCAAACAGGGGGGGAAGAAAACAGTACTAACCCCAGTGTTTCATCAAAAAATGTAAGAAAGCCAGAGTTCTATACGTATGTGCCTGAGAGAGCACTGTTTGGTCTTCACATGCCTATTTTTAATTATTACGAGAGGTAGAGGGTCTGTATTTTGATGTAAAATTTTTTGTTTTCATTGTGTCAAAAGACAAAATTAACACAAATTTAATTTAAAGAATCAATCGGCTTTTATTTGCAACTGTAGAATCAGACAACACCTCATGATTCAGTTATCTTCCACCAGGTCCCTCCCACAACACATGCGAATTATGGGAATACACAATGAGATATGGGTGGGGACACAGAGCCAAACCATATCAGTAAATAACAGTTATAATCAACATGTTTATCTTTGCTTATAATTATGCATTTATCAAATATATGTAGAATGAATGCAAAAAATTGACTACATTTTCACCTGATTTTCAGTAATAAGAATATCAATGATAAGACTTTCTACATCAAGTAATGGGTTGCAAAATCACAGCAACAAAAACAATGATGACAAAAGCTGAAAAATTTAATTCCTTGACCTTACCTATTTTTATTTAGTATGCTAAACTTGAAACAGTCTGACTTTATTTTTTCTTCTACTATTTTCCATCCTCCACGTTTGCTACATTCCAACTGAACTTCTTGGCAGTATTGCATGTAAGTAGAATATTTTGCTCTGTATGTCCAAGTCCTACCTCTTTTTAAGCTTTAAAACAAGTTATCTTGAGACACCTTTTTGGAATACACTCCTGCCAATAAAAATATCTTCCTCTTCTGAACTTTCAGTGTTCTTTTTTGTGATATGACTTTTATGCACTTATAACTTTACCATTTTATGGATGTTTGTATTTGCATGAGAGAATGTACACAAGAAGTTTAATAAAACTTATAAGCACTCAATGATTATAACTTTAAAAAACACATGCATGTTTGTGTTTCTTCCATACTACTGGGTCAAATTTCTAGAGGCAGAAGTTTTATATTCCATAGCACCTGTTACATTGCCTTATATAATCATAAGTAAGACACAAAAATGATTGATTTGTTTGCATTTAATAGTAATGCACAGCAATGTACCATATTTTAAAATAGGATATTTTATTAATATTTATTGTAAAATACATTTTGTAGTAAGGTGAACATGGAAAAACTATATTATTAGCTGTTTTTCAAAATAATGGGCTAAAAGGTATAATGGAACTTTGGAAGTAAATCATAGGATAAATCAATAAATGTTTTCTTTCATCTCTGGCTTACACTGATTTATCATTGCTCCTTTATAACCTGTAGCGGCACTAAAAGTTAATGATTTTCAATTGTTAAAAAAAATTAACTTGGGCTTTTAAAAAAATTACTTCCCTTAAGGTACCCTGTTCCATTTCATTACTAATAGTACATATATATAAAGAGTATAATGGCTCCCAAGAAGTGATTTTGTAAACATGGCTTAATAGTAGGTTTTGTACAACATTTTTAACATTTATTTACTTTTTATTGACCTTTTACCTTTAGTGAGAGCAATGCTTTCTGCTATTTTAGACTGTTATAATATTCTACTCTTTTGATCATTACCTCTTGGATTTTGCCATCATTTAAAGTCCAAAATTCATTAGGTAAAAAATATGGTAACTCTGCATATGTGTGTGTGTGTGTTTGTGTGTATGTGTGTGTGTGTATAATTTATTTTGACCTTTCTACATTTATATCAACACTTCCACTAACAACTATCTCTATATTCACATTCTAAGTAGCAAGTTTGCTACCTTATCTTCTACTAGACCTCACCCAACTCACTGATATTAACCTAGATAGCACTTTAAAATGGGCACTTTTTCACTGTTTCTCTCTGCTGATAAATTTTGCCCATTTGACTTTTAGATCACTTTTTCCCAAATCCTAGATTTTAGATTTTTCTCTATAATGTTACTATTAAGGGATTTTAAATTGTTTCTATAGTTGTTGTTTTTAAATATTACCTCTAAAGGAGGAAAATGAGAGAAACTGATTATTTTCCTGCTAGGCCAATCTTTATTTTCTGATTCAAATAGTTATTTCTTAAGACTCATATACTTTTGAACAAATGTATTAGTATTTTTGATATTCACATTTTTTGGTTCACAGTTATTCCATTCCTCTTAATTATTCCATTCCTCTTTAATTATTCTACTTTATAACATTCTTATATCTCTCAGTGCTCTTACATAATTTAATTTATACTTCTGTAGATCCCTATGCATCATTTCATTTTTTTCCAATATTTGTTTGATTATTTTTGCCCCTTATCCGCAATTTCCTTTCTTTTTTTTTTTTTTTTCCTTGACATGGAGTCTCGCTCTGTCGCCCAGGCTGGAGTGCACTGGCGCGATCTCGGCTCACTGCAAGCTCCGCCTCCCGGTTCACGCCATTCTCCTGCCTCAGCCTCCCAAGTAGCTGGGACTACAGGCACCTGCCACCACGCCCAGCTAATTTTTTGTATTTTTTAGTAGTGACGGGGTTTCTCATTGTTAGCCAGGATGGTCTCGATCTCCTGACCTCGTGATCCGCCTGCCTCAGCCTCCCAGAGTGCTAGGATTACAGGCGTGAGCCACTGCACCCAACCTATTTCCTCTTATTCTTGTATTTTCTTTTGCTCACTTTGGTACCTGAAATAGTCAGTCAATTAAAATATGTCAAGCTGTCAAAGTTAGTTTCCTTCTGCTAGCGAAATATGCCAAGTTTCCTTCTTTACAAAATTACTAACAATTATTCTTTGCAAGTATAGCATTCACTCTGTGTTCAAGAGTAGGCTTCTGTGAACGAAATGCAGTCTATTGACATCCTTACTCTGGTAGATCCTGAGATGCTGCATTGCTGTGGTAGAGTAACACAATCATGCCATAGTAAATATGTTTCTATAAAGATCAGCATCTTATTCACAATAAAAGTTTGGTTTTTTAGTGCAAGTCTGTATTAAGGATCCTAATGATTAAATTGACTTTTCTAATAAATAACAGAAACTATTATAATTTCTTGTAAAAAATTTCTATAAAAAATATCACCACACACATGTTGTAAGCACTCGAATATATATGCCTGCTGATCATCAAATTTATGTTCCTGAAGTCATGAGAAAGATATGTATCATAAATATTAACTCAATTATTCAGTTGCTGATTTAATAGGAATTCCTTCTTCTCATATAGCTTCCATTTTTACATAAATGATGAAAACAAACAAACAAATTACTACATACGTAAGTAAAATGTGTAGTGGGACAAATGGTTGTAAAATGTGGAGAAATATAAGGCAAGGGAGGTGAAGTATGAAGCTTTAGCAATAGAGATCAGGGCAATGGCCCTTTACAGTTGTAAATAGGGTATTCATTGATAATGTGAAGCTGCCTCAAAGACTTGGAGAAAGTTAAGGAGAAAAGGAATAACTTTGGAAATAATGTTTGGGGAAGAGAAATGAAGTGGAAAGCCCAAAAATGGAATTATGTGTTCAACAAACAGCAAGAAGGTCATTATATGAAGAGTAGAATGTGGAAAATAAAGTCAGCAAGGTAATTCTGGCCACATAAGGTAAATCCTTGCACATGCCTGTGGGTATTTCTAGCTTAACTCAAGTGAAAGTTGGAGGCACTGCAGGCTTTCTGTAGAGAATGAACATAATTTAACTTTATTTGTTTCAAAATTATATATATACACACACACGTCTAACACAGACACACACACACACACACACAGAAAAAAATACATGAGATATAAGTGCTACATTGTAGAACAAATACCTAGGTAAACACAGGAGAATTTTGCAAGCTCTCCCCAGTTATCGATTGCCTTCGAAATCAAAATCTCCTTTCTACCCCTAGAGTAACCATCATCTTGACTCTAAATGTAATCACCTCATTGCTTTATAGTTATATCAAATAAATATGTATATCTAAGCAATATTAATTATTTGTTCTTGTTTTAAAATGTTTATCAGTGGGAATTAACCTCTATGTTGTTTGATGCAAATTTCTTTAACTCAAATTTTGATTTTTAAGAAGCTTCCTATCCCTGCTATGATGCAGTTATACGTAGGTGTAATTTGTTCATTTTCATTGCTCTGTAAAATGCATCTTATATTTATCTTTTCTAATATTATGAATATTTTCAATGTTTCTAGCTTGAGGCTCATATGAACTAGGCTGCTGTCCACATTTTTGTATATGAATTCTGGTTTAAACATCATGTTTCTGCTGGTTAACACCCGGGGGTAGAATTAAAGACTCATAGTACTTGTGTAGTTGCACATTTATTAGATTTGATAAACTGTTTCTCAAAGTGATTTTTAATCACTTTCTCATTAGCATTAAATAACAGATATATTTGGTCAAAATCTTCTAAAACACTTGGTATTATCAGGCTTCCCTTCGTTCTCTCTTTTCTTCTTCCTTTGTTTCTTTCTTTCTCTTTTTTATGTGTGTGTCTGTTTGGAGAGGAGCTTTTAGTTTAATTTGCTTTTTTTTAATGTGTGTGTCATTTTGGAGAGGAGATTTTAGTTTAATTGACATTTTCCTGGTTACTAATGAGGCCGACTACTACTTTCTACTTGTTAATTAATTTGTTCTTTATTAAAATTAATATTTCTTAGCAAATTTTCTATTGAGTAGTCTGACTTCTTGGACACTAATAGGAGCTCTTTATTTACATAAATATATTGCAAGTATATATATCCATATAACTATATATATGTATATATGTTGCAAGTATATTCGCTCAGTCTGAACCTTGCCTTTCACATTTTTTGCTTTCTTTAAATTCAGCCAAGATGGACTTTTCATATTCGAATGTGGTTTTTTTATAAATATATCATAAAGATACTCTCCTATCTTATCTTCTAGGATCTTTACTATACTTTGCTTTTTATATTTAGAAATCTAAATAATAATATTTTTGAAGGCCACTGATTTATCCTAGTATCATATACTGAAAAGATGATTATATCATCAATTTTCAAAACTATCTCTTACATATATGAAGCATTCATATATGCTTATATATAGACCTATTTCTGAACTTTCTGTTTTGTTTCCTATTCTATCTAGTTTTCTCCAACACCCAGTGTTTGTATCAGTTTCTAACTGTTGACATTACAGACAACCACACACTCAGTGGTTGAAAACACCACAAATTTATTATCGTACATTTCTGTAGATCAGAAGTCTGATGCCAGTCTCACTGGGCTAAAATAAACGTGTTGGCAGGCTGCCTTCCCTTCTGGGTTCTCTAGAAGAGAATCAGTTGCCTTGTTTACATTGTTGGTATATTTGTTTCTTGTTGTTATAGCACTGAGGGCTGTTCTCAGTTCCAGAGGCTCCCTGCATTGCTCTGCTCCATCTTCGTCAGCAATGTTAAGTCGAGACTTTCTTAGGCTTTGAATCTCTCCTGCTTCTTTTTCCAACATCTCTCAGCAACTTTTCTTCCTTCCTCTTCCACTAGATTGGTCCCACCTAATCTGAATAATCTCCCTATTTTAAGGTTTTTAACCTTAATCAAATCTTGACAATCTATTTTACCATATAAAACAACATCTTCATAGAATATAGAGATATGATTAGTGAGGCCATTATTTCAGCTATCACATCGTCTACATTACTGTGTAACTTTGTAGTATGTCTAGAACCTAGAAGAGTTAGTTCATCCAATGTTTTCTTCTTAGAAGTTTACCTACTCTTAAATTTTAGAATAAGCTTGCCTAATTCCACAAAAGTGGTTATTTTAATTGGGATTACATTGAATCTGTAGAGAAATTTCAGGATAATTGGTACTTTTACACTATTGAGACCTAATTATAAATTTTGTTTTCTCTTCACAATTATTTATATCTTTTTCAGGTTCTGAAGAATGTTTCTTTAATTTATCCGAACAAAGTTTTCCAGTTTCCCTTAAAATGGCAGCCCTACCTTTTTGGCACCAGGGATTGGTTTCATGGAAGACAATTTTTCCACAGACCAGGTGAAGTAGGGGGTGGTTTTTGAGATAATTCAAGCACACTATATTTATTCTGCACTTCATTTCTATTATTATTTCATTGCAATATATAATGAAATAATTATACAATTCATCATAATGTAGACTCAGTGGGAGACTTGAGCTTATTTTCTTGCAACTATATGATCCCATCTGGGGAAGATGAGGGACAGTGACAGATCATCAGGCATTAGATCCTCATATAGGGCAAGTAACCTAGATTCTTTGCATGTGCAGTTCACAATAGGGTTCATGCTCCTACGAGAATCTCATGCCGCCACTGATCTGACAGGAGGCAGAGTTCAGGCAATAACGCAAGCTGTGGGGAGCAGCTGTAAATACAAATGACACTTTGCTCCTTCACCCACCGCTCACCTCCTGCTGTGTGGCCTGGTTCCTAACAGGCCACGGACCTACCCATCTGTGGCCTGGGTTCCTAATAGGCCACAGACCAGTACTGGACTGTGGCAGGGAGCTGGGGAACCCTGACTTACAGAGATCACGTTTTCTTAGGTTTATTCCTAAGGATTTCATATTTTTTATTCTATGCACAAAACATGGCTTTTTGTTGTTGCTGTTGTTGGTTTTTGAGATGGAGTCTTGCTCTGTTGCCCAGGATGGAGTCCAGTGGCATGATCTTGGCTCACTGCTACCTCCGCCTCCTGGGTTCAAGCAATTCTCCTGCCTCAGCCTCCCATGTAGCTGGAACTATAGGCATGTGCCACCATGCCCAGCTAATTTTTGTGTTTTTGGTAGAGACGGGGTTTCACCATGTTGGCCAGTCTGGTCTCGAACTCCTGACCTCAGGTGATCTGCCCACCTCAGCCTCCCAAAGTGTTAGGATTACAGGCATAAGCCACTGTACCCAGCCTTTGTTTGCTTTTACAAATTGTAGTTAGACTCTCTGACTTAATACTGGAGATTTATAATCTGTTACTGAGACTCACTCTGCTTCCAGTTGAAAAACCTCGCCTTTACAATCTAATCTCATAATGCTTTACCTAGCCTAACTTTGGCACTTTACTGCATTTTAGCGCTGGGTTAATGAGTTGATATCATTGCCTTGTATGAATTTTTGACCAAATTATATCTGTAGTTTCCTGAAATGAGTGATGCAGTATCTTTAGAGTGACATCATCAGTAACAAGTTTATATACCAAAAGAATCTCATTCAAGGGCTATTATTTAATGACTAAATTGTAAGTAAGAATATAAGTGATGAAAAAACGTGACATTAGTGCTACCATTATTACCCCAAATGTAATGATGTCATTCACTTAAAATTTTATTGATATTCAAGTCCTTAATCATTACACTTTTTTTTTGAGATGGAGTCTCGCTCTGTCGCCCAGGCTGGAGTGAAGTGGCGCGATCTCGGCTCACTGCAAGTTCCGCCTCGTGGGTTCACATCGTTCTCCTGCCTCAGCCTTCCCAGTAGCTGCGACTACAGGTGCATGCCATCATGCTTGGCTATTTATTTATTTATTTATTTATTTTTGGTAGTTTTAGTAGAGACGGGGTTTCACCGTGTTAGCCAGGATGGTGTCAATCTCCTGACCTTGTGATCCACCTATCTCGGCCTCCCAAAGTGCTGGGATTACAGGCATGAGCCACCACACCCGGCCAACTTGTTTTTGTAATTAAGAACACTATCCAAATACTTTCAAAATATTCACAGTAAACATACTATAAAATCTAATTTCTTAAATTTTTAATTTAAGTTTCTAAAAATATATGGCTTCAACCAATTCACTCAATTTTCTTTCACCAACTTTTTCTTGTCCATAGATCTCTTCATGACACTCACAATGGGTATCTATGCAATTTAATATTCTGAGCAAGTTCATGTTTATATCCTATTTTATTCTGCTCAGAATGCTGTAACAAAATATCTTAGACTGGATAATTTATAAACAACATAAATTTCTTGCTCATAATTCTGGAGGAGAGAAGTGTAAGATCAAGTCACCAACAGATTCTATGTCTGGTGATGGCTTCCTCTCTGCATTTAAAAGGGCACATTCTAGTTGTGTCTTTATATGACAGAAGAGGAAAGGGAGCGTCCTCAGCCTCTTTTATAAGAGCACTAATCTCATTCATGAAGGTGGGACTTAATCACTTCCCAAAGGTCGCACTTTGTAATATTATCACATTAGGTATTAGGTTCCAACATATAAATTTTAGGGGGATGCCAACATTTATATCACCAATATGCCTTTTCCATGTGATTTATTTTAGCTAAAATCCTTTACCTCATCCACCAAAATCACAAAGACTAATCAGTGCTTTAGGAAGTGCAACCTTCTCTATAATGCCTCTACTTATCTCTACAGTCAGAATTAAACAGTCCCTCTTTTTTATCCCCTATAAACCTATTTTTTCTTTGGTTTATAAAAAATAACAGACTCTTAAGAATGAGGTTTTTTCCTTATTCAACTTTTTATTCTCTGGGAACAGTGGCGGTGATTTGTGTATACTAGTCATTTACTTTATTTTTTTGTAAAATAAACTTCTTTGGTATGTTTAACTGAACTTAAGAAAGTGAGATGTCTGTATGGTTATTTCAGATTTCATTGTTCATAGTTATGTATAAGCTAGACACAGATCAACTCCTAAGTTATTCTCAATAAAACAAACTGTGCCTTTTATTCTCATTTCTTTGAACTTGAATTCTGTCAGATTTCCGAGAACAAAGAGACAGAATCTGCCTGTTCTGAGATTTCTATGAAACATTTGTTTTTCTAAGAAGTATGCCCATGGCTTAGCTGAGGCTAATATTACCTCCAGGCCAAAAAAATATATTAAGCCAGTTTGGAAGGGTCAGGGATAAAGAGGGGTGTAGTCGCACTAAAAGCAATATTTCATAAAAAATCCTGAATATACATGTCTTCAACAATGGTAAATGTTTCTCTTTCCATACATTATGTAAATGCAAGACACATCCTAGTGAGACATCTTTTAAAATTAAGGGCATACATATCTGAAATACAGCACTATGTTGAAAAGAAATAAAATAAATTCTATGGAATCCAAGGAGAATACCAGCCTTACATCTCTTAGATAAGTTAGAAAATTTGATGAATATGAATTTCTGAGTTTGAATATCTAAACCCCCCCCTGACTTTATATCTTTTGCTCTCAAATAGGCAGTTCTTGTCATGAAAATATTTCTAATATTTTATTTAACAAAAAAGTATTCTGAACAACCTTATGGATAAGAGATTGACATGTTAAACAGTATCCACAAATATTCACATGGAGAGACAAATAAGTTTCACAAAGCAATTCGTGAGTTAAGGGAAACACCTAGAAATACTTAGTGATGTTGTGTAAGTGGCTATTGTTAATGCTACTGGCGGATAAGTAACAATTCCAGATTAGACTAGTACTTTTTTTGTGTGTGGGACATTTTATTGTTCTGGTGTTTGCTTGTTTGTAAATGTTTAAATAGTGTCAATTTTCATCCTTTTTTAACACCTATTCTGGGTAATATTCGCAGCAGATCACTTATTTAAATCCTTAAGTTTAAAAGCAAAGATTACATTCATTCGAGAGCAAACATTTTTGAATGCATAGATATATCAAGCACTTTTTAAACTGTTTGGAATATATCAGCGAATAAAACAAAACAACAAAATAAATTTGATTACTTGGGACCTAGAGTCTAGAAATAAATTACAGATAGAAATAAGAAATATAATAAGTAGGTAAAATATATTGCATGTTAAGAGGAGATAGGTGCCATGAAAAAAAAATAGACCAAGTTAAGCGGGATGATGAATACTAAGGATAGGTGTGGGTCAATAAATTTTAGAATTCAGGTAGGCATTGCTAAGGTAAGTTTGAGCAAAAGCTTATAGGATGTGATGGAGTTGGTCATATAAATCAAAAGGGATAACATGGCATTACACAACTTGATATATGTAAACTATTTGAAGAAAATATATTGACTATATAGAGCAAGATTCTCATGTAAATATTTTGTATTTGCAGTCCACTTTTGAGAGTTTATTAAGAAAGTGGCTTGATACAATACTTTTGTATTTCCAATCTAATAACTACACTTGAAGGTGGGTATTATTATTCCTGTTTAACAGGTGAGAAAATTAGTTTTATACAAATGAAAGATAGTTCAATGAGTCAAAACTAGTAAGTGGTATGGTTAACATTCCAACAAATCCAAGTGTGTGTTGAGTGTTTTTAAAATTTTTGCAATCCTTTTATTATGCAAACTTTTTGTTATGCAAATCCAATTAATATAGCTTGTTCTGACTCTTGGTGCTAAGATTTTGCCAGGACAATTTGTAGTTTGTTTTCAGTAGTTTTAAAATTCCTTAGTGAGAAACTATTTAGTGGGATTTTTTTTCAAGTCATCCTGTATAGACACAAAGGCCTTGTTCTTTATTTTATCTTTATCTGTATGAATTAAAACATAACATAACTTCAAAACAAAACCCTATATTTAGGTCTCTTTTAACTTGGATAGGGAACATTATTAATGCCGTTGATCACATTAGTCATTTTGGCAATAGATTTGAAGTCAATTATCATGTCCCCTTTCCAATTGGCTATATTTATAGAAATAACAAGGTATTTCCAATTTGTACAATTAATCAGTCATCTATATAACACACAAGACTGTAGATCCTTTTAATGCATGTACCTAGAAAGCCACTTTCCTTCTCTTAACTTTTTCTTTGTGCACTATATAATATTGTGTTTTACATGATTATGCTTTGATTCTATTTTGTCTTTGTATTTTAACTTAACCTGGGAAATAGCTATTTTGTACAACAATGGATAGGTAGTGATATACTTGAATTAAAATTGATTTTAACCAGTGAAACTCTAAGAATGAAATCATATTTCTATCTTTGAGACAATTCCATTTTGAACTATGAAATGCTGACTAATATTTTGTGTATTATTTGTCTAGGCAATGAAAAATTTCAATTTTAAGGATTTTTTATACATATAGTTAAACACATTCATTTAAGATAAATTGGATCACTGAGGGTTCTGGAGTAGTAGGAACGAAAAGGAAATTTGGTCTGTCTTAAATGGTTTCATGATGGATTCAATGGCTGAAACGTTTTCAATTTTTTACAGGGTTTCTTAGACAGTGACAATGATAGATGACTACTTTGCCATACTGTTCTCTAAGTAACAAATGCTGCAAATTTAAATCCTTTTGTATGGTAAAGAAAAAAATGTTCAATTTTCCCTCATTTGTCACCCATTAATCCTTACTAATTATAATTTTATTAAAGGAAGCAGTAGACTATCAATTCATATTTTCTAAGTGTCAAGTTACATCACTTTTGACAAATATATCATCATAAAAAGGACCCTGAAGTACTGATTTCTCTTCATTATACTGTATTTGATGTTTTAAATAATACATTTTAAGTTACATTCAGGCTAATATCCCTGATGAACATCATTGAGAAAATCCTCAATAAAATACTGGCAAACTGAATCCAGCAGGACATCAAAAAGCTTATCCACCATGATCAGGTTGGCTTCATACCTGAGATACAAGGCTGGTCCAATATAAGCAAATCAATAAATGTAATCCATCACATAAACAGAACCAATGACAAAAACCACATGATTATCTCAATAGATGCAGAAAAGACTTTCAATAAATTTCAACACCCCTTCAGACTAAAAACTCTCAAGAAACAAGGTATCGATAGAACGTGTCTCCAAATAGTAAGAGCTATTTGTGACAAACCACAGCTAATATCATACTGAATTGGCAAAAGCTGGAAGCATTCCCTTTGAAAACTGGCACAAGACAAGATGCCCTCTCTCACCACTCCTATTCAACATAGTATTGGAAGTTCTGGCCAGGGCAATCAGGCAAGAGAAAGAATAAATGGTATTCAAACAGGAAGAGAGGAAGTTAAATTGTCTCTGCTTGCAGATGACATGATTGTATTATGTAGAAAACCCCATCGTCACAGCCCAAAATCTCCTTAAGCTGATACGCAAATTCTTCAGAGTCTCAGGATACAAAATCAATGTGCAAAAATCACAAGCATTCCTATACACCAATAATATACAAGCAGAGAGCCAAATCATGAGTTAACTCCCATTCACAGTTGCTACAAAGAGAATAAAATACCTAAGAATACAATTTACAAGGGATATGAAGGACCTCTTCAAGAAGAACTACAAACCACTGCTAAAAGAAATAAGACAGGACACAAACAAATGGAAAAACATTCCATGCTCATCGATAGGAAGAATAAATATCATGAAAATGGCCATACCGCCCAAAGTAATTTATAGATTCAATCCTATTCCCATCAAGCTAACATTGACTTTCTTCATAGACTTAGAAAAAACTACTTTAAATTTCATATGGAACAAAAAAAAAGTCCACATAGCCAAGACAATTCTAAGCAAAAAGAACAAAGCTGGAGGCATCATGCTACCTGACTTCAAACTATACTGCAAGGCTACAGTAACCAAAACAGTATAGTACTGGTACCAAAACAGAGATATAGACTCTTGGAACAGAATAGAGGCCTCAAAAATAACACCACACATCTACAACCATCTGATCTTTGACAAACCTGACAAAAACAAGAAATGGGGAAAAAATTTCTACTTAATAAATGGTGTTGGAAAAACTGGCTAGCCATATGTAGAAAACTGAAATTGGACCCCTTCCCTACACCTTATACAAAAATTAACTTAAGATGGATTAAAGAGTTAAACTAAGACCTAAAACTATAAAAACCCTAGAAGAAAACCTAGACAATACCATTCAGGACATAGGCATGGGCAAAGACTTCATGACTAAAATGCCAAAAGCAATGGCAACAAAAGCCAAAATTGACAAATGGGATCTAATTAAACTAAAGAGCTTCTGCACAGCAAAAGAAACTACCATCAGAGTGAACAGGCAACCTACAGAATGGAAGAAAAATTTTGCAATCTATCCATCTGACAAAGGGCAAATATCCAGAAGCGACAAGGAACTTAAAAAAAATTTACAAGAAAAAAAAACATCAAAAAGTAGGTGAAGGATATGAACAGACATTTCTCAAAAGAAGACATTTATGTGGCCAAGAAACATATGAAAAAAAGCTCATCATCACTGGTCATTAGAGAAATGCAAATCAAAACCACAATGGGATACCATCTCATGCCAGTTAGAGTGGTGATCATTAAAAATTCAGGAAACAACAGATGCTGGAGAAGATGTGGAGAAATAGGAAGGCTTTTACACTCTTGGTGGGAGTATAAATTTATTTCAACCATTATGAAAGACAGTGTGGCAATTCCTCAAGGCTCTAGAACCAGAAATACCATTTGACTTAGCAAGCCCATTACTGAGTATATACCTAAAGGATTAGAAATCATTCTACTATAAAGACACATGCACACATATGTTTATTGCGGCACTGTTCACAATAGCAAAGTCTTGGAACCAACCCAAATGCCCATCAATGATAGGCTGGATAAAGAAAATGTGGTACATATATACCATGGAATGCTATGCAGCCATAAAAAAGGATGAGTTCATGTCCTTTGCAGGGACATGGATGAAGCTGAAACTATCATTCTCAGAAAACTAACACAGGAACAGAAAACCAAACACCACATGTTCTCACTCATAAGTGGTAGTTGAACAATGAGAACATTACCCACTGGGGCCTGTCGAGGGGTGGGGAGGGTAGGGGAAGGACAGCATTAGGAGAAATACATAATGTAGATGTTGGGTTGATGGGTGCAGCAAACCACCATGGCACATGTATACCTATACAACAAACCTGCAGGTTCCACACATGTATTCCAGAACTTAAAGTATAACAAAAAACATAACAAAAAAATTACATACCCAAATGAAAATATGGTTAACTTAAAACTAAAAATAGCTTTAGCACTTGAGGTCTCTGGCTGAAATTATTTAAGTTTCTTTCCTTTGTTTTCCATTTATTTTTTCTAAAAACATCTAGAAACTGGTTACTTGATTTTTAAATTTTCAGTTCCTTCTATTAAAACCAGTCTGTCAGTGATTACTTCTCTTCCTGATTTATCTTTTATTAGAGATTTGTGATTCATTGTCTCTATGTCCTCAGAGTGACTAGATTTCGTGAAACACCTTTCCTCCACCTCTTCCCATGAGACTTTCAGTTTATCATAATACCTGTTTAGGGAATGGTAACATCATCCATCATTTTCTCCAAAAATGTTCTAGAAGTCATTATGTATTTATAATTTTTAATTGATTATACATTATGTAAGCAAGTCTTATGTTACTATTCAGCATACACACATTTGTATTATATCATATATAAGAAAAAATATTAAATCTTTGAATTGGTATTGAGGCTTTTCATGATCTAAGTCCCGATTGTATCACTCCTTCTCTCCTGCCTCTATCAGATATGACCCATGTAGGTCTAGTTTCTTAAATATGTTGTGTTGTAATTATTTTTTAAAATATAGTTTATTTACTATTAGTCTTTGAGTTTAATTGGGGACGTACTTTTATTCTGTCCGTTTTTGGATACAGGTCTACCATTCAGTGCCTTACAGGGTTGCCTTGGCATGTTAATTTTTCTTATTCTTTTAAATATTATATTTTGAGTAAACAAACATTTTTAAAGGTCATTGTAGCTTAGCTGAATTTGATAAAGCAAAATGAACAGCGATGTGGGAATCAGAAGTGTTGGATTATCATTTCAGCACTGCTACTTACTGGCCACGTGACTGTCTAAAGCCCAAATTCATTAACTGTGGAGGAGGAAGAATATCCATACCCGGCCTATTGCCGGGTTGTTGTGAGGATCACAGGTTACGAAATTTATGATGATACTTTGTGCTTGGTAGAGTTCAATAAAAGGAAGATGTATTAAAATTAGGTGAAAGTACTGAAATTTGTTTTACCTTCTCAGTAAACACAGTAATATAAATGATAATAAATTTATTTGAACAACAGTTTTACTCAAATCTATTCATTCTATGGAAAGAAATTTTCTGCCTTAAGACACTTTCGAATTTTTTTCTTTGTTCTCATGGAGAATGTTGGTGTGTGTTTGTGTGTGCATGCGGCTGTCTGTGTATGTGGTTATTACTTACTATGATAGAGCACAGTTATGAATTTATCCAGTATTTTTTCAGGGATTACATTAAACTATGTTCATTTGCTTTATGATTTGCATACATAGAAAAAGAGCATTTTTATGATTCCCTTATTATGTCTTCTATATAAAATGCATACTATTAAACAGTAAAGTTATATGGAGTGAAAATTTCAGGATCACAATACTGATTCATTTACAACTATTTCAATGATAATGAAAATAAGAGAAAAGAAATGAAAAAAATCATTCTTTGAATTTCATCAGTACATTTCTAAATATCAAAGATTGAAAAAGTTCTTGCCTCTCACGTACTCATTTTTTTCATTTTTATTTTAAAGGAAGGAGACAGATGGACGAGGTGGTTGAGACATTGATGGATGTTTTAATTCAGAAAGCAGGTTTATGAGTCCAGAATATATCCTGCCAATTATCAACAGTAGCTTTGCTTTTGCCCTTGATTCATTGCTTTAGTGTGAAAAAAGAACCAACAGATGATACTTGTGTTGCTTGCAGACCCTGACATGACCCAAGAAGTGTTGACTGTGGAAAAGTGATGGTACTACCACATGCAACAGGCATGATTAACTGCTATGAGATAGCAGCAAAAGTACTTATCAGAATGTTAAATTTTGAGATGAATTTTGAGGGCAGGTGATGAAGACACTGAGTTATAATAATCACTTCCTATCTTACCCAACATTGAATTTTATAATTTGCCAGTTTTACACTTTACTGTTCACTCCTGTAAATTTATTTTGCATTTGATAATATAAAGCAATAATACTTACTCTTGATCTACACTTTGCAAAGGCCAAGCCTACTCAATCTCTCTTTCCTTACATATTTTAATATTTTAAACAATATCCTTAATATTCATATATACTACACAGATTTTAAACAGTGTACTTAATGTTCATATATACTAGCAGATTTTACAATAATGATAGTGATTTGATTTCGTGGCATTTTCATTTTAGTCACAATTTCCCAGGGAAATTACAATTTTTAAAAGTGATGCAAAACTGCTCAATTCTCTCATTCTTTCTCATCTTTCGATTTTTCCCTTCTTGGGCCTTAGTTTTTAATTTAAGCAAAAAACTATATATAGTTATATATATAGTTATAGTTATATATAGTTATAGTTATATATATAGTTATAGATATATGTATATACACAAACACACACACATATAACAAAATGTCTCTTAGTGGAATATTTTTGAAGTCAAACCCATTTCTAAAATTGTTATTGTTGGCTTAATTGAAAATTGCTTTTGGAAAATAAATCAATATTGATATTTATATTCTCTTCACTTATTATTTTAACTTACCTTTCAGTAATAGCAGTTATATTAACCTTTTATTGAGCCCTCACTATTACCTGAGTCTACACTAGAGGTTTTATATGCAATTTCATATCTAATTCTCATAACTGTGTTACAGATGATAACATTGAGGCTCAGAGAGACCAAATAATTTCCCCATATTCACACTGTTCACCTGATTGATGGAATAGGATATTTATTAAGATCTGTCTGACTCCATCACTAAACAAAGCCTCTCAAGTTTTATCTTCTAAATTTTTTTTTCTGCATCTGGACTCTATTTTGCACTTTGTGGGATTTTCAAATGATTTTTTTCTTCCATTTTTGCCACAAGATACTTAATGTAGAGAATGTTAGAGCAAACTGTACAACCAGACAAGAGAAAGAGATCTGGGGTTTCAGAGTGGGTTCCAATTATTATTCAACCACTTTTTTACTATCAATCCCTCAGCACAGCACAAGCACTCTAACCCTAGTTTTTACATGTAAACTGATCTTGCATGAGGAATCAATGTGATAATATGTAAAATATTAATGTAATATATAACATGGTAATTCAAACACTAGCATACTGAACAAAATTATTATGTAACATACGATTTAACATTTCAATTTTTAATTAAAATATAATTTTGTATTTGCCTTTTGAATCATTGACAGATTCTGTTCATCGATGATACTTTTTAATGCAGAAATTTCTGGAAGTAGTTACGAAGAGAGACTCTGGAAAATAAACAGAAACTTACTTCCACTACTGAGTCATAAATGACAGCACTATGGTAACTAGAGGTCTTTAGATAGAAAAGTGTGATTGAAAATCACTTCTGTCTTTGTTGAATGCAGTAATTTCTAGAAAGAAAGTCACTGGTTTACAGATTATATATTCAGGCCCCTTAAACTAATTTATGTGTATTTTAGTTTAGCTAAGTGTCACAAACTTTCTACTAATTTCAACACATCAATTAATTTGGGGCACAACTTTATGAGGCATTGGAAAGATTTTATTTTTGCTAATATCACTCTATCTTATTTTTACTTTTGAAGATGTATTGATATAATGGTATAGTCTTTAAATGATCAATAGTAGGATATAGCCAGTCATGTGATGGTAATATTTAGCAACCTGTTCTTCAGGATAAAATAAACACACACACACACACACCTGCTTATATTGTTTGCTAATTTCTTTGGTGTAAATATTCCTACCATCACTGATTTCCAGCTACCAATGTGATGTCACTAAACGTGGAGCTGAGGAGAACTCTAGCACATTACTAAATACAGCTATCAGCAAATATTCTTGTCAAGCCAACATATGCATTTGGTGTGACATCTTGGGTCGTGTACATGGGTCTAAGAATAATGACAGAGAATTTGGAAATAGGAACAAGTTGCTATAAAGCAAATAAAAATGGCAATATTCTTTAGTTATCAGATGACCCATGTTAAACTTTTCTAACTAAAAATGGTATAATCTTAACTCATATATACTGACATACTCTATGCCAAGCTTCCCATGTTAGGAATGTAGTGATTTATATTGAACTAATTTAGAACACACAAAGTCTCTTCTTTATAGAACAATACTGTTTTGAAATTTGCCAACCTATCTTATTTTATTTTCTCTTAAATTTAAGTAAATAATAAAAAGAGAAAATCATAGATTACAAAAATGCCCATTAGTCTTAAGAAAAAATAATCAACTATAGAAGACAAACCGTTAATTTACCTCACTAGATACAAGGGATTGCTGAGACTTCACAATAAAAAAAAATTAGTAAATGTATCCCCAAAGTTAGAAGCACACATACTTGAAAAAATTTGACTTAATTTTGACTTGAATTTTTTTCCTTTTATGACCCAATTGAGACAATAACAATTTTCCTTGTCTCTAAAGCATAAACAATTCCTAATAATAAAAATTCCTTGACTTAACTGGTTCTAACTATTTTTTGCTTCAGTTATTATTTGCACAATTAAAATAAAATAAAGCTCAACATTGTAGAATGAGAGCAAATATGTGGTTAGGGTTGGTGATGTAATTTTTATGCTGCTTGCCGTACATATGCAAAGGTTGAATACATTTTGCCCTTTATTTTCTGCTTTTGTATTTTTGAAGTTGATGGCAAGAATTTTCAAAAAATGTTACTTAAATGGACAACCTGAGCATTAACTTTTATTTCTCTCACTTACTAAATCTTGCAAAGTTTATATCCACATATTTTAAAATTAACTCTCTCTAGGCTTTACTTAAAAACACTTTATTGGTGACAAAATCTCTCATCATTTGCTTGTCTGTAAAGATTTTGTCACCACCAGGCCTGCCTTACAAGAGCTCCTGATGAAGGAAGCACTAAACATGGAAAGAAATAATCGGCACCAGCCACTGCAATAAACATAGCAAATTTTAAAGACCATTGACAATATGAAAAAACTGCATCAACTAAGAGGCAAAATAGCCAGCTAGCATCAAAATAACAGGATCAAATTCAAACATAACAATATTAACCTTAAATGTAAATGGGCTAAATGCCCCAGTTAAAAGACACAGACTGGCAAATTGGATAGAGAGTCAAGACCCACCGGTGTGCTGTATTCAGGAGACCCATCTCAAGTGTAAAGACACACATAGGCTCAAAATAGAGGGATGGAGGAATATTTACCAAGCAAACATAAAGCAATAAAAAGCAGGGGTTGCATTTCTAGTCTCTGATAAAACAGACTTTAAACCAACAAAGATCAAAAGAGACAAAGAAGGGCATTACATAATGGTAAAGGGATCAATGCAACAAGAAGAGTTAACTATCCTAAATATATATGCACCCAATACAGGGGCACCCAGATTCATAAAGCAAGTTCTTAGAGACCTACAAAGAGACTTAGACTCCCACACAATAATAGTGGAAGAGTTTAATACCCCACTGTCAATATTAGACAGATCAATGAGACAGAAAATAAATTAACAAGAATATCCAGGACTTGAACTCAGCTCTGGACCAAGAAGACATAATAGACATCTACAGAATTCTCCACCCCAAATCAACAGAATACACATTCTTCTCAGCACCACACTGCACTTATTCTAAAATTGACCACATAATTGGAAGTAAAACACTCCTCAGCAAATGCAAAAGAACAAAAATCATAACAAACAGTCTCTCAGACCACAGTGCAAACAAATTAGGGCTCAGGATTAAGAAACTCACTCAAAACTGCCCAACTACATGGAAACTGAACAACCTGCTCCTGAATGACTACTGGGTACATAACGAAATGAAAGCAGAAATAAAGACGTTATTTGAAACCAATGAGAACAAAGACACAACATACCAGAATCTCTGGGACACATTTAAAGCAGTTTTTAGAGGGAAACTTATAGCACTAAATGCCCACAAGAGAAAGTAGGAAAGATCTAAAATTGACCTCCTAACATCACAATTAAGAAAAGTACAGAAGCGAGAGCAAACAAATTCAAAAGCTAGCAGAAGACAAGAAATAACTAACATCAGAGCAGAACTGAAGGAGATAGAGACACGAAAAACACTTCAAAAGAATCAATGAATCCAGGAGCTGGATTTTGAAAAGATCAACAAAATAGATAGACTGCTAGCCAAACTAATAAAGAAAAAAAGACAGAAGCATCAAATAGATGCAATTAAAAAAAAAAACAGGATATCACCACTGATCCTACAGAAATACATACTAACATCAGAAATACAGAAATACATATAAACACCTCTACACAAATAAACTATAAAATCTAGAAGAAATGGATAAATTCCTGGACACATACACCATCCCAAGACTAAACCAGGAAGAAGTCAAATCCCTGAACAGACCAATAACTAGTTCTGAAATTGAGGCAGCAATTAATAGCCTACAAACCACAAAAAGCCCAGGACTGGACAAATTCACAGCCAAATTCTACCAGAGGTACAAAGAGAAGCTGGTAACATTCCTTCTCAAACCAAACACCGCATGTTCTCACTCATAGGTGGGAATTGAACAATGAGAGCACATGGACACAGGAAGGGGAACATCACACACCAGGGCCTGTTGTGGGGTGGGGGGATGGGGTAGAGATAGCATTAGGAGATATACCTAATGTTAAATGACGAGTTAATGGGTGCAGCACACCAACATGGCACATGTATGCATATGTAACAAACCTGCACATTGTGCACATGTACCCTAAAACTTAAAGAGTAATAAAAAAAAGAAATGAATATTCAACAAACATTTAAAAAAAATCCAAACAATAGAAAAAGAGGGAATTCTCCATAACTCATTTTATGAGGCCAGCATCATTCAGATACTAAAAGCTGACAGAGACACAACAAAAAAAGAAAATTTCAGGCCAATATCCCTGATGAACACCAATGCGAAAATCTTCAATAAAATACTGGCAAACTGAACCCAGCAGCACATCAAAAAGCTTATCCGCCGCAATGAAGTCAAGTTCACACCTGAGATTCAAGACTGTTTCAACATACACAAATCAAGAAACGTAATCCATCACATAATCAGAACCAATGACAAAAACCACACGATTATCTCAATAGATGCAGGAAAGGCCTCCAACAAAATTCAACCCCGCTTTATGCTGAAAACTCTCAGTAAACTAGATATTGATGGAACATATCTCAACATAGTAACAGCTATTTATGACAAACCCCAGCCAATATCATACTGAATGGGCAAAAACTGGAAGGATTCCCTTTGAAAACCGACACAAATAAGGATGGCCCTCTCCCAAAACTCCTCCTCAACACAGTATTGGAAGTTCTGGCTAGGGCAATCAGGCAAGAGAAAGAAAGAAAGCATATTCAGACAAGAAGAGAGGAAGTCAAATTGTCTCGGTTTGCAGATGACATGATTGTATATGTAGAAGATTCTATCATCTCATCCCAAAATCTCCTTAAGCTGATAAGCAACTTCAGCAAAGTCTCAGGATACAAAATCAATGTGCAAAAATCCAAGCATTCCTATACACTAATAACAGACAAACAGAAAACGAAATCATGAGTGAATGCCCATTCCCAATTGCTACACAGAGAAGAAAATACCTAGGAATACAACTTACAAGGGATGTGAAGGACCTCTTCAAGGAGAACTGCAAAACACTCCTCGAGGAAATACAAGAGGACACAAATAAAAGGAAAAATGTTCCATGCTCATACACAGGAAGAATAAATATCGTGAAAATGGCCATACTGACCAAAGTAATGTATAGATTCAATCCTATCCCCATCAAGCTATCATTGACTGTCTTCACAGACTTAGAAAACATTACTTTAAATTTCATACGGAACCAAAAAAGAGTCTGCATAGCCAAGACAATTCTAAGCAAAAAGAACAAAGCTGGAGGCATCACATTACCTGACTTCAAACTATGCTACAAGTATACAGTAACCAAAACAGCATGGTACTGGAACCAAAACAGATATATAGACCAATGGACCAGAATAGAGGCCTCAGATGTAAAACCACTCATCTACAACCATCAGATCTTTGACAAACCTGACAAAAGCAAGCAATGGGGAAAGGATTCCTTATTTAATAAACGGTGTTGGGAAAACTGGCTAGCCCTATGCAGAAAACTGAAACTGGACCCCTTCCTTACACCTTATACAAAAATTAACTTAAGATGGAGTAAAGACTTAAACATAAGACCTAAAACCATAAAAACCCTAGAAGAAAACCTAGGCAATACCATTCAGGACATAGGCATGGGCAAAGACTTCATGACTAAAACACCAAAAGCAATGCAACCAAAGCCAAAATTGACAAATGGGATCTAATTAAACTAAAGAGCTTCTGCACAGCAAAAGAAACTATCATCAGAGGGAACAGGCAACCTACAGAATGGAAGAAAAATTTTGCAATCTATCCATCTGACAAAGGGCTAATATCCAGAATCTACAGAGAACTTAAACAAATTTACAAGTAAAAAACAATTCCTTCAAAAAGTTGAAGGATATGAACAGACACTTCTCAAAAGAAGACATTTATGTAGCCAACAAATATGAAAAAAAGCTCATCATCACTGGTCATTAGAGAAATGCAAATCAAAACCACAATGAGATACCATCTCATGCCAGTTGGAATGACGATCATTAAAAAGTCAGGAAACAACAGATGCTAGAAAGGTTGTGGAAAAATAGGAACACTTTTACGCTGTTGGTGGGAGTGTAAATTAGATAAACTATTGTGGAAGACAATATGGCAATTCCTCAAGGATCTAGAACTAGAAATACCATTTGACCCAGCAATCCCATTAGTGGGTATACACTCAAAGGATTATAAATCATTCTACTATAAAGACACATGCACATGAATGTTTATTGTGGCACTATTCACAATAGCAAAGACTTGGAACTAACCCAAATGCCCATCAATGATAGACTGGATAAAGAAAATGTGGCACATATACACCATGGAATACTATGCAGCCATAAAAAAGGATGAGTTTATGTCCTTTACAGGGACATGGATGAAGCTGGAAACCATCATTCTCAGCAAACTAACACAAGAACAGAAAACCAAACACCGCATATTCTCACTCATAAGTGGGAGTTTGAACAATGAGAACACATGGACACAGGTAGAGGAACATCACACACTGGAGCCTGTCAGGGGGGTAAGGGGCTAGGGTAGGGATAGCATTAGGAGAAATACCTAATGTAGGTGACGGGTTGATGGTTCAGCAAACCACCATGGCATGTGTATACCTATGTAACAAACCTGCACGTTCTGCACATGTACTCCAGAACTTAAAGTATAATAATATAAAAAAACTTTATTAAGCTTTTTTCCAGTCCCTGTTGCATATATAAACAATTGTTATAATATGATCATCAGGTTACGATGATTGATTGAGATCACATATATTAAAGGCATAATTAAGACAATATGTGACACATGGTATATGCTTAATAAATGCTAACAGTGATTGTCATTATTATTATTATTATTGTCATTCATTCACTCAATAATAGTTATTGAGTGTCTTTTATATGTCATACACCATTGCGGGTTCTGGAGATTCAGCAGCAAGTCAACCAAGTTTCCTTCTCTCATGGAAATTACATTATAGTAGGTGAACAAAGAAAATAAAATAATTTAGATTATGGCTGGTGACAAGAAGTGTTTTGTTGAGAAAGAAAGTGAGTACATAAATAGAGAATGATGCAGTATGGGGTTGCAGAGAGAGGGGTGCCATTTACACAGACTGTCCATAAAGTGAAATTTGAGTAATGCCCTGAATGATGTTCAGGAAAACATCTTCTGGGTGACTGAGGGAAGAACATTCCAGGATGAAGGAACAGAAAATGCAAAAGCTTTGAGTACATTTTGTGTTCATGAATGACTAGTGAGGCCAGGGTGGCTGGAACAGAGTATACTGGGCAGAGAAGGTGGAGAGGACATCCATAAAAGAAAGCAGGACACGGTCATTTAGGGCTGTATTTTAATGTTTCTGTTTGTCAGTCTTTCTGCTTTCTCCTTGCCCCACTCACCTTTACAGGTTACAAAGCCACCCGGTATCTCTCTAAAATGCAATTCAACAACTCTACTCTTTTGCTGAACAGCTTTCTGGGGTGTACCTTCATTTACAGGTCACTTTCAATAACATTCAAGGGTGGCCATGGTTTGCCCTCTGACTTGTTCCTTGACACATATCTAGTCATGCAGTGCCTTGCATTTTAAGCTTTCAAAGCCCCATGTTGGGTTGGTTCCCCCCAGGCACAGCATGCTAAGTTTATTAGCATTTATTACATCTCATTTTCTCCTTCCTGTGTCTAAATAATCTTTACTCACCTACTGAAATTCAGTCCGCTGTCATTTCCTCTGGGAAGTTATTTGTAACTGACTTGGGTTTGAAATAGCTGTCCCTTCTTCCTTTTCATGTATTCTGCACATTTCATTTGTGATTAATGCATTTATTCCCTCCATTAGTTTTGGTGCTCCTTGAAATTAGGTGATGGGAGTTCCTTTCAAGGTTAAGCACTGCAACTGACATATATTAGACAATATTTAATAGGTGAATAAATGATTAAGTAAAATATCCCTAAGAAAGTTTTCCGTCTCCCATTGGAACACAATAACTATATAAATTTCCAAATGTTTCAAAATTATTATAGAAAGTGAGAACATTATGTTCACCTTTTTCATATAATATACTTTTATCTTTCCTTCAGAATTGAAATAAACTGAAGGCTTGCCTCAGATCATAAACTACTTTTGGTAACTTCAGTACACATGCATTTAAATTAGCTTTATAAAATCTTTGAACACACTTGCCAGTATTTATAGGGATATTCTTTTTTGGACAAGTACATTCACTGTTGAGGAGTACAAATTTTTTCTTCTTTAGAATAATCATTTTAGAACTCACTTTCTTATTCTAAGCAGTAAATCCCTTAAAGACTCATTCTAAATGGTCTCCTGTGATTCAAGAAACCAAGAGACAACTGATCATGTTGAAAAACAACAAACACTTCTTTCTGGTTAAATAAGCATTTTGATAACCTTGACTAGAAGAACTCAATTCGATTGTTGAGCCCAAGCAACCTATTTCTATTCACATGTTTTTGCTTTTTAAAACGTTAGTTGCTTACCTTAGAAATAAGAAGTCAATAGGAAATAATGCCGTCAATAAAAAAGTGCCATTTAATAAAAAAATCACACTTGAGGACAGAAAAAAAATTTTAAGATTATTTTTCTATGGGTTTCTCAAGTAATCTTCTGAGTTCAATACTCGTGTCAGTGAAGTGTTTTGTAACAATCCAATTTAAAATCTACAGCAGAGCTTTCAATGTCCACTCAAAACCTAATGCACTTTCAATCAACAGATAACACAAAATTTTAATAAAGAAATATTTATTATAATCATAAAATTGTATACCAGAAAAATTGCCCTGAAGCTAGTCTTTATTTCTTTGTGTTATCTGGAATTGTATGCCATAACTCTGACATATGGGGTTATCACATCAAATAAAGGCATAAACTGTTTTCACTTCTACGGTTTAATTGGAAAAAGCTGATTTCAAAAAAGAAATGTTGCTGAATGCTTATTAAATGGCTTTAAAAATACATCATTGTCTTCCAGAATTTTATAAAGTATCTGGAATGTCAAGTTCAGGGTTTATTTATTTTATATGCTTGAATATCTAGGAAAATTGTGCACTGAACTTATCAATGCTTAGTATTATTTATGGTACAGAATGTTCTTTTACTGTGTGTGTAAATACTAGAGTATTTCCTTCTGCAATTAAAGGTTTCCATACATTTTCCCTTTATGTTTAAAAATTACTATAATAGTAGTCATCATTTCTTATGTTTAGTTTAACTCATTTAGAAAAATAATGACAATCATAACTTTATTATGGTAATTAACATATAAAAATCATTATTAATATAAATGAAATGAAAATTTATAAAAGAGTAAATAAGTAGAGAAAGACAAATTAATATTGTTTCTGAAGTTAGACTGGCAGAAAGCTTAGAAATTGACTAGTTATACTTTTACTAATCTAGGGATATTAGAAAACTCCTTGAATATATCTTTCTCATATGAATTAGTAAAAGTCCTCATAAATGAGCAAAATTTAAATTTAACATACCTATCGACCCCCGATATATCCAGATATGTGTGTTTAAAAGAACATAAGTATGTGAAAGTCACAATACTCCCCTTTAATATAGTGGGAGAAAAAGGGCATTTTCCCAAATTGCCCTGAAGCTAGTCTTTTTTCCTTTGTGTTATTGGGATAAAATGTTAGTATACATGCTTGATGAAATACACACACATTCCCAAATCAGGGGGATGAAAATAAGAAAAAGTCATGGGTGAGGTGGATTTGAAAGAAGTAGAATTTGTTGAGGCAGTGATTATGTTAAGAGAGGAGCAGAAGATAATGAAATAGTAAAATCCCTGAGGTAGGAAAACAGCCACATCCAGTGGAAAGCAATATCTTTATATAATTGATCCATATAATTCATTTTTCTGGGGAAGGCCATGCGGAAAGGCTGATTTAGATATGAAAATAGTGGGCCTTGACTGCCACAGTATGTCATCTGCACATTGTCTCTATACAAGGAAGAGAACATAAAGCTTTTTGAGCACTGGTTTCAGGAGCCTTACTCTTGCTCTAGTAATGTTATATAGACTCGATTGTAAGAGATTATATAGTTCCTTACAGTTGGCAGACTATGGACAGGTTGTCTACACAGTGGCAAGCATACACCTCAAGGTGTTTCTTATGTGTTCTACAGAAATAAAGGAAGATATATAAGAATATATTTCCTTAAACTCATAAACGAAGACAAATATCTCATGTTTTTATTTACAAGTGGGACCTAAATAATGCGTACATGTAGACATAGAGTGTGGAATCACAGATATTGGAGACTTGGAAGGGTTGAGGGGTTGGAGGGAGGGTAGATGATGAGAAATTACATAATGGGTACAATGTACATTATTTGGGTGACAGATACCTTAAAATTCCTGACTTAACTACTATGCAATCTATACATGTGATCAAATTGCACTTGTACTCCATATATTTATATAAAAAATATTAGGAGAGCATTTAGTTTTTACAACTCAATTTATGGCTTGTCGTTGGGACTCTTGCTCATTTAGTAAAACGTGTATTCTCAGGGAGACTTGAATTCCATAGGACAGAGTGTTTGTCATTGTTCCCTCGCTGTCGCATAAACTTTCAGCTTATTTTGATATTATATAATTATATACCAAAATATCCTAAATATGATTAGTGTTTTAATAGAACACATTTGGATTGTAAAGTTTTACCTCATTTGTTATTGACATAAGTTATTATCATTAAAATCTTTGCAGCCCAATATTTTACTTGGTACTTTCATGTAGTCCTTCAAATAATTGTGAATCTTAAAGCTGAATTTTGTTATTTTTATTTTACAAAAATGGTGCTCTGAATTTGTTGACATTTTGTTGAATGACAAGTGACTGCCAGTAATAACCTATTGAGGTGTTATAAAATTGAGAATAAATATAAAAGTTCTGTTCTGTCAACAGAAAGGTGACCTTTTTACAATGAGTGGAAAAGTTATTTCTTTTCAAAACAAGCTTGTGCTATAGACATTGCCATTTTAAAAACAGGTGTTTGAAATTGTGCCAGTTATCACATAATTTTATTGTTATAATAAGGCTAGTAAGTCAGATTTAAATCCCTTATGTAACACATAAGAAAACCCAAAAAAGGTAATTGAAAATATAATTTTCTTATCTATGTAAAATCTTCTCAACAACTAGATTCAGGAGAAATTTAAACAAATTTACTATTCAATAATTTCCCATTCACTTCTAAGTGGTTATTATCAACTTTTTAATAAAGATCTGTGAATAGTTGGTTGTTTAGGTTAGATATGCTAATCAGCAGAAAGATATTGTCAATAGTGATAGCTTCCTTCCTTTTAGATCTATACATCTTTGATGGTATATTTTTCAGGCATGACAGTCATTAAAATATAGTTGTGAAATAAACTTATAACAAGGTTTATAAATTGCTAAACCACAAAACGAAGATGATCAAAAATAGAATAGCAGAATTAATGAAATTTCTTTCATTATTATCGATATTATATTTTATTTGGCCTAAGGCCTTTTTCAATAATTTAAAACTAAAATATACATATGTTCCTTTAAGAATCTCCATCTGTATAAATGCATTATTGTGCAGATAATGTTTACAACAACATGACATTTATAACTAAATCCATATTAATATTTGAAGAGACCCCTGGTATAGCTTAGGAATTTCTTTATTTTCATATATATGGACTTTTTCCTTTAAATAAAATCTTCCTGAAGATTCAGCCACATATGTTAATAACACACACATTTTTGTTTTGAAGGTGAATTTGCTATGGGCTTTGGGGCATATGTGAGAAATGGCAATCATTCAGCACCTTCTTTCCTGACTTCTCTCAACAGCTGGAAAGCCCTGGATCCGATAGAACTGTTTGTAAAGCATGAATGTAAATGATGATTAAAGATTACTTTGAATAGGGTAATGGCATATATGAGTTGTTTCAACTTTTTAGTTAAAACTTCTTTCTTTTTAATTTAAGCTATATTAAGTTTCATTTTAATTGGAAGATATCTGACCATTTAGTAATACACATATAAACACATATAAATATTTTGACAGATTAAAGATGGTCACAAATTCTTTGACATCCCTCCTTTTGAAAGTGGGGGACTAAGTTCCATCCCCTCAAATCTAGCCTTTGAGCATGCAGAAGTGAGGTTTGTCAGTTTTGGACCTAGTTTGTGAGAGGCTTGGAAGTTTCCACTTTGTTTTACTTGGAGCTCTGGACTTAGTGTCCAGACTGTGTGAAAGCCCAAGGTAACCACATGAAGAGGCCATGAGAAGGGAGAGGAGAGTGGTGGGGGTGGGGGTGGGTTGAGAAGAGAGAGAGAGAGAGAGAGAGAGAGAGAAACACAGAGACAGAAAAACTTCACTAGAGAAACTTCACTAGCTTCAGCTGATTCAGCCCCAGCCATTCTAATTATCCCAGCAGAGGCCCCAAAGGTTGTGATGCTGAGAAAATCCAGGCTTTGCCCAGACTTCTGACCCAAAGAATATTGAAACACAATAATAAATTGTTGTTTGAATCTCTTCATTTTGGGTAGTTAACAAAAACTACTCAAAAGCACTTGGTGAAATAATTCAAATGACATTTGAATAAATTTTATTTTGAAAATGTTCTGTTCTTAGATGATATTATTTCTGCAGACAAACAAAAAGAAATGTTAGCTCGTGCATGTTAATAATAAATTGCTTATTAGCTTTTAGTTGGCTTTATTACAGTTCTTAATTCCTATAACTGAGAATGCAGTCCCATTATTCTTTGCACTTACAGTAGATTGCTTCTAGTTTCACTTTATTTATGTCACTGCCAGAGAACACCCAGACTTTTCACACTGCTGTTTCCTTCCATATATTTGCAAAATAATACCATATTTGTGAACATTGTCACACCATTTAAAACTTCTGCCATGTATTGTGGTCAATTCCTTGCCAATAAACATTCTTATACAAATGATTTCTATATCTTCATAGTATTTCATAATTTTGTTTAAATATGCTTTATTTTTTACTTTTAATCATTTTGGTCATGATTACTTTCCCTTATGATTTCAGGGAGGCTGCTATAGGTGCAGCCATCATGACAATGTTCAAGGCAAGAAGAGAAAAAGACAGCAACACGTAGATCTGTGGGATATTAACAAAAAGATGTAGATTTTATAGAAATGGCCACAAATATATAATATTCCTCATTCTGTTGACCATTCTGCCTCCAGAACATGATGGCCTGGTTTAGCTAGACACATTTTTTCCTCTCAAATTGAAGATTATTTTAACAGAGAAAACAAGGTTGTCGGTAATGGTTTTGCCACTGTTCACTCTTAATCTATTAGAAGTCAAAAAATATGCTTGGAAAGATAGATTGATAGATAGAAAGATAGATAGATAGACAGATAGATACATAAAATAGATGGATGAATAAATAGATAAAATACCCACTACCCATGTAAGCTAGATTTCTGGAACATGTAATAAAAAGGATTTGGGGAATTTAAATTTTTTTCTTATAAATCTGTATAATTTGAAATATCCTATAGTCATATTTGATATTAACCATGTAGACTGACTTAGATGTTTAAAATAATGCAAATTGAATAGAAATGCTCATAGGAACATAAATAAGAGGCATTTGCCTGATTCAAATTTGGGTTTTAAAATTGAGCATAAAAGAAAAGGTTTGACTTGAATTTTTGTTTTTGCAAAGACTAGATACAGAATGAGCAACCTATCATTAGGTTAAAGTACAAGACCAAACTAAGAAATATCCAAACAAAAATATTTGTAGATTGACTAGGATATAACATATCATATCTCAATATTATTTCAGTTACTCAGTACTCCATATTGGAGCATGTTTTCTGTTTATTTACTGTGAGTTTTTAAATGTTGATGTATATAATGCAATTCTCACACCCTCACTTCATTCTTGAAGACTTGGATGCTGTTAGTGTCTCATTTGCCAATCCAAATTTCTATTGCTGTATGCTATTACTTAATATTTCCGGCATTCATGTCATTGTCATATGTTTTTCTTTCCATTCAGAATATTCCCTACATTGAGAGTAAAAGTGACGTATTTTCTTTTTTCCTTCAGAAAAGTGATACAGTTTTTACTTTTTCAGTTGTTAAAAAAAAAGCTAAGCTTCAATGTGTGCGTGTGTGTGTGTGTGTGTATATATATATAACTTCAATATGTAAGATTTACATTTATTAACATACCCTTAGCTTTAAAAGGTTTTCTGTCCCAAATATACATTACACAAACAAGCATTATACAACACCACGAGGTTTGTAGTCTGAGGAGGAATGCTTGATTTAAATTGTGACTGCAGCAGTTATTATCACAGATAACCCTGATAGAAATTGATAAAAAAGGAAACACTATTTTTTCCCTATCTTTTCTTTTTAACTTTGTGTCTTCCATCAGGAGTCCTGTCAATTCCATGACTCAGTCTTTTCATATACACAGTAAGTATTTTTGAACTACTGTAAACAAAACTCTGGAAATACACTGGTGAACAAGATAATCCTTGTCCTGGGCCAGGGCATAGTGGCTCACGCCTGTAATCCTAGCACTTTGGGAGGCCAAGGTGGGTGGATGTCTTGACCAGGAATTTAAGACCAGCCTGGGCAAAACAGCAAGACCTTGTCTCCACTAAATACGTACATACATACACACATACACACATGCATACACACATACACACATGCATACATACGTACATACATACATAGCCTGGCATAGTAGTGTGCATCTATAGTCACAGCTACTTGGGAGGTTGAGGCAGGAGTGTCATTTGAGCCCATGAGTTTGAGGCTGCAGGGAGCTATGATTGTGTCATTTCACTCCACCCTCGGTGGCAGGGAGAAGCCCTGTCTCTATAAAATAAAAGAATAATCCTCGTCTTAAGAAAATTTGTAGGCAAGTGATAAACACTTGAACTTAAGGATCTTGTATTTTTGTTCTCAGTGGTCTAAAAAACTGTTATGCTCAATTACTAATTAGGCTTTGTAATAGAGGTATGACCAATCTCTCCTGCAATCAAAATACTTTATCTTTTTTAGTTTTATTACTTTTGAGATATAAGCAAATTGATAAAATGATGAATGTTAAAACTAAGAGAGCTAAAACAGGAAAAGAAAGGATAAAATGTATATGAAAAGTATATTTATTTAAAATGTATAAGAATTAATGTACATTAGATGAGTTATTTAGAAAATTGGAGGAATTTAAGATGGCACCAATATCTAGATAGAATGACATGGTGGATCCTCATGCTATCTTCCAAGAAATGAAATAGTGGAAACAATTTTGGAGAGACGAAAGAAGAGCAGTTCAGGTTTGAACATTTAAGCTACATAGTGGTAGAGATATAACTCATGGTTTGAATTTCAAAATAGAAACCTGAATTATGAAATACATTGAGTGGTATAAAATGTAAATTATAATTAACAATAGAGGTAGTTAATAGAATCTTGGGAGAATGTAGAGTGAGAAGAGAGCAGAAACTTGGGAAGTGGCCACTTTAAAGGGACAAGCAAGATGACAAAAGTATGTCTATTATAAAGACCAGAAGAGTCTTTCCCTGAGAGGTAGTAGGAACAGATGGAAAGAGAGTCTTCACAGAAGCCAGTGAATATGGAGTAGGGATAGACCACAGCATCATATACTGCCAAGGAGTTGAGAAATCTAAGGAGTGAAAAATCCATTTGGATTCAGCAACTGCATAATTATTCAGTTGAATTAGAATGGGTCAGTAGAATCCTATTGATAGAAGTGGTGCTGTTTAATGACCTCTTTTCTGGAAGACAATACACAAACCAAAGCATGAAACTGACTTTCAGCATTTACCAGATTCTAAGGTGTGAATACTCCCTCCATGGCTGATTTGAGGCTCTCAATTTTTGTGGAGATACAAATCATTATGGGGAACCATTCTATGAAATTTAGACCATACAGATACAATAGATACTAACAACTTTGAGGGCATAGAATATAATGACTTATAGAAAGATAATTAGGAAGTGATAAGTTTTGAATAACTGCTGCCTTTGTTTTAATATAATTTATTTAATTGCAACTTTATATACTAATTTATTTTTAATAATGCTGTGTTAGGCTCAAAGTGTTCCTGAAAATTTAACAACTGGCAAAGAGTACCAGTATGACCCAGCTCCAACACCCTACTGTCTAGAGGCCTAATAGGAATGGATTGAGGAATAAGTAGAGATGAGGAACTAGACAAAATAAAGATTAGACAACAAATTCCAGCAAATTGGTTGTAAAAAGCATCAAAATTATAAAGGTGTATGTGTGTATACTTACTCATACGTGTACATGTACATGTACATGTTTTTAAAAGAAAAAAGTGTTGCTCATATGTGTGCAGTGAGTGTAATGAAGCCAGTGGAGAGAGAAAGTTTTACAAAAAAGAATTAATGACTACATCATATCTCTACCTTGCTATTGGGTATCATCTGGATGAAATTATTTCATTCATATCATGTGTCAATGATATACCACTAATAATGTATTACTCTCTGTTGTTGTTATTGGTATTAGGCATTAAATGAGCTATTGCTTGCAATACACTAAACTGAAACTACTAATAAATAAATTGAAGGTTAAAATTTAGCTTATTACACAGTGAATACATGGATTAAATCTAGTTATACGTTCACGTTCTTATAAGGAATTATTAACATTATTTAGTCTCTTCCTTTCTCACCTTCCCTTCAATTCCAGAAGTAAGGGGTTTTATTTACCAAATCCAGCAGCACATCAAAAAGCTTATCCACCATGATCAAGTGGGCTTCATCCCTGGGATGCAAGGCTGGTTCAATATACACAAATCAATAAATGTAATCCAACGTATAAACAGAACCAAAGACAAAAACCACATGATTATCTCAATAGATGCAGAAAAGGCCTTTGACAAAATTCAACAACGCTTCATGGTAAAAACTCTCAATAAATTAGGTATTGATGGGACGTATCTCAAAATAATAAGAGCTATCTATGACAAACCCACAGCCAATATCATACTGAATGGGCAAAAACTGGAAGCATTCCCTTTGAAAACTGGCACAAGACAGGGATGCCCTCTCTCACCACTCCTATTCAACATAGTGTTGGAAGTTCTGGCCAGGGCAATTAGGCAGGAGAAGGAAATAAAGCGTATTCGATTAGGAAAAGAGGAAGTCAAATTGTCCCTGTTTGCAGACGACATGATTGTATATGTAGAAAACCCCATTGTCTCAGCCCAAAATCTCCTTAAGCTGATAAGCAACTTCAGCAAAGTCTCAGGATACAAAATCAATGTACAAAAATCACAAGCATTCTTATACACCAATAACAGACAAACAGAGAGCCAAATCATGAGTGAACTCCCATTCATAATTGCTTCAAAGAGAATAAAATACGTAGGAATCCAACTTACAAGGGATATGAAGGACCTCTTCAAGGAGAACTACAAACCACTGCTCAAGGAAATAAAAGAGGATACAAACAAATGGAAGAACATTCCATGCTAATGGGTAGGAAGAATCAATATCGTGAAAATGGCCATACCGCCCAAAGTAATTTATAGATTCAATGCCATCCCCATCAAGCTACCAACGACTTTCTTCACAGAATTGGAAAAAACTACTTTAAAGTTCATATGGAACCAAAAAAGAGCCTGCATCACCAAGTCAATCCTAAGCCAAAAGAACAAAGCTGGAGGCATCACGCTACCTGACTTCAAACTATACTACAAGGCTACAGTAACCAAAACAGCATGATACTGGTACCAAACAGAGATATAGATCAATGGAACAGAACAGAGCCCTCAGAAATAACACCGTATATCTACAACTATCTGATCTTTGACAAACCTGAGAAAAACAAGCAATGGGGAAAGGATTCCCTACTTAATAAATGGTGTTGGGAAAACTGGCTAGCCAGATGTAGAAAGCTGAAACTGGATCCCTTCCTTACACCTTATACAAAAATTAATTCAAGATGGATTAAAGACTTAAATGTTAGACCTAAAACCATACAAACCCTAGAAGAAAACCTAGGCAATACCATTCAGGACATAGGCATGGGCAAGGACTTCATGTCTAAAACACCAGAAGCAATGGCAACAAAAGACAAAATTCACAATGGTATCTAATTAAACTAAAGAGCTTCTGCACAGCAAAAGAAACTACCATCAGAGTGAACAGACAACCTACAGAATGAGGGAAAATTTTCGCAACCTACTCATCTGACAAAGGGCTAATATCCAGAATCTATGATGAACTCAAACAAATTTACAAGAAAAAAACAAACAACCCCATCAAAAAGTGGGCAAAGGATATGAACAGACACTTCTCAAAAGAAGACATTTATGCAGCCAAAAGACACATGAAAAAATGCTCATCATCACTGGCCATCAGAGAAATGCAAATCAAAACCACAATGAGATACCATCTCACACCAGTTAGAATGGTGATCATTAAAAAGTCAGGAAACAACAGGTGCTGGAGAGGATGTGGAGAAATAGGAACACTTTTACACTGTTGGTGAGACTGTAAACTAGTTCAACCATTGTGGAAGTCAGTGTGGCGATTCCTCAGGGATCTAGAACTAGAAATACCATTTGACCCAGCCATCCCATTACTGGGTATATACCCAAAGGACTATAAATCATGCTGCTATAAAGACACATGCACACGTATGTTTATTGCGGCACTATTCACAATAGCAAAGACTTGGAACCAACCCAAATGTCCAACAATGATAGACTGGATTAAGAAAATGTGGCACATATACACCATGGAATACTATGCAGCCGTAAAAAATGATGAGTTCATGTCCTTTGTAGGGACATGGATGAAATTGGAAATCATCATTCTCAGTAAACTATCGCAAGGACAAAAAACCAAACACCACATGTTCTCACTCATAGATGGGAATTGAACAATGAGAACACATGGACACAGGAAGGGGAACATCACACTCTGGGGACTGTTGTGGGGTCGGGAGACGGGGGAGGGATAGCATTAGGAGATATACCTAATGCTAAATGATGAGTTAATGGGTGCAGTACACCAGCATGGCACATGTATACATATGTAACTAACCTGCACATTGTGCACATGTACCCTAAAACTTAAAGTATAATAATAATAAAAATAATAACCAGTTTATTCATTTAAATATGTATTTCTTTGTTTTTTAACAAATAAAATTTTCTTCACCTCTTTTCATATTTGTTTGGAGCTGACATAGATCTCACACCAAAATATGAGATCAACATTTTACAGAATTCACACTGATTACAGCTAATGAGCTATTCTTTTGTCCTATGTTGTATGTATTATGATTTTTTAAAGCTTTCTCTAAACTTTATAATCAAAATTGCATAGTACTGTCAAAGAAATTATTCTAAACTATGACTGTAATTAAAAGGAAATTCTATTTAAAGCAAAAACAGTTTATTATTAGATACAAAATAAAATGTAGGCCAGGCGTGGTGGGTCACGCCTGTAATTCCAACACTTTGGGAGGCTGAGGCTGGCAGATCATGAGGTCAGGAGATCGAGACCATCCTGGCAAATGTGGTGAAGTCCTGTCTCCACTAAAAATACAAAAATTAGCTGGGCGTGTTGGTGCACACCTGTAGTCCCAGATACTTGGGAGGCTGAGGCAGGAGACTCCCTTGAACCCAGGAGGCAGAGGTTGCAGTGAACAGAGATCGTGCCACTGCACTCCAGCCTGGTGACAGAGCTAGACTCCGTCTCAAAAAATAAATAAATACATAAATAAATAAAATACAAATAATTTAGAAAGCATGAAAGACCCTCAAGTAGCTTATCACATTGTAATTTCCAGATGTATTTCTTACTATTTTTCTTCATAGAGGATATATTACTAGCCAAGCAAAAGTAATGATTTCGGGACACAGTAGTATAACTGTAATATGTTAAAAGATTATTGGAATCAGTTTTGGAGACTCCATTTATAAGAATTTAAACACAAGCTGGTAAATCTATATCTGTCTATCTATAACATTTTTTGACCCGAAACAGCAAAAATGAAAAAATATTAACAATTGGTAAATTATTATACTAATATTAATTATGTAATGATTTTAATTATTTTTTCTGAAAATTTTTATAAAATATTTTTTAAATGGGGATCTAATGGACAAAATGGTTTTCTAAATAAATGTTAAATTATAGGGTGCCTATTTATTTATTCATAATTTTATAAGGGAGAAAATAGTTTCTTCATTTTTATAAACTTTTTACTTTAAAAATAAATAAAAGTCGTTCTTCTTCCAATCATGGTGGAGTAACTGGTACCAGATATACCCTTTTGATGCAATCATAAAGCTAGACAAAATATTTAAAATAATTTTTTTGGACATTAGCCAATATGCAGTAAAAAAAAAAAAATGACTGTGGAGACAGCTATAAGCTTGCCTCTGCACTTTTCCTGCAAGTAGATTTTAGACCAGAGCACGTGAAGACAGACACTAAGCAGAGATGACAGTACTTCGAGGTGAGGAGGCAGACATAAATTAGGGGCTGCGGCAAAAGTTGGAATTTGTGGAACAGAATATTGCAGAGAAGGGAACTGTGATGCAGGAAATCCTGGGTGTTGTATGAGATACACTGTCGGTGTTTTCAATAGAATTTTGAAATATGTATACACAGAGTCTGCAAGGCCTACCAGAGAGTAGTTACCACAAGGCTGAGAGGTAAGTGGAAACATTTGCACTGTGATGAGAAATGTTGGACTTTTTACTTAGCCAGAGTAGAGATATCTTACTGTGTACCTACGCACTTAGCTGATGTTTGAGAAAGACCATATTTTAGGAGAAAGAGTGATACTCCCTAGGACTAAGGAAAAATTGAAATATATCTCACCAAATGAAAGTAGAACAAACCTGAAAGGTTTGAGAGAATCCATTAGTAATTTAACTGCTCTCTTTTAATGAACATAATTTAATGTCCTTTAAATAAAGGTCACATAATCCAGACTCTACTCAGTGTATCACACAATGTCAGGTATGTAATCACTAATTAGTATGCAGGAAAATAAATTCCTCAATTGAGGTAAAAAGATAAGAGAAACAAATTTCAGTATGAACCACTGTTATAATTGGCCCACCTGTTATAATTGGCACACACAGGCTTTAAAACACTCATTATAAATATATTCTGGAAATAAAAAGAATAGCATGACATAATGAAGTAATGAATAGAGAATGTCAGTGGAGATATTCAACAGTCAAATGAACAAAGCAGAAATTCTAGAACAGGAAATTACAGTATCTGAAATTTTTAAAATTTCATGTGAGCTTAATCAAAGATTTGACTACAGAGAAAAAAAAAACTTTTTGCGAATTTGGATGCAGATCAATAGAAATTATCCCACTGGAGATAAAAAAAGGTGAATATGAAAAAAAACCTAAGTAGCTTATAGGCCAGTATCATGCATGCTTAGATATGCATAAGTAGAATTCCAGAAAGAGAGGAGATATTACGGGACAATAAAAAAATATTTTAAAAAAATGGCTTAAAATTTCCCAAAGGTGGAGTAAAATATGAAGCCACAGGCCCAAGCAGTATAGTTAACACCGAGTAAAAGAAATACAAAGAAAATCATAGTCATACACATTGTAATAAAACTATTATTAGCCACAGACAGAAAATTTTTAAAGCACTAATAGGGGGAAAAAGTAACATTATACGAATGGGACTATGATACATTTACTAACGAGATTCTCATTAGAAACAATGGAGATCAGAAGACAATTTAATGACATTGTTAAAGTGTTTGTTAAACAAACAAAAAAACTGTCATCCCAGATATTTAGTAAAAATATTCTTCAAAATTAAGGATAAAATATATACTTAAATAAATTAAATGTATGGAAATCTGTTACCAATTGACCTGAACTATCAGACATTATTAAGAAAGTTCTTCAGCCTGAAGGCACATGATACCAGATAAAAACTCAGATTTTCAGGAAGAATAAAAAGCACCATAAAGTACACACATGAATTAATATTTTTAAATAAACATATATACAACCTTTCTGTTTCTTACATTTGTAAGAGATGTGACTATTAATCCCCCAAATTATAAAACTGTATAAATGTGTTTGTAAGATACATAGAAATAAAATATATGACAACATTAGAAAAAAAGAAAGAGTGGAAATGAAATTATATTGCTAATTTAGTATTACATGAAATGGTAAAATATGCACTATAACTAGACAGAATAAAACTAGTAAAATAAAATAAACGAAGAACAAATGCTAAAAGATAATAGAGGAAATTAATTCAACTGAAAATAAAGAAAAATGAATCAAGTAAGTTACAGATAAGTTGAAAGTAAAGGGATGCATGGAAAAAGATGTATCAATGCAAAGAGTAGCTGTAAGAAAGCTCATATGTATGTACTATTATCAGTTGAAGTAGGCTTCAACACAAGAAGTGTTATCAGAGGTAGAGACTGACATTTCATTGTAACAAAAGGGAAACTTTTAACAATTTTAAGGCTGTGTTAGAATCCCTAGTGTTAGAATACCAGTGTACATAAAACATACATTAACAAGTTAACAAAACTAAAGGGAAAAAAGATGAATCCAGATTAATAGTTGAGTTAAACATAACTGTTTCAGTAATTGATAGGAGAAAAAAGATCAGTGAGGAATTTATATTTATCGTCCCTTCCTATTCCCTTTCTTTTGAATATTTATTTCTCCTCTTCTCTTCAATTTTCCTGCTTTCTATTTTCTTCTCCTGAGGTTGTAGGGCTGGCAGCATCTGTATGGAAGTATAATCAAGGCTGCCGGTCATGGCAGATGGATAGGTCCCTCCCTGGCTGATGAAGCAAGCAGGGCTGAGAAGGCTAGCAAAGTTGGCAATGCCAGCATTGAGCTATTTTTATATTTGTGTGTACATGTGATTATTAAATTTTCAACAAAAGAGTCAAAGTAATTTTATGGTAAAAAAATCTTTTCAAGAAAAATATTTGCTCGAACAACTGACTATCCACTTAAAGAAAAAGAAACCTTGACCTCTACCTCACAGATTTCACCAAAATTAATTTGATATATATATAATATATATGTAATATATCTAAGCATAAAAGCAAAGCATGTCAAACTGCAGAAGAAAACAAATGAGAAAATCTTAATGCCTTTGAGGTAAACAATGATTTCTTAGATAGGGCACAAAAAGCAATTACCATAAAAGAAAAATGATAAATAGAAATTCATTGGAATAAAAAAAAACCTTCCTTTCAAGACATATCATTAAGAAAATTAAAAGTCAAGTTACAGGTTGAGTGAAAATATTCATAATATATCTCACAGAGAACTTGTACCCAGAATACATAAACAATTCCTATAAATCAATAAAAATCAATAACACTCTAAATAAAATATGAGTTAAGGACTTGAACAGAGTTCCATGAAAAGAGACACATTAATGGCCAAGATTCATAGGATATAATGCTCTCAATAGCATCAATCATCAGAGAAATGCCAAAAATACCCAAGGAAATCACTATTTCACAGCCAATAAAAATGACTAACCTCTCACCAACAAATATAAGTGTAGATGAGAAACAACTGGACCAATACTCTGCCATTGCTGATGACAGGGTAAGATGGTATAACCAGATGGGGAAACTGGCGATTCCTTGGCAACTTCAATACTAGCTTTTCACTCAAGAGGAAAAAATGCGTATGTCTGCAAAAAGACTTGTAGGAGAATATTTATATTAAATGTATTAATAATAGCTTGAAACAAAGTTGAAATAACCCCAATGACTGTCAGTAGGTGACTGAATAAATACACTGTGGTAAATACATACAGTGGACTATGACTTAGCACTAAAAATTAACAAAATAATGACATATGCTACAAAATGAAAAAATACCCCCTGCCAAAAACACTATGTGGACAAAAAAGCCACCATAAAAATGTAAATACTGTTTGATTATATTTATATTATGTTTAGAAGAGGCAATGAAATTGTAGTAGTGTAAATTAAATTTGTGGTTGTCTGGTGTGTGGGTGGGTTGGTTGGGTGGGGACTGACCATAAAGGAGAATAGGAGAACTTTCTGGAAAAGAAAAAGGAAATATGTTATATCTTCATTATTATAGTGGTTACACGACTTTGTCAAATCACTTTGAACTTATAGTATGTGTATCTACACCTAAAGAGGGGATCTTATATATGTAAATTAGAGCTCAACAAAATTGATAAGATTACAGATAAAAAGGAAAATACACTGGCAAGTGTAGCATAATCTTTCTGACAAAAATGAGATTATTTTGAATCTTTAAATTCTAATTTGATTATTGTTGTGAGACTGTTAATAATTGAACCAGTGCATTAGAATGAAACAGCTCTTCTGATTAGCAACCAATTTCTCTTAAAGGAGGCATTGGTCTTTTGAAAAAATCTTATTTGCCCTTTTATCCTATAGCAGAATGTAGATATTCATTCTACTTTTAGCTATTAATTTGATAAATATTAACTGAGTACAAAAAATTGTTGATAATTTTGCTAGGAGCTGTAGATAAAATAATAAACAATGTTAAATGCATTTTCTGCCTTTGTGGAATTTACACTGTGTTGAATGAAGACAGACAATGATTAAGTAATAACAATATATGTGCAGCATCTCAACTGTGGTAAGTCACTGTGACTGAGTGGTACATGGTGCTAATGGCAACAGAAAATTTGACCCAGCCAGGATGGCAATGTATAGGTTACGAGGATCTCATATCTGAGCTGAGACCTTAAAGAAGTAAGAATAAACTAAATATTAAAGTGTTGATAAAAGAATGTTCCAGAAAGAGGGACTGCCAAGTGTAGAAGACCTATAGTGAGAAGGAATATGATTTATATGAGAAAACTAAAGAAAGGTTGTGTAGAGCAAAGCATAAAAAGAACATGGTACAAGGTACATGTGGAGAGGTCCCCAGGATCTGACTAGTGCCGGTCTGTAGAGGCCGTATTTAGAAACACATGATATAATGCTCTCAATAGCATCAATCCTCAGAGAAATGCCAAAACTATCCAAGGAAATCACTATTTCACAGCCAATAAAAATGACTAAACTCTCACCAACAAATATAAGTGTAGACGAGAAACAACTGGACCAATACCCTGCTATTGCTGATGACAGGGTAAGATGTTATAACCAGATGGGGAAAGTGGCGATTCCTTGGCAATTTCAGTAATAGCCATTCACTCAAGAGGAAGGAATTATCTTTATATTAAGAAATATGGGGGGACACCAATCACACATTTTTAGCAAAAGTCCATAGTGTGTTTTCAGGAAAAAATTTGCATTTTAGCAAATCACAAATACTGCCTTATGAACTATTTGAAGGGAATAAGCATGTGTACAAATAATATTTTTAGTCATTTACTTCAGTAGCATAACTGAGAGTTAACATGAGATGGCTAAAGTTGTGGTGGTAGAGACGGAATGATTTAGAGGAATTGCACAGTTTTTTTTTTAAGGGAGCATATTGACCATATTCAAAGATACGTTGTATATTTAGACCTAAGTGTGTGAGGGTAGAGGAGTGGTGGGTTCACGTGAGAGAGATTGAAGTGTCAGGAATGATTCCACGATTCCATTTGCTTCATGGTTACCAATGAGGAATTCATTTATTGACTTGGAGATCACTAAAAACTGGTCAGTAACTTTGTGCTTATTTGTTTATTTATTTATTTATTTTTGGCATGCTGGAATAGAAAAACATCAAGAGTCTTTTACTGATATTGAATTGGCTTTGATATGCAGAATTCACAATGTCGATTAATAAGTTGAACACTGAGGAATGGAACTTTGAAGTATTCTGGGCTGGAGACAGAAATATATGGCTCATTTGAGTATGGATGATAATTGAAGCAATATGAAAGATGATTTCTCCTAGGAAAAGTGTGGATAATGAAGTATAAAAAATAAATTAAAAATTAATGCAATTCAACTTTTGATATCCACATTGAGAAAATGAGCTTATCAGGTGACTTAGCAAAGTGGCCAGGAGAGTAATAAGGAACACAAAGAGAATATTGGGTCAGAGGGAATTCTCCTGGACTTGCTTTCTCTTTTTGGTCACCACTCTCAGCTTTTGAGCTTCACTCGTTCATGGATTAAATTTCTTCCTCTGGTTCTAGTTATAAACAAACATAGTGGTTTTCTAGACCCAAGCTGGATACTGCCTTGCTTGTGGAAATGTGAGTTAATTTAGTATTCTTTTAATAAATTCCCTTTACTGTCTAAGATGCTTTGAATTGAGCTTTCAATAATTTCAATAATATATTCCTGAGTAATATAGTTGTAATTTTGAGTGGTATATCTGGCTGTTCAAATTATGTTCAGTTTGTGAAATCTCAAAACAGCATACTCTACTACCTTTAATCAAAATTCCTGAAACAACATCTTCTTTAGACTTAAATTTACTAGCTAACAAAGTTGAAATAGGACTATTGTATGGTTTATAATGAATGTGAAATCAAAGATTCTTTACCTGTGTTTTTTCTTTAAACTGTTTTATTGTTCCAATAGTAATACTACATTTATGAAACTCTTATTAACAGCTATTAAGAGAAAAGTGGATTTAAATTGAAACTTCATACTCTCAAACTGCAATTTTAAAACGAAATAACCCATATTCCCAGAAATCTAGGACAGATTCTATAGAAATGCATATGAATTCATAGGACTGAGTTTTATTTGTGAAGATAATTATGTCTTACAATTTTTCTTATTAATTGTGAGAAAAGAGAAAAGAGAAAAGCCATGTTGGAATGGAAATGTCTACATAAAGTAGTAATATAAGTCCAATGTCTTTAAAAATGTACAAGAATTAATCAAAAAAGTGAAAAATAATCAAGGGTTTAAATAATTAAAATAAAATACATTTGAATGAAAAAATGGTACATGTACCCTTGAACATAAAAGATAAAAAAACATTTTTGATATTTAAAAAAAGATAATAGGTTATACATTTGAGCAAATTTAACAGACCTTTACCTTCATTTTATTTAAGATTGAAAATATATGCACAAAATATTCTTTTTGTACATCTCTTTTTTTTCCCCTCTAACCGTCTGGTTGAATTGAAATCTGGAAGCCACAGAAAGAATACTGAAGCTATTAATCTATCCCTAAAATATTTACTTACAGCTATTTTTGTAGATATATTCAGGGGCATTCTGTTTTTCTTGCCACAGTGTTATTTTATCTATTGGATTACTTCACAAAAAGGAAAACATGGCAAATTTTGGAGCTCTCCAAGTTTACTTTAAGTTATTTTTAAAAATCTCTCTAAACTATCAAAACTGAAACTTGACAATATTATTCCTAATATGGTTAGAGGATCAAATGGGATTAATAAAAATATATGGATGCTTTTGGTATTAAGAAAACTTGGTAATAATGTTCTATCTGTTTATTTAGTTATTCTTCTTATCTTGATATGTCAAAAGTCTGGTAAAGTAAATAAATTTTCCACATAACTATATCAAAATTCGTGTTAGTGTTTGAGTAGACACAGGTACATATCAAGAAATGCCCTCTGATATTTTTGACAAAACATTTCAATGAAGAAAAAGGATATGTATACTTCAAGAGTTTGTACCATGTTTCATGTGCTTCTGCTTGTTAAATTACTAAATATTTTAAATAAGAATTGACATAAAACTCACCCATTATAGTGTAGATCCTAAGTTTTTCTTTTTATGAAGTATTTAAATATATATTTTGACACCAAATGTACATTAACAACAGGCTACACCAAAATAATTTTAAATCACTTTTGAAATGGTCAGAGGTAATTTATCATTTTACTGGATTATCTCAGTTTTTTCTGGGTCTCATTTTCAACCTTGTGTTCCTTCTCTGTCACATGTGGAAACACACACTCATCAATGAACAAATAAACTAAGACAGTTACTTATTCCAGTTTGCCTAGCCTTTTGATTTCTATGAGCTGGTAACATGAGTATGCAAAGCAGAAAACTGAATTCAGAATTCTAGGCTAAAGTGTTTCTTGCACATTTTATAACCCGGGAAAATCTTTTAAGGAGAAATTGAAGCTTCTCAGTGAAGCATGGAAGAAGCACTTAGATCTTGGTCTCCTTAGCTTGTTCGGCTCCCTTTAACCACTTTCATCACCATTATTATCTTAAAAAACAGAATCATCCAAGGAAGTTGCAGGGAGAGCATTTTAAAGCCAAGAGTTCTGGTAGGATGTTATCACAACACAGTGTGCTGGCATTATGTTGCCACTGAGTGTCTGAAGGCATTATCTACCAAGAGATGAGCATAGACACATTTATTATGAGCCTACCATGATTTTAGCCTTCACATATGCTTCACATAACCACTTAAATACCACAGTTTGAAGAGCCTTTTAAAATCATCATAGTTTAATGAGACTAGTGCTGCTTCTACAAACACAGATATAAGAAACTACTATAATTTACTATAAACGCATTTTATGTAAAAAATGTTGCAGTTATTCAGTGTATAGGGATGAAGAGTTTTATAGAATTGTAGTAAGTTTCTTAAAATATTGTGTTAATTCAGATATTACAAGTGCAAGCTGTCTATTATGTGATGACAAGAAAATTCCTCCAGAAATGAGCCTGACATGTTTAACAGAGAGAAAAAAGTCACTTTTATATGCTAATTTTCTAGCTATGTAAATTTACTCAATCTTCTATTTTATATCAGAAACTTCTATAGCAAATTGGGATGTAGATCTCTCTTAACAAAAATGTGATATTAGAATATTCTAACAGAACAGATAACAAAGAAAATTAATTGTATTGAAATTTTTTTTTGCCAAAATAATTATTTTAGGGTTCCCTAAATAGCAAATTTACCTATGACTTTAATGGTGGGTTTGATGTAGGAGACATTTTGTGCACAACTTGTAGATAAAAAATGTAAAACTGTGTTTTACATAATTGTCCTTAAAATGAGCTCTTTAAGATGACTCTTTAAAACCTTATAGTTTTGCTATTTAAATCTTATTGTCTCATTTAATTATTAAGACTACTTCACTTTGATTTTTTCTATATATTAAATAATATTCAAATAATTATTATTTTCTTCATAAAAATCAAAGTATAAAATATAAGAAAATTTTTTAAAAGAGTAAAATAATGATAGGGACAGTGAGCACAGAAATTCTAGTCAGAAAAGGGTAGGTCCCTGGCGAAGCACCACTCTCAAGCTGAAAAGCCTGAGACCACGGCCCAAAGTAAGAACTTAACATCTCTGTTTTTCCCCTCTAATGGCGCCTTTTTGAAAACCACCCATTGCCCGCCCCACCCCCCATCCTGTACCCATAAAAATTCCTGACCCGACTGGCAGAGAGCAGAGAAGGGGAGAAGAGGAGAAGCAGCTGGATGTCAGAGCCTCTGGTTGATGTCGGAGAGAAGCAGCTTCCCTTCTGAGGGACAGGTTGATAGTATTGCTTCAGAGAGGAGTCTGGCCGGGAAAGGCCAGATTCTGGGGGAAGATCAGCTTCCCACTCCATACCCCTTCCAGCTCTTCTTCCCATTGAGGGCTACTTTCATCGGCAATAAAATCCTCTGTATTCACCACCCTTCAATTTGTTTGTGCGACCTGATTTTTCCTGGATGCTGAACAAAAGCTCGGGTGCCACGGATGTGGATGCTAAAGGTTGTCACACTGACTCTCTGCCCTTGCCGGTGGAGAGAAACTGCCTCACGCCAAAAGACAGAGGGCCCACTGAGCTGTTTAACACTTAAGCTGTCAGTGGACAGCAAAGCTAAAAGAGCAGTGTAACACACACCCTCTGGAGATTTGGGGTTCACAGATACTCCCCTCTAGATTCTGCCACAGGGCCCGTACAAAGTTTTGTTCCTGGCAGTGCCCAAAAGCACTCACTCCAGCTCCTGCACCTGCTCGCCTGCAAGCTCTGCCTCTCACAAGTGGTTGAGAGCTGTGGGCTAAGTGAAGCACTCCTGTTTTGAGGCCCATGAAGGGGTCAAGGAAATTTCCTGTTTCATCAAGAAGAGCAAGTCTGATGCTGAACTTCTCAGGTTGCGTTTAGCAGTATTCTGATCCAAAAATATGATATGTTTTCTTGTGTACAGACATGTTCCCTTTAATAATCCAATTAACTGTTTTCAAAGAATTTCTACTGTCTCTGAAATGCTACCTCACATAGATTATAATTCACTTAATTACTAGTTTCATCTGTATCAAAGACAGAGCTGAGACTAATTACCAGCACATTTCATTCATTTATTCACCACCTGCTAATTGCTAGGCATTGCTCTTAGTATTGCTGTGTAAGAAATCAACTGACAAACAATCTGCCTCAAAGATTTTACATTCTACTTGGCCAGAAAAAAAATGGTAGACATAATTACTAGGTAATTAATTCATTATGTCAGAAAGTAAAATGTGCTATGTAGAAAAATAAAGCAGCAGTGGCAACAAGGAGTGAAGATTAAGACTGGAAGTTTTAGTGTTAAATAGAATGGCCATTATAGACCCTACTGACAAGGTGATGTTGTGTTAAAACAAAAACTTGGAAGTAGGGGGGAAGTAAATGAAGTGGATGTCTTAGGGGAAGAACTTGAGGCAATGTGTATTGTTTGTTTCAAGAAACAAGAAGGAGATTTGTGTGGCTGGATCATTTAGAACAATGGTCAGAGTAGTAGAAATGATGTCACAGAAGTACTGGGAGGTAATTGGATAGTTTTACTTTGAGAAAAGTGAGTTGCTAAAGAATGTTTTGATTTGAAGAATACTTTAATCTTAGTTAAGTATTATAGAACTCTTCTGGCTACTCTGTTGTGCTAGATTAGGAACACCAGTTAGGAGGGTAATGCAATGATCCAGAATAGTGAGAAATGACTGGAATGCAGATGCATGTTGACATTAGAACTAACAAGATTTGGCCATAGGGTAGACATAGATGGTGAGAAAAAGAGAGGAGGCAAAAATGACTCTATTATTTTAGCCTGATAAACCAGAAGGATGGAGCTGCCTTTAACTTGATGGGAAAGGCCCAGATGAAGCGGGATTGTGGCAGGGCAGAACATGCCTGTTTGGTTTCTATGTGGATTACTCAGTATTCTTATATGCTAGAAGAGGTTTAGGGATGTGGTTGTATGGAATGAAGTCCAAACAAAGTTCATGATCATATGTCTTTTTATCTTTTAAACTTATTATTTTTAGCACATCTTTTGACATATTTTCATGTACAACTTAAGGGTTTATTGTTCAATGCCTAGTGTTACTTTAGTATTTGTCTTATCTGTGAATACACACACACACACACACACAAACACACACATACCATAAAACTCCTTGTGGGCATCATAGCCATTAAATGTATTATACCCCTATTGTGTGTCTAAAAGAGTCCTAGGCATAATGTGTACATTAAATAAATATTTGTTCTATTTAAATGAGTAAAAGGTTATTCTTAAAACCTACAAAAGTACCAAGGTAAACCTTTCAATTAAATGCATTTACATATGCAGTACATACACATTTAAAAGTATTTGAGATACTCTGTAGACTATAAGAGTTACATCACTACTGGAACTGGGTGGAAGGAATAACTGTTTAACAATTTGAATTATGCTTTTTTAAGGAATGAGTTTCAATATAAAATAAACTTGGAACATTATAGTCTATATTTGTACACATTTTTCTTGGTTTTGCAAATAGAATACTACAAATTGAAATGTGTGGTTTACCCTTGAACAATGCAAGGGTTAGGGGAACTCAACTCTGTGCAGTAAAAATCCTCATATAACTTTTGACTCCTCAAGAAATTAACTACTAATAGCCTACTGTTGACTGGAAGCCTTACTGATAACATAGTCAATTAATACATGTTTTGTATGTTATATGTATTATATATTGTATTCTTACAATAAAGTAAGATAGAAAACAGAAAATGTTATTAAGAAAACCATAAGGAAGAGAAAGTATATTTACCATCCATTCAGTGGAAGTGGATCATCATAAAGGTCTTCATCCTCATCATCTTCACATTGAGTAATAGGCTAAGGAGAAAGAAAAAGAAGGGTTGGTCTTGTCTCAGAGATAACAGAGGCAAAAGGAAATCTACGTATAAGCACCTATGTGATTAAACCTGTGTTGTTCAAAGGTCAACTCTACACAGGATGTTAAATTACCTGTCTTTTTTTTCTGGTTAATTTATTTCATATTAAATACAACCAGAGTTGTTTGTAAGGTGTTGCAGAAGGAACAGAGTAACAGCCATTTCTTCTGATAATCACCATTATTACAGAGCTAAAGTAAGACACCTGAGATGGAGCAAAGGGGTGGGTTTCACAGAGCGGCATATAGAACGTGACTTTTGTGTGTTTCCATAGCAGCAGCAAAGTTATACTATTTTTTTCTTCTCTATTTCAGAATATTGGCCAGTAACAGGGAATCTGTATAAAATGTGTGAAATTAGCAATCTCCTAGTGATTACAGTCAATGTAGTGAGAATTAGTATTATATAGAATTAAACATGATCTAGTTAAAATTTGTTACTAGAAGTCACATAGATGGGAAGGCTATAAAAGAGTCACCTCTAAGCCAGGATTGAAAATTTGGGAAATATATAATTCCATAAAAATTTATTTGTCATTTGAAGCATGAAGAGTGAAGGAAATGTGAAGATTCTTTCTTTACATTTAGACTTCTAGAATTTATTTCTACAGTTTTCTTTCCTACATAATAATTTGATTACTAATGATCATCAGCTTTGTGCGTCAGTTTTCTGATATGACTAGAAATGGTTCTATGTATAATTTATAAGCAGTTTCAACATTGGGACATTCAAAAATTACTAGATATATTTCTACTTCCAAGAAAGGACACATTTTGCCTGTAATCTTAATGTGATACTTTCAATATTTATTTAGAATAATACTTTATATTTAGACAATTTATTCCCAAAATACATATATACAGAAATTAAGCATTTTGCACTTTCTGGTAATTGTCAGCTCATTTTTCTATGATACATTTTTTTGAAGTATAATATTTTCAAATGAGGTATGTCTAAAAACAAGTAGAATTTTTTTGTGTCTCAGTATCTGTGCTAGATAGAACTAAATATTATGCATAAAATTGAGAAGTGGTTATTATTATAAAAATGAGTAATCATCTACAGATGTTTATCCTAGTGCATTTTTCTTTTCTTTTCTTTTTTTTATTTTTTGTCATCACTGGAGATACAGCTAAAAGGATGGCCTCAGCATACATTAATAAAATGAATATAGTTTTATTTAACATGGATTTAAAAATTTTCTTACTTTCACATATTTTCATGAGGATTAGAGACTAATGCATGATTTTATTCCCAGGTTAAAATAATATTTCAGAGAACAAAGACTCCACAACACTAATGGGAAAAAAATGAAAAGAAAAAGGAATCAATAAAACTAAAAAGTTTAACCCAAATGCCATGGTAAAGATCATGAGGAAATTCTGCTCAAATACTTAAAAGAATCATCTCTTTTAAACATTTATAGTTTCCTCATTTCAAAGGCTTATATTAAATTCTTAACCCTCTAGAATCCTTATTCTTTCCTTAGGTAGGTTAAGACGGTAGGTCAACATAGAAAGTAGAACAGATAAAAACATAATAAAATTGAGATGTTTAATAAATATTTTTGTAGTATTTTATGCTCCTGTGTAGAGAAAATGTTTTCTTCCTAAGGTGCGGTATCTGGAAATAGCCATAGTTAGAACCATATTTGACTGATTAATTTTGCAGTGAAAATACATTTAAGAAAGGTTAGATAGTAAATTATATATCAGAGGCGTTTTTGTGTACTTCATGGCATCAAATGTGTACTATCTTTAATTTATTCTGTGTAGCCCCCGGTTTATAGCAGCTCAAGCTTTTGGAAATTAAAGTAAAATGAATTTATATCAACACACTAATGAAATTATTTCAAATTGCTTTTCAGTTATAAAGTAGGCTTTTGGGGGAAGTGCCGAGTCTCCCACATTGTAGATGTTCCAATATAAACTGGTTAAATCTTCAGTAGGATTTCTTAGAAGAGAAATAAAAGTACAAACATCAAATGAGTAATTAGAATAGATTTACTTTTAAATTAGTCCCAATATTTAGATTTTTTCATTGGTTAAATAAAACTTTTTTTCAGTGTGAATGATATGGTTTGGTTCTCTGTCCCCACCCAAATCTCATGTTGAATTATAATTTCCAATGTTGGGGGAGGGAACTGGTGGGAGGTGATTAGATCTTGGGAGTAGATTTCCCCCTTGCTGTTCTTGTGATAGTGAGTTCTCACAAGATCTGATGGTTTAAAAGTGTGTGGCATGTTCCCATTCACTCCCTCTTTCTCCTGCTTGGCCATGTGAAGAAGATGCTTGCTTCCCCTTTGCCCTTCTGCCATGATTGTAAGTTTCCTGAGGCTCTTCCCCTACCATGCTTCTTACACAGAACTGTGAGTCAATTAAACTTCTTTTCTTCATAATTACCCAGTCTCAGGTAGTTCTTTATAGCATTGTGAGAATGGATTAATATGGTGAAATTCAATTTTGCCTAGCAGTAGTGACAATTACATTTCACAAATATTTATTTTACATTATTCTTAATTATTTTTAAGTTTTGCTATAATGAATTATTTTCATATTTTGTCTAGCTAATCTTGTTAGTGTTCAGTGAAGAACAGTAACTCTAATTTATTTATGTGATAGTGTGTTCATCTTTTCATACTTAATCACTGTAATGAATGACATTGTTCAGTCAACACCAAAGTGCTAAGTTTTTCTAATTTTCTTTACTTCCATCTGTTAAACAAAATTTGAAGATCAAGTGTTTTGTGTTTAATTTAGTTCACAGGAATGCTTGTGTGTTCCTGATTCAATTTAGTCATTTTCCCTCAATGGCCATGAAGAGCTGTGTTAAATTGAAGTGTTATTAGAGTAAAGTGCTCTGGTATTTAGAATACACCATGGGGTTAGGGGAATGTTAATTGCTATCAAGTAAAAACATGGACTATAACATCTACGTGCAATGTGCTTTTATTATAAAAATGATAAAAATCTAGAGATATAATCCACGAAATTGGCCTAAAATTCAATTTATAAGCTAAGTAGTGTAATTTATTTTGATTGCACTTGCAGGGAGAATGTGAATTGCAAAGTGGGCATAATCTTCAAGGCAGTATTAATGAATTGTTCCCTTTTGCCCTACATGATAGAAGTGTTGTAATAATCAGCTAAAAAGCAAAAATAAAAAATAAAGCATTTATAAGCAATCGTCATATTATAAAAGACCAACTTGAACATGCATAGGACTCTATTTTGCAATACAAAATTTATACTAATAATATAATTAATATTATAAACAAAATAATTTGAATATATTTGGTATATTTGAATATGTTTCCCAAATGGTCAATCTTTTAAAATCTCAGCTAGCTTGTATATTCAGGAATTTGAGTTCTTTGAGAAACCATTCTAAATGTTATTATATGGATCTTAGCTAAAGTTGGGGAGATACCAGGACCATATATACCAATATAAGAAAATAACATGCTTTGTTAAATGATTTTAGCAGAGATATGTTTTTAATCAATTATTATTTTTAACAAGTTCAATAATATTCTATATTATCTCCAAAGATGGTGATTTTGCATTATTAGGAGGAGATATGGCTTTTCTACATTTTTTAAATGCAATAATATAGTCTTTTAGAGCTATGTATTTTGGAAACTATATATTTGTAACTTATAACCAGAGTAAGAAACAATCTTGAATTACCAAGGAAAAGGAAGGTTCCAGGGAAGTGAGAAAATAGAGCTGATTTGTGAATTTTCTGTGAAGGAAGAAGAGAAAAATGCAGACAGAGAATGAGTAGAAGAATTCTCTAAATTAAAAAAAAGTAAAATTGGACAGACTTTCAGCAGGTTTATGTATTTGGAAAAGAATTAGTATCAAGAAAAACTCTATGATTCTCAAAACAACTGGAATTGAAACTAAACATTGAAAGAAAAACAGTGACTAATCATTTGGGGATTATTGCTAAATAATGCAGTTATTTATTTCAGTCCATTTGTGTATATCCTACTACAGTAAACTAATTTTCTCAAAATACAGAGATCCTGGTCAAATTGCAGTGGAGCATGGCAGAAATTCACAGAAACAAATAACATCTGAATGAGTTTATGTAACAGTGAGTATTTCTTAAATTCTACAAATGAAACAAACTTGGGTAAAGAAAAATCAGACTTGCAACTAATTCTGTAATACATTCAGGCAGATTTTGTGAGATTAGGTTTCAATTAAATTTATACAAAGGCAGAAAAGATATGAAACTCTATTATATCTCTTTTTTCCTTTGTATTCTTTCTTATGATACATTGTCTTATTTGCACTTTCTTTGCCTCAGCCAAATTATTTTTAGGAGGCCCTTTTTTGTATGCTCCGAAGAAATGAAACCATGCATAACATATTTATTTATTAATATTAAATAGGAAAATAAATAAATGAATGAAAAAGGAGATGAACAAGTATTTGTCCAAGTCTTTATCAGCAATAACTTCAAAGAAATCCATGTGGGAAAATGTCCTATGAAAGGTGTTTCCACACTTATGACTTGAGAACTTGGCAATAAAGCTTCACTTGTAAATGAATGTACAATGTAAAAGAAAACAAAGTGAACTTCTAGGGAAAACAGTATGATTCAAAACAAAGAAATAAAAGCTTTTCAAGAAACACCTTATAAAGCAGTTTTTTTTTATTTTTTTTTATTTTATTTTATTTTATTTTTTTAGTATTCCTTCATGGTGTTCTTGAGTTTTATAATGATTTCATTAATAGAAAACTGAGCCACTAAGGTCTTCAACCTTAGTTGATGTAAAGCACCATTCAGAACAATATGTATAAATCTTCTGAAGATTTATGTGACCCTGAAATCCAACCTGGAGAAAATGTAATGTTAAATTCTTGCTTAGCACTTACTGGCAGATCGAAGCAAAATTATGCAATTGATCAAGTTTATCTTTGGTGTACCATTCCTCCTTCCTGTTGAAACATCCATTTTCTGTGGTGATAACTCTCCCTCTCACTCCACCGGCCCAGGTGCTTCACATTTTCTCATCCATTAAACACAAGCTACGGAAGAGGAAATCTGTGCTATCACCATTTTCAAAACCTTGATAAAACTGGTGCTTTTAACAGAGTAAATTCCATGATCATGACGATGATGATAATGATGATGATGATAATGCTGATGATAGTGATGATGATGATAATGATGACTTTTGAAGTTTTCTCAGAACTGATAACATTTTATATCCTAGTTTCTTCCACCACCCATTCAACCACTCTTCTCTTTTTTTGAATGCATCCTGTCAATTCCTGAATCTGCTACTAAGTGAACCTTGCTCTGTGGAGTAACATTCCTTTCACTTGATTTGTCAATGTGGTTTTCTGTCTTTAATACTTAAAAAATAAAAAAAGGAATAATAAATGCTAGTATCAAATTAAATGTTCTCTTTCTACCTCTTGTTCTTCATGCTCTCTCTTTCCCTCCTTCCGATAGTACCAAAAATGTTTTTACGAAAAACTTCATTTTAGAGTATTTGTATTCAGTCTGCCTAGGATTTTTCTAATGGTTTTGTTCATTAGTTATACAATAATTTGAAGGTAAAGGCTATTATTTTTCCTTTATATCTTCCACATAGTATTAAATATACTAGGTGTATTAGTTATCGATTGCTTCAAAACAAATTACCACAAATTTATCAACTTATAAACACACACATTTATTATCTCACAGTTTCTGTGGGTCAGAAATCCAGATACTGCATAAATGGGTCATTTTCTTCTGGGTCTCTCACAAGTCTGCCATCAAGGTGTCAGCCATAGCTGTTTCATCTGAAAGCTCAACTAGGAAAGGTTTCACTTCTGAGTTCATTTGATTTTGGAAGGATTTGGTTTCCTTCCTGTTATTGGACTGAGGGCCTCAGTTTCTTGCTGATTGTTGGCAGTGGGCACCCAGAGAGAGGGAGATAATTTGTTAGTAAAATAAAAGTTACAGTCTTTATAAGCTAATCACAAAAGTGACACCCCTCAAGTTTGAGATATTTTATTGGTTAGGAACAAATTATTCAATAGACAGGGACTTACACAGCTCATAAATGGGGTTGGGGACACTGGGAGCCATCTTAGAAGTAACCTAACACAGTATTTGCTAAACTGTATATCAATCATTTACAATTTATTTTGGCCTAAAATCCTTATATGCTGCTTTAATGAATATTTGTGTTTTAGGCATTTCTATGAATCAGTTCTTGTTATAAAAATTCAAAGCATGTGAAGAAAAGATGTTAGAACATGAGAAGTAGTAGAGCTTTCTAAAACTGTTTTGTCTCATTACTTTTTCTTCATATTAAAAAATAGTTTAAAGATAATTCATAAATAAAACAGTAGATTTTTAGTAATTTTGTATTTGGTGAAAAACTTATAATTTCCAAACATTTCCTCATTATTAATACTTTTCTTGGACACAATTTTTACTTCTTAATTAACTATGAACTTATTAAAAACCTTTCCAATTTTTAAGACACTTAAATTCAAGAGATTTCTCCTTTTCACTTATCTGTGCTTAGCTTAGGAGAAAAAGCAACAACAATAAAAATATTTTTGATTTTTGATCCTAATAATATTCCTCAGAAGCAGACTATGAGACCCGTGATCCTGTGTAAATAACTTGTTATGAAGTTCCTCCCAGGAGAAAGAGGTGAAGAAGTAAAAGATGCATAAAAGGGGAGGAAGAGAATTGAAGCAAAACTACATTTAAGGCAAAGCCCCAGTCTCAGCCTGCACCCACGGGCTGGCTCTGGGTAAATAATTCTTTAGAAACTTGTCCAACTGGAATGGAAGCAAAGGGGATGGAACTTCAGTACTTCTGGACCAATCAGACATTTGTTAAAAGCTTTCCTAGGAGACCTAACTCAGACACTTTCAGTTGTCTACATGTGGTCAAGTTGGTTTCTGCAGCTTGAAGACAGTTTTGCAAAGAATGTTGCAGGTACTCACTATTATAAATAAATAAATAAATAAATAAATAAATAAATAGCACAGAAGTTGGAGGAAGAGCACACAGCCTTAGTAAATGTGATCAGAAGTATGAGGGGGGAGTACCCACAATTGGACAGTAACCAATTAAGGCACTATCAGTTACACTTGCCAGTCAAATTTTCCACTAATTTAGTTCTCTCCTGTTCTCTCCTTTTGGTATATTTCTTTTGTTTGTATTTAATGTAAGCATATTTCTCGTAATTATACCTATATTTTTTCCCCTTCTCAAATCTTAGCTTTAATTGGAAACTGTTCTCCCAAAAAGACTCCTTACCCAAGAGAAAGTGCATCCCTTTTTAAAAATCTTTCCTTCCTTACTGCCCCCCAAGTCCATAAGTGATACCAAAATACAATGAAGAGTAAAATATTTGTTTTCTATTTTAAGAGCACCACAATGATACTTTCTTTGTCTACTTCAACAAAAATGTCATTTAATGCTGTGACCCAAGACTACATATCATCAACGTGAATTAACTTCTCATAATAATCAACGTTACTCTGTATCCTATTTCACTTTATTCCTATGTCTCCCATTTCTTCTTCTTCTTTCTTCTTCTCCTTCTTCTTCTCCTCTCCTCCTCCTCCTCCTTCTTGTTCTTCCTCTTCCTCTTCTTCTTCCTCCTCTTCTCCTTCTCCTTCTTCTTCCTCTTCTTCTTCTTCTTGAAGGAAAGGCAAACAAATTTATTTAAAGTGTATACATGGGAGTCTTCATAATGAAGACCCCTATTTCTCCCATTTCTATTGTTAACTTTGACAATCTGAACTTTAGCATATTATATTCCCACATGCTCGGAACCAAAGGAACTATTCATTACCAAAATTATATCCAAACCCTTTGTTTCACAGGTGATAGCATTATTAAGTTAGTGTGTACTTTTATTATTTAAAGTATATTTTAAGGATGTGATTGTTATTTTGATAGTTAGGATTTTAGATGGATTATAGAATGTTTTACTGTTTTCCCAGTGTCTAGAGTCAATTATTTTTAGGATACAGTCTTAGCATTTTTAAAATTTAAAATGCATAAATGAATATTAAAGAACCATGACATCTTAATTAATCCATGTCTTTTGTTTGCAAGGATTCCACAGGAAGAGGGAAATTTTATTTCCAAAAAGGGAGACATACAATTAACTTGAGTCCAATAGTAAAAAATCAGTATAACCAGGCTTCAAGTACATAAAATAAAGGCAAATTTACATGTTTCTATTGCAATTGTAGATGATCATGGATGTTTTCATGGCATTTACACCATTAATGTGATCCAGTATCCAATTATTAAAAACAAATAAAGAAAACACAACAACAACAACAAAAAAACAAAAATCTGTTGGACACATTTTATGTGCCATGTTTTAGGTGCCCTATCTCTATTTGTTCACAACTTAATCTATCTTTTTCCATGAGCATAAACTTTCACAGATTCTATTATGTATATTTTTCTTTACTTCATAATTTTTATTGACCTTTTACGTTGGTTTGTGATTATATTGCTTTTTCATGACAGAAAAGAAATAGGTAAACGTCCATTAAAAGGAAGATGAGGCAGGGCACTGTGGCTCATGCCTGTAATCCAGCACTTTGGGAGGCTGAGGTGGGCAGATCATGAGGTCAAGAGATCGAGACTATCCTGGCAAACATGGTGAATCTCTGTCTCTACTAAAAATACAAAAAATTAGCTAGGCATGGTGGTGTGCACCTGTAGTCCCAGCTACTCAGGAGGCTGAGGCAGGAGGATTACTTGGACCTGGGAGGTGGAGGTTGCAGTGAGCCAAGATTGTGCCACTGCACTCTAGCCTGGTGACAGAGCAAGACTCTGTTGCAACAACAACAAAAAAAAAAAAAAAAAAAGAAAGAAAGAAAAGAAAAGAAAGGTGAATCCCATAAGCATTTATCCTCTACATGCTAGAAAAAGATCTGGTATTTAAAGAAAAGAAAGTAAATGCAAATAGCAATAATTATTCTTTTTAACATTTACACTAATCTTATTCTCCCTTTTCTTGGAATATAGGAGAATTTAGGTGAGCCATGTGATTTTTGGCCCAGGGTTCATGAATAGGATTTAGATGAAAGTAGATGAAACAAAATTCCTCCCCTCACCAGCATTTTTAAGCTGAGCTGATTTTCTTATAAATGTACAGCTATGAGATATACATATAATCACTGTCTTAAATACAGGTATATTGTATAAGTAATTGTGTGTCTTTGCTTGTGTTCGTGTGTGCATACTTAGCGCATTTTTAAAGAAACGTTCAGAGTAGTGGCATCTTGAAGTACATCTCATAATAGATATAGGATATAGCAGCAACAAAATCTATGTAAATTGTTGGTTTATCTACTACAAAAATTTAATTCTTCTTATTCTTCCATTCCCATTTGACAAGGACCAAGTCTGAAACTAAAGTCTGCTCCTTGTTTTTTGCTAAAAATTTTAACATATCGTCATAGTTTATCTCCGATCCTATTCTTGCAGTCATTCTCTATTTCCCACCATATAGTAATACCCATGTTGAGTTCTCTAAACCACAGGAGAAGATAAAGATGTAATGCTATTCTGAATGTCTAATATAAAAGTGATTTTTCCTTTTTATATTATATTATGTATAATATTTTCAAATTAATATCTCTGCTCCTAAAAAGGGTTTATTTTGTCTCAATCTAATGTTTAATCCACCTTTCAAAATGTTTTTGGAACTCAGCTTATGCAAATTAATAATCATTTATTTTGTAGACTGGTGAAGTACAATTAATTTCTAAAGGAATTACAAATCCTTTGAAGAAAGGATTTTTACAATTTTTTACAAATATTTTTGTATAACAATTATGTCTAAGCTGTAGTCATATTAAATTTCATTTTATGTTATTGTATTTTAAAAATAATCTGAGTTACCTCCCGTTTACTTGAAATATACCTCTCTACTGATTTGGAGAAAGATCTTAGAAGAGTGACAATGTGTTCACAACGGAGATGGTTAATGTTACAGCTTTCATAAATGGAAAGCTGCAATATAGTAATTTTTAAACAAAGATATTGTCCTCCTAATTATTGATGTGCTAATGCTGGTTCATAAGAGCAATTGTTACATTTTCGAAATTTTGTCATTTGATTCTTAAACACAGCCATTATTAAAAATTAAATTGCAAAAATGTGCTATTAAAATTTATATTATAAAGTCAATAAATATTCAACATTAATTTTTCCTAATTCTTTCACTAAATTCTACTTTTGCCTATGTTCTTGAGATCATGTCTAGTGGTTATGTATACTGTAAATATTACATAATGATTCAGTACTGCATATCTCTTCCAAATCTGTTTAATAGCAATTATCTTGGTAGCTTGAAATTGGTCATTGTTGAAGTATTTACACCATGAAACTGGGTGTACATTACAAATCAGAGCCTGATTTACAGTTTGATTGATTGTCTAAACTTAAGAAAATAATGAAGAATACGTTAATGCAGATTCAACTTAAAGTCTTTTATATCTATACACATTATATTGTGAACACCACCAAAAATTGAGGGACTATTGTACCTCACTTTGAAAACTACCAAATTTAGCAAATAATTTACTCATGCCGTTGACAAACAATTGAAGTTCTAATGTAGGCCTTTATTGTTTCACGTTGCTTTACCCATCAGTGTAAAGAAAAATATCAATCATAGAATTCATGTTGGAACTACTCTTATTAACCACTTACTTGAGTGATTTCTCCTGATTCATTACTAATTAAGCATTATGCGTAGTCTTTGTTACATATTGTTGATGATAGAATGCTAAATACTGATAGCCGATTTTCTGAGTAGATACACTGAATTTATGAGTGCACTTAAAAAAATAGTGTAAATGTATTTTAATTTTTACTTATAAAATTATGTAAACACAGAAATAGACAAATAGTAACCCTCAAGTGGTATTATGAAATTTACTAACATATATAGGTATACATACACACATATGCGTGTTATACAAACCCACATGCACATACACACAAAACAAATGCCTCATCCCATACATCTTTCCTTTTTCAAAGAGCCATTATTAAACATTTACTAGCACACAATCGCCCAGCATTATACTTCAGGGACTCATTATCTCTCACTGGAGCATTGAAATAACCTTTCCTATCCTTTTCCAGTTTTCCACTTTACCACTATATCTCATTTGTGCACTTTACAATCCAGTAATAATGACCTGTTAATATTTCTTATACACATCCTTGGTGTTCAATAACTACATGACTTTTCTTCATGTTTCCTCCTGTTAAAATTCCTTTTCTCCTTTTTTCACTATCAAAACTCACTCATCATGACCTTGCTGAGGTGCGTTGTATACACAGTAGATTTCCATTATTCATCTCTTGGTCTCATAAAATTGTGCTTTGTTTAAATTTATGTGAACGTCAGTTTATTTAGTTGTGTTTGTTATTTCCTCTGCCTATATTTATTCAAGTCTTCATATGTGCCAGATATTATTTCAGGAAGGAGGGTGGGATCAGAAAAAAAAAGACATGGATCTCTGACCTCACAGAGACTAGCTATGAGGCATTATCTAGGCTAGTGATGAGGAATGTCAAGTGTGGATTCATTATAGGTACTTGTTTTAGTCTGCTCAGGCTGCTATACAAAATACCATAGGCTGGACGGCTGAAACCACAGACATTTCTTACAATTATGGGTGCCTTCTAGCTATATTCTCATATGATGGAGCGAGGAAGCTCTGATATTTCTTCCTTTCTTTTTAGGATTATTAATTTCATCATAGGGCTCCACCCTTTTGACCTTATCAAATTGAGTCACTTCCAAAATCCCCACATCCTAATTCCATTATTACTATCATATTCGGAGTTGGGGCTTAGGAATATGAATTTTGGGGGAAGACAGTATTCAGTCCATAACAGCACTTAAACTTTAGCCATGATGAGGATGATGATAAGGATTCAAGATTAATTTCCCTTATAACTTTTGTTAGTTAGGATTTTATGGATTTATGTGACTTAAGATAAAATTTCTCTGTAAATTCTGAAGTGTCCTTTCTTTTCCTGGGTCCACCTGTTTGTGATTTATTACTGAGAGATAAATTGAATATTACAAGAGAAAAAATCAAATATTATGTATATTTTTATATTTTGTATGGTTACAGGAAATGAGGTTCTTATGCGTCTACATTTTTAGAAACTCAGTTTATAGATCTAATTGTGAGTATTTTTGATAAAAATAAACAGTAGGAAATACAAGTAATCAATTTAAAAACTGTGAAGTGGAAATATATTATTGCCAACTTAGATCTCTGAAGTTTAAAAATAAATTTATGGGTTTGTTCTAAGATAGGACAGAATGGTGATGGCTATTATTTTCTTAGATTAGTGATCAAACTTTTGCTAAAAAAAAATAGTCCTATTTCTCTCTAACAACATGTTTCTAAAGGCTTTTTGATCTTGAAGATAAATTCTTACTTCCTATAAATAATACTTAATATATTTCTATTTACAATATTTGGACATGATCATTGCTTAAAATATTTAATAGAGGTAAGACAATAGCCTCTATAGTATTTTAAATATAGCTGCATTTACATTAGCAAGTCATAGATTCTCTAATATATGATGTGTGTATGTGCATATATACACACATTTATATTTACTTTCATTTGCTTCACACATACTTATCATGCAGAGACTTTCATCACATTCTAGATAAAGAAAAATCAAGATGAATAAATTTTGAAAGCCTATTTCTGTGGAGTCCCACATCTCTTGCTTCATCCTGAAACAGGGTATATATAAAATTATAATTTGGTAATGAGATTTATTAAAGAGGATGCATGGTTTCCTTGAATGATGAGATCACAATTGTTTTGCATAAATAAGTTTAGCCAATGTTCATATGAAATAACACAAATTAAGTGGCAAATCAGATTTAATTTGGCAGAAAATATAAATAGAGAAGAACAAGAGATATTTTACACTTTGAAAATAAGTAAATATTTGAATTAATAGGTCTTGGGATTTTAAATTATTGGTTATAGACAAAATTGTGCTAGAAATATTTATAGCATTTGATAAACAAAGCCCTGAGTTTGAAAAGTAACACAAAGTTGTAGTTTTAAATATTTATCTTTCTAGGCTGGACTCAGTGATTCACGCTTGTAACCCTAACATTTTGGGAGGCCAAGGCGGGCAGATTGCTTGAGCCCAGGAGTTCAAGACCAGCCTGGGCAACGTGATGAAACACCATCTCTACAAAAAATATAAAATATTAGCCAGGCATTGTGGCATGAGTCTGTAGTCCCAGCTACTCAGGAGGCTGAGGTGGGAGGATCACCTGAGCCCAGGAGGAGGAGTCTGAAGTGGGCCAAGATCACACCACTGCACTCCAGTCTGGGCGATGGAGTGAGACTGTGTCAAAAAAATATATATATATCTTTCCAGGCCATGTATTAGAATTCTTCATTAATTTTATACAAATCTGCCTAAAGATCTATGTAAGGTTTTTAAATATTTTGCATTTTATAATCTAAAGTGTTCTCAAGAACACTGATAATTTAAAACTAGTTCATCATTCAGATTAAAGATTTTTGAGAAAGTGAACTAAGTAAGAAGAATATCTTTGCAATAAGATTGACTGAGAAGCTTCAATATATGAAACTCCTGACTGTTATACCAAAGAGGATCAAGCAATGCTTGCTCTTCAGTTTCTCAGTTTTAAGTGGATTTGGGACTATTTTAATATCTTTGTTTATGTTATTGACAGAATCATTACATATTGTTATCAAAATCAACTTCTAACACTGTGATTCCACATTAGCCATATTTTAGGATTGCAGAATACATAAATTGCTAAAATTAACCATCTTACTATTCTACTTGAGTTTTCATAATGGAAAAAAAGGATGCTTTATTGCTCCTTAATGTTTTGTAAACCTAATTTAGATAGAGCTAAGCAATATACAGAGGTCATGAGCTTGTTGTAGTTGAAAAGTGTCTTTTGTTGTTTAATTTTTATAAGTGTGGAAAAACATTTGAAACTTTTCCTGATACTCTTCTAACCTACTTACTAAGTTTGTTCTTTGTATTCTTATACTTACGTATTCTTGTATTTTAGTGTGGTTTATTTGGTCCTAGTGCTTTGAATTTGAAGAAAACTCATCATTTTATTAATCCAAACATTTGCATAAAACAATTTTTTGAAATATCTCACAGAATAATTTATTATTTATTTATTTATTTTTTAGGATTCGGAAGGAATTTAGAAAAAATTTCTAGAAATGTTTCTTCTCTGCGCCCAACGGAGAGATCTTGAGAGTGGTGGTTAGAAATGCTGGATCCAGAGCCAGCCTTGCTAGAGAGGAATCTTGCCTCCACAACTAATATGTTAACCTGGGACAACTAGTTTAACATCTCTAAATTTCAAGTGGAGGTTTAGAAATGGAGCACTGGGAAGCAGTTGCAGGCCTCCTGTGAAATTCTCTTTTCTACAGCCTTCATGAAATGAGCGATTTGGTTAGATTACAGTATATTATATGGATAAGAGTCATTCCTGAGGTCATGTTCCTCATTTATATATTAAATCAGTATTCATTGAGTTCTTTTTATGTTTTAGACACTGTTCAAATTGTGAATAAGAGAGACAAGATTCTTGCTCTGGAGGAGTATACATCTTAGGTGGGTTCGAAAAAATATAAGTGCCGGGCGCGGTGGCTCACGCCTGTTATCCCGGTAATTTAGGAAGCTGAGGCAGGCAGATCACCTGAGGTCAGGAGTTTGAGACCAGCCTAGCCAACATGATGAAACCCTGTCTCTACTAAAAATACAAAAAAATTAGCTGGGCGTGGTGGCAGGCGCCTGTAATTCCAGCTACTCGGAAGGCTGAGGCAGAAGAATAGCTTGTTCCAGGGAGGCGGAGTTTGCAGTGAGCCCAGATCACGCCATTGCACTCCAGCCCGAGCAAGAAGAGCAAAACTCCATCTCAAAAAAAAAAAAAAAAAAAAAAAGAAAAGAAAAAACAAAGAAAGAAAAATATAAGCAAATCAATAATAAAAAAAGGTACTTTCACAGAGTGTTGTATTTAATGAAGGAAATAGGCAAATTTGAGAATAGAAGGTGAGAGAGACACTTTGGTTACAATAATCAGGATAAAACCCTTAGCTATAAGGACTTCTGAGCAGAGATTATCGACTAGAATAATCTATACATTTAAGGACTTGGGGAGAAAATCCGAGGTAGAAAGAAATTCAAGTCAATATCCATAGGCAGAGTTAAGTTTCTATTATATGAGAAAGAGATGTAGCTAATACAGTGGGGTTTAGTCAATAAAGAACAGAGCCATGAAGGCCAAAAGTCCAGACAGGAGATTATAGAGACTGGGATCAGGGAAGTGAAGAAGAGTTAGTGGCAAGGGTTCAGAGAAGAGTACAGAGACTGAGCAACTTGACATAGGTAGTGGTGCCACTAAAACTAGGGAAAAATAAGGTTTGAGGTGAATATTCAAGACTGATTTTTACATAGCATTGTGGATTGAATTGTGTTCCCCTAAAATTCATATGTTGAAGTCATAACATCCCGTACCTTGGAATATGACAACATTTGGAGATAAGGCCTTTAAATATGTAATTAAGGTACACTGAAGTCATTAGAATGGAGCCCTAATCCATTGTGACTGGTGCCCTTTAGGAAGAAGGTGTCACCAGGAATGCACATGCACAAAGGAAGGCCCATGTGAGAGCACAGTGAGGTGTCCAACTGCATGCTAAGGAGAGTGGCCTCAGAAGAAACCATCCTTGCTGGGACCTTGATCTTGGACTTCCAGCTTCTAGAACTGTGACAAAATAAATTGTTGTTTTATAGCCACCCAGATGCTAGTATTTTTTATGGCAGCCCTAACAGATTAATTCACGCAGTAAGTATTTTGGGATGCACAGCACAACCAGCTAAAATGAAAAGTAAAATACTGAAATGAAGAGATGCTAGAGTGAGAAATTAAAATTTTAAAGACAACAGATTCAATATATAACCAAGATTACCTAGAACTATTTATGAATCTTAGTATAGTTTCTGCAGATGGGGAAGTGAATCATATTCCTCAAATTGCAGATAAGTTAAGAGGTAATCCCTGGAAAACTCACTGGTTCTGTTCATTGTTTCCACAATGCCATTTATAGAAAAACAACACTACTATTGGGCTCCAGAATTGATAAAAAGAGACACAGTCTAGTTTCAGAACTTGGATCCAATAATACATAGGTGACAGGCTTCTAATAATTAGGGATCCGTGTAAGAACGTTAATTGTTTATAAAGCTTGGGTATAAAGAGGACGCAAAAAAATTAGGTATTAATCATTGAGGAAATTGAAAACAAGAATAGTTTTCCAATTCCGAATCCAGGCAGTAAGACTTGAAGGAAAACTAGAAATGAAGATGCTGAATGGAATTTTCAGATGCCTTGCTCAGTCTTTGGGACATTGATCAAAAGAGATTGAAGGCATGGCTTCCATACTTGAATGGGGAAGCAGAGACCTTCAAACCCACAAAGCCCTGAGTAAATATTATTTTAGCTTGAAAGGTTGAAATAAACCAGGGGCCCTCATGCTATGAGAGAAAAACTGATTTAATTAGGCTAAAGTAAGGACTACTTATCTGATTCAGATTCTCAAATATCTATTCTCAAATAATACAATAACATATTTTTCTAATATCTCTTTTAACTTCTGAGAGGCCTGTGAACACAGAGAGATGGGCTCCTTATATGATGAGGACATCATTTTGGGCCTGGTTTCCTTCACACATTCTCCTAAATGTAGAAATTACCAAGTTGAAAATTTAAGGTAAGCTGGTACCTCATCCTCGTGGTGAATTTAGAAATTTAGAAAGGACTATCATTTCTAAGAAAGAGAGAGAATAAAAAAGAAAAAAAATGAAAGTAAAAGAAAAGTGATCCTTAAGGCAGTTATCTAAGGTCACTTATGATCTAATCCTCTCATCTTTTATCCCTCTAGTAAAGCCTCAAGTTTGCTCAGCTGGTGTCTCAGGGGAAGCTGATCCCCTCAACCCACCCCAGAGGGGGACTGACTGGTCCAATGTGAAGCAAATTCCCCTCATTTGTGTTTTGTTCAGAAATGGACATTTGACCTATTTGTAACCAATAATTCATGAGAGAAGTCTGCTACAAGGCGTCTTCTGGAAAAGATTTTGCTGCGCAAAGAGAATGTTTCTGTCTTTCTCAGGATACATTTATAGCTAGATATAATGCCTGGAATTGCTTCACACACAGAATATAAAACTAAATTGAGAATGACACTGCAAGAGAATGAAAAGAATCTGTATCTTTGATGGCCTCATGAAGTCACTTAAACAACTTAATCTGAAACTTGCCTACCTTGGGGCTTCTTGTTATAAGAGTATACATATTCTTTAAGCCACTTTGAGTCAGATCTTCTGTTACTTATGGCAAAACCATCCTATTTAATACAGGAGAGGAGCTTACATTATTGGTTGACATATCAAAGAACTTGCTTTACTGGTAGACATGTATATATTTTTAAAGTTGGCATGCCTCATTCATCTTTGCTCATAGGGCTGGAGCCATCTCCTCCATAAGAGTGAAACACAGCTGCAACAAACTGTATTATTTGGCTGAAACCCTGGGCATGTATAAGATCACAAGACATAGAATTGAGTTAGAAAAGAATCTCTATTCCCAAGAAAACAGTATTCTTCTAGGGAAAGGAAACTGTTCAGTGTCTCACAAATAAATTGCAATGAAGTTTGCCAATGGAAATGGAATGGACAACTTGAACTTGAGGGAAAATGAACAAGATGAAGAGCAAAGGAAATCTTGCCCTGGAAATACACGGAGGATGCAAGCATGTCTTGAGAGTTCTCTCCAGAAGAATATTCAATGAAAAGTTCAAGTTACTTAGAAATTTAAACTTTTTTCCTGTAATTGGAAAATCATTCTGAGTTTTTTTATTTTTTATATATATTTTTAAGATTCTTACAGTTTGACTATACAATCTGGTAGGTAAAGGCTGAAGGAGCAAAGTGGCATCGAGAAAGGGCATCTTTTCTACCTTAGATCCCTACAGATACTAGACTTTGTCCCACCAGAAGAACTAAGAAATGAAAAAGTTTAGAAAAACTTTTAAGAGTGACATATACAAAAAAAGATTAAAAGGATCAGCAAACTTCTTGTCTAAATAATATTCAAAAAGTAATTTAGAGCACACAGTAATACTTAGATTTAGAATCATGACAAACTGCTAATCTCAGTGTTCACTTAAGTTTTAATTCTGGTTTTGAACTGGAGAGAAATGAATACAAGAAAAAGCAATATGTGGTATTCGGTGTAAGTTTTTTGCTTCGTTTTCCCCCACTCCCTGATCTTGATGTTAAACTATAAAATTCAATACTTCTTTCAAGTGGATATTCTTCTTCTTAAAGGAGCTATGCTATCTTAGAGAGTGTCATATAATGTGTACACTGAGTCAGTTAGTTTTTAAAATTGGAGGATGTTGGGTAGTAAGACATATGTTCCTGTAGCAGAATAAAGAGCATAAAAGGAAATTCTACATCACAGAGACTCAAAATAGATGTTTAGAAAAAATAGTCTGAAGAGAAGATTGGAAGTCTCTTGTCTCTTCAAAATGAAAGATAACTCTTCAAAGTGAAAGATAACTCTAGTAGTAAGTGGAAAACAATGAAAAGTGACATCACAGGACCTATAAAACAACAAAAGAAGATAATATAAAAAGGATATGTAGGTAAAAGTAAAAATTAGGGTTTAAAGGAGAGAGAAATAACGTGGTAATTGATTAAGTTAAATAAAGTCTTAATGTAGTATCTATAACTCTCCTTGTATTGTACCTTGTTCAAAGTAAGCTGTAAGTAGCTGCCTTTTCAGTGTCAAACGAGTCAAGATAAACTGTTTCCTGTTTTTCTGACTTGAAAGAAAATTGAAGAAGCATATATATCTAAAATAGGTTGGTTACTGCCAGCAATTTAGGCATGCGCATGTAGACACCCAGTGTATCCTGGCTGACTTTTCATTTTACAGATGAGGATACCTAGGCTTAGAAAACTTAAACAGATTTGCATATATCTAGTTGATTAGAGGAGCCCAAGACTAAATATGGAGTTCTCAACTCCTAGGTAACTTCCGTCTGCTGTTTTCCAACGACAGTTCATTTTTGAACTGTGCAAATTCAATAGTTGTTTTCATTTTAAGTGTGACTACCTTTCCTTTATAATCATTTTAATCAAGATTTCACATATAAAAGTACTAAGAGAGGTCCTAGACTGGCATGGGCTTATATTGTCGTTTATGAGATGGTAAACTGGAATATACACCCTGCTTCTTTCAGGACCTTTTACTTTGTTAGCATTCTTCCCATTTATTGACCTTAAAGATCAGCAACTTTTTGAATATGTATCTTTACTGTTTTTCTAGGGGTCTTCCATGGAGCAGAAGTATATATTAAGTAATTACCTTCGGAGGATACAAAATAAAAATACTGTATTAGTTTCCTGGGTCTGCTGTGACAAATTACTACAAACTTCAGGGCTTAAAACAACATCATTTATTATCTCACCTTTCTGGAGACTAGAAGTCTAAACTCAAGATGTTGACAGGGCTAGCTCTTTTCGTGTGCTCACAGGAGGAATCTGTTTCATTTCTTTCTCCCAGTTTCTGGTGGTTGCCTAAAACTCTTTACTTACAGACTTATCACTCCAATCTCTGCCTCTGTCTTCACATGGGACTCTTGTCTGTGTGTTTGTGTCTCTTCTCTTTGTCCTATTGAGAAGGCAATCATTCATAATGGATTATAAGCTATACTAGTCAGGAATGACTTCATCTTAACGATTACATATGCAAAGATGCTATTTTCAAATAAGATCACATTCATAAATACGGGACTTAGAATGACAACATATCTTTTTGGGAAACACAGTTCACCTCATAACAAACACCAGTATATTTACTTTGGTCCTTGTTAGAGGTTTCAGAATTATATTTCTTTCCTATATCATTGAGGATTTCACACAGGACCTCTGAAAATTACACATTAAGGTTTCATTAGCTGCTACCTGTATTCAGCCACCTGAATACTGTTCCCCAATAACTTTTGATTAATTAGCAAAAATCAACTGATACCATCTTAAAGGAAATATCACAAAGTGGAAAATTGGGAGAAGGGAAATACTAAAATGAAGATAAGCATCTAAGAGACCTCTCGATTTCTTGATTCACCTGACTGGCTTGAAACCTTAAAAAGTGCATCTTGTCTTCTCTGCAGGACATTTTAGAAAAGGATATTTGTTTACCTCATGCTTTTTAATTGAGACTAGATAGGGTGAATATATCCAAATAGCTTTGCAATAGAATATATAAGCAATAAATTACATTGGAAATTAATTTTTTTCTTTTTCTAATTTCAAGTGTTATTTTGAGGAATTATAGGGGTAAAAAGTGTATCAAATGAAAAACTAGCAAAGACAGTTGGAAAGGCAATTATAATATTTTTGTGTTAGTCTATTTAACCTATCTAGAAAACATAGAAAAACATATTTTTTCAAATAAAGATAATTTATGTTTTGAAGATGTTATTAGATAAAAATCACTGATAAGTCTTCAAATATGAATTTTAAAGTATAGCTTTGAGATGTTTATCTCAGGAACTATTTTCAAAGTCAAAGTAAAGAGACTGTTCCATTCCCAGGAGTCAAAACCATAAGGGGACTTCAGAATATAAGGTGATATTTAAATAGAGAAAATTAGCATCCCTGATATATTCTAAATCTGACTTCTAGAAATCGGCATTCAAATAGAGGATTAAAGTGGCCCTGCTGAGCCTATCTACTGTGAACTGGATGGGCATACTGATAAACAAAGTGTATTTTGAAGCAAGATAATTTTTTGTCCTTTCAGCTTGTCAGAGAGTAATAAACACAGGCATTTGGCTGAAATCTTTTATTCTAACTTCTTTTATTGTAAGTTCTTGACTAGAATCACATAGATATACATAAGGGTATATATACGTATATATACATAAGTGTGTATATACGTCTGTGTACATAAGTATGTATATACATATGTGTATATATGTGTATATATATACATATGTGTACATATGTGTATATATATACATATGTGTATATATGTGTATATATATGTGTACATATGTGTATATATACATATATGTACATATGTGTATATATACATATATGTACATATGTGTATATATGTATATGTGTACATATGTGTATATATGTATATATGTACATATGTGTATATATGTATATATACATATATACATAAGCAGAAAAATATAGAATTCATATATATATATATATATATATATATATTTTTTTTTTGAGACGGAGTCTGGCTCTGTCTCCCAGGCTGGAATGCAGTGGCACAACCTCGGCTCAGTTCAAGCTCCGCCTCCTGGGTTCACGCCATTCTCCTGCCTCAGCCTCCTGAGTAGCTGGGACTACAGGCACCCAACACCATGCCCAGCTAATTATTTTTTGTATTTTTTTTAAGGAGAAGCGGGGTTTCATCGTGATAGCCATGATGGTCTCGATCTCCTGACCTCGTGATCTGCCCGCCTCGGCCTCCCAAAGTGTTGGGATTACAGGCGTGAGCCACCGTGCCCACAGATATTTTCTTCTTAATAACTAGACTTCTCTGTTTTAAGCCTCCTCCTTTTAAAAGCTTTCTTTGCATAGTGTATTATTTTTAATGTCATTGTATTATACATTTTTATTTGTATATTTTCCTGCCACTCATTCTAAAATCAGTTTGATGTTTTCTTTCTTATTCATTTTTTCCATATTTTCATGTTTGATTTTTATTATATTTTTCTATTTATTCCATAATATTAAATCCATGTTTTCTTATTTATTTTATGAATGCTGGATCTCAGTGTCTAGACAATAATGCCAAGCATATTTCCAATAGGATGTAGGTAGTAGCTTATATTTGTAGAAAACAACTTTATTTTTTTCTCCCATTTTAAATGATTCTATTGCTTTGTTAAATTAAATTTACTTATATGTAGCAATTTAGCATATATTATTGTTAGTTCTATATGTAGGAAGCTTTGCTTTAATGCAAAGCTTCTTTAATTCATTTAAACTAACAAAGAAGAACTACAGTTCCATATTGTATTATGTTGGTGCAAAAGCACTTGTGGTTTTTGCCGTTACTTTCAAACTATAAGTGAAGACAATACTAGCTTTTTCATAGGTAACCGCCCATATATGAAATATTTTGGAATGCCCAAGTAGAAAAGGATATTCTGCAAATTTTCTAATAAACACCATATTAAGAAGTCATTTAGAAGAAAAGAGAATTCTTGAAGACATTCTTAATATTTCTGGGAAATATAGTTGTACTTCGCATTTCAAACTAGAAAATTTTCTTTTCTACAGTGATTTTAGATAGATAAATATGAATTCATTTTTGAGGATGAAACTGTTTCACTATACAAGCACAAATGTATAACTTAAAAAGCTCATGTGCCCATGCAGAGTCCCCCCTCCCTAACACCATATTTGTCTGTGTGTGCATAGTCATACACCACTGTTGGATTGGTTTTGCCTCATCTTTGGATACCTAGGTGTAACTCCAGCAGCAGTACATTTAGTTCATCAATGTTAAGTAAGAAAATATAAAATGGAAGTCACAAGTTAGAGCTGGCAAGGAACAAGCACATGGTAGAATGCAACACTATTTTGAGGGGAGTCGCCCCTGAAATTCAGGGAATACTTCCAGCTTGTCCTTTGGTGATGTCAGTGCTGGGCTTCAATCATATTTGACAATGTCTGGTGAGCTGATGGGGAAGATCTGCCAGAGCTAATTAAAATAAGACTCAAGAGCTTCCTGGAGAAAATTCCTCCTAAGATTCACATGTGGTAAATAACAAAGTCTCAGTCTCTCATAGGAAGGTTTTGGTGATTAGGAATGCAGTATTTGGAATGTATCACTAGGATTTTCCTTTCCATCCAGCATCCTGTGGTTTTCCCATCCAGCATATCCGGGACTTATGAAGAAATAAAGAAAAAGTTATATGAAACCACAATAGCTTTTTTTCTCAAAGCTTTGTGTTTTGGTATTACTGCAGTAAATTACAACACTAAATCATAGAAAAATAAAATTGATTGACTTCTATAGGAAATATATCATATTGTACACATTAAGTACCTCATAGGCTTTACCACTTTGTTGCATAAAATCTCCAACATATAAGGGTGCTGGTGATCCCCAGTGGAAGTGCCAGTGTTTGATTCAAAGGAAAATGAAAACAAAACAAACATGCAAACAAAAAAACCTCAACGATATCAGTAATACCAGTAGGATGCAGACAAATTCCTGGCAGACAGGGATGGGTCCCCAGTGAAACTAGACCTTCAAGCCAAGGATAGTCTGAAGCCTGAACACCCAACTACCAGTTCCGGATAGAGTCCACAGGCTGGAGTGAGAACTTCCATTCCTGTTTGGTGTACTCAGTCCCTGATTGGTCCCAGGTCAAGCTGTCACTTCAGTTCTTGATAGGTTCCTTGCACTATTGTACCTCTTTATGAATGCTGCTTTTTCCAAGCCTACCCATAAACCAGTCAGCACACATTTCCCCATTCTAAGCCCTACAAATTCCAGACTCAGCCTCACAGTCAGCTTTCTTTCTGTTACTCAATAAAATTCTACTATGTCCTACTGACTCCCAGGCATCTGCGTACTTCATTCCTCTTGGTCGTAAAATAAGAACTCAAAACTTGCCAAACTGGGAGAATAAAAAAGCTGTAACACTTCCTCCTGCTCAACAAAATATGGGAGTGAAAAAGATGCAACACTAGTGTAAGCACAAGTTTGCCTACGATGAACAGAAATATCACACAGACATGTTATCTGCAATACATTACAGTGCCCAGTGAAAGAGTCTGTTAGGAAATAGAGGGAACGTTGTAGCTGCTTCAAGGTAAGTTAACCTGAAAGTTCTCATTGGGGTCACGTAAGACATCTTCAAGCAACACAGGAGGGACATTTTTGGAAGCTAGTATACATTGTAGTAGGAACAAGGGCCGGAGAAAAGTGGGAGAGATAGATAAATAATGGATGATTGACAGATGACAGAGATAGATAGGTAGTTAGATAAAATTAAGCTTAGTTTGGAAATTTTGGTACAGCTAGTGAGAAGGAAAAGGACAACAAATCTATATCATGTATACACTATATAATGACAAGAAATTCTAAATATAAGCCTTTTTCTGAGCTATGGAAATAGTTTTGTGATATATATGGAATATATGGTTGGTGATATTTTTTAATGTCAATTTATATGGCATATGTAAAGAAATCTACTTCAAAACTAATAAGAATTTAGCAAACTATCTTCTGTGTTCATTTTCACTTTGTAAAATTAATGCAAGCATCATAAGCTCCATAAAGCACAGGAGCCTTCAGTGTTTGAGAAATTGAAAAAGGATGGGGAAATATTAACCCCAAGGTAAGGTATGCGCTGGTCTTCAGGCATCATACCATGCTTGTCCAAGAAGATGTTAACACATAGTCAGTATACATGTGTGTGACTAAGGAGACGGGATAAGGGAGGAGCTCAGGAGGAACAGGAAGGTATACAAGCTGTGAGTTGTCAAATAATTTTAACTCTACATAATCTTGAAATAGTTTTTCCCAGTATCTGGGATTAAGGAAAGACATAGAGATCTCTGCTAACATCCAAGACAAATTGAAGATTTTTTTTCCAAATTACTCAGCACAGAAAATATCAGATCGTAGATTTATCTTTTCTTTATTTCTATATATTAGATATTGACTTTATATGTGAATGTTTTCATCTAAACTACAAAGTTGATAAAAAGTCAAAAAACAAAACCCACTTTACTGATTAAAGTTCTCCAACAATCCCTTGTCTCTAGATAGAACCAAATTCCAAAAAGCAGTTTACATCATAGACATTTCTATGCTAACTTTTTACTGGTATTTGAAAATACCTTACCCAGTTTCTGAATGTGTTACTGATCACGTCCAGGTGTTTGAACCATCTGTGTCATTTGACTAGAATCAGTTTCCCCTCTTTGGCCTCCTTGAAAAATCTTATATTTTCATTACATGTGATTAGGGTTTAACATGTTAATTTTGGGTGAAGCACAAGCATTCAGACCACAGCAGTCAAAATATACCATTTATTGACAATGAGATTAAAAGTGTGAAAACATGTCCTGAAACAGTCTACATACAAGCAGGGTTAATTTTCTTGGAGCTGAACTATTCTAAAAAGTATTTACATAACTTTGTTCTGGTAAAATGCTAGTAAAACAATGCTGTCACTAACTTAATTACTCAGATACCTCCAAATTAGAAAGGAGATCTGGCTTATTAACATAATTACAGTATATCTCTATGATTTTTTAAAAATTTAGATCCAGAAGGGACATGTGGATATTTGTTACATGGATATATTGCATAATTGTGGATTGGGTTTCCTAGTGTACCCATCACCAAAATAGTGAACATAGTACCCAACAGGTAAATTTTCAACTCTCATCCCCCTCTCTACCTACCCTCTTTTGGAGTCCCCAGTGTCTACTATTTCCATCTTTATGTGAATGTGAACCTATTGTTTAGCTCTCACTTATAATGAGAACATGTGGTATTTAATTTTCTCTTTCTGAGTTATATAACTAAGAATAATGACCTCCAGCTCCATCTATGTTGCTGCAAAAGACATTATTTCATTCTTTTTTATGACTGCATGGTACGCCGTGCTGTATATGTAATGCATTTTCTTTATCCAATCAACCATTGATGTGGATACCATGTCCAACCATGGAGACAGGCTAGTTCTATGACTTGTTACTGTGAATAGTGCTGTAATAAACATGTGCATCACATACAGGTATCTTTTTATGAAATAATTTCTTTTCCTTTGGATAGATGCTTAGTAGTGGGAGTCACGGGTTGAATGGCAGTTTTATTTTTAGTTCTTTGGGAAACTTCCATACCGTTTTCTACAGAAGTTGAACTGATTTACATTCCCACTGATAGTGTATAAGCTTTCTCTTTTCTCTGCATCCACACAAACATCTCTTGGTTTTTGATGTTTTAATAGTATCCATTGTGACTGGTGTAAGATGACTACTCATTGTGGTTTTAATTTTCATTTCTCTGATAGTTGGTTATATTCAGCATTGTTTCATGTTTGTTGGCCACTTGCATGTCTTCCTTTAAGGAATATCTATTACTGTCCTTTGTCCAGTTTTTAATATTTTTTTCAGTTTAATTAAGCCCCATTTGTCTATTTTTGTTTTTATTGCATTTGCTTTTGGGGTTTTTGTCATTTTTTTTTTTTTTTTTTTTTTTTGCCTAGGCCAATGTCTAAAAAAGATTTTTCCTAGATTTCCTTCTAGGATTTTTATAGTTTCAGGTCTGGTGTTTAAGTCTTGAATCCACTTTGTGTTAATTTTTGTATATGGTGAGAGATAGAAGTCCAGTTTCATTCTTCTGCGTATAGCTAATCAATTTTTTTCAGCACCATTTATTGAATACGGTGTCCTTTCCACATTGTTTATTTTTCTTTGATTTTGTCAAAGATCAGTTGGTAGTAGGCATATGACTTCATTTCTGGGTTCTCTATTCTTTCCCATTCATCTATGTGTCTACTTTTATACCATTACCATGCCGATTTGGTTATTACAGCCTTATAGTATAATTTGAAGTCAGGTAATGTGATGTCTTCAGATTTGTTCCTTTTGTTTAAGATAACTTTGGAGATTTTCAGTTCCATATGAACTTTAGAATTGCTTTCTCTAACATGTAAAAAATGATGTTGGTAATTTGATAAGAATTGCATTGAATTTGTAGATTGCTTTGGGCAGTATGTTTATTTTAGCAATAATGATATTTCTAATCCATAAACCTGAAATGTTTTCCATTTGTTTGTGTCATCTATAATTTCTCTCGTTAGTGTTTTTTAGTTTTGTGAGTAGAAATATTTCACTTTTTTGGTTAAATGTATTCCTAGGTATTTTTTTTTTGTGGCAATCTCAATTTGGTTCTCAGCTTTTCACTTTGAACATTATTGGTGTATAGAAATGCTACTAACTTTTGTATGTTGATTTTGTGTCCTAAAACTGTACTCAAGTCAATTACCAAGTATAGGAGAATTTTGGAGGAATCTGTAGGGTTTTCTAGGCATATTATCATGTCATCAGCAAACAGATAATTTGACTTCTTCTTTCCAATTTGATGTCCTTTATTTCTCTTGCCTGATTGCTGTGGCTAGGACTTCCAATATGATGTTTAATAGGAGGAGAGAGAGTGGACATCCTCGTCTTGCTCCAGTTCTTAGGGGAAATGCTTTTCACTATTCCCCATTCAGTATGATGTTGGCTATGAGTCTGTCATGTATAGCTCTTATTATTTTGAGGTATGTTCCTTAGATGCTTAGTTTGATGAGGGTTTTTATCATGAAGCGCTCTTGGATTTTATTGAATGCTTTTTCTGCGTCTATTGAGATAATCATATGGTTTTTGTTTTTAAATTGTGTTTAATATGGTAAATCACATTTATTGATTTGCAGATGTTGAACCATTCTTGCATCCTTGGAATAAAACCCACTCAGTTGTGATGAATTATCTTTTTGATGTTCTTTTGAATTCAGTTTGCTAATATTTTATTGAGAATTTTTGCATCTATGTTCATCAGGAATATTCACCTGTAGTTTTTTTTTGTTGTTGTTGTTGTGTACTTGCCTGATTTGGAATCATGGTGATAGTGGTTTAATAGAATAAGTTAGGGAAGAATCCCGCTTCCTCAAATTTTAGAATAGTTTCAGTAAGATTGGTACTAGTTCTTTTTTGTAGGCCTGGTAAGATTTGGTTGTAAATCCATCTGGTCCTGGGCTTTTGTTTGTTGAAATAGTCTTTATTACTTATTTGATTTTATAAGTTATTACTGGTCTGTTCACGATTTCTACTTCTTCCTGGTTAAATCTTCGGAGGTTGTTTGTTTCTATGAATCTATCCAATTCCTCTGGGTTTTTAAATTTGTGTGCAAAGAGACATTCATAGTTGTCTCTGCTGATCTCTTGTATTTCTGTGGTGTCAATTGTAATGTCACCTTTATCATTTCTGATTGTACTATTTAAATCTTCTCTCTTTTTTTCTTGGTTAATCTAGCTAACAGGTTATAATTTGTTCTTTGTTTATCCTTTCTAAGAATCAACTTTTTTTTATATACTTTGTATCTTTCTTTTGCCCTTAACTTTAGTTTTGTGCTTATCTTTGCAATTTATTTGTCTTATTTTTGTTTTTCTTATTTTTGTTTTTCCAGTTCCTTGAGGTGTGAATTTAGGTTGTTAATTTGAGAGCTTTCTATCTTTGTGATGAAGACGTTTTAACTGTAAACTTTCCTCTCAGCTCTGCTTTTTAGTATCCCAGAGATTTTGGTGTGTTGTGTCTCTATTTTCATTTGTTTCATTTTTTTTTAAATTTCTGCCCTAATTTCTTTGTTTACCCAAAAGCCACTAACTCATTCACAAATTAATACCAAGAGGAACTATTAAAACTACCCAAGTACATGTTTAGTTTTTATGCACTTGTGTAGTTTTGATAGTGCCTCTTGGTATTAATTTCTACTTTTATTCCACTACGGTCTGAGAAGATGTACTTGATAAAATTTTGATTTTTTAAAATTTATTGAGACTTGCTTTATGACCAAGCATATGGTCAATTTCGGAGAACGTTCCATGTACAAATGAGAAAAATGTACATGCTGATGTTGTCAAGTAGAATGTTCTATAATTGTCTATTATACCCATTTGGACTACAGTCCAGTTTAAGTCCAAATTTTCTGTTTTGATTTTCTTTTCTTCTCTTTCTTTTTTTGAGACAGTTTCACTCTCTGTTGCCAAGGCTGGAATGCAGTGGTATGATCTCGGCTCACTGTAGCCTCTACCTCTCAGGTTCAAACAACTCTCGTGCCTCAGCCTCCCGAGTAGCTGGAATTACAGGTAAGCACCACCACCCCTAGCTAATTTTTGTATTTTTATTATAGTCAGGGGTTTTACCATATTGGTCAGGCTGGTCTCAAACTCCTGGCCTCAAGTGATCCACCCACCTCAGCCTCTCAAAGTGCTGGGAATACAGGCATAAGCCACCACGCCCAGCCTTCTCTGTTGATTTTCTGTCTCAATGATCTGTCCAGTGTTGACAGTGAAGTATATGGAATTTTCCCACTTTTATTGTCTTGCTATCAATCTGTTGTCTTAGCTCTAGTAGTATTTATTTTATGAATGTAGGTCCTCCAGTGTTAGTTGAATACATATTTAGGATAGTTAAATCTTGTTTTATTGAACACTTTATCATTATATAATCTCTTCCTTTGTCATTTTTCACTGTTGTTGACTTAGTCTGTTTTATCTAATATAATAATGGCCACTTCTGGTTGCTTTTGTTTTCTGTTTGCATGTATATCTTTTTGCACTCCTTTACTTTGAACCTGTGAGTGCCTTTAGTCATTAAGTAGGTCTCTTATAGGCAGAACATGTTTGACTTTTATTTTTTAGTATCCATTTGCTACTATCTTTTAAGTATTTAGCCTATTTATATTCAAGATTAATATCAACACATGAGGTTTTATTCCTTTCATAGTGTTGGTAAATAGTTGCCTTGAAGTATCAATTGTGTAATTGCTTTATAGAATGTGTGAGCTTTGTACTTACCTGTCTTTTTACGATAGCGAGTTTCATCTTTTTGTTTCCATATTTAGAACTCCTTTGACCATTTCTTGTAGGAGCAGTCTAGTGGTAATAAATTCTCTTAGCATTTGCTTGTCTGGTAAAAACTTTATTTCTCTTTTGTTTTTGAAGCTAGTTTGACAGAATATAAAATTCTTTGCTGGCATTGTTTTTTCCCTTTAAGGAGACTAAAAATAGGCTTCCAGTCTTTTCTGGTTTATAAGGTTTATGCTGAGAAGTCCACTGTTAGTCTGATGGAATTCCCTTTATAGGCAATTTTACACTTCTCTATAGCTGTCTCACTTTGTCACCCAGGCTGGAGTGCAGTGGTGCAAACCCAACTCACTGCAACCTCCACCTCCTAGGCTCAAGTGATTTTCCACCTCAGCACTCCCTAATACCTGCAACTACAGGCTTTAAATATTTTTTTTTTTTTGTAGAGATGGGGTCTCGTCATGTTGCCCAGGCTAGTCTTGAACTCCTGAGCTCAAGCAATTCACTTGCCTTGGCTTCCCAAAGTACCACCATACCTGGCTATTCTAGCTGCCTTTAAGATTTGTGATTTCATGCTGATTTTGGTTAACTGATGAATGCATGCCTTGGCGATGATCTGTCCCGTATCTTCCAGGTGTTCTCTGAAATTTTGTATCTGTAAGTCTACATTGCTAGCAAGATCAGGGAAATTTCCTGTGTTGTTCTCTCAAGTATGTTTTCCCAATTTTTTACTTTTTCTTCTTCCCTCTCAGGAATGCCTATAAATCATAGATTTTGTCAATTTACACAACCCCATATTTCTTGAATGCTTTGTTTCATTTTTAAAATTCTGTTTTCTTTATTTTTTGCTGCTTAGGTCAATTTGAAAGACCAGGCTTTAAACTCTGAAATTCTTTATCCTGCCTTATCTAGTCTATTGTTAAGGCTTTAAATAGTATTTTGAAATTCCTTAAGTGAATTTTTTTATTTCCATGATTTTTTTTTTTTTTTTTTTTTTTTTTATTATTGATCATTCTTGGGTGTTTCTGGCCGAGGTATTTCCATGATTTTTTTTAGGAGATGTCTATCTCTTCCTTTATTACCTGGATTGATTTTGTGGTTTCTTTTTGTTGGTTTTCATCATTCTCTTGGGTCTCATTAAGCTTCCTTACAATCCATCCTTTGAATTTTTTTTTCTTTTTCTTTTTTTTTTTTTTTTTTTGAAACAGAATTTCACTCTGTTGCCAGGCTGGAGTGCAACGGCGCGATCTTGGCTCACTGCAACCTCCAACTCCCTGCTTCAAGCAATTCGCCTGCCTCAGCCTCCTGAGTAACTGGGATTACAGGCATGCACCACCACACCTGGCTATTTTTTGTGTTTTTAGTAGAGATGGGGTTTCACTATGTTGGCCAGGATGGTCTCTATCTGCTGACCTCATGATCCACCCGCCTCAGCCTCTCAAAGTGCTGTGATTACAGGCGTGGAGCCACTGCGCCTGGTCCATCCTTAGACTTTTTAATCTGTCCTTTCTCAATTTTTATTTTGGTTAAGAACCATTGCTAGAGAGTTGGTGTGATACTTTGATGGTGTCATACTTTGATGATACCAGATTTCATAGTGCCAGAATTCTTAAACTGGTTCCTTTTTATGCAGAGATGGTAGTACTTCTTATTTGTTAAATTACTTTTGTTTAAATCAGATTTTTTTCTCTATATTTATTTATTTTTTCTCCTTGAAGATGTTACTATGGAGTTTGCTGGGCAGGCTCTTTTGACATCACTTCTACACTTCTGTCAGCGTGTTTTATATTGGGTTGTGCTGTTCAACCTACAGGCCAGTCAGTGGAGCTTGTGGGTAAGAACCAGCTGTGGCAAAAGCAGATGGGTATGTACTTGATCTTTGTTTACTGTGAGGTGCTCTCTGTTGCCTCAGGTGATAGACTGGGTGGTGGAATGCTTGGTGCCTTGAACTTCCTATTCATTGGAAGGGAGGGCATAGCTGGGCACAGCTTGGCCACCTGGTATGCCCACAACTACCCCAATGACAACCTCAGGAACAGCCCTGATAGGGGTGGTAAAGGGAACTCCCAGTAAAACGAACAAAAGTCTCTGCAGGTGGAGAGGTGACTGCACCAACTCCACCTCCTAGATAGGTAGAAACTGATCTGTTTACCTATCACGGGCCTGTCCCAGGTGACTCTCAGTTTGAATGCACATTGTTGGCTATCTCCTGGCCACAGTGTCGATCATAGAGACAGAAAATGCCTGTGCTGTGGCACTCTGTGGGAGTGGTTTAGGGGTGGAGTCTGTTGACTCAGTTCAATCCAGGCAGCTCTGTGGCTTTCCTGTTCAACGACACGGTAACACTGCTGCTTCATGTAGAGAGGGGCAGGGGTGTTGTCTTTTGTCATGTGCAAGTGGGTGTCAGATGTGTTGCTGTAGGCTGAGGTCAAACTGACCTCAGTCCCTGGGGGAAGTGGTCAGGTGCCAGCAGTGTTAGACTGACCTAGGCAATCCCCCAATTCCCTGGCCCCTGGATGGCCCACCATACAATGTGCATGAGGATACTGACTGGGACCTGGCCGATGGACTTGTTCCCGGGGCCCTAGAATTCAAGTGTTGGCTGTGATAGGGCTGGGTAGACTGTCTCCAGATCACCAGCAGAAGTCTGTGATGGGGTCAAGCAGAATGCTCAGGGGGTGGCAGACTGCTCAGGTGAAGGGAGACTCAAGGCAGATTATAGGCCTGTGCAGGCTGGGCCCTCAGAAGGGCTCCAGACCACAGTTGAAATGGTCAGGTGGAAGCAAGGTGGCTGTGCTGTGAGTCATTCACTGGGGAAGGCAGGCCCCTGCCAGCTGTAACAATGGAGACTGCAGCTGTGGGGCTTGTGACCCACTTGCACTTCCCTTCCACATAAGCGGCAGTGTATTTTGCTGTTGGGGGTTCATGAAGGTGCCTGGCTTTTTCACTCTTTCCCAGGCTTAGGGACAGCAGGAGTGGCACAGTGGTAGTGGCGACTGCAATGGGAACAAAAGGGGGCTGGGCTCTCAGAGGAACACCATGCCAATAGCCAAAGTACTCAAGTGTGGGCAGGGTGGCTGCAGGTGCTGGGGACCTAATGCCAAAGCAGGTGGGCTCCATTTAGTGGGAGAGCAGAGGGGGGTAGGGAGTTGTGAAGTGCATTGTCTGCACATTCTTTTGTACCCTTGCTGCTATATCTGTCTTTGGAGCATGCATAAGTTCCGTACCCCAGTCTCCCTCTTTGGTGGAGTCACGTCAGCTGGTACCAGGCCACTTAGGGATTTAAAGCCTGTGGGATTCTACTTGGGCTTGAGCAGTGCCTCTGTGAAGACTCCAGGCAGCTTCCTGTGTCCCTCTGGAGGCCTGGGGGTATTGAGGGGGCTCTCCTGTAGCTAGGATTGTAACAGTCCATGGCAGCAGTGTGGAACCCTGGAGAGGGTCTCTCACTCATGCCTTCCCTGCTTTAGGGAGCCTCCCACAACTTCATGCAGGTCCAAGCTCAGCAGGCAGCCTGGCTTTGTTCTGCTCTGCTTTCCATAATTTGTATTGCTTCTCTGATTAATTCAAGTGTGCTCACTTAGAAGATGTCCTTGAAGTGCTATTATGTTTCATTTTAATTCTTCTCCATGAAGAGGTGCCACTAGCTTCTTCTAGTCTACTATCTTGAACAGTAACATTCCATTATACTTTTTAATTGCAAATAAAAAGTTGATATTCTGGTTAAGGTATGTATTAGAGTTCTCTAGAGGCACAGAACTAATAGGATATATATGAGTTTATTAAGGAGTATTAACTCACAGGATCACAAGGTCCCACAACAGGCCATCTGCAAACTGAGGGGCAAGGAAGCCAGTCGGAGTCCCAGAGGTGAAGAACTTGGAGTCTATCTTTGAGGCAGGAAGCATCCAGTGAAGGAGAAAGATGTAGGTTGGGAGGCTAAGCCAGTCTCATCTTTTCATGTCCTCAGGCTTGGTTTTTATTCTGGCTACAAGGGCAGCTGATTAGATTGTGCCCACCCAGATTAAGGGTGGGTCTGCCTTTCCCAGTCCACTGACTGAAATGTTAACCGCCTTTGGCAACACCCTCATAGACACACCCAGGATCAATACTTTGCATCCTTCAATCCAATCAAGTTGACACTCAGTATTAACCATCACAAGTTATAACTTTCTATAAATGTCTTTCAAATGTACATGAAATATAAATCACATTAAGACTCTGATCATTTATTTAAAAAACTGATACATGTGATTGTTTTAAAATAAGACCCTAGTATCTTATCATTAAGAAAAAAAAAATCCAGCCGGGCGTGGTGGCTCACACCTGTAATCCCAGCACTTTGGGAGGCCGAGGCGGGTGGATCACGAGGTGAGGAGATCAAGACCATCCTGGCAAACACGGTCGAACCCCGTCCCTACTAAAAAGAAAAAAAATTAGCCAGGTGTGGTGGCGGGCGCCTGTAGTCCCAGCTAGGCTGGAGGCTGAGGCAGGAGAATGGCGTGAACCCGGTAGGTGGAGCTTGCAGTGAGCGGAGATCGCACTGCTGCACTCCAGCCTGGGCCACAGAGCAAGACTCCATCTCAAAAAAAAAAAAAAAAAAAAGAAAAAGAAAAAGAAAAAAAATCCTCTAATTCCTAGAATAAAGTGCAGGATACTCATTATCTTTTCTTTTGAGCTCATATCACTAAAATACTAGTCACATATTAGACATCAAGGGATAAATGTAATTACGTACCAAATATGCACATATGTAGCTAAGGAATATATTATTGCATGTGGCTTTGATACACTCACACTTCTGTATTGGTAAAACTTCTTGTGATAGAAAATAATCATGATTATATTTTAATATCATTAAGTTTCACATTATTAAAATGCACTTTATAGGTAGTGGTGAATATTTTTTTTTTTTTTTTTTTTTTTTTGAGCCGGAGTCTCGCTCTGTCGCCCAGGCTGGAGTGCAGTGGCGCTATCTCCGATCACTGCAAGCTCTGCCTCCCAGGTTCATGCCATTCTCCTGCCTTAGCCTCTGGAGTAGCTGGGACGACAGGCGCCCGCCACCACGCCTGGCTAATTTTTTGTATTTTTAATAGAGACAGGGTTTCACCGTATTAGCCAGGATGGTCTCGATTTCCTGACCTCGTGATCCGCCCTTCTTGGCCTCCCAAAGTGCTGGGATTACAGGCGTGAGCCACTGCGCCCAGTAGGTAGTGGTGAATTTAACACATGAAATAAAACTGAACAGAGAAGAGTTCCTGTCAAGGGCAAAACTATGTTAGATATCTTACATACTTATTATGGTTGACACAGGCAAATCATCTATGAATTTAGGCTTTGGTTTAAAATCTGATGTCAGAGAAAAATTCTAGGCCATATTAGAAAGTCTGTATTTATTCAGCACTCCTTCTCATTCTGTTAAAAACTCCGTGGACTAATATTAACCTTGAAAAATTCTAAAGTTGGCTATTACATGCTTTTCTGACGACTCATATATTCAACACCAAAGTAGGAAACATAAAACAGATTATATATGATATATATATGTTATAATATATAATTGTAAAAATTTTACATGTGTACCTGTGTGTAATATCTATAACTGCTAAAAAGTTATATTCATTTAATGTTAGATATTAACCTTGGCATGAAGATGTTTTATCATTTTAATTTTCTGTATAAATAGAGCACACTCCATTCATTAACAAAAAATGGCTGTGTGTACTGAACTAAAACTTGGATTTTCCTATTCATGAAAATTTGATACTTTGAAATTAGCTTAAAAATAACTTATTAAAAATAAACTTTAGAGCATAAAAATTTTAATTATAAAACCAGAGGAATTTTATTATTTAAAAATAAATGCACTGAAAATTATATTTTTCTTTTTATTTCTTAGTTTTAGAATCCCAAGACAAAATTTATTTCTTCTATCCTTTACCCAATGCTTCCCTTACTATAGACTCCCAAGTTAAAATAGAATTTCTATAAGCAATTTATTTTACCATAGTAAAATAAAATTATCTTCGCTTAGTTTAAAAGGAAAATGGAACAAACCTCTAGGTTTAAGTTTCTTAGGTTATTTAATTTTAGGTAAACATCCAATTTTTATTGGCATCAGGGATAATTAATTATTGTGATGGTTAGTACTGAGTGTCAACTTGATTGGATTGAAGGATGCAACATATTGATCCTGGGTGTGTCTGTCAGGGTGTTGCCAAAGAAGATTAACATTTGGGTCAGTGGGCTGGGAAAGACAGGCCCACCCTTAATCTGGGTGGGCACCATCTAATAAGCTGCCAGCAAATACAAAGCAGGCAGAAAAACGTGAAAAGACAAAACTGGCGTAGCCTCCCAGCCTACATCTTTCTCCCTTGCTGGATGCTTCTTGCCTTCAAACATAGGACTCCAAGATCTTCAGCTTTGAGACTCAGACTGGCTTATCTGTTCCTCAGCTTGCAGATGGTCTGTTGTGGGACCTTGTGATCCTGTGAGTTAATACTCCTAATAAACTCCCATATATACAGGATATATATATATATATAATAGGATATATATAATCTATCTATATATATAATAGGATATATATATCCTATTAGTTCTATCTTTCTTGAGAACCCTAATACAATTATGAATTTTAAAAATGTAATAAATTTGTTCTCTAGAATCAGCCAATTTATAAATGATATGAACAATTGAATTATTTTAAAATTTTTGAAAAACAACCCCAACAATAATGATATTACTTTTTTTTTTTTTGAGACAGAGTCTCACTCTGTCGCCAGGGCTGGAGTGCAGTGGTGCAATCTCAGCTCCCTGCAACCTCTGCCTCCCGGGTTCAAGTGATTCTCCTGCCTCAGCCTCCCAAGTAGCTGGGATCACAGGTGCCCACCATTATGCCCATCTAATTTTTTGTATTTTTAGTAGAGACAGGGTTTCACCATGTTGGTCAGGCTGGTCTCGAACTTCTGACCATGTGATTCACCTGCCTCAGCCTCCCAAAGTGCTGGGATTACAGGCGTGAACCACTGTTCCCCGCCAATTTTATTACTTATTATGTAATTATTAACTACCATACACTCTTTTAAGTTAATATGTACTAACTTATTTAATTCTCTCTACAACACTATGACCTAGTTTAATACAATTATTACCATTTTAAAAGTGATGAAATTGACACTGAAATAGTATCTTGCCCAATTGAATGCAACTATTGTGGGGAGAAATCAGTATTCAAATGGAAGCAGTCCAATTCCAGAGTTGATTATGGCTTCTTTGAAGGTCAACAAGGAGAAGTTTCAATACAGATAAACGCAAAAGAACTTCTTAAAGGTATCACCTCTTACTTTTGCACACTTTCTACAATGACCTATTATTGTATAATATTTGTCAAAGGGAATTTTATCTTTGTTCACAAGGAACATAAATGAAGAATTTCAAATTTTATTTCAATAAAGTCAGTTCATTCTGAATTGTTTTTGAAGTGGATGGGTAATAATTCATAAATTATAAATAATGTTTTAGTTCTTTTGATCTTTTTCATCTAAGAATTCTTGCCTTAAACTTTTCCATTACAGACTCAAGTCTTGAGTCTTCAGATCATCTATAGCCCACTGAATAAAAGTTTGTATGACTGACACTTAGAATTGAACTAAATACTGCTAGGTAAAGCAAAAATAAATAAATAAATAAAGTTTAAGATAAGGTTGGAATTGAAATTTGAAGTTTTATTTGGAAGAAAGCGGAAAATAGGAAAGGATAGCATAATGAGGAACAAACCAGAAATAAGAAATAAGAAGGACAACGAAGAAATATGTATTTTAAACACTTATCTCAGCTAAGGATTAGATGACACAGCATAAAGAAAGCAGGATATTTTCTGTCCATAACCATGGAAATGTGGGCATTTTATTTGAAAGTTATAGTCAAGCAAATAACAACTAAGAAAAATCTCTCTGATTAATTGGCATAGATAGATAGATAGATAGATAGCCAGGCAGATAGATCCACGTGCTTGGAAAGCATATGATTTCAATAAAAACGATATACAAAATAGTATTTTGATAGATCTTGTTAACATTTATTTTAGAAATCACAAACAACCTTCTGGAAAACTGTACTTAAAACGCCATTTCTATCAAGAACTCAACTGACTTCCAATAAGTTCTAAATATTATTGCTTTGGGCACATGCAAATTACTTTTTACAGGTAGGCAAAGCTATATCTCCTGATAATTCCTTCTTCTTCAAAATTCTCCTAATTCCACTAAAAATAACATATCATTTATTATAGCTAATATATTATTATGATTATAATGCTCTTCTCTCATTTGTGTACCTTAATTCTATTTTAAATAATAGAATCAAATTCACTTACAAATAATGCCACATATATGATCTACTGACAAACTCTTATTCCTTTAAATCAGGTGAAAGAATCTTGCTATAGGTTGTCATCTAGCAAATGACTTTCTTGGCTCCTTGTCTTTACCCTCACTGGATTCCCCAGAAGATTATATAATGCAATCAATTTGGAGTATAATGAGAATATTCAATTTGGCATTAAAATATCCAGTTCAAAACAAAAAAAGAAATCCAGTGCAACCTAAATCTAAACTTTGGTTGCACATTGAATAAAAAGGTGTTTCCCTTTACTTCTGGCTCAGGATTAGTATTTTATAAGGGGAATTAGGGTGAGAAAGTATCTATTTCTTGTATCTCCTGAATGAAGATTGCAATGTTATTATTCTCTGTGTTCACATTTTTGTTCTCTGTGTGACAGATAACCAAATGTTGGATATTTATCATACAGTGCAACACTTAAAAAGCCTTGGGAAAAATATTGTCATTAAAAAAATCAAAATAATCCTTCTACTTCAGTGGAAACACATGAGATGGAAGGTCTTTCCACATATAAAAATTACTGGTCCAACTTGATACAATATCAATGTGAATTAAAGCAGTATATCCTGGACAGCATGGTTCTGGGTTATAGTTACTTGGGGCTCCAACTCTTCTTGGTGGACAGAACTTATGAGCTACATGGAGAAGTATGAGACCATGGTGTAGGTCAAAGAACTTAGAATAACTATATCTGACCAATACAGCAGATACAGGCAGGACATGAGTGGTCTCAATGAAGGCAAGAAAAGGCAGTAACTGGTAAGGCATTATGAAATTGAGAGGGTGCAGCTTTAAAGAAGAAGAGACAGTGGTGATAGAGTATTCTTATGTTCTACAAGCTGGGAACACTGTAAGAATGTTCCTGTTCTTAAACAGAAATTTAAGAGTAGACATTGTAGATAATAGGACATCCTGTGTTACACAGCGTTTCCTAAAATGAGCTTTAAACTTTAGGAACCTGCAAATTTTCCAGGCCTGAGAAAAATCAGGTTTTAGGAATAATTTTTGTAGTTACCTCTCCCATAGAGTTAGGAAATTGGCTAGCCCTTACAAATACTTGCCTCTCTGACTTAAATTTTTGTTTGATTTTTATTCTTTCTATTACTGGCATATGCTTTCCTTCAGTATATTTACTACATTAATTCATTTATAAAGCCAGGTGCTCGTCTTGTCTATGACTTATTCTGTCTTTTTAATAAAGAAGAAACTAATTGGTGGCCCATGGAATTTATCTGGCCACAGATACACATTTTGTTATTGTTGTTTTTCATTTGTTTGTCTGTTTTGAACCTCGTAATTATTTTCCTTTAAATTTAAATGCCTTCAGTGACCAACTGTATTCTTTTCTAATTCGCAGTTTCTGTGACTCCCTCTTGTCTTATGCTTGAATCAATTAATTCATAGTACCTGTTTGTTTCTTGTGTACACGTGACTGTTTAGCCCTTTATTAAGTTGAATTTCTCTATGAATTGCACCATTCCCAGTTCATCCTCTATTTCCCCTTTCTGCAGTAACCAGGACTAAGAGTTTCACTTTCTCAGCCTGTTGGAGCTGGGGGCAGATAGAGAACAGATAAGGCAATATCCTAATTAGCTGCTGCCAAATGAGCTCAGAAGGAAAGGCTATTGTAGGCGAGCTTCCCCTTTAGGGTTTCTTTTGGCTGGGCTTGAGAATTAAATTGACATAAGACAGACCAACAGGAGAAATGCATACACACTTATGTAATACAAGTTTTATGTGGCATGGAAGCCTTCATAAAGAAGTGAAGACCAAAGAAGAAGTTAAGGGTACTGTTTACTGAATTGGACACAGAGTAGTATGCTGTGAAGAGGCAACTAAATTATGTGAGAGACTGAAAAGATGAGTTATTATAACAAGGTCTGTGCAGTGTTGTCTCAGCCCTGAGCCTTGACTTCTTGTCCTTGAAGATAAGGATGTTGCCTTCTTTCTTGTATAGGGAGAGTGGCTTTCACGCAGGAATTTCACCTTCTGCTTTTAGAAAACAGAAAAGAGGTCAGCATGATCTTTTTGTGCTTGCCATTTTTCAAGTGCCTTTATTTCATAACAGTCAATGTGCCAGGGTGGTATATTTTTAACTCTTCCACTATCTTATCCCAGTTTTCTGCCAAGCTTTAATCAGAATTTATTCCAAAATGGTTTCTCTTCCTTAGATATCAAATGTTGATATACTTTGATATTAATCATGAGTTTTGAGTTATCTGTAATTTCACCTCTCACCCTACTCTATTATTTCATTTCACTTTATTTAAGCTATATTTTAAACTGTATTTTATTCTATTCTATTGTTTGCTCAGTCAGAAAATATTCTCCAGTGTTTAAAAAAATTTATTATTAATAATTTTATTACTTTAAATGACACTAATATTGATAAATAGTATTTTTAATATGAAATAACAATGGATTTTATTCAATATTATTAATATTAATCATTAATATTAACAATCTATTATTAAAACTATTAATAATTTTAAAATATTAACAATTTTCTAAAAATTCAATAATGGCTCTTTTGTACATAAAAAGCCACGCAGTATATTCTTCTGTAGCATGTCTCATTCCCACTTGTATCAGCACTTCTATTGGTGAAGTGCTATGCCATTTCTACTTTTATAAACATCTATACTGTTGCTCTGCAACCTTACCAGTCACAAAAGTCTGAAGGTTATTATTTTTTTTCCACCAATGAAAATAAACCTTCTACTTAATGTCATTTTTAAAACTTTACAACTGAAAAATTGGAATAGACCTAAAGGTGTAATAAATTATCAAATTGCTGAGAACATAAGTGCCATCTCTAAAATTTTGCCCTGTGTGCTATTATTGAAGTACTAATACACTAGGTACAGGGAGTTCTGAAATATTTTTTATTTCTCTTCTAACCAAGATACATCCAAGGATGGATAAGGATAAACAAAATAGTACTAGAGGGCAATCTTGCAAGATTCCTATGAGTGTTTGAGGCCTTCCTTTAAGATGAAAATAGAGTCTAAATAATTTAACTCTACAGAACAAGGAAATCAAAGTCAGAATCTTTTGATCAATGCCCAAAACATGAACTAAAATTCCAGTGGGCTTTAAACAATGGGTAATGAAAAGTTGACAGTCTTTACTCTGTCCACATTATAAGAATGACAATGACTCTCTAAATTATGAATCGATTATTAATTTATATAATTTAATATTTTTGAACTGATGACTTATGAATAAATTATATAACCAAGCTGCTTACTTTCTCTCCAGAAAATATATATACTTTTTTTCTTTCTACTCTTAAACCCTATTACCTTTATCTTCTGTCTAGTTCTCCCAGTTACCGAGAAAAATCATATCAGGAAACTGTAATACAGACTATTCCTGCTCAAATCAGTTTTCTACACATCTTCTCAGACACTGATATGCCTGTAATTAATTATGATTTTATTCTTGTTAAATCTTCTTAATATTTTCTTTGTGTTATTCTAGTATAAAGTGAAACACCTTTAAAACACCTCTTAAAAAGAACCTAGGAGCAGCGCGGGCGCCACCGGGAGGCAGCTAACAGGCGTTTGCGGCTTCGCTTCATGGCCGCTCTCCCGCCCCGCCTGGGACACCTGTGCGCCGCGCCTCTGAGGCGCAGCATGTGACGCGGAGACTGCATCCAGTGCGGGGCGAGCCTCTCAGCCGGCCGGGATGGCTACGATGGCCGAGCTCTTCGAGGAGGCTTTTGTGGCAGATGAATATATTGAACGTCTTGTATGGAGAACCCCAGGAGGAGGCTCTAGAGGTGGACCTGAAGCTTTTGATCCTAAAAGATTATTGGAAGAATTTGTAAATCATATTCAGGAACTCCAGATAATAGATGAAAGGATTCAAAGGAGAGAAACTAGAGCAACAATGTCAGAAAGAAGCCAAGGAATTTGCCAAGAAGGTACAAGAGCTGCAGAAAAGCAATCAGGTTGCCTTCCAACATTTCCAAGAACTAGATGAGCACATTAGCTATGTAGCAACTAAAGTCTCTCACCTTGGAGACCAGTTAGAGGGGGTAAACACACCCAGACAACGGGCAGTGCAGGCTCAGAAATTGATGAAATACTTTAATGAGTTTCTGGATGGAGAATTGAAATCTGATGTTTTTACAAATTCTGAAAAGATAAAGGAAGCAGCAGACATCATTCAGAAGTTGCACCTAATTGCCCAAGAGTTACCTTTTGATAGATTTTCAGAAGTTAAGTCGAAAATTGCAAGTAAATACCATGATTAGAATGCCAGCTGATTCAGGAGTTTACCACTGCTCAAAGAAGAGGTGAAATCTCCAGAATGAGAGAAGTAGCAGCAGTTTTACTTCATTTTAAGGGTTATTCCCTTTGTGTTGATGTTTATACAAAGCAGTGCAAGGTGGGTGCTTATTTGAGAAATGATATATTTGAAGATGCTGCAATACTCTGTCAACGAGTGAACAAACGAGTTGGAGATATCTTCAGTAACCCAGAAATAGTCCCGGCTAAACTTATTCAAAATGTTATCAGACTTTCTTGTCTAAGCTTATCAAATCCATATTCATTTCCTATTTGGAGAACTATGTTGAGGTGGAGACTAGATATTTGAAAAGCAGAAGTGCTATGATCCTACAGCGCTATTATGATTCGAAAAACCATCAGAAGAGATCCATTGGCACAGGAGGTATTCAAGATTTGAAGGAGAGAATTAGACAACACACCAACTTACCACTTGGGCCAAGTATGGATACTTATGGGGAAACTTTTCTATCCCAAGAAGTGGTGGTTAATCTTTTACAAGAAACCCGACAAGCCTTTGAAAGATGTCATAGGCTCTCTGATCCTTCTGACTTGCCAGGGAATGCCTTCAGAATTTTTACCTTCTCGTGGAATTTTTATGTATTGAGCATATTGATTATGCTTTGGAAACAGGACTTGCTGGAATTCCCTCTTCAGATTCTAGGAATGCAAATCTTTATTTTTTGGATGTTGTGCAACAGGCCAATACTATTTTTCATCTTTTTGACAAACAGTTTAATGATCACCTTATGCCACTAATAAGCTCTTCTCCTAAGTTATCTGAATGCCTTCAGAAGAAAAAAGGAATAATTGAACAAATGGAGATGAAATTGGATACTGGCATTGATAGGACATTAAATTGTATGATTGGACAGATGAAGCATATTTTGGCTGCAGAACAAAAGAAAACAGATTTTAAGCCAGAAGATGAAAACAATGTTTTGATTCAATATACTAATGCCTGTGTAAAAGTCTGTGCTTATGTAAGAAAACAAGTGGAGAAGATTAAAAATTCCATGGATGGGAAGAATGTGGATACAGTTTTGATGGAACTTGGAGTACGTTTTCATCGACTTATCTATGAGCATCTTCAACAATATTCCTACAGTTATATGGGTGGCATGTTGGCAATTTGCGATGTAGCTGAATATAGGAAGTGTGCCAAAGACTTCAAGATTCCAATGGTATTACATCTTTTTGATACTCTGCATGCTCTTTGCAATCTTCTGGTAGTTGCCCCAGATGATTTAAAGCAAGTCTGCTCAGGAGAACAACTTGCTAATTTGGACAAGAATATACTTCACTCCTTCGTACAACTTTGTGCTGATTATAGATCTGCCCGCCTTGCTCGACACTTCAACTGAGATTGAATTTACAAAGGAATTCAATGTCAATTCCTTTACAGAGAAATGTCTTGTACTTCAGCAGCCCTCGGTTGATAGAAAGCACAGGAGATAACTTATGACACAGCCAACATTTTGTGACACAATGACTGGAACAAAACAGCAGCCATCCTTACCTTTGAGGTTTTATTTAAAGTTTGGATACCACTAGCTATATTTTGCTGTTTTCCCCTTACGTTGAATTTTAATTCCATTCTTAAATGTAGAAATTTCAGATTCTCTAAAACTACATGTCACTGTTTTCATCCTAGAAAATGTTTCTGTCATAAAGCAAAGGAAATGTTACCAGTGTTTTCGGTTCTTGTACTTTTAACATATTCCATTTAGAAATTTTGCCATTCTGTTTTCCATTAATAGTAGGCAAAATACAGGAAAACTACATTTATTATTCCTCAGTTTTTGATGACCTTTTCAGCATCAATTGTTAATCAGATTATTTTAGGTTTTCGTAAATAATTTTGTTTGCCCCTTTCAAAAGGTTAGCAATTAAGCATACTTTCTGTAATTGGTTGATTGGATTTTTTCTGAGGTACAACATTAATACTAGTCCAAAAAATGTCATAAACTGAACTAAAATGATGAAATATTTTATGTAGACATTAGGAGTGGATCAGAATACTTCTGCTTTCTGGGTAAAACTTAAAAGTTTACTATTTCATATTTGGTAAATAGGTTTTAAGCCAATTGTAGTAAGAAATTAATAAAACTACCTTATTTTATATTTCACTTAAGATAAGGTAGAGTACCTTAACTAAAGGACCATATTTATTCATTATTTTAATATTATAAGGGAAGTTAAAAAAAGTGAGGTATAGTCTAAATGGTGCATATAAGAAATATTGACAGTGTTTAGCAACAATGCAGCCCTTTAAGATTTCTGTCATAATGCTAAACTTGAATAAGATGGAATGGCTGAACATGTGGTTAGTCTTATTTTAAGAGGAATTGAGATTTGAGAGATTTGGAAATGAGCTTTGCAAAGATTTTCATGTCTATAGGTCTGTCGTCCTTTTTCAAAGCATTTCTGAAGTTATTCCTACTTGTACATAGTTAATGGAATTGGCTTAATTTGATGACATAATAAATAACTTATAAAATTTTAAACATCAAGTGAAAATTTAGAAAGGCCATTACTATTCTATAAACCTTATAAACTTGCTCTGGGAGAATGCATTCTAAATTATATGTAGTGTTTCAGCTCCCATTGTGTTGTTCATAGTCTTCTAGGAACAGATAAACTTAAGTATTCAGTTCACTCTTGGCATTTTTTCTTTAATATAGGCTTTTTAGCCTATTTTTGGAAAACTGCTTTTCTTCTGAGAACCTTATTCTGAATGTCATCAACTTTACCAAACCTTCTAAGTCCAGAGCTAACTTAGTACTGTTTAAGTTACTATTGACTGAATTTGCTTCATTTTCTGTTTAGTCCAGTGTTACCAAGGTAAGCAAGGGAATGAAGTATACCAACTTCTTTCAAAGAATTTTAGGACATTAGGGCAGCTTTAGAAGGCTGTCTTGTTTTCTAGCCAAGGGAGAGCCAGAACAGGTTTTGGATACTAGAGAAAGTCATATGCTTGTACTATTGCCATTTTAGAAAGCTCTGATGTGAATTCAAATTTTACCTCTGTTACTTAAAGCCAACGATTTTAAGGCAGTAGTTTAACTGGACATTTAAGCTCTTTGTACAGTGTCAATTTGTAAAAAAGAAAAAACAAAAAAAAATCTCAAATAAAACATGAGATAACATTTTAAGACTTCCAAAAAAAAAAAAAAAGAACCTAGCTATATTAAAATAACAAAATCTCAACACACAGCCCATAAGACTCAATGAATTTCACATGAAGTGAATCCTTCTATGATAACAGGGTGTTCCTCCCTCCTCTTGAAACTCCCGGGATTTGTTACAGTGGTTTTACTGTCTGTTATATCAATGTAATTGCCATATTGTAGCATCTCAGGTTTATTTCCGTGGAATATTTGTCAGTAAGGGCTGCCTTCATTTTCTGTTTTTCTCCACTATTCAAAATTCAACACTAAACTTAGAACAGAATAGGTATTTTCTTTTGCTGATAATAGATGATATATACAAAAGTATATTGCAATCCCTGTTCTTTTATATTTTTATATTGTTATTTTTTCTGATTTGAATCCCATCTATAGAGAATGAATTCCAGTGGGACAGTACAAATTTATGACAGACACAAAAGAAAAAAAGTTAGGGGCTTATGCATTTCATGTGATGTACAATATCTGCTTCTCTGTTTTTGCAGAGCAAGAGTGTACTTACTTACCCATTGGGAGATAATGATGCTATATGAATACATTTTTTAAGACTTTATTTCTTAGAGCAGTTTTTGTTTCACAAAAGAATTAAGAGAAAAGTAGATACATATCCCATATCTCTTGGCCTCACACATGCATAGCCTTCCCTATTATCAACATCCTCCATCAAAGTATTGCATTTGCAGTTGATGAACCTCATTTGACACATCATCACTCAATGTCCATAGTTTACATTATTCACTCCTGATGTTGTAGATTCTATGGGTTTTAGACAAATGTTAGTAAGTCGTGTTCCCATTATTATAGTATCATTTAGAGTGTTTTCGCTACCCGAAAAATCCTCTTTAATTTTTCCATTTATCCTTCCCCACACCCACTCCCCTAACTTCTGGCCACGACTTACTTTTTAATATCTCCATATTTTTACTTTTACCAGAATGTCACATAATTGGAGCCAAAAAGTACATAACATTTTCAGATTCACTTCTTTCACTTAATAATACACATTTATTTTTCCTCTGTCTTTTCTGGTTTGACAGCACATTTATCTTTAGCCCTGAATAATATTCCATTGTCTGGATGTACCACAGTTTATTTATCCATTTACCTACTGAAGGATGTCTAAGTTGCTTCAAAGTTGTCACAATTGTGAATAAAGCTCCTAGAAACATCCACGTACTTTTTTTGTTATGTCATTTGCGTGTGTCTGATTCCTTATTTCTTCTGACCTCCTTCAGAATTTTTTATTTTGTGCCTCATGGTAATATGCCTGTCAGTGTTCGGAGTTTCCCTATCAGCCAGCTGAGCCAACACTACAGAGAGATTGAAGAATCTCTCCTGCCAATCTTTCTCCTGCAAACTCTCTTCTTCAGGTTTTGGATGGAATTCTTCCCTTTGAAAAGATTGTTTTCAGCTGATTTCTCCCTCTTGGCATCATTATTCATGACAGCACCTTTAGACCTCCCTCTTCTTTATTCTTTCAAAAATTATTTTTATTGAAATATAATTCACCTACTTAAAACTTACTCCTTGGAAGTAAACACTTCAGTGATTTTTTTTATATAGTAAATATTTATTGCCTTTATCTCAATTCTTTCTCACATTGTACTTCTTTTTTTCCAAAATGTGTCATCTTGTTTTCTGGAACTCACATTCTCAGCTAAAATATCTCTCCCACAACCTAAATATTTTCACTAAACTTTACCCTTATCTCATTGCACTAACTAAAATCTAGCTACCTGCTAAGAATATAATTCCTATTACAGCTTCCTCATTATCCTGCACCCCACCTACATTAGTGCTAGGAAGCAGAGATTACATCCAATTCACTCCCAAATGTAGTTTCAGGATCATTGCTGCTCCATCCTCATGTAAAAAGCATCTGTTCCTTTGAGCATTATGCCATCTGGCTGTGCCTATTCCTCCAACTACACGATTTTAGTCACTATTATTTTACTAAGTATATTATAACTCCCTCTCATTTACTGAAGAGTGTAGTACCTAGAATAAATGAGTCCTTTCTGCGATAAATTCTACTATTATTCTGGCTGACTGCCACATCCAAATGGGACACACACACAAGATCTAATATTATACAACACAATTTAAGTCCTTTTCTCCCCCAATATAAAACAAGGCCTCACCGCTCTTTCCCTAATGCTCTGTTTTAACTTCCTAATACCACATTTAGAAAAGTTGCCTTTCTCTGGCCATTTTTTCCCTCTCCCTCTTTTCATAATTAAAGGAGAAGCTTTCCTTCTGTCTGAGGCTTTGCCACTCTTTTTTTTCCACCTTCCTAGTGATGTTGATCCATTTAATTATTGTAAATCTCTCATATAATTTCAGTTTATCCATTCCTTTACATTGACATGTTTTTGTATACAGTCATGCCTTGCAAAATGACAGGGATATGTTCTGACAGATGCATCATTAAGCAATTTTGTCTTTATGTGAACATCTGTATTATTTTGTTTTCACATTGCTCATAAAGACATACCTGAGACTGGACAATTTATAAAAGAAAGAGGTTTATTGGATTCATAGTTCCACTTGGCTGGGGAGGTTCTTGGTCTCACTGACTTCGGGAATGAAGCCACGGACCCTTGCAGTGAGTGTTACAGTTCTTAAAGATGGTGTGTCTGGAGTTCGTTCCTTCAGATGTTCAGATGTGTCTGGAGTTTCTTCCTTCTGGTGGGTTCGTGGTCTTGCTGACTTCAGGAGAGAAGGCATGGACCTTCTCGGTGAGTGTTACAGCTCTTAAAGGTGGTGCAGACCCAAAGTGAGCAGCAGCAAGATTTATTATGAAGAATGAAAGAACAAAGCTTCCATAGTGTGGAAGGGGAACCACGCGGATTGCCACAGCTGGCTCAGGTGGCCAGCTTTTAGTCCCTTCTTTGGCCCCGCCCACATCCTGTTGATTGGTCCATTTTACAGAGTACTGATTGGTGCATTTACAATCCTTTAGCTAGACACAGAGTGCTGACTGGTGCATTTTTACAGAGTGCTGATTGGTGCATTTACAATCCTCTAGCTAGACAGAAAAGTTCTCCAAGTCCCCACTTGACCCAGGAAGTCCAGCTGGCTTCACCTCTCAATACTCTCCTCAATTTCAGTAAAAGGCATGGTAGTTTTCTAGTTGAGGTGCTGGTGCCAGAAATCCCTGATTTATCTTTGATCCTTTTTTACTCTTTATTTTCTAGAATTCAATCAATTAGTGCTTTCTCTTAAGTCTTATAAAGACTGCAAATATCTTGCCACTTCTTACTACATTCAGTGCTACCACCTTGCTTGACCCACCATTACTTTCACTCAGATTCTTAGAATAACCTTCAAAGGTTTTTTTGTTTGTTTGTTTATTTCTGCTTTCTTCTGCCCTCTTGTTGCAACCCACAGTCTATCATGGTAAAGCAACCATAATAATCGTTTAAACATAATTAAGATGTTACAAAAATTGCATTTTATCTCACATTACTCTACCTTTGTCCCTCTTCCTCTTGCAGATGTCACCATTTGATAAACCGCATATTTTCCTTACTTCTCTAATCCTTATATATCTCTTTCTCTCCTACCAGAGTAAAAACAGTGTGGAGGCAGAAGTTTTGGCTCTTTTGTTTCCTAAGAAATGCCTATTGCAAGAACATTCCTTGACACATGGTAGACATTTGATAAATATGTGTTAAGTGCAGGAATAAAAAATGAATTTATAAAGTATACATTTAATAAGACTTGAAAATTATTTGAATGTAGAATATATGTGAGACTAATAATTTAATATGACACAAATTTCTTCTGTGAGTGACTATGAAAATTGATGGTTACATGAAATGAGAAACTATGTAACACTAGTTTAATCACGGGTCAGAAGAAGATGATGATTTTTTAATGTGTTGGGTTTTGGATTAATATTAATGAATTAACATCGAATTAGCAATTGAAATTTAATATAAGAAGGAAAGCTAGTCTAACACATGGATTAGCAAATGGGCAGGTCATTTCTGAATTTCTTAAAACACATAAATTAAACATTTATTTTTTCTCCTGTTATTTCCTGCATAATGCCCATATGGTAAGACAGATTTTAACCCAATTTATGGTTATATTTGGGATAGTTACTTAAAATGTAGGCTTTGTAGTTTCCTGGATACTTACCTTGAAGCCTGAGGAGAACCTAAAAGATCTTTTCAGCCTTCCTCAAGGGCAGGTAGAACTGATGAATATCTCCAGAAGTTCATTTTGACTGTTGAATGGTAGAGGCATATCAATATGTGTCTACATGCTGTGGATAAACAAAACACACAGTGTTTTAAAATAGAGTCTCTAAATGAAAATAACACTGATAAGTATTTCAAATTACAGATTCTGATTTGCAATCAGGCCTGTTTTCTCATGGAAAGGTCTAAGTGTGTGTTCCAGGGTGAGGAACAGCAGGATTTATCTACATTTGTTAATGATTCTCTCAGTAGACCAGCCAGCAATTTAATAGAATAGTTTGAAAAAAGTGCATAATTAATTTATAGCTTATAGAGTTGAAGAAGCAGCTATCACAATAATTAACTTTGAATGTCAACACTTGTAGATAGATTTTAGTTAGTGAGTATCATACTTCAAAGTCTGTACACATTGCCTCTGTTTGGTTTCACTGCCATCAACTGAATAGTAATACCTTTGTTGATGTTCAGAGGAATAACAGGTGGGACTTTGGTACATTGTAGCTCAAAACAATTGTGATTAGGCATTATTCAACAAAACTCTGTTCCTTCTTTAAGCTGCCTAAGGAAGATCTTTAATCCGAACTTCTGATGTTTACAGCATCTATAAACCCAAGCTGCAGACACACCTCCTAGCCACCCAAATAACCTTTTTTTGAATTTCACATTTTAATGTTTCATTAATATTTGACATCAATACAATTTGGTCACCTACTTACATTTAATCAGAAAAGACATTGAGTTATTGCAACACTCTAGCACTCTTTCTGTAAAACTAGACAGCATCTATCTGGACTATATCCTCTTCATGGTAGGCTGAAAAGGGTAAGAAAAATAAGATTTAATGAATAGAGATAATGAAATGAACACAAATGGTGGAAGCACTAGAAAATGTAAGTGTTTCTCACTAACAAAATTAAAATAAACTAGTCATATGCCTTATAGCAATAATTTTGGTAAGATAGACAATGGGATTTATTAGATCCAATTGTAGGAGAGTAGTTTTAGAGAAAATAATTAAGTCCAATTTAGTGTGTCAGATTTTTACTTCTCTCTAAATATTTAACTTATCTATTATGCTCTGTTAAGACTATGACTCCATTTGAAATTATTTGAACATTATACTTCTACTTTACGGTGCATAATAGGAGAAAGAAATTACTGGGTCATTCACAAATAACACAGAATAAAGAATAATTTAAAGCACTTTGCTATCAAAAATATACTGTTTAATTGTGTTGTGTTGCTTGATTGGAATTGTTGACTTGGTACAAAGTCTATATTGCATAATTTAGCTCCTTTTAATTTTAAAAGTGTTGAGGTAATGATTATCATTCAATGCTATAACTTCTCACCTGCCATTATGTGCTAGGAGTCTGGAATACAGTCAACAGTGGGAAAAAATGATATCAATTTTAGCTGTACCCTTATAGAAAAAAATTACTATTTCTGACGGAGAAATTTCTTGGCATTACTATGATGTGGATATCAGAAAACTCGAATCTATTCCTTCATTTTGCCTTTACCCATATTGGTAAACTTGAGCAGATTACATAATCTTTCTGCTATTCACTTGCTTACATTACCTTAAAGTTTACCTCCAGTTCTCAAAATAATTCTAATAGCATACATGATTTTCTGATGACAGTAATCATTTTAGCCTCCTTATTGACTTTTATTTAATATCAATACTGATCTTTCTAGTTACTAGGGAATACTAAATATTTAAATAGGACACAAAGAAGAAATTTTTGGCACATGTTTACTTTAGACTACAACCAGAATGTGATACTATATTAAGGATGATATCCCATCTTCATTTTCTCCTGTTATTTCCCTGTTTCCTCTCCAAAGTTTTTGTTACATAGTGGGCTCTCACTGCCTCAAAAGGGGAATAGGATACAGCCCAGAGAAGGAAAATGTGTTATTCTAGCCTTGTCTTTGAGTTTTCAAAACCCAAGTCTTGTGGCAATGAGGTGAGGCAGGGAGGGGCGGGGGGTGAATTAGAAATTTGGAATCTAAACAAATTGTTTCAGAGAAAAAAAAAATAACATTACTTTTCTAGGCTGGAGTGTCCATTTGAACTAAGAGAGAGACCCATTGTACTGGTCTAATAATAGGATTCTATGTCATATTTCCTGGTCAGAGATCTAGGAAGTTATTCAGAAACCAAAGAGGAAATGAGATGGGCAATGTAACTAGGTAGATGAAGTTATAGTGCACTCAGTAAAATTCCTGTGCCCTATAATAGCAAGGAAAAAATGAAAATATCTGTTGGATATATTGTCCTCTGCCACACAAAGGCAACTGCCACTTACACACAGAATTGTAAGAGGTTTTTATTATATCTTTACAATTATGTCTTCTCCTTTTGCTCTTGCATAGGTTCACTTAGCCAAGTTCCATTTCCTTGCTCCAGTTGACTTTGTGCTTGTCATGAGACTTGTTTTGACTCACGGAATGTTGACAGAGAGGAATATGTATTTGTTTTTGTTCTCCTTATACCTTGTTATCTGTTATAAATAATAATAATTTAAAAAAAAACAGTTTCCAAAATTCTTTAGCCTGAGGCCTGGAATGGAGAAGACCTGACCTGATTTTGTAGCCTACAGCTAAATCCAACTGAACATAGTCAAGCCAGGCCAAAGCACAGCCAACATACAAACTACTGGGTAACAAATTTTCTTGTTGTCATGTACTACTAAAATTTTGGTGGTTTTTAACCAGAGCAAAAACTAACCACTACAGTAAGTGACAGAAGGCAGATGTGCTGATTATATTAATGGCTAACCACAGGGAAAATTTTAAATTTTGATTTGAGAATTCAATATATGCCCACCAAAACAAACAGAATGCTCTAAAATCTCATTGGGATTTAGAAACTATCATGTAAACTGGATAGTGGAAATATCCCAGTTGATCAAAGTTAAGTTTCCTCCACCCAACTGAGAGACAATATTAAGTGAAGAGAAAAACATGAGGATTAAAGAAAACTAGAAATTTAGCATCTTTAGAAATTCGTTGTGCAATTTGATAGCTGCTAGCCACATGTGGCTATTTAAATTAATCACAATTAAATAAATCTAAAAATTCAATTCCTCAATCACACTAGCTGCGTTTCAAATCTTAATAGCCATATATCGTTAATGGCTACCTTAATGGAGAGGACATATAAAGTATTCTTCTCATCACAGAGTTTTTATGGGACAGTTCTATGAGACACAGATGTTGGTAATTTAGCCTTTTTATACTAGATAAATGAGATAAAACAATACTCATGTTCCCATATTGGGCAGTGAAGAGATTATCAAAAGTTGTATTATTATTTGCAAATACTTACTTTTGCCTCCCTCTATGTTAATGTAGGCCTTGGACCTGTAAGTTGCTTGCCCGTGTAAATACGAGTAACATTGGCATGTATTAAGCAACACCAGCTGCTCTTCCTTTTCTCATCCAGGTAACCATGAATCTGTTATCCATTTCTATAGTTTTGTCATTTCAAGAGTATTATGTAAATGTATTTATACTGTATGTAATATTTTAAGGTTGAACTTTTTCACTGTTTATTCACCTTCAGCTTCATCCAACAGTTCTTTTTTACTGCTGAGCTTCATGGTATGGATATACCACAATTTGCCTAACCATTCACCCATTGAAGACACCTTTGTTTTTTTGTTTTGTTTTGTTTTGTTTTCAGTTTTTGACTATTACAGAAAAGCTGCCATGAATATTTGGGTACATCTGTGTGTGTGTGTGACCCTAACATTTTGCTTATGCTGGAATAAATGTCCAAGAGTATAATTACTAAGACAAATGGAAGTGCATGTTTAGTTTTATTTAAAATGCCCAAACTGTTTTCCAGAGTGACTGTTCCATTTTACAATCCCTGGTAGCAATGAATGAGTTATTTAGTTTCTTCCTGTCCTTGCCAGCAATTAGTGTTGCTATATATTTTTAAATTATAGACATTCTGGTAGGTCAGTAGAGATATCTTATTGTGGTTTTAATGTGCATTTCCGTAATGGTTAATGGTATGGAATTTTTTATGTCCTTATTTCCAATCTGCATATTTTCTTTGGTGAAATGTCTGTGCATGTCTTTTGCCCATTTTCTTTTTTTTCTGTTGCGTTTTGAGAGTATGTATTTTAGATACCAATCTTTCACTGGACATGTGGTTTGCATTCTTTCCAGTTTGTCCTTTCATCCTCATATCCAAATATTTTTCAAAGCAATTTTTTAAAAATGGTGAGTTCTAATTTATGAAATTTTACTTTTATGACGAATGCTTCTGGTATCAAGCCTAGAAATTGTGCCTAGCTCTGTATTGTGGATGTTTTAAAATATTTTTATGGAAATTTTATGGCTTTGCATTTTACATCTAAGTTTATGATTAATTTTGACTTAATTTTTGCATAAGTGTGAGGTTTAGGCTATGTTCTTTTATTTCCACTTGCTAAAAGACCACTTGTTGAAAGGACTATTCTTCTTTGAAATTACTTTTGCATGCACCTTTGTCAAAAATTGTTCAACTATGTTTGTGTGGGTCTATTTGTATTCTTTATTCTGTCTCATTGACTTATAATTCTATCTCTCCACCAGTACTACACTTTCTAGATTACCATAGCTATACAATTTGCCTTAATATGTGTAAGATGATTCCTCCTACATTCTTCTTTTTCAAAATTGGTTTAGCTTCTCTAAGTCCTTTGTCTTTATATATAAGTAGAATAAGTTTTTCTGTGTCTACAATATACCTTATTGAGATTTTGATAGCATTTGCAATAAACCTGTGGGTGCATTGGAGGATATTGACAACTTTACTATGTTGAAATTTCCAATTCATAAATATACTATATGTCTTCATCTACTTAGTTCTTCATTGATTACTTTAACTAATATTTTATAATTAGCATTCTTAGCATACATGTACATATTTCTATCAAATTTAGACCTAGATATTTCATTTTCCTTATGATAATAATATTTTATTTTTAAGTTTTATTTTCCACATGTTGATTTTTGTGTTGATTCTATATTCTATAACCTTGATAACATTACTAAAATTACTAATTAGTTCTAGAAATATTTTGTTGTTTGGATTTTTTTGTAGTTTCTTTGGAATTTCATACACAGATAACTTGTAAATAAGGAACATTTTCTTTCTTCCTTTTCAATCTGTATATCTTTTCTTTCTTTCTTTCCTTCCTTCCTTCCTTCTTTCTTTCTTTCTCTCTTTCTTTCCTTCTTTCTTTCTTTCTTTTTTTCTTTCTATCTTTCTTTCGTTCTTTCTCTCTCTCTCTTTCGTTCTTTCTTTCTTTTTCTTTCTTTCTTTCTCGCCTGCCTGCCTGCCTGCCTGCCTGCCTTCCTTCCTTCCTTCCTTCCTTCCTTCCTTCCTTCCTTCCTTCCTTCTTTCTCTCTCTCTCTCCCTCTCTCTCTCTCTCTCCCCTTCTCTTTTCTTATCTTATTGCACTGGTTAGAACATCCAGTACTATATGTTGAATAAGACTTGAGACCAGATATACCTGCCTTATTCTCCATCTTAGGAGAAAACATTCATACTTTCTCCAGTAAGTATGATATTAGTTGTAGGTAGTTTGTAGATGCTCTTTATTAAGTTGAGGCTGTTCTATTTTATTTTTAACTTGTTGAAAGTTTTGTTATGAATGGGTTTGGATTTTGTCAAATGCTTTTTGTTTGTGCCTTTATATGAGTACAATAATTTTTCTTTTTTAGGCTGTTGATGTGGTAAATTTTGTTGATTATTTGTAAATGTTGAATAAGCCTTGCATACCTGGAATAAATCCCATTTGATCATGGCATATAATTCTTTCCTTGCATTATTGGATTTCATTTGCTCCTTTTTTAGGGTTTTCATTCTTAATTTCATAAGAGATACTGGTTTGTATTTTTCTCTTCCTTTTTTAAAAAATTATTTATTTGTACTGTCTTTGGCTTTTGTATGAAGGTAATATTGGTTTCATAAAAATGAGTTGGAAAATGTTTTCTCCTCTTCATTTTCCTAAAAGAGATTCTACAAATTTGAGGTTAATTCTTCTTTCAAGCTTTGGCAAAATTTATTAGCAAAACCACTTGGATCTGTAGATGTATTTTAAGGGGGAGTTGTTAGTTACAGATTCAATTTATGTAATGGCTATTTGGTATTTCAGATTATATACTGTTGAATAAGTTATGTTAGTTTGGGGTTTACAAGCAATTATTTTATTTCTTTTAAGTTATTGAATCTATGAGCATAAAGTTGAATCTATGAGCAAAGCATTGTATTCTCTTATTAATTTTTAAATAACAGCAGGATCTGTAGTAATATCCCATTTTATCCTGGATATTGGTGGTTTGTTTTCTTTCTTTTTATTTTTATCAGGTCATTTAGAGTTTTAACAATTTTACTGATCTATTTGAAGAACGGAAATTTTATTTTATTGATTTTTTCCATAGTTTTTTTCTTTCCAATTTTATTGATTACTGCTTTTCTTTGTTATCTCCTTCCTTTGATTACTTTGGTTTCTTTTGATCTTTTTTGTTATTTGTTGAGGTGAGAATATAGATTGTCTTCTTACCTTTTCTAATGTAAGCAATTAGTGTTACACATTTTCTTCTTAGTATTGCTTTAGCTATATTCCATCAAGTTATGATTCCAAGAGTGGTCTTTGGAAAGCTGTTATATCAACATATCTACTACTTCTATGGAACTGCAGATGATATTTTGCCAGTAGACCTGGGGCAACTGTTGGCCAGAAAAACCAATTGTTGAGAAGAATAGCTAGACAAAGAGAAGAGGTGAGTGAAGACACACCAGAACTGCCAGGCAACCCTGCATTTGTTCCTCAACACATATGACTACAAAGGACATAGAGTACTGCTTGCTACTTTACTTCTTTCCTTTGAAATTCCATGCAAACTCCTCTCTGGCCTAATCTAACCTGAGGCTACATAGACAAGGAGATTTGGGGAAATACAAGTCCCCGTTTAACTAAATTGACAAAGTACAATCTAGAATTTGTTCATATTTTGTTAAGTTAGTATTTATATAAACTATCATAATCATAGTTACTTACAAATAATGACAGCAGAAAATCATGCTTCCTAATATGATGGAACCATCATGAAGGGCCCAAAACATGCTAACTTTTGTCATAATTGAGTATTTACCAAATACATATGGTAAGCCAACATTAAGCACCATCCTTGTAGTTATGGACATTTTGTTTATTGGGTAATGGCAAGGGTAGCTAGTTGACAGTTGTAGATTAGAGCATTTTGTTCATCTAATTACTAAGATCTCCCTTTACTGAGGTTGATAATTGGCAAGCATTCATATGAGACACAGATAATCTCATACCTATCCCCCAAACTTTCTTGTAATCAGTATTATAATTCTGTTTATTCTGAAATTCTAATCATCTAGCCAAATTATTAGTTATTGTTTGTGAATTTATAACAATTCATACTTCAGGTCTTTTTTTCTGAAATAAAGGAACAACAACATAAACTTCTCAAGGTCTATGCTCCCTTTGGAAGAGTTTTCACTCACCACTGTTCTTTAACATTACCTAGGACTGAAACAGTAGTGATACAGCTGTCTGCTTTTGGGTATACATGTTGCATATAAGAATTTGGAGACTGTTACTGAATTCTTGCTAAATTTCCATGAGTGTATAGTACAAATTGAGAGATGAAGAAATGTAAAATTAATGAGAGCTATGACAATTTCAGCTACACATTTATTCAGCTTACTCGTACCTCCAGGTCCTCTTCTAGCCTGATATTATGTATACTGCTTCTACATGATGATGGAATTCTTCTGTGTACACTAAAATTTATAAACTGATAGGTCAGATAACATCACAGTTCATAACAGGCAGCTCAGTTTTCATAGTAACTTTTGGCCCATGGTTAGGTGGTCAGTCTCTACTAGAGCCTGGTAGCAAGCCAGATGTTTTTTATAAATACAAAAAAGAAAGAAAATTTGTTTCAGAAGGCAGCAGAGCTTTGCTCCAAAATCCTAAGGGCTCCATACAGTGTCTCTTTTGTCTACTGATACATCAGTCAACATCAAATCATTTCAGTCATATAGCCTAAGTGTTGGAGTAGCTTGCACCTGTTAAAGAGAATTCTTTTCCTCTGAGTTCCATTCAAAACTGTTAGCCTTTCATTTTACTCAAGAAATGAGTGAAATAACAAGGAAAAATTAGGTATAATTTGACTCCAAGGTCTAAAGAGGCCCACCAGGCTTTGTATTTCTCTCTAAATTGTAGGAGTGGCCAGATGCAGATCTCTTTGAATAGATGTTTTCACAAACACTGGAAAACTAGACTGTTACAAATTTAATTGAGGTATTGGGGCAATAAATTACAGTGGAATTTATTTTTTCCACCTTTAGCATACATGTACCTTAGCAAGGTATCAGGATCAATCATTACTTCCTACTTATCTAGTCTATTCAGGATGATATGATCAATAAAGTGGACCAGCGTGATGTTCTGTGGAATGAAGAGGCCATCAAAATTCATGTAGAAAAATTATGAAATAGGACTGGAGAATTGATATATCTTTGAGATAGGATCATGATAGTGTATGAATAACTTCAGTGGTGTTTATTAATACATATAGAAAAAAATTGCTCAAAAGCTGCTTACCAGACGACAAGATATGCTTTGATGTGCAATAGCAAATAATTTACATCTGGAAGAGAAGTTGCAACTGGAGCCATCATCTAATCAAATTGCAATAATTCTCATATACTCATCAGTCTTTTACACACTCATGATGAGAAAATTGGATGGAAATATGGAAGAAATAATCACTGCTGTGTCTGTCAAGTCTTTGGTGGGGGCACTCTTCTCTGCAAGCTCTCCAAGAATGGCATATGTTTTTGGTTTATTGTTTTGGAAAGTGAAGGCAGGAATAGGAACTTCCAGTTTGCCTTTCCTGCCATAACTCTCAAGGCCAGAGAATCCATTCAGACATTGCCATTGGCAGGTATTTCTATTACAACTGTGCATTCCAGAAGTGAGAAAATAAAGAGTGGTTTCAAGTGCCTTTGGGTCCTTTCAGAGAGAGATTCTAGCTAAACTCCATTAATCATCAGATCTTCGTAAGTCCTTAATCTGATTGGTGCAGGATCAGGGCATGTTGCATCTCAGGTATTAAGGACAATTCAAGGACATGTCCACTACTCTCTGAATATCTAGTTATTTCTCATTCTTTTTTTCTTTTTTTTTGAGATGGAGTCTCACTCTGTCACCCAGGCTGGAGTGTAGTGGCACAATCTTGGCTCTCTGCAACCTCTGCCTCCCAGGTTCAAGCAATTCTCCTGTCTCAGCCTCCCAAGAAGTTGGGATTACAGGCACGTGTGACCACTCTTGGCTAATTTTTGTATTATTAGTATAGACAGGGTTTCACCATGTTGGTCTTGCTGGTCTTGAACTCCTGACCTCAGATGATCCACTCACTTCGGCTTCCCAAAGTGTTGGAATTATAGGCCTGAGCCACCGCACCCAGCCATTTCTCACTGTTTAATTCACAGCTACCTCTGGTAAATGGTCTCAGGTGCTTTGGCAGATGTCTAAGAGTGAGAGTTACAACATAAAATTTTGGAACTTAAGTAGAGTCTTTTCTCAAGGGAACCTGACATCCCCTTCATTTCAGGATCTCTGATCTGGCTTAATTCTGAGATTTGTGGAGGGATCATTATATAGTTTGGATATTTGTCCCTGCTCAAATCCGATGTTCAATTGTAAGCCCCAATGCTGGAGAAATTCTGGAGATGGGGTCTGATAGGAGGTGTTTGGGTTATGGGGGTGGATCCCTTATGGCTTGGTGCTGTCTTTGAGATAGTGAGTGAGTTATTGTGAGATCTCGTCATTTAAAAGTGTGTGGCACCCTCCCTCAACCCCCGCCACCAGTCTTTCTCTCTATTGCTCCTGCTTTTGCCATGTGGCATGCTTGCTCTCCCTTCACCTTCCAGCATGATTGTAAGCTTCCTGAGGTCCCCTAGAAGCCAAGCAGATGCCAGCACCATGCTTCCTGTAAAAACCGCAGGTCCATGAGCCAATTAAACCTCTTTTCTTTATAAATTACCTAGCTTCAGGTATTTCTTTATAGCAAGGCAAGGACAGCCTAACACAGACCATGATTTTTTATTTTGTTGATTTAATTCAAACTTCTGCTCAGCAAACCTAAGGCACTTCTGCTTACAAAAACCACGTAATAATTTAGTAGGTAGCCCATCTATTTCAGTCTTAGGGACATCATGATAAATTATCTAATACCAAAGACTCCTCTTTCTCAAAAGTTTTTGATTAACACCTTGGTTCTTCTTATCACTCTTGTCTATGGCAGTTAAGTACTGTACTTGGCCCTTGTTTCTCTGAGATCCAATCATCTCCATTGAGCATTTTTCTACAGCCATTTCTGGCCTGCAGACATGAGCCACTGCAGAGCTCTGAAGACATCAATGGAGAGGATATAGAAGACTTATTCATGAAGAGGGGAAGGTTAAGAACTGATTAAGGGAAAGACAAGGCAAGTAAATAGAAATTTAAGCTGGACATGATCATGGTTTAATTTATTAAAACAGAGCATTAGTAACACAAAGTAACAGTAAGGTAACAAGTGTATTGAGTATGAGTTTTGTTACAGTCGTTTTTAATATTTCAATGACAAAACACCATGTATCTATACAATTTTTAAAATTATGTTATTGGAATCCAGAACCCATGCTCTTAACCATGACCTAAAATGTAGAGGAAATAAATGAGCCAGTGTGGAGAGAGCTACAAGAATTCGCTAGTGTCATTGAAAGGACTACCATAAATATCCCCCCAAACTAAATCACTGGATATGGTGACAAGTGTGACACTATTGGTTGCCAGAGATTTATGGATGCCAAAACAGTGTACCTCTTTCTTTCACTCCTACATGTGTTCTGTCTGAAGCTGCCCACATATTTGACTATATTCCCAGAAAGAAGATTACTCTTTTGGCTCTAATATGTGGCAGGAAGTGTCACTTGCCTGTTGCCACTTGCCTCTTGCCATACATTATTTATTACTTGAATTCCTGTTTCTATTTCAAGTTATGTAAGGCAGCCTCGTGTGTCACTATGCTAATATTTAATTTTATATCCTAATGTTCTGAATATTCATGGTCTGATGTCCTTTATACACTGTAGAAAATCAAACCCATGCTGAACTGGCATAGTCCTCATCAGCCACAATATTAGAGAAATGGGTTGAAGTGCTCACCACTCCACTAGCTTATGATACAAATATACCTATCAAATATCAGTGTCAAAATTGATTCTGTCTCATTCACTATGTCTTCACTTTGCTTAAAATGTTGGTTTCATATTCAGTCATTCTATTAATTATGACAAAATGATAAGTGTCAAGTAAAGAGAAAAATTTGAGATTAAAAAACTATTTTGTAATGAATAAAGAACTCCCTATATAAACAAGAAAATTCTCTGTCTTTTTTTTCTCAACACATTAGAATTAGGGGTTTTATGAGAGTATTAAATCTTTTTACAGTGGCCACTATTTTTTATCTTCATCTTGCTGCTGAATTGTTACACATAATTCTGAGTTATTGGCTGGCCACCACTGATCAGTAGAAATCTCCGTTTAAACCAAAGGAAGACGAGGCACAGGAAAAAATGTGAAATAATATAATTTTATTTCCTATTTTGTTTCATATGTCCAAAAGCCTGTTATTTTACCAACGGTCTCCTCTGTGTGTCTTCTCAGAATGTACTCCTCTGCTCTGGATACCATTCTTTCCTAGGGATCCACAACACATTTGTTACCTTTTAGCTTCTTTAATGAACCTTTCTGGTCTATTTCTCATAATTACTTTAAAAAGCCTTAGTTATCATAATTTTGAGATAAACACAATAGCAATAAAAATAACAAAAACAAAAAATAAGCCTTCAAACTCTCTCTACTGCACTGTGTCTCTCCTTACATCCAGGTGTGTGCTTTTTAAGAGAGTGGCTCATATTCACTGAGTCAATTTTTCATCTCCCATTGACTCCTCAACCTTTTTCCAGCTGGTTAGCCTCACCCAGGGCCATCTCTGCTGAAGCTACTTTGACCACGGTTGCCGTTGACATAATTGATGCAAAGGAAAAGGATAGCATTTATTCACCTTGTCCTTGTTACTGGCCTTTCTGCACATTGTCACTGTAGAACATCTTCTAAAGAATGTTAATGATTTTCTTGACATCACTGCCTTCAGGGTTTGCCTGTTATCTCTTTGGCAGGTTATTCTTTTTATCATTTTCGACCTCTCTCTGAAATGCTGAGTCTTTTCTGTTCTGTGCTGCCCACTCTTTCTTGATGAATTCATGTATCCTCATTTCTCCTGAAAACTTTTGTGATGATGTCTCCCAAGTATGTTTATAGCCCACTCATGCTCTTGGGTTCTAGTTCAATATGCACTGTTGCCTGCTGGATTTGAATCAGTCCACAATTTGGTTGGCCCAGAATTAGTCAAAATCAACATGTCTAAAACCGAATTCATCCTCCTACCCCCACCTGCTTCTTTTCTAGTCAGACTCTACTCGTTTCCTTCCAGTTACCAAAACAGTACATTTTGGGGATCATTCTTAACATTTCTTTTCCTTTCCTTTACTTTAAAGTGACCCAGTTATATCAGTTATTTCTTTAAAATATTTCTGAAATCCGTAATCCTCAATTCCCAATTCCATTTTTTGATCATTGTAGCAGCATGAGAGGAGGAAGACAGTATTGTCCTATCTACAGTTATCACATTTTTTAAAAGGATGTTGGCATGCAGAATAGATTTCAAAACCTCTAATGTGTTTTCTCTGCAGCTGCATATCTCTATATCTTCTGTCAGAATTTGCCACTTGTTGAATCAGGATTTAGTATGGTTACATGTAAGTGAAATCCACCTATAATGACTTATGCAATTTTTAAATGTATTTTTCTTATGTAACAATAAACTCTGAGGGAGGCAGTCTAGACTTGATAGTATGGTGGAAGGAAATAATTTTTTCCTACTCTTGTTACTCCTTTCATAATAGGGGGACCTGTCAGGGTAACTCTGGCCTTTGTCATCTCTCTATACCTTTATGTATGCTGCTCCATGGTGGTGAATGTGACTCACGTGATGGTTAAATGTGTCTCCTTAACTTTATTGTTCCATGCTTCCCTTCTTGCAAGTCAGCTGCTCATGTGAAGTAGGCAGTCTTCGTTGCTCCTCTAAGAGCAGATTCTTCTCCTACCACACAGAGACACCTTCCCTGGTGTAACATTGCTTGTAATTGGGTGGAAAATTTAGCTAACTGTGAAGTTTAGTTAGCAAAATCCTTTGGTTCTCATGTTGAGCCACATAGTCTAACCTAAAATCTATCAATAATAGTAATTCCCCCAATCTTGTCTCATTATCTTTTGTTTTATCCCTTAACTGATTCATAATCCATGGATCCCCCCAAGAACAGCAGCACAGTGAAGAAGCCATCCAGGGCTTAGGCTCTTCCTCCTTGCCCTTCTCTTCAGTGTCAAAACATGGTGAATGCATTTCCAGAAAATTCTTTTATGTTTTCATCAAAAAAGAACAGGAAAGTATAACATGAAAATGACACACGACAACTGAACATAACCCTTTTTATTATGAAAATCCTATCTTGGAATTCCAATCTAAACCGTGTCTTCGTGATCCAGAATTCAGTATATGATTGCTTCTAGCTTCAAGGGAGTGGGAAAGAAGATTGTACACATTGGTAACCTGAACAAATCAGAACTGCATTAGAAAAAAAAACAAAAGCCAACAAAAATAAGAGAAGAATAGATAATGTACAGGCAACTCTCATGCACATGAAATATAAACCTCACCTGCCAAAAATACTGACCCACTCGTAGCTTATTGAAACTCATGAGATATTTTCATCCCTATGTCTCATCATATAATTTTTTCTCTTTCTATAAAGTCCATTCTTGCTGCATTTAGTTATCCTTCAAGAGCCAGCCAGGCATTTTCTCTTTCACAAAAGTTACTCTCTCCCAGGCTAATAGGAGTCTCTACTAAGAGAGTTCTTAACACTCTGTACTTAGGTTTATCTTAGTACCTATCTCACTAAGGTTGCTAAGGTCTATTTTGAGATTTAAGAATAGTAATGTTGTTTAAATTTTTCATTTTCCTTTCTGTATGCTTAAACCCATATATATGCTCTAAAAATAATAAGATTTATTTAAGAAGTATTCTTCCTAGACTGAAAGACCTTAAATCAGAGAATGAATCATAATACTCTTAATCTTTGGTGAATATGAAGCACACCCTGGGTAGGACTCACTTGCACCCATTTCAATCAGGTTAACTGTCTTATAATATGTTTTAAGCTATAATCCCTTAACTTAACAAAGTAAGCTTGAAGGTAAAAATGTCCCTGTCAAATTAATAGGAAATGTAAATTGGACGTACCTGACTTTCTGAAGTGCTTAAATTACCTCACATAGAAATCCTCCATTCCAGTTATATATGGAGTCAACATAAAACCTAGGGATTAGATTACTGAAGAGACAGGGGGTAGAAAAGAGTGTGTATGTGACAGAGAATGAGAAGCTTGGTAACAGTATACTATTTTTAGTAATATTTTAGGTAATTTCATCTTCCCATTTTTCACCTTATTTCTCTTGGTATTCTACCTTTTGAACTGTCTCCATCCCCTACTCTGGCTAATAGTTTTGCAAGTTTTGATGAATTGGTTAAGATCTCCTTGCCTCAGTTACATTATCTGGGAAGAGGTGATAGTAATACCTGATAAGATTTTTGTGAGTATTAATTGGGTCAGAATATTAAAATGCTAATAACAGTACCTTTACAGGCTAAGTGTTTAAACAACATTGGCTAATATAATTTTTTTTTTTGAGACAGTGTTTGGCTCTTGTTGTCCAGGCTGGAGTGCAATGGTGCAATATCTGTTGACTGCAAACTCTGCCTCCCAGGTTCAAGCGACCCTCTTGCCTCAGCCTCCCAAGTAGCTGGGTTTACAGGTGCTAGCCACCATGTCTGGCTAATTTTTTGTATTTTTAATAGAGACGGGGTTTCTCCATGTTGGCCAGGCTGGTCTTGAACTCCTGACTTCAGGTGATCTGCCCACCTCGGCCTCTCAAAGTGCTGGGATTACAGGCGTGAGCCACCATGCCCAGTTGTCTAACATAATTTTAAATATTTTACTTATGCCTTTTTCTTTCGTTTTAAAGACTACTAAAATAAGCAAACAGAGAAAGGCATATTTGGTACCAAAGTAAAGTGTTTTTTTTTTTTTAAGAACTATTATCCATTCTCACTGTATCAGATCAGATAAGTACACCCTATAATAAGTTCACAGAAATTTAATGTCACATGCTGTCTCCAATGTAAAGACAAAACTCAGTCCTAGTTAATTAAGTGTTATGTATATGAGTTTTAAAATTATCAGAAACATTCTGTTTTGTTTTGTTTTGCCTACTGAAAAGTTTAATAATGTTGCATTTCCAACAAGCAAGATTAGTTCTTTGTATGGATTTAAATACTCTGTGGACCTGAGTTTGATACTAAAGGCTTTGCTTCTTAGCTGTGTGTTATTAAGGAAGTCCCTGATCCGTTATCAATCTTACTTGCAAAACAAGAATAAATACATCTGCTTTGTTTTCCTAAGGATTTTTTTAGGAATAACTAAAATACATATGTAAAACACCTAGAAAAATTCACGACACAAACTAGGAAATAATATGTTTGTAATGTACTAATTCTTACCATAATTAACCAAGCTTATTGAAAAATTATAAATCACTAGAAATCAACTTATTAACTTAAAATTATAATTATAGCTTAGAAAACTATTGTTTCAGATCTTCTAGTCAGTAAGCTATCTCCTTAAAAAAATCTCTTTAGAAAAACAAATTTAAATCAGAAGAGTAATTAGTAATCCATCTCTGAGAAAGGCAACTTGTTTTAACGGAAAACATTTTAATGAGTGATGCTTTTGTTTACTCAAAAGGGATAAACATTTACTTAAATTTTTACAATCTGAGCCCTTAAAAGAGAATAACCATCCCTTGTATCAACTCTTTCTTATTGAAAGTCTTTTCTCTAAGTCCAGACGTCATCATGCATGGGATGACATTGCAAGAGAAATGTTAGGTTGTGGTTTTAAGATTAGGATTTATGGAAATGAGGGAAAGAAAGTCAAATTGAGTAAAGGAAAAATTTGTGCTCTTTTCTGGTTCTAAGAACACTCAAAACATTGCATAGAGAGATCTGGAGCATGAGTTGCCCTTAGGATTTGTCCAAATTTAGGCAAAAGAGCCAATCATTTCATGGTCATGTTAATAAGTCTTTGGATGTGTGCTGTTCTGGGAAGGGCTTGTGACAAATGCTGAGGTGGTGCCCTTCAGCTGAGGCAATTCCCAAAAGGGAGTGACATCTGAGAAATGCCTGCCCATTAGAATTCCAGTAGCTGTGTAGTAAGTCCTTCATTCTCTAAGGCTTCAGAGTTGTGCAGTACAGCATCTATCACACACAACGATCATGACAGATAATGTTTGTCTGGTCTGTTTATGCTGCTGTAACAAAATACCTGAGATGAGTTAATTCATAAATAACAGAAATTTATTTTCTTGAAATTTCTGAGAGTGAGAACTCCAAGATCAAGACGCAAGCAGGTTTGATTGTCAGGTGAGAACTGCTTTCTACTTCAAAGATGGCACACTTTTACTGCATCCACCAAAGCATGGAAGACACTGTGTCCTCACATGGCACCAAGAGGAAAGACAAGCCAACCACAAGCTGCTTGAAGCCTCTTTCATAAGGGTTTAATCCCATTCACAAGGGAGAACCCTTATGGCCTAATCATCTTTTAAAGGCCTTACGTTTTCATGCTATCACATTACAACACCTGAATTTTGGAGGGAACACGTTCACACCATAGCAATGGTAAAATACTTTTCTACTTAGATAGTAAATTCCACTTAAACCACATAAAGCCCCCATCGTAACAGCCCTCCTAGATATAATATCTTTACTAGAACTGATAAACACAGGCTTTGGCCCTAGTAATGCATTAATAATCTATTCTGTTCTTTTTAATCCTCATATATAAATAGTGTCCAAAATGGTTTGTATTTACATGGGAAGAAGAGAATTTACACACACTTATGTAAAATTATTTAATGAATGGCAAACCACTGTGGAATTCATAAGAAATATTTAATACATATTATGCATGTGCTAACTAGGAAAAAATGTGCTGCCTATTTTATTATTTATCATTCTTTTACTTATCAGTGTATTTATGCTTGGTGAATATGCCTTTCTGTTGCTTTTGATTTACTATTATCCAAAATTTAAGGCGTAAAAAGTAGTGTGAAGAAAATGTGAGAAAAATAATGTCAGTTTACATCCAGCTTTGACGAAAAAAAAGTTAGTACAGTGTGTGTAGACCTAGAATAGTAGTCTATACTTCATTGTGATTTTGTGAAAATTAGTTTTCTCTAACTATCTTTGGATTTTTAAAAATATTATGTTATCTAAGTTTCCCAGTATAGGCTAGTTAGCTAAAGTCAATGGAAGACAAATGACCAGGTAAACAAATATATACTTCAAAGTTTCTCTAAAGTATGGTAAGATTGTATGTGAAATATTTCAGGTTTTAAATATATTGACTTGCAGTGTTTTAAAATATATGATCATGACTTTACAAAATGAAGTTTTCACATTTTATATGAATAATTCCAAGTAGTTTTAATTTTATAACATATTCAAATGCAAGTTATTGATGTTTCTTTCTGAAGCATTAACTTTGATCTAGCAACTCCTGTTTAATTTTTCTGTCGACTAAACTTAAATAAAACTCTAAATCTTACAATAGTGAGAACAAGTAGTACATCATTCTTCTCTACTGCTGAAAAATAAAAAAGAAAATTGCATTCTCTGTTGGTTATAAAGTTACATAATTACAGTGAACCTACATAAAACAAGAGATGAATACATATAAATGGGATATAAATATGATAATTAGGCATTAATTTATGCCCTTTTATATCTATAATATATACAGATACAACATCTGATTCACTTTAGCCTACTACTTTAGGAGTAAACTGTAACTTGAGGATATCTAATGTTGTTCACAGTAAGTTAAGATGAAGGAGTAACACTGCTTTAGGTAACTCAATCATGGACTTTTCAATTAAAAACATTATACACACTACACTGGTTCTGAACCAAAAGTCAGCATATCTCAAGATAACTATAAGGTTTACATTACAAACAAATAATAACAACAACAATACCTACTTCCTTAAAACTTTGATGCAAACACAGCAATACCAAAAACTTTCCTGTTAGTTAGAGATACTAAACCTGGTGACCATAGATAACAGAGAATTCTGCAGCCCCTCGTTTTGGATTAAAAAAATTGTATTTGTCCCCCACTAACCTATAACTAAAATTTACATTTTCTTCAATTATGTATGTAAAGCAATAAATCACGATACTATTAGTGGTGCTTGTAACTTTTTCGCCAAGAGAATGTGCAGATATTTTCATAATGCATGACACTAATTGTAAATATTTCCTAATATCTTTATTCTCACCATTATTTTGAAATTACGACATTTATAAGATCAACCAATAATTTGTACATTTAATACATTAATCAAATATATATATTATCTATAGCATGCATCTAATATTCTATATATATTTCATTATAATTGGATTTCTTCTATAATAATATATATTATTTAGAACATTTTAAAAACATTTGTTATTTAAAACATTTATTTTGAGAGAGTCCATAGGCTAAACCAGATGGCCAAAAAAGTTCCAAGGCAAAAGAAACACATATACAAATAAAAAACAAAGCAAAATACGTGCTAGTAGGTAACAACCCACGTAACTTGGGAACACAGAAGTGCTTCACTAAATTAATGAATCAGAAACTATGGAAAATTTTTGAAAAATTCAGAACTATTCTGTTGTTGACTGTATTTGATGTACCTAAATCTAAATTATTATATCTATCTATCTATGTGAGCTTAGAAGAGTAGTTGGCCCTCTACTGGGGAAGAGACTACTAGGGGCAATAAAGAATAATATAATCTCTGAAACAAGAAAGGCAGTTTATGCCATGATGATTATATGACATAAAAAATTAGTTTGGAGTTCACATAAATCTGGGTAAATCTGAAATAATATATGTGTGAATTTATTAATGTATTAATATATGAATGTATTATGAAATGTAAGATATAACACATAAAATTCACATGGCCTCTCAGAACATTTATTTATTGAGCTTTGTGATAATTAATCACTTCTCAATATTTCATTTTTTTCTTTTATTTACTTATTTATTTTTATTTTATTTTGTTACCATGCTTTTATTTAACATTTAATTTTGTGGTACATATGCAGGTTTATTACATAGGTAAACTAGTGTCATGGGGGTTTGTGGTATAGATTATTTCATCACCCAGGTATTAAGCCTAATACCCATTAGTTATTTTTCCTGGTCCTCTCTCTTCTTCTATTCTTCACCCTTCAACAGGCCCCAGTGTGTGTTGTTCCCCTCTATGTGTTGATGTGTTCTCATCATTTAGCTTTCACTTTTAAGTGAGAACATTTGGTATTTGGTTTTTTGTTCCTTCATTAGTTTGATAAGGATAATGGCCTCCATCTCCATCCATGTCCCTGCAAAGGATCTGATCTCATTCTTTTTTATGCCTGCTTAGTATTCCATGGTGTGTATGTACCATATTTTCTTTATCCAGTTTATCTTTGAAGGGCATTTAGGCTGATTCCATGTCATTGCTATTGTGAATAGTGCTGCAATGAACATATGCATGCATGTGTCTTTATAATAGAATGATTTATATTCCTTTTGGTATATACCCAGTAATGAGATTCATGGGTTGAGTGGTATTTCTGTCTAGGTCTTTGAGGAATTGCCACACCGTCTTCCACAATGGTTGAACTAACTTATACACCCACCAACAGCGTATAAGTGTCCATCTTTCTCCACAAACTTGCCAGCATTTGTTTCCGCTTTTTTTTTTTTACTTTTTAATAATAGCCATTCTGACTGGTGTAAGATGGTATCTCATTGTGATTTTGATTTGCATTTCTCTAATGATCAGTGATGTTGAGCTTTTTCTCATATGATTGTTGGCCGCATGTATGTCTTCTTCTCAATACTTCTTAAGTGTGGTTCCTTCCTTTCTTCAAAGAAAATATGGGAATAGAATTCTATAGTTAAGAAATCCTAGCTTAGAATAAAGTAGAAGTAGAATTTTCTCAATGGCTATTACCAATCTGTATTAGTCAATTTTCATAATGCTATGAAGAAATACTTGAGACTGGGTAATTTATAAAGAAAAAGAGGTTTAGTGGACTCACATTTCCACATGGCTGGGGAGGCCTCACAATCATGGTGGAAAGCAAAGGAGGAGCAAAGGCACATCTTACATGGTGGCAGGCAAAAGAGTGAGTGCAGGGGAACTGTCCTTCTTAAAACCATCAGATCCGTGAGATTTATTCACTTTCAAAAGAACAGCACAAAAAATCCCACCTCCATGATTCAGTTACCTCCCACTGGGTCCCTTCCATGACACCTGAGGATTATGGGAGCTACAATTCAAGATAAGATTTGGGTGGGGACACAGCCAAACCATATAACTGTCTTTAAAAACAGTAAGGGAATATCAGAACAAAATGGGAGAGATATCAATAAATAAAACAGAGAACAGGATGTCAGAAGTTAATTACTAAGATCTCCAGAAAATGTAGTGGGGTTTTCAATGTCAATTCTGGAAGGTCTAATGGCTAGAGTAGACTTTGCTGGGAGTTAGTGGTTGGAAGTTTCAATATTTTATATTGTGGAGCTGACAGAAAGTGTGCTAACAGTTACAAAGAGAATATGTATCTATGAAAGAATATATACCTAGCAAAAAGATTCAAGAGCAGGCCTAATAGCCATATCAATCCCCAAATACCTTGGGCTATGTTGGTGTTATTTCCAAGAACAACTGTGGTCTGTAACACTTGTTACTCATTGCTAACTTTTAATAAATGTTATGTGCTTCACTAGGGTTAATAAGAATATTATTAACAAGGCACACTCCATTTTACATAATAATATTTGTAATATGAGCCTACTTCCTGGAGCATAAGAGAGAAAATGGAAATAACACAATTTTGAGAAAGAAATTGTCCTCTGAGATTTTAATTGATAGGAAGCTTTATTATCTTCAAACCATATGATGGACGTCTTAACTTGCATTCATTGTATCTATGCCAGGCTTTAAAGTCAAGAAAAACAAAATAAAAAAATAAAAATAGTAAAAGCTACCATTTATTAAGCACTTACCAAGAGTCAAGCAGTTTGCTGAGAACTTTACCTGTACTTTTAAATCTATTTCTTGTGGAAACTTATGAAGTATTATTTTAATCTCTAATTTACAAATAAAAAACCCTGATTCTTAGAGAAGTAGAGTAATTTGTTTTAGGTAATAGCCACGAAGTGGCAGAAATAAGATGTACTTCTAATTCTTATTATTGCAAACCCAGAATTTGAATGATTGAAGTCTGCTTTCAAATTCAAAGCAAAGAGAGGGAGAAAGGTATTATTTATTTAGGGTGTAATTGGCCAGTTTGGGATATTAACCTCTTCTCTCTGTTTTATTAAATTTTCGCTGAAGAATTATAGCCGTGTAAATATATACTTAGGTTAATCAGTGAAATTTTGCACCAATATAAACCAGCCGCGAATTTAGGTATCTAAATCATAACATGGATTTCATTTTGTTAAAAAGAACATTAGGGTTTGCAATATTTTATCATAGAGAGATAGTTTTGAGACCCAAAAGCTGTCATGTATCATAGTTTGGTCTGTATTAACTTCATTATCTTGAGTACATCACTTCACAGAGTGGAGGAACTATTTGTCCTTAATAAGGTATAATTACTTTTCTGCCTTATAAGTACATTGGAAGAATATAAACAGGTAATGAAAGGAAAGGGTCCATAATGATTGTTCACTTTGCAGTATAGGAGTTTTATAATCCTGTTTAATGAGAATACTATTTCTCACACTGTTTAACTGAGAGGACAATTTAATTAATTGAGCACAGATGCTTAATCTGTGCTAGGTTACCAGATCTTTCAATAAGAATGATGAAACACTTTAAGTTGTATCGTTTCATAAAAGATTATCAATTATAAGTATACTTCCCTTATGTTTCAAATATACCTTCAGGAGAGTGTGCCCCTGCAGAATCACCAATACTGCTAACCTTTGAGATGTCTTGATTGTGCTTCATAATGATTATTAATAAGGCCTTGACAAGAAATAAACATCCTTTAACCTTCCTTGTTATTAAGTAAGGAAAAAATGCTTGAACTGAAATTCATTATAGACCATGAAACTATAAAGGAGAAAACTAATATTCATGACTTTATATTTACTGAAAAACCTTAACCTTTAGGAATCATTAGTTTTCAGAATAGTCTATAAAGTTAAACCGAGCAGCACAAGAGCAGATGTGGAAGATCAAGGAGGAGAGTAGATGATAAACCCCATTATCATTTAACATTTGTTGAGCAGCATTCTTCTAGTGTCCAGGCTCAACCCGAGTAGCAAAATATTTTCAGAGCTCAGAAATACCTAGAGTAATCTAACCAAGAGAAGTAAGTTACTTTTTAAAACAATACAAAATAGAAAGTATCCCAGAGTGTGAGACTCATGGTTGTGGATATAAAAACTCCTTAGTATTCACTTTTTACTCTGGGTTATTAAGGCCAATGAGAAATCAATTACTAAGAAGTCTCAGGATTTTTACCTTCATTTGGCGTGAGGCAATGCTTTGGGGGGTGTGTGTGTGTGTTTGTGTGTGTGTGTTTATGTGTCTTAGTCCTTTTGGGGTGCTATAGCAAAATACTATAAACTGGGTAGCTCAAAAACAACATAAATTTATTTCTTACAGTTCTGGAGGCTGGTAAGTTCAATATGAAGGTGCTAGAAGATTTGGTTTCTGGGATAGGCCTGCTTCCTCTTAGATAGCTGTCTTATCACTCTAACCTCACAGGGAGGGAGAGGGTGGTGGTCACTCTGGGGCCTCTTTTTTATCTTATTCATGAAGGATTTGCCTCCATGACCTAATCACCTCTCATAGGTCCCATTTTCTAATACCATCACCTTGGGGGTTACAATTACAACCTATGAGTTTTGAGGGGACACATTCAGATTTTAGCTGCGTGTGTGTGTGTGTGTGTTTCAGTTTTCTTTTGCCTCAATAATAAATCAAATAAACTAACCCAAAGCTTATAGTATCACAGTGGCAACCCTTTGTCATAAGCCTGCAGGTTGTCAGAGGAGCTCTGCAGATCAAGACATCTTTGAGAATGTTTATTGCTCAAATTCACTTCTGAATGATATGTAGAGAGAGACTGGGTCTTCTTATTACAGGTCAAAATTATGCCTTTGACCATTCATTGTTCCATTCTTACCGGATACAATGGCTTGTGATACATTTATTTCCAATTTCTAATTAGTTACAGCACATAATCCCTAATTTTATTATAAATCTCTTTATCAATACATCTATGACATGATCAAGACAGAGTCCAATGCTTATCTTTTTTTTTGTAGTCTGTTTTACATTGTTTTATATATATATATATATATATATATATATATATATATATACACACATTGTTATATGTATGTATTTTTTGTTTACTTTGGTCTGGGTATTACCCACTAGGCCTTAGAGAGTGTAGCAAGCACATGTGAACTTACTTTAACCTGCTTATTAAACTTTTGCTTTTATCTGTCACCATAGACTCTTTTATATTTATGTCTATTATTGATTGCTTGCTGATCTCCCATTTCTGTAGAGAGAAGAGTTATTGCCATAGATTATTACAAATCAGTATGCTCTTATAGTTGGCACCAAGGCTCAGCAGCATGAAGTGGCTAGAGGAAGATGAGTAAGTATGCAAGAAAAAAAAAGCAAGAATCCGAAATCCTGTTTTCTCAAAACATGAAGCATTTATTGGCTATTCTGGTAGGTAATTAAGCCAAATTTAAAATACAACATTTGAGAATAGATTGTTTTCTTTAAAAAATAATGAACATTACTTAAATGTTTATACTTAAATGTTTTGTAAGTTCCTGATTGACTGATAATTTTTGGACCATTCCCACCCCTTGCCCCCAGGCAGGAACAGACAATACTTTTTCAAGGCACAAATTTGAGGTTATAAATACTACCTATTCAGAAATTGTTTGTTTTTTTCTTTCCTGTCTATGAAGAGTAGCTCAAGATCCTGATCATGTTTCACTGCAGTAGTATGTAACTAATTATATACAAACAAGGTACAAAGGGCAAAAGGTGGGATGAACTGAATGATTAATTCAGTTAATTAATCATTAGCATGTAATTAGCCTGTAAGGGTATTCTGGAAATGGTTTTGAAAGAAAGAAAATGAAAACTTGAACTTTTTTTTTTCCTAAATTCACTGTAGATAAATAAGGAAACTAGAATATATATATATATATATATATATATATATATATATATGTATGTTTTGAGTAAACCACAAACATGCTTTTTTAAAAAAGCTTTCCTCTTCCATTTTACCTTCTCATCATTAATACAATCGACATTCCTGAAGCATTACAACCACATTCAGTAAAGGGTGAGAAAGAGTTAAGTAGTAAATTCAAATTGCCATTAAAACAGTGAGACAGAAATAGCTAAAATAACTACAGCACCTTCCTAAAGTAGTGGTTTTGGAAGCTGCAAGTCCTGCTCTGTCACTGTAGTCAAGGATTTGACATATTCTTGGATGAGGAGGAAGTCCTTGTTTTGATAGTTAGAGTATAGTGTCTGGCACTTTTGGTAGAGATGCAATTCTGTATTTACATATATGAAGTCAAAAAGGGATAGCATTTTATTGGACTAAATCTAATTCAGCCAATCTTAGCCTGAAGAAAATTGTTAGGCAGCATTTTAATATTTGATTTACATATATGAAGTCAAAAAGGGATAGCATTTTATTGGACTAAATCTAATTCAGCCAATCTTACCTAGAAGAAAATTGTTAGGCAGCATTTTTAACACTATTGTCTGTTCAATGTTCTGTGGTTCTTTGATTTTCACATAGGGTGAGCAGTAATAAAAACTAAGATGGTTTTAAGAATGGCATTTTAAAACAATTGATTTTTAAAGATACTTTTATAATGCTAATATTATGCAAAATAATTTAAATTTAATTTTTAATAGGAAAATTTTTATCATCACTTTTGTATAATGTATTTGAATTTAAATTTTACCTATTTTTTATTTTGATTGACATAAGAATATTCATAAAGCATTTAAAATTCTTTCTAAGTAATATTAAGTAATAGTAGTTACGGATAATAATGTCAAATGCAACAATGAAATGATATTACATATTAAATTTCACATAAATATAAATAAAATAGTGTTCTTATAAGAAAGTGACACATTTTAGACTGCTTAGCGGGAAGAAAATTTTTGAATTGTCATTATAACAAAGGGATGACACAACTCAAGTATGTTACAACATAAGATCAGATATTGTGATGGTTACAATTTGCTCTCCTAATTGTGCTATGTGGAGTGAAAAATAGGGTACAGGGTAATTTAAAACTAGAGTACAGTCAAAAACAGAAGATACAAATATTAACTGTAGCTTACTGAAATATGCAGAGTGTAAAAATCATTCTAAAAGGAGGGACTGAGGTTTCTGAAAAAGAAAAGAAAAAACATACAAAGAAACAAAAACAGCTGGCATACATCATGAATAATTTAAACATGGATACAGGACAATATTCTGGTGTGACAAAGCCTCTTTTTAAATTTTTAAATTGACCTCAAAATTGTATGTATTTATAGTGTACAACATGATGTTCTGAAATATGTGTATACATTGTGGAAAGCCTAAATTGGACTAATTAACATATGTATTACCTCACATACTTATTTGTGGTGAGAACACTTGAAATTTTATTCTACCAACTTTCAATTATAGAATACATTGTTAGTAACAATAGTCACACTTTGTACAATAGATCTCTTGAACTTATTCCCCTTGTGTAACTGAAATGTAATACCTTTGACCAACTCCACCCTAATTTTTAGGGCCTCTTTTTAATGTTAGATTAGAATTTTGTTTTATGGACTTATAATCAGAAGAAGAAACTAGGGTGTTTTAATGTAATAAAATTCTGATGAATCAACTATCCTCCGCCGAGGCATATATCTTTACAATGGTTTATATTTGTCACAGACAGTTCTACTCCTTTGCTCTCTATTAAACTGTGACAACCTTATATGCCTTTTGAGTATATTTTTGCACACCTGCATTATATGGTTTAGCGCTGCATTTTAAGTGGTCAATTTTAACAAGATTGATTTAATGAAGTTCTAGTTTTGAAGGTGTATCTTGTTTATCTTCATTCAGATGTTGATCCCTTTTATTGATTCTGCATATTCCTGGAAGATGTATTATTTACTTTTAAAACTTTTGAGGTTTTATAAATGGGAATCATTCTGTATGCTTTCATCTATGACTTTTTACCCAATATTATATTTTTTGATATTAATCCACATCAATGAATGCATATATAATCCAATAGTTTGTTATTTTATAGTATTCATTTCTTTTAACATTTAAAGTGAGTCTATTATAAATAATAAATTGAAGACATATCTTCTTTGTTTATTATTTACTTGTATTCTTTATCTTTTAATTGCAAAATTTAGTGAATTTTTACTTATTATAACTGATATGAGATTCGTTTTTACACATTTGTTTGTGCTGCTTTTCTGTTTATGTACCCAAATACATGATTGACAGAAACCATGAGATGGTAAATATGCTATTCTTAAATTACAAAGTTTGGGGGTTATTTATTATTTAACAATAAATACATAATAAAAATCACCAAAATATTAAGACTAAACAATCCCTTAACTAGCATTTCTACTTGAAAAGTGACTTTAGCCAGGTATTTCCCACTTGCTTCATTAGTGATTATGCAGTGTTAAATCATTATGAAATATAATTGTTATCTGCAGATAATGTATATTGTGTCCTCTTTTGTGTACAAAAAACCAACTGCCTTCTGAGGTTTCTGTTACTGAAGAAACTTCATTGAGAACATGAGCAATGCTTTCAGTAGTATGATATCAGCTCATGTGGCTGCCCTGCGATGTAGTACATTTCGTGATTAAGAAAACCTTGTCATTGACACTTTTCTTAGACACTAGATACCTTTGGTTTATCTTTCCAAAGTGAGTCTTCACTCTTCACCTTCTAGGCCTCTGCCATTGAAGGATGACTATGTGAACTTCATCAGTAGCTTCCCCACTCACTAGATTGGATTGACCTAACTCCGATCCCTGGGGAGAAGATTAGAGGGTGAATGGAGAGTGAGATCAGGAATTGTATTCTTCTGGTTCTTGTCTGTGCCACTTGGTCAGCCTGACTCTGTCACTAGCTAGAAGGTCACTGGTCCTCTCCCGGTAGTCTGCATCATTAGAATCTCTCTCCACTACAGTGCATTACACTATAGGAGGGATACTAAATAGAAGTATCTAGTAGTACTAAATAGTTACTGTAGTTACTGTAACCTCCATAGTAGTTTACTTTATACCAACATTTGTAAATTATTTCTTTGAAATTAAACTTTCCTTTTTTCTTTTGACGGAGACTTGCTCTGTCACCCAGGCTGGAGTGCAGTGGTGCGATCTCAGCTAACTGCCAGCTCCGACTCCCAGGTTCACGCCATTCTCCTGCCTCAGCCTCCCCAACAGCTGAGACTACAGGCACCCGCCACCACGCCCAGCTAATTTTTTTGTATTTTTAGTAGAGACGGGGTTTCACGGTGTTAGCCAGGATGGTCGCCATCTCCTGACCTCGTGATCCTCCCGCCTCGGCCCCCAAGGTGCTGGAATTACAGGCGTGAGCCGCTGCGCCCGCCCCCCAAATATTCTATTTTGAGTATGCTTTCTGTTTTCTACTGGGGTTCTGACTGATACATCTTATTAAGATCCAAAAATTAGGCTAAAGGAATGCAACTTTCATGGAAAGAAACTGCTGACGAGAAAAAGAAGAAAAAATAAACTGCTTTCTACATGTTGTTAGATCCTAAGAACAACCTGGCTTGTATTGCATTATAGGGAGCGATAAAAATATCAAAATAATAAGAGAAAAGCACTAGGTTCTATATTCCACTAAAAATGATGTTTACTATATTTACTATCTCCTGAATTTTAAGAAGGATCATTGGGTTTTAATAGAAAAAGAAATTTTGTAACTCTTGCTCACAAAACCGAATTTAAATTCATGTGTGCTTTTTATTCGACATCTATTTAAGGTTGCTTCAAAGACCTATTAACCTGTCTCCTCTTTTTCACTCCTGACATTTCTTATGTTGATTTAGATCTTCTCAGGAGTAGAAATTGAGACAAAAATTTTAGTGCCAATAGTTTTTAGGGGAGGTCATCTCGGGACATGTCTGCAGGGGAGTAAAGAAGTGAATCAAGAGTTCCAAAAAGGATTATCAATATAGTTATCATTAGGTCCAGTTGAAGTTTAATTCACAGAGGAATTCTGGGAAACAATGTAGGAAAAAGTGCCTCAGAGTCATCCCACCTAAGTAACAAAGAATTCGGCGTGTTAATATACCAAGTTCTGTCAGTGATTAGTCATTAATTTCTTAGAACTTCCCATCTGCTATGCTTGCAATTAGAATGAGCTCTAACTGCTGGAGAAAACCATTGAGGAAAAAAAAAAAAAGGAAAAGAAAAAAGAAAACAAAAGGCAAGTCAGTCTGGCTGGCTTGCACAGAAATGGTAAAGCCAAAGGGAGACAGGCAGGGGACCAACTGTGCCTCCCCCACTCCCAATTCATTTAAACACTAGCCCCAGCATCTTTTTTGTCTAATCATACACTTGATTCTGTAAACTTTTTGCTTAGCTATTTCAAAGTGCTCACATTACTCTTAAAATAAAGTTCAAAATCCTCAATATATTACAAAGAGTTGCGGCAAGATTCAGGCTCTACCTACTTTCTTGCCGATCTTTCATATCGTTTTATGCTATCACTCTGCCCACAATAGACTTTCTTCCAATTTCACAGCATAATGTGGCACCTCTCAACACAAGATATCTGTGCATAGTAGGTCCTCTTCTCCCTGTTTATTTAGTTAATGTCTATTCTATCTTCCAACATTAGCTTATAAGTTATTTGCTAGTTAGGACAGCCTTCACTGATCTCTTCCCTGTTTTTCCCTAAAATGTAGGGGGAAAAATGTTCTTTTATAACATTATACACCTCAGCCTCTCTTTATAGAATTTACCAGTTATAATTGTGTATTTACTTTTGAAATATTTGATAATGTCTATCTCTTTAAACGTACTGCTTGATTGAAAATTTCAGGTTTTTTCATCTTCAGTTTTATATCCCTAGCACCTGAAGTATCTGATATTGATGGGGATTCTATAATTAGTTTTAAAATGTATATATATATATATATAGAGAGAGAGAGAGAGAGAATATATATATAACATATATATGTAATATATATGTTATATATGTAATATATATGTTATATATGACATATATGTAATATATATAACATATATAATGTATATATATAACATATATATGTAATGTGTATATATAACATATATGTATATGTAATGTTTACAGCTGGCCGGGCATGGTGGCTTATGCCTGTAATCCCAGCATGTTGGGAGGCTGAGGCAGACAGATCACCAGGTCAGGAGATTGAGACCATCCTGGCCACATGGTAAAACCCCATCTCTGCTAAAAATACAAAAAATTAGCCAGACATGGTGGCATGGTCCTGTAGTCCCAGCTACTCAGGAGGCTGAGGCAGGAGAATCACTTAAACCCAGGAGGCAGAGGTTGCAGTTAGCCAAGATCGTGCCACTGCACTCCAGCCTGGGCAACAGAGTGAGACTTCATCTCAAATAATAATAATAATAATAATAATAATAATAATAATGTTTACAGCTGTTACAAAATACATGTTTATGACATTGTCTTGTGTTTTAAAAATAATCACACATATTGAATAATAAATAAGAAAAAACATAACTAATAAATATGACTCATACATATAAAAATTATACTAAACTGAATACTTTACTTGTACCATGTTATTAGAAAGTCATTATAGGCCTGGCACTGTGGCTCAAGCCTGTAATCCCAGCACTCTGGGAGGCCGAGGCTGGCAGATCACGAGGTCAGGAGATTGAGACCATCCTGACTAAAAGTGAAACCCCATCTCTACTAAAAATACAAAAATTAGCCGGGCATGGTGGCATGTGCCTGTAATCCCAGCTACTTGGGAGGCTGAGGCAGGATAATCGCTTCAATCAGGGAGTTGGAGGTTACAATGAGCCAAGATCGCACCACTGCACTCCAGCCTGGCGACAGAGCGAAACTCCATTTAAAAAAAAAAAAAGAAAGAAAGGAAAATCATGATTTATTATCATTTGAACCCCAGGAATGTATTGATTGAATACCTAATATAAGTAGATATTGTAAGGGACTACCAATGTATAAGACAATATTTATGACATGAAAAAAACTCATGGTCCTGTGGGGACAAAATGTTATATGTATATGTGCATGTGCATATGAAAAAAATTAATATAACGATCGTATATATTAGCCAAGTACAGTATACATACAAAAGACATAAACAGCCAGGCCCGGTGGCTCATGCCTGTAATCCCAGCACTATCGGAGGTCAAGGCGGGCAGATCACTTGAGCCCAGGAGTTTCCGACCAGTTTGGGCAACATAGTGAAACTCCGGGTCTACAAAATATACAAAAAATTAGCCAGATGTGGTGGTGCGCCTGTAGTACCATCTACTCAAGAGGCTGAGGTGAGTGGATCCTTTGAACCCGGAAGGTAGAGGTTGCAGTAAGCTGAGACTGTGCCACTGCACTCTAGCCTGGGCGAGACCCTGAAAAGAACAAAAAAAAAAAAAAAAAGGAAGAAAGAAAGAAAAGGAAAGAAGGAAAGAAGGAAGGAAGGAAGGAAGGAAAGAAGGAAAAGGCCTAAGCATTAACTAAATGTTAATGAATATTAAGGGAAGGAAATACTAGGAAAGTGGTATTAAGGGCTACAATGATATGCCTGGGAAGAAATGAAAAGAACTGGGACTTGGACAAGAACTTGGTGTTTGGTTAGGGTGGCATAGTGTCACAAGGAAGCAGAAATGTTTCTCTCATTTTTTGTAATAAATAAAAAATCATAATAAATATATTTTGTACTTTTATTACCTTCTTTCTTAACTAGTCAAATGTAATATTCTGGCTTACTAATTTTACAATTCTTTTTAATTGTACCTATAAAGGTTGAGAAATTATTCTATCTTTGCTAGTAACTGTGGAAGAAATAAATGAAGTGTATGTAAGAATTTATTTTTTATGAAGATTTCCTAGAACTCCCTTCCCTGAAATCCAAATGTATTACACCAGTTATGATGTAATTGCATAAAGTTTGTGATTAGTTATTGCCAGTCTTTATCTTTCATTCCAATGATTGGCTCTTACATAAAGGCCACATTGTAATAGGAGCAGTTATTGTGGAAAACATAATTATCATTGTTAAAACATTGAAGGCATTCTATTACTTTCTCAATTATTTGCAGTTATCTTTCTAAAAGAAATTTGGAATTACAAAAGAAAACTTTGTAAATGTATTTAAAAATGAATTCAAATTGGATTTCAAGTATTTAAAACATTATTCATTTTTAATTCAGTTAGTATATGTTGTATTATTCATATGCTTTTCATTCCCCTGTGTGAGGTAAATATTCAGGAAGTCTTGCATGGCACTTTATTCAATTCTGATGGAAATTCAATTATAACTAAATAAAATGTATTTAATTAACAGGCAACTGTATGTTACATTAACTATTTAATCACAACTATTAATATGTACAAATCTGGAACAATTTTAAATGACTAAACAATTGTCCATATTACTTCTCATTCAGCATATTTATTTACAGATATTCATAACTGGAAGAGCTGTCCAGTTATCTGCTTTCAGCGATTCAGCCTCTAAATTTTTAAAGATTACTCTCAACACATTGAATTAGCTCCCTAAAGTTAGACACTAAGTAAATCTCAGATCCTATAAAGGAAGTAAATTCTCTATTTGCTGAGGAAAAAAAATACAATGAAATTAAGTGATACAATAGTCTAATATAGTTTGGATTTGTGTCTGCACCCAAATCTCATGTCAAATTATAATCCCCAGTGTTGGAGGAGGGCCCTTTTAGGAGGTAATTGGATCATGATGCCCAATTTCCCACTTGCTGTTCTTGTGATAGTGAGTGAGTTCTCAGGAGATCTAGTTGTTTAAAAGTGTATAGCATCTCCTCCTTCACTGTCTTCCTTCTGCTCTGGCCTTGTAAGATGCCCTGCTTGCCTTTCACCTTTTGCCATGATTGAAAGTTTCCTGAGGCTTCCCCAGCCATGCTTCCCGTACAGCCTGTGGAACTGTGAGCCAATTAAACCTCTTTTCTTAATAAATTACCAATTCTGGTAGTACTTTAGAGCAATTCGAGAAAAGACTAATACACAATCGTTTTTAGTTAATCCATTTTCACTGATATATAATAGTCATACATATTTGGGGGCACATGTGATATTTTGATACTTGTATACAACCTGTAATTATCAAATCAGAGTACTTGGAATATCTGTCACTTGAAACATTTGTCTTTTGTTTGTTTTGGCAACATTATGATTCCAACAGTGACTTTTTTTTTTTTTTTTTTTTTAAGACGAAATCTCTCTTTGTTGCCAGGCTGGAGTGCAGTGACGCAATCTCGGCTCCCTGCAACCTCCGCCTTCTGGGTTCAAGCGATTCTCCTGCCTCAGCCTCCCAAGTAGCTGGGACTACAAGTGCCTGCCACCATGCCCGGCTCATTTTTTGTATTTTTAGTAGAGACGCGGTTTCACTGTGTTAGCCAACACGGTCTTGATCTCCCGACCTTGTGATCCACTTCAGCCTCCCAAAGGGCTGGGATTACAGGTGTGAACCACCGTGCCTGGCTGACAGTCATTTTTAAAGTTCAAATGTACATGCCAATTAAGTCACTTACGTTGTTCTTCATTACTACCTCTTATCACAAATATTAATAATAACATGTTTGTAAATTTTCCATTTTCAGTTCTATAGAAAATTTTAAATTACCCTCAATCAGCACATTGCAGCAGAGAATGTTTAAGACAGCTTTTAAGTTTAATAAATACTAATGTAAACAAATTGAGGTGAAAAGGCAATAAAACCTCAAAAGTCTATACTCCTAGTTAAGAATTTAATAATAAATGGTTTTACAAAACTGACCTTACAGAATTCTGAAAAAAGAAATTTAAATACAAATACATCTAAGGTGTAGTGAGCTTGTATCACACAATTAAGACTTCTTTTTTTAAAATCATGGATTCTCACTCTTTTTCATTTTATAAAATATCGTGATATAAAGAAACATAACAAAATTTACCATTTAACCATTCATAAGTGCACGGTTCAATAATGTTAAGTATATTCATATTATGGTGTAACCAATCTCCAGAAATTTTTCTTCTTGCAAAACTGAAATTCCACATCCATTAAGCAACTTTTTATTTCCCCTCCACCAGCCTCTATCATCTCCAATAAATTTGACTACTCTGGGAGCCTCATATAAGTAAAATCATGTATTATTTGTCCTTTGGTGATTATCTTATTTCACTTAGCATAACTCCCTCAAGATTCATCCACATGGGATCATGTGTTGGAATTTATTTTCTTTTTAAGGCCAAATAATACTCCATTGTAGGTATATACCACAATTCCTTTATTCATCAGATAATGAACACTTGGGTTGATTCTTGCTATTGTGAACAATGCTGATATGAACATGAATGTGCAAATATGCCTTTGAAATGCTGCTTTCTTTTGGATATATTCACAGAATTGAAATTGCTAGATATATTTTTAAATTGTGAGACTTGGTAGCTGTAACTGCTAATGTAGATATGATTATTTCACTTCAGCACTGTAATATGTAATTCACAAAAGAGGTCATAGTACCATAGTCAGATGTAGTTATTCATAAATTAGAATTGCCGGAAATATAAGCTGGAAAATATTATTTTTACTCATTTTAAATGCTATTCATCATTAATTATTTGTTGAAGTGCCATTATATTCCTGTGTGCTTCACACAATAATGGGTGTAAATTGACTAAACCATAACACACCTACATTAAAGTGGGTTGATTGATTCAATAATATAAAACAGAAAAAAAGTGTGCTACATTATATAAAGGCTTTTTTTCTCTGGGATCCCAATAAAAAAGTAATTCAAAGATTATATTAATCTATTCAATCATTAGAATGCCACTGGGAAGGATAACGTAGCAGCAAACATAGATCCAACAAAGAACGTTCACATTAGAAACAAAAAGCACAGTGGGTTTCACACGTTAGGCAGGAATCTGGGGAAAATGTTTCTGGAGAAATAAAGTGATGAATATTTTATTTAAAGAAATGTTAACATTTTTAGACTCAATGACAAAGACTTTGCATTTACTAAGGAAGAATTTATTGCATGTGATAAAAACTGAAACAAGCAAGCAAACAAAAATCAGTTTTGACAAAGAAAAATATCATCTGAACCCCAAAGAAAATAAATGCGGAGTAGATTAGAATGGTATTCTTGTATATCTAGATTCTAGAAGAACATTTGTTCAATTGTCATTTATAATCTGATGCCTTCAATACTACACAATACATGATTTATTTATTTTCTTATGCGAATAAGTAGGATTAGCGAATTGTGATCTTTGACTATTATAAACCACTTGTTTGACACTGTAGTCTGGGAAAGAGTAATTTATGACACAAATATACAAAAAAAAATAAAAATCCTGGAAAACTTCTCTAGAAAATGAGTTAGTGGCCATTGCTGAAATCATAATATTCAACAGTTTAAATACATCAATTAACAGAATGCTTTGTAAGTCTGGACTTTGGATAACTGTCAGAAACTAAAACAAAAGAAGGAATTAATTTGCTACTATAACTCAAGGTTCTAATGGGTTGGGATTTTTTTAAGCACAGCTCAAATTTTGAATTCAGGAACCCATACATTTTTCTTTTACTTTCCTCTTCTCTCTTAATTCATGGTTTAATTCTGCTCACTTCTGTTATATTTCATTCTTCTTAGACTTTATACATATGGTGATAAGATTTCCCCCTTCTTCTCACCCAAAGCTCTTTAAACTGGTGAATACAAAGAAAGAATAGGCATTTTGTTCCTTTAGCATCAGCAGAAATATCAGCAGAAATTCGTCTTTGTCCTGATAGAGACACATATCCCATATCTGATTCCATCATTTTATTGGAGACATGGAATATGCTTATTGACTCAGTCTGAGTCACATGTCCACTTTAGGGATAATGGGATCACTTACATATTAATTATATATATGATATCATATATTTTGATAAGCATGATGCTGGAAAAAACATGCAAGACTAGAGAAAACATATACTTTACAATCACTTCCAACTTCATGTGTAGGCTATAAAACATTGAGTAAGTTAACCAACTTCTCTTTTTCTAAATAAATGAGCTTTGCTTAATTTGAGTACTTTGATTCAAAAGAAGCAGTGATCTACTGTTCATCTGTAGTAATAAGTAAAATATTACCTTAAATATATCATTCTAATTTTTTTAAAAATTGACATTTTGAGAAATATTAACAAAAGTTAACCTATAATGTGTATTTATCCTATTTATTCTTAATTTTTTCTTTTTTTATTTAAATGTTCTGTCAATCAACTTACATTCATTCTGTTTTTGTCCACAAGTGTAGTTTTCAGTATTTTCTTAATTCATCCTAACTGCCATCTAAACTAGATGCATGTTTTACCACAAAACAGGCCTGTTAGTATATTTTTGTTAACTCATTGTGATTTTTCACATTTTTTCCCGCAATTCCATTTAATTAGGAAATGATCAGTTAACATATGACTAATTTAAACCAACAAACTTATAAAATAGAAAGGAAAATGGGAAAAAAGTCAAATGTTCTACTTTCAAGGAAATTATAATATAATAATTTAAAAAGAGTACACACAAAAAAACTTTGCAAATAAGTTCTAGAAGCAACAATAGTTGAATCAAGATTTGATTAAGTCTTGGTTAAATTCAGGAAAGATTTACAGGAGTTTAGAAAAAAATGAATTAATCTACATATGGATCAAGTAATTATTAAAGAAGTAACATTTTAGCTGGATTTTCAGTGTCAGGTGGAAGTTCAATAGGAACAATGAGGGAGATTGTAGGTAATAGGAATACTTGAACGAAGCAGCAAAATAGGGGGAGAGTGGAATATGGGGAAAAGACTGATTCCTGGGTGCACATATTTTGAAAGGTAGTAGTGAGAGGAAGCTAGAATAGATTTATGGATTGAAAGATCAAATGTGAAACTAAGGAAAATAGACTTTATTGTGCTGGCAAAAGGGAATGGTTAATAGATTTTAGCAGGAAGGTGATATGTACATGGCTCCAACTTTTTAGCTGTATTGGTGAATCACCAAACTGAGACTTACCTTGTTTTAGTATTTTTTTTTTTTTTTTTTAAGGAATGAATGACTGACCTATAGGAATGTCTCAGAAATTAAAGAAGAAGAATTAAAAGAGTAATATTGCACCTCCTAACTTTTATTTACACTTGTAAGATGATGCTTAAATGTCCCCTCCATGAAGTTTTCCCAGCGCTAATCTTCCTTTGAAGACATACTTTTTGCCATTGTTCCTGTTTATTTTTTTCATTTTTAATTTGAATAATTATGATTAACTTAATATTGTCTCCTTTAATAATTTTAAGAAAGAATATAAACATGACAATTTTATGTTTCCGCTAGTGCTGAATATAGGGTTCTGAATTAGAAGGTAGATGGCAGAGACAAAGGATTTAACTTTTTGTAGTAAAATAATTGTCACTTGAAATTGTTTCTTCATTTTCTAAGAGTTGTGAGATATTGGTCAAGGTGCATAGCATCTATGAATCTGTGGTGAAAGAATGAGAATAACAAATAGCACATGGGGTTGTTTCAAAGATTAAATAAACTAACGTATGCCAATCACGAGGAATAGTTCATGGCATATAAGAGATATGAAGATAAAACTCTATCCACTTTCTCTTTCTAAAAGTGACTTAATAAATGTTTACTCCTGAAACAAATAGGATTATCAGGATTTTAATAAATGTTGGTTGAATATATACCTAAGAGTCTGCTGGTGTGGTTCATAATTCCATTTAAATAAGCATAAGCAAAAAGTAGCAATTAAAATAAAAATTAAAAGTAGATGATGTCACAAACAGGCTTTATTTTTTACCTTAATAGTATGTTTGTTTTAAAATAATAGGAATACAATTTGTCCTAAAGAAACAAGTAAACAAAAGAAATCAAATAAACATATGAAAATAATATAAACATCATTCTCTATGTTATAGAATCATTTATCAAGCTCTGTTGAGGAGTGAACAGAGAAAAATATATCTATCATGACCTATTCAGATATTAAAGTGATTGAAAGCTTCCTTAGTTACTAGAATATAAAATGTCTGAATGGAATTTACTATATTCTCATTAACAAAAAATAAGGGCAGTGTTATTACTTTATGGCTGAAATGTAAAGATGTTTTATTGACTGTTTCATTAGATGATAAAACCTGCTTCTCTTCAAACAGTTATAAAAAGAAAGTTTTAGAATTTTGATAAAATAGTTATCTAGAGGCTTATACCTGAAAATATAAAAAATATTAAAAGGTCATAATGCCATTCATTTTATTATTTGGTAATATTTGTACTGATGCATAACAGATGTACATAGTTTTGGGGTACATGTGATAATTTAATGTATTCATGTAATTTATAAAGATCAATTAGGGTTTTAGGAATATCACCTTAAATATTTTTCTTTCTTTCCAGCTAGAAACATTCTATTTCTTGTCCACTAGGTATTTTTAAATGTACAAGGTTATTATAAACTATAGTCACCCTACAGATTTATCTATCACTAGGTCTTATTTCTTTCATCAAACCTTATATTTGTACCTGCTAATAAATTCTATTTTATTTTTGAGTGACAGATATTATCTGAATAATATTAACTGGCAAGCTGGATTTGTTTCAATGGACTTTCTGTCCTTGGCTACATCAAATGATTAGATGTCTTGGAGGTACAAAGGAGATAGGAGAAAAGGGAATAGTTTAAACCACCGCAGAACTGATTAACTGACTTCAGGTTGTCATCATTGTGGGAAAAAATAAAGGTGAGACACTATATTTTGGTCCTCTGTTCTGTATCATAATACATTTTGTATTATGATACAAAATCGTATTCGAGAGAGTTGGCTCTACCATCTCACATAAGACATGAGAATCTGTAGTAGAGTATGTTTACATGTCTTTGGGGAGCACAAGTTACCTTTAAGGAACTGTTTTATTGTCATCAAGTAAAAATGTGTTTGGCCTTCTTTTGTTTCTCTTTCTCCCTGTATGGGACCTCCTCCACTTCAATTTTTGGGCATTTTTCAATATTACCAATAGTATGCTTCTCCAGATGGCTCACGCCTGTAATCTCAGCACTTTGGGAGGCCAAGGTGGGCGGATCACGAGGTCAGGAGATCGAGACCATCCTGGCTAACATGGTGAAACTCCATCTCTACTAAAATACAAAAAAAATTAGCCAGGCATGGTGATGGGCGCCTGTAGTCCCAGCTACTCAGGAGGCTGAGGCAGGAGAATGGCGTGAACCCGGCAGGCAGAGCTTGCAGTGAGCCGAGATCACTCCACTGCACTCCAGGCTGGGCGACAAAGTGAGACACCACCTCAAAAAAAAAAATAATAATAATAATAATAAACATTTTTATTTATTTATTTTAACACTTTTAGGTATTATATACTTTCTAAACTTTTTACTCACAAACCAATGAGAATAATTAATACCGGATGGAGCAACTAAGTTGCCCATTCAAATTTAAAACAATGTTTGTTCAAATAAATCTTGGACCATTTCTGGAATATATACAACTGTGTGAACCTTAGAAAAGATCCTCAATATGAACAAAAGAGTCCTATAATTGCTACCTATAATAAACAGATACAATGTAGATAAATTGGTAAACATACTATAGTTGAAAAATGGCATTCCATGACACTAATTTAATTATGTATTTAAAAATATTTTAATTAATATTTAACAAAATACTGAGTAGTTTATGTATCCCCATGCTGATCTAGGCAGCCCTTTCCTTAATTGATTCTAGTAGGCAGACAGGCTGATTATAAAAATACTTCTGACCGAAGTAAAGCACAATACATTTAAAGGAAATCAGCCTGTAAACATACAGAGAGGCTCTCAGTAAAATTCTCTCTGAAAATACGTACATGTTACATTTTTTAACATATTCAGACGTTAAAAAAACTCACTGCCTTCCAAATATACCTATTTATTAACTAGAATGCATATTATTTGTGTTTATATTGAGACAAATTCTGTTCTCATGAAAATGTTCACTTCTAATATGTTTATACTTTGTGTTCACATTAAAAAACTCACTTTTTCTTTCTAAGCTAATCTGAATGCTTTTCAACAAGAATATCATATCTGTTTCTCTAATATCTTTATTTTTAAAACTTTGTTTTTCAAATCGATCTACATTTCAAATTTATAACAATATAGTTTGTTACACTCCAAATTTTGAGAACTTATATTCTAGAATATGTGTGTCAGTAAAATTACTTACATTTTGCCACACCATGGCAACATTCCTTCTTCCTACAATAACAAAATTAATTTGTTTGAGAATTAGCTAAATCTATAAAAGTTTTTAATCTAAAGATTAACCCTAAATAAAAAATTATAAATTAAGTACAAAATTCACATTTTTGATTTACTTTAGTTTAATGTGCACTAAAAGCGTTATAATTCTACTTTATTTTTAAAAAGATGTACGATTTCTAAAACTCAATACAGACACATTAAATTTTCTTTATTGTTTTGGTATATTCAATACATTCCTTTATTCTATCCAGATTTTTGAGAATCATAATTGTGTTGTCAGCTTCCTATCATTAAAATAATACTACTCATTTTGTTTAAGTAATTAACAAAAATGTTAATTTGTCACCATTTTTAAAACTAGTCAGACTAGAAGCCAATTCCAGAAACTCCAAAGCCAATTTAGAAAGCTCATCCTCAAAATTCTATTTCTTTAGACTCACTCTTGGCACAAAATCTGTATTAGCACTGAATAAGTAGGAAGTCCTTCCTAACATAAACTATTCACAAAAGCATAAGCCACGGCATATCTTATGAAGTGAAATGACACTTCCATAACTTACCAGCTGTATGATCTTGGGCACACTACTTTAAATTTCTATGCGCGAGTTTATTTCAATTGGAATAATAATGGTCCATATTCAGGAACAAATCCTGGAACTGGTGAAAGTTCATAAACATTACTTTGAATAAAACAGCATCTAATTCATCAGTTGTTCTAGCACACAGCCTATGTTTTAAAATCTTTTCTACAAGTATAATTTAATTTTTTATTGGAGCCTCAATATATTACATTTTTTTTTTTTTTTGAGATGGAGTTTTGCTCTTGTTGCCCAGGCTGGAGTGCAATGGCGTGATCTCGGCTCACTGCCACCTCTGCCCCCCAGGTTCAAGCGATTCTCCTGCCTCAGCCTCTGGAGTGGCTGGGATTATAGGCATGTGCCGCCACGCTTCGCTAATTTTGTATTTTTAGTAGAGACGGGGTTTCTCCATGTTGCTCAGGCTGGTCTCGAACTCCCGACTTCAGGTGATCTGCCAGCCTTGGCCTCCCAAAGTGCTTGGATTACAGGCATGAGCCACCATGCCCGGCCCCCAATATATTACTTTTAATATATTTTATCCTCCACTGTTCTAGAAACCTAAAACAACTTGCATTTTCTCAGGTATGTAAATGCTTACCCTGTGGTAATACATTCTAGAATAATATCTTGGATTAATGGCCTGAATTACAAAACAAATTAGTAAAGCAATAATTTTGATTCTTTACCAAGTACAAAAAATGGAAAAATTTCTGGATTATAGAATAATAGGGCATATATTACTCAAATAATGTAAACAGAGAAAATGTAAATTCTCAAAATGTTATACCTTAGTATACTTAAACATAGTTATCTAGACTAGTTCTGGCAATAGAATTTTGTGTGATGATAGAAATGTGATAGATCTGTGCTGTCTAATATGGGAAGTAGTAGTCATAGGTGGTGATTGAACACTTGAGATTTGAGTAGTGTGATGGTGGTTAGTATTGCGTGTCAACATGACTAGGTTATTGGGTGCCCAGCTATTTGGACAAACATTTTTTTCTGGGTGTGTCTGTGAGGGTGTTTCTGGAAGAGATCAGTATTTGAATCAGTAGACTGACTAAAGCCATTTGACCTCCCTGTGTAAATGGACATCACCCTGGCCGGGCGCAGTGGCTCACACCTGTAATCCCAGCACTTTGGGAGGCTGACCTGGGTGGATCACCTCAGATCAGGAGTTCTAGACCAGCTTGGCCAACATGGCAAAACCATCTCTACTAAAAATACAAAAATTAGCCAGGTATGGTAGTGCCTGCCTGTAACCCCAGCTACTCAGGAGGCTGAGGCAGGAGAATCCCTTGAACCCTGGAGGCGGCTGTTGCAGTGAGCCGAGATTGTGCCGCTGCACTCCAGCCTGGGTGACAGAGGAAGACTCTATCTCAAGGGAAAAAAAAAAAAAAAAAAAAAGGACATTATCCAGATTATCCAGTCTGTTGAAGACCTGACTAGAACAAAGAGAAGGAGTTCTAGGCTCCTAGTTCTCAGGCCTTCAGACTTGGACTGGAACTACACCATTGGCTTTCCTGGATCTGTAGCTTACAGAAGGCAAATCATGAGAATTCTCAGCCTCGGTAATTATATGAGCCAATTTCTAATTTTATATATATATACAAACACACACAACATTATTATAAATATATATAATTTATATGTATATCATATATTATACATATATAATTATATAGATGTTATATAATTACTACATAATTATATAATTACAACTATATAGACTTAGATACAGATGTAATTATATAATATATAGCTATATACAATTATATAGATAGGTTTTTCTCTCTCTTTGTATGTATCTTATTTGTTTTGTTTCTCTGGAGAACCTTGACTGATACAGATTTTGTACGAAGAGTGGTTCTAATGGGATCGAATTTTAAGAATAGGTTTTCTAACTTGGTTTTGGAGTTCCTGGAATTGGCTTTCTAGGCTGACTAGATGCTATTGATTCTATTTCTGCTAGTAAGAGAACACTTGTAGTCTGGGGAGTGATCCAGCAATGGAGGTATGCAAAATATCTTAATTGAATATTCCTAACCAATCACTTATAAGAAGCAAGAAGCTGAGTGTATGATGCTTTCAAAGATTTATGAAAAACTAACAAATATAATGAGGTTGGCTGGTTGCTTCTAATTTTGCTGGACAAAGTGACAGAAAAGACTGAGTTTCAGAATTCAGATTCTCAGCTCAAGCACTGCATAAATGTCTTAAAATCTTTTGAATGCCCTGGAGGAGATCCTTATCTCCTTTAGCCACAAGACTGAGATAGCAGAACATCAAATGCGGAATTGCATCCAGTGCCTCACTGAATTGCAAGTTGAGTTCTCAGTCTCACAGGGTGTCTACTTTTAAATTGAGGGCATTGATTGAGAAAGAACTGGATATTGTAAGTTGGAATGGGGGCATGTGGGGAAACCCTAATGAAGCCAAGGGTATTGAGCCTCTACATTCTGATTAGTCTTCTTTGTCAGTGAAAGAGGCCTTGACTAATACAGGTAGTGTAATTGAGGGATTTAATTTTTAATTTTATTTACTTTTAATTAATTACCCATTAAATTTATATAGCCCTATGTGCTAGTGGCTACTATATTGGCCAACCCAGGTATAGACAAAAGGATTTGCACATGCAATGTCAACAAGCCATTTTTATCCGCTTGATGAGTTTTAGGGATGGGGGCATACTTCAGAAGAGTTTAGTTGTCTCCAATAATCTTTTAAGTGTGAATTACAGTCCACTTAATTGAGAAGAAGAAAGTTAAATATAAATTGAATTTTTTTTTTTTTTTTTTTTTACTTTATATTCATTCAATGGCTGGGCGCAGTGGCTTGTGCCTGTAATCCCAGCACTTTGGGAGGCCAAGGTGGGTGGATCGCTTGAGCCCAGGAATTAGAGACCAGCCTGGGCAACATGGTGAAACTCCACTTCTACTAAAAATACAAAAAAATAGCCAGTCGTAGTGGCACTCACATGTGGGCCCAGCTGCTCGGAAGGCTGAGGTGGGAGGATCACCTGACCCCAGAAGTCAAGGCTACTGTGATCTGTCGTCATGCTACTGTTCTCCAGCTTAGGTGACAGAGTGAGACACTGTCTTGGAAATCTATAAATATATTCATTCAAGGTTAAATAATCAGCGTAGATAAATAGGCTGTTTAGTGCTGTAAGTTTCCTTCTTTGAACATGACTAATCAACAAGCAAACGAAACAAAGCAGTGATAATTGCAAAAAATAAGACCACAACCAAAACTAAAAAATTATCTTGAGAGTCATCTTTCTTTATATTTTTCTCAGAGATTGATATCACTCTTTTATGCTTGGCTTTAATATAATTTTCAAACATTTTATTAATGTAAAACCTTTTTTTCTGATCATCATGTTTTATTATCTTCTCTGCTTTCTCTTGTAGATCATTCATAAGTATAGTCAAGCTTCTCATAATTTCTTATTTTCCTTTAAGGGCCTCAGTCTCCTGCTGTGGACTTGTCTTTACATTTTTTTCTGATATTTTATAACTGCTTTTCTGCTGTTTAGTATTCACATATATAATTATTCTTCAGCTTCACTCTTCCACACTTTATGATGATTTGTCACGACTGCCTCATTTTTAAGAGCATCAGCTCTTTTTCAGCCCCTTTCTGGCTCCTAAGGAGCTAAATATTAATTCTGATACTTAATTACATTCAGACCAAATGATAACACCACCAATAAGTGTCAAAGGAACTTAACACTTGAGGAGATAAAAAGGAATAAAATAAAATAAGGGGCAGAAATTAAATCTGAACGATTTCTTCAATTCAACTGGCACACAGAAAACAAAAATCACTAGAATTAGAATCGGAACAGCAAGAAATGTTTCAGTATTTTTTTTCCTACCACAATATTCAGTTACCAAGAGGAAAATAAAGGGCTTATCTGTTAACTATTTTTTGGTGTATTAGTCGCAGTGAAAATGGGCAGATAGTAGAAATCATTATTACATTCTGCTACTATTTAAGGTTTGAAAGCCATTGTGATCTTTGGCAGAGAAATCTGATCTATTTCTCACACCTGGAAAATAAGCAAGCAGTGTGTTACCCACTAAAGATAAAACTTCTGTTCTTTCTTCTAGTATATTACCAATATCTTCTTAATAATCTACTGTTATTCTAAATAACAAGGCTTTAATTTTTAGGACTTAGCATCTACAATTACTTCTGCCAAATCCACCTTTAGTATACACGATGCATTCCAATACAAGATTAATGATTATGCTTGTTAAAGAATAAAATTATTTTGGCATGGCTCAGATGAAGATACTCATTTATTCAAGGCTTTCATAGTTATGCTAAAAACACAGAAATTGATTTTTTAAAAATTAAAAATATGATTATGGTCATGGTGATTAAGAAAGAAACAAGAACAAATATTAAACATGTACATGTACATATATTAAGTGTACATTTGTACACACTGATAAAAATACATTTTTTCAATGAATGGTCCTATTTAAGATTTGAGTATGCAATAAAATTTCATTTTATGCCAACTTTTCAAAGTGTGAATGCTGTGTAGCTTGGGTCATAGTTCAAACTGGATTTTGATAACTACATTTTCTTGCATAAGGTATAATGTTAACACGAGCAATTCTAAATTCTATATTTAGCACAGTACAGTTTTTTTCTGATTTTTTGCTTCAGGTCTTAATACTTCCTATTTTATAATAATCTGCACTCATGGGAAATTCCTAGGTTATATACATATATATATAAGAAAACTGGTCTTCAGCTATATATTATCTGTTTTGTTTTGTTTTTGTTCTTAATGTTTGTCTGCATAAGACCAACAACAAAGTAAAGAAACAAAAGGTAAACTATTATAAATTACTGATGCACTCCTGAAATTCTGAGTTAAAGCATTTAACTCAAAAGAAATGCACTTTGACTTTTTTTTTAAAGTTTGCTGTGAATGTTATCAACGAAAATCAGAGGGAAGAAAAAGCTCCAAGCTGGTGTGATTATAACACACCATCAGTGAAAGTCATATTTCCCATCCTTGACTGCCAAAGGTGTAAATGAGCATCTGAGGCTAGTGCTAATTACAGCAATCTAAAGACAGAAACTGCTGTTGTTAAATCTAGGAAGCAAGTGAAATCCAGCATTGATTTCCAAAGTGTGTAATTTTAGAACTCCTTTCTGTGATACTATTTGTTTGATCTTTCCAGTGATCGTTCACATTTAAATCACCCATCTAAAGAATTTTATTTAAAACTGTTTTTAAGGCATGTATAAATACTAATTTGTAATTGATATCAGCATAAAGATATTTTTAAGTATTAATGTTTTTTGGTGTGATGTCTAATGGTCCAAGTTAAGTGGATATTAAAAGAATTTTACTGATAGCCTTTCAAAAAATTGAAATTCTGTAAAAAACATATAATAATTTTATCAACGATGTATTAAGTTGCAGATATGGATAATAAACTTCGACTCTGAGGTTGAAGAAATGACATTGCTGAAGCATGTAAGAATATGTGCCTTTCTTTTTTCTTTTCTATCTTTCCCCTACAAGTAGAGGAAGCAGGATACCGTAGTAGAGTAGAGAGAAACACAGGCTCATGAAATAGAGTGCCTGAGTAAGTGACTCATTCTTTTGAAGCCTCAGTTGCCTAACTAGTAAATAAACATAAGAGCTTCTTTAATGGGGTTATTATGATGATGAAGTGAGCTATTCCATGCATAATATGAAAACAACATACCTGACGTGTAATGACTCCTAATTATTTTATTGTGATTACTGTATTGACATAAAAGCTTTTCTGTATTGACTCATTCTTTCTCCTCTCCTCAAATCTGTGTTACTTTTCTTTATCTTAAAAACCTGTTCTGTTGGCAAATGACCTACTTTATGTCTCATTCTCTTTTTTCCTTTTACTGACAAGCTTCTTAATTAAATAATTTGTAATGATCATTATTGTAGTAGATTCCACACATTTTCACATAAACATATAATTATCCATATTTATAAATATGGGCTTATATTAACCTGTATCTTTTTGCCATGACTCTTGTCACTGAAATATATGTTTGAATATCTTTACTGATCAGCAAGTTTGGAACTCTATTGTTATTTTTAATGGCTACATAATTATGGTACCATAGTTTTGTTATTATAATTTTCCAATACCTCAGTGGATTTGTTATATTTTTTCTGCTTTTGTTTATTTGCTGTTTCCTCTAATGGAAAAGCAGTACAGTATAGTGCTTTGAATCAAAAGCTCTAAATCTAGAGTGCTAGAGTATTAATCTGGCCCTGATCTTTAGTAGTTGAGTAACCTTGGATAAATTACTTATTTGTGATGAGCAGAAGGTTGTTGTTTGACATTATAATAAAAAAAATCAAGTTATCTGTTACATTTCTAGACCTGACTAATTCTTACATCCATAAGTCATAATTTAAAAGATAGGTCCAAGTGCCCAAGCTGAAGGACTCTGAGCTACTACTGCAAGTACATACAATGCATATATTCTTTCTTTCCATTACGATATACTGGAGAAAGGGGAATACCCAGCTTAGATACAGAGGATGACTAGCAAATTTGAACTGGCATTGATATCAAGGGAAAACAAGCCATTATAGCTCCCTGTGAAAACAGAGATGATTAGAAACGAAGTAATAAATTTAATATTGAGCCAATTTTGTCTAATGGGATTATTTCTGCTGTTTAGGAGTGCATATTTAGCATGTATATTCATCACAGCTGGCAGTACCCTTTCATGAATCCTTCACCTAAAGAGTAGAGCTATCAGGATAGGAGAGGCTACGTGAAAGTCTGGAATCTGTACTCTCCACATAGCCAAGAGGGTAAAACGGAATCAGTAACATATCCCAAATAGCATTTCACAGATTAGTAACAACTTCATAGACTTAACAAATACAAGAGTGTTGGACTCAATGCTCCTATTTTAATTCACTTTTCTAACTTCTGCAAACGCTAGTTGATCTTATTGGATATTGGTTGATGACTGAATATCCAAGGTAAATAACTAAGGGGTAGCTCCAATCACAGTGGTTGTGGAGGAGGTGGTAACCTTATTTTAAAATATTACACATCTTTTGAGTACACTATTTGGCTATTTCTCTGCTAAATGTGTTTTTCTTTTCAATCTCCATCTGGACAGATCAAAAGCAGCTTAAATTCATCTGAGATAGAGAATAGTATACATGTATATAGGTATATCTTGCCAAGGAATAAGCAGTATCTGCTTTTTCACAATAACATTCAAAGGAATTATAATTGTCTTGATACTTACCAAGAATACGACACTGGTAGTGTAATTGAGGGATTTAGAACTCCAACTTGCCATTGACATAAAATGGCAAGAACTCTGAAAGATGAGTGATATGGTTTGGCTGCGTCCCCACCCAAATCTCATCTTAAATTGTAATTCCTGTAATCCCCACATGTCATGGGAGGAACCCGGTGGGAGATAATTGAATAATGAAGGCAATTTCCCCCATGCTGCTCTCGTGATAGTGAGTGGGTTCTCATGAGAACTGATGGATTTATAAGCTTCTGGCATATCCTCTGCTGGCACTTATTCTCTCTCCTGCTGCCCTGTGAAGAGGTGCCTTCTGCCATTATTGTAGGTTCCTGAGGCCTCCCCAGCCATGCAGAACTGTGAGTCAATTAAGCTTATTTCCTTTATAAATTACCCAGTCTTGGGTATGTGTTTTTCAGCAGTGTGAGAATGAACTAATAGAGCAGGCTAGGCCATAAGGACTGCAACTCTTAAGTGAGTCTTCGTGCTAAACTAGGCCCAGAGACAGTGGACTAGGGGAGCATGCAACATCTTGAAACACCGCTGGGGTGGCTAACAAAGTGATGACATCACCCCTCCCCTAACCCCAAGCTGCACAATTTGTGGCTCCAAAAGAGACCCTTCCTTGCATTTAAGGACAGAGGAGGGAAGAATGAGGAGGGTTTTGTCTTGCATCTGGGATACCAGTTCAACCACAGCAGGATAGGGCACCAATCAGAGTCTTGAGTCCCCTGTTCTGGGCCCTAATTCCTGAATGACATTTCTAGACACTCCCTGGTCCAGAAGAGAACGTGCTGCCTTAAAGATAAAGACCCAGTTCTGGCAGTATTTATCATCTGCTACCTGAAGAGCCCTTGGGCTGAATAACCAGGGCCCAAGAAGAGTGGAAAAGACTGTGTCTTGCAGTTTGAGAGTCAGTTCAGCCACAGCACAATAGAACACCAGGTAAACTTCTGAGGTTTTTGACTCTAGTCCCTGACTCCTGGACAGCACTTCTAAACCAACCTGAGACCTGGGGCACCTCAAAACCCTGAAAAGAAAGACACAGGCCTGGCTGGCTTTGCCACTTGCTGGTTGTTGGGGCCCATGACTCATGGATCTGTTGCCTATAAGAGACACACTTCACCTATAAAGACACACAGGCTGAAAATAAAGGGATAGAAAAAGAAATTCCAGGCCAATGGAAACCAAAAAATTGCAAGAGTCGCTATACTTACTTCAGTCAAAATAGATTTCAAGACAAAACTATAAGAAGAGAGAAAAAGTAGTGACCTTCTGTATAATGATGGTTTAATTCAGCAAGAGGATATAACAATTATATAATATAAAAAATATATACATATTACATGCACCCAACACTGCGGCACCTAGATATATAAAGCAAATATTATTGGAGCTAAAGAGAGAGATAGGCCCTGATACAATAATAGATGGAAACTTCAACACCCCACTCTCAGCACTGGACAGATCTTCCAACACATTTCATCTGACAGTTGTAGAATACATATTCTTTTCCTGAAAACATGGAACATTCTCAGGATAGACCATATGTTAGGTCACAAAACAAGTCTTAAAACATTCAAAAAAATTGAAATAATATCAAGCATCTTCTCTGACCATACTGAAATAAAACTAGAAATTTATAACAAGATGAGTTTTGGAAACTATATAAATAGATGAAAATTAAACAATATGTTCTGAACGACCAGTGAGTCAACGAAGAAATTAAGAAGGAAATTGAAAAGTTTCTTGAAGCAAATGATAATGGAAACATAACATATCCAAAACCCATGGGATACAGCAAAAGCAGTGTTAAGAGAGATGTTTATAGCAATAAGTGCTTACATAAAAAAGACCTGTAATCCCAGCACTTCGGGAGGCTGAGGTGGCAGATCATTTGAGGTCAGGGGTTCAAGACCAGCCTGGCCAACATGGTGAAACCCTGTCTCTAATAAAAATACAAAAAATTAGCTAGGTATGGTGGTGTGCACTTGTAATCCCAGCTACTCAGGAGGCTGAGGCAGGAGAATCGCTTGAACCCGGGAGGCAGAGGTTGCAGTGAGCCAACACTGTGCTACTGCACTCTAGCCCGGGCAACAAAGTGAGACTTACTCTGTCTCAAAAAAAAGGAGGAAAAACTTCAAATAAACAATCTAACAATATGTCTTAAAGAATTAAAAAAGCAAGAGCAAACCAAACTCGAAATTAGTAGAAAACATAATAAATATCAGAGCGGAAATAAATTAAGTTGAAATAAAAAATATACACAAAAGAACAGTGAAAAGTTGGTTTCTTGAAAAGTCAAACAAAATTGACAAATCTTAAGGCAGACTAAGAAAACAAAAGAGAGAATATACAAATGAATAAAATCAGAAATGAAAAAAGAGACATTACGACTGCAGAAATTCATAGGATCATTAGTGGCTACTATGAGCAACTATACACCAATAAATTGGAAAATACAGAAGAAATGGACAAATTTCTAGCCACATCCTACCAAGATTGAACCAGGAAGAAATCAGAAAACTGAACTGACCAATAACAAGTAACAATATTTAAGCCATAATAAAATGTCTCCCAGTAAAGAAAAGCCCAGGACCCAATGTCTCCACTGCTGAATTCTACCAAACATTTAAAGAACTAGTACCAATTATACTCAAACTCTTCTTAAAAATGGAAGAGAGGAGAATACTTTCAAACTCATTCTATGAGACCAGTATAACCCTGATACAAAACCAGACAAAGACACATTAGAATTAAAAAAAAGAAAAAAAAACACTACCGGCCAATATCTGTGATGAATTACATCTGTGATGTAAAGATCCTCAACAAAATACTAGCAAACCATATTCAACAATATACTGGAAAATCATTCATCACAACCAAGAGGGGATTTATTCCTGGGATAAAAGGATAGTTCAGCATATGCAAATCAGTCAAGGTGATACATCACATCAACACAACGAAGAACAAAAAACATATGGTCATTTGAGTTGATGCTTAAAAATTTGATTAAATTCAATGTCTCTTCATGAGAAAACTAAAAATAAAATAGATATAGAAGGAACATACCTCAACATAAAAGCCATATATGACAGACTCACAGCTAGTATCAGACCAAATGGGGTAAAACTGAAAGGCTTACCTCTAAGATCTAGAATATGACAAGGATGCCCACTGTTACTGCTGTTATTCAACACAGTACTGGTAGTCCAAGCTAGAGCAATCAGACAGGAGAAAGATACAAAGGTTGTCCAAATTGGAAAGGAAGAAAAATTATTCCTGTTTGTAGGAGATATGATCTTATATTTATACTAACCTAATGACTCCACCAAAAAAACTATTAAAATTGATAAATTTAGTAAAGTTTCAGTATACAAAATCAACATACAAAAATCAGTAGTATTTCTACATGCTAATAGTGAACAATGAAAAAGAAATAAAAAAGCAATCCCATTTACAATAGCCACACATAAAATTAAATACCTAGGAATTAACCAAAGAAGTAAAAGATCTCTGTAATGAAAACTGTAAAACAATGATTAAAAATAAATAGAAGAGGACACCAAAAATTGGAAAGATATTCCATGTTCATGAATTGGAAAAAATCAATATTTTTAAAATGTCCGTACCACCCAAAGCAAGCTACAGATTCAATTCAATCCTTGTAAAAATACCAAAGACATTCTTCACAGAAATACAAAAAATAATTCTAAAATTTGTATGGACGCGTGAAAGATGAAAAATAGACAAAGCTATTGGATATAGAACCAAAAAAAGGCCCAGAATAGCCAAAGCTATTTATATGGAACCACAAAAGACCCAGAATAGCCAAAGCCTATGCAAAAGGGACAAAATTGGAAACATATTACCTACTTCAAATTATACTACAACACTATAGTAACACAAACAGCATGGTACTGGCATAGAAGCAGACACATAGACCACTGCAACAGAATAGAGAACTCAAGAACAAATCCACATACCTACAGTGAACTCATTTTTGACAAAAAAAGCCAAGAACATACACCTCTATCTCTCACCTTATACAAAAATCAGATTAAAATGCATTAAGGACTTAAATCTAAGAACTCAAACTATGAAACTACTACAAGTAAACATTGAGAGAGTGCTCCAGGACAGTGGGCTTGCCAAAAGTTTGTTGAGCAATACCTTACAAGCATAACCAACCAAAGCAAAAATGGACAAATTAGACCACATCAAGTTAAAAAGCTTCTGCATAGCAAAGGATACAGTCAACAAAGTGAAATGACAATCCATAGAATGGGAAAATATGTCTGCAAACTATTCATCTAACCAGGGATTAATAACCAGAACATATACGGAACTCTAACAACTCTATAAAAAATTCAATATCTGATCAAAAAGTGGCAAAATATTTGAATAGACATTTATCAAATAAGACATACAAATGGAAAAGAGGCATATAAAAAGGTATTCAACATCACTGATCATCAGAGAAATGCAAATCAAGACTACAATGAGATATCATCTCACCCCAGTTAAAATGGCTTATATTCAAAAGACAGGCAATAACAAATGCTGGTGAGGATGTGGAGAAAAGGGAACCGTCATACACTGTTGGTGGGAATATAAATTAGTACAGCCACTGTGGAGAACAGTTTGGAGGTTCCTCAAGAAACTATAAGTAGAGCTACCCTATGATCCAGCAATCTCACTGCTGGTTATATACCCAAAATAAAAGAAATCAGTATATTGAAGATATATCTGCACTCCTATGTTTGTCGCAGCACTGTTTACAATAGCTAAGTTTTGGAAGCAACCTAAGTGTTCAGCAGATGAATGGATAAAGAAAATGTGATATACACACACCATACACACACACACACACACACACACACACAATGGAGTACTATTCAGCCATAAAAACAAATGAGATATTGTCATTTGCAACAACATGGATGGAACTGGAGACTATTATGTTAAGTGAAATAAGCCAGGCACGGAAAGGTAAGTATTGCATGTTCTCACTTATTTGTGGGATCCAAAAATCAAAACAATTTAACTCACGGAGATTGAGAGTAGAATGATGTTTACTAGAGGCTGGGAAGGGGAGTGGGGGTTTGGGGAATGTGGTGATGGTTAATGGGTACAAAATATATAGTTAAGGAAAAAATAAGTAAGACCTACTATTTGATAGCACAACAGCGTGACTATAGTCAATAATAATTGTACATTTTTAAACATCTAAAAGAGTGTACTTGAATTCTTTGTAACTCAAAGGATAAAATGCTTGAGGAGATGGATACCTCATTCTCTATTATGTTATTATTTCACATTGTGTGCCTGTATCAAAACACCTCATGTACCTTATAAAAATATGTATGTATATACTCATATACTATATATGTGTGTGTATGTATATGTATATGTACTCACAAAAATAAAAAATAAATAAAATGACAAGTACTCTGGGTACTCTTGAGTGCATACTGGGAAATTTAGCGACATTTCACTTTAGACAAATTTTAAGGTGCCCAAAGATCTGGTCATTCCAAGATATCCCTTCCAAGGTAATATCAGAAAAGAAATACAGCTTCTGCAGTCCTCTTAGAGTTTTGGATGTGAGTTTCCACTTTGCTTAGAAATATACCACCAAATTATTTTATAGGTATATTAGTTTACTATTGCTTCTGTAACAAATTGCCATACATTTAGTAGTTTAAAATAATACATTTATTGTCTTACAGTGGCCCCAAATAATTATTACTGGGTTAAAGTCAAGGTGTCAGTAGAGCTGGTTCCTTCTGGATCTTCTGAAGGGAGAACTTGATTTTTTGCCTTTGTCATTTCTTGGCTCCTCTTTATTCCTGGTTTCTCTTGATTCCGTCATCACAACTTTTACTACTGATTTGATCTACCTGTCTCCTTTTTACCAGGACACTTTGGATTACATTTTCCACCTACAGAGTGTCCTCATTGCTATATCTTTACTTGAAAAATGTGTAAAGTTCCACTAATTTGTTATGTAACATAATCAGAGGTCCCAGAAAACAGAACATGAACATTTTTAGAGAGCCATTATTTAGCCTGACACAGTGGGTATCTCAGAGGACTGCCATTTTTATGAAGCCCAGAGAAAAACAAGGCTCTACAAATGTGCAAGCTCCAGTAAAAACTGCTCTGTCACTTATGTCTTGTGATATGAGATTCTTATCAAAATGTTAAGATTCTAGGAGTCCAGTAATCTGGGGAGTACAAGATATCCCTTATGGAATAAAGTACAAGTTAACATACCTAGCACTCACTATTAGTGAGAAAGATTCACAGTGATTATTGTGCTTTTCTGAATTTTAGAGCAGCATTTATTCAACTGCAATTCTTCTTAGACTAATTTAGCGGGTAACTCAGAAAGTGCCAGATGGAAATGGAGCCCTGAGCAGAAGAGGTTTCTAAACAAATCTTTAGCTTTAAAAATCAAGGCCATGTTCTTTGATCAAGCTGTTTTTTTATAAAAAAATATATATTTTTGATATACTATTGAAATCTCAGCAACATTGAGCATCTGAGCATAAAACAGCAAATGTTGATGTGGCTGGAGCTGCCCATCTTTCACTGAGTGCTATCAAGTCTACAAAACATAAGTTTGAGTGGGTAGAAAAACAATTCACTACAAAATAGGACTGGTTTGTTTCTGATTGAGGTTCACATGGTCCAGATGGTATGGTATGAATAATTTACTTGTACAAATGGCACCTATGTCTGTTGCACTGATGCTTATCTTTTATTTTTACCAATTTTCCCTAAGTGGTTATCTATGGCTCACTGCGAGAAAAGAAAAACACAGGGGCTTGGTTCAAAGATGGGTCCAAACAATGTACAGATTCCTGGCTGACAATGAAATGGCTTCTTTATTATAAACCCACTTGGGAGTGGCAGTGAAATATGAGTTAAGGGAAATTCAGTAGAGAAAGCTGTAAGAATATACTAGTGTTTTCACTTTGTATGAAGGAGAAAAACATCTGAATTATAGAAACACACATGCTTCCTGGACAGTAATGAATAGCCTGAACAGTTGTCCAGAAATCTTGAAACAATAGGATTAGAAGATCACAGAAAATGATTTGTGGAAATTTCTAAAGAGAGCACTAAGTATGTGGATCCATGGAAGAAGCACCTGTCATTTGGTAGGGAGACTATCCAAGATTTATCTAGATGCTGCTGATAGATAGATCCACCTAATGACACACTATCAAAAACATTAAGTTGTCATAGTACCATTTCAGGTTATCTCCCTGGACCCAACTTTTTAAACAGAACAATTATTTTAAATTTTTTATTAAGAAGTGGCCAGCTGATGCATGGTCCAGTGTTTGGGAACCTCTGCCTTATATTTACCACAGTCTAGTATCAGTTCCTATCCTAACTGCCTTCTTCAGAATATACCTTAATTGTAGATATCCTAGGGATCTATTTTTTAAACCATAATGGTGATAACTGTTAGCCCTACAGTAAATGACGGTTGAATAATAGACAGAAAGTTGAGACCATTATTATTTAACTTGGGAAATAAATTTATTTTAATATATCTGGACATGAATGTGTTGTTTTAATAGGTTTATTATATGTAATACACATAACTTAGAATTGAGTGTACATTTAATGTGTACAATTCAATTTTTTTGTATATTTACAAAGTCCAAGAACCATCACTACTATCTAATTTTAGAACATTTTGATTAACCCTGACACACCTTAGTCAAGTGATAAAGTTAACATCATCAGTAACAAATCATATATTTATTGCATAGCTTCTTGAGATGAGCACATCACACCTATGGTATCCTTCCCAATAATGCATAACAATCTAGTCATGAGAAAGCATCACGAAAACTCACACAGGGCTATTCTACAAAATGGATGATCTGTTACTTTTCAAAATTGTCTAATAAAATAGGAGAGAGATCACAGATTGGAGGACAAATACATTTAATAAGTGATCCTGGATTAGATGGTAAAACAGACAGAAAAAAGAAATTAGTGGAAAAACACATAAAAATGTGAGTAGTTCTGTATTTTAGTTGATAATATTGCACTAAGGTTAATTTCTTAGCTTTGACATATGGTCTATGTCTGTGTGAGATATATTTTTTGTTCTTGCTGTTGACATGAAAGAAAGTGAGTGAAGAATATATTAAAATGTCCTATACTATAATAGTACAGCTTTATTGAGATAAGAGTCACATATCATAGAATTAAGCCATTTTAAATGTATAATACACAAGAGTTCCAAATTTGCCACCATCTTACCAATATTTGTTATTGCTGTGGTTTTTTTATTTTAGTCATTCCAGCAAGTGTGGAATTTTGTTGTGGTTTTCATTTGCATTTCTCTTATGACTAATGATGTTTAATGTCTGCTGTTTGGCTTGTTGACTAGTTGTATATTTTCTTCTGAGAAATGTCTGTTCAATCCTTGTCTCATATTTAAATTTGAAGTCATTCGGTGTACTCTGGATACTAGTTCCTTATGCAATATATGACCTGCGACTATATTCTATTATGTTGATTCTCTTTCGATTTTCCTGATGGTGCTCCTTTTAACCAGAGTTTTAATTTTAGTGAAGTCTAACTTTAGTTTTGTTTGTTACTTATGCTTTTGGTGTTGAATCTAAGAAACCATTGTCTAACCCAAAGTCATAAAGGCTTATGACTATATTTATTTCTAAGAGTTGTATAGGTTTAGTGCTTATATTTCACCTATGATTCATTTTGAATTAGTTTCATTGTGTGATGTGAGATCAGAATCAAATTCATTCTTTTGAATGTGGATATCCAGTTTTTCTAGCATCATTTGTTGAAAAGACTATTATTCTTTTTCCATTGACTAGTCTTGTTGTTCAAAATTGAAAATCAACTGACCACAAATGAGAAGGTTTATTCTTGGACTCTTAAATATTTTATTGTTTGATATATCTGTTACTTCAGTACTACACTGTCTTAATTAGTGTTTCTTTGTAATAACTCTTGAAATTGAGAATTGTATTTTATTCAATGTTCTTAAGATTATTCAGGACTATCCCGAGTCTCATGACTTTCATCATAAATTTTAGAATCAGTTCTCTTAAAGGATCTGCCTTCTACCGTCAGTCAGATGAGAGTCTCATGACCCACAAACTTTATTTGTCCTCATTTTGAGTCATTCAGAGAGGTCAATGCAAAACTAAAACTAGTAGCTCATTCTGACATTAATTATTGACTCATAATAGATGAGTCAAACTGCCTTTGTGATGAGATTTCCGCAGATTAGCTTTGCATTTTGGGGGTAATGATGAAAATGTCTATCTTTTTAAAATCAACATCAGGATTTGTCTAAGAGTTTACATTTATAATCTTAGTGCTAGCCACTCCAAGAGGATAACTTAGAACAGATGAGGGAAACAAGAACTTCCTTCTCTGAACTAAACTTGAACTTGATTGCTGGTGTTTCTCCTGAAAATTCTTTGACCTAACAGTTTCTTAAATTGCTTAGAAGCCAAACGTTACCTAAATTCCTTTTTCTCTCATGAGCTTTCCAATCCCTTCTTTACTATGCTTTTTCCTGGTTGAGTTGTTTAGAATTTTGCCTTTCTTGTTACAGTTGTGATGTTTACCAAAACCTTTTAACTTACCTGGAAACTCTGTTCTTCTTTATCCCAACTGCTCCTCTTACTTAAACAGTCGAGTAAAAGCCCATCCTATTACTTAAACATTGGAGTAATACTGAGTTGGTGGAATTTGCTTGTTTCTTTCCCTAATGACCATAGTTGGTAAAGGATTACCTCCAAGTTGTTTGAATACTTTGATATCAGAATTATATATGTTGTCACTGTTTTTTTTTAATTAAATAAACAATCATTGCTTAAAAAGTGTTTTGGCTCTTAATTCATTACAAAATAAAAAAATACTTTGTGCAGAATGTATTTTGGAAGAAACAGAAATGAGTAATGCTCAATTCTTGCTTTTGGAGTGATCATTCAAGGTTGCTGTTTTTTGTTTTTGTTTTTATTGTTGTTTTTTTTTTAAAAATAACTTTTATTTTAGTTTTGGGAGTACCTTTGAAAGTGTTTTATATAGGTAAACTTGTGCCATGGAAGGTTTGTTGTACAGATTATTTCATCCCCCAGATATTAAACCCAGTACCCAAGTTATCTTTCCTGCTCCTCTCCCTCCTTTCACCCTGCACCCCCAAGTAGACCCCAGTGTCTGTTGTTCCCTTCTTTGTGTTCATGAGTTATCATCATTTAGCTCCTACTTATAAAAAGCATGTGCTATTTGGTTTTCTGTTCTTGCCTTAGTGCAGCTCCATCCATTTTCCCACAAAAGACATGATCTTGCTGTTTTTCATGACTGCATAGTATCCCGTGGTGTATGTGTACCACATTTTCTTTATACAATCTGCCACTGATGGGCATTTCAGTTGATTATATGTCTTTGTTCTTGTGAATATGTGAATAGTGCAGCAATGAACACTTGCGTTCATGTATCTTTATGGTAGAATGATTTATATTCCTCTATGTATATGCCCAGTAATGGGATTGCTGGGTTAAATGGTAGTTCTGCTCATAGCTCTTTGAGGAATTTCCATGTTTATGTTTAATTGCTATATTATGCCTAGAGACTTGATGTTAATGGAGAGATGTGACTATCAGTACAATGCGGGTATATGTGTTATTGATTTAACAGCTGCTTGTTTTCATAGAGATTCATATTGTCCTGGGAAAGGAATAACAACATAATATTGGAACATAATTAGGTTCCTGTTATTGATTTGGGGCAGTCATGAAGTTGGAAATGATTTACCAGCAGATAGGTTGCAATACTACCAGGTAGTGACTTTTTAGTAACCTTGTGATTTGAGTGTATATTTATGGTATAACATGATATTTATAAGCCTTTGGGATGATTTTACAGTTATAATATTTCTTCTTATAAAACATGTCAACATAAGCACAAAAGAAAGAAGTTATAAAAAATTGTATTAACAGTAACCAAAATTGTAAATTACAGTTCTATTTTACCCTTCATTTATCTAAGAAATTTATCAAAAGGCTACTATTTATGAACCTTTCCTCCATGCCAAGAAAAAACAGGAAAGGCAAAGATATAGGCTATATTTGAGCTATTTAAAATTACAGTGCGCTAGGATTGATAGAACAGGTACACAAAAATGCAAAAGAACACAGTTAAAAATAAATGCCATAAATATGGTTCAGACAGTAGTTGTTAAAAGAATTCAAATGAGGATAAAGTTCTTAACTGTCATCAATTCATCCAAATCATTTTTTATTCCTTAATTACAGTGCTGTTTTGTAATATACCTTATTTTTTCTTAATAAAGTAAAAAAATTACTTTTTCTCAGGACTTACTTATTCAAGGCAACCTGCTGTCAAAAATCCATATAAATGAATTTCCTCATCTGTCAAGCACTTTCTTCCTTTGAAGAGAGTTTTTTCTTCTTTTCTTGTGAAAATTCCCAATTTAATAAAAAATGTATTTGAATTGCCATCTATAAAGTTTTCCTCTTGCTTTTTTCCTCCACTCACAAAAACAGCTCAGATTTTAATTATATACTTCATTATATACAAACTGAATTAACTATTTGAGTATATTTTCTAGATGAGAAATGATGATAACAGATGCACCCTTCCCCTCATTGGCTTTCAAATATTTCTTTCAATATTTTTATTGTAAGAATGATACATGCATTTTTGTAATCCTTCAGTATGCTAGATTTCATTTTACATATTTTATTGATTTTAGTAATGAAATGTTTAATTTCCAGTTTGAACTAATATAAACTTTTAAAAACATTTTTGCAAAATAAATAGATAACATAAAAAGTTATATGTTACAGGACAAGAAAAAGTGGTTTCTCATCTGTCTTCCACAATCTGAGATATCTAGCAAAATAATGCTAATTTTATTTTTAAAATGAAAATGGAATTGGCACATAATTAGCACTGGTTATCAATTTCTCCTGCAAATTCCTCAGGCAAGGCAGTTGATCAAACGTGGTGTTTTTTCTATATATAATAGCATTTAGGTTAGAACCATGCAGAATAATTTCAGACAAAATTTTTGTAACACTTCTAGGGTTAAATGGGCTATGATAAGAAAAATAACTTCTGCTGAATACTTAGAACATGGCATACACTGTGATAGTCACGTTGTTAATAAATAACCATAAAACTTCATTCTATTTAATCCAAGGAAAATTTATTATCCCCATGACAAAATGTATAGAGTTATTGTGATGCTAGCAATGGTCAATCACATGATCAAATGATCACAGGAAGTAACCCCGCCTCTTTCCACCATTTTCAGCTTATTTTTTCTGTAGGCCTACAGCAAGGTGGCTGCAGTAGTTCCATGTATTATATCCAGACACTAACACAAATCCACAAAGAGAACGTAATGTATAGAGTTTCACTTTTAGAGGAAAAGAAACTTTTCCTTTAACTCTTCTGGAGATTGTCCTCATATAGACTGTCCAGCATTGGATCTTATGTCTAGAGTTAGACCAATCATTGACAAGCTAAATGGGAGTGCTGTTGTTCGATTAGACCAATTAGGAAGTACTCTTGAGGTTGGAGGATGGAGACACTCTTTAAAAGCACATTGTTTTGTGGACGAGTGTAGATATCTGTATAGTATTAGGCTTCAATGAAACAAGGAAAGGTCTATGAGTGAAGGAGGTACGATTACAGATGTGTGCTACAGTAAATTAGAGTACTGTAAATTACTTCATTCACCTTCATAGGAGCTCTAAAATGTAAGCGATGTACAAATTAGAAACAGATCTAGAGAGATATGTTTTTCCCCAGATAACAAAGCTAGAAAATTGTTGGGCCAGAATTAGAAATTTTGGCCAATTCCAAACCTGTGATTTTTCCACCAGATCACGTGGTATGCATCTAGAATCCCTGACTAACAACCTGTGAAAACAGTTCCAATATCCACAAAAACAAGGATAGAAAATCCTTTATGAGTTAGTTCAAGGTAAAATGTGAAAGTTTGTAAAGTTTTTCTCCTGTTTTACAGCTCCTCTTTTCCAAGATCACTTTCCATTTAAATTACACTGGAAGGAAAAAATTATGCTAAAGCAAAGCAACTAAACAAATGACTCTGTATCTTCTGAGTTTAGATTTTACTTAGAATGCTTTTAGGAGTAACAGAAAGTTTAACACTTTAGGTTGTGTCAGCATAAGAGCCAGTGTTGAAGATAATATTTTGTATATACTCAATGATAATATTCAGAGTACTTTAGGGATAAGAGGATTAATATCATGCCTTAGTCGAAATAACTAAAGCTGGAGAATAACCAAGGATCACGGTTGCTGAATCTTTCTAATTGAAAACAACCAGCCAAGAATGATATTTTCTACTTGGGAGTTTAAAATTATTGGATCTAATTATAAGCAAAATCTGGATACAAAGACTAAGGGTGAAAGCAGTTTAGTAGAAGTATTTTCTCCTGTAAACTTCAAACCTCAGGAACATACAAGAAATGTAATTTGAAGTGGGATCTTGGCTGAGGCATTAAATCAAATACATAACTAAGGATTACATGACAGCTGAATCAGACTGAGGTAGCTTTTATGCTTCCTGTTCCAAAAGTAAGGAGACTAGTGTGAGTGTGTGTATGTGTGTGCACGTGTGTGTATGTGTGTGCACGTGTGTGTGTGTTACATAGTGCTATAATTTAAATGTGTCCTCCAAAGTTCATGTGTTGGAAACTTAGTGCAACACAAGAACAGTAACCCAAAAGGCAACAGTGTTGAGAGGTGAGACCTTTGAGAGGTGATTAGGATCTGCCCTCATAAATGAATTAATGTCATTACTGAGGGAATGGATTTGTTATCCCCGAAGTGGGCTTGTTATAAGAGTGAGTTTGACTCTTTTTGCTCTCTCGTTCTCACCATGTGATGCCTTCTGCCATATTATAATGCAGCAGGAAGGCCCCCACAACATGCAACTCCTCAATCTTGAACTTTCCAGACTTCAGAACAATGAACCAATAAATTTCTGTTCTTTATACATTACTCAGTTTCAGGTATTGTATTATAGTAGCCCAGAATGGATTGAGACAGATAGAGTGAGCAATTCTGGTATTTTTCCAAACCATTATCATCTAGACTACAAGTTCAAACCATAAATACGAGTTTTTCTCTCCTTTAATTTTTCTCCTTGTCAGATAGTCTCTGAGTAGAGGGAATAGATGATGAAGTAGAAAGAGAAGATGAACGAAATGCTCAATATCACTATCATTAGAGAAATGCAAATCAAAACAATGAGACACTGTTTCACACCAGTTAGTACAGCTATTATTAAAAAGTCAAGAAATAACAGGTATTAGTGGGGTTGCAGAGAAAAGAGAATGCTTATACACTGCTAGTTGGAATGTAAATTAGTTCAGCTGCTGTGGAAAGCAGTTATGAGATTTGTCAAAGAACTTAAAAACAGAACTCCCTTTCGACTTAGCAATTCCATTACTGGGCATGTATTACATACTGTGTAAATTTATTTTCAAAGGAATATAAATTGTTCTACCAAAAGACACATCCATTCATATGTGAACTGAAGCACTATTCACAGTAGCAAAGACATGGAATCAACCTAAATGCCCATCAACAGTGTTCTGGGTAAAGCAAATGTAGAATAACTATATAATGGAATACTATTATAGCCATAAAAAAGGAAATCATATCATTTGCAGCAACAAGAATACAGCTGGAGGACATTATCCTAAGTGAATTAATGAATGGACACAAAGATGGAAACTCAGATTTTCACTTATAGTAAGTACGAACGAGGTTTTCACTTATAATCGGGAGTTAAGCATTGAGTATACCTGGGCACAAAGATGGGAACAAGACACTGGGGCTTACTTGAGGGAAGAAGGTGGGAGAGGGGTAGGGGAGGAAAAATTTCCTATCAGGTGCTATGCTTTATACCTGGATGATGAAATCATTTGTACACCAAACCTCAACAATGTGTGTTACCCATGTAGCAGTCTTGCTAAACCTAAAATAAAAGCTGCAAAAAAAAAAAAAAAAAAAAAGAGAAAGAAAAGAGAAAAAAAAGCCCATAGCTATCTTTTTCCATGAGAGCTTCAAAGCCTAGTTAAAGGAGAAGGGTGAATATGTAAATCTAATGAGAGATTGTAATTTATTTTATATTATCCTGGGTTCTTCAAAACCTTAAAAATGAGGGTTTTTTAGTTCTAGAAAGTGAAAATTAATAATATTTGTTATTGTAGACATGGTATTAAGGAACAGAAAAATAAAATACCCACTATCTCAAGAAAAATCAAGCCATGCTATGATTTCACCTCACTGTATCCAAATTCTTCAATAAAATGCCTACAAGTGTGTTTGGCTTCAGTGAAATAAACTGGTTAAGTAACGTAAAGAATTCTTATAGCCAAAGCTGGGCTTTGGTTTACATAAGCCCAATTCAATTGTTTTTGTTATATCTGTGGGACAACTCATTAAATAAACTTTAACACCTAATGATGTCTGATGCTAGGAACAGTAAAAAAAATAAATAAATAAAAAATAAATGAGGTATCAAACTTTAAATGTTGTCACAATTTCTAAAATGTGAATTTAACCTACATTTGCTTTCCATTTTTTCCTCCTTCTGTTCCTAGTTATCTTTTCTTTTACTTGGGGAAAAATACTTAAGCCCTGAATCCACAAGTTTGAATTAAACTTACTTATTTGAGACATGTGTGGTCAAAGATATAATGACCAATGCCACATATTAGTCATAGCTTAAATGGTAGTCCTTAAAGATTTACTCAGCTCATAAAAGGATAAGTCTAGAAACTTTATGCATGTCACAGATTCACATTATCTAATTTCATATGATGTTTTGAAGGAAATTTTGTGCAGAGAGATTTCTTCAACAAAATTCATTGAGCCAGCCAGACTTCCTGGTTTTTCCATTGCCTCCCTCAAATGTGTAACAAAAATAGCAGTCAGGATTATCTTGAAGACAAATAAAGCTAATAACATCATTGATCTTAAAAATATTTACAGTCATTTTTTTATGTAGCACCAAATTCAAGCCCCCAATTCGCACAAATTCACACATTCAAGCCTGTGTGGCCTGTCCCTTATGTGGCTTGCCAGCCTTTTCAGACCTCTTGGTACTCCTTCCTGTTCACTGTGGTTCAGCCACGCTGACTCTCTCTGCTCCATTAACGTACAATGCTTGCTTCTCCTCAGAGCGTTTAAATATATTGTTCCATCTGCCTAAAACACTTTTTCCACACTTTACACACTATTTCCAGGACTACTTTGTCTTTTGCTTTCATAGAGCATTTGTACTCTGTGTTTATTTTAGATTCTGCCTCATTACTTAAGACTAAACTTGTTTGATCACACAGAGAAAAAATATGAATTCCCTATAAATATGTATATATTTACATATATTTATACATACACCAGTGTTTATATAGAAGTGTGTGTGTGTATATATATATGTGTGTGTGTGTATATATATATACACACACACTTATGAAGCATAGCAAGAGCAAGAAAGATTTTTAAAAAGGTAATCATCAAAAATATATGCAAATCAAAATTCTAATATTTTCTTTTCCCATCCCAAAATACTGTGTTTCTCTGGGCAAACTTGTCTCGCTTATGTGGGCTCTGCACTTGATTATAAGCAGATTCATTTTTGCTTGCTCACTATTATATTCTTAGTGCTTCCATGTCTCACATAAAGTAGAAACTCAGTAAATGATTGTAGAATGCATGCATTAATAAACAGATTAATGATTCTTTATGCAGAAGCATAACAATAAGAACAAAACAAATAATATAATGCAAACTTTTAAAATGAGGAATATTTGTATTTGTTGGTTTTAGTATGTTTTTCCATTAACTCATTTTGTGCTTTTATGGATAGGTCCACATTTTTAGTCCATAAATAGCAGCTGTTAGTGACAGAATTTTCTCTTTGTGAGGAGGCAAAGATACCTAAATATCTCATTCACTTCACAAAAGCCTGTGTAATGAATAAGGCAATATTTGTCTTCTCTTTTATAAGTTGGTTTTTATAATCAAGCAAATCACTGAAGAAAAAAAGGCTTTATGTGCAAAGAAACAAAGACTGTGTTAATGCAGGCTGTATCTTTTACTTTTAAAAAATATTTTATATTAATAAGCTTTACTTTAAGAGTAGTCTTAAGAGTAGTTTAAGAGTAGTTTTAGCAAACCTAAGCAGAATGTTGTGAATTCTCATATGCCCTCTTTCCTCTTGCCCCACACAGAACTTCCATCACTGTCAATATTCCCTACCACAGTGATAAATTGGTTAAAATTGATGAACCTAATTGACACATTATTATACTCAAATTCCATAGTTTTACATTAGAGTTCATTCTTGGTGTTGTACATTCTATGGGTTTTACAAATTGTATGAAAACATGCAGCCCCGTTATAGTATCATATATAGTGGTTGCGCCATTCTAAAAATTATCTGTGCTCTCTTTACAATAACAAAGACTTGGAACCAACCCAAATGCTCATCAATGACAGACTGGATAAAGAAAATGTGTCACATATACACCATGGAATACTATGCAGCCATAAAAAAGAATGGGTTTGTGTCTTTTGCAGGGACATGGATGAAGCTGGAAGCCATCATTCTCAGCAAACTAACACAGGAACAGAAAACCAAACACCACATGCTCTCACTTATAAGTGGGAGCTGAACAATGAGAACACATGGACACAGAGAGGGGAACATCACAAACTACGGCCTATTGGGGGGTGGGAGGCAAGGTGAGGGAGAGCATTAGGACAAATGCCTAATGCATGCGGGGCTTAAAACCTAGATGACAGGTTGATAGATGCAGCAAATCACCATGGCACACGTATACCTATGTAACAAACCTGCACATTCTGCACATGTATCCCAGAACTTAAAAAAAAAATTCTCTGTGATTTTCCTAGCCATCCCTTGCTCCCCCAGACCCCTGATTACCACTGATCTTTTCACTGCCACCACAGTTTTTCCTTTTCCACAATGTCATATAATTGCAATCATACAATAGGTCACTTTTAAATAATGGTCTTTTTCACTTAGTAATATATATTTGAGCATCCCCCATGTCTTTTTATGGCTTGATAGTTCACTTCTTTTTAGTGCTGAATAATACCGCATTGTCTGAATGTACCAGTTTATTTATCCATTCACCTATTGAAGGACACCTCGGTTGCTTCCAAGTTTGGGTAATTATAAATAAAGCTGTTATTAATATCCACATGCAGGTTTCTGTGTGGATGTAAGCTTTCAATTCATTAGGGTAAATATCTTGAAATACAATTGCTGGTAAGAATGTGTTTAGTTTTGTAGGAAACTGCCAAACTGTCTTTCCAAGTGGCTGCATCATTTTGTATTCCCATCAGCAATAAAATGCGAGTTCCTTTTGTTCTACATCCTTGCCAGCGTCTGGTATTGTCAGTGTTTTTGCTTTTAGTCATTCTGATGTATGCTTACCTGATGTCTATATATCTTCTTTAGTAAGGTATCTCTTTCGGGCCTTTACCCATTTTCAGTAGACTTTTTCATTTTCTTATTGTTGAGTTTTTAGAGTTTTTTATATATTTGGAAAAAGAGTCCTTTTTCAGATGTGCCATTTGTCAATATTTCCTCCAAGTTTGTGGTTTATTTTCTTATTTGTAGACATTGTCTTTTGGAGAGCAGAAGTTTCCATTTTTAAGGATATCCAGCTTATCAATTATTTGTAGGTCTAATTTCTAGGTTTGGGATTATTCTTCAATAAGCTTTAACATTTAAACATACATGATAGGATCAGTGGGAATTCTTTTGTTGATATTCCTGTTTATCATTATAATAGTCCTTTGTTTTATTAGGTTATCTGTATTCTCCTTTTATGATTAATCTGAGTTACCTCCAAACACGTAACTAGGGTAGTAGGGAGGTCATTATGAGTTCTGAAACAAAATTTAAAAGATCACTGCACACCGTACAGCCTCTTAGATAAATAGTTCTTATAAAATATGAATTATAATATCAAACCAGCCAAGAAAAAAATAAGCATAACTGGCAATACTCATTGTTAGATAAGTATTACATGATATTCTAAAACTTTATTAATTTACCTCAACCAATTACTCACCCATATTCTGAAAATAAATTTAATAATATTTTCTCCTTTTTTTGCATTGTTAGAAGTTGTATAGCACTAGTTATAGTGAATGTTGAGAGATCAGTGTGAAATGGTAGAGCAAATTATTTTCACTAGCCTTGATAACTACAAAGCAAAAATGTTATAAATATGATGGTAAGGATGGAATTCTGTTATTTAACTCACAGGAGAGCCATTTACTATAGATGTATAATATTTTTACATTATATACATTATTTTTGACATAGCTTTAAGTCTTAATAACTCTGTTTACTCTAAATTTGTACAAGGTAAAATGACCCAATTAAAATTTATCTGTGATTTACAGTGATTTTTAAAGTGGTAGAGTATTTCATCTGAACATTATCTCATGGCTCTTTAGCACTTGAGATCATAGGGAAGATTTTGTATCTCATTGAATAACGCTTAGCTTTTGATGGTATATATTCTAAACAACCTCCGCTGCTAACTAAAGTCTAGACCATTAGACTAGTTATGCAAATAAAAAGAGAACTGAGCTAATATGAGAAGAAACATTATCGATTATTTCATTTATTTATGTATGCAGCGTTTGGGACAATAAAGTGGAGATAAACATACTTGTCAAATTTGTATTGAAATGATTGCAAGTTACAAACGCACATACACACTCATGCAGGCACTCAGACACACATTTAATTTACCGTCAGACTAAATGTGGAAGTAATTTTAAATTTATATACTCCCAAATTTGTATTTCGGTGTCACTGATATTTGACTGACTTAGGGTTTGCTGTAGATTTTTCAGTACTAGACTTGTTCCCCAAACATTTCATTTCAAGATACAGGTTTCAGGTGAAGTTATATATGTCTTCAAAGCGTAAGTTAAAAATATAAGCAATATTATTGTGTCTTACTATTTTAAAATGCTTCTGTATTAGTCAAGATTCCACCATGGAAGCAGAACCAGCAGGAGATTTATCTATCTATCTCTACATTTGTCTCTGTCTTTCCATCTATCTATCTATTTATCTAACTATCAAAGGATCTGTTACAGGACACTGGCTTGTCCAACTGTGGGACCTAGTTAAGCTGTCTCTGTGAGGCTATTGTCTCCCTCTCAGATGCTGGGGCTTTAATTCTGCCAGACAAGCAGTCAGGAAAGAAATATCATGAGCAGGGTAAAATCTACAAACATGAGCTTGAACCTCAGCAGAATGGACTGAACTCCTTGTCCATTCTTACTGCTTAGGACATTGGTGATGAAGGTATCTTGCAGAAGCTGGAGCCTTGGAGCTAAATACACACACTCATCATAGGAATCAAGATAGCTAAAGAGGAATTTAGGGAAAGATAGAGCAGTTGCAGGCCCAGCTGCTGCTTTACATCCAACACATCAGCAACTACATTTGTGTGCTAGAGAATGACTGCTGCTTCCCTTCCATTTTCCAAATATCCTAAGAATCTCTTTTGTGGCCTATGCAAAAAAAGAAGCATACAAGAAAGGGAATTCTGGAATATTTAGTTCAGCCTATTCAAATTGAGACATTACAAAGACATTAAATATTATTTATTCCTTTTTATTTGGAAATAGCCAACCATCAGGGCTGCTTTCTATATATCTTACTTATATCCCAAAAGGATGACATAGAATTTTTCTGAGTACAGATAACAATAGAAGCAGGAATACAAAAATTCAGAAACAGAAATTATCTTTTATGTTTCTTACCTTTCTTCTTATCTCAGATTCTTTATTTCTAGTTTGATTTACCCTAATAACACATATTTTTGGGAGGAAATCCTTGCCTCATCTTTTTATTTTAAAAATTGTCAAACCTATGAATAGTATAAAGAACAATACAATGAAAACAAGTATTTCCTTTACCTAGATTCATACATGACATGCTTACATCATTATGCTTTCTCAGATGCACACCTCTGACTGCACACACACATGCACACACGCACACGTACAAGCATGTGCACACACACAATATTTTTTTGTGGTGCTTGATTTGAGACTTGAGTTTGTAAAAATAACACTTCACCTGTAAAAACTTCAGCATTTATCTCAAATAAGGAAATGGCGTTTGGTTATAATGAAATTGTCACCTACATATATTGTATAATAATCAGAACTAAAATATACAGTTATAATTATCACCCACATGAAATTTAACATTATCTAATACTATTAGTTCATATATCATTCTTATTGAATATTGTGTAATTTTTTCTAAATGTCTTTTATGGGTTTATTTCTGCTATTTTTTTCCTCGACCTAACATTTACTCAAGGATCATTCATTGTGTTTAATCATTATGTACACTTGGTATCTAACATAGAGCTTTCTCTCTGCTTTTTATAAAAGTTCATCATGCAAATTTTTTTAAGAGTTAAGGCTACTTGTGTAAAAGATTCCTCAATTTTGGCTGGTTGCGGTGGCCTACACCTATCATTCCAGCACTTTGGGGGCTGAGGCGGGAAGATTGCTTAAGGCCAGGAGTTTGAGACCACTTTGGGCAACATACTGAGACCCCTGTCCCTACATAGGAAAAAAAAAAAGATTCCTCAATTTGGATGTGTCTGATGTCTGCATTATTAAGATATTACATTATAATACACATTTTTATGTGCTACCAGACTTTAGACAAATGAGGATCTTTGGATGATGACTGAGTGCATGAGACTTACAGAGTACACTTATTGGAAAGTATTTGTCTTTGTCCTCTGGTTCTGTCCCACTTTTCCCTCTACTACCAGGTTTGCACATGAAGACAAGAAGAACAACAAAAGATGTTCCACTTCTAATTATATTAAAGAGTAATTATGGTTACGTTTCTACGGTTGACAGGGCCTTCCCTGGTGATGTTAGGGTTAGGGGATGACCTCTTTGCAGGTGTAACATTTACATTGTATTTGTCTTTGGATGACTAAGAACAGAAGTATAACTATCTATGCCTGAATTTATTATAAGTAAAAAGTGAGTATTCAAATCCATTAATTCTGCTTTAGAAATAGGGCAACTAAATTGTGAGGAGATCAAATAACGCTCCAAAAGACACAGATTAAGAACTAAATATAACATGTAGCATACTTTTTCATAAGGGCTTTTGTTGTATATTTTAAGATTTTAAAATTATTGTCTCTAAGAGAAATGTGTATGTTAATATTTATAGGATAAAAATTGGTATATTTTAAAGTTTTAAAATTTTTGTCTCCAAGTGAAATGTGTATGTTAATATGTATGGGATAAAACCAAGTGTACAATTGCATAAAATGAGATCAAATCAGAGTTAAGCACTAATACTTGTTTTACCACTGCTACAGAGTCAATCATGAGAGTCAGGGGAAGGGAAGGAAGGAGCAGTGTGCTTTAAAATACCGAACTACTTTGAGGCTGCAGTGAGCTATGATCACATCACTGCACTCCAGCCTGACAGAGTAAGGCTCTGTCTCTAAAAAATAATAATTAAAAAAAGACCAAATTAATCACATATCATATAATAGTATATATTAAATGTGTATCGATTTTTGATACATTTTAAAATCTCCTGAATTCATAATATCCTTTGGTATCAATTAACAGATAGTAAAGTTACCATCTGTTAGAGGAGATGGTAAATATTTTGACTTAAAGGAGATATCCATTTGTGAATTTTGGGGTGTTCTGTTTTACATTCATTAATAAGTTAGGCATATTACCTTATTTTAAAGCTACTTATAACATTTTATTTATTTCCAATCTTTATAATTAAAAAAAATTGTAACCTTATTGCATTAGCTACAGCCATCAATTTAATATTGAATGGAAGAAGTGAAATCAACATCCATGTTCTCTTATCTTTCTTAGGAAAAAATATCAATTATTTGCCATTATATATTACATTAACAATACATCTTACAAAGATAATCCTTTATTATATTGTAGAAGTTTTCTTTTCTTTTTTTTTTTTTCGAGATAGAGTCTCGCTCTGTCGCCCAGGCTGGAGTGCAGTGGCACGATCTCAGCTCACCGCAACCTCTGCCTGCCGGGTTCACGCCATTCTCCTGCCTCAGCCTCCTGAGTAGCTGAGACTATAGGCACCCGCCACCACGCCCGGCTAATTTTTTGTATTTTTAGTAGAGATGGGGTTTCACCGTGTTAGCCAGGATAGTCTCGATCTCCTGACCTTGTGATCTGCTCTCCTCAGCCTCCCAAAGTGCTGGGATTACAGGCGTGAGCCACCACGCCCAGCCAGAAGTTCTCTTTTTATAAATTTGAAATCAATGTCAAATCTTTCAATAAATAAAAAGTTTTTAAATTGAAAATTAAAACTATTTATTTTTAAGTAGGCAATATATGAACATCCATAAAAATGCCGGGGCATAAAAGTGATATTTCTTTCATACTCTATTTCCCAGCCACCTGCGTCTCCCCCAGAAGCAACAATTTGCCTCTTTCTTATATATCCTTGCAGAGATACTTAAGCTATTGTAATTACATATATTTTGCCTATAAACACAAGAAAACCTATATGATCTGATAAAATTTTGAAACATTTCCCATCATACCATTTTTCAAATAGTGGATGCCCTGAGCTTCTCTAGAGATGGACTTGCCTTAATCACCCTGGCCTTCCAAGCCCCTGTGTTGTTCCCCTAGAACAACAAATGAAGCATTTATTGTCTGGCACAAAAGGGACATCAGGACCCTGTTTTGGTGATCTGGTGCTGGTGACGGTGGTGGCCTGCTTGGAGCAACTGCTGTGGGGATGCCAGCTGCATGGGGGGAGGTGCAGCTGGTGCTGCACACTTTGTGGAGCTGGGAGGGAGGAGCCAAGAACAAGTGATCCCAGTGGGAGCCCCACACACTACCAAGTTGGCTGGGCAGGGGCCTGAGCTCCCAGGCACAGCTGAAGCTGCCCAACCATGGCTTCAGACCCGGGTATTCCTGTGCTCTAGGGGGCCTGGGAAGCCCCCTACCCCCACAAGCTCAGAAGTGCCTGCACCCTGGCCCCTCCTCATTCCTGGCCCCTGCTCCCTTGTGAAGCAGTTGTAGCCAAGCCTGGGAATTGTCACAAACTGGCTGGGAGTGTGCACGCTCAAGGTTGCACTGACACACTAGCCCCCCCAACCACCTTGGCCTCCTCTGAAACTTTGGGTGCTGATGAGTTCAGGGAAGGAGGCTGGCTGAAGGCAGCTAGGTGTTGACCTATGGGAACCACTCAACACAGACAGCCTGGGCATCACAGATGGCATATCGATGGGGTGGGGGGCATACAGATTCTTAGGAGAGAAGGGGTGGGTCCCTGGCGAAACCCCACCTCCAAGCTAGGGATGACCTAAAGCCTGGGAGTAGGCCAAGTGGAGTTCTAGGTGGAGTCTGCAACTCTGAGTGAGCACTTCGTTGTTGCCTTTTGGCCAAATGGATGGTGATTTTTCTCAGTTCCACCCATGCCCACCCATAGACCAATCAGCACACACTTCCTCCATTTTTAGCACATAAAAACCCCAGACTCAGCCAGACTCAGACACTTGTTGGCACCACCTGCCTGCAGAAAGAAGCTACCCAGTTTGGGTCTCCTGAGAGCTGTTCTGTTACTCCACAAGGCTCTCTCCACCTTGCTCACCCTCCACTTCTCCAAGTAACCTCATTCTGCCTGGATGTGGGACAAGAAAATCAGGACCCATTGAACTGAGGGAGCAAAAGGAGCTGTAACATATTTCTAGCCGGCTTGCTGAGCTGTAGGTGGTGACATGCTCCCAGACTGCGGGAGTGAAAAGTAGTGACTCTTCTGGGGGCCTAGTCCTCAGGTTTCTTTGAGTCAAAGCTGCTGTAACACTATAGCTCTCCCACCCCCTGCCGACATTGGGCAGTAGCCCCACACAACAGGAAGCAGTGGCAGGGCTGAGCCAGCCCAGGAGCCATGGGCCACAGCAAGGTGGCAGGACTGAAAGAGCTGTAACACAAACAGGCTGAAACAGAACCCCCTGAAAGATGCCCCTCGCTCGCCATGCTGCAGGCAGCAAGAAGGAGAGAAAAGCTGAGGCCCTTCTGGGGGTCCAGACCTCGGGGCTCCCTGAGCTTGGGCAGTGACACACTGTAACACCTTCTTTGGGGCTCTGTGTTTCCCAGCATATCCAAGTTTTTGGGTGCCACCACATTCTCCAGTGCCCACAGCAGAAGCCACTTGCAGTACACACCTGGTCCAGCCACAGCCTTGCATGGAGCCAGGACCTGTGCTGGCACCTGGAGTTGCCTGCCCTGCCTCAGCCAGAGCACCTGCCTGGGTTCAGTGGCCGGACCCTGCGCTCACTTGCTCACACACCCTTTGCTGCTCCACACCTGGCTCACCCTTGGCAGGCATGGGGTCAGGGCTGGTAGTGCAAGCCGAGTACAGCCTGATGGGCTGAGAGGGTGGAACAAGCCCAGTAGTTGCAAGCAAAACCCAAGCAGAGGCGCTGCCAGTCAAAGAAGTGTCTTGCTGTCAAAGCAACTTGTGACAGTGCCCATTGTGATTGGTCACCAGTGTCCTGACTCATACCCACTAAGCTTTTCCTGTAGTTTCAGTTGAGTCTGATGTGACCATTCCTGGGAAATCTTCAATTAGTTTTAATCTTACAGCATCTTGTTTCAAGGCTACTGCATCTCTTCAGTTTTGAACTTCAGGTGGGGCCCTTTATGTCATAAATGTCATCACAGATCTTTGAGAAAGCTATCAGAACACACTTTATGTATAGAAAATAAGAAATTTAGTTTTTTTTTGTGAAACTTTGATATGAAATATTGTGGGAATATATTAGCAATCTCCCAAAAAATCTATTGTAAAATTTCTAGGTCAAATAGGAAAAGTAATTTTTACCTCTAAGCATTTAATACCAGCACTATTTGATGAATTTTTTCAGTGACAAAGCTTTGCCTTAGGAAAATTATGACTAAAGAACTACTTGACACTTGAAAGGACAATAGTGCTTTATGAATATTGTGTTTATTAGCTTCCCTGGAATCATAATTTTTCCTTAGTTTATATAAAACAGCTGAAAAATCTGATAGTGATTCAGTCCACCTGATACTTAGAATATAGAAAATGACTATGTATTAAAACAAATAATTACAATGTGTTAAATCATTGTATTAATTTATTTTTAATGCATTGCTTATTATCAAAATTAAAATATTGCTTTATGTAATGAAAAATCTTGATTTCCTTGTTAACACATGAACACATACAATCTACTTGCCCTTTTCAAATGAATCTTAATATATTTTTATTAACTATTATAATTCAATTTTAACTCAACGGGGCCTATGTAAAATATCTATGCAAGTTTTCTAGGTCAGAAAGAAAAGAAAAAATAGTATACAGGGGAATATTAATCACAAGCATAATGAAAATGAGAGTGGGTTTTTAATGTACACTAGCTGTGTGTTCAGGACACAAGGAATTAAATTAAGAATTACAGAGTCTCAGAGTAATAGCTTGTTAAAGGAAAAGTAAAGCTACTCTGTTAAGATATAGCCTCAGCAAAAGAAACTATCAAAAGAGTAAACAGACAACCTACAGAATGGGAGAAAATATTTGCCAACTATGCATCTGACAAAGGTCTAATATCCAGAACCTATAAGGAACTTAAACAAATTTACAAGCAAAAACAACCCCATTAAAAGTGAACAAAGGACATGAACAGATACTTTTCAAAAGAAGACATGCACACAGCCAACAAGCATATGAAAAAAAAATGCTCAACATTACTAATCTTTGGAGAAATGCAAATCAAAACCACAATGAGATACTATCTAACATCAGTCAGAATGGACATTATTAAAAAGTCAAAAAATAACAGACGTTGGTGATATTGCAGAGAAAAGGGAACACTTATACACTGCCAGTAGGAATGTAAATTAGTTCAGCCACTGTGGAAAGCAGTTTGGTGATTTCTCAAAGAACTTAAAATAGAATTACCATTTGAGCCAGCAACCCCATTATTGAGTATATGCCTAAGGAATATAAATCATTCTATTATAAAGACACAATCACATGTAGTTTCATTGCAGCACTATTCACAATAGCAAAGACATGGAGTCAACCTAAATGCCCATAAATGATAGACTAGATAAAGAAAATGTGGTACATATACACTAAGGAATACTATGCAGCTATAAAAAGAATGAGATTATATTCTTTGCAGCAACATACATGGAGCTAGAAGCCATTATTGTAAGCAAACTAATGCAAAAAGAGAAAACCAAATACTGCAAGTTCTCACTTGTAAGTGGGAGCTAAACATTGTGTACATATGGACACAAGGCTGGGAGCAACAGACACTGGGACCTACTTGAGGGTGGAGGGTAGGGGGCAATGAGGATGGAAAAGCTACATATTAGGCACTATGATTATTATCTGCCTTACAAAATAATCTGTACACCAAACCTCCATGACACACAATTTACCTATATCACAAACCTGCACATGTACCCCAAACCTAAATAAAAGTTTTAAAAAAGTATAGCCTCAAACAAGATCTTTCAGGATTCCTAAAATTAAACTGTTGCTAACATGAGTTGATAATCCAAAATTACAAGACACCCAAGCAAAATTTTTTATATAGCTATTTGAATGAGAGCATCATCAATAATTATAGTGACATATAAATTTGTATTATCGCCAGTGCTTGTTTAGGTCATTTAGTTCTGTTTTAAATATTTAATTACAGTTTTTTTTTTGCTTCATGTGTTGTGAAGGACTGGGGTAGAATTTACTTCAGCTATTATAATTGTATTTAATGTTCTATTTTCTTTTGTTGCATCTTTGTATGGAGACTGTTTTCTTCATGGAAGCATAGCAAACCTCAGCTTCTGTAAGATCTGATGCTTGTGTTAGTAGTGAGAGAAGGGAAAGGAACTTCATATATCTACCCCCTCCATTTGTATTTCTTCATAATTCTTATTTTTCTCTTTTATTCATTTTTACTCTTTGCAGCTGCACCCCCAAAGAGCCCATCTCTTTCTGTGTTTATCTGATTGTCTCTCAAAAGCAACTTTACTTTGAGTCTGGCCTATGCTGTCTTTCCCATTTTCAACCCCCTTCCTTAGAGCTGATGCTATCACCTACCAAGTTGTAAATTTGTGGGTAGCATTTCGCCATTTACTGTTGGGCTTTCTCTACCTTGGCTTACTCCTCCCTGCCATACCTTATCTCTGTCTTCCAAGTCTCTCTCCTCTTTTTACGGTAGCTCTTAAGTCTCTTCTTCCCTACTTTCTACTCTCAACAAGTTTGAGACAGAAGATGGCGCTCCAGTAAAATTTGGTTTGTTTATTTTTCTACTTAGAGGTAACTTGAAAGTTGTGCTCTTCTACATTTCTGAGAAAGGCTCATGGCAAGTTTTACATATGATTGTGTTTGAGCTCCTTGTTGATCTCATACTTTTCTTTTGGGGGAGTGGGGAGAATGTGTGGAGAGATTCTGATTCAGGCCTCCTTTACTTTTGCTTCCTAAACTTTTATGCTGTCTCTTATGAAAAGCATTTATAGATACTGCTTTTGTTACTATTTGACGCCAATGCATCCACTTGTGCATAAGCATTCTATTCATTCTTGCATTTTTGAAAATTTTATGTCACGAAAATCTTCATGTTTGTCTCTATAGAGAATCGTTTTCATCAGCAAACAAATTATGCATTATCCTCCATTTTAAAAAAGAAAAAAAGAACATCTATTTTACACACATTTACCCATAGCTTCTATTGCGGAGCTCCTCTTTAGATCAAAACAACTCCAAAGCATTATTTATTCACTTTCTCTACCATCTCTTCTCCCATTCTTTTGAACTCACTCCATCTCAGTCAGCATTTTCTCCACTTCATTGCTATCACTATTATCAAGGTTATCATGGATTCCAAGTTGTCTAATCATTTTCATCTGATCTCATCTCCAACCATCATCAATACTTAACAAACTTAATCATTCACTTGATCATGGGGGCAGCATAACTACTTTTTTCTTCCCTACTTAAATTTTTGCAAGTCTTTTCTTTGCTGAATCCTTTATATTTTCTCACTGTCATTTGCTGTAGTGCCTTAGACTTACAATTTTGTATATATTTTTATTTCCATTTCTATACTCCCCTCAAAAGATGCCTGAGATTGGAGTTATATACAGGCTGGTTAATGGAGTTCTGGCAAAACAACAGAGTAGAAGACACCAAAGAAAGATAGAAATGGTGTCACAAATGGTAACTAAATGTGGTATCTTAAAGAGGACTACACCAACAATATAAATTATGTAGAATAGCTGAATAAAATGAAAACTGAAAAATTTTATTGGATTTATCAATAAGGAGGCAATTAATAAGCTATACATAAGGCCATTTCAGAATCCAGATTGTAGTAGATTGAGTGAGGTAGGTATGAGCGAATGAAGACTAGGCAGTAGAGATCGATGTTTTATAATGTTTGATTACAAAAAAAAAAGAATGGAGGGTCTGGGAATGAAAGAGAGAGAGAAAGAAGAAGGAGCAGGATGAGAAGGTAGAGGAGGATAAGGAGTAGTGAGGAGAGAGAAGAAAGAAGCAAAGAGAAGAAGAGAGAAAAGGATAGAAGAGGAAAGAGGAGAGATTGGAGAGAATGAGCAAGATTTTCCCCCAAGATGAAAGAATCTGGAGAATCTACGTTTATATGCTGGTGGTAAAGATAGTTTGGTGTGAGAGTTGTAGATTATACCAAGGACAACTTGCACATTTAGTAACATAAGGTTTCTAGGAGTTGGAAGAAAATATGATCCAGACCCCAGAAGGAGGAGTTTGGCTTAGATGGGATAAGCAACAAGGGAACAAACTGAAGATGGATTTTGATGCCACTATGTAGGTAGTTTTCTTATTAGGATGCTAATGAAGTTCTGTATCCTGGTTTTTAATAGTTATTTGGTCTATCACGAGATGATAATGTTGCAAATGTTGCAATAATATCTCTCATGATTATTTTGTCTTAATTTTCAAGAAATGTTTTTATATATTTCTTTCTTAGGTAGTAAGACACATAAAGAAAGATTATGACAACTACATTACAAATGTGGTTTATATTTTGTGTCACCAAATCAGCATCCCTGGTGGATAAGTGTGCAGACAATGAAACAAGTTGTCAGGGATCAAATATTAGCTAAAGAGCAAACCAATTAGGTGATCTTGGGCAATTTACATAATCTTTTGAGGCCTTAATTTTATCATATATGGAGATGATAATACTACCTGCTCTGTATAACAAGTATGATATAAATTTTTATTTGTAAAGCACTAGAAAAGTGATTGACACTTAGTGTTATGTAAGATATAATTAATGTAAAATAATTATAAGCAATGAAATGTATTCATTTAATATTGCCATTCAAAATGAATTATAGTCTACTTTGAAGCATTTGAAACCAGCTACTCTATAAACTTTTTAGTCCATCCGACTTGTTTGTAGCATTTTAGCATCCAGTTCTTATACAAGAATCATTTATTCTTTTGATGTTGATTTTTAAAAGAAACAACCAAAACCAACTAAAAGTCTACTTGATATCTGTCTTGGTCCACCTAGTGGCTATTACAAAATACTTTAGATTGTGTAATTTGTAAATAATATAAATTTATTTCCCACAGTTCCAGAGACTGGAAAGTCCAACCAAGATCAAGGTGCCAGTAAACTAAGTGTCTGGTAAAGGCTTACTCTCTGCTTCATAGATGGCACCCCTTGCTACTTTCTCACATGGCAGGAGCAGCACATATTTCCCTTGTACTTCTTTTATAAAATTATTAATCTCATTCCCAAGAGTTCCACCCTCATGACTTAATCACCACCTAAAAACCTTACCTCTTAATATTTTCACGCTGGTGATTAAATATAAACATATAAATGTTGCAGGAGCACATTCAGACCACAGGAATATTCCTATCTTCGACTCTATGTAGAATAATTCTACGTTCCAAATACTCTACTCAGGTTGGTTTTGGTATCATAGAACATAGATATGATGTTAGTAATCTCTCTCTGACTGAGTTGAATAAAATTGGGCTCCCTTTTTGTTTATTTGTTTGTTTTTCTATTAGGCTGTTGAATAGATAGGAAGATTTCAAAGCAGATTCTTAATAGACAAAAAACATACCACACAGTCCACAGCTTGCCTTTTTTCTTGTGTTCTGTCTCCCTATGTCCATGCTTTGATTACTGGAAGCAAGGCTAGCCCTAACTGAAGAAGGCTGTTACATGATTGATTTTTCTTTAAGACTGAGTCAGAAGAATGATGAAGACGTGTGTGTGTGTGTATGTATTTTGTGAGTGTGTATGTATTTTGTGAGTGTGTATATGTGAATATTTGTATGAATGTAGGTTGTTAGCAACTTAATCACTATTTTAAAAAGAGCAAAAAGTGTCCTATAATTTCTGATATATGCTACATAAAACAACACCTCAATAATCTAAATATAGTTTGCTTTTTATTTTTCTCTTCATCCAATGGCATTGTGGCAGATGTTCTTCCAGGCACTCTTCTAAAATCTTTCCAAGTAATAACTCATATGATTTATATAACATCCTACAAAGTAGGTACTACCATCCTCATTTTATGTATGGTGAAATGGAAGCACAGTGAGGTTAGGTAGATTTCCCAAAAGCCAATGTGGAGCTAGGACATGATCTTTGGCAGTCTTACTCCATAGTTTGCCTTTTGGGGGAAAAAATTAAAAAAAAAAAAGAATGAAAACAAATGTGTGCATGCCACATGGCTACGCCATCTCTACCTCACAACCTTCCAAAGATGTATATAGTCTCCTTACAAATAATTGTCATTGTGGGAAAAAAGAATTTGGCCGATGGGATGTGAATAAAAGTGTTATGTACAAATTCTGGGTCCTATTTTTCAAGAGGAGTGGTGCTCCCTGCTTTGTCTTGACTTGCACCTGATGGTGAGAGTTAGAACTTTTTATGTGGTTGATAAAATGGGTGCCACATATTGAGACTGGAAAAGCCCCAAGACATAAACAAAATAAGTTCTTGGTATTTGTTTATTGCCTAGCTAAACTTCTATGTAAAAGAGACTTCAAATTTTGTCACATCTGAGTCGTCGTTTTATAGAAGCTGAGCCTTCTAATGATAATCTAATGTAGAGGTTATCATAATTGTTTCTATGGAAAGCAAGACCTATAATTATATCTGCTTTTCCTTTTACCACATCCTTGTTATGCAGCTATAACATCAAGTTTTACCTGGTTTGCTTTGCAATTCTGTTTCCTAATAAAAAAGGCCAAGTGTTGACACATCTAGGAGCAGTCCTATCAAATGAGGACTGGGTGTAGATCATCTTTTCTTGGTTTTTCTTATGCTATTAGCATAAGTTCTTTCAAATACATTGCTGCCCATTATTGAAAATCATTCCCAGGGATGTGTCAAAAGCCTTCACAGAGTTCAAACTCTGATCTAAAGTGCTGCAACATCATTAGTAAGGTTGTATAGTAATCCAAACACTTCTTCTGATGTTGAATCACTTTCTTAAAATGAAAAAGAATGATTAAATTTTCAGTGCTTCCTTTATTATGGTTCCATTTCCATTTTTATCAGAAAGTCCTCTAAAGATGCTGGTCTCTGGATGACCTATTTCTTAAATTACTAAAACTGACAGAGCCTTCACTCCTTCTTGTACATTTCAAATAGCATTTTAATTATTTCCATTTGGATATGGGATGAGCATCTCTGTTCAAATTACTCTTAGATGTATCAAAATTATAACTATTACTATCCTTTCAGTTAATTTTTAATTGTTATTTTAAAGCTACACTACTTCTAGGAACAAAAAGGGTTTCATATTGACAGAAACATATAAAAGATAAAGATTTAATTTTGCTTAAATCATATTCTTCCTGTTCTAGAATAAGCAAAACACTATGTTTAAGAATATTAGCAAGACAAAAATGTGTTGAATTTCATATAATTTGTAGTAAAGGAATGAAGTTTGGATTCCAGCGACTGTTATATTTCTATTAAACTGAAATTTTATAAAACATTTGGCACAGTTTTAGTATCTTGACATACATAAATTTATTTCCATGCTATCACATATGTTAATTTAATAAGAAAAATGCTTTTCATCAACTTGCAAGAAAAATAGATATTCATTTGAAAATTGTGCCTTTATAATTGCAAAGTTTTAATGTCATATTAATAGCAATAATTATCCTTATTGACTTCAATACAATGTCAAACACAATTATCTTCTAATTATAAATTTGATGACCTCTGTCTAAATTTTCTTGTCCAAAATTCTATAATTATAAGCAAGCTGCTCTCTAGTATAATTGAGAAATCCTGTAATAGCATTTTAAAGAAGAATTATGAAAACTGCTCCACAGGAAGTATTATTCTATAAAGTAAATTGGCATCAACAAAGCTGCTGCTGGTATTTTTATATTCAAATTCACAACAGGTTTTCATTCTAACATATATAATTGTTACTTATTTGTTCTAAATGCCATCTGTCCTTGTAAATGATATATTTCTTATTAGGTGGTGAGAATATACAGATCAACAAGTTTGTTACCAGTTCTTCATTTTAGAAAAGCCTTGTCAGATAAATTTTTCTAGTCCCTTTTCCAGAATCCACATGAGAAGGCAATTAAAATTACTATTCTTCTACTCCCTTCATTTTTTTATACTTTTAATATAGTGTAAAATTCTCAAAATTTGGAAGAAATTTAGATTGTATAACAAAATTCTATGTGAAATATGAAAGTTACCTTAGCCATTACATTTTTTCTTAAATTTATCCTTTACTTATAACCAGAAGTCCCATGCTGCCATATCAATTTCAAATTTTTACAGAGCATGAAATTAATATTGGTATTTTCAATGCTACTGTCTATGTGAAAAAAAAAATGGTTTCCCGAACAATGCTGGTAGGAATGAAAGTTGCCTCAATAAATTCTAAATTATTTGAAAGTATTATTTAAAATACACTTTTAACCAATCAATTGTTTCTGGTAATCTAACCTACAGAACTAAAAATAAGCATAAATATATACATATACAAACACAAAAACATATGTGTTTTATTTTGCAGCATTGTTAAAAATCTGAGTGTAAATCAATATAAAATTCTATCCATAATAAATTATAATTTTATAATTTATATAATTTTATTATGTTATATATAATATTTATAGCATAATTATAATGCTGCTATTAAGATAAAAAGTTAGATATATTAACTGCAAAAGTTTCTTTATGATGCTGTATATACTTCGATCTCATTTTTATTAAAATGCAAATTGGGCTTTTAAAAATTCTGTGTATTAAATATATGTACTTTTACATATATACATATAAAAAGTAGAAAATTATACACCTAATTGTCAATATTGATTATCTTCCGGGTGGAAAGTTACAAAGAGAGAAGAGAAATTTTGTTGTTGTTTTTATACGTTTTAGTTGTATTTGAATTGCTACCAAAATAATGTTTTAATTTTGAAATTTTTTAAAGCAACACAGAACATAATGAATAGTAGTACACTTTGGGGGGTTAACATGTTTAAATGCTTAGAGGTATATGAAAGCATTGGTGCATTGGTAAGAACTAACAAGTCAATTGAATACAATTTCTTTGAAATGAATCACTATTTAATATTTTCATTTTTTAAATAGTAGGAAGCTAGAAACTTTGAACCTGTTAAATCATTCTAGGTAATAATCTGTCTTGGAAAAGCTCATTATATGGGGGTTTAATGTACAGAAAAATAAATTTATAAAATTCTCAACATGATGGTTTCTGAGAATTAAAGACATTTAACCCATCTATAAATCCATCTATAACTCAGTGGGTTAGAATAAATGATGGACATAAAAGCTCTGTTAATCCAAAGTCACAAATACTAATGGACTGCTTGGTAGATTAACAGCAATCGTGGCATCTTGCTAGAACCATACTGTTTACTTCTATCCTCAGCTTGAAAGGATGCACAAAGCACATTCAGGTCTCTAAGAACATTTAATTCAAGTGGACAGAAACACATGAATATGCATTCAAGCTGACTATTGAACTTGCAAGCTTTATCTTTTAGCTGCTCTAGTGCTTCAAGCTGTGGAGATATAAAACTCTACCTTTGGGACAAGGAGTTGGAGCATCACCAAACTCTGATCAACAAAGAATGTATCCAGTGTTTTTTTTTTTTTTTTCTTTACCAATGACAAAGAAAATTCTTCATTTTTATAACACTGTCTTTCCAGTTCTTAAATAATAGCATGCACAGGTGGTGTGAGGGATTACCATAGTGAATCAACAAAAGGGTTATGAGCTTCCAAAGAACTATTATTAAATATAGGCACACTATAAAAAATACTTTAGAATGATGACACCGTCAGGTACCATATTTTCTTTTTTTTTTCTTTATTTCTTCTAAAAAAATGGGATACATGTGCAGAACGTGCAGTTTGTTATGCAGGCATATGTGTGCCATGGTGCTTTGCTGCACCTATTGACCCATCCTCTGAGTTCCCTCCCCTCACCCCCCATACCCTAACAGGCCCTGGTGTTTGTTGTTCCAAGCTGGTTCTTCTACTTCTGCAAAATAAGTTTTAGATTAAGCTATTGAACTTGACTATAATCAGAGGAAATGTTTGTGCAATATACAATTCAATTGAACATACAATAATTGAACACACAATTCAACTATTTCAGTGACTTGCTTTCACCATATATATTTACATTATTTTTCAAGTGAATTTAGCATGCAAAATAGGTTAGGCAACTATAAGTTATTAGGTTGGTGCAAACATAAGTGTCATTACATTTTGCTGTTACTTTTAATGGCAAAAACCACAATTATTTTGGCACCGACCTAACACTAACCAAGACTCCTCAAAATACAGAAAAAGATTTAAAGCTTTTTTCTTCCCTTTTTTATGTAGCACATCTCAGTGAAAACTGAAAAGACTTTCTAATTATATTCTCATATTGTAAAAGATGGCCACTAACTACAAATATAACTGAAAACATTTTATACACTTACAAAAATCTTAATATCACTATCTTAGAGGATTATTTTCATATATTTTATACAACTATTAATCCTTCCCTTTATTTCTATTCATCTAGTCATGAGCAATCTCTGGTCAGGTGTTTAGACCTGATTCAATTGCTGGACTATACTATCAGAATGCAACAATATTTATGCATTTATAACATCGTAAGACTCACACACAGATCTAAAAGCCTATGTTTCTTCACTGTGTCTCCTTGGCCTTTCCCTGGGAATCTTGGGCCATCCCCAAGCAAATGTTTTAGCTTTTACGGTGTCATTCTTCCTTTGATTCTTTGCATCAGTTTCAGTGCTGTCATCTGTGTCTGTTTTGTATATCAAAGATTTTTGTCTGAACACAAACATAATGACAGAGTACAGGTTGTCAAACCTACACAATCCGGAAATGCTTTATAGATGCTCATTTTCATTGAGTGCTTAAGTGGCAACACAACAGTACCTGCTAACCAGGTGTACATAGATATTGTGGAACTAGATCTAATGGCCAAAATATGAAAATCATTATAATGCATGCACTTACAAAGACCCATTCTTAGATAAATATTTCAGAGATAACATTTTAATAAATCTGAGCTCATTGAGGCATATGAAATAAAGTATGAGCATTCTTGATTAGAATATTTTACCCCAATCAAAATGTAAGAAGAGGCCTATTTAGGTCTCACATTACAATATCATTATCATCTATCACTAATGTCAGAAAATGTGTTAAAATGTTTTTGTGTTTGCTGCATGTTATCTAAATTATCCTAACTGAAACTTTAAAAAAATTTGTCTCATTGGGATGATCTGCCCTCACGCACTTGACACACACACACGCACACACACACACACACACACAATACATAAGATGCATAGTGCAGTTAAGCATTATTAAAAATTAAAATGAATATGTCAGAAGGAAACATATATTTTGTCCTTAAAGTGATTTGATACTTATATATATTTATTATTTATATTATTATACTTGAAATATCTTAAGATAATGAGGAAAAATTTCTAAATTGCTAAAACACAAGAACAATCCACTTCTAATTCTTCCCATTGTGACAATGTAGTTTATAAATCTGTCTACCTATCCCCCCCTTCTTTTCTCCTTCCCTCCCTCTTTCCTTCCCTTCTTTTCTTCCTTTCTTCCTTCTATCCTTGCTTCTTACCTTCTTTCCTTCTAATCTCATTCTTTCCTTCCATTCATTAATCTATACATTATTCTAGATATAAGACAGATAGAAAGAATAATGTATTTTGTATCTCACTACTGATACACTCAATAACATTTTGTAAATTTAAGTAGTCACTGTAACTATGCTCTAAGTCATTAAATATGTTACATTGCAGATTATTAACCCATTTCCTATTGTTAAATTTTAATATTTTTCTAATTTTTTCTCAATTGTAAAGAATTTATAGATGCTTTCATTAAATAGAAATTGTTGTGTGCATCTCAGATTATTTCCTTAGGCGCAAAATCCTACAAGTAAAGTTACTAGATCAAAAATTATGAACATTCTTGCTAAAGTTTGAGAACTCTAATCTCAGATTTAATTGACTACCAGAAGTGTATGAATTTTCCTTGTGTCAGCATATCCCAACCAAAGTAATTTATGAAAAGATTATTGCTGATTAAATATAGAATTAAATCTGTTTAATTAAAAATATTTTCGTCTGATAGTATGATAAATTATTATATTTAATATTCTTCTGCAAGTTTTTCATTAACATTATGTGATTTTAAATATCTACAGCAGATAGATTTTTTCTTTTAATTTTTAAAGGAACTCTAGAAAATATATTAATATATTATTTATTATAAAAATATGTAGTGTTACAATATTATTTATAGCATTACTTTATTTTTTCTTAAAACTATATAAAATGTGATTTGCTTTATAGTATAAACTAGATTTTATTAATAATTTTGGGGATGACTAATCGCATGTTCCACCGTATGAATTGAAACTTCATTGGCTACATTAGATATATGTAGCTTATACTGACACAAAACTTTATGTACTATTTATTTTTAGGTGTTGAATTCAATTTCTGTTTCACCGAGACTTCTACAGGTTTCTATCATCACATCTTCTGAACTGTATCTGTGCCCAACCTTCTACCTTTATTCCGATTTTTATGAATGGATTATTCATGCTTCTATGTTGTCCAGTAGATATCCTCTTTTTCACTAGACCTTTTGCCTGCTGACTACTCCCATAAATAGTCCAATTCTACCCTCTTTACCGTATATTTACAGCTCTTTACCCTTTACACGTTTAGCTCCGTCAACACACAAGCATGTACCATCTCTGCCATCTGAAAACAAACAAGCAAAACAAAGCAAACATCTGTCTGGATCCCACCTTTTCCTTTTGCTGCTGCCATGTTTATTTCCTGCCCTTCAAAGCAAAACTCATTGAAAGTTGTATATTCTATTTACATTGACTAGTATGTCTCATTTATCTGAGATAGACAGAGTTTACATATGTTGCCCCTTCTAATACAGGGTTTTATCAAGACAAAAGGATTCTATTAAATTATAATATATCTAGTAGCCCCTATTTTTTGCTATCTTTTTGTTTACCTCCCATTCTTTCTCTAATGGTTTTCATTTAGATTTTTGCCCCATCATTCCACAAAAAGTGCTTTTATAGATTTCATGATCTCCACCTTGCTAAAATCCTCAATATCTTTGAACTATTCATTTGATATGTTTGATTACTTGCTTCTGCTTGAAACGTACTTCTGTCTTGTTTGAATAGATACAACACTCTCCTCATTTTCCTCCTGCCTTTCTGACTATTGCTCTCCAACTCCTTTTCTGGTTTCTCTCATATACTTCATTCTTTAATGATTCTGGTGTCTTGGTTCTTAGGACCTTTTCTATTTCATATATTTATTTTCTTCTGTAAATAATAACATATTTATTATTTCCTCTCTAATCATTACAATATTTATTTCTTTATCACTACTGTTCTGGCTATAGGGTATCCAGCAAACTGATGAATAGAAGTGGTAAAATGGACATCTTCACCTTGTGTTTTTTTTTTCTTCATCTTTTCTTCCATAGGATTGAATTCTCTGATAAAAAATTAATGTCTATGTTTTCAAGTCGTGGGTTTTAGGGAATCCAGGTTAAGACAGAGGTCTTTACATTTAAGTCCTAAAAATTATTTTAGAATGTAACCATATCAAAGATCCCTGATTGCTAACTATTCTGAATGCTATCCTTTAATGTTGATTAGGGTCATCACCTTTCCCTTGCTTCTGGAAATTAACTGTTGCTATGTTCTGAGAAAAATAAGAACAAAGACAAAGTGAAACAAAAAACCCCACACATTTTACAGATCTGTTTTGTCTAGAAGCATCAATTTTCTATGCACAAGGGAGCTTGAACTTCCATGAAGTACAAGTAATTTATATTTCAGTTTTCTATTAGTTTCATTAAAAAAAGATTAAAAAAAATAGAAGATAATAACAGTCCTGAGTGCTTTATCTACTGCAGGAGCAAAGTCCACATTTTCAGTAAGTGAGTTTGAGGACCTTCTTCTATTTACTGAAGAGGGAACCACAGTGTTTGAGAACGAAGCACAGAGGTAAACATGCTGGCATTTTGCCCTATTGGCAGAACACCAAACTCAGCAACACTCAGTTGATCTACTTAATCTTTCTATTGAAAAAAGGTATTATTAAAACCCTTAGGAGCATTCCTGAAATCAGACTAACAAAAACAGCTTGACACTCGTATGCATTTTTAAAAAACCCAGATATATATGTACATTACAATGGTATTTTTATGAATACTCTGTTGCAAAAATATTAACCCAACAGATTTTCTTTACATAATAAATGCTGAAAATACAAATATATAGGATTTTAAAACTTTGTAAAGAAAGCCTATGACTGTTATATTATTTATCTGTGTATTGTAGAGGTTAACTTTGATACAGTGAAATGGAATTGAAGAGACTGTAAGACACTGATGAGTTCAGAGGTTTAGATGCTTTTTTCATAAATAGAGATATATAATGACAAGGGAATTTTGGAAATTAAGGAGGCAAGAGTTGAAGAATATACTCCATAAAAACAGCAAGACATAATATGACATATTTCTAAGGACTGTTAAAACAAATAAGTGGGTTGAAACAGTGAGATACAATACAACGAGACAGTGTGAAAAGCACTAGGCAAAATGCCTCTGCTATCATAGAGTTTATAATCTCATAGAGAAAGGGAACACTGAAAGTAATGAATCATATATAATATATATTTGTAAATCTCTGATGAGTGTTATAAAAGAAATATAAGTATGACAATAAAAATTTTAATAAGAGTACTGATATGCATTGAGAGGTAAGATTTCAATTAATTGAAGTGCATTGTGCAGCCTTTGTTTTCTGAAAATTTACCAAAATAAGTCACTCAAAGTTAATCCTTTCTTTAGAACATTAATTAAATTTTCCAGTCGTTACGGTAGGTGACTGATTATAATTGCTTTGAAAATATTTTAGTTAAATTTATCTCTATTCATGCTCTTCAGGATAAAATATATAATAGTTAATGAAAAACTGTTCAGAAATCGCTCGTGGAAAATTATAATTGTTTCTGTTGGTACCCTTAAACTTGTGGTGCAAAAATGGCCTCTCATTAAATATCAATTCAAGATTATTTCTTTAAGCTCCATAATAATATAGATTTGTTTCTGATCTCTAAAAATTTGCTTAGATTTTCTTCTCCCTAGGATTTTAATCTCAGCAAGTCCTACCCGTTTTGGCAACAATCTAATATCTTCAAATATATTTTTTAAGTGCCCAGCTTTTCTCAGATAATTTTGGCTTAAGATATACCCAGTATAATGTTAAAGAAAAGATAACTACATAAAGTTACATTTTACAGTTATAAAATCTTTGGGAAAAAAAGTATATGACATACTTGACTTTGAGTCTCAACAAATAATGTCAGAAACATAGAATCTCCTTAAATTTTTCTTGGGGTAAGTTAGGTATCAGACATGATAGAAAGAAAATAAAATGTTCTGATTTGGGAATGGAAAAAGTTGAAATTTATATGTATGGGTCAAGGAGAAACTTGATATAGTTAAGTTTAGATGTTTACTATCTACAAGAAAACATTAATTTAAAATAAAACAATTATTTTAGCACTTCAGTCAAGCTCTACTATAAGCATGATGTTATTAAAAGACAGCCTAACAATGGCCCATTTTTTCAAGGAGCCCAAAATTTATTTAAAACAAAAAAACCAATTAAACTTCATACAATTCTATCATAGCTAACTGCAGGGTATATCTCGAATGGACTCTTTATGCCATTTTCACTACTTCCACCTTAGCTCAAACTGCCATTGCTTTAGCCTAGTTTAGAGCAACAACTTCCCAGATGGTCTCTCTCTTTTCAACAAATACCATTCCCTCCAATCCATTCAAATGGAAAAGTCAGAGTGATATTTTTAAAATTGTAGATCATATCACATTGCTTTTATCTCTGCTTAAAACTTTTTATTTGATTTTTTTACTTTTGTTGGAGTCTAAATTCCTTAGCCTGTAATGCCTGAATGAACTTTCTTCTGCTTTCATTTCCAACCTGTCATCTCATGAATCTTCTCATCTAGCTCAAAAGTCCACTCCTTTCTGGTCTTTTTTGTCTTCTCCCATTAGTTTGAATTATATCACGCTCTCTCCTGCCTCAGGGCTTTTGTGCTTTCTGTTCTCTTGATGTGGACTGTTCTTACTTGCGTTCTCTCATGTGGGCCAGCTCACATGCTGCAGGACTCTGATAAAGCTATACCCTTTAGAGAGGCTTTCTTGACTGTTCTGTCTAAAATAGGCTCCAACATATGGCTACATGACGGCTTATCAGATCAACACCCAAGCCGGATATCTGGCCAGCAAACTTACATCACACAAAAGACATTCCTAATTATGCTCATACCAATTTACTTGGTAAGCCAATTTAGAATATTCTAAGAATATACGGGGTAATTCAAATATTTATTAGTTGGTTTGTTATTTGCACTAAGGTACAAGACCTGCAAGTGCAGAGGATTTGTCTGTCTTATACTATATTTAATCTCTAGTGCCAACATATTGTTAGCTAAATGGTATGTGCTAAATACATTTTTATTGAATCAATAAATGAAAACATGATGTGTAACAGCCATTCTGTTATGTAGAGTACTGGGGACCCAATAATCAGCACAGATGGTTTCAACCATTAAGTATTTCCCAGTTTAGTAGAAAAGAAATATCTGGAAATAGATAATATAATAATCTAGTAATATAAATGCTACATAAGATGAAATAAATGCTTAGTAAAACCATTCTGTTCTTATAAGTATTAATGTTTACCACATATCTTTCATCAAAGCAAATTTTCTTAAGCTTTAGATCACAAAACTTGCAAAGGCATTTAAACACCCATCATAATGGTTACCTAGTAGCAACAAATTTCTCCTTGCTTTCAGAGATGTAGAATTTGTGTAGATGTAGAGTAGTGTAGAAGAAAGTGCTCTAGAATAATGTGCAATGATTTCTGGTAGCTTTGACATTAACCATTTGGGAAGTTGTTGGTGTCTCATTAAAATATTTTCATAATGTTAATATATAAAGATTTTATACACTTTAAAAAGGCCTAAATGTATATTATAGTGCATAAGAGTATCAACTCTCAATTAAGCCTGCATAGATTTAAATCACAGATTACTCAATTTTCATTTAAAATTTAACAAAACCATAGGCAGATTGTTCAAATGTTCTGCGCCTTACTTATATTAAATGAGAATTATAAGAATGTCTATCTCATAAGGAGGTATTTTTGCAACTTTAACAAGAGTGTTTACATAAATACTTGCAATATGTAATATGCATGTAGATAAAAATTGTAGGTAAAGTATTTAATTGTAATGACCTTGTTTAAAATTTAGAAAGAAGAAAAATTAAAGCCCTTACTTGAGGTCAATTGGGTAATATGCTTGAAAAGTTGGAAAAATATGCATTGCTTTGCACCAGATTTTTCACTTTGACGACAAAATTATAAAGATATACTTGAGTTTCCTAGCAAAGTTAGTTGCAACAAGGTTAATTAAAATATTCATAATATGGAAATAATAATCACATCTAATAGTTTAGCACATGTTAAATAAATGTGATGCATTTATTTATATTTAGTTATTCAATGTTATGCTAGATAAACTGATTTTTAAGGAAAGATACAATGTAAGGTTTAAACATGTTTTCATACACTGTAAGGTTCAAACATGTTTTCAGGCAGCATGTTAACTTACTGCTGTATACATAGACTAAATTTTGTTAGGATATACAGCAGGTGATTATTATTGAAATAAATGGTTAATAAAATAGTGTTTCTTCATATTTTATGTCTTTCAATTTCTATTATTTCTACAATGTAAATGATTTTTGTACATTGACCTTGATTTATTTAAATCAAAAAGTTATCTTAAATGTAAAGAAGATAGCTAAGTAGGATTCTGTAACCAGGAGGCAAATTATAAAATCACTCATTTGGGTTCCTACTTATGTGCCTGTTTTGGAAATAAATGAGCAGGAAACAGATTAAGAGGAGGATATCATCGTATTAGAATGTTATCACTACTTTGTTGGTTGTGTATATGCTTTTAGTAGAATAAGCAGTGTTGTTTTTCAGGTTTTTCCCAGGTCTACTAAGAGAAAAGATGTATTCTAAACTAGTAATGCTCGCTTATATCTATCAGACCTTTATAGATAGAATTCTAAAAGATTACATACAGAATTTCCTGAAAAAATAAATAACTATACAAATAAAGTGGGTGGATTTGTTGGTAACTTATGTAAAACAGTCTGGCTGATATATTTGGAATTGATGAATAATCGGGTGGTGAACATAAAACCAGCACAGCAAGTAAACATGAGTACGTGGAATCAGAAAGGAATCTATTATAGGTGAATAAAGTTCTAAGATCTTTATTTTCACAATACACCACACTTACATCATGAAGTACTGCATATCAAAAAAGAAAATATGATAGTATTTAAAGGACAAAACACCTTTACGTATGTTTAAGGCTGCATGTAATTTAAATTCAATAAGTTATTTTTTAAAGTCAGTTGAATGGTGCTGCTCAAAGAAAATGTTTTGAGCTATTCGTTTTCACTATATATTTTCCCCAGAATATACAATTTATATTTCCCATAAATATATGTCTGGTCAATATGGCCTTTTTAGGTTTTGATTCACATTTTAATTTTATCTTTGTTTTCTTAGCTATAACAGAATGCTCTTTCTATGCCTCTGTAACTTAAGGCATATACTGATACATGGAGCTGGTCATAATATAGTCAGGCACCTTTTAATAACTGGAATACACTGAGAAATATGTCAGCAGGGAATTTTATCATTGTGCAAACCACGTAGAGTGGACTCACACTAACCTAGATGCTATAGCCTAGTATACATCTAGGCTATATGGTATAGCCTATTAACCCTAGGCTACAAACCTGTAGAGCATGTTATTGTACTGAATACTATAGGCAATTGTAACACAATGAATTTGTGTATCTAAACACATCAAAAGATAGTAAAGATAAATTGAAAATGCAGTATAGATGATTTTTTAAAACTGTATGGGGAACTGGCTATGAATGGAGCTAGAAAGACTGAACGTTGCCCTTGGTGAGTCAGATTTTTCTGGGTGAGTGATAAGTGAGTGGTGAGTGCATGTGAAGATGTAGCACATTACTGTACACTACTGTAGATTTCATAAGCACTGTAGAGGTAGGTTACATTACATTTATTATTATTTTTCTTTCATAATGTAACTTTAGCTTACTATAACATTTTCACTTTATAAACTGAATTTTTAATTTTTTTTTACTTTCTTTCTAATGGCACCACTTAAAACACAAATATGTTGTAAAACTGTACAAAAATATTTTCTTTCTTTATATACTTATCCTGTGAGTTTTTTTTCTATTTTTTAATATATTTTTAAACTGTTTTGGTTAAGATCTAAGTCACAACACACATACTAGCCTAGGCCTCTACAGGGTCAATATCATCAATATCATTGTCTTTCACCTTCACATCTTGTCCCATTGGAAGGTCTTCACGGACAATAACATACAGGGAGCATGAAGCTGTCATCTCCAATGATAACAATACCTTTTCTGGAATACCTGATGAAGAACGTGCCTGAGACCATCTTACAGTTAATCTTACAGTTAACTTTTTTTAAAAAACAATAGAGTGCACTCTAAAATAATGATAAAAAGTATAGTACAGTAAATACATAAACTAGTTGCAGTCATTTATTACCATTATCAGGTATACTCAACCCTTCATATCTATGGGTTCTGTGTCCATGGATTCAACCAACCATGGATGGAAAGTATTCTGTAGAAGGAAAAAAAAATCCACAAAGTCCAATAAGCAAAACTTGAATTTGCCATGCTCCAAGCACTACGTTAAATTCATAGGAATTAAGTGATGTATAAGCATTATATTAGGTATTACAAATAACTAGAGATGATTTAAAGTATATGGGAATATGTGTGTAGGCTATATACAAATACTGGATGGATTTAGGTATAGGGAGTCCTTCATGTATACGAAGGGAGAACTGTATTATACACTGTATATATTTGTATGTGCTCTACTTTTATGCAACTGGCAGCAACCCCACAAACATGTGAATAATGCATTTATGCTGCAAATTTTCAATGAGTATAACTTCACTAGGGTATAGGAACATTTCAGCTCCTTTACACTCTAATGGGAGCACTGTTGTATATGTGGTCTGGCATTGACAGAAATGTTATGTGGTGCATGACTCTAGCTAAAGGTACGTTATTTGGTGATATAGGGTCTGGCTACTGAGGAGTAATTTTAACATTAATTGAATATAAACTATCTCTTGTGCACCACAGGATTATTTTACTGTGTAATTTTAAATCCACACACTGTAAAGCAGGCTTTGTGAGCATGTGACACATACAGTCACAAGGGCCTCATGCTCAGAAGGATCCTACACTTCATTTAATGCTCTGCTGTTGTTGTACTGAAAGTTTTAATGATTTTTGAATAAAGGAATCCACATTTTCATTTTGCCTGACTCAAAAATTATATGCTTAATTTTGTGTAACAAAAAATCCATCAATAAATATAACTATACCTAGTCTTACTTTAGTAGCCATAATATTCTAACACATCAATTGATTCAATCCTGCCCTTTGGCATCCTTACTATTTCCCAAACTTATGTTTTCCTATTATCTATTAATGCATAACAAACTGTCTCAAAACTTGGTAGCTTAACAAAAGTTCATTTCTTTTTATATCTCATGACATTTTGAGATGATCGAGGTGAGGAGACTGGCCAGGGTTTCCATGGCTGTGACTGGGATCATTTGGTGTTATTCAGCTGTTAGCTGAGAGGTCCAATATGGTGTCATTCACATGCCTGTCACCTTGATGAAGAGAGTAGAAAGCTGGGCTCAGCTGGGGTCCACTATCTTCCCACTTTGTCTTAGGACTGTCCCATGTAGTCCCCTGAGCAGGTGTATCAGACTTCTACAAGGCTTCCAAAGAATGTTACTGGAGACCAGAAGTGGAAGTTGCCAGTCTCTTAGTGCTTGAAAGGATATTGGTATAACAGAATTCCCATAGTACCCTATTATCGAAGTAGCCACAGAGCCCACACATATTTCAGAAAAGGGGTGATAGACACCATCTCCCCTGTCAAAGCATTTGCATCTTTCTTTAATCTGGTAAACTGGTATTAGGGTAATATAGACAAACAGAATTTACTCTTAAACATAAATTACTTTGTCCACACCACTTTTAAAGACATAAGTGACTTTTAAGCCACTTATGTCATTTTATATACATATAGATACAGGCATAGACATAGATAAACAAAATAAATATATATAGATAGATGAACATAGATAAATATAATTAAATAAATATGGATATAAATAGATACACAATATGCATGTGTAATTGCCACATATTCCCTCACTAGATTGTATATACTATTGTAGCGATATTGGTTTTATTGTTCAGTATCTCATATCTGCATCCTCAGTTCTTATAAAGCTACATGGCACCAGTTTGGACTCTATATTCTGTTCTATATGTAATGTATAATGTGAGTTTCTACAATAAAAACTGGTTTATTAATATATTCTACAATACAAACTGGTTAGGTAGTATGGACATCACGTCCGTGCATCATGAAAGTCACAGGGCTTTACTCATTGTTCATATTTGCACAAGTAGGTAATGGCAGCTGAGCACAAACTCCATGAACACAAGTGAATGCAATGAAGATTTCAACATGGTGCATGAATGCCATGCACCGCGCATTCTCCCTCCTGTCTTTATTGCGCGGTCCCTGTCAATTTTTACCTTGTGTCTATTGTAACATATACAAGCACTCTTTACACTCCTTTTCATAACACTGCCTTCACATTTTTAAAAAGATACATTTTGTGTAAAACATTTATTTGATAGAAATTTAATATATAAAACATTTAAAATTACTCGTTATTTTATTAGATATGTAAATGCTTTTGTACTTTGCTGTAGAGGTTTTGAGAGGCATGTTCTCACGTTACTTTTCCCTTATACATAGAATTTGAAATTGTACTAAATATGATAAATATTGAAATGATTGCCAGTTGACTCCATAAAAGCAAGAAAGGGTTTTTTATAAGTAGAGCCTGATTGAAAACAATGTGCTTTAACTTGAATTTAAATGTTTAAATTAATTATTTAATCTTCTATTTAGTAATTCTTCTAAGTAAAGAAAACAAATTATACTTTCTTTGTAAGTACTAGAAAAGTATAAAGCCAGGCCACTTTTGAGAAAAAATTAACAGATAAAATGTGTTAGGTTATCACATATTTTTGCCAAAGGAGGTCGACTATTTAATAGAATTTTTCTAAAGTGTAATTTTAAATCACCTGACAAAATTTGCAATTTCTTAAAAACATATTTGGAGTTATATTTTTAAGTCACAATATAAAAAATAATAAATTTACATCCAGGAAGTTAAAAATGAAATTAAAATAAACAGAACATAATTTAAGGCATTTATGAATTTAATCTATGTAAAAGTAGAAGTATAAATAGAATAATATGATCTACTCTGTGACTGCCAACAACAGAAATAAAAAAGCTCTTACTTTTTCATGTGCAAAAGTCTTATTACTTTTTAAAAATATAGGTGTATATTAAATGACGTATTACCTATACAAACAATATAAATTCTTCAAAGATACAGGAATAAAATATGTTTATTTAACACAAGCTTTAATTCACATTATTTATTTTTTTCAAAATTAGGTTTTCAGTATTCAGTGAGCCCTAATTATTATTCCGCATTGCTGCAAAACAAAACAAAACAAAACAAAAATCTCTAGTTATTTAAGTATTGTACTTTGCATGTTGATTAACACAGGAAAGTGGACTGAAGTGTTACCATTAAAAATGATATTGAGAAAAGTAAATTGCATCAATAGTTTCTATTAAACTTTTATAATAAATGTAAAACAGTAAACACTTTGCCAAAACTAAAGGTTTTAATGGAGGGTTGCATCTACTTAATTACTATTAAATAATGTCTTTGCCACAGAAATCAAGTGTGCTTAATTACCTGGTGTGGAAGTGGAACTCATCCTGAAAAAATAACTGAATTAAGTAAAAACAGTCATTTATTCTGTTTATTTTATTTAGAAGTAAAACATTGCTTTTTTTTACTAAAAATTATTTAATGTTCTAGATGAAAAATATAAACTAGTATGCCATTTAAAAAATTAACTATGAAATTTCCACCAAAAAATGTAAGATACATAATTTGAAAAATGGGGAATACTAATGTATCTTCATGGAAACAGTTTTTAGAAATAATATACCTGAGTCAAACATACTGAAGACTTTGAGAGTATGAATTAATGGAGTCAAACTAACTTGTCTTTTCTGTCCTAAAGTTTTTGACACCATTTTGCCATATTACACAAGTTGTTTAATTTCCAAAGTATGTAGCATACAAAAAGTCCATGTTAATAATTAAAAAGAAATGTGTGAGCAACAGGCATTATTATACAATATTTTATTAATCTATACAATTATTTGTTATGATTATTAGCTTATTTTTGAAATGAAAAATTAAACTTTTCTACTAGACTTAATTGCTTGTTAATATTAATACAATTAGTGTATTAGTCCATTTCCACGGTGCCACAAATAAATATCTAAGACTGAGTAATTTATAAAGAAAAGAGGTACTCACATTTCCACACAGCTGGGAAAGCCTCAGGAATCTTACAATCGTGGTGGAAGGCAAAGGGGAAGCAAGCACCTTCTTCACAAGGTGGCAAGAGAGAGAGAAGAGCAGGGGAAACTGCCACTTATAAACCCATGTGATCTCATAACTCACTCACTATCATAACAGCATAGGGGAACCACCCAAATGTTTCAATCAGTTTCCACCAGGTCCCTCTCTTGACACGTGGTGTTATGGGGATTACAATTCAAGATGAGATTTGGGTGGGAACACAAAGCCTAACTGTATCAATTAATAAATGATACATCTTAGATTAAACACATATTCAGCTAATTGCCTCCAATGCCTGATCACATCGTATAGTAGGGCACTATGCTATACATAGTAGATAAATATTGGTACATTGTTCCAGTGGGCAGTGTCAATAATATATATTGTAATACAGTCTCCCAAATTTTTACCTAGGTCCTGAATGTCAATTCCTCTTAATGTTTTGATCAACTAATTAAAACTGTAGTGACCAGAAGATAATTTATTTCTTAAATAATATTTTGAATGTTGTGCTGTTTACTAGTTTTCCATTTTGCTAGGTTATTCAACAACCATACATTAAGCACCTCCTTCCTATGAACTACAAACAGCTTGGAGAGGGAAATGTGAATTAATCTTTCTGATGGCCACAATATACTCAGAGTTTATTAAAGAAAATTGAAATACAAATAAAGTTACGTAACACCTTACTGTTTTACATTTATTTTAATTTTATAGAGATTGTATGATCAAAATGAAAATGGTATATATAAATGTTACCCAAAATAATGCATATAATGGTCTTTTGAATATTCTCCAAAACTCTGTGTTTGATTTACATTTGATATTTGTGAAGTGTTTGGAAATGCACCTTCCAGATTAAGATGAATACTATCTATAAATTTCATCACTCAGGGAACGACAGAACAGATGTAAAACAGAACAATAAACTTATTGTCTAGGTTTGACTGCTGGGAGTGAAAACTGTTCTCTATCACATAAAAAGACTGAAAATCTAAACTTCAAATTTTGGTGTGAGTCATGGATATTGAGATCTAAGATGCTGACACTGGCAATTCCAAACTAAGTGAATGAGATAAGCATTTTCACAGACGTCAATAGCGAGAAATGAGAGCATGGAGAGCAAGGAGCCTCCCCAACTCTGAATCACCTTGAGGAGGCTATAGAAATTCTTAAATAGGCTGAAGAATGAACCCATAGTTAGAGAGGATTCCCTTCCTCTTTGTCCATGGATATCTACAGAATCAAATCAAAATGTCTTCCTGGGCCATTAGAGTTCCCTTGATTGAAAATGGCACATTGATGAATTGAAGCAGAAAGAGAAACGGATATAGAGTCTCTGAGTCTCACTCCACTCTTCCACGATGAGAAAGGAATCCCACTGAAGGAGGCAAATTAATGTATAATTCACTGGGCTTGTCAAATTGTCATTGTGGTAAAAAAGAATGTGGCTCCAAGACAGACACTGCAACATGGGCTACTTGGGTCAATAATGAGACAGAAACAGCAATGAAGACTCAGATGTGCTGGCACAGATCAAAACTAAGACTCTCATTAATCAATCAGGAGGAAATTACTTGAATCTAACAATGCTGAGAAAACTGAGCACTGCACAAAATACCATAGTTGTACCTTAAGTGGCAGATGTCGCCATAATGTCCAGTGGGCACTGAGATCAATAATCCCCCCTCATCACTGTAAGTAAATGTAATACATTACAATAAAAAATACATAATAGCAGTTTTTAACCCGATTTTTTCATTTATAACCCTTTGATATTTTTAGGATAATTGCTTGGTTACTGCTCCATTTTTAACATTTATATACCCTGTATTTTACCAATTCCCTAATGGTTGCTTTATAGATTGTTTCTACTTTTTAACTGTTAAAAATACAGGTTGGATAATTGTGCATCCACTCTTGTAGACTTAACTAATTATTTCTTTTCAGAAGTCTTGTAAATAGAATGAATGTATCAAAGGTTTTCAGCATTTAAAATTTTTGAAATATTATACTGGTTTTCCTACAGAGAAATTGTTACCAATTAGTATTACTGTAAGATGTATAAATGTTCCTGAGAGATATACCTTTAGGTGAAGATACGTTTTCATATATATATAATTTCACAATATATAAAACTTATATGTGGATATGTTTAATATATGGGTGTATTTTTTGGCTACTGTATCATTTCTACGAATTGTCTATACATTCATTTTTTTCCCCATTGGCGTGTATCTCATATCCATGTTTTTCATTTGTATCAACTTGTATTAGACTTTTACAAACTAAATGTTAGTTCACTTAATCAGATTAGGTAATATTGAAATAAATAAATGAATAGATAGAAAAAAACTAGCTCTTGAAAAATATTTTGAGACAAAAGAGGATGTACTGTTGAAGAAATCTAAAAGCTAAACAGTGTGTCTACTTTTCTTATAAATCTGATTTTTATATGATTATCTGCAATGTGCTCCATAGTTCTTTCCAGGGTGCATTACAGATAACTATCCTCTCAGAAATAAAAGTTATAGTTAATTAAAAAATGGCAGGTTTTCTTTCTCCAAAATTTGAAGGGAGAGAACTCATAGGACAGAGACTACCAACAAGAAGTAGGCTTACTCAAAAGACCACTGCTTTTGCCTAGTGACAGACAGATAATAACAATTTTGGTTGTATATGAGTAGTTTATTGTTATATTAGAATACAAAATAAAATTTCAAAAATGTAGGCATTAGGCCATTAAGATAGATTTATATTAGATTTACAGGAAACTTTTCCCTCATGGACACTGAGATTTTGTGGCAGATCTAAAGAACTGATGGAGCTTTTTCTATATATTGTAATTACTACTTCTGTGATGCTTTGAGGAATGTTAGAATAAATAATGAAAGAGGAGATAATACAATATTCGTTGTGAATTCCAAATAGCTAATACTCTGGAGTGCTTTCTCATCAATACATTGGTTTGAAAAATAATTAGATTTTTATCTGCTTAAAACTAAGGTTAAGAATACAATATTGCTAGTAATAATGTAAAATTACAAAAAGGTAATTTTAGGATCATAAGTGTAAGATATGGAAAATTCTACTAGTTTTTATGAAGATCAAATCATTGTCTGTTACATTTTTTCAAAAAGTTATCTTCATGTATTCAAATAGAAAAATAATATTAATGATTTTAATTTGTATTCATCTAATGGCCTCTTGTAGAATAAATTTTGAGAAGTGATTTAATGAATTTAAATAATTCCCTTGGTGAATTTTTTTAATTGCAGTTGAGCAGACAAAAACATCAAGGTCACTTTCCTTTTAATTATATATATCTATGCATATGTGTGTGTGATTTGCAATGCAAACATAAGAAACTAAATAATGAAAAGACTTGGACTGTTGAAAATCATTAGAAGTTTAGTAAACCACAGGGACTGGAAGCTCAAAAGCAAATAGGATTTAGGATTTCTGGTAGAGAATTATCTTCTGGTTAGATGATATTAAAAATTGAACATTTTAGGAATGTTTAAAATCTGTTAGTGAAACATATCAATTGTCTAGTAGTTACCTAGGAGATAACCTTAGTTATATAAAACAGAGAGGAACAATTTTGCAGATGCTCATAAGAACCTATATTTACTCTATTCCTGTTTATACCTTACTTGCTTATTCCTCACTTGCCAAATCAAAGCAAAACACCAATTTAAAAGTATTGAGAGGCACACACATCAATAACAATTCTTTCTAAAACTCAGGCAGGAGATGGAGACAAAATAAAATGTTAACCATTGAACTCAGAAAATGTAACAATTTAGAGAAATATATTGTAGGAAAAATAGAATTCAAGAGTAGAAATTCTTTCAGATTTCACCTTTAATTCTCAAATAGTTGGAACATTGTAAGAATAAAAGTTAAAGGTAAGATACCAATCTAAAGGCAGTAGTACTAGATACAGAAATTTTGAGTAACCCAAATTAATTGTGTGCAACCCGCTTTTAAATTCAAATATTTTAATATTTTTTAGTTTTTAATTATATCATTTATATTTTTCACCCTTTGGAACTTCTTCTTTGTGCTCATTCGAGTAGGTTTGGAATAAGGCATTATGGGATTGCTCTTGTTTGAGATACATTTCCCAGGAAATGAGAGCCAATATTAGTGAGTTTATTGGGGAAGGGAGAGATGAAGCTTCGGATTGGAGACTTAAAAACAGGAGTTCTCTAGTTTATCATAATATCGGGGCTATTTTATCAAGATGCTAAGGTTTCTACCTACATATATTTTATTTTTAATCTCATAGTCTTAAATATTATGTATTTGATTCTTCTTATTTAAGTGACACGTTTTTTCCTGTCTAAGCGAAAGTGCCTAGCATCATGTAAGACAATTGGTAGGGTTCAGGTCTCTCCATTAAAGATATGGCTAAAATAATACTTTCTGGGGTTAAAGCTCAGGGCAGTAACTGAGATTCATAAGTCTCTAAGCTATATCAATTTTTTTAAAATGATAGTACATATATTCCAAATTTCATATGCATTGTTACTAAGAATAGTATTAGCACAGTGGTTAAAAGCATAAACAGCAAATCCAGAGGGCTTGGACTAGAATCTCAGCTCTGCTTTATTAGGTGAATGGCGTTGGTCAAGTAACTTTATGTCTGTGTACCTTGGTTCTCTTACCTATAAAATGAATAACTAGTATAGACCTCACAGGCTTATGCTGAGGATGAAATTAGTTAATACATGTGAAGTACTCAGATGGATCCCTTTCCCTATCATACTGGCTTTGTCAGTGTTAGCTGTTACCATAAACTGTTCAATTTAACTTTTCTGAAATATTCACTGACTTGTCAGGTTTATAAAATATTACTTTATACATTTAAGCTATTGAGTGACATCGTTTACATAGCCAACTCTTTTATTAGCAAACTAATCTTTCTGAAATAACCTAAAAGCGATAATGATATGAGAAAGAAAAGTTGAGCTTTCCCCACAGCTGTTTTCATGATGTGCAATGAAAGATATGTTAATTTTTGAGCAATTTATTTAAAAAATCCATGAAGGTGAGAATAATTTTAAAAGAAAAGCTATTGGAGCATTTGTTTGCCAGACCCTTTGCTTTGCAACTATTTAACCCTTACAACAAAGTTAGAGTTAAAATGAACTAATGAAGCACAGGAATTAGCTCAGTTAACGTCTCAAGGTCAGTCAGATTATAACATTTCAAGTTCAGTAAGTGGAAGGAATCAGGATTTCAGCACAGGCAGCTGCATTCAAGGACTCACCCTACAAGAGTCTGGAGACTTGGCAAAAGTGACAAGGAATGTGACCCTAATTATGGAGACAGGAGACATGGTAGAGAGATCAGAAGTACCAAGAAAGGAAAATCCCATGTGTTTTTCCAGAAACATAATTGACATAAACACATATTTAAAAGACTGAGTTTGGTAGGATTTTTTTCTTGTTTAAATTTGTGTCCTGCCACCAGTTAGCTTGAGAGATTTTGTACAGGACTTAACATCTCAAAATTTCAGTTTTGGCTCCTGTAAAATAGGAAGAATACTTTGTCGATCGAAAGGTCATTTTATGGATCAAATAACATAAAGCACAAAGTACAGTGTGGTGCATATTACACAAGGAATGCTTAACATATGATTAGACATTAGCATTATTATTAGCTATTGTTTTTATTGTGATTGCTAGTTTCACAGGAATTATTATAATTTTTATCAGTTAAAATGCATGTATAAATGTGGAAAATGGGTTAGATGTTATGGCAGAAAAAAGAAAGGAGAAATAAAAGGTCTTCCCAAATGATTCAGCTACTCGTTAACAGCATAATAATAAATAAAATTTGAGCCAGCCAGAGACCTAAGTTTCATTCTTGTCTTCTGCCTCATTTTAGTCTTCTATCTTTGATCATTATACTCTTTTAAGGTCTCTTGAATCTCCTAATGTACTTTAAAAAATATTTTCAGTTATTACTTTGGTTTACTGTTGTACAACTTTTCATGAGTATTAACAGGATTATTTCTTGTATCCTTGAAGCCACTCTGGACTTTCACAGCGCCTGTGTCATATTATAGCTAGGTGACTGTTGAATTAATCTTTTTTTCTTAGGCCAATAAATCCAACTATTGCCATCCGTATTTGGTCTCTATTTCTTAACATAACTTTACATCACATCATGTCACAGCACATCACATCATATCATAACATGACAAGATGCTGCACAGCACAATAGAAAACTTGACATTCCTTTATCATCTTACTCTAACCTCATATCTCACCAATACCTGCTTTGGAAGTACCTATTCCCTTCCATTAAAATATTTTTATTTTTTTCCTCCTTGCTTTTATCTTACCACTATTACTATCCTACAGCTATATTATGATTGCACCATAAGCTACATCAGGACAAGAAGTGAATCTTGTTGAACATGGATATTCTGATGTTTATTTTACTATACTTGTAATTTAAATTAATTAACTATAAAATAAAGTGTCTGATGTTTATTTTACTATACTTGCAATTTAAGTTAATTGACTATAAGAATAAAGATATATAAATATATTTATTGAATAAATGATATGTGATGAATATGTTATCTATATAGGCATACCTAGATAAAAATACATTGTTTCTTGCTCCAAAAGTAATTATTTTTAATGTGCCAGTCATGTTCAATAAAATCTATAGAATTCAGTTTAGTTGTTCGGGGGCCATGCCACACTTTACTGTGATGTATTGTCTTTTAGATAAGACTAGATTCAGTTTGCTAAAATTCTGACTATGTGTACATAAGAGAGAGAATGTCTGTCTCTCTCTCTGTGTGTGTGTGTATGTATGTGTATATATACACATATGTAGAGAAGGAGAGCAAAGTTATCTTGAGTACATATATGATTACAAATAACAACTTTTGTTTGTATGTTGAATGTCAGTGAAAGTTTCTTTATTTATTCAACATTGGAAAGATATTCCCTGTGAGTATAGAACTCTAGTTTTGTCTAAAGGCAAAACTTTAAGTCTTTAAACTTTTAACTTTTAAGTGTTTGAAAACACTTAAAGAATATCATTTTATTTTTATCTGACTTTCATAATTTATTTTGGAAGTCCTCTCCAAGTCTTTTTTAGCACTTTTCAAAGTAATATATTTTCATTTTCTTTCAGTGATTTTATTTTTCCTCAGAGAAACACCCATTATGCTGTTAGTTAGTCATAGTCTGTTAATTTAGCTTAATCCAAGAAATTCTCAAACTGACCTTATGCTAGTTTTAGTTTTTAGAAAGCTCACTATACCTATTTCTCCCCATTCTCCCTACTTTAGCAAGTAACTCTCCGGTAGAGCATGTTTATTACTGCCATTTTTTTCTTTGACAGTATTAAATCCCTCAGGAACATGACATCATGGAAAGCCTCACTCTAATTTCCATTCACTTTCTGCTCATTTCTTCATGTCCTTTACCTGCACAGCTTAAGAATCAATAATACTTATTATTTTATATTATTATTGTTATATTATATTATTATTATATTTATTTATTTTCCTGTGTGTCTCTCTTGTTTCAGGGATTCTTGCCATTAAGTTCTTGCATGCTTGGCAGTCTTAAACTTTGATTTTCTTTAGTTACATGAAATTTTCAAGTCCTCTGCTGTCTTCTCTGCCCGTTAGAGAAACTGTCTGCCTCGTTTTTCAAACATTCATTCTAGGTCAAGATTCATCAAATGTCTTGAGGGCCCAACTTTATATACATCATCTAGATTAAGCTTTTTACCAACGCTGCAAATTATAAGTTCTACTCTTATTTCACAGACATGATCCTTGAAGCCAAAAGAGGTTACATACCTTGCCCAAAATAGTACAGGTAGAGTTAGAGGCAGTTCTCTCTCTAATCTTCACAGTCACTTCACTATGGAAGAATGCCTTCCAGATGTTGTTTAAAATAAATGAAGGAAGTTTGGTGACAAAAATGTAAGTAGGAGCTAAATTTATGAGGACTTTAGTTAATTTTTACTTCTTGAAACATTAATGTATTTTGTTCTATAACTGACAATGATAGAGATTAAGTATTTTAGAATTCTAAATATTTGGCCTCTTTGTTAAAAAATTATGATTATCACATTGGCAGTAGGCATTTTAAAAATTTACTGCAAATCATAGGACTTTATTAAGTTGTTTTTCTTCTTTGATAATAAAGAGTTTTTGAAAGACAACATTTTAATAGAGATAACATAAATAGAAATTTATAGAATATCATAGTAAGTAGGTAACATGAGCTACAGCTCCCATGGAAGTTTTTATAATATTGCTCACCATAATTGGTGATCACTGTACTTTTGTACCATCTCTTGACATTCCATTTTGGGACATTTTTTTTCTCATGTTAAGGAGTAAATAAATCTATATTTGTTGCTATTGATTATTCTTTTGTATAGAGAATAGATTTTGACAAATGAACATGCCAGGGAAATGCCTGCACTGTGAGGAATGTAAAAACAAGCAAAGTATATTGAAAGGGTAAGATTTGCTTCAGAATAACAGGGTGATAATTTTAGCCAGAACAAATAGGAGAGAATCAGTGGGAGAGGTGATAATGCTATGCTGTCATAGTTAAGATTGCAATGCAATGAGCAAACAAATAGTTCTATTCTGGAATTTCAAAGAGAGCTAAATAATCAAGCAGGTCTTTGTGAAATAGTGTAGGAGTAGTTGGTCATAAAATTTTCCATTCTAATATAGTCTGAAACTTTTTCTGTAAACTATATTAAAATGCTAACAATATACTAATATGAATATGCTAAATAACTCGGGTAACTCCAGTAACATCGGATATTGACATTATTACAGACAGAACAATACTGATATCTTGGATTTTAGAGGGTGTGGAAATAGCTAGTACTCATTATATCCAGACATTTATTCCATATTTGTTATGTTAACAAAAATCAAATAACCAAGCCAAACAAAAACTCCAGTACTATAATGCCACTGTACAATTAAAAATCTTGCTCTTGCTTGTTATTTGTTATTTGACAGGGCTGGTAACTTTTATCAAAAGTCTCTGTTCTTATTCTCCTGAGCAGCACCCACTCTTGGTATTTCTCTCACATCTCAAAACACTCATCGTGTTTCAACTTCTCTTCCTTGGCATGATCCTTGGAATTATGAGCTAGATCCTCTTATCCATCCATTTTACAAAGTCCTTATGGTAAATACCCTCTATTTTCAGATGTTTCCATATTTATTTTATGTGCCATTATCCTTTTGTAATGATTTAGAGAGGGAGGGTCTAGCTAGGGTCCAGAATCACCTGGACTTGGGTTCAATCACTGAATTGCTAATTAAATAAGTCACTTAACCTTCAAAGAAAAAAAAAAGAAGAGTGAAGATGAGTCGTTACTACAAGGTGAGGGCTTCTTCCTCTTTCCTGAGAGGAAAAAAACTAATAATCTGCCTTTGATCAGATTCTAAGACAATAACCAAACCATGGTTATCTGTGATTTGGATCACTAAACACAAGAATGAGAAATTTTTCTTTTCACCTAAGGCCAACTCATTTTGCTTTTTTGTTCACACATTTCACTGGCTTCCATTGGTCTTTCAGCCAAAGTTATAGACTTTGAGAATCCCCACAGAGTCGTCTATGGTTCTGGAATAAACCCTAGTTTAACTTAATCCTGTATTACCAGTATGAACCCACCCATTGATAAAATAATGTATTGGATAATATTTGCACTGATTTCGGCAGATGTATTTTACCAGAGATCATAGAAATGGATGCAACTGGGCAAAGGTAGAATTCAGGCATTCACCTGTGTCCAAAACAAGTTCCAAGTTATAGTATCAGACCTTTAAGACAAATAATAATAACACTTGCCTAACAGGTTTATTTTGACAAATAAATTATATATCTTATATAAAACACAAAATGCACTAGGTGATTCTAATTTACCACTTAGTTTGCTCACTGTTCAATGAATGCATTCATCTTTTCATGCTTTATTCAACCAGAGAAAAATATAGAGAGAGGAAATGTATTTTGCGATAAATGCTATGACAATCTAATATAGAGAAGTCCAAAAGATACAGAGATCTAACCAAGATTGTTGATGAGGAGGGTGCTGATGCACAGAACAACAAAGGAGTAATATGCCAGTGGTAAAATAAAGAAAGCAGGTGCCATATTAAAACTCACTTGACCTAATAGAATACTGCTGATGGGTCAACTTAATGAAGACCAAGAATTGTCCATGGGGATTTAGCAAAAATGATGCCATTGTTGACTAGGGCAAGACAATACAGCATCAGATTTTATGAAGAGATGTGGATAAAATATGGATTCAAATGAATTCATGAGAGAAAAATTTGAAAAAACTTATCAAAAAGAATAGACAAGTCTTTTCAAATGTTGATGTAAAAGGTTTTCAGAGAATGGAGCATTAAAGGGTTTTATAAGATCACAAGAGAGCTGTTTCAGTTTGTTTGTTTGTTTGTTTTTTAACAGAGTTGGTAGATAGAAAGAAAGAAAGCTGGCAAAGGAAAATGAGCTTATTTCAATGGCCTCAACTGACGCATAAGGGCTCACTTACATTCAACAATAGACCAACATTCAGACTCTTATTTTGGTGCAGTAGACAAGTATGGATGCAGCTGTATTGCCTACTATTCCCTTAACACCTATTTTTTAAGCTTTTAGTGAAAGATTAATATTAGATTGATATTAATATTAATTAGATTGATATCGATAAAATATTTAGTTAATTTAATCTTTTAATAAAGCCATATATTCTTATTGTTGAAGTACTATGATTGTTATTTTTACTATTTTGGAGGGACTATTCCTTGTGGTTGGCCATGTTGGTGACTAATATTGAACTTGGCTTGGCTACCACTATGTCTCTATCTTTAAATGTTTATTCAAATAAAAAAATTAATAACTAGGTCTCAAAAGTCATTCTAGTCCAACTAGGTCTCAAAAGTCATTCTAACAAGCAGAATTATTAAGACTGTGTCTTGTACTCCATTTTGCAACGAGAAATAGAGATTTTTTTTCTCATTGGTTCAGTTATTCTGTAGAATGTTATATCAGAAGCAGAGGCTTATTTCTTATTAGCTTAGTTTCTCTTAAGTTCCTTTCCTGGGAGGTGATGTCTTATTTCTCATTGCTTTGACTGTTTAGTATTGCACAGGTAAATAAATTCAATATCTATAGTGGTTAAAACATTCTTGTAATCTGGTCAGTTATTTTTTTGTCATAGTACTTACAGTTCTTCAGCAATTTTCAATTTCTTCTATATTTCAAAGGTGAGAAACTCACCTCTTGTTCAAACTCTATGTATAACTGATTCTACAAATACCACCCCTTACATGTCTCCTAAAACTTTCAACCATCTGTACTGCTACAGCTTTCATTCTAGCATAATACATGAGTGTGTCTTATTTGGTCTATAATAATACATTTCTACATCCCTCTCATTCTTTTTAACTTTTGCTCTAAGTTGAAAGGGTTACTTTTCAGACTGCAACTATGTTCATGTCATAACTCTATAAAACTTTCATATTGTCTTTACTATAAATTCAAATTCTTAAAAAACTATTCTTTTAAAAGAAAAACACTACCTACTTCTCCAGCTCCAGCTTTAGCAACTCCAGCTCCTCTTCATTTTTATTTTAGCAATGCCAAGATATTTTTAGATCTCTGAAATACTAGTGAATACTAGCGATCTTCCTAGTTCCTGGGTTCTTTTCCCAATGCAAGGAATACTCTTCCATTGTCATTCTCCATTTAAGTAGTCAATTTTTGTTCAAACTTCAAGTCACACCTTGAATGTGTGGGGTTTTTTCAGAGAGATTAAAAATCACTTTTTAGTATTTCCATAGCATACTGTAATCTTTGTTATTGTAATTGTTTAATTTGCTTTAATGTATTATTTTGCCCCTCATATTTGAGCTACTTTGAAGAAGGGCTTGTTCTATCTTGCTCTCTTTTATACTCATGGAACATAGAACTGCTCTTACCCTGAGTAGGTAATAAGTCGTTAGTGACTAAATGAATATCTAAATGTATCAATAAGAAAAACATCCTGAAATTATTTTTCATAGTGAGAAAATCAGTTTTTTTCCCTTTCCAGTTAGGTGAGTCAGGGAGGAAGTAGTATGTACTTATCAAATAATAAATCATAAGGAAAAAATAAAAACTTTTTATATAGTGCTTTCAGAAACATTGTGAATAAATTTGTTTTCACATATAGTTGACCCCAAGTAAATTCCTTATCAAATCTCAGACATCAAATCTGAGGCAGTGTTAGATTTTTAATTCACAGTTTCTTGAAAGCCACAGGTAAAAACAAAACTCCTTCAATTTTATAAAGAGAGATGAGGATAAGTATTTAAATATACATACAACATATATTGAGTGTATTAGTAATATTATCAGCTGTAAAATATTTCTTGTACCTCATGTCCTATATTTTACAACACAATACTGGAAGTGGACTATTGATATGGTTTGGCTGTGTCCCCACCCAAATCTCATCCTGAATTGTAACTCCCACAATTCCCATGTGTTGTAGGAGGAATCTGGTGGGAGGTGATTGAATTAAGGGGGTGGGTCTTTCCAGTGCCCTTCTGGTGATAGTTAATCAGTCTCACAAGATCTTATGATTTTAAAAATGGGAGTTTCCTTGCACAAGCTCTCTCTTTGCCTACTTCCTTCCATGTAAGACATGACTTGCTCCTCCTTGCTTTCTGCCAAGATTATGAGGCCTCACCAGCCATGTGTAAGTCCACTAAACCTCTTTCTTTTGGAAATTTCCCAGTCTCAGGTATGTCCTTATCAGCAGCATGAAAATGGACTAATACAGTAAATTGGTACCAGTGGAGTGAGGCATTGCTGAAAACATACTAAAAAATGTGGAAGTGACTTTGGAACTGGGTAACAGGCAGAGGTTGGAACAATTTGGAGGGCTTGGAAGAAGATAGGAAAATGTAGGAAAGTGTGGAACTTCCCACAGACTTGTTAAATGGCTTTGACAAAAATGTTGATAGTGATATGGACAATAATGTCCAGGCTGAGGTGGTCTCAGATGGAAATGAGAAACTTGCTGGGAACTAGAGCAAAGGTGACTTCTTATGTTTTAGAAAGACACTGGCAGCATTTTGCCCCTGCCTTAGTGATTTGTGGAACTTTCAACATGAGAGAGATGATTTAGAGTACCTGATGGAAGAAATTTCTAAGTAGCAAAGCATTCAAGAGGTCACTTGGGTACAGTAAAAGGCATTCAGTTTTGTAAAGGAAGAAAAACATAAAAGTCTGGAAAATTTGCAGCCTGGCAATGTGATAGAAAAGAAAATCCCATTTTCTGAGGAGAAATTCAAGCTGGCTGCAGAAATTTGCATAACAAACAAGGAGCTGAATGTTAATCCCCAAGACAATGGGAAAAAAATATCTCCAGGGCATGTCAGAGGTCTTTATGGCAGCCCCTCCCATCACAGGCTCAGAGGTCTAGGAAGAAAAAAACGGTTTCTTGGGCTGGGTCCAGGGTCCCCATGCTGTGTGCAGCCTAGGAACTTGGTGCCATGTGTCCCAGCTGCTCAAGCCATGACTAAAAGAGGCCAAGGTACAGCTCTGGCCTTGGCTTCAGAGGGTGCAAGTCCCAAGTCTTGGCAGCTTCCAAGTGGTGTTGAGCCTGCAGGTGCACAGAAGTCAAGAATTGGGATTTGAGAACCTCTACCTAGATTTCAGAGGATGTATGGAAATGCCTGGATGTTCAGGCAGCAGTTTGCTTCAGGGCTGGGGCTCTCCTGGAGAACCTCTGCTAGGGCAGTGCAGAAAGGAAATGTGGTGTTGGAGTCTCCACACAGAGTCCCTACTGGGACACTGCCTAGTGGAGCTCTGTGAAGAGGGCCACTGTCCTTTAGTCCCCAGAATAGTAGATCCAGTGACAGCTTGAACTGTGTGCCTAGAAAATCTGCAGACACTCAATGTCAGCCCATGAAAGCAGCTGGGAGGGAGGCCATACCCTGCAAAGTCACAGGGGTGGTGCTGCCCAATACCATGGGAACCCACCTCTTGCATCAGCATGACCTGGATATGAGACATGGAGTCAAAGGAGATCATTTTGGAGCTTTGAGATTTGACTGCCCCTCTGGATTTCAGATTTCATGGTGCCTTTAGCCCCTCTGTTTTAGCCAATGTCTCCCATTTGGAATGGTTGTGTTTACCCAATGCTTGTACCCTCATTTATCTAGGAAGTAACATAACTTGCTTTTGATTTTATAGGTTCACAGGCAGAAGGGACTTGCCTTGTCTCAGATGAGACAATGGACTGTAGACTTTTGAGTTATTGCTGAATGAGTTAAGACTTCATGGGACTGTTGGGAAGGCGTGGTTGGTTTTGAAATGTGAGGACATGAGATTTGGGAGAGGTCAGGGGTGGAATGATATGGTTTGGCTGTGTCCCCATACAAATCTCATCTTGAATTGTAACCTCCACAATTCCCATATGTCATGGGAGGAACTTGTTGGGATATGAGTGAATTGTGAGGGCAAGTTGTTCCTGTGCTGTTTTCATGATAGTGAGTCTCACAAGATCTGATGGTTTTAAAAATGGGACTTTCTTTGTAGAAGCTCTCTCTTTGCCTCCTTCCATCCATGTAAGATGTGACTTACTCCTCCTTGCTTTCTGCCATGATTGTGAGGTCTTCCCAGCCATGTGGACCTGTAAGTCCATTAAACCCTCTTTCTTTTGTAAATTGCCCAGTCTCGGGTATGTCTTTATCAGCATTGTGAGAACAGACTAATACAACGATTGCCTTCAATTTGTAGGTGGTCAAAATGATGCCTAAACAATCATTAATAATAAGGGAAGAGATTTGTTCCTGGGTCTGTCTGATTTCAAAGCCCATGATTGTAATACAGAAATCAAGTTAGTTTCTCAGGGTAAGTTTTAGTGACAATGGATTGTTGATACTCAACTACAATGTAATTTTAGATGGATTTTGTTTTTGTCTTAGTTAGGAAAACTGATATAAAAACCTATTCCATTATCTGAATGGAATTTACTATTTCTATTTCTAATCATTGTTGCAATGTTGACAAGTTTTCATGTCTATATCTAAGGTAAGAAATACAAGATGATCATAGTGTTGAGGAAGATAAAAATTAGACTGATACTTGTGAAGAAGAGAAATTCCACAAATTTATTTTTTCTTCTTCAGAGTGGCAGGTCACTCTTCCTTCTCTACTAGGGAGGGGCTGCCTACACTCCCAATTGCCTGCAATGTCTCCAGGCAGTCTGTGGCAAATATGTAACTCCTTCCTAATTTGTTGCACTTAATGTTTGTTCTTTAGGTGGAATTGTGAGATATGGAGTTCTTCTCTTGCAATATAACCCGTGATGAGTCCAAGTGTGTCCTGGCTCCTGAATGCTTCTCTATGGGATTATGAAACCTCACCTGACATTATGCCTCATCTTACCTAAGCACTGCTTTTTATAGAAAGCTTGCTCTGTGCTTACACTAAAGGTTGAGGTGGTGTTTGCTTCCTCAATTTATATTTAATGGATACATGATCATTATACAGAGATATCGACATAATAGATTGAAGTTTACTGTGATATTATGCTTAATTTAATAGTGCTTTTATATTTGTTATGTGATGAAATGAATGAACGTTTAAACATAAGGTACCAGAAGTCCTTTTTACTTGCTTTTGGCAAATATGAGGAACATATATTTTTTGAACCAATCATGCATAGCATAAAGACTAGCACTTTTCAGATTGTGCCTGAACGTGATATCAAGTCTATTATTTTTCAGGGTTGCTGATAATCCTAGTATGAAGATATGAAATAATTTTCATTAATTTCCTACTGTAAGGAATTTTAAACTTCAAAATTTGAAGTCTAATGGTAATAATGTATGCTTAGATCAACTTTTTTTTTTTTTTTTTTTTTTTGAGACGGAGTTTCGCTCTGTCGCCCAGGCTGGAGTGCAGTGGCACGATCGCGGCTCACTGCAAGCTCTGCCTCCCAGGTTCACACCATTCTCCTGCCTCAGCCTTCTGAGTAGCTGGGACTACAGGCACCTGCCACCATGCCCAGCTAATTTTTTTTTGTATTTTTAGTAGTGACGGGGTTTCACTGTGTTAGCCAGGATGGTCTCGATCTCCTGACCTTGTGATCCGCCCGCCTCAGCCTCCCAAAGTGCTGGGATTACAGGCGTGAGCCACCGCACCCTGCCTAGATCAGCTTTTGAGGCACTGAGGAAAAGAGTTGTTTTAACTTGCTGTGCATATCTTCCCAAAGTTATTTATTTAGATAATTATTTTTTTCAACTTTTAGGTTCAGGGGGTACATGTGCAGGCTTGTTACATGGGTATATCACATGAGCTAAGGTTTGTGGTATGATTACTCTTATCACCCAGGTAGTACCCGATAGGTAGTTTTTTCAGCTCATACCCCTCCTCCTCCTTTTACCCGCTAGTAGTCTCCAATGTCTATTGTTTCCATCTTTGGGTCCGTATGTACCAAATGTTTAGTTCCCACTTATAAGTTAGAAGACACAGTATTTGGTTTTCTCTTCCTGCAGTAATTCACTTAGGATAACAACCTTCAGCTGCAACCTTGCTGCTGCAAAAGACACAATTTTGCCCTTTTTCCTGGCTGTGAAGTATTCCATTGTATACATGTACCACCATTACTTTATCAAATCCAACATTTTAATGGGCACCTAGGTTGATTCAATGTCTTTACTATTGTGAATAGTGGCACAATAAACATACAAGCATGTGTGTCTCGTTGGTAGAACAATTTATTTTCCTTTGGGTGTATTCAGCAATGGGCTTTCTGGGTCAAAGGGTAGTTCTGTTTTAAGTTATTTGAGAATTCTCTGCATGGCTTTCCACAGGAGCTGAATAAGTTTACATCCCAACAAACATTTATAAATGTTCCCTTTTCTCTGCGGCCTTGATGGCATCTATTATTTTTTGACTTTTTAATAGTAGCCATTCTGACTGACATGAGATGGTATCTATCTCATTGTGGTTTTGATTTGCATTTCTTTAATGAAACGTAATGTTGAGCATTTTAAAATGTTTGTTGGTAACCTGTATGTCTTGTTTTGAGAAGTGTCTGTCCTTTGCCTACTTTTTAGTGAGGTTATTTTTGTTTTTTTGCTTGTTATTTTGTATAAGTTCCTTATAGATTCTGGATATTAGACCTCTGTTGTATGCATAGTTTGCTAATATTTTCTTTCATTCTGTATGGTGTCTATTTATTCTTTACACTTTTGAAATTTTTTTTTTTTCTGCACAGAAGCTCTTTAGTTTAATTGGGTTTTGCTTGTCAATTTTTGTGTTTGTTGCAATTGTTTTGGGGTCTTGAGCCATATATATTTTTTGACTGTTAGCCTATTGCCAATGTCCAGAATGGTATTTCCTAAAATTTAAAATTGCTGAAATACACACAGCCATGCTACAACTCTTATTCACGCTATACTGAGGTATATAAAATAAATACCACTTTTTTAAAATTCTCATAGCTATGTTGATTACTCATAGGCCAGCACTTGGCTATTTATCAGAGAAACAAATACAATCAGTCAAACTTTGAAATATATAGGATTTTAGTGCCTCCCAGTCTCAATGGTTTCTTTTTCATGGAGTCCTCTCTTTTATGTCAAAGCACTGTTTCTTAAATTCAGTCCTTTGTTTCTCTCCATGATGGTATTTTTTTAAAGGAGAAGTCAGGTTTGTGTGACATCTGGCAGTTGAGGAAGACAAAGACCAAAAATCCTTGCAGTACCTTCTAAACCATTCAAGCCTTTGGTTAAAAAAAAAAAAAGACTGATATGATCTTCCCTTTGACCTAGTGATCTCTGAATTGTGACTATCCAAGCTTGTCTTTTAGAGTGTTGTAGTAACCCTGCCATTGGAATCCCTGGCCTTGACCATTGCCTTTATCTTGAATTCCCTACAAGTAACACATTCATTGTGCATTGTGACTCAAGACATTTACTGGAACTTGACTCTGATAGGACTTTATTACATTGTCACCAGGGCATCAGAGATTTCTGAATCCTCTTCTTAGTTTACATAGTCCTTTGGGGAAACAGAATTCCTGACTCAGTCTATTTTATCCATCCATCTCCCCTCACCATTCTGGCACAATTATCACCTCTTCAAGTTGGTTGTTTCCTTGAGGACATGTCCAGAAAGCCTGGCATATCCACAAGATTCTTAGAACTGTGCACTTTTAGCTTCCTCCCTCCTCCTTCCCAATATTGTTGGGCTTCCTGCGTATCTTTTCGGAATTTGAAGTGAGGAAGACAGAACAGGCTGATGTGATATCTTCTCACAACTCTCTCTGTCTCTTCTTCCCATAAGCCATCCAGGTCAGGAAGAGTAGTAGGTCTTTCTTTGTCCTTATGCTGTATTCCTGTATTAGATTCTCCCACTTCTCTAAATATAATTAATCTTTCAATCCAATTTTGTGCCATCATAGCAGATGGAATTCAGTAAAGTGATGAAGAACACAGACTTTTGAGCCAGCTTGTCCGGGTTTGAATTCCAGCTTCATAATTATTACATATATGACTTTGATAAGTCACTTAACCAGACCTCAATTTTATTTTCACTGAAATATGGATTATTACAATACCTACTACACGAAAAAATGAAGATGAAATGAATTAATGCAAATAAATATCAGAATAATGCCTTGTATATAAACCTCAATATATATTAGCATTTGTGATTAGTGCAAATCTTATAGAAAATGATATTAAAAGAACATTTCAATCTTTGCATTTCTTTTGAAGTACTCCCTAATGTGCTTGGCTTTCTCTTATACTTTCCAAACTAACTAGAATTCTAACACTTAGCCACCTCAAACTCATCCACATCTATGATTAAAACCTCCTTAAATCCAGGAAAAACATGAGATATATTTTGTTCAGCTGAATTTGTTGAAATTTATTGGGAAGTGTCTTAGTTTCTAATCCCAATGTTATGCCACATTCTTTTTTGACTAAAAAAATTTAGAATCCAGACTCTGGTCTCAGTTGTTAGTTTAACAAAGAAATAGGTTTCAAATGACTCTGTTCTTCAGAGATAAAGGCATGGTTTTACTCTCTGAATTTTCAGAACTGTGGCCTTAAATTTTCTGATTCTGCAGAATTCTGGCCTTAGATACCACAATAAAATAATTTCTTTCTTTTAACACTTTTTTTCTTCTCCTTTTCTTCCTCCTTCTTCTCTTTTGCTCTCTCTCCTCTCTCTGTTTTTCTAATTATATATAAAATCTTGGGTCTTTCTCCAAAATAAGGTCATTTTATCATATCCCATGCCAATCAGAACATTGTAGCCTGAGTTATTGCAACTGAGTCTGGGCTTCAGTTCAGCTTCCTTTTTTGAAAAGCGGTTCAGTTTCTTGAGAATGCCAGCTCCTTTTGCAATTGCTTTTGGAGATTTTGTCATGATGTCTGTGCCCATGACTATGTCCTGAATGGTATTGCCTAGGTTTTCTTTTAGGGTTTTTATGGTTTTGGGTTTTACATTTAAGTCTTTAATACATCTTTAGTTAATTTTTTTGTATAAGGTTTAAGGAAGGGTTCCAGTTTCAGTTTTCTGCATATGGCTAGCCAGTTTTCCCAGCACCATTTACTGAATAGGAGATCCTTTCCCCATTGCTTATTTTTGTCAGATTTTGCAAAGATCAGATGGTTGTAGATGTGTGGTGTTATTTCTGAGGCCTCTTTTCTGCTCTATTGGTCTATATGTCTGTTTTGGTGCCAGGTCCATGCTCCTTTGGTTACTATAGCCTTGTAGTATAGTATGAAGTCAGGTAGCATGATGCTTCCAGCTTTGTCCTTTTCGCTTAGGATTGTCTTGGCTATACAGCATCTTCTTTGATTCCATATGAAATTTTAAATACTTGTTTCTAATTCTGTGAAGAATGACAATGTCAGTTCAATGGGAATAGCATTGAATCTGTAAATTTCTTAGGGCATTGTGGCCATTTTCACAATATTGATTCTTCCTATCCATGAGGAGGGAGTGCTTTTCCATTTGTTTGTGTCCTCTCTTACTTCCTTGAGCAGTAGTTTGTAGTTCTCCTTGAAGAGGTCCTTCACATACCTTGTTAGCTGTATTCCTAGGTATTTTATTCTTTTTGTAGTGATTGTGAATGGAAATTCATTCATAATTATTTGGCTCTCTGCTTGTGTATTGTTTGTGTAAAAAATGCTTTTGATTTTTGCACATTGATTTCATATCCTGAGACATTGCTGAAGTTGCTTATCAGTTTAAGGAGATTTTGGACAGAGATGATGGGGTTTTCTAAATATAAAATCATGACATCTGCAAACAAAGATAATTTGACTTCCTCTCTTTCTATTCAAATGCTCTTTATTTCCTTATCTTGCCTGATTGCTGTGGCCAGAACTTCCAATACTACGTTGAACAGGAGTGGTAAGAGAAGGCATCCTTGTCTTGTACAGGTTTTCAATAGAAATGCTTCCAGCTTTTGCCCATTTGATATGATATCATCTGTGGGTTTGTCATAAATAGCTCTTATTATTCTGAGATATGTTCCATCAATACTTAGTTTATTGAGAGTTTTTAACATGAAGGGATGTTAAATTTTATCGAAGGCCTTTTCTGCATCCATTGAGATAGTAATGTGGTTTTGGTTTTTGGTTCTGTTTATGTGATAAATGACATGTATTGGTTTGTGTTTGTTGAACCAGCCTTGCATCCCAGGGATGATGCTAACTTGATTATGGTGGATAAGCCAAAATTGACAAATGGGATCTAATTAAACTAAAATTCTTCTGCACAGAGAAAGAAACTATCATCAGAGTGTACAGACGACCTATAGAATGGGAGAAGAATTTTGCAATCCACCCTTCTGACAAAGGAATAATATCCAGAATTTACAAGGAATTTAAACAAATTTACAAGAAAAAAAAAATTCCCATCCAAAAGTGAAGAAAGGATATGAACTGACACTTCTTAAAAGAAGACTTTTATGCTGCCAGCAAATATATGAAAAAAAGCTCAACATCACTGATCATCAGAGAAATGCAAATCAAAACCACAATGAGATACCATCTCACACCAGACAGGGTGGCAATTATTAGAAAGTCAGGAAACAATAGATGCTGGCAAGGCTGTGGAGAAATAGGAAAGCCTTTACACTGTTGGTGGGAGTGTTAATTAGTTCAGCCATTGTAGAATACAGTATGGCAATTCCTCAAGGATCTAGAACAAGAAATACCATTTGACTCAACAATCCCATTACTGGGTATATACCCAAAGGAATATAAATCATTCTACTATAAAGACACATGCACACATATGTTTATTCCAGCACTACTTACCAGAGCAAAGACATGGAGCCAACCCAAATGCCCATCAATGATAGATTGGATTAAAAAAAAATGTGGGACATATACACCATGGAATACTATGCAGCCATGAAAAAATGAGATCATGTCCTTTGCAGGGACATGGATGAAGCTGGAAGACATTATCCTCAGCAAACTAACACAGGAACAGAAAACCAAACATCACATGTTCTCACTCATAAGGGAGTGTTGAACAATGAGAAGACATGGACACAGAGAGGGGAACAACACACACCAGGGCCTTTGAGGGGTGGGGGATGATGGGAAGGAATTAGAGGTTGAGTCAGTAGATGCAGCAAAGCACCATGGCACACGTATATCTAGGTAAAAAACCTGCACATTCTGCACATATATCCTTTTTGCTTTTTTGTTTTAATTTGGGTTTTTAGAAGAAATAAAGAAAAACAACTTCAACAAAAAAAGAATGCAAGCTCCTAGAGGAAGGGTAGGTTGGAGGGTGGATAGGGAAAGGGGAGATGTTGGTGAAAAGATGCAAGGTTTTAATTAAGAGGAATAGGTTTTAGTAATCTCTTGCAGAGCAGAATGACCATTGTTAATAATAACTTATATTTCAAAATTGCAAAAATATTAGATTTTAAATGTTCTCAAAACTAAGAAATGATAAGGTTATGAAGTGATAGATATGTAAAGTAGTTTGATGTAATCATTTCACAATGTATGCATATATCAAAAATCATATTGTAGCCCATAAATGTATAAAATTATTACTTGTTAATTGAAAGTTTAAATGAAGAACACTTGGGCACAAAGGAAAGAAGAAACAAACAAGTGGTTAAAGGCAATATTTATTAAAATAGATAAGATGCAGTTCCAGATTTGACCTAAAGATAAATTTCCATTTCTCCCCTCCCCTTTTTTTTTCCTTCCTGTGACCCTCTTGTATCTTTATTTTTGTTCTGCCTCAGGTTGGAATCCTGGCCTCATAATGGCTTGGCTCTCAATAGTCCATAGCTCTGTAATTATCCAGGGCTCACATAAATGATACATAGATTCCTTAAAACATTGGGGTTATATCTGTACATACTATGGGAATGCATTTCAGTTCCAACCAGATAGTCAAGCTGGGGTTTCACTTTCCACCTCCACTGACCCTCTGGCTATCAATAGTAATTTTTTGGCTTATTCATCAAATATACTGGGAATTTCAAAAGGCTAAATGCTCTACACTCACCTATTCAAATGACTATCATCAGTTATTTAAAAATAAATATTTTCAAAGCCATCTGTTGTGTAAATTATTTTTTAAATATACATGTTTTACATAAATGAAAATACCAAAGACACTGATTTTGTTTAATCCTTTTTCTTTTGACTTTTTTTAACTCTTATCTATTCATCTGAGTGATTAATCCACCAAATAATTCACATACACAATTCAGTTTAAAGCCTCTGCAAGTTCAACTATTTTAACTGTATAGAAGAATACATAGAGTTTTCTTTGTCATTTCATAATTTAAAGTGGAATTACTTTTCTGCTGTTTTTAGTGAACAATACTTTATGGAAATTCCTCCATTTCAAGTGGCATATATGCAATTAATTTTGCTTAATGCCTTCATAATACTTAGTAGTGGGGTACACCATAATTTATTCAGTTACCTTACAAATGATAGTGATTTATGTTATTTTCACTTTTTATCTACTAAAAATGATGCTTGCCATAAAACTTTTGATACATATATTATTATACAAAGGTATTCTATTTTTATGGAGTACATATCCCAACAGAAGTTTAAAGGGGAAATTTATCTTAGTACATTTAATTTGTGCTGCTCAATTTCTTGCCTTAAAACCAATTCAGATTTTTACAAGCAATATAAGACTGTCATTTTCCAGTCCCCAAAAGCAATGTCTTTTTAACTTTTTACATACAAAATGTAAGCTGATACATATAAAATATCAAGTCATTATTACCTGTATTTTCATTTATCTGAATACTAGTGAATTTAACAATTTGGATTACTTTTTTGGTGAATTTCCTATTCATATCAATTGACCATTGTTTTTTGATAATTGTGTCTTTTTTAAAAAGCTTATTGTTTACATTACACACATGTTTTCCATTGCCATACATTTGTTATTAATTTTTATGCAAGCAGGTATTACTATCTTTCATTTTGGTTGTTGGTTCCTTTTACAAGTTTTTTTTTTTTTTTTGGTTCCTTGACTACAGATAGGAGTTTAATTTTAGCTAAAGTTGGATAGTCATGCAGTGGTAGAAATCCAAGGTATCCCTATACAAACCATAAGAAAAAGGTAGACTGTTTCCTCCTGCTGATATGTGTAAAGTCATCCTCCTTTTTTGTTGTCCATATATTCTCTGAGAATTACAGAGAAATTCAGCTCAACTATTCAATTGATTATGGGGGTTAGTCAGACTGCTTAATATTGTTGTGAAGTATTGTTAAAAATGTCAACTTGGAATAAAAAGGAGGTAAAACTCTCTAATATGTTGGTGAAGCGTCTGCTCTCAAAATTAGTAGAGAATATCAATTGTAGAGAATACAATACCAGCTCTTACTTCCCCAGAACTCAAGACTTCATTTGCCTACGCTCAAATTGTCATTTGACTTGGGAGAGGCAGATTGTATAAGTGATTTTCATATAAAAGAAAGAAGATAATTTCAGGTCATTAGCCTTCTTAGAATGCCTTCTTTGACACTCTGTGTTCAAATCTATTTTGTTGCTGTCAAGAAGGAGGGGACTGCCCTAGGGTTGATTATGATTAACTAACATTCTCATATAATACATATAATCCATTACTATACTGCTATTCGTACATGGCATATATACTTTTATGGAACACTGGCTATGATTTCTGATCAATTCTATAGATCTTTACATATTTTCTTTACATTTGGAAACCATGAAAATGTAAAACATTGCCCCGTGTAAAACATTGCCCCTTTATAGAAGGGCAATGTTTTACCCAATGTTGCAAAATGAGTTGATACTTGTCATTTTGTTGCATGAAATACCTATGATAAACCAGATTTTAGCTGCTCATCACTCCTTTCAGTGATACAAATTCTGTTTTAAATGCAAAATACATTTGGTGAATCATTAGTGTCTCAAACCTGAATAACTCCATTACAATGAAATCACTATGTGAAGAAAAATGACTGACACTACCCAAAACCTCTGAATTTGTATGCATTGAAATTACCGTACCAGATATGGTGTGGAAGAGAAGAATTAATCATTTTTATTAATATGATATTCAAAAAAGTGTACTTTCTCCTCATTTTCATGACCAACATATCATGTCTGACACATTTATTTTTGTCCTTCACAGTGAGTTACATTTCATCTTTTGGATTATTGGCACGAAGTAAAAGAGATAGTCTTGCTGACATCTATTAATAGTTTCATATATCACTTTAGTAGTGACTCAGCATTTCCACTACATAAGTTCAATTTATCTCTCTTCAGTATTATTCATACATTTGTAGCACAATTCAGAGTTCAACAATTATTTTCCTACATGGAAAGAGCATTCTTCTCATGAATCCACATAGCATGCTTCCTGAAACATTTAAAATGTGATAATCCTATTTTACATTTCAAACATCCTTAAACCGTGTAGCAATACATTTGTGATCTTGGTCAAGTCCCTATCTCCCTTGACTCACTTTATTTATGTATATACAACTATAATATTACACATTATACATATATGCTAATTACACTATCCTTGTCCTTAAAAATCTTTCTTTGGAAGTGTTGTAATTTTATGTATCCTAAAGTTAAACTAAAATGAAGAATTTGATGTTTATCAATCAATATCCATTTAAAGACAGATAAACAAATAAAGAACAATTTGTATTGTTTTCTCTATCTTCTCCCAGTGTACAGTATCTTTCTTTAGTTTTTTGATGATTTTACTTGTCATCCAATTTGTTGTACACCAATTCTATCTTGAATATTTATGAACATAAGATCGTATTAATTGATCTATACATGAGAATGTTTTACAGAAGTTTAGAAATTCCATCAATAAAAACTAGTTATTTTTTCCCCTGATTTTAAAGTAAGTGACTTCACCACCTGTCTCTTTTCTTATGAGTGTGGCTGCTAAAAGCATATCTGGATTTAACATGCAGAGATCAGACTTTTTTCATAATGCTTGGATTTGGTAGATAAGGTTCGTGAAGCAGCAAAAGGTTTCGCAGGAACTCTTTAAACATATTACAAAAAGTTACAGAAAAAAACTCTTTTAGAGATGTTTTTATTTTTTGGCATTGACTAGTTGAAAAGACCAGGTTATTTGTCTAATAGATTGACACACATTTGGTGTGTGGCAAGTGGTCTTTTTCTGATGTTGTTTACTTTTTTTCGCAATTCATCATATCTCCTGTAGAAGAGTAATTACAACCAGAAGTTTGATTAGAGTTATATTCAACTTTTGTAGAACAAAAATAATAATGCTTCTGTGTTATTTCTATTGTGTTAAATTACTACACACAGAATGTCTGGTTGTTCTATTTTTATTAATGTAAACATTCACCAATGAGTAAAGTGCTGTCAGTCTAATCACTCTACTAGAAAAATTCTTTACCACATTTTCAACTAATCATTTAAAATCATTTTGATTATTGCTTAGATTGATTGTTCCATTATATGTTACAAAATGTTAATATTCCAATTCCCCTTTCCTTTTGAATTTATTAGATAAAATTCTTCTCTAAAGAATTCTCCCTCTTCATTCTGTTATGCTAAATTAAAGTCCATAAAGGTAGATGAGATAAATGCTTGTTTCTATTCTTACATTACCAATTTTCAGAACAATGCATTGCCTGTTAATATCATTATGAATTTTGGAATTTATAAAAATCAATTGTACTTTCTCATGTTATTCTCCACTTGGTTCATAAGCATAGTTTTTGTGAGGTTTCCTGTGGTCTTTGGAGATGAAAATTTTTAACTTTCTTGTTGCTTTCTAGCCCAGAAAATGCCTGTGGGGAACATAGAGAGGCATGTTCCCAGACAGATATGGATTGATTTATTTCTTGAGAACATAGGATCAACTCAGAAGACCATGGATGGTAAATTGGATGAAGAAAATGTGGTACATGTGCACCATGGAATAATACCACATAGCGATCAAAAAGAATGAAATCAGGTCCTTTGCAGCAACACAGATGTAGCTGGAGGTCATTATCCTAAGTGAATTGACGGAGGAACAGAAAAGCAAATACTGCATGTTCTCACTCATAATTGGGGCTAAACTGAGCGCACATGGACATAAACATGAGAACAATAGACACTGCGGACTATTAGATGTGGGAGGGAGGAAGGGAGAAGTGCAAAAGTTGATAAACTACTTACTGGGTACTATGCTTACTACCTGGGTGATGGGATCCGTACTCCAGACCTCAGCATCATGTGATACGCAGATGCAACAAATCTGTACATGTTCCCCTGTATCTAAAATATAAGTTGAAATTTTAAAAATCCCTGCTTTTGTTTTTGTTTTCCAATGATATTTAGAGGCTGTAGTCTAGGAGCTAGACTGGAGACACTGCTTAATATTCTGAAATAATGGAAAGATTGAGAAAATGGGTATATCAGTAAGAGCACAGCATTTAGAAGTTTGTACTAATATGTGCAATTCCAATTTAAGATCCAAAATTTCCAAGTAAGTTATCCAATTATATTTTATCTTCTCTCAACTGTCATAGTTTTAATAACAATGTGATTATTAAAATTATTATTGTACCAAAATTTAGCAAAGATGCATTTGCAAGTATTTTGCATGTATCATAAGTCTTAAAAGTTTTTCAAATCCATTTTAAAGTATATTTAATGCATTTCAGCCTCAATAACAGAGCAATACCTTGTCTCTTAAAAAAAAGTATACTTTAAATTTCTCTAGAAAGTAATTTGTTTACTTGTGTAGCTATCTCATTCATTTAATATGCACTTAAGTTAATTTGTGTCATTATTTCTATTTTAAAAGTCTGTTTTTTTTTGATTTATTTTGAGTTATTTCAGGTAACTTTAATACTAAATTTTTTTTTTACAACAATACATGAAAAAGGAAATTAGCCAATTTTACTCACAAGTACAAATTAAAATTCTAAATGAAATATCAAAATGAGACACCTATTTTATGAAAAATATACTATATCATGATATGTTTCAGATTATTCCAGATTATGTTAAATTAAGTTACCGTTAAAACAATCAATGTAAATTATTCATAGATTAAGAAAATTTACATGATCACATCAATAATAGTATATTAATCACTTATAGTAAATATGTACTTGTGACAAAAAATGAAAACTTTCACAACTGGGAATGGAAAGGAACTCCTTTAATGTGGCAAATATATATATAAATAATTAAATCAAATATCATATTTGAAAATCTTTTTTTCTATTGTAAAAAAGGTGAATATTCCCATTATTAAATGTACAGTTAGTGTTAGTTCAGAAAGAAAATTTGATAAGTTTTGAACATTGTAATAAATAAATGTGTAATTATTTTCAACTATTATGATTGTGCAAATAGGAAATTTAAAAGAATACTCAACAAAATTCTTATATTTAATGAAAGACCTTAATAACTCTACTACATAAAAGTGAAAAATAAAAATGGTTTTGTTTCTACATAAACTTAGGAAATAACATTTATGAGAAAATACTCTTTAGAAAAGCAATGAGGAGTAAGTTCCTCAATAATAAATATAGCAATATACTTGTAGAACCTGTATGGAAAGTTTATATATTATTTTTAAGAAACAAATAAATATTTTGAAAAATATATCGTGTTCATCATTGTGAGGACATAATATTTAAAAATTTCAGTTCTCCCTAAATATCATGAAGATAACAATTCTTCCTATATTAATTTATTGATTTAATACAATTGAAACAAATTAATATCTTTTTTTAAGAAATTGGCAAAATTGAAGACTAATAGTAATAGTCTAAATACTCCTGAAGAAGAATAAAGATAGAATTAGCAAGTAAGTGTTCTACCAGATTTCAAATATTTTCATAATCATAATAATTACAACTACGGGAGGGATGCAGGATAGAAACATTAATTAATGAAAAATTAAAGAGAACTCAAAAACAGGCTGAATGATATAAGAATGCTTGTTATGTGACAAATATTTTACTACAGTAGGGTACACCTGATTATTTAATGGTAGGTTTCAGGAAATGTGGAAAGAAAAGCAGATCTCTATATAATTCTTTCTGTAAAATTTTGTTTTCAGTGCATTAAATTAAAACTTAAGTGAAAAAGGCCAATCTATAACATTTTAATGTAAACCTATAGAATAATGTCTTTAAAAATAATGTCAGCTAACTTTTGCTATGTAACAAACCACAGACAAACTTAGTGGCTTAAAACAACAATTGCATATTTGGTTTATGATTCTTTTTGTCAGAAATTTGGCCTAGGAACACATGGTTTTTTCTCCTTATTTTAGTTCACCTAACTCATGCATCTATAGTCAGTCAGTGCTCACCTAGATGGTTCTGCTTTTGGGACTTGGTTAGGGTTGTGGATTGGGGTAAGTGGAGATAATTGGATCATAAGTTTCACAATGTCCATCAGTTCATCTGAGATGTCCCGTACATGGTGAAAGGCAGGTTTCCAAGAGAATGACTGAAATAACACAAAGCCCCAATGCCTAAGCATGGAACTGACACAACGTCACTTGTCAAAGTGACAAAGAAAGGCATGGTTTCGGATTTCAGAAGCAGACATATACATTCAGTCTCTTGTTAAGAGCAGTTACAAAATCACATTGCAAGTGCCTGGATACAGGAAGAGAAATAATTGCAAACATTTTTTTTCAAACAAGTCACTAAAATCTAAATTCAAATTAAAGAAAGATATTGCAAAATGGACACAAATTTACAAGCCATGAAAATAAACAATAAAATAAAATGAATTCAAATGAATAACTTTAATAATGAAATACACATAAAGTACATATTAGAAAGTAGATATTTACAAAACCTGTGTAACTGAAAAAGTTGGTATCAAAAGTACATAATAAAAATAATAGTAAAGAAAGAATTTATGAACAAATATAAAATGTAATAAAATTAGAGCAGATATAGAAATTGGCATTTAACCACAAAGAAAATAAAAAAGGTAAATCAATCTTTAAAAATATTCTTACATTTATTAGTCATTAGGCTAATGCAAAATATTACTACAGTATGGAACTATTTCATTGCATCTAGGTAGACACACATTAACAAATTGGACCTTATCAAGTGTTAGTGAGAATATGAACTGTATTATACATCGTTGCTACACAACATAATTGGTGTGAAGTACTCGTCTCCAGGGGAGAAAAATATATTCCTTTCTTTTTAAAATAGATGTGGTCAAGTGATTTTCTTTGGCCTAAACATATGAGTAAGATTTGAAATGGGGCTGCTTTGTCTGCTAGATTCCCAAAATGGTATCATAAAGTAGAGCCACAGACATACTGTAATGGCATCTCAATAATGTGAATGGGAATAAACTCTTTTTGTTCTAAGCTACTGGGATTTCGGTAACATTTGTTATTCGTGTATCAAATTCTTAGATTAGTGACTCAAAAGAAAATAATGTCTTCTGTTTCTATGCCTTGATCACCGTGCATTATATACATGTAACAAAATTTCTCAGGTACCCCATAAATGTGTACAAATAAATAAATAAAATACAAGTAACTGTTAACAGTATCATGGTGCTCTATCTATATCTTCTACAGGCTTTTATAAATGTATATTCAGAAATTGCATACCTCCTAGATTCCCATGCATGTATACCTTTCAAAACTGAATCAATAATTCCCCCAGATGCTGGAAATCTTGGATATTGTTAGTGCCCAGCTGAGTCAATTTCCAGGAAATGCTCTAGGCCAAAATAGTCTCTACCAATAACTGGTTGGTAAGGAGATATAAAAATCTAGACTCACAGCTTCAGTGCAAGGCAACTGTGGAGGGTCATGCCAGGTCCACTCCTACCTTTGCCCAATCATGCTGCCTTCCCTTCCTCACAGGTGTCGACCTTAAGAGATAGCCCCAATACACACCCTACCTGCAAATCTGCTTCAAAGTTGACTTCCAGGAAACCTGATCTACAACACATTCCATTCTAGAAGAAACATTTCAAATGCTGATTCTCATGTCTTAGTATTCACGGATCGATTACACTTTTAAACAACTGTGAGTTAAAGACAAATTTATAACTCTTTTACACTCAGCATGTAAGCTCTTTTCTCTGAGACACAATAGCTTAATTTTTCTTACTATTTGTTCCCAGTTACTCGTGACTACTTAATATCACAGTTCAGTGTTTCTAGGCGCACAGCCAGTTTACAAGTCCAGCTACAGAGTTTTAGCGTTATCCTCCCCCAAGCCAAATACACTTAAATGAGTATTTATTTGAATTAATTAGAAAATTATCACTTAGTTTAAGTAACCTAATTGTTCTCAGCATTGGCAAAAATCCCAAAATTTACAAACTGAATTAAATGTCTGTTACCAAGGGTAGGGCAAAATAAATCCTATTTAAAATCTTAAAGTGTAAATGAACTGTTGTTAAAATAATTATGAAGTTACATATATAAATGGTAGATGGAGGTATATATATGTGTTTGTATATATATGTGTAAGCTTTAAGCACATTACAAAGCAAAGGTTTATAAATAAAAGGTATGACAATTATCTATTGCAACTGTCATTTTTCAGAAAATATCATTTATTTCAACAAAATTAATATTCATAGCGAAAAGTGGAACTTTTCATAATATGTATATACACTTATGTATGTTTATATAGAAGAGCAACTATTTGTAGAAAAAATACAGTAAAGAAAATATTGTCATACACAGTGTTACAAACCAGGGAAACCTTATTAAATATTTTATTTGTTACTTTCCAATTTTATCTTGTTCTAAATACATAAGGCTAACTTTAGATAGATTATCTAAGAGATTAACATTAGACAGAAGAGCTAAACCGAATAGATAAGATTAGCAAATATTAAATATAATATTAGATAATTTATATCCAGCAAATACTTATTGAGTAGATAACATGTACATTTTCTTTGTTTGCTTCTTGAGACAGGATCTCATTCCATCACCCAGGTTATAGTGCAATGGTGCAAATCATGGCTCACTGCAGCCTTGACCTCCTAGGCTCAGGGGATCCTCCTGCCTGAGCCTCCTGAGTAGTTATGACTAGAGTTGGAGGCCACTTCACTGAGCTAATTTTTAATTTTTAAAATTATTTTTTTAGAGATGGGTCTTGCCCAGGCAAATCTGGAACTCCTGGGCTCAAGCAAACCTCCTGTCTCGGCTTCCCAAAGTGCTGGGATTACAGGAGTGAGCCATTGAACCCAGCCAACATGTACTTATAACTGTTCATATCACTGGGAATAAAGTAGACAAAAGAAAATTCTTGTTCTCATTGTATTGTGTGTGTGGGTATATAAATACATATATTTATTTCTACAAATTGTGCTGTATATATATGTATGTGTGTGTGTATATATATGTATACACATATATGTATATATATACACACACACACATATATATGTAAAGGAAAAAGACATTAAACAAACATAAATAATAAAACAATCTATAAATAGTGCTATAAAGATAAAAAACTGTAGAAAGTGTTTCAACATTCCCCTTGAAAACTGACACATGACAAAGATGCCCTCTCCCACCACTCCTATTCAACATAGTTCTGGAAGTTCTGGCCATGGCAATAAAGCAAGAGAAAGAAACAAAGGTATTAAAATAGGAAGAGAGGAAGCCAAGTTGTCTCTGTTTGCAGATGACATGATTCTATATCTAGAAAACCCCACCATCTCAGCCCAAAAGCTTCTTAGGCTGATAATTTCAGCAAATTCTCAGGATACAAAATTAATGTGCAAAAATCACAAGCATCCCTATACACCAACAACAGATAAGCAGAGAGCCAAATCATGAATGAATTCCTACTCATAATTGCCACAAAGAGAATAAAATACCTAGGAATACAGCTAACAAGGGAAATTAAGAACCTCTTTAAGGAGAGCTAGAAACCACTGCTCAAGGCAATAAGAGAGGACACAAACAAATGCAAAAACATTCCATGCTCATGGATAGGAAGAATCAATATCATGAAAATGACCATATTGCCCAAAGCAAATTACAGATTCAATGCTATTCCCATTAAACTACCATTGACATTCTTCACTGAGTTAGAAAAACTTTTAAATTCATATCAAACCCTACAAGAGCCCATATAGCCAAGACAATCCTAATGAAAAATAACAAAGCTGGAGGCATCACACTACCCAACTTCAAACTATACTATTTAATACAAAGGTACAGTAACAAAAAGAGCATGAAACTGGTACGAAAACAGACACATAGACCAATAGAACAGAATAGAAAACTCAGAAATAAGATCACACACCTACAACCATCTGATCTCTGACATATCTGATAAAAACTGTCAATGGGGAAAGGATTCCCTATTTAATAAATAGTGCTGGGAAAACTGGCTAGCCTTATGCATAAATTGAAACTGGAGCCCTTCATTACACCTTATACAAAAATTAGCTCAAGATGAATCATAGACTTAAATGTAAAACCCAAAACTCTAGAAACCCTAGAAGAAAATGTCTGAATACCATTAAAGACATAGGCATGGGCAAAAATTTCATGATGAAAATGACAAAAGCAATTGCAACAAAAGGAAAAATTGACAAATTGGATCTAATTAAACTAAAATGTTTCTGCACAGAAAAGACAACTATCATCAAAGTGAATAGACAACCTACAGAATATGAGAAAAAATTTTCAATCTGTCCATCTGACAAAGGTCTAATATCTAAAGTCTACAAGGAACTTAAAAAAAAATACAAGAAAAATACAACTTCATCAAAAAGTGGTCAAAGGGCATGGACAGACACTTCTCAAAAGAAGACATTCATGTGGCCAAAAAACATATGACCAAAAGTTCAACATCACTGATCATTAGAGAAATGCAAATAAAACCACAATGACATTTCATCCATCACCAGTCAGAATGGCAATTGTTGAAAAGTCAAGAAACAACAGATGCTGTTGAGGTTGCGAAGAAACAGGAACACTTTCACACTGTTGGTGGGAATGTAAATTAGTTCAACCATTGTGGAATACAGTGTGGCAATCCTCAAAGTTCTAGAAGCAGAAATACCATTTGACCCTGCAATTCCATTACTCAGTATATACCAAGAGGAATATAAATTGTTCTATTATACAGATACATGCACATGTAGGTTCACTGCAGCACTATCCACAATAGCAAAGATATCGAAACCACCCAAATGACCATCAATGATAGATTGGATAAAGAAAATGTGTTACATATACACAATGGAGAATGATGCAGCCATAAAAAGGAATGAGATCATGTTATTTGCAGGGACATGGATAGAGCTGGAAGCCATTATTCTCAGCAAACTAACACAGGAACAGAAACCCAAACACCACAAGGTCTCACTTGTAAATGGGAGCTGAACCATGAGAACATGTGGATACAGGTTGTGGGGGAGGGAGGTGGAACAACATACATTGGAGCCTGAAAGTAGGGTGGGGTGGAGGGAGAGCATCAGAAAGAATTGCTAATGCATGCTGGGCTTAATACCTAGGTATGGGTTAATCTATGCATCAAACCACCATGGCACATGTTTACCTATATAACAAATATAAGAAATGTAATCTTTAAACATGATAAGAAAATATTTCTATAAAAAGGTATTATTTTGCACCTGAATGAAAGAAGAGTCATGAATTTGTGTGGAAGGTGAAACAGTATATACAAAGGTAAGGATAAGAACATTACTGGTGTGTTTTCAGAAAAGCAAGGCCAGATTAATTGTAATAAAAAGAGAAAGGGGGAAAGTAATAGGAAATGAAGGTATGGGTGAGGATCACGATGGAGAAGCAGATTGCAAATGGCTTTCAAGGCCAGTGTAAGACTTCGGATTTTAATTTGGGAAGGGAGGATAGCCTCAGAGGCATTTGGGCTAGAAAGTGAAATGATTAGATTCATGTTTTACAAAGATCATTCTCATGGTGTGTGTAGAATAGGGATTGCATCAGCGACACAAAAGTTAAAATAAAATACCACATAGGTGGCTACTACTAAAATTCAGTAAGATAGCATTCCAATCAGAGTCATAACTATTGGAGATAGTGAGAAGTTCTCAGATTCTGAATAGGTATTTTGCATCTAGAAAATACTAGATTATCTGACATATTGAAAAAATGCTGTCAGTAAAAGAAAACACTCTTAGGCTTATAGATTTGGCCTGGAAAGTGTGTGTGTGTGTGTATGTGTGTGTGTCTATTAATGGTTTGTATCTGCCACTAAAATGTAGAGCCAAGAAGATAAGATTTTTTATTTTCTTAATTGCTGAATCTTCAGAGCCTAGAATGAACATGGCACACAAATGCTCAATAAATGAATGAACTGATGAATGAATAGGGTATACTTGAGGTGGGAAGAAATAATTAAGTTTTCAAAATGGAAGTCTGAAATACCATTGATATATCTAAATACAGAAATTGAGAAGGAAGCCCGATATATAAGACTGGATTCAAAGAAGAGATCAAATTATGGATTTAAACTTGGAGTGACCATTATATTTATTAGTGGCTTCCAACCTTGGCTGATTACTAGAATTACTGGGTGATATTTTTATATACATATGTGTCTGGATCTCAGGGTAGAACAATTTATTCAGAATTGAAAAAAGGTGCTGTGTGCATTAGTGTGTACGTGTTTGTAGGTGGGTATATTTAAATAACCCATATGATTCTAATGTGGAGCTAGTATAAATGCCATTGAAAATGAAGGGTTTGTATGATTTTACTTAGAGCTGTGGTTCTAAGTCTTGGCTGGGAATTAGAATCTGCTGCGGGAATTGTGTAATATTTATGTCCGGGTTATTCTCTAAGCCAATAAAATAAAAATCACATATTTTTCAATTTATCAAGGTTATTCCAACATGCAGTCAGGTTGAGAAGCAATGACCTAGAGAATGGTTGTTGATAAATAAATGGAACATGTCTGAAATCTGAGCCTTAGGCTATTTCACATTTAACAGGCAGAAAAATGGATAGGCTCCAACAAAGAAGAATGAAAAGGACCAGACAAGTACGTTAAGGAGAAAGTGTGAATGCACTTCCTATGCCAAGTGAAGATGATGTTAGATCAAGTGCGTTAAAATGCTGCTGACATTGAGTTTAAACATAACTATGGGTATAGGCTTGTGAAGGTTGTTGTTGAGCTACACAAAAGCACTTTTAGTGAAATTGTAGATGGAGTATTGGGGGAGGTCAATAGCCAACGAAGAAACAAAGAAGATAGGGAGACAGTGAGTTGGTGCAAAATTTGAAGACATTTTTTCTGTGAAAGACAACAGGATATTGGGGAGGTACTTGGAAAAGGAATGATGGACAATGGAATAATTTTTTTAAAGGGAAACATTATATTTGTTTGATGGGTATGATCAAATAGAATGTGAAAAAATTGAGAATGCAGATTAAAGAGGGGAACATTGTATGTATGGCACTTGAGTGGGCATGAGCAATGTTATCCACATGTGCACAAGTAGAGGGATTGGTCTGAGAAAGGTGCAAAGAAGGTTATCCACTGTGACAGAAGGCAAGTTAGCATACATGGAACCAATCTAGGGAGGTTAGTAACTTTGTTAGTGTGAAAATATGAAATCTGTTTTCATACTGTTCCAATTCTTCATTGATCATCCAAGCAGGAGTCAGGTTATTAGAGGAAGGCTGTTGGTGAGAAAAGAAGGTGCGATAAAATCATCTGTGAAAGAAGAAAATAAATTTTATCTTCTATTCACATTGTAAAGATTTTGTACACATTCAAAGTTGTCGCAGTAATTTGTAGCTACAGGTTCGGTGTGAAAAGTGCTTGCCTAATGCCATTTGTCAGTTTTAAGTTGAGATATTTAGAGAAGGCAAGAGTTATAACAATGTTTTGAGATGACCAAAGTTTTCAATACCACTTGTTAGCCTTTTCTCATCAGTAATTATACAAGAAGAATGTTCTTTCCCAAAATGTCTCAAAATATTTCATGCAAAAACTATTTTTTTACATACCTGTTTGGGATGAAAATTTCACTGTATGCCTGTCCACTAATTAGATAACTGTTTTAATTGAAAATTTTAAAAATATTGCTATTCTTCACATTTGCCATGCTTTTAAAGAAGAAAAGTTCTTCTTTAATGGAGGAAAGATTATTTCAACTGGTATAACGAAAGACTACCAAAATTGGATTGGTGCCTGTCTTGTCGACTGAGGCCTATGGAAGGTAGCTTGGGTTATGGAGACTGTCATCTCAACAGCTCTATGTTAGGACAACTGGTAAATATAAGTAGTTTTGTTGATGGCTGTTATGAAATCTTGGTTTTTGTCTTCTTGGTTTAAAACAATTTAAACAAGAGACACACAGCAAAGGAGATGCAGCATGGAGCAACATATTGCAAAGAAGAAAGAATATTCTGAAAGTTAGGTGCAGAATAGACAATACACCCCGAGAGACAATTCAGAACGGGTTTCTTGTAAGGATGAGACAGTGTTCAATTACTGGGGAAACTCCCTTTATGGTAATCTTACATGATTATTCATAAGAAGCTGGGAAGACGTGCTACCAGTAAGCATGTTTTGGGTGGTCCTCTGAGTGCATATGCACAGTAGCTATGCATGCTTGTTCATACATCACATGTCTTATTTGCATTTTAAATCTCCCCCTGTGGTGTGTTTTTTACTATTATTATGAGCAAAGGGTGAGTTTGAAGATAGGTAAAATCAAAATGTGCAAGATGACTACAGGGGAAACTCCCTACTGGAGGTAGCTTTGCTTTAATGAGCTTGATTATGACGTGAATGCTGAGGCTTACTGTGTTGATGAGGACATGGTTACTTCTTTAACTACATATCCTGCCTCAGTTTGGCAAAGTGCTAAAATGGAACCATAAACTAAATGCCTTTTGTAAAAAATTATGCTTGTTTTGAATTACTTTTGAATATTTAACTATGCCTTTTTTTTTTTTTTTTTCAAAGTGAAAACTTGGAAAATGAGCTATGTGCTATTGGGTTCATCATGGTAACTGTCATGTACCACCTAGAATACTGGGACTAAAAGCAGTTCCTAAACTTTTCAAACTTTTTGTATAATGTTAAAGAATTTTAATTATTGTTGTTATTTATTTTTGGTCAGAATATACTTATTAACTTCAATTTGCCTTTGAATTTTTTTAACATTTATGATTCAGATTTGTTTACTCCTGATCTCAGCTGTTAAGATTTGGTAAATTACATATACACACACCAAAAGAATGTCTGACAACGTTAGAACAAACTCTCTTCTGAACTAGAATACTAATACTAAACTTTCTACATAATAATAACATCCCTTCCATAAAATATATGATAAAGAATTAATCAGAAAAAAATGTCTAAGATTATATTGTGAAATAAAAGAAAATACAAAGGAAAAAGAGGGAGATAGCTAAATTTGAAACAAAAAAATCCACAAAATTATTTTAATTTCATGACAATATAAATATTACTAAAATTTATTATTTTATTAATAGGTATTAATAATATATCAATAAATTATCTCATTATTTTAAATTATTTTATATTATAATTTTATGGTAATTTCATTAAACTTGAAAAATTGAGACATTTATTTTTAAAAAAATTTTTGATGGAAAACTATGAAAGGGAAGCATTTTTGTGCTCTAAGAGTTACTGGATATAAGAATGTTATTTAACAGTCATATTTGAGGAAGCTACCAATACAATCCTTATTTTAAAGATAAGTAAATAGAAAATGAGAAAGCTTCATCAACGAATTCAGTTCTAAAAGGCAGAGTCTAATAATGTTTCTGATTGTAAATTTAACACTCATCTCTATGATATATAATTAATTATAGAAAAATATTTAGGGACTTAAGTTACCATATTATGTAATATTCTATAGATAACTTTTCTGTATTATATATTTTTTGTGTGTAAGAGAAATATGTTAAATGTATCAGGGACCAAAGTAAGGATATTTACCACTCTAAAAACAAAGCATATATATCTTTTTAGTTTTTTAAATTATTGACACATTAAAATTGTGCATATTTATGGTGATACTTAAAGTGATATTTCAATACATGTATACAGGCCATAATTAAATCTGCATAATTAACACATCCTCAAAGATTTCTTCAAACATTTATCATTTATTTGTGTTGGAAACATTCAAAAGCTCTTCTTGCTATTTGAAAATAAGTAACACTACAATGCTAAAGAACGCTAGAAGTTATTCCTCATAACTAGCTATAATTTTGTACCTGTGAACCAACCTATCCCTATATTCCTGTCCCATCTACTCTTCCCATCCTTTAGTAACCAGTATTCTACTCTCCACCCCTATGAGATAAACTTTTTTTAGCTTCCATTCAATATATTATGCTACAGAGAAAAGCTGGTTTTGTTATTTGCCTTCCAAAATTGTGTATGTGTGGGAGGGAGCTTAAGTAAATAGCACTCCCCAATATAAGCCACAATAATTTATGCAGTAAATAAAAAATTCACTAAGTTTGACACTATGCTAAGTTTTTAGACATATCTTGTCTGTTATAATATTCACACTAACCCAGTGAGCTGAGCATTACTACCTGTTAATTCCTCTGGGCTTAGGAACTCCAATGACATGCCCAGGTAATATTTCTAGAATGTGACAATAAAGGTATAAAATATATAAACCTAGGTCTTCCTTCCACTTCAAGTACTGTGATGTCTCTCATATGCCACGTTAGTCCTAGATAGTCAGAATCAATATATGTGACTATCAGTTTATGACTATATTTGACACAGTGATAGATCGATTAGTGCAATCAGTGAGGATAATAATCTTTAATACAGTCTGTGATGATAAAATAGGGGCTGAAATTAAAGAACAGATAGTCTAAGACCTATACTTAGGAAATAGATGGACAAGAAAAAACTTGTATTTCATTCAGAGAATGAAAAAATAAGCATGAGATAATTTCAGTCTCAAGAAGTATAAGACAATGTATATAAAGAAAGTATTTAGAAAAGAGTAGTAGAAGTAAATCCATATAGATGTAATATGGTTTGGCTCTGTGTTCCCACCCAAATCTCATCTCAAATTGTAATCCCTACATGACATGGGAGATACCTAGTGGGCGTTTATTGAATCATGGGAGCAGACTTTCCCTTGCTGTTCTTGTGATAGTAAGTTTTCATGAGGTCTGATGGTTTAAAAGATATATCTGATGGTTTAAAAGTCAGATTGTTTAAAAGGCACTTCCTCATTCTCTGCCTGTTTCCTGCTGCCATGTAAGACTTGCCTTGCTTCCCCATCACCTTCCACTGTGATTGTAAGTTTCCTGAGTCCTCCCCAACCATGCAGAACTGTGAGTCCTTTAAACCTCTTTTGTTTGGACTACCAAGTCTCAGGTAGTTCTATATAGCAGTATGAAAATGGACTAATACAGATCTATTGTTAATTTTCTAATTTCTTTATAAAATTATTTTTTGCCTCTCATTTAAGATTACCTGACCATGATCCTGGAAATTATACTTCATTGATTGTCAAAAATGCATAGTAGTATGCTACAAGGATCAATCTTGTTGTACCCTGAAAAGAATAGTACCAATATTGGCTTCTTGTACAGATACTATTCATTTATTGCACAATGATTCATCAATAACAGGTGATATCATATTTATGGAATATTTATGTTGCTTAAGTTGGATTCTCTTTTTAATGACACAGAGGTGGTAAATTAAAAAAAATGTTTTTAAAGCAACAGCAACACACACTTTTTTGTTTTAAAATACTTTTACTAACTTAATATAAGACTTATACTTAGGAAATAGATGGACAAGAAAAAGTTTGTATTTGATTCAAGGAATGAAACAAAACATGAGATAATTTCAGTCTCAAGCAGTATAAGACAATGTATATAAAGTATAAATGTTACTGATTTCTTCTCACATTTACTCAACTGACCCATAGTTTTTAGGTCATAGATAGTATATATTCTACTTTACCAAGTAGATTATTTTTCTTAATTATATGCAAATAGCTTTCTGAGCAGAGATTTTTCTGATTACCTGTGTAAAATCTCTTGTCCACATTTCATATAGCATCTTAAGAAAAACAGCATTACCATATAAATACAATCATTTGCTTTCAAATTTTGATAAAATGAACTTATCCATTCGAAAAATTAAGTATTAACATAGTGTGTGGTATTTATAGCCAAACCATTCTTACGCTGCTCATATCATTTCCCAATCAAAATATAAAGCCAGAACTGTCATCTTAACAGAAAAATAAGAAAAGGAAACACTACAATGCAAAGAAACACTGCGATGCATGCATGTTCAAGAATAAATAGATTACTTTCTCCACAAAAGAAATGTGTTGTCTTACGAAGCTCCTTCTTCTGGGCCATGTCTGCATCAGAGATGAACTTCTCCCCTTGTCCTTGTAGACAAGTATAGAGGTGGAACTATCCATAGTAGTTGTTATCAGTAGCTACTGATATTTATTTAAAGTGGCTTTCTTCTTCATGTTTACTTACAATTTTTTTCTTAGTAAACATAAGGAAAATAATGAAGCAAAGAAAATACATATTAATTCATTAATTTTGGCTAAGCACTGATTTATTATAATCATAAACAAAACATAATATTTTCATTAAAAATCTTAATATATGCAAATACAGAGGTAGAACTATCAATAGTAGTTGTTATCAGTAGCTAGCTACTGATATCTATTTAAAGTAGCAGTCTTGTCCAATTCAAAAATGGGGCATAAGTAAATTCACTATAGTAAAATATATATAGGATAGTCTGATCTTGGACTCACATATCTACTCTTCTACTGATGAGTATTCTTTTTTATTCATGTAATAATGCAATTATTTATATAATAATATAATTTATGTAATAATACAATGCATTTGAAGAAAAATATACACTCTCACAAGTTATAGGCATTTAACTTTCAACAACTAAATAATTTGGTTTTAATTTAGAGATTTTTTTGAAACTAAAATATATAAGTATAGTAAAATAAAAGTCACAGTGTTATAAAATATAAACCCAACTAATTACAGTATATGTAATTATTTTGTTCTATAACTGAATTAATGTATCACAAATGACCTTTTTCCTTCTTAACTTGGTTTGAGAATAAACTTTTATAATTATAAATATGTAAAATATACCTAGGTATTATATAAAAACTTATAATAGACTGCCAGAGGCTATTATTAATATAATAATGTGACAAGAGAAAATAATAATATTTAATATAATCTTGACCTAGTTGTATCCTTTCTCCAAGAAGACTCTGAGATTTCTGGTAGACATTTCTCTCTTTTTCAATATGCAACGCAAACTGAATTTATTTCTACTTCATACAAGGAAAGGTTGCACCTCCACATATGCATCAAGCAGCAGATGCCAGATTTAAAAGATAAGACAGAACCTTTGTTCAAATGCCAATCAATAAACTGGGAAACACCACACGTCTCCTTCAGGATGGGGCAGTGGTCTGGGCCATACCTTCACAGAAGTGAGTCCAAGGGCAGAGATACAGGGTCTTTGGGCTCTTACCTCTCAAAATAAGAAAGATAGAGTTGGAAGAATATATTCATAGAAATTCTTACCTTTATTTTTATTATAAAACCCAATGTTTGAAAGTGTGTCAGTACTTCTTGCACTTGAGCAAATAAACAATACTTCAAGTGAAAACTCGCCAGCTTTCTAATCCTATAATTTAGCTTTGTCATTTCTAGAGTTTCATATAAACGAAATCTAGAGTATAAGCTTTTATAGTTGTCTCTCACCCAGCATAATGTTTTCAGACAGGCATTCTTGTTTGGGGAATGTATCAGTCTGTTATGGCATTGCTATAAAGAACTACTTGAGACTGGGTAGTTTATGAAGAAAAGAGGTTTAATTGACTCATAGTCCCACAGGCTATACAGAAAGCAGGGCTGGGGAGGCCTCAGGAGACTTAAAATTTCAGCGGAAGGCAAAGAGGAAGCAGGCACATCTTCACATGGCGGAACGAGAGAGAGAGCAAAGGGGGAAGTGCTATATGCTTTTAAACAACCAGTCTGGTGAGAACTCTCTCACTATCATGAGAACAGCAAGGGAATGTCTGCCCTCATTAACCAATCACCTCTCACCACGCCCCTTTTCCAACACTGGGGATTAAAATTCAACCTGAGATTTGGGTGGGGTTACAGAGCCGAAACATCTTAGGGATGTATCAGTAGTTACTCCCTTATTGGTTATTGGATGGTATTTCATTCTATAAAATACCACAATTGTTTATTCATTTATCTAATAATGGACATTTGATTTGAATCCAAATGTGGCTATCATAAATAAATTTGTGATGAATATGCATATATAAGGCTCTGTATGGATGTATGTTTTAATTTATCTTGAGTAAGCACTTAAGAGGGAAATTCTGGGGCACCACAACAGATATGCATCAAAAAGTATGAAACTATCTCCCAAAATGTTAACTGCATCAAAAAGTCTCAAACTATTTCCCAAAATGTTTGTATGTTTTTACATTATGTCAAGCAATATGTGGAGTTTCCACTGGCTCCAAACCTTGCAAGCATTCAGTTTTGGCGGTCATTTTAATTTTAAATATTCTAGTAGGTATGTGTGGTATGTCGTTGTGGTTTACATTTACAATTCTTTGACAACAATGGTGTTGTGAATCCTTGCATGTGCACATTGGCAATTCATTTTATTTTTGAAGATTTAAGTTATAAAAAATTTTTAAACCATTTTGCCTTTTCATTGTTGAGTTCCAAGAATTTACTATAATTTGATTAATTAGTCCTCTATCATGTGTACAAATTGTAAATATATTATTTCAGCTTTTGACTTGCCTTTTTAGTTCCTTAAGACTTTTCACAGCCTGGGAAACATGGATAAACCTCATATTTAAATAAAATGTATAAAAAATATATAGCTGCATGTGGTGGCTTGAATCTATAGTCCGAGCTACCTAGCAGGCTAAGGTGGGAGGATCACTTAAGCCTGGGAGATGGAGGCTGCAATGAGCTGTGATTGTGCCACTGAACTCCAGCCTGGACAAGAAATGAGATCTTGTCTCAAAAAAAAACAAATGTTTTCAAGTAGAGAAATTTTTAAATTTGGTAAAGCATGATTATTTTTCTCTTATAGCATGGGCTTGTGTTCCATTTTGGAAATATTTACCTCCTTCATGTTATAAAGATGCTAAAATTTTAAAGCTGTGTCCAACAAGCAAGGAGAAATGTACAAGTGACAAAACCATAGTATAAGAACATAAAAAAAGCAAAAGATCAGATTGGAGGGGTATAGACATAGACTCAGTTGACCTTCAGAACTACACCAATCAGTGGGAACACTATTTGCAAATTTGTTTTTGGAATCTGATCTAAGGCTGGCCATCATCAACTGCAGTCTGACATGCTCATGTCTCCAAGTAAATGGAATGAAATAAAACAGTTCTCAGAGTCCCTAGGACGAAATTGAAAAAAAGTCTGTATAGTTTTGAAAAACATGACTAAAACAAACTTTTCCAATGACTTCTCTCTGATAAGACCTTTTGAAATCTTCAGGACTTAGGGCCACATTAAGGGTAGATTTAATGTATATGTGACCTTTCTTGCACTATTAGCTTCTTCTCATAGATATACAGTTGACCCTAGAATAACACCATTTGAACTCTTTGGATCCACTTATATGTGCACTTTTTAAAATAAGTTCCATCAGCCCTCATCAATGGTTCTGGTCTATAACCATGGGAATTTTCGTTGAAATTCACTGTAACCCATTTTTTTCATGAAGCTGACCAAAGGAAGTTCACTAGAAACATACTTGTACTCAGACAAATTTAGTTTATTTATCTTGCTACTGTAAGGGAGGATACACTGTCCAAAACAAATAAAAAACAAAACCTGGGAGCATTTTGGTAAAGAACAGTAGGAAGGAGGCTTTTACTAGTTTTCTATTACTGCTGTGATGAGGTGCCACAAACTTCTTACTTAAAACAGCGCAAATGTATTATTTTACAATTCTGGAGATTAGAAATCCAAATGGCTCATCAAGCTAAAATCAAGGTATTGGAAGTTCTGTGTTCTTTTTCAAGTCTCTAGGAAAGCCTCCATTTACTTGCCTTTTCCAGCTTCTAGAAGTCACCTGAGTGTATTGGCATGTAACCCATTTCTCTATTTTCAAGGTCAGAAATCATATCACTCTAACCTCTATCCATTGTCATGTGTTCTTCTTTGACATGAATGTGCTTGCATCTTTCTAAAACATATAAACAGTCTTGTAATTATACGAGGTCCACTGCATAATACAAAGTTATCTTTCCAGTTCGTATCCTTAATTTAATCACACTGGCAAAGTCACTTTTGCTGTATAAGGTGATATGTTTATAGGTGCCAGAAATTTGAAGGAGGACATCTTCAAGTGGGCAATAATTCTGCCTACCACAAGCTTCCTACAGACTTTTTAGTTTTTGCTGGGCTAAAGAAGTACTCAGTAATTATGAGAGTTTTGGATTGAATAATGTCTGAAAGTGAGGGACATTCATGATCATGCATCTTAATAAGTTTTATTCATGATGAAGCCAGGAATAGGATTATCACTTGTAAAATGAGATTTACACGGGAAAAAGGAATTTTCACACCCATCCAGTGCATGCAGGTAAAGAAAAAGACTTCCTTTAAATGAGAATATTATTATTGGTGAATGTATGCAAAATATGACTCAAATGAAGAATAACAGAATGCAAAAGGATGACTCCAAAATATTTAGAATGTAAATAAGATCAACTTTTTAATGTGTTTGGGATTTATTCAGAGAAATGAAGTGTAATCCAGACATCCAAAATATTACCAGTAAAATCAGTTTAATGTATTTGTTATCTAGATCTTAATAAAGTAAATCTATAGATATTACATTTTTTAAGTGACAAAACATTTACTGTCACAGATAATTTTCAGATGGCAATCTACTTGTAAATATACAAGTAGATGAGACATGTTCAGGAAATAAAGAAGTAGCACAAAGGGAGTTTTAGAAAAATCATGTTTAAGAATACATGGATATAAAGTGAATAGTGAGATTAAAAGTTTGAGATAAGATTATGGCTTGTCTGAAGTACCAGATGATGGAAAATAATTTGATCTTATCATCCATGATAACTGAAAACTGATAACACTGAGATAGGTAGTAATTATAATAAAAGTGATATTCAGGAACACTGATCTATGAGTGTCATTTGTGATAAATTAGAATAGACTCAGATAAAACATTTAGAACACTACTATGTTATGCAGATATGAAGAGATTAAAAACAGAGTTAGACTGGAAAGGAAGTAATAAATTTAAGTAATGTTGAAAGAAAAGATTTTTTTTTTTTAGATTTTATTGCAAGACTATGAATGTAGAATAGGGGAAAAGAAAATAGAAAGATGATTTTGCATTTTGGAGAATAAATTGGTAGACAAATAGCCATAATGATTGTTAAAGTACAAAGAGAACACTTTTAGCCATGATGATTTTAGGTACATTTGGATGGACAAATAAAATGTATTTGCTTATATGTTTGATACTCATTAGAGAAATAAGAAATAGGAATGTAGGTATTTTGTTACATATTCATGTGTTCAAATATTCAGTAACAGACAATATGAACATTGTATGTATACACACATAGAAAACTTGAGTAGTCCCTTACCAGAGGTGTCTGATGAAAGGAGACATAAAGGGACCATGGAGAAACATGAAGCAAAACTGAGGGCCTGGAAATATAATGGGAAAAAGATGAGTTTATCGAGAAAAAAAAAAAACATGCATGGACATTAAATGCCTCAGTGAAGCAAAGGGAACTGTGACTGCAGGAAAATGCCATTGAATATAAAGCAGTTAATTCGGTTATTTTAAGTATCAAAAAATAATCCCATTAAAGTTTTAAAAATTAGACTCTTTTTTCTACTTTGTCTGACTAATGTTGTTTATGAATTATATTTAGGAAAATATTAAGACTGTAGAAAAGCAAGGGAATAAATGTGAATTCTTGTTAAAATGTGAAGTTTTTTTTTACTATCAAAAGAAAATTAGCTAAATGGTATTAAGTTGAAACATTAAGAAATATTAAAAGCTATAAAGTATAAAAATTCTGATGTATTATTTGGGTTTATTTTTTGAATTGAATAAACTGTAATTGGACAGGAATTTATATTTAATTATAGACATTTTTACAATTATTAAACATTTAGCAGCATCCAGCATAGTGATAGACAACAAGATATATTGGACAAGGAAAAACTTTTTAATTTTATGTTGGCTATTTTTGTAAAAGTTTATAAACTAACATTACTTTGAGTTTGAGCCTTTAACATTTATATTTCAAACATCCCTTTGAGGTTATTTAGGATCTTCAGGTTATTTACAGACTAGTGAATTAAAGTAAACTCTTTCCCAGAATGCTGTAAAAGCATGAAAAAAAAGTTTGCATTTCTATAGAGAGACAAATATGAAGGACTGATACTTCTTTCCTTTAATTGAATAATTGCTTGAGTCTCACCACACTCTCAACAACTGGAGCAGGACCAATAACAGTATATGTACTATGAAATCTTAGAAGATTTAATTGTTTTATTGGAAAATAATTTAAACTTCATGTTGGAATTAATTATTAGAAGCGTCATTTGAAAGATTCAAAGTAATAAAATATTTTAACTTTTAATTTTAAAATACACATTTTTAAACATGAACAACACAAAACATGTTTCAGGGTTATCATACTAAGAAGTAGTAAGACCTCAATAATAGATTTGACTTACTTTATCCTTACTAAAGTTGGACTCTACATTTTAAGGACCTCATCTGCTCCATCTACTATTCTGAAACACTACAATGGATATTTAGCCATGATGAGCAGTTATCCAGTGACTACGTCTACCTTCTTATTGGGAGACTGGACTAGCTGGATTTTCCAGGCTGACTAAGAATTCCTAAGCCTATATGGGGAAGGTGACCACACCCACCTTTAAACACGGGGCTATAACTCAGCTCACACCCGACCAATCTGGTAGTAAAGAGAACTCACTAAAATACCAATTAGGCTAAAAGCAAGAGGTAAAGAAATAGTCAATCATCTATTACCTGAGAGCACAGGGGGAGGGACAATGATTGGGATATAAACCCAGGCATTCATGCCAGCAGTGGCAGCCTCCTTTGGGTCCCCTCCCATTGTATGGGAGCTCTGTTTTCACTCTATTAAATCTTGCAGCTGCATACTCTTCTGGTCTGTGTTTGTTCCGGCTCAAGCTGAGCTTTCACTCACTGTCCATCACTGGTGATCACCATCATCGTAGAACCACAATTGACTTACAGCCCTCCGGATCCGGCCGGGTGTCTGCTATGCTTCTGATGCAGCGAGGCACCCATTGCTGCTCCCGATTGGACTAAAACCTCGCCATTTTTCTGGTGCGGCTAAGTGCCCGGGTTCATACTAATTGAGCTGAGCACTAGTCACTGGGTTCCACAGTTCTCTTCCATGACCCACAGCTTCTAATAGAGCTATAACACTGCATGGCCCAAGTTTCCATTCCTTGGAAGCCATGAGACCAAGAACCCCAGGTCAGAGAACAAAAGGCTTGCTGCCATCTTGGGAGCAGCCCACCACCATCTTGGGAGCTCTGGGAGCAAATACCCGCCGGTAATCCCTGGTGGCCTGCACAGGGATTCTCCAAAGTGGTAATACTGGACCACTTTTGCTTGCTATTCTGTCCTATCCTTCCTTAGAATTGGAGGAAAATACTGGGCACCTGTCAGCTGGGTAAAAACAATTAGCGTGGCCACCGGACTTAAGACTCAGATGTGAGGCTTTCTGGGAAAAGGCTTTCTAACAACCTTCACCCCTTCTGGGTTGAGAGCATTGGTCTGCCTGGAACCAGCTTCTGCTTTCACAATATTCCTGGGGAAAGCTGAGGGCCAACTAGAGGCAGAAAGCTGTTATCCCAAACTCCCAGCATTGGCCGGTCAAGATCATGGCACAGCCAGAAGTCTCTACTCAACAGTCTCCCATGCGTGCACCCCTACCTCTCCTTCTGACCCATATCTCCTGTGTTCTGACCATGATTTTCTTGAAAGTGTAGCCCCCAAATTCTCCTTACCACTGAATCTACTTCCTCTGATCTCTGCCTCCTAATTACTAATGCTACAGACTTTCACTTCCTCTCGCAAGTATTAGAGCAAGCTGTACTTCCAAAGGGATCTAAGGAAGCTCTATGATGTGTCCTAAGGCACCTAGGCTGTGAACCCAGGGAGTCTTGCTCTTGGTGTCCCTCCCAATTTAGGTATACAGCTCTCAACATGGGCAGTTATGTGGGACCCATTCTGTATCACCCTTGCCAGGGCCCCAAGTTTGTAAATGGCTAGGAGGATTGCTCTCCCATTGTGTTAAATGCTCTCCTCCCCCAGTTTCTATCCAGCTTACCCCCCTGCAAATACAATCCCTAAACCTCAGTTCCTTTGCCAGGGCCTTAGAACTGACAACCCAGTACTTTAACGACTGGAACTGGGTATACGACAATGTAATAGATCAGGATGAAAGCGAATTGAGTAAATTAAAGGGAGGTGCATATTCCTATAGTGGCAAATGGGGGTAACAAGTGAACATCCTTCTGCTGTGTTCCCAAAATCCATATACCAAGAGGCAGAGAGAGAGAGGAAAGAGAGAGAGGGGAAGAGAGAGAAAGGCAAAGAGGGAAAGAAAAGAGAGAGAGGAAGAGAGAAAGAAAGAGAAAGTCAGAAAGAGAAAGAAAGAGATAGAAGTAGTAAAGAAAAGACAGGGTACCCTATTCCTTTAAAAGCCAGGGTAAATTTAAAACCTATAATTGATAATAGAAGGTCTTCTCCATGACCCTATAACACTCCAATACCACCTTGTTGTCAGTGCAAACAAGGGGGTATCCCAAAAGCACGGAGACCACTGACAACCCATAGCCTTCCTATCAAAAATCCTTAACCCAGTAGCAGCAACTGCTTTGCTAGTGAAGAAAGTAGAAAAATAACTTTTAGAGGAAACCTCATTGTGAGCACAACTTACCAATTCAGAACTATCCTAAGTCAAAAAAGCAAAAAGGTAGCTTACTAACGCAAAAATCTTAAAGTATGGGGCTATTCTGTTAGAAAAAGATGATTTAACACTAACTATGGAAAATTCCCTTAACCCAGCAGATTTTCTAACAGGGGATTTAAATCTGAATTACCATAAAAAGGTCCGACCAGACCTAGGAGGAACCCCCTTCAGGACAGGAAGATAGATGGTTCCTCCTGGGTGATTGAGAAAAAAAAACACAATGGGTATTCAGTAAGTGATAGGGAAACTCTTATAAAAGCAGAGAGGAAAATTGCCTAATAACTGGTGTGCTCAAACTTGTGAGCTGTTTGCACTCAGCCAAACCTTAAAGTGCTTGCAGAATCAAAAAACCATCTATACCACTTCTAAGTGAATTTGGACTAATCAAGGTCTTATTAATAGCAAAGGATAATTGAAATCCCAAACTTAAAAGGTTTTCAACAAAAGTAAAGTTTGCTCCAAGTTAACAGTGTAACCTGTATTATCCTAACTTCTAATCTTGTGGCCTTATGAGAGGAGGTGCCAGCTGGGCTTCCTGGGTCGAGTAGGGGCTCAGAAAGCTGTGAAACTCACTCGTTTCCTGCATCAGGATTTACTTTGGTCTTGGATGAATAATATTGAAGATAAATGCTTAAAATATTCCTAACATCAGAATTTGTGCATGTGTTTTCTTCCCCAAGAAAGCTGTAAACAGCGAAAATTTTGCTGTAAGCTTCCCTGTGTCCTCTCTCCCTCTCTCTTTTCCCCCTCCCCTGAAACTAAAAGGAATGTTAAAAGCTCATTTTTCTGTGACCAGCAGACTTTATCTATGCTCCCAATACCAATTCCTTGTAAACATAATTTGTAAAATCCTGTGAGATCCTGTCTCCTTTGCCATGCTGCTACAAAGTCATAAAGTAGAAAAAACTTAATTTGCAATTCCGGTTTTTCTCAAGATCTGAGACATCTTAATTGTCTTTGTTTCTCGCTCTGGTAACATCTTCCTGCTGCACGTATTTCCCACCTTAAAGAGTTTAAAAGGTGATAGAAAAATCCAACACTGGCTACCTGCTCGGGACCCCTTCCACGCTGTGGAATCTTTGTATTGTCACTCTGTTCCATAAAGCCTACAGCTCTTTTTTTCTCTCGATCCAATCCATGTCTCTCTCACACCATGGGCTGCTGCCACACTAATTCTTTCACGTGGCTCAGTCAAGAACCTTTGGCGTTACATTTGGACGGTCTAGTCCACAGACACAAAGGAAATTCACTTTGGAATAAATGGTTATCATCTTCAAAAAAAAACCCTTATCTCAATCCTGACTCAAAAGGTTACCTACACCCTCTCTGAAATGAATTTGCATAAGAACTGTTGTTTATGGGAATGCATCCTGATGCGGCAACTGGGTTGTTATGAAATACTCAGGAACCCAGCCCAGCTCTAGAACTCACCCCTGAGCGCAAAGGCAATGTTGGGCACATTGGTAAAGGACCACTAGAATCCAGCAGCCCTGACCCCTTTCTTTGTGGTCAAGAAAGGTGGCAAAACAGGTGCAGGACTGCTACATCAGTGAGCCTAACTAATCCGATAAGCAGAGGTCCATGAGTCGTTATGCACCCTGGAAAGGAATAATCATTAGGACCAAAGAGGATGCTCTAGGACTAATGCTCACTGAAAAATGACTAGGGGTGCTGGCATCCCTATGTTCCTTTTTCAGATGGGAAACTTTCCCCCAAAGCAAAAACACCCCTAAGATATATTCTGGAGAGATATAATGTTACTGCTAGATCAGACAGTAACCCCAAATGAGAGAAGTGCCACCATAACTGCAGCCCGAGGGTTTGGTGATCTCTGGCATCTCAGTCAGGTCAATGATAGGATGACAACAGAAGAAAGAGAACAAGTCCCCACAGGCCAGCAGGCAGTAGAGTGTAGACCCTTATTGGGATGCAGAATCAGAACATGGAGATTGGTGCCACAGACATTTCTAACTTGCATGCTAGAAGGACTAAGGAAAACTAGGAAGAAGTGTATGAATTATTCAATGATGTCCACTATAACACAGGGAAAGGAAAAAATTCCTACTGCCTTTCTGGAGAGACTAAGGGAGGCATTGAGGAAGCACACCTCTCTATCAACTGACTCTACTGAAGGCCAACTAATCTTAAAGGATAAGTTTATCACTCAGTCAGCTGCAGACATTAGAAAAAAACTTCAAAAGTCTGCCTTAGGCCCAGAGAAAACTTAGAAACCCTACTGAACTTGGCAACCTCAGTTTTTTATAAAAGAGATCAGGAGGAGCAGGAGGAATGGGACAAATGGGATAAAAAAAAGGCCACCGCTTTAGTCATGGCCCTCAGGCAAACGGACTTTGGAGGCTCTGGAAAAGGGAAAGCCTGGGCAAATCGAATGCCTAATATGGCTTGCTTCCAGTGAGGTCTACAAGGACACTTTAAAAAAGATTGTCCTAAAAGAAATAAGCCGCCCCCTCATCCATGTCCTTTATGTCAAGGGAATTACTGGAAGGCCCACTGCCCCAGGAGAAGAAGGTCCTCTGAGTCAGAAGCCACTAACCAGATGATCCAGCAGTAGGACTGAGGGTTCCCAGGGCAAGTGCCAGCCCATGCCATCACCCTCACAGAGCCCCAGGTATGCTTGACCATTGAGGGCCAGGAGGTTAACCGTTTCCTGGACACTGGTGTGGCCTTCTCAGTCTTACTCTTTTGTCCTGGACAATTGTCCTCCAGATCTGTCACTATCTGAGGGGTCCTTGGACAGGCAGTCACTAGATACCTCTCCCAGCCACTAAGTTGTGACTGGGGAACTTTACTCTTTTCACATGCTTTTCTAATTATGACTGAAAGCCCCAGTCCTTTGTTAGGGAGAGACATCCTAGCAAAACAGGGGCCATTACACACTTGAACATAGGAGAAGGAACACCTGTTTGTTGTCCCCTACTTGAGGAAGAAATGAATCTTGAAGTCTGGGCAACAGAAGGACAATATGGATGGACGAGTGAAGAATGCCCATCCCGTTCAAGTTAAACTAAAGGATTCTGCCTCCTTTCCCTACCAAAGACAGTACCCCCTTAGACCTGAAGCCCAACAATGACTCCAAAACATTATTAAGGACCTAAAAGCCCAAGGCCTAGTAAAACCATGCAATGGCCCCCACAATACTCCAATTTTAGGAGTACAGAAACTCAACAGACAGTGGAGGTTAGTGCAAGATCTCAGGATTATCAGTGAGGCTGTAGTTCCTCTATACTGAGCTGTACCTAAACCTTACACTTTGCTTTCCCAAATACCAGAGGAAGCAGAGTGGTTTACAGCCTGGACCATAAGGATGCCTTTTTCTGCATCCCTATACATCCTGACTCTCAATTCTTGTTTGCCTTTGAAGATCCTCCATACCCATACTCACCTGGTAAGCCTATTTAATACCACCCTCACTGGGCTCCAAGAAGCCTTGTCCCAAACCCTACTAACTGTTGGATGTGCCTCCTCCTGCACTTCAGGCCATACATTTCAATCCCTGTATTTTTGGCCTTCTTGCTAAGTTTGTCTCTTCCAGAATCGAAGTTGTAAAACTACAAATTGTTCTTCAAACGGAGCCCCAGATGCAGCCTATGAGTAAGATCTACCACGGACCCCTGGACCAGCCTGCTAGCCCATGCTCCAATGTGTATGACATTGAAGGCACCCCTCCAGAGGAAATCTCAACTGCACAACCCCTACTACACCTCAATTCAGCAGGAAGCAGTTAGAGCAGTTGTCGGCCAACCTCCCCAACAGCACTTGGGTTTTCCTGTTGAGAGGGGGCACTGAGAGACAGGACTAGCTGGATTTCCTAGGCCAACTAAGAATTCCTAAGCTGAGCTGGGGAAGGTGAGAGCACCCACCTTTAAACACAGGGCTTGTAACTCAGCTCACATCCAACCAGTCAGATAGTAGAGAGAACTCACTAAAATACCAATTAGGCTAAAAACAGGAGGTAAAGAAATAGTCAATCATCTATCACCTGAGAGCACGGGGGAGGGACAATTATTGGGATATAAACCCAGACATTCATGCCAGCAGTGGCAGCCCCCTTAGGGTCCCCTCCCATTGTATGGGAGCTCTGTTTTCACTCTAGTAAATCTTACAACTCCACACTCTTCTGGTCCTTGTTTGTTCCAGCTCAAGCTGAGCTTTTGCTCGCTGTCCACCACTGCTGATCACTGCCTTCGCAGACTGCCACTGACTTCCACCCCTCCAGATCCAGCAGGGTGTCCACTGCACTTCTGATCCAGCAAGGTGCCCACTGCCACTCCTGATTGGGCTAAAGGCTCACCCTTGTTCCTGCATGGCTAAGTGTCCCGGTTTATCCTAATTGAGCTGAACACTAGTCACTGGGTTCCACGGTTCTCTTCCATCACCCATGGCTTCTAATAGAGCTATAACACTCACTGCATGACCCGAGGTTCCATTCCTTGGAATCCGTGAGGCCAAGAACCCCAGGTCAGAGAACAAAGGCTTGCTGCCATCTTGGGAGCAGCTGCCGCCATCTTGGGAGCTCTGGGAGCAAAGACCTGACAGTAACATTATCTTGTCAACTTAGCATTGCATGTAATTTATTTTTATTAATCAAATAGACTATTATTTATTACTATTTCAAAACATAGTTGATGTTTCATTAAACGTTCAAACCTTAACTAATGAGCTAACCTTAATTTCCGAGTTTGTTTTACCCTTTGACCTCTGTTTCCCTTCATAATAAGATAATACTCCCAGTGTTGTTCTTAACACCTTAGTTTTTCTTCCTCCCCAGCCTGTGCACCTCACACTCCATCCAACTTATTGCCCATATATTTTATGCATCATGTCTTACATGTCCCTTCTCCTGGCCAGTACCAAAATCCCAGCTCTCAATATCTCAGTGTAATCTCAGCAGTCTTTTTCATCAAGAAGTTATCCTTGAAAATCCTGCAAGATTATCTTCCTATAACACAGCTCTGATGATATCATTCTAGAGCTCCAGTGGCCTACAGAATAAAATGTAAACCTATGGAATTTTAGGACTCAGTTGTAATCTCAAAATATAATGTTATAAAGTGATTTTACATACTCTTTGTTTACATATCATTTACTAAAACACTTCCCCATTAATGTATGTGTTATGTAATTCTAATTTCCATCATAGATTTTTCATGCTCTTTCCTTTTTTGGAATATCCTAACTTGTGCCCTGTGTTTGTTAAGAATGGGTTCAAACAGCTGGTACTAGGTATTTGACTACAGTCTTAACAACAATAGAAGTTTCATTTTACTCATTTAACAAGATGTTTTAAGGGTAATAGCATTGGGCTTGTATTAGTGCTTAAGAAAGTCAACAGAGATCTGCGTTTTTTTTTTGGGATGGAGTCACACTCTGTCACCCAGGCTGGAGTTCAGTGGCACTGTATCGGCTCACTGCAACCTCCGTCTCCTGGGTTCAAGCAATTCTCCTTCCTCGGCCTCCTGAGTAGCTGGGATTACAGGCAGCCACCACCACGCCCGGCTAATTTTTTTTAATTTTTAGTAGAGAGGGGGTTTCACTGTGTTAGCCAGGCTAGTCTCAAACTCCTGACCTAGTGATCCACCCGCCTTGGCCTCCCAAAGTGCTGGGATTACCGGCATGAGCCACCATGCCTGATCCGAGATCCTGCTCTTTAATTCTCCCACAATTCACTCCGTATTCTTGATTGATGGTTACTATTCTCAAGTTTGGAAGGTGGTGCCTCCATCAATCATATCTCACTCTAGGAAAAAAAAAACACAGAGAAATAGACAAATTAGTTGTGTTTATGTCTTTTATGAAAAATGTAATAAATTTCCCAGAACTCCTATTCAGGAGAATTCCCAGAAGTCCATTCAGAGTTAGTTCCTATATGCAACGCTTGGTGTAAAGATATAACACCTAAGGCCCAGCCACGCCGAAGAATTGGTGCAGGGGCTGACCGCAGGGAGTGACAGAGACTTGGACTGAGAGAGAGTGAGCAGTAGGTTTTATTGAGGAGAGCAAGGGTACAAAGCTTCCACAGCATGGAAGGGGTCCCAAATAGGTTGCCATTGCTGGTTTTGGATGACTGCCTTTTAAGCTCTTTAAGGTGGGAAATACATGAGGCGGGAAGATGTTACCAGAGCGAGAAACAAAGGCAGTAAATTATTTTGTGACATGTTTTACATTTTGAGGAAAATCAGAATTGCAACTTAGGTTTTATCTACTTTGTTACCTTGCAGCGGCATGGCAAAGGAGAAAGGATCTTACAGGACTTTACAAAGTATGTTTACAAGGAATTGGAATTGGGAGTATAGATAAGGTCAGCTGTTCACAGAAAAACAGGCAGTTAACATTCCTTTAACTTTAGTTACCGGGGAGGGGGAAGGGAGAGAGGACACAGGGAAACTTACAGCAAAATTTTTGTTGTTTATAGCTTTCTTGGGGAAGAAACTACATGCACAGATCCTGAAGTTAGGAATATTTTAAGCGTATATCTTCAATATTATTCATCCAGGACTGAATTAAGTCCTGATGCAGGAAATGAGTGAGTTTCACAGCTTTCTGAGCCCCTACTCGACCCAAGAAACCCAGCTGGCACCTCCTCTCAAAGACATTTAGGTGGTACCTACTTTAAATGTCCACTGCTGCCACCACCCACTGACAAAGAAAAAAAATGGATCTCTTATTAAGAAAGGAGGAAAGGGCCAGTCGCGGTGGCTCACGCCTTTAATCCCAGCACTTTGGGAGGTCGAGGCGGGTGGATCATGAGGTCAGGAATTTGAGACCAGCCTGACCAATGTGATGAAACCCCGTCTCTACTAAAAATACAAAAATTAGCCAAGCATGGTGTCGCGTGCTTGTAATCCCAGCTACTCAGGAGGCTGAGGCAGGAGAATCGCTTGAACCTGGGAGGCAGAGCTTGCAGTGAGCCGAGATTGCACCATCGCACTCCAGCCTGGGCTACAGAGCAAGACTCCTTCTAAAAAAGAAAAAAAAAAAAAAAAAGGAGGAAAGATTGTCTGTTCAGTAGATGATGATTCATGCAATATTCCCACCCTGCCCCAAACAACTATAATTTCATTTCTTATCCATCATTTAAATTCAAATAAAGTTTTCTCCAAAGTTAATCATACCCTGATTTTACAATCTATAATCATCATTCCATGTTCGCAAGTCTCGTAGAAATTTCAATTTCTTCCATGATCCTCTCTTCTACTTGAAAATATTAATAGTATGTACTCATTCTATTCTATGCATTCATTTAAGTTTATAAATTAAAAACAATGACACTAATATATGCTCGATTCCTCTGCCATTCTGTGAAGCGCTTCAACACTCCATTGGCTTAGTGAGTTTACAATTTCTGTGAAATACCTTACAGTTTCATCTAGGTTAAGAAGCCAAAATATCGCTGCACAGAATCTCCCTATAAGTTATTCAAGTGTTTTAACAAGATAAAGCAAAAAGACCAATCTTTCATGATTTTTTCTAGGGTCCAAGATTTCTGGTATTCTATTTCTTTAGACAGGATTTGTTCACATAGGCTGACGAAGAGCTGTAAACATTTTGACCCATAAAGAGTAACTGCCCCCAAACGCCCGCAATGGGCAGTTTTCACAGGATACTTTGATGTCATTGGCAGGTCCAAATTTTCTGTCTGAAGCTCTCCAGGACTCATTATCCCTCAGTAATTTTAACACCTTCCCAAGGCTTCAGTCATGTATCTGGTTGCTGAGAAGAAAAATAAAATGCTTTTTAAATCTAATTTTTTTTGGTCTGTCTCTACAAAGAGCAGATCATTTAGAAACTAAACACAGAACATTTTCAGTCTCTTTTTTTTAGTTGTAAGCGCCCTTATTCATTCCTATGTGTAGCTTCCTTAGAAAGGGATTTTTCTTTTGGCAATGAAAGCATTTGGTGAAGATAGTAGGAAGTATAGCATAGAAATAATATGCATACATATATGTCATCTTTACTGAATTCTCAATACATTTGTTTCTGGAGACCAGTGAATAGTACTTAAAATATAGCAGTAACTATTACTAATCAAAAGCCTTAGGAGTGGTAACCAAGCAGTAAATCAACCTAATAATCTCTGCAAAAAATAAGTTTAAAATATGAAAGTTTGCAGTATGAAAAGTCTCATACTGTAGCACAAAGAGGAATTTTTCAATATATCAAATTTTATATTTAGGGATAAAATTTTGGCTTTTTTTGTATAACTAATAATTTACTGAAATATGTTATTTTAAACAAAAGAATTGATTCTACCAAGGATGATGCTTATCTCTTTGTCAACAAAAACTTAAATTATTTAACTTAAAAACAAACATCTAATTAAGAAAAAAAATCAGCCTATTTCTGATTTATCTGAAATACAGAGATATTTATGTGTAAAACGAATGCATCTGTAAATTATAAAGAAATTATGTGTTTGTTATTAGAGTAAACATATGTCCTGGTTGACCTATCTCTGATATAGTATTGGTTTATGCCTGTTGTCCCTGCATAATTCTTAAGAGAACCTTCTTTCATTTTCATAATTGAAAATGCCATCATTGAATAATTTTCTTTCTTCTTAAAGAATATACTGTATGAATTAATCATGCCTTATTTTAATGTAGCCCTTGTGTATTTATGCTTTTGTCTCCACTATATAAACTTAACTTTTAATTCTGTGATGGTTGATGTTGTTAATTTGTTAGCCTTAGCAATTAACTTTTATACCTATCAATAGTGTAGCTACTTTTATCAGTTATTTTCTAATGCATTAATTTTAACCATCTATGGCCTGAATATGCTCTTTCTTGAGCTTAAAGGATTGCAGCAAAAAAAGATCTATGTGACAAATCCAATTTAACAATTTTTAACCCATATATCTTTAAACATTTTTAAATATTATGGGTCTTAGTATAATCAAGTTGAATACATTTAGGTATTGGTTTTAATGTTAATTATCTCTAGTGTCTTTTTGGTCATAAACATTTATTCGATAGCCAAATTTTAGAGGAGAGTTTAGAAGAAATAATTAACATATTCGGATGTACCTCTCTTTCGTGAAATATATCACAGTATTAGTTGAGCCATCTCTCTCTAGAACCACTTTACTCCTTTTTAACATTCTCACCTACCTAGAATGTTAGTGAGCCTGAAAAATATTCATTCATTCACTAAATTGTTATACCTATCACTATTAGGCGCAGTAAAAAATATATATATATGGATATAAATGGATATAAAATGGAGAATCTGTGGTTTCTACTTTTTAAAACTTTCATGGAATAATTGGGAAGAAAAGTATATATTATAATGTCACTGACTTTTGTCAAAGCCCTCCTTAATGCTTAACAGATGTGCATACAAGCATGTGCATACAAACAGACCACATGTACATACAGATATACTCCACTTCTATGCTATAGTCAAACTCTAAGTTTGGACAACAAGAATCTCCATCCACATATGCCTTGTTGATTCACTGGGGTCCCCTAAGAGTTGCTGTGGATATTTGACTGAGAACTTTTTAGTAACTCTTAGTACGGGAGGAATAGAAAGCAATGTTGAACTGAAAGCAATACTTTATAATTTCTTTTTGGTATGCAATAAATAATTTGTTCTGCTTAGAAGAATATTGCATTTCGAAGTTACTGGCCTGTACTTGGCTAATCAAAGGCATTTGTACCTCCAGAAAATACATTGACTAGAACCCCAAAGACTGTGTGTTTGACTCACTGTATTGAGGATCCACATTAATGATATGTCCAGATGCGGGAGTTCTTGGCCTATGATGATTTGCAAATGTCACCTCACAAAACATGTGCATCTTTTCAGTAAATTGTCATTGTTCACTGAAAATGCATAGATTACTTCTCTGGTCACTTAGCTGAAACAAGCAATGATTATAATACAGTATTAAATGATATAATAAAAATACGTTCAAAATATTATGAGAGTTCAAGAGTGAGCATAATCATTTTTTTTTCTAAATGAACCACAAAAGACATTACAGAGAAGCAGATATTAGAGCCATATGAGTGAGTTGCAACTCTCCAGACAGACAAAAAGAAATAAGCATTTTTAGAGAGATATTCCTAGCACTTGGCATAGCTCAGGCCACTTGAAAATGAGGTGCCTTAAAATTACACAGATACACATGCAAATACTTTCATATATTCTTATTTAATAATAAATATATTTGAAAATCTGTTTCTCTTAGTCCAAGTGAAAATTATATTTTATTTTGAGCTGCAGTGGATTTAAAATCCTCAGTCACCAGTAGCATACTATATTGCATCTAAATTGGCATTTCGAATATTAGATTCAATATTTATTTATGCTTCTCTTGGCACTATTTCACATTAAATAGAAGTTTTTGAGAAATAAAATATGGCATATTTGAAAATAAAAGCTTTTCTATCTTATTTAGTTTTATTTGTATGTATTTCAACATAGCCAATATCCCATTTTAACTTCCTCTTTCTATATACAGCCCTGAGTTTTTCTTTTTATTTATAACATATATTTTGCAATAGAGAGCAATGAATATTACATTAATTCTGAAAATGTCATTTTATTTTATTAATGTAAAGTAACATTGATAAATCTTTTAATTTTGTTGCCAATACCTGTCACATGATCATTTGCTTTGTTATTCTCTAATGATTATAGAGTGTAATATTACTCAAGATGAAGACACTGAATTTTTTATATTTAAATATACACATTTAAGAGGTAAAAAGATTTTTCTTTTGTAGACAATATTCTCACTTTCCAATATAATCAAGTGAATTGCAATTGTCTTCTCTGATTTCTGTTTATTTGTTTCCCTTTAGAGCACATATTTTCATTTTTATTTTTCCTACAAGGGAATGAGTCTAAAAATTTCCATATCTTGACTAGTTCATGAAAATACATATAAATCTAGTTATTATGTTATTAAATTTCAGAAGCACTCACAAGCAATTTAGAAACAAATGCAACCAGTTATGAAAACTTCAATAAAATAATTTTATTTCATTTCCAATAGACATATGCTAAAAGGAGACAAACATAGAAATCAACAGACCAAACTCCTGAAATCTTTTAGAAACATACATCATCATCTGTTTGATTAAAAAATACTTTGAATTAGAAATTTTAGACTAATTTATATTACTCTTGCATGGCATAATCTCTGGCATAGCACATCTTTATTTAATTATTATTATTATTTTTTGAGATGGAGTCTCACTGTATTGCCCAGGCTGGAGTGCAGTGGCACGGTCTTGGCTCACTGCAACCTGCGCCCAACCTCCACCTCACAAGTTCAAGAGATTCTCTTGCCTCAGCCTCCCGAGTAGCTGGGATTATAGGTGCCCGCCACCATGCCCAGCTAATTCTTGTATTTTTAGTGGAGATGGATTTTCACCATGTTGGCCAGGCTGGTCTTGAACTCCTGACCTGAGGTGATCTGCCCACTTAGGCCTCCCAAGGTGCCGGGTTTAAAGGCAAGGAGCCACTGCAGCCAGCCCTATTAAATTGTCTTTAATTGTCCTATATATTATAATTCATTTAAGTTTAATTATTCTAAAATATCCATGTGCTTGTTTTTTTTCACATCCAGTATCCACCTAAATAACTAATTGTTTAATTTTCACTTCTCCTTCATACCCTTCGATACAGATTAGTCTGCATTGTCTCACTATGTGTATGTGTACGTGTGTGTGTGTATGTTTGTGTTTAACATGAATATTTGAAGAGTTGAGGCTAACTGTTTTATAGAAAGTCACGATCTGAATCTGAGTGGGTCTTTGCTCATTATTAGATTCCAGTTAAACATTTTTTCTAACAATACTACTGAAGTAATGGATAATATATTATTATTGTATTATAATAAGTAAATATTATTTACTTTCCATTGCATCACACTAGAAGACACACTGTCATTTCATCTTATTGGTGAGGCTAAATTTGATCCCTTGATTAAATGAGTATTCACCAGAGCTCTCTCATGTAAGGGTACCTTATTTTTATTTTCTTTATTATTTATAAGTAATTCAAGGGGTAATAATTTTAAGAATTTACAATAATGATTTTCTAGGTTTACTGTTCTTTTATGTTTAGTAGCTAACATTCTTCTATGAAGGGCCTTCCCTTTTCCTACTTTTCAAATGTCAATAGAATACGTGCGTTTTAAAAATTTGATACGATTTACATTTCACTTTTTCTGTTTTCTGGTTGTTGAAATACTTTCAAATTCAAGAGCCAGGCCAAGCAGTTCAAGGGAGCCCTGTGTCCTGTTCACATGTTTTTCTTAGTCTTCTAACTTGTCCCTGCTTTCTGGCAAAATAAAGTATTCCAGACTTACCTTGTTTTCCCTGTCGCTGACCTAAAATTTTCAACTTATTCAAAAAGTCTTGATTTCTTTTAGTCAAGACTTATAGATAGCAAATATAGAGGTAATATGAGAGCTTTGCTACTGGAGTAGTGTAGCTTTTAAATCTTTTCAGAGTACAAAGATGACATGTATTTCTAAAATATGATTAATTCGTACCTCTACTTCCAATTCATATAAATAAATCATAGCATTTTCCCTTTTCTTCCCACTCCCATTGCTGTAATTTTATTTTCTTAGAGTAAGAACACTGCTTCCCCCCAATATTAGTATATTTACTCATCTGCTTCATCCTATAATACACACAAAATAATTTCAAAATCAGTACAGCAATGGCATGTCCAAAAGAAAAAAAAAATTAACATTCAAGATATGTTGCCTTTTTTTTTCATTAGGATAGATTCACATATAGGATATGTAGGCTGGGTTCAAATTTTACTTGATTTATATATTTTTTTATCAGGAAGTGCATGTGTGTGTGCATGTATGCATGGTTATATTATCAATTTAATATAAATATATATTTTTTACTGTTGAATACAATTTTAGAGTTGTTTGTGATGATTTTTGTGTAATTTTATTATATTCAAGAAAAAACTACATAAAAGTGTAAATCACATTAAAATTATAGATATCTCTATCATGCCTGTCCATTCCCTATCATTCTTTATGGCTCAGTATTTCTGTTTGCTTCTGATTTATCTTTCCTAAGTTTACTCTTCAAAACATGCAAATATATTATTTCTTATACCTTTTTTATTTTTTGAGGCAGAGTCTCGCTCTGACACCAGGCTGGAGTGCAGTGATGCAATCTTGGCTCACTGCAACCTCTGCCTCCTGGGCTCAAATGATTCTCATACCTCAGCCTCCCAAGTAACCAGGACTACAGGCGTGCACCACCAGACCCAGCTAATTTGTATATTTTTAGTAGAGATGGGGTTTCACTGTGTTGATCAGGATGGTCTCGATCTCTTGACCTTGTGATCTGCCTGCCTCAGCCTCCCAAAGTACTGGGATTACAGGTGTGATATTTCTTCTACATTATTAAACAAAAGGTTCTGTGCTGCCTAATCTATATACACTTAACCAATATTTCTCATTCTTTGTTATAGCTGCATGTTTCTCCATTGTGTAGATGTTCCATGGTTTAATTAACAAGCATTCTATGTGTCACAGGATCCTTTACATGCTGCTTTGCCAGCCAGAAACCTCTGTGGCTGGTGGCACTTCTGCTTGAGTTTTGCTCACATGGGCTGTACTTGTTCTGAACACTCGGCCTAGTAGGCTGTGCTTGGTTCATGTTACCAGCCTGGATCCCATGCTCTCCAAGGGCAAACCAGGCACAGAGTGGTGAGAGTGTGTCAGTGAGAGAGCACAGGGTCTGGCCACTGCACATAACCAGGTGCATTGGCTGCTGTGTTGGGGCAGACAGCTCCAGGCACCATCACAGGTGCTGGCTGCTATTGGACCAAGCATACCACAAGGGTCTTTTGCTGTGAGCGCCAGCATCTGGACAAGAGGAACATGGTGGTGCCCAAAACCTTGAAGATGCCAGCAACTGCAGAGCCCCAAGAGGTGGGAGTGGCAGGCGTGTTAACGCTGTCTCCTTCCCACTGCCCACAGTGCAGCAAATATGTTGGGGACTGTTTCAACCCCTTTGTGTTAAAGTTCATTCAGTCCCCCAGCCTCACTTGTGAGCTGGCCTGGCCCTACCATTGCTTCCTGTCATGTGTGGCAGCTGCCTGACTCTGGCAGAGGGTGTGAGGGCTATAGTGTTATAGCTCTGGCTTGGGGAATCTCAAGGTCTGGGCCCCCAGAAAAGTCATGGCTCTTCACTTCCATAGTTCAGTGAATGGAAGCATGTCACTGTCCACAGCTAGGCAAGCCAGCCAGAGAAGTATTACAGTCCTTTTCATGCTCGTGGTTTGGCGGGTCTTGAGTTCTTGTCCTGCATCCAGGAAGAATGATGTTACACAGACAACTGGAGGATAAGCAAGATGAAGAAGAGTCTTATTTAGTGGCAGAACAGCTATCAGTGGAGAGGAGAAACAAAGTGGATAGGTCCTAGCTGCAGACAGATAGTCCTAACCTTTGTCTGAGTCCGGCTGAGTCTGGGGTTTTTATGAGCTCAGAATGGAGGAAGTACATGCTGATTGGTCTATGGGAGGGCCCAGAAAAAGCACTGCCCAACTGACCAAAATGAATCAAGGAAGTTCCCACTCCAGTGGTGGACCGCACCCAGAACTGGCAGCCCTTCCCCCAGGCTTCAGGCCATCCTTGACTTGAAAGTTGGGCCTTACTGGTTGCCTGCCCCTTCCCACCTAGGAATCTGTCTGCCTCCCACCACCATCATATAGATGAGTATTAAGAGTATTGTGAGTATTGGGGTATTGTGAGTATTAAGATGAGTATTGAGAGTATGATTTATGGCCAGGTGTGGTGGCTTACACCTGTAATCCCAGCACTTTCGGAGGCTGAGGAGGGCAGAGTTCAAGACCAGCCTGGCTAACATAGTGAAACCCTGTCTCTACTAAAAATTTTTTTTAAAAAATAGCCAGGCATGATGGCACATGCCTATAGTCTCAGCTACTTGGGAGGCTGAGGCAGGAGAATCACTTGAACCTGGGAGATGGAGGTTGCAGTGAGCCGAGATTGTACCACTGCACTCCAACCTGGGTGACAGAGTGAGATTCCATCTAAAAAAGAGTATTATTTACATTACTACTAGTGTAATTACTGTATTACTAATACAGTATTATATTATTACAGATAACACTTTCATTGGTGACTTTGCACTAAGTTTGTGTGTTTGTACTTTTGTGTGTGTGTGTGTGTGTATTGGTGGAATGTATTACCAGTTAATTTCTAGAAAATAGATCAGTGTTTCAAAGGTTAAATGCATATATACTTTTAAAAAATATGCTAGATCTCATTTTACAGAATACATTTTCTGCACTCCTGATAGTAACATGTGAGTTTACTTCTCACACAGTGGTTTACTTCTGTCCTTTAGAAGAAGAAAATTAAGATTCATTCGTACCCAATTAAAATGAACAAAGGATCTGAATAGCTATTTCACCAAAGAAGATAAAGAAATGGCAAATAAACATATGGGTATATATTGAACATTATTAATCTTTATGAAAATTTGAATTAAAAACACAAAAACGTTTGACTTCACACATATTAAAATGTTAAAAAGGTTACTATCAAGTGCCCATGAGAATGAAGAACAATAGGAATTCTCATAAGATGGAACAACAACTTTGGAAAATAGTTTTACACTTTTCTTACAGAGATAAACATCCATCTACCATAGACTCATAGATTCTATACCTATGTAATTAAATAATTACACATATTTAATACCACAGCTATTAGATGAAAAATTAATAGCTTTACAAAGAAGTGTATAGAAATATCAAGCAACTTTATTCATAACAGCCTAATTGATCATTAATTAATAAAAAATTTAAAAATATGTGATTTACTGGGAGTAAGAGAGAGGTTGTCTATAAAAGGATATAATGAAAAGATCACTGGATGTGATGGAACTGAAAGAAATTGTGGTGGTAGCTACACAATTCAGTGCATTCTTTATGACCCATAGAAGAGTACATCACAAAATACCTGGATTTTACTCGAAGTACATGTCTAAAAATATCAGCTGTGTATAAGGGGAGAGAAGGAATGCAGATTGTTACAAATGAATCTGTGTTTCAAATAAAAAGGAAGAGAAATGTAAGAGCTGATCTATATGACTTTGTAAAATTGCATTTTAGTTGAATATTGTAAAATTAAAGGCAAAAAGAACTATTCATATACCTTGAAACCTAGTTTATTGTCAATTTGTTTTTACAGAGCATGAGTTAGAAATTAAAAACTAATCATATTACAGAGTTGAATAAATAATAAATCCCATATTGTAGACAGTGAAAGCCAGATTTCTCACTGTTGAAAAATGAAGGTGAGTTATAAGGAAAAGAGATAACTAGAATAAAAAGTATGATGTTGGAAGATAGTTACAGAAATCAATATCAAAATTCTCCAGTATAAAAAAGCCAGACTCCTTGGATAACTTGTTGAGTGATGGACTGAAATAGGGGAATTAAAAGGTGAACTTGGGGTATCTTTAGTGCCAGAAAGTAACAGAGAGAACAAAATAAAAATAGAAAATAAATAAAGAGAGCATATCAAAAGGGCATATAATCCACCTGAACATTCCCCCAGCAGCCAAAGTTAGAATAACTTGAACTAACTAAATAAATACAATATTGGATTATAATCCCCACAAAAATAAGTAATCCTTAGTCCACATGTATATACATAAGTGAATACATAGGTTAAAGGAGAAAGTGTCAACTTTTTCTTACAAAAAAACCAATTAATACATATGGAAGAATTAAGGGAAATATAATTTCACAACTAAGTTAAGATAATAATTTTCACAAGCAAAATTCTTCTAGGATCCTGAGATTACTGGGAAAAAGTTGAAACAGAAATAGGATATTTACATATATCAAAGACTTCTCTTCCCCCAAATATTTGATATTTACAAGTGGCAAAGTGATAATTTTGTCTTATGTAATACAGGCAAACCCACATTAGCCAGGTGATAAAAGTGAACATAACCACGCAAGTTGATATAATGTGCCACTCAGTATAATGAACTGAGAAGGGCACATCATCCAAGTGATATCCTTCCTCATAATCAATAACTTCATCCAGTCATAGGAAAACATTAGACAAACCCAAATAGAAAGCATTCTATAAAATAACTCAGTGGTACTCTTTAAAATTGTCAAAGTTATAAAGGACAAGAACATATTGGGGAATTGTCACAGATTGGAAGAAAATTAAACTCAGTGGGAACTCCGGGAAAAGAGAGAGAGAAAAGCATTAGCACAAAAACTTGGAAATTCAAATACCTTTTGAAAACTTGTTAAAAATATCAGACTAAGGTTAATTTCTTAGCTTTAATGCAATGCTGTGGTTATGTAAGATGACTTAAAGAAAACCATGTTATGTGCAAGTTCTGTGCTTTTGTTGTTTTGAGCAGCTTTACTGAGATATAATTCATATGCCATACAATTCACTGATTTAAAGTATTAATTCAATGTATTGTAGTATGTCTGCAAGTTCTGAAAATGATGGCACAATCTGATTTGACATAATTTCGTGCTCTCTAAACTGAAACTTACATCTATTACATTCCCTCCCCTCAATATTCCCTATCCCCATCTTCAAGCCACCACTTATTAACTTTGTATCTCTAAAAATCTACCTGTTCTGGACATTTCATATAAATGAAATGGAATCATACAATATTTGGTGTTTTGTGACTAGCTTCTTTCACTTAGTGTAAGTTTTTCAAAGTTTATGTATTATTATTTAGCTATTCTAGTGGGTGTGAAGATCACCCACCATAACTTATATTTAGGTTTTCTTATTGACTAATATTGCTCAGCATTCTTTCAAGTAGTTGTTGATCATTTGTTTACCTCCTTTGGATGAATGGCTGTTCATAAAATTTGTCCATGTTTGTATTATTTTTATTACTGAATTATGAGTATTTTATATATTCTGAATACAAGTCCCCTGTCAGATATAGGATTTGCAAATATTCTCTCTCATTCTGTTGGTTGCTTTTTCACTTTTGTGATGGTATTGTTTACAGCACAAAATTTGTTTTTATTATATCAACTAATTCATTTTACCTATTTCATTTTCTCTTTTGTCTTTTGTGCTTCTGGTGTCTTATTTCAGAATTCAGTGTCTAACTCAAGGTCACAAAAAATTATTGTAACTTTTCTCCTAAGAGTATTATAATTTTAATCTCTTATATTTTGGTCTGTGATCTATTTTGAGTAATTAGAATGTATTGTGTAAGGTAAAAGTAAAACTATTCCTTTGCATGTATCTATTTGCCTCAGTACCATATGTTAAAAAGAAGATTTTTTTCCCCATTGAATTGTCTTGACATGCTTACTGAAAATCAATTAACCATAAATGTAAGGGCTTAATTCTGTACTCCAAATTATGTCTTATTGATCTGTATATCTATTCTTATGTCAGTACTACATTGTCTTGAATATTTAGTTTTATACTAGGGTTTGAAATGAGGAGATGCGATTTCTCCAATTTTGTAACTCTTTTTTAAGATTCTTTGGCTATTCTGAGTCCCCTGCATTTCCACATAAATTTAGTATGCAATTGTCAATTTCTGCAAAAAGCCATCTGGAATATTGATAGAAATGTCTTGAATCCATAGATCAATCTGGAGAGTATTGCTATCTTAACAATAGTAAGTTAGAGTTATGTTGTCATTTAGTGTGAGGTGGAAATAATTTCTACAAAAGTAAGCCATGGAGCTGTATTCTTTTAAACATTTTTTTTTCCTGGATATTCTCTAAACCTACACTGTCTTACATGGTAGTTACTAACCATGTAACCATATGACTGGCTCTTAGTGTGGCTGGAACGGTGGCAAAATTGAATTTGCAATTTTATTTATTTTAGTTAATTTAAACTTAAGCTTTTATACCTATTTTATCCAGTAATTAGAAAACATTTAAATGTGTTTGAAATAACCTGGATATGTGAGTCTACTTTATCAACTGCAACTATAATAGCTAATTATTGTCAAATGGAGATATAATAGCTAATTAATAATAATAGTCATTTTAATAGTATTTAACTTAATCTTAGGTATCAACTGTACTAAATGCATTCTTTGACTATCATACCTATAATACTTTATTATATTTAAACTTTATAAACTTAATTATTAAATGCTAGTGAGTTTTTAATAAGCGTCAGCTTCCAGAAATGAAGATGACTGTCTCACACTTCCACCTCACGTCTGCTACTTTTCTCTTACAGGAGAGCTATCTGAGGCCTTTCTTTTTTTTTTTTTTTTTTCTTTTTGAGATGGAGTCTCACTCTGTCACCCAGGCTAGAGTGTAGTGGCACCATCTTGGTTCACTGCAACTTCTGCCTCCCGGGTTCAAGCAATTCTCTTTCCTCAGCCTCCCAAGTAGATGGGGTTACAGGTGCATGCTGTCATCACCCCGGACTAATTTTTGTATTTTTAGTAGAGATGAGGTTTCACCATGTTGTCCAGGCTGGTCTTGAACTCCTGACCTCATGATTTGCCTGCCTAGGCCTGCAAAGTGCTGGGATTACAGGTGTGAGTCACCGCACCCGGCCGTCCGTCTTTCTTTATTTGCCTACAACTCCTGTAGATTCTTGAAGGGCAAGAGCTTGGAACTGAACTATATATTTTTTGACAGTTACATTTAGCAAATACTATAAAAGTGACATTTATATATAAAATTAAATTCACGTATGAGTAAATATTCTATGTTTCATAATTGAAATACTAGTTTTTCACCAATGTGTGGCTCTAATATGCTGGAAAAGAGCTTTTCTTAAATATCAGGCACATTTCTAAGATGTGGATACAATATTATTTCCTTCAAGGATAAGTTGCAAAACAATATCAGGAATCACATGAATATTAAAATTCATGTTTCTCTATATGTAAACATGTGTCTTTACTTCCTAAAGAAAATACTATCAGCTTAAAATGTCTACAAAGTCCCAATTAAAAACATATTCCCTTAATATACAATGTTAAATGAAGCCAACTGCTTAGTATCCTCATGTGCTTTTGATTACTGTTAAGAGTAATTCAACGAATAAAAAGTGTTGTATTTAGCAAAGAAGTTTGAGGAAAAGCTTAATGAAGTAAGAGTTAGTTAATCATAGGTATACTTACTGTAAGTGTGCATATTTTTAAAAGCTAGTATAATGTATAAATATTTATCCAGATTAAAGACAATGCCTTAAAATTCAGTAATGATTAAATGTTATCAAAGTATTCAGCAGAGTTCTTAAAAGTATCTTCTATTTCCAGAATTTAAACACTACAAAAGTATGCAAAACATAAATTGCTTGATAAAGCATTGCAGAAATAACAATAAGTACATTTTGATAAATTGCAAAAAGTTCTTCAGAAAAACTGTGGCCTTTAAAATATTTTAAAACTGTGTTTTAAAATATTATAGTATTGATTTTCAAAATAACATTCTTCTTCAGAAATACCTGTATATTTGTCAAATATCTGACTATTGTTATCTACTAACAGTAAACCTCTTCACTTTAAATGACAAAAGTGAAATGTTACAAGCCCAGTATGTATTCAAAGGCACTGAAGTTACCCATTGTTTCTGTAATAATTACACTAGAAAATAATTTTTAGTCAGTGACATTGGAATATGCAAAAAGTACAGTAATTTTGGTACAACTGTGAACTTACATAAGGTTCATGATTATTTTATCGCTGGCTTAAGATAGCAATCAATTACCTATAAATATGCAAGTTTCTTCAATTATTGCAGTGAAAATAACATAGAAAAACACATCTCAATCTTCATTACTATGTACTCATACAATTTTGAAAAAATATTTTATATCAAAATTAAATTTTTTATAATTTTTTTTTTACTCTAAGTTTTAGGGTACATGTGCACAATGTGCAGGTTAGTTACACATGTATACATGTGCCATGTTGGTGTGCTGCACCCATTAACTCATCATTTAACATTAGGTATATCTCCTAATGCTATCCCTCCCCCCTCCCCCCACTCCACAACAGGCCCTGGTGTGTGATGTTCCCCTTCCTGTGTCCATGTGTTCTCATTGTTCAATTCCCATCTATGAGTGAGAACATGTGGTGTTTGGTTTTTTGTCCTTGCAATAATTTGCTGAGAATGATGGTTTCCAGCTTCATCCATGTCCCTACAAAGGACATGAATTCATCCATTTTTATGGCTGCATAGTGTTCCGTGGTATATGTGTGCCACATTTTCTTAATCCAGTCTATCATTGTTGGATATTTGGGTTGGTTCCAAGTCTTTGCTATTGTGAATAGTGCCGCAATAAACATACGTGTGCACATGTCTTTAGAGCAGCATGATTTCTAATCCTTTGGGTATATACCCAGTAATGGGATTGCTGGGTCGAATGGTATTTCTAGTTCTAGACCCCTGAGGAATCGCCACACTGACTTCCACAATGGTTGAACTAGTTTACAGTCCCACCAACAGTGTAAAAGTGTTCCTATTTCTCCACATCCTCTCCAGCACCTGTAGTTTCCTGAGTTTTTAATGATCGCCATTCTAACTGGTGTGAGATGGTATCTCATTGTGGTTTTGATTTGCATTTCTCTGATGGCCAGTGATGATGAACATTTTTTCATGTGTCTTTTGGCTACATAAATGTCTTCTTTTAAGAAGTGTCTGTTCATATCCTTTGCCCACTTGTTGATGGGGTTGTTTGTTTTTTTCTTGTAAATTTGTTGGAGTTCATTGTAGATTCTGGATATTAGCCCTTTGTCAGATGAGAAGATTGCAAAAATTTTCTCCCATTATGTAGGTTGCCTGTTGAGTCTGATGGTAGTTTCTTTTGCTGTGCAGAAGCTCTTTAGTTTCATTAGATCCCGTTTGTCAATTTTGGCTTTTGTTGCCATTGCTTTTGGTGTTTTAGACATGAAGCTCTTGCCCATGCCTATGTCCTGAATGATATTGCCTAGGTTTTCTTCTAGGGTTTTTATGGTTTTAGGTATAACATTTAAGTTTTTAATCCATATTGAATTAATTTTTGTATAAGGTGTAAGGAAGGGATCCAGTTTCAGCTTTCTACATACGGCTAGCCAGTTTTCCCAGCACCATGTATTAAATAAGGAATCGTTTCCCCATTTCTTGTTTTTGTCAGGTTTGTCAAAGATCAGATGGTTGTAGATAAGCGGCATTGTTTCTGAAGGCTCTGTTCTGTTCCATTGGTCTTTATCTCCGTTTTGGTACCAGTACCATGCTGTTTTGGTTACCGTAGCCTTGTAGTACAGTTTGAAGTCAGGTAGCGTAATGCCTCCAGCTTTGTTCTTTTGGCTTAGGATTGACTTAGCAATGTGGGCTCTTTTTTGGTTCCATATGAACTTTGAAGTAGTTTTTTCCAATTCTGTGAAGAAAGTCATTGGTAGCTTGATGGGAAGCTATAATTGTTTTTATATACCCTGGATGAAGGGTTTTATCTATATTATGGGGTAATGCTCTATAAGCAAATAAATTTAAAGTATAAAATCACAAATAAAATGTAGTATACTTTTTTCTGAAGAAGAAATGTCTATTTTCTTGTGTTCCATGATCTCTAGTTTCTTGAGGAAAGCAAAAATATCTGAAAGAAACTTCTTTATATTAAATGTCTCCATTCATAATTTTAGAGCAAGAAAACAAAGGGAATGCAGAAACAACAAAAAGAGGAAAGGATGAAAGGATGGAAAGTGGAAAGGAAGAAAATAGGCAAGCGAGAAAGGAATAAAAGGAAGAAGAAATTAAGGGAGGGAGGGAGGAAGGAAGAAGGAAGGAAGGAATAGAGGAAGAAAGAAAGGAAAGGAAGGAAGGAAGGAAGGGAGAGAAGAAGGAAGGAAGGAAGGAAGAAAGAAAGGAAGGAAAAGACCCTTCCCAGTTCTTCACAGTTTACAGAGGGGCAGGAGCCCAGCATTTTTTTTTTTCTTATACTCCTTGATAGGAAATAAAGATATTGTGAGAAGAATTCTATTATTTTTTGCTTTTCAAAAATTTCTTTGGAGTATAGAGATTTTCCACTTAAAGTAAATTTAGTTACCTATACATTAAAAACTCTATACATAGATTTACTTAAAAGAATAAAATGCCAATTTTCCAAGAAGATATATACCTAATGAGACTTACACCAACTAAAAATGGAAGGTTATCAAAATCCCCCTGCTCCAAATATCTCAATAAGATGCTCTAGGCCCTTAGAGTTTTAGGGTGAGTTTGATATATTTGGAACGGATAATTTCTATCCCTAACTGAAATATTTATTGCTTCAACTGCTGAGTGCCACTGGGCCACAGCCTTCAGCTTTCAGCATTTCAGAGATTGCTTCAGATTCAAGAGCTGAGTCACCCAAGGTCATTCTCCTTCCTCAAAAAGAACATACCACGCAGTCACTACTAAAAAACAAAATAGTTGGAGTGAACATATTAATATCAAAATAGATTCTTAGGTAATATGTATTACTAAATGTCAAAAGAAAAATTTGCAATGCAAAAAGTCTACCCCAATGGAAATTTTAAACTTGTATGACATAGTTTTAAGTTATACACAGAAAAAAAGCAGAACTAAAATTAAAAGCAAATCCATAGACATAAAGATTTTGACAGAAAACAAGCAGATACCCCACCACCAAAAAAAATGGTATGTATATGAAGATTGGAATAACCATATCAACCAAATCAACCTGATATTTCATAATCCTAAACCTTAAAAATGCAAAATAATTATCCAAAGAGCACTATTTATTATAGTCAGTCGTATGCTAGCCATCAAACAAGTTTAAATGAACAATAAATATCCAGATTATATATGAAATAAACCAAATATTAATGACATAAATATAATTTTTAAATCCAGAAATATTTAAAAATTAAGCAATATTGTTGTCAATCATCCAGGAAGAAAAATAAAAATAGTAATAGCTATTAGAAAAGCAAACATTGAAATGAATAAAAATTAAAGTATGACCTAAAAATCTAGCAGAACTAAACTAAAGTAGTGCTTACAGAAAATGCATATTTTTAATGAATATATTAGAGAAAAATGTTTAACATCTAAACGTCAAATATCTAAATTTTTTCAAAAATCTTCAACATATACCCAGGGGAAGCCAAAGAAAGTAGAAAACAGGGAAAAATGAAAATAAGAACTGAAATTAGTAAACCAGAAAGCAAGTTTAGGTCAATAAAGTAAAATTTTAGTTATTTTTAGAAGAATAAATAAAACTAAAAAACTCAAACACTGATCAAGAAAATAAGGGAAAACCCCCATAAATACTTATATAAAAAATGGACTTTAGTAACAAACTAAAAAGTAACAAATAACCTCATTATATAATGATAAAGGGTTACATATATCAAGAGGATATAACATTTTAAATTTATATACATCCAACACTGGAGCAACTAACTATATACAGCAAATCTTAATAGATCTGAAGAGCAAGATAGACTGCAATACAATAACAGGATATTTAAATACTCCACTTTCAACAATAGGCAAATTATCTAGACAGATAATTAATTAGACATTGGACTTGAACTATACTTCAGTGCAAATGGACCTAGCAGACATTTACAAAGCATTTAATCAAACAGCAGCATAATGCACATTCTTAAGTGCACAGGAAAAATTCTTTAGGATGAATTATGTATTAGGCCACAAAACAAGTCTCAACAAATTTAAGAAGGTTGAAATCATATAAAGTATCTTTTTTAACCACAATGGAATAAATCTGAACATCAATAGCAAGAAGAATTTTGGAAAAATCACAGATGTTTGAAAATTAATGTGCTGTTGACCAGCTTATCGGTCGAAGAGAAAATTAAAAGGGAAATTGAAAAATATCTGGAGATAAATGAAAAAAAACACAACATGTCAAAACTTAGAGGATGTAGCAAAAGTAGTTCTAAGAGCTAGGTTTATGGCAATAAATGCCTATATATAAGAAAATTCAAATAAACAACCTAACACTACCCTCCAAGAAACTAGAAAAAGAAGAACAAACCAAGTTGAGTATCAGTAGAAGGAAAGCAATAATAATTAATAAACAGAACTAAATGGAATAAATACTAGAAAGACAATAAAAAAGATCAAAAGAAAAATAGTTTGTTCTTTGAAAATGTAATTGAAATCAACAAATCTTTAACCAGACTAAAAGAGAGAGAGAGAGAGAGAAAGAAGATTCGAATAAAATAGGAAATGAAAGAGGAGATATTGCAATTGATGCTACAGAAATATATAGAATCATGAAAGATGACTATGTACACAAACAAATTGGATAACCTGGAAGAAATGGATAAATTTCTGAAAACTTACATGCCAAGATGAAATCATAAAGAAATAGAGAATCTAAGCAGAGCAATACTGAGTAAGGAGGTTGAATTAATAATTAAAAATCTCCTATCTTAGAAAAGCCCAGGAACTGATGGCTTCACAGCAGAACTGTAGCAAAGATTTAAAGAACTAATACCAATCATCCTCAAACTCTTCTAAAAAATTAAAGAAGAGAAAATACTTCCAAACTAATTTTACGATGCAAGCATTCCTATGATACAAAAGTCAGACAATTCCTCTAAAAAAGAAAATCTAGCCAATATTCCTAATAAACATAGGTACAAAAATGCTTAACAAAATACTAGCAAATTAAATTGAACAGTGCACTGAAAATATCATTTACCATGATCAATGGGGATTTAGCCCTGGAATGCAAGAAAGCTTCCACATATGCAAACCAAAAAATGTGATAAACCACATTAACAGAATGAAGAACAAAAAGCAGACGATCATCTCAAAAGATGCAGAAAAAGACTTTAACAAACTTTAATCTCTTTTCATGAAAAAAACTACTAAATGCATTAGGCCTAGGAGAAATGTACCTCAACACAATGAAGAACATGTATTAAAAAACCTAGAACTAACCTCATACCCAAAGGTGAAAACTCGAAAGCTTTTCCTGTAGGATTAGGAACAAAACAAAGTTTCTCACTCTTAACCATTTCCAATACAAAGTCAACACACAAAAATCAGTAATGTTTCTTTACAATGAAAATAAACTCTCAGAAAAAAATTGAGAAATTAATTCCATTTATAATGGCATTAAAATACTTAAAAATAAATTTAATCAAGGAAATGAAAGGCTTTTATACTGAAAACTATACAATATTGATAAAAATGAAGATTATGTAAACAAGTGTAATGATATCCTGCGTTCACATACTGGAAGAATTAATACTGTTAAAACTTCCTTAAAACCCAAAGTGACCTACAAAGTCAATGTAACCCCTACAAAAATCCCAATGTAATTTTTCAAAAAATAGAAAATACGCTCCTGAAATTCATATAGATCCACAAAACACCCTGAATAGCCAAAGAAATAATGAACAAAAAGAATAAAGCTGAAGACATCACACTACCTGATTTCAAAATCTATTACAAAGCTATAGTAAAAGAAACAACATGATACTGGCATAAAAAAAATGGACACATTAACCAATGGAACCCTTATCTCAAAGCAAATACAAAAATCTACTCAAAATATATGAAGACTTAGCATAGGACCTCAAAATATAAAATTACTGCAAGAAAACACAGGGGAAAGCTCCACAATATTGTTCTGGGAAAGTATTTCTTTAATACGATCCTGAAATTATAGAAAACAAAAACAAAAATAAACAAATAAGATTTCATCAAACTAAAAAAAAACTTTAGCACAGCAAAGGAAACAATAATAGAGTGAAGAGAAAACTCAGGAATTGGGAGAAAATATTTGCAAATCATATATCTGATCAAGGGCTAATTTCCAAAATGCATAATCAACTCAATTCTATAGAAATAAAGCAACCTAATAAAACATAGGCAAAGATATTGAACAGACTTTTCTCAAAAGAAGACATGCAAATGTGCAACAGATACCTGAAAAGATGTTCAATACCACTAATCATTAGGAAAATGTAAATTAAAACATTTAAATTAATTTATATTAAAACAATATCACCTCACACATGTTAGAATTGTTTTTATTAAAAAAGATAAATGATAAATGTTGGCAAAGATGTGGAGAAAGGGGATCCCTCGTACACCATTGATGGGAATGCAAATTAATATATCAATTATGAAAAATAGTATAATATTTTCTCAAACAATTAAAAATAGAGCTACCATATGATCTAGGAATCCCACTTTGGGGTATAGATACAAAGGATTTGATATCAGTATGTTAAAAGGATGGCTGCACTTCCATGTACATTGCAGAACTATTCACAATAGCCAAGATATGGAATCAACCTATCAACACACACATACACACTTACACACACACACACACACACACACACACACACTGAGCTATACAATTTAGCTTTGAAAGAAAAGGAAATTCTGTCATTTGCAACATGGATGAACTTGGAGGACATTATATAACATGACATAAACCAGGCAAAGAAACAAATACTGCATGATCTTACTTATATGGGGAATCTTAAAAAGTTGAACTCATAAAAGTGGAGACTAAAATGATGGTTACCCAAGACTGAGGGAGAAGGGTGAATGGGAAAATGAGAGATTTTGATCAAGGGGTAAAAAATTTCAGCTAGACAGGAAGATTAAGTTTTAGTGATCTATTGCACAGAATATTGACTATAATTAATAATAATCCAGTGTATACCTCAAAATTGCTGAAAGATTAAGTTTTAAATGTTCTTGTCACAAAAATAGATTAAGTATGGGAGGTGCTGGATATGTTAATCTGCTTGATGTAATTATTCAATGATATAAACATACATAAAACATAGAGCATTTTATCCCATAAATCTATAAAATTATTTTTGTCAATTAAAAATTAAAAAAATAAAAATAAGAAAGAAATATCTTTATCCTGGTAGTTTTACTAATACATTCTATCCAATATTAAACAAAAAAATCAAATCTGTCAAAAACTAGAAAATAGTTTTTGACTCATTTTATGAGGTCAGTGTAAGCACAGCACCACTGGACCAAGTCATAAGAAGGGAATATTAAATGTCTCTTTTACCATAATAGATACAAAAATTCTAAACAAACATGTACAAAGTAAATCTAGAAATTTAAATGAATTAATAACATTGTGGGTTTTATTTTGGCAATGCAAGTTTGGATTAATGTTTGAAAAATCACTTAATGTAATTTTGTTCATTAACATTTACATAAGGTAAACTATATGATTATCTTAACTGATAACACAAGAAAACATTTGATAACATCCAATACCCTTTTCTCATAAAAAATAAAATGTTCAGTTAATTAGAAATAGAAGAGAGAATCTGGAATCTCTTAAAGGGTATCTTAGAAGATCTTTCAGTTAATGTCATATTTAATATATCAGAAGTAGACAAGATTGTAATATCAGCACTTTTAAGTATTTTACTTGATGTCCTAGACAAGTAAAATGCATACACAAGGATAAATAGAGAGACCATTGAAACATAACACATAGTCTGGAAACAGACTTGCACTTCTATGGGCCACATGATTAATTTTAAAAAGTCTTTTTATCTCAATGGGAAAATTGTGATTTTTGTTTAACTAATGAAGCTAGTTCAAATAATTGTCTAGTGGAAAAAGAATGAATCATACACTCCACACTAAAACCTCAAATTCAATCAAAAAGCTTCATAGCCCAACATGTGAATGACAATAAACTCCTAGAAGAAAAAAGAAAATATTAGGATATAAATGATGTTTTCAATTAACTATAAAAATTGAATTTTTTAATGAAATTTTTTTTCACAAAAGAAACATAAGAATGATAATTCAAGGTATACACTGAGAACACATATTTGCCAAATATATTAATATACAGATGTATGCATTTGCTATACATATATGTATGTAGATATATTTGTGTGTATATATTTTCTAACTGTCTACATCAACAAATGAGTTCTATTCAGAATACATGAAGAGTGTCTATTGATCGATAAGAAGACAGAAAAAATGGGGAAAAATCTCAGGCAATCACTTCAGAGTAACATTTTTACCAATAGTCAATAAGCATATGAAAAGGTGTTCAACATCGAGTTATTATAGTGTGTAAATGAAACCACAATAAGGTACCAATCATTGAATTTAATACTGAAATTAATAAAATATGCAAAATTAATATCGTTAGATATATCAGAGCACTGGTAAAAGTGCAAAGCAATCAGAACTGTCTTACTTTGCTAGTGGGAATATAAATGAACAATTTTGGAAAAGTGTTTGGTGTTATCCACTACAGTCAAACCTATCCCTATTCTGTCATTTAGCAATTCTTCTCCTAGATATGAACTCCACAAAATGAGTGACTTTCAAGCCACCAATAAATATGTTAAAGAATGATCTAGCATCTTTACTCATAATAGTCCTGAACTGGAAAAAACTCAAATGTTCATTTAAAATAGAATAGATAAATTAATTGTGGCATATTTACTGGAAGACTATACTGTAATCAAAACTAAAAACTACACAAAACATAGGTGGACTTTATATACCTAATATTGGGCAAATGAAACAAAATGCAAAAGGGACATGTGACACGTAATTCTATTTATATAGATTTTAAGAACAAGGAACATTTACCTATGGTGATAGAAATCAGTGTTGTGGTTACTTCTGGGAGTGCTGGACAAGGATATGACTAATGAAAGCCCTTTGGGTGGCTATCCGTGTTGTATATATTGACCAAATGACAGCTTTATTCTTAATATTTGTGCAACATAGAGTGTTATATCTCAACATACCCTCATAAAATTTCATTATTGATGCTAAATGGATATTGGATTATAGAGAAACAAAACTCGGAAACTCTAGTAGCAATCTAGCTAACAGTTGAAAGTAGCTTGTACTGAAGAATCAATAGAAATGAAGCAACAAATGGAGATGCAGAGGGTACTTTTGAGAACTGTCAGGACCTGTTCTTGGGTATAGCTTCTGACAGCAGGTGAAATAAAATGCTCCTTTAATTGGGAAGGATAAGGAAGAGTGGAGTCAATAGACATTCTTACACAGAACTGTAAATGTTAGATAGCAAGTCCTTAAATTCTCTGTAAGTAGTTATTTTCCAGAATGAGCACTTACCATGAAATAGAACAAAAGGAAAATGGGACAAAACAATTTCTAATTCTAAGTTTTACAACATATGGATTCTGATATATTCTTCTACTTAACTTATATTCATTCACAATGTAATTAAATTTCTTGTTTGCCTAGTTATGTGCTTAGTATGCTTATATCTGTTGTGATAAATTATCAAACAGTCTGAACAGCTGGCCAGTTTTTTTTAAAAGAAAACCTCATTAGAAATCACCAACTTATCTTTACATTCTTTGTACATGTAGTGCAAAATCTTAATTCATGCAGTTGTTTGTTAGGTGCAGACAGTCGGCCTCATTGATCTTGACATACAATAGATAAATTTTAGAAATGGGCTGTGGAGAATGATGATTTTTGCTCATTGCTATTTAAATATTTTATAATTAGAATGTCTATCTTGTTCAGAACAAGTATTTTTCAAACACTTTTTCATAATGTGTGTAAACCCTAATGAATTTAAATATTTTTTTCATTTTATATGTTTCTCATCTCTTAATATTTTGCTTTAGAATGACCAAATACTAGATATACTTTTCTCAGCAGAATATTATTATATGTATAAAAATATTTTCATAATTCTTCCAAAATACAGTTTACCACTCTTTAATATATATTCCATTTTTTGTAGCCTACTGTCAAAACGTCATTAATCAGTTATTTTTCTCATTGAAAATATCTTTAATTATTTCAGCATTTGGTTTAGTTTTCTACTATAGGTATCATTCAACAAAAATGATTATTTAAAAACTACTGAGACTTTTTATTTTACAGTAAAATAATCAATCAATCAAGCGGGCATGGTTGCTTACACCTGTAATCCCAGAAGTTTGGAAGGCCGAGGTGGGCAGATCACCTAAGGTCAGAAGTTCAAGGCCAGCCTGGACAACATGGTGAAACCCAATCTCTACTAGAAATACAAAAATTAGCCAGGCATGGTGACACCCACCTGTAATCCCAGCTACCCGGGGGGCTGAGGCAGGAGAATTGCCTGAACACCGGAGTTGGAGGCTACAGGGAGCCAAGATCGTGCCACTGTACTCCAGCCTGGACGACAGAGTGGACTCCATCTCAAAAAAAAAGAATTAATCAATCAATTTTTTTTGTCAGTTCCTTGATTCTAAATTCCAAAGTATTCATTATATTATGGCTATAAATGCCTGTCATAATTTAGTAATATAAAGTTGAATTAGAAATCCAATATCCTTATGAAATTATTAGAACTTAGTGTCTCCATTTTATTAGTGAAATATATGAAAGAGATCTATGAAATTGTATCCATCATTTTGACTCTTAAAACAAATTGCAAGTCTTTTATTCTCACTAAATGATCTGAAAGTCTTATGATTTGTTCAATGGTTTTACTTTATTGATCAGTCCTGCCATATTTTCCTTCTTATGTCTAATGTTAAGTCAAAATAGGACTATATACATACAAATTCTCTATGCCTTCTTCATTTCTGAGTTTAAATAATTATATTACCTAAAATTTGTGAGGTTATTGATTGTCTAAACTACTGAAATAGCCTTTTAAATGCCCTCACTATATTAACAATTTTCTACTCAAAGACATTTTTCACATTAGGTCCAAAATGAGCTTTTAGAAATGATTATGTCATTTTTCTCCTAGAAGTCTTTTAATGTCTTTCTGCTTCTTTAAGATAAAAACACCAGAGTACTTAACAAGGGCTCTCAATAAGATTAGCCTAGGTAGTATAATCTTCCACATCTCAGCATGTGCCTATCACTCCAGACCTATTTCAGTTCACTCTGTGCCTCTCTCTATGGAACACTCTATGTTCCATTAATAATGCAATAAGAACAATATTTGAACTTTTTAAATGTCAGCACTTATTCCAAAATCTTAGGCTTTCCAAGTGCTCTCTTAGTACCAAAACTGTGTCCACCTCCCTCAATTTTTTCATGTAATTAATTTCTAATTAGCCTTCATATTTAAAAACATTTGTGTCATTCACAATTCATTCCACATGCTGCAATTTAAGGCAAGATGCCTATTAATCTATTTGTAGTACCTTGCAAGCTTCCTCATTGCACTTATTTTTATTTAGATTTCTCTCATTATGGATTATTTAATTAGTATCTATCATTCTTTTAAACTGCAAACTTCATGAGAGGAATCTTGTTTCATGCTTTTCATTTTATCTTATACAACTAGCATAGTCTCTTCAATATTTTAAGTGTTTAGTTAGTACATTTTAAATAAATTAAATTACCATGTCATCTAAATATTTATTTTCCCTATTTTTTAATAATATAGTTAGAGCAAGATGTCAAACATAAGAAAAAGTACCTATTATTAAACTTAAAAATATATCTAATGAATCATAATATAAAATTTATCCGTACCAAATTTGTTTGGAGATACTTAATAATATAAGATACCAGAAATATGTAAAAATGACAATTCACATTTTTAACTAATCCAGTATAAGGCCAGAATATATAGCATACAGAACAATGCCTCCAGCAAGCACTCAATAAATAAATTTAAAATGGCACTAAATTATACTTCCTTGCACTGTTGTTTTTAAAGATATAGTTATGTTTCAAAACAGGGAATGTTATATTTTAAAAGTATTTTATTAGGTCATTAATACCACAAATCTGTTGATAGTTTGGGGCATGCTTTTTGTTTCCCTAAAGCACTCCTTAACAAAGTGGTCCTTTTTTGGAAATGCAGGTAATGTTTTCTCAGCTCCAATGCTGTAACACTGAATCCTGCAGTGCTTCAGATCTATCTGTTCATTGATGAATAAGGATCACAGAGGTTACAGGGAATATACAGCTTATCAGAGGAGAGAAATGTTGAATGTTTTTCCACAACCTCAGCTCTTCAGGCAAAACACTGCATGTAATGTGAATCCCAAGAGTGCATGCTGTGTGCAAACAGAAAGTGCAGTATCAAAAGAAAACTGTATATAAAACTAGGAGTTAGGAAATAATGAATAATCTAACAGTAGCACTACATATAAATGCTAGTAAGCACGTTATTCATATTTCTATTTTTATTCTATCTAAAATAAGTTCCATATATTGTCACACTTTATGAATACGACCCTTCTGTTACTGTCCTGAATGTAAATGGCACAAGCTTTAAGGTAACTTTTAATCATTATGATGGAGTTGTAATGTGTATCTCTGATATCTGTTTGATGTTTGAGTAGACATTTACAATTTGTACTTATTTTCTTATTCATCCAAGAAATATAAACTGATTAGTGGCTGTGTGTCAAGCTTCATTCCAGGCACTAGAGATATAACAATAAACAGAAGAGATAAACTTCCCATTTTCGTGAATTGGTGTTCCACTGGACAAGAAAGGCAACTAAGAAAAACTGCAAAAATGTAGGTAGATTGACAAACTTAGCTATGTAAATGAGGCAGGAACATGTACTGTCAATGAAATAAAACAAAGACGGAGAAAAACTATAGTGAGGGGCTGGAAAATGACAAGGAGTCTGCTTAACGCTGTTTTCTCAGAGGAAATAATATTTGAACAAAGACCACCATTGAATAAATGAAATAGTCATGTAGCTATCCCAGTGAAAATGACTTTGGAAAAAAGAAAAACCTTTAATGTTCTCTACTCCCAAGCAATATGTTTGTGTGTTCAAGACAAAGAAGCCAGTTTGAAAGCTGGAGGAAAATCCTAAGAGGTGAGTTTGGATATGTAGGCAGAAACCAGATTATATACAACACACTAAGCCTGTTAAGAATGAGAAGGTTGTCATAAATCAGATTTATATTTAAAATGTTCATTTTGGCTACTTTATGGATAATAGTCTGTGAGTGATAACTGTTTTAGCAGGACATAGTTGGAATGATCAAGGTGAGAGATGATGGTGGGAGAAGTGGAGTTGCTGAGAAAGTATCAGATTTAGGATAGATTTTGAAGATAGTAATGGAAATCAGGATATTTCACCCCAGAAATATACTTCCTTGGCATATTTTGATATGGGAATTTAGAGGGGCTGTAGACCACAAGAATAGCTCTGAAAAGCTTTCATTTGTAAGGAAGATCTGCATCTGTAGAGAAAATTTACATTAGTAAGGTAAATAGCAGATACAATAGGCTTTCTCTGAGTTTCCCGTATCTGCCTCATGTGGATCTAGGAAAGATTAACTCACAGCAAAAAGAGACTGAAAGTCTGACACTTTTAAAGGTATGACAAAGAAATTTTTATTACCAGCTACCATCTATTTTTTTTTCCTCAGGGCATCTTGAAGATTACCTGGGAGATTTTATCTGCATAACAAGGCAGCATTTTCTTACCCCACCTTTCTTCATTTCTGTCCCTAACCTGTCTTCATCTTCCACACCTCTCTTCTCTTCTGTACAATACAAACACTTCAGTCATCTGACTTTCCTTTGAATCTCATATTTATGGGACTCTCATGTTCATGTACACATTAATGAATTTATATACCTTTTTTCCACTTAATTTGTCTTTTTGCAATTCATTTCAACAGACTTACACTCAACCTTCAGAGAAAAAGTTTTAACTTTCCTATGACAGGCACAACAGACTTTTCTGATGAATTAGGTATCCAGAGTGAAAGAAAAGATTATTCAATGTTAATTTCAAAGATTTTAGCTCAATAAAATGGGAATGTTTTACGATAATTCTTTTTCTAAAAATACTTGAGAAATTATTTATAAAAATCCACACAAACACATATACATATATAATAAAAATGCATATTAACAGCAACATACTGCACATTATTCTTTTTACCTAAGTCATATCTTGTCTTTCTTGAAACGTGATAATTGTTTCTTACAGATATAGTTCTAGATTCTTCAGTAGAAACCAATAAGTATTGTTAAATCAAGTTTAGACTAAAGCTGCGTACTCATATATTTTATGTTTGGCCTAAAGGTTTCTCTGTACATCATGAACTATAGCCTAAGGACTATAGTCTATTCTTGGGCCAATCACCAAGGTTTGGGCAATCAAAGGTGGCCAACTGTTCAAACCTTCTTCAAATAAGGCAAACACCAAGCTATAACCAATCCAGCTGATTCTGTGCCTCATTGCCACTTTCTGTTTGACACTTTCCTTTTTCTGTCCATAAATCTTCCACCATGTGACTGTACTGGAGTCTCTGAGATGACTCTAGCTCATTATTAATGAATTTTTGAATTATTCTTTGCTCAATTAAACTCATTTAAATTTAATTTGGCTATTTTTTTTTAAAAGATGGCATTAGAAATGAGATCTGAAGTAGAGCTTCCAGCGACCCCCAGGAGCGCTGAGGGACCAAGTCAGGTACCTGCTGGACCCATTGTGCCCATTGCTCTCTAGGAGCAGCTAGGGACTGTGGTAAGTTCTCTCTAAGATTCTGAAGCTCCACAGATTTGGGTTTTGAGCTCTCTGAACATTTCTGATCCAAACTGGGTTTGGAAGCCATGACCAAAACTGGACTAGGTATAGGATTGGATTGGATCTGATAATTTACTGGCTTGGATTCAATTAGAGGCCTCTTACATCTGACTGGGTGAGAAAGAACCAGTAATAAATGGCGATATTGCAAAGGGTGTAAAATTTGGCTTTTGGAAATTTGCAAGGATTTTTGTATTCTACCCCCTTTGTTTCATTTTTCTTGCAGACTTAGGTATAGAAAACAAATCATTGGCTAAATTGATCAAGGGAACCTAAGAGCCAAAGCCAACATGTGAAGTAAAATGGGATCCTTAATTTGTGAAGAACTGAGCTCCTTCTGGTTTATACATGCATAAATATTAGGCTCTGGAAGTAGCAAAGTCTTACAGAAATTGCAAAATCTTACTAAAGATTAGAGTTAGAGTAGAACATTCTAAATTAAAAACACTGAAGAAGCTTCTAAAAATATTTCAATATTTTTATTTGCAGACTTTATGAAAGGCAAGTAAAAAGCTTAAGTGACTAACTGATTAAAAGAAAATTAAATCTGCTAACCTTTTGGCTTAGTTACTATCCCATCCAAAAAAGTGGAAAGTTATCTTAGATAAGATGTTTATAAAAGATAGGCTCTCAGGTAAAAGAGGCTTGCTTGTTTTTCAGATCTATCCATGCTGAGTCTCGGCATACAATGCTTTCTTGCCCGTTCCTTAATGGGCTCCTCCCATTACCCTGAATTTAGCAATTTTACCTTAGAAACAGTAGCTAAGTTAAAAAGAACACTCTATTGAACTAAAATGCACCTTTCTGAAATTCAATTGGCTATATTGACCGTCTTTAAAAAAAAAAAAAAACACATACAAAGGGAATCTCCATTTTTAAGGATATCCACCTATGTACATTAGAAATGCTTATTGTTCTTTTAAACTTACATAATAAGTCATACCTCTTGTTTAAGGTGCTTTTCTGGCCATCTTGTCTTAAGTGAACTTTTATTTCAGCAGTTTTTTCCCCCTTGGTTTGAGCAAATGATGAAAGAATAAGGATATAATATTTAGACCTAATATTTTAGTTCTGTGCTCATGAAATATATATATATATTGTTCTACCTAAGAGTTGTTCCTTTAGGAAATGCAAATTGCCTAGTTAACAATTGCTTGGGGCAATGAAACCAGTAATTGGAAGATTGATAGACTGAAAGGGGAAAAGAAAAACTATTTAGAAGGCAGCAAATGAAAATCCTTTATGAGAGCTATCAGATCTGCTTCTATGTGTTTGTTTGTCTATATGTGTGTGTACGTGATATTTGGTAAATAAAGCTAGTTTAGAAATTGCTGGTAAAATAGAAATGGTTTCAAAATTATCAGTTAAATATAATTAGACACACGCTTGAATTGCCTCAGATTATATGTTTTATTTAGACTATCCGGATCAAGGTTCTAGATCAGTGACCATGATGAGGTCTGGAGACATGTTTTTAGTGCCTAGACCAAAGACTACAAGCCAGAATCAAGCTCAGTATGGCCTCTTCTTCCTCTGCCTTCCCTGTTTTGCCTCCTGGCTATTTTGGGAGCAGTTAGGTCCTCCCGGTGGAGTCTTCAAAGTTCTGTCTTCTGCCCTGATGCAGTGAGAAAGACCCTGACCTTTCACAGTCCTCCTGGGTGCTGCGTGGCTATTTGTGACCTAGGATTACTAGGAAAAGATATTAAGGAAGCTACGTGGGTCATGGTTTCAAAATTATTTTTAGCAATTCAAAATCTTAGAGCCATGTTATGTTAAATAAAGTAATAAGTAATCATGAAATGTCCAAGTCATCTACAGTTAAGATACTAAGATATTAATTATTAAACATGAGTTTGTCTCTATATCTTATCATGTTATTTTCATATGGTATAGAAAAGCCAAATTTATTTAGACCTGTTAAGAAATAATTTAAAAGACTACTTTTCTAAAAATTATAAAATGGTTTTGTCTACAAATACTGGCATATATACTTCAAAATCACTGTCTAGGCTTTTCACTAGAAATTAGGGTTACAAAGAGTTGAAAACTACTGAAGTTGAGAGAAGCAATTCTGTATACAGGGTGTATAAAACTGCTAACCTGAGCAGAACAAAAATTAATTGAATACTGAGAGGATACTTTGCCAGATTTTCATGCTAAATCAGCCAATATTGAAATTTTTTAGATTTACAATTTAAATGAACTCTATGGTCTATGTCAAACTACCTATCATAACCCATCGGCTATCAAAGCTATGCCTCTAAATTGGAGAAACAATTGGTATTCAAGAGGACATTATTCTAACATTAAGCGGGGATCCATGGAGAACCAGGAAGGCCACCTTGTCCTTCCTGAGTCCTTAAAGCTTTTGTTATTAAAAGTTATCCAAATTAAGTATATATATACTTGTGGTGCTTCTAAATTGCTAAAATAGTTTATGGCTAATGTTTGCTTTGTCAAACTCATATTCTTGGGAAGACAATAAGAATTTCAGGTAAATTCTGCTAGCTGATGGACCATTTAAACATTTATGGGGGATTTCATTCAATTGTCATTTTCAATGAATGTTTTCTGGTTTATAAAAGCTTCCCCATGCGAGAGGGTTGATATTATTAAAGTAGCTCATTATACCATAGTGTATTTTCGCCAGGTAAAGAAAGCTTTTCATGATTTACTGACTGAGGACAAGCAGCCGCTTCACAGTCTAGAACTGGAAGATTGGATCTTCCGAGAACATCAGAGAAAGACTGCCTTGCCATCCACACTGCAGCAAAACTTCAAGTTTGAACTTTGGGTTCATAATCTCACAAATCAGAAGGGTTCCTCTACACTCTTGGAACTGTACACCCATAAGGAACCTTAAGATAAAGCTAACCAGGGAAATTTATCCCCAAAAAGAGATAGCATCCTTGATGTGGACAGCTTTTTTATCCAAAATCACAGATCAAAACTTCTCTACTATCAGGAGACTCTTATCTTTGATTTTTTACCTTGTTTATGCCTCTATGAACAATAGAGGTGAAAAGGTTGTCTGCTGTGTGCACTCATGGAATATACTTTTATTTTTAAAGGGTTTTGAAGCTAGCCTTATACATGGATAAGGATGCCTTGATAGATGGAAGATAAAGGCCCAACATAGGTGAGAAATTTTAGTGGTGTATATGTTGCCTCATAATCAGTCAGAAACAGAACATTGGTTCACTCCTCTTAACATACATCATGGGTTAAAGAGAATATAGTCAGAAGATCTAAGCTCTTCTAGAAGAACATAATGTGTTAGGTCCTTTTGTTCATTGTTTGGAGTAAATAAAGCAATAATTAGAAATTTATCCCTCATAATAGGCTCTATTGCAGATTCTACTATAAAGACTATTGTTAGACAAAAGACTTAAATTTATTTTGGAAGTTAGGTGAAATAATATAATTGCTCTACATTACTTACTGGCTAAACAGAGAAGTATCTGTGCAGCAACTGGTACTTGCTGCCCATGGAGAAATACATCACATCAGGTATTAGAGATATTCAGTTTTAGGGAATTAACAAAGAGACTTCTTAAGGTGAGTAGACTCCTCATCTAGCTCATTCTTTGATCTATTTTATTTTAGTTGGTTTTGTTTGTGGGGACCCTGGCTAAGCAGCATACTCCAAACTCTTGGTATTATCTTCCTGATAGTTATAATCGTAACCTCCCTATTGCACTGTATTCTTTTAGAAGTTTTAAATTTTGGCATGCAGCCATCTCTAGAATTGTCCAATGGTCTCTTTTCAACTGGAATGAGAAGAGCTGAAAGAAATGTGTGATCATGAGGACACCACCTATGAATGACGTGCTGAGATTGGAAACCCAAAATCATGGTAACTAAGAGTGGCACTAAAGCCCTAAGCTTTGGTTATGCTTTCACCTAAGTGAGAGCCTGGCCAAAACAGGGAAATTTTTAAATAAAGTTATGAGAGGTCATTGTTTTAGGACTGAACTCATGCACTAGGCCCCAGCAAACCAGAGCAAATTAAAATGGAGTCAGTTGTGCTGAATGTGACATAATCAAACTAAGACATTAGGGAAACACATAGATCCTAGACCAGATCAGATTTGTTTTTTCTCCTGTAAGCAGGACGTTCCTGCATAAGGAAGTACTCTCTGCTCTAACTCTTACAAAAAGAAATAATAATAATAACCTGAAGTCATTGTTCCCACATTACAAAAAAACACTATTCTGCTACTTCCCAATGGATTTCAAGACCAAATGAGTGCATTTACAATGGTGATAGTGACAACAATGACTAAAGTTTTGGTCACTCTCTCAAAATTGAGAGGATGACCAAACTGCAGGAATTGTTAAATCAAGTTTAGCCTAAAGCTATCTCCTCACATATTATAACTTTAGCCTAAAGGTTTTTCTTTACATAGTGAGATATAATCTGAACAGAGTTCTATACAGACTGTAGTCTACTTTTGTGCCAATCACCAAGTTCTGGCCAATCAAAAATGTCCAACTTTTCAAACCATGTTCAAATAAGGCAAACACCAAGCACACCAAGCTATAACCAATCTGGCTGTTTGTGTACCTCACTTCCATTTTCTGTACAGCATTTTCCTTTTTTGTCCATAAATCTTCTTTGAGTGTCTGTTCATGTCCTTTGCCTACTTTTCAATGGAGTTTTTTTTTTTTTCATGTACATTTGTTTAAGTTCCTTATAGATGCTGGATATTCGATCTTTGTAAGCTGTGTAGTTTGCAAAAATTTCCTCCCATTCTGTAGGTTTTCTGTTTACTCTGTTGATAGTTTATTTTACTGTGCAGAAGCTCTTTAGTTTAGATCCCATTGCATTTGATAAAATTCAATATCCCTTCTTGGTAAACACTTCAAAAAAAAGGGTATAGAAGGAACATACCTCAATACAACAAAAGCCATATATGATAGACCCACAGTGGAAAATAACTCAAAACCTTTCCTCTGAAATCCAAAACAAGACAGGGATGAACACTTTTACCACTACTATTTAACATAGTACTGGAAGTTCTAGTTACAGCAATTAGAAAAGATAAGCAAATAAAAGGAATCCAAATTGGAAATGAATAAATAAAATTATCCTTGTTTGAAGATGATATAATATTATATTTGGAAAAACCTAAAACCTCCACCAAAAAACTAATAGAATTGATAAATTTGGTAAAGTTGCAGGATACAAAAGCAACATACAAAAATTAGTAGCAATTTTATATGTCAGCAGTGAACAATCTGAAAAAGAATTCAAGGACGTAATCCCATTTTAAACAGCGACAAGTGAAATAAAATATCTGGGAATAAACTTAACCAATAAAGTGAAAGATTTCTATGAAATATATAAACAATGAAAACTATAAAATATGGAATCAAGAAATTGAAGAAGACACAAGAAAATAAAATATATTTTATATTCATATATTGGAAGAGTCAATATTGTTAAGATGTCCATAGCCATCTACAGACTCAATACCATTTCTATCAAAATGCCAATGATATTTTTCACAGAAATAGAAAAAAACCATTTTAAAATTTGTATGGAACCAACAAAGACCCTGAATAGCCAAAGCTATCCTAAACAAAAGGAAGAAAACTGGAGGAATCTTATTACTTAACTTCAAATTATACCACAGAGCTATAGTAGCCAAAACAGCATGGTGCTGGCATAAAAACAGACACATAGAACAGTAGCAGCATAGAAAACTCAAAAGTAAATCCATATGTCTATAATAGACTCATTTTGACTAAGGTGCCTAGAACTTACATTGGGGAAAGGACAGTTTGTAAATTGTACTGTTCAGTACATTGTACTGGGAAAACTGAATATTCATATGCAGAATAATGAAACTAGACTTCTATCCCTCATCATTAACAAAGATTATATCAAAATTGAATAAAGAATTAAATATAAAACCTCAAACTATATAACTACTATAGGAAATTATTTGGGAAACTCTGTAGAACATTGATCTGGGTAAATATTTCTTGAGTAATACACCACAAGCACAAGGCAACTAAAGCAAAAAATGGACAGATGGGATCACATCAATCTAAATGGTTTCTGCACAGCAAAGGAAACAACCAACGAAGTGAAGAGACAATGCACAGAATGAGAGAAATATTTGCAAACTATCCATCTGACAATGGATTGATAACAAGGATATATAAAGCTCTCAACTCAATAGAAAAGAACATCTAATGATGCAATTAAAAATGGGCAAAAGTTCTGAATAGAAATTTCTGAAAGGAAGACATACAAATGGCAATCAGGTATATGAAAAGATGTTCAGCATCATTTATCATCAACAAAACTCAAGTCAAAGATACAATGACATATCATCTCACTCCAATTAAAATGGCTTATATCCACAAGACAGGCAATAACAAATTCTGGTGACAATGTGAAGAAAAGGGAAACTATGTACATTGTTGGTGGGCATATAAATTAATACAATCACTACGGAGAACTGTTTCCAAATCTGGCAAAGTATCTTCTCAGTATTCAATTAATTTTTGTTCTGCTCAGGATAGCAGTTTCTCAAAAAACTCAAAATAGAGCTACCATATGATCCAGCAATCCTATTGATACATTCAAGGCTGCAGTGAGCTATGATCATGCCTCTTGCATTATAGCCTGGGAGAGAGAGCAAGACCCTGTTTCTAAATAAATAAAATAATAAAAATGATACGTATATACCCAAAAGAAAGGTAATCAGTATTTCAAAGAGATATCTGCACTCCCATGTTTATTGCAGCACAATGCACATAGCTAAGATTTGAAAGCAACTGAAGTGTCCATCACAGATTAATGGATAAAGAAAATGTGGTACATATGCATGATGGAGTACTCTTCAGCCATAAAAAGGAATGAGATCCAGTCATTTGTAACAACATGGAAAAAAACTGGATATCATTATGTTAAGTAAAATAAGTCAGGTACAGAAAGATAAGCTTCACATGTTCTCACTCATTTGTGGGAACTAAAAATTAAAGCAATTGAACTCATCAAGATAGAGAGGTATCTGCCGTAAAATCTTTATCTAATGTGGTGCCTGCCATAGAGTAAATATTTAATAAACATCTGTGAATTAATGGATGGGTAAATTAGTTAATTAAACAATACTATGAGATTTATATCACCATGTTTACTTCAGTAATGAGGTAAGTTTTTGTTCATGTTTATATCTCTTAAGTGACAGAGAACCCACATCTAAAACTAGTATTATAAAACCCAAACTCCAATATCTTTTATTCTAAATATGATGCTTCATCATCCCTCATCTCATAGATATGGCAAGATATTGTCAAAGGTGACCATATAATTTAGTTAAAGGTAATAACAGCAGCAATTTTTCAGTCTCACCATGTGTCAGTTATTCAAATCGCCTTGCATGGACAACTAATTTGAAAATGATGTCAAGTTCAATCTAACTGTTACACTGAGTTAAATGTAGAAAGGATCATACGGAACACTTGTTCATCTAACCAGGGTAGTCAACATAGGCACTCATAAAATATGGTAAATTTGAATAACAGATGGTAGTGTTTATGAGAAAGATACCCTCTCAAAGCAAAATAACTTTCTCTTCTGATTATCTTAAAAAAAGCCCATCTAAAGAACCCATAATCAAAACATTTGGATAGTCAGTAATTGACAGGGCGCAGTAGAGGAACTGGTCAAATTAGAAGTATTGACTCTAGCATTTGACTCTAGCTGGTTTTCTAGGAGAAAGCACTCAGAGATAAAAGCCACCCTTCAGCACAGAGGAGGAGCAGGACTCAAAACAGAAGGAAGAGATGCAACAAGCCCATTATATGAGGTAATGCAGAAATAGAAAACTTCACACAAAACAAAAACAAAACACCTTTGCACATAATAGCAATTAACAATTTTAAAAATTAAGAAGCGACAATAAATGAAAGACATTTGTTATGAAATTTACAAATACCTAATGTAAATAACCAAAAATCTATACAAATTGGCACCCAATAGAAGAAATCTCCATGTCTACAGACATGGAAATACGACAAGGTGAATACACAAAAGAATTTTCAGCTTTAATGATAATCAGCTATCAACGAGAAAGTGAAAGAAACTTATACACAATTTTAGGCATGTTGAATGAGTAAATATTTAAATAAACAGTATAACTCAATGTTACAATGTTCATGGTGATTAGTGGTCTTCATAGCCTCAGTATTATTACAGTCTTTCACAAAAGTACTGTGGCAATAAGGTATCAAGAATTGTGAGTGAGAATCTGCCCAGTAATTACACAAATGAAAATGTAGTTTATATAAGTAATTCCAGAAATGGATGATAATTTACATTCAATGATTTAATTTGAAGCCAATTACACTGCCAGAGTTTTGCATTTCAAGCTTCCAGAAATTAATATATATATATGGAGAGAGAGAGAGAGAAGAAATGAGGAGCTAGAATCACAGAAATTCAACACCAACACTGAAAGTTAGTACCTTGATATCAAAGTTTTAAATAATATAATGAAAGTGATTTTCATCCTAGAAGCCCCTATTAAGCCAGAGTATCAATCAAGTATGAAGGTAAATAAAGGAATTTAAAGATATTCAAATTCTAAAAATACTTGCTCCCAGACACACATTTGCAAAATGAAAGTAGAGAAGAGAGTGATAGATAATCAAAAGAATATTTCCCTAGAATATAGTGAAAAGAGTTCTAGAAATGTGGCTTTACAATATGATTAAAGTACATTCCAGATTGGATCGGAGTTATGGATGCTCTAAAAGGGAGCTAAATATAAAACAGATCTTTTGCCCTCCTGTGTTTTACTGTATCAAGAAGTGTTTTAGAAACCACTGGAAAATTGTATACTAAATTACTGAGTGCATAGAAAGTTAAGAGGAAATACATAAAGCAATATTATCTTCAGAGAAATTAAAGTTGTATAATAAAATAAATTTTATAATATCTCTATAATGGGTTAAATATTGTCCCTTAAAAATTTATGTCCACTCAGAACCTCAGAAAATGTATTTGGAAATAAGCTCTTTGCAAATGTAATTAAGGATTAAGATGAGATCACACTGGACCAGACTGGGCCCTAATTCCAACTGAAATGTCTTTATAGGAGACAAAGGGACACACAGCACACAGAGAGGCACAGAGAAGAATGTGATGTGAAGATGAAGGCAGAAATTGGAGAGATACATTTATAAGCCAAGGAATGTCAAGGATTGCCAAAAATTTCTAGAAGTTGGTTGAGTCATGGAGTGGTTCTTCCTCAAAGCCTCCAGAAGAAAGCAACCCTGCTGACATCTTTTTTTTTTTTTTTTTTTTGAGACGGAGTCTCGCTCTGTCACCCAGGCTGGAGTGCAGTGGGGCAATCTCGACTCACTGCAAGCTACACCTCCCGGGTTCACGCCATTCTCCTGCCTCAGCCTCCCGAGTAGCTGGGACCACAGGCGCCAACCAACACACCTGGCTAATTTTTGTATTTTTAGTAGAGACGGGGTTTCACTGTGTTAGCCAGGATGGTCTCGATCTCCTGACATTGTGATCCGCCCGCCTCAGCCTCCCAAAACTCTGGGATTACAGACGTGAGCCAACGCGCCCGGCCCCCTGCTGACATCTTGAACTCAGAATACCGACTCCCTAAATAGAGAGAGAATACATTTTCTGTTGTTTTAAGCCAACAAATGTATGACAGTTTATTACGGGCCCTGGGAGACAAATACATATCCTTATTTATTCCATTTGTGAATATCACTTATAACTATGATGTAATCACTGATATTATTTTGTTACAAGAAATACTGGAAAATGTGGGTGACTGACATCTGTGTGCATGTATGCAGAGACTGAAAAATGTGCTCAGTCTTTTCAAATGTGGTTGGCAGAAGCTGGCTAGATCTTCAAGCATTTACTTTCTGGGAAATAGCTAAACAAGAGTTGTATACTATTTTTATACGTACAAGTGGGTGCTTTGATTATTACTGTGTATCAGAGCATGGCCTGGAGTGATAAATAACATACGTCAACCTTGTCCCTACAAATACTCCATGCTTTAAGACCCTTTCTCTCACTTCCCTTCCCTCATTAACCAGCCTTTATAGACAATCTAGCAACAGATTATAAGCTTTTGCTTAAGATCCTATCTCAGTAGAGAATCAATCTTGAGACCTATTCAACTAGGATTATATGATTGGATTATGCATGAGTATGATTATGTGTGTCTCCAGGTGGTATGCTGCAAGATTTTGGATGTTATGGGTTAAAGAATACATTATTGTTTGTTTGTTTTTGGAGGTGATGAGTATATATCAAGCAAGGGTCAACAAGAAGAGATGTGAGTTCCCCAACCCATATCATTTTACAAAGAGGTGTGCTAGAGCTGAAGATGCCTCTCAGAAATAGAATGGTTTGGCAACCTGAATGATGTTTGGTAAGTGAAGGGTCTTTGCCTGTTCCCTCACTTTTTCCATTTTTTTTGGTTTTTGCTCTACCTTCTTTATGAAAAAGTATAGGAGCACAGCATTCATTTGGCATTACAAATAGACCATGTGAATCCAAGCTGTCTGGGTTAAGGTACCAGCTCCTATTGGGAGTTGAAGCTGTTATCCAGCTGCTTCATTTTGGGAAGACTTGGAGGCCTGTGGATTTTGCAGCCTGTTCTACCATGGAAAATTAGCCAGTGTTCCTTCCCATAAGAAGTTGAATACTCTACAACAAGAAGAGTAGAGCCCCAAATCCCAGTTGGTTCTTTGTCTAACCAATCAACAGTGAGCCCCAAGGATCATTTTTGGAAAATCCTGCTTAGCACAACACAGCAAATAATCTTTAAAATATTGTTAAGCCATTGAGATTTTGAGATTGCTTATTACAAGTTATATTTCCCTGAAAAAAATTAGAAATATTTAGATGATTTATCAAGATGAAAGATCAAAATGGAGCAGTGCCACTATGTTGTTTAAACTTACACTTAAAAAGAAAACAAGGAAAAAAACACAGTAAAAATATTTGGGACTGGTTAATTCAGTAGAATGGGACAAATGTGCAGGGAGGTGAGACTGTGGATTGCTGTGTTTATATAATAGGACTTACATAATTATTTGATCTTGAAAACCTTTTTTAACTTTTGTTTTAATAAAAAGCATTGCATATTAATGGTAATAAAAATATTTATCACTTTTTTTACAAAATGTAAAACCTGCAGTCAACCTTCTAAGCACAGAATGATTATATAACTTCTGAATATCCAAATAATGTAGTATTACACAACTAAAAATCATAATAATGTCCAATTTATATAATAATAGGAAAAGTAATCAAATTATAAAGTAAAATTATGAATTAATCGGTATATGGAGAGCTTTACTAATTTTATAAAAATATTGGCTTTATTAATAGAATATATCCTGTGAAATTATACCAAAATATGATTTGAGGTCTTAGATTTATGATTATAAATAGTTTCTCTTTATACATTTATTTTGTAACTTTAAAAAGGTCTGCAATATTATCACCTGTTTATGTGTGTGTGTGTGTGTGTGTGTGTGTGTGTGTGTTTGTGATGTTAAAAAAACAGGGCTTAACTAAATCTTCTTCATAGAAGACTATTGGGTCAAAGGTTTAATGTATAGCTATTAATGTTATTGAAACTATGTATTTATATATATCCTCAACTATTTTTAAAAACTTTATTTGAAAGTGTTTTCCTTAATGTCTAATTTTCCTATATGTATGCCTTTATAATCTTCTGTTTGTCTGGAATTCACAGAATAATCCTCTTTATTTTACATGCCTAACACGTTCCTTGGTGTTGATGAGAAATCAATCCTGAATATTCTCCTCTTTTAATTCCATACATTCTCCTTAGTCACTTCCAAGAAATCAGTATATATCTACATGCTGATAATTCTCCAATATATATAAAAGCACAGTGTTATTTCCAACTGATTTACCAACAGACATATCAAACTCAACACTTAACCTCCCTCGAACTTACTTCACACCCTCAATATTCCCTTTAAATGAAAGGCACCATTATTCATACAGTTTCCCAAGTCAGAAAGATGGCTATTATATTCAAGCTTTCTGTATCTGAAATAGTTTGCTGAGCATGTCATAACAAAGTAGCATGAACTGGGTACCATAAACAAAAGCATTTATTGTCAACAAGTCCCTAGGGAGTTCCAAACACCCCAAATCTTCCTGTCTTCTGTCCCCTCTACGTATCTAGGAGGCTCCAAACTTTCCCATATTTCTTCTTTGTCTTCTTCTGAGCTTTTTCCCACATCTTTCCTTGTCTTGTTCTGAGCCCTCCAAACTGTTCCAGCCTCTGCTACCCAGTTCCATAGTCGCTTCCACATTTTCATGTATCCTTGTAGCAGTGCCTCACTCGTTGGTACTAATTTACTGTATTAGTCCATTCTCATACTGCTATAAAGAAATATCTGAGATGGTAATTTTTAAAAATAGAGGTTGAATTGGCTTACAGTTCTGCATGGCTGGGGAAGCCTCAGATAACTTACAATCATGGCAGAAAGTACCTCTTCACAGGCCAGCAAGAGAGAGAATGAGTGCCAGCAGGGAAAATGCCAGACATTTATAAAATCATCAGATTTAATCATAACTCACTTACTCTCATAAGAACAGCATGGGAGAAACCACCTCCATGATTCAATTACTTCCCACCAGCGTCCTCCCATGACATGTGGGAATTATGGGAACTACAATTCAAGATGATATTTGGGTGGGGACACACTCAAACTATATTAGCTTTCAATTTTATTGATTTCTGCTCCTGTTCCTCTTCTTTTTTTAGTTTCCTGTGGCAGAAGTGTATTTAATTAATAGTAAATATAACATTCCTTTTTTCTAATATATGGATTTAAAGCTATTAATTTTCCTTGAAACTTTGATCAGTTGTAGTTTAATTTTCATTTAGTTCAAAGAATTTTTAGATTTTTTTGAGACTTTTTTATTATGAATTTTTTTGCAATGTATTATTTATGTTCCAAATACATGAATTTTCAGCTCTTTTCCTGTTATTTATTTATACCATAATTCCATTGTGTTCTAAGTGTATGTTTTGCATAACTTTTATTATATTACATTTGATAAGATGTGTTTTTTCTTCCACAATATAGCCAATATTGGTTAGTGTTATATGTGAGGTTGAGAGGAATTTGTATTCTTCTCTTGTTGGATAAAGTATTCTATAAATATAAATTAGATTCAGATGATTAATGGTGCTATTCAGTTCAACTGTATTCTTACTGATTTTCTGCCTACTATATCTGACAATTACTGATAAAGGAGTGCTGAAGTCTTCAATTATACTGGTGAATTTATCTATTCATGCAATTTTATTATTTTTAAATTATTTATTTGTTCATGTATTTATTTTTGAGACAGAGTTTCACTGTATCACCCAGACTGGAGTGCTGTGGCATATCAGCTCACTTCAACCTCTGCCTCCTGGGATCAAGCAATTCTCCTGCCTCAGCCTCCTGAGTAGCTGCTACTACAGGCACCCACTACAACACTCAGCTAATTTTTGTATTTTTAGTAGAGATGGTGTTTCACCATGTTGGTCAGGCTGGTCTCAATCTCCTTACCTCAAGTTATCTACCCTCCTTGGCCTCCCAAAATGTTAGAATTAAAAGCATGAGCATTGACTCCTAGACTTTGTAATGATTTTTGATGCTTTATTGTTAGACGTATATTTGTTAATCATTATGTCCTTTTTGAGAATTAATGCCTTTATCTTTATATAATGTCTCTCTTTATCCCTAGTAATCTTCCTTGGTCTGAACTTTGTTTCTCTCAAATTAATACAGATATTCCAGCTTTGATTTCATGAGTGTTAGCATGGCATATTTTCATTCATCTCTTTACTTTTACTTTATAGATATGTTTATATTAAAGTGGTTTTCTTATAGAAAACATATAGTTGACAGCCAGGCGTGGTGGCTCATGCCTGTAATCCCAGCACTTTGGGAGGCTGAGGCAGGCAGATCACTTGAAGTCAGGAGCCTGAGACCAGCCTGACCAATATGGTGAAACACCGTCTCTACTAAAAATACAAAAATTAGTCGGGCATGATGGTGCATGCCTGTAATCTCAATTACTCAGGAGGCTGAGGCAGGAGAATCATTTGAATGCGGCAGAGGTTGCAGTGAGCTGAGATTTTGCATTGCGCTCCAGCGTGAGCATCGCAGTGAGATTCCATCTCAAAAAAAAAAAATCATCTAGTTGACTTATTTTATTTTTTATCCACAGTCTTTTAATTAGGCTATGTAGATAATTAACATTAAAAATAATTGTTGCAGTAATTGAGATCTATTTATTTGTAACTATTTACTATTTAATGGACTTGCCCTTAGTTTATTTCTTTTTTTTTTTCCCATCTCTTTCTACATTTTCTGGTATGAATTGAGCATTTTATATAATGCAGTCTTAACTCCCCTTTTAGCATATGAATTTTACTTCTTAAAATGTTTTGTAATTGCCTTAGAATTTGCAACATACATTATAACTCATCTTAGTCTACTTTCAAATCACACTTACTTTCCTCCTTCACAAGTAGTGTGCTACCTTAGAGTCTTTGCAATCCCTCCTACCTGTCCCTTATACCATTTCTGCCATCCTTTTTATTTATCCATATTTTATATTGCCTGATTCATTGTTACTATTAGTGTTCGGAGTTCAGCTGAGCTGGAAAGAATTGAACTAGCCATGAAAAACAAGACAAAACTGAAAGTACAAGTGGAGCCCTTAATCACTTACTGAGATAGTATTACCAAGAGACTAAACTTGAGAAAGTATCTGCTCCCCGATATCACTTTTTTTTTTTTTTTTTTTGACACAGAGTCTCGCTCTGTCTCCCAGGCTAGAGTGAAGTGGCAGGATATCGGCTCACTGTAACCTCCGCCTCCTGCATTCAAGTGATTCTCCTGCCTCAGTCTCCCGAGTAGCTGGGATTACAGGCACCCGCCACAACGCCTGGCTAATTTTTGTATTTTTAGTAGAGACAGGGTTTCACCATATTGGCCAGGCTGATCTCGAACTTCTGACCTCAGATGATCTGCCCGCCTCGGCCTCCCAAAGTGCTGGGATTACAGTCATGAACCACCACACCTGGCCCCAATATCCCATTTTTCATCATGAAATGTTGCTGGTAAGGAACATATACAGGTATCATACTACTGCTGTCTTAGATTGTGCTTCCATAACAGAATAGCTGAGATTGAGAATGTATAAACAATAAAAATGTATTTCTCACAGTTTTGGAGGCTGGGAAGTCCAAGGTCAAGGTGCTGGCAGGTTCAGTATCTGGTGAGGTCCTGATCTCAACTTCCAAGATCGTGTCTTGAATGCTACATTCTCCAGACAAGACGAATACCGTGTCTTCAAATGGGAGAAGGCAGAAAGGCAAAAGGGAATGAACTTCCTCTGTTAAGTCTTTTTATAAGGCAGCCTAATTCCATTCTTGAGGGAGAAGTCCTCTTGACCCTAATCACCTCTTAAAGGTCCCAACCATTAACACTATCATATAGGCCATAAGTTTCAACACATGCATTTGTATCAATTTACCACTAATCTCTCCAAAAAAAATTCACACCCTTCTCACATACAAAATATACTACTTTTCTTCTAGTGACACCCAAAAGTCTTAACTCATTGCAGCATTAACTTAAAAGTCTAAATCCAAAGTTTCATCTAAATCAGATATCAGAGAGACTCAAGGCACCATTCATCCCTAGGCATATTTCTTTTCAGCTGTAAACCTGTGAAATCAAACAAGTTACATTTTTCCAGAATACAATGGTGGGACAGGAATAGGATAGACATTTCCATTAGGAAAAAAAGCAATAAAGTAGAAGAAAGGAGTAACAGATTTCAAGTAAGCCCATAACACAACAGGCTGAAAAACATTAAATCTTATGTATTGAAGATAATTTTCTTTGACTACATGTGCCACCTTCCAAACACACTGGGGAGGGGGTTGGGTCCCCAAGACCTCAGGCAGCCCTGCCTCAGTGGCTTTGCTGGGTATAAGCCCACATTTCAGCACTTACACATTGAAGTTGCATGACTGTGGTTTTTCCAGGCTGGTGCTAGACACTGGTGGCTCTACATTTCTGAGGTCTCAGGGGTTTGGCACTGCCTCCACAGTCCACTAAGCATTGCCCTAGTTGGGACTTCCTGTGATGGCTCTGTCTCTGTGGTGGATTGCTTCCTGGTTCCAAAGGATCTATGAGGCATCCTTTGAAATCTAAGTGGAGGCTGCCATGCCCCCACAGCTCTCATTCTCTGAACACCTACATAGTTAGCACCAAGTGGACACCACCAAGGCCCACCACTTCCACCCTCCAGAGCAGTGGTTCAAGCTACAGCTGGGCACACCTGAGCCATAGCTGGGCTCACAATCTCTAAAATTCAATTGATACATTTTATATGATTTCAATTTTCTACCCTTAGAATATCAATTATACTTCATTTTATATTTTTAAGGTTGCCCTAAGGTTTGTAATATACACTTATAACAAATCCAAATCTACTTTCAAATAACACTATGCCATTTTATGGGTACTCTAAGTACCTCATAATAACAAAGTGATCCTAATTTATAGCTCCCATCCCTTGTATCATCGCTGTCATTCATTTCTATTATATGTAAGAATACATAAGTGTGTGTGCATATATGTAAACACAAATTTATACATAAAAATATTTATGTGTATATATACTTAAGTATATATTTATACTTATGGGTATCTATGTGAGTATATATGTATGTATATATATGTGTATATATACATATATAGATGAACTCAGAATAAGAAAAATAAAAGTTTTAATTTGCTTTTTATTCCTTCTTTGATGCTTGTCCTTTCTTTATGTAAACTGAAATTTCTGTCCTATATTACTTCTCTTTTCTCTAAAGATTTTTTATCATTTTTTCAAGGCAGGTGCACTGACAATGAATATTCTAAACTTTTGTTTGCCTGAGAAAGTCTTTATTTCTCCTTTACATTTGAAGAATAATTTCACACAATACAGAATTTTATGCTGGTGTGTTTTTTCTTTCAACACTTTAAATATTTTATTCACTCTTTTCTTGCTTGCATGGTTTCTGTGGAGAAGTTTGCTATAATTCTTCTGCATTATCCTTAGGTAAAGTGTTTTTTTTTCCCCCCCTCTGGCTTCTTTCAGAATTTTTTCTTTGTCTTTTATTTTCTATACTTTCAAATTAATACGCCCAAGTATGTATTTTTGGCATTTGTCCTGCTTGATGTTTTCTGAGCTTCCTTGATCTGTGGTTTGGTGTCTGCTATTAGTCTGGAAAAATTCTGTCATTATTCTTCCAAATGCTACTTTGTTTCTTTCTGTTTTTCTTCTCCTTATGATATTTTCACTCTGTATGTTACAGTTTTCATAGTTGTCCCATAGTTCTAATTTTGTAGTCTGTGTTCTTTTTACTTTTTACTTTTGGGTGTTTCTATTGCTATATCTCAAGCTCAGAGATTCTTCAGCTATGCCCAGTCTACTGATAATCCCACCAGAGGCATTCTTCATTCTTTTTAGTGTTCTTAATCTTTAGCATTTTTATTTTTGGTTCTTAAGATTTCAACCTTTTTGCCTCCACTGCCCATCTGTCCTTGCATGCTGTCTGCTTTACCCATTACAGCCCTTAGCATATTAACCATTGTTGTTTTAAATTCCCACTCTGATCCTTTCAACATTCCTGCCATGTCTGGTTCTGATACCCGCTGTCTCTCTCGTCAAATTGTGTTCTTAGCCTTTAGTATTTCTTGCATTTTTTTTTTTCTACAAGAAATAGCCAGACATGATGTACTAGGCAAAAGGAGCTATTGTTAATAGTATTTTAGTAATGTGGTGGTAAAATGTGAGGGAAAGAAAGCATGCTACAGTCCTATAATTAGGTCTCGGTTTGTAGTTAGCTTATGTGTCTGGACTGTGAACTCCACTGGATCTTTTCAATTCCGTCCTCGCCACCTCCTTTAGGTGAGACAGGAAGGCTAGAGTGGGCTGCTGTTGAGTATTTCTTCTCTCCCATTTGGATGTCTAGAGGTGGCTACAGTTAGGTCTTTCTCTCCCCTCAGGCCAGTTAGGCTCTGCTAAAACCACAGCAGGGTAGGCTGTGGTTAAATCGTTTCTCCGGAGGGCAAGTCTTGTTAAGAAGAACAGAGTCTTCTGGCTATTTCAAAATTGGACATCCCTGCCCCAGCCCCTCCCAGAAGCACAAGAGGATTGTTCTCTGATATTTCCCATGAGAAACTGGTCAGATTCCTGGAAGTAAAACTCACAAGACAGTGGGAATCCCATATAACTAGGCCCTTTAGCATTTTTAAGTCTCAGATTCATCCACACCAAGCCTCCAGCAATTCATCAGTTATAGCTGATGAATCCAACAGTTGTTGATATTTCAGTCTGTTCAGCCCTTTACTTGTTAGAATGGAGACTCTAGTCTCCTTTCATGAGGAATAGGAAAGAAGTTGACATAATTTTTGAAATTGTCTCATGCTTTTTGAATATTCTGTTCTTTATTATGTCTTTTTTTTTTTTTTACATTTTAATTTGGGAAATTTACTTTAACATACTTTTGTAACTGTCTGAGGAGTTCTTTCTGCCTGCTACACAAGTAAAGACCAAAAATAATTTAATAGACATGAGGCTGGCCATGCCACATGGGAGACAGTTAGTACTCAAATCAATCTCACCCAAGGCCTTTAGGTAAGGGTTTTCAAAGGCAGTTTGGGGAAAGGAGTGGTGGTTGCTAGGCTTGCTGCTGATTGGTTGGAGGTGCAATTATAGGGGTTGAAAATGATTCTTCTGCCCACTGAATCACTTCTGGGTGGGACCACAGGACCAGTCTATGGGCATAGGCTGGTCCAGGTGGAGCTATTGGGTCCAGGTGTAGCCATGGGTGTCCGGCAAGCATAAAACCTAAAGAGATATTTTGAAAGGCCAATCTACAATTGTGGTATTCCATATCTTCAGGTTCCTATTTTACTGCCATAATTTTCTCACTGTTATAATTTTCACAAAGGCAGTTTCACCTTCAAGCTCACTGATTCTTTTCTCAGTCAAATCCTATCTATTCGTGAGTTCATCAAAGACATTTTTCCTATTTGTTACAATGTTTCCAACTTTAGCATTTGCTAGTGTTTCTTGGAGTTTCAGTATCTGTGCTTCCAATATCCACCTGTTTTTGCATATTTTCTACTTTTTGCCTTACAGACCTTAGCATATTAATTATTTGAAATGCCTTGTCTGATGATTCCAAATCTGTGTCATCTCTGAGACTGGTTCTGATGCTTGCTTTGTCTTTTTTCTTGCCTTTCAGCATGACTTTGTAATTTTTTTTTGAAAGCTGGAGGTAAATATTGGCTAATAGGCTGAGTGCGGTGGCTCACACCTGTAATCCCAACACTTTGGGAAGCCAAGGTGGGCAGATCACCTGTGTTCAGGAGTTTGAAGCCAGCCTGACCAACATGGTGAAACCCCATCTCTACTAAAAATACAAAATTAGCCGGGCGATGTGGCAGATACCATAACCCCAGCTACTCAGGAGGCCGAGGCAGGGGAATTGCTTGAACCCAGGAGGCAGAGGTTGCAGTGAGCCGAGATTGCAGTGAGCCAAGATCATGCTGTTGCGCTCCAGCCTGGGCAACAAGAGCGAAAATCTGCCTCAAAAAAAAAAAAAAAAGTATTTGGTAATAGAACAGACATAAATGAGCATTAAATGTGAAGTTTTTAAAATCTGGATAAGAGTTGAGATATGTTTAATTTTTGCTTTAGCTAAATGTGTACTTGTCCCTGTGTGGGACCTTAATGTGCATTTCTTAGCTTTTTTCCCATCTTAGTGAGACATAGACTATATAGGACTGGATCTGTGAAATTTCTTTTTCCTCTAGGTGAGGTAAGTCTTTATTAAAATATTTCCTCTGGGGAGTAGGATTTTCTTAGGAATAATTCCCTGAGGTTATTTTAAAATGGTTACTTTTTTCTCTTTCCTTCAGCAGAGATGCTAAGAGATTTTTCTTGACACTTTATGGTAAGAATTTGATGTTTCTGGAGGTAAAGTGTGGGGTCCCCGAAGGCTGCAGCACCCAGGAGTTTCTCACTCTCTTGCTAGTCTACAATTAGCCTCCAGCAGTTCATCACAATTACAATTCACCTGTTTCTACTGGTTTATGACACCAGTGCCTTTCTGCTCTAATTAATCTGCTGTAGGTTGTGATTCCCTGTGTCTGCCTACTTCTACAGATTTGAGATGGTTGTTTTCCTATAAGTTAAATTCTCTGATGTGCCTGTGAATAGTCTTTCATTTTAAGCTTTTTTCTTGTTATAGGATTGGGGAATGATGACTTCAAAGCTTTTCAAATGTTAAAGACTGGAAGTCCTGTAATTTTTTCAATAATGAAAATTAAAGTTTTATTTTAAATACAACACTTATTATTCTTGTTTCTGTGATAAATATTTAGAAGCATAATTCTGATTTCAATGGATTTACCACTTCTCCTATGATTTAAATAAAAACTTCAGAAAATTATTTTTTTGTTATAAGAAGGACTTTTTTGGCCTTCCAGAAAAAAAAATTACATGAGAGAGTAGCCTAATAAGAATGCATGGCTTAAAAATAAATTTAATTTGGCCAGGTGTGGTGGCTCACACCTGTAATCCCAGCACTTTCGGAGGCTGAGGAGGGCAGATCACGAGGTCAGGAGATGGAGACCATCCTGGTGAGAGGTGAAGCTGGCTGGGCTTCTGGGTTGGGTGGGGACTTGGAGAAATTTTCTGTCTAGCTAAAGGATTGTAAATGTACCAATCAGCACTCTGTGTCTAGCTAAAGGTTTGTGAACACAACAATCAGCACTCTGTGTCTAGCTAATCGGGTGCAGACTTGGAGAACTTTTCTGTCTAGCTAAAGGATTGTAAATGCACCAATCACTGCTGTGTCTAGCTAAAGGTTTGTAAATGCACCAATCAGCACTCTGTAAAAATGGACCAATCAGCACTCTGTAAAATGCACCAATCAGCAGGATGTGGGTGGGGCCAAATAAGAGAATAAAAGTTGGCCACCCAAGCCAGCAGGGGCAACCCCCTTGGGTCCCCTTCCATGCTGTGGAAGCTTTGTTCTTTCACTCTTTGCAATAAATCTTGCTGCTGCTCACTCTTTGGGTCCGCACTACCTTTATGAGCTGTAACACTCACCGCAAAGGTCTGCAGGTTCACTTCTGAAGCCAGCAAGACCACAAACCCACTGGGAGGAACAAACAACTCCGGACATCCCACCTTTAAGAATTGTAACTCTCACTGTGAAGGTCTGTGGGTTCATTCCTGAAGTCAGCGAGACCACAAACCCACTGGGAAGAATGAACAACTCTGGAAACACCACTTTTAAGAGCTGTAAAACTCACTGCGAAGGTCTGCAGCTTCACTCCTGAAATCAACAAGACCATGAACCCACCAGAAGGAAGAAACTCCGGACACATCTGAACAGCTGAAGGAAAAATCTCCAGACACACCATCTTTAAGAACTTTAACATTCACCGTGAGTGTCTGCGGCTTCATTCTTGAAGTCAGCGAGACCAAGAACCCACCGGAAATAATGAATTCCAGACATATTTTGGTGACGATGAAGTGACATCTACTGTCCCTGAGTGGTGAGCACTATCGGACCCTTTTCACTTGCTATTCTGTCCTATTTTTCCTTAGAATTTGGGGGCTAAATACCAGGCAGCTGTCAGCCAGTTAAAAGCAACTAGCACGGCCGCTGGTCTAAAGACATGGGTGTTAGGCTTTCTGGGAAAGGGCTCTCTAACAACTGCCGAGTCTTTGGAGTTGGGAGAGTTGGTTTGCCTGGAACCAGCTTCCACTTTACCTGTACTTCTGGGCTGAGCCGAGGGTCGACAGAGAGGAAAGCCATTCAGCTCCAGGGTCCCGATAACAAGTTGGTTGACCCTGCAGCCATAAGCAGAACTCTCAAAGTCATGTTGCCCAAGCAAGACTCACCAATCTATTCTATCTATCCTGACCCTTGCCTCCTGGGTCCTACTGCCTGTCAGACAAACTTCCTCTCACCTCTCTTCTCCAAGGCTAGTCCCACTTCTAAAAACCACTCCCTGTCTCTGTTGCTTTTCCAGTTTCTCCTGTAAGAATGATTTCTAGTATAAACTTCAGGGCTCCATTACCTTCTTTAGGCACCTGGGCTCACCAATCAGAAAAACATAATTTTTGTCCAAAGCCCCATCGTAGGGGGCACTATCTGGAATTTTAAGATCTGTCCTCAGACAAGCAGGACTAAAAAAAGCTATTCTTGAAGCTAGGATATGGGGACCCTCAGAAATAATATCCTTCTTATTCAACTAAGGACAAAAGGCATCCCTCTTCCAATTCTGGAGATCCCTCCCCTCCCTCACGGTATGGCCCTCCACTTCATTTTGGGGCATAACATCTTTATAGGACATGGGCAAGGTCCCAATACTAACAGGAGAATGTTTAGGACTCTAACAGGTTTTTAAGAATGTGTCAGTAAGGGCCACTGAATCTGATTTCTCTTGGTCCTCTTTGTGGTCTAGGAGGACAGGCAAGGGTGCAGGTTTTTGAGAATGTGTTGGTAAGGGCCACTAAATCTCATGTTCCTTGGTCCTCCTTGTGGTCTATGAGGAAAACTAGTGTTTCTGCTGCTCCATCAGTGAGCACAACTATTCCGATCAGCAGGGTCCAGCGACCGTTGTGGATTCTTGGGCAAGGCGTTTCTGCTGCTGCATTGGTGAGTGCAACTATTCTGATCAGCAGGGTCCAGGGACTGTTGTGGGTTCTTGGGCAGGGGGAGAAACAAACAAACTGAAACCATGCGCAGTTTTGTCTTTCAGATGGGAAACACTCAGGCATCAACAGGCTCACCCTTGAAATGCACCCTAAGCCATTGGGACCAATTTGACCCAAACACCCTGAAAAATAGGCAGCTCATTTTTTTCTGCACCATGACCTGGCCCCAATATTCTGTCTCTGATGGGGAAAATGGCCACCTGAGGGAAGTATAAATTACAACACTATTCTGCATCTTGACATTTTCTGTAGGAAGGAAGGCAAATGGAGTGTAATACCTTATGCCCAAGTTTTCTTTTCATTGAAGGAGAATACACAACTATGCAAAGCTTGCAATTTACATGCCACAGGAGGACCTTTCAGCTTACCCCCATATCCTAGCCTCCCAATAGCTCCCCTTCCTATTAATGACAAGCCTCCTCTAATCTCCCCTGCCCAGAAGGAAATAAGCAAGGAAATCTCCAAAGGGCCACAAAAACCCCTGGGCTATCAGCTATGTCCCCTTCAAGCTGTAGGGGGAGGGGAATTTGGTCCAACCTGGGTACAAGTCCCTTTCTCCCTCTCTGATATAAAGCAGATCAAGGCAGACCTGGGGAAGTTCTCAGATGATCCTGATAGGTACATAGATGTTCTACAGGGTCTAGGGCAAACCTTTGATCTCACTTGGAGAAATCTCATGCTATTGTTAGATCAAACCCTGGCCTTTAATGAAAAGAATGCAGCTTCAGCTGTAGCCTAAGAGTTTGGAAATACCTGGTATTTAAGTCAAGTAAATGATAGAATGACAGCTGAAGAAAGCGACAAATTCCCTACCAGTCAGCAAGCCATCCCCATATGGATCCCCACTGGGACTTCGACTCAGATCATGGGGACTGGAGTTGTAAACCTCTGTTGACCTGTGTTTTAGAAGGACAATGGAGAATTAGGAAAAAGCCCATGAATTATTCAATGATGTCTACCATAACTCAGGGAAATGAGGAAAATGATTCTGCTTTCCTCAAGAGGCTATAGGAGGCCTTAAGAAAATATAATTTCCTGTCACCTGACTCACTGGAAGGTCAGTTGATTCTAAAAGATAAGTTTATTACCCAATCAGCCACATATATCAGGAGAAAGCTCCAAAAGTGAGCCCTTGGCCCTGAACAAAATCTGGAGGCATTATTAAACCTGGCAACCTCAGCATTCAATAATAGGGACCCAGAGGAATGGGCCCAAAAGGAAAAGTGAGATCAGAGAAAGGCTGCAGCCTTAGTCATGGCCCTCAGACAAACAAACCTTGGTGGTTCAGAAAGGACAGAAAATGGAGCAGGCCAATCACCTGGTAGGGCTTGCAATCAGTGTGGTTTACAAGTAGACTTTAAAAAAGATTGTCCAATGAGAAACAAGCCACCCCCTTGTCCATGTCCACTATGCCGAGGCAATCACTGGAAGGTGCACTGCCCCAGAGTGCAATGGTTGTCTGGCACAGAAGCCCCCAACCAGATGATCCAACAACAGGACCAAGGGTGCACAGGGCAATCGCCAGCTCATGTCATCATCCTCACTGAGCCCTGGGTATGTGTAACCATTGAAGGCCAGGAAATTGACTTCCTCCTGGACACTGGTGTGGCCTTCTCAGTGTTAACCTCCTGTCCTGGATGACTGTACTTAAAGTCCATTACCATCTGAGGAATCCTGGGACAGCCTGTAACCAGGTATTTTTCCCACCTCCTCAGTTGTAATTGGGATACTTTGCTCTTTTCACATGCCTTTCTTGTTATGCCTGAAAGTCCCACACCCTTGATAGGGAGGAATAGATTAGCCAAAACTGGAGCTATCATCTACATGAATATGGGGAAAAAGTTACCCATTTGTTGTCCCCTACTTGAGGAGGGAATCAACCCTGAAGTCTGGGCATTGGAAGGACAATTTGGAAGGGTAAAAAATGCCCACCCAGTCCAAATCAGGCTAAAAGACCCCACCACTTTTCCTTATCAAAGGCAATATCCCTTAAGGCCTGAAGCTCATAAAGGATTACAGGATATTGTTAAGCATTTAAAAGCTCAAGGCTCAGTAAGGAAATATAGCAGTCCCTTCAATACCCCAATTCTAGGGTATCAAAACCAAATGGTCAGTGGAGACTAGTGTAAGATCTTAGACTCATCAATGAGGCAGTAATTCCTCTATATCCAGTTGTATCCAACACCTATACGCTGATCTCTCAAATATCAGAGGAAGCGGAATGGTTCACTGTTCTGGACCTCAAGGACGCCTTCTTCTATATTCCCCTGCACTCTGACTCCCAGTTTCTCTTTGCCTTTGAGGATCCCACAGACCACACATCCCAACTTATGTGGATGGTCTTGTCCCAAGGGTTTAGGGATAACCCTCACCTGTTTGGTCAGGCACTGGCCCAAGATCTAGGCCACTTCTCAAGTCCAGGCACTCTGGTCCTTCAGAATGTGGATGATTTACTTTGGGCTACCAGTTCAGAAGCCTCATGTCAGCAGGCTACTCTATATCTCTTGAAATTTCTACCTAATCAAGGGTATAAGGCATCTAGGTCAAAGGCCCAGCTTTGCCTACAGCAGGTCAAATATCTAGGCCTAATTGTAGCCAGAGGGACCAGGGCCCTCAGCAAGGAACACATACAGCCTATACTGGCCTATCCTTTTCCTAAGACATTAAAACGGTTGTGGGCATTCCTTGGAGTCACCGGCTTTTGCCGACTATGGATCCCTGGATACAGTGAGATAGCCAGGCCCCTCTGTACTCTAATCAAGGAGACCCAGAGGGCAAATACTTACCTAGTAGAATGGGAACCAGAGGTAGGAACAGCCTTCAAAACCTTAAAGCAGGCCCTAGTACAAGCTCCAGCTTTAAGCCTTCCCACAGGAGAAAACTTCTCCTTATACATCACAGAGAGAGCAGGAATAGCTCTTGGAGTTCTTACTCAGACTCACGGGACAACCCCACAACCAGTGGCATACCTAAGTAAGGAAATTGATGTAGTAGCAAAAGGCTGGCCTCACTGTTTACAGGTAGTTGCAGCGGTGGCCTTCTTAGTGTCAGAGGCTATCAAAATAATACAAGGAAAGGATCTCACTATCTGGGCTACTTGTGATGTAAATGGAATACTAGGTGCTAAAGGAAGTTTATGGCTATCAGAAAGCTGCCTACTTAGATACCAGGCACTACTCCTTGAGGGACTGGTGCTTCAAATACTTATGTGAGTAGCCCTCAATCCTGCCACTCTTCTCCCAGAGGATGGGGAACCAATCGAGCATGACTGCCAATAAATTATAGTCCAGACTTATGCCACCTGAGATGATCTCTTAAAAGTCCCCTTAGCTAATCATGACCTTAACCTATATAATGATGGAAGTTCATTTGTAGAGAATTGGATACGAAGGACAGGTTATGCCATAGTTACAGATGTCACTGTACTTGAAAGTAAGCCTCATCCCCCAGAGGCCAGCACCCAGGTAGCAGAACTAGTGGCACTTACCCAAGCCTTAGAACTGGGAAAGGGAAAAAGAATAAATGTATATACAGATAGCAAGTATGCTTATCTAACCCTACATGCCCATGCTACAATATGGAAAGAAACAGAGTTCCTAACCTCTGGGGGAACCCCCATTAAATACCACATGGAAATTATAGAGTTATTGCATGCAGTGAAAAAACCCAAGGAGGTGGCAGTCTTATACTGCCAAAGCCATCAGCAAGGTGAAGGAGAAAAAGCAGATGGAAACCTTCGGGTAGAGGCTGAGGCAAAAATTGCTTCCAGGCAGAACCTCCCATTAGAAATACCTGGGGAAGGACCCTTGGTATGGAAAAATGCCCTGCAAGAGATTAAGCCCCAGTATTCCCCGACTGAAACAGAATGAGGACCTTAACGGGTGGATAGTTTTCTCTTCTCGGGGTGGTTAACAACAGAAGATGGAAAGGTACTTATACCCGAAGCCAGCCGGTGGAAAATACTTAAAACCCTCTACCAAACTTTTCATATGGGTATTGAAAACACTCAACAAACGGCCAAATGCCTATTTACAGGGTCAAATCTCCTCTGGACCATCCAAGAGGTAGTCAACACCTGTGAGGTGTGCCAAAGGAATAATCCCTTGGTTCATCGTAAGGCCCCTTTGGGGGAACAAAGAATAGGTCATTATCCTGGAGAGGACTGGCAGTTAGACTTCACCCATATGCCTAAGTCAAAGGGATTTCAATACTTGTTGGTCTGTGTTGATACCTTTACAAATTGGATAGAAACTTTTCCCTGCAAGACAGGGAAAGCTCAGGAAGTGATTAAAGTCCTAATTCATGAAGTAATTCCTAGATTTGGGCTTCCCCAAAGCTTACAGAGTGACAATGCTCTGACTTTTAAAGCAACGATAAATCAGGGAATTTCCAGGGTGCTAGGGATACAATATTACCTTCACTGCACCTGGAGGCCACAATCCTTAGGGAAGGTTGAGAAGACAAATGAAACACTCAAGAGGCGCTTAAGGAAACTAACACAAGAAACTCATCTCCTATGGCCTACCCTTTTGCCCATGGCCTTGTTGAGAATCCAAAAATCTCCTCACAAAATGGGGCTCAGTCCATATGAAATGCTTTATGGACGACCTTTTCTCACAAATGGCCTCCTACTTGATCAGGAAACAGCCAACTTGGTCAAAGATGTAACTTCTTTGGCAAAATATCAACAAAACCTTAAAAACCTACCTGAAGGATGTCACAGAGAAAAGGGAACAGAGTTGTTTCAACCAGGAGGTCCAGTGTTGGTCAAATCTCTCCCCTCTATGTCCCTATATATGGACTGTTTGTGGGAAGGACCATACTTGGTTATCCTCTCTACCCTCACTACAGTTAAGGTGGCAGGAGTGGAACCTTGGATTCACCATACCAGAGTTAAATTTTGGACATCCCCCGAGGAACCTGCAGGACCATCAGCTCAGGAGTCCCAAGATCAGCCAGACCAACCTCAATACAGTTGAGAACGGTTGGAGGACTTACATCTCCTATTTCAGAAGGAAACATCCCAGACTAAAAAGGCTCCTACCACTGATCCTGAAGAAAAACCCCTTCCTCCTCAAAAAAGATAAGTGAAAACCTACATAATCTTTATCTCTAACACCTCTCCTTGCCCCTTTAATGGAATCATTTTACTATTTCATCATATTATTAAGCAGCATACTAACCATACTCTTTGCAATAGGGCTATACACTGTAGCTCCTGCTGGGACAAAAATCCTAATCACATCAACCTTCTTTTTGTCTTCCTTCCTTCTGACAGCAATTTACTCCTACCTTTAACTCAGCCTGGATAAGATGATCGCATCTTCCAAAGCACCCTCTTTACCTTCCTATTTATTCTTTGCCTATCTATCTCTCCTGCTTCCTTGGATACTCCATACAATCATCCCTCCCCTTCCACTAGCTCCTAATTACCTCTACATGACTCTCAACTTAATCCACTCTCTGTTAAACCAGTCCAATCCTTCCCTGGCAACTGATTGCTGTCTTTTTATCTCTCTATCAACCTTTTGCTTATGTTGCCACTCCCATTCCCACAAAAAACTGGGTCTTTACCAACTTAACCTACCACCCTCATTATGAAGGAAAAGACCTTTTCTGACTTCTAAATATGCAATCATTAGCCGACTTCTCCATCTCTGATAGGACCAAGAATACCCTAACAGGATGTGCAATCCAACTTTTACGTTCTTACATTTCCAACCTCACATATTATACAAGCACTGAAAAGCCCAGCATGGCCCTGTAACTACAAATACCATCTTAACTTTCCAAGCCCCTTTATGCATCCAATGCAACCTGTCATCAGGCCTGCCCCTGGGGCGCCTACTACCCCATCAGTGTAATTACACCCTACAACTTCAAGCCTCAGCTGATCATAGTAACTTCCAGGTCACCCAAACAGCTCCATTCAGATGGCTTGTCTGCTTCTCAGGGCCCCCCAAAATTATCACCTCCTCCATGCTTAACAAACAGTCCAGGTTTTTAATGGCAAACATACTCCCTGCATGACCATTCACCCCTGGACTCCCTGTAGCAGTGCCCCCACCACTAGTGAATGCCTTCTCATCCCCTCTTTCAATCACTCTCTCGAATTGTTCCTAGTAGATACAAAATGGTTCTTTTCTCCAATGGGAAAATAGAACACAGGCAACCACTCAGTTTGGTCCCAACACCCCTCTCCAGCCACTTACTGGAGCTACCTTGGCAAGTACTCTAGAAGTATGGAAAAATGAAAACAACAAACTCACACACCTTTTTAACATACACAACTAGTTCTGTCTACCCAGCCAAAGTATATTCTTCTTATGTGGAACATCGACATATATCTGCCTCCTCACTAACTGAACAAGCATCTGCACCTTAGTCTTTCTAAGTCCCAACATTAACATTGCCACAGAAAATCAGACCCTATCAGTACCCATCAAAGCTCAAGTCCATCAGCATAGCTATACAACTAATACCCCTACTTATAGAGTTAGGAATGGCTACTGCTACAGGAAATGGAATGGCCAGTTTATCTACTTCATTATCCTACTACCACACACTCTCAAAGGATTTCTCAGACAGTTTGCAAGAAATAAGGATATCTATCCTTACTCTACAATCCCAAATAGACTCTTTGGCAGCAGTGACTCTCCAAAACCACCAAAGCCTAGACCTCCTCACTGCTGAGAAAGGAGGACTCTGCACCTTCTTAGGGGAAGAGCGTTGTTTTTACACTAACCAGTCAGGGATAGTATGAGATGCTGCCTGGCATTTACAGGAAAAGTCTTCTGAAATCAGACAATGACTTTCAAATTCTTATACCAACCTCTGGAGTTGGCCAACATGGCTTCTCCCTTTTCTAGGTCCTGTGGCAGTCATCTTGCTATGACTTGCCTTTGGGCCTTGTATTTTTAACCTACTTGTCAAATGTGTTTCCTCCAGGATCAAGGCCATCAAGCTACAGATGGTCTTACAAATGGAACCCCAAATGAGTTCAACTAACAAATTCTACTGAGGACCCTTGGACCCACCTGCTGGTCCTTCCACTGGCCTAAAGAGTTCCCCTCTGGAGGACACTACAACTGCAGGGCCCCTTCTTCACCCCTGTCCAGCAGGAAGTAGCTAGAGCAGTCTTTGGCCAAATTCCAAACAGCAGTTGGGGTGTCCTCTTTAGAGGGGGGATTGAGAAGTGATGCAGGCTGGGCTTCTGGGTCAGGTGGGGATTTGGAGAACTTTTCTGTCTAGCTGAAGGATTGTAAATGCACCAATCAGCACTCTGTGTCTAGCTAAAGTTTTGTAAGCACACCAATCAGCACTCCGTAAAAATGGACCAATCAGCACTCTGTGTCTAGCTAAAGGTTTGTAAACGCACGAATCAGCACTCTGTAAAAATGGACCAATCAGCTCAGCACTCTGTAAAATGGACCAATCAGCTCTCTGTAAAGTGGACCAATCAGCAAGATGTGGGTGGGGCCAAATAAGGGAATAAAAGCTGGCCACCTGAGCCAGCAGCAGCAACCTGCTCGGGTCACCTTCCATGCTGTGGAAGCTTTGTTCTTTTGCTCTTTGCAATAAATCTTGCTGCTACTCACGCTTTGGGTCTGCACTAACTTTATGAGCTGTAACACTCACCATGAAGGTCTGCAGCTTCCCTCCTGAAGCCAGCGAGACTACGAACTCACTGGGGAACAAACAACTCTGGACATGCCACCTTTAAGAGCTGTAACACTCACTGCAAAGGTCTGCGGCTTCATTCCTGAAGTCAGAAAGAGCACAAACCCACTGGGAGGAAAAAAAAACTCCAGATGCACCACCTTTAAGAGCTGTAACACTCACTGTGAAGGTCTGCAGCTTCACTCCTGAAGTCAGTGAGATCAAGAACCCACTGGGAGGAATGAACAACTCTGGACGCCCCACATTTAAGAGCCGTAACGCTCACTGTAAAGGTCTGCAGCTTCACTCCTGAAGTCAGGAAGACCAAGAACCCACCAGAAGGAAGAAACTCCAGACACATCTGAACATCTGAAGGAACAAACTTTGGACACATCATCTTTAAGAACTGTAACACTCACCGCGAGGGTCTGCAGCTTCATTCTTGAAGTCAGCGAGACCAAGAAACCACCAGAAGGAATGCATTCTGGACACACTGGCTAACACGGTGAAACCCATCTCTACTAAAAATATAAAAAGTTATCTGGGCATAGTGGCAGCCACCTGTAGTCCCAGCTACTTGGGAGGCTGAGGCAGGAGAATGGCGTGAACCTAGGAGGCGGAGCTTGCAGTAAGGGAGCCAAGATCCCACCACAGGACTGCAGCCTGGGTGACAAAGCAAGACTCAGTCTCAAATAAATAAATAAATAAATAATAAATAAAGTTAATTTATGGCTAGGTGGAGAAACAGGGCTTTAATTTTGGAGCCATATACATATATATGTGTGTATATATATGTATATGTATATATATACATGTATATATATGCATGTGTATATATATACATGTACATATAAATTTTTTTTTGAAAGAGAATCTAACTCTGTCATCCAGGCTGGAGTGCAGTGCTGCAATCTTGGCTCACTACAACTTCCACCTCCTGGGTTCAAGCAATTCCTGGGCCTCAGCCTCCCAAGTAGCTGGGATTACAGGCATGCAGCACCACACCGGGCTAATTTTTGTATTTTTAGTAGAGACAGGGTCTCGCCATGTTGGCTAGGCTGGTGTCAAATTCCCAGCCTCAAGTGATCCACCTGCCTGGGCCTCCCAGAGTGCTAGGATTACAGGCATGAGCCACCATGCCTGGCCTAATTATAGAGCTCTATTTAGAATGTTAGTTACATGAGCATTTCTAAAGCTTTTACAATGTATTTTAAACACTAGTGAGGTTTTTATAATAATTATTTTTTATAAGTTATGAATTTTCTATCATAGAAATAAGTGATGGGTGAATACACAGTTTTAAAAATTATGGTAAAATACACGTAATATAAAATGCATCATCTTAACCATTTTTAAATGTATAGTTCAGTAGTGTTAAGTATGTTCACATTGTTTGGTAATCAGTACAAAGAACTCTTTTCCATTTGCAAAAGTGAAATTCCATAACCATTGAACAACAGCTCTCTAGTCCTCCTGCCCATTCCCTGGTAACCACTATTCTACTTTCTGTTTTTATGAATTAACTACTCTATAAATTTCATTTGTAACTTTAAAGCTATATGTACATCATTTACCCATTTTTATTCTGTAAATACCTTATACCTTATGTAAGTTGAGCCATACAGTATTTGCTTTTCTATGGTTGGCTTATTTCACTCAGTGTAATATCTTCAAGGTTAATCCATGACATAGCCTATGTCTGAATTTCCTTCCTTTTTAATACTAAATAATATTTTGTTGTATGTATATACCACCTTTTAAAAAATCCATTCATGTGTCGATAGACATTTGGGTTGCTTCCACCTTTTGGCTATTGTGAATCATGCTGTAATAAACATGAATGTACAGATATCTCTTAGAAAGTTTTTGTTATTCGACATTTCTATAGAAAATCCTTTTTTTTTTTTTTTTGTCCCACAGCATGAAATTCCTTAGTCAAACCACTTCTGAAAAATGCTGCATTCCATACATTCTTGTCTTAGATTCACTTTGAATACTTAAAAGACGAATATAATGCTGCAAAATTGAATTACTTTTATGGTATTTAAGCAAAAAAATGTGCAATAATTTAACTTAAATTTTGAATTTTAATGTCATATATGGCTAATGACATTTTTGTCATATGTAGCATTTTCAATAGAGAACCAATTTTGCTATAAGTTTTAGCATTCTAGAAGCAATAAGTAAAGAGCTACCTATGAGGGTAAAGAAAGATTGAGGTTATAATTGGAGGATGGATGTTGTAAAAATTACCCCTGTCCTATTAATAAGTTTTGCCTAGAGAAGTTAAATTTCATTTATAACTTTTAAGTTACATTTACATAATCTACACATTTTCTTTCTGTAAATATACAGAGGAACATCACTTCCTTAGAGATACCTTTCTTGTCAAACTTGCCTTAGAACTCACTCCTATCTTAGTCTTTTATTGTTTATATCACACCTCTGAAATTACAAGATATTTATGTGTACTTGTTTATGTTATGTTTCCCTCACTGGAAGGAACATTATATAATGGTAAGAATATTTTTCTTATTTAACATTGTATTTTTAGGAGCTAGTAGATTCTTAATTGAAAAAAGTAAAGTATTTTTAATTCTAACATTTTATAAGATCATAAATTTGCATATTAATTTTAAGCATTTTTATTTACTAATTAACTTGAGTTGCTGAATAAAACTTCTGCAACAGAAATGATAATTTACCATTGTAACTATGATGACATCATACAAGGTAACATATTTAGAATATATCCAAAGGTATATGCTAATATTCTTGTAATTTTCTTTTATGTTATAACACATATAACAATGGCATTTTGTGTTGTGTCTCATTGTTTATCTTACAGATAATGTTTGTATAATTTTCACTTGAGAAACCTTTATTTTAGAGAAAGTTTTTCAATTAATATTTCTAACTTGAGAATGCAAATGCATATGAGCCCATATATGGGCTTAGTTATTTACAATAAAAGTAGTAAAGTCATAACCATAAACAGTGATTAACATTATATGACACATCCAGATAAATTCACCAATGAATCTACAAAACGTTAAAAAAAATACCAATTTTCTACTGTCTTTTCCAGAAGACAGAAGCAGAAAGAATAGTTCTTTATTCATTCTATGATGCCAACATTATTCTAATATCAATCTAAAGACTTCTTTAAAAAGTAAACTACAGACTAATATCTCTCATGAATACTAATACAAAAATCATCAACAAAATATTAGCAAATCAAAAATCAAATCCAACAATGTATAAAGATAATTACTATGTCATGATCAAGTGGGATTAATTCTAAGTAGACAAGCCTGGTTCAACATATATTAATCAATTGGTATATGTTGGCTGCTTGTATATCTCCTTTTCAGAAGTGTCTCTTTATGTCTTTTTTCCATTTTTTAATGGAGTTATTTGTTTTTTGCTTGTTCAATTATTTAAGTTCCTTACTGATTCTGGATATTAGACCTTTGTTGGATATATACTTTATGAATATTTATCCCATTCTGTAGGGTGTCTGTTTACTCTGCTGATAGTTTCTTTTGCTGTGCAGAAGGTCTTTAGTTTAATTAGGTTCTACTTGTCAATTTTGGTTTTTGTTGTAATTGCCTTTGGGATCTTAGTCATAAATTCTTTCCCAAGGCTGATGCTCAGAATTGTGTTTCCTTGCTTTTCTCCTAGGATTATTGTATTTCAAGGACTTACATTTAAATCTTTAATCCAACTTGAGTTAATTTTTGTGTATGGTGAAAAGTAGGGGTCCAATTTCATTCTTCTGCATATGGCAAGCCAGCTATTCCAGCACCATTTATTGAGTAGGGAGTCCTTTTCCCTATTGCATATTTTTGTCAACTTTGTTGAATGTCGGATGGATGGAGGTTTGTGATGTTATTTCTGGGTTGTGTATTATGTTCCATTGGTCTGTTTTTGAACCAGGACCATAATGTTTTGGTTACTGTAGCATTATTGTTTACTTTGAAGTCTGGTAATGTAATGCCTCCAACTTTGTTCTTTTTGCTTAGGATTGTTTTAGCTATTTGGGCTCCTTTTTGGCTCCATATGAATTTTTGAATAATTTTTTTCTAACTCTGTGAAAAACGACATTAGTAGTTTGACAGGAATAGTGTTGAATCTGTATATTGCTTTGAGGATTATGGCCATTTTAACAACATTGATTCATCCGGTCCATGAATATGAAATGTTATTCCATTTCTTTGTGTCACCTCTGATTTTTTTCAGCAGTGTTTAATAGTTTTCCTTTAGAGATCTTTTACCTCCTTGGTTAGATGTATTTCTAGATATTTTATTTGAGTCGCTATTATAAATTAAAGTGCATTCTTCATTTGGTTGTCAGCTTGAACGTTATTGGTGTAAAGAAACACTGCTGATAATTGTACATTGATTTTGTATTCCGAAACTTTACTTTTTTATGAGTTCTAGAAGTCTTTTGGCAAAGTCTTTAGGTTTTCTAGGTATAGGATCACATTTTATGTCAAGAGAGATAGTTTGAATTCTTTTTTCCTCTTTGGATGTATTTTGTTTCTTTATCTTGTCAAATTGTTCTGGCTAGCATTTCCCACACAAAGAACTTAAAATAGAACTACCATTTTACCAGCAATTTCATTACTGGGTATAGATCCAAAAGAAAATAGTTCTTCGTACCAAAAAACGCATGCTCTTTCATGTTCACTGCAGCACTGTTCACAATACCAAAGACATGAAATTAACCCAGGTGCCCCGACATTAAATGGGATAAAACATATATGGTGTATATACACCATAGGATACCATGGAGCCATAAAAAGAATAAAATCATGTTCTTTGCAGCAATATGGATGCAGTTGGAGGCCATTATCCTAAGTTAATTAACACAGGAACAGAAAATTAAATACATTATGTTCTCATTTGTACGTGGGAGCTAATCTTTGGGTTCTCATAAAGATGGGAATAATAGAAACACAGGAATGCTATATGGGAGGAGGAAGAGAACAATGACTGAAAAACTGGTGGATGCCATATTCAATACCTGGGTAAGAGAATCATTTATACCCCAAACATCGTTTTCACACAATATGCCCAGTTAACAAACCTACTCTTGTACCACCTAAATCTGAAAAAAATTTGAAAAAAAGGGGAATGAATAAAGGTAATTCATCTCATAAATAGACTAACAAAAAAAAGGTACTATCAAGAGATGCAGAAAAAGCATTTGCCAACATCACCCATTTATGATGAAAAAGGAAACCACCCAACAAACAATAAGGGGAAAAGTCTCAATTTGATAAATAACATCTACAAAAAAAACCTATAACTAACATCATATTTAATGCTGAGAAACTAAGAGCTTTTCCAAAAAGATCAAGAACCAGACAATGGCATTACCTCTTACCACTCTCTTTTCAACGTTATCCTGAAAGTCTTAGTTAATGAAATAAGATGGGAAAATAATATAAAAAAGTATATATTCTAAAGGAATAAATAAATTTGTTATTGCCCACAGATGACATGATTGGCTATGTAGAAGTTCTAAAGACATCATCAACAATAACAAAAACCTACTGGAACTAACAAACGAGTATAGCACAGTTGTAGATATAAGATCAATTATGAAAGTCAATGACTTTCCTATACACCAGCAATAAGCAAGTGGAATTTAAAATTTAAAACACAATACTATTTATATTAACACTCCAAAACACTAAATATTTAGGTATAAACCTAACAATAAATACAAATGATCTAAATAAGTTGAGAGATATTCAATATTTATGAATAGGAAGACTAAATATTGACAAGATGTCATTTTTTCCCAACTTGATGTATACATTATATGCAATCCCAGTCAGAATATCAGCAAGTTATTTTATGAATATTCACAGACTAACTAAAGTTTATATGGAGAAGCTAATGACCCAAAATAGCAGACACAACATTCAGAGAGAATAATGAAGTTTGAGGACTCACACTAACCAGTATCAAGACTCACCATAAAGCTGTAGCAATTAAAACAGTGTGGTACTGATGATAAAAACAAACAAAAAGATCAATGGAACAGAATAGAAAGCTCAGAAATAGCCTTATCAAATGTTGCCAACTGACCTTTGATTAAAGAGCAAAGGCAATACAATTGAGCAAAGATCGTCTTTTCATCAAATGGTGCTAAAACACCTGCACATATACATGCACAAAATATGTATATAATAAATCTAGACACAGACCACATATATCCACAAATATTAACTCAAAATAGGTCACAAATCTAAATGTAAAACACAAAGGTATAAAACTCCTAGAAGATACCATATGATACAACCTAGATGATCTTGGGTTATTGATGATAACTTTTTAGATACATCAAATGCATTCTCCACAAAAGAAATAATTGATAAGCTGTACTTCATTAAGCTTAAAAACTTCTGTTCATCGAAAGAGTGAGAAAATATGTCACAGGCCTGCAAAAAATAATTGTAAAGACATATCTGACAACGGACTCATAAAAACATACAAAGAACTTTTAAAATTAAACAATAAAGACAACCCTATTAAAAATTAGTAAGAGATCTGAAAAAAACAGCTCGTCGAAAAAAACAGCTCGTCAAAAAAAATGTATAGATGACAGTAAGCATACACACAAATTCTAAAAATTATATATTCCATCAGGGAAGCACAAATGAGAAAAACATCGAGTTACCTCTATGTTGTTTTCTATACACCTGTTAGAATGACCGCGATTTAGAACACTGAAAACACTAAATATTGGTGATGATGAGGAGGAACAGGATCTCTCATTAATTTTTGGTGGAAATGCAAAACAATATGGCCACTTTGGAAGACAGCTGGGTTGTTTCTGACAAATCTAAACATATTCTTACCATATGATACAGCGATAATTCTCCTTGGTATCTACCCAAGGGAGCTTAAAACTTCTGTCATACAAAAAAGTGGACACTGATGTTTAAAGCAGCTTTATTCATAGTGACCAAAACTTGAAAGAATCTGATACATCTTCAGTAGATGAAGGGACAAACTGTGATACATCCAGACAATGGATTATTATTTAGTGTTAAAAAAGAAATAAGCCATTACGTCACAAAAAGACATGGATACATTTTAAATGCATATTACTAAGTGAAAGAAACCCATTTGAAAGTGTACATGCTGTATGCTTTCAATTTTATGGCATTCTGGAAAAGACAAAACTATGGACACAGTAAAAATAATTGGTACTAGTGATTGGTGGGGAAGTAAGGGTGAATAATCAGAACACACTGGATTCTTAGCATTGCGAACCTTTTCTATATGTTATTATAATGAGTGGTATACATCATTAAATATTTGTCACAACTCATAGAATGTACAACATCACCAGAGAACCCTAGTGTAAACTATGGACTCGGGGTGATAATGATGTGTCAGTATATGAATGTACATTGTAACAAATGTGTGATTCTGGTGCAACCAGTTGATGTTGGAAAAGGCTGTCTATAGGGAGGATACAGTAAGTATGTGGACACCCCAATTTGTGCTCAATTTTACTGTGAACACAAAAATTGCTCTAAAAACAAAATTATTGAAAAATCTGTATTAGAAGTAAGCTTTACTACCTGGATTACACAATGCTCTAAAAAACCCCAAATAACATTTTTATAAATGCAATTATACGTGAAATTTAAAAGTGTTAAGAGTAAAATGTTATGGTTCTAATAAAAGTTAAATGAACCACTGATTATTAACAAAATAAAGAGCTTTGATTATTAAATGCTATTGCAATAAGGTACAAATTATGTAATGGTATAATTTAATGCATTAGAGAGAAACAGTATTATTTTTAAATTATTTTTTGTATATATGATATTGAAATAGTATTACAAACTTAACACTATAATAAAAATTTAAAAGTCCATTGCAACAAAATGGAAAATACTGGCTAAATTTATTTATTTTTAAACATAGTTTTAATAGTTTGACTTTGTCCAATTACTTGTGTCAATAACCTCACATTCTTTTAAGTTCTCTGGTAATCTGCTATTGAAATTCCTGGTTATGAATTCAACTATGATTTTCACCAATATTAAATCAAATAATTTGAGTTTCTAATTACTTATTTCTAGAAGGGTATTTTTTCTTTCCCATTTCTCTTCACATTATTTATTGTTGACAGGATAAAGAGATAAAAATAAGCATAAAAACAAGTTTGTGCACTTGGCCTTAGTAAACAATGCATTTGTCAATATGTCTGCTTTTATTTTTATTTTTTCTGACATAGAAATTTTGAACATATTTTGGTAAGAAGCAAACCTGAATTTCTATTAAAATAAAAATTTAAAAATTCCATGGAACTCAGATTTTGCTGCTGTTCTTTATAATTTGTTTAATTCATTACTAGAACAGAACCTAGAATTTACCAGTATCTCAGTATCTTTGTTCAATTAATAACTGAATTTAATGATATTTATCAAAAAATTAATTCAATTATGTATGGTGGCTCACACCTGTAGTCCCAAGCCGCTTGAGAAGCTGAAGTGAAAGAATCACTTGAGCCCTGAAGTTCAAGTCTAGACTGGGCAACATAGCAAGACCCCCATCCCTTTTAAAAACAATCTAAAAAAAGTTTAATAGCCTTTCAGTCAGAAATTTTGATTTTATCTAGCAGGTGTAATATTGAAAATCTTAAAAGATATAAAATAGAAAAATTGGAATAGTGCTTATATATACAAAGTATGCAGTCCTCGACTATTGGCTGACAGTGAAAATGATCACTAATTTACTCAAAACTTAGCTCAACATTAAATGGATATATAGCTTTGTCTATTTCTTAAGTATTTAAATTTGGCAATACACTTATTCCCGGCTAAAAAGCCTAAAACAACCAGTTCATAATATTTCCCACTTTAGTTTGGCACATTGTCATATGATATTTCTTAAAGATATAATAACTTGAAATTGGAACTTGGAACTTTAACCAGACCATGACATTCATGATGACATTTACAGAGACGAATGTTTCCCAAACTATCTCAGAACTTGTGTAGAAGGTTTTTCTGGTCACTCCTCCATTTTTTAAAAAAATAAATGGGACAGAATTTTGAGATTTCAGGTTAAATATTATTCCAATTTTCAGCCCCACTTAAGTTAATGTCATGATTTTTATCCACATGTAAACCTTGTGCTCTGTCTTATACTCTAGGTCAGGCATATTTTGCAAAACACTGAAAACAAGCAAACAAAAATGTTAGCTTAAGGCTACTCACTGGGCCGGGTGCTGCGGTGGCTCACATCTGTAATCCCAGCACCTTGGGAGGCTAAGGTGAGCAGATCACCTGGGGTCAGGAGTTCAAGACCAGCCTGAATATGGTGAAACCCTGTCTCTACTAAAAATTCAAAAAATTAGCTGGGTGTGGCAGCGTGCACCTGTAGTCCCAGCTACTAGGGAGGCTGAGGCATGAGAATTGCTTGAACACTGGAGGCAGAGGTTGCACTGAGCCAAGATTGCACCACTGCTCTCCAGCCTGGGAGACAGAGTGAGACTATGTAAAAAAAAATAATAATAATAAATAAATAAATAACTACATTGCCTCTGATTTTCTTTCTTCATGCAGGAGTAAGTATCTTTTTTATTTATCTATTTTTGGTCTAGAATTTCTATATGTTTCTTAGAAAGAGAAATCTATCTGAGTTACTATGTTGCCAGAAAATGTCAGAGTAATAGGATAGAAAAATATCTAATTCACACAATTAATAGCACAGAAGGGAAATTGAGTGGCCATTTTTTAGATGGTATAATTTTGAATTTAGACTATCCAAGTATTGATTAAATTCTTAAATAAAATATCAAATTATAAAATTAAATACACATTAATACCAATATATCAATATCAATTATGAATTAAATATTAATACAAAATAGAACACATAATTAAAATTGTTTTTCAAGAATAAACAAAATAGCTAGAAATAATTCTACTAGAAAATTTCAAAACTAATATGCAGAGAATTATTCAATTTAATCATAGGACAGAGGTCAGTTATCTTTTTTTTAATAAAGGGCCATTCAGCAAATATATGTGCTTTGTAGGCCATATACATTATCTGTTGGATAATGTATAATCTGTTGGATAATCCTTTTTTTATACACCCCTTTAAAATTAAAAATATATATATTTTTACTTGGAGGTCCATACAAAAACAGGCTGAGGAACAAATTTGACTCAGGGCTCTAATTCACTTATCCTTGTTCTTTCTATAAAGCAGGAAATCTATACAAGTGTTCTGGAATAGAAAGTCATCTGCAAAATGTAATAACATTCAATATCTTAATAATATTCTTCTCTAACTTGACATACTGATTCTAAATTCTAACTTTTATCTGGAAGAGAGAGCGACAGCAGAATGGCAGTATAAGAGAACCTCATTTATGTTCTATCATAGCAACAGTAACTTGGCAGTGTTCCACAGACAAAAGTGTATTTGTGGGAGCTTTATAATCAGGGTTGTAAAACTATAGTGAAGCTCAACACTGAGGAGGGCCATTTTGAAAATGCAGGTTATTTCCCAGGTAGCAGTCATACCAACTGTGGTATTTCGAAAAAATGAACAAAATTGAAATTCTTTAGTCATACAAACCAGGAAAAAGAGAGAGAAGACTCAAATGAATAGAATTATAAGTGAAAAAAATCATTGCAATGATACCATAGAAATACAAGAAATCAATAAGAGACCACTATGAACAACAAATTGGATAAATTACAAAAAATACATAAATTCTTAGAAACATAAAACCTACCAAAACTGAATTATAAAGAAATACAAACTATGAATAGGCTCATAACTAGTAAAAAGATTGAATCAATAACTGAAAATCTTCCCAAAAGAAAATCCCAGAAACAGAGGGCTTCACAGTTTAAATAAGCTGCAAAGCATTTAAATAATTCATATCAATTTTTCCAAACTCTTCCAAAAAATTGAAAAGAAGGGAATAATTCTAAACTCACTTTATAAGGTGAACATTACCCTCAGCCCAAAAGCCAGATAAGGATACTACAAGAAAAGTATAGGCCAATATGTAAGACCTATTTTTATCAGAAAAAAATAGTAATAACAAATAAAAAGGGTGGGAGAAGACTTTTGAAAGTGATAGATGTGTTTATGACATTGATTGTGATGATGGTTTCACGAGACTATACCTACTTCCAAACTTCTCAAGCTGTATACATTAAATATGTGCAGGTTTTTGAACATCAAACATACCTCATTAAAGTGGTTAAAACTGAAAAAAAAAAAAAAGAAAAGTACAGGCCAATATCCTTGATGAATATAGATGCAAAATTCTCAACAAAATACTATCAAACTGAATCCCACAACAAATTTTAATTTTTGTTTTATTTTCTAATTTAATTTTTAAATTTTAATTAATTAATTAATTTTAAGACTGAGGTATGAAACTGGCTAATTTTCATATTTTTGGTAGAGATGTGGTTTCGCCATGTTGCCAAGGTTGGTCTCAAACTCCTGGACTCAAGCAATTCACCTGCCTCAGCCTACCAAAGTGCTGGGATTGCAGGCATGAACCATCATGCCCAGCCCCCACAGCACTTTAAAAAAATCATTCATCATAATCAAGTGGGATTTATTCCTGTGATGCAAGGATGGTTCAACATAAACAAATAAATAAATGTGATATACTACATTCACAGAATGAAGGATTAAAATTACAGGACGATCTTAATGGATGCAGAATAGGCATTTAAGAAAATTCAATGTCATTTCATGATTAAAAACTCTCAACAAATTAGGAATAGAAGAAATGTATCTCAAGGTAATAAAGATCATATAAAAGATCATACAAAGGCCATAGCAAACACAGTCAATGGTGAAAAGCTGAAAGTGTTCCCCTAAGATTAGAAATAAGAGTGCCTACTACCACCACTTCTATTCAACATAGTACTAGAAGTTCTAGCTTGGGAAATTAAGCCATAAAAAAATAAAAGGCACTCAAGTCAAAAAATAAGAAGTTAAATTGTATTTTATTATTGTTTTGCAGATGACATGATCTGATATATAGAAAACCCTAAAGACTCCACCCCAAAATAGTTAGAACTGATAAATTCAGTGAAATTACAGGATACAAAATCAACATAAAAGTGTCAGCTGCATTCCTATACACTTAAAATGAAATACCTAAATAAAACAAAAAAAATTCATTTATAATAGTACTAAAAGGAATAAAATAAGAATAAATTTATACAATAGGATGAAAATATGTACACTAAAAACTATGAAACATTGATGAAAGAAATTGAGGAAGACACAAATAAATAAAAAGATATTCTGTGTTCATAAATTACAAAAACCGTTAGTTTTAAAATATCCATACTGTACAAAGTTATCTACAGATTCAATGCCATACCCAATAAAATTCCCATGGGATTTTTAATAGAAATTTAAAAAATAACTCTAAAATTTGTATGGAACCACAAAAGATGCCTAATAGGCAAAGTATTATTTTTGTTGTTGTCATGGTTGTTGTTTTACTTACATTTTAGGTACATGTGAAGGTTTGTTTCATAGGTAAACACATGTCACAAGGGTTTATTGTACATATCATTTCATCACCCAGGTATTAATCCCAGTACTCAATAGTTATCTTTTCTGTTTTGCTCTCTCCTCCCACCCTCCACCTTCAAGTAGACACCAGTGTCTGTTGTATTCTTATGTTCATAAATTCCCATCATTTAGCTCTAATTTATAAGTGGGAACATGTGGTATTTGGTTTTCTGTTCCTGTGTTAGTTTGCTGAGGCTAATAGCCTCCAGCTCCATCCACGTTTCTGCAAAGGACATGATCTTATTTCTTTTTATGGCTGCATGGTATTACATGGTGTTTATGTACCACATTTTCTTTATCCTGTCTATCATTGATGGGCATTCATGTTGATTCCATATCTTTGCTATTGTGCATAGTGCTGCAATGAACATTCACAAGCATATGTCTTTATGGTAGAATGGCTTGTATTTCCTTGACTATATACCCAGTAATGGAATTGCTGGGTTGAATGATAGTTCTTCTTTTAGTTCTTGAGGAATTGCTATACTGTTTCCCACAATGATTGAACCAGTTTACACTAATGCCAAAGATGTATAAGTGTTCCCTTTTCTCTACAACCAGGCCACCTTTAATAATAGCCATTCTGACTAGTGTAAGATGATATCTCATTGTGGTTCTGATTTGCATTTATCTAATGATAAGTGATATTGAACTTTTTTCATGTGCTTGTTAGCTGCATGTATGTATTCTTTTGAGAAGTGTCTGATCATATCCTTTGCCCACGTCTTAATGGGGTTGTTTTTCTCTTGTAAAGTTGTTTACATTTCTCATAGATGCTATATATTGGACCTTTTTCATATGCCTAGTTTACAAATATTTTCTCCTATTCTGTAGGTTGTCTGTTTACTGTGTTGATAGTTTCTTTTGCTATGCAGAAGCTCTTAAGTTTAATTTTATCCCACTTGTCAATTTTTGCTTTTGTTGCAATTGCTTTTGCTGACTTTGTCATGAAATTTTTGCCCATTCCTATGTCCAGAATTGTGTTGCCTAGGTTGTCTTCCAGGGTTTTTATAATTTTTAGTTTTATATTTAAGTCTTTAATCCATCTTGAATTGATTTTTGTGTATGGTGTAAGGAAGGGGCCCAGCTTCAATCTTCTGTATCTGGCTAGCCAGTTAAGTCAGCACCATTTATTGTTACGGAATCTTTTCCCTGTTGCTTGTTTTTGTCATCTGTGTCAAAGATCAGATGGTCATAGATGTGTGGCCATATTTCTGGGCTCTCTATTCTGTTCCATTGGTCTACGTGCCTGTTTTTGTACCAGTACCATGCTATTTTGGTTACTGTAATTTCGTAGTATAAAGTCAGGTAATGTGGTTTGGTTCCATTATCCCTGTCACTTTCAGGTACACCAATCAAATATAGATTTGTTCTTTTCACATGGTCTCATATTTCTTGGAGGCTTTGTTAATTCCTTACTCTTCTTTCTCTAAACTTCTCTTCTCAGTTCATTTCATTAATTTGATCTTCAATCACTGATACCCTTTCTTCCACTTGATTGAATCAGCTATTGAAGCTTGTGCTTGCGTCACGTAGTTCTTGTGCCATGGTTTTCAGTTCCATCAGGTCATTTAAGGTCTTCTCTACATTGTTTATTCTAGTTACCATTCGTCTAATATTTTTTCAAGGTTTTTAGCTTCCTTGCTATGGGTTCGAACATCCTCCTTTAGCTTGGAGAAGTTTGTTATTACCGTCTTTCTGAAGCCTACTTCTGTCAACTCATCAAAGTCATTCTCTGTCCTGCTTTGTCCCATTGCTGGTGAGGAGCTGCGATCCTTTTAAGGGGTGCTGTGGTTTTTATAATTTTCAGGTTTTCTGCTCTGGTTTCTCCCCATCTTTGTGGTTTTATCTACATTTGGTCTTTGATGATGGTGACCTACAGATGGGGTTTTGGTGTGGATGTCCTTTTTGTTGATGTTGATGCTATTCCTTTCCATTTGTTAGTTTTCCTTCTAACAGTCAGGACCCTCAGCTGCAAGTCTGTTGGAGTTTGCTGGAGGTCCACTCCAGACACTGTTTCCCTGGGTATCACCAATGGAGGCTGCAGGACAGCAAATATTGCAGAACAGCAAATATTGTGTCTGATCCTTCCTCTGGAAGCTTCATCTCAGAGGGGCAGCTGGTTGTAGGAGGTGTCAGTCAGCCCCTACTGGGAAATATCTCCAAGTTAGGCTACATGGGGGTCAGGGACCCACTTGAGGAGGTGATCTGTCCATTCTTAGAGCTCAAACACCGTGCTGGGAGAACTATTGCTCTCTTCAGAGCTGTCATTCAGGGATGTTTAAGTCTGCAGAAGTTTCTGCTGCCTTTTGTTCAGTTATACCCTGCCCCCAGTGGTGGAGTCTACAAAGGCAGCTGGGCCTCATTGAACTGCAGTAGGCTCCACCCAGTTCGAGCTTTGCTGGCCACTTCGTTTACCTACTCAAGCCTCAGCAATAGTGGACACCCCTTCCCCAGCCAGGCTTGCTGACTCGCAGTTTGATTTCGGAGTAGCAGTGAGCAGGGCTCCGTGGGCATGGGACCCTCTGAGCTATGTGTGGGATATAATCTCCTGGTGTGCCATTTGCTAAGACCATTGGAAAAGTGCAGTGTTTAGGTAGCAGTGTCCCAATTTTCCTGGTACAGTCTGTCACAGCTTCCCTTGGCTAGGAAAGGGAAATTCCCCAACTTCTTGCACTTCCTGGGTGAGGTGATGCCCCACCCTGCTTCGGCTCACCCTCCAAGGGCTGCACCCACTTTCCGACCCATCCCAATGAGATGGGCCATGTCCCTCAGTTGGAAATGCAGAAATCACCCATCTTCTGCATTGATCACGCTTGGAGCTGCAGACCAGAGTTTTTCCTATTTGGCCATCTTGGTATGGACTGGATTTTGTTAATTTTAAAAGACCAACATAACCTTAACATTATATTTCCTATTAAGTTCATTTTCTTGTGGCATCAGTGCATATCCAATTTATAATGATTTATTCTGCAAAATATACTATTAGCTTACTTAGTATCCTATTCTAGAATGAAAATTTTTCTTGGCTCAGATTCTTATAGAAACAACATTAATTATTGATATTTTATGTAAACAATTTGAGTCAAAAAATTTGAATCACTTTACAAAATAATAATTGGCTGCAAGATTTAAATATCAGCTTTTCATTTCAGAAGGGATATTTTTAGAATGGCAAATGAGAATGCAACAATCATGTTTATCATGTAGAAGTCAAGAGAAAAAATCTTTCATATTAGTGTATAAAACTAAAATAAGCATACTTTGGAAGAGTTGTGTTTACCTTGGCTTGATTATGGATAACTCTCCTTTATCTGTTAACCTTATATATTACTTTCTCCAAGAAAATTTCCCTTTACTTAATGCTAAAAAGGAAGTCTTTTCTGTGTGATTCCACAGTATTTCATGCTTACTTGTTTATTTTCAGTAAGGTGCTTTTCACACTGAAGTTTAGATTATGACTTTTCCTGTTTTCCCATGTGTTTCTATGCTCTCCACACAGCATAATTCATGAGAAATAGAAAATTCATAATATTATTCATCAAATAGAATGACTAGATTAACTTGTTTTATCAACATCTTTGTTTACAACATATTAAGCTAACATTAAGTTATTCTCTCCAGAGAAAGTGCCTGTAATAGATTTGCCTCATGACTAACTTTTACTGAGTCCCACATACCACAACTAGAATATAAATTCATGAGACTGGAATTTTGTCTCAGTGTTGTTCACAGCTGTATTCACTAGGTAAAATAGTGCTAGCGTATTTTGTAGATATAAATATTTAAGGAGCAAATTTATGGTGAAAAAGGAGGGTCACCTCACAAGAAATGCTTTATATAGGCAACCTTAGGCAATGTTGACACTCAATTTTCCTTCTATCAGTGATAAACAGAATTAGTCACAAGAAATAGTATGGATATATGAAATCTTCTGAATATGAGAATGACTAATAAATGCTATAAAATATTTTCTCTGATTTCATTAATTTATGTTGAAGTTAATGTTACTACAACAATTTATATAAAAGCTTAAGGCACCATATGAAGTGAGTCATATATTTTCTCTACAATTCTAGCATTCTCACACATCACATTATAAACAGTGCATCATTCAAAACATTACCTATCAAATAGTCTCAACCTAAAAAGTAAAAGGATGTCTCTTATGTGTTTGTGAAAACTAGCGGCTTTTCATTTTATTTTTGCCTGTTTTTTTAATACAGTTAATTTTTATGGTTTTGAGACTTAAATGTAAGTGATGTAAGTGATCTGGTCAATATAAGTGTTAGACTTTAACTCTCAATATTTATGCCATGGTACACCCAGATTTTAAGTCATATAGAAAAGCTATTTTAAAGAAAATTATTTGTCTTAAAATATATTGGTAGAAAAGAGAATTCTGTGAAGAAGGCAGACTAGGAAGAAAAAGGTGTCTGTCTCCCCATCAATACAATTGCACTAGCAAAATCTGATGAAAGCATTTTGGAATTCTGCAGTGTATGGAAAGCTTGCAAATTCCAGGGGAAGGCTTGGACAGTAAATTCCAGTTAATTTCAGTAAGTTTCAGCTCTTAGTACAGTAGCAGCTACCCATCCTCTAACCCCAGCCTAGTGGCAAGCAACTGTGTGCTTGTTCCCAGAGACATCTGCACACAGCTTGCAGACACTAGAGTGGGCAAAAAGGTCCCTGAAAAAAGCCCTGTCCTCCAAATATTGGAGATCTATGTTGTAATCACTGATTGCTGCTTCTGATCACAGAGATGCAGACAAACAGGCAGGTGGCCATTGTTGATGCCCCTCCACTTATTGTTGCAAGCCCTTCCTCCTCTGGTTGAAGTTATTTCCAGGATATTTATTGGGCTAGTGCCCTTCCCCTCCATTGATTTTTTTTTTCTCTTTTGTAGCCACTAATTAAAGACTAGAACATTCAAAAACAACTGCATATATGGGGAAAACTAGAAAGTGATCTTGAATGCCCAGGGAAAGATGCAGACTGAGGAAATAACTGAAAATGCCTTAAGTTAACACCTCAGGGTGATTCTTTTCACAGAGACGGCCAATAATAGTGTAAACAATAAGAAACAAAAACAATTCAAAAATCAGCAAATCCTTGGAAAAGGGGAGAATCTGATATCCAGTGTTACCTCATAAGCTCAAATATTCAGTTTTCAACAACAAAAAATCTCGAAACAGAAAAGCATGGCCCATGTAGAGGAAAGACATAAATCAACACAAACTATAAAAGAAACCTAAAGGGGGATTCTGATGTCAGCAAGATGGATGACTAGAAGCTCCTAGCACTTGTCCCCTGACAAAAACAGCAAAATTAACAAATAACCAACTACATTTTGACAAAAATGACTAAAGGAAAGCAACAAAGTTTATCAAAGGAGTAACAGAAACCCTGATGAGCACAGAAACTCTAGATAGTCATTGATATGGTTTGGCTGTATCCCCAACAAAATCTTACCTTGAATTGTAGCTCCTATAATTAACACATGTTGTGGGAAGAAACTGGTGGAAGATAAGTGAATCATGGGGGCAGTTTTCCCCATGCTGTTTTTGTGATAGTGAATAAATCTCACAAGATCTGATGATTTTATAAGGGGAAAACCCTCTCACTTGGTTCTCTTGCCTGCCACCATGTAAGACGTGACTTTCACCTTCCACCATGATTGTGAGACCTCTAAAGCCACATGGATCTGTGAGTTCATGAAACCTTTTTTCTTTATAAATTACCCACTGTTGGGTATGTCTTTCTCAGCAGTGCAAAAACAGACTAATACAGACATACAGAAAAGAGAAGGTTCTACTTGGCATCTGCCACCCCATACCCTAGCCCCATACTCTAGCTAGGATAAGCTGGGAAGCAGAAGAAGCTTCCTCTGGTGGAGACAAGGTAAGCAAGAGGAATCCAGCAGCCTCCATCAACACCTTGGACACATATAATTTTTATTATTGGGAACTCCCGCCATTCTCACAGGCACTAAGCTTAGCTGTGGGAGATTCCTTGAGTCCACACAGCTGTGTTTCCCCACAGAAAAAGCCAACACTGTGTCCTACCCCCTCTGTACCCTGTGGCTACTGAGCTATGTCATCTTGGAACTGAAACTACTAATGGAGTGTGTTTTGCTCTGGGACTGAGTGTTCATGGCACCCTTTCCTCCCTGAGGGTAAAGTGTTGCTGAACCACTCCTGCCTGGTAGCATGATATCCCCAAGCCAAGCTGCAGGAGGCTGTTACACTCTTCCCCATGTGGCCAAGTGGTGGTGGAGATGCCCCACCTAATCCTCTCACTTGTGGATGAAACTTACCCCTTTAGGCCAGAGCTGAAGTTACACATTTCCTTCTGAAGAAACAGTGCCTTGAAGGAACTGTGCCATTTACTCCTCCCAGTTGCTACTGTACCCTGCCACTATGTACCTGAGCTGGATCTGTGCACTCTTTCACATGGAAACTGCCTGTCAGAGTCATTCCATATACTTCTCCCAGTCACTGCTGTGGTTGCCCCTTGGGACCTCAAGCAAATATTACACATTTCCTCCTAGGGAATGGTGCCTTTGTATAGCTGCTCCATCTACCCTTTCCAGTCACCATTGAGCCCTGCCCCCATCTCCAGAGTGAAAGAAACTATTAGAAAATTATTTATCTGACAAGGGGTGAATATTTGCAATAAACAAAACATCCAAACAACTCAACAGCAAAAAAAAAAAAAAATACGGTTAGAAAATGGTAAATGAGCTAGAGATCTCTCAAAGAAGACATACAAATGCCCAACAGTTATATGACAAAAGTCTTAATATCACTAATCATCAGGCAAATGCAAATTAAATCCATAATGAGATATTATCTCACCCCAGTTACAGGATTTTATGAAAAGGATTTAAAAAATGCTGTCAAGGATGTGGAAAAAAAGGAACTTTTTCTGTTGTACACTGCTGGTGCTAATGTAAATTAGTGCAGCCATTATGGAAAACAGTATGAAGGTTTTTTAATAAACTAAAAATAGAACTACCCTATGATATACAATCTCACTAAAGGAGATATATATATATATATGTATGATATATATATGTATAATATATATATGTATAATATATATGTATAATATATGTATAATATATATGTATAATATATATATGAAAGGGAATTAGTATACCAAAGAGCTATCTGCACCCCCATGTTTACTGCAGCACTATTTACAATAGCCAAGCTATGAAATCAACCTAAGTGACCATCAGCAGATAAAGGAATAATGGAAATGTGATGTACATACACAATGGAATACTGTTGGAACATAAAAAGGAATGAAATTTTGTCATTAGTGGCAATATAGATGAGCTTTTAATATATTAAGTAAAATAAGCCAGGTACAGAAAGACAAATATTGCATGCTTTCACTCATATGTAGAGGTTTAAAAAGTTGATTTAATAAAAGTAGAGAGAATATGGTTACTATAGACTGGGAAGGTTGAGGGGAGGAGGAGTTAGTAAGAGGCTGGTTAATGAATACAAAACTATAGCTAGATAAGAGAATTAAGTTTTAGTGTTCTATAGTATCTTATTACATGTAACATGGGTGTCTTTTATTTCTTTATCTTGCCTGATTACTCTGGCTAGGACTTGCAGTCCTATGTTGAATAGTACTGGTAAGAATGGGCAACTCGGTCTTATTCTTGTTCTCAAGAGGTGTGGTTTTTGCCCATTCAGTATGATATTGGCTTTAGATTTGTCATAGATGGATCTTATGATTTTGAGGTATATCCCTGTGATACATAGTTTGTTGAGGATTTTTATCATGGAGGTGTTTTAGTCAGGATTCTCCAGAGGGACAGAATCAATAGGATATATTTATATATAAGAGAGAGTTTATTAGGGAGATTTGGCTCACATAATTACATGGTAAATTCCCATGATAGACCACCTGCAAGCTGTGGAAAGAGAGAAGCCAGTAGTGACCCAGTTCAAGTCTGAATGCCTCAAAACCAACAGCACAGCCTTCAGTCTGTAGCCAAAGGTCCAAGAGCCCCCAGGAGGCCACTGGTGTAAGTCCCAAAGTTCAAAGTCTGAGGAATCTGAAGTCTGATGTCCAACGGTAGGAGAAGAAGCAAATGTCCAATATGAAGAAAGAAGGAGCGAGAAGACTCCCCTTTTCTGCCTACTTTGTTCTTGATGCACTGGCAGCCAATTGGATTGTGCTCACTCACATTGAGGGGAGTCTTTCATTCCCAGTCCACAGACTCAAATGTAAATCTCCTATGGCAACACCGTCACAGACACACCCAGAAACAATATTTTACCAGTCACCTAGGCATTCCTCAATCTAGTCAAATTGACAACTAATATCAGCCATCACAGAAGCAATGCTGGGTTTATCAAAAGCCTTTTCTGTGACTTTTGAGGTTATCATATGCTTTTTGTTTTCAATTCTGTATATGTGGTAAAGTACATTTATTGATTTCCATATTTTGAATCAACCTTGCATTGCAGGAATACAGCCTACTTGAATTACCTCTTTGATGTGTTGCTGGATTTGGTTTGCTAGTATTTTGGGGGAGGATCTTTTCATTGGCCTGAAGTTTTCTTTTTTCATTGTGTCTCTATGAGCTTTTGGTATCAGGACAATGCTGGCTTCATAGAATGAGTGAGGGAGGATCTACTCTATTTTTTTAAATGTTTTTAGTGCAGTTGGTACAAGTTATTCTTTGTTTGCCTGGTAGAGTTTCACTGTAAATCCATCTGGTTCAATGCTCTTTTTCATTGGTAGGTTTTTAGTTACTTATTCCATTTCAGAATTTATTATTGGTCTGTTCAGGTTTCAGTTTCTTCCTAGGTTCAAACTTGGGAGGTGGTGTGTCTCCAGGAATGTATTCATTTCCTCTAGTTCCCCTAATTTGTGTGCACAGAAGTGTACATGATATTCTTTGAGGATATATTGGGTTTTTGTGGGATCAGTTGCAGTGTAATCTTTGTCATTTCTGATTGTGCATATTTGGATATTCTCTCTTTTTTTCTTTGCTAATCTAGCTTATGGTCTACAATTTTGTTTGTCCTTTCAAAAAAACCAACTTTTGATTTCATTGGCCTTTTGTATGGATTTTTGCATGTCAATTTTATTAAGTTCTCCTCTGATTTTGGTTATTTCTTTTCTTCAGGTAGATTGTAAGTTGGTTAGATCTTGTTTTTCTAGTTCCTCTAGATGCAATAATAGATTAGATTGTTAACTTGAGATCTTTCTAACACCTTGATGTAGTTATTTAGTATTATGAAATTTCCTTTTAATGCTGCTTTAGCAGCACCCCAAAGGTTTTGATATGTTGTGTTCCTTTCCATTTATTGAAAATAAATTTTTGATTTCTACCTTAATTTCATTTTATGCAAAAGTAATCTAGGACCAATTTGTTTTATTTCCATGTAACTGTGTGGTTTTGAGAGATCTTATTCTTATTGATTTATATTTTACTGCACTGTAGTCTGATAGTGTGCTTCATACAATTTTCACTTTTTTGAATTTATTGAGACTTGCTTTATGTTGGAGCATGGTTGAGCTGGGAATATGTTCTATGTGCAGATGAGAAGAATGTACATTTTGGTGTTGTTGGGTGGAATATTCTATAGATGCCTATTAGGTCCACTTGATCAAGTGTTGAGTTTATGCCCAGGATTTCTTTGTTAGCTTTCTGCCTTGATTATCTGTTTAACGCTGTTGGTGGGGTGTGGAAGTCTCCTATTATTATTGTATAGCTTCCTACATCATTTTGTAGCTCTAGAAGAACTTGCTTTATGAATCTGGCTGTTTTTGTTTTGAGTATGTGTGTATTTAGGATAGTTAAATCTTGTTGATTAAAATGTTTATTATTATGTTATGCTCTTCTTTGTTCTTTTTGACTATTGTTGGTATTAAGTCTGTTTTATCTGATATAAGCATAGCAATCTATTTTTTTTTTCTGTTTGCACAATAGATATTTATCCCTTTACTTTGAGTCTGGGAGTATTGTTACATGTGAGATGGGTCTCTTTAAGACAGCAGGCAGTTTGGTCTTGTTTTTTTTTTTTTTTTTTTTTTTTGATCCCACTTTCCACTCTATGCCTTTCAAATGGGGCAAATAGGCCATTCAAGATTAATATTAATATGAGACTTTGATCCTGTCATCTTGTTAATAGCTGTTTTTTTTTACTTTATTTTATAATTGCTATTTATTGTCTGTGTGCTATATGCTTAAGCATATTTTTGTGGTGGCAAGTATCCTTCTTTTATTTCCATGTTAGTTATTTCATTCTCTTATGAAGCTTATGAAGCTTAGTTTGATGGAATATGAAATTCTTGGTAGGTATTTCTTTTCTTTAAGCATGCTGAAAATAAGCCCCAGACTCTTGGCTTTAAACATTTCTACTGAGATGCCAGCTACTAGCTTCATGGGGCTCCCTTTGTAAGTCACCTGGCGCTTCTCTCTAGCTCCCTTTATGAGTGTTTTCTTTCATGTTGACTTTGGAGAATCTGACGACTAGGTGTCTTGTTGATGATCATTTTGTATAACTCTGGGATAATTTTGTAGACATCTCTGGGAAATAGGAGTTCTCTGAATTTCTAGAATTTGCATGTTGGCCTCTTTTTTGAGACTGGGAAATTTTTCATGAGCTATATACTCAACTATATTATGCAAGTTTCTTATTCACTCCCCTTCTTCCTCAGGAATGTCAGTGAGTCACAGGTTTGCTCTCTTTACTTAATCTCATATTTTTTGGAGGTTTTGCTTTTTAAAATACTTTTTCCTTTGTTTTTGTCTTACTGTATTGATTCAAAGGACTAGTCTTTGAGCTCTGACATTCTTCCATCAGCTTGTTATATTCTGTTGTTAATGCTTCCAATTGTATTACAAATTTTCTGTAGTGAATTTTTTAGTTCTAGAAATTTGAATATGGTTCTTTTTATTAATTTTATTTTTTATTTTTTGATATTTGTAGAGACAGGGTTTCACTATGTTTCCCAGGCTGCTCTCAAACTCCTGGACTTAAGCGATCTTCCTGCCTCAGCCTCCCAAAGTGCTGGGATTACAGGTGTGAGCCACCATGTCCAACCTGGTTCTTTCTTAAAATGACTGTATTGTCTTTCAACTCCTGGATTTCTTGGATTGGGTTTCAGCTTTCTCCTGCATCTCATTGAGCTCCCTTGCCATCCAGATTCTGAATTCTGTCTGTCATGTCTGCCACTTCAATTTGATTAAGTACCACTGTTGGGGAGCTACTACAACTATTTAAAAGTAAGAAGATGCTCTGATTTTTAAAATTGACGTAGTTATTGCACTCATCTAAGAGGGCTGGTTTTCCTTTATTATTTAGAATTTGCTCTTGCTTGAGTGGGGCTTTTGGTTTTCATGTTCTTTAATTCCCTTGAAGGTTTGACTATGAGGTGAGTTGAGTATAGTTGAAGCAATCACTTCATTTAACACTTCCTTAGGAGCCATTCAGGGCCAGGAATGAATCTTGGCAGTCGGCAATCCAACGCAGGGCTTGCAGCTTTCTCCCTCTTCAGCCTTGGTGTCTGTGTTGCCTATCGACTTTCAGTATTTTGTCTCAAAAAGATCTGTTTGAAGCATGTTAATTTATTCTAAGTTTTGGTCTCACTCAGTGAGTGAGGCTCTTAATGGATGTGTTTAGTCAAACATTTTGTCCCAAATCCCCTGTAGTAAGTTTTTAAATCAAGAAGTGTGAGCACCCCAACTTTTTTCAAAAGTTTTAATTCCTTTTTAAGATTGTTTTGGCTACTCGAAGTCCCCTGAGATTCCATAGATATTACATGATAAAATTTCCTGTTTAAAAAAATGCTGTTGAAATTTTGGTAGATAGTGCATTGAATCTTTAAGAAATTTTGGGTAGTATTGTCATCTTAACAATATTAGCTGTTCCAATCTTTCAGCTTTATACTTTACATCATAGAGTCATATTTACCAAATATATTTTATATTAAATGTTATTTTACATTTACGACATCTCTGGGAAATAGATAGCATTTGCCAAAGAAGAAATAGGTTCACTGTGGTTAAGAGAAAAAAACCAAAGTTGCATAGTAAGAAATGGGGTGAAGGTTTTGGCTTTATAACCTACCCACTAAAACAAGAACTCCACATATTATATATAATCCCATAAAAAGATTGCAAATTCTGTCTGAAAATAGGTTTCCAGATAATACCCAATCTAATATTCAAACTGAAGTATCTTGAAATACACTTAGATTTTTTAGTGTGTAGCTTGAGTCTTCACTATTACTGCTTTCTAAACTTTATTTCATAATTTATGTGAGGGTGGTCATCTTGTCATGGTGAAGAAGATAGCTTTATAACTTATCAACTAAAGACCTCAAGATTAAACTTCAGGTTAATGTATATGCAATTATTATTTCCACTAATCTTCCCTATCACCTTGACTCCAGATAGACTTATTTATCTCTCAAAATAGGAGGTAGCAGGAAACTCTTTCCCTAAACAGTTTGTGTGATTCATTTCTTACTGTTGCAATGGGAATTTTGTTTTAAAACCTTGGAGGAAAAGATGGTGGTAAAATGTTATCTTCATAGATCTTAGAAAAAAATTCTCTCTAATTTATTAGTTAAAAATCTATAAGGATATAACCTTTGACAAAATAACTCTTAAACAATAGAAGGACAGGATTTAGAATTCAGACATCTCCCTGGTGGTCTTGTATTGTTGCCACAGGCAGATAGAATAGCTGGAAGGCATTTCTGAAGCTTTCGAACAGATAATTACTTATTCTAATATCACAATATTATTGTTTTACACCTAAATAGCAGATCTTACTCTTAAGAGCCAATTCTATCTAAAATTAAAGAGTACATGTCTGAACTTTTGACACAGACATTTTAAAACACAGTAAGATAATTATTTCTATAACATTGACAAGCCTTGACTCATCTTTAGAATTTTTTAAAGCATGCTTTCTTTCTTTGTGTAGAAAATCCATTCACATTATTTGACTTCTTTGAATTTTTATTACTATTAATTACACTAGTGTAGTACAGTGATAACTTTTCTGGTAAAGTATTGCCAGTTGTGACAAGTAGAGAGTAACTGACATAACTAAATTTGTTTCCCAAACTGAATTTGCTTAACTTGTCTTCTCATTATTTGTTTTGGTGCTGGTTGTCACAGTTTATATGTTGACAGTCATAATTACATTCAAAAGAAAAGAATATCTTAACAAATGTATTAAGATTTTGTAATTACCTATATGTCTATATATATATATATATATTCCTATTGCTGAGAGAATTGAATGGTATTTATCTATATCTTTCTGGAAGTTAAGACCTATAAAAATAGTGTCAAGCATAATATCTTACACCATATTTACTTCGTGATCAAATTTAATTTCCTGATTCTGACTCTAGAGAATAAGGAAACTACAAATATTTGATCATGTCTGGTTAGCATTCTATTTTGCTGCACACTAAAGTAAATTTTTAAAATAACATGCAAGCAATGATAATTATTCTCACAGAATTAGTGCAAAAGTATCACAGAGGAAAACTACTTGGATATTTTATAGATATGATTACTTAGGTCAAAAAGATTAAATGAATTGTCTTGGGGTTATGTTGCGTGCTCATTGGCAGTTAGAATACCTCAACTCTCTACCAATACTTAGGTACTGAGATTTCTTTTTTTATTTAAGATTTCCTCTAAGTAAAATTCCAGGGAAGTGTATTTTTCCTTTTATTTCCTTCTGTATATTTTTAATTAATTTTAGCCAAACTTACAAAAATATTTCAATTTCTGGTAGGTCCTACACTAGATAATGAGCAAAATATATTTCTGTGCTTACCCATTTCATTTACAAACTGAATCATCTCAAGATGTTCCTTGACAATATTTAATTAACAATATTCTCTGACTATTCATAGTAAGCTATTTACTTTTATTTCACCTCCATTTTATTAATTATTTTATTTTTAGCACACTGACAGTTTTCCTTTGGAAAGAGAGATTGTATAACACTGATCATAGGAAGAGATAGTCCATTAATGAACATAATTCAAAATATATATCACTATTCACCATATTAAACCAACTACAAATTTTGCATGTAATATGCTGCAAACAAGGATGCCAAAGTTTTCCCAAACTCATAAGCCCATTTTTAACCCCCTGTGAGGTCTTTTTACCCAGAAGTAGAGCCTGAGATCAGGATTTTTGGGGGAGTGCCCTCAGGAGAAGTTGAATAAAGGAAGCACAGGAAGGTAGTGTAGGAAACTAAGCAAGAATGTGGCCTCAGCTACAGTGAGGTTGGTTTCATGGGAATAACCTGGAGTGCAAATAGCACTAAGAGTAAGGCTCACTTTTAGAACAGAAGGACTCCTTTTGTATCACGGTCAGTCAAGGCTGAGAGATGTCCCAGTGTGTATGTGGAGTATAGCATTGTCAGCAAAATGCTTCCAGTTTGGCTAATTACTATTCTCCAGAAAAGGTAGCAGCTATGATTATTTATCAGCCAACACTCACAGCAGCTGGAAAATGGTTGGCTGAAAGGTGAAAGAAATTTGGGTGAGGCATCAACACCCACTTTCTGTACCACATAGTTATACTTGTTTCTCAGGCTAAGTTACACGCCTGAGGCAAAGCTTTTTTTAGATTAATGATGTACTAAAGAGGCTTAATGGAACAAACTATAGGCTCTGTCTCTCCAGTTTTCTCCAATGCTTTAAAAAAATTCCTCATTTCCCTTCTCCACTACTCATACTAGAGAACTTTTAATCTCAACTGTTAATTTTATTTCCATTAGTTTAGGTGGTTTGTCAGGAGGGTTGCCCAGATCTTCATCTTTGAGGACTTTAAGTTCCTTAGTGTCATTCTCCTATCAAGCTATGGTTGTTGTATTTACACTTACAACTGGGCATGAGTGTTGCAAGAGGTATACTGGAGGACCACATGAGTGGCTAACGTAGTTCTCTATATCCCCATTGTAGAGCAACAACCCCATGAAGATAAAGGTCAATTACCATTGCCAGTATGCTCCCTCCTTTATCTGATGGTTGGTCTACTGGGATGAAGAAAAGAAGTTGTCCATAGTTTTAGATTCACTAGGAGTTGGATTATCTTTCCTCATGAAAACATTCCTCCATCCCAAACATGTGACTAGTGCCTCTATTATCCCTGAAACCATTGAAGCTGATGGTGTAACTCTGTCTGAGAAAGTCAAGGGCTGCTAGTGCAAATCTCAGAGTCCAAAGACCAGAGAACCTGGTTCTCTGATGTTTAATGGCAGGAGAAGATGGGTGACCCAGCTGCCAAAGAGAGAGGGAATTTACCCTTCCTTTGCCTTTTTTGTTCTTTCTGCTCTCTCAGCAGATTGGATGATCTACTCCCCACATTTGTGAGGGTGGATCATCTTTACTCATTCTACTAATTTAAATGCTAATCTCTTTCAGTAATCAGCTCACAGACATACAGAACTAGTATTTTGCCATCTCTCTGGATATCCCTTAATTCAGTCAAGTTGACATAAAATTAACCATTGCAGAGAACAAAAAAGCAATAAGCAAACACATAGCCAAAATGCATGTCAATATTAATCAGCATGAGATAAAATATTGTTCTTTTCAGGTGGCTCTGGGTCAGATATAATTAGATTTCCACCCAGTACCTAGTGACATACCAGGGGTTTATTGTTGTCACATTTCCCCCCTATTTTTTTAATTGAGGTGAAATTCTCAAAGTTACAACTTTTAAAGTGAAACATTGAGTGGCATTTAATGCATTCACAATACTGTTTAACAACCTCCTGTCTCTAGCTGTCACACATTTTCATCACACTAAAAGTTAAACCTTGTGCCCATTAAGCAGTTGTGCCCATTTTTGCCATGTATTCCTATCCCTACATAACCAACCATCTGCTTTTGTTTCTGTGAATTCACTTCTTCTGTATATTTCATATAAATGAAATCCTGCAATATGAGACTTTATGTCTGGCTTTTTTCATTTAGAACAGTGTTTTCAAGGTTCTTCCATATTTTAGCATGGATCATTATGTCATTCCTTTTGTGCTGAATAATATTCCATTGTATGTACATATGACCATTTGTTTATCCATTAATGATTAATAAATATTTAGGATGTTTCTACCTTGTGGTATGTTGTGAATAGTGCTGCTATAAACACTTATGCACAGGTATTTGTTTGAATACATGTTATGTGCATTTTGGGCATATACCTAGGAGTGGAATTGCTGAGTCATGTAGTGATTCTATTTAAATGTTGAGAAACTTCTAAACTGTTTTTTCTAATGGCTGTACTATTTTTACATTTTCACCACCAATGTAAGAGGGTACAATTGTTCCACATTTTCTCAAACACCTGTTTTTTTTTTTTTTCATACTGTGCCTATCCTAGTTAGTGTGAAGCAGTATCTCATTGTGGTTTTGATTGGTATTTCATTAATGACTATTGATATTGAGCATCCTTTCATGTGTTATTTGCCCATTTTTAATTGGGTTGTCTCCTGGTCAGTAGGTTTCACATCCATCCCAATATGAATTTGGGAAATGAGGAACTATTTTTGTTTTTGAATATACAGAATATTGCAGTCTCTTGTTTCCTGCCCATCAGTCTCTTAGCATCATCATATTTAATTAGTCCTTTTTATTGGCTCCTTGATGTTGGGCATTCTCATCTCCCATTCTAAATTTTTGACCAACTATTTTGACAAGTTAGTATCCCTAATACCATAAGTCAGTTTGCCTACTTATGTGAAGCAGTATAGTGATAATGAATAAAATAATGGAATTTTAAATAAAGGAGTATTTGTATTGAATATGGGCTCTATCATTCACTAAAAAGCTCAGCAATAATTTACTAATTTAGCAATCACTTAATCTTATGATTACTTTATCTTTAAATTTGGTATACCAGTTGTCTTAGTGAGTTCAGGCTGCTGTAATAAGATCCTATAGTCCAGGTGGCTTAAACAACCAACATTTATTCCTTACTCTTCTAGATCACAGTACTGCCAGATCTGGTGTCTAATCTGGTATCCCACTGGTTTGCAGACAGCTCTATTGTGCTTTTTTCACATCATTGGAACAGAGAGCAAGGAAGCAAGCTGTACTATTCCTTCTCATAAGGACACCTATCCCATGGTATAGAATAGCAGTTTGAAAATGACATTCATCAGTTTACACACTACTATAAAAAACTACCTGAGACTGGTAATTTATAAATAAAAGAGGTTTAATTGACTCACAGTTCTGCATGGTTGAGGATGCCTCAGGAAATTTACAATCATGGCAGAAGGCAAAGGGGAAGCAAGGCACATCTTACATGGTGGCAGGAGAGAGGGAGAAAGAAAGAGGCAGGAGAAGTGCCACACTTTTAAAACCATTAGATCTCATGATAACTCACTATCACAAGAACAGCATGGGGAAGATCTGCCCCCATGATTCAATCACCTCCCACCAGGTCCCTCCCCTGACATGTGGGGATTATAATTCAACATGATATTTGGGTGGGGACATAGAGCCTAACCACATCACCTACTCATGAAGACTTAACCTTCATGACATAATTTTGCCCCAAATGTCCCAGCTCCTAATACCATCACACTGGGTTTAAGATTTCAACATTTGAATTTGGGGAAGATGCAAACATTCAGTCCATAACACTAGAACTTACTTTATAGGCTCATAGTGATGATTGAATAAGCTTTAATCATAATTCCTAAATGCAATAGATGAAATTATTTATGATTATAGTTGATATTATTGTTAAAAATAGCATGAAACAGTATACATACTAAAACTATAGACTGATGTCAGATAATATTTGAAAGTAAATACTGAGATCTGGTCATATTGTAGAAATGTATGCCTTGTACTGACAGGCTGAGCATCTAATTTGCAATATACAAAACGTTGTCAGCAGAAACAACAACAAAAATTAACAATAAGGCTGAGCGTGGTGGCTTATACCTATAATCCCAGCATCTGGGGAGGCCTAGGTAGGAGGATTGCTTGAGGCCAGGAGTTTGAGACCAGCCTGGGCAACATAATGAGACCTCAAACTACTAAAAATCCAAAATATTAGCCAGGTGTAGAGGCATATGCCTGTAGTCCCAGCCACTGGAGAGGCTGAGGTGGGAAGATTTGCTTCAGCCTAGGGGACAGAGGCTTTATTAAGCTATGATCATGCAACTGCATTCCAGGCAGGGTGGCAGAGTGACACCCTGTTTCAAAAAACTAATGAAACAAGAAGAATATTATTATTTAGGTGTTTGTTAAGCAACAGAAGAGAGGTTAACTTGGAATTGTGTTTCACAAATAATATTCTGTGCACTGATTGCCCTTGAATCATCAGGTGAACACCGACAGTTATAATGTTAAGAAAGCTACGTACAAGATATTATATAGTAAGCTGTGCACTGGACATTATACTGTGTACTAAATAATATACTAAGTCGGTAATGAAGAGAGCTTACAACCATGGCAATATTTATACCAAAAGTATTTGATATACAAACAACTGTTACAAACAGACATGAAAACAGTGAATCAATAGCACTTAGTACTGAATTTAAATAAGTTCTTTGTTTTGTATTTGGTGGTCATCAAAATATGTTTTATATTTTATGCACAATGTTTTGGCAACAATATATCAATAACACTTGAAAATTAAGTAAACAAATGTATTTCTAAGTTTTTTTATATGTTTATTGCTTTTCTAGGTTTTGGAAATGTAGTGGAGAAGAAAATCTCTATATTATTCATGGAGTTTACAATCTAGGCAGTAGTTTTCAACTAGAAGCAATTTTGTCCCCCAAGTAACATTTAGCAATGTCTAGAAACATTTTTCTTTTATCTTCCCAAGTTATTGCAACTTGGAAAGATACTACTGTTATTTAGGCGTTGGAGGCCTGAGGTGTGTTACAATACATAGGACAGTCCTCATCAACAAAGAAGTATATGCCCCAGAATGACAATAGTACCAAGAATGAGAAATTCTGGTCTAGATGGAATATGGAGAAACAATAAGTAAGTAAACAAATAAACCAACAACTATGAAATAAAAAATAATATTTACATTGCTACATTGGTTCTGAGAAAATTGATTATAAATGCACCAAAATCGATGAGACTTGGGTTAAAGAAGATTTGAGGGACAATCAGAAGTTCAGTACATGTTAAGTTTCAGACACTCCTGTATCATCTTAGTAGAAGTACCTAGTAAATCACTGAGTAGATGACTCTGAATTCAGTGTATATGTTTCCTGGGTATATATATTTAAATACCATAGATGATAAATCATTCTTCATACTAACAAGAGATGAGATCACTTGAGGGTAAGTTTAGTGAAAGAAGAGAAGAGGCTAGAAGTTGGTCCTGAAGAGCTTCATAATTTAGTGGTTCACTAGAAATACCGAGTGGGCAAATACTCCTTGAGAGGCAGCAAATTACTGGTGAAATAGAAATGTTGTATATCAGTCAACAAAACCAAACAATTTATAACTAATTACAGGCTTTATGCTTGGATAAGCAATCCACTTGACTTAATCTTTTAGGCTAGATACTAATCGAGGTGGCCTATCTGTTACTCAAATAAGATTATTGTTAAAAAGCCAATTTACTACTTAATAAGAAATGCAATAACTTACATTTAATGTTTTTGAAAAGGTTAGAAAAAATCAGAATTTTTTATTTTGAAACATGCTTGTTTATTGATGTACTTTATACACTTATTTAAAGCTATAAGAATTAAATTATATTTTAAGCCTTAAGGAGGTAAACAAATATCCAAATGCTAAAAATTTTTAGGTTTGTTTTACATTTTCATTATAAGCTATTTAGGAAAATATGTATAATTGTGAATGAAAATAAATAAGCTAATTTACCAGAAATTAGAGAATTTGATCTTTGCCTCATAAGTAGAAATGCTATTGCTTTCAATGTGTTCACAGATTTATAATATTATTTTACTGGAGAGTGTATCACTTATTTAGAAACTAGTTGAGAATTTTACTTAGCTTTTTTCACCTCAATAAAAAATTTAGTTGCAATTATATTTTCTGTTTTATTTTATGAATTTACTTGAATATGACTTCACTTGAAATAATGCTCATTAAAATTCTGGAGAAATCAAAGTAGCTTCAAACTTTTGCAATGACTGCAAAGAAAAACTGTACTTGATATTTTACTTTCATATACATGAGCATATTTATCATTTTCCATTGTAATGGCCATAATTTCTGGATGTTTCTTATTCCAAAAAGAGATAATTATGTCTTTCTCAATTTAAATCATTTTTTTTCTAAAGTTCAATTTTACTAAGTTGTTTGAGTCAAATATTTATTTTATTTATGACATGGATAATATCTCAATCAGTATCTTTCCAGTCTCAATGTGTAATGAAATAAAACCTCTCAGATACTAAATAATATAGGGTTCCTGTTTGTGATGATTTCTTAATAATAAGCCTATAACAAATCTAGAAATAAACTACAATCAGAAACATATATCAAATACGCATGAAATAATTCCAAAATTATATTTCATATAAGTTGTTATTTAGTAAAAGTCTATTCATCTGTTGATAGGCTCTAGGTTGATTGCGCATTTTGGCTATTGTGAATAGTGCTGCAATAAACATGGGAGTCCAGACATAATTCATTCGGTCATTCAGTGTTTTCTGCTGGATTTCTGTTTGGGGCCAGACTCTCTGCTAAGCCCTAAGGGTATATTTATGGGGAAAAATATATTTATGGGGAAAAAAAGTATTGTCTTATCAGTTTTGAAACTCATTTTCTAGTTAGATAGTATAATCAAATGACCACTGAAATAAATATATAATTATAGGCTTTGATGTGTACCATATATGAATTACCAAAGATTAGCTACAGCAGTCAAACACAATGATAGTGTGTACTGAAAATGTTAAAAGACATTGTTGTATTATGATAAGCCTAGTCCTCTTTTCAAATAAAACACTTAAATTATATTTATTTTTGTTTTGGTTTAATTATAGAAGCTTAGAGTAGTGTTTCCATATGAATCTTGCTAGATTTTCTATTAAAAAATCTCATATGGTTTACTCATTTATTCGTTTCACACACATTTACTGAGAACATAATGTATACCAGAAACTAATATAGTCCTTAAAGATATAGACTTGAATAGGAGAGATAAATTCACCATCATATTCTAGAAGGGAAAGTAATGAAAAGTAAACTGAAAACAAACAGCTATAAACATGAAATGCTATCCACTGAGAAGACTCCTTAGCCACTACCCACTAGAACCACTTACTGAGTTAATGAATAACCTCATGGATATCCATTACAGATAACATTGGTTTAAAAATTAGAGCCACCTATGACCAGGACTAATGTGTCTATCTTCAATTAAGGATTCAAAAGTAGTTACCAATGTGATCTTAGATGTTGAAAGAAGAGTGACATTCTGTCAGTATATGCCACCTAGGACTCTAAGCCACTTGCACGTTAAACTTACAAGCGCCTTCTGAACTATCTTACTTTTAAAATGAATAATTTGAATTATTATGAAAGAATAAATGATTCTCTTCCTGGCTTCCATATTGTATTAATGAGGTTCTCCAGAGAAACAGAACCAAGAGGGTGTGTGTGTGTGTGTGTGTGTGTGTGTGTGTGTGTGTGTGAGAGAGAGAGAGAGAGAGAGAGATTTATTTTAAGGAATTGGCTCACATGATTTTTGAGGCTGGCAAATCTGCAGGGTAGCCCAGCAAGCTGTAGACCCAAAGAAGAATTGATATTTCAGCTCAAGTTCACATTCTACTGGCAGAATTCCCTCCTGTTCTGGGGAAGTCAGCTGATTGGATAAAACCTATTTAAATTATGAAGGGTAATTTGCTTTACTCAAAGTGTACTGATTTAAATGTTAATCTGGTCTAAAAAATACCTTTGCAACAAAATTCAGAGCAATGTTTGACCAAATATCTTGATACCATGGTCTAGCTAAGTTGACATATGAAATAAACCATCATTGTCAGAGATAAACATTGTCAAGGATCAGAAAATGCTACCCCCAAAGTACATTGAATTGAAAAAGGTTGGGAGGATCTCAGTAGCAAGAAAGCCACTCTGACTTTTCTATTTCTGTGTGAGAGCTGACCATAAGTAAATTATCTGACTTACTTGCCTGAAAGTAGGTCATAAGACCTTCATTACAGAGGGGTCATGTCTTATAGCTAGAGGGCAGGAATGCTTCACAGAAAGGCCAAGACAAATCTGGATAGGCTTTGCTGAGATTCCCCCTCCATCTATTACCATTAGATCATACAATTTTTTGGTCCAATCATATATTTACATGACTGTTCATTCTTCTGGGAGCATAATAATACAAAGTTTTCCTTGGTTCTTTGTGTTTTCATTTCTGAAGGCTCTCATGTAATATAAAACTTTGATGAAATAAATTTTCTATGCTTTTCTCTTAACTTGTCTTTAGTTATAGGCATGTTGGCCATAACACTTTTGAAAGGTGAGGAAAGTATTAAATCTTTCTTATATCATTTCAAACTTTTATTTATCCTTTCTTGTTGCCTTAATTTTGAAAATTCCATTTTTAAAATTATTCCACACAGGTTGTAACTTCCTGGGTTTTCTTCATTATTTTTTTATTGGAAGAAAATAATCCTAGTTTGATCGTCTGAAGCCTTCTTCTCTCAACTCGTCAAAGTCATTCTCTGTCCAGCTTTGTTCCATTGCTGGTGAGGAACTGCGTTCCTTTGGAGGAGGAGAGGCCCTCTGCTTTTTAGAGTTTCCAGTTTTTCTGCTCTGTTTTTTCCCCATCTTTGTGGTTTTACCCACTTTTGGTCTTTGATGATGGTGATGTACAGATGGGTTTTTGGTGTGGATATCCTTTCTGTTTGTTAGTTTTCCCTCTAACAGACAGGACCCTCAGCTGCAGGTCTGTTGGAGTTTGCTAGAGGTCCACTCCAGACCCTGTTTGCCTGGGTACCAGCAGTGGTGGCTGCAGAACAGCGGATTTTTGTGAACCATGAATGCTGCTGTCTGAACGTCCCTCTGGAAGTTTTGTCTCAGAGGAGAACCCGGCCATGTGAGGTGTCTGTCTGCCCCTACTGGGGGGTGTCTCCCAGTTAGGCTGCTTGGGGGTCAGGGGTCAGGGGTCAGGGACCCACTTGAGGAGGCAGTCTGCCCGTTCTCAGATCTCCAGCTGCATGCTGGGAGAACCACTGCTCTCTTCAAAGCTGTCAGACAAGGACATTTAAGTCTGCAGAGGTTGCTGCTGTCTTTTTCTTTGTCTGTGCCCTGCCCCCAGAGGTGGAGCCTACAGAGGCAGGCAGGTCTCCTTGAACTGTGGTGGGCTCCACCAGTTCGAGCTTCCCGGCTGCTTTGTTTACCTAATCAAGCCTGGGCAATGGCGGGCGCCCCTCCCCCAGCCTCGCTGCTGCCTTTCAGTTTGATCTCAGACTGCTGTGCTAGCAACCAGCGAGACTCCGTGGGCGTAGGACCCTCCGAGCCATGTGCGGGATATAATCTCCTGGTGCGCTGTTTAAGCCTGTCCGAAAAGTGCAGTATTAGGGTGGGAGTGACCCGATTTTCCAGGTGTCGTCTGTCACCCTTTTCTTTGACTAGGAAAGGGAACTCCCTGACCCCTTGCACTTCCCGAGTGAGGCAATGCCTTGCCCTGCTTTGGCTCGCGCACAGTGCACTGCACCCACTGTCCTGCGCCCACTGTCTGGCACTCCCTAGTGAGATGAAGCTGGTACCTCAGATGGAAATGCAGAAATCACCCATCTTCCGCGTCACTCACGCTGGGAGCTGTAGACTGGAGCTGTTCCTATTTGGTCATCTTGGGGACTGGTGTACTTGAAAGTGATGGGGAGAATGGAACCAAGTTGGAAAACACTCTGCAGGATATTATCCAGTAGAATTTACCCAATCTAGCAAGGCAGGCCAACATTCAAATTCAGGAAATACAGAGAACGCCACAAAGATACTCCTCGAGAAGAGCAACTCCAAGACACGTAATTGTCAGATTCACCAAGTTGAAATGAAGGAAAAAATGTTAAGGGCAGCCAGAGAGAAAGGTCGGGTTACCCACAAAGGGAAGCCCATCAGACTAACAGCTGATCTCTCAGCAGAAACTCTGCAAGACAGGAGTGGGGGCCAATATTCAACATTCTTAAAGAAAAGAATTTTCAACCCAGAATTTCATATCCAGCCAAACTAAGCTTCGTAAGTGAAGGAGAAATAAAATACTTTACAGACAAGCAAATGCTGAGAGATTTTGTCACCACCAGGAGTGCCCTAAAAGAGCTCCTGAAGGAAGCACTAAACATGGAAAGGAATAACCAGTACCAGCCACTGCAAAATCATGCCAAATTGTAAAGACCATCAAGGCTAGGAAGAAACTGCATCAACTAACAAGAAAATAACCAGCTAACATCATAAGGACAGGATCAAATTCACACATAACAATATTAACTTTAAATGTAAATGGACTAAATGCTCCAATTAAAAGACACAGACTGGCAAATTGGATAAAGAGTCAAGACCCATCAGTGTGCTGTATTCAGGAAACCCATCTCACGTGCAGAGACACATATAGGCTCAAAATAAAAAGATGGAGGAAGATCTACCAAGCAAATGGAAAACAAAAAAAGGCAGGGGTTGCAATCCTAGTCTCTGATAAAACAGACTTTAAACCAACAAAGATCAAAGAGACAAAGAAGGCCATTACATAATGATAAAGGGATCAATTCAACAAGAAGAGCTAACTATCCTAAATATATATGCACCCAATACAGGAGCACCCAGATTCATAATGCAAGTCCTGAGTGACCTACAAAGAGATTTAGACTCCCACACAATAATAATGGGAGACTTTAATACCCCACTGTCCACATTAAACAGATCAACGAGACAGAAAGTTAACAAGGATATCCACGAATTGAACTCAGCTCTCCACCAAGCGGACCTAATAGACATCTACAAAACTCTCCACCCCAAATCAACAGAATATACATTTTTTTCAGCACCACACCACACCTATTCCAAAATTGACCATATAGTTCGAAGTAAAGCTCTCCTCAGCAAATGTAAAAGATTAGAAATTAAAACAAACTGTCTCTCAGACCACAGTGCAATCAAACTAGAACTCAGGATTAAGAAACTCACTCAAAACCGCTCAACTATGTGGAAACTGAACAACCTGCTCCTGAATGACTACTGGGTATATAACAAAATGAAGGCAAAAATAAAGATGTTCTTTGCAACCAACGAGAACAAAGACACAACTTACCAGAATCTCTGGGACACCTTCAAAGCAGTGTGTAGAGGGAAATTTATAACACTAAATGCCCACAAGAGAAAGCACATCACAATTAAAAGAACTAGAAAAGCACGAGCAAACACATTCAAAAGCTAGCAGAAGGCAAGAAATAACTAAAATCAGAGCAGAACTGAAGGAAATAGAGACACAAAAAAACCCTTCAAAAAATTAATTAATCCAGGAGCTGGTGTTTTGAAAGGATCAACAGAATTGATAGGCTGCTAAAAAGACTAATAAAGAAGAAAAGAGAGAAGAATCAAATAGACACAATAAAAAATGATAAAGGGGATATCACCACCGATCCAACAGAAATACAAACTACCATCAGAGAATACTACAAACACCTCTGCACAAATAAACTAGAAAATCTAGAAGAAATGGATACATTCTTCGACACATACACCCTCCCAAGACTAAACCAGGAAGAATTTGAATCTCTGAATAGACCAATAACAGGCTCTGAAATTGTGGCAATAATCAATAGTTTACCAACCAAAAAGAGTCCAGGACCAGATGGATTCACGGCCGAATTCTACCAGAGGTACAAGGAGGAACCGGTACCATTCCTTCTGAAACTATTCCAATCAATAGAAAAAGAGGGAATCCTCCCTAACTCATTTTATGAGGCCAGCATAATCCTGATATCAAAGCCGGGCAGAGACACAACCAAAAAAGAGAATTTTAGACCAATATCCCTGATGAACATTGATGCAAAAATCCTCAATAAAATACTGGCAAAGCAAATCCAGCAGCACATCAAAAAGCTTATCCACCATGAACAAGTGGGCTTCATCCCTGGGATGCAAGGCTGGTTCAATATATGCAAATTAATAAATGTAATCCAGCATATAAACAGAACCAAAGACAAAAACCATGATTATCTCAATAGATGCAGAAAAGGCCTTTGACAAAATTCAACAATGCTTCATGCTAAAAACTCTCAATAAATTAGGTATTGATGGGACGTATCTCAAAATAATAAGAGCTATCTATGACAAACCCACAGCCAATATCATATTGAATGGGCAAAAACTGGAAGCATTCCCTTTGAAAATTGGCACAAGACAGGGATGCCCTCTCTCACCACTCCTATTCAATGTAGTGTTGGAAGTTCTGGCCAGGGCAATTAGGAAAGAGAAGGAAATAAAGGGTATTCAATTAGGAAAAGAGGAAGTCAATTTGTCCCTGTTTGCAGACGACATGATTGTATATCTAGAAAAGCCCATTGTCTCAGCCCAAAATCTCCTTAAGCTGATAAGCAACTTCAGCAAAGTCTCAGGATACAAAATCAATGTACAAAAATCACAAGCATTCTTATACACCAATAACAGACAAACAGAGAGCCAAATCATGAGTAAACTCCCATTCACAATTGCTTCAAAGAGAATAAAATACCTAGGAATCCAACTTACAAGGGATGTGAAGCACTTCTTCAAGGAGAACTACAAACCACTGCTCAAGGAAATAAAAGAGGATACAAAGAAATAGAAGAACATTCCTTGCTCATGGGTAGGAAGAATCAATATCGTGAAAATGGCCATACTGCCCAAGGTCATTTATAGATTCAATGCCATCCCCATCAAGCTACCAATGACTTTCTTCACAGAATTGGAAAAAACTACTTTAAAGTTCATATGGAACCAAAAGAGAGCCCGCATCTCCAAGTCAATACTAAGCCAAAAGAACAAAGCTGGAGGCATCACGCTACCTGACTTCAAACTATATTACCAGGCTACAGTAACCAAAACAGCATGGTACTGGTACCAAAACAGAGATATAAATCAATGGAACAGAACAGAGCCCTCAGAAATAACGCCGCATATCTACAACTCTCTGATCTTTGACAAATCTGAGGAAAACAAGCAATGGGGAAAGGATTCCCTATTTAATAAATGGTGCTGGGAAAACTGGTTAGCCATATGTAGAAAGCTGAAACTGGATCCCTTCCTTACACCTTATACAAAAATTAATTCAAGATGGATTAAAGACTCAAACATTAGACCTAAAACCATAAAAATCCTAGAAGAAACCCTAGGCATTACCATTCAGGACATAGTCACAGTCAAGGGCTTCATGTCTAAAACACCAAAAGCAATGGCAACAAAAGCCAAAATTGACAAACGGGATCTCATTAAACTAAAGAGCTTCTGCACAGCAAAAGAAACTACCATCAGAGTGAACAGGCAACCTACAAAATGGAAGAAAATTTTCACAACCTACTCATCTGACAAAGGGCTAATATCCAGAATCTACAATGAACTCAAACAAATTTACAAGGAAAAAACAAACAACCTCATCAGAAAATGGGCAAAGGATATGAACAGACACTTCTCAAAAGAAGACATTTATGCAGCCAAAAAACACATGAAAAAGTGCTCATCATCACTGGCCATCAGAGAAATGCAAATCAAAACCACAATGAGATACCACCTCACACCAGTTAGAATGGCAATCATTAAAAAGTCAGGAAACAACAGGTGCTGGAGAGGATGTGGAGAAATAGGAACACTTTTACACTGTTGGTGGGACTGTCAACTAGTTCAACCATTGTGGAAGTCAGTGTGGCGATTCCTCAGGGATCTAGAACTAGAAATACCATTTGACCCAGCCATCCCATTACTGGGTATATACCCAAAGGACTGTAAATCATGCTGCTATAAAGACACATGCACACGTATGTTTATTGCGGCATTATTCACAATAGCAGACTTGGAACCAACCAAATGTCCAACAATGATAGACTGGATTAAGAAAATGTGGCACATATACACCATGGAATACTATGCAGCCATAAAAAATGATGAGTTCATGTCCTTTGTAGGGACATGGATGAAATTGGAAATCATCATTCTCAGTGAACTATCGAAAGAACAAAAAACCAAACACTGCATATTCTCACTCACAGTTGGGAATTGAACAATGAGAACACATGGACACAGGAAGGGGAACATCACACTCTGGGGACTGTTGTGGGGTGGGGGTAGTGGGGAGGGATAGCATTAGGAGATATACCTAATGCTAAATGACGAGTTAATGGGTGCAGCGCACCAGCATGTCACATGTATACATATGTAACTAACCTGCACATTGTGCACATGTACCCTAAAACTTAAAGTATAATAATAATAAAATAAAATAATATAAATAAAGAAAATAATCCTAGTTTATTTCCTTCAGGAAAAAATGTTTTTAAACTGTGGAACTTCTTTAAAAAGAAGCTGAAACTAAAAACAATTAAACAAATTAAAAAGTTTCTTGCTTTTCAGTATTTTTGATAGCTTATGTAAGAGACTCATTTGTGCATCCTTTTACTATTAGTTTATTCTAACATAGTTTTTCTCTAAGGAAGGAAAAAATAACTGTGCTTATGCTAGCACATCAACTTTCTTTGGTCACACAAAAGCTTATAAACGAAATTTCCGGAAGTGTACTTCCGTCATATCTATCCAAAGCAATTCCAAGGAGCAATTCTAATTTAAAGGGAGAAGAAGACTTCACCACCAGATAGAAGGAGTGACAAAGTCACAATGCACGAAGCCCATGAAGGATGGATGGAGTTATTGTGACAGTCGTAAATAATAATTTACCATAGGAAGCATGAGAACAGTGACAACAGGATACAATTTTTTTGTATATTTGCTTGAAAAACTAAATAGATACTTGCAAAAATAAATGTGGGTTTATACTGCATATATCAGAAGAAATTCCAAGTGATTAAAATAAGGTTTATCAAAGAAATAAAAAATTGATCATATGAGAATTTATTTTACAATATCACTGGTAATACTCTAAGCATTAAACCTAGAAGCAATAAGAGAAAGTGATTTCAAAAAAAAATCACAAAAGTGAAAAAAAATTACATGGAAACAAATAAAATTTAAAAACAACCAAAACATTCCAACAGTTGGAAAATATTTATAAATTACATAGACAAAGATAAAACTTTCTGAATTTATTAGTATCTTTTTTCAAATAATTAAGTAAAATATCAAAAACTCATAACAAAAATGAGCAAATAATATGAGCAGTGAGTTCACAGAAAAGTTAATGTAAGCAATTCTTAAATAACTGAAATTCTCAGCCTTAGATATAAAAAAATGCAAATCATCTCATACTGAAATATTCTCCTAGTGGATTTTTACAGACAAATATGTGGGAAATCTCTTTAGCATTACTTGTGGGAGTGTAAATTGGTAAAACCTCTCATGAGGGTGATTTGCGAATATGTACAAAATTATAAATTGGCTTAACTCTGTATTTCTGGTAGGTTTTTCCTACAGTTATACATGCACATGTACATGCATCCATAGAGCAAATCACGATCCTGCTTTAAAAGAATGAGAAATCTCCTAATATTATGATTTATATGTTTTTATCTCCTATGTTATGACCTGTAGAATTTAATATTTAATAGTAAAAGTTATGGAGTATTGCTTGTATATGCATATACTATGTCTGGGAAAATACAGAAATAGCTAATGAGACTGGTTTCTTTCAGATTCAAGGTTTTTTTTGTGAGGAGAAATTTTCATTTAATACTCTTTTGATTTTCAAATTACATAAATAATTCAAAGAATGAATAAAATAAAATAACTTTTAGTGTTCTAACATCTATTATATAGAAATGTCAGCACTGAGGTGAAACAAAATTCCATATGAGGAAGAACAGTTTTGTTACTCGGATTATTATGTAAGATATTCACGCATTGAATGGAGAACAAGACCTGAAATTATGATAACCATGCTGCAGTTGTAGTTGTTTTATTTTGGACATATATATGCCTTTGATGAGTCATGTGATTTATTTTTATAATAAATGGATGAGATTTAGAGTAGTAGTTAAAAGTATATATTTTGAAAACGAGGCAGCTTAGTCACTGAGTTAGCTTTGTAGTCTCAACTTGTCTGAGTCTTATTTTTCTCATGCTCAAGTGCAGATAATAATATATCAACAGGTTGTTGTAAAAATTAGAATATATAATTTGTTCAAAATGTGTGATGTGAGGTATGATCTTATACAGAATTAGACACTCAGTGAGCTCAGGTCAATTTACACTATGATAAGAAATGACCCTCGGTCTTAGTACCTTACAACCACAATAATGTCCATCATGGGGTTTCTACACTTTCAAACCAAGGACATAGAAGCAGCCTATATCTGAGACATGCAGATCTTAGAGCTGAGCAAGAAGACAAGTGTAGAAACTACTCAAGGGCTCCTAAACTTCATTCATGAAAATTTACATGCATGCTTTATTGGCCAAGGCAAATTATATAGTGTAGCTAAAAGTATAACCTTCCTTCTGGGATAAGTCTTATAAGGAATGGGGAGAGGTAGGGAACATTAGGAAATATTTTGACAATAAGACAATTTACCATGCAAAATCAATAAATAATTATTTAACCACTTTGCTATATATTTTAGACTCATGTATTATATATAACTGTCCAATACATATTAATAGTCTACATGTAAATACATGGGTATATATATATGCACAGATGCACACATATATGTGTGTATACATATATATACAGTCTAAACTATTTTAGCTAATTATCTCAATTGTCTTTAGCAGAAAAAAACAAATACAAAATAAAAACTAGTAAAATGGTAAGGATTTTAAAAGTCTGTCTTCTAAATTGACAATGTAGCCACATAATATTAGTGAATAACTAATTCTGACTCAAACTTTGCAAACGTCTCTACTGCATAAGAAATACAGACATTGACACGCTTACCCATGAAAAAGGTACCTGTCAGATTTATGAATTTTAAGTAAAAATACAGTTATAGTTTATGCCTCTAGTGTTTTACAATACATCTACTATTTAATATACATGAAATAATGAGAAGGGAAAATATCAACTGGCACAGCTAAACAATATGAAAATGAAATGTTGTTCCTTGAGTCTCTCAGGATGTTTCAAATAAATAGAGGCAAAAATGTTAGTCCACATGCACCATTTTGTAAGCTCCCCACTACTTTGCAGACCTGGGTCAAAGTGAAATATTTCAGGAAGTTTCACCATGAGAAACATCCTGCCTAACCACCTGACCACAGGGCAGACAAAGAAAGGCTAAGGCCCAACTAAAGAAACATCCCTGTCACATCCTGCTGAGCAAAGACCTAACTAAAGAAACATCCCTATCACATTCTGCTGGGAGAAAGTGCAAGGAATACCACATTCCAATGGAACAAGGGCCAGAACCACTTCATTATGGGAACATCTTATCAATATCCTGCCAGGCAACAAGCCATACTGCTTAGACCCCTCCTGCCCATACTTATAGGTACCCCCAGCTTGTAAGCAGCAGTGGGCACTGGCAATAGGCTGGTTCCCCACTTCTGTAGGTTTTATGCTGGACGTAAAGCCTGCATTTGCTGTCCAGCCACCCTCTTTCTGTGTGTGTGTCCTTCTTTAACCCTCACCTTCCCTTCAAAACCTAACAACAAATATAACAGGTGAAGAGGTAAACAAATTCCTGGAAAAGCTTAAGCTTTCTGAGTATCACTCTTATTCTCTTGCTTAAGCATATAATTAGGAGAGTTGGGGGGCATGGTCCAACTTTGTTGTGCTCTAATAGACTTCAGGATGCTGTTTTTCTTACTCTACAGGTATAACTGAGAGATACCTAAGGTTCAGTTTCTGACCACTTCGATAAAGGTAATATTGCAATAAAATGAGTAACATTTTTTTTTGTTTTCTAGTTCATATAAAAGTTACGTCACTGTGATATATTAAGTGTGCAACAGTATTGTGCCTAAAATAAACCATGTATATAACTTAATTAAAAATACTTTATTGCTACAAAGGTCCAAGAGTCATCCGAGTCTTCAGCAAGACCGATCTTTTTGCTGATATAGCATTTTGCCTCAGTGTTGATGGCTACTGACTGATCATGGTGATAGTTTCTGAACGTTGAGATAGCTGTGGCAATTTTCTAAAATACGACAATAGGATGGGGTTAAAAAGCTGACCAAGAAAGCCAAATAGAACCCCAGTGATCATTCTCCCACAGGAACACCAAACTTAACAACTATCCACAAAAAATATCTTTATAAACACAAAAATCAGATAATCTATCACAGTACCTGGTTATAATGTAGTAACGAGGACAGAGACATTGAAGAGGGTAGGAAAGACAGTCTTGTTTTGCCTAGACCTCCCTTCCTTCAACTTCAGTTAGCACAGCACAGAGGGAGAAACTGTGTTCCTGGGGGAAGAAGAACAAAATGAGTTTGGGCCTTTACACTGGAACTCTATACTGCCCTGTCACAATGGAACACCTCACAGTGAAGAATTCTACTGGCTCCCATAAAGGGAGCATTTAGACAAGCCCTGAGCCAGGATAGAATCCTATATCCCACTGGAAGGAAATTAGTCCAAGCCAGCTTCACCACTGACTGATTAAAGTGGCCTAGAGTCACAAATAAATGTGAGAAACAGGTTTTGGACAAGCCTTGGCGCTGTGCTGGTCCCAGAGGCAGTGGACTTGGCATTCACCCTAGTGTGACAGCAGCTATGGAGGCCATGGGAGTGCCTCTATAAACCCTTCTCCAAATGTAGACAATACAGCTCAGGGACAGACTCCTTTAACTTGGGAAAAAGAAAAGGAAGAGTAAGAACTTTATCTTGCAAATTGGGTACTAGCTCAGCCACAGTAAAATAAGCACCAAGAAGCTTCCTGAAGCTGCCAATTTTAGGCTTTTCCTTCTGGACAGTGTCTCTAGAACACCCTCTTGGTCTGGATTGCCATCAGATTCAGGTGAGACCCAGCATAGTGCCAGTTGTGGTGGCCATGGCAGTGCCTGAATCTCCCCTCTCCCAACTCCAGGAAGACCAACTTGGAGAAAGACTCCTTCTGAGTAGGAGAAAGAGAAGAGAGTGAAAGTCTTTGTCTGGAAACCCAGAGAATTCTGCCTTATCTTCCCCAAGGCCACCAAGGCTGCGTATGTGGGAGTCTTCAAGAGTTCCTGGGATAGAACACATGCTAGTGCTGAAATGGCTTCAGTGACCACAGGCTTAGTTCACAACACTAATAACTCTTTGAATTCTTGGAAAGTCTTCTCATGAATGACATGTACAAATAAGCCTGGGCTGAGAAGATGGAATAAATACTGAAGTCTTCAATGCCCAGACATCGATGAATATTTACACACATCAAGAACTTCTTGGAAAATATGACCTCACCAGTGACCATCCTGGAGTGACAGAGATTTGTGGCTGCTCACAACAGAGAATTCAAAATAGCTGTCTTGAGGAAGTACAACAGACTTTAAGATAACACAGAGAAGGAATTCAGAATTCTATCAGATACATTTAATAAAGAGATGGCACTAATAAAAAACAAGCAAAAATTTTGATGCTGAAAAATTTAGTTGACAAACTGAAAAATATATTAGAGTTTCTCAACAACATAATTGGTAAAGAAGAGGAAACAGTGAGTTCAAAGACGGGCAATATGAAAATACACAGCCAAGCAGAGAAAAAAAATAAAGAGGAAGAAAGCATGCCACAAAAATCTATAAAATACCCTGAAAAGGCAAATCTAAGAGTTATTTGCCTTCTGCAAAATGTAGAGAGAGAGAAACTGGGATATAAAATTTATTCAAAGAAATAATAACAAAGAACTTTACAAACCCAGAGAACAAAATGAGTATTCAAATACAAAAAGGTCAAAGACCACCTTGAAGATTCAACCCAAATAAGAATACCTCAAAGCTTATAAAAATCAAACTCTCAAAGGTCAAGTATTACAAGGGGATCCTGGCCAGGCATGGTGGCTCACACCTGTAATCCCATCACTTTGGGAGGTCAAGGCAGGTGGTTCACGAAGTCATGGGTTCAAGACCAGCCTGGCCCAGATGGTGAAACCCCATTTCTACTAAAAATACAAAAATTAACCAGCCACGGTGCCTGGTGCCTGTAATCCCAGCTACTCTGGAGGATGAGTCAGAGTTCAGAGTTACTTGAACCTGGGAGGCGGAGGTTGCATTGAGCCAACATTGAGCCACTGCACTCCAGGCTGGGAGACAGAGCGAGCGAGACTCTGTCTCAAAAAAAAAAAAAAAAAAAAAAAGTTGCGAGGAGGGAGGGAGTGGGGAGGAACCTAAAAGCAGTAAGAGAAAAGAAGCAAATAACATATAAAGGAACCATTATTTCTAGCAACAGACTTTAGGGAAACCAGACTGGCCTTAAGGAAGTGAACAACATATTTAAAAAATACATATGATTCCAAATATTATAGCCAGCAAAATTACCACTAAATGTAAAAGAAGAAATAAAGACTTTACAAGATGCTATGGTTAGGCTGTGTTCCCACAAAAATCTCATCTTGAATACCCACATGTTGTGGGAGGGACCCGGTGGGAGATAATTAAATCATGAGGGCAGGTCTTTCCCATGCTGTTCTCATGATGGTGAATAAGTCTCACGAGATCTGATGGCTTTATAAGGCGGAGTTTTCCTGCACAGGCTCTCTGACTGCTGCCATCCATGTAAGAGGTGAGATGCTCCTCCTTGACTTCCACCATGATTGTAAGGCTTCCCCAGCCACATGGAACAGTAAGTCTATTAAACCCTTTTTTCTGTATAAATTATCCAGTCTTAGGTATGTCTTCATCAGCAGGGTACAAATGAACTAATACACAAGACAAACAAACCCGAGAGATTTTGTCACCATCAGACATGTCTTACAAGAAGCACTGATGTTCTTACAAGAACATCAAAGATCACTGATTATAGACCACCATAATAGATATCACAATAATAAAAAATGTTTGAGACATTTTGATTCACCAAGATGTGATGCAGAGATACAATGTGAGCACACACTGTTGGGAAAAAAAGCTGGCTCAGTGCAGGGTTGTCAAATACCTTTATTAGAAGTGTCTTACAAATCAGACGTGTCTTACAAGGGGCACTGAAGAGACTTCTTCAGTCTAAAAGAAAAGGATTTTAACAAGCAACAAGAAATCATCTGAAGTTTATAAAACTTACAGGTAAAAATACACACAAATACAGAAAACCTTAACATTGTAACTGTGATTTCTAAGTCAATCATATTTTTGGTAGGAATGCTGAAAGACAAACTTATCCAAAATCATAACAATAACAAATTTTTAGTAGACAATATGAAAATATATAAATAGAGACAATAAAAATCTAAGGGTTTGAACTGAGTTAATGTGTAGAGTGTTTTGTTTTGATTTTTTCCTTTGACAAAAAACTATAATAGATAGGTAAGCAATAGAAAGCAAAAAATTAAAACATACTACCAAGGAAAATTATTTTTACACAAAAAAAGACCAGAAGAAAGAAAGGACGAGAGGACCAACAAAACGAGAAAGCAATTAACAAGATGGCAGGAGTAAGTCCTTACCTATCAATAATATTGAATGGAAATGGGCTAAATGATCCAATCAAAAAACAGAGTGTCTGAATTGATAAAATAGGAAGACTAAACTATATGCTCCCTGCAAGAAATCATTTAATCTATAAAGACAAACATAGAAAGTCCCTGGTAGCTTGATGAGAATAGCATATGCACATGTATGTTTATGGTGGCACTATTTACAATCGCAAAGACTTTGAACCAATCCAAATGCCCACCAGTGACAGACCTGATAAATAAAATGTGTCACATACACACCATGGAATACTATGCAGCCATAAAAAAGAATGAGTTCATGTCTTATGCAGGGACATGGAGGAAGCTGAAAGCCATCATTCTCAGCAAACCAGCACAGGATCAAAAAACCAAACACCGTGTGTTCTCACTCATAAGGGGGATTTGAACAATGAGAACATATGGACACAAGGAGGTGAACATCACATTACACATCAGGGCCTGTTGGGGGGTGGGGTGCAAGGGGAAGGAGAGCATTAGGACAAATATCTAATGCATGTGGGGCTTAAAACCTAGATGGTGGCTTGATAGGTGCAGCAAAACACCATGGCACATGTATACCTGCGTAACAAACCTGCACATTCTGCACATATATTCCAGAATTTAAAGTAAAATAAAAAGAAGACAAACATAGACTGGAAAGAAAAGTATGAAAAAAGATACTCAATGCAAGTGGAGAGCAAAAACAGCAGGAGCCGGGCAAGGTGGCTCCCACCCATATTCCCAGCACCTTGGGAGGCTGAGGTGGATGGATGATGAGGTTAAGAGATCAAGACCATTCTGGCCAACATGGTGAAACCCCGTCTCTACTACAAATACAAAAATTAGTTGGGCATGGTGGTGTGCATCTGTATTTCTAGCTACTCGGGAGGCTGAGGCAGGAGAATTGCTTGAACTCGGGAGGCGGATGTTGCATTGAGCCAAGATCTTACCACTGCACTCCAGCCTGGCGACAGAGTGAGACACCGTCTCAAAAAACAAAAACAAAACAAAATCAGCAGGAGTATCTATACTTACATCAGATAAAATAGATTTCAAGACAAAAACTAAAAAGAGACAAAGAAGGGTTTATGAATGATAAAGGGCAAAGTACATTGAAAACCTTCTGGAAGGGATTGATAATCCTAAATGCAATTAAGAACATATGTGATTCATGGAAAGAGATAAAAATATCAGCATAAACAGGTGTTTGGAAGAAGTTGATTCCAACCCTCATGGATGACTTTGAGGGGTTCAAGACTTCAGTGGAGAAAGTCACTGCAGGCATGGCAGAAATATTAAATGAACTATAATTAGAAGTTCAGCCTGAAGTTGTGACCAATTACTGCAATCTCATGATAAAACATGAACAGATGAGGAGTTACACCTTATGAATGAGCAACAAAATTAGTTTCTTGAGATGGAATCTGTTTCTGGTAAAGATGCCATGAACATTGTTGAAATGACAACGAAGAGCCTAGAGTATTTCAAAGACTTAACTGACGAAGCATTAGAAAGTTTTGAGATGATTGACTCCAATTTTGAAAGAAGTTCTACTGTGGGTAAAATATTATCAAACAGCATCACAGTTTACAGAGAAATAGTTCATGATAGAAAGAGTTCATGGATGTGGCACATTTTATTGTTGTCTTATTTTACTTACTTTTTATTTTTGTGTTTCTAATCATTATGAATACCTTAGAGTTGTACATATTTATGAAGTACATGTGATATATTGACCCTAGCATACAATGTGTAGTGATCAAATCAGGGTGAGTGAGATATCCATCACCTCAAACATTTATCATTTCTTTGTGTTAAGAACATTGTAATTATACTCTTTTAGTTATTTTGAAATATACAATACCTCATTGTTAACTATGGTTGTCCTATAGCGCTACCAAATAATAGATCTTATTCCTTCTATTTAACTGTATTTTTGTACCCAGTGACCATCTCCTCTTTATCCTCCTCTTCCTACAAACCTTCCCAACTTCTGGTAATCATCATTCTACTTTCTAACTCCGTAAGCTCTTTATTTAAGTTCTCATACACAAATGAGAATGCACATTTGTCTTTCTGTGCCTAGCATATTTCACTAAACATAATGACCTCTAGTTCAATTTATGTTGTTGCAAATTACAGGATTTTATTGTTTTTATGGCTGAATAGTCAACAAATTATTGATCTATGAATAGACATTTGGATTGACTTTATATCTTGGCTATTGTGTATTGTGCTACAATAAATAAGGGATTGTAGATATTTCTTCAGTATAGATTTTCTTTCTTTTGGGTATATACCTAGCAGTGGGATTGCCGGATTATAGTACTTCTGTTTTTATATTTTTTAGTAAACTCTATGCTGTTTTCCATAGTAGTTGTATTAATTTACATTTTCATCAATAGTGTTCCTCTTTCTCTGCATGTTTTCCAGCATTTGTTATTACCTGCCTTTTGGATAAAATCCATGTTAACTGTTATTGTAGCTTTAACTTGCATTTCTCTAATGATTAGTGATGTTGAACATTTTTGTATATATTGGTTGATTATTTTCATGTCTTCTTTTGAGAAATGTCTATTAAGATCTTTTGCCAATTTTTAAATCAATTTTTTTTTCTCCTATTGCACTGTGGCACCCCAAGACAATTACAGTAGTAACATCAAAGATCACTGATTATAGACCACCATAATAGATATCGCAATAATAAAAAATGTTCGAGACATTTTGATTCACCAAGATGTGATGAAGAGATACAATGTGAGCACACACTGTGGGGAAAAAAGCTGGCTCAGTGCAGGGTTGTCAAATACCTTTAATTTGTTAAAAATGAAATATCTGCAAAGCACAAGAAATCAGTGTGCAGGAAAAAAGTATGCCTGTGTATGGCATTCTGGAAAAGGTGAAACTAAGGGTACAGTAAAAATATTAGTGGTTGTTAGGGGTTAGCAAAGAGGGAGCGATAAAAAAGCAGAGAACAAAGTATTTTTAGGACAGTGCAACTATTTGATGCTCTTTATGATGCTACATTGCTGGATGCATGTCATCCTACACTTATTAAAATCCATAGAACTTACTCAACATACGGTTGCCACAAACCTACAATTTGTAAAAAATAATATCTATGAAGTGCAATAAAGCAAATCATAACAAAATGAGGTATGCCTGTACAGTTATTTATAGAGATGCCTTTAGACACCAAAAATTGAAAAAAATGTACTATGTTTTGACTCTGTTCATGGAGAAAGATAAATTTCCTTCTGGTACTATGTTCATCTGTTTTGTTTATTTCCCATTCTGTCTTATCAAGCCTTCTATCAGGGCTTGTAATTTTATTTCCCTCTATTAAGCCATAGAGTATATCAAACCTACCTAATGTTTAGCCTCCAAGTATCTGATTTATTTTATCATGCTGTAATGACAGTTGTTCATGTGGTCTTATGAGATTTTTTAAATGAATGAATTACATATAATATCATTCATTAGAAAGCGGATCGTGATCATAGCAGAACAGAAGACCTACTATACATTACTTTTAACTATAATTTTTGTATTATTTTGCTTGTGGTTTTTTTTTTTTTTTTGCATCAATTAAAAGACACTCACTTTTAAATAACAGGAAACCTAACTCAAGCTGCTCCAAAACTGTATTGGGTCATGTGGTAGTAAGGTGGGTGCAGTAATTCTGCTTCTTATTTCCACATATACCATGGTTCATTTTTTGAATCTTAACAAAAAGAATAAAGAAGACTGTCAGTATTTCTTAGCGAACCACTGTGTGGGACTCATTGGTTTGATTCACATGATTATTATAAACCAATCACTGGCAAGATGAATGGAATTACCTGTACACCAATCAGCTGTCTTAGGAGCAGAACATGGAGTCAGCTCTAGCCGAACACCTGGGCTAAGTGATGAAGCATAAAATTAAATGATACAGGGTTTCTGTAGGGAATAAGAAAGGGAGAAGGCAGGCAGAACAGATAAGCAATAATATTTATTCAGACATGTTTTAAAATGTTTCTTCTCTTTTACTCATCACTTTTTTAAAAAGATTCAACTTTTATTTTTAAATTCACAGTGTATGTGCAGGTTTGGTACATGAGTATATTGAGTAATGCTGAGGTTTGGGGTATGACTGATTCCATCACCCACGTAATGAGTGTAGTACGAAATAAGTAGTTTCTCAGCTCTTCCCCTCCTTCTCCTCTCCTCCCTCTAGTAGTCCCCAGTGTCCATGTGTAATCTATGTTTAGCTCTCCCTTATAAGTGAAAACATGCAGCATCTGATTTTCTGCTCTTGCATTAATTTCCTCAGAATAATGGCTGCATCTGTCGTTGTGCTACGAAGAACATGATTTTGTTGTTTTTATAGCTATGCATTATTCCGTGGTGTATATGTACCATAATTTTTTATCCAATCCACAATTGATGGACACCTAGGTAGATTCATGTCTTTCCTATTGTGAATAGTGCTGCAATGAACATAAAAATACATGGGTCTTTTTGGTAGAACAATTTATTTTCCTTTTAGTATCTACCCAGTAATGGGATTGTTGGGTCAAATGGTAGTTCTAACTTCTTTGAAAATTCTCCAGGTTGCTTTTTGCAGTGGCTGAATGAATTCACATTTTCACTAACAATGTATAAGCATTCCCTTTTCTCTGCAGCCTTGCCAACATCTGTTTGTTTTTTTTTATTTGTCTTTTTAATAGTAGCCATCCTGACTGGTGTGAGATGGTATCTCATTGTGGTTTTGATTTGCATTTCTCTGATGATTAGTGATGTTGGGTGTTTTTTATATTATACTTTAAGATTTAGAATACATATGCACAATGTGCAGGTTTGATACATAGGTATACATGTGCCATGTTAGTTTGCTGCACCCATCAACTCATCATTTACAATAGGTATGTCTCCTATTGCTATCCCTCCCCCAGGCCCCCAACCCCGACAGGCCCTGGTATGTGATGTTCCCCACCCTGTGTCCAAGTGATCTCATTGTTCAATTCCCACCTATGAGTGAGAACATGCGGTGTTTGGTTTTCTGTCCTTGTAATAGTTTGCTGAGAATGATGATTTCCAGCTTCATCCATGCCCCTGCAAAGAACATGAACTCATCCTTTTTTATAGTATTCCGTATATTGCAGAGTATTCCATGGTGTATATGCGCCACATTTTCTTAACCCAGTCTATCACTGTTGGACATTTGGGTTGGTTCCAAGTCTTTGTTATTGTGAATAGTGCCGCAATAAACATACGTGTGCATGTGTCTTTATAGTAGCATGATTTATAATCCTTTCGGTATATACCCAGTAATGGGATGGCTGGGTCAAATGGTAATTCCAGTTCTAGATCCTTGAGGAATCTCCACACTGTCTTCCACAATGGTTGAACTAGTTTACACTCCCACCAACAGTGTAAAAGTGTTTCTGTTTCTCCACATCCTCTCCAGCATGTGTTGTTTCCTGACCTTTTAATGATTGCCATTCTAACTGGCATGAGATGGTATCTCATCGTGGTTTTGATTTGCATTTCTCTCATGACCCAGTGATGATGAGCATTTTTTCATGTGTCTGTTGGCTGTATAAATGTCTTCTTTTGAGAAGTGTCTGTTCATATTTTTGGCCCACTTTTTGATGAGGTTCTTTGTTTTTTTTTTATATATATACATTTGTTTGAGTTCTTTGTAGATTCTGGATATTAGCCCTTTGTTAGATGGGTAGATTGCAAAAATTATCTCCCATTCTGTAGGTTGCTTGTTCAATCTGATGGTAGTTACTTTTGCTGTTCAGAAGTTCTTTAGTTTAATTAGATCCCATTTGTCTATTTTGGCTTGTGTTGCCATTGCTTTTGGTGTTTTAGTCATGAAGTCCTTGCCCATGCCTATGTCCTGAATGGTATTACCTAGGTTTTCTTCTAGGGTTTTTATGGTTTTAGGTCTAACAGTGTAAGTCTTTAATCCATCTTGAATTAATTTTTGTATAAGGTGTAAGGAAGGGATCCAGTTTCAGCGTTCTACATATGGCTAGCCAGTTTTCCCAGTACCATTTATTAAATAGGGAATCCTTTCCCCATGCCTTGCTTTGTCAGGTTTGTCAAAGATCAGATGGTTGTAGATGTGTGGCATTATTTCTGAGGCCTCTGTTCTGTTCCATTGGTCTATATCTCTGTTTTGGTACCAGTACCATGCTGTTTTGGTTACTGTAGCCTTGTAGTATAGTTTGAAGTCAGGTCGCGTGATGCCTCCAGCTTTGTTCATTTTGCTTAGAATTGTCTTGGCAATGTGGGCTCTTTTTTGGTTCCATATGAACTTTAAAGTAGTTTTTTCCAATTCTGTGAAGAAAGTCATTGGGAGCTTGATGGAGATGGCATTGAATCTATAAATTATTTTGGGCAGTATGGTCATTTTCACAACATTGATTATTCCTACCCATGAGCATGGAATATTCTTCCCTTTGTTTGTGTCCTCTTTTATTTCATTTAGCAGTGGTCTGTACTTCTCCTTGAAGAGGTCCTTCACATCCCTTGTCAATTGGATCCCTAGGTATTTTATTCTCTTTGTAGCAATTGTGAATGGGAGCAAATCACTCATGATTTGGCTTTCTGTTTGTCTGTTAATGGTGTATAGGAATGCTTGTGATTTTTGCACATTGATTTTGTATCCTGAGACTTTGCTGAAGTTGCTTATCAGCTTCAGGAGATTTTGGGCTAAGAAGATGGGGTTTCTGAATATACTATCAGGTCATCTGCAAGCAGGGACAATTTGACTGCCTCTTTTCCTAATTGAATCACCTTTATTTCTTTCTCTTGCCTGATTGCCCTGGCCAGAACTTCCAACACTATGTTGAATAGGAGTGGTGAGAGAGGGCATCCTTGACTTGTGCTGGTTTTCAAATGGAATGCTTCCAGCTTTTGCCCATTCAGTATGATATTGGCTGTGGGTTTGTCATAAACAGCTCTTATTATTTTGAGATACGTTCCATCAATATCTAGATTATTGAGAGTTTTTAGCATGAAGGGCTGTTGAATTTTGCCCTTTTTTCATACATGTGTTGGCTGCTTTATATCTTCCTTTGCAAAGTGTCTGATCATATTCTTTTCTCACTATTTAATGAAGTTATTTGGTTTTTGCATGTTGAATTGTTTACGTTCTTCATAGGTTCTGAATATTAGAACTCTTTAGGTTGCATAATTTGCTAATATTTTCTCTAACTCTTAGGTTGTTTTTTTCTGTTGATAGTTTCTTTTGCTGTGCAGAAGCTCTTTAGTTTATTTAGGCCACGATTGTCAAATTTTGTTTTTTTTGTGATTGCTTTTGGGGACTTAGTCATAATTTTTTTGCCAAGGTTGATTTCCAAAATCTAGAAATTTTATAGTTTGAGGGCTTAAACTTGAATTATTAATCCCCCTTAAGTTAATTTTTACATATGGTGAGATATAGCTTCATGCTTCTGCATATGGCTAGCCAGTCATCCCAGGAAAATTCCCCATTGCTTATTTCTGTTGACTTTTTCAAAGATTAGATGGTTGTGGGGCTTTATTTCTGGGTCCTCTATTCAGTTCCATTTATCTATGTGTCTGTTTTTGTACCAATACCATAATATTTTGGATAATGTAACCCTATAGTATAGTTTGAAGTTAGGTAATGTGATGTCTCTGGCTTCCTTTAAGACACATGCACTTGTATGTTCATCATAGCACTATTATTTTTGCTTAGAATTGCTTTAGCTATTCAGGCTTCTTTTCAGTTCCATACGAATTTTAGAACAGCTATATTTTTTTCTAATTCTGTGAAAAATAATGGTAGTTTGATAGGAATAACATTCAATCTGTTGATTGCTTTGTGCAGTATGGCCATTTTAATGATATTGATTCTTCCAATCCATGAGCATAGAATGTATGTCCATTTGTTTGGGTCCACTATGATTTCCTGCAGCAGTGTTTTTTAGTTCTCCTTGTAGAGATCCTTTACCTCTTTGGTTAGATGTATTCCTAGGTAATTAATTTTTTTATTACTCATCACTTTGAGTCTGATATTTATTTTAAATATTTCCACAGTAAAGGAAAGTTGTGCTATATGAAATGTATTAATTCAGATATTTTCTTGGTACATTTTACCAGGCTGATATTTTATTGTTGATAGTATCAAGTTTCTGTGGAAAACATCTTTTTAAAAGAGTAATCCATCAACCTCTTATACTGTAGCAGAATATGTACATGTTTGGAAGTAGGGTCAGAGTCACAGATCTCAATTAAAAAAAAAAGTAAACACATGTAAGTAACATTGACATTAGACACACCCCAATTTCTTCAATGACAACGACACAAACTTTGTAGACTGTTTTGTCTATTGTTTTATAAAAAATACCAATTCATTTAGAGATTAGTTCTATCACTTTCTTTTCACACTACATGGATTGTATGAATTAAAAATAAATCAAAATAAATTTTGTTTTTCTTTTAGTACTGGACATGTGAACACTCTGTCATCCACACATCAAAAGATATATTATCTCACAATTAACTGTTGAAAATAATGAGAAAACTACAGAAATAATAATATAATTTAAATTAAGTATATAACAGCTCATATAAATGCAAATTTATGGATCTAATACTTCAATATTCTTCATTCTGAGCCCACAAGTTAGTCGAGGGCCGACGCTACTCCGAATACTATTTTTGTTTTTTTTTTTTGAGACCGAGTCTGGCTCTGTCTCCCAGGCTGGAGTGCAGTGGCGCCGATCTGGGCTCACTGCAAGCTCCGTCTCCCGGGTTCATGCCATTCTCCTGCCTCAGCCTGCCAAGTAGCTGGGACTACAGGAGCCCGCCACCACGCCGGGCTAATTTTTTGTATTTTTAGTAGAGACGGAGTTTCACCATGTTAGCCAGGATGGTCTCGATCTTCTGACCTCGTGATCTGCCCGCCTCGGCCTCTAAAGTGCTGGGATCTGAATTCAATTTTGCAGGTATGTAAACGAACTTAGATATGCCAGGTTCATATGATGGATAGGTAAAACCGTTGACATTAGAATAGCCTTATTTTAGTTCACTGTACTTTTCAACTAAGAAAAAGATGTTTGTGAGATAACTGATTTTGTTAGAATTTAAAAAACATGAGTGTCATAAAATGATATAAGCAATTGTTTCATTTTATCACTTTGAATTGATATTTTTTTCAAAGTTAAATTGAAGGAAAAACATTTTGCTTTATGGGGCCTATATAGTCCACTTTTAAGAAGGTAAATGCCAAAATGTTGACTAAGTCAATAATTTTTCTTCTTTATAAAAGTTGTTCTTCTGATTATTGATGCAGCAAATATTCATTGAAGATTATAAAAGTTGAGAAAAACAGGGAAAAAAGTAAAGTCAGAAAAAAGTCACTACAACTAGACAGAAATCACCTTTTTTATTTTGGTTTGTTTATTCCTGTGTAATTGAAACATATACATTTAAATTATCTCCTTAAACATGAATCCATGTTTACAAATATAATAAGGGTATTCCCTTTGTCTTCAAAATTTGTTAAATTAATAATGCCATATCTCTGAAATAGTATATTTAAGGTATTTTAGTTTTTAACTCTATTTGTGAGTTTTTATAACTATTTCTCTTAGTATCATTATTTATTTTGCCTCATTATTTCTGTAAAATAAATTATTAAATATAGAATAATTTGGTAAAATATTTCACCTTTTTTGTGCAAATAAATATTGACAAATTTTTCCTTATAACATTCACACCAATTTATACATTTGCCAATTACTTATGAGATGGCTTTATCCCACGTATACATGACAAAGATAAATACTATTATTTAAGATATAAAATTTGTTTCTGAAAAGCTTATTCTTAGTAAAATTAAATACTATATTGTAATTTAAATTTTTATAACTAGTTTATGAACTATATCCTCATACTACATTATCATTTTATTGTTGACTATTCTTCAAATTATTAATTTGAAAGCTCTTTACATATTAACCCTGATCTAATATATCTCTAAGCACTAATCTAACACTGAAGTTATTATGATAGAAAAGACAAAATTAGAAAAAATTTTACATAATTTTTCTTTTTGATAAATTTGCTAGGTAGGTATTCTGGTATCCATTCTTTTGAGGTTCTTTTTTTTTTTTTTTTTTGAGACCAAGTCTTGCTCTGTCGCCCAGGCTGGAGTGCAGAGTGCAGTGGCGCGATCTCTGCTCACTGCAAGCTCCGCCTCCCGGGTTCACGCCATACTCCTGCCTCAGCCTCCCGAGTAGCTGGGACTACAGGCGCCCACCACTACGCCCAGCTAATTTTTTGTATTTTTAGTAGAGACGGGGTTTCACTGTGTGAGGTTATTGTCTTTAATAAAATGTCCAGAATTCAAGAATCCTACATGTATCAGATTTCCTTGCAACAAGCATTCTGTACAGTAATTATGTTTTGCAAACTAAATGTTCTTCAGCGTGATTTGGAAGGTAGAAATCAGAGAAAGACCATATTGTCACTGCTCTTGACTTTCACTGCTATTGACTTGTGTTGGTACACAAGGTTGTGAGAAATAAATGTCAATACACAGTTGCAGAAGCTGGTGTTAGTTGTGAAATGCTTAAGTTGCCATTTAGGTGCACAAAAGAGGTGTTAAGGCAAACACATCTTCCTCATCCCAAGCATGCTGATCATTAGATTGTTACTATAGTGCTGTGTTCTTGAATTTAATAGTTCCAGTCATGTTCTGAACCCCAATGTTTCAGCTCCTCTAAATTTCAGTTCACCATATTTTATTAATTCAATAAATCTTGATGGATGCAATATGTATTAACAGATCATGTGTCCTCTTATATTTGTGTATTTGTATAATAGCAAAGTTATTTCTGTTTCTTCTTTAATTTTATAATAGATATTTCTTTTAATCCGGCAAAGCACTTTCAAGCAAATTTTCCTGTTTTTTTTTTTTTTTTTTTTTTTTTTTTTTGAGACGTAGTCTCGCTCTGTTGCCCAGGCTGCAGTGCAGTGGCACAATCTCGGCTCACTGCAACCTCCACCTCCCAGGTTTAGGCAATTCTCCTGCCTCAGCCTCCCAAGTAGCTGGGACTACAGGTGCCTGCCACTACGCCCAGCTAATTCTTTGTATTTTTAGCAGAGATGGGGTTTCACTGTGTTAGCCAGGATAGTCTCAATCTCCTGACCTCGTGATCCTCCAGCCTCAGCCTCCCAAAGTGCTGGGATTACAGGTGTGAGCCACCATGCCCAGCCTTAAGCAAATTTTTATAATCCATGTTGAGCTAGTGGTGGAATATCATTAGTCATACTTAAATAGATAAAAGACCATAAGATTCTCAGCTGCATTTTCCCTCAAGATTTTACCAAAACCATTCTTAGTATTTTAAGTAAACTATTTCTGATAACATTATCAAATGGCTCCTCCACAATTTTTGAATAATTTCATACTAAAAACACTGGCATATTTAGCTATTTTTTTTTTCTTCCAGGCAGGTGTTTAGTCACCACTTCTCACCAAGATGTTATATTTGTTATAGGAACTGAAGTAGTACACACACTCACATGTTTCTCTTCTGCTGTTGACCTCTTCCCATCACAGTGGCATCTTAATCTCTGAATATCTAAATAAATTCTGGATGAGAATGAGGTCCAGCTCTTTGGCTATAGTTTGGAGGGTTGCACACCTTCTCTAATATTTACCCTAAATTTCCTCAGGTGTGCTTGCTCTGATTTTTCCTGTTCAGTGTGTCAATGAACACTGGCCATATTTCACATAGCTGAAATCAATGTTAATTTAAATTTTCCACTCAGATATTCCACAGGTGCCTCGAAATCCACATTTTCCAATTGAAACATGACCTCCACCTTTCATACAATGTCAAGATTCCGCTGTTAATGTAAGGTGACATATTTCAAAGATAGTTACTACCTTTCATTTCATTATGCCAGGAAGTTGTGTATATCCTTGATCCTATTTTCTTCTTCATTCTCCACACTCATAAATTATGGCTTCATTTTGACTCCTAAATTGTTTCCAAATCTATTTATATTTTCCCTCTCCAGGGCCACTATTTTAAGTCAAGTCAATATTATTGCATTCTGAATTCACTCTATATTTCAGTCAAGTTTTGCTCATCCTGAATTTAATCTCTATCTTATGTAAAGTGATTGTCTTAGCCTGGCCATATTATGATTGCTAAGAAAAGTGAGAATTAATAATTATTAGATTTAAAAAATATATCTGAAAAGTTTATATTACTTTCTATCACTCATATTCTGTTTCATAATCCACGGTATTTGCCAGTTATATGTAATAATTTACGGTTGATGTTGCTGTAATCTTTTTTCTTAATGATGGTGTGTTTCCTTCAATTTCTCATTCTTTCTGCTCTTTTCAGTCTTTATCATTAAAGATGATTTAAGAAAACTGAATAATCACATCAGCCAAATATTTTATACATTTGATACCCTCCTGTTTACCACTCCTCACTTTTTTTTTTTTATAGGACACCGGTTTTCCAGGGGAGTTCTAGTTTTGTCTTAATTCTCAGATGGAAACTGACAGTTTTCAACACTCACTAACGTTTTCTCGTATTCTTTATATCCTGAATTTAGCTGTTTAAATTAAATATTGACAGCAGCAGAGCTTAAAATAGGGGGTTCATTTGTTGGCACACAGCCATCAAATTGGAAATACATACAACTATTCCTTTCTTTCTCCTTTTGATATGAGTTACTAATGGAGAGTGTTTCACAGTGATATGGAATTGAATTTGATGCCACTTTATCATCTGGAGATTTTGAAGATCAGTGGCCATCGTTTATCAGAGTTGTCCGAGAGTCAAATGCTCCTGTCAGAGTAGTCTCCCCTACCTATTTTGAAGTGAGGCTTTATATAATGATACACTGACTCTTCACATTAGGGAAGTGCTACATTTGAGGCAGGAGATGAGTCTAGAGACAGGGAACCTAAGGCTGTTTCACGCGAACTTCCTAGAAAAAAAATGAAAGAAAAACCTTAACTTTCCACGCCAAAGTAACAAAAGGACTAGAGGCTACTCCCTTTGATTTTTTCTGCATAGAAGATGGGAAATTGACTGTCAGCAACAAATCAGACTGATTGCTCATCCAGTCTTCATTTGTAACTTTGTAACTTCGCCCTAGCCTCTGATTGCAACCAATCAGATGTTTGCACAGTAGTGTGACCTTTGTAACTTCACTTCTCTTCTGGTTGGCGGCTTTCTGCAACCAATCAGACTGATTGCTGGCTACTACTTCAGTTACATGAGGGGAGCATGAAGTGGCCAATGGGAAGCCTCTAGGGGGTGTTTGAACAAAAGAAGATTCTGTATCTGGGCCCTTGAGCCACTACTCGGGTTCGTTTCCACACTTTCGTTTTCAATAAATCCCTGCTTTCGTTCTTTTGTTGCTTCATTCTTTCTTTGCTTTGCTTGGCCTTTTGTCCAATTCTTTGTTTGAAATGCCAAGAACCTGGACAACTTGCAATCCCGACCCTCTACCGGTGACACATTGATTACTTCTTTCCTTGAGTTCTGTTCGAAGACATAGATAGACCAAGCAAATATAATTTGCTAATTTCTCTGGCTTTTCTTTGGATTATCATTGTTCTTCAAGTTTCTCTAAAAATATCACAAACATTTGTCGCAATTTGTTGATATTGCCATTTTTATCAGAATGAAAACTTTGAATGTTGTTTTCTGACCAGCATGCTGTTTGTGGATCATTGGTTAACAGTTAAAATCTATGCTTAATGAGGGGTTCAGCTGCTACTTAAAAAGCTATGTGTGATTTTTCAAGTATGACTATAGGCAATTACAAAGGTTTTACATAACAGGCCTCACTGGGTCTTCATTCCTGGGTTTCTTTATCGAGATCTTGGGCAGAGATCTCCATCAGGTATCTCTACCAATATATCTCTGGGGGATAAAGAGGAGGGGGAAACTTTGAAGACACTTTCTCCAACTCTGACTCAGTACCCAGTAGTTTCCTACTTCTAGCCCTTCTCCCTCAGTCTCTCTTATTCCCCACAGCCTTATAAAACTGCTGGAGGCTTTTGGGTCTTCAATAATAGTGTGATTATCCCCACATCTGCACTGATCCATCTGGCCTGGACTGGTGCACCATTTCATGGGGGAAACAAATCAGGGGGAGTTGGCACCTTCTCTGGTTTTAGGTTATTGTTCATACCATCATAGTAAGTAATTAAAGAATTAACTCTTTGATGGATTGCTTTAATTGGCTATACCAAGCCCTGGAAGCTCAGCACTCTTTCTCTTCCAGCTCAGCTAAAACTCCAACATTTAACATAAACTTACATTTAGGAGAACTTAATTTTACTAAAATGAAACTAATACAGGGTGACATTTACACAGTGGTGAATACGGAGAAAGGTGAATATTTTTATGATCATTTATTTTATGGTAGGTTGCCTTCATATGATATTATCCTAAATTATACATAGCATTGTCAACATTTGTCTGAAATCACCAACTGATATGATTTGGCTCTGTGTCCCCACCCAAATCTCATGTTGAATCATAATCCCTGCTTGTTGGAGGAGGGGAGTGGTTGGAGGTAATTGAATCATACGGTGGATTTCTCACTTGTCGTACTCCTGATAGTGAGTGAGTTCTCGTGAGATCAGATTATTTAAAAGTGTGTGACACTTCTCCCTTCTCTCTGTCTCTCCTTCTCTGCCATGGTAAGATGTGATTGCTTCCCCTTCGCCTTCTGCCATGATTGTAATTTTCCTTAGGACTTCCCAGCCATGCTTTGTGTACACCCTGTGGAAATGTGAGTCAATTAAACCTTTTTTTCTTCATAAATTACCCAGACTCAGGTAGTTCTTTATAGCAGTGTGAGAATGGACTAATATACCAAGTGTTTAAGTCATTTTAGTATCATGATATGTAAATAATTTTAACCCAAGGTCTTGAGTTAATAAACATGCCCAGGTATTTTTTACTAAATTTACATGATTTCCAAATTTTGATTACAACCTAGCAATTTTTTTACAATATAATCATTCTTAGTGGCATAAATTTAAGTAAATAATGTTTGAAATTTGTTCAATAAGAGTTATTTAAAATTTATTTAGTCCTTGTTCTTTACCTAGCTCTAAATGGACTCACAGTTATGCATACTTTTCCTTAGCATTATTGAAAGCTTCTACTTCTTCTGTATTTTATTATTCCCATATTATTTTTATACTTTTGTATTCCTATTCATACATAGTTAATGTTTTTCTGCTGGTTATTTATGAATGTTGTGGGAAGAGAGTTATCTTTGAAATTGGAATTGTTGCATAAAAAGAGAACAGGATATATTTTTCTCAGAATACTCAGTCACTCTATCCCTTTCTTTAAGAGTATTTGGTTATTATATGATGTTCAACTTTTCTCAAATATTTTCTATTTGCTTTTCTAACATTAGCACTAAATTCAAATTTTCTGTTAAATACACAAAGCATGTTCCTCTTAACTCACAATTTATTTTAATAATGGGCATATCACATGAATTAATGTCTTCTTTTATTAAGCCGGTCATAAAGTATTCCTAAATATTCAGTTATAGAACTCATATAATCTTAAGACAACTTCACGATTATTTTTTCTCCTACTTTGAATCTCATATCTATCTCAAGATGCAAACAAATATTGGATGACACCCAGAAGAGTTTATATTAAGATGTTAAATTAACAGAAAATGATACCACGCACAATAAAGACCACATAGAATGGTGATATAATGTCATCAACTTTGAAGAAGTCAGAATTTCAATTCTGACTGCAGTTTTCTTTTACTATATCCTTAGGCATAGTTGAATATTATCTTCTTATCCTGTATTTCCTCATCAAATGATATGTAACTCATACAGTTGTTGTAAGAATTAAATAACATAGTGTGTAAAGACAACTCAGCTTTATGTGGCAGGTCATAAATATGAAAGCAAAATAAGTTGCTATCATTTATATTAAATTGATATCTATGAATGCCTGTGCAAATTTGATTTTAAAAATCCTACTATCACTTAAATATGGTGGAGAGAAGTCATTTTACACCCACTTGGAAAACCAAAATAAGGGAAAAACAGCTGTAACAAAAAAATAGAGAAAAGAAACCAGAGTTTTTATACTTGTGTCTTTATATTATAAGTTTAAAGTTAGTGACATTGGTTTACTTTTGTATGCCTACTACATAGTATACTGGATAGCTTAAGTGGGTATTAATAAGTGATTGTAAAATGGTAGCCTAATGTATTTTTTATTCCAGAATTTATACCCATTTTAATATCTTTCTCCATTTATCATATAACATCAAGTTTCCTATGAATAATTATATAGTTATTAAGAATTAGTAATGATGTGCTTTTATAATTCATATGCATTATTCACAGGTGCAATATTATTTTAATGAATTATAGCTTTGGGTTAAAAAAAAATCTTTAAAATCCAGATGTGGGCTTTCACTAGTATGGAGAAAAAATAAAGATTGTCTTTAACTTTGCAATTTGAAGTCTTAATGAATGGTGATTATTACTCACTGAAATTTCTATATTTTAAAATACTACCCAAAGATGAACTTATACATATGCTCTATACTGTTTATTTATGAAGAGTTGGAGGTTTTTGTGATACTTAATCACCAGTATCTGTCGTCTTATTTACTAAAAATCTATATTTACTGAATGTATAGTAATATGGTATACTCAAAAAAGCACAAACGAGGAAAATAATTCTCAGAAATTGCAAACTAATCAGTGGGAGGCAATTTATGCTAAATCATAGCACTAGAATGCAACATTGAAGATAATCTAGTTTATGTCGTTATTTTATAACTAGGGGGGGACACTGATGACCAGAAATATTAACTGACTTATTGTGAATTACACAGCAAGTTAGTAGCAGAGGCTTTCAATCCTCTGGTGTATTTTTTATAATAATTATTGATAATTAATTATTTTGATATATAGTATATGGTATTTGCAAGGATAAACTAGAGATTTAAAAAGACATTTAATCTTCTTAATACCACTGCATTTCTTGCCTACAATTCTAAAGAAGCTATCAGTTAAATAGAAAATATGATACTTTATTTTGAATTCAAAAATTTAATATGTTTTAAAGGTTGCATAATTTAAAATAAAACAAAAACATTCTAACCCATAGGAAGCCAAAGAAAGTGAAAGGATCCTAGCAAGTTTCCTGAACACATCAACTTCAGGGTTATGGCCCACCACAAGGGATATTCTCAAGGGTTGATGTCGGTAGAAATGTAAGTTAAAACAAGGAATAATGGGCAAAGAAACATCCTCCATGGTACATGTATTCTTACCGTGGAACAGTTTACTTTAAGCAATATATTTATGCCCGTCTGGTCGGCTTTATTTTTAGTCTTAGGCCACATCCATTTCTATTCATTTCTTCATTGTGGCATACATAATTTGTCAAATTATAATGAGATTATAATGCAAATGATTTCTAAAAATTTTTTAAATGACTTAATATGTTTTCAAATTCTTTTTCTGTAATGTTTTTCTTTTATATTGCTAACTCTTTTCAATTATTTATGGTGTTTTTCTTTTCTTTACTTATCTTTGTGCTATGAGAGGGTTAACAGAACCTAGGAAACTGTAAATTTTTAAATTGCACATTGATTTTGTTTTCTTGTTGGCCCTTACTGTTCATATGGCTGTTAGTAGAAGTACAACTTCTGATATAAAGTGAAAGTGGTGCTTATTTTATATACTTTCTGATTTCATTTTTTAATCTTCTTTTGTATTTCATTCATGGCACATCTTCATAGCATTGGATTCCTGTTAGCTACTGCCTACTCTTTTCACTTAAGAAGAAATGTTTATTTGTGAGAACATTATACAAGCCATCTTTTCCTTTCAGGACCATCTTCACACCACACAACTTCCAGGATTATCTCCTTCCAACCACCAGAGTCACATCCTACAGGTAAGGTTGTATCCATTGGTGACTTCTGTACCCAGTCACAAAACATCACTACAATAAGGCCAGAAATGGAGTCTTTACTGAGTAGTCTAGTTCTGGAACATAACTATGAGCTAGAATGATCCCATGCAATAGAAAGTTGCACTTTGCCTCCAGGTTAGCATAGTTTTCTTTTTCTATTTAAAGATACATACCAAAGGTAAATATTTATACAGATCCCCTTACTCCTAAATGGTCCAGTGGTTTGCTTTGTGGCATCTGAATTATAATTAGTGGAAATCAATTCAGATATCTAGAAGAATGTTGATCAATATGAATAGCTGAAGAACTCTTTGACTCATGTTTTGCTTTCAACACTATTTCAATGGAAAGTGTAAATGGATGATTCTAGTTTTGCAAGCTTTCTTTTATCATGAACCATAAATCTCTACCTAATATTCCTTAATAAATTGGGGTACATAGGACTCTATTAGCCTAAAAAATTTCTTAGCCTCAATATGACTTTCATCCATTTATGTACTTTAAAATTATTTATTGAACATCTACTATGTAATAAATACATACTCTGCTAGTCAATAAGGAAGGAAAAGTAACAGACATGTTCTCTGACTGTCACATTCTAATGAAGGAAATAGGCACATAATAAGTAAGCAAAAGAAAAAAAAGAGTATTTTGTTTTAATAAATACTTTGGGCTGGGCACGGTGGCTCACGCCTGTAATCCCAGCACTTTGGGAGGCCGAGGCAGGCAGATCACGAGGTCAGCAGATTGAGACTAGCCTGGCCAACATAGTGAAACTCCATCTCTACTAAAAATAGAAAAATTAGCTGGGCATTGGCCAGGCGTGGTGGCTCACACCTGTAATCCCAGCAATTTGGGAGGCTGAGGAGGGCAAATCACAAGGTCAGGAGATCGAGACCATCCTGGCTAACACGGTGAAACCCCATCTCTACTAAAAATGCAAAAAAATAAGCTGGGCATGGTGGTGGGCTCCTGTAATCCCAGCTACTCAGGAGGTTGAGGCATGAGAATGGTGTGAACCAGGGAGGCAGAGCTTGCAGTGAGTCAAGATCACGCCACTGCACTCCAGCCTGGGAGGCAGAGACTCCCCCTCAAAAAAAAAAAAAAAAAAGATATGAGGGGTTTCCTCTTTGATTTGTTAAGGCAAATCGGCTTTCTTATACCTATGTTTTGGTTTTCTTTTTGGTTGCTGTGGTTACAGGTTCTTTTGGGGATTATTGAAATAGCAGTCTTTTCAAAAAAATCTAGAAGTAACCATGATATATTCTATAAGCCTACACAGGCAAACTGTCAGGTAAAATTTAGAATCCTGTATTAGGGGAAAAATTAAATGAGCTGTATTATTTATTTATTTTCTTTTTTTAATTAATTTTTTTTTTTTTTTGAGATGGAATCTCACTCTTTCACCCAGGCTGGAGTGCAGTGGCATGATCTTGGCTCACTGCAACCTCCGCCTCCCAAGTTCAAGCAATTTACCTGCCTCAGCCTCCAAGTAGCTGTGATAACAGGCATGCGCCGACATACCTGGATAATTTTTTATTTTTGTATTTTTTATTATAGGTGGGGTTTTGCTATGTTGGGTAAGCTGGTCTTGAACTCCTGACCTCAAGTGATCTGCCCTCGTTGGTCTCCCAAAGTGCTGGGATTACAGGCATGAGCCACCGTGCCTGGCCTATTATTTCAATTTTTTCTTCTCCACGATAGCAATCCTAATTTACTATTTAAATTTACTGCTTTAATTTTTATTTTCCAGAAATTAAAATCACCAAATTAAAACATTTAGTAAAAATCCAGTATAATTACTAAGATACATACAGAGAGAGAGCACGTGAGAGAGTATATAGTATATAATATATATTTGTATACTTATTCATGTAGACACACTAGTTTGTAAAGCTGAATTTGAAGACAATTGTTATATTAAGGAAGTAGTATTAAATAAATTTCAATGGACCACAAGTATACATTAACCAAAAACTCTAAAAGAAATTTTTAAAAATTAAAATAAAAATTACTGATTATTTAGCATTGCTCTTACAGAACATTACTTAATGCTACCATTAAAAAAATGCTTTGCATTTATGTATTAAAAATTCATTCAAACTAAAAAAATTATACTAAATAAATATTAGTATTTATTCAGTAATTATTTAGTTTAAATATTTATTTAGTTTAAATAAATTTAAACAATTTTTTATTTATTTGAATGTGTCTTTAAACTAAACATTTAAAGATACTAGGAAATTAAAATGCAATGCATATATAAATGACTTATTAAACATAATAAGAAATAAGATATATAGAAAATAAAACAGATTTAATAAAATAAAAGAAAGAATTTTTTTCAAAATACTAATAAGATAAATATATTTTATTGACTCTTAAATAAATGCTTTGAGACATTTATATTCTAATATTTCTTTTAAAAAGTTTGAATTTCAAGTGAATAAAAGAATATTAATTACAAAATATATCTTGAAAATGATAAGATAATAATTTATGCAATATTAAGCTAATAAATTTGAAAACTAAAATTAAGCTGTTGCAGAAGATAAATATTTCCAAACCGGAATTAGGAGACTTTAAAAGCCTGAAGACCTCAATAACCGAATAAAACACGGATTTGGGATTCAAATATCTGCTTGCCTACCACCTGCTTTAATCCTCTACCTTCAACTCAAATATACAAGCTCAGATCATATATTTTTTTACAGATAATCCACTTTCTGCTAATTATATATATATATAGACATATGCCATGGATGACTGGTAAATCATTACTGCTTGAAATTGTGTTTATACATTAAAATTGTTTAAATAAAATAATTAAAAGAGTTGATGGCCTGGCCTATGCAGTGGATTATAAAAAGTAAGTAAAATAATTAGAGAGCAGAGGATAAAATGTTTTGAATTTTCAAACAATATTTATGTATTTAGACTACCAAAGAAAATTAGTGTTATAGTTTAAAAGTACTTTAGAAAGTACTCACCACCCCCCCACACAATAGAATAGACAATAAAAAAAAAATGATTCATTAAACTATATCCAGTACGATGGTAACATAAAATGCACACACACACGCATATATAAACTACACAAATGTGCATGCACACATATATATGCATAGAAAAGGGAAAGCTATTAATATCGGTAGTGTGGATACCTCTGGAGAAGACTGCCATTGAGAATGGTAATAAGCCAGGTATCTAAAATCATCCTAAAATTAGCTTGTCAAGGGGAATGATGTAATCTTTGAAAGCTGTGCCTACTTTAGTTTTCCTTATTTCCAGTAAATGAAAGAATAATCCACCCACTTAGCCAGGACAAAACCCAGATTTCATACTTAATTCTTCTACTTATCTCATAATCCATTAAAAAGGGTATACTAATGCCCATAATTTGTATTATTTTCTCACAAGTCCATTCTCTACTCCAGGACAGTTGTACTCAAAATTTCTTCTTCTCAAAACTTTTCTGCACTCATTTCTCCCCTTTAAAATTTTGTCTCTACAGAATATGTCAGCCAATGAATAAATACTAAGTTATTTTTCATTATCTGGCTAACAGATTGTAATTTGCATCATGTCAAATCTTTAGAAGGTAACTATTTTTAAGCTAAAATAATCATATAAAAGAGGGGCAATACTGTGCAGGTAATTAGAGAGTCAACCAAACCTTACATGTGCTTAATTACATGACTCAATAAATCTGAAAAGTGCAGCATCCATGTAGATTTTGAAATAGAAATTTATTATTATTATTATTTGATGACATAGCTTTAGGCAAATTATTTGGCAAGTATCTACGAAAATCAGAAGTACAAACAACTTTATCATAGTGATTTTAAAACTAAGACAACTATTTGTTCATTATGTTATTTTACACTGTAACTGTCATGATGTTACCAGCCTGTTGACTTATTAAATGAAAGATACTGCTGGTTGGGAGAATCGCTTGAACCCAGGAGGCAGGGGTTGTTGCAGTGATCCGAGATCGCACTACTGCACTCCAGCCTGGGCAACAGAGCGAGGCTAAGTCTCCAAAAATAAATAAATAATTAAATTAAATTAAATTAAAAAGTTACTGTTGGTGGAGTAAGAGATGGCTTCTGATGGGAGATGCTGCTAGGATGGAATATAAGAGAGGGGTGATAAATAGTTCCAAGAATTCACGCTGATTCCTACTTACTCAGCCACATTAGACATATTAAAGAGTTGATACTGAACATTGTTCTCTTTCCAGTTTATTTTGGAAGACAAGGAAAAGAAAAACTTTTGTCATTCTTTATGGGTAAACAAACTCCTACCAAAACTTGAAATTTAGTATTTCTACATCGTATTTTGATTACTACAATAGCTAAAACTATACGTTGTTGCCATTCTTACAGATTGAAATGGTAATGTCAGCAACTTCATGTGGTTCAATCTAATTTGATGTTTTTTCTTTCAATTTTGCATTTCTGTATGAATAACTTCATGTGCAATATTATATATGTTTTAATGCTATTAATAATTAGCAAGTAAAATTTAGGGAATAATTATTTGACACCCTTTTGAAATGATAAATTTTATTTTATTTTCAAAGATACCCTCCTCTCTGGCCAATTAACAAAATACAGGTATATTCAGCATAAACACGTTTTTAGAGGCTCTAATTATTAAAGTAAGCATTAATTCTTGACCAGATTATTACTACATGTCTTTAAAAAATTACTCATCATATTATTTGTCCAAAGAAGTTATGTAATATTTGATGCTATTTTATCATAAAATGAATTTATTTAAGTAAAATTCAAATTTATTTAATAGATGTATTTATTGCTTATTGGAAACCAAAAAGCATTTTCAAATATGATTAGGGCATGGAATATTATCATAATTTCTGATTTTTACATAGATTTTATATTTTATCATTTTTCAAATACCAAACTTTATCTGTAAGGGAGGGGAGATCAACATGTTTTCTAAAAGAATATTTTTAAATATCCAAGATCATTGGATTTATACACACAGATACTAGTGTAATGTTATTAAACATTGCAATAACGCAAATAAAAATTTCCATCATTTATGTATGATCGACATTGAAAAAATGTTAAAAATTTTTAAATGGATAAAGCTATTTTAAAGTGAACAGTGAACAATAAATACATTATAACTTTTTAGTTGTAAAGCAGACAATGATTTAATAGAGTATAGTCATTATTGTCATTAATAAAATTGGCTTAATTGGTGGTACAGGAATTTATGACACACTAAGTTCTCATAAATTAGAAATGCAATCCTATGAATAATGTAGACATTATCCAATACTTCCTCACTTATTTTATTCCCACAAAATTTTCTTTTTTAAAATGAAGTTAAAACTCTTTTGTTGGACTTTATAATAAGAAAATTTGTTATTAGTAAAGTGCTATTGTAGAAATATATGATGCCTGAATAAGAAATATTTTACATATGTTTATGTGTAAAAAATGAGTAAAATTGATAAAGTAGGATGATATAGTTTGGATATTTGCCCCTGTTCAAATCTCATGTTCAATTGTAATCCACAATGCTGAAGGTGGGGCCTGGTGGGATTACGGGGGTGCATCCTCCATGACTTAGAGCTGTCTTTGTATAGTGAGTTCTTGCAAAATCTGGCCATTTAAGAAGTGTGTGGCACTTTCCTCCATTCTCCTTCTCTCTTGCTCCTGCTTTTACCATGTGACATGTTTGTTCTCTCCTCACCTTCTGCCATGATTGTAAGCTTCCTGAGTCTTCCCAAGAAGCTGAGCAGATGTCAGTACTATGCATATTGTAAAGCCTGCAGAACCATGAGCCAAATAAATCTCTTTTCTTTAAAATTACTCAGTCTCAGGTATTTCTTTATAGCAATGCAAGAACAGCTTAATATATAGGACTTTAATATTTTGCTATATAATAAGTTTCATTTTAGTCACTAGTGTTTATCTTCAGATGGTAATCAAGTGTAGATAAAATCTCTAAGAATTAAATAACTTATTTTCATATAATTTGAATCAATATCTGTATCTATTTTCTCTAGTAACCTAGATTTCACCTCATTTTCCTATATTTTTTTCTTTTTTCTACACTAATTCATTCCTTTTGCTAATAAAAATAAACTATTTTAAATATATTTACTGTACTTTAAAATTACAATGTTGTACTTCAATATTCTTTCTTATACAAATGGATCAATTCTGACCCAATATCAGTAGGGGACACTGTAAGTCATTTTTCTAATTTTGTTATATTTGCCTTCAAACAAAATGAAGGACAAATGGGACACAGTTGAAAATTGGACTTTTCTCAGATAATCTCATTTGATACCTATAGGTTTAATTTTTATTTTCATAGATGAATCTCTGTTATCTCTAAGAGCCAGAATTAGGTGGTGATGGTGGGAGGAGCACAAAAGACCCAAAGCTAGAAGATAAATTCCCTCTTGTGCTCACACAAATGAGCTCATTAGATTTAATTATTCTAAATATTGGTCAATATCATGTCTCAGATCAGAATAAGCATGACTGCAGGTACTCAGCATAGAATAAGAGAAACTACACAGAGCTCTAATACAGAAATTGATTAGACTATTGCATAACCAGAGAATGCACTGGCAGTTGTTAACAGAAGGATCAGTGTCGTATAAAAGCACCATATCAAAAAGTGTGCCCTCAACATTTGATGTGTTTTGTTGTTGTATGCCTAAAGTATGTTCTTCCATATCCTTTTTTATACATAGTCAACGTCATCAATCTTTTCATTAATGGTTTCATAGGTATGAATCTTAATTCTATATATTTTTGCTATTGCTACTCTAAAGAATTCTGTTTTCTTCTAAGACATTTTTAAAAGTTAAATTGAAATTCTAAAGTAATCATTTATCTGATGTCAAGTATGTGAAAAGAAATAATAGGTGACAATATTGGTCATTATTTACATTTAAAATGATTAACCTTACTAATTGGAATACTAACCAAACAAAGTAAAATCTATTTGACTGTAGCAGACAAACTTTTTAATACTATCAAGGCTGTTCTAAGAGTACAAATTGTTCTTGAATGTCACTTGAAAATATTCATTAAACATTCAAAAATAAATATAAATATTAATGAATGAATATCATTCTTGGTTATGTCACCAGTTGTCTTATATGATGATTTTTCACCAAAAGTAATCACTGCCAATGGCTAACAATGATGGATGGATTGTACTAATTGTTAAGTATTTATATATGTGTAAGATAGTAGCTATTAAAATAATGATTTAGAATATTTCAGTGGCATAACTTTGTTACTTATGTTACTTGAGGTGAGTTTATATCTTCTATGCTTTCAGATACATGGATACATGTATCTAAATGCATAAACATGTATTTATTCATATATTATGTGAGTAAATAATATGTTAATAATGAATAACTAATAAAATATAATACAAATACATTTTAAAGTTAGTTTTATTATTTATGAATTATGGGGTTATGTTTCTTATTGGTTGCTGATAACAAGAATACACTTAAACTAATTTAAGCAGAAAATTTTCAATTCAAGGAATTAGGAGGCTTACATTTATTTGAAAATCTAGTAACCTAGATTTCACCTTATTTTCCTGTATACTTTTTTCCATTTTCTACATTAATTCATTCCTTTTGTTGATCAAAAGAAACTATTTGCATGAGAGGACTATTTCTCCCAGAACAATAATTCAAACTTAGTCTTTCAAGGGAACAGTGATGTAGTCCAAGATATCGAAGCTGAGTAATCAGGTAACATTGCCAAACATGCTGCCTCCAAAACCACACCACTTTTTCTACAATCTCCACAACCAAACTGTTGAACCAACTATCACATCCACAAAGCTAGCTAGTAAACTCTGAAATTCAGTTGTAACTCAGCTTCTGCATTACTTACAACACCAAAGGCATAGCCTTTATTCCAAAGTATCCATGTTGGTCTTCAAAATCTATTTCACATGTAGCTACTTGGCAGTAGCCATATCCCATGCAAGATCTGAATTATACAAAAGTTTGGGAAGCCGTCTTTAACATCCCAGTTCCATGCACAGTAAAACACATGAGAATGAGCCAATCAATAGTACCTACCATACATATATTTTCAATTGTTTCTTTTAGCTTTCATGCCTTTACCCAATAGTCTGAAACAAAGTTTTATTTTAAATCTAAATATTCAAACACTGTCAGAGTCATTAGAATCACACAGTACCTGTATTAGAAACATTAATAGAAATACAAATTCAGTAACCTCCTCCCAATAGGATCTCCTTCTGTCACCCAGGCTGGAGTACGATGGCATGATGATAGCTCACTGCAGCCTCTAAGTCCTAGGCTCAAACATTGCTTCTGCCTCTGCCTCCCAAAGCGAAGATGGGATTATAGGCGTGAACTGCAGTGCCCAGCTGCCTCAACATTTTTTTAGCACTCTGTAATGGATTTATAATTTTCTTTAAAATGTATGCTGAAAGCATTCATTGTAAGGACTAAAAATATCTGGAACTGAATGGTCAGTAACTATTTTCAGCTATTATTCTGTGGTTAACTATATCCTACATTTTGTTTCATAGGAGTTTAAATCAGTTTTGCTTAACTTGTACTAATCGGCATACACTATGGTATTTTATCAATAATTTCTTAAAGAGTAGAGAAATTGGTATTTTGGTTCATGTGATTGGCCATCCTCTGATGAAAATCAAATGGCCTGGGTAAATAATGAAATTAAGGCAGAAATCAAGAAATTATTTGAAACCAATGAGAACAAAGAGACAATATACTTACTAAACATAAGATCTTATAAAATTAAGTCACCTACAATCACCCCAAAATAAGCACTATTATCAGTTGCTTATATAATATTTATAGTAGCACTTATAGTATAAACATCACATATGATTTTAAATTTTCTGTTATATAAAAAGACATGCAGAGACAAGTGAAATAAATTTTAACAGTATATTTTATTTTACCCAATACTTGCCAAATATATAACATGTGTAATGGTTAATTTTAATCATCAACTTGCTGGGTAAGGGTGCCAATGTATTTGGTCAAACATTAGCCTATAGTTGGGCAAAGCTACCTAGCACAAAGCCTATTTTGTAACGGTATATGAGATATTCAACACTTCATTACAATTAATTAGCCAGGCCTGGTGGTGGGCGCCTGTAGTCCTAGCTACTTGGGAGGCTGAGGCAGGAGAATGGCGTGAACCCAGGAGGTGGAGCTTGCAGTGAGCCGAGATTGCGCCACTGCACTCCAGCCTGGGCGACAGAGCAAGACTCCATCTTAAAAAAAAAAAAAAAAAAGTTTGTCTGTGTATATATATGTGTGTGTGTGTGTGTATGTGTGTATAAATATGCATGAGTATAGTAAGAGATTTGGACATATTTAAGGTAGGGTAGGCTAAGCTATGATGTTTATTTGGTTAGGTATCTTAAATGCATTTTAGAATTAACAGTATTTTCAATTTACAATGAGTTTATTGGAACATAAGCCTATCAAAAGTTAAGAAGTTAAGGAGCCTCTGTATATGTATGTGTGTGTGTGTGTGTGTGTGTGTGTATCCTATTGGTTCCATTTCTCTGAAGAACACTGATTAATACAACATGTAATTAATATGTTATTAATATAAAATATTGAGTTATTTCACTTTCTTTTTTATACTAAGTCATCAAAATCCTGTGTGTATTTAAGACTTACAACACATTTTAATTTGAAGTAGGCACATTTCAAGTGTTCAAAAATCACATGGGACTAGTTGTTACTATAATAAATGTCACAATACTGTGGTACCTGAAGCTTGTCTTTTTCTCTCTTTAATATTTTTTTACATTAGCATATGCTTATAAAACATTATTTTGATATCTACCTAGTACTCATTCATCATATAAATGTAGCATAGTTTATTTTATGAATTTGTATTTTCATTGTTTAAAGTGTTTCTCACTTTTGAATTATAAATACTTGTGGCATCAGAATTTATTTATATAAATGTTATGTTCATCTTGGTTGATTTCTTCAAGTCAAAATTTTAGCAATGGAATTCCTGGAGATAAAAGAGAATCAATATTTTAATGCTCCTAATATGCATTGAAACTGAATCTCAGTGGCAATGTTCCTGTACCCTTACTATACAAAGGGTTCAAGAATGCTTTTCAAATGTCACATTTATTTAAAAGAAATTCTAAAATGGAAGGGCTTTACCGCAGTATAATTTTATTAGTATTTTTTTAAAAAACTAGGGGTTTGCCATTAACTTGTGACAGTTTAGTGGGATGGCTAGAATATATTCCTTTAACTATCCCAGACTTTAGTACCCATAAAAATAACCTGATGTTTGTATCAAACACAAATTCCTGGGATCTATTAACAAAAGACTCTCATCCAGCAGAAAGACGGAGATCAGGAAATGGAAGGTCTGATAAGTCCCAGTTTTATTAAATGTAACAATGCTTTCTCAAACTGTGACATGGAGTCAATTTTCATTTTTCAGTGCTACTAAATATTTTAGGTCAGCCATAGCATTTGCTTTAGGGGAAAACAGTGCTGTTTCCTGATATTTTTTTCCAATTTGAGGCCACAAAAGGAAGTATAATCCTGTATAATGGTGATGGTTCACACAAAATCACAAGGTATATTTAGATATACAGGCTAAGTAATTGAAATGTATAAAAATTGGGTAATTATTTCAATTAATTACCTCTGATTTCTATCACCTTGAAAATTGTTTTTGTTTTAACTGGAAGATACTTTGCTCAGAATACATCAAAATTAAAGTTTCTTCTGTTTTTTTTAATCACAAGCCAATTTTCTTGTGAATTTTACATGACAAGGTAGATTTCTCAATTGCCAAGAATACATACGTAATTAGTAAAAGGTCTGAGAAATTAAGTACACATTATTCAGTCTTTTCTTTTTCCATTATTTAATTTCAAAGACATTCATTTGTATTAGCTATTCCCAAGTTACTAGTCAAATTTAAAAATGCTTGAGTCATGTTTCCTAAAACTATATATAATTTATTATCTGTTTCTCATATGTTAAACTTACAAGCAAAACTATGTTTTCTTGTAATTTGTAGGAGTCATTGATTTTTTTTGGTGGGGTGGGGCAGTCCTTGTCTTTTCAAGTACCATTAAGCTGAATAATGGGTGTAGCTACACTCATTAAGTAAAATTGTATTAAGTAAATTTTATTTCCTCTTAATATTTTCCTGCAGAGATACATTTTACAGTCTGATGGAAATGATGCAGAATCTCCTTTAACATCATCCTTTTGTCTAGAATCCTTTTTATTAGTCTCATTTTCATATAATCCCTCATGCATCATTCTTATACATTTATTTTCAGTTTGATTATTTTTTTCTACACCGATTAGTACCAACTGGATGCTTTGTTTGATGATTGCTTTTTGAAAACTGTCTTCCACACAGTGCAACTGTCTCTAGCAAGAAGTCGGAAGGAATCCTGATTATAAAAGCATTACAGCAATTTTTACTGAAGAACAGGGAACTTATTTATTCTTTCAAAAGTTTATTTTAGAACACGCAGTTGCAAAGTGTTGTTGATTCAAGCAAGCCTAAGGGACTCTGGTCTCAGGTGATAATACAAACTGCATAACGTCTCAGCCACAGATGATTTCTCAAGCTCATAAAACATAAAATATTTAAATACGTGTCAAAAAAGATTTTCCAGTTTTAAAATAACAGCTTTTATCAAGCCCTATTTCTGAAACGTCCCAGTGCATTCTTTATATCTTTATCTAGCAAAATATGAAAGTATTAAGCAAAAATTTTTTTATCAGAAACAGAAGAGTACCAAAACTGAAACAGTTTTTAATTACAGTCTACATATATTCATATTTTAATGTGTAGAAGGAACAGTAGTAAAAGATGAATCTGAAAATATAAGTTAAAGATCACACATATCACTAAATGACAAATAGGAAGTTAGGACTGTATTCATTAGACAATGGGAATATTTACAAGTTTTAAGCCAGAAAAGTGGCATGATTATAATTGAGTTTCAGAAATGTAACTCTGAAGACAGGTGGAGAATTTATAAGAAGAGAGTCAAGGAAGTAAGTACCTGATACACTATACTATTAGTATAAGAAAGCATGAATGAAGGGCTAAAGATTGTAGTCTTGAGTGTGGAAAGACAAGGAACAATATGGGAGTATATTTCATATGTTGAATAAATTGGACACAGTTTCCAAATTGTGATGCACTGAAGGAATGGAAGAACATGAGCAACTAAACATCACAAAATGTTACTGTTTTAGAAAAAAGTGTAAGCAGTAACTTTTAAGAGGCATTTAAGCTTAGAATGAAAAAGCTTAGAAATAAAATAAAAGTTTACTGCAAATAAAATTGATGTCATAAACTGATCAGGATTCTTTTTCAAAAACTTTATGAGAACCATCTCATATCTTATATGAAGCATAATATTCTAATGTTTGAAATTAATGCCCTTTGGAAATAGATCCAACTAATACCACCAATCTTCTCCTACTTTACAGGAACCCACAGATATAGCCATGGTATTTTTTTTAAATAATTTTTTTATTTTTTTAAGACAGAGTCTCACTTTGTCGCCTGAGCTGGAGTGTAGTGGCATGATCTCGGCTCACTGCAACCTCCACCTCCCGGGTTCAAGTGATGCTCCTGCCTCAGCCTCCCTGGTAGCTGGGAATACGGGCATGCACCACCACAACTGGCTGATTTTTGTATTTTTAGTAGAGATGGGGTTTCACCATGTTGGTCAGAACTCCTGATCTCAAGTGATCCACCCACCTTGGCCTCCCAAAGTGCTGAGATTACAGGTGTGAACCACCGCACCCAGCCTTTTCTTTTTTTTTCCTTTTCTTTCTTTTTTTTTTTTTTTTTTAATAATTGAGTCAGGAGTGTGTGGAGGTTTTCTTCCAGGTGGAAAGATGTTAAATAATTTATCTTTGCTGGTCATTCTCCCCTCTACTCATATACTTCTCCCCAGTTACTGGGGAGAGACTTATCTTATTATTAAAGTTGTTAAGATAAACTAGACTCCTACAACACAACACCTTTCTTCTTTTAGGAGCAGACTACATATATGAAATTTGTGTTTTCTCCTTTGCTCCTATACACTATAGAATTCAACCCCCGTTCATTTTGGCCTCTGTTTGAATAAATAAGTCTGTATATCCTGGGTTTCTATATTAGGAATTTTAGAGGCTATAGCTTCTTATCTGGCCTCTATGCATTCTTCAATTCATTAATACTTCCATTTTTCACACTTTCCATAAGTATTCATTGAGTGTCTACTATGTGCCAGCACTGTTCCAGAAATGGGAGATACACAAGCGAAATTTAACAAATAATACTACTTTATGAGTCTCATCTGATACATGTTAAAGGATATAGATATGTTGATTCCTGTCTACCAACTTCTTATTTATCAATTGTTATAGAATTTGAGAAAAAGAAATGTCATTTATTAAACTTTATTTCTACCCTTTTTATCTGCAAAAGCAACCAATTCTGAGAATTTTATTTCCACTCTCATGTCTTATTCTATTTTACTCAACTTGCAATACCTTTTCTATTTAACCTTCAATTTCAGTTGACATGCCACTACCTCAATTTTGTCACTGAGAGTGAAATTATATTTTCTTTTCTATGCTTTTTACTGTTTTTGCTATGTTTTACTTTGTACTTTTTACTATGTTCACTTATGCTTTCACTGTATCTTTTAGTTTATACATAATTTAGATAAGTAGATGACAGATTAAATAAACATGATTCTTATTATGAAATATTTAAAAAATAAAAATTAGACGTTTGTATATTCATAATATATTGACTATATTGATATATTGAATGCTATCTCAAAATCTTATACAATCAATATGTAGTTTTAATAATTATTAATACATGGTTAATTTATTTTATACAAATCGCCAATACCTTTCTGAATATATTATTTTGAAATAAATTACAGGGACCTTATCATTTAATTAGTAAATATTTTGATATTTATCTCTAAAAGATGAGAACTTTAACACACCCACAACTTTTCATTCCTGAAAAATAAATAGAAATTTCTTTGTAGCTTCAAATATGCAATTAATGTTGCATTGTTCAAAATTTCATTTTTCTCATAACTTTGTATTGTTTTCAATTTAATTAAATGATTAAATAAGTCCACACATTGTGATTACTTGATATGTCTTTCAAATCTCCTTAATATATGAATTCTCACTCTATTTTTTTGTAAGTTTATTTATTGAAAACTCTGTCTCACTTGTCCTGTAGAGTTTCCCACTTCAAATATTTTGCTGGTTGCATTCCTTCCCTTACCCGTATCTCAAGATACTATTTAACATGTTGTTCTGGCTTCTTTATTTACCATCAATTGTACTTGAATATAGTGTCTTAATTTAGCTTACATTAAATTTTTGGTGAGTGTTTTTCATAAATGGCCAGTAATACCTCCATCAATATATGTATTATGTCTACCTGTCTCCATTTAGTGATAGTAGTAGTTGTTGAATATCAATGCCTAGATTCATGAATTTATGGGCATTACAAATAGTGATATTCTAATTCTAATACCCCTTCTCACTGTACTAGTTGAAATACTTCTCTTTACTTACTTTTAGGTTACTCAGTGATATCAAAGGTAAAGTAAATGTTTTCTTTTGCTTAATTTACCAGTTTAGAATAAAAATTACATTTTTTACAACCACTAAAGTGACCAACTAATGTTGTTCATTTGGTCAGCATGAAATAGTGGATACAATGATATGTGATGTGTTTTAATCTACAGCAATTATTAAAGAGACTGATACTGTTTTTTGTATTTGACCAATAGCTCCTGAGAAATGTTGATGTGATCCTGTTGGTGATTGGTTTCATCATAATGTGGTATGATAATATATTATAGTTTTATATTCTACATTCTTGACTCCACCCCCATGAAGAGCCATGTTTCAAGACCACAGAATGGTCAATATGGGATTAATTGCTACTGGACTTAACATTGCTAAGTGAAAGGGGCAAGTTGGAGAGAACTGTATGTCACTATCTAGTTAAGGTCAAATATGTGAAGATAATATCTGTTTATAGTTTTTTTAAATAGAATAAACAATAAAATAAATTTAGATGGCTATCTATTTAGGAGAGAAGGGGAAATAGCTAGAGGAGATAGGGCAAAAAGCTAGACTTTTTTGAAAATAACTGATTTAATAAAAATGTGACTGTGAAACAGTGTAAATATGTTAATTTTGAAAGTATAATCAAATACAAAGGCAAAACCTAAATGTCAAAATAAAAAGAAACAAATGAAGAAAAATACGCACCTAGTAAGTGACACACTATGCAGAAAGGGAATATTCCAAGGGATTCCTGAATTTAGGCATTTAGTTGTACTGCCAAATTGAGTAGCGCACTGTGGTCAATAAATAAACAAAATAAAAATGTAAAATAAGATCCTAAACTATTTTCAGTTATTAGATGCTTGTTATTAGTGTATACATGGTTCTGAGAGTATTGATTATGAATAAATTATGAATAACATAAGCAAAATATTAATTCAAAATATTAAACCAAGTGTTATTGACAACTGGGAACTCTAACATGGAAGAAAGAGGATATAAGATGTAAGATAGGAGAATTTAAAAAATGTTTATTGGAAAATTGGAAATTTTGGTAGAAGCTCATTATATATTTTATTTATATCTATTTGTCTATTTGACACATGTAGTTTTTAACTCTACATTCAAAATACCTAGAAACAATTCCATGTGATTTTATTCTGATAATTATTTTCTACTCATATTTTTGTCTCCCTTTCCTTCTGCCCATCACTTTAACTTAGGATCCTGCTTCTCAAATAGTAGAGGCTCAGAAATAATCTTTTTAATGAATTGAGCCTAGCTAGCATTAAATTTGAGAGACCAAAAAAGCAGTCATTTGTTTTATTTTATTTTATTTTATTTTATTTTTATTTTACTTTGAGTTCTGGGATACATGTGCAGAATGTACAGGTTTGTTACATAGGTATACAGGTGCCATGGTGGTTTGCTGCACCTATCAACTGTCTTCTAGGTTTTAAGCTTTGCATGCATTAGGTATTTGTCCTAATGCTCTCCCTCCTCTTGCCTCTCACCTTCGACAGGCCCCGGTGTGTGATATTTCTCTCCCTGTGTCCATGTGTTCTCATTGTTCAACTCCCACTTATGTGTGAGAACCTGCTGTGTTTGGTTTTCTGTTACTGTGTTAGTTTACTGAAGATGATGGCTTCCAGCTTCACCCAAGCCCCTGCAAAAGACATGAACTCATTGTTTTTTAGAGCTCCATAGTATTCTGTGTTGTATATGTGTCACATTTTCTTTATCCAGCCTATCATTGATGGGCATTTTGGTTGGTTCCAAGTCTTTCCTATTGTAAACAGTGCTGCAGTAAACATACATGTGCATGTCTCTTTATAGTACAATGATTTATAATCCTTTGGGTATACCCAGTAGTGGGATTGCTGGATCAAATGGTATTTCTGGTTCTAGATCCTTGAGGAATCTCCACACTGTCTTCCACAATGGTTGAATTAATTTACACTCCCACCAACGGTGTAAAAGCATTCCTATTTCTCTACAGCCTTACCAGCATCTGTTGTTTCCAGACTTTTTAAGGATCACCATTCTAACTGGTGTGAAATGGTATCTTATTGTTGTTTTTATTTGCATTTCTCTAATGACCAGTGATGATGAGCTTTTTTTTTCCTGTTTTTTGGCCACATAAATGTCTTCTTTTGAGAAGTGTCTGGTCATATCTTTTGCCCACATTTTAATGGAGTTGTTTGATTTTTTCTTGTAAATTTGTTTAAGTTCCTTGTAGATTCTGGGGATTAGACCTTTGTCAGATGGGTAGATTGCAAAAACTTTGTCCCATCCAATAGGTTGCCTGTTCACTCTGATGATAGTTTCTTTTGCTGTGCAGAAGCTCCTTAGTTTGATTAAATCCCACTTGTCAATTTTGGCTTTTGTTGCAATTGCGTTTGGTGTTTTAGTCATGATATCTTTGCTCATGCCTATGTCCTGAATGGGATTGCCTAGATTTTCTTCTATGGTTTTTATGGTTTTGGGTTTTACATGTAAGTCTTTAATCTATCTTGAGTTAATTTTTGTTTAAGATGTAAGGAAGGACTCCAGTTTCAGTTTTCCATATATGACTAGCCAGTTTTCCCAGAATGATTTATTAAGCAGGGAATCCTTTCCCCACTGCTTGTTTTTGTCAGATTTGTCAAAGACTGGATGGTTGTAGATGTGTGGTGTTATTTCCAAGGTCTCTGTTCTGTTCCTTTGGTCTCTATATCTGTTTTGGTACCAGTACCATGCTGTTTGGGTTACTGTAGCCTTGTAGTATAGTTTGAAGTCAGGTAGCATGATGCCTCCAACTTTTGAACATCAGTGAGAAAATCCTCAATAAATTACTGGCAAACCAAACCCAGCAGCACATCAAAAAGCTTATCCACCATGATCAAGTCAGCTTCATCCCTGGGAATGCAAGGCTGGTTCAACATATGCAAATCAGTAAATGTAATCCATCACGTAAACAGAACCACTGACAAAAACCATATGATTATCTCAATAGATGTAGAAAAGGCATACAATAAAATTTAACATCCTTCCACACTAAAAACTCTCAATAAGCTAGGAATTGATGGAATGTATCTCAAAATAATAAGAGTTATTTATGAGAAGCCCATAGCCAATGTCATACTGAATGTGAAAAGCTGGAGGCATTCCGTTTGAAAACTGGCACAAGACAATGATGTCCTCTCTCACCACTCCTATTCAACACACTATTGGAAGTTCTGACCAGGGCCATCAGGTAAGAGAAAGAAATAGAGGGTATTCAAATAGGAAAAGAGAAAGTCAAATCATCTGTGTTTGTAGATGACATGATTGTGTATTTATAAAACCCCATCATCTCAGCCCCAAAACTCCTTAAGCTGATAAGCAACTTCAGCAAAATCTCAGGATACAAAATCAATATGCAAAAATTACAAACATTCCTATACACCAACAATAGACAACCAGAGGGCCAAATCGTGCTTGGACTCCCATTCACAATTGCTACAAAGAGAATAAAATACCTAGAAATACAACTTACAAGGGATGTGAAGGACCTCTTCAAGGACAACTACAAACCACTACTCGTGGAAATAAGAGAGGACACAAACAATGGAAAAACATTCCGTGCTCATGGATAGGAAGAATCAATATCGTGAAAATGGCCATATTGCCCAAAGTAATTGATAGATTCAATCCTATTCCCATTAAGCTACTATTGACTTTCTTCACAGAATTAGAAATAACTCCTTTAAATTTCATATGGAACCAAAACAGAGTCCATAAAGTCAAGACAATCCTAAGCAAAAAGAGGAGTCATTTATTTGTCAAAACTTTATTTTTCAAAATATGCCCATAATCTTGCAGGTTTCTTGGCATTGTTTGGACATAAGGAAAAATTGCAGACACTACTATCTCCTTCCTGCCCATCAGAGCATCTTTCCAAAGAAACACACATATAGTACTACTTTTTTTCCCTACTATTTGCAACCACATCTTAATATAATAAACTTTTACTGCTATTGTTCTTTTATAATTTTAAATATATTTATTTACTTTCTATTACAGAATGTAAGTACATAGTAATTTTTTTGTTTGCTTGTTTTTGAGATGGAGTCTTGCTCTGTCGCCCAGGTTGGAGTGCAGTGGCGCGATCTCGGCTCACTTCAAGCTCCGCCTCCCAGGCTCATGCCATTCTCCTGTCTCAGCTTCCCGAGTAGCTGGGACTACAGGCACCTGCCACCATGCCCGGATAATATTTTTTGTATTTTTTAGTAGAGACGAGGTTTCACCATGTTAGCCAGGATCTTCTGATATATAGTATATATTACTGTATACCCGACCTGTATATAGCAATTTTTATACATCTGCCTCAGCCTACACATTACCATCTCTTTAACTCCCCAATATGCATGAATCACAAATTTTGGCTAAATTAATTTATTTATTGCTGATTCATTTGAAAGATAATGATTGGTTTATCATTCTGTAACTTTCCCACTGGACATGGTACATGTATTCCTTTGTTTAAATCATTTTCTATATACTTCTCTTTACGACCTTCAAAATTCTCAAACTAAACTTTGAAAACTCTGCTGATTACTTTTGACATTATTAGACTTATCAGGAAATCTTTCAGATTCTTTCTTTTCCTTTATAGAGATATTCCACATGAAACTTCCTGTCTCTTATCAGATCTTGTAACTATTGTATTAATTTTGATAACTTGTCTTCTGTTCTGTTTGCCTCTTTTATTTTTAGGTTGCCTTTTCCTTAGAGTGGGGCTCTTCTGATACATCATGGAGAAAGACTACTTAGAGATACATTTCTTGTATTTTTACATATCTAAAATGTGATGGGCTTAACATTGAAGAGACAGGTTTTCCAAGTATAAAAGTTAAATTTGAAAATAATTGTCTTTACAAAATGTTGAAGGTATTTATGTACTCTTCAACTATCGAGAAGTCTGATCACAATATGTACCTTAATCTTTGTAAGTTTTCCACGTTATCTATAATTTTTTCCTCTGGTAGATTTTGGATTTTTCTGCCTGAAATGGAGTTCTGAAAGTATATTAAGAAATGGCTGGATGTGGTGTCTGTCCCCATATGCTCGTCCTAGATTTTACTTTTATAAATATCAAGTAATCATATAATTAAATTATTTGACTGGGATTTTTACTGTTTGTTTTAGAAGTTTTCATATTTTTATTTTGGAAAGTATTCTTGACTTTTCCTTCTAAATCATTTATTCAGCTTTTGAGGCTTATAAATACCTTCTCCTCTGATCGTTCCTTTTAAATCACATATTTTTTTAAAACAGATTCAGTAACTTATTTAATATATCTTAGAATATTATATATATTAATGAAAACAGTTTCTGTCTTCTATAGTTTGTTTATAGTTTTCCTTTTTCCTTCTCCTTCTCCGTCTTCTTCTTCATCACTGTGTGTGTGTGTGTGAGTGTGTGTCAGGGGGGATCTTCATTTTCTTTATATTTGTTTTCATCGGGTTCCAAAATTTATACTTGGACTTTCATTTAATATCTGGCATTCCTTTTTTGTTTTCTTCTTGAAGACAGAAGCACTAAATCAATTATTGGAAGCTCTACTATCATGGACACGTTATTTTTTTTTCAATAGCTTTTGGGGAACAGGTGTTTTTGGGTTACATGAATAAGTTTTTTAGTGGTGATTTCTGAGATTTTGGTGCACCTGTCACCTGAATAGTGTACACTGCACCAAATATATAGTTTTTAATGCTCACCACCTTCCACCCTTCCCCTAAGTGCCCCAAATCCATTGTATCATTCTTATGCCTCTGTATCCTCATAGCTTAGATCCCACTTATAAGTGAGAAATACAAAATTTGTTTTTCCATTCCTGAGTTACTTCACTTAGAATAATGGCCTCCAGCTCCATCCAAATTGCTGCAAATGCCATTATTTCTTTTCATCTTATGGCTGAGTAGTATTCCATGGTGTGTATATACTACATTTTCTTTATCCACTCATTGGTTGGTGGGCATTTAGGTTGGTTCCATCTTTTTGCAATTGCAAATTGTGCTACTATAAACATGTATGTGCAAGTGTCTTTTTCAAATCATGAATTATTTTCCTCTGGGTGGATAGCCAGCAGTAGGATTGCTGGATCAAATGGGAGTTCTATTTTTAGTCTTCAAAAAATCTCCATACTGTTTTTCATAGTGGTTGTACTAATTTACATTCCCAGGAGCAGTGTAAAAGTGTTTCCTTTTCACCACATCCACAACAACATTTATTGTTTTTCGATTTTTTAATTATGGCCATTCTTGCAAGAGTAAGGTGGTAGCTCATTGTGGTTTTAATTTGCAATTCCCTGATAATTAGAGACGTTGAGCATTTTTTTCATATGTGTTTTGGTCATTTGTATATTTTCTTTTGAGAATTTTCTATTTATGACATTTGCCCACTTTTTGAATGTCTTTTTTGGTTTTTTTTTTTTGCTGATTTGTGTGGATTCCTTGTCGATTCTGTATATTAGTCCTTTGTAAGATTGGTAGTTTGCAAATACTCTCTCCAACTCTGTGTGCTGTCTATTTACTATACTAATTGTTTCTTTTGCTGTGCAGAAGCTTTTTAGTTTAAACAGGTCCCATTTATTTATTTTTGTTTTGGTTGCCTTTACTTTTGGGTTCTTGGTCAAGAATTCTTTGCCTAAGCCAACATCTAGAAGTTTTTCCAACGTTATTTTATAGAATTTTTATAATTTCAGGACTTAGATTTGTGTTTGATCCACTTTGAGTTGATTTTTCTATAAGGTGAGAAATTAAGATCCAGTTTTATTATTCTGTTTGTGCCTTGCCAATTATTCAAGCACCCTTTAATGAATATGGTGTCCTTTCCCCACTTTATGTTTTTGTTTGCTTTGTCAAAGATCAGTTGGCTCTAAGTATTTGGCTTTATATCTAAGTTCTCTATTCTGTTCGTTTGGTCTACATGCCTATTTTTGTACCAGTACCATGCCTTTTTGGCAACTATAGCCTTGTAGTATAGTTTGAAGTTAGGTAATGTGATGCCTCCAGATTTGTTCTTTTTGCTTAGTCTTTCTTTGGCTATGAGGACTCTTTTTTGGTGAATTTTAGAATTTTTTTTCTGTGAAGAATGATGATGATATTTTGATGGGCATTACATTGAATCTATATATTGCTTCAGGCAGTATAGTCATATTCATACTATTGATTCTACTCATCCATCATTATGGGATGTATTTCCATTTGCTTTTTGTTGTCTCTGATTTCTTTCAGCAATGTTTTGTACTTTTCCTTGTAGAGATCTTTCACCTCTTGGTTAAGTATATTCCTACATATATTCATATATATATATATATATATGTTCAAATGTTATAAAAGGGATTGAGTTCTTGATTTGATTCTAAGCTTGGTATTTGATGATATATAGCAGGGCTACTGATTTGTGTACTTTGATTTTTTTGTCCTGAAACTTTACCAAATTTATTTACCAGATAGGAACTTTTCGGATGAGTCTTTAGACTTTTCTATGTATATGGTCATATCATCAGCAAGCACTGACAGTTTGACTTCCTCTTTTCCAATGGGGATGCTCTTTATTTTTTTTCTTTTGTCTGATTGCTCTGGCTAGGACTTCCAGTAATGTGGTGAATAGAAGTGGTGAAAGCGGTCATCCTTGTCTTGTTCCAATTCTCAAGTGCAATGCTTTTAACTTTTCCCTATTCAATGTGCTGTTGGCTATAGGTCTGTCATAAATGGCTTTTATTCCTCTGAAATATGCCCCTTACATGCTAATTCTGAGAGTTTTTTCATAAAGGGATGCTGAATTTTGTCAAATATTTTTCTGTCTCTATTGAGATTGTCATATGATTTTCATTTTTGATTCTGTTTATGTGTTGTATCATATTTATTGACTTATATATTTTAAGTCATTCCTGAATTCCTGGTATAAAACCCATCTGATTATGATGTATTGTCTTTTTGATAGTTGTTGGATTTGGTTAGTTAATATTTTGTTGAGGATGTTTTGCAGCTGTGTTCATCAGGGATATGGGTCTGTAGTTTTATTTTTTGTTGTGTCCTTTCCTGGTTTTGCTATTAGGGTGATACTGGCTTCAAAGAAAAACTTAGGGAGGATTCCCTTTCTCTATATTTTGGAATACTTTCAGTAAAATGGTACCAATTCTTCTTTGAACATCTGATAGAATTCAGCTGTGAAGCCCTCTCATCACGTACTCTTTTGTTGACAATTTTTTATTACTGATTCAATTTTTGCTGCTTGTTATTGGTCTGTTCAGAGTTTGTATTTTTTCCTAATTTAATCTAGTAAGGTTCTACATTTCTAGGAATTTGTCCATCTCCTCTAGATGTACTAATTTGCGCACATAAAGATGTTGATAATAGGTTGAAATAATCTTTTGTATTGTGTGGTATTGGTTGTAATAGCTCCCATTTTGTTTCTAATTGAGCTTATTTGGATCTTGTCTCTTCTTTTCTTGGTTAATCTCTCTAATGATCTATCAATTTTGTTTATCTTTTCAAAGAACGACTTTTTGTTTTACTTATCTTTTGTAATTTTTTGTTTCAATTTTATTTAGTTAGGCTCTGATTTTTGTTATTTCTTTTCTTCTGCTGGGTTTGGGTTTGGTTTGTTCTTTTACCTTAATTTGGGTGAGTCTGTTATGTGTTAGGTGAGTAGTTTCTTGAAGATAGCAGATAGTTGGTTAGTGAATTTTTATTCATTTGGCCATTTTATATCTTTTAAGTGGAACATTAGGCCATTTACATTCAATGTTAGTATTGAGACTTGAAATATTGTTATATTCATCATGTTAGTTGTTGCCTAAATACCTTTTTTATCATGCTATTATTTTATAGGCCTTTTGAGATTTATGCTGTAAGGGGGTTCTTATTTTGGTGTATTTCAAGGTTTTATTTCAAGATTTTTAATTCCTTTTAGCATTTCTTGTTTTACTGGTTTGGTTGCAGCAAATTTTCTCAGCATTTGTTTGTCTGAAAAAAAAATTTTATCTTTCCTTCATTTCTAAATCTTAGTTTTTCTGGATACAAAATTCTTGGCTGACAACTATTTTGTTTAAGGAGGTTAAAGATAGGACCCCAATACCTTCTGGCTTGCAAGGTCTTTGCTGAGAAATCTGCTGTTAATCTGATAGGTTTTCCTTTATAGGCTATCTGATGCTTTTGCCTCACAGCTCCTAAGATTCTTTTCTTCATCTTGACTTTAGATAACCTGATGACCTATCTGGCTAGGTGATGATCTTTTTGCAGTAAATTTCCCAGGAGTTCTTTGTATTGTATTTGGATGTCTGTATTTCCAGCCAGGCAAGGAAAGGTTTCCTCAATTATTCCCTTAAATAAGTTTTCCAAACTTTTAGATTTCTCTTCTTCCTCATGAACATTAAGTATTCTTAGGTTTGTCCATTTAACATAATCCCACATTCTTGGAAACTGCTCATTTTTTAAAATTCTTTTTTTATATGTCCTTGTCTGGTTGGGTTAATTTGAAAACCTTCTCTTTCAGTTCTGAAGTTCTTTCTTCTACTTGTTCTAGTCTATTTTTGAAAATTTCCACTGCATTTTGTATTTCCCTGATGTGTCTTTCATTTCTAGAGGTTGTGATTATTTTTATTTTATGATATATATCTCTGTATAATTTTTTTATCCATATCCTGCATTGTTTTCTTAATTTATTTAAGTTGTTTTTCACCTTTCTCTGGTGTCTCCTTGAGTAGCTTAATCATAATGCGTCCAGAATTTATTCCTTCCTGTGGGTTCTTGGTCTCATTGACTTCAAGAATGAGGCCACAGACCCTTGTGGTGAGTGTTACAGTTCTTAAAGATGGTGTGTCCAGGGTTTGTCCTTTCAGATGTTCAGATGTGTCCAGAGTTTCTTCCAGTAAGTTCGTGGTCTTGCTGACTTCAGGAGTGAAGCCACAGACATTTGCAGTGAGTGTTAAAGCTCTTAAAGGTGGCGCGTCCAGAGTTGTTTGCTCCTCCTGGTGGGTTCGTGGTCTTGCTGACTTCAGGAATGAAGTCGCAGAACCTCACAATGAGTGTTATAGCTAATAAAGGTAGTGTGGACTGAAAGACTGAGCAGCAGCAAGATTTATTGTGAAGAGCGAAAGAGCAAAGCTTCCACAGCGTGGAAGGGGACCTGAGTGGGTTGCCACTGCCGGTTTGGATGGCCAGCTTTTATTCCTTTATTTGGCCCCACCCATATCCTTCAGATTGGTCCATTTTACAGAGTGCTGATTGGTCCATTTTACAGAGTCCTGATTGGTCCATTTTACAGAGTGCTGATTGGAGCATTTACAATCCTTTAGATAGACACAGAGTGCTGATTGGTGCATTTTTAGAGTGCCGATTTTTGTGTTTACAATCCTTTAGCTAGATACAGGGCGCTTATTGGTGCATTTAGAATCCTCTAGCTAGACAGAAAAGTTCTCCAAGTCCCCACTCGACCCAGGAAGTCTAGCTGGCTTCATCTGTCAATAATTCTTCTGAATTCTTTATCTGGTAATTAAGAGATGTCTTCTTGGTTTGGATCCATTGCTTGGGAGCTAGTGTGATCTTTCTGGCATGTTATAGAAACCTGCTTTGTCATATTACAAGAATAACTTTTCTGCTTCCCACTCATTTGAGTAGAGTACTTCCTAAAATTTATATTGAATTTGTTTTTGAATGAACTTTGTCTTTTAAAAAATTTAAATTTCTTTTTTTCCTCTCTTAAGGATCGGACTTTAATGTTTATTTTAGCTGGATTTGATTCTTGGTGCTTGATTGTGTGAAGACTCTGTATAAGTTCCTTAGTTATAGACAGTCTTTGTGCACTGGCTTTCCTGGATACTGGCTGCAGTAGTTATGTTGTTGGTGTGTGGGTGAGTTCACTGTCTCCTGTGGAATTGGAATGCCAGGGATCTCTTGAACTTATCTCCTTCTCTTGTGGGATACACTTTATTTATTTATTTAATTAATTAATTTATTTATTTATTTTCTGGTATTTTATTTGCTGAGTTGATTCAGGTTTCAGTCCAATAAGGAAGACATCTCTGGGTAGGCAATGGTTGTAGCTAAGGCAGATGGGTATATGTAATACCCAACAGTGGGCTAAGGTGCTAGCCTTGATGAGGGTGGCTGAGGGAGCTCTCAGATGTGCTGAGGTTTTACCATGGTGAAGAGTGGGAACTACCTCAGCTCCCCTGCCAGGCCAGCAGGAAAGCTCTTCACCTCACAGCCTCACTCGTATTCTAGTGTTTCAGCTACTCAAATCTGACAGCCACCTCTTTTCTTCTATAGAAATGTTGATGTTTCAAGTAGAAAGGAACTGTGACTCTGCCTCTCATGCAGACCTGAATCTGGAGCGTGCTCCTCCTGTGGGGTTGTGCTTACCCTGGATTGTTCCAGGAAGGCTGTCTATATGTGCCTTCACTCTGCATTCCTACGGAGGAAGCTCCAGCTGTGTCTGCAGTGGAGTGCCAGGGAGTAAGAAGGACATCTTCTCACAGAGGCTGCCTGCCTGTTTTAGTAGAAAGGTGCAGACTTTCCCTACTACACTCAGCATTTCAACTGTGTCTCTGCTGTAATAAACTTCCCACCAGTGGAAAGACCTGGAATTCAGGCCTGATGTTCAGATTATTTTATCTTACAACATGATCTCTTGATGTGGTACTCTCCACCTTTCCTTGAGAATGGGGCTTCTTCCTGAGAGCTGAATTGAAGCAATTGTTATTGCTCTTCTGGGTCTAGCCACCCAATGGAACTACCATGCGTTGGGCTGGTGCTGGAGAATGTCTACAAAGAGTGCAGTGATGTGACCAATCTTCAGGTCTCCCAGGCATTGATGCCAGCACCTGCTATGGTGGAGATGGCATGTGAGTGCTGTAGACACTGAGTTTCCTTGTTTGTAGATAGGTTTAGTGCACTGGTTTCCTTGAATACTGGTTATGCTACCAGTGAAGTTGTCATGTGAACAGACTCAGGACCTCTGGTTAGCCAGGGTGTTGCAGGCAGTGCTGTTGTTTTCTCCTTCCTGGGAGCAGTGTTATTCTGCCAAGAGTTGCTGTAATGGCTGCCTCTGCTGTGCAGTAGGTTCGTCAGGGGTGTGGGGATTGGCCAGCAGTGATTGGCCTCACCCAACTGCCCCCACACAGTTGGCAAGGCAGGTTTCGCTCAGCAGTGCCCTGCTAAACAGTGCTGAGTTTAGATCCAGGCCACTGGCACATAGAACTCAGACCTGCCCCAGGCCATAATCTTCCCTGATGAGAAAGCAAGCATGGCTTTTGGGCCATGCTCTTCCCCATCTGCCTGCAATTCTGGGTGTCCTGCACCTGCATTCCTATCTGCTTCAGTTCTTGTTCATACCACAAATTCTCTTCAAGGAAGTTCATGCCTTCTCAGAATTATCACAAAATTCATTTAGGAGCTTCTTTCACTCTGCAACTTCTCCCTAATTCTACTACCTGCCTTCCCTGTGAAATATAGTCAGGAATGGCTTCCCTGGGTTCTAGTCAGAAACTAGGAATGCCTACAAGGCCTTTCCTGCTGCTGCTTCTACTTTTATATTTCAAGTCACTCCCTAAATCTGTTACAGCTCAAGGTGGAGTTAAAGCCTTCTTCAGTGATCTGGATTTATGTGTCTTCAGAGGCAGGCTTTTCTGCTTCACACTCTGAGAACTTAGTATTTTGCTTGTCTCAGGGAGTTTGCAGCAATGTGCCACTTTTTTTCAAAGGATTTGTGAATACTTTTGGTTTTCCTGGTATGTTTTTGTGGTGGTTCTTGGAACAAAGATTCACAGTGTGACTCTCTACACATTCTTCTGTTTATCCAAGTTGAAGATGCACACTAGCCCTGCTTCCTATCAAATCCACATGTTATTTGTGACAACAACTCTCCAGTAATTTTTGGTTCCTCTTCCTCTGAGAACATACATGCCCAGACATCTTAATTTTCACTAAGAAACTTTTCATTATTTCCTTATATCCTTCTGGAAATATTTTTCTTCCTAACTTCTGCAGTACCTATTATATCACTGAATGGACCATTTCCGCATACATTTCTACATAGAATAAAACCTTTGACTTTTACACGGTTTGAGTCAGTTTATTTGCAAAGATGATTTGGACAGGGAAGGCAATGGGGTATCTAGATATTCATTTACAAAAATTTGAGCAATCTTTTTGTTTTCATTATTATGCCCCATCTCAACCTCAATATACATTACATGATGCTTTCCATATCTGAACCTGTGTTTGGTTCTGTGATGAGAATTGGTGTACTTTTCACTTATGTCTCCTTCTGTAGATACCTGGTATTTAGATCTTTCATATTTGCTAAATCCTCTACCTACTGTACATATGTTAAGAATTTGTCCAAGTGCAGTGGGTCACACCTATAATCCCAGCACTTTGGGAAGATGAGGCAAGATGATTGCTTGAGTCCAGGAGTTTGAGACCAGCTTGGGCAATGTGGTGAGACCCCTGACTTAACAAAAAATGAAAAAAAAAACTGGGTGTGGTGGTACATGCCTGTAGTCCCAGCTACTCAGGAAGCTGAGGTGGGAAGATCATGTGAGTCCAGGCATTTGAGACTGCAGTAAGCCATGATCACATCACTGCACTCCAGCCTGGGTGACAGAGTGAGACCTTGTTTCCAAAACAAACAAACAAAACAATTATATAGGCTTTTATCTTCAAGTATTTTTTCTTTAGGTTTATACTTTTTATTTCTCTATTAATATTTTAAGTGAATGTAAATTGTAACAAAGGTAAACATATTGAACAGAGTTCCAATTCACCACTTTTAACTGGAACTCAATGACATCTTTCTTACTTATAGTTCTTGTGTCATCAAAATGCCTGGGATTCGGTCTAGGTCCTGCTATTCGCTGCACAGAAAGTCAATCACTGAGACAATGAACATTTATTGCCAGGGGGAAAAAAGCCTACTTTGAGTGCTGTAGTTGAGGAGATGACAGATCAGTCTCAAATCTATTCTCCTCCACCCCTAAAATTAGGGGTTTATATAGCTGGATAGAAATTTTACTACGTGTGGGAAAACAGGAATTAGGGAAGGATAAAGAAAAAGAGTTGGCCAACAGGCAGCTGGTGGTCAGTTAGGCAATCATGATGGGTGTGGGATCCAGCGTCTCACTGTCCAGGTGAATTGATCTGGTAAGTTTCAGGTCCATGATACTATCTGCCATGCTTGATGGTTTATTTTTGGAGAAAGGAACTCAGGTAAGTTGAAAGTAAGTTTCTCAAGTTTTAAGGCTGAGGAGGGCATCCATTTCCATGTTTACTGAGAAGAAACCATAAATATCAGTTTTATGAGACAAGTGGTCTAGTTTCATTTGGTATTCTTACATTTCCCAATCTTGTAATCTTTCATCATAATTCTGACTCCTGGACTTTTATGTGGTTATAGCAAGGAATAAATCTAAGAAAAGTCATTATTTATAAAGTTATTACAGAATATGTGTGAAGTTTTTAAGTTAATTCATGTTAATAATTGATACAGTTAACATTTTTGGCCTTAAAAAATCCTCCAGAACATAATACCTTATAATAACAGTTATTTATTTAACCCATGAATCTGTAGGTGTATAATTTAGTATAGGCTCTACTGGATGCCTTTTCTGGTCTGGGCTCAACTCAATTAATCAATGGTACCTCAGATGGGAACACTGAGCTAACCAGAAGCTCTGGCTGACTCCTAGATTTTTATGTGGTTATGTCAAGGAAGAAATCTAAGAAAAGTCACTATTTATAAAGTTATTATAGAATATGTGTGTAGTTTCAAAATTAATTCATGTTAATAATTGATGCGGTTAGCATTTTCTGCCTTAAAAATCCCCCAGAACATAATACCTTATAGTAACAATCATTTATTTAGTCCCTGAATCTGTAGGTACATAATTTATTATGGGCTCGACTGGATGTCTTTTCCTGTCTGGGCTCAACTCAACTAATCTCTGGTACCTCAAATGGGAACACTGAGATGACGAGAAGCTCTGGTCCCCTTCTCCACCTAATTTGTCATTCTCCAGCAAGATAACTAGGGCTTCTTTACATAGTGGTGGTAGAGTTTGAGGAGCAGCAAGCGTATAGACTCCAATGAATAAGCCAAGGCTAAGTTTCTATCATGTCTTCTATTGTCCCATTGACTAAAGCAAATTTGGTCAAGCCCAGATTCAAGGGGTAGAAGAATAGACTTCACTGCTTTATGCGAGATGGTGTAAAATTGCATTGCAAAAGTGAAATGCAAACATACACAGAAAAAAAGTAGTTATTTTTGCAGTTTGCCACCATAATCTGCATCTTTTATAGGAGAAACATTTTTATTGAATGTCATTAAAAATAAGTAAAATAACATTATCTTAAATGCTTATTTATTGGTAGCCTAACCAAACCTGTTAATATTTTTTATATAGAACTCTCTACAATTTGGGGATATTAACAGCATTCACTGATTACAGCCCTCAGTCAACTACAAGTCATTAACGCAGAAATAAAGGACCAACAATTAATATTCATAACCACCATCTGTCACATAACATATTCCTAAGCAAATACATTATACTTAACTTTCAAAGGATTAGTATTTGCATTAAAATATATTTTTATATACAAAAACATAAGAAATATTTATTCATAGAAAACCTGAAAATTGATTTTGAAGACAGTGTGTCATCTTTTTTTCAATATGGATTGTATTCACAAGTGCTAGAGGGATTCAGTTACTCTTTTCTGAGCATAGCACAAGAGAGAGGTGAGATATGAAGTGCTAGTAAGTTATAGGAAAGCAGGTAACAAGTTTCTTCCTTGGTTACCTGTCCCATTTTTTAAAAAAGTATTTGTTAGAATGATATGTATGAATAAAAGAAAATACTATTCTCTCTAATTTCATAATTTCCCAGGTTATACATACGAAATTGGCAAAGAAAACAAACTATTACATGAGCATGTGTCTGTTAGTATAAAAGACACAAATGATATATTCATTTAACTCAATCTTGCAAAAAACAGAATATTTCACACAGGCACAGAAGATTTGTAGAGGTCAATATGTCTACATTTGGATATTATTCTATCCTTTATATTTTATTTTAGAATTCATTTGCTAAGGATTATATGAAGTATGAATCAGAGGGAAGACAACCAGATAATTATGATATAATTAACATTTTAGAATACAAACATTCTGGAAGAACAAAAAGGACAATCAGATGATCCAAAATGACTTTCCCTTGTAATATTATAAAAGACACCACATTTGTATGAAAGATAAGGTACGTGTGAACATACACCTAATTTCAAAGTCAGTTCTTTTGGTGATATATAGAACTGTAAGACTCATAATGATATCTTCCTCAAATGATGCTCAATGTCACTACAAAGTATTTACTGTAAGCACTGAGTTGATTTTGATTCAGCAACTAAAATGATATTAATAATTGTCTACAGTGAACTATACTTTCAATATGCACATATGTTTATAATTTACAAATTACACAGGTAAGACAAATATTTAACAGACATAATGTATACTTACTAATGAAATATATCTTTTGTTAGATGAATAATCAGAACTATATTCTTAAGTTCTGTGGGGTCATGGTTTTACATCCCATTACCTAGGATGGGAGTAAACAATACATTTTGTGAAACAAATTAATTTCTCAATTTTTTATGTATGTGTACTGTCTTCATTATTTTGCAAATATATCTCATGAGGAAGAGCATATTCAAAACTTATTTTAGTTAGATCAGGTCAATATCACAAAATTGTTAACAGCTTCAGGTAAAACTTGAATACATTGCTATTTCTTAGCTGTGTTTATCAGAATTTGTACTGTAGTCTGTATTTTACATAGTGTCCTGAGGCGTAGTCCCATTAGCTCTTCATGAAGCATGTGGAATGAAGCTGACCTCTCTCCCAGTGACTGGTGCTTCTCTTTCAACTTTAATAGCATGGTATAATTTATCCTTGAGATTCTTGTTATCACTTGATGTATGGTTTCCAAGGGGGAAAAACTGTATCCAGCAAATAAAAAACTTCAAGTTTCTTAGCATTTTTAAGCATAATTATTGAGGTAAATCATTAAAAAATAAACTGCACATCCTGAATAGTAATATATAGATATAGATGTAGATGTAGATTTAGATATATCCATGAAACCATCAATATAATCAAAATAAGGACTATATATTTTCCCCCCAAAACTACCTCTCCCCTCTTACTTCCCCTTTACACATTGCCAAGCAACCACTGCTCTGCTTTCTGTCATTACATATTAATTTGCTTTTTTTAGAATTTTATAAAAATGGAATAATATAGCATATATTCTCTATTGTCTGTTTTTATTCGTTGGAAATTTATAATGTCTTGTTTTTGTTGTTTTAATTTTATTCTCATTACACTGAATTTCTTCTAGAAGTATTAGTCTAAGTTTTAGTACTGTCATCTTTGCTTGAAAATTTGAATAGAAAATTCACTGGGGACAAAAAAGTTATTTCTTAGATAACTTACAGATTTAACGTAAAGGTAGAGCTATAATAAAAAAAAAGAGAGTATAATATACTACTTGCTGTAGAGACAATACCAATCTTTACATGGATGTAATGAGAGTTTATATTGAAGGAAAATTTTAATTATAAAATGAATTCTTACAGATTTCTGCTTTTCAGAAAGCTTGAGGTAAGATATACATATAAATACATATCAGAAAACCCCTAGAGAATATCTATTGACATTTCTGCAGTTAAGTTTCATTGATTCCACAATTTGCTACTTTCTATATATTGCAATGATAAAAAAAAAAGCCTCAGGAGATTTCTGAAATGCTGATCAACACAACACTTAAGACTTTACAGTTTTAAATTCTTCAATGTGTGCCTTTTATAAACAAAAGTATAAACCATGTAAATGAAGATCCAACAGTGCATGCATGTGTGTGGGCACACACACACACACACACATACATATTCATTATCCTTTAGGTTTCAGAACAAGTTTAAGTTCTTTAGGCCAAAGATACAAACAATATTTGATTAACACTACCTGGTATGTGACTGGGTCTTGATCAAAATAGAGTACTTAATTATGAAAAATAAAGTGACCATAAAACCAGAGTGCCTATCAAAAGATTAATGATGCAGACCAACACACTGTAAGGACCCACCAGCAATATAACACATGATAGAAGCAGGGCAACTATAATTAATTATAAGCAGGGAAAGAGGGCAAATGTAAGGTGCATGAACAAATGACAGGGGCTGGGCTTTCCACTCTTCACAGCTTCATATGTTAATCTGTAACTGTTTTATTGTGACTGACAGAAGACACAAAACTCCTGATACAGAGACAATGGACTTTATTATTCATGACACAGCAGATAACTTAAGATTTATGTTAGCATTGATACCTCTTATCAATTGATACCAGGCTCCACAAGTCCTGGAGGGACTATGCAGATGAGAGTAGATGTATACTATGCAGCATCACAGCTGAAAAAAACTAGCTTTGGTATGTACCACATTTAAAGCAAAGCTGGTTCTTATTGAGAGAGAAACATTACCTCAACCTTCGAGGTTTTTGCTGTGACCACAACCATGAGAAATGGCACAAGTAAAGGGTGGTCAAGGGTTTGCATTCTTGACATAACCAGGAAGCCATGTCAGAAGATAAGAGACCCATGGAAGACTGTAGTTCCCTATACAGTTTGTCCATGCACCATGTCATCCACTGCCATGTCGCACCATGTCTTTCACTGCATGTGACAATAAGTGTGAGCTGAAAAAGAATCACTGGCAAAGTTGTCACATGGGGTGATTTTTTATGACCAATTGATAGAGGAAGAGAAAGGATAACTTGATTCATATATGAGTTGACTCGTCCTTAGGATACAGATTAAAAAATAGACTTATTTCTCACAGCATCTTAATTCATTTGAGCACCCGAAAAGGTAATGAGAAAAATCTCCTAAAAGGCACAATTCTAAGCAGTGCATGCAGTCACATGCATGAAATGAGGTGACCTGTGATAAGACTATATAGTGAATCATGGTCAGTGGTGAGTGGCTTGGCCACTTGATCACTGTCCTGAAAGGAGATAAATGGAAGTCTAGGGAGGAGGCAAGGAGATGGTCAATAAAAATAATGTGCCAATTATGATTTTTTTTTTTTGATACGCAATCTTGCTCTGTCACCCAGACTAGAGTGCAGTGGTGCAATCTCGGCTAACTGCAAGCTCCTCCTCCTGGGTTCACGCCATTCTCCTGCCTCAGCCTCCTGAGTAGCTGGGACTACAGGTGCCTGTCACCACGCCTGGCTAATTTTTTGTATTTTTAGTAGAGATGGCGTTTCACCATGTTAGCCTCGATCTCCTGACCTCGTGATACACCTGCCTCGGCCTCCCAAAGTGCTGGGATTACAGGCATGAGCCACTGCACCCGGCCTGCCAATTATGATTTTGTGACCACACATAAACATCCATCATAGAATATCCAACACAAAACACACCAAAGTAAATATAATGACTTGGTCAATCGATGTCAGGCAGCCTCTGATCTCAGCTTCCACAGAGCTGACACAATGTGCTCTTAAACAGAGTATACATGGTGGAAGGGATGGAGAGTATCTGTGGGCCCAACAGCATGAAACCACATTCAAGGGTAATTTATCAAGGCTGCATAGTATCCAGCTTTATTTCAACAGGAACAAATACTGGGCCCTGAATAGAACACTATCTCTCATAAAGTCTAGGAGACACTTGGTGACAAGTTGTTTGTATTGCATCTTTAATCATGGAAGGGATAATGATTTATCTTGCCTGTGCATGATTCACATTTTGCATATTGGTTTACTTTTTGGTCTACAGGGCCTCAGATAGTAACACTCTCTGAGAGCTTGCATAAAGTTTGCTCCACGAGCATGGGATCCCACATAAAATAACAATAGCAAAGTATGACATTTACAGAAAAATAGTTGCTTCAAGGACACATGATAAGGGTATCAACTGACTCTATAATACCATAGACCACTTAGAAGCTTCTAACGTGGTAGTGAGATGGGGTGAGCTTTTGAGGATGTGGTTAATAGACTAGTGCATAGAGAAGATCCAATAGAGTAAGGATGTCTTCTTCAAGTATGCATTGTTCACCTTAAATAAATACATTTATATGGATCAGTGTTACCAAAAATTCTACTGGATGGGTCCAAAAATGTAGTTTGAATAGCAGTGATCCAGCTTTCAACAATTCCAGTGACACAGTGCAGTATGTGTTTTATCCTCCTATAACTCAGGACTCCAAAGGTTTAGTGTTCCCGATTCTAAAAAGGACAACATTTTTAATAGAAAACATACTTTTAAGCCCTGAACATTGAACTATTGATGCTACTCAATCATTCTGGGAATGTTTTGCCAAAAGTTAGCAGGAAAGAAACAGCCATTTTTCCAGCAAAAGTAGTGGACTCTGAATTTTTTTTAACTTTTATTTTAGGCTCAGGGGTGCATGTGCTGTTTTTTTCAAATAGGTAAACTCTTGTCACAGGGGTTGGATGTACAGATTATTTTATCACCCAGGTTCTAAGCCTAGTAACCAATAGATTTTCTTTTTTCTGCTCCTCTCCCTCTTCCTACCCTCTGTTCTCTGGTAGGCCCTGGTGTCAGCTGTTACCCTCTTTGTATGCATGTGTTCTCATCATTTAGCTATCACTTATAAGTGAAAAAATGCAGTATTTGGTTTTCTGTCTTTGTGTTAGTTTGCAAAGTGCCGAGACCAGCTCAGTCGCGGATACCCTAACCCAGCAGCTCTAGAGGAATTAAAGACATACACACCAAAATATAGAGATGTGGAGTGGGAAGTCAGGGGTCTCACAGCCTTCAGAGCTGAGAGCCTTGAACAGAGATTTACCCACATATTTATTGACAGCAAGCCAGTGATAAGCATTGTTTCTATAGATTATAGATTAACTAAAAGTATTACTTATGGGAAACAAAGGGATGGGCCGAAATAAAGGGATGGATTTGACTAGTTGTCTGCAGCAGGAGCATGTCCTTAAGGCACAGATCGCTCATGCTGTTGTTTGTGGTTTAAGAACATCTTTAAGCGGTTTTCTGCCCTGGGTGGGCCGGGTGTTCCTTGCCCTCATTCTGGTAAACCCACAACCTTCCAGCATAGGCATCATGGCCATCACAAACATGTCACAGTGCTGCACAGATTTTGTTTATGGCCAGATTTGGGGCCAGATTTTGGGTGGCCTGTTCCCAACAGCAAAGGATAATGGCCTCCAATTCCATCCATGTTTCTGCAAAGGACATGATCTCATTCATTTTTATGGCTGCATAGTATTCTGTGTTACATATGTACCTTATTTTCTTTATTCGGTCTTCCATTGACAGGCATTTAGGTTGATTCCATGTCTTTGATGTTGTGAATAGCACTGCAATGAACATATGCATGCATGAATCTTCATGGTAGAATTATTTATATTCCTTTGGATATATACCCAGTAATGAGATTGCTGGGTCAAATGGTAGTTCTATTTTTAGCTCTTTGAGGAATTGCCACACTGCTTTCCACAATGGTTGAACTAATTTACACTCCCACCAACAATGTATAAGTGTTCCCTTTTTGCCACAACCTTGCCAGCATCTCTTATGTTTTAACTTTTTAATAATAGCCATTCTGACTGGTGTGGGATGGTATCTCCTTGAGGTTTTGATTGCATTTTTCCAATGATCAGTGATACTAAGCTTTTTTTTCATATACTTGATGGCAGCATGTATGTCTTCTTTTGAAAAGTGTCTTTTCATGTCCTTTGCCCACTTTTTAATGGGGTGGATTTTTTTTTCTTATAAATGTGTTTAAATTTCTTCTAGGTGCATAGGTACTACACTTTTGCCAGATGCATACTTTGCAAATGTTTTCTCTCATTTTGTAGGTTATCTGTTTACTCTGTTGATAGTTTCTTTGATTGTGCAGAAGTTCCTTAGTTTAATTAGATTCTACTTGTCAATTTTTGTGCTTTTTGTGTTTGCTTTTGGTGTCTTTGTTATTAAATCTTTGCCAGTTCCTATGTCCAGAATGATACTGTGTAGGTTGTCTTCCAGGGTTTTTATAGCTTTGGGTTTTACATTTAAGTCTTTAATCATATTGAGTTGATATTTGTATATGGTGTAAGAAAGGGGTCCAGTTTCAATCTTCTGCACATGGCTAGTCAGCTATCCCAGTATCATTTATTAAATACAGAGTCCTTTCCCAATTACTTGTTTTTGTCAGCTTTGTGGAAGATCAGATGATTGTAGAAGTGTGGCCTTATTGCTGGGCTTTCTATTCTGTTCTATTGGTTTATGTGTCTGTTTTTGTAGCAGTACCATTCTATTTTGGTTACTGCAACTCTGTAGTGTAGTTTTAAGTAAGTTAGCTTGGCTTGATGCCTCCTGCTTTTTTTTTTTTAAGCTTAGGATTGCCTTGGCTATTAGGGCTCATTTTTGGTCCCATATGAATTTTAAAATAGTTTTTTCTAGTTCTGTGGAAAATGCCATTGGTAGTTTGATAGGAATAACAATGAATCTGTGAGTTCTTTGGGCAGTATAGCCATTTTAATGATATGAAATCTTTCTATGCACATGGAAAGTTTTCCATTTGTTTATGTCATCTCTGATTTCTTTCAGCAGTGTTTTCTATTTCTTATTGTAGAGATCTTTCACCTCCTTGGTTTGCAGCCTTCCTAGGTATTGTATTCTTTATGGCAATTGTGAATAGAATTGTCTTTCTGATTTGGCACTTGGCTTGGCTTTTGTTGGTGGATAAAAATGCTAGTGACTTTTGTATGTTGATTTTGTATCCTCGGAGTTTGCTGAAGTTGTTTATCAGCTTAAGAAGCTTTTGGCTGAAACTACTGGCTTTTCTAGATATAGGATCATGTCATCTGTGAACAGGGATAGTTTGACTTTCTCTCTTCCTATTTGGATGCCCTTTTTATTTATTTCTCTTGCCTGGTTGCCCTGGCCAGGATTTTCAGTTCTATGTTGAATAGGAGTAGTGAGAGATGGCATTCTTATATTGTGCCGGTTTTCAAAAGGAATGCTTCCAGCTTTTTCCCATGCAGTATGATGTTGACTGTTGGTTTGTCATAGATGGCTCTCATTATTTTAAGGTATGTTCCTTCAACACCTAGTTTATTAAGAGTTTTAACATAAAGGGATACTGAATTTTATTGAAGGCCTTTTTTGTGCCTATTGAGGTAATTATGTGGTTTTTGTCTTTAGTTTTGTTTATATGATGAATTACATTTATTAATTTGTATATGTTGAACCAACCTTGCATCCTGGGGATGAAGCCTACCTGATCATGGTGGACTTTTGATGTGCTGCTGGATTTAGTTTGCTAGTATTTTGTTGAGGATCAATGATCCTTTGTTGAGCATCAATGATCATCAAATATATTGATCTGAAGTTTCCTTTTTTGTTGTGTCTCTGCCAGGTTTTGGTGTCAGGATGATGCTGGCCTCATAGAATGAGTTGCTGAGAATGAGTCTGATCTTTTCAGAAAGATATCCTAGGCATATAAATGACTCAAATATGGCCTTTGTGTATTGTCTCCTTTTTTTTTTTTTAGAAACAAAGTCTCATTATTTTGACCAGGTGAGTGTCAAATTTCTGGCTTCAAATGATTCTCCTGTCTCTGCTTCCCAAAGTGCTGGTATTCTAGGCTATAGATTGTAATCCCACCCCTGACCTGGTTCCTATATTGCTTATTTCTTTACTGCAGGCTGAGACCCATTATCTCAAAAGTCCACTGGTATAAAATCATTTTGTTGTTGTTGTTGTTGTTGAGACAGAGTATCACTCTGTTTCCCAAGCTGGAGTTCAGTGGCGCAGTCTTGGCTAACTGCAACCTCCACCTCCTGAGTTCAAGCAATTCTCCTGCCTCAGCCTCCTGAGTAGCTGGGACTACAGGCATGCACCACCACATCTAGCTAATTTTTGTATGTTTAGTAGTGACGGGGTTTCACTATATTAGTCAGGCAAGTCTTGAACACCTGACCTCGTGATCCACCTGCCTCAGCCTCCCAAAGTGCTGGGATTACAGGCATGAGCCACTGAGCCCTGCCCACAAAATCAAATTTTTAAACATTCAGCTGTTTTTAAAATAGCCCAAGCATGCAGATTTAGACCCATTAAGAGCATTTGCATGTTCCATGGTACCTCACAGAGTAGGTATTACCCATTGGTAAAATAGAGTCTTGTATTTATGAGTCCCCAGGCTGCTGCAGCCCTTCAGAGGCCTCTGACCTGCTGTTGAGCACTGTGCCGCCGAGTAACCTCACCTAGACACATAACTCTGTCTTCTCTTCCCCTTTCCCCTGGGAATTCCCTCCCATATTCTCCTCCCCTTCTTGAAGGCGGCTCCCACATTGGGAGCCTCTGAACTTTTTTATTCTTGGAGGGACTTCTCCTCTCATGCCACCTTGCCCAAGCACCACCCAGGAAATTTTGCTGTGTCTCATGGTCTTGTTTTTCCTTTATCAGTTCCCAAATTCATCAAAGTGACATCCCATCCAGTTCTAACTTTCAAGCAAAAAGAAGACCAACTCAGAAGGTAAGCCTTATGCTCAGAGGACATGCTCGCATCGTAGGCCCAGAGGGCAGAGCATCAAACCACAAAGGATTATTCTCAGGCCTTAAAACATAAGGGGATTTGCTTGATTTTGCACTTGCTTGAATCTAGTATCTTCTTCATTTCTTCCAGATTCTTACTTTGGGAATAGAAATGTCTAACCTATGCCTGTGCCACCATTATATCTCAGAAGCGGATAACATCTTTGCAGATGGGGAAGAAATGTTGCTATGATGAATCATATCCAGGAAATGAATGACCCACACTGAATTTAGATGGTTTCGAAAATAAGATTCGAGATTTTTTGAGTTGATGATATTTAGATGAGATTTTGCATTTAGAGCTGATGTTGGAATTGGTTAAGATTTTCAGAAAATGTAGGATGAAGTGAATGTATTTTGCATGTGGGAATAATATACATTTGGAAGGGTAGAGAGTGCATTGCAGTGGATTGAATGACATTCCTCCAAATTTCATGTCCACCTAGAATATGGCCTTATTTGGAAATAGGTTTTTTGTAGATGTACTTAAGAGAAGGAGCAAAATGAGACCATAATGGATTAGGGTAGGTCCTAACTAAATCCATTAAGAGTATTCTTTTACAGAAAAGGACACATAGAAATATAAGGAAGAAAGCCATGTGAAGGCAGGGCAGAGATTGGAATTATGCTGCCACAAACCTAGATATGTCAGGAGCGATGAGGCTCTGGAGGAGGTGAGAGAGTCTTCTCCCCTAGATTTTTTAGAGGGAAGCTAGCCCTGCTAACACCTTTATTTCAGACTTGTGGCCTCTACACACTTAAGAGAATAAGTTCCTATTGTTTTCTGCCACCAAATTTGTGGTAATTTGTTACTACAGTTCTACGTGATTACCACAGACCCAGAGAAGTGCTAGCTAAGGATTAGAAGAATCTCCAGTGAGTGAAGCAGAGAGGTGAGGAGCATTAATTACCATCTTGAGAACAGCTGCAGAGATGAAAATGGGAGTTTCTCCTATTTATCTTACTCTCTCAGCTTTCCCAGAAAGAGCTCAACCAATATTCCAGGGAAATACTTCTCACAATTCATTATTAAAGAAAATGGGTTTGAGCACTACAAGAGGAAGACTAGATAATGCCCAGCCCAGATCTTCTATTGGTACTGAGATATTCATCTCTCCATCTGCTGGGAGTGCTGTTGAGAGCATGTTAAAAGCTGAGACCCCCTCTGAGAATTGTTTTGGTTGGAAAGCTCACCTAGCTAATGTCATTTTACCTTCCCCAGGGTGCAGTATGCATCTAATGACAATTCCATGTATTGTGTCACAGCTCTCATTTCTGCCTGAAGTTGAGACAATTCTGAAAAGCCACCTCAGGTCCAGAGCACTCCATAAGACAAGACAACGGCATTTCAGTAAAGCTCTTCCTCATGCCCAGTCTGCTTTCTTCACACCCTCTAACGTGTTCATGCTGAGAGTACTGCCAAGTGTACTTTCACGTGTTGATCTCCATCTAGGTTTCTGCTTCCCAGGGAGTCCAAACTAACAGAAAATTAAGTTTTAATTTTATTTTATTTTTGATAAATGGGCATTATTATTTTTTAACCAAATACATGTAGAAACTGATAATCCACAATTTTAATATAGTTTCATAAAATTTTCATTATGTAGAAGTTTAATAAAAAGCAATTTATAGACATATTTATAAGGTAAAAATTATTTTTCCCATGATGTCAAATTCTTAGCCTTTCAATTTCTTTTTAACTTCAATAGAGAATGTTACCCTTTTGGACATCCTACCATCCAACTGCAGTCCTATGTCTAAAAGCCCATATGCTGTCCAACATTGGCCCTGGAAAACTTTTTTGGAGCTCTGGAGGTAATGTTTTCTTCTCAATTGTGTATCCAAAGTTTCAAATATTCCAGGAGAGGTTTTCTAGTTTTGTGTGGGAGAAGTAAGAAAAATAAACTCAGATATTTTCTTTCGGCATAATATTATGTATGCCTTCTCCCTGTGGCTTTTTTGTTTGTTTTTAAAATCACCACTGTCAATCTTTATGCCCTTGGAGGCTTTCATTCTTATGAATTTGTTAGACACACTCTCTTGAGTACTTTACAGAAAATAAATAACAGTGCCCTACATCAGTGCCATATCTACATTTAAGTGGTGAATTCATAGGTTTGTGTATTAAACATACAAATCAAAATATAAACACATATTTGGAATAAAGGTAGTATATTCCTGACATTATAAGAGAACAGTATTAAAATATATATTTGTAAAAGGATATGCTCTTTATTTTAAAAAGTTTATCATAAAGACATTATTCTCTAGGGAAATGCTGTGTTGTCTTTGGAGCACTCAATTGTGGGCTGAATTCCCCGAAGAGATTATCTGGATCACTGGAGCTTTAAAATGTAGGCTAATACCCTGAAAGGATTATTGAGTCCCTGGAGTTTCTAAAATGATTTGGAATAAAGGATTTAGTGTAAATATTTTCTGAGTATCCACTGAAACAGTGATAATAATAATTTAACTTTCATAAAAAATAATTTCAGGTACAAATTCTGCATGAAAACCTTCAAATAAACAATTAAAATAATTATACATGTGGTTTTAGATCTGAAGTTCATATCATAATTCAATGGTAGATAACTAAAGGATTCATAATTATCTCCATTTGGAACAAAGGGCAATGCATGTCATTCTGGATAGTAGAAGACCATTGCATATCCCTCATTCCAATCACAAATAGAAGTAAGAAGGTGATTGCTATTAGGTCAATTTCCTCACAGAGATAAAATGCATAAGTTATAGAATAGATGCACTTGCCTTGAGATCCGGTAACTACTCACTGAATATATAATTTGATCAAACTATTTTGTATCTTAAGATCTGTATTTAAGTGTGCATAATAAGGACAAGAGAATCTATTTTACACATTAAAGGTGATATCCTATGTAAAATGACTAGTACAATGCCTGGAACACTTGTAGATGTGGAAGCAATCCTATATATTATTTGTTATCAGGTTATTACAAGGTATCTCACCAGCAACACAACCAAGATGTTGAAAGCCTTGATAATCTGCTATACTTACGAGAGTTATGCAAATGTTTAACTAAGAAAACATTTTAGAATAATTTATTTAAGTCCGTACCTACACTATTTCCAAGACAGAAATGTATTATTCAAAAGTATAGTTTTGGTAAAAATCATTAAAAATGTCTTTACCATGGGAAGTAACTTTATAGCAGAGAACTGTAACAAACAAACACACAGCTATAGAGAAAAAAGTGTAAAATGATGACCTATTTGGGCTACATTTTTGCTACATTTTTATTCAACAGGGAACCAGAGCAAGACATTTAAAAAATGCCTTTTGGCTGTGGAGCATGACAAACTGCTTCCCCCGTTTCCCAATCTGGTTTAATATACTGCATGTAGTTTAGGAAACAACAGGAGACAGTGAACACTGCTGACACCCATATTTGTTGTGAGCTTTTAAAATCTTACAAAGTTTATAGTGTATTCCAAATGAGTCATGATGTTTATAGCCATCCCACTTTACATTAAAATCAACCTTAAAGGACTACAATTTTAATTTGTGTTTATTTTCTAATTATTGATGCATGAATAAAACTACAGTGGTACCCATTTTCAACTAAAGATGCATAATACAACAAAATTTTCTTTTCCTCTATCAACTCTAACTGAATTGGGCAAGAGAAATAAAAACATATGCATATTATGAAAACGTGATCTTAGCAATTTCTCTGAAGTCAGGTGGAATGAATCTGCTAAATGAAAGAATGTGAACCACAGCTGCTGCCACCAAATTGTTCTATTTAGGAGAACATATCTGTTTAATCTTTCATGATGTATCATGACACAAAAAGCATCTTGACATGAACTAAACTTGACATTTGCCAAATTAATTTCTCATTTTCTCTTCAGAAACAAGAAAAGCTGTTAATTTGCAGCATATTCACAGCATATACTAACATTTATGTAATTATGTAACATATGGCAAATGATAAAATGTTCTATGAGACATTGTATTCAAAATGATCACTAATTCAAGCAGGACTTTACTCAATTCCAGCTAAGTGCCTATATGTGATTCCAGTAAAGTACTTGGTTTTGAATATATATGTTGTTGCTCTTATTCTTCGTCTTTCTAACTTTTTGTCAGAGAGGGAGGTTTGTTCAGTTTGTGTCATCAATGTTGACATAAAATTAATGTATTTTCATATTAAAACAAATTAAAAGTGAATAAGAAATAATATAATAATTGAAAATACTTTAAAGAATGTTTTTTCTTTTTTTTTTTAAATTTGGAAGACATATTAGTAGATAAGAAGGAGAAAATACAAATTCATGAAGCCAGCCCTCAAATTACACTCTGTTTGGAAACAGGGATAATTATGATGCAAAAGTGTATTAAATTGATATTGAATGAGAATGAAGTAAAACAGATATCTCTGCATAGGTTTTTTTTTCTTTTTTTTTTTTTTAGGATGGCAGCATATTCAAATTGTAGTTTAATTCTCAATGTTATGTGTATTAAAGATCTAAAAGAAATAAGCATAAAGCAGATAAGCCAGTAAGAAAGCTATTTGGTGAGGTCAAGTGGAAGATGATAATGTATTCTGCCAATGTGACAGCAATAAAAATAGAAATAAATTTACAAAAAGGGAAGTTTTAGAAACAAATAATGAGTTAAGGCTTAGATATGTTGATTTTCAGATACCTAAATTTCACTTTACAAATGAGTATAATTTATCGTGGCTACAAGAGCCTCCATCTTAAGTTAGTATGAATCTCAAAGGAAAAACAGCATGAGAGTCCTAAGTGTCTAGTGCAAGATTTAAGTCACTGAGCATAGGTGAGATCACTTCAGAAAAAAAAAGACACTCTCTTTTATACTGGGTGAATCATTTTTCATTAGCAGTGCAGCTGCTATCAGCTTGTAGCTCAATTTACATAGACGAATAGGCATTCTGAAACATTATTTTATTGGGAATTCGGTATGCTGATCTAGTTAAATAAAATAATTGCCTTTCTTTAAAGACATTGCTTCCAAGAGACTATACTTGAAAACCTCATCTTGGAAAATGCAAGTTGGATTTCATGTACTTTATCTTACAAATTTGCTGCTGCTTAACAATATACAAGTTAGCTTGTCTTAAAATTATACAAAATAAGCATTATTTCAGTATATCAAAATATTTCAGTCATTCTCTTTCTGATAGCACTTAATTAGGTTTTACCAGACCAAGCTTTATCTATAAAATAATTATAAATTCTGATAAATATTTTGGAAAACAGCTATTTGTAGGCATTTCTTTTCAGAAACAAATGGGCAAATCTAGAGGTAAAAATACGATTAAAGAAGAGAACTAAAATTTATACTTAACGAGAATTTTTACTTGAGTACTTCCTAAACCATAGGTATCAGAGAGTTTTGGGAACTCAAGGAAAATACCATTTTTTTCTTCCTAAATAGTAAAATATTAATAGTTTGGGATTACCGGAGCAACTGAAAGGTGAAGATGAAAATCACAGAAAGGAAGGACTTGCAAATGGAGAATCTGCAAATTTTCATATAACTCTGCATAAATCCATGGATGACCTCATAAACTGCATTTACTGAAAGAATCCAGGGAGCTATTAATAGTAGAAAGTGAGCGTGTGTGTGTGTGTATGGGTATATAAATACACACACAATTCTATATATGTGTTAGTCTGTTTTTACGATCCTGATAAAGACGTACCTGAGACTCGGAAGAAAAGGCGGTTTAATTGGACTTACAGTTCCACATGGCTGGGACGGCCTCCGAATCAAGGCAGGAGGCGAAAGGCACATCTTACATGGCAGTGGCAAGAGAAAATGAGGAAAAAGCTAAAGCAGAAACTCCTGATAAACCCATCAGATCTTGTGAGACTTATTTACTATCACAAGAATAGCACGGGAAAGATTGGCCCCCATGATTCAATTGCCTCCCCATGGGTTCCTCCCTCAATACTTGGGAATTCTGGGAGATACAATTCAAGTTGAGGTTTGGGTGGAGACACAGACAGACTACATCTATATATATTATATATATATATATATAATACGCACACACAGAATTCTCTTCTTAGAAGAATAACAGAGAGAGAAGATGCAGAAAAAATGTATATAAAGAAATATTGACTGAATATTTCCCAAATTTGATTCTAAAATAATGTAATTTACAAGTCCAAGAATTTCAGGATGATCTAAACAGGAATAAAAGAAGCAAACAAACCAAAAGCACACCTAAGCTTATCATAGACAAACTGCTGAATACAAACAAAAAGTCATTAAAGAGTTTGTGGTATATATAAATATATCACGAAGAGTTTATTGTGATATATTAATATACATCACAAAGAGTTTAATGACTTCTGTGTGTTTTTTGTCTGATAGGTTCAGGGTGGGGCTGGTCACCAGAAAGACCAAAGCAAGATTAGAAGGTTGGGACTTCCTGCTCCAACCACCACAACTGCCTGGGAGAGAGAGAGACACTGAAGGTCACATTGATCACCAATAGCCAATGTTGTATTCTATGATGCCTATGTAATGAAACCTTTACAAAAACTCAAGAGGACAGGGTTCGGGAGCTTCTGAATAATTGGACATGTGGAGCTTTCTTGAGGGTGTTGCATACAGGGAGGGCATGGAAGATCTGCACCCCCTCCCTCATTCATCATCCTACACATATCTTCATCTGTATCATTTGCAGTGTTCTTTACAATAAACCACTAAACATTAAGTGCTATCCTGAGTTCTGTGAACCACTACAGCAAGTTAATTGAACCCAAAGACAAAGCCATTGGAATATCAACTTGAAGCTGGTCAGTCAGAATTTCTAGAAGCCCATACCTGCTACCGGTGTCCGAAGTGGGAAGCACAATGTTGGGTACTGAGCCCTCAATCTGTGGGATCTGTGAAACTATATACAGGTAAATAGTGTTGAAATTGAATTGGATGACACCCAGCTGATGCCCCTGTTTGGTGTGAGAAGGATCCCACACACATTTGGTCACAGATGTCTTCTGTGTCAATAATTGCTGGTGAGAGGTGAGGAAAAATGTGGTTTCAGATAGAGATGTTTTTCTGACACATTCTTGTATACTGACAGAAAGCAAAGAAAAAAAATCATATTACCTTCAAGGGAATGACCACATTAATGAGGCTGACTTCTAATCAAAATAATGGAAGCTAGAAGGCAAAGGAATGAAATATTTGAAGTACTGAATTAAGAAAAAAAAATCAACCCAGTATTGTATATCTAGTGAAATCATCCTTAAAAGATAAAAGTAAAATAAAAACATTGTCATATGCCAGGTGGAGTGGTGCATGCCTGTAATACCAGCTACTTGGGAGGCTGAAGCAGGAGCATCACTTGTGTACAGGAGTTCAAGTATGCCATGAGCTATGATTGTGCCAGTGAATAGCCACTATATTCCAGCTGGGGCAACATAGCAAGACCCTATCTCTTAAAAAACAAAAACAAAATTGTCATGTAATTCTTTACAGTAAGAATTCATCACCAGCAAATTTGTATACTGTAAGATATGCCAAAGGAAGTTTTTTAGACTTTGAGAAAATAACATCAGAGAGAAACAGATCCTCCAGAAGGAATGAGCAATAGACATGGAAAACTAAAAATTATTATACCATATCGTGATTTAAAAATATATGTAAAGGTAATGTACATGACATTAACTACACAAAAAATAGGGTAGTAAATAAAATTGTATTACTAAAAAGTTCTTAAATTTTTTGTGAGGTAGTAAAATATTAACTCTAGGCAAGCTGCATAGGTTAATTATGAATATTATAATATACCTAAATCAAGCACTGAAAATAAAGCAAATAGGAATAGGTTCAAGTTAAATAGAGTAATTAAAATGCAGTATCATTTGATTAACATAGAAGAAAAGAGGAAAGGGTAATTAGGAACTCGTACACTGTTTGGAACAAAATAATGAAAAAATACAATACAAGTAGCAAAAATAGTAAATTTAAATCATTATATTAATAATTATATTATATTTAAATGCATTAAACTTTCTAAATGAAAACATAGAACCCATTTTGGGAAAGGACAACTTCTCTGTTCTTCTTAGTGTATACTTTATGTCAGTTCTTATTACTGATCAAAGGATCTTTCCTTCTTACTCTTATGGCTGTACCATGCCATGCCAAACCATACTTGTTTAATGAATTTTAGCACTGAAGGCCACAAGGAGACTTTGTTTTAATATTGATCTTTGAATTTCATAGCTTATGGAAATTCCTCACAGATTCATGGTCTTTTTCAGTCTGAGAATGCTGGTTGTAGTAGGAGTTTTTACATTTTCCATTGTTATATTTTTATAAAGATTTTAATAAGAATTTTGAATTAATTGCAATACAATTCTATGTATTCCATTTTCATTCAAATATTGCAGTATATTATTCTATTTATTATAATTTATATAATCAGCATATTTGTAGCTATTACAGACAAAAGATGGTTTACCAAATACTTTCCTAAGTTTTCTTGCAATTATTTTAGAGTATGATTTTCTCTGAATTTAGATTGCAATAATCTGAATTTTATTAGAAAAAGTAAATTATTTAGCACCCATAGGTACTATTAATATTAGTGTTACTTTCTGTTTATGTTACATAATTTTAATTTAACTTACAATTGTATGAAGAGGGAATAACCAGACAGAGGTTTAGAAATTGACTCTGTTTATTGATTCTACTTTTTCCCCTTAGTGTTTTACAAAGAACTGTAAAAATTTTTCTGTGCATCTGAAGCCAGATTGCATATCAATGTAGACAGATTACAATAATGGTGAGATACACATACTCTAAAACCAAAATGCTACTATCTAAATCTCAACTATACTATTTGCTGTTAATGCAGGCAAATTACCAGTTTTTTTGCATTGGTACAAAATGATAAAACAACAGTACCTGTTTCATAAGATGAATTTAAGAATTAATTATGTTAACACACATGAAGCTCTTTGAAAATTAGGTGGCACAGATTGAGTCATTTTTGTTTGCTAATATTATTAAAATATTAATGTATTAGTCAGGGTTCTTCAGAGAAACAGAACTAATAAGATGTGAATATGTAGTTGGCCCTTGAATAACACAAGTTTGATATGAACAGGTCCATTTATATGTGGATTTTTTTTCCAATAAATACCTTTGTCTTTCTATATCCTTGCATTCACAAGGAAACATAAATAGAAAGAACAGTATTATTAATAGAAGAAACCCATGAATACAGAGGGCTGACTTTTCATATACATGGGTTCCTCAGGACCTAATGCAAGACCAGAGTATGCATGGATTTTGGTATATAAGGGGGTCCTGGGACCAATCCTTCAATCCTTTGGATATAACAAAGGATAATTTTTCTGTGTGTGTGTGTGTGTGCGTGTGTGCGTGTGTGTGTGTATGTGTGTGTGTGTGGAGAGAGAGAGAGACAAAGATTTATTTTAAGGAATTGGCTCATACAAACATGGAGGCTAGTAAATCTAAAATCAGAAGGATAGGACAACAGGCTGGAGACACAGGGAAGAACCAATGTTTCAGTTCAAGTTTAAAGGAAGTCAGCTGACAGAATTCTTTCTTGCTGAGGGGAGGTCAGGCTTTGTTTCAGTGAAGCCTCAACAAATCGGATGAAGCCCATTCGTGTTATGAAGGTAATCTGCTTTGCTCAAGGTCCACCTGACTTAAATGTTAATCTCATCCAAAAACTCCTTACTAGAATCATCAAGAATAATGTTTGACCAAATATCTGGACATTGTGGCCCAGCCCTGTTGACATATAAAATTAACTATCACAATTATCACAAAGAATAACATAGCATTCCCTTACATGAAATAATTCTCCTGACAAAGAAACAATCTCCATCTTTTGCATTTTATCCTCTAAATATAAAGAAGCACTTGATGCATTTAATTATTTTACTAATAGAGATATATAAGGAGTAAAATTTCTTTATTTCACTGCACTTAAGTTTGGCCTTTCAATTACTTCACTCCTCAGAATTATTTTGTATCTTATTAATAATTTTTTTTTCCACACTATCATGAAATAAAAATATAAATTATATTTCACAATATGGGTAGCAGACTGAATATAGAGTTGAAACTTCAACAACACTAGGATGAGGTGTGTTGACCTACTCTGTCACAGTTGAAAAATCTATGTATAACTTTTGTCTCCCCCAAATTGTAATAACTCATAGCCTCCTGCTGACCTTATTGATAACTTAAACAGTCCATTAACACATGTTTTATAGGTTATGTATACTGTACACTGTATTCTTACAATTGAGTAAGCAAAATAAAAGAAAATGTTATTGAGAAAATCATAATGAAGATAAGATATGTTTATTATTTATTAAGTGGAAGTGGGTCATTGAAAAGGTTTTCATTCTCATAGTCTCTACACTGATTAGGCTGAGGAGAGTCAAGAGGAGAAAGTTGTCCTGCTGCTTCAGGTGTGGCAGAAGCAAAAGAGGTGAATGAGGAAGCAGGAGAGGCAGTCACACTCAACTCACTGTAACTTTTATTGAAAAATAATCTACATGTAAGTGGACCTGCTCAGTTCAAACCCATGTTGTTTAAGGGCCAATGTATTTGCCAAATATAAGATGATTCCAGACATAATTATTTTATTGTTAAAACTGTGAAAGGAAAATATCTTGTGCTCCCAAAGTCACTAAAGAAAACTCAAGCTGGCAACTGCTTAGGGCAAACCTGCCTGCCATTAGATTCAAAGTCACCCCTCTGCCCACTGAGATAGATGAACATCTGGTTTGCCTCCTTTGGAAAGGCTAATCAGAAACTCCAAAGAATGTAACCATTTGTGTACCACCTATCTGTGCTTCTCTCCCAGCTTTGAGTCTTCCTATGTTTGCTTAAAATTGTCCCACCATTCCAGACCGAACCAATGTACTTCTTACACATATTGATTCATGACTCATGTCTCCCTAAAATGTATAAAACCAAGCAGTGCCCCAACCACCTTGGACACATGTCATCAGAATTTCCTGAGGCTGTGTCAAGGAGTGACCTCAGTTTTGGCAAAATCAACTTTCTTTTTTTTATTATTATTATATTTTAAGTTTTAGGGTACATGTGCACAATGTGCAGGTTTGTTACATAAGTATAAATGTGCCATGTTGGTGTGCTGCACACATTAACTCGTCATTTACATTAGGTATATCTCCTAATGCTATCCCTCCCCCCTCTCCCCACCCCACAACAGGCCCTGGTATGTGATGTTCCTCTTCCTGTGTCCCTGTGTTCTCATTGTTCAATTCCCACCTATGAGTGAGAACATACGGTGTTCGGTTTTTTGTCCTTGCGATAGTTTGCTGAGAATGATGGTTTCCAGCTTCATCCATGTCACTACGAAGGACATGAACTCATTATTTTTTATGGCTGCATAGTATTCCATGGTATATATGTGCCACATTTTCTTAATCCAGTCTATCATTGTTGGACATTTGGGTTGGTTCCAAGTCTTTGCTATTGTGAATAGTGCCATAATAAACATACGTGTACATGTGTCTTTATAGCAGCATGATTTATAACCCTTTGGGTATATACCCAGTAATGGGATGGCTGGGTCAAATGGTATTTCTAGTTCTAGATCCCTGAGGAATCGCCACACTGACTTCCACAATGGTTGAACAAGTTTACAGTCCCACCAACAGTGTAAAAGTGTTCCTATTTCTCCACATCCTCTCCAGCACCTGTTGTTTACTGACTTTTTAATGATTGCCATTCCAATTGGTGTGAGATGGTATCTCATTGTGTTTTGATTTGCATTTCTCTGATGGCCAGTGATGATGAGCATTTTTCCATGTGTTTTTTGGCTGCACAAATGTCTTCTTTTGAGAAGTGTCTGTTCATATCCTTTGTCCATTTGTTGATGGGGTTGTTTGTTTTTTTTCTTGCGAATTTGTTTGAGTTCTTTGTAGATTCTGGATATTAGCCTTTTGTCAGATGAGTAGACTGCAAGAATTTTCTCCCATTCTGTAGGTTGCCTGTTCACTCTGATGGTAGTTTCTTTTGCTGCGCAGAAGCTCTTTAGTTTAATTAGATCCCATTTGTCAATTTTGGCTTTTGTTGCCATTGCTTTTGGTGTTTTAGACATGAAGTCCTTGCCCATGCCTATGTCCTGAATGGTATTGCCTAGGTTTTATTCTAGGGTTTTTATGGTTTTAGATCTAACATTTAAGTCTTTAATCCATCTTGAATTTTTGTACAAGGAGGAAGGAAGGGATCCAGCTTCAGCTTTCTACATATGGCTAGCCAGTTTTCCCAGCACCATTTATTAAATAGGGAATCCTTTCCCCATTTCTTGTTTTTCTCAGGTTTGTCAAAGATCAGATAGTTGTAGATATATGGCATTATTTCTGAGGGCTCTGTTCTGCTCCACTGGTCTATATCTCTGTTTTGGTACCAATACAATGCCGTTTTGGTACCAATACAATGCCGTTTTGGTTACTGTAGCCTTGTAGTATAGTTTGAAGTCAGGTAGCGTGATGCCTCCAACTTTGTTCTTTTGCCTTAGGATTGATTTGGCAATGGTGAGCTCTTTTTTGGTTCCATATGAACTTTCAAGTAGTTTTTTTCAATTTTGTGAAGAAAGTCATTGGTAGCTTGATGGGGATGGCATTGAATCTTTAAATTACCTTGGGCAGTATGACCATTTTCACGATATTGATTCTTCCTACCCATGAGCATGGAATGTTCTTCCATTTGTTTGTATCCTCTTTTATTTCGTTGAGCAGTAGTTTGTAGTTCTCCTTGAAGAGATCCTTCACATCCCTTGTAAGTTGGATTTCTAGGTATTTTATTCTCTTTGAAGCAATTGTGAATGGGAATTCATTCATGATTTGGCTCTCTGTTTGTCTCTTATTGGTGTATAAGAATGCTTGTGATTTTTGCACATTGATTTTGTCTCCTGAGACTTTGCCGAAGTTGCTTATCAGCTTAAGGAGATTTTGGGCTGAGACGATGGAGTTTTCTAGATATACAATCATGTCGTCTGCAAACAGGGACAATTTGACTTCCTCTTTTTCTAATTGAATACACTTTATTTCCCTCTCCTGCCTGATTGCCCTGGCCAGAACTTCCAACACTATGTTGAATGTGAGTGGTGAGAGAGGGCATCCCTGTCTTGTGCCAGTTTTCAAAGGGAATGCTTCCAGTTTTTATCCATTCAATATGATATTGGCTGTGGGTTTGTCATAGATAGCTCTTATTATTTTGAGATACGTCCCATCAATATCTAATTTATTGAGAGTTTTTAGCATGAAGGGTTGTTGAACTTTGTCAAAGGCCTTTTCTACATCTATTTCTTATCTATGAGATAATCATGTGGTTTTTGTCGTTGGTTCTTTTTATATGCTGGATTATGTTTATTGATTTGCATATGTTGAACCAGTCTTGCATCCCAGGGATGAAACCCACTTGATCATGGTGGATAAACTTTTTGATGTGCTACTGGATTCACTTTGCCAGTATTTTATTGAGGATTTTTGCATCAATGTTCTTCAGGGATATTGGTCTAAAATTCTCTTTTTTTGTTGTGTCTTTGCCCGGCTTTGGTATCAGGATGACGCTGGCCTCATAAAATGAGTTAGGGAAGATTCCCTCTTTTTCTATTGATTGGAATAGTTTCAGAAGGAATGGTACCAACTCCTCATTGTACCTCTGGTAGAATTCGGCTGTGAATCCATCTGGTCCTGGACTTTTTTTTGGTTGGCAAGCCATTAATTATTGCTTCAATTTCAGAGTCTGTCATTGGTCTATTCAGAGATTCAACATCTTCCTGGTTTAGTCTTGGGAGGGTGTATGTGTCAAGGAATTTATCCATTTCTTCTAGATTTTTTAGTTTATTTGCATAGAGGTGTTTATAGTATTCTTTGATGGTAGTTTGTATTTCTGTGGGATCAGTGGTGATATCCCCTTTATCATTTTTTATTGCATATATTTGATTCTTCTCTCTTTTCTTCTCTATTAGTCTTGCTAGAAGTCTATCAATTTTGTTGATCTTTTCAAAAAGCCAGATTCTGGATTCATTGATTTTTTTTGAAGGACTTTTAGTGTGTCAATCTCCTTCAGTTCTGCTCTGATCTTAGTTATTTCTTGCCTTCTGCTAGCTTTTGAATGTGATTGCTCTTGTTTCTCTAGTTCTTTTAATTGTGATGTTAGGGGGTCATTTTTAGATCTTTCCTGCTTTCTCTTGTGGGCATTTAGTGCTATAAATGTCCCTCTACACCCTGCTTTGAATGTGTCGCAGAGATTCTGGTATATTTTGTCTTTGTTCTCACTGGTTTCAAAGAACATCTTTATTTCTGCCTTCATTTTGTTATGTAGCCAGTACTCATTGAGGAGAAGGTTGTTCAGTTTCCAGCACAGCAGTCTGAGATCAAACTGCAAGGCAGTAGCAAGGCTGGGTCAGGGCACCTGCCATTGTTGAGGCTTGAGTAGGTAAAAAAGTGGCCAGGAAGCTGGAACTAGGTGGAGCCCACCACAGCTCAAAGAGGCTAGCCTGCCTCTGTAGACTCCACCTCTGGGGGCAGGCCGTAGCCAAACAAAAGGCAGCAGAAACCTCTGCAGACTTAAATGTCCCTGTCTGACAGCCTTAAAGACAGTATTGGTTCTCCCAGCATGCAGCTTGAGGTCTGAGAATGGAGAGACTGCCTCCTCAAGTGGGTCCCTGAACCCCAAGTAGCCTAACTGGGAGGCACCCCCCACTAGGGGCAGACTGATACCTCACACGGCTGGGTACTCCTCTGAGACAAAACCTCCAGAGGAACGATCAGGCAGCAACATTTGCTGTTCACCAATATTCACTGTTCTGCAGCCTCCACTGCTGATACCCAGGCAAACGGGGTATGGAGTGGACCTGTGGCAAACTCCAACAGACCTGCAGCTGAGGGTCCTGACTGTTAGGAGGACAACTAACAAACAGAAAGACATCCATACCAAAACCCCATCTGTACGTCACTATCATCAAACACCAAAGGTAGATAAATCCACAAAGGTGGGGAAAAACAGAGAGAATAACTGAAAATTCTAAAAATCAGAGCACCTTTCCTCCTCCAAAGGAATGCAGCTCCTCACCAGAAATGGAACAAAGCTGGATGGAGAATGACTTTGATGAGTTGAGAGAAGAAGGCTTCAGAAGATCAAGCTTCTCTGAGGTAAAGGAGGAAGTTCAAACCCATGGCAAACATGTTAAAAACTTTGAAAAAAGATTAAACAAATGGCTAAACAATGCAGAGATGTCCTTAAAGGACCTGATGGAGCTGAAAACCAAGGCACGAGAACTATGTGACAAATGCACAAGCTTCAGTAGCTGATTCGATCAACTGGAAGAAAGGTTATCAGTGATGGAAGATCAAATGAATGAAATGAAGTGAGAAAAGAAGTTTAGAGAAAAAAGAATAAAAGGAAATGAACAACACCTCCAAGAAATATAGGACTATGTGAAAAGACCAAATCTACATCTGATTGGTGTATCTGAAAATGATGAGAATGGAACCAAGTTGGAAAACCCTCTGCAGGATATTATCCAGGAGAACTTCCCCAGTCTAGCAAGGCAGGCCAACATTCAAATTCAGGAAATAGAGAGAACGCCAAGAAGATACTCCTCAAGAAGGGCAAATCCAAGACACATAATTGTCAGATTCACCACAGTTGAAATGAAGGAAAAAATGTTAAGGGCAGCCAGAGAGAAAGGTCGGGTTACCCACAAAGGGAAGCCCATCAGACTATCAGCTGATCTCTCAGCAGAAACTCTACAAGCCAGAAGAGAGTGGGGGTGAATATTCAACATTCTTAAAGAAAAGAATTTTCAACCCAGAATTTCATATCCAGCCAAACTAAGCTTCATAAGTGAAGGAGAAATAAAATGCTTTACAGACAAGCAAATGCTGAGAGATTTTGTCACCACCAGGCCTGCCCTAAGAGAGCTCCTGAAGGAAGCACTAAACATGGAAAGGAACAAACCAGTACCAGCTAACTGTAAAACCTGTACCAGCCACTGTAAAACATGACAAATTGTAAAGACCATTGAGGCTAGGAAGAAACTGCATCAACTAACGAGCAAAATAACCAGCTAACATCATAATGACAGTCAGGTTTAGTAAGGAAAGTTGTAAAGCAAAGAGACTAAAATTGTGTAAAAAAAGGTCTTGTTTGGTTAACTTTAGTCCTAAAGTAAAATGGTTATTAAAAAAAATTAGGACAAAATGAAAAGTCCACTCATGTTATGGATGGTCTTTGTAAGTTATATGTAGTTTTTTCCTGTTTCTATATATATCTGTCTTTGTACACATGCAGACAAAATAGAATGTTGGAAAAGTTTAGCTAGTATAATATTCTTTAAAACCTGATAGAAGTTGGGCACAGTGGCTTATGCCTGTAATCCCAGAACTTTGGGAGGCTGAAGGAGGGTGGATCATGAGGTCAAGAGTTTGAGAACAGCCTTGCCAATATGGTGAAACCCTGTCGGTACTAAAAATACAAAAATTAGCTGAGCATGGTGGCAAATGCCTGTAGTCCCATCAGTTTGGGAGGCTGAGGCAGGAGAATTGCTTGAACCAGGGATGTGGAGGTTGCAGTGAGCCAAGATCACACCATTGCACTCCAGCGTCGGTGACAGAGCAAGACTCTATTTCAAAAATTAAAAATAAATTGAGAGATGAGGCCAACTGGGCTTCTGTGTTGGGTGGGGACTTGGGGAACTTTCTGTCTAGCTAAAGGATTGCAAACACACCAATCAGCGCTCTGTGTCTAGCTAAAGGTTTGTAAATACACCAATCAGCACTCTGTGACTAGCTAATTGGGTGGGGACTTGGAGAACTTTTGTGTCTAGCTAAAGGATGGTAAACATACCAATCATCACTCTGTGTCTAGCTAAAGGTTTGTAAACGCACCAATCAGCACTCTGTCAAAATGGACCAATCAGCTCTCTGTAAAATGGACCAATCAGCTCTCTGTAAAATGGATCAATCAGCAGGATGTGGTTGGGGCCAGAAAAGGGAATAAAAGCAGGCCACCTGAGCCAGCAGCAGCAACACACTTGGGTCCCCTTCCACACTGTGGAAGCTTTGTTCTTTTGCTCTTCACAATAAATCTTGCTGCTGCTCACTCTTTGGCTCCACGCCACCTTTAAGAGCTGTAAAACCCACCGTGAAGGTCTGCAGCTTCACTCCTGAAGCCAGCAAGACCACAACCCACCAGGAGGAATGAACAACTCTGGATGCACCACCTTTATGAGCTGTTACACTCATCGCGAGGGTCCGCAGCTTCATTCTTGAAGTCAGCGAGACCAAGATCCCACTGAAAGAAACCAATTCTGGACACATTTTGGTGACCACAAGGGGACCATTACCTATCTCCAAGCGGTGAGTACCATCGGACCCCTTTCACTTGCTATTCTGTCCTATTTTTCCTTAGAATTTGGGGGCTAAATACCAGGCACCTATCAGCCAGTTAAAAGCGACTAGCGCGGCCACTGGACAAAGACATGGGTGTCAGGCTTTCTGGGAAAGGGCTCTCTAACAACCACTGAGTCTTTGGTGTTGGGAGCATTGGTTTGCCTGGAACCAGCTTCCACTTTTCCTGTACTTCTGGTATGAGCCAAGGGTTGACAGAGAGGAAAGCCATTCAGCTCCAGGGTCCCGACAAGCTGGTTGACCCTGCAGCCATGAGCAGAACTCTCAAAGGCATGTCACCCAAGCGAGACTCGCCCATCTATCCTATCTATCCTGACCCTTCCCCCCTGGGTCCTAATGCCTGCCAGAAAAACTTCCTCTCACCTCTCTTCTCCAAGGCTAGCACCACTTCTAAAAATCACTCCCTGTCTCTGGTGCTTTCCTAGTTTCTCCAATAAGAATGATTTCTAGTATAAACTCAAGGACTCTATTCCCTTCTTCAGGCACCTGACCTCAACAATCAGACACAATTTTTGTCCAAAGCCCCATCGTAGGGGGGACTATCTGGAATTTTAGGATCCCCCCTCAGACAAGCAGGCCTAACAAAAGCTATTCCTGAATATAGGATATGGGGAGCCTCAGAAATTGTATCCTACCTATTCATATAAGTGAGGATGAAAGGTGTCACTCTTCCAACCCTGGAGATTGCTTCCCTCCCTCAGGGTATGGCCCTTCACTTCATTTTTGGGGCATAACATCTTTATAAGACACAGGTAAGGTCCCAATACTAACAGGAGGATGCTTAGGACTCCAACAGGTTTTTGAGAATGTGTCAGTAAGGGCCACTAAATCTGAATTTTCTCAGTTCTCTTTGTGGTCTAAGAGGAAAGGCAAGGGTGCAGGTTTTCCAGAATGTGTCGGTAAGGGCCACTAAATCTGACCTTCCTCAGTACTCTTTGTGGTGCAAGAGGAAAACTAGTGTTTCTGCTGCTGCATTGGTGAGCACAACTATTCCAATCAGCAGGGTCCAGGGACCTTTGCGGGTTCTTGGGCAGGGGTTTTTTCTGCTGCTGTGTTGGTGAGCACAACTATTCCAATCAGCAGGGTCCAGGGACCATTTTGGGTTCTTGGGCAGCGGGAGAAAAAAACAAACCAAAACCACAGGTGGTTTTGTCTTTCAGATGGGAAACACTCAGGCATCAACAGGCTCACCCTTGAAATGCATCCTAAGCCACTGGGACCAATTTGACCCATAAACCCTGAAAAAGAGGCAGCTCATTTTTTTCTGCACTATGGCCTGGCCCCAAAATTCTCTCTCTGATGGGGAAAAAAGGCCACCTGAGGGAAGTATAAATTACAATGCTATCCTTCTGTTTGACCTTTTCTGTAAGAGGGAAGGAAATTGGAATGAAATACCTTACGTCCAAGCTTTCTTTTCATTGAAGGAGAATACATAACTAGGCAAAGCTTGCAATTTACATCCCACAGGAGGACATTTCAGCTTACCCCCATATCCTAGCCTCCCTATAGCTCCCCTTCCTATTAATGATAATCCTCCTCTAATCTCGTCCACCCAGAAGGAAACAAGGAAAGAAATCTCCAAAGGACCACAAAAACCCCCAGGCTAACGGTTATGTCCCCTTCAAGTTGTAGGGGGAGGGGAATTTGGCCCAACCTGGGTACATGTCCCCTTCTCCCTCTCTGATTTAAAGCAGATCAAGGCAGACCTGGGGGAGTTTTCAGATGATCCTGATAGGTGCATAGATATCCTACAGGGTCTAGGGCAAACCTTCAACCTCGCTTGGAGAGATGTCATGCTATTATTAGATCAAACCCTGGCCTTCAATGAAAATAATGCGGCTTTAGCTGCAGCCCAAGAGTTCAGAGATACTTGGTATCTTAGTCAAGTAAATTATAAAATGACAGCCGAAGAAAGGGACAAATTCCCTACCAGTCAGCAAGCCATCCCCAGTATGGATCCCCACTGGGACCTTGACTCAGATCATGGGGACTGGAGTCATAAACATCTGTTGACCTGTGTTCTAGAAGGACTAGGGAGAAATAGGAAAAAGCCCATGAATTATTCAATGATGTCCACCATAACTCAGGGAAGGGAAGAAAATTCTTCTGCCTTCCTCGATCAGATACAGGAGGCCTTAAGAAAATATACTCCCCTGTCATCCGAATCACTTGAGGGTCAATTGATTCTAAAAGATAAATTTATTACCCAGTCAGCCACAGATATCAGGAGAAAGCTCCAAAAGCAAGCCATGGGCCCTGAACAAAATCTGGAGGCATTATTAAACCTGGGAACCTCAGTGTTCCATAATAGGGACCAAGAGGAGTAGGCCCAAAAAGAAGAGCAAGATCAGAGAAAGGCTGCAGCTTTAGTCATGGCCCTCAGACAAACAAACCTTGGTGGTTCAGAGAGGACAGAAAATGGAGCAGGCTAATCACCCAGCAGGGCTTGTTATCAGTGTGGTTTACAAGGACACGTTAAAAAATATTGTCCAATGAGAAACAAGCCACCCCCTTGTCCATGTCCACTATGCTGAGGCAATCACTGGAAGGTGCACTGCCACAGAGAACAAAGGTTCTCTGGGTCAGAAGCCCCACACCAGATGATCCAACAACAGGATTGAGGGTGCCCGGGGCAAGAGCCAGCTCATGTCATCACCCTCACTGAGCCCCGGGTACATTTAACCATTGAAGGCCAGGAAATTGACTTCCTCCTGGACACTGATATGGCCTTATCAGTGCTAATCTTCTGTCCTGGACTACTGTCCTCAAGTTCTGTTACCATCCAAGGAATCCTGGGACAGCCTGTAACCAGGTATTTCTCCTACCTCCTTAGTTGTAATTGGGAGACTTTGCTCTTTTCACATGCCTTTCTTGTTATGCCTGAAAGTCCCACACCCTTATTAGGGAGGGATATATTAGCCAAAGCTGGAGCTATTATCTACATGAATATGGGGAACAAGTTACCCATTCATTATACCTGACTTAAGGAGGGAATCAACCCTGAAGTCTGTGCATTGGAAGGACAATTTGGAAGGGCAAAAAATGCCCACCCAGTCCAAATCAGGCTAAAAGACCACACCACTTTTCCTTATCAAAGGAAATATCCTTTAAGGCTTAAAGCTCATAAAGGATTACAGGATATTGTTAAACATTTAAAAGCTCAAGGCTTAGTAAGGAAATATAGCAGTCCCTCCAATACCCCAATTCTAGGAGAACAAAAACCAAATGGTCAGTGGAGACTAGTGCAAGATCTCAGACTCATCAATGAGGCAGTAATTCCTCTATATCCAGTTGTACCCAACCCCTGTACCCTGATCTCTCAAATACCAGAGGAAGCAGAATGGTTCACTGTTCTGGGCCTCAAGGATGCCTTCTTCTGTATTCTCCTGCACTCTGACTCCCAGTTTCTCTTTGCCTTTGAGGATCCCACAGACCACACGTCCCAACTTACATGGACAGTCTTGCCCCAGGGGTTTAGGGATAGCCCTCGCCTGTTTGATCAGGCACTGGCCCAAGGTCTAGGCCACTTCTCAAGTCCAGGCACTCTGGTCCTTCATAATGTGGATGATTTATTTTTGGCCACAAGTTAGGAAGCCTCATGCCAGCAGGCTACTCTAGATCTCTTGAACTTTCTAGCTAACCAACGGTACAAGGTGTCTACGTTGAAGGCTCAGCTTTGTCTACAGCAGGTCAAATATCTAGGCCTAATCTCAGCCAGAGGAATCAGGGCCCTCAGCAAGGAACACATACAGCCTATACTGGCTTATCCTTGCCCTAAGACATTAAAACAGTTGGGGGGGTTTCTTGGAATCACTGGCTTTTGCCAACTATGGATTACCAAATACAGCAAGATAGCCAGGCCCCTATATACTCTAATGAAGGAGACCCAGAGGGCAAATACTCATCTAGTAGAATGGGAACCAGGGGCAGAAACAGCCTTCAAAAACTTAAAGCAGGCCCTAGTACACGTTCCAGTTTTAAGCCTTCCCACAGGACAAAACCTCTTTATACATCACAGAGTCAGCAGGGATAGCTCTTGGCGTCCTTAGTCAGACTCGTGGGACAAATCCACAACCAGTGGCATACCTAAGTAAGGAAACTGATGTAGTAGCAAAAGGCTGGCCTCACTGTTGAAGGGTAGTTGCGGCGATGGCTGTCTTAGTGTCAGAGGCTATCAAGGTAATACAAGGAAAGGATCTCACTCTCTGGACTGCTCATGATGTAAATGGCATACTAGGTGCCAAAGGAAGTTTATGGCTATCAGACAACTGCCTATTTAAATACCACGCACCACACCTTGAGGGACCAGTGCTTCAAATACATATGTGTCTGGCCCTCAACCCTGCCACTTTTCTCCCAGAGGATGGGGAACCAATCGAGCATGACTGCCAACAAATTATAGTCGAGATTTATGCTGCCTGAGATGATCTCTTAGAAGTCCCCTTCGCTAATCCTGACCTTAACCTATATAGTGATGGAAGCTCATTTTGTAGAATGGGATGTGAAGGGCAGGTTATGCCATAGTTAGTGATGTAACCATACTTGAAAGGAAGCCTCTTCCTCCAGGGACCAGAGCCCAGTTAGCAGAACTAGTGGCACTTACCCAAGCCTTAGAACTGGGAAAGGGAAAAAGAATAAATGTGTATACAGATAGTAAGTATGCTTATCTAATCCTACATGCTCATGCTGCAATATGGAAAGAAAAGGAGTTCCTAACCTCTGGGGGAACCCCCATTAAATACAAGGAAATTATGGAGTTATTGCATGCAGTGCAAAAACCCAAGGAGGTGGCAGTCTTACACTGCTGAAGCCATCAAAAAGGGGAAGGAGAGGGGAGAACAGCAGCATAAGCGGCTGGCAGAGTCAGGGAAGGACCAGCAGAAAAGAAAGAGAGAAAGAGACAGAAAGCCAGAGAGAGAGAGAGAGAGAGACAAAGAAGGAGTCAGAGAGAGACAGAGAGAAGAAGAGACAGGAGGCAAAGTCAAAGAAGGAAAGAGAGGAAGAGACAGAGGGAGTCAGAGAGAAAGAGAGAAACAGACAAAGAAGAAGTCAAAGAGAGACAAAAAGAGAGATAGAAGTAGTAAAGAAAAAACAGTGTACCCTATTCCTTTAAAAGCCAGGGTAAATTTAAAACTTATAGTTGATGATAATTGAAGGTCTTCTATCTTTAACAACTCTCCTTACCCCTTTAATGGAATCCCTTTACTATTTCATCATGTTATTAAGCAGCATACTAACCATACTCTTTGCAGTATGACTACATACTGTAGCTCCTCCTGGGACAAAAATCTTTATCGCATCAACCTTCTTTCTAACTTCCTTCCTTCTGACAGGAATTTACTCCTACCTTTAACTCAGACTGGATAAGATTATCTCATCTTCCAGAGCACCTTCTTTACCTTCCTATTTACTCTTTACCTATCTATGCTTCCTGCTGCCCTGGATACCTCATACAATCACCCCTCCCCTTCCACTAGATCCTAATTGCCTCTACAAGACTCTCAACTTAACTCACTCTCTGTTAAACCAGTCCAATCCTTCCCTGGCAAATGAGTGTTGGCTTTGTATCTCTCTATAAACCTCTGCTTAAGTTGCCACTCCCCTTCCATCAAAAAACTGGGTGTTTACCAACTTAACTTACCACCCTTTTTATGAAGGAAAAGACCCTTTCTGACTTCTAAATATGCAATCATTAGCCGACTTTCCCATCTCTGATAGGACCAAGAATACCCTAACATGACGTGCAATCCAACTTTTACGTTCTTACATTTCCAACCTCACCTATTACACAAGCAATGAAAAGCCCATACATGGCCCTGTAACTATAAATACCATCTTAACTTTCCAAGCCCGTTTATGCATCCAATGCGACCTGTTATCAGTCCTGTCCCTGGGGCACCTACTACCCCATCAATGTAATTACACCCTACAACTTCAAGCCCCACCTGATCATAGTAACTTCCGAGTCACTCAAACAGCTCCATTCAGATGGTTTGTCTGCTTCTTGGCACCCCCAAAAATCATCGCCTCCTCCCTGCTTAACAAACAGTCCAGGTTTTGTAATGGCAAACATACTCCCTGCATGACCATTCACACCTGGACCCCCTGCAGCAGTGCCCCCACCACTAGCGAATGTCTTCTCATCCCCTCTTTCAATCACTCTCTCAAATGATTCCTATTAGATAAAAAATGGTTTCTTCTCCAATGGGAAAATAGAACACAGGGAGCCACTCAGTTTCCTCCCAAAACCCCTTTCCAGTTGCTCACTGGAGCTACCTTGGCAAATACTCTAGGAGTATGGGAAAATGAAAACAACAAATTCAAATTCATACACCTTTTTAACATATACAAGTTCTGTCTACCCAGCTAAGGTATATTCTTCTTATGTGGAACATTGACCTATATCTACCTCCCCGCTATCTGGACAGGCACCTGCACCTTAGTCTTTCTAAGTCCCAACATTAACATTGCTCCAGGAAATCAGACCCTATCAGTACCCCTCAAAGCTCAAGTCCATCAGTGCAGAGCCATACAACTAATACCCCTACTTACAGGGTTAGGAATGGCTACTGCTACAGGAACCGGAATAGCCAGTTTATCTACTTCATTATCCTACGACCACACACTCTCAACGGATTTCTCAGACAATATGCAAGAAATAATGAAATCTATCCTTACTCTACAATCCCAAACAGAGTCTTTGGCATCAGTGACTCTCCAAAGCCACTGAGGCCTAGACCTCCTCATTGCTGAGAAAGGAGGACTCTGCACCTTCTTAGGGGAAGAGTGTTGTTTTTACACCAACCAGTCAGGGATAGTATGAGATGCCACCTGGCATTTACAAGAAAAGCCTTCTGAAATCAGACAACACCTTTCAAACTCTTATACCAACCTCTGGAGTTTGGCATCATGGCTTCTCCCCTTTCTAGGTCCCGTGGCATCCATCTTGCAGTTATTTGGCTTTGGGCCCTGTATTTTTAACCTTCTTGTCAGATTTGTTTCCTCTAGAATCGAGGCCATCAAGCTACAGATGGTCTTACAAACGGAACCCCAAATGAGCACAACTAACAACTTCTACCAAGGACCCCTGGACCAACCCACTGGCCCTTTCACTGTCCTAAACAGTTCCCCTCTGGAGGACACTACAACTGCAGGGTCCTTTCTTCTCCCTTATCCAGCAGGAAGTAGCTAGAGCAGTCATCAGCCAATTCCCAACAGCAGTTGGGGTGTGCTGTTTAGAGCGGGAATTGAGAGGTGAAGCTGGCTGGGCTTCCAGGTTGGGTGGGTCTTGGGGAACTTTTTTGTCTAGCTAAAGGATTGTAAACACACCAATCAGTGCTCTGTGTCAAGCTAAAGGTTTGTAAAAGCACCAATCAGCACTCTGTGACTAGCTAATCGGGTGGGGACTTGGAGAACTTTTGTGTCTAGCTAAAGGATTGTAAATGCACCAATCAGCACTCTGTCAAAATGGACCAATCAGCTCTGTAAAATGGACCAATCAGCTCTCTGTAAAATGGACCAATCAGCAGGATGTGGGTGGGGCCAGATAAGGGAATAAAAGCAGGCCACCCAAGCCAGCAGTGGCAACCCGCTCGGGTCCCCTTCCACGTGTGGAAGCTTTGTTCTTTTGCTCTTCACAATAAATCTTGCTGCTGCTCACTCTTTGGATCCATGCCACCTTTAAGAGCAATAACACTCACTGCAAAGGTCTCCAGCTTCACTCCTGAAGCCAGCGAGACCACGAACCCAAGGGGAGCAATGAACAACTCCGGATGTGCCACCTTTATGAGCTGTAACACTCACTGCGAGGGTCCATGGCTTCATTCTTGAAGTCAGTGAGACCAAGAACTCACCAGAAGGAACCAATTCCAGACACACCAGCAGTTTGGGAGGCTGAGGCAGGAGAATTGCTTGAACCTGGGAGGTGGAGGTTGCAGTGAGCCAAGATCACGCCACTGCACTCCAGCCTGGGCAACAGAGCAAGACTCTGTCTCAAAAAATAAAAATAAATAAATAAACTGATAGAAAATTGGGGAAATTTGGAATTTTGCTAATTAACATTGCTCATAGTTAAGAATCTTAATTTTGATGAAGATAAAAAATAAATATTATGAAGAAGTACATTGAGAGTTTGGCAATTTTTTTTTCTTTTCTTTTCTTTTCTTTTCTTTTTTTTTTTTTTTTTGAGAGGGATTCTCACTCTGTTGCCCAGGCTGGAGTACAGTGGCAAGATGTTGGCTCACTGCAACCTCTACCTCCAAAGCAATTCTCCTGCCTCAGCCTCCTGAGTAGCTGGGATTACAGGTGCCCACCACCATGCCCAGATAATTTTTCTATTTTAGTAGAGGTGGTGTTTCACCATGTTGGCCAGGCTGTTTTTGAATTACTGACCTTAAGTGATATGCCTGCTTTTGCCTTCCAAAGTGCTGCAATTACAGGCATGGGCCAGCACACCCTTCCTGGCAATTCTGTATTAATGTAGTTAAGCATGAAGCCAAATTTCACTCACATGCTTGCATTGCTTTATGCTATAGTTGCTATATTGCATAGATGGTCTAGCACTAAAGTAATTACTGGTCATGTATCTAAGTAAATTTTTTAATTGCACAAAATGGATAGTGTTATCAGTGGATTTAAAGACATTAATTTGTATACCAGGAACGAAATATCTATTATGTGTTCTTTTAGGCTCTAGATAATACTCTAGCCTCCAAGGTAATCTGAGTAGGAGAAAAATTGGGGGTTGGTTTTCTGTTTGTTTGTTTTTGTTTTAATTGTTATTTATTTGCTGTATGATCTTTTTTTGGGTTTTAATTCTGTATGCATATGTTAAAACTATTTTTTTTAGTTTCTAATGGAAGGTTTTTATTTGGTTCTATGAATAGTCATTGTGTTTATTATGCATTTCCAACAATTCATTATTTGTTCTTTTTATTTAGAATTCTAAGCTACCTTTGTCAAACCTGAAAAAATTGATAAAGGACACCAGCCATTTAAAATTTGATTGGTTATGCTTACTTCTGCTGCTCAAGAAAACTACAAAAGCTTTAGGAGTCCTGGCCAAAAAAAATCCCCAAAACCTATTTTACAAGCTCTGAGCAGAAATAGTACACTATTTATTTTGTTATTTAAAAAAGCAGGGGAGAATAAAAATGTTTAAGTAGTGTCTATCTCCAAGGTAATTCAACTTAATCAATGATTTGAGTTGGTTTCAGATCTTTCCCATTGGGTAATGAAGAAAAACTGTGATGTGGGTACAAAATTATAATGTTAAAGAATTATTGGCCTTATATTTAAGGAAGTTATATTGATTGGGAATTTTCTCAAACTACTTTAGTTGTGCTTACTATTAATAAAATTAAATGACATTCATTAGCATTATGTAGTGCTAGAACTGTGAGACTTTCTAGTGACCTTTGATCCTGAGCCACTTATCTTTGATGGACCTTTATGTGTGTACTTGAAAACAAAAATATTCAAGTGTGACACTGGTTTGAAGATTTTAGTGATGAAAGTGACCTAATCAGTTGTCAGTACTGTATCTAGAAACCAATTTTAGAAATGCATGATGATGCTCTTCAAATAGTTGAAAAGGAATTATTGGGTGCTTTTGTTCTTAGTTTTTCCTTGTTTTATTGTAAAATATTTAAGTGAAAAGAGATTATTTATCCTTATATTGAACTTTCAAAACTAAAATTTGCATTTACTTTTTTCTAATGATGGAGAGAAAAGTTAATTGTCTTACTTAAAGTTTGGCATAGGACCTAGTACATTTTCAGTGCTCTTGATCACAGTTCTGTCACTAGAATGCCAGCAATTAGACATATGCAGTGAGTAATCAAATTACTTCAATACAGTGGTTTGAAATGCTACAGACAGTAATTCATAGACACCAAATCAGAGTGTTTTAATTTGTGACATGTTAGAGAGTATGATAGAACTTTCTGTAGTATAAATGTTCTTTTAACTAATTATTGTGTTGTTAAGTTACAGGGCTTTGACTCTCTGGATCTGAAGAAGGCACCAATCCCTGCTAAACTGTGAGTATTGAAACCAGCTGCAGCATCGTCTTCAGACTCAGGAGAAGCTGACAATCAAAATGAACTGCTTTTGTGAGACATGGGGCCAGAAATTAAAACTATTAAATCATTATTAAATTCCTCTAGGACCAGGGACTATTGGGAAAATGAGAGCACATGTGATTCTAAGGGCTGATTTTGAGGGATAAAATTAATTCACAGTTTTTCTATAAATTAAACATTAATATCAAAAGTACACTGATGCAAGTCTAGCATCTGAGCCTGTGTGTTGGAATAACGGGGTTCTTTTGGAACATTAATCTCATTTTTTTTTTATTGATCTTCTTTTTAATAGAAAATCATAAAAAGTTATAAAAAGTTTATGGAAATCTTACCTATGGTCGGTCTGATTTAAATTAGATTTGTTTAAAAGATTTTATTAAAATTAGCTTTAACTTTAATAATATACCATTCAAAGGTAAAATTTGGTTTTCTCTTTTGAAGAAAATTTTTATGTAAAAGAGGATACAAGATTTGTGTTTACCTTTTGAGTAAATTGCAGGAAAACAATGGGGGGAGACACAAATTTAGTTGGTCTATGCCTTCTTAAGTATTATGTCTTATTATTTGGGAAACAATCTCCTTTCTATCAAAAGATAAATGTTTTGTTTCATCATATTGGCTAAATGAATGACTATTATATATATAGTGACCTGTTATTCTATTTTGTGATATCAGGTGTCTTAAAACTGATATTTTCAGGCCGGGCACAGTGACTCACACCTGTAATCCCAGCACTTTGGGAGGCCGAGGTGGGTGGATCACGAGGTCAGAGGATCGAGACCATCCTGGCTAACACTATGAAACCCCGTCTCTACTAAAAATACAAAAAAATGAGCCAGGTGTGGTGGCAGTTGCCTATAGTCCCAGCTACTCAGGAGGCTGAGGCAGGAGAATGGCATGAACCTGGGGGGCGGAGCTTGCAGTGAGCAGAGATCACGTGACTGCACTCCAGCATGGGCAACAGAGCCAGACTGCATCTCAAAAAAAAAGAAAAACAAACTGATATTTTCAAGATCAATATTTCAAGTTCTAAATTCAGTCTTTTTGACGTCAAACTAACTTTCTGGATATGAGGTTCCCTGAAGTCCAAGAGACACATATTAGGTTTACTAAGCTTTTGTGTTATGATAGAATTATGCAGGAAGCATTGTCAAAATTCAGTGGTGTTTAGCTTCCTTGTATGTTGTAGGATTGTATGAGATTTTAAAAATTCTGATATGTCTTAGTAATAGTTATGATTATTATGTCAACTTGTGGTATGCCACAGAAACAACCAAATTTCCTTGTCAACTGTGTCTTTAACTGTGACTATCTTAAGATTTTTATTATCCAAATTTTATGTTTTCCTTTGATCCTTCTCAAAACAATGGCATAATCAGCTACAGTCCAGGGCTTGCTTTATGGAGGGAGTTCATGAAAAGGACTCTTTAATGCAGATTTCTGATAACTTTGGATATTGTGCCATCACATTAGGGAAAAAAAAAACATGCTCTGCACTAATTGAAAGGCCGATGTGTTTATAAAGATTACTAACCCAATATGAAACAAGAGCTGATTGCATGGACTGAACTATTAGAGGAGTGAAGTAATTTTTATGTCTTTTTTTTGCTTGGAATATTGCTGATTCTTTTTTTTTTTTCATGAACTGTAGATTTTCCTGTGAGCTATTTATAGCCTTGATATATACTTCAAGTGTATTGAGTATACATTTTCTTTTTTTTTTTTTTTTTCAGATGGAGTCTCACCCTGTCCCCCAGGCTGGAGTGCGGTGGCATGATCTCAGCTTACTGCAACCTCCACTACCTCAGTTCAAGTGATTCTCCTGCCTCAGCCTCCTGAGTAGCTGGGATTACAGGCACCCACCACCACGCCTGGCTAATTTTTGTATTTTCAGTAGAGACGGGGTTTCGCCACTTTGGCCAGGCTGGCTCGAACTCCTGACCTCAGATGATCTGCCTGTCTTGGCCTCCCAAAGTGCTAGGATTGCAGGTATGAGCCACCACACCCGGCCTTCAGTATACATTTATAAACACAATTTGAGTCATATTTCTCTCTCTCTCTCTTTCTGTGCCTAATTGCCCCAGTATTAAAACTATTTGTGAATATTCATAATTCATAGCAATATATTTGTTTGCATACATTTAATAAGAAACTGTTTCTTTTATAATGAGACTCAGTTAAGAGACCTGGTTATTTTTCCAGAGCTTAGGCTAAAATGATGCTGTGAAAGGTTCCAGCAAAATTAGTTTAGGAAAACCTAAATGGGCAATTCTTGTACTCTGAGTGGGCAATCAGGCCAAGTATACGGTACTGATGCTGTTTTGCAGGTGGATTGGTCCTGCTGTGATTTGTTTTTAGTGGAAGTAGGGGATCAGAGAGAAACATTGTGTTTCAGAAGAAAATCCTAGCATTAGATTAACTTTTGATTCCTGGGTAGCCACATGGTCACCCATTGTATGGAGCTCCCTATGATAGTCCTCCTCAGCATGAAGCAGTCAGGAAGATTGATGACCAGATTCCCCATGCTGGAGTGCAGTGGTGAGATCTTGGCTCACTGCAAGCTCTGCCTCCCGGGTTCACACCATTCTCCTGCCTCAGCCTCCTGAGCAGCTGGGACTACAGGTGCCTGACACCACACTTGGCTAAATTTTTGTATTTTTAGTAGAGACAGGGTTTCACCATGTTAGCCAGGATGGTCTCAAACTCCTGACCTTGTGATCCACCCACCTCAGCCTCCCAAAGTGCTGGGATTACAGGTGTAAACCACCGCTCCCGGCCTATAATTTTTTTATCTAAGTTCCTTCCTCAGGAAAGGAACTTCAGGCCTCTCAAAAAAGTATTAAAGAACCGAAACTCACCAAATCACCACATCCAGACAGTGAGATGGCTAACCTTCGTTCATCATGATTGCTTTCTTTCCCTTCATTTGTTCCTGTTTTGTTATACATTGTTTCATTTTTTTTCCTGCTATATAAACTACTAGTTTTAGTTTCTCAGGGTGATGGATTTGAGATTGAATTCTCATCTCCTCAGCTGCAATGACCGATTAAAGCCTTTTTCCTTGGCAATAGTCCTCATCTTAGTCATTGGATTTCTGTGCAGAGAGCAGCAAGACCCACATCAAACCCTCATGTTTTGGTAACAAAATGACCATAGATTTTTCATTTATAATTAAATTATCTTTTCTCTACAGTCAATCATGATGTTCCATGTGTCAAGCATAACAATGAAAATTATAAATTAAACATTAAGAATGATAAAAGACTATAACACTTTAAAACTAATATTAAAAGTAAAACAGCACAAACCAAATTTATGAATTTAAATAAATAGTAAGATTAAAAATAATGTATAACTGTAAATAAAAATTATATAATGAAAATGAACAAAAATGACATAATATTTTCTCACAAAACTAGAGATAAGATTTTTAATATATCTAAAATAAATGCATCTTTAGTGAGGTTAAGTTACTATATTAAATAGTTTAAAGAAATTATAGTTTCTAAAGGTTATAATTTATTTATTTATTGGTGTATATATATACTTTTTAATATATAGTTATTTATTTGTATATATTTTATTTATTTGTATTTTTATATTTATTTTATTTATTTATTTTTGAGACTAAGTCTCTCTGTTGCCCAAGCTGGAGTGCAGTGACAGCAACCTCAGCTCACTGCAACTTCCGCCTCCTGGCTTCAAGCAATTCTCCTGCCTCAGTGTCCAGAGCACCTGGGATTACAGGTATCTGCCACCATGCCTGGCTAATTTTGTATTTTTAGTAGATATGGGCCTACTAAACTCCAACAAATTTACAAGAAAAAAACAAACAACCCCATCAAAAAGTGGGCGAAGTATATGAACAGACACTTCTCAAAAGTATATATATACTTATATACTATATGTATTATATAAACTCCCATATATATATATATAGTTCCTATTAGTTATGTCCCTCTAGAGCACCCTAATACAACTGCCTTTTATCTCTTTAGTCCAGAATATGTTGTCAATATGCATTGAAATAATCATTTCTTTTTAACTTCATCTCCACATTTAAAAAAGTAATTTTGTATCTATCCCAATGTAGTCAGTTTGAGAAATATTAGTAGAAACAATATTTTTTTCTGGTTGTATGTTTTCTACATATGTGGGTTTCATAAAAATAATATATTTATTTGGGGAGATATTAAAATTACAAATATTAAAAATCAGAAAAAAATCTATTATATCTTTTTAATTTGTAAATGCCTTTCCAATGTCATTTTTAATATACTATAATAGTATTTTAGACAATTTTAATCAAGCTACTTTTTTACATTTTTACCTCCATTCTCTCAGAATGTAAAAGCAACTTTTAATGACAATAATGCTGTACTGTACTTGTGCTGCTCCTCCTCCTGCTTTTAAGCAAGACATAAACTATAAGTGCACATTTTATTAAAAAGAATGTAAAAAAAATTGCATTCAGATTTTAATTTGTGTGAGATTGATTTTTATGGAATTAACTTTTCAGAATCCTTTTAAATTTGCTTAAAACTTCTCTATGAATGCTCCTTCTCAAAATTTAATTATGATTTATATATATATATATAAAACATATATGCGCTATGATCTATTTAAAGTTGCAGGTTCTTAATGAAGGAAATGCAAATTTAAAAATCAATATTTTTCAATACATATTCAATTATAAAAATATCTGTAAATTAGATTACAAAATTGACTATGTTACCCTAATATCAGGGGTTCAGTCTAGGTCCTGCTGCTTACCAAATAGAAAGCAAATGACTGAGATGATGAGTATTGCCAAGGAAGAAGGCTTTAGTTGGATGCCACAGCCGAGGAGATTGCAGATCAGTCTCAAATCCATCTCCCTCACCAAAAAACTAGAGGTTTATTGGAGAAACCCCATCTCCACTAAAAATACTAAATTAGCCAGACGTGGTAGCTTATGCCTGTAATTCCAGCTACTCGTGAGGCTGAGGCAGGAGAATCACTTGAACCTGGGAGGTGGAGGTTGCAGTGAGCTGAGATCGCACCATTGCACTCCAGCCTGGGCAACAAGAGCAAAATTCCATCTCAAAAAAAAAAAAGAAAAAACCCCAAAAAACTAGGGGTTTATATAGCAGGGTAGAAATCTAACAATGTGTTAGAAAATAAGAACTAGGGAGGGGCAAGGAAGCAATCATAATTAATGAGAAGTCCAGCATCTCACTGTATGGATGTAGTGATCTGGTAATTTTTGGTTCTTTGATGCTTTTCTTGACAGGCCTGAAGATCATTTTCTGAGGAAAGAACACAAGAAAACCAAATGTAACTTTGAAGCTTTAAAACCAGAAGGTCCATTTTTATGTTTATCCAAACAAACAAACAACCACTATATAGAAAAAATGACTCAGAGTACATAAAAAACTAAATGTAACAACTACAACTATAAAATTCTTAGGAAAAGAAAAAAGTGTAGATGTATATCTTCCTGAACTTGAATTAGGAAATGATTTCTTACATTTGACAACAAAAGCATAAGCAACCACAAAAACAAAAAGTATACAAGTTGAATCTTATAAAAATAATATTTATGTTTTATATGTGATATATATATGTCTCAAAGTGAAACCTGCCAAATTGTCCCATAGAACTGATATTTATGGCTTCTTTGAATAAACGTGGAAATTGATTCTCTGTCTTATGAGAAAGTTACATTTGTCTTATTTGACTTCCTTTGTCAGAAACTCATCATCATGTCTTCTAGATAGTACCAAGGAGCTGAAACTTACCAAATTCCTGCATCTGGACAATGGAACACTGGAATCTTTACTCATCATGATTGCCTAACTGACCACTTGCTTCTCCCTGACCAATTACTCTTCCTTACCCCTCACTAATTCCTGTTTTCCCACAGATGGTCACACTTCTTCCTTGCTATGTAAACCCCTAATTTTAGTCAATCTGGGAGAGGGATTTGGCACTGATCTCTCATCTTCTCAGCTGCAGCACATGATTAAAGCCTCCTTAACTCACAATACTTGTTGTCTCAGTGATTGGCTTTCTGTGCAGTGAGCGGCAAGGCCCAGACCAAATCACTGGCATTTTGATAACAAAAGGATGCTATCAATAAAGTGAGAAGTCAACCCACAGCATGATATACAATATTTCCAAATTACATTTCTGATAAGGGAGTAATATCAGAATATAAAAAATCCAATTAAAAATAAAAATACATGTGATCCAATAATACATGGACAAAAGATTTAAATAAACATTGCTTCAAGAAGATATATAAATGAACAATAAATACAAGAAGATATGTTCAAATTAATAAGTCATTCAGGAAATGCAAGTTAAAATCATAATGCTATAGCACTTCGCAGGTTAGGTATAAGAAAAAAATGGATCATAACAAGTTTTGGTAAGAAAGCAGAGAAATTAGAACCCTCATACATTGTTGATGGGAAGGTACAATAGGGCAGCTTCTTTGAAAAATAGTGTGGTATGTTGGTGGGAATGTAGATTAGTTCAACCCTTATGCAAAATTATGTGGCGATATCTCAAGGACCTAAAATTAGAACTGTCAGTTGACCCAGCAATCCCACTATTGGTTATCCTCCCAAAGAAAAAGAAATCACTCTATCAAAAAGATATCTGCATTCATATGTTTATTGAAGCACTATTCACAATAGAAATGTCATGGAATCAACCTAAGTGCCTATTAATATTAGACTACATAAAGAAAATTTGGCGTATATACTCCATGTAATACTACAGAGTTGTATAAAAGAATAAAATCATGTCATTTGCAGCAATGTGGATGCAGGTGGAGGTTATTATTCTAAGTGAATTAACACAGAAACAGAAAATTAGATATTGCATGTTCTCACATATAAGTGAGAGGTAAAATATGGGTACACATGGACATAAAGATGGAAGTGATAGTCACTGGGGACTCCAAAAATGAGGAGATGGGAGGAGGGAAGGATTAAAAAAAAACACCCACTGGATACTATGTTCCCTATTCCTGTGATGGATTCAAGAGAGCTGAAACTTACCAAAGTCTGCAACTCAGCATTATGTAATATTCCCTTGTAACCAACATCCACATGAATCTAAAAAAATATATAGTGTGGTAGATCCTCAAAAAATGAAACATACAGTTATGTTATGATCATCAATTCCTCTCCTGGATACATACCCTAGAAAATGGAAAATATATGTCTACATGAAAAACTAGTGGATTCATTATTATTGATAGCATTGTTATTAATAATGGAAAAATAGAAGAAACAAATGTCCGTTTGCTGATAAATAAATAAACAAAATTCGTATTTTCATACAATAGATCAATACTCTCTCAAGAAAAATAATGAAATGCTGAGACATGCTACAATATGGATGGACTTTGAAAACATTATGCTAAGTGAAAGAAACAGAAACAAAAGGCTACATATTGTAAGATTCCATTTATGTAAAATATCTAGATTAGGTAGATTTTTAGAAACAAAAAGTAGATTAGTTGTTTTACAGCCCCCTGTAAAAAGGGAGAAACAGAGAATGGCTGCCAATCGGTATTGGATTTCTTTTAGGGGTGGTGAACATGTTCTAATATTAGTGAGGATGGTTACAAAGCTTTGGAAATCTACTAAAAATCACTGAATTATACACTATGAAGGGGTAAATTTTATGGTATTTAAATTGTATCTCTTTGTAAATACAAATGATTACATTAATATATTAAAATTTGTATTTATATATGCATTAATTTTTTTAGTTAGGTGATGATTACATGGAAGGCTTTTGTGAGTAAATAATTATTTTAAAAAATAGGAATATAAGGCAAAACATTGTATATTAATTGTTCTTAAGTAGTAATTACAAATTATCTTTTATGAAATATAAACTTACTATGCAGGTTGCTGAAACTTGAAATTAATTTACTTCATTTACGAAAACAAACATTTTATTAAATTAATAAAGTGTCTGGATTTCTGTTAGGTGCAGGAGTTAAAATGATTCACAAAATAAGCTTAGCCTTTCTCTCAAAAAATTTAGACTAATGCAAAATACTGGCAGATAAATGAAAAAATGCAACTAAGTATGATCAGTGCTAAAATAAGGAGAACACACTGTGGTGTAGGAGAACATGCAAGGGGTATCTGTGTAATTTCCTAAGGCTGCAGTAACAACTGGGAGTCTAAAAACAATGTGATTTCTATTTTACAGTTTTGGAGGCTGTAAGTAAGCAATCCTATCAATTTGGGTATACACTCGAATAAATATAAATCATTCTACTGTAAAGACACATGCACGTGAATGTTTATTGAAGCACTATTCACAATAGCAAAGATATGGAATCAACCTAAGTGCTCATCAATGACAGATTGCATCAAGAAAATGTGGTACATATACACCATGGAATACCATGAAGCCATGAACATGAAGGAGAACATGTCTTTTGCAGGAATATAGATGGAGATGGAGGCTATTATCCTTACCAAACTAATGCAGGAGCAGAAAACCAAATACCACATGTTCTCACTTATAAGTGGGAGCTGAATAATGAGAACTCAAACACAAAGAAGGGAACAACAGACACTGAGATCTACTTGAGGGAAAAGGGTGGGAGGAGGGAGATGAGCAGAAAAAACAACTATTGGGTACTAGGCTTAATACCAGTGTGATAAAATAATCTATTTAACAAACCCCTGTGATACGAGTTTACCCATATAACAAACCTGCACATGTACCCCTGAACCTAAAATAAAAGATTTAAAAAAAAAGAAATCAATGTATTAGCAGGGTCATGCTCCCTCTCAAGTCTCTACTGGAAGATTTTTTCCCTGCCTCTTCCTAGCTTCTGGTGGAGTCAGACATTCCTTGGTTTGTGGTGACATAACTCAAATATCTGTATCTTTACATAGCTATTTTCTCCTTGTATGTGTCCATCACTTCACATTACATTTTTTTTTAAAGTACACTACACTAGTAATACTGGGTTAGGAGACAACCCTACTAGGGAATTATGATAATTAAGTTTATATGTCAACTTGACTGGATCAGGGAATGTCCTGATACCCGGTTAAACATTATTTCTGGATTTGTGTGTGAGGGTATTTCTAAAGAGATTAGCATTTGAATTGGTGGGCTTATTAAAGCACATAGCCCTCCCCAACACGGGTGACCATCATCCAATTCATTGAGGGCCCACATAGAGCCAACAGGTAAAGGCAGGGAGCATTCACTGGCTCTCTGCTTGACTGCTTGAGCTAACACAGCAATTTTCTCCTGCCTTCATCGCTCCTGCTTCTCAGTCTTCCAGGTTTAAACTGCAAACTATCAATCATAGTACCCTGGATCAAAGAGACTTTCCAAGTATATGTGCTGAGTAAATACTAATACTTAACATGTATTATTATGTACCAGACACTCCTCAACAATGATTGATTAATTAAAAAGATAAATATATTTCAAATGCATATTTAATGATAATAATCTATGTGGTAAGTACTACTGTTTTTATTATTACCATGTATAGATATGGAAATGGAGGAAGAAATAAGTAACTTGACCAGGGTCACAAACCTAATGAACACAAAGGACAGAGCTGGAATGTGAAGCAGGCAATCTGGCTTCTGGCCACATTCTCCTGGCCAGTTCAAAATGCACTATATTTTAGTGGTTGTTTTTTCTTATAGGACTCTTAGGCAGGGAGTTTGTACGAAGAGAGTGACTCAACTGAACTAAAGATCTCAAAAGAGAGAGAGAAGGAAAGAGGGAGAGGGGGGCATGGTTGCCTCACAATTTAAATGTAAAATATTTGTTTTCTTTTATAATGGGTACAGAGGTATCTCCTTTTCTGTTGTGGAACTGAATTCAGAGAAAGACTCCTTTTTATTCAGGGAAAGCTGGATTTTACTGTTTGCTTTCAGTGCTTTTCTCTAGCATGAAAACACTAACATAGATTTTAATCATCTTTTGATGTTTCCTGGCATGCCACATGATAAATCAACTTTGAACATCCTCTGGGACTTCATAAAACTCATTCTTTATTTTTCTCCTTGCTTTTTAGGCCTTTGGTAGCTCAACATGGTGTTCTTTAAATAATGGAATCCCACCAAGACCACATCTGTCCAAATCGCTTTCTCTTTTTTTAAGTTACTAAACATAAAACATTTAAATATGAATTGACTCACAATGTTGCTTTAACAGCAAAATGGATATGTAGTTTCTGCATATTAAATTTCATACTTTAATTTATTATGTAAAGTTACTTTAAAAATATTTACTTGTTTTAAAATGCTAATCTCCTTACCTCTATATGTCTACATGAATTACAAGTATAGATTATAAGTTACTAGTTTTATAATATTAATCAGAACCTAATGGAAAGAAAAATTTGGAAAATTAATAGCACTTTCACCAGATTAATTAGCTAGTTAGTATATATTTGCACTGAAAAATAAAATTTCCATATATATGAAACTTAAATAAAAGATTAAATTGTAGTATGTCAATGATATAGCTTTCTTTCACCTATGTTTCTTTTGCAATTTATATTTTATTTAAAATTAGTATAGACCTTATATATTAACATCTATTTCATATATGTAAATAATATATAATATAAAAGTAAATACAAGTGTGTTTTTATATATATATCACACTTGTGTGATATGTACACACATACGCACACACAAATATATATGTAACTATAGAAGGTGATAGATACGTTAAATCACTTACCTGTAGTAATAACTTAACTATAAATATGTATATGAAAACATCATAATATCTACCTCAAAAATTTATACAACTAAAACATAGTTTACTAGAATCTCATGGAGTACATCAACACATTTTTTTTCAACTTTTATTTTAAGTTCTGGGGTATACGTGCAGGATGTTCAGGTTTGTTATATAGGTAAATGTGTGCAACAGTGGTTTGCTGCACAGAAAAACCCATCCCCTAGGTATTAAGTTCAGCATCTACTAGTTATTCTTTCTAATGCTTGCCTTTTTCCTAACCCCATGGACAGGCCTCAGTTTGTGTTGTTTCCAAACCACCCTGCCATGTGTCTGTGTGTTCTAATTGTTCTGCTCCCACTTAGAAGTGAGCACATGTGTTTAGTTTTCTGTTCCTGTGTTAGTTTGCTAAGGATACTAACTTCCAGCTTCATCCATGTTCCTGCAAAGGACATGATCTTGTTCCCTTTTATGGCTGCATTGTATTCCATGGTGTATATGTACCTCATTTTCTTTGTCCAGTCTCTCATTGATGGGCATTTCAGTTGATTCCATATCTTTGGTATTGTAAATAGTGAGGCAATGAACATATGCCTGCATGCATCTTTATAACAGAATGATTTATATTCCTTTGGGTACATACCCAGTAATGGGATTGCTGGGTCAAATGGTACTTTTGTTTCTAGAATTTTGAGGAATTGCCACACTTTCTTCCACAATGTTTGAACTAATTTATACTCTCACCAACAGTGTAAAAATATTCCATTTTCTCAGCATCCTCACTGGCATCTATTGTTTCTTGGCTTTTTAATAATTGCCATTCTGACTGGAATGAGATGGTATCTTATTGTGGTTTTGAATTGGATTTCTCTAATGTTCACTCATGTGCTTTTTTTCATGTTTTTTGGCCACATGAATGTCTTCCTTTGAGAACTGTCTGTTAATGCCTCTTGCCCAATTTTTAATGAGGTTGTTTGGTTTTTTTTTTCTCATAAACTTGTTTTAGTTCATTGCAGATTCTGGATATTAGACCTCTCACAGAGAGATAAATTGCAATTTTTTTTCTAATTCTACAGGTTGTCTGTTCACTTTGATGATAGTTTCTTTTGCTGTGCAGATGCTCTTTAATTAGTTTCCATTTGTCAATTTTTGCTTTTGTTGCAACTGCTTTTGGCATTTTCATCATAAAATCTTTGCTTGTGCCTATGTCCTGAATAGTATTGTCTAGATTTTTTTTTCTAGCATTTTTATAGTTTTGGGTTTTACATTTAAGTTTTAGTTCATCTTGAGTTAATTTTTGTTTAAAGATAAGAAAGGGGTCCAGTTTCAATTCTCTTCATATGGCTAGTGAGTTCTCCCAGCATCATTTATTAAGTAAAATATCTTCTCCGCATTGCTTGTTTTGTCATATTTGTCATAGATCAGATGGTTGTTAAGTGTGCAGTCTTGTTTCTGAGTTCTCTATTCTGTTCCATTATCTATGTGTCTGTTTTTGTACCAGTACCATGCTGTTTTGGTTACTGTAGCCTTGTAGTATAGTTTAAAGTCAGGTAGTGTGATGTCTTCATCTTTTTTTGTTTTGTTTGTTTTTTCTTAGGATTGTCTTGGCTATAGGGCTCTTTTTTGTTTCCATATGAATTTTAAAATAGTTTTTTTTTTCTTATTCTGTGAAGAATGTCAGCGGTAGTTTAATAACAATAACATTGAATCTATAAATTACCTTGGGCAGTATGACCATTTTCATGATATTTATTCTTCCTGTCCATGAGCATGGAATATTTTTTCATTTGTTTGTGTCCTCTCTGATTTCTTTGAGCAGCAGTTTGTAGTTCTTCTTGAAGAGGTCCTTCACTTCCCTTGTTAGCTGTATTCCTAGATATTTTATTCTCTTTATAGCAATTGAGAATAGGAGTTCATTCATGATTTGGCTCTCTGCTTGCCTGTTCTTGGTGTATAGGAATGCTAGCGATTTTTGCAGATCAATTGTGTATACTGAAACTTTGCTGAAGTTGCTTATCAGCTTAAGAAGCTTTTGGGCTGAAACAATGGGGTTTTGTAGATAAAGGATCATGTCATCTGCAAACAAAGATAATTTGACTTCCTCTCTTGCTATTTGAATACTCTTTATTTCTTCCTCTTGCCTGATTGCCCTGGCCAGAACTTCCAATACTATGTTAAATAGAAGTGATCAGAGAGGGCATCCTTATCTCAGCTTATTTTCAAGGGGTGAATGCTCCCAGAATTTTCCCATTCAGTATAATATTGGCTGTGGGTTTTCATATATGGCTCTTATTATTTTGAGGTATGTTCCTTTAATACTGAGTTTATTAAGAGTTTTTATACTAAAGGGATTCTGAATTTCATCAAAGATTTTTTGTGTTTATTGGGATAATCATGTTGTTTTTGTCTTTAGTTTTGTTTATGGAATGAACTACATGTATTGATTTGTATATGTTGAACCAATCTTGCATCTCAGGAATGAACCTTACTTAATCATCGTGGGTACACTTTTTGATGTGCTGCTGGATTCTGTTTGCCAGTATTTTATTGAGGGTCTTTGCATCAATATTCCTTGGGGATATTGGCCTGAAGTTTGTTGTTGTTGATTGTTTTTTGTATTTCTAACAAGATTTATATCCAGATGATGCTGGCCTCAGAAAATGGGTTAAGGAGAAGTTCCTCCTTTTCAATTGTTTGGAATGGTTTCTGAAGAAATGGTAGCAGCTCCTCTTTGTACCTCTGGTAGAGTTCAGCAGTAAATGTGTCTAGACCTGGGCTTTATTTGGTTGGTAAGCTATTTATTACTGCCTCAATTTCAGAACTTATTATCAGTCTATTCAGGGATTCAATTTCTTCCTGGTTCAGTCTTGAGAAGGTATATGCATCCAGGAATGTATCCATTTCTTTTTGATTTTCTAGTTTATGTGCATAGAGGTATTTATAGTATTCTCTGATTATTGTATTTCTGTGGGATCAGTGGTGATATTCTTCTTATCATTTCTGATTCTATTTGATTATTCTCCTTTTTCTTTATTAGTCTAGCTAGTGGTCTATGTATTTTATTAATTTTTTCAAAACCAAAAAAAAAATCCATCTCCTGGATTTGTTTATTTTTTGAAGGGTTTTTGTGTTTCTATCTCCTTCAGTTCTGCTCTGATCTTTGTTATTTCTTGCCTTCTGCTAGCTTTGGTGTTTGTTTGCTTTTGGTTCTCTAGTTCTTTTAGTTATGATGTCACATTGCCAATTTGAGATCTTCCTAGCCTTTTGATGTGGGCAGTTAGTGTTATAAATTTCCCTCTTAGCACCACTTTAGCTGTGTCTCAGAGATTCTGGCATGTTGTCGTTTTGTTCTCATTAGTTTCACAGAACTTCTTGATTTCTGCCTTAATTTCGTTATTTACACAGGAGTCATTCAGGAGCAGATTGTTCAATTTACATGTAGTTGTGTGTGTTTGAGTGGGTTTCTTAATGTTGAGTTGTAAGAGAGTCTGAGAGACTGTTTATTATTATTTCAGTTCCTTTTCATTTTCTGAGGGGTGTTTTACTTTCAATTATGTGACAAATTTTAGAGTAAGTGTATATCTCTTGTTTTGGGGTAGATAGGTTTGTAGATATCTATGAGGTCCACTTGTTCCAGAGCTGAGTTCAGTTCCTAAATATCTTTGTTAATTTTCAGTCTCAATTATGTAATATTGTCGGTGGGGGTTTAAATTCTCCCACTATTATTCTGTGGGAGTCTAACTCTCTTTGTAGGTCTCTAAGAACTTGCTTTCCGAATCTGGATACTCCTGTATTCGGTCCATATTTATTTAGGATAGTTAGTACTTTTTCTTGAATTGAACCCTTTACCACTGTGTGATGCCATTCTTTGTCTTTTTTGATCTTTTTTGTTTGAATAAGCCTTAACTGTTTATTCAGCTTTCTATTCTAGGGCATTTAGTCCATTTACATTTAAGGTTAATATTAATGTATGTGAATTTGATCCCATCTTCATGATGCTAGCCAGTTATTTTGCAGATTTTTATGTAATTGTTTCATAGTGTTACTGGCCTGTATACTTTATTGTGTTTTTGTAGTGGCTGGTAATGGTCTTTTCTTTCCATATTTAGTTCTTCCTTCAGAAGCTCTTGCAAGGCAGGCCAAGTAGTGACAAATTTTCATAGCATTTGGTTGTCTGAAAAGGATCTTCTTTCTCCCTCGCTTATGAAGCTTAGTTTGGCTGGATATGAAACTCTGGGTTGGAAATTCTTTTCTCTAAGAATGAATAATTATATTGGCCCCCAATCTTTTCTGGCTTGTAGGGTTTCCACTGAGAGGTCCACTGTTAGTGTAATGGATGATCTGGTCTTTCTCTCTGGCTGTCCTTAACATTATTTCTTTCATGTCAACCTTCGAGTATCTAGTGATTATGTTTCTTGGGGTTAATTTTTTATGGAGTATCTTACTGGTGTTCTCTGAATTTCCTGAATTTAAATGTTAGCCTGTCTTTCTAGGTTTGGGAAGTTCTCCTGGATGATATCCTGAAATATATTTTCCAACTTAGTTCCTTTCACCCTGTTTCTTTCAGGTACGCCAATCAGTTGTAGGTTTGGTCTTTTTACATAATACCATATTTCTGAGAAGTTTTGTTTGTTTCTTTTTATTCTTTTTTTCTCTATTCTTATCTGCTTGTCTTATTTTGGAGAGATAGTGTTCAAGCACTGAGATTATTATCTCCATTTGATCTATTTGGCTATTGATACTTGTGATTGCATTGTGAAGTTCTTGTGTTGTGTTTTTTAGCTCTATAGTGTCATTTATGTTCCTCTCTAAACTGGCTATTCTGTTTATTGTCTCTTATAATGTGTTATTATGATTCTTAGCTTTTTTGCATTGGGTTAGAGCATGCTCCTTTAGCTCAACAAAGTTTGTTATTACCCACCTTCTGAAGCCTACTTCTGTCAATTCAGCCATCTCAGCCTCAGCCCAGTTCTGTGCCCTTGCTCGAGAGGTGTTGAGATTATTTAGAGGAGAAGAAGCACTCTGGTTTTTGAGTTTTTGGTGTTTTTGCATTGATTCTTTCTTTTATCTTTGTGGGCTTATCTACTTTTGGTCTTTGAGGTTGCTGACCTTTGAATGGGTTTTTTGTGGGGTCTTTTTTGTTGATGTTGTTGTTGCTTTCTGTTTCTTTGCTTTTCTTTTAACAATCATGCCCCTCCTCCATAGGGCTGCTTCAGTTTGGTGGGGGTTTACTCCAAACCCTAATCACCTGGGTCCATCCTGCACCTGGAGGTGTCATCAGCAAAGGCTGCAAAACAATAAAGATAGCAGCCTGCTGCTACTTTTGGGAGCTCTGTCCTAGAGGGGCACTGACCTGATGCCAGCCCAAATGTTCCTGTAGGAGATTTCTGGAGACTTCTCTTGAGAGGTTGCACCTAGTCAGGAGGAATGGGGTTAGTGATCCACTTAAAGAAGTAGTTGGGTTGCCCCTTGGCGGAGTGGATGCATTGTGTTGGTGGGAACCTTCTTTGTCTAGACCACCCAGACTCTCCAGAGCCAGCAGACAGGAAAAGATAAGTGGGGTGAACTTCAGAGACTGCAGCAGTCCCTCCCCCCAGGGTCTCTGTCCCAGGAAGATCAAAGTTCTCTTTGTAACTGACTGGAGTTGCTGAAATTCTTGCAAGGAGGCCTCATCCGGTGAGGAGGAATGCATTGCGTTTCCACTTAAAGAAGCAGTCTTGTCATGATATGCCACAGCAGTGGAACTGCACTGTAGGAATTTCCTCTCTGTCTGAACTGCCCAGACTTTCCAGAACCAGCAGACCAAGACAGCTAACTTGAGCCAAAGAATGGCGACCACTTTTTCTCTATGGGAAATCAGTTGTCTCAGGCAGTCTCCAGCCTGCTGCTGCTGTGCTGCTGGCTGGCTGGAATTCCAAGTCAGGGGTTGTTAACATGTGAGTTGGTTCTGCTGAATGACGTGGCTTGGCTCCCTGGCTTCAACTCCTTTCCTAGGGGAATGGATGGATCTCTTGCCTCACCAGAATTCCCAGGGCCGCAGTATGCAAAAGCTCCTGTGTCTCCAAGCATGCCCAAGCGGCCATGGAGAGTCTGCATGCCTCTGTGCTTTGAACCCAAGGCCCTGGTGGCATGGGCTCATGAGGGGATCTCCTGATCTGTGGATTGCAAAGATCCATGGGAAAAGCATGGTTTGCCAGGTGGGGCTGCTGCCTCCCTTGGCTGCCTCCCTTGCTCTCAGTGGGAGCTCTCCTCACTCCATGCCATTCCTGAGTGGGCTGTCACTCCAATCTACTTTTCCTCACTCTCCATATGTCTCACTGACTGCTTAGTCAGTCCCAGTGTGAGAAACTGGATACCTCATTTGAAGGTGTATATTTCACTCAGTGTTTTTGTACTTCTCTGTGAGAGGTGCAGACCAGAGCGGGTTCTAATCAGCCATCTTGGTCTGCCCCAACAAGTTGTTCATGACAAGTGCAGATGTATAGCCAAGGAGCAGCAGGAAGAGAGTGTCAGTGAATAGAAAATTACTAAAAGGAAACATCAAGGGTAGGGAGATAGATGGTTGTTAAACCAACCTAATAGGATTCTTGTTAAAGACAGGCCAAATAATTAGACATAAAATGAGGGGATGCAGAATGTTATTATATATCAAGAGGGTGCGGATTCTCACTAAACTAACTAAGCAAGATCCTTTCTAAGACTGGGGTAAGCAGGCAAAGGCAGGATGAGGGCCAGGGCCAAGGGCTGGTCAAGAAGAGTGCCCCAAGGAGTCTGAATATAGTTTGGTGAAGTAGAGTCTTTGTCAAAGCCCAGTATTGTCTCACACTATTTAACAACATTGTCGTCAACAATAGTTCACATGTGTAATGGTGGTCCCATAAGATTCTAATGGATGTGTCACTATTGCCTAGTGATATAGCCATTTTAATATTATACCATGAGGCATTACACATATGTGAGGCTGATATAAACAAACCCATTGATCTATCAGTTTTATAAAATTATAGCACATACCATTTTGTACAGTACATAATACTTGATAATAATAAACAACAATCTTATGAGTTTATATATTACTATATTATACATTTTATTTTTTATACTGTAGTTTTTACTTATTTTAAAAAGTTAACTGTAAATAGTCTCAGGCAAGTTCTTCAGAAGGTACACCAGAAGAAAGTGTAGGAGATGACAGCTCCATGCATGTAATTACCCCTAAGTATTTTTTATTGGACAGATGTGGAGGTGAGAGATAGTAGTATAATTCTGACCCCATGTAGACACATGCTAGGTGTGTATTTTAACAAAAATGTTTAAAAATAAAAAAATAAATAAATTAAAAAATTTTGAAAAGCTTCTAGAATAAGGATAAAAAGAAATAAAATGTTTTGTGTAGCTATAAAGTTTGTGTTTTAAATTATTACAAAAGAGTCAAAAAGCACTCAATAGTTAAAAAAAGTTTTTTAAAGTAAAAATGTTACAGTAAGCTAAGGTTAATGCATTACTGAAGAAATAAAGATTGAGTGTGGTGGATCACTCTTGTAATCCCAATACTTTGAAAGGCTGAGGCTGTGAGCCCCAATGGTGCTACTGCACTCCAGCCTGGATGACAGAATAAGAACTTGCCTCAAAAAAAGAACCCACAAAAAAAAGAAATAAATATACTCATAAAAATTTATCATACCCTAAATGTAAAGTTTACAGTAGTGTACAGCAAAGGTCCCCAACCACTGGGCCATGGGCCAGTAGTGGCCTATGGCCTGATAGGAACAGGGCTGCACAACATAAGGTGGGTGGCAGGTGAGTGAGTATTACCACCAGAATTCAGCCTTCTGTTAGATGAGTGGTGACATTAGATTCTCACTGTGAATTGCACAAGAAAGAGATCTAGGCTGCATGCTCCTTATGAAAATCTAATAACTGAAAATCTGAGATGAAACAGTTTTGCCTCAAAACCGTACCCTGTACCAACCGTCCATGAAAAATATTGTCTTCCATGAAATTGGTCCCTGGTGCCTAAAAATGTTGGGGACTGCTGGTGTATAATAACGTCCTTGACTGTTTTATTGGCTTGTTTTTTTAATTTACTCACAACTCACTCACTGCTTCACCCACAGCAACTTCCAGTTCTGCAAGTTTTATTCATGGTAGGTGCCTTATTTAGTTGGACTATTTTTAATCTTTTATACTGTATTTTTACTGTAACATTTCTATATTTAGATACACAAATGCCATTTTGTTATAATTGTTACATGCTGTACAGATTTGTAGCCTAGGAACAATAGGCTCTACTATATAGCCAAGCTGTGTAGTAAGCTATGCCATCTAGGTTTGTGTGAGTACACTTTACGATGTTTGTAAAATGATGAAATAATCTAATCACAAAATGTAAGTTTTAGTTCTATTACATATTCACTTTATATTTTACGTTTAGACAAAAGTGCAAACAATATATTTAAACACATATCCAAAATCTGATAAAACTCATTTGGAGGCAGGGTGCGATGGCTCACGCCTGTAATCCCAGCACTTTGGGAGGCCGAGGCGGGCAGATCATGAGATCAAGAGATTGAGACCATCATGGCCAACATAGTGAAACCCCGTCTCTACTAAAAATACAAAAATTATCTGGGTGTGGTGGCATGCGCCTGTAATCCTAGCTACTCGGGAGACCGAGGGAAGAGAATCGCTTGAACCTGGGAGACTGAGGTTGCAGTGAGCCGAGATTGCACCACCACACTCTAGCCCGGTGACAGAGTGAGACTCCGTCTCAAAAAAAAAAAAAAAAAAAAAATTCATTTGGAGTTAGTGCTTTACAATAAGAAATTGCTAAATTTCATAGAGAAATAAATTATTTAAATTATATTATTATAATTTATAACATTTAAAAAGTTTATTTTAATCATGGGTATATTTTTAAAATTCTCAAATGTTACATTCAGTGAGAAATTGAGATAGGTTTCTCATTTTTATGAAAGTAATTATATCTTCCCTTGATTATTTTATTTTTAATTACAGAATAGGATTTGATTTGTTTCTATTTTTATAATTGGAACATTTAGTTTGTTAAAAAGTTGTGTTGAAAATTAGCATAGGGTTTTTTCTATCATTATTTTAAATAAAATATAGTTAACTTGCATTTTTACTTCAGGCTTCAATTAGGCACCTATTATAATACCCTTTATCTACCAGGGAATTCTACTAAAATATCCCTAGGAAGTTTCATTAAGATTACTCATTTTAAACGAATAGGATTTATATTTAAAGATGGTAATACATATTGTGTAACCAATATCTTTATTTTCCAACCTCATCCCCTAATATACAGAAAGTCTTGCACACACCCAATAATTGTCTTGTATGCTTTCGTATTTTCTAAGACAGCTGGAAACATCTTTAGCCCTGCTTATGCAGAATGGGTGTACATAGAGAGATCAGTTTTAAAAAAATCTCAAGGAGTCTCTTGCCTTTCACATCACTCATTATGTTGTGCTTATCCTTTCCATAAATATTAATATCTCTATCTGTATCTATATCGTCAATTCAAATGTTTCTGTTTCATCAGATTTTAAAATTTACAGATATTACTACCATTTAGGCAATAGTAACACAGTTCATTTAAATTGTTTCTTAAATAGTCCATATAAATTGAACTATTATTAAGACACTACTTACTAAGCGAGTCTCTACATGAATGGTTGTTGAGGGAAACCAACACTAAAATACATTGCTGATCCACTCTGCCATCTTCATCTGAGAGCATACTTTGTATAATTTCTATTGCCTTTTATACATTTTAGGGTTTCTCTTATGGCCCAGAATGTGATCTATCTTAGTGAACATCCACGTGAGCTTGAGATAAATGTGAATTATGCTATTGCAGGATGGAATAGTCTGTATTTTATAACTGTCAATTACATCAAGTTCATTGATTGTGTTTTTGTGGTCAATTTCATCCTCACTGGTTTTCTGCCTGCTTGATCTACTAGCCACTGAAAGAGGGGTGTTTAATTCTCTACTGTGTAATAGTAAACTTGACTATTTATCCTCTTAGTTGTACCAAATCCTGGCTCGTATATATATCCTTTGTCATATGCATACACATTTAAGACTTTTATGTCTTCTTGGAGAATTGTTCCAGTCATTATCATGTAATGTCATTTTTTTTATCCCAAATAACTTTTATTGTTTTGAATTTCACTTTGTCTGAATTTAATACCCTAGGTTGTTAATTTTTGGTTTTGTTTTTGGTTAAAGTTAACATTATATATCTTTATACATTCCTTTACTTTGAACCATTTAAGTTTTTACATGTTGAGTGCCATTTAAGAGAATATATATACTTGCATCTTCTTCCATTATTATAATTCATTCTGACATTGCCTATCTTATAAATGGTATGTATAGACCATTCATAATAGCATGATTTGATTATTGAGATATAACAATGAATATCTACCATGCGTGTAACTATTTTCTTTTTTTTTTGACGGAGTCTTCCTCTGTTGGCCAGGCTGGAGTGCAATAGCGTGACCTCAACTCACTGCAACCTCTGCCTCCCGGGTTCAAGTGATTCTCCTGCCTCAGCCTCCCAAGTAGCTGGGATTATAGGCACGTGCCAGCACACCTGGCTAATTTTTGTATTTTTAGTAGAGATGGGGTTTCACCATGTTGGCCAGGCTGGTCTCAAACTCCTGACTGCAGGTGATCTGCCTGCCTCGGCCTCCCAAAGTGCTAGGATTACAGGCTTGAGCCACTGTGCCTGGCCCCATGTGTTTAACTATTTTCTATGCATTGCATTATTAACTGTTCTATTTCTTCTGTTGCTTTTGTCTTCTCTAATTTTAACTGAGAAATATATATAATTTTATATTATATGTCTGACAATATCGAAGTCTATGTCGTATTGGAATATGATTATGATGAGAGGTTTGTTTCTTCAGACTGTCTTCTCTGACTTTAAACATCTTCTATGATTTTTTTGGTTGAAAGTTGAACATAATATTAATATATCTGAAAATAACTGAGATAAATAGGTTTCAGTGTGTTATTTCATGTAAATTTTAACAGGAGTTATTAATGTTTGTGGATAATTGTAGCTGTGTGTGCTAAAGGCTTCAAACCCTCTACTGTCTTTGTTTTATCCTCTCCTGTTTTTGATATAGTTTGGATGTTTTGTTCCTTCCAAATCTCATTATAAACCTCTTCTTTATAGATTACCCAGTGTTGGGTATTCTTTCCTAGCAACACAAATGGGTTAACGCAGAAAGTTGGTACCAAGAGGTGGGGTATTTCTACAAAGTTACTTGAAGATGTAGAAGCAGCTTTGGAACTGGGAAATGGACAGAGGTTGGAAGAGTTTGGAAATATCAGAAGAAGACAAGAAAAAAAGAGTAAATTGGAGTTCCTTTGACACTTGTTAAGATGCTTTGATAAAAAATTTGATCAAAATGTGGACAATAAAGGCCAGGCTAAGGAGATCTCAGGACATAAGAAACCTATTGGGAACTGAAACTAAGGTCACCCTATTACTCTTTAGCAATGACATTAGCTGAATTGTGATTGGGTCCTAGGGATCTGTGAAAGTTTGAACTTAGAAGTGATGATTTATGGTATCTGAGGAAATACATTTCTAAATGGCAAAGTATTCAATAATTGGCCTGGCTGCTTCTAATAGCCTAGTATCAGATACAGGAGCAAATTAATGACAAAGTTGGAAATTATAATGAAAAGAGAAGTAGAGTTTAAAAGTTTGAAAAATTTGCAGCCTAACCATGTGGGAGAGAAGAAAAAAGCATTTTCAGAAGAGAAATGTAATCAGAATATGGAGAAATCTCCTGCTAAAGAGATTAATATGACTAAAAGGGTGCCAACTGCTAATGGCCAAGACAATGGAAAAAAGTCTCAAAGGTATTTCCAAAGTCACTGGGACAGTCCCTCTTATCACTGACTCAGAAGCCTGGGAAGAAAGAATAGTTTGGGCACCCAAGCCTAGGGTTTCACTGCCCTTCACAGCCTTGGGACACTATTTCCTGCATCCCAGCTGCTCTAGCTCTAGCTCCATTCATGACTCAAATGTCCCCAAGTACAACTCCAGCTGCTGCTTCAGAGGATGCACGCAGTAAGTCTTGGCAGCTTCCATAAGATGCTAAGTCTGCAGGCATGTAGAATGCAAGAGTAAAGGAGACTTGGCAGCTTCCACCTAAATTTCAAAGGATGCATGAGAAAGCCTAGGTGCCCAGGCAAAGGACTGCCACAGAGGCAGAGTCCTTGAAAACAGACTCTCATAGGGCAATGTGAAGGGGAAAAGGTGGTTGGAGTCCCCACACAGAGTTTCTACTTGGGTACTGCCTGGTGAGGCAGTGGGAAAAGGGCTACTGCCCTACGGGCCTGAGAAAGCTATAGCCAGTGGCCGCTTGCACTCTGAGTCTGGAAGAACCACAGGCACACAACTCTAACCCACGAAAGCAGCCATGCAGGCTGCCCCCTGCAATGCCACAGAGGCAGAGCTGCCCAAGGCCTTGGGAGCCCACCCCTAGCCCCAGTGTGCCCTGGATGTGGGACATGGAGTCAAAGGAGATTATCTTGGATCTTTAGGATTTAATGACTGCTCTGCTTGGTTTCAGACTTGTGTGGGGAATTTTGCCCCTTTCTTTTGTCTGATTTCTCCCTTTTGGAATGGGACGGTCTACCCATGCCTATACCAGCATTTTATATTTGAAATAAATAACTTCTTGATCTTACAGGCTCATAGGTGGAAGGGACTCGCCTTGAGTCTCAGATGAGATTTTGGACTTATGAGTCAATGCTGGAATGAGTTAAGCCTTTTGGGACTATGGGGAAGAGATGATTATATTTCACAATGAGAGGAGGACATGAGATTTGTGGGGCCAGGGGTGGAATGATATTGTTTGGATGTTTTGTTCCTTTCAGGCTGTATTTTGAAATGTGATCTCCAGTGTTGCATGGGAGACATGGTGGGAGGTGTTTGGGTGATGAGGGCAGATTCTTCATGGATGTCTTGGCCTCATCGTCACGGTAATGAGTGAACTCTCACTCTAAGAGTTCACATGAGATCTGATTGTTTAAAAGAGCCTAGAACTTACTGCTTGCTCTCTTGCTTCATCTCTCACCATGTGATGTGCTGGCTCCTCTTCCTTTTGGCCATGACTAAAATCTTCCTGGGTCTTACCAGAAGCCAAGAAGATGGTGGTAGCATGCTTGTACAGCCTGCAGAATCATGAGCCAAATAAGCTTTTCTTTATAAATTACCTCGTTTCAGATAATATTTTATAGCAATGTAAGTGGACTGACATAATTGTTGTTGGGTTTCCCTAAGAGCTCCTTTTCAAGTATAGACTGTATTTTAAGCTTTGACAGCTATAATGCAGTTTATTATAATAGAGCCCTGTTAGTGTGTTGGTAAGGGGTGTGGGAAGGGGAATATTCTATAATGTTATGATTGACTTTCTATATTTATTTGCACTTGTGTCTAAGCTAATATTTTCACAAGTTTTTTTTCCTTCTTCTCTTAGATGAGAAAATAAAGATACAGGGAGCTAGATTCAGAGAAACATCCTTAGCCCACATTTGATAAGATTAAGTCTTTTACCATGCAAAGTTGACTCTGTTAATGGAGAACTCTCAGGTACATTTAAACATGGGTACATTTTTCTAATTGTTTTCCAGAGCCACTGGGAAATTATCCTTGGCTCTTCACAGTGAGAATCTTGTGGGATTGCTAAAGGATACATCCATAAATGTGTGCCCCCCCTCCCCCCAAGACTGAAGTCACCTGTAGTTTCTCACTTTCACTGCAGTCCACAAGAAGTCTGTAGAAACTTATCAGAATTACCATTTAAGTATTCCACCCAGTTTATGCCTCTAGCTGACGGAACTTCTGCTTCAGGTAAGACCTTGGCCGTTACTCTTGATTTGCCTGTGTGTCCAGGTTTCATAATGGTGGTTTACCCTACAAGCTCTGTTATCTAATGGGTACGAAAAATATGTTGATCTTCAGTTTGTTCTAATATTAGTTTTTGTAATGATGGAAGTGACAAGTTTCAAGTTGTTTATATATTGAAGCTGAAATGAAACTCCAAGTATGTGAGTTATAATTTGGAATTTATAGGAATCTGTCAAAACTAGCAAGACATAAAAGAAGACACAACAATACAACCAAAACCAAATAAAAAGAGAGGAAATAAAAGCTACAGTAGATCTAAATAACTAGATTCATTCGTCATGGACTTTCAAATAACTATGTTTTATATAATGAGAACATTGAAATAAATGATTGATAATTTTTTTTGAGTAGCTGAGCTGACATTTAATGGAAAACAGGAAACAATAATAAAGAAAAAAACAAATTATAGAAGTGAAAAAAATAATAACAGGGTAAATTACTCAACTGATTGGTTTAGCACTAGTTTAACTCATAAAAATTTGAACTGAAGAAAAAGTCAAAAAAATATGCAGAATGACACATGAAAATAAGAAATGTTGAAAAACATAAAAGCATTGTAATAAAGTATTTTTATGGTGAAAAAGCTTGCATATGTGCATTTTAAGTCTCAAAAAATGATGAGAACTAATAAATGCAAAAGCATTAAATAAATAAATAATTGCTGAGTGATTTTGAATTTTAAAAATTAATACAAATTAATCCACAGATTCAAGAAGAGTCACAATTCCCAAACAAGTACATACCATTGTCTCATAACAGGAAAAAGTACTGAAAATCAAAGACGAAAATATCTTAAAGCAGTCTAAGAGATAAAGGAGAGATTATGTTTTAAAAGATTAACAGTAAAACTGACTTTTACTTCTTACAAAAAAAAAACCAACAAAACAGAATAAGCCAGAAGACAATTAGTTTGTATATTTAATTTCTAAAGATTACAAGTGCAATGTAACAATTTAAAATACATTTCATGGCATATGCTGTATTTTCCTTGTTTGCAATCACAGAAATACATTATTTTAATTCACCTAAAAATCATTAAAATATTTATTACAGGATCAAATAAAGAGAAGATGAATATATAGACAATTATTTGTAATTTTGATTCTGTATTTTAAAACATAAAGCTATCCTCAGCAAGCTCATTCCCACCCACTTTAATTTTCACCTGTTGTAAGAGGATAGTATTTAAGGTAACGTTGAATTTATTGGATCTACTATTAAATGGAGTACAATTGGCCAGGCGCGGTGGCTCATGCCTGTAATCCCAGCACTTTGGGAGGCCGAGGCGGTCGGATCACGAGCTCAGGAGATTGAGACCATCCTGGCTAACACGGTGAAACCCCATCTCTACTACAAATACAAAAAAAAAATTAGCCAGGCGTGGTGATGGGCGCCTGTAGTCCCAGTTACTCGGGAGGCTGACGCAGGAGAATGGTGTGAACCTGGGGGGCGGAGCTTGCGGTGAATCAAGATTGCGCCACTGAACTCCAGCCTGGGTGACAGAGCGAGACTCCGTCTACAAAAAATAAATAAATAAATAAAAAAGAAGTATAATATCCCCTTAAAATAGATTAAAAGTATACACACACACACACACACACACACACACATATATATGTATACATATATACGTATCTATGTAAGTATATATATACACACACAGGCACACAGTTTAAATGTGTGTGTATATATTTGTGTATATCTAATGTATATATATTTTAAGGTAAATTGTGACAAAATCAAATGTAAACTATAATTTTATGTTGCATTATTTAATTGGAAACAGCTGTTTGAAGTTTACTGAAAAGCTAATAAGCCTGAAATTTTGGGAGACACTTAGAATACATTGATTAGTTATGAGCAGCTAGGAAATTGCTGTTTTAGTATCCATGATTTTAACATTTTGCTTATTTTGCAGGACCTTTAATTACGCAACACAACGTCTCACAGTATTATAAAATCATCCTAAGATTACAAAGTTGTTTACTTTTAAATGACAATTAAAACTTTATACAGTTGATGATTATAGCCTCTCTCTTAAGAAAATTGTGGATTCAGTAAGATATGGAAGAGATCTCATGGCTCTGAGAGCCAGAGTGAGATAGTTAGCACAAGCAACCGCCGAAGTTGCAGCTTCATATTTACCCAGAGTAAGACTGTACTATAGATAATATTATCCTGAATTATACATACTATTTTCTTTTACTGAAAAGGACAAATAATTCAAAAGTTTTAGATAATTAAATTAAGGAAAGATGACTTATCAAAAGACTTGAGGGTCTGTGTAGCTCCCTCTACACTTCCATTTAATTGCGTTTTCCTTTACTTCCTGAAATTGTTTTAATTCCTTGGATAGCCTTGGATACCCTAGTATATCTGGAGTTAGGGTAATTAATCCCTTTACTTGAATGACGCAGAGAGGTTTAGACAAATATAGATAAAGTAGAAAACTTGTTTTAAATATCTTTTCAATAATAAATAATTAAATGTCTGTTAAAGTAAACTTTGAGGCCAACACACTTGTTGCTGTCTTCAACAGCCTCTCTCTCAGTCTCCTGAATCTTAATGCTGCTTTCATTATTTTGCATGTAATCTGACTAAAGACTCAAAAGTTTGCGCGGAAACACCTTTCAACAGATGCAATGACCTTTTACTCTGCCTAGAATAGTGAATCTTAAAGCATGACCAACTTATCACCTGCTTCAGGATGTTTGTTTAAATTCCTTGAAGAAAGATGCAGAAATCTGTACTTATGGAATCTTTTAGGGTAAGTATTAAGCATACTAAGAATTTAGAGCCTTTGGTCTCAACCCATTTATTTATTCTATTTTCCTATAGGTACCAAAGACTTGAACTTAAAACCATAGCCTGGATCTTCCTCTTTGTCAATTTTGATGATCACAAATATTCATGAATCCTCACGTCACAAGAAAAAAAAAGTTTTGAATTGTTCTCATCAACTTGATGCTTATATTTATGGTGTTTGAAGTTACCACTTCATATAAATGTGCCATGGGAAATGATTATCATTCTTTAATTTACCCTTTAGTTTTTGTTTTGGTTATCCTAGTAAGCATTATCATATTGCTATGGGTTTGAAACTATCATATTTCTATGGGTTTATGTGATTGGGATTTCAATATAATATTTTCATTTATATATTTCTGTTGGAGAGAGTTGGCCCAGTTACTCATAAATTTAGCCGCTGTCTGGAAACATTTTCTGAAAAGAATGAATTAAAAGAAACTAGAATTGAGTCCTGAACAATGTGGGTGTGAGGAGCGCCAAAATCCTGTGTAGCTGAAAACTTGCATACAATTTTTGAGTTTTCAGAAGTTTAATTACTAACAGCCTACTGTTAAGTAGAAGGCTTACCAACATCATAAACAGTCAATTAACACATATTTTATATGTTTTATTAATATGTATTGTATATTGTATTCTTACAATAAAATAAGCTAGGGAAAAGAAAATGTTATTAATCATAAGAGAGAAGATATATTTACTATTTACTATGTGGAAGTAGATCATTGTAAAGGTGTTTATCATCATAATTTTTATCTTCACATTGAGTAGGGAGAGGATGGGGAGGGACGAGGGGAAAGCACTGGTATTGTCTTTGGGGGGCAGAAGTGGAAGAGGTGGAGGAGGTGGGAGGGGAAGCAGTAGAGGCAGGTACACATAATGTAACTTTATGCAAAAATATCAACATTCCTGTCTGAATTTTGCTTTTTCATGTCTCTAAAAATATTTCTATAAGGTATCAATCCTTCTACTATTTGCATTATTGCCATCAAAAGTAGTCTTGAGTAAACATCAAAAGGAGTCTTGAATAGACATCAAAAGGAGTCTTGAATAATCAGAACTCTTCTGCCAGATTGTCTAATGTTAATTAGTTTCCATTTGTTTTCTGGAAATTGCTTCTTCTACATCTTCTTGCTTATTGTCTGGCACTGGTTCAGAAGTACTCATCTCCATCAAGTTAAATCCTGGTGCTTGCTTCTCTTCCTTACTAATAAGCCTCTTTTGTAGCCTTTTTGCTGTTGTGGTGGTAGTGGTTATTGTTGCAGAGTAGAGCACTTTAATCTGTATTAAAGATACCTGTTCAGGTAGATATCTTTTCTCTTCAATAATTTTCTTAATTGTGTCTGGAAACTCGTCTGCTCCCTCTTGGTTGGTAGAAGCTGCTTCTTTATCTTGACTTTTCTTTTTTTTTAAGGCAAACCTTTTTCTGAAATTATCAAACCATCCTTTGCTGTCATTAAACTCTCCAGCTTTAGATCTTTCACTTTTCTTTTGCTTTAAGTTGTCATGTAATGATTAATAATTGCTTTTTCTCAAATCATAGTAAAGTCTATAGGTATGCCTTTCTTACCACAATCCTGAACGCACATAAAAGCTGCATTTTTGATACAAGATAAAAAGGCATTTACAAAAAGTGCCAGGTTTTTATGCATTGTAGCAGAGCTATAGCAACCGATTTACAAATTTTCTTTTCTTTTTAGTTATAGCCCTTATATTGGACTCATTTATTTTGAAATGGTGAGCAAGTACAGCTACAGACCTCAATCTACAGTATGTATCAAATAATTCTATTTTTTTCTTGTAATATTATGACTTTTCTCTGCTTCCTTGAAGCACTTTCATCCCACTAGTGGTACTTCATATGGGTTCCATGGTGTTATCTGAAGTTTATAGTACTGCAGTAAAAATAATGAAAAATACTCAAGAACTATGAGAGGTCCCTTTTTACTGTGATACGCAATTTGCTAGGGAGAGGGATTGCTCAAGCAGAGATGATTAGTGTCAAAGAGTGTTTTAAGCAGATACTTGCAACACTTGAGCTCACTGCAATAGCAACAGGAGGTATCTACAAAAGTATTGCAGCAGTACAGTATGTAGCATAGTTAATTTTATACGGTTATGACTGAATATTGGCTCAAGGTTTGTTTACATTTCTGTAGACTGTAAGTGGCTCCCTGTATAGTCTATAATTGTGTGGGTGAGTTTTGATTAGCTTTTTATGATAGATTTGTGTATATTTTATGGTAGTAAAAATAGACTAGTATCTTTAAATATTTTATGTATTCCTGTCATACCTCCATTTTTCTTATTTAAAAAATATTTCTAGACTACACAGTTCATCCGCAAGTTTTTCAAATTTTTGCTAATCTCCAAAAACTTTTCCAATATATTTATTTGAAAAAATACATGTATGTGTGGACCTAACCACGTTTTTCAAGGGCCAACTATACTGGCTTATCTAACTTTCTTTATATTCCATTTTTTTTTTGCTCATAATTCTGTGTCCTATTCAAAATATTGTTCTTCATAAATACTCAAAGTGGATAAGACCAATTCTGAATACATCACAACCTCTAAATGCTAAATAAGACACTGTTTGCTACTGCTCTGATGGGTTAATTTTAAGCTATTTCAGTGCCTTGGTTGCCCAGTCCAAATATCTCCCACACTCACCGGTCCTGATTTCTATCTTTCTAGCAAACCTCTTGGTTGAGATGGCAATCTTTCTGACAATCTCTCACAGAGAGATTAAATTTAGAAAGCCAGATTCCCAAATAGTTGTACAATACATATCTTTGTTTAGAAATACAGAGTTCCAGTGTTATGCACATACACCCCCCACCACACACACACACACACACACACACACACACACACACACACACAGAGAGAGAGAGAGAGAGAGAGACATAGAGGAAATCAATTTTCACTTTAATTTCTGAGCTTGTCATTTGTGTTACCTGTGATCATAATGACAGGCACAGAGAAGTGACATCTACAAGATTCATGGATTAGTTTTAGTAACTTGATGTGCTCTTATTTATGAGATGGCATAGATATCACTTTCCTAATTAGCTTAGTAGTCCTATAATAGAATATTATATATTTTTCATCTTAATTCTGGGTACATAAATGAGGTTAAATGTTTTCAGCAAGTAATTCTCCTTATTCTCACTAATTTCCGTCAAATATAATCCATCACAACACAGAAAAGAAAGAAAAATGTTATTCTATAGCTAATCTGAAGCTCTGTACCAAATTCATTAAGCAGGATTATTGATATATTTCCCATAACTATAAAATGTAACAAATTTACAAATATTTTATGAATATTGCTTTAAAGAATCATTATTCTCTCCTGGTTTAATACTTAATTGTCTAAAAATTAGAATTTTGAATATGTGTATATCGTTCTAAATGTATGTACCTCTCAATTCAAGAAACATTTAGAAATTCTAAGTATATCTGTCTTGCTAAAAGACAGAAATTGATAGTTTTAAGTTTCTTGAGAGGAATGCCAGATATTCTTCCTGCATATATCAGTGATGATGGGCTAGTCAGTGGCCTATCACTAGAATAATTTTAATTTCAAAGCAGACTAATAGGAGTTGACTGAAGTCTGCCTGTGCATATTCTTAAGTGATAATAAGTATAGAATTACTCATTTGTAGAGGCTTATGTCATAAACTTACTGTCTAAGTGATGAATACATAATTAAATTAAACAGAATTGAGACAGATGGTTCTAGCTTTTGATAAATGTTCATATCTTCATAATCAGATAATAAGTCTGCTGCCTGGAAGATCAATTGGGATATAATAACTTTGAAAACTAAATCATTTCATTGTTTGGCATTTATGAGACATGGTAAAAAGCAAATTCCATTTTAATTTACTTAAAATATTGCTTATTGTCTTCCCAAGCACTTGTTTAAAAATGAAAAAGCAGATATTGTTATTTTGTTTCCTTCCCATACAGAATTGTTTATTTTGCTATATAGGCTTCAGAAAATTATTTCAAAATAAAATGGTAGCTTCTCCTGGGTAATAAAGAGAAAATAAAGCAAAATATGAAGTATTTTAAGTAAAATATTAGATATTAATAGTATAGAAAATGAGAATAAAACTACTGAATGTAGGCTGGGCACAGTTGCTCAAGCCTGTAATCCCAGCACTTTGGGAGGCCGAGGCAGGTGGATCACTTGAGGTCAGGAGTTTGAGACCAGCCTGGCCAACATGGTGAAACCCCGTCTCTACTAAAAATACAAACAAAAAATTAGCCAGGCGTGGTGGTGCACGCCTGTAATTCCAGCTACTGGTGAGGCTAAGGCAGGAGAATCACTTGGACACGGGAGGCAGAGGTTGCAGTGAGCCAGTATTGCACCACTGGACTCCAGCCTGGGTGACAGATGGAGACTCCATCTAAAAAAAAAAAAAAATTAAAAAAACCTACTGAATGTATTTTCTTTATGTATAGTTATAAAGTAAAAACAGATTAGTATGTGTGCTTATTCTGAGAAAATGCTTGGCTATTTGGTACATTAATATTTGCTTTTCTATGCTTATTAAGCATTTTCAAATAAAATGCACATATGAAATTTTAGTAAGAATATATTTGAAATGTACCATATGTGTATGGTTGGGAAATCTAAGTGATAAATTTATTTTTTAGAGAAATTCATTTTGCTTTTAGGCTAATTACTTATAATGTATCATTTTAACTTTTTATTCATCAATAATGCTATAAGCAACTTGCAAAAACAAGTTAATGTAATAATTCAATGTTATTATTGATGATATTTAATATTATCCTATTAATACAGATTTACTTTTGAGGATGTTTTGGGGTTGTAAGAGTTAGTTACCTGCTTCTTTTGCCCAGTACTTTACTTAAAAATTTACTTTATTTAGTTAGTTTCAATTTAAAGAGCAATACTATTTAGAAATGCATGTTTTTCAAGTGAGTTTTATCTAAGCTATTCTGTTTTTAGCAACTAGTTTGGCAAACAGTATAAATTAACCTCAGTTATTTCTAACGACTGTCAAATTGACAAGATCTAAGTGCAGTTTTATTATTCTAAAACGTTTTACTTTGTTGGTATCTTTTATTCTCAGCATCAAAATTCTAATATTTGAAATGTCATTATTAAATCCTAGTAATTCAAACCAAAGAAATTCCTTCTTTATTCAGATAACAAACATTTGTAGAACAAAGTAATAGATGTGAATATTTAGTTTTAATTGATGAAATTTAAAACTCTAGGATTATAGTCTTTCTTAAGTTAGGAAACATAAATTATCTTGATAGCAGGAAAAGTAATACAAAATATAAAAACACCCTTTGCATTTCGTAAGTCTTATGGTAATGGTAGACATTAGACAGAATTGGGAGGTCAGAGGGGTTAATACTTACAGGTATCTTACGTTACAGAATTATAGAAAAAGTGCTTCACTAACAAATTTGTGAAGACAGTCCTGTTTCAGAGTATCTTTTGGTTTCTGAAAACCCATTTTGTTTCTGATTGCTCATTACTTTTTTGGAAGTTCTAAGTAGTTATTTCACATTTCCCAAGATCTTGTGATGTGCATTTGGAATTCTATGAACTGATTTTGTTTTAATCAAAATCTTAGAGCTGTTGGCATCTGTATTAGTTTGCTAGGGTAGTACTGACTGGGTGACTTAGCAATTTATTATCTCACAGGTCTGGAGGCTAGAAATATGACATCAGAATATAGGCAAGGCCATTCTATCTCAAAAACCCATAAGGAAATTCTTTCTTCCCTCTTCCTAGTTTCTTGTAGCCCCAGACTTTATTGGATTGTAACAGCATAACTCCAATTCTTACATGGCATTCTCTCTATATCTATTGACCTGGTCCTCCCTCTGTGAATGTTTGAATCTGTGTTCAAACTGGTGCCCTTTTTGTAAGGACACTAGTCTTATTGGATTAAGTCCCACCCTAATGACCTAATCTTTACCTTGACTACATTTACAAAGACTTCATTGTCAAATAAGGTCAGTTTATGAAGCACTGGTGGTTAGAACCTCAACATGCAGCATCCAATAATTTTATTATAGAAATATTATCCTCCCCTTTATTTCTTCCCTTTCATTATTCTGCCTCTGACTTTATGCCTTTACTAGATTCTCTGCCCCATTCCAGATGATGGAATTGATATTGATAAGCCTCAAGGTAAATGCAATATAGTACGACTTCTCATCTGTTCCACCTCATCATTTTCCTAATTTCTGATGCTGAGTTATCTAAATGATGATGAAGGGGCAGAAATCTCCTTGGATTATTTCAGATCTAAAACTTTATTTATTATCAAGAATATACACATTGAAATTTTTTAATTTTCGGTGAAAACTATGTACTATATTGTACTCATCAATTAATTTATGTAGAATATATTGAGTGTCTACTATATATTCTAAATATCGAAAATGTGCTAAATAAGGAAGAAAAGGTTTATAGCCCATGGGGATTACATACTAATCTTACATATCAAGAAAAGTCTAAAAACAAACAAATGTGTTAGATTGAAAAGTGAATGTGATGAATGCTGAAGGGAGACTTTCCTGCTTTTCTTTCTAAAATTTATTGGAAAACCACAAAAGAGAGGAACTAATGAAAACACAAACTCAATATGAGCAAACTTCATGGAATTACAAATTACAAATTCAGCGAAAGCATTGACAAAAGAGGATTTTTTTGTGTGTGTAAAGAATTGAACAAGAATTAAAGTAAAAAAGAAGAGTGTTCATGATTTTAGATCTCAGAAAAACTCTGCTAGGGTAACTGAGAGTCATAATTAAAATATGAACTATTAAAAAAGAAAGTAAAGGAAAGAAGAAATAAACACCATCAGAATATGACAATTGTTAAATAATGAAAATACTATGCAACTTGGTAAATACCTGACTATAAATAGAGTAGCTGTAATCTTTGCAAGCCACTGTGTTCTAGACTTTAAATTTGGTCACTAAAAGAAGGCCGTGACTAGATATTTTGTAAAATATTTAATTCTAAGACAGAGTATTATTTTAGAATACACAAACACTACCTTTGGAATTCCAAAGCTATTCTAACCCAAGCCTCTTCTATGATCCAGCATGCATGGCCTGCCTTATATCAGACACCTTAACTTCTGTGTATTCATTCAGTGTTATTTTTCTACCACGGACTCCCTCTACTTGCTGCTATGTTCTTTTCCATCATAACTTTGGTTTTACTTAGCCTATCATAATCTGTCCTGTTCAATTTCCCACCAAAACCTTTTAAATCCTGGTTTCAATACTTCTTGTTTTATATTCTAAGAATTTATTAATTCATACTAATGACAAATAACTAGATCTCTCAGGTTATATTTGTTGAGGCAAAAGACATTGTAATTTACTGGACAATTTATTGATTTCTTGCTCCTTGGATAGGTATTATTCCTGGTTAATCCAACTGCTCTTAATATGGACAAGAGTCATATACCATTAAATAAACACAGAAGGGAGCTTAAGCATGTCTATCAACAACATACGTTTACTTAGAAGCATATATATTTTTCTTCCAGTACTTAGAATGTACACAAATTAAGCATTGCTAGTATAGCTGCAAATGGCCATAACTTTCTGAATTTGGCAATATATGCTAAAATTCCAAAGGTATATACTCTTCATCCAGCATTTCTACTTCATGGAGTATCTACAAGTAAAATATCACATCTGAAAAATAATACATACAAGTTTGAAGCATAGTCTGTAAGGTCAAAGATTGGAAGAAATCTAAATTTGTAAAATCAGGCTCTCATTTAATATTATGCTACAGCCATTTAACAAAATAGTCTGCTTACATAAAACATATTAAAGATTATCTTAAATTTTGATATGGTATTTTCTCCAATATAAATCTTTAAATTAAAAAATATAGACAGATTATAATGTATATTATGAAAAGATATATATTTTTGCTTATATATTCAAAATATTTCAGATATAAAGAAAACTAATATTTTGCTCATGGTTGGCTCTTCAGGTGACTCAAGTTTAGGAGACAGATGCTTGGAGAATTTTTACATTCAATTGTGAAACGTATGAATGTTAGGACATTAGATTATAACTACCTATCGAAACACTATAGTCATTAAAATAATCCAAAATTACCATAGCTTATAAGAAGAATAAATTATAGGAAGTTAAGTTCAAATACCATTTAGAAACCTCTTCAAATCTTGAGGGATGATGATTTTTGGATTAGTACTAAGGCTGATTTAAGAGATGTAGTAAGTTAAATGGATACTATTTGCTGTAAGAGTGAATATGGGGGAAGAGTGAGGAAATATGAGGAACCAAGTGTAACTCCCAGACCTTTGACTTGATCAGCTGGATTGATGATGACACGACTTGTAGACATTAGAGAAATTTTAGGGAGATAAGTATGGCAGAGGGGTAAAATAAGAATAATGTGCCTTCCTCTTGGGAGATTAGAAGCAGCCTATGAAAGAAATCACATTCAACTGTGACTGTCCCATCAGACAATCAGTGCATAAGTGAGTGAACACTCTAGCATACTATGCCAAAAAAACAAAACAAAACAAGGCAAAGCAAAAAAACAGAGCAAGAGCAATCATGTTCCTGCTTTAGTGGTAACTGCGGCTTTATGGAATGGAGCTAAGGAGTGGTTGCCTGTGAAATCTCCATGGGGAAGGTATGTTCGGCTAAGAGATAATGATGAATACAAATTGACTAGAATAAATGGGAACTGTGTATAAAGAAGACTTAAGGAAAAAAACAACAAGAAAGAAAACAGTTATGTTTGAAGTAAAGAGATACACAGAAGCTAAAAAATAAATAGTTGATAAGTATCATTAAAGGTATTAAGGCTGGGTTTTAGCAAATGCTGTAGAAAATGAACCAATTCTAATAGATTCCTGGGGGATACATAGCAAACAAAAAATTGTACTTTTTAATGAAATGTTACTATTTAACTAAGCTTTTTAACTATTTTATTTTTGTACTTTATAGACTGGATTTCTTTGGATAACCATTTAACAGGAAAAATTACTTCACAAATAGGTACAGTTAGGGCAGTTTTATAGCACAGCACTTATCTCAACACTGTTGAAACATTAAGCTTCTAATGGTAACATGAATTTTAAATTAATATGGCACATGACAGATGAATTAAATTTTCTATAGGAAATATCCAAATATAGTTGGTATTAAAGTGATGGTCATAAGGAGAAAAAAGTAATGTAGTTAAGAAAATAGAAAATGCCCTTTATGATATAAATGATAGAATGGAATGTCTAATGCTCATGCTGTGTGCTTTATAAAGGTGTTTGCTCTTAATGCCAAGCAATAGAGCAAACAAGGCATTTTTATTAGATTGTTCTACACTTTTTCACACAGTGGCAATTTGTGTCTATTTGTAATTAAAATGACATTAAGCAGCTCTATTTTCAGTTATATAATATCTCATAGTAAAGGTTTCATATAAAAATCTTCACTGTTTTTATAGATTCAATTATATAATAGGTATTACTGTGTTCCAGTGTAAAAATAGTGATACATTGTCCAAACACTTTCAAAAGAAGACCTGTTTGGAACTTAATCATATGCCACCTTTCATTGTTTCTTAATTGATTCATTATTTGTCTGAAAAACTCTGAAAACATATGGAGCAGAAAGACTACAAATATTTATACCAATGATATGTTTAGACAATGTATTTAGAAATACTTATAAAAAGGCAGAATGAATCTCTCTTCCTTTTCCTCTCTCCTTCCCCCCCCTTCAACTGTATATGTCTCTTGTTTATAAAATAAATAAAATAAGTTGAATATTTTCTCCAAGATTTTGACTATTAGTCATTTCCTTAGCTAATCATCACTTCATATACACTGTATATACTTTCCTAGGGCTGCTGGAACAAAGTACTACAAACTGGGTGGCTTATGACAACAGAAATTTATTCTCTTTCAGTTTATAGTGGAGGCTAGAAGTTTGAAATTGAGGTGCTGGCAAGGCCATGCTCTCTCTGAAGCATCTGACAGAGGATCATTCCTCCCCCACCAATCCTAGCATCTGGTAGCTCCAGGCATTCCCAGGTTTATAGTACCAGAATTTCAATTTATTCTGCCATCTACATATGACTGCCTTTCAATTGTGTCTGTGTCTAAATTTTCCCCTTCTTTAAGGATACCATTTATATTGGTTTACAGACCCATTCTACTCCAGTATGACTTCATCTTAACTAACTGAATCTACAATGACCCCATTCTCAAATAAGGTCATACTCACAGGTGCTGGGGGTTAGGGTTCAACTTTTTTGGTAGGGAAAACAATTCAACCCATAACGTACACTAAGATGCATATAAAACAAAACAATAATACATTAGTTAAATTAGGATATGACTGACAGAAATATTTATTGCTTGAAGAGGGATGGGGTTTTCATTACATGTAGTACTGCATGTGTTACTATAACACTGCATGTGTTATTATATGTATTTCATTACATGTAGCACTACATGTGTAGTACTGTAATACTGCAAGTATTATTACATATATTGGCTTAAGCTAGTTTAGTCTATAATAGAGAACTGATCTCATGCTTTAAACAATATGAAGATTCTTTCATGTCAGGGAAAGGCTCAGATACTCTTAAAATGGGAATTTTTGTGCCTCAGAATTTGTACTGGCAACAATAAGTATTATGTGCTACATACATTCTAAATGAGTACCCTACAATTTATGTAAGGTTGACTAAAGTATCAAGAAACTATGTCTCTTGCAACATCACAATCTATTGTATATTACATATACATATATACACAATATAATATGTAAGATATGTAATTGTACATTACATACATAATTTATCTGAAACTCACAAGTTTGTTGAGAGCATATTTTTGAAAATAAATGTTAGTTGTATTCTTTCTTTCCTTTTCTTTCTCTCTATAGCAAGTGAAAGGGGGTTGGTAAGACATTCCTAGAATATTTGGCACCTATTTCCTGGAGTATGGAAGATAGGGAGTACTACCTGATACTCATCTAAGAAAAATTAATATCAGGTAGTTGATTAGAGGTCCCCTGAGGCAGAGCTGGGAGTATCCTGCACTTTCATTTATAAAGAGACAGCATATCAAATGTTTCCTATGGGACAGAATAGATGTTTCAGAAGGTATTTGAACACCCTTTATAAGACTTTTTGACATAATGGATTCTAACAGAAAGAGTCTTTTGGGTTTCATGCACAGAAGTCAAATTTGATGAGCAATGCATGAGCAATGAAATAAAGAGTCAATCATCAGTGCCAAGGAAGAAGACATCATTTGTTTCCAAGCAAGGATTGTAACAACAAAATAATTACACTACAAGAATAAAAGTGACATGTGCCATCTGGTTAAAAAAGATATCAATATCATATTAAAACTGATCTTTCCAGGAAATACACCCTGCACCCTCTACTCATCTCATCACCCCTACCCAAGTCCTGACATCTCTACTTGAGCAAACATAAAGTAAGAGAAGATAGCATGAGAATAAAAAGACAAACCATACCTATTTTCCCTGCTGTAGGTTTCCAAGATTAAGTCATTACAGTAGCTACAGAAAAAAGGTGAAAGCTTAAATTTAATTAAAAGTTCTATTCAGATTGTGCTTTACTTTTAAATCTGAAAATTAGCTCCTTAGTAACTGAAAAGTTAAAGATCTGACTGAAATATATAGAACAGAGGGGCAAGCATTTGAAAGAGAATGTAAGCAAAATATATATTTTAAACCTATTTTGTAATTCAACTTGAGATTATTTTTAAATGGGTAAAATATACATAAGTTGGTGAGCATAAATGCCAAGGATTTACTGTACGGGCTTTACCATGAGAGCCTATGTGAATCTGACTACCCAAAAGAACTATAAATATACTTTTTTACTTATCTGTGAAAAAATCCCACATAGTTGCTGGCCTTCTTCTGTTATATTAAGGTGAGAGGCTGAGTGCTTTTTAGGTAAGCTGTCACATACCACTGCTACGATTTTCTTCAGGCAATACGCTTCTCTAAATGTTTGGTAAGCTTTAGTGTCATTTGAATTTAACTAATCACCATATCCTACAACAAAAAGATCTATCTTTAATTTTCAATCTATCCTAATTTTAGGGGATAAAAAGTAGTATGATCTTATACTGTCAAAGTGATTTGATACACTATCTTCCTTTCTTTGCTTGACACTGTAATGGAATTTTTTTTTAAATTTGAATGGAGATTTATGTTGAGCACAGGTCATGTCCAATTATTTAATTAGAGTAATGGGAATATTTTCTAGTGAACTCATAGCATTTGCTCTAGAGGTTTTGTCTTGTATAAAGGGTTTCTAAAAATCTAAAGTGATTGAAGTTTGATGAATGGCTAGATAGGCATGTCATATAAAAACTTTCCTGATTTCAAAGAATAAGGCTTATTGAAGATCATCATAGAAAGTAAAGATACAACAAGAAGTGGAGGAGGTTATTTATATGTGAAATTTTACAACACTTGGAATATATGTTGCAATCTTTAAGACTTTTGTTGGTGATTTGTGAAAAGTGGAAGATAAGAAAGAAGAAAAAAATAAGCAATACTCCTCTTCTTTGTATTAAACACAACACTGATTTTTAACTAAGAGGTTTTTCTGTCATGAACTACAGATGGATATATAGAAAAAACAATAACTTTAAAAATAAGTGACTTCTCAGCAGCCCCAATGGATGCCTGGTGGAAAAAGATGAAAACCAGAAGATATGGCATTAGGCAACACAGAGGTACGTCTCCAAGGGAAATGAACTCAATTATAAATAAGTAACCAATCTCCCTCCATGTTAGTTTAAATGTGATTCCATAATTACTTCTAGAATGGTGAGACCGGGTGAAGAAGTAAGACTGCATACAAATGTATGTGGCAAAAGAGATGTGGCTCCATAGCTGAGGAAAAGTGGAAAATGATAAGTTACAATACATTAAGAAAAAGAACAGAAATTATAAAAAACTGTCTCTCAGACCACAGTGCAATCAAACTAGAACTCAGGATTAGGAAACTCACTCAAAAACCACTCAACTACATGGAAACCGAACAACCTGCTCCTGAATGACTGACTACTGGGTACATAACGAAATGAAGGCAGAAATAAAGATGTTCTTTGAAGCCAATGCAAACAAAGACACAACATACCAGAATCTCTGGGACACATTCAAAGCAGCGTGTAGAGGGAAATTTATCTCACTAAATGCCCACAAGAGAAAGCAGGAAAGATCTAAAACTGACACCCTAACATCACAATTAAAAGAACTAGAGAAGCAAGAGCAAACACATTCAAAAGCTAGCAGAAGGCAAGAAATAACTAAGATCAGAGCAGAACTGAAGGAAATAGACACACAAAAAACCCTTCAAAAAATCAATGAATCCAGGGGTTGATTTTTTGAAAAGATCAACAAAATTGATAGACCGCTAACAAGACTAATAAAGAAGAAAAGAGAGAAGAATCAAATAGGTGCAGTAAAAAATGATAAAGGGGATATCACCACCGATCCCACAGAAATACAAACTACCATCAGAGAATAATATAAACACCTCTACGCAAATAAACTAGAAAATCAAGAAGAAATGGATAAATTCCTGGACATATACACCCTCCCAAGACTAAACCAGGAAGAAGTTGAATCTCTGAATAGACCAATAACAGGCTTTGAAATTGAGGTGATAATTAATAGCTTACCAACCAAAAAAAGTCCAGGACAAGATGGATTCAGAGCCGAATTCTACCAGAGGTACAAGGAGGAGCTGTTACCATTCCTTCTGAAACTATTCCAATCAATAGAAAAAGAGGGAATCCTCCCCAACACATTTTATGAGGCCAGCATCATCCTGACACCAAAGCCGGGCAGAGACACAACCGAAAAAGAGAATTTCAGACCAATATCCCTGATGAACATTGATGCAAAAATCCGCAATAAAATTCTAGCAAACCGAATCCAGCAGCACATCAAAAAGCTTATCCACCATGATCAAGTGGGCTTCATCCCTGGGATGCAAGACTGGTTCAACATACGCAAATCAATAAACGTAATCCAGCATATAAACAGAACCAAAGACAAAAAACATATGATTATCTCAATAGATGCAGAAAAGGCCTTTGACAAAATTCAACGACCCTTCATGCTAAAAACTCTCAATAAATTAGGTATTGATGGGACGTATCTCAAAATAATAAGAGCTATTTGTGACAAACCCACAGACAAAATCATGCTGAATGGGCAAAAACTGGAAGCATTCCCTTTGAAAACTGGCACAAGACAGGGATGCCCTCTCTCACCACTCCTATTCAACAAAGTGTTGGAAGTTCTGGCTAGGGCAATCAGGCAGGAGAAGGAAATAAAGGGTATTCAATTAGGAAAAGAGGAAGTCGAATTGTCCCTGTTTGCAGATGACATGAAAATCCCATCATCTCAGCCCAAAATCTCCTTAAGCTGATAAGCAACTTCAGCAAAGTCTCAGGATACAAAATCAATGTGCAAAAATCACAAGCATTCTTATACATCAATAACAGACAAACAGAGAGCCAAATCATGAGTGAACTCCCATTCACAATTGCTTCAAAGAGGACAAAATACCTAGGAATCCAACTTACAAGGGACGTGAAGGACCTCTTCAAGGAGAACTACAAACCACTGTGCAATGAAATAAAAGAGGATACAAAGAAATGGAAGAACATTCCATACTCATGGGTAGGGAGAATCAATATCATGAAAATGGCCATACTGCCCCAGGTAATTTATAGATTCAGTGCCATCCCCTTCAAGCTACCAATGACTTTCTTCACAGAATTGGAAAAACCTACTTTAAAGTTCATATGGAACCAAAAAAGAGCCTGCATTGCCAAGTCAATACTAAGCCAAAAGAACAAAGCTGGAGACATCACGCTACCTGACTTCAAACTATACTACAAGGCTACAGTAACCAAAACAGCATGGTACAGGTACCAAAACAGAGATATAGACCAATGGAGCAGAACAGAGCCCTCAGAAATAATGCCACATATCTATGACCATCTGATCTTTGACAAACCTGACAAAAACAAGCAATGGGGAAAGGATTCCCTATTTAATAAATGGTGCTGGAAAAACTGGCTAGCCTTATGTAGAAAGCTGAAACTGGATCCCTTCCTTACACCTTATACAAAAATTAATTCAAGAAGGATTAAAGACTTAAATGTTAGACCTAAAACCATAAAAACCCTAGAAGAAAACCTAGGCAATACCATTCAGGTCATAGGCATGGACAAGGACTTCATGACTAAAACACCAAAAGCAATGGCAACAAAAGCCAAAATTGACAAATGGGATCTAATTAAACTAAAGAGCTTCTGCACAGCAAAAGAAACTACCATCAGAGTGAACAGGCAACCTACAGAATGGGAGAAAATTTTTGCAATCTACTCATCTGACAAAGGGCTAATATCCCAGAATCTACAATGAACACAAACAAATTTACAAGAAAAAAACCACCCCATCAAAAAGTGGGCGAAGGATATGAACAGACACTTCTCAAAAGAAGACATTTGTGCAGCCAAAAGACACATGAAAAAATGCTCATCATCACTGGCCATCAGAGAAATGCAAATCAAAACCACAATGAGATGCCATCTCACACCAGTTAGAATGGCAATCATTAAAAAGTCAGGAAACAACAGGTGCTGGAGAGGATGTGGAGAAATAGGAACACTTTTAAACTGTTGGTGGGACTGTAAATTAGTTCAACTATTGTGGAAGTCAGTGTGGCGATTCCTCAGGGATCTAGAACTAGAAATACCATTTGACCCAGCCATCCCATTACTGGGTATATACCCAAAGGACTATAAATCATGCTGCTATAAAGACACATGCACACGTATGCTTATTGCGGCATTATTCACAATAGCAAAGACTCGGAACCAACCCAAATGTCCAACAATGATAGACTGGATCAAGAAAATGTGGCACATATACACCATGGAATACTATGCAGCCATAAAAAAGGATGAGTTCATGTCCTTTGTAGAGACATGGATGAAGCTGGAAACCATCATTCTCAGCAAACTATGGCAAAGACAAAAAAACCAAACATCGCATGTTCTCACTCATAGGTGGGAATTGAACAATGAGAACACATGGACACAGGAAGGGGAACATCACACACTGTGGCCTGTTGTGGGGTGGGGGTCGTGGGGAGGGATAGCATTAGGAAATATACCTAATGTTAAGTGACGAGTTAATGGGTGCAGCACACCAACATGGCACATGTATACATATGTAACAAACCTGCACGTTGTGCACATGTACCTTAAAACTTAAAGTATAATAAAAAAAAATTGACTGCCCCACTGGATTTTGAACTTGCATGGCCCCTGTTACCCTTAGTTTTGGCCAATTTCTCCCATTTGGAACGATTGTATTTACCCAATACCTGTACACTCATTGTATTTAGGAGGTAACTAGCTTGCTTTTGAGTTTACAGGCTCATAGGGGGAAGGGAATTCCCTTCTCTCAGATGAGACTTTGGATTGTGGACTTTTGGGTTAATGCTGAAATGAGTTAAGACTTTGACTGGTTTTAAAATGTGAGGACATGAAATTTGCAGGGGTCAGGGACAAAATGATATGGTTTGGCTGTGTCCTCATCTAAATCTCAACTTCAGTTGTATCTCCCAGAATACAATTCAAGTTGTGGGAGGGACCCTGGGGGAGAAAATTGAATCATGGGGGCTAGTCTTTCCTGGCTATTCTCATGATAGTGAATAAGTCTCACAAGATCTGATGGGTTTATCAGGGGTTTCTGCTTTTGCTTCTTCCTCATTTTTCTCTTGCCGCTTCCATTCAAGAAGTGCCTTTCACCTCCCGCCATGATTCTGAGACCTCCCCAGCCATGTGGATCTATAAGACAAATTGAACTTCCTTTTTCTTCCCAGTTTCGGGTATGTCTTAATCAGAAGCATGAAAACAAACGAATACAGATTTGCATGGCACTAATCACTACTAATGTTGAACATCTTTTCATGTACTTATTTGCCATTTGCATATCACCTTTGAAGAAATGTGTATTTAAATATTTTGCTTACATTTTACTCATTTTTTCCTTTTTGCTTTTAAGTTTTAAAAGTTATTTAAATATTCTGGATATTAATCTCTTATAACATACATGATTGGCAAATATTTTCTCCTGTTATGTATTTAGGTTGTTGTTTCACTTGCTTGATGCTTTCTTTTGATTTATAAAAATTGGTAATTTTAACAAAGTTTAATTTGTCTATTTGTCCTTTTGTTGCTCATACATTTGGTTTCATATCTAAGGATCTATTGCCATATTTAAGATTATGAAATCACACTTCTATGCTTTCTTCTAAGAGTTTCATTGTTTTAATTTATATGTTTAGGTCATTAATTTATTTTGTATTAATTTTTATATGTGAAGTAAAGTAGGGGTTCAACTTTTTTTTTTGCATATGGAAAACTACTTGTGCCAACATCATTTGTTAGAGAAATTATTTATCTTCAATTTAATGGATTTAATCACCTTGTCAAAAATCAATTGACCATTATTTCTGGACTCTACTATGGATTCTATCATATTCCATGTTCTATATATCTATCTTCATGCCAGTTCCACACTGTTTTGATTACTATATCTTTGTAATAAATTTTGAATTGGAAATATGTGAGTCATACAACTTTGTATTTTTTTCAGGAGTTTTTTGTTTTTGTTTTGTTTTGTTTTGTTTTACTATTCAAGGCCACTAGCAATTACTATGAAACAACTAGATTGACTTCTTTGCTTCAGACTACAGACTGTTGGAATTTTGATAAGCATTACAATAAATTTATAGAAGTATTACAATTTTAACACTATTGACTTCGTTTTTATAAACATGGGATGTCTTTTCATTTATTTAGGTCTTTAATTTCTTTCAGCAGTGTTTTATAGTTTCAGTATAGTTTCACTACCTTGGAAGAATGTATTTCTTTATATATTTTTCCTAATAGTGCTATTGTAAATGACATTGCTTTCTTAATTTTCCTTCCAGATTGTTTATTGCTGTTATACAGAATAACAACTGACATTTGTGTGTTGATCTTATAACCTAAAATTTTGTTTGAGGTAGCTTGTTAGCTCTAGAGGCTTTCTTAAGGATTATTTGAAATTATGTATGTAATTTCAATATATATAATTTCTATATATGTATATATATTCTCATGAATAAAATATATATGAATATAATGTATATGTATTAATACATGAATATATATACACATGAATACATGCATAAAATACATATATGAATAAAAATATACAAACTATATATATGAATCAGAATATCTATCAAAATAGACATTTTGAACAATAGATTCAAGATGTTGTTCCATCTATTATTGAAAATGGGGTATTGAAGTCTCCAACTATCATTTTAACGTGGATATTGAAGTTTCTAACTACAATTTTAAAGTGTCTATTTTTTCTTTAATTTCGTAAATGTTTGCTTCCATATATCTTGAGCCTCTTTTGTTTGGTGTAATTATGTTTATAATTGGTAATCTTTTGATGAATTAAGATTTATATCAATATATAATAGCCTTTTTGTCTCAAATAACATAAAGAACATGGGATTGACTCAAGAACAGACATACAGCAATAAAAGAGTTAACAAACTGACTGTTACATATAGTCAATTTATGCCATAATTGAGACTGTATTGCAATGAAGAAGGGATAACCTTCTCAATAAATGATGCTGGTCAATAAGAAGTCCATCTAGAAAACATGTGCCTTCTTTCTTAACTGAAACAATAAGAAAATTCAATTCCTGTGAAATTATAGATTTAATTTAAAAAATAGCTTTGCAGATGATATAGGAAAATGTCTAAATTTGCTTGGCCTAAACAAATATATCTTCAACAAGACACATTATCCATTAAGTACAGAATTGCTAAATTGGACTTCTTAAACTTAGAAATATAATGTTTAAAATTTATATGCTCAAAATATGTTTAAATGAAATATATAACAACTTGACAATTAATAAAAATAAATGATCACTGAATTAAAATATTAGCAAAATACCTGAAGAAGCCCTTCACACACACACAAAATCTAAATGACTGCTAAGCCTGTGAGAAAGAAGAAATCAATATCATTCATTAAAAAACAAGTTTTAGTTAAATCTAAAATGTGATATTAGTAATCACAACTCAGAAGGCATTAAGAAAAAAAATGCTGACAATAAAGACAATAAAATGTTAGTGTTACACTAGAAAAATATATCTCTATATATTTTGGATATAACAAGTAATAAACACCAGAAATAGCCTTAAACACTCTGAATGCTAGATGACCAGTGACAACCCTATGTTTTTGAAAGTCGTAAGGTCAACAGGTGCTTTATTCAACAGACCATGATTCCATGACTGAAGTTAAATCAATTGCTAAACACACCACTTCTAAAAGTTTGCTAATCCCTGACTTCCACCATCCTAAAATTCCTGTATAAATTTGAAAGTTTTTTATATTTAGAAACCTTGAAACTTAAAAGCATATCTTTGTATATCAAAAACTTAGAATACTTTTGGTTTCACATATTTACCTGAAGTTTCTTCCTTTGAAGATATCAATATGAGCAAGGATAATGAACAACTGGAATTTTTATTTATTGCTGGTAGGAGAATAAGGAGCAAGACCGTTTTAGGGAAACCACTGGGCAGCATTGACTAAAATTGAAAACGAGCTGCTTGTAATACAGTAATTCTAGTACTATATATTACAAAATAATAATAATTGTATAATAGAGGTCATACCATCTTCATTTATCATAGCCAAAATTGTAAATATCTCAAATATGAATAACGAAAATAATGGATTATTAAATTGTATTAGATTCATACAATGGGATACAATTTATCAAAAAATAAACCTATATAAGTATGTTATAAATAATTTGAATTAATATCATAGATGTACTGAACACAGCACATGTGGTATGATTGTTTATGCAAAGCTCATAAATGAGAAAATCTCAATTGATTTGTGTATTTTACTAAATGTATATTGTCCTTTAGAAAATATATATAGTTAAAAGAAAAAAATTACTATGAATCAGCATACAAACAAATTTGAATTGTTTGTATTCATTCAAATTGAATACAAACAAAAACCACACCAAGTTACCTTATAGTATAATCAATGCAAACCAAAGAGACAGAGATTTATTTTTAAAAAAACACTTTTAAAAGTCACTCTACATTAAAAATCAAATAAGAAAAACTAACAATTGATTTCTATATGATGAACTTGGGCCAACACTCCATTTACCTCGCTTCCTCCAGCAGCACCAGGTCTAACCAGAAACCGATGAAAGCAGTTCATGTTCCTGGTATTAGTGTTAACTCATTCCTGTATCTATAAGACTTTGAAATGGCTAGATATTTCCTGTTTCTTGTTGCACCATTATGCTGGCAAATAGCGAAACGCATCTTTAAAGAAGAATTAAAATAAGTATTGAAATTACTTGCAGTGACATTTTTTTTCCCTATTCAATGGGACCCAGCCTACAGTCATTGGGTTTATAACTGTGAATTGGCTCAGACATCAAAATTGAGCAAGGCATAATTTTTTTTTACTGGAGTGGTTGATAATATCTTCCTATTTTTTTTTTATTCTACAAATTGAGCAAAACTTTATTCTTCTGACCAACTAAGAGCAAAACTTTAGTCTTCTGACCAACTATCTTAACCCTGAAAACTGATCTATTAACTAATGCCAGAGCCTCCTTTAGGTCAAGACACCATAAATGCCAATTTCTTATTGCTTTCATTATGCCACTTTGCATAAAATAACAATTGGCTTCTACACTCGGAGCTCCTGGACCCATTATTAATAACAGACATTTTACGTTCACATAGCAGCCTTCTCTGTCATCTTGCTTTGCATAGAGCCATCACTGCCATGTTTCTCGAAGAAGCAAGTGCTGTCAAGCCATTTTCAATGTCCTCTATCTGTTGATATTCTAATAGCTTGTTTTTCCCCTTTTCCACATATCTAATGATGTTTTCCTATTAGTATGCAAATATGATTGAGACTTAAACTAGTTAATTGTCAAGCTGAGCAATGTTTTATGTATAATTTCAGAAGAATGCTGAATTTTCTGCTACCATGGGATTGTGTGTGCCCTCTAGATCAACATAATTCGTTCCCATCTATCTAGACTTAAGCTAACCAATTCAAAGGTGCTATCGCTATTAGACTATTCATATAATGTTGAATTTGATATATATATTGTACTGCATTCAATCATATATACCTATTTCTAGCTGCTACTGTTGTCTGTGAGTGATGTTAAAGAAGTGCTCTTGGAAAGGTGCATTTTTTTTTTTTTTTTTTTTTTTTGAGACAGAGGGTCTCTCGGTCACCCAGGCTGGAGGGCAGTGGCACGATCTATGCTCACTGCAACGTCCACCTTCCGTGTTCAAGCAGTTCTCCTGCTTCAGCCTCCCAAGTAGCTGGGATTATAGGCGCACACCACCATGCCTGGCTAATTTTTGTATTTTTAGTAGAGACAGGGTTTCACCATATTGGCCAGGCTGGTCTCAAACTCCTGACCTCAGGCCATCCACCTGCCTTTCCCTCCCAAAGTGCTGAGATTATAGGCCTAAGCCACCTCGCCCGGCCAGAAAGTTACATTTTATCATTAAACTACATTTTGGTCTTGCTTGCTCTAGGGGCTTTCTATAAAATTGTGTCTGAGGCAAATTGAATAATATTGCAGGATCTGGTGAATAATTTACCTTTATTTTTGAACATTTTTCATGTACTTTTAAGTAACCAATACATGAAAAGATTTAAGCAACTAAATTGACTTCCTGTGTATACCATTTGCACACAAATCAAATATTCCAGCTTTCAATATATATTTTCCTGATCTTATTTGCTTAGTTTTGGATGAAAGTTCTGAAAGCTGGTAATCTACTGAGAAAAATAAATACTTCTATCACTCTATGTTCTAAAAGGCATAAGCTATATGAAACTCACAGCGTCTCCCCATAAAAATAAACACAAGAAAAAAAGGCAATTTATACAAATTAATTTTCAAGCTATTTGCGTTTGCTTAGTGTAGAAGATAATTGTTTTTCTAATTAATATAGTTACTATTTCTTGAGATTATTTTCTTTAGAGTTGTTAGAAGTAGACTTTCTTGTGTATGCTTTCACTGGCCTTCTTTAAAAAATTTTAAATACAGGTGTAAGCTACTTTTTTTAAAAAAGGAAAGCAATTTAAAAATCCAAACTGTGTTAGACTATATAGTGTCAAAATAAACTTGAGATGGAGGCTAATAATTGTTTTGTTTTCTTGCTTACATTTAGCTCTGAAATGTATTCAGAGCTCTTCTATCAAGCACACATACAAATTAAAATTTAATTTAAAAATTACTGCTGAAAACTTTTAAAATATTGTATTTTTTTAGGGGGAAGATGGAACTTAACTGGTGAGTTCAATTATAACAATATATTATTCCAACGAATTCTGAAATTAAACTTTTTTTTACAAAATTTTATCACTTTCCATGCATTTTTTTCCTGCTTATTGACAAATACAGAAGTTTGGATTTGTGTTTATAGAAACACTTTATATAACGAGATTAAAAATATGAGAAGCTCATAAGTAGTAATTGGAAAATTACTATAGGAGGCACTAGATAATAAAACTAATAAAGGTGTTAACTCAAATCTCCCAACAAAAATTTCTGATCTGGTTCTTTGAAAAACCTTAGGACCAATTTATATAAAACACTCTTGCAATAAGCTCCCCAGTTCATTTATTTCTTTTGAAATAATTTACTCTCTCTTGCTTTTTTTGCTGAGAAAATACAACTTCAAAGATAGTGTTCATAAAACTGTGGTAAAAAACTATACTTACTATAGTATTTCTCTTACCACATGGCTTTATATCACTGAGAAAAAATGCTATGTGGGTCAATTTTAATATTTGTAATAGAGAAATGATATATACCTGAATTGATATGCTGGTAAATGTGTAAAAATTGACTCTTGGGTGAGGGAGCTCTATTTATAGTGTTTGGCAATTTGTGTGATATAAATACTTCTAGCAGTGCTTATTTCAAGCTACTAGTATGACATCTTGAAAGCAAAGTTGCAAAAAGAAGCAACATTCAAGCCTGAATAAGATGCTTCCAGTACACCACCCTTTACCTAAAATTGGAGTTTTGAAGTAAATGTGTGATAATTTTTGTTAATAACTTTGCACAATAATTTATTATAATTCAGACAGGTTACAACTCTAAATCATATTTTTTAATCCTAATTACTCATAGCTTTGCTTGTTTATAAGTTCTACTACTTGAACAGACCCATATGCTATGTTTGCTATCTTCCAGCTTTTGTTAGGTAGGTTGTAGCGGTGGGGAAGGCGGAAGTGAAGTTGTAACAGTAATGAAAAAGGGGTTAACTAATTTCTGCTAATGAAGTATCATACTACAACTTCAAGGCAGTCACCACATAAGAAGTAGGGAGATTTACTACTTCAGTCAGAATTCCATCATATAAACAAAACTACTAGAAATGATATAGAATATGGAACTTAATGTAAGTGTGTGACCTTACATAAGTGTACCAGTTAGTTAAACATTTATGTTCTTTAAAAAAAAAAATCTTGCTGGGACTGAATTTTGGAAGGGCAGACAGTGGAGAGATAAAATGGATGTGTAGTGGGAAAAAAAAAAGAAAAAATTAAAACCCGTAAGAAAAACCTGGAAGCTTTATTGGTCTCCCATTGCCTTCAAATCTCAAACTTTGTGATACAGGTGATCTGCTGGAGAAGCTGTCCAATTTCATCATAGGCTTAGGTAATTAGGCTTATTTAGAGGCTTGTTGAAATCTTATATAAAATCCTCAGTGACCAAATTATATAGTACATATCAATGCACTATATCTTCGTGGTTTAATTTTGTTGTTGTTGTTTTCTGAACGTCTTAGGACTACACAACTACGAAAAGGACTTGCAATAGATACAGTGTTGATAAGGAGGCTGATTTCTTAGGAGAAAGAAAATCAGTTATAGCTGTTATCATTTATATCACCATTCCCTACAAAGATCACACTGGAATAGCTGTTTGCCAACTTTGCCAATCTTAGTAAAAATGTTGTAATAAAAGTGAAAGCCAACAGGGGTAAAAGATAATCTCACATGTGTCTTAAAATGTTCTTATTGGAGTGGAGAAAGACAGCACTCTTGTTACTCTTAAATTTCCTCCTTACGTTTTCTGAGCATTCCTCTATGCACTTTCAAGCTCAGCAGCGACTTTCCAAAAGAGGCAATGGAGAAGAGAATTGATAAATGAATATCTTAATAATTTAAGTGGCACTAAGGAGCACTGGGAATCATTAAGAGAAGCAATATCTAAGAGCAAAGGCTTCAAGTTGTGAGTACTATTAGTAGAAAATCCAATATAAAGAAATCATAGGAATTCTATTATAAGCCTGGAGATTGAAACTGTGGAGCACACCTCAGCTATTTAATAAAATGCTCCAGTTGGTTATGTCTAGAGCTAAACTTGTCTCTAAAAATGCATCAAGATTTATTCAAAGACACCTGAAAGCTTTATTTTTAATGAAAAAAAATCTATATTTGAATTAAAGACAATGGCCTATCTCTCATGCATTTTAATTGTCTTTGGTACTGGATTTATCATTATCAATGTTATCATCATCCTCCTCTACACAATCATCATGGCTCCATGTAGGTTCTTAAAAATAAGTCATATTTTTAAAGAGGCAAAACATTCCTTCCTGACTTTTACCACCTTTCACTTCCCAGAAAAGAACCAAGTATTACATGCACTGGGTTTTGAAACACGTGCGAAATGGTAGAATTTATTAGAGCAAATACACATAATAAGCTAAGATAATTTTATGCTGCGACATGGAGGGAAAAATGCAGCTGTTTTTACACCTCTTTCCTTAGGGTAGTGGTACCTAAATATGCTAATATCTCTGGGCCAGTGTTAACCACTTGTGGCTCACTGATTTGAAATCCCCTAAGGAAATCACATTTAAATTAAAATCTATTTGCATTAATAGCAAGGTGTGAAAACAGACATTAGGGACTACAGGCAAAATTAAGATTTAATTTGGAATTTTTTTTTCTTCTTAATCATTAAGAATATACCAGGAAGAAAAAATATATTTACTTCCCCGTGGTACTGAGATAAATATAGGCAATGGGATGGAAAAGAACAATTAGATCCACATTCAAACCAACAGAGAATGAGAATTTTCCTCAGAATTTTTGAGAAAGTTTTTTGACCACTAGTTTTTTATGTAAGAACATGTTTTGTAACAGATTGAATCTCTTTAATAAATAAAGACAGCTCACTTGCCCATTTTGTTCTATCAGTTTGCCAAATTATATTTTATTTTATGTTAAGGAGTTTGTTCAGTTTCACTAATTTGTTAATTTTTGAGATGGAATTATTTATATCCTGTTACTATATTTCAAAATGACTGCAGAGTCTGTAAGGAGCCTCTGCCTTCTCCTCCCCAAACCCACCCCCACATTGTTATATTCTTATATTGGAATATTGGCAATTTATGATGTTTTCTTTCTGCTTTTTTTTTTTGAACTCTGTCATTCTAGAGTGTTATTCATTTGATTAATGAAGCTAAGAACTAGCTTTTGGCTTAGTTGATTTTCTATATTGAACATTCCTTTGTGTTTCATTGAAAAATCTTTATTTCCTTTCTCTACTTTGAGTTACTAAAATTTTTCTAGCCATAGAGATACCACCTTAGATCACTTTTTAAAAGGCACTCTTGCTTTTTAATTAAATACATATTTTTACTTATAAATTTCTATTTTATCATTGTTTTAGTTACATCAAAAAAGTATTGACATATATTGTCATTGATATTCAGTTTAAATTTTTTCTGTTTTTAATTGTGATTTCTCCTTTAAACCATAAATAATTCAGATGGTTATTGTGTTGATTCCATCTAGTTAGAAGCTTTTCTAGTTGTTTAATTCCACTGTGATCAGAGAACACATTTTATATGACACCAATCATTTGAAATATCATGATGATTTCTCTATGGCCTAGTATATAGTCAAATTTACTAAATGCTCTATCTCTACCTGAAATGATACATATTGTTTTATGGTCTGCATGTTTGTGTTTCCCCAAAAATTCATATATTTAAATCCTAATCCCCAAGGTGATGGTGTTAGGAAGTGGAGACTTTGGGGGATGATATGTCATAATGGTGGAGCCGTCTGGAATGAGAAAACTGCTCTTATAAAATAGGCCCAAAGGAACTCATTCATCTCTTCCACCATGTGGGGACAGGCAAGAAAGCACTATCTATGAATCGGAAAGCAGGCCCTACCTTGGTATAGACTAAGACATTGTGTTATATTGGTTCAATATTCCAAAAATGTATCTATGTGGATCAAGGTTTTAATTGAATTCATAATTCCTAACCATTACTGAATTTGTTCTGCTTTTCCTACTTATTGAGATGTATATTAAATTCCCCCTCTCTGATTGCAAGTGTTTCTATTTCTTTTATTTCTGTCAATTTCTTCTTCCTTTATAAATTATGAGGCTATAAAGTTGGAGGCATATACTTGTAGGATTATGTCATTTAATGAATTAATCACATTTATTACTGTAAAAGACATTTTACATATTACTGTAATAAATGTTTTGCCTCAAAATTGAGTATGTGCGACTAAATATTAGTATGGCTCAACCAGCTTCCTTTTATTCAGTGATTTCATATAATATAAATATTTTTATTATTTTGTTTTAGCCTCTGTGTTTTATATTTAAGATATGTCTCTTAAAAGTGGCATATTGCTGAATAGTTTTGGTTTATCTAACTTGACAACCTTGGAATATGTGGTCAATTGATATTTAAAGTAATCACAAATATGCTTGGATCAAATCTGTCTTGTGACTTTTTTTTTTTTTTTTTTTTTTTGAGACTGAATCTCCTTCTGTCACCCAGGCTGGAGTGCAGTGGCACGATCTCAGCTCACTGCAACCTCCACCTCCTGGGTTCAAGCGATTTTTCTGCCTCAGCCTCCCAAGTAGCTAGGACTACAGGCATGCGCCACCACGCCTGGCTAATTTTTGTATTTTTAGTAGAGACGGGATTTCACCATATTGGCCAGGCTGGTCGTGAATTCCTGACCTCGTGGTCCGCCCGCCTCAGCCCCACAAAGTGCTGATATTACAGACATGAGCCACTGTGCCTGGCCTCTTGTGACTATTTTTTTAACCTTCTGTTTGGTGTTTCTTTATTCTCTCATATTGAACCTACTTGTGGGATAATCAATATTTTCTATTATGCCATATCCTACATCTGTCTCTTTATTAATTTTCTTCTGTTAGAAAATACACATACATTAATATTTAGTAGTCACAAAGGCTCTCTCCTTGACCATAATACTGTCAGATTGCTCTAAGCCCTCTTCTCAACTAGGCCTCAACTCAGCTCTGTAAGAACTGCAACTCTCAACACAGTTTAATCTATCCTCCACACAAAGACACTTGAATAAACACTAGTATCATTTCTATCAGCAAAGGACATTCACTTGGCTGATGACCCCAGCTCCCTTCAATGCCAGTTTGAGAATGCTAAATGCTACCAAAAGAATTTTCTGTGCTTTCTAGCCACAATCTTCATGTAAGCCCTAACCTCCCTTTTCTTCGAGCATTTAGGAAACTTGCAATGGTAAATCTTTTGTCTATTTGAGTTGCTTATTCTACAACCAAGGATCCTGGGAACCATCCCTCTAAAATGGTATCATCAAGAAAGATAGAGCCCCTGTCTTCCAGTTCCTTTAGAAGAGTAGAAATATTACTTTGATAAGGGCCAGTTAGTGGACACAAACGGCCTAATCACTTTGGCCAAGTTCCTTAGCTGCTTTTTGTAATTTTCCACATCCCTAACTCTGCTCAAACTCATGCTCAGTCTGCAGCCCTATTCCCTCATTCTCCCTTTAAAATGGCCAATCACCTCTGCACATATTGGAGTTGAGCTAATCTTTCTACTGCAGCAGTTTGAATAAAATCTGTTTTCTCACCTTAACAAGTATCAGGCTTTGTTTGTTTGTTGTTTTAACAGTTGCCACTCTTTCAAAGAGGTTTTAACAAGTTAAATTTCAGCAGAGGTGTAAGATGGTTCTGCTTGTTCCACATTCTCACCCACACTTAGCAGCTTTCTCTTGGTATCTTTGTTTCCTTTTTGCTGTTAGTATTCATTCCAATAGATATATAGGTTTCACATAGTTGTATAATTTCCGTTGCTCAGGTAACTAATAAAATTATTTTTCCTATGCTGTTTAGCCATGTGGATGTCCTCTTTTGTTAGTCTTTTAATAGAAGACTATCATTTAAAGTCTTAAAGGGTAATTAAAAATAGTTTGCCTTTTATTTCTTGGTTGTTTATATATCTGAGATATGAGTTTTTTGCCAGACTGATTTATACCACCACCTTCTTCTACTCTACGGCTTGCTTTGTCACATCTTTAAAAATGTCTGTTGATCAACAAATTTTATATAGTCTCATTAATCAATAATTTTATTTTAAAATTCTTCACTTTCTGTGTTACATTTAAGAGAAAATGTTTGCCTTCTTTAAAGTCATGAAGGTTTTGTTTTCTATTATTTTCTCCAAAACTTTTGCTTTATATTTTACATTTCAACCTTCAAGACACTTGACATTATTTACTTTCAGGTGTAATGTTTGTTAGAGGTTAACTTTCTATTACTTTTTCATAGGTGTATTCCATTTATACACCACTGTTCATGGAAAATACCATCTGTTCATCACTGCACTAACATGTCAGCAGTGCTACAAGTCAATGCATGAGTCTGATTTTGGATTTTTTTTTAATTTGTACTCAAACTGTACTCTGTATTTACTATTGTCCTATAATAAGTTTTAAATTCTTCTTCAGAGGTATTTAGCTACATGTGAATTCTTTTTATTTTCATTAACACCAGCTGGTCAAATTATGCATGTGTGTACAGACATAAATATAGAAAAACACCAAGGATTCCATCTGGAATGCAATACATCTATTGATTGATTTCAGGAGTAACTCCATGAATATGAAACATCATTGAAAATTGGGGCCACATTCTTCACCACATTGTTATAACTTAAACCTTAAATTGCCTGTGTAATGTAACGAACGTTTGGATTTTTTTTTCTCTATTGATAGTTTGCCATTCTTAACCAAGAGCTTGCTTCTCAGGACAACAAATTGCATTTAATAACTTGCCTCAAGCCTCTTACCTTCCAATATCTGCCATTGAATTTTGCCCAGTCTCAACCAGGTTAATACCTTGACTAACTCACACTAAACCACTTAAGAAAAAAAATAACTTATGAATATCTTTCCTTAATGACCCTTTCTCAGACACTACTGAGATACTGTCAAAGTGGGCTCCTATTTGCTAAAGTAATTTGTATAGTCAACACTGGTTGATCAACAGTTTGTAGGTGTCTTGTGTGGAAGAGTCAGCAGTGAACATTTGTTTTTCTTTAATGTTCACATAGTTTATTACCTTTATTCCAATGTCTTTACGTATGTTGGTGCTACTATAAATTGTCCCTCTTAAAAATATTAACACAATTTTTGCATGATTCTAACATGGATATTCTTTACAGAAAGAAATAAAGAGGGCATTATTAAAATTATTTTCCTTTAATATACATCTTTAATTAAAAAAAGCATTAAACTCTGTCTTGCAAACTGTTATTATTTGCATATAGGACATTATAGAATGAAATTATAGTTTAAAAAAATCTGGGCAGCATCTTTTTGACATGTCTGATGTTATTATCCCCCTCATTAAGGAATCTCAAACCTCTTTTTAGATTGAGTTTTCAGCTAGTTTTGAAATTTATCTAGAAGAAAGTAAAGTTGTTTGTGATTATATATTATATGCAAATTTAGATATGTTTAATGAACTAATTAGTGAATTAACCAATCGATTACATGTTCTCTTGACTATTTTTTAAAAATTTACATGACTGAATTCTAAATGTCACATATTGAGCTTATTGGTCAAGTTTTTCAGAATTAAATCAAAAAATTGTTTAAAATCATTTAGAATGCAATAGTAGTTATGATAATGTTTTGCCTAGGCATCTAAGTACATTGTTTTTAATCTTGGCTACAAATATGCGTTACTAATTTACTTCTTGTGGGTGAATAGTGCTAACATCCACTTCATTTCTAATTCATTGAACTAACATTATACAGTAATAGTTCATCCTGATTACCTTTTAATCTTTATATTTTAAAACATAATCTCTATATTTTAACTATTTTTAGGTTTAGACTTTACACTTCTTGATTTCTAATGATATGCTGGAAACAATTCACACTGACCCCCACCAGCCTGCAAGAGACAGTTGTGTACATCTCGCCTTAATTCTGAGTTCAGTGCACTCACTTCCTCACTCTGATAGCTTTTATTTACACCAAGGAAATCTACAAACACTATTAAATATGGCCTTTTAAATTTTTCTTTAACTGGTGTAAAATTCCTATGCATAATACTTGTTGGCAACACTATGTTAAGAGTATTGTTTGATAGTAATATAAATATTTAAAATTCTCATACATACATATAAACACACACATGTGCAAACATATAAAATGTTATGGCCCTTTTCTTATTCAGGTACTCACTTGGTTAGAAAATAGAAACAAGTGATTGGATAAAATTCTAGTTATTGAATTTATGTATGGAATACAAATTTTGTGTTTAATTTAAACAAAATATTGTCTGGCAATGTGACTCTTTTTTCAAAATTTGCTAAGAGAGTCGATATGTTTCAGGTCTTCTGATCTCACAGAAAATCATTGCCAGCCAGAGTCTTTAAAATAAGTCATTCTGCAGAAAAACTCATTGTCTTTGGAGCTACTGAATCTCTCATCAAGTTTTTAAATAACTGTAAATATCAAATTTCAAAGTCACAACAACAACAAAATGAATTATCTCTAAGCTTTCATTAAAAAAAAAAAGAAACAGTTAACTGGAATTTTGAAAAACCAATTTCTGCTGGGTTTGTTTTTGCATGATTCTATCAGAACATCTTAAAGTAAAACTGTTCAGAGTAATCACAAGTATTTGCATAAATACAGCACAAGGCAAGGCACCATATCTATTTTACTACTTTATACTTTGATTAGTTTGGGTATGTGTAGGATAACGGGAAGCCCACTCCATTAAGCTGAGCTTTTTACAGAATTAAAAACTTGATTTATGTGAAATTTGAAGACAAGTTTCTAAGCATCAACTTAAATTCCCATTGCTGGTCGGGTGCAATGGCTCATGCCTGTAATCCCGGCATTTTGGGAGGCCAAGTTGGGTGGATCATGAGGTAAGGACTTCGAGACCAGCCTGGCCAATGTGGTGAAACCCCGTCTCTACTAAAAATACAAAAATTAGCCAGGCATGGTGGTGGTGTGCTTAGGCCCAGATACTCAGGAGGCTGAGACAGGAGAATCGCTTGAACCCGGGAGGTGGAGGTTGCCCTGAGCCGAGATCACACCACTGCACTACAGCTTGGCAGCAGAGCGACACTCAGTCTCAAAAAAAAAAAAAAAAAAGAAAAAGAAAAAGAAAAGGCTGGGCATGGTGGCTCACGCCTATAATCCCAGCACTTTGGGAGGCCCAGGCGGGCAGATCACGAGGTCAGGAGATTGAGACCATCCTGGCTAACATGGTGAAACCCCGTCTCTACTAAAAATACAAAAAAATTAGCTGGGCGTGGTTGTGGGCGCCTGTAGTCCCAGCTACTGTCTGTGTCTGTGGAGGCTGGGACTGGAGAATGGCGTGAACCCGGGAGGCAGAGCTTGCAGTGAGCCAAGATTGCGCCAACCTGGGAGACAGAGCCAGACTCTGTCTCAAAAAAAAAAAAAAAAAAAAAATTCCGATTGCTGATAAAATGTGAAATGTGTCTGTTCACTCTGATGCTTCCTTTATTGCAGTGTGTGCTTGGAGGTGACTGTGTGCTTGCTAGTAACCTTTTTTTTTTTTCTTTTCTAAGGCAGAGTTTCCCTCTGTCGCCCAGGCTGGAGCGTAGTGACACGATCGCGGTTCACTGCATACTCGGCCTCCAGGGTTCAAGCGATTCTCCTGCCTCAGTCTCCCAAGTGGTTGGGACTACAGGTGCCCGCCGCCACACCTGGCTGATTTTTGTATTTTTAATAGACACTGGGTTTCACCACGTTGGCCAGGCTTACTTATCTCGAATTCTTGACCTCAGATGATCCACTTTTGCTTTGGCTTATTCTTGTTCTTTGTTCTTCCACATACATTTTACAATTAAGCTGTTGATTTATACATGCATATATACACACACATAAAGTATTGCAATTTTGTTTGAAATTATAGTATTATCATTGAGCAATCAATAAACCTATTTTAATGTTTAAAATAAAATTTTAAACATTATGTTGAATCTTTAAGTCCATCAGAATATGTAGCTTTATTTTTAACTATAAATTGAGATGTTTTGATAAGTTATATAATCTAAAAATATATTGACATTTATGCATAAAATATTTTAGAAATTTTATGAGTTACCATAAATTTCTGACAATAAACAAATTTTTACCATAAATTAATTTTTAAATTTTATTTTGAAAACTAAATTTTTTAGCAAAATTTTGCTGGTTTATAGAAATATAATAGCCTGCTTAATATAGATTTTATGTCCGGAAAACATGTTTATGCACTGTTTTATTGTGCCACCTTGGACTCTAATGTTAAACAAGGAGTTATTTTTGCATTAGAATTTTGTAGGCATCTTAAAATGTGTCAAAGATTTCTCTTTGACTTTGAAAGATTTGTCATCATCACAAAATCAGATTGGAGAGGAACGGGACATTGGCCCAAATTTAATTAATACTACTTTAGAGACTTTCCTAGAATATATACTTTTATGCTATTTATAGTTAACTTTTAAATAAAGAACAAATTGTAAGAGAATAAAAAACTATTCTTCCATAGAACTATAAGTAGCCTCTATTTGTAATATATTCAGTCAAGTATAGATAAAATTAGACTGGTTTTTGACATAGGGAAATAAAGATGAACTGATGGCAAGATGCGAATTAAACACTCAAATATATTCCTTCTTTGAAAATAGAGTGCTTTGTATGTGTTATTGAATGGATGTTAGAGAGGAAGTAATTAACTGACCTATTTAAGGAAAAGTAAGGGAAAATCATTAGGCCCTTGATAAGATTAAAAGAAAAAGGAGGAGGGACACTTAGGTTAGTTAGATATCAGTTGATTGTGAAAAATTGAAGAAGCAAAATTTTATTTTGTTTGAACAACTAAAAACAGATTTTATTTAATTCGGAGAAACTACTAATTATGCACAACAAAAGAAATGATTTAAATTAACTACATAAAGATATAAATTAATCAGAACTTTTCTGGAGGTATACCAGATAAACATTATAAATAATTGAATGAAAGTGTTTTTCGAGACTGTACAAGAGTATGAGTCTTATATTGTGCTTCACATATTCAGTACAAATTTTACTGCCATCAATCTAAAATTCATAACTTCTATTTTGAAGTATGTAAAGACAAGTGTTAATCCAAAGTAATTAATCAATTATCAAATAACTATTTCTGATCAGATATGCTTGTGATTAGTTAAATAATAATGTTAGAATACCTGATTCTACAATTCATTTTCATATTTTTCCTTTTGGTTTTCTTATAGGTCATAGTATAAAATAAGAATGGTTATGCACACACATACAAACACACACACACAATTTAATAATATCCAAATAACTAAAAAGAAACCAAATGGAATAAAAGGTAAATATTTTAAGATCCCTGGAATAACAGCTAACTTGTTAAACAATTATAGTGAATAGATTTCTTTCTCTAAATATTATTAATAACATTAATATTATGAAGACATCATTCCATAATTTGAGTATTTCATAACTTTGTTGATTTTTTAATTAAAACAAGCTATTTTTAGAACAGTGGTAGATTTATAGAAAAAATTGAGCTGATAATACAGTTACTATACGGACTCCCACACTGTTTCCTCTATTATTACCGTCTTACTTTAGTATGTTACACTTGTATTTCTCACCATTAATGGACCAATGTTAATAACTTATATTTAACTAAAATTAGTCATTTATTCAGATTTTCTTAGTTTTTACCTTATGTCCTTTTACTGCCCCAGGATCTCATCCACGACACTACATTATATTAATTTCCATGATTGCATCAGCTCTTCTTGGCTGTGACAGTTTCTTAGACTTTTCTGGTTTGATGACCTTGACATATTTAGGAATATTAGTCAAGCATATTGCAGGATGCCTCTTTATTAGAATATGTCTAATATTCTACTCATCATTAGACTAGAGATAGGGGTTTGTGGGAAGAATATCATATATGTGTCAAATTTATCACATTATATCAAGAGTACTTGTTATCAACATTATTTATGACTGTTGACATTGAACTTGGTTATGTTTTAGGTTTCTCCACGGTGGAGTTCTCGTCTCCTTTATTGCCACTCTTTCTATAATTATCTCTTTGGAAAAAAGTCACTATGTGCACCTATACTTAAAAATGGGGAGTTAGGCTACTGGCTATTTAGGGTGGAGTATCTACATATTTTATTTGTAATTCTGCACAGAAGATTATCAGTTGACAAATACCTTTTTATACTATGATAATACTTGGTTTAGGTCAGTGTGTATTTTCATTATTTTGCTTTTAAAGTTATCTAGGGGATTGACCCAGTATTTTCATTTCAAATGTTAAAATTACATGAAGCTGATATAGGACACATAGCAAAACTGAACCTCAAGAGCATAAAAAACAAATCGAGGCAATTGTATGAGATCATGTCTAGTGTCCTTTCTAGTGCTTGTATTCTTTGGGTTTCTTCAGTCTATGCATCTTTCAAAATCAGCAGGCCCTGAAGAGTGTAAGCCTGCATTATTTGTCAGTGGTTTCAACTAGTCCCTAAATGTATCTTTCAATTTATTCTGCTTATTATCACACGTTAAATTTTTTTGTAAAGCCCAATTTCAATCATTTCATTTATCTGTTTAAAAAAATCCAGTGACCTACCATTCCACACAAAATATCTAACACATACATAAGTGGCGGGGTGCAGTGGCTCACGCCTATAATCCCAGCACTTTGGGAGGCCAAGGAGGGTGGATCACCTAGGGTCAGGAGTTTGAGACTGGCCTGTCCAACATGATGAAACCCCATCTCTACTAAAAATATAAAAATGAGCCAGGGGTGGTGAACCTAAATGCCCAACAACAGCAGATATGGTAGATATCTACATGGAATACTACACAGCCAAAAATGTACAAGATCATGATCTTTGTAGCAACATGGATGGAGCTGGAGGCCATTATCCTAAGTGAACTAATGCAGGAATGGAAAACCAAATACCACATGTTCTCATTAATATGTGGGTGGTAAACACTGAGCAGACATGGACTCAAAGAAGGGGACAACAGACATTGGGGCCTACGTGAGGCTGAAATGTGGGAAGGAGGGTGCAGTTTGAAAAAATACCTGTCCGGTATTATGGTTATTACCTGAGCAATGAAATAACATGTACACCAAACTATCATGACATGCAAATTACCTATGTAACAAACCTGCACATGTAATCCTGAAACTAAAATAAAAGTTTAGAGTCTACTTATATTTATACTATAAGTAGACTCTAAAAATTGAAAACAGGTAAAACATTATACAAGTATGAGTATGCACTTAGTTTAAAAATATATCTCAGTGTTTTACTTCAAAACTCATCTATACAAAATCAACTATCTGTCTTACAGGAAATCAAAAAGTAAATAGGCTTCAATTACCAAATGGCAATTTAAGTAAATCAGTTAATAGGGTACATATTGCCAAGTCGAACTTGACAAACATGTTTTGAAGTTCGCTTATTAGTTGTAAAATTTTCACAGGTTGCAGTAAGGTTGCTCATTAAAAAATATTACTTTCTAAAATAAACCAGTAGTTCGTTAAAAATCTAATCTCTTTTAAAATATATCATTTAGTAATTTATTGAACAATATATAATTAGGTTGGTTTTAGAAACATTCAGTATATCAATAAGCTTTTCATTATTACAGTTTATTCACAGTTTTAAAGTAGGTTTCATCAAAGTATAATAAAATTAGGCATATAGTTCTATGAGTGTAACCACCTTCACAATCAAGATATAGAACATTTCATCACCCCAAATAATGTCCTCATGCTCCTTAGCAGTGAATCAACTCCACCTGTATCCAGTCCTAATTAAATTTCAGTCTCCAAGCTTTCGCCTTTTCCAAATATCAAATAAATGGAATCATTCAGCCTGTAGCCTTTTGGGTCCATCTTTTTTTATACAGTATTATGTTTCTGAGTTTCATCCATATTGCTGTATGTATCAGTAGTTTGATCATAATGGTAAAGCTTTAATTTAATTTCTAAGGTTTGTCCCCTATGGGAAAGATTTCTGGGAATCTCTTTCTGAAAAACTTGTTCTTAGAAACAATCCTGAAAGTATCATGAGCATTACATTTTTCTTCTGTGGGCCAAAGAATGCCAACTGAGATTAAGAGAGGTTAATTTCTCCAAATAAAATAAAATTATTGCTACTTGTAAAGAGTTATTATATCCATATAATAATCCGTTAAACATCATTCACTTATATGTGCATACAGATCATAAAAGACTATACAATTTATAACAGGTTTACCAAACACATCAAAATCTAGGTATACATTGAAGTAATGACTTGAGATTGAGTAATGGATCCTCCTGGTTCCACTCCTTTTTTATTTGAGTTGGATTTTGTGGATTTACATTCTTTGCACTTCTTAGCAATACTTTCCGGATGTCATTTTCCTTCCTGGAGATTTACTTAGTTATATATTTCTGCAGAGATTGGCTATTAAAACTGGTATTCCTTCGGCATATATTTTAGGACTTATTTTTCCTTTGGAATTGTTATCCACTCCTTCTTGGCTTCATTTGACATCCATATATCATGGCTGTATAACCAAAATAATTTCACAATATAAATATCCAGCCTAGCATCTCTCTTGTGTTTAAAACACATATATAAAATAATTTACTAAAATACACAATTAGATACCTAGCAGGAAATTAAAATTTCTATATGTCCAAAGATAAACTTACTATCTCCTCTTTACTTTTTAACCTCATATGTTTCCAATCTCAATGTATGACACTAAACAATGCCGAGCTTCTTTAGACAGAAACCTGGGATTTGCATTTGATTGTTTCTTGTCCCTTCAACGAATCTAACTCAGTTACCATGCCCTGGCTTGATAACTCTTTCTCCTGCATATCTCTACTTCCTTAGTTTTTCTTCTTTTCCACCCTCACTTTCCTTAGTCCATGACACTATATACTTTAATCTTACTTTAGTATCATCATAAATGGTTTCCTGCTTCCTTGCATCTTTCCTCCATTATGTCTTTATCACATTAGAATATTAATGGTATTTCAGAAATGACACTTTATTCATTCGATTTATCTGTGGAAAATTCATCGCTCTAGGAAAATTCAGACTATTATGTAGCAAATGAAAAAAATGTCTTTTCCTGCCCATCATTAGGTTCATGGCTGAGGCCTCTATAAAAAAGAGAGGTTAACAAGAAAAAAACATAGAAATATATCTATTTTAAGTTTTCTATAACAGGGAAAATCTTAAAAGAAGATACAAAGAAATAGGTAAACTTCTGTGTTTTTATGCTTAAATTTGATGAAAAGGTGTATAATTGTGGAGACATATAATTGGACAAAGGAGGGATGATCTAAATGTGGAAGGAATTTATTAAGGCCTTTTTGTTCAGATTTTTCTCTATATTTCTCTGTCTTCATATAAGGATCTTCCTTTCCTCTGGGTATAGGGAAAATACCTCTCAAATTAGGGTCTTATGACCTGCTTCAGAGTAGAAGAACTGGGAGAACATGAGAGAGGTCTTCCTGCTTGTGCTGTTTTCTCAAATAACAAGGTAGCATGCTCTAAACCCCCTAATGTCTACATTTTATGGTGCATCAGCGATCATCTCTGTGGTTTCATCTTTCTGCAAATATCCCTCATCTTCTATATTTAAATTTTAGCAGAGAAAGCCTCATCTATTGGCCTTCACTTATGTTGTTCTCTCTACCTCAGACAGTAATTCTTTATACATCTAGCTAATTTTCACTTTCTTCTAAAGGTGAAGCTTGAATATTACCTTTATAAATTAAAATTTGCCTGATTCTCCTATAGTACATTAGGTATTTTTGCAATATTTTTGTCTTCGTTTTCTATAGCTGTTGAAACAAACCACAAGTTAGTGACTTAAAGCCACCAATTTATTACTTCAAATTCTGTAGAAATCAGAAACAGGACTCACTAAATTAAGGTGTCAATAAGGCTGAAATTCTTTCTGGAAGCTCTAGGATTATACCAGACTTTCTTGCCTTTCCCAGCTTCCGGAGGCTACTGCTATTCCTTGACTTGTAAACTCTTTCCTTCATCTTCAAACCAGCAAAATTGCCTCTCTCAGAGTTCTCTTCCATGGTCACATCTTACTTTGCTCACAATTGGGAAAAAAATCTCTGATTTTAAGAACCTATGTAATTAGATTGATCCCACTTATGGTATTCAGGATAATCCACCCATCTCAAGGTTCTTAATCACATCTAGAGAGTTCTTTTTAGTCGTGTAAGATAATGTATTCACAGGTTTCAGAAATTAGGACACTAGAACTAGGAGATTATGACATGGATATCTTTGGGGAGAGCCATTATCCTGCCCACAGGAGAATTGAATTTTACCTTCAATTCTCCCTTCTATGCACCAACAAATAGTATTACAATCTTTATTTAATATCTGTAGTTTCGATTATATTTTTTTTTGAGGCGGAGTCTTGCTCTGTTGCCCAGGCTGGAATGCAGTGGCAAGATCTCCACTCAGTCCAACGTCTGCCTCCCGGGTTCAAGCAATTCTCTGCCTCAGCCTCCCAAGTAGCTAGGATTACAGATGCCCGTCACCACGTCCGGTTAATTTCTGTATTTTTAGTAGAGACAGGATTTCTCCATGTTGGCAAGGCTAGTCTCAAACTCCTGACTTCAAGTGATCCACCCGCCTTGGCCTCCCAAAGTGCTGGGATTACAGGCGTGAGCCACCATGCCCGGCCCGATTAGATTATTATATAAAGTATAATATTTAAATTCTTTGGTTCCTATTCCCTAGAAAATTTGGAGTTCCTCTTAAGTATGTTTCAACTAAAGCAATGACTACCCAGGATCTGGATGAAACTTGAGATTGCAAAGGAAATAAAGTGGAATGTAGTACAAAAGCTACCCTACTTTATTTGTAGCTAGAAGAAACATTATTCTCTTTAATCTTTGCCTAGAAACTGCTATTTTTTTAGAACTATGTGTAATAACAATTATTGAAGGAACTTCATATTATTTGAGTTATTCTTTAGATGAGTTAATGTCTGGCAAGTTATAGTCTTTTTTCTCAACAAGAAATATTATATTTATATTTAGTGAAAACTTATTTCACTTTTAAAATATTTATTTTAAATATATTATTATGATTGTTATTTTTAAAAATAATTTTCATATATCTTCATAAGTAATTTCATGGAAAATAAGAAATGAGACAATCATTAGTGGCTGGTAAAATAGCTCTGCTTCTAATCTGAAATAAATTGTTTTCTCTTATTTTTGTGAGGTATATTCATTAGTATTTTAATTTTTTAAATAAAATTCACATCAAAATGGTTGTATGTACTTTGATCATCTTTGATTCAGATACATTGCTCACTTTCCTTTTGTTATTCTATTTCATAACGTAGAGTCTTAGCCTCCAGCTCCCACATCCTCATGTATAGATTCAATTTGGATTTAAACAATCGTAGTATTGGAGAAGACTTAAAAAGCAAGATACAAAGAAGGGAAAAATCAGCATATTTGTCTCTCACTTTCTGCCCTTAGCGGTGTCTGGCTCAAACAGTGGATACACGTGTCTTCCATGGTTCCATATACCATCAGGTACCTACCATTTTTTTTTGTTCCCAGCTTTATTTATGATTTCATCACTAACTGATGGTCGGGTTTTCATCATTTTAATCAGATTATTGCATTGACTTCTTTCTTTGAACTAGTCATAATTGTTTTTGTTTTTCTGTTTAGGCTCTGACATATATTAGGACTAGTTGATTTATACAAATGTATTTAAACATCTCTAAACATAAAGCAACTTCGTTTGTGCACACTTTTAAAACAGTTCTGAATAACAGATAACCTCTTATTTCAACAAGCATATTTTTAAACATTGTTTTACTTGGAGAGGACAAATGAGCAATGTAAAATATTAAAAATATAGATGAACTATTTAATTACATAATTATAAGATCAAACATATTAATGTGTACATATTTAAAATATGCAGTACAAAAATATATTTACACTGAAATATTTTTGTTTATACTCTCATTTCATGAAATGTTTTCAGTTAAAATTTTTAATATACATCTTTCACATTAGTGATTTTGTCATTATTAAAGATGCATTTTGGGAATACTAATTTTTTTTATAACGCAGCATCCTCATGTAGTGTAATTGTTTGAGGTAGTTTTTTTTTTTTTGCCTTGGGATGATGGGCATTTAATCCCATGCCACAAAAAGATATTTGCATAAAATTTTGGCAGACATCTTTCCTCTTATTCTGCTGGTGTGTGACTATAATTCAGCCACATTTTTTAAGGCTTTTGAAATGATTTGTAATAAAATACAACTCTTGCATTTTATGTTCATATTATTATGAATACTTATTTAATTTGTATTGTAACTGCAGACTTTCCATTATAAAAATTGCAACAGGTGTTCTTAGCAGGCAATCAACTCAAGCAATTCACTTATAAAGGAAAGAGATTAAAAAATGAGATCTATTGACTCATCTTCAAATAGAACTTGGGTGATTTATTTTATTTATGTAATTTTTTCCCGCTTCATAAGGGTATACCTGATAAAAAAAAGTTGTATAGATTTAAGGTATACAACATGATGATTTTACATATTATACATGTGTGAACACATATTTGTAAGTATATAATATATACAGTGAAATGATTACCACAGTCTAGTTACCTTTTTTCTTTTGTGTTGAGAACACTTAAGATCTACTTTATTAGCATATTTTAAGTATATAATACAGTATTTTTAACTATAGTCATCATGGTGTACATTAGATCCCCATAACTTATTCATTTTGTAAGTAAAATTTTGTACTCTTTAGCTAACATTTCTCTATTTTCCCCACTTCCCAGTCCCTGAAAACAACCATTCTACTCTTGCTTTCTGTAAGCTCAACACTTTTAGGTTTCACATATATAGTAATATCATACAGTATTCGTCTTTTTCTGTCTGACTGCTTTCACTTAGCATAATGCACTCAAGTTTCACCTATATTGTCCCAAATGGCAGAAATTTATTTTTTATGTCAAAATAATATTACATTTTACCTATTCATCCAGCTAGTTAATTTATTTATCCAACAGACATTTAGGTTATCTTCATATCTTGTCTATTATGAATAATGCTGCAATAAAAATGGGAGTTCAGATATCTCTTCAATGTCCTGATTTTGTTTTCTTTGAATGTATACCCTAAAGTGGGATATTTTTAATTTTTTGAATAACCTCCATGCTGTTTTCCATAATGGCTGTAATCAATTTACATTCCCACCAATAGCGTAGAAGCGTTCCCTCTTCTTCACATCTTTGCTACTTGTATCTTTTAACATTTTTGTAATAAACATTCTATCAGATGTAATTAAAATTTAAACTATTAATTCAAATAAGGTTTATTTCTCTTATAATTCTATTAGTGGAAAAGAATAAGAAAGAGAACTAATAGCATGATTCAGTTATGTATTTAAGGCATTGATTTATTATTTTATTTTATGTGTTATATTAACAGAAAACTTACATTTACTATGTATAACATGATGTTTTCAATTATATACACATTGTGAAATGACTAAATCTGTCTTTTTACCCTATGTATTATCTCACATAGCTGTTGCTTTTGTAGTGAGTACTCTTTACATACCCTCTCTTAGCACTTTTCAAGAATACAATATATTACTAATAATGGTCCCCAAGATGTACAATTGATCTCTTGAACCTATTGTTTCTGTTTGCTACTTTGTATTCATTGACCAATATGTCTACACTCCCCTCAACCATCCTGGCCTTTGGTAACTACCATTCTACTCTCCACCTCTTTGAGATTAACTTTCTTACATTCTACATATGAGTGATATCCTGTGGTATTTGTCTTACTATCCCTGGCTTATTTCACTTAACATAATGTCTTCCTAGGATCATCCATGTTGTCACAAATGACAGGATTTCATTCTTTTTAAGGCTGAATGTGGTATATATAACACATGTTCCTCATTCATTCATTGATGGACACTTAGATGTACTCCATATCTTGGCTATTGTAAGCAATGCTGCAATAAACATGTGAGTGCAGCTGTCTCTTTGCATACTGATTCTATTTCTTTTTAATATATACCCAATAGTGAAATTGCTGGGTTATATGGTAGTTCTGTTCTTGTTTTTGAAGAACCTCCATACTGTTTTTCATAATGGCTACACCAATTTATATCACCACCAACATGCAAGTGCTGTCTTTTCTCTACACGCTTGATAAAGCTTGTTATATTTTGTCGTTTTTATAATAGCCATTCTAGTAGATGTTAGGTTATAGCTCACTGTGGTTTTAATTTGCATTTCACTGTTAATTAGTAATGTTGAGGATTTTTCATATACCTGTTGACCATTTGTATGTCTTCTTTTGAGAAATGTCTATTAAGATTATTTGCCCAGATATATTATAGAATAATTTTGTTCTCACTTCTTAAACATTGGCTCATTTATTCACTTTCATGTGTCTTTAATCAGCTATTCTGTATACTTACCTATACAAACACATGTTCTATCTTTTCCTAATACATTCCCTTTCTATGGCTATTAATTTGATTGTATCTGTTTATTGTAACATCGTATTAAATGTTTTAATGTTTTACTTTACTTCATATGAATGTGCATTCACATACATACAAACACAAAATAATTCATCACTTTAACAAGCACCTTCCATGTCCAGATGTCATTCTCTATCTACACTGTCCAGTGTGGTGTCTATTAGCTTTATGAGGCAATTCAAGCACTTTGACTATGGCCAATTAGAATTGATATGTGCTGCAAGGGAATAAATAAAACAAAACAAAAAACAGATTTTCAAGAATTAGATTTTTAAATATAAAACATCTTGTTAATATTTTATATTGATTATATGCTGAAATTATATTTTGGATATATTAAGTAAAATATATCATTAAAATTAATTCAACTTTGTTTTTACCTTATTTAATGATGTTCCTACAAAATGTAAAATTGTATATTTGGCTCACTTATATGGTTCACTTTTACTTCTATTGTACAATATTCTAGATAAGGTTGAGGGCATGTTCTATTCTCAAAGAATATGTAGCACATTAAGTAATAATTATTTGAATAATAAAATTAATTTCATAATGTGAGCATCCCATATTACAAATATAATGGATAATATATGGATACATTTAATAATGAAAACTAAATTTGTGTTGAAATTTAAAGAATGAATAGGAATTTATCACCAAAAGCTAGGGAAAAGCATATGCCACATATGATGGCTTGGCTAAGTGATATTCTAAGAGATTTATGCAGATGCTCCTTGACTTATACAATGGGGTTACATCCAGATAAAATCTTTGCAAATTTGAAAAACCATAAGTTGAACCATCATAAACTGGGGACCATTTGTATATAGAATGATTTTAAGAAGCGCAGGAGGCTAGAGATATGTAACAAGGTAGGTGGAATACCACATACATATCTAACAGAAGGTCAGTCTTTTAGGTATTACTTGAAAGGGCAAAATAGTTCAAGGTGACTGTCTCCAGAGAGATCTGAAAGATACTTTTAAGAATCAAAACTTTGACCAAGAGTTGTATTTTATTATCAAATTTAATCTAGTGAAAAATCCAATTTGTTTAAACCCTTGGAAAATTCACAAAATCCATTTTTATTCACAAATTTATATTTTTATTTGCTATTTTTCAATGTTTTCAAGTTTCTTAAAGAAAAGAAAAGTTTGAGCATTTGCTGTATATGAAACATAAATGAAGCATGGTGGCTTATGAATTGTACAATTTCAATCCTGCTTAGACTTTTCAGAGCATTTAATTTTGAACTTAAATAGCCAAAGAAAAAAGAAAATAATTTAGCTGGTGATTTCATGGTCCTGTTTTTCTTCATTATTCCTTGTTGAGTCTCCTACTGTTTATAAAATTGAAAAATCATGCTGAGCTGAATGTCCAATGGCCTGAATAAAATTGACTTTAACATTGTGTATCCCAATGAACAAAAAAGTAATTATAGTCCATATTTACTTTATGTGCTACCTATGTAAGTACTGTTTATGTTGTGAATGTACCTTTTTATGATGACTCAAACTGATAGAATTAGAGATTACAATCAGCATTAAAAAACCAAGATTAAGACAATTGTCAATCCTTTCATTAAAATAGCAGTCAAAAGAACACACAAAATTTTAGAATAAAGCAAATTTTAGATTAATTTCTTTAGATTCTAAAATTTTATTATTTAAGTTTAAAGAGGATAGCAAAACATAAAACATTTTCATTATTTTTCTTATTAGAAGTTCACATGATAATTAAAAAAAATTTTATTAAAATTGAAGCTATCAGAGATGATGTGGCACATTAAGCTACAGAAAGTAACTTTAGCCCTTATCTGTTCACTTTAAATATATATGAAAAATGTAAAAAACATTGTTTCTTCAAAGTCAATAATAACAGGAGAAAATGAATTTGCTTTATTTTTCAATCAGCACCAATTTGAAGTAAACTATAATTGCTGTATGTTTGACCAGTTCATTATTATATTTTGCCTTGAACAATCATACATAAATGTATTAAAATGTTCTGACTTTCATTACCAGAGTCTTGGGGCAGGATTTTATTTTTAAACCAAAGTTCAAAAACCCTGTTCTCTTGATACTAATCAGATGATGTTTGTTTTCTTGACTCAATGCTTTAATTTAATTAAAGGTTCCTGCTGTTTGGAAACCATTGTTCTAGAATTTTGTTTTTTACTAGGAAAATAAAAATTACTACAACATTTTCAGTCCTTTAGAGGATGATCCACTGGGAAGTTAGATCCCAGTGTCCCAGAGGCTATTAAATATAAGAGTAGCTTGGCACTGATTCACCTTAGCACAACTGCTAGAAAATTAGTTCACATTAAGCTGCATTTAAGTAATTCAGGGCAGCAATACCCTGGTCTTAAAATGTCTCTAAAAATATGCGAAATGTAAACATGATGTCCACACATCCAACTGTCCCTAGGAGGCTTTGATTGTCCTCCTGATTCCATGAGGTTAATAAAACTACAAATGTCAATTTAAAAACTACTAATTGCAACAGATTTTGTAGCTTGCTGATATAGTTGCTTGTTTTAACAATATTTACCAGGAAGTTGACAAAATTATAAGCTTAGGAATCATTATTTATCTCATGTTTGTGTCACACGCATCTTCTGCACATCAAAAGAAAATAATTGTTTTTTAAATAGCCTCTTTGGTCTTCATCATACAGATAGGATGGGAGTAAGTAGTAGGGGCGTCAGATAAGCAATTAGGTAGAAAATGCTTTGACAATTTAAAAAAGGTTGTACAAAATGTAGTTATTCTCAAGTATATGAGGATAATATTGCATGACTACTGCTTATACAATTATGCTGTAAGCCAATTCATGCCCATTGCTGATTGGTGGAAAGAAAGACTGCTTTTTTAAATTTTCTTAGAGATAAATATTATTACATTTTTAAAAATTAACATAATCTCATTTCCCTTTTAATATTTTTGTAAAGATTTTTTTCCAGGAATCGGTTTCTGGTATAATTTGTTCTCTTCAAGCTTGAAATAAATATGATTTTTCATCAACAGAATATACTCTTAAAAGTAGACTGTCATTTCTTACTCTCATAAGTGCCATTCAGCGACACTAAGTAAAAACGTTCCTCTAGTTCAGATGTGCAATTTCTTAATGTTGCTTAGTAGCATATCCTCTGCTTACACCATTTTTGCTGGGGAGTGGGAGTTTTGTAATAGATATTGATTTGTCATATATTTTAAGATCCATGCTCTTTGTTACTTATTCATGTAGAGATATATGCAAATGATATAAAGGACTAATAGTGTCATAGATGTTATAAATTAATGGGACAATTAAATGTGGTAATTTTAATTATGATACAAGACCAGTGGAAGTAGACTACTTTTGTGCAGAAAGTTCCCCCTGGGCTCTTGTCTAGCCATTTCTATTATAAAAACAGCCAGCCAGCTAAACAGTAAAATAAACTGAATAACTCAACATTATTCTAGGCAGAACTTGTTGGTTCAATTTAGTTTGTGGCCTAAGGAAGGGACTGAATGAAACTATTTTATTAAAGACTCTCTGCTTGAGGAATCTGACTGACTGAATTCTATCTAAACTTTATCAAAAGCTGACCATATGTCTGGACAGATTAGGGAATTTTTCCTCCTCCTCTCTATAACTGGTAGTAATAATTTCTTAAACAACATAGTTATTGCAAGAATTAAATATGACAAATTTTCAAAAATGCTTAGACTGATGCCTTACTTAAAGTAGGCAAGAAATGAATACTTCCCTCCCTAAACAGAACTTCCAAAGCATGTGGCTAGGGAAAGCAATGCTGTTCTCCATGTCCCCCTGTATGCAGGTGTGCTGTGGACAGAGTAGGCTTATTTATTTTGAGCTAGAAACTGAAAATTATTCAGAGACCTGGCTTATCTTGCAGTCTATAAATTGGACCTCACCAGAAAAAGAAGAAAGTACAAATTATATTAAGTATATAATTTGGTAAGTAGAGACAAATCAATTTAGCTTAAAAAGGTATTTACTTTATGGAATTATGACATCAATATTTTCAAATTACTTCAAATTGTTGGGAACAAAGAAAACATTATCTGACCTGTTTATCATTCAAGTGTCAGACAATTCATGAAAAAAATGTATTGTTACAAAAGGAGATACAACACTGTTAAACAATAAAACATTATTTTATTGTATTATTGTTTTAAATTAAAAAATGTATTTTTTAACTCTACAAAGAGCATCATAATAAATTGTCGATTTGTTCAATAATAGTTAACAGTTAGTTAGGTCCTTAGCATTAAGAACCTAACTAGTAAAGCTCAAAACAGCTGTAATGTGTCTTGATGAATGGTATAAATTTTAAATGTTCTTGTTAATTTGAATTTCTCATTTTACTAAATAACGCAAGAAAAAAATGAGCCATTGTAACTAGGACAATATTTGGATTACATTAGTCACTGATTCAATATATTGCCACAGTAGGCATTCAAAAATGACTTGAATCGATTTTAAGTTCATACATATATGTTGGATAATATTATGAGCGAAGAATTGTACTAGAGAGTATAGGGTACATAAAGAAGATGATACATTACATGTTATCAAGGAGCACATCCAAGCAGGTCATACACATTCTATAAGCACTATGTGTTCTTTTTCAACCTTTCAGTGAATATATAGACATTCTTAGAGAACAAATGTAAAATAAATTCCAAATAATTGAAGATGCACTAAGGGAGCCCTGATCCTCTATAGACAATTAGAAAACAATTTGCTTTTGAACATAGGTGGCAAATGAAGAGGGAAATCAGACTGAATAAAATATGCTTAAAACCTAAATTTAAAATCCATAACTTAGAGAACAATAGACTTGATAATTGTTGAAACTTTCCATTTAAGTTATGCATTTTGTTCTCTTTTAAGCAGGCACCTGATTATTTTTTTCTACATGAAATATAGTTAATAATAGTTTGTAACATATGGATAGATAATTCTACCAAATGATGATGACAATAGTAAGATTAACAGAATATTGCATGATTATTAAACAGTTCTAAATGCAAATTTGTTTTCTAGCTTGCTACTATGGCAAAACGTCATATTTAACATTTTTAAATGGTGGAATACTTTACATTTTATATTTAACATAAATTTTATATTTAAATATAATATTTTATACATATTTAATATTTTAAAGCAGTAGAATAATTCAAAAGGTATAATACATTATTTTAATCTTTCCTGTATTTTCATTTTTTACAGTGATTAGATTTGTGATAGTTTTTTTTTAACTTTAAGACTGTAAGAATAAAGATTCAGAATCAATGGAAATGTCAGAAACTCATGGCAGTGTAGTTGACTATAGTGTTGTCAACATCTGCAGTTTAAATATGTTTTAATATAGAATTTCATCATTATTCTTTATGTATTGGAACACTATTATGTTATACACTACTATCACGTTTTTTTCATTTATTCCAAAATGTCCCATATCACACAGCTGATTTAAAAACATTTGCCAGTTTTTTGAAAAAGAACTTCATTTCCAATATTGAACACAACAATACTAAAATGTGTCTCATTTGAATGCAGTTCAAAGAAAGACATGATCATAACACCTGTGCATTTTGAAATGCATTGCACTCAGACTTTATAATCTTTAAGGCACAAAAAAGTTACTCTCACTGAGGATATTATTGGCATTAAAACATCTTTCTTTCTACCAGCACTATATATTTAAAAGTTGACTTTACTTCCAAAACATGACAAATTCACATCACAAAGAAATAGTGAATTTGAGATTAGTTATTCGAGTTTACTTTTTATAAGTATGATTGTATGAAAATAATAGAAAATCTCTCATTGGAGTCTGTAAATATTGGCATAATTTTCCAAGTGTTTACTTGTTCCTATCAATATAACTAGATTTTCACAAGCTTGACTACAAACATATTTGATTACTTGCAAATTTAGATATTAATATTTGTTTGTGGTTTGAATGATGTAAATTTTTTGCCATATATTCCCAAATATTTAAAATAGTGGAATATTATTTAAACTGTCAAATGTTTCTTACATCAAGATGATTAAATATTTTCATTATTTGTCAAGCTAAGTATTTCCATAACTTTTCAACAAGCTTTCAATAACCTTTCTCAGCTTATTACAACATTAAATGTATCCAAAACTAAGTGAGAATGTACAAATTAAGGCTTTTTTTAAAAAATAAGTTTTAAAAGCTTTTCCAACGTCAATTCACTGAGACTATCAATTAGGAACTGACATTTACAAATATTTAGCTAATTTCAATCATTATTTTTGCTTTTAAATAATTTTCTTTTTTACATATAAAACATACCTTTCAACATTTCATGAAACAAGATTATAAAAAGAAGGAAGAATTGGTTATTCAGCCCTAGAATACAAATTAACACTGGTTACATATGATATTTCTCTTGAAATCTTTGGTGTTATTTTGATTTGGCCATCACAATTTACAAAAAGGAAAGTTTAAAATGCCAATAATAATGAAAATAAAATTTTCTGTTTTATTTATCAATTAATTTTGGACCTTAGAAGAAAAGATGGTAATATTTGTTGAGATTCTTCCAAGACACTAATCTCTAAGACTGACTATTATTTTCTTTATATAAATTTATAGCTTCAAAATTGACCATTCTCATGAGATACACACTGCAACATTCAGCTACTTGATTGACATATCTCCTTGTTTAATTCATAGAGTTCTAAAGTTATTATGTCAAAATCAGGATTCTTGATTTATTGCTGTCCAAATCTCCAGTCTTCACCATCTCTTTAAAAAGTACCACCATTTACTCACCATTTAATCAACCTTTGTATTATCCCATTCCTTGTCTTCTTTCCAATTTATAACTCATTTAATCCTATCATTTTCATATTTAAAAACTAGTTTAAGATATATTCTTGTCCTGCCTAACACTGGCAATAACTATATATTTCATTTCATATTTACTCTGTCAAAAGACATTCCCTTCATGATATTCAGAATGATCTCTTTAAACCTTAATACATTCTAAGGCTTATACGGTTTCTCATAGATTTCCGATAAAATCCCAATCCCTTACTGTGGCCCAGAATTCCCTGTATTCTATTATTCCTTTATCCATCTATTCTTATTTATTAGCAGTGATGCATTGAGAAAAAAATTGCAGGAAGTGAAGGATGGAATTGGGAAATAAATAAGGAACTTATTACAATAATCATTGTGATAGAGAATGTTCATTTGGACCAAGCTGCTAATAATAGAGAGAATGAAAAGCTGTCACATTTTATTGTGTTTTGAAAGAAGTGACAACAAGATATTCCGGTTGATTGAAATAAGGAGAGAGTGAAAGAAAGGTACTGAGAATGACCCACAAATTTTGTCCTGAAAAGTAGGAAAAAATTGGTTTGCAATGTACCAATATAGACAAAAGTATAGAATAACCCGAATTGATGTGGTGCTTTAGAGATTAGGCATTTCTGTTAACACATAATTTGACAAGTTTATGACATCAAAACGAAGATGTCAAAAGGCATTTGAACATATGTGTTAGTTCGACAAGAAATGTGTATTACAGACATAAAGTTGGGAGCTGCCTGCATAGAGATGGTGTTTAAAACTTGAGATGAGACGTACAAAGGAGTCAGTCAGTAGACAGAAAATAGACAAAGAGAAAGAAATACATCCTATTAGATGTAAGATCTAACCTATGGCCCCGAATATGTATCATTGTGTTTGGTAGAGCTAATAGAGCAAATAATTTATTTATTTAAATGATATAACATAATTTTTTATTAACTATATGAATAAAATATATTTTAATATATAAAATTATTGTACAAATTTTGGGAAAACAATGAATAAAGCTGTTTGTTTCTTATGCCCTGAATGCACTTTAAATAATTTAGAGATTTCCCACATCTGAGAAACACTATTTAGGGAACACTCGAAAATCCTTTTTCAATTTATTGAGGAGTTTTGATATATATCAAAGACAAAATGATACAAAATGTGTTTATTGTATTCTAGGAGAGGTGCAGAGGAACAGAGCAGAAAGGTAGCAAAGTCATTCTTCCTGGGAGCTTTTTCTCTGGGAACTCTTCTTACAGCTTCGCTATAGTACAGCTTGACTATATTAGTTTAGAATTGTTTAGAATTTAGAATTTTCTTAATGGCTCTTCTTATGGACCAGATTATTATTAAGAGGTGTTTGTCTACCTTTAGTGATATTTCTCTTTTATCTTTCATATAACTGGACTGAAAAGAAAGGTATGGAGCTGCCACTGTGTGGCGGTAATTACCCAGCTTTTGAAAGTAAGCAAAGTTGGTCATGGAAAGAAGGCACCTCATGGATAATTGTTCAAACACTTGTGCTTCCAAGTAATGACAACTGCTTACAATAAAAAAAAAAGATGTTTTGATTAATAGATAAAATAATATAAAACAAATTATATTTAAAACTATTTCTATGTTATTTTGAAAACTTATACTATAAAATATGAATATGACGTATTTTCAGTCCTTTGAAATGTGTTGAGGATTTCTTGATCTAGAGTATAGTCAATTTTGATAAAAGTTAACGTTTTTGAAAATAATGCATTTTTTTTTGCCAAATAAGTTGCATTTGTAATTTGTGTAGTTAAAATAATGTACATATATCTAGTGATTTTTCCACTGTTCCTGCTAAAACCTATTGAGAAAAGTGTATTAAAGTCTTACTCTATAACATTTTTATTTACATATTTTTAAATTGCCAAATAAAATTATATGTATTTACCATGTACAACATATTGTTGTGAAGTATGTATATATTGTGGAATAACTAAATCTAGCTAATTAACATTATGTTTTACCCCAGAGTGATCATTTTTGTGATAAGAACACTTTACATCCTTTTTCCTAGCATTTTTCAAGAATACAACATGCTGTTAACTACAGTCATCACATGTACAATAGATTACTTGAACTTATTCTTCCTATCTAACTGAAATTTTGTATTCTTTGATGAACATCTCGCCAATTCACCCACTACCAACCACCCTGCCCCAGCTAACCACCATTCTACTTTCTGTTCGTACTATCATCTTATAGTTGTCTATTTTCTTTTAGTTTTGTCAAGTTTTACTTTCTATATTTTGAAGCGATATTACTGACTCTACTAGTTTAGAATTGTTTAGAATTTAGAATCTTCTCGATGGATAGGCCAGGTTATTATTAAGAGATATTTGTCTATCTTTAATAATGCTTCTTGTCTTAAAGTATACTTTTTATACTATTAGTATTAAAAAACACATATTTTGTTAGTATATCCATGGTATACATTTCATTCATTATTTTACTTTTCACCTTACTCCATTCATACCTTTAAAGTCTATCTCCTATTGAAAAGCGGCACACAGTTTTTATTTTTTGTTCTAGTTTGTCAACATTAGTCTTTGTATTGGAGTCTTTAAAATAGTTTCATTTAATGTAATTAGTCAAGGTTTTGGAATTATATATACTGTGTAATTGTTTTTGATTTAGCAATGTAATTTGTTCTTTCTTCCCTCCTGTCTGGCTTCCTTAGGGGTTAACCAAATGCATACATCTTCTATCATACATTTGATTATAAAATTATTAAAGTAAAGCTCCAGCAGATATTAAACTTCCAGCTTTTACTTTTATGTCTACAAAACTTATTTCTTGTGCTAGGTTTTTCCGTTGCTAGGGTATTGGAATATTTTAGTAATATTTACCTCTATATAAAGTGTTGTTATTTTAAGGAAATATTTTAATTTCGCATATGTATTTAAACCACTGAATAAATATTGTTTTGTACATTCCACATTTATATATATGTACCCACATATTACATTTTCTATTGTTCTTCATACTTTCCTGAATTTCTGTGTTCCCATTTGAGAATATTTTTCTCTCTGAAAAGAATTCTTTTTAATATTTATTTTTGAGAAAATAAATATGTTTCTGGAATACATCTTTCTTGACCATCGTTTTTGAAGAAATGTTTAGGATTCATAGTTGTCTTTATTCTATTTCAAAATTATACATATTCCATTTTACTGTCTTCTGTTTTCCATCAATTTTTGTTCAGAAATCAGTCACTCTTAATAATACTATTTTAAAAGCAAGTAGTTTATAATTTGGCTGTTTTTAAGATTTTCTCTAGGTCTTTCTAAATCAATATAGGTTGATTACCTCTAATCAAAAATCCGTTGTCTCTAATCAAAAATCCATTGTCTTAGCCCAAAATCTCCTTAAGCTGATAAGCAACTTCAGCAAAGTCTCAGGATACAAAATCAATGTACAAAAATCACAAGCATTCTTATACACCAACAACAGACAAACAGAGAGCCAAATCATGAGTGAAATCCCATTCACAATTGCTTCAAAGAGAATAAAATCCCTAGGAATCCAACTTACAAGGGATGTGAAGGACCTCTTCAAGGAGAACTACAAACCACTGCTCAACAAAATAAAACAGGATACAAACAAATGGAAGAACATTCCATGCTCATGGGTAGGAAGACTCAATATTGTGAAAATGGCCATACTGCCCAAGGTAATTTATAGATTCAATGCCATCCCCATCAAGCTACCAATGACTTTCTTCACAGAATTGGAAAAAACTACTTTAAAGTTCATATGGAACCAAAAAAGAGCCCGCATCGCCAAGACAATACTAAGCCAAAAGAACGAAGCTGGAGGCATCACACTACCTGACTTCAAACTATACTGCAAGGCTACAGTAACCAAAACAGCATGGTACTGGTACCAAAACAGAGATATAGATCAATGGAACAGAACAGAGCCCTCAGAAATAATGCTGCATATCTGCAACTATCTGATCTTTGACAAACCTGAGAAAAACAAGCAATGGGGAAAGGATTCCCTATTTAATAAATGGTGCTGGGAAAATTGGCTAGCCATATGTAGAAAGCTGAAACTGGATCCCTTCCTTACACCTTATACAAAAATTAATTCAAGATAGATTAAAGACTTAAATGTTAGACCTAAAACCATAAAAACCCTAGAAGACAACCTAGGCATTACCATTCAGCACATAGTCACGGGCGAGGACTTCATGTCTAAAACACCAAAAGCAATGGCAACAAAAGACAAAATTGACAAATGGGATCCAATTAAACTAAAGAGCTTCTGCACAGCAAAAGAAACTACTATCACAGTCAACAGGCAACCTACAAAATGGGAGAAAATTTTCGCAACCTACTCATCTGACAAAGGGCTAATATCCAGAATCTACAATGAACTCAAACAAATTTACAAGAAAAAAACAAACAACCCCATCAAAAAGTGGACAAAGGACATGAACAGACACTTCTCAAAAGAAGACATTTATGCAGCCGAAAAACACATGAAAAAATGCTCATCATCACTGGCCATCAGAGAAATGCAAATCAAAACCACAATGAGATACCATCTCACACTAGTTAGAATGGCAATCATTAAAAAGTCAGGAAACAACAGGTGCTGGAGAGGATGTGGAGAAATAGGAACACTTTTACACTGTTGGTGGGACTGTAAACTAGTTCAACCATTGTAGAAGTCAGTGTGGCGATTCCTCTGGGATCTAGAACTAGAAATACCATACTGATCTGCAGTCTATGGGAAAGCAAAAATTATTGGGCCTAATACAAATGTTTAAATTGTGGATGTCAATTCTATATGAAGTGAAGGAAATTGTCATCGTCCATAAACTTGCCAAGCTTGAGAAAGAAGAATCACAGTCATGTATCAAGAAAGCAGACTTTAGTCAGTCTCCAGTTTTCCCAGTGGTTCCTGTATCCAGAAAGACAAATTAAAAGTATAACAAAATTGGGTAGAAATAAAAAACAATCACACAAAACAGGGGTCATTGTGATAGCAAAGGTGTATTTCTGCCACATATATTCTGAGGCACTAAATTCCATTCACTTATTATTATTGTTATTATTTTGCTTTGGGTCCCAGTATTGGAGCAGTAGAACACTATGTTGAAACTCCTTCTTAAAATGAAGATTGTGAATAGTATAGTCTAATATTTTACTCTACTTACAGGTTAGTAAGACAACCCGTAACTACTTCATGGCTGCTAGCAGAAGACACTAGACTATGGGATAGAGACAAATCAGTTTATTATTAATGAAAAAAGCAATGGCCATGTCTTCATATTGTTTGCATCAGTTTCCTTTATTCCAGTTCAATTCCCAGTGAGGTTACTCAAAGGGGCCTATGAAAGAAGGCTCTACAGGCAGTAGGCTTTATTACAGGAAAGGAACAATGTACTTGGGGGACACACTGCTTTTACCATGAGCAGAACCAAGCCTGCTTTCTGTCCAGGGGAAGACATAAACTTATTCCTTAAGATTGCTCATTGCAAATGCAACTCTGAAAAATATCCAAGATAATGAACAGCAAGGGCCTTGCATTTCTGGAAGAGTTCACAACTTGCATGGAATCTCGGCCCATGGTGGATTGCTTCTGGACCCTTAGCAGCTGTTGTTAGCCTTTCAGGTATAGCACCAACTCATGCTAGGAAAAATCAAAGATAGCCTGAAAGAAGTGTGGATGATAAAGACTCAGTTTGAATAAACATCATTACCACTGAGAGGAACAAAAGTGATTGTACACTCAAGCTAATTCACTATATAAAAGGAGGTCACAGGTATAACATCATATTCAAAGAGATGTCATTTGAATATGTCACAAGTTAAAAACCAAATTTACTCTATTTTATAATATATTCTTTATGTTTCTGTATGTAGAAATCCATATTTCTAAAGCATCATAAATCTTCCTCATATGCTCTATATTACTTTGTTACAAAAGTACTTTGGGAAATTTTTCAGAGTTGTTGTCTGGGAATTAACTTGCACATAGCAGATCAAAACCTAAAATGCAATTTAGAAACACTTCAAAATGAATAATAGCTTTTTCATGTTGGAACGTAATATAGAAACACATTCAACCCAAGGTATTTTTTGTTATACTATAATGCTATCAATTGACAAAGATAACCAGTTCATTATTTTCAAAGCAACATTAAAATATTATGCAAAATCTAACATTCCATCTCCAGTACCCAGTTGTCAGAATCAGCTTTTAAAGAACAGTTTTTAATTTGACCTGCATGGAATATGCAAGCCTTTCTGCACAAAAGTATAAAGTTCATCATAAGGTTTTCACACAAACAAGAAATGAGAAGCAGTGAGATTTTCTTTATTAACCTATTATATTTATATTTATTCCACATTTTGGCTCGTCATTTTACTTTATTCATGGTGCCCTTTGTGGCACATAGTTTGTAATTTTGATATTATCCAATTATCTTTTCTTTCGTTGTTTGTGCTTTTGCAATCCTATTTAAGAATTTGTTTTTTAATTCAGGGTCATGAAGATGTATCCCTATGTTTTCTTCTAAGAGATTTACAGTTTTAGATATTACATTAAGTTTGTAACCCATTTGGAGTTAATTTTCACATACAGTATAAGATCCCAATGTTCTGCATTTTTTTTTTTTTTTTTTTTTTTTTTTTTGCTTTTAGAGATCTAGTTGCCACAGTAGCATTTGTTGTAAACACACTTCCTTTCCCATGGAACTGTCTTTACACTCTTGTGTCAATAAAATCATTTGACCTAGATGTATCAATTTATTTTTGGACTCTCAATTTTCTACCATTGTGATATATGTCTATCCTTGTGCCAGTAAAACACTTTCTTGATTAAGGTGGTTTTGTAAATAAGTTTCGAAATGTGGAAGTATCAGTCTTCTTACTTTTTTCTTTTTTTCATGGGATTGTTACGGCTTTCTAGTTCCTCTGAAATGCTACACAAATTCTAAAATCAATCTTTAATTTCTACAAAAATCCAGCTGGAATTCTGTTAGAAATAACATCTAATTTGTACATCAGTTTGGAAGTATAGTCATTTAATAATGTTAAGTTTTTTGACCCATGAACATTTTTATTTATTTAGATATTAATTTTTTGAATGTTTTATACCTTTTATAATATTAACTTTAACACTTCTTGTTAAAATTATTCTTTAGTACAGCAGATCCTTGAATAACATTACTTTGTTTAGCATTACTTTGTTATAAGTTGAAGAGAAAACAAATTGATTTCTCATAGAGGTGACTGTGTGGAATTTGCATGTTCTCCCCATGCCTGCATGAGGTTTCTGAAGTTTCTCCAGTTTCCTCCCACATCCCAAAGATGTGGCATTAGGCTTATTGACAAGTCTAAATTGTCCCAGAGTGAGTGAGTGTAAGATATATATGAGTGCACTCTGTGATTAAATGGCATCCTGCCCAAAGTTGGTAATCAGTTGGTGCACTGAACTGCTGGGTTAGGCTCTGGCCCTTAGTGACCCTGAACTGAAATAAGTGGGTTGAAAAATGCATGCATGAATGAATACAAATTATTGTAATATAGAAGTGTGTAAAGTTTGTGAAAATTATACAAATACATGACAGTAAGTGATGTGATACCTAAGTGCTCAGCAAGACTGCCATGTTTGTTATTGTTTGTTTTTGACCTGCATGGTGTTAAGAGGTACTCCTTACAATTTTCACTTTGCAAACACTTATTCCTTAATTTAACTCACACCACTACGACCACCGTCACCCACTAAGTGACCAAAAATTGAGTAAATAATTACTTGTTTCTATTAATCTTTCTTAACTGTAGGTATGGCTCACATTTATTGTAATGTTTAATATTAGAAGTGTTTTTATTCATTATTTAGAATTTTGATGATGTTGCTGTGATCAGATATACACTGTATCATCTTACCTCTTGTTTACATTAATTTGCCTATGGTGAAATTGGTTTCATTGTATGTTTACTTAATGTCACAGTTGCTACTAACCTATTGACTACATTAATTGTAGATTTATTGCATTTATTTTTATTCTACTGTGAGTGGAATTGTCTTCTAAACTTTATTTTTTGGATTATTCATTGCAAGCATATAAAAATACCATTGATTTTTGTGTACTTATTCTGTGTCCTGCAAACTTTTGTATGCATTTAAAGTTCTATAGCTTTCGGCAGATTTCTTAGAATTGTCTATATAAAAGTTAAAGTCATCCAGGTATAGCAATAGTTTTTCTTATCCCCCTTGTCTCCTTTTATTTTATTTTTTCTTGCTTAATTGCCCTGGATAAAATCTCAAGTACAATGTTAAGAGAGAAGTCATCAAAGTAGACATCCTTGTCTTGTTCTTGATCTTAGAAAGCATCTGGTTTACATCATTAAATAAAATATTAGCTGTTGGTTTTTCATAGATGCTCTTTATCAGATTGAGGAATTCTTTTATTGCTAGTTTGGGTCAGATTTTGTCAAATGCTTTTTCTCTGTCTATTGAGATAATTATATAATTGTTGTTTATTATGTTGATGAGATATATTATATTAATTGATTTTCAGATGTTAGATAATCCTTGCATCCCTGGAATACATTGTATTTGATCATGACATAATTATTGTTAGAAATTCTTTTATTTCTTTTGCTGGTACTTTGTTGAAGATTGTGTGTGTCTACTTGAAGTTCATTGAGCTTGCTGGATGTGTAGACTTATGTTTTAAGTTAATTTTAAAAGTTTGCAGTCATGTTTTTGAATAATTTTAATACATCCTTTCTCTTTTCTCTCATGTTGGTACTCCCATTGCATGTATGTTGATATAGTTAATGCTGTCCTACCTTTTTCTGAGGCTCTGCTTATTTTTCATTTTTTCTCTCAGTACATTAGCCTGCATAATCTCTGTTGATCTTTGTTCAAGTTCACTAATTTTTTCCTAACAGTCCAAACTAACTGACTTAGTTTGAACTCAGTTATTATTCACTAAGGTCCTCTCAGTGAATATTTTTAAATTTCAGTTATAGTATCTTTCAACCCTAAGGTTTCCATTTTATTTTTATTTTTAGTATCTCTTTTGTATTGATATTTTATATTTAATGTTACATTATCATCATATCTTCATTTATTTCTTTAATCATACTTATCTTTAGTTATGTAAACATATTTATATGGTTACTTTGATATCTAACATCTGGTTACTCCAACAAGTAGTTTCTGTTAACTGCTCTTATTTCATTGTGTGATCTTGCTTTCCTGTTTATTTGCATGCCTTGTAATTTCTTGTTGGAAATTTGGTACAGGTTGAGTATTCCTAATCCAAAAATTCAAAATTCAAAATGCTCCAAAATTGGAACTTTTTCACTCCTACCATACCATAGTGGAAAATAACACACCTGAACTTATGTGACAGGCCAGAGTAAAAACATAGTAAAAACCTTTTTTGTGTGGACAAAATTATTCAAAATTTTGTATACAGTTATCTTCAGGCTATGTGTATAAGGCATATATAAAACATAAGTGAATTTTATGTTTAGACTTCGGTCCCATCCCCAAGATATCTCATTATGTATATGCAAATATTCCAAAATCCAAAACATTTTCCATCTTAAGTGTTTCAGATAAGAGATATTCAAACTGTATTATAGCTACTCTGGTTAAAGATTTCTACCCATCCCTGACCCCCTCATGCTTCTTATTGTTATTTGCTTATTACCTGACTGGCTGAACTATTTTAGTGAAGTTTATTCCTTGCTCTACTCTAGCCTTCACCCCACCCTCAGTGTTAAGCCTCTGATGTTTCTCCTCAGGGAGACATAGTTTTGTGGTGTCCATTGCCATTCTGTGATTACAGTGGTAGAGTTCTCTTTCTATCTTTCCTAACCACCATGCAGTTGTCAAGTTCCATCAGTTGCCAAGGGATTGCTTTACTGTTGTTAACAATGTCTGGGACATAAATTCCCCTACAAACTAATTCAATAAAATTTTAGCTTCTTTGAAGGATATTTTCTGAGGTTAGTCTTTTATATATTCTGAAATTAGCAGAGCTCTTTCCAGTTCTTATTCCTGGGTTCTTTCCTGTAAACTAGCTGGCTTAAATTATAGGCTGTATCTATCTTAGACCCGTGGATCTCTTCCCAAATGCCTATTACAGCAGCCTTCATAGTTGTTGAGAGAGATTTTAGGTTAAAATTTTCCTAAGCTCTTTTGCAAATGAAGTCAGTTTTTTTTTTTTTTTTCATAAATGTTTAAGGGTTATCTATTTTGTGGCCTTTTTCTTCTCCTGCCCCAGGCAAAATCTGATCTAGGGCTCTTGAGCTGGTGGCAGGGTATGTTTCTTCTGAGTCACCCTTCAACTCTAGGACCTGAGTAGAGGGCAGGGGCAGCCCCTTAGGCAACTTTTGGCTTAATTCTCATGGAATAAAACCACCATCTCATAAGCTGGGCAAGGCCTATTTTAGTCCCAATATTCTCAGTGTGCCACATCTGAGGTAGAGCCTTCACTACAAGAATGAAGATTGGGCAGAAAAAGGAAACCTCCACATCTCCATCCCCTTGCCTCTGACAGCTTCAGCAACAGGCAGCTTAGAGTAGGATGACAAATGGCTCAGGTTCTGCTCCTCAGGGGAAGAAAGCACTGTGGCTGGGAGCTGGGGTAAGAGGGAGCCTTGTGTTTCTGGCTGCAAGCAGTCTAGGATAGCATCTCTATCTTACTAAGCCAGGATTTGGAGGAGGGAGAAGTCTTGGTTAGAATACTGCCAACTCTCATCTTTCTTACTGAATTTTTTTTTTTTTTTTGAAATGGAGTTTTGCTGTATTTCCGAAGCTGGAGTGAAGTGGCACGATCTCGGCTCATTGCCACCTCTACCCCCTGGATTCAAGCAATTCTCCTGCCTCAACCTCCCCAGTAGCTGGGATAACAGACACGCACCACCACGCCTGGCTAATTTTTGCATTTTTAGTAGAGACGGGGTTTCACCATCTTGGCCCAGCTGGTCTTGAACTCCTGACCTCAGGTGATCCACCCGCCTCTGCCTCCCAAAGTGCTGGGATTACAAGTGTGAGCCACCGTGCTTGGTCTACTGAATGTTTTATAGACTGGCTTGATACCTGTTTCTTCATTTGCTTTTAATCCTTACGACCATTTCCAAAGGTTTTGAGTGTTTTAATGATTTTTTAACAATAATTTTTACTAATTTCACTGGAGAATTTAGCCTTTATGTTGTCATGACAGAATAGCAGGTTGAGTTTTTATCACATTTTATTACTCTGGCTTCCTCTTCTGCTTCCCTCTTTCATTTCTAAGGACCCTCATCATTACATTGGGCCCACTTGGACAGGTCAAGATAATCTATATTTTAAAGTCTGACAATTAAACAATTATAATTCCTCTTTCACATGTAACATAATATATGTATCGATTCCAGAAATTAGAACATAAATTTCTTTGGGAAACCATTATTCTATCTACCAAATGCAGCCAATCGGGATAACACATTTACTTATGCTGAATGAAAAGCATAGGAATGGGCATGAATCTCAAGTTGATCTTAATTCCTGAAATCCAGAAGTTTTCTATCAGATCAATGGAAAATTCTCATTTTTTAAATTACAAGCTTTTAGACCATAAAGTAAGCAATTGTAGGTGGCCATTTTTAACATTAAAAAATGGGGCCGGGTGCGGTGGCTCCCGCCTGTAATCTCAACACTTTGGTAGGCCGAGGCGGTCCAATCACAAGGCCATCCTGGCTAACACGAAGAAACCCCGTCTCTACTAAAAACATAAAAAAATTAGCCTGGCGCGGTGGTGGCACCTGTAGTCCCAGTTACTTGGGAGGCTGAGGCAGAGAATGGTGTGAACCCGGGAGGCAGAGCTTGCAGTGAGCCAAGATCGCGCCACTGCGCTCCAGCCTGGGCGACAGAGAGAGACTCTGTCTCAAAAAAAAAAAAAAAAAAAAAAAAGAAGTATTTCTGAAAATAAGGACAATGGTAAGAAAAGCCTAGCTAAGAAGTAATAAAAAGCAATAGGGTCTGGACAGTATTGTTTCAGTGCCTACTTCCAATCATCTGTGAAGTCACATTTATTCCTCAACTTTTCTTATAGGTTAGATATAAGCTGAAGTATTATACACACATTCTCACACAGAAACATTTATGTGTCTATGCCTATGGATTGAACTAGTTTGAATTGTGAGGGCTTTTTAAAAAATCATGAAATACAAAGAAACCTAAGTAAATGAGCCAATTGTATTTTAGTGACTTACAATTATATTGCTGGTCCTTTCTTAAAGGGAGAGGTATACACTTGAAGATATATTCTTCATTTGAATTAACTTTTTCATATACTCTTTCCAACGTCATAATCTCTGAATTAATAGATTATCAAAGTATTCTGGCTTACTTATATGAAAAATCTATAATCATCCTTTCACATGTTTAATGTCAGTAATTTGTTTGTGGTTGTTTTGTAAATTTTCCCAAATAGGCTAAGATTTAAATATACAAAATGAGGGGAGGATTAAGCAATGAATAAGAGATAGCAGATGTAGATACGACACAGGTTTTAAACATATATTTATGAGTTTATACTATAATGTGTTGATGAGTCAGGACTCATTACCCCAATATATGGCACCTTGGTATTTAAGGAAACAGAAGAAACAGGAAGGTTTCTCTCATTTCTTCTCCCCTTTTATGTCTTTTTATGTCTGCCCTAAAGCGGGACGTGAAAAATATCCTCTGACGTTCCTGTGAGGTCATATGAACTTCATTGAAGAAATACCCTTTCTATACTCAGAAAAAAGGAATGTCCCTGTCTCTAAAAATACAGGAACACAGGAATAATTTGAACAGAGGCCTTGATAAGCTCCCCTTCCCCAGTTTACTACCATCATATCATACACGTTTTGTGCAGTCATATATCTGCATGACTGTCTACTTCTTCATCTGCTTCTTTCGGTGTAGGCTGAAAAATACACAGGTTTTCCTGTTTCCTTGGATCTTCATTTCTGAAGGCGCTTGTGCCATGTGAAATTTATATTAAATAAATTTGTATGCTTTCCTTTGTTAATCTGTCTTTTATTATAGGTGCCTCCGCCATGAACCTTGAGTGAGCTGAGGAAAATATATGACATTTTTGCCCCTACAATGTGTAGGAGAGGCAGGATACCGGAGTGTGGAAACAAACTGCCTGTATTAAATTCTCAGCTGCGCATGTTAGCTGTAGGACTTTTGATATATTACTTAACTGAAACTAAAATATAAAATTATATTTTTTGAGCATGACAGAACAAGTAATGGCACCAGAAATATGCAGATGATAATATACTCATGCCTCATAGTTATTATGAAAATATATATTATCTCCAAAGAATAGTATATGCCTGGAATATGGAAAGAGCTCATAAGGATTGTAAGACCATAAGAGTATGTCCTTAAATTTTGTGCCTCAGGTAGCTCGCTTGCATCACACTAGTCTTGATTCTGGTACTTAATCAAAGAAACTGAAATTAAAGACTAAATAAATAAGAATTAACTAACTCGAGAGCACTTTCTTAGAAAACAAGATAACACTACATAGGATACAGATAATTTATGCTTTGACTGAAAAAGCTCTAGTTTTAACTCTGGGGAAGTTTTGATAGGAGTATATGAATTTGAATCTTGCCTAAGGTAAAGGCATTAGCATCCAATAAATGATATACAAAGTTTGGAATTTTCCTGGAAAACACCAGAGTGAGTTTGTTTACTGATGGTTTCAATTGTCATAACCAGTAAGAACGGCTTACTTACAAAACCCAGAAAGACGTAACAATACCTGCTGTGTACTTTTGCCTCGAGTTCTCAGTAAGCCAAGATTTCAGGTGAATCTTGACAAACATACTGTTTGGAGTTAAAGATTACCATAAAGGAGGAATAAAGGAATGCCCTTGAATTTAAACTATGTATGTAGTGATAGGACACATATGACCAACCTGCAATTGATACTGCCTGTACATCTGTAAGTATAATTATTACTGGGCTACATGTATTATAGAAGAAAATTATTTACTTTTGTTGATATTTTTGACAGATATATGCCAATTGAAATTCTCAGATTTTTTTGATGACACAACTTGCCATTATATTGAATAAAACAATATATGACCTGAACACTGAATCCAAAATTTAGGCTACAAGAATAAATCTAAGAAATTAAAGAAAACAAACAAAGCAAATTGTTTCCTATTTATAACATATAGTTTTCCACAACACAATTATTTTTATTTTCTACCACTAATTCAATAATAATAATTATAATTAAAATAATAATAATTATTATTATTTTGAGACAGAGTCTCACTCTGTCGCCCAGGCTGGAAGTGCAGTGGTGTGATCTTGGCTCACTGCAGCCTCTGTTTCCTGGGTTCAAGCACTTTTCCTGCCTCAGCCTCCTGAGTAGCTGGGATTACAGGCATGTGCCACCACACTCAGCTAATTTTTTTGTATTTTTAGTAGAGACGAGGTTTCTCCATGTTGGCCAGGCTGGTCTCGAACTCCTGCCGCCTCGGCCTCCCAAAGTGCTGGGATTACAGGCATGAGCCACTGCTCCTGGCCTCAATTATAATATTTTAAAATTTTCAGTATGGTATGTTATGTTATTAAAACAGATAAAAACAATTTATTATAGAACTGGCCATATTATAAATAACTGTAATATAACTTACTTTGTTTATATTTTCATTCCTTAAGGAAAAAGTAATTTACCATTAAGCTTCATTCAGTGATTTTGCTATTTTACACTGAGATATATACTCTTTCTTTAGTTTGGATAGGACAGATGATTTCCTTCACATATCTGAAGTTGATTTCACAAACAACTTTGGATGTAAAGCAGCTGGTATTCAAATTTTAAAAATCTAAACTCTGCATTAAAATATTCATTTAAGATTTATAGATTGTGAAAATCACCCACTCCATGGAGTAAAAAATGATAACTAACACAAAACTACTTTAAAATAAGTCATTTGATGGCAAATGCAATTTTCAGAGGAAGCAAGAGAGTTCTTAGGGCACAGTGGGAAGTCAGAGCTGTTCATTAATTTACAAAAAGTCATAGATTACTTAAAATTCTATGCTCAGTATAAAGCACTTTAGAATCACAGGGGTATTTCACTTGTTAGTTACTATACCCAGCTTGTTTGATAAAGCAGTTAAGGGATTCTATCATTTACATAAGGCATTTTAAAAAATCTGCTTTAGAGACCTGAAATTAAAATATAAAATTATATTTTTTAAGCATGACAGGACAACATTTTATTTTAACTCAGACTTTCATTACAGGATTTTTAAATACAAATTTGTATTATTAAATGATTCCACATGTTTCTCTGTTTGGAATTAGGATAGTTAAGTAGTGCTCCTCTTATCCTTTGTTGATAGCTCTGTCATTTAATACTGCTTTTCTCTTTGTATTCGATTAAAATTATCCTATTATTGCTTAGGGCTTCTTCAGTAGTTAGCCACTGTACTGTTCATCATTCATATTACAAATTCAGACAGAAGTACATAAATTGGAATCCTTGCTGTTAATCATGTGTATTTATCTTTGTATGAATTTGGGATGAGCAGTATACATTTGTAGGCTGAATGACTAGAATTTCATACAGCGACATAACATAGCATTCAATAAACTGCTTTATGTCAGTGACCTCATGATTAAAACAACAACAACAACAAAAAAAAAAACACTAAACTAAATATATAATTATCTATGTGTGGTGTTAAGTCACTAAATAAAAATCGAATGGAAACCCTTTTCTGTGAGAATTATAATCCAAAAATAAATCATTAAATCAATACTTGACCAAAGTTATTCCATTAATAAATGAATAAACATTTATTTAAAATCCCTTAGCCAAACAAAGGCCATACTTCATGATTATTGCTTCTTTACCTTCATTGATAAATCATAATCTCTCTTGAGATCTCCGCATGCTGGATTACTTAGTTTTTTTCTAATAAACTCTGTTCTCTTTCACTTTTTTGTTTTGTTTTGTTTTGTTTTGTTTTGTACGTGGGTCCTTTCTCTGTATGGAATGTTTTCCATCATTTCTCTCCTTTTGAAACATACCCCTGTGCTTTCCCACTTGCATCTTCTTGACTTTTACTTATCAATAACTTCACATGAAACTTCTCTTTAGGTAACCAGATGACTGGCTAAATGGTTTTACTAATGTGCCGCCAGGTGCTCTGTGTATATATCATTATAACACCATTTAGCATTGCACCTGCAGCTATCGAATCCTTTCCCATGATTGCTGAGAGGAGAGAATATACTCTTTCAATATTGTATCCTCAAGGACTAACAACATACCCAGAAAGAGTATTAGTTGTCTGATAAATATTTCTAGAAAAATATTCATAGTTAAATGAATGAATAATGAAGGAAAAGTTTGAGTTTGAAATTAACTCTTTGATTTAAAGATGTATTACTAGGGCCTAATGTCTCATTATCTTACAGTTTTATTATTTTATATCAAATTTATTTCAATTAAACATAGAAAATGTATATAGAGGACAGTACATCCTCTGAAATATTTAGGCAGTATATTTTAGATTTCTACTTTTCTTTCTTTCTGTACAAGAAATAAAAATTCAGTATGTCTGTAATTCTATTTCATATCCACTATATTTCTGCTGATGTATTTGTGATCGAAACTCTTCAGTTGAAATTAATTAATAAACTGTATCAAATATATTGATCAAGTAATTACTTTTATAAGACAGGTAGAATTATTAAGTATCTGACCTCAGACGATACTGTGAAAGACAACACATTCAGGTAGAAATAATTAATTACCACATGGCTTCTGTAAAATTTGTCAGCCAAGATTTGATATATAAAAAAGCTGTGACTAGCAAAATGGCTCCAGTAAGTTTTAGCTTTAGAAATATATATATTTGCAAATATATTTTCATCTTTTACAGTAGTGCCACAAGAAATTTTCAGTGCAGAGGATTTAATAACAAAGTAAAAAATATATATAATTTCTGTACAAATATTTAGACATTTTTCTTATAGAGTTGATTATACTCCCTTAAACAACCCACATTATTCATTAATTTTGACGAAACTCTGACTATATCATTTCATTAAATGCAGTGACTACACTTCTTTGCATTCTACATAATCTGTCTTGTCTTTAGGCTAAAAGTCCCATTTAATTTGATTTCCATTTCAAGTCACATAATTCCATTTTCCTTGTTTTCCAAAACATTGTCTCCTCCATCTTCTGCCTTAACTAGATAAGACCTCATCAGGGGTACAGAATCCAAAGGTCAAGAAAAAAAAAGCATGGGAATTAAATCTTTTGATATCATTTATCAATTCACATTACCTAGGAATATTTTTCTTTTCTACTAGATGTGTTGATGCCTAGGATGAGATTTTTCATTTGATGTGTATTCATTTACATATAATCCTAGATCTTATAAAAGTTGTTAATAATCTCAAAGGAAAAATACTGAGAAATTTTAAATAATAAATGTAATGTCATTTAAGAATAGTTTTTCACAGTCTAACTGTACTCTTATTGGCTAATTTTCTGGCATAAAAAATTTGTCCTTTACTCAAATTTTATAAAAATTATTCAAGTAATCCAAAAGTTAATTCAATAATTGATCTTTTTAATAAAAACTGGATTATTAAAAAGCAATCACTGAAAATAAATTATTCATATTTAGGGCTTTTGTAACATTGCTTACTTTTAAATATTTTCTTTGGATTTTTTTAATCTAACTGATTTTAGTCAATTAAAAAGAATATCCAGATTAATTCACATTTTCTTGTTTCTGGTGATTTATTTTGTATATCATACACATCAAATTTAATATAAAATGAGGGCTATCTTCTCTAGTCCATCATATATATCCATATCATTTTCAAAACTTCTAGTTTTGGGGGTAGGTGTGAAGATTTGTTATATAGGCAAACTTGTGTCTCAGGCATTTGTTGTACAGATTATTTTGTCACTCAAGTATCAAGTCCAGTACCCAATAGTTATTTTTTCTGCTCCTCTCCCTCCTCCCACCTTCCACCATCAAGTAGACCCGATGTCTGTTGTTCCCTTCTTTGTGTTCATGAAAGAACACACTTTCATGTGTTTCGGCTCCCACTTACAAGTGAAAACATGTGGTATTTGGCTTTCTGTTCTTACGTTAGTTTGCTACGGATAATAGCCTACAGCTCCATCCATGTTTCTGCAAAAGACATGATCTCATTCTTTCTTATGGGTGCATAGTATTCCATGGTGTATATATACCATATATTTTTAATCCAATCTGTCATTGGTGGGCATTTAGGTTGATCCGGTGTGTTTGTTATTCTTAATATTACTGCAATGAACATTCATATGCGTATGTTTTTATGATAGAATGATTTATATTCCTCTGGGTATATATCCAGTAATGGGATTTCTGGGTTGAATGGTGGTCCTGCTTTAAGCTTTTTGAAAAATTGCCATTTTGCTTTCCCCAGTGGTTGAACTGATGCATACTCCCACCAGCAGTGTGTAAATGTTCCCTTTTCTCTGCAACCTTGCCAGCACCTATTATTATTTGACTTTTTAATAATAGCCATTCTGACTGGTGTGAGATGGTATTTCATTGTGGTTTTGATTTGCACTACTCTAATGCTCAGTGATACTGAGTTTTTTACATATGCTTGTTGCATGCATGTTTGTCGTCTTTTGAAAAATGTCTGTTCATGTTTTTTTGTCCACTTTTGAATGGGGTTTTTTCTCTTGTAAATTTATTTAAGTTCCTTATAGATACTGGATATTAGACCTTTGTCAGATGCAAAGATTTCAAATATTTTCTCCCATTCTGTATATTGTCCATTTAATCTGTTGATAGTTTATCTTGTTGTGTAGAAATTACATTTAACTATCTATATCTGCATGCATATACCTTCTAAAATTTAATATTGCAATATATTGTGTCTATGAGTGTATATATTTTGCAAATTAATTGTAACAGTATCTTATCTAGAATATGTGTTTAGAATAATGTTTAAATATTTTGATAAAAATTGTGAGGCATTTTTGACGCTAGTGAGGCAGTGCACCAGAAGTGGGTTGTTAAAAACAGCTTCATGAAGATGTTAATATCTTGGGATAGGTTTAAAACTAAAAATTGCTTTAAAAGAACAGTGACTTATACAAGAAAAAGGAGAATAAAACTGATAAGAATCAAAGGCTTAACATTAATTCTTTGAACACACATTTGAGCACACAGGGCTGGATTCTGTAAAGAATATATTAAAATTAAAGACAAGTTCAATGTTCAGAGAATGCAACAGTAACTACAAAGCAGAATGAAGGTAAGAGTATAAAACTGACAAATAAAAAGTACTGATAGTCAGCTGGTCTAAACACACTCACCTTTTAAGACTCAATAAAGAATATTCTCCTTCTCTAATAGCTTTCCTTAAACACCCAAGGTTAATGGGGGACCCCTCATAAGATTCCCCATAGAACTCTACACAAGGCGCTAAGTGTTTAAGTCTCACTCAGATCCTTTCTAGCAGTGGTGTGCGCATTCTCACCTCCAAACCCAGAGTACCCTGCAAGGCATATCTGCAACACTGAGTATTGCCTTTTGCCTGGGCACCACTTCACTTCTCCAGAGAAGGTTGTTCCTGTCTAGCATTCTGTCCTTGCACCTCCATATTTTCTTCCTCAAACTCGCAGGTGACCAGTGACCTGTAACTGCTGAGGGAGTACAAAAGCTCAGCTCTTTTACCTCCAGGTGGGGTGAAATTTTGAGTTGTTATTTATACTTCAGATCTTCTGGGATTAGCCTATGTCTAGGACTTTAACACAAATCCCACCCTTGCTACACTTTCCCTGTTCCATCCTGCTTCTTCCACACTCTTTCTGGATTCTCCTGAGAGTTCTTCCTTAATACATTTTTCCCACTTGGATCTTTAGCCTACAGTGTGCTTCTCAGAGAATGTCACATAAGCCAAACATCTACCTTCATGCTTACCAAACTGCATTATACTAGCTGTTTACTGGTCAATTTAGGACCATGTACTCTTCATTTTTGTGTCAGATCCTAAGGAGAACAGAAAACAGCACTCCTACTGTATATTGGTTTTCTAGAACTTTGGTAACAAAGCACCACAAACTGGTTGCCTTAGAACAAAAGAAACGTATTGTCTTATGGTTCTGATGTCTAAGGAATTAAAAATTCAGGTGCAGGCAGGCCCATGCTCCCTCGAGGGTTTAGGAAAGAGCTGCCCTAGGCCTCTCCCCTAATTCCTGACAGCATAACTTCAGTTTTCACATGGTCTGGTCTTCTTCCTGTGTGTGTCTGTCTCTTCACAGGCATTCTTTTTTATAAAAACATCAGTCATATTAGATTAGGAGTTCGCCTAAAGATGGGTATGACTTCATCTTAATTTAACTAACTATATTTGCAATGACACTATTTACAAATTAGGCCAAATTCTGAGACATTGCTGCTTAGAACCTCAGCATATGAACTGTGGGGGACAAAATTAATCTCATATTGCTAATTAACCTATTTTATAGGGTATTAAAGTCTTATTAAAAATCATTGCATCTTCCTTTTTGTAAATTTGACATAGATTTGGGAAGAATACTAGAAGAGACCATTAAATTTAGAAGAATTTGCAGTCTTCAGAATAATTCTGAATCTGTCTCAGAATAATTTTGGATAAAGAAAAGGAAGGTCTCTCTGAAAACAAACTAGTAGTATTTGGCTTTTCAAGCATTTGCTAATATAGAAGAAAAATCACTTAGAATAAAAAATATTAATCACAAAAATGTTCCCTAATCGAATGTGTATTGCATGTTTAAACATGTTGGAACCCTGAGATTCATTATGCTTTACAAACCCCGGGTGTGATTTTATTTATCTTTAATTACTAAACCTGAGTACTCATAATAATAGGACTATTGCAAGCATTTTCATGTTCGCACTGTAACTGACATAGTGAAGAAATGGCAGAAAATATAATCTTTCTCCAACTCTTAATTATTGAAAGGGAATTTTAAAACTTACTCTTATCTCTTTATTGCATGTTTATTCTATACCAGACACTACTCTCAGCTTATCATGAGTTAGTCCATTTAATCCTCATTGAAAAAAATAAAATGAGAGGACAAAGAGATCAATTAGCTTTCCACCAAGGCATAAACTCTAGAATCTGGGTTATTAAGCTCCATTGTTTACTACTGATTCATGAAGAAGATAATCTCATCACATTAGAATGAGTGTGGAAAAAAAACAGTATTTAATAATAATATGCTTCAGGTGCTTTGTATACCTTACAGCCATGATATTTCATAAGAGTTTTCTGACAGATAATTCCATTGTATAGCTGGAAAAAACAGAATCATGTAGCAGTTAAACAACTTCTAAATTTTTATAATTCTTTACTAATGGAATTTAAACCTGTTTGTCCAATTGCAAACCTTTAGGCATTGCAATACACTGAATTTCAGTCTGGCCAACTTGAGTCTTGAGGGAAAATAAAGTTCTTATGAATTCCTTAAGTCAACAAACTATCTTGTTCCAAACTAATATATTAAATAGCACAATAAAACCAGAGTTAAACTTCACTTATAAAACTCAATTTCAGATTAAAAAATCACAAGTTATATAAACAAAAGTATTATTAAAATTAAAGTTAACATTAATTTAATGTGAAATAGCATCACATTACAAGTAAATCAATCATTAATTTATGATTTAATTGGTTTTACGATCTAGCTCCAAATACAGCCCATTTCCCTGGCAGTCAGTATATTAAAGTGTTAATATTTTTGCAATATGTTCACTAGAGTATGCTTTTGATGGTAGCCATGAGTCTGATATATTTCAGACCATTGTATAGTGATTTAATTTTCCCAAAACATTTCTTCTTTTGAATGATTTCAAAGTGATGTTCACAGAAGTGCATTTGACTTCAATAAACTATCTTTGTTACCAATTATTAGTCTATGAGACAAGTTAAATATAAGTTGCTGCACTCTTTTATGATTGCAAACAATATTTTAATATTTAAATTACTTAGTTAAATATTTAAATAAATGCAAGTTTTAGTCTTTAAAACTTTATTTCAATTGCAATTTAACTGATTGAATAAAAAATGTCCGTATATATAAGTATAATCATTAACGATCTTTCAAATTAATAGATATTGAGTGTTCCGTAAAATTTCAGGTTCTAGTCTAAGTGCTTGAGATACATCAGTAAGAGAAAATCATACAAAATCTTTGCTTATGGAGTTTACCCAACATGAGGTTATGGATGTCACTGTGTACAATATTAACACATAGCAAAGTAGATGAGTCATATACACTTATCATTGCATTGAGTGTTACTATCTGTTTTTATAGATTTGTACTTGTAAGCAAAGATATTCTAACCTAAAAGTAATCTTCAGCTACAAAGATTACAATTGTCTGTTAAACTTGTTTATAAGGTTATAATCTAGCTAGATTATTACGGTTACTAAACTACTATTATTTTAATGTACTTTGTAATGTTATATTTTAAAATAACAATGGAAATAGAAATTTAAATTTCAAATATATTGTATAAAACTATTTGATAATGACCTCACAACACATTTGTAGAACTACAAGGATCCAGAAAGCCCACATTTGGTGAAAAGATGATGATTCTAACATGGTCATGGTGAGTTTGAATTTTCCATAACACTAGCCACATATATGCTTTTCTTATTATTATTAAGATATAACAATCATCTCTAAAGATATTCAGCTTACATATAATAGAAAACATATACATTAAAATAAAAAATTTTAAAAATAATCCTCAAATTGATGGTGATATCTCTTTCTCGTTCTCTCATCCATCTTTCTGTGTACTTAAATATTTATATTCTAATTTGGCAAATATATAAGACTGCATCAGTATTAGCAACATATATCGATTTTAATATTTCTGGAAAAAACTGACAATATTTGTCTCTTTGTAATCAACTTCTCAATTTATTTAATATAGATTTATCCTAAAGGGATATTTAGATATAACTGGAAATATTCATAGTATCTGAATATAGAAGTATACATAGAGAATAAATATCACAAACATGACTATATAAATGTAAATATTATTTAAAATGTTTAGCAGTAGCCAAATAAATTATGACAGAGTACAATATAGTCACTAACATAATTCTCCAGAAATATATGTAATAATGCCTTATCCATTTATTGTATACTTTATATAAATTTATGGCTCCTATATCTCCTATATGCTAGACTATATTAAATATTGGTTATGCAGCACTGAGCAACGTATATTTGGTTAACATTCTTTCCAAATTATATATGTCAGGAGGGAAACAAATAAACATCAGATAAATAAACATAAATAAAAATATTCATGGGTATGCTACATAAAGAATAATCCAACCTTGAAGCTTATGAAAAGTATAATATAAATATTTTTAAAAGTCTATATTAACATATTTTTAGAAGACAGACTGTAAGGCAAGGTGAAATAGATGTAACTGCAGGAAATACCTTGCCTTTTCTTATAGTATAGTACCATTATGTGAATGCACACATATACATATAATAACATACATATGCACACACATACATTATCTGGGAATCAGCACTGTTCCTTGAAATATAATGTGAGTACCAAAGGTGAGCCACATATGTAATTTAAAATTTCTCGTAGCCAATAAAAGCATATAAAATTAAATTTAATATCTTTTTAAACCAGTCTATCCAACATATTACTATTTCAACATTAATTAATATGAAGATAACTAAAGAGGTTTTTTACATTTTTTGTACTACAGCCTAAAAATCTGGTACACTTATAGCAAGTCTTAATTTGAACAAGCCAGATTTTACACATTCAATATAATGTGACTAGTGGCTATCATTTTGGACAATGAAGACAATATATAAATAAATATAATTTTTAAATTATATTTACATATATTATATATTTATATATGCTAAGGAAGCATAATTTGAAGGAGAGAGAATTGAATTGGGTTAGATCTGGACTGGAACTTGTTGTATAGTGGGCTCATAAGAAATAATTTATTTTTACCTAATCTGATAATTCTGGTACTTCTGTTGCATATAATGTCACAAATTAAATGTATTATAAAGTTACAAATTAATTTTAAAGTTACATAATATGTGTATATTCAAAATAACATTAACACTTGAAATTTGTGCCATGTCATTTAGAAGTCACTTATAGTTTAAAATTTATTTAAAAATTTGTTTTAATGATTTTCCTCTAAAAGTATTTTAACTGAAATAATTGCCAATTAAAATTTTTAAGTCCTTATACACTTATAAAAGCATGATTCCATTTGATTCTATTTCTTCTTTAGTCTCTATAAAAATGAAAACATTATTACTTACTGCTTACCACCAAGATTACCTGACAGAAATATTTACATAAAGTGTTACAATAATGCTTATATTTATTGGACAATCAATATGCCAGCATTATTCTAAGTACTTTCTATATTATGTCATATCATTTTCATTATTCTCTTACAAGATAGGTGATATCCATAATTATGAGAAATATAAAACAGAGCAATACAAATTGTTTCTGTAGTTGTTTTTCTTGGAATATGTAAGTAGAAACACCAAAAAGACTAATTTCATAAACGTGATAGTTCTGGTTGTGCTGTACTTTTCTAATTTTGACGCTTAAATTTGGGATATATGCCTAAAAATGTCTATGATATGAATCCAAATTACACTCTAATTATAGAATTTTGAGGCTACCACTTTAGCATAGCTTGTAGCTAGATTGCCTGTCATAAAATAATTGAGTTAAATACTAATTATAAGGATGCGTGTATTTAATTTTTATGTATCAAAAAACAGCAATTTACATTTAAAATTTGGAAATATTAACACAATTTTGTTTCATTTATTCAGATTCATAGATATTAATATTATGCTAAATCTAACTAGGTCTCTTGAATGTCAAGTTTTATCCCTTCAGAAAATAATACTAAGAGGCAAGGCAGTAGCTATATTGAGACTAAACAGAGATGGAAATGACAGAGTTGTACTAGACTCTTGGTTAACTTCTTTCTAGACATGTGACCAAAGCAGATCAGTTGATCTCTATCCTGTATTGTACTCACCAGTAAAATATGGATAGTAGTCCTGACCTCTTGAGGTAGATGGGAGGATTAAATTAGACACTGTTTTGTAAAGTGCTTAGCTCATTAGGAGTGAAGCATATAGTTCTTATTTGGTAGATGTAATGACTTTTTGGACATAATCATTAAAAGAATAGAAAGTATATTTTAGTGGTAAATAAATATGTTGCCTACAAAAGCATCCAGGTGAATCCTTTTTTAATAACGTAAAGATAATCTTAATTGACCCTGCTTTTCTATTCATTAGGTGTGAATTAGTAAGGTTTACTTCAGATGGGTTTGCCTATATAATCATTATTTTAGTCTGAGTTCATTTTTAGTTAATGTAGCCTGAAATGTGAATCTAGTGAGTAATGTATTTTAGTTACATTGCCAAAAATTTGAAGAAATTCTCAAATTTGCTTGCCAAATGGAGTGTGTCTCTGTAAGGTAACAAATTTAACATTTTGGTTAAAAAGGAAAAAAGTATATAATCATAAAATTTTTAATTATTCTAAACCTTACAGGTGCCATATGGTGATACCTTTATTTTTTAATTACAAATGTAAATATTTAAATGTTTATTTTAGTATCATATTTATATTATATACAAAAGAAAACTAAACTTAATCTCTGCATTTGAAAAATAAGTGCACTTCCTATAAGAATATAAAAACATGGGCTTTGTAGTTTCGCTCAAAATATATTAATGCATATTATATCATTATTAATATTTTAAATAAAGGGATTAAGTTGAACACTTCCTTTTTTCCTGTGACATTTTGTGCTAGGAACTTTCTGCACTGGTGCAGGTAGATACTCTTTTGAATACTACAAAATCAATAAAATCACTGGAATTTGTTTAACTAATATAGTTGTAATAAACTATGAATTAGAAATGACAGATTCCGTGGAGAAGGTTTACTCAACTTTCCATAAGTTGTGGATCAGCCCAACAATATTTAAGCTTAAGTACTTAGTAGTTTAAACTTCAGCATATTTGTCAGAACTAATGCTTTATTTATACACCACTGACTTTTCTTGTCAGGCCACAGGATTTAGTGATTTGGAAACATATGAAATGATGAATTAAAATTTTATGTCAGAATAGGAAAAAAAATCTAACGTATAGTCATCTGTTTTTGTTTTAAACGTCCTGTAAATCATTGAAAAAGAAGATTAAACCTGAATGGAATGTTTTGTATGCTTTTAATAATAACAAATGGATGACTCCCTGATACAATTTTTCTTTCCACTACAACCTATTTTTCGTTCTTTTGCAGGCAGGGCCTAAGCAGTAGTAGTGAAAGCTCTCATGAGTTACTAGCAACAACCACAAATAAAGAAAAGTTTTCAAATATTTTATTTTTGTAACTTTTTAAGTCTAGCTTTAAGAAATATTTGAAGTCTAGCTTTAAGAAATATTTGAAGTCCAGCTTTAAGAAATATTTTTCAACTATATTTCCACTTTTGTGAAGCAGTGTGATTGACATTTAACCTTCCATGCTGCAATACAGCACAGTACTTTGGCTGAAATATCTTAAAATACCTGTTCTCAAAAATCAAATTGGAAACTGAGAATGAAAAATATAATCAACACTTGCTAAAGAAATTATACTTATCTGTGGAGCCTATAATTTGCAAAAATTTTGAGACAGTTTCTATTTCCACAAATACACCTTCGGGGAAATTTCCAAATAACGACATATTGTATTTTAAGACAAATTGGTAAATTTATATGAATTTACTGAGTTATCTTTTTTCCCTTGTGATCATCTGGAAACAATGAGGAGTTTAGGAGTATGTATTTCGTGGATAGAAAAACTCAGTTTCTCTCTAGGGATATTCTTTCTTATTAAAAAACCAGATTAGTACTCTAGATTAAACTATATCATATGACCTCTTTAGAAATGTAATTAGCTGACAGTCAGTGATTATGGTCAAAGGTAATGAAATAACACAGGAGGCAGATGATGATATCTGGGACAAATTCCATGACACTTGGACCTAGGAACAGGGGTACTACCCTGGGCCATATGTATTGGAGTGCTTCACATATATGAACACTGAAACACAAATACAAATGTAATTTATATAGTGTATTAAATAAAAATGCAAATATATATGTCATTATAATTTTTAAGAATTCTCTTAAGAAAGTTTGTTGAATATTTGTACTTAATCAAGCGAATTAAATGTTCTGGAGATGGACTTTGGAGGAGGACTTTGCTTGTCAGGCCACAGGATTTAGTGATACTGACAACACAAGCAGATGATGAGAGGAAAGAACTTGGGTCACCTACAGAGAGTACCTAAGGAACTCGGTTCCAAAGATAAATGGTGCTTCATTTCTCCCCTCTGCTGTGTGGTGGTGTTTTGGGAAGTGCTGAGTACAGTACAGTGTGAGGGACAGGAACGCTGAATAATATGTGGTATGAGAAAGGGAACCAGCCTGCCCTGATTTGCTGGAGAGTTTGACCTTGTCAATCTCCAGTCTGGTTTGAAATGGTCCAGTGATGGCCCAGGCATCATGGGATTCAGGTGCAACTTTGAAAACCCTGTCCTTTCCAGGATATTTTTGCTATGACTCCAGCTGGCTCATAAGCAGTGAGCCTGGCTAGAAGAAAAAAGAAAGCAGCTCCTTTGTTTCCCTGGTTGCAGAAGAATCTCTGAGGAGGAACCAGATGGATCCTGTTACAGGAAAGCAGTTCAGGCTGTGAGTACAGCTACATTTGTAGAGTGTGTGTGTGTGTGTGTGTGTGTGTGTTTGTGTAGACTCCATTTTCCTTCTTGCTCTGGACCCCACAAGTGTTATGGGAAAAAATGTTTATACCAAAATGGTTGTGATAGAGCCTGTGAGAATGGCCCAGATACAAAGACCTGGGAGTCTTGATTGATTTCACACAGTATGTGAAAGAGAATCGTCAAGAATGGCTGTGTTCACGATATATAGAATACTGGGAAATTAGCAGGATTTAAGAAAACAAAGGTTTTTACTTGTTAATTTTGACATATATTACATATTAAAGAAGAAATATTAAGTAGACTTAGTTATTCTGGTGTTGTGGAGAAAGTCAGATTATAGATAATATTTAAAACTGTGGAACTACTTGTGATTTCCTAGAAATTGAGTGTAGATATCAAAGCCCTGGGAAATGCCAACATTTAGAGATTAGAAAGAAAAGAAAAGAAAATTGTTAAGTATCCAATGAGGAAAGAGAAAAATATTGTTTTCATCAAGAATGAAGAAGGGATAAATGATATCAAATACTACTGAATGATGAACTAAAATGAAGATTGAGTAATGACAATTGGATTGGCAATTAAAAGGTTATTGATGACAGTCACAAAATAATTTCAGTGGAGTTGTGGAGATGAAGTCTTAATCATAATTGGTTGGGGAATAAATGAGTGTTTAGGAAGTAGGAACAGGGAATTTAGTTAGCAGAACTTTAATTTACAGTCTTGAAAGCTGGAATTTGAATATCTCATCTGAATAAGACTAGTAGAAACAAGAATTACTTAATACCAATACTCCTCTGACATTAATCTAATGGTGATGTTTGTCTCTTGTCATGTTGATTTTCCTCCTGAAACTGTGCATTTACAGAGAGCATGTTCAGTAATGCCAGCTTTAAAAATAATGAATGCATAGGCAAGAAGCTGGATCTGTCTCTCAATTCTGAACCACTATTCAAAAGAAACTACACTGCTTTATCTGCAAGTATTTGGAAGTTTTAACTTTGTTTTTAATTTCAATAGTGTTATATGAAGCAATTTTATTAATTTTTTGCCACCAGGCATTAACATTTTTAATAAATCTACTTTCCAAATAGTAATGATTCCAATAGGACATTAGAGATAATGAGTTTTACATTAGAGATAAATGAGTTTTACAAAGAACAGATGTAACTTGATTAGGAGCAGAAAGAGACTGAGTCACCCAATCAAAGATTGCTTATTGTGTGTGGACAACTATAACAATCAGAAAACTGAGTAAAGCAAAACCTACAAACACAGTAACTAGAAAAAAGTCATTTATAAAGTTATAACAATTTTTGGAAAGTTTCTGAAGCCTAAGGATAATACTTTCAATTTGATACAGTAGAATCATTCGAAGATACTTACTAAAATGCCACTGCTAGAAATATTAAAAGGTGATAGAAATAAGCATAAAACAAGGCAAGGAGTAGAATAAAACTAAGTTAAAAAGAGAGATATAGATAATTGGATTACAAGATTAGGAAGTTTTAAAATGTGGTTAATTGTAAAGAAAGAAACACAGAGAGTGAAAAAAATGCTAAGGCATTTTGAAGAGGGTTTAAATACACACACACACACACACACACACACACACACACACATATATATATACGACAGTGTGTGAAATACCAAGTATCTTTTCCTACCACAATGGTATGAAACTAGAAATCAATAATAGACAGGATTTTAGAAAATTTACAAATATGTGGAAATTACACAATATGCACTTAAGCAACTAATGAGCCAAAGGTAAGTATAAAAGAAAAATTTAAAATATCTTAGACAAACAAAAATGGATCACCATATACCGAAACTTATGGAATGTAGCAAAAGCTGTTCTAAGAGGGAGGTTATGTCAATAAATGACTACATCAAAAAAAAGAAGAAAGATCTCAAATAAATGAGCTAATATTACACCACAGGAACTAAAAAAAGAATAAACTATGCCATAGTTAGTAGAAGGAAAGAAATAATAAAGACTACAGCAGAAATAAATGAAATACAAGAAATGATGAAGATTGGGAAAATGATAAAAAGGATCAATGACACTAAGGCTTTTTTTTTAAGATTAAGAAAATAACAATCCTTTACATAGAGTGAGAAAAAATCTTAGATTCAAAATCAGAAATGAAAGAGGAAAGATTACAACTAATACCATAGAACTGCACAGGTTCACAAGAGACTATGGTGGGCAATTATACACCAATAAATTGGATTACTTAGAAGAAATTAATAAATTTCTAGACACATACAACCTGCTAAGACTAAATCATGAAGAAATAGAAAAGCTGAACAAATCAATTCTGAGTAAAGAGATTAGCAATAAAAAGCCTTCCATCCAAAAAAGAAAAAAAAGCCCAGGACCTGATAACAGTGTCATTGCTGAATACTATCAAACACTGAAGGAAGATCTAATACCAGTATTTCTCAAACTTCCAAAAATTGAAAAGGAGGTAACACTTAATTTTTTTCCCACAGGTCCAAGAAAACTTCTAATGGGAACACTTTCAAACTTATTTTATAAGGCCAGCATTACTGTGATATTAAAGCCAGACAAGGACACTACAGGAAAAGAACATTACAGGCCAATATGCCTGATTAAAACAGAAGCAAAAATTCTTAATAAAATACTAGCAAACAAAATTCATCCAAACGTTAAAAGGATGATTCACCATAATCAAGTGGGATTTATCCCTGCAATGCAAGGATGGTTCCATGTACACAAATCTATAAATGTTATGTTCCACATTAACTGAATGGACAAAAACCACATGATCATTTCAATACATGCAAAAAAAGGCATTTGACTAAATTTTATATTCTTTCATGAAAAATGCTATCAATAAATTAGATGTAAAAGTAATGTACCTCAACACAATAAAGGTTGTATGTGACAAGACCATAGCTAACATCACACTTGACAGTGAGAAATTGAAAACCTTTTCTCTAAGATTGGGAATAAGACAATTCCTAGGTATTTCAAAATTTTTGTGACTATTATAAATGGATTGTGTTCTTGATTTGAATCTCAGCTTGAATGTTATTGATGTATAGAAATGCTATTGATTTTTACATTGATTTTGTATCCTGATCCCTTACTGAAGTTATTTATCATTTCTAGAAAGGTTTTATGGAGATTTCAAGGTGAAAGTATAGAGTCATATTGTTTGTGAAGAGAGAGTTTGACTTCTTCTTTTCTTATTGGATGCCTTTTATTTCTTTCTGTTGCCTGATTGCTCCAGCTAGAATTTCCAGTCCTAGGGGCATGCTTGTCTTGTTCCAGCTCTCAATGGCAATGGTTCAAGCTTTTTCTCATTCAGCATGATTTTGGCTGTGAGTTTTTTATGGATGGCTCTTACTATTTTTAGGTAAGTTCCATTTTTGTGACAAAGGCACCTAGTTTGTTAAGGGATTCCTTTTTTTGAGGGTTTTTTATATATAAAAATAGTGATTCCTGATCTTTTTATTTTCTATTTGCAAGATCAGTCTTTCTTAATCCTTTGACTTTGTGCCTTTAGGCGTCATTACATGTGAGATGGGTCTGTTGAAAAGGGTAGATGGTGGGGCTATGTCTTTATCCATCTTTCCACTCTATGTCTTGTAAGTAGGATGTTTAGCCTATTTATATCCAGGGTTACTACTGATATGTGATATTTTGATCTTGTTATGTTGTTAGCTTGTTGCTATGAAGACTTGATGATGTAGTTGCTTTACAATGTCCGGATATGTGCTTAATTGTATTTTTGTGGTAACAGTTGTCATTTTCTTATTCCATGTTTAACACCCTTTCCTAGACCTCTTGTAAGGCTGGTCTAGTGGTAATGAATTCCACCAGTGCTTGTCTGAGAAGAATTTTATTTCTCTTTTGCTTATGAGGCCTTGTTTGATAAGATAAAAAATCTTTGGTGAATTTTTTTAAAGGATTCTGAAAATATGCCTACAACCTCTTCTGACTTGTGAGATTTCTGTAAGAGGTCCACTGCTACCCTGAAGGGGTTCCCCTTGTATGTGTACTGATTCTTCTCTTTAGCTGCCTTAAGATTTTTTCCTTCATATTGATCTTGATGAATCAGATGACTGTGTGCCTTGTGGATGGCCATCTTGTACAGTATCTAGGTAGTTGTATTAGTCCATTCTCATGCTTCTATAAAGAACTACCTGAGACTGGCTAGTTTATAAAGAAAAGGGGGATAATTGACTCCCAGTTCCACAGACTTAATGGGAAGTATAACTGAGAGGACTCAGGAAATTTACAATCATGGCTGCAACTGAAGGGAAAGCAAAGACCTACTTCACATGGTGGCAGGAAAGACAGAATGTAAAGTGAGAAGTGCAACATGTCTTTAAATCATGCATGGGATCTTGTGATAATTCAGTCACTATCATAAGAACAGCAAAGAGTAACTTTGCCCCCCAAGATCCAATCTCCTCTCATCAAGAACCTCCTCCAATCTGACATGAGATTTGGTCAGGAACACAAATCCAAGCCTGTGTTTCCAACCTACTGAATCAAAAGAAAAGTTTAACTTTGTGAGATGAGTCCACATATCATAAAGTGTTTTCACAGATAGCTTCCTTCTGGTTTTTAGCATGGGATATTTGATTCCTCAGTATAGGCCTCAATGGGCACCCAAATGATCCTTTGCAGATTCTACAAAAAGAGGGTTTCCAACCTTTTGAATCAAAAGAAAGGTTTAACTCTGTAAGATGAATCTACACATTGCAAGGCATTTTCACAGATAGCTTATTTTTAGTTTTTAACACAAGATATTCAATTTTTCATGAATTACCTCAATGGTCTCCCAAATGTCCCTTCACAGATTCTATGAAAAGCGTGTTTCCAACCTGCTGAATCAAAAGAAATATTTAACTCTGTAAGATGAATCCACACATTGCAAAGAATTTTCACAGATAGCTTCTTTCTAGTTTTTTTGTGGGATATTGGTTTTTTACTACAGGCATCAATGGACTCCAAAATGTCTCTGTGCAGATTCTACAAAAAGAGTGTTTCCAACCTGCTAAATCAAAAAAGATTTAATTCTGTTTGATTTATCCACACATTGGAAAGCATTTTCACAAATAGCTTCCTTCTAGTTTTTATCATGGGATATTTGGTTTCTCACTATATGCTTCTCTGGGTTCTCAAATGTCCCTGCACAGATTCTGCAAAAAGAGTGTTTCCAACCTGCTAAATCAAAAGAAATGTTTAACTCTGTAAGATGAATCCATATATTGCAAAGAATTTTCACAGATAGCTTCTTTCTAGTTTTTATTGCGGGATATTGTTTTTTTACTACAGGCCTCAATGGACTCCAAAATGTCACTGGGCAGATTCTACAAAAAGAGTGTTTCCAACTAGCTAAGTCAAAAAAAGATTTAATTCTGTTTGATTTATCCACACATTGGAAAGCATTTTCACAAATAGCTACTTTTTAGTTTTTATCGTGGGACAGTCAGCTTTCGACTATAGGCCTCAATGAGTTCCGAAATGACTCTTCACAGATTCTACAAAAAGAGTATTTCCAACCTTCTGAACCAAAAGAAAGGTTTAATTCTGTGAGATAAATCCACATATCACAAAACACTCTCACTATTAGATTTGGGATATCGATTTTTACCAAAGGCTTCAATGGACTCCCAAATATGCCTTTGCAGATTCTACAGAAAGGGTGCTTTCAACCTGCTGAATCAAAAGAAATGTTTAATTCTGTGAGATGAATCCACCCATCACAAAGCATTTTCACAAATAGCTTATTTCTAGTTTTTAATGGTGGGATTTCTGTTTTTCACTATAGGTCTCAATGGGCTCCCAAGTGTCCCTGTGCAGATTCTACAGAGTGTTTCATAATCTGAATCATTATCAGACCAATCAGTTAATGTGTTTTTTCGTCCTATTCGTTCAGTCTTTTCATCAAACAAAAATCAAGTTCTTCTTGTTCTGTTTCTTCTGAAGAACATAGCTGATTTAATGACCCCTCAGGAACAGACACTGATTCCCTCAATTTCATTGGGGCTGGCTGATGTCTCTTTTTTACTTCCATCCAAGGTTCTGAGTCCAAGTCAGGCAAACTGGCAAATCTCTAGACATTGTTTGAAGAATACTTGTTTCACTATCTTTCTTTGGAGTCAATGGGCTTCCAATTCTTGGAGAATTTGGGGCAGACTCTGTATGTGAGCAAAAGGCTTAGCCTGGTACAAACTCTGGACAATCAATCAGTTGAGAGAAGTCTGTTCGTGGTACGTTGCATGGAGGAGGGCCTGGAATAGGCCATTTTTCTGGTTCTATCTTTTTTCTCATTTTCTCATTCATAATTTCTACTTCTGTGCTATCCTTCAGTGCCTCTGAGATAAGGTTTGTAGTGAGAGCCTGAACACGTTGGAAACCAGCAATCAGGAAAATAGGCAAGGAATCTTGTTCACCCCTCTTTCCTCGAAGAAAGTAGTCTCTTTTCGAATTTTCTGCATTGAAGTAATATTCAATTTGACGCTTAAAACACTCTTTAAGCAATGCTTCTTCCACGGGGTACAGGTGTATTTTATCGTGGGATGTCTGTTTTCACTATAGGACTAAATGGGCTTCCAAATGTCCTTGCACAGATTCTACAGAAAGAGTGTTTTCAACCCGCTGAATCAAAAGAAAGTTTAAACTCTGTGAGATGAATCCACACATCGCACAGCATTTTAAGAGACAGATTCTTTATCGTTTTTATTGTGGGATATCGGTTTTTCACTATAGGCCTCAATGGGCTCCCAAATATCCCTGCGCAGATTCTACAGAGTGTTTCCAACTAGCTGAATCAAAAGAAAGTTTAACTGTGAGTTGAATCCACACATCGCAAAGCTTTCACACAGATAGCTTCTTTCCAATTTTATCACAGGGTATTCGGTTTTTTACTATAGGACTCACAGGCTCCCAAATGTACCTTTGCAGATTCTGCAAAACATATTTCCAAGTTGCTGAAACAAAAGAAGGGTTTATCTCTGTGAAATGAATCCATACATCCCAAAGCATTTTCAAAGATAGCTTCTTTCTAGTTTTTATCACAGGATATCATTTTTCATTACAGACCTCAATGGGCTCCCAAATGTCCCTGAGCAGATTCTTCAAAAAGAGTGTTTCCAGGGGGCCAAGTGGCAGAGCTGGGATGGGGGTGGGGGGTGAGGGTGGGGGTTGGGGGTGGTGGGGAGCACAATTCACTTGCAGCCCCCCAGAGCAGGGGTCGACTCTGTGTCCCCTCCCTTAGCCTACGTGAAACCTGGCTTTAGGACCTAAGGGCAAAGTGAGCGCCTGGTTCTCCAGGTACCATGTGCGTGGACTGCCCATGCCCCTGGCTGCTGTTGCCCTGTGGGCAGGGCAGGAGCCTGCAGCCAGCCACAGAGGCCTGGTGTGCGCTCCACCCCTGAGCCCGCAGTAAGGGTGGCCTCTGCCCGGGAGTCGGGAGTCATCCCCTTTGTTCTTCCTCGTCCTGGGAGGGCCGCTAGGAGGGGGTAGGCCCTCGGCCGGGCGGGGCCGGTGGGCACCTGGGCGGGCGAATCTGTCAACTCCCGTGGGAGGCCCTGCGAGGGCAGCCGGTGAGTAGCCATATCAAGCTCCTTAGGGAGGCTCCACCCCATCCTCTGGGGTCGCCCTTCCTCGGCGTCCACGCCCCCGCGGGCAGTTACCTGTTCTAGGTGTTCGTGCCGCCCGACTCCGGTAAAGGTCCTCAGCCCCGGCCTGCTACGTCTCAGCTGCTGCCCGCGCCAGGTGAGGGCTCGGGGCTACTGGTTGGGGCTCCCGGCGCTTGGTGTCTGGCTCTGGGAGTGCGCTGCCGAGAGGATTGGGCCGGCGGGCGTTCGGATCCGGGAGGGGGCGGCACGCCGGGCACTGGGCGGCCTAGGCTGGCTGCGGCGGCGACAGCGGCTGTCTCTTGGGTTCTCTGCCCCCAGCCGGAGCCAGTCGGTGCCCCGGCGGTGAGACGGGCAAGTTGGGCTCCCTGGCCTCGGGGCCACCCCGACTGGGGCGGCTGGGGCAGAGGGACGATATTTGCTCACTCCCCGGTGTCTGCCGCTCATTCTCAGCAGGATCTGCCCGCGGTGACTGCTGAGAGGGAGTCGCTGTTGGCCAAGGCGAACCGGCCGGCCGAGCATCAGCCCCTGGCCGAACATGAGGGCAAAGTGGCAGCGAGGGAGGAGAAGGCCAAGGCCACCACCAGCGAGGGGACGCGGGGAGAGCCGTCCTCCCCGGTGGTGCCTACACGCAGCATGCCCCAGGCGGCTGTCCCCGTGAGGCCCTTGGCGCTGCATCTGGCGCACAAGGCGCGTGGGCCCGGGGGCCCTTTCAGCAGGGAGCCGCGGTCGCCGCGGTGGCCAGTGCAGCCGCTGCTGCGGGATCCGTCGGCCTAGGATACCATGGAGGAGGCGGCAGCTGGCCCTAAGGAAAAGCGGCAGCCGCCCCCGCTGCTGCCTAAGAGAAATCCCTGGAACAAAAAGCCTTCACAACACCTGTCCCCAACCACAACAGGTCGGCCGCAGCCAGCGCTGGAAACCCTGGAGGCAGAGTTCGGTTCCCTCAAAATTATGAAAGCAGGAAAACTCAAGAAAAAGAAATCCAACAAGGCTAGTGATTTCAAGGATATGGAGAATTGGCGAACACCAAGTGAATTAGTGAACACTGGATATCAGAGCGTCCTCAGCCAAGGAAATAAAAAGCCACAAGATAGAAAAGAAAAAAGAAGAGAAGGTTGGAAAGAGAAGTAAAAGAACAAACAAAACCGGGAAACAAAATTAAATGGTCCTGGTGAAAATGTCAGTGAGGATGAGGCTTAGTCAAGTAATCAACGAAAGAGAGCTAATAAGCACACGTGGGTACCACTCAGATGATGTAAGACCAGAGAGTCAAGAAAGACCTGAATCCTGGAACAGCTCAAGATGTCAACCTGAAGCAAGTAAACCAACACATAACAATAGGAGAAATGATATATGAAATTGGAGGTGAGATAGAGATAAATATGGTTATCAAGAACATGGTGAAAGGACTTTTCAGCCATTTCAAACAGAACTTAATACCAGTATGATGTATTACTATGATGATGGTACAGGGGTACAGGTGTATCCTGTGGAAGAAGCATTGCTTAAAGAGTGTGTTAAGCGTCAAATTGAACATTACTTCAATGCAGAAAATTCGGAAAGAGACTACTTTCTTCGAGGAAAGAGGGGTGAACAAGATTCCTTGCCTATTTTCCTGATTGCTGGTTTCCAACGTGTTCAGGCTCTCACTACAAACCTTATCTCAGAGGCACTGAAGGATAGCACAGAAGTAGAAATTATGAATGAGAAAATGAGAAAAAAGAACCAGAAAAATGGCCAATTCCAGGCTCTCCTCCATGCAACGTACCACGAACAGACTTCTCTCAACTGATTGTCCAGAGTTTGTACCAGGCTAAGCCTTTTGCTTGCATACAGAGTCTGCCCCAAATTCCCCAAGAATTGGAAGCCCATTGACTCCAAAGAAAGATAGTGAAACAAGTATTCTTCAAGCAATGTCTAGAGATTTGCCAGTTTGCCTGACTTGGATTCAGAACCTGGGATGGAAGTAAAAAAGAGACATCAGCCAGCCCCAATGAAATTGAGGGAATCAGTGTCTGTTCCTGAGGGGTCATTAAATCAGGTATGTTCTTCAGAAGAAACAGAACAAGAAGAATTTGATTTTTGTTTGATGAAAAGACTGAACAAATAGGATGAAAAAACACATTAACTGATTGGTCTGATAATGATTCAGATTATGAAATTGATGACCAAGACTTAAACAAGATTTTGATTGTAACTCAGACACCACCTTATGTGAAAAAACATCCTGGAGGAGATTGAAGAGGCAACCACATGTCTCAGGCAAAAATCACATCTGAACTTATTAAAGTTATCAATGATGGTTTATATTATTAGGAACAGGATCTATGGATGGAAAAAGATGAAAACAAACATACAGCTGTAAAGGTGAAAATACTGAGAACGCCCTTTCTCATATGAAGGATAAAAACAAAGTTACTATGGAAAAAAAAAGTAAGTCTATTAACTAAAATGTTATATTAAACTTATACAGCATTTATGTTTGTAAGTACCTAAACTGTTGTTAAGGGCAGAATTACTTCATGTTTTTGAAAAGAATGAAGATATTTTTAAAAGTTTCAACAATTTTTCAATTTTATCATTAGATGTTTCATATTTTATATTTTATTTTATTTTCCCATTGGAGCCATGTGTTATTTATTGCGATTCTCATTTTAAAAATAAGGAAACAGAGTAGATAATGTAACATGTGCAATATCATGGAAATTCTATGTGTGAGAACAGATTTTCATACCTAACTCTGATGGGTTCAAAGGCTCCATATACTTAAAATTCCATCTGCTTCTTAATTATGGTGTTTAGATTTTAATTGTGAATTAAATCTTGGACATTCACTATGTAGTAAAGATTCAGAACAAAGAAACTTAGTTTTCTTCCTTATTAATCTTCAACTTCCTGAGTTTAATGAAAATTAAAAAGTGTATAGAGTTTATTGATAATATAGGGATTGGCAGAGTATCATTCTTAAGTACTTAATATTTTTGTAATGCTATATTCACACTATGTTAAAAGGGGGAAAGTGTTTTAAATAATATTTTATGAAAATATTTCTTGTTTTTTGAGGAAACATGAATACTTTAATAGGTTGTAAGTCTTTATTCCTTTACAGTGTGTTCGAGTTTTTTAAATGATGAAAAGTCATCTAAGCATACACCTACTTAATAGACTGAAAGTTATAACTTGCATACTAAACTTTGATTTAAGAAATATGCTAACATAATGTGAGATATTTTCTTCTATGTTTCATAATCTTTCTCTGGAGAAATCCTAAAATAGAAGGACCAAATACTTAAAAAAAATTGTGAGAACTTAAGTTTGGTGTTAGATTTTTCACATTTACATTAATTTTACTCATGTAGTCCTAGGATAAATAATTTTTGTATTTTCCTGCTCTTCAATGGTATCTTCATCACAATCCAAATACACTGATCATTAGATGTTTAAATCTTTGAAATCTTTATTCTAATGGAGCATAGGGTAGTTATATAATCTACCCTAAATTATCGATAATGGCCACTGAAGTTCTAAATTTTCCTTGGTAGAATCTTGTCAAATTTTTGATTATTTAGTTCAATTGACACCACATTGCTGAGATTTATTGAAACACTAGTAATTGCTAATATTCAAATGAAAAGAACACACAGAATACAAAGAATTAGGCACTGATATTCTTGTCCCTACCCCTCATTTCCTCTATAACATCCCTGAGCAATGAATCCAAGCCAATTAAGAAGTTAATACCAAGGTCAGGAAAAGAGAAATAAATGATGTCTTCATAAAGACTTAGCAAAAATGTTCAGTTTTGGATGATTTCAGAAATAGTTAATAAAATTCTTCTCTACTTATGCTGATCCAACTCTATATGGGCGTCCCGCTTCTACATACTTCAACTTCCCCCTTTCCTCTCTGCTCTCTCTTCTCTGTCTGTAGCATCTGAACCATCCCCTTTTCTCTTTCATGCACTGGCCTGTTCTGAACATACCCCATTCCTTGGATATTAAAATAATATCTTACAGTGCAGTTAATAATAATGACCAAATTCTCTGTTTTGTTTTAACTTAAAATCTTGTTTAATATCACATTTGCATAATTTAGTTGTTATAAGGAAAGGCTAAAAGTTCACTGAAGGATTTGGGGTTGCTTTATCAACTCTTACTTTGGATTCCCTAATCTCCATCAATTAGTTTATATCCTTGTAGGTCCTGGCGATGTGAAAACTTGGTTAGAAAAGAGCAGGAAGGATTGATTTTCAGAATACTATCAAGTATATTATTGAAATTTGACCGTGAATGGATACTAAATGAGTCCAAGAATAAGAAAATTCATCTTAGCAGTTATGTCTGATGTCTGATGTCTTTCTCTCAAACTGAATGATCAAAAATTCAGTCTGATAAACAGACTAAAAAGCATTCATTTCAAAGATGACTTAACTGGCACCTTCTGGGAATACACTGCTCTGAATGAATGTAAAAATACCATAAAAACCATATCTACTTTCCTTGTGGATGATTTTAAACCTTCTGTTACAAACAAAAGATAAGATGGCAGACTTCCTCCCTTTCCTGAATTACAAGAGCTCGCTGGGCACATCGAAGACATTTTGACCAAGAAAAAAATGCATACCAAATTAATAACTCTTAAGATTAAGCAATTAGCTAAACCATGGTTAAGGAAATGACTATATCTAAACTAGAAAAAAAACTATTGCCAAAATTGTAAGAAAAAGGAATACCACAGGAAAAATTGCCCTCTCCTATCTTAAAATATAAAATCTATTAAATAAACAAAAGACAAACATCATCCAATAAAATGTTGACTCTCAAAAAAAGAAGTCACTCCCATCTGTCCACAAATGCCCTTAACAGCAAAACACTGTTTCTGGGTTGTATCAGTGCCATATTGTCATTTATAAAATCTCCTGTTTTCCATAATTTCTTTCTTAGAATAATGAAAAACTGTCAGTGGCAGGAATCTTGAATGACCTTCAGATTTGGCCTTCTATCTCAGCCACTTCTTCTCTCTGTAGACCCTCTATTAATCAAAACATTTGTTTTGTTTTGTGATTCTATTCGGATGATTATGTGGGGAAGAGACCTACATTTTCAATGTGGTGATACAATTTTAAATTGTGAACAAATCTCTTCCTGGAAATTCATGAAAAATAAAAAAGAAAAATCAATAGCATAGAATTTGATAATGAACCAGATTGATTACAGTATTCATTTTATTTTGCTTCTGTTGCAAATTTACACAGATTTAGTGACTTAGAATAGTATATCTAGTATCTTACAGTCCTGGAGGTAAGACTTCAACAATGAATCTGAAGGGACCAAATCAAGGTATCTGTAGTATTGCATTTATTTGGGAGGCTTCAGGGAAGAATCTGTTTCCTTGCCTTTTCTAGCTTCTAAAAGTTGCCCAAATTTCTTGGTTTACGACCACCTTTCTTTTTCTTCGAAGTAATTTACTCCAGCCTCTTGGTTCATTGGCACATCTCCTTTTCCTCACTTTGACACTTTTGACTCTTTCTTATAAGGATCTTTTATTTTATTACACTGGGCCCACCTGCATAGTACAGAATAATCTCTCCATGAATCTCAAGGATCTTAATGTAATTTCATCTGCAAAGTTATATTTGTTATGTGAGCTAACAAATTATTGGCGTTTATGACATAGATGTCTTTGGTGGGCCATTGGCCTACCACAGTTACCCTCCACTGTTATCTTTGAAGTTGAATCTGTTCCTGATTGTTTCTCTCCTAAAGAAAATTTATATGTGGGACAAATAACACTGAAAGTTCTCAAGTGACCTGGCTATGGTCTTAAAAAATTGTCCTAGGAAGAGAGAAAGTGGCTTTATGAAGACCGATGTCTATTGCAATTGCATACTTCCAGAAAGGATTTATTAACCCTTTTAATGGACATTTTAATATGTTTCCCAACCAAAACCACTAATGCTTGGAGCTACAGTTTTGATTAAAATAAGAACTGAGAATATTTTACAAGTTTAGATATTAAAAGAACTCACAAGAATGTACAAATCATACTCTTGCAAAGCTTTTGGCTGGGTGTGGTGGCTCACGCCTGTAATCCCAGAACTTTGGGAGGCTGAGGCAGGTGGATCATGAGGTCAGGAGTTCGAGACCAGCCAGGCCAACAGAGTGAAACCCCATCTCTACTAAAAATACACAAATTAGCCGGGCATGGTGGCGCACGCCTGTAGTCCCAGCTACTCGGGAGGCTGAGGTGGGAGAATTGATTGAACCTGGGAGGCGAAGGTTGCGGTGAGCTGAGATCAGGCCACTGCACTCCAGCCTGGGCAACAGAGCGAGACTCCATCTCAAATAAATAAATAAATAAGTAAAGCTTTTATTTAAAGGCTAATATTTGGTGCAGCCAAAGATACAGAATAGGCAAGCCCAAGGATTCTGAGAGTCTTTCAGGAGTAAAATTTCCACAGTCATTTTGTGTACATATAGACATGTTTTGTTTCTAATGTAAATCACCATCTGTGTCATGCATCTTAACTTTGGGAGATCCTGAGACAGATGTTCCTAGTCTAATTGCTGGTTTTCTAGTCATATCAGGCTACTTAATCTGTTATGCCCTTCAAAACTATCAATGAACAAATGAACTCTGGCAGTAGTCAGGTAGACTTTGTACTTTAAGTAACATGTTCTGAATTCCCCTGACCTTATCTTGGCCAACAGCCAAAACCATATACCTTTGCATCTCCCAAGATAAAGATAGAATTTATCAGTTCATTTGTAAATTAACTCTATCCTATAAAGTCAACCATCTGATGATCTAGCAACACTTTTTAATTGAAATTGCTTGTGATAATTTCTTCTCATGCATCTATTGCAATATTTATAGAACAAAATGCTAGTGGAAAACTGTCAAATATTATTTTTGCACATGAAATGAGGTATGGGTAAATAAGTCAAATTATTCTTACCAATTACACTAGTATTACACTAAATATTACATTATGAAAAGAAAATTACTATGAAAGAAGTCATTTTGGATTACAATAGTATTTCATACAGCTTCTAACAAAAGCAGTCATTACCTGTATATTAAATGTTGTCATAGGCCATGGTGTAAATCAAGGGTCAAGTTTTAGTTAAATCTGAAATCTCAGTGCCTTGTGGGGCACAGCCATATGACCTTTTTTACTACATGGTTGTATTGAGTAGATTTCATCATGAGCCTTGTATTTAAATCATACTCTTTCTCAGGTGAATCCTTATTTAGGTTTAATGGGCTTTCATTTGCAGCCAACTACGAAGCATTTTGTTACCATAGAATGTTTATTTCATAGTTACAAATTGGACATATAATTTATATCCACAAATGTTGAATTTCCCAGTGCAATATCATTTGGGCTGTAGTCATCTACAATTTAAGTATGGCAGAAAGCTTCTTGTGGGAATCCCTCATTGACATTGGAACTATCAGACTCAAGTATATGTGTTATCACGTTGCCTCTGAACTGATGTTAGTTTCTACTTTCTATGTATATATATATTTTTTACCTCAGCAGTTACCCTTCTGAAAAAAAAAATATATATCCTCTCCATGCACTAAGACACGCAATACTCTGATGAGTTGGAACACAGTACATATGTTAATACAACGGGTATTTTGGTCTTCAAGCAATTTTGTATTCCTCTGTAATAGAAACAGTTACTACAAAACCCCAATAACAAGTTGTCAAACATTTTTTAAATGACATATACTTCGAAGTGACAACAACAAACTTATCCCAAATCCCAGTGGTTTCCACTGGATAAGAGTAAGAAGTTTTGGCCGGGCGCGGTGGCTCACGCCTGTAATCCCAGCACTTTGGGAGGCCGAGGCGGGCGGATCACGAGGTCAGGAGATCGAGACCATCTTGGCTAACACGGTGAAACCCCGTCTCTACTAAAAATACAAAAAATTAGCCGGGCGACGTGGCGGGCGCCTGTAGTCCCAGCTATTCGGGAGGCTGAGGCAGGAGAATGGCGTAAACCCCGGGGGGCGGAGCCTGCAGTGAGCCGAGATCGCGCCACTGCACTCCAGCCTGGGCGACAGAGCGAGACTCCGTCTCAAAAAAAAAAAAAAAAAAAGAGTAAGAAGTTTTTGTGTGGTGGCCATATGTTTCAGACACTTCCAAAATTATTTGAGCATGGGAAGTGTTAATGTTGCGTTGTGTGTTTTTGAAGCTCTAAGACAGCTTGCTTTTAGAAAAAAGATAATCAAATTTGACTGTTTTCCTTTTAATTTTGTGAATAGGTGCTAGCAGTATTTCAAAATGTGGCATGAAAAACTAAATAATCCAATCAGTTAGTGCACCCCTTGATTGATTTTGGAGCTGACCTAGAGAGTAACTTAACTTTGGTTGTCTGAGTAATGTCCTTATGACCCTTGCTTAAGTGATGACAAAAAATTTTATCATTTTTTTCTGAGCTTTACCATATCTGGGTTAATTAGCTTTACTCTAGTGGTCACAGAATTGATAAGCATTTGTAATTATGACTTGGTCTTCAGATTAAGTTATCAACATTATATAACAAATAACAGTACTTTCCCACCGAATCAAATCTATATGTATTTATTTTCACTAGGTTGTGGTAATTAATTAACAGGAGAAATTAAATATTCTTGTAGGAACACAGTGAATGCATGTTGAAGCCCATCCCAAGTAAATGCAAATTGGCTTTCTCTTCTAACTAGAGTTGAAAAAGAAGGCAAGCGCCAAACCAATAAAGGTATGAAAATCTTAATCATTTAGTGGCATGTCTTGAATTTCTACCATATAGAGTATAGCTGATGCTTTTGGTGGAACCATTATACCAGTTGACTTTCAGATTTAATCCTTTATCTATGTTCCATAATGAATTATTAAACAAGTGATTTTAGGGTTCTAATATGCTTATATATAAAACAGACCTTTTGTTAATTTAAATATTTATATTCCTTATGAATCCTATATTGTTTCAAATTAAGCACTTGCATACATTTAGATGATTCTAAATGATTCAGTATGTATTGCCCAATTAAAATAGGTGAAAAACAGATTTGTATAACTTTCCTTTTCCTGTATTTTGCGTAAGTGAAAACTTTCCCATTCAGACAAAACATATATTCCAATAATACATTCTGGCAATTAGGAGGCAACAACAATAAAAAACTTTTGTTCATAAATTTCTACTTGAACCTGACTTTCACCTGCAAATCTCTTATAATTGCATCACCATATCCTAGTGTGAGAATGTAGTGAGAAGTCCCACACTAGATACTGGTGCCTCGATCTTGGACTTCTCAGACTCCACTGTGAGAGAATAAGTTTCTGTTCTTTATAAATTACTCAGTCTGTGATATTTTGTTATAGTACCACAAAATGGACTAAGACAGTCAATGACCAGCAATCCTAATAAGTTTCTTTACCAGACCCAGGCCGTTTTACCCATCCTTGAGTAAATTACCTTGAGTCTCCTACTGGGATTTACTAAGAGACATTAACACTTTTGTCATGCAGAGTCCTAATCCCCTCCTGTGTTAACTGGCACTGACTCTTATAGGATTATAGACTATAATTCTCTGTAATAATCATTTTTTTTAAAAAAAATTAACTATTGGATAAATTAAGTGAATTTTTCGTTGTCCTTTTCCAGACAAAGTAGTTGGTAGAGGAGCTAGACAATCTAATTTCTCATAGTGATCTGTGAAAATTTTAGTGGCTATTCCATCTATTTCCTCCTTTTTAAAATATTTGAATTGAGCTTATGAAGACTTCCACAGAGTTAAACTGTCTTCAGATTTTTCACCTTTTTTTTCTTATTGCTCTCTTTCTTGGTATAATCCTGAAATTTCTCATATTATATTTCGCTCTATTCAGGGGCCTGAAGTTTATAGCAGCTTCCTATAGATCTAAGAATAAAGTCACATAAGGAACTCAAACAATTAGAGTCCATCCTTTATTATGAGAGCATCAATCATTACTGGGTAAGAATCATAGAATTAGTGGAAGTCTTAATATTATACAGGAAGTAATTTTGCAGCTCTAGCAGCCTCTGGCTGCTTATCTGTCAGCATCAGTTGTACCAGAACATACTTTAAAAATCAATACCAAAAAGAATGACAAACATAACCACACTCAAACCCAGTCACACAAGCGCACACACACACAACATTGCATTGTTCATGGACTTATTAAGACATACATATATTTACACACACACACACACATATATACACACACACACTCCCATATATATTTATGTGATATAACACATTTAGATGTTCATCCAAATCTAGATCCACGAATTTTTGGTCTCATAATTTTCTACCTTTCAGTGGATGCAGTACTTGTGCAGCTTAAGCCCAGAAATGGCCAGTAAGTCAACCTGAGGACAATGATTTCTCTCTCCCTCACTTTTATTTCTCTCAAACCATGTCTTAGACATTGTTATTTACATTATATTGTCAGGAGTAGTTTAAAATATCCCATCTCATTGCCATAAATTTTGTAAGTTTGAATATTTTAAAGGTCACACAAGTTGTACAGAGCATCCTTACATAAGGCTTAATGTATAACCAGAGAAAAATAAAGTATAGAAAATAATTGGGAAATCCAAGGGAGCTCCAGGTGCAAGCTCCCAGCATCCTTATTGAAACAGAAGTGCTTTCTATCTTTGAATTCAACCACCCAGAGTTTTATAATAAATATTGCCTTCAGAAATATGCAGAAAAGCTCAATGCAAAATGTCTCTGTGAAGTTTTCATGTTGTTCTGGTCACTTAGTTAAGGTAGGCTACATGTAAATTGAAAATCATCTGTAAAACATTAGACCTGAAGTTCCTGGTGGCCAAGGGCAATGCCCAATCAGGACAGGTTATGTCCTGGGATCGATATATATTTCATCTTGCTTAAAAATGAGAACAATAGCTGTTATTTGTTTAGTGTTCCTTATGTGGCAGATATGATGTTAAGGGCTTTACACTTATCTCCACTTTTAGAAAAGTAACTATTAGTTTCGTTTTACAGATGATGACACTAAGGTTCAAAAACAGACTGGCAGAATCTTGCCTCAGGCCCCCTAGCTAGTTAAGTGGCCCAGCTAGTTTTGATATCGTATGTGGCCCATTTGATCCCCAGTTCACCTGAAAGCACATGAAGCACATCCTAAGGATGCCTAGAAGAACATTACTGTGAACAAACATCAATCTGACACTGCAAGATTCTTGGTTCTCAAGGAAACATAAGATTATATTTAGCAAATTCTGCTTCTAAAATAGGAAAAGGGGTTCAAAGTCAATTGATGAGATACTAAACAAGGACTGATATGAAAAAGAACTTTTCAGGGCTCAAGAGTGACTGAGTATACAGAAATTTTCATTATACACTGTAAATTAAACTTAATTACATTTTAACTCCATATTTTAAAAATAACAAAAAAATTAATAAAATAGTAAAAAGTAAATAGCCCTCAGAAGTTGAGAAGTCACCAGGGGAGGTTCAGACTTTAAAGGGCACGTCATAAATGCCTCCTGATATAAAGATAGAATTTTCCCAATCCACCTATGAATTTACTCTATCTGCAACAAAAATACTTTAAAAAGCTATATTAAAACCAAAGACAGTCTGTTTATCTGAACACAGTATAAAAGTGAATAAACAATCTAAATCTAAATGATACTAGAAATAAAACTGAAACAGTGATAGTACTCATAATATAAATAGGATGCCTACAAATAAGAAAAATCTAAACAACCTAATTTGGATAAGAATAAGAAAAAAATGAATAGGTTATTAATTCAAGAGGAATCTTGAATATCCAATAGGCAGATAAAAAGATGCTTTTGGTTATCATTGGAAATATGTGAAATAAAAATAAAATAACTAATAACAATTTTCACTATTAGATAAAATTTAAAAGCTTGAGAGTAACAAACATTGTCAGGATTTGAAGACAACTAGAATTTTAAACACCTTTGGTATAAAGGTAGAAGTTGTTGTCACTAGTTTGGACCACAATGTGGCCTTTTCTAGTAAACTAAAAATATTTGTAATAGATTACTCTGCAATTCAACCACTGGACATATGCACTAGAGCAGAATTTTTCAAAATTTAATGGTGACTTACAATAACAAAGATATTTGATATTGTGACATTATAAATACATATTTTTAAATATTTGTGTCCATGCACATATAAGCAAAAGAATAATAAAATTATTTATTATAATATTTATATGTATATAAACAAAAGTTAAATGAAACAATATTTACCCCAATGATTTGAGATGAACAATGAAACAAATGCATTCTGTTTAATTCTTCCTGTTTCTTTCTGTTGTGGCTGAGAAAACATTACCCCAAAGTATGGCACTTTGGCATGCTGAGTACTTTGAGCTGAAGGATATTGGAAAGACCTCAGAAACAAAGTCTACTTCTGACCTTTCTTGGCCTTCATTCTCTTACTTTGTTTTCTCTCTTGAGGCAGGCCATAAAATCTGGAATTCCTCTTCCCAAAGGCTGGTCATACAAGCCAAAAATATTACTCTAAATTTCCTCCACTTTTTTGTGTAGAAGCCGGCCATAAAGAAATTATCTGATCTACTTTGTCTGATCGTATCATAGAACCCTCATTCCAAAAGGGTTCTTGCCCCATTCCCAGGAAGAAGGAATACCACACAGAAAGACCAAGAAGAATCTGAACAGACAGGCCTTGCTGTGTTTAGCCAATCAGTCTATGACCATTAGATCACTCCCTTTTTGACACATTTCTACATGGCAGTCCATTCGTTACTGAACCTAAGCATAACAATAGACATTTTTCCCTAAGGCTTTAGGTCTTCATTCTGGTCTCTGTGTCACATAAAATTTTATTAAATACGTCTGTTATACTTTCCTCTTGTTAACCTGTCTTTTGTTGTAAGAGTATCAGCTGTAACCTCTATGATGAGAATAGTTATGACATACTTTCCATTTCTGCAGTTCTGATCTATCACATTACACTCACAAATAGAGGCCATAATTCTCTGAAATACCTTTATGATACTGAAGTGTTGTGACTCACAGATTGAAAATGCTGTTCTCTACATGTGAATAGGGTCTTTTCTTCTTGTACATGTGTAACAAGAGATACATACAAGAATACTTCAATGAATACTGGTGGTTATTCTAAAGTGGGAAAGAATAATATACTCTACAGTAATGAATATAAACTGGAATTAAACTTATATAAAAATAGGTATGAATTTCACATGCATAATGTTCAGCAAAAAAGTTGCAGAAGTAAATAGAAAATGTAATTCCATTTATAATTACAAACATATGAAACAAATTATTAATATTTGTGTGTGCATTAAAGAGAGACAGAGATATAGAAAGAGCTGTATAAAATTTTTAAAAAAGGGCTAGACACAATATTTGATACATTGGTTGTTATTGGCTGCCATCACATAAAGGGCGTATAGGTGGTTTAGAAGGTAAGGTATTCTCTTGTTAAATTTTGATGTAATCAATATATTGATGTGACTTTTAACTTTACTTTTTACATGTGATTTATATATTTAATGTTTTGGATTTAATATTGAATAATTTTAAATATATAATAATTATAAATATATAATTTTAGATAGAGATATATAATTTTTTAGATATAATTAATAAAAGACCTAAAAGGAGATGTTTCTACTTAGTGGAATATCATATGCTAAGTACACAGTATTCTCTTCACTCTGAATATTAAAAGTATCTTGGCCTCAACGTTAAAACGGTGGCCAGGTGCAGAGGCCGGGGTGAGATTTTTGTGCTCCTGCCCTGTGGTAGTGTCTAGGGGTGTGTGCCTGCAACCCCAATGTTACAATGCTCTTAGCCTCGCTATCCACAGACGACTTTAAGTGTCAACCAGCTCAATGAACCCTCTGACTTTTTGCAAGGGCAGAAGGCGAGTGTGACAGCTTTCTGTATCCAAAGTTCTTGTCCAGCATCCCTGAAGAATCTGGTCACACATGGGCTTGAAGGATAAATGCAAGGTTTCATTGAGTGGTAGAGGTGGCTCTCAGTGGGATCGATGGGGAGCCGGAATGGGGGGATGAAGTGGAAAGATGATCTAGGCTGTCCAGCAGCCAAACCCCTCTTCAACCACAGCAACCCAAACTCCTCTTGATGGTCAGACATTCCTCCTCTTCTCTCTTTCTCTGCCGTGTTGTTCGGCCTTTCTCTGCTTGTCTCATGCTAGTCTGCTTCTGGAGCCTAGGGTTTGGGGTTTATATGGATACAGGATAGGGGGCCTATTGGGCCAAAAGGCAGCTTTTTGGGCACAAAAACAGGAATGTCTGTCCTCATTTAGGGCTTTGTGTCTTCAGGCTTGAGGGTGGGGCTTTTGCCAGGGAACTGCTGTGTTCAACCAGTGATTCCCTGTCTCCTATCCATATCACTTTTCCTTTTTATTTATCTTTATGTGGATTTACCTATTTCAGTTCTACCTCATCCTGCCTCCTGAAGTACTGGAACCCTATAATTCCTGCTCCTGTCTGGAGTTCTTCAGGGTGAATTGTCTTGATTCATAAGACATCCATGGTAGCCAGAATTCAGATTTCATCTTTTTCTGCTCTTCTAGATGAGTTATGGATGCTTCCTTCTAGTTTTATCCTTCAAAAACTGTATTGATATTTCTCATCAGCTATTGTGTCCTTCAATACTCTGTGCTTTATGGTGAAATTCAGGGAAAAAAAGAAGATACATGCATTTGCTTTTCTGTTTAACTAGACATTTGTACATATTACTCCATATTACTGTTATCCATGAGCTATAACTCTGAAGACCACAAAAATGCTGCAGTGACTTTTAGTACTACACAGAATGATATCACATAATAAATTTTAGTTTTTCTGTCTTGATGTAAGAGTTATAAGAAAGAATGAAGATTCTAGAAGTCTTTATTTCTTTAAATATTGAGTTATCCTATTAAATACCAGTGGGTGGTACTCACTGGCTGAAATTCTAACACCAAGCAATATTGTTGGAAGTAAAGCCTTTAAAATAAATTTCCTTTTTGTTTATTTATTTATTTATTTTACTTATTTTTGTTTGAGATGGAATCTGGCTCTGTCGCCTAGGCTGGAGTGCAGTGGCACGATCTCGGCTTACTGCCACCTCTGCCTCCCTGGTTCAAGAGATTGTCCTACCTCATCCTCCCAGTTAGCTGGGACTACAGGTGCATGCCATTACACCCAGCCAATTTTTGTATTTTTAGTAGAGACAGAGTTTCACTCTGTTGGCCAGGCTGGTCGCGAACTCTTGACCTGCCTTGGTCCCAAAGTGCTGGGATTACAGGCACGAGCCAAAGCACCTGGCTGAATTTTCTCTTTATAATGGGAGAAGTTTTTAAATTTTTTTTCTTTTTCATTCTAAAGGGATGTAAGGCATTCACTGATACATCACTGCTTAAGAAAAAACGCTGCACTTGGGAGTTTAATCACTGTGATATATTCAAGTTGCCATATTTACAACCAATAACATTCACATTTTTTATTCTGAAAGTAACATAAAAACCTCCCTGGCTGCTCTATATTCAAGCAGAAAATCAGTTATTTGAATATCACAAAGAGTACACTATGACTATTCATATTAATTACAGTTGAATATCCTGTTACTGACTATAAACAATTTAAATTATAAGTAAAAATGAATTTATTTAAAACTACAGTTTATATGAAAATGGACTCCTGAAATTAATGGCCTTGGAAAAAATTAAAAAATCATCTTTCTGAGAATAAATTGATATATAAGATTACTTTTTAGGTGAGGTTTACCAAAAATCCTTTACTATTTAATTACTGGGATATTAGGGTATTTATTTTACATGGAATTACTATAACTACCCTATTCTAGTACTAAAACTGACATAAAATATTTGATCCGAGCTATGAAACATTATAAATAATTAACAGAACATATTAACTTATTTTTGGTTTTTAACTGCTTACACTGATGTCAACACTATCCAAAGTCATCACATAATCAGTGTTCTGTGAAATGAAGTCAAATGCATCATTAAATGTGTTGATCAGCAATTCTTAGTGTGAACTGAGAGCAGTTTTACAGGAGAAAGACCAGCTGCTTTCTCAGAGAGAGAGAGACAGAGAGTGAAAGAGAGAGACAAAGAGAGATTGAGAGTGAAAGAGAGAGAGAGAACAAAGCAGGTCTACTTATTGAACATATGGCAATCCCAGGAGGATCCTAACAACATAACTTAATATGTAAATATCCTAGTGCTTATAAATATTCTAATAAAATGAGCTTTTGCATAGTACATATAAAATGTTAATTTTAGATCAAAGATGATTCATGATAACCCAATGAATTCATTAGTATACTGTCATCCTCAGAGTCTCACCTTGTTATAGGCTAGCTTCTTGAAGTTAATCACCCAAGATTTACTAGCTTGAAATTCTTCTCCTCATTTACATCAGCCTTTTGAATTCTCACTTGAGAGGTGATATTTTGTTCTCATTTCTGTGTCAATCTGGAAGTTTTTCTGAAGCAAATTAAATTAAAATTACAAAGCCTTATTGAATAAAATAATTTATGGTGTATTAATTAGTTTCCAATTAATATTAAACTGTGTTTATCTTTTGCAAATATTAATTATAATTGAGCACTTTGTTCCCCAGGATTTTAAAAATCAAAATTATCCCTGTACTTTTAAAATCAGAACAAGAAAGAGAAATATTAACAATATATTACTGTATGAAATCAAATTTTACCTATGGGAGAAAAATTGTGTTGATGACCTTTGTGAATCGGCTATATCTAACATTAAAATAATTTTTGGAAGTTAAATGTAGTGTTTCATCCACTGAAATTATATCATATGTTGATGTTCAAACTTTTTTCAAATGTCAACCTTAATTGGTACTTTGTCTGGCAAAGACCATGTTGGGCATTGGCATTCACAAAACCATTTTCTTTTTCCCGTCACCATACAGAGAACTACGTTTTCTACACTTCGTGACTCTCTGGCAGGACCATGTAACAGAGTTCTGAACATTTGAATGTGGATATACATGATATATGACTATTCTAAGCTCTAAAATCTCCATGGAATTATTTATGACAGATAATAATGGATTTAGATCATAATCTCAAAAAACACAATCCCAAACCCTGTAATTCCAAATGTTGAAATAATGAATTATCAAAATTCATTAAGTCTAAATCCCTAATGTCTAAAATCCCCAAAAGCATAATCACAGGATAGTTGCATCATGGAACTATTACCTTGCTATTGTCTTTATTTAGAAATTAAGTATGGCTTAAGGAGATGTATATGGATTCCTAATTGACAAGGAGTAGATTTGTGACTTTAATTTTAAGTGTCAGCTTGACTAGATTAAGGAATACCCAGAAAAATGGTAATGCATTATTTTGGACGTGTCTGTGAGAATGTTCCAGAGGAGATTAGTGAGTGAGTCCGAGTGGACAAGGCGAGGAAAACCTGCCCTCAATATTGGTGGAAACCATTTAATCAGCTGGGGAACCAGAGAGAGCAGGTACAGAAAGTCAACTGGTTCCTCTCTGACAACTAGGGTAGACTTTTCTTTTGCTGCTTTGAACATCAGAACTCCAAGCTTTTCAGCATTTGTACTCCAAGACTTACACCAGAGGTCCCCAGGTCCTGAGGCTTACAGCCTCAGTCTGAGAGTTACATCATCTGCTTCTCTGGTTTTCATGTAAAAATATTGACATTTCCTTAGTAAATGATGATATGTTCTTTTTGTATACCTGGATTGGTGAAATTTCTCGAGCTCTCAACTCTTTGGGTTACTGCATACGCAGTGGTGACCCATTGTGATTTTTATTCCATCTTCTCAAAGATTTAGGTTGTTCATAACAGTATTTTAGATGATGAGTTGTGAGTGTACATTATTACCAACCATACTGATTTGTGCTTATACATTTTGGTCTTGACCTATTTCTCTGTGAATATGTTTCATCTGCTTATAACTTGTATATACCTGTGATTGTCGTTAGTATAATTAGTGTTTATGCTTGCAAAAATACTTATATCATTATTGCCTATATTATTGTTCAAATTGGCCTATGAAATGTTGTCATAGTTTTATGTTTCTCAAATAACTTTGTTTTTAAAAATATAAGTAAATATTTATAAAATAATTTTGAAACTATTTTTTCAAGAATTATATTTTTCAGATTTTGATTTTTTTTAGGATTGTGATTTTTGAGTTTATTTAGACTTTGAGGATGTTGATATTCTTATGTTTCAACATTGGAGATTATGGTGTATGGCGTTTGCAGTTGTGTCTTTCAGAATTATTATTGGCTTGTGATGATAGCAGGGAAACTGATACAGTTTGGAAGTGTGTCGCCTCCAAATCTCATGTGAAAGATGAAACCAGTGTTGGAGATTGGCCTTGTGGGAGGTGTTTGGGTCATGGGGCAAATCCCGCATGAATGGCTTGGGACCCTCCTCACAGTAATGAGTGAGTTTTGACTCTTTCAGTTACAAAAAAATTTGATTGTTAAAAGAGCCTGGTACCTCTTCCTCTCCCTCTTGCCATGTGAGGTGTCTGCTTCCCCTTCACTTTCTGCTATGAGTAAATGCTTCCTGAGGCCTCACCAGAAGCTGACCAGTTGCTGGTGTCATGCTTAATAAACTGCACTACCATGAGCCAAATAAACCTCTTTATTTTGTAAATTACCCAGCACTTGGTATTCCTTTATAGTAATGCAAAACATAATACAGTAACCTTAAAGCCAAGTGATGATAATGACAGATTGAAGGCTGGCAGAGATCTTGTGAATGGCTTCTTATGGAAGAGCACTCTTTTTGTATTCCCCACCAACCACCCACAAACTCCAATGTACTGTGAGCTTAGTAAGTGATAAATGTTCATCGTACAAAGAACCTTGAAATGTCTGGCTTTAACAGGTAGAATAGCTACCATTAAATACTATAATATGAGGTTTCTAATTAGAACATATGCAGATGGTAGTTTGCTGAATTATAGTATAATTGATTGGCAATACAAAAATATTAGTAATAATAATAGTAATACATTTGTGGATAACTTTAACCTTTGCTTGAAATTTATTAGAAATTTCTGAAATAGGCAGGATATATTTTTATTTAATCAATAGAAAAATTAAAGTGCAAGATAACATTTTACAATATAGCAAAAATACTATTATACTATCAGAACTTAGTGGCATTAATATATTTATATATTTTATATCTAGTGGCATATATATAGTCACTACAGTCTGATAGTCTTTTTAATATGTAAATAATAAAATATAAACATATTAAATGCTTTATATACATTATTATATAGAGTATTTAATATTGCATTTAATATAGTTTTCTAAACAAATGATAATATATGTAATTGTCCTTCAGGCTATCAAAGTCTTTGTACATATTATCTATTTTTTCTGGTATTCATTTCCTATTGACTTGGTCTGTGAATATTGTAATCATCATTCAAAGTTAATATCAATTATCATTTATTTTTTTGCTACTTCTATTCAGAGACCCCTTGTCCTTTCATGGTCTTGTCCATATATTTTTTTAATTAATTTATTTATTATTATTATACTTTAAGTTTTAGGGTACATGTGCGCAAGTTACATATGTATACATGTGCCATGCTGGTGCGCTGCACCCACTAACTCATCATCTAGCATTAGGTATATCTCCCAATGCTATCCCTACCCCCTCCCCAACCCCACAACAGTCCCCAGAGTGTGATGTTCCCCTTCCTGTGTCCATGTGATCTCATTGTTCAATTCCCACCTATGAGTGAGAATATGCGGTGTTTGGTTTTTTGTTCTTGCGATAGTTTACTGAGAATGATGATTTCCAATTTCATCCATGTCCCTACAAAGGACATGAACTCATCATTTTTTACGGCTGCATAGTATTCCATGGTGTATATGTGCCACATTTTCTTAATCCATTCTATCATTGTTGGACATTTGTGTTGGTTCCAAGTCTTTGCTATTGTGAATAATGCCGCAATAAACATACGTGTGCATGTGTCTTTATAGCAGCATGATTTATAGTCCTTTGGGTATATACCCAGTAATGGGATGGCTGGCTCAAATGGTATTTCTAGTTCTAGAACCTTGAGGAATCGCCACACTGTCTTCCACAATGGTTGAACTAGTTTACAGTCCCACCAACAGTGTAACAGTGTTCCTATTTCTCCACATCCTCTCCAGCACCTGTTGTTTCCTGACTTTTCAATGATCACCATTCTAACTGGTGTGAGTGAGATGGTATCTCATTGTGGTTTTGATTTGCATTTCTCTGATGGCCAGTGATGATGAGCATTTTTTCATGTGTCTGTTGGCTGCATAAATGTCTTCTTTTGAGAAGTGTCTGTTCATATGCTTTGCCCACTTCCACATCCCTCCAGCACCTGTTGTTTCCTGACTTTTTAATGATCGCCATTCTAACTGGTGTGAAATGGTATCTCATTGTGGTTTTGGTCTTGTCCGTATTTTTCTTTATGAAACATTAGATAAAAATGCCACTTTTTCCTAATTTTTTTTATTTAACTCTTTCTTTTTAAATTGTTCAAGGGAGAGCTTAAGTATCCAGGTATTCCAACTCAATAATGGGATATTGACTTATGAAACTTTTATTAAATACCGATAACCTTGTCATGTACTGATAAAAGAGAAAATGAATAGTTGATCTAAAGGCTAATACTACACATAGGGTGACTCTGCTCATGTTAGAATATAAATTTAAAGTGAAAAAGGTAGAAACTGACTTGGATACTTATTTACAAATTATTTTAAAGTATTTATTATATTATGTCTTATTTCTCAATCATTGTTACTTAATATTATTTTTTACAACATATTATTCTAAAATTAAATGTACTTCATTACCCCTAAACTTGTGTAATTTTTAAATTTTATTTCATCCTTCTTTATCCTAATATGTCCCTGTGACATTAAGTGGGCATATAATATAGATCTAATTTAAAGAAGTATGTATTCCTTTTCCTTCCTCTTCCACAATTAATAGAGTTATATTTCCCTAAGAGTCTTACAACTTTTACAAGTATGTTGCTTAAAATGTCAGATACAAAATGGACCACTAGGAAATGTAATAGGTGTCAGTTATAAAGCTGTAAGATAAAATTCAAATTTTCAGTTGCTAATACCAAATAATCTTTATTTTAGTGAATCAAATCAATGAAAAATATAATTTTCCAAAAGTGAAAATTATGTTTAAAAAAGTTTGAATAGCATTTCAAACTATCTGGGTTGAAGGATCAGGAGTTTTGTTTTGTTTTTTTCTTTTTCCTTGCAAAATAGTATTACAATATAAACAAATTATTTTAAAAATTCGATAAAATTAACAAATGAAAAATAAAATCCCAACTTTTAAAATACTAACTTAAAGAAATAAGCTATGCTTTAAAAATATAGAGAAATGCAGTGAATGTGCTGTGTTCACTTGAGAAGAATGTTGCATTCTGCTGTTGTTTGGTAGATTATCCTATAAATATATTAGTCTTATTCAGGCCATCTATATCCTTATGCTTTTCTGCCTGTATGTTCTTTTTTTTCAATTACTCAGTGAGGAGTGTTGAAATCTAAATGTATATTATATTGTGGATTTATATATTTCTATTTTCAAATGTATTTTTTAACAAAGTATGGATATTTTTCTTTTAGCACATTGAAAATGTCACTGCACTATGTTTTTTGCTGGTGTGAGTTCTGCTAAGAATTCTGTTGTAATACTTATCTTTGATTGTATTGGGTATTTTGTCACTAATATTGAAAAATCCTTTGCCATTATTTCTTCAAAATTTCTTTTGCTCCTTTCTCTTTTCCCCCTTTTTCTGGGATTCTGATTATGAATGTTTGGTATTGTCTCATGTATCTTGTATGATTTTACCTGTTATTTAATTCTTTTTTTACCTTTGTTTTTGTTTGACTTTCTACTGACCTGTCTTCACATTAACTGATTCTTTTATTTGCTGTGTTGAGATTACTGGTGAACCTGTCAGAGGCATTCTTTTTATTTCTACAACTTCTATTTGTTATATTTTAATGTTTCCATCTATCTATTAAAATACACATTTTATATTGCTTATAATGCTTTTCCATTAAAGCCTGTATTAGATTGGTCATATTTATTTTAAATTTACTGTCTGTACCAACATCTGTGTCACATTATAGTGTTTTTCTGAGGACTGTTTTTCATCTTCAGACTGTTTCTTTCTTTTTGTTTTTTTGCATGCCTTATAATTTTTGTATTTGCATGCCTTGTAATTTTTGTATTGAATTCTCAACATGTTATATAGCACAGAAGATACTGAGTCACATATTTGTTGTAGTTAGGGATGAGCACATCTTTCCTTTCTCTGAGTCTTTAGTTTGAGATTTTGCATTAGTCTGGTAAGGAATAGGGCTGAGTTTGAGATTTATCTTTTCTCTAGTTACCCTCCATGAAGTTGAAGGCTCAAACCCTTCAGAAATTCCTTTCATGTATTGTACGGGCCCATTTGCAAGACATATTTTCTCAGTATCTACTCCACACTTGGCTTTAGGCCCCATGCTTTACTTTACATCTTCCCTTTGTACTGCTTCCCAGAAAGAATCTATTTCCTGCAGCTCTCCATATTATACTCCATTATTATTTTTATTTTACACCTTTCATTGTGGTCATGGAGAGCTGGGGAAGACAAATGTTTTCTGATGTTTTAACTAAGCCTCTTTCTTACATAGGCACTGCAAATTTAGGCCCATTCACATCATTCACATTTAATGTGATTATTTTTATAATTGAATTAAAATATACCATATTGCTGTTTTCTATTTGTTTGTTTGGTTATTTTTTCCTATTGTTTTTCAGCTTCTTTTCTTATTTGTTAATTGTTTTTTATTTCTTCTCACTTTTTATTATTATTTAATTCTTTAGTGGTTATCCTATTTTTACAAGACAGATTTTTAATTAAAAATATTGTATCCTCAAGTAATATTTTACTACTTCATGTATAGTGGAAGGACTTTCAGTTGTAGATTATATTTTCTATTTCTCTCTCCCAATTTTTGTATTATTTTTGTTATGACATTACTTTTTATCTACTTTATACAATATATTACTATTATTTTAGCTTTACATGGTTAACTATAAGTAATTAAAAATGAAAAAAATTATCTTTCCAACATTCTTCTTTGATTTAATGGATTTATATTTCTGTCTAATCTGATATTTCTCTACTGGAAGAAATGTATTGAATAATTTTTGCAGCGTGGTGTTTTTTGTCTGAGAAAGACTTTGTCTCTCTTTCAATTTTGAGACATACTTTGTAGATCAAAGTCCATTGTGTTTTGGGATTGCATGATTTTTTATTGTTAGTTTTATTTCTATGTATTTAATATAGATATCTTCAAGATTTCCCATTTATCTTTTGTCTTCGGGTGCTTAAATATTATGGGCCTTATTTTTCTTTTGTTGCTGTTACTTAATTTGGTTTGGTTTGACATTTCTTCTGCTTGGTGTTCTCTGAGCTTCTTGAATTTATGGATCTCTATTTATGAATAATTGCAGAAATTTCTCAATCTTCAGTCTTAAATATTTCTCTTGTTCTATATTACCTCTCTTTTCCTCTGGCATTCCATGGGTCCTGTTTCATAAGATTATTTGATATTTTTTCTCAGCGATCTCATGTTATTTCTGTAATTTCCATTGACTTATATTCAAAGTCACTGGTTACATCTTCAGTTGTGTCAAGTTTATGCATTAGTCCATTGCTGATATTATTTATATCTATTATGTGTTTTTTATTTCTAAAATTTTCTTTTGATTTTTTAGATTGTTTCCTTTTCTCTGCTGGAATTATCCATCTCATTTTGCATATTGTCCAACTTTCATAGTAGAGAATCTACTTTTCCGTGGCCCTGAACCATGTAACACTGCAATGGTGTCAGTTTATTTAATCAACTACAATCCAAACAAGTCTATAAAATGCTATCAGATTATACTTGACTATAGTCATTACCCACAGATTAAAATATTTATAGATAGTTCCCCATGAATATAGGATAAAGTCCCAGATAATTTGTCCAGATGTAAATCGTTCTATATATTTCCATTTTCTATGTATCAAATACTATCGTGCTCTCCTGCATAAACTTTGTATTTTATTAAATTGATCTAATAAATATTCTCCACTCTCCGCATATTTTCTGTCTACAGGCCTTCATCTACAGGCCTTCTGTCTACAGGCTTTCATTCTAAATTATTAGAATAATTTTATATTCTTCTTTAATATTCAGTGTCCATCTTATGTCTGACCTCTCTATGAACTCAGCGCATCTCAACAGTCCATCACTAAACTTTAACCTTCAGAAGAATTTATTTTCTCTCAAAGGTATACTATTGGGCCATGTGTATCTTGCCTCCTTATGACTTAGAGTTTTGGTATATTCAGTGATTAAAATAATATTCATTTGATGATAGTGCTTATAATGGTGTTGATAAAGATGATGAAGATGATTGTGATGACAACAGAAACCTTTAAATTGTTCTTTGCAGATATGTTTGTTCACATATACATGTCATATCAGAGTCCAATGAGACAAGTTGCTTATTATGATTTATTTTCTCCAGACAGCTGATGAATTTTGTGTCACACAGGAGGTTAAAATCCTAATTTTATCTAAAATTATAAATCAATTTGATTGTTAAACTGAAGAGACAAAATAAGAGAAAAAAAGAGAATGTCTAACACTATAGCATTGGTAGTATAAAAATCTCTGTATCCCAACATTTAATTTTAATCTTCTTTGATATCTAATTACATCTACAAAATATTGTGACCTATGCCATTATATTTATTGCAAATGCCAGTGAAGGTTTCTAGTCAACTAAACTGTATATTTTTGCATATAGAGATCTGTATATTCATGATCACTTAAAGTTTTAAATCTATAAGTGCTGAATTAAAAAGATTCAAAGGGCCAGGCGCGGTGGCTCATGTCTGTAATCCCAGCATTTTGGGAGGCCAAGGCAGGTGGATCACCTGAGGTTATGTGTTCTAGACCAGCCTGACCAACATGGTGAAACCCTGTCTCTCCTAAAAATACAAAAAATTAGCGGGGCATGGTGGCACACACCTGTAATCCCAGCACTCGGGAAGCCAAGGCAGGAGAATCACTTGAACCGGGGAGGCAGAGGTTGTTGTCAGCTGAGACTGTGCCATTGCACTCCAGCCTGGATAACAAGAGCGAAACTCCATCTCAAAAAAAAAAAAAAAAAAAAAAAAAAAAAAAGAAAAGAAAGAAAAAAGAAAAAAAAAAGAAGAAGAGAAGATTCAGAAATAGTTAAGGAAATATTTTGTATGCTTCTATGATTGTAGAAGCTTTTCCTAAAAATAAATCAAGAGGGAACATGCAGAAATAATTATAATACCACAATAATAGAATTGGAAATAGTGGAAACTTGCATTTCCATTGCACTACACATTATTTAAAGTAATTATATAAACATTACACAGTGTAACTCATTATGTATTAATACGCTAGATTTTATCCTCTCAGCAACGTTTGGAGCAAAAATGATATTGTACATTCTTGGTCCCCTGGTATATGTTAATTGCTCTAAGCAAGGGGTTGAATCATGGTCTCTTAAAATAAATTCGGTATTATATTAGAAATTGTTCTAATTTCAAAAATGTCTCATTTTAATAGAAATTCCTGTTTGATATAAAATCAACGTTGAACTTTAGAACTAATTTGAGATTATCAAAATGTATTTTGCTCTTTTGATACAAAGTTAAAAATGGCTTGAAAGACAACAGTGAGGTGAAATTCTCCTAATGGATAGAGACTTTAGCATATGGTTAACTGCATAATGATGGGATTGGAAAAAATAATATTTGAAGATTAGACACCAAGAGGTGGGAGGAAGCAGACTGCTATATTAGTTTGTTTTCACGCTGCTGATAAAGACATACCCAAGATTGGGTAATTTATGAAGAAAAGGAAGTTTAATGGATTCACAGTTCCATGTGGCTGGGGAGGCCTCACAATCTTGGTGAAAGGCAAAAGGCACTTCTTACATGTGGCAGACAAGATAGAATGAAAACTGAGTGAAAGGGGTTTCCCCTTATAAAACAATCAGATCTCGTGAAACTTATTCATTACCACGAGAACAGTCTGGGGGAAGCACCCCCATGATTCAAATATCTCCCACCGGGTCTCTCCCACAACACATGAGAATTATGGGAGCTACAATTCAAGATGAGATTTGGGTGGGGACACAGCTAAACCATATCAGATGTATATTTAAGAATGTGCACAGAGTTTGAAGATCTTTGACTCTCTCATGAATACCAAGCCAAGGAGTCTCAAAGCAACCTTGTGACAGGATGTCTTTTTCAGTGGAAATAAAAAAATCTCTCATCTCAAAGTGGGTTCATAAACTTATAAGCCATGAAAGAAGGGACGGAAGCTATACAAGGTCCCAATAGCATAGGTGAAAACAATTTAAGAAGGATAGTAGAGAGAGTGGTCATTAATTTTAATTATGACATTTAGACTAACTATAGCAGTGAGTACTGTATCTTGTGCTATTAACTGTCCTTTGTGCTTTGGGAAATCTTTTTCATGCTTTTTTTTCTTTTTAATAATTATAACTAATCGCCAACTTTGAGAATTATTAAGAGTTCATAATGGACCAAATATGTTGTGCAAATGGATCTGAATTGTATAAATCATAATCATAGGAAACATTGTGTGTGTCCCACTTACATCCCTTTGACCTAATCTGAAGGTCACCTGCAGAGTTACCATAAAGCTCTCTGTGTCTCTGCCTGAGAGCAATTTCTAGCTACTATTGTCAATTTGAACCATGCATAGCAGGTCAACATTTTTAGAAAGTTGATATTCCTTGAGAATCTTTCAAATAATGAAGTAGCTGCTAAACAACTATCCCACTCTCTGTTCCCTCAGAGGGACAGCTCTAAGTTACATTCTACATAGTCTCAGAAAAATCAAGTCCCAGTTACCCTCAAGTGGAAAATGTTCACTAATGTTCCCTTTATTGATTTCTATCCCTTCCCTCTATCACTTTCCCTTGACCTTACCATGCTACCCAAGATCCTCTTTCTAACAAATTACTTATACTCAAATTAATAAATCAAGGTCTGCTTCTAGGGAAATAAAAAATAAAATATTTATTTTGGTCACTTAGCAGGAGTGATGCCTGCCTGAGAACTTTATTAAGTTTATTAAAATTGCTTAGTAGTCAACCTTCTTGCTAAAGTAATAAAAATGTGTTGAGTGTGATCTGTGAACCAAGAAAGGATTGATAGAGATAATCTGGACTGGGAAATCCATTACAGACATTTTTTTGGTTACACTGAACAGAACAAACTAGATCCAAGTCATTTTTCTGGTTACACTGAACAGAGCAAACTAGATCCACAACAGTTCTCCCTAAAGATTATCACGTGGAAAATGGTGAAACTCTCAATGTGTTGCAGTATTAATATTTTTATTCTATTCAGTAAAAAATGATGCTGGAAAAAGTTTAGCAACTTTCCCTTGTTTGTCTACTGAGTGCTGACTTTCAACCTCAGTCTTATATAATCTCAAATTTCCTGGAGTTCTAGAAAGAGTTTTTTTTTACTTATATCATTGTAAACATTTCATGAAAATAATTTTTACTTACAATGTCATTTTCAGCACAAGAAGCCAAGAGTAATGTTTACCTTGGTTAGGTGTATATGTTTTCTCTTCTATTCAAGATAATTCTTACTATATTCACAGAGGAAATGGAGTTTCTAATGATAAATAAATAGCTATGTTAACACTAATTAATTCATTGGGAGCTTAGGAAATGCTAACATTTAATAAGGCTTTATTGACAAAATGAATTTTGAATTTCATTTTATAGATCCCTTAGTAATAATAAGAAAAGAGGTAAATACTAGGCAAAACTATAGCAACTTTAAGAAATATCATTAATTCCTATTTTTGCCTTGTGCTTTATTTTTTAAATTTCCCCGATATTATTACATATGTGGTTATATTTTTCTTATGTTTTATTGATTACCTGTAAAATGCCACAGTTATTTTGGAAAGTAAAAAAAAAACATAAATAAATAAATACTTTTTGCTCTCTAAATATGTAACATTTCTTATTTACTCTTCCTGGAAGAAGTATACCATAGGGGTAAGATTTAAAATTTAAATGTGTCATTTATGTCAGAATACCATTACTATTCATGTACTTTTTCCACATGATAATCCTAAAGGAATTAATTTGTTAAAATAAGATATAACAGTTCACATTGTAAAATTCATAACTTTATTGAAAACATCATGCCATTTAAAAGGCTGAGCTTGCTATGGAATTAGTCACCGTATTTAGTATTCTGCTGCAGATAAAATATTTTTATTTAAGCTCCTGTGAGATTCACTCAAAGATTTGAGAAGTGAATTTATTTCCTACTAATAGAAAACAAAGTGAAATCTACTAACCATGATTCACAAAGGCTAGAAAAGAGTTTTTAGAAGGCATTATAAAAAGTTTTCTTTTTCAAATTATCTCACTTTTATCCTCCTCTAAGTCTCATACACCTGTTCGACTTTTCCTAAAAAGTTTTCAGTCTTACAACTTTAACATTAGTTAAGGATAAATAAAGGGGAAAAAAACGACTTGATACACTTAAATTAAGGAAAATGTCAATGGGATATAGAAGGAGATATTTAAAAAAAGACAAGGAAATCAATTTTTAAAACAATTTTCAAATATAAAATCAGAACTGGTATTTTAAAACCTAATTCTCTGAAAACTTTAGTTTTATATCATTTTTGGTAGAATTTATATTTAAGTAATATACAGGTTTATCACTGCTGTGTTAGGACAATGCATATTCCAACTTTTTTCACTAACTTTTTAAATGTTTCCATCAACAGTATTTGTAAGTGTCTTTAGGATAATTGCTTATTTGCTAGCTTCTGACATCACTAAATTAGAAAAAAAATTGTCCACTTGTAATCTATGTTTCCGATAATTGCCAAGTTTTAAGCCACATGTGTTTAATAGGGAAAATCAAAGTTTAAATATACTATAATTTTATTTCTAAAGAGGGTCTTAATATAAAGAGGGTGTTGAGAATGGTGAGTTAGAATGAAATAAATGATAAATATAAAGAGGGTCATGAGAACTGTCAGTTAGAAGGAAAAGAAGCATGTGAGGTAATAATGTTATTTCATGACATAAGGAATGGTATTTGGCTAAGAATGAAACTCTTCTAATTAAGTAATGGAAGTTGACAGGCCCAGTTGGCTGTATATAATAGAAAAATGGCAAGAAACAATACTGTAGGGTGAGCCACAGTAGCTAAAGATAAAAGATCATTAAATATGCAGCATTAACATAGAATTTTTAAACTGTCAGTTAAAGAGGCTATAAAAATGACCAAGACATAGATCCAAGACAAAGAACTGTGTAAGAAATACTATATAAATTATTCAATTATCAGGAAATACAAAAAGATCCAATATCCTCTCTTGGTCCATTTAACATAACCAACACCTCCTAGTCTAACTGTCGGACCCCTCCTCCTACAAGATGACACATCGTATGTTACATGCAGGGATGGCAAAATACATATTCTGTCCAAATACAGCTTCTCTAAAATTGTAACTATGGATGGGAATTTTCTGGACACAGCAAGAACCTGGGATATTAGGATAAAACATTATAAAACCTTGTCTCAATTTCTCAGCTCAGTGGTGACTTATGAATACTATCCACACTGGTAATATTTTATTTCATTTTCACCTTCTCATCTCTATTTTTTCCCTTACAATAAACGTTTTCCTTCTTATTGGTATAAACGCCATCTATCAATAAAGTAAAAGATACTAGGTATTTATTACATGCCTCATGTTTATAAAACAAATGTGTCATTTATAAGCAGGATGTGTATGCACCTGTAACAGTGATTTTTAGAATTCATTAGTAACACTGTTCTCACTACATCTTCCCTATGTGTCCTCCCCAATACTTTAAATTCAGAAGGAAGAGAATACCTTGATGAAAAATATATTAAAATGCAATGTTCAACGGGATAAACAACTTAATTGTGCTTCTGTCCCCATTCCTTGACTTGATCAAAGTTTGTTCCATCAGGATTACTTAATATTTGTTAAATAATTAGGCTACTTTATAATTTAACATCACATCTATTTTTAACACATTTATTCATTTTCCCAGTTTTCCTCCCACTTCAAATGTGACTTTCAAAGGTTTCTGCTCCTTTTCTATGCAATTTCTTAATTTTGCAAAACTTCAGGGTTCAGCTTTAAATCCTCTTCTCTTTTTACTGCAGTTCTCACGCCACTCAAGAGATTTATCTAAACATATGGTCTAAAAACACTCTTAATTGCCAAATATTTCTAAGTGTTTATTTCTAGCTCTGGTTGGTAAACTGAAATTTTTGTTGTTATAACCAAAATTCTACTCGAAATATCAACCTGATTTCTTAGAAATCTAACAAACTAAATGTAGATAAAAGAGAATTTGTGACTTCTCAGTGTCTTCCCAAACATTTCTTACCTGGATTTTCCCATCCTAGCAAAGGGCACCACCATTCACCCAACTACTAAAGCCAAAAACTTATGTCATTTATTTTTCACTTTCCTTAACATTTAATATACAGTACACCTGTAAGCCCAATTGATAGTGGCAAGAAGCAGGCAAATTCCTGGGCAGATAAGTGTAGGTCCGTCGTGAGGCCCACCCTTCAAGCCAGGAATAGCCCCAGGCCTGAAAAACCTGCTGCCAGTTCCAGATGGAGTCCACCACCCCAAGTGAGAACTTCCTTGATGCCTTTCAGCCGGTGGGATGCTTTTTCTGGGCCCACCCATGGACCAATCAGCATGCACTTCCTCCATTTGGAGCCCATGAAAACCCCAGATGCAGCCAAACTCAGACACAGCTTGGGACTACATGCCTATAAGGAGGAGCTACCCACATTGTGTCTTCTCTCTGCTGAGAGCTGTTCTGCCCCTCAATAAAACCATCTCCACCTTGCTCACCCTTCAGTTGTTCACATAACCTCATTCTTCCTGGACACTGGACAAGAACTGGGGACCTGCCAAACTGTGGTTTGGAAAGGGCTATAACACTTTCCTGCCTAGCTTGCCAAGCTGAAGACAGTGACCTGCTCCCCTTCACCAGACTGTTGGAGTGAAGAGCAGTAACCCTTCTGGAGGCCCAGACCTCAGGATTCCCTGAGCCAGAGCTGTAGCACCTATAGCCCTCCCATGTTCTGCCTGCATCAGGAGGCCTTCCCACATGACACGAAGTGGCGGCCTTGCTGGACCAGCCCAGGATCCATGGGCTACAGTTGGCAATGGGACTGAAAGAACTGTTAACACATCCTCATTCACCAAGCTGTGGGCAGTGGAAATGAGGGAGCTATAGCACACATCCTCATGCCCCTTGGGGCTTGGCAGTTGCTGGCATCTCTGAGTTTTTGGGTGCCACCATATTCCCCTCCTTCAGATGCTGGGGCTCACAGTGGAAGCCACTTGTGGTACACCTGGTCCAGCTGCAGTCTCGCACAGAGCCAGCGCCTGTGTCAGCACCGGGAGCTGCCCACCAGTTGGCATAATTGGCTGTGAGCAGTGGCCAGACCCTGCATTAGCTCACACACCCCTCACCAATCAGTGCCTGGCTCACCCTTGGTGGGCATGGGATCCAAGCTGGTAGCATGAGCTAAGCACAGCATGCCAGTCCAAGCTTGCAGAATGAGACCAGCAGGTGCAAGCAAAACTCAAGCAGAGGTGCCACCAGCCATAGAGGTTTCCAACTGGCAAAGCGACACCCAAAGATCCTGTGAAACTTACCTCTAGCCACCGCATATATTCCAATTACACCAATTTGTACATGTTATATAAATTATATATATAAATATATTGAATGTGTATATATGCAAATTATAATTAAATATAGTATATAATATACACTATAAAAATATATAAATTATGTATATATTTAGTGTAATACATTTTGGATACATATTTATGTTTTACAAATTCATATATATATCTCTGCACATAAACTACACTGAGACCTATTATCTATCACCTTTTATACTGTTAAAGGAGTTGAAAATATGTCTCTCTGGCATATTGACTATTTAAGTTAAAGACCTATGAAAAACAGCAGGCGCAAAAACTTCACTCTGAACTTTGTTTTGTTTCTTGAGAGCAGAAGATGAAATTACCACATGAATTTATTCTCAAGGACAAAAGTTAAGAGCAAGATTTCTTATAGATCTGTATAGACTTCTTAAAATAACTTATCTTTTAAGCATCCTCCAGAATTGAGATGCTTCTTAACAACTTACCATTTTTTATCCAATTCAGTATTTAAGTTACTGACTCTATCTACTTTTTTGGGTCTTCATTTTCTTATGTTGTCTCCCATGCCATGCAAAACTTGTATTAAATATGTAATTTTCTTCTGTTGATCTGTCTTATGTCAATTAAATCTCTGGCCCAACCAGGACCCTAAACGGAAATTTGCTGCCACTTACTGCAATAGTCACTTAACTGGTCTCATTACTCCCAATCTTGTCTCTCTTCAGTCGACTACACTCCCTTTTAAAAACCTGTAATACCGTTCCTATATTCTTAAAATAAATTCCAAGCTTGTTGCTATGGCTCTTAAATATCTCTAACACTGCATCTCAGAACCACACTGATCTTTGTTCACTAACATACAGCCATGTTAATCTTTTGTATATCTTACTGGTCAAGCATTATTTTCCCTTTGAGTATCACTTGTCCTTACTGTTACCTAAATATAGAAGGCAAAACTGTGAATGGGTACCTCCTCTTTGTAATTCATGTGCTTGCAGATATTTGATTAAATTTAGGACATCCACACACTGTTTATTTGCTATTATATTCCCCCAGTTTTGTTATTCTTGTGGTATTCAATGACATTACATGAACTCTTAATTTTTGTTGTTGTTACTTGTCAATCTCCTTTCAGTAAAAACTATCCCAATTCATTTTCTCATAATCACAGAAACTTTGAGCATTCTGGCACAGAAGAGGAACTATAAAATACTTTATGAATAAAGGAATAAATAAATTACCACCTTTTACTTTTTTATTTGGCTAATATTCCTAAAAAACCAAGTTATGTTATTAAATAAAATACTGTATATTGCTTCAAAGAGAATAAAATACCTATGAATCCAACTTACAAGGGATGTGAAGGACCTCTTCAAGGAGAACTACAAACCACTGCTCAATGAAATAAAAGAGGACACAAACAAATGGAAGAACATTCCATGCTCATGGATAGGAAGAATCAGTATGGTGAAAATGGCCATACTGCCCAAGATAATTTATAGATTCAATGCCATCCTCATCAAGCTACCAATAACTTTCTTCACAGAATTGGAAAAAACTACTTTAAAGTTCATATGGAACCAAAAAAGAGCCTGCATTGCCAAGTCAATCCTAAGCCAAAAAAACAAAGCTGGAGGCATCATGCTACCTGACTTCAAACTATATTACAAGGCTATAGTAACCAAAACAGCATGGTACTGGTACCAAAACAGAGATATAGACCAATGGAACAGAACAGATCCCTCAGAAATAATATCACACATCTACAACCATCTGATCTTTGACAAACCTGACAAAAACAAGCAATGGGGAAAGGATTCCCTATTTAATAAATGGTGGGAAAACTGGCTAGCCATATGTAGAAAGCTGAAACTGGATCCCTTCCTTACACTTTATACAAAAATTAATTCAAGATAGATTAAACGTTAGACCTAAAACCATAAAAACCCTAGAAGAAAACCTAGGCAATACCATTCACGACATAGGCATGGGCAAAGACTTCATGACTAAAACACCAAAAACAATGGCAACAAAAGCCAAAATTGACAAATGGGGTTTAATTAAACTAAAGAGCTTCTGCACAGCAAAAGAAACTATCATCAGAGTGAACAGGCAACCTACATAATGGGAGAAAATTTTTGCAATCTACTCATCTGACAAAGGGCTAATATCCAGAATCTACAAAGAACTCAAACAAATTTACAAGAAAAAAAACAAACAACCCCATCAAAAAGTGGGCAAAGCTTATGAACAGACACTTCTCAAAAGAAGACATTTATGCAGCCAACAGACACATGAAAAAATGCTCATCATCACTGGCCATCAGAGAAATGCAAATCAAAACCACAATGAGATACCATCTCACTCACACCAGTTAGAATGGTGATCATTGAAAAGTCAGGAAACAACAGGTGCTGGAGAGGATGTGGAGAAATAGGAACACTTTTACACTGTTGGTGGGACTGTAAACTAGTTCAACCATTGTGGAAGACAGTGTGGCGATTCCTCAAGGTTCTAGAACTAGAAATACCATTTGAGCCAGCCATCCCATTACTGGGTATATACCCAAAGGATTATAAATCATGCTGCTATAAAGGCACATGCACACGTATGTTTATTGTGGTACTATTCACAATAGCAAAGACTTGGAACCAACCCACATGTCCATCAATGATAGACTGGATTAAGAAAATGTGTCACATATACACCATGGAATACTATGCAGCCATAAAAAAGAATGAATTCATGTCCTTTGTAGGTACTTAGATGAAGCTGGAAACCATCATTCTCAGCAAACTATCGCAAAGACAAAAAACCAAACACCGCATGTTCTCACTTATAAGTGGGAATTGAACAATGAGAACACTTGGACACAGGAAGGAGAACATCACACACTGGGGAATGTCATAGGGTGGGAGGAGCGGGGAGGGATAGCATTAGGAGATATACCTAATGTAAATTACAAGTTAATGGGTGCAGCACACCAACATGTTGCATGTATACATATGTAACAAACCTGCACGTTGTACACATGTACCCTAGAACTTAAAGTATAATAAAAAAAATTAGCTGGCATACACAAAAAAAGTGTTCCTTGATTAAAATAATGCAAACTTATTTGGTTATTGCACATAACAAGATTCTTTGTCATAGGCATTCTGACAACTTCTAGAATGCTATTATACTGCCAATATTCAAGGGGAAAGGTAGCATCTATGTTTTCGCATGGTAGTTTAACCTTCTTTCCATGAAGCACATCCCCACTTAAGGGAAATAATAACATGTTATTATGTTTTTTTTATCTACAGATTTTAAAGTTGTATTACATTGAAGAAACAATAATTAAAGACACAAAGATTCTCATTACATAAATTAAATATCTTAGCTTTTGTGATACTTCTGAAATTTTTAGATTTTAGAGCTATAATGAACTTTTCAGAAAGATATCTACAAATGAACAACATACTTTCTTCTAAATTAAAACTAAAATATTATTTTTGTATATATGCTTTGGAATTAAGGAAATAAATGAAAGTAACAATATATAATGAAATCTGGAAAATAGAGAACTAGCATTAAAATAATCATATTTTGTGTAATCCAATTACATATTTCCTGGCTATCTCCAAAGAAACTTGTAATCTATTGAAGCTTACCATAAAACAAAATCAAATTAATCAACAGAATTTTATTATAAATCCTTTAAAATTACACATTTGACTTCTCTCTATATAAGAATTTACTAGAAGTGTTGATATTTGCCTAAAAGGGAAAATAAATTGTTGAGTATTAGGAGTCTTTTTGTTTCAGCATTTAGGCAGAGTTGATTAAATTGATTTTTTAATCATATTTTTACAGAAGAGACATATGTTGAAAATTTGTGCCAAAATAATTTAGGTTGGTATATTAACTTTGAGCAAGCTAAAAATTGTCAAAGAAGAATTTGAAGGGTTGTCCAGATTAGTATTTTTTTTAGTGATAGAACTGTTTTTAGCCCATATGAAATTACAAATTAATATATTTCTAACATATCAAAAACGCCATCAGAGAAATGCAAATCAAAACCACAAATGAGATACCATCTTACACCAGTTAGAACGGCAATCACTAAAAGTCAGGAAACAACAATTGCTGGAGAGGATGTGGAGAAATAGGAACACTTTTACACTGCTGGTGGGACTGTAAACAAGTTCAACCATTGTGGAAGTCAGTGTGGCAATTCCTCAGGGATCTAGAGCTAGGAATACCATTTGACCCAGCAATCCCATTACTGGGTATATACCCAAAGGATTATAAATCATGCTGCTGTAAAGACACATGCACACATATGTTTATTGCAGCACTATTCACAATAGCAAAGACTTGGAACCAACCCAAATGTCCAACAGTGATAGACTGCATTAAGAAAATGTGGCACATATACACCATGGAATACTATGCAGCCATAAAAAAGGATGAGTTCATGTCATTTGTAGGGACATGGATGAAGCTGGAAACCATCATTCTCAGCAAACTATCGCAAAGACAAAAAACCAAACACCACATGTTCTCACTCATAGGTGGGAATTGAACAATGAGAACACATGGACACAGGAAGGGGAACATCACACACCGGGGACTGTTGTGAGGTGGGTATAGGGGGGAGGGATAGCATTAGGAGATGTACCTTATGCTAAATGACGAGTTAATGAGTGCAGCACACCAACATGGCACACGTATACATATGTAACAAAACTGCTCGTTGTGCACATGTACCCTAAAACTTAAAGTATATTAATAAAATAAAATAAATAAAAAATGAAAGAATTGTTCCATGATATTAACATTTTTTGAAATGTAACATAAAAAACTAAGAAATTATTTATTATCTATCATATTTCATTTGAGATTTCATTGGATTTTTGTGAATTTACTTCTTATATTTTTCCTATGACTTTTGAGATAATCTTCTTTTCTTGAACAGTGTGGAGACTCCTGTGCTACCACATATTATTACAAACATAATTCAAGATGGTCCCCAGGCCTCTGGTATGTTGAGATGAAATTATTTTGTAGAATTAAAAATGAGATCCAAAAGATTTTTTGAATAAGTAATTTATTTTAAGTATGCCATATTAGTTTACTTTTAGCATTTTCTATAACAGATGCATATAAGTGAAGGAAAATATTATGTGTACATCATATATATTTTTGTGTCAAAAATTTTAAATAGAACACACAGTGAATTAATTTCCATGACAATTAGTTGTGAAACAATTCTCCCACTTCAACAGAGACTAAAATAAATAGTAAATAATATATGGTAAAGGAGGCATTTAACTTTTTAATAATTATAATAAAGCAATAAATAACGTGTATCTTAATGTGATGAACATTATACATTATTATCCTGAAAGATTAATTGCAGAGTTAAATTACATATTCTAATTAAGGATCTGCTAAATGGCTTGGAAATAAATACCAAGCACCATCTTTGTGAATATAGAAAAGTATATTTTAAAAAACCCTATCATACTTGCAAGTTATATGTTTTAAAATGGATTCAAGAAGAATTGGGCAAAATGGAAAAGCATGTTCTTTATATAAAATTAAATGACCAATCTAATTTAAAGTGCTTTCCAAAGATAAAGTTAAGATATACTAAACATATCAGGTACACTTGAAATTGCACTTGTTGATACTGTCCAAATCATAAGAACTTAACTTCTATGAAAAGTAGCAACATGTGTCATTTCAAATATTTTTAACACTTCTGGAAAATCCTAATTACAGATGGTTGCCAAGGAAACAAAGGCAATTAAGTAAATGAATTAAAACATAAATTTTACTTGATGGAATTTAGGTTTAAATTTCAAAGTGAGAAATATACCCCTGGCACTACAAAATAAAATGTCAGACACTTAAATTATCACTGAATAAAATTAGTGCATATATAATCAACAATACTTCATTCCCGGCTAGGTATCCTAATAAAAATATTGCACTATACTATCTTTCAATAATCTTAGAGAGTTTTCAAAACCATATAGGTAAATGTGATTACCGGAAATGTGATAAAGTAATATGAGCTATTAAATTATTTAACTATTCTTCAAATTATCAAAATTAATATAAAGTAGATATGTAGTTTAGATAACTATTCTAATCAAAAAATAAAAATTGAATGTACATATATATCTAGAAACTACATAAAATGAACTTAAGGACTTGAAACTACACAACATTAGTTATTTTAAGCAAAAGACAGGAACACAATTAGAGTGAGCACTGCATTCAATGGAAAAGTCATTAGCAGTAATAACAAAGTATGATTTTACTTCTTCATTCTTTACTAGTTTTATTGAAATGACAAAAGCCAGCTAAAACACAAGACACAGGAAAGATAAAATTAAAAAGTATTATGCAAAAAAGTTATGCAAAAATATAACAACATTTGATTAAGTTCATATGATTACAAAATTCATCAATGTTTATATGTTCAGACCCAGGAATAATGGTTAACATCAGTTTAAATTAAGTGCTATCACTTTACCAGAGCTTTTAGGAAATAGCATTACTGTAATAAAAGGAATCATAACAAACTGGATATTATGGAATTTAACTTAGGCAAATAAAATAAAACTATCATGTTGAAAATAGTAACTCTTTTACTATTTTATATAAAAAAATATGAACTGTCAGAGTTATTGATATGTTTGGGAGAGTATCAATCTTTTCAGGGCAAAGGAACATAATATGACTCAGAGGACAATGGAAAATCACATTTTTGAGAGTTAATTTTAGTCAGATATTAAAAGGTTTTGAATGTCATGCAAGAAAAATTTTTACTTTATTTTGAAGGCAATCAGGATTCATGGAATTATTTTAAACATGAAATACTCATTTAAAAATTAGAACAAATATTTCCATGGAAGGATGGCTAGTACATTGAAACAGTAAGAGAAATGGGCACATATGTTTTTTAGTGCAGTAAGGTAGACCTGAATAGGTTGGGTTAACAAATTTAGGATAACAGAAAACTAATAATCAATAGTGCATACATTTTTGAACCAAGTTTAATTTATTACTTCATCAAACACTTTAGTAGGCAGTTTGTTTTAGAAAATAGGCACTATGTGTTAAAGATACAATAAGGAGGGCAATACTGCCCTTGCTTCAAATTTGCTTACAGAAAAGGAGGAAAATAATGTACTGATTGCTATTGGGTTGTCATTGAGAAATGTTATGGGATAATAGATGTATTAGTCTGCTCAGGCTGCCCTAACACTGTATCACAGATTGGGTGACTTAAACAAAAGAAGTTCATTTTCTCACAATTCCAGAGGTTGAAAAATCCACGATCAAGTCTCCATCTGCATTTGGTTTCCAATGAGATTTCTCTTCTTGGCCTGCAAATAGCTGCCTTCTCTCTGTGTCCTCATATGGCAGAGGGAAGGAACAGAGCTCTTTTGTGACTCTTCTTAAATGGACACAAATCCTGTTAGATCAGAACTTTGCCCTTATGACATCATTTAACCTAAATCACCTCCTTACAGGTCCAGCCTCCAAATACCCTCATATTGTACTGTAGGGCTTTAAAACATGAATTTGTGAGGGACAAAGTTCAGTCAATAGCACTAGCTATCTATAAGCACCATACCTGAGTAGTTTTCTTATTTAATTAAGTGGAGAATAACAAGATAGGCTAAAAATCCACAATTTGCCATGAGTCACAGAGGCTATTTACAGAGTAGACTTTCCTTAGAAATATAAAGAAATTAGAAACTTTAGTTATCATCTATCCTTTAAGAGAGGAGTATTTTCATATCCTAAGGGGGAAAAGAATGTTAGCACTTCAAAGATTCTGGAGTGAGGGAAGGTGCTTCAAATAACAATAACAACAGTAATAATAATAACAACAATAATCATGATTTAATCATTATAGATGCAACAAAACTTTAGTTCTTAAATTGTTTCCTATCAGGCATTTATTTATAGTCTTAGAAAGTATTGAGAGTCCAAAAATTTGTATTCATGTTAGACCTATTAAAATTTATAATATTAGAAATTCAATCTGAAAAAATATTAAATACTAATTAATTCACTTTAAAGAATAATAAACCATTATATAAATAACATTATTTATTAAAATAAATAGATATGTATTTTATATAACTACTTCTAATTATGTAAAATACCTAAAGAAAGTAGATAGTGAAAACAGTGACATTGTTTTACATAATAGTTCTGCAAATCTCTTAAATAGCTTGCTTAATTAGACCATCTGGATCCATACACATCCTTTTGTATTCAATCTATTGCAGTATCACCCACCTGGTAGCCTGTAGAAAACTCTACATTTATGGGGGAATGTGAATGAAAAAGTATCATCATGACAGTAGTTTGATTTCTGGAGCCCCTAGAAGTTTCTTGGAAAATCCTGTTAGTGCTGGTATGTTAAAATCTGCAATAGCGATACTATGATAGTTTAACTGTTCAGTAGATAGTTTAACTGTTTTATAGCTAACATAGAGACAGAAACAATGAGTATACTTAGAAAGAGTCAATGTCAGTTGATATATTGGACTACCCCTTGGTGCTGATCATAATATTCTGTAACCTCCATGTTTGGTATTGACAAGATTTTTCTCTGTTGTCTGAAGCAAGGGCATGATTCATTACCTCGACTGTGAATCCTCTTCAAGAACCTTCCCTACATGGATGGGGATAGTTAAATATAAGTTTAAAGAATACTGTAACCTATTTTCTTCATACAGAGGTGATTAAGGTTCTATTAACAGAATTCAAGGCTTTACAATATGACTAGCTGGACCGTAATCTGTCCCGTTTCTCACAGCTCTGCGTATACAATGAAAACAGATTTTGTAAAAGGCATCCTTTACCCTCTTTAAGAAGAGCTTTGTAGGAGAACCTCAAAAGTACCACTTTCTTTTTAAAGTTGATGTTAAGTATTCTTGAAACTTTTAGTGCTCATTTTTCATAGAATTGTTAGTAAAAATCATTCAGCCATATTGACACATTAAATAGATATCTATAATTCAGTTACTTCTCAACCATGTTCTTCAATTAATTGTTTTCTTAATAATTTTTAAGCTGATATTGTTTTGGCGATAAATGTTGTGGTTTGTTATTTTTGTATATGCCTACTCATTGTACTAGTGTAAGTTAACTTTATTAAACATATCATTTATTTGGAAAAGATCTGTTTACCAAGACTAAAAATATCAATAATAAACATTATATGGCACTTTACCAATTGTAATAAATTAAAACATTTAGCTTATGAAGTACATTTTCTGTTTACATTTTCATAAATGTATGTTACAATAATATGAATCAGAAGAATGTTTGGCATCTCTAGACTGGTAGAAGTTGAAAATTTGAGACCAGTTGTTCTTAGAAATAATAATATGAATAAAAACTCCTTACTGATATATGGAGACAATTAAGCCTATTTTAAATAATTTCATTAATAATGTAAAATGACTTCTGTTCATTCCTATCATATTACATCATTAAATATTATTGAGTTAGGTCCTGACATTTTATTCAAAATTATGTTTCTGGCATTTAAGTATTCAGCTCTAAATGTTAAGGATGTCAATTATGTGAGCATCCATCTTTTTCACTATGGTCTCCCATCAAACATTAATGGTGGAAGTGTTAATTCATTTCAAGTAGTCTGAAATATCTGCCCTGAAGAAGGCTGACACTCTACAAGTGCTCTGACAACCTCTGGTAAGTAATGACTCTTAAAAAAATCTCAGTAAATTCAACTCACTCCTAGAGGCATTTTAAATTATGTGTCATTAAAATGTAATGCCTTCTCAAATGACAAGGTCATGCCAAAAAGCAAAACTACACTGTATTTTTTTCTGAAACATACCCACACCAATAAAAATGTTACAACTTACACTTCAAAACAGGAAAGAAAAGTCGTGCCACATTTAGAGGCATGTAGTAATCAAGGTAAATTGTTATTTATACCAACCATAAATTTATACTACGATACCACTTTATGTGAGAAAATAATCCATTTGCATGAAGACTAGAATGCTGCACATCTTAATATAATTTGGGACGAAAATGCAATCACAAAATTATCTGTACCTAATGTTCGTCCTGACTTTCCAAGATTTTCCTTCTCCTTTTGGATAGTACAAAAACGCAGTTGTATGTAATTTTGCTTTTGGGTTTCAAGAAATATACCAATGAGGGCATGACTTACAAAGCAAACTGATCATTCATTATGAATTTTTGCCCCTAATGGCACAATAATAAATATATAATAATTTGGAAAAAACTGTAAATAAAAAATCTAACACAGCGGTGAGACAAAGTGACCTAATTCCACTTTTACTCTACAAGTAGAAACAATATTTTGAAATACAATTATTTTGATAATGTAGGAATAGAGATGGGGTAAATATGTTTTCTAAATTGTGACAGGATATTGACTAAGTAGAACCTGTTTTATCATCTTTCTCAATTCAATATTTAGGAAAATAAAACATAATCATATCTATGAAGTTGTAACTTACATAACAATGATTAAAACGTACTTTCACTTAAAGCTTTCCCTTTATAAGAAGCTGATTTCAGATTTTAAGAAGAAAATATATTGATAAATAATAAGCTAGTCAGTTGCTAGTCAATGTTAAATACGAATAAAAGCATAGAACATGATGTTTTTAAATCCAGATGATATTTTAAAAGTTTATCTAATATACTACTTGAGTAAATGACTTATATTACCTCTTCTGAATTAGAGAATCTTAATAAAAATGAAATAAAGTAATAGCAATCCCACATAAACTCCTCCAAAGTAGAAAAAGGGAAAATTTCTGAAGATATTTAAGCAAAATAATCTTGATAGAAAAACATATCAGGGACATTTAAAGTGAGGCAAATTATGGATCATTTATTCTTATGAGCTTAGATAAAAATATTAAACAACATATCATGAATTAAATAGAACAAAATATAAAACACCAATCAAATAAAGATTATTTCAGGTGTGGAAGATTTTTTGTTTTTGTTTTTCCTTGACATTCAAGATAATCTGTTTGATCACATAATAAGAAATGAAAAAATCATATAATAATTTTTAAACCTGCAGGAAAGCATTTTACAAAATAAAACACCAAGTCATCATAATAAAATATTTAAAAGTAGGATAAAAAATTTAGTAGATTAAACATATCAAGAGAAAACCTAGAACAGGCATCCTACTCATATGCATTATTGACAGTTTTATGCCTCAAATCAGAAATAAGAAAGGCCATGAGAACCACTTATATTTGTATTTATATTGTGACCATAAATAAGACAACATTACAAGAAACATTAAGCATAAGTTTCACAAAGAGGAAATAAATCCAACACCTGCCACAGATGACATGGTTGTGAATGATGAAAATCCAAAACAATATAAAGAAAAACAACAGGATCAATAAGTAAACTTATCAATATAGTGTATATCAAATCAATACTATCGACAAATCTTTTATTTTTATATACTGGCAATGAGCAATTGAAAAATGAATTAAGAGTGAGTTTTACAGTAACCTTAAAACTTATCAAATTCCTGGCGGTATAACTTAAGATGGGTGAAACCTCGATAATAAGATATTCAAAACACTGCTTTGGAAAATAAATAATATTCTAAATAAATGTATAAATATATGATTATGAGTCAGAAAACTAAATATTGTAAAGCAGGATTTCTGATCCTTGACAACATGGAAACTTTGGTTTATTTTTTGGTTGGGGGCTGGTAGCTGTGTAGCATATTTTAGGACGTTTAGTAGGATTCTTGGCCTCCATCCTACTGGATGCAAGTGGTATCCCCCAGCTATGACAGCCAAGTACGTCTCAGGACATTGACAGATATCTCTTTGGGGTCAAAATCTCATTCATTTGAGAACTGCTATTGTAAAGGTTTCCATTTCTTTAATTTATAGATTCAATGCAATCTCAGTCAAAATCATATTTATGTTTTTAAAATCATAATTTGATTATAAATTTCATATGGCAAGATAAAGGACCAAGAATAGTCAAGGCAGGATTGACAGACAAGTAAGCAACACTGGACACTTGCACTACCCAATATCAGTGCATACTATAGTTATTGTGATTAAGGCAGTATAATTTTGTCAAAAGGAAGATAGACCAAGGGATTAGTACATGGTGATCAGACAGATATGCAGTTTTGTAATCATTTGACTTAAGACAAAGATGATACACACTCTGCAAATAAAATAGGATGGCTTTTATTTTTTTTTAATTTTATTATTATTATGCTTTAAGTTTTAGGGTACATGTGCACAATGTGCAGGTTTGTTACATATGTATACATGTGCCTTGTTGGTGTGCTGCGCCCATTAACTCGTCATTTAGCATTAGGTATATCTTTCCTGAAAAATGGTCCTGGATGATTTAATTCCTATAAGAAAAGGTTGAATGATGTGAGGTCCACTACTTCAGACGTTAGCAATGAAAGACACGCCATAGAAGAAAATATAGACTATTTTTATGTCCTTGGGTTAGCTAAACATTTCTTTAAAAAGTACATAGAGCTTACAAATAATATATTTTATTGTACCAAAATATTGAAACTATGCTTACAAACACAATGAAACGTCAAACACAGAGTAGGTCAACATATTTTCAATACTTAAATACAACAAATTATTCATATCTAGAATATCAATCAGTAAGAAAAAGATAGACAACTCAATAAATAGGGACCTCACAAAAGTTTATACAAATATCCAATAAACTCATAAAACGGCACTCAACATCATTAGACATCTAGGAAATGCAAATTATAATCAAAATGGTGTACAATTACATATCATGAGACTGGCAAAAAAATTTTTAAATACAAAATTTAAGTATTGTTCAGAGTGTGGAGGGAAAATAATTCTTCCGCACCTTTGGTAAAAATGTAATTTTGTTTGAAAAACTTGGCATCATCTATTGAGCTTAAACATGTATATTATATTATATTATATTATGTAACCAGCAACTGCACTTAAGAGACTCCTTATGGATATTTACCAGGATACATGTGCAAAAAATATGAATAGCAACTTCCATTGTAGGACTCCCAAACAGGAAACAATTCAACTCTTTATCAATGGTAGAATGGATAAATAAATGTTTTAATATTTGTACAATGAATCACTGTGTGACAATGAGAATGAACAAATTGCAACCACATGGAACAACTTGGATGAAACTCACAAACATAGTGTGAAAAACAGAAACTAGATGCATACAATGAGAGCCATATTCTTTTTGAATATAAAATTCAAAAGACAAATAAAATAAATATTTGTGTTAAAAGTCAGGATAGTAGCTACCCTTTTAGGACAAGTGGTGACTAGAAGGACTATAAGAAGTGCTTCCAGGATGTTAAGTTATGGTTGTTGATTGAGTGCTGGTTGCGTGAGTATGTCTAATTTGTAAAAATTAATGTGTATTCTTGTGATTTGTGCATTCCTTGTATATGTTACTCTAAGCAAATTTATGAAATATTAGTATATAGTTTGATAAATAAAAAATATAATGTGTCAATGTACACTTTTTGAGAAACGTGATAGAAATAATTGTAAATGAATATATCTCATTTCTGCAAGTATTTGAAAGTAGAATTGAACAGCACAGCAATAACTAGGAAATGTTTTTATTTAATAATTTATGTAATAGCTGCATTTTCTTGATATTTTTAAGTTAATGATGACAAAGAATTTTCTGTAGACCACTAGAGACTCTTCAGAAAATATGTTTAAATAAAGGGGCATAATAGCAGAAGAATTTGTATAAGAAATTATTTTTATTTAGTTTTGTAGCTATCTGAGACAATGTAGAGCAGAAAATATCTCAAAACTATTCACCTTTTTTCTACCTCTGAAGCAATTATTGCAGATGTGCTCTTGCATGTGATATTATTTTAAGGTAATATCTAAATAATCTAGACAAGCTAATGTTGGAGAGTTATCAGGAACATTTTTTGGATTACATATTTTTTACTTAAATATTACATAAAGTAATGTAAGTGTATATTAATGAAGTGTGTTCATAAAGAAAAATGAGAAATTGCTTCAAAGCAATGTGAAAATTATTTTATAGAAAAAAATTAAAAGTTAATACTATAGGAAAGTCTCTGAACCTATTTATTATTGAATATGCAGATGAGATTCTTAAAGCTAATGTAGACTACTATTGTTTTTCTTGGCTAATTAATAGAGCATTATACTGAAACTGTTAAATTATATGCAATTTTTTTCATTTTAAATTGTTCTTAAATACACATAAAGTAAAATACACTTCTACCATTTTATGAAGTGAAAGTAAGAACTCGAATAGATATTTAAATATGTTATTCAGTGTTATTTACAATAGCCAAAAGGTAGAAACATACCACATGTCTGATGATGGATGAATGTACAGATAAAATGTGGAATATGTATAAAACCAAATATCATTCAGCCTTAAAATAGAAAGAAATTTTGACACAGGCTATAACATAGTTCAAACTTGGAGACATTATGCTAAGTGAAATAAGCCAGTGACAGAAGGCCAAATATTGTATAGTTCCACTTACTTGAAGTTCCTAGAGTAGTCAGATTCATAGAGACAGAAAATAGAGGGGTGGTTGCCAGGGGCTGGTAGTTGGGGCAATGGGGAGTTAGTGTATAATTGGTAAAAGTTTCATTTGGAGAAGGTAAAAAAGTTCTGGAAATAGTGATAATAGTTGCACACCAATGTAAATATACTTAATGACAAAGAATTACATAATTAAAAATATTTGAAATGGCAAGGTCTATAGTGTGTATATATATATATATGTACATATAAACAATTTAAGAGACAAAAATAGCTTTCAACAATTGTTAAAATATTAAAAAATTAAATATTAAATCCATTAAATAACTTGTTTGCTTGCTTCTGCTAGCCCCTAGTAATAACTATCTTTATAATTTAGACTTTTATCATTCCATCTATATACCTACCTATCATCTATGCATGTATGTATGTGTGTACCTATTATCTATCTTATCTATCTATCTATTATCAATCATTTTCTATTTGTCTCTGATAGTGAAAGGAAACATACAGATTCCTAGTCAGGCAGGGACAGGTCCCCAGTGAAACCCAACCTTTAAACCAAGGACAGCCTGAAGCCTGAAAACTGAGCTGCCAGTTCTGCATGGGTCCACAACCAGAGTGAGAACTTCCTCAATGCGTTTTAGCCAATCGAATTGTGCTTGTGCCTGCTTGTGGACTAATCAGCATGCACTCCCCCATTCTGAGCCCATAAAAACCTCAGACTCAGCCTCACAGGCAGCCACCTGCTTTTGGGCCCTCTCTCAAACAGAGGGCTACCCACTCAGGTCCCCTCTCATGTTGAGAGCTTTTCTGTCACTCAATAAAACTCTTCTCTGCCTAGCTTACTCTCCAGTGTCTGCGTAACTCATTCCTCTTGGTTGTGGGACAAGAACCCGGAACCCACCAAATGACAGGTGCAAAAAGAGCTGCAACACTGAAAGCCTCCCTTCCACTTGCTGAGCAACAAGGGAGAAAAAGCCATTGGGCACCACGTGCCTTTGTTTGCCAAGCTGTAGGCAGCAGAACCAAATGAGCTGTGACACGTCCTCATTCACTGAAGCTGTGGGCGGCAGGAATGAATGAGAGTTGTAACACTTCCTGGAGGCTTAGACCTTGGGAGGCCCTGAGCAAAAACTATAACACCCCTTGGGGCTCTGCGGTTGCTGTCACCTCCCAGTTTGTGGGCGCCACTACATTCTCCTCATCCAGACACTGGCACCCAAGGTGGAAGCCAGTCTTATCACTCCTGGACCAGCTGTGGGCTGAGCACAGAGCCATGGCAGGCATGGGATCTGGGCCAGTAGCATGAGCTGAGTGCAGCCCATGGGGACAAGTGGGCAGAGCAAGCCCAGTGGGCCTGAGCCAAGTCCGGGAGAAGTGCCACCAGCTGTGGAGATTTCTGGTTGGTGAAGGTGCACCAAGAGAATCCTGTGTCACCTCTTCAACACTGGGAAACATTATTTTGGTTTACACTGTAAATATTTAAATGGACATACACGTTCATTCCTTTCCTTTTCATTCCTTACTGTCTTACATTTTTACTATATTATCTAATTAGTTTTCTTCTGATTGCAAGAAGAGCCTTTAATTTGCTCTTCAGTGCTGGTATTCTCATGTCAAATTCTCTATATTTTTATTTTCATCATTTTTTAGACTGGGCATATTACTTCATCATCATTCTCAAAATATATTTTGCTAGCTTTTAAATTTTATGTTTTTTCTTATTTTTGTGGCAATTTTTTTTAAAAATTCAACTTTTAGATACAGAGGGTGCATGTGAATATTTGTTCCATGGGAATATTGCATGATGCTGAGGTTTGGAGTATGGATCCTGTTACCCTGGTGAGTGACAATAGTGTCTAATAGTTTTTTAACCCACCTCCCTTCCCTCCACTTTCCAATAGTCCACAGTGTCTATTGTTCCCATATTTATGACCATGTGTGCTCAATGTTCAGCTTCCACTTCTCTGCAAGAACACGTAATATTTCATTTTCTGTTCCTGAATTAATTTGCTTAGGATTATTGTCTCCAGTTCTGTCTACGTTGCTGCAAAGGACATGATTTCATTCTTTTTTATGGCTGCATAGTATTCCAAGGTGTATATGTATCACCTTCTTTTTATCCAATCTTTTTGGTGAAATGATTTATTTTCTTTTGGGTGTATGCCCAGTGGTGGGATTACTAGGTAAAATGGCAGCTTTAAGTACTTTGAAAAATCTCCAGACAGCTTTCCACCATTGCTGGAATAATTTACATTCCCACCAACAGTGTGTAAGAATTCTCTTTTTTCTGCAACCTCACCCCCATCTGTTGTTTTTTGGCTTTTTAATAGTAGCCATACCGATTGATGTGAGATGGTATCTCACAGCAGTTTTGATTTGTGCATTTCTGATCATTAGTGATGCTTTTAGCATTTAAAAAATAAATGTATTTAAATTCTATTTGTTTCCATTGTTTGTGTTAATAAGTTAGCTGTTAGTTTAAGGCTCCTAAGAAGGTAATCTGTTTCTGCCTTTTCCTTTTGCTTTAATATTTAGATATTTTTTATAATATGCCTAGAGGAGAATATTTTTATTATTTATTATGTTGAGATTTGTAAATATTCTTGAATTTGTAACATGATGTATTCTATATCTTTTAGCAAATTTTAAGCCATTTTTTCCTCAAATATTGGTTTATACCACCCTCTGTACCCTGTCTTTTTGGAAATTTAGTTACAAATAAAAACTATGCATAGTACCTTCTCTTTAATATTTCCATCTTTATTACTTTACATATTTTAATACAAATAGTTTCTTTTAGGATACTTTCGTGTTAACATACATCTTTTGTTTTATATAATCTTTTTTTAAAAAATATTTAGATCCACAGGGTACATTGTCAGGTCTGCTACATGGGTATATTGTGTAATGTTGGGATTTGGGCCCCTATTGAACCCGTCATCCAAATGGTGAACATAGTATCCAACAGGTAGTTTTGCAACCTTTACCCCCCTCCCATTCTCCACCCTTTTTGGAGTCCCCAGTGTTTATTGTTTCCATCTTTATGTCCATGTGTACCTACTGTTTTGCTCTTACCTATAACTAAAAATATACAGTATTTGATTTTCTGTTTCTAGCCAAATCTTTTTGTTCAATTGCCTTAGCTTGGTTTACAATAGAAAAACACCCCCAGGACACACGCACGATTTCAATTACATCTTAAGTATTATTGAGTTCATCTTTGTGAAGTAGAGGAAGGGCTCATGAAACTAAAATGACATTAAATCCCAGAACTAATATTCGTATCCCATATATTTTAAATAAGTTATTGACATCATTACTAGTTAAAAATGCAAGTAATACCTACCTATTTATTTATAAGACGAAGTTGCAAATTTATACATATTTACATATGTATATATACATGTATATGTAGATAATATATATAAAGATATACATGTAGACACAAATATATGTATATATTTGCAAATGTGTACTATTCATTAAAATAGTGTATATATTTATTACATAAATATAATGTATACTCTATAAATATATATTTATAAACTTTTTTAGTATAATAAATCTTGACTACGACTTTTTCTGAGATTCTGCTACAAAAATATAAATAAGGAAAATGGAATATTTAATACATATATGGCGTGTGTATTGGTCAATATATAAATTTTATCACTTTTTTCAGAATATATATCTTGCACACTATATTTTTGCTTGAATAACATGGATGTTTTGACCCGGAAATTAGTCAAATTTTTATTAATACATGTTTTCAGAATTTTCCTCTGCTTCGCTTATATAAAGCAGGTTCTTTAAATTTTCTAGTTCAAATATGACTGAATCTGACAATAATACTTGTCATAAACATTTTTATTGCTATTGAATTCATAGGTTGAATAGTTGATAAAAGTATGCTTTCTGAAGAAGCACTAAGTATATATTTTGTACAGACATTTAAATCACCATGACTTCTCATTCATCAATATTTCTAACCACGATGATTTATTTGAAATATTAAATGCATATCTAAGAAATTTAGGCCATGGTAATTTATCTACTTAAAACACCAGTTCAACTATCCAAAGCAATTGCTTTCTTTTTTAGTTGGGAGTGGGCTTACACAATTAGGAAATAATATTGATAATGTTCATATTACATCTGAACAATTTAATGTCACAAAACGGTGGTGTTTAAAGTGGGATTCTCCAAGAGTTAATATTGGCCTAAAATAATTTGACATAGAATGATAATATTACATTTTTATACTTAATTTTAAAGAACAGTTCTCCGCCGTTTTGGTAGTAAACTTCTGAATTTTACAATCTGTACCAAAATGTTCAAATACATACTGATATATTTACTATGTAATGTCTTTAGAGAAAAATTATTACATTTAAAAGAATTGCATTATATAATCCTTAATCACTTTCCTTAATGACCCATCTACTCCAAAACAACTAATAATATAATTTTAATAGTTCTTAAACTAGTTTCCTGAAAGTCAACTTCTTTCATAGACTTTAATAGTGTGTTGAACATCAGTTCCTCTTGACACAGAATTTTGTATGAGAAAGACTTGATTTCAAATGCATTCTCTATAAATTACATGCTTAAGGATGGTAATTTCATTTTTTGAGCTTCCCATTGGTTATCTTAATATTGGAAATAATAATAAAATCCAAATAACATGGTTGGTAAAGAAGTTTGTCTAAATAATAACTGTAAGGCACTTAGCTTGGTGCTTGGAAGAGAAGAAGCATTCAAAAATTATTTATTACCATTATTAAGGATAATTATTAGCAAGGCACTCAAACTTGATAGATTATTCTGGAGAGAATATATTTTTCTATTAAATTTGTATCTAAATCTAAGTATTTGGCTAAATTTTCAGAAAGTATACTCAAAGCCTTATACTGTACTATATAGCTCCGAGCAGTTACTTTTTTCAATTTATCTATCATTTATTTTCAAAAATGAATTAATGTTTTGTCAACTACTAAATTTTAGTAATTTAGAGCAGAACTACATGACTTAATTCATTCTTATTTCTCTTTTATATATTAAATTGTATTTTTATTGCGAAATATTTTTAAAATATGTTCAAATATCTCCTTTTAGCAATATGCAGAAAAATAAGAAAATTGACCTATAATCCAAAACACCAATTATTGTCTTTCTCCTTCTATTTCACGTACTTTTCCTTGTACATACTCATTTTCAGACTTTTCTAATGCAACATTAGAAATAAAATTTGATAAGTATCTAAAATAAATATAAGAGATGGATTAAATTTTCCAAATCCAGGTTAAAAAAAGATAATGATAAATAAATTGGAGCATTGAATGTTTTGTGGTGTGACACATATAGCAAGTAAGCAATGCATAAACTAGAAAGAAAATTTAGTTTTATTTAATCATTTTGTCATACTTAGAGCTGCTCATTTACCCCCCTGCAAAAAAAAAAAAAAAATCATGAAAAAGGAAGTCAGCTAATATAGATGCAAATTTCTTGGGACTGACAAGAGTGGCCTAAGGTCAAATGCATACTGTTAGGATAGCAGAAAGGGACAGAGGAGGAAACAGCAACAACAACAACTTCAAGTGTTCAATTCTATTAGACTTGGAAGAATATAACAGTGAGAAGAGAGAGTGAAAGAGATTAACTGAGTTGGCTATTGTTTGTGTCTTAACAGCACAAGGGTAAATTAAAAGAAAGACAATGAGATATCTAATCGAAAAGTGGACCTTTTGAAAAACACTAATAAATCATGGGAGGACTATAGCTTTTAAATATATTATTATAATTAGATCTAGTAACCAAAATGACATTTTATTTTTAAACTTTCTCTTCATCTGCCTCAAAGATGAGAGTATGTATTTATCGCATTAGTAGTTTTTAAATGTTCAGATTATGCTTTCTTATATTTTACTATCTTCTAAGTCAAATAAGTAGTTATAAAATAAGATAATATCTGAGAAATTTTTTGCAAATCATGACATAAGCCATTACTATGGTTATTCAGGTATTTTTTCTTTAAAACATCTTCCTTATCTTCTATGGCCTATCTTTTGATATGTAAACTGATATAACATTTTTCAGAAAGAATTTTTGTGCAGGTATAGTGTTGGTAGTTTAAGTAGGGTTCCTCATGTATCATGAGTGCTATTTTCAATAGATATATAAAAAACATGACAGGAAATTTAGCTCAAAACAATGCTAACTACAAGAAATAACGTTGTACTCAGTATCTTTCCCGTGCTTCAACCACTCACCACTGGCATTCCTGCCCCCATCAATAACCTGAGTTAATGTGAATCTGAGATCATCATACCTGAGTGGAGATAGAGGGGAAAAAAACATATGGTGTTGGATGGCTTGTGATTTTACTTTGTCACTCAAGCTGTTATGTGAGTTACTAATTTGTTGTGATGATTGTTTCTGTAAATTTAAATTTATTTTCATGGTATGCTTTTATTTATCTTAAAAATTATATCACCTTGGTCCAGTTGGTATTTTTTCCATACTGTATTGTTTCATTTTTTAACATATTGTTTATACTGCCTTAGAATAAATTCACTCATCAGCAGGTTGTTGTCAAAAATAATTTGTGGGCTATTTTTAACACATTTTATATCATTAAGATATAATATTAAGTCCTATATTTCTTATCACTTCCATCTTGCATCACAGTTAGAAGGATAGAAGGAAACAACAAGTTAAAGAGACACTAGTGCATGAACTTCTGGAAACTCACATCACACACACACACACACACACACACACACACACATCGAAACAACAGAGGAAAACTCTTGGGAACATAAGTCAATTACAGACTTCAATAGTCCATATTTTTAAAGTTGCCTTGACTCAAAAATATATAACAGAGATACAGAAAGGCAATGAGATTAACTGAGGGTGAATGGGGTTCATGCTTCTACAGGACAGAGAAATAATCTAGATCTATACTTATGAATGTCACAAGCTCACCTACTGTAGGACTTTTGTAAATTATATATTTTCTTTGTAACTTGTTTGTGTTATCTACAAAAGTAAAGTAATGATAACAAATAATGCTCTAGGAAATGCATTGCAATTGTTTAGTCTTCTAACAGTATGTAATAGTCCATTATTTCTTGTTTGTAACAGTCTATTAATTCTTGTTTATTTATTCATCTGTTTGTTCATCGCCTTGATTTTAAATATAAATTTCATTAGACATGTACCTATCTCATTCCCTATTTTATTTCCAGTGCCTGGTACAATATGTTACTTCAATGGAGTATTGAGAAATGACAGAAAGATGACTGCATGATTGTTAGATTAAAAGAGCAAAGTGATGGAAAATTAGATGAAGCTGTAGCACTGAGAGTAAAAATGCATTTTAAAAATATTAACAAATGCTTTGAGGTAAGATGATTAAATAGAAAGAAAACTTGGTGACTGATTTGATATTATCGCCAAAGTGAACAAATGAGGCAAAATATAAATGGCTTCAGTGACATGAGAAATGGCTCCAACATTGAAAGAGAAGGGGAAGTTCAAAGAGAAGCAAATCTGAAGGATACAAAATAGAATGTTTTAGATTACATTTTTAAGAGACACCTAAATAAAAAATGTTATATGAGAAGTTGCTAATAAGTAATTTAACTGAGGTCAAGATTAATAACAGAAAGGCGAATAGAATATGGATGTCAAAAAATAATAAAGCAGAAGAATGGTAGTTATGGCTGGAAAGATAAGCTAATAGCTGACCAATTAAAATCCTGTTTAAGAGTTTTGGAATATCTTCTAAGAGCAATCTAAAGTCCCTGTAGGATTTTAAATAAGAACGTTGAAAGACCATTTTGTATTTTTTGAAAGGGTGCTCTGAGTACAATGATAAAAATAGGTAAGAATTGATATGGACAAACTGGTAGGAAAGTATTTCTTTGGCAATTGGTAAGTAAAATAAAAAGAATGAAAGATTAAAACAGTGAAAAATTGGAGTAAGGTTTTACTTATATATATGTATATAACAATGATTGTATATTTTATGTTTTAAAGGTAACTTCAGTTGACAAATTCAACACATTAATATATTCTTTATGAACAAAATAAATTGTGATATTTTGTGGTCTCATTAGTTCCATTAATGAAAAAATTTTGAAGCAATCTTATTATGAAAGATTTAAATCAAATTTTTAACAATGTTCAGTTTTTAGAAAGCATTTAACAATATTATATAAGAGTTAGTAATGTAAGCTTAAGATGCCTGTCCTTGTTAAAAAAATGTTCCATTGTGCATAACAGAAGGCTTTGCAGAGCACTGACTTTGCACATTACTAATGTTAAGATTGTGAAAACTTTTAAATATGAAGATAAATAACCATAACTTTCAGGACATTAATATGCATTAGACATTCAAACAATATATCTTGCTAAAATGTGATTAATCTTACCATACTCGTGACTTTTAACGCACAACCATTACTGAAATTAATTTTGTCTTGAGAGAGCAAGTGTTCAATGAATCTGATGGTGTACTTATAATTTCAATTTCCGGATGGCATACTGAAATTTTAGCATTTATGTTATTCCAAATATTGGGTTAGGTTAGCCATTTTTCTATAATTGAATTTATTTTGTTTTTAAAAAAACTCCATAGAATAACAATTCATTTGAAAATGAAGGAATATATAAAGCATTGGGAAATGCTTTATACATATAAATATAAATATTATATATATTTATCATTAATATATTATATAATAATGACAATAAATCAATACATTATCTTCCCTGGTAAAGAAACTTTGGTAATGGAAAAACAACCTTGATAAAGAGCTCCACAAACCTGCAGTGCGAAAATGCCTCCCAGCATATTAAACTGAGTAATGAGAAATTATTTCTATTTATTTATTTGTAATAGTTAATCATATTACAAAATTATACTAGGTGCATGGTGAAATAACCTATCTATAAAAATATGAAAACTAAAATTAAAAGACGTTTTCTTATCAGACACCAGTTTTCCAGACTATTAAATGTGAAAAGTTTATTGTATGTTTTGTAGAAGCATATGTGAATGTAATTTTTTATAAAATAATATTTGTATATATATATATTATCCTGAAACATGAATTACTAACTTAACAATATACTTCCTATATGTTTATTCATCACTAAATATAGATGGTCCTTTATTTATGATGGGGCTAACATCCCAATAAAACCATAGTAAGTTGAAAATATTGAAGTCAAAAATGCATTTAATATGCCTAACCTACTGAACGTTATAGCTTAGCCTATCCTGCATTTAACATGCTTAGAATACATACGTTAACCTACAGGTGGGCAAAGTTATCTAACACAAAGCTAATTTTATAATAAAGTGTTGACTATCTCAAGCAATTTTAAGGTAACAGTAGCCTCCCCTTATCTACTGTTTGCATTCCATGGTTTCAGTTACCTATGGTCAACCACGGACTCAAAATAGGTAAATACATTACAATAAGATATTTTGAGAAAGTGAGACAGGCCATATTAATATGACTTTTATTACAGGATATTTTTATATTTTTTCTATTTTATTATTAACTATTGTTGTTAATCTCTTAGTGTGCCTAATTTGTAAATTAAACTTTATCATAGGTATTTATGTATGTAGTGGTGAAAACCTGTTATACATATAGGGTTTGGAGCTATCTGTGGTTTCAAGCTTCCATGGGGGTTATTGGAGATTTTATCCCATGGATAAAGAGGAAGTGCTGTACTATTTTAAAAGTGAATATTAGCATGATTTCAAAGGTACCTGAAGTATGGTTTCTACTGAATGCATATCACTTTTGCACCATTGTAAAACTGAAAAATTTTGTCCAATTATGGTAAGTTGAGGACCGTTTATAAATATTTATTACTACTATTTTAATAACTGTGTAATGTTCTAAGAAAAATGTTAATTTTACTGGAATGAAGTGAGTGAGTCTCATGGCTTAAATAAAATTGGAGTGTTGGCTGGGCTCGGTGTCTCACGCCTGTAATCCCAGCATTTTTGGAGGTCGAGGTGGGCGGATTAGGAGTTCAGGACCAGCTTGGCCAACATGGAGAAACCCTAGTCTCTCCTAAAAATACAAAAATTAGCTGGGCGTGGTGGCACGCACCTGCGGTCCCAGCTACTACTGACGCTGAGGCACAAGAATTGCTTGAGCCCAGGAGGCAGCTGCAGTGAGCCGAGATCGCGCCACTGCACTCCAGCCTGGGCAACAGAGTGAAACTCTGCCTCAAGGAAAAAAAAAATAGAGTTATATAAGAACTCAGCAAGCAAATGCCATAAAATGGACCATGCTTGAAGTCTGAGGAAAAGAGAGGAGGCTGAGGTGACTGAACTGAGAGAAAAGCAGTAAGAAATAAGGCAGAGACTCGAATGATGGAGACAGATCATGTAAAGACTTGCAGTCCACGGAAAATGTTTTGTTTAGAGTGATATGGAAAGTCTCTTGCAAAAAAAAAAAAGTAAATGGATAGAGGAATAGAGCATGTATCTAGCTTAGAACAGAGCGTATTGGGGAAAATGACATACTTCTGAAAGAATTTATATGAAAATGAAAATGGACAAGAAAAACAAAATGATTTCAAATTTCAAAAATGGAAAGGCGTAACCTAGTGGATAGCAAAACACATTTAAAATTACAGTAATTTGGCTGGGCGTGGTGGCTCACGCCTGTAATCCCAGCACTTTGGGAAGCCGAGGAGGGAGGATCACAAGGTCAGGAGATGGAGAGCATCCTGGCTCACACGGTGAAACCTCGTCTCTACTAAAAATAGAAAAAAATTAGCCGGGCGTGGTGGCGGGAACTGTAGTCCCAGCTATCTCTGGAGGCTGAGGCAGGAGAATGGCGTGAACCTGGGAGGCGGAACTTGCAGTGAGAGGAGATAGCGCCACTGCACTCCACCCTGGGCGACAGAGAGAGACTCCGTCTCAAAAAAAAAAAAAAAAAAAAAAAAAATTACAGTAATTTAACCACGGTTAAAAATCCACATGTAACTATTGACTCTCCCCAAATTTAGCTACTAATAGCCTACTGCTGACCAGAAAAGTGTTACAAATAACATAAACATTTGGTTACCACATATTTTCTATGTTATATGTATTATATACTGTGTTCTTACAATGAAGTAACCTATAGAAAGATAATGCTATTAAGAAAATCATAAAGAAGAGGAAATATATTTACTACTAATTAAGTGGAAGTGGATCATCATAAAAAGCACTCATTCATCTTCAGGTTGAGCTGAAGTCATCTTCGGGTTGAGCAGGCCAAGAGGAAGAGAAAGGGTCACATGGAGAAGCACCAGAATCTGTCAGGAGGTAGAAAGTGTGAGGGTAACAGCTTTTATTGTGGTTTCCATGGAAAAGACAAGGCAAGGCAGAGTGAACAGACTTAGAGAGTTTGAATAATTTCAGCAGGCTCTCAGGTAGACAGGCTATCTCTAGTTGTGTTGTACCTGGCCCTAGGATGACTAGAGCAGAGAAATATTGCCTCCTGGGGTGTATAGGTAAGATAGATAGAGGTGTTTCAGAGTATGGTCTCTGAATTGTTTATAACTCCAGGGGGAGTTATTTCCTATCTTTAATAATTGGCTAGCCCAGGAATGGGCAGTCTCTCCTCTCTCATCAAGACAAGAAAGCACTGAGAATACAAACATTGAGAGTATATTTGATGAAGTGAGAATATATTTGAGAATATAGTCTATGAAATGGCTTATTAGCTCTATAAGGTAGGTTTTTTGTTGTTGATTATTTGGGAGTTCTAAAATAGGCAATCATATAATGTGTAAACAAAGATAGTTTTACTTCTTCCTTCTGATTCTGTATTTCTCCCATTTCCTTTTATTGTCTTATTACATTATCTAGGACTTTCAGTATGATATTGAATAGGAATGAGGAAAGAAGACATCCTTGCCTTGCTCCTGACCTTAGTGAGGAAGCAATTAGCTTCTCAACATTACATCTGATTTTAGCTCTAGGATCAGTAGATTCTTAAACATCAAATTGATAAATGTTCTTCTATTTCTAGTTAGGTTTGTCTATTTAATAGGTAACACTGTATTAATTAAATATCCATAATTAAGAAAATAAATTTTGACCCAGAAATTTCACTAAACACAGCTGTTAGTTCCAGATAAATCATAGACCAAAAGAATGAAGATTCCAGAAATAAGGAAGAATGTTTTCATGAGATTTATATTAGAAAATTTCTTAAACAAAACACCACTGTAAAAAAAATTGACAATTTGGATTACATTAAAGTCCACAAGTTTTGTATATTAAAAGAAATGACTCCAAAATAGGAAAGGCTGTAAGCAGTTGCTCACTCAAGCCTGTAATCTCAGAATTTTGGGAGGCTGTGGCAGAAAGATCACTTGAGTCCAGTAGTTTGAGATCAACCTGGGCAAAATGGTGATACCTTATCTCTACAAAAAAAATAAAAATAAAAATAAAAATGAACTAGGTGTGGTGGTGCGCCCCTATATCCCTGTTGCTCTGGAGGCTGAGGTGAGAGGATGGCTGGAACCCAGGAAACCAAGGCTGCAGTGAGCCATGATCATGTCACAGCACTCCATCCTGGGGGACAGAATGAGACTACATCTCAAAAGAAATAAAAAAAGAGGAAAGTGAAGTCATTGTATGGGATACACAGTTTTTAAAATATTTATTTGGCAATAGACTGGGAGATATAATCTATAAATAACTGTCACACTTCCTCTAGAATAAACAGACAATCTCTGCCCTCTCATAGGCAAATGATTGAAAATACACTTCCCAACAGAATACATTTAAATGGGTAAAAGACTATTAAACTTGTTCTTAAAATCATATTATCATAAGGAAAATGTAAATCAAGACAGATTGAGAAAATAAACTGGCAATAGAAGCCTAAAAAATTAACAATACAAATAAAAACATGGCAATATCATGTGTTGACTAAGGTATGTAGCAAGAATAATTCACTTATCTCACTATTCTGATCACAGTAGAACCTTTAATTCAACAATTTGCTGCTAAGTGTATATCTAACAGGACTGCTGACATGTGAGCACCAAAGTACACTTTAATCAGGAGAATGTATACTGTATGATTGTCTAGGTATTATATTTTAAAACGGGCCCAATTAAAAGACTGTTTATGTGCCTTCCCATATTTATCTTTCCTAACTTAAAATTGGATGCAAAATTTTGCTCAAAGAAGATATACAGAAGAGCTTCATCTATTCTGCCTCTTCATATGGCCAACTTAGGTTTGAGTGCATACATGAAATTTGACCAGAAACGCTGGGTACCAAAACAAGGTACTGCAGAGTAATTAATGCCCCATGGGAAGAACTGAGATCAATGAGAAATAGGAAAATTAAAGGATAAAAAGATAACTTCCTTTTTCTTTTTCTTTTTTAAATAGTAGACATTTCTATCTTGCACATAATTCCACATACCTTGTGGAAAAGGCACAAGTGTACAAGAACAAGCTGTGCTTTTTGTAGTGTTAGCCAGCCGAGTAAGATACTACCTTTATCTGACTTTCCTATCTCTCTGGCTACTTTTGCTTTCCTCCTGTTATTTTGGCATCCTGAATTACAAATTTTCAGTAAGGCATAATCACATAATATTTGTCTGTTGTTCTGTTTGATAGAGAACATGGGATAAGAAAATAGGTGAAGAAAAAAAAGAAATGTGTTACTATTAACTAAATCTCAATTTCTATACATAACATTTCTACCATTAGGTATAAGCTTTTTAATACATGTGGAGATAAGGCTAGAGGGATAAATAGATTGGCATAAATTGGGGGGAGGTGATAATAAATTGAGAGATAAAGACAAGCTTATTTTCATGAAATGTGATCAATTATGAACTTACTTTAATAATTTATTAACATTATTATTTGTATTTGAATTTAGCACATTGAAATAAAGTAGCATTACAGAATTTTAAAAGTTAGGTGAATTTTTCTACCTGACAATTATAATATTTCTTATAATATCCCTATAGAGTTACAAAACAAAGATTATGAAAAGCATGAAGGTTTTAGATTTATTATAAAACTACTATAAATAAATATAATAATTTATTATAAAATAAATAATAAAAGACTTTCTGTACCTTCTCTTTATTTAAATTTGAAAATAAGTTATTTCTAAAATAGAGTTGGAATAGTTGCTATGGAAATGATATGAATAATATAAATAATTCCATTATAGATTATTTTCTATGTTGCAGAACATAAAATATTTTTCTACTTTTTCATAATTTTACTTCTATATGAAATCATATTGCATTTTCCTATTCCCCTTGCATAACATTTGCACATCAACCACTTGTAAAAATTTTAACCAACTCAATTTAGTTTCTACTCGGTCATGTATAATCTGGCACCCCACCAAACTGTACCAACATTTCTTATCCTTCTCTTTTGCATGAATGGAGCTTACCAAAAATTACTCTCTCATTCACTTTTGCAGACATCATTATTATGTTACGCAGTTTGTGTGTTGCGTTTTTTGTAAATCTAATGTTATTATTTCATTTACTTATGTTAGCCGGTGTTTATTTCATGTCATGTTTTTAGATTTTGAGGAAATGGTAAAAACTGTCAGAAAGAATTGAATTTTGTTTCCAAAGCTAACAGTACACTTTATTTGAAGCAGAAGCTACTTTATTACAAGTAAACTTGCTGTTTTTGCAAGTAAGTTAGGGGCATTAATGCATTTGGGAGGATATATGTCAAGGTTTCTGAGAAAAATAAAATGAGTGTCAGAGTACTGTGTCAACGCAAACTATCACACACACAAAAAGCACTACTGCTTCTATAAAATATCATTTTTGAGATTCGTATAGAATAAAGTGGTACGGTTACCCATGAACATTAGAAAAAAAGAAAATAGGCCTGGTGCAGTGGCTCATGCCTGTAATCCCAAGCACTTTGGAGGCCGAGGTGGACAGATCATGAGGTCAGGAGATAGAGACCATCCTGGCTAACATGGTGAAACCCCGTCTCTACTAAAAATTAAAAAAAAAAAAAATTAGCCGGGCGTGGTGGCAGATGCCTGGGGTCCCAGCTAATCGGGAGGCTGAGGTAGGAGAATGGCATGAACCCGGGAGGCGGAGCTTACAGTGAGCCGAGATCTCGCCATTGCACTCTAGCCTGGGCGACAGAGCGAGACTCTGACTCAAAAAAAAAAAAAAAAAAAAAAAAAAGAAAGAAAGAAAGAAAGAAAGAAAGAAAACAAGAAAATATTATTATGCCCAATTCATTAAACAGGTTTTACTTTGCTAACTCTTAATAGATTAGCTGCCTATTTAATACCTGGAATTTTCTACTTAAAATAAATAATGACCTTGCAACATACATATGCTGAATATATTCTGACAAAAAAAAATTTAATGGTTCATTACTCTATTGACTCTAGTGATAATAAATTCATGGCATTTGCCAAACAAGTTTTTTTTTTTTTCTGTATTTCTGTGGAGAATAACATTATGTCCTCTCCAGCACACATGAAGTGAGACAATTCAGTTGTCATCAATTTCTTGTAATAGATAAGTCATTTTTTTCCTAAGAAATGACAAACTGTAGTTCAATATACTCTCACGCTAAAGGTTCATTGCTCAAAGTACAGGCTTGATTTAACCTTTGGGAATCAGTGATGGAATAGGCCTTCCTTCAGAATTTTCTGCAAGTTAAATGAAAAGTCTCAGAACTGAAATGTTATTGAAACATGCTCGAACTTTAAAGACACATTTCAAAATCTCTTTTCACGCTTCTATGTCAGAGCTGTTTAGTTTAATTAGATCCCATTTGTCTATTTTGGCTTTTGTTGCCATTGTTTATGGTGTTTTAGTCATAAAGTCCTTGCCCATGCCTATGTCCCAAATGGTATTGCCTAGGTTTTCTTCTAGGGTTTTTATGGTTTTAGGTCTAACATTTAAGTCTTTAATCCATCTTGAATTAACTTTTGTATAAGGTGTAAAGAAGGGATCCAGTTTCAGCTTTCCACATATGGCTAGCCAGTTTTCCCAGCACCATTTATTAAATAGGGAATCCTTTCCCAATTTCTTATTTTTGTCAGGTTTGTCAAAAATCAGATGGTTGTAGATGTTTGGCATTATTTCTAAGGCCTCTGCTCTGTTCCATTGGTCTATATCTCTGTTTTGGTACTAGTACCATGCTGTTTTGGTTCTAGTACCATGCTGTTTTGGTTACTGTAGCCTTGTAGTATAGTTTGAAGTCAGGTAGTGTGATGCCTCTAGCTTTGTTCTTTTTGCTTAGGATTGTCTTGGAAATGTGGGCTGTTGCTACAAAGAGAATAAAATACCTAGGAATCCAACTTAAAAGGGATGTGAAGGACCTTTTTAGGGAGAACTACAAACTACTGCTCAACAAAATAAAAGAGGACACAAACAAATGGAAAAATATTCCATGCTCATGGATAGGAAGAATCAATATCGTGAAAATGGCCATACTACCCAACATAATTTAAAGATTCAATGCCATCCCCATCAAGCTACCAATTACTTTCTTCGCAGAATCAGAAAAACTACATTATTTTCATTATTCTAACCATAGTAAGACCATTGGATATAAAACAGATGAATTCATATAAACTTTTAAATCCATTGAGAAGGTACATCGCACCAAAGAGACTCTTATGGTGGCTGTTAGGAGGATAACAGAGTGAGACTCCATCTCAATATAAGAATAAATAAATGAATAAATAATAAATAACAATAATAAAATAACTTTGCAAGAATTCCTCTTCTACAAACTTTCTATAACTTTCTCATATGTATTCAATTTTATGTTCTGTACTTTTCCTTTTTCTTATTTTGAAACAACCAATCATTTCATTTTAAGAAAAAGTTACTCTCTTTTTCCCCTCATAAAACAGAACAATTTCACACCTTCTACCTTTTTCTTAACAAAAAACACATCCTACTTTTCTTGCATATTTGCATATAGATAATTTGTAAAATTATTTCTAGTAATATTAGTTAAATATGTTACAGAATTTTTAACCCTTAGTGACCTTAATTTCCAGTCAATGCTTGGAAGCAAGCAATTATGAACTGTCTGTCACACCAGAAATCCACAGATTGACAAATCTATGTATGAACCATAATTTCTAGATGCATACTCTTTCTCATACTAAAATTTGTCAGTGTGGCAAAGAACATGTTTACTATGTTTAGTCTCTCTGTAATAAGAAACTGTAGAGGAGGAACTTTTTTTTAGGGTTTTCTTTAGCTAGATGATAATTAAATAATTTATTTATGTATTTTTCTCAACTTTCCTCTCTTTACAAAAAAAATAGTAAAACCTTCTCGTATAGGGAGGACATCATTCATACAGAAATTCTATCTTACATCTATTTACCTCACTTGTTTTTCAACAAATATGCTTGAGTTGCTCATGAAAATGAGACATTATCAGCTAGCCAGTAACAAAAGCTATTTTTCTTGCTGACAAATTTTGCAATATAGAGATAACAAAAGCTTAATTTACCACTAGGCCTAGATAGGAAATCATGTGTCTGTATTATATTTAATGCTGACCAATCTGAAGATATGCCTGTTTTAATCAAACCAATAGTATCTCTATTTACCAAAGATTACCCAAGTCATGTAAACTTGAAAAGAATTTGATTTATATCTTATTTTTCTGAGAGAATACTTAACTTATGTAAGTGCACATTTTAAGGCAATTAAATAGAGTGTTTTTTACAGTTTACAATTTTCAATATCATAGAGAGAAAAACAAAATCACACGAATATGTCATACATACAGTTATATAAAAACATTTACACCAAAACAAATCTTACAGCTTTCATTCTAAAAGTTTAGCCGTGTGCCAGATACTGTAATATAAGCATTTTGTAGGCTTGTACTCAGCATATAAAGGAGAGGTTTTATCATCAGAAACAGGTTCAATCTTTTTTTGTTTTCAGGATTGAGTGACAGACCAATCATGTTTTTTTGTTTGTTTGTTTTGTTTTTGAAAGAGTTTTGGGGCATAGCAAAGATCATGACAACAAAAAAGAAGTAGACAGAGTTGGTAGAGGATTTAGTCATAAGTGGTTTGAGAAAAGGGGTTTTAGTTGACTGAAGGGTTCCCATAGGAGAAACAGTATCAAATAGAGATAAGAGAAAGGACTAATTATTAGAAAAAAAATATATATATATATATATTTTGTTGTTGTTGTTGTTGTTTAATGGGCCAAGTGTCAATTGAGTTCAGACATGTAGACTTTTTGGACTTGATTTGAAACCCCATAAAAAAAATCTTTTTTTTCTTTCTGAGAAATTAGTCGATTATTGTCTTAGAAGTAAAGCCTTTGGCTATTTCCTCCAGTAGGAAAAGAATCCAAGCCAAAGGGATGGTCTATCAGATGGCAGGTTTAAAAATGAATCATTTCTTTTCCAATGGCTGGGCTATTTCCAAAAAAAGCAGACATTTCAGGACACTGGATTTATTAGTTTGGGCTACCTTGGTTTGGGTTTAAAGAGGAGGTCCTCATGGTCCCTGTATCTATTGTAGTTTTTTTGTAAGAAGTCCCCCTTCCCATGACCACTGTAGCTTTTAAGTTACCTTTGGGAAGGCTCCCCCATTTTTCTAGAAAAGCATGGGTTTTGAATCAATAGCTCTTGTACTTGAAATTGGCTGAAGCTCTACATAGAGAAGTTCTAGACTCTTTGGGCCCAGATGAAGCCACAATTCCCTGTCTTCTAGTAGCCTTGACTACCTATTGAACCCAGTCCAGTCTCTCTTGGACCTACTCAGACACTGAAGACCTCCCTAAAAGACCTAGTTATATTTCTGTTGCAATATATGAACCTAAAAAGTATAAAAATGTTTAAATAAACTCAGAGAGCTGATAACACAGGTTTGTGCAGCTTGAATCTGAGACAGATCTCATTCACAACCTCTAAGTGCTGCGAGAGAGCAGTAGACACTATATTTCCAGCAGGTACCTTGACTTGGTCACTCGCTGCTCCTGGGGATGGCTGGAGGTCTACTCTAGATCCCACTTCTGATTAGAAACTATTAAAACAAAAACTGTAGACAACTAAATTTAGGAGAATTTATTTAATGACAAAAATTCATAAACAGGCATCACTCCGAACCAGAACAGATTCAGAGAGCTCCACCCAGCAATGGGCAGGCAGTATTTATATGCTTAAAAGGAATGTGGTGACATAAAGAAACCACTTGGTTCATTACAGCTCAGCCCTTGGTTTATTTGGGCATGGTGTGATGTTGTATTTGCTTTGTATGACATGGTCTGATCAGTTGGTAGCCATTAATTGGCTGAAGTTTGGCTGCTATGATAGGCTGAGACTCAGCTACTTGTTAGGAGAATAGACTCCTAAATTACATTGCAGTTTGTTTACATAGTATGTTAAATTGCAATTTGTTACATATGGTTTCAAAGTACAGAGAAATCGTTAGGCTAAATATAATGTAATGTGCCAATTTATGTTATTAGAATGCTAAGAATGACGAATACCATCAATAGCTGTTTAAAACAGTGAACTAATATAACACTCTCAGAAACTGATTGTGGAATTACAAATTAAACAAAAACACCTCGAACAAAATTTCCTGTTATTTATTTATACCTTAAATATAAACATAACATAGAATCCAACAGTTCTACAGTTAATTATATACACTCAATTAACTCTTCACCTGTGCACAAATATCACTATTACATTGAAAAAAAAGCAAGTCTTACAAGATACATACAGCATAATTGTATAAATACAAAGTTTAGAGGCAAGACAAATAAAGCACACATACCCTAGATATAGAATGAAACTCTAATATATAAAAGGAATTGAGAAATACATTATGTAGAATAAGAGTTATCTTTTGAAGAGAGGATGGTATGAGAAATACTAGCATCGCTTAAAATATTGGCAACACTTTATTTCTTAACTTAAATAATGGGTAAATTTTGTTTTGTCAGTTACTATAGAAAATCTCTACAAACCATTCAAAGATAAAAGACATATATGGAAAAAATACTATATATGTGTATACACACACACATACATATATATGACAAACTTTTATATTCTTTACCATCCTAAAGATCATATAGGTCAATAAGAAAGAGCTGAATCTCTAGAAATAGCAAAGGTCTGAAGGCAAAGATATGTACTGCTTTAAAAAGAAATATAAATGACCAATAAATGTTCAAAAAAACTTTATAAAATTCTGCTATGAGAAATGTATTATTTTGAAATCCTGACAAAACTGAGCAAAGATCATGCCTCTCACACACGTTCGCTCTCTTTCACCACCTTATATAACCTTTCCCTGTCTCTGTCTCTGTCTCTGGCTCTGTCTCTCTGTCTCTGTCTGTCTCTCTCTCTCTCTCTCTCTCACAGACACACACACACACATGCACACACACACACAGACACACAGGAACCCAAAGAAAGGAGAACAATAACAATATGTCTAATAAAAACATTGGAAGTACTCTAAATATTTATTGTCAGGGAATTGTTTCAATAAAATATAAGACAATGCAATATATTATTTTGAGGATTTAAAAAAACAGTTTTATTGACAAAGATTTCATGTACCATAAAATTCAATCTTGTAAACTGTGAAATTCTGTAGAATTTAGTATATTCAGAGTTTTACAACCATCATTACTATCTAATTTTAGAACATTTTCATCACTTTAAAAAAGAAACTCTATACTACTTTGCAGTCACTTATTCCCCCCTCTCCCCAGGTGCTGGCAACCAATAAGTTACCTTAGGTCTCTATAAATTTTCCTATTCTGTATATTTTGTATAAATAGAATTATACAATATGTGGCCTTCGTGGTTGACTTATTTCATTTAGCTTAATGTAATCAACATTCATTCATGTTGTAGTATGAATAAATACTTCATTCTTTTTATTGCCAAATAATATTGCATTCTATAGCTATATTGAATTTTATCCTTTCATCATTTTCTGAAAACTTGTGTTTTTTTCTACAATTTGCTTATTATCAATAACAATGCCATAGACATTTATGTCTAAATTTTTGTCTGCATAGATGTTTCAATTCTCTTGGATACATAATAGAAAGTGGAATTGAAGAATCCTGTCATAACTCTGTTTAGGGAAGAACTTTCAAACTTTTTCACAAACCACTTGAATGATTTTATGTTTCTACCAACAATGTATAATTGTTTTAAGCTCTCCATGTACTTACTAACACTTCTCATTGTCTACCTTTGGATTATAGTTGTCATAGTATGTAATGTATCACCTTTGGTTTTCATTTGCAATTTCATAATCACTAATAATGTTGGGCATATTTTCATGTTTACTTTGGCTATTTGTATGTCTTCTTTAAATATTTATTGTAATTATTTGCACAATTTTAATTGGTATTTTGTCTTTTAATTATTTAGGTTTAAGTGTTGTTTATATATTTTTAATGCAAGTCTTTTTTTTAGATAAATAATTTGCAGTTATTTTCTCCCATTCTGTGCTTGTTTTTTCACTTTTTAATTGTGTTATAAAAACTCTTATATTTTTATTTGTATAGAGTCCAATTTATCTATTTAAATATTATTGAAGGTATTTATTTCCATTTTGTAGGTTGTCTTTTCACTTTTTAACAGCATACTAAGAAGCACTTATGTTTTTCATTTGTATTTAATTTAATTAATTTAGTTTTTCTTTTGTTTCTTGTTCATGTAATGTGATATGCTTTGATAAGCAAAGAAGTCTCCAGTTTATTTGTGGCTGCAAAATACAAGTTACAACATATTTAAATAAACATATGGGGTAAAAAAAGAAAAGCTTTTTATAGGTAAGCATAGAGGAAGCTTTTATGACATTGTAGTAGAATATTCTTAAACAGTACACTCAGAAAATGCCTAACATCAAATTCAATTCATTGAACTGTATTAAAATTTAAAACTGCTATGCAAGAGGTACCATTAGGAAATGAAAAATGAAATTACTAGAATGGGAGAAGATATTTGCATCACATGTAATCAATAAGAGGCAGATAATAAAAATATGTAAGGGATTTCTACAAATTCTTTGTCGAAATATGGACAATTCAATGGTATAATGAGAGAGAAAAGTGACCAGGAACTTTATAACATAGAGTATAAAAAAGGTCAACAAAAGCACAAAGAAATGTAGTGAAAAATATACAACTCCATCACACACCCATCAGAATGACATAAAAATAAAAGAAAATCTATAAAGCAAGGATGTGTTGATATCAGAACTCTCATATGTTGATGAAAAGAGGAAATTTGTAGAATCATTTTGGGAGAATATTAGGTATTATGTACTAAAGCTGAACATACACAAACTGTGACTCAGAATTTTCATTTGTAGGTATAGAGCCATCAGAACAGGTATATATATATATATATATATACACACACACACATACACACACACATATATATACACACACACATATATATAGCATATATATATAGTAACACAATAAATAGAAAATATGGATGCATAAATCATAGCATAATCACATACTGGAATATTATGAGGTAATAAGTAATGAGAGTTAGTGATCTACAACTACATTTGGCTATGTATATATATCACAAACATACAGGTGAGATAAAGCAGCCAGATCAAAAAAGAGTACACTTTCTATAATTTCATTTATATAAAGTACAATGCAATTCAAGGTAATATAGTCTGTAAGACTGTAGTCTCCAAGACTGTAGTCTCCAACATTTTTGACACCGGGGACTGGTTTTGTAGAAGACAGTTTTCCCACAGACTGGTGGTGTGGTGGGGATGGTATCAGGATGATTCAAGCACATTACATTTATTGTGTACTTCATTTATGTTATTAATATATTATTATATATAATGAAATAATTATACAGCTCACCATAATGTAGAAGTCAGTGGGAGCCCTGAGCTTGTTTACATGCAACTAGATGGTCCCATCTGGGAGTGATGGGAGACAGTAACAGATCATCAGACATTAGATTTTCATAAGGAACTCACAACCTAGATCCCTCACATGTGCAGTTCACAATAGGGTTTGCACTCCTATGAGAATCTAATGCTGCCACTGATCTGACAGGAGAGAGCTCAGGCAGTGATGTGAGTGACGGGAGTAGCTGTAAATACAGATGAAGCTTCTAACTTGCTTGCTGCTCACCACCTGCTGTGTGGCCTGGTTCCTATAGCCCACAGACCCATACCAGTCCATGGCCTGGGGCTTGGGGACCATTGCTATAAGAAGTCAGAAATATTGGGAGGCCGAGACGGGCAGATCACGAGGTCAGGAGATCGAGACCATCTTGGCTAACATGGTGAAACCCCGTTTCTACTAAAAAAAAATACAAAAAATTAGCCGGGCGTGTTGGCGGGCACCTGTAGTCCCAGCTACTTGGGAGGCTGAGGCAGGAGAATGGCGTGAACCCGGGAGGCGGAGCTTGCAGTGAGCCGAGATCGCGCCACTGCACTCCAACCTGGGAGACAGAGCAAGACTCCGTCTCAAAAAAAAAAAAAAAAAAAAAAAAAGAAGTCAGAAATAGTGGTTCCCTAGGAAGGGGGTGAGGTAGTAGCTTTGAAACTGACCCAGTAGTCCCATAACTACATTTTTTTAAAGATAAACATAGAAATTGATCCTTCTAGTCTTAAAACTTCAAACTTATATTTATTTTATGTGAGTTCGTTCCTCAGGAAGGGATCATCAGGCTTCCCCCCAACCAAAAAAAAAAAAAAATCAAAGAACTGAAATTCACCGTATCACATCCAAAAATGAGATGCTGGACCTCTCATTCATTATAATGCTTCCTATCAACTTCTAGTTTTAGTCACGAAGATGGATTTGAGACTGAGGTCCCATCTCCTCAGCTGCAGCACCCAAATAAAGCCTTCTTCCTTGGTAATACTTGCCATCTCAGTCATTGTCTTTCTGTGTGGTGAGCAGAAGGAACTAGACCCAATCCCTGGTGTTTCAGTCACAGCTTGAAAGAAACATAGGAAGGCTATCTGTATGCTAGCAGTATCTCTGTCATGATTGGGGTTTTCGTTTCATAACTGCTCCTTGTAATTTGTGCAAATTTCTTGAACTATATATACTTAGGTTCTGTTTTCTATAACGTACTTAAAAAGTCTTGTTATACAATGAAATATTAGCATTATTAATCTAATTATCATATATATTATATACATATATATGTGTGTATACTTCTATCTATAATAATATATCCAAATACCGTGATTACCTCTGAGAAGTAGTATAGAAAAAGTATTGTGGGAACCCTTCAATTTTTCCTTTTTTTCTTTTACTTTGATAGAATATAAATTTCACTGTAATGTTAAACCACAATTTTAATACTATAATATACTGCAATTGAAATATAATACAATCAATGATTTCACAAAGCATAAAAATGTCAGCAGGTGAATATTTCATTCAAGGTTTTATCACCTGTGCTCTGCTGGACCACTAAATTTGTTTCTTTAATAGTTCCTCCCTACAATGCTTCTTTCACTAATTCTCTCCATATAGCTTTGTAAGTTTGGGCTGTTATAACAAATTACTGTAGATTAGAAGTCTGAGACAAGGGTGCCAGTATGGTGAGGTCATGGTGAGAGCAGATAACCATCTTTTTATATCTTCACAGAGCCAAAAAAGGGCTAGCAGCTCTCTGGAGTCTCTTCTACAAAGTCATTAATCCCATTCATAAAAGCTTCACTCTCATGACTTAATCATCTCCCAAAGATCCTACCTCCTAATATCATCATCTTAGGAGTTAGGACTTCAATATATGAATTGGGGTTGGAGGACACAAACTTTCAGGCCATAACACTGTGTTATTGCTATTACTCCTTTTCTCATGTTAAAAATATGGCAAACAAATTTAAATCTAAATCACTCACAATACTACCACCTAATATAATATACTTTTCAATATAGTATATTGACTTTTGTTTATATACTTACTCCAAAGTTGCAATCATAGTCTATATATCCATTAGAAATTTACTCTAACTTGAATTCATTTTTTATGTTTGTGTATGAAATTCAAAATTCCATCTTCATTACTTCATATTATTTGAACTAGCAAATATGCCAGAGCATAAACATTTGTTTAATATTGGTCATTTTGTAACCACCTGATGAATAAAGCCAATTGTACTGAAAACAATAGGTATTGCAGCAAAGAGAGTTTTATTATCACAGTGTTAGCCAAGCAAAGAGAACAAGGAGAAACTTCCCAAACCCATCTATATCTGAGAATTTGTAAGCTAGGGCTTTTTAAGGGTGCTTTGGCAGCCAGGGTACAGGGAAACTGAAACGATTGCTGAAATCACAGGGGTGTCTAAAGCTGTCTTTGCTTAACTAAGTCAGATCCTGGCAGAGTCCCCCAAAACCAGGTGGTGGCTCTTGGTCTGCCAAAATGCTAAGTCTGAAATATCTCAAAGACCAGTTCTTTAGGTTTTACAATGATGATGTTATCTATTGAAGTAGGTGGGGGAATTATAAATCTTGAGACCCACAGTTATGTGACTCTGTGGCAGTAAACAACTGATAGGAAAACAAGCTAAGTGATGCCAGGTCATTGTTAAACTATGCCTATTCTTTAGCAAAGTTTAAGCTCCTATCACACATTTAGCCTTGCCTTGTGAATGCAGAGTTTTCTAACAAGGAGTTTTCCTTGCCTCACACTTTAACTACGAATTAAATTATTCTCATAGTAATCTTGGCCTCTGTGTTAGAATAAGCAAAACAACCTATTTAAAAGCCTTCGAGGTTAGAAACAAGATGGAGTCAATCATGTTAGATTTCTCTCATTATTTATAATTCTGGAAAGGCAGTTTCAATTTTGGCCACTTCCTTTGTTCCTTCCTTCCTTTTTCTTTTCTTCCTTCTTTCCTCCTTTCATTCTATTATTTCCCCTTTCCTTCCTTTTGTTATTTCTTCTTTTCTGTCTTCCTTTTTTCTTTTATAGATAGGTAGCAATGCTATAAATGTCTATCATCTAGATAAATATATATTTCTATAATGAATTTTTACATGAGAATAAAATGTTAGAGTCATATCTTAAAAGTAACAGGTCAAAGGGTATGTATATTCTTAGTTATCTTGAAGTATTGTTGCTTTTTAAATTTCCATCCAGCATTGTGCATTCGGTAGCATTTACTCATCTAAATTATTATTTTTTTCACTATTCATAGGAAATTTACGCCCAAAGGATGTCCTTTTCACCTCAATCTTAGCCAGTCTCCAAACATTACTATTATCAACGGTATTATTACTAGCATTTCCTTTCCTCCTACCTACCCTACCTTTAAAACATTACACCACAGACCCAGTCCCCTCTGCTGATCAAGAATTTGCAACCCACAATGCATTTTTCAATATCTCCACTTGTGCTCAATACATTTCCTTTGCCTGGAATGATTTTCCTCAATTATGTGGAATTCTTTCCATCCTCAACACCCATTTTTAGTTTTTATCTAGACTGAAATATTTCCATTTCCTACAAGCCAGAATAATTAATATCACCTTCCGTGCTACTCTAATATTTACTATGTTGCTCTATGCCTAATTAATTAAATGTAATTTACAAGGTTCTTTGCATAATCTTTGGCCCACAGTAAGTTCTCAATAAAAGTAAAATAGGGAAACAACATATCATGTTGAATATTAAAAATAATAAATACAATACTGTCACAACTTATAAAAGTATATTTTTCTCTCTATTAATGTTGAAATCATTAAAAATACAAATAATGTTTTATGTACTATTGCATATAGACATATATATTGATATAGAAGCACACACATACACAAACACACACATGCATATTTTGCAGAGTTTCTAGAATATAGGATATAATACTTTTTAAATTACATTGAAATAAAATGTAAGAATGCCCTTCTTTCCTCTTTCATAATATTGGAAATTTATTTTCCTAAAGGCTAAGTTTTAAGATAAAATTCTCTGTCAAGTATTTCTTGAGTAAGTTCATTATGAATTTTTCCAGCCTGTGCCTCTAGCTTTGAATATATAAATTTATTAACACGCTCAACACATTTGATAATAATAAGCAAATATGTTATATCTCTTTTGCTAATTGTGAGCAATCTTAAATCAAGTAGTTTTTATGTATTATATTTGGTGTCCTCATTCAAGCACAGTGCCTAACTTATACGAAGTTCTCAATAAACGTTAAGTTGTCATAAGAAAGATAAGGCAACAAATCTACTGCATTTAAAAAATAATTTTTAAGTGTTAACGCTTATCTATATTGTATAATTTTATAAATGTTTTGCACTTATGCATACATATATATTTATGTATATATGTATGTGCATATTTATATATGCTATATGTTAATTTCAAATAGTTTGAAAATGTGTTAAGGAAGCCATATGCTCATAGAATTTCATATAATTATCTCAGTATACATTAAACTCATAAGCAGAAATGTTAACAATGTAAGAACCGATTTTATATTCTATAATTTATTTAACTGTTTCTCACACACTTCCTGGTATAATTTAAACACAGTTATTCCTGAAAATATAAATTTTCAGACTGACCAAATTAATACCTGATAAAAGCATGATAGATTTTAAATACATATTATTTTGTCTAAGATTATGTGCTATATATTTATTTTTGTCATGAAGATTTTTTAAGAACAGCAATACTTTTCCATTGAAAGTTAATTATAAATTTTTTACTGAATCTATGATTTGTCAGAGTAATTTTTTATATGTAGAAATTAGGTTGCCTAGCTTTCTTTCACCAAATATATTCAAATACCTATACACAGAATAACTTAATTTGCAGCCTAAATAAAGAATACCTTTCTGAGTAAGTAAAGATGCAGTTGTTGAAAGAATAAAGCTTGCAAAAATAATAGTAATTGTGTTAATAACACTGCTTATACTGAACAATCAATTTGGTGTTAGAAACTATGGGATCTGATACTGACTATATAATTGGCATGCTCCATTACCAGTAGGAATACCAGGGTATTTCTGTTCATATCAGCTAAGGAGGAAATTCAAGAATACTAAAAGCCAAAGAAAAGATACTGGCCTATTCTTTTTTTTCTTTTAAAAATATGTCAGTAAATTTTCAATGTGCTAAAAACTTTTTGAGGCATCAGACTACCTGACTTCAAACTATACTACAAGGCTACAGTAACCAAAACAGCATGGTACTGGTACCAAAACAGAGATATAGATCAATGGAACAGAACAGAGCCTTAAGAAATAATGCTGCATATCTACAACTATCTGATCTTTGACAAACCTGAGAAAAACAAGCAATGGGGAAAGGATTCCCTATTTAATAAATGGTGCTGGGAAAACTGGCTAGCCATATGTAGAAAGCTGAAACTGGATCCCCTCTTTACACCTTATACAAAAATCAGTTCAAGATGGATTAAAGACTTAAACGTTAGACCTAAAACCATAAAAACCCTAGAAGAAAACCTAGGCATTACCATTCAGGACATAGGCATGGGCAAGGACTTCATGTCTAAAACACCAAAAGCAATGGCAACAAAAGACAAAATTGACAAATGGGATCTAATTAAACTAAAGAGCTTCTGCACAGCAAAAGAAACTACCATCAGAGTGAACAGGCAACCTACAAAATGGGAGAAAATTTTCACAACCTACTCATCTGACAAAGGGCTAATATCCAGAATCTACAATGAACACAAACAAATTTACAAGAAAAAAACAAACAACCCCATCAAAAAGTGGGCAAAGGACGTGAACAGACACTTCTCAAAAGAAGACATTTATGCAGCCAAAAAACACATGAAAAAATGCTCATCATCACTGGCCATCAGAGAAATGCAAATCAAAACCACAATGAGATACCATCTCACACCAGTTAGAATGGCAATCATTAAAAAGTCAGGAAACAACAGGTGCTGGAGAGGATGTGGAGAAATAGGAACACTTTTACACTGTTGGTGGGACTGTAAACTAGTTCAACCATTGTGGAAATCAGTGTGGTGATTCCTCAGGGATCTAGAACTAGAAATACCATTTGACCCAGCCATCCCATTACTGGGTATATACCCACAGGATTATAAATCATTCTACTATAAAGACACATGCATACGTATGTTTATTGCAGCACTATTCACAATAGCAAAGACTTGGAAGCAACCCAAATGTCCAACAATGATAGACTGGATTAAGAAAATGTGGCACATATACACCATGGAATACTATGCAGCCATAAAAAATGATGAGTTCATGTCCTTGTAGGGACATGGATGAAATTGGAAACCATCATTCTCAGTAAACTATCGCAAGAACAAAAAACCAAACACCACATATTCTCACTCATAGGTGGGAATTGAACAATGAGATCACATGGACACAGGAAGGGGAACATCACACTCTGGGGACTGTTGTGGGGTGCGGGGAGGGGGGAGGGATAGCATTGGGAGATACACCTAATGCTAGATGACAAGTTAGTGGGTGCAGCGCACCAGCATGGCACATGTATACGTATGTAACTAACCTGCACAATGTGCACATGTACCCTAAAACTTAAAGTATAATAATAAAAAAAAGATTACTAGTATTAAGAATAAAACTTCTCTTTTAAAATTAAAAAAAAAACTTTCAAAAAATTTAGAAAAATCAATAAAATTGAAAAAATAATTATAAGTTGTTCTTCACTGAAATTAATGTAAGTAATTCATTGAAAATATTTGTCACTGAATATGGACAAATTAAATACATGTTAGATACAGATGAGTACACAGATAAGCCTATATATTTTAAAATATGGCATCTATTATTTTTAGAAATGCATATTTTTGAGATTTTTAAAATTAAATACTTAAATCTAACTAAACAACAATATATTCATAAAGCAAACCATCAAGAATAGTATATCTCTATGCTTACCCGTCCCAGAGAACTGTCCCTCATCAACGTATAAGTTGTATAAGATTTTACTGTGTCAATTTTCCAATTAACTCTATTTAATTATTGGCTTTGTAATAATTATGCACTCTCTCTCTTAATTTAGCATGGGACATCAGCTTATACTCCATACTTATTATCTCGAATCTGAAATATATATGGTGGGCCAGTAGGCTGAAAAGTCAGTTGTGATTTCCATGTTAAAGTCTTGGGGCAGAATTCCTTCTTCTGTGGGAAATCTCCATTTTTGCTTATCAGTTTTTTTTATTATTATTATACTTTAAGTTCTAGGGTACACGTGCATGACGTGCAGGTTTGTTACCTATGTATACATGTGCCATGTTAGTGTGCTGCACCCATTAACTCGTCATTTACATTGGGTATATCTCCTAATGCTTTCCCTCCCCCCGCCCCCCACACCACAACAGGCCCTGGTGTGTGATGTTCGCCTTCCTGTGTCCAAGTGTTCTCATTGTTCAATTCCCACCTATGAGTGAGAATATGTGGTGTTTGGTTTTTTGCTCTTGCGATAGTTTGCTGAGAATGATGGTTTCCAGCTTCATCCATGTCCCTACAAAGGACATGAACTCATCATTTTTATGGCTGTGTAGTATTCCATGGTGTATATGTGCCACATTTTCTTAATCCAGTCTATCATTGATGAACATTTGGGTTGGTTCCAAGTCTTTGCTATTGTGAATAGTGCTGCAATAAACATACATGTGCATGTGCCTTTATAGCAGCATGATTTATAATCCTCTGGGTATATACCCAGTAATAGGATGGCTGGGTCAAATGGTATTTCTAGTTCTAGATCCTTGAGGAATCGCCACACTGTCTTCCACAATGGTTGAACTAGTTTACAGTCCCACCAACAGTGTAAAAATATTCCTATTTCTCCACATCCTCTCCAGCACCTGTTGTTTCCTGACTTTTTAATGATCCCCATTCTAACTAGTGTGAGATGGTATCTCATTGTGGTTTTGATTTGCATTTCTCTGATGGCCAGTGATGATGAGCATTTTTTCATGTGTGTATTGGCTGAATAAATATCTCCTTTTGAGAAGTGTCTGTTCATATCCTTTGCCCAATTTTTGATGGGTTTGTTTGTTTTCTTGAAAATTTGTTTGAGTTCTTTGTAGATTCTGGATATTAGCCCTTTGTCAGATGAGTAGGTTGCAAAAATATTCTCCCATTTTGTAGGTTGCCTGTTCACTCTGATGGTAGTTTCTTTTGCTGTGCAGAAGCTCTTTAGTTTAATTAGATCCCATTTGTCAATGTTGTCTTTTGTTGCCATTGCTTTTGGTGTTTTAGACATGAAGTCCTTGCCCATGCCTATGTCCTGAATGGTATTGCCTAGGTTTTCTTCTAGGGTTTTTATGGTTTTAGGTCTGACATTTAAGTCTTTAATCCATCTTGAATTAATTTTTGTATAAGGTGTAAGGAAGGGATCCAGTTTCAGCTTTCTACATATGGCTAGCCAGTTTCCCCAGCACCATTTATTAAATAGGGACTTCTGTCCCCATTTCTTGTTTTTGTCAGGTTTGTCAAAGATCAGATGGTTGTAGATGTGTGATATTATTTCTGAGGGTTCTGTTCTGTTCCATCGGTCTATATCTCTGTTTTGGTACCAGTTCCATGCTGTTTTGTTTCCTGTAACCTTGTAGTATAGTTTGAAGTCAGATAGCGTGATGCCTCCAGCTCCAGCTTTGTTCTTTTGGCTTAAGATTGACTTGGCAATGTGGGCTGTTTTTTTGTTCCACATGAACTTTAAAGTAGTATTTTTCCAATTCTGTGAAGAAATTCATTGGTAGCTTGATGGGGATGGCATTGAATCTATAAATTACCTTGGGAAGTATGGCCATTTTCACGATATTCATCCTTCCTATCCATGAGCATGGAATGTTCTTCCATTTGTTTTTAACTGATAGGAGAAATTCGACTCACATTATGGAAGTTAACCTTCTTAAAATCAATTGATTGATTTTAAATGATTGTAAACAATTATACAATTGATTGTACAATTGATTGGTTGTAAATGTTAGTCACATCTACAAAGTACCTTCACAGCATTGTCTAGACAGGCATTTGAACAAACAACTGTGAACTAAAGCCTAACCAAGCTTACAAAAATAAACCATCGCACAGGACAGATAGGAACAACTGGTGAATAAATTAAATAAAGTGCACTCGTTCATATTGTTTAGCACCCCAGGCCTTGAGGCTGACCTATAGATTATGTAAATCACTGTAGACAGATTATAGCACTGAAAACTTCACAATGGCTCTGTCTCTTATGGTATGTGCCATCACTCTGTTTTTCAGATAGATTAGAAATGTGCTGGCTTTTCTTTACTTGAAAATCATTGAGTCGATTTGCAGAATAATGAATTGGGAAATATCTATAACACATGGAGTGATTTTTATGTTTATGTTAACCTTATATGCCATTATTTCATATTCCAAGAAATGTGGGTGTATAATAGTTACTGGTATCGAAATACTTATTCCCAGCAGGCTTCAGTTTAATAACATTTATCTACAATTTCTTAAAATATTATGTTTTGCCAGATTACTTTATTGAATTTCATTTTAATTCTTCAAGTTTTCCCTGCCAATGTTTTCATGTGATGATAAACTGTAGAATTGAGAATCAAAGAATACATTGCATAAACCAGATGTTTTAGTTTGTCAGATAAGTTCTGCTGGTCCACCAGAAGAAACAAAGCATTTTCCCTAACAAGAAGACCAAGGTGAAGATGAAGATGAAGATGAAGACGAAGATGAAGAAAAAGAATAAGAAAAGCAACTGTGGCTACTGGGTTGAAATTTTAGTAGTAGTATTGTTGATAATAACAACAATAAGAAGAAGAATGAAAATGATAATTATTTTATTATAAGAGATTCTCATGGTCAGCGGCACAACTTTGCTCAAGCAAGTTGTAGTTCTAGAGTTTTCGTCTGTGGATCTTTGTCTCTAAATTTCTAGGTTTATGGTGTTTGCATCTGGATCTTCTTGAGCTTCATAGTTTTAGTTCATTGATTTTTTCTGTGGGGACTGTGGAGACACAGCCTTGATAACCTCCCTTGCTGTCCTGGGAATATAATAATGCTTTAAATGTGTACTTCTTGGCACACTCTTTATCTAATATCTGTGTGTTTTGTAGAGAAAAATGTAATACCTAATCCACCTTCTTGCCTGAGTCTCTATTATGCTCAGTGTGATAAATACAAACTTTATTGTATGTTATTATTTAATCACTGTGCATAAAATATTTCTCCTGAAGCTCCTATTTTTTAATGCTCCTTTTCTTTGTAAGCATACTTGCTATTCAATCTAATATTTCTGAATGTCTTCCAGAGTTTACAGACTTATTTAGCAAATTAAAATCCAGGCCTCCAGTCCTATTTGAATTTATGATAAACAACAAATATATTTTAGTATAATTATTTTCCAAATATTTCATATTGTATATTTAAACCAAAACTCTCTTTGTTGTTTATACAAAATTCAAATTTATCTGGGTGCTGGATTTTTTTCTGGCAACTCTACCTAGTGTACACAGCCTCTCACTCCACATCCTCTGCTAGTTTGGTACATATTGCCTGCTTTTCAATAAAGCCTTACCTGACTCTCTCTCCTGACTAGAATGATTGCATCCATACCTTTTTGTCCTGTAGATATTTTTTCTTATGTCTCTAATGACATTTAATATCATGATATATCTGATTACATTTGGGAGTTTCTTGTAGGCAGAGACAATGTTCTATTCATCTTTTTACCCACAGCACAGACACAATGCCTTAATCTTAAAAGGACATTAGTCAGTCATTGCTGGCTACATTAATATATGTTTGTTCCTTTGTTTGATTTAGCAATAGACTTTGAGAGAAAGTGCACAATAATAGTAATAATGACTAATATTTCTTGAGTGTTGTCTGTATTCTAAGCATTATTCTGTGTACTGTTTCTGCTATAATATATGAGTTACTGCAAAATCTCAGATTTTACAAAATCATGCATTAAATATAAGGTAGATAGAAGCAGAAAATTCAAATCATATACAGGTTTGTAATCAGAAAAACAACAATAACAATATTGATTCTAGTAACTATACTGGTTCATATTAAAAACAAGTTAAGTTTATAATAAGTAATAGAAAAAACACTACAATAAATCTAGTATTTTACATTAAAATTAACAAAATAGGGATGGGAATTTTATATAAGGGGTATAAGGAAGTGTTGTGGTTGTTCAGTTATGGAGATATGAGAAACATGTACAAATCAGGTAGAACTATGAAATAAGTATATTCAGGAAAGAGCATGGTGCCAAACTGAGCATCAGAGAAGAGCGATTGGGCATCACATACAACACTGCATGGTGCATGGTGTTACGGTTTGCTGTTTCCTGTTGTGTATGTCACTTTTTGTATAGCTGATTTTATCTTGAGGAACAAAGTTAAGTGAATAAAAAAAGCTGGGAAAATTTGGCATGGACCAACACAAAGTCCTTGTTATGTCAACATTATCCCTATTTACCGATTACCTATATGATTACTTTTATGAGTTAATGATTCTAAAATGCCTATGCAGTTAAGAACTAGTTTTTTTTTTTTTTTCATTTTCCTAGCTCTTTTATCATTTAGAAAAAATACCTGGGACAAAAACCAAAGTTAATTTTTAAAAATTTTTTATTATATTTTAAGTTCTAGGGTACATGTGCACAACGTGCAGGTTTGTTACATATGTATACATGTGCCATGTTGGTGTGCTGCACCCATTAACTCGTCATTTACATTAGGTATATCTCCTAATGCTATCCCTCCCCCTCCCCAAACCCCATGGCAGTCTCCGGTATGTGATGCTCCCCATCCTGTGTCCAAGTGTTTTCATTGTTCAGTTTCCACCTATGAGTGAGAACATGTGATGTTTGGTTTTCTGTCCTTGCGAGAGATTGCTCAGAATGATGGTTTCCAGCTTCATCCATGTCCCTACAAAGGACATGAACCCATCCTTTTGTAACATGTCTATGATAACATAGCTAGTGAGGATAGAGCCAAGTTTCTGGGATAGATTGCCTGAGACATAATCATAACTCTTGTCTATGAAGATATTTGTGTACTTTTGAATGGTTGTTCCTTATTGAAGTTGTAAATTGCGACGTTAGTGTTTTAAAACTTCCTGATTGATAAGCCTGGAAATATCAAAAGAATAACTAACTTTACATCCTCATGGTTCAGAACACAAAAGTATATAAAATTTAACATGTCAAATTCATCTCTAAGGTATCTTTTTTGAAGTACTGATTTTTAATATCAAAATACTGAAATTGATATGTAATTTATTAATAGTTACATGTTTTCTAAGCTCATTTATCATTCCCACTATATATGATATGACCTCAGATCTACGCAGCTAGGTCTTTGGTGGGAGTATGTATATTTTACAAATTTTCCTCCTTGCCTCTAGCCAAGTGGACACATTTTTCAAGTAGAGCAATAATATTTTGTTTCTCTGAAATTCAGAATTTTAGTTCACAGTTTTTACCCGGTCTGAATATGACTAGGATTATTTTATATAAATTCAAGAAAAGTGGGCAATAATATATCATCATATGAACAAAAGGGCAGAAAATCTATCTGTAATATGTGTATTTTCAGAGAGATGAGGGTACAAGCGATATTATAAATGTATTTTCTCACATACTGATGGTTTCCTGGTTCCTTGTTTCACCTAAGACTCAGCTATCCTTTGCACTTATGTTATAAGAACCACTCCTACCTTATTAAGAAAAGCTATTTCTTTACATAAAAAATAATGAATAAACCAAAATCATGTAAATAATGTTTTCTTTTACATGTATAGATTATTTTTTTGCAAAGAGCTTCTTTAAAATTACAGAATATAATTTTACAATACTATAGTTGATAACACTTAAATATCAATGCCACAAGAGTAATTTGTACAAAGTTAAATTATATTATGTGAATTCAGTAATCCTAATTTAAATTATTATCTTATGGAAAAGAAGCCCTCAGGTAACACTCAGCTTTCTTGGTTGAATCTTAACAGAATATCTTATAATAGTTGGAAATAAAAATTGACACTGTCTTTGGAAAAATAACTTACTAAACATTTTTACTATTTAAAAAGGGCTTTAGAACCCACGAAGAGTCAACACTCTAAAGAGATGAAAATATGAATATATCTTAAAAGAAATCTAGCACTGTTATTAAGAGTTTATGAAATTAGGGAAAATATTTTCTATTTAAATTTTTTGTTCTCAAATAATGTTGTGATGATTATTAAGAAATTACATTGAAAAATTAAATCGTTAAATGTTCTTTGAAACTCTATTTTTTACTCTAAAAAATGATAGTAGCTATTATTGAATATTCTTATTATTCATTTGCATGCAAAGTGATACATAATAAAATCAAAATCTTGATGTAATTTTCTCCTGATACCAACTTCAAATCTGCTGATTTCTGCCTCATGGTAAGTTAAGAAAGAGAGGCAGGGAAAAAAGTAAGAATGCATGATTCATTCCAGTAAAAAAAAATAGAATGTGAACTGGCAAAAGCTGGTGAGGACGCTCATCAAGAGTGTTAGGCAGTAAGTGGTTGTCAGAAACATCATTTAAAAGCCCCAATGACAGCTTCAGAATATCGTTTTCAAAGTAAAATAAATCGATATATTCAACAAAACTTGTTACTTTCCTCCTCTATTTTAAGCTATATTTTTATTGGCAGTGTGATTCTTCTCAGGCAGATTTGTAAATTAACAAGAACTCTAAGTAATTCAGAGTCAAGTTTGTAATTAGGAAACATTAAACTTCTATTTTTATTTTTTAAATAATAAAATTATTTTAGTAATTCCCAATGTCTGCTAGTTGCTTGCTCTACAGAAGGCTTTTCTGTTGTGTGTAAGTGCAAGTATTTTATTTGCTCATAAACCTTAGGAATATTTCCAATCTGGTGCTTAGATGTAGCATAATTTTTTTCTTAATTTTTGTGTCCATTCAATGCATGCCCTTTTATTCTACTTAATAATAAAGGCCTAAATTAAAGATCAACGTTTCAATAGCTGATCATAGTATTCATTTGAAAGCCTAGTTTTTATGCAAATTATTTATAAACTAATTTGAATATGAATTACTGGCAATTTTATAGCTAAAAATAATGTTATTGCCATAGTTGTGCCAAGAGGATAAGCAAGGGTATTTTGAATGATTTTAAAACTCCAGGCACTAACATTGTAAGATAATCTTGAGTGAATAAATCTGTGAATAACGCAAGAGTCTCTCTAGGCTTTTTCATATGGTCTGTGTTGTTGTAATGCTTTCTACACAGCAATGAGCTGCCTAATAATGTATTTTTGTTAATATAATAATTAAAAATAAAGAAATATATAATTTTTACAGTACAAAGTTCTGATGTGATATTAGACATATTTATAATATTTCTTACTTTTACACATCATTGCTAAATGGGAAATACATTTCAATTGCATTGAAAAAAAACCTTTGAAAAATGTATTTTATTAATTGATTCATTGATACATGTTTGTTTTTCACCATTTTATTCCAAGCACTCTTCTAGACCCTACAGATAAAGCAATGAACATAAGAAACAGATATCATCTTGTGGAGCTTATATTTTAGTTGGGGAGATAACAATAGCAAATGTGTATAGTGTTAGGTAGTGATAAGTTCCCTAGAGAAAACTAAGGTAGAAAGTTTGATAAGTTTGATAAGTTTGATAAGGAATATACCAGGTGTAGGAAGGATTTAATATAAAATATAGTAGATAATTTTTTACTGAAAAATTATAAATTTTGAGTAAAACTAGACAGATGTGAGGAAGCATTTCACCAAAGTAAACATTTTTTAGTTTACTACAAATAAAATTGTATTTTATTTCACTAAAATCAAACATTTTTAGATAAAATATTCCAAGAAGAGCAAAGGCCCTAAATATATTATCTAGCATGCCTGAAGAACAGCAAAGAGGCCAAGATGACTCACACAGAGTAGTGAAGTTGGTGAAATAACAAGAAATAAGGTCAACTAGAAAACAAGATGGTGGAGAGAAGTGGGTAAAATTGCATGGAACTTATATGGAGTTTACCTTTTGTCTAAGTGAAATGAGAATATTTGCAGGATTTAGTGCAAAAGAGGGTCATGCACTTTGACATGATTATTAAAACTGTGTTAAGTGTAGAATGAAGATGACTAATGCTAAAGTTAAGAAGACAAGTTAGGAAGTCATTAAAACAATGTAATGGAAAGATGATAGTGACTTGGAGCAGATAAATGCACTGCATATTAGGGTGGTCAGCTAGGACTGTATTTTGAAGCTACAGCTTTCCACCAAATTTGGTGGAAAATTGAATTGAAAATGTTTAGCATAAGAAAAATAAAACAATATACAAGGCTTTGGGATTATACTACTGGTACATATTCATTGAGTTAGCTAAAACTGTGGAAGTGACATATATCACGTGGCTGGAAAGGGGGATGAAAAATATTTAGTTTTGAACATGTGAAGTTACTTGAGATGCTTATTTGCCACCCAGGTAACAACACGAGTGAAATAGGAAAACATTTAGTTGAGATAATCAGAATCACATTTTATTTAACAGAATTTGTCATGCTACTCTGTTGATATAAAGGTGGAAGGGAGCAGTCCAGGCCAATGAGCTGGATTGGAAATAGGAAAATTTACTATCAATAAAAATATCATATGTAGTGGACACATGATTCATACTCTAACCAGACTCTAATGAGCAGAAGTATATCATTTAATACTGGGATCTGAAAAATAACCAATAAATAAATAAGCCTTGAACTAAAGACTTTTGGAGTTGATAGTTTTCTCTAAAATCACCTTTCCAGGAAACAAGCAGCTCTCAAAAAGACCAAACCCAACTGTTATGTATATTATTCATTACCCTGGTAAGAATTCATAACAATATGTTTCACCAGCATACAGATGATTATTTTGAAGTTTGCTCATAATTGTACAGAAAGGTATGGAGCTACCAGTTATCTCAGGTTACAAACTAGGATAATGAATGTTCCATCCACTTGAGTTCTTTAGTGAATTTTTAAGGGGGCTGAGTTTAAAATAAGTATCAGAGTGTAGTAGTTAAAATTCTTAAAATAGTCCTGCTCTTGGAAGCTCATTATTAATTTGATTGAAAGCTTCAAGGAAGCTCATTATTTGAATGACTTGTTATTCCTGGAAAAAATCACATTTTGTAAATATTGTTCATTTAACAATAACACCAGATATAGAAATTTCTCAGTCCTCTTTGGTCTCCACAAGTTTTTATTTCAATTTATTTTTATACAACTGGCAAAACTGGGTGTGTGTCTTTTGTTGATCTAATAATAAGTTGTGTCAAGTCAGCCAAGACTTTTATAGAAATGTTTACTATTGCCCACTTAAATACAATTGGTCTCAAGGCACACCTTTTATAAGCCAAGAATACAGACATAAACTACAATTTATATTTTAATTTATTTGGAAATCACTCCGGCTAGATCAGCCTCCCAGCCTATACAGTTACCATTGATCTCCTCCAATTATGGTAAGCAAACATATATGTCAGACAACTAGAATGTTCCCCACTGGAGTGTACAAAATTGTACACTCATTTTTCTCATGATACTTGCTAGATGCTTGGCAAAGGATATACACTGGATTATATTTTTAAAAACCAATATAACATGCTTCAATTAAATAAATTTATTAACCTGCTGTTGTGGCAAATAAGAAAGAATTAAGAAAAATGCATGTGGGAAAGATCAAAACACTAATCGGAGGGAAGCTATATAACAAACATAATGCCCTCCGTGAACTACTGGTCAAGATCTATGTTTTTCTCTTTAAATGATGTAACTCATCTTGCTCTCATTTTGTAGTCACTCCTCAATAATGGGAATTGACATTGTCCCAACACTATGTCTTCATTTTGAAGGACTGGAATATCGTTAAATGGACAGTTACTAAATATGGAACATTGGGAAAAGAATAATTAAAGTCCCATGCACCTCCCTATCCTTATCCATTGACCCACAAATATCCATGTAGCACACAATTTATACCCTAACACAAAAGAAAAAAACCTAAATATTAAGCATTACTGTCAAGTTAAATATGTATATAACATTAAGCAGTTTTAAGCACCAAATCATTCCCAGTTGCCCACTCTTTTTCACTGGTGAGGGCTACAGAAAGATGTGCAAGTGTGGAACTAAGGGTAGCACCCATTTACATGGGAAGGAAAGTCTAATGTAATCAGCTGAGCAAATAGTACACTTTTTCATTAAATAAAATAAAATAATAATAGTTATTTTTCTTTAAAAATGTATAAAGTAACTGATTTTCTAAGTTATGAATGTATTATACAAACAAATTTAATAATAATGAATTTAGCTGTACCTGAGAATATTTATACTTGACGATGTTTCTATTACATGAACACACATGGTATGACAGTCTCAGTTTGGTCAGAAAACTGACCGTATATGTGCTATAAAATAAAGACAGATGTAGAAATAAGAGTTTACTTGTATGCAGATGAAAGTGAGGAAAAGTAGATCTGGAATACTGCCCCTGATGCATATGAGAAACTGGCATTATTGAAAGATCTAAGGGGCATAGCGTCTGGCTACCACTATGAAAGAGGAGCAAGCAGAGAGGTCTGTGAAGCCATTGGCCTACCCCAAAACATCAAAGCATAATCTCAGAAGTGAAAATTACTATTCTGACATAACTAGTTACCATTTTCGAGAGTCAGGGATCATGAGAAAGTCTGCCAGGCCATCTCATCTGACTACAACATGCCCCATGAATAATGCTTTTTCTTTGTTTTCCTCATTCATTTTCCAAATATTTTATAAATTCCTCTCATTGACAAACTCTAACCCAAAATGCATAGGTAATGAGATTCTGGAAAACCTATAACAGGCTCTTTTGCATTGCACAGAGGAATGTGGGGATAATACTGAGTAGACCAGCTAATACAGTACAGCCCACCTCCTCATAGACTCAGAATATATACATAACAATAACAACATCACACTTTACCTTAATTTGATGCAACTATCTCTCGCACCACGAAAGTCATGCTTACCTCCACCATAAATGGAGACATACCTCCCGAATGCCACTTTATATTTATTGATATTTATTTGTTTATAGCTCATTCACTATTTCAATGAGCTATCCTGATTTGTAATACTGAATTAAATACTGAAATATGTAGAAAATCTTACTATATAAGAAATATGTAGGAAATCTTACTATCTTACTATGTAGAAAATATGTAGGAAATATTACTAACTTACTGTGAGGTAGTAAAAAAAGAGTTAAATAAAAAATTGGTTTCATATATTTCATATATACTTATTACACTCATGCACATGCACACAGACACACACACACAAACACCATGCACACATAAAACAATGATTACATTTGTGTTGCAAATTATTTCATGGACGATTTGGAGTAAAAGGAGCCTCACCTATATAAACTTCCTGGTTTCTTGACCAGCATATTCTGACTGTGGGAGATATATTAACATCTATTTGTTTCTAGTTCAGATATTCTACTACCTGAAACTAGAACTAAGTATTCAAAATGTTATTCTACTGCGCCTTTAGGCCATCTTCTTTATTTAGCTCAAGTAACACCAATGAGTTCTGTGGTCTAGATACTGTGTTTTGAATTACAATGAGTTACATTCAGGAAGATATCTTATTATTCCATAATGCTGTGTGGATTACCCTGAGAGCAAATAACATTTTATAAATATATAGATAAGTGTTTTGGCAGAAGCACTGTAGGTAGGGAATGAAGTAAATATATCCAGGTAAGTTTCTTAATGTCTGACTATCAGAAGGGCCATGTAAGGATCTTAGTGAAACCTTGTAAAACCAAGACAGCAATTTATCCACAGAATATTATAAAAACATAATCATTAAAATTTCTGAATACAGTAAATAGAGAAATCTTTGTTCATGAAAATCTACTAAATCTTAACAAGAACAGTGGATGTCTGTGTCATTTGTGGTATTATCTCTTACCTTACTGCAGCCCCTCCCACTCATTTTTCTTAGGGAAACTCTATACTGGTAACGTGCAGCCAAACATACAGGGTTCCCCTATTCTCCAAACAGCCAAGGTGTTGTTTTTCACCCTTTCACTCAAGCGCATTTTGGAGAGGCTCTATTCCAGGTAGACATGGCTGAGACAAGCAGGTCTCCCTTCCTCTAGCCAAGTCCTCTAGAAGTCCTACCCCAGGTATAACAGGCCAAAGGCCCAGGTTTGCTACTCCCAAATCTCCAGTGCCCTCTCATACAGCAAGGCTGTCACTCTAGGAAAAGCAAGTTTCTGCCCCAACCTCTGGTCCAGTAGAGCAGGGAATCCACATGATGGAAAGGTGGAACATGAGGATGAGGAGATTCAGAGATTGGTCTGAAAGGATGGCACTGACATGACTAGATAGCCAAATGAAAAAGAAAAAAAAAATGAAGTTGGACTCCTACCTCACACCATATGCAATGTTAAATTAAAATGCTTTAAGGCTAAAATAAAAGCTAAAGGTACAAAACTAAAGAAAACATAGCACAAATATGGGTGACATTGGCTTTGGCACTTTCTTTCAGCTTTGACATTTTTAAATTTTTATTTTAGATTCAAGGTGTTCATGTGCAGGTTGTTAAAAGGGTATATATAGTATGATGCTGAGAATTGGACTTCTACTGATCCCATCACCCATATAGTGAACATAGTACCCAAAAGGAAGTTTTTTAGCCCTTGTACTCTCCACTCTTCCTTTTGGAGTCCCCAGTGTCTATTGTTTTCATCTTTATGTCCATGTGAACACAATGTTTAGCTCTCACTTATAAATGAGAACATGCAATACTTTTTTGTCTCTACTTTAATTCACTTAGGGTAATGGCCTCCACCTGCATCCATGTTCCTGCAAAGGACACAATTTCATTCCTCTTTATGGTTGCATAGCATTTCATGGTGTGTATGTACCACCTTTCCTTTATCCAATTCACCATTGATGGGCACCTAGGTTGGTCAAACATCTTTGGTATTGTGAATAGTGCTGCAATAAACATGTGAGTACACGTGTATTTTTGGCAGAATTATGTATTTTCCTTTGGGTATATACACAGTAATTCAATTGCTGGGTCGAAGGTAGTTCTATTTTTAGTTCTTTGAGAAATCTCCAAACTGCTTTCTAAAATGGCTGAGCTAATTTACATTCCCACCAACATTATGTAAGCATCCCCTTTACTCTGCAATCTCACCAGCATCTGTTGTTTTTTGACTTTTTAATAATGACCATCTGACTTGTGTGAGATGGTATTTCGTTGTGGTTTTGATTTACATTGCTCTGATGATTAGTGAAGTTGAGCATTTTTTTCATGTTGTTGGCTGCATGTATGTCTTTTTCTTAAGAAGTATCTGTTCGTGCCCGTTGCCCACTTTTCAATGGGATTATTTGTTTTATTTCTTGTTGATTCATTTAAGTTCTGGATATTAGTCCTTTGTTGGATACATAGTAAATATCTTCTCTCATTCTTTAGGTTGTTTGTCTACTCTTGATAGTTTCTTTTGCTATGCAGAACCTCTTTAATTTAACTAGGTACCATTTATCAATTTTTTGTTTTTGTTGCAAATTGCTTTTGAGGACTTAGTCATAAATTCTTTGCCTAGGTTGATGTCCAGAATAGTATTTTCTAGGTTTTCTTCTAAGATTTTTTATAGTTTGAGGTCTTACATTTAGGTGTTTAATACATCTTGAGTTAATTTTTGTATATGGTGAGAAGCAGGGCTCCGGTTTTATTCTTCTGCATATGGATAACCAGTTTTCCCAGAATTATTTATTTAATAGGGCATTCCTTCCCCATTGCTTATTTTTGCTGACTTTGTTGAAGATCAGTTGGTTGTAGGTGTACAGCTTTATTTTCTAGGTTCTCTATCCTCTTATATTGGCCTATGTGTCTGTTTTTGTACTAGTATCATACTGTTTTTGTTACTGTAGCCTTGTAGTTTAGTTTGAAGTTGGGTAATGTGATGCCTCAGGCTTTGTGCTTTTTGTTGTTGTCGTTTGTTTTGTTTTGTTTTGTTTTGTTTCTTAGAATGGTTTTGGATATTTGGGATATTTGGGATCTTTTTTGGTTGGAATTTTAGAATTTTTTTTCTAGTTGTGTAAAAAAATGGTGGTAATTTGATGGGAATAGCATCAAAACTCTAGATTTCTTTGGGCAATCAGGCCATTTTAATAATTTTTAAAGTTTTTATGTGGTATTGCATTCAGTTTGCTAGTATTTTGTTATGGATTTCTGTATCTATCATATTGGCCTGTGGTTTTCTTTTTTTGCTGTGTTCTTGCCAGATTATGGTATCAAGTGGGATCTTGTTTCTTATAATAAGTTAGACAGGAGTCCCTCCTTCTTAATTTTTTTGAAATAGTTTCAGTAGGATTGGTACCAGCTCTTCTTTGTATATCTGGTATAGTTCAGCTGTGAGTCCATCTGGTCCTCAGCTTTTTCTGGTTGTCAGGGATTTTTTATTACTGATTAAATTTCAGAATTCATTGTTGATCTGTTCACATCTAGAGCACAGCAACTAAAGGAGGAAAAGTCAATAATGTGGATGTTTTTAAAATTAGAAACTTTTGTGCATAAAAAATATAATAACAAGAAAATGAAAAAAGCATAGATTGGGAGAAAGTATTTTCAAATTACATGTCTATAATCTATGTATCATCTATCTATCATCTATCAATCATCATTTTTTTTTTTTGAGACACCATCTCGCTAACGCCATTTCTGGTCTTGAACTCCTGGCCTCAAGGCACACTCCCACTTTGGCCTCCAAAAGTGCTGTGAATTCAGGCATGAGCCACTACATCCAACCTTATATGTATATAATAAGAGAAGTATATCAACAATATAAAAAACCCTTTAACCCTATTTTTTAATATAAAAATTTAAATAGATATTTTATTTCAAATAAGATACACAAATGGCCAATAAGCAGCACATGAAAGGATATTTAATGTTATTAATCATTAGGAAAAGGCAAATCAAAATCACAATGAAGTCACATTTCACATTTTCTTGAAGGCTTTAATTAAAAAAATAAGATAGATAATAACAAGTATTGGTAAGGATGTCCAGAAATTAAAACCATCAAACATTGCTGGTGGGAATAGAAAATAACACAACTACTTTGCAAAACACCTTGACACATTATCAAAATGTTAAACATAGACTTACAATGTAACCCACCAATTTTACTCCTAGGGATATAACCAAGAGAATTGAAGAAACTTTATACAAATGAAAATTTATACATGAATATACATATTGACATTTTTGTTAGTATCAAAAAGTGGAAATGATCCAAATATCTACCAAGTCATGAATGGATAAATATTTTATATCAATGCAATGGAATATCAATCAACAAAAAATGAATAATATATTATTACATGCTACAACAAAGATAGAACTTGAAATATGTTGTGAAATATCCATTCACAAGAAACTACATATTAAAAGAGTTCAAATATATAAATTGTCCAAAATAGACAATATTATAAGAACAAAATGCAAGCTAGTGGTTACTGGGAAGAGGGGACATGTGGGTGAAGTTTAGAGTGATTGCTAATAGATGCAATTAGGATATTTTTGGTATTGACAAAAATATTCTAAAATTAGATGTGATCATGTCTATATAATCATGTGTGAATATACTAAGAACATTCAATTGTGTACTTTAAATAGGTAAATTATATGGTATCTTAATTACATCTTAATGAGGCTGCTAAAAATTAATTATAACAGAAAAGAAAGGTGTCCATTTTCTAATGAGGATAAAAATGTCACAGTAGAATTGGTTCGATGTAATCAACATGTTTTCAAGTGGCTTGCAATTTCCCTTGTGCATCTATGCTGTAGGAGGAACCACTGATAGTTTCTGCTGTTGGCTATGACCAGATCAGCCTCATTAAATAGAAATTATTATTGTTGAATTTATAAATAACCTTCTCGCTGTTGTGATCAACACTCTGTAGTGAGTCCATAGAACAAGGACAAAAGCTACTGGAGGAAAAGCTTACTGGAACCCAGATAACTTACCCTGATTACCTGATTACTGAGAGCCTTATTTTTCTGTGCTTAACTTTTGATGTACACTCTTTTGGGAAACAAACCTTCTCAAATATTTGTCAAATTGAGAGGTCTCTTCACGTAGCTCTTTCCAGACCTCCTTATTATCCAATGTCCATTCTTTTTCCTCCTAAGGTTTTGACCTTTCAGCAAATTATCAGCTATGTTCCATGTGTTCATGTCAATTCATGCTTACCTCTCCCTTCAGATGAAGTCAGCAACTGGAGGTGAAGAGTTAAGTTTACCCACTTGGAGGATTTTCACTTTTGCACTTGTTCACTTTCAAGTGGCACTAGTATGTTTATTAGCATTATCCTAAATTAGATCTCATTCATTTTTCTTCCTCAGTTAAGCGACTGTAGGAAATACTCCATGGGGCATTGTGGGTTTAAGGTGAGAAGGCAATGTGGAAATGTGTTCCAGAAACATCTGATCTACTTCCTTAGGCAACTTACATGCCTTTCCAACACCTGTTACCTTATATGCTCACATGCACATTTTCATTTGACAATAGACTGCTGCTAATGCGCTCAAATTTATGGCTTTATGGCTCAGATCTCTAGAGTCTAACTGAGATAGACCAGTTACATAGTAACCTGAAGGTTCATGCTAAAGCACTCTATTTCTACCATCTGCCAAGTTAACAAAGGATATTTTTCCAAAGAACACACTCTATATTCAATGGCTTATATTTGCTACAAACTACTTAGGGTATATACATTATAGTTCACTAGTGTTGGTCTTCCTAAAACATTTCTATTTACCATAGACACTTCATCCACAATCGGATCTGCTGTATCATATGACCCAAGTATTAGAGCACCTTGTTCCACAGTCCGAATCTGTTTCTCTCCTGTGAAACTCAAACCAAATATGTGTTACTTGGTAAATGAATTTGTAGAAACACTCTACAAAGTATCAATAGGTGCTGCCAAAATCTAGAGTAGGGTAGATATTAAGGGGATGGTGAGTTTGAGGTATCATTTTCCCTTTATACTTCCTGGAAGCCCTGGCCTATTTGCTGTGTCTTTTGTAATTTGATCAAGAGGCACAGCTTCTTTCAGGTGGCCCAATTTATCCACAAAACTACAAAATTGCTCTAACTCTGATATATATGTAGATATATATATATATATATATATATCAGAGGTGTACAGCTTTATTTTATTGTGTATATATGTATATATATACACACACATATGTATATATAATTGATTGATATATATCCAATCAAATAATCACTCTCTCATCATTCATATTGTCCTTTCAAAACTGTAAGTAGTAACATCTCCTACTCTTATTTACTACAGGATTATTTCCTCTGTGCTTCCCCTAAATCTACTCCCTATCGTGTAAAATATCTTTGATAGAAACTGAGTACAGTTAATTATTTCCTTCTTCACAGGATCCTGAAGGACTGAATATATGTTATCATTGTATTTTAGTAGTTTACAATATTACTAATGAAAAATGAAATTTTATTTTATGAGCTTTTTATCTTGCTTTAATATTTATATTTTAGAAATAATTTAGCTGAATGCTTTAAGATATGGAGAAAAGAAATTTAGATTATTTTTTCCTTTCCATGTTTTTTGTTGTTTTTGTTTTCTTTTAGAACCAAGATCTCATTCTGTTACCTGGCTGGAGTGCAGTGTAGTGGTTATGGCTCACTGAAGCCTTGAACTCCCTGGCTCAGGTAATCCTCCTGCCACCTCAGCTTCCAGAATCACTGGGATTACAAGCATGAGCCACTACACTAGACAAGATTAAAATTTTTTAATATTGATTTTTGGTAACTTGTATTCAAAAAATTTTCCTTGGCATGTTGTTTGCCTCTCAGCTCAGGTATTTATTTTTCTCTAATTAAAATTTTGATTATTACTTTCCTACTATTTCTTTAAGATTATTATTCATTAATGCCTCATAACTGAGAATTACACTTCTACTTTGTATATACATATCAATTATTATCACTCATAATTCTGATTACTTTTTCATTTTCTATTGTATCAATATCCATCTTCGGTTTGACTTTAAAAATACAGATTGCACATTCTTTTGTGTCAAATTTGCTTTCTGTTGACTTTTAATGTAGAATTCAGTCTTTCTACTAAAATTTTACAGAATTTGCTGGCTTTTATTATTCTTGTTTGTTCTCATTTCTTCTCAGGCTTTTCTTTTGTCTTTTTAATCTGTCCTACATTATAATGAATCTTTCTTATTTATAGAAACACCATAGACTACTACTGTACAGAGAGCAGAAAACAGAACTTCCTATTGCTTACCTTGGCTTCTGATTCTGAGAAAATTAGAGAAAAGCTTTCTTTACAAGTCTTAAAATTAGTCTCATTTTCCGATTTTTAAGTGCTTGATGACACAAAAATGCTCTCTGGCTTACAATTTTCTCTTTATCCTTATTTATATGTGAAATAGAATAAATTTATCCAGTGCTTTACATTGTCCTCAATCTGCTTCTGAGCATGCCTTTTCTGGGAGACTTCTCTTATCTAAAGCTGGATCCCAGATTTCTGTGTGTAGCCTATGGTAGAAATCCAGCAGGGGTTAATCTATGATAGTGATAAACTTGGACAATGTGGTAGCATTTCCTGCCCCATTCCTTGTTTATCAAAATTTATGAAGAACATGAATGCCCTGAAGAATCGAAGGCTACTAGTAATTACTTTCTATAGACCAAGTACAGAGAGGACAACTTTGATTCAGCATGTACAGCTCCCAGGGAATTTTAGTCTCCATTTCTTGTTGTAAAATGTACAATTATACATTTTCTTTTCTTCAGTAACATGGTAGAGATTACAATTTGTATTTTCTGGTGGATTAGAAATCTATTCTCAAAAAATGAGTGTCCCAAATCAAGTAAATGTAGGCTTTGCACTTTCAAGCCTAGGGTGAGAAGAATGATGTGAGGTGTGTCTTCTTCCTCCGAAATTGTTTAGCATGTATTTCCTTCCTTCTGATACTAGATGCAGTATCTTTACTGTTTTGCCTATTCTATGAGCATTATATTATGTGGCAATTATTCTCATAGTGTAGCAGATTCAGATTCTTTTTGTTATTGCTGTGAACAAAATTATTTGTTTTTACATCAGCAAGTTTTCAAGGATGTTTTTGTTGAAAGAAATCAAGGAATAGCTATTAGACTTCAGAATGTTTAGACCTGAAGTCTGCCTAAGTTTTTGACAAGCTAACATTTGTCCTTGTGACAGGTGTCCTGAATTTCAACATAAGTACATCTGTCCATTGCCACAAAAGGTGTTGCATGGGGTAATGGTAAAGAACAGACAAATAAAAGCAGATTTATCTAATAGTACTACAAATACTAGGAACCATATGCTCCCTAGAATAAATAGCATTAATTATACCAGGAACATTTCAATTTTTACAGAGTGAGCCTAATGTCATAGAGTGAATGCTAATTGTTCCTTCTGCAGTAAAAGTTCGTTGTTTGTAGGTTGTGGCTTCCTGTGATGTCCAGTTTCTCTTCCTGAATATAAGCCTGTCAGTGAATTTAAGCACCTATTAGGAAATTAAATATCTTGATCATGATAATTAAATCAGTTTATCTGATCTTTTGATAGTGTAGCAAAATGAACTGTCCAGAAAGTAGAGAATTTCAGACTGATTGCATCTTGGCTATATCTTTCTATTGATATTAACTAGAAAAATGAAATTATCACTGCCTTTTACCATTGGTATAAGTAGAATATCCACTTGTGAACTTGTTTTCAAACTTAAGTTATAGCAAATATTGAAAAGAATTTTATGTAACAAAATGTAGTGTTTAAATGTACAGCAATGCTAGAAGTAGAAAAATACTTTTGCCAAAGTGTAGTAGTCATAAAATCAAAATTAGCAATTATGTTATTATACCTATTTTCTAAAAATACCATGTTATCATATGTATTTCAATGTAAGCATATAGGCCAAGATCTTTACTATTAAATATAGTTTCTAACATAACGTAGTTTTAAATACAATTACATGATTTGGAGATTTTCTAAAGATTATATTTTCCCATGTATTTCTTAATCATAGAGTGTTCTTTTGAAGTTGTGAAAAGTAGAGTTCCTGATGCAGAGGAAGTAAGCCTCAAAGTGGAGCTTAGCGCACTGGGTTCTTGGCTTTGCCCAGGAAAGAATTCAAGGGCAAGCCAATGGTAGAAGAAAACAGCTTTATTGAAGAGACAGTGTTACAGCTTTGTGACTGCTTCTGCAGAGCAGGAATATGATGTAGGCAGAGAGTAGCAGCTCAGGGAAGTTTTGCAGTCATATTTATACCCACTTTTAATTGCACATAGATAAAGAGGTGGTTTATGCAGAAATTTCTAGGCAACATAAGGACACATGTACTTACGTTGAATCTATAGGTAAAGGGTAGTAACATTTGAGTCATTGGGTCATTGCCATGGAAAAGGCAATAACTTCTGAGTGTCACTACAGCAGCAGTAACTTGACATGGCATGATGGTGGGTGTGTCTGATGGAAAGCTGCTTAAGCCCTGGTCCTCTTTTTGCCAGTCCTTCACCTGACCCAGAGTCCCAGCCCTGTCTCTGGAGTCAAGTCCTGGCCCCTGCCTCAAAACTATATGGAAAATAATGATAGATGTTAAACAAGAGTTTTCAATATAAACTTGGATTGATATTTATTATTTTATTCAACAAATATTTTAAAAGTATAATAATTTTCTAAATTACATTTATGTTATAAGTATTAGTCCTCCAAGAAGTGCAAATTTTCAATGAAAAGTGTAAACGGATATATTTATACAAGGATAAAGACATACTTCTTGATAAGATAAGAAACAAATTGTCTTTTCTGCTAGTAAAGACATTGGTATGTGAGAATAATTTTAATTTGTAAAACAAAATGAAATACTAAAAAGCAGATAAATCATTCTGTTGCTTTCACAAATATAAACTATAATTACTGTTAATGGCCCCTGTGGCCCTAAATAAAGTAGATGGAATGAAACATATTAAGGATTATTTTGAGCTCTGGAAAATTACTATACATGTGAGATAACTTCAGAGTTTTACTTTCACTCTAATGAAATTTTGCAATTTGAATAATAAAACTGTCAATTAGTATTTTATGCTTGGATTATATATTAATGTCTTGATTATTTAGTCGTGGGATGGGCAAAGTACTGCTCACAGGACAAATTCAAACCACCACTGATTTTGTACATAATGTTTTATTGAAACAAAGATACGTTTTCTCATTTAGGTTTTGTCTATGTGTATTAGTCTGTTATCATGCTGCTAATAAAGATATACCTGAGACTGGACAATTTACAAAAGAAAGAGGTTTAACTTGATTTACAGTTCCACATGGCTGGGGAAGACTAACAGTCATGGTGCAAAGCAAAGAGGGGCAAGCCACATCTTACATGAATGGTGGTGGGCAAAGAGAGAGAGCATGTGCAGGGGAACTCCTCTTTATAAAACCATCAGAACTCCTGGGACTTATTTACTATCACGAGAACAGCATAGGAAAGACTTGTCCTCATGATTAAATTACCTCCCACCAGGTCCCTCCCACAACATGTGAGAATTCAATATGAGATTTGGGTGGGGACACAGCCAAACCATATTCCACCTCTGGCCCCTTCCAAATCCCTTGTTCTCACATTTCAAAACCCATCATGCCTTCCCAACAGTCCCCCAAAGTCTTATTTCTGTATTAACTAAAAAGTCAGCAGTCCAAAGTCTCATCTGAGACAAGGCAAGTTCCTTCCACCTATGAGCCTGCAAAATCAAAAGCAAGTAAGTTACTTCCTAGATACAATGGGGGTACAGGGAGTACAGGCAAATACAGCCATTTCAAATGGGAGACAATGGCCAAAATAGAGAGGCTACAGGCTCATGCAAGTCCAAAATCCAGTGGGGCAGTCAAATCTCAACGTTCAGAAATGATCTCGTTTAACTACATGTCTCATATCCAGGTCATGCTGATGCAAGAGGTGGGTTCTCGTGGTCTTAGGCAGCTCCATCTCTGTGGCTTTGCAGGGACAGCCCCACTCCTGTCTGCAGCTTTTCAAGATGCATGGTGTAAGCTGTCAGTGGATCTAGCATCCTGGGCTCTGGAGAATGGTGGCCCTCTTCTCACAGCTCCACTAGGCAATGCCCCAGCAGGAACTCTGTGTGGGGGCTCCAGTGCCACATTTCCCTTTCTCACTGACCTAGCAGAGGTTCTCCATGAGGGTCTTGCCTTGCCCCTGCAGCAAACTTCTGCCTGGGCATCCAGGCCTTTCCATACATCTTCTGAAATCTAGGTGAGGTTCCTGAACAACAATTTTTGACTACTGTGTACTCACAGGCTCAACACCACATAGAAACTGCCAAGGCTTGAGGCTTGCACCCTCTGAAGCAACAGCTTGAGCTGTACCTTGATCACTTTTAGTCACACTGGAGCAGCTGGGATGTGGGGCACCAAGTCCCTAGACTGCACACAACAGAGGGACCCTGGACCCAGCCCATGAAACCATTTTTTCCTCCTAAACCTCTTGGCCTTTGATGAGAGGGGCTGCCACAAAAGTCTCTGGCATGCCCTAGAGACATTTTCCCCATTGTCTTGATGATTAACATTTGGTTCCTCATTACTTTTGCAAATTTCTGCAGCTGTCTTGAATTTATCCTCAGAAAATGGGATTTTCTTTTCTATTGCATGTTCAGGCTGCAAATTTTGTATTCTATAAAATATATAGATAATTTGTATGAGAATATATACAATTCTGCAAATTTATATATATTATATAATATATAAATATATAGATAATTTGTGCAAATATACATAATTCTGCAAATTTTCCAAATTATGTTCTGTTTCCCTTATAAAACTAAATGCCTTTAACAGCACCCAACTCACATCTTGAATGCTTTGCTGCTTAGAAATTTCATCTGCCAGATACCCTAAATCATCTCTTAGAATTTCTCCTGCCAGATACCCTAAATCATCTGTTCGAAGTTTCACAGATCTCTAGGGCAGTGGCAAAATGCTGCCAGTCTCTTTGCTAAAACATAACAGGAGTCATTTTTGCTCCAGTCCCAACAGGTTCCTCATCTCTATCTGAGACCACCTCTGCCTGGATTTCATTGTCCATATCATTATCAGCATTTTGGTCAAAGCCATTCAACAAATATCTAGAGGTTCCAAACTGTCCCACATTTTCCTGCCTTCTGCTGAGCCCTCCAAACTGTTCTGACCTCTCTCTGTTACCCAATTCCAAAGTCACTTCTGTCTTTTCAGGTATCTTTTCAGCAGCACCTCACTCTACTGGTACCAATTTATTGTATTATGCTAATGAAGACATACCCGAGACTGGGCAATTTACAAAAGAAAGAGGTTTAATGGACTTACAGTTCCACATGGCTGGGGAGGCCTCACAATCATGGTGGAAGGCAAGGAGGAGCACATCACATCTTACGTAGATGGCGGCAGGCAAAGAGAGAGAACTCGTGGAGGGGAATTCCTCTTTATAAAACCATCATATCTTGTGAGACTTATTCATGAGAAGAGCTTGAGAAAAACTTGCCCCCATGATTTAATTACTGCCCACTGGGTTCCTCCCACAACAGGAGAGAATTCAAGATGAGATTTGGATGGGTACACAGCCAAACCATATCATTATGCCTACTTTTTTGTCATAGACTATGTGGACCACAAAGTCTGAAATATGTACTATCTGAACTTTTATAGAATATAAACTTTACTGTATATTAATAGCAGTACAAATATGAGAAACTTTTGTTCTAATTATTCTGTTGAAAATAAATTGTGGAAAAAAAACTTGAAATGCTTAAAAGGCACTAAGACATTCATGAGGATATTTTTGATAATTTAAAAAAAATGCTTATAAAAGACCCAAATTTGTGTTGTTTTATTTTTTGCATAGAGTAGTATATAGATTCTAGTAATTATACCTATTAAGAATATGTGATAATACTCATATGTATTATTAAAGTAATATTTTCATTATATACAATTTATGTATTCAGTGATTATAAAGACAAAATACAATAAAATAATTACCATAGTTTGGAAGCTAGTGGTTATATGATTTTTTTTCTCTGTTTTCAAAAAATTCTGTTTTATGCTTAAAATATGCTCTTTTTAAACAATTCTTTTCATTTTTATTTTATAAATAATATCTTGCTCTGTTGCCCACATTGAAGTGAAGTGAGTGGGCAATCATAGATCACAGTGGTCTTGAACTCCTGGGCTCAAGCAATCCTCCAACCTCAGCCTCTCAACCCTCAAACTCAGTTCTCTCAGCTGGAACTATAGGCACATGCTACCATGCTTATGCCTTTTTCCTTCCTTTCCTTCCTTTCCTTCATTTCCTTCCTTTCCTTCTCTTTCTTTTCTTTCTTTCTCTTTCTTTCTTTCTTTCTTTCTTTCTTTCTTTCTTTCTTTCTTCTTTCTTCTTTCTTTCTTTTCTTTCCTTCTTTCTTTCTTTCTCTCTCTCTCTTTCTTTCTTTATTTTCTTGAGATAGGGTCTTTCTTAGTTGTCCTTGCTGGTCTTGAACCCCTGGCTTCAAGTGATCCTCCCACCATGGCCTCCCAAAGTAAGATTTGCTCTTAGAGTGAAAAAGATATAAATCATTATGCCCTCAGTTTTTGTTTTTTTGTGTGTTTAAGGTATATTTTAAAATACATGATAAATATACCGACATTGCAGCTATCACATTTAATATAACAGGCTTTTGATATCAAAAATAAATTTAGATATCAACTAATCTACATTTCCAATTAAATACAAAATTTTTCTGGAAAGTAACTGTCAAGTCATTTTTCATCTTCCTCCTCATCATTTCAATGACAAGAGCTTATAATCAGACTACTGTATATACCAGAATCTAAAGCTAGAAAATAAATCTCTTTCATATAACTACTTACTTAAATGTCGCATATTTTTTTTCAAAGTGATTACCTTTAAGTATCATAAGAGATGAAAATAGTTTATATAGACTGAAGTTTCTTAGTTTCCTATCTATGACATGAATGTATTTCAAGACATGCTCCATGCTTTTCCTGGATGTGCTTATAAATGGATGCTGGTCGAGTTTTGATGAGAATCCACAGGCTTCAGTCATGTCTCAGAAAATGCAGGTGACAGATAGAATAAAGGTCACTACGATCAATCACTCGCCCAAACTTACTAATGTCTACAAATCCTATTTATTGTTCTGGGCTGCTAGGAATACTTTTGTTTTCAGAAATGCTGGATAAGTGCCCTTCTGTAGACAGACATATTTGTTGTATGGTTCTGTAATTCTGAATGTAATTTATTTTTTTTTTGTTTTTCTGTTTTGTAGCATGTGAGTTCACCCTAAAGTATTTAATGTGTAAGAGGGACTTTTGAAGCTTTATAAATTACAGATTGTGACTGCAAGTGTCAGAAAATTCTACTTGTTTTAGATTATCATCCTTATTAATGTCATCTAATATGTTTGTTTAAGTCTGAGATATTGTGAAGGAAAAACATACTCCAATTTATCAGCAGTTAATTTAGCAACTTATAGAGAAAATCAGTAAATACAGTTTTAAAATAACTGTGGATCTGTTATTTACTCTCATTGCTTTGCTGCTATGATATTGGGAAAATGAATCTACAGTTACTCTCTGAATCGTCATCTGTCCTATTATTATACCTTTCTAAACCACTAATGCATGCTTTCAGCTCCCAATTCCTCAATGATATGGCCAAGTGGTATATATATATATATACACACACACACACACACACACACACACACATACATACATATATATAGACACACATATATATACATATATATGTACATATGTATACATATATATATATATATATGACCTACTAAGTATTTGTGATGTGTTCTTACTCTTGAAATTACTTGGTGCTGAGCCTTTATGCATGTTTATGTTGTCTTAACTAGAAAAATCTCAAGTATATCTTTGTAATTTTAACTATATCTTTGTGAATGTTTACAATGTTTTTATTATTGGTGTCACTGCAGACGTCCAACTAACATAGAAATAATGCAGATATATTTTTTTACATACTCACTGATTATGCAAGAAAATGTGGTTTAATATTTTACTGACTTCTGGAGGTAGTGGGGAAAAGTATCTATGATGAAATGGTACTCAGTTTTTTGAAGCTAAATGGATGTTCAAAAGACTCAACATGTTAGTAGGATAAACTTATATTTTAAAAATGCCAAGAGTGGAATTGCATATATTGACAAGGCATTTATTATTAACGAATGTATTTTAGTTTGTTTACATTGACAAAGGCGACATCAATTTTCCCAGTTTCACTAAATATGTAGTATATATAGTCTACAACTTCTTTCTCTTTACATACAAACTGAAATTGAATCTAGCTATAAAGCATATTTTTTGGCCATTTTTCTCAGTGTTAAAATTGTGTTTGAATTTTAGAAATTGAATGGCACTCTATCCCTTGAATAAATAAACACATGAACTAAAATGCAAAGTAAAATTTACAATTCTCTGATGCGAATTCTCTAAGTTTTATTGAATATGAATAATCCAGATATTTTAATTATATGTGAAGAATATATATCAAATACTTTTGTAAAACAAATTACAGAAAATATATACTGAATGGCTGCTTTTTGCTCATATGTATAAAATAAATTATTATTGAGTAAATAGAAACTATTCACCTATGGTTGAAATCTGTTCAGATTGAGGCAGTGTAAATCCATGAATCAGTAAGCTGAATTAGAAACATACACACTCATTCAAAATTTAGGAATGTGCTAAACAAACGAGCAAGCAATGAAGCAAACACTTGAGGTGTTACCAATTGACTTAATTTAGAATGAGGCTTAAACAAATATTTCAATTTGTTGAAACTGGTTTTAATTTAATAAAGCCTGTATCTTATTGCCAATTTATTATTGTAGAAAGATGAACTTCAAAATATTATAAAAAACATTACAGAAAAGTATAAAATTCTACAATGGAGATTTTCTCTTCTACAGTTACTTTTTTGAACCTATACTTTTAATGTATGGAACTTTTTCTTTGCAGACAGGGGGTTGGAGGCACTAAAACTTCTATTTCTAAAATCAAATATAAATATCTGAAATTACTAGTTCTTGGCTCTTTTCCTTCCTACATTTTTTTCCCTCTGGCTGAAGTTACTTTTTTTTTTGACATTTCTGGTTTTATTTGGAAAATTAAGTTAAAATTGCTATTGTATTTAAGATTATATTTTGCCACAACAGCTACCATTGTGATTCTCAGACCCATAACAAAAGCTATAAAACATGACATTGTCTTCAAAAAAGGAACTAGTTACAAAACAGGACCAAAAGGAAAATTCCCATTTTGGTCTCTGGTCCAACAATAAATACACCTTCTAAAGAATGTATATCATTAGATGTGAGATTTGTCAAAATCAGTAATAAGAAAACCAGTTGATCTTAATTACAATGTACAATTCTTGCTCTATTGGTGTATATTACTCAGTGATACAATTGCTACCTCAAAGTGCCAGTCACTTAGGATTTGACTAGTTACAATGCAAAAGAAAAGACACAATAAAACAGTTCCAATATGGAGGAATCTTCACAGGTAAAAAGAATGGAGACAGTCTGGAACTGGGACAGTCTGTGTGCTGCTGGTAGGGTGCCTTTCTTAGAGAAATAAAATTTCCAGGTGATCCATGTGTCCAGTGCATTCTCTAACGGAATCCACATTCTCATTCATATTCATAAGTACTGCTCTTTCCGCTCATTTGCATACAGAAACTCTTCCCTGAGTTCACACAGGTCAGCGTTGTAGATGATATGGTTGTTAGAAATTCTATCGGCTCATGGAAAAGGCAGAACTTTGCAAAAGTCCATGGAAGTTTGCTCCTTAACAGGCCAAATGGCTGCAGGTGTAAATTCTTGACTGACTGACGGCAGGTAGAGAGTTTGCTGTGCTCTCTCTTTGGGAAGGGCTTCTTACAGATCCAAGGGAGAGTCCTAGATGTTTCCAAAGTATGACATATGGATTTCTTTAATTCAACTTAGGCTGAAGTTGGCTGGTGATTTCCATGGCCAATAGCTTTTTGAGTTTATGCCATCGGGGGCCCTCCACGCTCACAGCTCTGTCATGGCTCAGTTTGGGGCCATTCTTACAAACAAATAAAAGGACATAGAAAACATACCCAGAGTGCTGCACTTTCTTGTAATCCATCATAATGTGTACTGCTCCAAGAAGTCAAATAGAATACAGGAACAAGACTATTCAAAACAAAAATAGGTATTGTTCTTTGTAGAAATGCTACTGAATAACTTGTAGCTTTTTTTAAAGTGTCAAAAAATCTCAGAAATGGCATAATTCAGAAAGCTTATCAAAATAGGCCTTCCTTCATGGTAAAAATATGCTTTGTTGGTTCAATTGCTATAGAAGTCCATGGTTTTAACACTAGACATAAAGCAAAAAAATAAAAAAAGCTTTATATTGAAGGAAAAAAAAAGTTGTATCTGCTCTAGGCTGGGTTTTCAGTAAGAGCAGTGAGGGTAGTATTTTTTGTTTGTTTGTTTGTTTGTTTTGTATTATTCCACCAAGATTCCGAAAGTGTTTTTCCTGGGCTTCGGGTGTGTTTTATTCAGTAGGAAACCCGAGCAGTGAGGGTAATGTTTTGTTTTGTTTCTTTTATACCACCAAGATTCCTGAAAGTGCTTTTCCTGAGCTTTGGGTGTGTTTTATTCAGTAGGAAAATCTTTTTCCAACATCTGCAGTGGAAGGCCAGGGTGGAAACCACTCAGGGCACCAGGCCCCTCTCTCTGGGGGAATCTCATTTCTATAGTTTGTTACTGGCTGAAATGTCTATAAATTTTATTGGAAATACATAATTTCCAATACATTTTTTTCACGGTCTCTTTAAAAGCAACTTTATTGTGCATCCTTGTACATTTTAATTAATAGGAATAATAACCTCTTAGATGGAAATAATATATAGATAAGTATGTCCAACTACTTTGTTTCATCATAAAGTATACACAATATTTTCATTAATTTTTACCTTTTAAAATGTTGGAAGTTATGCAAGTTTGTTTCTTTAAGTAGCTATATATTCAATTGCCACAATCCAATGACAGTATGATGATAGATAACATTTATTGAGTACTAACTATGTATTCAAACTCCTGGTTAAATGAATATTATTTAACTTTGTTTAATCCTCACAATCAATGCAGGAGTGGGTATCAGCATTAGCTTCCTAGATGATGAAACTGAGGATTAAAGTGAAAAAGTTCCTTGATTAGGATTACATAGTTTGTAATTCATGGTGCTGAAGTTCAAATCCAGGCAGATAAAACAAGTATACTTTTAAATGCCACGAAATTTTCTTTCCCAAGTAAGTTTGGATGACAACCGACTAAGAAACGCATGAAAATAGTGTTTCACTGTTCCAGCATTTTGATGGAAACACACACACACACTATTTAAATGATATATTTATTGTCACAATTTTTGACAGATCTTGCTGGAGTGCAGTGGTGCTCTCTTGGCTCACTGCAACCTCCACCTCCCGAGTTCAAGCAATTCTCCTGCCTCACTCAGCCTCCTGAGTGGCTGGGATTGCAGGCACCACCACCATGCCTGGCGAATTTTTATACTTTTAGTAGAGATGGGGTTTCGCCATGTTGGCCAGGCTGGTCTCGAACTCCTGAACTCAGGTGATCCGCCTGCCTTACCCTCCCAAAGTGCTGGGATTACAGGTGTGAGCTACTGCACCCGGCCAAAAGTTATGTTTCTTATTCCTTAAATTCTTGAGATGAAAATTTATTTCACAGTATAGATTTCAGGAAGGTACATCAGATAATTAACTGAAATATCTTTATGCTATAGAAAATCACCTAATGAGTAAAAAACAAATCTTAATTATTGCTTTTGTTTTTAAGTGTGTGTCCTGTAGAATCAAGTGCACATTTCTAACTTGAATGTACCTAGTTTTGAGAGTACAGTATATTTATGTGTTAATTTACTTTCATTCTCCTCTAGTTAGTAACCTATTGATTGTGGCTAATATTATTTTAATAAATGTTGAATTTTAATACATAGCAAAGTACCAGAATATAATGAATGTTTAATAATTGTGTGCAAAATGAATTCACATGCATACTTTCTTATAGTAATAATGGTCAGGTTTACGTACCTACATATTATCTTCTACATTAATAAATATATATTTAGTTGAAAAATCAAAGCTTTTGTGGATTATATTCTTTAAAAATTAAAAGCACTGAAGTATATTTATCTAGCATCCTCTATGGTAAACTATATCTATATCCTGAATTAGTGCATATTTATCTATGAAAGAATATATAGAGTTGAAATAGATATTTTTCAAAATCATTTAAGGAAAGCATATAGTACTACTTTAATGTAAATTGCATTGTCTGTGAGACAGTGCCATATTTTAAATTAGGCCACACAAGAGCAAGATTATACCTTCTTTAATTAAAAAATAACAAAATTAATTAATCTTATAATGAGTAATTTTAGTGGTATTATATAATATTTTACATAACAGTTAAATAACTCAGTCTGAATAAAATCTATGTGATTAATTAGACAAAAGGAGTGCAAATATATAATACATAAAATAATATTCAAGATTTTTAAAATATAAAAATAGGATATATCATAACTTAATACTTAGGATTTCATAAAGTTTTTTGTTACAGAAATTTCTTCAGTAAGGTTGAAAGTGAATGGGAACTTTCTGAAAGTCATGGTGTATTTATGATGGCAGCAATGGAAATGAATCAATGAAATATCTTAAAAAAAAAAGATTTCCAACGAAATAAGATCAAATGAGCAAATTCTCAGATGTTGAACAGAAATAAATTCTGGTGCATCATCCAAAAAGATAAAAGAAAAAGCTCTCTCTAAAGTAAACAGAGTGATATTTTTGTTTGGGTGCCATAACTTTTCTGGTAACTTGTCAGTCTTAATAAGAAGGTGTAAAAATCTCTCTGCATGACACAGAAACATCATTCCTAAACCTGAAGCAAAGTCACGTTGAGCAGAAAACAGTTTTAAAAGAACTCAAAGAAAGATCAGAAAAAATTGCCTATATCAGTGTTCAAATTCTAAGAAAGAAGCAAAAATGTTTTAAGACTCAGGGATATTATAATTTTCAGAACATTTATCATTTTGGTCAACTGAAAATTTTCATAAACTATGAGTAGGCAATTGCTCCCAAGCATATCTCAGTGCCAACCAAATTCTACTCCAATAATTCAGAAATGCTACGCATTAGATTAAACTCCAAGAACAAAAAATTATATTTTTATTACAGTAGAAATGAAACTACAGATGAATACAAATTTAGAAAGAAAAGTCCTACTTATTTAGGTTTTACACATATGTTTAAGAAAATTGATGCAGAGGTAAGAAGTATTTTTAAAAGTCATGGTTAACCCAATGTATTTGAAAATAATATTTGACTCATCAATATTCTGAAGTCAGGTTGGTATTAACTATAATTGTACCTAGTTTCTCAAAACCTCTAAGCAAATGATGTGTCCGAAATAATTATTTTTATCGCTCCTCTGTAAATTTGTAAAATTTACTTAAAGATATCAAAAACATGTTATGGAAACTAAACTTAGGCTTTTATTTTAGACTAATATATGTGTATTTAGAGCTATTTTAGAAAATTCTCATATGAATCTTGGCTGAGTAAGAACCAGTCTCAATTATAAAGTTTTGAATTAATTGATTCCAATATTATATAAACAGATTCTGGCTACATGATATTTATTCTCAACCATGTCACTGGCAAAAACTGAAGAAACGAAATAACACCTGTGCTAATGGTGATGCAGTAAAACTGACAATATTAAATCATGCTAGAGAAAATATAACTATATACATATATTATATATATATACTTCAAATGCTGTGAGTGAGTAAATCTGTCAGCAATAAAAAATGTGTTAGGCTATAATAGCTTGTAGTATTCTAATATTACTGCTGAGAATAACAAGAAAGTTGCATAACATGTTTATCTATCCTATTTTCAGAGAAATAAGAGAACTGTTGAAGCAGTGAGAAGTAGAAGGGCAAAGAGTTTGCATAGGGGAGAATCAAAAAGAAGTATTCTAAATTTTTTTCAGCCATTTATTTTCATGGGAATATCTCAAATCTGAGAAAACATATGAGATTGAAAATTGTGTTCTTCACTCTTTGCCACAGGGTCGCTACTGAAGGACAGTCAAACTGACAAAACTTTTGGTTATATTGTAGTGTCACATTAAAAAATAATTATCATTGCATAGGTGCTAAATCCATGATCGCTTTCTCCTGAATAAATCTACTAAATTGTGAAGACAAGAAGGTTAGAAGCTAAGGCAAAACCAGTGAAACTAGACTGAATGTATTATCAAGCTTGTGGGAATGAGAAGACAATGCAGACAGAAAAATAATTGCTAACGGAGCCCAGAAAAGAGGATATCATTTTAAATATACAATTTTATACATAAGATAACATAAAGATGATGTATGTAAACCTGAATTAAGAGAGTATTTTTCAAACTACAATCCAAATGACGTATTTCTATTTCTGATTTTTATAAAGCAATAAGGGTCTAGCTACTTAACAAACGAAAAGGTTAACACTCTCTAAAAGAAGAAACTACCATTTAGACTCTACAATTATATATATATAATATATATATATAATGAAAAAGTTTATGGTAGCACTACTGTATATCAGAAAAATCGGAAGCACCCAAATCCTTATCTACAGTTTGCATATAAATCAACTTAGCCATAATCATATTTTTGAATAATATACATCAATGAAAGTGAATATGATATAACGGTACAATAAGTATGAGTGAATCTCCTCAGCAGAAATCACACACATCTCATAAACATAACCAAAAGCAGATGTGCATTAACTGTATGAGTCAAATAACAATGTTTATAGATGCAAGAAGAGAGAAAAATAAGTCTGAAAAGTAAGGAAAAAAACCCTTAAAAATTCAGTCTAGACAACAGACTAAATTATATATGTTAATTTATATGTTTCTGCCATATGACAATACTTAGAATGATATATGTGTCACACAAAAAAGCCAACATTCTACTCTCAGGTGTATGTAAAATTTGAGCTACATACATACAGTCATATTATAACGTTATAATTACTACAAAGTGCTGTTTGTCAACGGATTGTCCAATGGTAGATACCACATTCCAACAACAGATACATTCATTAATTACTAACTGATTTATCACATGGCAAAACTCATTGCAGTGTGATATTGCTAATTTTTTAATAAATTGTGTGGGATTCTATTTTTAATAAATGGTCATTTGTATATTAATATATAAAATAATAGATATTCTTTCATTTTGCACAAAAGTTCTGATTGATTAAATATTGAAGTATAAATAATAAAAACTTAAGTTTCTAGATGTAAACCTGAAAAACAGCCCTAAAACTTGGCATACATATATAGTCCTTTGGAAGTATCCAAGATACACTAAATAAAGAGAAAAATTATGACCATTAGTACATACGCATTATGAGTTTCCACTTACCAAACCACACTTGACTAAATGAAAACCAAATAATGAGTTCATCATATTTGTAATACCAATATTTGAAAAAATTTAAATACTAAATAATGTACAAACTAACAATGAAATAAGTAATGAATGAGCAGAATTCTTGAACAGACACTTCACAAGGAGAAGATACCCAATTTCTTATTTCATGCAAGCTAAAAAACATTGAGATATTAGCATGCATTTATTAGACTGGCTAACAGAAAAATAAATATGCAATGGTAAGTCTTCTTGAATATTTGCAGAAATTAGAACACTTACTTTTGAAAGAGTAAATTGGATCAACTAGATTGAGGAAGTGCCAATACAGTATCTACAAAAATTAGCCATACACGCACATATGGCCCCGGAATTTCCCTCCTTGGTACGTGCTAAACTAAAAGCATGTTACTATGTTAATTGAACAACATAAAAACTAAAGTTTATGTTAGCACTATTGTATATCAGAAAAACTGTAAGCATCCAAATGCTTATCTATAGTTTACAGATAAATCAACTTTGCCATAATTATATCCTTGAATAATAGACATTAATGAAAATGAACATGATACAATGGTAAAATAAATATGAGTCAATCTCCTCAGCGGAAATCATACACAAATCTCACAAACATAACCAAACACAGATGTGCATTAACTGTATGAGTCTACAGTTATAATGTTTTTAAAATATGCATAACTAAACTATGATGTTAGATGTCTAGATATTGTTACACTTGTGGAATTTGATGATTTAAGACACATGGGGAGCCCTCTGAATTACTTTAAATGTTCTTTTTCTTGATCTGAGTGATAATTACTCAGGAATGTTTACTTTGTGAAAATTTACCAATCTCTGCATCTATGTATTGTTTTCTTTTAATCTATGTATGTTACATATGTTACAATGAAATATTAAAATAATGCATGTGTTTTTAAAATTAACAATACAAGTTCTAGGGATCATTTCCAATTGTTTCCATCAAAACCACCTGTACTTTGACTCCAACAGACCTACTGTACGAGAAATATTTTAAGAAATTTTTTAGAAGAAAAATGATACAAATGGAAATATAAATCTGGACAAAGAAAGAAAGAATATTGGAAACAGTAAGTACATAGAAACCTTTACATTCTTTTTATCAATTATTCAAATCTGTTTAACATATAATTAATCAGTTAAAAAATAGTCACTATATAGCATGGAATTTATTACATACATAGGAGAGGAAGCATGAAAGCATACAATTATAAGGTACAGTATCACTTACTGTTAGACTGAGAAAAGTTAAAGATGCATATTTTCCAACTGTAAACTAACAATTAATATAACAAGGATTATAACAAATAAGACTCTGAAAACGTTTAAAGATACTTACAACATATTCAATTGACTCATAAAAGGAGAGAATAAATTTGTAAAAAGCACATATGAGTAAAATTAAAATTAAATAGATTTAATCACAATAGCAATAATCATACAAAGTGTACATAGTCAAAAATCCCAACTGGCAATATCCAAACTATATGTTGCCTATTAAAACACTCTTTAAATATAAAAACACAAATAAATTTGAAGTAAAATCTTGGTTAAAGATTTACAATGATAAACTTAACTAAACAAATTGGAAATTGCTAGATTAATATGAGATACAGTAGATTTTAGAGAGAAATATCACTAGGAATACAGAAGTTCATTACATAATTATAAAAGGGTCAACTCATTAAGAGGATGCAATCATCATAAATGTTTATGCCCATAATAACAAATATTCAAAATAAATGAAGCAAAACTATAAAACTATGAGGAGAAACAGTAAATCTGTAAAAGTTGGAGTTAGAGATTTCAATACCCTTTGCATTAGCATTTTCACACTGCTATAAAGAACTACCTGAGACTGGGTAACTTACAAAGAAAAGACATTTAATTGACTCACAGATCAACTGGGAGGCCTCAGGAAACATGCAAAACATGCAATAATGGCAGAAGGGGAAGTGGAAGGAAACTGGTCTTACCATGGCAGAGCAGGAGAGAAAGAGTGAAGAGGGAAGTGCTACACACTTTGAAACCATCAGATCTTGTGAGAATTCACTTGCTCTCATAAGGACAGCAAGGAAGAAATCCTCACGTGTGACCTAATCACCTCCCACCACGCCCCTCCTCCAATTAAACATGAGATTTGGGTGGGGAAACAAATCCAAATCATATCACCAGTCTTCTCTGTATTTCTTGAATTTGTATGTCAACCTCTCTAGTGAGATTAAGGAAATTTTTATGGACTATATTTTCATGGACTATGTTCTCTATATTGGCCCCTCCCAAATCTCATGTCCTTCTCACATTGCAAAACACAATGACCACTTCTCAGCAGTCCCCAAGTCTCAACCCATTTCAGCATTAACCCAAAAGTCTGAGTCCAAAGTCTTATCTGAGACAAGGAAAGTCCTTTCTGCCTATGACACTGAAAAAAAGGGGGGGAAGAAAGGTAGTTACTTTCTAGGTACAATGGGGGTACAGGCATTGGGTAAATGTTCTCATTCCAGTTAGGAGAAATTGGCCAAACAAAGCCACAGGCCTCATGCCAGGCCAAAACACAGCAGGGCAGTCATTAAATCTTAAAGTTCCAAAATAATCTCATTTTACTCCATGTCTCACATCCACGGCAGGCTGATGCAAGGGGTGTGCTACCAAGGCCTTGGGCAGCTCCACCCCTGTGGTTCTGCAGGGTACAGCTCTCCTCCCCCAGCTGTTTTCATAAGCTGGTGTTGAGTGTCTGTGGCTTTTCTAGGTGCCAGTGCAAGCGGTAAGTGAATCTATCATTCTGGTGTCTGAAGAATAATGGCCCTCTTCTCACAGCTCCACTAGGCAGTGCTCCAATGGAGACTTTGTGTGGGTGCTACAACCGCACATTTCCTTTCTGTACTTCCACAGTAGAGGTTCTCCATGAGACTTCTGCCCCTGCAGCACACTTCTGCCTGGACGCCCAGGCATTTCCATCCTCTAAAATCCAGGCAGGGGTTCCCAAACCTCAACTCTTGCCTTCTGCACATTTGCAGTTCCAACACCACATGGAAGCTACAAAGGCTTAGGGACTGTACCCTTTGAAGCAATGGCCTGAGCTGTACCTTGAACCCTTTTAGTCCCAGATGGAACTGCAGTGACTGGAATGAAGGACACCATGTCCAAAGGCTGCACAGAGTAGTGGGGGCCCTGAACCTGGCCCACAAAACCATTTTTCTTCCTAGACCTCCTGGCCTGTGATGAGAGGTGCTGCCATGAAGGTCTCTCACATGCCCTGCAGACATTTTCCCCATTGTCTTGTCTGTTAACATTTACCTCCTCTTTACTTATGAAAATTTCTGCAGCAGGCTTAAGTTTTTCCTCAGAAAAATCGGTTTTTCTTTTCTACCATAGAGCCGGGCTATAAATATTCCAAACTTTTATGCTTTGCTTCCCTTTTAAATAAAAGTTCCAGTTTCCGATTATCTCTTTGTTCAAACGTACAAGTATGTGTACATGCTCAGAACAGCCAGTTCACCTCTTGAATGCCTTGCTGCTCAGAAATTTCTTCTGCCAGATGCCCTAAATCATCTTTCTCAAGTTCAAAGTTCCATAGATCACCAGAGCAGGGCAAACTGCCACCAGTATCTTTGCTAAAGCATAGCAACAGTCACCTTTATTCCAATTTCCTGTAAGTTTCTCATCTCCATCTGAGACCACCTCAGCCAGGACTTCATTGTCCATATCACTATCAACATTTTGGCCAAAGCCATTCAACAAGTCTCTAGGAAGTGACAAACCTTCCTTTATCTTTATGTTTTCTTCTGAGCCCTCCAAACTGTTCCAATCTCTGCCCATTAGCCAGTTCCAAAGTCACTTCCACATTTCAGATATCTTGATAGCAATTCCCCACTTTCCTGGTAATTTTCTGTATTAGGCCATTCTCACACTGCTATAATGAGCTACATGAGACTGGGTAATTTATAAAGAAAAGAGGCTTAATTGACTCAGTTCCACAGGCTTAACAGGAAGCATGACTGAGAGGCATCAGGAAACTTATAATAATGGCAGAAGGGGAAGAAAGCACATGTTATCATGGCAAAGCAGGAGAGAGAAGGAGAAGGGGGAAGGCCACACACTTTTAAAACATCAGATCTCATTGAGAACTCACTCACTATCATGAGAACAACAAGGAGGAAATTCACACATGATCTAATCACCTCCCACCAGGCCCCTCCTCCAATTTGACATGAGATTTGGTCAGGAACACAAATCCAAAGCATATCACCTTCTCTCAATTATACATAGAACAAGTAAACAGGAATCAAGAAGACCTGAAAAACACTATCAAGCAACTTGTCCTAATTGACTTTATAGAAGATACCATACAACAACAACAGACTATAAATTATTTCCATGCGTGCACAGAATATTTACCATAATACAAACCATAAAATAAATATCAATACACATAAAAGGATTCAAATCATAAAAAGTGTTTTCTGATCACAGTGTGATGAAATTATAAACGATATTAGAAACTAGAAAAAAGTAACAGAAATATCTCTGGAAAATTCCCAAGTATATGGAAAATAAATAGAAATATATAAAGGAACTGAATAAAACTCTTCTAAATGACATAAAAAACACACTTTCATTCATGAGTAAAAAAGAAAATTACATAGAAATTAGAATCTAGGATTGAAGCAAAATGAAAGCAAAACATTGAAATTCTCAGAGTGTACAAAATCGGTAAACTAGACTTCATCAAAAGTGACTTCTGATATTCACAAGGCACTATTACGTAAATAAAAGGCAAATCATTGGAGAACGTATTTGTATATCATATATCTCATAAAGATCTTGGATCCAGAATATATAAATAACTGCCAAATCTTAGTAATAAGAAAGCAACATAGTTTTTATTAAATGGTAAAATAGTTAACAGACACTTCTCCAAAGACATACAGATGGCAAATCGGCACACAGAAATCTGCTTGACATCAATAGTTAAGAGTGAAATGCAAATTAAAGCCACTCTCCTATCAGAGAGGCTAAACTTAAAAACACTGACCACATCGAGTGTTTGTAAGCACGTAGAAAAACTGGAATCCTCACACACTGTTAGTGGGAATGAAAAATAACGCAAATACTTTGGAAAACAGTTTAACAGAACCTTAAAATATTAAATATATACTTACCATCAATCGAGCTATTTCATTTCTAGATATCTGCACCCCTCAACCACAATATATGTTATACAAAGAATAGAAAACCAATGGTTATAGCAGCTTTATTTATAATAGTTTCAAACTCAAAACAACCAAATGTCCATCAACATTTGGATAAATAAATAAATTGTGAGATATTCATAAATAAAATAATACCCTAGCAATAAAAACAAACTATTGATATCCTAAAAAATATGTATGCACCCAAAATAACTATTGAGTGAAAAAAATAAGATCTTTAAAAAATTTATCCTGGTTATAGAAAATTCTAGAAATAGCAAACTGAGTTTTAGGGACAGAAAGCAGGTTATTGATTACCTTTGGACAGTGGGAGGGTCAGACAGGAATAATTACAGAGTAACATGTGAAAACTTTTAGAGATAATGGATGTTTGACTATCTTAATAGTGGTAATGTTTTGATGTGTAAATACATATGTCAATAATTAGCAAGCTGCCTACTATATAACTACAGTTTATTGTATGTCAATTACACCTCTTTAATGTTGTAAAAAGAAGCCAATAACCTGTACCTAAAATTTAAATGCAAGATCATTAATTTCTTCACTGTTACTAATGGCAAAAAAAAAAAAAAAAACTGAGTAACCATCAATAGGGAAATATTTAAGAAAATTGTGATTTATGTAACTTGTCATATAGTATGTAGCCCCTAAGTCAATGAGCTCTTCTTAAATGAGAAAAATCAAGACACAGAGATTAAAGTGTGATTTATTTTTTAATTGGAAAATTAAAAAGTAGTCAAGATATATTAACACATACATACTTTTAAAAATATTTTTTAGCTAGTGGGGAAGTCACTGGCTAACCAAACATAAAAATAAATCAGAAGAATTAGCTGGAGAAATGTTAAAGTGATTGTTGGCTATGACTCCTGGTGCTTTCAACACAAATAGGTGTATGAAAGTTAATCTATTCATATTTTATTTATTGCTACAACTGTACTTCTGATGTTTCCAAAACAGCTATATCTTTCTGTTAGTCTGTCTTCATACTTCCATAAAGAACTGTTTGAGACTGGTAATTTATTAAAAAAGAGGTTTAATTGACTCACACTTCTGTGTGGCTGGGTTTGCCTCTGGAAACTTATAATAATGGTTGAACGCAAATGGGAAGAAAAGCACCTTCTTCACAAGGTGTCAGGAATGAGAAGTGCAAGCAGAAGAAATGCCAGATGCTTATAAAACCATCAGATCTCATGAAAACTCATTCGCTATCATGAATAACAGCATAGAAGAAACTGCCTCCACGATCCAATTACCTCTACCTGTTTCCACCATTGACATGTGGGGGTTATGGCGATTACAATTAAAGGTGAAATTTGGAAGGGGACACAAAGCCAAACCGTATTATTCTGTCCTTGGCCCCTCCCAAATATCATGTCTTTTTACATTTCAAAACTAATCATGCCTCCCCAACAGTTCCTCAAAGTCTTAACTCATTTTAACATTAACTCAGAAGTCCACAGTCCAAAGTCTCATCTGAGACAAGGGAAGTGCCTTCTGCCTATGAGCTTGTAAAATCCAAAGCAAGTCAGTTACTTCCTAGATACAATGGGGTACAGGCTTTGGATAAATAGTCCCATTCCAAATGAGATAAACTGGCTAAAACAAAGGGGCTACAAGCCTCATGCAAGTCCAAAATACAATAAAGCAGTCATTAAGTCTTAAAAGTTCCAAAATGACCTCATTTGACTACATGTCTCACATCCAATCACACTGATGTAGGAGGTGGGATACCACAGCCTTGGGCAGCTCTGCCTCTGTGGCTTTGCAGGATACCGCACCTCTCCTGGCTGCTTTCATGAGGTGTTGTTGAGCATCTGTGACTTTTCTAGGTGTACGATGCAAGATGTTGGTGGATCTACCATTCTGGGGTCTGGAGGTTGGTGGCCTTCTTCTCACAGCTCCACTAGTCAGCCCACCAGTGGGGACTCTGCACTGCCCTAGCAGATGTTCTCCATGGAGAGCTCTGCCCCTGTAGTACTCTTCTGCCTGGACATCCAAGATTTCCTCTGAAATCTAGGTGGAGGTTCTCAAACCTCAATTCTTGACATCTGTGCATCTGCAGGCCCAAAACCACATGTAAGACACCATGGCTTGGGGCTTTCACCCTCTAAAGCAATGGCCTGAGCTGTATGTTGGCCACTATTAGACACAGCTGGGATGCAGGGCACCAAGTTCAGAGACTGCACAAAGCAGCAAGTCCCTGGGCCTTGCCCACAAAATTATTTTTTCTCTCCTAGTCCTTCAGGCCTGTGATTGGAGGGCTTGCAGTGAAGACATCCGACATGGACTGCGGACATATTCTCCATTGTCTTGGTGACTAACATTTGTCTCCTTGTTACTTATGCAAATTTCTGCAGCAGGCTTGAATTTCTCCCCAGAAAATGAGATTTTTCTTTTCTATTGCATCATCAGGCTGCAAATTTTCTGAACTCTTATTCTCTGCTTCTCTTTTAAACATAAGTTCCAATTCCAAACCATATCTTTGTGAATGCATACAACTGAATGGTTTTAAGAGCACCCGAGTCACTTCTTGAACACTCTGCTGCATATAAATTTCTTCCACCAGATATTCTAAATCATCTTTCTCATGTTCAAAGCTCCACAGATCTCTAGGACAGAGGCAAAATGCCACCAGTCTCTTTGCTAAAGCATATATAGCAAATAGTCACCTTTATTCCAGTTCCCAACAAGTTCTTTATTTGTATCTGAGAGCATCTCAGCCTGAAATTTATCGTCCATATCAGTATCAGCATTTTCGTCAAAGCATTCAACAAGTCTCCAGGAATTTCCAAACTTTCCCACATCTTCATGTCTTCTTCTGAACCCTGCAAATGGTTCCAACCTCTGCCCATTAGCTAGTTCCAAAGTTGCTTCCATTTTCAGGTGTCTTTATAGTGGTGTCTTTACAGCAGTGCCTCACTCTCCTGGTACCAATTTTCTATTTTAGTCCAGTTTCACACTGCTATAAAGAACTGCCCAAGACTGGGTAATTTATAAGGAAAGAGATTTAATTAACCCACAGTTCCACATGGCTGGAGAGGACTCAGGGAACTTACAGTCGTGGCGGAAGGCAAAGGGGAAGCAACTGCCTTCTTTGCAAGGCAGCAGGAGGCAAAATGCTGGGAGGGGAAATGCCATATGCTTATAAAAAAAATCAGATCTTATGAGAACTCACTTACTATGAGAAAAGCATGAGGAAAACATCCCCCATGATCCAATTACCTCCACCTGGTCCTGCCCTTGACACATGGGGATTATAATTTGAGGTGAGATTTGAGTGAGGAACACAGAACCAAACAATAACATTGTCCTATATATAGAGTTTACTCAAAGTATATAACCACGTCTTTTAAATTTTTGGTCTTCACAGTCCTGTTAGGTCTCTTCTTGATGGTCTCATCTCATTTATAATCTGTAGCATTTCTTGATTTATGAGAAAAGCTGCTGCCATGAGTAGCTTCTTGTCTTCGCTTCTTTTGAACTTCAGTGTTTTCCCCATCACCACATTCAACTTTTTTTCTCACACTCCTACAACATGTCACATACACAGACTTTAGAACACATTCCATCCCTTCTGCCTAGTGATTTCATTATTCTATAAATGGACACTTCTATGTTCTGAGTTATTTGTTTTTAAGCAAGTAATTGTTCTATTCAAAATCAAATTATTGAGGACCCATGAAAGACAGAAAATGAAAACATTGCAATGTGATATTTAAACACAAACTTACCTGATGTTCATATTTCAAATAACACCTGTAAATTCACCAACAGAAAAAGTGTCTGATATTGTCCTTCACTATTTTTTCATGTGTCATTTTATTTATTTATTTTTGTTATTATATATATATTTTTTATTATACTTTAAATTCTAAGGTACATGTGCACAACGTGCAGGTTTGTTACATATGCATACATGTGCCATGTTGGTGTGCTGCACCCATTAACTTGTCATTTACATTAGGTATATCTCCTAATGCTATCCCTCCCCACTCCCCCCACCCCACAACAGGCCCCGGTGTGTGATGTTCCCCTTCCTGTGTCCAAGTGTTCTCATTGTTCAATTCCCACCTATGAGTGAGAACATGCGGTGTTTGGTTTTTTGTCCTTGTGATAGTTTGTTAAGAGTGATGGTTTCCAGCTTCATTCATGTCCCTACAAAGGACATGAACTCATCCTTTTTAATGGCTGCATAGTATTCCATGGTGTATATGTGCCACATTTTCTTAATCCAGTCTATCATTGTTGGACATTTGGTTTGGTTCCAAGTCTTTACTATTTATTGTGGCATGTGTCATTTTAAGTAAAGAAAGATGATGTTCACAATAAAACAATGAGAACTATTTTAGCTTTGGCAACAAAATGTATACTTCGAATTATATTTTGTTAATTTTAAACTTCTGGCACAATTTACCTTTTTTCCAATGATAGATTTGACTAGTTAATATCAATAATAAAATGCAAATTTAGAACCTTCCTGAGTCATTGTATCAAAGGGATTAATTACCATACTCCAAAATATACTAGGTTATCCAAGGAATTAAAACACCTCTAGGGGAAAAAAAAAAAATCACAAATAAATGGAAGCTCAGAGGAAGATATATAGACTCTTAAGTCTTTCAATTAGTAATCTTTCTATGAAAATTTTAATTATATGTTATTAGGGAGTCAAAAGTTACACACAAAGTTTTGAGTGTATAGGGAAGTCAGTGCCCTGAAACCCCAAGTTATTCAAGGGTCAACTGATATATACTGTACCTTCAACTGTATATATCTACACACACACACACACACACACACACACACACACACACACAGTTGAATATACTCTAAATATTTTTTCTCTTTCTTGTACTTCCCCACCATTTAACTCTCCCATCAAACCCTTCTTCCCCTTTTCCTTACCTGATATCCATTCTATAACTTCTCAACTACCATGGAACTTTCAGTATATTTCAAAACATCTCCAGACATTGAGAAAAGTTATTTTAAAGCATTATCCAAACAAGATTGTTATAAATTTGCTTTGTCCCCTGTTTTTAGAAGTATCACATTAATATTGATTGACAGAAATTTAGGGGCCAGTGAAGAGCCCTGTGGAGTCCTCGTAAATTCCTCACTGTATGTCACTAACAAATCAGCTTATATGAGATCAGACATGAACCAGGCAAAAGTGTCAAAAATATTGACAAATTTTTAGGCTGAGGTGTTTTTAAAAATGTAATCATGTCACAAAATTGTGCTTATACCACAGCACTTTTTTTAAAAGAAACAATAAAGGCTTATGTGGTAGCAAAACAATTGATATGCAACTTCTCCTTATCCAAATTAATTCCAAATATAAAAGTTTAAGCAACTTATACTCAATTATTTTTTGTGATGGAGTTTTGCTGTTGTTGTTGCCCAGGCTGGAGTGCAATGGCACAATCTCAGCTCACTGCAGCCTCCGCCTCCTAGGTTCAAGCAATGCTCCTGCCTCAGCCTCCCAAGTAGCTGGGATTACAGGCACCTGCCACCATGTCCGGCTAATTTTTTTTTTTTTTTTTTTTTGTATTTTCAGTAGAGACAGGGTTTCGCCATGTAGGCCAGACTGGTCTTGAACTCCTGGCCTCAGGTGATCCACTGGTATCAGCCTCCAAAGTGCTTGGATTATAGGCATGAGCCACTGCACCCAGCCTCAAATTTTTTTATGTTGAAAAAAATAATAAGAGACAGAATTTTAAAATCTCACTTATATTTGTACTTCTGAAAACAAAGGGTCTGAAGTGTTACTGTGTAATTTTCTAATTACATTTTGTTTTCCCTAATTGATACAATTCATTGCTCACATTAGTTTTTAAGAGATTGCAAACAAAGGCCATTATTATTCACCAATAATCAATTATAACTGTTCTAATCACATTAAGTTTTCCTTTATTTTAAAGAAAGTTATAGAAGTTAAATTTTACATGCTGTTTTAATTCTGGAAAATTTCACACAATTTTGTCAACAATTACAAACAATTTCACAAAATGTTGCTTGTATACCTGCCTCATGGAGAAATGCCAGCATCCTTTGCAAATCTGAGAGGAGATTTGCAAATAATTCTGATAACTTTCTCAATATCAAGAGTTGTTAGTCAGCTGCAAAAGTGTTCTTCATTCTACCCTACAATGATAAATGGCAAAGTGATGGTGCATACAATGGCAGGATGATCAGTAGCCTGAAGAAGCGTAGGAATGCAGTAGGTCATCATTTCCATTTTTATTAGAATTCTTTTTTTCCCCAGAGCATCATTCCTTTCAGCATTAGCCAAGTTGCTTTTGCACTCTAAGTCCTTGAGCAGATATAATTTCCATGTCACACAGTGCTCCTTTTGTGAACTTTTACAAAATTTAATCCAGTAGTATTTTTAAAGTGCTTTCACACTTATTTTTCCCAAAATGATCATATACTGTGACCAGAATATAAAAATATTTTTTCTTTAAAATGTATAAAGTATTATGAGTCACACTCAAATTGGTTGAAACAATTATGTACCTTGTACAATACATTGAATGTCAGCTCATGATTCCTTTTCTACCCTATTTGGTTTTTAAAAATTATTTACTTATTTATGGTTTGTTCATTCATTTGTTTGTTCATTCATTCATTGGATGTAAAGCATCTAAAATGAAGTAATTATTTTCAAAATGAGAAATTAATACCTGATATGTAATGAATAGAAATTAAGCAAATGACCATTTTTTCCCATTTATTACATTCTTTTCTCCTAAAAGCAGTCTCACGTTAGCTCCGATCTTGCCATGAACAACTGAACTCAAATGAAAAGATCTGTTTTGTAAGTTATAGTTTTCACCTCTTCCGCGTTAAATTAAGATGTCATTTCACTGGAGTGCTTCTATAATTCCCCCACTGGTCCTAAAATGTATAAGTTATGAACATTTTTTTAGACTAGGGACCATTTTTCTAGCATTGACCTACTGCACGTAATCTTGGGGTGAATGCAGTTTTGTTTTGCTTAATTATCTTAGCATGACTGAAAATAAGCAGAGCCATTGGAACTGGATTTAATATTAACTCCATGATTTGTAGATAAATGTAATTTTGTAATTTTTTTTACTTTGTATTTTTTCTTCTACAAAATGTGCATTTATAATATCTAAATGTTGAAAGAATTAAATATAATATCTGAATGTTAAAAGAATTAAATAAGTTTATGTATGTAAAGTGCCAATATATTTTGAATTCCAAGGGAATCCATTGAATAGTTATTTGCACAGCCACTCAAAGTGCCTCATCTATAAAAGTAACTAAAATTGCCTCTCAGGAGTGAGAACTGAATATGATTCTGTATGTATAGATGACACATAGACTAAAAATTGCTAGGTGGGTATTGATAATTGTTATTCTAAGAAATATCAGTGTGGTCTGAATAATAAAATTCTCAACTTCATTTTAACTTTTATGTATAGAAATTTTATGCATAACCAAATGGGAAAATTGCCTATATTTGATAGCTTTTTATGTGAATTAGAAAACTAATGTCAATAATGCTATAACTATACCATTTGTTGAGTATTGTCAGTTAATCTAATTTCTAGGCTTATAAATATTAGACACTAATACCATTAGATTAAAATTATTTTAAAATAACATTCGACTGTTTGGGGGTTACCGCTTTCAGTATATAAATGAATTGTTCTCTTGATACTTAAAATTCAAATTTTCATGTATTTTCCATATTAAATTAGTTTATAATAATATATTTGGCAGAAACCTTTTGACAGTTGTTTCTTTACTAACATACACTCTCTTAATACCTTCATCAATCCAAGGAATTATATTACCCTCCAAGTCGATAACACAGGATAGGCAACACCATTCCTTGCTAAAATAATGTTCTTAGAGTGCCTAGTAAGGCACATTCTTATGAGTAAGCTCAATAAATAGCAAAATATTTTTGGCAATTATGTGCTTAAATTGTCTCAGTAGCATTTGTGTTGTACTTGCCTTAGATTGCTTTTTACTTTATATTGACTAGTATCATAGTCTATTCATAAAGACTAAACGGAAATAATTAGAAGTGCCTCTACTCAGGAATATAGTAAATAAAAAAAAATACAGCATTCCTTGAAGGATTGCAGAGATTAGTGCCACCATTAAAAACTTCCAAGATGTAAACGTGGTGATTCTCGCTACATCCCCAATCTACTCTCCTATTTGGCCTGTAGAGAGAAAGACAGTAAATTACCATAAGTTTAACCAAGTGGTGACTCCACTTGTAGCTGCTCTACCAGATCTGTTTTCATTGCTTGAGCAAATTAGCGCATCCTCTGATAGCTGGTATGCAGCTATTGATCTGGCAAATACCTTTTTCTTCATACTTGTTTATAAGGCTTCATACTTGTTTACAAGCAATTTGCTTTTAGCCATTAAGGTCAGAAATAGACCTTCACTGTCCTACTTCAGTGGTTATATCAACTCTTCAACTCTGTCATAATTTGGTTTGCAGAGATTACCTTTCTCTTCCACAAGACAGTACAATGGTCCATTACACTGATAACATTATACTGCTAGAGTCTACTGAGCAAGAAGTGGCAAACACTCTAGCCTTATTTGTAAGACATTTGCATGTCAGAGGGTGGGAAATAAAGCCAATTAAAATTCAGAGACCTTCAACCTCAGTGACATTTCTAGGGCTCCAGAGACGTGGGGCATGACAAGATGTGCCTTTTCGGGTGAAGGATAAGTTGTTGCATCCCACTCCTCCTACAACCAACAAAGAAGCACAGTGCCTGGTAAGCTTATATGGCTTGTGGAGGCAACATATTTTTCATTTGGGTGTGTTACTCTAGCCTATTTTTCACATGACCCCAAAAGCTGCCAGTTTTGAGTGGGGCACAGAGTAAGAGAAGGCTCTGTAACATGTCAAGGCTTCTGTGCAAACTGCTCTGCCACCTAGGGCATATGATCCAAAAGATCCAATGTTTCTTAAAGTTCAGTGGCAGATAAGCATGCTGTAAGAAGCCTTCGGCAGGGCCCTGTATGTAAATCACTGCTGAGGACTTCAGAATTTTGGAGCAAGTTTCTCATGCCGTCACCCGTAAATAAGACTCTCCTTTTGAGAGTTAGCTCTTGGTCTGCTACTGGACCTTAGTAGAAACTGAATACATAGACACCAAGTCAATGTGTGATCTGAGCTGCCTATCAAAATTTAGTGTTATCTGACCCACAAAACCATACATGTTGGGGGCATGTGCATAAATACGCCATTATCAAGTAGAAGTGTTATATATATGATCAGGCTAGAGCAAGCCCTGAAGGCACAAGTTAGTTACATGAACAAGGGGCCCAAATATTCATGGTTTCCACTCTTGCTGCATTGCCTTCTCTCCCAGTCTGAACCTATGGCCTTACAAGGATTATCCTACAATCAGCTGACAGACAAAGAGAATAATGGGGCTTGGTTTACAAATGGTTCTGTATGATATGCAGACACCACCTGAAAGTGAACGGCTGCAGCACTACATCAATTTTGTGGGACAGGCCCTAAAGGATCATGGTGAAGAGAAATCCTCCTGGTGGGCATAAGTTCAACAGGTGTACCTGTTGTGCACTTTGCTTGGAAGGAGAAATGGCCAGATGTGTGATTATATATTATTCATAGGCTGTAACCCATGGTTTGGCTGGATAACTAGAGTTTAGGAAGGAATACAATCAGAAAATTCATGCCAAAGTAATATGGGGAACAAATAAGCAAATTAGAACTCTCTGAATGGGCAAAAATGGGAAGACAATTTTGTCCTATGTGAATGCCCACCAAAAGGTGACCTCAACAGAGGAATATTTTAATAATCAAGTGGATAGAATTACCCATTTAGTCAATACCGGTCATCCTCTTTCCCTAGCCACTTCTTTTATTGCCCAATGATATCATGAACAAAGTGGCTATAGTGGCAGAAATGGAGGTTTTTATGGACTAAGCGACATGGACTTTCAGTCACAAAGGCTGATCTAGCTATGGGCAAAACTGGAGATTTGGAAAAAAATTATTAAGACATGAAGTTTGTGTTTTTACATTATACTATATTTATCAAATATATGTGTAAATACATCATGGTATATGGTATATTATAAATATATCTTATATTACTTATAATATTACTCATAATAAGATATATTTGAAATAATTGACTATTGTGGGGGTTGGCAAGTGTTAAATCAGTGGGACAAGCTGGCAGGTGGTAAACTCTCTAATAGAGGCTGCTGCAGTCTTAGGGTAGAATTTCTTCTTCCTTAGGGAAGCCTCAGTTTTGCTCTTGAGGCCCTTCAACTGATTAAATAAGGCTTGCTTACATTATCTATATAATCTTTAATTGGAGTCAATTGATTGTAGATATAACCACATCTATGAAGTACCCCCACAACAATACCTAGATTAGTATTTAAGATGCTATATCTAAATTGACACATAAAACTAGTCATCACAAATACTGAATAAATGAGTTACTAAATATAATTTTTGTGCATTTTATATTTAAATATGTGCACTAGAATTTTAACAAAATATTTTAAACCATCCTAAAATTATATGATAATTTAATGAGTTATATGCAGCTTACCAAGAAAAGACTATCAAAATATATAATTCTTAAACTTTTTTAAAAAAATTAATTTTTCTGATCTTAAATTCAGCAATATTACGATGCCTTCTGTTTGTGTATTGTAAAGCTTACAACAGTATATTTCCTTTTTATTTACCTGGCCTGTCTTTATTGTTGTCATACAAGTTAAGTCTTATATTTTATTTTATAAGCCACCAAATAGATTACTGTTATTTTCGCTTTTTTTTTTTTTTTTTTTTTTTTTGAGACGGAGTTTCGCTCTTGTTGCCCAGGCTGGAGTGCAATGGCGCGATCTCGGCTCACCGCAACCTCCACCTCCCAGGTTCAAGCAATTCTCCTGCCTCAGTCTCCAGAGTAGCTGGGATTACAGGCATGCGCCACCATGCCCAGCTTATTTTGTATTTTTAATAGAGACAGGGTTTCTCCATGTTGGTCAGGCCAGTCTCGAACTCCTGGCCTCAGGTGATCCACCTGCCTCGGCCTCCCAAAGTGCTGGGATTACAGGCATGAGCCACTGTGCCTGGCCTTATTTTTGCTTTTAATAGGCAACTTTCAAAATAATTTAAATAATTTTTAAATGTTACATTTACTCACGTAGTTAGGATTCCCATTGCTCTTCTTTCCATTTGGTAGACACAAGTTTCCATTAAATTGCCTTTTTTCTTTCTTGGAAAGACTTTCTTTAACATTTGTAGTAGTGCAGGTCTTCCAGTGGTTAATCCATTCATCTTGTGTATAACTGAAAAAATATGTTTGTTTCAATTGTATTTTTAAAAGATGTTTGTGCTGGGTATAAAACTCTAATTTGATCATCTCCACCCACTAACCCACCCTTTCATTATTCTAAATATATTGCTGTACTGTTTCCTGTCTCACGATTTTTTTAGGCAAGAAATTTTCCAGTTTAACTTTATTTTTCTGTGGGTAATGTGTCTCTTTTTTTTTTTTTTTTTTGTCCCATCTCTGCTTTTAGGATTTTTTTTTCTTTATCACTGACGTATGTAATTTGTTTATAATGTGCCTGGCATAGTTTTTTTTTTTTTTCAGGTTTTATGTGTTTGGGATGGCTGACCTTTATTATCTGAAGGCACATATTTTCACCAAATTATTTTCTTTCTTCAAATATTTCTTATGTTCCCCCTATTTTGTGTGACTACAAATAACATATATGCAAGCCCTCTTGATGTTGTCCTACAGCTGTCACTTTAAAATGCTTTTAGATCTCTTCTTTCCTTTCATTTGAGATAATTTCTATTCTGTGACTTCAAGATCACATATCTGTTCTTCGACAATGTTTAAGAAGCTGTTGATGATATGAGCACATTTTTCATCATGAACACTGTAAATTTTATATACAGAAATTCATTTTGGGTCTCTATATATTTGAAGTTTTCATTTAACATGTATAATCCTCCTCTAACTTATAAAACATATTGTCATTTTATATATATAATATATATACACATATATATATGCTGAATAATTAGTGTTGTCTACTATCATTTCTGGGTCTGATTCAGTTGATCTTGTTTTCACCTCAGTATATGCCATATTTATGCGCTTTGTTGCTTGACTGGTAATTTTTCATTTGATGCCAGATATTGAAAATTTTACTTTGTTGTGTGCTGGATATTTTTGCATTCTACAAACATTTTGAACTTTGATCTATGCCACAGTTAAATTACTTGCAAGCAAGTTTCCTTGTGTTGAGGTCTTTTTCATGAGTTTTATTATGTAGGGCCAGAGCAACATTTATTTTAGGGCTAAATTTTCAACTCCTATTCTAAACACTTTGTGCAATACCCCTAAGAATTATAAGGGTTTTCATGCTTACTTGTGGGAAAAACAATTATTTATTTTCTTTTGTGCATTGTTCCCCACAGATCTTTTGGATGGCTCATTGTCTCTTTTCCTATTTTCTCCTCCTCTTTTTTATTCTCTCTTTATTTTTCTCCCTCCCACCTCTCTCCTGTTTTCTGTTTTATATTTTCCCCCTGTGAACTGCAGCTTCCTCTTAGACTTCAGACTGTCAATTTTATTTGCTCATTTCAGGAAAAAATCTGGGCTCCACTTTCTCCCTCCTGCGTCAGGGCTTGGAAATTTTCTCTAGCAGATAAACTGAGTTAATTGTAGGATTTGGTTGTTTTGTTTTCTATAACTCAGGGATCATTGCCTTATTGCCTACGTCTTGAAAATGGTTGACATACTTTGTCTGTGATTTTGTTTACTGCTTTTAGAGCAGAAGAGAGATGCATTTCCCATTACTCCATTTTAGTCACATGAGTTTAGCATGGTTTGTAAAGTTTATGATAAAAATTGTCTGTGTGGTGAATTCAAAAATTTCAGTATTACATTTCATTATGCAGTCTGAAATCATTCGTCTGGTATTCAGAGATAAATAGATTTAAAGAATCCATGAGTTATCTTTATTGGGATCAGTGCTTTTTAAATCTTGGCTGAACAATTTTTTTTCCTACAGAAAATGGAAATTTCTACTTAGATGTTCTCCTTTTAGAAAAAATTATTTTAAATGGTTCAGTTAAGCTTTTAAGTTTCATACTGTGACCATAAACAAAAATTTAAAATGTCAAACTGTCTCTATTCTTATTTGCCCATTTTTTTTTTTTTTGCTGTTCTACTTATCTGTATTTACTTTGTATCAGCATTAGTAGTACTCAGGTTCTATCAAGTAAGAATCAATTGAATAATTGTAATCAATATACTATAAATACATCCTAAATGTAATAAAGCACAATTCAGAAAAAAAATTCTTATGAATGGGTTTCATTGAAAGTAGGTCATTTTTTCTTTGCTGGATAGTGCATTTTTCTAGTATTTATAAAGCTTGCTCTGCTGGCAGTTAATTCATGGCCCCAAAATACAGAATATAAATTACTGTTCTTGTTGCATGGAGCAGAGAAACATCTGCTGGTTATTAACATAACATTTGAATCTGACAGAATTCAGTTCTGGTTTGTAAAGTTTATTACAAAAATTGTGTGTGGTTAATTCAGAAGCTTTAGTGTTACTTTTTATTGTGGTGCTTAAAATTATTCTTCTGAAAGTTGTGTATTTTTTTCTTTTAAAATTTTAAAAGTTTTTATTTTTTTCTTTTCTTTTGAGACAAGGTTTCACTCTGTCACCCAGAGTGGAGTATAGATGTGTGATCAAGGCTCACTATAGTGTCAACCTCCATGGCTCAGGCACTTCTCCCACCTCAGCCTTCCTATTAGCTGAGGACACAAGAGTCTCCCTATGTTGCCCAAGCTGGTCTCAGAGTCTCAGACTTCTGGGATGAACCAATCCCCCTGCTTCTGCCTCTCAAAGTGCTGGGATTATAAGTGTGACCCACCATGCCCAGCAAAAAGTTTCTTTTTTGAATAATTTTTGACATTTAAAATAGGTTATTAAAACCACAACTTCTCATCTATGAGGCCTATTTGGTTTTTAATTTACTTTAGTTATTATTTATATATTTATATCATTATCTTTGTTGATGAGTTGTAAGATGACTTAATTTTGCTCATTTGCAAACCCCTCAGGACTTCCTAAGGAGAGCTCTCCTTAGAGAATTCCCTTCTTCTATTATTGGTGTCCCTGTTGTATCTTATACGACTGATGCTAAGCACCTCCATATAAGTATGGCCTTTATCTACAGCAAGAAAAATAGAAGGAAAATACTAATATAAATCTTCATCTTTTAGAAAATCTTCTTATCTTTATGAAAACAGTTGACAAGATGACCACTTGTAAGACGTCACAGGTAAAAGTCAAAGAGAAAACCTCATAAATATTTTACAGACATACTACTGTATTCTGTTACTACTAATTTGAACTCTGTTCTAGGTACAATATACAATCAATGCTAACATTTAAGGATATTATCAACAGAGGCAGGAGAGAAAAATGTGTGTTTTCACTCAAGGTTTATATCTGGCATTCTTAACGTTTTTCTTGAGGTATTTGCCCCAATATACCAGAAATATGCAAATACTATGACAATTAAAGAAATATATGAGTGTTTTCAATATTCTGGAGCCAAGACCATAGTCATGTTCATAAATTACCTTCTATAATGTTTATCTGTTATTAATCTAAAAAAAATACACTTATCTGATGTAAGTTGTTCCTAGAAAGGGGAAAACATAATCACTTTATTATTTGACAATAAGATAATTGCAATTGAAGCTGAAATGCATTGAATGTTTTTAAAGATATATTTCTCAAGATTTAGATAATTTTTTAAAAATTAGTTCTTCTCGGCTGAAATTAGCAGTCATAAAATCATATAATCAAGGGAAGCAAAGTTTTAAAAAGGCCAAGATTCACTTTAAAACAATATATCTTTTAAATGACACACCCAGGAAAAGTTATCTCAATTCTATTTCAGGGTTTTCCAATTTAAGTCCCCTTCATATTGCATATTATGTTTCTTCTTCCATTAATTAATCAACTTATGAAAGTTTAGATCACCCTCTTTGTCACATTTCCAAACAACCATTGTCAATTTCTGCTTCTGACAAAATGAAGTAGATGCACATATTCTATTCCTTCTACTAAGTTCAATTAAAATTATTGTACATTACATGTAAAACAAATGTAAGAAGCCTCTGAAAAGTGGAAAGAAAAATGCAGACCAGTTAAGGAAATCAGGACCTGAGGAATCATTATGGCGCTGAGTTTCCTGGGTTTTCTTTTTGCTTCATTTTTCTACAACGTGTAGTTGAAGCAGCTGGTGAATCAGAATAGCCAATGGACACAGATAATAAAAGCCCTACCAGGACAAAGAAAGCAATCAGGAAAAGACAGTAAACTTTTGTACGATAATTGTTTTAGTCTAGTCCAATACTGCATGGAAAACTGGGTGTCAGACCCAAGGAAACAATCAAAGACTGAATGGTGATCTAGATCTCTACCCTGGCAATGCTGTAGAGAGGTGGCCCAATACTCTGCTGTTACTATCAAAGAAGACTATCAGGGTGCCAGAATTTTCCACCCTGACTGCAGGTAATATAGCGCTTCCTTTCTGGAAATCAGTGGAGACCACAAAAGGAACCTGGGGTCCCACTTTCACTGGCAGTAAGGTGTGCTCCTACCCCTCACTTCTCGGGTAGTGTAAGGGGTTGCTTAGTGGAGAGTCAAGATTTTCACAATTGCGCATCAGTAATGAGGCCACTCTCAAATGCAGTGCCAAAGAAATCCATGTGGGGGCCAGGCGCGGTGGCTCACGCCTGTAATCCCAGCACTTTAGGAGGCCAAGGAGGATGGATCACGAGGTCAGGAGATCGTGACCATCCTGGCTAACATGGTGAAACCCCGTCTTTACTAAAACAAACAAACAAACAAAAACAAAAAAAATTAGCCGGGTTTGGTGGCAGGCGCCTGTAGTCCCAGCTACTCGGGAGGCTGAGACAAGAGAATGGCGTGAACTTAGGAGGCGGAGCTTGCAGTGAGCTGCGATCGCATCACTGCACTCCACCCTGGGCAATAGAGCGAGACTCTGTCAAAAAAAAAAAAAGAAAGAAAGAAAAAGAAAAAAGGAAGAAATCCGTGTGGGGACTAAAAACTCCCACTCCTGCAATGTGGCAACAAGGACCTCCTCACCGGGGTGCTGATAAAAGCTGAGTGAAAAATCTACATCTGTTTGATGGTATTAAGGTAGAGTTCCCCTTTCTCTTGCTGTTAACAGTGTTAGAAAAAAGCCCGTTTGTAAAGGCTTAAATAAAATAAAATCTTATAACAAAATATGAAATGTCAATTTTCAATCAAAAATCATTTATATAAAGAAATAAGAAAACCTCAAACTGAAAAAATCAATAGGTGCCAACAAAAGATGACCGATTTTGGTTTTATATAACCGAGATTTTAAGACAGCTATAATAAGAAAGCTCCAAGAAACACTTTATAACATGCTTGAAACAAATGAAAAGCCTCAATAATAAAATGGAAAATCACATCAAAGAAATTGAAGCTATAAAGAAGAACTAAAAGAAGAATATTGGTACTGAGTAAAGCAATAAACAAAATAGAAACCTTTTTGAATGGGATCCAGAGCAGAATGGAGAAGATAGAGGAAAGGATCCATGAACAGGAAAATAAGACAATATAAATTACCTAATCTTAACAACAGATTTAAACTAGACTGAAATAAATAATAACAGAGACTCAAGGATCTGTAGGATAACAATAAGAATCTAACATTCTAACTTTTTCTCTGTGAAAGTCCCTGACATGATAATGAAAAGACAAGCTACAGATTGGAGTAAAATATTGCAAGTTACATACCTGGTAATGGACAAATATCTGGAAAATATTTTTTAAAACTCTCAAAAAACAGTAGTTAAAAAAAAAACTAATTAGGCCAATTAGGAAATGAGCAAAAGACATGAGGAGACATTTTACCAAAGATGCCTGGTACATCCGTAGATGGCAAATAAGTACATGAAAGGTATTCAGAATTGTTAGCTATAAGGAACATCCAAATTTAAAACCTGTTAGAATTGCAAAAATAAAAAATAGTGGCACCACCAAATGCTAGCAAGAATGCAGAGAAACTGGATTATTCAGACATTGCTGATGGGAATGTAAAATGGTGCAGCCACTCTGGAAAGAAGTTGAGCAGTTTCTTAAAAATAAACATATAAACCAACAAAAATCATGAAATTACCATACAGCGTAGCTACTGCACTCTTGGGTCTTTATCCTATAGAAATTAAGAAGTAAGTTCACAGAAAAACCTCTACATGCGTTTTTGTAGCAGCTTTATTTGAAGTAGCCCAAAACTAGAAGCAACCAGTTTGTCCTTCAACAGGTGAATGATTGATCAAACTGTATTGTATCCATAACATGAAATACTACTCTGCAAAAAAAAAAAAAAAAAAAAAAAACATTGACATGCACAATAACTATCTCCAGATAATCATGCCTGTGGAAAAAAAATGCTAAAAGTTTATATACTATATAATTCCAATTATATACCATTCTTGAAACAGCAAAATTATGGATATGAATTACAGAATAGTGATTACCAAAGATTTAGAAGGTGGTGTGGGTGAGAGAGAAGAGGGTGTAGTTTAAAGGGCAAGATGAGAGATTCTTATGATAATGAAAATTTTCTGTATTTGACCATATCAACCTCACTATCAGGTTGTGATGTTGTACTATAGTTTTATAAGATGTTACCACTGGAAAAACTGGTTAAAGATACATAGAATCTCTCCATATTATTTCTCACAACTGCAAGTTAATCTCTCTCTCTCTTTCTCTCTCTCTCTATCCATCTATATATATGTATTTATTTGTAAATATATATGTATTTCATATATAAATATATATGTATTTCATATATACATATATACGAAAATGTATGAAATGAAAAAAGAGATACACACGTTGACCATTGTTCAAATGCTAATGTGAATATCTGCTTCTGCTTTTCATTGATTTCAGAATATATACAATAAAAATATTTTTTCTCTCTCTGTTTTTTGCTTTCTGTTATCAAAAGAGTTATCTATTTTGAGTTTTTGCAGTATACTTGAAGAAAAATATTTACTAAAAAGAGTTACTTGTTCAGCAGACAACAAATATGGAATATTTTGTTTAACCTGTGCCTTCAGATTTAGTAAAGAAGAACCAGTATTTAGCACTATTTGAAGTCAGATAATTTTACCCTAAAGCTCAAACTCTTAACTATATGGTTTATTCCTTCACTCAATCATCATTCATATTTTGACAAACTTACAAAATATACATCTACTCTGAACTATTTATTGAGTTTCAGATCCATAAAACAGCTTCATAATGAATATAAAGTAGCTACCAAAATCTTAGATGTTAAAGCTGGACTCATCAGAATATCAGAGTGGACTGTAATATCATACTGGGTTTGTATCCCTGCTCTATCAATTACTAGTTGTGTAACTTATATTTTTTTAAATCTAAATATTACAATTTCTTTATGTGTAAAAGAGGTGAAAAATTACTACTATTATACAGGAATTTTGTGGGAGTTGACAATATATGTTAAGCACTAAGTGCCTGGCACATAATGCTATATCAATGTGAATTATTTTCGACATTTTATTGTTATTATTATTAAGAGAAGTAGCTATATAATTATTTATTATGTCCCCGTTTTCTCCCTGTACTTTACTTTCATTATTTCTGAAGTCAGGGAGTTTAATGATCCTACATTTAGTGGCCAAGTAAATCTTGAACATTAATCTTTTTATGTTCTATTGTGGCATGTAATCAATCTTTAAATATTGTTTATATTTTCTTCTTAATATATCTGAAATGTGTTCTCTTCTTTAAATTGTATAATGTTAGCACCATTAGGTTGCAGACAATAGGAATTAATATTTGTTCACTAAATATTGCATATATTTCAAATTGGCAGGAGGGTCTGAAATCAGGCTTAGGAATGGTAAGAAAATAGATCAGTTTTAGGGCATTGAGTGATAGAAACTCCTCAACAGCATCCTGGGGTAACCACCTCCAGAATGAATGAATGAACTTCACTATGCATGGCTTCTAATGTAGACAAAATGTCTTTAGGAGTTAGCCAGTTCCCCGGAGATATGATATCAGGGGCTCAAATGTGGTTGTATTTATTCACAAATTAAGTACTCAGCATCTTTGATAAAGTTTTGTGTGTGTGTGTGTGTGTGTGTGTATGTTTATTTTCCTTTCATTTTTGATACTAGACATCTGTAACTCTGTGGACACCATTTACAATTCCAATTCGAAAACTCTATGGTGGCTAAGAAAGGTGTTCAATTGGTATCCAGTGAATGGGCCTTCCTCATCTTCAGAATAGAAAGACTTTTTCTGTAATATTTGTACTGGGTGAAACTTTCTCTTACTCTGGGCCCTTTCTGTGCGGCTATTTTTCTTACTGCTTTTCAAAAATTCCCTGCCACTCATATACCAAATGTGCTTCCTTATGGTTCCTGGTCAGTGCCTATAAGTCTGAACAGATACCAAACTTAGACAAACTGGATCTTTCAAGTCTATGCACTGAGAGGGTTTTACTTTTCCAGTGCCCTTTAGGACCACTTTCACTTGAGACTATAACACCAATAAAATACTGTCTGCTTTTCATCTAGTAAAGACTAGACGGGGAGGTTCTTACATATGAAAATGGGATGGAGATGTCTCAATGGCTGTCTGGGAAAGTTTTCATGCTTTACTTGCATACACATGAGCCATCAAGGGTGGCACTTCTTTCTTCACTTTCAGTGCTCTTTTAACACATATTCCACAACACTGGATTGCCAATGCATATTAATCATAATAATCTACCATTCTTTATTAAATCTGTTTATTTGCAAGGAATACAGGGTGCCTGCATGTTTTAACAAAGGAATTTCATTAATATAGTGTATCAGCATGACATCTTGTGAGAGCCTGAATTTCTCAATGTCGATATGATTCAGTTGAGGCACTGAACAAGAGAATCAATATTGATAAAGATACTTTAGCAAGAGTACACTATTATGTTTTCTAGATAAAAGCACCCTTTATCTATTTTCTCTTCAAAAAATTGAGTAAAAGCATTCCTTAATGCAGCATCTATACTAATTTATTCCAATTAAGGACCAAGTCTGCCATAACAGCTTAAATTTGAAATACTTAATTAAACTCCTTAACATTCATTATCACACTTCAAATTTCATCCTTTTTCTGATATAGATAACTTAGAAAATAAATCAAGATTTATTAAAAATCACAACGAATGTTTATTTCAAGTATTTGATGGTATGAACAACCAATTGAAAAGCAAGTCTGCAATAACAGCTTAAATTTGAAACAACACTTGTATTATATACTCATATATTTAATGGTCTGAACAACCTGCATACTGAACTTCAACGATACATAATACTGAGGGAATTTGACACTTTCTAATAGCTTTCCCTAAGAGGAAGTAAAGTAACAAGGGAACCAAGAAATGTTTCAGAGTTCTGACTCGAAGAACATAGAGCTGAGCATAGACAACTATAACCGAAGAACTGAACATTTATAGGAAGAAAATAGGCACAGAGGAAACAACAGAAAACTGGGGATATTTAATCAGAGAAAGCAGAGAAGAAAGGGAGAAGTAATATCAGATGTGATTTGATTGGGGATGTAAATAAATAACCAAATTTGAAGTACTTTGTAGTCTAAGTAAACGTGTTTTTTTCTTCATTCTAAGAGCAGCCATGTAGCAAAGAAAAGGTGTTAAGCACAAAAAAGTTTTAAAACTAATATGATCAGTTTGTGTTTTCATTTAATTACGCGTTATTCATGTCACAGTTTAGAAGCCACACCTCTTAACAAACTTCTAGTCTTTGTTACAAATGCACACAAAATATCGTTATTTGGTCCCATTATTTACATTAAAAGCATAGGTTGTTTAATGTTTCATAGTATTTATTAATCAGTTTTATAATTGTTTACCTTTTAAAATTTATTCTAGAACAAAGTTTCTTTGAAAACATAAATGATGTCTTTCACATAGCATGGTTCACAGTAAGAACTCAGAACATTTTGTCAAATAAATGCTTAAAAGTCAAGTATGCTGTTCATTGTTGTCATATATTGCCATTATTGTCTCCTGTTAGTTATTCCTGTCAGTTACTGTCTCCTGTTAGTGAGCCCCTGTATTGCAGCATATGTTCTAATATCTTACGTCTCACATATCTCTAGTAATCTAATGGTAGCAATTTTCTGCAACTTTTATCAGACTCTAAGCATCTCATTTGTAAGTGAAAATTATAAAAGAAAAATTAGTGCCAATATAATTTCTAAGTCTCTATGGTATGATTCAAAAGAGAAACTGATCATAACAATGTATCTTCAAGTGATACTCTCTATAATATCTTAATTATAATCTAGTCAATAATGTTACTGGTTTCCAGTTTAGCAATGTGTTGTATAAAGTTCTTATTTTGCTTTCTCACTAAAGTTAAAAGAGAAAATAAACAGTTGGAAAATGAGGTCAAAGATTTCATTATAGATGAAAAAATTAGTCAAGCTAAGAAGATAACTGCCATGCTGTGTTTTTACTTTATTTTCACTAATTTGTTTTTTGAAATGGGTCATATTTTTCTTTCAACTCTTTGTAAAATAACTGCAATTATACTTTACTGTGTTCTATAGCTACCATTAAATTAGGTAAATTAAGAAACAATTTTCACTATTGCTTATTTTGAATGATTTACCCACCCATCTTTCATTTTAACTGGTGCATTTTATTTTTTAAAAAAGCAATATTACCTAATTTAAGATAACAAGTATATCAATTTTAATTTGTTTTATTTTCATGTTTACTCTTGCCTGAAGTACTCCAAAAACAAAATCTACATGTGATTTACTTACAGTTTAATAAAGTATGCTTTATTTTCATATTGGATAACAAGGATTAAGATTATATAATTTCAAAATAATAGACTTGAAAGACAAGTAAACCCAAAGTAAAATCAATAAGCAAAGAAATGACACTTCATCCCAGTTCCTGACTGAAGTCAGACAGCTTATTAATTTCAAGTATATAGTCTACTTCATCCTAGCTCTACCCCACTTCATGTTTAGCTTTCCTTCCTGACTGCTGCTCACTATAGAAAAAATTCCACTATAAACAAAGCTTAAATATTACTGTCAATGAAACAGACATTGGTCTACCACCATTTGCTAATAGAACAGCCTTACATATATTTCTGCATTAGCTTCTGCAGTTGCATAAGTAAGGTCTAAACTTTACAATAAAAAACTTTTTTATGTCAATATCTACATCAGTGAATCACTTATTTTATAATTTATGTTGCTTCCATTTCTCTGATAAAACGCTAACTGATACATGGCTAAGGTATATGACAGTTTTTCACTCAATACATATATGTATGTTTAAATATAAGCTATAAATACATAGTAGCAACACAACCAAAAATGTCTCTGAGAATTTTAATCAATCATCATATCTGAGCATTATCAATGGGACAGTACTGAATGTAGATACAATTTACAAAATGCTATCATCAGCATATTTTGCATAATAACTGCCAAATAAAGATCAGATTAGAAGTGTTCCTCTAAGTTAAACACATAAGAAAAGTCTGTAATTTAATGAAGTTAATTAAATTTACAGTAGTAAAACTGGCTCTAATTGAGTAATGAATTGAGTAATAAAATATATTACCATATCTTATAAAAAAATTGTAATTGAAGAATCATTTATGGATTAGAAATAGTGAACATTTTAAAATTTGGATGGTTCATTATCTATCCAGAATCCAGCTCCCACACCAACACAAACATGCAAAAAACACCTTCTTTTAGGTTTTTTAAGAGACATTAAGAAGTCCCAATATTATAAAACATATTGAAGTATATGTTTATTACTGTTACCTCTGTGGGCAAAGTTGCTTGTAAAACAATACAAACAAATAAACAGTGAAATGGAAAGTAAATGACTGGGCATGTAGAAAACATTACATTTAAAAAAAAGCTGCTACACCAAAAATACCACTATTAACAAAGTTTAAGTATTACTGATAACAAAATGGAAAAGGCAAAATTTATGAGACAAATATCACAATACTGAATAAGAACTTTCATATAGGCATTAAGAAGATTAAAGAAAAAAGCAAATCATCTTTTAAAAAATAACCCTTGTTATGAAGAGACAAATAAATGTTGATAAGTTGATTAAATGTTGATTAACATTTAAGACTAGTATAACGTTAACACTATAACTTCTTAAGGACAGGAAAAGCAAAAATACTTAAAAATCACCATTATTTTGCTTAATATCTTAAATTTTGGGAGGTCTTACAGATATTCAGGTCATAGTAATTATTTTTGAATACCAACTACCCAGCTTGTTTTTTCTTTCAGTAGGGCATTAATTCTTGAATATGTCCTCCATCTGTCTCCCAATCTAAAATATACATCCTAGCCTTCATCAAGCCCAGCCCCATGTAATATCAATTGTTTTTCAGGTAAAGTGCTTTGTGGCACTAATTTGGGTAGTGTACAAAATTCTTGATTTTGTTCTTACCACATGAGAATCAAAGGATACTTAGAAAAACTAAACATGGCTGTCAATTATTCATATAATCAGCAACTTTTCAGGTTATTATGTAGTCAGCCTACAAGATCATTCCTTCCCAGAGACCTCACATAGTAAAGATACATCCGTGGGCCATACCATTTCCGTTAATATGTCTAAGATACTTCATTTTGTCTAGAATATTAAGATAGTAAAAAACACAGATTTGCCTCCACTATGTTTACCTCTTCTTTTCTTAACCTAATCCTTTCCATGATTGAATCTCAACAACTCTACTAACAAAGCATGCGACCAACTATACCCTACTTCAAACTAAATAGTTTGTACTTGAACTATCTACTTAAATACTAATTTACAATTTTCAAAGAATGATAATAGATTGTTTCAAATACATATATATATATATATATACACACTCAACTTTCATAAATGCTGCCAAGACTTTAAAGAAGTAAAGAGAGAGATGCCAATTTTGCTAATGTGAAAGTAGTTGTTAACCTTAGCAAGAACAATTTTATTGCAGGCACGGAGGCGGAAACTAGATCAGGCTGGTTGAAGTGTAAGGAGCAGGTAAAGAAAGAAAAAAAAAATGGTAATATTTAAAAAAAATTGTCCTATGAAATTAAAGTGATATTTTTATTTCTTTTCCCCTCTGCCCACTCTCTCTCTCCTCATTCATTACTAATGACAGTAAAAATCTATAAAGAATTTTTATTCCAGTAGAAAGGATCTAATAGGAAAGTTAAAGTTAATAATATAGAACAGAAAGGCAGTATCACAAGGGAAAATATATTTGAGCAGATGAAAAGTGTTGGAATTGAAAGCAAATATTCAAGAAATGCCCTGTTACGGGAAGTCAGTGTAGTAAATTTGTATAATTTTATATGTCTTGGCATCCATTTTGAATATAGATTTAACTTTCTCATACTGGAAGCAGGGCTCAGTCACCTTTGACACAGTTTTCAGTTCTATACCACAACCAAAGAGCTCCAGAAAATAGCCAGAGATAAGGACTTAGAGGCATTTCCACCTAGTAGACTGAGCTCCTCCCTTTCCTGTGCTTCCTTTAAAGGGATCATTCACCCATTTGCCCTTGAACTTGAAGTGACCACACCCTATTTTTTTATATATACTGCAAGTTGCCATGTTCCCTCTCTCGCTGCCTGACTCTTCATTTCTGCCTTGCATGACTTGAGAATGGAGAGCTGTCTTCCCAATTCATTGCAACTTCCCTGCCCAGGATCTGTAAGTTTAAAAAGAAAATGTGATAATGTATTACATTTGTACCTTCTATCAAAATACTAGGGGTTGCTCCAGGCCAGTTTTTCCCCAGGATGCTGGAGAAAATACAAGGTCAGACTCTTAGCTCCAGAGAAATGGTCAGGCAGGCATAAACTGGACACGAGTCAGGCAAAAGTGTCTGCCAGGATAAATAAACTTTTCATGTGAGGGATGTCCTGGTCATGGGCAACTAGGCATTAAGACATCCACTAGTTGAAAGAAATATCCCATAAAAGGTATACTGTAAAAAGTCACATTCAGCTCCCCTTTATTTTCCATTAGGGCTTGGTACTCTCATACTGGAATGCTAATTTAGTTGGTGGATCTCAAAACAGGCAGATGCTCATACTTTAAGAAAAGTGAAGAAGCAGATGTGATATACTTAGTGGTAGAAATACTGGGTGTAATACCTGATAGCTTCTATTTTCTTAATAGATTAGAGATATCTGAAGAAAGATCAGATGAAAAAAATTATTCCTGAGAGGAAAAAGAGCTAAATATGAGAATTCTATGGCAATAATAATTAGTATTTAAGTTTATGATGATAAGATGTAAGTAAAACCAATCTTTTCTCATTTTACTTTACTCAATAGTGTTCAAATGCTTAATTGCATGCAAAATAAAGGTCAACAGTTGAATTTATCCAGGTGAACAGGAGAAAAGTGAATGCTAGGGCTTAAAGAATTATATTTTCCAGGGAGTGACTAAAACAATGGATAATGCAGTTTAAGAAGGGCAAATAGTTAATTGTAACAAGTTGTGACTGATGCTAATTGTTAGGTAAATCATTAAAAGTGTTTGTGTCTGTGTGTGTGTGTGTACTCTATGCTGACTTATGTTATATAAATTACTGACATAAAAACATCATAGGGAAATAATATAATAAAACACAAACCTCTATACTATATCTGACCTTGCAATTAAACCCTACAAGATCAATTATCCTTTCAATTATCATATATTCACCATCAAACTTCATCACTTTTTTGCAAATATTTGAATGATACATGTGTTAGATTAAATGTCCCCCAAAACCCTTATGTTTCCTGTCTTAATAAATCTTTACTTTTCATCATAATTATCAAGAAATTCTGCAACAATAAAAAGTAAGAACAACCACACACTGTTTAGTAAATACAAGGTGAGGTACCCAGATCCCATGCCTCCAGGGCTGAGGCACTCATTTGCCCAGATCAGATGCTGGTGCGATATTGGCAATATTGACAGCTGTTAGCGGAGTTCCTTGCTGGGAAATTTACTGGATTGAAGAGGCTACTTCACCTAAGTTTATGTCTCCGTGTGAAAGAGTTCAGTGATTTCTTGATGGGCATGTAAATAGCCTGGCTCTTCATCCCAATTACAGACATGGCTAAAACTCTAACCCATCTCCATATTTTCTCATCAGGTGAACTGAGAACTTTTAGGCAACTGCATTGTGGTTCAAGCTCTTGCTCTGCTTGACTTCACTTACTATACTTCCTGGAAGTTTTTGGTCTTTAACTTTTACAATTATTTGAATATCAATTTTCACCCCAGAGGCTGCTTCAAGAGAAACCAGACATATGATTGCTGGTCCAAAGATTAGTCAGGATAAAATAGTTAGAAAGTGGACTTTTACATGTGATTTTGTAGCTTGTTTACCCAATGCCTCACTGGCAATGTGGTCCTCATGAGTTGTGATAGGTGGAGCATGCAACAGTAATATGTTTGTTAAAATTTTCATTAATGGTGACCTGCAATAGTTTATCAGTGCAAGAGAATTATCCTGAGTATAAAATATATTATGTACTTGAGAAATAGTGAGATATAAAAATTATATGACACTTAAATCTTGGGAAATCCATGCTTTGCAGGAAAGAGAAACACTTAGGAAAATTAGTCATCCATTAAAAGTTAAGTTTGAAAGCCAGAAGATATCTCTGGCCACATACAGAGAGACTCCAGTATCCTTCACCAGAAAGCAGAAATAGATGAGGAGAAGGCAAAGAAAGAAATTATAAGACAAGCAGTTATAAAGGTGTTGTTTTATTCTCAATTAGGCCATCATGTATGTCTGATCAAGCCCCTGTTAAAAAGATGAAAGCCTAAGATTGGAGAGGGAATAACTGGATCAATGCAGATGAAAATATCAACTCAACATATTCCTTTGAATCATTTTACCCTGTTGAATCAGTCAATTTCTCCCTGATAAAGATAGTGCTAGTACCTTGCCTAAGAAAAATATGGACATCTCTACCTTGCAAAACAACACATGTTTATCTTAAAAGGTACTTTTTTTCTTTTCTTTGTCAACAGATTAAAAACTAGAGCTGTTTAAGATGTAATACAGCCAGGAAAGTTTGATATCTTCTATGATTAAAAAAGGTCAAAACTTTGAAAGAGCCACAAAACATTCGACATGCACCAGCAGGGGCAAAGAGGGTACAGCAAATCCTGAGAAATGGGGAGAATTAGATTTCCAGAGTTACCACATTATTAGATTAAAGTATAGTTTTCAACAACAACAAAATTACAAGGCATACAAATAAGCAGGAAAGTATGACCCATTCAATGAAAAAAATAATAAACCAACAAGTCTGTCCCTTTAAAACACCTGATGGCAGATCAACTAAACAAAGATTTAAAATAACTATTTAAAGATGTTCAAATAATTAAAGAAAGTTAAGAAAATATTGTTCAATCAAAAAATAAACATCAATAAAATTAAAAAGAAATTGTAAAGATAAAAAGTACAAATACAATTTTAAGAAATCACTAAAGGGATTCAATGGCAGATTTAAGAATCAGAAGAAAAAAATCAGCATTCTTAAAGATAAAACAATAGAAATAATTAATTTGATGAGCAGAAGAAAAAAAACTGAAGAAAATTAAACAAAGTTGTGGAACACAATCGAGTGGTCCAAAATACACACTCTGGAATTCTTGGAAGGAGAAGACACAGAGGCAAGGACAAAGAAAAAATTTGAATAATTAATGGCTGAAAACTTCCAAATTTCATAAAAGACAGGAATATAAACACTCAAGAAGCTTAAAGAACCGCAGGTAGGATGACTTCAAAGGAAACCACACCCAGACACATTATAAGCAAACTTTCAAAAAACAAAGGGAATTTTGAAAGCAGCAAGAGAGAAGCAAATCATCACATCAAAGTGACCCTCAATGCGATGAACAGATTTCTGATCAGAAACTTAAGAGACCAGAAGGCAGGGGGCTAACATATAAAAAAGGTCTAAACAAATCTGTTAACCAAAAATCCCGTCTTCAACAAAACTTTCTCTCAAAAGTGAGGTAGAGATTAAGACATTCTGAATAATCGAAAACAGAGGAAGCATGCTACCAGTAGTCCTGTCTTTCAATAAATGTTCCAGGGAGTCATGCATGGTAAAAAAAATAGCACCAGAAAGTAATTTGAATCTTTGTGAATAAATAAAGATTTGAATATAGGTAAGTAAATACACAGGCTATTATAAAGATTAGTATTATTGAAACAATAGTTTGTAACTCTACTTTCTGTTTTCTATATAATTTGAGAGACTAATACATGTTTAAAACAATCTGAGAGCTAGTATTATTGTAGCTATGGTTTGTTGTAACACCACATTTTGTCTTTTATGTAAATTAAGAAACCAATGTCTTTAAAAGAATCATTAGTTTATATTTTTGGACACACAATGTATGAAGATGTAATTTTATGACATCAGCAACTAAAGGAAGTATTGGAATTAAATTTGAAAAATTTAAATGAGTGTATTAACTTCAGTATGCTCAATATAATTCCTGTTGTAACCACAAAGAAAATAGGTAAGTAATATATACAACAGGAAATCAAGTAGGAATTTGAACGTTTCACTACAAACACACACACACACACAAATGAACATATTTGCCACAGTGCCTCCTTTATCTATAGCTTTGAAATATCTCCTGTAGAAATGGCAAGAAAATGGCTTTGAAGGTGCCTCCTTCTCCATAACGAAGGCAGAAAATCAAAATTGTTCTTGTTTTCCGAGGAGAATAGCAAAGATTTGTACCATTCTTAACAATCTAAAGGATACAGGGATGGTGAGATACTATTATATCACACTTAACTCACCAGTCTGTTTTATATGAAAAACCTGAGAGATCATTGGGTATGACAGTAGATTATCACAAATACAATTCATTTGTTCCCAGATTGCAGCTGCTGTACCAGATGTGCTCTCTTTACTAAAGCATTTAACTACAGCCTCAAGTACACACAATGCATTTATTACCCTGAAAAATTCATTATTAACGACCTCTATCAAGGAAATAATTAAAAACAGTTCACAATGGACACTGTGAACAACCATGAATATTTATATCTCATTTCAGTGCTATATTAACTTGCCACTGGCTTCTGTTACAGTATATTATAAAACAAAATGTCATTTGGGAACTCGGTGGAACATCACTTTTTTGTATGATATCTCTGTTTTCGTGTTAATCAGATCAGATAATTTAAAAAATGACTATAATTTAGAGGTCTTGGTAATGCAAATGCTGTGCAAAATTAGAAAATAATTCCTATCAAGTTTCAGGAATCTACCACATCATGAGAATGTTAGCAGTCCTGGTAATCTGAGGTTACACAGATAGGCCCAAAAGTGTAAAAGACAAATGGTTGCACCTCATTCTTTCCACCACTAAGAAGGAATCACCATGCTTCTCAGGCTTCTTTGGGTTCTGGAGGCAGCATATTCCGGATTTAGGGATATAAATTTGACTCACGTAACCAATGAACAAAAAGACTGGTGGGGCCAATATAAGCTGTAAGGTGGCTTAGAACCTCATTTCATTTCTCCTGCAGTTGTGCTGGCTTCTGTCTGTCTGCTCAGACCTATGATGAAACAGGTGTTTCTTAGAATATATGGAGAAAAATGTAGGCTTCTTTAATAAGTGGACCCACTGAAATATGCATACAAGCCCTGCCTCTCACAAAAGACTGCAGTTGCATTACCACTTCCTTAGAGATACCTCTGAAAGACAGCAGTGAAGGAAGCCCAACCCCCTCTCTCCTTCCCCCAGCAGGGAAGAACTTTGTATGATGCATTTCATCACCCACAAGTTGAAAGAGGCACATAGTGTATGCAACCCAAAGCATATGGAATTAATTTAAAAAACTCTCAGATTTTTTCCAAACTCAGGGCAATTTTTGGAGGTTATATTTGTGTAAAGTAAAACATCTGCAGTTTTGATGTGCTAAGATTGAAAAAGAATGAAATAGGATGAAACCAAATCAAATACCTAGACTTTCAGAATTCATAGTTTTACACAAAAAAGCCTTGTCATCTAAACTTAGTCTTTTATTCCCATCTCTTTAAAAGCCACTCACATATAGGTATCCAGCCTCAATTTCAACATATGGAAATAAGGTATTTTCCTCCCTTAAATTTGTATCAATGACTGGATTATTCATTTTTACTCCCAAAGACATTACTATTTTCTAGACCACAAAAATTAAAACCTTCAAAATATATCTTCTTTGTTGTATGTCTTATTTTATATTTAGTATATGTGTTCTTTTCTGATATTAATGGTCTGTTAACATTGCTGATCATCAGGAAATCATCCATTGCAATGTGTGCAATTTATGTAGGCAGTAGCATCTGAGGTACACATTTTTTATGACTGAAAATGGTCACACCTTTCCTTCTGCTAGGATTTTTATACAGACATTTGTACTAATCAACTTAGCATGTGAATTAGTTTGTGATTTGCTGTTAAGTCTATACCTATTTTTAGTGCTCCTTGGCTTTCACATCCTGTAGAAACAGCTTGTGTCTAGGGTGAAAGGTGGTTCACCAGAGCATGATTTAAAAAATATATTTATGAAATATATTTATTTTATCTTTGTGTTGTGTCTCAGAATGTGTACCTGTGCAAGTTCTTGTTGCTCTCCTGTCCCTCTCCTAGCACTTGTTATTTGAAATTCATTACTTTGGCTGAGGGGCTTAATGGGGCCCCTGTATGTGGCTTGGTTTGAATCTTTGTGGTTGTAATAAAGTTATCCTTCCCATGGTATCACCACTTCTATAGTCTAGACAGTGGAGACTTCCTTTTCCTGTCCCTCCCCTGCCTGTACTACTTGGGGTCAGCACTTAAACTCACAATTCCTTCCTGAATTGTGCTCACTGTCCCTCTTCTTCCCTTCTCCCAACTGTAATAAGTATTCATCAATATCTTAAGGTCAGCAGTGTTCCATTTTGTCACCAATTAAGGCTTTTATTCCATAATGGAGAGAAAAAAAAATTTCTTCACTGCAGAAATTTCTGTTGAACAGAACTAATACAGAGTTCATTGCCCACACTGCAGCTGTGTTCACTTTTTGTGAACTCTGCTCTGTCTACCTGCTGAGTCCATGGCAATGGACCTATAAGGGGGAGTGCAGACTCCCCTCTTTCTGGACCTTCAAGGATTTTCCCACTGTCTTATAAGCCCAAACACAGCCTTTTCCAATTTGTTACCGGTCTTAAATGAAATTTTTTTTACTAGTATCACTTTTTACCTGTATCTACCTTCAGATGATCATGGGTGCAAATCTCCTTTCTCCCTGGAGATACTTTCTATCCTTAGATTTTGGGCCAGTTGTTTTCTCTCTTTCCATAGGTTTTTCAAACCTATGAAAAATTTGAAAGAAATGTCAACAATTAACTGTGGATTTCTTATAAGGATTGGAGAGAAGCTACTCCTTCTCTCCAGATCCTAGGGTAGAAAATAATTATCTTTGTGTCTGAAGAATACTATCTTTTGTTACACATAAAACTCTACATATAGTTTGTCTTCTCCAAGCACATTAAAAATGTCAGTCCTTTGACTATTGGCCTTACATTTTTTTTATATACTAAGAAAAAGTACGTGCTTCTAATAATCTCAATCAGATTATCACACTTAAGAAATTTAATAGAGCCTTAAAGGGCAGAACAAAATGACCCACCTTCTCCCTGTGACCCCCTGAACACCACATTGAATAGCCATCCATACAAGAAAGCACCTTCATAAGAGCCTAAAATCAGGTGAGCAATCACAGTATCTGGTTTTAACATCATATCAAGGAAAGAGAAACTGAAGAGCGTAGAAAGGACAGTCTTGAATTGCTGATAAGACAGCTCTCCCATCTCCCAGCAAAAACGAGTGACTCAGAGACAGAATCTGTGTGCTTGATGGGTAGAAATCTCAGTAATGGTGGGATTTTGCATTGGAACTAGTGCTTAATGTTGCCCTGTCACCGCAGAATGAAATGCAGGACAGAATTCAGCCAGAGCCCATAGGGGCAACATTTAGACCAGCCCTAGCCAGAGGGAAAGTTTCCATCCTAGTGGCTTCCATCCTAGTAGTTGAAACCTGAGTTCTAGCTAGCCTCACCACCACAGTATTCTGGGGTCCTAAATGAATTTGAATGGTGGCTGTGAGGACTATAATTTCTAGGCAAGTCCGGGTGCTGTGCTGGACTCAGAGCCAGTAGATTTGGGGTATATATTACCTATGAGATACCAGTGGGGCAGCCAAAAAAGTGTTTGTGTCACCCCTCCCCCAACCCAAGGCAGTGTAGCTCACAGCTCCAGGAGAGACTCCTTCCTTCTGCTGGAGGATAAGAGAGGGAAGAGTAAAGAGGACTTTGCAACTTAGATACAAGCTCAGACACAGTAGGATAGACTACCAGGCAATGTCCTAAGCACTATATGCAAGGCCTTAGCTCCTGGACAATATTGCTGGACACACTCTGGGTCAGAAGGGAACTTGCTGCTTTGAAGGGAAGAACCACGTCCTTGCAAGATTCATCACCTACTAACTAAGGGGCCCTCAGGCCATGAATAATATTTGTGTTACCCAGACAGTATTAGCCACCAGCATCAGGTAGGACCCAGGGCTGTTCTGGCTTCAGGTCATACCCAGCTCATTCTTAGCTGTGTTGGCCTTGGCGAGAGCTTCTGTCTGCTTGAAGAAAGAAGAGGAAAGAGTGAGGTCTTTGTTTTGCAGCTTGGGTGCCAACTCAGACACAGTAGAATAGAGCACCATGTAGATTACTAAGATTCCTGATTCCAGACCCTGGCTCCTGGGCAGCATTTCTGAACTCACCCTGGGCTGAGAGGGAGAGTTCACTGCCCTTAAGGGAAGGACACAAGCCTAGTATGATTTGCAACCTGCTTAGTGAAGAGTCCTTGGGCCTTGAGTGAACATTGGTAGTAGCCAGGCAGTGATACTGCAGGTATTGGGCAAGTTGCAGTACGGTCTTGGCTTTGCATATGAACCAGCACAGTCCCAGTGGTGGTGGCCACAGTGAAGACTGATTGTTTTAACCCTTCCCACAATCAGGCTGTTTAGCACAGAGAAAGAGACTCCATTTGTTTGGAGGGGAGTAAGGGAAGAAAGCAGGAGTCTCTGCCTGGTAATCTAGGGAATTATTTTGAGTCTTACCCTAGATCACCATCTTATAAAGTTATAAACTTACAAATCTTATAAAGTCACAGCAATCATGGGCTTTGGGTGCACCCTAATGTACATATGGGTACAATGACCAAAGACTTAGATCACAACACTCAATTCTCTTTGAATAACTGGAAAGGCTTCCCAAGAAGGACCAATAAAAACAAACCTAAACTGCAAAGGCTACAATAAATACTGAACTCTTCAATGCCCAGACATTGATAAACATCAGTACTACCTAGGAAGCATCATTACCATCTAGGAAAACATGACCTCACTAAACAAATTATATAAGGCACCAGCGACCATTCCTGGAGGGACAGGAACATCATCTCTTTAGACAGAGAATTTAAAATAGTTGCTGTGAGGTAACTCAACAAAATTCAATATAACACAGAGAAGGAATTCAGAATCTTATCATATTTAACAAAGCGATTGCAATAAGTTAAAACGATTGAGCAAAAATGCTGAGATAAAAAAATTTAAATGAAATAAAGAATGCATCCGAGTCAACCACAGAATTGATCAAGCAGAAGAAATAATTATGAGATTGATGACAGGCTACTTGAAAATACAGTCAGAGAAGACAAAAGAAAATGTGCAAAAACTAATTAAGCATACTCACAAGATTGAGGAAACAGCCCCTAAGGGCAAATTTAAGAGATATTGGCCTTAAAGAGGAGCTAGAGAGAGAACTTGGAGTAGACAGTTTATCCAAAAGGATAATAGCACAGTGTTTTCCAAACCTAGAGAAAGATATCAACATTCAAGTATAAGAAAGTTATAGAACACCAAGCAGATTTTACTAAAAAAGGACTATCTCAAGGGATTTGATAATCAAACTCCAGAAGATCAATAATAAAGAAAGGATCCTAATAGCAGCAACAGAAAAGGAACAGATAACATACAATGCAGCTCCAATTCTTCAGGCAGAAGACTTAGTGGAAACCTTGCAGGCTAGGAGACAGTGACATCACATGTTTAAAGTGCTGATAGAAAAAAAAAATACTTTTACCCCAGAATAGTCTATCCAGTGAAAATATCCTTCAAACATGAAGAAGAAATGAAGACGTTTCCAGAAAAACAAAACCTGAGGAATTTTATTAACACCAGACCTATCCTACAGAAAATGATAAAGGAAGTCCTTCATTCTGAAAGAAAAGATACTAAGAAGAAATAAGAAAACATTTTAAGGTACAAAACTCTCTGGTAATAGTAAATGCACAGAAAAACAGTATGTTATTACACTACAATTGTGGCATGTAAATTACTCATATCTTGAGTAGAAAAAAGTAAATGATGAGCCTATCAAAAATAATAACCGCAATATTTTTTCCAGACAGATAGTATAATATGATATAAATAGAAATAAAAAGTTAAAAAGCAGAGAAATGTACTTAAAATGTAGAGCTTTTATTCTTATCTTTGTTTGTCTGTTAGTTTATTTGTTTGTTTTTCCAATCAGTGTTGTCATCAGTTTAAAATAAAATCACCCCACTGCACTCCATCCTGGGTGACACAGTGAGACTCTGTCTCAAAAAAGAAAAAAGAAAAAAGAAAATATTCAAATAAAATTAGAGATGGAAAAGGAGACATAACAACTGATACTGTTAAAATTCAAAGGATTGCTGGAGAATACTATAAATAGCTATATATCAATAAATTGGAAAACCTAGAAGAAATGGATACATTCTTAGACACATACAACCTAGCAATATTGAATCATGAAGAAATCCAAAACCTAAATAGACCAATAACAAGTAACGATATCAAACCCATGATTAAAAGTCATCCAGCAAAGACAAGCCAAGGACCTGAAGGCTTTACTGCTAAATGTTTGGTAAAATTTTAAATACACAAAGATCAAATCAAAATGAATTAAAGGCTTAAATCTAAGACCTCAAAACATGAAACTAGTAGACGAAAACTTGGGGGAAGCTCCCTAAGACATTGATCTGAACTTAAGTTTCTTGAGTAATACCTCAGAAGCACAGGCAAGCAAAGCAAAAATGGACAAATGGGATCACATCAGGTTTAAAAGCTTCTGCACAGCAAAACAAACAAACAAACAAAAAAAAAACAAAGAGACAACCCACAGAATGAGAGAAATATTTGCCAACTATCCATCTAACAAGAGATTAATAAACAGAATATATAAAGAGCTCAAATAACTCAAAAAATATAAGAATTCAATTACATAGGCAAAATATCTAAACAGACATTTCTCAAGAGAAGACATAAAAATGACAAACAGTTATATTGAATGGTGATCAATATCATTGATCATTAAAGAAATGCAAACCAAAACTACAATGAGATATCATCTCACCACAGTTAAAATGGCTTTTATCCAAAAGACAGGCAGTAATAAATGCAAATGATGATGTGAGCAAAAGGGAACCCTCATACACTGTTAAAGGAGATGTAAATTAGCACAACCATTATGAAGAACAGTTTGGAGGCTTTTCAAAAAATGTCCAATAGGTCAAGTGTGGTGGCTCTTGCCTTTAACCCCAGAACTTTGGGAGGCAGTGGCACGTGGATCATTAGAGTCCAGGAGTAGGAGACCAGCCTGGGCAAAATGGGGAGACTATATCTCTACAAAAAATACAAAAAATTAGTCGGCCAGCGGATCACGAGGTCAGGAGATCAAGATCATCCTGGCTAACACGGTGAAACCCTGTCTCTATTAAAAAAAAAAAAAAATACAAAAAATTAGCCTGGCGTGGCGGTAGGCACCTGTAGTCCCAGCTACTTGGGAGGCTGAGGCAGGAGAATGGTGTGAATCCAGGAGGCAGAGCTTGCAGTGAGCCCAGATCGCGCTACTGAACTCCAGCCCAGGCGACAGAGCAAGACTCCGTCTGAAAAAAAAAAAAAAAAAATTAGTCAAGAATTGTGGCAGACACCTTTAGTCCCAGCTATTTGGGAGGGTGAGACAAGAGGTCAAGGCTTCAGTGAGCTGTGATTGCACCACTGCACTCCAGCCTGGGTAATGGAGTGAGACCCTATTCTCAAAAAAATTACAAAGAGAGCTGCAAGCCCACTGCTAGCTATCTACCCCAAAGAAAGGAAATCAGTATATCAAAGAGATATTTGCATTCCAATGTTTATTGCAGCACTATTCATGATAGCCAATATTTAGAAGCAACCTAAGCATCTATCAACAGATGAATGGATAATTAAAATGTGATACATATTTGCAATGGAGTACTATTCAGCCATAAGAAATGAGATCCTGTCATTTGAAACTATATGGATAGAAATGGTTGATATTATATTAAATGAAATAAACCAGGTGCAAAAGACAAAGTTTGCATATTCTCACTCATTTGTGGGAGTTAAACATTAAAACAATTGAACTAATGGAAATAGAGAGTAGAATGATGGTTACCAGAGACCCAGAAGAGTATTGGGGAGGGTAAGGGGAAATGAGGAAGTTAATGGATACAAAAATATAGTCAGGTAGAATGAATAAGATCTAGTATTTTATAGCATGATGAAGTAACTTACAGTCAATAATAATTGATTGTACATTTAAAAATAACTAAAAGGGTGAAATTGGAATATTTGTAAGAAAGAAATGATAAATGCTTGAGGTAATGGACACAGCATTTACCCTGATGTGCTTATTACTCATTGTATCCTTGTGTCAATATATCTCATACGTCCTTTAAACACATACACGTGGCCTGGCTTGGTGGCTCAGGCCTGTAATCCCAGCATTTTGGGAGGCTAAGGCTGGCAGATCACTTGAGGCCAGGAGTTAAGAGCAGCCTGGCCAACATGGCAAAATCCCACCTTTACTAAAAATACAAAAAATTATCTGGGCGTGCGCTTGTAATCTCAGCTACTCAGGAGCCTGAGGTATGATAATCACTTGAACCCAAGAGGTGGAGGTTGCAATGAGTTGAGATCATGCCACTGCACTCCAGCCTGGGCAACAGAGTAAGACGGTCTTAAAAAAAAATTTACTTGCACTTACTATGTACCCATAAGAATTAGAAATTAAAAAATAATAGTGATAAAATGTTAATATCAAATATAGACTTTCTATTCAAGTTTCTCCAATTATTTGAAGAATGTATGATTTTTAATATTCTTTATAACAATTTTGTTTTTTAATTCAAGAGCCAATCAAAAGTTTATCAATAATTTATAATTTTGAAATAATTTCCCTTCTTATATTGTTTCTTTCATGACATTAATATTTTTAAAGGGTACAGGAAACATTAAAATTGTTGTCTGAATAATAGCATTTCTGAAATTGAGGTTATTAAGGCACATATTTCTTAAGAAGGGCAAGGTTTAGAACTAAGCTATTCAATATGGTATCAATTATTCATATATAAGTAGTTAAATTTAGATTTAAGTTAGTAAAATAAAATAAAATAAAAATTTATTTTTTCAATTGCACTAGCCACATTTGAAATGCTGTATAGTCATTTGAAGCTAGTGGATATCATTCTGGACAATGCAGATACAAAACTTTTTTTCCACTGCATTAATTTTTGTTGAACATCACTTGTATAGGACCTAACTACATTTTTGGTGGCTAAAGTGATACGAGTGCATATACATTTAGTTAAAACATAGGTGTAGCCTGTAACAAAATGACTAAAAATATCGATGTTTATTCCTCTTTGATTTTCTGATTTGAATAAAAGAATTTCAATTCTGAAAGAGAATCTTTACAATGTTAGAAGCTTAATTTTGTTTTATCTTATTACTCTATCATTCTCAGCACATGACTTTATCATTCATATCTAAATACAAGATAGCGACCCCATTTATCGTCATTAAATCTACACCCAAATCCATGTTTCAAAGTGAAAGAAGAAAATGAGGGTGCTCCCAGTTTTGTTAAAGTTAAAAAATAAAAGTATGCATAGCTTTCTTTAATATTGCATTGGCAAACATGTGGTCACATAGCCTCAAATATCTCCAAGTATGCCACAAAATAATTGTCTTTAGCAAAGCAGCCCTGTATCCAGCTAAAACTCAAGAGGTTCTAAATCTCAAAGGGAAAAATGGTGTTGGAGGATAACTAACTGTATCTGTTAATGTATTGGACTAAGAAAAAAAAGCTCATTTTATATTGTATCATTATAGTGTTCTGATTAGTATGGTATTAAATCCATAATCTCAGGAACTAATGATATAAATCATGATATTAAACATATTAATAGTTATTTTTTAAGGATGCCAAGATAATTGTTTAGAACTTTGGGGTTTTCAGAGCACTTTTCCATGTTTATCTCATGTATTCTTTTGTTAATACAAAATCTGGATGATCTTTGCTCAAGGTTTAGTGTGTTCTGGGAACAGTTCAAGGTCGTCCAGATATGGAAGTAAGCAAAAGAGACAAGAATTGTGTCACTATAAACATAAAAACAGCTACATAAGATATTTTCAATTGTAGTTATTTATATCGATAAAAATAAACATATGAGAGTGTCTGGGATCACTTTAGCTAAGATACTGAGGTAAAGCCTCTCTAATTCAAGCCGAACACAGAAATACAAAATTATTTTCACATTGTTCAGATATGACATAGGATTCGATAGGGGAAAATTAACAGGAAGAGAAATTGTAGAACACATGCAGTTAACTGATGGGACATTATTCCATAAATATTCATAGATATGCATCTTGGGCACATTTCCAGCAGAAATGGCTTTTCCTAAAATGGCAGACTAGACAAAGGGAAGAGGATGCCTCATAAGAAAGAATGCACTCTACTGCCACACTGCAATAAATATTTACAGGTTATCATAACAAGGTTTAAGGATTACCTAGCTTCCCTAGGATAGACATATATACAGACCCAGAGAAAACAATAAGGAACATGCATACCAAGGGCTAAGAACTAACTGCACTCCAAGAATCCTGGGAACATGATGTATACCAAGAATGCTGACCTCATGCAAAGGCCTTTTACCACCAACAGCTGACTCCATCCAACTGATGAGTTCTAATTAACTACCCATAGGAAAAATGAAACAAAACTCCAGGGACAACTAGTTTTGTCTACCACCTCTATAGAGATTGCATTAAATCTGCTATTTCAGTGATGAGTTGTAGCCATATGTAAATCTCCAGGGAAAAATACTCTTAGGGAAAACCAGTATTTGGCAATTCCAAAAGCAGATTTTGGAACTGATCTTCCTAATAAGGACACTTGTCAGGGCTGGGAATACAATTATGCAAATTAAAGAAAAACAAAATCCAACTTCAGTTTAAGTAAAACCTTTCCCCATAATTTGCTTCAATCAGTAATAGTGAGCATTTCTTTAATTATAATTCAGGAAAAATAAGGTTCTAGGAATGTATTATTTACTATTAAACATTACTAAGTTAGACTGAAATAATTATCATGATATAGTTATTAACATCCCTATCTACAGAGAAAGACAGAGAAGTTTGGTATAATTATTTCACTAATTGTGAAGGGTCAAACTACCACTTGAAAACACTGTATCTGGTTCTAAATCCCGACACACCACTTATTTCCAGGAAGGAATAGAAGGGAATACTCTGACTTTGTATTTCTTGGCACCATTCTCCAATATATTTTGTATTTGAAAGAGGATTTGGCATGTCTCTATATAAAAATAATCCAAGGAGGAATACATTTAACACAGTTTTCTAATAAATTACTTTCCAGCTTCTGCAACCATAACATACCAGCAACTTAATTCATAAACTCTCAAGATAGTGACTTTGTCCATAAAACTCATTTATGCATTAATACAATATCCTTAGCAAGTTATGAACCTCAATAAAAGTGAGAGATTAAAGAATAATTAAAATAGTTTTTGTTTGTAAGGTGAGGTCTTTCACAGTAGAAATTATAAAATATACAATCTCAGCAAAAATATTTATTGCCTTTTGTATGTTGTTATTAATTTTTATTATTTGAATCTGTTAGCTTAGAAAATGACCTATTCTGTCTGTGCACAGATCTTTCTTTCTTTTTATGATTTCACTGCTTATTTCACATATGGGGGGACATGTGAAGATTTGTTACATTGGAATATAGCATTATGCTGAGGTTTGGAGTCTACACAATCCCATGATCCAGGTAGTAATCATAGTACCCAATAGGTAGTTTTTTAACCCATTCACCCTCCACTCTTTGTTATTCCAAGTGTCTGTTGTTCCCACATTTATGTCCATGTGTGATCAATGTTTAGCAGCCACTTCTAAATAAGGACATGTGCCATTTAAATTTCTGTTTCTGCATTAATTTGTTTAAGATTATGGTCTCCAGCTCCATCCATGTTGCTGCAAAGGACATGATTTCATTCTTTTTATGGCTGTGTAGTACTCTATGATGTATATATGCCACATTTTCTTTATCCACTCTGCCACTGATGATCACCTGGGTTGATTCCATGTCTCTGTTATTGCAAATGGCACAGCAATTAACACACAAGTGCATAAGTCTTTTTGATAGAATAATTTACTTTTTTGAAGGGGGTATTTACCCAATAAGAGATCTGTTGAGTAAAATGGTAGCTCTGTTTTAAGTTCTTTGAGGAATCTCCAGACTGCTTTCCACAACTGCTAGACTAATTTACATTCCCACTAACAGCGTATGAGCATTCCCTTTTCTCTGCAGCCTTGCCAGCAACTGATGTTTTTTGACTTTTTAATAACAGCCATTCTGGTGTGTGACATGGTATCTTATTGTGGTTTTAATTTGCATTTCTCTGATGATTAGTGACACTGAGCATTTTTTCATGTTTGTTGGCCACTTGTATGTCTTCTTTTGAGAAGTGTCTATTCATATCCTTTGCCTATTTTAAATAGGGTTATTTGTTTTTTGCTTAATTTGTTGCCTTTGTCAGATGCATAATTTGTGAATATCTTCTTCCATTCTGTAGTCATCGGTTGCTCTGTTGATAGATTTTTGGTTTTTGTTGTTTTTTGTTTACCCTTTCCCTGAGCAGAAGCTCTGTAGTTTAATTAGGTCCTATTTGTCTATTTTTATTTTTATTGAAATTGCTTTTGGAGACATAGCCAAAAATTATTTGCCATGACTGATCTTGAGAAGAATATTTCTTAGATTGTGTTCTAGGATTTTTATAGTCTGATGACTTATATTTAAATCTTTGATTCACTTTGAGTTAATTTTTGTACATGGTAAAAATCAGGTGTCCAACTTCAATCTTCTGCATATGGTTAATCGATTATGCCATCACAATTTATCAAATAGAGAATCCATTCCCCATTTCTTGTTTTTATCAGCCTTGTCAAAGATCAGATAGCTGTAGATGTGCAACTTTGTTTCTGGGTTCTCCATTTTGTTCTATTTGTCTATGTGTCTGTTTTGGAACCAGTCCCAAGGTGTTTTGCTTACTGTGGCTTTATTCCTGGGATGTGAAGCAATAAATGTAACTCACCACATAAACAGAATCAAAAGTGAAAGCCATATGATCCTCTCAATAGATGCAGTAAAAGCTTTCAGTAAAATCCAACATCTTCATAAAAACCTCTCAACAGATTAGGCATCAAAAAACATACCTCAAATAATAAAGCCATCTATGTCAAATCCACAGCCAATATCATACTGAATGGGCAAAAGCTAGAAACCATTTCCCTTAAGAACTGGAAAGAAACAAGGAAGCTCACTCTTACCACTCCTATTCAACATAGCACTAGAAGACCTAGCAAAAACAATCAGGCAAAAGAAATAAATAAAAGGTATCCAAATAAGAAAATAAGTCAAACTATCTCTGTTCACTGACGGTAAGACCCTATACCTAGAATATCTTAATCTTTCAAAAGGCTTCTAAAACTGATAAACTAGTTTAGTAAAATTTTAGGATACAAAATCAATGTACAAAAATCAGCAGCATTTTATACACTCAACAAGATACAGGCTGAGAGTAAAATCAAGAACACATTCCACTTACAATAGCCACAAAGAAAATCAAATATCTATGAATATAGCTAATGAAGGAGGTGAACAGTCTCTACAAGGAGAACTGCAAAACACTGCTGAAGGAAATCAAAGATGACACAAATAAATGGAAAAATATTTTATGCTTATGGATTGGAAGAATCAATATCATAAAAATGGCCATAGTGCTCAACGCAATTTACAGATTCAATGCTATTTCTATCAAACTACCAACGTCATTCCTCACAGAATTAGAAGCGCTATTCTGAAACTCATATAAAACCAAAGGAGAGCCCAAATAGCTAAGACTAAGCAAAAAGAACAAAACAGGAGGCATCACATTACCCAACTTCAAACTATACTAAGAAAAGTTTGATTGAAAAAAGATTTTAAGTATTACCTTTCTTAAAATTTTAAATTTACTGTATCTCTCTTTAATGCAGTATTTTTCTTCAATTTTACTCATATTTTCTGTCTTTCTAAAAGTTGTGATAAAATGTTCCATATATCATAATGAATCCCTGTTATTTGGTGGCTGTTGAGTTTTCTGGATTTTTGGAAATCAAATATCATTACCTTAGACAAAGCAACATTATTTCATCAATATAAATATATGATCTTCAGTGCCTGAAATAAGAATCCCTATGGGAGGGAGGGGCCAAGATGGTCAAATAGAAACAGCTCCAGTCTGCAGCTCCCAATGCAGAAGGTGGGTGATTTCTGCATTTCCAACTGAGATTTCCAGTTCATCTCACTGGGACTGGTTAGGCAGTGGGTGCAACCCAAGGAGAGTGAGCAGAAGCAGGGTGGGGCGTTGCTACACCCAGGAAGTGCAAGAAGCCAGGGGACCTCCTTCCTCCACCCAAGGGAAGCCATGAGAGACTGTGCTACCAAGCCAGGGTACTATACTTTTCTCATGGCTTTCGCAATCCACAGATCAGGAGATTCCCTTGTGAGCTTACACCACCAGGGTCCTGGGTTTCAAGCACAAAACTGGGCAGCTGTTTAGGCAGGCACTGAGCTAACTGAAGGAGTTTTTTTCATACCCCAGTGGTGTCTGAAACCCCAGTAAGACAGAACCATTCACTCCCCTGGAAAGGGGGCTGAAACCAGGGAACCAAGTGGTCTCACTCAGTGGGTTTCACTCCCATGGAGCCCAGCAAGCTGAAAACCACTGGCTTGAAGTTCTCACTGCCAGTGCAGCAGTCTTCAGACTGGGATGATAGGGCTCAGTGGGGGAGGGGCATCCAGCATTACTGAGGTTGTAGCAAGCAGTTTTCCCCTGACAGTGCTAAGGAGACTGAGAGATTTGGACTGGGCGGAATTCACCACAGCAGAACAAAGCACCTGTGGCCAGACTGCTTCTCTAAATTCCTCCTCACTGGACACAGCATCACTGAAGGAAATGCAGCAGCCCCAGTCAGGGGCTTACAGATAAAACCCTCATCTTCCTGGGACAGAGCACTTCGGGGAAGGGGCAGCTGTAGGCCAAGCTTCAGTGGACTTAATTTTTCCTGAATGTCAGCTCTGAAGAGGGCAGCTGATCCTGACAAGAGGGATTCTCCCAGTACAGCACACCAGCTCTGCTAAGGCACAGACAGCCTCCTCAAGTGCTTCCCTGACCCCCATGTCTCCTGACTAAGAGAGATTTCCCAACAGGGGTCAACAGACACCTCAAACAGGAGCGCTCTGGCTGGCATCAGTCCAGTGCCCCCTGGGATGAAGCTTCCAGAGGAAGGAACAGGCAGTAATCTTTGCTGTTCTGCAGCCTCCGCTGGTGATATCCAGGAAAACAGGGTCTGGAGTGAACCTCCAGCAACTTGCAACAGACCTGCAGAAGAGGGGCTTGACTTTTAGAAGAAAAAATAACAAACAGAAACAACAACAACAACATCAACAACAAAGACCCCACACAAAAACCCCATCCAATGGTCATAAGCCTCAAAGATCAAAGGTAGATAAATCCACGAAGATTAAAAAAAAAAAAAAGTGAAAAAATGCTGAAAATTCAAAAAACCTGAATGCCTCTTCTCCTCCAAATCATTTCAACTTCTCTCCAGCCGGAGCACAAAACTGAATGGAGAATGAGACTGATGAATTGACAGAAGTAGGCTTCAGAAGGTCAGAAATGACAAACTCCTCTGAGCTAAAGGAGCATGTTTTAACCCAATGCAAGGGAGCTAAGAACCTTGATAAAATGTTACAGAAATTGCTAACTAGAATAACCAGTTTAGAGAGGAACATATATGACCTGATGGAGCTGAAAAACACAGCATGATAACTTCGTGAAGCATACACAAGTATCAGGAGCCAAATCAAGCAAGTGGAAGAAAGGATATCAGAGTTTGAAGATCACACTTGCTTAAAGAAGGCATGAGACAAGATTAGAGATAAAAGAATGAAAAGGATTGAACAACGCCTCCAAGAAGTATGAGACTATATGAAAAGACCATACCTACAATTGATTGATGTACCTCAAAGTGACGGGGAGAATGGAACCAAGTTGGAAAACACACTTCCGGATATTATCAGGAGAACTTCCCCAACCTAGCAAGACAGGCCAACATTCAATTCAGGAAATACAGAGAATACCAAAAAGATGCTCCTTGAGAAGATCAACCCCAAGACACATAATCATCAGATTATCCAAGGTTGAAATGAAGGAAAAAATGTTAAAGGCAGCCAGAGGGAAAGGTCAGGTCACCTCAAAGGGAAGCCCATCAGACTAACAGTGGATCTCTCTGCAGAAACCCTACAAACCTGAAGAGAGTGGGGCCAATATTCAGCATTCTTAAATAAAATAATTTTCAACCCAGAATTTCATGTGCAGCCAAACTAAACTTCATAAGCAAAGGAGAAATAAAATTTTTTACAGACAAGCAACTGCTGAGGGATCTTGTCTCCATCAGGGCAGCCTTACAAGAGCTCCTGAAGGAGGCACTAATTATGGAAAGGAAAAACTGGTACCAGCAACTGCAAAAACACACCAAAATATAAAGATCAATGACACTTTGAAGAAACTTCATCAACTAATGTGCAAAATAACCAGCTAGCATCATGATGACAGAATCAAATTCACACATAACAATGTTAAACTCAATGTAAATGGGCTAAATACCCCAATTAAAAGACACAGACTGGTAATTGGATAAAGAGTCAAGAACAAACGTTGTGCTGTATTGAAGAGGCCCATCTCACTTGCAAGGACACACATAGGCTCAAAATAAAGGAATGGGGAAATATTTACCAAGAAAATGGAAAGAAAATAAAAGCAGGGGTTGCAATCCTAGTCTCTGATAAAACAGACTTTAAACCAACATAGATCAAAACAGACAGGGAAGGCATAGTGGCACACACCTGTAATCCTAGCTACTCAGGAGGCTGAGGCAGAACCCAGATTCATAAAACAAGTTCTCAGAGACCTACAAAGAGACATAGACTCCCATAAAATAATAGTGGGAGACTTTAAAACCCCTGTCAGTATTAGGCAAGTCAACAAGACAGAAAATTAACAAGGATATTCAGGATTTGAACTCACCTTTGGATCAAGTGGACCTAATAGACATCTGCAGAACTCTACATCCCAAATTAAGTCTTCTCAGTGCCACATGGCACTTATTCTAAAATCAACCACATAATTGGAAGTAAAACACTCCTCAGCAAATGCAAAAAAAAATAATAAAATGGAAATCATAACAAACAGCCAGTCTCTCAGACCACAGTGCAATCAAATTAGAATGCAGGATTAAGAAATTCACTCAAAACTGCACAAACACATGGAAACTGAACAACCTGCTCCTGAAAGACTACTGGGTAAATAACAAAAATTAAGGCAGAAATAACAAAGTTCTTTGAAACCAATGAGAACAAAGAGGCAACGTACCAGAATCTCTGGGACACAGCTTAACTAGTTTAAGAGGGAAATTTATAGCACTAAATGCCCACATCAGAAAGTGGGAAAGTTCTGAAATTGACACCCCAACATCACAATTAAAAGAACTAGAGAAGTAAGAGCAAACAAATTCAAAAGCTAGCAGAAAACAAGAAATAACTAAGATCAGAGAAGAACTGAGGGAGATAGACACAGGAAAAGCCCTTCAAAAAAGCAATGAATCCAAGAGCTGTTTTTTTGAAAAAATTAACAAAATAGATATATTGCTAGCTAGACTAATAAAGAAGAAAAGAGAGAAGAATCAAAGAGACACAATAAATAATGATAAAGAGAATATCACCACTGTTCCCACAGAAATACAAACTACCATTAGAGAATACTATGAACACCTCTACATAAATAAACAAGAAAATCTAGAAGATAGGAAAAATTCCTGGACACAGACACCTTCCCAAGACTAAACCATGAAGAAGTTGAATTCCTGAATAGACCAATAAGAAGTTCTGAAATTGAGGCAGTGATAGCCTACCAACAAAAAGAAGTGCAAGATCAGATAGATTCATAGCTGAATTCTACCAGAGGTACAAAGAGGAGCTGGTACCATTCCTTCTGAAACTATACCAAACAATAAAAAAAGAGGGACTCCTCTCAAACTCTTTTTTTGGGGTCAGCATCATCCTGATTCCCAAACCTGGCAGAGACACAACAAAAAAAGACAATTTCAGGCCAGTATCCCTGTTGAACATCTATGTAAACATCCTCAATAAAATATTGGCAAATTGAATCCAGCAGCACATCAAAAAGCTTATCCACCATGATCAAGTCGACTTCATCCCTGGGATGCAAGGCTGGTTCAACATACACAAATCAATAAACATAATGCATCACATAAACAGAAACAATGACAAAAACCACATGATTATCTCAATAGATGCAGAAAAGGCCTTTGATAAAATTCCACATCCCTTCACGTTAAAAACTCTCAATAAATTAGGTATTGATGGAACATATCTCAAAATAATAAAAGCTATTTATGACAAACCCATAACCAATATCATACTGAATGGGCAAAAGCTGGAAGTATTCCCTTTGAAAACTGGCACAAGACAAGGATGCCCTCTCTCACCACTCTTATTCAACATAGTATTGGAATTTCTGGCCAGGGCAATCAGGCAAAAGAAAGAAATAAAGGGTATTAAAATAGGAAGAGAGGATGTCAAATTGTCTCTGTTTGTAGATGACATGATTGTATATTCAGGAAATCCCATGGTCTCAGCCCAAAAACTCCTTAAGCTGATAAGCAACTTCAGCAAAGTCTCAGGATACAAAATCAATGTGCAAAAATCACAAGCATTCCTATATGCCAGCAAAAGACAAGCAGAGAGCCAAATCATGAGTGAATTTTCATTTGCATTTGCTACAAAGACAATAAAATACCTAGGAATACAGCTAACAAGGGATGTGAAGAACCTCTTCAAGGAGAACTACAAAGCACTGCTCAAGGAAATAAGGACACAAATAAATGGAAAAAAAATTCCATGCTCATGGATAGAAAGAATCAGTATCATGAAAATGGCCCTACTACCCAAAGTAACTTGTAGATTCAATGCTATTCCCATGAAGCTACCATTGACTTTCTTTGCAGAATAAGAAAAACAAAAAAACAAAAAAACTACTTTAAATTTTTGCCAGGCTCAGTGGCTCACGCCTGTAATCCTGGCACTTTGGGAGGCCAAGGCAGGTGGATCACCTAAGGTCAGGAGTTCAAGACCAGCCTGACTAACACTGTGAAACCCCGTCTCTACTAAAAATAAAAATAAAAAAATTAGCCAGGCATGGTGGAGCACACCTGTAATCCCAGCTACTCAGGAGGCTGAGGCGGGAGAATTGCTTGAACCTGGGAGGTAGAGGTTGCAGTGAGCTGAGATCATGCCACTGCACTCCAGCCTGGTGACAGAGTGAGACTCCATCTTCAAGAAAAAAAAAATTATATGAAGCCAAAAAATGTCCCATATAGGCAAGAAAATCCTAAACAAAAAGAACAAAGCTGGAAGCATCACACTAACTGACTTCAAAATATACTACAAGGCTATAGTAACTAAAACAGCATGGTACTGGTACCACAACAGATATATAGACCAATGGAACAGAACAGAGACATTAGAAATAATACCACACATCTACAACCATCTGATCTTTGACAAACCTGACCAAAAAAAGTAATGGGGAAAGGATTTGCTATCTAATAAATGCTAATGGGAAAACTAGTTAGCCATATGCAGAAAACAGAAACTGGAACCCTTCCTTATACCTTATAGAGAAATTAACTCAAGATGGATTACAGACTTAAATGTAAAGCTCAAAACCATAAAAACCCTAAAAGAAAACCTAGGCTATACCATTCAGGAGATAGGCATGGGCAAAGACTTCATGACTAAAACACCAAAAGCAATTGCAGCAAAAGCCAAAATTGACAAATGGAATGTCATTAAACTAAAGAGCTTCCACACAGCAAAAAAAATATCCAGAATCTACAAGGAACTTAAACAAATTTACAAGAAAAAAAACAACCCATCAAAAAGTGGGCAAAGGATGTGAACAGACACATCTTAAAAGAGGACATTTATGTGGCCAACAAACATATGAAAAAGCTCATGATCTCATGCCAGTTAGAATGGTGATTATTATGAAGTTAGGAAACATATTGTGGCAAGGCTGTGGAGAAATAGAAATGTTTTTACACTGTTGGTGGGAAGGTAAATTAGTTCAACCATTGTGGAAGACAGTGTAGTGATTCCTCAAGGATTTAGAACCAGAAATACCATTTGACCCAGCAATGCTATTACTGGATATATACCCAAAGGTTTATAAATCATTCTACTATAAAGATATATGCACACATATGTTTACTGCAGCACTATTTACAATAGCAAAGACTTCAAACCAACCCAAATGTCCATCAATGATAGACTGGATAAAGAAAATGTGGCACATACACACCACAGAATACTATGCAGCCATAAAAAATAATGAGTTTGTGTCCTTTGCAGGGACATAGATGAAGTTGGAAACCACCATTCTTAGCAAACTGACACAGGAAGAGAAAAGCAAATATCACATGTTCTCACTAATAAGTGGGAGTTGACAATGAGAACACATGGACACATGGAGGGAAACATCACACACCTGGCCTGTCGGGGGGTGGAGGCCAAAGGCAAAGAGAGAATTAGGACAAATACCCAATTCATGAGAGGCTTATGGGTTGATAGTTGCAGCAAACCACCATGACACATGTATATCAGTGTAACAAACCTGCACATTCTGCACATGTATCCCAGAACTTAAAGTAAAACCAAAAAGAAAAAAAGAAAAAAAAAATCCCTATGCTTATGTACAATTATTCATAATATTTTTCAATTCTCAATTTCCTGAGTTACTTCATGTATCTATTCCTTATAATTTATTGATACATTTACTTACTGAAAATTTATTATGTTAAGCTTCCAAAACAAATGGTAAATATTATGTATGATATTTCTTCATCTATTTTATACCTAATCATGGAAGCATAGAGGAAAGGGCATGGTTTTGAATCCAAGATGTCTTGAATTTGCATCGTGGCCCATCCAATTATTCTGTAAACTTGGTCAAGATACTTAACCTCTCTGAGATTCAGTATACTAATATATAAAAAGGAATACTGATAATTCTATCAAAATCATTGAAATATTAAAAATAATATATTTTGTTTTTCATATCCCATATATAGTGTATGATAGGTATTATCTAATTTAAAACACACGGATTCAAATTTACATACTTTAATCAGTGCTAACTTTGTAGTCAACATTTATGTAAATAATTTTCTGAAAAATATTTACATTATTATTAAATTATGCCTTATATATTGATTATAGCTGTTTTCTCTACATCCTAGGCTTCCGTTAATAAATGTGAGTAATGTAAAATTGGTTTTAATAGATTCTAGACTTTTAAGATTCTCAGCCAGTTTCATTTTAAATGTATATAACATTAATATATTTTTGGATTTTTATATATTAAAATGGTCAAAATAATTTGTACATCAGTATGTCTGCCATGCAGCACAATGTGTATGTATATCTAGTCAAATAAATAATTATTTTCTTTTTCTTTTTATATACTTAGCTAAACTGAAAGTACATGTCCATGTAGCTACAAATATTATGATTTACTATCAGAGAAATTTTCATTATCTTTGAAAGGGGAAGTTGAGCCCTAGTCCTAAGCTCTGAAGATTGATGTGGAGTACCAGAATCTGACTTACTTTGTTGGCATAAGGCAGAAGCTGAGTCTGAACTTCTCTAGAGACCTTTTGATGTCTCCATTATTCTTCTCTGACTTTTGAACCATTTATATGTACAACTTCATGACAAAGGGCAAAAGGCTGTGATGTAAGTTGGTCGTGTTGCTACAATTAGAGTTCATGAGAATCATAATTGAGTCCTACTCTGACCTCATTAGTTCTAGTTTTCTTTGTTGGATCTAATTGTTTCACACACTCTCTTACTTTCTGTATAGTTTCTCTTTGTAATTACTGCTACTCTTGACCTTCAGTGACTTCAGGCTCACCATAATAAAAAGATAAAACAGCTTTCTATAGATATTGTCACTGGATCTCATAAATCCATAAGATCTAATTTCTATAATAAATACTTTGTTTCATATCACTCCTAGCAGTTTTACTTGTTAACTGAACTCTGATATACAAATTCTAGATATGTCCTGTAGATAGAAAAATCTATAAAGCAAAGTGATAAATAAAATTAAATAAGCAATGATAATAGAAAATGACAAAGGTTTATTATACAAGTCCAAACAATAAAAAAGTGGAGACTGCCACCTTGACATAAAGCAAAGGATACTCAAGCCCCAAAACCCTTACTTCCTGAGAATATAGAATATGCTTTCATCTGAAGTGCACATAGCTCTTCCAGAAAATTTGATACTATTATAGTTTGACAATAAAATGTTTAACAAACTTTATAAAATAAAACCAGTAAAAATAAAACAGACCGCAAATGAAATATATATATATATATATTTTTTTTTTTAATAAAGAAGAGATCCTTAGACTTGTGGCTTTATCCTATTACACTATAGTGCTCAGGCTAATAAGGAAATTTTTTAAAAATGAAAGTTTATAAAAAGTAATGGTAGTCATTAGGGTTTCTGGCTCTGCATTGTAAGGAGCATCCAAGTCACCATTCATACTAAAACTATTAAATATATGAACAGACTGAAGTATCAACAACTCTTCTTGGATCTTTAAGAGAGATATGGATACAGGAAGAATGGCTGCAACCAAGACTGGAGAGTCAGACAGAAAAACATAGGAAATCATGGCTTACTGGGGCAGAGACTAACAAATGGAAATCACCGAGGAAATCAGCACTAGGATGGGAAAACTTAAACTGCAATTGACAAATTTTTGGAGGCTCACTTAGGACAAGCCATAGAGTTATATACCCCAAGGGGCCCCACAGTTTTGTGAGTTTTACCTCCAGGAACTTGACCAGCTTATCATGGTATATATTGGGGTGGGGGGATCTCTTTACACTTCCGGCAAGAAGAGGAGAAAAGCAAGCATTTTAAGATACGCCAGAACACTCTGTTCTTATTAGGAAAGTCTGTCTTAGGAAAGACTATTTGACCAGAACCTATCCTGGTGGGATATTATAAAAGCCAGACTAACCTGGGAGAAGGGAAATACCCAATTCCAGTTGGCACAAGCCTTTCCTGTGGAGGAAGGAAAATACTGAACTCTACCCCACTCTAGCTATCAATCCCCATCTCAGGATGAAAGGAAAAAATAAGAAACACTTGTGAATTTTCTAGTACAGACATTTAGGCCCACTAAATGACTGAGATGTAATCACAAGATCATAGGATTACAGAGGGCTTTCTGCTCCCTCCCATACTTTACTGTCATGTTATTAAAAGCCTATTTACAGCAGTTTATTTTAGCTGCTACATCATGCTCAGCCATGCAAAAAACAAAAAAACAAAAAACAAGGCATACTAGAAGGTAAGAACAATTTGCAGAGCAAGCAGCAAAACCAAACAAGGTAGGAATGCTGGAATTATCAGACCTGGAATTGAAAATATTTCTAAATATTTCTGAATAATATGCTTAGGGGTCAAATGGATAAAGTAGACCGCATGAAAGAATACATGTGGAAAATCAGTAAAGAAGTGGATATCCTAAAAAAAAGAACCAAAAAGAAATGTTACAGATAAAAAACTTTGTAACAGAAATATTAATAAATAATGCCTTTAATGGCCTTATTTATACTTATGGTGTGGCTCAGAAAAGAATCTCTGAGCTTAGAATAGAAACTTTCAAAACTGTAAAGCAAAGAGAGTGAAGATTGAAAAAAAAAGAGAATATCTAAGGGCTTTGGAATAACTACAAAACATTTAATATATGTGCAATGGAAATACTAGAGGGAAAAAAAGAGAGAAAGAAACAGAAGAAATATTTGAAAACATGTGACAGATAATTTCTTCCAATTTGTTTCAGACGCCAAAGCATAAATCCAAGAAGTTCAGAGAATATCAAGCAAGATAAACACAAAATATATATATATAGACATATCATTTTCAAATGACAGAAAATCAAAGAGAAAAAATCCTGAATGAAACTAGAGGGAGAAAAAATACCTTTTATAAAATAAAAATGAAAATTATATTTAACTTCCCTCAGAGTCAGTTGCACTATCTGGTAACCAAGGTTGTAGACTGAAGTATTTAAAAGCAGTGAGAGAGCAAACAACTAACCTAGAATTATGTGTCCTAAAAAATTACCCTTGAAAACAGAAAATGAACTAAATACTTTTTTAAACAAAATAAAAATTGAAGTAACTTATTGACAAATTTGCCTTGCAAAAAAGGTTAAAAGAAGTTCTTTAGACAGGATCTAATAATGTGGGACATTGAATGTATATTGAAAAAAGAAGAGCATCAAATAAAGAATAAGTGAATAACAAATAAAAACCTTTTATCCTTAATTAATCTAACATATAATGGTTTATTCAAAATAAAAATAGCAATATGTATTCAATTATATATACTTATGTATATATCATATATAAAAAATATAAACATATGTTATATATCCTTATATATAAGTAAAATGAATGACAGTAATGGCACAAAAGATGAGACGGAGGAATTAGAATTATTTTATTATCAGAATATACTCATACTACCCATGAAGTGGTATAGTGTTATTTGAAAGTGGGCTTTTACAGGTTTTCAAGGTATATTCAAACTCTCAGGCAATCACTGAAAAATACATAAAAAGAAATATAACTTATATGACAAGGAAAGAGAAAAAAAATATACAAAGTGCTCAGTTAAAACCACAAGAGACAGAAAAAGGGTAGATGACAAAGAGACAAAGGAAAAAAATAAAAAGCAATAATAAATATAGTAGATATTAACCAGACTATACTAATAATCACTTTGAATAGCAATGGTATAAATGCATCAATTAAAAGACAGTAATTGTCACAGTAGACCAAAACTCAAGACCCAGTTATATGCTGTTGACAAGAAACATACTTTAAGTAAAAATATAGAGGCTAGTTCATGAGATTTAAGAAAGGAAGCTACCTCCATAAATAAAAGTGCAAGGTGATGCAGCAAGTGCTAATATAGAAGCTGCAGCAAGTAATCTAGAAGATCAAGATAAGATAATTGATGAAAATGATTACACTAAAGAACAGATTTTCAGTGTAGATAAAACAGTTTTATATTAGAGAAAGATTATAAATCCATGGAAGAAAAACATATAATGCTAACACTAATCCAAAGAAAGTGGGAGTAGCTATATCAATTTCAGACAGAGCAGACTTCAACCAAGAAACATTTTTAGGGATAAAGGGCATTAACTAACAATAAAGGAGACAAGGCTACAAGAACACACAGCAATACTTGACATGTATGCGTAATACAGCATCAAACAACATGAGGCAAAAACTTACAGATCTGCTAGGAGAAACAGATGAATTCACTGTTGTAATTGGAGACCTTAATAACCCTTGTAATTATTTTGGAGTACCATGAACTAGACCTGTATAAGGCAAAATAAATGTTATTAGTGTTCAGAATGCTCCATTGAGCAGATTTTTCTTCATCTCTCTCCCTCTTCTTGCACCTCCCTATTCCTGAAGACACAACAATATTGAAATTAGGCCAATTAATAACCTTGCAATGGGCTCTAAGTGTTCAAGTGAAAGGAAGAGTCATACTTTTCTCACCTTAAATCAAAAGCTATAAATGGTTAGGCTTGGCATGTCAAAAGCCAAGTAGGCCAAAGCTAGTATTTTTGCAGGAACACATTAGCCAAGTTGTGAAGGCAAAATAAAGTTTTTGAAGGAAATTAAAATGACACTCTAATGAACACACCCATGATAAGAAAGCAAAACAGCTTGATTGCTAATATGGAGAAAGCTGGAGTGGCCTGGATAGATGAAACCAGCCACATCATTCACATACACTAAAGCCCAATCCAGAGCAAGGCTCTGTCTTCAGTTCTATGAAGGGTAAGAGAGGCAATAAAGCTGCAGAAGAAAAGTTTGAAAGCAGAGGTTGTTTCCTGAGATTTAAGAAAGCAAGCTGCCTCTATAAAATAAAAGTACAAGGTGATGCAGAAAATGCTAATATAGAAGCTTCAGCAGGCGATCCAGAAAAATCAAGCTAAGATAATTGATGAAATGACTACACTAAAGAACAGATTTTCAGTGTAGATAAAATAGTTTTATATAGGAGAACATGGCATTGATGATTTTTACAGCTAGAGAGAAAAAGTTAATGTCTGGCTTTAAAACTTCAGAGTTGGACTTTCTTGTTAGGGAATAAGGCAGCTGGTGACTTTACACTGAAGCCAATGCTCATTTGCTATTTCGAAAATCTTAGGACCTTAAGAATTATGCTAAATCTACTCTGCCTATATTCTATAAATGGAACTGCCAAAGTCTGGATGACAGCGTTTCTATGCACAGCATAGATTACTGACTATTTCAAGCCCATTTTGGACCAACTGCTCAGAAAAAAACAATTATTATAAAATATTATTGTTCAGTGACACTAGTCACCCAAGATCTCTGATGGAGATTTACAAGGAGATTAATGTTGGTTTTATGTCTGCCAGTACAACATCTATTCTACAATCTATGGATCAAAAAATAATTTCTAATTTCAAGTCTTATTATTTAAGCAGTATATTTTGTAAGGCTATACCAACCATAGTCATTCTTCTGATAAATTTAGGCAATGTAAATTAACAACTTTGTGGAAAAGAATCACCATTCTAGATGTAATGAAGACCATTTATGATTTATGGGAGTACGTCAAAATGTCAATGTTAGCATGAGATTGAAAAAAGTCAGTTTCAACCCCCAAAGTCAATGACTTTGAGGGATATAAGATTTGAGTGGAAGAGGTAATTGCAAAGTGGTGGAAATTGCAAGAGGGCTAGAATGAGAAGTGGAGCTTGAGGATGTAACTAAATTGCTCTAATCACACTCTCAAACTTAAAAGAATAGGGAGTGGCTTATGATGATGAGCAAAGAAAGTGCTTTCTTGGGATGGAATTTAGTCTTCATGGAGTTACTGTGAACATGGTTGAAATGACAATAAAAAGCTTAGAATATTTCATAAACTTAGTTTATAAAGCAATGACAAGGTTTCAGAGGACTGAATCCAAGTTCTGTTAGTAAAATGCTATCAAACAGCATTTCCCGCAACACAGAAATCCTTCATGAAAGAGTCCGTCATTGTGGCAAAATTTATTGTTATCTTACTGTTTTAAATTTCCACAATGACCCCAAACTTCAGCAACCACAACCCTGACTAGTCATCAGTCAACCTTTATGCAAGACCCTTCATCAGCAAAAAGATTAAGACTCACTGAAGGCTTAGATTATTGTCAGCATTTTTTAAAAATAAAATATTTTTAAATTAAAATATGTCCTTTTTCAAAATAGTACTATTGTGCATATAGGCTACAATATAGTACAAACATAACTATTATATATACTGAAAAACCAAAAATTTGTTTGACTCATTTTATTGTGATACTCACTTTATCACAGTCATCTGGAATGATATGAGAAATATTGATGAGGTAGGCTTGTACTTTACCCAACAACAGCAGAATACATATTCTTGTCAAGTTCATGTGGAACGTTTCACTAAGATAGATCATATTCTGGGCCATAAAACACACTTAAAATTTTAAAATAATAAAAATTATACAATATTTCATCTCAGAAAACATTGGATTTAAACAAGAAATAAATGACAGAATGATAAATTTTAAAATCTCCAAATATGTAGACATTCAACAACACACTTCTAAATAACACATAGACTAAAGAAGAAATAGCAAGAAACATTTTAAAATATATCAAGTTAAAGAAAAATAAAAATACAAGATAAAACAACATAAAAAAATTGTAAGGTACAGCAACAGTAGGGCTTAGAAGCAACATTTTATAATTGAATGCATATATTAGAAAAAAACTAAAATCTAAAATCAATAATATAAGTTTCCACCTGTCTGAACAAGAAAAGAAGTGCAAACTAAATCAAAAGTAAGCAAAAGAAAATAAATAATAAATATCATAGGAGAAATTATTGACATTGAGAACAGGAAATCAATAGAGAATATCAACAAAACCAAAAGCAGATTCTTTGAAAATACCAATAAAATTGATAAAACTCTTATCTTGTTATCTAAATAAAAAAAGAGAAGAGACAAATTACTTTCAGAAATCATAAAAGTAAACATCACTTCAGATCCCATGGACAATAAAAGGAGAATAAAGGAATACTACAGAAAACTTCATGGTCGCAAACTTGATAACATGTAGGAACTGGACTAATTCCTTGAAAGACACAATCTACAAAACTCACACAAGAAGAAATAGACAATTTAATTGAAGAAACTGAAAAAATAACTAATAATCTTTCCGAATGGGAAGCATGAGGCCCAGATGTATTCCCTGAAGAATTCTACGAAACATTCAAGAAAGAAGTTACTCCAATTGTTTTTTACAATTTCTTTCAGAGGACAGAAGCAGACTTTCTGACTCATTCTATGAGACCAGCATTACTTTGATAACAAAATAAGACAAGGAAATTTCAAAAAAACTAAACTATAACCAATGTCTCTCATGAACATAGATGCAAAAATCCTCAAAAAAATACTATGAAGACAGATTCAATAGTGTATAAGAATTACACACAACAACCAAGAGGGATTTATCTCATTTAGGCAAAGCAATTTGAACATTTGAAAATTCATTAATGTAATTTACTATATCAATAAGCTAAAAAATCACATGATCATGTCAATATATGCAAAAAAGCTTTTAACAAAATTTAACAACCATTCATGTTAAAAAAATCTCTCAGTAAACTAAAAATATGGGAAAATGTCCACAACTTAATAAAGTGTATGTACAAAACAATATTATAGCTAACTTCATACTTAATGATGAGAAAGTAGAAGCTTTCTCATTAAGTTAAGGCAAGACTATCCCCTCTTACCACTTCTTCAATCCCATACTGTAAGTTCAAGCTAATGAAATAAGATGAGAAAGGGAAGTAAAAGGAGCACAGATTGGGAAGGAATAAATATATTTTTTAGTTCACAGATGACAAGATCATCCCTTTAGAAAGTTTGAAAGAATTGACAAAATACTCTAGGAACTAATAAGTGATTATAGCAAGGATTTAGGATACAAAGTCAGTACAAAAAATTCATAGCTTTCTGTAAAAAGTTTCTTTGTAAATATAAGAAACAAACAAGTACAGTTTGAAATTTAAAAAATAATTTAAAAATAAACTAATAAAACATTTATATTAACGTCCTAAATGATGAAATACTTAGGTATAAATGTAAAAATAGTATACAAGATCTATATGAAAAAATATAAAACTGATTAATAAAATCAAATAACTATACAAGTGGAAATATATTTTATGTTTATAAATAGGAAGACTTGTTGGGGAAAAGCTGAGTGTTGGGAAAAACGCTGAGGTAGGGCTTGCATGTCTGACATAATGTAAAAGAGTCTTGGAACATGTCTGGGGTCCAGGGTCTAAAACCCCTTGTGGCCTTTGGAACACCAAGCTCTGTGCAAAAGAGTGGAAGGGTGCCCTGCCGCACCACAATCTAAGCCCAGAGCATAAAACGCCTCATGGCTTGGATGGAATCCAGGGCTCAGGGCATAAAACCCCCTGTGGCCTCTGGAATGTGTCTACACTTGCTGGATCTTTGCTTCTAGCACTCCCAAGTTCATAGATCAATTGTATCTTAAACTAGAACATGTTTCCCATTACCTCAAGTAGCAGAACATGTTCCATATGCTTCAGAGAAAATGCTAAACCATCACAGCTGTAGATCATGCACTTGATACACGGCTTTCTTTCAACCTTCACATCCTCACCACCTGATTCTTTGTTTGGTCACTAATAAATAGTTTGGGCTTCCAGAGTTAGGGGACTTTGCAGCCTCCATACTAGCATTGGCCCCCTGGTCCCACTTTATGCACTCTTGTCGTCTCATTCCTGACTCCACCAGCCCCCACAGCCTGGTGTTAGGTCTGATCAACCCAACAAAGACTCAATATTGTCAAGATGTCTGTCAATTCTTCCTAATTTGACCTATTGTTTCAATGCAATCCCAATTAAAATTCCAGTAAGTTTTTTTTGTGGACATTGACAAACTGATTCTAAAGTGTATGTTGCAGAGGGAAAGATGCAAAATAGCTAACACAATACTGAAGGAGAAGAAAAAACTTGAGGGCTAACACTCTTGATGTTAATACTCCCTATAGAGCTACACTAAGGAGGACAGTGTAATAGAGGCAAAATAATACACATATAGATTAATGGAACAGAATAGAGAGCCAAGAAATTGACCCACATAAATACAGTTAGCTGATCTTTGAAAAAGAAGCAAAGTTAATATAATGGAAGTAAGATAGTATTTTCAACCAATGATGCTGAAACAACTAGGCATCCAAATGCAAAAAATAAAAATAATCCAGACATTGACCTTTCAAGTCCAGAAAATTGTCTTTAGTAAAATAATCCTCAATTACTACAAAAGAACACAGAAAAAGAGGAAAATAAAAATAGCAGAATGATATACTGAAATCTGTTTTAATAAAATCTGTTTCTATGTACTTTGTTTAAATATTGCAAATAAAAACAGGGCTTGTGAGATCATATTTAAAAAGCAGCACCTACTTATATCCTGCCTACAAATAAATACAACAACAAAAAAAATAAATAAAACTTGGAAATCCATAAAAAAGCAAACCTTTAAATGCATAGATAGAAAAAGTTATATACAATGTTAACATTATACAAAGGAAGGCTGTTATAGCTGTATTAATAGCAAAGCAAATTTTAGGAAAAAATAATATTTGCAAGGAAAAAAAAGATTTCCAAGTTATAGGGCAGAAAATAATAAATAAATATTTGGGTATGCAAAATTAAAAACAACTTATAGAAATTTGGGTAAAATGTAGTGGACATAATTGTGAAGAGTCAAAGGACCCCTCAGCTAAACTGTGTCTGCTTCCAAATCTCTACGCAACATTGATTTCTTTTCACACCACCACCACTATTTCCAGGAAGATATAGAAGGGAATATGCTGGAATCATATCTCTTGACAGTGTTCATATATATAATTTTATATATATATAATATTTGAAAGTAAACTTAGAACTATCTAAGAAGTAAAGTACATTTGACACTAGTTTCTAATAGAGTGGTGTTCTTTGGGAACAATAATGTACTAGCAACTTGGTTCCTATACTTTTGAAAGACAGTTTGACTATTGTGGCCAACTTTATAACTTAAAATTTATCAGAATAGTGATGAAAATTAAAGTCTCATTTTTGGTTAAGCATTTTGATTGAGAAAACAAGAATAATGAAATAGGTAATTTTTACATTTTAAATATTTCCAACTTTGTCCTTATCCATTTTAGCATGATCGTCATCTTGTATATTAACAAGATACTCATTTGAATATAATAACTTTTATTTGTTATTATTGCATTAGAAAATCTCTTTCTATAATGGTAATGAGAGAGAATTGAAGACAATAACCTTTGAAGCTTCAGTATTTCAACTTCACATCTACCAAAATTTTTAATTTTTTAGGTTTCAAAATTTTTTCTATTTATGAGGCTACATTTAAAAATTGTATACTTTACTCAACAACAAAAGATACCTAGAATAAATAAGAACACTGCAAAACAAATTGTAGGTAAAGTTAAGAAGAATATTAACTTATTTATTAATTGAATGATATTTGTAATGGGGATAATTGAACAAGTAAAATATGAGTTTATATTTGCAGAGAAATGAGTTTGCATTTTATTGAGAGATTAAGCAATATCAGACAATGCTAATAAAGAGCTATGACTTTTCTTTTGCTGTTAGAGATGAGGTGAAATTAGTCATGAGAAATGAATTATTAAATAAGTGTAAAAACAGGATTAAGGAAGAGTCATCCACATGGACACTGAAGTCACTCTGAATAATTTTTAAAAATATAGATGATGAGTAACACAGTGAACCAGGTGTGCAAATTATCACTACATGAAGAAGATTGCTATATTAGTGTGAATTTTCAAGGCTGATAGTGTAAATAATACCAGATTAGTTGTTATTTTCTCAGCATTTTCATGGTATTTTATTTGCTGCTTTGGTAAAATATATATTGTAATTATCATTGTTTACCTTTGGATTCTCTTTGTTCGAATGAATATGTTGAAATTTGTAGGTACTAATCTTGTTTATGGTTTATATTCTCTATAGAATCAAATTATACATTGAAGCTGAAAGAACAAATTCTATAAAGCACATAAGGAAGAATTGTATATAATTTGAAAATATAAATAACCAAATGAAAATTAAAATGTTAAATATTGACTGTTTTATACTTTAAAAGGTAGTTTGGCTTTAAAAAAAAAAAACAAAAAGAAGCAATTTTAAGCTGCAGAACTACGTAGGACATCAAATTCCAGCATCATTTGGTTTGAGTTATTAATTCCAAATGTTAATAGGGACATTGATTTAGTAATGTTCCTCATAAGAACAATGAAAACATCACCATCATTATGAAAAAATATAAGTTGCTGGACAAGCTTACTTTGGAAATAAAACAGTGTTGAGGGCTCTCTTCAGCTATTTACCACATAGCTCCATAAAAAAGTCATGGTGCCAAATGATTCAGGATAAACGAATGAATGGAAATTTTAAAATGTTTAAACACAGAGAACAGCTCTCCAGAGAACAAGTGTCTTTTGTTGGGTGTAATCTTCCTTAGGAAAGAATGAGCTTCTCTTAACTTGACTGATGTTAAGTGAAGAATTGAGTTCCATTTCTTTAGGAGCAATCTGACATAATCGTTTTCCCCTAGAAGACAGCTATATTGGAAGGTTTCTTATAAACCCATCAGCTAATGGTTCCATACATTATTTCATACATTATATGGCATGTTTAAAAACACCAAATTAATAACTAATTTTTATTGAACAACTCCTACTCAAAGGGAAATTTAATTGTAATTTTGTTAGCTTATTGTATATCAAAGAAAAATAGTATTTTGTTAATGTTTAGATAATATAAATAAAAAAATAATTATAGCTAACTCTATATCACAAAGAAAATTATGTCTTGCTGTTTAGGAAATTAATTTCTTTTTCCTCTTAACGTCTATGGGAAAAGTGAGTTGACTGGTCTTACTTTACAGGAAAAAAATTATAACTGATAATACATTTGAATTTATATGAAGTTAACCAGACATTTATAAGAAATAATTCAAATAGTATACAGTAATGCTTACAGTGCATATTTCAAAATCTATAAAATTATATGATACCATAAACAGAACAAAATTGTAATAACCAGCCATCAAACTCAAGGTCATTATTTCCTCAGTGGAATGAGTACTTTTTAATATTCATACTCCTTCTGAAATTTTAAAATGCATTATGTATTACAAGTTCCCTGCTAAAAGATAGTTTGAGCAAAAATATAGAACATCAGCTCTCTCTTTAATGAATCAGGAGATAGTCCACATTTATACATATATACATAATGCATTTATAAATAAACCACTAGTGAAATTACTTATGTTATCATGCATGCTTTAAAAGAATTTCCAAAGTAAATATCAATTTACATTATCTAAAAACATATGCAACAAATAATGCTTTACAAATACATATTAAAACAATGAACAAAACTATTAAGGTTGACATTTTTCCAATATTAGGTTTGCATATCTATATTTCTTTACAAAAGTAATTTATACTTATTTATGCATTTGATTAGAAGGAAGAAAACTAAGGTCATTCTCAGGAAACAAAATAAAACTTGAACTGGATTTTTGCTCAAAAATGTGTATAGAAAATTGTTTATAGTCTGACAGTTTTATAATAAAAATATTATGTGTACTGGTTGCAGTTTTACCATTTATTAGCAAGTTGTCAATTGAGTGAAAGTTTGTAAGTTGTAATCATTAGCCCTTTTTTATAAAGTAAGTAGAATAATATGGTTAAGATTGTAAGAATTTTTGTTTCTTTCACTGTTAGTCATCTCTGAGATGGGCTCAGAAGTACAATATTAAGATTGTTATGTGCATAGCTCTGTGGTTTTTGTTAATTTACATAAAAATATTACAATGGTTTTGGCAATATACATAATTTTGGAAATTATTCCTTTATCAGTGAAGCACAACAAAAATGATGCGGAGACTAATTTCACAACTGAAGAGACTTGTTTTATTGCACATTCAGAAAATATGTTTTATACAAATCGTGTTTCCTGTTGATTTTATTCAGTCTTGTGGTATATGTTATTACAATTTTGAAATTGAATTCTGTTTACTTTAAAATATGTATAAAATATAAAAGAACAAATGGTGAAGTTGTGGAGAAAAAGCAATCCCGGTACATGATGGGTTGGAATGTAATTAGTATAGCCTTTAAGGAAAACAGTGTAAGTCTCCTCAAAAAATTAAAAATTGATCTACCTTATGATTCAGCAATCTTACCTCTGGGTATAGATTAAAAAACTGAAATCTATATGTTAGAAAGATATTGGCACTCTCATGCTTTTTGTACCATTATTCACAAAAGTTAAGATTTGAGACAAATCTAAGTGTTCATCAACAGATGAATGGTTTAAAAATTTGGTGTATATACACAATCAAATTATATTTAGCCTTAAAAAAAGAATTAAATCTTGCCATTTGTGACAACATGGATTAACCTGGAGAGCATTATGATAAGTGAAATGGGCCAGACACAGAAAGAAAATTATTGCACAATCTCATTTGCGAAATATAAAATAGTGAAGCTTACAGAGGCTGACAATATAATTGTGGGCACCAGGGCCTTGAAAAGAAAGGGGGATGAGAAGTTGTTAGCCAAAGCATACAAGTTTCAGTTAGATAGGGTGAATAAGTTCTTGAGATCTATTGTTAAGCATGATGGCTATAATTGATAATACTGTATTGTATAGTTGAAAGTAGTTAAAGAGCAGATCTTAAATGTTCTTACCACACACAAACATAAATATGTGAGGTGACAGACATGTTTATTAGCTAACCGTGGTAGTCATTTTACAATATATACATAAAACATATGTATACATATACCATTTTCTACCATAAATATATACAATTTTAAACTTGCAATTATAACAGACATTCTTAATAAATTCTTTTAATAGAATCTAAAGTAAATAAATAGTTATCTACAAAGTAATGTCTAAAAAATTTATTTGATTGAAAAAAGAAGAAAGTTCACATTAACTATTTATTCAACTTAATTTTGTCAAACTAATATGTTAACATTTGGTACACTAAAATCTTTAGCAGAGATTAATTTCATTCATGTTATGAATATAATCTGTCACTGAATAGTTATGTTTTTCAAATGTTATTTCTGTTATTTATTAAGCAGGAACTATATACATATAAATCTATTATCTGTATTTTATAAAATCTTATATATTTATGAATATTTTACAGTATGATATATAAATATGTAAAAATACATATTTTTATTTAAGATAGTAAAAATAGACTTTGATTTCTTAAAAATAGCAAATGGAAGGTGAATGGGAGTCAAAGTCAGTTGTTTATTTATTTACTTTTAATGTTTAACTATATATACTGATCGAAATTTGAATACCTAAAGCATGGAAACAAATCAGTGAATAAAACACATGAATAAAACCAAATATATATGAAGAAACCACTGTAAAAACAGAGATATTCATAATTTTCTTTTAGAATATATCTGAAGCTGTTGTTTCAAAAGAATATTTTGTGAACTTATTGCAATTTAAAAACTTTTATTTATTTTCAAAAAATAAAATAAAATAAATAGGAATATTTTGCCAAAAAAATTCATTGAGCTTTGCCTTTATATATATACACATATATTTTTTTGAACATTTCTAATGTATTTTCTTAAAGATGCAAGTAGTGTAATGAATTTTATACACTTTCAATTGTAAATTAGGACATAGTATTATATTAATTTTTAAAAACCTATGTTGAAAAATCCTAGTTTGATGTATTTCAATATTATTTGATGGCATACTATTTTAATGTATATATATGTACATGTATCATAATATTAATTAATTTTAATAACTGCAGTTCTTTTCACTGAAGTAAAAATTAACATAATACTAAAGATTATGAGAAGATAAAATTTAATGTGTTACCAACAAATGTATTTGGTAATATTACAAAGACTTGTTATTTTATGTAGTTTTTGTAATAATCCCTATGAGTTAGGCACTATTATTATTTACATTTTATAGATGAGGACACTGATGCACTAAAATGATGAATAACTTTCCTAAGGCCACATTGTTTGATTTTCTAATCTTATTTTTTGCTCTAGGGACAAAATTTTTTTAAGGCTAATTCCTTTTTGAAGTGTCACTCTTAAAAGATTATAAGATACGTATTGAAGGACAAAGTTGGATGCATAACAAAACATGTCTCCCAATATTTTTGCCACTTAATAGGAAAGAACAAGATAGGAAAAACAGTTTCAATATTAAGGTGTACACTTGGCATAACTGAAAGACAGAGCATATTAAACTACAAAATAACAGTGAGTAAAACTGAAATACCAACAAATTACTGTTTGCAGCATCTTGGGCTACCACTCCACAGCAGCACAGCTTCAGGAATTCATGAAAAGCAAATGTAGACAGAAAATCTGTAGAAGAGTAGACTACTAAAGGAATCTGAGCAGGATATTTAATAACCACCGAGAAGATTAAATTCACTCTAAACCCAAAAACACGGGAAAACTTTCTAGGCAAATTAGAGTATGGTCGACAGGACAGGGATTTCAAATTAGCCACTTGAAAAAGCACACTTTAAAGCTATAAGTGCTATTTAAAGAAGTCAGCTCAATTGTAAAGAGTTTTATGATTTAAAGGTTAGTTGTTGAAACACATAAATTATGTGTGCGGGAAAAATAGACAAAAATAAAACAAAAAAAACACGCTTTAGCAATTGTGGAAGAAAAAAAAATAAGATATTGAGAGACAAAAGAAAGCCATAAATTTGGCATTCTCACAAAACCTCCCATATCCCCCAAACAAACTTAAACAATATATGTGTTAAAGTAATTGGGCTTTGTGCTTCTGACAGAAGAGTGCACCATTAAACTAATAATTTTTGAAAAATTCTATCATTATAAAAATCAATAAGAAAAAAGTAAAGTCCTTACACAGCAATTGCAGAACATCAGGAAATAACATCCCTAACATATGAAGGGAGAAAAAGTATTCACTAAAAACAACCCTAAAGAAGAAGAAAATGTAAGTCAACAGAACAGTTATACATAATCAATTTTCGAGGATGTAAAAACATGTTGAATTCGAAATTCAAAAACTAAAAATAAAAAATAGACAAAAATGAGTATTGAAGATAATTTATTGACATCAGAAAAGTAAAGGAAAATATAAAGTTAGAAATCATAGTAAATTGTATAAGTCCCCAAAAGGAATAGATTCATATAAAATTAAATAAGGGACATTAAAATGCAGAAAAGCAACCGAGAGAAGAAAAAGGATCCCCCCAAAATTTTTTTAAGTGGTTAGGTTTAGTATAAATGGAAAATTGGCAAAGACGCAAAAGTGTCTAAATTATCAGTTACTAAAGATAAAGATTTTTTAAATGCAAAAATATAAACAAATTACTGTGTGTGTGTGTATAAAATTAGTCCATTTTCACACTGCTCTAAAGAACTACCTGAGAAAAGAGGTTTGATTGACTTGAAATTCTGCATGGCTACGGAGGCCTCAAGAAACTTAAAATAATGGTGGAAGGCAAAGGGAAGCAAGACATGTCTTACCTGGTGACAGGAGAGAGAGCAAGATGGGGGAACTGCCACACACTTTTAAACTATCATATCTCATGAGTACACACTCACTATGGAGAAACCGCATGGGATAACACTGTCCCTATGATTCAATGACCTTCCACCTGGTCCCTCCCCTGACACGTGGGTATTACAATTGCAGATGAGATTTGGGCGGAGGCACAGAGTGAAACTATGTGAGTATATTCCAAGAAACTTTCCAGAAATAGAAACGACAGCAACAATCACATGATTCTGTTGATTTGAAAGTGGTTACTAGATACCTGAAAAAAATTAACCAAGAAAAATTAACTTCAAATCATATTATAGTAAAAATATTACATTTCAAATAGAAAAAATTTATGACGACATCCAGGGAACAAAGAAAATAAAATAACTTACAAAAGCAAAAGTAGCCGACACGCATGAGACTTTTTAAAACCAGCAGGCAAACGGAGGTAGCAATGAGGCAATATTAAAAGTGTATGAATAAATGAAAGAAAATGTGAATCACAGATGTTACATGCACCTCATCTGTCTTTAAAATATTAATCTTTGAGAAAAAAATGTTTTCAGCACATTTCAGACTTAGGAAAGCCTTTCCCATTTGGCTTTCTTGAAGAATCTGTTACAGGATAAGTATTATTCAACTAAGTAATGACTTAAAAAGCTGGTAAGCATTTTAAAATAAATATATTTTGGCAATAGAAAAAAGAAAATGGAAAAGTTTATTTTTATATAAGCAAATGTGTATTATAGGATATCACAATAAACTGATAAAGAAAGTCATTAAACATTTAAAGACATTAAAACATAAGTAAAAAGTAAAGAACTTTAAGAAATACAAAACTTTCTAAATACAACAAATACACAAATAAAGAAAAAATACACATTTTTAGAAAATTAAATGTAGCAAATAAAAGTTTTAAAATTATAACATATTATTACAGAGTTGAGAAAAAAACTTATGATTCATAATAATAAGTTAGAATGAGCTTAACTCACCTGTTTAAAAAAAAATTTTTATTTTGACTCACAAAGGAGACATAATTATATGGCATATAGAAGACCCATTAAAAACAAAGAAAAAAGAAAAGGTACATATAAAGTGTTTTTTTAAAAAAGGTGCTTCAGGTAACTGAAAACAAAAAAGAAGAACGCATAGTGATTCTTTTTTTTTTTTTTTTCCACAGCTCATTGACTTATGGTCTTTAATGAGGAAGCCACAATGGAGCAATTATTTCACTGATAAAACATTTATTATTGCTGTAATTTCCTCCTTAGCTCTGTTAACTGTATTATTAAATAAATAGCAATACAATTTCTTAAAATGCAACTGCTATGTAAAGAACAGTGAAGTAAAATATATTTATAAAAAATGAATATTTGTTTACATTTTTTTTTTATTCTACTAAAAGACACATTGAAACTGTAGGAGTCAAGAAAAGGAAAAAAAAACACCTCTTTGTTCTCTAAAGGTTTTTTGAAAAATCAATTCACACAAGGCAAATTAATTAAAGAAAAACAATATAAAATTTATTAACATGTACACAGGTAACCTCAATGTGAGATTACTTGACCCTCAATAGGGTGCCGAACCTTATATACCATCTTGGGATTACAAAAAGAATTAGGGGCTTGGATTATGGCAAAATATGTTAAGGTAGCAAAACAGATAATGGCAGACAGGGGGTATTAGGCCTGGCTAGCAAAAGGGGTCTTGTTATATAAATGAAAACTCACAGGTGGCAACCTTCAGAAATAATATATAATATATGTTTCTTTCATCTCCTTTAATCTTTCCTAGATCTAGGTGAGGGAAGCCCTGGCTGCATCAATGCACATTCTCTATAGATGAAAATTTCTCCCATGAAAGGCAGCTTTGTCAGGCTACTCCTGTTTGTTGCCTTTCTAAGAGCCATCTCAAAATATGTCAAAAATAAAGTTCATAGCTTTGAAGAAGGCTTAATGTTGTAAGATAGAGACAGACAAAGGAGTGAAAAAACAAGTTGGAATAGGTGAAACAATAAATTTAAAGATTTCACCCCATATCTTTTTGAGCCAGTCTCTTAGCCCAAATAATAGATCAGTTCAGTTAAACAGCTGTATCTCATTTCAAGAGATGACACATCCAACAGAGTAGACCTCCATAAATGATATAGGCAAACAGATCATTAATAAAAGTTATTTCTATGGAAACAGAAGTAAAACAAAGGTTAAAGTCTGTATGGTCTATAAACTAGCTTTTCTGGAGTCTCTGAAGCATCTTCAGATTGCAGTGGCAATCTGATAGATTTTTCTGTATTATAATTAGTATTAGGAGTTCACATGAACATTCTGACTAGCCCATACATCAGCAGACATGAAGGCTGTTTATGTAGAAGTTGCTGTGATTTCTTCCGAAGTTTATTTAATTTGTGTAACTTCAGTTTGCAGGGCTTTACAAAAAGCACAGTTTCTATTTCTAGTGCTTTCAAGTCAGAAAAATGGAATAAAAAGTTGAAAATGTTAGTTTTTGGACTTGTAGCCCAGAAATAATTCAAAATACAATTCAAATTGTATGAAAATAATACAATCATAGTAGGACCAATGTATTAGCAAAATGAGTTCTACAAAAAAAGTAACCTGATTATTTGCATAAAGTTCACAAAGAGTAGTAGTTGTCTATGTAGGTTCTCTTTAAATTATCTTTACTATAACTTTTTTATAGGGAAACTAAGATTAGACTTTTAAAATCCTCAAGGATAAGAAGCCAAGCAAAAGTTTGCCATCAGATTGTGCTTGCAATACCTGTTTGAATTGGGTGGGTTTCTATTTTTCAAAGGTCCCAAAACAAGTTGAGGTTTGTGGACCCGTCGGAAAGTTGCATCATTTACTTACCACAGGTCAGGAACCTTGTAAAGGAACCACATAGACAAGATACCAGGCCAATATTTCAAGGGTTTTTTTAATCAGTTCTATAAAGTCAATTTTAATTCCTCATAGCAGTCTGCTCATATGTAAAATGTTTGCCATTCCAGTCAAAACCTTGGTAAAATAACCAGTGTCTAGAATTGTGTGCTACTTATTCCAATGGCATGATTTTCAAAGTTATTAGTATCCTGTATTCAAGAGTACTTGTCAGTCTTTTTCATAATTTTCTTAAAGAAACAGCAAATTTTGAACCGTAGCTGTTTATAAACTGCTTTTTGAGGAGAACCAAATAAAACAATAATTCTCTGTGAATGATTATTTCTGTCATAAAACAATTTAACTTAATAATCTTAATTCTTACTGATATCAGAATTTTAGTACTCTTCTACAATTTTGGAACAGATATTAATAATGAATTTATGTGAATATAATCCAAAGAAAGTTAAACACAGTTTCTTATTTATCACTACTTGCTGTAAGATTTTAACATACCAAATATTTATGAGGTGTCTCTCTTAAACTTTTAAAAGTGCTAATATCTAAAAGGTTAATTTGAGGTAAAAAAGACTGAATTTAAAATTTGAAATTTTGATTTTGAAAAGATTGTCAGATGTTATATAGGTTGAAAACATTTGTTCTAAATAGGATCACAGATCACTGCAAAATCATCATTTATTTAGCCAAAGTGATAAAAATTTCAGAAAGCTGAAACTTTTACCTTTTGTTAGAGAAGAGATTTAGTTTCCCAAGCAAACATAAGATCTAACAAAGACACCATGATGAGTCTGAATATCTCTCCTTCTCTTTCATTGCTATTATTATTTTTGCTGTTCATTCCAAAGGCAAACAAAAATATTTTACTATATTGTATTAATATACACAAAAATCTTATTAAAACAAGAAAACCAAATCCAACCTTTGCATCCATGTGCTATTAATGCTAAAGCTAGTTTTAATAAAATATTATTAAAAAATCTGACCACAAAGTATGTTTTCCCTAAACCTTTTATGGCCTCTTACATATTTTCTACCCTCTTTCTTTTACAAAATGTTTATATCTATTATCTTTAGTTTTTCAATTTTAAACAACTCTTAAAAACCTCTAAACTGGACAAAATTACTTTTCCTTGAACAAAAGTCACATTACACATTACCTTTTTTTTTTTTTTTAACAAGAAACACATCCTACTTTTCTTATAGTAAGAAATTGTATTATGTACCAAATGCAGAGCCCGGCCAAATGACAGCTGCAAAGACAATGCCTGGAAAATCCAATTTCTCTTAGTATGGCCAAAAGTCACAGCTGGTCCAGGAAACAAGACTCAAGTGTTGTCCTTATGCCTCACTTTGATTACCTCTCTAAACCTCATAATCTGAATGCTCAACTCCAAATATATAAGCTCACAGACAAATTAAGTAATTATCAAAAATGAAATCATAAAAGCAAGAATTTCATAATCTTAAAAATTATTTTCCTGACAGTATAAAAGTATCTGACCAATGCACCTAGGCAAAAATGTCCACATTCAATTTTGAAGACATTTTTCTTTTAATTTACCATCAAGCTTAAAATTATGCTTATTAATCATAGATTACTAAAATATATGAACTTGGAAAACATTTGAGATAGTTATTTATTAGTACTCATTTGTTTATAGGTCAATTCGATATTATATAGATCATCTATAAATAAGCATGCACACATTTTTCCAAAATGACATAGTAAAGGCTTTTAGCATGCCTCAGCCACTTGAAAATACCAAGATAGCATATAAAGATCAACTCTGTGAGCTTTAAGACAGAAAATGGGAATCCTCCAGAATTGTGAAGGACATCCCATATTCCAGGGAGGAGAACACAAACAAACAGGCTCCATGATGGTGTCTGAGTGATAGAAGTGAGGATAGCCTCAGTATATGAGAAGGGCAGAGAGTCTCCCTTGGTGACTTACATTTTCACAGAGGAACTGAGCAACTCAGGCCAATGGGGAGCACTATGTTTCTCCCAAGCCCTGAAGCTAACCTGGGGAGAGGCTTGGAGATCTTGTAAGGGAAAGACAGCAGGAAAATCTGCAGACATAGTCTCAGACCTAGGACCAAGAGCACGGTATCATTTTTAATCCATACTTTTAATCCATACATAAAAATGTAGCCATTCTCTAGTGACCCGGCAGCATGGTCATGAGGCATTTTATTCTCAGGCCAGAGTGTAAAGCACCTGCTGATAAGTCACATAGGAACCTCCTAAGCCAGAACTGTGGAAGGAACTTCAGTAGTAGGTGCTGGAATTGTGCTCTCCCCAACGGCAAGCCTGGGGTGGGAAGAGAGTTGCTACAGCGGCAGTTTCTTCTGGGTGGTAAGACACAGCTAGGACCAGCTTGGCGACCTGGAACTGATCTGCATATACCATTTCTGGGTGCCCCAGCCTGTTCCTCTGAAATTGTAGTGCAGCAGGTCCTACTGTGCTTCACATCCAAGCAGAAACACAGGCATTGGGAGCATCTGCTTGCTGGGACCAGCCATCAGAGCTGCCCTCCTCTTAATGGTCACAGATTGTGCTGCACAGGGGCCTTCTCTGTTCCACACCCAAGCAGAACTCCAGGCATTTGGAGCACCAGCTTACCTAGGTTCAGCACCGTAAGCCTTGTCCTTCCTGGACATAGATCATGTTGCAGTGAGCCTCTCTCTGTTCCAAGCTCAGATGGATTTGCAGGCATTTGGAACATCACTTGCCTAAATTTGAAGCCTGAGCTGTCCTGTCTTTCCTATGCAGGCATCCTGATGCGGGGGGATCCTCTGCACTACAGGATCAGGCATATCTCCAGGCATTTGGGGCACCCTCTCACCTGGATCAGCAACCTGACCTGTCCCACCCTTTCTGTGCAGAGATCTTGGTGCAGGGATGCCTTCTCTGCTTTGTGCACAGGCATATCATCAGGCATTCAAAGCACCCATATGGTACAGAGTCTGAGCTGCCTGACACTCCAGTGCAGACATTTGGGTACAGGGGATTGAGAGGGGTATCTGCTACACATTCAGGCAGATGTTCATGTATTCAGAGCACCTGCCTGCCTGGTTTAGCAGCCTGAGTCACCCCATTTCTCATGTGCAGAAGAGTCCTCTCCAATTCATGCCTAGACAGCTATCTAGGCATCTGGAACACCTGCTCTCCTGGATTAGGAGTTTTGGCTGACCCCCAGCCCCTTGCAGAGAACAGGGAGCTGAGGATGTTTCCCAGCTCCATGCCATGCCTAGGCATACGACTGGGTGCTTGGTGGCTGCCCACTGGATTCTCCCTTGGCACTGTGCTTGTTCCTGTCATTAGGGCATGGGCCTGCTCAGGGCCTGCCAGGTCTTCCCCTGCCTTTTGTGGCCCCTGCCCGCTCAGGGCTGAGTAAGTAGCTAAGGCCACTGTGAATTTCATGAATCAGCCCATTGCCTGAGACAACAAAGAGCTTCTGCCAGTAAACAAGTATCAAGTATATAGCCATGTTGGCCACAGCCAGCCTTTATCTGTAAGTGCTATAAGCTTGGCTTATAGGTCAAGCTTCATAGCCAAATATAAAACCTGCCAAAGAAGTGCATAGGACTATAGAAGCAAAGCTAAAAGACCCTATCAAGCACTCTCTATAGCCATACACCCTCGGGAGGGTGAGAAAAAAAGAGGGAAATAAAAAATAATATTCAAGGAAAATAAAGAAAAATAAAATTCTACCTGCATGAAAATGATTGTAAAAATTAGAAGTACCAGCATTTCCAGATGAGAAGAATGAGAGAATTCTGGCACCATGAAAAATCTGGATGTAGTGACACAACCAAAGAACCACACTAGCTATTCTGCCATGGTCCCTAAATAAAACACACATTCAGAAATTACAGATAAAGAATTCAAATCATTAATTACAAGGAAGCTCAATGAAATCTTTCCTGACCTATGAAAAGATGTATACAGCCACATAATAATAGTGGAGAACTAAAACACCCCACTGACAACATTAAAAAAGTCATTGAGTCAGAAAACTAACAGAAATTCTGAACTTAAACTTGACACCTGACCAATTGGACCTAATTGAAATTTACAGAATACTCCACCTGGCAACTACTGAATACATATTCTTCTCATCTGCACATGGAACATACTCTAGGATTCAGCACATTCTTGACCATAAAGCAAGTCTCAATAAATTCAAAAAGAATCAGTAATTAAAAATCTAGCAATCAAAAAAAGCCCTAGGCCAGATAAATTCATACCCAAATTCTACAGGAAATGCAAAGAAGAGCTAGGATCACTTATCGGGAAACTATTTGGAGAAAGGACTCCTTCCTAACTCATTCTATAAAGCCAGAAACCCTCAGATATGAAAACCAGGCAAACACAACAAAAAAAGGAGACTATAGGCCAATATCATTAATGAACATAGATGCAAAATTTTCAACAAAATACTAGCAAAACAAATTCAACAGCACATCAAAAAGTTAATTCACCATAATCATCTAGGCTTTATACCTGGGATTCAAGGTTGGTTCAACATATGCAAATCAATAATTGTGATTCACTACATAAATAGAATTTAAATATATATATATTTATATATAGATAACATATATATAATCTTATATACGTATAATCGTCTTAATAGATGTAGTGTATATATATATATATAAAATCATCTTAATAGATGTAGTAAAAGCTTTCAATGAAATTCAACATTCATTCATAATAAAAACCTCCAAGATAATAGGCATTGAAGGAACATACCTCAAAATAATAAGAGCCATCTATGACAAATCCACAATCAACATTATACTGAATGGACAAAAACTGGAAGCATTCCACTTAAGAACTGGAAGAAGACAAGAATGCCCACTCTCATCATTCTTATTTAACAGAGTACTGGAAGTGCTAGCCAGTGCAATCAGGCAAGAGCAAGAAATACATGGCATTCAAAAAGGAAAAGAGGAAATTAACTTATCTCTCTTCACTGACAATATAATTACATACCTGGAAAACCCTAGAGACCCTGCCAAAAGGCTTCTAGAATTGAGACATAACTTCAGTTAAGTTTTAGAACACAAAAACAATATACAAAAATCAACAGCATTGCTATACTCTGATAACATTCAAGCTGAAAGCCAAATTAAGAACAGAATCCCATTTAAAATAGACAGACACACACACACACACACACACACACACACACACTGACTAGGGATACCATTAACCAAAGAGGTGCATGATCTCTATAAAGAGAACTACAAAACCATGCTATGACACAAATTAATGGAAAAACAAAACAAAACATTCTATAGCTCATGGATTGGAAGACTCAGAACACTAAAATAGCCACATTACAAAAACAATCTACAGATAAAGTGTTTTTCTTATCAAAGTACCAATGACATTTTTTACAGAACTATTTTAAGATGTATATGGAACAGAAAAAGAGCCTGAATAGCCAAAAAAAAAAAAAAAGCCAAGCAAAAAGAACAAAGCTGGAGGAATCACATTACCTGACTTCAAGCTATACTATAAAGCTACAGTAAACAAAACAGCTTGGTATTGGTATGAAAACAGACACATAGACCAATGGTACAGAATAGAGATCACAGAAATAAGTCCATGGATATCAGATTTTTAATAAAGTTGAAAAAATAAGCAATGAGGAAAGGACTCCCTATTAAATAATTGGTGCTAGTATAGCTGGCTAGTTATGTACAGAAAAATGAAACTGGACCCCCAACTTTCACCATATATAAAAATTAACTTAAGATAAATTAAAGATTTAAAGTAAGACCTCAGACTGTAAGAATCCTAGACGAAAATCTAGCCAACACTTTTCTGAACATCAGTCTTGGCAAAAAAATTATGACTAAATCCTCAAAAGTAATTGCAACAAAAATTGGCAAGTGGGACCTAATTAAACTAAGAAGCTTCTGTACAGCAAAAGAAACTATCAACAGAGTAAACAAACAACCTACAGAATTGGAGAAAATATTCACAAACTATACATCTAACAAGGGTTTAATATAAGGAATCTATAAGGAACTAATACAACTTAACAAGCAAAACTATGAACAATCCCATTTAAAAATGAGCAAAATGCATGAACAGACATTTCTGAAAAGAAGACATAAAACTGACCAACAAAGAAATAAAAAAAATGCTCAACATCACTAATCATCAGAGAAATGCCAATCAAAACCGCAATGAGACACCATCTCCCACTAGTCAGAATGGTTATTATTAAAGAGTCAAAACAATAGATGCTGGTGAGGCTGTGGAGAAAAGGGAATGCTTATACACTGTTGGTAGGAAAATAAATTAGTTCAGGCACTGTGAAAAGCGGTTTGAAGATTTCTCAAATAACTTAGAATCACCATTAAACCAAGCAATCTCATTGCTGGGTATATATCCAAAAGAAAACAAATCATTCTACCAAAATGATACATACACTTGCATGTTCATTGCAACACTATTCAAACTGATCAACAGTAACTAGGTAGTAAGGTATTTTCATAAACCATAAACTGGAAGAGATCACCAAATGTATCCATATTCATATAATAATATATTTAATATCAAATATCCAATAAAATATTCAATAATCCAATATCAATATAAGTCCCTGTTTAAAAGGAAGCAAATGGATAATCAAGGAACATGAGATAATCCTGAAAACCACAGAATACAGAAATCTCTGTGTCCTGTGTCTGTATTTTGTGGTTTTCAGGATTATCTCATGTTCCTTGATTATCCACTTGCTTCCTTTTAAACAGGGACTTATATGAGAACACATGGACACAGGAAGGGGAACATCACACACCAGGGCCTGTTGTGGGGTGGGGGGAGTGGGGAGGGAGCATTAGGAGACATACCTAATGTTAAATGATGAGTTAATGGGTGCAGCACACCAACATGGCTCATATAGACATATGTAACTAACCTGCACGTTGTGCAAATGTACCCTAAAACTTAAAGTATAATAAAAAAATAAAAATAAAACAAACAAACAAACAAAAAAAAACAAATATAGTAAGTGGGTCTATTTTAGATCTGGATCAAATTAACTGTAAAAACACAAAGAATTATTTTAGTAAGTAGGTAAATTTGCATATGGACTGAATATTAGAGGATATTAAGGAATTATTGTTAATTCTGTTAAATGTGATAATGATGCACTGTAGTTACTTAAGAAAACATTTTTAATTTTGTTTTAAGATAATGAAATATTTAAGGATGAAATGACAGGATGAATCAATTTGATTAAAATGTTTTAGCAAAAAAAAAAAAAAGAAAAAAAAGAAATCTCTAATGAATCTTCCTTTAATTAATGAGTCTTCACTTGGGATAATAGTTTGCCAGGCCTTAGAAAAATAGTCAAAGTCAAAAGGGGTTTCTGATTTTCAACCTGGGCTGAATGAAATATATTTTAGTTCTAGTAAGCATAAAAAGTTATGAGTATTTTTACATACTGCACCCTAAAATTACTAAACTAGCTGGCCAAAACATTCTACCAGAAAAATCTCTAAAATTAATAGATGTTACTGGAAATATATAACTGAAGTAGGACATGGTCAACAAGGTAAAGGCAGGATACACATCATAGGATGGAGGAAGAGAAAGAAAGTGAAAAATTAATGAAAGCTTGTTGTACATACATGCCAACAAACAGATGAAATATTTAACTCACTATATTAAAACCAGTTGTATTAGTCCATTTTGCTTTCTATAAAGTAGTACCTGAGACTGAGTAATTTATAAAGAAAAGAGATTAATTTTTGGCTCATGGTTCTGCAGACGGTACAAGAAGCAAAGAGTTGGTATCTGCTTCATGTGAGGGCCTCAGGAATCCTACAATTATGGCATAAGGTGAAGGACAGCAGTGTGTCACATAGTGAGATTAGGAGCAAGAGAAAGAGAGGAGGTGGTGGTGTCAGGCTCTTTTTAACAATCAAATCTCATGTAAACCAACAAAATGAGAACTCACTTATTACCTCGGGGGGAAGGCACCAAGCCATTCATTAGGGATCCACCTCCGTGATTCAAATACCTTCCACCAGGCCTGAATTCCAACATTGGAGATCACATTTCAACATGAGATTAAGGGGACAAACATACAAACTATATCACCAACTAAAAATAAAATTATGAAAATAATTGTAGCAATAAGAGAATAAGTCAGAATAAGCTTAAATTAGAAAGGTGACAACAAAAATTTTAAAATGGATACGTACACTCAGAAAAAAAGGAATTAAAAATTAATTCAAAAATAAAGATTAAAATTAAAATAGACACCAACACACAAATATATGAATGTATAATGAAGAATGTGTAATAAATAAAATAGGAGATGTAAAGTAGAAAAGAAAAAATGGAATTAAACCAAAATAAGAAGGAAATTATGACATGAGTGATTGAGGCATTTGGCAAAACCACATTATGAAAGCAACTTCAAAACTGGACAAAATTGTGAAAAATAGAAATTGTAGCAATCTGTAAATTGCTTAAAGGAATACAACGAATTTGAAGCTTTTTCTCATGAAAATGATTTCACTTGGGTATGAAGTAGTCTGTGGCACTAGAGCTCATGGCTTCTCTCATATGCCTTCCTTGGTTAAGTTAAGAGTAGAAATTCTACCAGAGTAAGGCAGATCATGAAAACTATCAGATTCCATGTCAGAGGAAGCTTATAATTTGAGGCAGAAATAATTTGTTTTGAAGTCAAATAAGTCTGAGGTTGCTGTTCTGGTTGGGAAACGAATGACTTGTAGAATCCTTACAGATTTAACATGTGTAATAAGACTTGATAAATGTGACTGTGTTCCTGTTAATCAAGACATCAATAAATATAATGAATAATACATGTTACATTTTAAAATGTACACTTTAGACAATGGAGCTGGAATGAGGCTTCTGCTCTAGTAAGGACATGCATGGTTTGACTTCTTTACCAGTGGCAAGACAAGGAGCACCCGGCTGGCTTTCTTATTAGCTTGGCCAGTTATGAGGCAGAAGAGGCCTCATAAAATTTTGATACACTAAAAGTGCAAGAGCCATAAATCTATTCCATCACTATACCTGAATGCCTGGAACTCTCAAGTATGTCACATGACAATATTTCCAGAAAGAAAAATAGTTAAGGTCATTATTTAGCAATTTTTGACATATTCAGATATAATAATGAATTTGAATCCATTTTTAATATTTGACTGCAAGTAACTTTCAAGCCCCACCATTGCCTCTGCCTCTTCTGCCTCATAAATGGCCAAGTTAATAAGAAAGCCAGCCAGGTGCTTCCTGTCTTTCCACTGGTGGAGAAATCAAACCATGCAAGTCCTTACTAGAGTGAAGCCTCACTCCAGCTCCATTTGTCTAATCATGATAAAAGTCAAGCCAGTTTCCATTCTTTCTCTCTCAAAATGTGTCTGGACCACCTTGAGAGCTTGCCATATTCTCCCTAGAAAGCCTAAGTATGTGAATAATAAAGTTGTTCACACTTCCTTGGTACTTGTGTGGCACATCAGTGTCAACACTGTTGTGGCGGGTCCACTCCACCTCTGAAGAGTTACTACAAAGGGTGTGAAAATGTTTGTATCCACTTACCATAGATAATGTAATGGAAAGTAAAAATCAGCTAAAAAAAAGAGGTGCTAAGTGTAGGTTTGAACCTTAAAAATAGTGGTTTTAATATAGATATTTTCCATATAGTAATGATGATATGTTTGGATATATTTTTCTGTTTTCACATGTACTGCTTGTAGGAGAACAACTATTAGTATCACAAATTATATCAGTTACAAACGGTTGAATCTCTTTCAATGCTATCACATCTGCCTAGCAAATAGTGGGCTATCCATAGGTACCACATGGTAAAGCATAGTCATGCCAACTTTTCACAGTTTATTTGTAAGCTTCTTCCTAGTATATATGGGTTTACTATTTCAAACTAGTTAGACCTCAATTCCTAGTAACTGTATAAAATTTGAGTGCAAAGTTTTAAGAATAAAAACACATAACCAACAATGCCAGCAAAATGAAACACTAATAATCTTTGCAACGGATTAAATTGCTCAGTGAATGAATTTTACTCTCTTTCAGTTGTTTGACCTGGTTAGTTTATGTAGAAAAATAGCTGATGTTCTGTGTATTGGTGTAATTGCTTCTCTTGAATTAAAAGCTTCTTAAACAATTCTAATCTTACTTCTTAAATCGCTCTTCAATAATGTGTGTTGCTTAATTTTCACAGCTTCTGAGCACATAACACAATTAATTTAAACAAGCCTTCAAGCCAATGAGATTTTTTAATGAATATGAGATTAAAAGCTGGAAATGATTATTGCTGCGAGAATTACTGAGTCCCATTATTTTTGTCAAATCAGTCTACAGATTTCAAGGCATGTAGGAAAACTTTTTTCCTCTTTTTATTTCTTGCTATTGTTTTCTTCATTATTTCACTTCTTCTCTAAATGTGGCTTGATATTTACTCCGTACTTAAAAATAGACATAACATTTTATAATTGAATTTGCCACAGCATCTTTTAATATCAAAACTGACTGTATCATGGGAAGTTATAGGTAATCACTTTTTAAACATTATTTGTTTTTAACCTGACAAGTTAATAATTTATTTATATAAATTACTAAGGTAGTCAATTATTTTCTAGGTTATTACAAATACATGATTATGAATACTATTCCATGACTAAACATGATGAAAATAACTATATAAATATATTAATACTACATGCTAATTATTGTGCTAACCACCAAAAGAACTAGAAGATTTAACTTAAAAATGGAAAATTGTCCCAAATGTTGCTTTTTTTTCTGACTTGGGTGCCCCTAATGTAATGAGATAAATGAGGGAAAGAATTGACTTCTGCCCAGAAATTAGGGAAATTTATCAAACATACAAAAAGTATGAAGAATATAATAAATGCATACATAATTTAAGAAGTAACACAAAGACAATGTGGTCCAGCCCTGTGTAATTCACATATAATGTCATATTCCTGAATCTCTCCATGCTCCTTCACATTTGGAGATCACCACTATCTTAAATTAGATGTTTATTATTCCCATGCATAGCTTCATACTATCATTACAAGTGTACATACAATATACAAGTGGTACGTTAGATTAATGACCTAGTTTAAACTTTCCGCAAGTGGCATTATACTCTGAATTTGTTTACAAAGTTTAAAATGGTTTATCTTTTTTTTTTTATTGTAAGCATTCAATTAGCTTTAATCCCATTATATTTTATTTGCATTTTTTTCTTTTTTTTTATTATACTTTAAGTTTTAGGGTACATGTGCACATTGTGCAGGTTAGTTACATATGTATACATGTGCCATGTTGGTGCGCTGCACCCACTAACTCGTCATCTAGCATTAGGTATATCTCCCGATGCTATCCCTCCCCCCTCTCCCCACCCCACCACAGTCCCCAGAGTGTGATATTCCCCTTCCTGTGTCCATGTGATCTCATTGTTCAATTCCCACCTATCAGTGAGAATATGCAGTGTTTGGTTTTTTGTTCTTGCGATAGCTTACTGAGAATGATGATTTCCAATTTCATCCATGTCCCTACAAAGGACATGAACTCATCATTTTTTATGGCTGCATAGTATTCCATGGTGTATATGTGCCACATTTTCTTAATCCAGTCTATCATTGTTGGACATTTGGGTTGGTTCCAAGTCTTTGCTATTGTGAATAATGCTGCAATAAACATATGTGTGCATGTGTTTTTATAGCAGCATGATTTATAGTCCTTTGGGTATATACCCAGTAATGGGATGGCTGGGTCAAATGGTATTTCTAGTTCTAGATCCCTGAGGAATTGCCACACTGACTTCCACAATGGTTGAACTAGTTTACAGTCCCACCAACAGTGTAAAAGTGTTCCTATTTCTCCACATCTTCCTTACAGATGGCTTTCAAATATTGATCCAAAAGCCCAAATTTCTTTAATCATGTAGTTCTGTTCACCATCAATATGCAGCTTTAGTGATGACTGTGTTAGTGTGAGTCAGATTAAGAAAAGAGGAGAGACAAAGATTGTATTTACATTAAGAAATTATATTACACCAAAACAAAGGAATATAATAGAGCTGCTAAAACAGGTAGATCTATATACCAATGTGGATTTTTCAGGTATAGTGTTAAATGAGAAAGACAAGAACACTGAGCATTATGTGTAGTATGCAAATGTATTTATAAAAGTATTACTTTATACTTAGACAATACATGTATATATTCCCAAAAATATATAGGATGCATTGTCTACTTTGAATTTTATACAAATTGTATCATTCTTTATGTATGTTTTTGCAATATTTTTATTTGGTCAAAAGATTTTTGTGAAATTCATCAATGTAAATATTGGACTCTCACTGCAATTATTGTCATTGTAGTAAAGTATCATTTGCAAAAATTTAGCAGAATTTATCTTTCCTTTTACTAGTGGATTTTATTTTGGTTTAGGCCTTTTTGGTTAATTGCTGCAAAAAGCATTCTTTAAAGGATTTTTATGTGCTTTTGTCAGTTTTTCAGCAAGAAATTTCTGACTATGTGCATCATAAGCTTTGCTGGATATATTCAAAATCTTTTCTATTGTAGTTGTACAAAGGGTTATGTATAAGAGCTAAATGAGATCACATCATTAACATTTAACTCATTGAACATTTATTTTTATTTCTTTCATTAATTAATGTTTCATATTTTAATTGCATTTAGGAGCTTCTATTGCATTTAGGAGCTTAATTGCATTTAGGAGCTTCAACTCTTAATTACTAGGTTTCAATAGTTAGTAGAATAAGAAACACAATTAGGTACATTTTCTAATGTTACCAAGCATAAATAAGTTAAGGCCAAGAGAAGGAGTGAATTTGTAAAGGTAGCTAGATCTTTATCAACTACTTCAAAAAGTTAATAGATACTCCATTAAATTTAAAAACGGTCTGAAGTATAAACACGTTATATAAAAATTGAGTTAAACAACAGTAATAAACTTTCAGAGTTACAAAGTTTTTTTCTTTTAATAGTAATGCTAGCAGTGGGCAAGTGGAAGTTACTTTCAATAAGAACACACAGACACAAGATATGTATGAATATGCATATACACACACTTGCTTAAATATACATAAAATACCTCTGTGAGAATATATAAGAAATGGACAACTGCAACCAAAACTGGATGTGGAAAGAGGAGAGCAGGGGCAGTGTGTAAGAAGAAGGCTTCTCTTTCATTGAATGTCATTTTTTCCTTTTGTTTTGTTCGCTTGTGATTATATCATCGATTAAGAAATAATCAAAATATAATTTTAAAAAATTGAGTCTACCAAGCTGTAATCAACTATGTTTTAACTATCTCTGGAGTATAGTAGTTGTCAAAATAGATTTAACAAAATATTTAATTCAGAGATAAAAAAGAAAGTATGTGTAATATCTATATTTAATGAGTTACTAATTTCTGGATATTTATAATACAGAGAGCTCATAACTTGATCTGTCACTAAGAATATCCATACTGGTAATAGGTTTACAAAAGACCTCTAATATTTTCTAAAGAATGCACTTTATATTTTTTGCATTGGCAATGATGTCTTAAAAAATCACATTTATTAATTTTGAATTCTATTTACAGATAATAAAGTTTGAAGTTATTCATCTTAACATAGAACCTTCATTTATTTTATATAACATGGTGACATTGGCAATTGAGCAATTGTTACTACTTTTGTATGTTTTATATTTCATAATTATATCAAAAAAATCTAATTGTAGAATTTGATCTCCTTTCTTTCCTACCTTCTAACACTCTATGATTTTCAATTATTTCTCAAATTTGCATACATTGACATTTTCAACATTTAAAAAATTAGATAGTTTTATTTTGCTAGGCTGAAATGTGAAAGCATCTAGCAATTATGGCTCATTGATATTCAATTTAATAAATGTACTTCTCAAATAAGAACAGCATTTATCATTTTCAAAACTGTCTCCTGGCTTACTTTGTTGTGATGAATCTTTAATTTTCATATCTACATCTAATATGCTACAACATTTACAAAGTTGTGAATTTTTTTGATACTGTGTGTATTAGTCCATTTTCATGCTGCTGATTAAGACATACCTGAGGCTGGGAAATTTATGAAAGAGGTTTATTGGACTTACAGTTCCACATGGCTGGGGAGACCTCACAATCATGGCAGAAGGTGAAAGCCACTTCTCATTTGGCAGACAAGAGAAGAGAGCTTGTGCAGGGAACTCCCCTTTTTAAAACCCTCAGATCTCATGAGACTCATTCACTATCATGAAAACAGTGCAAGAGAGACCTACCCCCATAATTTAATCACTTCTCACCAACTTCCTCCCACAATACGTGGGAATTGTGGGAGTTACAATTCAAGATGAGACTTGGGTGGGGGCAAAGCCAAACTATATCATTCCACTCCTGGCTCCTCCCAAACCTCATGTTTTCATATTTCAAATCCAATCATGCCTTCCCAACAGACCCCCAAAGTCTTACTTAACTCATTTCAGCATTAACTCAAAAGTCCACAGTCCAACGTCTCATCTGAGACAAGGCAAGTCCCTTCCACCTGTGAGCCTGTAAAATCAAAAGCAAGTTAGTTACTTCCTAGATATAAAGGGGATATGTGCATTGGGTAAATACAGAAATTCCAAATGGGAGAAATTGGCCAAAACAAAGGGCCTACAGGCCCCATGCAAGTTTAAAATCCAGCAGGGCAGTCAAATCTTAAGCCCCAAAATGATCTCCTTTTACTTCATGTCTCGCCTCTGGGTCACACCAATGCAAGAGGTGAGGTTCCCATGGTCTTGGGCAGCTCTGCCCTTGTGGGTCTGCAGGTTATAGCCTCCCTCCTGGCTGCTTTCATGGGCTGGTGTTCAGTGTCTGCAGCTTTTCCAAGCATACAGTGCAAGCTGTCAGTGGATCTACCATTCTGGTGTCTGGAGGACAGTGTCCCTCTTCTCAAGGCTCCACAAGGTGGTGTCCCAGAAACAATTCTGTTTGAGGTGTCTGACCTCAGATTTTCCTTCCACAATCCCCAAACAGTGGTTCTCCATGAGAGCCCTGCCCCTGCAGCAAACTTCTGCCCAGGCAGCCAGGCTGTTTTCATACATCTTCTGAAATCTAGGCGGGGGTTCTCAAACCCCAGTTTTTCACTTCTACGCTTTTGCAGGCTCAACACCATGTGGAAACTGCCAAGGTTTGGGGTTTGCACCCTCTGAAGCCGTGGCCCAAGTGCTATGTTGGCCTCTTTCAGCCATACCTGGAGCAGCTGAGAGGCAGGACACCAAATCCCTAGGCTGCACACAACTAAGGAACCTAGGCCCAGCCCTCAAGTCTGCATTTTCCTCCTAAACCTCCAGGCCTGTCATGGCAGGGGCTGCTGTGAAGACCTCTGACATACCCTGGAGACACTGTCCCCATTGTCTTGGGAATTAACATTTAGCTCCTCGTTATTTATGCAAATTTCTGCAGCTCGCTTGAAATTCACCTCAGAAAATAGGATTTCATTTTATATCACATTGCCAGGCTGCAATTTTTTCAAACTTTTATGCGGTTTTCCTTCTAAAACTGAGTGCCTTTAACAGCACACAAATCAACTCTTGAATGTTTTGCTGCTTAGAAATTCCTTTCGCCACATACCCTAAATCATTTCTCTCAAGTTGAAAGTTTTGCAATTCTCTATGACAGGGGCAAAATGCCACCAGTCTCTTTGCTAAAACATAACAGGAGTAACCTTTGCTTCAGTTCCCAAAAAGTTCCTCATCTCCATCTGAGACAACCCCCCAGCCTGGACCTTATTGTTCATATCACTGTCAGCATTTTGCCCTAAGCCATTCAACAAGTCTCTAGGAAGTTCCACACTTTCCTACATTTTCCTATCTTTTTCTGAGTCCTCCCAACTGTTCCAACCTCTGCCTGTTTCCCAGTTTCAAAGTTGCATCCACATTTTTGGGTATCTTTTCAGCAATGCCCCACTCTAATGGTACCAATTGACTATATTAGTCCTTTTTCATACTGCTGAGAAAGACATACCCAAAACTGGGCAATTTACAGAACAAAGAGGTTTATTGGACTTACAGTTTGACATGATTTGGGAGGCCTCACAATCATGGAAGATGAAAGGCACATCTCACATGGCGGCAGACTAGAGAAGAGAGCTTGTACAGGAGAACTCTCCTTTTTAAAACCAACAGATCTCATGAGATTCGTTCACTATCACGAGAAGAGAGCAGAAGAGACCTGCCCCCATAATTCAATCACCTCCTACTGGGTTTCTCCCATAACACGTAGGAATTGTGGGAGTTACAATTAGGTTGAGATTTGGGTTGAGACACAGCCAAACCATATCACTGTAGAAACCAATTTTATGGCTTCTGCACAATAGATGTATAAATTAAATTTCCAAATTTTCTATTGAATTTCTTTAAAAAGGCCATGATGACATTTTTAAATTATTGTTTAGTACTAAATCAGTTATATTTGTGAGATATTTGATATGTGCCTCATTAATTATTGATTGCTGCTTTAAAGATTATCCACATAGCAGCTTAAAACAATATTTATTATCTCATAGTTTCTGTACATTTAGAAGTCCAGTTACAATTTGGTGTCTCAGTGGGCCAAGATCAAGTTGGCTGCCCAAATGTAGTCTTATCTGAAGGCTTGAATAGGGAAGATTTGGTTTCTATGCTCATTCAGGTTTCTGAAGAAACTCACTTCTGTGAGGTTGTTTGAATAAAGTCTCCATTTTCTTGCTGTCAGGTGTAGTCCCTCTCAGCTTCTAGTAACCATGCTCAGGTGTTTACCATGTGGCTTCCTCCTCTTAGAATATGGTAGCTTGTTTGTTCAAGGCCCTCGTGAAGAGTATCTGCTGTGTTTTAAATATATTTTAAGAGCTCAACTGATTAGGTTAGTCCCACCCAGGTTCATGCCCTTTTTGATTTACTCAAATCAGCTAATTAGAAATCTTAATTGCATCTTCAAAATTTATCTTGCTGTATAAAATAAAGCACCTGTGGTAATCCCATCCAGTAATTTTGATGGGCCCCTTCTACTATGCAGGATCTGAGATTATGAAAGAAATATGCAACTGGGGGAAGAAACCTTGTGGCCATTTTAGAATTCTGCCTACTACAGTGCCATATGATGTTTTAATACCTGAAACGTGAATCACCTTGTTTTTTGTTTTCTCAAATATTGAGTAGGCTTAGCACAGACATGTAAGTCAGATACTCCAAAAAATATAGAGAAATTATAATTTCAGCCCTGAAAATGTCATGATTATTTTCTTCTAAAAAGGGCTTCATGGATCACTGTATTAGTTTATTCTCACATTGCTATAAAGATACTACCCAAGACTGGGTAATGTATTAGGTTGGTGTAACAGTAATTATGGTTTTTGCAATTACTTTTTCACCAACCTCATATATAGGAAAGAGATTTTATTGACTCACAGTTCTGCATGGCTGGCGAAGCCTCAGGACATTTACAATTTTGGTGGAAGATGAAGAGGAAGCAAGGACCTTTGTCACATGGCAGCAAGAGAGAGAAGAGAGAAAGAGCAGAAAAAATTGCCTTATAAAACTATCAGATCTTGTGAGAACTCACTCACCATCGCAAGAACAGCATGGGGAAAAATGCCCCCAAGATCTAATCACCTCCCATCTGGTACCTCCCTCTCTACACATAAGGATTATGGGAATTACAATTCAAGATGAGATTTAGGTGGGAACACAGAACCAAAACACACCAATGACTGAAATGAGAAGAATTGCATGCCAGAAATAATTTTCTCACAACCTTCTACCTCAATCCAGTGCTCAACATAAGCTGTTGGAGCTTGGTTACCTATGCTAAAAGTGTTTTCTGCTTAAACAAGAACAAGGAAGCTTTTTTTTTGATGCTACTCTTTACCTAAGCTTAATGCCTGACATGTTTACTTCTTTTTTCTCAAATTCTTTTACCTTTTAGATTAATTTCTCATTTTTGCTTACAAATGTCCATGTACTTGGTATTTTGACTATAATTTTATATCATATTTTAATAATTAGTTCTTCCTAGACATTTTATCTTCTCATTTAACTACATAGGCAGTATAAGTAAGCCCTGGGCATGGTTGGCTTATCTACTTTGGATGCGGGATTTCTATTCAATCTTTTATAAAGCTTTTTGGAAATAGATTATTATATAACAAGGGTTTATGACCTCTTGCACTCCCCCACTTTCTTGGGCCAGGGTTTAGGAGGGTTTTTAGAGAATTTATTATGTATGATAAGAAGAACATGAAATATAACGGCCAACATGTTTTCTGCAATCTTATCCTTTCCCTTTCTCCTTAAGAGTTTAAACTGAGTCTTGTTCTTTTAATTATAATTTAGTTCTTTAAAAACAGAAACGGGCCAGGCAAGGTGGTTCACGACTGTAATCCCAGCACTTTGGTAGGCCGAGGTGGGTGGATCATCTAAGGTCAGGAGTTCAAGAACAGCATAGTGAACATGGTGAAACTCCATCTCTACTAAAAAATACCAAAATTAGCCAGGTGTGGTGCTGCATGCCTGTAACCCCAGCTACCTAGAAGACTGAGGCAGGAGAATCCACTTGAACCTGGGAGGCAGAGGCTGTAATGAGCTGAGATCACACCACTGCACTCCTGCCTGTGCAATACAGCAAGGCTCTGTAGCAAAAAACAAACAAACAAACAAAAAACCAAAAACTCAGAAATGTTCTACATTTATTCACTTTTTCATCTAAGCTTATTCTCTAGATTTATCAGAGAGAATGAAGAGATCAGGCCTTATATGCTAAGTCAGAAGCAAATGAAGAAAAACATAAATATAGAATTCTTTAAGTAACTATGTTAATACATGTGATTCATCCTTCAAATCAGCTTTAGTATACTCAGTATAATTTCATAACAATAATCTTTACTTTTTTTCTGGGGTTTCCTTTCCTTTAAACCTTACATTTTTGTTTCTTTTTAACTGTTGTTAGTTTTTTGGTGATTCTGCATGTTCACTTCTACAAGTTTATTTTTACTTTATTTACCTTTTCTAAAGTTAGTGTTCTACTTTGTTTCATTTCCTGTCCATTTATTTTTATTTTTTATCTCTACTTCTTTTCATTTTTTTCTACTTACTTAAACAATAGTCTTAAATACTGTCACAATTCTTCTTTCCTTCTCAAATACCTCAGGATTTTTAGTGGCCTGAATTTAAAAAATTTATTCAGGAAAGAAAATTAAAATGTATAAGATGCTTAATAACATACAAATATTAAAGGTTTCAATAATGTTTATTGTTATCATTATGAACAAACTTAGAAGATTTCTATATTTTTGACATCTTCTATTATAAAGACATTTTAGGGACTGCTTTTTCCTACAGAAAATTTCTTATTTGAAATTAAGGATTAAAATATTAATACTACTTAATTTAATGAAAATAAAAGTTAAAAATCCAAATAATAATTCTATGTTTCATATAACAGAAAGAATTATAGTATATTGGGAAGAGAAACCAAGTTGTTTTGAATGCAGTTTTGGCTATTTTGATTTTGAGAATATCCAAACCACAATGCACATAAAATATTACTTATATAGCATAAGTCTACAGGTAAAATATCTGCGTATAATTGGACTAAAAAGTATTTATATTTAAATTGGATAGTGTTAAAATAGATTATGTACCAATAGAAAAATTAAAGATAACAAAACTTGAAGCCATCACATAATGATCTTCAATCCATAATTTACTCAGCATGAGTGTGCAAGTGAATAGTTGAAAATCTCATGTCAGTTTTAATACATGAGCTAGTCTTTTAAATTAGAAACTTTATACAATTCATTTAATCTTCATAAATAAAAGTTTCTACAATTGAATAATTAACTATAAATCAAAAGTTTATTTATTATTCTTATACTTTCAGCTTCTACTTCAGATTCAGGGGGTGCATGTACATGCGTTTTTCATGGATATATTGTGTGATACTGAGGTCTAGGATGCAAATGACCCTGTTACCGAAGTAGTGAGAATAATACCCAACGGTTTTTCAATCCTTGCTCCTCATCCTTCCTCCCCTATCTACGAGTGCCCAGTGTCTATTGTTGCCAAAAATACGTCCACGAGTACCCAATGTTTACCTCCCACATATAAATGAGAACATGAGGTATTTAGTTTTCTGTTCCTGCATTAGCAAATACCCTCTGGACATCCTTCTTGGGAAAGAATTTACAACTAACTCCTCAAAAGCAATTGCAACTAAAAATAATGGACAAATGGGCCCTCATTAAACCAAAGAACTTCTGCATAGCAAAAGAAATTGTCTACAGAGTAAAGAGATAACCTACAGGATGGAAGAACATATTTACAAGTTATGGGTCCAGTAAAAGTCTAACGTCTAGCACCTATAAAAACTTAAATAATTCAACAAGTAAAACACAAATGACACCATTAAAAATTGGGTAAAGGACATGAGCAGACATTTCCGAAAAGAAGACATACAAGCAACCAACAAACAAATGAAAAAATTATCAGTATCGCTAATCATCAGAGAAATACAAATCAAGACCACAATGAAATACCATCTCACACCAGTCAGAATGGCTATTAGTAACAAGTAAAAAACAACAGATGCTAGTGAGGCTGCAGAAAAAAAGGGCATGTTTGTACATTGTTGGTAGTAATGTAAGTTATTTCAACCACTGTGAAAAGGAGTTGGAGATTGATCTAAAAAAACTTAGAACTGCCATTCAACCCTGCAATCCCATTACTAAATGTATATCCAAAAGAATATTAATCATTCTACTGAAAGAACACATGCACCTGTATGTTCATCAGAGCACTAGTCACAATAGCAAAGACAAGAAATCAACCTAAATGCTTATCAACAATGGATTAAATATAGAAAATGTGGTACATATACATCATGGAATACTATGCAGTCATGAAAAGTAATGAAATCATGTCCTGCATTAGTCTTTTTTTGCATTGCTATAAAGAACTACCTGACTGAGTAATTTATAAAGAAAACAGGTTTAGTTGACTCACAGTTCCACAGGCTGTACAGGAAGCGTGGCTGGGAAGGCCTCAGGACACTTACAATCATGGCAGAAGATGAAGGGGAAGCAGGCACACTTTACACAGCCAGAGAAGAAAGAAGAGAGCAAAGGGGGGGAAGTGCTATACACTTTCAAACAACCAGGTCTCATGAGAACTCACTCACTATCACGAGAACAGCAAAGGGAAAGCCCATCCCATGATTCAATCTGGTCACTCCTCTAACACTGGGGATTACAACTGGACCTGAGATTTGGGTGGGGACATAAATACAAATCATATCATGTCTTTTGTAGTAATATGGATGCAGCTGGAGACTATTATCCTAAGCAGATTAATGCAAAAGTTTACTTATGTGTGAGTTGAGACTTTCTGTTTATTGTTATGTGAACTAAGGGTACTATATGTATTTTTGAATGTGATTATGTCAGTAAATAAAATCATAATGTGCCAAATTAACCACATGTTTATGTAATATTTTTATATTTTCACAAATATATTATTTACATAGATATATGTACTTTATAATTTTTCTTTTGATAGTCAACCAAGAACAAAACAGTTTTGCCTGAAGTGAATGTAAACCAGAATAAGTTTACACATCACTGGATTTTTTTTACTTAAACAAAACTGGTAGTCACGTGGTGAATTTGTAGTGAAATATTAGAAAAGAGCATGAGCTGCCCAGTATGAAATAATTTCAAGACAGTAAAACAGTATATATGTTAGAATATATCAATATTTATCTTTTTAAGAATCTCTCAGTGGAAGGCTTTAAAACTTAAATCAAATAAAGAACACTACTATCAACTTTATAAATATAGTTTTCTGCATATTGAATTGCTTTTCTGAATTATCTCATACTCATAGCATTACGAATATACTATCACTTAAAACTGAAAACAGTTGGCTTTGCATTTGCGAAACACCTGAATTGTTACTATACTCTTTTGTTTAGTAGCCATCTAACTTTTCCAAAATTGTGTAATCTATATAAATTTGAATTTTAAATGTGATGCATAAAATTTTATTTGTGGAGGTGATATTATGAATGTATAATGTAATATAATTAAATTGTTCACCATAGTATCTGGGGCCAATTAAGATCCTAACAAAGGACACTTACTATTTCCATTATTCCCAGATACTTCTCAGATCAAGATACTGTAAAACAAAATGTAATAAAATCCTTCTATCCATCTCAATACTTGTAAATACAGAGATCCAATCTAGAGAACATTTCCAGTAACTATAAAGCACATTACTTTATACAAGATAAAACAAATTTTAGTGAATAATAATGTTAAAAGTTATATTAATATATATTTATCACCATACATTGAGAAAGATTTATTTTAGATCCTTGTTGAACACTGAGATAAAATATTCAGGGGAATATTCAGAAAAATAGAATGCTAGTTTTTTTTTTTATGTTTTGAAGTATCTTGAAGTAATAATATATTTATTTTAAGTAACTTAACTAATGAAGGTTTGAAAAGAATTTCAAACTAAATTATAAATATTACTATGGAAGCAAAGTATAAATTATACTTTACAGATTTTATATTGGCCCTACTTTAGATAAATAAAAAGATATAAAATATAGTTTATACCAAAGATCAGAAAAAAATCAGTGGGCAGTACACATTTAAAACATTTAATACAATTTAATAAAGAAAATGCTAAAGATTAAAATAAAAACTTGCATAAGTGAAACATAACACAAGGAGAAAGTAAGGCAGTAATTTTATTTATTTTTTTATTTTGAGACAGAGTCTCACTCTGTTGTCTAGACTAGAGTGCAGTGGCATGATCTTGGCTCACCGCAACCTCCACCTCCCAGGTTCAAGGGATTCTCCTGCCTCAGCCTCCCTAGTATCTGGGATTACAGGCATGTGCCACCACACCAGGCTAATTTTTGTATTTTTAGTAGAGATGGGGTTTCACCATGTTGACAAGGCTGGTCTAAAACTCCTGACCTCAGATGATTCACCTCCCTGGGCTTCCCAAAGTGCTGGGATTATGGGCGTGAGCCACCGCACCCGGCTGCAAGACAGTAACTTTTTTAAAGGAGTTCACTCTTCATACTTAAGAACATTTGAATTATTGTTTTAATTAAATGTGAAAAACTTCTACTAAAAACTCAAAAAACAAACAAGCAACAATTAAACTACTAGTTTCTAAACATCTAAGACTAAGTTTTCATACAAAGTCCATTTTAACTTCTTCATTGTAAATGCCTACAGTAATAATTCTACATGTTACTAATTTTTTATCTTCTTCTAATATGAGTATATAGGCACACCTCATTTTATTGTGCTTTCACTTTATTGCATGCCTAAGATACTGTTTTTTGATGGTTTTTTTTTTGTTTGTTCTTTGTTTTTAATAATTGAGGGTTTGTGTCAACCCTGCATCAAGCAAGTCTCTTTGTGCCATTTTTCCCAACAGCATGTGTTCTCTTCATGCCTCTGTCACATTCTGGTAGTTCCCTCAATATTTCAAACTTTGTTTTATTATTATCCTATCTAATATGGTGATTTATCATTAGTGACTTTTGATATTATAAGTGCAATTGTTCTGATGCTCTACAAACCATGCCCAAATAACACAGCAAACTAGCTAAATGTTGCCTGTGTGTTTTCTGAGTGTTCCACTGACTACCACTACCTTATCTCTCTCCTCCTCAGGCCTCCTTACTCCCTGAAACACACTCACTAAATTAGGCCAATTAGGCCTCTCTACTTCCTAAGGCACAACAATATTGAAATTAGGCCATTATAGAGGCTGCACTCTAAGTGTGAAAGGAAGAATTGCACGTATATCTCTCACTTAAAATAAAAAACTAGAAATAATTAAGCTTACCGAGGAAGGCATGTTAAAAGCTGAGATACACTGAAAACTAGGCCTCTTGCACCAAAGAGTTAGTAAAGTTGTGGATATAATGGAAAATTTCTTGAAGAAAATTAAAAGTGCTACACAAGTGAACACATAAATGTGAAAGCAAAAGAGCTTTACTGCTGATGTGGACAATGTTTTTGTGGTCTGAATAGAAAAGCAAACCAGCCATAATATTTCCTCAAACTAAAGTTTCCCTTAACCCAGAGTGAGGCTCTAAATTGCTGCAACTCTCTATGAAGGCTGAGAGATTTGAAGGAGCTGCAGAAGAAAAGTTTGAAGATAGCAGAGGGTTTTTCATGAGGTCTAAGATTATGATTTATGGAAGGCTCAGATGATCATTACAATATTTTAGCAATGACTTATTTTAAATTAAGGTATGTACATTATTTTTTCAGGCATAATGCTATTGCACACTTAATGGATGACTTGTTATTTCAGAATAAAAATAAAATAAAACTGTATTCAGTAAAATAAAACTGTATTCAGTTAAATAAAAATGTAAGAACTTATCCCCTAAAATTATCCATAGAGATTTTTTATTAATTTCTTCTAAGGAGTTTATTTAGAAGTACTTACTGAGAAATTCACTTTAGGAAGGAAAAAAAAATGATGCAACAAAGGAGAGTCTGAAGTACCAAAGATATCTTTAAGAAAACATAAGTTTAAACGAATTGTATACAATAATATCTAATTTGGCATATTAAAATTATACAACTAAAATTCTAATTTATGCTTAAACTTATAGATTATTCCAATGTATGATTCTGAAAACTCATGACATTGTACAGCATAGGTATTTGTCAAATGACAGGACCTACTGTTGGGATTGAGTTATCCCCATGAACATTTAGTTTTCAGGTAATTACAATGTCCCTCTACCTGCATCCACAACCTACCACAATTTTATTTTTACTTTTAATAACCTGCCAATAAACTATCCAACAGTAATAATGGCAAGAACAATCATGATTGTGTTAAACACAAGAAATTTCATTTCTTTTCCCTGCTTATGTCAACATCTGTCATCAAAATATTCTAGAGCTTTTAAGATTCCTCCATATCTTTTCATGAATTGATAGCTCATTTCTTTTTTTTTTTCTTTTTGAGATACAGTCTCACTCTGTCACCAAGGCTGGAGTTCAGTGGCATAATCTCAGCTCACTGCAACCACCACCTTCCAGTTTCAAGCAAATCTAATGCTTCATCCTTCCAAGTAGCTGGAATTACAGGCACCTGCAACCATGTCTTGCTAATTATTACATTTTTAGTAGAGACAGGGCTTTGCCCTTTTGGACAGGCTATTCTCAAACTCCTGACCTCAAGTTTTTGTGGCTTTTGTAGTTTGGCAATGGGAGAAAATGCTGTTCAGCAGCTTTTTCTCCCCTGTTGCTCAGTGAGTGGAAGGTAGGGTTACTGTAATTATAGTAGGTAAATATAGAAGGTAGTGTTACAGAATTATCTTGTGCTGCCTCACCAGCTGGAAATCTCTGTAGCTACCATGTCCTCTGCCTGGGGCCTCACATGGTCCTGCAGGGCTCACTCCACCCACTCAACCTGGTAGGCTGCACTTTGCTCATGCTACTGGCCAGAAACCTGTGCCTGCTGCAGCTCTGTGCTCAACCCGCAGCTGGAGCAGGTGTACCTCAGCAGCTTCCATGTTGGGTGCTGGAATGTAGATGAAGGGGACAGAGTGGCACTCTAAAATTCAGAAATGCCAGAAACTTTGAAGTCTCAAGGGGTGTTACAGCTTTTGCTCAGGGAGTCCCAAGATCTGATCCCCCAGGGAATGTTACAAATCTCTCTTGTTCCCACCACCTGCAGCTCGTTGAACAAGGGTGTTATAGCTCATTTGTTCCTGCTGCCCACAGCTTGGTGAATGGTGGCATGTTATAGCTTGTTCTTTGCTGCCACCTGCAGCTCTGTGAGCTCTGGTTTCTTTTCCTTCGACCAAGAGGAATAAGGTACATGGACACCAGAGAGTAAATAGGGTGGAAAAGAATTTTATTGAGTAACAGAATAAAGCTGTCATTGGAGAGGAGACCCAAGAGCAAGTATATGTGAGTCTAGGGTTTTTATGGGCTCAGAATGGTGGAGTGTGTGCTGATTGATCCATGACTGCTCACAGAAAAAGCACCATTTAAAAGGCATCAAGGAAGTTCTCACTCTGGGTCATAGGCTTTATCCAGAACCAGCAGCTTGGTTTTCAGGCTTCAGACAGTTTTAGCTTGAAGGTTGGGATTCACTGGGGATCTGTCCCTGTCTACCTAGGAATTTGTCTTTCTCCTGTCATCAATTTCCTCTCTGAAGAGTTACATCTAAACTGTCATTAAAATAGGAATGGTGACTGCTATAACTGGTTCATGCAGACAGGGGGCATAGTTTTGGGAAAATGGGAGTGAGATCTCTCTCAGAGGGCTATCTAATGATCCCCAGTAAAAAGAAGCCATCATCTGAGGTTCCATTTACATGACCATTTCCAGTTTGATGGTCTTTAAGTGAGAAGAAACAATTATACAAGGAAGTTGTGACGGTTAATATTGAGTGTCAACTTAATTGGATTGAAGGATGCAAAGTATTCCTAGTGTTTGCAAAGTTCCTAGGTGTGTCTGTGAGGGTGTTGCCAAAGTAGATTAACATTTGAGTTAATGGACTGGGAGAGATAGTCCCACCCTCATTTTGGATGGGCACTATCTAATTACCTGCCAGTATGAATAGAATAAAGCAGGCAGAATAAGATAGAAAGAGCAGACTGGCTGAGTCTTCCATTCTTCATCTTTCTCACATACTGGATGTTTCCTGCCCTCAAACATCAGAATCCAAGTTCTTCAGCTTTTGGACCCTTGGACTTACACCAGTGGTTTGTCAGGGGCTCTTGGGCCTTCAGTCAAAGACTGAAGACTGCACTGTAATGTAAGCTTCCCTACTTTTGAGGTTTTGGGATTCACACGGGCTTCCTTTCCCCTCAGCTTGTAGATGGCCTATTGTGGGACTTCAGATTGTGATTGCGTGAATCAATGCTCCTTAATAAACTCATATATATATATATATATATATATATATATATATATATATATATATATATATATATACTGTCATTTCTATTCCTCTAAGGAACACTGGTTAATACAGATTTTGGTACTGGGAGTGGTTCTAGAGTAATAGAATTTTAACAATGGATTTCTTTAGTTGGTTTTGGGGTTTCTGGAGTTGGCTGATTAATCTGATTAGACACAAAAATGCTAAGGACTTTACTTCTAATACTATGGAGAACACTGATAGTCCTTGGCAGGAATATATGCAAAATAAATGCATTTGATACTCCTGATTCACTACTCTTCAGAGGCAAGAAGTTTAGTGACTCTATACATAATACCTTCAACCATACATGGAGAACCAAGGAATATAATGAGGTTGGTTGGTTGTTCCTAAGTTCGCTGGACAAAGTGTTGAAAGAAAATGATGAGCTCAGGGATTCTAACTCCTGGATCCAGAAGTGCATAGTGAGTCTCAAATCTTCTAAGATTGCCCTGAATATGTGTTTTATTTCCTGCAGACAAAGGGCTGAAATTGTGGAAAATCAGACACAAACTCATAACATGTGAGTGGCTGACCTCCAATAAAAGGTGCACACTTAGCCTGGCAAGGTGTATACTGTAAAAGTGAGAGCATTGATTGGAAAAGAATGGGACCTGCAACTTGGAATGGGGGGATATGTGGGAGGACTCTGATGAAGCTGGGGACATTGAGTTTTTAAACTCTGATAGCCTTTTTTTTTTTAACCACAGAAAACAGTCTTTCTATCCCTAGTGGTGGCAACATCCCCTTCCCCACCCATACTTTTATAAGCTTTCCACCTTTGCCTGAGGAGATTAAACATCCACTGCATGAGGCAACAGTGATGGGCTGCTCTGAGGCAGTTGCCAGGCAAGACAATGTTGATTCTCCTCTGGACCCACCCTCAACACCCCTTTTGCCTCTAGATCTATAACTAGACTCAATTCCTGGCAGGCCCCTAGAGGTGAGGTTCAGAGTGTACCCCACGAGGAGGTGCCTTATGCTCCAAAATAACTGCTTGAGTTTTCTAATTTATATAAGCAGAAATCTGGAGAACAGGCATGGGAATGAATATTAAAGGTATGGGATGATGGTGGAGGGAACATAAAGTTGTATCAGGCTGAGTTTATTGATTTGGGTTCACTAAGCAGGGATTCTTCATTTAATGTTGCAACTCAGGGAGTGAAAAAAATGTTCTGATAGTGTATTTATGTGGTTAGCTAAAACATGGATCAAAAGATGGCCCACTATGAGTGAGCTGGAAATGCCTGGTCTCCCTTGGTTTAATGTAGAGGAAGGGATCCAAAGGCTTAGGGAGATGAGAATGCTAGAGTGGATTAGTCACTTTAAACCTACTCATCCAACAGGGAGGATCCAAAAGATATAAAGATATACCCTTTACCAACACCTCGTTAAACAGATTTGTGAGGGGAGCAGCAGCATTCTTGAAGAGCTCTGTGATTGCTCTTCTCTATATGCTGGATCTTACAGTGGAAACTGTAGTCACTCAATTGGAAAACTTAAATTCAATGGGAATAATTGGATCTCAAGGTGGCAGGGGTCAAGTGGCAGCTTTCAACCATCAAAGGCAAGGTGGGTGTAGTTACTGTAAAGGACAGCAAAAGCAAAGCAGCAATCAGAAAAGTCTGAACTGTGTCAAGCTCTGGCATTGGCAAATATATCACAGTGTTCCTAGAAGTGAAATTAATAGAAAGACTAATATTTCCTTACTTAATTTGTAGAAGAAGAAAACTTCCTGATCAAGTGGAAAAAAACTAAACTGAATTATAAAAATTGAGAACCACAGTGCCTCAATCATTTTCCAGGCTTGAACCAGTTTACAGACGCAGAACCCCTTTGAATGAAAGAGAGGCTGTGCCCCCTTGAGGAAGGAACCCACTACACTACCAACAATTTATGCTGTTAATCTTTCTCCCATCCTTTCCCAAGGACACCACTGGTCTTTTGCCAGAGTATCTATGCATTAGAGAAATGTGAATGATTAGACCTTTTGGGGACAACTGGACACTGGCTATAAGCTGATGTTGATTCCAGGGGACCCAAAACATCATTGTCGTCCTCCAGTTAAAGTAGGGGCTTATGAAGGTCAGGTAATTAATGGAGTTTTAGCTTAGGTTTTACTTAGAGTGGGTCCAGTGGGTTGCCTGTGGTCATTTCCCCAGTCCCAGACTGCATAATTGGCAAAGACCTACTTAGCACCTGGAAGAACCTCCACATTGGCTCCCTGGCTGGTAGGGTGAGGGCCTCTATTGTGGGAAAGGCCAAATGGAAGCCATTAAAGATGCCTCTATCTAGAAAAATAGTAAATCAAAACAATATTGCAGCCCTGGGAGTATTGCAGAGATTAGTGCCACTATCAAGGCAGGGGTGGCGTGTCTCACCATACCCTGTTCAACTATCCTATTTGGCCTGTTCAGAAGACAGATGAATCTTGGAGAATGACAGTGGATTATCATAAGCTTAACCAAGTGGCAACTCCAATTGCAGCTACTGTACCAGATGTGGTTTTATTCCTTGAAAAAATTAAAATATCTTCTGGTACCTGGTATGCAGCCATTGATTTTGCAAACATCTTTTTTTTAAAAAAAAAATTCATGTCCATATGTCCCACCAGAAGCAATTCGCCTTTAGCCTTCAAGGCCAGCAATATACTTTCACTGTCCCACCTCAGGGATATATCAATTATCTGGCTTTGTGTCATAATCTTTTTCAAAGGGATCTTGATTGCTTTTCCCTTCCACAAGATATCCCACTGATTCATTACATTAATGACATTATGCTGATTGGATCCAGTGAGTGAGAAGTAGCTAACACACTGTACTTACTGCTGAGACATTTATGTGCCAGGGGATGGGAAATAAATCTGACTAAAATACGGTGACCTTCTACCTCAATAAAATTTCTAGGGGTCCAATGGTGTGAAGCCTGTCGAGGTATTTCTTCTAAGGTGAAGGATAAGTTGCTGCATTTGTCCCTTCCTACAACCAAGAAAGAGGTATAATGTCTAGTGTGCCTACTTAGATTTTGGGGGCAACACATTCCACATTTGGGTGTGTTCCTCCAGCCCATTTATTGAGTGACCTGAAATGCTGCCAGTTTTGAGTGGGGTCCACAAGAGGAGAAGGCTCTGCCATAGTTCCAAGCTGTTGTGCAAACTGCTCTTCCGCTTGGACCATATGACCCAGCAGATCCAATGGTGCTTGAAGTGGCACTGGCAGATAGGGCTGACGTTTGGAGCCTTTGGCAGGCCCCATAGATGAATCACAGCAGAGGCCTCTAGGATTTTGGAGCAAGACCCTGCCATCTTCTGGAGATAACTACTCTCCTTTTGTGAGAGAGCTGTTGCCTGTGCCTGGGCTTTGGTAGAAACTGAACGTTTGACTACGGGTCATCAAGTCACCAATTGAACTGAACTCTTTATCATTAACTGGGTGTCTTCTGACCCATCTAGCCCAAAAGAGGGGCATGTACAGCAGTATTCCGTAATCAAATAGAAGTGGTATATACATGATAGGGCTCAAGCAGTTCCTGGGCACAAGTAGTTTATGTGACAAAGTGGCTCAAATGCTATGGTCTCCACTCCTACCACCCTGCCTTCTCTCCCCCAGCCTGCACCGATAACCTCATGGGGAGTTCCTTATGCTCAGTTGACAAGGGAAGAGAAGACTGGGGTCTGGTTTACAGATGGCTCTGCCTGACATGCAGGTACCACCCAAAAGCAGACAACTGCAGCACTACAGCCCTTTTCTCGGACATCTCTGAAGGACAGTGGCAAAGGGAAATCTCCACAGTGGGCAGAACTTCAATCAGTGCACCTCATTGTGAACTTTGCTTGGAAGGAGAAATTGCTAGATGTGTGATTATGTACTAATTCATGGACTGTAGCCAATTGTTTGGCCAGATGGTTAGGGACTTGGAAGAAACATGATTGGAAAATTGGTGACAAAAAGATTTGGGAAAGAGGTATGTGGATGGACCTCTCTGAGTGGTCAAAAACTGTGAAGATATTTGTATCTCATGTGAATGCTCACCAAGGGGTGACATCAGCAGAGCATGATTTTAATAATTAAGTGGATAGAATGACTCGTTCTGTAGACACCACTCAGCCTCTTTCCACAGCAACCCCTGTCATTGTCCAATGGGCCCATGAACAAAGTGGACATGGTGGCAGGGATGGAGGTTATGCATGGGCTCAGAAACATGGACTTCCACTCACCAAGGCTGACCAGGCTACAGCCACTGCTGAGGGCCCAATCTGCAAGTAGCAGAGACCCAGACTGAACACTTGATATGGCACCATTCCTTGGGATGATCAACCAACTACTTGATGGTAGGTTGATTATATCAGACCTCTTCCATCATGGAAAGGGCAGTGGTTTTTCTTCACTGGAATAGACATTTACTCTGGATATGAGTTTGCCTATCTGGCATGCAATGCTTCTGCCAAGACTACCATCCACGGACTCATGGAATTCCTCATCCACCATCACAGTAAACCACATAGCATTGCCTCTGACCAAGGCACTCATTTTACGGCTATAGGAGTGTAGCAATGTGCTCACCCTCATGGAATTCACTGGTCTTACCATGTTTCCCATCATTCTGAAGAAGCTTCATTGATAGAATGGTGGAATAGCCTTTTGAAGTCACAATTACAATGCCAACTAGGTGACAATACTTTGTAGGGCTAGGACAAAGTTCTCCAGAAGGCTATGTATGCTCTGAATCAGCATCCAATATATGTTACTGTTTCTCCCACAGCCAGGATTCACTGGTCCAGAAACTAAGGGGTGGAAGTGGAAGTAGCACCACTATCACCCCTAGTGACCAACTAACAAAATTTTTGCTTCCTGTCCCCATGACATTATATCCTGTTGGCCTAGACTTCTTAGTTCCAGAGGGAGGAATGCTGCCACTAGAAGGCACAACATAATTCTGTTAAACTGGAAGTTAAGACCACCACGTGGCCACTTTTGGCTTCTCCTACCTCAAGTGAACAGGCAAAGAAGGGAATTACAGTGTTGGCTGGGGTGATTGACCTGGACTGTCAAGATGAAATCAGCCTACTACTCCGCAACCGAGGTAAGGAAAAATATGTATGGAATACAGAAGATTCATTAGGGTGTCCCTTAGTATTACCATACCCTGTGATTAAGGTCAATGAGAAACTACAACAACCTAATCCACGTAGGACTACAAATGACCAAGACCCTTCAGCAATGAAGGTTTGGGTTACTCCACCTGGTAAAAAAAACCCATGACCTGCTAAGGTGCTTGCTGAAGCAAAGGGAATACAGAATGGGTAATAAAAGAAGGTAGCCATCAATACCAGCTACGACCATGTGACCAGTTGCTGAAATGAAGAACTGTAATTATTCATTAGTATTTTCTCCTTATTTTGTTAAGAAAATGTTTGTGCATGTACACACTTGTATTAAAAATATCTTCATTTTATTTCCTTTATTTTTTCTCTATCACATGACACACGAGTTATTGACTTCATATCAGCATTTAAGTGTTGTCAATTTTTTTATTATTATTATACTTTAAGATTTAGGGCACATGTGCACAATGTGTAACAAACCTGCATGTTTTGTCAGATGAGTAGGTTGCAAAAATTTTCTCCCATTCTGTAGGTTGCCTGTTCACTCTGATGGTAGTTTCTTTTGCTGTGCAGAAGCTCTTTAGTTTACTTAGATCCCATTTGTCCATTTTGGCTTTTGTTGCCATTGCTTTTGGTGTTTTAGACATGAAGTCCTTGCCCATGCCTATGTCCTGAATGGTATTGCCTAGGTTTTCTTCTAGGGTTTTTATGGTTTTAGGTCTAACATTTAAGTCTTTAATCCACCTTGAATTAATTTTTGTATAAGGTGTAAGGAAGGGATCCAGTTTCAGCTTTCTACATATGGCTAGCCAGTTTTCCCAGCACCATTTATTAAATTTCCCCATTGCTTGTTTTTGTCAGGTTTGTCAAAGATCAGATGGTTGTAGATATGTGGCATTATTTCTGAGGGCTCTGTTCTGTTCCATTGGTCTATATGTCTGTTTTGGTACCAGTACCATGTTGTTTTGGTTTCTGTAGCCTTGTAGTATAGTTTGAAGTCAGGTAGCATGAGGCCTCCAGCTTTGTTCTTTTGACTTAGGATTGACTTGGTGATGCAGGCTTTTTTTGGTGCCATATGAACTTTAAAGTAGTTTTTTCCAATTCTGTGAAGAAAGTCATTGGTAGCTTGATGGGGATGACATTGAATCTATAAATGACCTTGGGCAGTATGGCCATTTTCATGATATTGATTCTTCCTATCCATGAGCATGGAATGTTCTTCCATTTGTTTGTATCCTCTTTTATTTCATTGAGCAGTGGTTTGTAGTTCTCCTTGAAGAGGTCCTTCACATCCCTTGTAAGCTGGATTCCTAGGTATTTTATTCTCTTTGAAGCAATTGTGAATGGGAGTTCACTCATGATTTGGCTCTCTGTTTGTCTGTTATTGGTGTACAAGAATGCCTGTGATTTTTGTACATTGATTTTGTATCCTGAGACTTTGCTGAAGTTGCTTATCAGCTTGAGGAGATTTTGGGCTGAGATGATGGGGTTTTCTAGATATACAATCATGTCATCTGCAAACAGTGACAATTGGACTTCCTCTTTTCCTAATTGAATACCCTTTATTTCCTTCTCCTGCCTGATTGCCCTGGCCAGAACTTCCAACACTATGTTGAATAGGAGTGGTGAGAGAGGGCATCCCTCTCTTGTGCCCATTTTCAAAGGGAATGCTTCCAGTTTTTGCCCATTCAGTATGATATTGGCTGTGGGTTTGTCATAAATAGCCCTTATTATTTTGAGATACGTCCCATCAATACCTAATTTATTGAGAGTTTTTAGCATGAAGGGTTGTTGAATTTTTTCAAATGCCTTTTCTGCATCTGTTGAGATAATCATGTGGTTTTTGTCTTTGGTTCTGTTTATATGCTGGATTACATTTATTGATTTGTGTATGTTGAACCAGCCTTGCATCCCAGGGATAAAGCCCACTTGATCATGGTGGATAAGCTTTTTGATGTGCTGCTGGATTCGGTTTGCCAGTATTTTATTGAGGATTTTTGCATCAATGTTCATCAAGGATATTGGTCTAAAATTCTCTTTTTTTGGTTGTGTCTCTGCCAGGCTTGGTGTCAGGATGATGCTGGCCTCATAAAATGAGTTAGGGAGGATTCCCTCTTTTTCTATTGATTGGAATAGTTTCAGAAGGGTTGGTACCAGCTCCTCTTTGTACCTCTGGTAGAATTCAGTTGTGAATCCGTCTGGTCCTGGACTTTTTTTGGTTGGTAAGCTACTGATTATTGCCTCAATTTCAGAGCCTGTTATTGGTCTATTCAGAGATTCAACTTCTTCCTGGTTTAGTATTGGGAGGATGTATGTGTCCAGGAATTTATCTATTTCTTCTAGATTTCCTAGTTTATTTGCATAGAGGTGTTTATAGTATTCTCTGATGGTACTTTGTGTTTCTGTGGGATCGGTGGTGATATCCATTTTATCATTTTTTATTGTGTGTATTTGATTCTTCTCTCTTTTCTTCTTTATTAGTCTTGCTAGCGGTCTATCAATTTTGTGTGTTGTCAACTTTATATAATAGCATTTACGTTAAGAATGAGTGTGCTTCCAACGGTGTAAAGGATAAGTGTTTTAGATTAGGTGTATTTATTACCTTATCATTTTCTTTTTTTGAAGATTATGTATAATTTCAGGAGATGTGTATGGGTTCAAGTTGACAATGTGTGGACTTGTGATTGCTAATACTGAGAGTCAACTTGATTGGACTGAAGGATGAAAATTATTGTTTCTGGGTGTGTCTGTGAGGGTGTTGGCAAAATAAATTAACATTTGAGTCAGTGGCCTGGGAGAGGCAGACCCACTCTCAATCTGGGTAGGAACCATCTAATCAGCTGCCAACAGCTGCCAACAATCCCTACTGAAATAAAGCAGGGAGAAGAAAATGGAAAGAGCAGACTTGCTCAGTCTTCCATTCATTTTTCTTGTGTGCTGGATGCTTCCTGACCTCAAACATTGGACTCTAAGTTCTTCAGCTTTTGGACTCTTGGACTTACACCAGTGGTTTGTCAGGGCTCCCAGGCCTTCAGCCACAGACTGAAGACTGTACTGTGGGCCTCCCTTCTTTGGAGGTTTTTGGTTCAAACTGGCTGTCTTTCTCTTCAGCTTACAGTTTACCTATTGGGACTTCAGCTTGTGATCGTGTGAGTGAATGCTCCTTAATCAACTCCCCTTTATATATACATCTATCTTATTAGTTCTGTCCAACAAAAGAACGTTGACTAATACAGAGGTTATGTATGCCTGGATCAAATATGATTATTATATATAAAGGAGTTAAAAGGACAAAATCTAGTTTCAAAGATAAGAGAAATAAGAAATAAAATAAACTAATCATTCTGAAAACAATGTTGTAGCCAGAGTTGTTTCAACCTGGTAAAATAAATTAAATCTTGTATGTGGGAAGGCAGTTAACCTTTAAGAAAGATATAGCTGTTTAGGGAATAGACAATCCCATGGACATTCCAGAATAAGGGGTCCTTTGCAAAGTCTCCATATGGGGAGAAACAGAACAAAGGTGAAAACGGCAAGCAAAGATGAGACTATAAATAGGATATCCAGGGAAGGTTGATAATTGACTCTTTTGTCATTTTTAGCTTGACGTCTCCAATGTTTTCACACCGGTAATTTGGGTGCTTCTCTGGGTCAACAGAGGTAATTCCGTTAGTTTCCTTGTACTTTACTTGAGTATAATTAATCAAAGAATCTATTCTAGTGATCTTCACGGCCTAAGGAGTATAAAGACGTACAGTGTAATGTCCCTCCCAATCTGAGTCTAGAGAGGGAGAAAGAAAAAAAAAAAGAAAAAAAAAGAAAAAAAAGTAGTACTGCCTTTACCAGTACTAAGTTTCATGGTTTGAATAGAGATGTCCTAGTTCAAAGGGTTGGGCCTCTGACAGTTGTTCCAGTTCTTGTTGGAAATGGGTCAAATAAGTTACATGTTTAATCAAATCTGAGGTTTCTTAGTATAGCAATAAATCATTGGTGAGAAAAGGCAATCAATCCATTATTTCAAAGGGGCTTAAACCCAGCTTTGAAGGGGTGTTTCTATCACATCATAAGGCTATGGAAACAAGAGTAATCTATGGAGATGAGTCTTTTGAGAGTTTTTTGAGGTGCATTTTGATAATATCCTGTCTTTTCTACCTTTCCTGAGGATTGTGGCCTCCAAGTTCAATGAAGATGGTATGGTATGCCCAGTGCTTTTGAGACCCTCTGAGTGACAGCCACCTTGAATGAGGGTCCATTATTACTTGGGAGGTACTTAGGGAGTCCAAAGCAAGGAATTATCCCGTTAAATAGTGCTTTATCTTCTCAGAGGCTCCCTCTGCCCAAGATGGAAATGATTCTATCCAGTTAGTGAAGGTATTTATCCATAGTAGGAGGTAATGGATGTCCCTTGTCTTTGGCATATGGGTGAAATTCATCTCACAGTCTTCCCCCAAGTAGCCTCCCATTCATTATGTTCCAGGGAGGAGAAGCTGTCACTTGAGGGGATTATTTTTAAGGAAAGTCTCACAAGCATTAATGAACTGTTTGACCATATTTAGCAGATTTTTACCTTAGAGCAAACATTGAACCAATTGATAGGTTATATAATTACCTAGGTGGAAGTTTGGTGAAGGATTTTAAGAACTTTCCATTGGCTGGAAGCTGTTAGATGAAGTTTGCCATCCTTTGATTGCAACCATCCTGAGAGTTGAAAGGTGTATCCCTGAGAGGCAGCCAATTCTATTTCCACAGGAGAATATTGGGGTTTTATTTCTTTTACAGAGCACTACCAGATTAGAGGGGCCTCACGTGGATCAGAAATCTGGGATCCTATCACAGCCTATTTAGCTGCTTGTTTTGCTAACTTATTTCCCTCAGCTATTTTATCTGTCCCCTTTTGGTGGCCCTTACAATGCATTACTGCCACCTCCAGGGGAAGGAAAACCAAGGATAATAGTCCGTTAATTTCCTGAAGGTATTTAATGGGAGACCCATTAGCTGTGAGGAAGTTACTCTCCAGATATTGGCATGGACATGGAGGAATAGGAAAGCATACTTAGAATCAGTATGTTAACTGCTTTCCCTTTACTTAATTCAAGTGCCTTCATGAGGGCAGTTAGCTCAGATAGTTGAGCACTTGTGCTCAAGGAGAGAGGCATGCCTTTAGTAGTGTCACTCAGGAGCATTACTGGATACCCTGCTTTATGGACCCCTTGTTCTCTTGAAAGTATGGCAAAAAACACAATTACTTTAGCAACAACCTAATACAAATGAACTTCCATTCATAAAGGGAGTCTAGTCTGGGTTCTCTAAGTGGGTTTCTTTTAGGTCTTCTCTGGCCACACTGGTTTACACTACTCTCTGTTTGCAATCATGTTCAAGCTCTCCAGCTTTCTCTGGGTGAAAGGTGGCTGGGTTTAGGGAGAGACAGGTTCTTCACTGGACTGTAGATCTCTCCAATAGCAAAGCTTGATATTTGAGCAGGTAGTTATTCGTTAGCCAGAGACTCCCTTTAAAAGATGGCAGTCCTACTACCTTATGTGGGGTAAAAATGGTTAAGTTATTCCTCATGGCTAATTTAGTAATCTGTTACCAACAAGGCTACTACTGCAACTGCCTGGAGATAGGCCAGCCATCTATTAGCTACCAAATCAGACTCCTTGCTTAGACAGCCTACAGGATGCTGAGCTGGGCCTTGAGCCTGGGTTAGAACTCCCAGGGCCATTCCCTTTCTTTCTGATACCTAAACATTGAATGTCTTCTCTATGGGAAGACTAAGGGTTGGTGCCTCAAACATGGCTTGTTTCAATTAGTCAAAGACCCATTTAGCCTCTGATTTCCAAATTAGGAAGTGAGTCTTAGCTGCCTGAGTTTTCTTTATCAGGTGATATAAGGGACAAGCTATCTCACTTTACCCAGGTATCCGTAATCTGCAGAATCCTGTAATGCCCAAGAATGCTCTCAGCTGTTTGAGGGTTTTGAGAGACAAAAGGAGGAGATAGGCTTAATCCTTTCTTCACCTAGTACCCTGGTCCTCTCTGTAAAGACTAGACATAGGCACTTCGATGAATTCTGACAGAGCCGAGTCTTAGATTTTAAGACCTTATATCATCTGTTAGCCAGAAAATTAAGAAGAGCCTTACTGTCTTCCTCAGGGGAGATTTCCTCAGTTGGGGCACAGAGGAGAATGTCATATACACATCTTAAAACTTTAACCTGAGGATAGAGAAACTCAGAGAGATCTTTCAATAATGCCTGGCCAAACAGGTGGGGGCTGTCTTGGAATCCCTGAAGTAACACCATGCAGGTTAGCCAGGTGGTCTGGTTGGAAGGATCCTTGAACACAAACAAATATTGGGAGTTCGGGTACAGTGATATGCAGAAAAATGCATCCTTTAAGTCCAGGACTGTGAACCATTTAGTTCCTCAGGTATTTGAATTAGCAGGGTATAAGAATTTGGAACCACCAGATGAATTGGAACCACAGCTTCATTAGTGAGGCAGAAGTTCTGTACTAGACTCCATTATCCATTGGGTTTTTATACTCCCAATACCACGATATTACAAAGGCTGTTGCAGGGTTTGAGGATGCCCTGGATTTTCAAGTTATCTTTAAGATGGCTTCTAGCCCCTTTCTAACTTCTATTTTTAGGGGATATTGTCTCTGGTAAGGGAAGAAGGTGGGATCTCTAAGATGGATCTGGAACAGTATGGTGGTTGTAGCTGAGCCAATTTTCCTTTGAGTTGCCCAAACTTCTTGATTGATATCTGTCTTCACCAGTGGGAGACAGAGTCTGTCTTGGAGTCAAAAGGATAGTGGTTCACCATATGAGCTGAGAGATCCATGTTCAACAGAGTAGTTGGGCTTTCAGGCAAGATTAAAAAGGCATGGATAAACAAGAGGTCTCCTCAACTACAACTAAGGAGTTGGGGAAGATACTGGGTTAAAGGCTTTTCTGAGATGTCTCTTATGGTCATGGTAAGAGAGCAGGGGAGGCCTCGAATGAAAAGGAGAACAGAAATTGCTGCTCCAGTATCCAGGTAGAGGTCCACTTTCCTCCTTTAACTTTCAGAATCACCCAGGGCTCCTGGATCGTAATGGCGGTCTGAACCATCAAAGCTAAGGAGAGGAACCCTAGGACCTGTCAGTCCTGCTAGACCACTTGGGATACTGGCTCTGGACCTAGTGACCTGTGTCTCCAGGGACAGTCCATCCTCTGGTGGTCCCCATGGCAGACTGGACAGGGTAGAGGTGGCTTCCTCATGCTGCCTGAGCAGTCCTTCTTAAAGTGTTCTGGCTTGCCATGTTTTTAACAGTTAACAGGTGTATCTTGGGTATTCTAGGGTTTGAGAGTCTGCAAAGCAGCCATTACAGCCTCTGCCTTTTTCTTGTGTCTCCTTTCTCTCTCTCTCAGGCTTCCTCATGATCCCTATTGTAAAAGACCAACGTGGCCACTTTCAGGAGGTTCTCCAGAGTACTGTCTGGTACCATGGGCTGTTTCTGCAGCTTCTTCTTGATATCAGGGGCTGCCTGAGTAACAAACTTATCCTTTAGCATTAGTTGTCCTTTGACTGAATCAGGAGATAGAGAGGTGTGCTTCACCAGGGCCTATCTTAGCCTTTCTAGGAAGGAAGTGTGATTCTCATCTGATTTTTGGTCTATTATAAATAGCTCAGAGTAATTGAGAGGCTTCATTCTAGTACTTTGTAAGCCCTGCAAAATGCACAGCTGAAAGTACTTCCTCCTCTATTCTCCCATTTTATCACTGAGGTCCCATTTAGGGTTCTCCAAGGTTCTGCTATTCTTCCGACTGGATAAGGCTCATTCTACTCAGTGATAGGGTTTGATTCAAAACTAACATAACATTCTTCCAGGAGAGTTCAAATACTTGGATTAAATTCTGGGAAGCCTGTATTAAGTCCTGTAGAAAAAAGGATACCTGGACCTTCATGGGGCCATATTCACAAGGAATCTCTTATAGAGGCAAGACTGAGGCTGCAACCTGCTTAAAATGAGGATTTCTAGGGTGGGACAGGCTTGAGAGGAAATCTGAATAGAGAGTATGGGGTGCACCAAGAGGAGCAAGACTGGAGGGAGCTGACTCCCCCACTGGAGGCAACTCTGGGGTTTGCTTCCCTAGTCCCTTGGGAGTGCTCTTTGCAGCCTCTCCTGAGATGGCCACTAGGAGGACAGAATTCATACTACAATATTGGCAGAGGTCCAGATTATCCTGCAGGGCAAAGAAAGCGTACACATATAGGACCTCAAACAATTTGCCCTTGCATTTACAGAAGAGTTCCAGCTGCAGTATAGTTTCAAAATTAATGGTTGCCTCCTGAGGCCAAGCTTGTCCTACCTGCAATTTATAATCCAGACAAATCCCTGTGCAAATAAATATGAGGCAATTTTTTTCTACAGGGTCTGAGAGTCAAAGGAGGCCCAGTGATTCAGGATACACTCAAAAGAAATGCAGGCTGAAGAGGATTTGTTACCTACATGAAAGAGAAAAAGAAATGCATCCCTTAGTTTCTTTCTCTCTTCCAGCTAAAACCCAGGATATGTTAGAGAAAGAAAGAAATGTGTCCCATTCTTTCTTTCCTCCTTTCCTTCCTAAGTCCTAGTGGCTATTATAGGCACCATCCATGCATGTGAGTGCAACCTCCACCCATGAAACAGAAAGGCCTATTCAGTAGAAATAATAGCACTTACCTATGCTATGCACTGGTCTTTCACCATCAGTAAGCTTTGGGTTCCCTAGACCTTATCTATGCCATGGATGCAAGCAAGTTATTCATCCATGAAGCAGAAAGGTCTAGTCAGCAGGGAGATTCTTGCTTACTGGTGCTGTGGCCTAGCCCTTTGCTGTCAACTGTCTCTGGGTCCCTCAGATCTAGCATTCTTTTAGGGCTTCAAACTGAAGTCTAGAAAATACATTGGAGTATTTGGAAGATACATTGGAGTAAAGTGAAAGCATGGAAACAGATTCTCCTCAAACAAGAGAAAGAAAGGAAGTCTCAGGAACTGGGGACCTGGCCTAATAAGATGTCTTCCAAGAGGAAAAATAATCCCTTGCTTAGAAAAGCTCCCTGTATTCATGGGAGTATGTTGACTCTTTTCATGGTGGGGGATGGGCAACAAACCTAAATGCAAGGGAAGAAAGGTGCTTGGGGGAAGTAGCCTCTTGCCCTATGCTAATGAACTTCTTCAACAGGGGAATGAAGACTCACAATCATAATATCCTCCTTGCTTCTAAGAATAGACAGAAACCACATTGTTCTGAATTACACTCCTGATGACTGAGCCAAGTGCACTTTCTACCCAGTTATATTACCTCTGTGGTTTGCAACAACACCCTTAACATCTCATATATATATATATATGATGTGTGTGTGTGTGTGTGTGTGTGTGTGTGTGTGTGTGTTGGGAATAGGCCCCAAAATCTGACCATAAACAAAATCTCTGCAATACTGTGACATGCTCATGATGGCCTTGACGTCCAGCTGGAAGGTTGTCGGTTTACCAGAATGAGGGTAAGGAGCACCTGGCCCACCCAGGGCGGAAAACCACTTAAGGCATTCTTAAACCACAAACAATAGCATGAGTGATCTGTGCCTTAAGGACATGTTCATGCTGCAGATAACTAGCCAGGGCCCATCCCTTTATTTCTCGTAAGGAATACTTTTAGTAAATCTTAAGACTGGCTTGCTGTGAAAAAATATGTGGGTAAATCTCTGTTCAAGGCTCTCAGATCTGAAGGCTGTGAGACCCCTGATTTCCCACTCCACACTCTATATTTCTGTGTGTGTGTCTTTAATTCCTCTAGTGTTGTTGGGTTAGGGTCTCCATGACAGAGCTGGCCTTGGCATATATGAGCCATGACAGCCACGAAAGAAAAAAAGTAAATGAGACAGAAAATGCTGGAGGTCTTAGTGCTGACACCCTAATGGGCTGTCAGGGACTGGAGTCAGTCAAGTGGCCTTTAGATAACACCAATGTGCAGCCTCAGCCAGAGACCCTCAACTGCCCCAGGACCTCCTTCCAATCCCATGTTATGCTTAGACCTTCATGAAAATAAACTGGATTGGAAAAAAGCCAACATTCTCAACAAGTGAGTGTGATGGGGAATTGACAAAGTCCTCCCCAACAATTATGTTCTCTGCAGTCATGCTATCCAAGTCATGGGTCAGCACTTACTTACCCTTCTGACAATCTTTGATGAGTGCCCCCAAAATGTTGCAGCTTTTGTAGTTCAGTGAGCTGGAAGAAATAGCTCCCAGTGACTTTTTCTCCCCTATTGCTGGATGAGCAGGAGGGAGAGTTACAGTGTTTCAGGATTATTTCAGTGCTGCTTCCACAGCTGGAAATCTCTGCAGCCACCCTGACCTCTACCCAGGACCTTGCTCAGGCCTACCAGGCTTGCTCCAACAACTCGGCCTGCCAGGCTGCACTTAGCTTGAGCTGCTGGAACAGATCTTGTGCCTGCCACAGCTGCACATTTAGCCTGCAGCTGGACTGGGTGTGCCACAAGCAGCTTCCACTTTGTGTGCTGGCATCTAGATGAGGTGCATGCAGTGGTGCCTGAAAACTTAGAGATGCCAACAACTGTGGAGCCCCAAGGGGTGTTACAGCTTTTGCCTGGGGAGTCCCAAGGTCTCAGTCCCCAGGAAATGTTACAGCTCTCTCTCTTATTTTTGCTGCCCACAGCTCAGTGAACAGGGACAGGTTAAAGCTCATTTGTTTCTGCCACATGCAGCTCAGTGAGTTCTGGGTTCTTGTCCCAAAGGAATAAAGGATGTGGACACAGGAGATTAAGTAGGGCAGAGAATAATTTTATTGAGTGAAGTGAAGCTCTCAGCAAAGAAGGGAACTGAAAGTGGGTAGCTGCGTGTGTGACTGAATCTGGGGTTTTTATGGGCTCAGAATGAGGGAGTGTGTGCTGATTGGCCCATGGGTGGTCTTGGAAAAAGCACCATTCAATTGTTTAAGAGGCATAAAGGAAGTTCTCGCTTGGGCCACAAACTGCATCTGGAAGCAGATGCAGCTTGGTTTTCAGGCTTCAGGCTGTCTTTGGCTTGAAGATCAGGTTTCACTGGGGACCCATCCCTGTCTGCTTAGGAGTTTGTCTGTTTTTTGTTGCTAAAAGTGATCTGCCCACCTCAGCCTCCCAAAGTGCTGGGATTACAGGAATGAGCCACTGTGCCTGGCCACTCATTTCTTTTTTAGTGCCGAAGAATTCCATTGTCTAGAAGTATTTACTGTGAACTATGAAATTTGTGTAATAATAATTTGTCAATGTGTTACCAAAATGCCAGGGGTTTGGTCTAGGTCTCATTGCCCACCACACAAGAAATCCAATGACAGAGAAAATAAGTACTGCCACGGAAGAAGGCATTAATAAGGTGCTATAGTTGAAGTGTTGGGATATGAGTCTCAAATCCATCTCCTCAACTGGATAAATTTAGGGGTTTATATACCAAAGAAGAAATGCAACTGTGAGTTTGAAAACAGGAATAAGGAGGGGTAAAGCTGATGAGTTGGTCAACAAGCAGGTTGTTGGTTAGGTAATCATCATGAGTGAGGGGACTGGGGTCTCATTGTCTAAATATGGTGATCTGGTAAGTTTTAGCTCCTTAATACTACCTGGGAGGCCTGAAAGTTGGTTTCCCAAGGAAGGAACTCCGATAAGACAAATGTAAGTTTCAATCTTTAAGAGTGGGAGGGTAAATTTCTATGTGCCAAAAATCAGTAAATATCCGTTCTATGGGAGAGTTGGGTCAGTTTCAAATACAGTTCATAAATTGTAAAACCGTACAACTCTAATGGGCGATGTTTATAGTGACAGAAGCTGTGCGTGTGTGTGTTGGGGGAGCAGGAAGTATATGGGAATTCTCTGTACTTCTGCTTAGTTTTCCTATGAATCTAAAACTGCTTGTAAAAGTAAAGTCTGAGAAAAAAAGCTAAGAGATAAAAGGACCTGAAGAGTCAATAGTAACTGAAAGGATTGGTTTAGGATGCTAAGATACTCAGAGAAGGAGACCCATCTCCATGGGACATAATTGCTACCAAGTGTTCACAATTGCTCATTTCTTATCCTCTGTATTGATAAAACTTTGGTCAGGCTTCTCTCTTTCCTTTAGGCTTCTTGACTCTGCTTTTCTGAAGCCTCAGCAAGCACTGAAAAGTATAATGGGCTCTCATATCAGCTGATCTTGAGAATAGGCTGGCCACAGAGAGACACTTTTCCTGACTTACCCTGCTGGTAATTTCTCCCTGTTTTCTTAATTTCTCCTTATTTACTTCCTGCCCCTTCTATAAATTGAGTGAATCTTTCTGTTCGATTTGAAATGCTTGCATTTCTTAACTTTGAATTATTCTCCTTATCGCAATAGTATTTCTAATTAAAATTTCCTTATCTAAATCCAGATTTGTTTTCATTTTGCAGTGGTTATTTTAATAAACATGATTAAAGTCACATGTTCTGAAACAGTAGTTATGATAACCCTGTCAAAAAATTTTAGATAAAAAAACTGAGAGTTTATCTATCCAACATTCTCATTTTAGAATGTAAAACTATTATTTCAAAGAAAAAAAATACAGTTTTGGTAATTTGCCTAAACTCACTCATGCTAAAATGAAACTTGTCATAGATTAGATAGTATCATAACTTGACAAAATTCTCCTTTTACCTGATTTAATGTACCTATGCAAAGGTTCTTTACCAGTTACATGAGTTCAGAAAGACAGAGCACTCAGGCAAAGCAGATTTATTACTCATAGAGAGACAGCAGAGATAAACAGAAGCCTAGTATCCATGGCAAGCCAATCCACCAAGCTCAGGAAAGATGCCCAGAGCAGATGGAATTGTGTCTGGCAACCACTAATCCTTTAACTATAGTTACAGTTCTGCCTTTGCCAAAATATTGAATAATTGGAATCATACAGTAAGTAGCCTTTTCAGACTATTTTTTCACTTATCAATACATTTATATATAAGATTCATCTATTTTGTTGTTTATGTTGCTTAATATTCATTTATTTTTATCTCAGAATAACATCTAATTGTATGGCTATACCACAGTTCATAGATTCAGCTGTTGAAGAATATCTAGGTTGCTTCTACTTGTTGATGAATATGAATGAACTTCATATTCATTCATGAATAATTTGTCAATGTGTTACCAAATGCACATTGAGGTAACAAATTTTTCTATTATCCCAGTAATTAGTCATTTTTTCATTAATTTTACTATTTAATATTTTCAAGAAACATGAAGTAAGCATTATTTAATGATGCAGAAATAAATGTTTAGAGAATAAATATCTTTTCAGACATAGCACACCTGGAAAATGAGAGATATACCCAATCTAAAAGCCTTTCATTTTCAAACTGTGGTGTATTCAGAAAAGAAAGTCATATTTATGAAGTTTGCAATGGATATACTATATTAGCTGTTTGACAAAATTATGTTTTAAGATCATGGCTTCCCCTTTTTTATTTTCTGCTGATACTTCTCATTAGAGTATATTTTTATATATTCTGCAAGAGTATGCTTATTTTATGCTTGTTTATTTTGTACAAATGAATGGCTTTGAAATTGCTGAACAGGTGGCATTAGCCAATCATTTATGGTTTGGGATATTAAAGAGGTCCAGCTTTCAGACAGTGGGAGGTCTATACAAATGTTGCTTGTAGTAAGATTACTTATTTATCTTTGTGGCATATTTAGAAACTGAGGGTTATTTAAATAATTCATGTTCCGTAAAACATTGACAAATGTGTACCATAGCATGGCTCATAGATTCAAGGGTACATTTTAGGCCATTTTGCTAAATGAAATTTATATCTTATTTTGAATACACTTTTCCTAGTATATACAGTTTTGGAAAATAAATGGTAGGTATCTTGGTAGCATCAACATAATAAACATTTCAAACTATGTGCAAAATGTGAAAGAATACTTGGTATTATAGACATCTTAAAAGAACACTGGTAAGACAAATATTTCTATTTTATAGAGACATTTGTGTATTTGTAAACCACATCAATATTATCTTTACTAACTACTTAAAAAAAAACCCTCAGAAGTGGGTTGTTTTGAAGTAATCCAAAGAACCAGTTTTGTTTTCAAGTAGTTTGTGATTTTAAAATTTTTAATTATACTTGGAATCGAGAAAGCAAAGCAAAAATCAAAATGTTCATGCTGATGAGTTTTTTGAGAATAAATTCTTTCTAGACACAGTAGTAAATTGCAATAGGAAAGATATGTAATGCATATTCTAAAGAGATAAAACATTGCTATCAACCATTGCCTTATCTCCATTTTCTCAGGCACATCATAAAATTCCTAGAGGCTGATATTTGCTAAATCAAAGGTCATCTTTGACTCTATTTCATCTACCCATCATTTCTTTTGGTGACAGCTCATTGATTTCTCAATATTTCAAAAACCATTGATTTCTCAGTACTTCTTTCCATGGATCTCTTATTCCCATGGGAAATTTCTCATTCACATGGGAATATTCCAACACCATGTAAGAGTAAGTGAAAATTTGCATCTCTCTAATGCTTTCCATAGATATAAGACATATTTATTTATTTTTCTGGGAACATGATACTTCTATAGAATACTATTATAGGAAGAGAACACACATTTCTACTTGCTTTTTAAATCTTACAAATGGGGATTTCTGTAACCCACCAGTAGGCCACCACTGTTCATTTACATTCACAAAGAATTCTCTTCAATTCCAATCACCCAAATTCTGCATAGTTTTTTTAACTATTATTGCCTAACCTATTTTCTGTACACCAGCAATGAACAATTGGGATTTTAAATTAAACACAAGATGTCATTTACAATAGTGTCACAAAATGAATATTTTAGGTATAAATATAATACATACAAAAACTATATGTGGAAAACTAGAACTGATACGAGAAATCCAAGAAAGTCTAAAAACATGGAATGTTATTCATGGTCATATAATGAAATACTTAATATTAAGGTATAATTTTTTCCATCTTAATTTATGGATTAAACACAATACCAATGAAAATCCTGGAAAGTTATTTTGTAAATTTTGGAAAACTAATTTTAAAGTTACTTTCAAAGAAAAAAATACCCAAAGGATCCAATGCAACAATAAAGAGAAAAAAAACTGGAGAAATGACACTATCAATATACAAAACATCAATTAAAATCAGCAAAATACTGTAACAGACTTCTTACCAAAAGAAATAGGCAGATTGTAATTAAACAAAAATGATGTTCATTATCACTTGTCATTGTAAAATTGCAAATTAAAACAACAATGAGACATCACCACACACTACATAAAATGGTTATAATCCCCAAAACCTGACAATGCTAAATACTGGTAAGAATGTAGAGCAAAAGAAATTCTCATTCATTGCTTGTGAAAATGCAAAATGATACACTTTGGAAGACAGTTTGTCAGTCCCTTACAAAGCTAAATATAGTTTTGTTATATGATCCTCCATTTGTTCTCCTAGATACTTGCTTAATTGGTTAAAAAACTATTCAAACAGAAACTTATATGCTTACATTTATAACAGCTTATTCATAACGTCCAAACTGAAAGCAATCAAAATGTCCCTCAAATGCAAATGGAACTATAGACTCTGGTACATCTGCACAAAGGAATATTATTCTTCAATGACAAGAAATATACTAGAAAGCAATAAAAATATGAAGAAATATAAATGTATAATGATCAGTTTGAAAGATGAACAACTGCATTGATATCAACTTTACAACATTATTGAAAGAGTGAAATAAATGAGATGTTAAAAGTGTTAGTGAGTTCCAAGATGGCTGAATACGAACAGCTCTGGTCTGCAGCTCCCAGTGAGATTGATGCAGAAGACAGGGGATTTCTGCATTTCCAACTGAGGTAACTGGTTCACCTCACTGGGACTGTTTGGACAGTGGGTGCAGCCCATGGAAGGCAAGCTTAAGCAGGGTGGGGCATTGCCTTACCTGGGAAGTTCAAGGGTTCAGGGGATTTCCCTTTCCTAGCCAGGGGAAGCCATGACAGACTGTACCTGGAGAAACAGTACACTCCTGAGGAAATATTGTGCTTTTCCCATGGTCTTAGCAACCGGCAGAACAGGAGGTATCCTCCCATGCCTGGATTGGTGGGTCCCATGCCCACAGGGCCTGGCTCACTGCTAACGCTGCAGTCTGAGATCATCCTGCGATGCTGCAGCTTGATTGAGGGAGGGGCGTCCGCCGTTGCTGAGACTTGAGTAGCTCACAGTGTAAACAAAGTGGCTGGAAAGCTCAAACTGGCTGGAGCCCACCACAGCTCAGCAAGGCCTACTGCCTCTCTAGATTCCACCTCTGGGGGCAGGCCGTAGCAGAACAAAAGGCAACAGACAGCTTCTGCAGAATTAAATGTCTCTGTCGGACAGCTCTGAAGAGAGCAGTGATTCTCTCAGCATGGTGTTCGAGCTCCGAGAATGAACAGACTGCCTCCTCAAGTGGGTCTCTGACCCCCATGTAGCCTGACTGGGAGACACCTCCCAGCAGGGGCCGACAGACACCTCAAACAGGCAGATGCCCCTCTGGGACGAAGCTTCCAGAGGTGGGATCAGGCAGCAATATTTGCTGTTTTGCAGCCTCTGCTGGTGTTTTACAGCTTCTCCCAGGCAAACAGAATCTGGAGTGGACCTCCAGCAAACTCCAACAGACATGCATCTGAGAAGCCTGTTAGAAGGAAAACCAACAAACATAAAGGAATAGCATCAACCTCAACAAAAAGACATCCACGCCAAAACCCCATCTGTAGGTCACCAACATCAAAGACCAAAAAGGTAGATAAAACCACAAAGATGGGGAGAAACCAGAGCAGAAAAGCTGAAAATTCCAAAAACCAAAGCACCTCTTCTCCTCCAAAGGATCACAGCTCCTCACGAGCAAGGGAACAAAACTGGACAGAGAATGAGTTTGATGAGTTGACAGAAGCAGGTTTCAGAAAGTCGGTAATAACAAACTTCTTTGAGCTAAAGGAGCATGTTCTAACCCACCGCAAGGAAGCAAAAACTTTGAAAAAACGTTAGACAAATGGCTAACTAGAATAAACAGTGTAGAGAAGACCTAAAATGACCTGATGGAGCTGAAAAAAACAGCATAAGAACTTTGTGATGCATGCACAAGCTTCAATAGCCAATTTGACCAAGTGGAAGAAAGGATATCAGTGATTGAAGATGAAATTAATGAAAGAAAGCAGGAAGACAAGATTACAGAAAAAAGAATGAAAACAAAAGAACAAAGCCTCCAAGAAATAAGAGACTATGTGAAAAGACCAAATATATGTTTCACTGGTGTATTGGAAAGTGATGGGGAGAATGGAACCAAGTTACAAAACACTCTTCAGGATATTATCAGAACTTCCCTAACCTAGCTAGGCAGGCCAACATTCAAATTCAGGTAATACAGAGAATACCACAAAGATACTCCTTGAGAAGATCAGCCCCAAGACACATAATTGTCAGATTCACCAAGGTTGAAATGAAAGAAAAAATGTTAAGGGCAGCCAGAGAGAAAGGTCGGGTTACCCACAAAGGGAAGCCCATCAGACTAACAGTGGATCTCTCGGCAGAAACCCTACAAGCCAGAAGAGAGTGGGGGCCAATAATCAACATTCTTAAAGAAAATAATTTTCAACCCAGAATCTCATATCCTGCCAAACTAAGCTTCATAAGTGAAGGAGAAATAAAATCCTTTACAGACAAGCAAATACTGAAAGATTTTGTCACCACCAGACCTGCCTTACAAGAGCTCCTGAAGGAAGCACTAAAAATGGACAGGAACAGCCAGTACCAGCCACTGCAAAAACATGCCAAATTGTAAAGGCCACCGGTGCTAGGAAGAAACTGCACCAACTAACGGGCAAAATAACCAACTAATTTCATAATTACTGGATCAAATTCAAACATAACAATATTAACCTTAAATGTAAATGGGCTAAATGCCCCAATTAAAAGATACAGACTCACAAATTGGATAAAGAGTCTAGACCCATTGGTGTGCTGCATTCAAGAGACCCATTTCACATGAAAAGATGCACATAGGCTCAAAATAAAGGGCTGGAGGAAGATCTACCAAGCAAATGGAAAGCAAAAGAAAAAGGCAGGGGCTGCAATCCTAATCTCTGATAAAACAGACTTTAAACCAACGAAGATCAAAAGAGACAAAGAAGGCCACTACATAATGGTAAAGGGATCAATTCAACAAGAAGAGCTAACTATCCTAAATATATATGGACCCAATACGGGAGCATCTAGATTCATAAAGCAAGTCCTTGGAGACCTACAAAGAGACTTAGACTCCCAGACAATAATAATGAGAGACTTTAGCATCCCATTGTTAATATTAGACAGATCAACAAGACAGAAGGTTCACAAGGATATCCAGGACTTGGACTCAGCTCTGGACCAAGTGGACCTAATAGACATCTCCAGAACTCTCCACCACAAATTAACAGAATATACATTCTTCTCAGCACCACATCATACTTATTCTAAAATAGACCACATAATTGGAAGTAAAACACTCCTCAGCAAATGTAAAAGAACAGAAATCACAACAAACTGTCTCTCAGACCACAGTGCAATCAAATTAGAATGCAGGATTAATAAGCTCTCTCAAAACCGCACAGCTACAAGGAAACTGAACAACCTGCTCCTCAATGGCTATTGGGTAAATAACAAAATGAAGGCAGAAATAAAGATGCTCTCTAAACCAATGAGAACAAATACACATTGTACCAGAATCTCTGGGACACATTTAAAGCAGTGGGCAGAGGGAAATTTACAGCGCTAAATGCCCATAAGAGAAAGCAAGAAAGAGCTAAAATCGACACCCTAATATCACAATTAAAAGAACTAGACAAGCAAGAGCAAACAAATTCGAAAGCTAGCAGAAGGCAAGAAATAACTAAGATCAGAGCAGAACTAAAAGAGATAGAAACACACAAAAAAACCTTCAAAAATTCAATCAATCCAGGAGCTGGTTTTTGAAAAGATCAACAAAATAGATAGACCACTAGCAAGACTAATAAAGAAGAAAAGAGAGAAGAATCAAATAGATGAGATAAAAAATGATAAAGGGGATATCACCACCCATCCCACAGAAATACAAACTACCATCAGAGAATACTATAAATACCTCTATGCAAACAAACTAGAAAATCGAGAAGAAATAAATTCCTGGACACATACACTCTTCCAAGACTAAACCAGGAAGAAGTTGAATCTTTGAATAGACCAATAACAGGTTCTGAAATTGAGGCAATAATTAATAGTGTACCGACCAAAAAAAAGTCCAGGACCAGATGGATTCACAGCTGAATTCTACCAGAGGTACAAAAAGGAGTTATACTATTCCTTCTGAAACTATTCCAAACAATAGAAAAAGAGGGACTCCTCCCTAACTCATTTTATGAAGCCAGCATCATCCTGATACCAAAGCCTGGCAGAGACACAACAAAAAAAAGATAATTTTAGGCCAATATGCCTGATGAACATTGATGTGAAAATCCTCAATAAAATACCGGCAAACAGAATCCAACAGCACATCAAAAAGCTTATCCATCACGATCAAGTCAGCTTCATCCCAGGGATGCAAGGCTGGTTCAACATATGAAAATCAATAAATGTAATCCATCACATAAACAGAACCAATGCCAATGACGAAAACCACGATTATCTCAATAGATGTAGAAAAGGCCTTCGACAAAATTCAACAACCGTTCATGGTAAAAACTCTCAATAAAGTAGGTATTGATGGACTGTATCTCAAAATCATAAGAGCTATTTATGACAAACCCACAGCCAATATCATACTGAATGGGAAAAACTGGAAGCATTCCCTTTGAAAACCGGCACAAGACAAGGATGCCCTCTCTCACCACTCCTATTCAACATAGTGTTGGAAGTTCTGGCTAGGGCACTCTGGCAAGAGAAAGAAATACAGGGTATTCAATGAGGAAAAGAGGAAGTCAAATCGTCTCAGTTTGCAGATGACATGATTGTATGTTTAGAAAACCCCATCATCTCAGCCCCAAATCTCCTTAAGCTGATAAGCAACTTCAGCAAAGTCTCAGGATACAAAATCAATGTGAAAAAAAATCACAAGCATTCCTATACACCAATAATAGACAAAAAGCCAAATCTTGAGTGAACTCCCATTCACAATTACTACAAAGAGAATAAAATACCTAGGAATACAACTTACAAGTGATAAGAAGGACCTCTTCAAGGAGAACTACAAACCACTGCTCAACGAAATAAAAGAGGACACGAACAAATGGAATTAACATTCCATGCTCATGGATAGGAAGAATCAATGTCATGAAAATGGCCATACTACCCAAGGTAATTTATAGATTCAATGCTATCCTCATCAAGCTACCACTGACTTTCTTCACAGAATTGGAAAAAAAAAACTAGTTTAAAATTCATATGGAACCAAAAGGAGCCCACATAGCCAAGCCAATCCTAAGCAAAAAGAACAAAGCTGGAGGCATCATACTACCTTACATCAAACTATACTAAAAGGTTACAGTAACCAAAACAGCATGGTACTGGTACCAAAACAGATATATAGACCAATGGAAAGAACAGAGGCCTCAGAAATAACACCACACATCATCCATCTGATCTTTGACAAACCTGACAAAAACAAGAAATGGGGAAAGGATTCCCTATTTAATAAATGGCACTAGGAAAACTGGCTAGTCATATATAGAAAGCAGAAACTGGATCCCTTCCTTACACTGTATCCAAAATTAACTCCAGATGGATTAAAGACTTAAATGTAAGACCTAAAACCATAAAAACCCTAGAAGAAAACCTAGGCAATACCATTCAGGACATAGGCATGGGCAAAGACTTCATGACTAAAACACCAAAAGCAATGACAACAAAAGCCAAAATTCACAAATGGGATCTAATTAAACTAAAGAGCTTCTGCACAGCAAAAGAAGCTATCAGCAGAGTGAACAGGCAACCTACAGAATGGGAGAAAAGTTTTACAATCTCCCCATCTGACAAAGGGCTAATATCCAGAATCTACAAAAAACTCAAACAAATTTATAAGAGAAAAACAAATAGTCCCATCAAAAAGTAAGCAAAGGATATAAACAGACACTTCTCAAAAGAAGACATTTATGCAGTCAACAGACACATGAAAAAATGCTCATCATCACTGCTCATCAGAGAAATGCAAATCAAAACCACAGTGAGATACCATCTCACACCAGTTAGAATGGTGATCACTAAAAAGTCAGGAAACAACAGGTGCTGGAGAGGATGTGGAGATATAGGAACGCTTTTACATTGTTGGTGGGAGTGTAAATTAGTTCAACCATTGTGGAAGACAGTGTGGCAATTCCTCAAGGATCTAGAACTAGAAATACCATTTGAGCCAGCAATCCTATTACTGGGTATATACCCAAAGGATTATAAATCATGCTACTATAAAGACACATGCATATGTATGTTTATTGAGGCACTATTCACAATAGCAGAGACTTGGAACCAACCCAAATGTCCATCAATGATGACTTAATTAAGAAAATGTGGCACATATACACCATGGAATACTATGCAGCCACAAAAAAGGATGAGTTCATGTCCTTTGTAGGGACATGGATGAAGCGGGAAACCATCATTCTCTGCAAACTATCACAAGGACAGAAAACCAAACACTTCAGGTTCTCACTCATAGGTGGGAGTTGAACAATGAGAATACATGGACACAGGGCAGGGAACATCACACACCAGGGCCTGTCAGCGGGTGCTGGTCTGGGGGAGGGATAGTATTAAGAGAAATACCTAATGTAAATGACAAGTTGATGGGTGCAGTAAACTAACACGGCACATGTATGCCTATGTAACAAATCTGCATGTTGTGCACATATATCCAGGACTTAAAGTATAATAATAATAATTAAAAAATAACAAAAACAGTGTTAGTGATCGTTAGGGATTTGGGGCGAGGGATGAATAACTAAAATGCAGGTGCTTTGGAGGCAGCTAATTTATTATGTAGGATACTATAGTACTAGACACAAGACTTTATGAACTTCATCAATATCCAAAGAACTTCATAGCAGAAAGAATGAATTTAATGTGTGTATACAGCCTGAGACAACAAAACTAGCTGTACTACAAAAGTTTAAAAAAATCTCACTGGAGGTCATGGAAGAAGGGATAATGGCATAAATAACTTTGGGAATGACAGTCGTCTGTCATGATAGATGCAAAAGCAACTGCACATAAGCATCATACTCTAGTTGATAAAGTAGTTAAAGAAGAATAGGTTAACAATTATCACAGTGCCATACATTTTTATTGTAATGAAATGATTAAGAAAAAGAATGGGGGATAGTGGGAGTCAGGTTTGTCACTGTGGGATTGAGAACTCATAGATAAACGAGGTGAGAAAAGAAAAATGACCCATGTAGTAATGAATTAAAATTGGAGACTTCAGTATGAACTCATGTTTAGCTCTATAAAGATATAGATGTGTGTGTATATATATACACACACATATATATGACTATATATGTAGTGTTTGAATTAATCCATGTGTATGCATATATCTATGAATATATACATATATTCATATATATGTATAAATTCTTCCTGTCTTAATTTATAGATTAAACAAAATACCAATGAAAATCTCAGCAAGTTATTTTGTGGCTATTGAAAAACTGATTTTAAAGTTACATTCAAAGAAAACATATCCAAAGGAAACAATGTAATAATAAAGAAAAAACTTTGTTACATTTTATATATGTATATCTATATATCTATATCTATCTGTCTATCTAGCTAGTCATAGATATATGAATACACACGGATTAATTCAAACAGATATATTTTTCGCTCTGTCACCAGAGAGGGCCTGAACCCTTTGGGAACAATGAGCACCTAGACCTTGGTTCCTAATACTGCTATCCAATAAAAAGCACTGTGGCTTTTTGAATAAATGGTTGACTTTATGGCTGGGAAGGGAAATACATAGGGTAAGCTTGGCATTTTGCAGTGGAAGCAAGTGAGAAAATGGTAAAACAAAAATTGATAGAAACATGTTAAAAGAATACAGGAGCCATCTGAAAGAGCTCACAGTAGCCAAACTGGAAAAACTGAAGCAAAAAAGAAGTAATATTGGGAAATAATACAAAGTATAAATCAAACACAAATTAAACATTCGTGAGTCTATCTGACATAAATAAATGAATATATTAATGGGAGAGAAGATACGAATTCCGTGCACAAGTTCAAATAATTTATGTAGATATGGCATCATCAAGGAGCATAATTGTGAGCTGTGTATCACGAGAGTTTAAAAGTGTGCGCTGTGGATGACTTTCTGCCAAAATGTACAGTGTGTAAAAATTTTTAAAAGTAACTTTACTATGAAGAAACGTGACAAACACTATCTCAGCCAAGTTATCAATGTCAGCATTATCAGTCATAATGTTGATAGTATGCTCATTTAACATTATGTAATTAAAATAACCCTTTAGTTCTGTGGTTTTACCCTCCCCAAAAAATCAAAGCCAAGGTCTTAATGATGAGAAAAATATTAGACAAATTCCAACTGGAGGTATCCTAGAAAATGCCTCATCTCAAATCCGGCAAAGTCATCACAACTGAGGGAAGTCTGAGAAACTGTTAATAGATGAGAAGGCTAATGAGAAATGACAGTTAAATGTGACTCTATCGCAAGAACAAAAAACCAAACACCGCATATTCTCACTCATAGGTGGGAGTTGAACAATGAGATCACATGGACACAGGAAGGGGAATATCACACTCTGGGGACTGTGGTGGGGAGGGGGGAGGGGGGAGGGATAGCATTGGGAGATATACCTAATGCTAGATGACGAGTTAGTGGGTGCAGCGCACCAGCATGGCACATGTATACATATGTAACTAACCTGCACAATGTGCACATGTACCCTAAAACTTAAAGTATAATTAAAAAAATAATAAAAATAAAAATAAATAAATAAAATGTGACTCTATTCTATATGTGATCTTAGAAGAGAAAAAAGACAATGGATAAATACTTCAAAAATCAAAATAAATTATGCACTTTACTGAGTGTATTAATATTTGTTCATTAATGATAACAAATATTGTAATGGTAGGAAATTAATAATAGGGGAAACTGAGTGAACAGTATATGATAAATCTCTTTAATATGCTTTCAATTTTTCTGTAAATCTAAATCTGTTTTAAAGAGAAAATTGATTCGAAAAGTAATTAATGATACTTGGATAATTATAAAATATTATGTTATATCATTATTGCAAAAAGTCAATAAATTTTCTATATAATCAAATTATATACATAACATACATGTATTAAGATGCAATAAATTCAAATAAATGAAACTTTTGAAAAATAATTTCTGTGAATGATTTATTTCAAGTTATTAAACCACTTGCAAATCCTTTTATTTATGCATTTCAAGCCTGCCTACAAGCGACCTCTGTAGCTGTGAATGGAATATTCTGACATTGTATTTTGAACATAGTTAAGAAGAAATTGCCCCAGGATTGTTAAAATATAAGAGCAGTAATGCTAACTTTGGGACTCAATGAATTAAATCACTGAGCAAGAGAATAGTTATTTGGTATGTTGGTATAAACTCTTTCAGGTTGTTGAAATGACTAGTGGTATAAGAAAAAGGGAACTTATGATTTAACTTCCTCCCATCCTAACCATACTTATATTTTAATGCTAAGACACCAGTAACTAGAGCTTACTTCAACGAGCAATAAAAAAGAAAACATGCCCATCCATCAGTATTTTTGTACAATGCAAACGTGTGGTATGATTATTTGTTGTTATGGCAGGGAAAAAATGAAAGACCCAGCCAAATATTGTGTCCAAGTCAACATACTCACCCATTCTTGATCCCAGGCTGGAAATGTCATCTGGCCTAGTACACATGCTGGATATATACATTTTTTGAGTTGGCATGTTTTAAATATGTATTAGACATGGATGCTTACAATCAATTTATTGGAGATACACAAACACAAATACACACATCCTCAGATGTCTAAAAAATATTGTTGCGGTAGAGCCAAAAGTGAGGAAATAGGCACTTTATAGTAGCATCATCTGAAACCAAGTGATTATACTGAAAGAATTTGCTTTGCTTTATAAAACCCTAACTTCCTTCCTGGATGATGGTAGTTAGCATACTTCCAAAAAAACTATTTCAGTTTAACTTGAATAGGGAAACCAAAGAAACAGCAAGCAGGGTATATCTTTGTCTTTAAAATACTCCATTTGTTTCTACATAATTTAGAGCAAAAATAACCAATACATGATTATTGTAAATATATTTTATGTGTTAATCAAATTTTAGAGACTTATAGAGCTAGTTCTTCTAGATAACATACTTAAGATTGCTCTTTAGTGAAGAGAAAAATTATTTTTGGGAAGGTTTTAAAAATTTAGTTTAGTGGGCATAAATAATTGTTGAATATCCTAAATTAACATGCTAACAAATATAGAAAAATAGGAAATTATTATAATGAATAAACAACTTATAATTTTAAAATGGTATGTGCAGCTGGGTGTGGTGGCCCATGCCTGTAATCCCAGCGCTTCGGGAGGCCGAGGGGGGCAGATCACTTGAGGTCAGGAGTTGGAGACCAGCCTGGCCAACAGGTGAAACCTCCTCTCTACTAAAATACAAAAATTAGCTGGGTGTGGTGGTGCACACCTGTAGTCCCAGCTACTCGGGAGGCTGAGGCAGGAGAATTGCTTGAACCCGAGAGGCAGAGGTTTCAGTGAGCTAAGATCATGCCACTGCACTCCAGCTTGGGTGACGGAGTGAGATAACCTCTCAAAAAAATAAATAAAATAAAATAAATAAAATAAAATAAAATGGTATGTGTTCTCTAAGATGTGTGGTGAAAATAAATACCTCATTGTCCTTTTCAATTCCATTAAAAAATCAACCAAAAATATTTTATTACAAAGAAAATTAACTGGCTTTTCTGGATAGATAGTGGTGAGCATCTGAAAGTAGATAAATATTTTCATGGATTATCACTAACATTATACCTTTTCCAAAATGTTATATGCTTACAAAATATGTTCGGATCAAAGACACTGCCTTACAAGTCACATTTTCTTTTCATTTATTTTACTTTTTTTCACATGAGACAGCTCTAAATGTTTTACAAGAGTTAGTAATATACTCTTGCTGTCTCTAGTAAAGTTTTATTCATCTGTTTTCTTTTTGAATTTTCACTTATTTACTATCATAGATATAACACTAAGAAATATTCTGTGATGCAAAAGGATTCAGTCTTGAAGAGGTGCCAATTTTTCTTACTTGTTCTTTAAAAATATGAACACAAACTTCCATGTTTAGAAAAACAGTTATCATATGGAATATAATTTAGAGTGAGAATCTGGCATTTTTATTATAAATATATGATTCTTTTTGTGTCAGTGAAATACTTATGTATTCTTTAAATTTTTTCATAACATCTTTCTGTAAAAATCTAAGTGAAATGTACTATAAAAAGAAATAGGAGTTACAATATTGTGTCATTTGGCAGTGTGGAGCTTACACCATTTAATTTAGATCAAGAGATTTACCACTAGCCTGAGAGGTTTTGAAATTGGCTTATTCATCAGCTTTATTTTCTGTCAAATTGTAATCATTATCTTTTTTTTTTTTCTAATGGTAGTTCCAAAAGAGTATTGACTGTCTTAGCTATTAAGTATACAGAAAATCTCCCACTCTCTTGCTGACTGGACCATTTTTAAAGAATATGGATTCCTTGGGAGACATAGCGTTTTCACACAGGACTTTATAAAATTTCTTTATGCACTCTCTGTCTTTGAGATCTTTTCAGTTTGACGTTTTATAGCCGGATGAGGACTTTGTCTATTTTTCTCATCTATGTAGTGTTATATACTGCATTTCAGGGTACGGTGGTCTTAAATAAAAAGCAACGGGGATTGATGTTTACATTTCTAAAAAAGTACCTCTTACTAATGTATCAGGAATGTGCTAAATAGGGTTTTTTTTTTTTTGGAAATCATAAATAAAGTCATCCATAAAATATGGGAAGCCTACGTGGAAAAGAAACCAAGGATGAAAATTATAGCACAATTTTGATGCAGAAATGTTCTAGTTAGAATATGGTAGCTATTGATGTGACTGCTGAAAAGGCCCTTCCCTGGTTCTGAGTCCTATACATTCACTTTAACAGTTCCAGGCCAGGCATGGTGGCTCATGCCTATAATCCTAGCACTTTGAGAGGCCGAGGTGGGTGGATCACGAGGTCAGGAGATCGAGACCATATGGTATTTTACTCTCTGTTTCTGAGTTATTTCACTTAGAATAATGGCCTCCAGTGCCATCCAGGTTGCTGCAAAGGAGTCATTTTATTATTTTTTGTGGCCGCATAATGTATCAGTCTGTTCTCACGCTGCTATTCAGAAATATCTGAGGCTGCGTAATTTATAAAGGAAAAAGATTTAATTTACTCACAGTTTTCCAGGGTTGGGGAGGCCTCAGGAAACTTACAATTATGGCAGAAGTGGAAGCAAACATGTCCTTTTTCACATGATGAAGTGCCGATCAAAAGGGGAAAAAGTCTCTTATAAAACCATCAGATCTTGTGAAAACTCACTTGAGAACAACATAGAGGTAACTGCCCTCATGACTCCACTGAATTTAGTTTTTTGATAATTTTTAAATTACTGTGAATTGTATCATATAATAGTCAAAATTAATTGCTTCCCATATATAGCTAGTTACATCAGCAAATTTCAAAGAAAAGGTGTTTTTACCCCACTGAAAATTACTTTAATATTTTTATTGTATTCTGACTTTTTGTTGCCTTTGATATAAAGTTAGCCAATATTTGTACTGTTATTTCTTTAAAGGTAATTAAATTTTGTTTATCTGGTTGCTTTTAGGATTTCACTTCTTTGTTTAGCTTCTTATGCTTGTTCTTAAAGAAAAGACTGAGAAGTGATATTTTGCTTTTTAAGATGTGTGTGTGTGTGTGTGTGAGTTTGTGTATGTGTGCACACACATGTGTGCATGTGTGAATTTATCTACGTTTTTAATCTGCGGGTTGATGCCTTTCATGAGTTTTGAAAAATTTGTGACTATTTCTCAAATATTTTTCTGCCTCATAGTATATATCTTTTGCTTCCAGGACTCCAACTGCATGTGCTTTAGATCATTTGAAATTGTCCAGCCATTCTCAAATAACGTTAAGGTTTTTTTTCTTTTTTCATCTCTTCTTTAGGTTGTATAATTTCTGTTATCCTTTTCTTCAAATGAGCTTAAACAATCCATATCTATTCCCCATTAAATGCAGTGATGAATCCTTTATTTCAGATATTGTATTTTCTGTCCTAATTCATATTTAATTATGTGGTTATTTTATAATTAGTCTGAAATATAAAATCAGTTTTAACACACTTTTTAACCTTCTTCCTGTACATGTACCAAGTTAATTATGAAGATTATTTTAAAGCTGTATCTGCCAATTCAGACATTATGGTCATATATGAGTTGAATTGATCTTTTCCTTTTTTTCATTGTGAGGTATTTTTTAAACATTTATAAGGTTACTTATTTGCTTTTATTATTTTTTATTTTATGTCAGTTATTGTGTATTGAAGAACAGTAGAAGTTGAAATAGTTTTTATTTCTCCTCCTCCTTTTTTAAAGGTTGCTGAGGTAGGAGCTGATGGCTTCATTGCAAATCTTCATTTTAACTTAGGCCTGGTTTGTGTTTTCTTTTTAGATTTTTTAATGCCATCAAGTTCAACTATTTCAATGGCAAAGTTAGAGCTCTGCTTTCTCTAGAGGTTGGAGGACTCAGGAGAGCTCCCTCTCTCTACCTGTCTTCTTTACAATTCAGTTACAGTTTAGTTACCTGTGTTTGATGCTTCTGGACAGCTCTTTGCTCTCCAGCCTAGCTCTTAGCTTTGTGTGTCTTGGAAGATTGATTCTTTTTCTTTTGGTCTCCTTCCAGTCTTTGGGCAGCATCACCATTCTCTTTTGAAGGCTCCATGGGGTATATGTTGTAGACTGATATGCCAAGGTGATCTAGGTAATCTTTCTTTGATCTCTTCTCTGGCCACCAGACTTCATTGTGTAGCTTCCCCATGCTCTCTTGTGAGCAAATGAGAATTCTGTTACTCAGCTCCTGAGGATTCTAACCTGTCCAATCAGCCCAGGTAAGACTCTAAAGTTTAACTTATTTCCTCCTCTTAGGTTTAAATCCTCCTACTTATGTTATTTCTTTGTTTTTGTTTTTTTTCCACCTGGGCTGCTTTAAGGATTAAAGTAACTTGGGTCCCTATTCTCCTAGGAAAAGTTTGTTTCACTCAGGAATTCAGCTCACTTAAGATTTTAATTCTTCAGCAGTTAAATAGATTTCTAAACATGATTTTGTTGCTCTTTTATATAATGTATATAAGCATATATATAATATATATATAAACATTTTTAGTTTATTCAGAGACAGAATTTCAACAGAATAGACTACTTGGTAAGGTATATTAACATTTGAATTTGACTTGTTCATACTTACAATGCAGTATTAGAAAAAAGAAAAATAGGCCGGGCACGGTGGCTCAGCCTGTAATCCTAGCAATTTGGGAGGCTGAGGCGGGCAGATCACCTGAGGTCAGGAGTTAGAGACCATCCTGGCCAACATGGCGAAACCCCGTGTCTACTAAAAGCACATAAACTAGCTGGGCATGGTGCTGGGTGCCTATAATCCCAGCTACTCAGGAGGCTGAGGCAGGAGTATCGCTTGAACCCAGGAGGTGGAGGTTGCAGTGAGCCGAGATCGTGCCACTGCATTCCAGCCTGGGCAACAGAGCAAGACTCCAACCCAAAAAAAAAAAAAAATCTTTCTAACTTATTTGAGCCAACCTTATTTTAATTTACAATGGAATAATTCCTTCTGTTCATGATCATTGAAAAATATGGCACAGTAAACATGTAAGATCTGGAATATTTTGATTCTCAACCAATGAGTTTTGTGTTAAACATCTAATGATAAATATAGCACCAAATGCAAGATTTTCCTACTCAAAAGTTATCTAATAATTTTTATAATTGTTTTCTTATTTTATGTTTAATCTTTTGCTTTTTAACTTTTATTTTAAGTTCAGGATTATATATGCCAGTTTGTTACATATGTAAACTTCGGTCACGGGGCTTTGTTGTACAGATTATTTCATCACCCAGGTATTAGGCTTGGTACTCATTAGTTAGCTTCCCTGATCCTCTCCCTCCTCCTACCTTCTACCCTCCAATAGGCCCCAGTGTGTGTTGTTCCCCTGTATGTGTCCATGTGTTCTCATCATTGAGCTCCAACTTATAAGTGAGAACATGTGGTATTTCATTTTCTGCTCCTGCGTTAGTTTGCAAAGGATAATGGCCTCCGACACTATCCATGTCCCTGGGAAGGACATGATCTTGTTATTTTTTATGACTTCATAGTACTCGATGGTGTATATGTGCCATATTTTCTTTATCCAGTCTATCATTGATGAACTTTCAGACTGATTCCATGTCTTTGCTATTGTGAACAGTGCTGCAATAAACCATGTGTACATATAGCATTATAATAGAATAATTTACATTCCTTTGCTTATATACCCAGTAATGAGATTGCTAGGTCAAATAGCATTTCTGTTTTTAGATCTTTGAGAAAATGCCTTCATTTTGTTTGTGCTGGTGTCAGAACTGCAAATAAAAATGCAACAATGTTCATGTAGAACATCTTGAAGAATTTTAATTCATCAATCTGGTAGGAAGACATAGTATCCCATTTTATATCTTCAACAGTTATATTTAACTTTGTAAAATTTACCAGGTGTACATGTAAGTAAAAAATAAAACTATTTGAGTCCCATCTATATAAACATGCAAATATGATCACTATTTAGTGGTAACAAACAGTCATAAATTATGAGTGGAAGCAGTTTTAATATCATTTATTTATCACTTGAGAAGACTTGATAGAATTAGTACCTGTGTCTAATCTGATATTCTTATTTTAGTTATTAAAACATGATAAAACCTAAGAAAACAGACCTTCTTTACAAACTTATCTTCCCTGTGGAATGTAATTTATTTATTTTATAAAAAAATTATTTTAAAAAATGTGGTAATATAACAAAAATAAATTCTAATTATAGATTTCTTGTGTATTTAGTATGTAAACAGTAGATATTTTGTTTGATATAATCCTTAATGATATAGATATTAACTATCTCACAATGTTTTAAATAAATGAAAGAACCTCAAAAAGTTACAAGCATTATATGCTCTTCTAATGAGCTATAGCAAGAAAAAATTAATGTGGCAAAATTAAAATTTAGCTTAGATTTCCTGGTGCCCAATACATTAGTCTGGTCTCCATATTCAGTATTGGAGTTGATGAATATATTTACATTTACAATATATGTAATATATTGTACTATATTATTTGTACATATATGTACAAATATATTAAATGTACATATAATATATATGTAATATATTACAATATATGTAATATATTTGTACATGTAATATAAACATACATAGTTTAATACGCATTAAACTATATATATAGCTTAATAATTATATATATTATTAAACATTATAATATATAATGGTCCAATGTACAGGCAAATATGTTTTTTGATAAATCTTACTCAGATTTGATACATTTTAAATGTATCTTCTGGTCAAAATATGGATAGGCTTAATTTATAGCCATGGTGGTCACTAAATATCTCTTTAGAATACCTTAGGAACACAGATTTTAAAAATCCACATTGAAGTATTATTTGCAATATGGATTTAAAATGTTTGAGGTTCTTGATGCATTTAAAATAGGTTTGTAATTCCAAATATAAATATCCTCAAACTATATCTGTAACTAAAAACAATAATAATAGTATAATATGCTTAATTTTTCCTCAGTTTTCTGTTGATTCTTACATTTGAAGAATTAATAGCTATAGATTAGTTCATATTTCCAGTGACTAGATTTTTGATGTTTTAAAGAAGGCTGGTAATTTTAGAACATTCTACTGAGCATAATAAAGGAACTTGTGACTTAAGGTTCCACCTTTTGCATAGAGAGTTATATGAAAACAAGTAGCAAGTCCAGGTAGACACATTGTGAATAAGGTAGATATGAAGTTATCCGTCACAGGACTGAAAGTTCACTAAAAGACCCAAACAGATAAAGGAAAACATGCAAATACAGTGGGAAAATGCTATGAAAATGTTACTACAGGACACTATGGAAACATTAGAATATAACTGGAATTAAAGTATGCATATGTTAAAATGTGTCAGACCACTAATGATTATGTGTATTTGTGTATGTGCATGTGTGTACATATGTGTTAATGTAGTTTTTCACTCTGTCAGAGCAAATACAGCAAATACACATAAAGTTCTGAACTTAAAAGATTACATTATATATCAGAACTACAAAGGACTCAAAGAGTTTCAATATATTTATAGCATAAAATGTGACATACTGATGGGGAAGGCAGAAAGAAATGAGTTAGGAGAGAGAAAAAAATAATGTATTGATGGAAGCCTTTGTAAATTGCGTTAAGTACTATACTCTTTCTTTTCCTAAGGGTATTGACTATCTGTGAAATAAATTGCTTGTTGAAAATTATTACTTAAGTGTTGGTAGAAAGTGCTAAAATGCTTTAAATTTTAGGTGAACATACATGAGTTTGACTAAAATCGTGAAAATACGGTATTTGTAGAATACGGGTATCTTTTAACTACAGGAAACAGAAAAACAAAGCCCACTTGATTGGTCCATACGATATAAGCCTCAAGAGGTGTGAGATTTTATTTTCTACTGTCTTTATTACTGCTCTCTGACATAAAACCATAGCACCTGATATATAGGCGCACCATAAAATTTTGGATAATGTAATGAAAATGGGTGTTGCTCAAAGTTTTGTAATATTAAAATATCCAAGGTCTAGTTCTTTAGATTGAAAGGAAGTTAGTTAAGATTAGAGCATTTATTAAGATTTTAAATAAAATCTAAAGGATGAAAGAAAGGATATTGCCAAATAAAGAAGGTTGATATGAATATAAAATACCTTAGTGTCTTCTATAGGGTGATTATGATTTGCAAGCATAATAAGCATTTAGGGGTACACAAAAATAGAGATGGAGAACCGTAATCAGGGTAAATAAATAAGATTTCTCTAGAATACTCAAAGTTGAATATAAAATTTGGTTATGAACAAAATTTCCCACTAATTCACAATTTCTGTATGTATTACAATAAGCACAGAAAATCCTAAAGCAACATTTTATGCAGTGGTATTTTCTCTATTTCTGCAACGTCTTTTTATCTCTCTTCTTTTAAGTTCCTTCCATAATATGAGCAGTACATTCAATTTTCAAAAGAAAAAATAGCTTTTATCTGTTCATTCAGTTATTTATCATTGCCAACCTGGTAAATATAGCATTTGTAGAATTTTCAAATGAATATTGTTCTCTGGCAAAGAATAGGAGTCACATTTGTAATCCCTTTGTTTCAGATCCTCATGGAAAGTAGATGGTATTTAAAGTATATGGTACTTAATTTATTATTTTACAAATCTATAGAAATGTTTAAAATGCATCTCTTTAATAATAATAATGTAATATAAATTACATTGAGAATATTAAAGTCCCAGAGATTAAGATAGACTATGTTTTTGATAAAATGTGGCCATGTGAATGGGTATCATCATTAATGTGGATCATATCTTTCACTGTAAAAAATTTGTTCTCATTGGCAATTTTTCTGTAGAATCAAATCTCTGATTGTCTATGTAAAACTCTTTGGTGATAGCCAAGTTCTTCTGCCCTTTGTGTCTTTAACTGGAGTCATAAAGTATACCAGTGTTTCTAGGGCTGTCCCTGCTTGTGTTTGTCATACAATAATAATGATTAGTATTGTTCCACATTTTGCCCTAAATCTCCCAGTTTTAACTGTAAGCTTATAAAATATATTCTGATCCCATCCTGAATCTTAGACAAATAATCTTCCTGAGATGCTCTTATTTAGAGAGACGGAGAGAGAGGGGGAGAGAGAGAGCGAGAGTGAGAATGAGGGAGAGAGAGGGAGAGAGAGAGAGAATATAAAGAAATTAAATTCGAATAAAGGAAAGTAATAATAAAACTCAATGCTTTACTAAGATTATTGAATCAGAAATCTTGTTACATCACAACTTTCTAGAAAGAAACTCTGAGAAGGTATTCATTATAATGGAATAATCAAGGTAACACTTGATATGTAAGTAATTAAAATAGGTCAAATAACTAGATAACATGATGACAAATCCAGTATTCTTTCTACTAATCTACTGAGTAAATGTGACTGTAATTAAGACATTAAAGACTTACTATTTCTTGTTTATTTGCTTGTTTGAGATGGAGTCTTGCTCTGTTGCCCAGGCTGGAGTGCAGAGGCGTGATCTCGGCTCACTACCACCTCGCCTCCCGGGTTCAAGCGATTCTCCCACCTCTGCCTCCCAAGTAGCTGGGATTACAGGCACCTGTCATCATGCCTGGCTAATGTTTGTATTTTTGTAGAGACAGGGTTTTGCCATATTGGCCAAGCTGGTCTTGAACTCCTGAACTCAAGTGATCAGTCTGCCTCAGCCTCCCAAAGTGCCTGGGATTACAAGCGTGAGCCACCACGCCCAGCCCTTACTATCTCCATTCTATGTTTATTTGTTTATGAATGTGTCTCTAAATCATTTGATCATAAGGTACTCTGAGGTACCTTTTAAGAAAGAAAGAGTGACATCAGCAAGATGGCCAACTAGAATTACCTGTTTCTCATTCTCCCCACAGAAAGGGAGCAGAACAACAAATAAACAACTATATTTCAACTGGAGTGATGGAAGAGCACCAGGGGAGCAGTGAAATCCATGTAGAGCATGGAAGCCCAGGATAGATCCACAGAGAGGAAAACAGCATCCTACCTCTGCCACTGTTTCCCCTGCTATGTTTGGCTTGGAGCCAAGAGGAACTTTTTTATAGAATAAAAAAAAAAATAAGCTGGAGACCCTCAATAGTTTACATTGCTGTTTAAAATGCAAACATTCTTCTATGGGAGGGTTTCTCAGTCCTCACAGCCCTAGAATCCAGCTTGTACAATTAAGAGTCCAAATGACTGCATTTTGTCACAAAGTAGAAACCCTCTTTGCAGTCGCCACCCTGGCAACCTAAGCTTCTTTGGCATGGTGCCCTTTACAAACAAGAGCCGCAGCTGGAGTGCATTTTGCTGAGGTAGCCAGTAGCCACTGAACACCTCCATCTCTGAGGTCCCGTCATCATTCTACTGTGTTCAGAGGGGTGCCTGCAACACCACTACCGAGGCCTCCCAGAGCCTAGCCCCAAAGAACAACTGAGACACTGGCACCCTATCCAATAGGAAAACAGGTGAACCTGCACAGTGATATCTAACAGCCACCCTGGCCTCCACATAATGTTTCTGCAGCCAATCTTATAGATGCCCCGGTGGCAACTCTGCCTCCAAAGACAGAATGACGCATGGCAGCCTGGCTCAAATGTTCTCATGCCTGGCGTAAGAGCTATTCTGGTGGCAGCCCTGCCGCCTTAAAGAGACTGCTAGCTCTCATGTCCTCAGAGCAGCAACCAACCTGGTGACCCTACCCCAGCAAAATCATGACACCGTGGCCTTATATAAAATGTTTAGAGTACTGCTATAACTGGAAACAAAAGAATAATATATATTATGAAAACACATGAAAGTATAAAACTCATCAGTATAAATTCATAATTATTCTCAGAATGTCCCAGAGCTGAAATGGTGCTCTGTAACACTTTCAAACCTCTAGTATAAAAATTTACCGTCAAAATGGCCCCCCCTCAAAAAAATAGCTACAGTCAGTGACTAAGAAACACACTATAGATGAAAATGTAAATTAGGGCAACAAGAATATAAGTGATCTGTGTGGGAGAAAAGTCTAAAGTATTTTTTTTTGCAACCAAAATTAAGTTGTTTTCAGCTTAGTCTATTAAAACAACAAGACGTTTTGTATTAGCCACATGGTAACCACAAAGAAAATAACAGCAAATATACAAATGAGGAAAAGAAAGCAGTTTAGCACTGCAGGAAACTACAAAATCATAGAGGAAATCTACAAGAGAGGAAGAAAGGAACAAATGATCTACAATCAGAAAACAATTTTTGGAATGTCAGTAGTAAGTCCTTACCTACTAATATAACTTTGAAAATAAGTAAATTAAATTATGTAACGAAAAGATACAGTGTGGGTGAGTGAATTTTTTAAAAAAGACTTAGTTTTATACTGCCCACAAAAAACTCACCTCACTGTAAAAGACAAACATAAACTAAAAGCAAAGAGATGAAAAAAGATATTCCATGCAAGTGAAAACCGAATACAAGCAGTAGCTATAGTTATGTCAGATAAAGAGGACTTTAAGTCAAAAACTGTAAAAAGGGACAAGAAAGGCTATTACATAATGATAAAAGAATCAATTCAACAAGAAGATATAACAATTAAAAAAATATATGCACACCAAACCAGAGCACCCACATATATAAAGCAAATTTTACTAGATTTAACATGAGAGTTAGACTGCAAATACAGTAATAGTAGAAACTTTCAACACCTCACTTTCAACAATGGACAGATTATCTAGACAGCAAATCAGTATAAAGGAACATAAAACTGTACCACAGACCAAATGGACCTAACAGATGTGTACAGAACATTTTATCCAATAGCTTCAGGATACACATTCTTCTTAATTGCACACAAAACATTTCCCAGGATAGGTCATATATTAGGTCATAAAACAAATCTTAACAAATTTAAGAAGATACAGATCATATCAAATATCTCCAATCACAAAGTATAAAACTAAAATTCAAGAAGAAAATCTTTGGAAACCTTAGAAATACATGAACATTTAACAATATGCTCCTATATAACCAATGGGTTAATGAAAACATTAAAAATGAAATTTAAAAATTATTTGAGACAAATGAGAATGGAAACACAACATACTAAAACTTATGGGACACAGTAAAATCAGTTCTATGAACAGGAAAGTTCACAGCACTAAATGCCTAGATCAAAAAGAACGATTTCCAATAAATAACTTAACCCTGCACTTCAAGAAACTAGAAAAATGGAACAAACGAAACCGAAAACTGACAGAAGAAAAAAATCTGAGAGCAGAAATAAGCAAAATAGAGACTAAAAAAAAGATCAACAAAACAAAGTGTTGGTCTTTGAAAAGATAAATAAAATAGACAAAACTTTAGCTAGACTAACATAAAAAGAGAAAAGACTGAAATAACTAAAATTTGAGATGAAAAAGGGATATTATTACTGATATCAAAGAGATACAGAAGATTATAAGAGATTATTATGAATGACAATATGCCAACAAATTTGAAAACAAAGAAAATTGATAAATTTCTGGACACATATAACCTACCAAGATTAAATTATAAGCGAACAGAAATTTCTGATCAAATTAATGAGTATGGAAATTAAATCAGTATTCCATTATAGAAAAGTCCAGGAGCTGATGGCTTTACTGCTGAATTCTACCAAACATTTAAAGGTTAATATCATTTTTTTCTAAAATTATTTCTTTTATATATATATATATTTATTATACTTTAAGTTCTAGGGTACATGTGCACAACGTGCAGATTTGTTAAATATTTATACATGTGCCATGTTGGTGTGCTGCACCCAATAACTCCTCATTTACATTAGGTATATCTCCTAATGCTATCCTTCCCCCCTCCCCCCACTGCACACAACAGGCCCCGGTGTGTGATGTTCCCCTTCCTGTGTCCCAGACCTAAAACCGTAAAAACCCTAGAAGAAAACCTAGGCAATACCATTCTCAAACTATTTCAAAAAAATTGAAATGAAGGAAATACTTCCAAACTCATTTTATGAAGCCAGCATTTTCCTGATGTGAAAACAAGACAAGGACATGGCTGAAACAGAAAACCACCGACCAACACCCTTGATGAACATAGATGCAAAAATCCTCAAATTAGCAGCAAACTGAATTCAACAGCACATTAAAAAGATCATTCACTATGATCAAGTGGGATTCATTTTCATGATGTAAGGATAGGACTTGCACTTTGCACAACCTACACTTTTATTAAAAAAACCTCTCATTAAAAGAAATAAAAATTAAAAACATGATTTTTTCAATAGATACAGAAAATTCATTTGACAAAATCCAATATCCTTTCTTAAAAAATTCTAACAAAATAGGTATACAAGGTGTGTAACTCAGCACCATAAAAGCCGATATATGACAAACCCACAGCTCATAGCATACTGAAAAGCTAAAAGCATTTCTTCTAATATCAGAAACAAGACAAAGGTGTTCATTTTCACCAGTCCTATTGATCATGGTACTGAAAATCTTAGCCAAAGCAAGTAGGCAAGTGAAAGTAATAAAATGCTTCCAAATAAAAAATGCTCAACTTTGCCAGTCATGGGGAAATGCAAGTCAAAACCATAATGAGTTATTACATCACTCCAGTTAGAATGGCTATTATCAAAAATATAAAAGTAAACAAATATTGGTGAGGATGTGGAGAAAGGGGAATATTTACACTCTGTTGGTGGGATTGTAAATTAGTAAAACCATTATGGAAAACAATATGAGGATTCTTCAAAAACTTAAAACTGCTATATCCAGCAATTCCACTACTATACACATATATATATTTCAAATAAATTAAATCCATGTGTGGAAGGAATAGCTTCCCTCTCATGTTTATTGCAGCATTATTTACAGAAGTGTCCAAAAATGGATGAATGAAATACACTGTGGAATACTGTTCAGCCATAAAAAGAAAAAAAAATACTATCCTTTATGATAAGACAAATACACCTGGAGGACGTCAAGATAAGTGGAATATGCCAAGCAAAGAAATACAAATATCACAGGATCTCATTCATATGTGGAATCTTAAAATAGTTTGTGTATATGTGTGTGTGTGTGTCTGTGTGTGTCTGTGTGTGTGTGTGTGTGAGAGAGAGAGAGAAAGTTGATATCATAGAATCATAGAAGCTGAGAATAGATCAAGCCTTGGAGAGGAAGGGGGTAGAAGGGGGAGAGGTTGGTTGGTGGTCAATGGGAAGGAAGTTAAAATCATATAGCAGGAATAAGTTTTAGTGTTCTAACACAGAGAAGGATGAGAATGGTTTATAGTAACGCTTTTTATATTACAAAATAACTAGAAGAAAATCTATTGAATGCTCTTACTACAAAAATATGATAAAAACATGAGCTAATAGATATACTAACTAGGCCGGGCATGGTGGCTCACGCCTGTAATCCCAGCACTCTGGGAGGCCGAGGTGGGTGGATTATGAGGTCAGGAGGTTGAGACCTTCCTGGCTAACACGGTGAAACCCCGTCTCTAATAAAAATATAAAAATTTAGCTGGGCGTGGTGGGCGGGCGCCTGTAGTCCCAGCTACTCAGGAGGCTGAGGCAGGAGAATGGTGTGAACCTGGGAGGCGGAGCTTTCAGTGAACTGAGATCGCGCCACTGTTCTCCAGCCTCGGCTACAGAGACAGATTCCTTCTCAAAAAAAAAAAAAAAAAAAAAAAAAGAGATGCTAAATATGCTGATTTGAGCATTATACAATACATATATGTACCTAAACATCAAATTACACTCTGTATAATGTGTCAATTTAAATACAAGTGGGATAAATTATGTGTGCTGTAACATTACTTAAATTCTATCTAGAAATTTATATATTTTTTCCAGATTTATTTTTAGCACAGTACTTAGTGTTGAAAGCCAGTCACTATAAAGGAAATGTGTTGGAATGCCATTAATGATTTTTACAAATTGTTTAAAAGTGCTAGTGTTCTTTCATTTGCTTCCATGTATGTTTTATATGACTTTTATATATCTATGTCAGTTAATTTTTTTAACTGTTAAAAAGGCACACATACACAGTCACACACACATAAGTTATGGGATATGTAGTTTATTTTCTTTAGTTATTCTATAAGCTGTTTCTTCAATTACTTTTCTATATTTTATTTATTGGTCTCACTTATTACAATTGTTTTAATAAGGAATACATAATTATCATAAAAGGCTAATTCCAATTGAATTTTTTTAAAAAAAGGGCAAGAAAATATGCTTTGTGTATTGTGTACATTTTTATACCTTAGGTTATGAGTCTTGAGAACTTAGGGTAGTAAGTTTTACATTTCTAGTCTCCGGTACTTATATACTATTTAATAGAAATGCCAAAAAAAAAAAAAAAGTCTGTCATCCTAGTAGCCATATTCACAGAAAAACAAGTATTTGACAAAGTGAACTCCATGGGCTATTTTTTTTCTTTCAAGATTTTCTTTTATCTTTGGGGATTAATTATTTAGGATTTTTCTAGTTTTCGTGTTTATTTGCAGGTGGTTCTAGCATCTTTCCTTTTTTTTTCCTCTGTGAAAACAGGATACATTTGTATGAAGAACCCTATAATTTTGTGTTTAAGGAAAACTGTGTCTTATTTTGGATATGTTAAAATTCAATCACATGCAAGTATTTTAGCACATCATGTTTTTATTTGTGGTGTGAATATTTTAAAACCTGCCACAGAGTAACATCTAACGTTTGAGAGTCTGATATTACAGATTTAAGTTCTTTCATCTGTCACATTCTTAATCCTTGCAGAGTTAAAGCAAAATTAATAGGCTTACAATTCAGCCAAATCCATAAAATCTAATGAACCAAATTTTATAATCTATAAGTTTATAAAAGTGAGTAATTCAATCAAATTGACATGTAATATAAAATAAATGGTTTATGGTTAATCAGTTGGGCTAAAAGACTTTTTCTGTGTGCATCATGCATCAGAATGATCAGCGAGTACATTAAAAAATTCATGTTACTCAAAAGATCTGGAAGCAGAAACAACGTGCGACCTAGCACTCCTATTAATAGGTATATACCCAAAGGAATATAAATCATTCTATTATAAAGATATATACATGCCTATGTTCATTACAGCACTATCCACAATAGCAAAGATATGGAATCAACATAAATATCCATCAATAATAGACTGGGTAAAACAAAATATGTTACATACACACCATGGAATACTATGCAACCATAAAAAGGAATGAGATCATGTCCTTTTCAGGGACATGGATGGGACTGGAAGACATTATCCTCAGCAAATTATGCAAGGAACAGAAAACCAAACACAGCATGTTCTCATTTATAAGTGGGAGCTGAACAATTAGAACACATGGACACGTTGTGGGGAACAACAAACACTGGGGCCTATCAGCAGTGGTGGGGTGGGGATGGAGGGAAGGAGAGCATCAGGAATAAGAGCTAATGGATATTGGGCTTACTACCTAGGCAATGGGTTGATCTGTGCAGCAAACCACCATGGCACACATTTACCTGTGTAACAAACCTGCGCATCCTGAACATGTACCCTGGAACTAAAAATAAAAGTTGATGAAAAATAATTCATATTACTCTAGAATATTGAGGGAGAAGCAATATTTGCTAGGGATTTTTCAGCAACTTCATACAAGAGAATGGCCCAAAGCAACTTATAACTTGCCTCTTCCTTGAAAGGGTGCTGAAATTATCACAGTTAGTCCATGTATTTAAAATGTCATTATTTATAAAGTACATGTGTTCAGATAATTACAAACCCTTTGCCATTTAGGCCAGTTTATATCAATTATTTTGTAATTTGTTTGTACACTATATTGCTCTGAATAGAGCAGTATATATTAATTTATGTAACTCTTGTGAATTTTAGCAGTTTTATATAATCTTATTAACTCTCATTTTTCATTATTGGCTTTAAATATAAATCTTTAATATTTTCTATTTCTTTTTAGGGCCTACATAGTGAGGCCACACTTTTTAAGCCACTGTTTATTCTTAATATAATTATTTTCTAAGTTTCAATGTTAGTATAATGCCCAATGAAGGCAAAGAACTATTTCTGAAGACTGAGAAAATGCAAGCATAATACTTGCAAATAATTACCTCAGAATATGTTAAAATTCTCAAAAATCAAAAAGCAAGGATAAACATATGAATGGCATTATTTGTTGAAATATGAAGTGTACATAATCTCTGATAAAGCTTTATATTCTCCAGAAATAACTGGAAGAATACACAGAGAGTCATATACAAGTACGTAATTAAAGTACTGTTTATAACAACTAAACATTTGAAAATATCTTATGGAATTTGTAAGTAATAGTGGGCTGTATTGATATGTTACAGTAAATCTATTCCATAGAATAATATGCAACTTGAAAAAGGATGAGGCAGAGAAATATACAATGATGAGAGAAAGTATCCAAGAGATTGCTAATTAAAAAAATAAGTTTATCTAATATATATTTGTGTGTGTAAATAAGCACACAATTAATGACTAATGATAATTTTATACATGATTACTCAGAGAGTTAGAAAGAATATGGGTGGAATATTGAGCTTGTAGTTTTTTTCTAATTTGAAACTTTTAATAATACAACATGAATTAATGTGTAACCCAATTATTATAATTTTAAGTAATAATTAGTGGCAATCTAGAAAACTAGAAAATACAGATAAATATAAAAGAAAAATAATAATCGCTCATAATATAATCATCCAGAGATAAGTGTTTTTGACATAACTCTTTGCAGTACTCTCTAGATATATAAATTGATCCATAAGTATATAATTTACATGTATATACATTTTACTGTATTCATATTTTATTGTATTGTTTGAATATTATTAGTTTGCATATTTCAGTATTAATATTTTTTCTTCAAGAGCAATGCCAGGATTATAACCTTTTCTATTTGTTTTGCAAGTTTGAATTACAAAATCATGACCCGATTTTTACATCTACTGCAGAAAATGAGTGCCCTCATCAAAGCCTGTTTACCAAAATGTGTGCATTTTAATTTGTTTCAAATCACTACTTTGATAAGATTGAACATTTTATTTTAACTTTGAATTACACCTGGGAATGACTGTTTTGCAGGACATCACTTCTCCACCAAACTCTCCTCCTAACAACTGGTTTCTTTATTAAAAATATTTTTATTCTTATTTAGTCATTCTTTCATTACTTTTCAATGATATCCACAATTTCAAATGTTTGACACAAAGGTAAAGAATAAAATCATATTAGGAGACATACTTGTCACTATAACACAAAACTTCAAATTTTTGTTTCATAACAGTGAGATTAATACATATCAAATAGATATCAGAATCTCTATGCTTAAATAAAGCTTCTGGGTAGAAAATGCTGCAAAACTGAGAAGTCTGTATAAAACTGACATTTCATAAACAATATTTTTATTAAAAACCCCAGAAAGTTTTGCCCCAAAAGACATTAAAATTGTGCAGAAATATGTGATAAAAAATGGGAACAAAGAATAATAAAATTTGTGCCTGTGGTATATTTTATTTCAACGAAAAACTGTTTTTTCTTTTTTTTTTGTCTCAAGCAAAAGTAGATGATCAAAAGAAAGTTCCATGTAAAAAATTATTTAGGATGCTCTTGAACTCAAGTGAAACATGCAGCTCAGTTCATGTTCCTGATCTACTTACACTTCATCAGTTGGCCAAAATATTGAAACAATATTTTAAAAATAAATTCCTTTTTAAAGAATACCATGGAAAGAGAACAAAATGAGCATGACGATTTCCTATAATTTCATTTAAGTATTCACTTCAAGTGTTTCATGTTACCTTCCTTATTTTTTTATTTTTTTTTTATTTTTTTTTTTTTTTATTTATTTATTTATTTTTGTGGGACTGTAAACTAGTTCAACCATTGTGGAAGTCAGTGTGGCGATTCCTCAGGGATCTAGAACTAGAAATACCATTTGACCCAGCCATCCCATTACTGGGTATATACCCAAATGACTATAAATCATGCTGCTATAAAGACACATGCACACGTATGTTTATTGCGGCATTATTCACAATAGCAAAGACTTGGAACCAACCCAAATGTCCAACAATGATAGACTGGATTAAGAAAATGTGGCACATATACACCATGGAATACTATGCAGCCATAAAAAATGATGAGTTCATATCCTTTGTAGGGACATGGATGAAATTGGAAACCATCATTCTCAGTAAACTATCGCAAGAACAAAAAACCAAACACCGCATATTCTCACTCATAGGTGGGAATTGAACAATGAGATCACATGGACACCGGAAGGGGAATATCATACTCTGGGGACTGTGGTGGGGAGGGGGGAGGGGGGAGGGATAGCATTGGGAGATATACCCAATGCTAGATGACGAGTTAGTGGGTGCAGCGCACCAGCATGGCACATGTATACATATGTAACTAACCTGCACAATGTGCACATGTACCCTAAAACTTAAAGTATAATAAAAAAAAAGGAAAAAAAAATAAAAATAAATAAAAAAAATAAAAAACATGTTACCTTCTTTAATTAGTCCTTTCTATAAAGGAAAATCACGCTTTCTTCAACGAAGGACAATGACTCAATTACTCAACAATACCAGGTCATACTCTGTGGGCTCTAAGTAAGAATCAAGCCCCATTCTGCAAGGAATTCAATGTGCTGCTTATCAGTTTATTAATCAGTACAATTTTATATGGTAACCTTTTTTCTCTCTTGGATTATTTGTCAAGTGACTGACCTTGGTTTGCTCTTATTTGGCTTTATCTGACGTGGAGTTGATAAGTTTATCTTTTTCATTTAGGATGCCTAAAAGTACATTTGAACAATAACTTTATGCTTCTGATCCAACATCTTAATTTATAAACATTTAATCATTAACAATACTGAATTTGTAAATTTTACATAATCTATCTTGTATCACACCACATATTTTTAGGAAACAGTTGAGATTCAATCATGCTTCAAAGATACAGGATACTTAGTTAAAAACCCTATCTCCGTATTTTTAGACAATATAAAGATTTTGTTGTATATGTAACAGAAAAATATATTTCTGCCATTGATTATTTAACACTTGAATTTTAATTTATGTTGTGAGTCATCAAAATTATATTTGATATTTTTAATATGTAAAATATTACTCAACATGTAAAATACAATAATTATACATATTTAAAGCAGATTACAAATATGTTTTTTCAGTCCTTGCCCAAGTAACTATTGAATTCTGATTTGAAAACCTGTAATCTATATTATTTCTTCTTTACACATATCTACATTTAAAAATCCTATGAAGATTTATTACAGTTTTTATTGCTATTTTATCATTATTTAGCTTTTCCTTTAAGCAGCATTATATTTCCTCTTGAAGTAAATATTTGTATTTTATCTTCCCATGAAATTTATTCATTTTATAATGATATCAAAACATAATTTGATAAATAACACTATTATATCTGTTTTGGTAAAAGTATAATAGAATGAATAATCAATTTCTAAGTAATTGCATTGTGCCTCCTTTTGCTTGAAGACAGTGCAAATAAAAATGTATTTTGTGGAACTCTGCTCTCTGCAGATGCTCCAAAAACATGAGAGGAGAGGGACAGAGCCAGGAAAAAAATGGGAAGGAGGCAAAGAGTAAGGAACAGAGAGTTAAGTTTTATTATCAAATAATTTGAAAATTATGCATAAGGTCTTATTTTCAATCTCTTAATTTGCCTTAAATTTAAGGGCTTTAAACAATCTAAAACAACTGTGGTAATCTACAATATTCTTCTATAGATTACTATAATTCTTTTATATTGCTCAGACATATTATTCCAAATTTATTTGGCTATTGAGCAGAGCCAGAATCAAAGGGATAATCCAATGTAAAGATTGACTTTGAATAATAACACAAATTAGGTTTGTACTTTTTTTTGTTTGTTCATTTGTTTTTTCCCTTCTGTTCATCGAAAGCCAGGAATTAGTCCATGAAAAGCTGATAAACAAAGCTGAAACTAGGGGAAGGCTACTAATATATTTCAAAGCACAGATATTGAGACTGGGCAGTGGATGATATCCTTATATCCTCACTGGCATAGGAGGCTACACAATGGAGACTCAGTACACGTAGCAGAGAAACAGTAGCTCAAGTGTTCCTATGATAACATGGGAAGTACATGTTCCTAAATGATTTATGGGTTTGGGTGAAATGGTTTCAAAACATAATGTCAGTTGTTGGAATGGGTTGTTTCTAGAATAAAAAAAAAAAAAAAAAAGATGAGCTCACAAAATTACTGGCCAGATTGGCAAGATAATTGATTAAGAAAAAAAAAAACACACACACACATGCCAGAAATTTCAAGGCAGGTATATTTGGGGAATAAAATGTTTTCTTAATAATCCAGTGATGCCTTCATTAAGACCTAACTGCAGACCACACACAAATAAAGATTTGTTAAAATTTGAGAAAGAATTGGTGACTACTGCTAAATCCTTTTAGGTGCAGAAAATGTACCTAGAAAGGAAACTAATGGTGTGGTCATATGGTCACCTGACAAGATCAAAATTAAGTCTAATTACACGGGCATGGGTAGTGAAACAATTTTCCATAAAAAACCTGAAGATACTAATGCACTGTATCTTTCACACAGTATTACTGAGTAGTAAGAGAATTTCAACATAATCCATTATACAAGTGTTTTCTTTCTTTTACTCTGATGCATTTTAGCTATTTCTCTCTTAGATAAACTGAAGATTCTTTAAATGGATTCAAATGTGAATGTTACATTATTATACTTCTTCTTTGCCGCCCTGCTTTTTAAGCCATGATCTGATCTTCTCATCTCTTTATCTGAAAACAACTTCACTTTCTCAGTTGTTGGAAATATTCAGCCATTATTTCTTTCAAATTTTTTTTCTTCTTTTCCCTCTATTTCCTCGGTGCTTCAATTAGAAAGAATTTTGTTAATTCCGGATCTATAATCATTGTGTCACTTCTTTCTTAATTTCCCCATCATTGCTTTTTCTACTGGACCTTTCATCTCATTAACGTTGCTTCAGTTTTGTGCAGACTATAATTGGAGGCTCTGTTGTATGTATTTTATTTTAACAATCAAATTTTGCTTCATTATCCAAGCCTCTAAATTGGTATGAACATTGCTTCATAATACATCACATGTGGGCAATATAAAATGATGATTTAAAATCTAGGAAAAATCATTTGATATATATTAGTGCTTCATTTCATTTTGCACATACAGATTCAGAAATGATTGACACATTTAAAACTAAGCTAATTAGTTAATATAAATAATATTTGCTTCTGGTGATTTTAATGACTAATATGTTTAGTTAAATCAATTAAGTGTATTTCTATTTTCATCTTAATTCTTATTCAAATAAATAGCAATTAATTTTTTAATTTTGTTAGATTTCAGCGATTTATATATCAGATTCATGTTGTTAAACCTCACTAGATTTTTTGATCATTTCTTTCTATAACAGTGGCTGTTCTTCGTTTATGTGACAATGAAAAAAAAGCACACCTTCACACTTTAAGGGACTGAAGAAAACACTGGTGGATATTTGGCAGAACTTCTGGTTTTCTATTTCCATAGCACTGCAATGCGAAGGTAGCTGTGCTAGCATTTAACTATAGACAGCATAAGGGAGTGTGTTAGAAATGTATAATTTCAGGCCCCACTTCATATGTAGTGATTCAGAGTCTTTTTACCATGATTCATATATACGATGAAGTCTGAGAAGCAAGGGAATTTCCAAATGATTTTTCACCCTTGATCAAAGTGATTCTGAGATGGAAACACTTGGTATACATGCTTCATTTTTTCTTCAGAGGTATATTAATTTTCTAATGCCAAAACACTCCATAGTTCAGTGGCTTAAAACAGTAATCATTTACCATCTCATGAGTCTGCAGATCACCTGTGTAGTTCTGATCTGGCTGGACTCATTCAGGCTCTCCAGTCCTGGCTTGCCTGGTCTAGGCTGGCTTGTGATGACCCTGTCTCCCACAGCCAGGATGACTGGGGCTTTCTCCACATGCTCCCTTATCCCTCAGCATACTGCCCAGGCTTCTTCACATAGTGATAGCTAAAGTGCATTCAAGTGCAGCAAGGAAAGGAAGCCTCACTATGCAAACGTTATTCAAGCTTCCACTTGTATCAGATGTGCTGCTGTCTCCCTGTCCAAACTCAGATTCAATGTGAGAATATAGATGGATATCAGAAAGCACGACATCACTGGCCCATTCTATAACATTCCACTATAATCATGTCATTAATGGATAATAACATAATCCAAATAAATAAATTATGGGAAGAAATTGCCTTGCAACCAAATGTCCCTGTAATCTCTAAAAGTTGTCTCTTTGTTGCTCAGAAAATTAGGGAAAACTAAGCTACCTCATCATATTCACAGCACCTTGATGCTGCTGTTTATCTCACCTTTATGCTGTGAAATTCTTGGGATGATACGACCCTAGGGCTAGAATCCAATAAAAGTGTAAGTGGAAATGTTGTCTTTTTCATTACCTTAACACCTATTTACAGCTTGTCAGCAGCAACCGTGTTGATGTCTGAATGGAGACTGCATTGCTCACACTGAGTCCTATCACAGGCCAGCTGTGCTTTCTTAGAGCTGCTTGTTATCAACTTTCATATGTGAAAAAAATCTATGAAAATGATAAATATTTTAACTTTCTACTTCATAAATTAACCACATAGCTGGTTGTCAAACACAAGGGCAGCTTGTGTCTGAATAAGAAGAGATATTAACAAATACAGGAGATTCAAAATCTATAGGCACAAAATGATCATTGTTATTATAAATAATCAGACTCTAATTTGTTTTTACTTTGGTTTCTATTCAATCTATTGAAAATTAAAAATACACACACACACACACACACACACACACACACACCTTCTTTGTTGTCCTCATGGCCATATCAGAAACTACATACATGGGAAAGAATAGAGTAACAGAGCAAAAACATAGATCCAGTTAGTTCCAGTTCTGAGATGCACACGACTGCTTCCCTGGGCCTACCAGGTCGTAATTATGAACTGGCACAATGCCTGTTTATGCCATCTGCTGTTTCCAAGACTGCTGCCTTATCTATTGCAGAGTATCCATAAGCAAACGAGGCTCAGCATTGTCTCCTCTGCATACAGAAGACTTCTCAGCTTAGGAACAGGTCAAGGAAAGATCCACTAGCATTTACCTAAAAGGCCATCTGTTATAGAGAGAAGCTGAGTCCACTATCAAAACAAGAGAGGAAATAATAATTCCTACTTTTACATCATTAGGGGTTTTCAAGGTCTTTTATGACCTCTGAGGGCAAGTAACCATTTTGTCATCCTTCTGGTCACTTTCTTCCTCTTTTTAAACAGAGCCAAATGGAGCAGCAGTTGTCAAGCTTTCTATCTTTCTCTGTTAAAAACGAATAAAAACTACATTTAATAAGACCTTATACTTCTCTTTAATTAGCACAACTAAAGTATCATATTTAAACAAGATTGCAAAAGATAAACATCTTAATATAATATAATACTCCATGCTTTTTTGACACTCTTTTCATACTGTATTAGTAAATCTCTAAAATAGAAACTTTACTCCATTTCAATATTTAATGTTCATGTATGTGTGTGTATGTGATTTTACTTTTCCTTAATCGACAGGCATTTGGAAACAGGTTGTCTGGTAAAAGGTTACAATGAACTGGAAGTAGCCTAGTTAGCTTGAGTATACCAAACAGCCACTCTTCAAATGTTTAAATATGAAGATGCAAAGTAAATGAGTTAGAAGGTAATAAAACATCAACATATAAACTCAATTTTTATCAGTGTTTACTTTTCTCTGTTTTCAACTTTCGAATTTTTTAGATGAGTAGTTCTCAGTTGTGAGCTAGTTAAAATGTCATGCATTATTTTAGTTGTGGGGATAACACAGTGAACAAGACAAAATTCTTGCCATCATGAAGGTTTATGCTAATAAGGACACAACCAGATTTTCTAAATCAGTGGTTTGAGAAAGGCACTATGAGAAATTCACTGTAGTTACTATTTTTCTTTTATTAACTCTAAAGGAAATTATTTTATTGCAGTTTCAGCTATGGATTGTTACTCAGAAAAGAATGCTAAAAAGATATTTAATAATAGAAATTGCAAATAGAAATAAATAACAAAACATTTTAATCTAAGGATGTCTAACAGTGAAATAGTAATTGTCTGGAAAGCAGAGTGCTCCAAAGTCAAATGGAAAAAAACTACAATATATTACAGTAGTATCACCCCTTTGCCAACAAGTATCTGCTCATGGCACTTATCTTTGTTTAAATAAAATTTTCTTTTTTATATTAATAAAGTGGAAATTCTCTCATTTCCCTTGCATTCAGTACACATCTTTTACTTCTAATATTGTTTTTTTAAAAAGACAAGTTTTGATTGTAATCTCATATCATCCAGAGTTATGTCTCTGTTAGAAGCTGCTTGGAAATTAAAATTACATTTAAAATAACAAGGAATAATGACAATTATCTTATTGGTTTGCTTCTTTAATCACTTTTAACAGCCATTCGATTTTTTAGAATAACAATACTAAACTAACATTAACTAATACTAATATTAGTTAGTTAACTAACACTAAATTTAGTTACTAGGAATTTTGACTTCCTGAATAAAGAATAGAGTAGAAAAAATATAGTGCAAAGTGAAAATATATGCAAACGTGGGTCAGATGCCTTATATCGCCTAGAATTACTATCATTTAATTTTGATTAGGCTTGATTACACAAGCCTATATCTAGAACTACTTATATCAGAAAATCTCCTATTAAAGTAATTAGCATATTAGAATGCTATATTTTAAGATATTGTTTATGTACAAAAGGTCATCTTTATTAGCATCAAGGAAAAAATTTTTGTCTGAGCCAAGTGCAGATAAGAGTATTTTTTTTTCCAAGATACGAGTTTGTCTTTGCACTCTGTATATCAGGAATGCTTTTATTGGCCAGATATGTTCTTTTTAGTTTTACAAACTTATTTTCAGTGTTGCTTAACATTAGATCAGCACTCAACTTTATCAATATGAGAAGATAGATTTCAATAAAAATGTGAAATTCTAATTTTGGAGATTACTCTCAGGAAATATAATAGACTCTAATTTCTATCACAAAGGTAGCAATAATATATAGTTGTAAGTTTTTTAAAGAATATTTCTGGATTGATGTTATTCTGACATTTGATTTTTCTTTTTTTCATAACTTAAATTATATATAGTATATGTCTATAAAGAATACACAGTATATGTATACATGTTTATTATAGTATACGTATACTTTACTATTACTTTAAACTCTTCTTAAAATTGTTTAGCATGTTATTTAATTAAGATTAAATTAGAATATGAGCACAGGAAACAACAACAACGTAGGTCCAAACAGCAGTAGATTAAGAAAATAATGGTTTATATTTCTGTTGAATGAACACAGGCGTGCCTTCCAGGCTGGTATGGGGCTCTGCAGGTTTACAGACTCAATCTCCTTCTAATTTGTCACTCTGTCAACTCACAAGGACTCTGAAAATTTTAGTTTTACTTTACGAAGGGATGAGTTCAGCTAACATTGGAGTGTTCTAATACAGAGGAAATAACAGAAGAACTGACACTGAAGTTCAAATATCATTGCCTATTCATTTGTCCTTGGCACTCAAATATTCAAATGCACTGCCTCCCCCCATTTCCCTGAGTCTCAGAGTCCCATCTAGAACTTATAACTGAGTTATATTCCAGATTATCAAGATGATGTCTAGTCCTCTCCCTGAGGCCTAGATATACAAGGAAGATTACCTGTGTGAGCAACTGTATATCAATATCACTGAGAATTTCTGGGAACAGTATACAACATGGCTTAGACTTGAGTTTGAGAATGAGAAAGCTGGATTACTTATCCTGCCATTTGGTTGAGGGCTATCTGAAGGGACATTAACTCTGTGACATTTCTGGACCATCCCTTGTGGCTGACAGAATGCATGCAATGAAGGAGAATGACAGAGGTTAACAGTGGGACATAAGGGGTAAGTATTGAAATGGGGTATGCTGAGAACATACAGGTTTGACACTAAGAGGGCATATTACAGAAAGAGCGAGCATGAGGAGGGGCTAGAGGAGGAAACAAGAGTACTAGATAGAGTACTCCATTTTGGCTTAAAAGAATATTTTTTAAGTAGGTTATATACAAACTAAAATGATGTCTTGAATAGTTCTCTCTCTAAATTGACTGTTGATCCTAACTCTGCTTTCCCCCCTCACTTTGTTCTGTCTCCTGTCATCTAAAAAGCAGAACATTTTTGCTCAATACCATGGCAGTTCAAACATAGGCACATTGGGCATCCACCAAATAACAGTAAGTGAGAAAATGTTACTGTGTATATAATCTACAAAATGTAATGTATTTAATATTCTGTGATATTTTCTCTGTCATTCACCACTCTAATATGAGAAATCCTATGATTTCAATGAAGTGTTATAACATTACCCCTTCTGCTTACATACTGCCCCTGGGAAAGAGTAAACACTTATTATCTATTCCCTAGAAATGTTCAATAAGCCTCATTTAATCCCACTGATCCCATTATGCTCCCTCAGTTGTCTGTTATTTAATTTTAACCTGTAAGACCTACATAAAATAATAAATGACAAAAATTCCATAGCTTTGCAGACAAGAAATGTTGATCCCAATTCCTTTATGACTATTCAAGCAATACTTTCTGCAGAGAATCTGATGAATTATCCTCACCTCGCATTATTATCTAATTTACTAGACTTCCTTATACCCTTTTGGTGCCTGTCTCCTGTGGTACCCTACTACTGTTTCCCTATATAAGAAATGATGATATAAATAATAATTGCCACTTGGGGTTATGATAAGATTGAAATAGGATAATCTGCAAATATTCTTAAAATCTACCTGACACATACTAATGACTCAGTATTTTACATCATCATTAATATTATAGCTCTTTAAAAGTAGAGTTGTTATTTTATATTTGTTTGCATGATACTTAATACATAGCTCAGTTCATGTTCATCAAATCAAATATTGTGCATTAAGATTGTTAAGCTTTCCAAATTTCCAGAAGAGAATCAGCAACACCAGATTGAACAACTACCCACACAAAAAAGCAGCTTCATAAGAATCAAAAATTAGGTAAGCAATCACAGTACCTGGTTTTATCATCATGTTAAGGAAAGAGGTACTGAAGAAGGTAGGAAAGACAATCCTGAATTGCCAATGCAGCCCTTCTCCTATCTCCTGGAACTGTCAGCATGGAGTGGCGAGAGAATCTGTGTGCCTGAGGAAGAGAAAGCACAGTGACTGTGGCACTTTGCACTAGAACTCAGTGCTGTTCTCTCACAAGGAAAGTAACATGGGACAGAGTTCAGCTGGCACCCAAAGAGGGAACTTTAAGACTAGCCATAGTCAAAGGGAAATTATCTAGCTTAATGGTCAGAACTTGAGTTTTGGCTAGCCCCACAACAGCAGGCTAAAGGGCTCTGGGGTCCTAAATTAACCTGAAAGGCAGTCTAGGCCACAAGTCTGAAATTCTCAGGCAAGTCTTGGTGCTATGGTGATATCAGAGCCAGGAGACTTGGGGTTCATAAAACACAGTGAGATAAAAAGTAGGAAAACTTCAAATAAATAATCTAATAATACTTTTTAAAGGATGAGAAAGACAAGAGCAAACCAAACCCAAAGTTAGTAGAAGAAAATAAATAATAAAGATTAGAGTAGAAATAAATGAAAATGAAACAAAAAATACAACAGATCAACAAAACAAAAAGTTATTTACTTGAAAGATAAAGGAAATCAACAAATCTTTAGCCAGACTAAAAAAGACCCAAATAAATAAAACCATAGTTAAAAACGGAGATATTACAATACTTCAGAAATTAAAAAGATTATTAGACACTACCATAAGAAACTATATACAAATAATTGGATAGTCCTAGACACATAAAACATACTAAGATTGAACTGTAAAGCAGTTCAAAACCCGAATAGACTAATGACAAGGAATGAGATCAAAGCCATAATAAAAAGTCTTCCAGCAGAGGAAAACCTGGGACGCAACGGCTTCACTGCTGCATTTTACCAAACATTTAAAAAAGAACTAATATCAATCCTACTTAAAATATTCCAAAATCAATAAATAAAGGGAAATGAAATACTTCCAAGTTCATTCTATGAGACTAGTATTATCCTGATACCAAAACCAGACAAAGACACATGAAAAAAGAAAACTACGGCCTGGCGCGGTGGCTCACGCCTGTAATGCCAGCACTTTGCGAGGCCGAGGTGGGCGGGTCACGATGTCAGGAGATCTAGACCATACTGGCTAACACGGTGAAACCCCGTCTCTACTAAAAAATAAAAAAATTACCAGGGCGTGGTGGCAGCACCTGTAGTCCCAGCTACTCAGGAGGCTGAGGCAGGAGAATGGCGTGAACCCAGGAGGCGGAGCTTGCAGTGAGCCAAGATGGCGCCACTGCGCTCCAGCCTGGGTGACAGAGCGAGACTCCGTCTCAAAAAAAAAAAAAAAAAAAGAAAAAGAAAACTACTAGCTGCTCTCTCTGATTAACATTGGTACAAAAATCCTCAACACAATATCAGCAAAGGAATCCAACAGTGCATTAAAAACATTATTCATTATGACCAATTGATATTTATCCCAGTGATGCAAGAATAGTTTATCATACACAAATCAATAAGTGTAAAAAATTATATCAACAAAATAAAGGATAAAAGCTATATGATCATTTCAATTGATGCTGAAAAAGCCTTTGTTAAAATTCATTATTCCTTCATAATAAAAACCTACAAAAAACGATATAGAAGGGACATATCTAAATGCAATAAAAGTCATATATGACAGAAACACAGCTGGTGTCATATTGAATGAGAAGAAACTGAGAACCTTTTCTCTAATATCTGGAACAAGACAGGCATGCCAGCTTTTGCCACTTTCAAATATAATATTGAAATTACTAGCTAGACCCATCAGACAAAACAAATAAAGGACATACAAAAAGGCAAGGAAGAAGTCAAATGAGTCCTGTTTACAGATCATATAATCTTACATTTGGAAAAACCTGAAGAATACAAAAAAAACCTACTAGAACTAATAAGCAAATTCAGTGAAGTTACAAAATTCAAAATCAACATACAAAAATCAGTAGCATTTCTATGTGCCAACAGTGAACAATCTGTAAGGAAGTAGAGAAAGTAATCTCATTTACAATGGCTACAAATTAAAGATACCTAGGAATTAACTTAACCAAAGAAAGGAAAGATCCCTACAATGAAAACTATAGCACATTGATGCAAGAAATTGAAGAGGACACAAACTAATGGAAAAGTGTTTCATGTTTGTGAATTGGAAGAATTAATATTGTTAAAATGTCCATACTACCCAAAGTAATCTATAGATTCAATGTAATCCCTACAAAAACTACCAATGTCATTGTTCAAAGAAATATAAAATATAATCTGATATGGGTTGGCTCTGTGTCCCCACCCAAATCTCATCTTAAATTGTACTCCCATATTTCCCACATGTCGTGGGAGGGACCTGGTGGGAGATAATTTGAATCACTGGGGAAGTTTCCTCCACACTGTTCTCGTGGTAGTGAATAAATCTCACGATATTTGATGGTTTTATCAAGAGTTTCCACTTTTGCATCTTCCATATTTTCTCTTGCCGTTGCCATGTAAGAAGTGCCTTTCCCCTCTTGCCATGATTCTGAGGCCGCCCCAAACATACAAAACTGTTCAAGTCCAATTAAACATCTTTTTCTTCTCAATCTCGGTTATGTCTTTCTCAGTAGCATGGAAATTGACTAATACAGTAAATTAGTACCAGTATTGGTGTGTTGTTGAAAAGATACACAAAAATGTGGAAGTGACTTTGGAACTGGTAACAGGCAGAGGTTGGAACAGTTCAGAGGGCTCAGAAGAAGACAGGAAAATGTGGGAAAGTTTGGTATTTCCTAGTGGCTTATTGAATGGCTTCGACAAAAATGATAATAGTGACATGAAAAATAAAGTCCAGACTAAGGTGGTCTCAGATGGAGAAGAGTAACTTGTTGGGAACTGGAGCAAAGGTGACTCTTGTTATGTTTTAGTAAAGAGACTGGCATCATTTTGCCTCAGCCCTAGAGATTTGTGGAACTTTGAACTTGAGAGAGATGAATTAGGGTATCTGGCAGAAGAAATTTGTGAGCAGCAAAGCATTCAAAATGTGACCTGGGTACTGTTAAATGTATTCCACTGTAATAGGGAAATGGAACATAAAAATTCAGAAAACTTGCAGCCTGACAATGCAGTAGAAAAGAAAAACACATTTTTAAAGGAGAAATTCAAGCTGGCAGCGGAAATTTGTATAAGTAACAAAGAGCCAAATGTTAATCCCAAAGACATTGGGGAAAATGTCTCCTAGGCATGTCATAGGTTTTCATGGCAGACCCTCCCATCACAGACCCAAAAGCCCAGGAGGAAAAAATGGTTTCGTGGGTTGAGCCCAGGGTCCTCATCCTGTGTGCAGCCTAGGGACTTGGTGCCCAGTGTCCCAGCTTCTCCAGCCATTACTAAAAGGGGCCAAGGTACAGTTTGGTGCATGGTTTCAGAGGGTGCAAACCCCAAACCTTGGCAGCTTCCACGTATGTTGAGCTGCGGGTGCACAGAAGTCATGAATTGAGGTTTGGGAATCTCCACCTAGATTTCAGAAGCTCTACGGAAATGCCTGGATGCCCAGGCAAAAGTTTGCTGCTGGGGCAGGGCCCTCATTAAGAACCTCTTCTTGGGCAGTGCAGAAGGGAAATGTGGGGTCAGAGACCCCACACAGAGTCCCTACTGGGGCACTGCTTAGTGCAGCTGTAAGAAGACAGCCACCGTCCTCCAGACCCCAGAATGGTAGATCCACTGGCAGTTTGAACTGTGCGCTTGCAAAAGCCACAGGCAGTCTATGTCAGCCTGTGAAAGCAGCCAGGTGCGGGGCTATACCCGTCAAAGCCAAAGAGGCAGAGCTGCCCAAGGCTATGGGAACCTACCTCTTTTATCAGCATGACCTGGATGTGAAACATGGAGTCAAAGGAAATCATTTTGGAGCTTAGAATTTGACTGCCGTGCTGGATTTCGGACTTGTATGGGTCTTGTACCCTCTTTGTTTTGGCCAATTTTTCCCATTTGTAGTGACTGTATTTACCCAATACCTGTACCTCCCTTGTATCTAGGAAGTAACTAGCTTGCTTTTGATTTTACAGGCTCATAGGCAGAAGGGACTTGCCTTGTCTCAGATGAGACTTTGGACTGTGGATTTTTGGGTAAGTGCTGAAATGAATTAAGACTTTGGGGGACAGTTGGGAAGGCACAGTTGGTTTTGAAATGTGAGTACATGAAATTTGGAGGGCCCAAGGGTGGATGATATGGTTTGGCTCTGTGTCTCCATCCAAATCTTATCTTGAATTGTACTCCCATATTTCCCACATGTTGTGGGAGAGACCCTGTGGGATATAATTTAAATTATGGGACAGTTTTCCCCATACTGTTCTTGTGGAAGTGAATAAGTCTCATGAGATCTGATGGTTTTATCAGGGGTTTCCACTTTTGCATCTTTCTCATTTTCTCTTGCTGCCACCATGTAAGACGGGCCTTTCACCTCTTGCCATGATTTTGAGGCCTCCCCAGACACGTGGAATGTAACTCCAATTAAACTTCTTTTTTTTCCAAAATAAATTCAAGCTGTCTTCAGGATTAACATTTGGCTCCTTGTTACTTATACAGATTTCTGCCACCAGCTTGAATTTCTTTGGTATGTCTTTATCTGTAGTGTGAAAACACAATAATACATAATCCTGAAATTTATGAAATTTTAATTTATATGGAACTAAAAGCTATTCTGAGCGAAAAAAATAAAAAAAGAGGAATCACATTACCAGACTTCAAGTTATACTGCAGAACTATAGTAAACCAAACATCATGGTACTGGCAGAAAAACAGACCCATAGACCAATGGAACAGAATAGAGAACCAAGAAATAAATCCATACATCTAGAATAAACTCATTTACAATAATGGTGCTAAGAACATACATTGGGGAAAGGACAGTCCCTTCAATAAATGGTACTGGGAAACTGGACATCCATATACAAAAGAATAAAACTAGACTCCTATCTCTCACCGTATGCAAAAATCAAGACAAAGTGCATTGAAAAGTTAAATCTAAGACCTCAAACTATGAAACTATTACAATAAAACACTGGGGAAACTCTCTAAGATTTTATTCTAGGCAAAGATTTTTTGAGTAATGCCCCAGACTCATAGGAAACCAAACCAAAAATGGACACATAAAAAGCTTCAGTACATGAAAGGAAATAATCAACAAAGTGAAGAGACAACCCATGGAATGTGAGAAAATATTTACAGACTATTCATGTTACAAGGCATTAATAACCAGAACATATATATATATACACACACACATATATACACATATATATACATATATACACATATATATACATACATATGATCAAACAACTCTATAAAAAATCTAAGATTCTAATTCAAAAATTGGCAAATATCTGAATATACACTTCTCAAAAGAAGACATAGAAATGGTAAACAGATAAATAAGAAGGTGTTCAACATAACTGATCATCAGAGAAATGCAAATGAAAACCAAAATGAGATATTATCTCACTCCAGTTAAAATCACTTTTATCAAAAAGACAGCCAATAACAAATGCTGACAAGGATGTGGAGAACCCTCATACACTGTTGGTGGAAATGTAAATTAGTGTAAGCACTATGCAGAACAATTTGAAGTTGCTCAAAAAACTCAAAACACAGCTATCGTATGATCAAGCAAATCCACTCCTAGTTATACACCTAAAAGAAAGGAAATCAGTATATTGAAGAGATATCTGCACTCCAATGTTTATTGCAGCACTATTCGAATAGTCAAGATTTGGAAGCAAATTAACTGCCTATGAATAAATAAAATGTGGTACATATTTACAATGGAGTACTATTCAGCCATAGAAAAGAATGAGGTTCTGTCATTTACAACAATATGGATGGAACTAGAGAATATTATATTTAGTGAAATAAGCCAGGCACAGAAAGACAAACATTGTATGTTCTTACTTATTTGTGGGAGATAAAAATTAAAACAATTGAACTCATGGAAACAGATTGAAAAATAATGGTTGCCAAAGGCTGGGAAGGGTAGTTTGGGAGGGGAGTGGGGATTGTTAATGGGTACAAAAATACAATTAAATAGAATAAATTACATCCCGTATTTAATAGCATAACAAGGTGACTACAGTCAACAATAATTGACTGTACATTTCAAAATAACTAAAAGAAAATAACTGGAACATTTGTAACAGAAGGAAATTATAAGTGCTTGAGGTGATAGAAACCCCATTTACCCTGAAGCGATTGTTATCTATTGTATGCTTGTATCAAAATATCTTATGTATCCCACAAATATATACACTTAGTATGTACCCATAACAATTTTTTTAAAAAGTAAAATTGAATGTAAAATATTACTCCTTGTGTTGGTGCCACTTTGAAAACTTATAACAGTATTTTTAGTAGAAATCATAATTGATCTGAAATGAATTCTAACAAACATTTCTGTCAGCCCCATATTTGCTATTATTTTTTATATTTTCATATAAACCTTTCTTCACTCTACTTACCTCCATTTAGTGCCGTATTTCAAATATCTGTAACATCAGCATGAAAACATTTTTCTTGATTCCTGGGATACCATATGAGAAATCATATTCCATATAGCTAACTTAATGTTGTTCTTCTGCTCTAGCTTATTACATATCACTCTCATATCTCTCATATTTATGTTAAACTTTTTCAGTTTATTTTTAAATTAATGGTTCATGTTTATATAAGACAATTGCAAATCTGAATTGAGAAACTCATCATTGAGACGTCATAATTTAGTGTATGCACAAGACATACTTGTATGAAGAGGTAGATATACAGTAGCCAAAATAAAGTTCTCAAAAGAACTCATAAAGGCCTAGTACTTATAGACAATCAATAGTTTTTTTGACAAAATAAATACAGCTGTAGGTCATGTATTTGTCCAATATTCATCTTTATGCATTTATTGGTTACTTATTATACTTTTTATTATAAAGTAATTATAATTTTGTCTTTACTGTACTATACTTCACAATATGTGTGTGTGTGTGTGTGTGTGTATACACATATATTTTAATTAACTTGTATCATTACTTTTTTTTAATATTCTCCTCTAAACTGTATAGGATGAAATCCCAGAATCCTGAAAGCCTGGTGTAGGAACTTCGTTTCCCAGAGAACCTTGCCAAAAGAATTCTGGTTTAATTAGAGTTTTCTTTGAGCTAGATTAGAAATTTAAATTTTAGTCTCAGTGAAAGGAGAAACCATTGTATAGTTTTAATTAGTGATACAATATAATAAAATGTACATTTTCAAAAGTATTGCTGGCTGCTAATGAGAAATGATTTTACATAGTAAGTGTAGAAGCAAAGAGAGCTCTTAGAAAGTTCTTGTAGTAGTTGAGGTAAGATAGAATGTTGGCTTGGTCTATTACAGTGGAAGTAAATACAGAGAGAAATTATGTGCTTTGATTTATATTTTGGGCTAACACAACTAGTGTACAACCATAAAATATCACTGGCTTAACACCAGAAATATTTTTTCACATAATAGGCCAACAGGCATCGTCTAAGCTAGAAGACACAGTTTCACACAATCATTAAGAGCCTGTCTGGAATAGGACTCTATGGTCTTCCAAAACCTTGTCTTCTTGAGTAAGCAGAGTATGGGAAAAGAAAGCCTGAAGAAGCACCATTGCAAGTTGCCTTTAAAAAAAAAAAATGGGCCTTGCTGGGAACTAATTTATTTTTATTTCTGCTTCCTTCCATTGCTCAGAATTTAGTCACATGGCCTCAGCTACCAGCAGAGAAGGCACAGAAAATGTAATTTATCCGAATGCCCAGGAGAAAATGGAATTGGGTGGTTCAAAAATTTTAGCCTTTGTCATAAGAAGAGAATAAAATACACTGAGCTTTGCATATATTGAGTAGTTTATGTAAAATTATCTACTAGTCAGTTTGATAATGGCTAGAGGGTCTTTATTAATCCATAGAGAAACTTGGGTTCCACTTAGAGTTTGAGAAAATTTGGAAAAAAATACTTTATGAACAAGATAGAAATAAAGGTAGATTTATTTAAATCTAGGAAGACTTTAAAGTTTATAAAGTTTATAGTTTTGAAGGTCAAGATATTCCACACAATATAAAATTGTCAAAAGTGAATATAAAATGGCTGTAAGTGCAGATTGTATTTAAGTAATAATGACTTTATCATTTTGATAAGTAATACAATATGAGATGAATTTGGAAGGCCCAACTTTAAAAATAGTTTGCATCACATTATAGGTTCCTTGAATGCCAAATTGAGGAGTATAATCTTTCTCATAAGCAATTGGAATATATTTACAGCCTTAGTGAAGCAGTATGACAAGATGACAATGATGCTTTGAGTAGGTTACTATGGAAACATGGGGCAGAATTTATTGAAGTCAAAAGTCTGCTTTCAGAGAGCCATTTAAATATAATAAATGAAATAAATGATAACGTACTTTTAGACAGTAAGGAGCACTTATGAGAAACATGAAGGCAATACAAAGAGAACGATTGGTGGAAAGAAATGACTCTAAGTAGGAGAACCTGGATAAGAAAAAAATAAAAAATAATAATTAACTTCCAATGTAATCAAGATCAGTGTCAGAAAATGGTAAGTTATAAGGTCAAGTTATATGGGCATATCAAAGTTAAAATAGTAGATCTCCAAAAAGTTATCTTCAATGATTTCTGGGAGGTGGGCAGAATACAAATGTATTCCAAATTTCTAAAGTAATTTATCAAAAATTAGGTAGATTATAAAGTTATATACCTATATATAACTTTAATAAATATGTATATCATATATCTATCAAAGTGCCTTATGGAAAATATATATATCATATATATCAACATATATATATCATATATATCAACATATATATATCAACATATATATCATATGATATAGATATATATACACACACATATATGTATCTCAAAGTGCCCCATTATGGAAAAACTATATATATATTTTATATATATATATATATATATCCTATATATCTCTCTGTCTATATATATGTATATCAAAGTGCCCTATTATGGAAAAACTATCCTTGGGTCTTTGAGAAATATTTGCATAACCTTTTAATTGCACAGAAATAAAGTGCTCAACATAACTGATCATTCTCAACATAACTGATCACATTTTGTAGAATGTGATGCATACTTCTCATCATCTCTCTTAGACCACGCTTTCCTTGGACCACATCATTCTTCCTTCTTGGTGGTGAAAATTTTCTATATCCCATGAAATAGTGAATATGGTTATTTGGCTAAAAATAAAAGTAAGTGGTTTATGTTACTTTCATTGTGAATTCCTTGATTACATGTGGGCCAAATTCTTTCTTTGCTTTATTTTATGATGCAATGTGCACACTACGATAAAACTTGTCTTTCTGTATTGTGGTAAAGGACTACTCATCTCCAATTGCCCTTTCTGAAACCATGAACTTAGGTTTTATTTGCAGAGGAGGAAGAAAGGATTCCTATTTTAGATTTTGATCCAAGTTTTTATTTCAAACACAGCTTTAACAAATAAATGATAATTAATTTCTATCTGGCTCCATGTCTAGCAAAAATTTGTCTGAGAACATGTAGGAGCAGTGGATGATTAACTGGCAATATGTTTTTTCCATCCAATTCACACACATCACACAGAGACACAAAGTATACTCAGTATGTGAAGAAATGACTTGAAAGTTAGAAAGAGAAAGTGACATTTTGGAAAAAAGAAACTTTCAATCTATTCCGTTTGCAATGGACATTGTCCTCAGGTATAGCTGTAAGGTTCAACTGATATGAGTAATGCTAACCAGGGGGCTTTCAGTTACATGTGACTGGTATTTTAAATCATGAGGCTAGGGCTGGATTTAGTTGATAAAGAATGGAGTTTAGTAGTTAAGACAGCATTGGCTGGGACTTCAAACTAAAGAAACTAAAGCAATTTTTATTTAGAATTCAGAAAACGTTTATTTACTATAAAACCTCTGGAAGACAACCTAAGCAATACCATCCTGGACATATGAACAGGAAAAGATTTCATGACAAAGACACCAAAAGCAATAGAAACAAAAGCAAAAAAAAAATGACAAATGGGATCTGGTTATACTTAAGAGCTTCTGCATGGCAAAAGACATTATCAACAGGGTAAACAGAAAACCTAGAGAATGAGAGAAAATATTTGCAAACTATGCATCTGACAAAGGTCTATTATACAGATCAATAAGAAACAAATTTACAAGAAATAAAACAAACCACCCTATTAAAAAATGAGCAAAGGACATGAACAGATGCTTTTCAAAAGAAGACATAGATGTGACCAACAAGCATATGAGAAAAGCTGAATATCATTGATCATTAGAAAAATGCAAATCAAAACTGCAATGAGACATCATCTCACACCCATCAAATGGCTATTATTAAAAAGTAAAAAAAATAACAGATGCGGTGAGGTTGCAGAGAAAAGGGATCACTTATACAGTGTTGGTGGGAATGTAAATTTGTTCATCCACTGGGGAAAGTAGTGTGGTGATTTCCTGAAGAGCTAAAAGCAGAACTACCTTTCCACTCAGTAATCCCATTACTGGATATATACTCAGAGGAACATAAATCATTCTACCATGAACACACATGCATGTGAATGTTCACTGCAGCACTATTCACAATAGTAAAGTCATGGAATCAACCTAAATGCCCACCAATGACAGACTGAATAAAGAAAATGTGGTATGCCATAAAAAAGAATGAGATCATGTCTTTTGCAGGAACATGGATGGAGCTGGAGGCTGTTACCCTTAGCAAGCTAATGCAGAAACAGAAAATCAAAAACCCATGTTCTCATTTATAAGTGGGAGCTAAATGATGAGAACTCATGAACACAAAGAGGGGAACAATCAAGCATCGAGGTCTACTTAAGGGTGAAGAGTGGGAGGAGGGAGAGGAGCAGAAAAGATAACTATTGGGTACTGGGCTTAACACCTGGGTGATGAAATAATCTCTAGAAAAAACCTCTGTGCACACACATTTGTTATATAACAAACATTCACATTTAACCCTGAACCTAAAATAAAAGTTAAAAAGAAATATGTCTATTTAGAGTGAAGAAATGACTTTCTGTGTTGAGGAATTTCAGAGTCATATATGAGCAGCATAAAACCCTTTCAAGGACCAATAAAACTTATATAAAAACAAGCAAAGTGTCAAAATGCAAGTTTTGTGAACATAGGTAGGTGGATTTTTTTTCAGTGTGTATCAGAGTGAATAGAAAACTTAGAGCAGAAAAAGAGAGTGGATTGCCAAGGCTATAGCAGAAAATTTACAGTGTACAGATCAATTTTCAGAGGAGAAAGCAAAAGAAACAAAACATAACAAAAATTCAGTGGGATAATTTCAAAAATAATCTTAGAGTCAAGTTTGCAAAGAGGCTCAAGTAAGGAAGGAATGAAAACAAAACAACAAAATTCTTACATAAGTGTAAAGGGAATAAAATATAGAAGAGAATTAAGAAAGCAGATTGATTCAACTAATTGCTGAAACAAGCGTCTTTAAAGGAAGATCTGAGAAATTGTGTAGCCCATATTTCATTGATCCTACAAGAATGGATTGGAAATAGTCTGGGCTGGGAACAGTCCATCAAAAGATCTTTATCTTTGGGATCCTAGGGAAGAAAAATTATTCAAAACACTGTTCAGTACTGCAGTAAAAAAATAACTACGTGGCTTTAATAATATAAATCTTCTTATTGATTTTTTACTTATTTTTACTGATAAATCAATAAATAGAGACAAAAATATATTATTTGAAGTGATGGAATTAAAACGTTAGTAGAACCAAAAGAGAAAAATATTTTTAATGGTAGCCTTTGGGAATGTAAATAAGGATATATTACTCTCTGTGATTTCTAAATTCTGCACTTGCATTACATTTATTATATTATGACATATATTTAATAAAATGAAATAAAATTAAATGTTGGAGTATTTCATGTGTTGTACAAAAAATATTCTAGTCCATCCCATAAATATGCAGGTAAGTGATGATTGTTTATTTTAAGGTAATCCAATAAATAAAACAAACATGAAATATTATGTTTATTTACTAATCATACTTTGAAACGCTAATATATTGATTAATATGAATGTATTTTTTCTCTTTCTCTCTCTGTTGCATATATACCCACAACCTCATACTTACAATTGCCATTTTTGCCTACAGAATAAACTCCTAGATGCTTTAGACTATAATTCAAGATTATCTCTTATATGCTCTAAAAATCTGCTGCCATATATTAATTTTATCACAGATAGTATATGCCGGAAGTTTTCTTACTGGTGGACATTTTTTTCATCATCTCCTCTCTGCCAGCCAAGAAGATTCATGATACCCTCTCTCTGTTCTGCCTGTCAATGAGCCTCTGGGCTAAGTGTCTCAAACTTCCCTGAATGGGAAAGGCTGCTGCACGTATGGTTCGGCAAATCTACGAGTTGTAGGTAGTTGGAATAGGTGGAATACCCTACATAGGTGGTTTCGGTTTTGGGGTCTAAACTGAGATTCTTTCCACCACTCAATGCCACATTTAAAATTATCTTATAAATATATAGTCCTTGAAGGACTAGTTTCTGTCATTTAGATCAGGCTCATTTTTCCAAATTCACAGGATTAAGCACAGCTCATCCACAGGAAGATGAGAGGAGACTCATGGGTACTGGTGTACTAAGTGATACAGACAGTGCACAGTGTTTGCATAACATTTGCCCCTGTTATGAACTATTAACTTCCTGTTTTGTGCATTCTAAAGGCATTACATGTTGCTGGTTACTATAAAAATTATATTTACTTAGAGATGACATTTTAAGAAGTTCAGAATTATATATTTACTTGGCTACACAGCATCATCACTTAAATGTCTCACCTAGTCCTCAACACTAAGACATCTAGAAGTGAACTTTTGACCTTCCACAGAAATCTTCACATAGTTAAAGAGTATAATTTATCTCAGCAAAGGTAACATGCTCTACTTGCTTGAGCCAGAAAATAAATCATTTTTTGATTCCTCCTTCTTCCTTACTCCTAAATCATGTATTCTATTTTGTCTTGTCAATTTGGCCTCTGTAATTTTTTTGAATTTTTGTACCATCATCTTTCACTTAGACTATTACAATTTCCTTTCCTTTGGTATCCATACATTTTAGTGATAATTCAAGCCAGTTTTCCACATAGCTATCTGAATATTCTTTAAAACATATATAAATGAAATATAACGTTTCCCTTTTGAAACTCTTTAACGGCCTCTCTTTTCACATAGGATACTATATGTACTAGTCTGTTCTCACACTGCTGATAAAGACATACCTGAGACTGGGTAATTTATAAAGGAAAGGAGAAAGAGGTTGACTTACAGTTCCACATGGCTAGGGAGGCCTCACAATCATGGTGGAAGAGCAAGGGATGTCTTACACGGCAGCAGGCAAGAGAGAAAAATGAGAACCAAGCAAACAGGTATAATCCTTATAAAACCACTCAGATCTTGTGAGTTATTCACTACCATGAGAACAGTATGGGGAAAACTGCCCCCATGATTTAATTATCTCCCACTGGGTCCCTGCCACAAGATGTGGTAACCACGGGAGCTACAATTCAAGATGAGATTTGGGTGGGGACACAGCCAAACCATATCACTATATAAATTTTGTATATTGATTATGGATCTCTAAAGTTTCTGATTTTTGCATGCTTTTTAATTTTTTTATTTCTTCACTTTAGGTATGATATGTTTCTTTACACTGTTTGTACAAATTGAATATTTTTCCAAATAAGTTTTTAAAAACAGTAGCTAATTTTCTGCTCCAGTCTTCTAATTCTATAGTAGGTAACTCATTCTTGCCATTCAAGTCTAACTCTAAAGCTCATTTCCTCATAGAAATCCTTCATAACTGTTATTTATGTTCCATTGATATTAATCTATTTCTTTGATTCTAATATGTCCTTTTCATTTTTCCATATCTTATATAAATTTATAATTATATGAGTACATACGTATTAACTTATTTGTTAAATTTCTGTTTTCTGTATCATTCTATAATGGGCTGCCCTCTCGAAAATATCCAAGATAATTTTTATGTCTTTTTTTTGGAAGAAAACAACTCCATTTTCAGGTAGATAACACCATTGAATGATCATAATTTCCTGCCCAATTTTTTTTTAATTCACTCTAGGCTAATTTAGTAAAATACAATTTTAAAATAGATTTCCATAGGTATAAAAATTATATATTAACTGGAGTTTAAGCTAAGCAAAACAATGAACTCTTTAGAAAGCAGCTAATGAAAGACTCAGACGCTGAGGACTTAATGACTTTGGAAGACAGCTGAATTATATCCACTTGGACATTATAATATATGAGCTTTGGCTTTTATAGATATAATCACATAATAAATTTCATTATTTTTGAGTCCTTAGCAAATATTCAAATTAATAAAAACATGTGCAAAATTGTAATGTCCAAATCAAAAAGGCAAAAAAACTTTCATATTTATTTTTAGAAATTGTCTTTATTTTTAAATGCCCTTGTTTATTTTTAATTTATAATAGAAATATGGATGAGCAAGATGCATGTGGTAGAATGTTACATCAGAAATTACTGTAGCAATTTCTCAGTTTTATTCCAAACTTCCACTATTAACCTAATTCACTTTTACAGTGCATAGTAAGTCAATTGAGTACTGATTACTAAGTTAAATATTCTTGATTTTCAAGAATTAAATGAAAGAAATGATAAAGATGGTATTGTTAAAAACTTGTTTTAAAAATAGCTGAAATGAACTCCTACTACTTGAGGACAATCTCACATCTTACAACAAAAACACTGCAATTGACAGTTATCCAAATAAATTGGAAATGAAGGAAACAACATAGTACTGTATTATTCTAATGACTACTATCAGTTTGTGCTGCAATAACAAAATATGTTAGACTGGGTAATTTAAAAACAACGGAAATGTATTGCCAATAGTTCTGGAGCTCAGGAATTCCAAGATCAAGGTGCAACAGATTTGATTTCTGGTGAAGGCTCTCTGTTTCATAGATGGTGCCTTATTGCTACATCCTAACATAGTAAAAGGAGAAAGGAAGCTCACTCAAGTCTCTTTTATAAGGGCACTAATCTCATTCATGAGGGTGGAATCCCTATGTTGTAATAACTTCCCAAAGGCTCTTAATACTACCACACTAGGTGTTCAATACCATCTTATGAATGTGGGATGATGCTAACATTCTGTCCATAGCAACTAGTACAAAAATTCTTATTATATTCAACTTGTCTTTTGATTATGTATTAAATTATGAATATTTCTTAATTTTTCTCAATATATATTTACATGTAGAGATATATAGATATATAAATATCTATATAGAGAAAGCTGTATTTGGAATTTAAATTAAATATATTTTAATTGGCTAGTAAAAAAAAGCAAAATTGAATTTTTTTTCTTGTAGAGAAAAGTGAGTGCCACAATAATGTAATAAAGTGATGAAATAAGTGTCATGATAAGTAACTAAAAATATAAGAGAAAAAAGCATTTTTCAGCAAGTAGTATGAGGAATCCTAGCTCGTAAAATAAAACTGGCTTTTTAAACTTTAGTATGTCTTGAACATTCAGATGTGAAATATATTTTCATTGCTCTTATTTCATTTTAATTCTTTTTAGTATCAACATTTAGCTGTAGTTTGATATAAAATTCTTTATCTAAAAATTTGAAAGTAGTTATTCTGCATATAACATTTGACAAATTTTAAAATATGTATTAAGATAGATCATAAGCAAAATAAGAACAAGCATATCAAGTTAAAAAAGCATACTTAGGGTCGGACGCGGTGGCTCACGCCTGTAATCCTAGCACTTTGGGAGGCCAAGGCGGGTGGATCATGAGGTCAGGAGATCGAGACCATCCTGGCTAACACGGTGAAACCCCGTCTCTACTAAAAATACACAAAATTAGCTGGCTTTGGTGGCGGGCGCCTGTAATCCCAGCTACTCCGGAGGCTGAGGCAGGAGAATGACGTGAACCCAGGAGGCGGAGCTTGCAGTGAGCCGAGATAGCGCCACTGTACTCCAGCCTGGGCGACAAAGAGAGACTCCACCTCAAAAAAAAAAAAAAAAAAAAGCATACTTGGAAATAAATTATTCCATTTAGATATTTTTCACCTATTAAGTACATATTTGACACATTTAAAAATAGAAAATATATAATTTTGAAAGCCAATTTTACTTTTCTAAGCAATTAATAGATACTTATAAAAGTAGCTATTGAGTGCCTCAACAGTAAATCCATAATTAAATCATAATGCATATATATTTAATATAATATACAAATACTCAATATATTACTATTGCTATAACATATAAATATATAGTTTTGAAAGTTAAGTTCTTTTCCAAGCAAATAACAGTTACAAAATATATAGAGAGTGTCTAAAGTATTATATATTATATACACATATACTATATATATGGAGCAGTATCCAGATAACTAAATCATATCTGTTTGGGAAATTGTTCCAAAAAAACTTTTTTAGAAACAACTCCAAAAGCAGCAAAAATGATTTCCTCCTTAGCTTAAAAATTCACAATTACTATATTTTCTGGGCCAGATAATACCATCCAAGGAACACAAGTTTTGATAAGGTTAGCCTTTTTTGTCAAATTCCACTTGGTACCATCTCAGAAAATGCAATTTTTTTTTAATTTCCCTTGAGTGAGTTTCTTGAATATGAAAAGACAAAATAAATGAAAGTGCTACTTGCATTGAAGTTTAAATACCTAAAATTATTGTTGCTCCTTAAAGACAGCACACTAACTGATCATTGTTAAATTTAAATTCTTCTGTTTTCTTATTTTCTTTTTAAGAGTAAAGTGAAAGGAAGTTCGTTAGGAAAGTAAAGGAATGGCTACTCCACAGGCAGAGCAGTATTGAGGGTTGCTGGTTGGTTTATAAATGTCTTAGGGTGTACACATACACACACTCATACAGAAACACACAGCTTCCACTTAACAATTATTAAAATAACTGTTATTGGGCCTATACCCAATAATAAATGTACCTAGAGTTGTTTTAAATATTTACATTAACTTAAGTAATCACAATTTTGAGGTTTATTATTATTATTACTTTCACTTTACAGATGTAGTCTACAAAGAAATCTGAGGCACAGGGAGGTTATGTCAATTGCCAAATATAGGAGGGTATAACTAGCAAGTATTAGTTTTTGGTTTTGAAACCAGACTTTCAGCTTTTCCTATACTATACTCTTATTTTTTAATTAATTTATTTCCTTTGACTAATCTCTTAGCCAGAAATGGAACACCTGCATAGTTTCTGTGGAGATTCTACTCATACTTCGTTGTAAACGATGAATAGGTATTGTAAAATTAAGACATTGTATATGCCTAGCAATTGTGATTGTTTCAGAAATTAACATATTATTGCATTTGGGCAAATAATGTTGGTTCAGGGCTTTGGTTCAAACTTCGGGGGAAAAAGAACTCTTGCCAGTCAAATTTGAGCCTGAAGCATGTGAGAATAAATATAATCACATTGGCAACTTGACACCATGGGACACCCATATAGAGAGATTGAGAGCCAATTTGAGTGGTAGAGCTCTAGACTGAATCTTTATCACATCATTTGAGACTGAATAAAGCAGTATCCAAAGGCTACTTCTTAGGTCCTGGAGAAAATAAATTCCTGTGTTGTTTAATGTAGTTGGAGTTGGGCCTTGGCCACTTCGAATGATCATTGTTCTACCTATATAAGGAGCTTACAAATGTAACAAAACTTTTGCTTCCTTGAAGCTGTTTTTCATTTTTTTTATATTAACTGAAATTTCCTTTAACAATGATAATGTCATACCTACTGAAAGTCATCTTTTGAGGGTAGGAAATTAGTGTGATTTTGCCACATCCATGGTATCTATAATGCTATCTGGAAAATCAAATGTATTAGTAATCAATAACAATTTTAGAATTAAAATACGTGTTTGAGAAATGAGTATCATGGAAAACATTGGGGATATTAATGTTCATATATGAGTGTTTAACTGCAAATCTTTTGTCAGCATGATTCATTTATTCCTCATCAATGAAATACTAAAATACACAATGAAATCCAAATAGATAACTAAATAATTGCATTGAACTGAGTTGAAGCCAAAGTGTTGCACCACAGATTTATGGTTTATTTTAGTATTTTTAGTATTAATACAATCTGAATTTTATGCCCTTTTTCTTTTCAGTTCTGACAAAAAAATACAAAGTAATATTTTTTTGACCAGCTGTAGTTAAAACATTTTGGTAATGGCATCATAGTCAGTAAGTTAGAAATGTGATAATATTTATTTCCTCTTTTTTCATAAGTACAGATTAGAAAGATTGCTGCAGTTTTTCATCTCAAACCCCTTCCATTCAAACTGCATTCACAAAGAATCTAATGCTTTATAAAAATATTTCTAATGTTGTGTAAATGATTTTAGTCCCCAGAAGTGCATTTATATAAAGAACAGTTATATATGTATGTGTTTGTATGTGTGTGTGTGTGTATATGTGTGTATGTGTGTGTGTGTGTATATATATATAATTTATTTGGGTGTAAATGGTATATTTAAATAGGATATGAAGAAACAAGAAAAGTTAAAAACAATTCTTAGATAAATGTGAAAACCTGAAATCAATAAAAGTTATGATTTAGAGCTGAAGTATGACATTTTAACATTCTAATATACATATTTTATTTCAATACCACACAACCTTTTAAACTGAAATTTTAAGAACAAAATGACTAGTGAAATATAACTTTAATGAACATTTTTATGTAAAATTTAAGAATACAGCTTCTTCTTATGTTTCAATTGGAAAGATGATATTAGTGGTAGAATATACATTTATTCTGTATTCTATCCCTTACTGATATTCTTGCAAATGGTACAATATTTTTGGGAGGTAAGAATTCTACCAGTGAACCACCAGTGCTTCCTGATGGCACAATAATTTTTAATAAAAGTAGGATCAAAATTATTTTGCAATCAATTTGCTAAATATATTGACTTTTTGGAAAGGCAAGGGAAGTCTATATCTGAGTTCATGGCAAGGGTTTCAGTGAACTAAATTGACCCACATAATGAAGTTGAATTCTTGTGTGTGTGTGTTTTGGATACTTGTTTGTCTTTCAAGATTTTTGTTTTCTTTATTCTTTTTAATGAACATAGGCCTTCAAAGTAAACAGCAGAAAGAAACCAGGGAATTGGCAGAATGCTAATTATAAAAGGACATTTTATTAATTAAGATGACATAATTAATTCTTTTATAACATTTTTCTCATTTAGAAACACTACCATCTTCCAAAATCTTCAGTGATGTGTGACTAAAGGAAATAATTTTGATATATTTTTATTTGTGTGTGTTTGGGGTGTGTGTGTGTGTGTGTATATGTGTGTATACCATTGAAAATATATATAATATACTGACTGTTTACCTGAATCAACATAATTATGATATGTGGTGTTATGTGCAGGACTTAAAGATACCCAAGAAACTAAACCATTAAAGAGGAGCAGATCTCACTAGACAAAGAGGATTAGGAAAATCACAAGTCATGGTGTGTAATTCTCATGTTTTCCAGAACAATTGATATTCGGGTGCAACTTCCAGGCCATAGGGAAGTAGTATAAAACAAATTCTTACAAGTTTCAAAAGACACAGTACATTTGAATTACATACTGCATTATACTATTTTGAATTTTTTTAAAAGGTCGTCTATAATAACACTCAGATACTCTAATGTTATAATTTTCTTGAGTAAGCAAAGTAAATTGAAAAATAGAGGTGTCACAGACTAATGCTGGCTGGCTAGTTTCAACTCCATGCTCTGGTATTTGTCTTTAAAAGAATTAAGTTGAGTAATATTAATAATTGTTCTAAGAAAATAGTTTTCTGGGATTTTTGCAATTTGGGACACATTGTAATTGAATTATTACCAGACTGATCAAAATATTCATCCCTGTTTCTGTCTTAACATTTAAATCTGGGATAATTAACTGCCTAGACTAAGTTAGCATTTAAGGCTCTTGAAAAATTATCATGGCAAGTTCTAAACAAAATTTATCTACTATTATAGGCAAGTGGGAGCTGATGTGATTAACTGGAGCTAAAAAATAAATAATAGATGAGAGGACATTTTCTTTAGAAGGAGGTGCTAGTATGTTTATTTTGAGATCTACATTTGTATACATTTAAATCGGTTACATCATAATTTCTTAAGCATTTATAAATTAATTTAATCTGTTTATTTTAATCTATTAACTGTTAGCTATAATGTACACACATTTATAAATTTCACCTCAAAAGTAGACGGTGATTGGATGCAAATTTAAATTGTGCTTAACATTTAGAAAATCCACTTTAATATCCAAATCTTATATACTTAAACCATTTGCCACTATGGAAAAGACACGATTTTATTGCCACAAAAACCTGTGATTCTTAAAAAATTGTTTGTTACCCTCTAAACCTCTAAACTGTACTCATGCTAAAAACATATGGGTTTTATTAAGGGAATTTTTTTCTTAATTATTCTAAGAAATTACCAATTAAAATGTAATTATAGGATGTTTAAAATGAATCGTCTCAAAGGAATATCCAGATGGTCATGAGAAATGGCAATAAACAAAACTTAAAAAATATAGTTCCTCATCTGTTCTTGATGGAGATGTGACACCAAATTATTTTAATAATGTAATTTTCTTTCTTTTTTGTGTGTGTGTACTTTCTTTTTTTTATTATTATTATTTTTTTTTATTATACTTTAAGCTTTAGGGCACATGTGCACATTGTGCAGGTTAGTTACATATGTATACATGTGCCATGCTGGTGCGCTGCACCCACTAACTCGTCATCTAGCATTAGGTATATCTCCCAATGCTATCCCTCCCCCCTCCCCCCTCCCCACCACAGTCCCCAGAGTATGATATTCCCCTTCCTGTGTCCATGTGATCTCATTGTTCAATTCCCACCTATGAGTGAGAATATGCGGTGTTTGGTTTTTTGTTCTTGCGATAGTTTACTGAGAATGATGGTTTTTGTGGCACATATACACCATGGAATACTATGCAGCCATAAAAAATGATGAGTTCATATCCTTTGTAGGGACATGGATGAAATAATGTAATTTTCTAATGTTAATCCAGAAATGTGTTTTCGGTACAAATATCTGGTCATAAAATTTTGTTATGCACGAAATATGACTTTTTTTGTAACAACACAATTTTTAAAAAATTTACATCACTAATTCTCTGGGTGATGAACAAATACATCCCTGAGAATTCTTTCTGGTGGTGGAAACCACAAGTTGCATCACAATATCCCTGTCATACTTGTATAATAATGTAACCTTGAAACATGGCTATACAGAACAGATGAGATTTTTGTGTCTGTGTCTCTTTTAGAGTCAGGTGATTTAGTTCTGCCAAATGGATGTAAGAAAAAGTGGTGTGACTAGAAATTGAGAAGGCTTTCATTTTTATAGAAAACACCCACTTCTCCTGGCTTTTATACTTCTCTATAATTCTAAAGCAGACATAATTACTGGACCTTGATTTGCTACTTTAGACCATCTGATGACCCCAGACCCATGGCTTCGTATAGTAGAGCAACAAGACAAAGGGAGCCTAAAATTCTGACACCATGCATCAGAGACTCACAAAGCCCTGGGCAAATTCATTTTGGCTGCTGTTTAGATGAGAGAGGAGTAATCTTTCATCTTGATGAAGCTACCATTATTTGGAGTTAGACATCACTAGCAGCTAATCTAATTTTAACCAGTCAAAGCATAGCCATTTTATTTTTCCACTTCTGTATTGGGATTTCCATCATGATCATGTCACTGTAATTGGAAGGAACAACCAATCCTTGCTCAGGGTTGCTGTGCACTGTCCTCAGCTGCAAGGCATTTCATACCCTCTAGTCCCTAAATGCATCAGGAGGTATGTCATCATCTTTACCATAAGAAAAATGTCTAAACTTTTCTCAAGAATCACATTTCCTCTTCCTTCCAAACTAGTGAATACTTATTATTCTCTAAGGCAGAAAAATAACATTCTTTTTTCATCCAGGCTTTCAAATTTATGGTCTTGAGTACTTCAGGGCTTAGCATTTTCCACCTCAAAATCATTGAGTCATAAGCTTAAAGATTTGGCTTCCAAATGCAAAATATTTTCTCATGTTTTTGCTGTGACACAAGAGATTTAAATGAAATGACAATAGCACATGAAAAAGTGGAGAGAAGAAATGAAAACTTTAATGTTCATCACAAAATGTTATTCTACCACACATATCAAAAATATTCTGTAGACATGTGTGCTTACAGGTTTAAGTGTTTGTGTGCCTGTATCTCTCTAAGCATATTTTATCCTCCCCTTCCCTGAAAATTAATTACAGGGATTTCACTTTTTAAAGAAACTCTGTATTTTTATGTTAGTTTCAAATACTTCTAGAGGAATACTAACAAAAACAAAAAAAAACCTTTCATAGCATATAGATGTTAAATCCGATGAGTACTAGTTTTACTAATTGTAAATTTAGTTGAATATTGTGAAATGTACATATTTGCTCCAGTAGAAGGTGTTATAGCTTGACATGTATCACTAGATGGTCAGTTTAGTGTCTATGTACATTAGAGTGTTGGAAAAAAAGCAGCTTTTGAACTTAAGAAAATTTAATTTTAAATTTTAAATTGCAGATTTACCAATCATTAAATGTATGCTCCTGGGAAAGCTATTGAGATTGTTAACACCATATTTTCTTCATGAACATAAGAAGAGCACTTGTAATATCAAGTGATTACTGTGTGAATAAGATACAGGGTTTTACATAAAGTAAATAGAAATGCCTACATATATTAGGCCCACATTAAATAATATATTTTCTCTCTTCTCATTTTTTGTATTACCAGTATAGAATTAATGTGGACAAGTTTGTGTATAATTTGTTCAAATTGGTTCATGCTTAATTAACAATTAAAATAAAGTATACCTATCTATGGACTTGGTGTGAATTGTGATGTGCAGGTGGCAGCATGCTTCAATATGGCCTATCAATTTTAATATTTATGGAGAACTAAGTGTTTGAAAAGTAAGCAACTTCAGACAAAGCAAAATACAGGCATCTAATTCAAAGGTATATTTAAGTTAAGGTAGTGTATTTTCCTGAAATAGACTGTGAATATGTAATCCATTTCCATGAGGAAAAATGAAGTGTAGAAAATATTTGGTAGAGTCACGTACAGCAGGACTTAACTGCAAATAAAACTTGCCAAATGTATGGTTTGGCTGTGTCCCCACACAAATCCCATCTTGAGTTGTAGTTCCCAAAATCCCCATGTGACATGGGAGGGATCCAGCAGGAAGCAATTTAATCATGGGAGCAGTTACCCCCATGCTGCTGTTCTTGTCATAGTCATTGAGTTCTCATAAGATCTCACGGTTTTATAAGGGGCTTTTCCCCCTTTGCTCAGCACTTCTCCTTGCTGTCTCTATGTGAAGAAGTATGTATTTGCTGCCCCTTCCACCATGATTGTAAGTTTCCTGAGGCCTACCCAGCCATGCTGAAGTTTATTTATAATGGGAAGAGGTCAATTAAACCTCTTTCCTTTCCAAGTCAAATATTACATCTGTGAATACTGAGGAGGAAAAAAAAATGGAAAGTTTAAAAAACTATTTTTTCAGCAGTATTACAGGAAAAGATTTAGGAGAGAAGTGACTAGCAAATAAGAATTATCACATACATTTCAATAGGATAGTTGCAAAATATAAATAGCCTTTGAGGTATATTGCACTAGGTAAAGAAGATACTTAAGAATAAACTGTTGGGAAAAATTAGTTGAATGTGAGTTTTTCCATACTATATCATCACAATGAGTGATTTGATTGCCAAATTTAGAAGTGCATTTATTTCAGAATAAAAAGGTAAACCTCAATATTCGTCTTCTTTGTTGATTTTCTACGCTTTTCCCCATGGCTAGGAAATATCATGTTGTTCATTTATTTTGTATTTATCATTATTATAATACTATGAATATTTTAAATAATAACTAAAGTTTAACACTTGGTGTAGAGAATGCTATATATACACATTACTTTGTCTTATATACCCCGGGCCCATATTTTTAGTGAAAATGCTGAGACAACCAGTTGTGCACAGATTAATCTGAGAAAGAGGCTAACCTGGAAATGTAAGGGAGCTGACACTCCAATGGGAAATAGAAGCTTGTGAATTATTGTACCCTTCTTTCATGTCTCAGATAATTCTAAAACTCACTCTACAAGGGGATCCTTCATCAACACAAAACAATAGTGGCTTCAGGAAAATTAAACTCTAGTTGCACACAGGGACAGAGTCACTCTGCAGTCAGTGATTAAAAAAAAAAATCTTAGATTAGCCAGTACAAAGTCAAAGCATATTGTCAAAGTAAAAATACCTCAGTGGGAGTATTTAAAAAGACACAACCTACTGTAAGCAGAAGGAAGACTCTCCCGGAAATCAAGCCAAGATGTAATCCTAAAGGTATCCAAAATATACAAATGGGACAGAATATGTAATCTCAGGAGCTCTCCTCAACAAACTCCTGGAGAGGGAACAGCTGCAAACTGAGGACTTTAGAATCTCCAGTGATAATTAAGTGGAAGAGCCTGAGAATCTTGAAGATACAAATTTCCTTTAGCCTTTTAAAAAAGCAGAAACAACTTCTTTACCCTCAATAGAGGAAGAAGAAATCAGCTACCCTTCAAGTAAAAGCCCTGCAAACTTTTCAGCCAAAGCCAGTATATGCCTCAGATTATGTTGGAGTGGATTTTGAAAGGGTTGATCCGGTGAGTGAAAACTATAGAAGTTGGTAGGGGATAGTTTACTGAAATGTGAGTATTTACCTGTATTTTATACATAACGTCTTGAGAAAGATGCTCTGCACTCTTTTAAAATGCTCTAGCTACATGAAGTTTGGAAATAAGAATTATTATAGTCAATGGGGCAGGGTTCAGGTAGCTCTGAAACACACTTCTAAGGGAGACCACAAAATTTACCACCTAATTATGTTCCCCAGAAGGATCCAGAAGATACCCTTCAATGAAAGGTAAGTAACAAATAAGAATAAACATTCTTTTTATGAAAAGAATGCAAAGGTGAGGAGCACCAGCAAGTTTGAAAGGCTCAGTTCTGGTTGCTTTTGTAAACCAAAGTTAACAGTAAGAGATGTCACCTTGGAAATATTCTCCCTAATTTCATTGGAATTAATAAGGATTCTGAAATTTGGGAAACCTTCGGGTTCCAATTAACTGACAAAATAAGAAGAGTGTAATAACCTTAATGGGCAACAAGGCTGGAGTGGCACCCTGGGTGCCTTGACCTACAGGGATCAGTAGTAATGCTAAAAAACTATGGTCTCCCTAGGTGCAAGATACTTCTACTAGTTCTCTACTAATTTATGGGGAATTGAAAAACTGAGAGCTGAGAGTAGAAGACTGGCACAAGCTGCTACAATCACATTCCCTAAGTAGTTTTCAAATCTAAGTCAAATAAAGAAAATATATTCCAAAACCCCTGAAATGCTATAGTAAATATCTGAGACAGGGATTTTTCCAATACTTTCCTAAAAGGATCTATTGCTATTAACCAAAAGAGTAGAAGCAAATGAACAACTTTACCTTTCAAGGCTGTTAGTATCAGGTAGGTTTTGAGGTCGAAATGGCACCATGGGACCCACAAAATACCATAATGGTGCTCCATCTAGATATGAATTTATGGAGTTCAAGAGATATATGGAATTATGACCCTTATCCATCTCAAGTGGTTACAATGGTCTGTGGACCCACTCTCTGTTTACTTCATTGTCTTACAATGCATAATTAGAAACGATAGAGTTAGCTGCTATCACTAAATGCTATATATGGTAGGAAGAACCAACTATAACGTTCCCACCCCAACACACACACACACACTATCTAAGATAGAAAATAATATCAATATTGTACCAAAATGTACCTGCAGAGATTAGCACTAGCATCAAAAACATTATGTGATGGTGCTCTCCATAGTAGTCACCATTGTGGTTTTCAAAATAAGCAGATGGGTCTTGGAGAATAATGGATAAGTACTATGAAATTAATCATTTCCAATGCCAGCCGTTATGTAAGGAGTAGTATCTTCATGGACATTATTAAAAGAGCTTCTGGGATTCGTTATGTGGCTATACATCATGGAAATGCATTTTTCTCCATATCTGTCATTAAAGACAATAAAAATATTTTATGTATGAAAGACAGCAATACATATTTACTATATTTTCCCAAAGCTTTTAATTGCACTTTTTTTGGTTAAATTATAGGCCTAAAGGATCTTGATATTCTTGATATTTCATAGACATCATGATGGTTCAATTTTATTAATCACATTATACTAAATGAACCACATGAGGAGGAAGTAGCAGGTGAGCTGGTTACCCTAGTAAGACATGTGCATGCTGAAAGTGTGAAATGAACCCCGCAGACATTTTGGTTATGCTATACAGATAAACTGTTTAGCAGCCCATTGACTGAAAGCATGGTAGACATATTCTCTAAAATTAAGGAAGAATTGTTGCAGTTTCCAACCCTCCAAATTAAAAATAGACACAGTATTCAATGGACTTTTTTGCATTCTGAAGATAGAATATACCACTCTTGTAAACTTGGCATTCCTCTGAATCAGATGACCCAGAATGTGGCCAGTTCTGAGGGGAGCTCAGAGTATAGAAAAACTCTACAACAGCTCCTGGGTGTGATTTCAGTCTTAATTTCCAGCATGTATGAAGTAATTAGAAGTAACCATAATGAATAATATTGTCAAAAAGAGTCTATTCCAGAATACATAAACGGATTCTTACTTATTGAAAGGGGATCCTTCATCAACACAAAACAACGAATCTGCCTTACAGTGGAAGATACATACAAGTGATATGCAAATTGGAAACATATCAGAGGTTTGCCTAATACAATCTCAAGTAAATTGCTAACTGAGGGACAAGGTAATGTGAGACTGAGGCTCTGTCAATCAAGAAGTGGGAAATGCAGTGAACCAATTGCTGATTTGTGGTGAGGAATAATTAGAATAAGTGAGTCTGGAAACCAAGGCCAAAATATAACATTACACCTTTTCACCATCACTTGGCAGCAACTCATCTGTGAAGATTGTGTCTCCCATTCCATCAACCTCATGTTCAAGACTCGAAGCCTTGAATCTCAAGACAGGAGGAGGCAGTAGTGTGCCTATCAAGTGGCATAGTAAATATTTTATTTGATCTGAGGTTTTGACTAACCCTGATCTTCCGTATCTTCTTACACTAGTGAATCAGACTAAGAAAGGATTTACCATAGTAGTAGGGGGCACTGAGCTTCATAAAGAATAAGAGACTGGTTTGCTCTTATGAAATAAAAAAGGAACACATAAGTGAAAGACAAGGGATTTCATAAGAAGTCTGTTGGTGCTTTCATGTCCAGTAATTGTGAATGGCCAATTTTATGAACTCTGACCTTACAAGAGAAAAATGACTCAAGAACCTAATGTTTTGAGAGAAAAATTTAGTCACCTAGCCACAGGAAAAGAGAATCTAAAATAAATATGGGAGAAGTGATAGCCTTGTGACAAATTCCTCTAGTGGGGAATGTAGCCAGAACTTTTACCTTTCCTATAAGGGTAGCATTTCTCTTACAAAACAACAGCGTTTCTTACAAAAGAACTGTGTGATTTATTGTGTTTAGTGCAAATTGCAAGCTTATTTTTGTTCGTAGGGGGTGTTTCAGACACCTCTTGACATCCTCTGGGGTTTTTTTTTGTGTGTTTTGTTTTGTTTTTGTTTTTTTCTGTAGCCAGAGCTATGGCAACTGGCTGGATACACTTTTAAACTGACAGGACCTTAACTCAGTTACAATGTATTGTACATATCTCTCATTTCCTGCCTTAAGTCTTCTCTGTGGCCACTGAATGATTCGCTTGCAAGAAGCAATTTAGCTATTCTTATGCACATCCAAACACAGAAATTATGGTTATTTGTTATACTGTATAAACTATTAAACACATTCAACATAAATGGGTCAGAGTAAAATTCTTCTCTCATAGTGAAAATTATGAGACAAAAGTTGTGGAAATATTTCTCTAATGCATGATGGTGAATAATTTAGAAATAACCATTTCTATCAAATTTTATTCTTTAAAACTCTTGTTCACCATATTATCAGGAATTGTGATGAGAAGTAAATGTATTTTATTAACGTTTTATCCTGAGTATTTAGTACTAAGCTGAAGATATTTTTGTAACATGAAATTCCTAAGTTTAAATTTGATAGTATTTTGTTTATAAGCCTCTTTAAGTAAATTATCCTTTATTTTTATATCATTTGAGTTATAATCATAGAATATATTAATACTTTCTAAAACTTTAAATGTTTATAAAGAAAAGCATTAAAATAGTATTTGTCAATACATTCACTTTAGTATATATAAGTGACATGGATGTATGTTCCAAAGTATAAATTATAGTGAAGCAATATATGATTTGACAGTATGAGAATCAAATGCACGGAGGCAGGAAGCCTTTTGTGCTTCAGTGCAGATATTAAAAGTAGTGCAATAAAAGATTATGAGACCTTTTTAGTTGCCTGAGTGAACAGATTTGAACTCCTGAGAGGTGCCCTTGGGTGGAGTTATAGATTTCTATGCTTCATTATGAACTGTAGATTTTGACCTATGGAGAACTGTATTAATTGTCTAGGGTCGTTTAAACAAATGATATAATAGTGTAGGAGGCCATTACTCTAACTTACCATGCCATTTTAAAGAGAGTAGATGAGGCAATTAGCCATAAACAGAGAGTGGAGTGTTACCAGCTGTGGGTGGATCAATAAGTGTTAGTATCTAAGCACACATTAGCCAATGATACACTATAAACAATTTGGAAGGCAGATCAGGATGAGTTCATATTGCCAAAATATGAATTAATTATACCTTAAAATTTTACTTGGCATTTAATATATTTTATTTTTCGATTTATTCAAATATTGAATGAGAGATACTAATTAATTGTAATTGTGTTTTAGAGCAAAAATTTTAGACAATACTTATAGTATATTGGGACAGAAAGAAACCAGACTATTTTAAAGATGGTTAATGCAAAGCTAAATTTACTCTTGGCACCATTAGCCTGGTTTTAAATGATATTTCTAATACCTTTCACAGTGAATCAAAATCCGTAATTATTGTAAACTGATGCTTGGTATTATATACCTAGTTTTCATTGGAGTCATTCACCTCAGTTTCCTTGATTTTAAATGCAGTGATCCATCCACTAAATCTCATGGTCTTTTATGAGGCATAAAAGTATAAAAAATATCACAAATGAAATATTCTACAAACAGGTTTCAGTCTCTTTTTGAGTAAATAATTCATTCTTTCTTTTTCTTCTTGCTTACATTCTGAAGTTCTGCCTAGTAGTGGAAGGTGGCAGAATGCTGTGGGTCATAGGAGTTGCGAGTTATTTATAGGAATGAAGGAGAATAAATCTTGAAATACAGAGTAAGAATTTTGATATTAGATGCCACCAACATTGACAAATGTATCCTATATGCATCTTTATATTTAACCTTTTTCATTTATTTATTTATTTTAATTTTTTTTATTATACTTTAAGTTTTAGGGTACATGTGCACAATGTGCAGGTTAGTTACATATGTATACATGTGCCATGCTGGTGCGCTGCACCCACTAACTCATCATCTAGCATTAGGTATATCTCCCAATGCTATCCCTCCCCCCTCCCCCCGCATAGTATTAGTGGATTTTTCTCCGTAATTTAAATAGGCTGGGTAAATATCCTATGCAATTCTCTACACTGCCACACTTCTATTAGTACTATGTGTATTTAAAACATGTACACACACATATACATAATCTCAATAGGATATTTGCTATTGGCTACGAATAACTGGTGTTCAAATATCTAACTCCAAGTTCCAAATAAATGTTTGGCTTTCAAAGATCTAGCTATACATTCCAACCACTCACTTACAGTATATTCTCATATAGAGATTTTAAGATGAAAATTGCGTCATAAAATTTCTGCCCATTATAATATTTCTGCTAAACAATTCACAAAATTCTAGTATGGTAAATCTGAAAGAAAGAAAATGCCATGTGTTTGTAGACACAATAGTAATTTTATAACTCTGCAAGGATGTATGTGCATACCTCTCTGTATTATATAGGTATAAATATGCATATAGATAATTTTTATCATATTTAATATAAAGAAGTGATTATATTAAGAACCGAAATGCCCAAAATATTGAATGAGAAATAAAACAAAAGAAAATTAAAATAGGTTCCTTTACATATCCCAACACTAGATTTACTCTACTGATATCTATCTGTGCCATTGTGGAAAGTCAATTTCCCTACAAACTTTGTGGAAATAACTACACCAATTTTCCCTTGGTTTGGTGACTGTCTCACTGTGGCTTTCACTCCATTTAATAAAGCAACACAATACTGATTTCTGTTCCTTTGACTGACTTTTACTTATGTCATATCTAATTTTCTTAGTAATATTTCAGACTACTTATTTTTTTGCTGCCTGGATTGCCATTCTGCTTCTCATATTTGAACACTGACAGCATGAAGATTTACCCCACATCTAATAAAGCTGGCTTGACTAATGGTTAAAGGACAACACAGAAGAAGCACTAGTTGTTTTATCCAGTAATCAATGTCTATTTTAAATCTTAGATGGTAAAGTGACAATTTTACCAACTTAACTTTGCAGTTAGCCAATAAGTGACGGTTTTATTTTGTGATGATAGAAGCATATGGAGTATACAGGTAGTTTCTTAAATTTGATGCTTGATTAGACCTGATTACTATATCTCTTATAAAAGTGAGTGATATGAATATATAATATTATGTGTATATAACGTATATGCACACGTTATACAACTAATGTGTGTATGTCTATATATGTGTGCGTGTGTGTGTGTGTGGCAAGACTTTTTAAAGGTAATTCACATGCTAAAGCAAAACTCAGTGAGTTTTATTCTTTGATTCAAAGCAGATTTTCTGTCTCTCTTTACTCAATTCTGATTTCAGGGTCTATTTAAGTTTTGTGTGATAGACTTCTGCATTTGAAATAAACTTTTAAGCTTCTTTACTGTAGATTTTCCAGTTCCTTGCATGTAATCTTTATAGGATATTTGTTATTGGCTACAAATGGTTGGCTTTCAAAGATCCAGCTTTAAGTTCCAGCTAAATAAAAGTGAATTTATTGAGACTCAGAAGAGGAAAACAAGGCCTATAGTGCTTGTCCTAAACATCATCTAGAAAACTAACAGACAAAAACAAATTGTACTTACACAATTGAGAAATCATATTTACATTTTAAAGGTAATATAAAACATTTTTTACTGTTACATGAAACAACATTTGCCTAAATTCTTAACAAAACATTATATATAGTTTGTTTTAGTCAGTTTATTCTGTAACCATGTAGTATATTTTTGTTGAAAAAACTTTCGTGTAATCCTTGTTACTCCACTTAATTTTCCTAGCCCAAACCAAATAGTACTTTCTGGCATATTTTAAAAGTTTAGCATTATGAGACTATCCATTGAAAAAGCAAATATAACAAAAAGGAGTATAAGAATCTTAATATACTTTACTTTACAAATATTGGATATTATTTCTTAAAAAGTCTGAGCTTGTACATATGCATTTTCTGTCCTGAATTTGATATTGGACTTCTATCACATTTATAAAGAATCATGAGATGTCTGTTGATGATATAAGCAAGATCACTGCATCTGGAAACTTTTAATACACACACACACACACACACACACACACACACACACACACACACTCTACTTGAAATTGTGCGGGTATAGAGGTTAACCTAACTTAAAGATAAGTACTTCTTAATATGATATTATTTTTCTAAATAAAACATGTTTATTAGGTACTTCACCTTAATAAAAAGCATTTATGCAACAGCTTTTAAAATAAATTGAACAGACCAATGCTCTGAATATACCAAATATTTTTTTTCAGAATAAATGTTAGGTGGAAACTCAGTGGCATTTTCTTTTGTACAGAAGATTAAATCATAGATATTACATTGACATGACATTTTACATCCTGACATGCCATGCTTTACTATTTATATAAGTTAAATTCAGTGAAAGTGATTTCTCTTTGTAGCTTCCTCATGAATCATAATGCAATTGAATGTCCTTGGATGCAATATTAGATTGATTATCCAGAACTGGTTAGAATCATTCAGGTATGGAAGACCTTTAGCCTTCCAGATTCCTAGGAAATTTCTAATTAAAAATTGTGGTTCTTTTATTTACAGTGCATTTCAAAATGTTGGCCTAAAATGAAGGTAGACAAACCTTTAAATTACCAAACTTTCTTTATTTTATGATCAGAATTTCTAGAATCTCAAAGCTCAGATTCTTTCTAATGTGTAGATTCCATCTAAAACAACTCTGAAATGTCCTCCTATTATCCAGTGAATCAATATTGTAAGTAAATACGAATATATCTTCTGAAAGACTAATGTTGAGCATTTAAATTAAAAAATTGAAAAATATTTGAGAAATAGACCAACGACTCTGTTAACAAACCTTGAGAAAACAATTCCATCCTTATATTTATAATAGGAGAATCAAATGATATCCCTGTGGAAGGGGGCTTTGGCAAGATCTAATAAATATGTATGCATTTATATAATTTTTATATACACACACATATATATGTATATCACATTTGTTATCGACTAATTTATTCCACTTCAAGGAATATTAATAATATCACAATCTTGGTTGTGACATCTTAATAAGATGGTTTTCTTATCATTATCTTAATACAATAATTAAATTAAGAATGTTTTCTTTTTAATATATGGGTATGTGTGTAAAAACAGACTTACATGTATACACATACTTATGTTTGCAAAAGCAAATTGCAATGGGAATAGAGGCAGCAATGAAAGTAGCTTGGAGCAAATATGGAGGGGAGTAAAATTCTCTGGGAATAAGTTTTTCAATATTTTATATTTTGAATAAGTAAAGGTTTACATATAAAAACAATATAATTAAAGCAAGTAGAAAAAAAATCTGTTAAATTGAACAGAAAAAACACAAAACAATTCACCTATACAACACATCAAAATAATAAAAATATTAAATGTTACCCATAATTTTTGTTACCAGTAATAGCGATAATGCAATTTAAAGCTGTTTTGTAAAATATTATATGAAAAAACATATGAGCAAATATACTGATATTTTAAGAAGTATGATTCTCAATGTAAGAGATATAGTGATTGAATAAAACAGGCCAAGAAAAGCTGTAGTATTAAATTTGAAGCACAAATAGTAGTATAAAGTGTTATGTGTGTGTGCATGTAATTATGTTACTTCATAGCAAGAGCATATATAGCTAATTTCATTCTAATTACACACTGCGCACTGAGTAATCAGAATATACATTTAAATTACCCTTGTTCATGCTCACTAATGGGATGCAAGTCTTCTTTGAAGAAAATAATTTCTTTTCAAGTTCCGATAGAGGGGAAGCACCAGGTGGGAAATACTGTTTTTAGAAGTTTCTTGGGACTACTAGCATCATTTCAAAATGATAAAAATATTATGAATAAATGGGCTTTCAGTGGTCAAATTTGACCTGTAATCAGCAAAATGGTGATCATAATTGACTATAAAACAATGAATTTTTAAAAAATCCTTTAGAGAAATGAGAAAAGTGAAAAGTGATAACAACCCTTCTTTACAGGATAACTCTAGATAATTAGTGAGACAATAATAATGCACCCGCAAAATCACTGTTTGAAACCTTCCCTGAAATAAATGGTTCATGTGAGGAATATCAATGTGTGCTAAAATTATTGAATGACACTTTTTTGGAATTAGAATATTAATGGTGTCAAAAAGCATCTCTGCAAAGATAAATTACCTAATCACAAAAGGAAAAATGTGCTTATATATTGGAAAGATCTGGCAGTTACTATCTTGATCAGCTGTTCAAATTTATTTTCCTTAATATCAATATAGCAATCATTATGTTCCTCCAAATGAAAAGTATTCATAATCAACTAGAAATGAATGCAGTAATTTATGAGACATATATTCTATCTTTTAGAAGAAGGCATGGGTATGTTTCCTATTGTACAAGATATACATTTACTGTATTCACTGAAAGCACTGGTTGTTTTATTATTATCATTGTTCAGAGGTTTAAACATAGGTGAAAGAACATGTAATACCTCTGCACTGACCAGAAAATTGCATAGGGTCACTGCTATACAGTTGCATGCATTATAGGTGGGAAACTGGAAACTTGCTCAGAATACATTTCTCCATGTGGTTTGCATTAAGAACTATTCCAAGATCTCTCAATGACCCTGAAAGAAAATGAAGTGAAGAAGAAACCTTCTTCTGTGAAGGAAGTTACAGGCAAATTTGAGCAGAGTCAAGATTTTTGGATTTTTGGTGTTTTCAATCAACAGCACTGGCACAGCAGACTGCTAAAATTGGTAACAATGCACAATTCAATTGCTGAGATTTACTCAAGCTTCCAAGAAAGCTGCTGAAAAATCTCTGTGGTGGCAGCTTCTGATAAGATTGCTGAAATTCACTGTGGCTTCTAGGTGATCTCCTGTGAATCACCAATTTCTGACATATTTCTGTGATTTAAGCTCCTTTTGACTTACCAACAGTTTTATTATCTCTAAATTCCTATGACAAACCTTGTTCTAGGGTATACCTAGAACAGACATATTTTGCTCTTCTGACCATATTCTCGCTCATTAAATGACTTGTCTATATTATATTTTAAGGGATTAATTTTTAGATAAATTTAATTTCTCAGTTTTGAAATATATATCAAGGAAACACAAGTTAAATCATGACATGCTATTACAATTTATGTCTGACTTAAGTTGGGAAGTATCCTGAGGTAAGGAACTCTCATATACTGATAGTTGGAACTGAAAAAATAAAATGTAAAACTTATAGGCATTAATTAGGAAATAAGAAAAAGGTGCATAATTCTGACCCACCAATTTTACTCCTGCTTAAGTACCCTACAGCAATGTTTACACCTGTTCACATCTGACATGTACAAAAATGCTCATAGTAGCAGTTTTCATTGTTTTTTAAAAGACTATATGCAATCCAAGTATCTATCAGCCAAAGAGGATGGACAAATAATTGTGGTATATTAATATGTAAACCACACAATAATTTAAATGAAATATAGATATGGCAGCAAGAAGGGTGAAACATGAAAACTCAATAGTAAGCAAAGATGCAACACGAAAAGAAACACTGAGATAATACATTGATTTATATAATTAAAAAAACAATGCTCTACTTTTTTGTAGATATCCATATAAGAGCAAAGGACATAAAGAAAAAAATGATAATTACAAAGCTAAAGATAACGGTTGCTTCACAGATAGAGAAAGGGTTCTGATAAGTGAAGGTAAACATGGAACTTTGGGTGTTATGTAAATATGCTATTATTTGGCACCTGTGTGATTATATTGGCTTGTGATTTATAATATTTTTTCTTTAAGTGTTTCTCTGTGTTTGTGTTTGTCTGTCAGCCTTCTTTCCATATAAAATATCACAGTTTTTTAAAGTTTCCTATAAAAAAACAAAACAAAAACAAAGAAACAAACAAAACACAACAAACAACAAATCAACAAACAAAAAAGGCAGAGCAGGAGTCATCAAGATTAGCAAGTTTTCTCAGCCAACTGCAGATTACTTTCTACAATGTCAAAGCCATTATAAATATTTCACTGATTATTATTCCACTGATCATACAAATACTTATTTATTCTTATAATAAGAGAATAAAGAAATTTACCAACAAAATGACTGAATCAAATATGCCCAGAAAAATATACATTACTCATGTTGGAAATTATAATTGTTAAAGCCATGCATATACTTGTGACTTTTCCCATTTTAACATATTTACATAGGAGGATATAAAATTAGCCATGAATCTCAATTTGCTGAGAAATTCTGCATCTCCAACATTTATTCTTCTAGGCTTGCTAGGTTATGTGTAAACAGGTGATCATAGGTTTTGGTTTTGGAGAAAAATACATTTTCTTAACCATAGCAGCTATCACCCTCATATTAGGCAAACATGACCTTACTTTGCAGTCATTAAAAGTGTATTTATTGTGTGAGTTGCTTTATTAAAACATCTCTTGCCTTTAGTGAGAATAACGTTTTAATTAGAGTTACTCTCTTTCCCTCTAACTGTTAATCTTTCTCATTCTCTTCATAATTATGGTTGGAATATTGGCTAATAAAATCTCTACTAGACTTCTTCAAAAAGCAAGCATAAAGCAAAGGAACATACCATTTTCATACCCAAACTCTTTTTTGTAATGGAGTTGAAATTGTTTTAACTATTGAGCTCAATATTCAATACTTTGACCTTTTTTAAAAAAGCTTAAATTTATTTATTTTTGTATTAGAAGAATTAACCACACAAACAGTCTGTAATGCTTTAAAGCATATCCTAAATACCATTGATTTAATCTGGTTCTAAATAAAATCAGAAGCCATTCAATGTTTTTGAAGTGAGTAGTGATAAAATTTAACCTATAATGTGGTATGCTCAAACTGGACACATAAAATTCATATATACTATATCTATCCTTAACTCAACCAAAACTTACCTTATAATGTGAGGAAAATTTCTTTCATTTTTTAACCTTGTGACTGATCCAGAATTTATTCATTTTGAATTCCTTCTCAATACTGAAGATAACATTGTTTTTTTCTAATTAGGTAACATTTTGCCAACTCATAGGATTTGAGTACGTTATAATTTACCCAGTGTTTTCCAACAGGCAGAAAGCTACTTTTTGTTTCAAAATCTCTTGCCAATTGAGAAACAAATTTTTGAATTCTGGGTGTATTGATTCATTGTGACTTGTTGTATTCTACAAAAACATTGCCCTTAGATGATTAAAGACAATAAAATAATTTTTTCATAAATATATTTGACAATTGCAGGTATATTTGTTTGAGAAAGTTGCATTACCTAAAGGGCAATTTTTTTGTTGTTTAAAAACATCTTAAAAAATGAGAATGATCTACTTTAAAAGGTTATACAATTAATGGATTTATGTATAAAATCTATGTTTATTGTTCTAATAAGAAATTAGCAGTGTCAAACGATTGCAACTGCATCTGAACAGATGCTTTTCCTTCTATTTATTAAAGAAATGAAAAATTTGAGCACTTGTGTCAAAACTGAAGTACAGTAAAGGAAACCACATAACAACTATATTTTTTAGAATATTTGATGACTTATCACAGGTGAAATAAGATTGATATGCCATACCACTTTTGTTTGCTGAGTAATATGGTTTTCAGCAATTTTCCTTCATATTTTCAAAGGTGGAATATGTCATGTTTTTTAAACTGTTAAACAACAGAGGAAATTAGAAAACTTCTTAGTTCAGTTTAACTAGATATTACAATTGGTATTTAAAATGCATTGCAAATCAATACTGAAGACCACTCTCATTTTCCAATATAACTGCAAAATTACCAACTAAAGTATTAGGACATTAAGCTAGCAGTTTTGAGTATTTGCAACAGAAAAAACTTGCCAATCCTTCATCTAGACAATCAAAAAAACAATAAATCAAAAATTGAAATGTGTCACTTTCCATTGCATACTCTCATCATGGTCCATTTTAAGGTAAAAATTGGATATCATTGAACACAGTTAGGAAGAAATACACATGTGATTCTATAGCATTTCTGCTATACAAATGCAATAGGCATATATAACCTCAAAGTCATGTACAATAATTAAATTTAGCGAAATAATTAGGAAGAAGTGGTAACTTTTGAGTATTTGTTATCTTTCTTTTAATATAATTTATTTAATTGTAACATATAATTTCACATGTAAAAACTCTCTATTTAACAACCAGTGTAAAAAATTCCCAAGTATTTAACAGTAGGCTCCTGTGAGCTCATACAAGTTAGATCTGGCATATCACTGCATTCATTCATTTATTTATACATACATCTTTGTTATATATCTACGTATGTAATTATCCAAACAAATATTAAGCAGTTTGTGGAAGCCCTGCATTATACCAATATATCCATTTTGCCTTCTGTAGAGAACATAAAATTCAGCTTTGATTATGTTTAGGAGCAAAGACCTCTTCCATGGTATAGATTTTTTAAAAATAGTCAGAAAAATTATTTATAAGTCCCTGTCCATAAAGAGGTATTATTTTATCATATATTTAAGGAAAATATTTAATGGGAGTTTACATTATAGTTTTCAGTATCTCTTCATACATCCAACTACCCACACGAAATAGCAATAAAATAAAAATCACAAAAATATATATGTCTCTAGAGAAGAAAACAAAATCCTCTTATATATGAGACAACAACAAGGAAAAAGTAAGGCTTGTATAAAATGTATTATACAAGATGATATTATACAAGATGTATTATAAAGATGATACAAACGTAAATGTTTCTAATTTGGCATAAAATATTAATTGGTTGAAATTCTATAAATAGGCTTCGTTTCATATTGTTTCAGAAAATTAGTTCTTTATGGGATATCATTTTTATTTTAAAGATGAAGAATCTGCAGTGCAGAGAAACTTTGACACTTCAAAGTCAAGAGAAGTGCCACTGGTAGACAGAAAATGAAAGAGATAGGATGCAAGTTTAAGCTCGAAACCACAGTGCTCTCTGATGTCTTTCACGATTACAGTGAAGAAACTCAAGGACCTGGCAAAGGAGATAGAGTATTATACTTACTCCCATTTTAAGAAGGTAGAATTAAAGCTCAAGTGGCTGTGACTTGCCCCAAACAACAAAGTTAGTAGCAGATTCTGGGGCAAAGGCAGTTATGCAAATATGACTCTCATAAGACCTTCAGATTCAATGCCATCTCTGACTTTTCTTTCTGTTCTTTTTTTTTTTTTTTTTTCCAAATTTCATTTTAGGTTCAGGAATACATTGCAGGTTGTTATATAGGTAAAATTGTGTCATGGGAGTTTGTTATACAGATTATTTTGTCACCCAGGTACTAAGCCTAGTACCAAATAATTATTTTTTCTTTTCCTTTCTCTCCTCCCAACCTCCACTTTCAAGAAGGCAACAGTGTCTGTTGTTCCCCATTTTTCATGTGTTCTCATCATTTATCTCTCACTTTTAAATGACAACAGGTGGTATTTTGTTTTCTGTTCCTGTGTTAGTTTGTTAAGGATGATGGTCTCCAGTTTTTGTTGTTGTTGTCATTGTTTTTGAGACAGAGTTTGACTCTTGTCACTTGGGCTGGAGTGCACTGTTGGGATCTCGGCTCACTGCGATTTCTGCCTCCTGGGTTCAAGTGATTCTCTCGCCTCAGCCTCCCAAGTAGCTGGGATTACAGGTGCTTGCCACCATGCCCAGCTAATTTTTGTATTTTTAGTAGAGACGGGGTTTCACCATGTTGGCCAGGCTGGTCTCGAACTCCTAACCTCAGGTGATCCACCAGCCTCGGCCTCCCAAAGTTCACAAGTGTGAGCCACCATGCTCGGCCAGTCTCCAGTTTTATACATGTTCCTGCAAAGGACATAACCTTGTTCTCTTTTATGGCTGCATAGTATTCCATGGTGTATATGTACTATATTTTATTTATCCAGTCTATCATTGGTGGGCATTTAGGTTGATTTCATATCTGAGATATTGTGAACAATGTTGCAATGAATACACATGTGAATGTGCCTTTATCATAAGATTATTTATATTCTTTGGATATTTACCCAGTAGTGGGACTGCTGGGTCAAATGGTAGTTCTGTTTTTAGATCTTTGAGGAATTTCCACACTGCTTTCCCCAATGGTTGAGCTAGTTTGCACTCCCACCAACAATGTATGAGTGTTCCCTTTTCTCCAGAACCTTACCAGCATATTTTCATCATAGTCATTCTGCCTGGTGTGAGTTGTTATCTCATCGTGGTTCTGATTTTTAATTCTCTAATGCAGTGATATTAAACTTTTCATTTTTTTTTGGTTGCACATATGTCTTCTTTTGAGAAGAGTCTGCTCAAGTCCTTTGCTCATTTTTTAATGAGGTTGTTTGTTTCTTTCTTATAAATGTGTCTAATTCATTATATATGCTGGATATTGGACCTTTGTCATATGCATAGTTTGCAAATATGTTCTCCCAATACGTAGGTTGTTTTTATTTTGTTGATAGTTTCTTTTGCTGTGCAGAAACTATTACGTTTAATTATAGTTTTGAGTTTTACATTTAAGTATTTAATTGATCTTGAGTTGATTTTTGTATACGGTGTAAGAAAGGGATCCAGATTTAGTCTTTTGCATATGGCTTGCCTGTTGTCTCAGCACTATGTATTTAGTAGCGAGTCCTTTCCCTATTGGTTGTTTTTGTCAACTTTGTCAATGATCATATGGTTGTATATTTGCAGCCTTATTTCTGGGCTGTCTATTCGGTTCCATTGGTCTATGTATCTATGTATGTTTTTGTACCAGTACCACGCTGTTTTGGTTACTGTAGCCTTGTGTAATAGTTTGAAGTCACTTAGAATGATGCCTCCCATTTTGTCGTTTTTGCTTAGAATTGCCTTGGTTATTCAGCCTCTATTTCTGCTTCTATGTTAATTATAAGAGGTTTTTTACAGTTCTGTGAAGAATGTAATTGGTAGTTTGATGGGCATAGCATTGAATCTATAAATCATTTTGGGAAATATGTCCATTTTAATAATATTGCTTTTTGTGATCCATGAGCATGGAATGTTTTTTCCACTTGTTTGTATCTTCTCTGATTTATTTAAGCAGTGTTTTGTACCTCCTATTTTAGAGATCATTCACCTCCCTGGTTACCTGTATTCCTAGTTATTTTATTCTTTTTGGCAATTGGGATTGGGATTGTATTCCTGATTTGGATCTCAGCTTCACTGTTGTTGGTAAGTAAAAATGCTAGTAACTTTTGTACACTAATTTTATATCCTAACACTTTGCTGAAGTTGTTTATCAGCTGAATGAGCTTATGAGCTGAGACTATAGGATTTTCTAGACATAGGATTGTGTCATCTTCAAACAGGGATAGTTTGACTTCCTCTCTTCCTATTTGGAGGCCCTTTATTTCCTTCTGTTGACTGATATTTCTGGTCAGGATTTCCAACACTTTGTTGAATAGGAGTGGTGAGAGAAGGCATCCTTGCCTTGTGCTGGTTTTCAAGGGAAATGCTTCCAGCTTTTGCCCATTCAGTATGATGTTGGCTACAGGTTTGTCATAGACAGCTGTTACTATTTTGAAGCATGTTCCTTCATTGCCTAGTATATTGAGAGTTTTTAACATAAATCCATTTTGAAATTTATCTAAAGCCTTTTCTGAATCAGTTGGGATAATCCTGTGTTTTCTGTATTTAATCCTGTTTATGTGATGAATCACATTTGTTGATTTCCATATGTTGAACCAATCTTGCATACCAGGGTAAAAGTCTACTGGTTCATGATGGATTAGCTTTCTGATATATTGCTGCATTCGGTTCGCCAGTATTTTGTTGAGGATTTTTGCATCAATGTTCATTAAGGATATTGGCTTGAAGTTTTTTTGTTGTTGTTGTTGTGTCACTGCCAGGTTTTTGTATGAGGATGATGCTGGATTCATAGAATGAGTTGAGGAGGGGTTCCCATTCCTCAATTTTTTTGGTATAGTTTTAGTAGGAATGACACTAACTCTTCTTTGTACTTATGGTAGAGTTTGGCTATGAATCCATCTGGTCCTCTGCTTTATTTTGGTTGGTAGGCTATTTATTACTAATTCAATTTTGGAGCTCTTTAATGGATAAGCAAATGAATTTCTTCCTGGTTCAGTCTTAGGAAGATGCATGTGTCCAGAAATTTATACATCTATTCCAGGTTTTCTGGTTTGTGTGCATAGAGGTGTTTGCAGTAACCTCTGGTAGTTATTTTTATTTCTGTGGAGTCAGGGGTAACATCCCCTTGCTTTCTTCTTACTGTGTTTACTTGGATTTTCTCTCTTTTCTTCTTTATTAATCTAGCTACTGGCCTATTGGTTGTTTTTGTGTTTTTTTTTTTTTTCAAAAAACAACTTGAATTTGTTGATATTTTGAATGGTTTCTTGGATCTCTATCTCCTTCAGATTAGCTCTTATTTTAGTTATTTCTTGTCATCTGCTCAATTTGGGGTTGGTTGACTCTTCTCTAGTTATTTTAGTTGTGATGTTAGATTGCTAATTTGAGATCTTTCTAAAATTTTGATATAGTCAGTTAGTGCTATGAATTTCCCTCTTATCACTGTTTTAGCAGTGTTCCAGAGATTCTGGTAAGTTGTATCTTTGTTCTCATTAGCCCCTAATAAGTTCTTGATTTCTTCCTTAATTTCATGATTTACCCAAAACTCATTCAATAGCAGGTTGTTTAATTTGCATGTGATTGTATGTTTTGTTTTTGAGGCAGAGGTTCACTCTTGTCCCCCAGGCTGGAGTGCAATGTCATGACCTTGGCTCACTGCAACTTCCACCTCCCAGGTTCAAGCAATTCTCCAGCCTCAGCCTCTCAAGTAGCTGAGATTACAGGTGCCTGCCACCACACCTGGCTAATTTTTGTGTTTTTAGTAGAGACGGGTTTCAGCATATTGGCCAAGCTGCTCTAGAACTCCTGACCTCAGGTGATGTATCTGCCTCAGCCTCCTAAAGTGCTGAGATTACAGGCATGAACCACCATGCCCAGCCAACTGCATGGTTTTGAGTGATTTTTTTAAATCTTAATGTCTATTTTTCATTCCATTATGGTCCAAGAGTGTGTGTGGTATGATTTTGTTTTTTATGCATTTGCCAAAGATTGTTTTATGTCCAATTGTATGGTTTATTTTAGAGTATGTGTCATACGGAGATTAAAATAATGCATATTATCTTGTTTGGGGGTGGAGAGTTCTGTAGAGGTCTATCAGATCCATTTTGTCCAATGTTGAGTTCAGGTCCTGAATAGCTTAGTTAATTTTCCGCCTCAGTGATCTGTCTAATACTGTAAGTGGTTTGTTGAAGTCTCCCACTATTATTTTGCTGGCATCTAAGTATTTTTGTAGGTCTGTAAGAATTTGCTTTATGAATCTGAGTGACCCTGTGTTGGAGATGGAGATATATATGTATACACATATATATATATGTGGAACAGTTAGATCTTCTTGTTGAATTGAACCCTTTTAATACTATGTAATGCCCTTCTTTATATGTTTTGATCTTTGTTTGAAGTCTGTTTTTTCTGAAATTAGAATTGCAACTTCTGCTTTTTTCTTATTTCTGTTTGCTTGGTAAATTTTCCTCCATCCCTTTATTTTGAGGCTATGGATGTCATTGCATGTCAGATGGGTCTTTTGAAGACAGCATACAATTTGGTCTTGCTTTTTAATCTAGCTTGCCACTCTGCCTTTTAAATAAGGCATTTAGCCCATTTACATTCAAGATTAGTATTGATATGTGGGGATTTGATCCTGTCATTGTGTTGTTAGTTGGTTATTATGCTGGCTTGTTTGTGTGGTTGGTTTATAGTGTCACTGGACTGTGTACTTAAGTGTGTTTCGTAATGGCTTATAATAGTCTTTCCTTTTCATATTTAGTGCTCTGTTCAAGATCTATTTTAACGTGGGTCTGGTGGTAAAGAACTCTTTTGGTATTTGCTTATCTGAAAATAATCTTATTTCTTCTTTGCTGAGTAAGCTTAGTTTGGCTAATATTAAATTATTGATTGAAGATTTTTTTTTTTAGGATGCTGAATATAGGCCCCCAATATCTTCTGGGTTGTAAGGTTTCCGCTGAGAATTCCACTGTTAGCCTAATGGGGTTGGTTCCCTTTGCATGTGACCAGCCCTTACTCTTTAGTTGCCTTCAGCATTTTTTTTTTTCATTTTAACCTTGGAAAATCTGATGATTTTGTGTCTTCGGGATGATCTTCTTGTAGAGAATCTTGCAGAAGTTCTCTGTATTTCCTGAATTTGAGTGTTGTCCTCTCTAACAAGGTTAGTAATTTTTTCTAAGTTTCTTGCTTTCTTCTCATCCCTTTCAGGGATGCCAATTATTTATAGATTTGGCCTCCTTACATAATCCCATATATCTCAGAGGTTTTGTTCATTCCTTTTTATTCATTTTTCTTTATTTTTGTCTGACTATCTTGTTTCAGAGAACCAGTCTTCAAGTCCTGAGATTCTTTCCTGACCTTGGTCTATTCTATTGTTAATACTTGTGAATGTATTGTGAAATTCTTGTAGTATGTTTTTCAGCTCTATCAGATCAGCTAAGTTTTTATCCTTGCTATTTAGTCCATCAGCTTCTGTATCATTTTATTGTGATTTTTAGTTTCCTTGGATTGGGTTTTCCCATTCTCCTGAATCTCGATGATCGTTATTCCTATCCATATTCTGGATTCTGTTTTTGCAATTTTAGCTAACGAGGCCTGGTTAGGAACCCGTGTTGTGGAACTAGTGTAGTCATTTGAAGGACATAAGACACTGGCCTTTTGAATTGCTAGAGTCCTTACACTGATTCTTCCTCAGCTGTCTGTGTGGGTATTGCTTTAACTGCTGTGCTACCTCTGATTGAAGTGTTCAGGTGAGGGCCAGGGTGGTTGTCCTGGAGTCCCAGACCAGGCATTCCTCTCCAGTGAGGAAAAGTGAGGACCAGCACCTGTGTGCCTGTGTGGAGAACAGTTTGGCCACATTTCCATTAGGTGAATGCTTTGTGCTAGGGGTCTAGACCAGCCCCTGGTCCTGTGGACTCTCCAAAGCCTTGAGACAATAAGGGTGAGGGCTGTGAGACAGCAAAGATGGCAAGTTGCCATCCCACTGTGAGTTTTGTCCCAGGGAGTTGTTGAGCTGCTACTGGCTCAACAGTCCCAGCAGGGGTTGGCTGGAGAAGTGTATTTTTCTCATCGACCTCAGTAAATGAGGTATTACATTTCTCACTGTACATTTTATAAAGATATTTTTAAGTCAGTATGAATTATTAAATCTTCTACTCAATAAAAATGTTTATCCAGTATGAATATAAGAAGCTCCCTCTATTTGTTTTTATGTCATCAGTATCAGACTGTTAATGAGAAGTAGATGAATGTTGACATATTTACAGTAGTCCCCTTTTATCTGCAGGGAATAAGTTTCAACAACCCCAGTGGATACCTGAAACAACATACAGTAGTGAACCTTATATACTCTCTACTGTTTTGTTTTGTATAGATACATTTATATGATAACATTTAATTTACAAATTAGGCACAGTAAGAGATTAACAACAATAACTAGTAATAGAAAACTATAACAACAATAGTTATGTGAATGTGACCTCTCTCTCAAAATTTTTTATTTTACAATACCCTTCTTGTGATGATGTATGATAATAAAATGCCTACATGATTAAACAAAGTGAAGTGAATAATGTAGGCATTGTGATAGAACATTAGGCTAATGTTGACTTTGAACACAAGTCTCAGGATACCACTACAGTTGATCTGATAACTGAAAAATCTTCTAAGTGATTAATGTGCTGATGACATATATAGCATAGACACACTGGAGAAAAGGTTGATTCATATTCTGATGTTCTGGATTGGATGGAAGGGATGGTGTAAGATTTCATCACACTACTCAGAACCGTGTGCAATTAAAAACTTACAAATTGTTTGTTTTTGGAATTTTCCACTTAATATTTTTGAACTGCAGTAGACCATGAATAACAAATCATGGAAGGTGAAACCATAAATAAGGGGGGACAATAGTACTTCCATGAAATGTTCCCCATGGATTAAGTGCTAGGTATTACCTTAGGGTATCTTTAGCAGAAGGATATGACTGCAGGGAAAAGTCTACATTATTATTGAAACAACTGTTGCAGATAAATGATATTTTGCATTATAATAAGAGTATCTTAATGAAAGAACTTAAGAAAAACCTTGTGACTTATTATAACTAAAAATATTTTGGGAGATTTAGACGTTGTTTATCTTGATGCCAGGTGTCTTAGCTTGTTTGTTCTGCTATAACAGAATATCCAAGTCTGGGTAACTGACAGACAATAGAAATATAGTTTTCAAGGTGGGAAAAGCAAGACAAGGTGCTGCAGGTTTGATTGTCTGGTGAGGGTTGCTTCGAAGGTGACACCTTTAAACCACAGCACAATTTCTTTTTTTAATTTTATCTGTAAGGGAAGTAAACTTATTTATTTTATTAAGAGTAAATTGTATATTGTGACAATAATTAGATATGTATCTAAAGATCAACTCATTGCCTGAAATGTCATTGTCTTGCTTCTTTGACTTGAGACAACACATTCATATAAACATTTGATGCTCTTTGGAAATATATGCATTTATTTTGTTTGGGAGTTACAGTAATCCCTTGCTTCTCTAGAACTTTAATTTTTCAAAATTAATCAATAACTAGGATGAATATAAAGATAGATGTAGATGTAGATGATATAGATAGACATAGATACAGGTAGATATACAGGCACATATAACGGAATTTCAGAATTTGTGTTTTTCCAATTAGTCAAGCTTTGCTGATTGTTCCTTTGATATTTGCTGGCATTATCTGTTTTTCTTCAAGTGAACACTCCTGCTATGTATTTCTTATTTCGCTTCTCATGACACAAAAGAAGGAAAAACATGTTTAACTGCCAAGCACAGGCCCCACTTCTAACAAAGGGTCATATATAATCGGAACTTAGTTGACTAATGAATGACTAAATAATTGTATGCATGCTCAGACTTTATTATTTACTACCACTGAGTTACTCTATTTTTTAAATCAATAAATAGAGCATTATTTACTGAATATGTGCACAGCATACATAATTCTGCTAGCCTATATAATTGCAGCTAAATATGGATTTCTTATTTAGCAGCTTACCAATTAAGATATAATTCAGTTTTGAAGTTTTGAATCAAAATATCTGAAGGAAATATCAAAGTTACACATATGTATTACTTAATATATTTGTTATACAATATTAGATATTCACCTTTTTAAAGAAACTATTATTATATTTAGTAATGGCATCAAAGTGTTAATTCACTTTAAAAACCTTCAGAAAATAAAGAACTGTCTCAAATGACAAGCTTCGTAGATCAGTCAATGTAAAGTAACTTTTTTCCCCACAATTTTACATAAGTAAAAACAATAAAAAACCCTGAAGATTTCAAAAGTCCATTAACAATGACAAGTGTCTTAGAAATAAAGTTTGATTAAAATGTAGAAAGTTAGAGGTCTTTTTTAAAAGAAACAATGGATCAGTTTAAAAGTATCAGGTAAAATAATGAGATTTTAAAAGGCAGTGCAAAAATGCAATTCCCAATTTGCCTCTGGGTCTCTTTCCCGCATCTCTTAACCAGAAAAAAAAATAAGTAGAATGTTTTTTCACATGAGGGCAAAATTATAATTTTCATAAATTGAAATCACAGAGGTAGAGTGCAATAAACTTTAAGAACTCAGGAATATCAAGTGGTAATTACAATTATTTTTATTATTATTTCACCTCTCCCACCTTCCTGTAGAACAGAATGCTTTATGTAATTATTTTATTCATGTCTCAAAAATATGTTACTCCATTAAAGATCAAAAATGTATTACCTTTCCCAGTCAAGTTCTAAACATAGTATTTTACTTGAAACATCAAATTTTGAAGAGCTTAACAAATATATATTACCCTTGAGATAGGTCTTTTTCTAACATGCAAACTAAAGAGTTGAAGATAGTGTTCTATATTCAGGCTGTTGCAAATCAATGGGGTGTAAAGAGAGTAAAAGGTGATTTGACATATTAAGGGATATTATCTGTAGGTTGCTATTGGAACACAGAAATTGTTTCAAATAGCTTGAAAATCATTTCCCTTGTCTTACATAACAAGATATACTTATTTTCAATCTTTTAATATTGGATATATTGATATTAGAGACATGATATAATAAACGAAGCAGTGTTTCATATTATATCATATTAGAGTTTTAACACATTATTTGGGTGCTAAACATTTAATTATCCAATAAACATAAAATATTTTTGTATAATACATTTTATCACTTTGTATAAACCACCCAATATGAATAGTGGGTGGTTATAGAGTAATTTCTGACTGGGTCTTTTGTGATAATTCAATGGGAAAAGCAGGTGATATGTGAGGAATTACAAGTTCACATTACTGGATGGTAAAATGTGAGCCTTCAAGCATCCAAAGTGGAGAAGGAAAACATAGGCAGAAGCCCGTGGCAGAGCTCCTCATACAGTTTAGAAATTCAGTTTTTTCTGTAAGTGATAGAAATATTCAGTACATATTAAATTGAATTATATGATTAGTTTGAATATTAGAAAGTTTTCTCTTCTGGAAGAGGGAAGAATGGATTTAGGCATAGAAATTGTTTGGGTATTAATACCTAGAAACTATGATAAGGATCTACTTGTGATTGTTCAAAAGGTAGACGCAGAGACATGTGACTGGGGTGGTTATATTTCCAACAAAGATATTTGCTTCTCCTTTTTACAGTGTAGACTTGCTCTTTAGTCAGAATGGTTGGCCAGGGACTATATTTCTTGAACTCCCTTAGATCCCAGTAGGACTTTGGCATAGTACAAGGTAAATGAATGTTATTTTGGCCCTGTTGCTGACTGCTGGATGGATACAGAACAATTAAGGAGCTGACACATTTGCAGGGAAAAAAAAAGTTGCAAGGAGCCTCAAGTTCTGAATTAGCACACATAGGGAAGTCTTTGGACAGGCAAGGTGTTTTTATTGGGAAAGTTTATGTTTTCTTATATTACATAAATTATTTTATCCTAAATAATACAGGATTTAAAATCAGCAGAACTTAGGGGCTGATTCAATGTGAACATGTGTTCTTGTCATGGGGGAGGGAGTTGCTGTATTAGATATTATTTGCAGGTGAAACTGAGGGAAAAAAGGTCCTGATTAATTTTTTTAAAGCTCTGAGCTTACTTTTCTATCCTGATTCATTTTTAATTTTTGTTGACTGGCCTAGGAATAAAAAATTAATACTACAATTAATAACGGCATTGTCTTTCATCTTTATTTTTTAGAAATACTTTTTAAAAATATAATGTCAAGTTTCTTTTTCTAATTGATTATACAGCTTGAAGCATACTGATGTTAAGTCCAAAACTTTGAAAGGTCTGTTTGAGATTTTTACCTTACTTAAAAGCCAGCAAGTTAGCTTGCCTCGGTATCATATGCATACACTTACAAAGACACAAGAACTCATGTCAGAGACAAAGATGGTTTATTACTTATTGTAAAAGCAGAAACTGGATCCAGTCATTGCCAGTTCCCCATTCACCAAACTCCATGACAGATGAGGGTCACCTGTTTACGTGTATATATAGTGGATTTGCATCACTGAAAAAGAACCCCAAACTTAACGGATTCTAAATTTTTATGAGCTGCTGGTTTATCTTTTCACGCTCCCTTTCAGAGATAGAGATTATTAATTACCTTGGAAGTTAAGCAACTGTCCATAAGATAAGATGGAGGAAACTTTATCTTCATGAATCATAGGCTGTTTCTGGGGTCTGTATCTTTAAGAGAGTGCTTTCTCTAACTTCTAAGGCATCTTTGCTGTTTAAGTATGCTTGTTTCCTGGAATGCATGGATCATGCAGGAAACATAAAATATCTAGGATAAATTTTCTCCCAACACATTTATATATACAATATAGAGACAGATGTAGATATAAATATAATATAGACATAAACATAAGTGTAAACATAGACTATATATAAATATAGATATTTAGATACATACCAACATCATACAAATATGTAGTTGATTCTCATTATTTGCAGATTTCACATTAACAAGTTCATCTATTTGCTAAAAATTATTTATAAACCCAAAATCAATACTGTACTTTTTCCAGAGGATGTTTATGATAGGTGTAGTGAAATGTAATGCAAAGAGCTCTGGATCTAAGGCCTTTTGGATGGGTTTGAATCCCAATTCGGCCACCTATTAGATTCACCTGTTAGTGGGGCAGATTCAGGCAAGTCACTTAATACTCTTAAGCATTATTTTTTCTTTTGTGAGATAAAGAAAACAGAATATATGGGTTAAGCTTTAATTTTTGTGAAATTATAATATATGCCACATATATATATATATATATATATATATATATACACCATAGAAACAATTATTCAGTACTCACTAATTCATAGTTTGAGGTGACATAATATAGCCACTGCAATACTGAGAACCAATCTGTGTGTGTGTGTGTGTGTGTGTGTGTTGCATGTATAAATGCAATATACAAAAAAAAAAAAAGCCCTTGTTGCATTCTTTCTTTTCTTTCTTCTTTCATAAAACATTCAGTCCAAAAGTTATCAGGTGAGGCTGAGTAAGGTAGGGCTCTGTACTAGTTGGGTGGTAGCAGCAATGACCTGAGTGGGTATCAGAGCCTGCGTGGACTGACAAGAACATCCATGGTTCCTGGTATGGACTGTCAGAGCCCAGGCTTGGTGAGAAAGATGTTCACGTGGAAAGCGAGAAGCAGTGCCAGTTGCCCATGTGGAGATGCCTGGTCAAGGATTTCAAAGCACAAGGAATATGAAGAGTACAACTGTAAACAGAGTGCTGTGGTATGAAGGTTCACAATCTCTTAAAATTCACGTGGTGAATCCTAGGCCCCTAGGTGATAATATTAGGAGGTGGAGCCTTTGGGAGGTGATTAGGCGTGAGATCCCTCATGAATAGGATTAGTGCTCTTATCAAAGAAGTGCCAGAGAGTTGCCCTACTTCTTCAACCACATGAGGTTACAGTGAGAAGATATCTGCCATCAGAAGAAGCAGGCCATCATTACTAGACAGTTTCCAAATGTCTTTATTAGATTCACTTTAAATATTATTGGCAAAAATATCACAGAATGATTATCTGCTCCTTCAATTACATTTCATGAGGTAATAGCTAATGTAGATTTGCCCCACCACCTGTGACATTAACTTTGCTACTTATAGGACCCCAAGGGCTTCTTGGAGACATGGCTGGTTTCAAGGTTGGGGAAAAGACATTTGTGTGACAGAAGTTATAAACTGCTCAATGAATAATGGGAATATGTCAAAAGGACAAGGAAAGGACTCCCATGTGAGAATCAATGTAGAATATAATAGTAAAAGATTATAATTCTATTGTATATGTTTTACTGATACAAATAAGCTGAATGAATATATTGGACCACTAGGGAGGTATAGTCTATGTAATAATGCCAACTAGTAATTTTGAAGTAATAAAGAAATTAGATAAATTACTATTTTGTAACCCTCATAGTTACAGTTAATTGAGGCAAGAAACATCAATAATTGCTAACAATAGTACATAATATTTAGGTAAGGAAGAATAGTTATGGAATGTCAAAGTATGGTCCCATGAAATATTATTAACAATAAGAGAAAAGTAAGAATACCTCTGCAGTGGAGAAATAGCACCTTTTTCAAATGATCAAAATTAACGTCACAAATGGTAGGACAATTCTACACTGGGTAATACTTTATGGGATGCAGTAAGAAAAGAAGATTCTTCTGTGATATCTTAGCTAAAATTATATCACCTAAATTCAATATATGAAAATATTAGATGTACCCAAATGGAAGGGCAAATTACAAAATAAGTGGCCTGTAAACATTTAAAGTGTTAAGAACAGAGATTTCAAGAAAAAACTAAGAAAACATTCCAGATGGAAAAGGACTAAATAGATGAATGACAAATAAAATGAGCAATACTGGATTAAATTATCTTTCTATAAAAGACATTACTGAGCTAATTGTCAAAATCAGTGCGGGTACTGAGGATTACATGGTATTATTGTATTAGTGTTAGTTTTGTAATTTATATGGTTATAATACCAAAATATGAACCTTGCTTGTAGGCAATATATACTGCAGCATTTAGTAATAATAAAGCATCGTGTCAAAAGGGACTTCTCAATAAAAATAGTTTATTATATAATTCTTTTGGTATTTCTGTATGTTTAATATTTTCAACTTCAAAAAAATAGTAGTATTTGTAGTATGGAATAAATTTTGGTATATTTACCCTTTTAAATACATACTCTACTTTGTAAAGATACGTGTATGTAAAACACACTTTTAAAATGATTACAGTACATATTTACAGGGTATCATTAGCTTTAGGTAATCTTTCTTTGCAGACTTGCTTATACATCATATTAATCATATTAAAAAATCGGTCAAGAATATTAAACTTGATATAAATCTAAGTTTATTATATTAAATTGATTTATATTGTGTTGCCCTGATGAGTAGAAATCATGTTAGATATATTGTGAAAAATGAATCATTTTTTATAGCTTTCATTTGATATTTTTGAAGAATCAAATATGATTATAATATTTGAAAATAATTCGTCCCTAGGCACTGTTTATTTGCTGATGTAATTTTTTTTATGCCATACAAATATAGATAATGAGGCAAACTATAAAGTTGAACCTTACCAAAAGGATAATCTGTATCAGATCATCAGGCGACTACTAAAATAAATGGTTCAGAAATTTTTAAAATATATTGTTTTGTATTTAGTACATTTAATTTTGCATAATGGTTTCCAGGGCTTTAAAACACTAGATATTTGCAAATTAATATTTCTCTTATCATTTATATTATTCTGATATTTTATATTTAAGGCTGAACCTTGCTTTACTAGGCTGTTTTTAACATTCTTTAACACGATGAAATTAGGTATGATTTAGTCAGCTAGAGGAAAATTGCTTTTAAGCAGGTCTAAGGAGAGTAAAATTTGTCTTATATGACTGCATTTTCAAAAACAATGGCTGTATAAAGCAAAGAGACTTTTATACATCATTACTTATGGGCCCACATTGACCCAAGGAAGATTCATGAAAAGCAAGTACCTGAAGCTGATCATGCTGATTGAACAACTTTGGTGCATTCCCAGGATTTTCTGAAAGTCTGTTTCATCTGTGGGTTTTGCATTTTAGGCCATTTAAAAGCAATAAATGTGTTTCTTTTTATATTTGGAATCAATTCTGTTAAGCTTCAGTGTTCTATCTATATCCACCTCTTGCACTCTATTTCCTAAATAACCTCCCTGCTCATTAGCAATGCTTCTTAAATGCTGAAGGCAATGAAGTACGCTCATATAATTCGTGTTCAAATTGTAAAAATGACCTCAAAGTTACAGAATTATTGTGTGATTCTTCCACCTTTGAAGTCATTATTGCTTAATTTTTCACTGTTGCCTAAGTGCCACAGAAACATTAGTAGTGGATTTATGATTACTAATAGGGTACTTAAAGTCCAAATGTAAAGACCTCATCAAACTCTTGGTATTTGCATATACAGTGCAGATAATTAAGTGGCTGATCGGCAATGCTTCCTCCTTGCTGCCGTTGGGGTATTCAAAGATGACAGGCTATTTAAAATAATATGTTTCTCAGAATTAACTCTGTGTTAAGAATGTCCAGGCCTATATATTTCAGGGTTTATGGAACTTCATTTGCAATACTGCTGTGTTATGCTTTACATTAAGGTTAACATAAAATAGTTACATTTCATATAAAACCTATAAGTTGTGGGCATAAAGTAATTCTTTATTTTGCTTTGCTTTAGTAAATTTTATGGTCTCTTTGTATCAACCTGAGTTGGTAGCATTTGCTTAAGAATAGCTAGAGAATCTACACTGTTTATAATATTTATTTTATAAAATAATTAGCAATACGTGAAGATAAAATGCAACAAGTTGATGAGGACACTTATTTTGTTCTAAAGTTGGCATAAATATTTTCTTAATTAGATTTAGTTTGCTTGTTCTCCTTCATTTACTTTAATCTTTGAAAACAGTAACTCTAAATATTTATTTTAATGTTTCAGAGTTTACAATGTATTTGGAAAGGCATTATCTAATTTGATACAATAGATCTATAAGCTGAATAACTAATATCTAGATTTTCAGCTACAAAACCTTGTTATTTAAAATCAAATGAGGCAAGCACAGTCTATTTTTGTTTTCCATTTACATATATCAAGCATGTTTTATATAATTCCAACTCAAATTGTGTATGGAATCTGAAACAGCAGATAATAATTATTTTCATAGTCTTGATACTGCTTTATCAATTGCATGCCTCTTAAATAGCAAAAACCTCTTCCTTCTATTCTAAATAAAAAATATGGTAATAGAAATGTACTCTGTAGTTTTGGCATTAAATAACTATTCTAAATATTTGTTTAAGTCTTTTCTGAAATGACAAATTTTATTCAACAGTTGTTTATTGAGCTCTTATTTTGAAACAGCTGGAGGGAATAAAAACATAGCCCATGAGCATATTATTGTTTTTTTTATTACAGGGTACTTTTTGAAAACACATTTAACTTAATGATAAATGGGAAACAGGGTTATAGGATCTTATGGTAAACTGTACAATTTTAAGGATTGTGGAAGCACAGAGTTACATGTGTTTTTCAAGGAATGGACGCTAAGGCATGCCACAAAATTAATAATCTTATACAGAATATTGGGAGGGATTTGGGGGAAAATACTGTATTTGTAAGTTAGTAACTAGATTTAGAATAAAACTTTGTGTTGAATAAGAAGTAGAATCTGGACAAACATCACACAAATATTGTGTTGCAAAAGACTTCATTTCTAGCAAAAGTAGAATGGAAGCTATTGGCATATAACTAGGAGGACAGTTTTTCAACAATTTCAAAAATTTCAACAATTTACAACTCAATATTTTCCTAATAATACATCTAAATTCCTCATATTGCAATTTAAAATTATACCCTTCCTCAGTTGATTGAAAATAACCAAAACCAATCAAATATATATAAATATCACCATCACCACTGCCACCAACACCACAAAACAACAATACCAACAAAACACCAAGAAAGAAAACAAAGAAAATTTACATTTTCTTCCCCCAGTATTTGAGGTCTCCAAATTTTGAGATTTCCCCCCATTTGTCTGTGAAAATCTTGCCTCTCTTTGACATACTTATTTTCCCACCTTTTTTGTAGCTAGGGCAAAGGCTGTGGCCAAAGATACATCAATTCAAAGAGTCTTGACCAGAGTTTGACTGATGTCTTGGAGTCATAACAGTAGCTATGAAGAAAACATACATAAGTAATACCTGCAAACAAAAGGCAATATGGTGCAGGGGGTACTACCGCATGTAGCAAATTCAAGTTTCTGACACAGAAATGCTAATAGTACAAATTGCAGAGCATAGTGCACAGTGGTAGTGGGAGAGATTTCCTCTTTTTTTCTGGCAATATTTTTGACATAAATCTAACAGTGCAGATTTGAGAGTAATTATTCATCTCTGCTTGTGCTACCTTGATTGGCTCAAAGTTCAGCTATCAAAACAAAACCCAAAGCACATCCATATAATATTTGAATACAGAATCAAGGTATAAAGCTTATTATTGATTCATTTTTCCTTCTGTGAACTTGGTTAATTGTTTCCAAACTTTATTTCACATGTGAGGCTCAAATTATCTGTCATATTACCTATGCAGGAAATTATAGGTCATTATTTTAATTTGAGTAGCTTCTATATGATCACAGTGTAGTATTATCTAAACTCTGAACTTCCAGAAATGAATATAAGAAAAAATAGAATTAAAATGAAACATAAAAAGTTTTATTTGAAATTAAGTGACATTTTTCAGGCTATCCTTGTGTTACCGCAATTGTCTAAGCTTAAAAATTATTTCAAGATAACTGAGAAATTAAAGGTGTGAAGTAAATTTTTTGTACATTTTGCTGCATACCCAGTAATAATGATTTTTTTGTTTGTTTGGGGTTTTTTTTTTCCCCTGAACTGAAAAAGAGAGGAATTATTTTGAGTGCTTTTCTTTCTCATTTTAAAACTTTCCACCAGGCCAAAAGATCATGATTTTCTTTTTATCTTGCTATGTCATGTACTTTCAAATTTGACAAAACCAACAGGGAAATAGTGGTCATTTAACATTCTCAGCAACCTTGAAGAACATATGTTCTATAGTCATTTAATATCAATTTATAGAGAAATTTCTATGACAAATATATTTATGACAATCAGTCCTTGACAACCCCTGGGTACTGTCTTTAAACTATGATATTTGTAGATGTTAGATGTCTTTCTTACTGCTGCAAAACCTAGCAAGATGTATAGCCAACAGAAAGATGCTGTATTCTTTCAAGAATACAAAGAGTTAGACTACCAGTAGAAGATATATTAATAATTAGCTGAATGAAGCCTGACATCATGCCATCAAGTAATTACATATTCAGTATATTGTTCTATATGCAGAAAAATAATACATTAATTTTTATCTGACATCTGTCCATTCACTTTTCTACCTTTATAAGTGCTTTGCCAATTTGATTTGGAAGATTTCTGCTTGATATGCTGATTTCATATAATGACATCCTCTTAAAACTATTTAGACAAATTCATACTAATATTCTGTTATAGATTGTCTCCCGCCTTAAAATGAGAAATTCTCTTATCTCTTCATGTGAGAAGGAGAATTACTGTGTCATGAAATCTTCAGTTTGGAAGGACAAGTTCCATGAAGAGTAGGAATCTACAAAAGACCTTCCACTACATGAAGTAAAATCTTTGTATTACTATTTCAAACCACCCCATTCCTGTTTAGTTATAACAAAACACCACTCTATGTTATGCTCACTTCATTAACTGGAATAGGACATTCAAGAGACATTGAAATCTTTACACCAGCCCCTCCACCACATAAAAGGAGCAACTCTTCAGTGTATTCTAGAAAATTCATCATTTATTTCTGTAACACCTAACATTATAAGTACTACACACATATGACTCAAATTCACATCGTCTTTTAGATGCTCAGCAACTACGGCATAACATTTAAGATATAATTGGACTAGATTTTTTTTTTAATTTTACTGTCTAAATACATTATCCATGTTCCCCACTGTATCAACGGACTGAATCAACAAATTCCCTTACTTAGTATCTTCTAGCTGGGTTGTGCCAATAGGAGAGACCAGGAGGAAATTGGAGGATTGTGAAGGAAAAAAGACACTATTTATTTTCCTCACTCTCCCCTGCCAAGTTACTGAAATGCGGTTTTCTTATTTTACCATATATCTTCATTACTGTCGGTATGCCCTGTCTTAGAACTACATTTTACTCATCCTGTTAAAATTTTCTTACAGTTTTCCCTTTGGATAGCCATATCATAGTTCTTTGGGTATTTTATCATCCACACTGCTGGCCCTCCTAAACGCTACACATGACACTTTCAATGGTCCTACATTATGCTTTCTTTAATTAAACGTATTGATATAAATGTTTTATCTCAAAAAGATTCCGACTAATACACAAATCTCAAATGTTTCCTCCTTACAAAATTAAAGAAAAATATAATGTGTTCTTGAAACCCAGGGCCCTGGTGGTATAGGCACAAGAGGGAATCTCCTGGTATGCGGGTTGCAAAAACCGTGGGAAAAGCATAGTATCCAGGCGGGATAGCACAGTCCCTCATGGCTTCCCTTGACTGGGAAAGGGAGTCTCCTCCGCTCCTTGCACTTCCCAGGTGAGGCGATGCCCCACCCTGTTACTGCTCGCCCTCTGTGGACTGCACCCACTGCCTAATCAGTCCCAATGAGATTAACAGGGTACCTTAGTTGGAAATGCAGAAATCATCCACCTCCTGAGTTGTTCTCGCTGGAGAGCTGCAGATGGGACTGTTCCTATTCGGCCATCTTGCTAGCAGCCTAATGAATGTAGAATAAATAGATTATTTCCTAGGATGATATAATAATTATAAATTGTATGCATATAATAAGATAGCTTTAAGTATATAGAGCAAATGACAGAATTACAAAGTAATATAGATATTTCTACAATCATAATGGAGAATATGAACACATTTATTCTAAAATATCATAGGAAACGCAACCAAAATATAAACAAGAATATAGATCTTAAGTATATTGTTAACCAGTTTAACGTAATTGACAAATATAAAACACTGTATGCAATGAGAGAATATACACTATTTTAAGTGCGCCTGAAACATTTAACATAACTAATCATATAATGTGTTATAGAGCACAGACAATTCTCTACTCTCATGGAGTTTAGTTATAATACAATGCCAGAATGCATAGAAACATCATCTAAATTGTTAAAATTTAAAATGGGATTAAAAATTAAGTATTAAAACTGGTGAAGTAGAAAATCACAATAGAAAAACAGAATGGAATTTAAACTAAAGTACAAGGAAAATATGAAATACAAAAATTTGTTGGATATATCCATATAGCAATCATTAGAAGGAAATTATGTATCTTAAATGAATATATTACCAAAAAAAGTGTAACAAACAGCAGCTTAAGTATTCATCTCAAGAAAGTAGAAAAGAAAACGTAAATCATACCTAAAGGAAATAGAAGAAAGGAAGAACAAAATTTAATGACATTATAAGATTCATAATAAATTGACAAAGTCAAATCTTAGTTTCTTGCAAATGAATACACACACACACACACACACACAAAATTACCCTGAGGTAAGTAAAAAAAAAAAAAATAAAAATAAGCAATGTGTGTGAAAGATCATAACTGAAAATCTTATACATATTGAAAAATGAGGATGTAACAAACATTTTGTTAATTAACTTAAAATTTTAGATAAAAAGCTAACCTAGCTAAACTAAAGCAAGAAAAATATATATAGGCTGAATACACTTACATGTACTAAAAAATAGAATTTATAAAACATTGTGACAAGTTGGCCGGGCACGGTGGCTCACGCCTGTAATCCCAGCACTTTGGGAGGTCGAGGTGGGCAGATCATGAGGTCAGGAGATCGAGACCATCCTGGCCAACATGGTGAAACCCCGTCTCTACTAAAAATAGGAAAAGATTAGCCGGGCGTGGTGGCGGGAGCCTGTAGTCCCAGCTACTCTGGAGGCTGAGGCCGGAGAATGGCGTGAACCCGGGAGGCGGAGCTTGCAGTGAGCCGAGATCGCGCCACTGCACTCCAGCCTAGGCGACAGAGCGAGGTTCCGTCTCAAAAACAGAAACAAAAACAAAAAAAAAATTATGACAAGTTGGTATCAATAGTGTATGTATTTATATACATGTATATAAAATAGTGTTTATGTGTATAAATATAAACATGTATATATTACACACTCACACACACTAAGGATTTACAAGAAATGAAAATTCCAGTGTAATGAGTATATTGCAGATACTAAACCAAGTATTAGCAAATATGATCTAGAGATTATATGAAATTATAATGCATTATAAACAAGGTACATTTGTTGTAGTTTAAGCCTAATTTAATATTCAAAATTCAATTAATTTAATATGCTATATTAATATGATATAGGAGAATTGTGACATGATCATCTCAATAGATACCATAATACCATTTCCTTAAATACAGCTCTCATTTATGTTGCAAATACTTAGCAATATGAGAAAATTTACTAATCCTGATTAAAATATCTTCAAAAAAACATAAAATACAAATATGTAATTAAGAATTATTAAAATATTGGTACCAAGAAGATATCCTCTATTAACACTGCTATTTACCATTATACAGAATTTTTCAATAAGGCAAAAAGAAAAAAAATTATTATGCTATATAAAATGTAAGAGGCTAAATTGCAAGTATTTTCAGAATATTGATATGGTTTGGCAGGGTCCCCACCCAAATCTCATCTTGAATTATAGCTCCCATAATTCTCATGTGTTGTAGGAGAGACCTGGTGGAAGATAACTGAATCATGGGGACAATTTCCCCCATACTGTGCTTGTCGTACTGAAAACATTTCACAAGAGCTGATGGTTTTATAAGGAACAACTCCAATTCATTTGGATATCATTCTCTCTCTTGCCTGCCACCACATAAGATGTGCCTTTTGCCTTCTGCCATGATTGTGAGGCTTCTCCAGGCACATGGAACAGTGAGTCCATTTAACCTTTTTCTTTATAAATAACCCAGTCTCGGGTATGTCTTTATCAGCAGCATGAGAACAGACTAATGCAAATATATAATTGGATGCATATAAAATTTAAGAACATACAGATAATTTAATCTGTTAATAAATGGATATAGTGAGGTCTCGGTATGAAAGTCATTTTACTAAAATTAGTTGTATTCCAATATATCAACAATCAAATAGTAAAAACAAAATATATAAAAGATACCATTTACAATAGCACGCAAAAACTGAGAAATAATTTAGTAAAAAATTAATTTATATAGAGGCTTGTGATATTGTTTCAAAATAGTAAAGTAGAAACTACTCTACCCTGGATAACCTTTAGGTTTCTGGTTTAAGGTTAGCTACAAGACGAGATTGTGAAAAATTTTGGAGATAGAAGTGAAGCTGCGGTTATTATGCTCTGAAAATTGATGTAGGTCTGCAAGCTCTGTTGCATCTTAGGAACAACATCACTCACCTACTGGCTTTACTTGCTGTAGAAGAGGACTATGTTTGTATGCTACCACAAGCATGAAAAGTATTAGCTTCTCCTCCAGATAATCTTCATTGTAGATTTTGGAGGCAATGAGAGACAAGGGTAAACTATTTTTTTTTTCTCATGTGTTCTATATTGCCCTTGCTCTATGTGACTCTAATGCAACTTTTCTTCCAAACTGTTGATCCTGCTGACCTATAGGGATTTCATGGCCACCAACCAAAGCATATGCAACAAGTTAATAAAGTCTTCTTCATCAATTCTCAAAATTGAATTATGTCTAATTCTGGTATATTTTTGATTCTATATAACTGGATGAGTGCTGCTTCTCTGAATAGTTTAACAGAAAATAAAAAGGCACTATAAATAATTTCCAAAACAAAATCTTTAAAATTTCCAAAACAAAAACAAAAACTTAAAAACTCTGAATTGATTATGTGTTAGACTTAAATCTTAATGGCCCTATGGCAAGTACCTTTATTTTCCCTCAATATTTCAGCCATATGTACAAACTGTAGACTTGTAGCATTTCTTACTCACTGACAAGATTCTTTATAGCATTGCTTCTGAAAAAAAATCTTATTTTACAAAAAATGAACTGCAGCTATTGACTTATGATCACCGAATTAGCAGTGGTAGCAAGTTCCTCATCATGCTGAAGTAGACTCTCTGATAGAATAATAGATGATGTTTTAAAGATTTATTGAATTGACAGTTAAATTACTCTAAAGTGTCCACAAAATTAGCACCACAATTCCATCATTGACATGGGGATTGTGATATTTATTTGAATATATAAATGACCAGTGTACCCAAAATGATGAGAAAGAACCAAGCTGAAAGACTATTCCCACACATAAAGACTTTTACAGCTACATCAATTAAAACAACAGGATGCTGGTTAGACCATTGGAACAGAAGCAAAATACACACTTGCACAGATGTAGTAATTCTGATTTATGACAAAAGAAACCCTGTATGGTGATGAAGAATATTAATAGGTCAATGGGATGTATTTACGTAAACATAAACTTGATTATATGTTGTGTCATAAACAGTAAAGAAATCCAGGTGGATTACAGATCTAAATATGAAAATTAAAACAACAAAGATTCTACAGTTCATGTGTCAGCTCAGGCACGTAATAAGTTGGAAGTTGTTACTTTTATCCTCACAACAAGTAAAAGCTGAACAAACTGATAATCAATCCTTACTTAGACTGATCAGAGAAGTGAGGTTGTAGGGCAAAGCTCTACCTCAAAATTTGGAGAGTTAGGAGAACCTAGAGAATCACATCTGAGATCTGCTTACTTGGAGCAGAAGCTACTAGAACCCTAAACTGGTAGGAACATTCAACTGGAAATTTTGACAAATTAACTAGAGGCTGAGTATAGACTAGAGAGAAACTTAGAAACTCCCCAGACATGTGAATTTAGTGGACCCACAAACTTTGCTTTTTATTTTTGGTTTTATTTCCAGGACCCTTACTAGGTTCTAGTAGTGAAGAGCGAGAGAGATATTCTTGTGGCTCTGATAAATGGAAGGGATGGGTAACCGTTTGTAAAATACACTCGGAGTATTCTCCATAAAAAGGCCTAGTCTAGTAGTGGGAGAGACTTAGGCAGAGCTTTATTCTACCTCAGGGATGGGCATCTCTCCTACTCTAGCCCTCTCTAGCTTTCCTGACTCACCTAAGGTAATGGAAAAGTAAGAAACACTTTTGAAGGTCATAGCCCAGGGATACAGGCTCACTCAAAGACAGATTTAATTGCAAGATTACAGAATGCTTTCCATCCCCCACACCTTTATCTCCCCACCAAGAGGGTTCTTGCACAGGAAATGCATAACAAGAGAAAGACCTTCCAAATATATATTCTCTAAAGAGTACTTTGAGAATCCTAGTGTCAACAAGAGAGATAAAAATAAGGAGACTGATAGGGTTTGGCTCTGTGTCCCCACCCAAATCTCATGTTGAATTGTAATCACCCAGTGTTGGAAGTGAGGCCTGCTGGGAGGTGATTTGATCATGGGGGTGGTTTCTAATGCTTTAGCACCATCCCCTTAGTGCTGTTTCATGATAGAGTTCTTATGAGATCTAGTTGTTTCAAAGTGTGTACCACTTCACCTTTCTCTCTCTCTCTCTCTCTCTCTCAGTAAGATGTGCTTACTTCCTCTTTGCCTTCCACTGTAATTGCAAGTTTCCTGAGGACTCCCAGACATGTTTCCAGTTATACTATGTGGAACTGTGAGTCAATTAAACTTGTTTTCTTCATAAATTACCCAGTATCAGGTAGTTCTTTATAGCAGGGTGAAAATGGACTAAACAGAAAATTGGTACCAAAGAAGTACGGCATTGTATAAAGTAACCTCAAATTACAGAAGCAGCTTTGGAAATGGGTAACGGGCAGAGGTTAGAACAGTTTGGAGGGCTCAGAAGAAAACATAAAGATAAAGGAACCTTTAGAACTTCCTAGAGACTTGTTGAATGGTTGTGACCAGAATGCTTATGTAATTTGGACAATGAAGCCCAGGCTGAGGTGGTCTCAGATGGAGATGAGGAACTTATTGGGATCTGAGGTGAAGGTCACTCTTACTATGCTTTATCAAAGAGATTGGTGGCATTATGCCCCTGTGCTAGAGATCAGTGGAACTCTGAACTTGAGAGAGATGATTTAAGGTATCTGGTGCAAGAAATCTTAAGCAACAGTGTTCAAGATGTGACTTAGCTGCTTCTAAAAGCCTATGCTCATTTGCATCAACAAAGAAATTATCTGAAACTGGAACTTACATTTAAAAAGGAAGCAGAGCATAAATGTTTGGAAAATTTGCAGCCTCACCATATCATGTAAAAGAAAAACCCATTTTCAAGAGAGAAATTCAAGCTGATTGCAGAGATTTGCATAAGTAAAAAAGAGCAGAAGGTTAATAGCAAAGAGAATGGGAAAAGTGCCCTGAAGGCATTTCAGAGACCTTTGCAGCAGCCACTCCATCACAGACCTGGGGTCCTAGGAGGAAAAAATAGTTTTGTAGGCCATGCCCAGGGCCCTGCTGCTCTTTGCAGCCTCAGGACATGGCACCCTGTGTCCAATCCACTCCAGCTTTAGCCATAGCTGAAAGGAGCCAAGGTACAGCTGGGGCTGTTGCTCTACAGAGTGCAAGCCCCAAGCCTGTCAATATTGGGCCTGTTGATGCACAGAAGAGAAGAGTTGAGGCTTTGCTCCTCTGCGTAGATTTCAGAGGACATATGGAAACACCTGGATGCCCAGGCAGAAGTCTGTTGCAGGGGTGGAGCCCTCATGGAGAACCTCTACAAGGGCAGTGAGGAGGGGAAACATGGGGTTGGAGCCCCCAAACAGAGTCCTTACAGGGGCACTGCCTAGTGGAGCTGTGAGAAGAGGGCTACCCATTCTCCAGATCCCAGAATGGTAGATCCACTGACAGTTTGCACCATGCACCTGGAAAAACCATAGGCTGTTTTACTCAACAAGAGCTTGTGAAAGCAGCTGAGCAGGCTGTACCCTGCAGAGCCACAGGGTGGAGCTTCACAAGGCCTTGGGAGCCCACACCTTGCATCAGTGTGGTCTGGATGTCAGACACAGACTGAAAGATTATTTTGAAGTTCTAAGATGTAATGTCTGCCCTGCTGAATTTTAGACTTGCCAACTTGCCTGGGACCTGTATCCACTTTGTTTTGGCCAACTTTTCTCTTTTGGAATAGGAACATTTACCCTATGTCAGTACCCCCATTTTATCTTGGAAGTAAATAACTTTTTTTTTTTTTTCTTTTACAGGCTCTTAGGCAGAAGGGACTTGCCTTGTCTCAGATAATACTTCAGACTTGGACTTTTGAGTTAATGCTGAAATGAGTTAGGACTTAGTGAAACTCTTGGGAAGGTATTAATGTGTTGTGAAATGTGAGAAGGACCTGAAATTTGGAAGTGGCCAGGGTAGAATGATATGGTTTGGTTCTGTGTCCTCACTCAATTTTCATATTGAGCTGTAATCCCCCAAGTTTGGAGGTGGGGCCTAGTGGAAGCTGACTGGAACATGGGAGTGGATTCTATTGGTTTAGGACCATTGCTCTAGTGCTGTCTCATGAAAGAGTTCTCATGAGATCTGGTTGTTTAAAAGTGTGTAGCACTTCCCCCTTCAGTGTCTCTCTGAACCTCTCCTGCTCTGTCATGGTAAGAGGTGCTAGCTTCCCCTTTGTCTTCTGCCGTGATTGTAAATTTCCTGAGGCCTTTCACACATGCTGCCTATACAGCTTGTGGAACTGTGAGTTAATTAAACCCCTTTTCATAAATTACTCTGTCTCATGTAGTTCTTTCTCGCAATGTGAGAATGGACTAATACAGATACTATGGGAATTTGAAGACTCTGACACCTACAACTATAACTAACACATTGTCTAATTAGATATAAATTACAATTTATCTCCTAGCCAGTTTGACAAGACACACACACACACACACACACACACACACACACACACACTAAGGCCTTTATAATTCAGTGTTTAATATCTAATACCTAATTTCTGGGTTTACACAAAGAATTATAAGGCATGCTAAAAGGCAAGAAAAACAAAACACAGTTTAAAGAGACAAAGCAAGCATCAAAACCGGATTTAGATATGACATTGATATCAGAATTTGCAGACAAAGAAATTAAAATACTCATGATAAATATGATGGGGGTAATGAAAAAGTAAAAGAACTTTAAAAAACAGATGTGTAATGTGAGCAAACAGATGGAAATGCTAAGAAATGAACAAAAGGAAATGTTAGAAATCAAAAACAAATCACTTTAACAGAAAGACAGAATGTCTTTATTGGGCTCATAATGACAAAGCTGAGGGAAAAAAACCAAAACAAAACAGTGAGCTTGAAGATTGGTCAATAAAAATTTCCCAAACTGAAGTGCAAAAAGAAAAACAAACGATAAAAACAGAACACCAATACTCCAAGAACTTAAGAACAATTTCAAAATGTGAAAAATATGCATAATTGAAATATCAGTAGAAGAGAGAACAGAGTATAAAAATGTATTTTAAACAATAACAAATTAGAAATTTTCAATACCAATGATAGACAACAAACCAGAGTTAGCAGCTCAGGGAATACCAAGCGCGATCAATAGCTTAAAATCTCCCTTAGTCATGTCATACCAAAACTACAGAAAACTAAAGAGAAAGGGAAAAATGAAAGGAACTAAGTTTAATTAGGTATATTAGTCCATTTTCATGCTGCTGATAAAGACATACTCAAGACTGGGCAATTTACAAAAGAAAGAGGTTTATTGGACTTACAGTTCTACATGGCTGGGGAGACCTCACAATTATGGCGGAAGGCAAGGAGGACAGCATCACATCTTACATGGATGGCAGCAAGGAAAAAAAAAAGCATGTGCAGGGAAATTCCTGTTATAAAAACCATCAGATCTTATGAGACTCATTCACTATCACAAGAACAGCGCAGGAAAAACCTGTTGCCGTAATTCAATCTCCCTCCACTGGGTCCCTCCCACAACACATGGGAATGGTGGGAGTTACAAGTCAAGATGAGATTTGGGTGGCGACACGGCCGAGCTATATCAGTAGGGCTCTTTACATATAAGAATGTTAGAAATTACAGCAGTCTTATCATCTGAAATAATTCCAATTAGAAGAAAGAAAAGTGAAATAATTTAAGGGTAAGAGGAATCAAAATTATCATCTAAAATTTTATAGAGAGATAAATTTTCCTTCAAAACTTAAAGATAAACAAGACTTCCTCAAACAAAAACCAACTGAATTCATTTACTGTAGAACTGCCCTTCAGGAAATACTAAAAGATGTTCTTCAGGGAGAAAAAAAATAATACAGGTCAGAAACACAAATCTACTTAGAAAAGAACAGTAAGGGTATAATTGAAGATAGGATCATTTATATTTCTTATCTTTAATCTAAAATAAAAGTTTAAAAAACTAATTATAATACCAATGTACAGAGCTGATTATAGAATATGGATAAGGAGAGAGAAATTAGGAACCTTTGGTTATAAGGCATTGGCACTATATTTGAAGTGCCATAGGGATATTTAAAGATAGACCTGGAATAATTATAAATGTGTATTGTAAACTCTAGGGCAATCACTAAAACAGAAAAGAGGCAGAAAATCAATAAACAAAGGAAAAAATACAACAAAGAGAAAACATGGTAGATATTAATCCAACTATGTCTATAAACATTTTAAATGTAAATAGACAAATTACACAATTATATAAAACAGAGATTGCCAAACTATATATATAAAAAGACCCAACTCTTTGTTTTCTACAAGAAATACACGTTAAGTATAAAGATTTAGAGAAATTAACATAATGGAAAGGAGAAGGATATACTACCAATAATACAAGAAATCTGGAGTAGTCATAGTAATTTCAAATGCAGCAGGCTTAGAACTAGGAAACGTATCAGGGATAAAGAGATGCATCAAACAATAGTAAAGCAGTCAGTTACCTGTAAGATAAAATGATCGTAAACGTGTATGAACCAAGCAACAGTGCATGAATATTGAACTGGTAGAACTGTAAGAGAAAATAAATGAATTCACTTTACAGTTGAAAACTTCAGCAGACTTTTTCAATAACTAAAGGGGCAAGCAAGCAGAGTATCAGTAACAACGTAGTTGACCTGAACAGTACTATTTAGCAGCTGAGTTTAGTTTACATTTCTAGACTACTCCATTCAACAAAGACAGACTATACAATCTCAACGTTAAATGGAACATTCACCAAGATAGACCACATTCTGTGTCTTAAGACATAAATTCAAAATTATGTAAATCTTACAAAGTATAATCTGACCAAATTAAAATTAAGGTACAAATTAATAAAAGATGGATAAGTGTAAAATTCCAAATATTTGGGGAGTAAAGTATTTTTCAAAAACAAATGAGTCTGAAAATGTCTCAATAGAAACTGGAAAAAACAGTATTTTGGAGTAAATAAAATAAAAATGAAACTTATCAAAATCTGCACAATATAGTGAAAATGATATGTAGTAGGAAATGAATATTGATAAATGGATATATTAGAAAAAAATTGTAAGATCAATAAAAGCTTGTACCTTAAGAAAATAGAGAAAGGATGCATTTTAAACGTAAAGCAAATAGAAGAAAAGAAATAATGATAAGAAATAGAGTACAATAATAAAATTGAGAGCAGGAAGATGAAAGAAAAAAAATTAACCCCTCAACCAGATTTGTTGAAAAGACACATTTCTTTTAAAAAGTATAAAAATTCTTTAGGCATCTTAAAGAAAAATGTGAGAAGTCACAATTTACTAAGAATTAAGAGGGAAGAGAAAATATTTTTCCTGTTTAAAATTTTCACTCTGGCTAACGTGAAGAGAATGGCTTGTAGAGTGGCAAGACTGGAAGTAGGAAGATAGATAAGAAGTTGATAGTCCTTGTGAGATATCAAAGTTGTTTGCGCCAAGATTTTAAAAGTAATAGAATGACAGGACATAACTCAGGCATTACGAAATAGAAAATCACTTGATTACTTGGACATGATATTAGTCATGGTTCTCCAGAGAAACAGAATCCACAGGGAACATATAGAGAAAATAATTTGAAGTTGTTTCACCTTCTGTATGCAAGCTGGGGGCCCAGAAAAGCCAGACTTGGCATGAGAAGCAGGAAGCCTATCACAGAGGAACATAGGATGCATTGTTCCAGCTCAAATAGTAAGTCAGAAAAATAGAGACCAATACCTCCTTCCTTTGCCTTTTGTTCTACTAAGGCCATCAAAAATTGGGTGATGCACACCCACATTGAGGAGGGAAATCTACTTTATTAAGTGCACTGAGTCAAATCCTAACTTTATCTGGAAACACACTCAAATACATACTCAGAAATAATGTTTAATGTGGGCTCCCATAGCCTAGTCAAGATGACATAAAAAATTAATCATTGCAGACATGTATGATAAAAAAATAAAATCAAGAATGCTTCATAGACTGACTGAGCAACTAGATAGATAGAAGTGTCATCAACTGAGGCTTGGAAATCAGGGGAAGAAGTAGAAAATTTATTTCAGGTATATTCTGTTTTAGATTCTTTTTAGACAACTAATGGAATACCAATTGGCCTCACAGGATTATGCGTTGATGGATGAAGTGAAGCTATAGATTTGAACTTAATATAGAGATGACATTTAAATTCATGGTACAAGACACATTAGGAGAGATCCAAAGGGAAAAATATTTAGAAGCTACAAGAGGGTTTTCCAAGACCAACCCTTCAGCATTCCAAAATATAGAGCATGAGCAAAAAATCACCAGTCAGCAAAGAGACTTCTGAGAACCCTAAAAGTCAGTAACAACTGTTAATTTCTTACAGCATTCATAATATACCCTTATATTTCATAGTTTTGCAAATTTACTCTTAAATCTCTTTCTACCTAAAAAGACCTTTCCCACATTTTGCCCTGTAAAAATATTGATTATTCGATGCTAATAATATAGGTCAGTTCCTTCAAGCTAACATTAGTTTTGAATTCTCCTTCTCCTCATTGAAGAATATTTGATGTATATTTTTTCTGTATTTTAGTTTTAAAGTTTCTTCAAATTTACTTTCATTTCTTACTATTCCTCTTTGAAAACTTTGTCATAGTCTTTGCCTAGTACCAGATTCATGGCTTAGGCACTGTTACATAATACATACTTTGTAAATATTGCTTATTGAATTAATTATTATCCCTTTATTACCCTAGAGGGAGAAGCACACACATTGATAATAAAGTTTTATCTCTAAGATAGAATTAAATAGATATTAAATATCTTTAAATGTATTTTCATAAAATGACTATTTTTATATAATGCAAAGCATATAGTTTTGCATTTTAATCTAGACTGCAAATAAAAGTGGACATGCCTTTAATTCATTTGTTTGAAATCATAATTTGTCTTATTAAATAAATCATCTGTGTAATCAGAAGAGAAATCACATTATTTGATCAACATATTAGTTTGACATTATTCTTTGGAGGTGTTTACATTTTGTTATTTATAACACATATATGTAGTTCATTTTGGAGAGGGGAGAATGAGATTGTTGTGCTTCTGTATTTAATATAAAAGAAGGTAGATAAAGGGAAAAAAGGTACAAGGAGAAATTCAAATAACTCAAATCAAATTCAGTATGTATGCTGATACTCAATTCTGATATTGATCCTGGGTTTACTATCAGTAATTAGGTTTATTCTTCATTCTGATCAAGTCAATTAACTCTTTGCAGAAGTAAAAATATTTCTAATCAGAGGATGCAATTTCTACTGAAGCTAATCTGTGACATGGGAAAGTTTATTCATCCAAAACTGTGTAACACACCTTTCCAACACACAATTTACAGCTTTTTTTTTCCCTAAATAACTTCTCAAATCATCTCTTTCTGGCTTGTTGGCTGAGTTCTTATTTTATACTGAATATTTGTTTATATACATCAAGGAGAAAACAAAATGAACTAAGAATGATGTGTTTTTTATCATTCTACTTTTAATTTTGCTATGAAGGAAATGCCAAGTTGCTTACACTTCTTTAGCTTATGAAGAGAAGTAAGCGCCATGGAAAATTACTGCATACCTACTAAAAACAATAAGCTACAAAAAAAAAGTTTTATTTTGAAAGAGCAGAAAATAAAAAGAACAAGCTCAAAAATGTTAAATAGCAAAATGATGAATGGCAATGAATATGAAAAAAGTAGCAAATTTGAAAGAAATTAAAACTTTGATCATTAAACTAAACATAAGATTTAGTTTTAAACTATCATATATAGTTTTAAACTATCGTATATAGTTTTCAATTAAATATAAATGCATATGTTTCAATAAAAATCTATAACACTTCTGGAAAGACCCTTCCAATAGCACTCAAACTTTAAAATTTAGTTTTAAATATATTAGGATATTTGTGGTATATAAGCCATATGAAGTGACAATTTTGAGTATGTATTGTATTTATGCGAAGTATAAGATAAAGCTGCCTTTCTCTGATCATAAAGTTTCCAGTAATGCCCTTACATTCCTATGGTATCTGGCATATATAGAATGGATATTACTTGTTCGATTATTTGTGAGGCATCATGATTTTTATCATCTGTTAATATATCTTTATCTGTTAGGGCTTATAAGCAAAATCACTAGAATCTTTGTAGCAGACAGTCTCTACGATGTCAATATGGAATGAAAGGAGAATGAGTTAATCCATGATGGTAATTCTTTGGTTACTGCTGTGCCCTTTTCTTAATTAGAGCCCATGTCATTATTATTGGTTTACTGAAATTATATATTATTTAAACTCATTATATTTTTAAAGGATGTTCAATCTTATTAGCAATCTAACTTATTAGTTATTAAATTATGAAAACAAATATAATTAACCATTTCTTTTTCTCCTTGAGCTAATATTCTTACTCTGTATTCACTTTAAAGCCAGATTCAGTTTTTAAGACATCATCAGATCCTCTAATAAAGATTATAAGAGAGATGGGGAAGAAAAGTCACATCACAGACAACACAGAAGCTTTTTATAATCTCTTGTTCAAAGCTTCAGGTTTTGCCAGCTTTCTGTCTTGTTTTTCCCCTCTTCTTTTCCTCCTAAAAGGATATGGACCTCTTTCAATTAACCACAGCGTTTTAGTTTAACTTACCCTTTCTTCAAAGCAAATGCCCTGCAGTTGACTAAGCATAGCATTTGAATACCAATTCGACTGTTATTCAAGAATGCCTCATACTTGCAATTTTTTCTCATCTAGGTACCCCTCCACTACCTCCCTCATGCAAATTACCTAGGAGATTAAAATAAAAAATGAATTCTAATGCAAAGTGAATAAAATATTTCATTTTTCTACATACTATATAAATACAACAAATATTTATTGAGCACCTATTATGTGGCATGCACAATTCCAGGTATCAAATCGACAGTGGTAAAACTTACAAAGCGTTAAAGTCTATAAGAATAAAAAGCAATTAACCAAAATGAAAATATATTTGTGCCATAAAATCATAGTGATTTAATAATTAACAAAATATTACTTTCTGAGCAGCCAAAGAAAATTGAATCATAATATATTAGCTTGTACAAGAATATAAATTTAACCCAATTCTATATAAAAAAAGAAAATATTATCTTTGCAAAGAAGTTTTTTAACAATTAGGTGCAAGAAATATCTTTCATGAGATGTAAAAGTAACCTTTTTGTCTTATTGGCAAATATGCAGTGATGGAAGGACACAAAGTTGTTCCTACGAAAGAAAAAACAAAGATATTATGAAAAATAGTATCTGGGAATAGTATAGTAAGCTTTCTATTCTATTGAAATGAAAACAAATTCTAATTATTGTGAACCACTTTGATGAAGGTTTTCTTCCTTTCTTTTCTGAAGACAATTCAACAATGTAGGAGGTTGTCACAGTAAGAGATTAAGAAAAAACTGTGTGAGAGAACTTGACATTTAGATACTGTTTTCAATCTTTTGATAGCCTTTTTCTTATTAAGAAAGTCGATGAAAATAATTTGTTGGTTACTGGATAAATGGGTTCTGAGCAAGGTAATTTATTAACCCTTCTAGATTTCCTCTGTTACTAGAGTGTTTTTAACGGTCATTTAAATAATTCATGCCACTCTGTATATTTCTGATATTTCCTTTTTTAATCAAAGAGAAGAGCAAAGCACCCGGTGGCCATCAAGCACCCAGAGGCAACACTCCTTATTTGAGAAATTGTCAGAGGCGTTCGGACCAGACTGACTCCATCTTGAGTGACGGCTGGGAAAATGAGGCTGGGACTTGCTGGGCTGCATTCCCAGAAAGTCAGGAACTCCTAGCCTCTGGATGTTTATGGTTAAGGGAAAAAATTAATAATGTTTACTAAACAAGCCCAGATTTGGGAGTGTCCAGATATCCTGATATCTGGAGAACAAAGACATTCCTAATATTGCTTTAAAGATAATAATATTGATTATTGAAAAATATAGTAAATAATAAAATTAATCCTTTATCACAAACCCTTGTAACAAAGCACATCTCCCCATATATACAAGCATTGTACCTAGGGCGGATGTGTTCCTCGGGCGGATGTGTTCCTCCGCTTTCTCTCAGGAACGCCCCGCTCTGTCTATGGAGTAGCTGTTCTTTCACTACTTTACTTTCTTAATAAACTTGTTTTTACTTTGCACTGTGGACTCACCCTGAATTCTTTCTTGCACAAGATCCAAAAACCTTCTCTTGGAGTCTGGATCTGGACCCCTTTCCTACAACAGACTTTCCTATTCTCTAAAGCTGGCATCTAGTACCAGGCTTCTTTCCTAAACATTAATTAAGAGATACTAATAGGTAACTAGAATTTCTGTACATCTCTGGAATGCATGCATGTCGAAATTCTTATGCAACCTTTGCTGACATCAAGACACCGAAATGTCTACAAATGTAATCATTTATCATCATCTACTTGACTAATATGGTCCAAATTACCCTTAAGCTCCCATTTTAAGGTCCATAAATATCCCTAAGGAAAAATCCATCCTTTTGTGCACAGTCCTCTCTTGCTGAAGTGCCCCACTGCACACTTCTGCACTGTTCTTTATGTCTAAATAAAACATACCTTTGTATAACTATACAGCTGTGGGTAAATTCTTCTTACTACCCACGAGCAAATTGCTTTCCATTGCTGGGGCTCTGACACCTCGCCTGGCAGGCAATTTCCTGTATTAAAGTATCAATATTTAAATGTAGGATAAAATTTATTTGAGATCATTGATTAATTTAAATTCTATAAATTGCAGATTTTTTAAACAAAATTAAAAATACAATATTACTCGTAGAAAATTACGAACATCATAACAATTCAAATATGAATGGATTTTTTTTGAGACAGAGTCTTATTCTGTCATCTAGTCTAGAGTGCATTGATACAAATATGACTCACAGCAGCCTCGACCTCTCACACTCTAGCCATTTTCCTGCCTTAGCCTCCTGAGTAGCGAGTAGCTCCAAGCCAATAGTAAAAAAATAAGATTCTGTACTAATACTTCCAGTTAACCATTGCAATTTTTACAATACAGTTTCTAAAGGGAAAAAAAGATATTGTGTAAAAAAATCACAATGCAGAAATAGTTCCCATTAGATATTCCAGAGAAAACAGAAAACAAAAAAATACAGAATTTGAAGTTACACATTTAAATCTAGAAAATAAAGAATACAAATTAAATAAATATTTTTGTAATTTTCCTGGAATTACAATAAATTCCTTAAATTGATAATGTTTATAGAATGAAAGCACTTATTAAACAGCTTTCTCTTATATTTATAAAATTATTGAATTTATGTTTAGAATACATTGCAAGATAATTAAGAGTATTGACATATTTTATGTAGTATTTCTCTATATAAAACCATACAGGTTTTCTTTTTACCTTTTTGGTCAAATTTTAATTTCAGCATAGTTTTAGATTTACTGAAAAATTATACATAAAGTACAGATTATCTTATATAATGAATAAAATTTATCTTCTATAATGAATACCCAATTTCCCCTGTTGCTAATGTATTACTTCTGCATGGCAATGTCTCACAATTAATGAACAAATATTGATACATTATTATTAATGAAAATTCATACTTTTTAATGATTTTTTTTATTTTTTACTTAATGCCTTTGTGTTTGTTACGGATCCCATTCAGGATGTGACATTACAGTTACTCATCACATCTCTTTAGATTCCTTTTGGCTTTGACAAAAAACTTTGAAAATTATTATAGTAATTGACTTGAAGAAATTTCTAATGCAGAAATTGAAAAGGTAATTGGTTTATATCTATTGTGAAATGGGAAATTTAAGAAAAATATTAGAAGGTATATACTGTGAAATAACTACCTGAATAACAATGACCAAAAATCCTTCAACATTTTTTATATTGCTGTCACCTGGAACGTAGAAATCAAGGAGTTTTATTTGTGCTTAATATACATTTAACATTACTTAAAATTACGGTAGCAGATTTTTTTAGCTGTTTACCAAAAATTGGTGCCCACATCTCTCTGGGCACAGCCAAATCAGGTTTTGTAGCATATCAGAATAAGATGTATCTTTGCAATTGTAGTTACTTCTTACGAACAAAAATAGGCAGGAACGGTGTGTGTTATTTCTTATCTAAACCTTTTAAGAAACTTTTTTTTCTTGCACATGGTTGTGATGGAGATTTCCATGGTAACTATAGAAACCAAACATTTAAGAGGATTGCATTTCTATCAGTCTTTTTAATGTTAGAGAGCCACCCTGCAATTATTTAATATGCCAAGGATGGTTGGATTGAGGCAGAATATGTTGTTAGTCTAGCACAGCCCACTTTGATGAATAGACTTATTTAAGTTATATTATAAGCTTTTATTAAAGCACTTGAAAACTATAACTTCTAACTACAATAAAGGTTCACCCTTCTGGGTAGAGCTGAAAATAAAATGATTTAGAAAATTGAGTTTAGACCTAAAGTTAGAAAATCAAGTTTGAAATAAAGGCAAAGAAATTATAGTGAAGATGAGGATATAATGATTAAACAGATATTTAATGTAGAAATAATGCAGGATTTTTCCTTGACCTCTTTGTTGAACTAGCGATGGGTGCCTCTATACTCAGCCCACTACACTTAACCCCTCAAGGGAGAGAGCATGTGAACAAACAAGTGACGGACCTGGCCAGCGGCTTTCCTGCCAGTAGGAGTAAACTCCATGCAGGCCCTGTAGCAGCATCCAGTTGGGGATGCCTGCAACCCCAAGGTCCCAGAGGGCAAGTAAAATGCTCTCTTAGGTCCAGTGTCTAAGCTGTGGACAACAGTGTGTTGTCAGCTCAGTGAGCCCTTGGCCTCATTGTGTGGGGTGGCTGCCTTCTGCCAGCGAGAACAAAGGACCAGTGTGACACTTGGTGGGTCCTGAACCCTTGTCCAGTGCCCAAGAATAATGAGATCACGTGGACGAATTGAGGGATGGTGAATGCGGATAATTTTTTTTTTTTTTTGAGAAGGAGTCTGGCTCTTGTCACCCAAGTTGGAGTGCAGTGCAGTGTCACGATCTCAGCTCACTGCAATCTCTGCCTCCTGGGTTCATGATTCTCCTGCCTCAGTCTCACGAGTAGCTGGGATTACAGGCACAGGTCACCATGCCCGGCTAATTTTTTGTATTTGTAGTAGAGACGGGGTTTCACCATGTTAGCCAGACCTCGTGGTCCACCCACCTTGGCCTCCCAAAGTGCTGGGATTACAGATGTGAGCCACCGCCCACAGTGATTGCGGAGAATTTTACTGAGTAATGAAAGGAGCTCTCAGTTTAGAGTGGAGCGGGAAAGGGAATGGGAAAGGCAGGCCACTCTCCCCTGAAGGCTAGTTGCCTCTCTGCCTTTCTCTTCTAAAGTCAAGTTGCCTCTCACTGACATCCAGCTGCTTCTTCGCTTCTACTGGAAGAGTCTGGGGTCTTGATAGGCACAGAATGAGGGGTGGTGGAGGGCGAGCCATAGGTAGTTTTTGAGAAGGCAACATTTGATTGGTAAAAATACATTATTCAGAAAGAACCAATAGGGAGAGAATGGATAAACAGGGATGGAAGTACTCACTTTGGACCACGGGTTTGAGGCTTTTAGCTTGAAGGTGGGGTTTTGCCATGGACCCACCCCTGTCTGCCTACAGTTTCTCTGCCTCCTTCCCCTATCAGAAGTATTTTTGAGTCACATGAGTGGCTAAGACTTGGTGTGCTATAAGAATTATGAAAATTAATTGTATTATAATGGTAAAAAAGAGAGAAATCAGTGAAAATATGTTATATGTATTGATATCATGAAGAATTTAAATACCTGAGATAGGTACTTGGAGACATATCTAGTGATTTGGTAATAATTATGATTTTCTCCGTCTTAATTATACTTCATTTACCATTGCAAATATTTTAGTTAACTGTTGGTATGAACAAACCATCTCACATCTTAAATGCACAAAACAACCCTGATGTATTTCATTTTCTGATTGTGTGTATTTTTGTGTGTTTGGTGGAGGGGGGTGATTCTTCCGCAATCAATTGACATCCTAACTCTGAATCTAGTTTCTGAAAGATTCTCACAGGCATGTCCGGCAGTAGTGCGGATTTTCATGTGGAGAACTTTGGTTCTCCTTTAGTAGTTTAGACTAGTTCGCTTTCATTGGGAATTATGATGACTCAAAACAAAAGTCTACTGGAAAAAAAGTGGAACCCAGAAGCCATATAAATTTACTGAGGGCATCCATGCTCTCCCACTTTATATTTGTGTGAATTCTCTGATTATCAATTTCCCCATTTAAAAAGAATAGAAATAATAATTGTGTGCTTCCCACTAGGCCACTGCATAAGCAAATCACTGAACAGGTATGAATACACTAAACAAAGTAATTACTTATTGCATTTTTATAATTTTAACTGTATTATTATTAGACTTCAGTGTAATATACTCCAATTACGGGGGTTACATCAAGGAAAAACAACACAAAACTAACATCCATTTCATGAAGTTTACATATCAGTGATGAAAATAAACAAGGAACATGTAAATAGGCAGTATACCCTGAAGAACAAGTAAAATGTCGGAAAATAAGGTTGATTTGTTTCTGTTGGGTGAAGGTGTCTATTTTATAGTGGGTGGTCAGGTAAGGTCTCACTCATTAGGTGACTTCAATTAGAAATCTGAAAGAACTAAAAAAGTAGATCTTATAAACATCTGGAGAAATATGTTCCAGAAAGATGAAAAAGCAGGTTGTAGAAAATTATATCAGCAAATTACAGCAGCTTTAGATAGTGTAGAACATCATAAGTCCTAATAAGACCTATGACTTTTTTAATATATTGATAATAAAAGACATTATATAGTTGTAAACAGAAATGGGACATAATATGTCTTAAATTTTATAAGAGTTCTTGTGGTTATTTGACAGAAAAGATGCCTGAGGAATAATCGTAGAAGTAGAATAACCAGATGGTAAGTCACTGCAATTTTTTGGCACAACATGACAATTATGTGGATCAGCATTAAAAAAAGAGAAGGTGGTAAGTGGAAGTAAGAATAGGGATATGTTTGAAGGTTTAACCTGAAGGGTGTTTTGACAGAAAGGATGTGAGGTCAGAAAAAAGAGAGAGAGAGAGAGAGAGAGAATGTTAAGGATAACTGCAAGATTTTTAAATAAGTAATTGGAACGATAAGAACTGCCCCTTAAAGAGATGTGAAGAAAATTACATTAGATTCTCTAAGGGAAAATGAATATATAAGTTGTATATATATATACCCATTGAAGAATAAGACTTTCTAACTATTAAGCAGAGAAACGAAAGATATCAGCTGAACTCCAGAATACTCAGTGGTTGGAGAGAGGAGTAGAAAAAATATATTAAAACAAGAAGAAACAGCCAATGAGGTAATGGAAGAAACATAGGTGAGTGATAGCTCTGAAACAAAAGGAAGAAATTTTATATATATATTCAGTTGTTTCTTCCTACTTAAACATGTCAAATGTTTTATATATGGGTCTGTGTAGCATTTGGTTTGCTAACTCCTTAATAAAAGTATTTAATTATTATGCTATGATGAATATAGGTAAAATCTGCACAAAGATAAAACAAACTATGGCTATGTTAGTTGGATAACACTTCCATAACAAAGTGCCAAAGAGTGAGTGGCTTGAACAACAAAAATTTATTGTCTCAAAATTTTGGAGGCTAAAAGCGGTAAGTCAAAGTGTGCCTATGGTTGGTTCCTTCTGAGGCCTGTTAGGGCAGGAACTGTTGAATGCATGCCCTTTGGCTTTTAGATGGCAGTCTTCACCCCATGTCTATTAACATTGTCTTTCCCTTATGCATCTCTGTATCAGTGTTCAAATTTCCCCCTCCCCTTTTTCAAAGACATCAGACATATTAGACTAGAGCTCACGTTAATGTCTTCATTTTAGCTCAATCACTTTTTAAAGACCCATATTTCCAAATAAGGTCATATTCTATGGTGATGGGTATTAAGACTCCAGCATATCTTTCTGAGGAGCACATAATTCAATGCATAATAATAGCCTACTAAAAAAATAGTCTGGGGTATTGGCCAACAAGTTTATGAAATAATTATAATTTACCTGTTTTCTAAAAATTATTAAAATAAATGGTTATTGCATATCCACCATCAATGCACTTTATTAAAGGGCCAGATATTTTTGTCCAAATTATTTTACAATTCTGAATTCTAATTGACATGTAATAATCATAAAGTTTAAAAAGTATTGAGACACTTTCTACTCAACTGAAACACACACTATCTTGGCTGAATGACAGCTTTGGCAGCTTTGGAGCTTTGGTGGTAGTGGATGTAGTAATTGATAGAAGGGTAAGAGATGTTTCACAGTGACTTGATTTTTCTGGTTTTATTCTTTTTCTATGCAGTTTAGCTAGATCCATATAGAAGCAGAAAGATAGAGATAATTCTGAGATTACATATAAACAAGATGCAGTTGGTCTATGAGGCTTAAGATAAAACAGGCTTATATTTGATTTATTTGTCTGTTTAATTAATAAAGTTTATTTTTTAGAGTAGTTTTGCATTCACAGTCAAGTTGAGCAAGAAGTACAGAGTTTCCACACGTACTCTGCCCCACCACACACACAGCTTTCTCAATTATAAATGCACATTGGTATCCCAAACCACAGTGGTACATTTATTACCATTAATAAACCCACATTGACACATCATTATCATGCAAATGTATTCATTTACATTAGGCTTCACTTTTGGTATTGTATATTCTATAGGTTTTCACAAATGTAAAATTTCATGTAACCACTGTAGTATCATACAGAATAATTTCTGTAGCTGGTACAATTCCTTCCATCTATGATAGATTTTTGTTTTTTTCTGGTGATATTTCCATTAAATGAGGTTTCTAGGCTAAATGTCTGTAAATGGATGTTGAAGGTGTTCAAGAGGGTTTTACTGTTTTAAATTTCAACTTTAACCTATTGATTACAAAGTTGAGTATACTGCATAAATCCTCTATCCTCTGCAATATCTATCCATATCTTTTTGGGAGAAGTTAGATTCAAGAATTGTAGTACTGGCTCCTAATCTCATGAGTCTCTCTGTGACAAGCTCATAAACAGAAAATCAAATGGATTAGTAGTCATAAGGGTTAAAAGCACCAACTTAGTCTCTGAATTCAAATATAAGCTTCTTCTTTAGGTAATAAGCCTGCCATCACTAGAACCTATTTTAATCTCTGGGATGGAGGCAATTGAATGGTATGCACGTGCAAAATCTCAAAAGGCTTTTGAAGCTCAGTTTCCTGTCTCTGCTCCACCTTTAAAGGATTCTTTGATTATTATGTTTTTGATCCCTAGGGAATGTACTAAAAACAATCTCAAATATTCACTTGATGTTCCCATACCTTGAATATTTACTTGGTGTAAGTAATCTTTGCTTTGATGGCATGTAATATTTTTGCCAGATTCTTGTCCAGATGACTTAGTGTCTTCAGAGATAATCAGATTTTGGTGGTTCTGGTGTCTTAAGAGACTATTAGTCAGGGTTCTCTAGAGGGACAGAACCAATGGGATATAAATATATATATATATATACACACACACACACACATATACACACACACATATATATACACACACATACACATATGTATACATATATACACATATGTGTGTGTGTGTGTATATATATATGTTTGGGAGTTTATTAAGTTTAAGTATTAAACTCACATGATCACAAGGTTCCACAATTGGCTATCTGCAAGCTGAGTAGGAAGGAAGCCAGTCCAAGTCCCAAAACTGAAGTCCTTGAAGTTCAATATTCAAGGGCAGGAAGCACCCAGCACAGGAGATAGATGCAGACTGAGAGGCTAAGCCAGTCTAGCCTTTCCACATTTTTTCTGACTTCTTTATATTCTAGCCACACTTGCAGCTGATTAGATGGTGCCCACCCAGATGAAAGGTGGGTCTGCCTTTCCTGGCCCACTGACTCAAATGTTAATCTCCTTTGGCAACATCCTCACAGACACACCCAGGATTAATACTTTGCATTCTTCATTCCAATCAAGTTGACACTCAGTATTAACCATCAAAGAGATGATCATATTTTTCAGAACATTCTGAATTTTGCCTGTGAACTTATTCCATCTCTGAAGATTGTTACTTGAAGCTAATTAAAACATGGACAAAATCAATGGGCAAATGAGTTTGAATTTTTTAATGGGGCATTGAAGGATTTGGTTCACTGCAGCTTATTTAGCATAGCAGTCAGCTAGCCAGCTAAAACTGTTTCTTATGGTTTTAAAGACTTGTTGCTTTCGATGTACACTTATTTTAATCTCAACTCTTCCATTAGAAATGGTAATGGTATGATGTAATTTCTATTAAATTCCATTTCTGGGTGGATATGGGCTTTCATTAGTAGTTAAAAACCTTCTCTGCTTCTATAACTCAAAAATCATGTGCCATAATGAACACATACTCACACTCACTATAGACGTTGACCATATGGTTCTTTGAAGAGTTGACATGTTGCAGTGAGAGCTATTAGTAGGACTATTTGTGTTAATATCTACAAGACCATTTAATTTTTAAATCTATTGGAATTCAGTAATAATATATCCAGCTTGATATTTCTCCTGCTCCGTTTGAGGTAGAAATCATCTACAAAGAGAATCAAAATGGGAAAGGCAAATGTTGCTTTGAAAGTACCAATTTTTGGCTGGGCGCGGTGGCTCATGCTTGTAATCCCAGCACTTTGGAAGGCCGAGAAGAGTGGATCATCTGAAGTCAGGGGTTCAAGTCCAGCCTGGCCAACATGGTGAAAACCCACCTCTCCTAAAAATACAAAAATTTGCCAGGTGTGGTGGTGCACACCTGTAATCCCAGCTACTTGGGAGGCTGAGGCAAGAGAATCACCTGAATCCAGGAGGCAGAGGTTGCTGTGAGCCATGATTGCGCCATTGCACTCTAGCCTGGGTGACAGAGTGAGACTCTGTTTCAAAATAAATAAATAAATAAATAAATAAATAAATAAATAAAATATCAGTTTGTGATAAATGACTTCACAAACAGCCAACTGACAGTTACCTGATATTATTTCATCAGGAATTTGCATTGGTGTGGGAGGAATCAAGCTGTTGCATCAGGGTAGAGTTGAATGAAAAGGTCAGTGTCTTCCATATCATATGAGGTTAATAAATGGGCAGAACAAATTATATATACTATCACTTATATAAGTAAGGTTTGAAGAGCATAATGCAGTAACAAATTTAAATTATTTTCCAGAATAATATTGGCCAGTTTCTAGTAACTGTATGGAAATGTCTAGAGAGTAGATACCCCCTAACTATAGCACCCCAAATTACTCTGTAGTATGCTAGCATCTATTATATTGTTTTGTTTTTGAGTGGGTAATGCTGAAGCATTTTTAAATCTTTTATGTATAAGGGAAAGGATGTATGATCACCAGAAAGCCCTAGAGCGGTGAATAATAAGAGAAAACTTAGTGATGCCAAAGAAATGTACATTATGAGTAGAGTTCTGGCTTTCCAGAGCCTCAGCTTTGAAAAGGCTAGTTCAGAAAAATGATTACCAATTGATGACTATATCTCACAATTTAAAAAATTTCCTAAATTCTTTCTTAGTGGCGGATTGGAAAAAGTTCTCAGTGACCCATGAACAGTCAGTTCAGAGCTACCTGCTTTGCAGATGTCACGCAGCAGAAGATATATGGGCAATTAGCAAATTTTCAATTTATCTTTTGAGATACAGTGACTCTTCAGTAAGTTTCTTAAGAAGATGAGGAGATTATTCTACTACAACTTCCTTAGAAGATGAACACAGTATTTAATCACCCACATTTTGAAGAAGAATAGTATGTCCCTCAAATGAAAGATAGTCTATACAGACACTGAGAGAAGCATAAAGGTCCATCCCTGTGACATGACTGTCCAAGTATGTTGCTGATTTTCTCAACTGAAGGCAAACAGAAAATAAATATGGACTTAAAAAATGTACAGCTATAGTAAATAAAGATGAAAAAAAAGGTTCTATCACTGTACAATAAATAGCATCTGAAAGAATACAGGCAAAAATAATCTTTAGAGTAGAAACAACCAGAAAATTACGTATCATAATCATGTCCAGTATCCTGAACAAAATCACAGCCTTGCCATGAGATTTCTTAACTACAAGTACAGGACCTATAAATGTTAAGATCAAACTTCTCTGCACTGAGTTCTTTCTCTTATTGTTTTAGAGCAAATTTAAGGAGTTTAAATAGAGATTTTCTAGGGTCAATTTAAACTTAGATGTTAGCACAGGGAATGGAGAAAAATGGCCTTATTTTGTACTCCACAGGATAAAGAATTATTCTAATACCTCTGCCAAATTCATTGAAGCAATCTAAGGCCTGAGTAATTAAATCTAAAAAGCATTTTGTAGTAAATTAGCCTCAGATCCTTAAGAAAGGAAAATGCAAGAAACTTCTAGCATGTTCTAACTTCACTGAGGAGCCTGATCTAGGCATGATGGTAATCTAATGCTCAATCCAAGTCACAGCCCATATTCTGGAAAGGAGCATTTAGTAAGAGACTGCAACGTGTGTTCAAACTTTTCTTTACAACATACTCAGCTAAGGAGGTAGCTTCAGGAATGAACTACTCTGCTGCCTGCAGGGGTGAAGGGCTTATATCAGGTCATAGGGTACTTGAGGTTTATCAGAGATCAGAGCCTAAGTGTAGTTTCACATGTTCCAGGTCAGAGAGTATATGCAGTTTCATATATACAGATGAAGGAGAATTCTCACAATGAATAAGAGCAGAATGCAGTATCTGGGTCTAAAGGTCAGTCACACTCAGGTTTAATTGATTTAAGGTGTACGGGGAATTCTCCAGGGAATTGAACAGCAGGCATCAAAATTAAAAACCTTCACTGAAAAAATAATTTATTATTATCCCAAAACTCATTCGTGATGAACACCTAAAAATATAATGCCTATAACTTTATTTTTTAATTACTTAAAAAATATAATATCTCTATTTAGATTATACATTTAAAGATTCAATGAATTTCTTTATGTATGATAAGCCTATACTGAAAAGAATTGAGGCATAAAATTTTGTCTTTCAAATGTAATAAATTACCTTACACCCAATGAATCAATGTGGGTATTGCTTTAAGCAGTTTTCTAGCAATAGTGAAAATAATCTACCACCTGTTATGTAACATGTTAGATTATTTTTTTAATTTAATGCATTTAAATTTAAAATTTGAAGCATAAATTTATTATAATAGTGATAATATCCCTATTATAAATGGTGTGCTATAACTGCAAACAGTTCTAGACCTATGCATTATTATTTGTCCCTGAGTTTCTATACCAATCTTATTTTAACTTTAAAACATATTTAGTATCCTACATCATTGTAATTTACCTTTATATTTTACATTTCTTATGTGCTAAATACCAAATTTACTTCATGACCAAATCTCTCTTCACAGTGCCATTTGAAACTGTTGGATAATTAAATGGTACTTGCCTCTTGGTATACAAAGTTAACAATTTAAAAACTAAGTCTCATAAAATTAAAAAATTAAAACATTTTGTAATTTGAAAGTTTCCCTAGTCACACTCTATGTATTAGAGATAAAGAAAAAAATCTTCCATTGCCTTCCAAAACCTAATCTATGTATTTATATTATTGGTGGTTTTATAATTAATTTAAACTAAATTTGGATTGTCAATGAACACTATTTTGTATTTTACCTTACAGTTTGCTTTATTATCCACAAAAATTGTTTACAATACTTGAATGAATATTTGTGTTCACAAACAGACTATTCTGAACAACAAAGAAATAGTATTGCAGAGAGAAAAAAGCATGAATGTGCAAACACGAAAAGATTAGAAAAGGAAAGATATCAGAAAGAAAGATCTCTGAATGATGTATAGAGGCACAAAATAGTGACAAGAATAAGCTGAAAGCTTACAATCTGCAGATCTAAAAGCCAAGAAGCAAGTCAGTCTGTGCCAGAGAGCTGAGGATTAAAAATACTAGGTGTTCCTGAACATGAGAGTTTGGGCATGGATTTGTTAAAAGTCTTTATAAAAGAAGAGTTTAAATCTAGATCCATTATGACAACTGGAGTTGACATCCTTTCCTTCTCCTGGAAGAAGATAGTAAATATATTGTCTGGAAGTGTGCATAAGAGACCTCTTAGATTCAGGCAATATCTGCCTAGCTGATGGTTAGGGTCCCATATTGAAAACTGAAGAATTAACTAAATGTTAATTTGAGTCCTCCAACTACATTTAACAATGAGTCCTCCGACTACATTTAACACTGAGAATGCTGCCTGGAATGTTGATGGCTGCTGCTTCCTCACCTTCCTCAGGTTGGAGATTGAAAGCTTCTTTTCTGAAGTAACTAACCAGCTCAAAATAAAGACCTATAAATACTAACAGTAAGAATTTCTCCAATGAAATGACTAGACCTTGTCAAAAAACAGTAAAGTCTTACATACAACCAAGTGCCTCTCAGAGCCTAGAATTTATAATCAGCTTTTCAGTGCTTTACTCTTAAGTACGATCAGGCAACCAAGGATTGCCAGGTATTTGAAGAAAGAGTCTATAATGATGATTTATTAAAGAAGATTATTATCTGATATAAGGCGGGGATGGGGATGTTTAAAGAGAGTGGATGAGACATTCAATAATTCTTTATTTAACGTAAGAGTGAATTTACCAGATAAATTTGCTAATATCCCAAGCTTTGTTAATAGTTATTTTAGTGTTTACTAGCTGAATTTACTAATATTCCTAGCATTGTTAACAATTACTTTCAATTGCTGATTAAGAATTTGTAGTGCTATCCAAATTGAATGATTTATTATCTAGAAAAACCCACCTACTGAGCAGTAAGTTGGAATAGTTTATTTATGATTGTCATTGAGATACTTTACATATTATTAATGAATATTTTCTATATTGTTATAGTTTAATTAAATTATACTCTCCAAATAAAAAATTAAAATATTTGTCTTATATTCACTATAGCTATAGGTCTTATAAATATTCAGTATTTTCAGTGATATTTATTCATTTACTCCTCATTAATAAAAAACCCAATTTTCTCCACATATATACTGTGCATCATAGAAAAGTCATAGGTGTTGTGTGTTGAATTGTATCTTCCAAGAAGATATGCATAAATCCTTACTTCTAGTACTTGTGACTATGACCTAGTTGGAAAATAGGGCCCTAGAATGAGGTCATACTAGATTAGGGTAAGCCCCTAAATCCAATGACTGGTGTCCTTATTAGAAAGAAATATAGAGAAATGACATACACAGAGAACGCCATGTGTCGATAGAGGCAGAGATTGGAGTGATGTTTCTACATGCCAAGGAGCAATAAGGACTACTGACAACTACCACAAGCTAGGAAGAGGCAAAAACAAACCTTTAGAGCCTTCAGAAAGAGGATTGACCTAATATCAGCTTGATTTTGAACTTCTAAGGTCCATAACTGTGATATCATAAATTTCTACCATTTTAAGCTACCCTCTTTGTGGTACTTTTTATGATATCCCTAGGAAACGAATACAGTAGGCTTTCATAACTTTGGTTTGCATCAGTTGGTTTATTCTGAATTCCATCTCAGTGTCAAAAACTGTGAATGTGTCCCTTGCCCGAGTGAGTCTGAGTCTGAAATATAATTTTTAGGTCCACCATTGCCCTAACAACTTTTCCTTTCCACTGTTCTATTACCCAATCCCATGCTTTAAGTGTTTTTTATTTTATTTTTTCATCAGCATTGGAGGATTACAGAGATTTGTACTTGGGAGTGGGATTTAGTACATCATTCCTATACATTATTCAGAGTATTTGTTTTCAATAATTTAAAGGGATTTTGCAAGGAAGCATTGTACCTAAAACCAAAGATTCTGGAATTGTAATGCTTTCGTGTGTATTACTGCCCTGATAATTACTAGCTGTGCAATTTACCTAATGCTTCTAATCTCAGTTTTATCTTCTGTAAAATAAACATAATAACAGTAACTATTCCATAAAGTTATGGGACTTATATGACTTTATAATCGAGGTGAACAACCTTGAAAAAAACTTCAAAGAGCCCCAAGATACATAATCAGTTAATAAAATTTAGCTTTTATTTTTAAAAAAGGCACTTTCATTTCTTCAGATGTCTCTCTTTTACATTAAGTGACATACAAACATGTTGGCATTTCTTTTATGATGTAATAAATAAATTAGGGAAAACTATTTAGTAATGAAACCTTTTTAAGATTGCACTGTAGTGAGGTTTCTAATTTTAAAATAACAGGCAAATAAATCCCATTACAGTTGTTGGTAATTTTTTAAAATAAATTTTATTTTTAAATAAGAGGCCTTGATAGATATGCTTTTTATAGTAATTCAAGAAATCATTGATAATTTGGAGCCTATTTAATGACCTGTGGTGGATTAAATAATAAAGTTGGAGAAGTTTACTCTGAAATAGTAAATGTAACCCAGCTGTCTATCTCACAAAATGTTCTTGTCACTAGAAGAACAAAAAGAAACTGAAATATTTGAGAAAATTCATTTCTGTTGCTTATCATGTACTTAAATAATAAAGATATAGATCTTTTTCATTTCACCAATTTTGTACTTTGTTCAGTGAACCACAATGTTTCTGATACATTAATAGTTACAGATTATTTATTACATTTCTCAAATGGGCTGTCTCAAATATGACTGGGCACCTTGATATCAATTTCAAGTTTAAATTTACAAGATTAAATCTGTAATTTCTCCAAGTAGAAGAAATTTGAGTACATTATACTAATATGAATTTTAAAGGTGAGAATATTACAAGTGTATAAAATTTAATTTAGATAAATGGACTCAGCCTGGCAGAAGTATTCCCAAGAAGAAAAGTAAATTAAATGTTATAAATAGCATGAAAGCTAGGATTAGTAGCATGAATTATGTTTCTAAGTATTATTAAAATTATTACTGTCATTTAAGTGTGATCTACGTATTACATGTATAATTAACAGAAAAAATAAAATGTAAAGAGCTCAGTTATCTTTAAATGGAAAGATAACTGGCCTAACAATATGTTTCTATCTCACAAGCCTTGATTCCAGAGTAAATTTGTGAGACTATTTTAATACAATTTTATTTAAATAATATTTTAGAGTAAAAATAGTATTTTATTTAAATTATTACTTTGATTGTTTAGTAGGCATTTTCATAATCTATTATGTGCCTGATTGAAATAATCAGGTATAATTAAGACAATGCAGTGTATGCATAAACACTTAACAGTTGTAAAACTCTGAAAGATATATTTTCTTTGTTAAATGTAGCAATACAAGAGGATCAATTATGCAAACTATAGATTTGAATGTAATAAATCTGATTTAATGACAAGCAAGGTAGGAGGAAGAAAATTAGTCCCTTCATTTACATGTATATATTTTATTGCAAAAATTAAACTTAGCTAAAATAGCAGTTGAACAGTATCTGCTCTTTGAAAAATAGTAAATGTAATTAGCCTAGAACAGTATAATATAAGACACAATAATGCCAAATCTCCATCTCTCTTTAAGAGCAAGAAAGACTAGCCTACTTTTTATGAACACAGTTTTATTCTAGTAGTAATGTAATTTTATACTTTAATTGTAATCTACAGCTTTGAGAAGGATTTGACTTTCAAGCAGTATCACATTTAATGCAATACAATGAAGATAATTAAACCGAGATTCAGAAGTATTGGTGTAAATTTTCAGAACAATTGAATATCAATATAGACCTTAGACTATTAGTTCAATATTCTTTCCAACATTATGTTAGGCCATTCTTGCATTGCTATAAAGAAATACCTGAGATTGGATAATTTAAAAGGAAAGAAGCTAATTGGCTCATGGTTGTGCAGGCTGTACAGGAAGTGTGATGCTGGCATGGGCTTGGCTAGTGAAAAAGCCTCAGAAAACTTACAATCATTGCAAAGGGGAAGCAGGCACTTTACATGGTCAGAGCAGGAGCAACAGAGTGGTGTAACAGGTGCTACACACATTAAACCGACCAAATCTCAGAGAACACATTCACTATCATGAGGACAGCACCAAGAGGATGATACTAAACCATTCATGAGAAATCTGCCCTCATAATTTAATTACTTATCACCAGACCCTAACTCTAACATTGGGAATTACATTTTGACATGAGATTTGGGCAGGGATGATATCCTAAGTATATCATTGCATCCCTGGCCCCTCCCAAAACACATGTCTCTTTCACCTATGAGCCTGTTAAAAAAAAAAAAGAGAAAAAAGAGAAAAGAAAAACTTCCAAGATACAAGGGTTATATAAGCACTGGGTAAACATTCCTATTCCAAATAAGAGAAAACGACCAAAAGAAAGGGGGTACAGGCCCCCATGCAATTCAGAAACCTATCAGGGCACCCATTAAATATTAAGGCTGCAGAATAATCTCCTTTGACTCCATGTCCCACATCCAGGGCACGCTGCTTCCAGGGATGGGCTCCCAAGGCTTTCAGACCCTCTGTCTCTGTGGCTTTGAAGGATTCCGCCCTGGAGGCTGCTCTTAAGTGCTGTTGAATGCTTGTGGCTTTTCCACGCTAAGCATGCAAGCTGCTGGTGTATCTATCTACCATTCATGGGTCTGGAGGACAGTGGCCCTCTTCTCACAGCTCCATTAGGCAGTGCACCAGTGAAGACTCTGTATGGGGGCTCTAACCCCATATTTTCTTTATACACTGCCCTAGCAGAGGTTTTCTGTGAGGACTCTACCCCTGAAACAGGTTTCTGCCTGGACACCCAGGCTTTTTGATGCATCCTCTCAAATCTACACATAGGCTCCCAAGCTTCATTCACTCTTGCACTCTGTGCACATGCAGACTTAACACCATACCTTGTAGAAGCCGCCAAGGCTTACGGCTTACACCCTCTGGAGCTGTGGCTCAAGCTGTACCTGGGCCCTTTGAGCCACAGCTGAAGCTGGAAGGTAGGGATGCAGGGAGCCATGATCCCAGACTGCACTGAGCAGCAGGACCTTGGGCCTAGCCCAGGAGACCATTGTGTCCTCATAGGCCTCAAGGCCTGTGATGAGATGGGCTGCCTTTTAAATCTCTGAAAACAACCTTTAAGGCAGTTTTCCCATTGTCTCAGCTATTAGTACTTGTCTTCTTATTTTTATGCGAATTTCTTTAGCAAGTTGTTCAGCAGCCTTGTTGAAATCTTTTTTTTATTTAACTACATAACCAGCCAGCAAATTTTTCAAACTTTTATGTTCTGTTTCCCTTTTAAATATAAACTCCAGCTTTAAGTAAGTTATTTTCTCCTTTATATGTGTAGGTTGTCAGAAACTGCCAGGCCACATCTTGAACGTTTTGCGGCTTAGAAATTTCTTCTACCAGATACCCTAAATTCTCACTCTCAAGTGCAAATTTCCACATAGCCCTACGGCATGGACACAGTCCATCCAAGCTCTTGGCTAAGGCATTATACATGTGACATTTGTTCCAGTTCCCAATACATTCCTCATTTTCATCTGAGACCTCATCGGGCTAGATTTTACTGTTCATATCATTATCACCATTTTGGTCGCAATCATTTAACCAGTCTCTAAGAAGTTTCAAACTTTACCTCATCTTCTTGTCTTATCTGCACCCTTCACACTCTTCCAATCTCTTCCTGTTACTGACTTTCAAAGCTGCTTCCACGTTTTCAGGTATCTTTATAGCAATGACCCACTCCATGGTACCAATTTTCTGTGTTAGGCTGTTCTTGCATTGCTAAAAAGGCATACCTGAGACTGGGTAATTAAAAACAAAGGAGGTTTAATTGGCTCCTAGTTCTGCAGGCTGTAAAGGGAGCATAATGCTTGTGTCTCCTTAGCTTTTGGAGAAGCCTTTGGGAAACTTACAATCATGACAGAAGACTGAAGGGAAAGCAGGCATTTCACATGGCCAAAGTAGAAGCAAGAGAGTGATAGGGAGTGGGGACACACACTTTAAAATGACTGGATTTCAGAGAACTCACAATCATGAGGACAGTACCAAGGATATGATACTAAACCATTCATGAGAATTCTTCCCCCATGATCCAATGGCCTCCCATCCAGGCCCCATCTGCAGCATTGGAGATTACATTTTGACATAAGATTAGGGGAGGGACAATATGCAATCTATATCAAACATACTGGCTTTCAGATAAATAAGTAAGAGCAGAGGCTATTTTTGTTTATCTCAACATCTGATGTTATCAGTCATCAAAACTAGAGTTATGCTTTTAAAAAATATCTAAAATTATAGGAAATACAAATTATATTGTATGTGCTACATATTATATTATTAATTAAATTGTTAGTGATGTCAAAGTTTTCTTTCTGTTTCTTTTCTCTTTGTGTTTACAAATAATAATGAAACACTAAAGTGCCTTTAATTATTTAATCATTGTTTGCTTATTTACATATTGAATAAACATTTATGAGACATGTAAATATTAACAAAAATCTTACCTCCTTTCCAAATACAGAATACTACAAGACTATTTTAAAGATTTGATAATTTCTTTCAGTCATGTCTATATTTAACAGATATCATGATATAATAAGCTGTTATAACTATAATAACATTTTCAGTAAACATGTTTTGAAAACTTATGCCTCAATGTTTTAATTCCCAAAATAACCATTTATTCTACAAATTTTGAAAATCTCAAACAGACACTTACACAGAAACAGGCACCCACGGGCACAAATAAAGTAATTTATAGTCCCACACACCACAGAGTATCAACATTAGGATTTTGGTAGATACTAATTTCAGTCTTTATTTCTCTCCATTAAGAAATATAGTTCATTTTGAAGATGAAGTGATTCATGATAAGTAGCAAAATAGTAATTAGAATCAGGAGTTCTTGAGCTACACAGTATTAAGCCAGCTCTTCTACTTTCTACCTTAGAAATCTGTGGACTTAACCCTGGTTTCTATTTAACATCTTTGTATTTAATTTTCTCAACTGAAAAATGGAGAAAATAATATAATTAATCATGCATAATTTTATAAAGAGTCAATTAATCAAAATATAGAACATACCAAGAAAAGTTCCTTACAAATAGTAATCAGAATTAACCATTATGCTGATTAATGTATTATTTAGTAATCAGACTTTTACTTCATAGTTGACAATGATTCTCTACTTCATTTCAGTTACTGAATATAGTATTAGTGTATAAAATAAAATTGATTAACTGAACTCACAATACTGTTGCAATGGTTAGGTCATTATAGTTTAAACAGTCTTCAACTTTGAACCCCTAATCACTACGTATGCCAGCCCCATATTTTCCTATACTTGTCAATGTTTTTATTTGTTAATAAAAAAAAAAAAAAAACTAACTTGCGGTTCATTGTCCGAAATCATCAAGCAACAGAAAAAGTAGTGTTGTAGCCTTTGAGAGAACTATAAATTTAAAAGGCTTTGCATGCTATCTTCTCTCTATATCTGTCTCTTTTTCTCTCTCTCTTGCTTCTCTTCTGTCTCTGTTTCTTTTATGCTTTTATTTTCTTCTTCTTCTTTTTTTTTAATTTCTGTTTTTTCCAAATAGTTTAAGTTTGTGACCACAGTGGAAACAAAATTAGAATGAATTGTCTTCCAACACTGTATACCAAACCATGGAATATGGGAATAATGCCAAAATGCTGCCATATTGGGTTATTCAGTTTTTTGTATTTAAATTTTAAAGTCATAAACTTTATCCAATTTCTCTCCCTTTTTCTACACAGCGAAGTAAGCATAACCTGCCATCTGGTGGATGTAAGGTGAATGATTTCTGGAAGAAGCAATGGATGTTTACACAATGAGATGCTTATCAGAAACATGGAGGGAAATAAGTAAGGTGAACAAGTGCATGCTGGAATGCGGAAATTGCAAACCATATATATTGTCAGAGGTAATGACTCTGTTTGTTGTTGCCTTGTATTGCTGCACATTACCTTTTCAAGAGAAGCTTGAAATGTAAAACATAATGAGTCATCTTATTTCGATGAAGGCATCTAACTGAAGTTACTGGAAAAAAAAAAGAATATGAATGTCAAATTCAGTCTAGGGAACACAACTTTTGCTTTCTATTCTTAAGAAGGAGGCTTTCAAAATAATGTCACTAATAACAATTCTAAATGTTCCAAAATGCATTTATTGAGATGATCAAGTACCCAAAGTTGGACTTAGATCTTTACTTGTTTTTTCTTCTATCATAGTGTAATGTTGTCAAGATTTTAAATCTCATGTCTTTCATACAAACTTACAACCTAATATCTGCTTTACTGATTTTAAGGGTAGATTGGAATAATGCATATAGAGCACCTAAACAGGATGTCGATATACATCAGTATATATTCCTAACATGTAATTTCCCTAAAAAATGTGTCACAAAAAATGATGAGTTTAAAAAAAAGAAGAAAACTTGGAACATTATTGTCTCTTAAATATTTTTTAATATGTTAAAATAAAAAATATAATTATATAAAAAGTAATACCTACCAGTTGATAATTCTGAAAAAACAATATTTGTAAAGCTTCTAGGAAGCAACAAAATCTAATTACAATTAAACAATGGTATAATCAACATGGGCACTTCAGTATGACTCTCAAGCAGTACAAAAGATAAAAATGAAACATAAAAAATAAGAAATAATAAATGTTGACCTGATAATTTGTGATAATTTTTTTGAGCACAATTGAAAACCAATGCTTTGGTATAAATTCATTTGAAATCTTTAATTCTGCATTTCTAGTTTAATAAAACCAACCATGTTTGATTCCAAACACTCTGCAAATTTTAAGAGAAACTTTGCAGAGCAAATCAACATCATAAGCATGATGGCAACCACAATATTTGTTAAACTAGGTTCAGGGGGAGCATTTATTCCTTTGGTTATTTCAACTAAACTGCATTTCTGCCTCGAAAGTGTTTCATGAGACTCCAGTGGATGAGGAGCAGTTGTGATTCATTTTAGTACCAGAATATTCCAAAATAATTAGCTTTTAGTGAAGAGCTGCCATCATGAGCCAAGTTTTAAAATATGCTGTTTTCCTCAGTTTTGTGCCCATGAAGGGATACTTTGAAAGTACATTAGATTGGCATGTACTGCTACTAAAATGTAATTTTCCATTTATTAGTCAGGAAAGGATCTTTTTATAATATAATATAGATAACAGCACAGCCCTAGACAGATTTTTTCCCCATATCCTTGTCCACTACAGAGCTATTAAACCATGCATTATACATATGACATTTTTAAAAAATGACGTTATTAGGGTTTTAAAATTAGTTATCTAAAATTCATTTATAATATTTTATTTTGGCTTTAAATTAATGATAGAGAAATTCCATGGCCAAAGTCATGACCATGACATTGACATGCCAGAAATAATTAAATATACCATATATGGGCACAAAAACAAACAAACATGCAAGCGAAGTTGAGATCTTAATTTAAAACAAATTATCAAGTTACACCCTCAATCTGGGGGAGTACCTATATGAAAGGACTGGGTACGTGAGTAATATGTAGTGATTTAATTCAAAAAAAAGTAGAGATACATTTTTTTTGAAAATGTAAAAAGATCATAAAAAAGTAATCAATATGCACTTCCAAAATGCTGCATTTACATTATTTGTTTTTAATGCCTTGATTTTATGATGGCTTAATAGTGTGAATGAGTCTCAAGATTCATTTTATTTAATAAGCTCAAGAATTAGACCTGGGTGGAGAAATAGATTCAATGGTAATAATTTATTTAAATTGAAGAAGAACAAACAACAAAAAATTACAAAACAATATGATAACTATTGTGGTAGAGATATTCCCAGGATATGGATATGTGGGAGTTCAGAGAAACAAAACAAACAAATTGGTAAGAATAGTAGTAGAAGAAATTATTTTTCTGGCAGAGTTAATAATCAAGCTACATTTTGAAAGAATAAAAAAGTTTTATTGACATAGATAAGAGTTAGTCTTCTCATTGCCTACCAAAATACAAGACACCTAATAGTTCTTAATAATTGGTCGAAGAATGAATTGCTGGTACAATAACAACATTTACAAAGGCTATGAACAAGACACCATAGCTCACTTAAGAAATTACAGGTATTTTGGCAGGACTGATAAATTTAGGATAAAACACCAGGGACAAAGGATGAACCTGATAAACAATTAAGAAAAAGCGTTACATATTCCGTGAAGAGAAGTGGTTTACATGCTGATGATAGCACAGATAATCTGGTTTGGCTCTGTGTCCCCACCCAAATCTTATCTCAAATTGTAATCCGCAGGTGTCAAGGGAGGGACCTGTAACACCCACATGTCCAGGGAGTGAGGTGATTAGATCATGGGAGCAGTTTTCCCCATGCTGTTCTCGTGATAGTGAATTCTCACAAAATCTGATGGTTTTATAAGTGTCTGGCATTTTCCCTACTTGCACGTCTCTCTCTTGCTGCCATGTGAAAAAGGTCTTTGGTTCCTCTTCACCTTTCACCATGATTGCAAGTTTCCTGAGGCCTTCCCAGTCCTGTGGAACTGTGTCAGCTAAACCTAATTTCTTTATAAATTACCCACTCTTGGATGATTTTTTGGTGTCTTTATATAAGTGTGAGAAAGGACTAATAAAACAGATTACTAAAATAAGTAAATGCTTACATTTTTATAAATAATACACATTAGCAGTATTGAGGTTGGCCTGAGGGAGACAAGTCTGGAGATTGATACCAATTAAAAGACTTCCAGTAGGGTTTATATAATGTTATGAAATTTTAATGTATTGGTAGTAGGAGTAAAGAGATGGATTATACAATATTAAATCAATAAGACTCGATGAGTAGGTGGATATAGAAGTAAGAGAAAAGGCTACTACAATGACTTCTGTTTTTGAATCTGTATCAATTGGGAGACTGGAGCTTTCAACATAGAAAAACAATTCTAGATCAGTATCAAGGCTGCGGGTAAGAAGATTCAATACTAAAAATATTAAATTTAAAATTCCTGTCCAAAACTCAGAAGAATGTCTAAATTGTGTATTCAATGACTTGTGTGAGAAGAGTTATGCTAACTATTGAGAAACTTTAAGTCTTTTTAAGGGCAGATAGATGCTAATAAATTCAAACATGTATACACATATCATTGCTAAATATATAATATGAGAGAAACAGAAATCTTCGATATGCCTTCCTTGTCATGGATGCACACTTTCACAGAGATAAAAATGCCACATGGAGAAGGAATGTATCTGGTTTCCTGAGTGATCACATATACGTTGTGTGATGCAATCAGAAAGTGCAAGGCAACAGAGTAAGCATATCTTACTCTATTTTTGCATTACGATAAAGAAATACCTGTGGCTGGATAATTTATAAGAAAAGAGGTTTAATTGGCTTATGGTTCTGCAGACTATATAGGAAGCATAGTGCCAGCATCTGCTCAGCTTCTGCTGAGACCTCAGGGAAATTTTACTCATGACAGAAGGTGAAGCGTGAACAAGTACCTCAGACGGTGAGTGAGAGAGCAAGAGAGAGAAAGGGGATGTCTCAGACTCATTTAAACAATCAGATTTATTGTGAACTAATTGAGTTAGAACTCACTTATCACCAAGGGGATGGTGTTAAGCCATTACTGAAGGATGTGCCCCTCTGAACTAATCACCTTCCACCAGGCACCACTTTCAACATTGAGGATTACATTTTAACATGAGATTTGGTAGGGACAAACATCCAAACTACATCATAACTTCCTGTGGAAAAAAAAATTCTTGATCTATGGCAATTAAACACTTAAATAAGTAAGAATAATAAATCTCATTTGAGTTCATCTTTCTTGTATGGTCCTACAGGTTGCTCCTTTTTGGTAACTTGTTAAAACTCGTGTGAAAAAAGAGAGAGTATATTGACATTGACTGAAAATAAACTAAAATAGAGTTTCCAAGAAGGTCCCTTGGCGAGTATTAGAAAGTGATTATTAGGTTGGCCTAAGGTCTAAGACTAGAGCTCTAGTTCAGTATAATTATTACATTAATTTTATCTATGTAAATTAAATAATAATTTATAATACAAAGAAAATTCAAAAAGTGCATGTAAGATGCTTATTATGAAAAAAAATCTGTCGATGGATTTCAAAATTTTCTTGTAACAAACTCATACTAATTTATTAAAACATGTCTGAACTGAATCCAGATTGAAGCACTAAGAATGACAAGACAGCAGCTTGAAAAAAAACTCCTGTCAGGTCAACATGAATTCCGCTAAAATTAAAGCAAGAACAAATATTAAATTTATACGAAGATTGGGTAGAACAACAGTAAAACCACTGATGTTTTATAAAAAGTTTATTAGTGAAATCTCCCAAAGAAATTATTAGTTTACAAATGGATAACTCATTTTAAGAAGGGACAAGATGATGCTGAAGATGAAGCCCACAGTGGCAGACCATCTGCATCAATTTGCAAGGAAATAAATGTATCTTATTTGTGCCCTAATTTGAGAGGACTGATAATAAATAGCAGAAACAATAGCCAAAAACTGTAAACATCTCAATTGGTCCAGCTTACGGAATTCTGACTGAAGAATTAAAGTTGACCAAACCTTCCAGCTGAAGGGTACCAAAACTGTTCTCAGATCAGCCACAGATAAAAGAACTTTCAATGGAAATTTTAAACAAGTGTGGTCAAGATCCAGAAGTATTCATTTGAATAATTTTAACAAGAGTTGAAACATAGCTTTGCCAATATGATTGTGAAGGCAAAGCCCAATGAAAGCAATGGCTATCAACAGGGTGGATGTGATCAGGTCAAAGCAAAAGATGACAAGTCAATAGGTAAGATCATGACAACAGTTTTTTGAATTGTTTAAGGCTCTTTGCGTGCTGACTTTCTGTAGGGCCAAATAACAATAACAGCTACTTATTATGAGAGTGTTTTGAGGCGTTAGTCTAAGCTTTAACAGAAAATTGCCCAGGAAAGCTTCACTAGAGAGTTCTTTTCCACCACAGCTGTGCATCTGCTTATCCCTCTCTTCAAATGAGAGCAATTTTGTGAGAGTTTTGGTGAGAGACAATTATGCATACACCTTACAGTCCTAATTTGACTCCTCCTAACTTCTTTTTTTCATAATCTTAAAAATATCAGTAAAAGGCAACACTTTTTCTTTAATTAATAAGGTAAAAAAATATTGCATTGACATATTTAAATTCCTGAGACCTCAATTATTTAGGGATAGACTAAATGGCTGCTACCATTATGGTATGAAAGTGTGTTAAACTTGATGGAGCATATGTTGAGAAATAAAGGTTATATTTTTTATTTTTATCTTTTAATTTTATTTTCCATGGACTTTTTGAAATCCCCTCATATTAAATGTGAGCTATAATTAATGTTAATTTAATATTAAAATAAAAGTTGGCTATTAATATTAGTTGAATGTTAATTGATATTAAATGTTAAATAGTTCAAAGTATATTTCATATTAGTCATATTTTAAACTTTATAAATTTATATGACATATTATTTCCCTATCATTACTTATTTTTCAAGAACTTAGTTTTTAAAAGTAAAAAATATCTCATTATGAATATTTCACGTCCAGTTTAACTAATGCTATTTTGACTATCTTCCAATTTCTGTTTTAATAAAATTATAATTAGCATGTTTTACGTCAATATTTTTGGATATTTTAAATAATTCAGCTAAGATAACTTACTAAAACTGAAAATAAAAACTAAGAGGTCCTTAAAAATATATTTAAATTGCTTTCTAGAAAATCTTTATCAACTATTTTAAACAGAAATATGAGTAAAGGAATGAAACTATGTTCCTCAAACATTTTCAACTTTAGATATTGCTATTAAAACACTCTAGTCAATTTGTCAACTGATGTGAATGTTGGTATTTTATTTTAAAAGTTAATAAAAAATTTTTGAATACATCTTGACCTTTGGTTTTGTTTCTAAATGTTTACATTGCTTTATTTAAAATATAATTTTTGTTTTATACTAAAGCTGCTATTTAAAAATATGCAATTAAAATGTCACATTTGTGGTATAACCTTTATATCCTAATAAAAATAAATTAAATTTCACCAATATGTGCTACAGAATTTTAAATGCACAAAAATATAATTATCATCAAGTGATTCCTAAAATGTGTTTTTGTTTACATGTGAACCAAGGAAGTTCTCACGTGTGTAACGCAAGATTTTTCTGCTTTACTAGAGTCAACGTTCAGTTAAAAGTTAATCTCCCATTGTGTATTAGACTGAAGCAAATTGTCTGTTGTTAAATAATTTTTACTAATATATGACTATATAAATTAATGGATAAAGAGTTAACTTGCTTTTGGAAGATGTTAGTATGTGCATATGTTGCAGTAGCAAATTAAATAGTGGTTTACTAAATTATTTAATAAGAAATTTATAATTACATGATGATAAACTTACATATTTTATATCACTGTAATAGTCTCATAATGTTGCTATAACAAATTACCACAAACTTAATGGCTATGACAATACAAAAGTATTATTATATTATAGTTCTGGAGGTCAAATCCTGAAGTCAATTTTTTGTCAGGGTTACAGTCCTTCTGGAGATAATTGAAGATAATAGGTTGCAGAGAGAATCCATTTCTTTGCCTTTTTCAGTTTCTAAAGGCAATCTGTATTCCATGGCTTATGGCCTCTTACATTTTCGAAACCAGCACATAACATCTTCATATTTCAGTTTCTGTCTGATCTCTGCTTCTGTCACCATATCTCCTTTTTTGATTCTGATTCTCCAGGCTCCCTCTTATAAGGACCCATATGATTACATTGTATCATCCAAATAATCCATAAAAATTTTATATTTCATGACGTTTAACTTGATCACATATGCAAAATCTCCTTTGCTATGTAAGTTAACATTTTCACAGGTTCCAAGGACTAGGATATAAACATTTTAACAATGCATTCTTCTGTCTACCACATTCCTTCCTTGGGCTTCCAAGATTTATTTCAACCCCACTTGCAAAATACATTCACTTTTTCCCAATTTTGGGTTACAGATAGGAAGAATTTCTCCAGGGGAAGCAAAAAGCCGTATGTTTTGATATATGGAAAGGGAAAATGTAAACTCTTAATTTGGATGAGTTCTCCAAGAAAATTGAAGGATGGTCCTTTAAAAGGGAAGACGTTAAGAAATGAGAATGTGTACAAAACATTAGTTTTGAGAAATTAGTAGAGGAAAGAGTATTTAAACACTTGATACATTCCAGTTGATTTGTATATATATTTTTTTAGTCTTTGAGAGATTGGAAGCATTTTAAATAAATATAACTTGCAACATTTTATTGCTTTGATTAAGACAATGTTCCACATGGCATCTTAAGATTTATTCATATTACTTCAACTTGAACGAAAAATTATGTCTATCTTCTTAAAAAGTAAAGAAAAAATGGAGAAAGTCTTTGATCATGAAATTTAGAAAGATTGCCACTGTAATAAAGTCTACATCTTCTCAGCATGTCAAGAGTCACTAATAACTATCAACTTTTATAAAGAAATGTGTAAAATTGAGAATGGGTGATTTAATCAAATCGAACATTTTATCAGATACATTTAATTACCCACTCCAGATTAGTTTTAAGTATGAAAAGCTTATGCCCTTCAAATTACTTATGGCTTATGTTTAATTAAATTTATTTTTATCATTAGGAGTATATTAAACTTCAATATGAAAAACTAATTTTAAACATAGGCATCATATGTGAATTAAAACAAGTACATAATCCATGGCCAATTTTAATAGATTTTAATAATGTAGCTGGTTAAAGGTGTTTCTATTTCTCATTTTTCCTTTTTCTTTGAGGTTGCTCTCAGTCTTTATTTTGCCAAATCCCATGGTCAACTTTTTCTCTATTTAAACTTTCAGTAATATTTGATCAGTTGATATTTTCCTCCTTCTTGAAATACTTTCTTCATTCAACTACCAAGACATTGTACTTGGCCCCCTTCTCAGTTTCTATCCTTTTCTCGAGGACTTATATCGTCTTGCAGATCTTTTAGAAAATATTATTATTATTTTAACTGGCATAGAAAAATTATAAATATTTGTGAGGTACATAGTAATATTTCTATACACATAATGTGAAGTAGTCAAATTTAAGTAATTAACATGTTTATCACCTCAAGCATTTATTATTTCTTTGTCTTGGGGACATTTACAATCTTCTGTTCTATTTAAAAATATATAATAAATTATTGTTAACTATAGTCATCCTGTATTACTGTAGAACACCAAAAGTGATTCCTCCTATTATTGATTCCTCCTGTAATATTGTATTCTTTAACCAACTTCTCCCTAACCCTGCTTATTACTACCCTTCCAAACCTCTAGTAATGACTATTTTACTCTCTACTTCTATGAGATCAACGTTTTCAGCTTCCATATTAGTGAGAATATATGGTATTTATTTGTCTTGTTTCTGACTTATTTTGCTTAACATAATGTCCTCTAGGCTTGTCCATGTTGCCATGAATAACAGGATTTCATTCACTTTTATGGATAAATACTATTCCAGTTTTTATATATGGCATATTTTCTTTATACATTTAGCTGTTGATGGACACTTAGCCTTACCTTGGCTATTTTCAATATTGCTACATTAAGCATGGCGGTGCAGGTGTTTTTTCACTGTACTCATTTTCATTTTGTTTTTTGATTTTATGCCCAGTAGCAGAATTTTTGGATCATATGGTAGGATTTTTTTGTAGTTGTTTGAGGAAATTTCATACTTTTTTCCATAATGATTGTATTAATTGATATTACCACCAATACCGCTCAATCTTTAGAAGCAGTTTTAGCTAGTTCATTGTAAATGTATAAAAATGCTACCGATTTTTTAAATCTTTATTTTGTATTCTGCAACTTCATTGAATTTGTTAATCAGTTCTAAGTGTTTTTTTGCTGACGTCTTTAGGTTTTTCTACATATCCGACCATGTTGTCTGCAAATAGAGACAAATAGACCTCCTTAGTTTCTACTTGAATGCTCTTTTCTTCCTCTTGTCTAATTGTTCTAGCTAGAACTCCAAGTACTATGCTGAGTAGGAGTGGTGAAACTGAGTATTATTATCCTGTTTCAGTTCATATAGTAAAACTTTCTATTTTTTTCCTGTTCAGTATGATGTTAACTGTGGGTTTGTAAAATATGGCCATTATTGTGTTGTGGTGTGTTTCTGCTATACCTAATCTGTTGAAACTGTTTATCGTGAAGTGATGTTGAATTTTGTCAAGTGTTGTTTCTGAACATATTGAGATGATCATATAGTTTGTTTTATCTGACGTAAGTATAGTTATTCCTGCTCATTTTTGTTTCCATTTGCATGGAATATTTATTTTCATCCCTTCACTTTCAGTTTATGTGTGCCTTTCTATGTGAAGTGAGTTTCTCATTGACAAAATAAAGTTGGGTCCTGCATTTTTATCAATTTGGTGGATCTATATCTTTTAACTGGGGAATTTTACTTATTTATATTCAAAGTTATATTGATAGGTAAGGACTTACTCCTGTCATTGTATTAGTTGCTTTTTGGCTGCTTTCTACATCCTTCGTTCTTTTCTTCCTCTCTTACTGTTTCTTCTAGCTGTTTTGTGGTTTTCTGTAGTGATAAAGTTTGATTCCTTTCTCTTTCTAACTGCTCTGCCAGTGAATTTTTATAATTTTTCATATTTTCATGGTGGTGGTTATCATCTATTGCTTCCAGATGTATGACTCCCTTAGGCATTTCTTCTAAGACCCATCTACTGGTGAATTATTTTAGTCTTTGTTTTTTTGGGAAATAATTTGTTTTATTCATTTATTTCTGAATAGCTTTTCTGTGCATACTCTTCTTAGTGGGCAGAATTTTTTTTTCGTTTGTCTTTTTTGTTTTTCTATTTTCAGTACTAGAATATATTGTCCCATTCTCTCCTGAATTGTAAGGTTTCTGCTGAGAAATCTGCTATCAGTCTAATAAGGATTGCCTCACATGTGATTTGACTCTTTTGTTTTGTTCTGTTTTCCTTCTGAAACTCTCAAAATACAAACATTTTTTACTTAGTGGTGTTCCATAGTTCTGTAGTCTTTCTTCATTCTTTTTTATTCTTTTGTTTTGTTTTGGTTTTGCTTTTTTTATCTGACTGCACTATTTCAAAAGACCTGTCTTCAAATTCAAAAATTATTTATTCTGCTTTCTCTAGGTAGTTGCTGAAACTCTTGATGATATTTTTTTAACTTCATTCATTAAATTATTAAACTCCAAGATTTCTATGTGGTTCTTTTTTGGATATCTATCTCTTTGTTAAATTTGTCATTCAGATAATGAATTGTTTTACTGATTTAGTTGATTTGCCTGTCTGTATTTTCCTAAATCATTCTAAACTTATTTTCTGCCATTTTGTATATTTTCTTTTTCGGTGGCCTGTTATCAGATAATTACTGTGTTCCTTTGGAGGTATCATGTTTCCTTTCTTTTTCTTGTTTCCTGTGTCTGCTGGGTTGTTTCTCGGACTGGAAGCTGGGCTAGCAGCTGCTTGAGACATCTCTGGGGGTGTTTACTGAAGGCAGATTCACTGAGCTGATTCTCAGGCCAGATATGGACCCTCTGCTGCTTGGCTGGATCACAGGCATTTTTCTTCAGAGCAAATCCATCAGACTGTGTTGGTGGGGGCACAGGAGTACAGCTGCTTGACTGGCCCTAAGAAATGACCACCAGAGGCTGGTGTGCTGGGTTGTTTCTCACCAGTGGCGGTAGTATGCAGCTGCTTGCCTGGCTCAAGGGCAGGTTTGCTCAGGGCTTCTCTTGTCAGGAGTACACATTGGTTTAGCTGGCCCATAATTTGCTTCCCTGATGTATGAGGCTGAAGTTATAACCCAGGACCCAGGGCTGAGGCTTTGAGCAGCAGGGCTTTGTGTTGGCTTAGTGGAATAATGAAAGAGCCCCAAAGGTAAGATGCAAAGTTGCCACTTTTCCCCAGAGCAGAGCACATTCCAGCAGTGGCTCTGGTTTTAAGATGGTATCATGTTTCAGCATCTTGGATCATGAAGGGGGTGGATAGTGCACAACTTTTGCTCCTAATCATGTGGCAATGCAGCCACATGAAGTCCGGACAGTTTCCTAAACTAGGCCAGGACTTTGTGAATACTGTGGTACTTTCCTGTAGTAAGGACTGTAGATGTCTGCATTTGCAGCGGTGACTGATGGGGTCTTCTGCTTATATTCTACCTATAATAGGAAGATTATCTTGGTTCTGAGATAATTTGATTGGGAGAGACAAGGCAGCAGAGACTGGATGCCTAGCTCTCATTTCTATATTGTTATCCTGGGTCTTCATGCTCTGCAAGAAACTTGTCACTTTGCTGCTTCACTCTAGTGCTGTGCCTCACATATTTCAGTTGAATTTTAGTTGTTTGCTCATTGCCTTGGTCTTTTTAAGAGGGGGATAAGTGCTAGACCCCTTTAGTCAGCCACCCTGCTGACATCACATACTTTTCATTATTTTATTAGAAGAGTTGTCTAAGTTTTTGCTTTGTGGTTACCATCAGGTTTAAAATCTTGTAGTTATAACAAGTTATTGGAAACTGCTGACAAGTTAATTTTGATCAAAAATAAGAGAAACAAAGAAAGAACGAATTAAAATATAAAACTTTATACTTTAATTCCATCTCCTTTGTATTTTGAATTTTTGTGTATCAATTTATATCTTTTTATATCTATCTCTTAAGAAATTGCTATAGTTATAATTTTTATAGTGTTGTCGTTTAGTCTTCATACTAAAGATACTAAAGTACCATACTGAAGTAATGGTACTTTATCATTACGGTATCAGAGTGTTCTAAATTTGCGTACTTACTCTTACCAGTGAGTTTTACAGATGATGATGATGATGATATCTTGCTTTATGTAAGAATCTTTTATCTTTTCAGACTGAAGAACTCCCTTTAGCATTTCTTATAAGAGAAGTCTGGTGGTGATAAATTTGCTCAGCTTTTGTTTGTTTGGGAAAGTCTTTATTTATGTTGAAAGATAGCTTTTCTTGATCCAGTAGAGCTTTTGGAAGTTTTTATTTTTCTTGTTCTTTTTTTTTTTTTTTTTCATCAGCAGTTTGCATGTGTTATCCCATTCCCTTCTGGCCTGTAAAGTTTCTGCTGCAAAGTCTGTTGTCAGATGTATCAGAGCACCTTTAAATGTTCTTTTCTTCTTTTCTATGCTGCTTTTAGAATACTCTTTTTGTCATCGGCCTTTGCAAGTTTAATATATTATATGCCTTTGAGTAGTCTTATTTGAGTTGAATTTGCTTGGTGATTTTTGAACTATCTGTACCTGGATATTAATGATTTCTCTAGGATTAAAAAGGTCAGTGTTATTGTTTCTTTGAATAAACTTTCTATTCCTATCTCTCTGCCCCCATTTTAAGAACAATGACTTATATTTGCCCATCTGCTTCTATTTTCTAAATCTCCCAAACATTGTTCATTTTCTATTCTTTTCTTTTTTTTCCCTCACCTCTGAGTGTGTATTTTAAAATAACCTGTCTTAAAGCTCACTGACTCTTTCTTTCTCTTGATTGATTACACAGTTGAGACACTCTGATGCATTTTTCAGTTCATAAATTATATGTTTTACCTTCAAGATTTCTTTTTTTCGATTTCTGGAAAGGTCACACATCTACATCACTCCAGTGTCACTCACTAGTGCCTTATTTAGTCCTTATTTGGTGAGGTCATATTTTCCTGAATGTTCTTGATGATTATGGATGTTTGTTGACAAGTATGCTAAATAAAGAATTAGTTATTTTTTCTGATCTTCACAGCCTCTCTTTGTTTGTACCCAGCCTTTTCAAAGGGCTTTTAAAAAATTCAAAGGGAATTGACTGTTGCATTCCCTGTCTGTGATCATTACAGCCAGTTTAGCACTTAAGGGCACCTAACGTCCAATTATGCTCTGACCCTTTTGAATACTCTTAGATACTCAGACCTGATGTACTTGAGGGGTGATCAGGGAGAATTCCCTGTGTTCCCAGGAAAAACTCACACTTATTTCCCTCTTTGCCCCACCCTCTAACCAATTGGAGAGAGTTTCTCTCCTTCCCAGCAATGTATTAAAAGGACAATACATCCATGGGCCAAGTGGTTGAATATTTATCATTTGATATTCAATTATTGTATTTCACTATATTAACAGACTTATGAAGAGAACCCATATGGTTTTTCTCCATAAAGGCAAACAAATAATTTGACACAAGACACAACTTAACACAAATGTCTTATAAAGTTAAACACACCTGTACTGCAAGACTCGTCACTGCCCCTCTTAAATATTATGTAAGAGAAATAAAAATATATTTCTACACAAAAACTTGTATGCAAAAGGTCCTAGTGCTGTAGCTTTGTTTACACTAACCAAAATCTGAAAATAATTCAAATGACCATTAGCAGGGGAATGAATAAACAAATCGTAGTATACCCATAAAATTGAATACTACTCAGCAATAGTAAATAACCTATGAAACAGGTAGCACATAAATGTATCTCAGCATTCTTATGTTGTGTGAAATAAACTAGACATAAAAGAGTACACAATATATTACTTCATTTATATTAAAATATGTAAAAGACAAATATATTGTGACAGAAAGCACATCAATGGATGTCTAGGACCAGGGATGAATGGAAAATTAATTCAGAGTAAGGACACAGGAAACATTTTAGAATGATGTAAATATTCCCTATATTGATAATCTCACAATTCTATTGCATAAAGATGTAAATAAGTCAAAAGTTTTCAAATGTACATGTAAAATGGTGCACCCTAATATGTAAATTATACCTCAATAAAATTGACTTGAATTTTTTATAGTTATAATTTTTTATTATTAAATAGTCAATACACAAATTTCTCCGTTGACAGTAACTCAGAATAAGTGACTTTATAAATGATTGATTTCTTAATACTGTAATTATCCACATCCCATTTAATCCAAATTTTTAATACAGTCATGAACCACTGGATGTTCAGTTAGCAACAGACAACATATACAACTGTGGTCCCATAAGATGAGAATACTGTATGTTTACGGTGCCTTTTCTATGTTTAGATATTTAAGTATTTACTGCTGTGTTACATTTGCCTACAGTATTGAGTACAGTAACATGTAGTACAGATTTGTAGCCAAGGAACAAGAGGCTATCCCATGTAACCTAGATGTATAGTAGGCTCTACCATCTAGGTTTGTGTAAGTGCACTCTATGATGTTCCCACAACACACAATCACTGAAGGACACGTTTCTCAGTACAAGTCCCCATTGTTAAGCAACACATTACTGTGTTTTTATTTAAAAATTATTTTTTAAAAAAGTAATTGCATTTGACTTGTTGACAGAAGTAAATTAATTTTTAAAAATATATTGAGAATTTTAAATTATAAGGGAAAATAATTGCAACTTTTATCCTGTTAAACTAACATTAAAAATGAAGACAAATAAAATATTTTTTAGGCTTAACGTAAGTGAGAGAGGTTTTCATTTTAAATTTGCACTAAAATATTCTAAAATAAATTTGTAAACATAATGGAAAGCAAACAAAACAAAAGAGAGTATAGAAATAAATACAGAGCAACTAAAATAAAACTTCTATGAACTGCATGAATGTTGATGATTCTAAACAATTATTGTAAAGTCTTTTAGGGTTAAGCAAATGTAGAAATAAAATAGATGACAATTACCTGAAAGATGAAAAGAGGAAAGATGGACTTAAAGTGCTAAAAATTCTAACATTATGAAGTGTAGTATATCGTTGGAAAAGTAGTCGTAACTATTTCCTTCTCTAAATCCATGTCCTTTGCAATGTAATTTACATCTTCTTTCATCAAGAGGTAGCATCTACTTCCTTCCTTCTTCAACCAGGAATGGCCTTATTTTGATAATTCAATGCACCATCCGGGACAGTGTTTCTTCTAAAGATAGTGATCAATAAATTTGCACACATCTGCTGTATCTCTTGGACTGAAAATGCCATGTGAAGAAGCTTGAGTTAGTCTGCTAGAATATAAGAAAAGGTATATCAAAGACATGACATCCTGGGTGAGGCCATTCTAGGCCAACAGGTCCATAAATCTTTTACTAGCTGACCCCAAATGCCTGAGTAAATCCAGTCAAGATTACACATCTCTGACACATAGGCTAAATAAATTGTGGCATTTTTAAGACAGTACATTTTGGTGTGCTTTATTTTACAACTAAAGATACATTATTAATTTAAATCAACATAGAATAAAACAAATGGAAGTATTGATATGCTTATGTTATGAAACACTCAGTATTATACAGCAGTTAATTTTTTCTTAAAAGATAATAGATTCAATGCACTGCAATAAAATCTCAGCGTTTTTTGTTATAAACAGGCTATTTTTAACATTTGTATGGAAATATAAGGAGAAAAGAATACACAAGAAAATGTTGAAGAACAAATTGGAGGACATTACTGTTCTTAAGACCTTTTGTAAGCTATCATACTGAGAATATTATTATTATTGAAAGTATAAAATGATAGAGAGCACAAACTGCAAACAAGTAAAATATTTAAACAAAAACCTCACTAAAGAGAATATCTAAAGGAAAAGAAGTACTTGAAATTTGGATCTTACTGGTCAATAGAAAATGGCATTTATGTATATCCACAATAATACATTGAAACACATATATCAGAATTCAAATGGAACTGCTATTTCAAAGGATTGGTGAGGATTTAATCAACTGAACACTATTATTCATTGCTGGATAAATGCAAAATTTTGGAGACACAGTGGAAAACAGTTTGTCAAATATTTACAAGGTTAAACATAGCCTACCATATAGTCTTGACATTTTACTTCTATATATCCACCCAATTAAATAAATACATGTCCTTACAGATACTAGGAAAAGAATAGCTCCAAACTGGAAAGCCTAATGTTGATCAACTCAAGAATGGTAAATAAAAAGTGGTTTATGCATATGATTGGAAACTTTTTAGTACTCATAATGAATACGCTGTTGAACAAAAAATATGAATCTGTAAATTATTATACTAGGAAAAATAAGAATGCCACAATATTACACACACTATAATCAAATTTATATGAAATTCTTTCTCGAAAATTGTTGCTTGTGCTGGTTGAAGAATGACACAAAGGAAATGAAGGAACACTTCAACGTAATGGGATGTTCTGCAACTCGATTGTGATGGTAGTTTTAAAACTTTATGCATCATCAAACTTTATCAAACTGTTCACTCAAGATGTGTGACATTATGGCATATAAAATTTACCTCACAAAAGTTTTGAAAGATTACATAACTTTTATTAAGCATATGTATTCTAATCATGGCATAGTACCATTGCTCAAATTACGTCCCAGTACGTATGATTGTTGTCAAATATTTTTTTCATTTTTTTAATATCTTAGGATACATGAAATTAATGTGATGATGATAAAGGTGATGATGATGACGTGATGATGATGTGATGATAATTGCAAACAGAAAATATCACGCCTACTCTGTCTGGGATGGGCACATTTAATCCTTACAAGAGTCTTATGAAAAATGTATCATTCTGATGAAACTGAGGCACAAAGTGGTTCATTGCCCAAAGGTGAACAGTGACAAATCACAGAGCTGGTATGTGTACTCAGGACACTGGATCTAGAGTCCATATTTCAGTCTAAACCACTAAGTTATTTTGCCCATTATCTAACAATGTTCCACCAAGCAAAGGGCAGGGGAAAAGTACAATGGCACAGTATTTAGACAGATGTAAGAATTACCAATAAAGGAAAGCTTATTACTTCAGAATCAAATAAATGAAGAAAGAACAGCCATATCATTATACAAGAAATCCCCCTTTCCTTGAATCTTCCTCTACTACACAGCCATTGAAGCCAAATTTTTTCTTTTCACCTAGCATGCGAAAATTAAATAAATATATTAGAGAAATAGTAGGAAGCCTTGTAAAAAGCCTTTACCTTATCACTGACATTAAGACCTTATAACCATAAAATGATTAATAAAATAGTTTTATCATTCATATTTAATGAAGCAAAACTGTTTTATCAGTAAGGTTTAACTTTTTAATATCTGCGTATGCCAGTTGACTGCCCACGTTCTAAGTATACTGGCATAAACTTTACTTAGAAAGAAGTACATAACAGAGCAAATTAAAAATTTACCACTGACCAGGTGTGGCGGCTCAAGCCTGTAATCCCAGCACTTTGGGAGGCTGAGGTGGGGGATAACCTGAGGTCAGGAGTCCGAGACCAGCCTGGTCAACCTTGTGAAACCCCATCTCTACTAAACAAAAAATTAGCCATGCATGGTGGCAGGTGCCTGTAATCTCAGCAACTCAGGAGGCTGAGGTAGGAGAATCATTTGAACCCGGGGGGTGGAGGTTGCAATGAGCCGAGATTGTGTCACTGCACTCCATTCAGCCTAGGCAACAAGAGCGAAACTCCGCCTCAAAAAAAAATAAAAATATATATATATATATAGATCACTTAGTACCTATATTCTACTCAAAATTTGATAGCTTGGTCAAACATAAAAAATAATTTCAATAGATTACATGATATCATAGAATTTGCGTTTCTTAATATATTGTGAATAATAGCTTAAGGTCATAGAACTTTTAAAATGCACATTGCTTTAGGAAACTTAATTCCTGTTCTTAGACCTTCTACCAAAAATCATCAGCCAGGTTTTGATAAAATGTTTCACTTAGAATTGCACAAAATTTACATTATTAAAAAAGAAACAAATTTCAATATTGCCTTGATAACTAAATTGTCCTCATATCACAATACTCCAACAAGTAGATCTGATTTTGGGAAAAGAACAAAATATATATTTAAGTAATTCACTTTCTTTTTTGGTTTACAGTTATTAAATAACAGCTTAATTCATTTTAAAATATTTTCACTTTGTTAAGTACTAATAAAAATACATTGTATTAGGTCAATCTAAAGATTTTAATATTTAGATTATTATAAAATCAAGCAATAAACTTGATTTTATAATAATATACTTTAGAAATAGGCATAACTAAAAGCAAAATAAGCATGGAAGGCAACAGATACTCAATAGGATTGAGATTTACACTATGTAAAAAAAAAAAAACTTTGAAAAGTAAATGACTGTATCTAAAATATAAATTTTCTTCTTAGAAATGTTTGTTCAGGAAAACATTATTTGACATTTTTATCAATTTATAGGCCTTTAGTTGAGAGTTTTCAAAATAACATTGCATCCAAAGAAACATTAAATGGGAAGATATATCAGAAATGCTGCACAGTCATAAATTTATTTCAAAATTGGTATTTTTTAATCATATTCACCAAGCGTAAAAGATACTTCAAAGTTTTATTTTGACACTATCACTGTTAAAGCCTGGGCTATAAATTCTAAATAATTGTCTCAAAGTTTTAAGCTCACAATCATTTTCCAGGCTTCATATATCAATATGTTTTGCACGTCAGTACTGTACTTTGTGATATGTACATTATTTATGTCATCTTTGTATGCTTCTCCTGGGATTTTTATTTACTTTTTTGGTATTCTAGACATTTTTTCCTCTATTTGTCTGCTTTTTTATTTAATTATGGAATTTACCACAATGTTTAAATTTTAACTTCCTCCATAATTCCTTTTAAAATTTAAGATCAAATATGTTCACATATATACTACAGTAGCTATTATATTGAAAACTTAATCTGTCACATTATTTAGGCAAGATATTTTATAGTAGAATTCACAAAACAGGTAGAAGATTGATTTATGTGAAACTGATGTGGTAGGTTCAGGGACCTGTGTTGTATACCACAGGCCTCTAAAATTAGAGGTTATGTAAATATTATCCTTTGAACTGTATAGTACACAGACATCTTGACCCTTAGTTTGTTGCCTGTTTTTATTTAGTCTTCCTCAACTCTTTCTAGGAAAAAAAAAAACATTAATCAGTGCACTGGGTAACACATTATTACTGAATCATATTAATTCTCCAAGTTAAGAAAGAGAAGATTTAGAACTTAAGTCTACAAAAAGTATGAGAAGACAAGCCAGACTGAAAGAAAATATTTGCAAAACACATATCTGATAAAAGTCTATTATTTAAAATATGCAAAGATTTCTTACAACCAAATAATAGGAAAATTTAAGAGCCAGATTTTTTTTCAAAAAATGGGCCTATGAACTTAATTGATATCTCACCATAGAAAATATTTAGATTCTAAATAAGCATATGAAAAGATGTCCCACATCAGAGTCTCAGAGAAATGAAAATTAAAACAGTGACGAGGTACCGCTACACACATTAGAATGGCCAAAATCTGTAATAATAACAAGGAAAAATGTTGGCAAAGAGATGGAGTAACAAGAACTCTCATTCACTGCTGGTGAGAGTGCAAAACTATACAGCCAGTTTGAAAGAAAGACTGGCAGTTTCTTATCAATCTAAACATACTCTTAGCATATGATCCCCCAATTGTGAACCTTGGAAGTTACTCAAAGGTATTTAAAACTGATGGCCACAACAAACCTACACAAAGATGTTTATTGCAACTTTATTCATAATTGCCAAAACTTTAAAGTAATAAAATGTCTTTCAATAGGTGAATGTTCAAATTGATATATAACCATAAAACAGAATATTATTCAGCAATAACAATATATTAGCTATAGATTAATGAAAATAAATAGAAGAAATTTAAGTGCATATTACTAAGTGAAAAAAGCCAATCTTGAAAGTCTACGTAACCTACGATTCCAACTATATGATACTTTGCATAAGGTAAAATCATGGAGACAATAAAAAAGATCAGTGATTTCCAGGGATTGAAGGGAGGAAGAGATGAATACGCAGATTACAATGGATTTTTAGGGCAGTGAATCTATTACATATGAAAGTATAATGGTGGATATATTCCCTTTTATTTTTCTTAAAACTCACAGCATATTTTCCACCATGAGTGAACCCTAGTGTACAGTGTAATTTGAGTGATAATGGCATGTCAGTGTAGGCTCATTGACTGTAACAAATATCATTTTGGTGAAAGATATTAGAAAGCTGTGCATATGTGCAGGAAGGCGGTATGTGAGAATTCCATACTTTCTTCTACTCCATTTTTTTAAATTATAGTTTAAGTTCTAGGGTACATGTGCATAACGTGCAGGTTTGTTACATATGCATACATGTGCCATGTTGGTGTGCTGCACCCATTAACTCCTCATTTACATTAGGGATATCTCCTACTACTATCCCTCCCCACTTCCCCCACCCCACGACAGGCCCCAGTGTGTGATGTTCCCCTTCCTGTGTCCAAGTGTTCTCATTGTTCAATTCCCACCTATGAGTGAGAACATGCGGTGTTTGGTTTTTTGTCCTTCAGATAGTTTGCTGAGAATGATGGTTTCCAGCTTCATCCATGTCCCCACAAAGGACTTGAACTCATCCTTTTTTATGGCTGCATAGTATTCCATGGTGTATATGTGCCACATTTTCTTAATCCAGTCTATCGTTGTTGGACATTTGGGTTGGTTCCATGTCTTTGCTATTGTGAATAGTGCCGCAATAAACATACATGTGCATGTGTCTTTATAGCAGCATGATTTATAATCCTTTGGGTATATACCCAGTAATGGGATGGCTGGGTCAAATGGTATTTCTAGTTCTATATCCTTGAGGAATGGCCACACTATCTTCCACAATGGTTGAACTAGTTTGCCATCCCACCAACAGTGTAAAAGTTTTTCTATTTCTCCACATCCTCTCCAGCACCTGTCGTTTCCTGACTTTTTAATGATTGCCATTCTAACTGGTGTGAGATGGTATCTCATTGTGGTTTAGATTTGCATTTCTCTGATGGCCAGTGATGATGAGCATTTTTTCATGTGTCTTTTGGCTGCATAAATGTCTTCTTTTGAGAAGGGTCTTTTCATATTGTTCGCCCACTTTTTGATGGGGTTGTTTGTTTTTTTCTTGAAAGTTTGTTTGAGTTCTTTGTAGAGTCTGGATATTAGCCCTTTGACAGATGAGTAGATTGCAAAAATTTTCTCCCATTCTGTAGGTTGCCTGCTCACTCTCATGGTAGTTTCTTTTGCTGTGCAGAAGATCTTTAGTTTAATTAGATCCCATTTGTCCATTTTGGCTTTTGTTACCATTGCTTTTGGTGTTTTAGACAAGAAGTCCTTGCCCATGCCTATGTCCTGAATGGTATTGCCTAGGTTTTCTTCTAGGGTTTTTATGGTTTTAGGTCTAACATTTAAGTCTTTAATCCATCTTGAATTAATTTTTGTATAAGGTGTAAGGAAGGGATCCAGTTTCAGCTTTCTACATATGGCTAGCCAGTTTTCCTAGCACCATTTATTAAATAGGGAATCCTTTCCCCATTGCTTGTTTTTGTCAGGTTTGTCAAAGATCAGATGGTTGTAGATGTGTGATATTATTTCTGAGGGTTCTGTTCTGTTCCATTGGTCTATATCTCTGTTTTGGTACCAGCACCATGCTGTTTTGGTTACTGTAGCCTTGTAGTATAGTTTGAAGTCAGGTAGCATGATGCCTCCAGCTTTGTTCTTTTGGCTTAGGATTGTCTTGGCAATGTGGGCTCTTTTTCCATTCCATATGAACTTTAAAGTAGTTTCTTGCAATTCTGTGAAGAAAGTCATCGGTAGCTTAATGGGGATGGCATTGAATCTATAAATTACCTTGGGCAGTACAGCCATTTTCACGATATTGATTATTCCTATCCATGTGCATGAAATGTTCTCCCATTTGTTTGTGTTCTCTTTTATTTCCTTGAGCAGTGGTTTGTAGTTCTCTTTGAAGAGGTCCTTCACATTCCTTGTATGTTGGATTCCTAGGTATTTTATTATCTTTGAAGCAATTGTGAATGGGAGTACACTAATGATTTGGCTCTCTGTTTGTCTGTTACTGATGTATAAGAATGCTTGCGATTTTTGCCCATTGATTTTGTATCCTGAGACTTTGCTGAAGTTGCTTATTAGCTTAAGGAGATTTTGGGCTGAGATCATGGTGTTTCCGAAATATACAATCATGTCATCTGCAAACAGGGACAATTTGACTTCCTCTTTTCTTAATTGAATACCCTTTATTTCTTTCTCCTGCCTGATTGCCCTGGCCAGAACTTCCAACACTATGTTGAATAGGAGTGGTGATAAAGGGCATCCCTATCTTGTATCAGTTTTCAAAGGGAATGCTTCCAGTTTTTACGCATTCAGTATGATATTGGCTGTGGGTTTGTCATAAATAGCTCTTATTATTTTGAGATACGTCCCATCAATACCTAATTTATTGAGAGTTTTTAGCATGAAGGGCTGTTGAATTTTGTCGAAGCCCTTTTCTGCATCTATTGAGATAATCATGTGGTTTTTGTCTTTGGTTCTGTTTATATGCTGGATTACATTTATTGATTTGCGTACGTTGAACCAGCCTTGCATCCCAGGGATGAAGCCCACTTGATCATGGTGAATATTCTTTTTGATGTGCTGCTGGATTCGGTTTGCCAGTATTTTATTGAAGATTTTTGCATCGATGTTCATCAGGGATATTGGTCTAAAATTCTCTTTTTTTTGTTGTGTCTCTGCCAGGCTTTGATGTCAGCTACTCAATTTTTACATGAACTTAAAACTGCTCTAAAAATTAAAATCTATTTAAAAATATATTTTTAATCAAGGAAAAAAATGATGTTATTAAAATTACACAAGAGGCAAATGTTTAAAAACATTGACTTTATTTTGTAGATGGCTACCTCATGACATGCTTTGCTTTAAGCATTTCATGTGTGTGTATTTTCTCACTATTCTTTGCCTAATAGTGAAGAGATTCAAAAGACCCTTAAATAGGATTACAGTAAGTAATATCTTTCATTAGTGAAATATTTTCCTTCACAAAGTGATGTCAGTGAATCTTTGACCCAAAATTTCGTTTGTTAAAATATGTTGCTGATAAATGTGTTAGTTGTACCCACATTTGGGCAGTTCAAATACTATATATACATACACATGCATAAATACATGTTTATTTATGTGAACTGTTCAAATGAGTCCACTTTTATAAAAACAAAATCCAATTTCTACATTTATAAAGCTGAAACCAAACCATAGTTTGGTTGTATATTATGATTTATTTTATATTATCATTTATAATAATTACATTAAAATAATACAATTTGAAAAGATTTGATGATCTTTCAAACAGTCATTTTTAGTAATATCTAACATCATAGAATTTCATTTTTATTAATCTTTAAAGCTTTTAAATGTTTTATGAGTTTAATAATTTTTTGACTACATTTAATTGGTTCCAGTAAGTTTTTTAACACTTTTAAATTAAATTCAACAATTTTCACAAAAACTACCATGAGACAATGAGCACTATACAATACTTATATATTCCATAATTGTTTGTTAGGCACACATCCTGTAACAGGAATATTGAATGCTGTTAACAAAAAAGTTTATTTTATAAATTTCAGTGTATCAAATTACAGCAAAATATATATATATATATGTCTGTGTGCCTTTGTATACATATTTGTTTTGTTTTTCTATCTAGAAAAGAAATATAATATTACTTAAAATGCAAAGACATAAAAAAGTTCATGATTAGAGTTAATGTTAAAAATCTCTGGCCAGTATAAATGAAATAAAGAAAAGTATAATTGAGGAGTTTTAGCCCAGCCCTGCCCTCAACTCATTCACAAATAACCTGCAGTCCTCTAAACAACGAAAAGTGCTTAAGAGAGGGAAAACATATTTTATTTTTAGATTCCTAATTCGATTACCTCTATTTGAGAATAATCTCTCTAATACTTTTTATAAACATTACATTCATTGTCAAAACTTCGGTAACCAGAAGTACCTCTATGCCCTTTATTTGAAATATATTGCATCAAATCTGGGAAGTGATTAGTAGTTCTATTCCCAAATACAAATTGGTTTCTAGACACCCAAAGTAAAATAATTATTCCTGAAAGCAAGGAAATTTCTAGACTCAGCCTTTTACCTGATAAAAATATCCCATATTTTTCACAACTGTATTATCCAGGGGTAATTAAAAATTCAAGCTTATGTTTTCAGGCACATGGGCTTCCACTTATTTGAATGAAGTGATTAAAAAAGAGTAGACTGATTCTTTTAATAGTCATAATTATTACGTGGTTGAAATTCAGTCTCTTGCTGATAATATCGCCATACTTGTATATCACTGAAATTTTGAAACTTTTTGCTTATTTTTAACAAAAGCCATCCTGAAAGTTTCCATTTGTTAATACCAGTACTTTAAGTTGGTAGAGAGCAAATTGAATATCTTAGCCAAGTGGCAAATATTTGTATATTTGAAAACAACTACAAAATCTCTTCTTTGCAAAAAATATAGTGAAGTTTTTCTCAGCTTTATTATATGACCACATTCTGCATTTTCATCAGTTTAGATAAACTTAAACTTTGTTTTATATTCCGGTTAAAGTGTGATTCCCAGAACTTTTCACATCAGATAAAATTATATTGAAAAACCAAATTGAAGTTAGCAGTTCCAAAATTTTTGACTAATTAAATTGGATATTTTTCAGCATTCTAATTATATTTTGCCAATTTAAGCATCATAGACTTTCCAAAAGCTATGCAAATTGGCATGTAGGTCAAAAGTTTGGTTTACGGTCATAGTGTGAACTTTCATTGAATCATATTTACTTTAATGTGAAAATTCTGTGGCTCCAGTCCTTCTTTAAGAGAAGAAAAATATTACAGATAGGCATATAAATGTGTTTATCTTAAATGCTGCCTTCCATTAAATGTGACAGAGACATTACTTTACTGAATTTTTAATCATCACATGGAGAATTGCTCAGTACATTCTGCATCTGTTAGTTTCAGACACTCCAAATCACTAGTCCTGCTAATATGATTTGCCTTTATCAGTGTCTGCATCAGTAAAAGGGCAAGTGCAGTTTATGCTTGTTCTGGGGAAAAATAAGTGAGCTTCATATCATTCCTGTATTTCCTCTCAGATATTACATCCTAGTATTAATTCTGTAAGTTATGCATTTAAAAATATATTTTGCATATCTGAAGCATAAGTTTTGTAACCTATTTGTTATATAAAAATATATACTTTATTTTTGTATTGTAATTGCATACCAATCTTAAAATCTGGGTTTTGAAGTGTTGTGAACTTAAAATCTTACAAATGTATCATAAAGTGCTATGCATTTGCAGTGCTACAAATATGAAACTTTTCTGTAGCTAAAACATTCTCTACTTAGTTGCTGGAGAAATTGCATTATTTTTGTCTGTCAGTTTCAATTACATATACCTTAGGATACCTCCATACTCATTATTAGCTTAGCCTGTACCATCTCTCACTCAAACCTTGTCAGTTGCCTTCAAACTGGTTTCTCTGCTTCAAATGTTGCTTCAAATCTATTAATCTTTTTAAAATATAAAATCTAGCATTTTATGCTCACACATAAAATGAATCACTAAATTCCTATCTCCTAGAAGACAATTTCCTGACTTTCTAGCAGGCATCTAAAGGCCAACATGACTGCTTTCTTATCTACATTTCCAGTTCATGTAATAACGTGGAATGAACTGCATTTGTTTAGATAATTCCTTATATTTCATCCTGTCGATCTAGAATAATAAGCTAATTTCCATCACTATATTGCATTGATTTGCCTACCTGTTGTTTCATATTTATAACACCCCACACACATTTATACAGTATATTATAGATAGATACTTTCGCAATAGGCTTCCTGGCACTCTGACCTTATTCTAGTAACTTCTATTATCAGAAGCCAACATCTATATTTCCAAAAATTAATTCAATCATGGCACTGGAATCATTCAATGGTTTCCCTTTTTTGTTATGATAACCACAAATACACTGCAATTTGTTTTTGCATCATGAGCTCATTACCTAGTATTCTTCTCTTCCTCTTCTCCACTCTTTCTTCCCCTGATGCCTGTTGTAGCCACATTTGCTTTACTTCACCTTTAGCATCCCTGGAGTAACTATTTGATCTATTTGCTAATGAAAGTCATACTCAACACTTATTTTATCATGTTGTGTGGTAGAGTATTTGATCTGAATATATTACTTTTAAATGAAGAAGATTTATTAATATTTGATTAAAATAATCTTAGATGGGTTTTGCAGGCCTCTGCTTGATATCACCAACATTTTCCATAACTGTGTCCAGTATCTTGCACACATGTAGAAGCAGGGTATTCATTTCAACACATTTATATTGTAAATACTGCCAGAGGCAACTAATTTCTTTTTTTTCTTTAACCCCCTGATGAAATAGAATGAGTTTAAAACAAGTGGCTACAGAAAACAAACTCTTTTTCTTTACAAGTGGTATTGGAAGAAGTATTTGATACAGCTGCCATTACCAGGAACTGGGAATACAAACCAGCTTTACCTTGCTCCTACCCATATCACAGACTGACATGCTTGAAACTATCTGGCCTCCAGTTGGTGTTGAAAATGGGAAATATGCAAAATAATGGACTTGGTGAATGTTGAACTTGTGCAGGAAATAGTAAATAAGTGCTGCTGACAATTTTTTTTGAGTTGAAATATTCTTGCTTCATACATATGAATATACATATAGCATAAACTTAGATAGTTTACTGTTGGTAATTCTTTGTAAAATTTTAAATAAACCACATTCCCAACATTGAGCAAAATAGGCCAATGTGGAAGCTTAAAAAATTAATTATTGAATTTATATATGTTTTCTGGAAGTCAATAATAAACATGTAAGTTGTATAAATTTTCTGTGTATATTTACCATCCACCTAGGGACTGTAATGCTATCACTGACAACATAAAAACAGAAGGAATAAGCTGGAGGTATCACCACACTACTTGACTTCAAACTACACTACAAGACTACAGTAACCAAAACAGCATGGTACTGGTACCAAAACAGATATATAGAACAATGGAACAGAACACAGGCCTCAGAAATAACACCACACATCTACAACCATCTGATCTTTGACAAACCTGACAAAAAAAGCAATGAGGGAAGGATTCCATATTTAATAAAGGGTGCTGAGAAAACTGGCTAGCCATAAGCAGAAAACTGAAAATGGACCCCTTTCTTATACGTTATATAAAAATTAACTCAAGATGTATTAAAGACTTAAACATAAAACCTAAAACCATAAAAACACTGCAAGAAAACCTAGGCAATGCCATTCAGGACATAGGCATGGGCAAAACTTCATGACTAAAACACCAAAAGCATTTGCAATAAGAGCCAAAATTGACCAATAGGATCTAACTAAACTAAAGGGCTTCTGCCCTGGATTAGAAACTATCATCAGACTGAACAGGCAACCTACGGAATGGGAGAAAATTTTTGCAATCTGTCCATCTGACAAAGGTCTAATATCCAGAATCTATAAATAACTTAATCAAATTTACAAGAAAAAAACAAACAACCCCATCAAAAAGTGGGCAAAGGATATGAAAAGACACTTATCAAAAGAAGACATTTATGCATCCAACAAGCATATGAAAAAAAACCTCATCTTCACTTGTCAATAGAGAATGCAAATCAAAACCACAATGAGATACCCTCTCATGCCGGTTAGAATGGCAATCATTAAAAAGTCAGGAAACAACAGATGCTGGCGAAGATGTAGAGAAATAGAAAAGCGTTTACACTGTTGGTTGGGGTGTAAATTAGTTCAACCATTGTGGAAGACAGGGCAGCCATTCCTCCAGGATCTAGAACCACGAATACCTCTTGACCCAGCATTTTCATCATACTAACACAGGAACAGAAAACCAAACCCTGCATGTTCTCACTCATAAGTGGGAGTTGAACAAAAAGAACACATGGACACAGGGAAGGGAACAACACACACTGGGGCCTGCTGGCGGAGGGGCGGGTGGGAGGCAAGGGGAGGAAGAGCATTAGGACAAATACCTAATGCATGTGGGCATAACACCTAGATGACAAGTTGATGGGTGCACAAACCACCATGGTACATGTATACCTATGTAACAAACGTGCATATTCTGCACATGTATCCCAGAACTTAAAGTAAAATTAAATTAAATTTAATTTAATTTAAAGAAACTGAAGGAATAACAATTTGAAGCACCAGCACCTGCACCAAATTTCCTGCACATTATAACACACCTAGTTGAACATAGTGTGTAATACACACACACATGCAAACACATTATATATTTAAGTATCTATATTTATGTATCTATATGTTTCTGTCTATAGAGTATGATGAATGTAGGTTTTCATTAGGTCAAATGTCTGCTGTGTTAGATTAATTTTATTTACTTACATGTCAAGTTTTCTTGGTATATTTATAAATCATAAAAGATTAAAGTGTTGTTTTAATTTTTAAACTTTTTTATTTACTCAATTTTAACTAACTTATATCCCCCCAAATTAAATAAGAAAGTTGAGATACAAAGAAATTCTAAATTTTCTTAAATACTTAAGAGATGTAATACTGAAGTAATTTTGCTTTTCACTAAAGCAGTTCATAATTTCCAAAAAACACACAGTGCCAATTATCATTATTATTTGACATCTAAATATCACACAGCAATATTTTGCCCTTCACAGATATTATAAAATGTAAGAATCCACTTGATTTACTTTCACAGAGTCAATTTAAAGTGCCAAAATAAGGTAGTGAGAATAATGTGGGAAATATACAATCTCAAACACCACAGCAAATGATAGACAAACAAAATGTCATTTAATTGTATAATTTAAATATATACTGTAAAAATTATTTAAGATCCAAATGAGAGAAATTATGGTCCTTTGGCTAGCTCATATCTCAAACAAATATATAAAATCAGCAGCAAAATACACAATTACAAAAGAATACTCAAAACAAAGACCATCTTTCTGTGACTAAGGTCCTGAGACTGATGTGACAATGTCGGCATTCTGCCATATTCTATTAAGAACAAAAAAGGTTGGGTGCGGTGGCTCATGCCTGTAATCCCAGCACTTTGGGAGGCCATGGCAGGCTGATCATTTGTGGTCAGGAATTTGAGACCAGCCTGGCCAACACGGTGAAACTCTGTCTCTACTAAAAATACAAAAATTAGCTGTGCGTGTTGGCATGCACCTGTAATCCCAGCTACTCGGGAAGGTGAGGCATGAGAATCACTTGAACCCAGGAGGTGGAGGTTGCAGTAAGCTGAAATTGCGTCACTGCACTCCAGCCTGGGCAACAGAGCCAGGCTCCATCTCAAAAAAAAAAAACAAAAAAAGATAAAAAAGGACTAAAAAAAAAAAATCTAAACATAATAGGCTTTTTCTAGACAATTTTGTATGTAGACCATCTCATTATTTCACTCTGTCTCCATGATGTTAAGACAAAGGAACAAAAAAATCATTTAATAATAGAATAATACTTCATTGATGTTCTTTATTCTCTTCATATAAAAACTTATTATGAATAAATGCAGGTTTAAAAGAAAGAAGACTTTATTGCATTTAAATCAAATAACTCCAATGTTCTTGTTTCGCTACTACTCTCCAGGTTTATAGCCTTTAGCAGGTCAAATTGACTTATATTTATCAAGCAGCAAGTTACTAATTCACATTTAACTGTTTACATTGTTAGATAAATTGTAAACCTCAGATAGTTCATAATTGTATGAATTTCAAATAATGGTAGTCTTCATGCATTATAACCAACACTCATATACAAGTATTTTATTCATATGTAAAATGGTTTGTCATAAATGACATTTTAAATAATGTCATTCAGAGATGAGAGTTTTGGTGATATCTCTTGTTTATATTATGGAAATGATATTTAATGCCCTCTTATAAAAAATATTGTAAACAATGAAATTATGCTCCAGTTTGTATAATATGATTAGGGAGCAGGAAAAAAAGAGATAGATACAATTACCAATTTAAATATCTTTCCTAGAATTGTGGATATGATAAATACTATGTTTCTATAGAGGAAGTAGAAAACATTTTTATTCCAAAATAGCAGATCTTGTGCAACAGAGAAACATTATAAATTTTAGAACACATTGTTTTCTGTTTTAAACGATGTTTTAAAATATTCAACATTTTAGTTTGTGGCTAAAAATTGTAATATCTATCCTTTTAGTTTGAATTTTGTGACTAAGTGACAATGTAAAGTTAGATAACTTTGAGCAGCAGTAGCAACAAAATTTATAATGTTACATAAGACTATTGCCTTGATCTAAGTTACATGTGTGTCCTTCAAAAGTCTGTTCTAATAATTTTGTAAAAGAGAAGACATTAGAAAAATGACTTTAATCTGATACCAAAGTTAGGGCATACTCTTTTTAATAACTAGAAATAATAAATAAATTATACCATTATCATCTTTTATGTAAATTATAAACATAACTTATTATTTCAATAAATTTAATCATTTACATTTTATAAATGATGAATCTATTTTATAGAGTACTTTACAAAGTTGTTTTAATTCCACCATAATATCAAATCACAAAACAGCCTCATAAATTAGATAGTGAATATTATTTCTACATAAAATACAACAATACTGTATCAAGAAATTTGAAGAATATGCAACTTTATTCTACTTGCAAGGTAGCCTACTACAGTTTTATAGGTGCTGGAAGAATACACAGGACACTTCTGTCAAAGACTAAGGATTCTATTACATAGTATACAGCAGCAGCATGAGTTAAAGGATTGTGTTGTTCGCCTTCTCCCGTAAGTTCTATGTTGGAAATGCAGATTTGTCCGTGGGGATTTGTACACACAGTTTGGGTCACAGCTGAGGAACTCCAAGCTTAGGCAACCCTGATCATATAAAGAATCTGCTAACATAGCTGCCAAAACCTTGTCCCTCAGGGAGACATTAACTTTATCATCCTGGTTAGAAAACTAATTTGCCTCTGTACTATCTTAATCTTTATTTTCCATGGCTATTTGCTATATAAAATATATTTTGAAAGATAGTCTTAGCAGCTGCTATAAAATGTTTTGAAAAGCCTTTGAAAAGTTATTTGTTGTTGTCGTTTTTGTGTTTTGTTTTGTTTTCTTTTCTTTTTTGAGACAGAGTCTTGCTCTGTCTGTCGCCCAGGCTGCAGTGCAATGGCGCGATCTCGGCTCACTGAAACCTCCGCCTCCCGGGTTCAAGTGATTCTCCTGCCTCAGCCTCCCGAGTAGCTTGGATTACAGGCGCCCGTCACCATGCCCAGATAATTTTCATATTTTTAGTAGAGACGGGGTTTCACCAGGTTGGCCAAGCTAGTCTCAAACTCCTGACCTCAGGTGATCCACCCGCCTCGGCCTCGCAAAGTGCTGGGATTACAGGCGTGAGCCACCACGCCCGGCCGAAAAGTTTCACATCCCAATACGCTCAGATTTAAAAATGAAGGGCTTGTTAGAGGTCAATGAATTATTGTTTTTTACCATTCTCCAATGAAATCAATAATTACTTACATGTCTAGATGTGAGAGGCATTTTGTTAAAGTAGCATTTACAAAAAGTTATATATAAATATATATGATTTGATATATCTATGTAATATGATATAATATGATTTGTTACTTAAATAGATACAATACTTTTTGAAACTAATTCTAGAATATATAACATTTGAAAAAGACTATGAGGAGTCTTCTTAAAAATTTGATAATGTACATATTAAAATTAAATAACTAATTTTTGTGGCTTTTAGTTTAGCCTAAAAATCTAATTTTAAATCTAGCAAAGTATAATAATTTGAAGAGAGATATGGATACAATATTTGTTATGATGTTAATTGTCAAACAGTTCTATACTCTAAATATTTTGGCATTAAAAGATATATAGCCATTTGAGAAAACGATATAATGTCTCAACTTAGGTTACTATTTTATCATAAATTTGGAAAATGTCAAAGCAACTTAAAAAAACCACTAGTCTCCCCACACACCAAATTTTAATCATTATTTTTGGAATAAAATGAGATACAGACACCGAGAGTATTTCTTTCCAAAGAAGCCTAGTTCTTTACATAGTGCTTCATAATAGCCCCATTCTCTCATATTGAAGTATTTTGTTAAAAAACAAACAAACAAACAAAAAACAGTATGTATAAGGAGCATAGTTTTCGGAAGAAGCTGTCTAGGTTTTAAGTGCTTCCTGGTTTTGAACATACAGATAGAAAATTACTGTATTTCTAATTTCTAATTTCTGTTCTCCAATAAGCTGTGCCTCATGACCTTAAATTCTAAGTTTATTCAGTGACCATGTACCAGTCAGTAAGTAAATGCTAAAGATTTTTTTTTTTTTTTTTTTGATACGGAGTCTCACTCTGTCGCCCAGGCTGGAGTGCAGTGGCCGGATCTCGGCTCACTGCAAGCTCTGCCTCCCTGGTTCACGCCATTCTCCTGCCTCAGCCTCCCCAGTAGCTGGGACTACAGGCAACTGCCACTATTTTTAGTAGAGATGGGGTTTCACCGTGTTAGCCAGGATGGTCTCGATCTCCTGACCTCATGATCCACACCCCTCGGCCTCCCAAAGTGCTGGGATAACAGTAAATATATTTTTAAAAGGGTTCACAGCTATCTTTCTGCTGATAAATACATTACCTTATAGACTGAGGCCTAGTCAAGGTTTTTAGCAAGTTTACCCAGAGATCTTAGAGACTATGTTCTCTTTGTGTTGGCTGATAACTCATTCCTTTTTGTCACCACTATTTATGAAATTAAGTGAGCTGTCAGTGTGGCCAGTTGAGACTACTTAATTCTGAATAACACTGAGGTGGGAAATATTTGACTTGGTGATTAACCAGTATTAGTCATATTTTAGTGTTAAGAATGAATCTCTGACAATCACAATATTGAAGAAAATTTAACTGAGGATATGACAGCTTTGCATTTCCAGTATAAAATATGAAATTAGAGAAACTGATTTATCATGAATGTTGAGAATGCATAAATATTATGCAGAAGGAGATATTTTTGGATTCTTAAATTGACTATATTTATTTTATTATAGTGACATGAAATATTTAGCTTTAGCAAAAATGTCCATCACTTCTAGACAAATTATAGAAGGAAAACAGATATATTTATAAATGAAGATTAATATATTTGATGGTGTTAAATTAAATGTCTAGTACACATATAAATATATAACTAATATAATCATTACCAAGATCTACAAAATATTATAGTACTCTGCTCCCCAAAACCCTTTTCTTCTTTGCAAAAATAAGCATTACTCTGATATCAGATATCACAGATTATTTTTGCTGACTTTTAAACATTATGTAAATAGAATCAGGTAGCAGGTACTATTTTGTTTAGCATCTTCGCTCAATATTATAGACGTAAGATTTTTCCACTTTGTTACACAAAACAGCCCCAAGTTCATTGTCATTGTTAGGTAGCATTTTATCTCATGAATATACAACAAATTATTTACCCATCTACTATTAATAGTTATTTAGCTTAGCTTTTTAAAGGTCTTTGACTATTGTAAATAACGCATTAATATTCTTTTACTTTTTTAAAAAAATACACTCAAACACTTCTGTTGAATATATACCAAGATGTAAAATCACTGAATTATACATAGGATATTTTTACCTTCAGCGATAATGAAGGTGATCAGGTTTTTTTAGTAACTTCTGTTTTAGGCTAGTTGTGTCAATGCGATTTAGTTATAATTTAGATTAAAATTGAAAAGTTAAATGCTTTTTCATATTTACATATCCTTTTTTTGTAATTTTCCTGTTTAAGCCTTTGCATATTTTTAAATCGTGGCTTTCAATTTCTTATTGATATATAGGATATATTTTGAACACTTGATTAGTTATAATTATGAATATATCACAACCACTTGGCAAATTGATATTTTTTCTCTTACTGGTGAATTTTGATTAATAGAATTTACTCATTTTAATAATCACCAACAAAAAACTTTGTGGTTTGTTGATCCTTTGTATGGATTTTGGTGTCTCAATTTCATTCAGTACTGCTCTGATTGTAGTTATTTATTTTCTTCTACTAACTTTGGGGTTAGTTTGTAGAAATCTCAGCTGCTTACATCTTCAGAAAGGGTGAGGCCGGGCGCAGTGGCTCATGCCTGTAATCCCAGAACTTTGGGAGGCCGAGGCGGGCGGATCATGAGGTTAGGAGATCAAGACCATCCTGGTTAACCCCGTGAAACCCCGTCTCTACTAAACAAAATACAAAAAATTAGCCGGGCCTGGTGGCAGGCGCCTGTAGTCCTAGCTCCTTGAGAGGCTGAGGCAGGAGAATGGCGTGAACCCGGGAGGAGGAGCTTGCAGTGAGCCAAGATCGTGCCACGGCACTACAGCCTGGGCGACACAGCGAGACTCCATCTCAAAAGAAAAAAAAAACGGGTGAGAAACAGGACCTCTCCCAATTCATTATAAAATGCATGTGTACCCTATACCCACAGGTCTGCCTGCCACCGTAATGTGTTCTTCTTCTTCTCTGCTTTTTATTAATTTTTCAGGTACTGCTTATTAGTAGCTAGTCTAACCTAGTTGCTCACTAATAAAAGACTCCAGATAAGTAAATTCCGAGGGTTCTTTCTGATTTTCAGGATAGTGTGGGGAATAAAGGCTATCCTGACCATCAATGATCCAGTATAGCCCTATAACCTTTTCTAGTTTTCTCTTCTGCAGAGCTGAGATGAACCACTGGAAGGCATCTTATGCCGATGCTAGAAGAGGGCCTATAATGCGTCCACATTTTTGATTTTGTCTTTTTCTAAATGACAAAAACATCTCCTCTCAAGTAAATAGAGACAATATTCCCTCCTGTTTTACTGCTTTGGCCACAATTAAGTAAAAAAAAAAAAGTGTTTCAAAAGGAAAATCTAAAAGACCATCTTTTCATGTGTAATTTCTCATCATATTTCCTTTATTACTGAAATTATAAGCACGATGTCCTACTGTGATGATGAGTTGTGCAATTGAAATAGATACTACTCTTTATTCCCAATCAAAATGAAGAGACTTGAGAAAGCTTTGTGCATCTTCATAGTCTTTATCTTTCCTACACACATACACACACGTGCGCACCCACACAACTCATTCATTTACAATGCCCACAGTCACACACACAGATGCACAGGCATAGGGCAGAGACACATGAACATGCTTATATAGCATGAATGTATTTTTTTGTAATATTAATGAGGTTTATTTTGGGAAACAGTAAAAAATGAACCAATACTTTCCAAGTTTTCAAATTATAAATTAAAACAATATTATTTATGTGGAGTATTTTACTCCTGCTTTTTAGTTTCCAAAATAAAATTGAAATTCAACCAAGAAAAATTTATTTTTGTGAACATGCTTAAGAAATGAATATATTTTGCATGTTATCTGCTTTGAACTTAAAGATCCATGAAAAGAAAACCCAATTTTGTTTTTCAAATATAAGTTTAAAAATGGTACCAATAAGAGTTTCAAATTGTCCATTTACAGAATACATTGAATTTGTTTTTAATGGTATAGCCATACATATGATGTGTAATAAAATCTTTCCTAACCTGTGGTCATCTTAATTGCATAAAAACTTAAGCTGATGTCTATTAACGTATTGATATCTGAATTGATATCTAAACAATACTTGCCTAAGTCATATTTTGATTCAGTTATAATGGTGACTCTATAATTGACACCAGAAACTTTAAACTCTAAAAATTTCTTCTGCATTAATCAATATTTAAGATTTTCACGAAAAATTGAACTCAGAGCCAACATTTTTCAAAATAAGTCATTTCAACCGCTGTATATAAATGGAATTATATAGTATTCAAACTTTTCAGGTGGGATTTTTCTCACTTAACATAATGTCTTGAAGATTCCTCTAGATTATTGCATGTCAATGTGTTTGTATTGCTGCAGTATGTGTGCAACAGTTTTAATCATCCTTTACCTTTTGATAGATACCTAGAATTCTAGTTTTAGGCTATGATGAATACAGGTGCTATATAAACATTCATGCACAGGTGTTTTTGTGAGCATACATTTTTGTTTCTCAGAGACAAATTCTAGTATACATTGATGTGCCATTAGAGTGTGATTTCTGGATTATATGATATTTGCATGCTTAGTTTGTAAGATGCTTCAAAATTGTTTTCTAGAGTGGTTGTACCATTTTAATTCCACCAGCAATTTAAAAGTAATACAGATTCTTCCAATTCTTGCCAGCATTTGGTGTCATTTTAAATTTTATATTTGAATGAGCGTGCTGGGATGTATCATCATGGTTTTAATTCATACTTCTCTAATGTTTAACAATATTGAAGATCTTTTCATACATTATTCATTTACCATCTATATGTCCTCTTCAAAGAAGTGTCACTTTATTTCTTTTACTCATTTTCTAACTAGATTTGTTTGTATATTTGTCTTTACTGCTGAGTTTTGAGAGCTTGTTTTCTGTTCTAGATTCTAAAAAGTTGTCAAACATGTGATTTGTTAGTATTTCCTCCCACCCTGTAGCTTTTACTTTCTACCTCATAAGGGTCTATTACAGAACAAAAGTGTTATATTTTAGTAAAATTTACTTACCAGTTTTCCCTTTTATGAGTTGTGTTTTGGTATTAAATGTAAGTACTATTTTCCTTGCCCTATATCCCGAAGATTTTTTTTCTTTTTTTCCTGAAAATTTTATAGTTCTACCTTCTAAATTAAAATCTGTCATTATAACTTTTGAGTGAATTTTTGTATAAGGAACAAGATTTAGATTGAAGTGAAATTTTTAACTTATGAGCATCTAATTTCTTTTATGAAAAGGTGGGTGATTTTTTTCCTCCATTGAGTTGCTTTTGAACATTTGTCAAATATAGGTTAGGGATTTTTGTGTGGATCAATTTATGAGTTCTCTGTTTTGTTCCCTGGATCAATATGTCTATCATTCCATCTATGTTATTGGCTTCTTTAGCAACCAATCTCTGATATATGAGTCAAAACGAAATTCCAGGAAATTCACAATCATGGTGCTCTTCAAGTCTTGAGGTCTGGGGTCCATAGTTCACTTCCCTCTGTCTTTCACCTTTCAAAATATTATGTCTGTTTTCTGTGTAAGATCCAAGGTTTTGGGTTGTACTTAGTGACCGTAGTAGGAAAAGGAATGTCTATTTCATCTTTCAGAAATATAAGTCATTTCCATTTCTTTTGGAGAAACATGCATTCATTTAAAAAATTTTAAAGAGGATATGTCATCCTCGTAGAGAAACAGGACTCTTACATGAAGGTGTAAAAAACTTATGTTTGATCGTTAGTTTACTTATAAAATTTTTAAAATAACAATTATACACAACTCAAAATGAAATTTATTTGTTGAGAAAAAATAAATCTAAGGCAAAACTGCAGGCAAATATTAGATGATTTTTAGTTTAATGATATTTCGCTTATTGATTTTTGCTTTTGTTTCTGAACTTTGAATGTGATATTGAAAATATCATTGTTAAGGCCAATTTCAAGGAGATTTTTGCCTATGTTTTCTGTTAGAATTTTTACAGATTCAGATCTTATGCTTACGTTTTGTTTCCATTTTGGATGCATTTTTGCCTATAGTAAAAGATAGGAATCTAACTTTAGTCTTTTGCAAATGAATACCCAGTTTTTTTGAAATATTATTTATTGAAAAGACTATCTTTTTTTCATTGTGTTTTCTTGGTGCCTTGTTCAAGAATTAGTTGACTGTATATGCATAGGCTTATTTCTGGGTATTCTATTATATTCCGTTGATCTATGTGTCTGTTTTTATGTGAGCGTCATGATGTTTTGATTACTATAACTATGTAAGATAATTTGAAATCAGAAAGTATGATGGCTCCAGCTCTATTCTTTTTTTTTTTTAAGATTCTTTTAGCTATTGGGATCTTTTGTAGTTTCATACAAATTTTGAGATTTTAAAAATATTTTTGTGAAAACTGCAATTGAAATTTTGACAAGGATTTTGTTGAATTTATGTATCATTTTGGGTGATATGAACATTTTAACAATACTAATTCATTTGATTCATGAACATGGGATATTTTCTTATTTATTTGTGACTTTTCCAATTTCTTGTATTGATGTCTTGCAGTATTCAGTAAATCTTTTATCTCCTTGATTAAATTTATTCCCAGATATTTTATCCTTTTTTATGCTATCAAAAAAAGGCTTTTTTAATGTCTTTTTCACATAAATTGTTTTGGTGTTAAGAAATATAACTAATATTTTATGTTAATCTTTCATTGTATAACTTTACTGAATTCATTCATTAGTTCTAACAGCTTATTCATTAAGTCCTTAGATTTTTCTACGTGTAGGATCATGTCATTTGCAAATGGATAAAAATTTTACTTCAAGAAAAAAATAATCAACAAAAATGAAAAGATAATGGAATGGAAAAAATATTTTCAAACTATATGTCTGATAAGGAATTAATTTCCATATATATGAGGAACTCACACAACTAAAAAGCAAATAAAAACAAAACAAAAAATTAAACAGCTTAATTAAAAAACAGGCAAAAGTTCTGAGTAAACATGTCTTCAAAAAAGATGTAAAAATGGCCAACAGGTTTATAGAAAGATTCTCAACCTCACTGGTCATCGGGAAAATGAAAATCAAAGCCACAATGAGATGTCATCTCTCACCTGTTAGGATGGCTATTAACAAAAAGACAAAAGATAACAAGTGTTGTCCAGGTTGTGGAGAAAAGGGAACACTTGTACACTGTTTGTGGAAATCTAAATTGTTATAGTCATTATGGAAAACAATATAGAGATTTCTGAGAAAATAGAAATAACGGTACATATGATTCAGCAGTCTCTTTTCTGGGCGTATACCAATAGGAAATGAATCAGCACCTCAGAGATATCTATGGTCCCATGTTCATGATGGCATTATTTACAATAGACAGTGCAGTGGCTCATGCCTGTAATCCCAACACTTTGGGAGGCCAAGGAGGGTGGATCACCTGAGGTCAGGAGTTCAAGTCCAGCCTGGCCAACATGACAAAACCTTGTCTCTACTAAAACTACATAAATCAGCTGGAAGTGGTGGCACATGCCTGTGTTCCCAGCTACTTGGGAGGCTGAGGCAGGAGAATCGCTTGAACCTGGGAGGCTGAGGTTTCAGTGATCTGAGATCACTCCACTGCATTCCAGTCTGGGCGACAGAGAGAGGCTCCATCTCAAAGTAAAAAGAAAAATAGACAAGATGGGTAATCATTAAAAAGTCAGGAAACAACAGGTGCTGGAGAGGATGTGGAGAAATAGGAACACTTTTACACTGTTGGTGGGACTGTAAACTAGTTCAACCATTGTGGAAGTCAGTGTGGCGATTCCTCAGGGATCTAGAGCTAGAAATACCATTTGAGCCAGCCATCCCATTACTGGGTATATACCCAAAGGACTATAAATCATGCTGCTATAAAGACACATGCACACGTATGTTTATTGCAGCAGTATTCACAATAGCAAAGACTTGGAACCAACCCAAATGTCCAACAATGATAGGCTGGATTAAGAAAATGTGGCACATATACACCATGGAATACTATGCAGCCATAAAAAATGATGAGTTCATGTCCTTTGTAGGGACATGGACGAAATTGGAAATCATCATTCTCAGTAAACTATCACAAGAACAAAAAACCAAACACCGCATATTCTCACTCATAGGTGGGAATTGAACAATGAGAACACATGGACTCAGTAAGGGGAACATCACACTCTGGGGACTGTTGTGGGGTGGGGGCAGGGGGTAGGGATAGCTTTATGAGATATACCTAATGCTAAATGACGAGTTAATGAGTGCAGCACAGCAGCATGGCACATGTATACATCTGTAACTAACCTGCACATTGTGCACATGTACCCTAAAACTTAAAGTATAATAATAATAATAATAATAATAAATTTAAAAAAAGATATCATAACTGATGAATACAAAAAAAAAGATGTAGAATCAACCTAGGTGTCCATTGATGGGTAAATGGATGAATAAACTTTAGACTTTAGTGTATGTACATAAACACACACACACAAAATCTTTGATGTCACAGATGAATCTAGAAGACATTATGTTAAGTGAAATAAGCCACACACAGAAAGAGAAATACTGCAAATTTGCATTTATATGTAAAATCTGAACAAAGCTCAATACAAAAAAAGGAAGTAGAAAGGTGATCATCAGTGGAAGGATGGGGAGAAATGGGGAGATGTAAGTCATAGCATACAAAATTACAGTCATATTAGGATAAGTCTAAAGATGTATAGAATAAGGATTATAGTTAATAATATTATATTATATTCTGAAAATTTGCTGAAGTAGAGATTTTAGGTGATCTTACCTTTTTTTTAAAAGGTAAGTATGTGAGGTGATGGATAAATTTTTGTGGATTGTAATCACTTAACTATTATATGTGTATCAAAACATGTTGTATGCCTCAAATATATACGATAAAAGCCATTGAATTGTTTAAAAATATCCAATTAAAATTTTGTATTAAAATATTATGCCAAGATTCAACACATATGTGTATATAATATTAAATAAGGTGTTATCTAAATTTATTATTAATTTTTAGGACAAAAAGCTAATGGACATTCAGTAATATGAGTGCTATATTGAATTCTACTCAATAAGCTCAGCTTCAGAAATTTAAGCCTTATTTGCCACAGGCACTGTGCCAGGCACTGGCTTTATTAACCTAATGGGTGTTCTGATAATAGTCTCTAGAGGCAAAACCAAAAAATTCTAGGAAGAAAAAAAAAGCCATCTAATTAACTTATCATTAGTGGTAATGCCACACCTATATTTTCAAATATAATTACATGCATACTTACAGCTGTTAAAATTCCTGTCTAAAATTTATATAAAAATTATTTGCTGAGAGAGATATATATATGTATATATATACACTAATGAAATGTCCTAGTAATTTTTGATTTCATTTTTATTGAATCTTTTTTAGCATACTGAGGGGAAATTGTCACATACAAGGTTAGTTCCAAGCTCTATCAGTAGAGTCACGTATCAATCAGTTCGTCTTTAAAATGGAATCCCAGTGCAAGGTATCTTGGTAAATAGCTTTCTGTCTGGTAAAAAGAGAAATTAAGTGACTCATTTACGTTTAGAAAATTGGCTGATTTTACTCAGACTGAGTAACTGGAAAGAAAAATATGCCATAAGCAGAGATGAAAGCTTATCATTTTGTGCATTTCTTTCCCCCAGAGAACTTGATTGTGTGTAAGAGGCCAGCGTTTCGCTTTGTCTTGCATTCTGTTCTCACACATTATGCCAACCTGTCTTTTGAACATATCATCTCACTGTGCAGCCAAGTTGTAAGCCCATCTGGTGCAGTTAGCATTCCAGAAAACTGTGAGATTCTGAGAAGCAGTGATTTTAAAGTGTTTGAATGAGACACTCTCACCTAAGTTAATAACTTGACAATTATATGTTCATCCAAATGTAGATCATTACATCTAATATTTGACTTCAGGTTCTGTGTCATGTATGTGTGTGTTTTTCTATGTCTTTGTGTTTATTACAATTAACAATTTGAATACTGAGTGTCTAGTCCACAAATTATATGTATTTTATATATATATATATATAAACATACATTTTGAGAAATCAATTTCTCCTCAACAAAATGCTTATAATTAAATATAGGAAAAACTGTACTCTTGATATCCCACCTCCAAATATGTCCTTTATTAAGTCTTCTTAATTTCTGCAACTTATCTTCGTCTAATCTTTAGGGCAAAATCTTAGTCTGATTTCTTGCCCAAACCTTAAGGTCATACTCATTTCCTCTATTTCTTACATATTCTACATTCATTTGTCAGCAAAATCTTTCAGTTCTAATTTTTATATATACTATGTCATCACTTAAACATTCTATTTGATACTTTAGAAAAGAGACCTTACATACATGTGTATGTGTATATGTATATATGTATGTGTATATATATGTATGTATATATATTTGTATACCCACTAATTCTTAGACTTTGTCTGTTACAACATTCCCCTGTAATTACTCTCTGTAAAGGTTTATTTCTTGCATCACCTGGCCAGTCACATTCCTGCCTCAAATGTTGTTGATTTATCTACCTAAAATAATTCTTTCTTATACCTTCAATCCACAGCTCAAAGAACATACTAGTAGAGGTGTTTTTACATGACTTGTATAAAATAATAATCCTCATCCTCTGCTTTTCTAAAACTGCTTTGCCTAATTTAATTTTTGCTCATAGCACTTATAATATTATTATCTGACATAATACTTACCTAGATTTATTAAATTTAAGACATCATTAAATATAAGACATACCATTAGTTCATATATTGTTAAGAGTGACAAAAAGAGCTTACAGTTAAACTATAATGTATAAGTTTGCCATCACTTAAACATTCTATGTTATACTGTTGGAAAATAGGCTCTCTGTGTGTGTGTGTGTATATATATGTATATATATAATTATCTATTTATCTTGTGCATATGGTAATAGGAAAATAAACTGGCCAATTAATTCATTAAAATGTTCATATTCAGAGATATATTTTACTGAAATATTTGCTGATTCAGCTTCTTTGAGGGCCACATATCACTATTCAATGACATATTTTGTGACATTACATTTGGTTATATATGCAGAGGTGAGATTGCTCGATCATATGGTAATTCAATTTTTATTTTTTTGAGGAATCTCCATACTGTTTTCCATAATGGCTGTACCAATTTTCATTTTTGCAAATAGTGTACAAATGTTTTCTTTTCTCCACATTTTCTTAATTATTTGTTAACTTTTTTATAATTGCTATCCTACCTGGTATAAGGCATTATCATCACTTCTATCCCTTTTATTAAATATATACATTTATTTATGAATCTATCACTTTACTCACTAAACTACATGAGAACTAGCTTTTCAAAAAGGCATGGTGGTTAAAAGTACAGTCTTCAGAGCTTGACTTCTTGGGGTTCAAATCTCAGCTGCACCATTTACTAGCTATGTGACATTGGCACATTTCCTAAGTTCTTTGTGCCTTCATTTCTCATAGCATTATTGTGAGGATAAAAATAATTAATCCATGCAAATAACTTAGAACAATGCCTGGCACATATTGAGGGGTCATAAGTGTTGTTTATTATTAGTGTATACTGTCTCTGCAACCAAAATATGTGAGACAATTAAGAATCTGATATTACTTACGTTTACATCCCAAGTTGGGTGCAGTGTCATGCATGGCTCAGTGTTTGCTACATGAATAAGGGAATGTCTCAGCACCCCATGCATCTCACAAGCCTCCCATCCTGATTCTAGCATAGCCTTTTCTCCTGTCTCTTTATTTCCATAAGATTATTTGCCAGTGAAAAACAAATGTGCTATCCAATTGGATCCTGCTTTTCATATTTTATTGTACTGTCAATGATCTGAATGCTTAATTTGCAAATAATTTTGAGCACTTGCTTTGCATTAGTCCTCAGCTAGGCACAGGGAAGGGATATGGACATGAATGAGACACCAACACCTCTCCTACAAGTAATTTGGTGTATAATAATGAAAGTGTATTCTGTCTTTGTGTCAGGCTTTAGGGATACAAAAAATATTTTTTCTTTGACACTTTTTATCAGCTATGAGTACCTCCAAGATGACAGGTGACTTTCTGATTTTCCCTATTAAATCTTTTCTTCATGAATACTGACATAACTCAATCTCAGATCAATTGGAATTACGCTCATCATTTACCTGGCTCATAGTATTAAGGCCAGATGTTTGTGATGATGTCCAGCTTCAAGATTTCTACATTTTTACAATTTTTGCATGATTACTATATGCCCTGGACTATCTTCGGCATATGATATTTTATTTAATTCTATAATCTTATGAGGTCAATATGTCTTCCCCATTTTATAGAGAGGAAACAACATTTCAAAGAAGCAAGTTATCTGCCAAAATTTACAAGTAAAATCTGTTGTTACCATCCAAGAAGGGAAATGCTGATCTTACCTGTTAGTTCTCTTTAAGAATTTAGGAAGTATTTTAACTGAAGTACTAGGAGAATTGAAAATCTTTCCGGAGTAAATAATTGCTTACCTAAGGAATGTTCCATTATAATTTTGAATATATGTGGTTCAAGTGTTTGGGTGTCTTGTTCACTGTCCTAAGAATGGCGTTCGAACATCAAGAAAAGTGTTATTTGTTGAATATTGAATGAATGGATATGTTGAAGAGTATTCAAGATAACCAGCAAATCTGTTTCTTTGTTTGCAAAGGTCAAACTCCCCTTTTTCTCATGTACCATGTTATGGTTTAAATTGAATAACCTCAAAATTCATATGTTGAAATCATAATTCCCAGAACCTCAGAATGCGACTTTATTAAAAGACAAGGTTTTTATACAGGTAATCACTTAAAATGAAATCATTAGATTAGGCCTTAATCCAATATTATTGGAGTCCTTATGAAAAGAGAAAATTTAAAAACAGACACATGAATACCATATGAAGACAATATGAACAGACACAAGAAGATGGTCATCTATAAGCCAAAGAGAAAGGCCTGGAATAGAGCCTATTTTCAAGTCTTCAGAAGGAACCAGCCTTACCAGCATCTTGATTTTGGAATTCTAGCCTCCAGAACTGTGAGAGAATAATTTGTTTTGTTTATGTCATCCCGTCTGTGGTACAGCAGCCTTAGAAAGTCAATATAGATCCTACATCCTATTGTCACCACCATTGAAATACTTTTGGTATCTTGTCACTCCTAATCTCTCTTCCTCTCCCACACTGGTCCAAGCCACCATCATCTCTTTACAAAATTATTTAACTATCTCCTAACTCATCTCTAACTATCTGCCCTTATATTTATATTTTTCACAAAGTAGTCATGTTGTTCCTTTGAATGCATATCAGATTCCTGTCCTCACCCATCCCTGGGCTCTGCTCCTCAGACAATGGCCTCCTGGTTCTTCTTTTAGTGGGATAGTTCTTGTATCTGTGTGTTCCTCTGGCTTTATATTTATTGTTCCCTATTCCTGGAATGCTCTTTCCAAAGATGCCAGAATAGCTCTTCTCCTAACTTCCTTCAAGTACCTGCTCAAATATTTTAACAGTTGCATCTTTCAGTCAAGTCTCTATTGATCATACTCTAGAAAATGGCATGGCCTCTCATCATTCTCCACTTCACTCACCTAAATGTATTTCTTCTCTCCATTAGTACTTATCACTCTCTGCCATAGTATATAAGGATTTAAATAGCTCATAAAGAAATAAGCAATAATTTAAGGTGATATATGCTAGTTTATCACATGTGAATTGCAGGTATGATTAAATTTAAAAGGAAAAATGAATATTTATGTGCCATTTCTTCTGCTAAACACTGGGGGTTTCTAGTTTTTACAAAGATTAAATAAAACTCACCTTCTGCCACCAGGAATCTTAAGATCAAGGAGGAGATTGTCGTTATAAATGTCTGATGGCATTTCTACATCTCAGGCGAAGCATGGAGGATTTCACAGATGAGGTGAGTGATACCTGAATAGCTATTGGAGAATATGTAAAAGGTCAGTGTGGATAAAGGAAAAAGGACATTTTAATTGAAGGATCAACATGTGCAGAATCAAAGAACAGTGAAAGATGATGGCAGGCTGAGTAATTGTTTGGCTAAGACAAAAAGAAGAAGCTAGGTGGCTAATATTTTTTGTCTCACTTCTCTGGATTTTAAATATGGAAAGTTTTTTAAAAGTACATTTTATCCCTTTTCAAATAATTATTGCAGAACAGTATAACTATGTAAAAATACTACCAAACAATGTTTTAAGTGGGTTTGATTTTGAAACACTAATTTGAGTATCTTTATAGAATATCTTCACACCTTCCCTTCTTCCTTTGAGCATACCACATACAGTTAATCTAACACATACGGATAATCTCTGAGTTATGATGGTTTCACTTAACAGTTTTTTTATTTTATGATGATGCAAAAGCAATATACATTCAATACACTCCTCTACTTACAATGAGGTTATGTCTAGATAAAACTATCATATTTTAAAATGTAGTATGTTTTAAAAGCAGTCTTGACTTATGGTGTATTCAACTTGGATAGGTTTATCAAAATGCGACCCCATCATAATTTGAAGAGCATCTATATTTAGTTTTGTTTCATTCTCCATAGGTGGTCATTTTGTAGTAAATATAAAATTATGTTTTAAAAAATTAATGAGCTGAAAAGCCTATTACTATTTGGAAATTAAATATAGCATGCTACTTTACTTTTTTTCTCAAGTATAAAGGAATAAACAAGTCCAAATGAACTTTTAGAGTTTTAAACATTTTTGCTAATAATTCATACTTTGAATTCTATCTGTTTAAATCATGTGATCTTTTATTTTACTTCTATAATCTGTTACATTAAATAATTTCATTTTGAGCATAGAATTCTCAAATATGCATAATCTCCTGCAATGCAGCATAAAAAGCTAAGGCTGTAATGCATTTATTTTGAAATTAAGTAACCTAGAAAATATCAAGGTATTCTTGAATAAAAGCTTTACACTGAACAATCTTATCAATTCAATAACTTCAAAAATTATTTAATGTTAATGACTTCTTAAACATTAAATTGTCTAGTATAAATTAAATTGGCTCTTTCTGCATTTTAATCTAAAAGTAAATGACTAAAATAAGCTAACACAGATCTGTTCACTATAGCATGTCAACGAAGTGTTCGTTAAATTTTGTTTTTGTTTTGGTTTAAAGGATGGTTTTAATTTACAATCCGTAGTATTACATCTCATCGTATATCTAATTTTGCATGACTGTTGATTCATGTATTAGACTCTGAAAATCTTAACCAGAATTTTAATTGGCCTGTTCTGGTAATTTAAGAAAAGAAAATTCACTGAAAGTTTATTTTTTAGTGATTCAGAATTGAAATAACTGCATTTTCTTAAAATCGTATACTGTTCTATCTTTTGTATGACACATGTAAAACACAGTGCTTATACTATCTTACTCCATTACATGGAATTTTAAATAGTATTAGTATAATCTGTGTTGTTATGATATTTTTATTTTGTAGCTGGTTTGACTCCAGTTGCTTTGGAAATAGCTTTAGGGCATATAAAAAAGTTCAAGAGTGATGCCAGCTAAAGTTGGATAGCTCTCAATATTTTGGAAAGTAAATTAAAATACAATCCTACAGGTAGTGCTTCTGAAAGTCAAAGCGTATACATTATTTTTTGCATAATATTTAGCCAAACACCCCTGTGTTTGGCTAAATATTTTCAGAGTCTAATACATGAATCAATAGTCATGTATTAGAATCAATAGTATTAGAATCAGTAGTCATGCAAAATTAGATATATGATGAGATGTAATATTACGGATTGTAAATGAAAACCATCCTTTAAATTTTCTAAAATTTTTCTGTTTTTGCATTAATCTTTTTATTCTGTTTTGACATTTCGTGGTTGTCTTACTCCATTTTTCTGCTTCTACAGGAGAATACCACATTTCCAAGTGTTCGTTATAGCAACAACCCCATTATCAGTACCCATGTTCTATCCTAGTTTGTTTTGTGCTTCCTTGACAGAACAAGTGAAACTAGGTAGCTTATAATGAACAGAAATTTATTTAGCAAGAGCGTGGCACCTGCATCTGATGAGAGTCATCCCATGGCAGAAGAGTAGAAGGCAGAAGTGAGTACACAAGACAGAGAGACAACAGGGGCCAAACATCTTTTTCTCAGAAACCCACTTCTGGAGTAACTAGCCAACTCTCATGATAATGACGTTAATTCAGCCACAAGGGAAGAACTCTCATGACTTAGTCACCTTATAAAGGATCCAGCTGTTAAAATGGTTATAATGACAGTTAAATTTCAACATGTGTTTAGGAGGGGACAAACATTCAAACCATAGCGGTGGTTCCGTTACATTTAAGACAAGGCTTCCTGCATACATCTGAAATGCAAATAAAGATTTATTTTAAGAATACACAGAGTACTTTAAAAAACATCTGGAATCCAGTCACCATCTTTGAAGAGACATTATTCAAGGTGGCCATTAGGCAACTCTCTAAAGAGAAGATTTGGGAGCACTTCAATTTCTCTAGAAAAATTTATATCTCCTGCCTGGGGAATGGTAAATTAATGTTTTATTTTGTTTCCCTTTAGGGAGGGAAGCTGGTTTTCTCAACAGTCTGAAATTTAATTTTTCCAGAGAATAAGCTTTGATTCTTACTGAGCATTTTCAGCTATTTTTTTTCTTCATTGTGCTCTGTTTTTGGAAAAATGATACTCTACATATATGACATATATGCATTTTTTGCAGTATAAATTTTAAGACTGTTTTTTCACTTTCTCCCTTGCCTGTTATTATGACCTTCTGCTCTGCTAGAGATACCTAATATTTTCTAAGCTATCACCTCTTAAAACTGGCATTATCTATCTCTTACTATTGATATGCTACTTGATATTTTTGAGACTATTTTGTGACAATGGTTATAACTACAATTAGCTTTGTACATTTCAAATGTTTTGAAATAATTTATCTGCTAATTTCCCCTCTACATTTCTGTTTGCCAGTGTTGGCTTTTATCATTAGTTTTGTTTGAAGTTCTTTTCAGTGTTTCAGAAGAATGTAGGTGGTACAATACACAGATGCGTGTATATAATTATTATTTATAACATGATACAATGGATATTTTATAGCATCTATTGAGTTTCATGGATAACAAATTTAATTATATGGATTTTCATATTATTTTACTTTAATTTGTTATCACAATAGCTAAAGCCTCTAAGGTAATATTAAAGATATTTGAGGTAGTCAACATTCTTTCTTCTTCAATTTAAACAACTTATCATTTAGTTTGATGTTTTCAGAGTTTTCTGATGGTCTTTACTACGCTAAATTATCTTATATAATTATTTGGTTATCAGTGTTTATATATATATTTCACATATTTCTACTATCATTTTAAATTGCTTGTTTTAAAAATATGAACATGGGAGGGCTTTTTGTGCTTGAATCTTCTCTACAGATCACACTATCATTTGTTTTTAAAAAACTATATTTCAAGAAGATCGCTATTTTCATTATGTCTCAAGATGCTATCTGTCCTGTTTTAACAATAAAATATTTATTTTCTGTTTTATAGCTGTCGAGTGTCCTGAAACAGTTTGTAATTTCTTTTGCCTCTCCGTAATTGTATTGTATCTTCCCATAGCATCTATATAGTAGGACAGCATCAGTCTCTCTGTGTAGACAATCTGCTGTAGTTGAAATAGACTGGACTTTTCCATTTGGTTAACCAATAAAGAAATGAAAAAGGGAGGAAAAAGGACATATTTAAGCCCATTTGCTAAAGCTGTTAGCTCTAGAGGCCTCTCAGGTCTCCAACCTCTTGGAGCATAAGTAGAAGAGAAGCTGTCTCTCTTTTGTAAACAATGAAAAACATATAGCCCCTATTATAGTGGAATAGGAGACTTTTTTTTTAGTCTTCCAAATATTTCAAACAACAAATGGGAATAAGAAGAGACACTTTCAGGTTACACGCTTCAATTTACAGTCTTGGTCATCTCAGGCCTTGAAATCCACCTTCAAATGCCCTAGTCCTCAAGAAATTGCAGAACTTTATTTTTGTTGCTTGTCTATCAGTGTTCACATTTATAGTTCTTTCCTTCTGGAGATTTCCAAAGAACTCAAAATCTCATATGCATACTCACCGTTTCTTCCTCTACGCTACATAGCCTCCATAACTCTATATGTATTTTTCCAAGGGAAATTAAGAGAACAAGACAGCAATGCACATTTGGAAAGCCATCTCTCCAGAATTGTTTTGTAAATTTTAAAGCTGCCTTTGTGACCAAATTAAAATATATCTTCTTAAAGAAAACCCTTCTGTTATTAGATTTTTTTTTAACCTGGACTCAGTGGTATTTCTCATCTTGCTATTTTTCTAAGTCAAGTATCTCTTACTTTGATATTAATAAACCCATTATTCTGTCAATGACACTCTTCCTTTCTTCTTCCCTTGGATAATTCTTGTTTTTTTTTTGTTTTCAGATGAAGTCTCACTCTTGTTGCCCAGGCTGGAGTGCAATGGCTCCATCTCGGTTCACTGCAACCTCTGCCTCCCAGGTTCAAGTGATTCTCCTGCCTCAGCCTCCTAAGTAGCTGGGATTACAGGCACTTGCCACCATGCCAGGCTAATTTTTGTATTTTTAGTAGAGACGGGGTTTCACCATGTTGGCCTGTCTGGTCTTGAAATCCTGACCTCAGCTGATCTGCCCGCCTCAGCCTCCCAAAGTGCTGAGATTACATCTGTGAGCCACCACGCCCAGCCCCCCTTGGGTAATTCTTATAGATCTTTTGGCTTTCACCTCAGTGCTACATCGCTGGGGTACATCTCCTGCCCCCTAAATTTCAGTTGGATGACTCTTTCAAGAGCTCTCATAGCTTCTGCTTCAGTATTTGACTTATCAGAGAATGGATCGCCCTACATTTAAATTCTTGGTTATTTCTCTATATATACCACTGAAGTGTAGGTTTCATAAAGTCAAGAATAATTTATAAATTATTTATGGTTGCATCCTTATCCTTTTCTATAGCCTCCTTGCATATAATAGGTACTGATAAATTATTTGATGAAAGAAGAAAAGCATGGTCAATTATTGGAATAATGAGGTCTAATGACAAAATTTTTCAGACTCAAAATAGCTTCTAGTAAGATGCTCTAGGAAACTTTTTGGTTTCTTATTTTTGACATTAAAACTGTTACAAAGTATTATTTTATCACGTGAAATAATGTAGTAAAAAATGTATAAAAGCCAACCTAATCATCTCTTTCCATCCTCCACCTCCTTATCTCACTGTGTGTCTCCTTTGCCAATATTATTGAGTCTTATATTTACATCTCCATGTAACAAAATTATTTTGTTTGCTCATTTTACTAAAATATAATCATATTAGCATCAGTTGGCAACTTGCTTTTGTCACCTCATCATATATAATGAACGTGGCTACACACCAGTGATTATACATCAAGCCTCTCAGTGGCCTTCCCTCCCCTTAAAGTTCTTTAGAAATATATTTTAGCAGAGATTGCTGCTTATCCACCATTATTCATTTCCTCTTTCTCTATATAATACCATCTTCAAGATTTAGCTAGTGGTATGGCTTTTTTGAACCCTTTTTCACTTCCCTCACAGTTAACTATGTCTTTGTGACTAGCATTTTACAATTAGATATGGATTATTAGAATGGATATATTACAAACTGTGAATTTTTGCTTTATGTTTAAATAATTGCTTGACTTCCATTTTCTAACTTTGCACCTTGTCATGTGATAGAACATGTGATTTGGGAAGGTGTAACAGTGTGGAAAACAGCCAAAACCTAGAGATGACAGAGTAATAAGATGGAAGCTACTAAGAAGTGCACCTAAACATCTTTGACTTTGTAGACTAGAGCAAGCTCTCTGCCTTTGACCTTGTACTATTACTGGACTGCTAGGAAATAGATGAATAAGCTACAGTTTTGTTTGAGCCGCTTGATTTGGGAATCTCATTATTAAGTAAGTGTAGCATATACCTTAAAAATATATTAATTTATACTTAGAAGTAGAGTGCTGTCATAAAGAAAACTAAACAAATTGGCATGATTTTGCATTCAAGCTATAGCAAGCAAAAAACAAACATTCCAGGCTGGAAAGCAGGTGCTTCCCTGTTATTCTATAGTAAATCATTTAGTAATACTCTATAACAACTTGAAAGACATATCATATAGCTATTAAGTCTATAATTCCAAAGCAAATGGTAGAAAGGTTCAAATTATTGGTGCGCATATGTGTGTTCTGATGTTTTCATTTTTAGCAAGTACCCGATTAGGGAAGAGAAACAAGCACACAAGAAATAATTGAAAAATAGAGTTCTCCCAACAACAAATATTTTTGGTAGGTCTGTAATGTAAATTAACAGAGTAAGGCAGCCAATGAAATTAGTTTCCAAATTAAGACAAGAAAATATTTTTACTAAGGATCTCCTTAAATAGCTTTCTATTAAATAGTCTTGGTTAGACAGTGGGGTAGCCCAATAGCAAAATTTTGATTTGAGATTAATGCTGTAACATCCAATCTTACAATTTTGATAGCCTTAAGGTTGCCACAATTTAAATGAAGGACACATGGACGGGTCAGACACAGAGAGCAGTAAATAAATAAGAGTCAGGAGACAAATATACTCAAGAAGGGATCTGTGGGTTGTATTAGTTCCACTTGGTAGTGTATTAAGAAAATAGACTTGAAACTTACTGTTTTATTGAGACAATGTTATTTCAAAGAAAACAAAAAAAAATCATTCTGTGAAAGCCTTTTTTCCAGTCCCTAAAGCAACACTTGTTGTCCACCATGTATCAGCAGAAAGCAGTCTGAGGAAACTGGCCAATAAGGAAGCTTACACTCAAACAACAACTTCAGACTCAGGTATTGAGGATAATGAGCAAGCAAGGCTCTCTCAGAGATCAAAGGCAGGAACCATGGAGAAGAAAATATAAAGGAGTTTCCAGTAGAGAATCACAGGCATCCTGATGAGATAAGCAAGGAACTGTCCACATATTTAATATATATATACTGTATGATCTAAGTGTAAACTGAATTTATGTTTTAAGAAGTGAAAACAATTACACTGTGAATGTTAAAAAGAATGATTAACATAACTATTAAATGTTGCAAACAAAATATTGTAATTTTAGTTAGTTTTATTTATTGAGCTTTAAATTACACATTAACATTACATCTATTTACTTTTCTTCAAATTCCCAAATTGCAACAATGAGAATGCTCCCATAGTGGTGAAATTCATGAAGAAACGTTAATATTTGTGGAATATAGTTTTATTTAACTTTTCCAGAATAGGTTTTCTCAATCTTGATACTATTTACCATTGGAGCTGGAAAATTCTTTGTTGCAGGAGGCTATCCTATGCATTGCACGATACTTAACTCTTGGCTTCTACATACTAAATTCTAAGAACACCTACCTCAGTTGTGACAGCCAAACATGCCTCTAGACATTGCCAAATATCTCCTGGGGGACAAGATTTCTTCTGTGAAAAGCCACTCTTTTTTTTTTTTTTTTTTTTTTTTTTTGAGACAATTTCATTCTTTTTGCTCAGGCTGGAGTGCAATGGCACAATCTCGGCTCACTGACACTTCTGCCTCCTGGGTTCAAGCGATTCTCCTGCCTCATCCTTCTCTCAGGCTCATGCCACCACGCCCAGCTAATTTTTGTATCTTTAGTAGAGAAGGAGAGTTCATCATGTTGGGCAGGCTGGGCTTGAACTCCTGACCTCTGGTAATCCATCCGCCTTGGCCTCCCAAAGTGCTGGCATTACAGGCGTGAGCCACTGCACCCGGCCAAAGCCACTATTTTTTAACATTTAACCTTTTCCCAGGAGTTCTTGCAGATAGCCTTCCAGAAGTAAGAATAGTGTTCATATTCTTTTCACTAAAGTGTTTTCTAACAATAATCTAGGCACTTTTGTTTTCTTTATCTGCATGATTTAAAAAATAATTTTTTTTCTTTTATGACGTTTTTCTTCTCTTCACCATGATTTGAATACATGCTTCTAAAACACAGGAACCAATTAGTAAACATTTCTTTTTACCTGTGGCAGTTCTTACCACAGTATCTTTTCCAATTAAGAAGAAATGGTGAAATAAAGGAAGACAGAAGGTAAAAGAGAGGAAAATAAAAATGCCAGACTTATAGTGGGAGGTCTACCATTTGTGGTGACCTTATTAACTATATAACTGTTCTAGATGTATCTCTGTACTGGATTGGGTTTTGTTTTTTGCATAAGTAATACAAAAACAGAAAATTGCGTTTGAAAAACAAGTAATTTATACAAATGGCCTACATTTACTATATTAAAGTATTGAATTAAACCTTTCACATTTCACTTTTTTAGTTATTGAAAAAGAGTAAATTGCATGACTCATGAGTTGGGATTCATATGAATTAAATAAACAACAGCAATTTGATTTTTACCTTCAAATTCTGATTTTGTAAATATATATGTAAAATAATCCCGCAAAAGCGACAGATTTTCAAATATCTTGTGGAAGGAAATTTAATCCTAATGAATGAGACTCAGACACATTTCTATTTAATTATAGTTCAAAAATAAATATTGAAATCAGTGGTTATATTTACTTGTTACACATTATGTAAGAAATGAGAAAATGCAGCCATTTTGTTGTTTCTTTACATGTATAGATAACAAAAAATAACAGATTGCTCATATTTACAGTATTAGTGACTAAGAAATGATGAAGGCTGAAAAAAAACAAAGAATGCTCTTCCAAAAATATTCGTGCAACTGTGTTAATGAATTCTGATTAACAATGTTCAAGTAACTTTATGAGCTGTAGAACGACAACTTTGACTTAGTCTGGTTCTTTGAACTGATGTGCATAGTCTTCAGAAATCAATCAATGACACTTCTGACTTTTAACTCTGTTCTTAGATTGTGCCTTACTCAATTTTTTATATCCTCTGTAAAGTCCAAAAGGCTATAAAACATGTAGTAGCTCTTCCTCATTTGATTACTTTTATTCTCTCTACTTCTTAACTGCAGTTAATCTTCCAAGCTTTGACAATAAAAATGGATTCTATGTAAGGATTTATTATCCAAAGTTAGGTAGTCACTGGAGAATGTTATTCTCCCTGGTTTTAAAAATCTATCAGTCAGTGTCATATGCTACCCACCAAACTACTCAGGTGATAGTTTTAAAAGTATTTTGGGGGAAGAGATTTTACAAAAATCAATAGCTCTGTTTCAAAAGTGTCGTAAAAGTTTGGAAGATACTGCTCTGTATCTTTATTTTATTAAACATATTTACTTAGCATCTTCTATGTGACAGCACTATTCCATTCTGGTAAGTTGTATGAACAGAATAGAGAGACATGAAAGAGAGTGGCAATCATGAAAACATAACTTGTAATGGGCGGTCAGACAATTCATAACAAATGAAACCATAGTAGACTGAAACAGTTCATTGATAGATATCAGGCATATACCAGTTGATAGTAAGCCATTTAAATGGAAAGCAGTTAATGGAAAAAAAATCCAAGGGAGGATTGAGATTGAACCTTTAGAAATAAAAGAAGGGGCTGGGCACAGTGGCTCACACCTGTTATCCCAGCACTTTGGGAGGCCAAGGCGGGCGGATCACGAGGTCAGGAGTTCGAGACCAGCCTCACCAACATGGTGAACTCCGTCTCTACTAAAAATACAAAAAATAGCCGGGCGTGGCGGTGTGCACCTGTGGTCCCAGCTGCTCAGGAGGGTGAAGCAGAAGAATCACTTGAACCCAGGAGGCACAGGTTGCAGTGAGCCGAGATTGTGCCACTGCACTCCAACCTGGGCGACAGAGCAAGACTCTGTCCAAAAATAAAAAGAAATAAAAGAAGGATGAGGTCTTTGGCATGTAGCAGACAGTGAAAGAAACAATTAAGAAAAAAACCTAAAAATCACGAAATATGTTCAATGCTACATAGAAAATTACAATTATTACTCACGGACAAAAAAAGTAAATAAAAGATAAATCTAAATATTGCCAAAACAATATTTTAAGTACTTTTTTATGTAGTGTAACTCTTAGTAATATTTAAAGTGGCTTTTAAAATACCATAAGTTGATTCTGGAGATTATGATGAAGTATCAATAGTGAAAATGTTAGAGATTTATAGCTATGAATTTATATAATTCAATATTTAAAACTTTTAAATTTATTTTCAACATTTTTGTTTGTTTCTTTGTTGGCTGGATATATTTGCTTTCTTTAATTTTTCCATATCTGATTCCTCATTATCTTTGAAAGTGAGAAACAGAGCATGAATCTGAAGAAGTCATACAAACGTGAGAAAGAAGTTGAGAAAGAGATTTTCCTGCGTAAGAAAATGCTGTGTTTGAAAAGTCTGTTGAAAGGTCAGTCTGAATATAAATAGAAACTGGCAAGATGGAGTTCAAAGTGAGGCACATCAGTTAAAAGGGAACTATATGACAGAAGGGAAGGACAATGTTAAAAGATAAAGAATTAATAATATAAATTGTCTCCATCTCTTATAAAACTTTAACAAAATGTACATTGATAGCTAAATTTTCTGATATTTTAATGGAATAAATAAGCTGAAATTCTTCTTTTACAAAACCAATTAAAATTCTCGTTGAATATATATTTCGATAATGAATAAATTCCAGCTAATTTTGCAAGAATTCAAAGAAATCATCAGAGAGCAAGAAAGAAGCAAGTGCCAATATATACGGAGAATGATGGTTCTAGTCTATATTAAAACTTTATCCAAATAACACACCGGAATCTATAAGCAAAGCTTTTGCCAAATGGTGAATTGGTTGAGATGACCATATTCCACATGACACCCACAGATTGGGCATCATCCTAAGAGAAATTGAATAAACTGCATAACAAAACTATAATAAAAATACTGTCCAACAGAGTAGAAAATAACAATATTTGTTTGGATCAAATTTGATCTGAATAAAATGGAGAAAAACATGTCCCTGTGACTTTGTAGCCATCGACTGGGTTTCACTTGGATTTGGGACCTGAGTTCATACTCTTCACATTCTCTGCAAACACACACACATACAACACACACACACACAGCACACACACACACACGTAAATTATATTACTCTATTTTATTTTTATTTTGTTAGTTTTTATTTTAAGCTTAGTTGTACATGTGCAGGTTAGTTAAACAGGTAAATTGTATGTTTTAGGGTTTGGTGTACAGGACATTTCATCATCCAGGTAATTATCATAATATCTGATAGGTAGTTTTTAGATCCTCATCTTTCCACGTGCCTCCCCCATTGAGTAGGCCCTGGCATCTGTTGTTCCTTTCTTTGTGTCAGTGTGTACTCAATATTTAGCTCTCACTTATAAGTGAGAACATACGGTATTTGGTTTTCTGCTACTGTGTCAGTTTGCTTAGGATAATGTCCTCCAGGTTTATCCATGTTGCTGTGATGGACATGATCTTTCTTTTTATGACTGCCTAGTATTCCATGATGTGTATGTACCTCATTTTTTTTTTTTATCCAGTCTGCTGTCGATGAGCATTTAGGTTGATTCTATGTCTTTGCTGTTCTGAATAGTGCCGTGATGAACATACACATGCATGTGTCTTTATAGTATAACGATTCATTTTCTTTCAGGTATATACCCACTAGTGGGGTTGCTAGGTTGAATGGTAATTTGTTTTAAGGTTTTCTAGAATTCTCCAAACTGCCGTCCAGTGTGGCTGACCTAATTCACACCCCGACTGGAAGTGTATGTGTTGCCTTTTCTCTGCAACCTCACCAGCATTTGCTATTTTTTTGACTTTTTAATAGTACCTATTCTGACCCTTGTGAGATAGTATCTCATTGTGGTTTTTATTTGCATTTCTCTAATGATTATTGGTGTTAAGCATTTTTTTTCACATGCTTGTTGTCTGTATGTATGTCTTCTTTTGAAGTGTCTACTCTTTTTTAACTGCTTTAGACATACGGCAGGGACAGAAGCCAATCTCTGCAAGATAAAAATATTCTAAATTGAGAACTTAAATAATGACAATTTCTAATGAAAAATTTGTCAAGAATCACAAAACATGGATGAAGCTGGAAACCATCGTTCTCAGCAAACTATTGCAAGGACAAAAATCCAAACACCGCATGTTCTCACTCATAGGTGAGAACTGAACAATGAGAACACATGGACACACGAAGGGGAACATCACACACCGGGGCCTGTTGTGGGGTGGGGGGAGGGGGGAGAGACAGCATTAAGAGATATACCTAATGCTAAATGATGAGTTCATGGGTGCAGCACGCCAACATGGCACATGTATACATATGTAACAAACCTGCACTTTGTGCACATGTGCCTTAGAACTTAAAGTATAATAAAATAAATAAATAAATCAAATAAAAATAAAAAAATAATCACAAAGCATCATACAAATTTTCTTAACAGTAGACAAAAAATTGTGTAAAATAATATCAGAATTTAAGACTTCAAAAACAAAAATCTTACGTTATTGGCTATTATATCACTATAGTTGGTATTTAAAAGAAATGAAAATTTATTTAATTATCATAATACCGTTATAAATACCAGACATATTTGAAAATGATAACAAAGTCCCGAAACTCTCAAATTCAGATGATAACTTGTGAATAATGATAATATTTAAAATTAAAATTATGGGTTTAAGCAGCCAATTTGGCACAGTTGAAGAAGAAAAGTAGTGCAGAAGAAAATAGACCTGAAGAAATTAAACAAAATGCAATGCAGAGAAACAGAGATCAAAATTATGAAGAAAGAGTACAGATATTTGGAAGATATTTGGAGAAGGACCAACCTTAACATAGAAAAACTTCCAGGAGAGAATAATATTATCACAATTTTTTTTAATAAAGAAGAGTTAAGAAACATACTGTTAGATACATAAAGCACAACAAATTCTAAGATAATGAAAAAAATATAAACCTAGATACTATTTTACTTAAAAACTGGCAAAGATTACTTTTATCAGTAATACTAGAAACCAGAACCAGTGAAGATTATTTTTGGGAAATATAATGGTCTACCTAAAATTCCATTAAAAACGTGTGAAATAATATTTTAAAAATATAAAATGATTACATTTCCAGATTAAAAATTGAGTTTTTCACTAAATGAACTTAAAGGTAAAGAGTTTATAACCCAAAGGTTTGAGAGCTGCATTTTACTATGCTGTTATATTATATATATATATATATATATATATATATAATTTTTCGTACCCACACGACTTTTGATTTTTCCTGAAGTTAATCATTAACCACATTTTTCAAAAATGTGATTACCTTTATGCATATTTACTACACTTTCAGTTTGTGATTTACTGCTACTTTTTATTGGTACATTCAAATGTCATCAATAATTTTCAGTTTCAGCCCTTAAAGATGAAATTTTAAATATGAAAAGTTAAACTATAAAGGTCCAATTTGAAGTCTGCAATGGACTGAAAGTTGGTATTGCCTTGAAATTCATATGTTGAAATCAAGATAGAACCCTCATGAATGGGATTAGTGCTCTCATAAAAGGGACCCCAGAGGGCTAGCTTGTTCCCTTTCCACCTAGTGAGGATAAAATGAGAAGAGAACAGTTTGCAACACAGAAGAAAGCCCTCACCAGAATTTGACCACGTTGGCCCTCTAATCTTAGACTTTCAGATTCCATTTCTATGAGAAATAAATTTCTTTTTTTTTGTAAACTCTTCAATCTATGATATTTTGTAACAGTAAGTCAAACCACTATGACAGAGACTTTTAATCTGTTTCAGTCTCACCTTTATTACCTTTGCCACTATTTTTCCAAAATCTCCATTGATTCTACACAGATTTCGAGCACAGAAAAACTATAATGTTTTCATCTCTCCCTTTGGATCATTTCTCTGATTTCTGTATCTGTTTATGTCTCTGTTTTTGAAATGTGCATTCTATATCAATTTTTAGAGCAAAGTATATCTTAATTTGAGTTTTCTAGAAACAGTTATAAGAGGAGTTCTGCTTTTGTTTTTTATTTGAATGAATCCTTGCCATAAAAATAAATGACAGAAGCAGGATAGAACATTAGAAAAGGACTAAGCAAGGGTGGCATTCTAGCAAGTGTCTGATACCTTGGAGCACTCTGGAATTTATATCCCTGAGTTGATCTCACTTTTCTTTCCTTTCTTTTTTCTTTGAGATGGAGTTTCACTCTGTTGCCCAGGCTGAAGTGTAGTGATGCAATCTTGACTCACTTTGACCTCTGTCTTCCAGGTTCAAGCAATTCTCCTGCCTCACCCTCCTGAATAGGTGGGACTACAGGCACCTGCCACTATGCCCAGCTAATTTTTGTATTTTTTGTGGGGGAGATGGGGGAGATGGGGGAGATGGGGTTTCACCATGTTGGCCAGGCTGGTCTTGAACTCTTGACCTCAGGTAATCCACCCTCTTCGACCTTCCAAAATGCTGGGATTACAGGTGTGAGCCACCGTGCATGGTCTGATCCCACTTTTTAATCCAAGGAAACTAACATTTTGTAACTTCATATCAGTTTGTCAAAGTCTGCCTGTTGCCACTTTGGAGGTGTTGTAGCATAATCTCTCAGGAGAGCTGGCTCTTTTAACCCAGAACAATGCTGAGAGGAGTACAGCAAAAGAATCATTAGAAGGTATCACTATTAGCACCTGGTAGGTAGGTACAACTGGCAGTAAAGAAAATCAAGATAAATAGCTGAGTGCATCCACTAAGATTTGTTTAATTGAACTTATTCTTCATATTCATAATCCATCTAGTTGCATATTTTCCAGAATTGTTTTTGGTCAGATTGCTGGGAATGCTTAGAAGAGACAGGATAGCAGATTTAATTAAATATTTCACTGCTGTTGTTGGTTGCAGGCCACTGCTGCAGTTAATTAGGACAACTGACATTTTTCCTCCATCCCAAATTTTAGACTCTTCTCCATCTGGCATAGCAGCACTTCTTGTCTAGTTGTTGACCTTGTAGAGTGAACCAGACCTGCACTATTGAGGGTTCTGAGACCTGGATCCCATGCCCTTATCAGGCTGTGATTGCTGCACTTGTCCATTTTTAGTTGCAACTACACATAAGAGTAAAAAGAGTCATTCCATTTGGTTACTTAGGTCTCAAGCACATTCCTCCTCTTCCCCATTGTTTGTATCAATGACCTTGAATTGCCATCTACAAGATGATAACTCAGCTGTACTTTAAAAGGCTATTTGTTTAAGCCTCTTTGGTAAGAACAGTAGATCTGTGATCATGAGTACACTGCTGAATCACCATTTCTGTAATGCAGCACACTTAATCTGAAGCAAAGTCATGTAGGATTAATGTCAGCAGATCAGACATTCTCTGAACTGTTGAATAGAGTTACTGCCTGTGATATTACAGTCCCAAAGGCAAACATATTCCAACATGGTGTCAATTCTGAGCAGGATAAAATATTTTTCTTCCAACGTTAGTAAGGGTCTTATGTAATCAACTTGTCATCAAGTGGCTGGTCGGCCTCTTTGGTCTCTGTTGGCTACCAGTTGGACATTCAGCAGTGACAATAGCTAGATATAGCTTGGTGAAAGAGAACGCATACTTTTGGACTCAAGGGCAATCATCATTTTTAATAAACTTGTTTTCTATAATAATAATCCTCTTACAAAAGCGCAGTGTTGACTAAAGATACAGCTAGACTAACTTCTACTCACTGAGTTATTCTGTCAACATAGTTTGATGTTGCCACAGAAGGATTTAGTGTTCTTGGTGGAATATGAAGGTACTCACACTTTATATGTACATCTCTGAGTCCCTCCACATGCCTCTCTCTGAGACTTCCCAATCTCTCATCTTCTAATCGTACTTCTAGACCCTTGACCAATCATCTAAACCAGTATCCATTATTGATATTGCTTGAGAGATGTGATTAGGCTGAAAAAAAAACAGCCCTTTCAGAATTTCTGAACTTCTACAATTAAGTCCTATTCTGGTAGTCAGATAATTCTGCCCTCTATTTGCATATATAGATCCCTTTAAGTACTCTGAAGTCTTCTCATGCTCACTATGCTTTAAATTTCTGATTAGTAGATTTAAACTTACCATTTTTTATCACAAGAATTACAATTAAATTCTTAACAGCTTCAACAATCACTGGCACTCCAGGGTTTCAGTAAACAGTAGCTGTTATTATTCCTAAATTTGACCACCATCGATTCTCTTTAATTCCAAACCAGGAGGATGAACTTCCTCCTTTTTCAAGTCCAAGTGTCACCTCAGGGAGCAAGTCTAGATGACAACTTATATGATTGATGTCAAATCTTTCAAGATTGCCTATTTTTAATCATGTAATAATTTTTATTTTATTACTATTTTATTTTTATAAAATGTTTGGATATTTCTATTTGATTTTAAAAAATATTTTTCATTATATCCCAACAATACTTTGTAAATATTTTTTACTTCCTGAAGTCCCTCTTTTAGGCTTCACTTTAGGGAAGAAGACTTTGGTATAAATTTTCTCAATTTTTATCTATAAATGTTGAGATTTAACTTTGCTCCTAAATGATAGTTTTGTTCATATGTGTTGACAACTATTTCTCTCAAAATTTGTAGTTATTCTCTGCTGTTTTTCTGTTTTCCATTATTTTTGTTGAAAGATCTGTTATTCTTTCTTTTTTTCTTTCCTTTATATGCAACCTCTCCTTTTCCATTGGTTACCTTTAAGATTTTGTCTTTGTTATCAGTGTTCCTTAGTTCCATTCAATGTATCTGATTTCTTTACACTGATTTTGTTTATAATACTCTGTACTCCGAAATTAGTGGATTCGTGCTGTATGAATTCTAGAAAAATCCACAATTATCTCTTTAAATAATTTCTTTCTTACATTTTTCCCCATTTTTCTCCTTCTCATGGAGAAGACTTAGAATAACTTCTTCCTCCTTTATCATTACAGGGATCAATAGTCCACACATTGTGTTTCAGGACATCTCTACTTGTTTCTTTGCTGTGGTCCAGGATAGTCTCCTACTCCTCACTCCCACTCCTGCCCCAGCATGTATGGTTCTTGCCTCCAGAGGTCCCAGATTTTTCTCTCTATTCTGATCCATGTTTACCTCTGAGTTTAGCAGCTTGGAATCCTGTCTATCTCTTAGCTGCAGTGGGCTAAGTTCCCATTCTCGGTTTCATTATTACACAGCATTCTGAGAGAACTCTCCTACAGTTTTCTGAGACCAGACACTGGCTTTCAATACTTTTTTAAATGATCCATAGTATAAAATGTATAACATATATTATTCCAGCCTGAAAGTAGGTTCACAAAATATGGATATACTTTTATTCTATTTACATATTTTTATTCTTACCTATCCTTCCCTAACTTATGTTTTCTATTACATTTTAACATGATCATGCTTCTATACTAACTTCAAGTTTTGTAACTGGTAACCAAAATGTTTGAAAATGCATTGTTCTAATAGCTTTATATGTCATATACACTGTAAAGATTTTAATTTTTTTATTTCTAGCCTCATCTTCTTTCCTGAGACTCATATCTTCAAATACCACTCCTAACTTTGCATATTCACTTGAATGTCTATACATTTAACTTATTACAAACCAAATACTATTTTCTCTCACTAGTATTATCAAATTTCCTCTATTATCCATCTTTTTCATCTCAAATAATGATAACTTTATAATTTCAGTTGCTTAGACCAAATAAATGCAATTATCTTTTTCTCTTGCTTCCACATCTCAAAATATTCAGAAAATTTTCAATGTTCTACTTTTAAAATACAATCATAATCTTATGATTGTTTTTATCTCTCTCTTATCAAACTCTAATGTAAGCCACCATATCCATAGACCACAAGAGGCTTAGAATGGCTCTCTCTGCTTCCATGTGCTCTACATAAGCCCATCTCAACAAGCAGCCATTAAGATATATTGGAAATCTAAATAAAAGTATACAGTTTTTCCACTCAAGACATATTATAGCTTTTCATCTCATTCAGAGACTTTCCATGACCTAATTGGCCATAATTAATACCCCATTCGTATGCCAACAATGATTCTTTTTGTCTTTCATCACACTTCCGTTTGTTAATACTGCTCCAGTTGGTTTGGTTTTCTTGTATTTCCTCAAAATGACCAATCAATTTATTTTAGTGGAAATATTTTTTTCCTCACAAACATATGGACAGTCCCCTCACTTTTTCCAGTGTTTCCTTAAATACCAACTTATTACAATATATTTCCTGCCTTATCAACGTAAAATAATATTATTCCCCATAACTCTTTTTCTAATTGCACCACTATACTTTTTCCTTTTCTATGACTTCAAATGGGTTTATTTGTTCACTTTTTATTCCTGGCTGTCTTCATTAGAATATAATCTCTGTTTATTGCTGCATTTCAAGACTTAGAAAAAGTGTACCACGTAGCAGGCACTATCCTATACCTATAGATCACTCTTAACTTACTCAGGACTTTTATGTCCTTCAAATGCATTGAATTATTTTTGTTTATGCAGGTTTGTTTCTTGTTACCCTCTCTCTTAAATTTCTTTTCTTTTTTTTTTCTTTTTCTTTTTTTTTTTTTTTTGAGACAGAGTCTGGGGCTCTGTCGCCCAGGCTGGAGTGCAGTGGCGCGATCTCTGCTCACTGCAAGCTCCGCCTCCTGGGTTCACGCCATTCTCCTGCCTCAGCCTCCCGAGTAGCTGGGACTAGAGGCAGCCGCCACCACGCCCGGCTAATATTTTTTGTATTTTTTAGTAGAGACCGGGTTTCGCCGTGTTAGCCAGGATGGTCTCGATCTCCCTACCCCGTGATCCACCCGCCTTGGCCTCCCAAAGTGCTGGGATTACAGGCGTGAGCCACCACCCCCGGCCCCCTCTCTCTTAAATTTCACAATTGCAGATATTCTAATAAACTTAGACAAATTCTATTTATTTTTATTTTTAAAAGCTAGTTTATTCTAAAAGCCTGTGACTCTTTGACATTCTTTTGTTTAGGTCTGGCTATATTAAGGTGTAATTTACAAATAAAAATTGTATATACTCAAGATGTACAACATGATGATTTTATATATTTATGCTTTGTATAACTATTACTACAATTGAAATAACCAACATATCCAGCATTACAGTTACCCTTTGCATGTGTGTGTTGTAAGAAGACAAGATCTACCTTCTTAGTAAATTTAAAGTAAACAATACAGTATTATGATTGTGACAATTTGTCCATTAGCTCTCCAAAATGTAGACATCTTATAACTGAAATTCGCACCTTTGACTATCGTCTCCCCATTTTCCTCATGCCCCAGCTTCTGACAATCATTGTTCTATTCTCGGTTTCTATGAGTTTAACGGTTTTTACATCCTACACATAAGTGAGATCACACTGTATTTGTCTTTTTACGTCTGGCTTATTTCACTTAGCATGATGTCCTCCAGGATCATGCATGTTACCACAAATGACAGTTTTTTATTTTTATGGATGAATACTATCTTATTATGTAGGTATACACATTTTCATTATCAATTTATCTGTGGGCAGACACTTAGGTTGTTTCCATATCTTGGCTATTGCAGATATTTCTTTGAGATCTTGATTTTATTTTTTTTTTAAGATATATACACGGAAGTGGGACTGTTGGATCCTATGGTAGGTCTAATTTTAATTTTAATATTTTTATGCATAATTTGTCTTACCTCTTATTAAATGGTATCATAACAACCATGTATTGAAACTCTAAGTTTAAACTAGCTTTCGCTCATTTAAAAAAATTATATAATAGCCTTCAAAAAGAAACTTAGGCTTCTTTAAGAAGTAAATATGGTTTACAAAGGCTAGAAATAACAGAGTTTGAGATGCACATTTTAATTCAGAATTGCTTTATTCCAAAGCCTATGTTCTTAATCATTCTAGCATATTGTAATATATGCTAGAAAGTATCTCAAACATGTTTGCGTTTATACTTACTGATATAATTTAATATTAATAATTTTAAATCATTTATTTAATATTCTTTCATGATATCTATTTCATGAGCCATATCCACATAAGTATAAATAACTCATGAATGTATCTAACAAAATTGTTTCATGACACAGTCCTGTAGTTCAATGTGATTTTTACAGATAAACTGAAAGAGTTCACTAGTTGTTAACGGTATCGTTTTTTTTTTCCCTCATCTCCACCTTTCATTCTTTCTAGCCTATAAGCTTAATTAAAGTATTTAAAATATTTGTGGGTTTATTTCATAGAAATAAATATATAGGTAATATTTAAAATTAATAAAGATTTTTATGGCTATATTATGAACTTCCACAAGGCATATGGTATAAATCATGCTATTATTGGACTTTTAAGTCTGTCCTCAATATTAAGCTCTAAAATAGCAAAAAAAAAAAAAAAAAAGAAGAAAAAAATTCCAAAAATAAGCAAAAAAATCCCCAAAACTAAGCAAGATTCTCCCATAAGATTTCACTATTAATTTACCTATTTTTATAACATGATTCTTAATAAAGCACTGATAATACAATATTATATTAATAAAATTTCATAAAATATGTTGTTTAAACTTAATAAGAATGATGAGCTCTTTTTATTGGCGTTCTTATTTAACTGCATATCTCTTTTATTTTTAACCATAGCGAAGTTTGCAGAACAGATGCCAATATTAGAAATATTAGATTACTAAATGTCAGAATTATTAAAAGTGAATTTCTTTTTCATTTTAATGCATCTTCATAAGGAAACTTCAGAATAATTTATTTTATTAAAATTACATAAATGACATTAATTTAATTATACCACTGTCATCGTTGGACATGTAAAGGGATTTGACAAGATAATTGAATGTTTGTATTTTCTGACTCCTTACTGCTGCAGCAACATATGTAGCTACTTCTTAATCATGATTAAGCTTCATGGTTAGTTACTCTGATCATTATTAAATACTATCATTATTGTGTATTAGGTTTCAAAGTATTAAATTTAAGGTAGAAGAAATGCACCCATGGACAGCCTCCATTACTCAGGCATATGAATTCTATTTAAATGGTGATTAAGTATATTTACAGCATGTATTTTACAGGCGTTAAAAAGAACTCCACTTAAAACTAAAGTAAAATATTTTGCAATTTAAGTTTTCTTTCTTCCTTTCAAGTTACAGTCTTCAGCTAAGACTCAAGTGCCTCCATAACACAATATCTAGAGCTTTACTTTATTTATTTATCCACAATTTCTTCTATTTTTGTAGTTGTGGTCGTGATGCAAGAACCTCAGTTTGAATTTGATTTTTGTTCTAGATTCATCATGAAATGTATGAGAGTTGACTTTCATGGGAAATTCTCATCTGCGGTCATATGGAAAGAACTATACTGTAGATTTTCAACCTGGTTATATATGCTGTATCTCTTGTTTGACTCTAGATGGTCCTCATGTGTCCACTCTGGTCTAAGGAAAACAGAGCCTAGGACCCGAGTGGAGCACGCCTCTGATTACTGACTCCATTGCTATCCTATCATTCTTCCAGTTCTGATACTTTTATTCTTAGACTCACTCAACGTGTTTGTTAATTCTTCTTCCCCTAATCCCTTTAATATATCTAATTTGAGGGAAAAATGAGGTGCTTTCTTTCCATCCACTCTTCATAACCTGTTGCTAAAGGCACAAACTTAATGTCCTGTGTCCTATGTTAGATTAAAAACAAACAAAAAAACCTAAAATAACAAAAAACAAAGGTATTATTTGGAAATGCAAAAATACCTTATCTGATTTTTAGTGCATTATTCTTCCCCTAGAATTCTGGCTGATTAAAATAAGGTAGCTGTTTGGCAAAAACCTCACTTGGTACCTGTAAATATTAACTTCTCATATATCACTATTATTTAGCACAGTTCCTGACACATATGAAGTGCTGAACAAATTTTAGCTATTATTATTGTTGTTGTCACCATAGCTCTGAACGAGAGCACCTAGGATCCAAAGAGCAAGTCTTCTAAATGTTGCCTTTTATCTGAAAAAAATAAAGATTCCAAACTATTTTTAATATCCATAAAATTATTGAAAGTGTTTTTTTACAATACAACAAAATGCAGACCAGTCTTGATAAAATATTATATATACCTGATGACAGTAGTGAGAGGGTAGGGAAATTTTAAAAAATACACATATAGTTTATGTTAAAAGGTATTTGCAATTATTTAATTCAGCATTAAGGCTGGAGTCTATTAGAAGCAGTTTTTCCCATTATGGATCTATAGTCATATGCTCTGTGATTCTTGGTACACCAGCAAAGAAACATTGAAGAAATAGATTCCAATTAAAGTAAATCACTGTTCCCTTAAATTAAGAAACATGGGTAAGAATGTAACTGTATCTCTGTCAGTAACTGAAGAATTCATATCGTTCAATCATACTTACTTTATATAAAACATTTTTAATTTACAATTTATTGTATACAGCATTATTTTCTTATTATCTCATTTATTTTCTGTTTTTATGAAGCAATAAGGTTTTCCTCTAGTAAAATTCATGAGTAAGCAGAAATATGAATAGGGAATAAACTATTGTGTCATAGTTATTCAACAATTTACCTTTTTAAGGGTGGCCAATAACAAATAAAAACAATAGGCAGTGACAAACGGAAAAATGTGAAATATTATATTTAGTAAAAAGTACAAATATTTGCAGGTATTATTCATCTTCAAATACTGGCATGACTTATAATAACCATTTTAAGTAGTTATTTGTACTTGTTTTAGACATTCCATACAAGCCATAACAGCATATGTTAGAAATAGTTACCCAGTAGTAAGCAGATAACTCTTTATATGTTTATGGATTATAATGAATCCATATCCCATGTAGGGCTATGAGGTGTTGATTCTGATTCCACAGGAATTAACACAAGTTAGCATTTTTTTTTTTTGCAAAGGGGGTAGAGAGCAAAGGGTTCGTGGATATCCATGTATAATTGACATAAATTATAACAGCTATTAATACCTGACTCCTGATGATTCACCAATAAACATGGATGAGCTTTTAGGGATTTTTAGGTTGTTTGTTTGTTGTTTGTTTTTAGTTTTTTTAGATCTTTCCTGATTACGAACCCAGTCTGCTAATGTGAAGAAGCCTGGACAAATTTAGAGAACTGCCCCACTGAAACTAACTGTGGTGATCATCAAGAAATGAAGATTGAACCCCAAAAAGATACTACAGAATTCATCTTTGTGAATTTGGGGCTCTAGTGGATAACTAATGGTTCCTGATTGAGATTCATTCAAGGACAATTGAATGAATATCGCAGACCTCTTGACTCACTTAAGAGTTCATAAACAAATACGCAAATTGGAGAGTGGTAGCATTTTGATAAATATTATCCAGCTTTTTTATAAGATGTTAAGAGTCTCCAAAAATAAAAAGCAGCAACAACAACATTATTAAGAGTCAGATACTATTAGGACCACTATGATCTATTCATTGGCTGTCATACCTCTATAACAGTTTAAATTACAAACAAAACCAGAAAACAACTGTTAGCTAGCCTGACAGTTATTTAATTACTATTGGCATTGACAACTTAGATTAATTTATTTTCAATAGGTAGATCTTTAACATTCTTCATCATAGTAGGATTTTGCAGAATTTTATCCCAACTCAGATAATTTTCTTTTTCTAATTTCCTATCATTGAGAAAGATGAAAATAAGAATACAAATTCTATATATTTGTATGTTCAATTTGATCAAGCACTGATTTTGGGGGATAGTTTATTTTAGTTTGAGACGTTTTTAGCCTTATTTGGCAGATATGCACATCGATTGAATAGACCCATCTGTTGTCCCAGCAATTAGTTGGCTTGCATCTAGATAAATCAGGCATGTAGCCAATGTGAGAGGAATCTTCTGTGGGAGGCCTTGATTATGAAATTAAGATGTGGCTTCCAAGAGAAATGCCAACTGAATGTAAGCCATGAGCCTGTGCATTCATTCATGGCATTTTGGGAATTTTCTGAGACATACACCGTTTACTCAAAATATTAATTGAAAAAAGTTCATTTGTCAGAATAAAATTGGCTTCAGATTTGCTTTGAGTAATTTTGTGGTGTATTAAAACACCCAAATCACAACTGATAAAAGTATGCCTCACTTGTTAGATTTACTTAAGACTTCTGGGGGCTTGACATGTTAATATTTGCATAAGTATACAAATATTTTAGCAGAATATTTTCAGAGAACTAAGCTTTAAAAAATATTTTTTCTAAATGTTAAGGTCAGAATTGAAAACCAGTGTAGTTCAAGTTGTCACCATCTATCTACTGTATTATGAAAACCAATGGGAAAAAATAATTACTTTTTTACAAAAATTTCTCCCGTGTTAATTAATTAGGGTATTGGGCAATTTTTATTTTCAGTGCTCAAGATATGAAAACAAATGTCATTAATAAATATAAATACAATACTTATTAGAAAGTATACTAAACTTACATACATCTAGTATTCCTCAATAAAACTGTCCATCCATTCATATAATAAATCCATATTGAAATCCAATTTTGTGCTGACATTCTAAATTCTGGTGAAAAGTAGTAAAGGAAATATTAAAATTTTAATTAAAAAACATTGCCCTTCTTGGAGGTAGATTCAAGTGTGGATAAAAAGATAGTAAATATAATTAATTTATTAAATAATACTTTATTATATACTAGTTTGCTTGTATAAAATAAAATATTTAATTTATTAATTCTATTAATATTTTATATATTTAACTTTATTATATATAAGTGAACTAACCTATAATAAAATATTATTGAATTTATTAATTCCATTTAATTGCTCTGAAGAAAAATAAAGCAGAGAATAAGAATAGCAGTAGAGACTGTATGTTCCAATTTTAAATTGAGTAGACAAAATTTAACTGAGAAGGTGATATTTGAGTGAATACTGAAACGACATGAGAGCGTGAACCCAGCAGATTTAGGCAGTTCAGAGTACCAGAATGAGAAATTAGCAAATTCACATGTCATGAGGCAAGAATGTGCCTGGTGATGTTTGGGAATGCCCAGGAGCCAGTCTTCTGTGGCAGTGGTTAGGGAGAGATCAACTGGAGTTGCAGAAAGGGGTAATGGCCTTTGTAATTACTTTGATTCCTATGCAGAGTGGGATACAGATCATTGGACAGTTTTAAGAAGAAAAAGCTATAGGTTGGATTTTGAAAATAGAAGTGTGATTGCTTCTGAAAGAATTATTTACTGAAGCGCAATGGTGGAAGCAGTAGCAGTAGAAGTGGCAATAAATGATTAGAATCCAAATTTTATGTAGGTAGTGCCTAAAGAATTTGATGAAGATGGAATATATTCCAAAGGAAGAAAGGACTAAGCAATTATTTTGAGTTTTTGGCTTCAGCTACTAAATGGATACAGGTCAAGTTAACTGAATGGAATAGAATTTATTTTTTTTAATTAATTTTCATTTCTGCCTCTTAATTATTTTGATAGCAGAAGTGTAGGCCATTTGCATCTTTCTTTCTCCTCAAACACATAACCCTCATTTACATGTATTGAACCTTTGTAACCCAATTCCATGGATACATCCTATACTAGCAACTATGCTACATTCAGTCCTGTTAACAAGCATCTCACTATTTAAACTCCACTTCTCTTTCTCCGGCTCATTTATTCAAATATATCCCTGAACAAATTCTTCAACCTCATTAAGACTCTAACCTGTAGACCTACACAGTGTTTTCACTTCTGTTGTTGCTCATCTGAGATCACATGATTACAGTTTTAAACACTTCTTTACAATCAGCTTTAAAATGTCCTTTTCTCTGTGATCTCATCTTACTTATCTAACAAAATAATAATAATGTTTCAACTCAAATATCAATTTTCTCCCTTTTGTATCTAATCAACTGTAGGTTTTTTTTAAAAAAATTACCCAACCTAAGGTATTGGATTTACTTTAAATTTCTATCAAGTGGATTCAATACTACTGCTTAGTTATAATGATTGCATCAAATGTTTGTTTTTCTCCTATGCAGGGAGAAAATTAGACACATTTATGCATCTATACTCCTACTCTCTGAAATTACTGACTCATTGTACCGCTATTTCTTTAGATAATGAGTCTCCCTAAATGAGTCATTTATGTGCATGGTTTTAAATACATTTACATGCAGGTAATTTCCAAATATTTATCTCTAATCCAAATCTCTCCCTCAACTTTTAATTAATTTAGCCAGTTGCCTACTTGGTGACATTAATATTTCATATGTAGGTCAAACTTAATTCCAAAATACAATCCACTTTCCAGTACAATATGTAATTTGTCTGTCTTCATGGAAGAATTATTTATTCAGTTAATCAAGCTGGATATCTAGGATTCTTCATTGATATATCTATTTTCCTCATCACCCACTGTTTGGCTTGTATTAATATAAATGTCTCTCTCACTCCCAGCATACATACAGCAAGGATTTTTGATACACACACATGTATGTGCCTCTTTCCTTTTGTGCACAAATAGACTTACGAAAGTTTAAAAGTTTTGGTATAGCCTTTAATCTAGTTTTTAACTATGAATATGTGTGTATGGGTGTGTATGATTCTGTTGGAATATCAGTTTAAGGGGAAGTAATGTGGAGAAAATTTCTTTATTCCTAAATGTATTCAATTTTGAATTCTGGATTTAAGAAGGAAAAAGTAGTAAAATGAAAAATAAAGATGCTTCATATAATATAGGCATTTAATTCTCAGTAACGTTTTTTCAAATCTATTTATAATCTATTTTATAATTTTGTGTAGCACAAGACTGATTAAAGTTTTTCTGTACCTTAGTGGTTTGTCATATGTGCTTAATTTATTTCTCTTAAAGTAAATCATATGATGTTATTTAAGCACTTTCTTCTGGAGTGGTATAAGTTTATTGATTCACTTAATTAGATATGCGTAGGCCACAACATATATATAACAGTGGACTTATCTTCATATTGGTAATATCATTGATGAGAAATAAAATAATACCAATAAAACATGAAACCAAACAAGAGTCTTACATTAACCCATAAGCATAGTTTATCATTAACTGAAGAATTCAATCAACTTAATTCTGCATACTTAAAGAATTAACAAAGAAGAAACAATATATTTGGAGTAATATTGTAACCTGAACTATTGTAAAATCAAAAATTCTTAAGAAAGAATAATCAACCTGCTACCATCTTATGAAACACGTGCCTAATTTTCCTTTATAAAAACACAAAAATGCTATTTGCTTTATAAAAATATCCAAATGCCAACCAGATTTAGTAAAATTAAGAAGCCATGAAATACGTTAATATCAAAGCAAATGCCACCTTCAGAGGATTCATTAGATGACAGAGAAATGAAAAGTATATGCACACATAGGGCCCGGGAACTAATAACTTACATGGATTATTTTCCCAAGAGAATAGAAGACATGCTTACGCACACAAAAAACACCTGAAATGTGTATTTGTAATGAAGACATTAGACTAGCAACAGTCATATGGATATAAACCTATTCTTTTTATTGGACATAAACACATTCACTGGTGAAAATTAATTTTTAAAAACTATTCCTGAATATAATAGCTAATAGTACATTTTTTCAGGCTTTGTTTCTATAATGATGTAACCTGTATTTCTGATATAATTAAAAGGAAATATGCTAAAAAAGAATACCTTCTATAATAGTTTTTTATATTAATTTTATTATTTAAATGGCAGCCTAAATTAAGTGATTTTCTTCTCCCCAGACAGTTTGTGTTGCTCCTGGAAAGTATGAAGCTTCGACATAATCGCCATTTAATTGGCATTTCATAAAACCCTTTTCCATCAATAGTACACTGTTTTCACCCTCTTCAGTATTGGTACTATTATAATACAAACTTTAGAATCCAAATTTAAATTCCAAATTTTCTATGTCTTTATTTTAACTTTTCACAATAATCATGACTTCATTCAACAAATATATACAGGCTTATTTTTTAAACACGCACACACACACATACACGCACACCTCTTGAACAAAATGCCTCCAAATATTTACAATACATATGTTTAAACTGAGGAGTAATGGGTGATTTTCTTTGTGTTCTACGATTATTTGTATACATTTGCTATCATGATCATGCATGTTTTCATATTAAGAAAAAAATATAGTAAAATAGCTGACATTTCATTTTCATTCCTTTTTTTTCAGGGGAAAAATATATCGAATTGACAGTACTTATCAAAATCTTTATTGATGAGAGCAATGATTCACAAACTTTTTACATCGTGATACACACAAAGTATAATGTTTTGTGGAAACATTAGGTTAAACTAGACTTCTGAAGTCTAAAAGCAGTCAGCCTAGTGGGCCAGTGTCTCAAATGCTGAGGCAGGCAGTACCTGGGGACACTGGTAACTCAGAACTTGTACACCAATTTGCCACACCTTGGGGAGGACCTCAAAATTATTTGAAGACATACTGTTTTACCAATATTTCAATTATTCTTCAGAGCATCGCAAATACATTTTGTATTGCAGAGTTTCTATTACTAACTTTCTTTTTTGCGTGTTTGGTGATTAGGATTCCAGAATCAACTAAAAAATGATAAAGTGAGATATTTGTCTCCTAGTGTCCTTTACAGAGGTTGAATATAATATCTTCTCTTAGTTTTATCCTTTTTATCTCTCCTTTTTTTATTTAAATGCATTTTTCAACATATTAAACAATGTTTAATACTGACAATGATTCTAAAAGAAATTGTATGTTCTTGGCACCTGTGACAGTTTCAATCTTAATCTATTTCAAACTTTTAGCTTTCAAATGAATTGATGTATTGATACTGTGATTTTTTAAGCAAACATTTATAAAATTCAGGACCTATCCCATAAATATAATTTTCTAAGTTACTGTTATATATTAAGTGGTTAAAAATAAATATTTAAAATTGCTATATCAGTAACACTAACATACACTAAATAAGTACGCAATAAATGTATGAATTCCTAAACAGTGCATAATTCAAATCACATTAAATTAGTCTACTTAATAAAAGAAGTAAATCATATTAGACTACACTAGGACTAAAATAGTGAATCAATATTCTACATTATAAGAATACTGCTTTGTAAGTTATGTTTTAAATAATCCTTTCCTTTTACCAACCTAATTTTTAAGTTGCCATCAACCTCCCAGTCTCAAGGGATCCTCCCACCTCAATCTCCTCCCTACCCCAGTAGCTGGGATTACAAGCATGAGCCAACAAGCCCAGATATTTCTTCTGACCTTGTTATGTAGAGATGGGGGTCTCACTATGTTGCCCAGGATTTATTTATTTATTTATTTTATTCTAAAAATATATTGTTAAACAAAACTTTCTAGCTTTTTTTTTTTAACCACAAATTCATTATTTAACCCTTGAAATTCTCTGTACCACTTGAAAGGAACTTCTCTGTCAAGGATATCAGTAACTATCTAGTATCTAAACTTCTAGCATATTTTCACTTCCTTTTCTCTTTGACTTCAAAATCCCATAACCCAGCTGCCTTCCTGTTAAATCTTGGAAGTCTATTTCCTTGACTTCCATTAAAACACTTACCTTTTTTTTCTTCATTTTTTACTGGTTTATCTTTCTGTATGTGTATTTGGAGTTTTAGTGCTCCCTATGTTAAAGATTGTCAATACTATGGTTACAAACTGTAGACCAATATTTTCAAATTATTGAATATTCAATTTATATCAAATATGGTGACTCCAAAACTAAATTAATTGCCATTCAATAACATCACAGCTATCCAGTTAGCCAGTTTAGGAACCTATACGTTGTCTCTGATTCATTTCTCTCCATTATCTCTCATATTCAGTAAGTTACTAAGCTCTCCAAATTCTACTTCCAAAATAACTATTACCTCCGTTCTTTATTTTTATTCTCCCCAGCGCCAGTACCATTGTGCTAATTAAGACACTTATCTGTCTTCTCATGTTTACAGTATTTTCATCCAAATTGTTACTAAAGTTATTTCTAAAATGCAATTCTGATAAGATTAATTATTCTGCCTAAGATGCAGTCATGACTTCTTATTGCCTAAAACAAAGCTCTAACTTTTGAGTAACAGCATAAAATTTCTACCCAGTATTATGTCAGTTTATTATTTGAAACTCATCCTCATTCTCTTTCACCTAATAGAGGACATTTTATTTGTGTTGGTTACCTATTTCACATTAGGCACCCAAAAGGGGTCAAAAATTTCCTTCTTGTTTCCAAGGATATTTGTGTTCAACAGTTTTTTAACCAAGTGTTGCTATCAACTGTCTGAATCTTAAAGAAATTAAGCAAAGTAACAGGAAAGTTAACAAATGGTGGCAATAATAACAGAAGTCTAGATGCAGTAGGGGATTAAATAGCAAGTTACGGTGGTGTCTCATGTAATACCATGACTAGCTAACTATTTTAGTATTCATACTTCCTTATTTCTGGCTTGCTTTATGAAACCGGTTCTCTTGACTTCTGATTGGTTCTGTGAGATATCAGATATCTTCCCATCTGAGTTAATCAATATCTGCTTCCATTATTTTCAGCTAAGCACTGCAACAGATAAAAACCCTGCCACATAAGAGCATAAAGTACACACACATACATTGTGAAATATTATACCAAACTATTATACTGTCATATTTCTGAACATTATTTCCTGTTTTTTAATCCAAAATGTTTCTGCTCATTAGTCAATAAACAATTATTATGCATTTTTTGCTGTAACAACCTTAAAACCATGAAAGTTTGAGTTAATAATTTACTTAGCTTTATTTCTATCCTATGCTTTACATTTCTATATAACATATATTTTATCATACTTACTTGTGGCTTTCATTTTTCCTGTCTTCTAAACTAACTGTCAAGAGTTATGTGTCATCTGTGTGCGTGTATGGGTGTATGTGAAGACTTTCCAGGGTAGCTATTTGAATATAGGCATTTGGTTGAATTATATAATAAAACATCTTATACATGCATGTTGCCCAATAAATAACATTAGATGACTAAATGTGTACTTATTTAGAAATTTCTAAGATCAGATCATTTGAAAATCTCTGTAACTAGTAAGTTATTAAATATTACCTATCACTAGATAAAGTAATAATGCTGATAAAAAGCAATGGAAGAAGTAAACATTATACATTCTAATTATGTAAATATTAGTTAAAAAACACTGGAATGTTTAAATTTAAGGAAATTCCTTTTGAAATGTAAATTATTATTCATGGGTATATTACATATGCACTCAATATAATATGAAAATAATTACAATTATTACATTAGAATCCCTTTGCTTCCTACTCCACATCTGGTCTTTTGATCAAATTATATTAAGTCCCTCTCTTAATATTGCTAAAATTAATTTTTTACAAACTTTTTCAAAACTTCTCTTAACTCTTCCATTTTTAAAACCAAACCCTCTGTATACATTGATATACATATATATCAATGCATATTTGGAGTTAACATATAAACTATTATGAACTAGTTGACGACGTAGTTGTTTCACAAAGCTAATGAATATTCATCTGTCTTAGCATATTTTTATTTTTTCCAATTTTCTTGTGTCCAAATCTACATTTTGCTGTTCCTTCCTAATTGCACATGATGCAAACTGATTTATAAAAACAAAGAATGAAATGCCTTGGAGCTGACATAATGGCTTGATGTTTGATACATGCACTGTCCATAGTTGAACTGATCCAAGATATATTCATGTATATTTCAGGAAGCCAATTATATCCACTACTTAGAGAAAAACAGTCAATGAGTATTATTAGGGAAAGATAGACATTGATTTGAAATAATTTGAATTAATTAAAAGAATCATTGCCAACCCATTACCACATTGATTTTACTATTTTTGTGCTAAAAACCAGATATACAAACGAGGAATGGAAAGAGAAGGGGTTTGGGTTTAATGTGTTCATAATAAAAGATTAATAACCTACTAATGTGTAAAATGCTATTGACTTGTGACTTTATAGAGCTTTTTATTTCCAATAATAATAAAAGCCCAACTATGTTATACCTACTTAATTGAATATCGTATAGCTATTAAAAATCTACTGTAAAAGATAATGTAGCAAACTTTAAAGTACATATCAATTAACTATGGAAAAAATCAGGACTCAGAATTATGATAACACATTTTAAATATATAAAGACACATATGCTAAATATTGCCAGAGAATTGATGTAGTTTGTATATTTGTTGCTGCCCAAATCTCATGTTGGTAATCCCCAGTGTTAGGCTGGGGCCTAGTGGGAGGTGATTGGGTCATGGTAGTAGATCCTTCATATTTTGGTTCTGTCCTTGCCATAGTGAGTGAGTTTCCTCAAGATCAGATTGTTGTAAAGTGTGCCAACTCCATCTCCACTCTCTCCCTTGTTCCTGCTTTCAGCTTGTGATGTGTCTAATCCCATTTCAACTTCTGCTATGAGTAAAAGCTACCTGAGGCCTTCCGAGAAGCCGTGCAGATGCCAGTACCATGCTTGTACAGCCTGCAGAACTGTGATCCAATTAAACCTCTTTTCTGTATAGATTGTCCAGCCTCAGGTATTTCTCTACAGCAATGCAAGAATGGCCTAATGGAAAATAAAGCAATATGCTACCATAGCTTGCTTATTAAGATGATGTGGTAATAAGTGAAGTTTTATATTTAAATATTTTTGTATCTTTTTCCACTTTCTTTGTTTTAATAATCTATTTTATGAAAGAACAATTTTCTTTTTTCTTGCATTATTTTTATTATTAGAAACTGAAGCTAAATTACAAAAAAGAGATAAGCCACAAAACATTTGTCTCTCTAAACCCATTTCCATCTTATTATGACATTCTGTATGAGAGAACGCTGACTTGTTATACTTGCAGCAGGTGGTACAGGATTAAATGCCCTACATCATCTAGGACCTTCTTTCTATGAAGCAGGCTTATTTGCCTTGGTAGATAAGAGCTTGGTAGATAAGATCTCTCCATCAATTGGGACTTTTGATGGATAGCTGCTTTTGACTCCCACTGTGTAGCTGGAACCAGACACATCTTATCAGAAGAAAGCACTGAATCTTTTTATAGTAACGAGACACTTTAGCAATAAATCATTTATTTCTTGGGGCAAATGTATCCCTAGTGTCATTTGTAAGCAAGTTATTACCTGTAAAAAGATGGGCTTTTCTGAAGAAAGCCAATGGGCTTAGGCACTGCTTTTTGATGACAGCGGGAGCTGCTCTCAGAAACTTTTCTGAAACTCAACTCACTGAAACAGGTACAGGTGGTATGCACTATTTTCTTGAACCTAAAACAAATGAATGCCACCATATTCCAAGTCACCTGTAAGCCTGTTAATAATCTATTCTCAATACATCAGCTAAAGAAACATTTTAAAACACAATCAGATCAAATTACTCCTAATTTCAAAACCTTGAAATGCTCTTTATTTCACTCAGAGTAAAAGCAAAGTCCATTCTTGCTTTATAAACTCCTAGTGACCTGGCATCATTACTCACTGATATTTTTTAAATCCACATTTCTTTCTTGAACACTCTGCGCCAGTCATAACCACCAGATCATTTACTATTTAATGAAAACGCTGCATAGAGTCAAACTCAGGGCTTTTTCACTGGCTGTCTTCTGTAAGTAGAGTGAGGTTTTTCCCAGACATTCACATAGTGACCTTCCCTACCTTATTCCATTAGTAGGAGTCTCTTTTCAATAAAGCATATTCTGAGCACCTTACTTAAAAATGTACTATGCCACTTGGCACTGGACATTCAGTCTCCACACCTTGTAAACTATCATTTTTTTTCTATAGCAACCATACCCTTATAAACTACTGTAAAATCTACTTATTTGTTATATTCTTTGTCATTTTTTTAACCTCATACTAAAATTTAATTTCCATGTGACCAGAAAATATTTATCTGTCATATTCATTAATTCATTCCACATAGAGTTTCTGGAGCATAATAGGTGAGCAGTAAAAAATTATTGAATAAATCAAATCCTAAACTTTTTTTTTTTTTTTTTGAGATAGCATCTTGCTCTGTCATCCAGGCTGGAGCGCAGTGTGCAATCTCAGCTCACTGCAACTTCTACCTCCCAGGTTCAAGTGATTTGCCTGCCTCAGCCTTCCGAGTATCTGGGATTACAAGCCTGCACCACCATGCTCGGCTGATTTTTGTATTTTTAGTAGAGACAGTGTTTCGCCATGTTGGCCAGGCTGGGTTTGAACTCCTGGCCTCAAGTGATCCACCCGCCTCGGCCTCCCACAGTGCTGGGATTATAGGCGTGAGCCACCACTCCCGGCCTCAAATACTAATCTTATTTTTATGTATTCCAAAAAGTAATCACCTCCTGCTGATTTTCAACTTCTGACTTCACATTACCTTTTTGTTCAATGCTATACTCAAGGACAGAGTCTATGCTATGTTCCTGGTAGTGTGTAGGTAAAATCAATTTAAAACATGGTTTATTATATCTAAAGACCAACCAGCTTTCAATTTCCTCTCATCTGATACTATAACCTCTGGTATTTCTGTGAGAAAATATCTTCCTTTTATGTGATGGGGTCACAACACATCCTCAATTAAGCAGGAGTGGCCCTGAGTCCAGAATGAATAATCAGTCACAATAGATGGATCAGTGTAAAGCAAGTGACCCAATTCATGCCAAAGTAACTGAGGCTTAAGGGAAACTATTAACTATGTAAAAAGGTGAAATCTCTTTTACTCTAAGAAACTTTGAAATTTTAACTTCAAATTTTTTATACTCTGATTTTTTGTTCATGTATCTCTAGACCTATTATTATTCTACCACAGACATACTTTAACATCTAGATCCTGGATCAATTAAATTGTTCCCATTCACTGCAACTAGGCGACTGTTCATTCAAATGTGTGGAATGGTGTTTCTACAGATATTTTGTTTCTATTCTGAAATGGATCTTTAAAATTCGTCTAGGTCTTTCATTTCCCTGGTCAACTTTCTTTCCCATTAAGAATGTAGCTGTTTCCAATATGTTTCCATCCATTTGAATCACTTCCCAATTACAACTCCAATCAGGCCAACAGACTCCTTAGCCTTCTACTTCACGGAGAAAATATGAGTGTTTTAATTTCTCACATACTGTTAATCAATTTAAAAAGTTTGTATTTACCTTTCCTTTTCATGTTCTATTTTAATGGGATAGGTGCTTTAACATAAAATGCCAACTCAAGGTTTGGATCCCATTTCTAGCCTCTTCTTCATAAATCTCATTTCATTTATCGTGATTTCTCTCTTTTCTAAATCTCTCATCAACAGTGAGACTTCATCAGAAACTATTGAATTTCTATACTTGACTAGGCAGTGGGCTAGGGACTAGGACTGTGAGAGTCGATAGAGTTACTCTTAGCTATGAAACATATTACTTGGTTTGATGAGTAACACTATTCAAATAATCTAACTGAAAATGAACATTATCACAATATATTTCTATAAAAATTCTTTGTTTTATGAGATAATTTAATAAATGATTTAATGAAGTAGGACTGCAGAGAGGCTTCCCTGAAGAACTGATTTTCTCTGATGACAAAGGAGAATAGGCATTTTTGAAATGGTTTCAGGACAAAGTGGATGTCCAAGAAAGAAGTAACACTATATCTGTAGGAGGCGTGACAGATAAAACAAACAATAATAAGTTCAGGATGATTAGAATCCAGAAAAATAAAGAGATTTGTTGATATCGGAGTTGAGAAACTATATACAAACCAACTAAATGCCGACTTATTTTTATCACCACATTTTAGTGTTTAAGACGAAACCATCCTAGGTATCTCAAACAGGAAGAGAGTCAGCACAGTAAATTAGGAGCTTTCAGTGTTATTGGAATCACAACAGGAGTATGAGTTAGATATACTGCTACATGACTGTACAGATCACCTTGAAAACAGCTTTCCAAAGATCAGAAGTTTGCTGTTGCCTCCAATTCTGGTATCATCACCTCAAATAAAACACCTGTGTAAATATAAAATGCTAAGTCCAGCCACCACAAACACTGTCTTTCATACTTGTGTGTCAACATTATACATTAGGCTGTATTAAGATATTTTACCTTAAAATCTCCTGTGAGATTTATGAAAACACATCTCACTGGCAGAATATAGTTTATATATTATGCCTGATTGCTAATGAATCTTGAAGATGTAGTGTTTAGATTGATTCATTGCAATTCAGAGAGGTGCATGAATGTGGATGAGAATAGCTGCTAAATGACAATGTACAGGAATGCTTTGTAAAATATGTTGGCCATGTAATTTATTAAATAATTTTAATATATAATCAGACTTGCATTTTGGAAATCTCAGGCCTTACAGTAAGAAAGATGCTTAAAGAGATGCAGAATGAAGGATGAAAAAAATAGTTTGGAAGCTACTGCAGTGTTGATCAAGCTGAGAAAAAGGGGTAAACTGGGCTTATGGTATGGCCATGCAGATACAATTAACTACAAAAAATTTACACATTGAGGGAATACAATTTTTAAGACTTTTAAATTTATTAGTTTGGTTTCCTCTGAAGTAGACTCTTAGTCACAGATGTAAGTTCAAGTACTTTTCTGGATGTAATCGAAGGAAGCACTGGTAAGTGAGGTAGAAAGTGAGATATGAAAGAAATGGGAACCAGTTCTTAAGTGTATTAATGAAAAGTTTTCCAGTGTGGGCATCAGGATCTCATTTTTGTTGGAGGTCTTCAGAAGACCATGAAGAGAATTTTTCATGAATGTCCCATGCAAGAGTTAAGGATGCTTGGGAATAAATCTTCCATATTCCATCCACTATTGACTGATGTTGCTTTAAATTATTCGTTTCCTATTAGTTCCAACATGCCTCACATGTCAGCTGAGTGTGCTAGGGAAATACCTCAAAGAAAAGTCACAAACACTTTCAGTGGGTAGTTGAGAGCAGGAACAAGAATGGTAAGAACCATGGTTAAATGGACAGGAATGCAACAATATCTAATACAACTGTGGCCTGGATATCGATGTTGTCGGGGAGGGAGATATCAAACCTGGCTTCAAGATTCGTAATTTGAATGGCTGGATAGATATAGGTGCCTTTTGCTCACAAACAAACAAAAAAGAACCATAGAAAACCATCTATCAAGAGAAGTTGAGAGCACAATATTGAATATGGTGGGTTTGAGGTGTCATTGATGTATCTGTAAAGAGATATGAGGTAGGCACTTGGATACATAAATTGTGAATTCAGAGAAGTGGCATGATCTGGTCATTAACCTGTTATAAATATTAAAACTGTAAGTGTGCAGGGGTCATTATGGCCAATACACTTAATAAAACAGACACGATGATTCAGCCAGATGATAACTAGTCATCTATGTTGCTGAATACATCGATGCTCTCAAAAAGGCACACAGTCATGGTGGCAAAGACAAATACTACAACTCAAAGATTATAAAAATGAGGTTCTAGACATTTTACATTCTGATGCTGCTCTACCAGAAATGGCAGATTGCTCAGATTTCCTTAACCAGGCTTCCACATCTATTCCTAATTGTTACGATTACTGGTGGCTAAGAGCTCACAGCTGTGTCCTTTCATAAAATTGGCCTCAATTGGATTCAGTCTGGTAATCAGGGAATTTGTGCAGCATCTCAAAGATGATCTACAACATTTTCATGTCCGTGACATCGTCTTTGTCTCCCTATGGCTAGATGTTTGGAAAAACATTATTGCCTGTTTTTTTTTTCCTCTCACCTTTTCTACATCATTGTTTGATATCTTAATAAATTTCCCTTAAGGATACTCTCAATAAATCATGTATACCTTAATCCTTGTCTTACATGAGCATATGGCACAGAACCCAGTGTCACCTACCATTGTTGCACTCATGCTTTAAAGTCAACTCACACTTCTGGTCTCATGGAGGGTTTCTTTTGAATTGCTTACAGAAGAGAAAATATTCCAGAAAAGAAATTCTTCCTGTTATCAGAGTCATGGACATGCAAACGGACATGAGGGTTTTGTGGAAAAGGGAATTATCTGAATTAAAGCTATCCATGACAGTAGCAAATGGTTAATCTGGCTGGCTAGAGATCTGAAAAAGTAAAGGTTGAAAGATTGAGGATAATGAGGCCAGGACAAAAGATAAATGACTCATCCTACTATTGGCAACAAAAAGTGTGAAGATTTTTTTTTTATGACACCTGGTCCCGCACCATAGAGAAGACACCATGGGAGACATTTAATAAAATAGACATGATGATGTAGCCAGATGATCCCAGTCATCTGTGTTTTTGACTATACCAGTCCTCCCAAAAAGGCACACAGTTGTGGTGGCAGAGATGGATGCTGCGACTGGAAGATTGTACAAAATGGGTTCTAAAGTGTCTATATTCTGATGCTGCTCTACTAGAAATGGTCACGAAAGTCAACAATAATTTGCTTCTTCTAACAGTGGTTCTATTTCATTTATTATGAGATTTTAATAGATTTGAGAATATTTAACATTTACTTTTGTTCAGTTCTTTACTTTTGGCATTTAATGAATTGTGTAGATTTTCTTTCTTCTTCTTTTGAACTTCTTCATCTTTTTGAATACAGGTGTTTTCAGAATTCTTTGTAGGCTTTTTTGTACACTTCCCCTTTGGAGGTTATATTAATGTCCAAGGTCTTAACCACGGCTGTATTAGAGATGGGTAGAGAGATAGACAGATATTCAATATTGAGAGTATATAGTATATAAAGAAATAGGTACTCCTAATTTGTGGTATGATGATTGATTTTTCTTTGGAGAACAATATATTAAAGTTAAAAATGTGTGCACTCTTGACCTAGAAATTTTAATTCTCTATGTTTATTTAGAAAAAGGCATGTACTTGTCTACAGACTAGGCATGAGCAAAATTTTTCCTTGCAGCATTGTTCATAAAAATGACTCTTTAAAAATTAAAATAAAAATTAATAGGGCAATAGCAATAAATAACTGCATTATATTTATATTATGTATTACTATAATTCGGTTTAAAAATAATTGTTTGTGTTTTTCAATAAGCAGATACCAAGAGAGCATTAGACATGCAAAAGTTTTATTGAATAAGAGCCCACAAAGGGTAAATGGGAGGGAACAGGACTAGGCAGAAGGAGTCTGCAAATTTTGATTCAGATCTGACAATTGTGGAAGGAATAAGGGAAGGTTTGGGTAGTAAGAACCTCAAGCAATAGTGCAGCTTTGAAAAAATCTCAACTAGGCTGAGGGCAGACCTAGACCAAACATGGCCTCTAAGATCTAACCCATGTTGCGCAGATATGGTCCAGCTCTTGTACCCCTGCTATGACTGTCATTGATTGAGAGTATTCCAGATAGAAGATGGCTTCCCCCTGACTAATGCAGGGGATACTAAAGGGACGGAAGCTAGAGGCTGTCTGTCAACTATACTCCCCACAGCATGTAGACATAAAGGATTTTCTAGCAGCATATTTCCAGTACCACCGCATCTAATTCACTTCGTTTGTAAAAAGCAATATTCAAAACAATGTGTATAGTGTTATACTATTTATACAAACACATACACAAGACAAAAATAGCCTTATAAACACAGAATATTTACCAATGTATTAGCAGTAATTGCTGTTTGGAGAAGAACAAGAGGTATCTCTTGTGATTTTGGGGGTCGTGGGGGATGGCATGGGGACAGAGGTGTTCCCACAAGATACTTCTGCTTTATTTATATGGTCATTATGTTGCAATACTATTAACATTTAAAATATATATATATATCCATTTAAAATTGCAAGTAAATTAAATTAAATGAGAACACTTATGTGGGCAAATGCATTTTTAAAGAATAGCTAGTTATTGTTAATTTAAATTTTTAAATGATTTTTGTTGTGAAATATGGCACACACACACAGAAAATTTTGCAAAACAAAAGTGCAAAGCCCAATTAATTTTCACAAAAAGTTCCTTCATGCAAGCCCCATCCAAATAAGAAAAGGACCATAGCAACTAAGATGGCACCCACACAGCCCCTCTCTAATCACCGCCTTCTTCTTTCACAAATAACTTATGCCAGACTTCAGAGTTAATTCTTTTCTTTTATTTATATATTTAGATATAGGAAATATATATATATGTTCTATTTAATTTTATTTCCTGTAGAATAATGTTATAGAACATGCACATAAGAAGTACAAATTACTTACCCTCTTTAAAATGTGTTATACCTTTTTTTATGCAGTGCTACTTAATTGAATTAGACATTTAATTTTTATTTGACTTGAAATTCTGATATGCAGCATGATAGTTTATTTGTCTTAGTATATTTCTCATTATATTTAATATATATTATGTGTGTGTGTCTATATAACTATCTATCTATATATATAGATATGTATATTATAGAGATAGATAGATATATCCAATCCCTTTGTCAGTTACGATGATTAAAAAACCTCCTGCAATTTTGTGGCTTGTGTGCTCACTTTCATAAGGATGTCTTGAGATAAACATGACTCCTAATTTTTATGTTGTAAAATGGATTCTGTTATGCTTTTTATATTTGTGTTCTATTGAAGATTTTTCATTCCACCTCACATCATATTAAAAAATCCTATAATTTTTACTACAAGTCATACAGTTTTGCCTTTTTAATTTAGGTTTCCAACCCAAATGAAGTAGGTTTTTGATTTACAATGCAACATAGAGGTAAAATAAATTTAATTTTTTTTGTATTTATATTATTTTACTATAATATATTGAAAAGACTCTCCTTTTCACACTGTTCTGTATTGCAACTTGCATTAATTTACAACTGCTGGACATATACATATGATTATAAGTATATATAAATATATAGAGCTATGTATCTAGCATATTACCTGCAAGTTGTGTGGGAAAACATATTCTAATTCATTTATATAACACAAATTTTTATTTCTAAACTGAATTGAACTTTTAAAAATATGATGCCTAAAACCTGCTTTTTTTCATAATATGTATGGAATTTTGACACTCTAGCTGAAGCACATCTCTATTTGAGCAGGCAGTTGGATGAATTATTTTAGATGATTGTTTAGCCTGCAGTGACTATGCTCAGAGGTTTTATAGGATTTGCAGAACTTATCTTACACTTTCTTATTTTTTGCTGGATTTACTTGTCCACCCTGGAGACTCTCCTAAATTGCTAAAAGCATCTCTTATAATTCCTAAAGGGTTGTAATCATTTATTTGCTTCATATATATAGTCAGAATAGTAAATTATATTTCTCTAAATGCTGCTCAGTTAAACTTTTAAAGAATAGTAAACACTGAGTGCCGAGACCAGCTGGGTCAGGGAGACCCTAACCCAGCTGCACTAGCGGAATTAAAGACACACACACAGAAATGTAGAGGTGTGGAGTGGGAAATCAGGGGTCTCACAGCCTTCAGAGCTGAGAGCCTCGAACAGATATTTACCCATGTGTTTATTGACAGCAAGCCAGTGATAAGCATTGTTTCTATAGATTATAGATTAACTAAAAATATTCCTTATGGGAAATAAAGGGTGGGCCGAAATAAAGGGATGGGCTCTGGCTAGTTATCTGCAGCAAGCGGGAGCATGTCCTTAAGGCACAGATCGCTCATGCTGTTGTGTGTGGTTTAAGAACGCCTTTAAGGAGTTTTCCGCCGTGGGTGGGCCAGGTGTTCCTTGCCCTCATTCTGGTAAACCCACAACCTTCCAGCGTGGGCATCATGGCCATCACGAACATGTCACAGAGCTGCAGAGATTTTGTTTATGACCAGTTTGGGGGCCAGTTTATGGCCAGATTTTGGGAGGCCTGTTCCCAACAAATAAGCAAATTGGCATTTAACTTTTGTTCTGTTGTTCTACTCTTGTTTTTATAGCACATAAATTTTGATAAAAGTAAATTTTGATAAAATAAATTTTGATAGCAGATAATAATGATAATTTCACCACTGCTTTTCAAGTAGAATAACATATCAGTCATTTTCTATTTTGGGCATAGAAGTAGTTGGCTAAGGCTATAACCTTAATTCCTCCAAATGTATTTATTACTAAAATGTTAAGCTGAATTTTACATACTTGGAATTGTCTTTAGCTATAGGTTGAAAAAAACTAAAGATAAAAGATTGAACAAAATCTCGACAATATACTGTCACAGAAAAAAAAAAAAGGAAGAAGTAACAACTTCCTATAATATTAATTTCCCCTGGCAAATCCAAATTCCTGAATAGGTATGCACACACAACACTCAGAAGATATATATAGGTGAATGTAGGATTAAAAATCCCAAACTTCAAAGCAGCATTTATACCCTTGGGGAAATTTACCGCAAATAAAAAAAAAACAGTTCATAGTGATATGTAAGCTTTTAGTTGGCTCTTGAGGTACCTTGAGGGATTTCTAAGTTATAAATATATAGGTTTAGTTAACAGCAAGCTAATTATGTCATGAATCCATGTTTTATTTAATTTTATTTCCTGTAGAATAATGTTATAGAACATGCATATAAGAAGTACAAATTACTTAGCCTCTTTAAAATTTGTTACACCTTTTTCTATGCAGTGCTACTTAATTGAATTAGGCATTTAAATGTTACTTGATTTGAAATTCTGACATGCAGCATGTTACTTTGTCTTAGTATGTATTTTCATTGGTGTATTCTTTATAATACAAAGTTATATGCAGCAGAGATTTAATTTACTAAATGATGCACACTGAATGTTTAAGAAATTGACTTTGAGAATGTTAGTGGTTGTTTATACAAGTTTTTAAATTATTAGTTTGCAGAAAAATTGGTTACTTACTTAATTTGTCATGAAACAAATGAGTGTAGAGACTTTACAGCACATATTTCTTTTTTTCTTCATTTGCTTATTTTTAATTTAGTAAATTTTTGCATATAACCTACCCCATGCTATATAAAAATATATTCAACCATTTATAAGTTGTGATAAATATTACAACTAACTATGCATTTTCATGAGTAGAAATACCATGGTAACAAGAAATGAAGTTTTTCCTTTACCTTATCTTCAAGCCAATATGATATGGTCCAGAGTTTACTCTAAAGAAAAGAAAATAGAAGTAATATAAATTTAGTTTCATAAATGTTTATTAGGCATATATTATGTTCAAAACACTAACATATTAATGTATACATATATAAATATATATGTACATAATATGTATATGTATGTGTTTATCTATATGTATACACATAAAAGTATGCAACTATATATATGCGTCTCTCTTTATTTCTTAAAATGAATACAAACCTTATGGAACTGGGCTCTGTATTAAAACAAGCATGGAATAGAATTTGAAAATGTTCATAGGAGAGGTAAACATTTAGAACCATTATTAATCATAACTGGGTTATTATTTTAAAAATCACATGTGGTCAGGGTGATAAAGACATGGTGATACAAATTAATGTTAACATGGCTTTTCAATAACAGAGATAATTTGAATAAGTAGATATGTGGTAAAGACCACTCTAGGTTTAGCAAAACAAAACAAAACAAAACAAAACAAAACAAAACAAAACCCACTGAGTTTGGTTAGTGGTCAATGTGCATGCAAGAAGGTCTTAGGGTGCAAAATTAGAGTGTGTTGAGTGGCCACTTGTGTTTTTCTATTAGACATGAAAGTCATTGATTCCAGTTTGGCAATCAGGAGAATATCATGATCAAGTTATCCTTTAGGACTACTTAGCTAACTGAAGTGTATGTCATTAATAATATAACTATAATAATGAAACAATTATAATATTGTTTAATAGATAACATTAATAAGTAATAATATAGAGGGTAAGATTTTGGGAATCTAAAACATTGGTATATAAGAAATTTTCTATAACAAATTTTCTACAACAAATTATTTTAAACACAAGTCTACAATTCTTCCATTGGTGAAAACAAATGATAAGTCAGCTGTTAGTAAAAAATATGCATCCAAATATTTCTGAGTGTTTTTTGTTTGTTTTCAATTTAGCAAGTTCAGATTTTAACTAAGTTCAATATTCTTAGCCTCTTTTTCTTATCAAGGCATGGAATGTGGTGCCAAGATCAGGATTTGGTGGGTTTCTGATTATGTCTGTATTTGTACATATCAACATGTTCTGATCATATACCTGTCTGTCAGGTCTCTACCCATGAGGTTAGTAATATTTCCATAAATTGTCCCTGTCCGTGTCTTTGCAATTCATTTGGTTCTAATAATATATTTTGTAAATCTTCCAAGTGACTCTAGGGCCAGGAAGTGCCGTTGTTTCAATATTGTGTAAATAGTGCCCTATGGATTTTTCTTCCCTAGACTTTTCTCTCAATCTTCCTTCCATACCACTAAAATGCTTTCCAAGAATATGAACAAAAAATAGAGATCAGGGCTCCTCTAATATTAGATCACCAAAATAAAAACAGTAACAGTAATATTATGAATAATACAAATGGCTATTTGTTGTTCATTTGTTGTTGTTCATTCTTTGCTGCTAAACCTGGAGACTTAGAGTAAAACAATGTCTTTTTTTTTTTTTTTTAATTATACTTTAAGTTTTAGGGTACATGTGCACATTGTGCAGGTTAGTTACATATGTATACATGTGCCATGCTGGTGCGCTGCACCCACTAACTCGTCATCTAGCATTAGGTATATCTCCCAATGCTATCCCTCCCCCCTCCCCCCTCCCCACCACAGTCCCCAGAGTATGATATTCCCCTTCCTGTGTCCATGTGATCTCATTGTTCAATTCCCACCTATGAGTGAGAATATGCGGTGTTTTGTTTTTTGTTCTTGCGATAGTTTACTGAGAATGATGGTTTCCAATTTCATCCATGTCCCTACAAAGGATATGAACTCATCATTTTTTATGGCTGCATAGTATTCCATGGTGTATATGTGCCACATTTTCTTAATCCAGTCTATCATTGTTGGACATTTGGGTTGGTTCCAAGTCTTTGCTATTGTGAATAATGCCGCAATAAACAATGTCTTTAGGGAAATTTCAAAAATAAAATATTTCAAAATAAAAATGACTAAATACGTTTTTAGATAGATATTATTTTCCTGTTTCCTCCTATGACTTTGGAAACACTTTTACAGAAATTTGTTTTTTGCTAACAAGTAGGGAGTAAGATCTTGGGAAAAGAAATACAGCAAAAACAGTCCAAGGACACATTTCAGCCCTTTCTTAATGTGCATGTTAGACGAAAAGAGCAAAATGAAATATCTATGTTTATTTCTAATTTATCACAACTCACATAATTAAAGATAACATTTTTGTTTGAGGACAAAATCTTATTAAAACTACGAAATAGTAAAGTTTTAGTATATATCCTCTAGACATACCGCATGAAAAACTGTAACTGCTAGGTAACTGATTGGAATGTTTCTGGTTTTCAATTTGCCTATCTTCTTTTTCAATTAGTAAAATCAAATTTTGCTATTGACATTTCCACCAGGAATATGAATGTTATTAGCTGAGGTGGCTACTGTGAAATAATGGGAATGCAGCTTTTGTAATGTTCATTCTTTGAAACATTTTTTTCTATTTAAAATATACTATGTTGAAATATTGAGCTATAATTTAAAATAAATAAATCACATGAAATATTTTAATTTTATTTCCAGGTAAATGTAATGATAGAAATTCACCTGTATAAATACCTATACATTTAAGATATAGATCATTTTTATCATCCTAAAAAGTTTCTTCATGTCAATCCTACCCTCCATGATGGAATCCAGGGAACCATCAATTTGCCTTTTGTAACTAAAGAATAGGTATTTTTTTATATGTTTACACCAGTGCTATATTTGTGTATCATTTGTGTCTGGTTTCCTTTGCAAAGCATGATGTTTTTGATATTTATCCAATTTGTTATATGTTCAAGTAGATGGTTTTATTTAATAAAAAGTAGTGTTTGATCATACAACTATACCACAATTTGTTATCCTATTCATATCTTAATGGTTATACATGTTGCTTCAAGATATAAGGTTTATTAATAAACCTGTTATATGCATTTATATACAACGTTTATATGGACTTACATTTACATTTATCTTACACAAATTCTAAAAAGTGCAGTTTCTAAAATACACTATAGATATATATGCTTAACTTCATAAGGAACTGCCAAAATCTTTTCCAAAATGGTGGTAATGTTTTACAGTTCCATTTACAATGTATGAGTACTCCAGATGAGCTGTACCCGGTTAACAGTGAAAGCTTTCAGTCTTACTCGTTTCAGCCATTCTAGTGTATGTGCAATACCACTAATTGCAGTTTTATTTTCAATTTTACTAAGGTGAATTATATAAAAATAATGTGTTTATTGTATATTTGTGTATTTTTGTAAATGTTCCTTTTTTGCTAATACATTTTTTATTAGAAGACTACAATTATTACATAATCTAAAATCATTTTTCACATATATGCATTCTGAACATATTTGTTTAAACTGTGGGTTGTCTTTTCATTTTTTGAATAGGGTTTTCAAAGAGCAGGAGTTCCTTAATTTTGATGAAGTCCAATTTATCATTATTTTCTTTTATTATCCATGCTTAGTTTGTTCAATTAAGGATATATTTGTCTACCCAATATCATAAAAATATTTTCCTATAATTTCAAAAGATTTATAGTTTTAACTTTTTGTACTATGAGATCCATTTTGAATTAATTTTTGTGTATGGTGTGAGATAAGGATTAAGTTTATTTTTTCCTAAATGGACACACAGGCTTTTTGATACTATGTATTTTAAAAAATAAACTGCATAATGAATTGCACTAGGGTATCTATCAAAATATTTTCCATAATGTATACATTCCTTACTTTGTTCCTTAGACAAATAACATATCCTGGCATGATTACACTTTTCTTTAACTTTTACTTTGAGTTCAGGGGTACGGGTTTGTTACATAGGTAAATGTTTTTCATGGGGGTTTGTTGTACAGATTATTTCATCACTCAGGTATTAGACCTAGTGTACCTTAGTTATTTTTGCTGATTCTCTTCCTCCTCCCACTTTCCACACTCTGATAGGCCCCAGTGTGTGTTGTTCCCCTCTATGTGTCCATGTGTTCTCAATATTTAGCTCCTACTTATAAGTGAGAATATGTGGTATTTGGTTTTCTCATCCTGCATTAGTTTGCTAAGGATAATGGTCTCCAGCTCTATTCATGCCCCTGCAAAGGACATGATATCATTCTTTTTTAAGGCTGCATAGAACTCCATGGTTATGTACCACATTTTCTTTACCTAGTCTATCATTGATGGGCATTTAGGTTGATTCCATGGATTTGTTATTGTGAATAGTGCTGCAATGAACATATCCATGGATGTGTCTTTATAGTAGAATGATTTATATTTTGGGGGGTGTATACCCAATGATGGGATTGCTGGGCCGAATGGTATTTCTGTCTTTAGGTCTTTGAGGAATTGCCACACTGTCTTCCACAATGGTTGAGCTAATTTACACTCTAACCAACAGTGTAGAAGTATTCCTTTTTCTGCACAACCTTGCATTGTTATTTTTTGACTTTTTATTAATAGCCATTCTGACTGGTTTGATATAGTGTGTCATTGTGGTTTTGATTTGCATTTCTCTAATGATTGGTGATATTGAGCTTTTTTCACATGATTATTTGCTGCATGTATGTCTTGAAAAGTGTCTGTTCATGTCCTTTGCACACTTTTTAAAGGGGCTATTTGTTTTTCTTGTAAATTTGTGTAAGTACCTTATAGATGCTGAATATTAGACCTTTGTCAGATGTATAGTGTGCATAAATTCTTTCACATTCTGTGGAAATTTTCTTTGCTCTGTTGATAGTTTCTTTTTCTGTGCAGAAATTCTTAAGTTTAATTAGATCCCATTGTCAATTTTTGGTTTTGTTGCAATTGTTTTTGGCATCTGTATGATAAAATCCATGCCTGTGCCTATGTCTTGAATGGTATTGCCTAAACTGTCTTCCAGGGTTTTTATAGATTTTAGTTTTCAACTTAAGTATTTGATCCATCTTGAGTTAATTTTTGTGTATAGCATAAGGAAGGAGTCCAGTTTTAATCTTCTGCATATGGCTAGCCAGTTATTTGAGCAACATGTATAAAATAGAGGATTCTTTCCCCATTGCTTGGTTTTGTCAGATTTGTGAAAGAACAGATAGTTGTAGGTGTTCAGCCTTATTTGTTGATTCTATATTCTGTTCCTTTGGTCTACACATTTGTTTTTATACCAGTACCATGCTGTGTTGGTTACTGTAGCCCTGTAGTATAGATTGAACCTGGGTAGCATAATGCCTCCATCTTTGTTCGTTTTGCTTAGGATTACCTTGAACTATTCAGGCTCTATTTTGGTTCCAAGTGAATTTTAAAATATTTTTTTCTAGTTTTATTAAGGATGTCAATGGTAGTTTAACAAGAATAGCATTGAATCTATAAATTGCTTTGGGCAGTACAGCCATTTTAACGATATTGATTCTTCCTATCAATGAGCATGGAAAGGTTTTCCATTTTTTTGTGTGTCATCTCTGATTTTTTTGAGCAGGGTTTTGTAGTTCTCCTTGTAGAGATCTTCCACCTCCCTGGTTAGCTGCATTCCTACATATTTTATTTTTTCTGTGGCAGTTGTGAAGGGGAGTACGTTCCTGATTTTGCTCTTGGCTTGACTGTTGTTAGTGTGTAAAAATGATAGTGATTTTTGCACACTGATTTCATATCCTGAGACTGCCGAAGTTGTTTATCAGCTAAAAAAAACTTTTGGGCTGAGATTATGGGGTTTTCTAGATGTAGAGTCACATTTTCTGAAATCAGGAATAGTTTGACTTCCTCTCTTCCTAGTTGGAGGCCCTTTATTTCTTTCTTGTTCCTGATTGCCTTGGTCAGGACTTACAATACTATGTTGAATAGGAGCAGTGAGAGAGGGCATCTTTGTATTGTGCCAGTTTTGAAGGGGAAATCTTCTAGCTTTTGCTCATTCATTATGATGTTGGCTGTGGGTTTGTCATACACAGAGCTTATTATTCTGAGGTATTTTTCTTAATTTCCAAACTCATTGAGAGTTTTTAACATAAAGGAATGTTGAGCTTTTTCAAAAGCCTTTTGTGCATTTATTGAGATTATGATTTTTTTTGTCTTCAGTTCTGTTTATGTGATTAATCACATGTATTGATTTGCATATGTTGAACAAACCTTGCAACCCAGAGATGAAGCCTACTTGATCGTGGGGGATAAGCTTTTTGATGTGTTGCTGGATTTCATTTGCCAACATTTTTTTATTGTATCACTGCAAGGTTCTGCTATCAGGATGATGCTGACCTCATAAAATGAGTTAGTGGGGCATTCCTCCTCCTCAATTTTTTTGATTAGTTTCAGTAGGAATGCTACCAGCTCTTATACATCTGGTAGAATTAAGCTGCTAATCTATCTGGTCCTGGACTTTTTAGGGTTTGTAGGCCATGTATTACTGCCTGAATTTCAGAGCTTGTTATTAGTTTGTTTAGCAAATAAATTTCTTCCTGATTTAATCTTAGGAGGGAGTATATGTCTATGAATTTTTCCATTTATTCTAGATTTTCTGGATTATGTATATAGACGTGTTTATGCTATTCTCTGATGGTTGTTTGTATTTTTGTGGGGTCAGTAGTAACATCTTCCTTTTCATATCTGATTGTGTTTATTTGAATCTTTTCTTCTGTGTTAGTCTAGCTAGTGATCTATTTTATTACTTTTTTTTCAAAAAACAGGCTCGAATTCTTAGATCTTTTCACTTGTCTTTCATGTCTTCATATCCCTCAGTTCAGCTGTGATTTTGGTTATTTCTTGTTTTTGCTAGATTTCGCATTTGTTTGCTCTTGCTTCTCTAGCTTTTTTAGTTGTGACGATACATTGTAAACTTGAGATCTTTCTTTTTCATGGGAGCATTTCGTGCAATAGATTTCCCTCTTAATACTGCCTTAGTAACACCGCATTAGCCTAGCTGTGTCTGAGAGAATCTGGTATGTCGTATCTTTGTTCTCATTACAAAGAATTTCTTTATTTCTACCTTAATTTCATTATTTATCCAAAAGTCACTCAAGACCAAGTTTATCAATTTTTTGTGATTGTATGATTTTGAGTGATTTCTTAGTCTTGATTTCTAATTTGATTGTACTTGGTACAATAAATTGTTATGATTTCAGGTTTTTTTTTTTTTGCACTTGCTGTGTAGTGTTTTACTTCCAATTATAATTTTAGAGTAAATACAATGTGTTAATGAGAAGAATGTATACTCTGTTGATTTGGGATGGAGAATTCTGTAGATATCTACCAGGTCCATTTGATCCAGTGCTGTGTTTGGGTCTTGATTAACTTTATTAATTTCTGTGTCAATGGTCTGTCTAATATTGTCAGTGGAGTGGTAAAGTCTTCCACTGTTTTTGTGTGGAAGTCTAAGTCTCCCTGAAGGTTTCTAAGAACTTGCTTTATGAATCTGGGTGGCCCTGTGTTGAGTGCATATATATTCAGGATAGTTAGATTTTCTGGTTGAATTGAACTCTTTACCATTATGTAATACTTTCCTTTTTCTTTTTTTGATATTTGTTGATTTAAAGTGTTTTGTCAGGTACTAGGATTGCAACGCCTGATTATTTTCTGTTTTCTATTTCTTGGCAATCTCCATCCCTTTATTTTGAACCCATTTGTGTCATCACATGTGAGATGGGTCTTTGAGGACAGCATATCAATGCATTTTGGTTCTTTATCCAACTTCCCACCCTGTGTCTTTTAATTGCGGCAATTAGCCCATTTACATTTAAGGTTAGTATTGATATGTGTGGATTTGATCCTGTCATCATTATGTTAGCCGGTTATTTTGCAGACTTGTTTATGTAGTTGCTTTAGAGTGTCACTGGTCTGTGTGCTTCAGTGTGCTTTTGTACTGATTGACAGTGGTTTTTCCTTTCCATAGTTAGTGCTTCCTTCAGGAGCTCTTGCAAGACAAGTCTGGTGGTAGCAAATTCCCTCAGCATTTCTTGTCTGGAAAAAGTCCTATTTCTTCTTTATTTATGAAGCTTAGTTTGGCCAGATATGAAATTCTGGGTTGGATTTTCTTCTCTTTAAGAAGGTTGAGTATCGGCCCCCAATCTCTTCTGGCTTACAAGGTTTTAGCTGAGAGGTCCACTGTTAGTTTTATGAGCTTCCCTTTGTAGATGACCTGACCTTTCTCTCAAGCTGTCTTTAACATTTTTGCTTTCATGTCAACCTTGGAGAATATGATGATTATATGTCTTGGGGATGATCTTCTTGTGAAGTATCTTACTAGGGTTCTCTGCATTTCCTGAATTTGAATGTTGGCCTCTCTAGCTAGGTTGGGGAAGCTCTCATGGATAATATCCTGCAATATGTTTTCAAAGTTATTTCCATTCTTCTCATCTCTTTCAGGGACACTAATCTGTCATAGATTCAGTCTCTTTACATAATCTCATAGTTCTTGGAGGTTTTGTTTATTTCTTTTCATTCTTTTTTTTCTATAAACCTGTCTGCCTATTTTATTTCAGAAACCCAGTTTTCAAGCTCTGAGATTCTTTACTCCGTTTGATCTATTCTGCTGTTAATACTGGTGATTGGATTATACAATTATTGTACTGTGTTTTTCAGCTGTATCAGATTGGTTAGGTTTTTCTCTATACTGGCTATTTTGTCTGTCAGCTCCCACATTGTTTCATCATGATTTTTAGCTTCCTTGTATTGGATTTCCATGTATTCCTGTAGCTCAATTATCTTCATTTCTATCCGTATTTTGAATTATATTTCTGTCATTTCAGTCATCTCAGCTTCAGCCTGGTTCTGAACCCTTACTGCAGAGGTGATGCGATCATTTGGAGGAAAGGAGGTACTCTGGCTTTTTGAGTTTTCAACGTTCTTGCATTGATTCTCATCTTTGTGGGCTTATCTAACTTCGGTGTTTGAGGTTGTTGACCTTTGAATGTTTTTTTTTTTTCTTTTATCCTATTTGATTACCTTGAGGGTTTGACTGTAGTATATGGTGAATTCAGCCAGCTAGCTTTGTTTCTATATTTTAATGGGCAAATTCTCAGTTTCCAAGTCCTGAACTGTGTGCTTTAATTCTAGAGGACTTGTATGGACTCTGACTTTGTTCTTTGAATCTTCGAGGTTTGGAGTCCACTGTGCTGGGGGGCCAAGGTATGGCAGTTGTAGCAGTTGTTGCATCTAGTGGATGCAAGAGTGCCTGCCTCCCTGTAGGCCTTAACCACAGTAGTGGAGGCAACAGAGCTAACGTAATCAGGGTGGCCCCTGCTGGACACTGTGTGCGCAGTTGTACTGGAAGTGGTGTTGACTTGGGGTGGGGTGCTGGCCTGCACAGATCTTGCTGCCTTCTCTGTGCCCTGCAAGCAGGACTGCTTACTCAGGGTGGAGGAAGATCTGCCTTTCTCTATGCAGTGTTAGTACAAGGGTGGGGTGCTGGCAGGGGCAGGGCTTGCTGGCTCTGTGCCCACCAAGACTCCATCTGCAATGAATCAGTGGGAAGAAGGGGACAGGCTCCACTCTCGCATGTTGACATGGCAAGTAAAGCAAAACCTGCCCATGCAGACACACACTAACAAAGTGATGTGGGGAGTTGCCATGGGCTAGATATAAACTGCAGTATGGGGAGTGAGCATGTGGGCTGGTACATGAAAGTAGTAACTACCTCACTGGAGCTCTCCACCAGTCCAGCATGGCCTATCAGCCCAGAATCTATGATGTGGGCCCCCAGGGCACCCGAGACTCCCCTGTAAGCAGGAGTGGCCAGGCTGAGACCCTGGGAAAGACCAGCAGACCAAGGGATGCTCAGATCAGACTAGCCCCATCTGATGTGCAAGGCCACCCTGCAGAGATTAGGTCAGGTATTTCCTCTAGAGATAAAGTCTCTTGTGGGAGCAAGTCAAGCCTAGGGGGGATGATTTCCCTGGCCATGCTCCATTATAGACGCTCCTGCACTGAACACTCTGGGATCCACATCAGTTGGCTTGCTGCCCCACCATTTTTCTGAGCAGCTCTCTCTGCCACTTCAAGTGTCCATGGTGGTCAAGAGGTCCCCTCCTGCTGGGGTTCCAGAGGCCTGTAGTGAAAGCAGGTTGCTCCTCGCCACTTCAACTCACCCATCCCCCCAGAACTGTTGGAGTTCAAAAATGAATCCTCATGCACAGTAGCCCATGCAAGGTTTCCAGCTTTCTCCTCCTTCAGCCCAGTTTCTGTATCTTCCTTCTACCCACTCTCGGTGCCTTCCCTCTGAAGATCTTATGAAAGCACGCCTGTCATCTCAGTCCCTCCATGGGAGCTGTTCCACTGGTCTGCATCTAGATGGCCATCTTGTCCTCTCCTTCCAATTACAGTCTTTTTAGAGAGTGTTGAAATATTAAGTATATGTGGCCCAACTTTGTATTTTTAGATATTATCTTGTATATTATAGAGCCATAAAAATTTTAGAATTAGCTGTTTAGTGACTACAAAAATACTAGTGGGATTATTTTGAATTTCTAAGTTGAGTTGGGGAGAATTGAAATCTTAACAGTGTTGAGTCTTCCCATTGAAGGACATGACGTATCTTCCCATTTTATTTCCTTCATTCTTTCTTATTTCTCTCCACAGTGCTTTATAAGTTTACCATTGTTAAATATTCCATTACCATGATCCTGAGTAGTTCCTGTTTGTTTATTTGTTCTCTTACATGTTATTTTTTTAAAAAAATATTTTCCAGTTTTTGTTGCTTGTATATAGAAATAATATAGACTACTGACTATGAACCCTGCAAAGCTGAAAAATTTGTTAATGGATATCGAACCCTACAAAGCTGCTAAATTCAATTATTAGTTGCAGTAGCTATTCTGGATCCCTTAGGATTTTCCATGTATGTAAACATGTCCTCTATTAATATGAAGAGTTTTGATTTCCTCTTCTAATGAACAAGTTTTTACTTTCTTATTCCCATTTACCCATGTCCCCAACCCAGCAACTGTTGTTTCCACTATGAGTTAAATAGAGATGATAAAAGTGGTCATCTTTGTGATTTTCTATGCTGAACATTATACAATTCAATATCTAAATACTAAGTACTCTATTAACTGTAGGCTTTTTTTTTTTTGGAAAATGGCTTAAAGAGATTAAAAGTATTACCTACAATTAATGGTGTGTAAAAAAATTTTATCATTTAAGGGCTTTGATTTATTTAAATGCTTTCTGCATCCATTAAGATAATGACATGATTTTCTTGTTGATAGTTAATATAATGAATTATATTGATTTATTTATATTTAAATGAACTTTATTCATTTATTTATTTATTGTAGAGATAGAATCTTCCTCTGTCGCCCTGGCTGGAGTGTAGTGGTACTGTCATAGTTCACTGTAAACTCAAATTCCTATGTTTAAGCAATCCTCCTGCCTCAACCTTCTGAGTAGCTGGGACCACAGGCATGCACCATCGTACCCAGCTAATTTTTCTAGTTTTAGAAAAACTAGAAAATGTAGAGATGGGGGTCTGACTATGTTGCCTAGGCAGGTTTTAAACTCCTGGGCTCATGTAATCCTCTTCCTTTGTCTTCCCAAAATGCTGAGATTACAGGAGTGAATCATTGTGCCCAGCCGACTTTATTTATTAAACAGTATTACAGTAAACAAAAAAAAATTGAGCAGAAGGTGCAGTGATTTTTGACATATCCTTCTCTCCCTAGACACGTGCAGTCCTGCCCACTATCAACATCCCACATTGGACATTTATTACAATTGATAAACCTACATTAATATATCATTGTTATGTGAAGTCCATAATTCCCAGTAGAGTTCATTCTTGAAGGCGTACATTTTATGGGGTTTGACAAGTGTATAATGACATGTGTTCACCATTCTGTATGATACATTGGAGTATCATACAGAATAGTTTCACTGCTCTATAATTATCTGTGCTCTATTTATTTCTCTCTCTCCACTAACCCCTGAATTTTTTTTCTATCTCCATGGTTTTCCTTTTTCCAGAATGTCATACAGTTGAAATCTAATAGTATGTAGCCTTTTCAGATTAACTTCTTTCACTTGGTAATACACATTTAAGTTTCCTCCATATCTTTTGTTTTGTTTTGTTTTGTTTTGTTTTGTTTTGTTTTGAGACGGAGTGTCGCTCTCTTGCCCAGGCTGGAGTGCAGTGGCGCGATCTCGGCTCACTGCAAGCTCTGCCTCCCGGGTTCTCGCCATTCTCCTGCCTCAGCCTCCAGAGTAGCTGGGACTACAGGCACCCACCACCACGACTGGCTAATTTTTTGTATTTTTAGTAGAGACAGAGTTTCACCGTGTTAGCCAGGATGGTCTCGGCCTCCTGACCTCGTGATCCGCCAGCCTCAGCCTCCGAAAGTGCTGGGATTACAGGCGTGAGCCACTGCACCCGGCCCCCTCCACATCTTTTCATGGCTTAATAGCTCATTTCCTTTAATTGTGGAATAATATTTCATTGTCTAGATGTATCACATTTTATTTATACATTCATTTTCTGAAGAATATCTTGGTTATGTTTGGGTATTTATGATTAAAGCTGCTATACATATTCACATGCAGGTTTTTATGTGAAAATAAGTTTTCAACTCATTTGTTGAAATACTAAGAAACATGATTGCTGGATTATATGGTAAGAGGATGTTTAACTTTGCAAGAAATTGGCAAACTGCCTCTCAAAATAGCTTAACATTTTGCATTATTTTCAGCCATGAATGAGAGTTCCTGTTGCTCTACCTTCTCAGCAGCATTTGGTGTTTTCTGTACTTTGGATTCTGGCCTTTCCAATAGGTGCATAGTGGTACCTCATTGTTATTTTAATTTGCACTTCCCTAAAGACATATTTTTATATGCCTATTTTCTATCTGTATATCTTCTTTGGTAAGGTGTCTGTGAAGAACTTTTTCCCTTTGATTATTCAAGCTGTTCATTTTCTTACTGATGAGTTTTAAGTACTCTTTGTATATTTTGGGTAACAGTCCTTTATTAGATGCCTTTGGTAAACACATTTTTCCCCTTCTGTGACTTTAATTTTTATTCCCTTGACAGTATCTTTTGCAGAGCAAAAGTTTTTAATTTTAGGCCAGGCGCAGTGGTTCACGCCTGCAATCCCAGCCATTTGAGAGGCCGAGGCGGGTGAATCACATGAGGTCAGGAGTGCAAGACCAGCCTGACTAACATGGTGAAACCCTGTCTCAACTAAGTACAAAAAAAAAAAAAAAAAAAAAAAAAAATTAGCCAGGCGTGGTGGCACATGCATGTAATCCCAGCTACTTGAGAGGCTGAGGCAGGGAATCACTTGAACCCAGGAGGTGGAGGTTGCAATGAGCCAAGATTGTGCCATTGCACTTCAGCTTAAGCAACAAGAGTGAAACTCCTTCTCAAAAAAAAAAAAAAGATTTTAATTTTGATGAAGTTCAGCATATCAATTTTTGCTTTAATGAATTGTGCCGTTGATGTTGTAACTAAAAAGTCACTGTCATAACCAAAGTCACCTACATTTACTCCTATGTTGTGTGCTATGAGTTTTACTGTTTTCAATTTAACATTTAGGTTTATGGTGACTTTTGAGTTAATTTTTGTGAAGTGCTTAAAGTCTACGTCTAGAATTGTTTTGATTTATTTTTAAACTTTAAACAACTTTAAACTCTTGAGATAACCCCCCTTTGATCAGAATGCATATTTGTCTTATATGCTTCTTGACTCAATACATTCAGATGTTTTTATAAATATGTTTTATGTCTATGCTCATGCATAAAATATTGGTTTTAGCCTTTTAAAAATTTTAATGTATTTTCTTGGTTAAGGGTGATCTTATAAAATGCTAAGAGACTTATTCATAGAAATGCTATTTTTTATCAATGTTTCTTAGAATTCACCAGTAAAGTTATCTAACTTTTATATAATGCAAAGAAGTTTTCTTTGTGTGAATAATTTTGTTTGTCTTATCACATATTTTCTGTTTTTAAAAGATAAAGGGTTATCAAATGTTTCATTCCTTTATTAGACAGTTTTGTCAGTCTTTACTTTCAAAAGAATTTTTCCATTTTGTCTAACTATCAAATTTATTGGTGTGAAATTTTTGTACATATTTAATTTTTCTTTGGTCTATGTAGAAACTATATTGTTGTCATCCTTTTCATTTCTTAATTGAGAATGTGTGTCTTTTATATTTAGTTTCTTTCAATTTTATTGATGTTTCTTTAACTTTGTATTTCAGAGATTTGAAATAACAACACATTTCTAAGATATATTAATTTTAACTCTGCTAATTATCCTTGACTGGTAGTTTCTGCATATTTCCTGGTAACTATATTTTCTATAGGTATAAATAATAACATCTTTCTTTATCACAGCCTATCTCATTAAATAATAGCTAAAGAAGGCTTTAACTGCCTCATTCTCTTCCTGGTTGAATGAAAATTTAAATTAAAAAAAGCATCATTTTCCTTCCAACATTAAACCACTGCTGCTCAGAACAAAGACCCCCATTACCTTGCAAAGTTGATGTCTGTATCTGCTTTTCTATCAATTGCATCTATCTTATAATTTCCCCAATCCCTAAAGTGTTAATGTTTAAATAATTTCTGGGTTTTTTTTCTTAATTTAAAACCTTTTTTTCATTTTTGTCTACACGGTTGCATAATTTCACGTAATTGCTATCATAAGATGTTGCACTCTCATTTTTTTTTTTTTGAGACGGAGGCTTGCTCTGTCACCCAGGCTGGAGCGCAGTGGTGTGATCACTGCTCACTTCAACCACCACCTTCTAGGTTCAAGTGATTCTCCTGCCTCAGCCTCCTGAGTAGCTGGGATTACAGGCACCTGTCAGCAAGCCCAGGTAATGTTTATATTTTTGGTAGAGGTGGGGGTTTCACCATGTTGGTCAGGTTGGTCACAAACTCCTGGCCTAACATGATCTGCCCACCTCGGCCTCCCAAAGTTCTGGGAGTGCAGTTGTGAGCCACAGTACCCGGCCAAAATGTCGTAGTCTTAAAATGATTGTATGTTAAATCTGGATATTTATTAATTTCTTGATCTATTTTATAAAATAGTGGGTAGTTTATTTGGTTTTTCCTGTTATGTATCTGGTATGATTTTCATTGATTTCTTCTCTTGCCTTTATCATCATCTTTCTTCTTTTATTTGGATTTAATAAGCTCTTTTTTTTTGTTTTCCCTAGCTGTTTAAGATAGAATAGTTGCTTTCAACTTTGATTTCAACTTTTCATTTGTATGCATTTAAACTACACATTTTTCTCTAAGCACTGCTGGGGTTATATCTTCCACGTTTTGTTATGCTGGGTTCTCATTTTCATGCCATTTAGAATGTTTTTTTTTCTTGTGAATTTTTTTCTTTGCACTTATATATTATTGATAGTGGTTTGTTAAGATTCAGTTCTGGGGACTTTACATATATATTTCTGTCATCCCTTTCTAATTTAATTACATCTTTGTCAGATAAGTTAGAATGATTTATGTCATTTAAAATTAATTTAGATTTATTTATGGCCTAGCATACGACATATTTTGATCAAAATTCCATGTGCATTTCAAACATAAACACTGGTTTTGGATATAGTATTTCTAAATATTAATTATTTCAACCTCGTTGCTAATATTGTGTAAGACTTCTGTGTCCTCATTGTTTTTTTTACTTGTTCTCTCAGTAACTGAGGGAAGTGTTGAAATCTCCAACCATACTATGAAATTTACTTAATTTTTTTTTCAGATTTTCTTTCATGTAACTTGAACTTCTTTATCAGGATATTTAAGAATTTATGATTCCTAAGTTAATTAACCACTTTGTAATTTTCAAATGTCTCTCCTTATTCAAGTGAAATCTTATAGCCCCTCAAGCAGTCATAATGCCTTCCATTTACTGGTTTTATTTTACTTTATTTTTTCCTTTTAACTCATCTAATTTAAGTTGAATGTAGTCAGTTATATTTCAGCAAAATTTGAGTCTTCACAAACAAGTATGATTAAAGGATAAGTGTTACAGGAATTGAGGTTATTTCAGGGAAATGACTACAATGCCGGAAACTTGAACCCTTGAAATAATTCAAGTTAGAATGTTAAACATAAGCAGTAAGCAGCAGAATCAATGAGCAGTTTGTCTTGCTATGGTTGTAAATATTTAGGACTAAGAGATTAAAATAGGTAAACCTTAAAATCAGGATGTGGTCCTCACCTTGGGGTGCTTGCCATCACAATTTTGAAAATCATGTAATTATTAGCTATGTCAAGAACTAGGATAGGACCTTGAGAAGAACTGATATCTAGCCAGTACCAGTAATGAAGCTTATCAAGTAATATCCAGTCTGATTGTTCTTTGCTACCAATATAGATTTAAAGAGTGAATATACCAAAATATTATTGAAAGTGAAACAATCTCAATGTTGTGTAAATTAACTATGTGGACATGGACACTATAATATTCATGACATGGATTTAGAGGAAAAAAAATCAGTGACCTAGATAATAAAATATTTAATGAATCAGGAGACATGATGAGTGTTTAGTATATAATTAAAGTAGGATATAGTTGGTTATATAATGTGATGGTTTGTATTTCAAAGGAGCCATATATTTACAGGGGATGAAGAACAATGTTCTACAAGTGCCAACTAGTTAAATATTAAATATTAAAATGTCTATTTTATTTTGGAACTAGAGAGCATGTAATAATCACAGAAATAACAAAACCAACATTTAATTGAGCTCTATAGGACATATCATTATTAGAAAATTAGGTTCAAGTGATTTCATGAAAGCAATAGAAGCATTCAAAAAAAGGTAGATAGAATAGGGAACTATGTGGATGACAGATTCTAAACTCTATGGCAAGAATAAGCAATGATATCAAATTAGATGTATAGACATGAAAGGAAAATGATATGGGTGATAAATAAGGGTATAAACATTTTGTTTACATGTAAACAAATTAACTATATAATATGGTTTTTCATGATGTCTTCTTGTAAAACATTGTTCATCAGTTATTATAAAATCTTTAGGATTAGTCACAGGTAGAGATGAGTAGAGGAGTACTATGGCAGCATCCGAGACCACACAGAGTTCTGCATAAAATCTTAGTATAAAAGAAGGAGTGCTAAAGAGGTCCTGTTTAAATCCAACAGTATTTGAAGATCAACTTATAAAATAATTAACTCATCTTATTGGAAAACATTGCTTTGTAGTATTTGCCATGATGCCAATTGTGTGTTATCACAAATGCAGATAGAATGTTTTGAATGTTAGCCATTAAGAAAGAATAATTGGAAGAAAAAAGAAAAGCACAAATATTATTAAATAAACTGAAGTTTGGATTTTAGAGGAAAATGAAGCTTTTCATTAGGATATTTATTAGAATTATACTCATCACTTTTGAAAACATACATATTTTTAAAGATTTGTTATAGTTAATCTTTTAAATATCCTCTTTATACTATGAATTAAATATATTAACCTATATTTACTTTTCTCTTTTGACATACTGTTTTATGACATTATTTAGGAACTGAATATATGTGTGTGTATGTATGTCTGCGTGCATGTGTGTATATATTTATGTACATATATGTGTATTTGTAATAAAACTTCGCATCTAATTTTATGAACCATTTTTTCTTACATAATGTCTTATGATATGTGTGTCCTGAAGATAATTTACACGGTTACTTCGTATTTTATTGTTGCCAAATTACATTGACTTTTTCATATATTTAATGTGTTTAAAAATAAAATAAAATTGATTGATGAGCAGATAGACAGAAAATCTTAACCATGTAGTTATCAAACCTAACCTGCAAAGAAATAAAAAGAAATAATTATTGTATAAAGCAAGAGTATTGCAAAGCATAACTCAATACATTTGAAATTTATTATTTATTCCAAAGATATTTTATTAATTGGTAGTATAGGCCAGATACTGTTATAAGCTAGGGAATATATCCTGCTCTTATAACACTTATATTCTAGAACAGGAAGAGTCATTCATTAAACAAACAAGCAAACATACATGTAATATATCAATATATAATATTTAAATTATCAATTTGTTTTCTAACTAAAAAATCATTTTTTATTATTGAGAAATCTAAATGTTATGCAGACTATATACACATGTATATACACACACATATATGTATATACAAATGCATATTTAAAGCATTTCTATGATGTATTTCTATATATGATTTTACCGGTCCATATGTTGTATGATCTATACATAATTTTATTTAAATGAAACATTATTACAGACAAAAATGAACAAATAGAAAAAATTAAATTTCTATTAGGTGTCATGAATGCCATTTGAATATTTTGCTTTAATACTTCTGCCCATCATGAGATTCAGCACTTAATTTTGAGCTGCTTTTTAAGAACTCAATAATTGATGTTGATAACAGTTTCAGTGTATTTGGAAGCCAACATTTTGGAGAGGGTTTCAGACACAATCGGAAGAGTGAAAACGGCATGAGTGAAAAGAAAATGCGCTTTAGTTGTGTTTCGCTTAAAATTATTCAAAACCGAGACAGTAATGGGAAAGTGATGTGGAGACAATCATTAGCCTTATTAACTTGTTAGAAATTTTACAGTGCATGAATATAGGGAAGGTACATGAAAGAGAAAAATGATGACTCAAAGAGTTAGGGAATTGTAGGAGTTATTTTTTTTATCTTTTTTTTTAATTAACAAATAATAATTTTATACATTTATGGGGTACAATGTGATGTTTTATATATGTATACACTGTAGAAAGATTAAATCAAGATAATTAATATATTTGGCACCTCGCCATTTAAAACGGCCTCCTTTAGCAATTTTGTAATATACAATGCATTATTATTAACTCTGGTAACCATGCTGTGCAATAGATCGCTAAAACTTATTCTTTCTGTCTAACTAAAACTTTGTAGCTTTTGGCCAACAACTCCTCATTCTACACGCCTAGCCCCACAGCCTCTGGTAACCACCATTTTACTCTCTCCTGTGAGATTCCTCATATAAATGAGATAGTGTAATATTTGTCTTTTTGTGCCTAGCTTATTTCACTTAGCACAATGCCTTCCAGGCTCATCCATGTTGTCACAAATGACTGAATTTTCATCCTTTTAAAGACTGTTGATATATATATATATATACACATATATCTATATATAAGATATATATATATATACATATATCTATATATAAGATATATATATACATATATCTATATATAAGATATATATATACATATATCTATATATAAGATATATATATACACATATATCTATATATAAGATATATATATCAGATATATATGTATATACACCAGATACATATATTACCTATGTGTATATATATATCCACCAACAGAGTTCCAGTGTTCCTTTTTCTCCACATCCTCATTTATACTTGTCTTATTTGATAATTGCCATTCTAACAGATATGACATGATATATCATTGGGGTTTTAATAGGCATTTCCCTAATGATTAAAGATGTTGATTTTTTTCATGTATCTGTTCTCCATTTGTATTCCTTCTTTTGAGAAACGTCTGTTTAGATTTTTGCCCATTTTTTAACCAGGTTATTGGTTTCCTTGCCATATACATTATACACACACACACACACACACACATATACATACATGTACATATACACACACATACATATACATATCCAATATTTTATTTATCCATTCATTCGTTGATGGACACTTAGCTTGCTTCCACATCTTAGTTATTATGAATAATGCTGAAATAATGCAAATGCTGATATCTTTTGGATATATATCCAGAAGTGGATATATATGCTTGATCATATGGTAGTTCTATTTTTAGTTTTTTGACAAGCCTCCATACTGTTTTCCAAAATGTCTGTATTAATTTATATTTCCACCAACAGAGTTCCAGTGTTCCTGTTTCTCCACATCCTAATTTATAATTGTCTGTCTTATTTGATAATTGCCATTCTAACAGATATGACATGATATGTCATTGGGATTTTAATAGGCATTTCTGTAATGATTAAAGATGTTGATTTTTTTCATATGTCTGTTCTCCATTTGTATTCCTTCTTTTGAGAAATGTCTGTTTAGATTATTTGCCCATTTTTTAACCAGGTTATTTGTTTCCTTGCCATTGAGTTGTTCGTGTTCCTTCTATATTTTGGACACTAGCCTGTTATCAGATATATGGTATAGAAATATTTTCTCCTGATCTATGAGTGTTTTTTTCACACTGTTAAACGTTTCCTTACTTGGCAGAAGTTAGTTTGATGCAATCCAGTTTGTCTATTTTTGTTTTCTTACCTGTGCTTTTCGGGTCCTATCCAAGAAATCATTGCTCAGACCAATGTTGTGGAGTTTTCCCATGCTTTCTTCTTGCAGTTTTACAGTTTGAGGTCTTATCTCTGATCGATTTTGAATTGATTTTTGTACATGGTGTAAGTTAGGATCTAAATGGTGTAAGTTTGATACATGGTGTAAATTTGGATCCTTTCAATTTTTTGTAATTGGATCCAAATTTTGGATTCAATTATAATAAATTACAATTTTGTAATTTTTACTCACTGCATGTTCCTCATTGCATGTTCTTGGTAATTTTGTAGAAAATAAATTTATTGTAAATGCATGGGTTAATTCATGGCTTTCTAGTCTGTTTCCTTGGTTGTGATGTCTGCTTTTATGCCAATGCCATTTTATTTTGACTACAACAGCTTTGTAATAATATATTTTTAAATTAGGGAGAATGATGCCTTCAATTTTGTTCTTTCTGGTCAAGATGGCTTTGACTATTCAGAAGTTTTTGTGATTTTAAACATGTTTTGAATTGTTTCATTCTATTACTGTGGAAAATAATATTGGAATTTTTATAGAAATTGCATTGCATCAGTAGACTGCTTTGAACAATATAGACATTTTAACAATATTAATTCTTCCAATCCATGAACACAGGATATATTTGTGTTTATTTGTGACTTATTCAATTTCTTTCATCGTTGTTTTATAGTTTCAGTATATAAATCTTTCATCTCCTTGGTTGAATTTACTCCTAACTACATTATTTTATTCTTATATGCTATTGTAAATATTTTTTCAAATTGTTTATTGTTAATGTATCTCTCCTGATTTTAATATATTGATTTTGTATCCTGCAACTTTACCAAATTCATTTGTCAGTTCTAATAATTTATGTTTGATGGAATTTCTTAGAGTTTTCTTTGTATAAGATCATATCATCAAACAATTTCACTTCTTCCTTTCCTTTTTGGATGCTTTTTGTTTTCTTTTTCTTGCCTCATTTCTTTGTTTGGAACATCTGGTACTACATTTAATGGAAGTGGCAAGGTTGGGCACAATTGTCTTGTTATTTATCTTAGGGGAAAAGCTTTCAACTTTTCACTATTGAATATGAAGTCAACTTTCAGCTTGTTATAGATGATCTTTATTGCGTCAAAGTGAAATTTCTATACCTAATTTGCTTGAGGGTTGTATCATGAGAGAATGACGAATTTTTATCAAATGCTTCTTTCTGCATCTATTGAGATGATCAAAAATAATTTGTTAACTATTACAGAGGTATCAGGTACACAAGTGGAAAATTTGGAATAAGAATATTTAATAATAACCTTTAGCATGCTAAATTTAATAATCACTCCTCAATCTTTAACCAAAATGGTAATCAAACCGCAATCAATGGCTTTTTGTTAGCATACGTGATGATTCCTTCTTTGATAAATATTATTTGTTTGGATTTTAGGATTTTAATATATTTTTCTTTCTTTTTCAATAACTATATTATCCTCCTTAATCTTTTTAGCTAAATGTTCCTTCTTTCCCAGGCGTGTTAGAATCTGTGTGGAGTAATCTGTTTATAATTACTACCTAGGAGGTCTCATTCAGTTTCACAAGTTTAAATACACCTTTAGTTCTTGCCTCTCAGGTTCATATCTCCTGCTCAGATATCACCCAGTCTCCATTATTATTTATTCAATTGCTTAAACAACAACTCCACCTGATATTTTAATAAGCAAATAACATAATATATCCATAGATTAACTTTTCATATTTCCTCCCAAACTTTCTCTGGCTGTTCCCTTTTGATTTTCAGTAAATTGAAAGTTCATGTTTTCTTTTTTTTTTTTTTTTATTTTCTCAGGGCAACAAACATAAAGCAAACAAATAAAAAAAAAAAAGAAACAGCAAGAACAACAGAAAGAAAAAAGTTGAATTCTTCAAACTACCTAATTTTGATTTTTCTATATCCAACCCAACCTTGTTAATTTTATCTTTAAATATCTTCAATCTATGAACTCTTATAACCACCATCACCATCTGTCACAGAGATTGTTGGAATTGCTTTCAAAAATCTCTATGTGACTTCTCATCTTTTCCCCAATAAAGTTCTCAATTTCAACAAAGAGATGTTTTAATGCAAAGCTTTACTTAAGCATGATGAATAAATCCTGAAAATCTAATGTAGAGCATGGTGGCTATAGTTAATAACAGTAAATTATATACTTGGAATTTACTAAGAGTAGACCTTAAATGTTCTCACCACACACACAGAAAAATGTAACTGTGTGAGGTGGCAGATATGTCAATTAGTTTGATTGTGGTAACCAGTTCAAAATACATACATGTATAGAAACATGATGTTGTACACCATAAATATATATATTTATATTTGTCTTTTTTTTGGTTAAATATACCTCAATAAAGGTGGAGGAAAATTAAAAAAGAATAAAAATTAGGTCCAGATGCCCTCTGTTCAAAACCCATATTAATTTCTAATTCTACTCCAAATAAAATTCAAAGGTCTTATAATCACTGACAAAGCCCTGCATAATCTGGCCCCTGTTTTCATTTGACTCACCTCTGACTAGTTTCTTCTTGCTCACACCTCTTAATTGAACTGGCTTCTTTCTCATTGTTGAACACTTAGACCTGAGTCAATGCCCTTGAATTGGCTATTCATATTGACAGAATTATCCCTTCACATGTTGCTTCAAATAGTGAGACCTTTTCTGAACAATCACTGTTAAAATAATAATGTATCCACTTCCCAATTCAGCAAATCATATTCTCCTTCTTTATTACCTCCCTAACTGATAATATCAAGGTGCCAAGAAATAGTTAAGGATAAAATACAAGATACTGACAAAGAAAAAAAAATGCAGCTTATGAAAGCAAATGGCAACAAGTAAACGAAAATTCATTAAGACTTTAAGGAAGTTCCACTGCCACTGCAACCACCTGTCTGAATTAAAATCGTTCATGACCCTGAGACAGATAACTTTGGGCTCGCTGGATTTTAAAGTAGAAACTGTGATAAGCAACACACATGTATCCCAAGTTGGAAATATCCCCAAATCCCTACTTCAGATGTTACCAAATGGAAAATGATAGCCACTCTAAAGGAAGAACTCGGAGTGATGCTGTGCAATAAGCAAGAAGCAGTATCAGTGCGAAAGAATATTCCCCACTCCCAGGATAGGAGACCTCAAAATGTATATTAAACAGAATTTTACCGTTACTAGAAATCCACGTTTGTTTTTTGTCTTCTATTCTTTGCTCTTCTGAAATAGGGTTTTTATTGCAGTTATTTTTTGTCCATGCTTCTTTACTAATACTATTTCATTATGACAACTCATATTTTAAGTCCATAGATCTATAACCAAGAGAACCACAATTTGAAATCATGTATTATGTATTATCACTAGTTAAAGACAATTAGAAAAGCAAAAAAATGTGATTCGTGTACAGATCCTGAACCACAGATTCAAGGCTCAATGTCCAAAATGGACAGGACTTTGAGTTGTCTCTCTGAAAATTTTATATGTGTATTTTGCATCAGAAAAGAATAATAAATTAAATATGTGGTGTCTAGAGTGGTAGTTTCCAATAGTCATTGTAACTATTAAAAATGTGATTCTATTCTTTTCCCAGAAAAAGTAAAATTTTACATTTTGATCAAATTTAAACTTGGACATACTAGCATAAATCAATGAAATATGAACTAAATTAATATATGTCACTCTTACATAGAAACTTTAATATTAAATAGCTAAACAGAATTCTCAACACTGTCTTCCCCTTGATGAGGTGATTGCGGAAGCAAATATTAAATGATTTCCTAATGATTACCTAAGTGGCTAGAATGAGCAGCGCTCCTCAGAAGAGCCAAGCTGAATGTCTAGCTACAACCAGAAATAAACTGGTGTTGCATTAAGCCACTGGCATTTGGAATTTGGCTAGCAGTATCAACATAGCCTATCCTATTTTGACTGATACACTAATATATCATGATAGATGCTCACTTATTTTGTCTATTTGCTGTCTAAGCCTAAGAATGTATATTTCATGAAGTAATCGATATTTATCTATAGATTTGGGAGAAGTTACATTAAATTGCTTCTGTTTGAACAGTAAAAATAAACGGATCTTTACTAAAGGGGTCCAATCAAACTTGGTAGTTGCATGAATTAATGAATAAAACGAAGAAATAAATATGTACCCTCATTCCTGATAGTGCAAAATACCTATGTTAGTCATATAAAGGTGAGAGTATAAAAATGTTTGAAAATGATAAAACTAAATATTGGAAGACAATATAAATATAGGATTTTGTACTTAAATAGTCCACTTTTATTTTAAGCTTGTGATTTAAACATAGGCTATCAAAATTTGTGTTTGCTAGGTTTATTTCTCAAAATAAAATAAATTTAGATTTTTTTGGCAAATAATGATCTAGTAACATAAATACATTCACCTAATTCATTTCTTAAGGCTCATAACATCATTCATTTTCTCTGAGGGACAGAGTGGTTTTTATTAATGGAGCAACATCTGTTCTTTCAGAAGTAAATGAGTTCCCTGAAGGACAATTAATAAAAAATACTGCCAATAAACACAGCTGGTAAATTGTTAATAAAAACACAACAAATTAAGGAGAAAATAACTGTGGATTCAGTAAGTATGAAGAGAGTAAAATATATAAATAAATAATTTTGTTATGAAGTCAATAAAACTGGAGTTTTAAATTCTTAACATACATGTAATTTACTTTTCACTAGTAGCACTTTGATTATTGAAACCAGAAATATTCAGTATCATTATATAACTGCACAATGTAAATTGTTGGATTCAATAAACTAAATGTAGATGGAGTGTAAAACTGCTATATTAAAAATGATGTTTTACTGCATATGAAGTAGCATAGAGAATGATTAACCAACCAGACAAAAACTACTTACCAAACTTATCTATCTCTTTGTTTACTTATTTGCTCTCTATCAATCCATATGAACAATTATGAACATTGGAAGAGAAAAATGAATGTTACTATATGATGTTTGAAAGGCCTTAACTGTTAGGCTAAAATATTAGAACTAATTTGCTAGCCTACTAAAGTAAAGAAAGTAAAACAATTATGAAAGTGCTAGAGGAAAACTATTTGCAGCACTATATAGGAAGAACTTGATAAAGTGGAAGAGTAGAAAGAACTGAGACCAAGTGTTTTACTGAACTTGAAATTTTACTTTTAGCATTATTACAGTAACTTTACAGCAGTGTTTTTTAACCTCAGCACGCTTAACATGTAGACCAGATAATTATTTATGTGCCAAAGAGGGTATCTCCTGTACATCATCAAATGTTCCCTGAAGGCATTGGGTGAGGGAGGTCCGTGCAAAATCGTCCGTAGTTTCAATCACTGTATTAAAGTGAAAAATTCTTTGATATATGTACTAATACAATTTCAAGATTCCAATTTTCAAGGACATACATCTAAGGAGGAAAAGCCTCCTTTCAACCCATGTTTTCACTCATAATATATATTTAATGCTACTGCTTCTTGCTTCTAAAAATTTCACACTAGAGTAAATTTATTCTCTTGTGCTCCCATGTTAATTTGTTTTGTTTGGTGCACAAATTCATTGTAAGTCTTACATTTAGTTATTTATATGCCAGCTTTTGAAAGATAAGGCTTTTGTTATGTTCATCTGCTTCACAGTAGTACTTATCACAGTGTCTGGATATAATAAGCAACAAATATACACAATTGCTTCACTGAAAAATCATAGAAATTTATAAAAATGGAAGATCATATTTTCTATTTTGTCCCATTGATAAGTTCACTGGTGGTCAGATAAGTTGAGTAATTTTTCTGATTATGCATACCTGGTTGCTGAGACAACAATATATAGGGCAATGTCTCTACTTGCATTTCAAAACAGAAAGGTCTTACTCGATTCTTCTGTTGTTTTTCATCCTTCTCTTTCAAATAAGAATCTTGTGTTTGTTTCCTAAGCATATATGAATTCCATCTATCCATTTCTCCTAATTATCAAAGACAGTATTATCCTCTCCCACCCAGATTACTGTAGGCACATCTTGGTGGGAGTTCTTGCCTCCAGATTTTTTTTCTTTGCTCCTTGTTGCATCTAATTGGTCATTGACTTGCTTGAAATCCTTTATGGGCTTTCATCGACTCTAGGATAAAGTGAAAACTCTTTTATGTAACTTATAATGAACCAATTTGTTTGTCTGTCTGTACAGTTCACATTTGCCATTTCCCATCTGACATCCTACGTTTGATTTTTTTTAAATCTTATTTTTTGTGTCTTCAGGATTACGTATAAGCAATACCTTCTTCTTGAACTACCTACACCCTTTCTGACCACGGCTTCTTCTAGACAACTCCTTTTCACTTCATGTCCTCAACATAGACACTGGTTTCTGAAGAAAGCTTTCCCTGACAGACTCCTACCAGGCCAGCTGGCATTGCTCTCTATTTCATGTTTTATAACACTTGACACGCTGTGAAATTTATTGTTTGTCAATCTCTTTGCACCATAAACTCAGAGGGCAGAGCCTATGTCGTTTTTATACAGTCTCCCAGCACGGCTCAATTTTATTTGACTTCTAAATGAATAACATTTACTGATAGCAATAAACAATCACTTGCCATTTGTCACACACTAGGCTAAGTGATTTTCAATCATTTTCTCACAAAGAAATTAATATTTAAAAAGCATAAGTAACTTTTCCAAGACACATAATTAGTAAGTGGGAAATGATAAACATAAACAAAGGATCAGTGGTCCATCCTTCATGCATCTTATCACTATAACAGTTCTGAAATAACTATAAACCCAGGAAGGAATTTATTTTCGTTTGAATAAAATGCTTTTGAAGTTGTTTTTCCCTGACAAGAGCTTTAATTTCTTCTAAATAGTACTTTTATAAACTATTCAATTTCATCATTTTACCACTCTATTCAATAAATATAATCAAGTGATACTGATGTTTTTTGTCTTCCATCTTTTGACATGTAATTTTTACCAAACAGTAAACTATATTTCCCTCCATTTCTGTTAATATAGCACTAAAAAGAATAATTTTGTATGTTTATTATATCCCCTGAATAAATATATTCTTGAAATGTTTTTTTTTTTTTTTTTTTGAGAAGGAGTCTTGCTCTGTCACCCAGGCTGTAGTGCAGTGGCACGATCTCGGCTCACTGCAAACTCCGCCTCCCGGGTTCACGCCATTCTCCTGCCTCAGCCTCCCCAACAGCTGGGACTACAGCACCCGCCACCACGCCCGGCTAATTTTTCTGTATTTTTAGTTGAGACGGGGTTTCACCATGTTAGCCAGGATGGGCTCGATCTCCTGACCTCGTGATCTGCCCGCCTTGGCCTTCCAAAGTTCTGGGATTACAGGCGTTAGCCACTGCGCCCGACCTGAAATGTTTTTCTAGTACCATTCTTCTGGTTCAAATTACAAATTTATAAAATGCACATCAAATTATTGACTTCCTACCATTTTCTGTGTATAGTCAAAGTGACATCATTAAATTCTCTAAATACAGACAAAATTTGAACTCACACAGATCATTGTCTTATGTTATTAGCATTTTATTTTTAAGACTCTACCATTTTATTGATATATACTTCTTTAGCAAATCTGAAACCAGCCTAATTTCTTCACAGAACTAGTATTTACTGGTTTTTTATACACATAGAAATTAACCCTCCTAGTCTTAAAATTTGAAACTTAATGTTTGTCTTATCTGAATTCTTTCACAGGAAGCCAAGCCTCAGGCAAGAGACTGAAAATTACTAGATCACCACATCCAGAAAATGAAATCCCAGAACTCTCATTCCTTATGATTCCTTCCTTACCTCTCCCTAATTCCTATTTTCCTTCATTTAGTTATATTTCTTCCCAGCTATATAAACCCTCATTTTTAGTTGGGACAACAGAGCGTTTTGTGACTTATCTCCCTTTCTCTTCAGCTTCAGCACCTGAATAAAGACTTTTTCCACGGCAATATTGATTGTCTAAATTATTGGCCTTCTGTGTGGTGAGCAAGGGGCCCAAACTGACCCTCTGGCATTTTGGTTAACAGATCTGTTCCTTTAGATTGTCTCTTTATCTAAAAGTCTTGAAATTTGCTTTTCAAACTCTCAATTACAAACATCTCTGCCCTCATCATTCTCTTTCTTGAGCAAAGCACTCACTTGCTCACTTTCTCAAAAGTTCTTAACACAGGCATGCCCCAAACAATTGGCTTTTTTTGGTCAGAAGTTACCAAGAGTGACCATATCATTTGGAATATGTGACTTCTTGAATTCCCATATCTTCTTTATATCATTCTTTGTGACTTTCAATTTTAATCACCAAAGAACCAGATGACAACTAGGATCACATTGGCATTTTTATATTAAGATTTCAAGAGGTTTTTATGTACATCTTTTATCATACAACTTTATGCGTAGAAATAGAATACCTATTGCTCCCATGTTTCTATATTTTTATCTTTTTCTTCAAATTTGGAAGTGTTTTTATATGGATTTTTGCATTTATGCATTTACCATATAATTTGTCATCAAAGATATTTCTTTTTTTCACTAATCTAGGAAATTACTTTAATGCACATATTAACATAAAGCCAGTTAAGCAATATAAGCATATTTCAGCAATTAAAAATAAATCTGTGAATTTCTCCTTTTTGATATAATAATACATCAGTTTTTATGGTAAAATCATAATTATGACTTCATTATTGTTATACCAGTAAAATGAAGTTTTAATTAATAAAAAATTGAAAATGGGAAAAACAAATCACTCATTCTAGGCTTACTTTAGTCTTCATTGAGAAAAATCAAGTGTTTGTATAAAAATGCATCTTTATCTTTGTTTTTGGAGCAAGAAGTACTCTCATTTATTGCTAGCGGGAATGCAACATGGTACAAACACTTTGGAAGATAGTTTAGCAGTTTCTTTTATTTATTTATTTCATTTATATATTTTTTTCCTGTACATGAATAAGTTCTTTAGTGGAGATTTTTAAATTTTGGTACACCCATCATCTGAGCAGTGTACACAGTACCCCATGTGTAGTGTTTTATTCCTCACCCCACCCCTTTTCCCCTGAGTTCCCAAAGTTCTTTGTATCATTTTTATGCCTTTGTATCTTCACAGTTTAGCTACCACTTATGAGTGAGAACATACGATGCTTGATTTCTAATCCTAAGTTACTTCACTTAGAATAATGGTCTCCAATTTCATCCTGGCTGCTGCAAATGCCATTATTTTGTTCCTTTTTATGGCTGAGTAGTATTCCATTATATATATATATATATATATATATATATATATATATATATAGATATATATATCTCACATTTTCTATATGTACTTGTTGATTGATGGGCATTTGGACTGGTTCCTTATCTTTGCACTTGAGAAATGAGATAGCAACACTATAATACTGGGAGACTTCAATACTTTACTGAAAGTACTAGACAGGTCATCAAGACAGAAAGTCCAAAAGTGGGCTAATGACATGAATAGAAAATTCACAAAGAAGATATACAAATGGCCAACAAATATATGAAAAATTCTCAACATCACTACTGATCAGGGAAATGCAAATCAAAACCACAATGCAATACCTCCTTACTCCTGCAAGAATGACCATAATAAAAAATAAATAGATGTCAGTGTGGATGTGGTGAAAAGAAAACACTTTTACACTGTTGGTGGGAATGTAAACTAGCAAAATGACTGTGGAAAGTGTGGAGATCTACCATTTGATCCAGCAATCTCACTCCTGGAATTTCCCAGAGGAAAATAAGTCATTATATGAAAAAGATACTTTCACACATGTGTTTATAGCAGCAAAATTCTCAAGTTTTATGAATTTGGGAGCTCCAGTACTAGGTGCATATATACTTAGAATTGTCATATTTTCCTGTTGGACAAGTCTTTTTATCGCCCTATAATGTCCCCTTTTGTCTTTTTTAATGGCTGTTGCTTTAAAGTTTGTTTTGTTTGATATAAGAACAGCTATTCCTGCTTGGTTTTGGTGTCCGTTTGCATGAAATATCTTTTTCTACCCCTTTACCTTAAGTTTATGTGAGCTCTTATGTGTCAGTAAGTCTCTTGAAGACAGTAGATACTTGGTTGGTAAATTTTTATCCATTCTGCCATTCTGCATCTTTTAAATGGAGCATTTAGGCCATTTATGTTAAATGTTAGTATTGAGAATGTGAGGTACTATTCTATTCAACATGCTATTTCTTGCCTAAATACCTGTTATTATTGTGTTATTGTTTTACAGGTCTTCTGAGATTTATCCTTTAAGGAGATTCTATTTTGCTATATTTTGAGGATTTGTTCCAAGATTTAGAGCTTCTTTTAGCAGTTCCTGTAGTGCTAGCTTGGTAGTGGCAAATTCTCTCAGCATTGTCTGAAAAAGACAAAGAAAATCTGCTAAGAAATCCACTGTAAATCTGGTAGGTTTTCCTTTATAGGTTATCTGATGCTTTTGCCTCACAGCTTTTAAGATTCTCCTCTTCATCTTGATTTTAGAGAACCTGATGACTATGTGCCAAGATGCTGATCTTTTTGTGATGCTTTCCCATATGTTCTTTGAGATTTCTTGTACTCAGATGTCTACATCTCTAGCAAGACTGGGGAAGTTTATGTGATTAGTCCCTCATATATGTTCTCCAAGCTTTTAGATTTCTCTTCTTCCACAGAAACACCAATTATTCTTAGATTTGGTCATTTAACATGATCCCAAACTTCTTGGAGGCTTTGTTCACTTTTTTTTCAATTCTTTTTTGTCTTTGTCGGATTGGGTTATTTCAAAAGCCTTATATTTGAACTCTGAAGTTCTTCCTTCTACTTGTTCAATTCTATTGCTGAGGCTTTCCAGCACATTTTTCATTTCTCTAAGTGTGTCCTTCATTTCCAGAAATTGTGATTTTTTTATTTATGCTATCTATTTCACTAGAGATTTTTCCATTCATATCTTGTGTCATTTTTTTTAAATTTCTTTAAGCTGGACTTCACCTTTCTCTGGTGCCTGCTTTATTAGGTTAATAATCAACCTTCTGAATTCTTTTTCTGGCAATTCAGACAGTTTTACCTTGGTTTTGATCTATTGCTGGTGAAATGGTGTGATCTTTTGAGGGCATTAAAGAACCTTATTTTGTCACATTACCAGAATTGTTTTTCTGGTTCCTCTGATTTGGGTAGACTGTGTCAGCAGGAAGATCTCGGGCTCAAGGACTGCTGTTCAGACTCTTGTCCAACATTGTGTTCCCTTGATTTGGTACTCTCCTCTTCCCCTAGAGATGGGGCTTTCTGAGATCTAAACTGCAGTGATTTTTACTTCTCTTCTGGATTGAGACACCCAGCAGAGTTTCTGGGCTTCAGGCCAGCACTGAGGAGTGTCTTCAAAGAGTCCTGTGATGTGATCCATTCCATCTTCAGGTCTCTCAGCCGTGGATACCAACACCTGCCCTGGTGGAGGTAGCAGGGGAGTGAATTGGACTCTCTGAGGGACCTTGGTTGTATTTTTGTTAAGTACACTGGTTTTGTGTTGGTTTGCCTCCAGCCAGGAGGTGACACTTTAAAGAACATATAAGCTACAGTAGTATGGGGGATACAAGCTTGCCCTATGGTCAGGTGGTGGATGGGGCGATAGAGTTCCCGAGAGTTTATGTCCTTTATCTTTGGCTGCCAGGGCAGGTAGAGAAGAATCATCAGGTGGAGGCAGGGTTAAGTGTGCCTGAGCTGAGACTCTCCTTGGATAAGGCTTGCTGCGACTGCTACAGGGGATGGGGATATGGGCCCCAAGCCAATGGAGTTATGTTCCCAGGGGCATTATAGCTGCATCTGCTGTATCACACAGGTCTCCAGGGAAGAAGGGGAAAGCTGGAAGCCATCAGCCTTTCCACGCAGCCCAAAAGGCTGGTCTCACTCCCAGCATGCCCCCCACTCAATAGCACTGAGTTTATTTCCAGATAGCGGGTAAGCAGAGTTGAGAACTTTCCCCAGGCTACAAGCCTCCCAGCTGAGAAAGCAAGCTGACGCATAGCTCCTTGGCTTTCCCACAGAGCCTATAGTGGCAATCCTCCTTCAAAGGGTCTGTGGGTCTTCTCAGCTTTCCTGGTATGTACATGTGGTAGTTCTTAAAGCAAAAGTTCATAATGTGGGTCTCCACCTGCTGCTCTGTCCATCCGAGTAAGAGCTGCAAGTTAGTTCTGCCACCTATCTGCCATTTTTACCTCTCTGTCATTAAAGATATTTCTAAGTATTTCCCTTTATCTGAAATTCCATTCGCACACTCTCTTGATCACATTTGTTAGTTTATTTCCATTCATATTCTTATATATATATATGATTAGGAACAAAATATATATCATATGCCCATCTCCCTAGTATTTTATTATTTTAACGCTCTGTGTCATGATCCAGCAAAAAGAAAATATTATTTTTATACAATTAATGCACAATTAACTGTTCACATTCTACACCTTGTATTTAATGAAATAATAATTGCTAGCTGTGAGAAAAGAGAAGACATTTAACCTCAAATATTTCAGCTTTTTGCAATAAAATCCTAGGAATTGTAGTTATATTACAGGTTTCTTGTGACTACCTAAGTCATTCCTAGAGACTTCAGTTTATCAATTACAAAGATTTTTACTAAAATTAGAAAAAGACACAATTTAAAAGGGCTTAAATTAAGAATGTATTTGTTATTTCACATGAGAAGGGATCTAGAGATTGGGTGATTCCAGAAATGATTTCCAACATATGAAAGGCAGCAGCCAAACTCAGTATGCCTTCTTTGGTATATAGTATTACACCCAGTACTTACTAATCCTGGCCGCAGATAGGTGCTTTCATAGATTTCACATTCCTAGGCAATTTCATCCAAAGATAGGAGGGGGTATTATAATTGTATATTTTGTGTTTTTTCTAAATCAACTTACTGAAATTATTCTTAGGTATCTAGGAAAAATTTAGGTAGATACTTATTCATAAGCAGAAAGGGTTGCTGCATTTTCTGTATTAAGAGGAGACAGGCACTGTGAGTGAGAAAGACACGAGTCTAGCTGTTCAGTAGGCAACCAATAACATTATTTTTCATAGTCTCTTTATAATTTCTTTTAAACATACTCTAGAAAGGAAGCATATATCCCAATAGAAAATGATTGCAACATATATGTGCATTAATAGAGAGTCACCAGTTCATTATTGAAAGCATTATTTATTTTACCTGCAACATTGCACTTGAATTTTGGCTGAAATTTTTTCTCTTTCAATTGTTCTTAAACTTTTGTGTGATCTTAGTATACTTTATGTTATTTATTAAATTTATTGCTTGAAGAAAAAAGTGCCTGTAAATATTAACAGAAAATTTCACACACCATTTGAGTTAATTGGTTCTACTGTTGAATCTCATCTGTTTATCCTTGGATGTCAATTTAATATGTATCTTTCATGGAAGCAATGATATAGTTTGTAAATATCTCAGAACACACTCTATAATATAATTCCACAGGCTGTGTTTACTATTCAGTATGCTCAAGGTTTTGGAATTCATCTTAACCTGCGCTTCTGGTTGCCTTGCACAATGACTTTCAAACCTTTCTGCGCTAGATTCTTCTGCTGGTATTCTGCTTCCTTCCTTACTTCCTTCTATGCTCCAACTGTCCTCTCCCATATCTCATGGGCCTAAAAATAAAATGTGTCATTTTCCAGACATCTTTGGAGCAAAGAAACAGCTTTTCTGTAGGTTCCTGTAATGAAAAATACTTATATTATTTTGGAAGTTGGAAATAGCAAAAAATAAAATAAAAATGATACCAGGCTAAAATGTTGATGTACATGAATGTTTGAAGCAAGCCAGCCTTACATTGCACTGTTCACTTACAAGGTTCAAGAGCAAAGAGTTGCTATGGCAGAAACAGTAAGGTAATGGGATGTGGCAGCTGTTTCTTTTTTAATTTTTATTTTCATGGATTTAAGAGGTACAAGTGTCATTTTGTTCCATGGATATATTGTGTAGCGGTGAAGTCTGGGCTTCTAGTATAGCCATTGCCCAAATAATGCACATTGTACCTGTTAAGTAATTTATCATCCCTCCTCACTGGGCTTACAAGTTTCCAATGTCTATTATTCCCCAGTCCATGTCCGCTTGTACACATTATTTAGCTCCCATTTATAAGTTAGAACATGCGGTATTTGACTTTCTCTTTCTAAGCTATTATATTTAAGATGATGCCCTTCAGTTCCATCATTTTGCTTCAAAAGGTATGATTTCATTCTTTTTCATGGCTGAGTAGTATTCCACTGTATATGTAGATCTATTTTAAGTTCTTCAAGAAATCTTCATGTTGTTTTTCATAAAGGTTGCACTAATTTACATTCCCACCAAAAGCGTGTAGTGGTTTTATTTCCTCCACATCCTCACCAATACATGATTTTTTGAATTTTTAATAATAGCAGTTCTAATTAGTCTAACATAGTATCTCATTGTAGTTTTATTTTGCATTTCTCTGATGATTAGTGATGTTGAGAATTTTTTCATATGATTGTTGACCATTCTTGTATCTCCTTTTGCCTACTTTTTTATGGTGTTATTTTGTTGTTGTTGTTGTTGTTACTAAGTTGTTTGATTTTCTTGTAGATTCTGGATATTAGTCCTTTGTCAGGCACATAGCTTGCAAATATTTTCTCCCATTCTGCACGTTGTCTGTTTGCTTTAATATTTATTTTGCTGCGCTGAAGCCTTTTTGCTTATAAAAGTCCCATTTCTTTATTTTTGTTTTTGTTGTGCTTGCTTCTGTGACCTTAGTCATTAATTATTTGCCTAGACCAATGTCCAGAAATGATTTCCTTAGTTTTTTTTTTCAAGAATTTTTATACTGTCAGCTTTTACACTTAAGTCTTTAATACATCTTGTGTTAATTTTTATATGTGGTAAGAGATAAGGAACCAGTTTCATTCTTCTGCATGTAGAAATCCAATTTTCTAAGCACCCTTTATTGAATAGTATGTCCTTTTTCAGTGTATGTTTTTGTCAACTTTGTCAAAGATCAGTTGGCTGTAGGTATGTGGTTTTATTTCTGGGTTCTTTATCCTATTCCTTTGTTTTGTATGTCTGTGTTTATACCAGTACTATGATGTTTTGCTTATTATAGCTGTGTAGTATATTTTGAAGTCAAGTAGTATGATGCTTCTGGCTTCACTCTTTTTGCTTAGGATTGCTTTGGCTACTTAGGGCTTTTTTTTTATTGTTCCATATTTCTTACTTCTAGATTGGAAGGCCAGTGAGGTTATTTTGATGTAGAAATCTATTTTTTCTTCTTCCAACCCTTGTTTCCATTCTTCTAGACTTTTTGATAATTTTGTAAGTATTTATTTTATTATGTTAAATCCCTTCTTTATATACAAGTAGAATTTTTCGCTTTACCTCCTGGACTTTAACTACAAAAGTAAGAACCTGTCATCCTTAAAAGCCAATAGTAAAGTTTCTGAGAATATACCTTAGAGAATGAATAAATTTTCCAATTCTTAATGTAGTCATAAATAAAATTAAATAACTTTGATCTTAAACCTTCTGTATCACAAGTCATCTTACTACCACCTTTAGCAGATACAAGCTTACATCAAGTGAAGAAATGAAGCAAAATAAAAAGAGGGCTCCAGGAAAAAAAAATGATGATGATAAAGAAAAACCTCTGTATTCTAAAATTAAAAGAATTGCTTTAGGAAAAAATAACAGGTATCTGAAAAATGCAAAGATAAGCTAGAGTGGAGTGAGAGTTAACTGAAAATTTTTTAAAAAACAAAATTTAGATGGTAGTATATGTTTTCTAAAAAATACAAATAAAGCTTAATACATATTTTCTGATATTTGGAGCTGAAAGTATTCAATCTCCACGTCTGGGCTATGATCAAAATGTTTCAAGATAAAATGTGGGTTCAAGAAAACACCCGTTAAATTTTCAGAGAAAATATATTACCAAATCTCATTCTCAACAGCTAAGATGATTATAAATTTGGTTTCGAAGATTTTTTTTTCTTTTTCTTGTAAGCATGCATTGTTCCTTCTTCTGTTAATTGAATCTGCACTTCTACTGTGGAAACCACCCATTCTCCTTCCCAGCTCATGTGAGTGAAATGTACCAAGTTCACTGGATACAAAACCGGACAGGTGGCCAGAGCATTTTAGAGAACTTACTGAAATTTCTTAGACATGCACACGCAGTGGAAGATTGTCTCATGACACAGAACAATAAAATTCTTCGAGTTGTTCCACTTATTTGTGAATTTTACATGTGACATTTGAAGTTGAGGTTGCTAGTTTAAACATGTTGAGGAATCAATACTGAAATAAACAATGATCCATAATGAAAAAAAAAAAACTACTTGACTCTAACTTGGTGTGAAGTAATTTCAGTTTCTGTGTAGTCTTTGATGTATAGATACTTAAGTTCGTTGCAGTGATTTATTACTTATAATAAAAAAATCTTGACTAATACATGTGGTTTCAAATGATTATGAACAACAGGGAGAGCTCTATATTTTGAACATAACTGAACACAGGAGTGGGTGTTGCAAACAAATTGAAACAGGGAAGAGAAAGAGAAAAAATTTCTGCTCAACATGTTCATGTCAGGTAGTTTTCACATTCTGAAGAGAAGGATACCATCCTCCACTTGTTTCTTAATGTGATCATTAGAGCTCAGAAAGAGTACGCAGAAGTAAAATTCAAACTTGGGTTTTCCAGATTTCAAATACTGCATCATTTTAACATTGACATTTATTATGACTAAATCGCCTTGGTAATTCTACACAAAGTCTGAGAAAATTTGATGTCTTCAAAGTTGGTTAGAATACAGTTTCTCGCTTTGTGACTTCTATTGAGGAAAAATAATAGTTTTCATTAGCATTGAGTATAAATTTCTATCACATAACAGGTTCAAAATAATGTAACGCTTGAAAATTCATTAGCAGGTGAATTTTATATATGTTATATAATGATCACGCAAGCTATAATTTGCATAATGATTAACATTATAGTATAAGTACTCAAATAGTATATAACATAAACTAAATCTGAGGGAGATTATTACTTTTCATACTAAAATTTTATATTTAAAAAACTAAAAATTTCTGTTATTATTTTCTCTAGAGTAAGTTTGCTTCTTTTCTCACTTCTCTTGTGATAATGGGTAGGAAATGATTCAGCTCCTAGAGAAATATAATTTATGGTTGTATAGGTATATTCTAAGTAAGCCAACAGCAGTGGATATCTGTGATGTCTCAGAGAAGTTTCTTGATCTGGAATAGTACTCATTTTAAATGTAAAGCATACTACAAAATATGTCTTAGAAAAATGAAATATTATTGATCAAAATAAGAACACCCTTTATAATAAAATGCAGAATTCCAAAGAAATGCATTTGGGCAATGCTCTTAAGATGTTCTAAAGAAAAAATAAATTATTAGTTCTTACTGTAAATGGAAAGTGAAGAGGAGATGACAGTAAATCTCATTCCTAAATCATCTACCTCAAGCTATAGACTAAATGACTGTGTAGAATAATTTGAGGTATGTTAAAATATTGGAAGAATAAAAATGTCAGATTGAGTAAAAGTCTCTTGACAGGTGATTCCTTGGAGAAAATCCAGAAATGAATTTTTGGAAGCATATCTTAATGTAATATTCTCCTTTTACAGTAGCAAATAAGTAAACCAGCTCTGTTGTAATTAAGATAACTATAGTATGCAATGAAAAAATAAAACACTAAGCTAAATGATAGTTCCTATCTTATTTAAAGCCCCAAATCTTTCAGATTTCTCTCCAGGACATATGAATATTCCTTGATGTGAATAATCAAAACAAACTTGGAAAGGTACAAAGTTCAAGGACTTACGTTACTTGACTTCAATTCTTACTATAAAAATAAAAACTAAAGATATAAATACCTTACAATATTCAAAATGGTTAGAAAATAGATCAGTAAGACATAACAGATGTTTTAGGGGTATAACCATACTGAAACAATAAATTGATAATTCAGTTTTCAAAAAAAATACTACATAATTCATTGTGAAAAGGAAAAACTATTAAAGTAAGAGTCACTAACCAACTGGAAAAGATGTAGAAATAATGAACATTAAATTTGATCTCATACTCTACTCATAAATTTGTTCAAGGCTTTAAATACAGAAATGGAGAAAGAGTCGGGTGTGGTGGCTCACATTTGTAAAACCAACAGTTTGGGAGACCAAGGTGAGAGTATCACTTGAGGTCAGGAGTTCAAGAACAGCCTAGCCAACATGGAGAAACCCTGTCTCTACTAAAAAATACAAAAATAAGCCAAGCGTGGTGGTGCATGCCTGTAGTCCCAGCTATTTTGGATGCTTGGGCAGGAGAATCACTTGAACTCTGGAGGCTGTGGTTGCAGGGAGCCGATATCATGCCACAGCACTCTGTCTCCAAAAAAAGGAGAAAATAAATGTGTAAATGTTCTTAAATTTATACAAAAATCTAGAAGAATTGTTTTGAAACCTAATAGTAAGCTCTTGTTTCTTGGATAGAATGTCACAAAAAAACAAATAATGTATTAGAATTCATTATCATTAAAGGCTTTTTAGATATAAGAAAGTAAGCAATCCACAGATTAAGAGAATATTTTGTCATGTATTTGTAGGCATTGTATGTATGCATATAATGTACGTATATGTGTCCATGTGTATATATGTGAAACATATATACATATACATGAATATTTCTCATAAAAGATCTAAGATCTGTTTTAAAAGATAAGAAACTTCTACGCTCAATAAAAACACAAAGTGTCCTTGAAAGTTAGGCCAATTGAACACTTTTCAAAACAAAACAAAATAAAACAAAAAAACCATGTAAATGGCCAGTAAGGACATTTAAAAAGTGTTCCACATTAGTCATTAAGGGAATGCATATTTAAACAATGATATATCAGTATATTGTTGCTAAAATAGCTAAAGGTTTTTTATGAAACCATCAAAATAAAATACTGATGAGGAAATGAATCTATTGGAACTGTCATACATTTTTAGTAGGAGAACAAATTATAATTTGACGATTTCTTGCAATACTAAATATACATTCATTCTAGAAAGCAGCAATTTAACTTAGATATTTACCAAAACCTATAAGAGTATTTATGTCATCTTAATTCATAAGAGAGAAAAACTAGAATGTTCATCAACAGAAGAATAAATAAACGTGATGTAGTCACACAATGAAGATAATAATTGGTCATGAATAAAAATGATCAACTGATAGATATTACAACGTATTTATCACAGGTATTATACTGAAGTTTTAAGGAAAATGAACACAAAAGAGTGCATATAGTTTGATATTATGTACATAAAATCTACAATGGTTAAAAATAGTCAGTGATATAAAAATTGGTAAATTATTGTAGAGGAGTTCATGAGGCCGGGACTTCACTGGAAAAGGAGACAAACAAAATACAATTCAAATTGTACACTTAAGATTATTGAATTTCACTGTATGTATATATTGCTTTGTTAACAAAGACCTTTAAATCAACATCACATATGCACAATGTTGTGAATTTGCATTTTTTTTCTTTCTAAGACAGGATCTTTCTCTGTCATCCAGGCTGGAGTGCAGTGGGGTCATCGTACCTCACCATAGCTTCTAACTCCTGGGCTCAAGTGATCCTCTCACCTCAGACTCCCAAATAGCTGGGACTACAGGCTTGCACTACTGCACTCAGGCCTGTTAGCATTTTTGAAACTGCTTTCAATATCTTTTGTCATAAGCACATGAGTAGAATTTTATTTTTTTTATTTTTTTAAAATTTTATTATTATTATACTTTAAGTTTTAGGGTACATGTGCACAACATGCAGGTTTGTTACGTATGTATACATGTGCCATGTTGGTGTGCTGCGCCCATTAACTCATCATTTAGCATTAGGTATATCTCCTAATGATATCCGTCCCCCCTCCACCCACCCCACAGCAGTACCCAGAGTTGATGTTCCCCTTCCTGTGTCCATGTGTTCTCATTGTTCAATTTCCCAACTATGAGTGAGAACATGCAGTGTTTGGTTTTTTGTCCTTGCGATAGTTTGCTGAGAATGATGGTTTCCAGTTTCATACATGTACCTACAAAGGACATGAACTCATCATTTTTTATGGCTGCATAGTATTCCATGGTGTATATGTGCCACATTTTCTTAATCCAGTCTATCATTATTGGACATTTAGGTTGGTTCCAAGTCTTTACTATTGTGAATAGTGCTGCAATAAACATACCTGTGCATGTGTCTTTATAGCAGCATGATTTATAATCCTTTGGGTATATACCCAGTAATGGGATGGCTGGGTCAAATGGTATTTCTAGTTCTAGATCCCTGAGGAATCACCACTCTGACTTCCACAATGGTTGAACTAGTTGACAGTCCCACCAACAGTGTTAAAGTGTTCCTATTTCTCCACATCCTCTCCAGCACCTGTTGTTTCCTGACTTTTTAATGATTGCCATTCTAACAGGTGTGAGATGGTATCTCATTGTGGTTTTGATTTGCATTTCTCTGATGGCCACTAATGATGAGCATTTTTTCATGTGTCTTTTGGCTGCATAAATGTCTTCTTTTGAGAAGTGCCTGTTCATGTCCTTCGCCCACTTTTTGATGGGGTTGTTTGTTTTTTTCTTGTAAATTTGTTTGAGTTCAGTGTACATCTGCCCTTTGTCAGATGAGTAGGTTGCGAAAATTTTCTCCCGTTTTGTAGGTTGCCTGTTCACTCTGACAGCAGTTTCTTTTGCTGTGCAGAAGCTCTTTAGTTTAATTAGATCCCATTTGTCAATTTTGGCTTTTATTGACATTGCTTTTGGTGTTTTAGACATGAAGTCCTTGCCCATGCCTATGTCCTGAATGGTATTGCCTAGGTTTTCTTCTAGGGTTTTTATGGTTTGAGGTCTAACATGTAAGTCTTTAATCCATCTTGAATTAATTTTTGTATAAGGTGTAAGGAAGGGATCCAGTTTCAACTTTCTACATATGGCTAGCCAGTTTTCCCAGCACCATCTATTAAATAGGGAATCCTTTCCCTATTGCTTGTTTTTGTCATGTTTGTCAAAAATCAGATGGTTGTAGATATCTGGCATTATTTCTGAGGGCTCTGTTCTGTTCCATTGATCTATATCTCTGTTTTGGTACCAGTACCATGCTGTTTTGGTTACTGTAACCTTGTAGTATAGTTTGAAGTCAGGTAGCATGATGCCTCGGGCTTTGTTCTTTTGGTTTAGGATTGACTTGGCGATGCAGGCTTTTTTTTGGTTCCATATGAACTTTAAAGTAGTTTTTTCCAATTCTGTGAAGAAAGTCATTGGTAGCTTGATGGGGATGGCATTGAATCTATAAATTACCTTGGGCAGTATGGCCATTTTCACGATAGTGATTCTTCCTATCCATGAACATGGAATGTTCTTTCATTTGTTTGTATCCTCTTTTGTTTCATTGAGCAGTGGTTTGTAGTTCTCCTTGAAGAGGTCCTTCACATCCCTTGTAAGCTGGATTCCTAGGCATTTTATTCTCTTTGTAGCAATTGTGAATGGGAGTTCATTCATGATTTGGCTCTCTGTTTGTCTGTTATTGGTGTATAAGAATGCTTGAGATTTTTGTACATTGATTTTGTATCCTGAGACTTTGCTGAAGTTGCTTATCAGCATAAGGAGATTTTGGGCTGAGACAATGGGGTTTTGTAGACATACAGTCATTTCATCTGCAAACAGGGACAATTTGACTTCCTCTTTTCCTAATGGAATACCTTTTATTTCCTTCTCCTGCCTGATTTCCCTGGCCAGAACTTCCAACACTATGTTGAATAGGAGTGGTGAGAGAGGGCATCCCTGTCTTGTGCCCATTGTCAAAGGGAACGCTTCCAGTTTTTGGCCATTCAGTATGATATTGGCTGTGGGTTTGTCATAGATAGCTCTTATTATTTTGAGATACGTCCTATCAATACCTCATTTATTGAGAATTTTTAGCATGAAGTGTTGTTGAATTTTGTCAAAGGCCTTTTCTGCATCTATTAAAATAATCATGTGTTTTTTGTCTTTGGTTCTGTTTATTTGCTGGATTACATAGAAAATCTAGAGGAAATGGATAAATTCCTAGACACATACACCCTCCCAAGACTAAACCAGGTAGAAGTTGAATCTCTGAATAGGCCAATAACAGGCTCTCAAATTGTGGCAATAATCAATAGCTTACCAACCAAAAAAAGTCCAGGACCAGATGGATTCACAGCCGAATTCTACCAGTGGTACAAGGAGGAGCTGGTACCATTCCTTCTGAAACTATTCCAATCAATAGAAAGAGAGGGAATCCTCCCTAACTCATTTTATCAGGCCAGCATCATCCTGAGACCAAAGCCTGGCAGAGACACAACCAAAAAAGAGAATTTTAGACCAATATCCTTGATGAACATTGATGCAAACATCCTCAATAAAATACTGGCAAACCGAATCCAGCAGCACATCAAAAAGCTTATCCACCATGATCAAGTGGGCTTCATCCCTGGGATGCAAGGCTGGTTCAACATGCATATGAGTAGAATTTTAAGGAAAATACGAGTTCACTATCTGACTATGAGGGAAGTACAGAATTAGAAGTAATGGAAGCTAGAATAGACGCTGAGCTATTAGAATTGCACTACACAATTGTGGAATCCTGGTTATTGATATAGAAAGGTAAACATATAAATAGATAATAAAAATAGAGTGTGCACATATATACATGTATAGATATGATGATACAGATAAAGCCACAAAGAGAAAGATATACAAGAAATATACATAAAATGTAAATATACGTAAAAATACATACTTATATATTTTTATACATATATTACATAATATATGTTTATGTATTATATATTAATATATTATATATTATATATAATACAAATAAATTAATATATATTCAATATTAAATATTCTATATTATATATTCTACATTATATATTTATATATTATATATAATATATTAATATTACATAATTATATTATATATAATATTATATATTATATATAATATAAATATAATAATATATGTAATGTCTTAATAATATATGTATAATAATATATAATACAGACATAATATATAACATATATAATACAAAATAATTATATAATATATACTATATATTATATATAATATATACTATATATTGTGTATATTATATATGCTATATATTATGTAAAATTATATATCATTATATATTATGTAATATATATAATATATATTACATATATTATTATATATAATATATATATATTACATATATTATTATATATAATATATATAATATATATTACATATATTATTATATATAATATATATAATATATATTACATATATTATTATATATAATATATATAATACATATATTATATATATATTATATATTATATGAAAAATATAATATATATTATATGAAACATATAATATATATTATATTATATGAAACATAGTATATATTATATGAAACATATAGTGTATATTATAATATATGAAACATATAATATATTATATTATATGAAACATATAATATATTATATTATATGAAACATATAATATATTATATTATATGAAACATATAATATATTATATTATATGAAACATATAATATATTATATTATATGAAACATATAATATATTATATTATATGAAACATATAATATATTATATTATATGAAACATATAATATATTATATTATATGAAACATATAATATATTATATTATATGAAACATATAATATATTATATTATATGAAACATATAATATATTATATTATATGAAACATATAATATATTATATTATATGAAACATATAATATATTATATTATATGAAACATATAATATATTATATTATATGAAACATATAATATATTATATTATATGAAACATATAATATATTATATTATATGAAACATATAATATATTATATTATATGAAACATATAATATATATTATATGAAACATATAATATATATTATATGAAACATATAATATATATTATATGAAACATATAATATATATTATATGAAACATATAATATATGTTATATGAAACATATAATATATGTTATATGAAACATATAATATATGTTATATGAAACATATAATATATGTTATATGAAACATATAATATATGTTATATGAAACATATAATATATGTTATATGAAACATATAATATATGTTATATGAAACATATAATATATGTTATATGAAACATATAATATATGTTATATGAAACATAGTATATATTATATTATATGAAACATAGTATATATTATATTATATGAAACATAGTATATATTATATTATATGAAACATAGTATATATTATATTATATGAAACATATAGTATATATATTATATGAAACATAGTATATATTATATTATATGAAACATATATATTTTATTATATGAAACATATAATATATTATATTATATGAAACATATAATGTATATTATATTATCTAATACATAATATAATATATATTAATCATATATTAATATGATATTAATATAATCATATATTAATATGATATTAATATAATCATATATTAATATGATATTAATATAATCATATATTAATATGATATTAATATAATCATATATTAATATGATATTAATATAATCATATATTAATATGATATTAATATAATCATATATTAATATGATATTAATATAATCATATATTAATATGATATTAATATAATCATATATTAATATGATATTAATATAATCATATATTAATATGATATTAATATAATCATATATTAATATGATATTAATATAATCATATATTAATATGATATTAATATAATCATATATTAATATGATATTAATATAATCATATATTAATATGATATTAATATAATCATATATTAATATGATATTAATATAATCATATATTAATATGATATTAATATAATCATATATTAATATGATATTAATATAATCATATATTAATATGATATTAATATAATCACATATTAATATGATATTAATATAATCACATATTAATATGATATTAATATAATCACATATTAATATGATATTAATATAATCACATATTAATATGATATTAATATAATCACATATTAATATGATATTAATATAATCACATATTAATATGATATTAATATAATCACATATTAATATGATATTAATATAATCATATATTAATATGATATTAATATAATCATATATTAATATGATATTAATATAATCATATATTAATATATGATGTTCGTATCATTCTATATTATTAATATATGATGTTCGTATCATTCTATATTATTAATATATGATGTTCGTATCATTCTATATTATTAATATATGATGTTCGTATCATTCTATATTATTAATATATGATGTTCGTATCATTCTATATTATTAATATATGATGTTCGTATCATTCTATATTATTAATATATGATGTTCGTATCATTCTATATTATTAATATGTGATGTTCGTATCATTCTATATTATTAATATGTGATGTTCGTATCATTCTATATTATTAATATGTGATGTTCGTATCATTCTATATTATTAATATGTGATGTTCGTATCATTCTATATTATTAATATGTGATGTTCGTATCATTCTATATTATTAATATGTGATGTTCGTATCATTCTATATTATTAATATGTGATGTTCGTATCATTCTATATTATTAATATGTGATGTTCGTATCATTCTGTATTATTAATATGTGATGTTTGTATCATTCTATATTAATATGTGATGTTCGTATCATTCTATATTATTAATATGTGATGTTCATATCATTCTATATTATTAATATATGATGGTAATGTCTTTCTACATTATTAATGTATGATGTTAATATCATTCTATATAATTAATATATGATGTTAATATTATTCTATATTATTAATATATGATGTTAACATTCTATGTTTGTAATATATTAGAAATAATATATACATATATATGTTTATACATATATGTATACATTTTTATATGTATTTATTATTTAAATCTGCATTCCCTTAATGACTAATATGGAACACTTTTTAAACATATATCATATATATAAACATAAAACATATAACATATATAAACATAAAACAAAAACCATATATGTGTTTATATTTAGATACAAATATCTTATTTTGAGAAACATATGTGTGTTTCTGTGTTTATGCGTGTGAGAGAGACAGAGAGAAAAGGAGGGTAAAATAGGAAATTACTCAAAGAATAAAAGAACATCAAAAGCATAGATAGCCATCTGACATGTCCTTGCCAAGTCAGAGAAAATTGAAACATTAAAAAAATGAAAAATATGTGATCTCTTTAATAAAGATTTATAAATTCCCACAATAGTACACAACTCAATAAACATGCAAATAGAGAGGATACAATTCTTTTCTACAATAAGTTGTTTCTTGATCAAAGTAGCAGATTAATAGAATTAGAAAATCATCAAATAATTGCAAAAGTAAAGGGAGAAATTTTCACGGATTAATAATATAATCTCAAAATAATACTGAGAAATTAGTTATTAATTTGCCAACCCAAAGAAACTCTTCTTTAATATCTTTATTGTCATATGATGGCTTCAACCTTACATTTTCCAGGTGATTAATGTTGAAAAGAATAGAAGAACGTACACAACACACTCACATACATATAAAGTAGAAGAAAGAAATCAAAGGAAAAAGAAAATGGGCAAAAATAGTACTTGGTTTGTGTTCGTGCATGTGTGTATTTGAGAAAGGGGGAGAGTTCTTTATTTTTTGAGTTCTGCAAATTTTTCTGTGAAATTTAACTTATATCAACATGAAATTAAAATAAAGCATGTAACACCTTAATATAGACTATTCTAATAGCCAAACAAAATACTAATGGTATAAATTGAAACATAGACATAATAAAGACCAAATGCAAGAAAGTGATATCTCTGTGTGGGATGGAGATATTGAAGAAAATGCAATTGCAGAGATTGCCACACTGGGCTTCCAGAATATATATATAGGATATCAAAACTCACCAATAAGAAAACAAATAACACAGTAAAATTAGGTAAAAATTTAAACAGACACTTAATTTGCCCCCCCAAAAACAGTACAGGTATGACAAGTAGTAACATAAAAAGGTGTTCTAAACTATTAATTATTAGAAAAGGTGAATTAAACAGTAAGTGAGATAATAATACACACTTAGTGTGATGTCTAAACTGTAAAAGATTGACCGTAGCAACTAATAGCAAGGATGTGGAATAAATGTGACTCTCATATAATTATAAAAATAGCTATCATCATTGTAATTGTATGTAAAATTGTTCTATCATTTTGAAAAAGAGTTGGAGGTTTATGAAATATTTAAACTTATACCTGTGTATTACTCTACCGTTCCAAAGCTAGGAGTTGCCTAGCCAAATTTAAAGCATATATCCTACAAAAATATTTTTACGCAAATATTTACTGTAGCTATTTTTAATAACCATACTTGGAAAAAAACAAAATACCTACCAACAATGAAGAAATAACCATAGATAAATCATACTGGGTAAAAGAATCCAAATAAAATAATATATGCTGTATAATTCATTTATATAAAAGTTTTGGAAATGCAAATAAATCAACAGTAAGGAAAGGTATGTCATTGTTTTAGTCATGGAGGAGGAAAGGGGAGAGAATCGTATAAGGGCATGAAGAAACTTATGGGGATGATAGTTAAATTTTTTTTTTAATTGTGATGGTTTCACAGTTACATGCATGTTAGTATGTATCATGTTATACAATTTAACATGTCGAGTTATTTTATAATTATGCCAATTAAAACTATTAAATTTAAAAATTTTAATTTTTTGCATGTCTCATTAACTTATTAAATAAAAATTATTATATGTAGTGCCTCAGAAATTACAATTTTTACCAAGAAAGAAATCACAAAGTGGGGCAAGGCGCATTACCCCAAATCTATGCAATCCACAGTAAAGATAAATGTCAAATATTATTTTATTTTATTGTAGTTAGAACACTTATCACTAGGTCTATCTTTATAAAAAATTTGGTGTGCCATACAGTATAGTTAATTATAGAGAAAATATTTTTCAGCAGATTTCTAGAACTTATTCATCTTGCATAATTGAGACTTCATGCCAATTTATTAGCTACTCACTATTTCCCTCTTCTTCCAATATTGATTTATATTGTTCATCTATTAACATGTTTTAAATACAGTTATTGTAAATATATTTGTGTTTTGACTTTTATACTTGAATCAAGTGATTTGCCCAATACTATAACAGTATATGATATTCTGCATTTGTCTACATGTTTACCTTTACCAATGAGTTTTATATTTTCTTATGCTATTGTGTTGCTGTTTAGAGTCTTTTTGTTTCAAACCGATGAACTCTCCTTCGCATTTCTCTTGATTCATGTCTAATAGTGATGGTGTAACTTTTGATTGGGGAAAATTTTTGTCTCCTTCATTGTATAAGAATAGTTGTGGCAGGTGTAATATTCTTGGTTAGCAGGCTTTCATTTTATTTATTTCAGTACTTTGAAAGCATTATCCCACTTCCTTCTGGCCTGTACAAAAAGAAAAAAAAAATCTGCTGCTACCTTTCTGAAGCTACCTTGTATATGATGAGTTACTTTTCTTCTTCTGCTTTAAAATATGTGTCTAAATTTGATAATTCTATCATAATGTATCTTAGTGTGAATTTATTTGGGCTTATTTGGGCTGGGGACTTTTGGGCATCCTCAGTCTGAATGTTCATTTTCTTCCCCAGATCTGGGAAGTTTTCTACCATTATTTCTTTAAAAAAATTTTTTTTCTCTTCCTCTGCCTCTTCTATAACCCCTTAATGTCTTTATTGGTTCACTTGATGATGAAACATAAGTCTCTCACACAGTGTTTTTTAGTCTTTTTTATTTACGCTTCTTTGATTGAATAATTTTCAGTTACCTATTATTTATTTATTTATTTATTATTGTTTTTGAGATGGAGTCTCGCTCCGTCGCCCAGGCTGGAGTGCAGTTGCGCGATCTCGGCTCACTGCAAGCTCCGCCTCCCGGGTTCACGCCATTCTCCTGCCTCAGCCTCAGGAGTAGCTGGGACTACAGGCGCCCACCACCACGCCTGGCTAATTTTTTTGTATTTTTAGTAGAGACAGGATTTTCACCGTGTTAGCCAGGATGGTCTCAATCTCCTGACCTCGTGATCCGCCCGCCTCGGCCTCCCAAGGTGCTGGGATTACAGGCGTGAACCATGGCTCCCTGCCAGTTACCTATTTTTCAAGCTTGTCATTCTCTCCTGCTTTGCAGATCTAGGCTTCTGTTGGACCCTTTAGTGATTTTTTTCTCAGTTATTATATTCTTCTTCAACTCCATGATTTATGTTTGATACCTTAAAATATTTTCTGTCTTTATTTATATTTTCTGTTTATGTACGTATTGTTCTTATCTCAGCAAACAAGGACTATGTGATGTTTATTTTGAATTCTCTGTCAAGTACGTCATAAAATTCTATTTAATTAGGGTAATTTCCTAAAGTTTTATCTTATTCCTTTTTTTTTTAGAATATATTGTCCAAATTCTTCATTTTTCTTGATCCTCTCTGTTGATATCTGCTCAACTGACAGAACATTCATCTCTTCCATTATTTATGAGCTTGCCTTATTTATGAAAAGACCCTTACTAATCAGCGCATCCAAAAATTATGGGGGCCTCTTCAAACTTAGTGCTTCAACTCACTTTCTCTATCTTTAGAGACCCTGGGCCTAGTACATGCCAAGTCAAATCAGCAAACACTCACAAGCGAGATTGAAGCCAGTTCCCCAACCAGTCTTGAGAAAATTGGTATTATTGGTTATTCTGTAAGGCTCTTTTCCTCCACATGGAGAAGAACAGATCTCATTGTTTTTGGCCTATCAGCCTGTGCTGAGCAAGATGGAGATATTTCCAGTGACTAGTTGCATGTTATATCAACCACTGCCTCTCTTCTCACTGGAACCCGGTGGGCTAGATTATTCCAGGTCCTGTCAGCACTCCGAGACAAGCTAGACAGAATCCAGTCATAAGGGTAGCCCCCTGGGAAAGTCAGAATTTTGGACACAGAATACATCTCTCCTTACTCTGAGAGAAGATGGAAGCTGGGGATTTTTATTCATTTTCTCTTTAATGACCTGGGAGAGGAGTTTTGACTACTGCCAACCCAAACTGCAATCCCTGTTCTCACCTGTCCAGGCAAATACATTGTGCTGAGTCCTGTCAGCTTTCCAAGACAGACTATACAGAAGCTGGTATTCTAGGTAGGCCCTGTAAGTGTTGGGTCATTGGATAAGTGGTACACCTTCTTCTCTCCCCTAGGGAAAAGCTGTAACTGAAGATTTCCACCTGATAAGATGGCGCCATATTTGGGGGTAAAGATTGTAGCAAAAATAGTCTTACATTTTCCTACTGCTTTCAATGTGGGTACTTTTGCATTCACCCAGGGTGCAGGAGCCTCTCGACTAATTTCCGGATTCCTCACAAAACGAATTTTTACATGTTTTTTTTGTTAAATTACTGTGTTTATGGGAGGAAAGGAGTATATATGGATTCCTACTCTGCCACTGCAATCCTTCTGACATGACTCTGTCAAACGTTGTTATTATTAATAATTATTTTTTCATATACTTGTTGGCCATACATATGTCCTCTTTAGAGAATTCCCTGTTCGTATCGTATGCCCACTTTTTAATGGAGTTGTTTTATTCTTGCAAATTTGTTTAAGTTCCTTATAGGTTCTGGATATTAGATCTTCGTAAGATGAAGAGTTTGTAAAACTTTTCTCCCTTTCTGTAGGTTGTCTGGTAACTCCGTTGATAATTTCTTTTGCTGTTTTGTTATTTAATTTAATTATATTTCACTTGTCACTTTTTGTTTTTGTTGCAATTGCCTTTGGCATCTTTGTCTTGAAATCTTTGCCTGTGCTTCCATTTTAAATGGTACTTCGTAGGTTGTCTTCCAGGATTTTTATAGTTTTACACTAAAATCTTTAATCCATCTTGAGTTAATTTTTGTGTATGGTGTGAGGAAGGGGTCCACTTTCAATTTTCTGTGTAGGGCTAGCCAGTTTTCCCAGCGCCATTTACTGAATAGAGGTTTTTATTTTTATTTTTATTTTTATTTTATTTTGTTTTATTTTATTTTATTTTGAGACGGAGTCTCGCTCTGTCACCCAGGCTGGAGTGCAGTGGCACAATCTCGGCTCACTGCAAGCTCCACCTCCTGGGTTCATGCCATTCTCCTGCCTCAGCCTCCCGAGTAGCTGGGGCTACAGGCACTCTCCACCAAGGCTAATTTTTTGTATTTTTAGTAGAGACGGGTTTTCACTGTGTTAGCCAGGATGGTCTCAATCTCCTGACCTCATGATCTACCTGCCTTGGCCTCCCAAAGTGCTGGAATTACAGGCGTGAGCCACCATGCCCGGCCAAGATTTTTTTTGCCATGGCTTATTTTGTCAGGTTTGTCAAAGTTCAATATTACTGATCATTAGAGAAATGTAAATCAAAACCACAATGAAATACCAACTCACACTAGTCAGAATGGTTGCTATTATGAAGCCAAAAAATAACAGATGCTGGTGAGGTTGCAGAGAAAAAAGGAAAACATTTTACACTGTTAGTGAGAGTGTAAATTGTTTAACCATTGTGAAAGACAGTGTGGTGATTCCTCAAAGACCTAGAGGCAAAAATACCATTCAACCCAGCAATCTCATTACTGGGTATATACCCAAAGGAATACAAATCATTCTATTATAAAGATACATGCACACATATGTTCATTTCAGCACTATTCACAATAGCAAAGACCTGTCATCAACCTAAATACTCATCAATGAGAGACTGGATAAAGAAAATGTGATACATATACACTATGGAATACTATGCAGCCATAAAAGTGAATAAGATCATGTCCTTTGCAAGGACATGGAGGGAGCTGGAGGCCATTATCTTTAGCAAACTAACACAGGAACAGAAAACTAGGTGATGCCTATTCTCACTTATAAATGGGAGCTAAATGAAGAGAACACATGGCTACATAGAGGGGACAGACCCACACTGGGGCCTTTTGAAGAGTGGTGGGTGAGAGGAGGAAGAGGATCAGGAAAAATAACTAATGGATACTAGGCATAATCCCTGGGTGATGACATGATCTTTACAACAAACCCCCATGACACACATTTACCTATGTAACAAACCTGCACATCCTGCACATGTACCCCTAAACTTAAAATATAAGTTAAAAAATAATTATTATTATTATTATATTTTAGAGACAGAGTCTTATTCAGTTCCTCAGGCTAACATTCAGTGGCAAGATTACAGCTCACTACAGCCTTAAACTCCCGGGATCAAGTGATCCTTTTGCCACAGACTCCCAGGTAGCCAAGATCACAGGTGCGCACCACCGCAAGTGGCATTTTTTTTTTTTTTAGAGACAGGGTCTTGCTGTGTTGCCCAGGCTGGCCTTGAACTTTTGACTTCAAGTGATTCTCCCTCCTTGGCCTCTCAAAGTGCTGGGGTTATAGGCATGAGCCACCATGCTCCACCCAAATATTATTTTTTGAAGAAATCAATTGGAAGATGTAAAACCTTAGCTATTACAGATATTGCCACCCATGGTTACATGTTTTAGCAGAACAAAATTATTCAGGTTATGAATATAAAGTTAAATTAAAGGAAAACTAACTTAAATCCAGAATATCTTACCGAAAATATAAAACATTTGACATTCCTTAATTGGCAAATATTATGAATAAAGAATGTAGGGATATTTGAGATCAATAACTGTATTAAGATCATGGACTTAATGAAATTAAACAGAATCATATTATATTTGCAACTACTACCTAGTAGTCAACTATGAAAACCATAATATTTAACAAATCTAATAAAATATGAGAATTAGTTCTTAAATCAAAATAATTCAGTAAAAATACCACTTGGATTTAATAAAATTATTCAGCTTTTGAAAACTGATTTAAGTAATTAACTGGCATTTAGTTAATTTTTAGCACTAAAAATATGTATTTAAATATTATTGGAAAAGGGGCATATGTTTTAAATATTATTGAATAATGGTCCCTGTAAAAGAAATAGTCAGAGTTATTTTCAACTGACTGCTATTTGAATGTCAGAATCATGAAGAAACTAAGTATTATACAGTTCATAGTTAAAATTTTATAGAGGGGGGAACCTGTAGTGCAGAAAATTCAGTTTATGGTGGCTTAAACATATCTGGTACCTGAGTCTCATAACAGCCAGTAAATTTGTTCTATCATTGCATGCAGCCTTTATAAGAATAATGTACTACTTTAGAAAATAACAGTAAATAACTTTCCATTGTTTAAAGAGTTTATTTAGCATTACTACAGTCATTTTTCATATTAATACTTCTCCTAATTCTAAATATATATGAAACTACAAATTGCATATCCCACTGAGCTGTTCAAAAGAAAGATATTCTCTAATTAGAAGAAATGACTCATCTCCCAAAACTGCTTTATTCTGCATATAGTAATTATTTTTAGAAGGCATTTTGACAAGAAATTCCAACAGGTAGTCATATAAATCCTATTCCTAAAGATTTATTTTTCTATTCTAAGACTATATCTCTCATTTGTATCTTTTTTCTTTTTTTAATCCTGCTCCTTCCATAAGTACTATATTTATTTTGTTTCATTTAGTCATTTTTATTAATCCACCATATTTTAACACCTTAATTTATTTTTAGCAGCTTTCGTATTTGATATACAAAAACTACATTTATATTAATGTATACAATCTGATGAATTTGGACATACGCGAACATCTAGGATACCATATAGTCACCACAATCAAGGTAGTAGATATACCCAATACCTTCCAAAGTATACTTTTGTCTCATTTTGTATGTGTGTGTGTACTAAGAACACAACATTAGATTGACTCTCTTAACAACTGTCGAAGTGACCATGCTGTGTTATAAACTGTAGACATTGTGCTGTCAGCCAGATCTCTATAACTTACTCATCCAGCATAACTGAAACTTTACAGCCTTCGAACAACAATGCCTCATTTTTCCTAGATTCCAGACTCTGGAAACCACTGTTGTACTCTCTGCTTCTATGAGTTTGACAATTACAGACACCTCATATAATTGGAATAATTGCAGATTTGCCCTTCTGTGACTGGCTTGTTTTATTTAGTAAGTTGTTCTCCAGACTCATCTCTGTTGTTGCAAAAGGCACGATTTCCATCTTTTTAAAAACTGAATGGTGTTTCAAAAATACCATAAGTATACAGAAACATTAATATATGTAATTAACATTTAATATAAATTTGATATGTTCTTCATCAGTGATGTTTTTCTCTTATATTATCAATGATTTTCCAGGATATAAATGACTGGAAACACATAAAAATATAGAATTGAAGGTAACTTCATTTTAAGTAATTTTGATGGACATCAGAATATCTGCATTTATTTTGTGATTTAAAATTTATTATAATTATGTTACTTTTCCACAGAATTCACAGATTTCCATGTATGTATGTAAATATACACATACATATGTGCAGTGTCTTTCTCATTTTTGCCATAAATTTTTTTCTATTTTTTTGTTGTTTGTTTCCACAATACTGACTCCTGTTATAGGACATGCATGTTTTAGTGTGAGACAATGTTTACTCAACTGCAGTGTCTCAATGTTTCTTTTACCCATATGTTTTTCCTCTCTCTTTTGCTCTGATTTGATTGTCATATACTATTTCCTTTATTTTGGGTATATATGGTATCCCTTCTGCTTAATAGTAAAGCCATGTCTTTTATTCTGTACCTACCTTGCCTATCCTGCTTAATGCAGAATATAACCATTATGTGCATTATAAATGCAAGTAGAGAAACCCCCAACAATACCTTTATTTTTTTGAATGTATGCAGACAAACCTAGCCCCACTCTGATTTATCTGCCATATTGGATGATCAGATATTATAGTAGGTCTAACTCTTGGAACCCCTGTCTGAAATCACTTGGTCGATATAACGATATCGACCAATGACCACACTGCACACCTAGGCTCACTGGACTAAAATGTGGACGCTGGCAACAATTCAGAATGAATATCTTACTTTACCAAACACTGTACTCCACCACCACATATGGTTTTTACTCTTTTTGTGGTTTTACACTTTTTACAAGTTTCATATATTCTTTTTATTTTTCTGGATTTTATGACTTTTATTCAGATGATTTTCTATGATTCTTATTATTTTTACTTGGACAGTAATAGTTTGTACGATCAAATCCTCTATATTAATTTTTACCCATTAGCATTACATTGAATAGGTGGGCCATGTAGCAAGTAAACAGAAAACAATTTTGTCTCTTACCATGAGATGCAGTAATTATTCACTCCTTTGTTGACATTTAAAGAGGGCCCTATGATTTTTCTGATTACGAAGTTCTACCCAATTTAGTTTCAATAATTGTCTCACTTTAGCAATTAAAATATTCAGAACAGTTCAACAGTTAAATCTCTAAACATGATTTAAAATTTTGCCCTTCCCTGACCTGGAATGTTTCAGGTTGAAAAGTCTGTAATGGGAGTATGAGTGCAAGGGATAGTCAATTTCTCTACTACATCATTCATTCTCCTTAAGCTTCTTCTTCTCCCTTCAAATTTCAGCTTCCTAGAGCAGGTTAGGGTTGCATTGCATAAAGATTAGTAGGAAGAAAGAGTGAGGAGCATAAAATATTTTACTTATTGGCACACACTCCTTGTGTGGAGATTTCTCCTCTAAGGAACTAATATATTGCACAATAAATACTTTAGTATTTGTTTATTGATGTCTTCCCATCTCAGCCTCATAATATAGTCTTATGACATATACATATACTATAAATATAATACATATACTATATATGTATTATACATATACTATAAATATAATAAAATTCTATATATATTTATATATAATATATAATGCATATATTATATATACATTATATATTATATATAATGTATATATAATATATGCATTATATACAATATATAAATATAATACTATAATGTCAACTATGAGAGCAATGCATGTTGTCACTAATGTTCACTATTTTATCATGAGTACATAGGCAAGTGCCTACTTATGCTAAATATCTGTTAATAATGAATGTCCAGTGAAAGAATAGGCACATTTTTAATATAGATGTAAAACTATATTAAAATGAGATTGAAATTAGTTATACATTGACTTATAATCCCACATATGCATTTTTTTGTACTTTATTTCTTATAGGACAATATCAGAATAACACAAACTCATATAGTGTTGTGTTTCCATGGATACAGACTATCTAAATAGAAAAGACATTGTAGTTTTAATTACTTGCTTTTGGCAAGATCAAAGATAGAGTGTTCTTCAGACACTCATTGGGAATATATATTTCTAGCATAAAAGTAATGTTCAAATTTTGCTTAATATTTTTAAATGCTTGCATTCATCAAATACTGAAACTTGCAAAGCTAAACATTCAATTATGATTAATCTGTAAAGTATGCTTATGTCTTTCTGTACAAGATTTCCTTAGTTTGTTAATAGGATATGTAGAGATAAATTTAATAATCAATTTAATAAATTTGTTTCTCAAATCCTTAAAAGTAACTTTCATTTTGAGATTTTCTTAGGAATAGACAATACCAACCAATTTATATTATTTTTAAATATTCAGTGTTTAATAGTGTAAATTGTATATTTTCACTAAAATACAAAGTTCAATTAAGAGTTTATCCTCCTCAATATTTATTTTACTGCTATGCTGTGAAAGGCTATGCATTTTTCAAATGTATTTAAAACATGAAAATAAAGCAGAAACAGCACACACTGTAATCATGAGAGAACGCTATATTTCTAAGAGTTTTCTCAAGCTATTTTCTTTAAGAGATCACAGTATATCGTAGTTTTACAGATGAATAATGTGCAATAGCAAACTCACCCAAGAGTAATTCAGCATGTCATTTAAAGAAATGTGAATTGCTATCTTGTCTCCTATTATTCCAATCCAGTCCTGATCCTTTATACAAAGCAGAGTTGTTCGTTCATTTATTCACTAAATGCTTACTGAGTACCTGCTGGGTTAAAAATTTGGATAAAATATATGTAGAAGCTACTGTTCTGGAAAGACACATAATAAAATGTCTCCCTTCATGATTTTATTTGGATGCCCAGTAAAATATTTGAAAGTGGTAGCGTGCCCCAGAGATGACTCTTAATGGAATACTTTTTAACTGTTTGGTGCTCAACAAAGTTGAGTTTAACTTATGGTCATCATGGTGATACTACTAATATGGCACTTCACAAAACCCTTAATATGGCACTTACAAAAGTTATGATTATACTACTACTATATATCTAATATTATAACGTAACGGCTATGGTCTAAATATTTGGGTCCCCCCAAAATTCTTAGGTCAAAATGTAATCCTCAATGCGATAATATTGAGAAGCCAGGCCTTTAGAAGGTGATTAGGTCATGGGATGGAGCCCTCGTGAATGAGATTAGTTCCCATATAAAAGAGGTCCCAGGAAGCTTATTCCCCTTTCCACCATGAGAGAACAGAGCAAGAAGGCACCATCTATGAAAAAGTGAGTGAACATTCATCAGAAAGAGAACCTGACGGCACCCTCATCTTGAACTTTCTGGCCTCTAAAACTGTAAGGAAAAAATTTGTTTGTAAGCCACCCAGTTTAATGTATCTTAACGCAGCCTGAATGGACTAAGACAATATCTAATACCACGTGAGCTTACAAAAGATATTAGATCTGAACATCGTTTTTGTGATATAATAAAATAGATTTAATGATGATTACTTTGACATTTTTTTAAACCATAAAAGAGGTAACATATAGAAACACACATGTATCTAGGACATAGTGAACAAAGCAGACTCAAGTTTGCTCTCTAGATATGTGATCCTGAGGTATTTCATTACCCTTCCTATGCTTTAGACATTTTCTAAAATAGCTATGATACAGATTATTTTATTTTAAAATACTAAATAAAACTTTATAACAGAAATTTTCAAATAATTTGCCTATATTAAAATAAAGAACATCTGTTTGTGAAAGCTGTCATAGAAGTAGAAAAATACAATACATAAAGCAAAAAAAGCTAGTACAATACACATAACCAATAAAAGATTAATATTCAGAATTTATAAAACATTATTCAAGTAATTACTAAAAATATATAAAACCCAAAATAGAAATGGACAAAGAACTTTTATATTCATCTCATAAAATTTAAAGAGTCAACAAGTCATTGATATAAACAAAAATGGTTTCAATTCCATAAGTAATCAGGAAAGGCAAATACATATAGCAATTTGAGGAATGATGAGACAGTTACAGAGAAACAATTGAAATGTCTGACAATAGTTTCAGAAGGAGTGGCACCAGCTCCTCTTTGTAACTCTGGTATAATTTGGCTGTGAATCTGTCTGATCCTCGACTTTTTGGTTGGTAGGCTATTAATTACTGCCTGAATTTCAGAATTTGTTATTGGTCTATTCAGGGATTTGACTTCTCCTAGTTTAGACTTGGGAGGGTGTAGTGTCCAGGAATGTATCCATTTATTCTAAATTTTCTAGTTTATTTGCATATAGATGTTTATAGTATTCTCTGATGGTAGTTTGTATTTCTGTGGGATCAGTGGTGATATCCCCTATATCATTTTTTTATTGCATCTATTTGATTCTTCTCTCTTTTCTTCTTTATTAGTCTGGCTAGTGGTCTATTTTGTTGCTCTTTTCAAAAAACCAGCTCCTGGATTCATTGATTTTTTGAAGGGCTTTTTGTGTTTCTATCTCCTTTGGTTCTGCTCGGATCTTAGTTATCTGTTGTCTTCTGCTAGCTTTTGAATTTGTTCGCTGTCGCTTCTCTAGTTCTTTTAACTGTGATATTAGGGTGTCAATTTTAGATCTTTCTTGTGGGCATTTAGCTTTTTCTTGTGGGCATTTAGTGCTATAAATTTCCCTCCAAACACTGCTTTAAATGTGTCCCAGAGATTCTGGTACGTTGTGTCATCGTTCTCATTGGTTTCAAAGAACATCTTTATTTCTGCCCTCATTTCACTAGTTACCCAGTAGTCATTTGGGAACAGGTTGTTCAGTTTCCATGTAGTTGTGTGGTTTTGAGTGAATTTCCTAATTGTGAGTTCTAATTTGATTGCACTGTGGTCTGAGAGACTGTTATGATTTCCGTTCTTTGCATTTGCTGAAGAGTGTTTTACTTCCAATTATGTGGTCAATTTTAGAATAAGTGCGATGAGGTGCTGAGAAGAATGTATATTCTGTTGATTTGGGATGAAGAGTTCTGTAGGTGTCTATTAGGTCCACTTGGTCCAGAGCTGAGTTCAGCTCCTGAATATCCTTGTTAATTTTCTGTCTCGTTGATCTGTCTAACATTGACAGTTGTGTTAAAGTCCCCCACTATTATTATGTGGGAGTCTATGTCTCTTTGTAGGTCTCTAAGAACTTGCTTTATGAATCTGGGTGCTCCTGTATTGGGTTCATGTATATTTAGGGTAGTTAGCTCTCCTTGCTGCATTGATCCCTTTACCATTATGTAATGGCCTTCTTTGTCTCTTTTGATCTTTGTTGGTTTAAAGTCTGTTTTTATCAGAGATTAGGATTGCAACTCCTGCTTTTTTTTTTTTTTGCTTTCCATTTGCCTGGTAAATATTCCTCCATCTCATGCCAGTTAGTATGGCAATCCTCAAAAAGTCAGGAAACAACTGATGCTGGAGAGAATGTGGAGAAATAGGAACACTTTTACACTCTTGGTGGGACTGTAAATTAGTTCAACCATTGTGGAAGACAGTCTGGAGGTTTCTCAAGGATCTGGAAAGAGAAATACTGTTTGACCCAGCAATCCGATTACTGGGTGTATATCCAAAGGATTATAAATCATTCTACTATAAAGACACATGCACACGTATGTTTATTGTGGCACTATTCACAATATCAAAGACTTGCAACCAACCCAAATGTCCATCAATGATAGACTGGATAAAGAAAATGTGGCACATATACACCATGGAATACTATGCAGCCGTAAAAAAGAATCAGTTTGTGTCCTTTGCAGGGACATGGATGAAGCTGGAAACCATCATTCTCAGCAAATTATCACAAAACAGAAAATCAAACACTGCATGTTCTTACTCATACGTGGGAGTTGAACAATGAGAACACATGCACACAGAGTGGGGAACATCACACACTGGGGCCTGTTGGTGGGTGGGGGCTAGGGGAGGGACAGCATTAGGAGAAATACCTAATGTAGGTGACAGGTTGATGGGTGCAGCAAACCACCAAGGCACATGTATACCTATGTAACAAAATTGCACATTCTGCACACATACCCCAGAACTTAAAGTATAATAAAAAATAAAAATAAAAATGAGCAAAGGATCTAAGTAGACATTTCTTAAGAAATACTAATGGCCAACAGATGATATACATGAAAAAATGCCCAACATTTCTAAACATCAGAGAAATGCCAATTAAAAACCACAATGAGAAAAAAAAGAAATGTCTCACAATACTATTATAAAAAGGTAACACTAATTCAATTTTAAATAGTAATGTAAACTAGGAAAAATATTCCCTTATATTAAAATCAAATAAACTTATAATGCATGACCCCAAAATTGCATTTCTGTATCCATAGACCCAAATAATTTGCTCACATATGTACATGGGTACACGTAAAAGAATACTCAAAGCAGCTTCATGTATCCTGTAGGGGAAACCAACTGTCCATCAGCAGTGGAATGGCTAATTAAACTGTGATGTACTCAAATGATTAAATGCTGCACAGCAGGAAAAAAAAAAGGAGTAAGAGCTGGTTACACCATGTGGACGATGCTAACAGAAAAAAAAATATTGAAATAGCAAGATGAAAATATGTATAACATAATTTAATGTACATAAAATTTGAAAAAGTGTAAATTAAACCATTCTATTTAAGAATATATACATAGATGATAAAATTAAACAGAAAGAAAAGTATATGATTGTCATCAAATTCAAGATATTGATTATCTCTTCATGGGAGAGGTCATGTTTTCCAAAGAGCTGGTGATGGCTTCTAACAATGTTTTATTTCCTGACCTCAGTGGTGGACATGTGCATGTTTTTTTATTTGTTTGGTGTATTATACATTTTAACGTTATATACATTTATGTATGTGTGTTATATTTCAAAATAAATAAAAATGTTTATAATCTGATGCAAAAAAAGAACCTTCCTTTTGACTGCCTTAAAATCTTAAAATCCTTCTAGTTAAATAGCTTTTCACTTCCTTTTGTCTCTCATAATATAGCCCAAACCCAAATTTTTCGCCTACAGTTATCAGCAGCCATTCCACTACTCTTACTCACATTCATCAGGAACTCCCCAGACTATCTCTTGGGTATTTGAACAAGCGAACTCTTTCCCTTGTATTTAATAGCATCCTTTGTCCTGTTTCTTAACTTCAAGTCTAACTTAATTATCATGAAACTTGTGAAGTACAACATCTCTAATTTTAGATATGTTCATATACCTGTTTTAGTATTCAGAAAGGCCTGTTATTAATTACCTATTTACATCTTCTCAACCTATTAAATTATAAAGATTTATACGAAGAACTATATTTCAATCATTATTCCCTAAGGCTAATTTGTACCTGGATTTCTTGGCTGCTAGTCAGAAAAATCTCCCTTTTAAAATCTAAAGTCTCTAGCCCAGTAAATTTAGTTTTCTTTATTATGAAAACAATAGGTTTTTCACAAAATAGGTCAGTATTAATGTACAACTTTCTATAAGATAGCTAGCTACCTATCTACCATACAGGAAAATGAGGCCTGGGTATGTAAGTCCTTGATCCAAATCAGAGCCATTTATCCCTGGTATAACCAAGCAAGTAACATTAATTTTGTGGTTCAGAACCATTCAAACTATTGACAATTTCCAACTTAAGTCAGAGAATTAAAAGAATGTGAATGATTTAGATATTATATGTGTTCTGAGTTTAAGAAAATACAGATAATGTGAAATTGATTGCCACTCTCATTCAATATTTTAAAATTTGAATCACAGGATAGAGAGATAAATATTGTCCTGGTCAGAGAGTGGAGGAATTTCTAAGTCTGGCGGACTCTAAAATACCAGCATGTCTTCATCTAAGCATCCCTAAATGCCCATTAAATGAATGAATGCTTGCATACATGAGAAAATTAAAAGGAAGGCAGAAGGAATTTCAACGGATATTCAGAAGTTTTAAAGATAAATTTTAGTTTTCTGTCTTGAAAAAAAGTGTTTTCTTAATATTAGAAAGCAGATAACAAAAAATACAGGGGGTAGGAAGTGACATGAAAGGACAAGCGATGCTTGTAACCATAATGTGACCTTAACGGTTCAGGGTGACAGAGATAATTTCATACATTCAGGAGCAGGTGCTGATGAGCTACATATTAAGTGCTAATGAGGAACGTATTAAAGACAATTGAGGAAGCCTACACCAAAATTTCATCAACAACTGGCCTGCTCTAACCAAAACCTTATATTCTTTAGGTAATATTTTAAAACAAAACAAAAATAGAATAAAACAAAAAAAAAATTTTAGATGAGGTTTACGTAAGGTTTGCATAGGTTTATATAAACATTTTATTTAAGGTTATCTTTTAGTTAAAGGATATTTTATTAGGTTGAGAAAACAGAAATCTCTAATACAAAATAATTACTAAAATGTTCTGTGTAGGGTTATAGCTAGTTCTATTTGCTTATGAATTTCTAAATCAATAAATAAATGTATACTCATAATCATGTATCTAGTATATTTCTCAGTATAGAAAGAGTTTGCTTTGAAGCTTAGCCAACAAAATTTTAGGCTGAGGCACTCAAATATGAATTTCAAACTCAAAGACGAATAGTGGTTTATTCCAAACCTGTTTATGTAGAATTATCTAAAATATTTATTAAGGCCTCTTGCAACGAGCTACATCTTGAGAAACTCTACCTTACTGGGTTACTTATTTCTCTAATGAATTTTCATCTTGCAACTTGTTTAAAAATGCACACTCTGTGCCAGTTCCATTGCCAAGTGTTAGTAAGGCTTGTTATTTTAAATAAACTGTTTAGATTTTTTTCACCTGTGCAAACCTATTACAAAAATATTGTGCAACAGACGTATTTCAATTATTGCATTTAAGTGGGCAGATAATAATTTATAATTATTGCAGAAAAATATAAGGATTTTTAAAAAGCGAACATATAGACATTCCAAGTGAATTATTTGTGTATTTGTACATGTTCTTGTGAACATCATTAATTTTTCCCTCTATTGGATCATTTACGTTGCCATTAAAAAAATCTTGTTTGTCCCCTCACTTATTTCAAGCAATGACTTCCACTCCATTCTCTTCTGTTTTTTTTGCATTACTCCTTTAAAGGGTTGCTATAATGCCTGACTGCATTTGCTTCTTCCCATTGTCCCCCCTGCAATAAAAAATTTGCTTCCTTCAATCCAGTGACATTATGTATATATGTCTTAATTTGACTTCCACGTAAGAAAATTTTATGGGTAATTTATTCTCACAATATTTCATCAGCATTTGACACTCTTTATAATTACATTCTTTTAGAAATCTTTCTTTAGAATCCATGAAGATTTCTTGTTCATGTCCTTCACAGGACATTACTTTCAACCGTTTTGCTGGTTATTTCTCAAAATGATGAGAAGGCTCAGGGGTAAGCCTTCAAACTCTTATCTTCATTGTCTTCACTCAATTGTCTTTGCTCAATTTAGAAATGATCTCATCAATTGTGTGCTTTTATTTACCATGTTTATGTTGATGGGTTCAAAATTTATATATTTGTTGTTATCTAATCAACAAATATTTTTGCATATTAGGCATTACAAAGTAAATGTGTCTAAAAATAAACTCCATTTCCACACGCCACTACATTCTGCAAGTCTCATATCGTTCATCTTAGTAAACACATTTCCCTTTATATAATAAAGACAAAAATACTCAAAGCTGTATTTTATTTTTATTTATAATTATCATTCTGCCTTGCATTTAATACATCAGCAAATCATACTGGATTCATCTATAAAATGTATAAAAAATTCAAATTTCTTATATTTATCCATGCTAAATACTAGGTTTTTAATATTCGATGACTTGATTCCATGTTCTCAATGCCATTTTCTAAATGCATACCATGGACCTCACAATCACTGTGATACAAGTCTCCTATATCAGTTTTAGCTGTTTTTTGGAGGATGAGCCTATCTTTTCTGGTATCTGTAGAATTCTACACTGGTAATTTTTGCCTGTGTTGCCTTAATTATCTTTTGTTATTGGACTATCTCACAAATGGATCAGACTCTCCAAAATGTCAAAATTAAATCATTTTCATTTGATGCTATTAAGAAAAATAAATGCAGAGAATGTGATTTTGATTTTTTATCCTAGAGTGATAGTTTGATATGCCAATCATGTAACTTGGAAAACAATAATAATTTGACAACATTTTACCGTGGTGTTTGGTATTTCTTTTTCTTTTATTTTCTTCCCAAATTCCCTTTCTTTGGCATGCTAACTTTAGCATTTTATTGCTTTATTTTGAATATTTCTCACAGATGTGTGTGTGTGTGTGTGTATTATATATATATATATATGTCTGTGAATCTGACCTAAATTTGAATTGTAGTAAAAAACTGCCTCATTTTTACCATTTAATTTCTGTAACTCCCTAACTGGCTAAATAATCTGGATCCCTTGAAATTAGTTACTTTCTAGTTCGAAATTTTCATTTATAGTTTGATTAAATTTATAAATGTTATTTTGTTTTAAATCAAGTTTAACTTACTGCACTTCAGTCACTTAAATATTAACACTTATGTTCTAAGAGACTCTACTTTTGCTAACTTGAGCAAAAAAAAAATAAAGATATTTTTGAGAAAGGAAGGATATGAATTAGAGGCTTTCTTTTCCATAGCCCAAACAAATATTACCAGCTTATGGTTTTTATAACAAATGAAATGAACAGGAGTGCAAACTATGTTAAGGAGGAATTCTATGAGACATGGATGGGTGAATAGCAGAAAATGCTGTCTTGTGGTCCAGATGGCTTAATATCATGTCACTGTTAGAGAAATGGAGTTTTTAGTTTCCGTGGACAACAAATTGTGGTTAAGACATTTAATACTTAAGTTAACTAATATTTAATTGTCATATTTATAATTTGCAATTTTGGATAATTAGGAAATAGCACCATGGACAGTGCTTCAGACATTACATGGGGAATATCACCATTGTTGAGGCAGCATATTTTTATACCTTGGAGTGTTGCATAAGTATCACAAAATGGTACCTTGTGACTTAAACAAATGAACCCCTTTTTTCACAGTTTTGCACACAAGAAATCCAAGGTCAAAATGTCAACATGTTTCATTTCTTTTGAGGGCTGTGAAAGAGAATATGTCGTATGTCTATCTTCTAGCTTCTGGTTTTCTGGAAATCTTTGGTGTTCCCTGGCTTATTGATGTGTAATCCTAATCTCTGCCTCCAAGTTTTCATAGTGTTCTCCCTGTATGTGTGTTTCTGTATCCAAATATCCACTTCTTCTGTAGTAGTCTTCTGTAGTATGTCAGTAGTGTTGTATTACATGCAGTATGATATAACTTCATCTTAACTAATTACATCTACATCACCTTCATTTCCAAATAAGTTCATGTTCTAAGGTTTTGTGGGTTAAGTCTTTAACATATGAATTTCAAAAGGATGTAATTTGTAATGGTTAATTTAGTGAGTCACCTTTACTGGGATATGGCATGACCAGATATTTGACTATCCTTTATTTCTGGTCTATGTGACTGTTTCTGGATGAGATTAACTTTAGAATCAGTAGACTGAGTAAAGCAGATTGAGTAGATATTTTCCTTTCTTACTAAAAACGTGGTTATATAAAGACTTCATGTCTGGAACTTCCACAATAGTCTTAAAATCATAAAAGGAAACAGTATAGCCACACTGAAAATGCAAATATAAAAATTACACATATTTTTGAGGATGCTGTTAAATCACTGAAAAAAATTCCTAGAATCACGTTTTAATGTTCCTGTACGTCATAAGATAAAGGTCCTTAGTATTTTAGCTGAATTTAATTTGTAAAATATATCTGTACATAGAACAGTGCTAGGTTTAATCTTGCTTTATTTGTTTCTAATGCATAGCATAATTTCTTTGGAGATTAATGTAGAGGATAGAAACATATATGATTAATGAATATTATTTACACACTTCGGTCATTTAACAATAGCTATACATTAAACTTTTCCTAACAGTTACTTTTCCTCTTAAAATTAATATCATTACACAGACCTTGTTTCTACAAAATAAACAAATGGGGTTAAGAAATATTAAGTATTTTGAACAGAGGAAAATAAAATTATGTTGTGAGTTTTTCTTAGGATGCAGTTTATTCTTCACACAAACACAAAGTAGACTTATAATTTAATAATATCAATGCTATTAATTCTGGAAGTAAGTGTTGAATATAAAATAAATTATGTAGCAAAAAATTCCAAATAAATAAACTTAGAATAAATAACAGTTTCAGGTTAAATTAGTAGCTTGGTAAACACTTCCAAATTAGAAACAATCAAAACTATAGTCCTTGCAAGAAGACATCAGAACAATGTTTAGTGATTTTGGAAAAAAGATATAAAAGAAATAAGACAAAACTACATTATCTTTTAAATACCTATAGTGAAATCTATAAAGATATAGACACACAATAAAATCTATAAATATCTAAAGTAAATGAGAATTTACCTTTTTTTTTAGTTATATTTTTTATACCCAGGAAATTATTTAGTCATATCTGTGTATGAGAAATGGAAAATTTCTATTTCATATCAAAATGGCAAGTTGTTATACTTTAAAAAATCCCTGCATAATGCACTACTAACCACATTATTCTTCACCTATTAAAATATATGTATATATGTAATAAACTTTATGCTATTTCTTAACACAATAGTCTTACAAAATTTTTTAATTTTACTACATACTGCTACAGTAAATTTGAACCATGTAAATAAACAAAATAAAAATGTCATTTTTATTATCTTTTTAGTTAATATTTTTGAGTACCAACAGATACTTTATGACTGTCTGATATTTCTAGAAGTACATAACATGCGGTCTAATAAAGCTCAAAATTCTTCATAGATTATTTTATTCATGTTAACTGAGGAATCTTCTTACAATCATTCAGTTTCTTAAATATCCAAAATTGTAAATATCTTATTACAACTGCAACAAAACTAAAGCTCATAAAGAAGAGCTACATATACTCATTCTTTCAACATAATTTTTCTAAATTTTGTCATTAATTGGTAGTCATTAATTTAAAAGTAAAGCTAGAATAAAAGACTTATTTTGTAGCCAAGTACACACATGAAAATTCTTTCTTGAAGGAAGTGTTTACTTATGTTTTAAAATGTAGCCTTTATTACTAATCAGGTAAAATATGAGGTTAACAGATTGGGGATTGATTGCCATTGAAAAAATAGTTTGTTACTCACAGTTTCCAGAAATTGAAGACTCACACTACTACATCATGCCCAGCCATGCAAGAAAGCACCAAGGTGAATCAGGAAGCATAAGGAACAAGAGGAAAATATAGGCAAGGACCTTTATTACGGTTTCAATGGGAAGAAAGACGAGACACGGCAAGCAGCTTTAGGATGGGCTAGTTTGAATAATTTCAGTGGGCTCTAATGTATATGGGTTTTCCCTAGTGGGTCTGGTACTGGATGTTGGCGTGATTAGTACAGAGGAATAGCTAGAGGTATGATGTGTAAAACCTCTATAAAGGAGGCAGTTGGGGAAGTATGGGTTCTGCTGGGTTATTTTGCATATGAAAGGTATACTCAAAGCGGAGTCATTATTTGCTGTGTCTCAGAATTAGCCAGTCCTGGAAGGGGCAGTCCTTTCTGCAAGACCCAGATGTCAAAACATTAGAAACACATAGTTAAGAGTGTGTTTAGTTGTTTGTTTGTTTATTGTTTTCACTACACAGCCATATACAATGTCTCTGTTTTTGACAATTGGAATAATAAGATATAATAATTTTTAATTATGAATTCTAATTGAATTACATTTGAGTTGCTTAGATTATCGTGAAAAGTTACTTATAATTAAATAATCTTTGAGTGCCGTTAAACTTATGTAATTTTAAAGCTTCTAATGAATTTATTTTTTATTTATTTTTTATTTTTATTTATTTATTTATTTTGAGACAGGGTCTCATTCTCTCACCCAGACTGAAGTGTAGTGGCACGAACATGGCTCACTACAACCTCCACCCTTCTGGCTCAATGGAACCTCCTGAGGATCCCTCCTGCCCCAGCTTCTCAAATAATGGGAACTACAGGCATGTGCCCTCATGCCCAGCTAACTTTTAAAATTTTCTGTGAAGAGGTGGTCTCACCATGTTGCTCAGGCTGATCTTGAGCTCTTGGGCTCAAATGTTCCTCCTAACTTGGACTTCCAAAGTGCTAGGATTAGAGGAGTGATCCAGTTGTAGTATTGAGAAGGTCAAAATTAGTGGTCAATATAGTAGGTTTTTTGGTTCCCAATACCATAATACAGACATTGGTGGCAAAGAGAATTGCATTTTTGTTTATTCACTTTTCTTATAGGACTGATAAGCACCAAGAATTTGATATGTATATCCGAACAATTACAAAAGAAATGTAGGTATAAATCGTGTTTCAAAATTCACATTTATTGAAATATTATTTATATTAGGTGTACAGTTTGATGATTTATGATACATGTAAATGATTGTATAATCACCACTACAAATAAAATATTGAAAATTTGTATTACCCATCCCAAAGTGTCTCATTCTGCTTTCTATGTGTCTTCTATTTCTAATTTAAATTTTTTACAAACACTAATATAATTTCTATCCCACTAATTTTTTTCCATAATGTGATATAAATTAAATTATGCAGTTAGCAACTATGTGAATTGTGTCTTTTTCTTGAGTTAGCATAATGCTTTTGAAAGCCAATCATGCTGTTGAATGCATGAGTATTTCTTTTTTTTCATTGCATAATATTTAGTGATATGGATATACTGAAATTTCATTACCTGTTTACTCCTTGCTGGGCATTGCAGTTACTTCCAAGTTTTAGTAATTATGGATCAAGCCGTAATACACATCCAAATACAGAATTGCTGTGAACATATGGTTACCTAAATTCCTAAGTGTTAAATTTCTGGTTTTTGCTAATGTGTAAGCCAAGCCATTCAAATAATAGGTAGTGGTATTTCATTATGATGTTCTTTTATATGTCTCATGTCTCAAAAACCATATGGTACTTCGCAGCTTTCACATACTTATTTTTCATGCAATTTTGTTGGTATTGTGTCTGTTCAAGTCCTTACCTCGCTTTTATTGTTTGTGTTATTATTGAATAGTGAGGATCTTTTATATATTCTAAATACAACTGCATTATCAAATATGAATTTAAAATAATTATTTTTTTCTAAGTCTGTGGCTTGCCTTTTCATTTTCTTAGCAGTACCTTTTGATAACAAAGTTTTGATGAAGTTCACTTATCTTACATTTTTAATTTTATGATTCATGCATTTTCTGTCCTAACAATAAATCATTTCTGACCTAGAAAATAATGTATACTTTCCACTTTATCGATAGGTAAGTTTTTATTTTGACAGTTAAGTTTAATTTCTATAACTTCAAAATTAATTATAAAAAATTTGGTATCTTCTAATATGGTATTTCAATATATGTATTTATTTTACATTACGTATCTACTAATTCCCAAATTTGACATATTTTGTACTTCTAAATATATCATTTCTCATTTCTGCATTTGTTTTTCATTTATGATGTCTAGTCTTCTAATGCCTTCTCATTGTTCCTACTTTATTTTGTGGCTTCTGTCACAATTTTGCAGAACTAATATGGGAAGCCATGACCACAACCAGATTTTCTGTTACTTAAAAGGGATACAATCCCATCTCACATCCACATTATATTCCCTTTATAATTTATGTTCAGAACTTAGATCTAGATCCAGCTTCTCTCTCTGGCTTCTATTTGAAGATTGAGCATTGACAAATATATGTAACTCTAGGAATATGATAGTTGATTAATCCTCTCTCCTAGTTACCTGCAGATTCACACAATGAAATTCTTGCTCCACCTCTCAAAAGCTTAAGTCCAGCCCATCGCCCCTAGCCTGACCTGCAGCTATTTCCATAGCTTCCTGGGCTTCACCCTGCCTCCTATCCAATGAAGACCAACTGAAAATCAGCTTAGATTCAGGGTGATAATATTCTGATGAAGGTACCAAGTTATCGTAAAGTATATTTATGTGACATAAAATTAGTTTTCATAGCCACTTTAAATTGATAGGACCCAGTTTGCCTCTCTGTAAAACTGGAATATGTCTCTGGATTTCTCCAAAATAATTTCCAGACACTTAGGTATTTTAAATGCAGATCTGGGTCACATTTTTTTTCTTTAATTTTTGGTTTGCAAATGTTTAGCACCTGATAATTGAATGAATTTACTTTTTACACATACATAACAAAAACATATTTCCTTGTGTTATTTCCTTACTGATTTGCCAAAAAGAAGTATTATAAATCTATCTATCTACCTATCTGTCTATCTAAAAGTATATCATATATCATACTTGTCTTTGAAAGATAACCACTAATATATTTTTCTCAAATATTTAAGTTTGCTAATACTTCCATGGGGGATTCAACAGAAATTGAGACTCAGACATTAAAATATTCAGGGAAATCAAGCTGGGTGAATATACTAGTCCAAAGTGACTCCAGCTCAAAATTTTGAGGGTAGTGAACAAGAGCAATTTACTTCTCAATTTTTCTTATTCTTTGTGAAAACAATTATTTTAGCTTTTTTTCTTTTTCTTTTCCTAATCTGTAAGTTTCCTCCAAAATGGACTGCAGTATTATTTAACTTGGAAAACATACCCTATTAAACAAATATTGTTGACATCATTTAGGAAAATTAGAAAATCAAAACCATTTTAATTAAACAAAAATTATGAATTAAATACATAAAAACCTAAATTCAATAGCCAAAGAAAATTTAAAAATTGTGATACTGAAATTTAAGAGGCATGTAAACCAGAGCCACTCCACTTAAATAGGGGCTGGATAAAATAAGGCTAAGACCTGCTGGGCTGTCTTCCTAGAAGTTTAAGGCATTCTAAGTCACAGAACAAGATAGGTCAGCACAAAATACACATTATAAACATCTTACTGATAAAATGGGTTGCAGGAAAGAAGCCGACCAAAACCCACCAAAACCAAGATGGCCACAAGAGTGACTTCTGGTCGTCCTCACCGCCACACTCCCACCAGCACCATGACAATTTACAAATGCCATGGCAATGTCAGGAAGCTGCCCTATATGGTCAAAAAAGGGGAGGCATGAATGATACACCTCTTTTTAAGCAAATAATCTATAAATAACCATAAAAATGGGCAACCAGCAGCCCCGAGGGCTACACCATAGAAAGAGACATTTTTTTCATTCTTCTTCTTTCTTAATAAACTTGCTTTCAGTTTACTTTGTGGACTTGCCCTGAATTCTTTCTTGTGCAAGATCTAAGAACCCTCTCTTGGGATCTGGATCAGGACTCCTTTTCTGTAACACAACTAAGTACTGTAACTTTTGGAAATTCCAGTTGAGAACAAGCTCTGCAGGGAAATACCCAGGTGTCTTTGGACAAGTGAAGCAACCTATCACTTTTTCACTTTTAAAAAATCTACGTTCAGGAAATTGGCTCAGATGATATTTAATATGACCTGCAGAGGTCCAGCTTTCCTTAATTCTAAGTAACTCATTTTTAAACATATGTTAGGCTAAGTCTTTAGCTCAATTAATAAGTGCTATATCAAGATTTGTAAATTAAAAAAAACATACAGCATAATGACAAAAATAGTTATTTCAGGTTTTGTTGCCCCTCGAAATAGTTAAGCACATTACATACTTTCATACAAACTTTCTCTCATTAAACTACAGAAACCATACATAACTTCAAGTTGAATTATCAGTATATGAAGAATAAATTTAAGTATATGACTTTAAAATGAATTTTTGATACATCTTCATTCATTCAGGCCCCTTCAAGGTTATTTAGAGGTATAAAAGCACATACATACCTCTCTTAGAATGATAACTAGAGGACATTCATTTGGGAAAATGAGGAAATGAGGTTGCAACAAATTTCATAAAACAGTAAGTAGATGAAGAATAGTGATTCTAGAAAAGGCAAGGGAAGCAAAGAAAGAAAAAGCTCCAAGAGAGTTTCAGGGGAGGCTGCTGCCGTTCTGAACCTGAATATTGTGCGCTAGAAAGTTAGAAAGCCAATCTAGCACTAGAAAGCTAAAATGCCAAGCAAAAAATGTGTTATAGCATAATACTCATATTGATCTAAGAAAGTGACTAAGTCTCTTTCTGTCTCAAACACAGATACACACACACACACACACACACACATACACACACAAACATACACACATGCCTTCCTCTGCCCGCCCACAAACAAATCATTCAGAAAAAAAGAAGTGAACATTAAAATTCTAATCCCCAAATCCCAAACTTGGATGAATTAATCTACAATGGTTTTTAGAAGCCGTTAAATACATAAAATAAGAGACTATTCCAGAAATGTATTTAAAGTTGAAGAAATTGATCTTAGATAAAGAACATACTTCTATTTATATTGTTATTTATGTCCAAAACTTGAGCTGAAAAATAAAGTCAAGGAAGCAGTTCAAAAAATAACCAAAGTAAATGAACACAAGGTAAAGTGTAGATAAAGCATGGAGGATTCACTGGAGACTTAACATTTGCCTCCTAGAAGCCCCAGGACAAGAAGGCAAAGAATGACTTTACAAGGATTGGAAGGACTCACCAAGTGCTAAAAGCAAAAAAAAAAAAAAAAAAAAGAGAGAGAGAAAAAGACACACATATATGAAAACATCTGCAGGGCTTTTATGACACCAAAGAAAGAGAAAATGAGAAGTATAAAAATCAGCTAAAATCTTCCAAAATGTAACATGTAGATACTAAGAAAGAAATAAGTTTGGAACCTACTACCTTTTCAACAACATAAGATATCAGAAAGAAAAATGTTACAATATTCTAAGAAAAATATGTTATTTATTGTGCATATTTCCAGAGAATGATTAATAAACTATATGAAGGCAGAATTATGACATTTTCAGATATACAAGTGTTCAAAAATAAAACTTTCCCTACGCTGTTTCTTAGGATGGCATTTAAGAATTAACTCCACTATACTGAAATCATACCAGAAAAAAACACATGGTGACCTATGAATGGTGGCTCCATTCAAAAGAGTTGCACAAAGAAGTATCGGGGCACCGTGCCTCCAAATTTTAGATTATAAAAGGAAAAATAAGTAGTCAGAAAAGAAATGGAGAGAGAGGGACAATAAGAAATAAAAGCAGATTGTTTTTATTAATAATAACAATATTGTTAAAGAAAACACTTTTTTTAAAGAAATCTCAGATGTCTTAGTCAGCTCAGACTGTCTCACCAAATACCACAGACTGGGTGGACTAAATAACAGAAATTTGTTTCACACAGTTTTGGAGCCGGCAAATCCAAAATCTTGGTGGCAACATGGTCAGGTTCCAGTGAGGGTTCTCTTCTCAGCTTGCAGTCAGCCACCTCCTCACTGCATCCTCACATAGCAGAAAGAGAGAAGATGCCTACACTGAAAATGTAGAACAACTTCAAATAAACAACCCAACAATGCCTCTCCAAGGTCTAAAAAAATAAATCCCACTAAAGTCAAAATTAGTAGAGGAAATAATAAAAATCAGAGCTGAAATAAATGAAATTGAGACTAAACATATATATAAATGATCAATAAAATGGCAAGTTGATTTTTTTAATAAATAAACAAAATTGACAAACTTTGGCCAGACTAACTGAAACAATTTGAGAAGACCAAAATAAATAAAATCAGACATGCAAAAGCAGACATTATCACTGATACCACAAAAATTCAAAGGATCATTAGAGACTATTATGAAAAACTACATGCCAGTAAATTGGAAAACCTAGAAGGAATGGTAAATTCTAAGACATACAAACCAAGATTGAACCATGAAAAAGTCCAAAACTTGGATAGACCAGTAACATGTAGTTAGATAGAAGCAGTAATAAAATATCTCCCATCAAAGAAAAGCCCAGCATGGGATTATCTCCCTATTGAATTCTATGAAGCATTTAAAGAAGAGCTATCACCAATCCTACTTATATTATTTTTAAAAATTAATGAGGACGTAATATTTTCAAATTCACACTACAAGGCCAATATCATCTGATTGATTGTTAATCTTTTTGCAGAATGGGGTAGCTCAATGGATTAAAAAATAGAGTGGGCTGATCTCAGTGGCTCATGCTTGTAATCCCAGGACTTTTGATGGCTTAGGTGGGCAGATCACTGGAGGTCAGGAGTTTGAGACCAGCCTGGCCAACATGGTGAAACCCCATCTGTACTAAAAATACAAAAATTATCTGGGCATGGTTGCATGCACCTGTAATCCTAGGTACTAGGGAGGTTGAGGCAGGAGAATTGCTTGAACCCCGAGAGGCAGAGGTTGCATTGAGCCGAGTTCACACCACTGCACTCCAGCACTCCAGCCTGGGCCACAGAGTGAGACTCTGTCTCAAAAAAAAAAAAAAACAAAAAAAAAACAGTGAAAAATGTGTGTGTCTACACACACACACATTCCCACACACGTACGTTCTCACACATGTCCATGCACACATACAGACACAACATCCACATGTATAGAATATAACAGGTAAAACTATGTTTATATACTCTATATTCCAATGCCAAATAACTTAGATTAATATTACAAGATGGGCCCGGCAAGGTAGCTCAAGCCTGTAATCTCAGCATTTTGAGAGGCTGAGGTGGGCGAATGTCCTGAGGTCAGGAGTTCAAGACCAGCCTGGCCAACATCGCAAAACCCCGGGTCTCATAAAATTAAAGAAATTAGCCAGGCATGGTGGCACATGCCTGTAGTCCCAGCCACTCAGGGAACTGAGGCACAATAATTGCTTGAACCGGGAGGCAGGGGTTGCAGTGAGCTGAGATCATGCCACTGCACTCCGACCTGAACAATACAGCAAGACTCCGTCTTAAACAAGAACAACAAACAACAACAGAAACTACAGAATGACTTCAGCAACTTTAATCAATCTTTCAATCCTCACAGATTAACATATTATAGAGAGATAAAAAATAAGGCATGTTTTGTTCATCTCCTTCTTGGTTTTTATTATAGATTGACCTGCTGGAGTAAGTGAGTTGTCAAACTTGTATATTGCAAAGTTTTTGCAAAACTTATATATTGCAATATATTCACTTATGACTCTTTGTAGACATCACTTGATCACTTGATGAATAAATATTCTTAGTTGTTATGCATTTTTATTACATATTTGACTGTATCTATTTTGATTTCCTTTAAGTTCGTGATGCTTCTGGTCTTGTTTAAATGAAAAACACAATCCTCCTCTTAAAGTTATAATTATGACATTCTACATTACTTGAAGGGACAATGTGAGAAAGAGGAGAGAAGGTAATTGAAACACAAGCAAAGGGACCAATTTTTTTTATATTAGTTAGTGATGCTTCTGGTCTTGTTTAAATGAAAAACACAATCCTCCTCTTAAAGTTATAATTATGACATTCTACATTACTTGAAGGGACAATGTGAGAAAGAGGAGAGAAGGTAATTGAAAGACAAGCAAAGGGACCAATTTTCATAAATATGAAAAAATTTAAATACTCAAATAACAATAATTTATGTAGATATGTTTGTATCAAACTAGTTAAAATTAAGGCCAGATTTTGTTACTAAATTTACTCCTCATCTCTTCATATTATTCCAATGGAATAACAGTAATTAAAACTAATTTGTAGCAGTTTAAAAACTCATTGAGTGTAATTTTTAGGAGGGCTGTGTCTGAAATTAGACAGATTAGTATTCTAATTTTGTCCCATTTAGTCTCCTAATCTGAAAACTCAAAAAATAAAAAGGAGTATTTCATGCATAAAGTTACAAAAATGATTCAATACTAAGTTCATTATAATAAATATATACTTTTTTCTTTGCAGAATATTTTACTGTTGGAAGTACCTCTCCTCTACTTTTTAATTTCGTTGTGCCTTCCATTTAGGTAACACTATCTCTTTCACCAGTTAGGAATATTTAACTCAATTTGAGTACTCAAATTATCCTGGGACAAGTTTTTTCAGTATCTCTTCTTTTGGCTTCAATGTTTCAATTTCACAAACAAATAAAAGTTCTATATTATTTTACTTGGTTTAGATTCAGTTTTCTGTCTCTCTCAAACAGGCAACCCTTAACAAATATATGCCTATAAAGCACTTAGAAAGTGCTGATACACACTAAGTATTTAGTTAATATCAGACACAATTAATATAAAAAAGTGAATTGCAGCTAAGTAATAACAAGGAGATTGGAAATCATTCTGAAGATATATTAGCTTTGCTATAAGATATAACATCACTGAAATGCATTCATTCTTTATTAATTAACATAGTCATTTAACAAATATCACTTGAGCCACTACAAAAGTTAGGAACTCCAATAAATATTAGGATTAAAAATATTCAGTATTCTTAAAATATATTGAGCTTAGAGAATTAACAACTCTTCCTCTCATTGTCTGTTTATATATTTCTATTTTCCTAATCATTCCTTTACAAATAGAAATAATCTCAACATAAAATCAAACATTCTAAATAACATCTGCAAGAGCTTATAGAAAAATCATAGAAGTAAGCCATTCATTTTCCAATTTCAATAAATCAATAGTTTAATGTAAATCAAAAAGTCTGTTGTTATATAATGTACACACACAAACTCACACACATACAAATAATGCAGGAATGCAAAAAAATCAGTTAATAAGGAAACACTACATTTTTGATATGGAAATCAGTACTTTTTAATATATCTATATGTTCATAAAATTTTATATTTTCAACATCATATAGCTGTGTCTATTTAGGCACATATTTAAATAAGAATAAATTTACTGGAAGGGAAGTGCAGCTGATATCTTCTCACATATGTGTATTAACTACCACTAAATGCTTCTATGATCCAAATTTTCACTTGTATGCAAAGTTGTTTTGATTATATATGGTCACAATTGATGACACTCTATATTAAGCAAACACAAAACCACCACGATATTTCACAATAAATTTTTTATGTTTATTTTTTTGCCTAGGACCTTATGCATTTGCAGTATGGTTCTTCTCATCCAGGTCAAGATTAAATGATCTCTATTTGGCTTACTTAAGTAGTTTAGTGAGAAAGAGGATTGGCTGGCCTAGGAAGGTATTGGCTGGGATGGCTCAGCAGTACTACATGTAATCTCTCATTCAATGCCAGATTAGTCTGGGTGTATTTTTATTACCGGGCCAGATTACTAAATGTGAAAGAACTGAAGCACACCAGGCTTGTGGATCTTTTCAAGTTCTGAAAGAGCACAGTGTTAATTCAACTGTGTTAACACAACATTCAACTGACAATACAAGTCACAAGTCAAACTGAGATTTAAGAAGTGGGGAAACAAACTCTATCTATTGGGATGGAAGGAGCCACATCATCATGAAGCAATGTGCACATACTCAGGGAAGTGTAGAATGTGGGGGTATTTTTGCAATTCTACCATGTCCTTTTTCTCAGTTACTGAGAACTCCAGTTACCCAGTTAAATACACAAGGGCTCATATATATGATATAATGTGGTATTGCAATAAGCTGAAATCATATTTTTCTTGGAAAATGCACTATTTGAGAAATGCTCAAATTCTTTAATAATCCAATGTAATATTTTAAAAAATCTACAACATGTAAAAGTACTCAAACTATCTGTCCTACTAAATAAGCAGTAGAAAATTCATTTTAATTATAATTGTATTGCAGCCTGCAAACCCTGTATTTTTGTCATTAGAGTCAATAAAGCAATTTAGAAATTAATAAGCATTTGTCTGTGTGGATATGGCTTCATGAATTTTAAACAGGATAAGAAATTGCTGTATTACATCTTTTGTCAAACAATGGTTTCCTGCTATTAGCAGTGACAAATTAAAACTAGCTCTGTTTTTATGAATAATACACATGTAATTTCTTAGCAGTTAATATCTGAATGTTTAGTGAAATGGTTTACCATATTCTCTCAAGTGTAATTAAATAGAAGTATCAATTAATATTTCAATTTTATTGAATGCTTGAGCAGGTATAACATGTGTCCAGCACAATAGGTCAGTAGTAATTATAGAGCTACTCACAATAGCCTGTTTGTGACTAAACTTCGAAAATAATTTATATTATGCATATATGATAATTCATATTGTTAAAAGTAATAACGTATCCTGTTACAAATAATACATTAAATTATAATGACTATGTAAATACTATCCTATGTTTGAGCAAGTAGGGTGTTGGGATTACACTGTCTTCCTCCTTTAGCTTGTTTCACACAAAGATCAAATGGTAACTTACAGTCATCTGCAACTTCAAATGTGTGTTATTTCAGTTAACTTTAGCTTTCAGCAGTGTATAGAAATGAAAAATTATACAATCTTGTTTCTTCTGAACTATGGACTAAATTGTGTCCCTCTAAAATTAATATGTTCAAGTCCAAATCCCCAATGTAATGGCATTTGAGAGACAATTAGGTTTAGATGAGGTCATGAAGGTGGGGCCCACATGATCAGATTTGTGCCTTTATATGAAGAGGCATCAAATATCTAGCACTCTCTTTCTCTCTCCTTCCTGCCCACCTCCCCACCCCCCATCCCCTTCCTCACATAGCAGAGAGAAGCATATCGTTTAACTTCTATGTATTTATATAGTTTTCAAAATCTCTCATTATTAATTTATAGTTACATCCATTGTGACCAGAGAAGATGATTGATATTATTTCAACTTTTTAAATGTTTTAAGACTTGTTTTGTGACCTAACGTATAGTCTAGTCTTGAGAATGATCCATTTGCTGAGGGGAAGAAGGTGGATTCTGCAGCTCTTGGATGAAACGTATATATTAGATTCATTTGGTTTACTGTGCTGATTAAGTCTGATGTTTCTTTTTTGATTTTCTATCTGGAAGATATGTCCAATGCAGAAAGTGGGGTGTTGAAGTCTCCAGTTACTATTGTGTTGGAGCCTCTCTCTCTCTTTAGCTCTAATAATACTTCCTCTATATATCTCAGTACTTCTGTGTTTGGTGTATATATGTTTAAAATTGTTGTGCCTTCTTGACACCTTTCTCTATATTTAGTGACCTTCTTTGTCTCTTCTTATAGTTTTTGCCTTGAAATCTTTTTGGTCTGATATAAGTACAGTGACTCCTGTTCTTTTTTGGTTTGCATTGTCATGGATTGTTTTCTTCATCCCTTTATTTTAGTCTATGTATATCTTTATAGGTGAAGCTTGTTTCTTGTAGGCAACAGACCAGTAAGTTTTGTTTTTTCAACCATTCATCCAGTCTATGTTTTTTGATTGGAGAGTTTAGTTCATTTATATTCAATGTTATTATTGATAAGACAAGATAAGACAAGACTTACTTTTGCCATTTTCTTTGTGTTGTTCGTATTTATATCTTACTGTACTAACTGTATTTGAAAGTTGTTGTAGGTATTACTTTTTATTGGTTTAAAGTTTGGTATTTCTATTTGGGATAAGAGTAGTTTATACATCATATTTACAGTGTTACAATATTCTGTGTTTTTCTGTGTACTTACTATTACCAGTAAGTTTTGTACCTTCAAATGACTATTTATTGTTCCTTAATGTCCTTTTCTTTCTGATTGAAGTATTCCCTTTAGCATTTCTTCTAGGATGAGTCTGGTATTGCTGAATTCCTTCAGCTTTTGTTTGACTGGGCCAGTATTTATTTCTCCTTCATGTTTGAAAAAGTTTTTTTATTTCTTCAGCACTTTGATATTTCATGCCACTCTCCCCTGGCCTATAAGGTTTTCACTGAAAAGTCTGGCACCAGATATGTTGGAGCTCCATTGCATGTTATTTGTTTTTTATTCTCTTGTTGTTTTTAGGATCTCTCTTTATCCTTGACCTTTGGGAATTTGATTATTAAATCCCTTGAGGTAGTCTTCTTTGGGTTAATTCTGCTTGGTGTTCTATAAGTTTTTTTTACTAGATATTGATATCTTTCTCTAGGTTTAGGAAGTTCTCTGTTATTATTTTTTGAATACATTTTCTACCCTTATGTTTTTCTCTACTTTCTCAGCACACTGTCTTATCATCAGCAGGAAGCATAATAGCCCGAAGAAATTGGCAGCCTCTTTTAAATATTAATAAGAAAAACAATTTTCAACCAGGAATATCATACCCCACCAAACTAAACTTCTTAAGCAAAGAAGGAATAAGGTCCTTCTCAGACAAGTAGACACTAAGGAAATTTATTAAAACCAGACCACCCTTACAAGAGGTACTTGGACAAGTACTAAACATGGAAACAAAAGATTGAAACCTGTTTCCTAAAAAATACATCCAAGCACATGGCCCACAGACACAATAAAGCAACTACACAATTAATTCTACAAAACAGAGCCAACAACACAATGGCAAAAACAAAATCTTGCATATCAATACTAACCCTGAATATAAATTGTCTTAATGCTCTACTTAAAAGGCGTAATGTTGCAAGCTTGGCAAAAGACAAGACCCAACAGTCTGCTATCTTCAAGAGGTGCAACTCATATATAATCACACACACAGGCTCCATGGAAACAAATGGAGAATGGCCCCACCAGTAAAATGAAAAAAAAAAAGAACAAGAGTCATAATTTTTATATGAAATAAAACAGATTTTAAACCAAAAACCATCAGGAAGAACAAAGGAGTGCAATACATAATGTTAAAGATTTCAACTCGACAAGAATATTTAACTGTCTCAACTATGTGTCTAACATAAGCATACTTTGAGTTATAAAACAAGCTTTTGTTGACTTGTGAAAAGACTTAGACAGACATACAATAATAGTGGGGGCTTTTAAAAACCCACTCTCGGTGTTAGACAAATCATCCAGTCAGTAAACTAATAACGGAAGTCTAGAGTAAACTCAACACTTGACCAATTAGACATAATAGTTATCCACAGAGTACTCCAAGCAACAGTCACAGAAGATACATTTATCTCATTGGTACACAAAACATTCTAAGAGTGACCAATTGCTCAGCCATAAAGCAAGTCTCAATAAATTCAGAAAAAAAATTGTATCAACCATGTTCTCAGACCACAGTGCAATAAACATAGAAATCAAGATCAAGAAGTTCTCTCAAAACTACACAAAACATGAAAATTCAACAAGTTGCTTCTTAATAACTATTGGGTGAACAATGAAATTAAGATAGATTAAAAAGATATTTGGCATTAATAAAAGTAGAGACACCACTTACAAAAACATTGGGGATGCAGATAAAGCAATATTAAGATTAAAAAGTAGTGTTAAATGCCTTCATCAAGAGATTAGAAAGTTAATGAACTAAAGGCATAACTGGAGGAATTAGAAAAAGAAAGAAAGAAAAGGAAAGAAAGAAAAAAAAGAAAGAAAGAGAGAGAGAAAGGAAGGAAGGAAGGAAGGAAGGAAATGAGATAGTATGAGAAACCATGATATTATGAGAAACCAGCCCAAAGCTAATAGAAAAGAAGAAATAACTAAAATCAGAGATTAACTGAATAAAATGGAAGCCAAGAAGTCCATATAAAGATCAATGAAGCTAAGAGTTGGTTCTTCAAAGGCATAAAAAGATTGGTAAATCATTAGCTAGATTAACAAAAATAAAAGATAATATCCCAGTAGGAACAACAAGAGAAGGACAAAGATGACATTACAGCCAATCCCACAGAAATACAAAAGATTCTCAGAGATTATTATGAACAACTCCATGCCCCAAATTAGAAAATTTAGAGGAAATGTATAAGTTCCTAGAAATACACAATATCCCAAAATTGAATCAAGAAGAAAGTGTAAACATAAACAGACTGATAATAAATTCAGAAATTGAATCAGTAATTAAAAACCTACCAACTAAAAAGAACCCTGAACTAGATGGATTCACAGCCAAATTCTAACAGAAACACAAAGAAAAACTGATTCAACTAAAATGATTCCAAAAAATTGAGGTAGAGGGCCAGCTCCCAAACTCTTTCCATGAAGTCAGCAACGTCCTGATACCAAAACCTGGGAAAGACAGAATCAAAAAAAAATATTTGGCCAATATTCCCAATGAACATAGACACAAAAAATGTGCAATAAGATACCAGCAAACCAAATTTAGCAGCATATCAAAAAGCGAATTTACCATGGTCAAGGCTTTATTTCTGTGATGCAAATTTGGTTCAACATATTTAAATAAATAAATGTGTTTCACTCACGAAAACAGAACTAAAGACAAAAACCACATGAGTATCTCAATAGATGTAGAAAAAGTCTTCAATGAAATTCAACATCCTTTTATAATAAAAACCTTCAACAGATTAGGAACTGAAGGAACATACTTCAAAATAATGAGAGCCGTCTATGACAAACCCACAGCCAGCGTCATACTGAATGGACAAAAACTGGAATCATTCCCTTGAAAACTGGAAAAGGAAGACGAGGATGTTCGGTCTCACCATTCCTGTTCAACATAGTATTTGAGGTCGTAGACAGGGTAATCAAGCAATAAAAGATATAAAAGGCATTCAAATGGGGAAAGAAGTCAAACTATGTCTCTTTGGCAGCGATATGATTCTACAGCAAGAAAACCCCAAAGACTGCCAAAAGGCTTCTAAAACTGATAAATGAATTCAGTAAACTTTCAGGATACAAAATCTATGTATAAAAATCAAAAGCATTTTAATACTCCAATAACATTACAGCTCAAATCCAAATCAAGAATACAATCCTATTTACAATAGCCACAAAGAAAACAAAATACCTAGGAATTCATCTAGCTACTGAGGTGAAAGACTTCTACGAGGAGAACTATAGAACACTGCTGAAAGAAATTAGAGATAGCACAAATATATGGGAAAAAATTCTGTGCTTATGGATTGGAAGAATCAATATTGTTAAAATGGCCATACTTCCCAAAGTAGTTTACAGATTCAATAATATTCCTATCAAAATACCAATGTCATTTTTCACACAACTGGAAAAATCTATTCTATATAAAACATCACCCCCCCGCCACTGTTGCTAGATCATTTTCATCAGCCATAACTATGTAAACTTTAAACACAACAAAATCACAACAATCAAATAACAACACAAGCTGAGACCCAGATGCAAAGATGCTGATTCAATCGCTTTAAGGAAAGAGACATATACTTACATTTACAGTGAAATTGTTAATGAGTATTCATCACCTAAGTTAAAAATAAGGTGTTTATAAATCAATGATTTGTATGTTTTAATCAGATTTGTGTGTTTTTCCTATGCATCAAAATCCTATCCAAAAATTTGCCCAGTAATCTTTATTGGAAATTGCAATGAATCTTGATACAAAACGTTTGTGAACTACTGCCAATGAACATAGTTTGATAATTTCATGGAAAATTTTTCTTATTTATAGGCTTTCTAGTAAATATAGCATATTACTCAGTCCTATAAAATACACATGCTAAAATAACACTGTTCTTAAAGTGAGCAGGGTACAAATGTAATGCAGGTGAATACTAGAACTACTTCCAAAGCATAAAGCGAATATGACATATAACTAGGTAAATTTTATACATTTCTAAAATACAAATTAAACCAAAGTAAGAACATAGTGAAAATCAATAAAAAAATTTTAGATTTAGAAAATATAAATTATATTATAGTTCCATTTTCAAATAAGATAAACTCATTGATATTTTGAAAAATTCACTATATCATTAGACAATTAAATATCTAAATACTTAACATTAAAGAAATTAATATGATTGTTAAAAATTTCTATATTTCCAATGAGCTTTTAAACAGATGATGTTTATACAGGATTCTAGTGAAATTGTGGTAAATTATTAGGCCTTGGAGTCAAAGAAATTTATTACCTAATTTATATAAAAAATTTTGACTTCTTCTCAGAAATCTGATTACTCTTATTGAGTAACCTGGAAAGAAAAAACGATTAATTATATATTCAAGTTTTTCACCTAACTGTTCTGTACATTTTTGAGGTTAAGATATGTGCCTGCCTGGGCACGGTGATTCACGCCTGTAATCCCACCACTTTGGAAGGCCAAGGGGGTGGATCACGAGGTCAGGAGTTCAAGACCAACCTGGCCAAGATGATGAAACCCCATCTCTACTAAAAATACAAAAAATTTAGCTGAGTGTGGTGGTGCATGCCTGTAATCCCAGCTGCTCAGGAGGCTGAGGCAGGAGAATTGCTTGGACCCCAGAGTCGGAGGTTGCGGTGAGCCAAGATCATGCCATTGCACTCCAGCCTGGGCAACAAGAGTGAAACTCTGTCTAAAAGGAAAAAAAAAAAGATATATACCAAAATAACTTTCCCTCAAGTGCAAACAGGGCTGCAAAATTTTGTCATCGTTTGCAGACTTGATTCCTAATATATAAATAACATTAATACAACTGATATATTTTTCTTATATTGGCTAAGTAGCCTGAAATAGCTTCCTTTGTCCCTCCCTTTTTTCCTTCCTTCCTTTTTTTCCTTTGCTCCATCTCTTCCTCCTTCTTTTTTTCTTTTTCTGCCTTACTTATGCTTTGACAAATGCCCCACCAGTTGCTAGACACTGGGATATGTACTAGAAGCAAGATACACATGCTATCATATATCTTAGAATCAAGTGTTGGATACATGCATTTAAAGGGCTATTAAAAACCTGAGGAGACATAGGAAATGCAAATAACATTGGTAACACAAACAAATCTCAGAGTATTTTTTGAGGACATTGTGCCTATTTGCCATCTAACATAACAGTGGTAATTACCTAGGTAAATGATAATTTAGATAAAGCAGGAAGTGAGGCTTGATTGAGGACAATGCAACAAAATCATTTAGGCAAAAGATACAAAAAACAAACATAAATTGTAAACAAAACCATGGAATATCAAAGTGACAAGCCTTCCTCACTGAGGAAAGGAAGAATGGTTAGCATAAGTAGACAATTAGAAAAACTTTAATTATGATTGAAATTAGAAAACCTATGGGGGGCCAGACCATATAGACTCTCAAAACAATGCTAGATTTTAGGTTTTATTGCAGCAATAACAGAAGGGATGCAACTGAAAGATTTTAAGTGAGGAAAAGACCACCATATCTGAAATTCAGAAAGATCACGCTCTTGGAGAAAGAATGAGGAGATGATTGGAATGGGTAAGCAAAGATTAACAGGAGAAACAGGTTATGGGGTATATGGAACTTTGCTATCATCTCAAATTTTCTGTAAATTGAATCTAATTTAAAATAAAATATTTACTTAAAAATGTGACCTCTAAAAAAACAAATTAGCATTACAATTCCATTCTAGCCTTGGACACATGTCAAATGCTTTATTTGTCTTCAGCTTTTCTCTCCCCATGATAGTTTGAGTAACCTTTAATTTTAACACTCAGCGCTTACCACTGTAATTATCTGACATTTGAAATAATTCTCTAATACTGGGTTAGTTTGGATGCCCCAAAAAAGCAGATGACAAATTGGTACTAGATATAAAAGAGATATACTAGTGAAACCCCTGTGAGGGAAAAGGATCAAGAGACAAAAGAGATGAGGAGAGCTTTCAGACCGTGATGCTGGCCTGATGCCTATGAAAGAGCAGAAGAAGAACAAAGCGGTGAGTAGAAAGAGTGCCACACTACAACATTGTTGTAGCCAGGCCAGGGAGGGTTCTTAATTCACTCTGGAAGAGGAATCAGTCATCTCCAATGAGATTAATGGAAATCATTCATCCTATGAATCTCCCATTCATATCTCTATCGAGGTCAGTTTCTTAGCTAAAAGCCCAGAGGAAGCATAATCTCAGTGCCAACAAGGTGGTGAATTTGGAGTGCCCACATTTTAGAAATCACACAGATTCTCCTCTCTACCACTAGGGTTTACTATTTCATGAATCTGTGGGCCAGCCCTGGGATAACCACGGAAAAAGGCTGGCTGAACTCAACTAAAGGAGTCATTCCTAGGTTGCTTTGTTGCTCCTTCTGTCATGAATGCTCTCAGATGGACACTGACCTAAGAAACAAGAATCCATAAATGTGGGGTTTACTCCCACAGATTTATCTTCATGCTATTTATCTGTCTTCTAAATTCTCTCAACAGAATGTTTGCCCTCACCAAAACTTTCAGGGATTCCCCAAGGGGTTCTATAAAGTAGCATCAGTTTAATTTCACTCATATTGATTTATTGAGCCAACCCACCCTTGACTCAAACTTCATTTTTTTTTCAGCAACAAATGACTATATTAAAACCACAGAAATTGGTGTAACTTGATCAGAGAACATCGGAAAATTAGAGTTAGGGGATATAAGTCTGGGCCACTTATTACTGTATATTGTTTGTGCTCTTCAATTTGCTCCAATACCAAACCATCCATTTTCATTCATGTTTTCTATGTTTCTACTGCTACACATTATCTAGGTCCTATAGGTCTTTTGTGACTAGACTTAATATGTCATTTCTATTAAACAATAAATTGCTTCTATGGATACCTGATATTATAACCTAGGAATTAACAATACCATCATCTCTTGATGAGTAGCACCAGTTGCACAGTCAACTAGACATATCATCGTTAGGAACTCAGTCTCTACTAGTTGAAAGAGCATCTGACTTTTTATATTTTTGAATGATGAAAAGACTTCTAATGCAGCTTACATGATTTTTCTTTTTTGAGACAGAATCTGGCTCTGTCACCCAGGGTGGAGTGCAGTGGTGCCATCTTGGCTCATTGCAGCCTCCACTTCCCCGACTCATGCGATCCTCTCACTTCAGCCTCCCACATAGCTGGGACCACAGACACATGCTACCATGCCCAGCTAATTTTTGTTTGTTCTTTGTAGAGACAGGGCCTCACTCTGTTGCCCAGTCTAGCCTCAAACTCCTGAGCTCAAGCAATCTACCTATCTAAGCCTTACAAATTGCTGGGATTACATGAATGAGCCACCACACCTGACCCAATACGATCTTTTTTTTAGAACCCTAGGTGACTGAAATGTGACTCTTCTATAGGGGTTTGCCAGAAACTCCTTGTAATCCTTATTTGCAACCATTATCTTTATCACCATATGACCTATGAGATTATGTGGACCAAATGGCAAAGCCACTTGTATTGAATTCTGGATCTGCTACAGTTCTTCCTTGTTCCAGCCCCTACTCAAAACTGGCAGTTTCCAAGTCTCCTGAGACTACTGTCAAAACAATATTTGCTATATGCAAACTTCAAAGGAGTCTACCAAGTGTTCCATCTCTTTCTTGGTGGTGACAATGGCAAGGTGCAACAATACATCCTTTAACTTGTAGGGAATATGCAGGTATGTTCAATAGCACTAAACCCTAAAAATTACACTAATGTTTCAGTTTCCTAAATCTTTATATTTTACAGTATCACATCTGTGGCATTATGGGTCTAACTAGGGTTATCAAAGCATTTGCTGTTATTACTCTAATATCTAGTGAACATTATTACATGCAATTTTTTCAGACAGATAGCTGCAAAATCTGTATTAATCTGTTCTAGTAAAATATCACTTCTGATAAAGCAATAGCAATTGGTAGTATACTTGTGTAAGGTCATAGTACTCCTTTGACAGTCACTGTAATCCATATGATTGTTATAGGGACTGGTGAGTTGAAGAAGGGTACATCAATCCTTAATTGTTGAATGCTGTAAGAGTGGCACTTATCTCTCTCATTTCACCTAAGTTGAAATGTTGCTTCTGATTTCCCAACCTAGGCAGGGGCAAGAAAGTTTCAGGAGCTTCCATTTGATGTTTCTTACCATAATGGCTCTTTTCCTCATCTCAGGTGGCTAATGAGAGGGTTTGGCTACTTGTTAAATATATCCATCCTGATTATGACCTTAGACTAGTGAATAAGTACAGTGTGGAGTCATAGACCAACTAGTGAGAGGTGGATTTATCACCTGGCTTCCATATATATCCCCATGTTAATGTAATACAACAATATTTTTGTTCTCCTGTTGTCTTTGTCAGCTTTGTTCTGGGCATTATTTTTCCTTAGCAAATAGTTATTCTGATAAACAGCTATGGGCACCTTTAGAGAATAATTGAGGGAAGTTCCACCATATATAGTTGCTGTGATGTTTTGTTGATTTCCCTCAAGGTGACTGAGACATTTCTTCAGTTCATTTGCTTTAGTATTGAGATTTGTAAACTGAGTAGAGTTGTTAATTTTGTATCCAGGTAGCTGAAAGTAAACTTGGGTTAATTAGCCCTTGAGTGCATTTCGTTATATAGCTCAAGGAATACCCTTACTGGCTGCTCCTCAACATTACCCCTAGGAACTCCATGGTCTATTAATCATTCCCCATAAACTTCTGAGAATCATTCAGCTTTCCTACTAGTTGAAGTTACTGTCAAATCCTGCCACCCAGCTTCTGCTTTCTAAAATCTTACTGTCCCTGTTAACGCTTAGTAACCCAGTTTCATAACAACTTCTCCTATCATCAATCATAATCTAAAAAGGACAAAAAATTATGACTTTTTAAGGATACCAGCAACACTCTCATTAGTACACTACTTATTAATTTAGAGAAAGAAATATCCTCTGGGACCTCCAAGAGAATCGAGATAACAATAGTTTATCTAGGTTTGTGTAATATGTCTTTTTTTTTAACATGGGTCTAAGCAGACTTTGACCCAGTCCTCAATAGTTTGCATATTTTGCATTTGCTCCTCATTTACTGTAAACCATTGTTTTTTGTTTGTGTATTTATTTTTTTGCCTTTATTTTGTTTACATTCAGACAAATTCATTTAAGGAACCACCCACGCATTATATTAAGACTAGCTTAAGGATGCTAAATCCTATGTTACACAAGGATGATTCATATTAGTAACTTTCTTTCAATTATATTTTGCATTACCCCTTCACTCCAGTTTTTCAAAATCCATTTCTAATTACGTATTTCTTCTTTGTATATGAATATATTAGGCTAGACTTGCAGCTTTTTTGCAGGTTAATTACTTTCCCCCTGAAATAGTGTAATGATTGCAGAGATAAGCAATGCTGAGACTAGATCCTAGCTATTAACCTAAAACACCTTAAGGAATATGAGGGCCAATTTTGAGGAGTATCATTATCGGAGGAATGTATTTCAGTTGAAGCTTTTGCATATTATCAAGAGATGAACGGCTTCTCTACTAATGTAACAGTGTTTAGAGATCCAAGTTCTCAAGCACATACACTAGATGTCTCTATTCCAGGTGTCAGGATCTATCAGTCTATTAAAGCTATGGGTTTAGTGTGTGAAAATTGCCGGAGCTTTGAACAAACCTTCTCTGCAATTCTTCTTTCAGAAAATCAAGTCCTGTGCCTTGTTTCAGGCAATAGTTATGGGGTTATCTTTAAATCTTCTCATAAGGGATTGCAGCTTTCATAGACCTTCTGGTTTTCACATAATTTACTGACTTTGGGGTTGCCTGACTTAAGCCTCTAATTTTCTTCTTGAGTGCATTGACAATGCTTAACAAAAACTACCCAATCAACACTAGCATCCCCACAACTATTATTTCCACTATTTTCACAAGTGGAAGAAGGATTGCCTAGGTCAGCACAACTCCTTCTGTCTGTAATCCCATCCTAATTTCACACATGTAGGAACCTTAGTGACTGTAATGCTACAGCATATTAGCATTTATAACATCTGTTCACCATCAGAATGTGGTTTTATTGTCATTTTGCTGGCAAATAATTTAATTCCAGAATCTCTTCATGAGTATCTGTTTCCTTGGCTTATTTCTAGTAAAAATATTATTTGGATTTTCCCAGAGGGAGACTGTAACTCAAGTATTTAAGTCCAGATCATTTATCTGAGAGCCACAGAAAACAAACAAACAAACAATTACCAGGGTTGTGAAGAAGTGACACAGAGAAGAGAAGGCAGACAAAAACAGATGAGTTTTTTGGCCAGTTATCAAAATTGCTGATGGGCTCAATACTGTGTAGCACCATGGAAGTTGTATGATATGATTATTGGAGTCAAATGAGGTAAATATAAAAATAATCATCAGTGTCTCTAGTAAGACAGCATTGAAATTTCTATAACTATTTTATTCTTATATCAAGAATAGAACTAGAGCTCCGATAATACCAACTAAATTATTATTGTCTTTTGTTACATGAAGAGTCTTAGAATGCCTAATTGTGCTTTATAAAATATAACACTGTCAGCTGAAGTTGAATGTGCTCCAAGGCTTAATAATTCTGAGAAAAACAGCTTATATTAAAGAATGTCTATGTACTCTCTTGTCCAGCCTCTTTTTAAGTCACAAGAAAGGGCTTAATTAGACTTTTAGGTAGAAAGAGGTTGACACGGAGGATATTTTAATATTTGCTGGTGCAAATTTGTTTCAGAAAGTATTGAGACTATTCAGTTCATATGTGTCTAATTTCATTTTTTAATGTCTGCTAATATAAATCACTTTAAATAATTTTTATTGTAAATACTTGCTTACTTTGTTCAGGAGAATATATATTTAACAATATATTCAGTATATTATTGTTATGTTTTTAGAAATGTCCCAAGTTCTCTGATATTGAAATTTATTTTCTACCTGGCTTTGCATTATTTTTCTCTCTCCATGTTTCTCTTTTCCTCTCTTCCTCTAATATCCTTCTATAATTTAGTTTATTTTCCCTCCTACATGTGTACAAAAATATGCATTTGTTATATTGAGTACATTTTTGAAAAAAAAATGTATTTGTATTAGTTTGTTCTCACGCTGCTAAAAAGAATTGCCCAAGACTGGGTAATTTATAAAGGAAAGAGGTTTAATTGACTCATGGTTTCACATGGCTGAGGAGGCCTCAGGAAACTTACAATTATGGCACAAAGTACCTCTTTACAAGGTGGCAGGAGAGAGAATGATAGTTGATCAAATAGAGAAACTTCCCTTATAAAGCCATCAACCCACGATTCAATTACCCCACACTGGGTACCTCCCACAACACGTGGGGATTATGGGAACTACAAATCAAGATAAGATTTGGGTGACGAGACAGCCAAACTATATCATTCCCCTCCTGGCCCCTCCCAAATCTCATGTTCTTACATTTCAAACCACAATCATGCCTTTCCAACGTCTCACAAAGTCTTAGCTCATTTCAGAATTAACCCAAAAATCCAAGTCCAAAGTTTCATCTGAGGCAAGACAAGTCCCTTCCACCTACGAGCATGTTAAATCAAAAGCAAGTTAGTTACTTCCTATATACAATGGGGGTAACAGGCATTGGGTAAATACACCAGTTTAAAATGGGAGAAATTGGCCAAAACAAAGAGGCTATAGTCTGCATGCAAGTTGGAAATCTAATAGGGCAGTCATTAGACCTTCAATTTCCAAAAGAATCACATTTGACCCCATGTCTCACATTCAGGTCACCCTAATGTGTGTAGGCTTCCACAGCCTTGGATATCTCCATCACTGTGGCTTTGCAGGGTACAGCCACCCTCTCACTGTTTTCACAGGCTGGCATTGAGTGTCTGTGGCCTTTCCAGGCACATGATGCCAGCTGTATCTACCATTCTGGGGTCTGGCTGACGGTAGCCGTCTTCTCGCAGCTCCACTAGGTGCTCTAGTGGAGCTCTGTGTGGGGACTCCAACCAGTAGGGACTCTGTCTGGGGACTCCAAACCCACATTTCCTTTCTGCATTGCCCTAGCAGAGGTTCTCCATGAGGGCTCTGCCCCTGTAGCAAACTTCTGCCTGGACATTTAGGTAATTTCATACATCCTCTGAAATCTAGGAGGTTTTCAAATCTTAATTCCTGACTTCTTTGTACTCACAGGCTCAACACCATGTGGAAGCTGCCAAGGCTTGGGGATTGCATGCTCTGAAGCCATGGCCCGAGCTGTACCACAGTCCCTTTTAGCCATAGGTGGGGTGGCTGGGAGTCAGGGCACCAAGTCCACAGGCTGCCACATTGGGGGACGCTGGGCCTGGTCCATGAAACCACTTTTTTCTCTTAGGACTATGGGTCAGTGATGGAAGGGTCTACTGTGAAGATCTCTGACATGCCCTGGAGACATTTTCCCCATTGTCTTGGTGATTAACACTTGGCTCCTTGTTACTTACATAAATTTCTGCAGGCGGCTTGAATTTCTTTCCAGAAAATGTTTTTTTCTTTTCTACCTGCATCATCAGGCTGCAAATTTTCCAAACTTTTATCTTGTGTTTCCTTTCGAATACTTTGCTGTTAAAAATTTCTTCTGCCAGATACCGCAAATCATCTCTCTCAAGGTCAAAATTCCACAGATCTCTAGGGCAGGGGCAAAAAGCCACCAGTCTCTTTGCTAAAGCACAACGAGAGTCACCTTTTCTCCAGTTCCCAACACCTTTTCTCCAATTTCCTTATCTTCATCTGAAACCACCTCAACCTGGACTTCATTGTCCATATCACTATCAGCATTTTGGTCAAAGCCTTTCAGCAAGTCTCTAGGAAGTTCTTCACTTTCCAACATCTTCCTGTAATCTGAGCCCTCCAAGTCTCTAGGAAGTTCCAAACTGTCTCATGTTTTCCTGTCTTCTTCTGAGTCCTCTAAACTGCTCCACCCTCTGCCTGCTACCCAGTTTCAAAGTTACTTCCACATTTTTGTATATCCTTATAGCAGCCCCCCCAACCCACCAACTCATGGCACCAATTTACTGTATTAGACTGTTCTCATGCTGCTATAAATAACTGCTAGAGACTGGGCAATTAATAATGGAAAGAGAATTAATTGACACAGTGCTGCATGGATAGGGAGGCCTCAGGAAATTTAAAATCATGCCTGAAAACACGTCTTCACAGGGCAGCAGGAGAGAGAATGAGAACTGAGCAAAGGGGAAATGCCCTTTATAAAACCATCACCCCTGTGATTCAATTACCTCCCACCATGTCCCTCCCGTGACACATGAGGATTATGGAAATATCAATTCAAGATGAGATTTTGGTGGGTACAAAGCTGAACCGTATCAGTGTTCCTTTACTCTTGTCGAATATTTGGTAACTTAATGTTTCAATTTCTTAAGTAATTTGTATATAGTGACATAAAATGGAGTTGTAGTATTATAGAAAGAATCACATCATCATACATTATAATTGTGTTCCCTTCCATCAATCACGTCTTAAGGGAAGTACATACACTTAGCAAAATATTTGAATGTAGGTAATTTTAACGGTTAGCCATAGATGTTACTTACAGGAAGTCTCATTTTTGCCACATGAAAAATATTGTAATATGCATCTTCATGTTCTGTGTTTGAAATAAATATGAATCTGATAAGCCTGTTTTATTGCTTTAAAACCTTTTAGTGGGTCCAAGAATCAGTTCTAAGATCCTTAACATAGTGGCCTGCACTACTTGGTATAATCTAGCACCTGTCTAACTCTGGAGCCTCACCTCCCACCACTCACTCCGATTATATCTTCTGGATTCTGGAGTCCTGAGCATTTAAAAAAAAAAACAAAAACAACAACAAAAAAAAACAAAATTAACTTAATTTAGAAGTGTTCAAAGGCTTTACAACCCACACAAAAACGAAAATCCAAACTTCTTGCCATGAAGTTAAATGCCTTACATGCCCTGGTTTCTGTCTCATTATCCACTTTTTTTTCTGCTCTACGTTATTTTGTGTTCACTCTGCTCCAGCCACACACAACTTCTTTCAGTTTCTTAAACCAATTTAACTTCTTTTACCTAAAAATATTCGCATTTGCAGACTCTTGGCATGGATTCTTCTCTAGTGGATCTCAAAAGTCATTTATTCAAAGAAAACTTTTTTGATCACTCTGTTTAATGTAGAGCTACCATGACCCTTTGTATTTTCTTCATAGAAAATTATGCTTTCAATGGTATTTATGTGCTATGTATTTGCATGTGTATGTCAGTTTATGTCTAGGCACATATACCATCTACTCCCTTTATGGCATATAAAATAAAGGAGGGCCTATTGGTAAGCATTTTTTCTGTATTGTCCACTAATATACATCCCAGGCCTAGCAAAGAAGGCACTTATGATAATATTAGATGGGTGAAAAAAATGATATTTAAGGTTGGACTCAGTTGTTGCTCTTTTGTAAATCACGATATTTATTATATTATCATGTATACAGGATTACATAAGTTAAATCATGAATCAAAAAAATGTTGAAATTGTCATATTTTCAGAGTTTATGTTTTACATTTCTGATTAACTGACAGTTAAATTATGATGAATTTAAATCCATAAAGAATTCTGTGAGGTCAAAAAATGTATACAAATTTAAACTGTTTAATCAAAATTAGTGCAAGTGTATTTATCTAAATCATTTTATTAACACTCTGTGGTATATAGGAAAAGAAGAATGTATTCCAAGTATATAGTGATTATTTATGCATTTGTAAAAGCTAGTTAAATGGATTTCATTATAAGTAAGTTCTTGATAATAAGGGAAGATGGCTCTTTGACAATGAAGATCAAAATACCCAGTCAAGAGCACAGATGGTTCAATTAACAGAAAAAATAAGTTTCTTTTATTAAATGCATCTTCACCCTATTCATCTGAATTTTGCCCTAATTCCATAAAAGTTGTATTCATCCTAACATGGGGATAAATTGGCAAGATATGCTTGAAAGTCTTATGCAGACTTTAGAAAGCCACATCTGTTGGTGCTCCCATAATCTTATTTAGAAAGATTACCTCACAACAGATGTTCATGGGTATTTTGGAGAATAAAATACTACAATCATGTAATGTGTACTTCCATAAAAATTTAGGCCAAAAAAGTCTATTATAGATTGTTTATATGTCTAAAATATCAAGAAAATTCATCATTATCGCCAAATACCTTAGAATATATTTCCTACAAGTAAGTACATTTTTTTGTATAACTGAAATGCAATTGTCAAAGTCAGAAAATCATTAGTAAATTACTACCATATAATCGTCATCTATAACTCATACTTTGCCTAGATTTCTAGTAATATCTTTAAGGGAGAATATTCCAGACTAGAGCCATGTATTGCTTTTATTTATTATTTCTATATAGTCTATCTTAAAAAATACTTAATTTTTTTAACTTTAATTTTTATAATCTTGGAAGCTTTGAAGATTATAGGTCAGATATTTTTACAAGTTCTTGTATTTAGATTGTCAAATGCTTCTTCATAACTACTTTAAGGTATGCATATTTAGTGGAATATCATAGAAGTGAATTTTTTTCTAATTATATGCTATTATTTGACACACATGAGTGGCCACACTTTTTCTATTAGACACACTATTAGTGATGTTAACTCCAATTATTTGATTAAGGTAAGTTGACCAATCTTCTCCATTCTAAAATCGTTCTCTTCCCCTTTGCCATTAATAGCTAATACTGAAACTGTGTATTATATTACGTTCATCATTAAAATTTAATTTATTTATTTATGGATTCAATGTTTTCTTTTATTTGTAATGTCTTATAATTTGTTACTAATATTTTCTTCCCCTGGTGAAAGTGTTCTGATTTTGCGAGTGAGTGTCCCTTAAAGCTGGTTTCAGTGTCGTTTTTTTTGTTTGTTTGTTTGTTTTGTTTTTGACAGAATCTCACTCTGTTGCCTAGGCTGGAGTGCAGTGGGGCTATCTTGGCTCACTGCAGCCTCCGCCTCCCAGGCTGAAATGATCCTCTCATCTCAGCCTCTCGAGTAGCTGGGACTACAAATGCTCACCACCACGCCCTATTAATTTTTGTATTTTTAGTAGAGATGAAGTTTCCCCATGTTGGCCAGGCAGGTCTCAAACCCCTGATCTCAAGTGATCTGCCTGCCTCAGCCTCCCAGAGTGCTGGAATTACAGGCATAAGCCACCATGCCCAGCCTGGTTTCTGTGTCTTTTTGATGTTTCCCTTCATTCTTTAACTACTGCCTTGATATTTTGCAAAAAGAACATTCTACGAAAGATATTTTCTCTGCCCAGCCTTCAAATCAGATATTTTACCAAAAAGTCCTTGTTACTTTAAGTGGAGGAAAACATTTTGAAACCAAGTTCTATATCCCAAGTGTGTCCATTGTTACTAAATTGTCACTGCTCTCAGGTCCTCTTATTGAACAAAATGAAGGAAAATATGTATGGACACACATGCACACATACATTTATATGTTTATTTACATTACTGCTGTCCAATATAATTTTTTTATTATTTTTAAATTTTTTTTTTAATTTTACATTGGTAAAAACACTTAACATGAGATCTTCCCTCTTAGTCAATTTTTAAGTGTACAATACAGTGCCAGCTTTTGCTCAGGGCAACAGGCTGAGTTTCTCCAGCATTCAGTGGAGTCCAATCCTATCATTTTCAACAAGATCTGAATTCCAACCTTGGAGAGTCCATATTCTCCTTTCCCAGTTTATTCCTTTTTTGAGCACTACACCCCAGCTCTAAGGGTTTATTTATAATTTTATTTGTTACTTTATATTAATTATCCTCTGTTCAAGTCACTGCATAGTTTATATCTCCTGACTGGACCTTAACTGATAAAGCAAATAAATAAATACAGCTCTGCTGGGGTACTTGGGTGTATTTATAGGAATGAGCTGTGTGTGTGTGCATGCACGTGTATACACACATACAGACACACAAACACACCCTATCTATATTTATATCTATTTACATTCTATGCTGTTCAATACACTACTAACTCATTACTAACCACATGTTATTATTGAATACTTAAAATGAGGCTTTCTTGAGATAAAATTAAATATTTAATTTTAATTAATTATTAATTAATATTTATACACATTGCCATAAACATATCAATTTAAAACCACATTTATTTGCATATCTATCTGTAAATTCAATCCAATGCCATAGGGATTTTTCTAGTGATCATGGTTTCCATATTTGCACTCCCTTGCTCACCACATCCTTACTCATTTACATACTCGGTCAATCCCCTTGTGTGTACTCAATCTCTTGTCATTCTCTCCTCACTTCAACTGTGCTTTTGAATCACTCATTGGGTTGCCACGTTTGCACTTTAATAGATGCTGCTGCTCTCAAGCAGGTGCTCTTCTCACTCTGAAACATATCCAGAGCCATGCTAGTACAGCCTCATTAGCCCGCTTGTTCTCTAATACACTACACTTAGAAGCCTTCATAAGGACATAAGATCCTAATTCTTCTCAGTCTCTAATACTCCATCACAATGGCCTTCCACGTGGACACACTTCTCACTGCACTTAGTATATTTTATGATGTACCAGGGTGCCTTTCCTTAGAGATGTCATCCTCATGCCAGTTGGATTGTATGCACAGAGGCATCCTCTTTTGCAGATGCCCTCCTTACCCTAGACTTTTATACCTTGTGCTGGACTGCCCATCATGCATACTCTACTAACCTTGGTCAGGATTTCACACCCTGTTCTGGGCTATGATATATTTAGCCTCTGTTTTGGAGACAGATCATTCTGTTACTGTCTCTCAAATAATGTCTTCGGACTTAATTTTTCAGCGTGGAAATGAAAAGGAACGAAAAAATCGGCAGAGTTATTCTTGCTATTTTACTTTGTTGTCATTATTTTTGATCTATTATTGTATTAGGCCATTCTTGCATTGCTATAAAGAAATACCTGAGTCTGGGTAATTAATAAAGAAAATAAGTTTAATTGAGTCACAGTTCTTCAGACAGTACAAGAAGCATGACGGTAGCATCTGCTTCTAGGGAGGGCCTGCAAAGGCTTATAATCATGGTGGAAGGCAAAGGGGTAGCAAGCGTCTCACATGGTGAGAGTGGGAGCAAGAGAGAAAGGAGAGAGGCACGACATACTTATAAGCATCCAGATGTCACAGGAACTCAGAGAGAGAACTCACTCATCATAAAGAGGATGGCACTAACCCATTCATTAAGGACATGACCCCAAGACGAAAATACCTCCCAGCATCTCCACTTCCAACACTGGGGATTACATTTTGACATGAGATTTGGAAGGGCCAAAAATCTGAATTATATCAATCACTAACTGACATATCAATATTATCAATGTCATTAAGCTATGATGGTGGGTTTATCTATTTACTTTTTCTATTTTATCAATTTATTTTCTCTATATTTTGAGGCATTTTATTATTAGTAGCATACAGGTAAAATATAACGTTTTCTTAGAAAACAAAACTCTTATCATAGAGTGACTGTCTTCATTTCAAATAATAATTTTGTCATAAAGTCTATGTTACTTGATTAATGAACTCTTCCAATTCTATTTTCTTTATATATATACACATATATTTTTGTTACTATAGTTTAAGTTCTAGGGTACATGTGCACAAAGTGCAGGTTTGTTACATACGTATACATGTGCCATGTTGGTTTGCTGCACTCATCAACTCGTCATTTACATTAGGTATTTCTCGTAATGCTAATCCTCCACCAGCCACCCACCCTACGACAGGCCCCAGTGTGTGATATTCCCCGCCCATGTGTCCAAGTATTCTCATTGTTCAATTTCCACCTATGACCAAGAACATGTGGTGTTTGGTTTTCTGTCCTTGTGACAGTTTGCTGAGAATTATGGTTTCGAACTTCATCCATGTCCCTGCAAAGGACATGAACTCATCCTTTTTAATGGATGCATGGTATTCCTTGGTGTATATGTGCCACATTTTGTTAATCCAGTCTATCATTGATGGACATTTGGGTTGGTTCCAAGTCTTTGCTATTGTGAATAATGTCGCAATAAACATACGTGTGTATGTGTCTTTATAGTAGCAATACTATTTTCTTATTATTAGTCTAAATGTCTTTTTTTATCTTTTTAGTTTGAATTTTGTGGCTAATTATCCTCTAACGTTTTCACTGAAAATAGAATACATATGAGTGCTTTCTTTTCTTAATCTAGTTTGAAGATTTTCACTAAGTTTTCAATGATTGAAGATCTTTATAAACAAGATCTTTGTTCTTGTTTAGTTAATATTCACTCCACCATCCCATCATGCTAGGAGTATGCTTTTCCACTCCATTACATAGCTTGGCTATGTGATTAGCTTAGGCCTGTGGCATTGTGTGGAAATGACAGTCTGCCTAATTCAGTAGAATTTTAAGAAGCCTAGTATCGCGGAACCTGCCCCGAAGTCACGTAGGGGCTTTTCTATTTTCCCTAAGCATCGGCCGGTTTGAGAAATTAAGGGACGGAGTACAAAAGAGAGAAATTTTAAAGCTGGGCGTCCAGGGGAGACATCACATGTCAGTAGGTTCTGTGATGCCCCACAAACCACAAAACCAGCAAGTTTTTATTAGGGACTTTCAAAAGGAGAGGGAGTATATGAATAGGTGTGGGTCACAGGGATCACGTAATTCACAAGGTAATAGAATATCAGAAGGCAAATGGAGGCAGTGCAAGATCACAGGACCACAGGACTGGGGCGAAATTAAAATTGCTAATGAAGTTTCAGGCACCATTGTCCTTGATAACATCTTATCAGGAGACAGGGTTTTGAGAGCAACTGGTCTGACCAAAATTTATTCGGCAGGAATTTCCTCTTCCTAATAAGCCTGGGAGCACTATGGGAGACTGGGGTCTACTTCACCCCTACAGTTTCGACCATAGAAGACGGCCACACCCAAGGGGGCCATGTATAAACCCACCCCCAGGTGTGTATTCTCTTTCCCAGGGATGTTTCTTGCTGAGAAAAAGAATTCAACGATATTTCTCCCATTTGCTTTTGAAAGAAGAGAAATATGGCTCTGTTCCACCCGGCTCATCAGCGGTCAGAGTTTAAGGTTCTCTCTCTTATTCCCTGAACAATTGCTGTTATCCTGTTCTTTTTCAGGTGCCCAGATTTCATATTGTTCAAACACACATGCTCTACAATTTGTGCAGTTAACACAATTATCACAGGGTCCTGAGGTGACATACATCCTCCTCAGCTGACAGGATTAAGAGATTAAAGTAAAGACAGGCATAGAAAATCACAAGGGTATTGACTGGGGAAGTGATAAGTGTCCATGAAATCTTCACAATTTATGTTTAGAGATTGCAGTAAAGACAGGCATAAGAAATTATAAAAGTATTAATTTGGGGAATTAATAAATGTCCATGAAATCTTCACAATTCATGTTCTTCTGCCATGGCTTCAGCCAGTCCCTCTGTTTGGGATCCCTGACTTCCCTCAACAGCCTGGAAGTGTTTATTTGTCATTGCCCTCTGACATGAGAGCAACAGGTTCCATATAGCAGCTGGTTCTTCAGCTTACCGGTAGAATCAAGGAGGCCTAGGGACCACATCTGGACCCAATATGATACTCAAAGAAGGGTGTCTCCAATCAGCAGCAAGGTCAGTGAGCTCATACTAATAATGTTTGTTATTGTAAGCCATGCTTTTTTATTTTTATAAATAATATAAAACAGCAGAAGCTGAATAATTTAGTATTTGATAGAGAAGTGATAAAAGAGAAAATGAGGAATCCAGAAATTCTGATATTTGAAAGATAAACTCTTGAGACAAACATCACATGTTGTATTAAGAACTATTATATTAAGACACCTCTGACTGTATTGATTTGTTCCCCAAAGAGATATGTTCTTTTTTAAAATAAAGCTCAAGTAAAAGGAACTGAGGACATGCTAACACTAATGTCTTCTACGTTTAAAGAATCTGTATTCAAGTGAGGAGAACAACATTTATTGAAAAGAATTATGCTTATGGTGTGACTGGAATTAATAAAAGAACAAATTATAATAATTAAGGAAAAATTAATTACATTTTCAGACAGATGGATGACCAAAATCACAATCTTAGGTGAAGTAAGACTGACAATTTGAGATGGAAATTTGCTTTTGCACATTCAGTACTTTATGGCCAGAATCAAACTGAAAAAGTTGCTCAGTGAGCAAAGAACAAATATTCTCTAACACATTTTCAAATATGTTGAAGTAATATAATAAAACAGAAATGCTCAGAGGGTGGAGGCCAAACCCATAAAGAATAATGTCCTGGCAAGCTACTAACAAGGAACAGTATTAGGGCCTAATCAGAAGACTCAGGATTTCTACAGATTTCAGCTGTGCGATTTTATCTCTTCCACTTCTGGAACAGGACCTTGTTTCACAAACATTGCATTGCATATCTTTCTTTTTCTCTCCTTTTTTTTCTTTACTTTTTCCTATTTATTTTCTTCCTCTTTTTCATTTCTTTTTTCTTTTTTCCCATTTTTTTGTTGTTGTTCTTAAATTTCAAGTTCAAAAGGGGTGTCTTCTAGATCTTATGTAGAAATCATTTAAAAAAAGACTCTGAACTGTAATTTTGATTGGTTGATACTTTTGGAATATCATTCTTAGGTTTAAATAATTGGTTTTTATATAGAAGGGCAGAAACTAAATATATGTGACTCAAATAGAAGCTTTTGCCAAATCTATTATTTTGTAGCAAAATTCACTCTTCCTCCCTGTAATCTCAACAGAAGTCATATATATTCCCTGCCTTACTGATGTGGTTTCTCATTGGGAGTTGTTTTGACAGTGTGGAAGGAGTCAAGAATGTGCCAGTCCTAAATAGAGATGTTAAGATGTACTATGAATTGGTTTGCTAGGGCTGGCATAACAAAAGACCACAAACTAGGTGTCTTCAACAACAAAACTTTATGTATTTATAATTTTACAGCCTGGAAATACAAGATCAAGATGCTAGCAGGTTTAACTTCTCCTGAGGCATCCCTCCTTGGCTTGCAGAATGGCTGCTTCTGTGTCCTCATATGACCTTTCCTCTGTCAGTATGCATTTCTGCTGTCTCTTCCATTTTTGTAAAGGGGACTAGTCATACTGAATTAAGGGCCCCACTCCCGTGAATTCATTTAACGTTAATTATATTTTTAAAGGATCTGTCTTCAAATACAGTCACATTGATAATTAGGACTTCAGCATATGAATTTCGAGGAGACAAAATTAAGTACATAACACATTAAAACCATCACTTTGTGTGTATGCCAAGATAGAAGATTTCTTTTTTCATTTTGGGAACAGGAATGAGAACACAAATAGAGCAAACCAAACATGCCTGAGGTCTTCTGAAGTGGAGTCATTGTAGCCAAGTGCAATTCTTTTTTTTAAATTTATCACCCAGCCCAAAATGTCATAACTGCAAAATTTTGATTGAGAAACAAATGTATAAGTCAATGGTAATTTTTACAAAATGTATTAGAGCAAAATTAACATTTATTATTTCTATTTGTCCTAGTTTTCTATATGTAATTTTTCATCTATTTTAATTTTTATTAATATTTTGTGTTAAAAATTATACTTCCTCTCTATTGAGAAAATTGCATCGAGTTAATTTGAATTCCATTTCGTAGCTATAGTATAATTAATATCTATATTGATAAGTTTTAATAATATAGCACGTATGCTATTTGATATGATATATCAATATACTCTATTTTTTAGTAAGCAAAAATTAGCATAATATTATATAATGTGAAATTTTTACACTCATGGTTAATACTATCATTTCTAATAAGCTTACTTTTTCATTCTTTAACTGATAATAACCCCATTGTTTAACTGATGTCTAATCTTCACTTTGATACTATGTTTATCTCTCAGTGATTAAACCATCTACTTCTATATTTGAAGCAAAATATCTTAAACCAATGTCATCTACTGCAAGCAGTTAAAATATTCCCACATTTAGTCAGTAGAATTTTCAACTTGTAAACTCATTCTGAAAAATAAAAATAGGCATGACAGAATATGCTGTGAAAACATTTCAATATTGGTAATTATTTCTCTCTTGCAAGTTATAATAGGTTTTCATTGCAAGCATCTATTCTTCAGTATATAAATTCTGTTTATGTATTTCTCACTTCCATTTAGAGTTAGCAGATGATTCCCATTTCTTATTTTCAGTAATGAGACTTCTTAAGCCAGAGTAACATTTAACACTAGTTTTTCTATTTTATAGTGATACTTACAAAGGCACAGGCAATAATCTATGGGACAATCGATGCTTTCTACAATATTATACTGAGCTAAACAAAGGAATCTATCAAGTATTCCTGGCTTATAGGTCATTCCGGTTTACAAATTTTGGAATCAACAATTAATTATTGATGTTCACCTATTTAATAAAAATACATCTTAAAAAGAAAATTTTATTTGTGTACACTGAAGAAAATCATGTAACATTTTACATATTTTATTTGTTTCTTATTATGGGATTTAATCTATACATGAAGATTTGAAAGCTAAAAGTATTTAATATTAGACAAGAAATCATTTAAGCAACTGCGTCTGCAGTCTCCATTTGGACATCCTTATTTTTCTCTTTATGAAATATATGATTTATTAGACCAAGCTTTCTCTCCCTGAAACTGTAGTTTTACCAGGCTAATGGATAGGAATGATAGGAACTGCATCCTCTTTCTTATTCTGTGTAAAGCAAACAAAGGAAAGAAAAGCTGACAGGATTTCAATAGTGTCAATTAAGGAGCAATTGCAATGATGAAAAGCACAAGGCAATGGCATTCTTGACAAGCTGACAATACCTACGACTCTTGATAGAAATCACTTTGATTCTGGGTGACTAGCATAAGGTGATGTCTGACAGCTGATTTATACAAGCAACTAAAGAAGACAGTAAGAGAGAAGTGAACATATTAAAGACTAAGAAATTAATAGACCGTAAGGAATGGTGATGGAAATCTAATTTTCCCTGCAGCCACCATAATAACACTTCCCCTTGTATTTAGAGTTCTTTCTTACATTTCTAAAACAAGTAAGCCTGGGAGAAAAAAATAATATAATTAGCTACATAATCATTTCTTTAGTTGTGTATTATTTATTATTTCCTTTCACTAGAATGTTATCCCCAAAGGTCAAATATTTTTTGTCTGATTCATTGAGCACCGTAGCCTTAAGCAATGGAATAGGACCTTGTATATAATACATATAATAAACATTTTTAATGGATGAATGAGGTAAAAAAAATGGTGAAATTGTACTCAACTGTCAATTATTTTACAAGGAAGTCATGTCAGTGGTATATGTAAATGTTTAAGACAATATATAAACAGCGAATGAAAATTTAGTTTCTGTACAGGTGTTGAAAATATATAGGTAAAGTATTAGGATAGTCTATATATCCTTATTATCCTGTATGTGTGTTATATTCAATATGTTAATGATTGTATTATGGAACTATACTTTTTTTAAGTGTTAAATTTCTCAGTCCAGAAAGTGAAAGCTCTTGTACCCCAATAACCATGTCACCATTCCCTCTTGAATACATAAATGACTAAAATTCTCAGCCCTTCTATAGTCAAGTAAGATTATGTGATTAATGCAGACCAATGAACAATGATAAGTGGTATTAATTGTATTAACTATCTCAAAAATGACATTGATGTATTATGAACTTTAAAAGAAAAAAAATTGCAATTATTTTTGAAAATATTTCCTGGGCATGAAATCTACTAAGATGCAACTACTAGTTTAATTTTTGAATTATTCTTTTTTCCTCATAATTTGTATCACATTTCATGTTCCTTTTTAATGGGGAACATTGCAGGAACATTTGCATTTGAGTTCTTCAAAATTTGGTTAACCTTTGAAAAGAATAAAAAAGAGTTATTCAGTTGGAGCTAGTGTGTGTTTAACTGCATCTGAATGTGGATACCGCAACAATCATTTGTAGTACATATGGAAACAATGTCAACATTTGTCAACAGAACAACACGTTTTTAAAAAAGAAAAGAAGAATGAAAGAGATTATTACAGCAGATAAGTATTCAAGAAATCAAACAATGATTTAGTGTGATTCTATGGGAATTACTAGAAAATAAGGAAAAACCAAGATCTGTTTTGAGATGTGAAGATAAGGAAAATTGACTATGAAAAATAGCGGAGGTTTCTAAATTTGATACTCTGTGTAGTTGAGTATGTAGATACATGTGTGAAAATACATTTCTGGGAAAGATGCAATCTAAAGATACTATTCTGGATTTTAAATGTTTATTATTACATTCTGAGTGGACATATTTCCTACAGCAGGCACAGAATGTTGGTGCATAATCTTTTTAGAACTTCCACAGAATGACAACAAAAAGAAATATAACAGATAACCACTTTGACGGGTTTCTATTCATTTCTTTTCCTTTTTGTATGTTTTGTATATAGACGTAACTTAAATACTAATTTTAAAACATACATTGGACTCAGCAAGCTCTTCTTGTATTTTTTAAAACCTTAAATTCAAAAAGAAATCCCAGTATAAAAATATTGAACAGTCAATGTAACAAAACATGTCTTTGTAGTTAAAACTCTTGACCAAATTTTAAACTTTAGCATCTTATTTTCATTGATTGCCAATTGAACTGTGATAGTGAGCATATTAGTTAGTATTGCTTATATATCTGTATACACTCACACACATATACAGATATACACATACATCTTTATTGGTTCTGCTTTTTTGCTCTGCGCACACACACAGACACAGGCATACACACAGAGAGAAATGTTTGTTTTAAAGAATTATCTTACACTGTTGTGGAGGCTGGCAAGCCCAAAATCTGAAAAGCAGGCAAGCAGACTGGAAATTTAGCTAAGAGTTGATGTTGTGATCTTAATAATTGCTTTTGGTGGGGGGAACCTATTCCTTGCTCTTTAAGACCTTCAACTAATTGGATGAGGCCTACTCATAGAGATATTTCAGTTTACTAAATCTATTCATTTAAATGCTAAAGATACCTTCACATCTTCAGCAACTAGACTGGTGTTTGCTCAAAAAACTAGGTATCATATCCTAGACAAATTAACACAAAAATTAACATATACATTTTTTCTATTTTCAACTTAGCACCCTTGCAATCCTCCTTAAAACATACTAAATCTCCAAATAAGGATGACAACAACTACCAGCCTGACACAACTTACCCTGTGTAAAATAAAAAATGCACTGACTCTTTCCCTACAAGAGGATGCGAAGTTCTTAATGCTCGTCTCTTCTTGATATCCTGTAACTTAAATACTATGATGTAAATTTAACTCTCATATACATGAGATATAAAGTTAATGCATCTTATGTAAAATGAGGGGATAAGACAAGGAAAAAAGAAAACACGTAACACACATAAACACACAAACATATTCATAACAAATTAAGAAAGATGTATTCTTAACAATTACAGTGTTCATTTCTAGAACTATCAAGTGGCTATAGCTATTATTTATAATTACCTTCTTCCACTACTTATTCAATATTCCCTTTGCCTTCAGAAAGTACATCAGCTGGTCATTGTTCTTTACTTGATGGGGTTACCCAAACTTTCATTCCTGAATGGCTTCGCCGTTAGTAGCTCTGCATGAATTGATTTATAGTTTTTCATTGACTTTAATCACAGTGTATAATAATAGGAAGAGATAACTTATGGGATTGCCTGTATTGAAGAAATACTCTTCCTTACCTTAATTGTATAAAAGTAGTTCAACTTCCTCTTAGTAATCAGAATTAATCACCTTATCTAGTACAGTATGTCTATTCTAAGCATGCATTTTGGAACTGGGCAAATATTCACAGGATGTATTTCGGAACCACTGAACGCATATTTAGATAGTCCTAAGCTAGAACTCTATTTATCTCTTAAACTCCATCAGCCCTCCATCAGCCCTTACTCTGACTGTTGGACCACAGTGATGTTCTTGGTCTCCTGAAATTAGAGTTTGTCAGAATGGGTGTCCAGTGATCCCTCCAAAGCTTGAACATTTCTTTTTCCCCTCTGGACAGTCACCCTGTTACAAGGCCCTTAGTTCCTTTGTGGAAGACACGGAGAAGGATTGAGTATAAATGTGGCAGAACAGGGGGCTTCTTCCTCAACATGACTAAGCCGCCCCTTCATTCAAAAGATTTTGGATTTGCAAACTGGCTCAATTCTGAAAATTGAATGAGAGTCTGTGACTCTGTTTCTATGATCCATATTTCACTTATTTTCATTTGACCTAGAACTTTTCCACTTATCAAGTAAAATGATGTGTATACTGTCCCAACTTCTAGGGACACAATGATCGTCTAGCCAATGCTTTAGGGTTTTGCAAGTGAAAATAATTAGATTTTTTCTCTGGCTCTTTTGTCCATTACAGTAACCTCATCCACTTTGTCAATTAAATGCTGCCTCTTGGCCCCTGTTACCCTAAGATACAGTTATTGCATTTAGGTTTCTCAATCAGAGACAGCAGTTTCCACTGTAATTTCTGACTTAAAGAGAAAAACGAAGAACAAAGGAAACTGTACAACTAAGAGATCCACTTGGTAGAAGATAATGTGAAAATCAATAGTTATTCACCATGTTATATTTTTATATTTCAAATGAGATTAATATACAAATAACATTCGTGTGATTTTCTACGTGATAATATTTTCTATAATAACATTTAATATTAAAATATTCCATGTTTTTCTTTGAAGTTTTGAATTTCAATTTGGTTAAAATTACCAATTGCACTAATTAGTCTAATAATTTGGTGTTATTTACTATTATATTTCATTTTAATGCAAATATTTTAAGTCCATAAAAGATGTAGAATTTATGTAAGCAGACAGCTAAAATTAGAATTTATTTTAAAACATTTCTTTTTGTGATTTCATAGAAAATGTGGAAAAGTACACAAATATCAATAGAAATTCATAGACTAAAAAATTGGATACTAAACAGAGCATTTAAAAATGTTTCTTAATAATAGTTTTTTCTTTTATTTTAAACATATCTTGTCTTGAAATATTTAAATAATTGATATAGAACAAATCCATCAATACCCTATGGAAATAAACATACATCTGTGCATGTATATATATATATATAAGTATATGTGTGCAACTTACTATATATACAAATCTTATGTATATATACTATGTAGCTGATATATATAGATAGAGATCTAATATCTGATATATATTATATATACTGATAGAGATATAATGTCTGATATATATAATGTAATATATATATATATAAAATATCTGATTATGTGAAAATTTTAGATTCCATTAGGAGTTTATTTGTAACCAGGTTTCTTAACCTGAAATTTTGTGTTTGTTATTCAGGAATTTTGTAAAACTTGAAATTTACATACAAATACTTGCATGCATGTATTTTCCCTTTGTGGAGGGTTGTAAGTTTCTTCAATTTACTATAATTCTATTACAAAATGTGGAATTAAACATTTTTTATAAAAGTAATACTGTTTATTCTTTTCTCATCTTGGAAAACTGGATTAATGAAATCAGTTAAGATTGCCTTTATTACATACTGCTACAAGGCACTTTAAAAGGAATGTTCATGGGTAGTCAGTGTATATATTTACAGCATATATGAGATATGGTGATACAGGAATACAATATGTAATAATTTTATCAGGGTAAATGGGATTAACCATCACCTCAATCATTCATCATTTCTCTGTGTTACAAGCATTCCAATTATACTCCTTCAGTTATTCTAAAAGTTACAATAAATTATTGCTGGTTATGGTCACCTGGTTGTGCCATCAAATACTAGATCTTATTCACTGTATATAATTATATATTTTTACCCATTACCTATTCCCAGTTCCCACCTACCCCACACACTACCATAATCAACCTCTTGTAACCATTATTCTGCTATCTCCATGAGTCAACTGTTTTAATTTTTAGCCCCCTGATGTGGTTTGTCTCTGCGTCCCCACCCAAATCTCACCTTGAATTGTAATCCCCATTATACCCACGTGTCAAGGGCGATACCAGGTGGAGGTAATTGAATCATGGGAGCAGTTTCCCCCATGCTGCTCTCATGATAATGAGTGGGTCTCATGAGATGGATGGTTTTACAAGCCTCTGGCATTTCCCCTGCTTGCACTCATTTTCTCTCCTGTCACCCTGTGAAGTGGTTCCTTCTGCCATTATTGTAAGTTTTCTGAGACCTTCCCAGCTATGCAGAACTGTCAATTAAACCTCTTTTCTTTATAAATTACCCAGTCTTGGGTATTTCTTCATAGCTTTGTGAAAGCAGACAAATACACCATCACAAATGTCTGAGAACAAGTGAAGTTTGTCTTTCTGTGCCTCACTTAGTTCACTTAACATAATGTCCTCCAGTTCCATCTAAGTTGTTGCAAATGCAGCATCTCATTTCTTTTTTACGGATGAATAGTACTCCATTGTGTATATGTATCACATTTTCTTTGTCCGTTCATCTAATGATGAACACTTGAGTTACTTCCAAATCTTGGCTAGTGTGAATAGTGCTGCAATAAACATGGGAAGGCAAATATCTCTTTGATTTGCTGACTTCTTTTATTTGGATATATACAACTACCAGTGGGATTGCTGGGTCATTTGGCATTTCCATTTTTAATTTGTTGAGGAACTTCTGTACTGTTCTCCATGATGGCTATACTAATTTACATTTCCATTAACAGTGTATGAGAGTTCCCATTTCTCCATATCCTTGTCATCGTTTGTTATTGCCTGTCTTTGGATAAAAGACATTTTAACTGGGGTGAGATGATATCGCCTTATAGTTTTGATTTGCATTTCTTTGATGATCAATGATGTTGAGCACCTTTTCATGTATCTGTTTGCCATTTGCGGGACTTATTTAAAAAATAAATAAATAAATAAATAAATGTCTAATCAGAACTTTTGCCCATTTTTAAATCAGATCATCAGATTTTTTCCTATGAAATAGAGCTCCTTGTATATTCTTACTAATCCTTTGTCAGACGGATAATTTGCAAGTATGCTCTCACATTCTGTAAGTTGTCTCTTCACTTTGTTGATTGTTTCCTTTGCTGTGCAGAAGCTTTTAAACTTGTTATTCCATTTGTCCATTTTTGCTTTGGTTGTCTGTCTTTGGGGGTATTACTCAAGAAATCTTTGACCAAACCAATGTACTAAAAATTTCTGCAGTTTTCTTTTAGTGGTTTCATAGTTTTAGGTATTAGATTTAAGTCTTCAATCCACTTTGACTGGATTCCTGTATACGGAGAGAGATAGAGATCTAATTTCATTCTTCTGCATATACATATGCAGTTTTCCCAGCACCATTAATTGAAGATACTGTCCTTTTCCCAAGGTATATTATTGGTATCTTTGTTGAAAATTAGTTCACTGTAGATGTATGGATTTATTTCTTGTTGCTTTATACTGTGCCATTGGTCCATGTGTCTGTTTTTATGCCAATATCACACTGTTTTACTTACTACAGCTCTGTAGTATAATTTGAAGTCAAGTAATGTAATTCTTTCAGTTTTGATCTTGTTTCTCAATAAGGCTTTTGATGTGGTAAGTCTTTTGTGATTCCATTAAATTTTAAGATTATTTTTCCTATTACTATGAAGAATGTCTTGGTATTTTGATAGGGATGGCACTGAATTTGTAGATTGCTTTGGGTAGTACAGACTTTTTAACAATAGTGATTTTTCAAATATATAAACATGAAATATCTTTCCTTTTTTGTGTGTCCTCTTTAATTTCTTGAATCAGTGTTTTTTAATTTTCATTGGAGATATCATTTACTTTTTTGGTTAAATTTATTCCTAGCTATCTTATTTTATTTGCAGCCATTGCAAATTGTATTACTTTCTTAACTTTTTTCAGAATCTTTACTGTTGGCACATAGAATAGCTACTGGTTTTTGTATGTTGATTTTGTATTCTGCAACTTTACTGAAGTTGTTTATCAGTCCAGATAGCTTTTTGAAGAAGTCTCTAGGTTTTTCAAATTACAACATCATACCATCTGCAAAAAAGGATAATTTGATGTCTTCCTGTTTGATTTCTCTTGTATGATTGCTATAGCTGGGACTTTCGGTACTTTCTTGAATAACAGTGGTGAAAGTGGGCATCATTGTCTTGTTTCACATCTTAGAGGAAAGACTTTCAGTTTTTTTCTCATTTAATATGATATTAGCTGTGAGTCTGTCATACATGGTTTTTATTGTGTTGAAAAATGTTTTTTCTACGCCCAGTTTTTAAAAATTTTTTTGTTATTATATATGGGTTTAATTTTATCAAATGTTTTTTTCAGCATCATTGAAATTGTTCTATGATTTTTTGTCCTTCATTCTGCTGATCTGATGTATCACATTGATTTTCATATGTTGAAATAAACTTGTATCCCTGGGATGAATCCCAGTTGGTCGTGATAAATAATCTTTTTAATGGGTTGTTGGGTTTAATTTTCTAACGTTTTGCTGAGGATTTTTGCATCAAAGTTTATCAGAGATATCAGCCTGTAACTTTCTTTTTTGATGTATCTTTGTCTGGTTTTGATACAATGGTAATACTGGACTCAAGAGATATGTTTGGAAGTATTCCTTCCCCCTCTATTTTTTATATAATTTGAGTACAATTGATATTAGGTTTTCTTTAAATGTTTGGTAGAATTCAACAGTGAATCCATCAAATATCATGATTGTCTTTGCTCGGAGATTTTTATTATAGCTTCAATTTCAGTAACTGTTATTCGTCAATTAAGGTTTTGGATTTCTTCATGATTCAATCTTGGTAGAATGTCTTGGAATTGATTCATTTCTTCTAAATTTTTCAAATTATTGGCATATAATTTCTTAGTCTCTAATGATCCTTTTGGTGTCAGCTGTAGTGTCTCCTTTTCACCTCTAAGTGTATTAGATGTCTAATATTAGGCTCTTCTCTCTCTATATATATTTTTTAGTTTGGCTAAAGATTTGTCTTTTTTTGTTTTGTCAAAATTTTGTATTTTTAAAATTTCAACTTCAACTATATTTTCTCTAATCTTTATAATTTTATTATTCTATTAATTTTGTGCTTGCTTGATCTTGCGTTCTAGTTGTTTAAGATGCATTATGGAATTGCGTATTTGAAGGTTTTCTATTTTTTTCAATATGTGCATTTATTGCTACAAATGTTTCTCTTAGTACTGCTTCTGCTGTTTGCCACAGGTTTTGATATATTTTGTTACAACAAATTTTTTAATCTTCTTCTTAATTTCTTCATTGTTACAATGAATTTTTTAATTTTCTTCTTAATTTCTTCATTGACTCGTGGTAGTTAATATTGAGTGTCAACTCGATTGAATTGAAGGATGCAAATTATTGTTCCTGGGTGTGTCTCTGAGGGTGTTGCCAAAGGAGATTAACATTTGAGTCAGTGGACTGGGTAAGGCAGACTCACCCTTAATCTGGGTGGGCACAATTTAATCAGTTGCCAGTGCAGCTAGAATAAAGCAGGCAGAAGTTGGAAGGACCAGATTTGCTATGTCTTCTGACCTTCATCTTTCTTTGCTTCATCCAGCATCGTGCTTGATGCTTCCTGCCCTAAACCATCAACTCCAAGTTCTTCAGCTTTTGGACTCTTGGACTTACACCAGTGGTTTGACAGGGGCTCCTGGGCCTTCAGCCTGTGGCTGAAGGCTTCTCTGTCAGCTTCCCTACTTTTGAAGTTTTGGGACACGTACAGGCTTCCTTGCTCCTCAGCTTGCAGACGGTCTTTGTGGGACTTTATCTCGTCATTGTGTGAGTCAATGCTCTTTAATAAACTCCCTTTCATATATTATGCATCTATCCTATTAATCCTTTCCCTCTAGAGAACCCTGACTAATACAAATTGTTTGTTATTCAGAAGCTTATTGTTTAATTTCCATGTGTTTATATAGTTTTCAAATTCCTCTTATTATTGAATTTTAGTTTTATTCTATTGTGGTCTCAGAAAACACTTTATACAAGTTCAATTTTTTGGGAATTTTTGATGGCTTGTTTTCTGGCCTAACATATAGTCTATCCTTGAGAATGGTCCATGTGCTGAGGAGAATAATGTCTGTTCTGCAGCTATTAGATTAAGTGCTCTGTAAATATATATTAGGCACATTTTTTTCTGTAGCAGGTTAAGCCTGATATTGTTGTTGTTGTTGTTAATTTTCTGTCTGCATAATCTGTCCAATGTTGCAAGATAGGTGTTGAAGTCTCCAAATATTTTTTTGGGGGGATTATGTCTTTTGCTTCAATGATATCTGCTTTGTATATCTGGGTGATCCAGTGTTGGGTACATTATAATTGTTATTTCCTCTTGATGAATTGATCCTTTTATGATTATATAATGATATTCTTTACCTTTTTATAGTTTTTGTCTTGACATCTCTTTTATCTGCTAAAAGTATACTTCTGCTCTTTATTGGTTTCCATTTGCATGGAATATCTTTTTCTAGTCCTTTATTTTTAGTCCATTTCTGTCTATATAAATGAAGTTATGTGTAGGAAAAAGATAATTGGATCTTGTTTTTTCATTAATTCAGGCATTTTGTGTCTTTTGAATGGAGTACTTAGTGTATTTATATTTAATGTTATTATTGATATATAAGGACTTACTACTACCATTTTGTTGTTTCCTGGTTGTTTTTAGATATTTTTGTTCCTTTCTTCCTGTCTTTCTTTTTGTGAATGTGATTTTCTATGGTGCTATCTTTTAATTTCTTTCTTTATATTTTTGTGTATCTGTTATTGGTTTTTTGATTTGAAGATACCTTGAGGCTGGCAAATTACATCCTATAACCTCGTATTTTAAACTGATGACAACTCTAATCACAAAAATTAACAAACAAGCAAAGTAAAAACTAATAACTCTATGCTTTAATTTCATCCCTACACTTTTTAACTTTTTGTTGTTTTTATTTATATCTAATTATATTGTCTATGTCTTAAAAAGTTGTGGTTATTATTGTTGCTAGGTTTGTCTCTCCGTCTTCCTACTTGAGATATTAGTAGTTTTCACACCAGAGTTAGTGTTATAATTTTTGGTATTTGTCTGTATACTTACTGTTACCAGTGAGTTTCATACTTTCAGATGATTTCCTTCAGCTCATTAACACCCATTTTTTCAGATTGAGTAACTTCCTTGACCATTTCTGTAATACAGTTCTGGTATTGATGAAATTCTTCGGCTTTTGTTTGTCTTGGAGAGTATTTATTTCTTCTTTATGTTTAAAGGATATTTTCACTGAATATAATATATTAGGATAAAAGTTGTTGTTGTTTCCTTCAAAGCTTTAAATACATTGTGTCACTCTCTCCTGGACTGTAATGTTTCCACTAAGAAATCTGCTGTCAGTCTTATTTGAGCTGATTTATAGTTTTTTTTTCTTTTCTATTTCTGCTTTTAAGATACTTTCTTTTCCTTTACTTTTGGTAGTTTGATTATTAAATGTCTTGAGGTAGTTTTACTTGGGATAAATCTGCTTGGTATTCTCTATAACCTTCTTGTATTGGAATAGTGATATATTTCTCTGGCTTTGGAAGTTTTCTATTATTATCCCTTTAAATAAACTTTCTATACCTAACACTTTTTCTACCTCTCCTTTAAGACCAAGATCTTAGATTTGTCTATTCTGAGGCTCTTTTCTAGATTCTATAGGCATGCATCATTATTTTTTATTCTTTTTTCTTTTGTCTCCTCTTACTGTGTATTTTCAAAAACTCTGTTATCAAGGTCACCGATTCTTTCTTCAGCTTAATTCTGCTGTTGAGAGCCTCTGTTGCATACTTCAGTTTTTTAACACATTTTTTCAGCTTCTGAATTTCTGCTTTATTCTTTTTAATTATTTTAATCTCTTTGTTAAATTTACCTGATGAGATTCTGAATTCTTTCTCTGCGGTATCTTGAATTTTGTTGAGCTCCCTCAAAACAGCTATTCTGAATTATCTGCCTAGAAAGTCACATATCTCGGTTACCCTGGAATTGGTCACTGGTGCTTTATTTAATCCATTTGGTAAGGTCATGTTTTCTTGGATGGTCTTGATGCTTGTGGATGTTTATCATTGTTTGGGCATTGAAGAATTAGGTATTTATTGTAATATTTGCAGCCTGTGTTTATTTGTATTTGTCCTTCTTGAGAAGCCTTTCCAAGTGTTCAAAGGGAATTGAGTGTTGTGATCTAAATATTTGGTTCTGCACTCATATGTACATTAGGGGGAACCCCAAGCCCTGTAATGCTGTGACTCTAGCAGACTCATGGACGTACCTCTTTGATGGTCTTGCATAAGGTATAAAATAATTCACTGGATTAAAAGGCAGAGTCTTTTCTTTTCTTTGCTTACTTTCTCCTCCCCAAAACAGTCTCTCATCCCATGCTGAGCTGCCTGGAATTGGGATAAGAGTGTTACAAAAACTCCTGTGGCCACAACACTGGGACTGTGCTGGGACACACCTGAAGCCAATACAATACTGAGTATTACCCAAGGCCTGTGGCGACTTGCGGCTCAGCTGGTACTAAAGTTTCAAGACTAAGTCTCCTTTACTTTTTTCTTTACTTTCTGCAAGCAGAGGTAGTCTCTCCCTGTGACTACCGCAGCTGAAAATTGCTGGGTCACACCTGAAGCCTGCACAATACTAAATTTTGCCCGAGGCCTGTGGGGACTGCTGCCCAACTGTTGCTGATATTTATTCAAGGCCCAAAGGCTCTTTTGTTAGCCGGTGGTGAATTCTGCAAGAACAGAATCCTTTTCAGGGAAGTGGTTTCCCTTCTGGTCCAAGGTAGGTCTAGAAGTGTAATCCAGGAGCTATGGCCTGGAATGGGGGCTTCAGGACTCTGCCTGGTGCTGTTTTTCACTGTAGCTCAGCTGGTATCCCCAATGTCAAGACAAAGTACTTTAGGCTCTTTCCTCTCCTTCTGGAGCTATAAGCTGCACTGCCTGGAGTTGGAAGAGGGGTGATGCAAGCACTCCCTTGGCCACTCCAACTCATGCCTCACTAGGTTGTGTGCACCCCAAATCCACTGGCTCTGAGCCCAGCAGAGCACCATGACTTGCCCAGGAATTGCAATCCTTTTATCTTGATATGATGTAAAAACCAGGTACTGAGATTACTAACCCAATTTTTGTTTCTTATGAAGGTACTTTCCTGTGTGGATAGTTGTTAAATTTGCTGTTCCTGTGTATCGGATGATTGCTAGAGGCTTCATTTTGGCCATCTTGCTCTGCTTCCCCATATGGTACTTTTTAAAATTCTAAACAGTTGTCTGCCCAAAGAGCCTTGGGCTTGTTTGAGGTGTCATATTTAGTGTAAGTATTTATCTTCATAGTCTGAGGCCATGTAAATAAACAGATCAGGTGTGTGAAAAGTCAGGATTGTCTTTATTACCTACTGTCATAAGGTATTCTTTTTTTTGAATTTTAAATATTTGTCTGCTCAAAGAGTCATGGGCTGGTTTGAGGTATTATATTTAGCCTAAGTATTCATCTCCACAGTTTGGGACCATGGAAATAAACAGATGAAGAGAGTAACAGGCCAGAGTCAGATATAATAATTTCACACTGAAGCACATAAAAATGCCTATATTATGTAAAGTAGGACTCTGTCCTCTCTAAATCTACAGTTTTATGACCTATAATTATTTCATATGGGTGGTAGAAATAGTTTGCTAGAATATCATTCTTTATAGCCGGAAAAAGAACTCTCAAAATTCACAGAATAATTTAAAATTAGCATATATTTAAAGCATGTAAATGGCAACATTATTGTTTGAAGCAAAACAAATTTTTTCTGTTTAAAATAGTTATTTGAAACAACATCAATTTTCATGCATATTGGCAGCATACACAGGGCAAAGATCTTTTCAGTACTTCTTAATCTAAGAGTGCTAGTGTCAGAGTGATACTTCATGAAATGCACCATACTGGGGAATCTGACCATGTTTGATTTTCAGTAGTATCATTGAGTCTCCTGTTCACCAGCACTCCCAAACCACTATCTAGAAAGAATGCATTTTTACTAGCAGTTTGTTTGCTTCTATTCCTTGTTTTTACACTTTCCTTTTTTCTGTTCTGATTTTTTCTGCTTCCTCACAAACATTAGTAATTTATAGTTTACTTACATGTTCCACATAATTCCACTAATAATATCTCTAATCCAAATAAAAAAATTAGTTGAGGTTGAAATCATTAAGATTTAAGAAATTTATAATGCAATAAGTGATATTGATAACATAAAAATCCTTTTCGTAAATATTTACTTTGTAAATCTAAAACTAATAAAATACATAATTTGCTTTGCCTAATAAAATCATTTGTTTTACTATATAGCAAATTAAATGGGCTGCACAATGAAATATTAGTACTGTAAATGCATTCGGTAAAAATACTAACGGGAATAGAAATGACACAGGATTTGGTGGTGCTTTGCCAGCCAGAAATCTCTTTGGTCGGTGGTGTCTCTGCCCGGGCTTTGCTCGTGCTTGCTGGGCTCACTCTGTCCACTCAGTCGGGCAAGCTGTGCTTGGCTATTGCTACCAGCCGGGATCCTGCACCCACCGTGACTCCGGGCTTAGCCTACAGCTGATCTGGGTGTGCCATGACCAGCTTCTGTCTTGGGTGCCAGTGTTTGGATGAAGGGGATGTGACAGCGACCAAAAACTCTCAGATACCAGCAACCATGGAGCCCCAAGGGATGTTACAGCTTTTTCTCAGGGAGTCCCAAGGTTTAAGCCACCAGGAAGTGTTGCAGCTCTCATTCAGTCCTGCTGCCCACAGCTTGTTGAGTGGGGGCATGTGGTGCTTAGAGGTGTTTTCACTTCCATAGCTCAGCAAACAGGAGAAAGGGTGACAGCCCTTTTCTCACCTGCCATTTGGCAGGTTCCAGTTTCTTTCCCTGTGACCAAGAGGAATGAGGTACACGGACACCAGAGAGTGAGCAAAGCAGAGAAGAATTATATTCAGTGACAGAGAAGCTCTTGACAACGAGAGGGGACCTGAAGTGGATAGCCCTTTGTCTGAGAGGGGGCCTGAAAATGCGTAGCTGTCGTGTCTGTGAGGCTGATTCTGGAGCTTTCATGGGCTCAGAATGGGAGAATGAATGCTGATTAGTCCATGGGCGGGCCTGGAAAAAGCAGCTTTTGATTGGCTAAAAGGCAACGAGGAATTTCTCACTTTAGTTGTGGACTCCATCCGAACTGGCACCTCAGTTTTCAGGCTTCGGGCTGTCTCTGGCTTGAAGGTCAGGTTTCCCTGGGGACCTGTTTCTGTCTGCCTTGGAATTTGTCTGTCTGTGGCATCTATCAATACTTTAGCTTTATTTTTCTCAAATATGTGATAATCACAATATCAGTTTGTATTTTCCTGAGCATGATGGAATATATGCAAATACTTTCTTCATTTACTATAAAATAATTATTTTATCCCTTTATGTGGAGAATTTCAGTTTGTACTCCAAATACACAAAGGTAAACTTTCCTTTAGGTACTGGTTTTGCTATGTATCATGACTTTTTATGTGTAATGTTATTATTATTCCCTTTACTTGTTCCTTTTTCAGATGAAATCAACTTGCTTTTATTTGGTCATTATTTTCAATACCTTAAATATTTCATATATATTAGCTCCATTAGCATTTGTGACCTTAAATGCAAATTTAAATGTGCAAAAACAAAAATAAATTCATTTGGTATTATTTCTCTAATTATATACCAATGATAACAATTTGCCAATTATGATAGTTTAATGGACTACAAGTAATACATAAATAAATTATGTAAAAAGATCTGGTTTCTTCCTTAAGAAAACTAAATTTTTATTTGAATTTAAAACATGCTATACCCTCATTCTTGAATTTTGCACAATTTACACATATGGGCTCTCCTTCGCCATTCTCCATTATAAATGTAATATATGAAAATATATTTTATCTCAGAACATAAGCTGATATGTGAATAAAGATCATACTATTATTAAAGATAAAAAATCCATATACTTATCATGAGCTACTTTCAGAGGTACCTGAGATACTGTGACATTATGTTTTGAGACAATTAGATTTTTAGTTTGTATTAACATTGAATATTCAGAAATTATTCTTAATTAAATATTTTCCAAAGATTTAAAATTAAAATTAAAATTTCCAAGGATTTAAAATTCCAAAGAGTCCAATGTTTCTCCTTCTTATAAGAACATTTGGTGTTGTTTGTTTAAATAATAAATTTCATAGTTGATATTAAGTATAAATAATAAAAATTATATATAGTACTAGATGAACTATTTAAAGTGTTAGATATTTTACTTTAAGGAACATTTTGGAAGCTTACATAGTTGAACAAAAATATAGTTTAGTATTCCCTGTTTTCCCTCTTTTTTTTTAGGATGCCATTCTGCTATCCTAAAAATGTATATGTGTAGGATACATTATACATTATGTATATGTGTATACATAATGTGTATGTATGGTTCCTGTATTTTATCTAAATTGAATTTTATATAATGGGATATAGTATTTTTATAAAGTTAACATTTGTGACCTTAAATGAAAATTTAAATGTAGAAAACAAAATTTAATATTTTTTAACACTTAATATTTTAAAACAAAATGTAATATTTTAATAAAATATTATATTTCATCTTAATTTTTAATGATAACATGTTAGTGTTTGCACAATATTGCAATGTGATGACTTTTATTCCAACATGAATAAAGTCTTCATTTATCTGAAGATTGAAATACAAACAAGCCAACAAAAAACCCTGGATTTTTTTATTGAAAATTAATGGCCAAAATATCTATTTTTTTTCCACAATAGAGTTTTGAAAGAAAGTTTTCTCTCCATTCAGTTTTATACAGTTCATGTTTCCTTAAACTTTATAGGCTTTGTATCAACTTTGAACAAAATATGCTATAAATGTGATCCATCTTTGTGGAGGACATATATTTAAAAACAAATCAATTTATTGAACAAATAATTGAATGTTTACTTTAGAATCATAAATGTATTTAAATGTATATTTTATTTTCTATGTTTTGTGCTTTGGGTTAGAGCTTCCTTTTAAAATATTGATGTATAAAACTGTAATCAGAGCTTTTAGCATAATTGCTCCAATCTCTTATTGAATCTTTAAAAGGTCTTTACTAAGAACATAGGTTTGGAGTCCAGCGAGCTATTTCAAATTGTAGCTTGGGCACTTCTTAAATGTGCCTGAGTCTCTTAATCTGTAAGATAAGGTTACTTATTTTACTTCAAATGTAAACTGATAAGTTAACACATAGGGATTTTTGAGGCATTTGTAAATCACTTAGAAAAATCCCTATAATTTTATAAGCTATCAAAAACCATGAGCCATTTTTGCCATGTATCAAGGGGCTTTTGGTTTCCTCTTTACAGATATACTGGTCTTTATCTACTTTTAAGATAAAATACAAAAAATAAAAGAGATATAATATAAAACTGAATGGCACTCTATTTAATATGTGAAATGTCACTCAAGAATCTTTTGACTTCTCTATCTTAATTGCAACAGTTTTAAAATTTATGTATAAATTGCTATGTATGTTACTTTTCAAGATATCCAAGTGTTTTAAGTTTTGTAATTCATTCTTTTCTACAATTAGCATACTGTAAATACGTTTCCATATTATTTGATTAAAAAACAATATATAGAGTTTCAATAGTTTATAAATTTATTAAGTTATGAGTTTCCTACTTGCTAGGCAGATATACCGTGCTGGAGGTATCAAGTAATATCAAATCATACTAATTAGAGTGAGGAAACTCTCTAAGCATAATAAAGGGAATAAAATCCGTAACTCGACATATAACTAAAGTTTTGCGTATTTATTTTTTCAAAATTTTGGTAAATTATTTGGAAATATGGATAGTAATTTATTAGGCATGATTAAACTAATGTTCCTACTGAAGTCTTGCTCAACATCTGCCATTTGATTTTTCCCTATAAACACTCCTAAATGCCTCAACATTCTCTATAGAAAACCACCGTCTACATTTGTCTGCTTCTTGCATCTGTTCATGTGTCCTACCTTTAGCCACATGTGTCATATTCTATCACTATTTTCTTCCTTGGCATATCTGTCTTAGTCCGTTTGGGCTGCTATGATAAACTACCATAAACTGGGTAGTTTAAGAGTAACTGAAATTTATTTCTGGAGTCTGGGAAGTCCATGATGAAGGCACCAGCAGATTTGGTGCATGGGGTAGGCCCACTTTCTGGTTCACAGTCAGTGCCTTCTCCCTTCCACATGGTGGGAGAGGCAAGGAATGTTTCTCAGACCTATTTTATAAGGGTACTAATTTTATTCATGAGGCTGAGATACTCCCAATCTCCCAAAGACCTCTTCTCCCAATAGTATCAATTTGGAGTTTAGAATTTCGACATATGTATTTGGGGGTTATATAAATATTCTGATGATAGCAAGTGGTTATGAGCTCATTGGCAGCAATTAGTTTGTCTTTTTTTATATCCTAATTTCTCATTGTAGGTAATTCATCATATTATTTATATGGCTGCTGAGCAGGAAAGACAAAATTATATGACAATATACAAAAGGTTAGCAGAGTAAATATAATGTTTTAAAGTTAGTGTATGTAGGTGAGAAATAACAGTTCTTAAAAAGAAATTGGTTTCTAATAAATAATACCCGTAGAATCAATCTTAAGAGGTAAATTTGGAATATTTTCTGAAGACACTGCACTTCTAAGGATACAAGGCAAAATGACTAAGATAACATGAGTGCACACCTTTCAAAGAACTCTCATACACATAATTGTAGAAATGTCCAAGAATGTACAAATAGTGTAGGTCCTTCAGTGGGATTGGCAGCTAAGAAAGAGTGCTATTCACTTTTGAGAAATTTCAGAGCTTTCTCTTTAATTATGTCCACATACAAAATAAATTTAACTGCTGGCTTCAGGGTTAACTTGTCATTTACCATCACTGAAGGTTTACTTCAGTATTTACAATGAATGTAAGTTTGAAGAGCTTAATAGACAAGTTTTAATTTGAAGAGACCAAATACATGGACAAAAATGAGCAATGGTGAAAATTGCTAAGTACAGCTGTTGATAACACAAATCATCAGCATATTTCTACATTGGGGGCACAGATTATAAGAAAAACAGTCCATGTCAAGTATGGTGTGTGTGTGTTTGTGTGTGTGTGTGTGTGTGTGTGTTTGTGTGTTCTGGGGGGAGCCAGAGAGGAGGTACAGCAATAACTTGCTTATAACATCATGCATGTGAATATTTCCACAAATTTAGGCAAGGGACAGTCACAAATATAATTGGGAGCTAGACTAAATAGAAATTCTAATAAACCCTGACTCTCAGCTTACGTAAAAAAAGAAAAGAATGAGGCGTTGGACAAAAGAAAATCCCCTTCTAAGACTACTTGTAGTTCTCATTGTCACATGTCATAATGGACTGTCAGATTAATTACTTTTTGTGAAAGAGCCCTCTCAAACTAAAAGCCTGAACAAGTTTAAAAGCATACTGCTAAGTTAAGATAGTAAGTAAAACTTCTCCAAATAATTGTTTTGACCTTAATAATTGCACCATTCACCCCATCCCTGTGCCCCACCCCCAAAAAAGGAAGACATTTGCATCAAGAACAAGAAAGACACAAAATCCTGAAGCACACCATAGAGGTAGTACAGATAGTTTCTTCTTGCAAGCACTTGACTGATAGTAGGATGGAATTTCAAAAATTCTTATTAATCCCTTACAATATTTGTAGAAAACAATTTCCTATCCTTATTTTTTGTTACGATCATGTAATTTCAGAGAAGACATAGATCAAATAAGCATTGAGCTTGATTTTCTTTGCGAAGGAAATAAAGTACTAGAGATGGACAATAATTTGAAGGAAAATATCAAGTCAGCAGGTCATTACTCAATGCCAATCGTATGTTGCCACACTTCCAAGTAATTGGCATGATGTATGGAGTTAGATAGTCACCAAAATATCAGGAGAAAGACCGTGGTCCAGGTATTCTAACTACATTTCCAACAAAGTGTATAGACCACCTCAACTGAGCTGTGCTGCTCACTATATCTGCTAGAACACATATATGTGTGCACCCATACATGCATGCACACACAAACAATTTCTTCATTGCAAACCAGGCAGTCCTCACCTAATAACTCAAAGATGAAGAAGAAAAGTCATATATATTTGCATGTATGTGTGTATGTGTGTGTGTATGTATATATAGCAGAAGGTGTTTGACTTAAAAAAAAAAAGAAATGTATTATCTCACAGGTTTGGAGACTAGAATGCTAAGATGACAGCAGCACCAGACTCCCGTGGAAGGTGATCAGAAAGGACCTCTTCCAGTCCTCTCTCCTAGCTTGTTGTACTTCCTTATCTCTGGTAACCTAACTCCAATCTTCACATTTATAGCTGTTTGTTTTTGTAACTATGTCCAAATTTCCTCTTCTTATGAGGACACAGTCGTATTGCATTAGGACCCTCCTAATGACCTCGACTTAATTGATCATGTTCTAAGAAGCTGTTTTCAAAAACGCTATTTCCAAATTGCATTCTGAGGTAATGGAGTGAGAATTCAAACATATTATTAATTTTGGGGGAAACAAATGCATACCACTTCCAACAATGAACAAAATGAAAACAAATATAAAGGGTGTTATACATGTGTACTATAATAAGTTTAGAAAAAATTGACTTTATAAAGCAACAGACAAAGTGTAAAGCAATAGTCTTTTATTCAAAAGAAGCTTTTCTTAAGGCAGGCGATGTGGGACATATAATAAAATGAAAGTATATTGGGGTATTAAAATAAATATCAAAATGCAAATCTTTATTTAAAGCAACTGTAATAAAAATTAACATTGCATAAACTTTAATTTGCTGTGAAGGAAAAACTTGACATTAATACTCAGAATGCACATAAAAATATATTAAAATGATAAGATGAAGAATGAGAGACTTTGAGAAACAAAAAATCAGAAACAATATACTAACAATGTATCCCTGATTTAAAAGATCAAGACATAGAGAATATAAAATTATTTAAATACATGAGAACTTATCTGAGTTATAAGCGCTCAGTCTGTAAATTTCATAGATTTGCCATAATGTCAAATAAAATCAAGGTAAAATAACAAACATCCAGAAATATGCTTTTAAATCTAAAATAAAAATGATATAATAAAAATAAGTTCCCTGCAGTATATATTAGGAAGCTAACTGGCCTTTGATTCTGAAATCCAGAACACTGTAAGAGAAAAAGACACCTCTACAAATAGAATTAAGATCCTTGAATACACATGTTTATTGGATTTTATCCGACAGTCTTGTTTTCAGAAGTAACCAGGATCTTCAGTTGGATAGACTTTTTTTGTACTCTGATGATTATAAATTTATTACCTATATTACACTAATAAGTTATATGTAATATTGTTACATATGCTTTATGTAATTATATTAAAATATGTGCATCCTTTGCAACTTGCCTTTTATAGTGAAATGGTAACACATTAATGTTCTAAAAATGTATTTCTTGAATTGGTTTATTCTTTCACTCTTAACTGTTAGCTACTCTTCCGTATACATTGCATACTAATTAAGTAATTCCCAGGTCATATTGTACCTTTCCTTGAACATTCACTTCTTTCATATTCCACATCTCATTTTCAAGTACACTCTCCAGTATAGCTAAGAAAAGATAATTATCCCATGAAAGTAAATAAAATTATTAAATATACAAAAAAACAAATGCTAATGATGTAAGCATAAATTAAATTGAAATATACTCCCATTTGTTATTAAAGACTGAGAAGATATCTACGCCTCAATGTGAAACTCCTCACATTAATTACTCAATAGTTTAAAGTCCAAAATATTCCCTTTGTTTTACTTAGTTTTATCAAGGAAGAAATGGGAAAAAACTTGGTTCTCTTCAGCAGAAACAGTACCCAGAGAATATGTTCCCCCTTCAGCATCCTCATCAGGTACTTTAAGGTTTTGAATTAATCCAACACCAAGTCCCATATATTACCATTTGAAGATTCAAATTCAATTTCACAAAATCAATCTCATAACAAGCACAATTGCTGAGGCTCTCTCTCTCTCTCTCTCTCTCTCTCTCCCTCTATATATATATATATATATATATATATATGTATTTAGTTCGGATCTGAGAGAAAGACATACAATGGTTGCAAGACATTAGGACCTTCCTTTTTATGGTATAAGAATAAGATATGCTTCCCATGTCCTTATTAATATCCACCTTAAGATACTTGGTTTTATTTTGCATACTTAGAACAGCATTTAAGAAATTCCATTGCGCTGATAAAATTTGTAGTGATGGCATGCCTTAATCTTTAAATCTTACTGAGTCTCTGTATGCTACACCATAGAGTGCTCAATTATTCACATTTTTGTTGTCTTTGAAAGTAAAGAGAAAATTAAAGGGATAGAAAAACTATTTTAAACAATAAGACTGAAAAACATCTTAAATTTAGTAACAGATTTAGACATTCAAACAGGGAAGCTTAGAGATTTCTAAATAGATACAACTCAAAATATTCTTCTCCGTGGCGCATTATTGACAGACTGTTAAATATAAAAGACAAGAGAGAATTCTGAAAACAGCAAGTGTTTAATCACTTTTAAGGAAATCTGCATCAGACCAACAGTGAATTTCTCATCAGAAACCTTACAGACCAGAAAAGAATGGGATGATGTACTCAAAGTGCTGATGGAAAACAAACAAACAAACAAACAAAACAATGAAACATAACAAAAAATCACCTGTGAGTTAAGGATATATCCATCAAAGTTACCCTTCATTCACGAAGGATAACTTCAGCCAAGCAAAAGCCGAAGAAATTCATCATCACCAGACAAACGCTAAGAAGTACTCAAGGAATTTGAAAAGTGAAAGCAAAAAAAAAAAAAAAAAAAAAAAAGATATCTGCCATCATGAAAACATGTGAAAGTATAAAACACACAGGTAGAGCAAACATGCGAATAAGAAAAAAAAGACTCTAATATTACTGCTACAAAAGACTATGAAATTATAATTATAAACGTTAAGAAAATAAAAGAAAAAAATTAATAAAATGGCAGGACTAAGTCCCTACTTATTGGTAATTACCTTGAATTTAAATAGATTAAGTTTAAAAGATATAGCCTGGTTGAATAGACAAATAAGTGACCCAACTATATGCTTTCTAGAACAAATTTGTCACACCTGTAAAGTCACATATGGACTGAAAGTAAAGAGATGAAAACTAAATTTTATGTAAATAGAAACCAAAAACAAGCAAGAGTAGCTATACTCATATCAGACAAAATAGACTTTAAGTAAAAATTGTAAATAAAAAGAGACATAGACAGTCATATAATGCTGAAGGGATCTCTACTGTCAGTATTAGAACGGTCATCTAGACAAGAATCTAACAAAGAAACATTGGTTATAAACTGAACATTAGACCAAATGGACTTAAAAACCTTTTACAGAGAATTTTTTTTCAGCAGCTACAGAATACACATTTTTTTCTCATTAGAACATACAACATTCTCTGCGATAAACCATATGATCGGACACAAAGAAAGTCTCAGCAAATTTTAAAATATCAAAATTATCAAGTGTCTTCTCAGACCACAATGGAATACAACTGGAAATCTATAACGACGGAGGCTTTAAAAATTATACTAAACATGGGTTTAAACAACATGCTCCTGAATGACCACTGAATCAAGGAAGAAATAAAAGAGGGGAAAAGAAACATCAAAGCAAATTAAAGTCACAACATATGAAAATCTGTGGGATACAGCAAAAACAGTGCTAAGGGGAAAGTTTATAATAATAAATGGCTATATCAGGAAAGTAGAAAGGTTTCGAATAAACAATCTAAAGACCCAACTCAAGGAACTAGAAAATCAAGAACTAACCAAACTCCAAATAAATAAAAGAGAAGAAATAATATAAATAATACAGATTAGAACATCAGGACAGAACTAAATGAAATAGAGACTTAGTGTGTATATATAAAACACACATGCAGACACACAAACACACACACACAAACACATATAAACCACATGCAAAAAAAATCAATGAAGCAAAAAGTTGATTGTTGAAAAGAAAAACAAAATTTAAGCTGCTAAGTAGACTAAACAAGAGAAAAAAGATAAAACCCAAATAAAATCAGAAATAAAAAAGATATTATAGCTGATACTACAGAAATACAATAGACCAATAGAGACTCTTATGAACAGGTATACACTAACAAACTAGAAAACATAGAAACAATTGATGAATTTCTGGACATATACTATCTACCCACTTTGAATAAGGAAGAAATAGAAAACCTGAAAAGACCAATAATTTGTAATGAGATTGAGTCAGTACTAAAACGTTACTAAATAAAGAAAAGTCAGGATAAGATAGCTTCACTGCCTGTCTTTCCACCAAATTCTACCGCACTTTCAAAAAATTATTGATACCAATTATGCTCAAAATATTTTATAAAATTGAAGAGAAAGAAATTCTCCTTAATTTATGCTATGAGGCCAGCATTGCCCTGATATCAAAACCAGACAAGGACACAACAAAAAAAGAAAACTATGGGTAAATATCCCTGATAAACCTAAACATAAGAATCCTTAATGAAATTCTAGTAAACCAAATCCAACAGCACATCATAAAGGTAGTATACTAAGTGAGATTTATCTCAGGCATGCACAGATACTTGAAAACATGCAAATAAATAAATGTAATACATCATATCAAAAGAATAAATGACAAAAGCCATATGATCATTTCAATAGATTCAGAAAAAAAAATCTGATAAAATTCAAAATCCCTTCTTCATAAAAATGATAAAATAACCATGCATAGAAGGAACAGACATCAACATAATAAATGCCACATATAACAAATCCACAGATAATATCATAGAAAATGGAGAAAAGCTGAAAGAATTTCCTCTAAGAATGAGACCAAGACAAGGATGCTCACTTTCACCACTCCCATTCATCATAAAACTGGAAATCCTAGCCAGAGTAAACAGGCAAAAGAGAGAAATAAAAGGCATTGAAATTGTAAAAGAGAAACTCAAATTGTCCCTTTTAGCAAATAATAAAATTTTATATTTGTAACAAAAACTGAAGATTACAGTAAAAAACCTATTAGAATTGAAAAACCAACTGAAATTTACAGGATAAAAAATCAATATAATTTCTATAAGCCTATAATGAACAATACAAAAAAGAAACCAAGAAAGTAATCTTTTTCATAACAGCTACAAATAAAATAAAATACCTAGGAATATACTGAAACAAAGAAGTGAAAGCCCTCTACAAATAAAATTATGAAACACTGATGAAAAAATTGAAGAGTACACCAAAAAATGAGAGATATTCCATGTACATATATTCAAATTAATATTGTTTAAATGTCCATACTACCCAAAGCAATCTACAGAATCAATGCAATTGCTATCAGAATAGCAATGAGATTGTTTACAAAGTAGAAAATCAACCCTAAAATTTATATGGAACCACAAAAGACCCCAAATAGACAAAGAAATACTTGGCAAAAAGAAGAAACCTGGAAGCATCACACTGCTCGATTTCAAAATGTATTGAAGAGGTAATAACCAAAGCAGCATTGTGTTGCTGTGAAAATAGACATATGGACCAATAAAATAGCATAAAGAACATAGAAACAAATACATTTATTTATAGCCAACTGAATTTTGACCAAGGTGCCAAGAACTTATACTGTAGAAAAGACACTCTCTGAAATAAATAGTGCTGAGAAAACTGGATATTCATATGAAGAAGAATAAAAACAGATGCCCCCTTTTCACTACATACAAAATCCACTCAAAATGGAATAAAGACTTTTATGTAAGACCTGAAACTGGAAAATTATATAAAGAAAACATAAGGGAAACATGTCACAACATTGACCTGGGCAAAGATTTTATGAGTAATATTTCAAAGGCAGAGGCAACAAAACCAAAAATAGACAAATGGAACTATACTAAACTAAAAATATTCTGCATCCTAAAGAAAACAATCATCAGAGAATAGAGACAAGACGTAGAATGAGCAAAATATTTGCAAGCTATTTGTTCAACAAGTTATTGATATCCAGAATATACAAGAAACTCAAACAATTCAACCAAAAAATAAAATAATCAGATTCAAAAAAGGCATAGTATCTGAACAGAAATTGCTCTAAAGAAAATATAAAAACGGTTAACAAGTAGCTGAGTGTGGGGGCACATGCCTGTAATCCTAGAAATTTAGGAAGCTAAGGCAGGAGGATCACTTGAGCCCAGAAGTTTGAATCCAGCTTGAGCAACACAGAACCCTGTCTGTAAAATAAATATAATTAAAATAATTTTGAAATAGCCAGCAAGTATATGAAAAAAATGTTGAACATCATTAATCATCAAAAAAATACAAATTAAAACCACAATGAGACATTGTCTCACCCAAGTTAGACTGACTATTACCAAAAAGACAAAACCCAGTAAATGCAGGAGAGAATACAGATAAAAGGAAACTGTTATACACTGTTGATGGAATTGTAAATTAGTACAGCCATTATGAAAAATAGTATGGAGATTTCTCAAAAAACTACAAATGGAACGTTATATAAATCAGCAACTCACTACTGGCATTTTATTCAAAAGAAAGGAAATCAATATGTCAAAGTGATGTCTGTACCTTCACATTTGTTGTATCACTACCCACAATAGAAAAGATATGGAATTAATTTTAATACCTATTAGCAAAAAAATTGATATTGCAAATGAAAAATGTATACAGAATGGAATGCTATTTAGCTAGAAATATATTGGCATTTTATTATTTACAACAATAGATGAGCCTGGAAATTATTAAGCAAAATAAATCAGGAACAGAAGGATAAACACCACATATTCTCACATATGTGAGAGCTGAAGGAAATTGAGCTCATAGAAGTAGAGAATAGAATTGTAGTTATTGAAGGCTGAAAAGGTCGGGTGGAGGCAAGGTAGAAAGATGTTGGCCAGAGAATACAAAATCACAACTAGTTAAGATAAATAAGTTCAAGTTTATAGCACTTCGAGCGTAGTTAATAACAATGTACCACGTATTTTCAAAAAGCTAGAAAAGAGGATTTTGAATGTTCCCATCACAAAGAAGTGATAAATATTTGAGATGATGGATTTACTAATTATCCTGATTTTATCATTATAATACTGTATACATATATTGAAACTTCCTTATCTTATAAACATGTGCAATTATTATATGTCAATCAAAAATTAAAGAAAAAAGAATATTATTATGCTATGTGTTATAGTCTGTGACTTGTTTTGTTTCACAACTCTATATTATTTCATAGTGTGAATATGTCACAATTTATTCTATTGTCAATGAATTTTTTTAGTATTTTTTGTTGATATAAACAATGCTTCTAAGAACATTTTAATAGAAGTCTGCTGTTGCCTGTGTGCAAGAATTCCTGTGGAGAGTATACCTAGCATTGAAAATGCAAGGTTGTAGGAAATGTGAGACTTCACATTAAAATCATAATTCAAATTTAATGAGACTATATCAATGTGCATTTTCACCAGGAAGATATAAGATTTTGCCTTGATGCACATTTTCTCCAATATTCACTATTTTACTGCTAATGTTTGCCAATCTACTGGGTATTAAATGGCAAATTAATGTGTCCTTAATTTCCATTTGCTGCATTTCTAGCAAGATTTGGCATCTTTTTATGTTTATTCACTATTCATGTTTCTTCTCCTCCAAGGATTCTACTTTTCTCTGAAGTTTATTACTGCTCCCAACTTTATTTGTTGGGTGAAAAGTCTTTCTCATTGGTTTGTGACATTTCCTTTATTATATAATATGCCCTTCTACATACTAGAATCTGTTTCAAAGTCATCAATTCTTTGCCAACATCATGTGATTTTAAGCATTCAAGTTCTATATTCCATTTTACTATAGGGTAGTGTGAGTCAGACTTTAATATTCCCTTTGTTCAGGATTTTGTAAGCTATTCTCATGTCTATTTTTATTCCCTAATTCAATGCTAGAATCATTTTTGTTAAGCTAAAAAAGTCCTAAATTTTGCTTAGTTAGTAAACAAGTATTTTATTTTTCAGATTTAGTCTCATTCATAACCATGATGTGTCTTTCACTTTTATCTTTAAAAATAATGTTTTAAAAAAATTCAAGGTATTTACAAAAGAAATTGTTTTTAAGTTATCTTTTCTTGCTAGTTCTCTATTCAAACAATTTATGGGGTTTGATATATAAAGAACAATTTAACAACTGCACCAGAAACAATGTATTCAGGAAGGGGAAAATATGCACACTGAAATTATGTGAATACATGTGACATATTTTTCTATTGCTTTCTCTTTTTTGTGTGTTTAGTTGATTGTCTATATACAGACTCTTTTGAAATTTCTACCTTCTAAAATGTAGCCATATTCTCAATGTAATTTTCAATTCCATGTAGAAAAAGGAGCTGCCAATAATAAAGACTGCAGACTAAATAGAGAAGAAATAAATCAATTTTAGCTTTATTTTCAAAACTAGCAGATACAACCTTGTATAAATTACTATGACCCAAGACAGTAAACCATGTAATAAAGAAACAGCTAGCAATTTTTGTCAGGGAATACCTTTTAGAATATAAAGCTATGTGAACTCATTATTTTTATATAGTGGTTAATAAAAGTTCTATTTCTTCCACTTATGTGTTGTTTCTTCATTACTGTTTCAGAGGTTTTGCTAAAACTTGGCATATGTTGTGACAGACATGAGCCACTCATTTGAATGAACTTATGCTACTTTAAACTTTTGAAATCATATTAGTGAAAAAATATATTTGATATTATTTAATGATTTTAGATTATTATTAAAATGTTTTTCATAATTGATAAAATAGATATTCCTGACAGCTTTTAGAGAAATGTAGCTTTTTTTTCTACTTAGTTGGAAATAAGGCTTAATCTTGGCTCAACAATGCTGCTATTAAAATGGAAATATGTCTTCATTTTCTCTGGTTTAATAACCTTATTTATCAGGATACGCTATACTCTTATCATAAGAGAAAAATGTCAGATTTTTTTAAGGACTAACTATGGCCATTTTACATAGCATAATAGTTTCTACGCATATCCTCAGAGTATGATTCAATTCAGAATCTCATGTGGCCATTGTGGGGAAAAGTCAAATTAACCTTACTAGAAAAAGAATTTAAAAGTTTACTACATTCTATCAATTGAACTATTAGTATGAATGATGTTTCCTGATTCCTTTCAACATACCTGATTCATCGTCTCTTCCACTGAAGAAATAGGTATTTAGTTTAGAACTTCTCTTTATACGAATATCTCAAATACAAAACAGATTAACTTGTGATCAGCCCTGACCATTTTGTTATGTAATAATTTGAAATATCCATTTCTATCTTCCTCTGAATATCTAACTAGGAACAGAGTACTGAGAAACAAATAGTAATTACTCTTCAAATGTATGTAACACTTTACAGATTTCAAAGCACTTTCAGAAATCTGTACCTTATCATATGAGTTAAACCCATAACCCAGATAAGTTACAGTTGCTTAATATAAAATATTATTAAGCAGAACCATGGCTGAAATGTTTCTCTTCCTGTTCCAAGATGGGTAATGTTTCTTAGATACAGGAAACCTTCTAAAGATGGTGGGACAAAGGAAATAATAATTTTTCACAGAATCCACAGCTTCCAGAAAGCAACTATGCTTAAAAGCAATATTTGTAATTTGGGTTAGTTAGTGATACAGTGGTGTAAGATACACACTTACTCGTCCAAACCCAGAGAATGGACTTAGAGGCATGGAGCACAGAGAAAGTGAGACTTCTAACAAAAGTCTTGCAAGATCGGTGTCTGGTAGGCAGGTACATCCAGGGCAATCAAAACAGACAATTTATCTCCTAGCATGCAACTCCCTCCCCCATTCCACATTGGTCGAATACTATGGGGCTCCAATCTTCCCAGACATCGCCTAAGTTTCATTATCTCCCTTATAAGGTTATACCCTGGCCCCATTCCTTGCTTAACTTTCGATTTCCCAAAAACAAAACTTTCTTCTCTTTTATGGGCTGATCCCTCCTCTACATTCTGTTTGCTTATCATGAATTTGTAAGAGCATGAGCTGTCAGCTTGTTACATCTACAGGCTGGCTGCCAGTGCTTAGATTTATCATGACTTGAAAATTGACCATTTAAAATGTTTTCTTACCAGGAGCCTGGGGTTAAGTAAAGTAAGTGTTTTCTGGGAGAAACTTTTGTTGTTTACCCTTAAGCCCAAGCTCAAAAATACACAAAATCTTCCCTTATTCACTTTCATAACTCCCTATGTTTGCCTTCCTTGCAATTTGTTTTTCTTGCAATTTTATCTTTGTGTAGGTATTTGATTAAAGTTTTTTTAACCAAACAGGTTTCTAACATACTGGTAAAGATAGTGAATGTTTCATTTACTATTTTATTCCTAGATTCCTAGGGTATAACATATTTTATGCATGACAGGTACACGTTAAAACATATTTTGAATGAATGATTCAATGGGTAATAAATAAAAGTTGTGAGAGAGCTTTTGTGTTTATTTTATATTTAATTTCTACCAGTAACAATATACTCTAATTTGTGAGAAAATAACCAAAGAACATGAAGTTTTCTTAGCATACACAGTGTTATGCCAACCGCAGAGATGAATGGAGCAATAATATTACCTAATGACTCTATAAATTCTAGAGTTAACAATATATCTGACTTTGGGCTCAAATTCTATTGCAAATTTTAAGATAATTTAACCGAAAGACTTTGCCCATGTTCACTTATATCCATTTTTATAATCTTATCTTCTCCATTGTCACCTCCCAAAGATTCTATGTACTTTTAACTCAATTATTGACTTAAAAGATTAATACTAAGTACCCAGTATAATGTTCCAGTTACTCTGCTAAAAATCGGATACACAACTGACTCATTATCTCCAAGATAACTCTTATTTACCAATCTGTATTATCTTTTTTGCTGTTGTAACAAATTACTACAAATTTAGTGGCTTAAAAACAACAGAAATTTATTATTTTAAGTTTTCTAGGTCAAAATTTGTACACGAGTGTCATTGGGCTGAATTAAAGATTTCCTTATGGCTTAATTTTTTTCTAGAAGCTCCAGGAGATAATTCATGTTCTTACATTTTTCAGCTTCTAGAGGCCATCATCATTCCTTGATTCTTTGTTTCTTTCCTGTAGCTTTTAAAGCTAGCAAAAGAAGTTCAAATTCTTCTTATGTCAAATCTCTCTGACGTATACTTCTGTCATTTTTTCCTCTCCTAAGGACTCATGTGATCAGATTGGCCCCATTCTGATAATCTAAAATAATCTACTCATCTCAATGTCCTTAATTTTAATCACATCGGTGAAGTTGCTTTTTCCATGTAAGGTAACATGAACTATTCCAGGAATATGGAAGTGCACATATTTTGGGGACACTATTTTGCCCACTGCACACCATGACACATTACAATAAAACTGTCAGAACTATTCTGCCAGTCATTAGATGCCTGAGTAATTTTTTCCTTGCAAAGGAAAACATATCTGGGCCACATATCTTGACATTATTAGAATTAGCTAAGTGTTCATTGAAATATCAGCTATCTGGACCTTTATTCTGGAGTATTGAAACACATTCTGATAATTATGTTTCCAATGCAAAGGTTAGAAAATGTATCAGATTTGCTAGGTCTAATAACTAAGAGTTGTTGAAACCTGCACTCTGAGATTTAAATCTATTATTTCCCATGTGTTCTCTGGCACCATCATTTAACTCCTGCTCACGTGTAACCTCACTCATTCCTCAGGCTATCACCATAAGTCTTTCTCTTGACCTTTGTTCATCTCTCTGTTTATATCCTAAAGTTTTTGTTGATGATTTTATCCCATTATTTTCAATAACTTACTTTCTATTGCAGATTCTTGGCTTTACCTCCAGTATGTTCTTTAATAGAAATCAGACAGAAGTTAAGAGTATGAATTCTAAAGTAGAATATTTGAGTTTGAATCAAGGCTGACCTACTTGTAATGTGATCTTAGACTATCTGCCTAAATGTATTCTATAAAAGTGGTGATTTAATAATAGTTACTGCTTGATACATTTCTTGAAGATTAAAATAAATGATACCAATAAGAAAGTACTAAGAAGATGGCATGGAACATAGTAGGCATTAAATAGTTGTTAAATAAAAGTTATACATTTTCTGATAACTTGGAATTGTATAATAGCCAGATGATTACTTGACAAATGTGATCAAACTACACATAAAGTCTAAAGGCTATTTTAAAGTTTATTATAAACATGTTCATACATTTGCACCTATAAACCTGCATGTCACCGAAATCCTCCAGCTTACTGAGTAGTAAAACAGTATATAAGAAAACAGTACCGGATTCCTGGACCTGAGGTTTCCACCATTCTGAGAAATGACATCACATATGGTACGCTAATTTAGAACCTTCTGCAGAATCTTGTTCCAGTCCTATAATGCATTGCCACCCAACTGGAACTGCAACTGAGTCCTCAAAGGCCATTTCACTGTTCTATCAAGCCAGCTGCTTCAGGAGGCTGGGGAGCATGATAAGACCAATACATTCTATGGGTTTGCATCCGTTGCCAAACTTATTTTGTTGTGAAATGAGTACTTTGATCAGAAGCAATGCTCTGTGGAGTACTATAATGGTATATAAGACATTCTGTAATCTCATGGATGGTAGTTTTGGCAGAAGCATTGCATGCAGGGAAGGAAAATGCATATCACTTACTCTGCATATGACATTTATTATATTATTTTGTCAATGTTACTGAAATTATCACTTACAATAAAACTTTAAAGCTTATGAAAGTGTTCATATACTTATACCTATTAACTTGAATGTTGCTCAAATTCTACAATTTTCTGAGATCAATGATATATGTTTAGAAAAATTTGGATTAAATTATAATTTTAAATATGTTTATGTGGGTTAGGAGTTGAAAATGGGTTGAACTCAGAGGTCAATTCTAGATTTGATTTGCTGTTAATACTAAATTCAACCATCTATTTTGTGTTTTATTTAATTACATTACCTATTTTTATACCACATTAGCCTTACATAAAGCTCCTATAATATTATCCCTCCATTTCACTTATGTATATTTTTTAATTGAAAATGTTTACTCGACAAATACAGCATTATTTGATTCTAAGTAAGTGTGATATAACTCATCACAATTTCCCTTTTCTGACATATCTATCTCAAAATTTGACTCTGCATAATGAATCACTATATATTTTGAAAGTACACATTTCCTATATACCCATTCCACTGTCATTCAGCCTTGTCTAAACTATTGTTGATTCTATTATTTTTAAAAGATTATATCAATAAAATGCTGCCCACTATATGGTGTATAAATAATGATACCAAAGAAAGTAACTTTTAACTTTATTCTCTTACAACCTAAAAATGTGGAAGTTAATTATATTGCCTTTTGTAATAATTTTAAAACTTTAGAATGACATGAGAAGTCCAGAAAAAAAAAACAAAAACAGATGGCGCTTTCTTTTTCTTTGCTGTTTTTAAACAGTTATCTTAGCCAGGATGATCATACATCAACCATGCACAAATGTCACTATTTGAAAAAAAGATATAGCTATATATATATATATATATATATATATATAAAATATATGTGTGTGTATATATACACACACATATATACACACTACATGTATATATGCATATACATGATATATATGTATTTATATATAAAGTAAAGCAAAACATAAGGGACACTGCATTACTGTATTACTTTTATTTGTACATTTTTTACAATTTCAATTACATATGGACAGAACTTATTGGTGTTAATAATGTGATATTTTCCCTGCTTGTTAAAATGAAATGAAAATTATTTTATTTCTGTGTCCGGAATTGGTGGGTTATTGGTCTCACTGACTTCAAAAATGAAGCCCCGGACCCTCGCATTGAGTGTTATAGTTCTTAAAAGCGGCGTGTCCGGAGTTTGTTCCTACTGATGATGTTCAGATATGTTCGGAGTTTTTTCCTTCTGGTGGGTTCGTGGTCTTGCTGGCTCAGGAGTGAAGCTGCAGACCTTAGCGGTGGGTGTTACAGCTCTTAAGGCCGCGCGTCTGGAGTTGTTCCTTCCTTCTGGTGGGCTCGTGGCCTCCCTGGCTTCAGGAGTGATGCTGCAGACCTTCGCGGTGAGTGTTACAGCTCATAAAGGCAGTGTGTACCCAAAGAGTGAGCAGTAGCAAGATTTATTGCAAAAAGCAAACAAACCTTCCACATTGTGGAAGGGAACCCCAGTGGGTTGCCACTGCTGGCTCCGGCAGCCTGCTTTTATTCTCTTATCTGACCCCACCCACATCCTGCTGATTGATAGAGCCCAGTGGTCTGTTTTGACAGGGCACTGATTGGTGCCTTTACAATTCCTGAGCTAGACACAAAGGTTCTCCACGTCCCCACCAGATTAGCTAGATACAGTGTCCACACAAAGGTTCTCCAAGTTCCCACCAGAGTAGCTAGATACAGAGTGTCGACTGGTGCATTCACAAACCCTGAGCTAGGCATAGGGTGCTGATTGGTGTGTTTACAAACCTTGAGCTAGATACAGAGTGCCAATTGGTGTATTTACAATCCCTGAGCTAGACATAAAGGTTCTCCACCTTCCCGCCAGACTCAGGAGCCCAGCTGGCTTCACCCAGTGGATCACGCACCTGGGCTGCAGGTGGAGCTGTGTGCCAGTCCCGTGTGGTGCGCCCGCACTCCTCAGCCCTTGGGTGGTTGATGGGACTGGGCGCCGGGGAGCAGGGGCCGGGGCTCGCTGGGTAGGCTCCTGCCGCACAGGAGCCCGTGGAGGGGGTGGGAGGCTCAGGCATGGCGGGCTGCGGGTCCCGAGCACTGCCCTGCGGGAAGGCAGCGAAGGCCAGGCGAGAAATCGAGCGCAGAGCCGGTGGGGCTGCGGGACCTGGTACACCCTCCACAGCCGGTGGCCCGGGTGCTAAGCCCCTCATTGCCCGGGGCCGGCAGGGCCGGCTGGCTGCTCCGAGTGCGACGCCCGTCAAGCCCACGCCCACCCAGAACTCCAGCTGGCCTGCAAGCGCCGCGCGCAGCCCGGGTTCCCGCTGGCGCCTCTCCCTCCACACCTCCCTGCAAGCTGAGGGAGCCGGCTCCGGCCTTGGCCAGCCCAGAAAGGGCCTCCCACAGTGCAGTGGTGGGCTGAAGGGCTCCTCATGTGCCGCCAAAGCGGGAGCCCAGGCAGAGGAGGCGCCGAAAGCCAGCAAGGGCTGTGAGGACTGCCAGCACGCTGTCACCTCTCATTTCTTTACCAAGAGGAAACTAGGTACTTATTTTAAGCATTTGATTTTTAGAACCTATAATTCATGTTGTAATTAAGATAAAATTAGTATTAGACTCTTATTTTTCAGTAATGAAAATCATCTTTAGAAAATGCAATGTTTTATGATATAAAACTAAAGAAGTTTTATGATGCATGACTTACATTTCAGTGTCTTTATGGCTTTTTGTTGACAACCTCAAGCACCTAATAGCCCCAACTGTAATAGTCACTAAACAATATGACAATCTCCATGGAAAAATACAGCAAAATATGGCTGTAGTAGCATAGGTTAATGTATTAGCGTATTTTAATAATGTAGAATCTCCTCAGTGAAACAAAAAATTGCTTCTTAAAGCTGTGTAATATTTACAGCTATGTAATATTTAAATGGGAAAGTAGGAAAAACAAGTTTAAATTCTTTAATAGGTTTAAAGTTTAAATTCTTACATAGGATCAATTATTGTCAATTCTAAAACCTTTCATCCAATCATTATTTGGAGTACTTGTTGCCTACAACAAAATGAAGTTTATGATGGAGAACAAGGGTACATAGTTACACATACAATCTCTGTAAAAAAAAAAAAAAAAGTTAAGAATTAGAGAGCAACAAAAAGGAATTATAATGCAAATAAAAAAGTGTCAATAGTGCTAATGCTGAGGATGGTAATGGTAATGACATACTATGTACCAAGAAATTCACGTTAAAATTTTTTATGCTAAAAAATGTGTGCTCTACTAGACAAATATAAACATATGCATATATATCACTTACGAACAAATTAAACTAATGAGAAGTTGAATTTATATTAAAAAAGTGAAGAAACTGGAAGATTGGACTCCTAAGTATTTCACGATCTTTAAAGTCTCATTTATAGTAATTAAATAAATTAGAAAAAGAGGTGGAGTGATGCAGCAGATACAATTAGTGAATATTTACTATCATGTATTTAATGTATGAGTGATCAAGTGTTAATTTCATTTTATGCATCAATATGGAAAAAAGTTTAATACTTATTGAAAACCAGACCAGGATTTAGTCAAGCAAGAAAGACTTGCTATCTGAAATCCAACTACACTCAGAAAACGCTTTTTTTTCCCTTAACTTCTTTTGTTTCAGGAGTACGTGTAGGATGGTTCTATAGAAAAATTGAGTATCATGGAAGTTTGGTATACATTTTATTTCATTACCCAAGTAGTAAGCATAGGACCCAGTAGGTGGTTTTATGATTCTCACCCTCCTCCCACTCCCTACTCTCAAGTAGGTCCCAGTGTCTGTTTTCCCCTTCTTCGTGTTCATGTATACTCAGTGTTTAGGTCCCACTTACAAATGAGAACCTGCAGTATATGTTTTTCTGTTTCTGTGTTAAGATAATGGCCTCCAGCTCCACCCATGTTGCTGTAAAGGACATTATCTCAGTCTTTTTATGGCTGTGTAGTATTCTATGACATATACATACCACTTTTTTTTTTTTTTTTACCCAGTCTACCATTCATGGGCATTTATGTACATTTCATGTATTTGCTTTTGAGAATACCACTGCAGTGAGCTCACATGTGCATGCATCCTTATGGTAAAATGACTTATATTTCTTTGGATATAGACCCAAAAATGGGTTTTTGGGGTCAAATGGTAGTTCTACTTTATGTTATTTGAGAAATTGCCAAACTGCCTTCAACAGTGGCTGAACTAATTTACATTCTCACCAACAGTGTATAAGCATTACTTTCTCTCTGCAGCCTCACCAGCAGCTATTGTATTTTAACTTTTTAGTAATAGCCATTCTGACTAGTGTGAGATAGTATCTCATTACTGTTTTGGTTTACATTTCTCTGAATATTAGTGATGTTGAGTATTTTTTCATGTTTTTTGGCCCATATATATCTTCTTTTGAAAAGTGTGGGCTCTTGTCCTTTGCCCACTTTTTAATGAGGTTGTTTTTGCTTGTTAATTTGTTGAAGTTCCTTATAGATTCTGGAAATTAGACCTTTGTCAGTTGCATAGTTTGTAAATATTTTCTCCCATTCTGTGGACTATTTACCCTGTTGAGTAATTTAATTTTCTGTGCAGAAACTGTTTAGTTTAATCAGATCCTATTTGTCATTTTTGTTTTTGTTGCAGTTAATTTTGTTAATTTTTAAATAAAATCTTTCTCAGGGCCTATGTCTAAAAATAGTTCTAGGTTTAGTTCATGGGGTTTTACAGTAATTAGGTTTTACATGTAAATCTGTAACCCAAATTGAGTTGATTTTTGTATATGATGTAAGGAAGAGGTCCAGTGTCAATCTTTTGCATATGGCTTGCCAGTTATCTCTGCACCATTAGTTGAATAGGGAGTCATTTCCCTGTTGCTTGTTTTTGTTGGCTTTGTCAAAAATCAGATGGTTGTACGTGTGTGGCTTTCTTTCCAGGTTCTCTATTCTGTTCCATTGTTCTATGTGTCTATTTTTGTACCAGTACCATGCTATAATATTTTGGTGACTAAAGCCTTTCAGTATAGTTTGAAGTTGTGTATTATGATATCTCCACCTCTGCTCTTTCTGCTTTGAATTGCTTAGGCTCTTTGGACTCTTTTGTGGTTTTACATGAATTTTATAATAGCTTTTTTTTCTAATTCTGTAAATAATGCCATTGGTGGTTTCAAAGGAATAGCATTAAATTTGAAAATTTCTTTGTACAGTATGGCCTTTTAAACAATAGTGATTTTTTTCTATCCATGAGCATAAAACTTTTTTTCATTTGTTTGTGTCATCTCTGATTTCTTTCAGCAATGTTTTTTAGTTTTTATTGTAGAGATCTTTCACCTCCCTGGTCACCTGTTTTCCTATATATTTGATATTTTATTTTTTGTTATTGCTGCTATTGTGAATGGGATTGTATTCTTGATTTCACACTAGGCTTGAGTGTTATTGGTGTATATAAATGGTACTGATTTTTCTGATTTTGTATCTAGAAGCTTTGCTGAAATTGCTTATCAAACACAGGAGCTTTTGGGCAGAGACTATGGGCTTTTCTAGGTATAAAATCATGTTGCACAAACAGAGATAGCTTGACTTCTTGACTTACTATTCGGGTGCCTTTTATTTCTTTCTCTTGCCTGATTGCTTGGCTAGGACTTCCAGCACTATGTTTAATTGGAGTGTTGAAAATGTCATCCTTGTCTTGTTCTGTTTCTCAACGGGAATGCATCTAGCTTTTGTTCATTCAGTAGGTTGTTGGCTATGAGTTTGTCTTAGATGGCTCTTATTATTTTGAGATATATTCCTTCAATGCCTAGTTTGCTGAGGGTTTTTAACAAGAAGAGATGCTGAATTTTGTAGAAAGCTTTTCTGCATCTATTGAGATGACCATGTGGTTTTTGTTTTTAGCTCTGTTTATGTGATGAATCACATTCGTTGATTTGTGTATGTTAGACCAAGCTAACATCTCAGAGAAAAAGCCTACTTAATCATGGTGGATTCACTTTTTGAAGGGCTGCTCAATTCAGTTTGTTGATAATTTGTTGAGGATTTTTGCATCAAGGTTCATCAAGGATATTGACCTGAAATTTTATCTTTTTATTGTGCCTTTGCCAGGTTTTGATACCAGAATGATGCTGGCCTCATGGCATGAGTTAGAAAAGAATCCCTGCTCCTCAATTTTTTGAAGTAGTTTCAGTAGAAATGGTGGTACCAGCTCTTATTTATATGTCTGACAAAACTCAGCTGTGAATCCATCTAGTCTTGAGATTTTTCTTGTTGGTAGCCTTTTTATTACTTATTCAATTTCAGAACTCATTTTTGGTGTGTTCAGGGATTTAATTTATTTCTGGTTCAGTCATTGGAAGTTGTATGTTCCCAATAATTTGTCCATTTCTTCTGGGTTTTCTAGTATGTGCATGGAAGTGTTTGTAATAGTCTCTCTTTTTTTTTTTTTCTTTTGTATTCCCATGAGGTCAGCAATACTGTCCTCTTTGTCATTTCAGATTGTGTTTATCTGCCTTTCTTTTTTTTCTTCATTAGTCAGTGGTTTATCTATTTTATTTTATTTTTTCAAAGAACAAACTTTTGGTGTTGATTTTTTGTATGTTTTTGGGCATGTCAGTTTTGTTCAGTTCAGTTTATCTCTGTGGTTATTTCTTGTCTTCTGCTAGCTTTGTGGTTGGTTTGCTCTTGTTTTTCTAGTTCCTCAAGGTGTGATGTTATGTTAGATTAAATCATTCTTTTTCATGTGGGCATTTAGCACTATAAACTTTCCTCTCAAGCTGTGTCCCAGAGTTTCTGGATGTTGCATTCTTTTTCATTAATTTCAAATAATTATTTTTTTCTGCCTTAATTTCATTTTTTTGCCCAGAAGTCATTAAAAAGCAGTTTGTTTAATTATGACATTATTGTTTGGTTTTGAGCAATATTCTTGATATTGGCTTATACTTTTAATATTCTGTGGTCCAAGAGTGTAGTTGGTATGATTTTTTTTTTTAATTTGCTGAGAATTGTTTTATGGCTGATTGTGGGGTTTATGTTAGACTATGTGTCATGTGTAGATGAAAAGAAGGATGTATATTGCATTGCTTTTTTTTTGGTATGCATTCATTCATTTATTCAGCATTTATTTATTTGTTTATTTATGTATTTTATTATTATTATACTTAAAGTTTTAGGGTACATGTGCACAATGTGCAGGTTTCTTACATGTGTATACATGTGCTATGTTGGTGTGGTGCACCCATTAACTCATCATTCAGCATTAGGTATATCTCCTAATGCTATCCCTCCCCACTCCCCCCACCCCACAACAGTCCCCAGTGTGATGTTCCCCTTCCTGTGTCCATGTGTTCTCACTGCTCAATTCCCACCTATGAGTGAGAACATGCAGTGTTTGGTTTTTTGTCCTTGCGACAGTTTGCTGAGAATGATGGTTTCCAGCTTCATCCATGTCCCTACGAAGGACATGAACTCATCCTTTTTTATGGCTGCATAGTATTCCATGGTGTATATGTGGAATACTTACACATTTTCTTAATCCAGTCTATCATTGTTGGACATTTGGGTTGGTTCCAAGTCTTTGCTATTGTGAATAGTGCTGCTATAAACATACGTGTGCATGTGTCTTTATAGCAGCATGTTTCATAATCCTTTGGGTATATACCCAGTAATGGGATGGCTGGGTCAAATGGTATTTCTAGTTCTAGATCCCTGAGGAATCGCCACACTGACTTCCACAATGGTTGAACTAGTTTACAGTCCCACCAACAGTGTAAAAGTGTTCCTATTTCTCCATATCCTCTCCAGCACCTGTTGTTTCCTGACTTTTTAATGATTGCCATTCTAACTGGTGTGAGATGGTATCTCATTATGGTTTTGATTTGCATTTCTCTGATGGCCAGTGATGATGAGCATTTTTTCATGTGTTTTTTGGCTGCATAAATGTCTTCTTTTGAGAAGTGTCTGTTCATGTCCTTCACCCACTTTTTGATGGTGTTGTTTGATTTTTTTCTTGTAAATTTGTTTGAGTTCATTGTAGATTCTGGATATTAGCGCTTCGTCAGATGAGTAGGTTGTGAAAATTTTCTCCCATTTTGTAGGTTGCCTGTTGACTCTGATGGTAGTTTCTTTTGCTGTGCAGAAGCTCTTTAGTTTAATTAGATCCCATTTGTCAATTTTGTCTTTTGTTGCCATTGCTTTTGGTGTTTTAGACATGAAGTCCTTGCCCATGCCTGTGTCCTGAATGGTAATGCCTAGGTTTTCTTCTAGGGTTTTTATGGTTTTAGGTCTAACATGTAAGTCTTTAATCCATCTCAAATTAATTTTTGTATAAGGTGTAAGGAAGAGATCCAGTTTCAGCTTTCTACATATGGCTAGCCAGTTTTCCCACCATTTATTAAATAGGGAAACCTTTCCCCATTGCTTGTTTTTCTCAGGTTTGTCAAAGATCAGATAGTTGTAGATATGCAACGTTATTTCTTAAGGCTCTGTTCTGTTCCATTGATCTATATCTCTGTTTTGAAACCAAAATCATGCTGTTTTGGTTACTGTAGCCTTGTAGTATAGTTTGAAGTCAGGTAGCATGATGCCTCCAGCTTTGTTCTTTTGGCTTAGGATTGACTTGGTGATGCGGGCTCTTTTTTGGTGCCATATGAACTTTAAAGTAGTTTTTTCCAATTCTGTGAAGAAAGTCATTGGTAGCTTGATGAGGATGGCATTGAATGTATAAATGACCTTGGGCAGTATGGCCATTTTCATGATATTGATTCTTTCTGCCCATGGGCATGGAATGTTCTTCCATTTGTTTGTATCCTCTTTTGTTTCATTGAGCAGTGGTTTGTAGTTCTCCTTGAAGAGGTCCTTCACGTCCCTAGTAAGTTGGATTCCTAGGTATCTTATTCTCTTTGAAGCAATTGTGAATGGGAGTTCACTCATGATTTGGCTCTCTGTTTGTGTGTTATTGGTGTATAAGAATGCTTGTGATTTTTGCACATTGATTTTGTATCCTGAGACTTTGCTGAAGTTGCTTATCAGCTTAAGGAGATTTTGGGCTGAGACAATGGGCTTTTCTAGATATACAATCATGTCATCTGCAAACAGGGCCAGTTTGACTTCCTCTTTTCCTAATTGAATACCCTTTATTTCCTTCTCCTGCCTAATTGCCTTGGCCAGAACTTCCAACACTATGTTGAATAGGAGTGGTGAGAGAGGGCATCCCTGTCTTGTGCCAATTTTCAAAGGGAGTGCTTCCAGTTTTTGCCCATTCAGTATGATATTGGCTGTGGGTTTGTCATAGATAGCTCTTATTATTTTGAGATACGTCCCATCAATACCTAATTTATTGAGAGTTTTTAGCATGAAGTGTTGTTGAATTTTGTCAAAGGCCTTTTCTGCATCTATTGGGATAATCATGTGGTTTTTATCTTTGGTTCTGTTTATATGCTGGATTACATTTATTGATTTGTGTATATTGAACCAGCCTTGCATCCCAGGGATGAAGCCCACTTGATCATGGCGGATAAGCTTTTTGATGTGTTGCTGGATTCGGTTTGCCAGTATTTTATTGAGGATTTTTGCATCAATGTTCATCAAGGATATTGGTCTAAAATTCTCTTTTTTGGTTGTGTCTCTGCCAGGCTTTGGTATCAGAATGATGCTGGCCTCATAAAATGAGTTAGGGAGGATTCCCTCTTTTTCTATTGATCGGAATGGTTTCAGAAGGAATGGTACCAGTTCCTCCTTGTACCTCTGGTAGAATTCGGCTTTGAATCCATCTGGTCCTGGACTCTTTTTGGTTGGTAAGCTATTGATTATTGTCACAATTTCAGAGCCTGTTATTGGTCTATTCAGAGATTCAACTTCTTCCTGGTTTAGTCTTGGGAGGGTGTATGTGTCGAGGAATGTATCCATTTCTTCTAGATTTTCTAGTTTATTTGCGTAGAGGTGTTTGTAGTATTCTCTGATGGTAGTTTGCATTTCTGTAGGATCAGTGGTGATATCCCCTTTATCATTTTTTATTGTGTGTATGTGATTCTTCTCTCATTTCTTCTTTATTAGTCTTGCTAGTGGTCTGTCAATTTTGTTGATCCTTTCAAAAAACCAGCTCCTGGATTAATTAATTTTTTGAAGGCGTTTTTGTGTCTCTATTTCCTTCAGTTCTGCTCTGATGTTAGTTATTTCTTGCCTTCTGCTAGCTTTTGAATGTGTTTGCTCTTGCTTTTCTAGTTCTTTTGATTGTGATGTCAGGGTGTCAATTTTGGATCTTTCCTGTTTTCTCTTGTGGGCATTTAGTGCTATAAATTTCCCTCTACACACTGCTTTGAATGTGTCCCAGAGATTCTGGTATGTTGTGTCTTTGTTCTCGTTGGTTTCAAAGAACATCTTTATTTCTGCCTTCATTTTGTTATGTACCCAGTAGTCATTCAGGAGCAGGTTGTTCAGTTTCCATGTAGTTGAGCGGTTTTGAGTGAGTTTCTTAATCCTGAGTTCTTGTTTGATTGCACTGTGGTCTGAGAGACAGTTTGTTATAATGTCTGATCTTTTAGATTTGCTGAGGAGAGCTTTACTTCCAACTATGTGGTCAATTTTGGAATAGGTGTGGTGTGGTGCTGAAAAAAATGTATATTCTGTTGATTTGGGGTGGAGAGTTCTGTAGATGTCTATTAGGTCCGCTTGGTGCAGAGCTGAGTTCAATTCCTGGGTATCCTTGTTGACTTTCTGTCTCGTTGATCTGTCTAATGTTGACAGTGGGGTGTTAAAGTCTCCCATTATTATTGTGTGGGAGTCTAAGTCTCTTTGTAGGTCACTCAGGACTTGCTTTATGAATCTGGGTGCTCCTGTATTGGGTGTATATATATTTAGGATAGTTAGCTCTTCTTGTTGAATTGATCCCTTTACCATTAAGTAATGGCCTTCTTTGTCTCTTTTGATCTTTGTTGGTTTAAAGTCTGTTTTATCCAAGACTAGGATTGCAACTCTTGCCTTTTTTTGTTTTCCATTTGCTTGGTAGATCTTCCTCCATTCTTTTATTTTGAGCCTATGTGTGTCTCTGCACGTGAGATGGGTTTCCTGAATACAGCACATGGATGGGTCTTGACTCTTTATCCAATTTGCCAGTCTGTGTCTTTTAATTGGAGCATTTCATCCATTTACATTTAAAGTTAATATTGTTATGTGTGAGTTTGATTCTGTCCTTATGATGTTAGCTGGTTATTTTGCTCATTAGTTGATGCAGTTTCTTCCTAGCCTCGATGGTCTTTACAATTTGGCATGATTTTGCAGTGGCTGGTACCGGTTGTTCCTTTCCATGTTTAGTGCTTCCTTCAGGAGCTCTTTTAGGGCAGGCCTGGTGGTGACAAAATCTCTCAGCATTTGCTTGTCTGTAAAGTATTTTATTTCTCCTTCACTTATGAAGCTTAGTTTGGCTGGATATGAAATTCTGGGTTGAAAATTCTTTTCTTTAAGAATGTTGAATATTGACCCTCACTCTCTTCTAGCTTGTAGAGTTTCTGCCGAGAGATCTGCTGTTAGTCTGATGGGCTTCCCTTTGTGGGTAACCTGACCTTTCTCTCTGGTTGCCCTTAGCATTTTTTCCTTCATTTTAACTTTGATGAATCTGACAATTATGGGTCTTGGAGTCGCTCTTCTCCAGGAGTATCTTTGTGGCGTTCTCTGTATTTCCTGAATCTGAATGTTGGCCTGCCTTGCTAGATTGGGGAAGTTCTCCTGGATAATATCCTGCAGAGTGTTTTCCACCTTGGTTCCATTCTCCCCGTCACTTTCAGGTACACCAATCAGACGTAGATTTGGTCTTTTCACATAGTCCCATATTTCTTGGAGGCTTTGCTCGTTTCTTTTTATTCTTTTTTCTCTAAACTTCCCTTCTCGCTTCATTTCATTCATTTCATCTTCCATCGCTGATACCCTTTCTTCCAGTTGATCGTATCGGCTCCTGAGGCTTCTGCATTCTTCACGTAGTTCTCGAGCCTTGGCTTTCAGCTCCAGCAGCTCCTTTAAGCACTTCTCTGTATTGGTTATTCTAGTTATACATTCGTCTAAATTTTTTTCAAAGTTTTAAACTTCTTTGCCTTTGGTTTGAATTTCCTCCTGTAGCTTGTAGTTTGATCGTCTGAGGCCGCCTTCTCTCAACTCGTCAAAGTCATTCTCCATCCAGCTTTGTTCCATTGCTGGTGAGGAACTGTGTTCCTTTGGAGGAGGAGAGGTGCTCTGCTTTTTAGAGTTTCCAGTTTTTCTGCTCTGTTTTTTCCACATATTTGTGGTTTTATCTACTTTTGGTCTTTGACGATGGTGATGTACGGATGAGTTTTTGGTGTGGATGTCCTTTCTGTTTGTTAGTTTTCCTTCTACCAGACAGGACGCTCAGCTGCAGGTCTGTTGGAGTTTGCTAGAGGTCCACTCCAGACAGTTTGCCTGGGTATCCGCAGCGGTGTTTGCAGAACAGCGGTTTTTCGTGAGCTGCGAATGCTGCTGTCTGATCGTTCCTCTGGAAGTTTTGTCTCAGAGGAGTACAGGGCCGTGTGAAGTGTCAGTCTGCCCCTACTGGGGGGTGCCTCCCAGTTAGGCTGCTCAGGGGTCAGGGGTCAGGGGTCAGGGACCCACTTGAGGAGGCAGTCTGCCTGTTCTCAGATCTCCAGCTGCGTGCTGGGAGAACCACTGCTCTCTTCAAAGCTCAGATGGAAATGCAGAAATCACCCGTCTTCTGTGTCGCTCACGCTGGGAGCTGTAGACCGGAACTGTTCCTATTCGGCCATCTTGGCTCCTCCCCCGAGACCAAAATATTTTCTAATATTTTGTTACTTTATATTTAACTACTGGTAATTTAAAATTATGTTGTTGAATATTTGGTGCTTTCCGGATATCTTTATTTATTTTTACTCAATTTTATATTGTTGAAAGAAAATAAAATATGCTATAATTTTCCATCTTTTAAATTTTTTACTTTTTAAGGAATCAGCATATGGTATCTTGGTGAATGTATGATGTCTGCTTGAAGTGACTATAAATTCCTCAACCATAGTTTGCAGTGTTCTGTAACCATCAATAAGGTTTATGGGTTGATAGTGTTCTTTAATTCTTCCATGTCTTTACTGATTTTCTGTGTGTAGGTAGTTGTCATATAAATTGAAAATAGAAATTAAAAATCTCTAACTATTTATATTAATTTTTTGGTTTCTCCTTACAGTGTCAATTTGGCTTCATATATGTTAAGTTCATTAGTTTTTTATATATGTTTTAGTTAGATTGAGTTGTTATAGCAAAATGCCATACACTGGGTGGCTTAAATAACAATCACTTAAATTCTCACAGTTTTGGATGATGGGAAGTCCAAAATCAAACTGCTGGCTTGTGAGGCTGGTAAGGGCCCTCCTCCTGGTTTCCAAATGGCTACTCTCTTGTATTCTCCTGTGATAGAGATAGAGAGGGTTCTAGTCTTTTCCTTGCTTGTAAGGACACTAATCCTATCATGGGAACTCTACTCTCATGACCTTGTCTAAGCCTCCCCTACTTCCAAATACCATCACATTGAAAATTAAGGCTTCAACATTTTAATTTTGAGGGCACACAAATATTCAGTTATTTAAAATATGCTTAATGTAATCATTATCTTTTGTTGATAAATTGATTATTTTACAATTATGAAATAATTATAAAATATCTCTCTCTCTTAATATTTTCTTTTTGGAGACATAATCTCACTCTGTTGCCCAGATTCAATTGTAGTGGCATAATCATGGCTCACTGCAGCCTCAGTCTTCAAAGCTCACGTGATCCTCCCACCTCAGCCTCCGAAGTAGCTGGCACTACAGGTATGTAGTCCAGCCCAGCTAATTTTTGTATTTTTTGTACAGACAGGATTTTACTGTTTCTCAAGCTAGTCTTGAACTCCTGGACTCAAGCCATCCACCCACCTAGGCCTCCCAAATTGCTGGGATTACAGGCCTGCGCTGCCACACCTGGCCAAGTATCTCTATCCCTAATAATGCTCTATGTCTTTAAGTTTCCTTTGAGGTTGACAGGATCATTGCAGTTTTCTTATGCTGTTTTAATGACATGACATTTTGTTATTTCAATTCCAACTTATCTAAATCTTTAAAGCACATCACCTGTTGTTGTGTCTTGTTTTTTCATCAATCCTGATGATCTCTCACTTTTAATATACATGTTTAATATCGACAATTAGATAATTACATGTAATATAACTACAGCTATGGCTGGGTTTAGGTTTGCCATTTTACTATTTATTATTTGTTTTTTCCATCCTGTTTGTTCTCCTATTTCTAGTCTCCTAAATTATTTTTTATTATTTAATATTGTTGCTAGACTCAGATTCTCACTTATATAGTAGCTTTTTAAACAGTAAGACATAATTGATATGGAATAAACTGCATGCATTAAAAGTATACAATTTGATAAGTTTTGATATCTGAATAGACTCCTATAATCAATCATTGCCATTGCTATAATAAACATGTGAATTAGCTCCCCAGATTTTCTCATACCCCTTTGTAATTTTATCTGTATCTGCAAGCAACCACTGATTTCTTTTATTTTGATGACCATAGATAAGGATTTTTCAGGAGCAGCATCTACTAAGTTTTGACTGGATGATATCTTGTGCATTATGTAGTATTCTGCCACACCTCTGGCCTCCAACTATCAGATGCAAGTATTATTTCTTTTATATCACAACCAAAAATTCCCTAGATATAGATAAATGGTGCATGGGGGACAAAATTGTCCCTGGATGGCAATTATACTATAAATTAGTTTCCAGTTTCTACATTTTTATGTAAATAGAATTTTATAATGTGTACCTTTTTTTGGCTGGCTTCCTTCATTCGCTAATTTATTAGCATAATTTTTATAAAAATACCTAAGTTTGTTTATTTATTACCAAGTAATAGTTATGTAGGGTATTTCCCGATTTTTGCTTTTACAAATAAGCCTGTTACAAACATCTATATACACTTTTTCTAAACAAACTTAAGCTTCAAACACTTTGGGGTAAAGACATGAGAATGGAATAGCTGGGTCATATAATTAGTGCAAGTTTAACTTTATAAGAAATGGTCAAACTGCTTTCCATTGTGGTTTTACCATTTAACATTTTAATCGGCAGTGTATGAGTTTCAGTGCTTTCATTTTTTCCAACATATTTTATGGTGAATCTTAAATGTTAGATAATCTACTAAATGTATAATGACATCTCATTGTTGTTCAATCTGCATTCTGTTAATTACATTGTGCATTTTTAAAGTGTTTATTTGTTGTGTATTTTATTTGGTGACGTTCCTGTTCAAATATTTGCCCATTTTTTATTAGGTTGATTTTGATTTTGTTTTTACTGAGCTTTGAGGTTTCTTTATATATTCTGTACACTGTTTCTTCATCAAATATGTGATTCGTAGTGATATTTTTCTAGTCTCTGATTTGTCTTTTTATTTACTTAACTGAGTCTTTTGCAGAATATTAGTTCTCAATGTTTTATGTCTGTAGTTTAGAAATAATTGCCTAACAAAAGTTAGAAAATCTGTTATGTTTTATTTTACAAATTGTATTGTTTTAGATTATGTCCTTAAATTTGTGACCCATATTTGTGTGTGTGTGTCTGTGTGTGTCTGTGTTTGTGTGTGCATGCCCGTGCACATGTATTTCTGTACCATCTATTCTATTTCATTGATTTATTTGTTTATTGTCATGCTCAATGACAGTAAGGCATTGGCCTTACTGTCCAGCTTTCTATAAAAAAATTATTACGTATTACTTATATGTAATAAGTCTTTAAATAAGCTTGGGTACATTTTACAACTTTATTCTTTTATATTAAATTTGTTTTGTCTATTCTAAATATTAGCTTTTTTATAAAACTTCAGGATAAACTTTTCAAATTTCAGAAAATGCCTGGCACCATTTCAATTGGGATTGTGTTGAACTTATAGATCAATTTGCAGACAATTGACATCCTAAAAATACCGAGTCTTCCAATCAATAAACATGGTGTATCTCTCCATTTACTTAGATATTTTTAAACTTCCCTCAAATAGTTGTGTTGATTTTAGAGTACATGTTTAACAGATATTTTGTCAGATTTGTATTTTGTATTTTGATCCAATTGGATATGGTATCTTGAATTTACTTTCCCTTTGATTTTGTAGCTTATATAAATATACCCTATGTTTGTTTCTTCATGTTGTATCTTACAAATTTGTTAATCTCATTAATTAGATCTAATAGAATTTTTGTTTATTCCCTGGATTGTCCACATTGATGATCATGTCATCCATGACAAAAACAATTCTTTCAAATCTGGATTTTGTGTGTGTGTGTGTGCATGATTTTCACATATAGAAACCCAAGTACAAGGTAAGAGAGAAGTGGTCAGAATGGAAATCTTTGCTTCGATCCTGATATTAAGAGGAAAATGTTGGAAAATATTAATTCTATCACCTTTAAGATAGCTTGATAAATAGTGATAGCTATAGGTTTTACTTAGAATACATTTATCATTTAGAGAACGTTTCCTTTTGTTTCTTGTTTGCTGACAGTTTTTATCAGCAATAAATGTTGCATTTTTAAAATGCTTTTAAAAAATCTATTGACATAATTATATTCATATTCTCTTTTGGTCTTCTATTATGGTAATTTTTTTGTGAATTTAAAAGATAAACAATATTATATATATGTATATATATATATGTATGTAAATGATTTTCAGAAAAAAGGAAGATTTTACCAAATACAAGATGGATTGTGATTCTTTTTTTTTTTTTTTTTTTTTTTTTTGGGGTATGAATTTTTTTTTTTTTTTTATTATACTTTAAGTTTTAGGGTACATGTGCACATTGTGCAGGTTAGTTACATATGTATACATGTGCCATGCTGGTGCGCTGCACCCACCAACTCGTCATCCAGCATTAGGTATATCTCCCAATGCTATCCCTCCCCGCTCCCCCCTCCCCACCACAGTCCCCAGAGTATGATATTCCCCTTCCTGTGTCCATGTGATCTCATTGTTCAATTCCCACCTATGAGTGAGAATATGTGGTGTTTGGTTTTTTGTTCTTGCGATAGTTTACTGAGAATGATGGTTTCCAATTTCATCCATGTCCCTACAAAGGATATGAACTCATCATTTTTTATGGCTGCATAGTATTCCATGGTGTATATGTGCCACATTTTCTTAATCCAGTCTATCATTGTTGGACATTTGGGTTGGTTCCAAGTCTTTGCTATTGTGAATAATGCCGCAATAAACATACGTGTGCATGTGTCTTTATAGCAGCATGATTTATAGTCCTTTGGGTATATACCCAGTAATGGGATGGCTGGGTCAAATGGTATTTCTAGTTCTAGATCCCTGAGGAATCGCCACACTGACTTCCACAATGGTTGAACTAGTTTACAGTCCCACCAACAGTGTAAAAGTGTTCCTATTTCTCCGCATCCTCTCCAGCACCTGTTGTTTCCTGACTTTTGAATGATTGCCATTCTAACTGGTGTGAGATGATATCTCATAGTGGTTTTGATTTGCATTTCTCTGATGGCCAGTGATGATGAGCATTTTTTCATGTGTTTTTTGGCTGCATAAATGTCTTCTTTTGAGAAGTGCCTGTTCATGTCCTTCGCCCACTTTTTGATGGGGTTGTTTGTTTTTTTCTTGTAAATTTGTTTGAGTTCACTGTAGATTCTGGATATTAGCCCTTTGTCAGATGAGTAGGTTGCGAAAATTTTCTCCCATGTTGTAGGTTGCCTATTCACTCTGATGGTAGTTTCTTTTGCTGTGCAGAAGCTCTTTAGTTTAATTAGATCCCATTTGTCAATTTTGGCTTTTGTTGCCATTGCTTTTGGTGTTTTGGACATGAAGTCCTTGCCCACGCCTATGTCCTGAATGGTAATGCCTAGGTTTTCTTCTAGGGTTTTTATGGTTTTAGGTCTAACGTTTAAATCTTTAATCCATCTTGAATTGATTTTTGTATAAGGTGTAAGGAAGGGATCCAGTTTCAGCTTTCTACATATGGCTAGCCAGTTTTCCCAGCACCATTTATTAAATAGGGAATCCTTTCCCCATTGCTTGTTTTTCTCAGGTTTGTCAAAGATCAGATAGTTGTAGGTAAGCGGCGTTATTTCTGAGGGCTCTGTTCTGTTCCATTGATCTATATTTCTGTTTTGGTACCAGTACCATGCTGTTTTGGTTACTGTAGCCTTGTAGTATAGTTTGAAGTCAGGTAGTGTGATGCCTCCAGCTTTGTTCTTTTGGCTTAGGATTGACTTGGCGATGCGGGCTCTCTTTTGGTTCCATATGAACTTTAAAGTAGTTTTTTCCAATTCTGTGAAGAAAGTCATTGGTAGCTTGATGGGGATGGCATTGAATCTGTAAATTACCTTGGGCAGTATGGCCATTTTCACGATATTGATTCTTCCTACCCATGAGCAAGGAATGTTCTTCCACTTGTTTGTATCCTCTTTTATTTCCTTGAGCAGTGGTTTGTAGTTCTCCTTGAAGAGGTGCTTCACATCCCTTGTAAGTTGGATTCCTAGGTATTTTATTCTCTTTGAAGCAATTGTGAATGGGAGTTCACTCATGATTTGGCTCTCTGTTTGTCTGTTGTTGGTGTATAAGAATCCTTGTGATTTTTGTACATTGATTTTGTATCCTGAGACTTTGCTGAAGTTGCTTATCAGCTTAAGGAGATTTTGGGCTGAGACAATGGGGTTTTCTAGATAAACAATCATGTCGTCTGCAAACAGGGACAATTTGACTTCCTCTTTTCCTAATTGAATACCCTTTATTTCCTTCTCCTGCCTGATTGCCCTGGCCAGAACTTCCAACACTATGTTGAATAGGAGCGGTGAGAGAGGGCATCCCTGTCTTGTGCCAGTTTTCAAAGGGAATGCTTCCAGTTTTTGCCCATTCAGTATGATATTGGCTGTGGGTTTGTCATAGATAGCTCTTATTATTTTGAAATATGTCCCATCAATACCTAATTTATTGAGAGTTTTTAGCATGAAGGGTTGTTGAATTTTGTCAAAGGCTTTTTCTGCATCTATTGAGATAATCATGTGGTTTTTGTCTTTGGCTCTGTTTATATGCTGGATTACATTTATTGATTTGCGTATGTTGAACCAGCCTTGCATCCCAGGGATGAAGCCCACTTGATCATGGTGGATAAGCTTTTTGATGTGCTGCTGGATTCGGTTTGCCAGTATTTTATTGAGGATTTTTGCATCAATGTTCATCAAGGATATTGGTCTAAAATTCTCTTTTTTGGTTGTGTCTCTGCCAGGCTTTGGTATCAGAATGATGCTGGCCTCATAAAATGAGTTAGGGAGGATTCCCTCTTTTTCTATTGATTGGAATAGTTTCAGAAGGAATGGTACCAGTTCCTCCTTGTACCTCTGGTAGAATTCGGCTTTGAATCCATCTGGTCCTGGACTCTTTTTGGTTGGTAAACTATTGATTATTGCCACAATTTCAGCTTCTGTTATTGGTCTATTCAGAGATTCAACTTCTTCCTGGTTTAGTCTTGGGAGAGTGTATGTGTCAAGGAATGTATCCATTTCTTCTAGATTTTCTAGTTTATTTGCGTAGAGGTGTTTGTAGTATTCTCTGATGGTAGTTTGTATTTCTGTGGGATCGGTGGTGATATCCCCTTTATCATTTTTTATTGCGTCTATTTGATTCTTCTCTCTTTTTTTCTTTATTAGTCTTGCTAGCGGTCTATCAATTTTGTTGATCCTTTCAAAAAACCAGCTCCTGGATTCATTAATTTTTTGAAGGGTTTTTTGTGTCTCTATTTCCTTCAGTTCTGCTCTGATTTTAGTTATTTCTTGCCTTCTGCTAGCTTTTGAATGTGTTTGCTCTTGCTTTTCTAGTTCTTTTAATTGTGATGTTAGGGTGTCAATTTTGGATCTTTCCTGCTTTCTCTTGTGGGCATTTAGTGCTATAAATTTCCCTCTGTACACTGCTTTGAATGCGTCCCAGAGATTCTGGTATGTTGTGTCTTTGTTCTCGTTGGTTTCAAAGAACATCTTTATTTCTGCCTTCATTTCGTTATGTACCCAGCAGTCATTCAGGAGCAGGTTGTTCAGTTTCCATGTAGTTGAGCGGCTTTGAGTGAGATTCTTAATCCTGAGTTCTAGTTTGATTGCACTGTGGTCTGAGAGATAGTTTGTTATAATTTCTGTTCTTTTACATTTGCTGAGGAGAGCTTTACTTCCAACTCTGTGGTCAATTTTGGAATAGGTGTGGTGTGGTGCTGAAAAAAATGTATATTCTGTTGATTTGGGGTGGAGAGTTCTGTAGATGTCTATTAGGTCCGCTTGGTGCAGAGCTGAGTTCAATTCCTGGGTATCCTTGTTGACTTTCTGTCTCGTTGATCTGTCTAATGTTGACAGTGGGGTGTTAAAGTCTCCCATTATTAATGTGTGGGAGTCTAAGTCTCTTTGTAGGTCACTCAGGACTTGCTTTATGAATCTGGGTGCTCCTGTATTGGGTGCATAAATATTTAGGATAGTTAGCTCCTCTTGTTGAATTGATCCCTTTACCATTATGTAATGGCCTTCTTTGTCTCTTTTGATCTTTGTTGGTTTAAAGTCTGTTTTATCAGAGACTAGGATTGCAACCCCTGCCTTTTTTTGTTTTCCATTTGCTTGGTAGATCTTCCTCCATCCTTTTATTTTGAGCCTATGTGTGTCTCTGCACGTGAGATGGGTTTCCTGAATACAGCACACTGATGGGTCTTGACTCTTTATCCAACTTGCCAGTCTGTGTCTTTTAATTGGAGAATTTAGTCCATTTACATTTAAAGTTAATATTGTTATGTGTGAATTTGATCCTGTCATTATGATGTTAGCTGGTGATTTTGCTCATTAGTTGATGCAGTTTCTTCCTAGTCTTGATGGTCTTTACATTTTGGCATGATTTTGCAGCGGCTGGTACCGGTTGTTCCTTTCCATGTTTAGCGCTTCCTTCAGGAGCTCTTTTAGGGCAGGCCTGGTGGTGACAAAATCGGTCAGCATTTGCTTGTCTGTAAAGTATTTTATTTCTCCTTCACTTATGAAGCTTAGTTTGGCTGGATATGAAATTCTGGGTTGAAAATTCTTTTCTTTAAGAATGTTGAATATTGGCCCCCACTCTCTTCTGGCTTGTAGGGTTTCTGCCGAGAGATCCGCTGTTAGTCTGATGGGCTTCCCTTTGAGGGTAACCCGACCTTTCTGTCTGGCTGCCCTTAACATTTTTTCCTTCATTTCAACTTTGGTGAATCTGACAATTATGTGTCTTGGAGTTGCTCTTCTCGAGGAGTATCTTTGTGGCGTTCTCTGTATTTCCTGAATCTGAACGTTGGCCTGCCTTGCTAGATTGGGGAAGTTCTCCTGGATAATATCCTGCAGAGTGTTTTCCAACTTGGTTTCATTCTCCGCATCACTTTCAGGTACACCAATCAGACGTAGATTTGGTCTTTTCACATAGTCCCATATTTCTTGGAGGCTTTGCTCATTTCTTTTTATTCTTTTTTCTCTAGACTTCCCTTCTCGCTTCGTTTCATTCATTTCATCTTCCATCGCTGATACCCTTTCTTCCAGTTGATCGCATCGGCTCCTGAGGCTTCTGCATTCTTCACGTAGTTCTCGAGCCTTGGTTTTCAGCTCCATCAGCTCCTTTAAGCACTTCTCTGTATTGGTTATTCTAGTTATACATTCTTCTAAATTTTTTTCAAAGTTTTCAACTTCTTTGCCTTTGGTTTGAATGTCCTCCCGTAGCTCAGAGTAATTTGATCGTCTGAAGCCTTCTTCTCTCAGCTCGTCAAAATCATTCTCCATCCAGCTTTGTTCCGTTGCTGGTGAGGAACTGCGTTCCTTTGGAGGAGGAGAGGCGCTCTGCATTTTAGAGTTTCCTGTTTTTCTGTTCTGTTTTTTCCCCATCTTTGTGGTTTTATCTACTTTTGGTCTTTGATGATGGTGATGTACAGATGGGTTTTCGGTGTGGATGTCCTTTCTGTTTGTTAGTTTTCCTTCTAACAGACAGGACCCTCAGCTGCAGGTCTGTTGGAATACCCTGCCCTGTGAGGTGTCAGTGTGCCCCTGCTGGGGGGTGCCTCCCAGTTAGGCTGCTCGGGGGTCAGGGGTCAGGGACCCACTTGAGGAGGCAGTCTGCCCGTTCTCAGATCTCCAGCTGCGTGCTGGGAGAACCACTGCTCTCTTCAAAGCTGTCAGACAGGGACATTTAAGTCTGCAGAGGTTACTGCTGTCTTGTCTGTCTGTGCCCTGCCCCCAGAGGTGGAGCCTACAGAGGCAGGCAGGCCTCCTTGAGCTGTGGTGGGCTCCACCCAGTTCGAGCTTCCCGGCTGCTTTGTTTACCTAAGCAAGCCTGGGCAATGGCGGGCGCCCCTCCCCCAGCCTCGCTGCCGCCTTGCAGTTTGATCTCAGACTGCTGTGCTAGCAATCAGCGAGATTCCGAGGGCGTAGGACCCTCCGAACCAGGTGTGGGATATAGTCTCGTGGTGCGCCGTTTTTTAAGCCGGTCTGAAACGCGCAATATTCGGGTGGGAGTGACCCGAGTTTTCCAGGTGCGTCCGTCACCCCTTTCTTTGACTCGGAAAGGGAACTCCCTGACCCCTTGCGCTTCCCAGGTGAGGCAATGCCTCGCCCTGCTTCGGCTCGCGCACGGTGCGCGCACCCACTGGCCTGCGCCCACTGTCTGGCACTCCCTAGTGAGATGAACCCGGTACCTCAGATGGAAATGCAGAAATCACCGTCTTCTGCGTCGCTTACGCTGGGAGCTGTAGACCGGAGCTGTTCCTATTTGGCCATCTTGGCTCCTCCCCGGATTGTGATTCTTTATTTAAAAAACATGAATGTATTATTGCATAGACTTTAATGTACTAAGTGTTTTGGATATTTATTGATGCGTAACAATCTACATTTAGACACATAAAAACATTTCCTCATTGTTATCATCTATCATAGTTAGAAGAGTAACGGGTCTCAACTAATCAGTCATTGCTCAGTTTTTCATTCATATAGGAGCTGGGGCCAGAGTCATCTAGAAAATTTCTCACACACAGCTGGTGCCTAGGTTAGAAAGACTCGGTTGGGATTAGCTTAGGCTGCAGGGCATTTTCCTCCACAAGGCCTCGTCAGCCTTGCAGCCTCAGTGTAGCTGAACTTCTTACATGGTGACTGGAGGCTCCCAAAGCTTATATCCAAGAGAAACCAGCAGAAACTGTATACATATTCTAACCTAGCCTTAGAAATCATGCAGCACGACTTTCACTATATTCTGATCATTGAAGAAGTCACAAAGGCCTGCCTGGTTTAAAAACAGGAGGGCATTGACTCTAATTCTTCATGGGAGGCTTAACAAAGTATTTGTACATGTGTTTTAAACCTACAGAACAAATGATAGGCTATGCTTTTATTTAAAATCTAAATTTATAAAACTATTTAAAGTAAAAATATAACTTATTTCAATCCTGGCCTTATGAGTTTGCCCTGAAGGTTTTGCACTTCTACGTCTTCAGTATATTTGATTATCTCACTTAGAGGATTCAACAACTTTTCTGTACCTGAGCTAGAAAAATTGTATCAAGAAAGCCCATTTGAATTCTCATGTGTAGAACCGTAATCTACAGAATTTGTAAGCAGTCAAATGCATACACAAATAGATAAAAAGCCTAATTCTTTTCCGCTTTTCATTCCTGCACTACTCATTCACTGGGCAATAAAATGCACCATAATTTTGCACAAATTGAGAGACCTTTGGAAAAATATATTGTGACGTTACAGTATTCCATGGTGTACTATTTCAGGTTTTTTTCACATTTCACATGATGGAAAATAATAATTTTAAAGTCATTATCTCTTTCCAGAGTAATAGTTTGGAGGAACAGGTGCATGTCATCTCAGTCTCAGTCTGGAGCTCATTTCAATAGACTCAGATTGGCTGATTTTTTTTAAAGACATCACTATTAGTTGTCTCATTTGTTACAGCCATTCTTTGCTGTTCTCACATCTGTCAAAGTCTATACAAATAGCCCCGTAGAGGAAGCAGATGTTACAAAGTTATAATTTAGTTGTTTGTTTTGCCTCATAGACAAAATGTGGACAGTAAACATCCTGGTCTGTTAAGCATCGTTATCAAATGCAAATTGTTGATGAATTTTTTGATTAGTTTGTCACGGCTTTTGTAATGCTTATCTCACTAATTAGTACTGGAGAAAACATAGTATTCTCAGAAGCTAAACCCTTAAATAAGCCGGATAGGTAGACAGGTAGGTACATAGCTAAGAAAGTATATAGGCAGACATAAAGGCAGATATAAAGATATACTTAGGTATTGATTTGTATAAAAGCTGAGTGTGATATTGTGATTACACTTGTAATTATATAACATATGTGAAATTTACCTAATATGTAGACATATTCGATTTATCCACAAAATGTTGTACTACACATAAGCTTTTCTCTCAAAATAGAAATACCAAATATTGAGTAGTAAAGAAAGAAGACATACATACACTTTTGTGGAATGTTAAATTATATTTTTGTGATTGATATTATTTTGATTTTTATTTTGTTTATATATCTTAGGCGAACTTACTGACATTATTTATGAATAAGTAATGGACAGATTAATTTAGAGTTATTTATTATACTTTAGCACTTTCATTTATCTGCTTATGTATTCATTTAAAAACACAAAGTATAAGTGAATTGAATGTAATTTTGTGTTTGTTATATCAATAGACATATTTTCTGCTTGATCCTCAGTGGCTATTTTATCTAACTTTTTTTTACTTATTTATCTTACCAAATGTCCCTCTTTTCAAACTAGAATGTAAGCCCCTTGAATGCACAACTATTTGTCTGTTCCATACAGTCCTAGAGTAGAACCTGCTACAGTGTAGGTGCTCTATAAATGTTTATTCAACATAATAAACAAATTAACATCATAAATATAAATAAGAAGAGACATTAGTTTTTGAAATATGAAATGTAGTCTTTGCTTAGAGTTCCATGGATATTGAAAATAACATATTGCTACTACCATTAATAATAGTAAGAATTATGATTTTGATGATAAAATGAAAACTAAGGAAATATAAAACACAATAAGTAAACAAATAAGATCAGAGCATATTCTACAAGTGCACGGAAATTAACTTCTAAAGAAATATTTCTGTGTATCAATATTGAAAGGCAATTTTTTTCTGTTTTGAAATTACAAATATAAATTTATAACTTGTAAAGCATTAGGACATTCTGAATTTAATGAAAATATTGATGCTATGCTAAATTGTCTGAATAACTTTCTTGCTTTCCTGAATAGAAAAATATATACTCTTTGTTACTAAAATTATGAAAGACAGCATGATTTTTTTCTACAAAAAAATGAAATCTTTGCTTGATATTACTCTATTATTTCAAAATAGGTAAATGTCCTTCTATCACATAAAAATAAAAAGATACCACCCACTTTGATGTAATTGAATATGAAGGCTCGTGAAACTATTGGTAATTATATAAATTATCCCCCAAGAAATAAAAATGCTAAAGTATTTCACATTTCTGTGATACAGACTTAAAGTGGTTATTAATTATATGTATGTTATGCTCAGACATAAATAAATCCTTTTGGAAATTGACTTTAAAACATGGATTTTACCCTAATAAAATCAAAGTATAGGTGTGGTCAGTAATTTTCTACACTTCTCTATGTTTTCCCCAAATCATTAAAATTTCAAAACCTATTATTTGTTTTACTTTGTTTTTACGATATCAAGGGTTATAGTTTTTGAAATTATCTGAATTTTAATTAATTTGAAATGCATTTAAACTTTAACTTTAGTATAATCTGTCATTTGTAATTGTTTAAAAGTCATTTTATTTTATATAAGACACTTTGTTATAGCTAAAGGTACACTTTATTTAATTTTTTTTTTGAAGCAAAGCTTGTATTTATTATTGTGGATAGACTTCAGAAGTTATTGGATATGTTTTTTCCCTTCAATTTACTTTTGTTCCTTTAAGAAAACCTCCCAGTTACCTGTCATAGAGTGAACAAAAATAGCACATGTATACCCAACAGAAAACAAGCAGGTTTATTCCAAATATATATGTAAAGTATTTTTTCATAATAAATTAATTAAAGTAATAAAAACACTGTGAAGTATCTTGAGCAATAAAATATTGTCTTATATTGAAGTAATTAAAAATAAGGTTTGAAAATATATCCACAGCTTTGTATTGAATTCACAAGTAAGAACACAAACTTACAATGATAACAATGTACTTATAATTAATTTTTTAAAAAACACAGTGCTCAACATTTATAAGGTTGCACTGTTAAATATTTTTCATAATAATGTGCCTTCCTAAAGCTTAAAATATTTTAATGTTAAATAATGTTTATAAAAATTTTATATTGATTTAATTACTTCCATTTTTATTTTCACATATAGTTTAAATAAGATTATGCTTAAATGTTTCTTGGATATTTGATATAATTAGATAAGAAGTTACTGTGAAAGTGAAAGATTTAAACTGCTTACATTATTTCTCTAATGCATATACAATTATTAGTATTTGGAAATCATTGCAGCTCATTTTGGTAAGTTATTTTTCTAAAAATATTATCAGTTATGTTTTCAAAACTAGTCTGATAGTAATGTTCATAATATAATCTTATTAGCATTTTTATCACTAAAGCTTCTTTTTCATGATTTTTTTCATTCCAAGTATAGTTTGTTGTCTCCTATTAAAAAATAAAATAATTATCACAGGTTATAATTTTTATTCACTCATTGTAAAGATATTTTATATTTTCTGCAATGAACATAAATTATTTTTGTCATAAAATGAAATATATATTTATGTTCTTTATCAGTATATTAATAATTAGTCATTTCATATATTAGCCTGCATATAATACTATCAATACTGTAAGAAGGTTTAGTAATCATAAATATTATAAATGATTATAGCATCACAATCCTAGTAGGTTTTATATTTATTATTCATATTTCCATATAATTTATTTAACTAAATACCTATATTTGAATTAAATCATTATAAGATACTGAATTCATATGGAAGAACTGTCATCCTGCCATATTGTTCTTGTTCTGTTTCCAAGAACAATGTATAATAATTGTAACAATCATTTTCTATTACTGATTTTTAAACATTTATGCCAATTTGATAAAGATAATATGCAGGCCAGACACTGTGGTTCATGCCTGTAATCCCAGCTCTTTGGGAAGCTGAGGTGTGCAGATCCCTTGAGCTCAGGAGTTGGAGACCATCCTAGGCAACATGGTGAAACCTACATGAAATAAAAAGGTTTGCCAAGGATGGTGCCACTGCACTCACGCGTGGGTGACAGAGTGAGATCCTCAGTCCAAAAAAAAAAAAATAAAGCAGTATAAATATTCTTGTGGAAATATCTTTTTAAGAACATATTGAACATTAAAAATACCTTTTTATTGAATTCCTGTATGTTTTGCTTATTTTTAAGGCATTCATATTTGTCTTACCTATTTTGAATGCCGTATTTATACAATGAGTATTACCACTTTGATAGACATAATAATTATTGCAAGTATATATTGCCTATTAGATTTATTTTATAGTTTATTTGATATAAACATTAAAAATATTTATGTCATCAGTCATATGAACATTTATTTGTAATCTGTTATATAACATTTCTTTAGGCAATCATGAATTCATGTTGGATCAAGTCATAAATGTTGATAAGTTTTGCTTTCCCATAATGAAATATGGCAAATGATTGATTTGTTTTAATTTAATCTTTCGAAGTGATTATGTGATTTTTTGATATTACATTTCTACATATTCTGTTGATATTCTGTTTCATTTCTAGCAGCTATTATACTTTCATGATGTAAATAAATTAGTATTTTACTGTTTCAAAAATTATACCTTTTTATTTTATGATACTTGCCATTGAGAAATTCCTTGTCCATTATTTATATTTAAAAAATTCCTTGTATGTTTTTGCTTGGTAGTTCTTACATATACGCAAGTATGTAGAAATATATGTTACACACATGGACATACATATATTCCATGTATTCATTGTAAATATGTATGTATATGAATATAATGATTAATGAATAAATAAAACATTTTTTAAATGTATCTACCAAAGTAAAATTAGGAAAATAGTGTAGACAGATTTAAATGAATTTTACCATGATCTTATTTATACTATAACTCTAACTTATGTAGGAGTCAAAATGAAGGATTTTTTTTTTTTTTTTGAGATGGAGTCTTGCTCTGTTGCCAGGCTGGAGTTCAGTGGTGAAATCTTGGCTCACTGCAACCTCCACCTACCAGGTTCAAGTAATTTCCCTGCCTCAGCCTCACCTAGTAGCTGAGACTACAGATGCACGCCACCACACCCGGCTAATGTTTTGTATATCAGTAGAGACGGGGTTTCACCATGTTGGCCAGGATGTTCTCAATCTCCTGAACTTGTGATCCACCGGCCTCCATCTCTCAAAGTGCTGGGATTACAGGCGTGAGCCACCACACCTGTCCAAAATAAAGGATTCTTCATTGTTAATATTGACTATTGATACTTTATTTTCTCTTATTTTAAACTTTAATAAATATAACAGAAATTGAAAAATGTTAAATTGCTACAAAGAAAAAATATATGAGTAAAATATAATTTATATTGCAAGGAACCAAAACATTAATTATTAAGCCAAAATAAAAAGAAAATATTAGTAATTAATATAAATATAATCCATATCTGCCATTGTGAATAAGCTATACAAATATAGAAAGGCAAATTGAAACTTAAAATAAAATTGGATATACATTCAATAATCTTTTTCTAGATTCATAAACAAATAGCTAAAAAGACATTTGCAAATGATAACATTATATGATAAACTTCTTAGAAAGCAGGTCGCTGCTATTTTATAAAGAAAATCCAATTGATATAACTAAATTAGAGTAAAAGATGCTTTAAATTGGTAAAATATGCAATCCACATCTAACATTTACTTTTATGAAACAATAGATACAACATTGAAACACATTACAATAACATATTGCCAGCTATGTATGTTCTTCCTGTTTTCTTATGATGAATTCATTATGTATAGGTCACTGATATGGTTTGGCTGTGTCCCCACCCAAATCTCAACTTGAATTATACCTCCCAGAATTCCCATGTGTTGTGGGAGGGACCCAAGGGGAGGTAATTTCATCATGGGGACCAGTCTTCCCTGTGCTATTCTCGTGATATTGAATAAGTCTCAGGGGATCGGATGTAAGTTTTATCAGGTGTTTCCACTTTTGCTTCTTGCTCATTTTCTTTTGTCGCCACCAGGTAAGAAGTGCCTTTCACCTCCTGCCATGATTCTGAGGCCTCCCCAGCCAGGTGGAACTGTAAGTCAAATTAAACCTCTTTTTCTTCCCAGTCTCAGTTATATCTTTATCAGCAGCATGAAAATGGACTAATACACTCACTGTGGTTTACCATGTTCTACTGTTTCATTTGTCATGCTTTGTTGAATGAAGGATGAGTGCTTAACCTAAAGGTCAACCTATGAGCTAATTTGATGAAAAATGTTTTGTTATGCTCCAAGACAAATGACTTAACCAATCACTTTCTTTCTTGAGACATATGGACACGACAGTTAAAAGTAAACATTGTAGTTTTGTCATTTGTAGCCACTAATGGTGGAGCAATGAGTATGGTAGTGTGCTTAGTGAGAAGAATAACATGATAGAATTGTTCCTGTGTCCTAAATAGGTCCTTACACTCTGAGAGGCTTGGTGTTACATGTATAACATATTATGATAAGAAAGGTAAATAAATAATAAACCAACATGTAACGATCAAGGATAGACTGCAAGGTTTACATAAAATTGGACAGAGAAGTTCTTCATTTTTTATGCCATAATACATTGTAATAAGGGACCTTAGATTGATTGTATTATGTTGTGAAATACCTTCTTGCTACTAAGCATCAAATGTAAAATTTCAAAGAAATTTATAAAGTGACTGGTTATACAAAAATGAACATAAAATGAAGATTATTATGTTGAGGTAGGTTAAACAAGCAACCAAGTTTTAGTAAGTAAATGTGCACATTTTATATTTTCATATATTAATTAATAATACACTGTGCAGAAAAAAATTATAGTTTATGAAATAGAATCAGTTTGCCTATGTGATTCTGTGATATAATAAGTTAATCATGTTTATTATCATGTTTTATGATGTGCTCTTATTACAAGTAGTAGGAAGTTTTCCTGGTTATTATGCTAACCCAAATATTAACTGATCAGATAATGATGCTTACTAAAAACAAAGAGAGCAGGAACAGGCAATGTTACATAATGGAAGCTCAGAAAAATGAGATTGTAATATGAATACTGGTCACAATGGTGATAATATAATCAATTTTGGGGGTATTCACTTTTCATACCTGAAAGAGTTGGCTTACAATATATTCAGTTTAGACTCATTTCAATTCTCAAGTTCCATGATAAAAAATGCAGTCTCAAAACTGCTTTTCAAAGCTTAAATGTTTATATTAGTTAACCAGTTAGAAACAATTCGTAGGGTTTCTACTAAGGATAACCAAGAAACAATCTCCTTGAAGGCAATTACCATTTATGATTTGTCTTTGTATTTTTAGAATCAAGTATTGTCTCTTACATAGGTAGTATGCTTCATATTGTTAAAAAATATTTATTTTGATAAGCATTCAAGTTAAAGTTTGCATTGTTATAAAAAAACCAATATAGAAATTTGGGGCATTTCTTACATATGTCTAAAACATTCTGAGTAAAGGTTAGTTCTCTGTAGAAAGATAATAAATACACTATGGAGAGATTTTTCACTGAAATATTATCCATATTCATCTTAGCTAACAACATTGCTCCGTGTAAGGTATTTAATATAAGGGTGAAAAGATGGAACTAAAGTATAAGAATTTATTCCTAATTTCTTCAAAGTATTTTAAAATTGTAATTCCAAAAACAAATAAACCAAGAAAAATTTTCTCCAGCTCTTAGGGAAGTATGCTACGCTAAGGGAAAAAAATGTACTTTTATTAAAGTGTAATGATCCTGCCTGTCAATGGGGAAAACTTTTGTCCCTGAGCATGTTTCCTACCAAAGATGGCATCATGATTAATGACAGAAAATGCTAGATAAATGGGTATCATAAAAGCTGCCAAAACGTTCATTCTTTTGCAAGTTACATTTTATCTTACATTGTCTCTTACATTATTAATGCAGAAAGCTGTTATTTCATTCATAAATAATTGAGTAAGCGCAGAGTGGAGGTTGGGAAATTGAGAAAAAAAAGAGATGCCATTTTCTCTCATCACAGTTGTGTATATACAGAGGACAGTAACAAATGTTATTGTCAACAATGTGTTCAATGGATTGCTTTGAAGATATTGATATTACTCTGTGATTAAACAATTGAAGAAAGCTCTGGCCTCACTGCTTAGGAGGATTTACATCTTCTTTTTCTCTCTGAATTTTTCTGTTACATAAATTAACAGCTATGACAGAGTGAATAGCATGTAACTCCACAATAGAAATGGCGCCTATGGACAAAACTGATTACTTTAATCAATATCATAATAACATGGTATATATTACTAAAGGGTTTTTAAAAAAATTTACAGCTGTGTTTTGCTAATGTGTGTTACATGAAGATGATATATGTAAGAAATGTATGTTGATACTCTTTAGCATATTCCTAAATCTTAGTGTATATTGCGTAAGACTAAGTAGTTAACTACTTAAAAAGGTATGAGTTTTGGAAATGATCAAGTACTGACCTATGAAATTATGTTACAGAAAGAGACACAGTAGAAAGGGAGAGAAGCTTGAAAATGTCTGTGGAAAAAAATACATGATAGAGTTAGATTTAGAAGAGAACCCGAGATAATTTCTAGAACTAAGAAATTCTATCAAAATATAAGCACTGTACTCAATTCATGTGTTTGATAATAGCATAGACACAGCTGACAGAGAAAGTAAACTTCCTAGAAGTGAAAAATAATTTTCCAATATTTTACCTGCAGGGATAAAAATAGACAGAAATTATAGAGGAGAGAGTAAAATGTGTGAGGTAGAAACATCTAACATATGTTTAATCTTAGTCCCCGTAAGATAAAAGGGAAAAATAAAGAAAATTAATATTTGGTATATTAATGGATTAAGTTTTCCTCAAAATGATTTAAAACACTAATTAAAAGTTCTAAAATCTTAGAGAATCCTGAGAATGATAAATAAAAATAAATTTCCACCAAAAATTTTATAGTGAAAATACAGAAGCCAAAAAAGCAAAGGATAATAAAACTTTAATAGAGTGAATAACTGTAATTCCCAAAATCAAAGTTTTTAACCTAAAAATATTGAAATTATCTATGCATGACAGTAAATTGACTACATGCTGTTATTCCGTAGGTTACATGAAGAAAATAAAATACATTTGGAGTAAATTTTGGTCAGTTTTGTGTCAATAAGTTTCCTAATTGTGACAAACTTGAGACATTTCTAGGAAACATAAAGGACTAAGGCTGAAAGAATAATCTTTTTTAAAAAATCATTCAGTATAGAAGTTTAAAACACAATTGGCGTTCATCTGTATTTATAATGCTTCAATTACAGATGGACCAAGATAATTATTATTTTTATTTATTGGCATGGACTATATACTATTTTCAAGGTACTTTGCTTGATGGAAAATTAAATACAAAAGGATACATCATTGGCTTTACTCTTCATCAGCTTACTATTGGATAGTTACATAAGAAGCTTAGGAAGAATGAGAATGTGCTATAACTGTGAGAAGTTGGAGGGTGGAGGCATGAATTCTCATTCTGGGCATCTGAAAACAGTTTGTGGAAGAGATAATATTTTATCCAGACCTTGAAAATATAGGTATGATTTTGAAAAAAAAAATGATGTGTGTAAACCAATAACATTTATTTACCAACATATTTACTCCTCTCTTTTTAAAATAACTTCCTGTACTTTAAATTCAGTCATCTAGGATCATTTTCTTTTGTGGAAATGTGCTATAGTACTCTTTCAGAAGCTATGTTAGTGTAAGCATTCTAATGATAGATTTATTCAAGTTTTGTCTAAATATTTTTACATTTAACCAATATTTTTGAAAGTAAGTTCATTGCATAGCATTCCAGATTGTCAATTATTGTTACTACCAATAATATTATTTACCAAAATATTTACTATCTTTTTTAAATGACTTCCTGTACTTTGAATTCATTCATCTAGGATCATTTTCTTTTGTGGAAATGGGCTATACTACTTTTAGAATCTCTGTTAGTGCAAGCATTCTAATGATAGATTCAAGTTTAGTCTAAATATTTCTACATTTAACCAACATTTTTGAAAGTAATTTAATTGCATAACATCCTAGGTTGTCAATTATTTTTGCTTCATTATTTTTATCATTTTGTTGTTATACTTAAATATGTTACAGTAATATCTTCTTGTCTTATTTTTGTGGTTGAAAATATTCTCAATTTTATTATCGCTCCCTTGGAAAAAAATACGTATTTTAATTGAAGCCTTTTTTGATAATTATCCATTATTATTGTGAATATTTATAAAGTATATTAGTGCCATAGATTTGGTAATTATTTACAATTATTTGCATTCACCTTTTAGTAAAATCAAATATTATTTTTATTTATTTATCTCTCAAATGTCTCCCACTATGATAGCAACATTCTTTTTCACTGTACTGATGGTATACTTTACCATATGACTTGCTTTGTTCCATTGAATGTGTACAGACACCAAGTGTGCCATGCTGAGCCAGGAACATTGGTGTGTTGTGTAAACATATTAGAAAATAAAAGAAAAAACTCTGTCTGTTCTCTTTCACTCTCTTTTACTCTAGATAGATATAAATAGATAAAGGTATGAATATAGATATAAATATGTATATGCAGACCTTTATAAAAATGATAGATAAAAAGATAAAATACAGACATATCTATGTAAGTGTAGAATAGAGATAGATAGGATATATTTTTATTTACCAAAATGTTTATCGCATCTTTTCCTCTTTATTTCATCCTTCAGATCCAAGTTTCTTTCTGATGCATTTTTTCTTCCTTTAGTTAAAGAATTTCCTTTACAGTTTTTAATGAATGTCTCCTAATGGTGACTTATCCCTCTATATTTTTTAACTTGAAAATGCATCTCAGATTTTTTTTGTTATTTTTGAAATATACTTTGGTGGGATATTGGATTCTAGATATTGTGGTGTATTTTTGAGGTGTTTGAATATGCCATTCTAGTATATTCTGGTGTCTGTCATTTCTAATGATAAATTATTCATTATTTATGTATTTTTTCTTTCATAGAATAGGTAGTTGGCCCTTTCCCTTGCTCCTTTTAGAACATTCTCTGTTTTTGTCTTTTCAACAGGATCTTGTTAATATGGGAAAGTGAGGTTTCTTTGTATTTACCTGCTTGATATTTAATGATTCTTTTAGGTCTTTGGGTTAACACTTTTTACAAATTTAGTTAAAAAGTTTTGGCCACTCTTGCTCCAATTTGTCTTTTCCTGTTTTGTGTTAACTCTTTTCTGTTTTGGAGACTTCAATTCCTTGTATATTATGCCACTTTATATTTTCCCACAAGACTCTGAGGTGCTCTTAATTTTTTTCTTTATTTTTTTCCTTCAGTGTTTAGATTGAATAATTGTTATTGATTTAGTTTTATGTTAATGTGTTATTTAGTTTGCTATTTTCAATATTTTATTCAAGACATCTCATAAGTATTGTATTTCAGTCTTACTATATCTATTTGGATCTTATTTTGTGAAGTTTTCTTTCTTCTTAAAATTACTTGTTTACTCGTTAAGACTGCTTCCTCCTTTAATCTATTAAACTTATTTTTAATCCATTACACATATTAATAATACCTGCTTTGATATATTGTCTTCTAATTCTAATATCTAGGGTCATCTCCAATTCTAATATCTAGAGTCAGTTTATGTTTACTAACTTTTGAATTATGAATTACACTCTTGATTTTTAAAAAGTGAGCATGTTAGTTTTTGGTACCCCATGCTGATCTTTGAATGGGAACAGCTTTGGGGAAGCACCATCTCTATTAAGCACAACAGTAGATACTGAAGAGTAGCACTGGACTCTGATGTGTACCTGTGATGATATTCTATCATGTATGAGATTGCATGCCTTTAGATCCAACATTCTATACCCCTTCTATTAGCGGTGCAGACTGTGACTGTGTGGATGAAAAGACAAACTCATACATACAATAAGTATGTATCCTTGTGAAAATAAACTGGTGTTTTGTTTGTCATAAAAGAAGGAGGACCATGTAGTGTATTTGTCATCAAGTGACCAGGTAATCCGAGTAAAAAATAATGCAACAATATCACATTGGGAAATCAATATTGGTCTCTGTTGTGAAACCAGTATGCATTTAGAGCTACCATTCATTTAGATGCAAAGGTAGCTATATAATCCTGGTTAAGTAGGAGTCCATGTTATGGGGAAAATATTCAGTACCTCTGCTACCATGGCAATTTTTTTCACCTACTCACCAAGCCAATGTGTTTCCTGTATGAAAAGCGGCATGTCAGGGAACTGAGCAAAGCATTGTTACTTTTTATTGGGGAAATTATTCTCAGCCTCCTCCATCTCAATTCTTGGCTTTTTCTGCTTTTGCAAATTAAGCAGTACCCTTGTTGACTGCCATTTTTTTCCCCTAGAGGTACTATACTCGATTATTTTTTAAAACTCCCTGTGGGTTCAGACCCCTTGATTTTCTTACTGATATTTCTGATTGCTGCAATTGAAGATTTCTGGTGGTTAAGCCTTGGCACCTGACCTCCATTCATTTGGTTACATATATATATATATATATATGAACATATATACATATATACGAACATATATACATATATATGAACATGTGTATATATAAACATACATATGAACATATGTATATATATGAACATATCTGTATACATATATGAACATTAATGAGTTTAGCTATGAGACTCTCTCTCCTATTATCTCCAATCTGCAAAAAGGAACACTGAACTTCTTAGTGATGTTGGTTTCATTCTCACTACTGTGTTCACACTGGGTTTGAAATACTGTGACTCTTGAGCCCTCCCATGAAACGCTTGTCAGTTTAACCGATCTGGAAAAGAGAGCTGAGTTGCCAGGTGTCAGCGTAGCTAATTAGAGCATCAAGCCAAAAATGAAATAGTTAAGTCTCTAATTATTTATAGTGATGATGATAAATCATCACTGGAAGAGGCACAAATTATTCTTGTTTTATGTTTTCCCATGGAATTTGTGGGTCAGGTAGACCAGTGTAAACATTAGGCTCTCCTACTGTTGAGAAAGCCCTGAACGAAAGGTCTGTCAGGATGGAAAAGTTTCTTTGAATTTTCATGAAGGAGACCTTGGTGATAAGGAGTTTTCATTATAAGGAGACCTATGGAGGCACAGGTTCTAGGAGTGCAGATATGCCTAAGAACATGGCTAGCCAGAGGGGACTAGTCAAGGGACTGCAGCTCCCTTCACAGAAGGCAGTGCACTGGCTGTGCATCAAGGCTGATGTGGGGAGGGCAGCTTTCTCCAGCGAAACCTGCCAGGTAAAGATTTTGTGATTAGTCTATGGTGAGACCTGAAAAGTCACACATAGGTTTTTAGTCAGGAACTAGACTCCTCAACACAATCTTCTGATGGGTCTTCTTGACACACATAATAATGAATTTTGGTATCCTTACACGTCTCCAATTCTGCCTTTGTTCCTATTCTGCCTTCCAGGCCAACTCTAGGATTTTTACCCCACTCAGCTTGGTCCCTTGGTTTCATCAGGTTTATAACAGCTGGTTTGTTTCGTTTCCAAATGTACTTGCCAGTGAGTTAAATCCCATGTCCTCAGACTTTGCCCTCTAGGTAACATATTCTTGGTTATCCAGACTTATGTTCTGTCTCCCTTGAGCAAGCTCTCTTACATTAAATCTTGTGTTAATACTACGCTGATTCCTGCCAGAATATGCTAGGAAATTATTTCATTTTTTGAATATATAATTACTTTCTGCCTTTATCAGATACAGCATATCTCTAGCTATTTATACTGCAATTTAATCTTACGTATAACCTAAAAGACAGAAGGGAAGATGGGGGCATCTCCTGAATGTGCATTTGCCAGAGAGTATGGGTCTGGTTCACTTGTGGATGAGGATAATTGCAGTATATTTTAACTCGTGGATAGTGCTATCTCTCATAATGGACATGTGGACCACTTTTGTAAATGATTACAAGGGAGTCTGAAATATCCGCATCCTCAATAATGTCTATTTATGTTTTCTATTCCATTTTTTAGCATCCCAGTTTTTGCAACAAGGGCCCAGATTTTGGCACAAGAGTACTGTCTTGGCAAAGCACATAAACATCTTTCAAGCAATGCAACTGCAACTACCAAAACCTGAGTCAGCTGCATAATGGCTTCCACTCCTTTTTTTACAGAATAAAAAGACAATTTTGTAAGGCTATGCAAGCTACCCTTTGACTCTTACAGTTAGACTTTATGTGCTGTTCGATGACCCTTATTTTCTCATTTTTCCTCTGTGCTATGTCAGTTTCAGCTTAGCAATCACCAGCCACCTTTGCTTTCTTCATAAGAATTCCTCTCTCACCCACATATTTTTAAAGCCATCACACCTGCAAGGGTGTTCTTCCTTTTCAGTATGTTTTCCAGGTCAATAACAGTAAAATCTTTACCAACTGGGCTGTGCTCAACATGCCACTAACCATAGTATCCATCTTTTTTCATCAGGCAGTGAATGTGCCACTCCTGAGACCCCATCTTACAACCTGATTTATCAGACTACTCCTGGTACCACATTTTAGGTCTTCTGAGAAGCAAGTAACAAGATGGATTTATCTGTGTACAAGATTTATTTGGCAACTTCCTGTAAAAGATAAATGGGGTATATGGAGCAGAAGTATGCTTAGAGAGCCTTTAGAACACATGTAGCTATGACATCAGTGAAATGAAACATAGGAGGAAGGGGAATTGTGTTGTTAGTCTCTGACTGAAGTGCAGAGTTCAATTCGCATTGGCCAGGATGATGGGGAGACTTCAAGCTAAAGAAACTCATCGGAAGTGCCCCATGTTTTATAGGTATATGCCTCCATTTGTATTCCCTCTACGCTTAAACACTGTCTGGGAGAAGTCCAGGGAGAAAGTGATATCTTTATGATGTAGTGGTGTACCTAGTGAGATGGCAACTGGGGATATCTGTTAACTATGCTCCTCAGAGCAATAGATTTCATGGGTATATTTTCATGTCTACCAAAACTGGGCATTGTAGAAAAGGGTAATGTAATATACTGACTCTGTATTCTCTCTGTTTTCTCTGTTATTGAGATTTATGTCTACTATGCAATTAAATTTCTTAGTCTTATAAACTCTGTCTCCCATGCAGTATGCATCACTTGATATACCTGCTCACTTCCAGAGGTTGTTTTTTTTACCCCTGCCTTCTTGGAGGGCTCTTGCCATTGCCTGTTTAGTGTAGTAGTCAGCCAATAATGTGGGTTGACTTTATTCTCATATATGTAGGTCAAGATTTCTGTAGTTACCTTACTGCTGCTGTTTATCTCTTCCCTAAATTTCAGCTGACCAGTCATCCCAGAGCTGTATACTCTTATATTTTAAGCTACAGAATCTCCAATTTGAGGTTGCCCAAGATGAGTTAATGTCGAGAAGTTGAATTCATTATAAAAACTTTGAATTCAGACAGGCGCGGTCGCTCACGTCTGTAATCCCAGCACTTTGGGAGGCTGAGGCAGGCGGATCACGAGCTCAGAAGATTGAGACCATCCTGGCTAACACGGTGAAGCACTGTCTCTACTAAAAATACAAAAAAAAAAAAAAAAATTACCCGCACGTGGTGGCACATGCCTGTAGTCCCAGCTACTCCGGAGGCTGAGGCAGGAGAATGGCGTGAACCCGGGAGGCGGAGCTTGCCGTGAGCCGAGATGGTGCCACTGCACTCCAGCCTGGGCGACAGAGCGAGACTACGCCTCAAAAAAAAAAAGAAGAAAAAGAAAAAAACTTTGAATTCACAAAACTTATCTGGTTATTTTTGTCTTTCACATGTAGATTCCTGGCTATTTTCTGATTGCTGGTTTATGACGTTTTCAAGTATTTTCTTAAGGAATACTCACACTTCAACAGTGAGCCAAGTATATGGAAAAAATAATACTCCAAGTAGAAGTTCTACAGTGATTTTTCTATTGGAATCACATCTTCCACCCTGAGTCCTACTAAATTTCCAGGTTTGCTCACAAACTCTGAACACTGCTTCATGCAAATTTGAGCCAGGAAACCTGTGGTTTTCTGGCTAGTACATTTAGAGAAAAAAAAGCAAAGCAAATAAACAGCAAAGAAACCTCTTATTTTTCTCCTTTCCAGCTGTACCCTTGCAAGTATAAATTTTTCACCTGGTAGTTTTTGTTTGCAGTCTTTCCAAAGCTTTTGAAATATTTTCTTTCTAAAATAATTTTTCAAGAATATCTGTTTCACTTGTGAAAAATTTTACCTGAATATGTCCCCAATCACTACTATTGTCTGAATGTGTTGTCTAAAATTTATAAGTTAAAACTTAATCACCAATGTTACATTATTAACAGCTGGATCTTTATAAAGTGACTAACAAATGAGGGTGGAGCTCTTATGGATCAGATTAGCATTTTATAAAAGGCTTTGAGGGGGCCAGTCCATTCCTTCCGGGTTTTCACCATGTGAATGCACAGCGTTTGTCTGATACAGACAAAGAAACATTCAAGGTGCCATACTGGAAACACAGAGCAGTCCTAACCGAATACTAGTGTCATGATGTTGGATTTCCCAACCTCCAGAACTGTAAAAAAAAATTACATTTCTGTTTTATTTAAGTTACCCAGTCTCAGGTATATTGTTACTGCAGCATAAATGAACTAAAGCTATCAATACCTCTAGCACAATTGGGAGAAAACAAAATAATTACAAAGTATAAATAGCCCAAATATATTAATAACTACAGAAATGTAGCCAAACATATAGGCAATTGAGTATAACAAGTGAGAAATACTTGGCAGAAAAGGAGAATTCAATGAGCAGAAGTCTATGAAAATGTAGTAACATCAATGATGAGAAAATAAAAAGCAAAATAATTTTAGGGTTGATCTCATTCATGACTTTAGGAAAGACAACCATAAAATATCTGATAGTGCTGGATTTTACAATTAAATAGAGAAAAATACAACTACTGTAAGAGTCTCAGGGGTAGGAATAATGCATTGTACCTCAGGACAGTAGATTCCTCTTAATAAAACCGAAGGTAGTAGGATTAGAGACATGTAAATAGAGGTCCTCAAACACCCCTAAATTTTCAAATATTTAATTTTTTAAAGTATATAGAGCAAACAGGGCAAAAATATTCACTTTTAAAAGTTATTGGTTACAGTTTCATTTTTCATATTTATTGCAAAATAGATTTAACACTTGATCTAAAAGATTAATGTCATAATTCCTAGGAAGATCTGGGAGTATGAGTCCAGTTGTGATTCCTCAGCACAAAATTCAATAATATATTCAGCCCAGATTGTAGAAGCTAGGAGAATTTGAGAATGACAGGTGATTTCATGTCAGAATATTATACCGCGTGTTTATATTATTCGTGGTGTTGTTTGAAAATTATTAGTACTCCTTGTTCAAATGAGATAATTTCTAAATTATGTTATTGGACTTTATTCAAAAATTATTTATTTTTTAATAGATATGTGCAGAAATAATAATGCTTCTCAATGGCCAAAAATGACCAAAATCTCAAACATTGTTGTCAGCTCTTAAACTCCAGGAATAGTTTTGTTCAGTTGAGTAATATATGTGTATTTGCCTAATAGTGTGTAAATTTAGCCACCAATTAGAATATTATTAGATAGAATTTTAGAAATAAAATTTGAAAGTCTGAAGAAATTTCTGCCATCAGAGTAATTAAAATACTTGTGAGCCAGAAATGTCAAAATGCAAGTAGGTCACTAATGAAAACCAACTCCAGTTCCCCACACTAAGCTGCATCTAACAAATTTTTGACTGCCTTCACTTTAGATCTGATTACCATCCTTTTTTGTTCTTGAACTATTTATATTCAACTCCTTGTCTCAGGGTTTATTTCTGGTACTATCCCAATAAAAACACAACTTTATTATTTAGTTAATGGTTTCTGGAGTCCTTTTTTTCTGGAAATCATTCCTGGCCTCATTTCTTTTAGATTCTAACTTCAAACCAGAGAAAGTGATGTGAGTTTCAGTACAAAGCCCAGCACTCCTAACTTCAGTCTAAACTTACTTTTATTCTAATTGTTTTGTTTATTGATCTCATTGCAGTCTCTCAATTTTTTTAACCTTTGTGGTTTCGACAGGATTAAACAAAATTTGACTTATTTCTCTCTGCTTCTAATGTTTCTCCCTCTTTTTTGATTCTGAAATTTCTGTGAATGACTCTACACAAATGATGTGGTTTTAGTAAACCCTATATTCTATATATTATGATATTACAGTTAAATGTCAATAAAAAATGTAGCTAAAAAGCAACAAAAAATGTTATGGATTATCGCCCTTTGCTATCTCTTCCCCCAAGCTGAAATACCTTACTCCTATGAGAAATCATTAGAAATTCAGTTTTAGTTTTTAACATTAAAGTGGATGTCTCTAATAAAAATAATTGTCTATAAATTGAATAGCACTTGAATTATTGCCATCATATAAAAATTAGTTGCAAAGCTGTTACTCATCTGATGGTATACTTTTACTTATATACATATTCTCAACGTATGTTTTTTCTCCTAATATTTCAATGATAGATTAAGATTCTATATTGCTACCCATCTCCACAGGTGTGTTCCCACTGAAATAGCTCTTGAAACTACAAATGGTGTCATGAATGAGAGATAAAAAAATTTTGTATTCGCTAATATAATTGGTGATTATGATGAATTGGCAGTATCAAAATGGAAGTGTGATGGAATGCTGTGAAGTGAATGAATGATCTGAAGACAATTGATTTAAGATAAGAAATGAATGCCATAAAAATGAGATGAGCAGTTATCTTACAAAAAGAAAAAGGTTGTAGATATATAGAGAATAGAAGTATCATCACATATTTTTAGTCATGTGCAGCATAATCATTGTAAAATATTTATGCTACATAATTATATTTTTTCTTTATTTTTTTTCTTTTTTTTTTATGAGATGGAGTCTTTCTCTGTCTCCCAGGCTGGAGTGCAGTGGTGTGATCTCAGCTCACGGCAACCTCTGTCTTCAAGCGATTCTCCTGCTTCAGCCTCCTGAGTAGCTGGGATTACAGGCACACACCATCATGCCCGGCTGATGTTTTTGTATTTTAGTAGAGACTGGGTTTCACCATGTTGGTCAGGCTGGTCTCAAACTCCTGACCTCAGGTGATCCCCCAACATCGGCCTCCCAAAGTGCTGGGATTACAAGCATGAGCCACCTCACCCAGCATGTTTTTCTAAGAATTATTTTGTAACTTTTAATTTTGATATAAATGTAAACTTACACAATTGTGAGAATAGTACAAGAATCACTTGTATAGTGTTAACCACAAATTCAATAAATTCGATTTCCCCAGCTTTAGGTCTTATTAATCCTCTCTCTGTCTCTGTCTCTTTGTGTGTGTGTGTGTGTGTGTGTGTGTCTTATTGTGTATGTAATTTGAATTTCCTAATCCTCAATAATGTTTAGCATTTTATCATGGGCTTAAATATATTACACATATTTTCTTACTAAAATGTTCAAATTTTTACCCATTATTTATTTTTTTCTAATTGTTGAGTTTTGAGATGGAGTTAAATTAGCTAAGAAATGTTTGTCTAAACCAAGCTCACAATGATTTTTTTCTATGTTTTTCTAGAAGTTTTAAAAGCTGTATACAGAGCTCTCATGATTTTCCTCTCTTGGTTTTGTTGCATATTACTAAAGAATAAAGAGAAATTTTTTTCGATATACAATTTGACAAATAATGTTCTAGTAAGTTACATTTATTTCAAAAAGTTATGAACCACATATGTTAGCATTAAAAGCAAATATATTATATATAAAACTTTTAGAGTAGAGCCTGATTTATAATTGGTACAAGTGCTGTACTATGCAACTTGAAAATGTTAATACATCTAAATTGCTTAAAGATGTGATATATCATAAATATATAATAAGTAAACGTTAGGACTGCAAACAAATACAAATGTAATGATTATAAAAGTTTTTAAAAATAGTATTTTCCTTGACCTTTTTAAATTTAAGATCTCTTTGATGGTACTGGCATTTATGGGTCTTTCAACAAATTTTAAGCCTATAGTAGAAAAGTCATTAGTCTATTCAGTAACATAGAAAAAGAGAAGTAATATCATTGCTATCATAGCAAAACTGGCAAATTGCTTAAAATGTATGTTAGGAGTACTGTCTAAAATTCAATTTTAATATACTTGGAGAATTTAAATATTTGCATTTTCTATATTTCCCACCTTGATTTTATTTAATAGGTGAATTATATTTTGCTAAAAAATATACTTCTAAAGATTAACATTTTGACATTCTGAATAATAAAATAAGTAAAAAATTAAAGTGATGATAAAACTATCTTAAGCTACAAATAGATTAGTTTCTACTTATAAATTGTTGGTGTTTATATTATATATTAACTACATTTACATCAGAATTAACAATATTAAATATGTGAACTGTACTTGGCAGTAAAAATTCTTGAGATGGTTTTCAAAAGTGACTATTTTGATTAGGTATTTTAAACTATCTAGGCAGCTAGGTAGGGTTGCATCTCTATTTGTTATACGGCCAAATGACCAGTTTATTCACTCAGAGAAAAACTTTCAGTGTGAGTGTGTGTGTGTGTGTGTGTGTGTATTTTAATATTAGAAATATAGGTATAGTTTTAAGTGTTTTATGATAGGTATAGTTGCAAAATCTTCCACTACTGACATAAATGTAGAATAAATATTTGCTCATTATATATTTGGTTTGCCATTACAGTCTTGTGTTCCTCAATTTTACACTGTTTAAATAATTTACTTATTATGCAGCAATTGTCATAATGAATTACACATATTCAAATATAGGAATAATATATTTAGAACTTATGGTCAAACATTGCACAGTTAGAAATCTTTTATTTTTGTACTCACACCAGAAAACCTAACTACTTATAAGAGCAGATTCATGGAAAAATCTGCTTTTTAGGGCAATAATTTCTTTAAACCTCTTCCTTCTTAAAACACAATAATATGACATCTTATTTTGGATCCTGGACTAAAAAAATAAAAAATTAGTGAGAAAATTAGAAAAATGTGAATAGTCTGCTTATGATATAATACTGTATCAAGGACAGTATTTTGATAATTGTTTTATGGGTTTGCAAAATTCTTGTTATAGTAGAGTTTAGATATGTATATAAATATGTGTATGAATGTTACTGAGAGAGAATAAATTATAAATTAATGCAGTAAATATCATACATCATTTCAGAAATACCTGAATAAAGGTTACTTAGAAATTATTTTGTAACTTTAAAATAATTTTTACAATAAAAAATTTTATAATTGGGATTCATTCAGTGCTGTAATTTTAAATGAATGATAATATAAATATATCATAAAATACTTCATGTTTTTATAAATGAAATGATAATGAAAACCCAAACATTCCTTATAAAATTCTCTTGAAATCCAAGGGATCAAATTAAGATGCTTGGAAATGAAATGTGACATATGTATCTTGTATTCAATGAAACATTTAAGCAATTAAACTGCCTTTTTATAACATTTATATGCTTAATCCCCTAACTAACCTTTTCTCTATCTGTAGTGTTAGGTGATTTCAGACTTATGTATCTTTTGATGTGCTTACCCTCTACCAAATTTTCTAGGACAAACTATTTACAAATGTTAATGTACCGTTTAGACTAGGCAATGCTTTAATTTAAGTCAGATTTACTTGTCGTTTATTTTCTTTGCTTCTCTACATTCTTACTTCAAGGATCAGATAACATGTTTAAAACAAAATCCAAACCAAACAAACAAGCAAATAAAAAGGAGCAAAATATGAGATATTTGATTAAATTGGTGAAGTGGTGTGTGGAGAGTAAATAGTCCACAATTAACTACATTCGATTTAATTTAATTTACTCAGCATTTATCTATTAATGTTTTTCTGTGCTCATTCACATTAAATAACAACAATAAAAAAGCCTTATATAGTTTTGCAAACAAGAAACTTGGAATCCAGAATTAACTGAGTCTTGACACTTGATTTGTACCCCAATCCATTATAATACATATATAGATAGGGATGGATGATTTTGTTGTGAAGGAAAGGAGAATATTTCTTTATTTTTTACTGATTTAGTTTGTAAAGGATTTTAAGGATAGATTAATCTATCATTAAAAGCCCTATCAGACCAACAAATATTCTTAGGGATAAAGTAGCCAATGATCTCATCACATTCAGCGAGGATTTCTTTCTCTGGAATCTTAGTTTATTGTCACTTCCGTGGCTCTCCAATATAATTAAAGTGGTGATTAGTATTTTGTAATTTACTGGATATTTCTGTGTTACAACAGGATTACCGGCTCTCTGCATTCTTACTATATTCTTTCTAGAGGTCAAGTTCTATTACATTTCATTTAGTATGTTCAAATCTATCATTGTATTTTTCTTATTTGACTTCTTTGTTATGTATTTATTTATCTTTCTACTCTTCCCCTTTGTTGGACTTTATTTGGCCTCATCATTTGCTTTGTATTTATGTTTTCCTTTACAATAATATTAGCATTAAATCTAAAAATTAATTACTTTGATAAAAGGCAAATACACATTTCTGACAATGCAAAACCTTAGGAAAGCTCAAATACATGTGGCATATTTCAATACATAGCATTGACTTACATATTTTTGATGTATTTTATTTATATTTGTTAAATTCAAAAGATATTGCTGCCTTTATATAGTCAATATTTATTTATTTTTATGCATAGTGTATTATTTTTCTTTTCATTCCTTACTACATCACTGTACTGTCATCTATAATAATTTATCCTATGTCCAAAATCTTACCTATTTTGTTTTTTTCTGGCCTGTTGATAAAAACGTATTTTGTTTTATTTTCATGCTGTCCAGTGATTTCAAACTTACATTACACACCACGATTACAGTGTTAAAACATTCTCTTTTGTGTGTATATACTTACTATTACCAGTGAGTTTTGTACCTCCAGATGTTTCCCTATTGCTTATTAACATTGCTTTCTTTAAGATTGAAGTACCCTTTTAGCGTTTCTTGTAGGATGGGTCTGGTGTTACAAAATTCCTCAGCTTTCGTTTATCTGGGAAAGTATTTCTGCTTCAGGTTTGAAGGATATTTTCACCGAATATACTATTCTAGGGGAAAAGTTTTGTTTTGTTTTGTTTTCTCCTTCAGCACTTTAAATATGTCATGCCATTCCCTCCTGGCCTGTAAGGTTTCCACTGAAAAGTCTGCTGTCAGAGGTATTGGAGCTCCATTGCATGTTATGTGTCTCTTTCCTCTTGCTGCTTTTAAGATTCTTTCTTTATCCATGACCTTTCAGAATTTAATTATTAAATGCCTTCAGGTAGTCTTCATTGAGTTAAATCTTCTTGATGTTCTATATACTTCTTGTTGAATATTGATACCTTTCACTAAGTTTGGTAAATTCTCTGTCATTGTCTCTTTGAGTAAACTTTCTACCCCTATCTCTTTCTCTACCTCCTCTTTCAGGTCAATAACTCTTAGATTTGGCTTTTGGATTGTACTCTAGATCCTGTAGTTTTGCCTCATTTTTTAAAAATTTTGTACCCTCTAACTGTATGTTTTCAAACATTCTGTCTTCAATTTTACTTATCCTTTCTTCCTCTTGATCAATTCTCCTATTCAAATACTCTGATGCATTCTTCAGTATGCCAGTTGCATTTTTCAGCTCCAGAATTTCTGCTTGATTCTTTATAATTATTTCAATTTCTTGTTAAATTTATCTGATAGAATTCTGAATATCTTCTCTGTGTTATCTTGAATTTATTGGAGTTTCCTCAAAACAGCTATTTTGAATTAACTATCTGAAAGGTTACATATATCTATTTCTCCAGGATTGGTCCCTGGTACCATATTTACTTAATTTAATGAGGTCATATTTTCCTGGATTGTCTTGGTGCTTGTGGATGTTCTGTGTCTGGACATTAAAAAGTTAGATATATATTGCTGTTCTTTGTAGTCTGGGCTTGTTAGTACTCATCCTTCTTGGGAAGGCTTTCAGATCTTCAAAAGAACTGAGTGTTACAATCTAAGCTGTATCTGCTTTTGGCTGCACCACAAACCCTGTAATGCTGTGGTCCTTGCAGACTCAAAGAGGTACCACCTTGATAATAGTAGACAAGATATGGAAGAATTATTTAAATTCCAGAACTCTTACTTTTTTCCCTTACATTCTCCCAAACAAATGGATTCTATCTCTCTACTCTGAGCCACCTGGATTTAGAGATGAAGTGAAATAAGCACTCCTGTGTGCACCATCCGTAGGACTGTGCTGGTTCAATCCCGAAGGCAGCACAGCACTGGGTCTTCCCCAAGGCCTGCTATAGCTACTCCTTGGCTAAGACCTGTGTTTGCTCAAGGGTCTGGGGCTCTGCAATCATCAAGTGGCAACAATCACTGGGAACACCCATGTCCTTCCCATCAAGGCAGTGTGTTGCCTCAGGCTCTTAGTGGGCCACAGGTGATATTCAGGAGCTAGGGACTAGAGTCAAAATTCTTAGAAGTCTACCTGGTGTTCTATTGTATTGCAGCTGAGCTGGCATTCAAGCCACAAGAAGCAGTCTTTCCTACTGTTCTCTCCCGTTTCTAAAGGCTGAGGAGCCTCACTCTGTAGCTACCACCACCACCACAGGCTCATAAGAAGTAATTTTAGACTACTGCCAGTGTTCTATTAAGGCCCGAGGGCTCTTCGGTCAGCTTGTGTGAAGACTACCAGGCCTTGGACTCACCTTCAGGACAGTGGGCTCTTCTCTGGCCCAGGGCAGGTCCAGAACTTCTGTCCAGTGGTCAAGTCCTGGAATCAAGGGTCACAACAGCCTTTTTGGTGCTCTACCAAACTGTGGCTGAGCAGGTACCTGAGGTGCAAGACAAAGTTCTCTTTACTTTTCCCCACACTTTTCTCATGCAGGTTTCGCCCCACAGCCACCACAGCTGGTAATGTGCTGAGTCTCATCTGAAGCCAGCCACTTTCAGATTCTCACCCCAGGCCCTCAACATAGTTCCTCAGTATCATTGCTGGTTATTCAGAGCCCAAGGGCTTTTCAGTTGGCAAGGGATGAATTCTGCCTGGAGTTCATTCTTTCTTTCAAGGCAGTGGGTTTCCTTCTGGCCCAGGGTGTGTCTAGAAATGTCGTTTAGAAAGGAGGGCCTGGAAAGGGGGCCTCAGAACTCTGCTTGTTGCCTGATCCTGCTGTGGTTGAACTAGTATCCAAGAGGCAAAACAAAGTCCTCCAAAATCTTCCTTCTCCTTTCCTCAAGTGGAAGGAAGGGGTTGTTTTGGGGACATGAGATTGCAGCCTAGGCTTAGGGGAGGAATTATGTCAGCACTCCCTTAGTCATGCCCAGCTGGTATCTCAGCAGGTCATGTACACCCCTAGTCCACTGTCTCTGGGCTCAGTTCAACCCTAAGAGTCATTCAGTATTTGCATTATTTGTGACCTAGACTGCCTTCCAAGTTTATTTAGCATACCATAACAGTTTAGCTTAAAGTGATTAGGCTGCAGGAACTCTAGTTCTGATTGCTGGGTTTGGCAATTCCCTTCTGGCTATGGATGGTTTAAATGCTTCCTCTATGGCAGACAACAAGTGAGTTTGGTCCTATTTTGCCTTCGGCTGTAATAAGGCAGCATTGAGTTCAATGTCTCACAATTGCTGCACTCTCCTTATTTGCAGTACACAGCTTTCTACACTAAGCCACTGCTGCTGTGGGGTGGGGGGAGGAGTGGCATCAGAGATTCAAGACTATTTTAATTGCTTCTTCAATGCCACGTTTAGCAAAACAAAGGTAAAAGAAGCTACTGTAAGTGCTCACCTGATTTTTGATCCTGATTTTTCGTTCTTAAAAATGTGTTTGTTTGTTTTTTGCATATAGTTGCTAAATTGGTGTTTTTGCCTGGAGGACAATTGTTGCAGCCTTCTATTCTGCCATCTTGTGTCAACCTCTTCCACCTAGTTGTTATATAAATTAACTGCCTAGTATTTAAGGAAATAATGGGCAATGGAACTGATTAGACATTTATTTGTAGTTTTCCTTTATGTTAAGCATGTTAGTCATTGTCTAGACTTTGTAACATATCTTCCTGAATTCTTTTTGGATCCTATGGTGTCACAAATTTTAACTGTTGCATCATTGCATTCTATTTTCCTTAAAATATTCTGTTCAACATAATATGCTGTAGTAAAATATCAAAGCCCACTGCAGACTAACTCATTTATTAACCTAATATCTATAAACTGTCATCTTTATAGAAAGTCTAAGAATACAAATTGCATTGCTCAATAAATAACAGGTGTGCTCATGTTAGAGTAAGGACAAATTTAAGGGAATTATATGTCAACTTTGGATCAATAAAGTTTTCAGAGGTGATCACAGATGCCACATTATCAAGGCTATGCAAAATAAATATATACCAAAGAATATATATTAACAAGGATAAGTTTCATGCGCCTCTGTGTGAAGAGACCACCAAACAGGCTTTGTGTGAGCAATAAAGCTTTTAATCACCTGGGTGCAAGCGGGCTGAGTCCGAAAAGAGAGTCAGCTAAGGGAGGTAGGGGTGGGGCCGTTTTATAAGATTTGGGTAGGTAAAGGAAAATTACAGTCAAAGGGGGGTTGTTCTCTGGCGGGCAGGAGTGGGGGTCACAAGGTGCTTATTAGGGGAGCTTTTGAGCCAGAATGAGCCAGGAGAAGGAATTTCACAAGATAATGTCATCAGTTAAGGCAGGAACAGGCCGTTTTCATTTCTTTTGTGGTGGAATGTCATCAGTTAAGGCAGGAACCCGCCATCTGGATGTGTACGTGCAGGTCACAGGGGATATGATGGCTTAGCTTGGGCTCAGAGGCCTGACAATAAGTTCACAGGATTGGTCAGTTACTGAAAATAGAAAGAGAATTGGAGAGTATCCTCAAAATCTCTTATTTTGAGTTTAGGAGAAATATAGTGTACATGAAATTCCTCTGGCAGACATAAAATAATGAATGATTTGTATCTAGTCAAATAAAAGATCTGGACTTTATATTGAAGATATTTTAGATGAGCATAAGTATATGTAAATATAGCTCAATTCTGCTTAACAGCCGAGTTACCTTATATGTTGAGGGTTAGACAGAATAAATAACTCCGTTTTGGAAAAATAACTTTAGAATTGATCTGGATAGAGACACAAAAGTCAGTGAGAAGAAAAACAAAACTTTATTTCTGATATAACTGATCATAAGAATGGACTTTACAACTCACTATAGTTACTTTCTTTATTTTTACTCCAGATGTAGATTTACCCATTCAGATACAAACAGAGCTAAAATATTGCTGATCAAACTTATGGCAGCAGACCCTTAATTATATGTCAGCAAACCCACAAAAAGATAGTTTGTGTAGACAAGCATTTTTAAAAAATACCTAGACAGGGTTGTGTCATACCTACCAGATTCCTTCCCACAAATTACTCCCATATAATTCTCTCCTTTGTATCTGGGGAAAATTGAGAAAGTTAGACCTGAGACTAATGGAGTAATTATATTATATTTTCTTCCACATGACAATATGTGTGAAATAATTTGTTCTTTTATATACTAATTTTACTTTTACTGTTCTGTTTATGTTTTATTTTTATGTAAAGAAGAAGATATCTTATTTCACATTATAAAATAAAACATAAAAAGAACAGTAAAATTAAAAATAGTATATATGAGAACAAACTGTTAGCAACTGGGCCTTTATACATGTTATTACTTCTCTCTAACATGTTACTTCCTAACAGTATTCAGTTCATAGATTTCCATGAAAACATTATTTGTTAAGGGAAGTTTTCTGGAAGGGACTGGGACTTTATCTTTAGTCTCCTCAATCAGAGTAACTATTAGCCAAGAATTTTCTATTCAGCAAAACTAAGATTCATAAATGAAAGAGAAATAAAGTTTCTCCTAGACAAGCAGGTGTTGAGTGCATTTGTCACCACTAGACCAGCCCTATAAGAAATGCTAAAAGGAGTTCTAAATATCTAAAGAAACGTTCAATATGCACCAGCATAAAACACTTAAAAGCATAAAACTCACAAGGCTTACAAAATAGTAATACAATGAAGAAAACAAAGCAGCTAAGTAACAATCAAAAGTATGACTGGACCATTACCTCATATAGCAATATCAATGTTAAATGTCAATGATCTAAATGCCCCACTTAAAAGATACAGATTGGAAGAATTGATATATAAAAAAAAGCACAAACCAAATAGCTGTTGTCTTTAAGGGATTTATCTAACTCATGGAGATTGTTACAGACTTGAGGCGAAGAAGTGAAAAAAGCATTTCATGCAAATGTTAATCAAAAGTGAGCAAGAGTATCTATTCCGATATCAGATAAAAAAGACTTTAAAGCTATAAGAGTGAAAAAATACAAAGAATGTAATTATATAATAATAAAGGCATCAATTTAACAAGAAGATATAACAATCCTAAATATATATGCATCTAACTCCAGAGCTCCCAGAATTATACAAATGCTACTAGACCTAAGAAAGTAAATAGACAGCAACACAATAATAGAGGAAGACTTGAACACTGCACTGACAGCACTAGACAGATCAGTGAGGCAGAAAGTCAATAAAGAAACACTGGATTTAAACTGGACACTAGAACAAATGGACCAAATAGACATTTGAAAAACATTCTACCTAAAAACTGCAGAATATACATTATTTTCATCTGCACATGGAACATTTTCCAAGATAGATTATATGATAGGCAAGACAACAAGTCTTAGTATACATTTTTTTAAAAATCAAAATTATGTCAACTGTCTTCTCAGGCCACAATGGAGTAAACCTGGAAATCAACTAAATAAGGAATCTTCAAAACTATACAAATACATGGAAAGTAAACAGTATACTCCTTAATGACCTTTGGGCTAACAATGAAATTAAGAGAAAAATTTTAAAAGTTTTCAAAATGAATGTTAACAGTGATGTGAGTTATCTAAATTTTGGGGATGCAGCAAAAGCTGTGTTAGAGAAAAGTTTATAGTAATAAATGCCTGCATAAAAACAGAAAAATTATAAATTGACAATTGATATGTTTTGGCTCTGTGTCCCCACCCAAATCTCATCTTGTAGCTTCCATAATTTCCACGTGTTGTGGGAGGGACCCGATTAGGGATAATTGAATCATGAGGGCAGGTCTTTCCCATGCTGTTCTTATAATAGTGAGTAAGTATCACAATATCTGATAGTTTTAAAAAGTGGGAGTTTCCCTGCACAAGTTCTCTCTTTGCCTGCTGCCATCCATGTAAGACTTGACTTGCTCCTCCTAGACCTCCACCATGATTGTGAGGTCTTCCCAGCCATGTGGAACTGTAAGTCCATTAAACCTTTTTTCTTCTCAGTCTTGGGTGTGTCTTTATTAGCAATGTGAAAACAAACTAATACAACACTCTAATATCTCACCTTGAGGAACTAGAAAAACAAAAACAAACCAATCCAAAACTAGCAGAGGAAAATAATAGCAAACATCAGAGTGAAACTAAAAATAATTGAAACAAACAAGAAAAAAAACATACAAAGGATCAATGAAATAAAATGCTGGTTCTTTGAAAAAATAAACAAAATTTGTAGACCATTAGCTAGATTAACCCAAAAAAGAAGAAAAAGGATTCATAAAGCTTAATCAGAAATGAAAAGGATACTACAGAAATAAAAACAAAGTTCAAGACTATTATGAATACCTTTATGCATACAAACTAGAAAATCTAGATGAAATGGAACATTTTCTAGAAACATGCAATTTCTAACCTTAAGGAAGAAATAGAAATACAAAATGGATCAATATTAGGCAGTGAGATTGAATCAGTTATACATATAAAAAAAAAACTCCCAAGAAAAACAAAAGCCCAGGACTGGACAGACTCATAGGAATTTATGCCGGACATTAAAAGAAGAATTGGTACCAATTCTACTGAAATTATTCTAACATTTTGAGAAGAGGAAATCCTCCCTGTTCCCACAAACCCAGTATCATCCTAATACCAAAAGCAGGACAAGACCAAGCAAAAAAAGAAAACTGTAGTCTAATATTACCGATGGTATGGTTTGACTTGGTTGAATTATAATTCCAATGTGTCAAGGAAGGGACCTGATGGGAAGTAATTGGATCATGGTGGCAGTTTCCACCATGCTGTTATCATGACAGTGAGTGAGTTCTCACAAGAACTGATGGTTTTAAAGTGTGACATGTCCTTCTTCTTACTCTCTCTCTCTCCTGCCACTTTGTGAAGAAGGTGCCTGCTTCTCCATCTTCCACCATGATTGTAAGTTTCCTGAGCACCCCCCCACCAGCAGCCATGTGGAACTGTGAGTCAATTAAACCTTTTGTGATTATTAATTACCCAGTCTCGGGTAATATCTCCATAGCAGTGTGAAAACAGACAAATATACCCGTAAACATAGGTGCAAAAGTCCTCAACAAAACTCTAACAAACCAAATACAAGGGCACATCGAAAAGATAATTCACCATGGTCAAGTGGGTTTCATCCCAGGGATGCAATTATGGTTAATGTGCACAAGTCAATAAATGTGATTCACCACATAAACAGGATTAAATAAAAAATATATGATCATCTCAACAGAGAAAAAGCATTTGATAAATTCAACATCCCTTATTGATAAAAACACTAAACAATCTCACCATAGAAGGAATACTCATCCAAATGATAAAAGATGTATATGACAAAACTTTTAGCCAAAAGCATACCGCACAAGAAAAAATTGAAAGAACCCCCACTAAGTATTAAAACAAGACTATAATGCCCACTTTCATCACAAAGAATTGAACACAGTACCAGAAATCCTAGCCAGAGCAGTCAGTCAAGAGGAAGAAATAAAGGCATTTAAATTGGAAAAGAGGAATTCAAACTATCTGTCTTTGCAGATGATATAACCTTATAAATAGGCAGCCCTAAAAACTCCTCCAAAAGACTCCTAGATTTCATAAATGAATTCAGTAAATTCTTAGGTTACAAAAAGAATGTATACAAATCAGTGGCACTGCTATACAGCAATAATGGCTAAGCTGAAAATCAAAGTAAGAACTCAGTCACATTTATAATGGCTACAAAAGCAACACAAAACAAAAATACCCATTGGAACACACTTAACACAGGATAAATGTAAAACCCTGATTAAAGAAATCATAGATCACACAAACAAACAAAGACATTCTATGCTCATGAATCAGAAGAACCAATATTATGAAAATAACCATACTGTCCAAAGCAATCTACAGATTTAATTCAATTTCCATCAACATACCAACATCATTTTTGGTATTTAGAATAAGAAATAGCAATGCTTAAATTCATGTGAAACAAACAAACAAACAAAAAAGCTCAAATAGCAATCCTGAGAAAAATGAACAAATCTGGAGGCATCAGATTACCCAAGTTTGAATTATACTACAGGGCTATAGTAACAAAAACAGCATAGTACTAGTATAAATGTAGATACATAGACCAATGAAACAGCAGCCAGAAATAAATCCAAATACCTACAACCAACTGATCTTCAACAAACCAGACAAAATTATACACTGGGGAAAGGACACTCTATTCAATAAATGATCTTAAGAAAGTTGGATAACCAAAGGTAGAAGAATGAACCCTTTGTTCATTCTTGTGATTATATCTGGACCCCTATGTTTCACCATATACAGAAATTAACTGAAAATGGGTTAAAGGCTTAAATCTAAGACCTGAAACACAAAAAAATTCAAAAAAAAAAAAATCTAGGAAAAACTCTCTGAACATTAGCCTAGGCAAAGAATTTATGACTAAGACTCCAAAAGCAAATTAAACAAAAACAAAAATGGATAAATGGGACTTAATGAAACTAAAAAGCTTCTGCATAGCAAAAGAAATAATCAACAGAGTAAACAGAAAACTTACTGAATTTGAGAAATTACTTGCAAACTATGCATCTGACAAAGGATTAATATCCAGAATCTATAAGAAACTCATACAAATCAGCAAAAAAAAAAACATTAAAAAGTTGGAAAATGACATGAACAGATATGTCTCAAAAGGTGATATATAAATGGCCAACAAACATGAAAAAATATTCATACTTCACTAATCATCAGGGAAATGCAAATTAAAATCAGAATGAGATATCACATTGGGCCAGCCAGAATGGCTATTATTAAAAAGTCAACAATAGATGTCACAGATGTGGTGAAAAAGAAACGCTTTCACACTGTTGGTGAGAATGTAAATTTTAACAGTACAACCTCTGTGGAAAACAGTATGGCAATTTCTCAAATAACAAATAGTAGATCTACCATTCAATCCAGCAGTCTCACTACTGGGTAACTACTGAAAGGAAAGGAAGACATTATATCAAAAAGACACCTGTGTGTATATGTTTATTGCAGCTCAATTCACAATTGCATTGTATATACACACATCGTGGAATACTACTCAGCAATAAATAAGAAAACAACATTTTTGGAGCAACTTGGGTGGAACTGGAGGCTATTATCCTAAGTGAAGTAACTCAGGAATAGAAAACTAATACTGCCTATTCTCACTTATAAGTGGACCTAAGCTATTTGTATGCAAGGGCATGCAGAATGGTGTAATAGACACTGGAGATCCAGAGGAGGGAGGGTGGAAGGGGGGTGAGAGATGAAAAATTACCCATTTGGTACAGTGAACACTGTTCAGGTGACCAGTGCACTAAGCCCAGACTTTACCAGTATACAATTCATCCATGTAATCAAAGAAACACTGGTACCCCTGAAGTTATTAAAATAAAAACATTTTTTAAAAAAAGTTTAAATTTTCACAAATTTGGGCAATTTATAGATAATTATCCATGAACAAGTATCATCTGTGAGCATGATATGTTTCTCTATTAATTTAGGTTTTCTTAATTTGCTAAGTAATGCTCTGTTATTTTCTGTGTAGAAATCTTGTACATTTTTGTTGCATTTATTTATAAATATGTTTGGGTTTGATGCAATTGTAAATATTATTACCTACAAAAAAATTTGTTGTATTGGCATATTGCTGTTAGATATCAGTAAAATTAATTTTTGTAGTGATGTTATAAATTTAATTATTGTATTTTTTTAATATTCTACAATAACATCTATAAGTTTGAATAGCATATTCATTTTTATTTCTTAAACTCTATTTTCTTTTCCCTTATTTTGCTAGCAGTGTATTTCAGTTTAATGTTACATTGAGGTGATGATAATGAAAATCCTTTTTTTAAATTTCTAACTTCACTGGAAAAGGTCGAAATATTATATCATTAATCATTATGTATGCTTTAGAGTTTTGATGTGCTTATAAAATGAAGAAAGTTTTTTTCTTTTTAATTTTCAAAGTGTTTTTAATCATAGAATAGATTTTTGGTAGTTTTCTGCATCTAATAATCATAAGATGTGTGTTTATTGGACTATTTTTTTTAAATGTTAAAACAATTTTTAGTTCCAAATAACCTTTTACTTGTAAAATTTGTATTTTTATATTTAAGTTGTGTCTTTTTATAAGCAGCAAACAGATTTTCTTTCTATTCTCAGTTACTGATTTCTTAATTTGACCTTACAATACAATGTAATTTCTGATGCCTTTGAACTTGTAAGTCATCTCATCGTTTGCTTTCTATTTCTTCCATTCTTATATTATTTTGCCTTTCCTTTTTGGCTGTCTAGTAAATTAATCATATTTGTGTTATTTTCACATTTACACACACCCCACTTACTTGTTAATTCTACATTATTTTACTATTAATTTATTGAGTACCCTAGATATTTCTATATATCCTTGTTATATTCTAATAATTATTATTTTACTACTTACTGTAATAATGCAATAAATCAAAGAGCTACTTCTATTTACTTTTCCTCTCATTTTTGTGATATTGTTGCTGTATGTTTTATTCACAAGTATAAATGTTTTAAGACATTATGACTAGATTAGGCTTTCTACATTAATTTAAATTAATTTATAATTTTGCCCTTCATATTTCTGTTTCTATTTTTTTTTGCATCAACATGGGATATTTTTATTTGAACAAGCAAATTACATTTATGTTTTCAATTTCGAAGGAATCCTTTTTAGTATTTTATCTGAAAATGTGCTTATTTCTCTTTTTATTTGAAGAGATATTTTGCTGGGTTGGAATTCTATGTTGGCTTCTTGGATTTTTTTTTTTTTTTTGTAGTTTGATGACATAATTTGATTGGCTTCTTCTGTTTTGGGCATTTATTATTTTGGTCCATAAGTAAACTAACATTCTTATTTTGCTTTTTGCTTTTCAGCTGCTTTAAAATATTGTGTTCATTTTTACATTTTGTCAGTTTTTATCTAATATTTTTTGTGTATTTTATTTCAAATTGTCTCACTTTCTAAAACTTTCAGAGTCTTGACATAATGTATGTCTTTTATCAGTTTTGGAAAATTCTTATTATTGTTTCTTTACATATTTTTTTCTGTCTGTTCTGTTGTCTCCTTTGAGGACTCCAACTACACATAAAATACCTTTCAACAAACCTATGTGTTTTATATACTCTTTTCAATGAACGTAATTGTGACTTCCTGCTTTACTTCATATGTTAAAGACCTAACCTCCAATGCAATGATACTTAAACACTTGGCCACTGGGAATTAAGTAGGTTTAAATGAGGTCATGAGGGTGGGGCTCTCATGATGGGATTAGTGCCTTTAAGAGAACAGAGAGCTTGCTTCTTCTTTGCCATGGAGGACACAGAGAGAGCTGTCCTCAACATGGGAACACAGCCCTCACCAGAAAACCAAATTGGCCAGTACCTTAATTTTCGACTTCCCAGCCTTCAGAATTATAGGAAGTAAATATTTGTTATGTAAGCTACCCAGTCTATAGTATTTTGTTACAACAGACCAAGCTGACTAATATGCTATTTGTTCTCTCTTTCCTTTTGGTAAAAATTTTACTTCCTTCTATTCTCAGTGCTTTTGTATGAATATTTTCTTCTATTTTATGAACTCTTTTTTGTAATTATTTATTTTATATACAGTTGTCGTTTGGTATCCACAGGGGATTGGTTTCAGGATCGTTCATGGAAACTCATCAGCAAATGCTCAACTCTCATATAAAATGGCATAGTATTTGCATATAACCTATGCATTTCCTCCTGTTTACTTTAAATCATCTCTGTATTAAGTATAATACCTAATACAATGTAAATTCTGTGTAAATAGTTTACACTGTATTATTTTTATTTCTATTTTTTGTTCTTGTATTTTTTGAATACTTTTGATTGAATTTGTGGATGAGGAACCCATGAATACAGAGGGATGACTATATCTAAGGTATACATAATAATGTTTTGATATCTTGAAATGTAAGTACTGCTAGACATATTTCTTTACTTTCAGTTTTATTTATTAATTTTTTTAAGTTTTAAATATTCCTGATTTGGATCATGCAGAGAGGACATGGTCTGACCTGATGTAATAGCCAATAATTTAAGGATTGAGACGGAGTCAGGCCTAGGGTTTACTTTAAAAAAATCCCAAATCATATTTATTTTTTTAGCTATCATGATCAGGGTCTTTAATTGTGCCTTCTTTCTTTTCCTGTATCTGGCATAACATTTACAAGACATACGTAATGCTAATATGGTGAAAAATTCCTAGCAAAGATTAGGCATCCAAAAAAGTTATAGGTAGAGTCAGAGGGGAGTAAACAACCTGACCAGCCACGAAAACCACTGAATGCATCATCATATTTTTCAATCAGACTCACAATGTGTTTACTTTCCTTATCAAGGGTCATTTGAACCTTATGATAAATCTTATTTGAGGGTTGTAGGCCTGACACTAAATAAGAAACCAATAAATGTAATTTCTCTTCTGACCAATTTATCTCCATAGGTATAACATCCTATGTTATAAATTAAATGCAAGGAATGCCTGGTGCTCAATGTCTAAATTGTCATAGGACTTGTTAACAGTGGACAAATCAAGTTTTCACACCACTTTTGTATTGCACCATATACTGGTATTTGGGAGAGAAAAGGTTTTGTCACAGGAGAAATCACATCATTCTACAGTGTTGTTTTGTTGTCCCACTCAACAGAAGCGGCCCTTCCCCATATACCAGATGCTATGTCCCATGGGGGTGGATATTAGAGGCCAAGTTTGGGAAAAATCAGGGTTCCAAGTGGTTTGAAGGCATAGCCATTCTCCTTTTCTGTTTTCACAATCTGAAAGGGAGATGGTGTGCCGTGTGTTATTATCAGCTAAAATAGCCCACCTATTTCCTAGGAGTGGGTATTCTTGTACTGTTTACCGTAGCCCCAATTCCTGCCAGTTGGATGACAGAGTACCTTTGAGCCTCATTTAACTTCTGTGTCTGTGCTCTGAGAACACAATGTTGAAGGTCACGTTTAACATCCAAAAATCTTCATAAGTTTGGGGGACCATATATTTTCCACAGGAGTTTGGATTGTGCCACAGTACTGAGGATTATAGGCCATTGCTTCGTAGCCACCTCAGATTCCGTTTGTGATTAAATAGACATGAACCCCTTTTGGGGAAGAGTACATCCTTGTTCCCATCTTTGGTTTGGGAGCATGTTTTCATGGTTTCTCTGGTTTCTTCTATCCATTTGATGAGCGCTGCGTTATCTTTTAAAGCAGCTTCCCATCTTTTTCCCTCTTCCTGGAATAGCATTTCTTCTATGTGGCCTATCTTTGATAGGAAATTTTTTTCTAAAGAATGTCTCTCTTTGTTAGTCATGAACTCAGATTGCTTCAATATGCCTAGCCCAGCTCCAACTCCTCCAGCGAGGTCACGCTTTAGTTTTTTGTGTGGCCAATTTTGGCATATCCACTGGGAATACTGTTGCCGTTGTACACTAATGGCATTTGCACAATTTGATAAATAGAATCAATCCAGAGCCGCTGGGTATCCAAAACAATTGTTAGGTGAGGGGATGTTACCCCTAAGTATACTCTTGTCTGGGCATTCCATAAGGCTTCCTAGAGGCATCCTGGTCTTAGTGTGGAAGTTATGCCATCAGGGACCTCTGTCCACCAATTGACTCCCATAAATAATTCTTTAAGGGTGGTGTCAGTGTGCTTGGTGATGGATGGGGGCATCCAGCGCAAGCACAGGGCTGGTAGTTATTTAGCAGGCCAAGCTATGGCAGTTTACATAGGAGGCAGCTAGATTTTTCCCATTGTAATCAGGCAATTGTCTCAACTAATCATCCCCAATATCTATTGCTATGCAATGTTCTACCTGGTTAGACCCTCTCAGTGATCATCCTGAAGCATTTTTAGGCAATATTCCTGCAGGACATCATATTTGGTTGTAGACCTATAATAGAGATACCTTTAAAAAGGGCACCTCAGGGAATGTTTAGAATGGTGCTGCTCCATGTAACAGTCTTCATTTTGTCCTGGTCTGTATCATAACAAACGAAGTGTGCTCTGCCTACAGGAAGATTGCTGAGGTTTGCAGGGAACCAGGAGAAATGTTCAGGTTTGAAAAGAGAAGGAGTGTTGGGTAAGCAGACAGAGGAGACTGTGGTAATGAGAAAGAACAAGTAAAACATTTTCCTGACTTTAGCAAGGGAATGTATAGCCATACCCATTTAGAAACTTATACCAAGGAAGATTGCATAGATTCCAAACAGCTTCTTAGGGGCCTCAGTTAAAACATGCAGGGTTTTAGCAATATTCTCTAGCAAAGAAAGTAAAAATGAGAATTATTTTAGAGTTCATGAGTACTGGCCTGATCCGGCATCTCTGAAAGTATGTTGGCTTTTGTTTTAGTCCTAGAGACCGGCTGAGTCTCCAGTGTTCTCTCGATTTGCAGGTGGTATCAGAGACTGGTTCAGAAGTCTAGGGGTGGTCAGGAATGTGGTAAGGCCATCATTTTAGGTGTGAAATGTGAATCCAAAAAGCGATCCCGTTAAGTTTAAAGCACAAGAATTGGTTAAAAGCACATGATAAGGTCCTTTCCAGTGGGCTGTACAGAATCCTTCAGTTGGTGTCTTTTTCAATATACAAAGTTAGCTGATTGCTGTAATCTGTGGTCTTTGGGGTCATCAAGCCCCTGGAGCTCACTGTGGAAAGATTCTGTTATCAGCTTTGTTTTATTTGTTAAAGTTTTGAGGAGCCTTCGAGAATAGTGCAATATTTTCCCTTTGAATTAGGCTGGTTCATATGAGCCCTCATCCAGCCTCACAGGTCTCCCTGTTACGATTTCATAAGGTGATAAACAATGTTTTCCAAAAGTAGTGGATCTAAGATTAAGCAAGACCAGTGGGAGTAATTTTGGCCAAGAGTGGTTAAAAGCCTCTGTCAACTTAGCTAATTGAGTTTCTGTTGTGTCATTTGTCCGTTCCACCATCCCAGAGGATTGGGGATGGTAGGCACAATGGAAATATTCTGTTATAGGCCAGATTTTGCAAATGGATTGAACAACTTGTCCAGTAAAATGAGTCCCACAATCACTGTGCAGTTCAGAAGGAGTTACCCAAACTGGAATGATTCTAACAAAATCTTTCCCTACTGTTAAGGCGGTAGCTCTCCAACAAAGAAATGCTTCTACCCAGTAAGAAAACATACAAACTAAGACCAGAATGCATGTGAAAATTTGAGATGGTGGCATCTGGATAAAATCCAACGGCCATACTTCAGAAGGTCCTATTGGCAAAGGAAAATGACCTTGGGAGCCACGTAAGAGCTTGTCAGGTTATGTTTTGAGCATAATAGTACATTGAGAGTATACATTTTGGGCTACCATGGGGGATGGTTTTCAAAAGTATTGTCTTCCTCATGATACCATTTTTTTTTCAGGGGCCCCATGGGTCATGTCGTGAATAAACTGAAGGAAAGGCAATTGTGCACCTATTGGAACTGTCAGTTTTTTGTTAGGCTCTAGCCATAATTCCTTAAATGGGTCAAACATGCCTCCCTTCTGCTGACAGGTGTGTTTCTCTTGAGGGCTAGATGCTTGTTGATATTGAAAAAGAATGTTAGGGTATTTGGAGGATGAAAGATACATTCCTGTACAGAATAGGCTATATTTCCTGGAGCAGCATTTTTTGCTGCAGCATCAGCTAGATTATTTCTTTTTGCTTCTTTAGTGTTATCCTTTGAGTGCCCAGGAATTTTTATGATTGCAAGTTGCCTTGGCATCTGAATTGCTTCTAGTAACTCTGAGACTTGTTGCCCATTTTGTATGGGCTGTCCAGATGAGGTAAGAAAATCTTTATTTCCATGCCAAAATCATGGGCTACTCCGAAAGTATATCAACTATTGGTATATATATTTGCCACTTTTCCTTTAGCAAATTTGCAAGCCTTCTGGGCTGATTTGACTCCTTGGAGTTGGGTACTTTTGATTATTTCTGTTATAAAAATGATGATATATCCTGCCTGGTAATGTCCCTGGTTGACCCTTAAATAAGAACCAACCATGAACCAAATTAATTCAGCATTCTCAATGGGAGTTTCCTGTAAATCTTCTTTAGGGGAGAGTAAGATATTAGTAGGTAAATTGCAATCATGTTTCTCTTCCTTTTGTTGTTTACCTGGAAGGGGGAGAAGGGTAGCAGTGTTAAGAGTGTTACAGTGCTTTGAAGTGATGCTGGGGGCAGAAAGCAGGAGTACCTCATAAGAGGTGAGGTGGCTAACAGAATAGTGTCAAGTGTGGTGAGCACTTAGAAGAGATCTCACTGAGTAAGGGGCATAGATGTTAGAGGGGACACTGGGACAAATTCTTTGACATTTTTGCATAAGGTGGCTGTAGCTGATGTAGCCCTCATACAAGGAGTGTGCCCCGCTGCAACTGGATCTGTTGACTGAAATAACAAATTGGCCTGTGATTGTCACCATATTTTTGAGTTGATACTCCTAGAGCATTCCCGTTTATTTAATGTATGAAGAGGCAAACCAGAAAACTGTAATTGGTTTGGCCTCGAGCAGGTGCTTGGGTGAGAGCCTGTTTTAGATCTTCTGTGTGTTGTTTTTCCCCTCTTCCCAGTAGATTGGGTCCAGCTGGGTCTGTTTTAGTTTTTTTATATAGAGTTTGGGACATTAAGGAGTAGTTTGGAATCCAACTCCTGAAATAGCCTGTTAACTCTAAGAATCCTCTTAATTACTTTTTAGTTTGGAGGGGGTTGGGGGAAGATGGTAACAGCAGAGATTCTCTCAGGGTTTATTAGTAACCCCCTTTGGGAAATCATATGTCCTAAACATTTAACTTGGAGGAGACAAAATTATAATTTATCTTTCAATACTTTGTGTCTCTTAAAAGCAAGCTGTTTTAATAGGTGGACAGTATCTCCTCTGCATTTTGGTAGAGAGGATGAACACAACAATAAATCATCCACATACTGAATTAGAGTAGATTCTTTTGGAAATTTAATGTATTCTAAGTCTGCCTTTAGTATTTGAGATAAATAAGTAGGACTTTCAGAGTAGCCCAGTGGTAAGACTGCCCATGTGTATTGGCAATTTTAGTAAGTGAAAGCAAAAATATACTGGCTATTTTTCTCCACAGGAATACTGAAAAATGCACTACATAAATCAGAAACAGAGAAATGGCTGGCAGTGTTGGGAATATTGGTCAGTAAGATGTGGGTGTTAGGAACAACAGGTGTATAGGAATTATTTTATTTATAGCTTAGGTCCTGAACAAATCGCCAGCCTTTCCCATTTGGCTTTTTAACTGGGAGAATTGGATTATTGCAAGGGCTGGTGCAGGGTATTATGAGTCCTTTGTCTAAATAGTCCTGAATGATTGGTTTGATTCCTAATAAGATTTCAGGTCTAATGGGGATATTGCCTTATATTTGGCAAAGGTTTGGATTTATTTATGATTATCTCTATAGGGACCGCTGATTTAATTCTCCTAATATCTGTGGAAGAGCTTGCCCATAGGGAATCTGGTACCTTAGATAAGAAAGGCTCTAATTCTTCCTGTGCAGAATCTTGATTAACTTTCACAAGCATAATATTACATGTGGGTTTTTGTAATCTTCTATGTCTCCCAATTTGAGAATTATTTCCCCCTTCTGTTAAAATGAGGTGTGAGCATTATGAGTCTCTAGGAAATCCCATCCCAGCAGGTGTATGGGGGCACTATCTACTTTAAGAAGAACGTGATGCCTCACTAGTTATCCTAATTGAAATTGAGGTGGATTTGATTTAAAGACTATAATAGGAGAGTTTGAAACCTCTACCATTTGGACTTTTTTTTAATCTGAGGGAGAGGGTTCTTAAACAAGGTATATTTGAGGACTGACAGAGTACCCCTGGTGTCAACAGGGACTTTGGTATTTTCCCCATTTATGGATATTTCTACTTCTCCTAAAGCATTTGTTGGAAGTGGAGGGAAAACTCTCTCTATTCTCTTGGAGCATCCCTATTCCGGTTTTTGAGTTGTTCTGGTCCCTTTCTCTGGGGTCCTTTGCCCACTTTGTGCAAGCACCCATTTAAGTTTTTTATGTAGTTTTTTATATTCTTTTTTTAAATGTTCTTTCTTTTTGGAATAGTGGCAAGTTTCTTCCTCTTGGGGTCGCTTAGATCTCTGGGGACCATGGGACCCTTGCAAACTCCCACCTTTGTTGGAAACTAAGCTGTTTTAGTTGTAAACTAATAATTTTAGAGACTGTTTCCTTTTTTTTATTGATGATTGTTTGTGACAATTGGCCAGCTGGGGTGACTAGGTGGCTAGTGGGCAAGGAAGCCCAAGCCACATTGTTCCTCTTTATTAGGCTTGCTAACTCCTTATCTCAACCTTGAATAAACCCAGAATTTAGTAAGGTGTCACTTCAACCATACTCAAAGGTTTCAGGAGGCATTTCTGAAAACAGTTTGAATGTGTATTCAAACCTGATATAAAAGTCAGGCATGGTTTTGTTTGGGCATATTTTACATTGTTGAACCTTTGCCAAATCTATAACCTTGGGGAACATTTGTGGTACAGTTTCACAGAGGTGATTGCAAACCTCTCTGCATTTCTCTCTTCCAGTTGAATCCAGTTGAATCTATTCTGTCAAAATCTTCTGAAGACTGTTTCCAATCTGCTACTCTAAACCATTCTTTAGCCTTTTTTTGGAGGACCAGTAGTAACTCAACCAGCTGATATAGTGCAGAGAACCCTGAATTATAAATCTTAAACATTAATTGGAATTCCTTAGCAAATCCAAAGGGTTCTTCATTTGGACTGGGGAATCCAGATACCAGGGCCTTTAACTCTGATTTGGTCCAGGAGGCATATATTATGTTAGGATCCCCTCTGCCTGTGGGTTTTACTCTAAAAGGAGCAACTGCTATATTATTTTCTCCAGCTATTTCTGGTCCCCTGTGGCTTGAGGCAAGGGAGTAGGGGAAGGAGGAAGAAAAATGGAGGAGCAGAAGGGGAGACAGTTTCTGTAGCCTTCCTGATTTCAGAAGCGGCTTCTACTAATTTATTTAGTTCTGAGACAGTTTCAATTTTTTGTTTTACTTACTTCCTGGAGGGAGGGAAGCTTATCATTCCCTCTTTTTGATGATTCTAGACGTCAGCTGAAGTACGACTCCCATTCATTTTCTTTGATTTGGGCACCTTATTTTTCTAATCTAGTGTGTGAAGAAACCAATATAGGGATATCAAAAGTTTCCCAATTTGGAAACCTTAGACCTAGGTAATATTTAGTAATATCTTTCCATTTACATAAATACTTGCAAGTAAAGGTGCCATAATTATTAAACAAACCCAGCAGGGCTGACTGTAGGGGGCCACTCTCTTGTCCTTTCTTCTCTTTTGGAGGGTTTATTTCCCATCTTTTTTTTTTTTTTAACTGACTTGTGGCCTAAGGATTTGTGTGGTGGATTGATATATGCTGCTTGTGGGCCTGACTCCACAGTTTCTCACCACTGAGTCATTTCTACCCTCTTACATGTCTCAGTTTCTCTCTCAGAAGTCTGTCACCTCTGAGAGGGCTCAAAATGCAGGGTGATCAGCTCTTACACGCATTTTCTGGATGAGTCTTTTTAAAGTAATATTTGTTGGGAAGTTTCCTATAGGGCCACTGCACATCGCAGAGGGGTATACCTACCAGACACTCCCATGAGGACCCTGGCCACCCAGGGGGCCCTTTCAGCTGAGAGGAGCAGAATGCACTTTCTATTAGGAGCTGAGGAACTCAGTCTCTCATTTACTTATGAAAAATAACATTTCAGTTCCTCATGCAAAGTGTGCACAGACAAGCCAATTGAGATTAATTTTGAGAGAAAAGTCAATGAAGAAAGACCCTTTTGAATGCACGTCTGAAACTAAAATTAAGATTTTAACCAACATCTTAGGAGAAAAGAGAGAAAAAAAAAAACAGCTCAGAATTAATTAAGGACCATCAATCAAAACAGGAGGTCGGGGGCTCAGGAGGACTTACAAGTGTCACTGGCGGAGAAGCTTGAACTCGGTGAGGCTGAAGGGCTCCTGCTCATACCTTAGCTCTGGTTTTGGGCAACTCTTTTGGGGTACTGAGTATTCCCTGAGGCCCCACATGTTTGGGCGCCAGATTATTGTTGATGAAAAGAGTCCAACTCTGTAAAATATTTGAGGAGATTTCTTCTGAGCCAAATATGAGTGACCATGGCCCATGACATAGCCCTCAGGAGGTCCTGAGAATATGTGCTCAAAGTGATCTGGGCACAGCTTGGGTTTATATATTTATGGGAGACATGAGACATCAATCAAATACATTTAAGAAATATTTTGGTTTGCTTCAGAAGGGCAGATAACTCGAAGAGGGGGCTGCCAGGCTATAGGTAAATTTAATCATATTCTGGTTGGTAATTGGTTGAGCTTGTCTGAAGACCTGGGATCAAAGGAAAGGAATGTTCGGGTTAAGATAAAGGATTGTGGAGACGAAGTTTTACTGTGCAGACAAATCTCTCAGATAGCAGACTTCAGAGAGAGAGAGAAGGTTGTAAAATTATTTCTTATCAGACGTAAAAGGGTGCCTGGCTCTTAGGTGGTTATCTCCTGGATCTGAAAAGAAAGGAAGGAAAACAAAGGGAAAGGGGAATTCTCTATAGGATGTGAACTTTTCCCACAAGAGACTGCAGGACAGTTTCAAGGTATGGCAAAGAAATACGTTTTGAGGTTAGATATTTTTTATTGCCTCATAATGTTATGCAAGAGTCAGATTGAAAAGTAAGTCACGATATGTAGGGTCAAATAAACCCATGTGATGAGGATTTATATTTTGAAGAGCACAACTCCCTAGACCCCTTAGGTAGAAATTTGGGCAAGATTAAAAAAAAAAAAAATCAGAGCTTAGTCCTCAGAAGTAACTAACTTGCTTTTGATTTTATAGGCTCATAGGCAGAAGGGACTTGCCTTGTCTCAGATGGGACTTTGGACTAGGACTTTTGAGTTAATGTTGGAATGAGTTAAGACTTTGGGAAACTGTTGGGATGGCATAATTGTGTTTTTACTTTTGAGAAAGATGAGATTTGAGAGGGGCCAGGGGAAGAATGATATGGTCTGGCTCTGTGTCCCTACCCAAATCTCATCTTGAATCTTGAATTTTAATCAGAATTGTACTCCTCACATGTTGAGGGACAGACCTCGTGGGAGATGATTAGATTACACAGGTGGTTCCCTCATGCTGTTCTTGTGATAGTAAGTGAGTTCTCAGGAGTTCTGATGATTTTATAAGGAAAGTTTTCCCCTTTGCTCAACACTTCTCCTTCCTGCCGCCCTGTAAAGTAGGACATGTTTGCTTCCCCTTCAACCATGATTGTAAGTTTCCTGAGGCTTCCCCATCCCTGCAGAACTGTGAGTCAATTCAGCCTCTTTTCTTAATAAATTACCTAGTCTCAAGTGTGTTCTTATAGCAGCATGAGAATGGACTAATGCAGTAATGTAGGAAAAATACAACAAAGAGGCAATAATAACAAAACATGCAATTTAACACTCATGATTATGTTTCTGGATCTTTACAGTTTTATTATAGTCTAGATCTGGAATGTGCATCTTTTTCAACTTTTTCTACTGTGTACTTCTGCTCATTTCCGAGATTATTGTAAATGCCATCATATTTTGTGTTTCCTCCAATATCCCTTTTAGAAGAGGTAACCACTTTTCTATGTATGTTCCCAAAGTACTTAGCACATATCTCTGTTATTGCAGCTATTACATTGGATCAGAGCTAACTTTCTGCAGTCTGGTTTACTTCTGCCAGATTCAGAAATCATCTAGAGTACATGTTGTCTTATCCATCGTCATAGCACCGACATCTATCATGGAAGAAAATCACACAGTCAATGTAATCACTGACTGATTCTTAATGCAGGATCCACAGACAAAGAGAAAATGTTCATAGATAGAGAACAGTGAGGAATCTTGGGTGGGACAAATAATTACACATTTATTTTTAACTAGAGTAAAAGGGAAATTTAGAATTTTATTTAGCTACAAATATGAGTAACAAACTACATTGCTGTTAGCAGTATCTGGCATCTATGACTTTATCACTATTAAAACTCAAATTGCAGTATTTCTAGAGATCTTATGTGTGATTTAAGCTTCCTGCTTTGTTATGGTAGTAATGACTAATTAGGTCACTATATCTTTTTATTGCTGTGTGATGTAGTTTGGATGTGTGTCCCCCCCCCAAATCTCATATTGAAATGTAATCCTCAGTGTTGAAGTTGGGGCCTGGTGGGTGGTGATGGAATCATGAGGGTGTATTTTTTTTTTTTTTTGAGATGGAGTCTCACTCTGTAGCCAGGCTGGAGTGCAGTGGCGCAGTCTCGGCTCACTGCAACCTCTGCCTCCTGAGTTCAAGGGATTCTCCTGCCTCAGCCTCCCAAGTAGCTGAGACTACAGGCTCCTGCCAACACACCTGGCTAATTTTTTGTATTTTTAGTAGATATGGGGTTTCATGTTGGCTAGGATGGTCTCTATCTCTTGACCTCGTGATCTACCCACCTCAGCCTCCTAAAGTGCTGGGATTACAGGCGTGAGCCACTGTGCCCTGCAGAGGGTGGATTTTTATGAAAGATTTAGCACCATCTTTCTTGGTACTATCCCCATTATAATGAATGAGTTCGCATGAGATCTGGTCATTTAGAAGTGTGTATCACCTCCCCCCTCACTTTCATTCCTGTTTTCACCATGCAATGTGACTGCCCCTCTTTTGCCTTCTGCCATGATTATAAATTTGCTGAGGCCTCCCCAGAAACTAAGCAGATGTCAGCGTTATGCTTCCTGTACAGCCTGCAGAACAGTGAAACAATTAAACCCTTTTTCTTTATAAATTACCCAGTATCAGGTATTTCTTTAAAGCAGTGCAAGAATGTCCTATGACACTATGTTAATAGAGAAGAGCTAGAAAGCTAGATAGATAGATGATTGCATTTTAACATAATTTTTGTAATTTGAATTTATTTTACAAATTTAAAAACATTCTGGGAAGAGCATCCATTAAGTTAACAGAAATGACAGAAAGTCCTTGGCAGAAAATGTTTAAGTTCTCCTGGGAAACATGTTTGTTTGAAGGGAGAATGTCAGAAATACTTTATTAGTGTTAGAAAATAACTTGCTCTCTTTAATATTTAAAATTAAATTTTGTATCAGGGTTTTGTTTTGTTTTGTTTTTTGAGATGGAATCTTGCTCTGTCTCCCAGACTGGAGTGTAGTGGAGTGATCTCGGCTTACTGCGAGCTGTGCCTCCCGGGTTCATGCTATTTTTCTGCCTCAGCCTCCCGAGTAGCTGGGACTACAGGCACCCACCACCATGACCGGCTAATTTTTTTGTGTTTTTAGTAGAGACAGGGTTTCACCATATTAGCCAGGATGGTCTCGATCTCCTGACCTTGTGATCTGCCCACCTCAGCCTCCCAAAGTGCTGGGATTACAGGCGTGAGACACCGCTCCCTGCCTGTATCAGGTTTTAAATTCATATCTTAGCCTAGCTAGTTCATTTTGGAAAAATGCAAACTGACTTTAGCATTCCAACTTTTGGATCTTGAAGAACAGAAAATTTAGGCATTGAAGTTTATTTTCTTATGCATAACATGACTGTACATTCAAATTGAAAAGACTAAGCAGAGAAACTCCTAGAAAGTCTTATTCTACATTGATTTTTTTTCTTTGCCTAACTTCCAAAAAAGATGAAGACCGAAAGCTTCTACCTCTTAAACTATACTGTATTCGAAAATAGAAAATAAAGAGTAACCTACTGGATCTCTTTCTCTCTTTTTCTCTCTCTCTTTGTGTGTGTGTGTCTCTCTCCTCTCTCAATTTTTCTTTCTCACTCTCTTTCTCAAGAGATGCAGAAATGTTGGATGCATTATCCTCAGCTCTTTTAGCCATATTCAAAAAATTATTTAGCTGTACTAACAGTTTTCAATAAGAATTAACAGCAACTAAACTGTGAACTGTAAAACATAATTTGATTTAATAACAATGTAAGAATGATTCTATTTTCCTAATCAATTTGTGTTTTCCAATTAGATCATAAGCATGCACATCTAAAATTAGCATGTAATGTAAAAAAAATTCTTTTTCACTCTTTTTTGATAAAGGCATAAGGACATTATCAGTTTAATCACAAAAATTACAGAAATTTCGAGATTTTACAATAAATATGAATAAAATAGTGACTTAAAATAGCACACTTAATCACACATATATTTGAATCTAACCAAATATTCAGTGTATTCAAATTAAATCACACATAAATTATAATCTAAAATGCTCAAGAAAAAAATGCACTTCTCTCAACTTTACAAAAACAAAGAAAGGAAGAAAGAAGGAGACAAAAGAGAGGAAGGAAAGATGGAAGGAAGGAAGGAAGGAAAGAATCAGCCAAAAGCAAAACTAAAACTCAGAGAGAGAATGGGAAAAACGAAACAAAACAACAACAGGAAAAAGTATAAATACTTTTAAAACTATGTACAGAACATTGTAACTTTACTATATTGGAATCCACTGCTCAAAAGCCTGTATGTGTTGAAGTTCTTTACTGTAAGGCACACATTTTTGCAGGCCAGAGCCCTTTTCTAGAATTAATTTTCATTTATTAGCAGGTTAACAAGAAGCTTATTAGCATTTTTTTGTTCTTTGGAGGCATTCTAAAAAAATAAGACATAATAATCTTGACACATGGCTTAAAATGATGATGAGAAACTTTACTAAGTCAGAAAAGCAAGGAATTGAATTTATGTGTAACAAATATTTCCCAAAGATATTAGAATTCCAATGCACACTATGCTCATACATAAAGCCAAAGGCCAAATTGTTGCATGTGAAGTTCCTTTTCCTATTATAAAATCTTATCTACAAATTGAATATGGTCATGTGTCACATAAATTTTTGAATAAGAAGCTAAAATGTCAATTTTATCAAAGTTTCATCTGATTATAATGCAGAGTAGCCTTAAGCAGAGGACATTAAGGACCCTGCTTCAACTAATAGAGATATGGATAAATTATAAGCTTGCTTGCTGCAGAGCCCATAAGTCATACTGTAGCCACTTCTGTAAGAGAAGCAAGGGAATGGAAATGAGATTTCACAACTTGAGCATTTTTTTTATATCAAGGTCATTATACTAGTTGATGAAACTCATAAAAAATTAACAGTCAAATTAATTTACTCATAATCAACTCATTTAATTAAAATAATTTATTAAATTCGGGAAAGTTGACGTTAAGTTGAATATCATCAATATGTATAAAATAGTAAAAACTTTAGTAATGAAATGGATCCGGACTTTGTCATTTCACCAATTTGAGTTCAAATCCAAGCTCTAATACTTTGGGGCAAAGTCTTCTAGAACCAATTACATAAACTCCCTGAATATAATTGTTCTTATTTATAAAATGATGTTGTATAAAGTATACAAATTATTTTATTTTATGTATTTCCTTCTTTCCGAGAGCTTCTCCTACACACTGCCTGGATGAACAATAAGTAGAAGGATATGCACTATTTTATATACTCAAAAATTCAATAATGTAAAGCCTAGAAAAAAATCTTTAGTTTGATTATTTATAGGAGACTTGCAACTTTCTTGCCTTCTTAAAAAGTTGCTTTGAACACTGAATTCGTGAATATTGACGAAACATAGGATTAGGGTTCTACAAGCTTCTGGCCATGACATTTTCATCAGTTTGAAACCTTCCCTGTAAACTTTATAAAATTAATCAGAGAAGAAGGGATGGGGGGAAATGAAAATAAGCTAAGCATGCAGCACATTCAGTATTCATCTTGAGGTCAGTTTGCTCTCTTATCTGCTTCCTCATAGGAGTTTGGTGACTACTGCCTCAGAATACATACAGTACGTTTCCCTTAAATAATCAGTAGGTATCAATTTGAACGTTATAAAATGTAAAGCATTCTTTTCAGTTAGTCCTTCAGGTCTTGCATACCAGTGAATCTACTGATGTCAGCTGGTCTGAAGAATCCCACTGACAAAAGCTGGTCTGAAAGACTCCACTCATGTTAGCTGATCTGAAGGACCCCACAGGAGCTGACTCACCAAAGAATCCAGTTTTCAAATCCTGGTGATTTAATTGCCCTTACCCCAATCAACCAACAACCTCAATTTTCCAGCCTTTTACCTTCCAGGATCCCTTTACAAACCCCAGCCCAGAACTCCTCAGGGAGATGGATGTCAGGGTCTCCTCCCATCTCCTAGCTTGGCACCCAATGATCAGTAAATTCTTTCACTGTTGAAAAAAAAGAATGTGTTTTAAGGAATTAACTTATGCAATGTAATAAATAACTGTCATGTGATTCCTTGAATAATGGCTATCAAAAACAAAGGACAAACCCCAAAATAGCATTCATTAAGAAATTCATTAGAAGACCTTTGAAAACATTAATGTTAAACCATGAAATAATATGTATCTAGTCTTTGTCTTATTTCTTTTTATATATTTGCCATATTATACAAGTAGTTGCAATTTCAAAGTGTGTAGCTAAAAATGAAGCATTGAAAATACAATTAATAATAATGAGATTGATATTTGATAGTTAATAGGCTTTTAATTATCACTAAATTCCAACATAATTGGACCTCATTGTCTCAGAGTTGCCAAATTCTTTTCATAATAGAAGATTTTCCCCACTTCTTTCTTGCTGGTGCTTTCCACAGTAGCATGGTTCATTTCTCATCATTCTTTTCTGTATAAGGAGCATCTCCTTACAGAGGCCTTGCCTGAATAATCTATCAGATTTGGTCTTCTGCTATTCTTTTAAATCTTATTCTATATGTTTTATTTATAGTATTTACCATACTTATAATTGCACATGATTTTCCCTCTTTGTTTTCTGTCACTTCACAAATGTTGGCAGGTCTACTATATGAAAACCACCTTTGTATTCTAAAACTTGTAGTCTAAAAACTAAAATAGTACTCACAAAGCTGTTGCTCAATATTTTTAAATTAATATTATTTAATTGATGAATCATAATTGTATACATTTATGAGATACAATGTGATTTGTTTTGATATGTGTATGCTTAAAAGAATAAGTTCATACAGCATTTGATTTATTATTTTAGGATGTGATACATAATATTTATAACTCCTAATGATATTCTTTAATTATTGGTAATTATATTGTATCCATGTAGACTCACACATTTTTAAAGCCTAGCAGATATGATGCATTAACTATTCACAAGCCATGATTTTTCTTTTTTTCTTCTTTGCATAGCAATCTGCTGCCTAGAGACTATGGGGACTTTGAAAGTAAAAAATAAAATACATTGAATTAAATTAAATATATATATTTTTAAATCCCAGCCCCCTCAAAGATAAGGTTACCAATGCAATATGTTAAGGTTCATAATTAATCCCTTATAAGCGTGCTCAAAACTATTGTCTTTTGCCCTAAGTGGAACTCACTAGGTTCAAACCAAGATTCAGACCACTCAGGTGAGGAAACTGAGGAGAGAAAATATTCCCAAATAAATATTTTAAAGACCTTGAATAAAGACAACTTTGGCCTTTCTGATTTATTTATGCCAGAATTGTGCATGTAGGGCCTAGAAGTACAGTAGACTCCAGCAATACGAGAATTAAATCATATGCTAATGAAAGAAGGAGAACTTGTTTCCTCGATAGCAAGGCAGAGCTGCAATACTACATCCAAATTGTCTTATCCCTTAACTTATTTGTTAAGTAATATAAATGAACTCATTATCTGCTTTTTGTTATCCATAGTGGATTACATTTCTAACATATGTTTTAAAGATTCACATAACTTTGTCATATAATAGATCTTTATATCAATGTTCATGGAATTCTGCATTCCAAAATCATAAAAATTATAATCCCTGAAATATTGAAGGATTATATTTACTATAGTCATGCTATATCTAAAGTATGTATTATATAAAATAACATCAATACTAATAATAAACACTTTTAATGAAAACCATTCAAATATTTAATGTAATATTTTTTGTCCATAAGTAGTACCCATTAATACATGACAACTTTTATAAATAAAAACATTTCCCACTTACATACATTACCATTTATTTCTTTGAATTATGCTTAAATCTGCATAGCCATTATACACATTTTATCATTATATGACAAATCCACATTATACATATTAGAAATTTGAGTACATACAACAAATATTGTCTCTTTAATATCCAAGAAACTAGTCAGATCTATATATATTGTTTGTTTAGTGTTCTCAAAATATCAAAAACATCCAATTCAATGCATGATATTTTATGAAATTTGCAGTTAATTTAAAAATTGACCAGTAGTTACAGATGAATACTATTTTTCATTTTGTTTCTAGACACTTTAATCAACCTGCTGGCATGTTGGGATCAATCACTCGTGCCAGTTGTGTTCATTCATCTTTGTCCTGCCATTCATCCTATGGCAGCAAGGAGCACACTGTGTAATTGACTTTGGTTGAAATCTAATATAAGAGTAAACTGTGACACAGTAGTTATAACCAGTTTGATTCAAAAATGTGAGCACATGTTTTTGTTAGTTGCTTGCAGGAAGAGGAATAGTAAACTGCATTCTGTAATAGTACCATAAATGAGAGCTTTGGGGAAAAGGCACACACATGCTTTAGGATATACCAAGTGTTCATGAATTCTCAGTTGAAAATTAAAGAGAGTGAGAGGAAAGAGAGCAATGAGAGCAATACAATGTTTATAGACTATAAGGAAATAAGGCTTAAGGCTTAGAAATTTTCCAGGTTGTATAAATAATATAATGCCTTAGATGTTTTTATAAGCACTATCATGTGTTTAGAAAATTCATGTGATGCAGTAAAGTTCCCTGTTTTAGAGATTCAGAGAGTCTGAAAATTATATTTATATTGACATATCTATAAATCTACAGCTATATCTATATCTATGTGTAGTTGTGTTCTGCAGCAAAGTTTTGCCTCTGGTTGTGTTTTTTTAAAGTTAATTTTGAAATCTGACCAAAGCTAGTCTATATGGATAAGAATAATCACCTTGAATTATTTGTTTTTATATTTGAGGCTAGTAACAAGTTTCTTTGTGAAGCAAGTTCACTGTGCACTGGTCTTCAACTTGTCTCTGTCTTGTGAGGCGAACACACTCATACACAACAAGTAACAGGAAGTGGATTTATTGCTTCCATGTAGGTAAGAAGGGCAAACAGAAGCCTAGGACCCATTGTCAGCTAGTCCCTCACAGCTTAAGAAAGTTTCCTGGGTCAGATGGAGACTCAGCTGCATGTGCCCCACTAGCACAACCATTGAGAGACTCTGATAGGGAGTCCACTCTGGTTTATAGTCCTCAGGAGCCATGTGACAGATTGTGAAAAGCTTCGAAGGACCTTCTGCTTCCAGAAGAGAATAACAAAGCCTGGACTCTCTCAAGTAGTTTATTCCTATCTTATAATAATGCATTCCCAGCAAATTTTACAGTTAGTTTTTAGAACCACAAGAAAGGAAGGGAAGACAAATGGGTCCGTCCAAGGCCACCTGGGGAACTATCATGCCATTCATCTCCTGACCCAAATATCTCCCTTAGCAGAGCTAGTGCATGTCATAGAACCATTGAACTCCAAGACCTGGAGGCAGAGATTTGTCATGTCATATAGATATAACACTTTCTCTGACACAATCCCAGTGTAGAATCATTAAGTCATGACCAGAATACACATCGCTGAGCTCAGGAGACTTACCCTCATGAGCAGGATGGCCAGGCCTTCCTGAAACAGTGACCTACCCCAGGGCCATAATGATCCAATTCTTCTTTGACCTTGTAAGTGGAGGTCAAAGAAGAATCCCATGAGTGGCCCCATTCTCTACAGCCAGGAGAAAACCTGCTTTGGTATCTTCTCTACTTGTGTTTCTATAATACAAGACGTGTTTATCCCGGTATAGTAAGGGGTGTTGGCAATTACATACATTCCTCCAAGTTTGGTTAAAAAAGGTCACAATAATTCTATTGTTTAAAACAACTTTCCCAAGGGAGTTGAAGGATGTCTGCTGGGCTGCCAAGGCAGTGGCAATGAAGGAAGTAATATCTGCCATGGTCAGAAACTGGTTTATTATTATTTTCTTGAGCACTGACTCCTATGTATGGTACCAAAGATCTCACTGAGGACATAAACCTAGAGTCAGTTATACCTCCTGGCATGTTCTTGGTAAGTGTGGAATAAATCTTTTGGATGCTGGCCCAGTGGTGCCTCTCATTCCTAAGGTTGATATCCAGGGCCACCGTCAGTGTGTCCAATGTGCAGTATCCCACCATTGGCCAGTACTGTAGACATGACATTTTCCATTCATATTTTGGTTGCTCCTGACTACTTGTAGAGAAAAATGTAGCCCTCAACTGAGATGGAGGCACACTGCACTCCTTTCCTCATTATATTGCTGAGTGATCCATTTATGGGTATGAAAGCATTGGCAATTATAACCAAGTCTCATTGATCACAGAGTTGCATAAATTCAGTTCACCCATATGATATTGCTCATGAAGACCCTGTATAGAGGGCTAGAAACAGTCCAGTCCTTGTTTTTCTTGTCACTGCTGGGACACTCATCCATGTAATCAAAGGAGCTTTGTGCATCAAAGTACTAGCCCACTACACTTTTGTTAGCTGTGGCGATGGCACTCTGCTACAGAGTCAAGTAAGTTAAAATAGGGCACCTCTAGTTGCCTCCCATGTGGCAGGTGCCAGGTCTTCACTCAGTAAATCAAGGTTCAGGTTCTGTTGATTTGCGTATAACACAGCATTAGAAATGCTATTGTAGTTTATCACTATCAGGAAAAGTTGGTTCCTCAGGTTGATAAAAAAAAAATGAGGTCTAAGATGACAGATCCAGCACTTTGTCAGGTTAACCGTGGTGGCCACAGCTTTGGAGATCCTAACAGGTGTTATGCTTTTAGGCCTTTATTACCTCATTGTTGTGAAATAAGCATATTGACAGTTTAGTGCTCAACCTTCCACTCCTCTTGGCGTCTCTGGTGTTCCCTACATGTTTCACAGGAGTTGAGCCAAGTCGGTGTGGAAAACCAGTTTGTCTGTATCTGCTCTAAGGCTACTAACTCTGGTGGCACCCTTTCTCTTATTGCTTGATTCAGACCTTTCAGCCTCAATTGTCTAGTCCATGAAGGAAGGGAGGTCACATCTTGTACAAACTTGACATGTCTGATAGCATCATTAAACTGACTGGAGGTATCACATGCCCTCAGCAACACTAGAGGAAACCTAGCACCTGGCTATTCCTTACTTGCATCCCCCATTTTTATGAGATCCCATAAATGGGAGGCACCCTACATAAGCATCACCTCCAGGTTAGTGTTATGGGACTCTGCTGTGGTACTATAGCAGCCTGAGCCACAAACCACCCCCAAGACATACAGTGTAAAGGAAAAACAACAAAGAATGATTGTAAACACTGAGATTGGCATTTTGCTGGCACAGCATAATCAGGTGGTTGACTTGTCCACATCTGTGTTACTCAGTTTTTGTGTTTCTATAAAAGAAAAAAAAACCTGAGGTTGAATAATTTATAATGAAAACATGTTTTATTTTGGCCCGTGGATCTTCAGGCTGTACTAAAAACATAGTGCTGCTGTCTGCATCTGGTGAGGACCTCAGGGAGCTTCCGATTATCCAGAAGATAAAGGAGGAGTCAGTGTATCACATGGCGAGAGTAGGAGCAAGACAGAGAGTAGGTGGAGGTCCCTGACTCTTTTAAACAACCAAATCACACATGAACTGAGCAAGCACTTATCACCAAGGGGACTGGTGCTAGACCATTCATGAGAGATCCACCACCATGATTCCAATTACCTCCCATCAGGACCTGCCTCCAGCATTTCAACATGAGATTTGGAGGGTACAAACATTGAAACCATATCAACATCCACCTGCGCTAAGCTCAGTGATGCTCAACATGAGCCGTAGTGTCATGTTTTCTTTACATTAGAGTGCAGTGTTTAGTGTCCATATTGCCCCAGTCAGAGGTAGGGGGTACCATCTCACTGGTGGTCTGTCCTGATGTCCTTCTCTCACTTGCTTTATGATTCAGATGTTTGTAAATTAAAATCTTCTTTAGCTCATAAATGACAGAGTGTATGAAAAGTCCATTGTTCTCCATGGGAGTGTGACCTTTGTCATGTTGCTTGGGAAATGAAGAATGTTCTTTGGTTAGAGTGAAGCCTCCTGGAGTATCCAAAAAACATTATATAAGTTCCTCTCCAGAATGGCTGTGGTAGTTCCAGTGTCCACATGAGTCATATATGTTTGTCCCTTCCAGTTAGGAAACTGATGTGATAATCCTTATCCCCAACACAGAATCCTTTAATAGTCCAGTCACTCAGTTGCCATTCTCCTGACCATATGGCTAGACTATTGGCAATGGCTCATGGGTCAGTAAAATTGTAGCAAGATATGGTAGTAAGGAATGGCCTGCATGACCATCACCATTTCATGTAGTTTATTCCACTGGGCAGGAGGTCATCTCCAGTCTCAGATAAAAGATAGCCTTCTACCTGCCAGATGGCAGCCCAGCCTAATAGACCCTATTCACCTGTTATTTCACAGAGCCATCAGTTAGTCATGCCATACCATCATGATTCATGTCTGTAAATCTTAGGCCCCAGATAGTCACAGGAGGAGCCACAACACCTTCTACAGGTTTCTCAGTCCCTTATGATAAGCTAGTCACCTTTTCATGGAGACTATTAGTCCCTTGAGGTCCTGGCTGGGACAAATCCTGAATGTACTGATTCCATTTGATAACTGAGTTCTGTTGAGCCTGTCTTATTTTACCGGTGGTTTTTATGAGCACTCAGGTAAGAAAGGGCAGTTCATGTTGCATGTCACATATGACATTCCAGCTATAAAAGAATCATTCTTAACTATTGCTCAATAGCAAGCAAGGAGTTACCATTTAATAGGGTTACATCTGGGGCTGTCTGCCTCAGGCAACTTACGTGTCTAAAATCTGAGAGGTTGTTGCACACTAGTGACAATTTTCTGTTGTTATAAACTTCAATTATCACATATGGGGATTGAGAAAACTTGTAATTCCATCGGGCTAGTAGGCTTTCAATGTTATAAAGAAAGTGCCTGTGCTGCAGCTTATTGAATGGCTTCTAAAACCTGCTGTTACCAGGGGCCCCATTATAACTCCATGGCTGTGTTGGTCACTTTGACTAAAGAGGCCAAAAGAACAGGTGGGTTGCATGCTTGTATCTGCTACTCAAAGAGACCTACCAGCTGTTAAGTATTATTTTTATTAATGGGTGTCTCCCGAATTAAAAAGTTTTGTTTGACTCTATCTGGAATACTTGTTTTGGCTACCCACCCAAGTGGCCTTGGCATTCAGTCTGTGATAGTCCATTGTTAGTCTCAAAGCCCCAAACACCTTCTTGACCAGCCATACTGGGCTGTTACTGCCATGACTGGGCAGTTTGTACCAAGTCCTAAATTTAAAAAGGAACCCTTCATTTAATACACATTACTGTTTTGATGAATGACCCTTTAGGGATTAGGTAGCTTAGATATTAGGCAAGAGAAGATTATGCCCCACTATAATGGCTCAAATTCTTAGTAGTTAAGGTGCATACCTCCTCAGGCAGCAGAAATGTTATATGCCACAGCAACCAAAATGTTAGTGCCTATAATGCATTTAGCAGTGGGAACCATGGTCACTGGCATCTAAAATGACACAAAGACCCCTATTTTCTGTAGATAAGCACCATGAGTCACTGTGTGTATCCCAAACTTCCCAATGTCATCAGTTTAATTTTTCCTCTAAAGGGATCTGGAAATATTATCACATGGGTTCCAGTATCCAAAAACACCAGAAAAATCTGAATTACCTTCTGTTCTTTTCTTACCTTGACAAGATTACTGGATCATTGACCTCTAGTTGGGTACCCAGAGACCTTGGCCCCATTTCTAACTGTGCCATTTAGCCCAGGACATTTAGATTTGCAATATTTCTTTATCAGACACATTAATATCAGACACATTAACCCACCTGCATGAGACTTCCTATCTTTGTAGATGTAGACTTTGTCTACACCTATCCAAGAGATGGTGAGTTTCCCTTTCTGTGTACGTCCTCATCTTGCATGTGGGTTCCCTATCAGATGCCCCAAGGACCATTTGAAGACCTCTGCCTAATTCCCTCTCAGGTACCTGAGGGTCTATCCGAGTACCCATTTCCCCAGATTTCTGGCACTAAAAATGAACGATAACATAAGTGCCCAATAATCAGAGAATCTTGCCTGTTTCCCTGTTTTCACATGGCTTTTTCTCTGTCCCAATCCATGTAGCCAGCTCACTCACATCTGCAGGGGCTTGAGGAGACACTGATGTTCCCCTTACTAACCTTGTCCCCCATAAAACATCCAACTGCATGTTCGCCACTTGCACCTCTAGGCTGATGTCTCCACCCTGGGTTGGGTACTGGGAGGGTAGATCACCTCCTCTGCTTCAACATTAAGCTATGTTTCTATCAGACTGCATCCTGCTTACTGTATCAATTTTTTAAAGCAGATTTACTCTGCACTGTTTTCCAACTTGTCTGACTGGGTGAGGCAGAACCACTTATATGGAGCAAGTTACATCATGAGACAGATTTAGTACTTACAAGTAGTCAGAAAAGGACAGAAGAAGAAGCCTAGGATACATTGTGAACCAATCCCCCAAGGCTCAAGAAAGCTGCCTATGGTGGGTGGTTTCTCAACTGTACATGCTCCACTTACATCATAGGTGAAAGGTCCTGAAAGGCAGCTTGCCCTGTGTTATATACCTCAGGGCAACATGACCCACCAAGTAAAGCTTTGAAGAACAACTTGCCTCCAGAGGAGAAAGGAACAAAATCTGTGTTTTTTCAGACTAGAGGTAGTTTCTCTCTACCTCAATATGTATTCCTGGGAAGGGAAAGGAACAAGGCCTGGGCTGTGTCAGGCTGCTCCTCCCTATCTCAGGAGGTTGCATTCCCAGCACATTCTCAAATTGGCAGAGTTGTTTCCTTATCTTCCTCGCAGGGCATGCGACAGGGGTGTGGCTCGCTTCTTTAGTGCGCAGCTGCTAAAACCCCTAGCTGGAGCATGCAGACGGGCAGGCCTTGGGGAGCGTTTTTGGGTTCAGAACCCACAGCAGCATCTAGGGCTGAGCGTTTACAGCTCCTGAAGCCCCAGTGGGCGTGTGTTACAGTTCGCGCTTTCTGCTTTGCCATCGGCAGGCAGCTTGTGTTTATCAACACAGTTAGACCCTCTGTCATATGGCAATGACAGAGGAGTTTCTGTATCCCAGGTTCTTGCCCTGGGGTACCAGAAAAATTGGATCACACAGGGGCTTGGAGGATGGGTGTAAAGTTTTATTGAGTAGTTCTCAGTGAGATGGATGGGCAGGCTAGAAGGGGGATAAAGAGGGAAGATGGTCTTCCCCTGGAGACATGCTGCACAGAGGCCGGACTTTCTTCCAACCACCCCCAACTGAATTCCGTGTTGCCCCACCTCGATGGCCTGCCTTTGTCTGCTGCTGTGCTCTTCTGCTCCTTTCGAGTCCAGTTGCTTGTGTCTGCCTGGTAAAGGTCTCAGGCTTACATGGGCACAGGATGGGGGTTGTGGCAGGCCAAAACGCAGCTTTTCTGGCACAAAAACAGAAATGCTTGTCCTTACTTAGGTCCGTGGGCACAGGCCTGAAGGTGGAACCCTCACCAGGACCTCCACCCTACTCTACCCAGCACCTCCCTGTCTCCCCGCCCCCGTATCAATTCTATAGTTATTCTTGAGAACCGCAAGCAATAAAGAGTAGAGAACTAATCAAGTTGGTCTAAGGCCAAATGAAGAACTATCCAGTGTTCTCCATTCCACTTTCAATCTAGGCTAAAAGTAAATCTCCTCAGAGTATTTGAGTCTATGTTATCCACATTGTGTTCAATACATTGTTTTATACTACTTTCTGGATTATGTTTAATTTTTCATTTTCAATTGTTGAATGTTATTTCTTATTATGTAACTATATCCTTGGCTTAAGTAAGTAAATGTGTACGTGTTGATCGCAAAATAATTAAGACTACATTCTGAGACAAATTATACTCAGAAAACAAGTATTTCTAATGGATTTGTTTCAGTGAAAAATAACCATTTTTGCTGTATTCTTTTTCTTTTTTTTGGTTTAAACTATCTTTTATTTTAATAATTCTTAAGATTCAGGTAGTTTTGAAAGATCTCTTATCTCAGATTATAGAGACTATATTATATTACATGGACATTCTGTTTTAGGTAGCATATTATGGTCTTCTACAGAGTTTAACTTAAAGTGTACGAGTAGGTGAGGAGTCTAGTTGACATCAAGAATTATTGTTGCTCACCTGTAGTAAGAAAGAAATTTTATCTTTTCTCAAAAATCTCTGAAATTTTAGGAAAATGTATTATATGGATATGATTTAAAACATGTCCTTTCCCCCCAAAGAACAAATTCTAGAAGTTATAAGCAAGGCTAAATAAACTATAATTAATGAGAAAAATAATTTAATACCACTTTCTTAATTTCTATCCCATATGGAATATTTTTTATTATTTTTATTTCAATTGTTTTTTTAAATTTTATTATTATTTTACTTTAAGTTTTAGGGTACATGTGCACAACGTGCAGGTTTGTTACATATGTATACATGTGCCATGTTGGCGTGCTGCACCTATCACCTTGTCATTTAGCATTAGGTATATCTCCCACTGCTATCCCTTCCCCCTCCCCCCACCCCACAACAGTCCCCAGTATGTGATGTTCCCCTTTCTGTGTCCATGTGTTCCCATTGTTCAATTCCCACCTGTGAGTGAGAACATGCGGTGTTTGGTTTTTTGTCCTTGCGATAGTTTGCTGAGAATGATGGTTTCCAGCTTCATCCATGTCCCTACAAAGGACATGAACTCATCATTTTTTGTGGCTGCCAAGTATTCCATGGCATATATGTGCCACATTTTCTTAATCCAGTCTATCATTGTTGGACATTTGGGTTGATTCCAAGTCTTTGCTATTGTGAATAGTGCTGCTATAAACATACGTGTGCATGTGTCTTTATAGCAGCATGATTTATAGTCCTTTGGGTATATACCCAGTAATGGGATGGCTGTGTCAAATGGTATTTCTAGTTCTAGATCTCTTAGGAATCACCACACTGACTTCCACAATGGTTGAACTAGTTGACAGTCCCACCAACAGTGTAAAAGTGTTCCTATTTCTCCACATCCTCTCCAGCACCTGTTGTTTCCTGACTTTTTAATGATCGCCATTCTAACTGGTGTGAGATGATATCTCATTGTGGTTTTGATTTGCATTTCTCTAATGGCCAGTGATGATGAGCATTTTTTCTTGTGTCTGTTGGCTGCATAAATGTCTTCTTTTGAGAAGTGTCTGTTCATATCCTTCACCCACTTTCTGATGGGGTTGTTTGTTTTTTTCTTGTAAATTTGTTTGTGTTCATTGTAGATTCTGGATATTAGCCCTTTGTCAAATGAGTAGATTGCAAAAATTTTCTCCCATTCTGTAGGTTGCCTGTTGACTCTGATGGTAGTTTCTTTTGCTGTGCAGAAGCTCTTTAGTTTAATGAGATCCCATTTGTCAATTTTGTCTTTTGTTGCCATTGCTTTTGGTGTTTTAGACATGAAGTCCTTGCCCATGCCTATGTCCTGAATGGTATTGCCTAGGTTTTCTTCTAGGGTTTTTATGGTTTTAGGTCTAACATGTAAGTCTTTAATCCATCTTGAATTAATTTTTGTATAAGGTATAAGGAAGGGATCCAGTAACATGCCCACCACTTTTTCCTTAAAGAGTAGGCACTGATTTTATTTATTTACTCTGTGCTTTAATATGAAAAATAATCAAAAATGTGTACTTATAAAAGATAACAACATATCAATTTAATCACCAGATTTAATTGAGCACATAGTAAAATTTTTTTAATCCATGAAAGAACATGTATTATTCCATTCTCTCACTGCTATAAAGAAATACCTGAGACTGGGGAATTTATTTAAAAAATGGGTTTGATTGGCTCATGGTTCTACTGGCTATACAGGAAGCATGATTCTAGCCATCTTCTTGGCTTCTATGGAGGGATCAGGAAACTTACAATCATGGTGGAATGTAAAGGAAGAGCAAGCACGTCTTACATGGCTGGCACAAGAGGAAGGAGCTGAAGGAGGTAATACTTACTTTTAAACAACCAGATCTCATGAGAACTCACTCATTACAAAAACAGCACTGAGAAGATGGTGCTAAACCATTCAAGAGAAACCACCCCACGATCCAATCATCTATCTCCAGGCCCAGTGTCCAACACTGAGGATTACAATTTGACATGATATTTGGGTGGGGACCCAGATCCAAACCATATCAGAACATATTTTCAAGTATCTTCCAATTCTAACATTTGATGAGTCCGTGACTATATACCTATATAAATTACCTCACTTATTTCTCAATGATTTATCGTACCTGAATATTTTATGTTTTATTTTGTTTCTTTAAATTTTATGATACATTTGACTGATTACATCTTTTTTATCCATTTTAAATACCATTTTTATTATTGTTATTTGATTTTCTGTGGCGAGCAAATGAAAAGGAAGGCTTACAAGAATATATTTTTTCCTTCTATATAACCCTATTAAATATGAGGTTTATCTTCTTTCATTCCCTCACCTCCTGTGTGGTTAAGCGATTGGAGGGAAGAATGTGGAACAAAAAATACACCTAGTTCATTGTCCCTACACAGAACTCTTTAAAAGACTACTTTGAGAGAACAGCTTAGATTAACTGCTTTTTCTTGTGGTTGCTCTGTTTTATTTTGTTTAAATTTGCATTTTGATCTGCCTGTAACATCTTATAGTTTATAAAAAAACAACAAATTCTTCAGGATTCCTTCAGGAGATTTATGTATTTTCAGTAAGTGTATATAAGAACTCTGATAAAATTTTAAACCGTTTTAGTGTGCCAATTATTTTTCTGGGAAAAATATGTTAAATTTGAAAATTTGAAATGCTATTGTTCCTAGAAAATATGTGTAAGGATAACTTTCCATGCACAATGAGTTTACCTTTAGTATAATGTATTGAATTGTTTCATTAGTTGTGAAAATGTTTTCACATTAACTCTTGTTTCTGCAATTTTGTTTGGTAATATCAAAGTAATCAATATTACTTTATCGATTAATCTTAGTCAAGTTGTTAATGGATTACTTTTTTTTAGAAATAGCTGTATGGTTAAATTGTTTTGAATTTAGTCCCTATCTGTCTACAGTGGTTGAGTGTGTATTTATTAAATTTTTATTAAAAGATTTAATAAATTTTTTACTGATATAAATATTCTTGTTTATTTCATTTTGTATTGTTAAACTGATTCTATACAGTTTATAGAATCATCTGAGGAAAGAAAATAATGCACCATGTAGATAGTCATGAGCCATAATTGTATGTATAGCATATGCATACACAGGGAGAGAGAGAGAGAGAGAGAGAGAGAGAAAGAGAATGATTCTTTTGAGGAGCTAGCTCATCATATTCTAGGGCTGGAAAATTCAAAATCTCCAGGACAGACTGCCATGCTGGAGACCCAGGGCAATTTAGAATCAAAATACAGTCATGAGGCAGAATTTCTTTTTCCTCAAGAGGCCTAAATCTTTTCTCTTAAGGCCTTCACTTGATTGAATGAGACCTATCCACACTATAGAGGACCATCTGCTTTATACAAAGTTTGCTAATTTAAATGTTAATCATATCTTAAAAATACCTTCACAGCAATGTCTAGATTGGCATTTGAATAAAAGCTTGGCATTATACATATCCTAGCCAAGTTGACACATAAAATTAGCCATCATGCACGAGAAAGGCAAACCTAATTAAGAAAAATTTCTAATCAATTTAACCAAATAATATTTTAACATTCTCTAATTACTTTATATGGTAGAATGACATAATTTAGGCTTAATGAAATATAGGCTTAAAATTAAAGAAGAAATAAATATTACATAATACTAAGCAAAGAGCTGGGGAAGATATTAATATTGGACAAAATACACTTTAAAGCAAAAATTGTTACAAAGGGCAAAAAGAACAATATATATTGAAAAAAGTGTCAACTGTCAATTCATAAACATCACATAACAAGTATAAACATACATGCATCAAACAATAGAACCCCAAAGTATATGAAGCAATAATTGACAGAATTTTAAAAAGAAATACATAGTTTTGCAATAACATTTGAAGACTTTAATACCTCACTTTAAATAGTGATTATAGCACCAAGGATGAAGCTCATTACAAAAATGGAGCACCTGAATAACATTATAAAACAACTAGACCTTACAGGTCTATACAGAACTCTCTCTCTACCTAAGAATAGCAGAATGTGAGAATTCTTCTGTGCACATGGAACATTCTGAGATAGACCATGTATTAGGAAAAAAATCTGTTCTCAATACATTTAAACATATTAAAATTATACAAAAGATCTTATCTGACCACAATTCAATGTCAAAGGAATGATGTAATGAAAACTAAAAACTCAACAAATCCCTGCAAGATAAACAACACATCCTTAAACCACCAATTGATCCAATTAAAAATTTACAAGACAAAGTAGAAAATACTTTGAGATGAATGAAAACACGAAGCCAGCATTCAAAAACTGTGAAGTAAAGCCAAAGCAGGATCACATAGAATTTTATAGCTGCATATACCTACCAAAATTGTGAGTCATAAGCCCTGAAACAGAAAAACAGATCATGTTTCTGCTTATTTAGGATAAGGAGCCAATGCACAGTCCTCTTACCTCTTCCACCTCAGAGACCTCAGTGCAGTTCACAAGGAGCTCCTTTTAACCACCCTCATCAGGACTAGTGCCTGTGTTCAGCACTGGGATATTCATGGGCAAACCAGGGGGGCCTTCAGCTCTGCCCAACTGTGTCCTGCTAACCCTGCAAAAGAAGCTCAAGACACCAGGCATCCAACTATCCAGCCCTTCACCTGAGAAAACAGAGAGCACCTCATAATAAATAAAGATTAAGTCTATGCCCATCTGCTTCTGTGGAAACTGGATTTCACCTGAAAACACTATCTACTGGTCAGTAGGTCAATGTCCACAGCCCACTAGAAAACCCACTGGCAGAAGTGCATAGGACTATAGAGTAAAACCAAAAGATCCTACCCAACACAACACTCTCCAGATAAGAAGGAACCAGTGTAAAAATTTTGTCACAATAAAGAATCTTAATTTGTGATACCACCAAAGGCTTACTGTAGCTCTCCAGCAATAGTCCCTAGTAAAAATGGAGGCACTGAGATAACAGATGAAGAATTCAAAGCATGGATTGCAGTGAAACTCAATGAGATCCAAGATAATATTGAAAATCAACACAAAGAAACCTGTAAAACAATATAGTAAATAAGGGAAAAGGTAAATATTTTACAAAGAAACTAATCTGAGCTACTGGAATTAAAAAACTCATGTTAGGAATTTCAAAATGCAATCAAAAGCTTTATCAATACACTAGACTGAACAGAATAAAGAATTTCAGAGCTTAGAGGTTAAGTTTCAAATTAACCAAGGCAAACCAACATGAAAAAAATTAAAGAATCTTAAAAAATGAACAAAGTTTCTGAGAAATATAGAACTGTGTAAAGCTACCAATCCTACTAATTTTTAGCATTCCTGAAAGAGATGGAGAAAAAGTTAATTATCTGTAAAACATACTAGAGGAAATTTTTTTTAAAATTTCCTAATGTTGCAAGAGGAGTAGGCACCTAGTTACAAGAAATCTGGAGAACACCTCACAGACACTATACAAAATGAACATCACCAAGGTATATAATCACCAGACTAAGATTAATGCTAAAGAAAAATACCTTAAATGCAGATAGAGAAAAATGTCAGATCACATACAAAAAGATCTCCACTAGACTAACAGCAGACTTCTCAGCAGACCTACCAGTCATAAGAGACTTGGGGCCTATTTTCAGCAAGGTAAAAGAATGATGCGCCAACCAACAAATAGACTTTAAACCAACAACAGTACAAAAGGACAAAATGCTACTACATAATGATGAAGCAGCCTTGTTGTCTGGGGTAAATACCAAGGTTCTTGGTCTCATGTCCAAGAAGATTGAGGTCATGGACTCACACACACAATTACACACAGAGTGAGTTTAGAGCAGGAATTTAATAGGCAAAAAAAAAGAAAGAAAGAAAAAGAAGAGCTCTCCATCACAAAGTGGAGTCCTGAGTGGGTTTCCAAGTTGTAGTAAAAGCATCTGGGTTTTTATAAATGGGTGAGGAGGAGGCTAGTGAGGAGGGGATGTCACATCCTCCTAGGGTCCAGTGATTTAGTTGGGACCAGTTGTGCTGTCTGTATAGAGCAGAGTTTTTATGGGTGTTTTAGTCTGTGTTGCTTATCTGGGAGGGAGAGTTTCTGTGTCTGTTTCCAGACATCTTCTCGCAGGTGCAGGAATCCCTGCCCTCAACCCCAATTCTACTTTTAGCTTTCCTATCTTAGCGCTCCTAAAGGGGAAGGAATGTGTTTATTAAGGCCCACTGTTTTCCTGGGGCCCATTGTATAAGTGTGAAATTTGGTGATTACCCAGTAGACTCCTCCTTCTCTTTCTGTGTCCGAGCTGTTTATCTGTGATTTACAGTCTGCTCTTTGTTAGAACATAAGTGATCTCTTTGAACTGCATGAGGTTAGAATGGGAGATATATCTGAGCTGCTTTTTGTTCAAAGGAAAGTTTTCTGCTGGGGACTCTTTACCCTAACTGTCTGCCTAAGTAATTTCTTTCTGCTTCTTATAAGAATTATAAAGTTTTCAGTACTACAAGATGACCTAACTATTCTCAATATATATGCACCAAACATTGGAGTACCTAGAGAGTCATACAAGAAATACTTCTAGACCTGGGAAAAAATTTACAAAGATACACAATAATAGATAATATGGCAGAACACTAACAGCACTAACTAAAAAAAAAATTCTGGACTTAAATTTGGCCCTTGATCAACTGTATCTAATAGACATCTACAGAACAGTCCATTCATTAACCATAGGATATATATTTTTCTTATCTGCACATACAACACTCTAAGATCAAGCACATTCTTCATCATAAGGCAATACTCAATAAATGCAAAAAATCAAGGTTATATCACCATACTTTCAACCACAGTAGAATAAAATTACAAATGAATACCAAGAAGATCCCTGAAAACCACACAATTACATAGAAATTAAACAAGTTGCTCCTGACCTATTTTTACATACAAAATAAATTTAGGGAATAAATTAAAATATTCTCAGAGTAAATAAAAACACAGACAAAACAAACTCAAATCTCTAAGATACAGCCAAAGCAATATTAAGAGAAAAGTTTATAACAAGAAATGCCTATATAAGGAAGGTAGAAAGACCTCAAATTAATGACCTAACATTGCATCTAGAGGAACTAGAAAAACAAAAACAAACTTACTCCAAAGCTAGCAGACAAAAAGCAAGAGCAAAAAATAGAACAGAACTGAGTGAAACTGATATGTAAATATCTATAAACAGAATCAACAAAAGTTAAAGCTCATTCTCTGAAAGAAACAAAAAGATTGTGAGACAACTGCTAAGTTAACTTGAAAAAAAAGAGAAGATTCAAATAAGCACAATTAGAAACAATAAAAGTGATATTACAGCCAATCACATATAAATACAAAAGATATTTAGAGACTATTTTGAATATAGTTGTTTTACACATAGTTAGAAAAATACTATTCTAAAATTAATATGGAACCAAAAAAGGGCCCAGATAGCCAAAGTATCAGTAAGCAAATGAACAAAGCTGGAGGCACCAGGTTACCTGTCTTCAAATTATACTACAAAGTTACAATAACCAAAACAGTATGAGACTGGTAAAAGCACAGACATAGACAAATGGAACAGAATAGAGAACTCAGAAATAAAGCCACATACCTACAACCATCTGATCTTCAACAAAATCAACAAAAAATAAGAAATGGGGAAAGGACCCCCTATTCAATAAAGAGTGCTGGGATAACTTAATATCTATATGCAAAAGAATGGAAGTAGACCCCTATCTATCACCATACACAAAAATTAACTCAATATAGATTAAAGATTCGATTGTATAAACTCAAACTCTAAAATCCTAGAAGAAAACCTAGGAAATACCTTTCTCAATATTGGCCTTGACAAGGAATTTATGTCTAATATCTCAGAAGCAATTGCAGCAAAACAAAAATTGGTTAAGTTTGACCTAATTAAACTGAAGAACTTTTGTATAGCCAGGAAAATTATCAAGGGAGTAAACAGACTCTTTACAGAATGGGGCAAAAATATTCACAAACTGTGCATCTGAGCAAGGCCTAATACACAGAGTCTATAAGGAACTCACTCAACAAGCAAAACATAAATAAATAAATAACCCCATGAAATTGTGGGCAAAACACAGACACTTCTCTAAAGAAGACACACAAGTTACCAACAAACATAAGAAAAGTGTTCAACATCACTAATCATCATAGCAATGCAAATCAAAACCACAGTAAGATAATATTTCACATGAATCAGAATGGCTTCTCTTAAAAAATAAATAACAGATGTTCACCAGGCTGCAGAGAATAGGGGACACATGTACAGGTGGTGGATTGTACATTGTTTCAGCCACTTTGGAGAGAACTTTGTAGATTTTGCAAAGAACCAAAAGTTGAACTACAATTCAACCCAATAATCCAATTACTGAATATATATCCAAGGAAAACACATTCATATACCAAAAAGACATACACTCTTATGTTCATTGAAACACTATTCACAATAGTAAATACATGGAATCAACCTAGGAGCACATTAACAGCATATAGAATAAAGAAAATACTAAAAATTGGAGACTAACATTGTTTTTGTAAAATTATGAATTTCTCTTCATTTTTTTTTCTTATTTTTAATTTTTATGGGGACAAAGCAGGTGGTATATATTTATGGGGTATATGAAACATTTTGATACTGTCATGCAATGCATAATAATCACATAATGGTAGATGAAATATCCATGTCCACAAGCATTTATTCTTTGTGTTACAAACAAATTATACTTTTAGTTATTTTAAGATATACAGTATATTATTGACTATAGTCACTGTGCTGTGCTATCAAATACTAGGTCTCATTCATGTATTCTAACTGTTACTGGTACACATTAACTATCCCCACCTCCTTCTCATTCCCATCCTATTACCCTTCCCAGCTTTTTATAACAAACTTTTGACTCTGTCTCCATGGGCTCAATATGAGGGGTGGTCTCCTCCCTTAATTGTATTGGAGTCTATTTCTCTCTTTAATTCAAATAGTGTTTGTTTTATATATCTGAGTGCTCTAGTGTTGGGCGCATATATATTTAAAAATTTTATATCATCTTTCTGACTTGACCCCTTTATTATTATATACTGATATTCTTTATCTCTTCTTACAGTATTTGTCCTGAAATTTATTTTGTTTGCTATAAATATAACTACTTGTATTCTTTTTTGGTTTCCATCGGCATGGAATATATTTTTCCTTCCCTTTATTTAAGTTCATGTGTGTCTTTACAAGTGAAGTGTTGTTCTTGTTGACAACAAGTTAATGAGTCTTGTTTTTCATCCATTCAGCCACTATATGTCTTCTGATTAGAGAGTTTAATCCATTTACATTGAGTGTTATTATTGATGAGTAAGAACTTACTACTGCCATTTTGCTATTCATTTTCTGTTTTTTTGTGGTGTTCTATTTCTTCTTTATTTTATTGCTGTCTTCCTCTTAGTGAAGATTGTTTTCTCTGGTGATGTAATTTAGTTTCTTGCTTTTTATTTTTGTGTACCCATTGTATTTATATGTTTGTTTGTTTTATGTTACCAAAAAGCTTGCAAATAATACATTATCATTCATTATTTTTAACTGATAACAACAGTTTCCATAAACAAACAAGCCAAAAAAATTAATACTTACTCTATGCCATAACTTAATCCTCCTGCTTTTTCTTGTTTCTTTACAAATCTTGTTATATTACGTCTTGAAGAGCAGTTATAGCTATTTTTAATTGTATCATTTTTTAGTCTTTCATCTTTCTACTTAAGACTAGTTTACACACCAGAGTTACAGTGTTATAATAATCTGTTTTTCCATGTACTTACCATATTCAGTGAGTTTCATACCTTCAGATGATTTCTTATTGCTTATTAATATTCTTTTCTTTCTGATTGAAGTATTTCTTTACGATTTCTAGTAGGACAGGTCTGGTGTTAATACAATTCCTCACCTTTTGTATGTCTAAGAAAGCCTTTATTTCTTCTTCATGTTTTAAGGATAATTTCTCCAGATATATTATTCTAGGGTAAAATATTTATTTTGTTTTGTTTGGTTTTGCTTTTCTTCAGCATTTTAAATATGTCATGCCACTTTCTCCTGGCCTATAAGGTTTTCACTGAAAGTTCTGCTGCTAGAGGTATTGGTGCTCTATTGTGTGATATTTGTTTCTTTTCTCTTGATGCTTTTAGGATCCTTTATCCTTGACCTATGAGAGTTTTATTATTAAATGCCCTGTGGGAGTTTGATTTGAGTTAAATCTGCTTTATGTTCTGTAACCTTCTTGTATTTGGATATGGATATTTTTCCCTAAATTGGGGAAGTTCTCTGTTATTTTCTCTTTGAATAAACTTTCCACCATTATCTTTTTCTCTATCTCCTCTTTAAGGCCAATAACTCTTAGATTTGCCCTTTAGAGGCTCTTTTCTGGATCCTCTAGGCACCCTTCATTGTTTCTCATTGTTTTTTTTTTTTTTTTGGTCTTCTCTGACTGTGTATTTTCAAATAGGCTCTTTTTAATCTCACTAATTCCTACTTTTTCTTGATCACGTTTTCTATTAAAATACTCTGATGCATTTTTGTCACTTGCATTTTGAAGCTACAGAATTTCTTTTTAATTTTTAAGTATGTCATCACTTTATTAATTTTTTTCTCTCTATTACCTTTACTTTCTTACAGTTTCCTCAACATGACTATTTCGAATTCTCTGTCTGAAAGGTCACGTATGTCTGTTTCTCCAAGATTGGTCCCTAGTGCCTTATTTAGTTCACTTGGTTAGGTCATGTATTCCTGTCTTCTCTTGATACTTGTAGATATTTTTCTGTCTGTATTAAAGTAAGGTATTTATTGTTGTCTTCTCAGTTTGGGCTTCTTTCTACTCCCTTCTTCTGTGAAAGACTTTCCAGATATTTGCAAAAACTTGAATGTTGTGATCTAAGCTCTATCTGCTTTACTATGGACCCCAAGCCCAGTAACGCTATGGTTCTTGTAGAGTCACAGAGGTACTGACTTGATGGTCTTGGACAAGATCCAGAAAAATTTCCTGGATTACCAGGGAGAGACTGTTGTTCTGTTCTTTTATTTTCTTCCGAATGATCAGAGTCTCTCTCTATGTTCTGAGCTACTGGGAGCTTGGGGTGGAGTGACATAAGCACCTGTGTGGCCACTGTCCTATGACTAGGCTGGTTCTTGCACAAGGTCTGCTGTAACCATTCCTTTGCTATTGCCTACATTTGCTCAAAATTCTGGGGATCTGCAGTCAGCAGCTGGCAAAGCTATTCAGGCCTATATCCTTCCCTTCAGGGTGACGAGATATTCCAGGCCCCAAGCAGGTTCAAAATCCTTAGAAGTCTACCTGGTGTTTTATTGTGCTGTGGCTAAGCTGGCACTCAACCCACAAGACACAGTCACTCTCATTCTTCTCTCCCCTTTCCAAAGGCAGAGAAGCCTCGTCCTCTGGTCACCTTCGCCTTAGCCCATGGGGAGTACTGCCAGACTGCCATCGATGTTCTCTTAAGGCTCAAAGTCTCTTCAATCAGCTTGTGCATGAATGTTGCCTGGCCTTGGACTCACCTCTCAGGTCAGTTGGCTCCTCTCTGGCCCAGAGTACATCTGGAAATTCCACCCAATAGTCCAGTCCTGGAATAAGCCACTCCAAGGCCCCACTGGGGGCTGTAACATATTTTGACAGAGCTGGCATCAAAGGTGAAAGACAAAGTCTCCTATACTTTTTCCTTCACTTTTCTGATGCAAAAGGAGTCTCTCCCCATAGCCACCACAGCTGGAAATGTGCTGAGTTTAACCTGAGCCCTGCAAGTCTCAGCATCTCACCCAATCTCCTCAGTGTAGTACCTGGGTGTTCCTACTAGATATTTAGGGCCCAAGGACCCTTCAGTTAGCAGGTGATAAGTTTTGCCAGGTGTGGTTTCTTTCTTTCAAGGTAGCAGGTTTCCTTCTAGACTAAGGTGTATCTAGAAATGTCCAGGAACTAGAGCCTGAAAAGAGAGCCTCATGACTCTGACCAGTGCCTCATCCTACTGTGGCTGAGCTCGTATCCAAGACATAACACAAATCCTTCCCGTTCTTTCCTCTCCCCTCCACAAGCAGAATGAAGGGGTCTCTTTTGGAGCCACAAGCTGTGCAACCTGGGTTTAGCAGAGGAGTGATTCCAGTACTCCCTTAGCTACGTTAGCTGATATCTCCGTAGGCCACCTGCCCTCTAGCCTACTGTCTCTGGGCCCAGTTCAGCCCTAGAACTTGTCAAGGTGTTACGGTTCTCACTGTCTAGACTGCCTTTCAAGTTTTTCTGAGATCACAGAGCACTTCAGACTGTGGTGGCAAGGCTTGTGGGAACTCAAGTTTTGACTGCTGGGATTGGCTATTCTCCCATTGCTAGGACTGGTTTAAATATTCCCTTTGTGGGAGAGCATCAGGTAAGTTTGGTCTGGTTTTGCTTTCTGCTATAACAGGGGCAGCACTGAGCTGCGTTCAATGCCTCAATATTGCTGGCTCCATCTATCACCAAGGCACAGAAAAGCTCTTCACACCATGCCACTGCTTTTGGGGACGGGGGAGCAGTGGCTTTGCTGACTGAAAATGTTCTTTCCTGTCACTTCATTGCCTCTTTTAGTGATATAAATTTAAAATCAGTTACTGTGAGTGCTCCCCTAATTTTTGGTTCTTATGAAGGTGCTTTTTTGGTGTCAATAGTTGGTAAATTAGTGTCTTTCCTGGGGGCAAGATCAGTGGAACCTATTACACCATCTTCCTCTACCTACTCTTAAATTGCACATTTCTTTAAAATGGTTTTTATATTCATTGGATCAGAGAAGAGATAATTTATGTGTCATTAAATCATGTACATACAGTGTAGTAAAATACCCAAAAGCTTAAGAAGATACATAATAATGGGAAAATTACTTTTGATTTAGGTACTTTATTCCATTTTCTCAAAAACATCCTATTAAGTGTATTACAATAAAAATGAATATGATGAATTCACCAAATCTTGAATATAAAATTATTTATACTAAGTTAATTTTAACCCTAAGAATTAACAGTAACAAAAGCAAAACTGAAATTTTTAAGAAATTTGTAGCAAGATTACAGGATACAAATTTGACATAAAAACGTCTACTGCTTTTCTTTTCACCATCAATGAAAAATTAGATTTTGAAATTCAAAACATAAGAGCATTTATATTAGCACCAAAAAGAATGAGGTGCTTTTAATACAAACATTGTGTGATATCTATTTGAAGAAATCTTTAAAAAATACTAATAAAAAACATAAGAAATATGAATATATGGTAATATATTCCGTGTTTCTGAATGGGAGGAATCAGTATCGCTGTCAGTTTTTCCACCTTGATCAAAGATTCAACGTGATCTCGATCAATATTACAGCAAATTACTTTTTAATAGCAACAAACGGATTTTAAGATTTATATGGAAAGTCAAAAGATAAGAATATTTAACATAGCCCTGAAAATAAAAATTTGGTGGACTGACATTGACTGACTTAAAGACTCACTATAAGACTCCTGTGATCAAGACAGCATGATATTGGCAAAAGAATATATAATAGATCAACAGAACAGAATTAAAAGCCCAGAAAGAGATCCCAAAATATAGCAAACTGATCTTTTACAGAAAAAAAAAAAGCAATTTAATAGGTAAAGGATGATCCTTTCCACAAATATACTGGGAAAACTGGAAATCTGCATGTAAAAAAAATAAATATACACACAGAACTTTTACAAAACTTGACTCAAAATAGAACATACACCTAAATGTAAAATTTAAAACTCTGAAAAAGTATAGACAATAACATTAGGGAAATCTAGTGGGTGATGACTAAACACCAACACAAAAAGCATGATCTACAAAAGAAAACATTGATAATTTTGACTTAGTTAAAATTAAAACTTCTGTTCTAAAAAGGACACGTATTCAGAAAGTGAAAAGACAAGCCACACAATGTAAGAAAAGATTTGCAAAACATATATTTTATAAAAGACTGGCATCCAAAATATAAGAACTATTAAAACTTATCAATAAGAAAGCAATCCAGGTATATATTGAGTAGAAATCCAAGTAAACATCTCACCAAATATATACAAATAGCAAATAAACGTATGAAAAGATGTTTAACATTATATGTCTTTAGGGAATTGAAAGTTAAAACAACAATGAAATACCACCACCTACCTATTAGAATGACTAAAACACAAAACATTGAAGACACTAAATACTGCCAAGTATGTGAATTAAAAGGAACTTTCACTCATTGCTGGTGGAAATGCAAAATAGTATAGCTTCTTGGGAAGACACTTTGGCAGTTTCTTTACAATACCATTGATAGAATTAAATTTTGATTGATTGCATAGGATTATTATATAATAATGCTTCTAAGTACTTTTCAAAACAGTTGAAAATTTATGCCCACAGAAAAACTCTGCATATGAATGGCCACTGGAGCTTAATTCTTAATATTCAAACCTTCGAATCAATTAAGATGTCCTCCAATAGAATAACAGATTTTAAAAACTGTAGTACAGTTATACAATGGACTTATTATTCATCTATAAAAAGTAATGAGTTATACATGTCACAAAAAGACATGGAGAAAACTTAAGTATGTATTGTTCAGTGAAAGTAGCCAATCTGAAAAGGCTATATACTGTATAATTCTAACTATAGTATTGTAGGGAAGGCAAACCACGGAAATATTTTTAAAAATCAGTGATTGCCAGAGGTTAAGGAGGAGTGTAATCATGATGAGCAGATGGAGTACAGCAATTTTTTGTTGTGATACTTCATATGATATTTTAAAATTAGATACATGACATTTTGCATTTACAAAACTCCATAAAATGGGATAACAGAAAGAGCTAACTCATCTACCAAAACAAATGTACCACACTAATGTAAGATGTTAAAATAGGGTAAATATGTGCAGGAAGTGAGGAGGCATGTGGGATTTATCTGCAAACATAAAAATTCTCTATAATTTTTTTTTTTTTTTTTTTTTTTTTTTAGACAAAGTCTCGCTCTTGTCTTCCAGGCTGGAGTGCAATGGCACGATCTTGGCTCACTGCACCCTCTCCCTCCCGGAATCAAGTGATTCTTTTGCCTCAGCCTCCCAAGTAGCTGGGATTAAAGGCACCTGCCACCACACCTGGCTAATTTTTGTATTTTTAGTAGAGACGGGGTTTCACCATGTTGGCCAGGCTGGTCTCAAACTCTTGACCTCAGGTGATCCTCCCACCTCAGCCTCCCAGGGTGCTGGGCTTACAGGTGTGAGCCACTGCACCGGCCTATAAATTTTTTTTATAATTTATAATAATGTTAATAATATTCATATTATTAATGATAATGTATTTTATAATAAGTAAATTATTTAAAATGTGTCAGGCATTTTTAGCACACAATGTAATTTTCTCCCTTAGTCTCATTTTAAAAATTCATATTTGCAATAGATTCAAGTTAAGGAGAAAATTTTCATCTGTCTTAGCCTTGTCATTTTTTTTATAGATAGGGTCTTGTTACATTGCCCAGGCTGGTCTCAAAGTCCTTGGCTCAAATTATCCTTCCACCTAAGCTTCCTGAGTAGCTGGGACTTTACTGCATACCACGGTGTCCAGCTTCCTTTGGCCTTGTCATTTTATTTTTCCATTTGGTTAAATCAAATTATTATTCAACAAAACAGTTAAATAATAATTCAGCTCTAATTTGTGACCTTCAGTGTACAAAATGTTTATCTTAGCTCTAGCCAGAACACCAGGAAGCAGCCATATCATAGAGGATTTGGGAGATCAATCAGAGATGCAGTGGCTTTCTGTGATTGTGAGACACAAATTGTCACTTTTGAAGGAAGGTTCTTATGCTAAGGCAATTCTGAAATTTTTAGTGTTTTAATGATATTCCATCTCCTGCAATTTATTATGAAATTATATGAGAAAAATACACTAAAAAAAGTGAGTCACTTGCTTATATCATTGACTTATGAATTAATTTTTAAAAGTTAACACCTTTTAAACTTTTACAGTTATTGCTTTTCTAGACATCTATTTCTTTTTAAAACTGCTTCACTTTTAAATATGGCAATTTGAAATAATATATTGTGCTCATTAATTACCTTGCTTTTAACCTACACGAGGAAGGCTTTAGAAATTTATATGCATTAGAGATAATTTATTTTCATGCTGCATCACTTCAAGAGAAAGTACCGAAATTATTTTAATATAATGTGAAATTTTATGCTTATGGGTTATGATGCAAATATATAAATGCTTATGTGGGCAAAAAGATTATACACAATATGGATTTTTTCTAATTTGAAAAAGAAAAATATTATAAATTTCAAAAGACAAAAATCATAAATTTGGTTTTATCTTTAACCAAACTTATTAGTTGCATATTTAGCAAAGATCAATTTGGAGCAGAACTTATAAAAAGAAAATATATGCAATGCAGATATTACGCAAACACGTTTTCAAAATTTCCATCTGAATATAATAGTAAAAATAACAGATAAATATATACTTTTCTTCATTCTATCCCCTAGGAATTTTATGTTCATTTCATTTATCATGCACACACAAACTCACTCACATACATACCCCAGGAAAAATCCTTTATCCTGATACCTTTTTTCACTTGCATTTAGTTTTCTTCATTTTATGAATTTAAAAAGTAGTCTTCTGATAAATGTCTTCACTATGTTTTTGTGATACTAATTTGATAATTTTAGTAACTCCCTTTTTTAGAATGATTTAATTTTGGAAGACTGTATAAAAATGTTTATATGTGATGGAAGTGGGTTTTTATTTAATTTCTACTGTCTTTTAATTGTACTATGTATTTAGACTGCAAAATAGCATTGTAAGGTGTTTGGTCCATCACAACTATCCTAGGTGGAAATTGGGTATTGATGGCTTCATAACTTACTAATGCCTGAAAGAAATATATGTTCACTATTCTCAAATGAACCTGTTCTATTAGGTATAGTTTGTGAAGTTGCATGCTTAAGCCAATAATAGAAAACTTAAATATTGGTTATCACTTCAAATCTTAGGGAAGATAGTAACAAATATCATGGAGAACTCTGATTATCTCCTTCTGCACTTGTGCTTTAGGATAAATGTCCTATCCATTCATATCATACTATGAAACATTAATTAGGTATATTCTGTGCTGGTTGAACTTTGTGTAGTTACACAAAGTATAATGTGTTCTCTAAAATAACAGCAAGATAATTGTCATTTTTGAAAAAATAACACCAAAATCTCCAATTTACAACCATGACTGGTATTTTACCTTTTTAATATTCTGTTTAAAAACAAATAGCTAGATGGATTCACAATTGAATTTTACCAGAGGTACAAAGAAGAGCTGGCACCATTTCTACTGAAACTATTCCAAGTAATTGACACAAACAAATGAAAAACATTCCATGCTCATGGATAGGAAGAATCAATATTATAAAAATGGCCATAATGCCCAAAGTAATTTATAGATTCAATGCTATTCTCATTAAACTACCATCAACATTCTTCACAGAATTAGAAAAAACTATTTTAAAATTAAAATGCAACAACAACAACAAAAGCCTGAGTAGCCAAAAAATTCTAAGCAAAAATAACAAAGCTGGAGGCATCATACTACCTGACTTCAAACTATACTACAAGGCTACAGTAGCCAAAACAGCATCGTACTGGTATAAGAACAGACATATAGACCAATGGAACAGAATAGAGAACTCAGAAATAAGACTGCACACCTACAGCCTTCTGATAGTCTCCAAACTTGACAAAAACAAGCAATGAGGAAACAACTCCCTGCTTAACAAATGGTGCTGGGAGTGCTGCTTAGACATATGCAGAAAACTGAAACTAGACTCCTTTCTTACACCATATACAAAAATTAACTCAAGATAGATTAAAGACTTAAATGTAAAACTCAAAACTATAAAAACCCTAGAACAAAATTTAGGCAATACAATTGAGAACATAGGCATTGGCAAATATTACATGACAAAAATGTCAAAAGCAACAGCAACAAAAGCAAAAATTGACAAATAGGAAATAATTAATCAAAAGAGCTTCTGCACAGCAAAATAAACTATCATCTGGGTGAACAGACAACCTACCAATGGGATAACATTTTTGCAGTGTATTCATTTGACAAAGGTCTAATATCCAGTCTACAAGGAACTTAAACAAATTTTCAAGAAAAAACAGCTCCCCTCTTCCTCCCCCTCCCCCTCCCCCTCCCCTTCCCCTCCCCTCCCTCCGCTCCCCCTCCCCTCCCCCTCCCCACCCCCTCTCCCTCTCCCTCTCCGTCTCCCGCTTTCCACGGTCTCCCTCTGTTGCCAAGGCTGGACTGTACTGCTGCGATCTCGGCTCACTGCAACCTCCCTGCCTGATTCTCCTGCCTCAGCCTGCTGAGTGCCTGGGATTGCAGGCACGCGCCGCCCCGCCTGACTGGTTTTTGTACTTTTTGGTGGAGATGGGGTTTCGCCTTGCTGGCCGGGCTGGTCTCCAGCTCCTGACCTCGAGTGATCTGCCTGCCTCGACCTCCCGAGGTGCTGAGATTGCAGACGGAGTCTCACTCACTTGGTGCTCAATGTTGCCCAGGCTGGAGTGCAGTGGCGTGATCTTGCTTGCTACAACCCCCACCTCCCAGCCACCTGCCTTGGCCTCCCAAAGTGCTGAGATTGCAGCCTCTGCCCGGCCGCCACCCGGTCTAGGAAGTGAGGAGTGTCTCTGCCTGGCCGCCCATTGTCTGGGATGTGAGGAGCCCCTCTGCCCGGCCGCCCATCGTCTGGGATGTGAGGAGCCCCTCTGCCCGGGCCCAGTCTGGGAAGTGAGGAGCGCCTCTTCCCGGCCACCACCCCGTCTGGGAAGTGAGGAGCATCTCTGCCTGGCCGCCCATCTTCTGGGATGTGGGGAGCGCCTCTGCCTTGCCGCCCAGTCTGGGAGGTGAGGAGCGTCTCTACCCGGCCACCACCCCATCTGGGAGGTGAGGAGAGCCTCTGCCTGGCCGCCACCCCATCTGGGAAGTGAGGAGCGCCTCTGCCCAGCTGCGACCCTGTCTGGGAACTGAGGAGCGCCTCTGCCTGGCCTCCCTGTCTGAGAAGTGAGGAGCCCTTCCACCCGGCAGCTGCCCCATCTGGGAGGTGGGGAGCGCCCCCGCCCAGCAGCCGCCCCATCTGGGAGGTGGGGGAGGCGCCCCCACCCAGCAGCCACCCCGTCTGGGAGGTGGGGGGCGCCTCTGCCCGGCTGCCCCGTCTGGGGGTTGGGGGGCCCCTCTGCCCCGCCACCACGTCTGGGAAGTGAGGAGCCCCTCTGCCTGGCCGCCACCCCATCTGGGAGGTGTACCCAACAGCTCATTGAGAACAGGCCATGATGATGATGGCGGTTTTGTCGCATAGAAAAGGGGAAAATGTGGGGAAAAGAAAGAGAGATCAGATTGTTACTGTGTCTGTGTAGAAAGAAGTAGACATAGGAGACTCCATTTTGTTCTGTACTAAGAAAAATTCTTCTGCCTTGGGATGCTGTTAATCTATAACCTTACCCCCAACCCCATGCTCTCTGAAACATGTGCTGTGTCAACTCAGGGTTAAATGGATTAAGGGCGGTGCAAGATGTACTTTGTTAAACAGATGCTTGAAGGCAGCATGCTCCTTAAGAGTCATCAGCACTTCCTAATCTCAAGTACCCAGGGACACAAACACTGCGGAAGGCTGCAGGGTCCTCTGCCTAGGAAAACCAGAGACCTTTGTTCACATGTTTATGTGCTGACCTCCTCTCCACTATTGTCCTATGACGCTGCCAAATCCCCCTCTCCGAGAAACACCCAAGAATGATCAATAAATACTAAAAAAGAAAAATAAAAATAAATAAAAAAAAGAATTGTTAAAGAATATGATAGTCCTTAGCATTTTATATATATGGAATAAGTTTTCTTTAATTTTATAAACGTATTAAAGGTTTTATATTTCTGTAAAAAAAAAAAAAAAAAAAAAAAAAGAACAAACAACTCCAGTAAGAAGTGGGCAAAGGACATGAGCAGACACTTCTCAAAGTAAGACATACATGCAGTCTGCAAACATAAAAGAAAAGCTCAGCATTGCTGATCATTAGAGAAATGCAAATCAAAACCTCAGTGAGATACCATCACATGCCAGTCAGAATGGATATTATTAAAATGTCAAAAAATAATCGATGCGGGTGAGGTTGCATAGAAAAATGAGCACTTTTACATTGTTGGTGTAAGTGTAAATTAGTTCAACCATTGTGGAAGACAGTGTGGTAATTCCTCAAAGACCTAGAGGCAGAAATACCATTTGCCCCAGCAATTCCATTACTGGGTATAAACCCAAAGGTATATAAATTGTTCCATTATAAGAACACATGGATGTGTATGTTCATTGCAGCACTATTCAAAGTAGCAAAGACATGGAGTTAAGCTAAATGCCCATCAATGATAGACTGGATGAAGAAAATGTGGTACATATATACCATGGAATATTAAGCAACCATGAAAAGGAATGAGGTCATGCCCTTTGCAGGGATATGGGTGAGCTGGAAGCCTTTATCTTCAACAGACTAAATCCAGAAAAGAAAAGCAAATACCACATGTTCTCACTTATAAGTAGGAGCTGAATGATGAGAACATATGGACACATGGTGGGGGAACATCACACACTGTGGCCTGTTGGAGGGTCCAGTGGGGGAGGAGGGAGAGTGTCAGGAAGAATAGCTAATGAATGCTGGGCTTATTATTTAGGTGCTGAGATAATCTGTGCAGCAAACCATTATGGCACATATTTACGTATGTAACAAACTTGCAAATTCTGCAAATGTTCCCCCAACCTTAAAATAAGACTTGGAAATCAAAAATTTAGAAAAAAGAAAAAGGAGGCTGGGTGCGGTGGCTCATGCCTGTAATCCCAGCACTTTGGGAGGCCGAGGTGGGCGGATCACGAGGTCAGGAGATCAAGACCGTCCTGGCCAACATGGTGAAACCCTTCTCTACCAAAAATACAAAAATTAGCTGTGCATGGTGGCGTGTGCCTGTAGTCCCAGCTACTCGGGAAGCTGAGGCAGGAGAATCGCTTGAACCAGGGAGTCAGAGGTTTCAGTGAGCCGAGATTATGCCACTGCACTCCAGCCTGGCTGCAGAGTGAGACTCGGTCTCAAAAAAAAAAAAAAAAAAAAAAAAAACAACCCAAAATCTTCCGTTAGGTGGTCCACCAGAAGCTTTCAGAGGCAGTGACACAGAACACATTATATAGATTTTAGCTTTGGCAGAAACTTGCAACCATGTATCAAAAATGTAAATCTCAGTAAAGTTTTGGACAGTGGGGAAAACAAACAAACAAACAAAAAAAGAACCTGACATCTGCTGCTGAAGGCTCTGCCACCTCAGATACTCTTCCTTGCAAGTCCAAAGGAACAACCAGTGCAGTCCAGGAATCCTTCAGTCTTCTTAGCTCTTCCTGGACTAGTTCATTAATCTTTTTTCCTATGTCTTTTTCTTCTTGATGTTGAATGTTACTTTGTTTGTAGTGAAATGTTTAAACTAAAAGATTTATACATTTATTAAGTGCACTATTATGTATGGTTTACAATATGGACTGACTTGTGGAGTGGCTTGAGCCTGTGTGCCCAGGGCTTTGATTCCATGTAGCTTCTGGATCAGAATAGCATTAATAAAAGCCTGACATTGTGGAAAGACAAAAAAATAAAATAAAATCCTCATTCAATAAACTAAGTATACACAACAGTAATATAGGAGTTCCTAGCAAAGATAAAATTATTTTTTCAAGGTCTAAGATTATTTCATGTATCATATTCCTTACTGGTGTCTTTCCTACATTACATATTTAACTTGAGAAACACTCTCGTACAATGGAAAAAGAATTAAACTAAGAATCTACAGCCTTATACTCACTCTGAATTCCACTGTCCTCCTGTTCTTAGTGACTATATTAGTAAAACAAAAAGGGAGGGATTAACAACATCCACACTGCATATTTACACACAAGTGCACTAATACTATAAAATCATCTTCAGTGTTAAGATCTTATTAATATAATCACAGACATGTTAGAAATCTAGAACCATAGGCATTTCAAAATGCTTCACTCTATTGACATTAAGTGTATACTAAAAAGTCCATTCTCATTATTAACATCCATCTTTAGAGTAGAATATAACTCAACAAGACTATGAGTATTTAGAACGTTTTGAATGAATGTTTGTCATTTATTATTGCACAAGTTTCTTTACATTTGTCATCACGATTGGTTTAAATATTTGGTATGTGTAAAATGCTATGTATTCATGGGGATATTTTAGCTTTTATGGTGTGAAAAACTCAAATATGTTAATTCTTCTAAAAGTAAGGTGCTCTTTTGTTCCTTAGTAAATGATAACTTACTGAAAAAAAACAAATTAAATTTAGATTTTGTGACTCTAAAGTAGCTTTTGGAATGACAGTAATTTCTGTACACAGATTTTGTATCCTACAACTTTGCTGAAGTTGTCTATCAGCTGAAGAAGCTTTTGGGCTGAGACTATGGGGTTTTCTAGATATGGAATCATGTTGTCTGCAGAGATAATTTGACTTTCTCTCTTCCTATTTGGATGCCTTTTATTTCTTTCTCTTGCCTAATTGTTCTGGCTAGGACTTTCAGTACTATGTTGAATAGAAGTGGTAAGAGAGGGCATCATTTTCTTGTGCCAGTTTTCATGGAGAATGTTTCCAGTTTTTGCCCATTCCCCAACAACAAAGTAAATAGACAACCTACAGAATGGGAGAAAATATTTGCAAACTATGCATCTGACAAAGGTCTAATATCCAGCCATTATAATGAATTTAAACAAATTTACAAGAGAAAAGCAAGCCACACCATATAAAAGTGGGCAAATAACATGAACAGACACTTCTCAAAAGACATACATGCGGCCAACAAATATGTACAAAAATACTCAATGTTACTGATCACTAGATAAATGCAAATCAAAACAACAATGAGATACCATCTTAGATTTTATGCCAGTCAGGATGGCTATTATTAAAGTAAAAAAAAAAAAAAACAGTTGTGGAGAAAAAGGAATGATTTAACACTGTTGGTGGAAGTGTAAATTAGTTCAACCATTGTAGAAGATAGTGTGGCCATTCCTCAAAAACCTAGAAACAGAAATACCATTTGACCCAGGAAACTCATTACTGGGTATATACCCAAAGGAATATAAATCATTCCATTATAAAGACACATGACAACTATTTATATTCTAGTGCATTTGTATGTTCACCGCAGCACTATTTACAATAACAGAGGCATGGAATCAACCTAAACGACCATCCATTAAAGACTGGATAAAGAAAATGTGGTACTTACACACCATGGAATATTATGCAGCCATAAGAAAGAATGAGATCATGTCTTCTGCAGGAACGTGGATAGAACTGGAGGCTATCATCCTTAGCAAACTATTATAGGAAAGAAAAACAAATACCACATGTTCTCACTTATAAGTGGGAACTAAAAGATGAGAACTTAGGAACACAATTAAAAAACAACTGACACTGGGGTCTATGTGAGTGGAGAGAGTGAGAATAGGGAGAGAGAAGAAAATATAGCTATTGGGTACTGAGTTTCATACCTGGATGATGTAATATGTACAATAAACCCCTATGATACCTGTTTATCTATGTGACAAACCTTCACATGTGCCTCCAAACCTAAAATAAATATTTTTTAAAAAAATTTAAAAATTAGCTTTAATATTTTAAAATATCTGAGGTCTATTTTAACGTTCTATACATTTGAATAAAAGAGGAGCCAAAGAAAGTAATCAAAATTTATGTTTACCATTCTTCCCTCATTATCTATTTGTTAACAATATAATAATTAGAAGTGGGGTTTTTGTCTGTTTCCTTTTTGGTTTGCTTTTGTCACCTTATGAATTCAGTCAGTAAATTAGAAAAGCATCTTACATTTGGAACACTGAGCAATAACAACTACTTATATTTCAGTGTTTTTAAGCAACTGGATACTCAGATAATCATTTGACACTTAGTTGGTAATTGTCTTATTGTTCCTACATCTGCTGTTTCCTCTTACACTATATCCTTTGTAAAACTATGATTTCTTTTTTATGCCGTGTAGAATATTTTCTTTTTATTATACTTTAAGTTCTGGGATACTTGTGCAGAACATGCAGTTGTGTTACACAGGTATACACGTGCCATGGTGATTTGCTGCACCAGCCAACTCGTCACCTACATTAGATATTTCTTCTAATACCATCCCTCCCCTAACCCTCTACCCCACAACAGGCCCCAGTGTGCAATGTTCCCCTCCCTGTGTCCATGTGTTCTCATTGTTCAACTCCCACTTATGAGTGAGAACATGCAGTGTTTCGTTTCCTGTTCCTTTGTTAGTTTGCTGAGAATTATAGTCCCTGCAAAGGACATGAACTCATCCTTTTTTATGGCTGCATAGTATTCCATAGTGTATATGTGCAGCATTTTCTTTATCCAGTCTACCATCGATGGACATTTGGGTTGGTTCCACGCCATTGCTATTGTGAACAGTGCTGCAATAAACATATGTGTGCATGTGTCTTTATAGTAGAATGATTTATAATCTTTTGGGTATATACCTAGTAATGGGATTGCTGGGTCAAGTGGTATTTCTGGTTCTAGATCCTTGAGGAATCACTACACTGTCTTCCACAATGGTTGAACTAATTTACACTTCCACCAACAGTGTAAAAGCGTGCCTATTTCTTCACATTCTCTCCAGCATCTGTTGTTTCTTGACTTTTTAATGATCACCATTCTAACTGGCATGAGATGATATCTCATTGTAGTTTTGATTTGCATTCCTCTAATGATGCGTAACGATGAGCCTTTTTTCATATGTTTGTTGGCCACATAAATGTCTTCTTTTGAGAAGTGTCTGTTTATATCCTTCGTCCGCTTTTTGATGGGTTTTTTTTCTTGTAAATTTTTTTAAGTTCTTTGTAGATTCTGGATAGTAGCTCTTTGTCAGATGGATAGATTACAAACATTTTCTTTCATTCTGTGGGTTCCCTGTTCACTCTGATGATAGCTTTTGTTTTTGTTTTTGTTTTTGTTTTTCTTTCTGTGCAGAAGCTCTTTAGTTTAATTAGATCCCATTTATCAATTTTGGCTCTTGTTGCCCTTGCTTTGGCGTTTTAGTCGTGTGTCTTTGCCCATGCCTGTGTCCTGAATGGTATTACCTAGGTTTTCTTCTAGGGTTTTTATGGTTTTAGGTCTATGTTTAAGTCTTTAATCCATTTTTTAGTTAATTTTTGTATAAGGTGTAAGGAAGTGGTCCAGTTTCAGTTTTCAGCATATGACTAGCCAGTTTTCCCAACACCATTTATTAAATAGGGAATCCTTTCCCCATTTCTTGCTTTTGTTGGGTTTGTCAAAGATCAGATTGTTGTAGATGTGTGGTGTTATTTCTGCAGCCTCTGTTCTGTTACATTGGTCTATATATCTGTTTTGGTACCAGTAGCATGCTGTTTTGATTACTGTAGACTTGTAGCATAGTTTGAAGTCAGGTAGCATTATGTCTCCAACTTTGTTCTTTTTGCTTAGGATTGCCTTGGCTATACAGGCTCTTTTTTGGTGCCATATGAAATTTAAAGTAGTTTTTTCTAATTCTGTGAAGAAAGCCAATGGTAGCTTGATGGGGATAGCATTGAATCTATAAATTACTTTGGGTAGTATGACCATTTTTATGATATTGATTCTTTCTATCCATAAGCATGAAATGTTTTTCTATTTGTTTGTGTCCTCTCTTATTTTGTTGAGCAGTAGTTTGTAGTTCTCCATGAAGAGGTCCTTCATATGCCTTGTAAATTGTATTCCTAGTTATTTTATTCTCTTTGTAGCAATTGTGAATGGAAGTTCACTCATGAGTTGGATATCTGTCTATTATTGGTGTATAGAAATGCTTGTGATATTTTCACATTTATTCTGTATCTCGAGACTTTGCTGAAGTTTCTTATCAGCTTAAGGAGATTTTTGGGCTGAGACGATGGGGTTTTCTAAATATACAATTCTATAATCTGCAAACAGAGACAATTTGACTTCCTCCCTTAATATTTGAATACCCTTTATTTCTTTCTCTTACCTGATTGCCCTGGCCAGAACTTCCAATACTATGTTGAATAGGATTAGTGAGACAGGGCAGCCTTTCTTACCGTAGAAGCCACAGTCTTCAAATTTCTATTAAAAAATCATCTTGAAAATACATGATTTCTACCCATGGTTTTCTGAATTGTTCACTTTTTCCCCTTAGACTTCCTGATCTATTTCACTTGTTTACTCAATGAAAATGTAGTATGTTTGAATGGTTCTCTCCCATGTTGGATGAAAAACTGCATGAGGATAGTCAGTGTGTCACATGTTTCTCAAAGTTCAATACATTGTTCTAGGAAACAGTAAATGTGAAAACGAATTGAGTCACTCTTAGCAATTTTAACTTTGCATTAGCTTGTTTGACAGTCTTATTAAATCATAGACAAATCAAATTTGCAGATAATTTTTCCAAATAAATTAAAGGTAAGCCTATTCTTTGATCTTCTCTTTATAAAATATTTATATTTATGTCTATTTTTACTCAATTTGGCCACTCAAGATATTTTTTTGTTGAACATATTCATTTCCAAACTAACTTTGAGCCAAATAGGAATTCAATAAGTAAGCTTTATCTATCTGAAATAGATGGACATCTATTCAATGCTTCTTGGATTGAATGTTCTAGAGTGCTTGAAGTATCAATGTCCTAGTCTCCACCTTTAAATGTAATGGTTTTCAGGTTTCTTATTTAAAGTTAGAAGTGACCATTAGCAAAGGTCACTTATAATAGGACAAAAAAATTGTTCTCATAGGATTCAAGAGCCCTGTGTTCTTTCTAGATACCTTTTATTCTAAAGATCCACTCTTTCACCAGTCTCATGAACTAGACTTAAGGAAACTTACCATATGATTTTTTGTTATTTCTTCTAACCCCAAACATCCCCCCAACACACACACACACACACACACAGAGGCACATGTATGTACAAGATATCGGGTTTTTGTGTTTTCCCTTCAATAAGAGTGCTTTAGCCTTCCATATTATCAGAAAATGTTTAATTATCCATTAAATTTGATCCCAATCATTAGTAACACAAAATTGTCTCCTATAATCCTTAAGGATAAGAGGACCATATTTTTGGCAAAAGATAGTATGTTAAAAAATCAAATGGAAATAATAGTGGACAACTTTAAAAGAAAATATATAAATAAAATAAATTGGTTATAGAAGCATTGTTTAATACATTATGGGAATTTGGTTGATTTTAATACTGTGACAATTTGCAAAATATATTAAATGCAGTGTGTGAGTAAATGCTAATGTGTAAAGAGCACAATTAAAGCTTACTATAAAGACCACTATGTGCTCTTTGCAAATTTTGGAATTAATAAAAATGAACTGCTTTTTTATGTATGTGTGTGTATAATGAATTTTTAAAATAGTATACAAATAACATGAAAAGTTGTTACCTGAATGGAACTAGAGGCAATTATCCTTAGGAAAACTAACTCAGGAGCAGAAAGTCTAATACCAGAAGTTCTCACTTATAAATGGAAACTAAACTAAATGATGAGAACTCATGGTTACATAGCAGAGAACAACAGATACTAGGGCCTACTTGAGTGTAGAGGGTAGGAGGAGGAAAAGAATCAGAAAAAAAAATAACTATTGAGTACAAGACTTAGAACCTGAGTGGTGAAATAACCTGGATAACAAACCTCCATGACACTAGTTTACCTATAAAACAAACCTGCATATGTAACCTTGAACATAAGATAAGACTTTTTAAAAATTTCTTACTTTTGGGGAAAATGACTGGTTATATTTAAGATAAGGAAACTCAAGTTTTCAACTTTTAATTTTCGATGTGTGCTGGGTTGAATTGTGGCCCACAAACAAACAAGCAGAAACCATATGTTCCCTAAAAGCTATGAAGGTAACCTTACATATTTGGGGAAAAAAAAGTATTTGCACATGAAATTAAGTTAAAAATATTGAAATGGGATTATCTTAAATTAGGTTGGGCAATAAGTCCAATAACAAGTGAAGCATACTTATAGGGCCTTTGGAGAAAGACATGTGAAGATGAAAAGTATTGAAGTGATTTATCTATAGGACAATGTTCGCCAAGGATTTCTGTCAGCCATCAGAACCTATAAAAGAGGCATGACATGGATTAACCCTAAGAGCTTCAAAAAAGAACTAGCCACCACCTTGATGTCAGACCTCTGGCTTCTATAACTTTGAGAAAGTAAATTTTAAGAAGACCAAAAATTACAATGTGATATTCATCCAAGATCAGGAACAAGGAGGCAAGAATAGACACTTTTCTGTTCAACACACTATGCGAAATACTAAACAGAGCAATTAGGAAAGTAAAAAGAAGTAAAAGGTCTCAATTGAAAAGGAGAAAGGGAAATTTGTTCTATTTGCAGTGAGGATGTGATCTGGTATAGATAAAACTCTAATAATTTCACCAAAAATTGTTCGAACTAACAAGCAACTTAAGTAAAGTTGCAGGATAAAAAAAATCAACATACAAAACTGAGTAGCTATGCCTTCCCAATGAACTATCTGAAAAGGAAATTAAAGAAACGTCCTTATTTACAAAAGCATAAAAGCAATAAAATACTTAGGAATAAAATTAACCAAGGAGTGCAAAGCGTTATACAGTAAAAACTGCAAAACATTAGTTAAAAAAGTGAGAGAAGACTGAAATAAGTGGAAAACAACATGTGTTCATAGATTTAAAAATCTCATGTTAAAATATTCATACTACCCAAAGCAATCCAAATTTATTGCAATCTCCATCAAAATTGCAATGGCATTTTTTCAGAAATTTTAAAAAAATTCAAAATTTTTATGGAACCACTAAGGATCACTGTGATGGTTAATACTGTGTGTCAACGTAATTAGATTGAAGGATGCAAAGTATTGTTTCTAGGTGTGACTGTGAGGGTGTTGCCAAAGGATATTAACATTTGAGTCAGTGGACTGGGAAAGGCTGGCCCACCCTCAATCTGGGTAGACACAATCTAATCAGCTGACATCGTGGAAGGAATAAATGCAGGCAGAAGTACATGGTTAGATTGGCTTAGTCTCCTAACCTACATCTTTCTCCCATATTGGATGTTTTCTGCCCTCGAACATTGGACTCCAAGTTCTTCAGCTTTGGGACTCAGACTGACTTCCTTGCTTCTCAGCTGGCAGAGAGCATATTGTGGGATCTTGTGATCATGTGAGTTAGTAATTGTTAATAAACTTCCCTTTATATATACATCTATCATATTAGTCATGTCCCTGTAGAGAACACTGACTAATACAATCACCAAACTACTGAAACAATCTTGGAAAAAAGAAGAAGGCTGATGACATCACACTTCCAGATTTCAAAATATACTAAAATTACCATAATTAAAATAGTAGGGCACTAGCATAAAGACAGACATATAGACAAATTAAACAAAACAGAGTCCAAAAATATATCCACGCATATACTATCAACTGATTTTTAACATGAATACGAATAATACACAATGGAGAAATAATAGTCTTTTAAGTAAATGGTGTTAAACTAGATATCTGCAGGCAAAAAGAATAAAATTGGACCCTTACCTTACACCGTAGACACAAATGAATTAAAAATGGATGAAATACTTAAACATAAGACCTGAAACTATGCAACTCTCAGAAAAAAACATAGGTAAAAAACTTTATGACACTGGCCTGGGCAGTGATTTCATAGATATGACAGAAAAAGCACAGGCAACAAAAGCAGAAGTAAGTTACACTACATCAAACTAAAATGCTTTGCTATGAACGGTTTATGTCCACCCAAAATTTATATTTTGAATTCCTAATCTGCAAGATAATGGTATTAGGATGTGGGGCCTTTGAGAGGTAATACGGTGATAGGGACAAAACCTTCATGAAAGGAATTAGTTCCCTTTCAAAAGAAACCCTGTAGGGATCCCACCCTTTGACCATGTGAGTACACAACAAAAATATGGCTTCCTGTGAATGAGAAAACAGGCCATCACCAAACATCAAATCTGCTGTTGCCTTTTTCTTGAAGTTTTCGGCCTCCAGTATTGTAAGAAACAAATTTCTCTTGACTGCAAGCCACCTGGTTTATGGTGTATAAACCATATACATATATACACACACATATATATATATACACACACGCACATACATACATATATAATATATGTGTGTATACATATGTATGTGTGTATATATATATAAAATACAGTATATATATATAATACAGTATATATCTCTCAGCCAAAATGAATTAAGAAACACTTTTTTAAAGCAAAGGAAATAATAAATAGAGTGAAGACACAGTTTATGGAACGTTAGAAAATATTTGCAAACAATATATCTAAAATATGTAAGTAACTCTTACAACTCAATAGCAAAAAGAAAAAAAAATAGCCTGAATTAAAAAAATAAGCTAAGAACTTAAATAGACATTTCTCCAAAGAAGATACACAAATTGCTGATGGATATATGAAAAGATGCACAACAAAACTAATCATCAGGTAAATACAAATCAAAACTATAAGGAGATATCACCTCATGCCTCTTAGGATAGTTATTGTTAAGAAACAATCAAAGACAACAACTACTGGTGAGGCTATGAAAAAAATAGAACCCCCATAAACTATTGATGGGAATGAAAATGGTGCTGCAGCTACAAAAAAAAAAAAAAAAAACAGTATGGAGTTTGCTCAAAAAAAAAAAAAATAAAGTAAAGTGAAATAAAAAAATTGTAAAGTAAAAATAAAATAAAAGCTTCTAAAAAAAGCTTAATATGTTATTTTATAAATTGATAATTGAAATCATGTATCTGCATAGCACAATGAATTCAGAAATACTCCCCAATTCAGTTTGTTTCATGATCCAGAAAAATAATCCATGTAAATCTAGTTCACCATATATTTAAATAAACAGGATATTCTCATTACACACATCATGTCTCTCATCAAGTAGTGATTAAATGAAATATATTTGATGCTCAAATTATCATTGCAAGATTGTCCCAATAGTCATAGAGATGGCATAACTATATGGTATAACTTGGTTTCTGAATTTTTTGTAACAATTTAGGATGAAAAAACAAGAAGTCAACAAGTAATAAGTGACCATGATATGCAGGTAGCTTGTACTCATGTGTCAGCCCTCTAATGATAAAATTTATTTAAATATCCTTGTAGGCCAAATTTTAATGGTGAGCTAATTGGAGAATCCCAATTCTATGCATGACGTTACTTTCTAAAGACAATTGCAGACAAAATTAATACATAATCTATTATCCTTGCTATTTTACTTTTTACCTATTCTGTATGAAAAATGATTTATTTATGAAAATTTGTTAATTTTTAAAATCAACTTTTTGTGGTTAATTAGATGGTAACATAAATTTGAATGGAGATATAAAACATGATACAATGGAGTGTACTTGTCTACACATACATAGAAATACACATGTGTATATATATCTACTTGATAAATGCATGTATGCATATAAACATACACATACATACACACTCGTTTCTTGCTATCTATAGGGGATTAGCTCAGCCTCCCCTCACCCCACCGATACCACAATATGCTAATGCACAAGTCCCTTATATAAAATGGCATAGCATTTGCATATAACCTATGCGCCATTCTCCTATTGTTACATGTTGTTTTAAAACAAAGTTTATCGGTATAAGTAAAGTCTTTTGGATCTGGCAAGCTCTGATTGGTGAGTGAAGGCAGTGGGTAAAAGTTTCAGTAACTATTGGATAAAGCTGATCTTAGGTTACAAAAGGCATTTTTAGCAGCCAGGCTGCAGAGAATTGCATTTTAGAGTAATGTTATGTGTCCCAAGTGGTTTTCCCATCCCGATCTCTTGAGTCCATTTCAGTTATTTATGACAAAAACGGCCCAATTCTTATGATCAACTTTTACAATATATATACACTGATTCTAATAGATATATAGATATGTAATTTCATCTATTGAATGCTTTCTACCTGTGAAGAAATTCGTGAATGTAAGAAAAAATCTTTAATATGTGTTTCATTTCCTACATATATATGAAGTAAATCACACATACCGAAAATAGTCAGCTAGCCATCCCCAAACTTGTGATATGTTAGAAGTAGATTCTAGTTCACTTTGGAGTTTCATTTAGCAAATGATCACTGAGGTTCTGTGCCTTATGTGTATAAATTCTATATTTAAAGCAATATGTAACTCATTTAGCATTTATAAAAATTAAGTACAAAAATGAATGGTGTGAGCCTTCAAATTAATATTTGTATATGTTGGCTCATATAATTGTCATAATTGTAATTATTAATAAGATCTCAGTAATAAGAAAATGTAAGATACTGTCCCACGAAATTTTATTTTATGTCTCCAAATTTCCAGAAGAGTACATATTTTTAATTTTGTTGGACATTGTTGTAACTCCAGTTGTAGATACTTGACATTTACAATCCAAAATTTTGGAGCAAAAACATCAGCTTCAACAGCACCGTCATTAGTTTTGAAGAAAAATATTTCAGAATGTTGATATTAAATAATATTAAAGTGACATAGTTATTTAAGTGTATTGGACATTGTAAATAACATTTTTTTCAAGGTCATGTATTTGAGTCTATGATACATGAATCACACATGCATCACTGCTCTTTTACAAAGTATAATAAATATTTTTACTAATGTCCTAAAATTTTATAATGATTATTGAAAAACCTACATGTTTATAGTAATTTACAGCTATATATATATGTGTGTGTGTGTGTGTATACGTACCTATATACACACATACACCATTTCTTTGCCTAATGCTTAATTTGTATTTAACCCAAGAAAGTCGTCACTAGTTTAAATATGTGGGATCTCTCACATCATAGCCTCCGAACAAGGGACCGATTTTTGTTCTGCAGGAGGTGCTCTGAATGGCACATGCCCTGGGACTTGTTATTCTCATAACCACATTACCTAGAATGCACCAAATTGGCTATCACACCCTGTAGGTCTGAAGGCAAGTTCCTCACAATGCCACGTATGCATAGAAACAAAGGATGAAATATTGTGTGGAAGTAAGGATGGTCTCTCTCATCATCATTCCCAGTGTCCTGTTAGCAAAAGCTGTGCTTCTCATTCCCACTGGAGGTTATACAAATTAGAGACTACTGCTCAGTAAATATTCACTTTCTCTACTCCTCCAACCCACTTGCTCACCCTTATCTGTTTTACTGATGTTGGACTTGGCAATGTAGTTCTCTTGGCCCTTTGGGGAATGTCTTCCCACAATTTGACTCTGGGCTCAGACAAGTGACCTGCTTTAGCCAGTGTTGTTATAGAAGAAATGACACAAGTAAAAGCTTGGTATGGGCTAGTGCAGTTGACCTTGCTCTCCTAGCTTCTGCCATTATCATGGGAAGCACATGTCCAAGTAGCCTGCTGGTTCCAGAAGAAAAAGAAACACATGGAGCAGAAGCAAACCAGCCAATCAGTAGGCCCCAGTTTAAAGCAGAGATTTTCTAGTAAATATGTGAGCATGATAATAAATGTTCATTATTGAAGGCTAAAAATGAATACATAAGTTCACAAATATATAAAATAAAGTCTTCAGGTTATCTATAGCCTCTTAGATACTCTGACAGTCAACCTGGGCTCAAAAATTTAAATAAAAAATGGAAGTTTCTGAAGGGCAAGGACTATAACATGATTTTTCCACTCTACTTTTCACTACATTTCTTTGAGCATATTTGGGCATTTTGGGGGAAAATTTTGTAATTATAGATTTACTATACTTGAAGAAAACGTTAGAACTCAGTTAAACATATTATAATATTGAATATGAGTATATATTTTGCTTACCTTTCTTTCTGATTTTAAAGTATATTTATTATTGCTGTAAAATATAAATCAGCTTTTTAAGTGCCAACATAGCTGAATCAATAAATATGCCAAATATTCACATTAAAGTAAGTGCTGGAAAATTCATGAGTTGTTAACATTTTACAATGAGGTCTATTCTTTGTGATTATTTTTCACCAAGGAATAACACCGGAATAATCAGTTTCATCAGTTTATGTGTGCTTGTATTTTCTTCTTTGTTATCTGGAGGAAGAATGTTATTTGTGACTTATTCAACCTACTGCAAAACGTGGAAGTGAATTTCATACATTATTTTGTAATGTGAAGGAGGGAAGCTTTAAGCTGTCACAGCCTATGACAGGTATTTAAAACTTCTGTTGCTAGTTCTCGGTCTATTATAAACATATTTAATGAAAGCTGACATTTCTGAACTCACTAGTTCCTGATTTCAGCTCCCAAGAATATTTATTGAATTTTTTTTTTTTTTTTTTGAGACAGAGTCTCACTCTGTCGCCCAGCCTGGAGTGGAGAGGCACGATCTCAGCTCACTGCAACCTCTGCCTCCCAGGTTCAAGCAATTCTTTGGCTCAGGCTCCTGAGTAGCTGGGATTACAGGCTCCTGCCACCACGCTCAGCTAATTTTTGTATTTTTAGTAGAGACGGGGTTTCACCATCTTTGCCAGGCTGGTCTTGAACTCTTGACCTCATGATCCACCCGTCTCGGCCTCCCAAAGTGCTGGGATTACAGGCATGAGCCACCACGCCCGGCCTATACATATATATATATATGTACACATTTTTTTTTTTTTTTTGAGCCAGAGTCTTGCTCTCTCTCCCAGGCTGATGTGCAGTGGCACGATCTCCACTCACTGCAAGCTTCGCCTCCCAGGTTCATGCCATTCTCCTACCCCAGCTTCCCGAGTACATGGGACTACAGGCGCCCGCCACCACGTCCGGCTAATTTTTTTGTATTTTTAGTAGAGATGGGATTTCACCGTGTTAGCCAGGATGGTCTCGATCTCCTGACCTTGTGATCCTCCAGCCTTGGCCTCCCAAAGTGCTGGGATTACAGGCGTGAGCTACCACATCCAGCCAATATTTTTTCTTTATTGAATACAAATGTATACTGAAATTGAAATGACTAGGAAAAGTAACTTCTGCAATTGAGGTAGTATAATTTAATTTAAATACCAAAAATGCTTTTTATTTAGTATAATTGGGCAATGCCCAATTTTCAGGATAATAATTTAAAACATAAATCAGCCAGCCCTTCCCTCTAGCTCCAAATAATTGACCCATTGCCAATTTAAAATATTAACAATAGGTAAATTGGCCTATTGTTAGATCTAATATAATGTTGCTTTATGCAAAACAGCATCAATGTCCTCTGTCTGTGTTTTGTGTAGATGAAATTTAGAAAACCTTGATTACAAAATTACGTATATAGACATTGGCCTATAAATCAAATGTATATGTTAATTATTAAAAGTAATTTTTTTTTTTTGAGACAGAGTCTCACTCTGTAGCCCAGGCTGGAGTGCAGTGGTGCGAGCTCGGGCTCCCTGCATTCTGCCTCCCGGGTCCCGGTTAAAGCGATTCTCCTGCCTCAGTCTCCCAAGTAGCTGGGATTACAGGCATGTGCCACCATGCCCAGCTAATTTTTGTATTTTTAGTAGAGAAGGGGTTTTACCATGTTGGCCAGGCTGGTCTTAAACTCCTGATCTTGTGATCCACTCACCTCAGCCTTCCAAAGTGCTGGGATTACAGGCATGAGCCACCGCGCCTGGCCAAAAGTGAATTTTTATAAGAAATATTTTAATTCAATATTTGCAAAAGTGTTGTACAACAGTAAAAGAAAAGACAAAATTCTCAGAAGCAAAATAGAAAAATCTAATGATTTTAATTAAATAGTTTTAATGACATAATTTATGTTAAAATCTTTGAAGTCATAGCCTAGTTACTCACCCAGGTATTTTTTTAGACTCCAGATGAATCACATAAAACATACAATATTACTATATAATCATATGTACTATATACAATTATATAATATATGAAATATGCAGTTTAAAATGTATAATATTAAAATAATAAAATAAAATATTATAACAAAAACTTTTTTCAACTTCTATTTTAGGTACAGATTATGCATGTACAGGTTTGATACATAGGTATTATATATTGCAACCAAGTGGTGAGTATAGTGCCTAATGCTATAGTATAAGGTAATTTTTCAACCCATACTCGCCTGTCTCCCTCTTCCTTATAGTAGACCACAGTGTCTGTTGTTCCCATGTTTATGTCCATGTGTACTGAGTGTTTCGTTTCCACTTATAAGTGAGAACATGCAGTATTTGTTTTTCTATTCCTGCATTAATTCACTTAGGATAATGGCCTTCTCCTCCAACCATGTTACTGCAAAGAACATAATTTCATTCTTTTTTATGGCTGTGTAGTATTCCATAATGTATGTGCACACCATTTCCTTTATTCAATCCAGTTCTGATGGGCACCTAGGTTGATTTCATGTTGTTGCTCTTGTGAATAGTGTGGTGATGAACATATAAGCATATGTGTCTTTTGGCTTAATAATCTACTTTTCTTTGGGTATATACCTAGTAATGGGATTACAGTGTCAAATGGTACATCTTTTTTAACTTCTTTGAGAAATCTCCAAATTGCTTTTCACAGTGGCTGAACTAATTTAAATTCCCACCATCAGTGTACAAGCATTCTCCTTGCTCCACAGTCTTGTCCGTATCTGTTGTTATTTGACACTTTTTGATAACAGCCATTTTGACTGGTTGAGACGGTATCACATTGTGTTTTTGATTTGCATTTCTCTGATGATTAATAAAAAATTTGCATTTTTTCATGTTTGTTGGCCACTTGTATGTCTTTTTTTGGGAAGTGTCTGTTCGTGTCCTTTGCCCATTTTTTAATGGAATTCTATGGTTTTTGCTTGTTGATTTGTTTAAGTTCCTTATGGATCCTGGATGTTAGACTTTTTTCAGATGCATAGTTTTAGAATATTTTCTTGCATTCTATAGGTTATCTGTTTATTAATAGTTTATTTTGCCATACAGAAGCTCTGCAATTTAATTAGGTCCCCTTGCCTTTTTTTATTTTTATTTTTTTCTGTTGCAATTGCTTTTGGAGAACTAGCCAAAAGTTATTCGCCAGGGCCAGTGTCAAGAAGGGTATTTCTTAGGTTTTCTTCTAGAATTTAGATAACTTAAGGTCTTACATTTAAATCTTTATTTCCTCTCAGTTAATTTTTATATGGTGAAAGGTAAGGGTCTAGTTTCATTCTTCTGCATATGGTTAGCCAGTTGTCACAGCACAATTGATTAAATAAGGTGTTCTTTCCCCATTGCATATTTTTGTCAGACTTGTCAAAGATCAGTTGATGGTAAGCGTATGGCTTTATTTCTGAGTTTCCTAATCTGTTAAATTGGTTTAGATGGCTGTTTTTGTACCAATACCATGCTTTTTTGGTTACTGTAGCCTTACAATGTAGTTTGAAGTTGGATAGTTTGATGTGTCCAGCTTTGTTCTTTTGGGTTACAATTGCTTTGAATATTCAGCCTCTTTTATAGTTCCATTTAAATTTTAGAACAGTTTTTTTAAAACTCTGTGAAGAATGACATTGCTTATTTGATAGGAATAACATTGAGTCTGTAAATTGCTTTGGACAGTATGGCTAGTTTAATAATATTGCTTCTTTCAATCCATGAACATGGAATGTTTTTCCATTTACTTTTGTTTTCTCTGATTTTTCTGTTTTCTCTTTCTTTTGAGCTGGAAGTTCTTGGTGACATTTATTGACAGCAGTTTATACACTTGTTTTCTTCTCACGATTTATTTCAGCAATGTTTTGTAGTTCTCCTTATAGAGACCTTTCACTTCCCTTGTTAGCTGTATTCCTAGGTATTTCATTTTCTTTATGGCTATTGTAAGTGGGATTGTGTTCTTGATTCAACTCTCAGCCTGAACATTATTGAGGTATAGAAGTGCTACTAACTTTTGTACAATTCAAGTAAGATATCCTGAAACCTTACTAAAATTGTTTATCAGTTCTAGAAGCCTTTTGATAGATTGTTTAGGGTTTCTAGGTATTGAATCATAACATCAGTGAAGAGAGATAATTTGACTTTTCTTATCCTATTTTGATGCCTTTTATTTGTTTCTCTTGCCTGATTGCCCTGGCTACAACTTTCAGTAATATGTTAAATAGGAGTCATGAGAGTGTTTTAGTTCTCAAGGGGAATGGTTCCAGCATCTACCTGCTCAATATGATGTTGGCTGTGGGTTTGACGTAGATGGCTCTTACAATTTTGAGGTATATTTCTTCAATGCCTACTCTGTTGAGGGTTTTTAATCATAAAAGGATATTGGATTTTATTGAAAGTTTTTGCTGCATCTTTTGAAATAATCATATGGTTTTTGTTTTTAATTCTCTTTCTGTGGCGAATCACATTTATTGATTTGCATATGTTGAACCAGGCTTGCATCCCAGAAGTAAAGCCTACGTTATCATGGTGTATTAACTGTTTGATGTGTTGCTGGATTTGGTTTGCTGGTATCTTGTTGAGGATTTTTGCATCTATGTTCTTCAGAAATATTGGCCTGACATTTTCTCTTTTTATTGTCTCTGCTAGATTTTTGTATTAGGCTGATACTGGCTTCATAAAATGAGTTAAAAAGCTCTTCCTCCCCACCTTATTTTGAATAATTTCAGTAGGATTGGTATAAGTTCTTCTTTCTATATGTAATAGAATTCAACTGTGAATCCATCTGGTCCAGGGCTTTTTGTGTGTTATCAGGTTTTTTATTACTTATTCAATTTCAGAGATCGATTTTGGTCTATTCAAGTTTTCAATCTCTTTCTGATTCAATCTTGGTAGTTTGTATGTTTGTAGAAATGTATTCATTTCCTCTAGATTTCTAACTTGTGCACATAGACTTGTTCATAGTAGTTTCTGAGAATCTTCTGTATTTCTGAGGAATAGACTGTACTATCATCTTTGTCATTTCTGATTGTACTTATTTGGATTTTCTTTTCTTTCTTTGTTAATATAGCTAGCAGTCTATCAATTTTGTTTAATTTTTTCAAATAATCAATTCATGATTTTATTGATCTTCTGTATGGATTTTTGCATCTCAATTTTATTCAGTTCCTCTCTACTTTTAGTTATTTCTTTTTTTCTCTAGATTTGAGATTGTATTCTTCTTTTCAATTTTTTCTAGTTTCTTGAGGTACAAAGGTAGATTGTTAATTTGAGATCTTTCTAACTTCATTATGAAGGCATTTAGTGCTAAAAATTTCCTCTGAAGACTGCATTCCAAGGAGAATGGTGTGCACCCAGGAGGCGGAGCTTGCAGTGAGCCGAGATTGCGCCACTGCACTCCAGCCTGACCTGGAGAGCGAGACTCCTTCTCAAAAAAAAACGACTGCATTCCAGAGATTTTCACAATTTGTGTCCCTATTTTTACTAATAAAATAATGATTTTATTTCTGCCTTAATTTCAATGTCGACTTAGCAGTTATTCAGGATCAAGTTGTTTAATCTCCATGTATTTGAGTAGTTTTGAGAGATCTGGTATGGATTTCTATTTCTAATTGTATTGTGATCCAAGAGTGTGCTTGATATGATTTTAACTTTTTTAAGTGTATTGACATTTGCTTTATGGCCGTGCATGTGGCTGATCTTGAAATATTTTCCATGTGCAGATGATAAGAATGTATATTCTGTGGTTCTTGGGTAGAGAATTCTGTAGATGTGTATTTGGTCTAATTGGGCAAGTCTCAAGTTTAAGTCCAAATTTTCTTGTTAGCTTTCTGCCTCAATGATCTGTCCAATGCTGGCAACAGACGTTGAAGTCTCCCACTATTATTGGTTATCTAAGTCTTTTTGTACACTGAGAACTATTTGTATTATGAATCTGGGCACGCCAATGTTGGGTGCGTACGTATTTAAAACAGTTAAGTCTTCTTGTTGGACTATATCTTTTATCATTATGTAATGTCTTTCTTGAATTTTACTTTAAAATCTGTTTTACCTGATATAAGAATAGCTACTGCTGTTTTTGTTTTTGTTTTTGTTTTTGTTTTTGTTTTTATGGAGTCTCACTCTGTCACCAGGCTGGAGTGCAGTGGCGAGATCTCAGCTCAATGCAACCTCCACCTCCGGGGTCCATGCAATTTTCCTGCCTCAGCCTCCCGAGTAGCTGGCACTACAGGCACGTGCCACCATACCTGGCTAATTTTTGTGTGTTTTTAATAGAGAAGGGATTTCACCATGTCGGCCAAGATGGTCTCGATCTCTTGACCTCATGATCTACCTGCCTCAGCTTCCCAAAGTGCTGAGATTACAGGTGGCCTCTGAGTATCATTAAATGTGAGATGGACCTCTTGAAGACAGCAGATTGAGACTGATTGGGTCTTTGTCTCAATCCAACGTGCCACTCTGCGCCTTTTAAGTGGGGTGTTTAGCCTATTTACATCCAGGATTAATATTGATATTTGAGATTTGCTCTTGTAATTGTGTTGTTAGCTGGCTGTTATGTAGACTTGATTGTGTGATTGCTTTATAGTGCCTGTGGGCTATGTGCTTAATGGTAACAGATGTCATTCTTTTGGTTCCATATTTAGCACTCCTTTAAGGACCTCTTATAAGGCTGATCTAGTGGAAATGTATTCCCTCACCATTGGCTTGTCTGAGGATTTTATTTCTCCCTCATTTAATGAAGTTAGTTTGTCAGGACATAAAATTTTGGTTGGAATTTCTCTTCTTTAAGGGTGCTGAAAATAGACTCTCAATCTCTCCTGGCTTTAAGGTTTTTCTTTTGTTAACCTTGGTGAATCTGATGACTACATGCCTTGGGGATGGGGATCTTGTATAATATCTAGCTGGGTTTCTCTGTATTTCTTGGATTTGTAGGTCAGTCTTAGCAAGATTAGAAAAATTTTCATGAACTATGTCCCGTTTATTCTCTCTTTTTCTCTCTCAGGAATGCCAATAAGCATTTATTTAGTTTCTTTACGTTATCCCTTATATTTAGAAGTTTGCTGATTTTTAAAAATTCTTTTAAATTTGTTTTTATGTGACTGAGTTGATTTGAAGAACTAATCTTCAAGGTCGGAGATTCTTTCCTCAGCTTGGCCTATTCTGCTTTTAATATTTACAATTGTATTCTATAATTCTGTGTGAATATTTTAGGTCTAGAAGTTTAGTTTGGTTCTTTATTAAAAAGACTATTCCATCTTTCAGTTCTTGGATGGCTTTACTGGATTCCTTGGATTCTTTGGATTCCTTGAGATGGATTTCAACTTTCTCCTGAATCTCAATGTTTCCTCGCCATCCATCCAGACTCTGAATTCTATATTTGTCATTTCTGTCACTTCAGACTGGTTAAGAACCACTGCTATGGAGCTAGGATACTCGTATGAAGGTAAAGGGACACTCTGGCTTTTTGAATTGCCAGAGTTCTTGTGCTGGTTCTTTTTTATCTGGGATGATTGGTGTTCATTTAACAGTGGTATAATTTGAGTATAGTCAATTGGCTTCATGTCTAGATGTTTTCACAGGGCCAAGGTTCTGTGCAGGGCTTTTATTTGTGGCTAAATTTGTGTCCTTGGTTTCATAGGGATGTATATTAGCAAGGTATGTTTGGTGCTTTAAAAAAATTAAGTATAAAAAAATTATTCAAATTTATTTTACTAACTTATAAAAATAAATGTCAGTTTTCAAACTCGTATATATTTGCCAGTTTGAAACAACAGTTGCCTGATTTAATGCCTTTGAGTAGTGGTGATGATTCACTGCCTTTCCATACATTTACCAAGATAATGTGGGTTGTTTCTGGCTCCCAAGGAATAAAAAAACTTACATTCTTTCAAGAAATATACTTTTTAAAATCCTCCCCAAATTTATTATGACCTCTTCTGTAGAAATACATCAGAAAATCAAGAATATGGAAAAATATTCAGATTTAAAAAGTCAGACCCAGAAAAAAAAATATGGGAAAGGTAAACTATTCCCAAAATAGCAAGTATAGAAGACAAGTAATATGTTGAAAAACTTATAAAAGAAGCAACAATCATTCTTAAATATGACAAGGGTACCTTCTAATAGGCCAGTGCTAGGCATAGATGCCTATGGAAAAGAGAACACATATACTATCCAGGTAGCATTTCTGTTGGAGAGTTCCATTGTGTATTCAAATTAAAGAAATCTTTCACAAGAATGACAGCACCATGAAAAAAAAAATTTTATTTTGTTTTTCATAATCATATTCCCAGCACCTGGTACCCCACTTGGCATTATGGTTAGCATTGATAAATACTAAATGAATGGACAAATGAATGAACTACTTGAATAGAAGCCACTAATAATTTACACAATGTGGTAAAAATAAAAATCCCATCAGGACAAAGTCATATCCTAAACTTGAATGATTTAAAGGAACAAATTTTATGAAGTGGTATTCAAAATGATATTTTTAAAAAGCATGTAAATCACAAAAGAATTCTAGGTTTCCTTGGAGACATAACAGATTCTAGGTCTGGTAGAACAGTACAAGATATGCCTGAAACATTTTTTTCAAATAATGATGTAAAGGACTTAATAATATACCTTTTTTAGTAAAAAATATAAGGGGACAAAATAAAGATTACCACTGATAAATACTGAAATATTTAAAGATAATATAATATAATATCTACAATGGACTTCAACATAATCTATTGGGTATGGGTATAATGTAGGATTTAGAGATGAAACACAATTGATTCTGAGCTCATAAATGAGAATTAGGTGGTGGGTCCAAGATGGTCCATTATACCAGACTCTACATTTTTGCATAAGTAAACTTTCCTCTTATAAATTTCACCAGTGTACTTGATATGTAATGTATCCTGATGTACAGGTAACCTTTTTCAAAGATGAAATTTTGTTTTAAATGGTACCTTGTTTCTTCAGGCTGTATACGCTTGATATTCAAGTAAATGTTTAAAAATTAAATAAAATAGGAAAATAAATATACAGCACACATATTATTTATCCCTTTCTGGCACCTTGGCCAATCTTTTTCTTATAAAATGACCTGTCTTGCTTAGACATAGGTAGGCAAGTCAAGCCAAGTAGACAACTCCTCTGGAATGTTATTCCACAGTTTTGAATAAACTTAAGCTTAATACTTGTTATTGTCCTTGAAAAGTTAAGATGTATAAGATACCAGGGGCCATGATGTCTGGCAATTAGTAAGAACCTGTCCAGGAGATGCAGAGATTAACTGGAATCAGAACAGTCTTTTGATCATTTGAATTCAGCCATACCTAAATGCCTGTGTGAAAATAAATGTTGCTTATTTTTTCAGTTATTTTAATATTGGATTCTTTAGCCTTCAGTCTAAATATATATGTTAATAAATATAGGAATAATGAAGCTTAATCACACAGTCAATAGATAAATTATTTGAGATAGTTCTTGTAAATAGACTAGTCTCCATACTGTATGTGGAAGGGACTAGACAAATAGTACATATTTAATCTGATGCAGGAAGGGGAAGATTTAAGCTAAAATGAGGAACATGCCCAGAACAATTGGCTTAATGGATTAACAAGAATATTGTCAGTGAGTGGACCAGCTGTTTAGGGGAACAAGGTCAAAAGGATAGCCAGGATTACCTTTATTGCAATGTATATGCAAATACCTTAGATATGTTAAACTTAAAATTATTGAGCAAGTAAAGTTTTAAAAAATGGGCTCTGAGACACAAAAGAGAAGTAAGGCAGAAAAATCAGAATAATGGTAAGTAGAAAGTGGAAAGAAAACTCCCAATCATAATTAATATATATTTTTAAGCCAGACTCGCAAAAAACTTCTCCTCAATTCTGCAGTAAGAAGGAGGTAAAAGTTTAACATCAGAATCACAGTTTAATGTATTAGTAATTATAAATAAATAGTAGTATAAAGAAATTTATAATTTTAGAGCATATTCGACCTCAACTTTTTTAAAAGATTAGTTTCATGGAGATAATTTACTTACTTTTTCTCTTCATGTTTTTAATGTCTAGTTTATAAACAATATAAAACTAAACTTCCTGGTCAGTTTTATACACCAAAATGTATGAATTTTGAGGCTTTTATATCATAATTAAAGAGGGAGAATTTTCATACCGAGATGAAGTAAAACCATGCAAATACACATTAAGGAACAATGCCTTATTAAGCTTCATCTCTGTTGGTTATGCTATGAAATATAGTAAACATAAAATCCATTGCTAATTATTCTAGAAGGCAGTGAATAATTTGTTGGAATAAGTAATATTTTAAACTGAAATGACTGTGTTGCTCTGTGAATATTTTGTTTTCCTCGAATAGTATTCAATGTGTGGTTAGAAAAATATAAACAAAAGTTTCAAAAAAATAGTGTTTCCAAGTATAAATTTGTCAACAGAAATGCATTTCCATTTCAAATATAAATGTATGTATATTCTGCTTATTTTTATATTCATGGAAATTCTCACTTCCATTTGTACAGATAAGCAAAGCTTAACTTCATTCAATTTTCTATATTTCCCACCTATTTCAAAAAAACACAGGCTAAAATGTTTTTATTGTTTTCTTTAAAGTTGTTAAAAACTACCATAGTGAAATTTTGTGGCTATCTTTCTAACAGTCTCATTTTAATGGATTGATCTATATGGATACTGAAGGAGTTAAGGACATAATACCCCAATATGCCACGACCTGGCATATAGATTATTTGGAGTTGAAAGCACTTAGGAAGCAGCAGTTGTAGAAAGAGCCATCTGAACCGCCTTTGCTTATCTATAGCAAGCCATAAAAATCCCTGCGAGAAAGCTGCCTTCCCTGCAACAACACTAGAAGATAACCCTTATTGCCGGTGAGACTGAGAATTGATGCTGCGATGGAGCTGTATAAATAAACTTACTAAAATATCCCTTATCTCCCACTAGCTTTACAGCTCTATATATATGTCTCAATGAATCCTCTGGAATTTATTGCCCCAGCTCTGACCCTTCTTTCTTGTCATTTCTTCACAAAATTCATCATTTTTTGATGAAAAAATGTAAAGCTTTCTGTTTTGGACATTGCTTTGGATCTCCACTCTGTGAAAATCCCCATGTACATGTAAAATTAATAAAATGTGTGTTTTAATCCTATCACTCTATCTTTTGTCAGTGTAGTTCCTAGACTCAAAAGAAGATCTCACTTAAGAACCAAGATGAGTAAATTGGGGATCCCTACAATACTTCACCAATATTTAACATAGTTCCACAGGAAAAAAATCAAGAAATTAAAACCTTGATATTAATATTTTGAAACCCTCATGATAATGAATTTAAGTGGATAAATATACATCTGCTAATTTACAGAAGGACATAAATTTCTCTTTAGAAATTGTCTCTGTACCTATTGTCTAATTTTCAAGGAAAGACTTAAATTGAAGACATCTCAGTATGCCTTTGGGAGCTTTTAAATGATTTCTCTGATGATAATCAAATCAGATAATTAATTACTTAACATAGAGAGGTAAAAAACACTTAGGAAACTTTATAAGGCATTGTCTTTAATCGTGTTTTTATTTATTATTTTATTTATTTGACAACTGTTTATAAAAATTTATTACATGCCTAACCACCCTATTGGGTTCCATGTACAAGGTAGTGAAAGCAACAGATATAATCTCTCCTCTCCTCATATGGGGTTGGAAAAATAGTCAAAGTCCTAAAATTTATAGAAATTATAAATGCACAGATAACTGCAAAATGTAAAGTGCAGATGGAGGAAACTTATTGGAGGCTATTATAGAGGACTGTGGGAAGTGCACATTCAAAGGTATTACACAAAGGTTAGTTAACTGAGGAGATGATATATAAGGTGAAACCTCCAGAATGATTTATCACTATAGAAGTGCACTCCAGACAAATGACCAGCCTGTCTGATAGCCTTAGTGCTGAAAAGTTATTTGTATAGTCATTGAACTATATAAAGGCCACGTTGACATTGGCTGTTGGGGAACAAGTGTTAGAACATCACAAGATTTGGCTGGGGTGCTATAGTCCCAGACCAAAGAAAACCCTGTATGCCGGACTAGAAAGCATAGATTTTATTCTGAACGGAAAATCTCTGCAATATAAAGCAGATGTTTGGGTTGGGGTTGGAAGTGTTTCCTGGTGTTGCTGTTACATAATGTGATTTATGCTGTAAAACTATCACTTAGGTATGTATGAAGAATGCACTGGAGTTTAGAAGTCTAGTGATTATACCTTGGGTATTCCACCTATAAAAATACAATATTGAGAGGTGTGGTGGTTCTCACCTGTAATCCTAACACCAGAAAGTCAAGATGGAAGGATCAGTTGAGCCCAGGAGCTTGAGAATTTCAACACTTTTCCCAGCCCCAGCAACATAGATAGACTCCGTATAGAAAAAAATAAAAAATAAAAAATTAGCCTGGTGTGGTGGCACATACCCATTGTTCCAGCTGCTGGGAAGGGTAAGGTAGGAGGATCATTTGAGCCCAGGAGGTAGAGAAGGCAGTAAGCCATAATTGCTCACTGCACTCCAGCCTCAGTGACAGAGTAAGATGCTGTCTCAAAAAAATAAAAATAAAAATAAGAAAAAACATTGGAACCTCATACAAATAAGTGAGAGTTTTCTGTATATAAATAGAATTATATATAATTCTTTGAAGTGACACTTCCAACTTAGGTGAAAATTCTGATATTCAAATGTGTCATTTCTCTGAAAAACTATATACTGAGCTACAGATGAAAACACATGTTTTAACATACTGCATTTGAACTTTCGGAGCTTGAACCCAGGAGTTTAAGGCAGCAGTGAACTATGACTGTGCCACTGGGCAGCAAAATGAGACCCTGTCTCAAAATTGCATTACATTAAAAAATAAAAACACTGCATTATAATCTCTCCTACTACTATTTTTATGTATGTAGTTATTTTTATTCTTGCAAATACATACTTCTGAATTTATTTGTTACATGGGTGGGTGTTCTGTCTCTAGAATAAAGTAGGAGCTAAATATCACACAATGAACAAAGCAACCCACCACAACAAAGAATATTTCAGCCTCAAATCATGTCAAGTTTGAGAAAGGCTGATATACCAAGACCATGTAAGTAACATAAAATGAGAACAATAAAACATAGGAATTTTTTCTTCCAAAATCTATATATTTTATAATCAAAGATACATTCACAATGATGAATGTCAAGGGTCAGTGGTTTTTATTTCGGACTGTCAAAGGGAATGGTATAACTCAGGTATAGACTGTAGGTGTGCTTACTCTGATTACGATGGCCTTTCACTTTTAGTCCATTATTTAGGCACACTTAGGCATTTTAGAAATAAGAAAAATATAATTGTGATGTCTTAATTTTTAAATGTTGCTAGTAAAACCACATTTGTTTTTAAAGTTGATATGGATTGGCTAAACATGGGACAAACTTCAGGCTTAATTCAGCAGAATTTAGTAATATGGTGGTATTTGATGCTTTTTTTTTTGAGAACTATTTCAGTGTTATATTGGGAATAAAACGTAATCAAAATTGTCTGGGAAGACATAGTCGAGGTGAGGATGCAGATTGACTTTGTATAGATACGGTTTTTGAAAATTTTGCTCTGAAAAGAAATCAGTAATGAGTTTATATCTAAAAAAAAAGGCATGGGTTCAAGTTTGAAATATTTTTTACATTTGCATATATTTTTATTTTGTGTTGGGAATTTTAGAGCATGTCTGTTTGCTAATAAGTATGATTCAGTAGAGTGTTACCAACTGAAAACATGAGAGAAAATCAATAATTTCAATAATCAGTCTCAAAAAGATAAAAATAGAATCCAGAGCAAAATGGAAGGCTTGATTCTATAAAGAGAGATTACAAATTCACACTAATAGGGAAGCAAATAAAGATAAGGTAGCTAGCACAGAAAGGATCAGACATTTGGAGGTGAGATTAAAACAAAATCTATTTCTTTTTAGGTTATAGCAGCATATACTGGCTAAATGTTATTTAAGTATATATACCTGGAATTTCACCTGCTATATATTCTGATAATAGCAGTAAATATCTAAAGAAATAAACATTTGATGTGCATTGAATTTCTCTGTATTATATGTGTCCTACTGATACAATTGGTATAATGTCTACAACTTATTTCCATAATCTTTAAGAAATGTGTAGTAGTCTTTGGACATGTTTGTCAATAATTTTTCAAGCAGTCTGATTCACTACAAATCCAGTTATTAATTTTGCATGCATAACTATGCTTCATTATGGTTAACCCCAAAATTGTTGTTCGCATGAGAGAAAAATCTCCTAATGGATACAAATATATGAGATATATTTATACACACATACATATGCATATGTTTATGTCACTCATTTGAAAAAGAACCTATTTAAGAAAAAGAGGGAAAATTAATCCTGAAAGGAATACATAATATTGAATTAGAAATGTAGACTTAATTGTCAAATTAATATTGTAGGTAGCAGCATACAACAGCATTTTATTTTTGAATAATTATTTAAATAAAAAAGAAAACCCTGTAATATTTTACTCTTTTCCTTAGCAGTTGCTTTTGCACAGCTGCATACCATTAGTGTTTTAATCTGCTGATCAACCAAAATGATAACTTGACACAGAAATACTTGCTTCCAATTATCAACAGTAATAGAATTGATATTGATTCTAATATGTGACAATTTAATAGTCACAATAGTCATATATATATGATGTATATATATCATTTGAGATATATATATGATATATATATACATCATATATATATATATAAGTTGAGAAGCACTACTGGTTTAATGAGTAATAGCACAATATTTTAGTTGCTTTCCAGCATTCGTTCTGAAAGTGAGGTTCTTAAGCCACCAGAACAAATTTCACAGAGAAGTTGTTAAATATGTATATTTTAGGGTTTCATTCCAGACCTACTGAATCAGAGTATATATAGATATATATATATATATATATATATATGACTATTGTGACTATGAAATTGTCACATATATATATATATGGGTTCAGGGTCATACTTATGTCTATCAATATGTTAAATTTTTTTTTTCGAAATGCTTCCATTTGCAATAAATTTGAGTAGTGTTAATATTGTTACCTTTCTAGACATTATTAGTTCAACTTAGTACATTAAAATATGATAAATGTTGCAGTAAATAAAATTCAACTGTTTACCACCTTGTCTTAAAATATATTTGGTCACAAAAAATTTATTTACCCTCAAAGATAAAAGACTAACATTCCCTGAGAAATTAGACACTACTATTTCAGTCATCAAAGAACAAAATGATGTTTTGGGGAATTTGCCATGCCTTCATGTTTAAGGGGAAGAGAAACTGCCTCTATAAATACATACAGTGATTAATGGCAACGTTGTGTGTGTGTGTGTGTGTGTGTGTGTGTGTGTGTGTATGTTTATTTTAATGATATCCCCTCTATCCTGTTGAGCCAACATTATAGTAAGGAATAAAATAAAAACCATCTTACAATCTTTAATATAAAATGTCTTTTTATAAAATCAATTCCACCACTCCTCCATAAATTTCTCTCCCCTCAGTCTCCCAGAATCAGAAACTTTCCTCCCTCACTATTCTGTGATTGTATTTGCTAAAGAAGAAGGGGATTTTTAAACAAATTCCAGCAGCCAGGACATGGAAGATTCAGGAAAGTCATGAATTGCATAAGAGAACATTTTAATAGTACTCTTTATTCCTGGATAGTGTGCATTTAATTTCATAGAAAATTGAATACAAAATGTTGGTGACAACAACTATATAAAAGCATATTTTACTGTGGCCTGGTTGGCAATAGAGTTGCTTGTACCCAGTCGTAACTCAGTTAAGCATTTTGTAGCATCAAGATCTCAGCTAGTGGACTGCTGAGGCTGGCTCATACCAGCTTACATCAGATGCATCTCTTCCCAGATTCATGCTCAATGACATCATATGGGTAGCCTGAAATCAGCAGTAGCCGTCGGCAGCACTAAAATTAGAAATGCTTTTTTTTCTAGAAAGCCAGTTGAGAAGCACTACTGGTTTAATGAGTAATAGCACAATATTTTAGCTGCTTTCCAGCATTCCTTCTGAAAGTGAGGTTCTTAGACCACGAGCATAAATTTCACAGAGAAGTTGTTAAATATGTATATTTTGGGGTTTCATTCCAGACCTACCGAATCAGAGTACATGGAAAGAGCCCAGCGATCTGTTTTATCAAGCCTTTAGAATGATTGTGATGCACACTAAAGAACTGTAAACTCCTCTAAGAAGACAAAGTGTGTGTGTGAGTGTGAGCGTGTGTGTGAGTGTGAGCATGTGTGTGAATATGTACGTGGGTGGTGGGGGAGGAAAAGAGAGAGTATATTGAATGATGAATAAGAAGCCATTTTCTAGATCCAGAAGAGGATTTCATCACTGCTTAAAATTTCTGAGGAATTTTTTATGTCACTTTAGAGTGCTTTAGGATAGGAATTAGTATACAAAGTCACATGTGTATATTTAGATGGCCTTTGTTCCTAAAACAGGCATGTCTCACATGAACTTGGGTCAGTTCTTGATTCTAGATCTTTTAGGGAGATTTACTACTGCAACAGGTACTATGACAAATGGTGAATGAGGTATATGAATTTTACTTTTCTGAATTAGGTCTATGCCTTGATGTTTAGGTTCCCTGCTGGAGGAGAAATGAACTAGAACTCTGCGTTTGGAGATAGAAGACAGGACTTCATAAAAGACTTTACGGAATAGTGGAGAAACTCCTGGATCTCCACAGTCCTTAGCTTTTACAACTGTAAAATACATTATGAATTAAGAATAAAATAATAAACATTTTGACTGTTTTGTTTGGAAATCACCTTAAAATGTGAGCTGTAAATATGCTGAGATTTTTCCAGATACACTTCAAAACACAAAATATGAAAGCAAAAGTAATTCTGTCTTCTAAAAATAATTAATATAAAGAATGTGTTTCATTGCATTGTAATGTTCAAACAAACCACATCTATAATCAATATTATATAGGTGATTGGCCACTAAGTATTGTTTTCTCCTTTAAAGATATCCATTTCTAAATAGTAGGATTCCCTTTCTTTTTTCAATCAGATTTCAGATCTATCTTTCCAAAAGATAAAAGCTAAGAGAGCTGATCTCATTTAACACTAAATTATTTACAATTAATAAATGTTATCACATATATGTTACCAATTTGTGTTTATATCTTATAAGTTTGAATTCTCATTTGCTGCATGTAACTTGTAAGATAGATATTAGAACTTTTTTTCCTGGATATCCTAAAATATATCTGTAAAGGAAAAAATGCTTTACTACTTCCTATAACAACTTGACTCTTCTAGGCAGCTACAACATCCTTTTAGCCCAGGGTTTGATACTACGGCATTGCCCAACTTCAGATTGAATCCTGATTCCACCTCTTACTAGCCATGTTTCTATGCCTCAATTTTGTTATCTTTAAAGTTGATATTATCATAATACTTACCTCAGAATAATGTTATGAGAATTAAATATAAAAATTCTCAAGATAATGTCTGAATATGTTAAAAGACTCAGTAAATATCATCTATTCATTCTTACATTATCCATCTACTTTGAACTTTACAATGTAATTCACCATACTAACCAACTTAGAGAAGACATATCACATAGAATCTTCATAGAAGTAGAAAAAACTTTTGATAAAATTTAATAACAATTTATGGATAAAAAATCATCAAACAGAAGGTAAAGGAAAATTTTCAACCTCATTAAAGTTTTCTGTTTATTTAAAAGCTAACATCATATTTAATGATGAAAGACTGAATGTTTTCCCCTAACATCAGGAAAAAAAGAAGACTGTGTACTCTCGTCAGTTCTACTGACATTCTACTAAAAGGTCTAGTCAATATAATTAGTATAGATAATAATAATAATGACATTCAAATTGCAACGAAAAAAAGTAGAACTCTGCCCACAGAGAATTTTAGTGAAGATCAATTGATCAGGGTTTCTCTAGAAATAAAATAGATGGGCAGCCTATTGAGTACTGTTTTCCCTATGTAAAAAGTCTAGTAGCCAAAAATTTGACTTCAGTCTCTATGCTGAAGAGTCATACTTTTTCTCACCTTCCCAGAATGATATACTTTGGCTGTGTTTTCCCACTCAAATTTTATGTCAAATAGTAATTTCCAATGTTGGGGGAGGGACCAATGGGAGGTGATTAGATCATGGAGTGATTTTCTCCTTGCTGCATTCATGACAATGAGTGAGTTCTATAAAGATACCTGAAAATGGTAAAGCAACTTTGGAAATAGATAATTGGCAGAGGTTGGAGCAGTTTGGAAAGCTCAGGAGAAGACAGGAAGATGTGGGAAAGTTTGAAACTTCCTAGACACTTGTTGAAAGGTTGTGACCAAAATGCTGATATGAACAACGAAGTCCAGACTGAGGTGATCTCAGATGGAGATGAGGAACTTATCGGGAACTGGAGCAAAGTTCATTCTTGTATGCTTTAGCAAAGAGACTGGTGGCATTTTGCCACTGTCCTAAAGATCCAGGGAACTTTGACCTTGAGATAGATGATTTAGGCTATCTGGCAGAAGAAATTTCTAAGCAGCAAAGCATTCAACATGTGACCTGGTATTTTGGAAAGTGTATACTCATATGCATGAACATAGAGATATCTGAAACTGGAAGGGAAGCAGAGCATAAAAGTTAGGAAAATTTGCTGCCCAGTCATGTGGTAGAAAAGAAAAACCCATTTTCTGGTGAGATATTCAAACCTGCTTCAGAAATTTTCATAAGTAAAGAGGAACCAAATATTGTTAGCCAATACAATGGGGAAAATGTCTCCACAGAGGGGCTAGGGGTCAGAATGATATGGTTTGGCTCTGTGTCCCAACCCAAATCTCATGTCGAGTTGTAATCCCCATGTGTTGGGGAGAGTGACCTGGTGGGAGGTGATTGGATCATGAGAGCAGATTGCTCCCATGCTGTTCTCATGATAATGAGTGACTTCTCATAGGATCTAGTTGTTTTAAAGTATGTAGCACTTCCTCCTTCATGCTCTCTCTCTTCTGCTCCACCATGGTAAGATGTGCTTGTTTCCCTTCTTCTTCTGCCATAATTGTAAGTTTCCTGAGGCCTCCTGGCCATGCTTCCTGTTAAGCCAGTGGAACTGTGAGTCAATTGAATGAATCTCTTTTGTTCATCAATTACCCAGTTCAGGTAGTTTTTATAGTAGATGGGAACAGACTAATACACAGACCTAAGTCATTTCACAGACAAATTGATTCAAGGGAAGGCCTACTTACCCTGAGAAAGGACTTTGTGTTATTACAAGTACAGGTGTCCAAAAGTACCCACCAGAAATATTTCACCAAATATTCAACTGAGATTTGAGGCCATTTGTTAAGTGGATTTGTTGTTGGGGAGCAGAAAATAATCAGAATTTTGGAGAATTATTAGATATCAGCTCTGAATGACACTGATTCTTGTAACCTACTGCTTTAAGTAGGGCCTTAAAGTGGTCAGCTGATAGATGAGATCTTAACTGAAGTTAACTGAAAATGAATTAACTACTCAGTCCATTAGCTGAGTTGGAAATTATTGTCCCTAGCTCCAGAAGGTAACATTTTAATAGATATACTTGAAAACTTGAAGAATGAGTTCTGTCAGTTAGTTCATTCAGTTGGATCTCTGAAGCATGGGGTATAGATCATTATGGAAAGCCAAATGGAAATTCCTGGAACATCCTCTCCCAATAAAGATAGTAAAATTCTGAGAAAATTTTATCAAATAATGCTTCCACCAAAGACTTGAAAGAATAAAAAAGATAAAAAGATATAATAATAACACCCACATTTAATTCACCAATGTGACCTGAGCAGAAGTGAAATAGGTCTTGGAGAATGACCATCGACTATCATAAACTTAAGCAAGTGGTGACTGCAATTTCAGTTGCTTTCCTGATTGTAATACCTCTACCAGAGCAAAATCAACATTATTCCTGCTATAGTATATGTAACTATTGACTGGACAAATGTCTATTTAACCAAAAATTTGTAAGGACTATCAGAAGCAATTCACTTTGAGAACAAAACAGTGTACTGTGACAGTGTTGCCTAAGAGTTATTTCAATTCTTATGTTCTTTGCCATAATATATTCTGCAGAGATCTTAAATGTCTTGAGGTTCCACAAACATTATATTGATCCAATAAATTGATAAAATTATGTTAATTATGAGAAAGGAGTAGCAAGCAATATAAATGTCTTAGTAAGACCTATGCAAACTACAGGATGGAAAGTAAACCCCATAAAAATTTTGGGCCTGCAACCAAAAAGAAGTTTCTAAAGATTTAGTAGTGTTGACAATGTTGAGATATCCCAGCAATATGAAGACAAGTTGTTACACTCTATATTATGTATCACGTATAGGAATCACAATGGTTGGAAGAACTTTTTGGATTCTGGAGGCAACATATCACCTTTGAGTGTTTCAATTTGACTTATTTAAAGATCACTGATAAAGCTGTCAGTTTTGAGTGGGGACCTGAGCAAGGCAATGCTTTAGAGCAAGTTTCTGCTGCAGCACAAAACACTCTACTGGCCCTTATGAATCAGGAAATTTAATTATATCTAAAGTGTTCATTGCAAATAGGTTGCTATAGAACCCTCTGGAAGGAACTAATTGGAAAAATCACGGTACAGAAGTCTAGGACTTTGGAGTTAATCTATGTCATCTCCTTCAGATAAGCCATTTCCTTTTTATAAATAGAATCAGGTCTACTAATAAGCTTTAGTAGATAGTAGACACCTAATCATGACACACTAGGTAACCAAGTAGCCTGACCTTTGCATCATGAGATTCTCTAAGTTAACAGAACTATGTGCTGTGAACCTGGTTATACACTTGGTTCCAATAGAAAATTGGCCCTAAATCCATTTCTTCTAGATTTTCTAGTTTATTTGCGTAGAGGTGTTTCTAGTATTCTCTGATGGTAGTTTGTATTTCTGTGGGATCAGTGGTGATATTCCTTTATCATTTTTATTGCATCTATTTGATTCTTCTTTCTTTTCTTCTTTATTAGTCTTGCTAGTGGTCTATCAATTTTGTTGATCTTTTCAAAAATCCAGCTCCTGGATTCATTGATTTTTGAAGGGTTTTTTGGATAAATTCCTTGACACATACACTCTCCAAGACTAAACCAGGAAGAAGTTGAATCTCTGAATAGACCAATAACAGACTCTGAAATTGAGGCAATAATTAATAGCCTACCAACTAAAAAAAGTCCAGGACCAGATGGATTCATAGCCGAATTCTAACAGATACAAAGAGGAGCTGGTACCATTCCTTCTGAAACTATTCCAATCAATAGAAAAAGAGGTAATTTTCCCTAACTCATTTTATGACGCCAGCATCATCCTGATACCAAAGCCTGGCAGAGACACAACAAAAAAAGAGAATTTTAGACCAATATGCCTGATGAACATCAATGCAAAAATCCTCAATAAAATACTGGCAAACTGAATCCAGTAGCACCTCAAAAAGCTTATCCACCATGGTCAAAGGGGCTTGCTTCATCCCTGAGATGCAAGGCTGGCTCAGCATATGCAAATCAATAAATGTAATCCAGCATATAAACAGAACCAAAGACAAAAACCACATGATTATCTCAGTAGATGCAGAAAAGACGTTTGACAAAATTCAACAGCCCTTCATGCTAAAAACTCTCAATAAATTAGGTATTGATGGGATGTATCTCAAAATAATAAGAGCTATCTATGACAAACCCACAGCTAATATCATACTGAATGGGCAAAAACTGGAAGCATTCCCTTTGAAAACTGGCACAAGACATGGATGCCGTCTCTCACCACTCCTATTCAACATAGTGTTGGAAGTTCTGGCCAGGCCAATCAGGCAGGAGAAAGAAATAAAGGGTATTCAATTAGGAAAAGAAGAAGTCAAACTGTCCCTGTTTGCAGATGACATGATTGTATATCTAGAAAATCCCATCATCTCAGCCCAAAATCTCCTTAAGCTGATAAGGAACTTCATCAAAGTCTCAGGATACAAAATCAATGTGCGAAAATCACAAGCATTCTTATACACCAGTAACAGACAAACAGAGAGCCAAATCATGAGTGAACTCCCATTCACAATTGCTTCAAAGAAAATAAAATACCTAGGAATCCAACTTACAAGGGATGTGAAGGACCTCTTCCAGGAGAACTACAAACCACTGCTCAACTAAGTAAAAGAGGATGGCCAGGTGTGGTGGCTAATGCCTGTAATCCCTGCACTTTGGGAGGCCAAGGTGGGTGGATCATGAGATCAGGAGATCGACACCATCCTGGCTAACACAATGAAACCCCGTCTCTACTAAAAATACAAAAAATTAGCCAGACATGGTGGTGGGCACCTGTAGTCCCAGCTACTTGGGAGGCTGAGGCAGGAGAATGGCATGAACCTGGGAGGCGGAGCTTGCAGAGGGCCAAGATCGCACCACTGCACTCCAGCCTGGGTGACAGAGTGAGACTCTGTCACAAAAAAAAAAAAAAAAAAGAAAAGAAATAAAAGAGGACACAATCAAATGGAAGAACATTCCATGCTCATGGATAGGAAGAATCAATATCGTGAAAATGGCCATACCGCCCAAGGTAATTTATAGATTCAATGCCATCCCCATCAATGGTAAAAGAAACCAATGACTTTCTTCACAGTATTGGAAAAAACTACTTTCAAGTTCATATGGAACCAAAAAAGAACCCGCATTGCTAAGTCAATCCTAAGCCAAAAGAATAAAGCTGGAGGCATCATGCTACCTGACTTCAAACTATACTATGAGGCTACAGTAACCAAAACAGCATGGTACTGGTACCAAAACAGAGATATAGATCAATGGAACAGAACAGAGCCCTCAGAAATAATACCACACATCTGCAACCAACTGATCTTTGACAAACCTGACAAAAACAAGAAATGGGGAAAGGATTCCCTATTTAATAAATGGTGCTGGGAAAACTGGCTAGCCATATATAGAAAGCTGAAACTGGATCCTTTCCTTACACCTTATACAAAAATTAATTCAAGATGGATTAAAGACTTAAATGTCAGACCTAAAACCATAAAAACCCTAGAAGAAAACCTAGGCAATACCATTCAGGACATAGGCATGGGCAATGACTTCATGTCTAAAACACCAAAAGCAATGGCAACAAAAGACAAAATTGACAAATGGGATCTAATTAAACTGAAGAGCTTCTGCACAGCAAAAGAAACTACCATCAGAGTCAACAGGCAACCTCCAGAATGGGAGAAAATTTTTGCAATCTACTCATCTGACAAAGGGCTAATATCCAGAATCTACAAAGAACTCAAACAAATTTACAAGAAAAAAAAAAAAAAAAAAAAGTGGGTGAAGGATATGAACAGACACTTTTCAAAAGAAGACATTTTTTGCAGCCAAAAGACACATGAAAAAATGCTCATCATCACTGGCCATCAGAGAAATGCAAATCAAAACCACAATGAAATATCATCTCACACAAGTTAGAATGGGGATCATTAAAAAGTCAGGAAACAACAGGTGCTGGAGAGAATGTGGAGAAATAGGAACACTTTTACACTGTTGGTGGGACTGTAAACTAGTTTAACCATTGTGGAAGATAGTGTGGTGATTCCTCAAGGATCTAGAACTAGAAATACCATTTGACCCAGCCATCCCATTACTGGGTATATACCCAAAGGAATATAAATCATGCTGCTATAAAGACATATGCACACATATGTTTATTGCAGCACTATTCACAATAGCAAGGACTTGGAACCAACCCAAATGTCCATCAGTGACAGACTGGATTAAGAAAATGTGGCACATACACATCATGGAATACTATGCAGCCATAAAAAAGGATGAATTCATGTCCTTCATAGGGACATGGATGAAGCTGGAAACCATCATTCTCAGCAAACTATCGCAAGGACAAAAAACCAAACACCACATGTTCTCACTCATAGGTGGGAATTGAACAATGAGAACACTTGGACACAGGAAGGGGAACATCACACACTGGGGCCTGTTGTGTGGTGGGGGGAGTGGGGGATAGCATCAGTAGATATACCTAATGTAAATGACGAGTTAATGGGTGCAGCACACAAAAATGGCACATGTATACATATGTAACAAACCTGCACGTTGTGCACATGTACTCTAGAACTTAAAGTATAGTAAAATAAACATATATATAAATATATATATATATATATATATATAAAGAAAATTGACTCTAAATAAGAAGATATACAGTTTCACAGAATGGTTAGTTGGAATCCTGGAAGAAAAAAGATTAGAACATATGGACAAAAAGCTATGGGGAGGAATCATGTGGATGGACATATGAGAGTAAGCAAAGTGTGAAGAATTTTTAATTGCATATTAATTTTCAAAAGAGATCTGCATCATAGATGCACTAAAAACAAACAACAACAAAAGAACAGCAAGTAGACAAACTAACTCAACCTGTTAATATTAACCAGCTTCTGTCTTTTCGCCCCTGTCTTTACCTCCATTGTACCAATGCTGGTAAAATGAAGACATAAATACATTTATTATGAAGGGATGAAGGCTAAATAATATGCAGGGGCTCAAGCACATGGAATCTCCATCACCAACAATGATCTTTTCTCTGGCTGCTACTGAATATTAAATCTATCAGCAGAAGCAACATTAAGCCCCAATGCAACACTGTTACTTGAAGCAACCAATGAGTCACTCATTAGCAAATTAATTATTTTAGAGCCCATCTGTGAAGCATAGCTAATAATATTGATTGGAATTAATACAAATTCAAACTATGGAAATTTAATTTATTATTATGTTTATTATTTTGCTTACAAGCCAGTAGCCATCACTAACATCCAAGGGCTTAAAATGCATTTGATATGCTTTCATAAAATACTAATTAACATAGCCTCCATAACAAGAAGTCCACTTGTTACCAAAAGAAATGTTGAATGGGCCAATCTATTGGTCTTATCATTGTACCCAGGAAGTGCCTGGCTGATAAAACATTGAAATAACCATTTCTTATGTGCAGCTTAGGAGCTAGCTTGGGTTTATGCACTGGAGTGAGGGGATGTCCATCATATCAAAAAATGTGACATAAAGTCTAAATCAAAAGCCATCATATGATGTTGTATCCTAAGTTGGCAGAATATTATCATTTGGGAAATGAGAGATAGAAATGAAATTATTCTCACCATCACTTCCAGTAATTTAGTTGAAAAAAATTTGTTCTCCATACTCATGTATAATGGCCTTATAGGTCTAGAGTTCTTCCTTCCCAATGGAGGAATGCTTATACATGGCCATATTAAGAATTCTATTAAACTTCAAGTTAAACTGTGACCCATTCACTCCTACCTCCATTTTTACCAAGAAACCAGGAGGCAAGGAAAAAAGTTGCAATCTTGGCAAAGGTAATTAATTCCAATTATCAAGAGGTTGCAGAGCTGTTCTAATGTAATGTGTACAGAATTTGTCATTTCAAAACCATGATTATTTCATAGAGTAAATATTGGTACTTTTTATAGAGCTTAAAGTAGACAATAGCGTAAATTAAAGTTTATGAATGTGGAATCTTAAGTTCTTAATTTTGGTGGTAAATTGACAATGTAGCAGTGAAGAGGTAAGAGGGGTATAATAACCAGGGGCTTAGACACCACTTCATTAATTCTGATTCACCCCACCAGATAAGCAACCTAGAGTAGAGTTGCAAGAAAAAAGTGAATGGATCATAAGATGGATGGTAAAAGAAGGAGGTGTTGAATATCAAATAATGCCTCAAAACCAAATGCAGCCTTGGGAGCTATAGTTGTCCCACTAATTTTTCTGAGATAAGTTTCACCAGAAAGGGAATAAACTAGAATCCCTAAGTAGTCACTACTAAACAGGGATAAACTTTTTCAATAAGTAAATGAATTTTAGCAACTCAAAAGAATTGTAGTTAACATCGTGGTAAGCCACCAAGATAAGGATGAAAGCATTTATTCCTCCATTTCCTGAAAGTGTAGACTGCTTATTGTTCACATCGGAGACTCTCTTCAGGAACTGTCTTCAGCCAAAGAGAGTTTGGAAACATCACTCTTCCTGGGATCAGACCAATCTTAACACTGGTGGCTGTGTAGTTATAAAGTTCATCTTCTTGCCTTAATTTGGACAACTCTACTAGCTCTAGAAACTTCCATGTTATTAGCCAAATACATGATAGTTCAATCTCTCACTCTTTCGCTCTTTCTCTGATTTGCTCTTCTTATTTTCTCATCGGTATAGTTTTTAAGAACAATTCCTAATAAACTTTTCACATACAAACTCCATTTTGGAGTCTGTTGTTTGGAAAAATCTATGTTGGAATTGTGGCTCATAATACTTACCTTAAAATAGTAGATTGTAATTTGATTATAATTGCACTAAAAAATTTATTTGAAATTTGAATTTTAGAATGTAAGATAGCAATATCTTCTATAACAAAAAGTTATTTGTGTTAGTTTTATGTTGTGCAGCAAATTATGACAACCTCAGTGGCTTATAACAATATTTGTGTATGATCTCACCGCTTCCACAAATCAGAAGTCCAAGTACAGGTTACTGAGTCTTCTATTCAGGTTCTCACCAGGCTTTAGTCAAGTTGTTGGCCAGGGCTGTAATCTGATCTGAGGTTTTTAAGTCATCTTTCAAGCTCCTGTTTGTTGGTAGAATTCAGTTATTTGTGTTGTAAAAGAACTTTACTTTTCTTGTTACTTATCAGTCAATAATACCTGTCAGCCTAAGGAGGATGATACCAGGTTATTCCACATGACCCCTTTCATAGGTTCTCTTTCACTGTAATGGCTTACTTACTCAAGGTCACCAGGTCGAAAGAATTCCTCTGATGCTTCACCTTTTTTTTTTTTAAGTACTCTCCTGATTAGGTAAAGCCCACCCAGGAAAATCTTCCTTCTGATTCACTCAAGGCAACTGATTAATAACAAACAACTCATGGGAGAAATATCCCAACATAGTCCTAGTTTCTTTTTTTTTTTATACTCAAGGTGCAGGGAGTGTTTTACACAAGAGGAGAGTAATAAAAGTATGAATCACTGGGTGCCAGAATTCTGCCTACCACAATATTTACTTATCTTCCCTTCATCTGATTATGTGATTTTGAAAATGTTGTCCTTAATAAGTTAGAGGATATTAAATTTCACAAATGAACCATAGAGAGCAAATGGAATGAAAGTGCTCAACGATTGTTATTGCCGTAATTGAACTGTAGGTAAATTTCTCTGAGAAAGAAAGAAAGTAATGGAGAGCAAGAGTAAGGAAGAAAGTAAACAAAGGTAAAGGGGAAAAGGAGGAGAGAAAAAAGAAACAAAAACTATTAGACTGAGTTATCTTCTGTAATGCTGTCGGAAAGTTTATTACTTTCCAAGATTGCTTACACTAGAAAGACAAAAAGCTAAAAGTGGCAACATTTAAGTTTCCAGAAGCAATTTATGATATAGTATAATGTGTCATCCTTCCCACTTTCATGGTTAATTTTGCAATGTAACGACCAGAGGAAATAAACTCAAAAAATTTATTTTGTCTCTTGGTCCCTGCAGTTTATTCCTTACCATAGCATAGGAGTGATTTGCCAAGTGAATGAGTTCTGCATAAGAAATTGTCCATGCTCCACCTGTCTCTTGGCATTTGATTCCAAATTTACCAGCAGGAACGACATCACCCTACTCTGATGTCCAGCCCATGAAGGTTTTTGTGTGGCAAGCCTATGGTTGTCCACTTCTCACTAGTTCTGAATTTGGAAAATAGAGACAAAAATACTAATCACTGGCTCCCTAAATTATCAAAAACCATTAAAAAAGCATTTAGTTCATGTGCATATGTAATTATAAAGGCCAAGTGGAAAATTCCTAGAAGATCAAGTCCACATGCTTTTTAATTTTGAGAAAGGTTAATAGCTTTAAAATGTTGTCTTTCAATTTCTGAATTCTGTACAATTATCAAAGAGATGCATTTTAATCTTTTAATAGTTTTTTTTTTCAACTTTGTTAGTTATGCATGCTTTGCATCTGTTTTCACAGCTGTTAACCACTGTGTCCTCAGATTGCTTTTCTGGACTGCATTTTTTTAAAAAAATTATTTTTCTGTGCTCCTCATTAGTACTCTAATTTTGTATCATGGAGTGAATTTCCACTTCTGAACTGATGGTATGCTAATTTCCAAAGCCCTGGACATAATTTCCAAAGCCCAAAGCCCTGAGACTTTTGCTCAATGTCATATTTACTGTAAGGCATCAAAGTTTGACTACCAGGTAAATGATTATCTGTTAATATTGGATAAACTAAGTTGCTTTTAGAAGTTTTTTGACATAGCTACTATATCTACATCCTAATTCTATCAAATTCTTAGAGAATAGCAAATTGATGTCCCCATTGTGTTAACTGCATTATTATTTATAGGATTCTATTATATCTCTTCATAAAAGTAACACTAGGTACAATGATAAAGGTGACACAACTATTATTATGCCTACATAACTGAATATATGGTTAATGCATGGCTATTACAAATTTAGATTTTAAAGCTATTTCATATTATTTGTGAATATTTACAAAGTCTTATCATTACATCAGTTTTTAACAACATTCTAAGTAGCACTGCTTTTTAGAAATTAGTATTTCAAGGCAAAATTTTAATTATCATCTAGGCTTAGAAAGCGAACCTAATATGGTTTCATACATTTCTCCCTGTTGTCTTATCTGGCTGCACTGATTTATTGATTAAAATACTTGATAGTCTTTGATCTCTTACAACCTGAATTTATTTTTGCTATATGGATGATTACTTTTTCTCATCAAAGAGCTCTAGAGATAGGCATGCTGTACTTGTAATATATATAATTCCAAATGAAACTATAATGCAAAATTTATAAATAACCTAATAAATATCTTAAAAATTAACATGCTTTATGATATGTGGGTAGTTTACAATTCTAAAATATTTATTTGCATTCAGTAAATTTAATGAAAATTAGGAATTTACTGCATTAATGTATCATTCATTTAACAAATATTTTAACTGTATGTATGATGCTAAAACAGGTAAATTACAATACTACATTTCAAAAGTTTTTATATCAAGTGATTTATTCATCATGCTTACTTTATAAAGATGTATGCTGGCCAGGCACCGTGGCTCACGCCTGCAATCCCAGCACTTTGGGAGGCCGAGGCAGGTGGATCACCTGAAGTCGAGAGTTCGAGACCAGCCTGACCAACGTGGAGAAACCCCGACTCTACTAAAAATACAAAAATTAGCCAGGCATGGTGGCACTTGCCTGTAATCCCAGCTACTCAGGAGGCTGAGGCAGGAGAATCGCTTGAACCCAAGAGGCGGAGTTTGCAGTGAGCCGAGATCATGCCATTGCACTACAGCCTGGGCAACAGAAGAGAAACTCCATCTCAAAATAAATAAATAAATAAATAAATAAATTTAATTAAATAAAAAAGATGTATGCTGTAATGCACTGTTGTTACTATTTCTAGGTTAAATAAAGTTTTTACTGCATTAAAAATTACAATTTATATAAAACTCATAACCCTGGAGTCTATGGCAAACTGCTTTTGTTGATTCTCTTCAAAAGCCCATTCATTCATTAATGCATATTCATTCAACAAATATGAAGTTTTATTCTGTGCAAGATATCCCACTAGACATAAAGATACATCAGTGAACTACATAGCTGTGGTACTTAATTTCATGACATTTCAAGTAGCTAATCAAAAAAACTATATTTTACAAATGTGGAACCTCGAGCTTATACTGTTGAAGCCATGTGTTCAATCTCCAAATCGAATGCATCCTTTCTTATAATTTCATTTTATTGGCACTCCTAGTGCTATTGAGCAGACCGTACCATTTGAGTATATAATACTAACAATAAAACTGTTATTTATTCTTCATTTTGTCCGAGTCTACTCCTCTATGAAGATATTCAGAGCAATTGCTTCTTTTTAACACATTTAGTCTATGCCCGTACTTCATACTGCTATAGCCTTGCTTATTAATTTACCCAGTTTTTACATAGATATTTACCTGGTATGCCTCTCTTTTCCTGCATTAAGACTCTACCTAACTCTCCCAGAAAACACACTTCTTCAATTCCCTATCATCACATAAATAGGTATTTTTCTGTCCACATAGGTAAAATCTACTTTGACCTATTTTTTTCTCACCTTTTGTGAATATTTTCTTTACATTTTTTAATCTGCCTTCAAGAAATGGCTCCTAGTGTATTAAGAAATAAGGCTTTTAAGGGAAAAAATAATTATAGATAGTTATGGAAAAATTTATATCCAAATGTGTTTTTTCATTTTTTTATATATTTTTATTCATGCGGTTTATTTATTGTCAACTTACCATGTGAAATCTCAGCATATAAAAACTCTTTTAATCTTTATGTATATATTTATTTTATTTTCCTAATGTATTCATTTCAGAAAATGGGCTCCAGTATAGTTGTGGCTTCAGTTATTTTCTCGAGAAAAATTTTCCGTAATTCCTAACTCCATTTTGTATTCTAGAGACAAACCATTGGGGGTGTACATAGGAATCAGAACCATTTTTTATGTATTCAGAGTCAGACTTATAATTGACCTTCTAAGATTATTTTCATATCAGCTTCCTCTTTGCCAATACATTTCCGTTTTTTCTATTTTGACTATTTGTTCTCATTCATGTCTGCGTAATACTCAGCACCAACACTTGTCATTTCTTTCTTTATGCGTTTCACCTTATTTATAGCCATGTGTGAACATAAAATAAACAATGGATGTTCTACTTTACTAGACAAATTTAATTCTAAAAATACAAGTACATTTCCCCTTTCATAATTTGAATAGTTATACTATTTGCTCATTAAACCAAACTCTTATGGTAACTTTAAAGATACTTTTAAATAGTTAATAACTTGGTTATTAAAAAGACAGGAGACAAATTAATAAATAATATTTCAAATTTACAGAATTAGATTGTTCTGATGAAAAAACTTACAAAGATAGAAATTTAAAAAACCTAATCATTTTCTTTCTCCTAACTTGAAGATTTTAAATCTTTGCTTATGATTATTGAAATATCATGTCTAATATCCATATAATGAATTTAATATGTTCTCTTTTGTTGTTTTTGGTGTCATTAATAAATACTTGAATAATAGGAAAAATGCATTAGTCTCTTGGATTTACTTAATAATATGTCAGCGATCTTCTGATCCTCTGATTTTCTAGGTTATATTTTGGAAATTTACTTGTAAGTTCAGTCACTGCTTACAGAAAGGGGAATATATGAGACTTCGAGCCTGATTCCTCTTAAGAATAATGTCTAATTCTTTTTAAAATAATGGAGAACACATAAACAAGAACATTATAATTTTTGAACAAAATAAATATTTCAATAAGATAGTGAAGATTAGAATTTATCCTTGGTTGGTTGAATGCACCCTTCCTTTTTCATAGCAACACCGTGGATCATTTTTAATTTGTAGATATAAAACAAAATCTACAATCTAAATGGAAAGATAAAGTGGTTTGCTTAGTAATATGAAACGTTGACTATGGGCAACATTTTATATCTGTAATCTGTAAGTTATTCATCTGAAATTTACAATTATGAATGTAGTATTCATTGAACTTGAAAATCATTGCTAATTCTGTGTGTATGTTGTATGTATGCATTTATGCACTTCCACAATTGCACAGACCTGTGTATGAGACTGTTCGGGTTCAAAAGATTTCCTGAAGGAGATTAAAAGCCCAACTGAAAGAGAGTAAAACAGAAGTGGATATGGATCTTTACCCCAGGCTGGTAAAGGAAAAAAAGAATCTTGTCTTTGATTTTCAAGGTCTAGTGTGGAATCTACTATTAAGGTTCTCAAATATCTATTAGGTATTACAACACAGTGAATAATTATGTATTAATTAAAAAATGCTATTACTTGAATGGTTGTGTCCCTTTACAATGTATATGTTGAAATTCTAACCCCTAGCTGGTGATATTAGGAGGTCGGGCTTTGAGGAAGTGATTAGGTCATGAAGGCAGAGGCCCTTCGAATGGGATTAATGCCCTTATAAAAGAGGCCTAAGGGATCTTATTTGTTCCCTTTCACTATGTCAGGACACAGTGAGAAGGTCTCATTTATGAACCAGGAAACAAGTCCTAACCAGACATCTTGATTATGGACTTCCCAGCCTTCTGAACTCTGACAATATTAGCACAAATGGAAGTTAAGAAAACACGTGGTAGTAGATAGAGGTACTCTTGGAAAAAATATATTAACATTATTTTCTGTTTATTATTTCATCCTTTGTTATAATCTTAGACAATATAAACATATGTGCATCTTTCATAATATAACTTGACCATGCTGTGTAGATAAAGTTATAGTAGTAAACTAATTTTATCATTAAAAAGTAAATCTAAGTTTAACTTCTTAAAAATTGATGTTATATATATATGAAAGTTTATAAACTTGCATGTATTTAGTACTGAAAATAGTTTACATATATCATTATGTACGTTAGATGACGTGTTTGTGCAAAATAAAAAACTTGTAATATTCTATTATTTCATAATAATGACATAATTTGGTTTACAAATGAAAATTTTACAATATACATTCTGAACTACATATAATCTTCTATTAACAATAATGCAAAATATGCCTATTATCTCATTAATCCTTAACTTAAACTTTCAATCCCCTTCTTTTAGAAGTTCTTAAATTAAAGGTGTATTACGTTGTCAGCTAGGTGTGGTGGCTCATGCCTGTAATCCCAGCACTTTGGGAGGCCGAAGCAGGAGGATCACTTTATGTTAGGAGTTCGAGACCAGTCTGGGCAACATGGGGAAACCCCATCTCTACTAAAAATACAAAAATTAACTGGGCGTGGTGGTGCATGCCTGTAATCCCAGCTAATTGGGAGGCTGAGGCTGGAGAATCGCTTGAACCTAAGAGGCGAAGTTTGCAATAAACCAATATCGCACCACTGCACTCCACCCTGGGCAACAGAGCAAGACTCTGTCTCAAAACAAAACTCCATCTCAAAAAAAAAAAGAAAAAAAAAAAAAGAAAGAAAGAAAGATAAAGTATTGAATTCTCAAGTTTGAAAACATGAATTGACTTGCAAAATCAAATAAAAATATTTTGATTCTATATTAAAATCTTCAGTTAAAGGCATTTGAAGAAGATAGGGAATTAATTAATAGAATTAGAAATATTTCAAAAGCAGAGTACTTTTAGAAATAAATTATTGTAATAGTAGTAGATAACATTCTCTGATTTTTATGGCAATCATATAAGCAATTTGCTTGTCTCCCTTTTAATTCTGTCTATACACTTTACCCCTCATGGCAATTTTAAAATAGAGATCAAACCTGCTTTTATTAATAATGTGAATGAATGCTTTTCAAAATCACTACACCACACAAAAGTTATGAACGACTGACAAATATTCATGAATTTGACACCATTTTATTACACAAAAAATTTATAGTGTATTCTGAAATTGTTACCATGAAAAGTGATTTAGGGCCTTTTTTCTCTTATTGTTCATAGGAAAAAATCTAATATTTAATATACTTATGTCAGTTTTTAAAAATAACAAATAAATTGAACATTAGTGAAATTATATAACTGATGTCTAAATTGTCAATATTGCAAAACATTTTTAATTATTTAAGTACATGTTTACTCTGTTCTTATACTAAAAACGGTTTTCATTCTCTTGTTTCTATTAAAATAATTCTAATGTACTAAAATTATTTAATGATTTATATGACTTCAGTGTACTTCTATTTTTTTAAATGATAAAGAAATATATTTATTTATGTATAAGGTGGTCTAGATTCATTGGATTAGAATTAAAACACTACTATTATCAGATTCTCTTTCAATAAGCCTTGAAATAAGGCATGCAATGTTTTATAATCAAGTCATCTATTTTCCATAAAATTATGAATTATCAATGTCTGAATTTATATCAATTTTAAGATAGAACTAGTAGAAATATACTTTATTAAGTATAATAAAATATTCTAACAATAGTTTTGACATTTAATTGGTAATTTGACATAACAAAAAACTAATCAAGAAATACATAAAAATAATTTCAAATTCCCAGAGAGATTTGGAAAAATCAATTACTTACAAAGGACAATAAAAGCTAAATTGAAGGAAGAAATGGGAAATAAAACTATTTAATATTATATGTTAAAATCCTGAAAATCATTATGGTTATAAAATCACTAACAAAGGTAGTATATCAGTGCATCGTAGTAAACACAAAGTTATAATTAAAAGTTGAAGAGATACATTATATTTTATCTCTCTGGGGTTCAACTTCGAGTTTTAAAAAATGACTCAGAGGAGCAAAGTTTTTTTGCAATTTTACTTTGTTGGTTGTCCTAAATAAATATCTTCTTTATTGTATACTTGAAGTTTGCTTGTAGAGTAGATTTTAAGTGTTCTCACCACAAAAATGGTGATTATGTAAGGAGATGGATATGTTAATTAACTTGGCTGTGCTAGTCATTCACCATGTATATGCATATAAAGTAGCATACTGTATACCTTAAATATATGTAATTTCCATTAAAAAAGAAAGAAAAAATGCTCAGAAATAGTTTATTTAAAGAAAAGTATATTTATTAAGATATAAAACATGCAGATAAATATGGCCAAGAAATCTATAAACAAAGTGTTTAGTCAAGCTTAAATTTATGACAAGTTAATGCTTTACTTGGCTTAAATCAGAAAGTCTTAATAGATTTAAAGAAATCTTGTTTTAAAAATGAAATGATTATAGAACTTAAATGCTTTAAGCCACTAGAATATTTTACATTATTTTTCAGTTGTGGGTTGTTTTAAATGACAGTTTTATTGAGAAATAATTGTCCCAACATAAAATCTATCCTTTTAAACATACAATTCAATTTTGAAAATATATTCAGAGTTGTGTAACCTTCAACACTATGTCACTATATAAAAATTTTAACACCTGAAAACGAACCCCTATACTCATTAGTAGTTACTCCTAATTTTCCCCTATACCCATGCCCCGTAAATCACTAATCTACTTTCTGTTCCTATGGATTTTTCTATTCTGGACATTTAAATGTAATCATACAACGTGAGGCATTTTGTGTCTAGATTATTTCCCTTAGCATAATGACATAATTTATTTTTATTTTAATTTAGTTTAAAGTATGGCTATGTTATAGCATGCATATTTCATTCATTTTAATAGACAGAATATTCCATTGTATGGACATACCACGCTTTACGCATAAGTCAGTTTAAAGATATTTGTGTTACTTACACTTTTTGACTATTACAAAGAGTGTGTATTTTTTTCTTGGGTATACGCCCGGGGTGGAATTACAGGGTCATATGGGAAATCTCTGATTAACTTTCATAGAATTTTCAGTTTTTCAAAGTGGCTGCATATTTTCAATCTAGCAGTGTATAATGGGTTCTATTTCTACCAACACTCCTCTACATTTTATTGTTTTATTTGTTTTAGCCATCCTAGTGTGTGTGAAGTGGTATTTCATTGTGATTTTGATAGTGATATTGAGCTCATTTTCATGGGCTAATGTGCCATTTGTTTGTCTTCTTTGGAATAATGTATATTATTGACATATAATTGGCAATTTTATTTAACAAAAAACTAAACAAATCTTTTCCCCTTCAGGTCATTTACCCAAAAATTGCTGTTGTTTAAGAATTATATATTTCGGAATTAAGTACCTTTGAAAACATACTTTGTAAATATTTTATCCTATGCTTTGAGCCATCTTTTGATTGTGTGGACTTGTCCTATAAAGCACAAAAGTTGTTTTTCTTCTTTTTTTTAATTTTGGTTATGCCCATTTACCTATTTTTCTTTTCTCACTTGTACTTTTGATGGCACACATTAAAAAAAAACCATTGCTTAATTCAAAGTCATGAACATTCACTTCTTTTTTTTTTTTTTGAAGCTTTTTTTAGTCTTAACTCTTACTCTCAGGTCAGTGTTTAACTTTCAGGTGATTTTTGTATATTGTGTGATATACACTGCACATTTAGTCTTTTGCTTGTGGATACTAGATTGTCCCATGATGGTTTGTACAAGATTTGTGCAGGGTGTATTAAAAAGTATCATAGAAATAAATTGGAGAAAACAGAAATAAATGAAAAAACTCACAAGATTCATGAACTGGAAAAATTGATATCGTTAAGATGGCAATACTTCTCTAATTGATTTACAAAGTCAAAGCAATTTATACCAAAATCTCAGATAGTTTGGCAGAAACTGATAAATTAATCACAAATTAGGAAACTCGGGGAACCCTGAATATCAAAAATTGACCAAATAACCCTTTAATAAACAAAATTAGAGTGCTCACACTTCCCAATTTCAGAATTTACTTTATGGTTACACTAATTAGGATAGTATGGCACTGACATTTGGATGGATATATAGAACAATAGAATAGAATTCAGATTCTATTTCTTCTTAGGTCAGTTTTGGCACTAGGTATCTTTGTATAGGTTATTCATATCTTTTAGGTTACCTAATTTGTTATTATAAAATTTTTCATAAAAATACTGTATAACTTTTTTTATATCTGTAATGTCAGTAGCAATGCCTCCTGTTTTAATCCTGATTTTAAGTCTTTCTTTTTTCTTGATCAGTCCAGCTAGATTTATTAATTTTCTTGATTTTCCAAGAAATAAAATTTTATTGATTTTTTCTATTATGGATTACTTTCTCTTTTATTTCTATGTTTATATTTATACTTTCTTTTTTTTCTAGTTTCTTAAGTAGGAAGATTAGAAAGCCACATTTCTTATCATTTTCGCTCTATTCTTCAAGTTTTGGTGCATTGTGGTTGTATTCTCATTTATCTCAAAGTATTTTTGAATTTTACTACTGATTTCTTCTTTGACTCATTAGTTACTTAGTAGTATGTTAATTTGTACATTTTTATAAATTTCCAAATGTCTATCTATGATTGATGTCTAATTTCATTTCACTGTGGTTCAAGAATATACTTTGTATAATGTTAATCCCTTACAATTTTTAATTTATTGAGACCCTTTCTAATGACTTAACATATGGCCTATGGCAAATGTTTCCTGTGCCCTTAAGTGAATGTTTATAACTCTTTTACTGACTGAAACAAAATAAGCCAATTAAGTTTCATTGGTTTATATTGTATCTTAATCTATGTGTGTTGCTGTAAAAGAATATATGAGGCTGGGTGATTTATATATAAAAGAGGGTTATTTTGCTCACAGTTATGTAGGCTGTACAGGAAGGTTGGTGATGGCATCTGAATCTAGTGAGAGACTCAGGCTGTTTCTACTCATGGCGGAAGGTGAAGGGGAGCCAGTGTGTGCAAATCATATGGCAAAAGATGAAGCAAGAGCGACAGAGTGGAGATGCCAGACTCTTTTTAACAATTGGCTCTCAAGAGAACTAGCAGAGTGAGAGCTCACTTATCCCCACCCCAGGGAAGGAATTAATCTATGAGAATCCAACCCCCTCATAACTCAAACACCTCCCATTAGGCCCCATCTCCAACCTCAAGGAATCAAATTTCAACCTGAGGTTTGGGAAAACAAACATCCAAAATATAGAATATTGCTTTTCAAATCTTGTTTTTCCTCTTTTCTTCCACCTAGTAATTTTTCGAAGTGCATTAGTTAAGCCTCTGTTATGGTTTGGCTGTGTCCCCATCCAAATCTCATCTTGATTTGTACTCCGACAATTCCCATATGTTGTGGGAGGGAGCTGGTGGAAGATAATTTGAATCATGGGGACAGTTTCCCCCATATTGTTCTTGTGTAGTGAATAAGTGTCACGAGATCTGATGGTTTTATCAGGGGTTTCTGCTTTTGCATCTTCCTCATTTCTCTTGCCTCTGCCATGTAGGAAGTGCCTTTAACGTCCCGCCATGACTCTGAGGCCTCCCCAGCCATGTGGAACTTTAAATCTAATTAAACCTCTTTTTCTTCCCAGTCTCAGGTATGTCTTTATCAGTAGTGTGAAAACAGACTAATACATCCTCCAACTATTACTGTCAAATTGTTTATTTCTCCAATGAATTCTGTCCGTTTTTGCTTCATATATTTTAAGCTTCTGTGGCTAAGTGCATATATCTTCATAATTATAAATTATAAACTGCTAGTGAATTGACTCCTTGTGATTTGGCACTTTCATCATTTTAAATTTCCTTCTTGGTCTCTAAAACAATAAAACAATGTTTTTCTTAAATGTTACTTACTTTTTTCCTGATATTACCATTATTACTCCAGCTCTTTTTTTGTATGTTCCACGGTCTATGATTTATCAGTTCTTTCATTTTCAAGCTATTGAATCTAAAGTTTGTCTCCTGTAGAAAACATATACTTGGGTTATTTTTTTCTGATTCTTCTAATCCCTGTCTTTCAATTGAAATGTTTAGTTCGATCACATTTAACAAAACTATTATTTTGCTATTTGTTTTTTGTATGTCTGATGAATTTTTAAGTGTTAGTCCTCCATTTTTTCTTGTGTTAAATAAATATTTATTTTCTAAAATACCATTTTAATTTCCTTCTTTTTTTACATGTTTGTGAGCTATTTATTTAGTGGCTTTCTTGATAATTAAAATTACCAACTTAGTTTAATCCAATTTCAATTAACACAAACTTAATTTCAAATTATACAAAAAATTACAGTAGTATAGCTCTATTTCCTCTCTTCTATCATATCATTGTCATGCAAATTATATATTTATGCATTATCAACCTTTCAGCTTAGTTTTATACTTATTACTTTATTACTGTTTTTTAATACAAATAGCAAGATAAATTATTTACAAAAAAATACATTAATATAGTGTTTTATATTTATCTGTGTAATTATACTTACCAATGCCGTTTATGTCTTCATAAAAATTTGAGTTATAGTCTACTGTCCTTTCATTTCAGGAAAAACTGTTTTTAGTATTTCTTGCAGGATGTGTCTTCTAGTGATAGAATCTCTGGGTTTTGTTTATATGGAAATCTTTCTGTTTCTCTCTCCTCTGTGTGTGTGTGTGTGTGTGTGTGTTATTTTTAAGGATAGTTTCAATGAATAAAGAATTGCTGGTTGGCAGTCTTTTATCATGTGGAATATGTCATCCACTGCATTAGAAAACTGACTGATTTCTAAAGAAAAGTCAACTCATGATCTAATTGAATTGATAATCTCTTTTAAATGATGAGTTGCTTTTTCTCTTACTCTGTTCAAGTTTTTCTTTTTGTCTTGGTATTTGGCAGCTGACTGTCATCTGTATATGTATGGATCTGTTTGTGTTGATCCTATTTGGGGTATCCTGAGCTTCTTTGGTGTACAAATTAATGTATTTTTTTAATTTGTGAAGAAGTACTGTTATTTTTTTTCAAATATTCTGTATCTCCCTTTCTCTCTATCCTCTCCTTTTAAAATTCCCATGATGCCTGTGTTAGAACTATTGTTGGTGCCCCAAAGTTCTTGGGCTTGTGTTTTATTATTATTATTCATTCTTTTTTCTTTCTCTCCTGTGCATTAAACAAAGTCAATGGACCCATTTTGAATATACTGATTCTCTGTTATGTCAATTAAAGTATGATGTTGGGCCCTTTTTTTCAGTTATTTTACTTTTGACTTCCAATATTTTTATTTATTTCATTTTTATAACTTCTATCTCTTGATGTTCTGTGTTTGAACAGACATTATTTTCATGCTGTTCTTCATTCCTTAGGCATGGTTTCCTTTCTTACATATATTTTAATAACTGACTTAAAGAATTTCTCTAGTATTCCTAACACCTGGCCTTTCTTAGAGAATTTTCTATTAATTGTTTTTTTTTTTTTTCTTGAATGTTAGTTAGAATTTCCTATTTCTTTTCACATCTTGGAAGTTTTTGTTGAAAATTTTCATTTTAAATAATATATTGTGGCAATTCAGGAAATCAGATCTTGCTCCCTGCACCTTTAGGTTAAAAGATACTTAAGATTCTTGAACCAGTTAGTTTCTCAGCATTTGCCAAAGGGGTGTGTGTGTGTGCGCGCGCGTGCGTGTGCATGTGTGTGCGCCTATGCTTGCGTTTGTGTGTGTGTGTGTGTGTGTGTGTGTGTGTGTATGAGTCTGTGTTCTGATAATTATAATTTTGGCAATCATTTGTGCCCTCATTATGACAAACAGTTTTTGTTTGGCCAAACTTTATTTAGGTTTCTGAAACTTCTAGGCTCATCTGTGTTGTTCTTTGTAAAATTCAGTTTTAGGAGAGAACCCTGCTAAGTCAGTTATCAGGATTCCCCAACCTTTATATCTGATCATCCTTAATATCTGATCAGATTCTTCATTTTCCACCATCTTTTAGGTGATATCTGATCACCAGGCCTGTTTTCAGCAAGAATCCTCTTAAGTGAGTTTAGCCAGAATCTTCTTTATTGCTGATATTTCTTCATAGTAATGTTCTATTCACTGTGGTCCTTGGCTATAAATTTCCACTTGCCAATGCTGTGTTTAAAGTTGAGCCCAATCTCTTTTTCCCACTGCAAAACCCCACTGCAGTAGTCCCTATATCCATTGCAATGGACCTGAATAAAGTCGTTTCACCATTATTTAACAAGGATCAATGGATAATTATTTTTTAAAAATTTCTTTTGTGGAGGACCATATTTTTCTTACTTCGCTATTCCTGAAATGCTTCCAGCCTCCAAATTTGAGAAATATTTAATAGATATTCCTAAGTTTAAGAAAATGCTCAAGGGCCGGGCGCGGTGGCTCACGCCTGTAATCCCAGCACTTGGGGAGGCCGAAGCGGGCGGATAACGAGGTCAGGAGATCAAGACCATTCTGGCTAACATGGTGAAACACCATCTCTACTAAAAATACAAAGCAGTTACCCGGGCGTGGTGGCAGGCACCTGTAGTCCTAGCTACTCGAAAGACTGAGGTAGGAGAATCACTTGAACCTGGGAGGCGGAGCTTGCAGTGAGGCGAGATGGCACCACTGCACTCCAGCCTGCAATAGAGCAATACTCCATCAAAAAGAAAAAAAAAAAGCTCAAATATTTCATATGTCATAATGAATTTATCTAGGAGAGGATTCACAGGAAGAATATATTACTAAGATGATGAATTGCCTATTATTATTATAATAATGTAGCAGCAGGTTCATTGTGTACAGCAATGATCTACAACCAAGTCATTATATAGAGCCCAGTAGTGAATAATTTAGATTATTCTATGAATCTGGGTATCTCAAATAACTTTTAATCTCTAAGTAATTGCCAAAATATTTTCTGAAGTATTATAAAAATGGTGATGTAATGAAGATGGCAGCTGGTTAAATTAAAAAAATATATATTTTCCTCAGAGTCTTTACTTTGTGGAAAAGAAACAGTATAAGACAAATGCTCAAGCATTTTCCAGGATTGGTTATAACATTTTGAAGACAACAAAGCAAACCAGCAGTAACAAGAAAATATTTTGAAATAAAAAATGATAGAGAATGCTATGCTAGGGAGAAAAATTTTCATTTAATAGAAGTTAATGTACTTCATTAAACAACAATGGTCTTCATAACTAAAAATTAGCCTAGCACATAAATAATTAAACCCTTTTATTTAGAAAGCAATTTTGAGTTCCTCCTTTTGTAAAGCATTTTACTTATCCACATACCCTACTTTGGAGGATTGCTTATTCTGCATGAAAACCAATTGTGAAAGCAAAAAACAATAACTGAAATTCAAGTAACAAGTAACTAATTCAATTGGCTTCTGTGAAAGTCCTTAAAAATAAATAGAATTTTCCTAAGCAAATTACTGGGAGAATATTGAGAAAGAGTACATTGTAATCAAAAGCACAGATATGTAGAAGAACACAGCATGTTGAAGACATATAAAAGATGGTCAAGTGTGAACCTAACCAAAGGCTGTGCTGAAGGAGATAAAGCTAGGGTGGTAGGTAATGGCTAAAATATAAAAAGTCTTACAAACAAAAATTCTTCCACCTACTTCTCCAATCATGTTTATTATAGATCTGCATTATATAATTTCACACAGTGGCTTATTCTCAAATAATAAAACCTTCAAACTTAGAATATCACATTTACATTTAAAGATGACAAGGAAGGAAACTGGAAGAGATTTTATAGGGCACAATGATAGATATTAGGCTATGGTGTGTTACATTTTCTGTAATATGTTTACATTAATTTTACATAAAAATGGATTCCTTCTAAGATATTTATAAAATCATATCAGGAAAGTCAATAACTAAGGCTTTCTATCTTCAGCATTAATGAAATATTGTTACTATGTGCTGGCTGCAATTTAAAACAATTCCTTCAAAATACCCCTTTAAATATATTTATGGTTAATTATATACATAAATCTAGAATACAGGGACAATGTGAAAAAATAAAATAAAAATATGAATTAAATGTTGAGATGCATATAATCTCTTTTTTATTAGTTTTATATTCTGTGAAACAAATTACCAGAAGTTTAATAGATTAAAACAAAAAAAAATATTATCTCACATCTTCCATGGGTTAGGCATCTGGTATATTTCAAATAAATCTTCTGCTCAGTGCCTCCATATTGCAAATGTATTAAATTTGTCTACATATTATGATATTTTGACATATTAAAAAGCCTTTCTGACTGGGGAGAATCTGCCTTTTAAGATTGGTCAGCTCTTAAAGATAACAAGGGGCCCAGTAAAGAGTATGTCTTTGATAATCAAACTAACCAAGCTGAATCCATACACCCCCCATCTGTCCCATATACTCCAGGAGACAATATTCCTCTGCTTTAATCATCCTAGGCCCTTGTACCTGGACCACCCCTACCACCCAAAACCTGCCCATATGATTCAAAATAGCCAATCTCAAACTGTTCACCCTGTGCTGTCTTACCTTTCCCTGGAAAATTCCATTTAAGGCAATGGCCTAAAACTTCCCCTAGCTCTTGTTTTCTGCCTCTGACTCCACCCAGGCATCTTTCTCATGTGGCCCTGCATGGCATGTCTCTAGGAACTGTGAGTATAACAAACTTTTTTTTTTTTTTTTTGCCTCTTCTCTGTCTCCTTTTGTGACTGCATCCGACTCACTATCTCATAAAAAATATATATATAAAACAGTCTCACAGGCTGGAATCGTGGTATGAGTTGGCTGGGTCCTCATCTGGCAGTACTAGAGAAAGATCTGGTGCATGCTCCCTCAGGTTGTTGGCAGAATTTATTTTCTTGAAGCTGCAGGCCTGATGTCTCCTTATCTATTGTCTGTGAACTGAGTACTACTCTCTGTTTCTAGAGACCACTTTCAGTTTCTCACATGTTATCCCTTCCATAGGTTGTCTCACAACCTGGCAACTTACATTTTCAGGACCAGTAGCAGAATTTCTCTTATGCTTCAAATCTTCCTTCAGGCTGGACATTGTCCATTTTAAGGACATAACTGATTAGATAGAGCAACATTTTGATTAACTCAGCTTAACTGGTTTGGGCCACAACCCTGGGCATGATATCTCATCATATGTACAGGTTTTGCTAAATTCAAGAGGAAGGTATTATATAGAGGATCTGCATGAGGGAGAGGAACATTAAAAGACAATCAGAATTTTGCCACTCACATCTCATATTCTACCCAGATATAACTAATGTTATCTATCTATCATCTATCCATCATCTATTTCTTTCTCTGAATACAGTAGTATTCCTTAATCTTTTATCCATGTGGAATACTTTCCAAGACCCCCCAAACTCACAAGAATTCAGTAATTACACTGGGAAATCGTGAAGCAAATATTGGCTGGAAAAGACTGGCCTTTTCACTCAAGGTCTTGACCTTTACACACCAATTTAATGACTGATTTATCACCGTATCAGTCAGTAATAGTGCTTCCTAATAGCAAAATAGCTTTATAGGAACATGAAGTACCAACATCATTAGGTATCAAAATTTTAAAAACTTAATGAAGGTGTCTCATGAATGAGATACCTTCTGGAGTGTTACTTTATGTTATTTTTTTGACAGATGTTTCAAACAACCTGGTACATCTAAGTGCTTCCAATGTCAAACTGAAAAATTTATGCCTAAGACCACATTAGTGAACTAAACAAAAATCTTATTGTAAAAAGTAAAACTTTGGTTAATTAAAACTAAAGATAGAAGAAAATGCTAATTTTATTTTTTTCTCAATCAGAAAGGGTAGCATATTCAAAAAATAAACTTTTAATCATACAAAAGAATACGATTCCATGCACTGATGGTTCAGGATAGACACCAGATATCATAAGTCTTATAACATCAAATGGTATAAAGAAAAAAATAATGGAAACGTAATAGTATAATTCATTGCTTTCTAAACAGCATAATTACTCTGTAATTATGCTTTTATATAATTATGTTTAATATGTAATTACTCTGTTTTGGTGTTATAACTTTGAGAGATATAATTAAAGAGATATTTTCATATATACTGAACATTGGGGTATATCTTGTGAATGGAAAAGTGTTTTAAAACCAATTTTTAGCAAACATAAGTAGATACTGCTGTGTGTTTCCCAAATCCCCGCTTGAGAATGGAGGCACTCAATCCTGGAGCATTACTTCCTATGGACTCAAAACTTCTTACTCTGGAAATTGCCATTGGTGGAATAAAGCAGCCTCACTCAGGTATGTCACCTTGGAGGCATACCACATTCAAGTCACTGACTGATAGGAAGTAATAAAGGTAAGGTCCCCTTGGCTTAATTGGGACAATTCAGAAAGGCCTTCTAGCTGATAGATTTTCTGGAAGTTAGCTGAGGACTATTCACAGATATAGCAAAAGTCAACTTGTGGCTCTTTCCATCCTGCTTCCTTCGCTCAGTCATGGATGTTGCTGCTAATAGTATTGTTCCATAAACTTTCTGCATGAAAATCTCTTTCTTTTACTTTGTTTCCAGAGCACCTAGCCTTGGAGACAGAACATGTAGAATTAACCTGAGAGGAAAAGTAAGAAACTCTGCGAGTAGCTAAAACAATGTTTTCTATCAAACCCAGCTTAATTTGTTAGATTGTGAAAGTATATCAGTCCTAGAAAACATATTTCAATTACTTACTTTCATATTTACTTTCACATTTCAATTATCTTCAGTGTAGTGTAGTGGTTGAGGGCTCTGCCTCTGAAGGTAGACTTGGGTGTGAATGCAGAATATAGCACTCACTAAATCTGTACCTAGACATTTGCAGCTTCATAAGAATATGATGGCAAGAGAAATGTATCTAAAGCTCTCAGCATAGCACTCAATAAAAATAATAAAAATAAAATCATTGTCAGATACAATTGCTATTATTAATAATTATAATATGAATGTAACAAATTATGCATAATTTTAACAATATATTAATGGACATAGACTCTTTCACAGACTAGACCGATATATCCTTTTTTCATAATGTATAAGATATTTGCCTAAAACAGTAAATATGCTTTATTTAAAGTTGAAATTTCCATAATTATGAACAGGCTATTTTAATATAGTTTTAATTTGAAAACACTTCTCTGTACTGTTGGGATAGAAGACATGCATTAAAAGTATTCATGGTAGCAGTATACAGGTCTTCTCTTAGCCCTAAATTGCAATTAAAGGCTGTGCTTTAATAAAAGTCTATTCCTATTAGGTTTTAATACCAAAATGTAATGTCTAAACTGTTATACATGGCTTGTTTGATAAACGTTTTAGCTTAGATTATAGCATTAAGGCATTAAGCTTTAGTATACTGTAATCTTCCCTTTAATCCAAATAATAAAATATCTGAGTTAAAATCCACAAATAGCAAAGAAGGTTTATCCAGAAACAAAAAACTAAGTAAAAGTTCGTAAGAAACAGATCAGTGGCAAGGGAAGTTGCTTAGAATAATAAGATGGTATATTCAGACCCTCAGATGTTTTTGTTTTCCTAATGGTGCCATGAAGAACCAGTTAAAGAGTAAACACCACTACTTTAAGTTTTCACCTTAATTGAAGAAATGCAGCCCTATTATATTTCTTTAACCAAATTATGACATACTACGTAAAGCAACAGTACCATTTTCCTCAGCCATCATCACTAATATTGGGGAAACAATTTAGTCATTTATTGGGGTAGTTGTTCTTTGTTACATATCTCTAGTATTGAACCAGCATTTGGAGTATTATCAGAGGGTTCTTAAAAGAAACTTCTTGTGCTTGTCTGGGCCGATGGAGGAGGAAGATATATACCAGTCGATTTCATTAGCGCATTAGTGCGGAAGAATAGTAGTCAGAAAACAGTTCTCAACCCTCAAAGGCCCCTCAGCCCCTTTTCTAATAACTTTGAATCAGAGGTATAAATGAGCAAGGAATTCAACAACTTTACAGTATTTTTGTGATTGTTTACAATGTTTATTTGTTTCCTTCTTTAAAAAAAGTAATAGAAGTCCTAAATAAGAATTTTAAAAAATGGGTAAGGGAGCCGGGTGCAGTGGCTCACGCCTGTAATCCCAGTAATTTGAAAGGCCGAGGCGGGTGGCTCACCTGAGGTCAGGAGTTTGAGACTAGCCTGGCTAACATAGGGAAAACCCGTGTAGTAAAAAATACAAAAAAAATTTAGCTGGGTGTGGTGGCGGGTGCCTGTAATCCCAGCTACTGGGGATGCTGAGGCAGGAGAATCGCTTGAACCCAGGAGGCGGAGGTTGCAGTGAGCTGAGATTGCACCATTGCACTCCAGCCTGGGCAACAAGAGCAAAACTTAGTCTCAGTAAAAAAAGAAAAGAAAAAGAAAAAGAAAAAGAAAAAGTGGCTAAGGGAGGGAGATGGAGAGGACAATTTATAAACAAAAACTTCTGAGAAAACCTATAATAAACATGAGTGGCATCCAGCTTACTGTCAGGAAATTGCTTATTTTACAGAGACATAGATAAGCACCATCAATGTGTGGGCAAAAAGACCATGCAAAGTAACTCTTCCCTGATTCTTACTGCTTTCAAAGTCCATCTGCACTATTCAATATCTCAGAATCCCTCTTCCTGTTCAATCCTTTTCCTTTCCCATTGAAAAGACCGAAGAGCAACTTATGTCAAAATAGGAAAAGTCTCAAAATGATGTGCCATTTTTCAAGTAATTTAAATATTGTTTTAATTATGATTATGCCTACTTGGTGACAAATTGATATTTATTTTTTAATCAATAAAACATTTGGATTATTCAGATTATGCAATAAATTTTCAAAATCATTTCTTTATTTCTATTGAAATGATTCTGACTATGAAATAATAAATAATGCATGCAATTGTATAAGTTTAATCATAGTATGACTAGACATTCAGTTGTATTACAAACATGAGTAAAAGTTAAGTTGTGTTTTATACTGACTTTAAATATTTTACACTTTTCTATTTTTTTATGTTTCTCATCTTATTCTTTTACTTTTAATCACTCGTATCATTTTCTAACTTCTTTATTCCGTCCTTTTAATTTCAAACAATATTTTCAAAATTGCTTATTTTTAAACATTGTCAATAAATAAAGGGACAAAAATATGGAAAATGCCACATAAGATGTCCTTATTTCTTCTAAATTGGCCATTTTAATTATAATATCTCAATTATAACTAATTAGTAATATATTGTATTATACCAGATATATAAAAACTGGAGATACATATGAAAACCAAAATGTAGGTAATTTGAAAAAAATTGAGATTTTAACTGTCATTTTTACAAGTAGAAATACTAGCAGAAGTAATCATTATTTATTGAATATTTAAATATTCTTTCATGATTTCTGTAATTCTGGTGATACATTATTTGACTGTTACATTATTTTGCTGTAATGTTGGAAATCTCAATGTATCCTGAATAGAAACATATTCACCTGAATCTGAGATTAGTTATTAGTACACTTCATGCCATAACATACCCTAGATAATGTGAAGAAAATTTAGCCAATGTAAATTTGCTTACTTGCAGATTAGGAAATATGAAATACATGATTATATCTACTAAATATTCTGAAACAAATATAAAAAGATTATATTATATATAGATAGATATAAGTGCTGGAGTCTCATGATAAACTCTAAGTTAAGTTCAGGGCAGATTGTATTTATCATTTTTTCAATTGTATTTTAATTTGATGCTTAATTTTTTAAAATTAAAACTCTGCATTTTAGTGTAAGATGGTAGAAAGGATCTAGCAAAACTTTCCAAAATGATTATGAAATTACATAATTTTAATGTTAAGTAAATTATTTATTCCTAGAGAGCCTTTAATATAACAGCGATATAGGGCTATCTTAATTAAATTAAGTACATTTATTTTATTAAATCATTGTATTTCAACCACCTTGAAATTTAGGCCCTGCCATTTGATGTCCATTGGAGTTTCCAATAATTTCAGATTCTCTCCAGTTGTTAAAGATCTACATAAGGGTCAGATTTTTACTTTTATTTCTAATTCACACTTTATGTAATAATATCTTAAAGATGTTATTTTCTTTACATTATGTCATGCGTTAGTTGGCTAAACTTTTGATCTTTTTTTCACACGGATTATCTGGTTGGCCAATCTTGACATTAATAAGACATATTTTAAAAGTTAATATAATAAAAATAAATAAATAATATAAAGCTTACTCTTTTACGACACACTAAGTCATAAAAGCTTTTTTCTTTTTTTTTGAGACAGAGATTTGCTCTTGTCACACAGGCTGGAGTGCAATGGCGTGATCTTAGTTCACTGCAACCTTGGCCTCCCAGGTTCAAGTGATTCTCTTGCCTCAGCCTCCCAAGTAGCTGGGATTAGAGGCATGCACCACCATGCCTGGCTAATTTTGTACATAAAATATTTTAATAACTGGAATTAATTTAAACTTTCATGGTTTCATTGTTTGCAACAAAATTAACAAAAATATTTTTAACCCACACAATTTCTCTACACTATTCTCTATATTAGTGAAGATAATCTGACTCCTGATATTTGTGTCATTCCTCACATAAGTGAGATATTTCTTTATATTTACTTCCTTTGATTTATTTCTACTTAAGTTGGTTCTCTCATAAAACTGCATTTGTTCATACATTTTTCTTAGTTCTACTTAATTATTTCAAACAAGATAATTAATAAACCTACTATTCTAAAAGTTTGCAAATTCTATCTTAATTTATATATAAACATAAAGCATCACCTATAAATTTTTATTCTTTTTTCTTTTATGATGCAGCGTTTTTATCTCATAATGGGATTTCCTATCGACAGGCAAACAACATATCAGAGAAGAAGGTGAATTTATTCACTGAAAATTAATTCTAACTAGATAGATCCCAAATATGCAAACAAGGTTAATGTCAGGCACTGCAGTGAATGACCGATAGAAATCAAACAAATTTTCACATATTCATTTTTAGAGTGCTTCTGCTTAAAAATATTGGACCCAACTCCTTAAAAATTTTAAAGTGGCAAAGTTTTTACAAATATTTTCTAGCTGTGATAGATAAATTATGAAAATATGAACATACTCCTTGAAAAGAAAAAGAGCTTGATTTTTTATTTTGATTTCGTTTTAAGAAAACATTTGCTTTCAGTTTTTTTTTTGAAAAAAATTTTGGTAAAAAGCAGTAAACAATGAAAAAAGGCCAAATGTTACCTTATTTTGCATGTATTATTAGTTTTACATTTTTTATTGGTGTGAAAATTGAATATCATTAACAGCAATCTCTTGTGATCTTTTAGTATACATTATATTTTCCAAATTGTAAACTTTATTGTAGAATTCCAAGTTAATTTTCACAATATTGTTATTTGTTAGGATTTAAGAGTCTTGACATCTGTTGCCACTTTTATCCAAATTAAGTTTAGTGTAGCTCATGAAATGTGTTTAGCTATCAAGAATTCTGCTGTTTTTACTTAAAGTTAATTTTAAAATGTGTTTAATCAATCACATTTGTTCAATCATTTTAATGAAAGTAACTCAGAACTACAAAGAAATTTAAGTATCTATGTTAGTTTTGGCCCAGTGATGGCTAACAAACACCATAGCTTGTTTTGTTTTGTTTGTAATTATCCATACCTCCTGATTATGAATGAGGAAATCACTGTAACTTAAAAGGAACACAGATGCAGAAGAGGTGGTTTTACATAGCATATGTTACATCTGTCATAGTGATTCTACTTTATGAATGTAACATCATATTTAGCACAACGGCATTCATCACATGAATAGAATGGTATTAATTTAATATTTTGCATTACTAGCACTGATTTTGAATTTTTTATGGATTTTGTGTTGATTTACATCTACCTTTTTGTCTATATTTAAATGTTTACAGTTGTAAATAATACAGTAAGGAAATATAATTTTAAGACCATATTAGTACCTAGAATTCTATTTACCATGTAAAGGTTTCTGTAAATTACTCAATTTATTGTCAACATTTGAAGTACCAGCTTTGTCAATTTAGAGGACTTACTACTTTTAGCCTAAAGGAATTACCCTTGTCTAATCTTAGAAATTGGGTGTACTAGGATGTTATCCACTTTCTTCATCCATGTAAGTAGGAATAAGTATAAAACATAGATCAAAAAAAAAAACATGGCAGGAAGATCTATTTTGTAAATATTCTAACTAGAGCAGAGTATAGACAGAGAAGACTTGTCATTTTTTCAATATATTTCTTATTCTTGCTTGCCATCTCTATTGACATGAAATAGATTTATTGAAATTTTCCACGGATTTTGTACTCAAAACCAGTCATTTATCACAGCAAGATATTATAGTAAAAACTTGCATGTAGCACCTCTCTGAGTGTAGTACTTCTAAATTACGTTCTGAGAGAGGTGATTTTATATCAATAAGGGTTTGCAGGCATATGAGCACTCTAAAAGATAACTAAATGAAAAACAATAATCTCTTTTTAGGTTTTTTGTTGTTGGCATGCCTTTTTTTTTTTTTTAACTCCACTATGTATTTATCTCACAGGATGAGATTTCAGCCAAAGTCAAGGCACTGTCATTATAACAACTTCAATGCTTTCATGACTTTTTTTCTCCATTTTATCAATGAGAGACACGTAAGTAGTCTCTTTCCCCTAACACTTTATATTTTCCCTTGGAATTTTTTGCTCTGTATATGATAACTACACAGCATATATATTTAATATTTAAGAATTATACCAAGAAAAATAAGAGGAGCCAAAGATAAGCATGAGAGTTGAAAGGTAAGAGTTAAGATAATTTGATTCCATTCAGGAACTTTTATGTTGAAATTCAGAGGAGTACTTCAGACATTTACGCAAACAAAAAGGACAATACTTGGAATATTCTGCTAGGGCTGCCATAACAAAATATTACAGACTGCATGGCTTAAACAACAGAAATTTACTTCTCAAAATTTTGGAGCCTGGATGTCCGAGATAGAGGTGCCAGCTGGTTGGTTATTCTTGAGGCCTCTCTTTGGCTTTCAGATGGTTATCTTCTCATTGTCTTCACATTGCCTTTCCTCCGTCTTTTCTCCATGTGCACATCCTCATGTCTTTCTCTTCTTATAAGGATGGCAATTATATTAAACTAGAGCCCTACTCTTATGAACTCATTTAACCTTTATAGCCTCTTTAAAGACCTGTCTCCAAATATTTTCACGTTGAGGGTTAGGGTTTCAACATAGGAATTTCAGGGGAGTGTAATTCAGTCTACCACAATACTCCTTCTAAGTAAATGTGTTAACTGGTTTACAAGAGGAGGAAATATTGAGATAATATTTCCCATCATGTAAATTTTTTTTTCTATGTAGGATGTGGTAAGGATAGACAAGATGCTCAGAGGTCCTCAGAGGACTGTAGGGTCCATGTCCGCATCTCCTTGACAACAAGCATGTTGTGAGAGAGGTTCAATAAGCCTGGGTAGTAGAGATGTATATTACTGTGGGCAGGCCGAGATATCTTCCTTTCTTGGTGTCTTTGTTTGTAGACCAGATCAAAGCAGTATAATCATTGTATAACTTTTAAAAATCCAGAAAGATGGAGATATCACAAGAAGGAAGGCACCAGGATCTCTGATTTTTTTTAAAAAATTGGACTATTGTTGAGAAATTGTCAGTGATTATTCATTAAGATTATGTATCTCTAGCCATTTACTTGTATTGATTTACAGGTACTTTAATGTTACATACACAGAAAGAAAAAATGAAATAAAGTATAAGTATAACTATGAATAAGTACACTGACTCAGGGAATTGTCAAAACTGTTATGCTGTGTACGAGAAGAAAACAATATGTACACAGCCTTAATTGATATAAGGAAAACGTTTTAGAGCTGTGTAGCATTTTTCCTTTATGTATATATCCGAGAAAATCCCTTTTTCCTGAAGCAACGTAACTACTTTACAGAGTTCCTAACAAAGTGTGACCCCTAATTACTTGCTGGCTCTTCCCCAGTATGCACGTCGGCTTTGTCAAGCACTATAATAAAGAAAACCTCTATCCATTTTTGCATCATAATGCTCATGCCGGAAAAAAGGTAGAAATTTACAGTCCCTTCAATTTCTAGAATATGAGAAGGTTTAAGAGTCCAGGGGAAGGGGTGTCATGTACTGAGATGGTAGTGAGAGCAAGTGAGGTAGGGGGTATAGATGCAAATACTTCACAAATGAAATGAAAAAACTGTTAAGCCCCGTGGGAGACTTACTTCTTGCCATGGCAAATAATGGCAGAATGAGCAGATCTTCCAGAGCTCTTTCTCTTCTCCCTTGTCTTTATGAAATGAACCAGCCATCTTTTATATTCTAGAGTCTTCATATAAAAATCTTGAACCTGGCTGGGCGTGGTGGCTCACACCTATAATCCCAGCACTTTGGGAGGCCGAGGCAGGCGGATCATGAGGTCAGGAGTTCGAGACCACCCTGGCCAATATGGTGAAACCTCGTCTCTACTAAAAATACAAAAATTAGATGGGCGTGGTGGCATGTTCCTGTAGTCCCAGCTACTCGAGAGGCTGGGGCAGAAGAATCGCTTGAACCCGGGAGGCAGAGGTTGCAGTGAGCCCCAGCCTGGGAGACAGTGAGACTCCATCTCAAACAAACAAACAAAAAGAATTTCTGTCTCCTTATTGCAAAAAACACATATGAAGCTTTCCTACAAACTTACTTTTCATCTGTTATTCTATGGCACTTGGGTGGGCCTTTAGGTTTTCCTACCTTCTTCAAAATAATCCAAGACAGGAGAGAGATGAAAAAACAGTTGTATATCCATCCTTACTTGGTTCAATGTGAAGGGAAGACAGAAAATAAAAGAAAACTCTTGATCAACCTCTCACTTAGCCAAGCTCACAAAATATAGATCTTTCTTTTGAAATTCTGATGTCATATTATATGGGCTGAATCTAGTATTGAATTTAGAGTTAAAGATTTTCAGTTTGTTCACTTGACGATAAGCACAGGACTATGTATTGCAATTCCTTGGCACTTTAAGACATGGAGATACTAACTGCCTTCTTTCCCTAATGTTGTGGCTTTAGCTGAAATTCTGAGATAAGGAAAAACATTTGCCCTTATTTTTTGTTCAATGTATTTGATCTCTCACAGGACTGCCAATTATGTCTACAACAATTTGAAGGATCAGATATTGTCTTTAAGATTCTGCTTACATGACATTTCTGTTTTTGTTATTTTTTTCTTTTGTTTTTCTTTATCTTTTATTATATGCTTTTGCAGATTTGTTTGTTTGTTTGTTTTTGGTTTAGGCTTAGTGCCACGAGAGACATGGTTAGTTGGTTTGCTGTTCCAATGAACAACGGATAATTTACTTAATTCTCTGCCTTCTTAGTTACAAAATAAAGATAATGTTGACATTACAGTATTTGTGTAAAGGGAGTATAAATAATCTATTTACAGTCTCTGCACATTAGTACAAATTTCTACAAGAGAAGACTCCTTAACAGGATTTACTTGGTCACAGTTGCCCTTTTCCCCCATCATCAGGCAAAGTGCCTACTCAGGCTAGGTGATCAATTAAAATCTGAAAAATTAATGAATGAATAAATGATTCAGTTATGTTTTATTGGAAAGCATTATATATCTTGGAAAAGTTCCACTTAATAGCCTAGGTAACAATTCACTTTCTAGACAATATTAAAGAGAACAAATAAGTTTCAGGGAGAAAGTCTCTGGATCAGTTAGTGCCAGAACATAAAACAATGTGTGCTGCTGAGGATTATGTGCATCCCAGGATATAGAAACATTTTGAAAACACCAGCATATGTGGTGAAACAATTACAAGTCGGGAATCAATTAGAGCATAAGTATGCATAAAACATCATCCTTTTAGTTTTCATTTTTCCTTTGGATAGAATGAAGCATGCAGATATCATTGCTAAGTTTACAGTGAGGAGGTAGAAGCATTGGAAATTCAAATGCTTTGTTAGTGTTATTGTCAAATATTAAAAGTGGTCATTTTAACATATTAAAAGTGGTCATTTTAACTTAAAAGGGAGTAGATAGAAGCACTGAAAAGTCAAATGCTTTCTCGGCATTACTGTCAAATATTAAAAGTGGTCATTTTAAAACTGAATGTGGCACTCTTGTGAGTGGGTCCCTAGAAATTTGGTGCTACTTTACATCCAGCAGAGTTGTCATCTGAAGTTCTTAAAACTCACCTAACTTTTATCTAATATCCAAAGAAAGTCGTTCAAATCTATTAAGAACATATGTGTCAAAAGCAGCAACTATTCCTGTGCTATACCCGGCATTCCAATACTAACGTTTCTCAGAAGACTGAATATTGTAAAGAGTCTGAAGTAGCAGTTCGCAATAGCTTTACCTTTGTGACCTTATCTTTTCAATTTAATTAGATGAAACGAGAATATGAATATGTGTTAAGGCAAATTTATCAAATTATCTCACCTACAAACACTGGAAGGCAGTGACTGTTACTACTGAAATAACGTGATGGTATTAGTATGAACTCACTTTTCTTCTTTCAAAGTTATCCCTGGATTTTACTTAAATTGAATTTTCTTGTGGATCAGTAAAGATATAAGTGCAAAAGCATTTTAATGTTATCTTACTTGTGGTTTTGATTGTTTTGAGAAATTTCTATTTCACTGTCCTGGTTACCTAGGAAACAATCACATGAGAGAGCCAGACTTCTATAATTTGGGTCTTACTTGATTGTCTTATGTTTGTTTTGTATTTTCTAAGACAGTTGGCTATTACCAGTTTGCTCCAAAACTCATATCAAAAAAATGGTTTAACGGGCTTTGTGATGCTTGTATGTGCTCTGGCTGTTCATAGGTGTCCCAGAGTTCCCATGTATTTAGCTTATTTTTATATAGCACTACTCCCTATTGATTTGCATCAAAGAAGGGTTTATTATGCAGGAGTATGGTTTATTATGTTGCTGATGCATCATATTTAAGCAGCTATGAAAATTAACTGCAGTGCATGCTCAGCAGCTAATTTTCAAACTCATAGCTTTTGGGGATATGCTTGTCACCCATACATTTAAAAGGCAAAAAGATTTAGGCAGTTTATTGCCGACCTTTAATGATATTTTGTGAATGTTTTTATGATGCCATTAAACTAGTTTGTAAATAGTAGATTTAATGCTGAAACTCTGTTGGCTGCACCTTCAGGGCAGAGAAAAACACATTATATATAGAGTAAGGAGCTGAGACTAACAAAATGCCACTGGTGCACGATTGCCTTTCAGACATCACAGAATCAGAAGAAAGTGTAGTTAACTGCAAATATGTGGAAGTATTTAGAGATACAGACATTTTTGATTGGAACATACATATCTCTGAAGTTTAGTAATGTATGATGCTTCAAGCAGAACACGACGTAACTCTCTCTCCAGGATCTGTCTCTCCAGTTTTCCTGTCTTTACTGCTTTTCATCATCTTCACCACACCTATTTTATAATGAGATTAAGTAACTACCCAATGAGGTGACAGATAACTAGTTTAATGCAGAGACCAACTGTTTCAGACTTGCTGATTTCTATAATTCATGTAACAAGTTAGTTATTTCCACGTTATGTTAAAATGTCCTTCGTTAATTGCCTTTACACAAACATGGCAGTTGGAAGTTAGTTAGAAAAAGGCTTGCAAAACATGGAAACATCATTAATTATTTGAGTGTAATGAGTACTCAAATATTGAGTCGTATGAGTAGTATGGTGTATAAGTTGCCATCTACTTAGTTTCTAGATGACAGATGTTAAATTGAAATCTTGGTGTTCAAAACTTGAACATTCTTCTTTTTTATGGTTCCTGACCTGACTACTAATAATCAATTGTTAACCAAAAAACTAGAGGGATGATAAATTGATATACTGAAAGAAAGCATGCTGGCAGCACCTTCCATTATTAACTAAGCAAGTCTATTTGCTTCCTCTGTGCTCGCTGCCTTTCATCGAAGGAAAGTTTAGACTAAATTTTATAACTTTATCACATGGCTTAGTTTACTGTCTTTGGAGAAATCTTTAGAAATATGGATTTACATGTATATGTTCATTAATGTCTCTATGTATAACTTCAATTAATTAGTAGGTATCTTAAAATACCTTTTTCTGATATTCTGATTATACTGCAAAGTTAGTATTATTTTTATTCTGAATTGTATAGGCAACCAATACTGAGTATTCTTAAAATGTCCATTTAGAATTGTGGCAATTAAGTGGAAAATACTTTGTTTAAACAGATACAACAAACTGTTCCTGACAGTGATATGACATAACACACACCTAGTAGCATGTTGTTATCTTTTAGCTGATCTGAGACTAAAGAAGTATTGCTAACTTCAATGAATTTTGACCCTGATTTTGCACCAGTAGCAGATATAGTTGTGGTTGTTGTTTCATAAGCAAATCTATATAGTCCCCACGTGCAAGAGATGCTAAGTGAAGAGGCAGAACCAAACATCTCTCTATATATTAAGCTCCACATGTGTCTAATAGACTAAGGTTAAAAACTGTAACAGTGAATATCCCTGTCCCTCAAGGATTTAAAATAATTTGAGAATACCGTGATATTTAACCAGAAATACAAAGTATGCTTATTGTCTGAGTTCTCTACAAAGACATAATGTAACATTTGATTCAGAACAGAACTTGTTAGCAGTCAGGCATGACTTGACCTGTGAACCTAACAATAAAATGAATAAATAAACAACCTAAGGCAATAAAATAACATTTTACCTTTATGCATACCTAATATAGGCAAAGATGTTGGGAAAAAGATATATTTGTTCTTTATTGTATAAATAATCATTGTTTTCTCTTGAAAACAATCTGAAACTCTTCTGCTAAGAGATACTTAGTTGAAACTTGGCATGGCTTAGATAATGACACAGTGAGGGTGCTCCTTATACTGTAGACATAAATTACAAACTTTGGTAATTTATCCTTTAAAAAATTATTCAAGTAACGCTTTACATTAAGCTTTGCTGTGACATGGCTAAACCCAAAGTTAAGAGGCTAGAAAGTGCATTATCACTCTCAGAAAGCCATAGAAAAGAGGGGGAATTAGAATAATGAGGGCAATATTTCAGTCCACAAAAGTTATCAATTTCAGGATGATTAATAGATTTTAAGAAATACAATGCAAATATAATTTTAAAAATAAATACTAATGATCCACTAGCTATTTTATGTATAGCATATATTAACTGCTTGTTTCTGAGCTAGAAATTACTAGTGAACTACCAAAATTTATATGCAGATTGCTCTGATACTTCTAGAATAGCAAAGTGGACTAAGTGCTAAATACAAAGACCGTACTTTTATAGCCTTGCCTCTAAGTGATATCATGCTATTTTATATTGGGCATATCTTTAAGTGTGGTGATGATTTTTAAATGATGTTTAGATTTACATGATATACTGCAGGTATGCAGCAACTCCTCTAATTGATGAATCTTATTTATAAGTTGAAATATTTCTTACAAATAAATCTTAATTTACCTGAATCCACACAGTGCTTCAGCCAGTCAGCATCAACTATTTGGACGTGGCTTGGACAATGAAAACTATTTGTAATTTAAGATGAGATTGTTCTTAAAATCCCTTCCATTTGTAATATCCTGGGATTTCTAAGTGTCCTTTGATGCCTAAAAACCTCTTCTCCAATCTTGTATAGGTTCCAGTTTTGAAGGGTGAATCATTAATCTTGGCCCGGATTTGGATATTTTAATTTGAATGGCATTTATATACTAGCACTGTTGTCACCCATTCTTATCAGATCTTCAGTTTCATGGCAAAACACATCATTTTTTTTACATACTGGAGCAAAACTGTCTTGTGGTTCAAAAGAAACTGAATGTTTAAAGTGCTCATCTTTTTTTCTCTTCTTCAGTACAACCAGTCTTATCTGCCTAGTGGCTCCTCATCCAACCTCCCAATTCCGCAGGATTGGGTTATCTAAAGAGACCATTCAATACCAATATCTAAATATTGGTTATTCAGATAACCAATAATTGGGTTATCTAAAGAGACCTGCAATAGCAGGACAGTAAACTCACTCCTGACTTTCCAGGAGACTTTTCTAGCATAAATTCTTCATAAAAGGTTAGCCATTTCACTGAGTGAATATTTTTTAAATTACAAAAACCCTTATTTTTTTAGTTTAAAAAATTGTTGAAGTAATTTCCTTGTAGTTGATCAGACTGAAATGAGTTATACATTTAAGAAAGAGAGTGCAGCTAAGATAGCACAGGAGGGACTAGAACAAAACTATGAGCGATGAAGTTTCTTAGAACTTCCTCAGCACCCCAGAAGGGCCCTGAACATTACTTAAATTTCAGTACTTTAAGAATATTTACATAATTTTCTAAATAAATAGCTTATTTCAATAGTTTTAATTTTTGTTTCAATATATCTAATGCAGATTGTACAAAACGAAGAAACTTTGAGCCTACATCCCACTTCTAAATAAATCTGGAGATAATTTTAAAATATTCATATTGTAGTAGACTTTCTGACATATATCATTGGTGCCAGATACTCTTAAGCAATAAAGTATAATCTTTCTGGTAGCATATATTCTTGTTGAGTAACAAATTATCTTAATTTAAAGGGAACACATGATCTCTGCTCAATTTAACAATTTAAAATAAAAAAAAGTTTTTTATAGGAATGCAATGGATTTTTATTAGTTGATTTTGTATTCTACAATTTAATTGAATTTGTATATTACCTCTAATAATTTTTGGTGAAGTACCCCGGCTATCACTATTCAATATTTTGTTAAAAATCTAGAAATAAAATATTAAACAAAAATAGTTTCACAGATAATAAATTGTCTACCATAGCTTAAAAATCTATTGTTATTATTAGCAGTGCTTTTGAAGTTTTCCTCTGGTTAAGGTGACTGTGCTACGTATTCTTTCACAAGCATGGAAGTTAAGCCACGAGTCTAAAGAGAAGTTTTTCAAATGGAAGTTCTACAAAGTGAATTTTGTCTCAGTTCACAAAAATATCAAAGACAGGAAAACAGATAAAAGCAAGAAGGATGTAACTGGTTCTCACCAAATATCATTTTTAATAAATGGCATTTTATATAATATATTATAATGTATAAGGTGTATATGTGCATATAAGACTATCTAAATGATCATCTGTAAGTATCATGCTAAAATACTTTTTCCATAATGAATATCACTTTATTGTTTGGTAACTAATAGAGACAACAATTCAGCAGTCATTTTCAAAAATTTCCTTCAGCCTGGTTTGTTATACTGATTCTTTTTATTATAAAACAAATATTTCTATGAAAAATTTAACATAATTTTGATAGATGAAATTTGATAGTGTTAATATTCATAACGTGTCGTTATTTTGGACAAGCCTTCCATATTGGGTCCCAACTGACCAGATCAAATGAAGCCAATTATGCCTAATGCCATTTGATCAAACTGAACTTGAAAATGGGTCAGTTTTTCTACAAAAACAGAAAATTTTAGTCACTCTGAGTTAGCATAGTAAGGAAGTCTCCTCTGTTTTAAGCCTGTAAAGCAAGTAACTTTTAAATAACCAATCCATTTTTTGTTCTTTGATTTTGCTTTCTTCAGCCCTTTTCTGCCTATAAAACCAAACTTCTCTTTTCAGTTTAATGAGATACTCATGTCATTTTATAGTAAGAGGTGTTGCCTAATTCTAAAATTACAAATAAAAGCCAACTCAATCTTTAAATTAAATTTTTTTGTAATTTTGTCTTTTACCAATAGGTTTACATGTGTATTGTACAGTCATATTTTAAATAATGATAATATTTGTGACTGTACATGTATGAGCACTTTGGAAATACATACAATCTTATATGGTGTTTTAAAAATTATATGTACTGCATAGAGTACATACATTTTGAAAACACAACTTGAGTAAAATTTGTTCACTTTTTATAGAAAATGTAATTCCAGCTCCATCTTGTGGTTTATAATTTGTTTTCTAAAATGATACATTATTATGATTACATTTTATTCCTATTTCTGTATCTATTCATTAATTGAATGTCTAATGGATACTTGCAGTTCTATATACTTAAGTTATATACCTTTTTCTCTATAACAAATATACTTTCAATTTTAAAAGTCTCACAAAATATTTACTATTTAAAATATTTACACAAATTATCTACACACATATACAAAAGTAAAACAAGTATTCATGTTATACTAATCAATACTGTAAGCCCCCTTGAAGTATAGTCTGAAATGTCTAGCCAACATAGGACTTAAATTTATTTAGAACTTTTAAAAGTACAATATCAGTATAACATTACTTCTTTCAAAAATATTTTTATTTGTTTTCTGAATCACAATACCTATATCACATATCCTAGAAAAATTAGAGACTACCTGAATAGTCTAGGTAAATTAAGAGTGTTACATTTCAAATATGCACTCTGGTTTTTTTTGTACTCTGCAATGAAATGCATTTAATGTGGCATAGCTATTTAATAGTGTGGTTAGTCATTCACAACTGGATTAATCTTTGGGCAATTTTAAAATTAACCAGTATTTATGAAGTGCCTATTTTAGTAAAAATATAAATTATGCTTCTTTAGATATTAATTTAATTAATATTTACACTGATTTCAGGTCTAAAATCTCATGAGTTTTTTAATGATGCAATTTAGTATGTCTTATTTGAATTTCAACCTGTTTATTTCACTAATTTCATTAGTGAAACTGTATGCCTAGACAATAAATAGCCAATCAGAACACAAGATTAGTCCTGCAACTATACTCTTGAATTCAGAAGGGACAATATGTGCTTCATGAAACATTTTTATTTAGTTTTAATAATTTATGCACAGTCATGTAGTCGTCTGGCTATAATAATCAGAAGTAAAAATGGAGTATGACAGAAAGAATCAATCCATGAACTGTTGTGTTTGTCATGAAAATAATTTACATATGGGATAGATATAACAATAATCTAAGATCTATTTTCCCTTTTATCTACAGTTTTTTCCATGTAGTATGTTATACTTCTTGTATGTGCAATGATAAATTATTTCTAACTTTATGACCGTTTAAATACCAATGAAAGTGAAAGAATAATTTACATCTTACTAAATAAATTTTAAGATAAATTCAGTTATCCAACCATAAACAGAACAGGGCTTTACAAGTTAAATGTAAATATACATGTACAAATGCAAAAATAAGAAAATATTCTTTAATAAGTCAAAAAAATAGTCAACTTAATCAACTCCTAAAGTATTTTAGGAGAAAACATATGAGAGATTAGGAAGCTTCTTTTAGCTCTTTCTTGATATGCTTTTTGATATCGTGGTCAGAGAAAAGGCATCCTGGCTCATAAAAACTTTTGGTTAAATAAAACTTACTTGATATAGATCATTGATTCTCAAAAATGTACAATAAATTCAAGCATAATGACATATAATAAAATTTATATAGACTATAATAAATATAAACAGAATTTTCTTCCTGGCATAGATTATTTTCTGGCACCAGTCTTTTGATCCTCACCTCATTTCCTCATCTCATGACTTTCAGCAAGAAGGCCTTCTACATAAATTGCCTTTAAGCCAGAGGTTTTGGTCGGATATACAATACACTACAAAACTGGACAAACTAATCCTATGTTTCTTTATTATTATGGATTGGAAAAAAGAGTATGACCTGGGTTCCTTTCCTAGCTAAAAGAGAATTATGGAAAATCATAGAGTTGCTTGGATCCATGTTTCTTGCATTGTATATTAAAGTAGCATAGGAAAAACACCTCTATTGGGGACAGTAAATGGATGGGAACAGAAGAAATGAAGAAAGTCCTCAGGCCATGGAAGTTCCCGTTTCTAGTTTTTACTCAGACCCTACAATATATCTACACTTGCATTTGATAAAAAATTGCTATATTTTCATAATGGTCGTTCCTTTTTGCTTATGCCAATTTAAACTGCATTTTAGTCAGTCAAAGTCACCTAACTTAAACAATGCTAAATTATATTTAATGCAATATTTCAGAAGGCACTTCAAGGCTGCAAAGTGTTAAACTGCCATTAACCGAAGTTTTAAAAATGCAATGTGTACATCATATTCAGGTACTAGAAATTTTTTCATAATTTACCATTTTATATTAAACTTCTTTCTCAATATTGATATATAATCCCCTCAGAAGCACAATGTGCCATATTTGAGAAGTTTGTAACTACAGGCACACACACACAAATATGAATGTATTTGTATAATAGCTCAGAAAACGGTAAGAACAAACATAGTTGTTACTCTATCAATGTTTTCAGTCCTCAAAGTGATGCGTTACATTTCTCACATAGCAAATATTATTATGAAATTTTAAAGTCAACATAAAGGGATCCGGAACATAAATGTAAGATGTTTGCCAAGATATAAGGCACAATTTTTGTTTACTCATTAATGTGATCAAAATTTAGATGTTAATCTTTGGAAGGTCCATATTTGTCAAAAATATTTTGATTAATAAAAGTTTTGAATCTATAGATGCATGCCTTCACTTGTCTATGAGCTTCTCCCCTCATTCTCAGCATAAGAAATAAACCAATTCCTAATCTGTAAATTTCTATCACTGATCATAATGTAACACACAAGATATCGCATACTCCAGCACTGTGCATTTTGAAGTAAAACAGACATGAAGTGGAATCTTGGATAGACCAAATATCTGTTGTGTGTATTTGTACAACTTATTTATCTCTAAACCTCTTCTATTTTTCATCTATAAAATATCAATAAACTTTACTTTTATGCTAAAATGAAAGACTTGATATAAAGCCTTCAATTCATTGTCTAGTTCATAATAGATGTTGAATTTAAAAGGGGTAGCTTTTAGTCTTCTTTTTATTTTTAATAATTATGTTCAATGTTTCTGTAAATGAAATTGTGAAGTACTTTTAGAAATAAAAAGAAATCTGAAAAAGATTTATATGACTTCCGCTGAATTTAATTAAGCTAAATACTTGCAAAGTTTTAAAAGCAAAAAAAAAATGCTTATTTAAATTATAAAAATCTCAATACTATTATCTAATCTCATAATTGGAGACTTTATGAGGTTTTTGTACTAACATGTAATTTTAACATCTTTCTCTAAGGATAACCATATTCAAACTAACTTTCTAAGCTATTTAGTATGTAAGTAGAAAATACATGTACAAATTCAAATTCAGAAAATAGCAATGAATAAAATCATTTCCTGCCTTTTATGATTCTATCTGCTTCACTTTTATCCTACATCATCTACCCCACAGAATGGCAAAGATCACTCTCTAAGAATTCTTTGAAACTGATAATGTACCAAATTCTGTAATTGGTTGAAAAGGTGGGAATTTCAAAATAACAACACAGTACATCGACTACATGGTTAATAGTTTTTATGTTATGACACTCCTAATCCTTACATCTTCATATATTATCTTTGTGTGTGTGGGTATTTTCCTTTAATAATGACAAATATTATGGCTTTTTAAAAAAAATTCTCAGACGTGCAAATCTAGTTCCATCATATTTTGCATCGTATGCTTCAAAAACAGTTGCTTACTCTTTTTGTCAGTCAAAACTAAATGTCATCTTTTCAAAGGGGACTCCTCCAAAACCTCAGCCTCCCAAGATCTTGTTATTATGTTGCTAATTGCCTATTACCCTTTCTTAATTCTCTGCATCATAGTTACTAGTATATAATATTTTTATGTATTTATTTATTTGACTGAAATGCACATTCCTTTTATTAATCAAATATTAAAGGCCAGGAATATTAATGGATATGTCAATGAATGTATGAATGAATGAAAGAATTTCTACAAGTGTCAGATTTTTTTTAAATGTTATCCAAATTCCAACACTAATAAATATAAAAATTTTGCTTTGTACCCATGTGTCTGACTACAAAATGTGAACATTCTTCTAACTTATTTTTTTCTCATTTTAACACTCTAGTCAATATTGCATACCACTGCTATTTTTCAGAAAATATGATCTGATTGTGACTAGCCTAATTTAAAACACTGATTTTGATACTTTTCTGCCCCCATGTTGCTTATTTAATAAAGTTAAAGTACCCTAGAATGGCTGATCAACAATATCTACAATCTAAAATCCAGTCACATTTCTAACCCTAACTCATAATGTAACTTTAGGCTGTATTTTTACATAGCTATTCCTTGATTTCTGAAAATAAATATGTACCTATTTAATTAACTTATTTCTACATTATATTAATCTTGCAGGAAACGCTCTTTTCTTTATTGTCTTATTCATTTTGTCCACTTAATAAGCTCTTCTTATTTTTCAAGAGTGACGGAACAAACCTTCCTGGACCACTCAAGAATACTTTCTTTCTCTTCTCCATTTAGTTTCATGTATGGTTAACAGGACAATAGACATTGTGAAATAATATTCTACTTTAGTAACATCTTTTCTGTTTCTTCCCCTTAAGGTAAAGAGTACCTCTTTTAAAAACAAAAATATTTTCTTCAATTAACATCAGTTGACAAAGAAAAGAATTCTCACAATTCAACAAATATTTAGTGAATCAAAATGAATTTTCTAGTCCTTCTACCTGCAATAAAATAAAATTTTTCCTAAGAGATAACATGAAGAAACAAGATTTATGTTTTTTATGCTTTACTTATATGCTTATATTTCTAAGCATATCAATTTATGCTTAGACAACAAGTATTTATTGAAGATTAACTTTTACAAATTTAACTTTTATTTTAAGTTCAGGGGTACATGTGCAGGTTTGTTATATCGGTAAACTTCTGCCATGGGTGTTTGTTTTACAGATTATTTCATCACCCAGGTATTAAGCATAGTACTTATTAGCTTTTGTTTGTGATCCTCTTCCTTCTCCCATCCTCCAACCAACTTCCGATAGTCTGCAGTATGTGTTGTTTCCCTCTGTGTATCCATGTGTTCTCATCATTTAGGTCCTACATAAAAGTGAGAACACATGGTATTTGGTTTTCTGTTCCTGAGTTAGTTGCTAAGGATAATGACCTCCAGCTCCATCCATGTTCCTGTAAAGAAGAGAATCTTGTTACTTTTTATGCTGCAAAGTATTCCATGGTGTATATGTACTATATTTTCTCTATCCAATCTACCATTGATGAACATTTAGGCTGATTCCATGTCTTTGCTATTGCAAATAGTGCTGCAATGAACATACGCATGTATGCGTCTTTACGATAGAATGATTTATATTCTTTTGGGTATATACCTAGTAATGGGATTGCTGGGTAAAGTGATATTTATGTTTTAATGACTTTGAGAAATTGCCTACACTATCTTCCACAATAGTTGAACAAATTAATCTCACCAGTATCTATTATTTTTTCTCACTTTTTAATAATAGCCATTCTGATAGATGTGACATCATATCTCATTTTGCTTTTGATTTGAATTTTTCTTTTTTTTTAATTTTTTTTAGACGGAGTCTCACTCTGTCACCCAGGCTTGGTGTAGTGGCGTGATCTCGGCTCATTGCAACCTCCACCTCCCTGGTTCAAGCAATTCCCCTGCCTCAGCCTACCGAGTAGCTGGGATTACAGGCGTCTGCCACCAAGCCACGTTAATTTTTTTATTTTTATTTTTTTGTAATTTTAGTAGAGACGGGGTTTCACCATGTTGGCCAGACTGTTCTCAAACTGGTCTCGAACTCCTGACCTCAGGCAATCCGACTGCCTCGGCCTCCCAAAGCTCTGGGATTACAGGTGTGAGCCACCGCACCTGGCCAATTTGATTTTTTCTAATGATCACTGATGTTGAGCTTTTTTTACATATGATTATTGGCTATTTGTACATATTATTTTAAAAAGTGTCTGTTTATGTACTTTGACCACTTTTTAATGGGATCTTTTTTCTCTTGCAAATTTGTTTAGGTTTCTTTTAGATGCTGGATAGTATGCTGGATAGTAGACCTTTGTCAGATGCATAGTTTGCAAAAATTATCTCCTGTGCTATAGGTTTTTCTGTTCACTCTGTTGATAGTTTCTTTTGCTGAGCAGAAGATCTTTAATTTACTTAGATCCCATTTGTCAATTTTTGTTTTTGTTGCAATTACTCTGGCATCTTCATCACAAAAATCTTTGACCATTCCTACGTCCAGAATGATATTGCCTAAGTTGTTAGTCCAGGATTTTATAGTTTGGCGTTTTTCATTTAAGTCCTTAATCCATCTTAAATCCAATTAATTTTTTAACATGTTGTAAGGAAGGGGTCCAGTTTCAATATTCTGCACATGGCTAGCCAGTTATCCCAGTGCCATTTATTCAATAGGAAGTCCATTCTCCATTGCTTTTTTGTTGTTGTTGTCAGATTTGTTTAAGATCAGATTGTAAGGTGAGGTTGTAAGGTGAGGAGCCTATTTCTAGGTTCTCTATTCTGTTCCATTAGTATATGTGTGTGTTTTTGTACCAGTGCTATGCTGTTTTGATTACTGTAGCCCTGTAATATAGTTTGAAGTCAAGTAGTATGATCTTCTTATTGCTTAGGATTGCCTTAGTTATTTGGGCTCTTGTTTGGTCCCATATGCATTTTAAAATAGTGTTTTCTAGTTCTGTGAAGAATGTCATTGATATTTTAATAAGAATAACATTGAATCTATAAATTGCTTTGAGAAGTATGGCCATTTTAATGATATTGTTTCTTTCTATCCATGAGCATGGAAAGTTTTTCCATTTCTATGTATCATCTAATTTCTTTGAGCGTGTTTTATAGTTTCCCTTGCAGAGTTATTTCACCTCCCTGATTAGCTATCTTCCTAGGTATTTTATTCTTCTTGTGGCAATTGTGAATGGGACTGCATTCCTGATTTGGCTTTCCACTTGACTATTGTTGGGTTATAGGATGCTAGCAATTTTTGCACACTGATTTTGTATCCTGAGACTTTGCTTAAGTTGTCTATCAGCTCAAGGAGCTTTTGGGTTAAAACCATGGGGTTTTCTAAATATAGAATCATGTTGTCTGAAAACAGAGATAGTTTCACTTCCTCTCTTCCTATATGGATGCAATTTATTTCTTTCTTTGGCCTGATTGCTGTGGCCAGAACTTCCAATACTTTGTTGAATAGGAATGATGCAACAGGGCATCCTTGTCTTGTGCCTTTTTTCAAGGGGAATGCTTCCAGCTTTTTCCCATTCAGTATAATGTTGGCAGTGAGTTTGACAGAGATGGCCCTCATTATTTTGCCGTATGTTCTTTCAAAACCAAGTGTATTGAGAGTTTTTAACAGGAAAGGGGGTTGAATTTTATTGAAAGGCTTTCCTGAGTTAATTGATATAATCATGTGGTTTTTGTCTTTAGTTCTGTTTATGTGGTGAATCATATTTATATATTTGCATATGTTGAATCAACCTTGCATCTCAGGGATAAAACCTACTTTATCATGGTGGATACATTTTTTTGATAAACTGCTGGATTTGGTTTGCCAGTATTATGTCAAGGATTTTTGTATCTATGGTCTTTAAGGGTATCAACCTTAAGTTTTCTTTTTTGTGTTGTGTCTCTCCCAGGTTTCAGTATCAGAATGATGCTGGCCTCATAAAATGAATTAGGGAGGAGTCCTTCTTCCTCATTTTTTTGAGGAAGGCTTGGTATCAGGTCTTCTTTGTATATCTGATAGAATTCAGCTGTGAATTCATCTGGTCCTGGGCTTTTATTATTTTTTTATATTTTTTGGTTGGTAGGATATTTATTACTGACTCAATTTCAGAGCTCATTATTTATCTGTTCAGGGATTCAGTGTCTTTCTGGTTCAGTTTGTGAGGGTATATGTGTCCAGGAATTCATCCTTTCTTCTAGAGTTTCTAGTTTATTAGCATAGAGATGTTCATAATTCTCTGATGGCTGTCTGTATTTCTGTGGTGTTGGTGGTAATATATCCTTATTTCTTATTGTGCTTATTTTGATCTTCTCTCTTTTTTTCTTTATTAGTCTAATAAAGGCGGGTCTGGTGGCAATGAATTCCCTCAGCATTTGCTTATCTGCAAAAGATTTTATTTCTCCTTAGCTTATGAAGCTTAGTTTGGTTGGATATGATATTCTGGATTGGAATTTCTTTTCTTTAAGACTATTAAATATTGGCTCTCAATCTCTTCTCACTTGTTGAGTTTCTGCTGAGAGGTTCACTGTTAATCTGATGGACTTCCCTTTGTAGGTGACCTAACCTTTCTATCTGCCTTTAACATTTTTTCTTTCATTTCAACCTTGGAGGTTCTGACGATTATGTGTCTTGGGTATAATCTTTTTGTGAATATCTTACTAGGGTTCTCTGCATTTTCTGAATTTGAATGTTGGCCTCTCTAGCTAGGTTAAGGAAGTTCTCATGAATCATATTCTGAAATATGTTTTCCAAGTTGGTTCCATTCTCCCTATCTCTTTCAGGGACACCAATAAGTCAGAGATTTGGTCTCTTTACATAATCCCATATTTCACAGAGGTTTTGTTTGTTTCTTTTCATTCTTCTCTATTCTTGTCTGACTGTCTTATTTTAGAATGACAGTTTTCAAGGTCTGAGCTTCTTTCCTCTGCTTGGCCTATTCTGCTATTAATACTTGTGATTGCATTTGAAATTTTTGCAGTGTGTTTTTCAGCTCTAACTGGTTGCTTACATTCTTTTCTATACTGGCTGTTTTGTCTGTCCACTCCTGCATTGTTTTATCTTGTTTTTTAGATTCTTTGGATTAGGTTTTGATGTATTTTTGTAGCTCAATGATCTTCACTCCTATTCATATTCTGAAGTATATTTCTGTCATGTCAGTCACTAAGCTCCATTCAGAAATCTTACTGGAGAGGTGATTCAGTCATTTAGAGGGAAGAAGGCACTCTGGATTTTGTCAGAGTTCTTATGCTGATTTTTTCTTATCTTTACGGGATAACATTCCTTTAATCTTTGCAGTTACTCACCTTTGGATTTTTTTTTAATCCTATTTAATGACCACGAGGGTTTGATTGTCGTATATGGTAGATTCAGCTGAGTCACATCATTTCCGGGAGATGTTATGGGGCAATGCTTAGCTCCCAACTCCCAGACTAAATTCTCTAACTTGCGGGGACTTGCATTGGGCCCGACTTTGTTCTCTAGCTCCTTGAGGTTAGGAATCCACTGCACTGTGGGAAGCTAAGTTGCTCCTGGAGCATCACTAATGACTGGTGTCACCCAAGCTTTTCATAGTGTGGTGACAGAGGGATTTGTTTTCCTTCACATATGCCAGCACCAGCCACAGTGGTAGTGCTGTGGGGTGCACGCTTGTTGGCTGTGGCAAGGTGCTAGTGAGTGCCAGGGTACCTGCTTCCCTGAAGGCATTAATCACAGTGGAGGAGGCCAGGAAGTTAGGAGGAGGAGATAGTGGGGGAGAGGGTCTCTGCTGGCGACTGTGTTCTGGTTGCACTGGTGCTGGTGTTGGCTCTGGGGTGGAGCCCTGGTGGATCCAGGTTTGTGTACCTTCTCTGTGTACCACAAGCAGGAGTGGGCACTCAGGGCGGGGAAGGATTCATTGTTCTCTGTGCCTGGCTTCACTCCTGCAGTAGTGTTAGTGCAAGGGTGGGCTGTCTGACTCTGTGCCCTCCAAGGCTCCTTCCACAGTTGCCAGGGGTTAAGGGGATGGACTGTATTCACCTGGCAGCAGTGTCTGCCGGCAGGGCAGGGTGCAGGCACATTTACATACTGGTGGAGCAAGGAAGGCAAAACCCGCCTGTTCAGACACACACCAGCAAAGTAATGTGGGGAGTTGCGATGGATCCAAGGGAAGCTGCAGTGAGAGGAGGGAGTCTGTAGGCTGGTGCGTGGCCATGGGGGCTGCCCGTCTGAAGTTCTCCACTGGTCAGGCAGGGTCCTGCTAGCACAGAAGCTATGATACGGATCCCCAGGGCACCGAAGCTGCCCTGCAGGTAGGCGTGACCAGGCTGGGGCTCCTGGAGAGGCCAGCAGACCAAGGGGTGCTAAGGTCAGACAGGCCCCATCTGATGGGCAAGACCACCCTGCATAGTTCAGGACCTGCAGTTTCCCTAGGGTTAAAGTCTGGTGTGGTAGCAAGTCTAGCCTATGGGGATGGCCTTCTCTATCCATGCATCCTACAGAGGCTCCTGCACCAAACCCTTTGGGCTCCATTTCAGTTGGTGTGCTGCCCCTACTACTTCTCTAAGCAGATCTCCCTGCCAACTCTAGTCTTCCTGGTGATTGAGGGATCTCCTCTTGCCAGAGTTCCAGAGGTCCCGTGGCGAGAGCTGGTTGCTCCTTGCCAGTTCAACCCACCCATGCCCCTGGAGTCATTGGGGGCCAGGAATGAGTCCAGGTGCTCAGTAACACTGTGTAGGATTCCCAGCTTTCTCCCCATTCACCTTTGCTTCTGTATGTTTCCCTCCCCCCGAGGGAAGATCTGTGAGAAGTACAGCGGTCATCTGGGTCCCTGGATGGCAGCAGTTCCACCTGGATGTGTCTGTTCGGCCATCTTGCCCTCTGAAAACCCGAGGATTAACTCTTTAATGCTAGTTCCGTTGCCTAAGCATTAGCCTTCATGAAAATGTGATATGCAAAAACAGCCTTGAAAAGGGTAACTGGAATTTAAAATATGAGGAAAAATCCTGAAAGAAAACCCAATAAAATAATCTGTAAATTCAAAATGTATTATATAATGTGTAATTTGAGTACTTACACACTAATTCATTAAAAAATAAATATACGTATAATATTTATAAATATATATCACAGATGAATAAATATAATGCATGTTTGTGTTTTTATGTGCGTATATTTCATACACATTTAAGAAAATGTATACATAAAACAATATTTTTGGGTGTATATATGTATATGTTTTATATTCTGTCATTTACTTAGAAAATTAGAAAATATTAGAAGATTCAAATCCAAACAAGTTTGCATAAATAAATGTTTGAATATTTTAAAATATATTTTTTTACCAAATGTAGAATAAGATCATTATAGGTTTTTATTTTTATTATAATTTTTGTTTCTATTTCAATATGAAGTGCTTAGAACTATGTTAAAGAGGAAATATTTTAATAATCCTGATTGTAGCTTTTTCTTATATGTTAAATATTTTATAATATTTGTTATATGTTAAAATATTTTATAATAAATATTCTATAAATGACTATTATTATTAATTAAGAAATTATACTTCAACAATTTTAAGGTTTTATGTATCGTAACATAATAGTTGAATCTGAGAAATAACATTATAACGGGGAAACTAAAGTGGATATTCATTAAATGTGATCATTGGATATGCCAAAAGTTTTATATAGTTTGGCTCTGAAATCTCAAGAAACACGGTACAAGCATAAAATGTCATGACTAAGTTATGGCCTTAATGAGACAAATTATGATAGATATAAAGAAAATATTTTGTTCTTCCTTTAGGGATAGCTAACATTTCAGCTTGATTTTCATATATTCAATGTGACCAATTAGAAGTAAATGTCTGTGGACCCTGTTAAAATAAGCTATTATATTACATGTACAGAATCTCTCTGCTTTACAATGAGCCCCAGAGGAGTGATTGACAGTCCACAGAAACCAATTTATAAGGATTACAGAAATACTAATTTTGGGTATGACAGAAGGTAGGACATTTCGACAAAGCAGCAAATCTCAGTCCTGGTGTCCTAGCATTTAGGCGGCTAAATGTAGGCAATTTGATTTAAACCCTGCTTTTAACATGATGAATATACTGAAACCAAATTCTGGAGTCACAGTATAAGCGACTGGAAAAATATGAACTAATATAATGAGTAAATTGAATTTGTCTTGAAACAATTAAATTATTTATATTCTTAAAAAAAGTACATTAGGTGACATATTTCTTACAGGTTTTTATGATATCTCTAAGTATTTATTGTATGGTATATTTCATATTATCGCATTTCTCTTTTTGAGCTCTTTTAAAATTATTTAAATTCCAGAATAACCAGTAACAAAGAAGGCATTGTAAAAACCTTTATCAGAAATATCAATTGCACTTTTATACCAATTGGAATTAGTAATATTGACAATAGCCGATGAATTCCTTGATGACTTGATGAGCAATTCTCATTTAGCTACCTAAAAATCTTCCACTGTTTTTGTTTCTCTGTTTATCATTCCTGGATTTAAACAGTAAATAAAATTATCTTTTTTCCTTAGAATTCCTCTAAGGATAGAACTCAGCTGTAAAACAAAGAAGCACAAAAGAGAAAACCAAGCAAAATCAAAAGAAAAACCTTTTATCTTTTCCCAGTTGCAAGTCTTTCCTTTGTCTAGCCCTTACTGTATTCTGCCTTTTCTTCCCCTTCCTTCCTAACATCTGGGAAGCTGCAATACTGAAAACTCATTACCTCTTTAATTTACACTTTTCGTGGAAGAGGAAGAGAAGCAGACAAATTATTTACAAAACAGTCAGAGATATTAATACTAGGGAGAAAAATTCTTCTTCTCAAGTGAACCCATATCATTTCTTATGTCTTATTTTTTAATGAATTGACCTTGGAGACATCTCTTATTTCACACTAGAAAAAAAACTGAGGTGCTTTTAAATAATAAATAGATATAATAAAATGCTCACGACTGGCTTCTCTGTCCAGAAATGCTGATTCAGTTGGTTTGGGGTGGACCTTCAGCATCAGCATTTTTTTAAAATCCCTGAATATTTCTAATGGGTGAACAGATTTAATAATCATTTCTTAATTGTTCATACAAAACATAGTTTTTAACTTAAACCTGCCCACACCCAACTCTCTTGTGCTTCTGTAGTTTGTCCTCAAAATTTTGTCCTCAAAATTTTACTAGTGTATCCCCTAAAAGCTTCTGAAAAAACAAGTTATCTTATCCTTTTCTTTATAAAAAGTATACTTTTATTTTAAAAGAGAGTAAATAATTTAACTTGCCATTAAATAATTTAATATTTTAATAATGCATATTTAACAGTAAAATTTTAATATAACCTATTGCCTCATTTTTCAATGAATCCAGTGCTATCTAAACAAGATGATTTGATGTGCACTAACATTCAATGAAAAATGCAATTTACAAACAATCTCTAATTTAATCCTTTTCAATTATACTTCACTAATAGATTATATCATGCTGACATATTGAAATACTGAAAGTCTTTCCTTGTACATCTTTTATATTTGTTATTATATCTATGTAAACTTTAAATATAGATTTCTAAAGCCTGAATATTTGTGTCCCACAAAATGTATATGTTGAAACTAATCCCCAGGATGATGATATTAAGACATGAGGCCTTTGGGAAAGCAATTAGATTGTGAAAGTGGAGGTTTTTATTAATGGGACTAGGGCCCTTATAAAAGATGCCTCAAAGAGCCTAGGCCTCAGAAAAGCCTAATCCTTTCCACAATATTAGGACACAGTGAAAAAGGCACAATCTGTAAATCAGGAAACATTCTCTTAGCAGACATAAAATCTGACAGCACCCTGAACTTGGATTTCCAAGCCTCATGAACTGTGACAAATACATTTATGTTGTTTAGAAGCTTCCCAGTCAATGGTATTTCATTACAGCAGTCTGAACAAAGAAATATATATGTTTAAATTTTAAAAATAATTTTTTGTATTAGAGCTTATTACGACTTAATTATTCAACATATGATTAGTGTAAATTTAACCAAAATTATACAGATACTTAAAAATTTTTATATTTTGTAAATAATATTTAATTAGAGATACTCCTCTTAGTGAGATTACTATAACTCATACAAAATTGGTTGTTGTGCTCATGGATAAATATTACTTACAGTGATTCAAGGAGGCAAAAATTATTATTTTTTTGTTCCTCCTTTTTTTTGTTTGTTTGTTTTTGTTTTTGAGACAGAGTCTCACTCTGTCACCCAGGCTGGAGTGCAGTGGCATGATCTCGGCTCACGGCAACCTCCATTTCCCGGGTACAAGAGATTCTCCTGCCTCAGCTTTTTGAGTGGCTGGGATTACAGGAGTGCACCACAATGCATGGCTGATGTTCGTATTTTTAGTAGAGACAGGGTTTTGCCATGTTGGCCAGGCTCAGGCTGGTCTCAAATGCCTGATCTCAAGTTATCCACCTGCCTCAGCCTCCCAAAGTGCTGGGATTACAGGTGTGAGCCACTGCACCTGGCCTGTTCCTCATTTTTTTATACATGTAACTGTTGAAGAACTTTTCACATAAATATTTATGTAGAAATAAGAAATTATAGCAATGAAACTCAGTTTTTAAAAATTCCTTGAAAATGTACAACTTAATCTCATATTTCTGCATCATTAGAATTAATATGAATTATTCATTACTTAAAAAATTAATTTGAAGCTCCCTTATTTTATTGAAAACAGATAATTACAAGCACCTACATGCAAAAACAACTTTTGAGCCATTTTAGAGTCATTCACTTTTTCAGTAGATGCATCAATTATTGCCAATTGTTCCTGACAGTTTTTTGTACCCCTGAGCAGGTAAGAGTTTGAATGGGTAAATGTTTGCCTTTCTAATGTAAAGTAGAAGAAGGAAGATTACAAACATGCAATTTGAATTGGTGTCATAAAGCCAGAACAACATATGCACAGACTCAGGAAGATACATTTCAGGAAATAGTGCAAAAAGAATTTGAGTTCTGGAAATTAATTGCATTAAAACTATCCAATCTTTCCGTCCCCTTGGAAACATCTCTTGTATCCCAATGGTAACCCAATAACAAGATTGCTATTCAATGTTTGCCTATAAAACCCTTCTATTATAGTTTTTTAACAAGAATAAACCAGGATAACTTATCCAGAAATATAATTACTCTTTCTTCAGGAAAAAATATATATATGTGGTGTATAACAAGAAAACCAACTGTAAAATTTGAAATTCAAAATTTATTAACTCTTTTGTGGTTAGTTCTTATTGTTACAGAAAATATGCTAATCAACATAGCAACACAGATTTGTGTTTTTAGAATTAAACATTTATGTTGAATTCTCATTTTGTAAATTATGTCTTTACTTTCTATGTTTTCATAATTGTTATTTTTTTCATAATCCTTATAATCCTTTCTTTTTCTTTTTTTAATGGTATAATAGAAAATATCTATTTAATACAAATGAAGTTAGTTAATGGCAGAATATGCAAACAAAAAGGAAATAAGACATATGGAAATGAAATAGCAAAATTACAAGTGTAAATTCTACCTTATCAACAATTACATTAAATGCAAGTAGTTTAAGCACTCCAATTTAAAGGCAGAGATTGACAAAATGGATTTTAAAAACTGTAAACCAATTCCATACTCTTTACAACAGGCATGCACTTTAGAGTCAGACACAAATAGGTTGAAAGTATAAAGGATTAAAAAACAAACAGTAAGCAAAAGAGAGCTAGAATGGATATACTAATATCAGGCAAAATACACGTTAAGATAAAAATTATAACTGAAACAAGGATATTTTATTTTATTTTATTTTTATTATGTTTCTTACATTTTATTTTATTTTAGATTCCAGGATATATGTGCAGAATGTGCAGGTTTGTTACATAGGTAAATGTGTGCCATGGTTATAATCCTTTCTTAATGTGTTCCGGCATTTCCAAACAGCCACTTGTTTAATTATTCTTCATTTTTTTAATGCTTCTTTATATTTAGTGTCATTTAATACTTTTTCACTATGTATTACACATATATAAATTATTTTCTTTTTAAAAAATGATTTTCTGTTTAGTGTATAAAACATATAAGAAGATGAAGAAAAATGTTACTAATTACTACTAATACAGAGATAGTTACAATCAATAATTTGGCATGTAGATTAAATGTTCTTTTTTGATGTTATTTTAAAATTATTAATATTTTACTGGTAAATCATAAAAGTATGAATTATTATGTATTTTTCTTTCCAGCTTGTCAATTCGCAAACTTTTCATTAGTTCCAGTAAGTTTTCATTTCTCCTAATGGCATTTCCATGAAATATAATCATGCTGTCTTGAAAATAGTAATTTTCTTTTTCTTTCCATTGGTAAACCGATTATATTTTTCTGTTTCAAAACATATCTTGTTTATTAGCAATAACTACTATACATATGGCTACTATATTAATATTTATAATGCTTATCTGCACACAGACTTCTATAATTGAATGATCTACTCTATGTATCCTCTTTTAGTTCTTCAGCTGAACTTATCATATCCTTGTTATTCCTTGTATCTGACTGGATTTCAGATTAATAGTATCTCTTTAGCCCAATCTCCCATTTCTTAGTCTTTCATCTACTTCACTCTTCATGTAATTAGTTGCCATATCCACTGATCATATCAGTGTAATACTTGCACCCTACTTGCATTTTTAGTGTCATACTTTAAGTGAGCTCCCACTTCCCTCTCAAAATCAATGAATTCAGTATATTTTATTTGATTATCAATTTAAAATACTTGTCAAGAAAATGTATGCACACAATTAAAAATTCAACTGTTATACAGAAAAGCTGACAACAAAAATAAGCCCTCTGCCTCATCCCTCAGCAGATGTTTTATTCTTCTGGTTGATAGGAATATTTTATGTATTTTATACATTTTTTAATAAGTAACTATATATTTCTATATCTAATATATACATATTTATATGCTTTTAATATTTTATATATGTGGTAAATAGGAATAGTCTTTATTGGGAATAAAGAAAACTGTTATCACTTAAAGAAAGCTAGGCATATAGAGGTCTAACTTACTTGTAACATTGCCTATCTCTGCTTTCTCTCTTTTCCTACTGTTACATAATACTTCAATGTTGAATGACATTCTACATTTCTTTTTCTTTTTTAGCAAGTATACGCAATATTTTTTGACATAGTACTTTATGAGATGGGGATGCTTTGACTCCCAAAATCTCACTACCATTTCTCTGCTATCTGTTTTCATAGGCTCTGTCATGGGAACATCCACTTTTATAGTAAATATAATAATAGGTATGTTTTGCTCTGGAACCAAAAGTATACTCTGTGTGATTTGTGTTTAAAAGTTTAATCTAAGGTTGAAAAACAGTACATAATTTTTTTTTCTGTATGTCACAAAATAAATATCGTTTACCACAGGTCCAAGTAATATACAAAGGACTTAAAATACTTGAGTTATCAAATCTATATGAGCAAATCTAGTCAACTCTTTTTTAAGTGCTCACATAATCTGTGGGTCACATAATCTGTGGGTCAGGAATTTGGATGAAAAATGACTTGTTCTGCTCTGCTTATGGCCACAATTGGGAAGATTTTCAGGCCTAAGCATGATTAAAATGACCAGGAGCTGAAAACATTGGACAGTTTCTTTTTTCATAAGTGTGATGCTTGTGCTGTGCTGAAACAAAGACTGGGCTCAACTGGAACTGCCAACCAGAGCTGCTACACATGGCTTCCCACGTACCCATATGGTTTGAGCTTCTTCATACCATGGATGCTTCAGAGTAGCTGAACTTCTTGCATTGTGGCTAAAAGATCAATGAAAACAACAGAGATGTTACACGATCTTTTATGACCCAGTCTCAGAAATTACAAAATATCACTTTCACTATTTATTGGTGAAATAAGTCATTAATAAGGAAACCTGACATCTTAATAGGTGACATGTCAAAGAATTTTGAGTATGTATTAAAAATAACACAATATTCACATATTCAAAGTGTTATCTGAAGACATTATATGTAAGCAAAATAGGATATTTTAGCATTCCAATGATACAGCATATTTTAGTTTGCAAATTTAATGAAATTCCATACTTCAACTTTGGAAAACTGTAATGCCACATGATCCTGAAGCAGCTTTGTCATCTGGGATAAATACCCAGGATTCATTGTCTCGTGCCAAGAAAATTTAGGGCATGTACACCCACGAGGACTTTTAGAAATGGAGATTTAATATGTAAAAGAAAGAGAAAGGAGAGAGCTCTCTCTCTAGTGAGAGAGAGGGACTTCTGAAAGGAAAGACTGGCAATCAGCGAAGTTTGTCAGATTTTATAGGCAGGCTTGAGGAGGTGGTGCATGATTTATGTAGAGCCCACAGATTGGTTTGATCAAGTGGGACGTTTACATAGTGCACAGGAAGGCTGGCCACCCCACCCTAATCTTATTATGCAAATATAATTTCCAGTTGACTGGCACCATCTTGTCTGCTCTTCACTGTACACATGGCTGACAAAGGGAAGGGAAGATGAAGCCTCCAGTATGAACATATCTAGTCTCAGGCAGTTCCGTCCTGCTGGCATTCACCATTGTAAGCCTCCAGCTTGCTTGTCTGTCCACAGCTCGATTTTACAGGCTGCTCTTCGTTAGAAAATGATTTGGGGCTGCTTTTCATTAAAAAGGAAAACCATACCGAAGACTCCGGTACCCTCACTATCAGCCTAAGTAATTTCTTTTTAACTCCTATATCAATCCTAAATGTGGAAGAAAATTATAAGAATATTCATGGACTGGATATTATAGTTACCTGATATATGACATGTTCAAACATTGCCTATGTCTTCTCTGAATACCAGCAAAATTGACAAAGATTAGGAAGCAGTGATAGCCACAGAGCTTAGGAGTCAGTTTCCTTCTAACTTAGATAAGTATTTTTCAGTACCTGAAAATATCTATAACATTTTTGACAGTGTCAAAACTAAGACAATCCTATTAGTTCAGACTATAGTAATGACTATAAATTGATTTATGTTTATATATTATGTAAGTTTTTCAAATCCAATTTATATCAGAAGGATGCTTCAATTTGAATCTGTTGATTATTAACAATATGTCGAGTAAAAATGCTGCAATAATTTAATTAATTCTGAAATATATATTTTTGGAGCACGTATCAAAGGCATATCAAGTGTTATACCTTCATCACAGTTGGGTTATAAAGAAATATGACAAGCCAACTGCATATTTCCATATAAAAACCACATAATACCTTAGAATGTTTCAATAATTAAATAAAAAACTTGTGAAAGAGCATTATTGTTTTCATTTTGTTGATTGAAAAGTTGGTCTTCCTGCAGGGGATATTGGAAAAATTTATGCTTTTAACCTTTAGTTTAGAATTAATGTTATTGCAGAGCTTTGGGATTACAAATAGCTATCTATTCCCAACATAACTACAGACAACCTTTACAAAAGCCATTTAATAAATACTGTCTTTGCTAGGAAATAAAAAGAGTTTATTGTGTGACAGCTATTGACAAAGGGCAGATAATCTAATGAAGAATGGTTACAATATTAACAGAGGAAAAAAGCAACTTTACTTCTCTTGATACTTTCTATACAAAGGGCAATACTACAGCCAAATTTCCTAGCAAAGATCCTTTTTTAAAAAAAATTTCTGAAAATGTATGCTGCCTAGATGGCATTTTATTTAACAAAATTAAAAACCACTTGTATACATTCCTAAAAGCAAGAAATACCAATTCTTATGTTAACTGGGGGATATTTTGAAATACATGTTAATATTCAATTTATATATTTTATTTTGCATATGAAAAAGTAATAATTAAGCCAAAAAATTATCTTCAAGGGTTTTAATAATCTAAACTAAAATTTTATAAATATACAAAATTAAGCTTTGGGATAGTATTTTTTAAATTCCTTATCATTTCATGCCATTCCCTGACTAGTATATTTTCGTTATATAGTTACATCTGTAATTCCAGCATAATATATTGTTTTTATCTTTTGTTTGTATTAGAATACTGAAAATACCCTGGTAAACTATTGTCTGTGACCATATGTGTCACTTTTTTTTTTTTCTGGTATCGGTCCAAAAATTTTGTAAAATTAGCTATTTTAATATGGAGTGCATTGCATATTATTTTCTTTAGGCAGTCTTTTGGCTCAGTAATACACAAATAATAATGTCTGAGTTCAAGGATTAAGGATGAGCTTCTTCATAAAGATATAATTAGCTCTCTGTGTGATCACTCGATGTGCAGTTTGTGGAAAGTGATACAAGGGCACTAAACACAGAACACAAGGCAGAGCATGAATATCCTTCACTGTGTCCAATGTGATTTGTTGTTTAAGATTACCACAATTGGCCAGGCATGGTAGCTTACGTGTGTAATCCCAGCACTTTGGGAGGCTGAGGGGAGCGTATCACCTGATGTCAGGAGTTTGAGACCAGCCTCTCTCTCTAACATGGTGAAATGCCGTCTCTAATAAAAATACAAAAAAAAAAAAAATAGCCAAACACAGTGCCACATGCCCACATGCCTGTAGTCCCAGCTACTTGGGAGGCTGAGGCTGGAGAATTGCTTAAACCTGGGAGGAGGAGGTTGCAGTGAGCTGAGATCATGCCACTGCACTCCAGCCTGTGTGACAGAGGGAGACTCTGTCTCAAAAAAAAAAAAAAAAGATTAGCACAATTATGCACATTTTTTCATCTACATAAATTTAGGTTTTATTATTTTTAAAGAAATGAGATTTGCAAATAAGTCTATAAATTTCTTATTCAGAACAAAACACAGGAAAAAATATATGGAAACATGTATTAGTGCATGTTATTGTTACTTTGTTATGTTCCATATTATAGAAAACTCTTTAGTTAAAAAGCAGCTCAGTCAGTAGCAACATTTCAAGATATGATTTAATACTATGGTATTAGGTAAATATGCTAACAAAAAGTGTTTTTTCTCTTTATTCCTTTCATTAATATTGTTCAAACACGTGGTGAGTTTTTTCCAGTGTCATTCAAAGGAAAAAGTCTAAGTAAATCTTAGTTCCAAATTAAATAGAACAGACCAATCAAACAGTGAGGCAATGTGGCTTATAGTGAGTTTTATTTGTTTAAGCGTTTGATTGTTTACTTATTATATACATGCTATTTATGTACATTTGTATGTATATGATAAATATATATACACAGATACACGTACTATATTGTACTTATATTTTAAAGTTTTTAAAGTTTTACAAGGTATATATGAATCATGATTATCGTTTAAGGTAAAATAGTGAATTACACATAATTTATAAATTTTATTTTCAAGAATACTGCTACCCATTTTGGGTGCAAGTACTAATTGGAGAGAAAAAAATACATTTAAAAAAAGTTGGAAAGACACAAGTTACAATAAATGACAGCACTTTGCCTTTCTTGACACAAATAATGTTTTTGCCTAACTTTAAAGCAATAGAATATTTCATGGAAATCACATTATTTTTCAATTCTTGTTACGACTGCATTTGTTTTCAAATTTTAAACAAAGTTCAATGTTGCTGTAAGACAAAAGTGTACAGAAAAAAAATTTCAAAATGTAGTATGAACATAGATTCATACACACTTGACAATGTGAATGAAGCCTAAATTTTTTTTTTTTTTTTTTTTTTGATACAGAGTTTCACTCTTGTTGCCCAGGCTGAAATGCGATGGCGCCATCTCAGCTCACTGCAACTTCCGCCTTCCAGGTTCAAGAGATTCTCCTGTCTCAGCCTGCTGTGTAGTTGTGATTACAAGTGCCCGCCACTACGCCCGGCTAATTTTTGGTATTTTTAGTAGAGACGGGGTTTCACCATCTTGGCCAGGCTGGTCTCGAACTTCTGACCTCAGGTGATCCGCCCACCTCGGCTTCCCAAAGTGCTGGGTTTACAGGCGTGAGCCACCACGCCCATCCATGAAGCCTAAAATTTTTATAATTTTTAGTTTGCAAATGTTTCCCCATAGAGCAGGCAGAAGACTACTGAAGAGTTCAAGAATTGGCAGAAATAATCTTACAACATAATTTACATAAAGGGGCAATGGGTTTTTAGGTAACCAAATATGAATTAATTATAAATACACTGACAACTAAAATTCAAGTTTGCTTTTAATTACAGTTCTTTTAGCATAAACTTTACACTGTCTTTCTACTTGTTTCAATGTATTATAAATTCCAATAGCTTTTAATTTTTCTCAGAAATAGTACAACCAAGAAAGAACCTAAATTTTTTTGTCCTTCAATTAGGGATGCAGGGATGGCTAATAGGTACAAAAAAAAATAGTTATTAAGAATGAATAGGACTTAGTATTTGCTAGCACAACAGGGTGACTATTGTCAAAATAATTGAATTGTACGTTTTAAAATAACTAAAAGAGTACAATTAAATTGTAACATAAAGGATAAATATTTGAGGTAATAAATAACCATTTTACCCCAATGTAATTATTATAGATTGCATGCCGTATCAAAATATCTCATGTAACACCAAAAATATATATACCTATTCTGTACCAACACATTTTTTTAAAAAGATGAAAATACTTGTGTGGGTAATGTGCTTAATCCTGTGGATAATCCAAAAGGCAAGAGAATGGCGGCACAATATCGTATTTGATTATTTATAACTGTCAAGTACAATCAACTAATCAGAGTAAGGAGTGAGCATTATATGCTGGGTTTTTGTTTGAAGACTTTCACCATGATAAGACTTTAAATAGTTTCTAAGTAAAAAATGCTCATTTCAGAATGTGAAAATGTGTGTTGGGAAAACACAAGACCTAGGGAGCAAACAGAAGTAAATATAGTATGAAGGGAATACAGAGTTCTAAATAAGAATAAGAATACAGAATATGCATATTAAAGCCTGAAAACAAACAACCCTTTGAGGGGAGTAGAAAAATGAAGTGAAAATTTTTAAGAGGTATTTTGGGAAATAAATTTTTTAAATTTCTTCAACTCAGAGTTTCCCATGCTTAATCGACCACCACACAATATTTCTTATTTGTTCTACATCAATTTTGATGTCTGGACAAACTTCTGTTTTACAGAACAACTTTGGGAAAACGCGGATATACATAATTGATTTTGAGACTGAGTTTTGATGACATTCAACAGGAAAAAGAAATGACTGAATAGTTTTTCAGTTGATGAAATGATTGAAAATATGTATTGGGTGAACGGGTTTGGTGACATTATGTAAAATAGACTGGAAATGGCAGCCCATCTTACGTTTATGCAAATAATGTCTCAATGTTTGATCACATCTTTGACTCATTTGTGGAAGCCAAGATTACATTAGCTGATGTGGAAAAGCCAATCTAATTCTAAATGTGTGATGCTATTTCTGGACTTATAAAACAAGGGGGCCGGACGAGGTGGCTCTCGCCTGTAATATCAGCCCTTTGGGAGGCCGAGGCAGGCAGATCACGAGGTCAAGAGATGATAGAGACCATCCTGGCCAACATGGTGAAACCCCGTCTCTACTAAAAATACAAAAATTATCTGGGCGTGGTGGCGCGCTCCTGTAATCCCAGCTACTAGGGATGCTGAGGCAGGAGAATCTCTTGAACCCGGGAGGCGGAGGTTGCAGTGAGCCGAGATCGCGCCACTGCACTCTAGCCTGGCGACGGAGTGAGACCAAATACAAAAACAAGGGGAAGGATTAGGATCTGATGCATTTCAAAGGAAGAATTGTTAAGGAATAATGTCAGTTTTCAGATGAAAATGAAAAGCAATTAAATTAATACAGATTATAAATATAAGAACAGAGCAGAAAGAATTTATAATAAATAAAAAATGGAAGCTCAATAGTTTAAGCCTTTTTTTTTTTTTTATCAAGAGGCAACTGGAAGAATTTGTGGAGATTTCTTGTTTTGTTTTGATGTGTGCGTGTGTGTGTGTGCGCGCGCGTGTGTGAACATATTAGATTTATAGATGTTTCAAAGAACTCCAAGACGAAGTAAATATTGCTCCAGAGGAATAATATAATAATGATGCATCTAAGATTGTGTATTAATTAAGAAGACTTTATCTGTAAGGAAGCTTTTGTGGAGAGATCAATGGTGGGGAGAGAAGAAGGGCCTGACAATGCCAGGCAAGGGGAAGAGAGAAGAAAGAAAAAAGAAGTGAAGGCAAGGCAAAGGAAGGAAAGGGAAATAAAAAGGAAGGCGAAATGACAGTACCTGGCTGGGCACAGTGGCTCACGCCTGTAATCTCAGCACTTTGGGAGGCTGAGGTGGGTGAATCACCTGAGGTCAGGAGTTCAAGACCAGCCTGGCCAACACGGTGAAACCCTATCTCTACTAAAAATACAACAATTAGCTGGGCGTGGGCTCAGCTACCCAGGAGTCTGAGGCAAGAGAATTGCTTGAACCTGGAGAGGGAGAGATTGCAGTGAGTTGAGATGGCACCACTGCACTCCAGCCTGGGCAACAGAGAGAGATTCCACCTCAAAAAAAAAAAAAAAAAAAAAAAAAAAAAAAAGACAATACCCAAATTCAGAATATCAGGACTACTATCTTAATTTTTAAAAATATATTGTTGTTAAAAATTCTATTCATCTCAAAAGATTGTAATGGAGCTGAAAAGTTTGTAGTGCCTAGTGACACCACAGTTGTCATAATTTTGTAGCACATTTAAAATAAAAACTCTAGTATAGCCTAAGTCTACAGTGTTTAGAAAGTCTATAGTAGTGTACAGTATGTTCTATGCCTTCACATTCACTCACCAGTCACTCACAGACTCCTCGAGAATAACTTTCAGCCTTGCAAATTTTATTTATGATAAGTGTCCTATACAGGGGTACCACTTTTTATCTCATAAAACATGTTTACTATGCCTTTTATATGCTTAGATGCACAAATACTTATTATTGTATTACAACTGCCTGCAGTATTCAGTACAGCAACATACTGTACAGGTTTGTAACCCAGGAGCAACAGGTTATACCATATAGGTATATAGAAAGCTATACCATATAGGTTTGTGTAAGTACACTCTATGATGTTTGTACAAAGACAAAATCATCTAATAATGCAATTACCTAAAGGCGCACTTCTCAGAGCTTATACCCACCTTTAAGCTGTGCATGACTGTATATTGAAATAGCTGTATGAACAAGAGTCTGAAAAATTAAAGCTTTGGAAATATTTTCTAACTAACTGATATTGACATAATATTTCTAAAATATGGGTGCAAATGTAGGACTTTTAATATATAGGAAAATGACTAAAACCATGAATGTAGTTATTATTAATAAAATATTGTGCAATAATAATTTGTAAAATTTGTTATAATAATAACTTGTGTAAACGTATGGTACATTTTCATGCTTTTGAATTAAATATTATTCTCAAATAAAATTACATCATTGTAAGTATATTCTGTAGTGCCTGATAGTAAATATTTTATGCCTTTCAGGCCAAAAAGACAAAATAGAGAATATGATGTGTGGACTTATATAACAAGAAATAACACACTTCCACAAAATTGTAATTTCGTAAGTCAAAGAATAATAACAATAGAATATTTTTATAACACAGGTATACCAATAAAAGTAATATATTTGGGAGGGATAATAACATTTCACTTAAACAGGATTCAAAGTGAGTATTCCATATCATCAAAATTGATTGCAAGTATTCATCTAACATATAAGGCCGATGTGGAGTGAGATTTGCATATTTCATTTTTCAAATTTGTTTTTACTTTTTATACATCTAGAAACTTCCAAATAATGTTATCAATCCATGATTTGTTGTAAGATACTTATTGAATGTTATTTGATCTTTCTCTTGATGAAATTGTTAGTATCTGTGATCCTAGCGATATAAGTAATTGTTCAGATTTTTACAATACATGTTAAAAAGATAAGTACTATTTTTATTTGTAATTTCAATAAAAAACATTAAGAACTTTATAAGGTCTGCAGCAAAAGTTATTTTCCAATGCTATTTAATGCTTTACATTAGTGGTTGAGGGTGGTACTCTTTCAGAAAAAAAAAAAAAATCTATGCCCTCAACTAACACAATCACAATAAAACTTCATTATTTTAAAGTCATAAAACTTCTTTGTGGTAAAGCAAGCGAGAATATTCAGCTTCTATTTTGGCAAAAACTCATGAATTGGCAATAATTAAGTTCATGAGAAGAAATGAACCTTACCATTGACACTACTGGCACAATTACACATGATAGGTTTAAATATTTCCTACAAAGTACCTGCTCAAAAATGATGTATTGGATAATTATAAGCTTTAAAGCCTTGCATTTTTACAAGCTTTGTGAGTTTATTTAAATGTCTTTTTCTGCTCTATACCTTTTTTCCACAACCAGCCATAAAACATCTCAGCAGATTCCACTACAAGTTGTACTGCATTACTGCCTTCTCAATTTCTTTAAAAATCTTGTCACCTGTAGTTGTTTCATGCAAAATATTTTGCAGGAACTTCTTTTGCTGTCACTTCAAACTTGACATTGACTCTTCAAACAACTGCTTTGCAGTATCAGTAGCATCTGTGAACATACCAAGAAAAAGGCAAACCTCTTGAGTATTTTTTCTTGTTTTTTAAGTGAATATTGAGTTTACTCCTAATGTCCTGAACTCTTCTAGAAACTGTTCTTGCCAAAGGCTATCAATCTTAAACAGTTTATTTTATTTAATTACTTTTCTCTGGCTACTGCAATTAAAAAATATTTGAAGAATTCATCATAAGCAAAAATTTTCCTTAGCAAAAAATGAGCTGCCTAGACTTGCTTTGGTCCTGTTTTTATTTACTTTTTAAAATTTTTGTTAAAAAATTCTGATAAGATGAAGTATTCCTTTTTAAATTTTCTTTTTTTTATTTTTTGTTTTACTTTAAGTTCTGGGATACAAGTGCAGAATGTGTAGGTTTGTTACATAGGTACACATGTGCCATGTTTTTTGCTGCACCTGTCAACCATCATCTGGGTTTTAAACCCCACATGCATTAGCTACTTGTCCTAATGCTCTCTCTCCCCTTGTCCCCCATCCCCCAACTGCCCCTGGTATGTGTTGTTCCCCTCCCTGTGTCCGTGTGTTCTCACTGTTCAACTCCCACTTGTGAGTGAGAACATGTGGTGTTTGGTTTTCTGTTCCTGTTTGCTGAGGATGGTGGCTTCCAGCTTCATCCATCTCCTTGCAAAGGACATGATCTCATTCCTTTTTATGACTGCGTAGTTTTCCATGATGTATACGTAGCATATTTTCTTTATCCAGTCTATCATTGATGGGCATTTGGATTGGTTCCATGTCTTTGCTATTGTAAATAGTGCTGCAATAAACATATGTGTGCATATGTCTTTATAGAATAATTATTGATATTCCTTTGGGTATATACCCAGTAATGGGATTGCTAGGTCAAATGGTATTTCTGGTTCTACATCCTTAGGGAATTGCTACATTATCTTCCACAATAATTGAACTAATTTACATTCCCACCAACAGTGTAAAAGCATTCCTATTTCTCTATAACCTCGTTTCCTGACTTTTTAACAATTGTCATTCTGACTGGCATGAGATGGTATCTAATTGTGGTTTTGATATGCATTTCTCTAATGATCAGTGATGCTGAGCTTTTTTTCATGTTTGTTGGCCACATAAATGTCATTTGAGAAGTGTCTGTGCATATCCTTCGTGCACTTTTTGATGGGGTTGTTTGCTTTTTTCTTGTAAATTTGTTTGAGTTCCTTGTAGGCTCTGGATACTAGACCTTTGTCATATGGGTAGACTGCAAAAATTTTCTCCCATTCTGTACATTGCCTGTTCACTCTGATGATAGTTTCTTTTATTGTGCAGAAGCTTTTTAGCTTGATTAGATCCCATTTGTGAATTTTGGCTTTTGTTGCAATTGCTTTTGACATTTTTGTCATGAAGTCTTTGCCCATGCCTATGTGCTGATTGGTATTGCCTAGGTTTTCTTCTAGGGTTTTTATTATTTTTTGTTTTACATTTAAGTGTTTAAACCATCTTGATTTAATTTTTGTGTAAGGTGTAAGGAAGGGGTCCAGTTTCAGTTCTGTGCATATGGCTAGCCAGTTTTCCCAGCATCATTTATTAAATAGGGAATCCTTTCCTCATTGCTTGTTTTGTCCCCATTGCTTGTTATTTCTGAGGTCTCTATTCTGTCCCATTCGTCTAAATGTCTGTTTTGGTACCAATACCATGCTTTTTGGTTATGATAGCTTTGTAGTATAGTTTAAAGTCAGGTAGCATAATGCCTCCGGCTTTATTTTTTGCTTAGGATTGTCTTGGTGACTCAGACAGTTTTTTGGTTCTATGAAATTTTAAGTAGTATTTTTTCTAATTCTGTGAAGAATGTCAATGGTAGTTTAATGGGAATAGCATTGAATCTGTAAATTGCTTTGGGCAGTATGGCCATTTTCACGATATTGATTCTTCCTATCCATGAGGATGGAATGTTTTCCCATTTATTTGTGTCCTCTCTTATTTCTAGAGCAATGGGTTGTAGTTATCTTTGAAGAGGTCCTTCACATCGCTTGTTAGCTGTATTTCTAGGTATTTTATTCTCTTTGTAGCAACTGTGAATGGGAGTTCATTTGTGATTTGGCTCTCTGCTTGTCTATTGTTGGTGTATAGGAATGCTTGTGATTTTTGCACATTGATTTTGTATCCTGAGACTTTGCTGAAGTTTCTTATCAGGTGAAGGAGTTTTGGGCTGAGATGCTGGGGTTTTCTAAATATGGAATCATGTCATCTGCAAATAGAGACAATTTGACTTCCTCTATTCCTATTTGAATACCCTTTATTTCTTCCTCTTGCTTGATTGTCCTGGCCAGAACTTCCAATACTATGTTAAATAGGAGTGGTGAGAGAGGACATCTTTGTCTTGTGCTGGTTTTCAAAGGGAATGTTTCCAGCTTTTGCCTATTCAGTATGATATTGGCTGTGGGTTTGTCATAAATAGCTCTTACTATTTTGAGATATGTTCCATTGATACCTAGTTTATTGAGAGTTTTTAACATGAAGGGATGTTAAATTTTATCGAAGGTCTTTTCTGCATCTATTGAGATAATCATGTGGTTTTTGTCATTGGTTCTATTTATGTGATGGATTATGTTTATTGGTTTCCATATGTTGAACCAGCCTTGCATCGCTGGGATGAACCCAACTTGATCATGGTGAATAAACTTTTTGATGTGCTACTGGATTCAGTTAGCCAGTATTTTATTGAGGATTTTCACATCGATGTTCATCAGGGATATTGGCCTGAAGGGTTTAATTTCTTTTTGTCTCTGCCAGGTTTTGGTACCAGGATGATGCTGGCCTTATAAAATGATTTAGGGAGGAGTCCCTCCTTTTCAATTGTTTGGAATAGTTTCGGAAGGAATGATGCCAGCTCCTTTTTGTATCTCTTTTTGTAATTTGTACAGTTAGATACAATTATCACAGTGATCCTGAGGTGACATACATCCTCAGCTTACGAAGATAACAAGATTAAGAGATTAAAGTAAGACAGGTGTAAGAAATTATAAAAGTATTAATTTTGGGAAGTGATATGTGTCCATATTAAAATGAAATCTTCACAATTTATGTTCATCTGACGCAGTTCCAGCTGGTCCCTCCGTTCAGAGTCCCTGACTTCCCACAACATCTCTCCCTTTCTTTTTATATAAATGTGCCGTGGCGATGAAGGCTTGTTCGTTCTCTTGATTTTGATGCAGGATTCTTTGACTGGTCCATCACACTAAAAACAAGCCGATTAAACAGAGAAACATAATTCCAAAATTTGCTACAGTGGAGCCCCCAATAGACTTAATCCAAGTCATGGGGTTTAGTCCAGAAAGACTTTCTGCCACCTGATCTAAGGCCTCAGCTCCAGGCACAATGGATAAATGAGCTTGAGAGGCTTCATAAAAAAATTTTTTTTTTAAATCTGGTTATGTCCAAGGATAAATTATCTTCCCTACCCAGAAGGTGTCCTTTGACCATTTCCTATGAATGATCAGTCTCGTTGTAGGAATATGGTGTGATACAGAAATCAGAAGTATTCCAATCGCACTGCATTTGCATGCCATGTTCGGGACTCATAAGCCGATCCCCAAGCCAAATAACAGACTATCTTAGATCATTAATTTGATTAGCCAATTTTTGATCAATTCCTTGTTGAGAATTCCACATTTGGGTGGAATTGGCTTGCCAATCATTATCAAAATGAGCCATTTGAATAGATTGATGTAATGCCATTCTGGCAGTGGTGGCCAGTGCAGTGACTGTAATTAGGCCCATGATCACAGCGATTAAAGTGAAAACAAATCTCTTAGATCTTTGAGAATTCGTTGTAACACTTCATTAATTAAATGTACTGAGGGGCAGGATTCCCAAGGTCTGGGCAAAGTTACCGGTATCCAGATTCCTTCTTGAGCTCGAACCAACATTACATTTTTCCTGGAGTCAAAACGGGAGTTAACACAGTGTATAAATGACAGTTAATGCATTGGACAGTTTGATTGTTCATCCAAATCTTGATATTTCCCACTAACAGCATGTAAGGAGGCTTAACACAACTCTGTATAGGAATAATTAGGTTGGAGGTAAACAAAGCAGAATGTCTGAATCTACATTGATACTGAGGGAGAGGAGTGGCGGTGGCCACACCTGATGTTCTCCGCTGTAAAGAAGCAATCTAAGGCGCCCCAGGATGCCAAAAAAGTAGAGGGACATACCTGGATTGAGAAGCATTATTATAATGCCAATTGCAGTCCCATAAAGGAAGATGGGCATCAAAAAGAGGAAAGGGCCGAAAGGGGATTTATCATGGGGTTCAGAATCATGGATGCGAGAGGCGGTAGTGGGGAGAACAGACAGAAAAGTTTCCGCTTCCCATACTGGAAGTCTGGACATGGCAATAGCCAATTTCCAAAGTTCTGGGTGTTCTGGGCTCAGAATGTGGAATATCATAGGAGGCCTCAGGGGGGTAATGCCCTTATCTTCCCATTTTAAGGGAAAGAATGAGCTGAACCTCCTATGCAAAGTGGGATGATAATCCTTGTCCTCCCAATAAGAAATAAAATAAGTAGCCTCCAGGCATTCCCTTCCACCACAGGAGCAATTGTTTTTTAAATAGCCCTTTGGTGCCCAGTCTATTACCAAAGCATATGAGTCATTTTTTAATACTACTACATGTGAGTTAACACAATCTTCCGAAATTAAAGTTTTAGATGGGCCCTCAAAATTTTTAGGACATGGTTTTCCTGCACATTTGTATTGAAAATATGGAGTATCTCCTATTACTCCCCCTTTCATTTGTCTTAAAGGAGAAAGGGAGAGGCCAGAGACCAAATGTCCCGTTTCCTCTGAAGCTAATCTCTCCAGAAGATAAGCAGCCCAGACTTGAGTTTCTAGGTGGATACAACCAGGTGCATGTCTGAGGCACAGAGGGTGGTATTTATAACCCGTAGTAACATTAAATGCAGTGCCTTCTTCTCCTGGTTGAGCGGGGCAATGGTCATCTGTAGCTCCAGGCATCCACACACTATCATTAGTATAGATTTCCGCAGGAGCATCCATCCAGATGAGAGGTCAAATAAGTGGAGGAAAAGGCACATAAGCCCAGTAAGAATAATTTTGTGTAACAGGTAATTCAGTATGAGGGGAAACTGGTGAGACAGAAAGTATAAGGAGGAGAATCATTAATTAAAACCTATTTTAAGCGAGATCAAGTGCTGAAGGAGGAAGCTAAGAACAGAGGGATGTTATTTTCAGGCTAATAGAAATGATGAGATTTTTAGGTTTGTAAGGAGAAAAAGAAAGGTAATTAAGAGAAGTGGGATTAGTTAGAGGGGTCTCCATTGCCATTAGGGAGGATTGAACCAGACCTATTTTGATTTGGTGTGCCAGGTTCTGAGGAGTCGGCCCAGGTCTCACCATGTATGAGGACAGTCTCTGACGTGGATGTCTTTTCCCCGTGGTTTTCATTGTCAGTATTCACATGAAGTTTAAGTCTTCTAGTGGGCACCCAGACAGGGAATTGGTGATCTCCTGGTGAAACACAAGCATACCCTCTCCCCCATGTTATAATTGTTCCAGATACCCAGGTATTGATCTGGGAGTTTTTCCATAACACTGGCTTGCCTTCATTTAAGGAGAATTTTTTGCCTGTATAATGGCATTCAGCTGCAGTCAGAGTATTGTCTTTAGGAACATTTAGAAAGTTTAAAGTAAACAATGCTAAATGTAATTGGGAGTGGGGAGTAGTCAAATTATGCTTTTGTTGTTCAGACTGTTTGGACAATTGAGTTTTTAAGGTATTATTGGCCCGTTCCACCACAGCCTGTCCCAGAGGATTGTAAAGGATTCTGGTAATGTGGGAAATTCCCCATTATTGCATAGATAAATCAAAAGCCTTACTAACATATCCAGGGGTGTTGTCTGTTTTTATCTGATATGGAAGCCCCATAACTGCAAACAAGAATACAGATTTTTTTTTAACATGGGCTGTGCCCTCCCCTGTTTGGCAAGTAGCCCAGACAAAACCTGAGATGGTATCTACAGAAACATGTACATAAGAAAGTCCGCCAAAGGAACTAACATGAGTTACACCCATTTGCCATAAATCATTAGGAGTTAGGCCTCTGGGATTAACGCCAGGTTCCTGATTTGGAAGTACAAAGACCTGACACTGAGGGCAGCTGTGAACAATTAGCTTAGCCTCCTTCCAGGTGAGAGCAAATTTATTTTTTAATCCAGCAGCATTGACATGAGTGAGATTATGGAACTCCTGAGCTTCCTGGGTTGCAAAAGAGACCAAACAGTCAACCTTTTGGTTACCAGCAGATATGGGTCCCAGTAAAGTGGTATGAGATCTAATATGTGCAATATAGAAAGGGTGTCTACACTGGCGAACCACCTGCTGTAACCTTGAAAATAAATAAGCCAATTCAGAATTATCAATATGTTTGATAGTAGTGGTTTCTATATTTTTAGTGGCATGTACAACATAAGCTGAATCAGAGACAATATTTAAAGTTTTGAGGAAATTCTGTAAGGCAGTAATTACAGCAATTAACTCTGCCTTTTGAGCAGAGGAATAAGGGGTAGAAATAAGCTTGTCTGTAGGACCCACATAACTGGCATTTCCATCATTGAAACCATCAGTGAACACTATAATGGCCTCAGGAATGGGCTGATCTTTGGTCAATTGAGGGACCACCCAAGAAGTCATTTTTATAAAATCAAACAATTTGTTTTTTGGATAATGATTGCCAATAACACTGATAAAATCATCCAAGTGAATTTGCCACAGTATGGAATGTTGAAAAGTGGCTCAAACTTTGAGCTGATTTAAAGGAACCACAATTAAATTCAGATCAAATCTGGAAATTTTAAGTATTCTACACTGAGCTTGTCCAATTAGGGTGGCCATTTGGTCCAGATAAACAGACAAAGTTTTTGACACAGAATGAGGAAGAAAACACCACTCCACCAAATCATTATGTTGAACTATTAGCCTGGTAAGGGAGTGCAATGAAGCAAAAACCAGAAGCTGAAAAGGCTGAGACAGCTGTACTCTAGACAACTGAGCAGTCTGGATTCTTTCTTCCACGAATTCCAGTTCCAGTAAAGCCTCAGGGGTCAAAGTCCTGGGACTGCGGAGATTGGAATCTCCATGCAGCATAGAAAACAAGTTAGACAGAGCATATGTTAGAATGCCTAAAGTAGGTTTTAAATAATTAATGTTACCCAAAAGTTTACAGTCTCAGGCTGTCCAAGTCAGGGCTGTGGGAGCTACAAGTATCAGCTCTTCGTGAAAAGAAATAAGATCATCAGGGGATGATGTTAAGCAAAAGTCACCAGAGTTAGATATTGATTTCTCAACATTGTCAGGTGGGGGAGGAGTAGGTGAAGGGAGAGTCTGATCAGATAACAAAGGCCAAGCAAGAGAGGAAAGCTGAGGAAGAGGTAGAGGGTTGCCAGATTTAGAAAACTGTGGTAACTGCAGGGGGTCACAGGATTGGTATGTCATTAGGATGTCACGTACCGTGGGCCGATTACCCCAAACAGTGATGGGAACATAATTTCCTGTTGGGACCAGTTCCCGGAATTTTGCACAAACATGATCCCTTACTTCCACATCTAAGATTCCTTTTTCAGGAAACCAAGGACAGTGTTCTTCCACTGCCCTGAATAGAGTGACCATATTTTCCATGGAGACTCAAACTCCCTCCTGTTTTAACAGGAGCTTAATATAGCAGAGATAAGCATAATGTTTAGACTCCGCGTGACCCATAGTTGACCTGGACAACTCACCAATCGTCAGGGAACCAAATAAGAGTTTCTGTGGACCGGACCAATGAACGTTTCTCCGCAACTACCAAAGGGAATCAGGTTCTCACATGCACTTAAGAAAAAGAAAAACCATGTTGGTGCTCCAGATACCAGGGGAACCAGCCCCCAATATTTCAACATAGGTTCTTTCTATTTTCCCTAAGTGTCGGCCGGCTGAGAAATAAAGAGAAAGAATACAAAGAGAGGAATTTTACAGCTGGGCCTCCAGGGGTGACATCACATATCAGTAGGACTATGAAGCCAACCAGAGCTGCAAAACCAGCAAGTTTTTATTAAGGATTTCAAAAGGGGAGGGGGTGTACGAACAGGGAGTAGGTCACAAAGATCACATGCTTCAAAGGGCAAAAGGGAGAACAAAGATCACATGCTTCTGAGGAAAGAGGGCAAGGACAAAAGCAAAGATCACAAGGCAAAGGGCAAAATTAGAATTACTGATGAGCATCTATGTTCAGCTGTGCACGTATTGTCTTGATAAACATCTTAAACAACAGAAAGCAGGGCTCGAGGGCAGAGAACTGGTCAGACCTCAAATTTACCAGGGTGGGATTTCTTCCCCACCCTAATAAGCCTGAGGGTACTGCAGGAGGCCAGGGTGTATTTCAGTCCTTATCTCAACTGCATAAGACAGACAGTCCCAGAGTGGCCATTTATAGACCTCCCCCCAGGAATGCATTCCTTTCCCAGGGTCTTAGTTATTAATATTCCTTGCTAGGAAAAGAATTCAGCAATATCTTCCCTACTTGCATGTCTGTTTGTAGGCTCTCTGCAAGAAGAACAATATGGCTGTATTCTGCCCGACCCCACAGGCAGTCAGACCTTATGGTTGTCTTCCCTTGTTCCCTGAAAATCATTGTTTTTCTGTTCTTTTTCAAGGTGCACTGATTTCACATTGTTCAAACACACATGCTTTACAATGGATTTGTACAGTTAGATACAATTACCACAGTGATCCTGAAGTGACGTACATCCTCAGTTTACAAAGATAATAGGATTAAGAGATTAAAGTAAGACAGGCATAAGAAATTATAAAAGTATTAATTTTGGGAACTGATATATGTCCATATTAAAATGAAATCTTCACAATTTATGTTCCTCTGCCGTGGCTCCAGCTGGTCCCTCCATTTGGGGTCCCTGACTTCCCGCAACACAACAGAACAAGAACTTGTCTCAAAAAAAAAAAAAAAAGAAAGAAAAAAGATTAAACCAGGGGGGTGATAAAGCAACCATAATTTTACTAGCACATTTATACTACTAGATAGATACATGTATACACATTATTTTAAGTCAGTTTAATTAGATTTTAGTGGCTGATTTATTATTACAAGATAATAGCTACTACAATAATTGCCATTTATTAATTCCTGAATTTGTCTGACCTGTTCAAACTAGCAAATTCATCTGCTTAGATATTTTCATAAATTTACTTCATGTTGCTTATAGTGCGGTAGATATTTGAAGACCTGGCTTTTCAGCCTTGTCTTTTATTATTATTATTATTATTTTTTTTTTTTTTTTTTTTTTAGACAGAGTCTTGCTCTGTTGCCCAGGCTGGAGTCCAGTGGCACAATCTCAGCTCACTGCAACCTCTGCCTCCTGGATTCAAGCAATTCTTCTGCCTCAGCCTCCTGAGTAGCTGGGATTATAGGTGCATGCTACCACACCCAGCTAATTTTGTACTTTTAGTAGAGACGGGGTTTTGCCATGTTGGCCAGGCTGGTTTCAAACTCCTGACCTCCAGTGATCCGTCCACCTCGGCCCCCCAAAGTGCTGGGATTACAGGTGTGAGCCACTCTGCCTAACTCAGCCTTTTCTTTTTAAGCACAGAGTGCCTTTTAAACATTAATATATTAACTTTACATTTACAAGTATATTACTATATACCTTTTTTATACAAAGCCATAAGATGCCAAGCATAATAATGCAGATAAGCTGCCCATAAAAACTAGTGGCATATAGAATTCAAATTGAAAGGTGACATTTCTAGAAAAGATATCTTTTTATTTCTCTGAAAAATTATAATTTAGTAATTCTATACTAGTGGAATGCCATATTGGTATATTTTCTTAACAGAGTGGTTTCCTATCATTATAGTAAAACACCCATATTAAATCACCTTTTTGTTGGTATAATGATAGCTTTGAACAGTGCTTTACAATTTCAAAGAGTATCTTCATACATTACTCCTTCTATTTTTCAAAATAACTCTGTAAGAATGTAGATAACTTGTATTATTTAAAAAAAAAACAAAGGGGAAATTGTGGTTTAAAGATTTATAATGTCACTATAGCAACTTAGTAACAGACTTGATCTTGAAACCATGTCATATAACGCTCAGCCCAATGTTATCATCACTAAACTACATAGAAGACAAATGTGAAAAATGAAAAATCAAGTCATCAAGTATCATAACAAATTAGACTGTATTTAGATGACACCAATCATTTGGCTAAAAGAGGGCTTATTTGACTATAAATAAAACAGTTACAAACATCTGATATTTCAAATCATACAGCTCCAACTTCAGCTAGTTTTTAGAAAAGAAAGTTACAGAACAATAAAGACAATTCACCTAATTAGATCCCAAATACCATTTACCTGAATTTAGTTAGTAGTGAGTCATATGTGACACATAATTATCTTTGTTTCAAAAGACTACACTTTCAAAATAGAATTCACTAATGATGTAGTCTATACTCTGGAAAAATCCATATTTTTCTTAATGATTCTTAGAGCTGTTCACTGTTTGAACTGATTTTGCAGTTCAAAAGGATGAAAATAATCAATAGAAAGGTTTCTATGAAAATGTGACAAGTTTCAGGCACAATGAATATTCAGATGCAGCCAAATGATCCTGCTCCTTCTCTCTCCTTCACTGGAAAAGAAATCCCGGGTCATGCCTGCCTACTATACCAGTTTTCAGAGAAAAGCATCTTACCCATTCTCACTCATCTGTTGCTGCTCTTGGAAGATTCTTAGGAGGCTCCATGTCAAGAATAGGTGCTGGGCATTTCTTCTGACCAGAACTGTCTTCCCTGATATATCACCATAACATGTTTTCCTGCCTCTTTTAGTTCCCTGATCAAACATCACCTTCCTTAAGAATATATCCTAGATCACTTTATGTAAAAAAGCAGCTTTAGTTCCTCATGACACTCTTACGTTAACTTTATTATCTCCATTAAGCATTTATCCTTAAAGTCAAAATAAAATTATTTATTTGTTAGTTTCATTCCTATCTTTCCCCCTATAATGTAAGTGTAATTAGGAAGGGGCTGGGCTGCTTTTACTTCACTACTGTATCAGCAATACCTGGAAGAGTAGCTTGCAGGTGGGAACTGATATTTAATAATTAGTTTATATCACTCTCATTTTGCTCATGGAGATTCAATATTCTACTATTGCTACCATAAGATTGGAATTCATATACTATAGTACCAATGACTGGATATTTCCAAGTTCAGACTTGGCCAAATAAATGCTCTCCATCACACGTGTATTGAGCTATTATACAGACACCTTCAGCAACTAAGTTGGTATAGTAAATGCTGATATATCTATTAAAATTTTGGATTAAATTATTTTAATATCTTCATTTACCAATTTATTGATTAAGATTTAGTAGATGTATTTTATTTTTTGTGGTTCATTAACAATAATGAGAAACAGAAGAGTATTTTGATTAGTGCCTACTATAGAATTTGCTAGAGAATATCTTTTATTTCAAAAGCTTCCAATCAAAACTGAATCTGGGAAAATATTATTTGATACTATATTTGCATATTAAAAAGCAATGAAAGAGATGTATTATTAGAATCAGCATTTTCATGAAAGTATTTAAAGATCTTAACTAAATATGTAGCTCATTCAAACTTGGAAAAGGCTATGTATTTAGCTGAGAACCCAAATAACTACATTATTAGAGTATGTTGTTGATGCTCAAACACATTGTTAAGTGTGGAAAGAGCTATTATTTGCATTTTTTCATTGATACATATTTTTCTATGAACATCTTTTATTAATAAATAAAAATAAAGTACTTCTTTTATTTACAAACTTCAAACTTTACTTATATTTTTAAACTTAACTTCAGCTAATGTAATATTTAAATAGGCATTTGCCAGCTGAGAGCTCATTAGCATGGTACTTTGCTGAAAACAAAAGTCATTTATATTGCAATCAAAACCAGATGTTGCAGACATATTTTTGAATTGAAATGTGGTGTGATTATGCTCAAATAATGTTTCATTAAGCCAAAATCAGATTCAAAACTTCACTCATAAACAGAATTATTTTACTAATAATGTTAATGAGTTTTTACCTAATAAGCCAAATTGTTGACTGCATAATATGTGTGCAGTTTTACAGGAAAATACACTCACTTGAGTGAAAATGCTCGTAAGTTAGGGCTGATATAGAATCAAAATGCAGTAAGCTGAGACTGACAAATATGAGGTCATAGGTCATTCTGAGGTCATTGATCAGTTTTCAAGTCTCTTAACCTACTTGAATATTTGATGGTTTTCTTTTTACTTTTGCGGAGGCAAATACCATTGTTTTTTGTTCATCACAAGTTGATTCAAATAAAATGGTGCTATGTTAGACCTGTGCCTGACTATATAACATTACAATAATTACGGTGTTTATAGCAAGTCTGGTAAATTTCCAAAAACATATATTAACTCAAACCACTTTTATAATAACCTTCTGCAAAGTTAAATAATTTGCCCAAGGTCACATTACTTGGAAATAACAAGGCTAGAATATTAACTCAGTCCATCTGGCTCAGAGAATCTCTCCTTAGTTTAACTATTGTTCAAGACTCTCCAGGAGGTTGTTGAAGTCACTACTTAAGTTTTAAAGACACAGAAAGAATAAAGTTGTTGTAACCCACATCCTTCCTTTCACACTAACTTATTCTTTCTTGTTAAAGAATATTTCATATGGAAGTCAAATTTGGTATCTTGAGCAAAACAATGTGGTCTCTCAGACATTAGCATATGTGTCAGAGGATTTCCTATGTATGGGAAAGTAGTAGGTGCATCTCTTTAAACAGTATTGTGAATATTCTGAAGTACTCCAGTTATACTTTATTTACTAGTTAATTATTGAATTAAACCACTTCAAATATCCTTCCCCTAGAGGAAAATTAGAAATGAAAATTACTGTTCTACTTTTATGTCTCATAGCATTTTGTCATAAATATTCTCAAAATGAGACCCAAATCACTGTTGAAACTTTCCCCATGTCTACCAATTTATAATAAATATGTCTATTCAACTCTGGAGTGTATTTAAGTGTTTTGCAATTGTTATTCATTTGTTTTCTAGATGGGATTGTACTGATTTACATCGCCACCAACAAAATGCCTCTCTCATTACACATTGCCAGCACAAGTATTATTCTTTAAAATATTGACAATTTTATAGTTGAAGTAGTATTTCTCTATTTTAGTTAGTATTCTTTCAATGAATAGACATAATGGGCACTTGCTACATATTTGGAGACATTTATATATCTTATATTACATTTTGTTCTCTTTCTTTATTTTTATTAATATGTCAGTGATTTACTCATTTGTTTATAAATAGCTTTGTGTAGAATGGGCTCCAAGACTTGTTCATTATGTAAGTTATTAACAGGTAGTCCAATTAGATCCTGCTCAAATCTCCGTCTCCCATACAAATCAGCATAACTGTTTTATGTATACAAAATTAAATTATTTCCTAATATGCATAAAAGCTTCAATCTTCAAGCTGATTTTACATCAGCATTACTTACAGAGCTTAAGATATGAAATATCTATTTAATATTGGCGTTCTATTACCATATTTTTTAAAAATCCCACAGATGATTCTAATGTTCAGTGAAGGTAGAGAACCACTATGGATCCAGAAGGCTAACATATGATTCAGTTCTACTAGAGTAAGTCTCACTTTCCTACTTCCAGAGAGGTGAAGGTTGGAAAAATATAGAATTGCATGATCCTCACTGTGTATTATTAACAGAGTCCTTCATGTCTCTGTACTCTTTTACCTGTGCTTGATTTTTGTCAATTCTGTTTCTAGAATACATTGTACTACCATCAAGCCCACCACGCCTCCAATGCATTTTTTCTTTTTCTGAAAGTTGCAGTCAAAAAGAGATTTTAATAAAATAGTTAAAAAACTTCGTGTAGATGAAGCCAACATAATTTTAGCTTAATGTACAATAGCAACAGCAGCCACCTACTGTAAATGTTCAGAAACATACAGTTCTTTTATATATGTGTGCTTTGCTGTTTCTGAATGAAACTCATGATAAGGGGAGAAGGTCAAGGTCTTTCTGACTACTCAAAGCCTTTTGCATTTTTTGTTTCAGCTTTGTTGCATCAGTGGAACATCATCTCAATCTGCTAATACATGTATGTTCCCAATCATTTCACTGGATATATACTTTGACTGGTAACATCAATCAGCTTATGTAAAATATTTTCTTTTCTACTTTGAAATACAAAATTTAACTTATTTTTCTCATAAATGTTTTATATACCAACAGTGTGTAGTGAAAAAAAAAGTACATTGTCCATATGCTCTGTTTGCAACTGGCTAAAGTCAGGACTGTCTAATACATGGACAGGGGTAGACAAAATTAGGAAACAGTAAGTTTTATTTATTTTTCTAGTATGTAGATGACATAAAATTTAAAAGATATTAAATTTAAGAAAATGTTTTTATTTTTTTCTTCTACAGATGAATGGTTGAATATATTTAAAGTCTTTAAATCAGAAGCCTCAAATGCAATTTGGTGAATTCTAATTAAATTGAAATATAATGACCATACTATAAATATAAGATCTATGACAGATATTAAGTCAAATGATTTAAGCCAAAATCAAACAGTAGGAAATGAGAGATATATACTGAGTAAAATATAGAACACTTTATTCAAATTGATGGTTCCAGCAAGATAAAATAAACATGTGTCCATAATGTGTTAATGATTCATTTACTATGTTAATTACTCAGTTTGCAATTAAGCTTCTAGTTGTACTCATTATTCTAATAGAAAGAAAATATTTTTGTACAAGTATTATGCTTGAATCAGTAAGTTTACATTGTATTAATTTTGAGCACAAAATGAACAAAGAAAGAATTTTGGCTGACTAGGATTAATTTGAGTTTGTCTTTCTGTTCTGATGTTCTTATTCTTTATGCTCAGTGACACACAATTATCAATTAACTCAGTCAAAAACCAAACTAATAACATTGCTTCTTTTTCTGGCAATCTTTAAGGGAATTCAATAAGAACATTCCAAGCCAATAAAAAGAAGCAAATTAAAGCATTCAGTATCACTTGAGATCCTCTCTTACAATGCCTTTTCATTTAATGTGTTTCTAACAGCTAAAGTCTCTGTTGATTTTTTCGGATAAAGTGGCTTTTAGTAATTAAAACCAAGGTCAAGCCAAATCTAATGACAAAGAATGCTGTTAACATAAAAAATTAATCCTAAACCACAGGCATGACTGAAATGCTACACATATATGCATAGCATATATATATATACATTCTATATGTATGTATCTATACATATATATACATTCTATATGTATGTATCTATAAATGCTATGTAGTAGAAATTTATGATATCACTTAAAGCATGGCTAATTTATTTTCTAGTTTGCCTTACTTACCCAGATATTAAGTTTTTTAATGTTTTATAAATATTGATCTCTGGAAAAATTGTAGCTTAATTTTTCAAGGCATGATATATACAATTATTGATTAGCAATAGTTTTAAGTTCATATTTCAGAAAGTCATTTTCTTAATTTTATGATATAGAGAAAACTCTTTTCAGATCTAGTGAGCTTATTTTAAAAACTATAGTGTAATTAATAAAAAATATTTTGAAAAATTGGTAAAGCAGACAGTTTGGTTATTATTTTTCCACTAATCCTTTATAATATCAGTATCATCCATCTATGCTTACTTTATAAGAATATTTTGGTTTTTGTTCGCTATTGTGGATTAGTTTAGTGAAAATGAAAATATCCTATAGATCTATTTTTTGGTGAAAAATTTACACTGAAATGTGTCACCATACAATGAAAGCCAACAAATAAAGGGGGGTCCTCACATATTTTTCATGACATCTTGTTGATTGGAACAAACTATCTTCTGACATATGCAAACAAAAAATGTATTTCCATTCATGCTTCTCCATTCCTGCCATCAATATTTTTTCAATAAATAATATTTCAGCAATGTTCTTGAATCACTGTGTATTAGTATGTTCTCCCATTGCTATAAAAAACTACCTGAGACTGGGAAATACTCATATATACATATACATATGTGTGTATATATATATACACACATATACATATGTGTGTGTATATATATACACACATATACATATGTGTGTATATATATACACACACATATACATATGTGTATATATACATATACGTATGTGTGTATATATACATATACATATGTGTATATATATACACACATATATTATATATATAAAACTATATATATATACACACACACACACACACACACATATATATATATAGTTTTATTTACCCATAGTTCCACAGGCTGTACAGGAGGCATGGCTGGGGAGGGAGGCTTTAGGAAGCTTACAATCATGGTGGAAGGCAAAAGGGCAGCAAGCATGTCTTACCATCTTACCATGATGGAGCAGGATACAGAAAGAGAGCAAATGGGAATGTGCTACACACTTTTAAACAACAAGATCTTGTGATAACTAACTACCATGACAGCGCTAGGGGATGTTGATAAACCATTAGAAGCTACCCACATGATTCAATACCAGGCTCCACCTCCAACATTGTAGATCACAATTCAACATGAGATTTGGGTGGGGAGACACAGCCAAACCACATCATTTGACCCCTGGCCTCTGCCAAATTTCATATTTTTATCACATTTCAGAACACAATAATGCCTTCTTAACAGTTTCCAAAGTCTTAACTCATTTTGGCATTAACTCAAAACTCTCAGTCTAAAGTCTCATCTGAGACAAGTCTCCTCCACCAATAAGGCTCACAAGTGAGCCTGTAAAGCAAAAAAAGAGATACAGTGGGGCACAGGAATTGGGTAAATGCTTCCATTCAAAAAGGGATATAGACCCCATACAAGTCCAGAACCCAGCAGGTCAGTCATCAAATATTAAAGCTTCAAAATAATCACCTTTGACTTCATGTTTCACATTCAGGGCTTGCTGATGCAAGGAGTGGGCTCCCAAGGCCTTTCAGCTCCTCTGCCCCTGTGGCTTTGCAGGGTACAGCCCATGTGGCTGCTTTCATGGGCTGGTATTGAGTGCCTTCAGCTTTTCCAGGTACACAGTGCAAGCTGTCAGTGGATCTACCATTCTGGGATCTGGAGGATGGTGGCCCTCTTTTCACAGCTCCATTAGGCAGTGCCCCAGTGGGGACTCTGTGTGGGGGCTCCAACCCTACCATTCCTTTCTGCAATGCCCTAGTAGAGGTTCCCCATGAGGGCTACAGCCCTGAAGAAGACTTCTGCTTGGACACAGAGGTGTTTTCATACATCCTCTGAAATCCAGGCAGAGACTCCCAAACCTCAACTGTTGCCATTGCAAGCCAAACACCACATGGAAGCTAACAAGGCTTGCAGCTTGCATCCTCTGAAGCAATGGCCTGAGCTGTACCTTGGCTCCTTTTAGCCATGGCTGGAGTCGAAAGTGGCTAGGACACAGGGCACCATATCTTGAGGCTTCCAAGAGCAGCATGGCCCTGGGCTTGGCCTACAAAATTATGTTTTCCTTCTAGGCCTCAAGGCCTTTGATGGGAGGGGATGCCACCAAGGTCTCTGAAACACCCTGGAGGCATATAACTCATTGTCTTGACTGTTAACATACAGCTTCTCTTTACTAATGCAAATTTCAGCAGTTGGCTTGAATTTCTCTTCAGAAAATGGGTTTTGCTTTTCTACCACATGGTATAGCTGCAAATTTTCCAAGCTTTTATGCTCTGCTTTCCTTTTAGATATAAATTCCAGTTTCAGATAATCTCTTTTTTATGCAAATGAGCATAGGCTTTTAGAAGCAGCCAGGCCACATCTTGAATGCTTTCCTGATTAGAAAATTTTTCCATCAGACACCCTAAATCATCTCTTTCAAGGTCAAAGTTCCACAGATCTCTAGAGCAGGGGCAAAATGCTACCAGTCCCTTTTCTAAAGCATAGCAAGATTACTTTTACTTCAGTTCCCAATAAGTTTCTCATCTCCATTTGAGACCGCCTAAGCCTGGACTTCATTGTCTATATCACTATCAGCATTTAGGTTACAAGCCTTCAACAATTCTCTAAGAAGTTGCAAACTTTTCCTCATCTTCCTGTCTTCTCTGGAGCTCAAACTGTTCCAACCTGTGCCCATTTCCCAGTTCCAAAGTCACTTCCTCATTTTCATGTTTCTTTAAAGCAATGCCCTACTTCTCTACCAATTTTCTTTATTAGTCTGTTCTCACACTGCTATAAAGAACTCCTGAGACTGGGTAATTTATGAAGAAAAATATGTTTAATTGACTCACAGTTCCGTAGGCTGTACAGGATGCATGGCTGGGAGGCCTCAGGAAACATACAATCATGGCAGAAGGTGAGGGGACGCAAGCACGTCTTACCATGGCAGCACAAGAAAGAAAAAGAGTGAAGGGGGATGTGCTACAGACTTTTAAACAACCAGATCTTGTGAGAACTCACTCACAAGACAGCACTAGGGGGATGTGTTAAACCATTAGAAACCATCCCCATGATCCAACCACCTCCCACCAGGTGGTCCCACCTCCAACACTGGAGGTCACAATTTAACATGAGATTTGGGTGTGGGCACAGTGCCAAACCATATCACACTGCTGTAGATAATGAGACCTTTTGCTTATTAAACAATTTTGATTCCAGATAATTCAACAGTTCTAAATTTACTATACGTATCTGAGTAAAATGTAAATATAAGTCAGACACTCATATGAGATTTTACTATTACAATTAGTTTGATTCAATTTTTAACCAAATGAAATAAGAAAACCAGGCAAAAACACCAATTTCATTTGATTTAAACATATAAGCATATTTTTTACCCAAAATGTTAATTGTTTAACTGTAATTCAGAAAACTTTTAGATATAGCAGAAACAAATAATTAAAATAGTTTAATTAAACCTTGGATAATATAACACCTAAAGAACTTCCCTGGACTTAGACTACTTCATAAATATAGAATAGACAAAGTAATTAATTTGGGGAGACTTGTTTTCATCTTTCTTTTATTCCTTTGTTGGCTTAATTTAATTATAGTAAATAATTGTTTAACCTGAAGAAAAAATAGTTACAGGTGGTTTCTCTTTACATGCTGGAATGTAACAGTAAATGAAATACAAAATAGAATGCTATTTTCTATTAGCATTAATAGAAATGCTATTTCTAGCATTTTGTATCTTTAACTATAAGTTTTGCTGTTTTACGTTTTCAACTTTCATTTTGGTTTCATTGTTTGCTGTATTTGTTGCTATTTTGTTTTGAGTGTCAGCAAAAATCTCTTTGGGATCTTGCTGACCAAAGCAGAATTAAGAAACCACACAAGCCACCTAGTTAAGCATTTAAAATCCAAGTATCAATGTTCGTAGCAACGGAAGTTGCTAAATGAGCTAAAAAGACGTGTAAGTTATCTTCTAAATTGCTGAACTTCTCATTTTCTCTACACAGACAACCACTAGGTGGCGTCTGCCCACTGATATTCTGATGTATCTTGCAGATACACAGGAAGCCAACACACGAATTGTTCCTTGAGAAGTGGATCAATGATGTGATGGTTTGGAGGGTCCAGTTTTTATACTTGCTATGAGGCTTGATATTTCTAATGTACTTCACATTCTCTTGTTGCAAAATACACTATTTGGGTTCAATTATTACTCTGGAATATTCCCACAACCCCTGTGTTCTTATCTGTCCTATGCAATGTGGCAAAATGCTTATCCAGGTGACTAATATTTACTTTTCAGAGCATTAAAAAAATGTTAAAAGTCAAATAAATTTATTTTAAAACAATTTTCGTTTAAGGACAATGGCAAACATTAGTTAAAAGATCAGTTAAAAAGATAAGAAATCCCTTATATATTTTAAAGTTTATATTCCAAACTTCCCTAAAGTTTTGAAAAAAATAGGCCTTTTTCATATCTTGAAAATTATAGGTATCCAGGTGCTTAAATTTAATTAAACTTGAATTAAATACAATTATTCTAATTACAAAGCATATTGTTTTGCATCAGTATTTATAACACATTACCTTATTTTTTTAATGATTAATACTATCAAAACTTCCCTTGAATGAAGATCATATCATTTTCCATATATCTATTTGTTTACATTTCTATCTATCTACCTATTTCTCTATCTATCTATTCATCGGTTTCTATTGGCAGATAATAGGTTTATATATCAAAGCTAGAGTATTAAAATTAGTGATTTGTGTTTTAATTTTGTAAGCTTCACATGCCTGTTTTATTTTATGAAATATCATATGTGGGCCAGGTGCGGTGGCTCATGCCTGTAATCCCAGCATTTTCGGAGGCCAGGAGGGCAGAGACTAGCCTGGCCAACATGGTGAAACCCCATCTCCACTAAAAATACAAAAATTAGCCAGTCACTGTGGCATGCACCTGTAATCCCAGCTACTTTGGAGGTTGAGGCAGGAGAATCACTTGAACTCAGGAGGTGGAGGTTGCAGTGAGCCAAGATCGTGCCACTGAACTCCAGTCTGGGCAACAGAGTGAGACTCAGTCTCAAAAAACAAACAAACAAACAAAAAAACATATGTGATATGGATTGGCTCTGTGTCGCCACCCAAATCTCATCTCAAATTGGAATTCCCATGTGTTGGGAGAGGAGCCTGGTGGGAGATGATTGAACCATGGAAATGGAATAACTTCTTGCTGTTTTTGTGATAGTGAGTGACATGAGATCTGGTTGTTGGAAAATGTGTGGCAATCCCGCCTTCGCTCTCTCTCCTGCTTTGCCATGGTAAGGTGTGCTTGCTTCCCCTTCGCCTCCCACCATGATGGTAAGTTTCCTTAGGCTTCCCAGTCATGCTTCCTGTTAAGCCTGCAAAACTGCAATTCAATTAAACCTCTTTTCTTCATAAATTATCAGTCTCAGGTAGTTCTTTATAGCAGTGTGAAAAGGGACTAATCCAATATGGTAGTTATTTTGAGAATTCAATGAATACTATCACTTTACTGAGAAAGAACTGATTATAAGGCCAGGACTTGGAGATATATTACAGTCTGGATAAGGAAGTGTGATCACTTAACAAGTAGAAAGTATTTGATCATCTGATATAATTTGGATGCCTCTTCCAAATCTCATGTTGAGATGTAATCCCCAGTGTTGGAGATGGGGCCCAGTAGGTTGTGTCTGAATTATGAGGGTAAATTCCTCATGAACGGCTATTTAGGCCATCCCCTTGGTGATAAGTGAGCTCTTTCTCTGAGTTTAAGGAAGATCTGGTTATTAAGCAGTGTGTGGTCCCTCCCCACCCATTCTCTTTCTTGCTCTATTCTCATTGTATGATAGGTTTGCTCTGTCTTTGCCTTCTGCCATAATTGGAAGCTTCCTGAGGCCTCCCCAGAAGCAGATGCCACTATGCTTCTTGTACAGCCTGCAAAACGATGAGCCAATTAAGCCTCTTTTCTTATAAATTACTTAGTCTCAGGTATTTCTTTATAACAATGCAAGAACGGCCTAACACATCGTCTACATGAGAGTGTAAGTCAATGACTTTAAATTTGGTCTTTTTTAACATCTTTTTTTTTCAGTAATTCCACATCATTTTATATTGGTTATCATAATACTTCTTAAAATTGTTTAAGAAAATTAGGAAATTTGATTACTGGCTATTTTGAGGCATGCTTTTTTATAGTTAGTAGCATAGAATTATGAAAACCTGAAATGCAATTGCGATGACCTTGAAAAGGATGTGTGTTCTGTGATTTTTTTATGTATGTATGAATGTATATATGCATGGATGGATGAATGGAGAGATGAATGAAAAGACAGATAGTTAGATAAGTGGATTTATTTTCTGAACTCCTTTACTAAAGAAGTCTTATTTAAAGAACTGCAGAAATCTTTTTTGAAACACTTTTTCATACAAATCATTATGATTTTCCTAGGAATTTAGTTTATTCTGCTTTTTGTTATTTTGTGAACATTTGTGTATGCAGAACTCTTTCCTCCTGTGCGATGTAAAGCATATATGCTGAAGTTTCAAGAGGTGATAAATGTATTGGCTATTAAATCAAGAATTTCTAATGTAATGCTTTAATAAATACTATAGTACATATGCGGTTATGATTAGTTGCCCTAGATTTATGCTAAATGACTTGCTTTTATTATTCTTTATATGAAAGCAGATTTTCCTAAACCATGACTGCATGAAATAGAAAAAAAATATATAGTGTTGTCATATAGTGTTTGTTTTGCAAATCTGAAATTAAAGCAAAGCAGATTTAGGTATTAAAACACATACTTTGTAATCGGTATTAAAAACTCACCTTTATTATTATTATTATTATTTTGCGATTTGAAAATTGGTGACTCGCTTTTTCTATTGTTTGCTAAATGTTACTTATTTTAAAATATGCAAATATAGATTGCTTATCTAATTTTATTAAATGCATAGATTAAATATACATTTGCAGTATTAAATACATATTTGTAATTAAAATATTTATGGGACTATCATTAAAAAAAAGGACAAAAAGTGAGGTAGATTTTATTTCCAGAGTTACAAAAACTACCCGTAATTAAGTTTATCAAGTGTTTGTTATAGGCTTGAAAATCCACAAAGTGCTTTTCAGTAAATTATAACAAAATATAATATTTGAAATACTTTGCATTCTTACATTTACTTTATAAAAATGAAAATAGAAACCAAGAGATTTAAGGAAGTTGGCATCCCATTGCTTATTTTTGAGTGAGACTTGGATTTGATCTAAAGCATTTGGACACCAGAGCCCCAAAGGCCTGACTTTCACAAGGAAGGGCTGGGAAACATCAAAAAATTAATTCTTCATGCAACCTAGTCTAACTCTAATATTAAGGGTGTGTGTCACTCCTCAAATTCTTGTTCTCAGACTGGAAGAAATTATTTTTGGCTGCTTTCTCTTATTCCCTGAACTATATTTTTTTATTATTTGGATGCATAGTGAAGATTCTTTGATGCTCTATTATGAATCTAGAATAATTTTCCTTGGGATAATAATTATCAAAGCATGGGATATGTTAGTATTTAAAATTATGCTTTTCTTCCACAAAAGAAAATGAAGATGGGATTGGGTTAAGCAGGGTATTTGAAGTCACAGTCTTGATCTATACAAAATCAAAAGAATCAAAACCAGAAGTTTTGACAACACACACACACATACACACACACACATGCACACATACTAACACAAACATACCTAAATCTACAGAAAACCGATTACATTTACCTTAGAATGTATGCAGTTTTGCATTTATTAAGAATTTCCAGAAGAAAAATTTGTAAGAAAAGTCTAAATTATTATCATGTTGATGTATCTTTTGGCTAGGAAAAACAGATCAAAAATCTACTGTACAATTACAAAGGGAATTCATGAAGACATGCCCAGATGCTAATACAAAATACTATATTATTTAATAATCAACACTTAAATATACATGGTAGAAAAACATGATTAATTAAAGAAGAGAATCTGGATAAGTTAAGCTTAAGACAATTTAAGAATAGTAACTGCAATGAGGGTACGTGTGAAGGCATTGTTACAAGGTAATAGTAAGTCTGACTATAAAGACTGTAATTTATGGGAATAGAATTTGGAAGATCATATTTTCCAAATCGTATGCCCTATCATTTGTACTGTCATAATTCAACACCCAACAGCAGTGACTTTATCTTTCCACAAATCTACAAGTAGTAAGTTATTATACATACAACATGGAATGTTTATCTTAGACTACATTTTCCCTTGTATGTTTACACAGTACAGTGAAACAGAGCTAACTGTTTGTTTTTAAGCAACTCCTTTAGATAACACAGAGATGTCTCATCACATATGACCATCTTGCTGAACTAACAATGAGATAAATACCATGATCAATATTTGACAATATGCAAATGCAGCAAATGGAACTAGATTCTATGTTGCCAACTGTGTAGGTCTGATGGCAAAAGAAATTATCTTTGTACCTACATTAAAGACAGTATAAGAACTTGAGTTGTCATAATTTAGTTTGTATTATATTTTGACTAAAGCTTTTATTAAGATTTCTGACAGTTTAAACAAATGCTAATGGTGATGCGTAGCTATATTCTGTTGTCATATAAGGAAATTTCCTCATAAGGGAAAATTTAGAATTGCAAATAGCATGCTTTATCAAATATCTACTTATTATGATCTTGAAGAGATTACTCATCTGGGAAGTTTTAGAATGAGACGAAATGACTTCACACTACATTTAAAAGCTGAGTTTCTGTCAGTTGGGGAAATACTCCCTTTTCTGGAGGTGTCTTTGAAAGCTAATAGAGTAGATGTAATAGATTAGAAACCCAAGATAGACAGTACTACTGTTCTACAAACTCCCAGTGCCTACCTTTTTTTTCTTTTCTACTTGAAAATACAGTTTCAACCCTCATGCACAAGTTTAGCTTAAAATATGTCAAACATATTTCAGTTGCACAACTATTTTAAATCCTGTCCTCCCATGGAGGCATGAGATCCCTTGTAAACAATTTAAATTCCTTTGCATAATTCCAACAGGGAGTAATGATTGGAGAAGGGCCTTGTATATCTTCTTAACCAGGTGAAACAAGGAATTCCTTGCAAGAGAATTTTTATTAAAGTTAATAGATTCTAGCAGCTATTAGTAGAGTGAGTTGTCAAAAGTATTTGATATGATCTTATTCAGCAAGCATCCATGGAGGAGATGTATCTCAGGTAGAAAGCAGTTCTAAGTTTGGGGTTGTTAGTAATCTTATGAGGTACTTCCTGAGAAGGGGGTTTCAATCTTTAAAAGTGATACAGCTTAAGATACCTTATAAAGGCCTATTATTGGTAATTACTTGTATTTTCATTTTATCTAAATGTCATAGAGGAAGAAGCCAAGAACATTATGAGCCTATGTTATATTGGTTTTGTTTGTTTGTTAATAAATCCTGAATGCAGGTCAAGAGATAGAGACCATCCTGGCCAACATGGTGAAATCCCATCTCCACTAAAACTACAAAAAATTAGCTGGGTGTGATGGCGTGCACCCGTAGTCTCCAGCTACTCGGGAGGCTGAGGCAGGAGAATCACTTAAATCCAGGAGGCAGAGGTTGCAGTGAGCTGAGGTCGCGCCACTGCATTCCAGCGCAGGCGACAAAACGAGACTCCATCTCCAGATAAATAAATAAATAAAGCCTGAATGAAATTTTCTTGTTTGGGATTGACGATTAACTTTATACTCTTTATGGGAAAATGTAAGGTGTTATATTATTATTATTTTATGTTTTCACAGTTTTCACCTGACATGATTTTTAAAATCTCGACTCTTTTTACCAGTGGTTCACCACCTGGCAGTGATGATCATTAAGAAAAACGTACTGATTTATTTTCTTATCTAAAGTATGCAATGGCAATAGAATTTACCGTATATAATACAATAAAATCATTTAAATATGTTTAACTGCTTTCCAGTAGACTTATTCAAAGACTGACTTCTGGGTCAAAGTTTTTATTTTCAGACAACAAATGCATACCCAGTAGTTTAGGCAGTAAAGGGTTTGTTGAGCAATGCTTGGAAGTTCACAGATTATTTGGATGAGCAGGAGCAACAAAATTTCTGGGAAGTTTTTACCGATGAACATTAGATGTCAGATGACCTGTGGTGAAAGAAAACTTAGGTTACCAAGCCTTTGCGTATACTTTATATTTGACACCAAAGAAACATTTTTTTTACCAGCATTGAACAAGCCTAAAGAAGCTGGTCTAAATCTGACTGCTTCTACAAGAAAGATACCATATCAGGCATGCTCTCCACAATAGAGCTCTTTTTCCCCCCTAGTTAACAAAGATCTTCTAGGTTCTTTGTTAAGTTGATCCGCGGGATAAATGAATAATCAACTACTAGCAAAGAGCTCTGAGAGTGTAGCTATTTGGCTTGCCACTTCTGACCTGCTGTCTAATCTGACAAGCATACAATACCTTCTTGTATCTGTTTGCTAAATGACTCTATCTGGCTTTACTCCATGCATTTGGGGGTCCATTGCAGAATCTCTCACTTCCATCCCTATTTTCCTGAGGACAGTTGATACAGAGGTTTTCCAGATTGTTGCTGTTTTCCTCACTAGTGCAATTTTCCTTTCCTTTCCTTTCCTGAAGGGAATGTTCTCAGACACATCTCCAGGGATATAATTAAAGAATAGTGAATGATTCACACATTTTTTCAACTTACATATCTCCTGGCATTTGGATTACTTCTCTATATAATTTATCATAATTTATAACATCTCAAATATTTTAGAATAAGCCAACATTAAGTACCAATCAACATTGTGTACCAATCAAATGAACAATTGCTATCATTCCCATCTGTTTCAGCTGTCTCTGATTATGTGTGTACATCTAGCATAAGTTTCTCTACTATAGATTTATTGTAATTCAGTTATTTATAGGACCATAATCTTATTTCTTTCTACATCTTTTCATGGCTACAAAGAAAAATGTAATTCTTACAAGGCAGTCTAGAGATTGCACGGTTCTTTGATTCTCCTTTTGTACAAGAACATAAAATGGCAGGCTTGAAATTGTCTTTCTTTAAGGTTTTCATAGCAGTTATATGTACTCAACCAGCTTATTCATTCTTATAATCTTTATGACCAGAGTCATAATTTATAACAGCAAGTATTCATTCTACAAAATGGATTGCCTTGCTTTCAGTAGAAACATCAGGATGGGTGATCCTTTATCTGTGAAAATTTAAAACAGATGGAAAAATACTTCACCTAGCATGTGGTAAAAACTATAAGAATTATAATTTTTGATGCTAATTTGGATATAACTTCTTCCAAAATTAACCAGATTTCTACTTTTCTCAAAGTCTTTTTGTCTGAAACCAGTCTTGGTACTTTTTATTTACCAACATAATTGGTTTCAGATACTAAAATTAGCTGTTTTAAACAGGAAGGAATTTTCTAAAATGAAATTAAAACAAATTATAAACTAATTCAAAAAACTTTTGGCAGAGCTTAAAGAAAGTACCTGGCTGCATTTCTAGGGTGCCATCGAAGGTTGAGCTGTTGTTTAATGCTTGAGATATTTATAGACAGAATCACTTTGCCGTACCAGAGTCAGGAGGCTGCTGTTACTTCCGTTAATCAAGAACCGTGCTTTTCCTATTGCTATTTGTGCAGTTACCTTATTTTTCATTTCTTATTGCTTCTGTCTGAAATAAAATCTCATACTGATACATATAATCATTTGTTTAAAAAGGTTTTTCATGGTAATGAATAGCAAATGCTCACTCTAACATCTATCCAAAAAATACATAAACAATACATATAATTGAATACTTATACAACCAATAATCATGCAATAGTTGTTTCCATTTACTTTGGCATGTTAAATATAACAAATATCTTTATGTCCAGGAAAGGAAACAGAGAGCTGGCCTGGTTGCCATAATGCTATTTAACAGGCTTCACTGTGGGATCTGTAGATATGACACATTAAAGCATAGCAACAATTTCTGTAAAATCTTGAGAAAAATAAGCTATTAAAAGGTGTGTTTGCGTGTATACTCTCTATGTATTTCATTTCACTGTTTGGTATCATACTATTACCACAAGTTCACCCTCTTACGCTGAGGAAAAAAAATGAAGTTTGAACATCTCTCCAACATTTCCTTTAATTTGAGATGAGTGTAAAATGATTTTTTTCAAATGAGGTCATGGGTAACCTGGTACTGCATCCCTGGGAAAAATGGAAGTGATTGGATTGGTTTCATGCACTTAACTTAAGCATGGCTAAAGATTGGAAAGAGAAGTTGTTGGATTATTTTTTATGGAAAAAAGCTTTTTAAAGTGACCTGACTCCATAGGGAGGTGTTTTTACAGGCTATTTGCTTTTTCTCCTTTTTCATGTGAATACAGAAAATAGGCCAGGAGCTGCAGTGATCATCTTGTACTCAAGAACAAGATATTACTATATGTTTGGAATGACAAGCTAAGAATGGGTGATAAATTGCTCAGGACATTGTTTGCACACAAGCTCCAGGTTGCTTAACCTTGAACTTATTTTAGAGAAATGAAAAAAAAATCAATATATTTTTAAGCCAGAGATTTCCAGTTCTCTGCTGCTAAGGCTGAATTTTATATTTAAAGTAAATTTTTAAAAAAAGTATATAGGGCCAGGTGTGGTGGCTCATTCCTGTAATGCTAGCACTTTGGAAGCGAAGGATCGTGCGAGTCCAGGTGTTCGAGACCAGTCTAGCAACGTGGCAAAACCAGTCTCTACAAAAAATGCAAAAATTAGCCGGGTATGGTGATGGTCGCCTGTAGTCCCAGCTACAAACAGTGCTGAGGTGGGAGGATCACCTGAGCCCGGGAGATTGAGGCTGGGGTGAGCCTGGATTGTGCCACTGCACTATGGCCTGAGTAACACAGTGAGACTGTCAAAAAAAAAAGAAAAAAAAAAGCAATCTCCACACTTAGAATGAAACCAGTAATTGTTTTGTAATTTTGTTTTATTTTATTCTCTTTCTTTTTTATTTTTCACTCTCATGTTGAAAGTGGAAGCTATGGAAGCACAGAGCATTTTTCATTTCATTTTCTCCTCCCCTTGCATCTTCAAGTTTACTTTAATTCAGCACCTCAGGGTTATTAATCATTTTTTATTTCTTCTGTTTAAAAGATAATGAGAGGAGAAATATCTTTGGGCTTTTTTGTTTCAATAAGCAGCTAAGCTTTTGAACATATTGGAGCTTGAACTTTCCATGAAGTAAAGTATTTAACTGAATTTAAATGGTCTAATTAAAGAGAGTTATTTGGCATTTTCCAGAGCAGATGAATTTCAGTTATACGAGTATTTCCAAGAAGTCTGGACTGTATGAAGTTCAAACCACATATCTGTTGTTTCTTTTTTCCTCCTTTTCATTCTTTCTTTTTTCTTTCAACCTCATCTACCTCTTATCTTTTAACTTTTATTTTAGATTTGGAGGTACCTGTGAAGATATGTTACATACATAAACTCATGTCACGGGGGTTTGTTGTACAGATTATCTCATTATCCAGGAATTAAGTCCAGTACCCAATAGTTATCTTTTCTGCTCTTCTCTCTCCTCCCACTCTCCACCCTCAAGTAGACTGCAATGTCTGTTGTTTCCTTCCTTTGTGTTTATAAATTCCTATCATTTAGCTCCCATTTATGAGAACATTCAGCATTTGATTTTCTGTTCCTGTGTTAGTTTGCTAAGGATAATAGCCTCCAGCTTTATCCACCTTCCCACGTTCCCATTCCGTAGGTTGTCTGTTTACTGTGTTGATAGTCTCATTTACTGCGTAGAAATTCTTAAATTTAAAAGACATGATCTTGTTCTTTTAATTGCTGCATAGTATTCTATGGTATATATGTACTGTATTTTCCTTATCGAATCTGTTATTGATGGACATTTGAGTTGATTCCATGTCATTGCTACTGTGAATAGTGCTGCAATGAACATTCTCATGCATGTGTCTTTATGACAGAATGATGTATGTTCCTCTGGGTATATACCCAGTAATGGGATTGCTGGCCCCAATGGCAGTTGTGCTCCTAGCTGTTTGAGGAATAGCCACACTGCTTTCCACAATGATTGAACCAGTCAACACTTCCATGAACAGTGTATAAGTGTTCCTTTTTCTCTGCAACATCACCAGCATCTGTTTTTTTTTTTACTTTTTACTAGTATAATAGCAATCCTTACTAATGTGAGATGGTATCTTACTGTGGTTTTAATTTGCAGTTTTCTAATGATCAGTGATATTGAGCATTTTTTCATATGCTTATTGGCCACATGTATGTCTTCTTTTCAAAATTGTTTATTCATGACCTTTGCTTACTTGTTAATGAGATTGTTTGTTTTTCTCTTGTGAATTCGTTTAAGTTCCTTATAGATGCTGGATATTAGACCTTTGTCAAATGCATAATTTGCAGATATTTTCTCCCATTCTGTCGGTTGTCTGTTTACTCTGTTGATAGTCTCCTTTACTGTGTAGAAATTTTTTTTTTTTTTTTTTTTTTTTTTTTTTTTGAGACGGAGTCTCGCTTTGTCGCACAGGCTGGAGTGCAGTGGCCTGATCTTGGCTCACTGCAAGCTCTGCCTCCCAGGTTCACACCATTCTCCTGCCTCAGCCACCGGAGTAGCTGGGACCACAGGCGCCCACCACCGCACCCGGCTAATTTTCTGTATTTTTAGTAGAGATGGGGTTTCACCGTGTTAGCCAGGATGGTCTCAATCTCCTGACCTTGTGATCCGCCTGCCTCGGCCTCCCAAAGTGCTGAGGTTACAGGCATGAGCCACCGCACCCGGCCAGCAATTCTTAAATTTAATTGGATCCCACTTGTCAATCTTTGCTTTTATTCTGATTTCTTTTGGTATCTTTGTCATGAAATTTTTGCTCATTCCTATATCCAGGATGGTATTGCCTAGGTTGTCTTCTAGGGTTTTTATAGTTTATAGTTTTCATAGTTTTGGCTTGTGCCTTTAAGTTGTTCATCCATCTTCAGTTCGTTTTTCTATAAACTGAAGAAAGAAGGCATCCAGCTTCAGTCTTCTATATATGGCTAGCTAGTTATCCTAGCACCACTTCTAAATAAGGAATCATTTCCCCATTTCTTGCTTTTGTCAGCTTTGTCAAAGATCAGGTGGTCTTGACTGGCAACAATGATGAGGTAAAAAGTAAAAGAGTTCCTTTTTTTTTCCCTTGGTTCATTTTTCTTACCCCACTGAGAACTTACTTGTCTTTATTCAGTGATGTTTAAGATCTACAAGTAACAGAATTCTCCGTGGAAAGTAGAGATGCTTCTACCTCATTTACTCAACTTACATATTTTACCAGGATTTTTTAGTTATTCAGGTTAGTTGAACCAGTGTGATTTATTCTTCAAGAACAAATGTTCACTTGAAGTACTTTAACAGTCAACACTGTTGAAGCAGAGCTATCTATTATACATAAATCAAATGAGTTTAGCCTATATCCTATAAACTACCAGAGTGCCTCATTAATCCAAATGGATATCAGTGTGAACCAACAGGATACTGATACTTTAAAAAACATGTTTTCATTAACAATTGGCCTATATCATAGAGGATCCTGTCCCCAGGTATAGAGAAGATGTTTAAAATATAAGTATTCCAATGAAAGCTGCAGAAAGCTACTCTATTCTCAGATTATGAGTATTTTTTTGAAAATGTAGAACTGCCAAGAAATGTCATTTTTTACATGAATCTAGATTATCAACCACACACTAAAACTTTACACATTTTAACCAAGTAACAAACCTATCAGAAAAATGAGAATTTGCAAGGTATGTGCTCTTAGGAATTAAAATTTTATGTAAACATCCTAAGATATAATTGGAAAAATTATGACTTTTATTTTATTTATTTATTTTTTTTTTGAGATGGAATCTCACTCTGTCGCCCAGGCTGGAGTGCAGTGATGCGGTCTCAGGTCACTACAACCTCCACCTCCCAGGTTCCAGTGATTCTCCTGCCTCAGCCTCCCGAGTAGCTGGGATTACAGGTATTCACCACCATACCCAGCTAATTTTTGTATTTTTAGCAGAGACGGGGTTTCTCCATGTTGGTCAGGCTGTTCTTGAAACCCAGACCTCAGGTGATCCACCCACCTCGGCCTCCCAAAATGCTGGGATTACAGATGTGAGCCACCACGCCCAGCCAGACTTTTATTTTTAACATGCATGAAACTGTCACTAAATTACATGGGTACAAACACAGTCTTAAGTACGGATGTAAAATTATACCAAGAAATACTCATCTGTGTTTGGATACACTACAAAGCACAGAGAATACACATTTTTGTTTATATCCTATCCAAGATCTATGTGCATAGATGTACAATGCATACACATATACACTCATACACATGTGTAATGTTTAGTCTTATATCTTACTTGTTTTCATATAGGATTTAGTGCAATTTATCATAATAGTGAAGATAAAATAAGACTTAAACATTGGTAATGCTTGATAAGTATAACTAACATATATGCCTTATAAAACTTTCCTCTTAAAATATAAAACATAAAAAAAAACTTTTATACCTCTAACTCTACTACTATTATGCATATAAAAATAGAGACTGAAATATAAGCTGATGCCAGAATATCTAAGAATAACACAGAAGAGATAATTCTTATATTTTCCTTAAGAACACAAATGCTGGTTCTCTAATGAAAATTATATATATGGCCTATAATTATTTCTTTTTCAGTTATAGTTTAGCTTCTTTGAAGAGTCTACATAGTTAAGTGTGGTGATTAATACTCTGCAATGGAGATTGTATTACTTAGAGTATCTTTATGGTCCCATGTAATTGTTTTAAAAGGTATAAACCTTAAATACGATTTTGAGTTTGTCTTATGCTGTCTTTTAGCAACTCAATAATAAATTTTCCTTGCATGATTTTGCCAGTATAGTAGAAGCTAGAAACCCAGAACATATATTTATACATAATTCCCATCAGCAGGATTTTAGATTGTATTCCACCAAGAAGAAGCATTAACAAAAGCTTTGGAGGGCATAACAGAAGTAAATGCCATTCTTGTTCATGTGGATGTGGTGAAAAATCACATGGGCCAGGACATACATATGGCAGACATAAGGTTTTGACAGTGACCGTGGGCATTGTCTATCAAAATACTCTCACTAGTGCTGCAGAAGTCTGAGAAAATCAATGGCTAATTCCCATATTAACTAAAAAATTTTGATCTCCCAAAAGCCACTAGCAAGTTTCCTTGACTTGTGCTTCCTCAGCTTTTCCAGTTGTTTTATAAGAGCTGTTTCTAAATTCCTTTCTTAAATATCTTTCTGTTAGATATAACCATAGTGGTCTCTGTCTTCATGATCATAGCAGACTTGTAGAGAAAAAATATGCAAATGATCTACCAATAATACAACAGTTTTATAAACAGCAACTTTTAAAATAACATGCTACATTTTAATTTCTTATTGGTTTCATCATTGATGCCATGTTCTACTTCACATCTCAAATATATTTAACTGGGCTATGAATCTATACGTTTATAATTATTCTTTGAGCAAAAATAAAATCATTAGCTGAAGAGCATGAATTATTTTCACTTCTAGGAATCACTTATGGAATAATCATAACAGATTGTTATAATAATTCTTAATTCACAAGTAGCCTTATTTAAGCATATTCTAACTTTTATGCTTGCAATATGCTAAATAAACAAAATTTTACGTCATATTTTCTTTTTTTTTTTTCACTCTGTCACCCAGGCTGGAGTGCAGTGGTGCAATCTTGGCTCACTGCAACTTCTGCCTCCAGGGTTCAAGCAGTTCTCCTGCCTCAGCCTCCAGAGTAGCTGGGATTACAAGCATGTGCAACCATGCCCAGCTAATTTTTGTATTTTTAGTAGAGATGGGGTTTCACCATATTGGCCAGGCTGGTCTCGAACTCCTGGTGATCCACCTGCCTTGGCCTTCCAAAGTTCTGGGATTACAGGCTTGAGCGACTGTGCCTAGACCTTTTTTTTTTTTTTTTTGGAAACAAAGTTTCGCTCTTCTTGCCCAGGCTGGAGTGCAATGGCAGCATCTCAGCTGACCGCAACCTCCACCTCCCAGGTTCAAGTGATTCTCCTGCCTCAGCCTTCCGAATAGCTGGGATTACAGGCATGCACCACCACACCTGGCTAATTTTGTGTTTTTAGTAGAGACAGGGTTTCTCCATGTTGGTCAGGCTGGTCTTGAACTTCCGACCTCAGGTGATCCACCTGCCTCGGCCTTCCAAAGTGCTGGGATTACAGACATGAGCCACTGTGCCCGGCCATGTCATGATTTTCGTACTTTCAGTGTGTAATACATATTTAATTTCCATAGTCACTCTGTAACTGCATCATGGCAAACACAATATTTCTAAAATTATATATTTGGTTCTAATATTATTTATTAAATTAAATATAGTTTTTAAAAGAAGTGCCTCTGATGGTGGTGGTGGCCCATCTAGAGCAGCCACTGTGGGGATGCCAGCTGCAGCAGGGGAGGCACAGTCAGGGCTGCACACTCCATGGAGCCAGTGGGAGGCAGGAACAGGTGGGAGCCCTGCCCCCTACTGAGTTGGTGCGGCATGAGCGCCAGGCTCTGGGGCACAGCTGGATAGCTGCAGCTCCAGACCCAGGCATCCCTGCACTCTTGGGAGACCAGGAAACTCCCCTGGCCCCACTGGTGCAGATGTCTCTGCTCTTACTCCCTGGCCTCTCCCTTGATCCTGGTGCCTGCTCCAATTTTCGAGCAAAGTTGTGGCCAAGCCTGGGTGCTGTTGCAACCCAGCTGGTTGTGCACGCGCTCAGGAAGGCACTGACATACTATCCCCCACCACCACCTCGGCCTCCTCCAGACTTTGGGTGCCAAGGAGCACAAGAGGGATGCTGGAGGGGGCTAATGGCAGCTCAGCACAGGCCTGCAAGTGCTCCTCAGTGCAAACAGACTGAGTGCCTTGGACTGCATGTAGATGGTGGGAGGCAGACAGGTTCCTGGGCAGAAAGGGGTGGGTCCCTGGTGAAACCCCACCTTCAAGCCAGGGATGGCCTGAAACCTGGGGATTGGCTACCAGTTCCCGGTGGAGTCTGTGGCCTGGAGTGCTTTCTTGGGGCTCACCCATGACCACCGATGGATCAATCAGCACACAGTTCCTCCCTCCTGAGCCCATAAAAACCCCAGACTTAGCCAGTCTCACACAGGCACTGGGACTACCAACTGCAGAAAGGAGTTACCCACTTCGGATCTCTGGCGAGCTGTTCTATTGCTCAGTGAAGCTCCTCTCTGCCTTGCTCACCTTCCAGTTGTCCACATATCTTATTCTTCCTGGACATTGGATAATAACTCAGGACCTGCCAAATGATGAGACTGAAAGTGCTGTAACACAAACAGGGCTGAGACATGCCCCCGACTCTCCACTAGAAGGAGAGAAGAGAGAAGGAGAGAAGAGCTGCAGCACTTTCGGGAGCCCAGACCTAGGAGCTCCCCAAGCCAGGGCTGTGACACTTCCTTGGGGCTCTGCGGTTCCTGGTGTCTCCAAGCTTCCAGGCACCACTGCATTCTCTGGCACCCACAATGGAAGCTACCTGTGATACACCTGGTCCAGTCGCAGTCTCGTAGGGAGCCGACGCTTGTACCAGGGCCTAGAGCTGTCCACCCTGCCGCAGCCGGCACGCCTGGCTGTGAGCAGTGGCCAGACCCCACACTCGCTTACACACCCCTCACTGCTCCATGTCTTGCTCACCCTTGGCAGGCATGGAGTCCAAGCCAGTAGAGCGAGCCAAGCACTGCCTGCTGGGCCTAGTGGGTGGAACCAGCACAGCCGCCTGAACAGAACTCAGGCAAAGGTGCCACTGGCCACAGATAAAAAAGTGGTTGGTTTTGAGCTGGAAAAGTGACATGCTAAGGATCTTGTGACCCTACCATCATATTTCCTACTTTGAACTCAAGGAAAAATATGTAAAATTAAAAGCCCAATATTAAAGGTAACTGATTCTGTATTTCTGTTAATATCCACAATTGTTATTTAAAATCTGTTCTAAATTTTTAAATTATTCCTTGACATTGTTCAATTTTATGTTTATAATTAGGCTATACTTTAAATTATTTACTTTGGATTTCCAGGAAATTTAAATATTACCCAGAAATATGACACTAATAAAAAATAAAGATGCTTTCAGAGAAGTTGGATTATTTAGGACATAGGACTATTTAATTATTCTGGTCTCCTAGATAGCAGCTCAATATATTTGTCATATCTTACTGCATCATTCTATGACACATAAAATGTAAGAATTATGATATATATTAAATTGTTTTTGAGCCAATTTTATTTCATTTGACATATTAATAAAAATTCAGGTTACTATATACATGTTGATTATTTTAAGCAACTTGAATATGTTTCCGTTGTTAATATTTTTGTAAAATAATACAGTATAAAGGTGTATAGTTCTCTATGTGAACAAGGCATAAGTTCAATGTGAGCATTAAATGTCAAATTGTAACTCTATTTAAATCATGTAATTAAATTTCATGGTAAGGTGTTGAAGCATTATTTGAAGATAAATATTAAAATGTTAATGAAACAATTTTCCTTGAAAAGTGTTTAAATACTTAAAAAATAGCATGCTCTTCTTGTCCGTAAGTGTGAAACTTAATAAAAATTAGCTAAGCAAAGAACAAATCAAGTTTGAAGTAGATATACTTTATGATCCGATTCTTGTAAAAAATAAACATTTGAACAATTTTCACTCGCACAGTTTGATCACTAAAATGAAAGAAAGCACATTAACTATCACTTGAAAAATTCCTTTTGAATATTTTATACTTTAAAATTGAAAAATGGTAAAATAAGTTCATGTTAATAAAAGATCAGTATGTCGGGAGGATCGCTTGAACCTGGGAAATGGAGGTTGCCATGAGCCAAGATCCCACCACTGCACTCCAACCTGGGTGACAGAGCAAGACTCTTGTCTCAAAAGTTAAAAATAAATAAATAAATAAATAACATAATCAAAGGTAATTAGTTCTATGTCTTAGAAATTTAAAAACTGGGCTGGACGCCGTGGCTCACGCCTGTAATCCCAGCGCTTTGGGAAGCCGAGGCGGGCGGATCACAAGGTCAGGAGATCGAGACCCCTGGCTAACATGGTGAAACCCCATCTCTACTAAAAATACAAAAAATTACCGGGCGTGGTGGCGGGCGCTTGTAGTCCCAGCTACTTGGGAGGCTGAGGCAGAAGAATGGTGTGAACCCAGGAGGTGGAGCTTGCAGTGAGCTGAGATCATGCCACTGCACTCCAGCCTGGGTGAGCGAGACTCCGTCTAAAAAAAAAAAAAAAAAGAAGGAAATTTAAAAACCGAAACAGTTTTAAAGGTAGTTTCACTTTTAATGGCTACTTAGAATGTTGTACTGCTGAAATGAAAATAATATTAAATACAAAAAGATCTTTGTTCTGCTACTGACATTAAACATTTTGGTAAGTGTTTAAATGACAACAAATATACTTCTTTCTATGGTTTTGTTTTTGCAATTGGTTTGAAATCTATATATCATTTGTTCAATTATTTATTTTGCAATAATTATATACTATATACTTTTTAAGGTACTGGTAGTATAGCAATAAACAAAGCATGCTAAGTTCTCTATCCTGATTGGCTTACATTCAAGAAAGACAGAAACTAAGAAAAATAAATACATCAATTATATAGTTAATTGGATAATGTTAAGGGAAATAATAGAAAATAATCAAGAAAGAGGAGTGAGGATTGACAAATTAAATAAGTTAGAGATGTCTTTAGAGAGAAAATGGCAATTGCTCAAAGATGTACAGTTGAGGAAGAATGAAAAATTAGATTTGGTCTAAATATCTTTCAGATAGGAAGTTCTGGAAATACTAAAATCTTATTCCAGGGCTGCATGCTATGTTCAAGAAAACCCAAAGTGCCAGTTTGACTGAAGCTAAAGAGAGGGAGAGGTATAAAATATGATGTCACAGAGGATGTTGACTGTGGTATCTATTTGATTTCTAATTATTACAGTATCTTAGCACTGCTTCTCTTTTATTTCTATATGCATTTCCTAAGTGATCTCATTCAATATCATGCCCTTAAATACCATGTATATGCTACTAATTCTAAAATGTATTACTTGATTCTAACATTTCCACTAACTTCAAATGTTTACATCTGACTAATTTCTTTCTATCGTTATCTATATATCTAATAGGTATCACAAATTTAACAAGATCAAACCAACACTACTAATTCTCCATCTCAAAAAATATTCTATCAAAACATTTTCCTACTTAAATCATCCTTATATAATAAATGATGTCTTTCATTCATGAACCTAAAGCAAAAACAAAACAACAAGAAAAACGGTAAACATACAACATAAAAAGTCATTTTTGTTTCTTCTTTTCTTTTTAATTTGGGCTAGAAACAATGACATTCCAATAGTAATAAGAACCCCTTGCATTTTGACTTTGATTTTGCCACAAGAAATTGGAGACCGTGGAGAAATAGACAATTCTTGGGCTATGACAAAAAAAGTGCTAGGCGAAACTGTAATATCTAGTGTCATAAAATAATAAATGCTAAAAAATAAGAGACCATTTTAAAAGAGAAGCTATCTTGGAAGGACTAGACAAATCTGGCACATTATGAAGAACAAAAGAATAACATTGATAAAGTATTATATTCCATTGAATAGCATATGTGTACACAGTCTGCTATTATAGAAAATAAAAAAGAAAGCATAAAAATGGAGAGGAAGAAAGGAAGGAAGGAGGAGAGAAGCAGTAAAATATCAAAATGTATGGTAGAATGACAACTAATGAATGCAGAAAAATGCTAGGTTTAGAAAATCAATAAAATTAGTAAAAAAAAGAAGACTCAAGCAAGAATTATCAATTAATGCAAAAATATTGAGTGAAAAAATGGACAGCCTATTTGCAGAATTTCAAATTAGCTTCCTAATAAAATATTATAATTAATTACACAGGGGAAAAGTATAACTTTTCAGTGGAGAATTTTGGTAAACATCACCTCAGCCAAGTGATCAAAATTAACATCAGCAATAGTGGGATAAAGAGACATTATGTGTTTCCCAACATAATTCATTGAGAAAGATAAAATGTCACTTATGGAATATTTCTGTCACATATAAATGATTTCAATTTAATCATGTCAAAACAGTAAGCAAATCTAGATAAAGGGTCATACTACAAAACATATCACCTGTCCTAGAAAATGTTAACCATGAAAGAAAAAGAAAGATATAAAATTTTCCACATAGAAGAAAACAAGTGACAAGATAACTAAATGTGATGAATTATCCTGGGTTGAATTCTGGATCAGAGGAACTATGGCTATACAATACATTTTTTGGGCACTACATGAAACTAGAATATGGATTGTATACTAGATGATAATATTGTATCAGTATTACATTTCCTGAAGTTGAAAATTTTGGAGATGTTGTGAATGAGATTGTTTTTTCGCTTAGAAATATAGTTGTGAAGTAGTTAGTGGTAAAGGGTCATGAAGTATGTAAATTATTCTTTTCGGTTTTTTTTTTTTTTTTTTTTTGAGATTGAGCCTCACACTGCCCCCCAGGCTGAAGTGCAATGGTGGGATCTCAATTCACTGCAACCTCTGCCTCCTGGGTTCACGTGACTCTCCTGCCTCAGCCTCCTGAGTAGCTGGGATTACAGGCACACATCACCACACCCGTCTGATTTTTTGTATTTTTAGTAGAGACGGGGTTTCACTATGTTGGCCAGACTGGTCTCAAACTCCTGAATTCGTGATCTGCTTTCCTCAGCCTCCCAAAGTGCTGAGATTACAGGCGTGAGCCACCACGCCCGGCCGTAAATTATTCTTTGTTGATTCAGAGGTGTGTGAGTGTGCAAAGGAAAAAAAGACACAAAAATTATAAAATGTTAATAATAGCTGATTCTAGGTAAAGGGTATAGTTATTTAATTAGTAGTCTTTGGTAAAAGATATATGTGAATTTTTGTACTATTTTCAACACTTCTGTAATTTGAAAGTAATCTCAAAATAAAAAAGTTATTTCATGTAAATGAAGGTTCAAAACACAAAGGAACTAAATATACCTTTCACCTTAAACAACAGAAAAATTACAAACATGCTTTCCATATTGGATAACACACAAAGTAATGATTCCTGAGAGATGAGAAACAAATGATATGAGCCCAAAGTTTCCTGTATCTTACTGTTTGGAAGTAGTCTACAAGTTGCAGTGCCTGTAATTAGCTTCCCTGATACACTTAGTGTTTGAATCCTTTCAGGTTTTAGATCTCGGCTCAAAATTTACCTCCTCAGTGACATCTTCCGTGAACCTTGATTCATGACCATAGTATGGCATTAAATGTTCATAGCATTTATCATGATCAGAAGTCATCTTATTAATTTCTTGATTAATATTTTCATTGTATGTATCCATCCAAATATTGTATTATTGACAGGAAAATTAGCTTTTAAGGCATTTAAGACAACGTATTTAATAATTTTTCAGTTTCCTCAATGTCTAGAAAATGCCATAACATAAAATAAATACTTAATAATTATGCATGGAATGGAAATGCAATTAATAAATTCAAGTGATACAAATTCACTTATATAAATGTAGAGATGTTAAAAAGCATCTGAATGATTAATACTTAATATCCCACTTAATCTTCACAGTTACCAATGAGAGAGGGACAATTATCCTTCTCATTTTTCGTATGAAGAAACTAAAAAATAATTAGTTTAAATGTTATCCAATGTCACTACTTACTTAGTAAATAGCAAAGGCAGTCTGCCTTGAATTCTGGTTTGAATCTCAGGTACTTAGCCATTATTTAGTACTATTTTACTATTATGTGTTATAAATATGATGCATTTTTAAATTATCAAGTAAAGTTTGAGAGTACAAGGAGATATAAAAACATATTAAACAAAGGAAATTAAAGAAAAATAAGGAATAACACTGTTATGACAAGGCACAGGCAAATTCAGGCCCTATAGTTGAAAATGTTAAGATACAGAGGCTTCATAATAACAAAGGATATTAAAGACTAAACAGTCAATTGGACATTAAATATAATGCAATAAAATGTATAATCCATTAAACAAACATTATATGGACACAAGAGAGGCAAGCTGAAATGTAAGAGATCTTTTCATTTCCTATCAAATAACTAAAAAAAAAGTTAATGAGTAGTTACAACTGCCAAATATGGTGATGACTTTTGAGTACCTGAAGCTGAGTAGAGTACTCTTTGTGATTTTAATCACTTTACAGAAAGATTAACTTCTTTGCTTTTCAATATATTGTTATGAGGATCTTAGATTAAAAAAAAAATCTAAGCTATTCAATCTGAGAATATCACACATCTACCTTTGGCTGATTAGATAATATTCTAGAATGGGAAAGAACTAATTTGTAATAACAATTTTAGGGTTCCAAACTATTCCCACTCTTGAGGGGGAAATGTTAGTGGGTTATAGCCAGCTGGTGGTATGATTATGTATTTTATGCAGGAGGAAATATAATTGCATGTGGATATAAATGGGCATCGGATATTGAGGATGAAATTAAAAAGGGGTTATTGAAGTAGCTTGAAATCTTTGCCAATGACAACACTATTTGAGTAACGCCGTTTAATGCTAAATAACAAGTCAATTTTCATTTATTTGCCTTTGGCAATTACAGTAGTCTGAGGCTTCCAAAATGTAATGAGATTTTGAAGAATCTTTTCCAAGCATTTTTAGTAGAAAAAGTATTATTTTGGCAGATTTATGTATCAAGAGTCAGAGAAAATATCTGAGGTATGTCAGGAGTTCTGCTCAAAACTGAATTGTTAAAGGAAAATTTATGTACACATTTCCCCCAAGGTGTGAAACATAGTAGGATTATAATGATTCTTCTCCTGAAAAATAGGTTAGCAACAATCCCTCACATTCTGGATAAGGGAAGTTTGCTCTGGTCTTTCTGAGAGTGATATTTTTTATATTTGTCTCTTAGTGGAAGGTGTTAGCACATAAAACAACCCTGCAGGAAAGAAAGAATAGCAGTGTTTTTTTTGTTGTTGTTGTTGTTGTTTACACTCCTGTTTCTAGAAAACTTCCAGAGTTTAAAAATTAAAAAAGTATTTTATATCATCAGTCTGAGTATAAAGAACAAGGAGGTTCTTGGGGGGTATAATTACAGCAATTATTTAAAACTGTCTTGGAAAGCCTATTCCTTTATAATTAAGTTGACTTGCCCTGTGTGTCTTGGGAATCAGGGTTGGCAAAAATGAGTCTCTCCAGTTGATAATGCTTTTTCTGATCAGATTATAATGCAAGAGCAGAATAGATGACATGTTTTAGCATACAGGAAAAAAAAGATGTGAATTTCTAAGCAGAATAAAGAGGAAGGTTTATCCAGAAACTTTATGAGCCATGATATATTCTGACCATTTTCTTTTTTTTCTTTTTTTCTTTTTTTTTTTTTGAGACGAAGTCTCGCGCTGTCGCATGGGCTAGAGTGCAATGTCATGATCTTGCTCACTGCAACCTTCGCCTCTCAGGTTCACGCGATTCTCCTGCCTCAGCCTCCCAAGTACCTGGGATTACAGGTGCACACAACTGCACCTGGCTAATTTTTTGTATTTTTAGTAAAGATGGGGTTTTACTCTGTTGGCCAGACTGTCTGATCATTTTCTATAATCTTCAATTTTTATTCTCAAATCAAGGGTAAAATATAATGGCCCATTTATTTTAACAACTACTTTGTGCCAATAACCACATGGAGACTTTTCCACATGATATCCAGCAGAGTTCTCTCAAAAGCATAAGAGAGGTTATGTTATTGGCCGGGCACGGTAGCTCATGCCTGTAATACCAGCACTTTGTGGGGCTGAGGTGGGCGGATCACAAGGTCAGGAGATCAAGACCATCCTGGCCAACATGGCGAAACCCCGTCTCTACTAAAAATACAAAAATTAGCTAGGTGTGGTGGCACACACCTGTAGTCCCAGCTACTCGGGAGGCTGAGACAGGAGAATAGCTTGAACCTGGGAGGCAGATGTTGCAGTGAGTTGAGATCACGGCACTGCACTGCACTCTAGCCTGACAACAGAGGGAGACGCCGTCTCAAAAAAAAAAAAAAAAGAGGTTATGTTATTATCGCAATTTTCGATGTAAAGAGAGAAGTTCATATAGAATAAGCAGCAAATTGCTTCATAACTGTAGTAATAGTATTAGAGTTTATACCTATTTCTAAGTTTTTTTGGACACATTGTCCATACAGTTTATTTTTTACAGCATTATGCTTCCTACAGTACATATAAAATGTAACATTGAGTTCTTGCAGAGCTTCAGAAAATGAAACTTTTATAATAGTATACATAATTTAAGATAATTAGAACACATTTATTTGATGCATTTATCACCACCTATTGAACTTAGATAGTATTCAGAAAACTCTAAGATTGATCTAGGAAAGGGTATGTATTCCTGTAACTAGTATTTAAAGGCTATGATTTTAACCACAGTAGTGAAGTCACCTTGTTTATGCCCAGTGATTACATTGTAATTAAGAAATCATGAAGAAAAGTTTGATATTTTAGCTTCAAGCTTTCAGTCAATTTTCTTGTTTGGAGGATCTTGAAAGTGGAAGTTTCTCAGGAAACTTGATTCAAAGAGTTAACTATTAAAATGTTTTTCTAGATATATGGAACAAAATATTTTATAAAATAAATAACTTTTGTAAACCAGAAACATTATTAGTGTATAAGTCACTTACCAATATTTAAAAGATGTTAGAAGGATTATGAGGAAAGTTATTGTATTAGTTCATTTCACACTGTTATAAAGAACTAATTGAGTCTGAGTAATTTATGAAGAAAATAGGTTTAATTGACTCACAGTTCTGCAGGCTTAACAAGAAGTATGTCTTGGTGGGTCTCAGTACAATTACAATCATGACAGAAGACAAAGCAGAAGCAAGACATGTCTTCTCATGGCTGAGGGAGAGAGAGAAAGATACTGAGGAGGGTAGTGTCACACACTTTTAAACCATCAGATTTCATGAGAACTTGCTCAATATCACAAGAAGAGCATGGGGAAATCTGTCCCCATAATCTAATCACCTACCACCAGGCCCTTCCTTCAACACATGGGGATTACAATTCAACAAGAGGTTGCTGTGGAGACACAGAGCCAAACCATATCATTCTGCCCTTGTCACCTCCCAAATCTCATGTTCTTATCAAATTTCAAAACACAATCATACTTTCTCAACAATTCCACAGCCTTAACTCATTTCAGCATTAACTCAAAAGTTCAAGTCCAAAGTCTCATCTGAGACAAGGCAAGTCCCTTCCACTGATGAGCCTGTAAATTAAAAAACAAGTTAATTACTTCCAAGATACAATTGAGGTACAGGAAATGTGCAAATGTTCCTATTCCAAAAGGGAGAAATCAGCCAAAACAAAGGGGCTACAGGCTTCATGCAAGTCTAAAACCCAGGAGGGAAAGGCATTAAATCTTAAAGCTCTAGAACAATCTCCTTAGACTCCATGTTTCACATTTAGGGCTTGCTGATTCAAGGGGTGGGCTCCCAAGGTCTTCAGCAGCTCTGCCTCTGTGGATCTGCCAGGTACAGCTCCTGCGGCTGCTTTCATGGGCTAGTGTTGAGTGCCTTCAGCTTTTCCAGGTACCCAGTGCCAGCTGTCAGTGTATCTACCATTCTAGGATCTAAAGGATGGTGGCCCTCTTCTCATAGCTCCACCAGGCAGTGCACCAGTGGGGACTCTGTGTGGGGGCTCCAACCCGACAATTTCACTCTGCACTGCCCTAGCAGTGGTTCTACATGAGGGCTCCACCCCTGCAGCAGACTTCTGCTTAGACATACAGGTGCTTCCATATATCCCCTAAAATCTGGACAGATGTTTGCAAACCTCAGTCCTTGCCTTCTGTGCACCTGCATGTCCAACATCATGTGGAAGCTGCCGAGGTTTGGAGCTTCCACTATTTGAAGTAATAGCCTGAGCTGTATGTACCTTGACCCCTTTTAGCCACAGTTGGAGCTGAAGTGGCTGAGATGCAGGACACCATGTTTTGTGGCTGCATAGAGCAGCAGAACCCTGGGCCTGGCCCATGAAACCATTTTTTCCACCTAGGCCTCCAAGCCATTGATGGGAGGGGTTGCTGTAAAGGAGGTCTCTGACATGACATGGAGACATTTTCCACCATTGTCTTGGCTATGAACATTTGACTTCCCTGTACTTATGCAAATTGCTGCATCCAGCTAAATTATTCCTAGAAAATTTGTTTTGTTTTGTTTTGTTTTTTTCTACCACATGGTCCAGTTGCAAATTTTCAAACTTTTGTGCTCTGCTTCCCCTTTAAATGTAATTTCTAGTTACATGTAATCTCTTTGTTCATGCATATAAACATACACTTTTCAAAATAGCCAGGTCACATTGTGAATTCTCTGATGCTTAGAAACTTCTTCTGCCAGATACCCTAAATCATCCATCTCAAGGTCAAAGTACCACAGGTATTTAGAGCAGGGGCACAATGCCACCAGTCTCTTTGCTAAAGCATAGCAAGAGAGACCTTTACTCCAGTTCCCAATAAGTTCCTCATCTCCATCTGAGACTATCTCAGCCTAGACTTTATTGTTCATATCACTATCAGCATTTTGGTCAGAACCATTCAATGGCCAGGCACAGTGGCTTATGCCTGTAATGCCAGCACTTTGGGATGTCAAGGCAGGTGGATCACCTGAAGTCAGAAGTTCAAGACCAGCCTGGCCAACATGGTGAAATCCCATCTCTATAGAAATACAAAAAATTCGTTGGGTATGGTGGCGGGCACCGGTAAACCCAGCTAATTGGGAGGCTGAGGTAGGAGAATCACTTGAACCCAGGAAGTGCAGGTTGCATTGAGCCAAGATTGCACCTTCCACTTCAGCTTGGGTGACAAGAGTGAAACTCCATCTCAAAACAAAACAAAACAGAAAAAAAAAAAAAATCAACAATTCTCTAGGAAGTTCCAAACTTTTCTACATCTTCCTGTCTTCTTTTGATTCCTCCAAACTGTTCCAACCTCTGTCTGTTACCCAGTTCCAAGGTCAGTTCCACATTTTCAGGTGTCTTCATAGCAGTGGCCCTCTCTCCAGGTGTTAATTTTCTGCATTAGTCTATTTACACACTGCTATAAAGAGCTCCTTGAGACTGGATAATTTATTAATAAAAGAGGTTTAATTGACTCAGAGTTCTGCAGGCTTAACAGGAAGCATGACTTCAGGGTTTTAGGAAACTTACAATCATAGTGGAAGGTGAGGGGGAAGCAAGGCATGCTTTCCCATGGCAGCAGGAGAGAGAGAATGAAGGGGGAGGTGCCACATACTTTTAAATCATCAGATATCATAAGCACTCATTCACTATCATGAAAACAGCATGGAGAAATTTGTTCCCATAATCCAATCACCTCCACCATGCCCTTCCTTTAACACATAGGAATTACAATTCAACAAAAGATTTGGGTGGGGACACAGCCAAACCATATCAGTTACTAACAATAAACATAATTTGTTTCAAACTAGACTCATTTAAGTAAAGATAAAAATAAAAATGTCTTTTCTGCTACCCACATTGAATCCAGCAGATATTCAGCATCTGCATCAAATGAATTATATATTACACACTGTGCAATTATTTCACTGCTAGTGAAATGTTCTGCCAAATGTCTGTAAGAAAAAGTGCTGAAACTTGAATTTTAGAATATTTCATCTTAAATATTATGTTTTTATATGAACACACAAGAATAATTTACAATGAAGAAATTAATAGTACTATATACAGTTTTAGAGGAATAACTACATTATCAAATAAGATTAACATAGCTATAGGTTTTCACCAAGATTCAGACCCAAGTATCCAATTAAAACAGACTCATTGAAAGAGATCCATTGGATTTAGAGTACCTAAAGGCAAAAGACATGAAAATAGAGCTGTGAAGAGTGGAGCTACTGTTACAGTAGGTAGCTAGTCAGGCGTGACTTGGCAGAAGAGGGCTCCCCACAACACACACACACACAACAGGAATGTCAGGTGACAATCAGTTGATGATCAGGCAATAATAATTGGTCACAGCCAGAACAATGGAAAGTGGTTGTCTCCCAATAGATAGAAATCACCTGAAACTGTTGATCAGCAGCTTTCTGACCTCAGGAGTTGGATGAGTGGGCTCAAAAATGCACATTCAGAGGCAAAATGGCAGAGTTTAACTGGTATATGACCTTCCTCTAGGAATGCTAGACTAGTAAGGGAAGAACACTTCAAGTGACCATGCTTAGAACTCCAGTAAAGACACTGCACACGCTCCCTGCCAAGTTTTAGCAGGCCACTGTAAACCAAGACTATTCACAAGAAGACTATAAACAAGTCTTTATTTAAAAGAATATAGTGTTGTCACAGCAACTCTAGAAACTTTTCCTGCAAAAATTGTTAACTATTAGGAAATGACTGGGCATGAACAAGGTGACATGCTTACTGTGGTTAAAATCATAGTGTTTAAATAGTAATGAAATAATGCATTCCCTTGTCTTGGTTAATCTTTTACTCTGAGTTGTCTGAATGTTACTTTCAAGTGCAATACATCTTATTATATTGGATTAGTCTTATCAAGAAAATATACTTTTTGAACACTAAAATTGAGTAAGAAAATCAGTTTTTGTTCTCAGATTTGATATATATTTTTAAAAACACGCCAATATTTTATAAATATATCATTGCTTCTGACGCCATCTAACATTTTACATTTACTCAAATCTCATCAAAGATTAACTGCTCACCTACCATCTCTATTAAGTAAAGCAAAAACTTGAAATGCACTTTTTGGGATAGGCACCCTGGGTGCTTGACTTCCACAATGAGAAGAAATACTTCAGATCGTAGCTACTTTAAAGGGGATGAATACAATTTAGAGAAAACCCAGACCCAAACAATAGCTTAAAATTCACGCTAGCCTTGCTTAGCCTTGATTAGCAAAATGTCAGATTGGAAATGCTAGGGAAAAAGGGGAAAAAATTATTTTTTTCCCATCAATATGCCACTCTGATTGTGTAATTGTTACAAAACATTTATTTGCAATGAGAACTACCAGTTAGAAGCATGGGCTGTTCACATTGGCCAGTCAGTATAGTATCTTCAGAGAAAATATAGATAATAAAAAAAAACAGAAATGAAATCAGAATCAGTTTGATGAATTAGAATCATAAACCCCCTATGAGTTTGTTCTTTTGTATGCATGTGTTTCTTTTATTTTTGTTTGTTTTTTAACTTGTGCTTTAAAAAAAGTTTATTATTAATTTTTTGTGGGCGTAGGCATACATATAGCAGGTGTACATGTTTATAGGGTATATGAGCTATTTTGATACAGGTAAACAATGTGTAAGAATTACTTTAGAGTAAGTGAGTTATATCAGTCACCTCAAGCATTTAGCCTTTGTGTTACAAGCAATCTAATTACACATCTTTTTATTTTAAACTGTACAATTAAATTATTATTGACTACAGTCACCCTGCTGTGTTATTAAATACTAGATCTTATTCATTTTTTTGACTAAATGTTCATAGCCATTGACCATCCCCACTTTCCCCTGCCCTCCCACTATCATTCTTCTCTGGTATTCTGCCCTCTATCTGCATGAGTTCAGTTGCTTTTTTAGCTGCCACAAATTAACGAGAATATGTGAAGTTTGTCTTTCTGTGACTGGCTTATTTCACTTAACATAATAACCTTCGCTTGATCCATATTGTTGCAAATGACAGGATCTTATCCTTTTTTGTGACTGAATAGTACTCCATTGTGTATATATGCTATATTTTCTCTATCCATTCCTCTGTTGATGGACAGTTAGGTTGCTTCCAACTCTTGGCTACTGTGAATACTACCACAATAAATGGAAGGGTTTTTTTTGTATTCCAATTTCAATTCTTTTGGGTATACTCTTAGCAGTGGGATTGCTGGATTATATAATAGCTCTATTTTTAGTTTTTGAGGAAGTTTCAAATTGTTTTCAATAGCAATTTTCCTATTCAGCATTCCCACCAACAGTGTACAGGAATTTCCTTTTCTCCACATCCTTGCCAGCATTTGTTATTGCCTGTTTTTTGGATAAAAGCCATTTTAATTGGGTGAGGTGACAGGTTGCTGTAGTTTTGACTTGCATTTCTCTGATGATCAATGATGTTGAGCACCTTTTTATATATCTGTTTGCCATTTGAATGTCTTCTTTTGGGAAATGTTTATTCAGATATTTTGCCCATGTTTTAATCAATTATTTGGTTTTTCCTGTAGAGTTTTTTGAGCTCCTTATATATTTATTAATTTCTTGTCAGATGGTTAATTTGCAAATATTTTCTTCTGGTCTGTGGATTGTCTCATCATTTTGTTGATTGTTCCCTTTGCTGTTCAGAAGATTTTTAACTTGATTTGATTCTACTTGTCCATTTTTGCTTTGGTTGCCTGTGCTTCTGGGGTATAACCCAATAAACCTTTGCTGAGGCAAATATACTGGAGAGCTTTTCTGATGTTTTCTTTTAGGGGGAGTCATAGTTTGGAGTCATAGATTTAAATCTTTAATCCACTTTGATTAGATTTTTGTATATGGGGAGAGAGAAGAATATAGTTTCATTCTGCTGCATATGAATATCAAGTTTTCCCAGCAGCATTTATTAAAGAGAATATCTTTTCCTCTATGTATGCTTTTGGCAACTTTGTCCAAAAAAAAGGTCCACTGTAGATGTATAGGTGTTTTTTCTTTCTGAGTTCTCTATTCTGTTCCATTGTTCTATGTATCTGTTTTTATGCCAATATTATGCTGTTTTGGTTACTATAGCTCCATAGTATAATTTGAAGTCAGATAAGGTGATTTCTCCAGTTTTGCTCTTTTACCTTTGGCTATTCTGGCTCTTTTATGGTCTCATATAAATTTTAGAATTTTTTCTATTTATGTGAAGAATATCATTGGTATTTTAATAGGGATTGCATTGAATCTGTAGATTGTTTCGGGGTAGTATGGACATTTTAACAAGATTGACTATTCTAATCCATGAAAATGGAATATTCTTCTATTTTTTTGCATCCTTCTGAATTTCTTTCATCAGTGTTATATAGTTTTCCTTATGAAGATATTTTACTTTCTTTAGTTAATCCCTAGGTACTTTATTTTACTTGTAGCTATTGTGAATGCAATTACTTTCTTGATTTTTTTTCCTCAGGTTGTTCACTCTTTTTGCTGTTGTTGTTGTTGTTGTTGTTGTTGTTGTTGTTGTTGTTGTTCTTGTTTTTGCTGAAATGAAGTCTCGCTCTGTCGCCCAGGCTGGAGTGCAGTGGCGTGATCTCAGCTCACTGCAGCCTTAGCCTTCCAGGTTCAAGTGATTCTCCTGCCTCAGTCTGCCAGGTAGCTGGGATTACAGGTGCCCACCACCATGCTCAGCTAATTTTGTATCTTCAGTAGAGATGGGGTTTCACCATGTTGGCCAGGCTGGTCTCAAACTCCTGACCACAGGTGATTCGCCCACCTGGGCCTCCCAAAGTGTGTTCACTCTTGGCATACAGAAATACTACCAAATTTTGTACATTGATTTTGTGTCCTGTAGCTTTACTCAATTTGTTTATCAGTTCTAATAGTTTTGTGCTTGATGTTCTTTAGGTTTGCACCAATATAAGATTATGATATCTGCAAACAAGGATAGTTTGATTTCTTCCTTTCTAATTTGGATGTGTTTACTTATTTCTCTTGTCTGATTGTCCTAGTTAGGATTACCTGTACTATATTAAATAATAGTGATACAAATGGGCATTCTTGTATTGTTCCATATTTTAAATAAAAAGCATTCAGTTTTTGTTCATTCATTAGGATATTAGCTGAGGATACATCATATGTAGCTTCTGTAATGTTGAGGTCTATTTTTTCTAGCCCCAGTTTTTTCAGGGTTTTTGTTATAAAGGGATGTTAAATTTTCTAAAGTGCTTTTTTAGCATGAATTTGAATTATCATATGTTTTTTTTTCTCCCATTCTGCTCACATGATATATTACATTGATGAATTCGCATATATTGAACCATTCTTGCATCCCTGGAATAAATCCCTCTTGGTCATAATGAATAATCTTTTAAATGTATTGTTGAATTTGATTTTCTAATAATTTGTTGAGGATTATTGCATCAATGTTTATAAGATATATTAGCCTACCATTTCTTTTTTTTGGTGGCGGTGGGGATAGAGTCTCACTCTGTTGCAAGGCTGCAGTGCAGTGGCACTATCTCTGCTCACTGCACCCTCCGCCTCCCAGGTTCAAGCGATTCTCCTGCCTCAGCCTCCCGAGTAGCTGGGACTACAGGTGAGCACCATCATGCCGGGCTAATTTTTGTATTTTTAGTAGAGACGGGGTTTCACCATGTTGGCCAGGATGGTCTCAATCTCTTGACCTTGTGATCCACCTGCCTCAGCCTCCCAAAGTGTTGGGATTACAGGCATGAGCCACCATGCCCGACCCATTTCTATTTTTTTAAATGTGGCTTTGGTTTTTGTATCAGGACAATATTGGCTTCAAATAATTAGTTTGGAAGTATGCCCGTAGCCTTTTTTGGAATCATTCATGTAGGACTAGTATTAGTTCTTTAAATGTTTGGTTTTCCTCTTTATTGATATGTAGTGCTCATAGCAGCCTCTAATGGTCCTTTCCATTTCTGTGATAGCAAATGTATTGTTTCTTTTTTTAATCTCTGATTTAATTTATTTGTGTCTTTCCTCTTATTTTATTTATTAGTCTGGTTAAAGGTTTGTGTTTTGTTTATCTTTAAAAAAACCAACTTTTCATTTTGTTTGTATTTTGTATAATTTTCTTGCTTTCAATTTCATTTATTTGCACTTGGATGTTTATTTCATTTCTACTATTACTCTTTGGTTTGGTTTGCTCTTCCTTTTCCAGTTCTTTAAGATGCATTGGTAGGTTGTTGTTTAAAGTTTTTCTTCTTTGTCGATGTAGGCATCAATAGCTATAAGCTTACCTTTTAATGCTTTTGCTGAATCCCATAGGTTTTGATACATTTTGTTTGCATCACCACCATTTGTGTCAAGAAATATTTTAATTTCTTTCTTAGTTTCTTTATTTACCCACAGGTCATTCAGCAACATACTGTTTAATTACCATTTGTTTATAGTTTCCAAAGTTTCTTTTGTTATTGATTTCTAGCTTTATTCCACTGTAATCAGAAACAATGCTGGATGTATATTCAATATGATTTTAGTGCTTTAAGATTTGTTTTGTAACAAAATATATGGACTACTCTTGAGAAGGATCCATGTGCTGATGTGAAGAATGTGTATTCTGAAGCCACTGGATGAAATGTTCTCTAAATATCTATCTGGTCCCTGTGGTCTGTCTACATTGTCAATTAAGTTTGATGTTTCTTTGCTGATTTTCTGTCTGGATCATCTGTCCAATGCTAAAAATCAGGTGTTTTAGTTGCTAGCTATTATTGTATTGTGGTCTGTCTCTCTCCTTAGCAATAATAATATTTGCTTTTTAAATCTAAGTGTTCCACTTTTGGGTACCTATGTATTTTAAACTCTCATATTCTCTTGCTGAATTGACCCCTGTATCATTATATAATTAACTTCTTTGTCTTTTTTATTTTTTTTTGCCATAAAGTCTGTTTTATCTGACATGAGTATAGCTACTCCTTCTCTCTTTTGGTTTTCATTTATGTGGAATATGTGTTTCTATCTTTTCTTTCGGTCTAAGTGTGTGTTCTAGGTAAAGTGTATTTCTTGTCAGTAACAGATTGCCATTTTTTAATACATTTAGAAACTCTAGGTATTTTGATTGTACAGTTTAGTATGTTTACATTCAATGTTATCGTTGATAAATAAGAACTTATTTCTGCCATTTTGTTACTTGTTTCCTGGTTGTTTTGTAGTCTTCTCTTTCTTCTTTACTTGCTTCCTGTCTTCCTTTTAGTAAAGGTGGTTTTCTCTGGCAGTATGTTTCAATTTCTTGCTTCTTATTTTTTGTGTATCTATTGTATGTTTTTAGATTTGAGGTTACCATTAAGCTTTCAAATAATATAGCCTATTATTTTAAAATAATAACAACACTAATTTTATAAACAAACAAACAAAAAACTAATAACTCTATACTTTAACTTCATCTCCCCGTTTTTTGACTTTATGTTGTTTTTATTTATATTTTATTGTCCTATGTCTTGAAAAGTTGTTGTAGTTATTATTTTTGATTGGTTCATTATTTATTCTTTCTACTTAAGACATGAGGAGTTTCCACAAAATTATAGTTGTTTTTTTCTTCTGCCTTTCTATTTATTTTTACCACTGAGCTTTGTACCCTCAGATAATTTCTCACAGTTCATTAACATCTCTTTGTTTCAGATAGAGTCTCCTTTACTTTTCCGTCTGCTTTTTTTCAAGCATGAGTCTCTCCCGATAGCCACCACAGCTGAGAATGTGCTGAGTCTTGCCAGAAGCCAACAATTCTAGAGTCTCATTCAAGGCCCACAGTATACTACCTGGGTAACATTTATTCAGGGTCCAAGGGTTCTCTAGTCAACTTGTGATGGGTCCTATCAGAACTAGGTCCTTTTCTTCTAAAAAACAGGTTTTTCTTGCCCTGGGTGTAATGTAGGAAATATAGTCTGGGAGCTAGGGTATTGAAAGGGACACTCAAGACTGATTGATGCCATATCATACTGTGGCTGAACTAGTATCCGAGATGCAAGACAAAGGCCTCTTTAATCTTTCCTCTCCTTTCCTCGAGAGGAAGGAAGTGGTCCCTTTTGGAGAATGAACTTTGTAGCCTAAAATTGGGAGAGAGGTGGCACAAGCACTCCCTTAGCCACCTTGGCTGGTATCTCAGTATATTGTAGTCCCTCCAAGTTCACTGGCTCTGAGCCCAGTTCAGCACTAGGACTTGCCAAGGAGTTGCAGTCCTTGAGGCCTTAACTGCCTTTCCCATTTATTTAGGGGCCTAGAGCACTTTATCCCATAGCTGTGGGGCTTACCAGAACTCGATTTCCAAACACTGGGATGGGCAATTCACCTCTGACTTGGACAGGTTTAAATTCTCCCTCCACGTGTGAGTGTTAGCTGAGTTTAGCCTGGTTTTGCCTTCTGCTGTAACAGGGTAGCACTGAGTTCCATACAATGTCTTAACAATTGCTGCCCTCTACCTCTCTCAAGTGCACAGATTCTCTCTCTCTGTACCACATAGCTACTGCTGGGGGAGGAGAGGTGACATTGGATATTTGAGAGTGTCTTTCCTACCTTTATCAATGCCTCTTTCAGTGATATAAAGTTAACACTAGGCACCCACAGCACAGAACAGGCAATCCACTTCCTTCTTCAACCATAGTGTCTCTCATCACCTATTAAATGTTAGTGTTTTCTCTCCAAAAATAAAGACCTGCTCTAACTGAATGTTTACTCAATATTTTGGCTTCTTTCCTTAGAAAAGGTGCATCCCAGCTGTATCTAGGTTTTCATCTTTTAATCTTTTGCCTGCTCATAAAATTTTATAAGAACAAAACAAATATCTGCATCTTGTAGCCTTTCATATTTAGTTACAAAAACACTTAATATTTCTTTTGGTTTTGACTTTGTTCTATTTTGTTTCTTTTATCTTTGTTTTTGGAACAGATGCTCAGGCCTATGAGACTTGCCCAGTAGAAAAGTTGTCTCTCCTTTTCCAAAACAATTCTAAAATTAAGTCGTCCTTATAAGGTAAAATTTACTGCCTGTTTTCCTCATCCCTAGTGTTAGGTATTATAGAAATATAAATAAAGAGTTTTTGATTAGTAGGGATATAGTCTTGTGACAATGCTGGAATTTGTAAGATAAATTAGAGAAATCTTCTAAAATAATAAACTGTTACGTTACAAACATACAATTGGGTCTAAACTTCAAATAAGTAAGTTAGTTTCTATTAAGTTTAAAAATTAAAGAAGTTACTAACTTGCTGTGTACCTCTTAGATTAAATTTGAAAGAATTATAAAAATATATTAGAGTTTAATGTCTCTTAATATTTCCACTGAGGAGATAGCAGAAAAAAATTAAGAGTTCACATTTTCCTTTATGTCAAAATGAATAAATTTTGAAGTAAGCAAAACACTTACTTTTAATAAGTCCAAAATATACAATTTAACAGTTTTATATATTTAGTTGCTCTCATATGAATTTAGCAAAGTCTTGAGTTTTTTAACATGCCCATTAATTGAAAGACCTGTATTTCTAGTGAGAAGAACTGAAGTTTCAGTTCTCTCTGGGACATTTTTCATGATTGTTTCTGGTTGAAATCCACAGATTTTTGTTAGCTTGTTCCAATCTATTGTTAGCTAAATATAACCTAATGTACATATGTTTGTGTGTGTTTTCTTTCCTTTTAGTTAGGTAACCACACACTTGTCAGTGACCTGAATGGTAATGTCATATTTTAAAATCATCTGTGTTCTATTGTGGATATTTAAATAAATAAAAATAATGCTTTGATTAAATTGCATTTCCCTTGATGCTTAATTTGATAAGAGAATAATGTGTTTTCTTGGCAATTTATAATTTTGGGTAATATCACTATTTAGTAGAAATACATGATTCTGAATTTCCTGTTGTAGTACAGTATTTTCAGTGTCTAGGGAATAAGTATTGCTCATTATTTATATTCACTTTATTAACCAGCTCTTTAAATTGTCTTCATATTTTATGAAGTTAAATAAAAGCATTTGAAATATTGGTATTCTTCAGTAGTTTATATGTAGTTATAATTAATATGAGCATTTTTTTTGGCATGGAGTTTCGCACTTGTTGCCCAGGCTGGAGTGCAATGGCATGATGTCTGCTCACTGCAACCTCTACCTCCCAGGTTCAAGAGATTCTCCTGCCTCAGCCTCCAAAGTAGCTGGGATTACAAGTGTTTACCACCATGCCTGGCTAATTTTGTATTTTTAACAGAGACGAGGTTTGACCATGTTGGCCAGGCTGGTCTCAAACTCCTGACCTCAGGTGATCCACCTGCCACAGCTTCCCAAAGTGCTGGGATTACAGGCATGAGGCACTGTGCCCAGCCTAATATGGGCATTTTATGTGCATCCCACCCATTTTTAAGAACAAAGAACTGCACTCTTCTTGTGTTCTCCATTCATGTAGGGATCCTATGAAATTCAGAGAGTTTTTTCTCCTATTTCCACTATAGATTTGCATGGCAATTAATTTTGAAAGAAAAACAATGTTAACAAAATTGTAGAGGCAATTACATTCACCTCAATGTTTTTTTCCCAGTTTATTGTATTATCTAATAGTTATACCATTTAAAGAAAATAAAATATAAAGTTTATTATACTTCATAACAACATTTAACAAAATATCAGAGTAATCCCTTGTATCATTTTGCTAGGTACAAATATTAAAATTTAAAAAATATCAATATAGGAAACTTCTGGTTTCATCTCTGACATTTAAATAGCTTTGAAGTCAAGACTGAAATACAATGACACAAAAAAACTGGACAAACAAAATCAGTGACTTTGCTTGGACCCATCAGAGGACCAAGGTTGGAGGACAAACTGCCACTCTGAAATCTGATCAGATAGTCATATTCAGAGAGACACAGATGAGACATGTTGACCTTGAGAATAATCTACTGGAGCCATAAAACTGGTAGAAATAATTCAGCAGTAAATTTGTTGAATTACTGGCAGCTAAGTGGGAATTAGCATGACAGTGAGAAACTCCTGAGGGTAAGCAGTGTAAGCTTAAGGAGCTCCCTACACTTTCATAGGCTTTATCTTGAGAAAAACCATCAGATTTCTCAGAGATGGTAAGATCTTGGTAGTGGGTCTGGCAGTAAAGAGGGAAAATAATCATTATGAAATACACCCAGAGTATATTCTTTTAATAGATCTGTTTTCCTATTAAAAAAAGGAATTAGCTAGAGTCTTATCTCAGCTGAAGAAAGGGAGTTTCTCCCTCTCCCGTCTTTCCTAGTTTCCCATCTCCTCTAAGGGGTAGGTGAGTGGGACACAGTAAACAACAATAAGGTTTAAAAAATTAATTGAAAACATGTCAGCCAGGGAACAAAGTAAGTCAATATGGGGGGAAGTTAGTCTATACTACAGGAGAAACACTGAAGGTCAAAGCCCTTTGATACAGGCTAATTTAAACAATTAGATAACATTTGAAGATTATAAACTACTTGCCTTCATACACCACTTGTATGAAGTGCTGTGCTATCACATCAAAAGTGCTCCAGAACAACTGCAGTGGATTACAGCTAAAAGGAAGTGGGGCACAAGCTTTATTTCAAAAAGAGTACTTACAGATGCCCAAGGAGAAGATATAAAAACAAACACATTAGAGAAATTTATAGCCTCTGGCTCCTATAGCTACATTAAAAAATAAATATAGCACAACTGCTACCCATGGAAATATTAACACTCACAACAAAGGCCTATTTGACTCACTTTCTATACCCAAAATAAGAAGTCCAACTTTCAACAACAAAAAAATTATGATACATATCAAAAGGCAAAATAAACCAGCAAACATAAAAATACCTAAAAAATAAAATGAAGCATCAAAATCCAGACTTAGATATGATACAGATGTTCAATTGGTCAGACAGGGTATTTAAAATAACCATGATTAATATGTCAGTGGTTCTTTGGGGAAAATTATAAAATATGCAAAAACAAATGGGTGATCAAAACTGCAAGAAAGAGTAAAAAAAATTCTACAATAAAAATAAAGTTTATTTTTATGGATTCACTAGCAGCTTGGGCATGGCCAAAGAAAGAATGAGTGGGCTTGAAAATAGGTTAATAGACACTACCTAAGCTGAAATGAAACAGATAAAAAAATGAATGAAAGAATAGCATATTTTGAAGATCTGTGTAAGAATATGTAAAGGCATAACATCTGCATATTTGGAATACCAAAAAGAAGAGAAAAACAATGCAGAAGAAATATCAGAAATAATAATGTCCAATAACTCTTAAAATTAATGAGAGACATCAAACCAGAGATTAAGGAAATTAAAACATCAAGTAAGATAACAAATGCATACACACATGCATGCCTTTTAGCATATTGTTTTCCAACTTCAGAAAAAGCAATGACAGAGAAAAAATGTAAAAGAAATTGGTAGCAGGAGGAAGTGTTATCACTTGGAAACAAGTCTAATGATTATTGCAGACTTCTTGTCAAAAACTATGCAAGTAAGAAGAGAATGGTGTAAACAATTTAAAGTGTTGGAAGAAAAACTCATAATTCAGTATCCACCAAAATTCTCCTTTAAGACAGACAGAAGAGGATATGAAAACTTAATCAAACGAAAACAATAAATGCATCACCAGGCAGTCCTCCCTTTAAGAAATGCTAAGTTTTTCAGCAGAAGACAAGTAGTATATCAGAAAATTAGTTCTACAAAAAGAGAGAAAGAGGGTCTACAAGGAATAAATGAAAATAAAACATAATCTTTTATTTTCCTTATTCTTATTTGATCTAAAAAGCAAGTATTTAAAAGCAATAAAATGAAGACATAGTTGGTTATTACAGCATCTAAATAAATAAAATGAATGGTAACAGTTTTACAAGAGACAGAAGGAAGAACTGGGGACTGTTTTTAAATAGAGTACCTGTACCATAGTTTCTGATTTTTTTTTTTTTTTTTTTTTTTTTTTGAGATGGAGTCTCGCTCTGTCACCTAAGCTGGAGTGCAGTGGCACTATCTGATCTCAGCTCACTGCAAGCTCCGCCTCCCGGGTTCACACCATTCTCCTGCCTCAGCCTCCTGAGTAGCTGGGACTACAGGTACCCGCCACCATGCCCAGCTAATTTTTTGTATTTTTAGTAGAGACGGGGTTTCACCATGTTAGCCAGGAGTACCTGTACTATAGAAGCATCATACTCTTACTTGAAGGTATATATAAATTAGTTTATATATATGTATATATATACACTAAATATTTAAACTAATATTTTAACTAAATATATATATATTTAGACTAAAGATAGATAGATAGATGATAGATAGATAGATAGATAGATAGATAGATAGATAGATAGATAGATAGATGTATATAATTAGTAGGGCAAGACAATAGCAGAGGGGCAGGCAAGACTTTCTACCTTATTCTAGGGGCCAGAATTACCCTAATACAAAAAACAACAAAAAAAAAGGGTATCATGAGAAGAAAAAAATGACAGAATACATCTCATTAACTTAGACATAAAAATACTTAAAATAAATATAAAAAGTTTACATTCTATGACTAAATGATAGTCCACTCATGTAAAACTTAATAATTTCAGCATTTGAAACAAATCAATGTAACCTACCATATCAATAGACTAAAGATGAAAAGTCATATGATTTTATGAATTGATTTATAAAAGCATTTAACAAAATTCCACACCCATTCAAGACAAAAACTCACACAGTATGACTACCCTTGTGTGACTTCCTGGAAAAGGTAATATTACACGTAAGATTAACTGATCAGTGATTGTTAGGGTTTGGTGCAGGTAGGGGGAACATTCATACATGAAAGATAGGGCATCTTTTAGAGGGCTGTGAGATATTCAATATTATGCTGGTGGATATATATTACTATGCATTTGTCAAAAGCATAGAACTTCATGGCACAAATATTAAACCTTAATATAATCATATATATACACACACACACCTATGTATGTTAACACACACACACACATATAAACTTAAAAGCAAATATTTTAAAAGTTTTTTTAAATATACACATATATATTCTTTTTATTAGAAAATTGATGCACCCCAAGAGACTGTGACAAAACAAAATTATAAGTCTATAAAATAACCTTGCTGAAAAGGGGTGGGAAAATGTGCTGACCTCAGTAACTTTGAAAATAGTGGAATCTGTAAAACAAAAGAAAAAATAAGCTGCACAAAGCAGTTTGTTTGATTTGTAAAAAAAGTTGTGTGCATCTCTCCCCAACTCCCTGGCTATTTCTCTATGAAAGTATCTTAAATTGGCCCAGTGCGGTGGCTCATGCCTGTAGAGGCTGAGGCGGGCAGATCACGAGGTCAGGAGTTTGAGACCAGCCTGGCCAACAGGGTGAAATCCCATCTCTACTAAAAATACAAAAATTAGCTAGGGGTGGTGGTGCACACCTGTAGCTACTTGGGAGGCTGAGGCAGGAGAATCCAAAGTACCTTAAATTTTATTTAAATTATTACTTTTTATGTCATTATATAACTCACATTATGACAATTGAGTGACTAAGATTTATATTTTTTATCTAAAGTGGATGATTCATCATTTCTAGATGCTTTGTTTATAAGGTATCTATCATTAATTCACCCAAACTTTTATTTTAGCAGTGCAAATCCCCTCTCAATACATTAAATATGTTAAACGGACGTTTGTTTTCTCTTTCTCTACCCTTCCTCCCTTCCTTCCTTCCTTCTTTCCTTCCTTGCTTTCTTTCCCTTCTTTTCTATGTCTTCCTGTACAAATCTACTGCTGTTCTCAAGGATTTTTGCAATTCTGTCATACTGTTACTTTCTTTCATCATTATATCAGGAATTCTCTTTCCTTCACTTCCTTCACTTCCTTCACTTTCTTTCACTTCGCTTCACATTACAGGGAGTGTTAGTTTCAAAATCCCTGTAATGCCTCTTCTTTGATGTGTTTCTTAGTTATGTGAAAACATATACTTTGGTAAATTCCTGAGAAAGAAAGTATGGGGGTTAAAAGATTTTGGAAACTTTTCATTATTTTTTATAATTAAGGAGACTTTTGTTCTCTTTTAACTCTCAATCAATAATGTGTAAAAAAGGATATCACTTTGCAGCATTTCTCCATTGTCTCTTACTTTCTACAATTATAAGAACATATTTGATGCTATACAAAATTCTATATGTTTTCTCCTCACTTTTTGTATTACAGCACCACAGAAAAACAGAACAAAAAAGGTATAGGGGTATTGAAAGAGTTTTTTTATGATGCATGAACTTACAATTATGAAGGCTGAGAAGTTAAAAAGATAATTTCATAATATGAATATGGTATGAGCTAACCACATTGAATAGTGTTTTGTCAGAGTCATTTGAACCAGAGCAACTCCATTTTGAATAAGAGCTGGGTAAAATGAGACTGAGACCTACTGGGCTGCATTCTAAGTCATAGGATTAATAGGAGGTCTGCACAAGATACAGGTAATAAAGATCTTACTGATAAAACAGGCTGCAGAAAAGAAGCTGGCTAAAACCCATCAATTCATGCTAAGAGACACTCCCACCAACACAATGACAGTTTACATATGCCATGGCAAGGTCAGGAAGTTAAGCTATATGGTCTAAAAAGGGAAGGAACCCACAGTTCCAAGAATTGCCTACCCTTTTCCTGGAAAATTCATGAATAGGCCGGGTGCGGTGACTCATGCCTACAATCCCAGCACTCTGGGAGGCCGAAGAGGGTGCATCACCTGAGGTCAGGAGTTTGAGACCAGCCTAGCCAACATGGTGAAACCCTGTCTCTACTAAAAATACAAAAATTAGCTGGGCATGGTGGCGCATGCCTGTAATCCCAGCTACTCCAGAGGCTGAGTCAGAAGATTCACTTGAACCCGGGCGGCAGAGGTTGTGGTGAGCTGAGATCATGCCATTGCACTCCAGCCTGGGTGACAGAGCAAGACTCTGTCACACACACACACACACACACACACACACACACACACACACAGAAAAAAAAAAAAAAAGAAAGAAAAGAAAAGAAAATTTATCATCCACCTTTTGTTTAGCATATAATCAGGAAATAATAAATAATTATAATAATGGGCAACCAGCAGCCCTGGGAGCTGTTCTGCCTTTGGAGTAGCCATTCTTTTATTCCGTTACTTTCTTAATAAACTTGCTTTCACTTTACTCTATGGACTTGCCCCAAATTCTTTCTTGCACGAGATCCAGAAACCCTCTCTTGGGGTCTGAATTGAGACCCCTTTCTGTTAAAAGTTTCACTGCTCTATTAATTACACAGAATACAGATTTACTTATACAGTATTCACTTTTTAAATATAAAATGTGTATATATTTTAAATAATTATAATGTAATTATTTTATCTTCTTTAATATATTTTTGCAAAGTCACAACTTATAAATAAAAATAGATAAGATAATTAATAAATTTTAAATGGACATTAAAAAAACTAGGTGTTCAAATGACAAAAAAAGTATTTTCTAGTTTATTTTATAATGTGGACTCATATTAACATAAAAGTTACATATCTTATATTTTAAGTATTCATGACTGTACTGCCAAGAAAAAGTTAAGGATGGAGTAATCTTGTTTACTCACTAAGTTTACTAATCATAACAAAAATAATAATTAAAGCTTAACATTAACTTTACAAACTACCCAATGCATAAGGTCAAGCATTCATGTGTGAATTGCTTTTGTTTGGAGACTACTTTAAACCTCAAGATCTTATCTTTTATTTACCCTATTAGAATATGATACTTTGCTTTTTCAGATAAATATTGCATACTATGTTTTTATGCTTTCATTTGTAAACAATTCCTCTTTTCAATTTAAAAACAATTGGGCAAGATATCCAAATTCATAATTAGACACTTATGTGTGTTGGGTGTGTGTGTGTATATATATATATATATATGTATGTGTATATATATATATAAATATATACATACATATATCTCCAAACTTGTTAGTCATTATTTTTATAATATTTAACTTAGTAGTAATATTTAAAGAGATAGAAGTATTTTAGAATTACCTAATCCATAGCATCTGAACTACAGAATATGAATAATGGCCAGATTATGTAACAACACCAATTTTGTCTAGCTTATTTTAATACCTTAACATATTTTTGAAGTTTCACAAAATAACATTTGTGAAAAGAGTATTCCAAATGTGCATTTTTTGTTTATAACTGTAGGCTTGTTCCTTTCATATGTTAACAATTTAATTATGTGTCTTCTATGTCTAATTAATTATATATTACAAGTTGACTTTATAATCATTTATTTATAATAATAGCTGCAAATTAATGAGTTCCATAGCAATTTTATATTAATACCTAGAAAGATATTTACATGGAGTGTTTGCTTTAAATACATTGAATGTTGTTGTGTGTACTTCCATGGCTATATTTTTTCACATTATTTTTCCCTGATGGCATATTACAAATCTGTTAGTTGACCTTTTGTCACTTCTAAAATATTAAATTTTCTTTCAGCTTATGATTTATATAATTGCATATTTAGTGACAATATGTCAGTATGAATTCCTTCTTGACACTAATAGTGGCTAAATTCCTTGTTTAGTACTGTGTTTTGTCGAGAAAGAGTTAAGACAAAAAAAGTTGCTATATAAAAAATTTAGTAGGTATCATTTCAATTTTTTCCACAGAAAAATTTTACTGTAACATTTGCAATCTTTTTCTAACCTAAGTGAAAAAAAACTTTCCAAATAGTTACTTTTTAAATAATAATAATAATAGAAATTTAAGGGGCTTGATAGTGATTGAATAGTCACCACTGTTACTTGTGGTTACTCTCTCCTGGTGTTGCTCTCTACTTTTACATCTGCTGCATATTAATTAGCCACATGTTCCCTGGGTTTTTATCAAATTGAATGGAGGAGAATGGGATAATTGTTTTTCTCCAAGAGTGGTAATGCCATCTATTAGCAAAATTAGAATCACACGTAAATATATTATAACAATAAAGACAAAGAGATATCAGTAGAGACTTTACTGCTACCATAATTAGGTGCAGACATGCATTTGTTTAACACATTGATTTTTTTTAATTCCCTAACATTTCTTTAAGAGGAATTTAAATGAGTATAATACACAAAACCTTTTTCAGGCGTGAAGCTAATAATTCAATACAATGACAAATGGACTCTTTTCACATGTGATTGCATTTCTGTTAGGGATTTCTAAATAAGTAAATAAAATTTCACCTAGTTGCAAGAACTGCAGTTTGAATTATTGCCAATTCTTGGTTGAGTAACTCTTTTCAGAAGCAGACAGGTGTTTGAATACCTATTAATTAGCACTTAGCATCCTTTAATTTTTATATTATTGTTAGTTCCTGCTTAGTTTTATCAAGCAATCTATTAGAGTAGGACCCTCTTTTTAAAAAATATTTGAATAAATAATTTCAAACATGTTAAATGCATTTTCCTGTTTTCCTTTATTCCAACAATAGATATCATTACAGCATAACTAATTGCTTTGATCGTTATAACATATTCATCTCTTCTGTGTTGGTATTATGAAAATAAATATTTGAATCATGTAAAATACGTGTAATTAATGCCTTTGTTATTTTCACACCATTATTTCATTATTTGTTGCATTCAATCTTTGTTCATGAAAATATAAAGGAATGATTCATATTGTGCTAAGATGTTAATAATATAATACTTTGATTTCTTTTAAAATATAAGAAATCTGGCTGAATGATTATTTGATGGTGGCAATGCATTTCAGAACGAATATGGATAATATTCAAAAACAAAAAGTAAAAAAGAAATCTTAAAGATGCAAACATTTGTAATACTAAATTTTCCAACCAGGATAATCAATGGAGAAAACATAAATTATGTACACATTAGAGTTTTTTGTTTATTTGGTATCTTTTAGCTCACCAGGAATCCATTCACTGATTTATTCAGTAATTGATGTATCTTTATACACTATAGTTAAAACAGGCACAATGGAGAATACCAACTTCTATAGAACCAGTTAAATACAATGGAAATTACAAGCTACAAACTTCTCTTATGTTCATTCTTACTCATGAAAGAAGTTTCCTAAGATTACTCATGTTTAAGAAGCATAGAAGCATCCAAGAAGAGTGAAGCCAGAATTTTTATAAAATGTATGTTCTTAAGGATCATCATGGCCACTTTCCAAGTTGTATTGTACTCATTAATGAGTGTGTATATGTATGTGTCTCTGTTTTATAAAATTGTATTAGGAATGTAGGTTAATGTATCCAACACCACAGTCAAGTTAGAATAAAGCTTCATTAAAACAAAGATCCCTCCTATTGCTCTATCAGAGATACACACCCCTCCCTTCCCTCCTCCTTCCCTAATGCTGAACACTCTAATATAGTCTCATCTTAAAAATTTAGTCTTTTTGAAAATATTATATAAATCACATCATATATGTGAAAGGAAAATAACTCTTGGGACCCTAAAATAACTAAGCTGTGAGAAAAGTCAAGCTAACAAGTATGTCAGGCAAACCTGCTTCCCATTTTATTCTTAAACAAGATTCCTACAAAGATAAGAAGCTACATACCTCCCTCACAATTTGCTCACAGGAAATTCCTTGTGGACAAAGGACAGACAGAACTCAGAGTCATCCCTCTGAGGCTCACCTGAGGCAAATGCATATATGATTACTTCCTCTGCCTATTGTTTATGTAAAAATGCAGATTCATGGAGCCAGACTAAATTGTGTATTCAGTGGAAGGCTGATCAATGACTCAAAAGAATGCCACCTTTACTTTCTTATCTACTTATACCCTGGAAGCCCCAACTTTGAGTTGTCCCTGCCTTTCGAGATCGAACCAATGTACATGTTACACATATTGATTGAGGTCTCATGTCTCCCTAAAATGTATAATAGAAAACTGTACCACTCACCATCCTGGGCAAATGCCATCAGGACCTCCTGAGGCTGTGTCACAGGCACATTCTTAACCTTGGCTAAATAAACTTTCTAAGTTGACTGAGACCTGTCTCAGATATTTTGGGTTAACATATGAAACCATTTAGAATTGGCATTTTTACTTGATTTAAATCTTAGAGATTCATCCAAGTTTTAATTTACATCAATGGTTTGTTTAATTCCTGAGTAATATTCCCTGGTATCAGTGTAGTGCATTTTCTTCAGTCATTCACTCATTGAAGGATATCTGTGTTGGTTCCAGTTTTGAGATACAAGCATTCATATACAGGTTTTTATGTGAACACGTGTTTCCCTTTTTCTGTGATATCAAAAGTTAAATTTGTAGATCTTATGGTAGTTTCATGTTTAGGTTTTTAAAAAACAGTCAAACTGTTTTGCAGAGTGCAGTACTGTTTAATATTCCCACTGGCAATGTTTGAATGACATATTCTCTTCCCATCCTCTCCAAGATTTAATGGTTTCACTAGTCTTTTTTTGTTAAGCTATTCTGATAGTTGTGTGGGGTGTCAAATTATGCCTCAGTTCACAGACATAATGAACTTCCTGTGGTTCAAATGTTAAAAGCAATATCAAGGGGCTGTGGCAAGGTGAGGGAGTAGCCACACTGTGTCTTTGGCAAATGTTGCAAACCTATTTTTCTCCAACCACGTCAAAAACAGTTCCAGAAAACAATGTCAAAAACAATTGCAGCTGGAAATTCCCCAACTAACCACCAACAGACTACCTGCAACCAGCCAGTTAAGAGAGACTGGTGATTTGGCCTTTAAAGTTCTTCTAATCAAGACTCTATCACTCTTCTAACTCTTCTCCTCTTCTTTATGATCTCTAACTCTTCAACCTGTTCCTCCTCAGAGTGCCCTTTCGTTTTTACACTGAAGGCTTCTTGTCCTCAATCTGCAATCTGAAGTTTGCTTTGGAAAATAAAGTTCTTCTTTTGTTTCCACTGATTTAATTGGTCTTTTATTAACAAATGATATTGAAACGGGAGCATCCCCTGACCCCCTCGCAGGACGTGCAACAGGGGTGTGGTGTGGCTCTTCTGTTTGGCCACTGTGCGCTCCAACCCTTTATGGGAGAAAGAGCACGCAGACGGGCAGGTGCAGGAGCCAGGGCAAGTGCTTTTGGGCTCGGGCACCACGGTAGCATCTAGGGGTGGGTGCCTGAGGTTCCCAAAGCCCCAGTGGGCATGCTACAGTGCTCTTTTTATTCTGCCACCCACAGATGGCTTAAGCGTCAATCATTTCAGTGCCCCCTTGGGACCCGGGTTCTTGTCTGGCGTCCAGGAAAAATCAGATCACACAGACAAATTGAAGGATGGTAAACACGGGGAATTTTACTGCCAGATACAGGTGGCTCTCATTGGGAGGAACGGGGAACTGAAAAGGGGATGGAGTAAGATGATCTTCCCCTGGAGTTCCCTTATCCCACAGCCAATGTTCCCTCTGATCATCCCCAGCAGAACTCCTCTTGATGTTCAGAAGCTCCTTCTCTGCAGCGCTGCTCTGCCGCCCTTCTGCTCCTCTGCTCTTGTTTATCTACCCATGGAGCCTGGGGTTTGGGGATTATATGGGTATAGGATAGAAAGGCGTGACAGGCCAAAAGGCAACATTTGGCACAAAAACAGGAATGCCTGTTCCCATTTAGGGCCCTGGGTTTCCAGGCTTGGGAATGGGACCTTTGCCAGGCAACCGCCCTCTTCTACGTAGTATCTCCCTGCCTTCTCTCTGAAATGCTGAAAAAAAAACAGTATTTCAGTTTGGTTTTAATTCACATTCCTCTAATGGTGAAGGATGTTATACATATTTTCATGTGCTTATTTGCCAACTGTGTATTCTCAGTGTAATATGTGTTTATATCTTTTTCCCATTTTTAACTGTAATGACTGTTTTTCACTATTGAGTTTTGAAGTTCTTTATATATTAGTCCTCGTCAGATGTGGTAAATATTTTCTCTCAATTTGCACCTTGTCTTTTCATCTTACTTAGAGGATCTTTTGCAGAGCAAAAGTTGAAAGTTTTGATGAGGCTCAGCTCACCAATTTTTTATTTTATGAATTATACTTTTCATGTCAAGTTTAACAACTCCTTTCCTAACTTTGATCCAAAGATTATCTATTATTTCCTTTTTATAGTTTCATATCTTACATTTAAGTCTGTGAACCATATTAAATTAATTTTTGTGTGAGGTATAAAGTTTATGCCAATGTTTATTTTCTGGTCTAGAGATATCTAACGCTATAGCATTTTTAGTTGAAAGGCTACTCTTCTACCACTAATTATTTTGCTCAGTGTCAAAAATCAGGTAGGCATGTTTGTATGAGTCTATTTTGGGGGATTTTCATTCTCTTTTGTTGATATGTTGTATCTTTCCCCCCTGTTAACACCACACAGTCTTAATTGCTATAGCTATATAAGTTTGGTAGTACTGATGAGTAGTGATTCTTCTAACCTTTGGTCTCCTTTTTCAAAATTGTAGCTATTGTAATGCTTTTCTATTTCTATCATGTTATGGAAGGTTTCTGTCTTCTCAAAATTCAGGTATTGAAGCCCTAATTTCAAATATGGTGGTATTTGAAGGTGGAGGTTTTAAGAGATTTTGAGGTTTAGATTAGGTCATGAGAGAGGAGCTCCAAGATGAGGTAGTCTCCTCATAAGAAGAAGAAAATAAATCAGAGCTCTTTCTTTCTCTGCCATATGATTACACCGTAAGAGGGCAGCCATCTGCAAGCCAGGAAGAGAGCCTGCTCTATCTGAATGTATGTGTCTCTCCAAAATTCATATGTTGGAACTTAAACCCCATGGTGGTGGTATCAAAAGGTGGGGCTTTTGGGTGGTAATTAGGGCATGAGGGCCTAATTATTTCATTATTAATTAAATTAATACCTTTCAAATAAAACTGGAAGGAACTAGCTAAGCCCTTTTGCCTTTCTTATTTCCATCATGTGAAGATGCAGCCGTGATGTGTCATCCTGGAGGGAGAGGGTGAATCCTCACCAGACCCTGAATCTATTGATGCCTGGCTATTTGATGTCCCAGCTTCCAGAATGTCAGAAATAAATTTCTATTGTTTATAAATTACCCAGTGTGTGGTATTTTGGATAGCAGCACAAATAGACTAAAACAGAAATTGCTACTGAGAAGTGGGGTGTTGCTATAACAAACACTGAAATATGTGAAGGTGGCCTGGGGACTGGGTAACTGTCAACTATTAGAAGGTGGAACACAAAGCACTATTCTGGTGTGAGCTCAGAAGAAGAGGAGAGCTGTAGAGAGAACTTTAATCTTCTTAAAAATAGTGTAAGTGGTCTTGAACAGAATGTTAGTAGAAATATGGACAGTAAAGGCCATTCTGATGAGAATTTAGATAGAAATGGGAAACACATCACTGGAAACTGAGAGAAAACTCATAGTGGTTATAGAGTGGCTGAATCGTGTTCTTGACCTAGAGCTTTGTGGAAGGTAGAAGTAAAAATTGATGAACTAGGATATTTGGCAGAAGAAATCTCTAAGCAGTGTTCAGGGTGCTTCATAGCCTTTCTTGATTTATTTTTTGTAGTAAAACAAAATAAGACAGAAACAAACTATGGTGGAATTTGTAATCAAGGGGGAAATAGAATGTAAAGATTTGGAAAATTTCCAGCCTGGTCAGATTATAAAGGATAAAACCCTGCGTTCAGGAGAGAATGCCAAAGGTGTGGCCAATCAAATGTTTGGTGAGATTAGTATGGCTATCAGGAAGCCAGATGCTATTCATCAAGACAATGGAAGAATAATTTTCAGATGACAATTCCATCACAGACCCAGAGTGCCAGTAATTTGCAGGCAGAATGTATTCAAAGGAGGGCCTCAGGGTATCCATGGAAACTTGGGGCTCACTGCCCCATACCACCTCAATCTTCTGTTCCCTTAATTCCCATGCAGCACTACTTGGCCACTCCAGCTGTGGCTTAACTGGTTCCAGTCGCAACTTGGGCCATTGTCCATCCAGAAGTCACAAGTGGTAACCTTTGGCAGCATCTGCATGGTGTCAATTCAGCAGGTGCACAGAGTGTAAGAGCTGTGGAGGCATGGTTACCTTAATCTACATTTCAAAGGAAGCTTTGGAGAGCCTCAGGATCCAGGCAGAGAACTGCCCCAGAGACACAGCCACTGCAAAGATGCCACACTAGGGAAATGCCCGGTGGAGGCATACAGTTTGGCCCACCAAAGAGAGTGCCCACTAGGACAATGACCAGCAGAACCACGGGGTTGTGGCCACCCCAGACAACCCCTACTAGTGAGGGAGAAGAGAAGGAAAAATAAGTTAGGTAGACAGCTAAGGCTAGTCCTCAGAGAGGCAGCCTGCCTGAAAAATCACAGCTACAGGCAACTATAGAACAGCCTGGGGAAAACTCAGACTGCATCTGTGAGATAAGGATGCAAGGTCCAGCACAGAGGTCTTTTGTTCTTTGTGTGAGTAACAGTCTCCCAGAAAAAAATTTTCTCCCCTTTTCAGGCATGTACAGGGTGGGTTCTGTAGGAACTTGCACAGGGAAGAGGTGGGGACTTCCCTAAAACAAATCCACAGTTATACAAACAAGAAAAACTGTGCTTTGCGTGCCCACAACTACATAGGTAAGGGGAGTTAGACAGCTTTACAGATAAGAGAACTTACTCAAACAGCTATAGAGATGAAAGGAGTTTCCTATAAAAGCTTTTCAATTTGACTGTAAAAATGGCTACCAACTCAGGCTCCCCTCTCTTCTGAGGAGAGCTTTTTTCTTTAGCTTAATAAACTTTTGCTCCAACCTCATCCTTTGCATCCACAGTCCTTAATTTTCTTGGTTGTGAGACAACAAAGCTTGGATAACACTTTAGCCAGTATGGCCATTGACCTTGACCTGTTTCACTAGGGCATGCTTAATAAGTCCTAGAGACAGAGTTGCCTCTGAGACACCAAAACAGTAGAGCCACCAGTGTTCAAAACCAGCCTGGGAGAGTCACAAGCACTTCAACCTCTGAAAGCTACTGTTTGGGCTACACCCAGTGAAGCCATGGAGGCAGGATCACCTAGGACCTCAGGGGCCCAAACCCTATCCCAATGTGTCTGGAGGGTGAGACAGGGAGTCAAAGAAGATTTTTCTTCAACCTGATGATTTAATGATAGTTGCCTTATTAGATTTTGGAGTTACTGGGCATCTATTACCCCTTTATTCTTTCCTATTTCTCCCCTTTGAAACAGGGATGTCTATTCTATTCCTGTCCATCCATCCTATTTTTAAAGCACATAACTTTTTTGATTTCATAGACTCATAAATGGGGGCGAAAATTGCCTCAGGATGAATCATACCTTGAGTCTCACCCATATCTGATTTAGATGTTATTAAGATAAGACTTTGTAATTAGACTTTAAAGTTGATGCTGGAATGAGTAAAGTAATTTGGGGATATTGGAATAGAATGAATGTATGTTGTATGTGAAACAATCACAGATTTTATGGGCCAGGGGAACAACATATGTGTTCCTCCAAACTTTCTATGTTGGAACATAAACCACAAGGTGATGGTATTAGTTGGGACCTTTGGGTGGTAATTGAGTCATAAATGGGGTTAAGGCTTTTATAAAGGGATTGGAGGGAACAAACAAGAATCTTTGCCCTTCTACCTTCCACCATGTGAGCACACAGCAACAAGTTACCACCTTTGAAGCATTGAGTGAGCCCTCATCAGACACTTAATGTGCCTATGCTTTGATCTTGGACTTCCCAGCCTCCAGAACTGGAGAAATAAATTTCTATTATTTGTAAATTACCGAGTTTCTGGTAATTTGTTATTACCATGAAGGGACCCAGTAGTTAGTTAAGAATTATTCTTGGGAGTGGAGATCTTTCTCATGTTTAATATCTTTTATTTATTGTTTTATTTTTATTTTTTGAGACAGAGTCTCACTCTGTCACCGAGGCTGGAGTACAGTGGTATGATCTCAGCTCACTGCAACCTCTGCTGCCCAGGTTCAAGCAATTCTTATGCTTCAGCCTCCCACTAGGTGGGATTACAGGTGAGCACCACCACAGCCAGCTTTTTTTTTTTTTTTTTTTTTTTTTTTGTAGAGATGGGATTTCACCATGTTGGCCAGGCTGGTCTCGAACTCCTGACCTCAAATGATCTGCCCGCCTTGGCCTCCAAAATTGATAGAATTAGAGGTGTGAACCACTGTGCCCAGTCATGTTTTTATCTTAGGCAGACAGCATTCAGTTTTTTATTATTATGATATTAGATGTAGGGTTTTTGAGAAGTTTCTTAACAAATTAAGGATGTGCGCCACTATCTCTACTTTTCTGAGCATTTTTATCATAAATGTGTGTCAAATTTTGTTATTTTTTTCTGTATCAATTGATATGATCATTTGGTTTTACTTCTTAAGCCTGTTGATACTGTAAGTTACATAGATTTCCAAATATTAAAACACCTTTGAATATCTGCAATAAATCCCACTTGATGATGGTAAACAATTCATTAAATATATTGCTGGGTTTGATGTGCTGTTGTTAACTTGTTGAAGAATTTTGAGTTTAAATTCATAGACAATATTAATTATTAGTGTTTTTAAAACTATATGTTTCAGTATCAGGGTAATTCTGATCTTATATAGAGTTTAAAAGTATTCTCTTATTTTATATGTTTCTGGAAGATATAGTGTAAAATTGGTGTTAATTAGTTTTAAGAAATCTCTTAGATTATTGAGTGATTGGAGATTTTAAGCTATAAATTCAAATTCTTTAAGGTTAATAAGACTTCAGATTATGCATTTTATCTTTGTGTCACTTTGCTTGTGATTGTTGAGGAATGGATCTATACATTCTAAGCTGTTGAATTTATAAGTGCAAGGTTTTTTTCTAGTATTGTAGTATTACCCTTTAACGGCTACAGGATCTTTATGATATATATTATCCACTTTCAATTCTGGTATTGGTGATTTGCTTCTTTACCCTTTTTATTTATTATTCTCTTGCCGAACGTTTATCAATTTTATTGATTTTTGGGGGGAAACGGACTTATTTCACTGCTTTTCTCTATGTTTAACTGTTTCCAAATTCATTGATTTCCATTCTTGTCTTTTTTATTTCCTTTTCTGCTTGCTTTGAGAGCACTTTGCTTTGCTTTCCTCATTTCTTGAGCTAGGGTTTTGATTATTTATGTTAGACATTTTTATTCCTAATTAAGTGTTTTGTGTTATAAATAACCTTCTCAGCACAGTTCAGATGCATTGCACATATGCTACACATTGTATTTAACTTTCATTCAGTTCGATGTGCTTTTATTTACTTAAAATATTCTTTTTGTCTCATTTTATTAATAAACGTTTTATACAATTTCCAAGTAATTTGAGACATTCTTTTATCTTTCCATAATTGATCTTCTGCTTGATTTTATTACGGTCATAGAACATACTCTATGTGTACTCCATTATTTTGAGTATGTTTATGTTTATTGTAAGGGCTGTCATTTAGAACCCATTGGTTGATTGGATTCAGATAACGCTGTTGATTTTCTCTCTATCACTTCTATCAGTTGCTGAGAGAAGGACAATGATGCTCCCAATAATAACTGTGGAAAAGTCTATGCTCCTTTCAGCTTCACATATTTTGAGGCTCTGCTATTTGGGGAATATTCATTTAGAATTACTGTTTTTTGGTGAATTCACCCTTTTATCACAATGTAATGTCCATCTTTGCATCTAGTAATTTTCTTTGCTCTTAGTTTACTTTATCTTGCATTATTATACCCATGCCTTCTTATATAAATTAATGTTTGCATGGTCAATATTTTTTCATTATTTTACTTCCTCTTTATTATTATTATTATTACTATTTTGAGACAGAGTCTTGCTCTGTCTCCTAGGCTGGAGTTTCATTGCATGATCTTGGCACACTGCAACCTCCGCCTCTTGAGTTCAAACAATTCTCGTGCCTCAGCCTCCCAATGAGCTAGGATTACAAGTGCACACCACCATGCCCAGCTACTTTTTGTGTTTTTAGTAGAGACAGGGTTTCTCCATGTTGGCCAGGCTGGTCTCAAACTCCTGACCTCAAGTGATCCACCAGCCTTGGCCTCCCAAAGTGCTGGGATTACAGGTATGAGCCACTGTGCCTGGTCCCATTCCTTTACTTTCAGATTACCTATGTCATTGAATTTGGAGTAAGTTTCTGGGAAACAGTATTGTTGCTGGGTCATTTAGAAAAAAAAAATCTCTGCAAATATTTGTCTTACTGGTATAATATTTATATTTTCACATTTTAGATAATTTTGGTAAGTTACAGCTCAAGCCTGTCATTTTGTTTGGGTTTTGTTTTCCCTATGTCCAGTAGATAGTGATAAGTCACATATTTTAATATCTAGAGAATCACTAATAAAGCTATATAAGTTATATTCCCTAAAAATCATTAATGAAGATGAATTCTTAAAAATGTCTCATTAACTCACAGAAAGGCAATAAAAATGAAACAGAAGAATGAGGAAAATGTGATGAAATGTAATCAGCAAAGAGGGTTTGGCTGCTCACTGCTTGTAGAACAGAGTCAAAATAACAAGAATGAGGTGTGATAAAAAGAGAACACACTTTGTTATATGCTAGCAAGATGGAGAATGGGTGGAATTCTTTCCAAAAATTATCACTTTCCAATCTGTGAAGGGAATGCATTAATGTTTAAGGAGAAATGTTAGGAATGCAGGAAAGGCAGCAGGGCTAAAAATGTGAGCACAGCTTCAAGTGGTGTGAACTGCTCTGACAGTTTGTCTTGAATTATTGTTCTATCTGGTGAAGAAGCTGGTACCATCACGGCCTCAACCAGGTTACAAATCAATAGCAGTCAATTTTGCAGTCAATCTCTAGCAGGGAGTGAGTTCTGGCCTTGAAGTAATCTTTTACTGGGGAGGAATTCCAGAGGTGTCTGGTTGGTATCAGGATTCTGCCCCTGAAGCTTCTTAGGAAATATATGACCAGATAAGTGAGCATCATGTGTGCTTAACAAGCATTAAAGTAAATAAACGTGTATAAGACATTGGAGCACAAAGTGGGAAAGGGTTGGGAGTGAAGCACACACCCAGACTGCATTTCAAGACAAAAGAAAACACATTTGTAGTTTGTCTCAAAGATACATCTTGAAACTGGGGAGAAAGGAGGAAAAATTTATTTTATGCTGTAAAACACTTTTGTAGTTTATCTTATAGCTACATCTCAAAACTGGGGAGAGGGTAGGAAAGGAAAAAAACAAGATTTAAAATGTGGTTTGAAGCTAAACTGCTTGGTTAAAAAAATAATACCTTACCTCTGTGGTCTTCCACCAAAAATGTATCCCTTCATTCTAATCATGAGAAACACTTCAGACAAATCCTAACTGAAGAAATTTCTGCAAAATACTTAACCAGTAAGCCTCAAAACTATGAAGGTCTTTAAAGAATAAAAAGGAAAAGTCAAAAAGTTGTCACAACCAACAAAAGCCTAAGGTGATATAATGAGTAAATATAATGTGGTATCTCGGATGAGATCTTGGAACAGAAAAAGACATCAAATAAGCATCAAATAAGGAAATCTGAATAAATTATACACTTTACTTGATAATAATTTATGGATAAGATTTCATTAATTGCCAGGCACAATGGCTCATGTCTGTGGTCCCAACACTTTTCGAGGCCAAGTAGGGCAGATTTCTTGAGCCCAGGAGTGTGAGGCCAGCCTGGGCAACATGGTGAAACCCCATGTCTACAAACATACAAAAATTAGCTGGGCATGGTGGCACATGCCTATGGTCCCAGCTACTTGGGAGGCTGAGTTTAGAGGGTCATTTGAGATGGGGAAGTAGGAGCTGCAATGAGCTGAGATCATACCACTGCACTCCAGGCCGTGTGACAGTCTGAGTCCTTGTCTAAAAGAAAAAAAAACAAAAACAAAAACAAAAGAATGCATTAATTCTGCCATAAAAATATAAGATATTAATGCTTGAAGAAACTGGGTGCTGGGTATATGGAATCTTTGTGTACTACCATAAAACTTTTTCTGTAAATATAAAAATATTCTGAAAATAAACTTTAAAGAAATTTTTAAAAGTTTCTTTTGATTGTAATATGGAGAATGAATTACAGCATGTATAGGGTGGAGACAGGAATTAGCATGCTGTTGCAGTAATTCATGTGGCAGATGATATGACCTTTCCCAGAAAAATGTCAGTAAGGATGAAGGGCTGTTAAACATTTTCCAAAAATATTTAGGAATTAGAGTAAAAATGACTAATTATTGACCTGGGTATAATAGCACAATGTCAAGGAGGTGAGGATTATATAAGTTTCGGTGACAACAAGTAGTGATAACATCACTGGATATATAAAACAGGAAGAGAATTACTGGGAGAGGAACATGAAATGAGTTAGGTTTTAGACAGTTTCCTAGTTTTCATGTACATATATATATATAAATAATAAATGAGGTCTTATGAATCTTCCACATGACTTAAGAAGTAAGTGCATTCAAACATTTTTCTTAACATTAGGCAAGTTAAGCTGAAAAACAAATTAGTGTACTTGGCCAAGGTCTTTGGATTTGTAATGTGTTTACACTAGGTTTACCTCTGTCATGAACACAGACTCAAATGATAAATAATTTTTCAAAACTGTTTTTCTCTGTTGAGATGCCTGGCATCAATTGTCTTCCCATTTAAACGTACATACATGGTTTCAATTTTTGAAACTTTCAGATAATAAAATAAAAATAATGCAAATGGGATATAATTTTTTAAATTGAGTCTTGGAGACACTGTTTATATTTATTATGGGCTTTATGTGAGACCAAAATAATAAATGATTAAAGTGACAATTGTTTTCCACCTTCCCTCTAGTTTAAGGTGGATAAATCCTGAACTGGAAATAAAACAAATACCTACCTCCAGTAATATAAGGATGCACACCCCTTGCTACAAAAAATTTGATTTATTTTTTAGAATCTTATTTATTGGTACATAATATATGTACATGTTTTAGGGGTATATGTGATCATTTGATATATTCATATAATGTGATCAAGTCACGGTAATTGAGATATCCATCACCTGAAATATTTGTGTCTTATAAATGCTTGTTATAAACAGAAAAATAGCTAATATTTCAGTACATTTTTTAAAATTGCCACGCACACACACACACATACACATACACAGCCTTAAAAATCCAGCTATACTAAATTGCAATGTAAAATCTATTTTAGGAGGAAAACATCTTGAGAATATTATTAGAAGTCACAGACATAAGGTACATTTTTCTGACCCAAACAAAATGATCATAACCAAACATAAAATGATTTTATTGTAAATTGAATGACTATTCAATTAATTATTTGAATCTCAATTCATGCTAAATTAGCTTTTGTCATTAGGTATCTCTTGCACAGAATTAGTGGAAATATAAAAAGTGTTATGATGAGAGAAAAGAATAAATAAATAAAACCTAAAGCAGATAATACCATTAAAGGCATGGCTCTCATTTCCTGAGGTTTAAACTATTTTGTTTTACAGTTTTAGGGAAATGTGCAACATCAATAATTTCTATGTCATGAGTCTTAGACAATGGACCTGCAGATGTGTTTCTTGATAACACATTTTTTTTTCTTTAGGGAGTAATAAGTTCTGCTGTGAAGCTAATGTCAGCAAACTCTACAACTTTGCTCTTCATAAGGTTATGCTTTTGAAATTAATGGGACAGCTGTATATGAAATCAAAATCAATTTACTATTTTCCACAATGGAGAAAGAATGAATTATCCAATATAAAGTGTGGAGCACTATAACGGCTGCAATCTCATCTCACTATTCTTATGTTTTTTAATAAACTGTTCATGCTTTATTCTTGTAGTTTATGACATCAAAGGGACTCTTCTGTAAAATTGCAGCAATAAATTTCACCTTATGCTGGACAGAGTTTACTTCTTTTCTGTCCATCTGTCATCCTGTTTTGCAAATAATCAAGACACGACAAAATTGATTAAAGATTTATCTTGCCTTCATGAAATAGAATAGCTGCCTTACTTAGCTGAAACATGGCAATGTAAAAGCAGAGCTAAGTTTAGACCAAGTTGCTACCATTTAACACCACTCAAAAGACAAGTGATATTCAGGTAAACCTGATGCTGTTGACTTATTATCGCTGAATATTTAATTCCTTGTAGTCCAAGTTAAAGTAGATTTCATTATTTGCCACTGGCATTTGGCAAAAATTGTTAATCAGTTATAAAAAAATGCATTGTTTACTACCATCTGCTGTCACATCTGTTTCACAAATAAATGATTCTAAAGAGAATATGTATAGATTTAATACAGAACAGATATTTCTAGATATATTTTTAAGTGTTAAACATTGACTTTTTTCCAAAATATTATACATTTGAATTGTAAAATATTCCTATACATATTTAGGGCCAGGTTTTCTCTACTTCTCCATTATAACAATACTTAGTTCTCTGTAAGCCTCCCATTCTCATTTTAACTGTTTACTACACACAACCACACACACACATGCACTGCTGACTTCCTTTTCATGCCTGCATATCTTATAACAGTTATGTTTACTCTCTTGCAAATTTCTGTCCTATTTTATATTGTAGAGTTCACCAACAAAGAAAGATTTAATCAACATCCTTCACTCACCTGTCAGCCAGAATGGGTTACAATACCTGCTGTAAATATATGTGGTATACAGCAACTTTTAAAAATAACATGCACTGTTGTACCTGATATGTCTTTGAACCAACTCTTTGTGTAACATAATGCTAAGATACAGAAGAGTAGTTTTTTGTAATTAACTCTGCCAGAGCAAGAAACTAAAAGCCACGGAGTAATGATACACAAGTAAGTCAAGAACTGAATATGCTGAAAACACTCTCTTATTAAGCAGATCTATTAAAAATATAAACAAGAAATTTTATAAATTGGACAATTTTCCCCAGGATTTAAGAGAGGGCAATGCAGTGCTGAGATCTGCCCTCTTTGCATTCTGTCTCTCGTATAGGAACACACCTGCCCCTGCGGCACTACCAAATATTAGCTGTTCCTGAATCTCTACCTATCATATTTCCTAGAGGTTAAGTATGGTCCTCTTTACTCTTCATTGCTACTTTCAAAACATCTCAGAGGTGAAAAGGTAAGAGCTAAGGTAGGTAACAGTTAAGTGATTCACATTTAGAATGATAATAAAACTTTCTAAATATTATTCATATTTAGAATGATAAAACTTTCTAAATATTATTCATATTTAGAATAATATAGAAAGTAATAATTATAACTCTGTTAATAATATATAAAGGAATAATTCAAATGTTATCAAATGCTATTTTTCCCTTTGCAAGAAATCTTAAACACAAAAATAGACAATCATAGCTTTAATCTGCTTTACAAAAAAATCCCTGCAATGCCTGTGCTTGTCAACAAATCTGCCTATTGAAAAATTCCAATGAACTCTACTAGTATTCCTCAACGTTTTTTAAGGTTTCTTATTGAAATTAACCATTATGTAATATAGTGACTTCTTATAAGTAATAAAAATGTTTTAATAACGTGAATGCTTCAACAGAAATGCTATGGAATTTAAAATTATCTTTTTATGTCTAAATATTCAAAGGCCCTCAAATTAAGAACCAATTTAAAATGTGTAGTTCTCTTGAACGCTTTACAGTAGCAGGAAGTTTTATAAAATGCAGAATGTGAATTGAAGATCCACCTGTCTGTAAAACTCATTATGGGAATAGGCATTATGGGAAAAGCCGCGCCTGCTTTTGTTTAAGTTCTGATTTGTGAGTAAGTAAATTTAATCTATTGCACAACTAATCCAGTTACATGCATTTGTATGAAATATAATACATAAAAACTAATTATGGAAAGTTTTGACACAAATATTCCTGTTCTGTTAACCTTTGCCTTTCATTCTCAAGCAAATATGTTGCTGATACAATGCTTATCAAAAAACATAATGTATCATGAAGTTTGTATAGTAAAATGAAACTTTACAGTTATTTTTTATTTTTATTTTGAAAAACATTTTAAAAACAAAATAAGGAGATGATAATCTGAACATAATTGACAAGATTATGCACCATATTAAAAGTAGAGGGGAAAAAGTGAAAAAAAATTCCAATAACCCAACGTAAAATTATGGATTATTCCTAAATATAGTAAGCATTTCTATCCAAATAAAAATTGATGAACATAACTGTTTTTAAATCCAGCCCTACTCTATACAGGAATCTGAGTTCCTAGAAAATAGAGAAAATTTTAAAGATTAAACAAGACATCCTGTTTGTGCAGCCTCGGCTATATATAGTGTTTAAAATGTGCATATGTAATACTTTCCCTTAAATTATTAATTTTTATGTAAAGACATATACATTCTACAAAAATAGGTTGAAGTATGATTTGATAATAAAACGTTTTTCTCAATTTAAATTTAGCACTTTTTTGGGCTAGCATATCACTTTAGATTAAATCAATGATGATATATTTCTAATGACAGCATGTCATCCTGGTTCATTTTTAATATTTTGCAAACATGTTCTTTTAAAATTTCCAAATGTACATTTGAGGTAGAGATTACAGTGAACCCCCATGAAGTAGAGATTACAACTAACCTCCATGTTAGTGCTTTCTGCTGCAGTAACAAATTATCCACTAATCTCATCCTAATGTCTACATTAGTTTTGACATTCACTCTGAAACCACATTGAGGGATAAAGTTTCCATCTCAGTTTTGAACCAGAATTTGGAAAGAGCATGGCGAAACCACAGGGAATCTCTTCAAGTTTCTCTGCGAAGTGGCACAGCTCAATTTTTCTTACTTTTTTTGGCCAAAGCTGGTGGCCAAAGATGGCCATGTTCAACTCAGTAGGCACAGAAGTACCCTCCCTCAGTGAAGCACTGCAAGTCCTGTGGCAATAGTTGGGATGTATTAATTCTTTTCCATGAAGCACAGTGAATAAATTATAAATTTGTCAGTTGGCTTGCAGAAGAGTGACATTATTTTTTTTTCCTGACAACAGAGTCTTCCTATCCAAGGGCATAGCATTTATTTTCAATTTGTTCAAGTCCACTTTGTGTATCTTGGGAAGTTTTCTCATTTATGTTGCAAAAAACAAACAAACAAACCATATATATATATATATATATACTGTTTAGATAACTTATCTTTTTTATTATTATGTCAGATAGGACTTTTCTCCTATTGAGTTTTGAATTTAAACCATTTTTATTTTATTGTTATTATTAACTTTTTAATGACAACCTATTTTTTAAAGACACCAAGCAGTCTGAGAGGCAATATAAAATGTGCAAAATAAGTAAGTATGTGTTCCTGCTCTTAAGCAGCTCATAATTATAAAAGACATAAGATATATCTGGGTAGTGACACTTCTAATACTACTTAAAATAGTAGGTAACAAATATATAAAATGGTTTGACTATGAATGTGATTGATTTAGACATATGTTCCTCCAGTGAGCAATTTATTTAATTGAGCTGAGTAGGTTAACACTGTATGGCTCCTTACTGTTCCCTAAATATCTCTCCTGAACCAGAAAATATTATTCAATAATATAAATACACATGTGAAAAAACATTTTTCTCACCAGTGGCATGAAACTTATAGATCTTTTAAATAAATATGAGGTATATACAGGATGCTGTGAAACAGATAAATAATTGATTTAATTCTTTTGTCATAGAGGCTAAATTTTAATGCAAAATTTTTCATTTTAAATTATCTTTGGACACAGTGTGGGGAACATCACACACCGGGCCCTGTCGTGGGGTGGGGGGAGGGAGGAGAGATAGCATTAGGAGACATACCTAATGTAAATGATGAGTTAAGGGGTGCAGTACGTGAACATGGCACATGTATACATATGTAACAAACCTGCACATTGTGCACATGTACCCTAGAACTTAAATTATAATAAAATAAATAAATTGTCTGAAGATAAGAATTCAATAGTATTGGACATTATTAGAGTAGATCTCAATCATTGGCACTAAAGAACCAGTGATTGAGTTCTACTCCAAAAATTACACATGGTTTAACATGCTTCAGTATAGGTGCTTGAACAAAATTATGATTATTGCTATTTATTAAATATTTTGTTAAAAAAATGAAATTCCTTAGCATTTGATCTTAGTTTAATACTTGAGAGTCATAAAAACTACAATCCAGAAGAAAAATTTTGACAATAATAACTACTACTAAATTATAATATATATCAACCATTGTGTTAAGTATTTTATATACATCATCTAATTTTAATTCAATAATATCTTACAAAGTAGGAGTAATTAATTTATGTTGCAGATGATAAATATGAGGCACACAGGGTCTGTATAATTGATCCAGAGTCAAAATTTGAGAAGAAAGGGCTTCAATTCTGGTCAGCTCCTTCCAAACCAGGAGCTCCTAAACACTATATGGTTTAGAAAAAAAAGAACTTACCTTTTAGTGTTAGTTATGTGTTGAATAGTTTGAAAGATGGACTGGAGATTTGGAAAATGGCTATCAAGAAATAATAATATTTAAGAAATGATGTGGTAACCTGAGTTATTTTCAGTGAGATATTGCTTAAAGCCTTAAAAGTGAGTAAATTTCTGAGATGAACAATATTCAATATTTAAAATTGTGCTTTAGCACTACTATTGTAAACAGATGCCAAGCAGAGATTTTATGTACAAGCAGCATTGTTTTATACAGTCAGAAAGTTAGTTAAAAAATTATCCAAGAAAAATATAAGATAACAACATTTTGTAATTACAAATATCATGTTAACAAATTTTCAAGTGATGCTAATTATTGACACATATAATGAATTAAATGGTGAAATCATAGCAAAAGTAGATATTGACTTCTTTCTCTGTAAATTCCAATAAGTTATGTTTTTTATATTGATTTGATATGCTTATATTACATAACTAGTATAAAGGAAATAACATTTTTTCTAATTGTGGCTTTCCATTTTAATTTTAGATTATTTCTAACTTGCATGCATGCTTCTGACAATACTGGGTTTATAATTGCAAATATGTAAATAAAACAAAATGTAATCCTATATTTGAATAAAAAGTAAACAGATTGTTAAAGTAGGAGTCTATCACACAATTTTGTTTTTGCTTTAATGACACTAAAAATTAAGAAAAATAAGATGATAAGGCTTTACCTCAAGTCAAATGATATTGTTTAAGAAATACAAATAAAAAGTTAAAAAATTTGTGTCAATACTGTACACAAGGTATGATTTCATATACTACAATTTTAACTAAAACATTTTAAAGTGAAGATTTAAAGAGTGATTAAACAACACATACTATAGATAATGTATCAACTTTAAGAATAACACTAAAATAATTAAAAAGTTGGAAAAATTAAGAACTGACCCTTGAATGGCACATGAGAATTATTTTATTTAGCAAAAATTTCAGTGAACACATATTCATTGATATGATTTTTGTAGACACTGTTCTAGATGTAGATACTAGGAATACCACAGTTAACAAAATGGAAAAGTGATTCCTGCTCATTTGTCTCTTTTATTGTAATACTATCATTACTACTCCAACACATTTATATCACGCACAAAAAATATCATCCTCATACTTTATTTAAAATCAAGTTATGAAACGTGCTCCCCCCATTTTATTCTGTTTTTATTGGCTGTTAATAACTTGTGATCATAAATTGGAAATAACTGAAAAAATCCCGTGTATACTCATGCAATAACCTCCTGAACTGAGAAAGATCAGTAGCCTCTTCTGTAATATTGCGTGTGTGCTAAGCTTAAGCAACTTCTCTTTCCTCTATCTCACTTTAATAAGAGCCAATAAGATGCAGGTAATTGAAGGTCAAATGAAAAGAAAAGAGGAGTGAAAGAACAATGGCGTCACTCTCCACTGCCTTTATGCTATCACAGCATTAAGACAGAATCTGCAATAATCTTTGTAATCATTTTCAAGAAGATTATGCATAAAGATAAATATAATGTAGAACTAATGGCTTCCCTTAAAAATAACAATTAGCTGTGATAGACCTCCATCTTTTGAATACTTCTTTTGTTACAAGGTGATATAAAATTTAATCACAAAAATAATCTAAACACACGGAGTTTTTAACAAAGGAGCCCCAACCTTGACTGACATTCTGCTTTTTCTGTTCTTCCAGAAGAAATTCTACTCTTGAATATCAGTTTTCTCCAGGGGTCTTGGGTGAAGGCTGCTACAATTAAAAAAATAATTTATCTCTCATGGGCTTATTTCCTTCCTAAGCCTGAGGGGAAAAGTAGGAAAGTATTTATTGGCTTTTTCTTACTTGAAAGAAAATTTGGTACAAATTTTAAAAAGATAAAATACCTTTTTTACCAGATCCTGATGACAAGTCAACATTTTCTTATCAAGTATTTTTACTGCAACGTATGTAATTTATGCAAAGGAAAAAATTATAACAATATTTATTAAGGACATTTTCATAAACATAGTGACAATTACTTTACATTTTTCTTATTTCCCAAGTTTAAAGAGCAACAGAGAATATTTTAAGAAATTTCTGTGAAACTGGTTACTTTGTTTTTAATTTTTTTTTATTTTTTGAGATGGAGTTTTGCCCTCGTTGCCCAGGCTGGAGTGCCATGGTGAGATCTCAGCTTACTGCAACATCCGCCTCCTGAGTTCAAGCGATTCTTCTGCCTCAGCCTCCCGAATAACTGAGATTACAGCCATGGGCCACCACGCCTGTCTAATTTTGTATTTTTAGTAAAGATGGGTTTCTCCATGTTGGTCAGGCTGGTTTCGATCTCCCGACCTCAGGCAATCTGCCCTCCTCAGCCTCCCAAAGGGCTGGGATTACAGGTGTGAGCTGGCATGCCCGATCTTGTTTTTAAGTTTTAAAATTTTATTTAACATCAGGATGAAAACTTTTAATCCTGGTTTATAGAAAAAGGGCAGAATAGCCCCTGTTTATTTGTAGCTTTGCTCTCCAGGTTTCAGTTACCCACAATGAACTCTGGTCTAAAAATATTAAGTAAAAAATTTCAGACATAAAGAATTCATAAGTTTTACATGTGCACCACTGGGAGCACCATGATGAAATCTCACACAGTCCTATGCCATGTTATTCTGTTCTGCCTGGGACACACATCTTCCCCTTGTCCAGATGTTTATGCTGCATATCCACACTGTATATGCTACCCACCACTTTAGTCATCAGTATCCTCTGCTCCTGTTATTCAGCCATCAACATTGTCATGACTTGATAATCCAGGTCACTCAAAGCAGATAATCTGCCTTTTGACATATTGTCACAAGGTATATAATAGTCTAACACTGTCACCTTACTTCATCTGACCATAGGCAACTGTATTAGTAAGTTTTCACATTGCTATAAAGAAATATCTGAGACAGGGTAATTTATAAACAGAAGAGGTTTAATTGACTCACAGTTCCAGATGGCGGCAAAACCTCATGAAACTTACAATCATGGCATAAGGTGAAAGGGAAGAGAGGCGTGTCTTTACAAGACAGGAGGAAAGAGAGAGAGCTAGAGAAGGGGAAGTGCCACACTTTTAAATCATTAGATATCATGAGAACTCAATCATCAACAGGAGAACAGCATGGGGGAACCGTCCCCATAATCCAATCACCTCCCACCAGGCTCGTTCCCCGACATGTGTTGATTACAATTTGAGATGAGATTTGAGTGAGTAAACAGAACCAAACCATCTCAGCATTTTGTTATCTCAGATCATCACAGGAAAAAGGGTGAATACAGTACAGTAAGGTATTTTGAGAGACAGAGAGAGAGAGAGACCACATTCACATAACTTTTATTACACTAGATTGTTATAATTTTTCTATTTTATTATTAGTTGTTAACTTCTTAATGTGACTATAAACTTTGTTATAACTATGTATGTATAGGAAAAAACACTATATATAGGGTTAAGTACTATACATGGTTTCAGGCATCCACAGAGGGTCTTAGGATATATTCCTTGTAAAAAAAGGGAGGCTATTGTATTTCATAATTTGATATTTTACATGATTTTATGTAAATAAAGATAATTTTATTTTTTAATGTTATTCATCAACTATGTAAACCAATGATGATTTTACTTTAAGCTGGTTACTGTTATTCACATATTACTCAAGGACACAGTTTTAAATCAATGATAATTTGGGATAGTTTTACCATTGAAGTATTGTGATTATGTACACTTACTTTTGCTTTTAAAACTCATAAGAAGAGTAATGTCTTACATAATATTATACATTTCAATTGCCTTTAAGTCTAGTATTAAAACTTAATTATTAGTGAAAAAGTACTATACAATAAAATAGATGGTTTTACAATTTCTGTTAATATTTTATTCTAAATGTTCAGATATGAAGAATACTGTATGATAAGAAAAAAGATGTTAGGATGAATCCCTGAGAAATAAGGAAATAAAACTCTTTGTCTATATATAATGCTCAAGCTATTGTATCAGACTGTTCATGGTAAAAGGAGAGGTCATTTTCATACATACTTTCTGACAGAATGAGGACATTCCTGTTATCCCTGATTAGTTGAATAATGTCCCATGGGATTTTCTCCATTGATGCAACATGGCAATAACAGTCTTATTTGCTGTTTACCCTGACCTTCTTTTTCTCCTCTTATTATATCCCTCTCCTTTCATAAACAGATTTAAAGTAATAAGTATGTTCCAAACTCCAAAAATAAAATTCAATGTGTTTCTGTCTTACAATTCAAAAGTAAGATAATTCCCATTAACATTCCCACTTACATTTTGCTTTCAAAATGTGCACTTAAAAAAAAAAAGAAAAGCTCTGGATTCTTATAAAAATTACTATCCAGTTAGGTAAGACTGGGTTTGAATAACAATTCAATCAGAAATGTACTTTATTTGTATTAAATTTTTGTGTATACAAACTGGACCTATGTCTATTATTTGTGAAATTCAACTATATTTACGCAATGTAATCTATAAATAGCAAACAGGCTTTGAGGTATATTTGTAAAAAATATGTGAAATAAATATACAAAATAACATCATGTGTTTTAATTTTCTATTTGCATCATTTGAAATTAATTATCAGGAGTATTAAAAGTAACATTGAAAATCTTATATTTACATAATAAAAGTGAAACCATTGTTTTCACACACAAACAAATACAATAATTGTTGTAGTCTGCTTAGTCCCTGCTTCAGCTAGGTCTAAGTTCTTGTCCCGTGACCAAGAAGAAAGAGGCAAGTGGACAACCGAGAGTGAGTATAATTGAATTTATTAAGCAAAAGGAAAGCTCTTAATAAAGAGAGGGGATGTAAAAGCAGCTTACCAGAAATGGAGCTGAGTTCTGGGTCTTTTAAGAGTTCCAAAGACAAGGAACTCTTCTGTGGGTTCTGCCTAAATGGGAGTGGTAAAATTTCCTCCTAGAGGTATTACATCTGTGCATGCCTGCGATTGGCCAGAATGACTTCATCTTGGTTATTACCCATGAGTGCCTAAGCTAAACCCATAAGGGTGCTAAAACCACAATGCTAATATCATGCTAATGACTTTATAATGAGCTGGGTCAAGTTAATGACATTTCAGTTGATTTATTGTGTCTGTACCTAAGTTGTGACTGTCCCTTTTGAGCAACGTCTTGGCACAAGGGGAAGTTCTTAACCATAGTTCTTCCTATTAGCTGCAGAGATGGTGTAAGTGCTGTCCCATGGTTGTTCGCATGAACATTGCCTCTCTCTGTCCTTCTCCCTAGACTCTCCTTCTCTATCTGCCTAATCCGCCCCTACCTGCCTCCTCTTTCCTTCTCCACTCTGGAGTGATGACACTAACTGCCATTAGGGGATAAGGATTGATGACCACTCTAGCTTATTCAAGCTGTGAGAGAGTGTTGTTTGTGTGGCAATCAGGGATCTTCCAGAGGGCAGTCTAGAAGGCCTCAGAAAAAGGACTTCTTCATGCATTGTTCCACTTACATGATCCATCTGAAATTTAATGACTAGGTGAAAAGAAACAAATTTTACAAGAAGGTTTAATATGCAGGTTCCAAAAAGTAGACCTAACATAATCATTACAGAGATCCTATTAAGGGGAGAAACTATGACATTGAAGGGAGATACACTTTAATGGTATTCCATATATCTCCAGCTAAATGGATCTTAATGTCTCTGAGTCATTTAGCACTATGAAACAGCAGGTTGGCTCTAAACTTAACCTCTCCTGAGGGGTTAACATAAAAGCAACAAGAAGTATTTGCTACAGCACATACCCCTCCTTTTTCTGCTGATGAAAAATCAAGGGCTATTCTATTATCCATTACCTGGTTAACAAGTGAGTCTAATGATGTTTGAGGGCCTTAAGACCTTGACTAGGATCTTCAGCATTTTGTTCAGTTAAACTTGATGCATTCTGGATTGTATATGCATTGTAAACTATTTCTCTCACCTAGCTGCCTGTGGATGTAACTGCTGTTATTACACCCAAGGCTGTAAGACCTACTCTTTATTTCTGTCAAGTATATTCCTGAAGGGAAGGGACTGTGAGAAGATCCTGGTATATTTGTAGGGAACCTTCCACGGGTAACGCCCATCCCAGTGAATACATTCCTCTTACCACTGTGAGGTCTAGGAAATTCAAGGCCCACAATTTTTGCTACTGGTCTGCACAAACGAACCATAGTCCCTGAGGTCCACAAATGGTAGTGGTGTTATTGAGTAAATTCACCCACTTTCATAAGTCCTGGCTGAATGTACAGTTTGGGACATTTGATCCAGTTCATAAAGGACACCAAGAATTGGCAGTCCATGCTCTTGTTTTTTGTAAGGCAAAGTGGTTTGTTAAGTTGCCATCAACTGAATTTGCCCACATATATTGAATGTAGGCATTAACTGTCTAAACTGTTTTGTTCTGACAAGTTTTAATACATCTACTTTCATTAAACATTTGATAAGCAAAATCTGGGAAGGAATCAAAATTGTAAGTAAAAATCCCTGCCCTATGATATACGGTGTTTCATGTTGTTGTTTGTAACCAGGTGGGAACACAAGGTATTGAGGAGTACTAGGGAAATTATCTCTTATCAGGGAGGGTAGGACCCCTGTCTTTGTAACAGACTAGTAGTTTGAATGGTTGGATTTCTGGAACTGCTCTTACATTTTCAGAAAAGTGTCGGAAACATTTAGGAAAATGGTATTTTTAAATTGTATTTGGCTTCTCAAAGCATTTCTAGTAAAAATGTCCGAAGTGCAAGATATACTTCCGGTGGTAAATGTGGTAATAAAAAAGTTTAATTCTTTACTACATGTGTAATTTGTGACATTGCAAAGGGGGTCTTTGCTTTCTTGAGTATGGCCCCCATCCCCAGTCGTGGACTTCTTATAGATTGTATAAACGGAGGGGCTGAAATGAAAGGAATGTAGAAGCACTGTGGCCACCCTGGAGTTTGTGGTGCCTGCTTGTAAGGGTGGTAGACCTTTTAGTGGTCCTTATAATGTATTACTGCCACTTCCCATGGAAGGAAAACTGAGGATAATAGTCTGTAAAATTCCTAGTGGTATTTAAGGGGAGACCCATTAGCTATGAAGAAAGATCTCTCTTTCCAGATAGTGGCATGGGCATAGAGGATTAAGAAAGCACACTTAGAGTCAATATAAATGTTAACTGCTTTCCCTATGCTTAATTCAAGTACCCTTGTGAGAGTAATTAGCTCAGCTGGTTGAGCGCATTCATGGTGAACTACTGCATATCCTGCTTTACAGAATTTTTTGTCTACAAAGCATTTCCATCCATAAAGAGAATCTAGTCTGGGTTTTCTAAGGGAGTTTATTTGAGATCCCCCTTGGCCACATAGGTTTGCACCACTAGCTGTGCACAGTCATGCTCAGGCTCTCTAGCTTTTTTGGGGGAGGAAGGTGGCTGGGTTTAGACAGGGACAGGTTTTTAACTGGACCATAGAGCCCTCTAACAGCAGAGCCTGATATTTGAGGAGGCAGCTGTCTGTTAGCCAGAGACTCCTTTTAGAAAGACAGCAGTCCTGCCACATTATTGGTTAAATAACAGGACAGTTATTCCCATAGTTAAGTTCATAACCTCTGGCACCTGCAAGGCTACTGCTGCAAGTGGCCAGAAGCAGGCTGGCCATCCCTTAGCCACCAAATCAAGCTCCTTTCTTAGGAAGTCCATGAGCTGGACCTTGTGCCTGGGTTGGAACTCCCAGGGCCATTCCTTTCATTTCTGATACAAAAAGATTTAATGTCTTCTCTATGGGAAGACTAAGAGCTGGTGCCTTAAGCAAGGCTTGCTTTAATTGGTCAAAGACTCTTTTAGCCTCTGCTTCCTCTCTTTGTCCTGAGCCTCCTCCTGGTCCCTATTGTAAAAGACCAAGTTTGCCACCTTCAGGAGGTCTTCTAAGGTGCTATTTGATCTTATGGACTGTTCTGTAGCTTCCTCCTGATATCAAGAGCTTCCAGAGTAATGAACTTGTCCTTCAAGATTAGCTGTTCCTCAATGAACTGGGAGATAGGGAGGTGTTTTACCAAAGCTTCTCTCAGCTTTTCCAAAAAGGCTGAGGGATTTTCATCTTGTTTCTGGTCTATCATAGATAGCTTGGAGTGATTAAGAGAATTGACCCTGGTTCTTCACAAGCCCTCCAATATACACATTTGAAAGAGTTTCCTTCTCCAATTTCTTATGCTGTCATCATGGTCCCATTTATGGTTCTCCAAGGGCACTGCTACCCTCCCAGTTGAGTAAGGCTCTTTCCCTCCTCTGGCATTGTATGAGACACAAAGTTCATCTCCACATTTCTCTACTGCTTGTAGGGCTGTCTCTTTGTCAGCAGCAGTCAGGGGTTCATTTATGAGTAACACAAAATCTTTCCAGGAGGGTTCAAATAATTGGGTTATATTCTGGAAAGCTTCTATATATTTGTCAGGATCATCTGAAAATCTACTAAGATCTCCTTTAATTTGTTTTAAGTCCTATAGAGGAAAGATAAACTGTATTTTAATATGGCCATATTCAAAAGGCATTGTTCATAAGGGCATGAATAAAGCTGGGTGCCACTTACAATGAAGGTTCCTAGAATGGGCCAGTTTGAAGGGGGTTTTGGAAGTCCTGGATAAGGTGGGCAGGATGGACCAAGAAAACTAGCTGTAGAAGCTTGTGACTCTTCTGGAGGCATTTCCAAGTGTTGGTTCCCTGGTCCACTAAGACCATCTCTTTCAGCTCCTACTGATATAACTTCTAGGAGTGCTGGGTCAGTTCTACAGCATTGACAGAGGTCTTGGTCATCCTGAAAAACAAGGAAGCTTGTACATATGAGACCTAAGAAAATGTGTCCTCACATCTACGGAAAAGGTCCAGCTCCTGAATGATATTATAACTAATCCTTCCCTCAGGAAGCCAGGGTTATCTGTCCTCCAGGTGATAAGCTGGTCATGGCTTTGGGAAAAAGAATACAAAACGTTTTCTCCTCAGAGACTGAGGGTCAAAGGAATCCCAGTGTTTCAAGAAGCAGGCTGAAGATCATTTGTTACCCATGGAGAAAATGCATCCCTTTGTCTCATTAACTCTTTTGGAGTGACTCAGGATAGAGAGAGAGAAAAAAAAGTCATCCCCTTTCTCCTCTTTGCCTCGCTATATCCTTTAGGTCCTGTTGATCGTCGTAGGTGTCATCCATGGATGCAAGCATGACCTTCACCCATGGATCCAGAGGAGCTAGTTGCAAAGGTAGACATGCTTACCTCTATGAAGCTCTAGTCCTCCGCTGTTGGTTTCTTCCCCTTTAAGCCTACTTGCCTTTCTAGATTTCCACCTTGGTGCCATGAAGAGACAGAGAATAGCTAAATTTGGGCCACAAGCCTCAGTGGAAGGGGTGTTTTAGTCTAGTTACTAAATTCTTCCCTCATCATGCAGGTCAGAAATTGGGCCAAATCAAGACATCCAAGAAAATGGAAAGCATTAACCTCCAAACATAAGTCCCCCTCTTCATTTAAGTACCATTGCAATTGGAGACAAAACAGATTTCTCAAAAGAATGTAAGGATCGGACTGTTTTCCTTCCTTCTGTGGAGACAGCGTAGAAGCAAACCTCTCCCTATTTAGACTTTCTTCTTCCTCCCTATCATACAGTAAATTTTTCCTTTTACAAATAGGACAAAGGGTTTTGTCTCTGCTGAGTGGCCAGAGGAGAGTGTGTAATTGGAAAACTCAGGGTTTGGGGCAGAAGGATGATAGGGCTTCCCAAGGAAAATTGTCTCATCCCATCAGGAGGTCTGATAAAGATTGAAATGTTAGTCTGTAACTTTGTCTCCAAATACTTTCCAGGCAGAGGTTGGAAAGAGAGGCTGTCATCACAATATGCCTCTGAGCAGAAGAAAATTAATTTGTCTCATAGAGCTGCTGCTTAAATTCACTGAACGGCGTTTGATCCTCACACGGAGAAAGAAACAGCCCAGATGGAGAGGAAAGCTATCACTTGGTGTGAAATATTGCTTTATACAGTGCCATATATGGTCATCATAAGGGGATGGGGGATCCTTAGACTGAAATCCTGAAATTCTTCTGTCTCAAGGAAATCACAAAAAAGCAATTCTGTGAGTTACATTCCAGATTACTAAGAAAGTAGCTGATTTTACCAAACAAAATTATATTTCTGAGCTGCAAAAACACCTGCAACATTCCATACAAAAAAAAGATAAGAGACATAACAGCTGTGACAGAAAAAAAGAAAATGTGAATGAAAATACTGGAGGTCCTGGTGCTGACACCCTAATGGGCTGTCAGGGACTGGAGTCCGTCCAGGGGTCTTTAGGGAACTCTGAGGTGTAACCTCAGCCTGATACACTCAATGACCTCAGGACCTCCTTCCAGTCCCAGGCAGTGGCTAGACCTCTGTGAAGGGAAACTGGGTTAGAACAGAGCCAATGTTCCCAAGACCTGAGTGCAATTGGGGACTGACAAATTCCTTCCAAGCAAGTCTGTCCTCTAAGTCTTAAGTCCAGCAGCCATGTTATATGCTCTTAACTGGCCATCAGAGCCATAGTCTTTAATTTGATCTTGAAAGGAAGAAAAACTGAGGACAAAAAGCCTCAGAAATAAAAGTAAAGAAATAGAGGTCTGCTCTTGCTCACACTTCTGACAATCCCTAATGAGCCCCCCAAAAGTTGCTGTTTGCTTAGTCCATAGTTCAGAGACATCTAAGTTCTTGTCCTGCAACCAAGAAGAATGAGGCATGTGGACACCAGAGAGTGAGTAGGGTGGAATTTATTGAGTAAAAGGAAAGCTCTCAGCAAAGAGAAGTTGTCTGAAAGTAGGTTGCCAGAAATGGTGCTTGGTTCTACGTCTTTTACGTGGCAGAGGCCAGGAAGTCTTCTGTGGGTTTTGCCTAAATGAGAGGGGCAAAGTTCCCTCCTGGAGATTTTGCATCTGCACATGCCTGGGGTTGGCCACAGTGACCCCATGTTGGTTATTACCCATGAATGCCTAAGTGATACCCACAAGGGCACTAAAAACACAATGCTAATGTCATGCTAATGACATTATAATAAGCTGGGTTAAGGACATTTAGGTTGATTTATTCAGTCTGCACCTAAGTTTGGAGAGTCCCTTCTGAGCCACATCTTGGCACAAAGGGAAGTTCTAGACTACATTTCTTCCCATTAGCTGTGGAAGTAGTGTAGGTGCTGTCCTGTGTTTTTTCCTGTGAAAATTGCTCTTCTCTGTCCTTCTCCTGAGACCCTCCCTCTCTATCTCCTTAACCAGCCCCTAACTGCCTCCTCTCTATGAGGATGATATTAAATTAGATCATCTTTTCTCATGAAAATGATATTAGAATAATTTTTACCCATACTGTGCTAATTATTGGTATACTCAGAAGACTCACTTTCTTATTAGAATCAATTTTCCACCAAGCCCATATACTTAAAAGGAAAGATAGATAAATGGATGATAGATAGATCGATGTGTTAGTGGTGGTAGTTATCTCCATAGGTGTGCAGCAATCACAATTCTTCCCTCCTCAGATGAAAAAAATGGACTGAGAGGCATATGGTTGAAGGAGAAACTGAGGGAAGTTTTAGAGCAAGAGTGAAAGTTTATTTTAAATGCTTTAGAGCAGGAATGAAAGGGAGAAAAGGAAGGAAAGTATGCTTGTAAGAGGGCAAGTGGGCAACTTAAAAGACAAGTATGTGATTTGATCTCTCTCTCTGGGATTTTATATAGTGGCATACTTCCTTGGTCTTGTTTTACTTCTTCCTGCTTCTGAGATCTTATTGGGAAACCGATGATCACCATATTTAGGTGTTTTCTATATATTAAGGGACTGTCTTTACCTGGCATCAGCTGTGCCAGTTATTACTTTAGAGAGTTAATCAACAACCACCTGACCATTACCTGATGGTTGCCCAACACTCCTGGCGTGTGCTGAAGGGGAGTTCTCTCTAGCCCTGCTCATAGCTGACTAGCTACCTACTGTAACAAATGGATGAATAGATTGATAGATATATGAATAAAAATAAACATATACTTCATGTAATATCACCCAAAATATTCTCCATATCTGCTTAATATTTCTCAGCAAACTTTGATAGATAAAATTGAAAATAATAAAATTGTAAGTCATCTTGATAGATCAGATAAAAACTTTGACTAGATTAGGAAATAACTCACTGAGAGTGAGGCAAAATAGTTGTTGAAACTTTACATATACAATATAAGTTAAAATTTTGGAAATTTGGAATATTTATATTTTTGACCATTTATATCCAATATTCTTATAAAATTATTAATGAAGTCAAAATAAAACAATCTAGCATCATATAACTCAATTTTGGTGTTCTTTATAATTATCAGCTAAAGTTCTTAAAAATATAAACACTGAGTTCTCATTATCTTATGGTAAATTAGGATTGAATAGGGCCATTCTTACATATTTATTTAGCAAACTTCTCAGATGACTATGTTGCCCACTAAAAATTGAGAAACATCATAATTAACAACGAATTTTATTTGTTTATGTAAATTTATGCATTAAAATTTATATAATTTATGCACATTTTTATGACAACTGATTATCATTTTAATTATTAACATTTTAATTATGTATTTTACTAGTTATTGGAATTTCAACATTACTCAAAGGAAGACCTCTTTCCGACATAGAAATGGCTGGTAAATATGAAAGTAGGAATTGATATCAAAATGTATCAATAATTACATTAACCCTAAACAAAATTCTATGGCTTGAATGTGAACCCCCCAAGGTTCATATTTTAAAGACTAAATCCTTGCCCCTCAAAGTTCATATTTTAAAGAGTAAATCATTGGATGCAATAGTGTTGGGTGGTAGAAAATGCTAAGATGTGATTGGATCACAAGGGCAGAGCCCTCATGAATGAATTAATATCATTATCAAAGGACAGGTTAAGTTATTACAAGAGCTCTTTGTTATAAAAAGGAGTCTACCTCTTGTTCTCTCTTTTCTGTCTTTCCACCAGGGGATGAATCTCATGCCAATGCCATGGTCTTGGGCTTCCCAGCCTCTAAAACCAAATAAACTTCTGTTAATGATAAATCACACAGTCACTGGTATTCTGTTATAGCAGCAGAAAATAGACTCAAACCCAGGCAAGACCTGCCTGTGAATCCCAGCACTTTATGAGTCCAAGGTGGGAAGATCACTTGAGGACAGGAGGTGAAGACCAGCCTGGGTAATATTTTAAGTTAGCATCTCTACGAAAGAATTAAAAATAAAAAGTCAGCTGAGAATGGTGTCTGTTGTCCCAGCTACTCAGATGGCTGAGACAACTAGGATTGCATGAGCTCAGGATTTCAAGGCTGCAGTGAGCTAGAATCTGAGCCTAGCACTCCAGCCTGAGAGAGAATAAGACACTGTCTCAAAAATAAATAAATAAATAACAAAAATAAAGAATATTTTAAAAAAGAAAATAGACTAAGACCCAGACTAAATTTTCAAGTTAAAAGATGGAGAGTAACAGACTGGAAAAAATCTAAAATCTGTCATTTATGATGTTTATAAGAGACATCTAAAAGTTTAGCATACAGAAAGCTGGATAGTAAAAGAAAGAAAAATTATTTAGTCTGAAAACACCAACCAAATGAAAGATAATGTTTCTGTATTAACAGAAAACAGTAGATTTTAAACTAAACAAACCTTATTGAAGACAAATAAAAGACATAAATAGTTTGGTTCTCCAGGAAATTTTATACATTCTAAATTGTACAGACAAAAATAACAAAGTTGCAAATTATATGAAGTTGAAATGCATAGGGGTATAATAAATAAATATGCAATTTCAGTGGAGAACTTCAAAAGAGTTAAGTTTTAAAGTTAAATAAGTTAGAAGACAAGCACTTAAAAAAGTATAAAATAAATTTGAACAGCAAAATATACAGTGCTTATCTAATGGATATTTGTAGAAGATTGTATTCATGCTCACAAACCATTTACAAAAATTTGCCAAATTATTGGCCATAAGGTACAAAAATGTTAAAATATTAAAATTATCCTGAGTACATTGTCTTTAGAAATTTAGGTGGAAATCAATAGCAAATAGCTAGAAATTCCTTACATACTAGTGAATCAAGAAATACATGGCAAAAAGCCATGCCACAAAAGCTATTAAAATAAAAATTAGAAAATCCTTTGAACTCAATAATAAGAATATTTTGCACAGAAATTTGTGGAATAGAACTAAAGTAACGCTTAGATGAACAATTTTAGCATTGAATTCTTATAATAGAAAAAAAGATCTATGAATCCATCTGAATAACTTAAAGAGCAGCCAATTAAACACAAATAAAATAAACTGAAGAAAATAATAAGAATAGAAAATAATAAAACAAAAAAATTATTCATTAGAGAAAAATCAACAAAGCCAAACATTGTGCTTTTAAATGCTATTAAAATGTATGAACCTCTGGGAAAAGTAATCAAGAGTAAAGAGAGGGAATGGAAAGGCCCAAGCTAAAAATGAACAATGTGATTTTCCTACATAATTTAAAGACATTAATAGTCATTTCTTTAAGTAGTATTTTTCCTGGATAAATGCATTGTGCATCTTTGATTATCTGTTCATATTTGATAATTTTGAAGATATTTTAATATTTTTTAAAATTACATTTTATGATTGTTAGTTATATAAAAAACAATGTACTTTTACAGTGCTTTTGCATCTAACAATTCTCTGCAAGTTTCCAAACTTAATTACAAAGATGATATTTTGACTGACTTTTCCTATATATTTAGAAGTTTAGATGAAACCAAATCCTGAGAAAATAAAAATTCCTAATTTAAGAAAAAATAATTAAAATTCTCTTAACTATTGAAGTTATTGATTTCATGGTGAAAACATTTTTAACAAAGAAAAATGCAAATTTCAAATGGGTTTACTGGGGAATTCTATAAAACTCTCAAGTAATAAGTACGGCCAATCTTCTATAAACTCTTCCAGAACACAGGAGAGAAAAGAAATGAAATTCTCCATAAAAAGTCTGACAAATTTTCAATAAAATTTTTGGCAAAAATACATCTCTTAAAAATTAATTCCTAATATTTGTAATCTCTGTCTGCTTATTTTTTCTAAGAGATTTAAAAAAATATTTTCAAAGAAGAAGATATTTGGTTTCAATAGTTTTTCTTTATTCCTTTCATGTCTTACTGATGTCTACTCTAATTTTTATTACTGCCTTTCTTAGGCTAACTTTGGGGATTTTTGGCTTGCCTTTTCCTAGTTTCTAATAGTGAAAGTTGAAGTCTTCTTTTCTCATATGTGTTTAAAGCTAAGAATTTCATTCTAACTACTGCTTTAATGGCAACCCAAAAAACTGATTTGTTTTCTTTGTATTTTAACTCACTTTCTATTTTTACTTTTGATTTCTTTTGATCTATGTATTATTTAAATGTGTGTTATTTCGTTGAGCAGTGGTTTGTAGTTCTCCTTGAAGAGGTCCTTCACATCCCTTGTAAGTTGGATTCCTAGGTATTTTATTTTCTTTGAAGCATTTGTGAATGGGAGTTCACTCATGATTTGGCTCTCTGTCTGTTATTGGTGTATAAGAATGCTTGTGATTTTTGCACATTGATTTTGTCTCCTGAGACTTTGCAGAAGTTGCTTATCAGCTTAAGGAGACTTTGGGCTGAGGCGATGGGGTTTTCTATATATACAATCATGTCATCTGCAAACAGGGACAATTTGACTTCCTCTTTTCCTAATTGAATACCCTTTATTTCCTTCTCCTGCCTAATTGCCCTGGCCAGAACTTCCAACACTATGTTGAATAGGAGTGGTGAGAGAGGGCATCCCTGTCTTGTGCCAGTTTTCAAAGGGAATGCTTCCAGTTTTTGCCCATTCAGTATGATATTGGCTGTGGGTTTGTCATAAATAGCTCTTATTATTTTGAGATAAGTCCCATCAATACCTACTTTATTGAGAGTTTTTAGCATGAAGTGTTGTTGAATTTTGTCAAAGGCCTTTTCTGCATCTATTGAGATAATCATGTGGTTTTTGTCTTTGGTTCTGTTTATATGCTGGATTACATTCATTGATTTGCATATATTGAACCAGCCTTGCATCCCAGGGATGAAGCCCACTTGATCATGGTGGATAAGCCTTTTGATGTGCTGCTGGATTTGGTTTGCCAGTATTTTATTGAGGATTTTTGCATCAATGTTCATCAGGGATATTGGTCTAAAATTATCTTTTTTTGTTGTGTCTCTGCCAGGCTTTGGTATCAGGATGATGTTGTCCTCATAAAATGAGTTAGGGAGGGCCGGGCGCGGTGGCTCACGCCTGTAATCCCAGCACTTTGGGAGGCCGAGGCGGGCGGATCACGAGGTCAGGAGATCGAGACCATTCCTGGCTAACAGGGTGAAACCCCGTCTCTACTAAAAATACAAAAAATTAGCCGGGCGTGGTAGCGGGCGCCTGTAGTCCCAGCTACTCGGGAGGCTGAGGCAGGAGAATGGCGTGAACCCGGGAGGCGGAGCTTGCAGTGAGCCGAGATCGCGCCACTGCACTCCAGTCTGGGCGACAGAGCGAGACTCCGTCTCAAAAAAAAAAAAAAAAAAAAAAAAAAAAAAAAAAAAAAAGAGTTAGGGAGGATTCCCTCTTTTTCTATTGATTTGAATAGTTTCAGAAGGAATGGTACCAGCTCCTCCTTGTACCTCTGGTAGAATTCAGCTCTAAATCCATCTGGCCCTGGACTTTTTTTGGTTGGCAGGCTATTAATTATTGCCTCAATTTCAGAGCCTGTTATTGGTCTATTCAGAGATTCAATTTCTTCCTGGTTTAGTCTTCGGAGGGTGTATGTGTCCAGGAATTCATCCATTTCATCTAGATTTTCTAGTTTATTTGTGTAGAGGTGTTTATAGTATTCTGTGATGGTAGTTTGTATTTCTGTGGGATTGGTGGTGATATCCCCTTTATCATTTTTTATTGCATCTATTTGATTCTTCTGTCTTTTCTTCTTTATTAGTCTTGCTAGCGATCTATCCATTTTGTTGATCTTTTCAAAAAGAGAGCTCCTGCATTCACTGATTTTTTTGAAGGGTTTTTTTGTGTGTCAGTCTCCTTCAGTTCTGCTCTGATCTTAGTTATTTCTTGCCTTCTGCTAGCTTTTGAATGTGGTTGCTCTAGCTTCTCTAGTTCTTTTAATTGTGATGTTAGGGTGTCAATGTTATATCTTTCCTGCTTTAGTGCTATAAATTTCCCTCTACACACTGCTTTAAATGTGTCCCAGAGATTCTGGTCTGTTGTGTCTTTGTTCTCATTTGTTTCAAAGAACATCTTTATTTCTGCCTTCATTTCGTTATGTACCCAGTAGTCATTGAGGAGCAGGTTGTTCAGTTTCCATGTAGTTGAGCAGTTTTGAGTGAGTTTCTTAATCCTGAGTTCTAGTTTGATTGCACTGTGGTCTGAGAGACAGTTTGTTATAATTTCTGTTCTTTTACATTTGCTGAGGAGTGCTTTACTTCCAACTATGTGGTCAATTTTTGAATAAGTGCGGTGTGGTGCTGAGAATAATGTATATTCTGTTGATTTGGGGTGGAGAGCTCTGTAGATGTCTATTAGGTGTGCTTGGTGCAGAGCTGAGTTCAGTTCCTGGATATCCTTGTTAATTTTCTGTCTCGTTGATCTGTCTAATGTTGATAGTGGGGTGTTAAAGTCTCCCATTATTATTGTGTGGGAGTTTAAGTCTCTTTGCAAGTCTCTAAGGACTTTCTTTATGAATCTGTATGCTCCTGTATTGGGTACATGTATATTTAGGATAGTTAGCTCTTCTTGTTGAATTGATCCCTTCCTCCATCCCTTTATTTTGAGCCTATGTGTGTCTCTGCACGTGAGATGGGTTTCTTGAATACAGCGCACTGCAGGGTCTTGACTCTTTATCCAATTTGCCAGTCTGTGTCTTTTAATTGGAGCATTTAGAACATTTACATTTAAGGTTAATATTGTTATGTGTGAATTTGATCCTGTCATTATGATTTTAGCTGGTTATTTTGCTCGTTAGTTGATGCAGTTTCTTCCTAGCATCAATGGTCTTTACCATTTGGCATGTTTTTGCAGTGCCTGGTACTTGTTGTTCCTATCCATGTTTAGTGCTTCCCTCAGGAGCTCTTGCAGGGCAGGCCTGGTGCTGACAAAATGAAATAAAAGAGGATACAAACAAATGGAAAAATATTCCATGCTCATGGATAAGAAGAATCAATATTGTGGAAATGGCCTTACTGCCCAAGGTAATTTATAGATTCAATGCCATCCCCATCAAGCTACCAATGACTTTCTTCACAGAATTGGAAAAAACTACTTTAAAGTTCATATGGAACAAAAAAAGAGCCCGCATTGCCATGCCAATCCTAAGCCAAAAGAACAAAGCTAGAGGCATCACACTACCTGACTTCAAACTATACTACAAGGCTACAGTAACCAAAACAGCATGGTACAGCTACCAAAACAGAGATATAGACCAATGGAACAGAACAGAGCCCTCAGAAATAATACCACTCATCTACAACCATCTGATCTTTGACAAACCTGACAAAAACAAGGAATGGGGAAAGGATTCCCTACTTAACAAATGGTGCCAGGAAAACTGGCTAGGCATATGAAGAAAGCTGAAACTGGATCCCTTCCTTACGCCTTATACAAAAATTAATTCAAGATGGATTAAAGGCTTAAATCTTAGACCTAAAACCATAAAAATCCTAGAAGAAAACCTAGGCAATACCATTCGGGACATAGGGATGGGCAAGTTCTTCATGTCTAAAACACCAAAAGCAATGGCAACAAAAGCCAAAATTGACAAATGGGATCTAATTAAACTAAAGACCTTCTGCACAGCAAAAAAAACTACCATCAGAGTGAACAGGCAACCTACAGAATGGGAGAAAATTTTTGCAATCTACTCATCTGACAAAGGGCTAATATCCAGAATCTACAAAGAACTCAAACAAATTTACAAGAAAAAAACAAACAACCCCATCAAAAAGTGGGCAAAGGATATGAACAGACACTTCTCAAAAGAAGACATTCATGCAGCCAACAGACACATGAAAAAGTGCTCATCATCATGACTGGCCATGAGAGAAATGCAAATCAAAACCACAGTGAGATACCATCTCACACCGGTTAGAATGGTGATCATTAAAAACTCAGGAAACAACAGGTGCTGGAGAGGATGTGGAGAAATAGGAACACTTTTACACTGTTGGTGAGACTGTAAACTAGTTCAACCACTGTGGAAGACAGTGTGGCGATTCCTCAGGGATGTAGAACTAGAAATACCATTTGTCCCAGGTATCTCATTCCTGGGTATATACCCAAAGGATTATAAGTCATGCTGCTATAAAGACACATGCACACGTATGTTTACTGTGGCACTATTCACAATAGCAAAGTTTTGGAACTAATCCAAATGTCCATTAATGATAGACTGCATTAAGAAAATGTGGCACATATACACCATGGAATACTATGCAGCCATAAAAAATGATGAGTTCATGTCCTTTGTAGGGGCATGATGAAGCTGGAAACCATCATTCTCAGCAAACTATCGCAAGGACAAAAAAACAAACACCACATGTTCTCACTCATAGGTGGGAATTGAACAATGAGAACACTTGGACACAGGAAGGGGAACATCACACTCTGGGGCCTGTTGTGGGGTGGGTGGAGGGGGAGGGATAGCATTAGTAGATATACCTAATGTAAAGTCCGAGTTAATGGGTGCAGCACACCAGCATGACACATGTATACATATGTAACAAACCTGCATGTTGTGCACATGTACCTAGAACTTAAAATATAATAAAAGAAAATTTTAAAAAAAGTGTGTTATTTTATTTCTGAACATAAGATCGCTTATATCTTTCTAATTTCTTATTAAATCTGTTGTGGTCACAGAACAAACTTTGAATTACTTAAATCATTTTGAATTTATTGAAACATTTTTGTTGCTGTTGTTGAGATGGAGTCTCACTCCATCGCTCAGGCTGGAGTGCAGTGGCCTGATCGCGCCTCACTGCAACCTCTGACTCCCAGGTTCAACCCAATTCTCCTGTCTCAGCCTCGTGAGTAGCTGGAACTACAGGCGCCTGCCACCACACCCAGCTAATTTTTGTATTTTTTTTAGTAGAGACAAGGTTTCACCTTGTTGGTCAGGCTGGTCTCGAACTCCTGACCTCAGGTGATCCACCCGCCTCTGCCTCTCAAAGTGCTGGGAATACAGGTGTGAGCCACTACACCCGGCCTAGTCTTTGTTAATTTGATAGAAACAGAAGGCGTTGAAAATGGAAGCAGAAAGCAATGAAAGTATAGGCTAAAGTACAGAAATTTTATTTGTCTAAGATTACATAATACAGAGTCAGAATATTGGGGTTGTTAGGAAACCCTAGTAAGTTTTTAATTAATTTTAATGAATGGAACTGTGTAAACCTCACAAATGATGAGAAACAAGAGTTTGACTTCATATTGTTGTATTGGTCATAAGGACAAATTTACATATAGTTTCAGATAGTTTATTGACTGCTATCAAATGTAATTTAAATGGATTTTGCACATATATTATCCATAATATGCCATGTAAAATATTTTCTTTTTTGTTATTTATGGGATTAGCTTTCCTTCACTGTCCTGTAGAAGAAAATATTATCTTTTCCTTAATATTTAATTATTGGTGGTAATATAGCTATATTAGACTTTGGTTTAGTTGATTTTCTTTTGAGATCATTTCATTTTACATTTTATTCTCATCTCAAAACTTAATTTTCTGAACTATTTTTTTCTACTGCATATTAATCTTATGTTTATGGTTACCATGGTAGAAATTTTAGCTCTGGAATTAGATATTCTACCTGAACTTTAAAAAAATTGAATAACTTACTTATACTCATTTACCCATTTCATAACCTCTCTGTATATTGACAAGCAAGAGTATAAAAAGAGCTATGCATTTAATTTTGAATAAACATTATATTGTATATCCCAGGGGCTAAAATCCAGGAGGAAAATGGCTTTAAAGCAGTTTGTTTTGTATTGTACATATATGTTTTCAGGTTTCATTGAAAACATAAAAGGAGAAAAAAGAATCAACTATTTCAATCATATTATTAGTGTATTTCCTTGAATTAGATATATAATTTTTAGTGGTATTCAGTTTTGCTTCAATTCTCCATATACTCATATGCCTTCATTCTTTCTTAATAATATACTTAATCTATTTAAGCATTTAATATGCTTAATATATTTTATTTTATGCTTAAACTATATGTCTATTTAGTAAAAGAATGCATCGACCTAGGTATATGACAAAATTCTATTTTCTCACTCCTTGCTTTACTATATTAGCAATATTTTTTTCTTCATGTATTAAAGATGTCAAACATTACTGGCATGTTAAATTTTGCTACCGTGTTCCCATTCTTCTATTTCAGAAAAATGATGTATACTCTCTTCTCAAATAATATTTTCTTATTGTTTCTATAGACAAGGCCGTGGATCATATTATGTTTTTCCATTTTTCTATGGCTAGTCAGACAGCAAATAAACCCATTATGCAAATGAGTAAAAAATGTTTTATAATCAATCCAGTACATTGTGATTTATAATTCACCATTCTGTACTATAAATAAAAACTATAAGACCTGCATTTAGTCCATTTGTAAATTCAGTCAAAGACCACAAAGCTAAAAATTTAATAAGTAATGTAAGCAAAAAATAGCAGGTATGAGTTATTATGTGAAGATGGGGAGATAATAAGTTTAATTTGTCATTCAGTCACTCAAGAATCAAGTTGCATTCCTGACATTTAGGGTATAGTTTCTGTAAATTTCCATAGACTCCCATCCTTTTAAATTTAAATTTAATTTAATTTAATTTTTTGTGGGGGATGATAGCTAAAATGATTTCTTTGCCTATAAACAAAATTTTCCTGCAAATACTTGCCAGAACTCAAATATGATTTTCAGGCTATATGAATCCCTCAAGCTGATTCTTATTTCTTTGAATTTCATTCGTGGAATCATGCCTTTATTTTAAATTACACCATGTGACTTTCATTTTGGAGTCTAGGCTTCTCACTATTTCCTAGATAAAAATATAAAATAAATAGAATCAAAATTGAAATTTTAGCTGTAACAACTCAAGAAAACTATAATATATCATTTGGAAGTTCTAAAAATCCCTTATTTCTCTCAAAATTTTTATTCAGTAGTTATGTACCCATAATCCTCATTTTTTTTGCCTAATGTTTTTCTCTGTATTAAAGCAAAACAATTGATAAATATGTTTTTCAATAACATTTCAGAAATTCATGCAAAACTGAAAAACGATGCTCTGAAAAAAGAAAAATCATGCTCAAATAGCATGTGTGTTGTTATGTCCTTAACAACTGAAAATGAATTTTCTTCATTCAAGGAAACATCCAGCCTTTATAATCTTATTTAAAAAACACTGCAACATGCCTTTAAGTAAAATATTTTTTAAAAGAATGGAGGAATATAGAAACTTAATATGACAGAGTATTACAAAAAAAGATTCTGCCGTAATTATTTTGAATCTTGGCTTACACAATATATGCCTGGCTGGAGTAAAGAATACATGAAACTAAACATAGTGGTAGATGCCAAGTCAAATAGTTTTTCAGTTATAAGCCTTATAATATAAGCTATATTTTGCTTACTTTTAAAAAAACTAAACCATAAGCAATCTCAATGTTCTGTAATCTAAAGTTTCCTTGGAAGTTTATATCATATTGCTACTCATTTGACATAAAAATATTAGGGACAATTTTATATTTTGTTCTCTATACACATTACTATATTTGGTTATGTTTACATATTTGCAATTACAGTTAGAGATATTATTTAGATTTATATACATTACATTTCCATATATTTACTTTGAAACAGAGGTATTTTGTTTTTTTTTTTTTCAACGTATCTCTTCACACACCTCTCTCTTCCCTGACACGTTCTGACCAACTAATCTTGATAACCGTATAATTAGGCATATTCCCTCCTCACTGAAAATATAGTTAGGGGATTTCTGAGAAGGAAGATCATGGGAAATAGTTTTTGAATCTCTGAAAATATACTCACATACAGCAACAGATCAACTAGGATGGCAAAGCAACATGCGTGCAGATGCACACACAGACACATTCCAGAAACTGTCTAAAAACTATCCCTATAATCTGCAAATATATCTTGTTGGGGGCAAACCTCCCACTAAAGCATGACTCCTAATATACCATCATGGGATTAGCAACTGCTGTAATAGCAGAGAGAGCCCTAAAACCTGAATCTCAAAAATCTCAAAACAACCACTCACTTGCAACAGGAGAGGCCTCTATTCTCATTGAAATCTTAAGTAAACAGGTCAGAGGGAAAAAGAAAAATTAACTCTCCCAAGTTAAATGGAATTCAATTGAATACTTAAGACCCACAGTGCATCATGGACAGAATATTTTCAAAGAAATTTCACACAATAAGATGCAAATTTTTTCAGTAGAATATTATATAGCAATACAAATGACCAAACTCCTGCAACAGTAAACAATATGCTTACAGCCCTCAGAAAAATGTCTGAGCAAATGAAATCAGACACAAAATTATATTCAATATGATCCATCCATTATAAAAAGTTTAAAAGCTGGCAAACCTAATAAATGGTGAAAGAACTTTGAAGAGCAATTTGAGTGGAGAGAATGACATGATACAGGCCTCTGAGAGGCAGATAAATAATAATTTATATCATAATCCATGGAATATTGAGAATATTTTCACTATGTAAAACACCATCAAATGTATACTTATGATTTAATTAAGCTTCAATAGTTTACTTGAAAATAAATGCATGAGATGATAAAACTGAGTCAGTATAGGCATACTTCACTTCACTGGGCTTCATTTTATTGCGTTTTACAGATATTGCATGTTTTACCAATTGGGTTTTATGGCAACCCTGTGTTGAGCAAGTCCATCGACTGCATTTGTGCAACAGCATTTGTCTCTGTGTCGCATTTGGATAATTCTCACTATATTTTTAACTTTTTCATTATTGATATCTGTTATGATGATCTGTGATCAGTGAGCTTTAATATTGCTATTCTAATTATTGTAATTACATTTAACCAATTTTCTTCAATACCTTTTCTTTCGCATTCATGACTTGGCTGTTTGACACAGGAGACATAGCTTTTGACCTATCTCAGCTTTCAAGATGCCTTCCTCACTAAGCTTAATAATTTCTGAATTTTTATTTAAAATGAGAGACATGCAATTCTTCGTTTCACTTGAACACTTAGAGGCCATTGTGGAGTTATTAATTTGCCTAATTTAAATATTGTTGTCTCTTAGGGAATAGGGAGGCCCAAGTGTAAGAAGACAGATAGAGAAACTGATGGTCAGTTAAAAAATTAGAACAAACACAACATTCATTGATTAAGTTTACCATCTTCTATGGTTGCAGCTAATGCTTTCCCAAAATAATTATAAGTGCTATTCCAGCAAACATATGAATGATAAAAAAGCGAAACAGCATTATTGCTAATATAAAGTTTTAGTGGTCTGGTTAGGAGATCAAACCAGCCACAATATCCCCAATTAAACAATATTGATTATTCCAATTCCTGGATATATAATATGTTTCCCTTTTTTTTTTTTTGATGTCCTTTTCAATTTCTTTCATCAGTGTTTTACAGTTTTCATTATAAAGATTCTTCACTTCTTTGGTTCATTCCTATGTATTTAATTTTATGTGTGGATATTATAAATAGGATTACTTTTCATTTTTTTACACTGTTCACTTATAGAAATGCTAGTGATTTTTATATGTTGATTTTGTATACTGAAACTTTACGGAATTTGTTTATCCATTCTAATAGTTTTCCTTTGGAGTCTTTAGGTTATTCAAAATATAAGATCATATCATCTGCAAACAAGTGTTTTAGTTTTTTCTTTCCCATTTGGATGCACTTTGTATCTTTCTCTTGTCTCATTGTTCTAACTATGACTTCCAGTACTATGTTGAATAAAAGTGGTTACAGTGGGCACCCTTTTATTGTTTCAGATCTCACTGGGAAAGCTTTCTTTTTATCCCTATTCAGTATAATACTTGCTGTGAGTCTGTCATATATGGCTTTTATTATGATGGAAGATATGTCCCTTCTAATCTATAAGATTAATAATTTCTTATTGGCATGACCTAATAGGAAAATAAACATGGACAATCAATTTATGTAAAATTTGTACTGCTAAGTAATGGGAGAAAAAATAAAGGATTAGTATATGATGCTGGGGAAAATGCCTAAATATAAGGAGAAAATCAAAACAATAAAAACATTAAGTCCTTACAGACAATACATGTATGCATGTGAAATGCATGTGAATTAAGATAGTAGCCTAAATGTAAAAATAAATACAGTGAAATCTTGAAAATTATTTTTGCAACATAGATGCACAAAATTGCTTTATAATAATACTGTACTTGCTATGGCAAAAATAGGCCTTTTAATATAGTAGATTTATTTAATAAATAATATAATTTAGCAAATTTTGTGATTTCTATTTATTTAAGGACACAGTAAATAGAGCTAATGAGCATATGCCTCATACAGAAAATAATTGCAAAGTGTGAAAATGACAAAAGTGCAGTATCTAAAATGTCTGAAAAAAGTCAAGTGATGTAAAGGTAACAGAGCACAACCAAATAGAGCATTGGAAACCTTTACAACAAAAGAAAAACAGCAAACTAAAAATAATATAAAACACTGCTCAAACTAATGGGTAATCAGAGAAATGTAAGAATGCAATATCACTTATTAGGCTGAAAAATATTATAAACCACAATTAATGCTGACTGAGAACACACAGCACATAGAGATTTCCTAGAGCACCTCCTAAAGATGTATCTTTAAAAAAAAAATTTTGCCATTTCTTTTAAGGGACATAAAGATAAACTTTAGAGTGAAGAACGATAATAGCTGTAGGTTAAGAGGCAAGAAAGAATTTTAATAAGTAAGTAGCATGTCTATTCATACATATTTAAATGAGATGCTGTATAAAAAGATAATAATAAGTTCAATTAATTTGGAAGTTTAAAGGAAGAATTTAATTCCTGGAAAAAAGAGCATGTGAATGAAGGGAACACAATAAAATTAATGGACTCCCAGCTAACTTAGTTATATTACAATATCACCCATCTAGTTTCTCAAGCCAAAAAATTTAAAGTTTTCCTAAACCGCTCTTTTTTTTTCTCATACCCAATCCTCTACCCCAGGATATTCTATTAACTCTGTCTTCAAAATATATTCAGAACTTGACCAATCTTCACTGTCTTCATTTCCAGCACCTTAGTTTTAGTCACCATCTTTTCTGCTCTGCTTGTCTCATAATTTCTTCCTTCCTCCAATTCTATTCTCAACAGAGTCGGGAGAGTGAGTCCATTAAAATAACAGACAGATTATGTTATGGCTCATTATTTTACTTGAGTAAAATCTGAAATCTTACAGCACAGTCTAGTTCCATGTTTGTTCTTTGGCTTTATTAGCCACTACTTTTACTCAGGTATGATTACTTCACTGCAGCAATGTCAATCCCAAAAGGGCCAGGAGTGCTCCCAAATAAGGGAATTTGTATTGGCTCTTCACTCTGACTGAAAATAATATCCATCTGGCTCAGTACCTCTCATCTATGCCATCTGTGCACAAAAGTTGCCTTTCAATGAGGCCAAACCTAATCATGTATATAGCTTTGCAGTTGCAATCTATCAATTCTGCCATGCCAGAAAATGTTAATCATACCCATTACCTCATTTTACCCCATGCAATTTATCATTTTAATTTACATTTATTTATTTTTTTTATTTAGTTAATTATTATGCTGCTAATTTCTCATGTTTTTAAAATGCCAACTCATTGAAACCAGAATTCTTGTTCATTCTTTTCATTCATATTTCCCAGGCACATAGACCAAGGCTCAGGATATAAAAGGTGCCAATACATATTTCTTAAATGACTAAGATTATACTGAATAATTAACACAATTGATCTATTGTAATTATTTTTAAAAATAAAATTAACAACTGAAAACTACAAATTCTTTTTAAGCATACTAAAGATATATAAAGTAAAAGCAAACTGGATCATTAAATAAGTTTCGTAAATTTAAATAATTGATATTAACAGATTTTGATAGATGTTAATAATGAACAATAATAAATTTGAACATAATTGTAAATTTGGAAATTTGTAAACATAATTGTAAATACTACATAAAGCAAATAAAGTATAGCAATCAAATTGTAAAAAACCATAAGCTATGCTGAAAGAACTTTATAGTTCTGAATAGTCACGTTCTAAAATATCACATGATCCAAAGAAGAAGCAATAGTCACAAGTCAAATTTTAAAATAATTTGAGGTGTTCTATACAGAAAATGTACAGCCTTGAGTGATGATATGAAAAAACCAGAAAAGCTAAAAATAAAACAATTGTATTTCCTTATTAGGAAGTTAAAAATTGTAAGAATTACAAAAAGTGGCAAATTTCATTTACCAAAGGTTGTTGAACTAATAACATACATTATTTCAACAATGTGACTTTCTTCTCAAAAGAAGGCGTACTCTTTATTTATTCCTCTTGAATCTGGGAAGAAGTGTGTGACTATTTGAAAGTGGCCCAATTGTCCCAAAGAACGGATATTTATGATTTCCTTTGAAAAAACACAGATATTGACCCTTCCAATCTTAAATGTAACTTGAGAAATTTATGTTTGTCTTATCTGAGTTCCTTTCTCAGGAAATCCATCCTCCTGCCTCTCAGATAATATCAGTGAACTAAAACTGCATCCAGACAATGAGATGCAAGACCCCTCATTTGTCATAATTGCTTCGCTACCTCTCTCTAATTTCTTTTTTTCTTCCTGACCTCCTGCTTCCTGTTTACCAATTTCTCTTTTTTACCTCTCTCTAATTCCTGTTTTTCTGCATGTAGCTACATTCCTTCCTTGCTATATAAACCTTTAATTTTAGTTGGTCAGAAAGATGGGTTTGAGACTGATCTCCTATCCTCTCAGCTGCAGCACCTGAATAAAGCCTTCTTTTCTGCCAATACTCATGGTCTCAGTGGTTGGATTTCTCTGTGGGCAGAAGTAGGACCTAGACTAAACCCCTGGTGTTTTGGTAACAGATTCATTTTAATAAAGGATGATAGAATGAAGCTAAGTCACTTCTGAAAGTTGTTCGTAAAAAGGATAGCACTTCCATGTGACTTCTCATCCTCTTAGGTTAGGTGCTATGTAAGCCTTCAGCTTAATGTAAGATATCCAAATACCATAAAAGCTCCATGCTAGACAAAACACATGTAGAGACTATATAAACAAGAGATGTTCCAGAGCTTTAGCTATCCCAGTCCTTAACTCTCTGACTTTTCCCAGCACTAAGCACCAGACTTGTAAATGAATATTTGTTGAGGTGGTTTCATCTCCTGGTTATCCAGCCAAAACATATTATGCCAGGTGGAGCAGAGAAAAGTCTTCCCTGCTGTTTCCTTTCCTAATGAATGTCTTACAGAATCTGTGAGCATAATAAACAGTTGCCAAGATGGCCCACACTGGAAATTATCTTTTTCTGAATTCCTCTCTCATGTCTTCACCAAAATAAAAAAGTAAATAAGAGCTGAAAGGTAGAAATAAAGAAGAGGTCATTAGTATCAAAAATCTCAGAAACTAAACAGATTGAGAGAAAGACATAGAGGTTTCCAGTTTTGTCCAAAATCCAGATGATCTTTCAAACTACTGATCCTGGCAGCCAGCAGTGAACCCAACCCAAGAGCCAAGCTCTTCACTCAAGTTGCCTCAAAGATAGCAACTTACATAGATCTGTCCAGCTGTTTTCATTTCATGGTTTTATTTTGAGTGACAGGCATACACAGGTTCCAAAATTTTCCCTAAAACTCAAATCTGCCCAACTACTGCAGTGACTCAGGCTTTTGCTTACATTTTTCTTCCAATAAATAAATGAGGTTGTTGACTTTGTCTTCCAATTCTCATCTTTCTGACTTTCACTTAGTCAGTTCTTTCCGCATTTGGTCATATAATGTTTTCAATAGTTCTACTGTTCTAATTAAATACTGGATAATACAAGTATAAATGTATCACTTACTATATAAAATATGTATAGCAAATATAAACCTGCTGTTAACTCTCTAGCTAATATTAGAAGATACATAATTGGGTAAGAAAGCTTGAACATAATAAATCCACAAAGCAAACAAGGCATATTTAAGCTTCAGTTATTTTCATACCTGTAGATTAGGGATCAGCAATTTTTTATGGGGACAAATAGTAAATATTTCATAGTATTTAAAAATGGACCATATGTCTTACAACTACTCAACTCTGATGATGCAGTGTGGAATTAGTCATGGATAATACATAAATAAATGACTTTGGCTGTGTTCCAATAAAACTTTATTTATAAAGAACAGTTTGTAGACTAGAACGGTCTATAAACTGTATTTTGCTAAATCATGGTCTATAGAATTACAATATCTTCCATGTTAGGCCCTACACTATTTCAACATATAAAATTGCTATGTATAAAATACATATTTTATTATACTTTTCTACCTTAATTATTCATTACTTCTTAATTTCTATCACATATATATTTTCCTTTTGACACTAAGTAACTTAGATACTATGCTTCAGCTTTTCACATACTCAACACATTTTAAATTAATATCTAATTCCACATATCTACTGCCAAATTATTTTGGCTTATGCTCTCACATTCTCTTGTCCATCAGCTAATCATATTATATATCCTCTTGTATTCATGATGGGAATGTGGTAAATGTGTGGGATCTCTTTATGGTAAAGTGAGAAGGGAAATAGTGGCACATGAAATACAAATTGATGGAGTCCCATGGTACTGAAATTTAGTTTGTCAAACAAACTTAAGGATTTATTCCCTTTGCTCCTGCTAATAATATAATACTTAAGGGCTAAAAAACAAGAAGAATAAATGAAACTAGTGTTCAAAGAGCCTGAAGAATTTGTTAAAATTCATATTTTTTGGACTTCACCTTTTTCAGGAGATGAAATCTCAGATTTATCTGGTGACTCTTAAAAGAAAATAAATTACTGTGACATTCCTGAAACATTTGTAATTGTATTTATAGACAGATTTAAAGCCTTCTTTTCATAAAGCTTTGCATTCTGTAGCTGTTGTTGCCTGTTAAAGTCAGAGTAAACACTACTGACAGCCAGCTGTTCCTTTCTTATAACATGTCCAAACTGCTTAAAGTGGATCATTTGTTGGCTTAAATCCACACACATTATGTATGCCACTCAAAACATAAAAATCTTTATCAGCAAATATTACTAATGTGAGTTTTAAATAATATATTTCTCTGAAGTGAGAATTACTCTTGCAGTTCTAAAATCCATTCTTTTTTATACAAGAGTTAAAATATTATTAAATATTTATATCACTATGATTTGACTTTGAACAGTGACTGATTAGAGGAATTTTTTCCTTCTTATGACATGGCATTATTAAAAATTTTAAAGCACTATCGGCTACAGAGGTTGGTTGTCTAAGTACATTGAGAACAAATTTTAGACATTTAAAGTTAATGTCAGCCTCCTTCCTAAGTAAATAGTAATATTTTCCACTTAGAAATTTATTCAGAAAGTTACTTTGAATTTAAGTTTCAATGAGATACATGGACATGTTTTATCATCCTCAAGTCCCTTAAAATGACATGCCTAATTGGGCATGTAACTGTTTTTCTGGTAGGAAAAATGTATACGAATATCCATAGATTAAAAAATGGAATCCCAGCACTTTGGGAGGCTGAGGCGGGCGGATCACGAGGTCAGGAGATCGAGACCATCCTGGCTAACACGGCGAAACTCCATCTCTACTAAAAATGCAAAAAAAAAAAAAATTAGCTGGGGGCAGTGGCAGCTGCCTGTAGTCCCAGCTACTCGGGAGGCTGAGGCAGGAGAATGGCGTAAACCTGAGAGGCAGAGCTTGCAGTGAGCCAAGATAGTGCCACTGCAGTCCGGCTTGGGCGAAAAGAGCAAGATCCGTCTCAAAAAAAAAAAAATGGACCCATGAGTTAAAATAAATATTGATAGAAGAATAATTGCTATGATATTAGTATGAAAAATATAAATTTCATTTTTTTTACTTCATGTAACAGTAACAAGGAAACAACAACATGAAGAGTTTTAATTTTATTTTGGTAACTTGAACTTTAAAAATTGTTGTTTTTGAATTGTAAATCTTTAAATGTTAGACAAACAATGTTCATGTCACATGAAGAAAGACATTGAATAGAATTTATGAGAAATAACAGCAGAATCATGTTTTGACATTAATTAATAAATTATATTTTGTGATGAATAAAAGTAATGTAAACCAGAATTTTCTATTATGTTTCTAATAATGACCTGTGATCCTATGGTCCAAGACAGCTGCAAAAATTTTTTTTCAGTGTTGTGATGTCATCAAATTTTCCAAAAGTATGTGCCAAATAGCAGCTATCTTTCACTATGCCATTTGTGAAAGCCCCAATTAAATTTTTGCTGGTTGCTTAATTTTGTTGTTTAGATGATTTTTTCCCTTAAACTGTTATTAAAGCACAAATCCAAGCCTTTGCAGTATGTTCAACTAACAAATTGGTCTGGGCTAGACAGTGGAAAACTAATAGGGCCTATTTCTAATTATCTTTACATAACATTCATGTTAAAATAGAATGCAGTTTCAGAAGAGTCAATAAAAGAAAAGACATTTAACCTTTCTGTATCTTTAGTTTTATTATTTGAAAATCTCTTCTAGCTTGAAAATTTTATGATTTCAATTTCAAGGAAAGTCTAGCAAATGAACCATAAAAGCAATACTGCATTGATCAGGATAATGGATTGAATAGAATATAATGAACATTAGTGATACTTTTATACTCTTGCAGAAAAACCAAACTATTAATAACCTAAGGTCAATTTCAGGCATTAGCTACTCATAGATATTTTCACTCCTGCCAGCAGGTAGATTTCTTTCAGCAGAACCTGGACCTGTGTACTTGAATCAATAATGTTGTACAATGAATACACTTAGGTAGAGTATCTCATGCTAATGAGGCAGACAGCCAATCTTTTCCTCTAGGCTTATTAAATTGACCTGACAACAATACTTGTTAAATATTATAATTGGGTGTATGATCCACTCTTTACTGCCACAGGGCAGGACAAAAATAAAGTTTAGTAGAGATACATTAGAGTGGTGAATCTTCTCAAGTGAAATAAATATGTGAGTATTTCCATAACAAGACAGTCTTTTGAAAAAGAACTACAGTGAAACACTTGGCTGCATATTCAATATTGAAATGTGAAGGGTGTTTTACATATGAAAGTTCATTTTTCTTTTGTTTATATGCTTCATATCAGAAGAATTGATCCCCTCCTTTTTCAGTGAAATGGCACAATTAATTCACATTTAGAACCATAATATACAGCTTACAATTATTAACACATTAAAAGCAGGTTGAAGGATGATGATAAGATATTACATCTAACAAAATAATCTGAAAATAAATGAGCAATTAAAATTAAGAAATACAAGCATATAAAACATCCAGAAAAAAACAAATAATGAGATAGAAATAACGATGACATCCCATCTTTGTCATTATTTATGGTTAATTAGAATGTGCTTTTAGACCTCATTTGTCAAAATAGCTTTAGAATATTTTTGTCTTAATATTATTCTTTAAGACCTTTGAGCATTATATTTTAACTTTGTGAGGAAGAAGATATGAGTATTGAACATATAAATGACCATATAAACTGAACATATACACTGATTAATGTTTTAAAATCTTATATCTGTTTATATTTTAATAACACATCCAGAATATAAATGCGTAAATTATAGTAACATTTTTATTAGAGAAACTATAGTTATAAATAGGCCTTTGAAAAGATAAATGAATGAAAGGGATATTTCAGTGCTTTTGCTTTTCACTCTAGCATGCATTTCCAGATTTTATGACCTTTTAAGGAAATTGAAAATATTTTAATTATTTTTATAATATCTTTATAGGTGTCTGTTTTGAGACTTTCAGTGAAGAAAACTGAGAAAAATTGCCCATACAATTGCATATTTTAATTCAGATTGCTAAGAGTTGTCTGAGGTTTTGCTGGAAAAAAAGGAACTTCCTGTTTAAAAACTAATTATTTAGTTCAAAAGCCTCACTTTATATGAGAAAACAGAGGTTCAATAATTGTCTTGTTGTAGAACAAAGTTATTTAACTAAAATGAAAATTCTTCCTTCAAGTTCAGTGTTTTTCCCTAATTTCCAGGTTACATGTAATTAAAAATTTGATGCTTAGGAAGCAGGAAGTGTTATAATGTAAAGTACAATGCCCTATAAATTTTGTTTAAATTACCTTGATGATTTTCACGAGACTAAATTAGCTTGAAATACAAATATATTTGACATAAAATATGTCTTCATTGTTTTCTTATATGGAGAGGAAATTATTTAATTAAACCAGGTGGGATTAGTTGCATGACTTACCAGGTTCTCTTGGCAGAAAAACAGAAGAATACGGAAGTTGAAGTTTGGGGGTTGTAGTGACATTTATTATGTGGTGCATTATGGTGTAGGTTCCAGACATTCTATTTGGTTAATCCAACACTCAATGTTTCAACAAGCAAATTGCAACTTTCTAGCACTATGGGTTCAATAAATACTTTTATTAACACATTGGGGCTACACATCCAGGCAAAATTTCAAAACCAAAAGAAAATGAAAATGAAGCATAAATAAAGGTAATGTTGATTAAATGATTTAGAAACAAACTGTGGGGTTGAAGAGGAAAGATTGAAGCCGACTGGGCTAAAGCCCTAAAAATTTATCAATTGGCAAGCTTAAGTGAGAATAATTAAAAAGTAATTAGTATTATTAAGTACCTATTATATGGCAGGTGCTTTAGGCATATAAATCTGATTTTATTTAATCTAATAATATTACCATAAATTTGACGTTAATTCTTATTTTTATAAATCAAACATTTGAAATTCTGACTTAGAGATTATATGAGCTGATTAAAATCAGAGTACTTAAACTCTCACTCAGGGATCAACTTCCTTTTGATTATGATTTGCATATATCTTGTTTTTATTCTTTCACTTTGAATCTATTTGTATCTTTGGATTTAAAGTGAGTCTCTTGTAGACAGACAGCATACTCCAAGATTACCTTTTAAAATGTGTTCTGCCAGTCTCTTTCTTTTGATTGAAGAGGTTAACCCATTTACATTTAAAATAATTACTGATGAGAGGGGACTTCAGTCATTTTTCTATTGGTTTTCCATATTAACTTATAACATTTTTGGCCCTAGTATTTAGCATTACTATCTATTTTGCATTTGGTTGATATTGAAGTAAAACTAATTTCTTTTTGTGTATTCTATATTGTGTATGTCCCCATGTCTCTTTGTATATATTCTATGTATTATTTGTGGATACCATGGAGATTACATTTAAATTCTAAAATTATAATGCTCTAAATTGATATTATACCATTTTAAGTTCAATAACACATAAAATCTTCTCATTTCATCCTTTGTATTCATTGATGTCACAAATTGCATCTTTGTACATTGGTGTCTCAAATTATAAACTAAAAATTTTTAACATGTCAGTGTCTTACTTATGCAGAAAACAAAACATAAAGTTACAAATCAAAGTCACAATAATATTGGCTTTTAGATTAATACTCTAATAATTTTTAATAATGTATTTATCTCTTAAGTTATGTAAAAACAAAAATGTAGTTACAAAGCATTGCTACAATAATTGTACTTTTTATAATTATATATTTACATTTATTGAGATTTTTATTTCTATATTTGTCTGTGAGTTGCTGTCTAGTCTCCTTTCATTCCAACTGGCAGGGTTCTAGAATCTCCTACAAGACAGATCTTTTGACAACATACTCTCTCTGCTTTTGTATAGCTGAGAATGTCTTAATTTTTCTCTCACTTTTGAAGAACACTTTTGCTAAATGTAATATTTTTGATTGGTAGGGCTTTCCCCCCCCATTAACACTTTGAATATATCATCCAAATGCCTTTAGTTTTTCAAAGTTTCTAATGAGAAATTCACTGACAGTTTTATAGAGGATCCCTTGTGGATGATGACTCCCTTCTCCCTTGCTTTTTTTTGAGACAGAGTCTCGCTCCATCGCCCAGGCTGGAGTGCAGTGGCGCAATCTCCGCTCACTGCAAGCTCCGCCTCCCGGGTTCACGCCATTCTCCTGCCTCAGCCTCCTGAGTAGCTGGGACTACAGGCGCCCACCACCATGCCCAGCTAATATTTTTTGTATTTTTAGTAGAGACGGGATTTCACCGTGTTTGCCAGGATGGTCTCGATCTCCTGACTTCGTGATCGGCCCACCTCAGCCTCCCAAAGTGCTGGGATTACAGGCGTGAGCCACCCAGCCCGGCCATCCCTTGCTTTTTAAAAACGTTCTTTCTTTGTCTTTGGCCTTCAAAATTTGATTATAATATGCCTTACTATGGGTCTTTTTGAACTCATCCTATTTGGAGTTCATTGAGCTTTTTGAATGTTTATATTCTTGTCTTTTATTATATTTTTGTAATAAATTAATTTTAAATGCTACTGGGTTTTAAATTATATTTCTTTGAAAATTTATAAAATTAAATGTCTACATTTGTCTCTTATTAATATTATTTTGAATTTTAAATGTCTACCTGAGAAACTTTCTGATTCAGCGGATTTAAGGGAGAATTTATCAATCCAGGACCTTAGAGTTTTTAATGCACACATAAATTGCCAATAAAACAATGTGTGAATTTTACCTTTACATTTTCAGCACCATTTTGGGGGGAAAATATCAAGTTATAATTCCATGAAATACAACAATCAAATGACTTAAAAAATACACAATGCTGATAAACTTTCTGAAATGAAATCTTAGTTTAATCACTGATAGACTAGAACTATATGTAAATGTATTTCTATTTAAATTACTACATCACTGTTTTCTGAATGTAAATGTTGTTTTGGCAGATATATTGGTGTGTAATTTTGATTCAATATGGCCTAACATTTTTAGTTCAATGCCACACACATGTATTAGTGCTTTGGCACCTTTCAGCAAACTACCTAGTATATTACCAACTCACTAATTTAATTAATTAATCAAATAGCACCACATATGACCATTCTCCTTAGTCAACTTTTCTGATTCTGTAATTGTTTCTGTGTTATAAGTAGTTTACAGATTGTATATGTCAATGATATATTTGAGTGCTCTGAGAAATAGAATTGTATTTCCATTTGCAAAGTATTTCTGAAAAATGATGTTAGCGTGTCATCATGTTTTATAATGCATTATTCACAAAAGATAGCATAGAAGCAGTGTGATCATCCATTATATTCACTATAACAATGTAAAAATTTAAGATATTTTCTCACATGATATATTTTTATAGTCCACAGGACACAAAACTGCTTGCTTTGATCAGCATTCTCGAATAGCCTATTGTACTTGTCCCGATTTAGTGGCCTTAAATAGACTGAGTTCAAGTAGATGAAAATGATCACTTTTCTAAATACCTACTGAATAACAGTTCAGTTGTCAGTTGTTTAAAATTGAACTTTTCCTCATGTAGCTCTTGCCAGAAAAAAAAAATTATCTGAATTATACTATTATAGAATAGAAACTGATTTTGCCTTAGTAACTTTTATTTCAACATTCCAAGTTAAAAATAAAAGTAGAAGAAGGAAAGAGCCCTAAAACTAAACTCTTATAGTTATGTCATCTATAGATTAAACCCTTGTAGTGTTCTGGAATATTTGCTCATTATTGCAGACACAAAGATCATTAAGACTTAATTCATGCCTTCAACAAATGCACAGTGTACACTATCTACTAAGGCAGACAGATAAGAAGCACATATAATGTTATATATGTTATATGAACTGCTCTAAAAGTACATTTGAATATAATAAAGTGAGTATATTTGAGAACCCAGAAAAAACAACCACCACCACTTGCCGAAAAGATGAGGCATATAAAGAATCACATTGGGAAAGTTTTATAGAAAACTTGACATTAGTTCACCTTTAAAGATGATTTTGGAGCTTTATGGTTTTGCTCCTTTGGGGATAAAGACACACACACACACACACACAAATTTAATTTCTATGATGGCTGGTGAAAGTTAGATTAGACAAATGTCTTCAGTGAACATTTTGAATATTAAAATTTGTCCTCATATATTGCTGCTCAGTTGGCTTAGAGATTGGTATTTCCAGAAGGGAGATTATCTTTTTCACTTATACTTGAATTTATCTTAAATCCATGTTAATTCAGTTGGACATTCTTAATAAATAGTGACAAGTAATTATAATCAGAGTCATAGCATTTAAAAGTATACATGTACTGATTCAACTGTAATAGGACACATTTATTTAAATCAGAGGGGTAGGTTATCAACTCACAGGAGAAAACTGTTATTTACAATAAAATATGTAAAATTGTAAAATAGCTAAAAGAACAAATTGTTTTTATTAATTTTGTTTTGCTATTGCTTTTCATAACTTTTTTTTTGGATAGTGATGCCATTACATTAATAGAGATTATATATATATTAAAATGCTGAAAGTGCACCAAAAAATTAGTTAATAGAATATTTTCTGGACAAGTGGAGGATAAACTGGGGTGAAATTTGGAAATGTTTCAGTAGATGCAAGTGCCTAGAGTATGAAGAAATGAGAAATTAGGCTCTAATTAAGAGCTGCTGTTGTCATGGAACAACTTTATACACTAACAACAAGTTCTCAATTTCCAACTCAGATTTAAAGCTCAGTTTGGCAGGATAATCTGTAACAATATTGAAAGTGGCCTGAGGCATATAAATAACTTTTTAATTGTGGCATCAAAAGCCAAGATATAATTGCATAGTGGTACCAACTTAGAATGTCATTTTCACTGAACACTCATGGTATGCCTATTGATGGTATTTGGGAACTATGTAGTTTGGGGAATTTTTTCAAATGAAGAATTCATGGATACTAATATATTTCCCCCATGAAATTGTAAACACAATTTTGATATGGTTTTGGATAACTATTAAATACACATAAATATTTTAAAACCTAAAATGATTGATTTTGTTTCGTTTTCTTATGTACATTGTAAATAATTTGAGGATAGTTGGAACCAGTTCGCTACTTTGTAACTTACAAAGTGTTACATACCAAAGTAAACAGGTTAGTAATTATAATATGGATGGAGAACCACTTTAAATATGGGAGACATATGTCCAGATTTGATGTGTCTCTTTATCTATCTTGCTGCAATAATGCCTATATCAATCATGAGTTGTTTTAATAATGCTACAAAATGTGAAGGTTATTAAACTAAAGGTAATAGAGTAGAGCAATTTATAACATACCTTTAAAAATAAGTTTTGAGATATATTTTTCTAAGTAAAGCTTATTTCGGTCTACTAATTATTGACAATGTGATTTTGGACAAAGGTAACTGTTGTACATATCAGGGATTTTTGATATTGACACTATTCGTATCTTTTATTTGATGAAATCACTCCTGTTGGAGAACTGCTGTTGTATACCCTCTCTAAACCTCAGTATCTTCAACAATTATATGAGAATCTTAAACAGAACTAGGTGGTTGGGAATATAAAATGAAAACACATTGTTCCTGATTGTCAATAAATGTTAGCTATTCATGTTATTTTTATTTTATTTGTTTGTTTGTTTGTTTGTTTGTTTGTTTTGAGACAGAGTATTGCTCTGTTGCCCAGGATGGGGTGCAGTGGTGCGATCTCAGCTCACTGCAACCTCTGTCTCCCAGATTCAAGCAATTCTCCTGCCTCAGCCTCCCTATTAACTGGGATTACAGACATGTGCCACCATGCCCAGTTAATTTTTGTATTTTTATTGGAGGCAGGGTTTCACCATGCTGGCCAGGCTGGTCTTGAGCTCCTGAACTCACGATCCACCCACCTCGGCCTCCCAAAGTGCTGGAATTACACTGCACATTGCTCATGTTATTTTTATTTTTACAATGTATATTAATATATAGATATGGTTTGCTTATTTGTAAAACACATATATTTAAATTATTGAGATACATATTTCACAAAGGATTACTTTATCAATTATTTATTATTGACATGTTTTTATCTACCAGTTTAAAAAATGTATCAATAGAATTGTGATTATGTTAGATTTTTCTGGGAAATGAGGAAAGAAGAAGACATGATTAACTCAAGTCAGTAGACACAACTGTGTGTTTTAAAATAATGGATGAAGCAAAGCCCTAAGAGGAAACAGTATTTATTGTGAAATTTGAAGTCTTTGGATAGTACTATTAAAGAAAGAGATGGCAATTAGATTAATTCAAATAAGTAGTAAATGTGAGGTACCAGCCTTGTAAGTCTCAGCCTTATTTTACCCAGCCCCTTAAAGATGGAGTTGCACTGGTTCAAATGCCTCTGACATTTCCCCCCTCTCTTTTTTTAAGAGAATTCTTAATCCTAGGGGTTACAGAGGGATGAATATCCATCTTCTGTAACTTCTTCAGGCTGAATAGGGGCAATGATATTCCTGCCTAACTAGTAGGGTCTATTGTATTCTGGGTAGAGAAGAAAGCATCAATATGTCCAGGACCATTCATAGCTCTGAGTTCTGACAAAAGGTAACATCTAGAAGATTAATAAGTATTTAAATTCAGAAAACTTTATTCCTACACAAAAAGTACAACAGCAATATATTTCACAGCAGTAAAGTAAAATTATTCCAAGTAAACTAAATAAGAAGTGCTGTCATGCACTGGGCAACTGTTGGAACCAAGATGTTATAGGGTTGCTAGCTGATTCTAATACATGCCAAGAATTAGAATATTAATCCAGATTTTTACATTACTCGTCCATCTTGTTTCTTCTAAGCTGCGGCTAGAGATCACTACTTGTTTACAGGAACAAGCAGTTAATCTAAATTGCAGGAAAAGATTTTAAAACAATGAGAATAGAATGTAATAACAAGTTAACCATAGTTCTTGAAACATAATTATTCTCCATCCAGTTTCCCATTTTTATAAAAGACAAATCATGGTAAGACAAATTTACTTTATTATACTTGGCCTGATGATTTGTATACAATGCAGCAAGAATAATTATTTTTCACATAGGCCTTTAAAATTGGCTTCAGTGGAACTCTGTTCCATAGAAGAAATTTCAAACAAGATTTTTTTTTTTTTTAAGCTGAGACCATCCATGGATTTGGGCCCTCAAATACCTATGAGTTGGGTAAATTCCTCTCCTATTGAGGTTGCAGGATAACTTGGGGCTCCTGGGCCTGTTAGAAAGTGACGTTCTTTACCTACCACACTTCAGAAATGCTGCACGGTAACTCCGTAGACAAGGTATGAGACCAGTTTTCCCAAGGGGCTTTTATTGGCTCTATAAATCAAGTTTGATTTCTTAAAGACAGTATGCCATTCCAGTCAAACCCTCGGTAAAATAATCAGTTTCTCCAATTGTGTCTTGTTGCAAAAGAAAACAGTTTCCTGCACTTATGCAAATAACTATATTGACATAAGTTAATAATATGCACAACTAGTTCCAAATTCTGGAAAAATCAGGCAGAGAGAAGCAAATATCCTCCAAATTTTGTTCACAGAAACATACTTTACTCAATTGCTATAAACTGTAAATAGCTCAAAGTAAAAGTTTTCTTGACTTTGACAAACAAAGCAAAGATCAGAAATGTATTAAGCAAAGTCACAAAGATTACTTTAGTCTTCTATTGGTTTGGTTCATGCAGTGAACTCCTGTTCTGCTTGATAGTCATGAACATTTCAGCCTTTCATGAGTCCTGAAATTCTTTTTCTCTATTTTATTGTCACAATTTCCAAAATTATAAGAAACCTGCATTTAAGAATACCTGGTAAAATCCTACAGCTGATTATAACCCACTTTTTGAAGAGGATTAAAACAATTGTCTGTGAATGAGAAAATGTTTTAGGGCATCTACAGTGAAAAACACAATTGACAAAGAATTTTGGTTACCTCTGTGGCAGACAATGATTTCACATGACAATTATAACTATTAATAACATATATAAGTTATGTTAGAATTATAGGAGTTTTCCATAATTTTGAACACATACCAAAAACATATTTATACAAATACAGCCCAAAGAAAGCCAAATACCACTTTATATTTGAGAATACTTCCTGCATAATTTTTATACCAAATAAGCCAAATTTTATCTTTGCATTAGTGTAGTATTAATGATAAAGCCAATTATTAATAAAAACTTACAGACAAATCTATCCAATTTTAACATCTGGGACCATAAGGTAGTACTTTTCATTAACCTTTTATAACTCTTTACAAATTTTCGTTAAAAAGCAGATCAGTGCTGTAAGAAAAATCTGTTCAATTTATGGAAAAACTGAATACTACCATTTGGCCACTATATTCATACACAAAATTTATTTTGCAAGATTAATCCTTTACACATTGTCCCACAACTTGTTCAAACCTTCAGCTTTATCTTATTTAACTTAAAACAATCCTTTAACCCTTTAATCTAGGCCAAAAAATCATATTCCCATGCCTTCTTATAATTTTTTACCAAAAGCATATTCTATTTTAATTGCACACCTTACATGTAGAACTGTATTTATTTCCAAAGTTTACTAAAGTCACATGAACTAAAAGGCACTACACTTTTTACTTTTCTAACAATATTTGATTTAAGCACCTACTACTTTTAAACTGATTAAAGCTCTTTTATATGTAAAAAATTGCACACATAACACCTATAATACAAAGAAAGACAGAAGATCCTGTAGTTGTAAGATTTTTCATTTGCCAGTTTTTAAGTTTCTTTTTAAAGCCTGCAGTTTTTATGGTCAAATAAGCAGGCACAGCTGGAAGGCAAAACAGATCCCCAAAATTAAGAGCACTGTTTTTATACCAGATCTTAGATCCCAAAAACAGGGAATCAGCCCATCCCATGGAAGTCTTATCTCTCAGTGCAGGGTGGGAACATCTCCATACTGTCTAGGTGGCCAAGAGCATGCTTCTCTGATCCAAACATGCAGAGCTGAGTATTTCCCTGGAACTGCCATTAGTTGTTCCCAAAAGTATATTTCCTACGTATTTATTACACATCAAAGTTCTCTCATAATGTGAAGTAATTTCTGATACCCCCCAAAGTTAAAAACTTCAGATTATGCAATGCAAAACAGAACAGAGCCTTAGATTTTGAGAGGGACCTATCCACTTTTAATTCCTGGGGATTTGTAAAGAAAACAGGTTTGTTTTTTTTTTTCCCAAAACAGCGTCTGTGGTTCCACCTCTGTTTTTCTCAAGGAGTCCCAAGCTGTTAAAACTTGAATATTTGCTTCTAATTAAGCTGACTGTTAACCATAACATTCTAAAAAAAAAAAAAGGTCAATATTCCTGGCTTTTGAACTTTACCAAATGTAACCTCCCAGGTGCTCAGAGAAAAGAAAATTCAAGATGGTTCTTGGAGGGGAAGAGAATCAACAAATGATAAAGTTCACACAGATATAAACCCAGAAGGGACTCATTCCCTAAGCTAGGAATTGAACCCAGGCCATCATTACAAAATGACAAAGACTTAGCTGCCAAGCTACAGCATTGGTAGTTCCCATTGCTCTTCCTAGGAGGAGCCTAAAGCAGCCAGTTTTGAGCTTGCAAAGGCTTTTAACTGATCAAGATAATTTTTTGAGCTAAATATGACACAAATCCCAAACTTCCTGTTCCCTAGGCAATGGAGACCAAGAAAAAGTACCACCAAGGGGTTACAAGGTCAAGCTCCCAAGGACGTAACTGACCAGTTTGTTGGGCTGTCTTGAACAGCGGGTTTACAGGTGTCCTGTGCCCACATTCTAACCTAAAGTACCTCTCTTTCTGATAGAAAGATACAGAAAGACAAATTCATAGTACAGAGTACAACAGATTCACTACAGCTTAAGAGTAGCCTCACAATTTTTTTTTCCAATAAATCAAAACTTTACAGAGGAGATAAACTGTGATTCTTACCATTCATTTAACCAGTTTGCATAGAGAGAGAAAGAAAGAGAAGGGAGAAAAGCATTGCCTGGGGTGGGGTGAAAAAGGTGAAATGCTCAGGGAGGCCAGAGAAAGATTCACTATTACAGTGACAATGAACTAAAAGTTCAGGCACCTGCTTCTTGGTCGCTAAGGGACGTTTTCCAGCAGTCCCATCAGCTCTCAAGTTTTCCCCTTTTAGGGAGAAAAAGGTCATAGTGTTTCATAATCCTGCTTATGCCTAATGCTGTCACCCACAGCCAACAGCAAAGAATGCAAGGCAGATTAATTCAAAGAGAATAGTGGTTAACATCCCATAGCACCAGATCAATTCTTAGCAGAGAATGACTTTACTGAGAGAGAGGCCTCTAGCCCCCTAACTCATAGGAAGAACTCTAAACTTCCCAAGTTTTGGGCCTTGAACCCAGGTTTGCTCAAGAGTTCTTGCCTTTTACTGAGAGGAGCCTTTAACCCTCTCTGTTTCAGAAGAGACTCTAACTCCCCTAAGTTGGGCCTCTAACCAATCCCATTCTTTATCTGGGTAAAAAAGCACCCCACATACACAAAGTTGGCCAATTGGTATGCATAAATGATTCCCTTTTGGTTTTGGGGTCTGTATTACTCTGTTTTCACACTGCTGACAAAGACATAGCCGAGAATGTGCAATTTACAAAAGAAGAAGTTTAATGAACTCACAGTTCCATGTGGCTGGGGAGGCCTCACAATTATGGTGGAAGGTGAAAGCCAGGTCTCACATAGTGTTGGACAAGAGAAGAATGAGAGTCAAGTGAAAGAGGTTTCCCCTTATAAAACCATCAGATCTCATGAGACTTATTCACTATCATGAGAACAGTATGGGGGAAACCACTCCCATGATTTAATTATCTCCCACAGGGTTACTCCCACAACATGAGAGAATTATGGAAGTTACAATTCAAGATGAGATTTGGATAGGGACACAGTGTCAAACCATATTATTCTTCCCCTGGCCCCTCCCAAATCTCATGTTCTCACATTTCAAAACCAATCAAGCCTTCCCAACAGTCCCCCAAAGCCTTAACTCATCTCAGCATTAACTCAAAGTCCACAGTCCAAAGTCTCATCCAAGACAAGGCAAGTCCCTTCTGCCTATGCGCCTGTAAAATCAAAAGCAAGTTAGTTACTTCTGAGATGCAATAGGGGTACAGGCATTGGGTACATACAGCTGGACGAAGTGGGAGAAATTGATTAAAACAAAGGGGTTACAGGCTCCATGAAAGTCTGAAATCCAGCAGGGCAGTCAAATCTTAAATTTCCAAAATAATCTTCTTTGACTCCATGTCTTTCTCTGGGTCATGCTGATGCAAGAGGTGGGTTCCCATGGTGTTGGGAAGCTCCACCCCTGTGGCTTTGCAGAGTACAGCCTCCCTCCTGTGTGCTTTCACAGGCTGGCATTGAGTGTCTGTCTTTTCCAGGTGCATGGTGCAAGCTACAGGTACATCTACTTTTCTGGGGTCTCAAGGACAGTAGCCCTCTTCTCACAGCCGCAGTAGACAGAGCCCCAGCAGACACTCTGTGTTGGTGTGCCCACCCCGCATTTCCCTTTCCCACTTCCCTAGTAGAGGTGCTCCACCCCTGCAGCAAACTATTGCCTGGACAACAAGGCATTTCCATACATCTTCAAAATCCAGGCAGAGGTTCCCAAAACTCAGTTTTTGACTTACATGCACTCACAGGCTAAACACCACATGGAGGCTGCCAAGCCTTGGGGCTTGCACTCTCTGAAGCTATGGCTTGAGCTGTACCTTGACCACTTTTAGTCATGGCTAGAGTGGCTGAGACACAGGGCACCAAGTCCCTAGGCTGCACACAGCTCAGAGACCCTTGGCCCCATCCAAGAAACCATTTTTTCTCCTAGACCTCCAGGCATGTGTTGGGAGGGGCTGCCACAAAGATCTCTGACATGCCCTGGAGACATTTTCCCGTTTGTTTTGGTGATTAACATTTAGCTCCTCTTCACATATGCAAATTTCTGCAGCTGACTTGAATTACTCCTAAGGAAATGCAACTTCATTTTCTATTGCATTGTCAGGCTGCAAATTTTCTGAACTTTTATGCTCTGTTACCCTTTTAAAACTGAATGCCTTTAGCAGCACCCAAATCAACTCTTGAACCCTTTGCTGCTTAGAAATTTCTTCTGCCAGATACCCTAAATCATCTCTCTCAAGTTCAGAGTTCCAAAAATCTCTAGGGCAGGGGCAAAATGCTGCCAGTTTCTTTTCTAAATCATAATAAGAGTCACCTTTGCTTCAGTTCCCAACAAGTTCCTCATCTCCATCTGAGACCACCTCAGCCTGGATTTCATTGTCCATATCATTATCAGCATTTTAGTCAAAGGCACTCAACAAGTCTCTAGGGAGTTCCTAACTTTCCCACATTTTTCTGTCTTCTTCAGAGCCCTCCAAACTGTTCCAGCCTCTGCCTGGTACCCAGTTCCAAAGTCACTTCCATGATTTCAGGTGTGTTTTCAGCAGCACCTCACTCCCAGTACCAATTTACTGTATTAGTCTGTTTTCACACTGGTGATAAAGACATAGCTGAGACTGGGCAATTTACAAAAGAAGGAGATTTAATGAACTCACATTTCCACATGGCTGGGGAGGCGTCACAATCATGGTGGAAGGTGAAAGGCATGTCTCATATGGTGGCCGACAAAATAAAAATGAGAGTCAAGGAAAAGGGGTTATAAGACTGTCAGATCTCATGAGACTTTTTCACTATCATAAGAACATTATGGGGGAAACCACCCCTATGATTCAGTTATCTCCCACTAGGTCATTCCCACAATACAAGGGAATTGTGAGAGCTACAATTCTAGATGAGATTTGGATGGGGACACATCCAAACTATATCAGGGTCTCTTGAGTATTGTTTTTTTTGTGGGGGTTGTCAGAAAGATGTTACTGGAAAAGGGTCCTGGTCCAGGCCTCAAAAAACGGTTCTTGGATTTCACCCAAGAGATAATTCAGGGTGAGTTTTTGGAGTAAAGTTAAAGCAAGTTTATTAAAAAGTAAAGAAATAAAACAATGGCTACTCCATAGGCAGAGCGGCCCCAAGAACTGCTGGTTGCCCATTTTTATGGTTATTTCTTGATTATTTCTCCATTACATGCTAAACAAGCAGTGGAATATTCATGCCTCCCATTTTTAAACCATATTTAAACCAGAGATCACTCTCATCACTGTCTTGGTTTTGGTGGGTTTTGGACAGCTTCTTTATTGCAACCAGTTTTATCAGCAAGGTCTTTATGACCTGTATTTTGTGCTGAATTCCTATCTCATCCTGTGACCTAGAATGCCTAACTAAGAATGCAGCCCAGTATTATGTCTTAGCTTTATTTTACACAGCCTTTATTCAAGATGGGGTTTCTCTGGTTTAAACACCTCTGACAAATGCATGATATATCAAAACTTATGGGATGAAACAAAAGCTGTGTTTAGTAGAATATTTATTATTAAATAAAAAATCATAAATGTTAAAAATTAATGATTATTTGTGCTTCATACCAAGAAAGTTAGGGGGGGAAAAAAGAAAAAAAAAACAGCAAATAAACCCTAAAGAAAACAAAGGGAAAGAAAGGAGATAGTGAAATAGTAGAGATCAATGGGGTAGAAAAATCAAATATGTCACATACAACAATTAAAAATACTATGCATAGCTATATGAACAGTACTAATCTCACATGCTTTGAAAGAAAAAAGGAGAAAATAAATACAGGAGCAAATGCTTTATTGTGTTTTTTGCAGCACAAAAATTTCAAAATTAATCTATAATATACTATTAGAAGTCACATTCGTTTTTGAAGGATTTTAATGACTGCAAGGTAGCAAGAGGCACGGGACTCTTTAGGATGCTGGAAATTTTTTGTTTCTGAAATAGTCTGGATAGGCTTAGATTATAAAAAATATTTTATAATGTTAATGGAAAAACAAACTCTTCAAATATTTCTAAGAGGTTTATTCTGAGCCAATGTGAGTGACCATTTTCAGGGAACAGTCTCAAGAGGTTCTGAGAAAGTGTGTGTGAAGCACTCTGGTTACAATTTGGTTTTATAAATTATGGAAAAACAGAAATTGTAGGTAAAATAATAAATCAATACATAGAAGGTGTACATTGGTTCGGCCTAAAAAAGGGGAATATGTTGAAGTGGGGGCTTACAGGTCATAGATTGATTCAAAGATTCTGATTGGTAATTGGTTAACAGAAATAAGCTTTATCTAAAGACTTGAAGTCAGTAGAAAGAAATGCTTGAGTTAAGATAAGGGGAGTTGGGGAGGCCAAATCCCTTCCTATGCAGATGAAGTGCCATAAAGCCATCAAGCTCTCTATTAATCTCTCCTAGATCCAGGAAAAACATAGAAAGAGAAGACCTGGCTGCAATCATGGAGATTCTCTACTAACGCAATTGTCTCCCACAAAAGAGGACCTTGTAGGACTTTTCAAAGCATGTCAAAAAGATATACTCTAGGGTAAAATATTTTTATTTCCCTCAAGGTCTGCTGTCATGTGATGCTATACCAGAGTCAGGTTAGAAAGCAAGCCACATTACACCAGAATAATTTAAAAAAAATTTTTAATGAAATTGTATGGTTTTTAGGGTGTGACTTAACCCTTGCCATGCATGGCCTTAGGATTTGTTTATAAATAGGTACCTTATTTCCATAAATAGTCTGTTTTGTCCATCTTAGTATTTCTACATTGATGTAAACTCCAAAAGGGAGGGAGGATAACGAGGCATGTCTGGGGACCCTTTTTCCATCAGGCCAGGAATTCAGTTTTTCAAGTCACTCTTAGGTCCTTGAGGCCAGGAGAGGACCTGTTCAGTCAGTTAGGGATCCTGAGAATTGTATTTTTGGTGTATAATATTTATAAAAATATATAATATTTGATATGTATTTTATATATGAAGCTGAATTTTTTTTTTTTTTTGAGACAGAGTCTTGCTCTGTCACCAAGCTGGGGTGCAGTGGTGCGATCTCGGCTTACTGCAACCTCTGCCTCCCGGGTTCAAGTGATTCTTCTGCCTCAGTCTCCCGAATAGCTGGGACTACATGTGCACACCACCATGCACAGCTAATTTTTATTTTTAGTAGAGACAGGGTTTCACCATGTTGGCCAGGATGGTCTCAATTTCTTGACCTTGTGATCCACCTGCCTTGGCCTCCCAAAGTGCTAGGATTACAGGTATGAGCCACTGTGCCCGGCCATGAAGGTGAATTTTAATATATTTTTTAAAACTCTTAAAGAATGCTTAAATTGTAGAGTGAAGAACATATATAGAAACTTAGCTGTATAAAATAACATGAAGAGTCCAATACATATTACGTTGATCTGTATTTCTTGAACACAGGAAGTATGAGAAAATATGTTTGAAGATAATACCAGGGGAAAAATACAGGAGACAGTTCATAGAGTCTGGTGGGTTTAATAATTTTTTTCAAACCTTATAGTGGAATAGATTATACTTTTACATGGAAATTCTAGAAAGCATAGAACAGTAGAAAGAAAAAATATATTTTTAATACTCCCAGCCCCAAACAATTGTATATTTTTGGTTATGTTTTTTGTGTTATTCTCTTTTTTACATTATAAAATTAATATAAATAACCCTGCTTTTTTTTTCTTTGGTAGTATTATGGTACATAGTCAGGCAGACATGAGCAGGGCAGGAGAGCCAAATCCCCCAGGAGCATCAGGCAACTATCAGGTGATGGTCAGGCAGTTGTTAAAACTGTCTGTCTAAAATAATAGTTAGTTGCAGCCAGTGCCAGGGAAAGGCAGTCTCCCAATAGATAGCAACATCGAAACTGGTGATCAGCAGCTTCCTGATAAGGTCTCAGGAGCTGGGCGAGTGCACTCGAACATGCTTACTAACAAAAAAAATGGGAGCGTTCAACTGGTATATGATCTCCTCCTAGAAACACTCAACTGGTGAGAACAGAACACCTCAAGTGATTTTATATTAAATAAATATTTTTCATAGAATTTAAACATTGGCTTTATAATATATAATTATAGAAGTAATGAAAATTGACAACTATTTAAATCTACAATTATTTCTATAAAAATAGAGAAAAAGTATTATAAGTTATCTAAACATCTTGCTTTACAGATAAGAAAACTCATGTCTAAACAGGTAAACATACTTATCCAGTGTCAGATAGTTTAGGATAAGCCAGTTATATTTCCTAAATAACTTATTTTCTGAGACCCTTACCTTCTTCTTAAAGTAAAAGTACTTAGATTTAAAAGAAAATCTTATTTCAATTATATATCCAACTGTACTCTATTGTATGAGTCAATATAGGTGATTAGATGAAGCATAACAATTTTTTCTACTTGGAGACTCTGTGAGGAAGTTTGAGAAAGCTTTTGGAAAATGAACCATCTGAAGAATTGGTAGATGGAGGAAGATGGAGGAAGAAGGAATTGTGAGTATTAGTTTATCAAAGAAATGAAAGCGGCTGGAGGCAAATTGCTAGGCAAATAGGGGCAGGTTTCCCGTGAAACCCCACCTTCTGGCTGGAGACAGCCTGAAATCTGAACCCCAGGCTGCCAGTTCCACGTAGAATCCACAACCACAGTGAAAACTTCCTTGATGCCTGTTAGCCAGTCAAATGATGCTTTTTCCAGGCCCACTCATGGACCACTCAGCACACACTTCCTCCTGCCCGTAGACCAATGAGCATGTACCTCATTCTGAGCCCATAAAAACCCCCAGACACAGCCAGACTGGGACAGACATCAGGAGCGCCCCCCAGCGGATAGGAGCTACCCACTTTGGGTCTCTTCTCTGCTAAGAGCTGTTCTGTTACTGGGTAAAAGTCTTCTGCCACGCTCACCCTCCAGTTGTTGGTGTAACCTCATTCTTTCTGGATGTGGACAAGAGCTTGGGCCCCACCGAATGGCAGAGGCTGAAAAAGCTGTAACACTCTCCTGGCCTTCTTGCTGAACTGTGGGCAGGCCTGCAAAGGGCTGTAACACATTCCTGGCCAGCTTGCCAAGCTGTGGGTGGTGACACCATCCCGATCATCGGACTGTGAAAGTGAAAGTGAAGAGTGCCAACACTTCTGGGGGCCCAGACTTCATCAGGATTCCCCAAGCTGGAGCTTGTGGCCACACCATGTGATGGGAAGTGATGGCAGAGGTGAGATAACCAGGTGGGATTCTAGGTGGGAGCAAGGTGGCAGGACTAAAAAAGCCATTATAATCTTAGTCATTTGAGAAATATTTATTGGCACCTTTTATATCCTAAGCCTTGGTCTATGTCCCTGGGAAATATGAATGAAAAGAATGAAAAAGAATACGATTTCAATGAGTTAGCATTTTAAAAACACGAGACATGATCAGCATAATAATTAACCAACTAAATAAATAAATAAATGTAATTTTAAAATGATAAATTCCTGAGATGCCGGCTGTGGGAATGAGAGAGCTGTAGCACCCCGCCCCCCTTGGGGTTCTGCAGTTGCTGGCGTCTCCAAATTTTTTGTGTGCCACCACGTTCCCCACATTCCCCTCATCCAGACCCCAGCGCCTGCAGCAGAAACTGCTTGCTGTACGCCTGGTCCAGCCGCAGCCTCATGCAAAACTGGCACCTGTGCAGGCACCTGGAGCTGCCTGCTGCACCACAACAGCCAGAGCGCCTTGTTGTGCGCAGTGGCTGGATCTTACACTTGCTCGCTTAACACCCCTTGTAGCCCCGCACTTGGCTCACTCTCACCAGGCGTGGGTTCCGGGCTGTTAGCGGGAGCCAAGTGCAACCTATTGGTCCAAGTTGGGGGAACAAGCTCTGCAGGTGCGAACAAAACTCAAGCAGAGGCACCACCAGCCACACAGGTTTCTGGCTGGCAAGAAGTGACACCCAAAGTATCCTGTGACAGAAACGACTCTCGTTTACAAGCTGACAGAACAATGGGATAAACCAGAAATCATGTACTGGGATTATTGAGAGTATTTCTTATATTTTTAATAGTTTTATTTCTGGCAACAGACTACGGGATTTCATTTCCCAAACACATGGTATGAAAATGTCTTCTATATTCTCAATAAAATCAATAATTATGCATTTGTTTTGTAAATATTTCTGAACGACTTTTTTTCTCACATTTCAAGAACCATTAGCAAACTAAAGTTAAAAACCCAAATCCCATTTTAGCAGAAACTTTTATCTCAGGAAATGCTGCTGTGTATTTTCACAATCAAACCTCCTCTGAAGGAGGCCTAATTACAGGCTTCATTATGCACCTGGTGAAAATTAACTTTTAAGCAGCCTTTAAAATAAGTTTTTAAATTATCATTATGCAAAAACTGCAAAAATACCTGTAATTGTATTTACAAAGCAAAATTGTTATAATCACCTCTAACATTCAGGAGTAACCTCAGGATTTTAAATTTTTTAATAAAAATTAAAATAGAAACCCTCATTATTGATTCATGAACCTCTTTTATGAGCACAAATGTTATCATTGACATTTGTCAACTGCTAAAATATAACATGTACTGAATGCTAGTTCCTTAAAATTGAACTTAAATATCTTGGAAATTTGTTTAATTACTGGAATAAAGGTAAAGGTCATATATAAAATATTTAAATATCATCATGAATTTTACTATTTTCTGAGGGTTAGATTTTGGAAATAGTATTTAAAGAGAGAAATAAAATTGAACATACACATTTTAAAAATGAGACTATTTTCATTTTGTATGCTTCATTTAAGGAGTAATGTTGCTTAAAATTGATCTGTGTGTGTCTGTGTATGAGTCAGAGAGTAACATTTTTTTCCACCAGTGTTGCTAACAAACAAAATGCACTGCAGTCTATTTTGAGTCACAGTTAGCCAAAAACTAAAAATGCACACATATAGTCAAACAGAATTTTTTTTTTTTTTTTCTTGAGACCGAGTTTCCCTCTTGTTGCCCAGGCTGGAGTACAATGGCACGATCTCCGCTCACTGCAACCTCTGCCTCCCGGATTCAAGCGATTCTCCTGCCTCAGCCTCCTGAGTAGCTGGGATTACAGGCATGCACCACCATGCCTGGCTAATTTTTTATTTTTAGTAGAGACGGGGTTTCTCCATGTTTGTCAGGCTGGTCTCAAACTCCTGACCTCAGGTGATCCACCCACCTCGGCCTCCCAAAGTGCTGGGATTACAGGCGTTAGCCACCATGCCCAGCCCAGAATGCATTTTAAAAGTAACAACTAGAGGTAGAAAAAGTAGAAACTGGAGGTAGAAGGGTTAGGCACTGGAAGCAGTTATGCAGTAATTGATGTGTAGCTGCAGCTGATGCATCTCTTTGTTTTGTTTTGTTTTTCTCTCTTCAGCTATTTTTTATGAAAATACTGGGAAAGACAAAGACGTGGCATTTTAAAAACACGGTTTTTTTTTTTTTTTTGACAAATTGTTTTGGGACAGAGAATTAAATCAAACAATTTTTCCAAAAGTAACTACTAGAATAATAATTAAAGGAACTGTTGATTTTTTAAATATTATGTTATCAAAATCTAGTTTTAGAAAACTCTGAGGTTATCAAATCTCATATTTCTTACTATGCTCATAAATTTAAATATTTAAATTACTGGGTACTAGTCTTAAACTCCAAATGGGATGTGCAAAGCTATAGTTTGGCAAGAGACCTCCTGTTATGATATTTTCCCACTTTTGCTTGAGATTATTATCAATCTTTGCTTTAAGTGAGATTCATTTCCCAACCGGGTCCAGTCTTTATTTCAGCAGTTTCATCTTCCTTAAGACCCTCTGAACTGACCTATCTTTGGATATGTACAAGAATTACTAAACACCAAGAAAACCAATGGATAATCTGTGAAGATATCATGGGGCATGAATTTACAGAACTATGCATTTATCTGAAGAAAGACTTATAATCAGTAATGGTGTATTTTTAGTTTTTAGAGTTTTGTTTGCTTTGTTTTGTTTTAATAAATGACATATTCGGCAAAAGTTATAGAAAAGAAGAGCAAATACATTCTAAGAAATTATAATAGAGAAAGGGCCTTAGGGAAGACTGAAAATGGGAATCAGATTAATAATTCCATGATTTTTAAAGAAGCATTTACAGGTTGAGGTTGTCAATCCCTTTATATCCCATGTAACCCAAAGAATAAAAGAACAACATATGGATACAACTTAATATTGCTTTTAATACACATATTCTAATTGATTTTAATTAATTCTACTATTTTTTTTTCTAAACATTTATATATCTTTTTTTCATATTAAAACTGTTTAGGCTATGTAAGCCAGCCAGTCTTTGATTCCTGTGTTTAAAAAATGAACTGATTTCTACATTACAATAATGGAAATTGTTGATTTGATTCTAATTCAAGGTTTACAGTGTCCTGAAGGAAGAGGACAATTTATGGTTTGGGAGGTAAAAGCATGCATACCAAATTAGTTTGATGACAATTATAATTGTATTTCTTTAGGCACAATTACTGAAAAACACTTTTTAAGGACATTTGTCATCTAACAATTATAAATTTGGCAACAGTTACAACAAAACAACAAAAGCTCCACAATGTTTAAAAGAAATACAAGAAGCAGAGGCATACTTTCAAGTGTCAAAAAGAAATATGGTATGGTTTGAGAAAAGCAAAAGTCTTCTTGTGATGAGGCTGACTAAAATGTCTCTCATAATGGGAAAAGTTTCACTCTCAGACTTGTTAATTTTATTTCATGTTCGAAGACATGCTTATTATAAAGAATATTTAATTTAAGGTTTAACAGTAATTAAGCAAGCAAATATGCAATATTTCAATTAAAGTTGAACTTGTTTTGTCTCTTAAACAAGCAAACTATCTAAAAAGTAGAGGCTGCCTTGTAACTGTTTCCTCTCTCACCAATTGCCACATCTGAATCTCAATCTCATAAACAAATCCATCAATATATAGAGTATAAAATTTGCATGTGAAATGGAGGTATTTTAGAAATGTTCTCCAGTTAATATGGCTTATAATAGCATCAAATGCATGCCTTTCACAGATGGCAAAACTTCTTGGCCAAACCCTGTATTGCTTTTATGAAAATATCAAATATATACATACCTTATTAAATTAGAAATGAGGCCTATACGTCTCAAAGCATAGAATTTAACAGTTGCTAATATTATCATAATATTTATCTTGACCTAAAAATAACAACTGTTCAAAATACACACACAAGAATTTTAGAATTTGAGAATATATCTTTTATTTATAGGATGAGAGTGTTAACTCTGAGAGAACATGTATAACGAAACATATTTAGGACAGCACATTACTTCAATAAGTAACTGTGGTAGTAATGTTATTGTTAATTTGTATAATGTGTCTATATATTTTTCTGCATTTAAATTTCTCATTAATGTTTTTCCTATGAATATGATCAAATTATGACATCTATCATAAATAAATGTCATATTTTATTTTAATTTTATATTCAAATGTTTTATTTTTCAACTTCTTTCCCCACCAAACACACTGATATGTAAATGTAATTGAGACACTTACAACTAATCTATGCAGTGTTGAATGCTGCTCCTGCAAAATACTCCATAAGCTAAAATTAAGTTACTTCGATATGTGGCAAAAAACCATGAATATGTGAGATTATATAGATTTGTTTTATATTAAAATAAATGCACAATATTTGAGCCAGCAATGCAAACTTATTATTTACATAAATCTTATATATTAATTTAGAGAGTATCATTAAAGTTTGTAAGTGTGCACATTTACACACACACCCATATACATATGCATATGTGTACATACTTATGTATAGTCACTCCTAAAACCTGTAAATGAAGGTTAGGTTTTAAAGGCTAAAAATGTGTACATGGCTGCTACAGGATTATACCTGTAGCATTAATATTGATAACAAGATGGTGTAAATTTGTCAGGCTTTTTCTTTTGATGTCTTAGGCAGTGAGACCACCTGGAAATAAAAATGAGAAATAAACTTAAAAAACACATTTCATAATTAAGATATCCTTTAACTAAAGTATGTCTGCCAACAGCAAGGGAATAACCGAGACGAAAAAAGTATGATGGAGCAACTGGCATAAGGGAATGTAGTATAATGGGAAGAAAAATGTCTGTCATATAGGTACCCCATACTTAAAGTCCTTCTTCTAGTCCTACAAGAATGTTCAAACTTCCTAGGTTACTATTTGTCAGGATCGAGTTACAAAAACAGAAACTATTCTTAGTCTTTCAAAAATGGGACATTTATCAAAAGTAGTTGATCATATAGCTGCACTAGGTATATATGATTTACTGCATTGACATTTCTTTTTAAGATCATTAAATGATATCATACAATTTAGCTGAATAGATATTAGGGAGTGAGAATTTTATTGTTGTTATTGTTTTCTCCTTAGAAATTTTAATAGTATGCTTTGGGAATTATAAGGCTTTATAAGGGCTTTTTGTTATTTCTTTAGTGGCCACATATGTTAGTAATAAACAGCCCCTACCCAGTGTATATAGAACTGCTTTACAATATATTGTCATATATATATAGTCGTATATGTGTATATAGTCGTATATGTATATATTGTCATATATGCATATAATCTAAGAGATTTAATGAACATATTTTATTACGTATGTATAATCTGAGAATTGAAAATGCTCCATAGACTAACAAATCTAAAAATCACAATTTAAAAATGAAAAAACTGAAAATTTCTTTTAAATACGTTAAATAATGTGTACTTTGATTTATATAGGTCATCTCTTTGTCAAGTATATATGCATGCTCACATAGAAACTCATACACACACACACATGCACATAGGCTTTCATAGAAGATAGGTATTTAAAGATGTAAAAATAAAACAAATTTTTTCCACTCTGAATGTGCCCAAATTACAATGTACTTTTGCTTTGCAAGTGCATACAATCCATTTGAAATATGCATATATTTGTGTATGTGTATATATATGTGTATATATATACACATATACACATGTACACACATATTTTGAAATATATTTCAGAAGATGTATAAATATAATTTACATATAAATATAAACTATATATTTCAAAATATATATTCAGAATGATTTTCAAATAATCTACAGAAAATATTTTAATTGTAAATTTCAGTATGATAACATACAATGTCTGTATTATTAACAAATAAGTACACAACTAAATAAAAATGTTACACTTTTAATATAGCTATAATTTCCACAAGAATTTGAACTAATGACATAATACCTATGACACATCTCACTAACAGATTGAACAATAAAAGAATTAAATTATTGTCAAAATAATGAGATTCAAGTAATTTAAATGTCAAAACTTTAAAAAATATTTACTTTAAAAATCAGATACTTTTTAAATTAAATTTTATTTTTTGAGCGACATAAGAATTGAACATATTTGGGAGATACATAATAATGTTTCAATACATATAATTTATAGTGATCAGATCAGAGAAATTAGAGTATCCATGGTTTCAAATATTTATCATTTCTTTGTGTTGGGGACAAAATCTCCTTTTAGCTATTTGAAACTAAATGGAATATAATGTTCTTAACTATAGTCATCCTACAGTGGTATAGAACACCAGAAATTATTCCTCCTACCAAGCTGTAACTTTGTATCCTTTAACAAATCTCTCTCTAGTCTCCCTTTGCTGCAGCTTTCCCAGCCTGTAGTATCCTCTGTTTTATTTTTTACTTCTATGATATCAATTTTTTTAGCTTCCACATATAAGTAATAACATGCAATGTTTAACTTTCTGTTCCCGGCTTGTTTCACTTAACATATGCCCTCCAATTCCATCCATGTTGTCCTGAATGACAGGAATTCGGTTTTTATGGCTGCATAGTATTCTATTGGGTATATATACCACATTTTCTTTATCCATTCATCTGTTGTTGGACACCTAGGTTGCTTCTATATCTTGGCTATTGTGAATAGTGCTGCAGTAAGCATAGGGTTCAAATGTCTCTTTAATATACAGATTTCCTTTTTCCAGTAATGGTATTGCTGGATCATATGATAGTTCTATTTGTAATTTTTGAAGAAACTCCTTGTTGTTCTCCACATGGCTGCTCTAGTTTACATTCCCACCAGCAGTGTCTAAGAGTTCTTTTTTTTTTCCTGCATCTTCACCAATATGTTATTTTTATTTTATTTTGAGACAGTCTCACTCTGTCACCCAGGCTGGAGTGCCTTGGTTTAATCATGGCTCTCTGTAGCCTTGAACTCCTGAGCTGGAGCAATCTCGAGTAGCTGGGAATACCTACTGGCATGTGCCACCACGCCCAGCTAATTTTTACTTTTTAAAATTTTTTTGTAGAGACAGAGTCTCAATATGCTTTTTAGAGACAGAGTCTTGATATGTTGCCCAGATCTCAAACTTCTAAACTCAAGCAATTCTCCTGCCTTGGCCTGTCAAAGTGTTAGGATTACAGATATGAACCACCACGGCTGTCATATTTTTTGTCTTTTTGAAAATAGCCACCCTAATTAGGATGAGATGATATCTCATTGTGGTTTTGATTTGCATTTCTGTATGAATAGTTAATGTTGAGCATTTTAAAAATATACTTATTGACCATGTATATGTCTTCCTTTGGGAAATGTCTGTTCAGATCACTTTTTCATTTTTTAATCAGATTGTTTTTTTTTTGCTGTGGTATTTTGTCTTATGCAAATAGTATTGTGAAGTATTAATGAAGTAAGACAATTTTATTCAAGGACCAATCCCATGCAAATACATTCAGAGATGTTCTTAGTTAATTGCATTTATAATTTATACTTTTTATTACCATGTGCATTTCTCTAAATTTAGTGAAATTTTACTATTTTATATTTTTACTCAGTGTATATACTGTTGCTCATGAATTGTTGGAGTATAATAGTTAACTATCCTTAACTAAGTCTTATTTATTGAATTTATATGTTGCTGTTTTCTATAGGAGATAAGATTCTTTTTTTACAATATGAATGGAATCATTGCTGATTTTCTATGAATATATGAATTGAATTTTCTCAGATAAATCTTATGTTTCTTTTGTGCCCACAAAGACATCTGGATACTCATCAGAAGTGTAAAAATTCCAACTAGAAGAAAAAAGAAATAATTATTATTTCTTTCTTATTTCTATGAAATAAGTTATATTAGGAAAAGGATCCCTAGCATGTTTAGCTTTTAAGATGTTTCTCAAATGTTGCATAATTTCTTATCAATTTTCATTATTCATACCCATTCCCAAGCAATAGCCAATCAATATCGCATGAATGAGTAAACACAGAAAATATGTTAAAAATTAAAGATGAATCTACATATTTTATATACCACTGCCACAAAATATTCCCAAATAAAGATTTATTTTTGTACTTAAAAATTTTCAAAAATAGTTGCCTATATGCATATAATATTCCTCTACATGCACATAATATAATAAACCACATTAATTGTGATTCACAACTTTTGTACAATATAACAAATGGATAAAATGGACATTACATATGTCCCTTCTACTATATGGAAATCATGCAATTCAACTTCTTAGTGTGTGTTAAAATGCTCAGTATTCAAGATGAACTCTCATACACCCCAACTCTTCCTTTGAAGACAAAACACATACACATGCCTGTGCACATGCACAAGAAGTTTCAAGTGAAATGCGTTGTTATCAAAACTTCTTCTAAGCAAAACTTCATTGCTTAATAAATACATTTGGATTACAATTCCTGGCTTGGATTAAGCAACAATTATACAGAGACAAAGAGCAAAAGTACTTCAATATATTTTAATACTGCTAAAAATCAAACTCAATATGAAACTATGAAATCCTTTTACAACCATGCTATACTTTAGTACTATAATAACTTTTTCTCAGAAACCATTTATCCTAAAGATGCATTTATTTTGATTAATTGTCAGTATATCTAGGTCTTACCTGGCAGTGTTTGTGTCATGACTGTGAAACTAATCCATGATCCAATCTGTTATATTAAAACTTAAATTAGCACATACATAAATGGAATCTAGTAATTTGTTCACTTGTGGCTTTAATAGGTAATTTTAAGGCTTAAAATATTAGAAAACTTATAGATAGGAATACATTTTCAAGAAATAATAATTTAATTTTTACATATAAAGTCATAAGCAAACTCATAAAATGGGATCATATTTATAAGAAAATGAAAGACATTGTTTAATATTTGAAAAAATTGTGATTGAAATGTTCTATTTTGTTATACCATGATCTATGGATAAGACCTCTATATTTTTCCTCTATATATTAATTTATAATACATGTAAATACATAAGCACATGCATTTAGTATATCATGAATAGGATTCAAGCATTTACATACATAAATAACATACCTCATAGGTGTAGTTAGGACATGAAACCAGGAAAAACATCCATGTGAAGGGGTTATAATTTGGACTTGGGAAACAGGCATTGTTTCCTTTTTCAAAGGAAAGTAAAATGTCAATGATGCTACACATTGCAAATCTGATCATATGCTTATTATATAATACTAAGTTCCCCAAAATAACTGTGTACCACATGAAATGTCATCACGTATTTATAGCAACCTATTTTGCAAATTACTCAGAAGAGACCCAGCTTTAAATGTTATAACCTTTTGACTCAAATAAAATAGCTGTCATTTTCATACCATGTCTATAGCTATGTTGCTGTAACACTGCAGAGTACATAAGGATAATCAATTCTTTAAGATCTTAAATATATATAAATTATTTTTACATTATAATGATTGAAATAGTACTACGTGCTGAAATTATAAAGTGTGTTTTAACATTTGCCCACCTCTTCACATTCCCCTTTACTATCAAAGAAGATACATTTGTTTGAGATTATTAAATACCTCAAAATTCCCTGTATTAAATTGGTGAAAGTCATAAGGAATTTTATAAAGATGTCATTTATACCAGAAAAGTATGCACACCTCTAATAAAAGGATTACACTGAATATCAGTATAGTTAATATTCTGAGATACCACGTTTCTGTTCAGCAGTCAGGATTGATAGTTACATCTCTCATTATACTTCACATATTGTCACTTTATTTTTGTTAATTATTTTCCCCTTTCAATTGTTTTTAAGAAACATTTTAGATAATAAATTTTTAATGATTTCAGGTTGAACTTGGAGCTGTGACATTTGTAAAAGTAAATATGAATTATAAAATTACTGTTTTATTCTCCATACCAAGATTTAATCAGATAACAAACCAGCTAAACTCTTTTACTTATAAGTCTGAAGTCATAATAAAATGTCAGTGTGTTGTTTTCAAAATTGTAACAATTGCTGAAATATCAAAGTTAAAAATTATGCTAAGTATTGTGCAGATTTTACAGCTGTTCATAAAAATAAATATGTAGGCCTTTCGTTATTACTGACTTTTTACAGCATTTTTGTAGACACCTTTGTGTAATGTCCTATATTAATAAAAAAAAGATAATTGAGGCATCTACCCAAGTTATAGTCACTGAATTTCAGAGGCAGAAGGTTCAGGGAATAGTCTGCTTTAGAGCCTGTAGTTTATGAGTGTTCAGCCCCTAGAGGTGTGGAATGATCAAGGGTCTACAAATCTACATTTTTTCCAGACCTAGTTTGTAGATTAAATAATGGATATGCCTTATGACACAGAAAAATATATGTATATAGATAATATTGTTTCAAGTATACACAGTTGCTGTTAACTGTAATATTAAATAAGTTTAGGAGTTACTAATTTAATACTTATATTATTCATAAGTGTTCTCTCAACCTATAGTTATTATAATAGAGCTTCTATTAAATTAACGTCAGGAGGTTTTTTTACATTAAAATGCTGCCCCACCAGATTCTTCTTTAGGCATATAAGGTTTATTCCATTGCTTCAGGGAGTGCTACTGGCAGAGAAACTTCAACTTTCAGTACTCCCTATAGTTGGAAGCAACCTCACCCAAGGTCACACTCACTAATTTAGCCTTACTATGGTATTTGATCAATATTGAAAATTGATTAACTCAATTCAGAAGAACATGGATTGTTCATCCCAGTTTTAGAATGTCCCATGCAATCATTGGAGACTTGTTGAGACTATGTCACTCTCAATTTCCTACCTAAATATGATTTATTTCTTCTATCCAGAAAACTACTCCTTAACTATCCTCCTGAGTATTAATCTCCATCCTGGCATTTGCATTCCAGAAAACCCAGCTTACATAGTTGGCACCAGGAATGGCCCAAAAAGCAGATGTTGGAATGGCATTTTAGAGTTGAATGACTTACCAAAAGGCCTGCAATGAGTACTCCATAGCTGATGGTAGGTGCAGACAGACAGCTAATGGTACAGGGTAGCAATCCAAGTGTAAAAATCTTTTACTACTGGTATGTTGTTATGTTATAGTGGTTGAAAACAATATTCTATCTGGTCTAATATTACAAGTGGGACTGAATTGCTCAACAAACACACCTAAAACAAACTGCTAATTGGCAATTAAAAGCCAGTTGTGAAAGTTAGAGGTCCACCTAGATAGTATGCAAAGAGGCTCAAAGAGGGCAGAAAAAGCTAAGGAACAGGTCCAGGTCTTAATTGCAAAAGTAGTCAAACTCTAAAGAATGTACAACTCCAATCCAATGCAGATCTGTTAAGTCAAGTTTGTTTACCACAAAATCTTGGAATGTCTAGGTTTTCATAAATTCCTTGAGCCTGCAGAGGTGGCCCACTCTTCCCTATGAAAGTTGAGCACATCCTTCCTTAAAAGCAACACAGAAGGCACTACACTGCAAGAATACCCCCCTTGAAGATCTCCCCTATCTTTTCTTCTAGCCACTACAACTAGGGTTATATCACAATATAAACTACCTGAGGCTGTTCTGGGGCTGACAGAGAACAAAAAAGATAATGCCCCAAAGGAGCTGCAGAACCTACCCAGCATGAACCAACAAATTATAGGAGAATACACATGGGGTTGGAATCTGAGGGTGTTTGAAAAGAGGGGTAAAGTATAAAATTGAATAAAGATTTGTTTATGTTTTCGGAGCACTGTCCTGGAATATAGGAGTAAATATCCCGCTAAGATTGTACAAACACACTAATGATATGCACCTGGAAGCATGAACAAAGCAATGGCCCACAATAAGCAAAGAAGAAATGTTAGAATTTCCATGGCAGGCTGGGAAAGAAGGTGCTAAGTGCCTTAGAGAAATAGGAATCCTAGAGCAGATAGTCTACGCAAGGTTGAAAAGAGAGTGCTTCTTTCTATGCAAGGAATTTTTCCCCCCGTTTCGTGTTCTCAGGTTTCTTCTCATGTTCCATGGGAGAGCCAATAGGATGCACCACTTTTCAAAAATACAGGGAATATGGTAGTGAAAGGAACACCATCATCACTAAGATTCGCATTGGCTCTTTGCTGTATCAGGCTTACTGTAAGTGAAATCATCTTAGAACTGAGATGACTGGTAGTGAACGGGATTAAAGGACCCTTCCTCACACCACTCCCTAGAAAATCAAGGCAGTTCCAATTACAGTACTTAATTGTTCATGAGCCAGAATGAATGGCCTGTTCATAGGAGGCTTGACCCACAGAAAGTTATGTTTGGCTAGTAGAACACAATGTCTCTAGAAGCTAGATAGTTGGATACCCAACAATGCTATTGCTAAATTTAGACAAACAAAATAAATTAAAGATGAATAGTTAAGAGACTTGAGACAGCTGGTGCAATGTCAGATCTACTATTCCTTTCCCAGTATTGGAACGTGAATCAGTTCTAAGACTCCAAACTCACTGAGGGAAGAATAGTCTGGGAGGAAAGATATTGTAACACCAAAACAAATGCACATGATAATGATTTCAGTGATCTTTACTAAAAGGACTTCATTGATTCAGGGAACCATATACTAGAAAAAGTGGCATTTTCACATTTTAAGGACTGTTAGACAAAGTGGGTTCACAAAGGTAATTTATCCAGATCATAAATAAATAATAATTGGAAAATATATGCTTTGTAGTTTGCACAATATCTACATTTGCTGAAGCTTTCTTTCAACTGTCATACCCTCTGAGAAAATGGCCTTCACTAAAGGGAACTGCCTTACAAGGTCTTTTTCTTCCCCAGGTAGACTCATATCCAACTTATCTGTCTCCAGTCATTCCAACTCTTGACACCTCTACAGGGTTATCCTAGCTTCAGATACCCAATAGAGTTGACTGAGTCCATTCTTGTGACTACATCACAGCTCAACTTCCCCTTTGGCATGGTTCTCATTCCTTGCCTCTTTTCCATAATTCCTAACAACCTTCTTTCATACAAATTTCTGCCACCTGAGAACACGACTCATGACATTTTGTACAATCAATATTAAATGGTTCCCTTCTAGACATAACCATGCCTAAAGCACATCTAATAGATATTACAACAAACTCCAATTAATATGTTAGTGAGGGAATAAAAATTCAAGACTAGGAGACACCAATTGAGAGCTGACACAGGAACTGATAAAGATTTTATGTAAAGAAAAATAATGCATTGAGTATGTAGCTATTAAGAATTCATAATCAAAAAGATGAGAGTTCACTTTGAGAAAAGATCTGGGACGTGATAGATCAGAACCCTGGATGGGGAGAAATTGAATACAATTATCCGAAATTAGTTGAGGCTAGAGGTTGTCATCTTGGAAGACATTGTTTCCAAGAAAGAAAATGATGCCCAGAGAAGTTTGCTCAGAGACGGAAGGCATCATGTGGAAGCTTAGAAGGGAAGGGAAAGAAGGAAGCATGTTCTGGGATTCAAGGAATTTAGAAAACAAGGATGTTAGAGGATGAGAAGACACAATGAAAAACCTCCTCTGTTTCCAGAACACACTTTGTTTTTCAGAGATTTCAGTAACCTCATCTGTAAAAAATTGTTATTTTTGTTCAAAGTCAATTCACACATTTAATAATAAATGTAAATCAATCAGCATTTACATGATGCTTCTGTGTGAATAAACTAGAAGGTGTTTTCGTTTGCAGACAAAAACTAACCCCCCACAAGGAAAACAAAACAAAATTTACAGAACACACACACACACACAATTACCAAAGAATGTAACCTTAAGAAATCCCAAAACTGAAAATAGATATGGAAAAAAAACAAGAAGATATAATACAAAATAAGAGATGATTGTACTCAAGAAATTGTGGACAAAGAATAAACTTTCCCAGTAATATGAAATATATTTTCATTTGCTTAAGAATGTAATATTCAACAGAACAGAGGACATTAAGCAGATAAAAAGAATAGCCAAAAAAGGGACAAAGATAGTCAAAGAGAAAGTGATAGAGAAGCTAGAGACAGAAGAAGGAACATAGGTACAGTGTAACCCCCCTCATACTCCACAATGTAATAAAACTAATTTTAAAATTGTAATTTGAGGAAATTTTTTAGAACTTAAAAAAAAAACATGGATTTAGAAGAGTACCTAGTGATCTGGGGAAATTGGTTGGGAATCATCAACCCTTAGACACTCCCTCAAAATTCATAGACTTTTATAATAAAAAAGTCACCTGCACATCGAAGCAAAAAAACCATCATTTGACAAAGGAGAGAGAATTAGGTTGGCATCTGATTCCTCAAGAGCAACATATAAAGCAAGATAAACAGTGAACATTAAAAGAGGGGGGCCTTCTTACATGAACAATTTCAACATTACTGGATGACTTAAAATTTTCATTTTCAAATGATGACACTATATTCCAGAAAAATGAAGAAGCTTGAGTTGATTACATTGCTAGTCACCTAGATAAGACTAAAATTTGTGATGTTTCTAACTTTGGCAATGCTAGCATTTTATTAGATTATATTGTGTTTTGCTTCTGTACTAAAAAAATTTAGACTCTCAGATATTTTTCACTTGTGATTCACATGCATCCAAAGAAAATTCAATGTATCTGTGAATTTGGATCAGATAAAAATGGCATTCAATCTCTTAATGAAATATAGGCTTCACTCCACTGCAAATGAGGACCACAAACTACAACAGCATTGGCCTTACATGTAATTTTTTTTCACCAAGATAAAGCACAGATATTTTTAAGTCACAGTACATTTCTTTTTAAATCTGCATATACACAATTTATCACCAATACTCAAAAAGTTGAGTACTCATCGCAATATTATGTAATGTGTAATAACAAACATATGCTTATATTATAGCTTTTTCATATATTCACCATTGTTCTAATATAATAATTTTCCCTTGTAATTATATGTATTCTATTTTACATAACAACTATTCTGGAAAATGTTTTATATGTTTGACTAGCCTTCCAGAAACGTGGAAGGCAAGAAAATGTTAAGAAATTCAAGTTGATGTTGAATGTTTATCATTTCTATTTGAATTTACAATTAAATTAGACATTATATAGGGTTAGCAGTTGGGAATCCCTACATGTAATTGAGCCTAAATGAGATGACTGATTTACCAAAAATATCTTTAAATAATGGAGACTCTGTAAACTTTTTCAAATATATAGGTGAGTATAGAAGTAACTGAGTTTTTGCATTGTTGAAATTTGCTGTTTTATAATGGAATACATTATTAAATAAATGTGGTTATGTTATACAACATTTTAATGGGCATTTCTCACTGTATGTTTTTTGCTAATGACTTATTACTTGCTGGTATTTTATGTTTATTTTAGTCTATGGAAATGATGTTAGACAAAAAGCGAATTGGAGCAATTTTCTTAATTGAGTTCAAAATGGGCCATGGGCCAGGCACGGTGGCTCATGTCTGTAATCCCAGCACTTTCGGAGGCCGAGGCAGGCAGATCACCTGAGGTCAGGAGTTTGAGACCAGCCTGGCCAACATGGCGAAACCCTGTCTCTACTAAAAATACAAAATTAGCTGGGCGTGGTGGTGTGCACCTGTAATCCCAGCTACTCAGGAGGCTGAGGCAGGAGAATCACTTGAAACCGCTTGAAGGCAGAAGTTGCAGTGAGCCAAGATTACACCACTGCACTCCAGCCTGGGCTACAAGAGCGAGATTCCATCTTAAAAAAAAAAAAAAGAAAAGAAATACAAAATGGGTCATGAAGCAGTGGAGACAACTCACAACATCAACAAGACATTTGGCCCAGGAACCGCTAATGAACACACAATGCAGTGGTGGTTTAAGAAGTTTTGTGAGAGCCTTGAAGATGAGGAGCATAGTGACTGGCCATCAGAAGTTGACATTGACAAATTGAGATGAATCATCAAAGCTGATCCTCTTAACAACTACAGGAGAAGTTGCTGAAGAACTCAACATCGACCATTCTACAGTCCTCAGGCATTTGAAGCAAATTGGAAAGGTGAAAAAGCTCGATAAGGCAGTTCCTCATAAGGTGATCGAAAAAATATATATAAAAAAGTCATTTTGAAGTGTTGTCTTTTCTTATTCTATGTAAGAACAATGAACCATCTCTTGATCGTAATTTAACGTGCAACAAAAAGTGGATTTTATATAACTGGTGATGACCAACTCAGTGGTTGGACTGAGAAGAAGCTCCAAAGCACTTCCCAAAGCCAAACTTGCCCTCCCAAAAAAAGGTCATGGTCACTGTTTGGTGGTCTGCTGCCAGTCTGATCCACCACAGCTTTCTGAATCCTAGCAAAACCAGTATATTTGAGAAATATGTTCAGCAAATCAATGAGATGCATTGAAAACTGCAATGTCTGCAGCCAACATTGGTCAACAGAAAGGACCCAATTCTTCTCCATGACAGTGTCTGACTGCACATCACACAACCAATGCTTTAAAAGTTGAATGAATTGGATTACAAAGTTTTGCCTCATCCACCATATTCGCCTGACCTCTCACTAACTGACTACCACTTCTTCAAGCATCTGGACAACGTTTTGCAGGGAAGATGCTTCCACGATCAGCAGGGGGTAGAAAATGCTTTTCAAGAGTTTGTTGAATTCTGAAGCATGGATTTTTATACTACAAGAATAAACTACTTTTCATTGGCAAAAATGTGTTGATTATAATGGTTCCTATTTTGATTAATAAAGATGTGTATGAGACTAGCTATAATGATTTAAAATTCATGGTTCAAAACCACAGTTACTTTTGCACCAACCTAAATATACTACTAACTTTGAAATGTTCTCCCAGGCATTGATATTTCAGTGCCATTGTGTTTTTCAGTGAAAGATTACCATCATTACAAAAAAAAAAAACTAAAGGTAATTTGAAATAGTAGGACTGTATCAAATATTGTAAAAATGGGATCAATATTGAGAGTTTAGTAATTTGGATATTCATCAAATGATTTTGTACTGCTTTTGTTCTTATTCATTAGTTCATTTATTTACATATTTAAGTGATATTTTTGTTTAGTGTGTGTGGGGAGGGTGATAGCGTGCATGCACACTTCATTTTAGAGAAATCATTATTAGAGAATAAGACTTGGTTCAAATATTTGGAAAAACCAGACATAAAAGGGAAAAAATGTGGCACATGTATTTCCAACTATTGATACTTTGATTTTTAAAGATTTTTTGAAGTAAGATTATAAAAATAATTGTTAACATAATTCACTCTAAAGAAAAGAAAAAGAAAAAAGAACTAACCTGTGTGATTGGGATGAGACAACATTACATTGATGAAATGATTCCCAGCTTCACAAATCTGCAAAACATTTTAAACACTTTCAGTGTGATATACATCTGCCTATTTTTTAAAAAAACATATTCTAGAGTTGTATAAAATCTGTGTTGTACATTAATCCCAAAGATTCAAAAGATATATATTTTATTCTAATCATAAAGAGAAGTTTTTTTAAATTATAACAATGAAAGAAGCTGTTGCTGGCATATATTGAATAAAAATAATTAGTCACAACAAGTTGGAAATTCTGAAGATATTTTTCACGCTGTTTGATAATCAAGTTTAAACTTTCTTGTTAATCAGCTTTGTACTTGTTACTATGGGGAGACTTCCAGATCATACAGAGACAACTCTTGCTGAAAACAAATTTGGCATAGCTTCGTATTAATCTCAGTTCATTAACAGTAAAAATATTTCTAGTGAAATGGTGGTTGTTTGATTTCCAGCTAGTTTCAGCTCAGTTTGGAAAACCTACTGTGAGCAGTGCTGCCACACAAAGAAACCTGCTGCTTATCTGTCATCATGACCTCTTGATCATATGCACTCTACTAGTTGTCCCTGTTAATAGGCCACTATGTCCCTCCAAGATCAAAGGCTTACCACCATCGCCTGAGACTAATAATGTTCCCAGTTTGCAACATGTGTCCTGTGAGGGTAAGACCTTTCCTTTGTCTGCCATATATACCTCATCTGATTTAACATAAGCTATGTATTTGACATATAAATACTATGTTACTGATAACAGAATATGTTATTCAAAATTGTTATTGTTTGAAGTCATTCAACTTGAAATATATCCCAAAAGTTGAGCACCCATTAAACTCAGCGCCTTTAATGTTATTAATCTCATAAAATATATCGGATTTTGTTCTTTTCAACCATTTCTGTATGCATTTTTCATATATAATAATAGTTCTATGGACTTCAATTTCTGGATGTTTCTCACAATAAATAACTGGTATATATTTCAACACTTTCTAAATTTTAGGAAAAAATAGATTGAAAGAGAAAATTTAAATCCATTTTCATCATCTAGAACTGTTAGGTAAAAATGCTATTTAAAATAATAATCTTCAATAAATTAATTCACCCAGGACATAATGTAAACAAATACACCAAATATATTAAATGTGTATTTAAAGATCCAGAAAACAATACAAATACAAATTTTGTACCAACATAACTACACAAAATAATTATAGAAAAGGCTTTTGGTTTCTTAAGTTATCATTAGAAAGACAAAGTGGAATTTTGAAATTTCAGGTAATACTTTTTAAGTTGAAATTTTTACATGTAAATGTGGATAAGTGTGTGGGCTTTTGTGGCATGAACCTGCATTCACATGCCACATGTTTAATTTACTACGTATGAGAGATTAAGTGAATTTCACATTTGGAATTTCATTTCTTCACCTAAATGCAAATATTAACTTCTGTCTCTAGAGAATTCATGACAATTGAATAAAGTCAAGTACCCTGCACATCCTATTTCCTCAATAAAATTATTGTGATAATTTTAGTTATCAATTTAATCAAAAAAACTTCCACAGATTATCCTACAGTAATCTCACTTCTCCAGACTTCATTCTAACAAATCGTTAGCACTACAAAACCCATAATTACTAAACTAATGGTTTGTTACATTTCTGTTTAGTCTTCATATCTTTTGTACATCTTTCAACTTAGACAGCTTGTCATATTTGTTTTCCATCACTCACAGTGCCAAACACAAAAATAGAAAATATTAAAAAATATTTATTAAAAAGCAAGTTGTTACCAAAATTTGTGAAAAAATAAGTTTTAGAAATTATAATTCTTCTGATGAAACATATTTGTTTTGAGATTATTAATATTTTCATACTCATTCAAACATCAAAATATTTTCTTCTTCCTGCTTATTTATCACAACAAAACTAAATATTGGAACGTCAATTGTTTAACCAAATAATGAGCCATGAAAAAAATAGCATGTAGGTTTAGTTAGAGCCTGGTTAGATTTATAATAACACCAAATTTTTCATTAGGTGAAACTGCCCCTAGAAGAAAATATAATTACATATTAAAACAAAAAATATGAGAGAGAAAGGTAGAAAAAAAAGTGGTAAAGAAGCCAGCTTTTCCATTTTGCTATCTACTGATGAAATGCTTACATGGTAAGAATGGGGAGAAAAAACAACTATATCTCTATGCTTAGAGATTCTTAAATATTAATTTAGCAACTTCTTAAGGATTTTAAAGAGCAATAATAACTAGTAATTTCCATTTTAAGCACTGGCTTTTACACCTTCAGGTGAATCCAATACAGTTTGTGATGCTAACTGAATTAGATAAAACTGGTGATATAATTTCCTTTTAGGTAAAGGCTGAGTAAGATCAAGAAGCTCAGTCAGTGCTGTAAAACTCAATGCATTGTTCTATTACTGATTATAATTGCAGAGCCAATTAAATGTGAAACACCGGAATATTTCTCAGCATGACATATATTTCTCCTGGATTGATGTTTATCTAAATATGTCTTCATTTGGCATACAGTAAGTTTAAAAAGAAATTTAATAAACAAAGTTTGGGGCAGATGCTATGAAGAAGTTTGATTTCACATTATTAAAAGTTAAAATTATCTTACATAATAAAACATGAGATGCTACGTATTACCTATGTGTGGCCCTTATGTCACACAGATGTTCAAGATATTCTAGACAATAAACACATAGTAACGTAATAAAAATACTAAGAAAACATTGCCCAGATAAATTTAGAAAGAAATAGTACTTGAACACTACATGTAAGAAGCAGCATCATTTTCCTACATTATTATAGTATAACAAATTAAGAATATTAAATGGCTTAATCATTCACAATTAAAAATTTTCAATAATTGTACTTTTAGTCAAAAAGTTTAACCTATCAAATAAAAATGTTTACATTTTCTAAACACACTCACGGAACTATAAGCAACCCAGGGACATTGCCAGAACTGCTTCTGTTGTCAAGAACAAGATGGCCTAGATTTATTTAATAAAAAGTAACCAGGTGCTTTTTGCTCTACAATGTGATTATATTTAACACTAATAAGGTGTACACTAAAATAGTTAAGACGGTAAATAATATGTAATGTTCTTTTTCCCCATCATTAGTAAAAAATCCACTAGGTGCTAGTGTTTTAAGTAATAATGAACTTTAGGATGATAAATTAAAAAAATGTAAATGAACCTTACATTTTTACGCACAGGCGTGGCTTAAAGCAAATTTAAAAATATTTATTTGTACTTATATCATATAATCTTTATTGAGTAATTTGAATACTTCTTGCTTCAAACTAGTATTCATTTGAATAATAGCAGAATGTTAACGAACGAATAATCCATTCTATTTTCTAGAGTTATCGTCATAAGGATAAATATAAAATAAATTGTCAACTAATATGATATTGAAGAATCAGTGTCTACACACAAAAATAATCTTTTGCTTAAATAAATACTTTGGTCAAGAAAGTAAATAAAAACACTTACTTTTTCAGGACCCTCTATACTCTCATTTCTCTGACCTATTAATTTTATTTTTAATCAGTACTTCCAAATATTTAACAATGTTCAGTGTAGGGCAGTATCAAATTAATAACCTACAAAGGACTTTTGTTAATGTGTATTATTATAAGTGATGTATTATGCAGCATACTGTGCTCTACAATTTTTTTTAAAAAATACACCCTGTTAAATCTCACTCTCTCAGGTTGAAAGACACAATTGAATTATAATATATGGGATTTCAGCAATAAAGTTGCTCATCTTTTACTGTTAAGCATTGTGTCTTGGTCAGTAACCCACTGTCATTGTGGAATGATACCAATTACCAATGACTAAAGCAAGGGGTCGAGGGAGGACAGCTTGCAATGATCCACTTTTACAATATTTAAATATTGTTAATTTTTTACAGGCCTCATCAAGTTGATCATTCTCTTCCTTAAAGAAATGAAAATGATGTATCAATAGAACAAAATTCACATGCCCTAATATAGAATTGGTAGCCATCAATTAGTCAGGCTCTGTCATTTTGCGTTAGTAAAATCCTTTTGGTTTCCACAATAAAAATAATTAATCCTTATACTGTGATCTCATATTTTCATAGAAATGAAAATGATATTTTATCTTTTAATGTAACTGTTCTCACTTTTATATGCATTGATATTGTTAATATCATTATTAATTTTTGGCAGGTGCTATATACATATAAAATATATATATATATTTTTTGGAGACAGAATCTTGCTCTGTTACTCAGGCTGGAGTGCAGTGGCATGATCTTGGCTCACTACAACCTCTGCCTCCTGGGCTCAAGCAATTTTCCTGCCTCAGCCCCCCGAGTAACTGGGATTACAGGTGCATGCCACCACGCCCAGCTAATTTTTGTATTTTTAGTAGAGACGGGGTTTCACCATGTTGGCCAGACTGTTCTCAAACTCCTGACCTCAAGTGCACCACCTGCCTCAGCCTCGCAAAGAGCTGGGATTACAGGCGTGAGCCACAGTGTCCGGCCGGCAGGTGCAATATCTTATAATTTTATCACTGGAGCAATAAGTAATAGTCATTGTCTTAATTTAATTGAAATGTCGACATTGCTAAAATGTTCCTAACACTAACACTTTTCATCTTTTTCCTTTGCCAAATATTTATTCACTGAAAGAAAATACGTTATGATGCGTCTTTGGCAAAGCATACTTATATTTTCCTGTTATAGCTAGACATCAAAATATGCCGTAATAGGTACCAACGAAGAAACATGTTGTAATAATATACTCATGGTTTGCTTACAAAGGTGTTTCTCAAATAAACACTTGCTTTCACGGACAAAAAAAAAAGTGTTTGATGAATCTTCAAGAAAGCATGCTTACATATCTTCTAAAACTGGAATTGTAAATCTGTGTAGTATGAACCAATGTAGAAAGAAACGTGGTAATAACATATGCTCAGTTTGTTTAGAGTTTCAGTTGTTATTATTTTATCTATAGCAACAATAATAGTAATAATAATAATTATATCTTATGTTTTATTTATTTTACCTGAATCAATATTTCAAAAATAAGGACAATTGTAGCTAAATATATTATTACAAAGTTTCACTTAGGAAATTTATTAACTATTCTGATCTTGGACAATTTAATTTCTACTTTAATAGATAATGCATATCCACATAGAATTAAGTGCTTTTGACAATATAAGCCAGTATCACAATGCTTCAGCATTCATAAACATTTTATGATAATTTATGTTACTATGTTCATAAAATTATAGACCTTTTTTCAATTTGTACTTTATGCACTTTTATTATGAAGCTCGTTCATACACATTTCTATCTTTTATACAGACATAAAGATAACATGTATTGTGCTTTAAAAGAAATACATTTAGTGTAAATTTTGGGTTTAACCGAAAATACATGTACTAACCAATATATTTTCAGTTTTCAAAATAAATAATGGTAAGACTCTAAATAAAAGTTCAGATATTGCATTTATATTATTACATAATGTGAAATACATATTAATATTTTAATATATTTTATGAACTTATTTTTTGCATGAAAAAATTATTTTATTGCAAAAATTTTGATATAGGAGATGTTATTATCAATCAACAAAAATAATTCAAATCATTTGATTTTGGAATTTGCTTAAGGCTTAAAATTATTTCATCTCTACTATGATGGTCCATTTCATTATCACAACCTTGGAAATATCAGAATTATTTTTTAATTTATAGAGCTCTCATGCAATATTGTATAACATAAAAATATGAAAATATAGCATAAAAATAGCACCATAAAGTGAATATCTTCAGAAAGAAAGTTAGTTTACATACACTAACTCTGAAGCAAATGATGATTGAAAACATACACGATTTTTTCGCAGGAGTTCTTTTTACATTAGATTCGATATCACATATTCTAACAAGTGAAATCTCTATAGTTTTATAATCACTGCTGATTTTGATTTAAATCATTACTCTTATATTTCTGCAGTTTGGAGTAAGTTAGTCGTACCCCAAAATAGACAATTATTATAAATTATAATGAAATGAGTGAAGCACAATATTGCCATTATTTGTATATCTTTAATTAGTCAACTAGTTTGCAAAATAAATTTTTAATAAGTAGTGATCCCCAAAAACTTAAGTATAAAAATTGATTCCTATGTATGTTATTCTTTATATCAGATGCTTCAGGAAATTTGAGATGAGAGCAAAATGGCAAATGATGAAAACACACAGAGTACTAGACTTTGTTTTCAGTCAATAAGTATAAATCCTTTTATTGGTACCTATCAATGATAGGTAAGTGATCAGAAAATTTGTCATAACCAAATCTCAGTAGACTGCTGAGAATGAAAGCACTGAACTTTGGCACCCTTTTTTCTTTCATGCATCTTATCCATAAATGCCAAATTTCATAAGCAGTTTCTTGGCCTTTCTGTGGTTTATATAGTAGGGACTTGCTCTCCTGTTTTAAAAGCTATGATACGTTGTTCCCAGCATCCTCTTCACTAATCAATGACCACTTCTGTACCCGAGGTTCTTCTCAGCTAAATATTACAAAAAGAGGTATACCTACTTGATAAAAGCATAGTTTTTTCTTCTCCAAGACCATTTGCATTTTAGGAATAATTTTAAAACACCTAAGTGACTGAATAACTAATGAGAACACTGAAGACACAGAGGCAAAACTAGGGAAAATAGTTATTTTAATTATTTTGTAAGCCATATCTTATATGTTATTATCAATTTCTTCCACTTCCTTCATTTTTGAAGACATTAAGAAAGGCTAGAAAAAGAGTTCCTTTTTGGTAAAATCCTCATTCTGCAAAGAATTGGCAAACTTTAATTGCTTCTGGAGAGTAAAATAAAGTTAAGGGTACAAAAAGATAAAGAAAATAGGAAGGTTCTTTAGGTAAAGTATATTTTGTTTCGCAATTGTGATTTTGGTATTTTTATTTGTTGGCTTTTGGGTGGAATTGGATTCAGAGGATGAGGTGGGGTCATGGAAATATAAAGAGACTAAATTATAAAATGTATTCACAATATTTACATCAGACAATAGGATTGCATCTAAAATTTGTGTGGAAAGTTATTCTGATGTCTTCATAAATTTGCCCGTATTTGATTCTCCTTAATTTTTCCTGTAGATTTGTGATACCCCAACATATCTGAGGATGAAACTTGTGTTGAAAGTTAGAAAGAATTTAAACCAAGGGAGAGGTGATTGATAGACTATTTCTTTGGATATAATAGAGATAGAAAAAAACCTCACCAAAATGGAAGAATTTTCCACGAAATAGGAACCTGATTTTACAACATATTATGTATACATTGTAAATTATTTTGTTTTCCTTACAATTTATTTTGCTTAATATGTTAGAAAACTCAGAATAGTAGTAGAAAAAACCAGAGGGAGATGAAAATAAATTTATAACCATTAATAGTCTACAAAATAGATGAATCTGACATGGGTAATCGAGAATTAACTACAACTCTATTCAACATGGTTCTTCTATTATCTTCTTACTAGGTGATAATCTGATTTTACATAACAACGGGGACAAAATCAATTTAAATGAATAATACTTTCTTCATCTTATATTAAAAGAGTACATAGGTCAAAAATAAGAATAAGTTTTGTTAATATAACGTTTTATCAGCAAAAAAATAGCATTTACAATTAAGATAAGTCTTTTCTGGTTGAATTGCATATTATATAAGATTGATCCATTAATTTCTCCTTTGTTTCTTCTGTACAATATGGATTGTACTATCTACTGTTAGTTTATGTTACAATAAACAGTACATAGTAGAATATAATTTCAAATGCATTGGACTTGACATATGCTGACTATTCTTTCCAAATCATTTGCACATACTTTCAAACATACATACACATATATTCAGTTATTATAAATTGAAGAATAAACTTTAAATTGCAGAATGTTATGCTTTCAATGAATAGCAGACCTCTTTATGTTTATATGCAAACTCAATCAACTAATTGGTTATTGTTATTATGTCTTATATTGGATTCAGTTTCCTAACACTAATATCTTAATATCATATATTATTTGTGAAAGTTAAATATGTCTTAACAGTAAACACTACTAAGAAATTTCAGGACTAACAGGTCTTCTTTATTTCTTATGACAATTTATGTGTGTAAAAGAGTCACAGTGGTCATTCTATCTTATTTCTAAATTTGGTTTTCTATGGAATATAACTACATTCAATTTTTTCACTTTTAAGTAAGGTTTTCACCTATACTTAATATTATGCTATGTATAATTAAAAGCACAGGTTTTAATTATATTACTTTCAATATTTAAAAAATATTTAAATCTAAAGATTATATAAATTTAAAGTTTATCAAATTGTTAAATGTGTGATTGAAACAGACAATGCTTGCTATGTGCTTAAATGTGCAATTAAAGTTATTACATTTACCTACTTCATCTCTATTGGACATAGTCTATTACACCATCTATCAGTGTTTGTCTAATTTAGCATCTTTGGGTTTATTAATTTTTGCCTGGAGCTGTATGAAATATACTTGATTAACAAAGTGATATGTGAAGAGGAAAAACCAGTAGCTTTATAAGAAAGCAGAATTTTTCAGTCTCTGGGGAAAAAAGTATAATTACAAGCTATTAGAATTTTGCTTATGTCTAATTATGCCACTTAACATTTTATGAAAAATATTATAACATATTTATAATAACATAATTTTTTTAAATAAAAAATGACTTATTTAAAGTTTTATTTTATAGTATTATCATACACATTTGAAAAGAAGGAATAAATACATACATAGCCATATTATATTTGAGAAAAGGGAAGAAATTAATAATATTACATGAAAAGGGAGTTGTCTTAATTACACAGAAAAAAATTATAACCCACAATTTTTTTGAAAAAGTGGACAACATCATAAGGAGGAGAAAAAGTAGAATAATAATCAGATATTAATCTAAAACATACTGAAATTACTAACAAATAGGTGGTTTTTATTTTGTTTATCCATGAATTTATTATTCTCTTCCCTCAGATTTACTGAGTAGTTAATATCAGAACATTAGTCTTAATACAACAGGGGTTGTAGTACGCTGTATACAACACTAAATAACGCTGTTACAACACGTGAATCACAGAATTCCTCTCCTTGAACAGTATGCACAATTGGAAAATTACAAGGCTGTGATATATTTTCAACATATTGTTGAAGAAATTCCAAATACATAAATAATCTGTGCCATTTATTCAAACAAGTAATGAGTTCCTGCTAGGCCAAACTATATGCTGAAAAGACAAAAAAAAAGATCTCTCCTTTTCAAAGCCATCACAGTGGAGGACGTTCTTACCTAAACTCTTAACTAAAGATATGTAGAGAGAGAGAAAGCAAGAGAGGGTCATGTGAGAGCTCCTTACAAAGTGTGGCAGGTGATTTATGACCTGTATTAAAATGGTTAGAAATAAGTTGTTGAACACAAACTTTGCAAGAAATATGAACTTGTAGATGAATCATAGGAGTTAACTAATTTATCAATGACAGAGATGAAAGGAGAACATGAACACAAATGAAAGCAAGGAGTTAAAGAGCTTATAAGCACTTAAAAAAGTGTCAAATGAAATAATTAATGCATTTTAGAAATAATCAAGAGTCTTGTGTACCCAGATTGATTTCCACACAATTTTATCTACATATATGTTTATTTACATATAACAATCTAAAGAAATTGAATGAGAACAGTTTAGAAAGAGCCAGGTTTTATTAAAAAGGCAAACTCTGAGTTCATCTTGAATTAGTTAAATTAACAATTATGCCAAAGTGTTTTTGGGGTGTTTGTCTGTAAGATTTGCAAAAAAATTTTTGCTCTTTATAGGTTGGTAAATGTTCATACAGTAGCATCAGTGAGTATAAATTTTTCAAATATTTATTGTATTTCAAATAATTCTAATCAACCCTTAGAGATGACTACAACATTTTGATTATAAAATTTAGAGAGCTAAAGACTTGATTATAGAAAGTTATATTATTTACTTCATTTTATATCATTATGTATATTATATAAATATATATCATATTTTCTACATGACAAATCTTCAGATACAGTCTGTTTTTCTTCTTAATAGTACCAAAATTAGAGCATGAATAGCAAAATATATATATGATACATACCAGAAAATTGATAGCAGATACTGTGATTTGCCTGTTTCCAAATGCTGGAGAGTTGAAAAAGAATATGTCATGCAGATACTCATAGTTTGGATTGTCAAATATATAGACATAATTCAGGCAGTATTTATTGGGTATAAATTCTATAATCAATAGAAATGTCTAGTATGTAATTCACCTTTTGGGATGATACTTTTGCAATCTAAAGTGTTGACTTTTTTTTCACATGTACTTTTGTTATTAACATAATGATATTTAAATTACAAATGGAATATATTATTAATTTGTATTATTAAACTCCTTGAAGGCAGATTTAGAATTTGTCCCATTTTAAAAGCACATTTAAGTATGGCCAAGCATATAATGGCACCACAAAATAACCTCATTTTTAATGTTTAACAATAAAAAGGAAAATGCTGATTATAGTCATTTGTTTTCTACATTGATGTTTTGTAACAGGTAGAATTATAAGTATTTTATATTTTTATTATAACAAATATATGATGTATTACTTGCCTGAACTTAAAATAAAAAAAGTAGGTTAAGTTCCAAAGGGCAGATAAAGAGTAATGTAGAAAACACCATTTAAAGCAATGTTCTAAAGGCAGGGTTGCTCATTGTAGAAAAGTTGGAATATTCAATAATAATAAAAATAGAATTATTTGATAAACCTATCATCATATTTATTAACAGTTGCATTCCTATCTTCTCGTTTTATGTACGTGAGCATGTAAATTGTATTTAAATAAACACATTTACATCTACACATAAAAATATTATCCCTCATTTTAAAATGTGCGTTTTTCACCTAACAATATGTTTAAAGATTTCTCAATAGTATTAAACACTCATTGTCATAACGGTAATTGAATCTTCATAATAATGCAAGACATGGCTAGCTCTTAAAACATTAATTATAGAATGGCTGAAAACGTCACTTTAATTTTATGTGTGACAAATAATACTGCTTTGAACATCTTTATGTATAAATCTTTTACTAAATTTTGTTTTCTTGAGCTAGAAATTTAAAAGCATATTTTAGTTAAAAGTTATATAAATATTTTGCATAGATATATATTCATAGAATATATATATACAAACCATATGTACATGAATTGGAAGTCTTGTTTTTATGAAGTTTATATATCTAATAGTAAAATAAAAAATATTAGCAGAGAACATTTAGGAAATAGAGAAAAGTAGTAAGGGAAAAGAAAATGGACTAAAATCTCATCAACCTTAGAAAACCAGTGAATATTATTATTTTCCCCTTTGACATATTCATATATGTTGTATATTTTTATAATATTTGATATAACAATTTTGTAACTTACTTTTCTCTTAATGTTGTACCAATTTTGCCATATAATTAAACATTCTGCTTTTGCCAAATCACAATTGGTTGCTATGCATCTGTATCAGCCATAATTCTTTTATTTATACCTACTATTCAATGTAACTTTACTCATTCAACTATAGTTATCAAGAATTAGCATGACAGGCACTGAACTTTGTGCTTGTGAGAAAGTACACACAAAGCCAAAGTCAATCTTAATTGAACTTATAGTCTGACCCGGAAAAGTACTAATCACATGATAACAAACGGAAGTTTGCAAAATTGATAAGTGCTACTATACAGATCTATGTAGTATTTAATAAAATAACTGAAAAGGATATTTTGTAATCTGGGAGGATCAGGGAGGATTCTTCCGAGTACACAATTAAGCTTTGATTTATAAAAATGAATACACATTAGTATAGAGAAGAGAGGGTTCAAAGCACATTAGGCGGAGTACAGTAAACATATGCCTTATTCTTATTTTTAAATGAAAATGAATAATGATGTGATAAAAACAAGTATCGAGTGAAGAGTCTAATAATATTTTTCATATTTATTTCCAAAAAAACAAAGTTATAGGTAGTGCAAAGAGAAAAAACTTTCTATTAGTCATTATAACACTTATTAAAATGTTTAATAATATTTTATAATCTGTATAATGTTTCACATTTAGATAGGTAAAAATAACCTAATAGGCCATTATTCTTTGATTATGTTGATAGTAGACATTTATATATTAAGATTTTTGAACATATACATTCTGATTTGGGTATATTAAAATGTTCCTGCCATTGGGCAGTTTTACAATTTTGATAATGTATTTCATTTACTTGTATTTAACTATTATTCAAGAAGTATGGAAAATAAACTCTCTAGTAGAATATGTGTTGGAAATATGTATACAACATGCTGTTTTTCAATTAAGTTAGCTTTTGTATATTAATATACAGATGCTATTAACTTTATGCAGCCAAATTTGATGAGAATAGATTGTGGTGAAAATTGTGATAAAAGTCAAACACTGTTACCACAGAGAATTCTGAAAGAAGTGGGAAAAATACCAGTTGGCATAGAGAGCAAAGAACAGCAGTGTAAACTATGATGAAAAAACAACAACAGAAAACCAGAGAAAATAATAATCATGGAAGTAATGTAAGAAAAAAATCCTGAATTAAAGACTTAATTATGTATGTTGAAGGAGCATATCTTATATAAAGTGAAAGTACAGAATATGTGATTAAAGATTAAACAGGTAAAGTCCAAAAGTCCAGTAACTTTTTTTCTAATTTTGAGGATAAAATGAGGGAAACTATGTTGTAAGCATGCATGATTTAATGAAAATTTTCAAGAGGAACAATATAAAAATTGGATCAATTGTCTGTTTTGTAATCTTAAGCAGATGGATTTAATGCGGCAAAGTAAGTTATATTAAAACAAAAATTAAAAGAATTACTGATTTGTTTAATTGAAGTGTTTCATTTCATCTTCCTTAAATATGATTATTTATTAAGATTATACCTGCTTTGCTGAAAACAGCTTTAATATATACTATTTTCTTTTTTGTTACCTTGTCATAATTGCTCTTTAATTATTATTATATATTTTACTGTTAAAATAATTTAGGAAGTGTTTTTAAATATCACCTCATTTTGTTTTTAAGAATTTTTTTGTGCTTATATCGTACTTTTAAGGTTTATTTTATCTCACCTAAAGATAATGTAGTTTGTGCTATTTGTGCTTTGTGAGTACAGAATTGAATTTTTATGATGCAATATATAAGCAATTTCTAAAATTAAAATAAATCTATTAATTATAATCAAAGTTTTGAAATGGGAAAATATTCTATTAAAGACTTAGAAAGTGATAAGAAATGAAAGGGAAGTTTTTTTGCAGCATAAATATAGAAAAGAGTGAAATTTTACAGAAAAAAACAATAAATGGCATAAGCATGGAACAAATTAGAGAGAGTCTCTGGGTCCTGTTATTTGTCAACAATGTGTGTTAGGTATCCTAAGCCCATATAACTAATAGTTTAAGAAATAGGAGTCTCTACTACCTGGATCAAAACTCAAGATAAAGGTGATATGCTCATTTTTGTGAAGGGGATCTCCATGATGATGTCTATACAGAATTTATGTAACTGGCTGGCTGTGGATTGGCTAACCTCTTGCACAGTTTACTGTTATCTGTATCTATGCTATAGATTATTTTCCAGTTATTTGCTGAGTAAATTTGGAAAATCTGCCTACATTTTCTAAAGTTTAGATATTCATCTGTAAAGTGGGAATACAAACAGTATAATTTTCATGAGGATTCAATGAGATAAAATGTGCCAACAATTTAGCATTGTACCTAATAGGAAGCCTTAATAAAAGTTAATTTATGCTTTCTCTATTAAAGGAAAAAGCAGCTTATTCTATCATATACTGTTTTAGAAGTCACATTATTATTTAGCATGATTTAACTGAAGCATAACAGCTGTATCTCATGTATATTACAACCATGTTAAGTGTGGACTTCCTAGACAAGATATTCATTTTCCACTTGTCATCAGTATTAAAATGCTATAATATGTTTTCACAGAATTTGAGTCCTACTTATATCTTATGCATTTAAAGATCTTGAGCATAGTGAAATTATCTTTTCATGGCATCATTTTTCTAGCCTTCAATGGGAAATATTAAAGCTATAAAATAATGTTTTTAATTAAAAATAAATAGCATATTTACAGTTATTAACAAATAGTCAGTTTTCAATAAATGTTTTACGTATATTAACAAAATTAACTACTATTTTGTAACCAATATGGAAATGAAGCATTTTTCAGAAGTGTATCTTATTAACATAGTCTGGAGCAATACTTCTATGTTCTAACGTTGTAAAGGTAATAAGTACATCTTATAAAATATTTGAAAAATCAGAAGATACAGAAAATTTTCACTTTCAATATTCATAGTTAATTGTTAGTATTAAGACCAGCTGAAGTTTTAATCATTAAAATCAATGACTCTTCACTTCCCAGACTGAACTTGTTGGTTTTGGCAAAGACCCTGCACATTGCAATTCTCTATATTACAACTTCAGCCAAGAAATAAAAGGAAGTTTAAGTTATTTTCTAAAATTTAAAATAAAGTTTGAATATACCATTTATTTTAAACTTTGTAAACACCAGAAATAGCCCACAAAAATAATTGTCAAATAAATGAGAAATCATTTAATTATTGAGCTTTACATTGTGTGCCTTATGTGCTACAGTAAAAGCTGAAGAGAGAAAAGTCCACATTGAAGGAAGAAATGAAATTCCTTGATCAGGGCAAACTTTTTCCTTGAAGATTAAGAACCAAGGAATTAGGTTTCATCCAGTGTACATTCAACCAAATGTTTCATCTGAGTCAAGAGCCATGATATATTAGTAAATCAAATCGTAAATAGAAACTGATATGTCACAGAAAAATTGGCCCTATTTTTTGTTGAATTATATTTAAAAGAATAATTAAATGTTTATCATTTACTTGTAAAATATCTGATAGCTGATTAGTATATGATTGTATAATTATACAATAATTTTATCTTTAATTGTTGTTTTTTCATTTTATTAGCTGTTTTTTTGGAGGTTTACAACCTACTGATATTTTTGGTGGTTCGTGTAGAAACAAAATAAATAAAAATATTTGATGAGTCAAATTGGTCTTGTAGGCCTACATAAACATTTAAAGAAATATGATATGAAAGCAATTTAAAATGAATTGTTTCATTTTTTACTTATTCCTTTATGTATGTCATTTAGAATAGAGTTTTTAGGTTGGTCCTTTAGTATAAGGTTAGTTAAGAAGAAACCCTACATACATGGTGGTGTATATAGTGGATGATTAATGTAGTAGGCAATCCAAGAAGTAAATCCCCAGTAAAAGGCACAACTCTGCAAACAAAACAAAACAAAACAAAATAAAAGTTAGGAAAAATATGTAATATATATTTCAATTGTGACATACATTTATATTACATGGATGTCACAATTTGAAATCACCACATACATTTATATTAGACACTGCAGCATTTATATGTAAAATGGTACAAATTGTCTAAACTAAATAAACGGAATATTTATTTGCCCAATGTAATAGTGAGAGAGGAGCCAGGTAGGGGCTGGTTAGGCAGGCAGAGAGGGAGGGTCTCAGAAGAGGGACAACACCTGTGGGACTGTGCCTGCACTGCCCCTGTTATGGAGTTAACAGGACAAAATATGGTTAAGGATTTCTTGTTATAGCAAGATATTTGCTCAAAAGGGACATTCCAGCCACCCGCAGAGGCACAGACAAGGACCGAGGGTGTCCTAAAACGATCCTGACCACATTATAATGCTATTAGCATTGTGCTTTAACCCTCCCTGCTCCATGGGTTTCACTTAGGCACTCATGAGTAATAACCAAGATGGAGTAGCTATAGCCAAATCCAGGCATGCACAGATGCAAAACCCCAAGGGGAATTTTACCACTCCCCTTAGGGTAGAACCCACAAAAGACTTCCTTGTCTGTGCCACATAAAAGACTGAGGACTCAGACCCATTTCTTACAACCCTCTTCATGTCCCTTGTTGCTGCTGAGAGCATTTCTATTGCTTAATAAATGCTACTCTGCCTTACACACTCTCTGGTGTCCATGTTCCTTATTCTTCTTGGTCGTGGGACAAGAACTCAGACCTCACTAAACTAAGGAATAAGGAGACTGCAACATATTGGGGGATTGCTCGGGATCGTGGGAAGGGTGAGTAAGAGCAGACTTCTTTTACTTTCATTTCCAAGAGCTCTTGGCTCTCTTTATTATATGAAACCAAACAAAACACTGGGCCTCTGTCAGTCAGTTAAGAGTGAATAGCATGGCTGTTGCTCCTACAAGACTCAAAAGACAAGCTTACCAATGAGGACTTTGTCAAAACCTCTTCATCCGTGGGTGTTGGGAATGTTTATTCTGTTCCAAACCAGTTTCCCTTCATGGAGCTCTAGCCGTTGTGTGGGACTTAGAAGGATATCCTGGGGCAACTGAAGGTATCTGGCTGAGGCTATATCTTGATGTTACGCAAAGGCCTTTGGACTGGCTCCAGTCCCTGACAACCCATTAGGGTGTTGGATAAAGATTTCCAGTATTTTATATCACATTTTCTTTCTTTTGAGACTATCATCGTTGCTCTCCCTTCTTTATATTCAATGTTATGTATGTTTTTGCAACCAGGAGAGATAATATTATTGGGAAAATTGAGTAGCTTGCTTACTCATCAGAAGTGTAACCCAGAACAATGTTGCTTTTACCTGTTCTTAGAACAAGGGATATATAAAGATTTAGAGAGTTTCCTTTCTCCAGTCAAGGAGACCCACTGGCACTGTAAAGGAGGCTATTTCTCCCTGGGTGACTATTCTCCTCTCCATCTAGTCTGCTTCTTATTTCCATGAGAGAAGTCAGCACTTCTCAGCAAGCATTGAAGTGTGCACTATGTGAGAAATCAATTTTCTTCTCCTAGGAGGCTTATTTTGAGGGATGCTCACCAAGCCCCAAACTCCTCTCTTTCAAACCTCTGTCTGAAAAGAATTTGGACACAAAGTTACAGGCTAACATTCCAAACTTTGCCAAGGTGCCTGACAAGGCAAAGATTTGTTTCTGTGGAGAGCTCTATAGGTCCTATGTCTGGGGGAGCCCTAATTCCCTGGTTACTAGCACACAGAATTAGCCAAGCCAACCCCTATATTTTCAAAGACACCTATTCTTCCTCCAAGTTTAACAACCCCTGGGCAGGAAGAAGGGGCTAGTTTTGGAGGTCAGTCACTTTCATTTCCTTGAATGCTATGATCTGGCTCTGTCCATTACCTATCAGTGAAGGGATGCTCTTTAAAGATTTAAGGACACCCCCCACCCTTCATTAATGTTTCTTGTCCCAGTTCAATTACTTCAAGGTATTTTCCAAGTTTCAAGTGGGAAGCTTTGGGTATGAAGCTCAAAAGAAGAAATAGATCTGAGGGACCCCAAAGGTGGTCAACACTGGAGATCTGGGGTGCAGCATAGGTAAGTGTGACTATTCCTACCTTCCAGCCCTCCTGGTCTGTTGTTGGAGGTCACACTTGCATCCACAGGTGACACCTATAAAGGTTACTGGGACCCAGAGGATACAAGGACGAGGAGAGGAGAAAGGAGATGCCTTTTCTCTCTCTCTCCCCATCCAAGTTCACCCTAAAAGTGGAAGACAGACCAAAGGATGCCTTTTCTCCCCTCTCTTTCCATATGTGTAACAATCCGTCTTCAGCCTGCACTCCCCTTAAGAACAACCTGGATCACTGGGACTCCTTTTACCCTCAGACCCTAATGTTCACTCTGGGCAAGCCCCAACATCACTCTTTTATAGAGGCCTTCCAGAATTTAACCCATGTATATAAACTGTTCTAAAAGGATGATACGTTACTCTTAAATCAAACTCTGACCACTGCTGAGAAACAAGCAGCATTGCAAGCAGTAAAGAAATTTGGATATGAGCTTCATATCTCACATAATACCAGAGACAGGGGAAGGCCTTATCCAGTTGGAAAGACAGCAGTACCGTTGAATGACCTAAATAGGCTTCTAATGATAATATGGGAGAATGGAGGAGAAAACACTTTCAAATGTGCATACTGGAGGACTTACGAAGTACTAGAATTAGGACCACATGAGAATCCCTCTGCCTTTCTGGAACAACACCCTCTCACAGCCTGAAAAAGCCAGAGCAGTTATCTCCCCGTTCCTCCTAATGGCAGTTAGGGTTAACACTCCAGAGTGGGGAATGAGAGAGGAGGTAGGTAGGGGCTGATTAGGCAGATAGAGATGGAAGGTCTTGCAAGAGGGACAATGCCTACAAGAACACACCTGAACCACCCATTATGTAGCTGGCAGAAGGAAATGTGGTTAAGAATTTCCTCTTATACCAAGATGCTTACTCAGAAGAAACTCTCCAGCCACCTGCGCAGGTACAGACAAGAACTGAGATGCATACTAAATTGATCCTGATCCTGAACTCATAGTGCCATTAGCATTGTGGCTTAACCTTCCCCCCTCCACAGGTTTTCGTTAGGCACTCATGAGTAATAGCCAAGATGGAGTATCTATGGCCAACCCAAGGCATGTGCCAATGCAACAACCCCAGGGGGATCTCTACCCCTCCCCTTAGGGTGTAAGCCACAGAAGACTTCCTTGTCTTTCCCACATAAAAGGCCCAGAATTTATCCCCATTTCTGGCAACCTTCTTCAGGTACCCTCTAGCTGCTGAGAGCTTTTATGTTGTTTAATAAATCCTACTCTGCCCTAATCACTGTCTGGTGGCCATGTGTCTTAATTCTTTTTGGTTGTGAGACAAGAACTCAGACTTCACTAAACTAAGGCATAAGGAGATGGTAACAGAAGCATTTTACAAATACTATTTTGATATCACTGAGAAAATGCATTTCTTTGCTCCACTTGTACTAATATTAATGGATATTTGTGATATATGTCAAGTTAACAGAATATTTTAGAAAAATTTGGTGAGAATTATTTTATAAGTAGTAAATATAAATGAATTACTAAAAATAAAACATAAATTATCAATTGCATAAGATACACTAATATTTTTCCAACAATTAGTGAATTTAAAAAATAAATTATTTGATAATTGGTAGTAACACATGTTGATTGACTGGAATGGAAATGGCTCGGATTTAGGAGTTGTAGTCTATAATGGTGATCTTGAGCTGATTTGATTAATTGTAATATCTTCTATTAAAAAAGCAGTCCTAAATGACTTCTGAGGTCTCAGAATTTCAGTTTACTACTTCACTGCAATGACAGCAATAGAATGGCTGTTCTGTTGCGATATTACAAAGCAGATATTTGACAAAAAACAGGACACTTTTTTTACAGACAAACCTTTTTTTGAAAATAGACTTTAAATTGAAAAACAAAATTTAGCTTAAATTGAAAATTGAGTTTCAACATGTTGTCTAATGTAATTTTCCATGTCAATATTTTATATATTTTTTCATGTTTTGGTAGTTATTTGATAGTTCATAACTGTTGCGTTCACAATTTCTAGAAAAGCAAACACACTAGCATCATATTGACAACTGCCATAGTAATGGAATATAGTATCACCATTTTAATCCCACACAGATGTATATTTGTAGGAACGTTCTTATATGATATTCTTGTCTACAAGTGGCACTCAAATAATCTGAATTCAATGCTTAGTATTACCAAAATTAAAAGATTCCTAGGAGTATCTAGCTTGTCTTGTAATATGAGGTAATGACAAATCTTTCTACAGGGTTAAGTTCAAATTAAATATATCACGCAAAAAGAGTGGCATTTTAGGAAAAGAATGTTTATGTATACTTATACAATTAAACATGAAAATCTAAGTTTCAGAAGGAAACAATGATTAAATATTTTGCAAAGGATCCAACATATAAAATGTCTCAATCATTATTAAAAACACAAAGCATCCTCACCATTATCAAATTTTTCAAAGGTGTGTGTCCTGCAGAAACTTTGTGAACAAATAAGGTTTCCAAAAGGTATCGGATGTAGTGTATACAATGACAGAAGCAAGCCAAGCTGGAAAAAAAAATGAAACATAAACATGAAAATCCTTTTGAAGTTCTGGCTTGCCTCATGCATGATACATTTTAATTTTTTTAGTTTAATATGCTAGCTATTAGGAAACATTGTTTCTGGTAGCTAAAACACAAATACTTGCTTTAATATTTTATTTTCACAATTTTCTAAATTTAGTAACAAAAGTAGCTGTTATAAGAGTCTCTATAAATTTACTTCTGATGACATTAGAAATATTTTATAATACCAGTCATAAACTGTTATGCTCACACCTGTCCCAGGAGTGGGTATAAATATAATAATTGCAAATATGTTCATATCAAAATACTTCGACTGAAACAGACAATTTACAAGTTTTAAAAATATCCAAAGCCTAGTTGGAATGTATTTGACATTTTATAATAGTCAGAATAACTTTTTAATTGTCTGGTTGTCCTTTAGCAAGTACTAAGATTGAGAAAATTTAAATTGCATTTTCTGTGCAGTAATAATGTAGCTCTGTGCTTTGTTTTTGTTTTGTTTGTTTTTTCCTACCTAATTTTGTCCCTTTGTGTGTTTGTTTGTGTTGCTGTACTCTAAGTTACCACCTCTTCTTATCATTTTTATATAATTACTATCTTAAAAGTAAACGAAAATGTGATTGATTTACAGCAGTATATTTTTCTGGGTATACTATAAACAATGTATTTTTCATGAAGATTTGTACCTATTTTGTTACATATAAAAATGTGAAATCTCAAAAACTTTGGTTGCTATTAAAAAAATCAATACGGATCAAAGATGACCTACTTTTTGTGCATTGTTTTTGTTTTTAGAGACAGGATCTTGCTCTGTTGTCCAGGCTGCAGTGCAGTGGCATGATCTCTCAGTCTTAAACTCTCAGGCTCCAGCAATCCTCCCACCTCAGCTTCCTGAGTAACTAGACTACAGGACCATGCCGCCATGCCTGGCTAATTTTTTTGTATTTTTTGTAGAAATGGGGTTAAACCTTGTTGCCCAGGCTAGTCTCAAACTCCTGGGCTCACATAATCAACTTGACTGGGGTTCCCCAACTGCTGGGATTACAGGCATGAGACACCGCATCCAACTGATGACATACTTTAACCAGTAAAGGTTGAACATAAAAATCAGCATATCATTTACTCTATATAATAATAAAATTAGACATTGAGTTTATTTATACGTTTGGGAGTTGATTTTAGTGGAAATGATTTCTGGTATGAGTAGGGTGACTTTAGGAAAAACAAATAATTAAATAAACACTAACCTGGTTAAGTCAGCAGCAAATTTATCATTCATTAATTCGTAAAAACAAAACTGTGAACCTATTATGTAACATAAATGTATTATGTGGTGCAGATACCTATAAGTATAATGGCAGACAAATTCTGAAAAAGGTGAGAGAGCAAGCATCATGAATATCTGGGGGAAGAGCTCTCTAGAAAGTCAGACAAACAAAAGCAGAAGTCCAGATACAAGAAGCTGCCTTGTGAGCACACAGGGTAGTTAAGGAAATTGGTATCTCTCCTCATTTTATTGTTCTTTTGTAGAAGTAGTTACAAAAACCCTTGACTAATAAAATTTTTTTGTTTTATAATAAAGCAGCAAAGTAGCAGAGCCCTAAGTGAGAAATTTTGGTTCAAGCTATGATTTCTCTAAATTAGTACATTCACTTATTTTATATTACACCGTGAGAGCATAGAAACCTCGATAGATACAGCTAGAGACTTAGTTTATATATATGCCATCATGCACATCACTGCTAACTCACCAAGTCTGATTTTATTTCAAAATATTATTATTCTACTTAATTATGTTTAACTTCCAAACACTGATTATTTTTTGTGGATTGCTAAATTAACTGTAAAACCATAAATAGGCATGAATCCAATTCTTTTTCCCAACCAAAGTATTGATAAAATCTTATTTATTTTAAATCAAGTAAGGTTCAGGTTATGAGGGCACAGCACAGAAAAGCACAGCTTCAACTTTACAAATAACAAGGGAGGCATGGCGCTACACCAGGTTTCTGGTTTCTGTTGAAGAAGATAAGGAAATGTTCAGGTAACAGGTTCATAAGATACTTGATGCAGATACAGTTCCTATGGGAGATGTGCCTTTAGTCCCCATGTGCGGAGGTTTCTAAGTGATCTGAAGAACTTTGTGGTGGTTGGGTCACATATAGAAATCTGCCTTCTACATGAACTTAGCAGAAATTTCTTTTGACATTATAATATGATTCAAAGCAATTTTGGAGAAAACATTTTAATGTGTTTCAATTGGATGTGGAATTTAAGAATTCATCTTAAAACAACATCATCCTGAAAATTAGGTGAGAGAAGCCCTGTGATTATTTTCTAAATCTAGATACCAAACATGCTGTATTTCGGTTTAAGAATAGTAAAGCTGGTGCAGTGATGCATGCCTATAATCCAGGCACTTTGAGAGACTGAGGCAGGAGGATCCCTTGAGCCGAGGAGTTCAAGAACAGCCTAGGCAACATAATGAGACTTCATCTCTAAATTTTTTTTTAAGCATTAGCTGGTTGTGATGGTGTGTACACCTATAGTCTCAGCTACTTAGGGGGCTGAGGTGGTAAAATGGCTTGAGCCCTGAAGAGTGAGGCTGCAGTGAGCCATAATTTGAGCCACCGCACTCTAGCCTGGGCTACAGAGCAAGACCCTCTCTCAAAAAAAAAAAAAAAAAAAAAAATGTAAATATGAGTCAATTCCTTTGAGAATGACACTAAAGAAAACTTCTTTTTTCATGCTTTGCTACGTATCTGGTATATGTTACATATTTAGCCTAAAAAAAAGAATGCTTTTAGATTCTCCTTCCAATCTCTTTATCCCAGCCGCTTTTAAAAATAATTGGTCATTCCTTTCACTTACGAAAATGTGAAGAAGTACCTTCCGCCATAATTGTAAGTTTCTTGAGGCCTCCCCAGCCTTGCGGAACTGTGAGTCAATTAAATCTTTTTTCTTTATAAATTACTCAGTCTTGGGTATTTCTTCATAGTAACATGAGAACGAACTAACACAGTAGCTAATCAGGACAAGAAAGGAGGTCACTGTGACTGGAGTACTGTAATTAAAGGTAGGCAAAACTTGATTCGAGGTAAGAAAGTTAGGATGAAATTAGTTCTTTATCTTTTAGTATCCATATGACCTAAATACTTACAATTTGCTTCTTAATTCACTTGAAGTTTATTTAATGCATAAAATTTATTCAGGTCTTTTTTTTTTTTTCAACAAATTTCCCTCCCCAGATCCCACTATAGCATCCTGAATAAATATTCTCTTTCAGTTTAATTTGGCATATATTTCTTACAGAGAGACAGAGAGAGAAAGATTATTTTCACAATATGCTAAACACCACAATTATATAGAATACTTTGTTTATTGCCTTACTCCTTTTTTTTTTTTTTTTTTTTTGAGACGGAGTCTTTCTCTGTCCCCCAGGCCAGAGTGCAGTGGTGCGATCTCAGCTCACTGCAAGCTCCACCTCCCGGGTTCACACCATTCTCCTGCCTCAGCCTCCCGAGTAGCTGGGACTACAGGCGCCCGCCACCTCGCCTGGCTAATTTTTTGTATTTTTAGTAGAGACGGGGTTTCACCGTGTTAGCCAGGATGGTCTCGATCTCCTGACCTTGTGATCCACCCGCCTCGGCCTCCCAAAGTGCTGGGATTGCAGGCGTGAGCCACCACGCCCGGCTGCCTTACTCTTTTTTTGTCATACTTCAAAATGGTATTTAATTTTGGATTTTGACTTATAAAAAATAACTTGTGGCCGGGCGTGGTGGCTCATGCCTGTAATCCCAGCACTTTAGGAAGCCGAGGCGGGCGGATCACGAGGTCAGGAGATCGAGACCACCCTGGCTAACACGGTGAAATCCCGTCTCCACTAAAAATACAAAAAAAAAAAAAAAAAAAAAAAAATTAGCTGAGCATTGTGGCAAGCACCTGTAGTCCCAGCTACTCGGGAGGCTGAGGCAGGAGAATAGTTGAACCCGGGAGGCAGAGCTTGCAGTGAGCCGAGATCAGGCCACTGCACTCCAGCCTGGGTGACAGAGCGAAACTCTGTCTCAAAAAATAATACCAATAATAAAATAAAAATAAAAATAAAAATAAATAAAAAGTAACTTGTAAACTTTTTTCTTCCTGTTCATTACTTAGGTCATTATTTCTTTCCTATGTAACATTGCCAAATAAATAAATACATTTTTAGGGAAGCATTTGTATTTTATATCCTATACATGGTCTTTCAATTTTGTAATTGTAAACTTCTTTTGACTACGTTTCTGAATTTCGCAGTTGCTCTTGACAGCTGTGATCATTGTTAAATTACCTCTATTTTAAGGTATACCTAATAGTTCTTAGTTTACAAATTTGGAAGCTGGTGTACATACACTATGTGTGGTTATCTAAAATACATTTCCATAAAATGATATCCACTTCAATCGCGTTTAGTAACAACCTTTATTAATATTTTACCTGCTTACTAGTTCATCCCCTCCTTAACGTGTATGGTGTGTGTGTGTGTGTGTGTGTGTGTGTGTGTGTGTGTGTGTGTATCACTTACTGTACCACTGGGTGGCGTAATCTTCTAGCACTCTCTTTTCCATCATATATACATGGGATCCTCAAATAAAAGAGGAGGTATATTAGCAGAGGTCCTGTATATTCAGCCAAAAACACCTGAAAATAAAACATGATTTAGATTAAACGATAAAAATAGATGTTTTTAAGGTTCTTTTGTGTCTATGAGTATTAGCCTACTGCATAAATTGGTGAAACAGGTAGATTATTTTGTAACTAGATTAAGTGATATTGCAAATAATGACTTCCTTGGAAGAACCAGGGGGAGAAAGCCTAATATATGTACAGTTAATTTGGAATAAAAATAAAAATTGAATCTAATAAACTGGTTTCTTTCTTCATATATAGTAAAAAAGGAGATTTTATTTTAATAAACAAACGATTATTAATATATTTTTCTGTGTGTTTGCCCAGTCCAATACACACTTAATCTTCTGTATAAACTGTCCCTGTCAATAAATTGAATGAGCTAGAGTATCTTTTTTCTTTTTCTTTTCTTCCCTACCCTACCCTCCATGGGCCTGTCAGCTTGAATCCATTGATTTGACTCTAATTCAAATGGAAACAATTCAGTTTTCTCTATTAGAAATTTTGTATTTTAATTCTAATGAGTCTGGTTGTATGGTTAAAAGAATTAACTTTTGAGTGCTTGAGCTGAGTGGGGGTAACCATATTTGAGCTATAGAGAGACACTAACAATATTTGGAAAGGTAATTGAAAAAAGACCAAGTGATTGCAAAAGATTAATTGGCTAACTGGTCTAAATTTGGTAACTGTTTGATTTTTTAGTGCTAAAATCATGTTAAATTTCCTCTGAAGTATTTAGACAGATAAGGGAAAGTAATTTACTTTGGAGTTTTCAAAGAGAAAAAAAAAACAACTTAACAATAATAAATTTGACTGCCATTAACTATTTCATCTTCATCTGCTACCATTTTTTTTAAGAAAAATTTGAATCTGCATGTTTTGCTCAAAAATGCAGTTAGCTGTCCACATTGGTTAGAAATCATGTTCACAGCTCTGTTGAGAAGATTGTTAGAATGAATAATACATATGCATGGTTTCATATATATTCATATACATATATGTGTGCAATTAAAAGTTTTATATACATACATAATTACACACAAATACATAAATAGTAATTTACATATGGAGGTTTCTTCAGTTATAATTCTGCCTTTTAGAAATATATATATATTTTCTCATGTACCAAGAAAGATTTGTGTGTGAGAAGTAAAAACAATGCAACTTCTGATCAAGTCATTATAAAAATCAATCTCATTTGAGAGACTGTAGTAATTTATGGCTTACAAAATACCCCATTATTCAGATATAAAGAAAATGTTTGCCACTTGTGAATGTGTAATGATAGAATGCCAAAACTCTGGAATAATGAAGAGGGTAATTGTTTTAGTACAGTAAAATGTTTAAAATAGTTATTTCAACACCAATTGATCTAGTGAAGTCAAATTTGAGCAAATTCTCTAAGAATATATCAGGAGTATAAAATGTTGTGTACAATAGTTAACTTGGACCAAGTGTCACTCTTTATTAACTTAATAAAAATGCTAACACAGATCTGAAGTTTCTTCGCATGAGAGGAAATTAAACTATAATCTTATCTCAATCATCTCTCAAAAATAATTCGAGAGCCTACTAGTATATAAAATATGTTTTAGAAGGCTTAATATTTTATAAAGAATATTTTTCTGCTAGAATATGGAGGGTTATGAATAATATGTCCTGAAAGCACTAGAGAATGATAAGTAACTTTTGGACAATGCATTTAAAAAAATTATTTCAGTGCAAATAGAAGAAAGGGGAAAAGACGATTTATTAAACTTAGAAAGTAATCAGAAAATAGTTCAAGATGAAGAAAATGAGGGCTAGATAGACACATATTAATACGGTCTTCTGAAAATGGAACTGGTCTTTTCTACTAAAGGGAAATAAAACAAAATCAAAACCAAATACAATCAAGTAAACAGATAAGCAGTCATATACAAACCAAGTACATCACAAGAACTTACAGACTAGAAACTCCCCTATAATACAGAATTATACTGAAGACTATATTCTAAAGAGGCAGATACACCTTTTTCTTATTTTGAAGACAAACACTATATTGAAATTTCAATTTATTTCTATTATCAAATAGTATTTAAATTTCCTCTTTCAAAAAGTTAACTGTATTAAACTAATCTTCTGTTTTGAATACAAAATTCATTATTTGTACTAGGCAAGCAAGGAAATTGAGTCTTTGAAACCTCAGTGGAATCTTCAACGTGATATATGTACAAATTGAAAAAGGTAATAATCTGCCAGGCGCGGTGGCTCTCGCCTGTAATCCCAGCACTTTGGGAGGCCGAGGCGGGCGGATCACAAGGTCAGGAGATCGAGACCATCTTGGCTAACACCGTGAAACCTCGTCTCTACTGAAAATATAAAAAATTAGCCGGGCGTGGTGGCAGGTGCCTGGAATCCCAGCTACTCGGGAGGCTAAGGCAGAAGAATGGCGTGAACCCGGGAGGCGGAGCTTGCAGTGAGCCAAGATCATGCCACTGCACTCCAGCCTGGGAGACAGAGCGAGACGCCGTCTCCAAAAAAAAAAAAAAAGAAAGAAAGAAAGAAAGAAAAAGGTAATAATCTGCTTAAAAAATACATTGAAACATGGCTGCAACTGTGAATTGGTGAGAGCCCATGTGCTTAAACTGTGCTTAATGCATTTCGTTTTATCTTGAAAAAAAAAATGAGTGCTATCATTATTAGGGCATTGTTGGATTTACTATCTCTTTTTCTAAAATTGCTATCATCAGTTAAAAAAATGTATATTTCAGAATTGTTGAAAACAAAATAAAGTAGTTTTAACCTTAATCTCCTGAAGATAAGGGTGTTGCATAAAGTTTTGGGAGCATTTATCACTTGTAATACAGTAAGATCACTTTGTACTTAATGAATACTGTTGAAGTTAGTATCCTGCTAGATAAAGATTGTGTTTTTTTTGTAGTTTGACATATAAATAACATATAATGGAGATTTCTATTCTAGATAATTCAAACACAGAATACTAATGAGTCTAGTGAGAAAAACTGATCAAAATATTTTAAAAAAGCCTTTTCAGCCTTCAGAGATTTAATGTCATTGAGGAATTAGAAGGTCAAGAATTTTGAAATGGGGGATCCAGAGAAGAGATTGAACCTTGCATAAGAAGCCTCATATGAGCCTGATAAGAACAGATTTTTGGTGGGGCCTGGGAATGAAAAAACAAAAATAGTTGTTCATCATCTCCGAAGGATGAAGGTGGACTCATAAAACTGTCTCCACAGATTCTAAAGCTCAACCTAAAATCATTTCAGTCATTGATTTGATCAAGATGACTTGGATCCAATAATACAATTCATTCATTTAGAAGATGGTAACTTATATTTGAAAGAAGATAAAAATCACCGTAGGTCTCAGCTATCATTAAAATTTTTCACATACATTTTCTGTACTTAGAAATATGCAGGTATACAAAGACCAAACAGACTGTGAGCAAAACCAAGAGAAATAGCAAAAATAAAAATAAAAAAACTGAAGATGCACATGACAGGAATATCAGACACAAACTTTAACAAAAACTATCTCTTATGTGTTAAATGAAAGATAAGGTTGAGATTTTCAGATATGTAAAAACTTTGAAAAGAAAAATATTGAAATGTAATGTAAAATTTAAAAGAAGAATTTAAAGAGAATAATGGACAAGAAATAGTTGAATAGATAATGGTAGCTAATTTTTCAAATTATATGCATGTGTGTATGCGTGCATGAACACATGAAACCACCAACTCAGATAAAACTAAAGCAAGGTAAATAAAAATATGATAATTGTGCATATCATAGTCAAATTACCGATAACAAAACCAAACAAGAATTGTTTAGAAAAGACACATTACTTTCAAAGGAGTAAAGCTGACTTTTCAACAGAAACAATGGAATTCAGAAATTAAAAAAATAAAATATTGTGAAGTCAAGAAAAGAGAACTGCCAACATAAACTTATTTTTATGTAAAAATATTCTTTAACAATAAAAGTTAATAAGGACATGTTAAGGTAAACAAGAATGGAGATAATTCATCAATGACAGAACTACAATAAAACACTAAAGATGTTCTTCAGGGAGAAGGAGACAGATGTAAGTTCAGCATTAGAAGAAATAACTAAATCGCAGCAAAAAGGTTAAGTCTAAAGGATAAGGTATTTGTTAGATAAAATTTTAGTAATGTATTTGGATTTAAGATATATGGAAAATTATATTATACCAAAACCATGAAAATGAGTCAGGAGGAGCTCAAATATAAAGTCATTCAATGTCATATTCAATATTTATGAAGTATTTTTACCTTAGTAAAATCAAATGTAAAAATGTATATTAGCATTTAATATCTCAAGGGTTCACTCTGTAATCTCTTTGGTAACCCCTAGAATTAGTCAAATAGAAGATATAAATACCAAAATAACACAAAGGTAATAGAAAAGACAGCATGACAATTAGTTCAAAATAAGGTAAGAAAAAAAGATAAATAAGGGTTATAGAACACATGAGAAAAATTGAAGAAAATTAGATTTAGAGATTAAAAATGTGGAATTTACAATAAAAATAGGCTATCATTACAGTGTAAAACATAAAACTACTAAACTCATAAGAAAACGCAGGAGAGAACTCCAGGACCTAGAACTAAGTTGAAGGATTCTTATATATGAAAGTAAAAGCATAATCTTTAAAAGAAAACCTTGATAAATTAGATTGCATTAAAATTGAAAACAACTCTTTCAGTGAAAAGTTCTGCTAAGATGATGAAAAGACAAGTTAAAGAAGCAGAGAAAATATTTCCAAACCACATATACAAAGACTCGTATCTACATTACATAAAGAATTCTCAAGACTCAACACTGTATCCCAGATAAATTTTTTAAAAAGTTCATACAAATACCCCTAATATTCATTGCAGCTTTATTTCTTAGTAGCAAAATACTAAAAACCACCCAAATGTAATTCAAAGAGTAAATGGTTAAACAAAGTCCATTACATCCATATAACTGAATACTACTCACCAATGTAAAGGAACCAATTACTGATACAAACAAAAATCAGGATGGATTTCAAGGACACTATGCTTACAGAAAAATTAACATCAATCTCAAAATATTGTTAGAATCCTTTTATAGAGCATTTTCCACATGACAAATATAGGGAGATGAAAAACACATCAGTGGTTACTCCAGGATAGGAAAAAGTGTATGTAAGTATGCGAACAAAAAAGGAAGAAGTTCCTTCTTAAGGATGAAGCAATTCTCTATCTTGACATTGGTGTTAGATACATGAACTTATACAAGGGATAAATTGTATAGAATCACACATTAACTCATACATACATGAATTAATACAAAAATGGTGAAAACTGCATAACTTTAATTAATTAACAGTGTTCATATAATGAGAATTGTTATATTTATTTTCATATTAATCTTTTATCCTAAGTTTTTAGTAAGTTAAATGAGGCAAGATTTTACTCAATATTTTCTAACACACTGTTAGTTGGAGAAAAATATTAAAATCTTAATTTTAACCTTGCTAAATTAGATTATTTCCCTATTATATTTATTATAGGAACAAATGTTCATATTTTTCAATGAACAAGAATGTCATATGTGGTAAAACATTACTTTTGTTGCATAATTTAGTTGATATGAAATGGGTGTAATTGCAATGTAATGTGTATATTTTTAGCATTTAATAGAACTGACTCATTTGGAGCAAAAAGATGTGTGATCCATGGGGTTGATGTAAAAATATCCAGCCTATTTGCAGAGTTCTCTTTGTCACATAGATGATTTTCCTCTCAAACAAGCTATAATTTTCTAGTACAATTGTCAAATAATTCCACTATAGTGTGTTTTCTTCTCAGTGCTTATCCAAGTGATGAAGCTGAAATTTCTAATGATTTAATGGTTTAATGCTGCTCACCCTGACACAATTTCTGTAAACAGAGTTCCCTTTTCGTTGTAAATGTGGACAAAGACCCTGTGAATATTTTAACCTTTGAAGACCAAACACTCTTTTCTAAAATCTCTTTAAGCAAAGGTCTGTAGACATCACATTTAAGTACAGTATTAAAACTTTATTTGCAAATGCATGCATCTTCTATAGGTTGTTTTCTAAACATTAAAATGTGCTTCATAAGAATTCATAAGATTCTAAACTCAATCTTTAGTGGTACAAGTTAGTACTCAAAAGCTCAATATACTTTGGAAAATAAATCAACTTTTTTTTTATTTGATATTCATTTATTTGTTTGTTCAAAAAATATTTATTGAGCTCCTTACTGTACTGCAAACACGACCATAGAACATTGGCAGCTTCTTTTCTCACCTTTGTGGGCATATATACTACTAATTTCTTAAAGTTTTTCACACAGAAAATATTTTCTTAATGAAAACATAAAATAGAACTAATTAATTACATGGGAAATATATCTTAAAAAGAAAGACTGTTAGAAAATATTCACAGATGTAGCAATATTTTAATTAATAAATTTAAAATTAAATTTGTGTTAGATTAAAATTAACAATTAAATATTAATGTATAAATTATCATACCTTTGTAAAACTTACAAAAATTGGTTGTTTAATTGTAAAGAAACAGCTCAAATCACTATGAATGGTAATGTTGATTGTTAATTGTGGCAAAAAGAAAAGTCATTTTGAATAGAAAAATATTAAAAGTAATCACAAATATGGAGTGGAATGTAACTGCAAAGAAAACCTTTCATAGTTTAAATAATACAAATAACAGAAGTTTAATGTAATTGAAAGAAAAGGAGCTCACTATTCTTTGTATATCAAAACTGTTTATTAATTCTTTCACTGCCTCTGTTACTAAATATCATATTAACATTTCCTCTTGCTGTTGAAGCTATTCCATTGATTTATTCTATTACCCATGAGTGTTTCAATACTGTGCACTAGTACCAAGTATTTTCACTGCCTCTTAACCTTCTATGTCTTTTCAATGTAGTCCTCATTCGTCTAATGCCATTTTCAAATACCATGATTTTAACACCTGCTATTTTCCCCCAAAAAGAGCCAAAAGAATATTTTCACAGGCTGAAGGAAGTTTACTTTTTCATGGTCAGTTGCCAAAAGTTTGTTTCTCTGCCTGAGAATCTCCTTTTTAACTGGATATTCTATACTCTTCTCTCCAGTGTCAAAAGAATCTGTGATGTTCCTAGATTACTAGAAGGAAAAGGTAAGGAGATACCATGTAAATAACAAAGCATAGGTGGAGCAGATGAAACCAGCCCAATAGTCCCATAGACAGTAATTTTTGGATAAATGTAGAAATTGACCCCTATTACTGTTAAAGTTTGAAACTTGTATCTGTTCTACCTAAGCTCATTCCTCAGGAGAGAACCTTCAGCCCTCTCAAAAGAGTATCAAAGAACTGAAATTCATCAGATCACCCCACCAGATGCCTCCTTGTCCCTCCCTAGTACCTGTTTTCTTACACATTGTTACATTTCTTCCCTGCTATATAAACCCCTAGTTTTAGTCAGTCAGGCAGATGGATGTGAGACTGAGCTCCCATCTCCTCAGGGGCAGCTTCCAAGTGATGCCTTCTTCCTTGGCAATACTTGTCATCACCATCATTGGCTTTCTGTGCAGTGAGCAGCAGGACCTAGACCGAACCTCTGGTATTTTGGTAACAAAGTTGAAGCTCCCAGTCATAGAGTGGGTTGACTTTAAAAAAAAAAAAAAAAAAAAAAAAGGAACTTATCTTCCTTTTTCAAAACTGTGGTTTTTCTATTGCTCCAATACTTGAGTAGAACTTTGGCCACTGGTCATAGTAAGAATAGAAAATTAAAAATACCTTTCAGTACATTTTGTTTCGCTATGAGTTTATTGATAGAATTAATCTGTCAATAAATTATTTAGAGCAAAATATGAGAAATGTATATTACATTTCAAATTAACACTTACTGTGGTCCAACTGACTTGTTGACCTAGGTCTGTAGCATACAGTGTGACAATGGAGGAAGCTGCAATACTTTGAATGGTAACGTAGTCCTTCAAAAAAGGCCCGCCTAAAATAAAAATAACAAGAAAATTTTATTTTATACAATTTCTTAGCATAACGATAAAGAATTTCTTAGTGTAAAATCAGTAAAAGCTAACGATTAATTTAATATGGAAATTACAATGTACAAGAAATCTTCAAAGTAAAACAAAATGTGAACAATGCCATTTTATAACATATATCTAGCAACTCTTCAAATGCACAGTGGTTTCCCAATACCATCTACCCAAAATTTAGACTACCATTAGTTACTATCCTATTATTTCTGAGAACATGTCATATTAGGACCTAAACAAATAACATACAGGAATTTTTTAAAGTGTAATTTTAGAACAGGTGTGAAGGCTCACATCTGTAATCTCAAAACTTTGTCGAGCTGAGGTGAGCAGATCGCTTGAGCCCAGGAGTTCCAGCTTGGTGACATGGCAAAACCCTGTCTCTACAAAAAAACAGAAAAAAATTAGCCAGGCATGGTGCTGTGTGCCTGTAGGCCCAGCAATTCAGGAGGCTGAGGTGGGAGGATTGCTTGAGCCAGGGAAGTCAAGGCTACAGTGAACTGTGATCGCTTCACTGCACTCCAGTCTGGGCGACAAAGAGACCCTGCCTCAAAATGAAAACAAAACAAAACAACAAAAAGTGTAATTTTGAGTGTTAGTAGAACTACGTCTCAACTACTTTCTAAATGATTTTATAAGAGCATAAATTAGTGGTGGATAGATGAATGGTCCCTCCAAAGCACCAGGAGAATGGCATAATTTATCTTTTTAAAATATATTCTGGATGCTGTGTGAAAAATAGAAAGAAGGGAAGCGAGGTGATTATTTAGGAGACATTTAAAATTAATCCAGCTGGAGCTGATGTTTGTTGGGATTAAGGTGGTACTGGTGAGAATGTTAAAATGTATCAATTGTAAACATATTTGGAACATAGCCTAGATTTAACTTCTTGATCAACTGATTGAAAGGAGAAGATTCAGTGAGGTAAAGACAGTTAGATTTTTGGCCCGAGTACTTAAATGCATTGTAATGTCATTAACTGACATGAAGAAGACTACAGAAAAAGCAAGATCTGAGGGTAAAATTAAGAGTCCTTAAGGTATTTTAAGTGTGTGGTATCTCTTAGACATTCAAGAAAGAACTGACAAATAGGCAGCAGGGTAGAAGTGTGTGTAGATATTTGAAAGTCATTAACATTTAAAACCGTGGGGCTTCATGAGATTGTTTGTGTATTCAGCATGGAAAGAAAGGAATGAAAACACACTAAGGTTTCCAGTATTACAGACTTTAGACATAGTAAGACAAAGATATAACAAAGGTTACTGAAAGGAGCTACTCATAAGATAGAGGTAAAATAAACATAATTGACTCCATTCTTAAAAATAACCATCAGACAAGTCTGGAATGTGTATATGGGAAGATATGTAAAAAAAATCTTTTTAAGCATTATTTATAATAAAATATTTGAAAAACACTTACATGTTATTTAATAAGGTAAGAGATAAATATTTTGTTTTATTTAAAGAAATGTATACCAAGCAGGAAGAAAAATGAGTAGACTAGAGCTCAAATACCAAAATGGATTAATCTCTCAAATATAATCCTATTATTGTTGTTATTATTATTGTTATACTTAACATATGTTATTTGTGATTTATATTATCTACATCATTAAAAGGCATCATTCCAGTCTCTATTTTTGAAATAAATAAAAAAAGTTAATTTGCATCTACCATTAGATGATCTTTCAGAATCCAAGATATCTACTTACATTTATAATTAAAGGTCTTTTAAAAGGAAATGAAAAATATACAATTATTGTATATTACATTTGAAGGCAGAAATTTGATAAATCCACTTTTAACAGCCAGATAATTTAGGTGGTCATGTTAATGTATATGGTTCTCTGGGTACTTTATTGAAAACCATTTCATACTTATCTTTTAGAAATTTCATGTAAATTGATTACTATTTGTAAAATACATACATATATATACATATATAATTACATATAATTTGGTATTGCTTTGAAAATGTGAATGTAGTCCTGTGTTTACCTAAGAACACATGTGTGGTAGTCAGATTTCTTAGATAATCCTCAGGATTTCTGCTACCTGTATAATCCCTGAGGTTCTGCATATGATATAGGCTATTACTCCGTTGATTAAATTATATTGCATGGCTTTAAAACATGAGATTATCTAGGTAGTCCTGATTTATTGCATGAGTTTTTATAATCTGTGTGCAGAAATCAGAGACAGAGGAATTCAGAGATCCAGTGCATTGGGAAGATTCACTGTGCTATTGCTGGCTTGAAGATGGAGAAGGTCAATGTCAAGGATACAGGTGGCCTTTGAGAAAAGACAGCCACCTCTAGGAAGTGACAGCCAGCAAGAACACAGGAACTTCTCTCATGCAACTGCAAAGACCAAACAAACAGACAAACAAACATAAAATGCAAAAGGGTGCTCTCACCATTATTCCATCTGCGATGAGCACCCTTTCTGCAGAAAGTAATAATTGCCTTGCTGAGAGAATTAAATTTATGTTCGAGTGCTATTTCTTTGCAGCACCAGGGAACAAGCATTTCCAACACAAACTCTTCCAATAACACAAAAGAAGATGGAAGTGGCTTTTTGTCAGGAGTCTTCACATGAGAATTCAGTTCAGTCAACACTCTGATTCCAGTCTTATACAATCCTAAGCAGAGAATCAAGCCATAATTTGGCTTCAATCTAATAAATGATAGTTTTTTTATACTGCTAAATTTGTGTAAATTTGTTACATAGCAATACAAAACTTTCGCAATATGGATCAAGGTGAAGGCTTTGATATCAAAATTGTCAGTAGTATTAAGACAAGTATGTATAAGAACAAGAAAATGTTAATAAGGACAAAAAATTCAGCTGGCTTTGTATCACTTGAAAGTGTGCTGAAAATATGTTTCCAATATACATCTATTAGCACCCTTAGAAAAGGGGTTAGTTTCTACCCTTCTATCATGCTTGCCAACTTCAAAGAACAGATCACTGGCATTCTATTTTTAAAATGTGATCCCATGAATATGAGATTTTGAAAAAATGACTTGATAAAATCTAGATGTATCATTAATCATAGCGTTCAGACCCAAGAAAAAGGGACCATTGTCCTTGGCTTTCCATGATTATGTCCCTTATCAAAGGGAGAGGAATATATAGGGCCAAGAGGACAGGAAATACCTAACTAGATCCCATGACATATCTTTCTAGATCATGCTTCAGCCACTTAAGGGCCCTGAATTTCCTGACCAAATTAACACAAGCACAACCTGGTCTTTGGATATTCCCTCCCAAGTATGGGCCTGGAACTGGGGTACACAACAAACCTAGTGGTTTGTCAAGACTATCGTATAAAGGATGTGGATGGAGCTTTGATGTATTGCTTGGAAACAGTGATGGAAAAAAATCTATTTTTTCTATGTAGAAATCCAATCATTTTAAACATTAGAAATTTTCCCAGTCCTTCCAGGACATTATAAAGCATATTAATAAAGGTAGGAATATACAAAATATTTTACTTACCAGATTATATGACAGATTTATTGTAAAAATTGCTGAAATTCTTCCCCATATGCACACCATATACAGTATGACCTTGTAATTCTTCTCAGTGATAGCTGTTCTCATATTCCCACCCCTTGAATATGGGCTAACTAGTGACTTGCAGGACAAGTGATCATTTGCTATTTCCAAACCTGGGCTTCAACAATTCTTTAGTACCTCTGCTCATTTTTATACCTCTACTCCCAGCTTGTGAGTAGTCCAAACTATTTTGCTGAGGGGTGAGAGACCACATTGAACAAAGGGAATTTCATGAAAGTTGTGGTTATTGTAGACCAATCATTCCCTAACAGCCCAGCAGCTCACTGCAGCTGCACTCATGAACCTATCCAAGTTCGGCTAAATATAGCACAGCTCAGCAGAGACACAGAGCTAAAGAACTGGTTAAAATTTTACCCATGAAAATCAATGCTTCTATTTTATTTGTGTTTTAAAGGTTTCTTTTGTGTGAGGAAACTATAGAAGTCTCTAATATTCATATAAGATCAACGATTCTAGCAAGTATATTTTGGGAGCAAATGTATAAATATTAAGACCCTGCTTTGTTTTGGTATTGTCTTTTTTTCTTCTTAATATTAATAGTTATGACTAAGATTGATGGAGCAACTAGCCTGTGCCAATCATCATATGCATTATAAACATATAAACGCTAACACTTTAAAAATGATTTAAGTGATTTTTTTAGTTCTGCCATATAAAAGAAGAACATGTAGGCAAGTAAGTAAGAGAGAGTCAATCAAATGTAGAAATCTGAATCAATCCAAATGAGCTTTGGATTTTGATTTCTTTGCACCATATCTTACTAAATCACTTGACTTTTTTTCAAATACATCATTCCATTTCTTTTTAAGGACACTGCAACAACTATATTTTACTCATCTCACACCTCATCCTGGTACAGTCAACTGGGTAAATAAATTTTGGAGAAAAGGAATATGTCATATTCACCAGAACACTGAACTAACAGAAATTTATCAGTCTCTTATAGTGTCCTTCAAATGGAAGTTACATTTGACAATGTTATCTGTGACATTCTTTGAGGCTTCTTTGTGTAAGAGTCAATTTCATTTCATATATGTCAACATCCATGTATTGAAAGGCACTTATGTGCTGACATGTGCTAGGCCCTATGAAGGCAAAAATAGATGAGACAATAATTTGTCCTTCTTAAACTCTAGGTAGGTGGGAATTTGTCTTGAACATTTGAGCAAAAATAAATTTGAGAGAATAAAAAAAGTGTGGCTCCTAGAAATCTTGCATATTTCTTTGTTTTGAACATACAGTTCTCAGAGAAAGATTAAATGTTTAAGACAGCAATGAAAACACTCGTAACAGTTTTGAGAGATGCAAAGAAATAATCATTTGTCTTTAAGTGCATGTAATACCTCAGAGAGGGCAACCTAAATATTATGAAAAGCAATAGAAAAAAAATTCAACTCATTATTTATGAAAAATTGGGAGATTGAAATTCCTTAAGAGGTACCTCCTATAGATTTACTATTAAAGGCTTTTTCATTCTATCCTGAAAAAAAGTACATGCTACCCACAGCTTTCATTAAAATTTTAAACTCCAAATTTAAAATAAAGTTGATGTAGTGTCAGTAACAGTAATTATTGGTAGGAGCCATTTTTAAGTGCATTTATTGATAAATTTCTTGAGATCATAGGGTTTAAAAATCTGAGAAATTTGAGGTTTAATAGTGGGCATAATGCTTCTTCTCCAAATTCATTAGTTTTGTTCCTTATGTCACTTATTCTGCTTATAACAGCAAAAAGAAAAAGAAAAAATTGAAAAAGCTAAGCATTAACCTTAAGAATATATTATGGGGCAGTAGAATGAGAAGGTGACCAGTTAAAGCTTCACAGATGACCAGTTAAAGCTTCACAAACAAAAATATTTTAGTTTCAGAATCTGCTTCTAAAACTCACAGACAGTGAATATGTAAAAAATACCTATTTGAGACTAAATTATTCATTTATAAAAGTGGAGCTCTAGTTTGTTGGGCGAATCAATTAAATAATACTAATATTTGTATATTTGCAAAGTGATAAGTGAATGTCAGCTTTTGAAAATAGAAAAGGGATTATAAATTAAATAAACACATCAGTGAAAAATGCTTCTTACCACATTCTAGCTGCAGACCAACTCGAGAAGGGTACCACTTTGGACCTATTCAATGAAAAATAACATTTAATTGTCAGAAAAAGTGAAACTATAGCTTTTAAAACTAACTGTTTCCATGGGAAGACAATTTAGATCTAGGAAGTAAATAAAATGGGTTATCTAGTGTCAGAAATAGAAATAGTGGTTACCTTTTGTAGGGTACTGACCAGCAATGACGGATAGTGACTGAGAGAAAGCATGAGGAAAGCTTTAAAAGTGATAAGTTTCTGCTTTTTGATTTTGGGACTTGTTATATAGGTGTGTTCAGGTTTTGGACATGCATCAGGTAGTATGAGCTATGACTTGTGCACTTCAGTCTATGTAAGTTTTTCATCAATAAAAAGCTTGAACATATTTTATTTAAAATTGGGAACTTTAATCTCATTTCAAATTCATCTAATATTTGCACCTGAAATTGGGTTATTTTCTCTATCAAGAGTAAATACTAAGATGTCTATCAGAATTATATGTATCATTGACTTTTAATATTATGAGTTTATTGGTCATAGCAGAAGCATCACTTGAAATTTTCTCTTTGTACTACCATTAGGAATAAAGAGAGCACTAAATAATTCTGTCTCTATAGAAAAATCAAGTCATCTTTATTATACACTGCCATAATGAAGAGTTGATTCACAATTATCAGAATACAACTTTATCTTAAAATAAATTCTATACCATCGTTTTAAAGTCTCCATTAAAAGTTTACTTCTTAACTTTGAGATTAAACTTTAAACAAATTTACCACACGTATAATAAATTTTTAAAAGAGTATTTTTAAAGGAATTTTCCACAATTATCTTCTTTTTTTTCAATACATTCATGGGAGAAAGCAGAGATGACTCAGGACTAGAAAGGGATGAGAGTGCTTCATGGAAATGAGAAACCATGGGCAGAGCCTCTATTAATAGGTAATATATTACTAGTTGAAAGAAAAGAGGAAGTTCGGATGAAAAATATATGTGGGTAATTTTAAGAATATATTGTATGTTTTACCTTCTAAAGTCTATTACGTGTGGGTATTGTAAATGCATACACTGACATAAATTTAACTATCTAGAAAATATGTTATTTTCCTAAAACTAGTAAATCAAAACATAAAACATAGCTGAGAGATGCTACTTAGAGATAATTAGCTCCGTGACTTTCTATAGCCAAGTAATTTTATTTGGTTAAAAATTATATTGCTTTGATTACAACTTTTCAATGCATTTACAATAATAATAAATAAATACCCCAAATATAGCCGTGATATTAAAAGTCAAATTAATATACTCAATTATTAGTACTTTTTAAATAATAAATATTTGTAAGATTGAATATAGTACAATAAATGTTGAAAGTCCACAGAATGATACATAAAACTCTTATTCTATTTTATAAGGGAAAACTGAGGGTTCTACTTTACTATTTTACTGTACTATTGAGGAAAGAGAAAAAGGAGAAACTAAAAATGAGGAAAAAAATCAGAGAAACATCTATCATGGCTTAAAGTAACCAAAATATGTTTATATGCTACCTAAAATAATAAAGTCATAATGTGCTGCTTAGCAACACCTGACTATGCATTGAATGCAACAATGTTAGAAGAACTGTGAAGTGTCTGGAAGTCTTAACAAATTTACAGAAATAAAACCTGCCAGTTTATTTTCTGAAATATGAACACTAAAATGAATTGAATGTTGTCTTTTGTAATTCTAAGACCTTACAAAACTCCTGTTTGGAACTGAACATTAGCGACCTCTTAAGGATACTTAATGATTGACAGGATATATATGGTCATTGCACATGTGGAAATTTAATTCCATATTGATCAAAAGTTCAAATGTTGATAGCCCGTAGGGTGGTGTTAACATTATAATAGGAGTAAAATATATCTCAAGTAAAAAAGATGTTCATTAATGTTAAACTTTAATTAATCAGCTGAGCGTGGTGGTTCACACCTGTAATCACAACACTTTGGGAGGCCAAGACAGGAAGAATACTTGACCCTTGGAGTTCAAGACTAGCCTGGGCAATATAATGAGACTGTCTCTACCACAAATAAAAGTTTAATTAATCACAAAACTTTATCCCATAGAAAGAAATAACAAAGGTGAATATCACTGAATTCATATTAGACTATAGCTGATCCTCCCCCCAAATAAAGTGATTAATGGGAGAAAACATTCTAGTTGTCAAGAAAAACAGAATTATATTCGTTATTAACTAAATTTGAAGCATGCAGTCAATACAATCAGAATGGCAGTTCTATTCTAAACAAATACCACACCCTAAAGATGAACATATTTTATTTCTGGCAATATAGACACTGCATGTAACTATTATTCTTAGATAAAATATAACTTTTATGCATAGAGATCACAAGACAAAAAAGGAAAACCCAATTATAGGAAATAATCAAGAACCTGAGAAATAATTCAGTAAGTTTTGAGGTTTACACAATTTCTTTGGTTTTCTTGCCCATTGGGAATCTATATAAAGCCCAAGGCCAGTACTAGTGTTGGTATTGATTCCTACGCACAGATGCACATATTTAATTAAAAGAGAACTAGAAAGAAATTCACCTCCAGTACAGGTAAAATATGTCAATCTCTGCCTGTTCAAAGATAGAAAATGTATATCCCCTGAGAATTTGTAAACAGCCACTGGTGCCATATTAGGTTTTGATGCTTAAGTATGTATTATAATATTACTGTCAGGTTTTTGGAATACTCTCATTGAAACTTTAGTAGTGTTCCGCTAATGGTGGTCTCAAGCTGTAATACTTCTGGGACATCTGGCCCTAGAAAAAATAACCCACTGGAAGACTATGCATTCAGTTTAGGTAACCTAGCTTAAAACCCTCAAGTAGGTAAACTTACAATTTAAGTTTTAAAAATCATATGAAAACTAATCCACCATCAGACAGTGTCCAGGGACATGATAAATAATAAGATTAACTCAAGAGAACATCATAAATATGGAATCTCATAGAAAGTCACCTAAATCACTTAAAGATGATTGGAAGATTTAAAATAAAGAATCAAAAATATTAGAAAAACATGGTACTGCAAAAACCTACAGGATTTTTTGAGAAAAGATCAAATAAAATTTATTGAAATAAAACCTTTTGTACCTTATGATTAAAACGTAATGGAATGATAGTGTAGTCATGCAGAACAAACAGAAGAATTAGTCAATGAAAGGATGAGCCTGAAGAACCTACTCAGAAAGCAGAAAGATAAAGGGATTCAGAAAATATGAAAGATAGATTAAAAGAAATAGGGACCAAAATTAAATGATATAACATGTTCACAGGCATCCACAATAATAAGCAAAAAAAGTCCATTAATTGCAATGACAAACTACATATTCCATCTCATCCATCCCTCCTGCTGAGAACAACTGAAAAAGTATGAGAAAATATTTTATCAAAATCTCCACAGAGTGGTTAAGAAAAATAAAAAGAATTAGGGAACCAAGATCTGGGAGACAGGAGAAGCTGAGAAAGCTGAGTCTAGCAACTATCCTTAGCCACATTCCCCTAAGGGTATCTGTTTATATTGGAAGAAGGAGCTAAGAGGCGAGGAAGCTGAGCAGGGCTTTTCACACACCTATGAGCCTAATGGGACAAAAATCAAACTTTATGCACAAAGAGAAGCCCTGGTAAAAGTCCACAATTTCAGTCGTTACCCTTAAATAAGGATGAATCAGAAATCAATCAATTCTTAAAGGAAACTAAGCGCAATTTTGAGTCATCTCCATCCCTGTTTGAATTAAAGTGATCTGTAACCTCCAAAGTCCAGCCTTACTGCTGGCAGAGGCAAATGTAAATCTTCTCTGGAAGGAGATCGCTTCTTTATTCAGACCCTATAATTATCTCTAAATTTTTTCATATATAATACCAGGCCTCAATAAAATAGAACGAAGAATGCTAGAAGACAAGACATGATGAAAAACCAGGGGGAAATTAAAAAGGTATTATAGAGATTCACCAACAATTCAGATAAAGTTTTCATACACAATTAAGAATAACTATGATTGATATAAACATAAAATACAAGACAGAATTATTTGGAAATCTAGAAACTATGGAAAGAAACACAGACATTTTGGAACTGCAAAGTATAGTAAGTGGGTTTATGAGATATCATTTAATGGTAGAGAGAAAAATAGTGAACTGGAAGTTGGAAGAAAATATCCCAACTAAAGCAAAGAGAGATAAATATGTGGAATGGGAAAGGTGTAGGATATATACATGATGAGCAATGAAAAAGTACATCATTCTAATATATGTGAAACTGAAGTGTGAGAATAAAAAAGTTAAAGAAAAGTGAAAAAGCTATATATTGAATGATATGATGGCTGAGAGTTTTCCAATACTGGCAAAATATATCAAGATAAATATTAAAGAATTACTGTAAATAACTGTATAGATATATAAAATAAAATGTACACATACACATATATTGATATATAATTAAAGACATGTGATGACAAGATCTATATACTGAATACATATGTAATGAAAACCAGATGTAAGTATATAATTGCTAAACCATTTGAAACAATAATAGAAAAATATTTTTAAAAAACAGATTAAAAAACAAAAAATGTCATAAATATTACCAACAAATGAATGGCAATTAAATTAATAGACGAGTTCTAAAGAGCAATATAAGATATTGGCCAAATAGCTTTTAAATAAAACACTATTGAAAGAAAATGTAAAATAAGGGCAAGTTTAATTAGACTAACAAGTCTTACTGTCAATAGAACACGTCTTTCCATCATTAGATTAACATCTAAAGGACCAATTTGAGAAAAAGAAGTTGATTTCAAGAGAAAGCAATGAGATGATGAAATAAATAAAACAATATTGAGCAAAATTCTGGCATGCATATGGATAATTCTATACAAAAAAGCAGAATATCTTATAATTTGATTATATACAATATGATTATAATACTACTAATAATGTATGTGCATATGCAAAAAATATATACAACCATAATGTACAAAATGGGAAGTATTCTTTGACTTTAAACCATCCTGCAAATTTAGGAAGAATGCACAAAACAAAATTAAGGAATAGGAAGTATTAGTTGGGGAATGGAATGCTAAATAGGAAGTGTCATGGCATGAGAGAATGTCCTGTGTAAATTGCATTGTCACTTTGAATATGTTATTTTATTAGAATTGTTATACTCCTTCTAAACAGTGGAAGCCTACAGACCTAAGAAAAGGGGCAGGCACATGAATTCTTGTCTTTCTTCTTAAGTAATAAACATCAAATATTACCCAAAATTCTTCCTTGATGTGCTAAAGATATTGGCTGCTGATTTAATATTGTTAAATTAGCTGGGTTTATTTTGTTAAAAAAGATTCATTTAGTACAATACTTCACTGGGATTAAATAGACCATTTTATTCTCTGTAAACCATTTCTTTGCAGTCTTGTAAATGCTACCTACATAATTAAGTGATCAAGCCAGAATGAAACCAAGGATGCCAGTGAGACATTTAATGGTTTAGTATGAGATGTATGATAGTGTTTATCTATCTGCAAAATGAGAAAACTATTTCCGCTCTCATTCTCAACAACTAAAAGTGTTTAACACTGAAACCAGCACCAATCAATGTCTATAATTTTGCTGACCTTGAAAAACAATGCAACTGCTAAAGAGTTTACTTTTACAAAGATAGAGTGCACTAACACAATATAATCAGCAACTGCAGAAATAAGTTTCTATAGGAAAACAAAGACATGCTTCTGGAAATGGAAAATTTTAAAGCTGCACAAAGTCTCTGAATTATACAATAAAAAATAGGATGAAGGAAGGATGCATAAAACAACAAGCTGGTTGCCTGTGATACGAAGCACAAAGCAAGAATTAAGTGGGACAGGAAGACAGATTGCAACCAAACTATTTATTTATGCTCACTTGCTAAAATTTGTAACCAGTGTGCTCACTGAATTACCCAACATCATCTAAGGAAGAAGCAAGATTGGTCATCATACCTATGTCCCCATTTACATTAGATACTATCCGCTGTGCTAGTCTCCCAGAGGACCCTTTAACTCAGTGACTGTCCTCCCAATTTTACTTTGCAGAAATAGTAATCAGACCTGATTGTCCACCTCTTCATACCTTCTCAGATTTTCCAACATACTTTAAGGCAGGGGTCTCCAACCCCTGGGCCACAGAGCAGTCCTGGTCCCTGGCCTATTAGGAACCTGGCTGCACAGCACATGGTGAGTGGTGGGCATGTGAGCAAAGCCTCATTGGTGTTTACAGCCATTCCCCATTACTCACATTACCATCTGAGCTCTGGCTCCTTGTCAGATAAGTGGCAGCATTAGATTCTCATAGCAGCACCTACCCTATTGTGGACTGTGCATGTGAGGAATCTAGGTTGCATGCTCCTTATGAGAATCTAATGCCTAATGGTCACTATCTCCCATTACCCCAAGAGGACACTGTCTAGTTTTAGGAAAACAAGTTCAGGGCTGCCACTGATTCTACATTTTGGTGAGCTGCATAATTATTTCATTATATATTACCATGTCATAATGATAGAAGTAAAGTGCAAAATAAATGTAATGTGCTTGAATCACCATGAAACCACTCCCTACCACCCCCCGTGTGTGGAGAAATTGCCTTCCATGAAACTGGCCTCTGGTGCCAAAAAGGTTGGGGACTGCTGCTTTAGGGCACTCATGATCTGTCTTCTAAATCATCAAATTCCACTCCAAAGAGTCCTTCATTGTCCTGCTATGATATAAAACTTTTCTTCCTCTTCTTCAACTAGTATTTATATTTCATAATAAATTTACATGATTGTATGTCAGAAAGAGTATTAGGAGTCTTTTTCTTATTAAATGCTGCTTCAAAAATATTTGTTTTCTTGATTTGCATATGTTGGACCAGCCTTGCATCCCAGGGATGAAACCCACTTGATCATGGTGGATAAGCCTTTTGATGTGCTGCTGGATTCGGTTTGCCAGTATTTTATTGAGAATTTTTGCATCGATGTTCATCATGGATATTGGTCTTTTTTTTTTGGTGGTTGTGTCTCTGCCAGCCTTTGGTATCAGGATGACGCTGGCCTCATAAAATGAGTTAGGGAGGATTCTCTCTTTTTCTATTGATTGGAATAGTTTCGGAAGGAATGGTACCAGCTCCTCTTTGTACCTCTGGTAGAATTCAGCTGTGAATCCGTCTGGTCCTGGACTTTTTTAGGTTGGTAAGCTGTTAATTATTGCCTCAATTTCAGAGCCTGTTATTGGTCTATTCAGAGATTCAACTTCTTCCTGGTTTAGTCTTAAGAGGGTGTATGTGTCCAGGAATTTATCCATTTCTTCTAGATTTTCTAGTTTATTTGCGTAGAGGTGTTTATAGTATTCTCTAATGGTAGTTTGTATTTCTGTGGGATTGGTGGTGATATCCCCTTTATCATTTTTTATTGCATCTATTTGAATCTTCTCTCTTCTTTATTAGTCTTGCTAGTGGTCTATCAATTTTGTTGATCTTTTCAAAAAAACAGCTCCTGGATACATTGATTTTTTGAAGGGTTTTTTGTGTCTCTATCTCCTTCAGTTCTGCTCTAATCTTAGTTATTTCTTGCCTTCTGCTAGCTTTTGAATGTGTTTGCTCTTGCTTCTCTAGCTCTTTCAATTGTGATGTTAGGGTGTCAATTTTAGAACTTTCCCGCTTTCTCTTGTGGGCATTTAGTGCTATAAATTTCCCTCTACACACTGCTTTAAATGTGTCCCAGAGATTCTGGTATGTTGTGTCTTTGTTCTCACTGGTTTCAAAGAACATCTTTATTTCTGCCTTCATTTTGTTATGTACCCAGTAGTCATTGAGGAGCAGGTTGTTCAGTTTCCATATACTTGAGCAGTTTTGAGTGAGTTTCTTAATCCTGAGTTCTAGTTTGATTGCACTGTGGTCTGAGAGACAGTTTGTTATAATTTCTGTTCTTTTACATTTGCTGAGGAGTGCTTTACATCCAACTATGTGGTCAATTCTGGAATAGGTGTGGTGTGGTGCTGAGAAGAATGTATATTCTGTTGATTTGGGGTGGAGAGTTCTGTAGATGTCTATTAGGTCTGCTTGGTGCAGAGCTGAATTCAATTCCTGGATATCCTTGTTAATTTTCTGTCTCATTGATCTGTCTAATGTTGACAGTGGGGTGTTAAAGTCTCCCATATGCAAATCAATCGACATAATCCAGCATATAAATACAATCAAAGACAAAAACCACATGATTATCTCAATAGATACAGAAAAGGCCTTTGACAAAATTCAGCAGCCCTTCATGCTAAAAACTCTCAATAAATTAGGTATTGACGGGACGTATCTCAAAATAATAAGAGCTATTTATGACAAACCCACAGCCAATATCATAATAAATGGGCAAAAACTGAAAAGCATTCCCTTTGAAAACTGGCACAAGACAGGGATGCCCTCTCTCACCGCTCCTATTCAACGTAGTGTTGGAAGTTCTGGCCAGGGCAATTAGGCAGGAGAAAGAAATAAAGGGTATTCAATTAGGAAAAGAGGAAGTCAAACTGTCCCTGTTTGCAGATGACATGATTGTATATCTAGAAAACCCCATCATCTCAGCCCAAAATCTCCTTAAGCTGATAAGCAACTTCAGCAAAGTCTCAGGATACGAAATCAGTATGCAAAAATCACAAGCATTCTTATACACCAATAACAGACAAACAGAGAGCCAAATCATGAGTGAACTCCCATTCACAATTGCTTCAAAGAGAATAAAATACCTAGGAATCCAACTTACAAGGGATATGAAGGACCTCTTCAAGGAGAACTACAAACCACTGCTCAATGAAATAAAAGAGGAGAGGGCACAAACAAATAGAAGAACATTCCATGCTCATGGATAGGAAGAATCAATATCGTGAAATGGCCATACTGCCCAAGGTCATTTATAGATTCAATGACATCCCCATCAAGCTATCAATGACTTTCTTCACAGAATTGGAAAAAACTACCTTAAAGTTCATATGGAGCCAAAAAAGAACCCACATTGCCAAGACAATCCTAAGCCAAAAGAACAAAGCTGGAGGCATCATGCTACCTGACTTCAAACGATACTACAAGGCTACAATAACCAAAACAGCACGGTACTGGTACCAAAACAGAGATATAGACCAATGGAACAGAACAGAGCCCTCAGAAATAATACCACACATCTACAACTATCTGATCTTTGACAAACCTGACAAAAACAAGAAATAGGGAAAGGATTCCCTATTTAACAAATGGTGCTGGGAAAACTGGCTAGCCATATGTAGAAAGCTGAAACTGGATCCCTTCCTTACACCTTATACAAAAATTAATTCAAGATGGATTAAAGACTTAAATGTTAGACCTAAAACCATAAAATACCTAGAAGAAAACCTAGGCAATACCATTCAGGACATAGGCATGGGCAAAGACTTCATGTCTAAAACACCAAAAGCAATGGCAACAAAAGACAAAATTGACAAATGGGATCTAATTAAACTAAAGAGCTTCTGCACAGCAAAAGAAACTACCATCAGAGTCAACAGGCAACCTACAGAATGGGAGAAAATTTTTGCAATCTGCTTATCTGACAAAGGGCTTATATCCAGAATCTACAAAGAACTCAAACAAATTTACATGAAAAAAACAAACAACCCCATCAAAAAGTGGGCAAAGGATATGAACAGATACTTCTCAAAAGAAGACATTTATGCATTCAACAGACACATGATAAAATGCTCATCATCACTGGCCATCAGAGAAATGCAAATCAAAACCACAATGAAATATCATCTCACACCAGTTAGAATGGAGATCATTAAAAAGTCAGGAAACAGCAGGTGCTGGAGAGGATGTGGAGAAATAGGAACACTTTTACACTGTTGGTAGGACTGTAAACTAGTTCAACCATTGTGGAAGACAGTGGGGCGATTCCTCAGGGATCTAGAACTAGAAATACCATTTGACCCAGCCATCCCATTACTGGGTATATACCCAAAGGAATATAAATCATGCTGCTATAAAGACACATGCACATGTATGTTTATTGCGGCACTATTCACAATAGCAAAGACTTGGAACCAACCCAAATGTCCAACAATGATAGACTGGATTAAGAAAATGTGGCACATATACACGATGGAATACTATGTAGCCATAAAAAATGATGAGTTCATGTCCTTCGTAGGGACATGGATGAAGCTGGAAACCATCATTCTCAGCAAACTATCACAATGGCAAAAAACCAAACACCACATGTTCTCACTCATAGGTGGGAATTGAACAATGAGAACACTTGGACACAGGAAGGGGAACATCACACTCTGGGGCCTGTTGTGGGGTGGGGGGAGGGGGGAGGGATAGCATTAGGAGATATACCTAATGTAAATGACATAAATGATGAGTTAATTGGTGCAGCACACCAACATGGCACATGTATACATATGTAAGAAACCTGCATGTTGTGCACATGTACCCTAGAACTTAAAGTATAATAAAAATATATATATATATGGAAAAATATTTGTTTTCCATTTTCGTTGTGGAATGCATATCACTAGACTTTACTATCTAATATTATTTCTTCTAATTGCTATGTGTAATGTTCTTTCCACCTAAATCACTGATCATATTAGCACAGCACATCCTCTTCTCCACTATTTACTTATCAATGTTGATGATTTTAACATCACTTTAATTTTCTGCCCTTTAGGTACTTGATCTACTCAAATCTGAAGATTCTCTGTTCTGCAACTCTTTCCCCATGTCTAATACTAAGAAATGCACTACCCCCAAACTAGAGATTTCAAGTATCTTACTTCTTATTATCACCAACTCTCCTTTCGGCTTATTTACACTAATAATTCTCTCTAAAACATTCCTTGATTTTCCAAGAATTATTCTACTATTTTCACGATCATAAATTCCTCGTTTCTCCTAAATTTCATGCTATTCTGGACTAAATTATAGGATCCATAACAAATCACAACCTGAGGAACGTACCTACTTTACTTTGCCCTCTTCTCTCTTGGTCTCACTATGAGCAACCGTAAACCTCGTTTTACTCAACTATTTGACTTTCTGAGTTACTGAATTACTCTATACAGAGAGAATTTTCCTGATACTGATGGCAGCATCAGGTCATCTGTAGAGGCTGTTGCCATCATGCCAGCTGCAGTAGGGAGGTAAAGCCAGGACTGCATGCTCCATGGAGCTGGCAGAAGCCAGGAAAAAGTGGGAGTCTCACCCCTTATAAGTATGGGCAGGAGTTCCCTGGGTTCTTCTGCAGCCATCCAAACTGTGGCTGCAGACTCCAGCCTCTCACTCCATGGAGCAGGCATGACAATCACCCCACCGAACACAGCTGCAGCCCCCCAAATCATGGCTGCAGGCCCAGGAATCCCTGAACTCTCAGAGGTCTGGGGAGGCCCTGCTGCCTTCACAGGCTTGAAAGTGTCTGCTCCAGCTGTCTGGCTTCTCTCTGCTTTCAGTGCCCACTCCAATTTCAGAGCAAAGTTGGGACCAAGCCCGGGCACTGTGACAGCCCTACCGGGTTTGTGCACACTTGGAGCAGTGCTGACACACCAGCCCCCTGCTGCCTGCTGCTCTAGCCCCCTCTGGACTTTGGGCACTGACAAGCAAGGGAGGAAAGCCATAGGGGTACTAAGGGCAGCTTGGCACTGGCATGTAGATGCCCCTTGGCATGAACAGCCTGGGCACCATAAACAGCAGTAGGAAGGAGACAGGCTCCTGGGCAGAGGGGGCCAGTTCCTGGTGAGGCCCCATCTTCAGGCCGTGAAGTGCCTGAAGGATGGGGACCCAGCTGCCAGTCTCACAGACTGGGATGTGAACTTGTGGTGTCTTTTCTGGGCCCTCCCTTGGCTGCCTATGGACCAATCAGAGTACACTTCCTTCCATCTGAAGCCCATAAAATCCCCAGGCTCAGGCAGAGCTGAGGAGAGGTGGGAACTACCAGCTGCAGAGAGGAACAACCCACTCCAGGGCCTCCTCTTTGCTGAGAGCTTGGAAGACAGCAGGATGACCTGCTTGCAGTGGAGAACAACCCATTGCAGGACCTCCTCTCTGCTGAGAGCTGCAGAGATGATGGGACAACCTGCCCATGGAGAGGAGCTTCCCACTCTAGGGTCTCCTCTCTGCTAAGAGCTGAACACTTGTTGGGAGACCCTGGTGGCAGAAAGGAGCTTCTCCCTATAGGTTTTCTCTGAGCTGTTCTATTGCTCAGTCCGAGCTCCTCTTCATCTTGCCCATCCTCCACTTGTCTTCATACCTCATTCTTGCTGCTTGCGGGACAAGAACTCAGGATCCACCAAACAGCAAGGCTAAAAGAGCTATAACAAAAATGGAGCTGAAGGCCAGGCAAGGTGGCTGACACCTGTAATCTCAGCACTTTGGGAGATTGGGGTGTGTGGATCACCTGAGATCAGGATTTGAGACCAGCCTAACCAACATGGCAAAAACCCATCTCTACTAAAAATACAAAAATTAGCTGGGGGTGGTGGCACATTCCTGTAATCTCAGCTACTTGGGAGGCTGAGGCAGGAGAATCATTTGAACCTGGGAGGCAGAGGTGAGGTTTCAGTGAGCTGAGATCACATCATTGCACTCCAGCCTGGGCGACAAGAGTAAAACTCCATCTAAAAAAAAAAATGGGGCTAAAACATCCCCCTTGCTTGCCACTTTGCAGGTGAAGAGAAGGAGAGAAAAGCTGCAGCCCTTCAGGGAGCCCAGACCTGGGAGCTTCCGGAGCCAGGCCTGTGACTCCCTCTTTGGGCCCCTGTGGTTGCTGGCATTTCTAAGCTTCTGGGTGCTATCGCACTCCCTGGTGACAGCTGGGGAAGCAGCTTGTGGTGTGCCTGGTCCAGCTGCAGCCTCACAGAGAGCTAACACCCATGCTGGCACCTGGAGGTGTCTACCCTGTGGCAGGAGCCAGCATGTCTGACTGTGGAGTGGCCTGATCCAACACTCACTCACACACCCCTTGTCACTCCACATCTGACTTCAGTTTCCCTTCGAGGTGTGGGATCCAGGCCAGTAGCATTAGCTCAGTGCAACCCGCCAGGCCGAGTGGGCAGAATGAGCCCAGCAGGCCCAAGGAAAACTCAGGCAAAGGCATCACTAGCCACAAGTTTCCAGCCAGAAAAGCAACACCCTAAAAATCTCATAAAAATACTGCCAGATGGAGCAGATCCTAGTATTTTCTGCCTGTTATTGTTTCCCCACTTCCCTGTTTTTGGTCTTTATATCTGAAATTACTTATGTCTATTAAGATTTTTAGTGTATATTTCTCATTACTGTTGTGAAATCTCCATGAGAACAAGTACTCTGGATCATTTTGATCACCACTAGTATATGCAGTGATTGGAGGACTGCATGACACTGAAGAATGTGTGATGTGATTTTATAATATTTAAATAGATGCATGGCCTTTTTTAGAAGAAGACTTGGTAGTAGTTTTATATATATATGTGTGTGTGTGTGTGTGTGTATGTGTGTGTGTTTATTTATATTTATATATACCATGATTTTAGTTAAATGTGAGACTGTTACTTATAATCCTTTCCCTATCTGAAGAGAAGGTGATTACTGCTTAACCACCAAAGTCTGTCCACATTCACTGTGCTTAAAATCTGAAATTATACTCTGTTGTTGTTTTACTATTCTCAGGTAAATGATTTCCATGAATCTTAGTGTTCTCATCTGTGAAACAAACAATAAAAACAAAAATAAATGGAGGCCACAAAAGTATCTATCTATTCAGGACACTGTGAGGAATAAATGTAATAATATGTCAAATTACAAAAAAATTATTAAGAACTCATTAAATATACTATTAAATTATAGTTTTAAAGCAACATTAAAAACTTTTGGTCTTTTGTATAGGTGGAAGCATTTCTGCTAAAACATGATATATGCATTCCTGAGACACGTTTTCTGAAAAAATAACACTATGAAAATACAAGGTTATAAAAACATAAAGTTAGGGAAAGATTAGTTAAAATCTTTACAACTCTGTGTTGTGATCACTAACAAAACCAGCAATAGTCATAATAAAAAATAATAGTACAGTTAAAATTATGTTTCTAATAAAAAATTCAACAGAAAATATAGTTCGCCTTCTTTAAAAAAGGGGGAATAAAGGGTGATGAAAATGTGTGTAAGAATGAGTTTCCAGTGCTTAAATTAACAAAGATAAAGGGAAATTAGACAAAATACATTTCTAAGACAGAGCACCTGGCCAAAGGAGCTTGGTAAGAAATAGATATTGTGTTACAGTGTATATTAATAGCTTATATCTCTCCGTGTTTATGTTGTATAGTTTGTGCTCAGCTAGTGTTACTTGGTGGTGCAAAATTATACCGTGCTCAAAGAAAGGGTTATAAACAATTGTAAATTCCACATCATACAGATACCATTACCCTATTTACCAATTTTGCACGAGTTAATTAAAGTTATAGAGACAAATAAAGCAAACTATATAACCAAGTAAACATATTCTTACAGTCAAATGTAGTTGTTGCTCAACAGGAAAGAAATCAAAGAAACATTTATCATGATATCCCTCAAAGCATTAAATGGATATTTATTTACTGTCACTAAGATAAACATGCACACACACACAGACACACACACACACACACTTACTTAAAACATTCTTTCCAGGCAAATTTAATGCTTTAACAAAAATAAATTCTGGTAAATAGAATTTTATTCATCTCATTCAACCTTGTTATGGGGAAAATACTTTCTTGCTACAAATTATTCAACAGTTAGGTTTCTACTCATGGAAGAATGATTTTCTTTCAAAATCTTGCTGGTTGATTGTTGATACATCAGTTTGCCAAAAGATTAACCTCAGCTACACACTTTAGAGCCACGGAGAGAAAAAATAAAGTATGAACAAAATGTCATGGCTTGTGGAGAACATTTTAACCTGCTTTCATTTGTAATCTATAGAAAGCTTTTTAAAAAAATACCAGAAAACATAAAATTTTTTAAAAAATAAATACTAATAGATGAGAGGAAGGGGTCTATCCCCACCCTCCCCCACAGTAATCTGTGTATAAATATCTGTGAAATGTATAAGTGAATCCAATGCAAACCAGCTAGGCTACCATTTGCATTGATTTGTTTTTAAATTGTCAGCATTTAGAATAGGGAGTAATAGGACAAAATCATAGGAAAAAACTCATATATATATACTCACACATATACATATATTATAGCTCCATATGTAACATATTTATACATATAAGAAGATACAAATATAATCTCTATTTATATCTCTATATAACCTATGTCTATATCTATCTATAAGATTCTATATCTATACATCTATCAAATTTTATTGATATATGGTAGATAGATAGATATAAAGACATGATATTTGATGTTATATTTGTTTAGTTTTGATATAGGAGTCTGAAATTCCTGGTGCATTTTTGAGAAGCTCTGTCTTGTGAAAAAAACACAATTTATGACATTTTATATAAATTATGGAAAAGGTAGCATCTGGAGTTATTTGCATTCAGATTGGAAAGTAGAATGAGGTGAGAGACTTTACACTTGCTTACTATTCAAATGCACAAACATTAATGGTGAATGTTGAAAATGGTGCCTGACATTTAATTTAAATTTAAAACAAAGTGTAATTTAAAATTAAGGTGTAATTTAAAACAAAGCTCCTATGTGAAATGTAATGGCTTTAAGGCTTTGAATGAAACTACATGCTACCAACCATAGCTCTCAGCAAAGAGGAATTGGTAAGAGAAAACAGAAAAACAAAATGACAATCTGAAAATGTTTCAGATAGATTTTTATTCTCCATCTTGTTTTTTGTTTGTTTGTCTGTTTTTGTTGTCTTAAACAATAAGACATTTATTATTTCACACACCAGGCCAATGTGAGTCAGGTAGCTCTTGACTGAGTGACATGGAGGTTAAATCAATCCATCACAAGTCAAGTGAGATTAACATTGTCCATAAAGAAGTTAAAGGTTTTCTGGCCATCAGAGAAATGCAAATCAAAACCACAATGAGATACCATCTCACACCAGTTAGAATGGCGATCATTAAAAAGTCAGGAAACAACAAGTGCTGGAGAAGATGTGGAGAAATAGGAACACTTTTACACTGTTGGTGGGACTGTAAACTAGTTCAACCACTGTGGAAGTCAGTGTGGCAATTCCTCAGGGATCTAGAAATACCATTTGACCCAGCCATCCCATTACTGGGTATATACCCAAAGGAATATAAATCATGCTGCTATAAAGACACATGCACACGTGTGTTTATTGTGGCACTATTCACAATAGCAAAGACTTAGAACCAACCCAAATGTCCAACAATGATAGACTGGATTAAGAAAATGTGGCACATATACACCATGGAATAATATGCAGCCATAAAAACGATGAGTTCATGTCCTTTGTAGGGACATGGATGAAGCTGGAAACCATCATTCTCAGCAAACTATCACAACGGCAAAAAACCAAACACCACATGTTCTCACCCATAGGTGGGAATTGAACAATGAGAACACATGGACACAGGAAGAGGAACATCACACACCGGGGCCTGTTGTTGGGTGGGGGAGGGGGGAGGGATAGCATTAGGAGATATACCTAATGTTAAATGATGAGTTAATTGGTGCAGCACACCAACATGGCACATGTATACATATGTAACTAACCTGCATGTTGTGCACATGTACCCTAAAACTTAAAGTATAATAATAAAAAAGAAGAAGTTAAAGGTTTTCTAAGTCACAAGCAGACCCCAGTTAAGGTCCTGTTGAACCTAATGCCTTTCTCCTGTGTGGATTAACTGATATAGAAGAACTGTATGGTTGCAGGTAATCTTTTCCACTTTGACTACACATTGTAACATCTTCTTCCACTGTAATAAGACTAACCCAACACTGTTGGGTGCCTCAACAGCAAAAAAAAAAAAAAAAATTTATCATATCCCTCAAAGTATTAAGTGGATTTTTATTTACTGCCACTAAGATAAATATGCACACAGAAGCACACACACAAGAATATAAACACAACACACACAAACACACACAGGCTTACTTAAAACATTCTTTCCAGACAAATTTACTCTTTAACAAAAATGAATTCTAGTAAATATAATTTTATTCATCTCATTAGATGTTGTTATGGGAAAAATACTTTCTTGCTACAAAATATTCAAAAGTCATCTTTCAACTCATGAAAGAAGCATCTGTGGCTTTTCCAGGTGTACATTGCAAGCTGTCAGTGGATCTACCATTCTGGGGTCTGGAGGATGGTGGCTGTTTTCTCACAGTTCCACTAGGCAGTGCCCCAGTGAGTACTTTGTGTGGTGGCTCCGACCCCACATTTCCCCTCTGCACTATTCTAGAAGAGGTTCTTCTTGAGAGCTCTGCTCCTACAGCCGACTTCTGTCTAGACATCCGGGGGTTTCCATACCTCCTCTGAAATCTAGGTGGAGGTTCCCAAACCTCAGTTCTTGACTTCTGTGTACCTGCAGGCTCAACACCACATGCAAGCTGCCAAGCCTAGGGGCTTGCGCCCTCTGAAGCCTAAGCTGTACATTGGCCCCTTTTAGTGATGACTGGAACTGGAGCAGCTGAGACACAAGGCAACAAGTCCTGAGACTGCACAGATCAGGGGGCCCCTGGGCCAGGCCCACAGAACCATTTTTTCCTCCTAGGTTTCCAGACCTGTGACAGAAGCAGCTGCTGTGAAGGTCTCTGAGGTGCCCTGGAGAATTGTCCCCATTGTCTTGGTGATTAAGTGTGGCTTTCCCTGAACATGAGTGGCCTGGTACTGCAGCACTGGACTGCAAGTTTCTCCCAGTCTCCTGGATATGAAGGACTTTTTTCATATGTTTGCTTTTAGGTTCTTTACAAACTAAGCCCTGTCCTTACTTCTGAAAAATTTATCACTACTGTTTTGCTTCTTGTTCTGGTGAAAATTTTGCTGAAAGGGGGCTTGAAGCCTGTTCTGTGTGTGCCTACGTCTGTACAGTTTCTACCCAGAATTGTGTTATTTGACATTCAGTGAGGTGAAAAACATCCTTTAAGTCAAGGACAGGTATCTCACAAGAATGGGCCATATAAATGCACAGATCTGCCTTTACAATCCTGAATTGTGACATTCTTACATAAATAGCCTGTTCAAAAATTTGCCCCTTCATCCTCCACTCAATGCCATTAATGCAGTGAGGCCATAGTGCAAAATAATACATCATTCCAACATGATACAGGAATCTTTGAGTCACATAAAAGAATACTGACTTATCTGGAAAAAAGTAAATGGCCATATCCTCAAATACCACACAGCCCTTCCTAGAGTTCATAGGCATTTCTGTGGCATGGGAATGTGTCCAGCTGCCCATGTGACAACTTTATTCTGGGACATCTCAAAATCAATGTGTTCATAAATTTAATGCCTAATGGCCTTAAAATCTACTCCTTTATAACTTCCTGTATTAGCTCATTTTCACACAACTGTAAAGATACTACCCAAGACAGGCAATTTATAAGGAAAGAGGTTTCGTTGACTCACAGTTCTGCATGGCTGGGGAGGCCTCAGGAAACTTACAATCATGGTGCAAGGCAAAGGGGAAGCAGGCACCTTCTTCACAAGGTTGCAGGAGAGAGAAAAATAAAGCACACGGGAAATTGCCATTTATAAAGCCATCATGTGTCATCATAACTCATTCACTATCATAAGAACAGCAAGGAGGAAACGGCCCCCATGATCCAGTAACCTCCTCTGTCTGTATGTGGGGATTACAGGTCCCTCCCTTGACATGCAGGGATTATAATTGAGATGAGGTTTGGGTCAGGACACAGAGCCAAACCATATCATTTACCCCATGGCACCTCCCAAATCTAATGTCTTTTCACATTAAAACCAATCATGACTTTCCAACAGTCCTCTGGCATTTTGGCGACAACCAGTCAGCAAGTCTCTAGGAAGTTTCAAACTTTCTCACATCTTCCTGTCTTCTTCTGAACCCTCTAGACTGTGTCAACTTCTACTCATTACCCAGTTCCAAAGTTGCTTCCACATTTTCATGTTATGTTTATAGCAGTGCCCCACTCCGGGTACCAATTTACCGTAGCAGTCTGTTTTCATATTGCTATGAAACACTACCCAAGACTGGATAATTTATGAACAAAGGAGCTTTCATTGAGTCATGGTTCCACATGGCTGGGGAGGTCTCAGGAAAGATATAATCATGGCGGAAGGCAAAGGCGAAGCAAGGACCTTCTTCACAAGGTGGCAGAAGAGAGAGAAAAATAAAGCACAGAGGAAACTGCCATTTATGAAACCATCAGATCTTGCGAGAATTCACTCACTATCAGGAGAACAGCATGGTTTCAAGAAAGCACCCCAGGATCCTATCACCTCCCGCCCTCAACATGTGAGGACTACAGTTCAAGGCAAGATTTGTGTGGGTACACAGAGCCAAACCATATAACTTCACCATTGCCATTCTTCCAGATATTCTGGTAGGTAAATGTGGAAAGTTATTTCACTCTTTATTTTTGATCCTACCTCGGTTCCACATCTAATGCAGCAGGAATTCTTTTTTCCGGTGCTGTCATTTCGATCTACCCAGAATCTGATCACTTCTGTCTCATCTACTGACATCAAAGTGGTCTATACCCCACTTTAGTCTCCTAGAGTCTGTTCTATCATATTTCTTACTGTGTCCCTGCTTCCACTACCTTTCCCAGTTCTGGTCCCTTCTTTGTCTGAGCAATCTTTGGGGTTTTTAAAAAATTGTAGCTCGGAACATGTCTCTTCCTATATACAATTTTTCATGGTTCCCAGTGAGACTGACCACTCTACATCCTGGGAAAGTGATGTTGTAGTCAGGGAAAATATCCAGCGTCCGCTGTGGAGGTAATGGCATGGAAGAGATCCCTCCTCTTTGTTCCAGTTACCTCAGTCCTGAGAACATCTTGGATTCTTCAGGATACAATGTCTGGTGCCTCCAATCAGGAGAACAGATTCAAGAGAAAACAAAATTGCAAAACTCCATCTTGTGTTCAAATGTAATTCCTTTACTAGAGGCTTTTTGGAAATTACAAAAAAAAAAAAAAACCTAAAATTTTCATAATTTTTTAAATAAAATGTGAAAATAATTTATAAAAACCTTTTTTTTTTTTCCAGATGGAGTTTAGCTCTTGTTGCCCAGGCTGTAATGCAATGGAATGATATTGGCTCACCACAACCTCTGCCTCCTGGGTTCAAGCAATTCTCCTGCCTCAACCTCCCGAGTAGCTGTGACTACAGGCACGCACCCCTACACCAAGCTAATTTTTGTATTTTTGGTAGAGACGGGGTTTCTCCATGTTGGTCAGGCTGATCTCAAACTCCTGACTTCGTGATCCACCTGCCGCGGCCTCCCAAAGTGCTAGGATTATAGGTGTGAGCCACCTCCCCCAGCCTATAAAAACCTTTTAAGAATAAGCATATCAGGGTCCCATTGCTTCGATCTTGCTTTGAAATATGGAAGAGTTTGATTACCCTGAGTGAAAATCCAAAATCCTTGAAGACATTATTCCTGAAGATGAACCTAGATTCTAAGCTTTAACACAATTGCAAATGCTGTGTGATGTGAATCAATTATGACTCAGGGCATAGTTTTAAATATTAATATTACTTAGCATATAGTGATTGAATATAGTTAATTTAATTGAGAACTATGGAGTAAGTCTTAGGAATATATCACATTATGTTGTGGTGCACAGCCAGGCCTTGAAGAGATAATACAAGAATTCGACCCATGAATTGAATTCCTACATTTCCAGAAGGGCAATTTCATTATAGAAATAAGTTGACTATACATCAAAAATAATAATGGAATTTACAGGTGAAGAGTAATAGTGTGGTTGAAAACAAAAAGACTACTTACCAACTTAAGCAGACACTAATTCAATTCTCAGTGATATTTTTTCAGAGTTGATTTCTCAGATAATAAATGCACTGATTATGAGAAATTATAAAATACTTAACATTATTTAATGATTCATGTTTAATGAATATGGAGTGTGCTTTTCTGCATTTTAACAAGGAAAGAATCAACATCTGTCTGTTGACAGAAGCAGTGCTGGGCATTTACTTAAATAAAAAGTTATCAATGTCCCACAAAACTGTACCTTAATATATGTCTAAACTGAATCAGAACACATCTTTTTAGTTTCAATTTATTCTGTAAAAACATTGTCATTGATTTATTTTCTCAACAAGAAAAATAATTGCCAAAATAGTAGCATTTTCATATTTTATTTAGCTTACAATGTTGTTGTCATTGTGATGCTTTCAGAAAAATGTCCTGTGGATCTCAGCTCTGAATGAAGTAGATAGAATAATGCAACCTATTTCCCTTAATAAAAGTTCAAATTACATAACTAGGTGTGAAGGTTAATTTTATCTGGTGAATTGGCTGGGTGACAATTCCCAAATATTTGGTCAAACATGATTCTGGATGTTTCTATGAAGGTGTTTTTTGAATGAGATTAACATTTTATTATATTTTATTCTTGGCAAGTTTTTATTGACTAATATTAAGATTATGTAAGTTAAGAGATTAACATTTAAATAGGTGGACTTTGAATAAAGCAGATTGCCATTTGGAACGTGGTGGAGCCATATCCAATTAATTGAAGGCCTCACTTGATAAAGACTGATCTCCTTTGAAGAAGAAGAAAATTTGCCAGCAGACTGCCTTTTAACTCAAATAGCAGTTTTTCCCTGAGTCTCCAGTCTGCCCGCCTATCCCATCAGTTTGGACTTGCCAAGCCTCCACAATCACATGAGCCACCCTCCACATTCTTTTGGTTCTGTTTCTCTAGAAACTCCAACTAATTTAATAAATATGGTAATATAGTCAAGTTGTGTGAAGAGTTTTATAGAAATCAGTGATTTTAATAATCACTAGCTAACCTTTCAATAGCTAACCTTTTAAGCTGATAATTTATGTAAGTACCCCCAAGTAAAATATGGGTTATGGTGGATAACACCAAAGGAGGAACTGGAGATCATTATAAAAAGTGAAAAAAGCCAGACACAGAAGGACAACTTTCACAGTTCTCACTCATATTTAGAAACTAAAAAAGTTGATCTCATGCAAGTAGAGAGTAGAAAGATACCAGAGGTTGAGAAGGGTGATTGGATGGGAAAGGGGCATGAAGAGAGATTGGTTAATGGATATGAATATACAATTAGACATCAGGTATAAGTTCTAATGTTTGATTGCAGAATAGAGTGACTGTAGTCAAAAACTGTGCATTGTATATTTCAAAGTAGCTAGAAAAGGGAACTTTTTTTTTGGCAGAGTCTCACTTTGTCACTGAGTCATCCTCATGCAGTGGCATGAGGATGGCTCACTTCAGCCTTGAGCTCCAGCAGTCCTCCTGTCTCAGCCTCTGAAGTAGCTGGGAAGGAGACACATACCACCACACTTAGCTAATTTTTAAATTTTTAGAAGGATGAGGTCTCACTATATTGCCAAGTCTGGTCTCAACTCCTGGACTTAAGTGATCCCCCCACCTCAGCCTCCCAAAGTTCTGGGATTACAAGAGTGAGTCACTGTGCCCAGCCAAAGGGACAACTTTAAAATTTCCAAATATATATTAATAGAAATGATAAATAAGGTGATGTATACTATAAATACCCTGACTTGACCATTACAAATTCTATGCATATAACAAAATACCACATGTACTCCATGAATATGTAGATTATTATGAATTGATAAAAAAGATTTTAAAACATTGTACATGACAAACATTTTTAATAAAAAGTGTGGCAGTCTAATTGCATAGTAAATGGTATATGTTATTTATGGAGGGCATTTGTGAACTACACTTTATAAATTAGTCTAATGCAGTATAGAGCAAAACATGCCTAATACCAATCCATTGAATGCCTTAAATCTTACTAATTAACCTGCTCAAAGCACCGACATCAGTTCCTTAATGAAAAATAAGCATTTATGTTAAGCATTTGGATCAAGGCCTACCTAGCCCTGAAAAGAAAAATTGAACTAATATTGATTGCCATATCATTTTCCAATTCTTAAGTTAAAACTATTTTTGTTCAAATTCTAAGACAAATATTTAAAGAAATATTGATGAATGGTGTTATAAGCTAGCTGTTTCCTGGTGTCAAGAATAATAAAGTGAAATACACAGTTTATTACTACAAATACCTGAGTCTACCAATAACAGACACACAAAAAATTCAAAGTACAATATTAGTGCATTGACGAATAGGCTGTACAAGCACCAAGGCACATCAACAATTTCTCTTGAAGAAACTAGGATAAGAAATTAATATTGAACAGAGTCTTGAGTTATCACTAAAAAACAATTATTGTATTCCAAATCTGTCCTGAAAGAGGAATAGACAGATAGATAAGTGGATAGATAGATTAGACAGATACATAGATAGAGATAGTATCTAAATTTTACAGGAACCCTGCATGATTCATAATAATATTGCTTTTCTCCAATGAAGATGCTGAGCTCAATAATTTCAATTACTTTTTCACCAAGTAAGAACAGTAAAGGGCAGAAAATTTTATTGTTACATGTATCACCAATATCTTACGTAGATGTTAATTTGTATGTGAATTCTGGCTAACTTTTATGTCTTTATTTTTTAACTATAGCATTACTTCCTCTATAGTAAAATTGAAGCTGCTTTAAAAGCATGTATATGCTCATACACATACATATCCAAACATTCACACACACCACATGTAAGCACTTCTATGTGTTTAGGCATATGCATAAGAAAATATCAGATTCAAAGTATGTTCTTGTCTTCGATGCTCATTATTTACAGTATAGATGACAAATATATCTCTAAAAAAAGTATAACTTGTTTTGACAACTTTTTTTCTAATTTTATTATTTATTATTGTTTTTACAGATGGAGTCTCATTCTGCTGCCCAGGGTGGTGAACATTTTGAGCTCAAGTGATCCTCCTGCCTCAGCCTCCTGAGTAGCTTGGGTTACAGGCACAAGCCACTGCACCCAATTCAATGCTTTGTTTCTAAATCACAAATTTTTATACTACTGGACTAGTGGTATTTTTCTAATGATGAGCCATAATAATTATATGGTAAATACAGGTAAATAGTGTATAACTATTTTTCTTTAGTAAATTACAGTTTAACAGTGGGGAAAGCTGAGAAGTGAAGATATAAACACAGAATAATGTAAGAAGTTCTTAGAGAGTAATAAATACCATGCTGTTAAAGTAAAAATCGAAAAATTCAACATAGTTAATACATAGTGTGCATATATTATGAGGGCTGATATATCATAAGGAGCTTCAACTTGATGCTAGAGGTAATAAAGAATGGATAAAATAAGAGAACAGAGCAATACATGAATAAGGCATCCAACAGGAGACTATTATAAGTATACAGATTAAAAGGTATAAAGACTTGAACTGTGGTTGTTATAATTAAGATAATGTACTGATTGCAGATATAGTATGGTATAAAGTTGATAAACTGAGTGGATAATTGGATATAGAACGTAAGAGAGACAGTGGTGTTTATAATGATACACAGGTTTCAAGATGGAGTATTTGAATTAAATTAGTATTCGTTGAATAAGGAAAGAGAAGAACAAGCTCAAGAAAACATGCTGAAGTTGAAGTATCTGCAAGATACTAATATATAAGATATGGAGATGCCATACTGACAGATTAATGTACAGTGGAAAGTTCTGGGAATCAGATAGTTTTGATTTCATTTTTCAGTTATTTTACACCATGATATTTTTTAAACCATGCAAATGTTTGAGAGCACACCAGAAATAAAAAAAAGTAGAATTAAAGGGGAAGATTGTTGAAGATGGAATCTAGGCAATCCCAACATATAAGAGACCAAAAAACGATAAAAAGCCCTCAAAGAAGTCTGAAAATGAGAGGCCAGGAGAGACAAAGTATATACTACAAATCAAGTGAGAAGAGACAGCTAAAATCAGACAATAAAACAAACAAACAAAATGAGTCAAAGAAAGGAATGGTATGCCACGTCAAATGCAGTTGAAAGTTCAAACTAGACATGCTCAAATACGGATTTATGCTTTAGCACAAAAGAAAGTGCTGATGACCTTAGAAAGGTCATTGGCATACTGACAAAGAACACCATTTTGAAGTGAGTGTTAAATGATAGATAGGAGAGGAAGTGATGACATTGCTATCAGTGGTTTGTAAGTTGGAAAAATTTTGATAAAAGAAGAATTTGAAAGGTAGAATTTGAAGTTGTAGAAAAAACAAGATCAAAGGAGGAAATATTCTAGGATATGGAGAGGGAAATCATAGCACAAATAGATAATCATGTACAGAAGAATTTGCTTACCCTTTAAAAGTAGAGAAACAGAGGATGGTAAGTAATATAAGAGAGGAGAATGAAATTCCTGATGAACTAGGAGACAAATCTGTCTTTTACAACAGGACAAGTAGCTTGAATAACATGACAGATTTCTGGAAAATTTTTCCAAAATTGCCCAAAATAGGAGAAGTAGATAATCTTAAAGATATTGGTGAAAGCTCTAAGTGATATAGCAGAGAATGAACAAATTCGCTAGAGGGGCATGATTGTTGTGATTTTCTTTAATAGAGCTCTAGTGAAGGAGCTTTTATGACAGAGAAAGAATAAGGTTAGATGGAATGGGGTCTGAGGTTTGCACGGTAAAGCCAAGCATCTGTATTGACCAACTAGTAATAGAGCAGTTGATAAAATATAAAATAAGCTAAGCTAGGTAATAAATCTGAAGAAGGAAACCTTCTAGGCAATATATGTCTATGAGCTCTAGAAACCAGGAGTCCTGGAGCCAGAGAATGAGACAATTAGAATGATAGATGATCAACTGGCTTTGTTCAGAGTTTCAAATAATAAAATTCAGTTTTAACTAGTGAAAAGAATCATGGTGTGGATAAGTAAGTAAACTACTTTCCTTTAGTAAAATGAACCATGATATGGATAAGTGAGTAAGTAAAGTGGAGTGGAAGTGAATATTTCAGGAAAGCTAGTAGTTTTGAGATTAGCATACTTGATATATCATCATTTTAGAATTATAATTTAACTTATTTTCATTGCAACATCAAAGCTTAGACTGGGGAAATCTTTAGGCTGCATTTCAGAGGCCTCAAAGGAAACAGAGAAAAGTTGGATAGGTCATTATAAAACAAAGAAGAATGAAAAGTAATATACTAGAATGACATGAATCTCATAGTAGGTGAAGTTTTTATGTGAGTGAAAACTCAATGTGTTAAAAATTAAAAGGAAATTAGATGAATAATGTACTGTAGATTGTCAGAAAATATGTACATTTCACCCTAAAAACATTCGGTCAACATGAAGATGTTGCTATGGAATTTTCTACCTAAAATATTTTTCTATATTAAGTTTTGTACTCTCCAAATTAAAAAAAAAAATTACATTAGAAATGACCAACATAGGTTTTAGACTCAAGAGATTATGTAAAAGGGAATTAAGAAGTTGTATTATTAAGAATAAGTTAAAACAGGCCGGGCACCGTGGCTCACGCCTGTAATCCCAGCACTTTGGGAGGCCAAGGTGGGCAGATCACGATGTCAGGAGATCGAGACCATCCTGGCGAACACAGTGAAACCGCGTCTCTACTAAAAATCAAAAAAAAAAAAATTAGCCGGGCGTGGTGTCAGGCGCCTGTAGTCCCAGCTACTCGGGAGGCTGAGAATGGCGTGAAGCTGGGAGGCGGAGCTTGCAGTGAGCCAAGACTGCACCACTGCACTCCAGCCTGGGCGACAGAGCGAGACTCTGTCTCAAAAAAAAAAAAAAAAAAAAAAAAAAGAATAAGTTAAAACATTAATTATAAAAATATTTAAAAAATATATACGTGGTATGGAGTTTCTGAAAACAATTGTAGGGAAAAGAAAGAGAGATCAGGCTGTTACTGTGTCTATGTAGAAAGGAAAGACATAAGAAATTCCATTTTGACCTGTACCCTGAAAAATTGCTTTGCCTTGAGATGCTGTTAATCTGTAACTTTGCCCCAACCTTGAGCTCACAAAAACATGTGTTGTATGGAATCAAGGTTTAAGGGATCTAGGGCTGTGCAGGATGTGCCTTGTTAACAAAATGTTTACAAGCAGTATGCTTGGTAAAAGTCATCGCCATTCTCTAATCTCGATAAACCAGGGGCACAATGCACTGCAGAAAGCTGCAGAGACCTCTGCCCTGGAAAGCCGGGTATTGTCCAAGGTTTCTCCCCATGTGATAGTCTGAAATATGGCCTCCTGGGATGCGAAAGACCTGACCGTCCCCCAGCCCAACACCCATGAAGAGTCTCTGCTGAGGAGGATTAGTAAAAGACGAAAGCCTCTTGCAGTTGAGATAGAGGAAGGCCACTGTCTCTTGCCTGCCCCTGGGAACTGAATGTCTCGGTATAAAACCTGATTGTACATTTGTTCAATTCTGAGATAGGAGAAAAACCGCCCTGTGGTGGGAGGCAGGACATGTCGGCAGCAATGCTGCTTTGTTATTCTTTACTCCACTGAGATGTTTAGGCGGAGAGAAACATGAATCTGGCCTACATGCATATCCAGGCATAGTACCTCCCCTTGAACTTATTGTGACACAGATTCCTTTGCTCACATGTTTTCTTGCTGACCTTCTCCCTATTATCACCCTGCTCTCCTACCGCATTCCTCTTGCTGAGATAGTGAAAATAGTAATAAAAACTGAGGGAACTTAGAGACCGATGCCGGTGCAGGTCCTCCATATGCTAGGTGGCGGTCCTCTGGGCCCATTTTTCTTTCTCCATACTTTGTCCCTGTGTCTTATTTCTTTTCTCAGTCTCTCGTCCCAGCTGATGAGAATTACCCACAGGTGTGGAGGGGCTGGCCTCCTTCAACAATGAGTGTTCATTAAAGAAAGTTGGATGGAGGAGATTAACTTACAGATGCATTTGATAATTTTCTAAAACCAGATTATCTCTATACTTTCTCAACTCTATAGTAGAAAAGGTAAATATTTTAATTATATGTTTATTTTATGACAATGTTCTACCATGTAATTACACACACAAATACATATAAACTAGCACTTATAACTGAGACCTATATATTAAAATGCAGATAGTTCTTATATAATGCCATATAATATCACCCTCCTATGAGTTAAATGATATTATGACTAAAAGCTCTGTCAATGTAAATGTATTATAAGAATAAATTACCACATTTCAAGATGTAAAAAATAGTACTCATTAAAATAAGTCATGGAAAGATAAGAATTGTATACAGCATCATATTGGATAACTATTAAAAATGAAATATAACTGTATTATATAAATATTTGGACTATAATACTGACAAAATAATACAGTCCTGAGAATGTTTGGTATTCAAGTTTACCCTGAAAAATAAATAGAAGAGATGTCAAGAAGTTATCTGATCACAATTTAATTATCAGGTAAAAAAATGGACAAATCATGTTACAAAATAAATGATCGTGGAAACAATTTTTAAAGTCGAATTAATTCTCTGATATTCAGATATTATTTTGAAAACAAAGAAATTAATATAAGTTTATCTGAAAGCTGTCACACAAATTCATTAACAATTATAATAAAATTTAAAACTATAAAAAGAAAAGTTAAAATAAAAATTATGAGAATTTTATTCATTCCTTATGCCAAAATAAATTATAGATACCCAGATATTTTATGTAGAAAATAAAACTAGAAATTACAAGCACAAATTCTATTTTAAAAATTATATGAAAAATAATTATTTCTAAATAAGCCATACAAAACCCAAAATATAAAATATGTAATAGATAAATTTCAATGTTTGAAATTCATTTTTTTCAGAAGAAATAGAGGAGGAAAATATCTGTGACATGTATATTAGTTCATAAAGACATTATATATTAGGAAGAAAAATGAAAGCATCCAAATGAAGAAGAATATGGGTAAAGACTATGAACATGTGATTTCTACAAAAACTAAATATAAATAATAAGTGTGAAAAAATGTATTCACTAGTAATCCAAAATAGAATCTAATACTAAATGAAGTCTCTTTTCTGCTCACCAATTCTTAAAAATTACTAGGTCTGTGAATATCCAGTATTATTGAAAAAAACGAAAAAAAAAGACATTCTGAATTATCATTTTCGGTCTGTAAATTAGGAGATAAAATTCAGCAATGTATGCTAAACATTAAAATGTGCTTATTTATGACAGCATTTATTTTGCATCATTCTTACAAATATGACTGAAGAAGTTCACAAGGATAAATGAGCATAGCGAATATTTTAATGTATGATATGTCATAAATGTTTAGGAAATATTTTTCAACATCTAAAAAATATTGTTAAATAAATAAATAATCATCGTATTGCCTTCTTATGGAGGCAGTTAGAATTTATATCTACAGGATGTATATTGCACATCAAGCAAAAGTATATTTCCAGTAATATTATCTGGATCAATATATATTTATGTGGAAATACATATAGAAATATTTTGATAGGAAAAGGTATTGGAGAACAATAGGTAAAATTTGTGTCTATCAGAAGAGGGGGTCATCATATTAATGAAAATGCTAGAAGTAAGTGTATAATACTTTATTCTTTGTAATTTTTTGTATTTTGGGAAATGTATTGGGTATATATATCTTATATTGAAAACTGAAGCTATTATTATCTTTCAAAAATAAACTCATTGTATTGAATCTGATGCCTTCCCAACATAATATATACAAATTGAATTTTAAAAATTGTTTTTATAAATGAGGCATTGACGCAATATTATTTTTGGAATAACAGAAATTATTGAGATACAATATAGCACGTCTGAAATTAGCAATAAGATTCAGTATATTTTCAAAAAATTTATCACAGGAGGAATCTAAGTAACTTTGAATATGTCCTGTTTTAGGAAACGTGAAAAATAAATGATATTTTAAATCAACTATATTGATGAGACTATCCATAAGGACCAATAATTTATGATATTTTCTTGCAATAATGAAGTATTATTAATGAAGCATTTTAAAAGCTCATGTATTTATTTTTAGATTGTTTGTATGGAATTCCATTGTGATGCTTTTTATGGTTTTCTGAAAATTTTTTTAAAGAGAAAAAAAGATTCTCTAGCATTTTTATATTACTCCTCATACACTAATCCTGTTAACGCATGCAATTAAATCAGAAACTCCAGCTGTTGAAAGAAAAAGTATGCGTGCTTATTAAAGTTTGAGAGTCTTTCTTTGATTATAGTGACAATATTTTTTTACCTGTGTGTGTTTGCGGGTATATTTTTTAAAATTCTTACTATTGAGAGCATTCTTTAGAATATGATGACTACTTTTTCTCACCATCCAGATATCTATCTCCCGTTGAATTGTAAATGCCATTATACTGTGGCATATTCAAATAGAATAAATGATTCTGCTATAAATAGACTATATTTTCAAATAGTTATTGCATTTGTAATGTGTTGCTCACATTCAAATATTGCTAACCCAACCGTCTAGATGCTTGATGATTATTTAAAAAAAAAAGTCCATAATATCAGACTTGGAAAACATCACCATGTCATGAAAGATGAATCAAAATAACATTGACATTGCACAGCAGTACATAGTTTTAATGCTGTGCCATAATGAGAAACAAAACCATTCATAGAATCACATTTCATGCACTTCAAGAATAATTAGCTATGACAGTTTTATTACATGAACTTTGACTGGCAAAATGGCTCTCCCTTAATAAGAGTTTGATCTCCTGCAATTTTACAATCATATATCACATAGGTAAATAGAATCTCACCATTTATATGAGTATCCAATGACATTAATATATAGCAATATAAATTTGACTAGTATTTTAAAGTAGTAACAGTGAAAACAGGTTCATTTGCAATGCCAAATACAGCCTGAATAGTATATGTGTTACTTTTTATTGAAGCACAAAGAAAATACAGGCTTAAGTAAGAAATTTAAGTGATGTACTTAAAACACCTTTTAGTGAAACTGTCAAGAATCATAGAGACAAGAAAATTGTATTCTTCTATATATCATTAGCTGAACTTCAAAACAGAAAATGAGAAATCGTAAGTAACCATATGTTCAAAGTATGATTTATTCATACAGTTTTTGATTGATAATATGTTTTACATCAGATATATTTGAAATGTAGATTCCTCCCAAAATAGTATTATCTCAGTATGTTTGCAGCTCTTGATAATCTAATGGGATAATGGGAGATAAATTCAGTGGGAGATACCCACTTAATTTTTTTTAAATGTCAGATAGTCACTTGAGGCAAATGAATCATTAATTTATCTGCAATTTTAAAGTTGAGTAATAATTTCTTCAGAATTACTTTTTCTAAGATTTGACAATTCTTTTCATTAATATATTCAAGTTGTTGAACTATTTTGAAGTATGTTTCAGCAAAGGTAAAATGAAAATATACAGACAAACTTTAAAATCAAGAGAACACCTGTTAGCATAAAGAGTAAGATTAGATAACATTAATTTAAAATAAAATTGTGGGGAACAGCCAAGATGGCTGACTAGACGGAGTCAGGAAGAACTTCTCTCACCAAAACAGACCAGACCATCAAGTAGATTAGCACACTATAAACAGATCTTCAGAAAGAAGGAAGTCATTGAGTATGGACAGAGGGAGGACACAGATCCTGGGTTAAATAAAAGGGGAGGGAACTGAGAACTCTTCATGGGGCTGCCAAGCATTGGGACTCATTCCTAGCCCTGAATGGCTCCTGGGGAAAGGGTGAGTGCAATAGGTGTGGAATGGCCCACTCTCACCATGGTGTTCTGGAATCCCAGTGGTGAGAGACTGTATTCTGTCCATGGACATCTGAGCTGGCAGATAGAACTGCCTGGGGAATTGGCAGAGACAGAACTCCAGCCTGCATAGGGCGCAGAAGGTTTGGTGCAGGAACAGGCACAGTGGAGCACAGCCATGGTCACCCATCCCACAAGGCTCAACATACTCCACTAGGTGGCTTTAGCCTTTGTTATCTGCTGGACTAGACAGAGCAGGGTGGCCTTCCCCATGTGACAGGGCCAGTCTGATCTAAGCAGCCCTTTGTCTGTCAGCCTCTCCCAGGGTCTCAGCATGACTGCACCCATTTGCAGCACAGCCTCAGCTTGTCAGTGGTCACTGCCATAGCTTTCACCAGTCGACCCTGACTATCCACCAGAGCGCTTTTGCAGACAGACCTCTGCCAGCATACACCCACACACGGCAGTCTTCCACCAGTGCACACTTGCCTGCAGCCTTCCACCTGCCACTTTAGTGACTTATACGCATACACAGAACACCTACCTGATGAACCTGTCATCATCCCACCAATGTGTGTATATCTACAGGTGTGCCCATATGCATGGACCATCTGCCGTCGCCTACCCAAATGTGCAAGGGCCCACTTCTACCCTATTGAAAAATTTTTCATGCAGCCTCCATTGGAGTGTGGTTGCCAGAAGATTGGGAACATCTTGGACCCTCCAGCACAGTACACACTTAACCTTGAGAGGTCAAAGAACAAAGCTGCAGGCCTGGGCCCAGCCCTCCAGTGTTAAAACATGCAGCCCAGGAGTGCTGAGCTAAACCTACATTGCCTGAAAGCAACCAGAAAGAAAACCAATAGACTAAACCCAACTTATTCCATAGCCAAACCCTCAAGGTCACCAAAGAACACAAAAGCAAAATTCCCTATCTGAGAGACAACTTCAAAAATTAAGGAAATATCAGCCTACACAGATGAGAAAGAACCAGTGCAAGAACTCTGACAACTTTAAAAGCCAGAGTAACTTCATACCTCCAAAAACCTGCACTAACTCCCCAGCAATAGTTCTTAACCAAGCTTAAATGGCTGAAATCACAGACATAGAATTCAGAATCTGGATAGAAAGGAGGCTCATCAAGATACAGCAGAAGGTTAAAATCCAATCCAAGAAAAACTAAAATGGTGCATGTATTAAAAGATGACATAACCATTTTAAGAAAATAACAGACTGAGCTTCTAGTAATAAAAAATTCACTACAGGAATTTCAAAATGCAATAGAAAGCATTCATAATATAATTGACCAAGCTGAGAAAAGAATCTCAGAGCTTGAAGACTGCTCATTTAAATCAACACAGGCAGACAAAAATAAAGAAAAAGAATTTTTAAATATGAGCAAAACCTCAGAAATGTGAGAATATGTAAAGAGACCAAACCTACAACTTATTGGAATCCCTGAAAGAGATGAAGTGATGGAGCAACTTGAAAAACATATTTGAGGATTCTGTCCACAAAAATTTCCCCAACCTTTCTAGAAAGGTCGACATGCAATTTCAGGAAACTCAGAGAACCACTGAGGGATGCTATGAAAAACAACCATCTCCAAGACTTACAGTCATCAGATTCTTCAAAGTCAAGCAAAAGAAAAAAATAAATAAATAAAGGCAGCTACAGGAAAGAGGCAGGTCACATTGAAAGATAACCCCATCAGGCTAACACCAGACCTTTCAGCACAGATTATACAAACCAGGAGGGATTGGGGCCCATATTCAGCACCATTAAAAAAAGAAATTCCAACCAAGAATTTAATATCCAGTCAATTGAACTTCATAAGCAAACAAAAAATAAAACTTTTTTCAGAGAAGTAAATGCTATGAGAATTTCTTACCACCAGACTGCCTTACAAAAAGTTCTTAAGGGAGTGCTAAACATGGAAATGAACGACCATAACCTGCCACTACAAAAAATACACTGAAGTACATAGTACATTGACTCTAAAAACAAGTGTACAATCAAGTGTACATAACAACCAGTTAACAACATGAAGACAGGACTATATCCTTAAATATCTATATTAACCTCAATGTAAATGGTCTAAATACCCATTAAAAATCACAGTGGCAAGTTGGGTAAAGAAGCAAGACCAAACTGTAGGCTATGTTCAAGAGACCCATCTCATATAAAAAGACACTCATAGGATTAAAATAAATGAATGGAGACAGATATATCAGGCAAACGAAAAAAAAAAAAAGAAGTGGTTGCTAGTCTAATTTTAGGCAAAATAAACGTTAAAACAACGACTATCAAAAAGTACAAAGGAGGACATTACTTAATGATAAAGCATTCAATTCAAAAAGACTTAACTATCCTAAATATATATTCACCCAACACTGTAAATACCAGATTAATAAAACAAGTTCTTAGAGGTTTATGAAGAGACTTAGATAACCACAAAATAATAGTGGGAAACTTCAACACCCAACTGACAAGGTTAGGCAGATGATCAAGGGAGAAAACTAACAAAGATATTCATGACCTAAACTCAACACTTTACGAAATTGTTTGAAGTGCTCGTTCCCCGGTGCCATAAAGAAATGACACTTCAACATGAATTTAATTTACTTAGCATAAATTTAATTTACTTCCTGCAGAAAGGGTACACTACCCACTAGTTTTGCCACGAGAGTACACCCAACAAAGGAGACAGGGTCATTTATAACCTGACGCGTCCACCCTACTGCTGTGTCTGGTTTCCATTGGCTGGAACAGGAACTCACATTCTGTATTTGTCCCGATTGGCTAGCAACTTAGAACTTTTTAAAAGAGGAGAACAAAGGAAGTAGGAAGTAACTTATGGAATGCTGAGAAAGGTAAAAACATTTTTAAATAAGGAAGAGGAACAGGCTATGACCTAATGCTTGCTTGGACCAGTATAAGCATGTCAGGGCAAATATTTAGGCTAAATTGTGGGAGCTAAGAACATAACGTACATTGATTTCTTTATTATGGCTAGCAGATATTTAAGAATGTTAGCACAGGTATTTGAATAAATTTTGCTTCTAAGAGAAGTTACTGTTTATTCCTAATTAGACGGGGAGGAAAGTCTTTGAAGAGGAACCTCTACTTTACTTTTTACAAAATGAACCTAACAGATATCTACATAATACTGCACCCCTAAAAATATACATTATTATTTGCACACCACACGTAATCTAAGATCAACCACGTACTTGGCCATGAAGCAATTCTCAACAAATTATGAAAAACTGAAATTATTCCAGTTACACTCAGAGCACAGCAAAATAAAAATAGAAATCAACACTAAGAAGATCTCTCATATATCTAGGTAGAAATTAAACAATCTGCTCCTGAATAACTTTTGGGTAAATAATAGAATTAGGGCAGAAATTTAAAAAAAAATCTTCGAAACTAATGAAAACAAAGATACAGCATACCAGAATCTCTAGGCCACAACTAAAGCAGTGTTAACAGGAAAGTTTATAGCAAAACATCTATATCAAGAAGTTGGTAAGCTCTCATATTAACAACATCACATCTAGAGGAACATCTAGAGAAAAGTAGTAGCAAACCATCCAAAGCTAGTAGGCGGAAAGAAATATCAAAAATCACAGCTGAACCGAATGAAATTGATATGTTAAAAACCACATAAAAGATCAACGAAACAAAAAGTTTATTTTTTAAAATAATAAATAAGATTGATAGATGGCTAGCTAGATAATGAAGAACAAAAGAGAGAAGTTCCAAACAAACATGAGCAGAAATGATATAGATAACATTACCCCAAAGAAATACAAAAAGAAACTCAGAGACTATTACAAACACCTGTGTGCACAGAAACTAGAACACCTAGAAGAAATCGATAAATTCCTGGAAACATACAGCCTCCCCAGATTGAAATTGAAAAAAACAAATTGAAATCCTGTACAGACCAATAATAAAATCCAAAATTGAATCAGGAATACAAAACCTACCAACCAGAAAAAGCCCTAGCCAGACAGAATCGCAGCCAAACTTTACCAGACTTTCAAAACAAACTGGCACCAGTGCTACTAAAACTATTTTTTTTTCATTGAGGAAGGACTCCTCCCTAACTCATTCTATGAGGCCAGCATTATTCTGATACCAAAATCTGGCAGAGACATAACAAAATAAGGAAACCTGAGGACAATAACCCCGATGAAGATATGTTCAAAATTGTCGACAAAACAGTAACAAACTGAATTCAGCAGCACATCAAAATTGGCCATAATAAAAAAAAGCTTCACAGGATAATAGGTGGTTCAAGGTACACAAGTCAATAAATGCAATTTATCATATAAACAGAACTAAAACCAAAACTCACATGATCATCTCAATAGATGCAAAAAGGCTTTTCATTAAATTCAGTATTGCTTCATGTTAAAAAAAAAAAAACTACACATAAAAGGAACATACCTCAAAATAATGAAAGCCATGTTTGCCAACATCGTACTAAACAGATGAAACCTGGAAGCATTCCACCTGATACCATAAACAAGACAAAGAGTCTGACTCTTACCATTCCTATTCAACTCAGTACTGGAAGTCCTAGCCAGAGCAATTAGGCAAAATAAAGGAAAAAAGGCATCTAAATAGGAAGAGAGGAAGTCAAACTATCTCTCTTCATAGAGGATATGATTCTGTATCTAGAAAACTCCATAGTCTGGGCTCAAAGGCTCCTAGAATTAGTAAACCACCTCAGCAAATTTTACAATACAAAACCAATGTGCAATAATCAGTAACATTTCTACACACTAATAGTACTAAAGCTGAGAGCCAAAACAAAAATACAATCTCATTCACAATAGCAACAAAAATATAAATACCTAGGACTATAGCTAATTGGAGAGGTAGATAATATCTACAATAAGAATTACAAAACACTGCTGAAGGCCATTAGAGATGACATCAAGAAACAAAAAAAAATTACATGCTCATGTATAAAAAGAATCAATATTGTTAAAATGGCCATACAGACCAAAGCAATGTACAGACTCAATGTTATTCATGTCAAACTACCAATGACATGTTTTCACAGAATTAGTATAATAAAACTATTCTAAAATTTATGTAAAACCAATAAAGATCCCAAACAGCCAAAGGAATCCTAAGCAAACAAATAAAGCTGGAAGCATCACATTACCTAACTTTAAACTCTACTACAAGGCAATAGTAATCAAAACAGTATGGTACTAATACAAAAACAGACACATAGATCAATGGAACAGAATAGGGAGCCCAGAAAAAAAGCCACACAAATACAATAATCTGATCTTTGGCAAAGTGGTCAATAACAAGGAATGAAGAAAAGGACTCCCCATTCAATAAATGGCATATAGATAACTGGCTAGCTACATGCAGAAGATTGAAACTGGGCATCCTTCTTGCACTATACACAAAATTCAACTTGATTTGGTGAATTAAATACTTAAATGTAAAGATGGATTAAAGACTGAAATGTAAAACCCAGACAGTAAAAACCCTGGAAGACAAGATAGGGTAATACCATTCCAGACACAGGAACTGGGAAAGATTTCATGACAAAGATGCCAAAAGCAATTGCAACCAAAGCAATGATTAACAAATCTGATCTAGTTAAACTAAGAGCTTCTGCAAAGCAAAAGAAACTATCAACGAAGTGAACAAACAACCTACAGAATGGGAGAAAATATTTGCAAACTATGCATCTGACAAAGGTCTAGTATCCAGCTCCTAGCAGGAACTTAAACAATTGAATAAGCAGATAACAAACGACTCTATTAAAAATGGGAAAATAATGTTAATAGACGTGTAAAAGATGATATACATGCATATGAAAAAAAGCTTAGTGTCACTAATCATTAGAGAGATGCAAATCAAAACCACAATGAATTACAATCTCACATCAGTCAAAATGGCTATTGTTAAAAAGTCACCATATAACAGATGTTGGCAAGTTGTAGAGAAAAGGGGACACTTATACACTATTGGTGGTGGTGTAAATTAGTTCAGTCACAGTTGGAGATTTCCCAATGAATTTAAAACAGAACTATCGTTTGGCCCAGCAATACCGTTACTGTGTATATGCTTGAAGGAATATAAGTCATTCTACCAAAGAGACACACGTACTCATGTTCACTGCAGCACTATTCACAATAGCAAAGTCATGAAATCAACCTAGAAGCTCATCAACAGTGGACTGGTTAAGGAAAATATGGTACATATAATGCCATGGAGTACTATGCAGCCATAAAAAAGAATAAAATTATGTCGTTTGCATCAACATGGATGGAGCTGGAGGCCATTATCATGTGTAAATTAACATAGGAACAGAAAACCAAATACTGCGTGTTCTCACTTGTAAGTGGGAGCAAAGCACTAAGTACACATGGATACTAAGAGAGGAACAATAGACACTGGAGCGTGCTTGAGGTTGAAGGTTTGGAGGAGGGTGAGGGTCAAAAAACTACCTATTCATTACTATGTTCACAACATGGGTAATAAAATCATTTGTACACCAACCCCAACAACAGGCAATTTACTCATGTAACAAACCTGCACATGCACCCCCTGAACTTAAAGTTGAATAAAATAATAAAATAAAATTCTTATAATTTTAAAAGTAATGCAATCATTAATACATTCCAGAATGTCTTTCAATTTGTGCATGTATGTGGGCAAAAAACCAACACAAAATACAAATACAAAAAGTGTCATATATCACATAAAATTCTCATCACTTATATGAATATCTAATGACATTAAATATACAGCAAAATAAATTCGACCAGCATTTTATTGCAATCACACTGAGTAATCAATTTTTAATGCCGAATAAGAAATTTTTTGTTACCAAATAATAATGACCTTCAAAATCATAATGATCTTTTGTCTAAAATTGAAGAATAACAACAATATATGGTATAAAATTGTTAAAGAATGTATGTAGTATGCTAAATAGAGTAGAAATTTTTAAAATTTTTTCAGTTGTAAATTGGTAAAATATGATTCATAAAAATGCTTTCACTTTTGCTGAAATATTTATTTCAATTCCACAGAAGATGCTGATATATCTCTTTTGTTATTCTCAACTGTGGGAAGGGAGTTCATAATTTAGTTTCTTTGTCTCCAGTGGGCACATTTGTTAGGATTTCCTCCATAACCAGGGCATCAACACTACCAGGTTTTGTTAACCTGGTAGTGTTAATCTCAATCTTGAAAGCCACATATACTATGAAAAAGCTGGTGATATTGCTGCCCAATAATAAAAGGGCTTATTGGACCTTCCTGACTAAAGTTCCTAGAAGGTTCTTAGAATGACCACTTGTGTATATAGCTTTCATAAAATGTAACCATGTCTGTTACCAAAAAATGTTACCATGTTACCAAAAAATGAATTCATGAATAATTTGGCAAATTACCCCATTTCTCCATCTAAAATGTTGACAAGGCTCATAACTGTTTGTTTGTTTGTTTTCTTTTTTTGTTTGTTTGTTTGAGACAGAGTCTTGCTGTTGTCGCCCAGGCTGGAGTGCAATGGCACGATCTTGGCTCACTGCAACCTCTGCCTACCAGATTCAAGCGATTCTCCTGCCTCAGCCTCCTGAGTAGCTGGGATTACAGGCGCATACCACCACACCCAGCTAATTTTTGTATTTTTAGTAGAGACGGGGTTTCGCCCTGTTGACCAGGCTGGTCTCAAACTCCTAACCTCATGATCCGCCCGTCTTGGCCTCCGAAAGTTCTGGGATTACAGGCATGAGCCACTGTGCCCAGCCCTCATAATTGTTTTTTAACCCAACAAACTAGAGGGAGAATCTTAGGTACTTTTTGAGGTAGCAGTAGAGGAAATTTTATTTTTTTAAAGTATTCTGCCACTTTTTTCATTGGGTGCATTTATCATTTTTCTGGCTTTTTTTGTTAAAAGAGTTCAGGGAATCCCACAGCCTTGTCCAGGGGACTGCTTCCAAATTGCTCAGAGAACACTCATTATTTTGTACTATATGTGATAAATCCTCCTGCTCTGCTATCTTTGTCCTGAGTTACTATCCTTGAACCTTTCAAAGTTTAGCATTATTTGTATCCCCCAGCATTTTGGCAAAGATTTATATGCATTCCAACTGCCACAATAAATTATATACCCTTTCTTGTGGCTGAAACTACAATTGTCCTGCTAATTTCATTGTTTCTTACTTTGCTTTGTTCCCCATGGTTCTTTCTGGGAACTGCTTAGACAAGTGGTCTGATAGATAATAAACATCACTAAAACTTTGTATGGTGTTTTCAACTAATAGATAACACGAAAGTCATGGACAAAATGATTTTGCTTTTTTTGTTCAGAAATTTTTATGACACAGAGTCAGTGTACAAATTATGCTTCAGCTGTTATTCATTGACTCTTTCAATTTATATATTACTATTTTTAGAACAATCTCAAAGGAGAATATTTCCTTAGCAATTTTAAGCCATATTTTCACTCTTCTTCTATATTCATATTAGCTGTTGTTTTTATTAATAATTTAGTAGTTTTTTTACACTGCCATATGACCTTAGACAGGGATTTCAGTTATTGTAACCAATTGTGAACTATGTTCAGATTTACTGTGTTATTATTCATTACACAATTTCTAAAACAAACTTTGTAGTTTTCGATTTGAAAATAAGGATTAATAAATAACCTTTCTCAAGTAAAATAACTGGGTACTACTGGGACTTCTGCCTGAAGAAATTAATGAGATTTTTTCAGGAAAATAGAGGGAATGGAGGTTAGTGGTCATAGTACAGGGTACAGAGTCATGCTGCCTGAGATTAAATTCCATCTTTGTCACTTATTAGCTGCGTGACCTGGGGCAAGTTATATAATATTTCTTTAAAGATTTTTATCTGAAAGATAAAAATTATAATTGTACCTAAATGATCATAGTATTGTCACAATTATTTTAAAACTATGCTACAATAGAAATGTTTTAGGTCTGTGGCACATAATAAATTTTGAAAAAAGTTAATTGTTTTTATTAGTAGTATTATAAATGTTAATGCAAAGTAGAGTAGGACATGTAGTGATGTTATAAGACATTGTATTTGACAACAAGTGCTACACATTGTGATTAACCATAATATTTAAATTATATAGAAAAAATGAGAGTACAGATTGAAGGAGTGAGGAAAATTTTCTTAGCACAAAGGCATATATATCTTGATAATTAAGTGGAGGGTTTTAAACAGAGAAAGATGATTCTTACTGGTATAAAAAAAGATGTGAACAAACATGGAGAAAGGTATAGGAATACTTTGCATAAGAGACAATTTAAACTTAAAGAAAAATGTTTTAAAGGTAGTTCAAATGGTCAAGAAACCAAGAAATACCATTGCTATAACATTGGTAGAAAATAAGAAATTTAACAAACAGAAATTCATTTGAAGAGGAAATATGGATGTTAAGTATGAGGAGACAATTTTTTGGAGATAAACTTTGTAGGTTTTAGAAATAGATTCTCCAAAAAAAAATAGATTTCACCAGGCGAAGAATGCCAGTGAAAGCTAAGAGAGTTGTTTCTGAGGGATAATATTTGATAAGCACAGGAGGCTAATAATTTCTCAGAGACATTTAGATTTGAGAAAAGAAAGAAGAGCAATAACAAAATAAATTTCACAAGCAGAAAGTTTTTTTCATATCTTTACCTTTTCATTATTTTCTCCAGTTATCTTAAATGCAAATAATTTTTATCAATTTGACTAATATGTTACTAGTCCACACAAAATCAGTGAGTAGAAAAATTCCATGTAATATCATCCTAATTTCATAAGGGTGTTATTTCTGATGGTTCCCTCTATTTAATCTTTAGTTATCCTAAACAATTTTGATACTATAGAAAGAAATGTGATCTAGAAACCCTAAAAAGTATTTACTACTTAAAAATTGCCAAAACATGTAATAAAACTTTTATCTCAAGTAAGGATCCATGATATTTATGATGAATTATCCAGAAAGAAAACTATTAATCATGTGCTTAGTAATATGCTAAACTAAAATATCACATAGTTCATACTGTATGTACATTTTGTATGAGCTTTGACGTAAGCTTTGAAAATATGTTTTGATATAATTTTGAAAATATTTAATAAAGGACATGACTTGCTACTGCATGAAAATTGAACCTCATTCAATATTTTCACACACTATTTTTTTCACCCAACTTCAAACCTGTGATTTTAATTGTAATTGTGGTGTTTACCCACATTGAATAATCACAGAAGTGGTCATCCATTATAACTGATGGATGGCTGTAGAAACTGTATATGCTATTTGGAGTGCCATTTAGGGCATCTTATCTTGTGAAAACAAAGCACTTTTAACTACAAGCCCAGTAATAATAATACATAATTACTTTTACATTAATTATATTGTAATTTACATTGTAAATTATAAATTCAATTCAATAATAAAATACAATTACCTTATTATAATTAATTAAATTATAATTAAAACTAAATTGTAAAACAATCACAATTATAATTAATTACATTTAATCAAAACCAAATAATTATGATAATAAACAATTAAATAATAAATAATTAGAAATAATTTTACAAACTGTTTTTATACAAAATGCTACCTTTACACATGTTCATACAATGGTATTTCCGAATCTCTGTTAGAGATTTCCTGGCTTACAATAATTCGTGCTGCAGCTCCTATAGAACATATTAAGCAGACCTTCGCTTTATCAATTTTTCAAAGTATTTACATAAATATATATTTTATTTTATTAATGCAAAATATCACATTCATCTGCTTTTCTGTGGAAACCTAGACTATAGGAATTTTTCACTTTTCTTTGCAGGCAGAAACATTTTTCTCATTCCTGCTCCAGCTAGCCACTTTATAAAATCAACTGTTCTGTCCCGTCACGCTTATTGAAGTTCGTTTCTACTTACATCTTATCTAGATAAGATACTGCCCAATTTATGAGTAGCTAATAACCACCAATTATGTCCTTAAGTGTAATTTGCTATGATTTTGTTTTTAAACATATTCTAATAAAGTCATATTTTATCCCAAGAGAAAAGTGGGTTACTTGTAGAATTGGGTAACAATAGAAATAGAGTGGTATTACTCTGCCGGAATAAATAATAGAGACATACAGTAGTTTTTAAAATCTCTTTAAAATGTTAAAAAATATTTACACAGTTTTGGTCAGAGTGTCACTGGGACTAATAATTCTTTATTTTTCAGCTAGGTTTTTAAAATAATGTACAATTCCTCTATGGAATACTTGTGAGCAGATGAACATGAATAGAGCATGATATAAAGGGACATTAGCGTGAAAATTTCTTAAGCTCTCTAGAAGAGACTTGAAGATGCAAACAAGAACAATAATTACAAGTGTTAAGAAACAAATAGATCAAGATAAAGAAAGACCAACTGAGGATTTGCAGCTGGGGACATTTCATGCATTTTAGCTGCATTAAATGAGAAAAGCCTAAGAAATGGGTGAAATTATTTGTTTGTATGTGTATGCATAGATCTAATTTGTAGTTTTATATGCTTCTGTTTTCATGAAAAACATTCCTCTCTCCTTGCCTTAGCAGCTAACACATGAAGAGTGGTTTTCTCTCTTTCTATTTCTTCACCAGTCTGATTACTGTGGCATTACTAGGGTAACCTAAGAGATTATTCCTACAACAAAGCAGAACTTAAAAATTACAAACCTTGGAAGAACATTAAGATTGTCATTGCATAGAAAAGACATATTACAGTAAAAAAAAAGTTCTAAAATAAAACAAAGAAAAATGTAAAGCTGATAAGTCTGAGAAAACATAGGAAGACAAAATATCAGGATTAATCAAAAAGAGAACAAAAGATAGAGATAAAAGACATATAACAAGAATTCTGCCTTCAGGAAATAATGTCTTCTGATAAGATATCTTTTTTCTTCCCAAGATTAAATTCCCACTCCAGGGCCTGAAAACAAACAATGTCAGAAATGTCATAAAAATTAATTTGGTGTCAAAAAGTAAAGTTTTTTAAAACCTGACAAATGTGGCTTTGTAGGTATATGATTAATCTCTTTGGTATATATTTATGTACTTTAATAAGTATCCAATGTTATCTAGTTTTAAAATATGGTAAAAAAATAAGATCCTAAGGCCATTAAGAGAGAAGTTCTTTTTACTAATGTCCATATGTTTACAGATTTTTCAGGATTAGCAATGATTTTCAATGTTTTTCAAAAATTGGCGAATACATTCTTTTAAATACTTTATATAATGTAATGCAGCAAAATGTGTTTTGTGTGTCTTCAATTTGTAAAATCTAAAGATCAATAAAATTTTGAAATACACTATGATATATGGGAAAATGCTGAAATATTATTTTTATATTTTAGATGATTGAAATAATATTAAAATAAAGATAATTTTGAAAAAGTGAAAAAAGTCACTATTTAAGTAAAGCTGTTAAAGATTAGTACTTACAAAGGAAAATAAAATAATAGCTATCAATAATTCTTGCCCTGATGTAACTATTGAAACTAACTATACTATTGTCATATTATCAGCTATCTACTTTTGCAACAGGACATTTCTAGGATTTTTTGTAAGCTGCTTAACTTCAGTTTCCTAAGTATTAGAAGCAGGCTCTAAATCACATAAATACAAAACGCGTTCCTTTAAAAGTTTAAGATTTCAAGTAATTGTTATATCTATTAGTTGACATAAATTATTATAAAAATAATACTTTTTTGTCAGGGTGACTGCACATTCTTTTACACATAAACTCGACTTTGATTCATGTACTCATTTTCCAACAATAGAAATAAGACTTTGTTATTATTGTTTTACATACAATCTTCTTGTTACACCTTTCTACTTTATATTAAAAAGTCATTTTCAAATGTCTTCCTACTTACGACTGTAATCTAAACTTTCTGGAGCCACTTTATTAGATAGAATTGGTCTAAGTCATTACAAAGGTGGCAATTCAATTACTAGCTTAATGAGATCCATGTTTTATGCTAAGATAGAAATAACTATTAAAATAAATTTATTTTAAGTAGAAATACACCAAAAATACTTATAGAGATAATCAGAGTAACACAGCTCATATAGATTATGTGATTAGATAAAAATATGAGTTTGATAAAAAGCTCAATGTATGAAAAATACTGGTATAAAACTACAGCTAACAACTATAATGCAATAGTTAGAAATTTAGTCCACTATATATATACTATATGTATAGACTATATACACTATATATACTATACATACACACTATATGTATACAGTATATAGTAGATATATATATATATCTACTATAGTATAGTATAGTATGGTATATAGTAGATACATATATATATATATATATATATATATATATATATATTTATCTTTTTGGTTTTGTTCTTTGTCCCTTACTATAGTGCTTTTCTGGCACTGTTCAGCATAACCAATTCCTATATGACTTTATAGCAAAATAAAAAATGTCAACTTCCTCAAGAATTTTAAGCTGAGTAAGCATATTTCAAGCAATTCTATTCCTTCCTGCATAGGCTTTCCGTTTCATTACAAATTTTAAATAGATTGTACTCAAATGTTTATAAATTTTAGGTACATTCACTATTTGCAATTTATTTCTGTATTCTTTTTTTTTCTTTATGGGAAGGTTTTTATTCATAGAATTTTAAAAATATTTTCTTTTTTTTTCCAGAAATTCTTTTTATTATTATTATACTTTAAGTTTTAGGGTACATGTGCACAACGTGCAGGTTTGTTACATATGTATACATGTGCCATGTTGGTGTGCTGCACCCATTAACTCGTCATTTAGCATTAGATATATCTCCTAATGCTATCCCTCCCCCCCTCCCCCCACCCCACTACAGGCCCTGGTGTGTGAAGTTCCCCTTCCTGTGTCCATGTGTTCTCATTGTTAATTCCCACCTATGACTGAGAACATGTGGTGTTTGGTTCTTTGTCCTTGAGATAGTTTGCTGAGAATGATGGTTTCCAGCTTCATCCATGTCTCTACAAAGGACATGAACTCATCCTTTTTTATGGCTGCATAGTATTCCATGGTGTATATGTGCCACATTTTCTTAATCCAGTCTATCATTGTTGGACATTTGGTTGGTTCCAAGTCTTTGCTATTGTGAATAGTGCCACAATAAACATACGTGTGCATGTGTCTTTATAGCAGCATGATTTATAATCCTTTGGGTATATACCCAGTAATGGGATGGCTGGGTCAAATGGTATTTCTAGTTCGAGATCCCTGAGGAATCGCCACACCAACTTCCACAATGGTTGAACTAGTTTACAGTCCCACCAACAGTGTAAAAGTGCTCCTATTTCTCCACATCCTCTCCAGCACCTGTTGTTTCCTGACTTTTTAATGATCGCCATTCTAACTGGTGTGAGATGGTATCTCATTGTGGTTTTGATTTGCATTTCTCTCATGGCCAGTGATGATGAACATTTTTTCATGTGTTTTTTTGGCTGCATAAATGTCTTCTTTTGAGAAGTGTCTGTTCATATCCTTCACCCACTTTTCGATGGGGTTGTTTGTTTTTTTCATGTAAATTTGTTTGTGTTCATTGTAGATTCTGGATATTAGCCCTTTGTCAGATGAGTAGGTTGCAAAAATTTTCTCCTATTCTGTAGGTTGCCTGTTCACTCTGACGGTGGTTTGTTTTTCTGTGCAGAAGCTCTTTAGTTTAATTAGATCCCATTTGTCAATTTTGTCTTTTGTTGCCATTGCTTTTGGTGTTTTAGACATGAAGTCCTTGCCCATGCCTATGTCCTGAATGGTATTGCCTAGGTTTTCTTCTAGGGTTTTTATGGTTTTAGGTCTAACATGTAAGTCTTTAATCCACCTTGAATTAATTTTTGTATAAGCTGTAAGGAAGGGTTCCAGTTTCAGCTTTCTACATATGGCTAGCCAGTTTTCCCAGCACCATTTATTAAATAGGGAATCCTTTCCCCATTACTTGTTTTTGTCAGGTTTGTCAAAGATCAGATGGTTGTAGATAGGCAGCATTATTTCTGAGGGCTCTGTTCTGTTCCATTGGTCTTTATCTCTATTTTGGTACCAGTACCATGCTGTTTTGGTTACTGTAGCCTTGTAGTATAGTTTGAAGTCAGGTAGTGTGATGCCTCCAGTTTTGTTCTTTTGACTTAGGATAGACTTGGCAATGCGGGCTCTTTTTTGGTTCCATATGAACTTTAAAGCAGTTTTTTCCAATTCTGTGAAGAAAGTCATTGGTAGCTTGATGGGGATGGTAATGAATCTATAAATGACCTTGGGCTGTATGGCCATTTTCACGATATTGATTCTTCCTACCCATGAGCATGGAATGTTCTTCCATTTGTTTGTATCCTCTTTTATTTCATTGAGCAGTGGTTTGTAGTTCTCCTTGAAGAGGTCCTTCACATCCCTTGTAAGTTGGATTCCTAGGTATTTTATTCTCTTTGAAGCAATTGTGAATGGGAGTTCACTCATGATTTGGCTCTGTGTTTGTCTGTTATTGGTGTATAAGAATGCTTGTGATTTTTGCAAGTTGATTTTATATCCTGAGACTTTGCTGAAGTTGCTTATCTATATTCTTTAGATGATTACATTGTCTTCCACATGAGACTACTTTTTGTCAATTTATGGAACATTTTCTACCTTTACTGAATTAGTCTTTATGTTTGGCATAATGCCATATGTACAGAAAGTACTCAGTAGTTATTCTGTGTTTGTCCTAAAATAAAGTAATATAAGAGCTCTACTTATTTACTGTGAAATATAATTAATTTAAGGCATTAAATTGTGAGTTTCATGATTATTTTCACAAAATAAACATTGCTCAACTAAATCTAAAATATTAAAAATGTTCCCTACCAAAACTCTAGCATATACAACACTAACAGTGAACCATTAGCAAAATTCCAGGGATTCAATCTAGGTCTGGGTGCTGATAGCACAGAAAGCCAGTAACTGAGACTACAAGTGTTGCCAAAGAAGAAGGCTTTAATTGGGTGCTGCAGTCCAGGAGATAGGAGCTGTCTCAAATCTGTCTCCCTGACTGACTAAAACCAGGGGTTTATATAACAGGGAGGAAATGTAACTGTGTAAGAAAACAGGAACTATGGAGGGGAAAGGACACAGTTATGATGAATGAGGGGTCTAGCATCTCATTGTCTGGATGTGGTAATCTGGTGAGTTTTAGTTCTTTGATACTTTTTGAGAGAGCTAAGGGACCCTTTCCTGAGGAAGGAACTCAGATAACATGAAAGTATAAAGCTTTAAGAACAGAAGGGTTAATTTCATTGTTTACACAAAAATAACTGTCTATGGGACTATTGGGTCAGTTTCAGAACTTTAAATGATAGAATTTTGGTTACTATGGTCTGCCAATGTACTCATTAATTTCAACAAATGTGCCAGTCTGTTGAGGGATATTTATAATGCGGGAGGACATGCATGTGTGGGGACATTGTTATATGGGAAATTTCTGTACCTTCTACTTAATTTTCTTCTATGAAACAAAAACTGCCCCAAAAATAAAGTTTGTAAAAACAATTTTTGGCAGTAATTATAGACATTTTTATGTTTAACATTTGGGGTAAACTTTATCAAGAAGGTATAAAAATAAAAATATAATTGAAATACATCAAATATAAATATTTTTAAGTAAATAATAAAAGATTAGTTCAAGAGGTAAATTTATCTATTAATAAAATTAAACACTATAATTTAGATGAATAGTGTGAAGGGTTTCTATGCGAATGATACTTGGCCAGTATAAATACATGAAGCAAAAATTTGCCTAATATTTTGCTTAAATATAAATAAATACTTGTATCAATTAATGTATTTAATATATAGAAAGTTTCCTGTTATAATAAAATTGTTTAAATAAAAATTAAAAACAACTTTGTGAAGAAAAACTGGAAATGCTGGAGATTAAAGGATCAATTAGAGTTAAATGCTAGAATATTTATGCCAAAGAAGTATTAAGCAAACTATTGTTCCTGAGCTCCTTGTAAAACTATGGTTTTCATACACTCTATCATATATTGCACTTACAGAAAAATTTAAACCTATTTGAAAATAAAACATTATGATGTAAATTCTAAATAATATATAAAACTTACATGCTTTGTGAAACTTTTGCTTAACATCATGAATAGTAGATGATTGTGTCACCTGAAAAGGAAAAGAAAATAGAGTTATTTTTAAAAACTGTTAATTTGTTTTCTATCCATTTAAGAAAAAAAAGTTTAAATATATCATAAAATTCTTACACAATAAGAATTTTTGCTTCATTTATCTTTTTAGTGATTACTATTTTGACAAGCTTGAAATGTTGCAATCAGTAACAATATAATTTTTTAAAAAAATTTGTTTGTATACAACAGTAATAGCTTTATTACATTAATTCAATCCAATTTGTATCCCTAAGATATATTTTTGAATGTTCTTTGTCCAAAATAGTCAATGTATTTTTCCACATCTCATAAAACTATCAATTAAAAATATGTCTTAATGCACAGGAATGTAAAAGAATGTATAGCAATAGTACCCGAGGATGTGAAGTTAATTTATATGGACAAATGAGAGAAATGTTTACCTCAGAATTTTATGAGACGAAAGTCACCTTAAGTCCCCTACTGACATTATTTAAATCCCCAAATAAAAGTACTAAAGGTCCATTAAAATGCATGTGAGATATATTTTTTGGATTCCTTAAGTACATAGTAATTTGACAAAATATTTGGTACTAAATTACTAAAACGAACTCTATAAATTAAAAAATGAATAAAATATTTTTTATTCATCTAAATTTAAAAATTATTGAGGACTAAAGTTCCATGCAAATACTTCAAGCCATCACAATACTTTTTTTTCTGAATTTGTCTCAAAAGACATTTTTATGATAATTCAAGAAAATATATTTCCTTTCCCTGAATAAGCATACGATACTAGTGAAATTTATTATAATCATATGTCTACATGATTATTTATGCTACACTAAAATCCCCTTATAGCTGTTTTGAAAGGGTTAAATAAAAAATGCATAAAATGTTGGTGCATAATAGTCTATAAGAATTGTTACATTACATTTGATGTTTTATTATACACTGAAGGTATAACAACAAATACATTTATTTTAACATATTTCGCCTTCTACTTAACAGGATTGCGACTAAGCATTCAGTATACTGTTCAGAACATTTTTTATGATTTCCTGTGTGTATATGATTTACTAAATAAGACAGTTATAAGATTTAAGCCCTAAAAAGTAACAGGTATTCCAATTTGTGTTATGCTATTAATAGCAAAATGATCCTAAAACATTCTGTGTATATAAAATTATAAATATTTCATGGCAATGCTCTTCTCTGAAAGATGTTAGGAAAAAATTTAAAAACAGTTTATATAGAGAGTAATATATATTTATATACTTGTGCATATATTTTAATTTTGGTTCTTAACCTTTAATATTTAAATTTAATTTTTAAAATATTGTTTCAACAGTGTCCGTTGTTTTATCTCAATGTTTCTTATTCATTCAGCACCTTTATATGTTGCTTTCTCTGACAGAGTGGAGTAAAGGCCACGTGATATTCCCCAGAGTAACAAATATTTGTCCATTAGTCGTATCAAGGGCCATGTAATTTTAAATAAAAAATAATTTTCATAATCAATAATCCCTCAATTTGAGTTTGATATGTGTTCCTCTCACACTTTATGAGGGCACATTATCTTGTATTATGCATTGGTTGTTTAATCTATATGGAGCTGAGGATAATGACCTAGTGTTACTTTTGTTTTGTTTTATCATGTAGTACACACAGAGCATATAATAAGCTTTAATTAACTTTTGTAGAAGTCAAAAATAAAGCTGTGAGTGCAAACACGTAAAAACAGAGTAAGATCAAAATCTCTTAATCTGATATGCAAAAGCTGTATGCCATTCTCCACATCAGAATAATGCAGTAAACAACCTTCTAATTTGATATATGTATTTTTCTTTGAATTTGCTTATTTTCAAGACTAACATTGTTTTCCTGAAAGAAACCTTCATGTGGAATAGGGATGTATTATAAGCTCTTAACATTTTTAAAAATTTTCATTTGACTTTCATGTGTTAGAAAAGTGCTGATTTTGAATAAATCTTTGAAAGCTGCCCTTTCTGCAGTAATTTCGGACAAAATAAATCAGAAAGAAATTAACTACTAAATGATTCAGACATATATTCAATTAGCCACAGGATTGTGTTGATCTGCTCTTTTCAGTCCTTTAGTTGTACTGAAAGCACAAAGAGAGGAAAATATGATAATTAACTGAGCATATAAGAGCTTCTGATGACTAAATTGATGTCTCAGTGGCTTCATCAGGGAGTTTAGTTATCATAACTTCCACTTTTTAGTCAGTTTTACAACATCTTAAAAAGGATAAACTATCATCGTGATAATTTATTCATTTCCATAATTATACAGATGGGAGTTATCTGAAACCCTCCATTTGAAACCTTAATATTCCCTTCATTAATGTTTCTTCCTCTTAAAAGAATCTTAAAATAGTGAGTAGGCAAGGCAAATGATGTTAGTTAAACCAAAAATTTACTTCTAAATTTTAACTGATTATAGTTAAAATTTGAGTTATAATTACTTTATCCTACATTTAAGTTGATGAAAACAAAAAAGCTTTTTCGTTGAAGCATTTAATCTGGAATTTGTTTGAATTTGCCCAACATGCATTTACTACAGTTTTTCACAGAAACCTTTTTTTGTAATATTGCTTCTTTTTAAAACCGTATTTTAGCCACTTTCACGGTAAATTCTTAAGATGAACAGATGTCTCCAAAATACTGCTCATCCTGATTAGAGCAATAAAAATTAAATTATAAGAAAAAACAGCAACCACTTGACATTCATTTGATGGGTTTTTGTAGTATAAAAACCTAAATTTGTCACTAAACTATTAAAACAAAGAACTTGTCTAAAAGTAAAAGTACAGAAATAAAACCAAAGTAAAAGATGAACTGATATAAATAATTAGATATAGTGGTGTGAAAATGCAGACACATATACACAGAGAAATACAAAATGCCAAATGCAGATTTCCTACGTAAACAGAGCTGTTTTTGAAGACACAAGGAAGAAAATTGCTGAAAGAATCACATGTTAAGCTTGATTAATTCAGGAAAATGGAAAAAAATAGGTCTGAGAATTTCCATTAGAAGATTTTAGGCCAGACTTGGTGGCTCAGGCTTGTAGAATAAACACTTTTGGAAACCAAGGCAGAAGGATCACTTGAGCCCAGGGCTTCAAGACCAGCCTGGGCAACATGGCGGAAATCCCATCTCTCCAAAAGAAAAAAAAATTAGCAGGGCATGGAGGAGTGTGTCTGTAGTCCCAGCTATGCTGGAGCCTGGGTGACAGAGGGAGACCCTGTCTCAAACAAACAAACAAAGATAAAGAAGGTAGTAGATTAGCAAATAGAATGTATATTTGCATATTTTATTCAGAATGCACAAGGATTTTCTCAGTAAGCAAATGTTATTTTACTAACAAGTAACCTTCAGATTGTTCAGATAAGTAGATAATCTATAGAAAATAATTTTTATACAATCAAAATGTGTTCAGTATTTTGTAGAATAGCAAGAATTTTCACTATGAATAAAATTGACAGCGCACAGTGAATCTCAAGAAATATGAGTTTTAACAAGGTTTAAATGTTTAAATTTTAACTGAATTATACTATGGTTTCTCTTCAGATCATATAAATTTTTCGCCTTTTAAATTTAACTGAATTTTATTTATCTAAGAAATTGAAATGTTTTATATTGTATCAATTGTATTTATTTATAAACTAAATCATTCAAAATTAGTTCTTTGTTAACTAAAACTATATATATATACATACATATGTATGCATACACACATATCCTGTTTTTGTATCATACAAAATGTTTCTTTTTATATTGCAATAACAATTTGGTTAATATCAATTATGCCGTTTCTATTGAAAAATAATGTAAAAATTAACATATAAATTGATTTTGTCAAAGTATTTACCAAAGAAAGTTTTTATCTGAATAATGCTCTTTTATATGAAAATTTTTATTTCTAGGAAATTATGTGTAAATTTTATTTAGAAGTACAGCCTAAAACATTACTGGTCTTTTATTTATGCACACACACACACATACACACACACACACACACACACACACACACACTTGACCCTTGAACAATGCAGAGGTGCCAACCCACCATGTAGTCATATTTTAAAACAATTTTTATTGATATCTAATAACTATACATATTTACGGGGTGAATGTGCTATATTGATATGTACATGAAATGTGAAATGATCAAAACAGTATTTAGAATATCCATCACCTTAAACACTTACCATTTATTTGTGTTGGAAGCATTTCAAATGCTTTCTTCTAGCTATTTTGAAATATACAATATATGTTAATTGTTAATTATAGTCACCCTACTATGCTGTCACACAGTAGAAGCTACTTCTGTTATCTAACTCTATGTTTCTACACATTAACTAACCCCTCTTCATTCCTTCACTGTTGTTCCCAGCCTCTGGTAAATATTATACTCTGTACCTTCATGAGATTAACTTTTTAAAGTGTTAAACTTCTTTTTAAACGCCCACACATGAATGAGAACATGCAGTATTTGTCTTTCAATGCCTGGCGTTTTTCAGTTAATATAATGACCTCTAGTTCCATCTATGTTGCTGCAAATAATAGTTGATTCTATAGCTTGGTTATTGTGAATAGTGTTGCAATAATCATGAGGATGCAGGTATCCCTTTGATATACTGATTTGTTTTCCATTGGATAAATACCCAGGGTGGAAGTCTAGAATTTATAAAAATTCTATTTTTGTTTTCTGAGACACTCTCTATTGTTTTCCATAATGTCTGTACTAATTTCATTTCCACTGATAGTGTATAAGAATTTCCTTTGATCTGCAGCCTCACCAGCATTTGTTTTGTCTTTGTCTTTCCATAATAGCCATTCATACCAGGGTAAGATAATATCTAATTGTAGCTTTGATTTGTATTTCCCTTATGTTAGTGATGTTGACCACTTTGTTATATATCTGTTGGCCATTTGTATGTCTTCTTTAGAGAAATATCTACTCAGATTCTTTGCCCAATTTTCCATGGAATGATTTGTTTGCTTGTTTTATGCTTCTGGGAATTGAGGTATTTTAGTTCCTTATTTAGTTCTGAACATTAGTCCCTCGTCAGAGGAATAGTGTGCAAATATTTTCTTCCACTCTTTTGCCTCTTCACTCTGTTATTTCCTGTGTTATGCAGAAGTTTATTATTTTAATATGTTCCCATCTGTGTATTTTTGTTTTTGCTACCTATACTTTTGAGGTCTTAGTTATGAATTTTTTGCCTAATGTTCTGAATCTTTTCTCCTATGTTTTCTTTTAGTAGTTTATGGTTTGGGGTCTTAACATATAAGTTTCCAATCAATTTTCAGTTGAGTTTTAGTGTTTGATAAAAGATGGGGTCTAATTACATTCTTCTGCATATAGATATCCAGTATTTTTAGCACCATTTATTAAAGAAGTTGTCTTTTCTTCAATGTATATTGTTGGCATCTTTGAAGACAATCAGTTGACTATAAATGCAAGGATTTATATCTGGGTTCTATGTTCCATAGGTCTATGTCTATTCTTGTACCAATGCAATGCTGTTTTGGTTACTATAGCTTTGAAGTATATTTTAAGTCAGGAAGTGTGATGCCTCCAGCTTTGTTCTTTTTGCTCAGTATTGCTTTGTCTATACACTGTCTTTTGTGGTTCCATATAGATTTTAAGATTGTTTTTCTATTTTGTAAAGAATGTCATTGGTGTTTTGATAGGGAATGTATCGAATTTGTAGATTGCTTTGGGTGGGGTGGTGTGGATATTTTAACAATATTAATTCTTCTAATCCATTAGCATCAGATGTCTTTCCATTTGTTTGTGTCCTCTTCAATTTCTTTTATCAGAGTTCTGCAGTTTTCCTTGTAAAGTTCCTTCCCCTTCCTGGTTAAATTTATTCAATTTTTTTTGGTACCTATTGTAAATGAGATAAAATTATTGATTTAGTTTTCAGCCAGTTTCTCATTGGTGTATAAAAATGCTACTGATTTTCATATGTTGATTTTGTATTCTGAAAGTTTACTGAATTTATTTATCAGTTCTAAAATATTTTTGGTGGTGTTTTCATGTTATTACATATATAAGATTATGCCATCTACAAAGGACAACTTAACTTCCATATTTCCAATTTGGATGCCCTTTTTTTTTTTTCTTTTTCTTTCCTGATTGCTCTGAATAGGATTTCCTGTACTATGTTGAATAAGAATGGGTATCCTTGTCTTGTTCCAGTTCTTAGATAAAAGGCTGTCGTTTTCTTCCCCATTCAGAATGATGTCAGCTGAAGGTTTGTCATATATGCCCTTTATGTTGAGGTATGTTCATTACATACCTAATTTGTTGAGAGGTTTCTTTTTTTTAATCATAAAGGGATTGTGCATTGTATTAAATATTTTATCTGTATCTATTACAGTAATGATATGCATTTTATCCTTCAATCTGTTGATATGACATATCGTATTTATTGATTTGCATATATTGAAGTACACATTTATTCCTTGAATAAATCCTACTAAATCATAGGGTATTATCTTTTTGATGTGTTGTAAGATTTTATTTGCTAGGACTTTTCTGAAGATTTTTGTGTCTTTGTTCATCAGGAATATTGGCCTGTAGTACTATTTGCGTGTGTGTGTGTGCATGCAAGTGCACGTGTGTGGGGGGGGATGTGTGCATGTGTGATCATATGGTTTGGTTTCAGGATAAAGCTGGACAATGGAATGTTATGAAGAATTCCTTTCTTTTAGAATTTTTGGAATAGTATGAGAAAAATTATCATTAGTTCTTATTTACAAGTTTGATAGAATTCACAAGTATAGCAGCTCAGTGCTGCGCTTTTCTTTGTTGGGAGATGTTTTACTACTGATTTAGTTTTGTTACTCATTATTAGTCTTTGAACTTTCTATTTCTTTCTGACCCAATATTAGTAGGTTGTGTACGTCCAGAGGATATTTCTGTATATATATATATATATATATATAATATTATGTATATATAATAATATATATTATACTATATATTATATATATTATATTATATATTATATATTATATCTATATTATATATATACACACACATACACACACACTTATACACACATACACACACACACTATATAGTGTTGTTAGGTGTTTGTTGTTAGTGTATATATATTTAGAATTGTTATATCCTCTTGCTGGACTGGCTTTTCATCATTATATAATGATCTTCTTTGTCTCTTTTTAAGTTTTTTATTTACAAATTTAACTAACTTAGCTAATCCTGTCTTCTTTTGGTTTTCGTTTGTATGGAATATCTTTTCATCTCTTCATTTTCAGTCTATACATGTTTTTACAGATAAAATGAGTTTCTTGTAGGCAACACATAGTTGGGTCAAGTTTGTAACCTAATCAGCCAATTTGTATCTTATAAATGAAAAATTTAATCTCTTTATATTGTAGGTTGTTATTTATAGGATACAACTTATTCCTGTGATTTTTATAACTGTTATTTTGTTATTTTATATGTCCTTTGATCCTTTCTTTTTTTTCTTACTATCATTGCAGTTTGGTGGTTTTCTGTAGCGGTAACATTTGAGTCCCTCCCTTTCTTATTGTGTCTGCTCCACCCATGAGTTTTATACCTTTTTGTATTTTCATGGTGGCAGATATTATCCTTTTGCTTTCAGATGTAGGATTCTCTTAAGCATTTCTTGTAGGATCAGTCTTGTGGTAATAATTTCATTCAGGTTTTGCTTATCTGGGAAATGCCTTATTTGTCCTTGATTTTTGGAGGATGACTTTGTTACATATGGCATTCTTGATTGTCAGTACTTTTAATACATTATCCTATTCTCTCCTGTACTTAATGGTTTCTGCTGAGAACTTAGCTGTTTGTTTGAGGAAGATTCCTTTATATGTGCCTTGATGCTTTTCTCTTGCTGTTTTTTTAGTATTCTCTCTGTCTTTGATTTTTGACAGTGTGATTACAACGTGTCTTAAATAATATCTTTTTGGCTGGATATATTTGGGCATCTTTAAGCTCCTGTATCTGGATGTCTATATCTTGCAAGATGGGAAATTTCAGCTATTATTTCATTAGGTGGAGTTTCTATGCTTTTTTTTGTCTCCCTTCTGGAACACTCAAACTTTGAATATTTGGTTGCTTTATGATGCCCCATATGTCAGGCAGGCTCTCTTCATTCTTCTTTATTCTTTTCTTTTTGTCTGTCTGTGTTATTTCAAAAGACATGTATTCAAGTTTAGAAATTCTTTCTTCTGCTTGATCTAGTCTATTGTGGAAGCTCTCCATTGTATTTTTATTTAATTAATTGAGTTCTTCAGTTTAAATCTTTTTTATTATATCTATCTTTTTGTTAAATTTCTAATTTAGATTACAAATGTTTTTCTGATTTATTTGTATTTTTTGTGCTCTTTTATGTCTCACTAAGCTTCTTTAATATTATTTTGAATTTATTTTTAGGGATTTCATAGATTTCTTTTTCATTGAGATCTGTTGCCAGAGAATTACTGCATTTCTTGTCATGATTTCTCATTTTATCATGTTTCTTGCCTCAATATGCTGATATCTGCAGATCTGATGTAACAGTTGCTTCTTCTAATTTTATGGATTGGCTTTCATGGAAAAAAATTTTTCCTGTAGATGTCCTTGTGGTGTTCGTTGGGCAGGGCACTTTGCCTTTGATTCTTGGTGGGTGCAGTATTGTAGTCTCTGTATGATTTATGCTGTAATCAGCATCCGTATTGTCTGTGTGGTACTCAGAGGCTTAGGCTGCACTTGTAGGTGAAGGCTGTGGTGAGGCTTTACTGGAAATTAGAACATCAGGTGGGTAATGCTTAGACATCAGTGGTGTCAGCAGCAGGCCATGTGTGCCAGTCATTGGGTGCCCAGGTGGTGTATGCAGGCACCCAGGTGGTATATTCCAGGTAGGATGATTCTTGGGCCTCTTGGTGGCTTCTCATGTGCTTACAGTGACAGTATTCAGCTGGGTAGGCCGGTGGGTACTCAGGCCTCTTGCTTTGGGGTGTTCATGCCAGTCCTGTCTGTGGGCCAACCCTTAAGACCTCTGGTAGCATGCACAGGTGTCAGCAGTGGTGGCAACTGGATGAATGGGCCAGTCCTGAGGCCCCAAGTTGGCATATGCAAATGAGTGCTGTTAACTGTGGTGGTGGCAGGCTGGGAGGGGCCATCCTCAGGCTTTCAAGAGGCACATGCAGGCACTGGTGGTGACAGATGGAACAAGTGAATCCTCAGAGCACTAGACAATGTGTGCAGTCATCAGTAGGCTAAGGTCCCATTCTCAGGCCCCCTAGAATGCATTTATAGGTACTGGTGGTAGTGGATGGAGGGGTCAATCCTTACACCCTTAAATGATGCATGCAAGCATTGGTAGGGGCAGTGCCAGTTTGTATGGACCTGTTCTCAGGCCCCCTGATGGTGTGCATGGACACAGGTTGTGGCTGGTTTATCTCCATACCCCTGGACATTGTATAGGGTCCTGACAGCATGAATAGGCCAGTCCCTAGCCTCCTGGAAGTTATGCATGAATTCTTGTGGCTTCAGCCCCCTGGATAATGTGCACAGACACTGGAAAAGGTGGTCCCAGCTTGGGTGGGCCTGTCCTCAGTTCTCCCCAATGTTATCTGCAGGCATAGGCTATGGTGGGTGAAACAAGCCTCCAAACAGTGTGCTCACATCCAGCAGTGGCAGTGGTGGGCAGTGCAGACCAGTTCCCAGGCCCATGGATGATGCACACAGTTAATGGCTGTGGGTGGGGTGGATCTTCCGTCAGGTTTTCCTGATGGTGTATGTGGGTACCAGGGACAGACAGATGGGTGGGTCAATTCTCCAGTTCCTGCACAATCCTCATAGAGGCTGGTGGCTCTGGTGACCAGTTGGGCCAGTCCTCAGGCCCCTGATGGTTCACATGCTTACTAGCTGTGGCGGGCCAGGTGGATTGATCCTTAAGCTCCTGAACAGCATGTTTGGCCACTTGTGGAGTAGTATTGTTGTGTGAGCCAGGCCTGTCTTCAGGCCCCAGGATAGTGTCCAATTTGGCCAGTCCCCAGACACCCTGGAGCATGCAGGTTTGGAGCAGCCTGTTGCTAGGGAGGTCAATGGTGCAATGTTGCAGTGGCTGCAAACAGGCAGCTCTCAGGCTTGTGGGAGTGTGTACTTTAACTCTCTTTGTCCTGGCAGCAGCCTCCCTCATGCACTACACCACCCTCCTGTTTCCTGGGACACAGGATACTGCATAGGCTGGATGCTGAAGAACCATCTGAGCTGCTATGTCCATCTGGTGCCATGTTGCCATAGCTTTCTAGGTGGATATGAGGGGATGTCAGTGGGGCTCTAGGAATGTGGAGATGCAGGGGTTGTTGGGCCCCAAGGCTGGATATAATTTATTGGGGACTGAGCTCTCAAAATGGAGCAGTGCAGCAGCTAATTTGAGTCTTAAGAGATGTGTGGAACCCAATGTGAACTCCCTCTCTGGAATAATGTCATCATGTGGACTCCAGGCAGCTCCTTATACTAGTCTTGGGGCCCATGAGGGCTGAGGGGCTATCCCAGGGCTAGGATTAGAGGAGTCCATGGTGAAAATGTGTACCATTGGGAATCTCTTGCTTACCTTTTCCCCACACTTGGTTGGGCTTCTTGCTTTACTTTCAGAGCTTTCATGCCACTTTCCTGCTCAATTTCAATGTTCTCTCCTAAATGCCCTATCCAACCTGTGATCATCTATCTGCTTTGTGATTCAATCCTTCCTTGTGTAGGAAGCAAATATCAGGTGCCTCTAGTCAGCCATCCTGAAGCCCACATATAACTTTTGATTCCCCAAAAACTTGATTACTAATAGCTTACTGTTGACTGGAAGCCTTACCAATAACATAGAATCAATTAACACATACTGCATCTATATAATTATAGCATTATTAACTATTATAAAGCATAAAATATAATATGTATTATATATGGTATTCTCAAAGTAAGTTAGAGAAAAGACAATATTATTAAGAAAATTATAAGGAAGAAAAATTATATTTACTGTTCATTAAGTGGAAATGGATAATCATGAAGGTCTTTATCCTCATGATCTTCATGCTAAGTAGGCTGAGGAGGAGGAGGAAGATGAGGGTTTGGTTGTTGTCTCAGCGGTGGTAGAGGTGGAAGAAAATCCATTTATAGGTGGACCCATGCATTTCAAACCAATGGTGTTCATGAGCCAGCTGTATGCATATATATATGTCAGCGTAGAGGACAAAGTATGGGAAGTGATTTTTGGATATGTAGTTTTTCCTGTGTAATTTTTCTTTTGCTTATTAGAGGATTTATCCTTCATTGTCTTTTAAGGTCTATTTTTATGACAGATATTAATACTTATGCTGTTTTTCAAGGTTTATATTTAATTAAGAATTACTATTTCAAGCCAAAATGGAAGCCTGTTACTCAGGCATAAATTATTAAAATCAATTTGTTTTGTTTTGTGTTATTTTATAATAGGCTTTATTTTAGAGCAGTTTTAGGTTCACAGCAATGTTGAAGAGAAGGAGCAGAGATTTCCAAGGTACTCTTTGCCTTTACACATGCATAGCATCCCCTATTATCAACATCTGTCACCAGTATGGTACATTTATTACAACGGATATATCTACAATGACACATCATAATCCCCACAGTCCACAGTTTACAATGGGGTTCACTCCTGGTGTTGTACATTCTATAAGTTTGGACAAATTTATAATGACATATATCTACCATTATAGTATTATGCACAGTGTTTTCACTGCACTAAAAATCCTCTGTGCTTCACACCCCATCCCCACTGGCAACCACTAATCTTTTGGCTGTCATCATTGTTTTGCCTTCCCAGAAAGTCATATGGTTGAAATCATAGTATGCAGCCTTTTCGGATTGCATTTTTTCACTTAGTAATGCACATTTAAATTCCCTCAATTGTCTTTTCATGGGTTAATAGCTTATTTCTCTTTAGTGCTGAATAACATTCCACTGTCTCTGTGCAACAGTTTGTCCATTCACCTACTGAAAGACATCTTGGTCGTTTGCAAGTATTGGCAATTGTGGATGCAGCTGCCATAAACATCTTTATGCAGATTTATGTGTGGACATAAGTTTTCAACTCATTTGAGTAGATACCAAGGAGCATGACTACTGTACTGTATGGTAAGAATATATTTAGTTTCGTGAGAAACCATCAAATTGCCTTCCAAATGGCTTTACCATTTTGCATTCCTAAAAGCAATGAATGAGAGTTCCTGTTGTTCCACATCTTCCCGGCATATGATGTCAGTGTTCTGGATTTTGGTTTTTCTATAAGGTTCACAGTAATATCGCATTATCATTTTCATTATCATTTTCCTGATGACATATAATGTAGAGTATCTTTTTGTATATTTATTCGCCATTTGTATATCTTTTCTAGTGAAGTGTCTGTTAAGTTCTTTGGCCCATTTTGTAAAAGGGTTGTTTGGCTTTTAATTTTTCTGTATCTAGTGATAAAACTATGTGATTTGTTTTACTTTATCCTGGTGATGTGATGAACCACATTAATTACTTTTTAAATGTTGGACTAGTCTTGCACAAGTATGATAAATTTTAAGAGTTCTTTGTATATTTTATATATATATAACATATATATGTCTTTTATCAGATAAAACTTTTGCAAATATTTTTTCCAGTTTGTTTCTTGTCTTTTTATTTTCTTGGCACCAGTTTGGTACTTATTTTCATATAGTAGAAATTTTAATTTTAATGAATTCCATCTTATTAATTTTTTTCAAAAGGTCTTTGCCAAATCCAAGGTCATGAAGATTTTGTTGTTATACCATAAGAGTTCTATAGTTTTGTTTATAGTTTTAGTGTAGTTTATAGTTTTACATTTAGGTCTGATATTTATTTTGAGTTAATTTATGTGAAATGTGTAAGATGTGTCTAAATCCTTTTTTTTTTTTTTTGCATGTGGATGTCTAGTTGCTCCAGCACTATTTGATGAAAAGACTATATTTTCTACATTATGTTGCCTTTGTTCCTTTGTCAAAGATCAGTTGACTGTATTTAGATAACTTTATTTGTGGGTTTTCAATTCTGTATCATTGATACATTTGTTTTTTCTTTCACTAATATCACATTTTCTTGCTTGCTGTAGCTATAGAGGAATCCTTGAAGTAAGGTAACGTCAATTCTTCAACCTGGTTCTTATTTGTCAATATTGTTTTAGCTAGGCTGGATCTTTTGCCTCTTCACATATACTTTAGAAACAGTTTGCTAATATGCACAAAATAACTTGCTGGGATTTTAGTAGGGATTGCATTACATCTGTACATCTATTTGGAAGGAATTGACATCTTGAAAATACTGAATCTTCCTATCCACTAACATAAAGTATCTCTCCATATATTTAGTTCTTTAGTTTCTTTCACATCCAGAGTATTTTAGTTTTCCTCATGCTGGTTATGTAAATGTTTTGTTAGATTTATACCTAAGTATTTTAATTTTAATTAGTAATGAAAATTACATAAATACAAATAAATAAATGTAAATAATGTGAATATGCATAAATAACAATTACACATGATTATTTTATATATAATTTTGAATTGCTCTTATTCATTAGTAGGATATACAATATAGTAACATGACTGACTTTCATATATTAACCTTGTATCCTGAAACCTTGCTGCAAATCCATCATAATTCCAGGGGTTCTTTCTGTTTTGTTTTACTGTTTGTTTCCTTGGGTTTTTCCGGGCCAATTATTTCAGATATTCTACATAGACAAACATGCCATCTTCAAAGACTTTTAATTTTTCCTTGCCAATCTGTAAACTCTTTATTTCCTTTTTTTCACATTAGCTAGAACTTCCAGTAAGATGCCACACAGCAGTGGTGAGACTAAACATCCTTTCCTTCTTTCTGATCTTGCTGGGAAAGTTTTGGGTTTTTCACCATTAAAAATGACGTGACCTGTAGGTCTTTTGGAGATATTATTGATTAAGTTGAGGAAGTCCCCCCTCTGTTCCTACTTTATTGAGACTTTTATTATGGAAGAGTGTTGGATTTTGTCAAATGATTTCTCTGTATCTATTGATAAAATTGTGTGATTTTCTTTACTTTATCCTGGTGATGTGATGAACCACATTAATTGCTTTTTAAATGTTGGACTAGGCTTGCACAAGTAGGGTAAATCCCACTTGGTTGCAAAGGATACTTCTTTTTATACAGTGTTAAATTCATATGCTAATATGTTGTTGAGAATTGTTACATCTATATTTTTGAGGGATTTTGGTTTGTGATTTACTTTTCTTATAAGCCCTCTGTTTTTGGTGTCAGGGTAATGTTGGCATCATAGAGTGAGTTAGGAAATATTGTACAAAATGATTGTAGAGAATGGGTGTGATTTCTTCCTTAAATATGTAGTAGAATTCACCAATTAATCCATCTGGTCCTGGTACTACTGTTTTGATAGATTATTAATTATTGATTCAATTTTTAAATAAATATATGCCTATTCAAAAATAAAAGATAATTTAAATTGTTCTTCAAAACTGAAAATTGGTGACAAATTAGGTTATTTTAGCAAATATTTGTTCTATCCCTCCTCTTTATTAGAAAGGGAGGCTGGTGGACATTGGACTTAGCTTTTTGGTTTGCTTCAGCCAATGGAATATAAACAGAAGAAGTATGTCCATGTTAAGCCTTGCTTTACAAAGCATTATAAATTTTCATATATCTGGGAGCTACTGACTTCTACCTGATGAGTGTATGTTCTCAAAGCTGCTGGTTCTTATTGTTTTAGTTTTGTCCCTGTATTTGCCTGTTACAGGTCTCACTTATCTGGCTTAGAAGCCAGGCAGCTACAATTATTCCAACTGAACAAACACATTAATAAACTTTGCATAAAAAATTGAGGCTCCTTACATAATTAAAGTGAATGAACTTTAGCACATGAATTTTGGAGTAAGTATTTTTGATGCAAAGAGACTTTGTTTAACCTCACAAGGTTATAAATGTTCAAATCGCTGTGTTCCCTCTCTGGGCATTTCTCTCAGAGGGAATGTTTTATATCTTCAACATGTCAAAGTGGAGCATGATCATGTAACTTGATTGGCCTGTGAAATGTAACAGGAAGTTACAAGTTTAGCATATAAGCAGAAGTTTTAAGAGCCATTATGAGTCCACCACATTTCTGTTCATTCTACTTGGAAACTGACAATAATAAAGACAAAAGCTATTTAATTTAATCTGCTCCATAATGAATAGGTCTTTGAGGAAAGCTACAGTTCATCCACATTGAGCATGTCATATAAGTGAGCATTAGACTTTTGTTATTGTACATTATTGATTATTTGGAGTCATTGCTTACTTTAAACTGAGCAGTCCTCTTATTAATTGTATATAGTCTGTATTGTCCAAGTAGTGTGGTTTTATTTTAAGGTAACTAGAATAAATCTACTGACGTAAAGAAACCTCACATCCTATATCCCTGAGAGATAACAGATTTAAAATTGATTTCAAAAATTTAGAGCGCTTCAAATTTTGAAGTGATGATCATATATTTATTTTTCCTGCTTAAAGATTTATGTTACAGTTTTTAAAATATGACAAATATGAAATGAGTTTCAAGCAAAAATAATTAGGGAGGAAAATCAATTTTAGAAAGTTCATATCACTAATGAATTGTTTGACATCAAACCACAGAGATAGAGGCTACAATTATTTCTGCATCATTGGCTCACTGTTCTCATAAATGCTACCACGTATTGCCAGCCACTAAAAATGATTGCATTGCTTTTTAAATTTAACTATGTGGATTGCATGCTCTTGGAAGAATTTGTCCTCAACGTATAAACAAATTCAGAGTATCTGACATTAGAGAGAACAATGAAAATTTTATCATTACATATGTCTGAAATTCTAAAAAAAGTTTGATGATTATATGAACCATGAAGGTTCAACACATAATTGAATTGCTTTGGTGATCCTATGTAAAAATAGCTTATGTTTTGTCAAGGAAGTTGATCTCACTCATTCCCATTACTTTGAATGCCATATATTTTCATATTCTCAAATGTATATTACCAGCACCAACTTGTTTTCACAGCTGCAGACTTACACATACAACTGGATGTTTAACCAGTCTGCATGATTGTCTCAGAGTAATTTCAAAGTTAAATGACCAGAACTGAGTCCTATATGTATTAGGCAAAAAACTGTGTCTACCCCATTAATAACATCAACACTCAAACAGTTTTTAAGCCAGAATCTTTACGTCAACTGTGATAATTCAACTTAATTATCTAAGAAATCTCATCATTCTTTTGATACAACTTTATATATTTAAGATAAGCTCATTTCTGCTGTCTTTATTCTCAATATTATTGACTAGAGATCCTAGTATATAGTAGGTACATTCATTGAAGACATTAACAGAGACTGGATAGATTAACTCATATAGCCAGTTTATTGAATGCTCTTATGTGAACAATAAAACACTTCATAAATATGCCTCCCATTTTTAAATGAACTATATGACATTGATATACAAGCAATAATTTAAGAAGAAATATGTTACAATGATATAGAAAGCTGCTGTCGCGCTGTCTTTGTTACAGGTTCTTCTAATGATTGAAGGATCTTTAAAAATAAACTGACAAAATCACTAAAGCTGTCTTTAATTCAAATTTAATTGAATGCACCTGCTAGAATAGTCTAGGTTGTGTTGCAAAACCCAGTGGTTTAAAACAGTCCATGCTTATTTTCTACACATACTGCATATATATCACAGATTAACTGTTGTATCTACCCTGCATTCTCCTCACTTTAGAATCTATACTGACAAAGCAGAAGTCATCTGCAACATTGACTGTTTCTAAGGCAAAAGCTAAAAGAAAAGGTAATTAAATTAGGTTAGGTTCTTCCAGCTTCGGTCTGGTGATAAATGGATGCATTCCATCCATATTTCATCAGCACAAAACATGTTACTTCAGGGAGGTAGGTGAATTAAATCTTACCATGTTCCCGTATGAGAACCAGTTAAAAACCGTAATAAAAATAGTAATATTTATTTGCGTCTACACTTCTGATCATCAACTATTTAGTCCAATCTCCTTTACATTTTCGAGATACACACACCATATCCTCAATAAATGCAAAACCCCTTCTAATCATGACATTGAGCTCAAACTCCAGACTCTCTGAATGTTATAAGATATGCCTATTTAACCTAGCAACCTATGAACTAAAAGACATTATCTGCTTTCCTAGAGCCCATTACCTACCCCCAAGCATTTGGGGAGAAAACAATAATTTTAAGGCTTATAAAGTAATTTTTTTAGTCGAGGCTGATAGATATTTTGAATTTAAGACTTAAACTCTGTTTTTATATTTATTGTCTGTCAGCTTCGCAAGCTTTCATATAAACTCTTCTCTCCTGAAATGTATTGCTGTAAGCATCCAATTTTTATTGGATATCACAGGTGGTATTAACAACTTTTTTCTGGATCAGGCTTATGCTGTACTTTATAAGTTACTGTACACAACACTTTACAAATTGCCACAGCATGACCTGGATTTTCATCTTTCCAGCTTCTGATGTTTTTCTCACTACTCACCAATGAACAATTAAGCCATCTCTACATCATTTAAATACGTCTTACAGCACCACCTCATTCCTAGCATCAAGTTATATACTAGTCACTCTACTATCCTGCTTAGTACATAACTCGGTGCTAGGAATGAGGTGGTGCTGTAGTATCATTTGTGCTTGACTAACAAACCCCGAAGTCCCAGAATCTGGAAATAATAGTGATTGGTTGATGATGCTACATTTCTATCAATAGTTCACTCTGTTTCTGTTCCCAAAATCTGTGATATAATTGATAGTAAACCTATTACCTGGAAGGCTTTTGGCATTTAAAGTAGAGGGGGGAAAATATTCTGAATTCTCCCCGACTGAAATCTTTGGCAAAAAAGGACATGCATCACTTAGTTTTACATTTTCTTATTTGCAAAACACATCATGTGATCATACCTAACTCCAAAGGGATAGAGGTGACTCCAAATCCAAATGTGATTTTGACTGCAAAGGGGGGAAACATGAATTCCTTCCATGTGTATGGAAAGATAAATAATGCTCCTGCCTTATCCATCACAATCTTGCAATCACAGAGATGTTCGAATGGAAAAGTTACTTTCAAAATTTATTGTTTAATAATTTTACAAATTCCTCCTTGTAAGAGGAGTTGTTTTGATTATACTGCCTTCCTAAGGACATTAAAATTGAAAACAATATGAGGATATTTTAGTTTCTTAAAATATATTTTATCAGACTTAGAGTTCATAGCTTTCCCATTTCTGCTTCTGTATTGAGTAGTTTTACTATCTTACAGAAAATAAATATTAATATAATGAATCTAATATATTTATTATTAATACATCATATATGATTGTATTTAGAAATTACACACTCAAGGAAGAATTGTTAAAATTAAAAAAATTATTATCTGGAGTGTTCAAGAAGATCAGAGTCCCAGTTACGATTACAATATTTTCTCTGAGTCTTACGTAAGAATCCATCATGCATATTATTTTTATTTCTGAAGAGCTAGCTAGCTAGATAAAAATAAAATGTTACATACATATTTTAAGCATTGTGTATATGTCTAAATATATGTATATATATAATGCTGTTGGAAAATTCAGACTTTTTTGGAGTAAGAAAATTTGATAAGTAATGTAATTTAGTTTTTCCTTCTTCAAACAAAATATGTTCTCTCCATCTTTAACCAAGACATTCATTTCTTGGGCAAAATAAGATAAATAAAAATGGTCAGCTCATCTGATGTTAAAAATATACTATCAACTATTTTGTTATGTGAATTATAACGTCACTTTCATTACCAACATGACCTGCTATGTATAGTGACTGTAAAATCATCATTGCAGATAATAATAAAAATTTCCTCTCCACTGCAGTATGGCGGGTAGCCTAGCCTATGCTCCTTATGGTATAGAAGGGACAACTATCAAACATGATAATAGCACCATTTTCCTCATTGTTGTGTAGCTAGATTTTTAAACATTAATTTTATTAGTGTCTTTTGAAAGTAGAAAGCTTAATCTTCGATAATTGTAGTGGACATGCGCCTCCAGAATGTATTCATTCCAGACTTTAATGTAGAAAAGGCAGCCAAAGGTACTAGTCCTAGAATTTTATCTTTATTAAAAATTTAATTCACACACAATTCCCGTGGCATAAGATATATATTTTACATACATTTTACAAATGAAAATACTGTGACCCAAAGTGGATATTAACAAGGTTCTTTAACAAGGTCACACAGTTAAGAAGCTAAAGATAGGTCTTGAACACAGAGTGTTTCCATACTTGTCCTTAACCACTATACTACACTACGTGGTGGAGGAGAGTAAAATGGAAATAGGAAGAGAAAAATTTATTGGGCATTTACTGTGCAGCAGGTACTACTTTACTACGTATACAGATAAACATTTGATCATCAAAAATAACCTTGTGAAGTAGGAAACACTGAGCTCTTTAAAAGATAAAAAAATTGAGATCATGAAATATAAATATTTTCCTAATGTTACAAGTCAACAAATTAACAAGCATTTTTTTTTTTTTTTTTTTTGAGACAGAGTCTCACTCTGTTACCCAGACTGGTGTGCAGTGGCACAATCTCAGCTCACCACAACCTTTGTCTCCGGGGTTCAAATGATTCTTCTGCCTCAACCTCCTGAGTAGCTGGTATTACAGGCACCTCCTCCACACCTGGCTAATTTTTGTATTTTTAGTAGAAACAGATTGGCCAGGCTGGTCTATGTTGGCCAGGCTGGTCTCAAACTCCTGGCCTCAGGTGATCCTCCTGCCTCAGCCCCCCAACGTGCTGGGATTACAGATGTAAGCCACCGCTCCCAGCCAAACGTGAATTTTTTAAGCCCTGTAAATTATGTATTTTACCCAAATTATATTTTAATACTTAATCAATTGCATACATTTACCATTAACCTAAGTTATAAAAGTTACTTAACATTGTCATAAATAACTGCTCATTTATTAAATGCTAATTTTATGAGGAAAGAAAGTTGTCACTAGATAAGTTTGAGCACAAAACTTTAGTGAAAAGGAACAACTAACACAATCACAATGTGTTATATTTAAGTACACACTAAGATCACAGAACCAAGTTAGCTAATGATTTGACAGATTCATTGTCAGACTACCAAAATGTATCGATATCATGTAATCTGGACTTGACTTCTAAAATAAGCATCAAACAAAACCATAAAAAGGGCAAACTGAGATTATTTCCCAAAAATACAAATACATTATATAAGAAAAATCTTTATCATTTTTTTCTATTTAATTTTTATTGTAGGTTGAGAGGGTACATGTGCAGGTTTGTTACGGGGGTAAACTGCATGACACAGGAGTTTGGTTATTTTAGCTTAGTATGAAACAACCCAGGTAATAAACATAGTAGCCAATAGTGAGTTTTCTTATTCTTACTCTCCTTCTACCCTCCACCCTCAAGTAGGCCCCAGTGTCTATTGTTCCCTTTTATGTGTCCATATGTAATCAATGTTTAGCTCCTATTTATAAGTAAGAACATGCAGTATTTGGTTTTCTGTTCCTGAGTTAATTCACTTAGGATAATGGCCTCCATCTTCTTCCATGTTGCTACAAAGGACATGAGTCTGTTTTTTTATGGCTGTGTAGTATTCCATGGTATACATGTATCATGTTGACTATATCCAGTCTATCACTGATGTGCATTTAGGTTGATTCCATGTCTTTGCTATTGTGAATACTGCTGTGATGAATATACATGTGCATGTATTTGTCTTTCTAGTAGAACAATTTATATTCCTGTGGAAATATGAATGGAATTTCTGGGCTGAATGGTAGTTCTGCTTTAAATTCTTTGAGAAATCTCCAACTGCTTTCCTCAATGATTGAATGAATGTACATTTCCACCAGGAGTACATAAGTATTCCCTTTTCTCTAGAACCTTGCCAGCATTTGCTAATTTTTGACTTTAATAGTAACCATTCTGACTATTAATGTGTGATGGTTTCTCATTGTGCATTTGATTAGCATTTCTCTAATGATTAGTAATGTTGAGTATTTTTTTCATTTTCTTGTTGGTTATATATATCTTTTCATGTCCTTTGTCCATTTTTAAATGTGGTTGTTTGTTTTTTTGCATGTTCAATTGTTTAAGTTCCTTATAGATCTTGGATATTAGACTTTGTCAGATGCATAGTTTACAAACACTTTCTTCCTTCCTTAGGTTGTCTGTTTACTCTGTTGGTAGTTTCTTTTGCCGTAAAGAACCTCTTTAATTTCCATAGGTCCCAGTTGTCATTTTTTTAGTACGTTGTAATTGCTTTGGGAGTCTTCATCATAAAATCTTTGCCAGTTCCTAGTTCCATGATTGTATTTCATAATTTTTCTTCCAGGGCTTTTACAGTTTTAGGTTTCACATTTGAGTCTTTACTCCATTGTGAGTTGATTTTTGTATATGGCGACAGGAAGGTGTCCAGTTTCAGTCTTCTGCATATGGTTAGCCAGTTATTCCAGCACTATTAAGTGAATAGGAAGCCCTTTCCCCATTGCTTGTTTTTGTTGACTGTGTTGAAGATCATCACACTATCTGATTTCAAACTGTACTACAAGGCTACAATAACCAAAACAGCTTACAAAACCAGACACATAAACTAATGGAACATGAGAGAGAACCCAGAAATAAAGCCACACAGCTTTATCTATTTTGTTTGAACTCTTATATTATAAAACAAACAAAAAAAATTTATCTTGAACTTTTTTGCTAATTAGTGTGTCATGCACATTTTCAGGTTTCTATGTAGGGAGATTGCCTTCATTCATTATATACCCAAACAGTAAAATCTAGGTTAAACTAAATTTAACTAAAATAAGTGAGAATGGAATGTCATATTTATTTTCTCTGTAATACCACACTGTAAATTTTATTACCACTGGATATATAAGTTTGCCTAACCTATGTGGCTGTAAGTACCTTTGAAAGGAACTACAGTACATTTATTAAGTTTTGATACATACATGGTCCTAAGATGAATGTTTAGATCCTCCTAAAACTAATATGTTGAAATTTTAACACCCAGATGATGGTATTGGGAGGTGGCACCTTTGTGAGGTTATTAGGGATTAGCACCCTTACAAAAGAGGCCTGAGAAAACTCCCAGACTACTTCAGCCATGTGAATACACAAGCAGAAGATGGCCATAAACTATGAACCAGGAAGCTGGCCCTGATTAGGTACTGAATCTGCTGGTGCCTTAATTCTGGATGTCTCAGCCTCTTGAACTATGAGAAATATTTTTTCTTTTTTTACCAACCAGAAGAAAAATACAGAACACTTCACGGATTTGTATGTCATTGCTATATAGCAGCCATGCTAATCTCTTTATTGTTCCAATGTGCTGCTGAATCTAGCACAGATTTATGTTGTTTATAAGCCACTTGGTATTTTATATTTTTGTCACAGTAGCTCAAACTGACTTAAACACAGGGTTGATATTCAGTAAAAATTAAGTTAGAAAAGAAATATGTGTGTGTGTGTGTGTGTGTGTATTTCTAATAGTTTCAAGTGTGTCCTAAAAAGTGTGTCCAATGACTTATATTTAATTTGAACTGTTTTATACTTATTCCCCAAACACTGTTTATAAACACATATATTAAAAAGTAATTATTTATCTTTAAAAATTTTATTACAATGTGTATATTTCATTAAACATTCCTTTATTTTATAGTAGTTTGATAAATTTAATGGATGTGAGAATTTTCATGTTATTATTAAATTTGTAAATTTGAATTTGTATCTATGTCCTAATTTATTCAAGGCTCTGTGCCATAGCCATTTCCTAGGGAAAATTTTCTTATGGAAGGTTGTATTTCTCAGGTGCCTCTAATGAGAAAACTCATATCATTAAATAATATAGTTTGGATGTTGTCCCTGCTCAAATCTCACGTGAAATGGAATCTCCAATACTGGAGATGTAGCCTGGTGGGAGGGAAATGAATCATGGGGTCAGATTTCTCGTGAATGATTTAATATCATTCTCTTGGTACTGTCCTCAAAAAAGTGAGTGAGTTCTCACAAGATCTGGTTGTTTAAAGGTGTGTCACATCTCTTCTCTCTGTCTCTTTGTTCTTATTTTCACCATATGATACACCTGCTCCCTCTTCACCTTCTGTCTAATTGTAAGATTCCTGAGGCCTCCCCATAAGCAGGTGCCATGCCACTATACTTCCTGTACGGCCCACAGAACTATGGGACAATTAAACCTCTTTCCTTTATAAATTACCCAGTCTCAGGTATTTTTTATAGCAATGTGAGAACAGCCTAATGCAGGGTGAAGTATTGCACACCTGAGAATCTGGAAGCAGCTTTGGAATTCACTAACAGGTAGAGGTTGGAAGAGTTTCGAGAGTTCAGAAGAAGAAAGGAAGATGAGGGAAAGTTTGAAACTTAAAGACTGATTAAATGATTGGGACCAAAATTTTGATAATGATACAGACAGTGAATTCTAGGCTGAAGATATCTCAGAAGAAAATGAGAAACTTACTGGGAACTGGATAAAAGGTCACTTTGCTATATCATAGCAGAGAGCATGGGTGCATTGTGCCCATGCTCTAGGGATCCCTGGAACTTTAAACTTGAGAATGATGCAAGCGTGTCTAGCCTGCCTTATTTTGTTGTTGTTGTTCTTGTTTTATTTTGTTGTTTTAGGCTTGAAGCAGCCTGTAGACATGGTTTTAGTTTCTGTCTTCAGTGATAAGCATAAAAGAGAGATAAAGAAGGGGCTTTACTGGCCCAACTAGACAAACAGAAACTCAGAACCCACGACTGTATTCTCTCCCTGGGACACCTCTGGTTGTGGAATAAATTTCTAAGCAGCAAAGTGTTCAAGATGCACACTGGCTACTTCTCATAGCCTAATTTCAGATGCAGTAGCAGAAGAATAACTTGAAGTTGGAACTTATATTTAAAAGAGAAGCAGAGCATAAATGTTTGCAAAAAAAATGTAGCCTGGCCACACGGCATAGAAAAAAAAAGAGTTTTTTGAGAAGGAATTCGATCAGGCTACTGAGCAACCACTTGCTAGAGAAATTTGTGTAACTAAGAAGAAGGCAAGTGCTGATAGCCAAGACAATGAGAAAAAGGCCTGGAAGGCATCTCAAATATCTAAGAGGCAGCCCCTCCCACCAGAAGCCCTGAGGCCTGGGAGAACAGAATGGTTTCCTGGGCCAGGTTTTGAGACCTGCTGCCTTGCCTAGACCCAGGACACTGCTTTTGCCTCCTGGCTGCTGGAGCTTCAACCCTGGTGCAAAGGGACTTATGTACAGCTTGGGATGCTGCTTCAGGGAGTGTAAGTGGTTTTAAGCCTGCCGGTGCACAAAGTGCCAAAGTTGAGGCTTGGGAACCATTGCCTAGATTTCAGCGGATATATGAAAAAGCCTGGGTGTCCAAGCAAAAACCTGATGCAGGGGTGGAACCATCATGGAGAACCTCTACTAGGGCAGTGGGAAGCCATCATGGAGAACCACTACTAGGGCCGTGCAGAGTGTGAAGTTGGAGTCTCCACGCAGAGTCCTCACTGGGGCACTGCCTCATGATGTTGTGAGAAAAGGGCCACTGTCCTCCAGATCCCAAGAATGATATATCCACCAGCTTATGTTTGCCTGGAAAAGTTGCTGGCACTCAATGCCAACCTACCAGCCTGTTAGAGCAGCCATAGGGACTGAACCCTGCAAAGTCACAGGAGTGGAGCTATCCAAGACTTTGGGAGCTCACTTTATCAAACCAGTGTGTCTTGGATGTGAGACATGATATCAAAGGAGATTATTCTGGAGCTTTAAGATTTAATGATTGTTCTACTAGGTTTTGGGCTTGCATGGACCCTGTAGCCACTTTCTTTTAGTGGGTTTCTCCTTTTTGGAATGGGAGTGTTTACTCAATGCTTGTACCTCCATTGTATCTTGGATGTAACTAACTTGTTTTTGATTTTACAGGCTCATAGGTGGAAAAGACTTGCTTTGTCTCAGAGAGACTTCAGACTTTGGACTTTTGAGGTAACACTAAAATGAGTTAAGACTTTGGGGGATTATTGGGAAGGCATGATGGTATTTTGAAATGTGAGAAGGGCATGAGATTTTGGAGGGACCAAGGGCAGAAAAAATATAGTTTGGGAATTTGTCCCTGCCCAAATCTCATGTATAAATGGAATCCCCAGTGTTGCCGGTGGGGCCTGGTGGGAAGTGATTGGATCATGGGGGAAGATTTCTCATGAATGGTTTAGTACCATTCTCTTGGCACTGTCCTCTTCATAGTGAGTGAGTTCTTGCAGGATCTGATTGTTTAAAAGTGTGTGCCATCTCCCCTTTCTTCCTCTTTTCTCCTGCTTTGGTCATGTGAAGTGCCTGCTCCCCCTTAGCATTCTGCAACAATTGGAAACTTCCTGAGGCCTCCCCAGAAGCAGATGCCACTAGGCTTCCTGTACAGCCTGCAGAACTGTGAGCCAATTAAACATCTTTTCTATATAAATTACCCAGTCTCAGATATTTCTTCATAGCAATGTGAGAATGGCCCAGTGCAACAAATATAAGGGAAAACATAATAAGTTTGCCCAGTGTCACAACCTGGATAAGTGTGTGAGGTGGCTGAGTGTCTTAAAGCCTAAGCAGATCCCAATACTATCTTGCCTCCCAAATGTGGCAGTCTTGAACAAGCTCACACAAGATTTCTTCTCCGTTTTATAGAACTGTCTTCAGGGTTTCTACTACACATTTTATCTTCCACGTAGTTGACAGATTTAATTTCCGAAAGGCAGATCTGAAAAAAAATGATTACCCTGTTCAAAGAAAAATAGTCCAAATGCCCTAGCAAGGCAATCAGGCCCTCTCTCATCAGCCCCAGCTATACCATTTTAATCTCAGTTTGCTCTGTTTTGAAGTATCACACCATGTACTTAATTACACCAACCCAGGAAGCTTGGCTTATTACTTTCCTGCCTCTTTTTTTCTTGGATATGCTAAACTTTCTTCCTGGGTTGCTCTTTCGACCTCAACCAGGCTAATGTTCTATACTATATACTTTTCAAGATCCTTTCAAGTGCCATCTTCAGCTAAACAATTCTTTGACTCTCATACTCATAACTAAATTTCTTTTACATAAAAGAATTATTTCCCTAGACTTCTCAGTATAATTTGTGTTAAACTTGTGTATGCTATTTATTATATTGTAATTTGTTTTAAATGTGTTATCTGTCTTTCCAATTAAATTCATGCATTTTAAGGTTAGCAAATACATTTCATTATAAGCTTCGTGTAATCTAAACTATTTGAATAACAAAGCAGGCATAGCTCTCTCAAATGTGTACGTCTCTCTTGATATAGTCACCACTTCACTGTTAGTTTCCGTAGACAGAAATGTTATTTAAGCTTTATGTATGTTTTTAAACCAGTGTTTCCAGTATTAATTGTATTCATTCAATCTTGATTTAATAGGAAATAGGTTTTCTCTTATTTGCACAATATGCTCCCCTTAATTTCATTCCTTTAATGGTTAGCATTTCTTTGTTTACCTCATCTTCTCAGATTTACCATTTTAAGTAGAAAATTTCCAAAGAAAACACAAGTTATTCACTTTCCATTGGTCTAAAAAATTTAAATCATTTTTGCTATTTTTTTATATGTACAAAACAAACATTTGAGAGTTACTTTTCCCTTGCCTACCAAGGGAAATACAAACTTTAGAATCAAATTCAAGAAAAGCCTGGATATGACCTATTCTTTTTTCTGAACCCAAGATAGTTTTATTGTAAAATAACATTTAGATGGCTTTCATATGTTTGAATCATGGCAGTGTTAAAAATATTTCCATGTCATCTAATTTGGTGCTTCTCAAACTATGTAGAGTAAAGTAATTTTTTTTAAACTTCTATTTTGTCATGGACTGATACATTTGTAAAATACAATGAAAATAAACTGTTAGAAAAAAATACTCATATATCGATTATAAGCCTCACTATTTTATGATTAAAATAGTAGGTTGGGCAAGCATAAAATATCTCTTTTAAACATCTATGATAGCTTACAAATGCCCACTCCTAACTATTGGATTATATACAGTAATAATAGATATTTGAATCATTACTGGGATGAGGAGTACATCTGCTTATAGGAGACCCTAAGTGGCACATAAAGGAGTTGTCATCTCTTTTGGACAATACAGAATGAATATGAACTATACAGATTGTGACGGAACACACTCCAAGCAAGGGAATCAAATTTTCCTGAAACTCAAGAAATAAAAATTACAAAATGTGTATTGAGCCTGATAAGTAGTATAGAATGTTGACACATGTAGTAATAGAAAAGAGCTAGAAAGTAATCTCAGGAATGTGAATTGGGGTACATAAGAGATGTATAAAGTTGAAAAATGAAGGGTAAGTCTGTTGAAAGATCTGCTACCTACAAAAACAATGCCTTCCAGTGAACTCACGTGTCTTATCTCCCAATCTCCCATTGTTTATAATCCCCCATCCCAGATTAGAGTTCTCCCTAAATCACTCTGCCTAAAGTAGTCTAGTTAAACTCAATGAATATCACACCATTTAATATAAGGGATACTTATTGCATTTCTCTGTGCTTCTTAGCCATATTTGACACCACTAATCTTGTCCTTTTTACTTAAATTATCTTGGTGAGGTTTCTGTGATGTAACATTCCCCGTGTTCCTATCTCTCTGGTACATTCTCCTTGTTTTCCCTTGTCATCTTCTCTTTATTTAAAACACATGCTGAAGTTTCTCAGGCCTCTGTAACTGGTTCTTTTCTCTTCCTACTCATTACATTGTTCTTTACAAATGTATCTTCTCTAATCCAACTGCTACAAAGATCACCTATACATTTTAAATTTCCAAATCAACATATTTAACCATGACCACTCCCCTGAGTTCTTCACAGCCAAAGGTCTAATGGTTAACTATACATGGATATCGCACAGGAATCTCCAACTTAAAATGAAAAAAAAAATAGGATGATTTCTAACTGCCTGTCTACTTGTCTGCACTCAAAATAAGAAAGCAAGCTAGCAAGCAAGCAAGCAAACAAACAAACAATATTCTTCCCCCCCTGAGCACACACACACACACACACACACACACATAGACTTAGTAAATTATTTTAGCCTCAGGCATATCTCCCTGTTATATTCTTCTTATAAACTATCTAGGACACACATAAATATAGCTTCTCCAGGAAAGCCTTCCTGTTCCATAAAAAATGAATAAAAGTCAGAGATACCAGACCATGCCTAAGGAAAAAGAAATCACACTCTCAGATTTATGCTAATATAGAAGACTTTCTGAATTCAACTCCCATATGCTTTTGATTAATTCTTATATCATGAAACACCATAAGAAATAGGAAAAAGAAGACTGAGGGGGCATGGGGAGGAAGAAAAGGGGGGCAGGAATATGAGGAAGAGGCAGAAGAGTAGATGGAGCAAAAGAGAAGGAAAAATGAAGAGAAAGACAAAAAAAAAAGATACTGTCATTTGCATGTACACGAAATTCTGAAAACTGCCATGTGGCCATTCTAAGGCAGATACTATTCCCATTTTACAGATGAACAAACTAAAGCATAAGTATGCTAAGTATCATGTACAAGGTAAAGTATTAAAATGGCAATGTCAAAAATTAAGAATTGTCAAAATTTCTAAGGTTACAAAGGTATAATTTGTATGCACTCTTACTATCCTGTAATTATTTCTACTGTTTTCTGAGGACAATTGTTATTTTTACTATTAGAAGAATTAGAGAATTATTGAATGCTTTATTTTATTCATTAGAAATATTTAAAAAGCTTTTGAGAGTTTTACCCAAAAAAAAAAAACAAAACAATAGGAGAAAGAGAGCTCTTGAGGTCAGGTTACTTGGAGAAAAGATTGAAGAAAATAGAATGAGATGATATTGGAAACATTTACCATTTATCAACTCAGGCTCTTAGAGTTCTTGCATGCTCTTCAATCATTGACTTATCAGTAGATAAGCTTCTGACATTTTACAAGAAAGAAATGAGACAACAGCTGGCAGCAACTGGAAATGGTTCATTGTTATATTTTTAAAATTTATTTTTCCTACAATCTCTTATTTTTAATGTTCCAACAAATACTTGAAAATGGTATTTAACAATTATTTTAAATCTGCTCTCCATTTTGTTATCCATGATTAGTTATTTTAATCATTCATGGGAACTAGCTAAATGAGCTAAATAAATATTCCCATCTGCTTTATGAAAATCTTATTAAAATTGTCATCAGAACATGACTGTCTATTAATGAATTATACACTAACACAAAGTTAAATTATATGTATTTGTTTTCAGGATAAGCTGGGGAGAATTTGAGCAGTAGGTAAAAGGGTTTGAGAGAATGTCTTTTTATGTGAATGTATGAACAAATATTCTAACAATAATTTGATTTGATGTAGAAAATCATAAACTTTATTTTCAAATATTATACTCCTCCATCTCAAAACTATCACTACTGAACATGAATGCTGTGTCAAATTCACATGTTTCTTGAACCAGAGTGCACTTATTCAACACATATTGTTTAAACACTTTCTTTGTGTTAAACATTGCTATTAATGCTGAAGATACAAGTGTGTAAAACAAACAATCTGATATTTTTGTGCTTATATACTAAGGGTAGGCCAAATAATGAACTAAAGAAAGAAAAATAAATAGTAGTTTAGTTGGCAATAAGTCTAGTAAAGAAATAAAACAAGGAAGCATAATAAAAAATGTTGGCTAGCTTTGCTCTCTTAGTAGTCAGGAAAAGCCTCCAGGAAATGTTAACAGTTAAGATCTAAAGAAAAGCATTGACTAGTTTTGAGGAGCAAATGATATTATCTGCCAGGATTTAACAGGCTAGTTCTTGTTGTTAGTAGAGGATATATTGAAAGTGATAAAGACACAAGTAGGAGGAAGATTCAGGAGTGCTAGAAGTAGAAGGGTTGATATATTTTGAAGCTATTGCCAAGAAGATGGATTGTATGTGAGGTGTGAGATTAAAAGACAAGTCATGATTTCTCCAAGTGTTTGGCCTGAGCTATTTGAAGGATGTAGTTGCCACTTATTGGCTTAAGTAGCTCTGTGGAAGATGTTTGGGAGAAGACCAAGTGGTCAGTTTTAGAGATATTAAGTTTGATATGCCTGGTAAACATCCAGATAGCTCAATAGATTAAATCGATATATAGATTTGTAGATTTACAGTCCAAGGAAAATAATAGGTTACAGTATATATTTATGAGACATCATTAGGAAGTTTTTTTTAAATTATGGAACTCAATAAAGTAAATTATTGTAGAGGAGGAGAAGTTGTGATGACTCAGTTCTTGAAAGTCCATTCCTAATAAGTCAGTTGAAGAATCAGCAATAAGGAAAGGGAAAAGCCAATGAAGTTGGTTAAAAAAGTGTATATTCTCCTGGAACTCAAATAACAAATGCTAGTTAAGGAGGAGGCGATTAACAGTGGGAAATGTTGTTGATATACCCAGTAAGATAAGACGTGAGAATACGCCTCTGCATTTAGCAAAGTATTTGCCGTGCCTCACTGGTGACCTCAGTAAGTTCAGATTCTGAGAACTGATGGAAGTGAGTGCCCAAATGAATTGGGACTAGGATACAGTGAGAAGAGGCAAATGAAAGCTGACAATATGAATACCTAAGGAAAGTAATGAGAGAAATGGGCAAAAACTAGAGACGACAGCAGAGGCAAGAGAAAGCTTTTTTATTTGTTAGGCACGTGTGTGTGTGTGTGTGTGTGTGTGTATGTGTGTAATTAAGTTAAAGAACATAATAAATATATTTTCTTTCATCCTAGGACTTTTTTCAAAATTTTTATCTCATGAATATTTTGAGTCTATACTTTGTCCATTTTAAAGTTTGAGTAATAGACATAAAACAAAGTTTCTGTTAGAACATACATTACTAAGATAATACATCTCATTTAAGATATTTGATAAATATTATATCTATCCTAAGCATTATAACAAGTCATGTCAAAGAATAATTAAATATTAAGAAGTCAAATTTAAATTCTTAGCAAGTTATCAAAAGGCTCAGAATTTGTTATTGTTATATTTTATGTACATTACTTTCTCTCTCCAAATGATTATTAAAAATAAAATGATAATAATAATTCTGTCCATATTATGGTCAAAGCGCTATTCTAAGCATGTAACATATATTATCCCTACTCTACTAGAAGTTTCCAAAGTAACATTTATTAACTTTATTGATACGATTTTATTAACCCATATTCTAAATAAGGGTCTTGGGGATGAGCAATTCAGTGACTTTCTTAATCCTTGATAGACACAAATGATGTAACAGGGATTGAGTCCAGATATGCTTAATTCCAAAGTACATGGTATGTAAATTGTACCACTTTACAGCATAGTAAGTATTGAAAGACGGGCACTAAGTTATAAGCAACATTTCTTTTGTACACTGGGTAGAGCCAGGTACAATGAAGGGCACTTAATATGATCTTACTACAAAGTTGTTAATTTGTCTAAGAAAAATAACATCAGGAATAATAATAATAAAAAATAAATCAGTCTTTTTTATGTTTACAAATTCAAAATGTTAGAAATTACTAAGCAAAAAAAAATTAATCTAGAAGACTTTTTTCTCTGAAGTGTCTCACCACTATTATGAAACAGTTTATCAATTTACAAACTAAAACAAGACACAGCAAGATCCACTTCTACGCAGACATCAAAGATTTGAATGCAGTAAATTGCACATTATATAGGGCTGATTGTGCAATAAAGGATTATGAGCTATCCAGTGTTAATCCTCTATTTAGCCTGCTAAGTTTCTATAAAGATCTGCCACTTGAGATGCAAATGTCAGGACTCTCATAGTTCAAACATGAGACTCCCATGCAAAATTGCAAAATTCTTATCTCTGAATAATGAATATTTAAATTTCATTTCTTCTAAATGTTTAATTTTTTCACAATTTAATTAACACGTAAAAATATAAAAATCCCTGTCTTACCTTCAAATAAAATATGAATAAGAAAAAATTTAAATGTGTAAGGCAAATAATTAGGAACTCATTGGCGTGTGTGTGTGTGTGTGTGTGTGTAATTAAGTAAAAGAACATTTAAACATCATGAGTTTTTCATTATTTTAAGGTGGATTGCCTGTCAGGGTCTATACACATGTCAGAAAGGACACAATAACCAGTGTCATTTTAGAATCGTAGTCTTTGGAAATCCTTGACTTATTTGATTTTCATTCCATTTGTTGCACTGTGTCCTTGAATTTAACTGTGTTTTTTCTTGTAAGATTTGTGTTTTTCATAGTGGAATATTATAAACATTAGCAACTTCTGAAGAGTAATTTTATTTTTTTATTTTTCTTATGATATTTAAATATAAAATATTTGTGTAATATATTTAAATATTAAATATTTTGTATGATATTTAAAAATCTCAAAACTTCACCTTGATACTAAAATAAAAGTAAATTATTGAAGTCCTGAAATAAATATATCAAAATTCTATTTTGTATGATATATACTCATCGCTTATATATGGCCTCAGTAGAACTACAGAAAAAGCATATGATTTAAAACTGTACAGAAATGGTTTTAGATCTTTTAAGTTCAATTCATGACCTGTGTGCACTAATAAAAGGTCTTAATCTTTCTTTTCCATCTATGAATTAAAGTTAATATAACTCAATTTATAAACTGCTCATAGTGTTATAATTACTGAATAAGAAATTATATATTATGTACTTGGCAATTATTAAAGAAAGGACTAAACAGCTTCTTTTTTCCTTTTTTCTAAAGACCTAGCTAGAACATGGAAAAACGGAATGATTGATTGCATTTTATTTTTAGAACACAGCAACAAAAACGTATTCAATATTTTTGTAAAACAAGATCAAGCTCTATTTTATTACCTGTACAAATATGCCTTTCTCATATTAAGTTAATAGTACTTTTCAAATTTATTAAAAACTGAAAATGCTTGGAATATTATTTATGCATATATTTATCTAAAATATAAACATATATTTATAATTTAGTTTTCTAACCTAAGAAGAGTATATTTTCTCATTCCTTAGTGCAACACCTGTGAATATGGATTTGGATGAGTAACATTTCAAAACATTATTTTCATGAACTTAAATAGTGTTTTTGAAGCAAGTAAACTTTCATAAAAAGTGAGGTAGTCACTTTTTAAGAAAAATAATAAAATCAATTCAAAATAATGCTTAAATGATTAAATTTTTTCAGACATATTACATGTTACTTCTAACAACTACTGTGGCTTTTGCTTACTATTTTCTATAGAAACTAATCAAACTCTATGATAATTTGTATATATAATGAAGTACACGAAGACAAAAACCTGGAGACATTTTACATGTAGGAAAATAGGTTGAGCATTTGTAATTTTACCTGTGGACAATGGTCAATGACAGCATAAAATTCACAGACCAATGACAGAACCTCATTATTATCTACCATTTAATTAATTTAAATTGAGTATGAGAGATGCATTGAACATCTTCTATTAAAACAATGCATGAAGTATGAATCCTGTTCACCACAAAATTAAGGTAAAAGTCAGAAATGTATTTCAGAACAGTCGTGTTAGAATTTAATCAAGCAATCAATAATATTTGGGGCAGAGAAGAAACACTTAAACAAACAAACAAATAAATAAATAAATAAACTCACCTTATCCAGAATACATATCTGTTTCCTTGTTTGAGCATCAAGTATTTCAATCTCAAAGTGAGTCGTTTTTGAATGTTTGACTGCTGGAGTTGGTCTCAGAGGGCCCGCTGAGAGTACAAGTTTTGACAAAAAGTGAAAATTTCTCATATCATCCTTCAGTATGAACCGTGTAGCTCTTTGGGAAAGTAATGCTCTCTTGCGTTCCGAAGCGAGGGACTTGTGCCTTTTGAACATTGTGTGAACTAAGAGGAGGGTCTGTCATGTCAAAAGTAGAAAATTGTAAGTGCGTTCCTTTTGCATCAGTTAAATACTGCTGGAGAACCTTTGAAAGGTCAAATGGTATGCCATTCCAAGAGTTCAGTTTTATTTAGCAGGCTTGAAAACAGTGACTGATCTTATTTCTATATATAACACGCTATTGTGATTTGCTGTGTAGAGTATTACTTTACCAGCAATTGAATGATTTCTTGCTTTCTCCTTTTATCTCTGCTTTGTAATATGACTACTCTTATCTGAAATTCCAAAGCAAGAATAGACAGAACATTTTCATTATCTCTGAGTTCTGGATGCACTAATCTTCAAACACACACACACATTTGCATTGAGATGTATTTAACATTAGCAAAGTGCTATCTTAAAGTTAAATTTTTAAAAGTCCTAGTACATTACTATGTAACATTAAAAAAATCCTGTCTAAGGTAAAGAGAAGTGGCATATATATGTTTATATATGTTTTATATATAAATATATGTGCATGTGCATGTAAAGCATTCTAAAGTGAAAAATTTATTTTTGTCAGTACTAATTACAAATCCCAACGAACTTAAAATAACTGTTACACAATATAAAATGATGAATTCTTCACTTCATATAAACATTGAAAAGATAGCAAACTATGAGATTAGAATTTGATAGAGAACAATTTTGTAACCTGGGGAAAAAGAAGTAAACATTATTTTAACATTGTATATCTTTGGAAATCTGTTGAACTGATATACAAAATCTGTAGTCAGCATCACATTTTCCACAACACTATGTTATGGAAAATACAGATAGCCTCAGAATGAAAAATGAAATCTGAAAAACATCCTGGCAAAAGAGCTTTTAGAAAAACTCCTAGTCCTCTGAGATATGTAAATCTGATGAAGAAACAACTGAAAAAAAAATCCAAAACATATTATCACTGATTCAAAATGATATTAAAAGAAAATATTCTGGAATGTGATTTTCAGTGAAAACATACAAATAAAATGACTCAAAATATATAGGGGAGGAAACCTGTTATCTACCTGAGGCTAATCTTTACTTTTATAAACAACTAAAATAATGTATTCATTTTTAATTTTATTATACATTATGCCCTAGAGATTCACTTTACACTCTTCAGTTATTATGGTGACATTTAATATTTTATATTACATTACATTCAATATTTTATATTTTCAAAAATATAAATGATAGGGATATGTGTCTTTTTACACGTATGTGTGGGCACACATTATGCAACTTTATCATCTGGTTGTTCAGCACTTCAAACTTGGGATCATCTTTAACTTCTCCATTTCTCCCACACCTCACATCTAATCCATCAGAGATCCACTACACAATCTGTTCACAGTTACAATCCAAGCATGAATCTCACCTGTATTGCATATCCAAACTGCTCTTCCTACCCCAACACTAGTCAATCAATAGTCTATTTTTAACACAGTAGGTGGAGTGACCTGGCTCTATATTAAGTGGGTAACTTAATCTGCTCAACACACTGCAGGGGCTTTCTATTTTATGTTAAAAAAAAAAAAAAGCCAAAGATCTTTGCAAAGGTTTGCAAAGTTCTGCATCACCCAGCACCCTATGCCATCTCTCTGACCATATCCCCTAACCTATTTACAGCATTTAGAACAGTTTCTAATATGGACTGGTGATCCATAAACAGTATTAAATAAATTAATTAATGACCAAAAAGTATAATCTGAATGTGTAACAGAATGATATTGTGCTAAGTTATTGCATTATATTGAAATGACCTAAACACTATTCATATAATGTTTTTCCAGATGTTTTTTTTTTTTTTTATTTAAAAAAAGGAATAGTTGGCTGGGTGCAGTGGGTCACGCCTGTAATCCCAGCCCTTTGGGAGGCCGAGGTGGGCACATCACAAGTCAGGAGTTTGAGACCAACCTGGCCAACATAGTGAAACCCCGTCTCTACTAAAAATACAAAAATTAGCTGGGTGTGGTGGCAAGCGCCTGTAGTCCCAGCTACTCGGAAGGCTGAGGCAGAAGAATCACTTGAACTCAGGAGGTGGAGGTTGCTGAGAGCCAAGATCGCACCACTCCACTCCAGCCTGAGTGACAGAGCAAGACTCCGTCTCAAAAAAAAAAAAAGAAAAAGAAAAAGAAATAGTCAAAAGAATTCAGAAGCCAATTTGAAAGAGCTCTCACAGCCAAAGTTTGAATAATTCAAGCAACAAAATAAGTACTAATAATAATGGGTTCAAATTCACAAAACAGTATACCTAGGAGTTCATACCATTATAAATAAATGATTGAATACATAATAAATAAATAAATAAATAAATAAGAACCAGGAGCAAGTCTTCCTTACACAAGACTTCCACATAATTTATGGATATATTGTCTCCTTGAGTGTGGGTTTCAATTACTGACACATTTACAAAAAATAATGAATGAAAAGGGAAAAATAGCCACTTTATAGAAGAGAAATCTGGAAAGCAGATAGCATCTTAACCACTTGACCAAGTCTATTATCACCATGAAAAGTCATGTTGCCATTCATGTACTCATTATGTCATGAAAGGAGAAGAATGCTTCACTCTTGTAATATTCCTCCAAACCTCATTATCTCAATCCAACTATAAGAATACATCAAGGACAAATTGAGGGACATTTTACATAATATGGAACCAATACTATTCAAAATATCAACACGATAAAAAATCGAGAAAAATTGAGACTGCGACAGATCAGAAAAGCCTACACAGGGACACTACTGGAACATTCGATGTGCTATCCAGGGTTGTTTTCTGCAATCAAAAAAGAATGTTAGTGGGAAAATCTGTTGAAATAAATATAACATCTGTAGTTTAACCGTATTGCATCAATGTTAATTCTGAGTATGGTAAATCTACTATAGTGATGCAATATGTAAAATTAAGGTAAATCCAGTGATGAATATACAAAACTTTCTACTTTTTTCTCAGGTCTGATAAAATCATTCCAAAATAAAAGGTGTAAAATAAACTTCCACCCACCAAAATAATAACAAAAACAAGGAATGTAGAAAGAGACAAAAAGATGGGGGGGCGAGTATCCCTGAAAAGAGGAAAATTGCATCTATTCACCTAAGTTAAAAATTTTGAAGGGAAGTAAAAAATTTCAGATATTATGCTACTTATTATTTTATTACCTATACATGAAGTAGTTTTAAAAACAAAATATTTGTTATTTGTTAAGGTGTTTTATATGGTTTTGCTAAACATATCACAATGAAAATAACATTGAATTAATACTCGTACTAGATAATGGATACCATTTGGTAAACTATATTCCAATTTAAAATATATTTAAAATTTAAAAATAATAAAAATACACACACATTAATAAAAATACACAGTCAAAAGATGGAATCTTCATTCCAGTTGCATTTAGCTGTTAAAAACACTGAACAGAAAAAATTACATTATATTCACTTCCTATTTTTTATATTTTTTAACAAAAAGCATTTCATTTCAGTTTAGTCTCCATTTGAGGTGTTACTTCTTTTCAGCTCATTTTTAACATTAACAGCATGGCTTAGAGCAGTTTTAATTTACAGAAAAATTGAGCATAAGGCACAGATTTTCCTAATAATCCTTTGCACATCCCAACATCAGTTTCTTTAATTATTATTTAACATCTTTCATAGTGTAGTAAAATTTTTATAGTTGAAGAACCAACATTGATATATTATCATTAACTAATTTCACTAGGTTATTTTAGATTTCCCAGTTTGTGTTTTACTGTGTTGTGACAAATGCAAAATGTATCCACCATGACAATATTATACAGAACAGTTTTGGTGACCTAAAATATTCTATCCACCAATTGTTCATCCGTACTTAGCCCCTCTAAACCCTGGAAATCACTGATGATTTTATCATTTTCATAGTTTTGCTTTTCCCATAATGTCATTAGTTGGAATATGTAGTACGTAATGTTTTCAGACTGGCTTCTCTCACTTAGCAATTCATATTTAAACTTCCTCCGTGTTCTTTCATAGCTTAACAGCTCATTAATTGTTTTTAATTGCTGAAAAATACCTAGTTGTAAGGATGTACCATATTTTGCTTGTCCTTCCTATTAAAGGAAACCTTGTTTGTTGCTATAAGTATTTGTGTGCAGGTTTTTATATGAATATAATTTTAAATTTATTCGGTAAATAGCTATGAGTATAATTGTGGGAATGAATGGTAAGCTTATGGTTAACTTTATAAGAAACTGCCAGAATGTCTTTTAAAGTGGTTGTATCATTTTGCATCCCATCCAGCAATGAATGGGAGTTGCTGTCACTCCACATCCTCTCCAGCATTTGGTATTGTCAGTGTTTTGGGTTTTAGCCACATCTAATTGATGTTTTGTGGCATCTGTTTGTCTTACTTCATAATGACGTGATATTGAATATATTTTAATATGCATATTTGATATCTGTATATCTTCTTTGGTGAGGTGTTTGTTCACGTCTTTTGTCCATTTTGTAATTAATTTGTTTTCTTATTTTTGAGTTTTAAGATTTCTTAGTACATTATAGATATAGCTCCTTCATCAGATATTTGTGTTACAAATACAAACTTCCAGTCTGTGGTTTCTCTTCGAGGACCTCACAATAAAAATTGTGTTTTTAATCTATGCTAAATGCTACCCAAATATATGTTGGAAGACACTGAACCTGGGGATGGGCAGGTGAAAGAGAAAACTAAACAGGACTCTAAAGGCAAACCACTTGCCCTGTATTATTTTGTGTCAGTATTCATGCAAAAATGTTACATATTAGATAAAAAGAATTGGAATTCAGGAAGTTACGTAATGAGCAGATTTTCAAAATACTGTATACATCAAGCTACATTATTGTTAGATGTAGGCAAACACATAGGTAAGAAAGATACCTATAGAAAATGGCATCATTTACTGGAAATTGTATGGATTCAAGAAGCTCTTCCTTCTAATTAAAGAGTTATATGATCTCAAGATTTCTATTAACTGATACATTTTTATAACATTATGAATCTTATAGGACTTTTATGAAATCTAACAAGAAAATTCATATAAAGTAAACAGAATTTTTTTGAAAACAGAAGGTGTTATATATATATGAACAGATTATATATATAAACAGATCTATGTTTTTCAAATCAGGTTTCTGTGTCTTTCTTCATCCCCATCACCCTGCTCAAACATTACAATTATTCCTGTGCTTTCTCTTTCTAAATTTAAATCGTTGTAATACACTTAATAGTAATAAGTATACTAATAAGCAAACTGTTTTAATGGGTTTGGGCCTTGATCCCCAAAGACACAATCTTGAATGCCATGACCCTGGATGCTGAAATCCCAAAAGATAAAAATTCGTACAGTTTAAAATCCTGGAAATCAAAGTCCTGGACGATCAAAATCCCAAAAATATAATTCTGAAAAAAAGTATTTAAAAATTCTATAAAATGTTTATTTATATGTTTAAATAGATTTACTTCAGAAACATTAAAAATATGAAAGAATACTTCATGGACCACTTTACATAATAAATTAGGAAATAATGACATGCATATTTTTGTGAGTATAGACACTGGTATACTAAGAACTGTCACATCACTATAAAGTATGAGCAGATGAACCATATTCATAAATAAATAGGTCAAAAAGTAAAATGTATAAACACATAGCACTGTAGTTAGCAATTTTGTGCACCCAATTTTTTTTTAGCTTTTAACTGCAGTAATTTAAAGTACCATAATGGACTACCTAACTGTTCTAATAAGATTGATCAAAAACTGTAATGGGTGCCGTCGCTTAAAGAGCTAAGATCTTGAGAAATTTTATTGTGTGCAAATGCAGATATACAAAAGTGACACCTCTTAATTTACTGAGGAAATTTCAAGGACTTTCTGTACTTGCACAACACTAACCCACAAAGTCAATGTTGTGATAATACACTTTCATGAAATCAAATTTGCAAAAAAATGCATAAAACAAATTAGAATGATCTAAATATCTTTACACAATATATAACCCCCCAGTATTGAGAATTAGGCAAAGATGAAATACATAGCATAGTAACTTGGTGCTATATGTGAAGAGGAAAAGGTTATATGAGATGAAATAATTTGGCAGGGAAGATTTGTTGTATTTTTTGCCTGAATTTTTATTTCTTCTGCATTCTTTGAAACACTCACTGCACTTATATTTGGAGAATGGTTGTGGTCTACTAAATCTGTAAGTATATGCTGCCCATTTGAATATCTGGTTATTGCACAGCCACTGCAATTAACAAATTCTCTGCCTCCGAAACACTGATAATAATGACCTTTAAGACTTCATATTTCACCATTAAGTAGTCTAGTAAATTTAATTTTAATAGCATTTTTGTGAGAGAACAATTTCACTAGTCTCTTCTATTGTATTGTAAGAAATACAGTAAGAAGAAATAATATTGGGCTTCCCCAATACCAAATCTATATTATGGTTCTCCAGAGAGACAGAATCAATAGGATATACACAGATATAAATAAAAGAGAACTTGATAAGGAACTTTACTCATGCAATTATTGTGGTTTTGAAGTCCCACAACAGGCCATCTGCGAGCTGGAGACCCTGGGATGTCAGTAACAGGGCTTTGTCCAAAAGATGGAGAACCTGAAGATCTGATCTCTAAGGCAGCAAAAGAAAAGTCTGTCTCAGCTCTCAGAGAAACATCAAGTATCCTTATGTATTCATTTTCTCTGGGAGCCCAGTTGATTTGATGGTCCATGGCAACAATGAGGAGAGATCTATTCCACCTGGTCCATCCAGACTTACACACTAATCTGCTATGGAAACACCGCAGAGTCACATCCAAAATAATATTTTACAAGGTTTCTAGATACCCTTAATCCAGCTGACACTTAAAATTAAGACCACGATTCCAGCCTTTGTCAACCTGCCCGCCATATTCATCTCCTTAAATCACACTTAATTTCCAAATAAAGACAGTAACAAGGTAGTAGTTTAATCTAACATGATGCAACTATCCTGCATACAACTGAAAACGCACTGATCTCTTACCTAGCATTTAGCATTCAAGGTTTTGACATTTGGGATTTTAATCTTTTGAGATTTAAGACATTAGGAATTTTAGACTTAAGACATTAGGAATTTTAGACTTTGGGAATATTTATCTATAGAGATTGTTTAAAATCTTTTGTGATTTCAGGATTATGGCGTTTAGGATTGTATCCTTTAGGTTTATTATTGGCACTGGGTTCTAACCAGGTCAATTGACTCACAGAAATATCTTCAAGTACATTAGCCTCTTCACCCATAAAGTTTATATGTCTCATTTCATTTCTTTTTCCAATTACTTTTTTTTTTTTTAGAGATGGAGTCTCACTCTGTTGCCCAGGCTGGAGGGCAGTGGCGTGATCTGGGCTCACTGCAACCTCTGCCTCCCGGGTTCAAACGATTCTCCTGCCTTAACCTCCCGAGCAGCTGGGATTACAGGTGCACACCACCACGCCCAGCTAATTTTTGTATTTTTAGTAGAGATGGGGTTTCACCATGTTAGTCAGGCTGGTCTCTAACTCCTCACCTTGTGATCCACCCGCCTTGGCCTCCCAAAGTGCTGGGATTACAGATGTGAGCCACCGCGCCCGGCCGAAGAGATCTTAATGACACAGAAATAAACTATTTTCTGAATCTCACACTTCTGAAACAGCTAAAAAACAAAAACAGAAACAAACAAAAAAACTATTTGACCAATAAAATTAAAAGCACCAGTGTTAACATTTCAACTAATACATAACAATTACAAAATTATTTTGGTTACTTGAAATATATCCCTTGCAAAAGCAGAAATGGGAGAAAAGGTAAAAATAAGTGTTGTTACCATGACAAAATGTCAGTTTTAAAGTTTTGAACAACAAAGCAGAATTTGCTGACCTAAAATGATTATCAATAAGAAACAATAATAAATAAATCTGTTAATGCTATTATACATAAATGGTATTGCTCTTCTAAAAAACACAGTGTAGCTGCAACGTAGAGGAAAGTGCTTCGGAGTTAAAAGTCAGATATGGGAATTATTTTTCAAACTTTGCCAATGCATGATGTATGATATTGAATAAACTGGGTAACCTGGCCGAACACAAATTACCTAATTCATAAAATGAAGTCATCCTCAACATGATTTCTAATGACTCTTCTATGATTTCTAACCAATTTTTGAAAGTTTGTTTCTATTTAAAATCAGTGTTAGCTAAAAAGTTAAAACTGCACAATAGATAAAATCTGCACAAAGCTCTTCCTTGAGAAGATTATTGTACAAAGTAATATCTGTAAAAATATACTATGACTTTCTATGACCATATTAATAATTAATACACCAGATAGAGGTGGAAGGCTCTTTACTTAAGACTATGGTAAAATTAAATGGTTTCCTGTAGAGAAAATAAATCAGACTGAGATTTAATCTTTCTTTAAGAAAGCTAGGGAAAATGGTCTCATCTTGTGTGTACAAGATTCAAGTTACTTGTAAAATTAACATATGTATGGAAAAGGGGGAAAAAAAGAGGGAACAGAACTTTCTTCAAAGTCAATTTGAACCAAGCCATCTAACTTGATTGTCTTTTGACAATTTATATGAATATTTACAAAAATGTTTTCTTTGAACAGTTATACAAACTCACTACAAATCATTCAGTCTATCTTTAACTCAGCCCTGCCTGCTACACTCTCTTTAATTGCATGCTATTCTTTTATTAGGCAGTTGGCTCTGCCTTCTGTGTTCTCTGAATCATTCCTGGAGAGTTTCCAGATCATTCCACTCTGCCCTTCCCAAATCTGAGCCTTGCTATTGCAGTTGTTCCCCTCTTTGTGTTGGCACATGCTGCCCTTTGTTTTGGGAGCTGAGGCCATGCCTATTTCTTCTTTTCCTTTCAGGGATTTCTTATCACAAAGAGATCCTTTACCAACATTGAAAGAACTTGAAAAAAAAAAGATCCCCTTGCTTGAGATCCTCACACATAGAAACAAAACTACACATTTCTTATGTACCTTGACTTCTAAATAGTTTGGTAAGTTGTGAGAGAATTATAACCCAAAAAAGTTAAGATTCAATTTGAGAATCAAGAACTAAGTTTATTTTTATTAAATTATATGTAGCTGTTTTTTTTTTCATGGCAGTGAGGGGATCAAGGACAGTACATTTCTTTGTTTCATAGATATTCATGAAAACTTAAAATATACCAGTCAGATAAGAATGAAACAGTACAGAGTGAGGGTGCTGACATTTCTTCTCTATAATTTAAAATATCAATAATATTATTTTTATTCATGTCTATATGCACATATCGAATAATTTTATTAATATGATCTTGGATGTTTGATGTGTATTTTTCCCTAGAAGCAGAGAGATTGACTATCATTATATTGACTATCATCCTGCCTTATGATTCTGAGAATATTTTATTTTTATTTTGAAATATACTTTATGCCACAAGATTTGCATAGATCAATCTACATTTTAAAAAGTTATGCCTGTATCGAAGTACTCATCATTCACATAACAATAGCTAATGCTCATGTGAGGCTTATGATGGCCGAGGCAATCTATGCAGTGCTTAACCACCTAACAACTCTATAAGGTATCTATTATTACAGATGCAGAAGCTAAATGTTAGAGAGTTTGAACAACTTAACCAAAGTGATAACATTCAAAAAATGGCACAACTAGTCATGAAGAAGTCTAAGCTGTTAATCACTTCACAGCATCACCTTTTATGACCACACAAATACACACAGCTAAATACATATGCGGGTGTCCATTATTTATCATTATAGTTAAAATCAGTCTATACAGAAGCATACATATGCTATCAAGATATAATTGCATATAATATCAAGATATTGTATTATATCAAGATATAATATAATACAGGCGTGAGCCTGTAATCCCAGCACTTTGGTAGGCTAAGGCAGGGAGATCACGAGGTCAAGGGATGGGGACCATCCTGGCCAACATGGTGAAACCCCATCTCTACTAATAATAATTAGCTGGATGTGGTGGTGCGTGCCTGTAGTCCCAGCTACTCCGGAGGCTGAGGCAGGATAATCGCTTCAGCCTGCAAGGTGGAGATTGCAGTGAGCCGAGATGGCGCCACTGTACTCCAGCCTAGCAACAGAGCGAGACTCCATCTAAAAAAAAAGAAAAAAAAAAAGATATAATTGGTAATGCAAAATACAAAATAGATACACACAGTTTTCAATGACAACTTTTAAAACCCAGGGATCCTTCACACACAATGTCTTCCATGTGTGAGTATCTTTGTGTGTATGTGTGTGTGTGTGGGTGTGTGTGTGTGTGAGTGATTCTTTAGGAACTTAGGAACTTAGAAACATTAGTGATGCTTTTGACAAGTTTGCTCTTAATGAAATAGAAAAACGTGATGCTTCTTGACAGGTACACAGGCTCATGTTTCTCTGACCTTCAATAACTCTAAACTAATATCATTGGTCACTTTTTCTGCAATTTCTACAACTCAACCATTCTGGGATTTACAGGGCCATGGTTAATAGTTAAACTCAGAGTTAGACAGTTTTCTTAAAGATTGATGAGGGCCCTCACAGGTTCATTATGTTTATTACATAAGGAAATTAAATCATACTGTACTAAACAGCACTTTACTGTAACAATGTATTTTGGTATTTGACATATTATGCCTTTTTATAAATAAGATTGTATTTTTTAAAATCTTAGGATTTACCTTACTTCATCTTGTTTTTAAAGAGCACAGCACAGTACCTTATGCATAGTATGGCCAACTTTCAATAAAGTTTAGTGAATAAATATATAAATGTCAACATAAAAATTATGCTTCAGACAATGTGGTAAAAATATATGAATTAAATGTAGTTTTATGTTAATAAATACAGTAGCTATCAGAATTGAATTAGAGTCTGTGTGGGACCAGAATATTCCTATGATTTCATAAGGAAATAAAGATCCAGTCAAGAATAGTACTACCTAGATTCAACTGTGTCTGTCTCCTGGCAGAATGGACAAACAACAGATAAATAAAAAATAATCATATATACGGAAGATAAAAGTCTCGGGTATGTTTTGTATATCCTGTCCTATTATAAGCTCAGAAATGGTGAACAAAGGCAAAATATTTGTTATAGAATATCAATTAATAAAAAACAATAGCATCTCAAAGACAGCATTTTGTTACCACTGTAGAACAATTTTTTCATACAAGATTATTCAATGGACGACAAAACAAGATATTTACATAGTTCCAAAGTATCTCCATGTAGTATAATTACTATTTACTGAGGAAAAAATGGGAATATCATTGAAACCTGGGGGCCACAACAATGACCATGTGATTTATGTTAATATTAACAAGCATAGGATAAACTGGTATCTTGTATTCCTTGATATAATTTGCTGAAAAAGATATAATATGAATTCTGTGTCATTCTTGTGAAAAATAAAGTTTACTCCAAATATAAGGAAATGTCAGACAGTAGACAGGCAACTGGACTAAATTCTCCAAAAATTGCAATGGATAAGACAAGTAAATAATTATTTTATATTAAGGGAGACTAAAGAAATGTTAATAATAATATTTATAATTAGATCCAGGGCCAAGCAGAAATTTCTGCAATGCTGTTATAGAATGAATTTGAGGTCATTGAAGTACGAATTAACTATATATTAAATAATGTCAGTGTAAAAATATTAATTTTATTATAGTTACGCTGAGTTACTTAGGAAGATATGGCCCTGATGTCCAGAACTAAATCTCAAATAGTTTGGGAATAAATAATATATTCATAAATGTCAAAAATTTGTTAGGGTTAAGGATATTAACCGGGGTAAAATATATTCACTTTGCTTTCATTCTAACTCCTTTTTCAGCCTGTAATTATTTAAAAATAAGAGATATTTATTTTTACAAATGAAGAGACCCTCATATACAACATTCAAAAGGGATGAAAAGTAAATATGTAAGTAGAGAAGCCCATAGTTTTCCATGTTTTTCTCATTTGCAATGATATCAAATGTAGGAATCTAGAATTTTACTTTCTAGATCCATGACATTTTGTGGCTAACCTTCAGAACAAGGAGTTTCACTGTAATGACATTAAATGACATATTGTCATCTGTGTAGTCTACACAGAAAGGGCACTCAATCAAGTCTGAAAAGGAATAATCACCATAAAATTATTATAAAATACATATTGCAATAACTATTTGACACCAGGAACTCTGAGAAAATGCCATAAAAATAATCACTGTTTTTCTCCTTATTTTATGTAATTTCTCATGACTTTCCTTTTCTTTGTAAATATTAGTAAATCTGCAGGATAATTATATTAATACAAGCACCCTAAAACTGAATTGCAAATATCATATAGGTCATTTGCTAAGCGACAGTGATAAATGTCAGTGTGCTTATTATATAACTCTAATTGATACAATACAATGTAATATATCTACACATATATATTTTTTCTTTAGTATTATTTTAACTTTATTCAAGTTGATATGCCAAACTAGTGTTATTTATATGACCTATTGTGTTGATAAATATTATCGTTATGCTTGTTAACTTCAAAGTCTCCAAGCTGAAAAAACACTGAAAATTAAATCAAAACTATTAAAGGTTAAATACTGATGAAAAAGAAATGGTTAGATACAGATGAAGAAAATGTGTATATATCCATATATTAAAATATTCAACTGTATCAAACTACATATGAAAAATGATTTCTTAGTAATACAAGTTAACAGAAAATTATCTACTATAAAGTAATTTATCTTTTGTTCAATATGTATAGGACCATACTTTGTTTGGAAAGAGCTAACCCTTACATTAGAGCATGTGGTCCTGTACATCTGTATTTAGCTGAACATACCTGAGAGTCTGAGGATTTCTCTTCTTCATTCTACTTTCAATATATTTACCCCCATTCCTTTCTCTCAACTGTTGACTTTTTTTTATATTTCAATAAGAAAATATAGGCAATCATAAGAAAATTTTCATCTATCAACCTGATATTGTGTTTATATAGTCCTTCTATGTACTTATACTGCATAGATGCACTGTTTTCCCACCTAAAGTCAGAGCCCACTCTGACCTAAGACTCCACTATCTCTCATTTGAATATGGCAATAACGTTCAAACTGCCATCCCTGCTCTCATCTTACTCCCTGAAAGCCAATTTTTACAGAAACCAAATTGATCTTATCGCCCTGAGAAGTAAGCACCAAGATTATATTATACACTACAGAATCTTCTCTTGTTAGAGCTGCAATTTTCTCATGTGTCTTCCCATTGTTCTCAATTGTTCTGCTCCATCACTCTGGCCTAGCTGTTTCTAGAACACATCAAGCTTTTCCTCTCAGGTTTGCACTTTGTTTTCACCCTTCTTGGAGGGCAGTTACTCCGATTTTTGGAAGATAACACTTTTTTTCAGGTCTCTGTTAAATGTAACATATACAAATAATGCTTTTGCGAGGAGCGGCCAGCAGTGGGCCGAGTGAAATGAGTCAGTCCCGTTTCCCCCCCTTGAAGAAGGGTCAAGGTCAAGGGAACAATTGTGTGTCATCTCTCCTTCCACAGGTAAAAGAGGACACATAGGAGACTAATCCGTCTCTCTCGACATATGCCCGCAATTCTGTCTTTATTCTTTTTTATTTATTTTTAGCACATATCGCCATTTGACACTCTGAATATGCCTTTATTTGTTTATTTGTTTTCTTATCCCCACTCCCAGTGGAAGATGAGCTTTACAGAGTAGGGATTAGTCTATTTTACTGTTGTATCTTCAACACCAAAAATAACTGCCTGGCATGTGATAGGTATGTGAGAAATATTTATTGAATGTTTTTGAATGAATTAAGTATGAAGCCAAGCAGACAGTTTAAATGTGCTGCAGTTCATTGTAGCTGAAAATAGTCTTAAGATTTAGTTGTTGAAAATATCAGAATCATAAAGGACAAAAAGACACAGTAACATATCTATTCTTTATATCAAGAAAAACTCTCTAGACCAGAAGCTACTCCTGTCATACCTCTGATCGTGTTTTCAAAAGAGTTTCCTAAGATTTTTCGTTGTTGATCCTTCAGACAGACTATATCATTCAAGATTTAGAGAAGAACATAGAAGTACTAGTATTTTTTGGCTGTCAATCTGAACAGATATCTTGAATTATTAATAAAATGAGTGAGAAAGAGCATGAATATAGAAGATGATGGTTTTCAGAACAGGCAAACAGCAACTAGTTAGTGCATTTAGCAGCTGTTTACATTTTTAAAACTTATCTTTCACAATTCTAAAAAATTGTTTATAGTAATAATAAAATAGTTTCTTCAATCACATTATGCATAGATAATGCAATGCATTATCTCTTATAGCCTCCCTCATTTTTCATTAATCCACATCATAATTATATAGCAGTAATTTCCTCAAATTTCTAAATATTTATCTTTCTCTCTCATTAAAATCAACCTTCATAACTCTTAAGAATTTCATACTGTCCATATTAATTTTTACTGGATTGGCAAATCTAAGTAATCTACTCATCCATTTACTCCGATAAAGAATAATACTGAAGGGAACATTGACATAAAAACACAGAATTCACATAGAATGGAAAGTAAATATACTATTAGATATAAGAATTTACACATGATGGTATGAAGCTCTTTCCTTAACACTAAAAAATGATTTCTTATATTTTGTAGATGTCAACATTATATTTTTAGAGTTAAAAACTAATAATAATGGCTGGATCAGAAGACTGAGATTTGGAGTTTTCACTTTAATATTGCTTTCCCTTATGTACTCAGCTAATACTGGTTTTATGATGTATACTGATATTATGTTACATAAAGTGGTTTTCCATCAGGAAAACAACATATTGATCACACATGCATGCTGCTCAAAATTACATATTGGTATTACACTACTTTTCAGTTCAACTTCAAAAAATTTATCTCATTTTTAAGATAAATTTTTAGATAACTAAACTATTTAATGGTCATTTATAATACTTTTCAAATATATAAATTATGTGTCTGAAGAGAATCCAAGAAAGGATACTTCAAAGTCATGGTATCCTGCTCTTCTGGTTCAAATTTGATTAAGAAAAAAATAAAGTTTCTTTTTCAAAATTTTGCTTAATCATTAAACTTGGTTATACACTCTATTTCAGTGAATATATTTTGAAAAATTGAAATAAATATTTTTTCTGCTTTTCTACTTAATAATTACATAAAATTTGGAGACTGAATCTCAGATTGAAACAAATAAGTTGACTCTTTAATTAGTTCTTTGTTGCTGTCATTAGTCATAATCTTGAACTATTTGTGGCAGGTCACGTGCATTTTTGAAGGTTCCATTGGAGGAAAAGCTCCAAGAGCACTTTTGTTTTTATTATGTCATCATTTTACCAAATGCCTGTCATGTGCTATGAGATAATGCTTGTTTAATATAGAATAAGAATAGTTATGCTCTTGTTTCTAATTATGCTAATACAATTTCAAAATATATTTTAGAGAGCTTATAGATTTGTACACATGTCACTGAGGTATATCAATGCTAGAAACCAAAAAACAAATAAAATTGCCATATTTTTTGTAGTGACATTTTATATACTCCTGATAATCTTACTTTCTCCTCAAAACAGTCATGTGTAATTGGCTCTAATCTTCATTAATTAGAACTGGATGCTGGAAAACAATGTGATTAAGCACACCAGGCTTGACCCTTGGTCTTCTGAGGACAATTCAATGACTGCCTGATAAAAAGTATTTCAATCCAATAACTTTGTTAAACAGTAGAACTAAGAAGAGAAGTGAAAATACACTTTTTAAAGGCAAAATGAAGGTTTCCCTATGTGGTGGAAGATGTATGCTAAGATTTAACCCTATCAGGCACCAATCTTTGTGCATCTGCATGTTTTTATAGTTTTAATAGATATTGTGTTTGTGTATGTATGCATGCATATATATGAAAATGTATATATTTGAACATGTGATTATATATGCCAGTTTCATCAATTTTATTTCTGAAATATGTTATGAAAATAAAATAGTGTATATAATGTAGCTTTAAAGTTTGAAGAATGTTAATAAAATAAAACAAGTATCACGACATAGTATTAAAAGATAACATTAAAAGTCCTGACTGTGCCCCTACATAAAAGCATACTTTTTGCTCCTTCAGTTAATAATTTTTCTTAGTTTTTGATTATTTACCCTAAAACAATTATTTTATGGAGGTTTGAGGGCCTCTTTTTGATATATATCTAAATAGTGCTTCTACTTCACTGATTTGCCTATTCTCCAAATATTCTATTTTTGAGAATCAGATGTATTCATGCATGTTATAAGTGATTACAATAAAAGAAAATATTCACCAATTATCAGACCTAACATGACAGACTATATCATCTCATTTAAAATTTATGTAATTGTGGTTAGACATTTAATTTTTTATTGTATGTCAGTCAGGGTTTTTTAAAATTTCTGGTTTTTGTCTGTTGCTTTTACCAACAACTCTGCAGTAAAAAGTTATATGCATCACCCTTGGTATCCACATTAAGTATTCCATTACATTGAACTCCTAGAAATACAGTAACTGTCACAAGTGCAGGTGTGTTGTGTTGTACTGGATAATGAAAATATTTTCTCAAAGTTATTCCGTAAATTTAAAATTTCAGAAGTGTCTACCATTTTCATTGCCCCAGAAACTTTTCAGCACTTGATATTGTTAAGCAATTTTTCATTGTTTTTCCAACACGATGTGGGTAAATGTTTTCTCACTCTGATTTTAATTTTCATTTCCTATTATTGAAGTCTTTCAAGTTTACATAAATTCCATGGTATATTTATTTCCATTTAGTTAAATGAGTTCAAGATTTTTGTTTGTAATTTTCTATCAGATTGTTTGCTCCTTCAAATAATTTGTACAGCCTCTTTACTGTTTCTGTAAATATTTATTGATCATATATATTGATAATATAGTCACCAAACTTTTGACTTGTTATTTATCCTTTTTTATGATGTACTTAATTAAAAAAAACTTACTTTTAATGGAGTCTAAATTTTCAAACTTTTTTCTGTGCCTAACTACTTTTGAATCTTAAAAAAAAAATTGTATTTTCAGAACTAATAAAGCTTTTCCTCAATATTTTAAAGGTTTTCAAATTGGGTCTTCTAAATGTAACCTCAAAATTCATTAGTAATTTGTTCATTAATGTTATAATCCAAGTTTTATATATTTTTTTCTACATGGATAACAAATGGATCCAGCACCATTTACTTAATACTCAACCATTTCCTGCTAATATGCAATGTCAGCTTTGTATATACAAGGTTTCCATATAAATGGTGATCTGATTGTTGTTTTTTATATATTACAATTAATGAATTGCCCATTCCAGTACCATTTCTAAAGGAATTTTATTGCTACAGCTTTACAAAAAGCCATGACATTAAGAAGGAGAAATAAATCCTTCTTCATTGTTCTGTAGGTTTAGCTTTTATATGTTTGACTCCTTATCCTTTTTTACTAATTTTAGAAATTATGCTATCAAGTTTCCTGAAAAAAGTATAGAAAATTGATTATTCTTATAAATTGAAGAAAACATTTTAATTAATTTTAATAATTTTTTATGATTTATATTTTTCTCTGAATTATCTTCAAATTATATTGTTAGACCTTATATTGCTTTTCTTTTATGTTTTGCTTGTTATAAATTATATCTTAATTTTAAAAAGAAATGGTGATACAAAACATTGTAGCTTTATTTTTTCTCAATCGATATTAATGATATGTTTCTAAATACTATTTTGTTTTTATTTCACAAGGGTTTTTCTAAATTATATATATATGTATTCATATTTATTTTTGTGACAAAGTCTCACTTTGTCATTCAGGCTGGAGTGCAGAGGAATGATTTTGGCCCACTGTAGTTTTGACCTCCCTGGATTAGGTGATCCTCCCACCTCGGCCTCCTGTAACTGGGACAGTAGGCACTCACCACCACCACATCTGGCTAATTTTTGTACTTTTGTAAAGGTGAGGTTTCACCATGTTGCCCAGACTGGTCTCAAACTCCTGGGCTCAAGTGATCCACCCACCTCAACCTCCCAAATTTCCGAGATTACATGCATGAGCCACTGTGCATGCATGCAATTAAAAATTTGTCAATTTTTAATTGACAAATAATAATTATATATATATATATAATATTATAAAAAGGTTTAAAGGTAATTATTGGTGAGGATTCAGTTTGGATACTTTCAATTGACCATTCTTTCAGTAGAACAATCTTGATTTCAACTTGGTTGAAGTGACTGTCAAACACATCTATTGAGTTAGTATTTTTTAGATGCACTATATTTTAGTTCAGAATATTTAATAGATTGTTATAGTTGCAAATTCATAAAATGTCATGTAAATTCTTTTACCCTTTTTAAAAGAATTTATTTTACTAAATGAATCATTTATTTCAAAAAGACTTAAATATTTGGATATACTCTATAATATTTGGATTTCTACCAATTTCAATATTTAGATGACACATGGTGTGGTTTGGCTCTGTTTCCCAACCGAAATCTCATGTTGAATTGTAACCCCCAATGTTGGAGGTAGAGCCAAATGGGAGGTGATTGGATCATGGGTGCAGATTTCCCCCTGGCTCTTCTCATAATAGTGAGTAAGTTCTCACAATATCTCGTTGTTTAAAAGTTTGTGGCACCTCCCCATCACCCTCTTCCTCCTTCTTTGGCCATGTAAAACGTGCCTTCTTCCCCTTCCTCTATCTTCTGTCATGATTGTAAGCTTCCTGAGGCCTCCTAAGCCATGCTTCCTGTACAGCCTGCAGAACTGTGGTCAATTAAACCCCTATTCTTTATAAATTACCCAGTCTCAGGTAGTCCTTTATAGCAATGTGAGAATGGACTAATAGGAAAAAATGGTACCAGGAGTGGGGCATTGCTATGAAGATACCTGAAAATGTGGAAGTAACTTTGGAACCAGTCAACAGGCAGAGGTTGGAAAATTGTGGATGGCTCCGAAGAAGACAGGAAGATGAAGGAAAGTTTGGAACTTCCTAGAGACTTGTTGAATTGCTTTGACCAAAATGCTAATCATAATACAGGCAATGAAGTCCGCCTGAGTGGTCTCAGATGGAGGGGAACTTATTGGGAACTGAAGCAAAGGTCTCTTTTGTTATGCATTAGCAAAGAGGTTGGAGGCCTAGAAATCTGTGGAACTTTGAACTTGAGGGAGATGATTTATGGTATCTGGTGGAAGAAATTTCTAAGCAGCAAAGCATTCAAGAAGTTACCTGGTTGCTTCTAAAAGCATTTGCTCGTATGCATGAGAAAAGAGATTATTTGAAACTGGAAGCTATGTTTTTAAAAGGAAAGAAGAGCATGAAAGTTTGGAAAATTTGGAGTCTGACCATGTGGTAGAAAAGAAAAGCACATTTTCAGGGAAATAATTCAAGCCAGCTACAGAAAGTTGCATAGGACAAGCCAAATGTTAATAGTCAAGTCAATGGGGAAAATGCCTTGAAGTCATTTCAGAGACTTTTGTGGTAGCCCCTCTGATCACAGGCCCTAGGAAAGAAGAATGGTTTAATGGGCAGGGCCAAGGCCCCTCTCCCCTGTATAACCTTGGGACACTGCTCTCTGCATCCCAACTTCTCAAGCTCCAGCTATGGCTATAAGGGCCCCAGGTACATCTCAGGCTGCTGCTCCAGAGGGTGCAATACCCCATAAGCCTTGGCAGCTTCCACATTGTGTTAAGCCTGTGGGTGTGCAGAGGACAACAGTTGAGACTTGGGAGCCTCTGCCCAGATTCTAAAGGATGTACAGAAACACCTGAATGTCCTGTTAGAAGTCTACTGCAGGGGTAGAGCCCTCATGGAAAAACTCTACTAAGGCAACACAGAGTGGAAATGTGGGGTTGGAGCCCCCACACAGAGTCCCCACTGAGACACTGCCTAGTGGAGTTCTGAGAAGAAAGCCACTGTCCTCTGGACCCCAGAATAATACATCCACCAACAGTTTGCACCATGCACCTAGAAAAGCCACAGTCACTAAACATCAGACTGTGAAAGCAGCCATAGGGACCATATCCTGTAGAGCCACAGTGGCAGGGCTACCCAAGGCCTTGGGAGCCCACCCCTTGCATCAGTGTTGCCTGGATATGAGACATAGAGTCAAAGTCAAAGGATATTATTTTGGAGCTTTCAGATGTAATGACTGCCCTGTTGCATTTCAGACTTGTTTGGGGCTTGCAACTCCTTTGTTTTGGCTGATTCCTCCTTTTTGGAAAGAGAGTATGTATTCAATGCCTGTACTCCCATTTTATGTTGGAAGTAACTAACTTGTCTTTGACAATACAGTCTCATAGGTAGAAGAGACCAGCTTTGTCTCAAATGAGACTTTGGATTTGGGACTTTTTAGTTAATATTGAAATGAATTAAGACTTTTCAGGACTGTTGAGAAGGGATGATTGCTATTTTGAAATGTGAGAAGGACATAGGATTTGGGAGGGGCCAGGGGTAAAATAATATTGTTTGGCAATGTGTCCTCACTGAAATCTCAAATTGAATTTTAATCCCTAATGTTTGAGGTAAGGCTAGGTAGAAGTTGATTGGATCATGGCAATCACCAAGAACAGCAAAGAGCTCCCCGTTGCTGTTCTTGTGATAGTGAGTGAGTTCTCATGAGATCTGGTGGTTTACAAGAGTGTGGCACCTTTCCCCTCACCCTCTTCTGCTTCTCCAGTCATGTAAGATGTGCCTGCTTCCCATTCACCTTCTGCCATAATTGTAAGTTTTCTGAGGCTTCTCCAGCCGTGCTTTCTGTACAGACTGTGGAACTGTGAGTAAATTAAACCTCTTTTCTCTGTAAGTTAGCTGGTCTCAGGTAGTTCTTTATAGTAATTTGAGAATGGACTATTATAACACATAAGTCTCTTCATGTTTTATATAGTATTACTTTTCTCTACAAAATAAACCTTTATTGTGATAGTTTTGTACCATTTTCAGCTCCAGAATTTGGACTCTGAATAGCCTCATGTTCAAATTTGCCACCGCAGCTCATGGTTCCATGCAGATTTCTGCTAGATTCCCTTCCCACCAAAACTAGTCTTCTGCCTGGAAAAAGCTGAAGTACTCACATTCTTGGCCAAACTAAGATCCAGAAAAAAGTCCAAGACAAAGAAAATAAAAGTCATTACTTCAACTTTGAGAGTTTCTCCTCTCTTTGCAAATGTATGCATTTGATTCCTCCTCATTTCTTCTATAAAACTGTGATGTCTTTGAAGACAAAATACCTACATTTTAAATTAGTTTTATGATTATTCTAAGTGTAAGAGTTAGTCTGACACAAAATACACTATACTATCCCAAAGAAGAAATCTCAAATATGATTTTTTAAGAATAAACTAAGTAGAGTTTGAGAATGGAGAAGCTGCTGCAACAGGGCCCATGGCGGACACCCAGGACAACTTGCCCAATGACATTAGCGTGTCTAGCCTGGACTGCCATGAGGCCTTTTGCCTGCTGTCACCCACATAGTGCCTCTTCTTTCCCCACCACCTGTCCTGTGCCCCCTGGTATGGAGGCCTGGCTGAGCTGCTACAGACCTCCCCTGAGGCCCCCTACATCTATCCTCTGCTCAGCTGCCTCTTCTGTGCCCAGGACCCCGACCAGCTGTGCCAGCATGCCTTGGCCAAGGGCCTTACCGAGAAGAAGTATCAAGAGAAGTTGAAACAGGTGATCCTAGGAGTGAGGCCGACCAGGGGCCTCTGGCAGACCTGCAGGGAGCTTATGCTCTCTCTGGAGTTAAGGCTTCGACACTTCAGGCTAGGGAAGGAGGGAATCACCACCTATTTCTCTGGGAATTGTACCATGGAAGATGCCAAACTGGCCTAAGACTTTCTGGACTCACAGAACCTCAGATCCTACAACACCTGGCTCTTCAAAGAGGTCAACGGAGAAGGGAAGCCCGACTATGAGGTGTGGCTGACTTCTGTGCTCCGCACAGAGCCTTCCCTGCACTGCGAGGTGACTTCCAGGCTGAAGAGCTATGAATTCAGGGGAAGCCGTTTCCAGGTGACCCAGGGGGACTAAGTGTTCATCCTCCAGAAGGCAGTGGAGCAGATGGAGAAAGACAAGGCATATGCAGCCAACAGCTACCAGGGGCAGATGCTGGCCCAGTATACACACTGCTTCACCCAGGGCTCCATCGAGGCCCACAATAGGGGCTCCTGTTTCTGGAGCCAGGACAAAAGCCCCATCGTGGAGAGTTACAGCGGGTTCATTGCGAGCTGTAACCCTTTGGTTCCCAAGGACAATTTGAAGGTTTCGTAGCCGTAGTGAACAAGGCCATGAGCGTGAAGTTTGAGCGGCTGGTGGCCAGCGCAGAGCAGCTGCTGAAGGAGCTGCCCTGGCCCCAAGTCTTTGAGAAGGACAAGTTCCTCAACCCGGACTTCACTTCCCAGGATGTTCTTGACTTCGCTGGTTCTGGCATCCCTGCTGGCATCAACATCCCCAACTACAATGACCTGAGGTGGATGTAAGGCTTTAAAAATATGTTGCTTGTGAACGTGCTGGCTGTGGCCTACGCCACGCAGCAGGATAAGCTCACCTTCCTGGAGGAGAATGACAAGGACCTGTACATCCTCTGGAGGGGGCCCTCCTTCAATGTGCAGATGGGCCTGAACGAGCTGTTGAGCCATGGCAGCGGCAAGCTCTTCCTGCAGGATGAAAAAGGAGCATTCAACTTTGACCAGGAGACAGTGATCAACCCAGAGACTGGAGAGCAGATTCAGAGCTAGTAGCCAAGCAGGGAGACCCGGGACAGCAAGTTCAGCACCATCGACTCCAGCTACGAAGAGTGCCAGGCTGAGAGCATGGGTCTCTTCCTCTGTCTCCCCCGCAAGTGCTGGAGATCTTTGGCTTCCAGGGGGCTGATGTGGAAGACGCGATCTATGTGGACTGGCTCCACATAGTTCATTCGGGCTGGGCTACTTGCTCTGGAGTTCTACACACCTGAGGCCTCCAACTGGTGACAGGCCAATATGCAGGCCCGGTTTCTGATCCTGAGAGACAAGTATTTGTCTTGTCTTGTCTTGGGTGACAAGTCTTTGGGTGATTCTGAGAAGAGTGGCATGACCTAAATTAATAATATAATGTTGGCTATTCTATTGAAGATAGACTGAAGAGTGGACATAGAAATAGTGAGACCAGTTAGGAGGTTGCTTCTGTGTTCCAGGCAAAACATGATCAATTTATACTGGACAGTAGCGGTGGGGGTGTGATGTGAAACTCCTGAGCAAAAGTAAACAGGGGGCTAGTGAGGGACTCATTACCATCACTCCCACCACAGGCTCTGATGGGCACCTGGATGCCAGGGTCCGCCTCGACTGCAGCAAGATCCGGTCTGTGGGCAAACCTGCCCTAGAGGGCTTCCTGCAGAGACTTCAGGTGCTGAATGAAGTCCACAGGGGGATGTGGTCGGAGAGTGGGCCATGTACAAGCGGTATGAGGCCCCTTGAGTGCTTCCTCACCCTCAGGGACAAGGTACGTCTGCGTAAGGAATCTCAGAAGCTCATCGTTCAGCGCAACACTTGCCTTGAAGGCTCAGACGTGCAGCTTCTGGAATTCGAGGCCTCAGCTGCTGGCATCATCGGATCCTTCTCCGAGCATTTCCCAGAGGATGGACCCGAGTTGGAGGAGGTACTCACACAGCTGGCCACAGCCGATGCCCGATTCTGGAAGGGCCCCTGAGGCCCCACCTGGCCAGGCATGAGGAAGATGTGTGGGGCCTCTCCCCCAACTCCATCAAACCAAGGCTTCAAGTGGCCCTCCATTCGCGGGTGTATTTAGGGGCTAGGGGAGGGGGAGGGGCAGGAGCTTGGACGTTAGTACTGCATCAGCTGAGGGTGGTGACACTAACCCCTTCCATTTGTCAGCACTTTCCAGCTTTCCAAGTGCTTCCCCTCTGTGATCGCATTTCATCTGCACTGCCATACGTGGAGTGAGCAAGACAGGGTCCACCAGCCTGCCTACCAGATGAGGAAATGGCAGTTCTGAGAAGTCACTGTTCTAGATCCTGCAGGTGGCTCGTGACAGCTAGGGTTCAAAACGCTATCACCAAATCCAATGCTCCTCACATATTAATTTTATAACCAGGCAAATAAATATTAGAGATAACCATCAAATAAATAAATAAGCTAAATAATTTTGACTGATTTATTCCATTTACATTTATGACATTTCTCATATATCAACATCATATATATGGATTGATTTCACTTATTTTATATTTTATTTACCCATTCTATCATTAACAACTTTACTGGTTTATTTGTACCCCATTCTTTGGATATTTTAAAAAATATTTTATTTGGCCAGGCGCAGCGGCTCACGTCTGTAATCCCAGCACTCTGGGAGGCCAAGGCGGGTGGATCACGAGGTCAGGAGATCGAGACCATCCTGGCTAACATGGTGAAACCCTGTCTCTACTAAAAAAATACAAAACAATTAGCCAGGCGTGGTGGCGGGCGCTGCTCAGGAGGCTGAGGCAGGAGAATGGCATGAACCCAGGAGGCGCAGCTTTCAGTGAGCTGAGATCGCGCCACTGCATTCCAGCTTGGGTGACAGGGCGAGACTCCGTCTCAAAGTGGCCATTATTTGGTATATTTTTCTTCAGTTCTGAAACAATATAATAGACTTGCAGAAATTATCTAAGTTTTCAAACATTTACTGTTTCCTTGGATCATTTTTTCTCAAATTTATTAGATTATTTTTGCTGATTTCTTGAATAAATCCTTTAGTTTTCTGCAGAGGTACCCTGCTTAAACTAACCCTGTAGGTTATATATTGGATATATTGTTTATATAAGAAACATTTTACCTTATTCTTCTTAAAAGAATTATGTTGTGATTGCAATTAAAATTATTTAGGCTGGGCGCAGTGGCTCACACCTGTAATCCCTGCACTTTGGGAGGCCAAGGCAGGGGGGATTACAAGGTCAGGAGTTCGACACCATCCTGGCCAATATGGTGAAACCCTGTCTCTACTAAAAATACAAAAATTAACCAGGCATGGTGGCAGGTGCCTGTAGTCGCAGATACTCGGGAGGCTGAGGCAGGAGAGTAGCTTGACCCTGGGAGGCAGAGTTTGCAGTGAGCTGAGATCGCGCCACTGCACTCCAGCCTGGGTGACAGAGCAAGACTCTATCTCAAAAAAAATAAAATAAAATTAAGTTGTTTGAAGATAGTACTTTGCTGTTCCTGCTTCCATTATTTCTATTAAGCTATAAATTGACGATCTATTTTCATTTTTCTCAAAGTAATTTTTTTCTTTTTTCTTTTTTTTTTTTTTTAGACAGGGTCTCACTGTGTTACCCAGACTGGAGTGCAGTGGCATGATCTCGGCTCACCATAACCTCTGCCTCCCAGGCTTTAGCTGTTCTCCAGCCTCAGCCTCCTGAGTGGCTGGGATTATAGGCAAGCACCACTACCACCTGGCTAATTTTTGTATTTTTAGTAGAGATGGGGTTTCACCATGTTGGCCAGGCTGGTCTTGAACTGCTGACCTCAAATGATCCACCTATCTAGGTCTCCGAAAGTGTTGGGTTTACAGGCGTGAGTCAGTGTGCCCAGCCCCAATTTTTGTCTATTCTTTCTCCTCTCTCGCTTTTCACCTTTCAGGATGCTTTAAAGATTTTCTCTTTACCTTTGGTTTTTGAAGTTACATTAGGATATATCTGGCTGCAAATTTCATCTTATCATTCTTGGGATTCACTGAATTAATAGAATGTAAAAATTGATTTCATTCAATCATGTGTAAGACAGCCATTTTCTCCTTCAAATATTCATCTTTAAGGGTTAAATTTCTTTGGATATAATGACCATTTTTAATATACAATTATAGTTTAGGTTCATTTGAGCAAATTTTAGAATATAAGAAGTTCAACCATCACTTTTCTTTTTTTTTTTTTTTTGTGAGACGGAGTTTCGCTCTTGTTGCTCAAGCTAGAGTGCAATGTCACAATCTTGGCTCACTGCAACCTCCATCTCTCAGGTTGAAGCAATTCTCCTGCCTCAGCCTCCCAAGTAGCTGGGATTACAGGTGCACGCCACCACACTCGGCTAATTTTTTGTACTTTTTAGTAGAAATGGAGTTTCACCATGTTAGCCAGGCTGATCTCAAACTCCTGATCTCAGATGATCTGCCCACCTCGGCCTCCCAAAGTACTGGGATTACAAGCATGAACCACCATGCCTGGCCTCAACCATCACTTTTAACAACAATTCCAAAAACTGATTACTGCTAACAAACATTTCAGTATATGCAATTGTTTATTTTATTTATGGCAATTTAATACAAAAATATTTTAGGCTATACATATAAAAATATATTTTAGGCTATATATTGACAAATAGTAAATAAATGTGATTTTACAATAAAACTGTAGTGATCCCATAGTATTACATCTAAAATCCTATTTAATCAAGTATCTTTTACATCCTTAAATCATTTCCAGCTACTCACTTTAATACTTTATTATTTATATGTGATAATGATTAAAAGAGGCAAAAAATTCTTGCCCTCATAGAGCTTACAATCTATTTGGAGAAAACCAAAACCAAATAACATAAAATAGTAAATATTTAGTATTTTGTAATATCATTAATGCTAGAGATAAAACGTGTAAGTGAGAAAGTATATAGATTATCAAGGTTTGTTGTGTAAAGTATTCATTAGAGTATCCAGGAAAGATTTTCATGAGAAGATGTTTTGATGAAGACATGAATCAGACACCATTCATGTGAATACCTGGAGGAAAACCATGCCAGAAAGAGAACCGCGTGTATAAAATTCCAAAGTGGCAGCATGCCATGCAGAAGAAGCTAGAGTGCTGGCATGATGTAGGAATGAGGAGAGCATTTGGGATTGTCATCAAATGGCTGCAAAGGGTCACCTTATACTGAAATACAGAAGTCCTAGTAAGGATTTACCTTTTACTACAAAGGAAATGACAAGTCTTTGGGTGATTTTGAGAAGAGTGGCATGACCTGAATTAATAATATAATGTTGGCTACTCTATTGAAGATAGACTGAAGAGTGGACAAACACAGAAATGGTGAGACCAGTTAGGAGGTTGCTTCTATGTTCCAGGCAAAACATGATCAATTTATACTGGAAAGTAGCGGTGGGGATTGTGCGATGTGGTGAAACTCCTGAGCAAAAGTAAACAGGAATTGTAGACAGTATGGGTGTGAATAACTCAGACTGGGAAAAGAGAATGTTAACAATGGGAAAGGAAATATCAAGAGATCATATTCATAGGTAAATGCTATTCATATTTCTACTCATTTAATTATAAATACCTGAACATGAAATGCTGTGTCAAAAGATATGTACATTTAAAATATTTTGCTGTCTATTGTCAAATAACTTTTCCGTATAATTTCTACTAAATTATGCATTCCTGAGCAGCACATGTAACTATTTTTCTTCACACTCTTGAATACTAGTATTCCTCTTTTTCAATTGCTGTAAATTTTATAACTAAAAGTACATCTGAACATTGATATAATATGCTGTTTAATTAGAATAAATCAGTTGGGTTTTAAGCAAACTTAATTAAAAATACTTGAGTAAAATACCACACAGTTTGATTTCTCCCTGCTCTCTATATTAATCTTTATTATAACTCGCTGCCCATGTTTTTCATTTGTCATTTCCTGCCTACAGGACATTTAAATTCTCTTACAAGTTTTGGGGATTCTCTATTATGTTCCTTGAACATTGGAACCTGAAAGGAGAATATTCTCTGTATTTCCATTGTCTGGCAGACAGGAATTGGTAGCTTGCATTTTTTGAAATGGTCTTTCTTGCCAACAATTCAGGTTCTTGATTGAGTGACTCAACTGGAAAGAGAAAATAAGTTGTATTTGCAACATGTATTGAACATGGTACACAAGCATGGGTGAGGAGCCTTGACTAAGTGCTTTAAATAATGAAGTCCTACAGACATACTGAATGTGGCCCTATTTAGAAGCTACTTCTCCAGCCTTTAGTAATTCTCTTCCACCCTTCATATTTATAAAATAATCCCATTTTTCCTTCCTTCAGCCAGAGTTGCTAGTATGCGAGAACTCTGGTATTAACTGCAATCTCTATTAGCCTCAAAATAATTATTGTACATTGTTGTTGCTTAATACTTCAATAGAGCAAGAATATTGTTATTTGCCTTTCTCCGTGGTCCAGGATATGTAGCCCTCCTGCTCCCAAATATCACCAGGTATCTGAAAGTGAGCTCACTGCAACCTTGGCATTATCAGTACTGCACAGAGCCCTCTTCAGCATACCGCATAAACACTATCTATAAAACCCCAGCAAGCCTTTGTTCTTTGCAGTTAGCCCCTTGTCTGCTGATCCTGCTCATTGCCTCCTCACAAAATATTTTCGTAGTTTCTCTAATAAATCTACTTTTCTATAACTAAAACTGTCTTGGTAAATTCTTTTACCTCCGCACCAGCAGCCCAGAGAGTTGTCACTCTCCCATGACAACAAATGCACAGGAAATTTAAAATAACTAATAACCCTTCATATATTTTATTTAAAGATTACTTTTCAAGATTTTATCTTTGTCATTTGCACTCTTTTTGTCAGAAAAATAATTAAGGAGTATCAAAATCAAGTCTTGGGTGGGAGGTTATTTTATTTAGATTATTTTGGGTCATTCTACATATTTTCAATGACAATTTACTCATTTTTAATTTCTTATTTTAAGGTATATGGCACATGTATATGAAAATTTTGCATGGAAGTTAAATGTTATGATTTATGTGGATCAGAGTATCTCATTGTTTCCACAAAATATTTTTTCCCAGTATAAAATTTTATATCTTGCATTGGTAAGTACTATTTCAATTCCAAGTGACTAAAAACAACTTTAACTGAGTGAGACCGAAGCAAACAAGCAAGCAAGAAAGCAAACAAACAAACAAACAATTACCCTGAGGGGTCAGGGTAATTTATGGTTGAGATGTCATGTAAACGAGAGTTGAGCAGGAAGCTTCTGGATAAGGAAATTTGCAGCTGAGCATCTAACATCCAAAATTAGGGCTGGAGAATGTTTGGGTTTTGGGTTTTCCTATTCAATTGGGATCTCCACTCCTTGCTGAAGGTCTTTTCACTCTCATTTCTTGCTATACACTAGCTTCCTATATCTCATGGAAAATTGGTCTACCAAAAGCTGGCAATATTTAGAGTCTAGCCACTCTGAGTAACATACAAATCAATTATCCCTTGGCCTTCAAGATCAAGAATCCTGAAGACAGAACAAACTCTGCTAATGTTCAGGAAAGATCACATGCATATAAAATATTTTTTAAATTTTGATGTTATCTACAACTTAGTAAATCTGGAAATGATTATTATAATGCAATTACTATTAACTTATACTGTCTCTAACACTGTAGTATAACATATATGCTGTGCATTTTAGGCAGGGCATGAGTGTGAATTTTCCAATAGATTAGTTAAAAAGAAAATTTCATAAAATACTGTTCATTTTTTAAAATCCTATAAATGCTTAATATAATGTCTAGCATGGAGAAAATTCTCAATAAAATGTAGAAAATTCTGAATAATTAATTTTGCTAAAAGTCCATTCAACTAAAATTTGATTTTAATAATACTGAATATAATCTGGTTAGAGTTCATTCAAGCTTCAGCTGATTATACATCCACTTAATTTGTATTCCTGAAAAGTTTTATCTCCCACAAAGTTTTGCTTTTCCTGTCTGCATTCCCTAGAATTAAACTTCTCTGTTCTCAGACTCTGAAGGCTGGGATCAAGACTAAACTTATTTCATTGAAAGCAGGAGTATTCAATTAATTGGTTGGATCAGAGATGTCGATGAAAAGAGTAAAACTCTGTAAAATATTTGAAGAGATTTATTCTGAGCCAAATATGAGTTACCAAGGCCCATGACACAGCCCTCAGAAGGTCCTGAGAACATGTGCCAAGGTGGTAAGGGTATAGCTTGGTTTTATATATTTTAGGGAGGCATGAGACATCAAACGAATACATTTGAGAAATACATTGGTTTGGTTCAGAAAGGCAGGACAACTAAAAACGGGGGCTTCCAGGCTATCGGTAAATTTAAATATTTTCTGGTTGACAATTGGTTGAGTTTATCAGAAGATCTGAAATTAATGGAAGGAAATGTTCAGGTTAAGATAAAGGATTGTGGAGAACTAGTTTTATTGTGCAGAGGAATCTCTCAGATAGCAGACTTCAGAGAGAGAGCAGGTTGTAAAATGTTCCTTATCTGACCTAAAAGGGTTCCTGGCTCTTAATTGATTGATTATCTCCTGGATCTGGAAAGAAAGGAAGAAAAACAAATGGGGAAGAGGATTCTCTAAAGAATGTGGATTTTTCCCACAAGAAACTTTGCAGGGCAATTTCAAGGTATGGCAAGGCAATATGCTTTGGGGCTAAATATTTTTTCCTTGTCTTATAATGTTATGCCAGACTCAGATCGAAAAGTAAGTCACAATATGTAGGGTCAAATAAAACCCATCTGATGAGAATTACTGGTTTGTAGGGCATAAGTCCCTGGATCCCTTAAGTAGGAATTTGGACAAGATAAAAAACAGAGCTTACTCCTCAGTCTCCCCTCTTGGCCAAAAAGCATTCCAAAGAATGCATATGCAGGCCAACAAAACAGAAACATGTCCCATGGCACTAGGAGGCTCATTCCTAGAGTTGTCTGATCTGGTTATTTGCAAGATTCCAGAGCACTAGGAAGGCTCATTCCTAGAGTAGTCTGGTTGATGGGAATAGTTTTAAATATTTGCAAGTTGGGTCATGGAGAGAGGACACGAAATGACCTAATGTAACAGTCAGTAGTTCAAGGGGTGAGATGGACTCAGGCTAGGGTTTAGTCTATAAAAAAATCCCACATCATCTATATTTTGTGAGCTATTATGATCCGAGTCTTTAATTGTGCCTTCTTCCTTTTGCTATATCTGGCATAACATTTACAAGAGATATATAATGCTAATACAGTTACAAATACCATAAAGATAGCAAGGATTAGTGTCCAAGAAGGTTATAGGTAGAGTCAGAGGGCAGTAAACAACCTAACCAGCTAAAAAAACCACTGCATGCATCATTGTATTCTTTGATCAGACTAACAATGTGTTTACCCTCTTTATCAAGGGTCGTTTGAACATTATGATACATCTTATTTGAGGATTGTAGGACTGACACTAAATCAGAATCCAATAAATTTAATCTGTCTTCCTGCCAATTTATCTCCATAGGTATAATATCCTGAGGAGGGAAAAATCAAATGCAAGGAAAGCCTGGTCCTCAAGCATAAATTGTCATAGGACTTGTTAGCAGTGGACAAATCTATTTTCTCCATCACTTTTTTATTGCACCATATACTGGTATTTGGGAGAGAAAAGGAGGTATTGTCACAGGAGGAGTCACATAATTCTGCAGTGTCCTTTTGTTGCCTTGCCCAACAGAAGCAGCCCTTCCCGATATACCAGATGCTATGTCCCATGGGAGTGGATATTAGAGGCAAAATTTGGGAAAAATCAGGGTTCTAAGTGGTTTGAGGCATAGCCATTCTCCTTTTCTGTTTTAACAATCTAAAAAGTATGTGGGATGCCATGTGTTATTACCAGCTAAAATAGCACACCTGTTTCCCAGGCAGAGTATTCTTGTATGGTTTATAATAGTCCCAGTGCCTGCCAGTTGGACAACAGAGTACCTTTGAGCCTCATTTAACTTCGGTGTCTGTGCTCTGACAATACAATGTTTAAGGTCACATCTACCATCCAAAAATCTCCATAAGTTTGGGGGACCATATATTTTACACAGGTGTTTGAATTGTGCCTCAGTACTGAGGATTGCAGGCCATTGCATCGTAGCCACCTCAGATTCCATTTGCGATAAAATAGAAATGAGCCACTGTTCGGTAAGAGGACATGCTCAGCGGGGCGTGGTGGCTCACACCTGTAATCCCAGCACTTTGGGAGGCCGAGGTGGGCAGATCGCAAGGTCAGGAGATTGAGACCATCCTGGTTAACACGGTGAAACCCCGTCTCTACTAAAAATACAAAAAATTAGCTGGGCGTGGTGGTGGGCACCTGTAGTCCCAGCTACTCAGGAGGCTGAGGCAGAAGAATAGCATGAACGCAGGAGGCGGAGCTTGCAGTGAGCCGAGATCTCACCACTGCACTCCAGCCTGGGTGACAGTGCGAGACTCCCTGTCAATAAAAAAAAAAAAAAAAAAAAAAAAAAAAAAAAAAAGAGTACATGCTCATTCCCATCTTTGAGTTTAGGAGTATGTTTTCATGGTTTGTCTGGTTTCTTCTATCTATTTGATGAGTGCTGCATTATATTTTAAATATATCCATTGACTGGTTAGGTTGTTTCCTGCCCTCTGACTCTACTTATAGCCTTCTTGGATGCCTAATCTTTGTTGTTGTTATGGTATTTGTCACTGTATTAGCATTATATATCTCTTGTAAACGTTACGCCATTATTACTTCTATCCATTTGATGAGTGCTGTATTATCTTATAAATCTTTTCACTTCTCATCCTTTTCCCTCTTCCTGAAATAGCATTTCTTCTATGTGGCCTTTTTTTCATAGGGAATTTTTTTCTAAAGAAAGTCTCTCTTTATTAGTCATGAGCTCAGCTTGCCCCAATATGCCTAGCCCTGCTCCAATTCCTTCAGTGAGGTCACAATTTAGGTTTTTTTGGGTGGCCAATTTTGGTGTATCCACTAGGAATTATGTTGCCATTGTATACTGTTGGCATTTGTACAATTTGGATAAATGGAACCAATCCAGAACCGCTGGGTATCCCAAACAATTGTTAAGTGGGTGGAGGTTACCCTTGTCTGGGTATTCCAAAAGGCTTCCCAGAGGCACCCTGGTCTTAGAGTGGAAATTGTGCTGTCAGGGACCTCTGTCCAAAATTAACTCCCATAAATAGTTCTTTATGGGCAGTGTCAGTGTGGTTGGTGCTGGATAGGTGCATCCAGCTGCAAGCACAGGGCAGGCGGTTATTTAGCAGGCCATGCTATGGCAGTTTACACAAGAGGTAGCTAGATTTTTCCCATTATAACCAGGCAATTGTCTCAACTGATCATCCCTAATATCTATTGTTATGCAACAGTCTACCTGGTTAGACCCCTCAGTAGTCGTTCTGAGGCATTGTTATGAGTCCTTTGTCTAAATAGTACTCAATGATCGGTTTGATTCCTAGTAAGGCTTTAGGTATAAGGGGATATTGCCTTACATTTGGCAGGGGTTTGGATTTATTTATGGTTATCTCTATAGGGACTGCTGACTGAATTCTCCCATTATCTGTGGAAGAGCTTGCCCATAAGGAGTCTGTTACCTTAGATAAGAGAGGCTCTAATTCTTCCTGTGCAGAATCTTGATTCACTTTCACAAGCAGAATATTACATGTAAGTCTTCTGTGTCTCCCAAGTGGAGAATCACTTCTTCCTTCTATGAAAATGAGATGTGAGCATTATGGGTCTCTAGGAAATCCCATCCCATACATCCCTGGTGTATGGGGACACTATGTACTATAAGAAAAACATGATGCCCCACTAGTTATCCTAATTGAAATGGAAGGGGATTTGATTTAAGGGCTGTAATAGGAGAGTTCAAAAACCCTACCATTTCCACTTTTTCTTTACTCCAAGGGAGAGGGTTCTAAATAAGGTAGAGGTGAGGACTGACAGTGTAGAACCAGTGTCGACAAGGACTTTGGTATTTTCCCCATTTATGGATATTTCTACTCCTAAAGCATTAGTTAGAAGTAGAGGGAAAACCCTCTGTATTCCCTCAGAGAATCCCTATTCTGAATTTTAAGTTGTTCTGTTGCCTTCCTCTGGGGCCCTTTGCCCCTTTGTGTTAGCACCCATTTAAGTTGTTTGCATTCCTTTTTTAATTTTTTTTTTTCTTTTTGCAATGGTGGCAAAATGCTTCCTCTTTGGGTTGCTTAGATTTCTGGGGACCGTGGGACCCTTGCAAATTCCCAACTTGGTTACTAAGTTGTTTTAGTTGTAAACTCATAATTTTAGAGACTGTTTTCTTTTCTTTCTTAATGATTGTGACAATTGGTCAGTTTGGGTGACTAGGTGGCTAATAGGCAAGAAAGCCTAAGCTGCATTATTCCTCTTTATTAGGGTTGCTAACTCCTTATCTAAACCTTGAAGAAAGCCAGAAGTTAGTAAGTTGTCACTTCTACCGTGCTTAAAGTTTTCAGGAAATACTCCTGAAAACTGTTTGAATGTCTTTTCAAACCTGACGTAAAAGCCAGACACGGTTTTGTTAGGTTACATTCTACATTGTTGCACCTTTGCCCAACCTATAACCTTGGGGAATATCTGTGAATAGGTTCACAGAGGTGATTGCAAAGCTCTCTGCATTTCTCTCTTCCAGTTGTACCTGTTCTGTCAAAATCTTCTAAAAGCTGTTTCCAATCTGCTACTTTAAACCATTCTTCAGTTTTGTTTTTGGGAACCAGCAACTCAATCAGCTGATACAGGTCAGAGAACGCTGAATCATACATCTTAAGTGTTAATTGGAATTCCTTAGCAAATCCAAAGGAATCTTTAGTCGCATCGGGGAATCCAGATACCTGGGCCTTTAACTCTGATTTTCCTGGGGGTCTATATTATGTTAGGATCCCCTCTGCATGTGGGTTTTACTCTGAAAGGAGCAACTACTATATTATTTTCTCCAGCTATTTCTGGTTCCCCTGTAGCTTCAGGCAAGCGAATACAGGAAGGAGAAGGAAAAGCGAAATTTTCCAAACAAGGAAGTTCAGAGAGCAGAAGGTCAGGAGGAGCAGAAGGGGAGACAGTTTCTAGAGCCTTCCTGATTTCAGAAGTGGCCTCTACTAATTTCTTTAATTCTAAGACAGTTTCAAAAATTTTTATATTAACTTCCTGGAAGGAGGCGAGATTATTTTTCCTTCTTTTTGATGATTCTAGGTGCCAGCTAAATTACAATTCCCATTCATTTTCTTTGATTTGGGAGGCTAATTTTTCCAATCTAGCATGCAAGAAAACTAATTTAGGGATATCAAAAGTTCCCGATTTTGAAAACCTAAGACCTAGGTAATCTTTAGTAAGATGTTCCCATTTATATGAATACTTGCAAGTAAAGGTGCCGTAATTAGTAAACATAAACCTAGCTGGGGTGCCCGTAGGGGCCTGCTGTCCTTTCCTTTTCTCTTTATTGGAGGGTTTATTTCCCATCCTCTTTTTTTTTTCTTTTTTAGAGGCACTTACCTGTGGCTTAAGGTTTTTGTGTGGTGGATCACTATGTGCTGCTTGTGGGCTGGACTTCACAGTGTGTCACTCCTGAGTCATTTCTACCTTCTTACGTGCCTCAATTTCTCTTTTCAGAGGTCTATTAACTCTGAGAGGGCTCCAAACATTGGGTGATCAGCCCTTAAGTGCATTTCCTGGACAAGCCTTTTTAAATTAATATTAGTTGGGAAGTTTCTTATAGAGTCGCTGCACGTTGTGGAGGGTCAACACCTTAGACACTCCCATGAGGCCCTTGGTCACCTAACAGTGCCTTTGGGCTGGGAGGAGCAAATGCCCTTTCTCTTCAGAGCTGAGGAACTCAGTCTCTCATTTACATATGAAAAGTGACAGTTCAGTTCCTCATGCAAAGTGTGCACAGACAAACAAATTGAGATTAATTTTGAGACAAAAGGCAATGGAGAAAGACCGTTTTGAATGCACCTCTGAAACTAAAATTAGGATTTTAACCAACTTCTTATGAGAAAAGAGATAGAAAAAAAAACCAGCTAAGAATAAATAAAGGACCATCAACCAAACTCAAGGGGTGGGGTTCAGGAGGACTTACCAGTTCCACCAGAGGAAACTCCGTGAGGTTTTTAAGGTACCCTTCTGGTACCATAGCTCAGGTTTTGGGCAACCCTTTTGTGGCCCTGAGTATTCTCTGAGGCCTCATGTGTTTGGGTGCCAGATTATTGTCAACAAAAAGAGTCAAGCTTTTAAAATATTTGAAGAGATTTCTTCTGAGCCAAATATGAGTGACCATGGCCCATGACACAGTCCTCAGGAGGTCCTGAGAACATGTGCCCAAGGTGGTCGGGGTACAGCTTGGTTTCATATATTTTGGGGAGGCATGAGACATCAATCAAATACATTTAAGAAATACACTGATTTAGTTCAGAAAGGCAGGACAACTAAAAGCACAGGCTTCCAGGCTATACATAAATTTAAACATTTTCTGGTTGATAATTAGTTGAGTTTATCTGAAAATGTGAGATTAATGGAAAGAATGTTCAGGTTAAGATAAAGGATTGTGGAGACCTAGTTTTATTGTGCAGAGTAATCTCTCAGATAGCAGACTTCAGAGAGAGAGTATGTTGTAAATGTTTCTTATCCGACCTAAAAGGGTGCCTGGTTCTTAGTTGATTATCTCCTGGGTCTGGAAAGAAAGGAAGATAAACAAAGGTGGAAGGGGATTCTCTATAGAGCATGTATTTTCGCACAAGAGGCTTTGCAGGGCAATTTCAAGGTATGGCAAGGAAATACATTTGGGGTTAAATATTTTTTCCTTTTCTTATGATGTTATGCCAGAGTCAGATTAAAAAGTAAGTCACATTATGTAGGGTCAAATAAAACCCATTTGAGGAGAATTTACGGTTTGTAGGGCATGACTCCCTACATCTCTTAGGTAGGAATTTGGGCAAGACAAAAAAATCAGAGCTTACTCCTCAGGATACCAGGACAGAGAATTGGGAATCATGATGGGCACCAAGAAAAATAATGGAGTCAGAGGAAGCTATCCAAAAAAAAAAAAAAAAAAAAAGAACTTAGCAACTTAAGATGATAACATTTTCTTGTCTTTGTTTCTCCCAAATTGAACCATGGTATCGTTTTTGCAGCTTTCGTGGTATGTACATATGTAATTGATAACTGCTTAATGTGCATAGTAATTATTACCACAAAGAGGTACTTGTGTAAAGAGTCGTTTGAATATATTAGCTGGAAATAGTAATAATTTTAGCTAAAATTTTGTCTATCAAAACATATCTTGTTACATGTAGTTAGGCATGAGCAGGACAGGAGAGGGCTCTCCCCACAAACCAATGAAATGTTAAGTGATGGTTCGGCAATTATCGCGTTGCCTCTCTAAAACTGATAATTTGGCAGCCAGGGAGAGACAATCTCCTGACGGTCCACATCTGTTAACATTGAAAGTAGTAATTCAATGCAGGCCCTAGGAAGAAGCAGCTTCTTGGGTATATGCGTTAAGAGAAAAAGTGGCAAAGTATAATGTTGTGGGGGAACACGCCACTGGTAAAAGAAACAAAGATTCAGATCAGCAAACGTATAAAACTCTGTAAAATACACTAACTGTGCTCAATTCCAAATGGTAAAGAAAGCACTGCACGTGCAGAAAGCCCACCCTAGGGGAAGAATCATGGGGAAAAGGCGAGCCTTTAAGGTCCCAGGATCAAGGTTAAAGAGGCTCTTTTCTCTCTTTTCCTGTCAGGCACCCACTTGGATATTTTCCAAGGGTTCTTTCTTTTATTTTCCGTGCCGAAGCCTTTTCAATAAACTTCTGTGTCAGCCATTTTCACACTGCTATTAAGACATGCAAGAGACTGAATAATTTATAACGAAAAAAGCTTTAATTGACTCACAGTTCCACATGGCTGAGGAGGCCTCAGGAAACTTGCAATCATGGCAGAAGAGGAAGAATCATGTCTTACATCGCAGCAGACAAGACAGAGTGAGCAAAATCAGGAAAAAAACTGCCTCATAAAACCATCAGATCTCATCATACTTTTTTATCAATCACTATCACAAGAACATCATGGGGGAAACGACCCCCATAATTCAATCATCTCCCACTTAGTCCCTCTCTCAACATGTGGGGATTATGAGGATTATAATTCAAGACGAGATTTAGGTATGGAAACAGCCAAATCATATCACTTCCCCTCCTGCTCTGAAACTTGCCTTGGTCTCTTTTTTCTGCTTTATGCCCCTTGATCAAATTCTTTTTTTTTTTTTTCTTTTTGAGGAAGCAAGGACTGAAGTTGCTACAGACCGGTACTGATAGGCCACTGGTAATATGGGGTAACTTGGATCGCTTCCACCAGTCACAATCTCAAATGTTAATATGCCTTCTTCTAAATTCCTGGTTTTGCTGAATATTGTTTATGAAACTAAATGCCCCAATTTCTTTATTTCTAAACATCTAATTTTGCAGCATAAGATTAGAAATTCAAAGAAGCTAAAAAGAAACACAACACTAGACTAACATTTTCTATCCTTTTAAATATTTTATATTTTGCTTTAAATTTACACAAAATATATTAGTACATAGGTATTTTATATATGTTTTTCATATAAGCTTATACAATTGTACTAATAAAAATTTAATTTCTTGTCCTTTTTTTTACTTCTTGCCAAACAGTCTATCATCAGTGAAAATTCACGAGATGAGTCATCTGGCTATTTTCTTATAAAAATACACTGTAGAAGGAACTAACTGCCTGCTAAAACATGCTCTCATGTGCATAATACATATATTAGTCATGTTTTTCCACCTCAGAAGTTTTATCTTTTTTCATCATAATATCAGTGTAGAAATAGGGAAAATATGGTCTGGCACAGTGGCTCACTGCCTGTAATCCCAGCACTTTGGGAGGCCGAGGCGGGCAGATCATGAAGTCAGCAGATGGAAACCATCCTGGCTAACACGGTGAAACCCTGTCTCTACTAAAATACAAAAACTTAGCTGGGCATGGTATCGTGCGCCTGTAGTCCCAGCTACTCAGGAGGCTGAGGCAGGAGAATCACTCGAACCCGGGAGGCAGAGGTTGCAGTGAACCGAGATTGCACCCCTGCACTCCAGCCTGGCGACAGAGGAAGACTCAGTCAAAAAAAAAAAAAAAAAAAAAATAGGGAAAATATGACTCAGTGAATGTAGATACCAAAAAGCCCCTTTCACAAAGCCCTTTCAATTTTTAATGAAAGGTTCTGAATAAGAGAAATACCTTTGGGCATGCAAAAAGAGAAATGCACATTTTGGATTCCAACAGAAATTCGTTTTATATTTCTTGTTACTGGGTAAAAATTCATTGCATATGCAAACTTCTTCACACCCAAATCACAATTTCATTCTCTCAATTTGAGGGACCAGGAAGCCATTCATCTGAGTTTATCCATACTTCAGATCACCAACACAAACTGCAACCATGAGATTCCTTACAGAATTTTTAAATTATGTCAGTTTATTATGTATTTATGTAAAATTTTCCAACTGGTTGATAGAAGTACATAATTAAATCCTAAAGGATTAAAGGAGAGTAAGCCTATACCAGAAAAGCACAAATTTAAAAATTTAAATAAACTTATCCACAAAGAACAAAACAGAACGAAAAATAATATGTCATCATCAATATTCTTATTTGAAATAGAATCAGGTAAACATTTATATTGAAAATTACATATAATAGTATTAGAGTTAGATTTTATAATTCTAAAGTACCTAGAGGAAAACAAAAATTATCAAAAGAAAACATATTGTTTAATGTAGGTTTAAGAATTTTGTTTTGTTTTGTTTTGTTTTGTTTTTTCTTCAGATGGAGTGTTGCTCTGTCACCCAGATTGGAGCGCAGTGGCACGATCTCGGCTCACTGCAACCTCTGCCTACTGGGTTCAAATGATTCTCTTGTCTCAGCCTCCCAAGTAGCTGGGATTACAGGCAACTGCCACCTCGCCCAGCTAATTTTTGTATTTTTAGTAGAGACAGGGTTTCACAATATTGGTTAGACTGGTCTCAAACCCCTGACCTCAGGCAATCCACCCGCCTTGGCCTCCCAAAGTGTTGGGATTACAGGGGTGAGCCACCGTGCCCGGCAAGAACTGTTTTTTAATAACACTAATGACTCATTTCATTTGTGAATATAAAATAATTTAAATAAAATATCAAGAAAATGGATATTAGAATGTCTTCAGTAAATGTCACAGGTTAATGCTATATTCTCTTCTCTCACAATAGGAAAAGAAATGAAATTATTTTCAATTATTTTTCCTCTTACATAAAGCCAAGTCAAATAAGCTTTCTGAAGGACAAGACAGAATTTGATATTAATTCCCTGAAGTCTGCTTACAGAACTGGGATGGGTAGCTTTATGTGAATTTCTTGAAAAACAGAACCAGGAAAGATAACTTCATGAGGACAGCTCCTGGAATTTGTTGTAACAAGGAATGCATAGGTCTGCCTTCTAGGGATTAAAAGGGACTAGAGGGCAGCCATTGTTTTCTCTTTGCATGCATTTATTCCTTGATCTAACTCACCACCACTACAACCACTGCCACTCACTGATTCATCAAATATTGGGTAAATAATGATCTTATTTGTTTTTATTAGCCTTTCTTAAATGCATATACAGCTCCCATTTATTTCACTGTTTAATCTTAGAAGTGTTTTTCGTCTTTATTTATAAATTTGCTGATGCTTTGTGGTCAAAAATATGCTATTGTACTTAAACCTTGTTTATGTCAATTAGCCTGTGGTAAAATTCCTTTTGTTATATGTCGTTTTGCTTAAAGTCACAGTTTCCAAGAACCTATTAAGTGAAGACTTACTGTATATGCTTTAATTAAACCTCACAATAATACAACATAAGAATGGTAGAAAAGGGAAGAGGAAACTCTGTAATATCTGTAATGGATCCAAATCTAGGGAAAGAAAAATTATGTCTTCTACAGACAAAATTATCTCATATTCAATTTGAATATAAAAAAGTATGAAATTTCATTCAGTTGAGCCTAAATAATGGTCAACTACAAATCATGAGTACAAATGTAACAAGGCAGAGGAAAATGGTGGCCAGAGGCTTATTTACTCTTCACTGTTACAGTATGGAGAGATTGGGCACTTCATGGGTTAATTTAATAGAACTGCTTTGTAAACTGTTTCAGCCAACCACCATGTCTGAAACAAAACTTGTGACTTAACAAGTAAGAATCATTAGTAGGTAAGTTTTAAGAACAATACCGTTTAAAAATTGTATTAATTCCAAATAATATAAAGATCTCATATTGCATAAATATGGAAAAATAAAATAATTGAAATAAAATGGTCATATCTTATAAACGGACTTTTATCCTCCTGTTTGTCTTTAACTTGCATGGCTTTCTTATGTCATTTAACTTAGGAAAGGGAAGCCAGACCCTTGAGTTAACAGAAAGTCCACGTTAAATATCTGAGAATTTGGGGAATGAGAAATGAGTATCTCTCACTTTCATGTCTTTATTTATTTTAGGAGTGAAAGTAATAAAATACCTTCTTTGGGGGGTAGCACAACAAGACCCAAAACCATGAAGAGGTACCATACAAGTATAATTACTTCAATTTTCACAAAAGTTTCAGTCTTTCATGTAATCACTCAAACCTCTTTACTTACATGCTTTATTATCCCTTCTGCCCTTCCAACATTTCACAACCCTTGCACTTGAACTCTCAACTTATCAGCATAAGCAAAATTTTTAACATCTTCCACCTCTTCTGTTTCCTTTTTTCACTGCTAACTTTAACCAAGATCAGACTTTTCTGAGGCCATTTCTTGCACCACAGCCCTTTAGTACATTATCCACTTGCTCCCAAATACATTTCCCTGAGCCTGGAGATGAATCAAATAAATGTATTGCTTACAATTGCCCCTAAATAAAATTTTAAAACCTTACTCACTTGCACTGTCTGCACTAATACTCTTACCATAATTCTTGATAATTTAAAGAATGCAATTACTGTTCCCAATACATTTGCTGCTAAGTTCCCTGACCTTCTTTATTTTAATATTTTTGTTCTCCACTGTACCCCTGTTACATCCTCAATCATATATAGCTTAGACATTCCCATTACTAGTAAACTAGTCATTATATCTTTTCTGTTACCTACCTATTTTAGTCTGTTCTTTATTCTCAACTTAAAATTTTATTCTCCAACCATCACTTCTGTTTTCCAACCACACTCCACAATATTTACAATACTAGCAAACCGGGACATGCATTCCACTGATCTTACCACTTTTTTAAAGTCCCTTATTCCCCTCATGTTCTTCCTCCCCTCACTACCCAGCATATGGTTTATAGTCTCATCTTAATAACTGCACCTTACAAAGAAATCCTGATGTTACTTAGTATGATTTCTCCTACTCTGGTTAAACTCGATGTATTACCTATTTTCCACTTAATTCTAGGTAAGTAGGAATGTTTGAAAAAACCTATAAAACTGCACTGATTTTACTCACATTAAATTAGATCTAAAAATTATTAATGTTTCACAATTTGCTTAATACATTTTCCCACTTCCCTCTCTCACCTTCCTAGTTGCCCTTTTCACTAATTTTCTTATATCTTCAAGCCTCCACTACATCCTCTATCTCCAATTTCTTGATAAACATGCAACCTATTTTTTTCTGAGAAAATAGAAGCAATTTAAAAAAACTCTCATGTTTCTCCTACCTATAAATAAATAGATTTGTTTTCATAAAAATGATTTACCTACTACTGTTAAGATGGATAAACATGTATAATTAGTTCTAAGGCCAAGCTCCTTTTTAAACTAGATCCCACCTATATTAGGCAATTCTTATATTGCTATAAACCAATATGTGAGACTGGGCAATTTATTAGAATAGAAGTTTAATTGGCTCATGGTTCTGTAGGTTATACAGAAACCACAGCAGCATCTGCTTCTGATGAGGTTTCAGGGATCATTTACTCATGACCGAAGGCAAAGTGGGGTTAGTCAAGTCACATGTTGAAAGCAGGAACAAGAGAGAGAGAGTCAGGAGTCAGGTATGGGGAAGGTGTCACACATGTCTAAACAATCAGATCTCATAAGAATTTACTCATTATCATGAGGAGAGTACCAAGAGGATGATGCCAAACCATTCATGAGAAATACACCTCCATAATATATTCACCTCCCACAGGACCCACCTCCAACACTGAGGATTATAATTCAACATGAGATTTGGGTGGGGACAAATATCCAAATTATATCATCATCCTTTTTTGAATATCAAAGACATAGCCCCAGGAATTATATCTTTTCTGTTACGTACCTATTTTAGTCTGTTCTCACACAGCTATAAAAAACTGCCCAAGACAGAGTTGTTTCTAAAGGAGAAAGGTTTAGTTGACTCACAATTCTGCAGGTCTGGGGAAGCCTCAGGAAACTTACAATTGTGGTGGAAGAGGAAGCAAATATGTCTTTCTTCACATGGTGGCAGGAAAGACAAGTGCCGACCAAAGAAAAAAAATCCCCATATAAAACCATCAGATCTTGTGAGCACTCACTCACTAGAGTGAGAACAGCATGAGGGTAACCACCCCCATGATTCAATTACCTCCCACTGGGTCCCTCTCACAACATGTGGGGATTATGGGAAATACAATTCAAGTAGAGATTTGGATGGGGACACAGCCAAACCATATCATTTCACCTCTGGCACATCTTAAATCTCATGTCATCACATTTCAAAACACAATCATTCCTTTCCAACAGTCCCTAAAATTCTTAACTCATTCCAGCATTAACCTAAAAGTCCATGTCTAAAGTCTGATCTGAGGCAAGGCAAATCCCTTCTACCTATGAACCTGTAAAATAAAAAACAAGTTAGTTACTTCCTAGATAAATGGGGTAAAGGAAGTGGGGAAATACAGCCATTGCAAATAGGAGAAATTGGCCAAAACAAAGCATCTAGAGGCCCCATGCAAGTCCAAAATCTAATATGGCAATCATTAAACCTTAAAGTTCTGAAATAATCTCTTTTGACTCCATGTCTCACATCCAGACCACATGGATGCAAGAGGTAGGTTCATACAGCCTTGGGAAGTTCTGCCTCTGTGGCTTTGTTGGGTACAACTCTCCTCCCAGCTGCTTTCATGGCTAGCATTGAGTTCTGCAGTATTTCCAGGTGCATGTTGCAAACTGTTGGTGAATCTACCATTCTGGGGTCTGGAGGATGGGTCCCTCTTCTCACAGCTCCACTAGTCATTGACCCAGCGGGGACTCTGTATGAGGGCTCTGACCTCACATTTCTATTCTGCACTGCCCTAGCAGAAATTCTCCCTGAGGGCTCCACACCTGCAGCAAACTTCTGCATGGAAATCCAGGAATTTCCATGCATGCTCTGAAATCTAGGTGTAGGATCCATAACCTCTATTCTTGGCTTCTGTGCACCTGCTTGTTCAACATCACGTGGAAACTGCCAAGGCTTGGTGCTTGCACCCTCTGAAGCGATGGCTGGAGCAGCTGGGATGCAGGGCTCCAAATCCCTAGGCTGCTCACAGCAAAGGAGCTTTGGGCCTGGCCCAAGAAATCATTTTTTCATCCCAAGACTTCAGGACTGTGATGGGAGGGGCTGCCATGAAAGCCTCTGACATGCCCTGGTGACATTTTTTCCATTGTCTTGGTGATTAACATTTGGCTACTTTTTACTTATGCAAATTTCTGCAGCAGGCTTAAACTTATCTTCAGAGAATTGCTTTTTCTTTTCTAATGCATTGTCAGGCTACACGTTCTCCAAACCTTTATTCTCTGCTTCCTCTTGAATGCTTTGCTCCTTACAAATTTCTTCTGCCAGATATACTAAATCATCTCTCTCAAGTTCAAAATTCCACAGATCTCTAGGGCAGAGACAAAATATCACCAGTCTCTTAACTAAAGCATAGCAAAGGTCACCTTTGCTCTACTTCCCAACAAGTTTCTCTTCTCCATCTAAGACCATCTGTGCCTGTACTTCCTTGTCCACATCACTATTAGCATTTTGGTCAAAGCCATTCAACAAGTCTCTAGGAAGTTACAAACTTTGCCACATTTTCTTCTCTTCTTCTGAGCCCTCTAAACTGGTTCCAAGCTCTGCCTGTTACGCAGTTCCATAGTCACTTCCACATCTTTATAGCAGTACCCCACTTTCTGCAGTACCAATTTACTATTTTAGTCCAATCTCACACTGCTATAAAGAACTTCTCGAGACTAGGGTAGTCTATAAAGAAGAGAGGTTTAATTAACTCACAGTCCTGCAGGGCTGGGGAGGCCTCCAGAAACTTACAACCATGGCTGAAGGCAAAGAAAACACATCCTTCTTCACATGGCAGCAGGAAGGAGAAGTGCCAAGCAAAGTGGGAAAAGCCCCTTGTAAAACCGTCAGATTTCATGAGAACTTAATATCACCAGAACGGCCTGAGGGTAATGGCCCCTATGATTCAATTACCTCCCACTATGTCCCCCCATGACACATGGGGATCATGGGAGCTACAATTCAAGTAGATATTTGGGCGGGGAAACAGCCAAACCATATCACTATTACATTGTTTTTCTACTATGTCATTCTGATTGAGCAAACAAATAATATAGATATAATAGCAAAAGATGCTATAAAATTTTCTATTTTTTAGAATGCTTTATAAAACTTACTATTTTTTACCTACTATCTAATTTTTTTTTACCCCTTGAAACAAAACTTCTAAAAATATTGTCACACACTTTCTTCATTTCTTCACCACCAGTCATTTCTTAAATCTACTCTAATTAGACTTTCATGGATACCACTTCAAACTTGAAATTTCAAGGTTGCAAGTGCATTCTATATTGCTAAATCCAATACAAAACTTTTAGCACTGAAAGGTTTGATGCTTACTGAAATTATCAGGAGCATCACTTCATTCTTCTGCATAAACTCTCTTTATATGATTTCTGAAATACCATTCTATTTTGTTTTTTTCCTATTTCATGGATCATTTTCACCCAGCTTCTTCTGTAGGTCCTTTTCTAAATTTTCATGATTTAGACCTAAGTATTGGAAATGGCTAGAGCTTGAGAAGAGATCTTTTCTTATTTTATTTTACACTCGACATTTTGTGAATTTTTGGAGTCCCATGGATATAAATATCATTAACATCCTGAGGATTTCAACCTTTATACCTTCAAACTGTACTCTTGCTTGAAACTCAGGCTTATGTGTCAAACTGCACACATGACATTTCCATTTAGAAGCTATTTCAAACTTAATAAATCCAAAACAGATGTTGTACTCTCTGTAAACTCTACTCATGCAGTCTGCCACTATGATTGATAGAAACTGCATTAACTAGTTCCTGTGGAGACTAGTGGAGACTAAAAGATCAGTCTCCACATAGAAATCAAAAACAAAGGCGTATTATATCAACGGTCCTCACAAAGCACCGTGATAGCCTCTTATTTCATTCAAAGCATATTTTAAAATCTTTATAGTGGTCTACACAATTTGATGTGATCTTCTCTACACCATTGTATGATCCTCTGACTTCATTTTAACCTTTATTCCTATTGCTTACTCTCTTCCAGTAAAAATTGGTATGGACCATACCAAGCACTTTCTTGTTCTGAGGCCTCTGCACTTGCTATTTTCTCTCTATAAGCCCCTTCTTACACCCCTGCAGATGCTTGCTCTCACACTTCTTTCTGTTATTTGCTCTAATATGACTGTCATAGAGGCTCAGCCTGATCATCCTCAATAAAATAATCCATTACACCTAAAATGATTTAGCTCTCATACCGGGCATCACGTAACTACAAAGCATATATGCTTTATTTGTTTACTTTTTACCCCAGCTGAATATGAGGCCCAGGATGGCAATAACTTTATTTGTTCTTAGTATTGATATATTCTTGCACTAGAAATATCAACTAACACACAACAGATCTTCAAGAAATATTGTAAAAATGATGGATGATTGGATGGGCAAAGGGATAGATGAAGAAATAGGTGAATGGTATATTACGCTATCAGAGATAGAAACCCTAAAACCCACTCCACAGACAAAACACCAAGGAGGAAGTAAAACTTTTAGAAATACTTAGGGGAATTGAAATATAAGATATTATGCCAATTCCTAGATAAAGCTCCAAAAATAAGGCAAGCTTCCAGAAATAAATTGGTTTGCATTTATGAAGATAGATATTAACTTCACAGGATAACAAGTGCTGAAGCAGGAGAAAAATTATTTTAAGCATAAAAGTAGCATAGAAATAGCAAACAGAGCTGATGGACCTGAAGGTACATTAGGAGGAGGAGTGGTTATAAGGGAAATTCCATTAAAAATTGCATGAATTAATTATGAAATTGAGAGAGTGGGGAAAAAAGGAGGTAATGAATTTCTCAGAGAATCATATCAGGTGTTGATAGTAATAAGTACAGTTGAGACACTTTGGCTTCAATCTTTGACACAATAAAAACATATTTTCCAGGATATAAGACAAAATGGCAACAGCCTTTTCATTTTTAATATCTTCCTGTCAAATTGCAAAATGTTGATGAGAGGCCTGGCTAATGAGAATAATTTTAATTAGCTTGATGTAAGCCCCAAATCCTAATAGATTTTATGAAACTACAAGATTAAAAATTTAATACTACTTATGGCCATATGGAGTGGCCACTGTGAAGACACTAGCTACATACAGTAGGTGAGGTGTGGCCAGGGTTGTGTGCTTCTTGGGCCAGCAGGAGCCAGGAACAGGTGGGAGCCTTGGCGCCTATTGAGTTGGTGATGTGGGGGCCCCACATTCTTGTGTGCAGTTGCAGCTGGCCAGCTGCTGCTCCAAACACAGTCATCCTTGTGCTCTCAGGGGCCCAGGAAGGCCCCCTGCCACCACGGGCTTGAAAGTGCTTGCTTCTGCTTCTTCTTACTCCCAGCACCCACTCTGATTTCAGAGCAAAGTTGTGTCCAAGTCCAGGCACTATTAAGACCCAGCCAGGTGTGTACATACTTGGGGTGGTGCTGACACACCAGCCCCTGCTGCTTTGGCCCCCTCTGGACCTCAGGTGCCAACCACAAGCATAGAAGGCAGACTGAGGAGGAGTTGAGAGTGCCTTGGCATGGGCTTGCAGGGACCCCTCGACATGAATAGCCTGGATGTTGTGGATGACTTATTGATGGCCGCAGGAGAAAAACAGGATCCTGGGCAGAAAGAGTCAGGTCCCCTGTGAAGCCCCACTTTCAAGCCAGGGGTGGCCTAAAGCCTGGGATCAGGGCTGTCATTTCCAGGTGAAATCTGGCCCAGAGTGAGAACTTACATAGCTTCTTCCCAGACCACCTATGGCCACCAATGAACCAATCAGCATGCAGTTTCTCTCTTATAAGCCCATAAAGACCCTAGACTCGGTCAGCCTCTAACAGACATAAGGACTACCAGCTGCATAAAGGAGCTATCCACTGCAGGTCTCCTCTAGGCTTAGAGTGGGATATATGGACAACCTGCCTGTGGAAAGGAGCTACCCACTGCAATTCTCCTCTCCAGACACTCGTCTGGCCACTCGTTAAGATGACCTGCCTGCAGAAAGGAGCAACCCACTATGGGTCTCCTGAGAGCTGTTCTGTCATTCAATGAAGTTCCTCTCCACTTTGCTCCCCCTCCAGTTGTTCACGTATCTCATTCTTCCTGGATATGGGACATGAACTCTGGACCTGCCAAATGGTGGGACTAAAAGAGTTGTAACCCAAATAGTGCTGAAACGTGTCCCTGTGCCTGCCATGTTGTGGGTGATGAGGAGAGAAGAGATGCAGCCCTTTTGGGAGCCCAGACCTAGGGGCTCCCTGAGCCAGGGTCGTGACACCTTCTTTGGGGCTCTGTAGTCCCTGGAATCTCCAAACTTCTGAACACAACCACATTCCCCTAATCCAGAGGTGGATGCCTGCAGCAGAAGCCATGTGCAGTACATCTGGTTCAACTGTAGCCTTGCATGGAGCCAGCATCTGTGCTGCCAACCCTAGCTGCCTGCCCTGCTGAACAGCCAGCATGCCTGGCTATGTGCAGTAGCCAATCCCTGTGCTTGCTTGCTTGCTCACACTCTCCTTGCTGCCCCACACCTAGCTTGCCCTTGGCAAGTGTGGGATCTGAGCTGGTACTGCAAGCCAAGTGCAGCCTGCCAGGCCAAATGGGTAGAATGAGCCCAGCAGGAGCCAGCAATACTTAGGTAGAAGGTGCCACTGGCCACAGAGGTTTTCAGCTGGTGAAGTGACACCTCAAGGATCCCATGACACTACTAAATTGATCACATAGCAACTAATATTTTTTCTCTTATATTCTAAACCTCCCTTCTGACATTTTGCTTAAGTTAATAACATTACTTTTAATATCATGGAAATATTTGGCATTTTTCCATTTGTCTCCTTTCTGAACCACAATGATTTCTGTAATGGATTTAAAATGAGTCATATTCATATGTGAATTAATTATTTTGAGAGAATATTTAAGAGAAATTATGTTTAGAAATTAGTTACAGAATCCGCTACAGATTTGAATAGGGGATATTCTATGAGATTATCTCAAAGATTTTTTTTTTTTAAAGAGCATGCAGGAGTTCAGAAGATAAATAACCAGAAATGAATGTGTCCTTACAAATATTTTCCTACCCAAAGGAAATTGGTAGGTAGTTTTATTTGGCAAGAAAGCAGTACTGTAATTTTCATCAGATGTTTTTTCAGCATTGCTAAATATATGAGATAATAACTACTCCCTCTGTTTTAGAAACAGTATTTTCTCAATTATACTAAAAACAAAGGTGTTATAATCATACTATATATTGGTTTTCAACCCAATAACCATTCTTTAGTGATAATAACCCTGTCACCTTGAACTGAACAAGATTTTATCCAGAACTGTTTAATTTCATAACAGCAGAGATAGATGGAAAAATTTAATGAATGTTATCTGACTAAATAAATGAGCTTCTCATTTTCAGATCTATACAAAAATCCCAACTCATATCAGACAAAAATTAAAATTGTGTGTAGAGGGCAGAAGGACTTTTGATTCATTTTATGTTTATTGATTAATAGACTTCTCATTTTTGTCAGGAGATTGCTGCAAAATTGCAATCTATGTGAGTAATTAATTGGATAGTCTTGTTTCCCTAACCGAAATGAACAAATGACACCTACATTTAGGTGGGATAAATAGGCTTCTTTTATCATCATGCTAACATTTTTCCACTATTTTTATTTCAATTAACATGCAAATGAAAGTAGCATCCCTAGTATTACAAAACAGATTTTGTAACAAAAGAGAGATGTTTTTAGCAACTTTCTGGTGTGCATGAGAAACAATTAATTTTTACAGCTTAGAGAAAATAAAGGCAATATTATGTATTTCCTTGTTTAGTACAATGATCCACTAGCAGTTTAAATAAAGTTGGCTTATATTAGATTTATTTACAAGTGTTATAATAGAGAAATCATTGTCTTTTATTGAGCAAACCAATATACAGCATTTTCATTTAAAATATTTTCCTAAAATATATTGATGTTCTTTAGAATACACAAAATAAAATTACTGAGTTAATTTAAAAAGCATATTGTCTAAAAATACTGAGGAGGCTCTATAGAAAATTACTTATCTATTACCTAGTCATTTCCAATAGCTAAGACATTTCCATTAAAACCTATTTTGAGCATGTGTATGTGTTTGTTTTATCAAAAGTGCCTTTTAGTTTCTTATACATACATAATATAATTTATTCTATATTATAATTTTTAGGTTTTTTTGGTTGCTTAGCTAGAAACAGTTGAAAACCATCTGTTAAAATCCAGGTGAGCATTTATTTATTTATTTATTATTTTAATTTCCAACTTTTACGTTCAGGGGTACCTGTGAAGGATGTGCAGTTTTGTTATATAGGTAAATGTGTTTCATAGTGGTTTGCTGAACAGATCGTGTCATCATCTAGGTATTAAGCCCAGTGACCATTAGCTATTCTTGCTGAAGATCTTCCTACCCCCACCCCTCCCCTCCTACAGGCCCCAATGTGTGTTGTTCCCCACCATGTGGCCATGTGTTCTTATTATTCAGCTCCAACTTACAAGTGAGAACATGCAGTGTTTTGTTACCTGTTCTAGTGTTAGTTTGCTGAGGATAAAGGCTTCCTACTCCATCCATGTCCCTACAAAAGACATGATTTCACATTTTTATGGCTGCATAGCATTCCATGGTGTATATATACCATATTTTCTTTATACAGTCTATCATTGATGGGCATTTAGGTTGATTCTATGTCTTTGGTACTGTGAATAGTGCTAAAATGAACATACATTTTCATATGTCTTTATAATAGAATGATTTATGTTCCTTTGGGTATATACCCAGTGATGAAATTGCTAGACAGAATGGTATTTCTGTCTCTAGGTCTTTGAGGAATCACCACACTGTCTTGCACAATGATTGAACTAATTTACACTCACACTAACAGTATAAAAGCATTCCTTTTTCTCCACAACCCTGCCAGCATAAGATATTTTTTGGCTTCTTAATAATAGCTATTCTGACTGGTATAAGATGGTATCTTATTGTGGTTTTTATTTACATTTCTCTAATGATCAGTGATATTGAGCTTTTCTTCACATGTTTTTTGACCACACATATATCTTCTACTGAGAAGTTCCTGTTCACATCTTTGCACACTTTTTAATGAGGTTGTTTCTTTCTTGTATATTTGTTTAAGTTTCTTATAGATGCTGGATTTTAGACCCTTGTTAGATGCATAGATTTCAAAAATTTTTTCCTATTCTGTAGGTTGTCTATTTACTTTGTTGATAGTTTATTTTGCTGTGCAGAGAAACTACAGAAATTAACTTAGACAATCTAATTTAATTAGACCTAATTTGTCAATCTTTGCTTTTGTTGCAATTGCTTTGGGGATCCTTGTCATGAAATCTATGACCTGGCCTATGTAATGAATGGTATTGCCTAGGTTTTCTTCTAGGGTTTTATAGTTTTGGGTTTTACATTTAAGTCATTAATCCATCTTGAGTTGATTTTTGCGTATTGTGTAAGTAAGAGGCCCAGTTTCAATTTTCTGCATATGGCTAGCCACTTCTCCCCACAACCTTTATAAATAGGGACTCCTTTCCCCATTGCTTGTTTTTGTCAGGTTTGTCAAACACCAGATGGTTGTAGATGTGTAGCCTTACTTATTGGCTCTCTATACTTTTCCATTGGTCTATGTGTCTGTTTTTGTACCAGTACCATGCTGTAAATGTGACTCATCACATAAACAGAGCTAAAGACAAAAACCACATGATTATCTCAATAGATGCAGAAAAGGCCTTTGAGAAAATTCAACAGCTCTTCATGTTAAAAATTCTCAATAAACTAGGTATTGAAGGAACATATCTCAAAATAATAAGAGCCATATCTGACAAACACACAACCAATATTGTACTGAATGAGCAATAGCTGGGATCATTCCCCTTGAAAAACCAGCATCAGACATGATGCCTTTTCTCACCACTCCTATTCAACATAGTAGTAGGAGTTCTGGCCAGGGTAATCAGGCAAGAGAAAGAAAGAAAGAATATTGAAATAGGAAGAGAAGAAGTCAAAATATTTTTGTTTGCAGACAACATTATCCTATATCTAGAAACCCAATCATCTTGGTCCAAAAGTAATAAGCTGATAAGCAACTTCAGTTAAGTCTCAGAATACAAAATCAATGTGCAAAAATTGCTAGCATTCCTATATACCCTCAACAGGCAAGCCAAGAGCAAAATCAGAAATGAATTCCCATTCACAATTGTTACAAAAAGAATAAAATACTTGAGAATACAGCTAACAAGACAAATGAAAGACCTTTTCAATGATAAATATGAGCCACTGCTCAAAGAATTCAGAGAAGACATAAACAAATGGAAAAACCTTTTATTCTTATGCATAGGAAGAATCAATATCGTGAAAACGGCCATACTGCCAAAAACAATTTATAAATTCCATGCTACTACCATTAAACCACCACTGACATTCTTTTTTTTTTTTGAGACGGAGTCTCGCTCTGTGGCCCAGACTGGAGTGCAGTGGCGCGATCTCAGCTCACTGCAAGCTCCCAAGTTCACGCCATTCTCCTGCCTCAGACTCCAGAGTAGCTGGGACTACAGGCGCCCGCCACCATGCCAGGCTAAATTTTTTTTTTTTTTGGTATTTTTAGGAGAGACTGGGTTTCACCGTGTTAGCCAGGAGACATTCTTTATAGAATTAAAAATACTATTTTAAAATTCATATAGAACCAAAAATTAGCTTGAATAGACAAGACAATCCTAAGCAAAAATAACAAACTTGGAATCATCACTCCACCCAATTGCAAACTATACCACAGGGCTAGAGGTGAGTATTTACAGGGAAATTTTAATTTTCTATTTTTGAATTAGTGACATTAAAATGTATTTATAATAAATATTTCTAGTAATTAATTGCAACAGTTAAAACTAATATTGCAACAGTTAAATATTGCAACAGTTAAAACTAAAAATTGATGGTGCTTGACATTCTTAATGAATCAAACGGCCGGGCACAGTGCCTCATACCTCTAATCTTAGCACTTTGGGAGGCCGAGGCGGGTGGATTGCCTGAGCTCAGGAGTTCAAGACCAGCCTGGGACACATGGTGAAACCTGGTGTCTACTAAAATACAAAAAATTAGCCTAGCATGGCAGCGTGCACCTGTGGTCGTAGGTACTAGGGAGGCTGAGGCAAGAGAATTGCTAGAAACCAGGAGGCGGAGGTTGCAGTGAGCTGAGATTGTGCCGCTGCACTCCAGCCTGGGTGGCAGAGCAAGACTCCATCTTTAAAAAAAAAAAAAAAAAAAAAGAACGAATCAAGCATAAGTTTTCTATATTTAAAATTCTCAAAGTTACATGAAATTCATGCAGTGATATGTGCAGAAATTATCATACACCTTTGGGCCATATTTAGAAAGATGAAGGTGTCAAAGGATGAACATGTATTTGTACCAGAACTAATTATAATAGAACCTTCTGATAAAGGATCAGAAGCAATTATGGCTATAAATACAGTATTAGATGTTCTATGATCAGAACTCTAGATTAATAATTGGGACATTGGGTCTCTGGATTTACTTCACTTCTGATCCATATTACCAAATAATAGGCCTTATACAAATGCATTTCAAAAGCTTGCAGAAGTGAATGAATGAAAGCTTGCAGATTTATTTCCTCATACAATGATACAAAATACAATTCTGAAATCATTGTCTCTCATACTTATTTTCTTTTTTTAATTGTTGTAAGACAAAATGGAATATATATTGAATACATCTGTAATTGTTGGAAATAAAATTATATTCACAAATAATTTGTATTATTTGTTAAGAACAAAAGCAAAAACAAAACTTATCTCTCATTAACACATTGAAGTTTAAATGTAGAGCCAATGTGCCATGAAAGTTGTCATCTATTCCTGGTAAACTGATGTAAAAATATAAAAAGAAATAATGAGAAAAAAATGGTGCCACATATTGAATACTCTCTGAAGGAAATATTAAGACTGTGGGTATGCACTCTTGGATTAATATTCTCAAATATTAATAAACAAAAAAGGATTAACCATTACTTAATGAAGAAACATATTTAATTTCCCATTTAGACAAGCAAACATGAATAAAAATTCAGAAATAGAAATAAATTTTTAGGAGCTGAACTAACTTTTGGGATTGCCTTTAAACTGTAAAAAAATCTTAATTTATTTTGTTTGCTTCTTTTTTTCACTTTTGATTGATTTCCTCGGATGATTTATATTCAGCAGGCTTATTATGGTAGAGAATAACAGACTTTATGGCTGTCAGGAAATGCTAGAAGTAAGATGGTTGGCAGTAGAATTAATTGTCGTGATCAAAACCAAACTAAACAAAAACAAAAACTGTAAGATAAGGCCTCAGTCTAAAGTTAAAATAACTTAGGACAATACTGAATAGGGAAAAAGGCAGCAAGAGCCAAAAAGACTGCCTGAACCATATAAAGAAGGCCAGGGTTCTGAACAATGCTGTAATTTAAAGAAAAACTAAAATGTAAAGCAGAAAAGTGAGACAAGCATCAGTGTACGTATCAGAACTAAATGGCAGGCCTCTAACTTTCCTGGGTCACCGCTGAGACATTCAATACCAGGTCTGCTACAGAGAGGCTAAAGCCATCTATAAACCAAAATCACACCACAAAACCGGAACTGAGTTCCTAACATACTCCTTGCCTGATCAAAGTTGTTTAAGGAACTTGGAATGCGTGAACCAAGTTAAACTTTTCCTGTTTTCTTTAAATTGAACAAATAACTCATAAAATAGTCTATTTGGTTTGGATTAAATCAGCATTCTGAGTTCCTCACCAGTCTCCGAGTGTGATCTGTTATGATTCTGAGTTTAGTTAACTTGTTTTTTCCTTCAGTCTTTTAAAAATATATTGAAATAGTTTTTGGTATAACTTTTCAAATAAATGATTTATAAATGATGGACCAACAGTACTTGCATTACCAATAATATCTTCAATAACAGTACCAATACACCATTCTAAATGAGTAACTTTTTATCTAAAAAAGAAATATATATTAAGGTTTCTCTTAATTGTCATATAATTACACAGTACTTGTGTTTTATTTTATCACATTGGCTTTCACATTTATGAAAACAGAAAATATTTCAAAGGCTCTGTTGATATACAACTTACTCCGCAAGAAAATGCAAACCTGTCTTTATGGGAGTTTTGCAACTTTTTTATTTTCTTTACCTATTGACCTACTGGAAAAGAGCTATTACATTTTTGCATTAATCTCTGTGTGATAGCACCAAGAGAAAACTGCTCCTGGGAGACCAAAACAGTTGCCAAGACAAACAGGTAAGCAGACTCTGTCGAAAGGGAGCACTAGACATGCGCCATGCCTGAAGAGCAGCATGTCAGTCTGTACCTATACCTGTCCTGAGATTTTAAGTATAAGACCTTCCAATTAATTGTTCAATCAATTTCATTCAATTGCAGAATGACAACAGCAGCCCTTAACTGTAAGCTGGAGAGCAAAAAAAAAAAAAAAAAGAAAGAAAAATGAAGCTTATTTTCTTTGTCTTGATAACTCTGATCAAGATGATAATTTGTCCAGATGCATATCTCCTTATTTCTTTGAAATTTCTACAGAAGTGATCCTCAAAATAAACAAATACAAATAAGAAACTAAACAAAATCAAGTAAAGAATCTTCATCATGACTAGAAACTAAGGGTTAGAATCATAGTCTTTTCAGAATCATTGATGACTGTTTTTTTTAGAGAGCCCACAGGTGGGACCAAACTAAAAGAGGTCTGTGTGAAATAGGGTGATGTACAGGGAATAAATATGAGAAGCATCCATTCTAATTCAATCAGTTCATAGGATAATCAGGTGCCAATTCTATGAACAGGTAGCAATTGGCTTCTATTAGTATTGATGAGAAGATCAAGTCTTAACATTTTATTGTGCCCAGCCTCTTCTGGCAAAGGCCAGAGATTACAGATTTTTTTCTTATTGTGAAAATCATACCAAATTCAGAGAAGTAGCAGAACAATAAAACTGTACACTAACTACTTATAATAACACAAACTTCTGATTCAACATAGACTATTTAGTCTCCTAATATTGTACATTTATGAGAATATATATTCAGGCCACTACCTCAATGTTGGCATACAATTTTGAGCGGAAATTAGCAAAATGTCAGCCAACATCATGCCAATATCCACCTGACTGTAAACCAACTCCGAGTAAAGACTAATCTTTCTGTTTAAGTGGCAGAAAAAAAAATCAGTGGATATTTTTAAAGACTATGGTTCAAAATCACATATTGAATTGAGAAGACTGACCATTTGAAATAAAAAGAATAAAAGTAAAACATTTTTAAACTACTAATTTCAGAAAATTCAAGGCAACTATAAGCAAAAAGAAGCTGTGTGCAAGATCTGCATACACACACACACACACACACACACCCCTATTCAGATCCTATTCAAAGTAACAATAATATTATTATCACATAGGAAAAATGTAAACAAAATATGTAAATGGCAGGAATATAATTACAAAACATTGTGAAAGTTAAGAAAAAGTTAACTCATTTCATGTAATGTAATGTTTCCTTCTTTTTGAAAGACACCAATATTCTACATAACACTAAAATTATAGAGCCCCAGACTTAAAGATGCTATTATATCATCAATTTTAAATGTATCTTGTATCAAAATGTTATTTGCAAAAGTATCTTAGAATCAGTGAAATACAGTAATTTTGTCAATATGCCAGTTTTTCTAGGATGGAGTGACATTCTCATAATTAGATCAACCACTTTAAAATTATGTCTAACAATAGACATATTATATATAATATAAACACATATGTGTTTGTTGGCACATGACTTCAATTAAAACTACATGTATTGACATTAGAAACATTCTTTTGAAAGAATAAATTATGAAATAAAATAAAATGAGTTTCTATTCAATTTATGTAGAATAACAAAGCAGGTTTAACCTAGTAGATATTAAAATATATACAAGAACAATTATTATAGGAGGGGACTATTGGAATGATGGTATCCAATGAATAGTAAAATAGAGTAAAATCAGTGGTCATGAAATAAAAATAGTGAGTATAAGAAATGAATACACAAGCAATTTACCAAATTTCAGTGAGGAGTAGAGGAATCATTCCAAAATATGACAAAGGGGGCTTCACCCGAAATTTTAGAGCTATGATGTCCAGTGGCAATATGTCAGAGGCAAATTAACTTTTCTGAATATTTCATCCCACTTTATTTTTGAAAATTAGCTACAGTACCAAACACTTTTTAATCCTTTATTATAAAGTAGGGGCACTATAACATAGTCTGATGTTAATATGCAGGATAGAGAACTCAGAAATTCTTAAAATTACCAAAAATTCAAATGAACATGCTATTCTTTAATGTGAAAAAATCGCTTGAAAATGCACATAAATACATTCTAAAATGTTTTCAACTGTAGCAAAAAGTTCAATATTTTGAAACAAAATGTATTTCATTACTGACATGTTACAATATGTGTATGGAAATTCCCTTTCATATAACCAAACCTAGAAAGAGATTCAAAGTGTAAAAATTCAGATGCTGTAGGTCTTTTAAATATAAGAGATTTGGAACCATGCAAAATGTTTATAAGATCATCTCACTCCAAAAAGTAGACAATTAAATTAATTATAAATATTAAATAACCAACTTAAATAGCATAAGCTTCGTAGATAATTTGAATTGCATCAGACAATGCAAAAATAAATATTTAAAATATAGCATATTTGTTATATATCTCCTAAAATAATACAAAATAAACCTAGTAATCATATATGAGGTCTTTTACATGTGAATAAGTTGAATACTCTCCAAAGATCAACTTTATCTCAGATAAGTTTGCTTTTCTTATTTGGGGACCAATTTAAATTAGTGAGAACTGCTTAATAATATCAACTGCTAACAAAGTATTTACTATTCGCCACACAAAAAATCTAAGAGATAAAGAAATATTCTGAGTGGATGTGTTGTAACAAATGCAGACTCTAATCTATGTTTTAAAATTATAGTCTATAATTTCTTTAAGTTATATCTTTTTTTCATATTTCTATCACAATTAGAGAAAGAGATAAAAATAAAATAAGGAGGAGGCTATTAGAATTCAAACCCTCATTCAATTGAGTTGCCATTACAGGACATATTTTTTTTTTCAGACTATGATAAAGAAATTGGCACTCAACTAAGTTTATTACACAACTACATACACACATGGATGCACACAAACCTGCATGCACATTCCCTCTGCTGTGATGATAAGCAAGTTAATCCATCTCACTAGGTGACTGACACCTGGCTCTACTCACATGCCACTCATGAATGAGATTAGAGTTTTAGTAAAATATTTTAAGGTAAACGAAAAATTCTCCATATGGGTTTATTTCCAAAAGTGAGATGTGCATACTCAGAAGATCAGCGTTAAGTATGAAAAACTTTGTGAATTTGATTTTGAAATAGGAAGAATAATCAGTTTAAATTGTGTTCATTTATTAATCAGAAGTCATTATTATTTGTTATTACAAAGGAAAAAATACTTCTAAGGATAGAAGTGTGTGAATATCATGAGGATTACTAAGAAATAGACACAAAAGTCAAATTACTTATAGAAATGTAGAGAAAGTAAGTGATTTTCAAAAAAATAAACATCAGACTATGGCAAGAATTTGAAAAGAATTAAAAACACTAAAAAATCTCTTTTAAAAGACATGACTAAATGAGGCAAAAGTAATGGGTGTTAGAGTAGCCTACATGTTATTTAAAATAATCAATGTGATGTCCATGAATCAGTTAGATTATTTCACATAGAGAATTCAGAAAATATTTAGAGAATAGATATAAAAATGTCTAAAGACATGGAAAATAAGTTCCACAAAAGCAGGCCCAATAGTTCTCACTTATTTAAACTATCAGTTTATGCCAACTATTCTGGGATCACATAAAACTTAACAAAGACTAAGTTTACTCACAATTTATCTCATAGTTTTTGACCATATGATATTAATTTATATTTTCATATCTCAGCATTAACGTACTCGTTGATCCCTAATCTTTCACTATTTTCATGATATTAAAATGTTTTACTTCAATTTAAACTATTATATTTATGATTAATAAATGTTTTTATGAATGGATTATTTTAAACATTTCTCCAAACGTGCTAGAAACAAGTTGCTTTTATATAATGCCAATTAGTTATTTTTTCTAAAATAATTATTAGCCTAAAACATACATAACACACATACTATTCTTGAAATAGTTAATGTCACATATATGTAATAGTCTATATATCACAGTCCATGCCTTATCCAGTTGTGCCTAATTAACTTCCTAGATTAGTAAAGTATAATATATGACTACTCTAATTTTATTGAATATTTAGAAACATTAAGTAATAAAAAGGATAATACATAAATGCAGCATCTTTATTAGTTAAGGTAACACAACCTGTAACATTCCGGGACAAGTAGTAGAACAAAAATACATAATTTCTGACAAAATGTAAATATACATATTAGACTATTTTGATTTCTACAGATTAACAGCAAAGTGATATAAGCTCTAAATGTTTTGAAAGAAAAAGGAAAATGTATGGACTAGCAAGCATCATGAGTCAGCAGAAGTAACAAAGGGTAGAAATACATGACAGAGACTTGGCTATTCAATTACACATAGAACACATAAAACAAGTTGAAAAGAGATACACATAATAATGATAAAGGATCATTTAAAAAATATGAGCAACGATCAAGACACCTTAAAAATTAAAAATTACTTTGAAAAGAATAAAGAAGATTTTTCTATACTATATTTACATATTTTATAATTATTCATTAAAAGAATGTCTAAAAGAATAGAGCAGATGCATTCAACAAGAAAATTATAAAGTATAAATTCAAGTCAATAGTAATGACAAGAAATGTCAATGTAGATTACAAAATTGGGTAAAAATCTATGTCCTATTTACCTAAAAGGTATCTAAAAATTAGGATATGGATAGTTTGAAAGTTAAAGGGTTGTAAAATAATGTGCATGGTAAAGCTAAAAACTAAGAAAATATGTGAGGTCATGTTAATACTAAAAATATGGAATTCATTGAAACAACATTATTAAACAAATAGGTACCTAATACTTTATAATGCTTAATTCAACAGTAATAATATTTCAAAGTATACATGCACCTAATAATATACCATCAAGATAAAGCATACACTGTTTTAAGATAATTATGCATACCGGTTGACAAATTCCCTGTCACAGTTGAAGATTTTAAATACATCTCTCTTGTTATTCAACAAGTTAATCAGTCCAAGTAGTAACAGGGTTAGAAAAAGTTTGAGTGACATAATAAGATCCAATACATACATACAAATGTATGTACATATATACATAGAAAGTTTTACATAAAAACAATTTGAAAGTATGTATACTTTTGAAGCACAGATGAAACATTTGTGAATATTATTTATTTAAAAAACTAAACTCCAGGCTATTAAAAAAGTCTTTATCATTTTCAAAGAATACGTAGCATTCCATGATTTCTGACCACAATATAAGCAGTATTGAGATCAATGGCCAAAGGTTTGCTGTTTGAAATATATTTCACTTTCATGAAGAACATTATTTCTTAAAATACTGGCTGGACATGGTGGCTCATGCCTGTAGTCCCAGCTACTCTGGAGGCTGATGCAGAACAATTGTGTGAACCTGGGAGGCGGAGGCTGCAATGAGCCGAGATCGCGCCACTGCCCTCCAGCCTGGGCGACAGAGTGAGACTTCGTCTCAGAAACAACAACAACAACAACAACAACAACAACACAAAAAAAAACAAAAAAAATTGACCAACATTAAATAAAATCACAAATAAACAGCTTAATCATATTAATGAATAGGAAGACGATAGAATAAATGTGTGGAAGTTCCCAAAATTTGTCTATGAAAACCATGTAACTTCAATAAATAATATCAACCCAAATTCTACACTAAAACTGAGAGTTGGTTTTATAATTTACATAGAGATTAAAGGTCTTAATATAAAGAAGATGGAAAAAAAATAAGGGAAATTGTCCTACCATATATGAGAATATGCTATGGTAGTAGCGATTAAAACTCTACGCCATTAGCACCAAATTATATAGCAAATTAATAAAAGGACACATAGAGTGAATAAGCAGACTCATAGCTATAACTATTAATAAAAGGGTATGTAACATTGAGAAGCAGACCCATAACTATATAACGTGATGCTAAAAGATGATCTCTGTGAAAAACGATAGCCATTGAACTACATACACAAAAATTATTTTATATTGATTAAAAATACCTAAATGTGAAAAACATCTTTCTTAAGCTTATAGCATAGATAAAAAAATTTTTTTATTATTTTGAGTAGCAAAAAACAGATTCTTTTACAGGACAAAAAATTGCAAGATAAATGTAAGATGGATATATTACATAAATCCTTTAAACTTTATAAAGATACATCATAAAATGTGAAAGAAAAATATAACAGCAAGATATTTGCCATTCATATATATAAAGAGCTATATATCAGGTCAAAAAAGAAGAAATAATACCCACATAGAAGGGAAATTCAAAGAGGTAGAGACATGTATGATCCACACATACATTAAAAAGTATACAATATCACTAATAGTCAAGGATACACAAATTGAATTGTAGGGTCAATTATATACCATTTAAGGCTCAGAAGATTGCCAAAAATTAATATTTGCAATCTCAAATGCTGGTAGTAATGATGAGAAATAGGAAATAGAATATATTAATACTTTTCTAAGCATGTAAATTTCCACAATTAAATTGATATCTAATTGACTTCATTAAATAGGGTAGAAGATAGGCAAAAATTATGACCCAGTTCCACTCTCAGTTATTCTTAGCCCTAGAGAAACATTCGCATATTTATATGAGAAGAGCCGGACACAAATATTCAGAACCTCATTATGTGTTGTGGTCAAAAACGTTTCTCAATAAGAGTAAGGACAAACGAATTATGGTTTGTTTATATAATGGAATATTATTAAACCACGAAAATAAATGAACTGGAACAATACAAATAACAAAGATTATTGTCACAAATATATCAAGCCAAACAAAAACAACAGCAGCAGCAAATCACATAGCAAAAGAAAAATTAAAACACATAGTATAATTATCATTCTTATGAGTTTTTTTTAATATACAAAGCAAAACTCTGTATATTATTTAGAGGCACACACATGCAGTAAAAGTGAAAGAAATACCAATGAATATAAGTTGCTACTTCTTAGGTGACATCAAGAGGAAAGGAGAAAAATTATGGACAGTATACATGAGGGTTTTATTTTTACTGCAAGGATGTATTCCTTATGTTTACTAATATGTAAATGAGTGTTCACTATTTAATTTGATATACAAATATATAATATATAGAGATAATGTATTCTATATAACTCTTTTATGCCTAAAGTCACTTATTAAATTTTAAAGTAAAAGTCATACAATCTTACTGACTGAAAGAGAATAAATACAATTATGTTATAAAGCACACCAAGTAAAGACTTTAAGAACTTGGAGTTAAATGTTCAGCAGTACTAATTATCTGCGCTGGACAAGTTACTTCTTCAAATCTCACTTTCTTAATTTGTAAATCAGGGATAATAACAGAATCTGCTAAATAAAGGCTGCAGATTAAAGCACAAATTTAGGTAAACGAGCATGATGCCTAGGCCATAGTATTTGCTCAAAAAATACAAACTGTTAATCTCACTATTATCAATAGCATATTATAAATATAAATATAATTATAAATGATGGTCTCTAGTAATAATATAATTTAAACAAATCAGAAAAATAGCAAAATTATTGCTTAGAAAAATTTTAATATGAGTATAGGAAAAAATTAAAATATGGAGAGGAGACAAGAAATAAAGTCCCACATTTTATAAATGTCCCTTTAAAAATAAAAGATAGAAATGCTCTTTTGCAGCCAATTCTCAATGTTGGTTACAGTTTAAACTCACTTTTACTTTAATCTCAGTGTTTCAACTTACTGTAATGAATTCTTGAACAGAAGAAAAGATTTAAGTTATCTGTACCAAAAACGTGGAAATAATATGGGGTAATGATAAATATGTGGTTACCTATCCTTCCAAAAATCATATTGGAAACATATGCCATTCTAGATTATATCTGTGTGCAATGCTTCACAAATTATCAACATCATGGAATATTTTTCTTAGAGTTAACGATTAACTGTTATCATATTTCCAGAGAGTAATTTGGGTTTATATGCCACATGTTACGTATAAAGTTGTTAGAAATTTGGTAGTGTTTCAAGAGTGTTATTACTTGAATCTACAGATAATTTCTAAGTAAAGGGTTGGAATTATCTGAGTGCCTAAGGAGTATTTTATTCCATCTTATATTTTATAAGAAGGTTCTCTTAAAAATTCTTATTTTGCATAATTTTATTCCAACTAATTTAAAAGAATTAGTTTCAGGCCTACAAGGCAAAACTGTCTTTGGAATTCAGCTGAACTTCCAGATGCTGTTTAAATAACATGAAAGTAATTATATAAATTTTAATTAATAAGGCATCATGAGCTTTTTCTATTTTTCTTATTAAATAAACAAATGTACATTGGAAGTATATGCCTTTTAGAAGGATAAAATAATTTTTGGTGTATTATTTGGTATTTTAAATATATGCCTGTGGGTAAATAAATAGAATTAAAAGTCGATGGCCCTGAAGGAAAACTGAAGCTGATCTTTTCCAGATGTACCAAAGAGACACATTTAGGAACCAGAAGTTGCATTTATATTGATATATTTTTCTAGGTTTGAGAAGTTCTCTGTTATTATCTCTTTGAATAAACTTTCTACCCCTATCTCTTTCCTTACCTCCTCTTTAAATATTTCAAATCTCTTTATAGATTTTAAAATGACTATTTAATATAGTGATGTGAATGTTTAGCAATTAGGTGTTGTCTTATTTTTATTTTTAACCAAACTTAATTTAATATTTGAGGGACTATAGTAAATAATATTTTTTGACTAGAACAATAAATGGATTAATATATATTATTTTATTCCTTATGTTAACTAACATTTTTACTAATATGTTTACTAATATTACTAATATGCATATATTAGTAATAATATATGTATACATTAGTAATAATATATGTATATATTAGTAATAATATATGTATACATTAGTAATAATATATGTATATATTAGTAAACACAAGGAATAAAATAATATGTATTAAATTAAGTTTGGTTAAAAATAAAAATAAGACAACAGCTAATTGTTAAACATTCACATCACTATATTAAATAGTCATTTTGAAATCTATAAATAGATTCATTTTTTCTTACCCACAGGCATATATTTAAAATACCAAATAATTTACCAAAAATTATTTTATCCTTCTAAAAGGCATATACTTCCAATGTACATTTGCTTATTTAAGAAGAAAGGAGATGATACATATGCTATGAAGTAGAAAGATAAAAATATGTATAAAAACTTTGACATTTTGTAATAGAACAATAAATGTATTAATATATATTATTTGAAATGATATATATGCTATGAAGTAGAAAGACAAAAATATGTATAAAAACTTTGACATTTTATAATCTTTTCTGAAACTTTAAAATTAGCATTTCCCCTTAGATTAATAGCAAACTGATAATCTTTGAAATTCAATTGCACTAATTTAAAAAATGGACATAAAGTCAGATTTAAAAAAAAATGTAATCCTGCTTGGCTCTTTGAAATATTTTTAGTTGAATTATTAATTCCTTTGTCAACAATAGCAGTTAGTATTGATTATAATCTTTCCAGTTGTATGTTACCTTCACACTCCCTCTTTCACTCCCATAGTCTTGTGACTATATACCACCTTTACCAGTCCTACACGGTATACTAATTTTCCTCATAGGAATGTCACAGATTTTAGAGCAAGTTCCATTTAATGACTGTAAACTTTTATATAATCCCTTTTAGAAAATCCCACCTGGCAACAGACTCTAATGGAAATGACTGTTGTACCAATTAGTCATTATGAAAAGAATTTATAAAATAAAGGTGCATCAATGCTGCTGGTACAATTTCATTTTAAATATAAGGAGATGAATCCTCTCAACATTATTGTAGTAACTATAATATTCACCAGAAATTACAAATATAATTTTTTACATATTGACATTTTAAACCTCAAAAAGAATGTCATGTAATTAGAGCTGCAATACATCTCAATTGCAATAATAGAATAATTACTTGAAAATAAATCTCAGTCTTTAATTGAAAAGAAAGAACCAGATAGTTTGTCTTTGCAATTTTGAGGAAGGAGGTATTTAATTAAATTCTGCATGAATACTACTATCACCGTATATAAAAGAATCAAACATTTACTGATAATTTAAAAAAATTTTCTAGACTTTATTGCATTTAAATCAGGCAGTTTATATTTTTTTAAAAAATATAGTAAGCAGGCACGTCTTTTGGAAAGATTTTTACGAGGGAAAGATTTGTATTAAAAATAGATACTTCTTTCTTTGAAATAGTAAAGTTTGGATAACACATTGAGGATGTGAACATAAAAGTATGTGTAGAGTATAATTTATGTTTATTAAGTATCTGTTATGTGTTAATCACTGTTCAAAATATATGTTATACTTTCTCTACCCCAGCCTTCTCCACAACCCTATATTTACCTGTGAGAAATCAGACTTTGACAGATTATGGACACAAAATTAGTAAATAACAAATTTTGCTAAATTCTCAATGCCAAGACCTTTGTATAATATGCCATGTTCTCTCAAATTATTAAAATTATTAAGATGTGTGAATAGACTGCACAAAACTCTATGTAATAAATTGTATTACAATATGGGAACTTCTTTAAAGAAAAATTCATCAGAAAACTAAGAGTGATAGTGTGGGGCAGAGGACAGGGGGTTGTAAGAATATTTTATTTGACCAACCTATGTAACACATGGCTTTATAATAATGATCTCAAGAGATATGATATGTAATTTAGCACCTCAAGCTTCAACTTGAAAATAAAGTATATGCAGAAATATGTGTTATAAAATGTGCCTTTAATAGTCAATAAAACTAGCAAGAGTCGTTGCTTATTACCTGATAGCTAGTAGGTTTTCAAATTAAAAAATTCATCTGTTACACTCCACTTAGCATATCTATAACTTTCCAACAAAGGATACAATCTTCAAGCAATTACTTTAATGGGCAAAGGATGAAAGGCTAAAATAAGAGGTAATAGAAGGGAAAATGAAAAACAATTGTACATTGTCTATTAAGACAGAGAAGGAGATCACCTGGAGATGCAAATCTGTTTTCTCAAGTGACTGTATTAACAGCATATATAAAAACTGGAAAGCAGCATATATGCATAACAGCATATATAAAAACTGAAAAGCAGCATATACATATATATATATGCTTTATTAATGGTATATATAAAAACTGAAAAATTCAGACAGTTTCAGATGTAGTCACAGATATTTTTATATTTGTAGCATTTATTATAATTAACGTAAAGCAACATGCAGAAACCAAAAGAGTGATTGTCATGATTCACTGAAGCAACTCTATCTACATCCATATAGAAATATGTCTCACTAATTATGTATCTGTACTAAAACAAATCTGTTGAAATTCTTCACTCATTTTAAACCCTAATATTAACCTTTTTATTCAGTAATATTTAAAAAAATTTGTAAAATTTTAATTACACATTTGAGCAAGCTTGTAACTCATTGGACATAGTGTGGAATAAAAATATAATCTAGAGCACAAGAAGTCAAGAATATAAGAGAAATGGTTAAGCACTAATATGCTTTCAGTGGCAAGTGAGATTTTTTTCTTTAAACAGGGTCTGGTCCTGCTGCCCAGGCTGGAGTTCAAGTGAGATTTTTTTGAGTCACCCTACTGTGACAAAGTTGTCATCTAGTGATAAAAATAATTTAAAAGGGAACAATTTGATACTAGTGTAGGTGTTGGCAGTGTTAGAACTTCTTATCCTTTTGAGCCAGCGAAAATTGCCAAGACTAAAGATGGATAGTTATTTGAATAGATTGTTTCTGTAGGATACTGAAATATTTAGTAGGCTCTTCACTTTGACTACTATATTACACTTAAAAAGTTTAAGTTTATATTTTGTGTCAAAATATTATCCTTGCAATAATCATATTTTTGTCTTTATTTTTAATTACTTAAACACTTTTATTCATATGTACATTTTTCCATCCAACTCTAGTTCATGATGTTGGCTTTAGAGTTAGAGTTCCTCTGTGTTAGGAATTCAGAGCTTCCTAGCAGGGTATCTTCAGCGTCTGAAAATCCTTTGACAAGATACAATGGCTTTTACTCAAAATTATCTAAGAGTAAGAATATATTACCAGAAACATGATTATCGGGTGTCTGTTTTGAGAATTATCATATTCTTTCTTTAATCATGGGAACCTTATCTTTCCTTGTTCTCAGTCCTAATAAGGAAAGAAGAGAGTTGAAATAACAAATGAAAATGACTAATGGAATATTCTTTATATTTTTTCATAGAGAATAAAGGATATGAAATGATGCCTGATGGCAAAGGTAAATAAACAGAATTGAAAGTTGTTAGCACTGAAGGAAAATTGAAGCTAATCTTTTCCAGATGTACCAAAGAGACACATTTAGGAACCAGAAGTTGCATTTATATTGATATATTTTTCTAGGTTTGAGAAGTTCTCTGTTATTACCTCTTTGAATAAAGTTTCTACCCCTAATTCTTTCTTTTTTTTTTTTTTTTTTTTTTTTTTTTTTTTTTTTTGAGACTGAGTCTCACTCTGCCGCCCAGGCTGGAGTGCAGTGGCACAATCTCGGCTCACTGCAAGCTCTGCCTCCTGGGGTCATGCCATTCTCCTGCCTCAGCCTCCCGAGTAGCTGGGACTACAGGCACCCGACACCACGCCCAGCTAATTTTTTTGTATTTTTAGTAGAGACGGGGTTTCACCGTGTTAGCCAGGATGGTCTCGATCTCCTGACCTCGTGATCCTCCCACCTCGGCCTCCCAAAGGGCTGGGATTACAGGCTTAAGCCACCTCTAACTCTTTCTTTACTTCCTCTTTAAGATCAATAATTCTTGGCCGGGCGCGGTGGCTCACGCCTGTAATCCCAGCACTTTGGGAGGCTGAGGCGGGTGGATCACAAGGTCAGGAGATGGAGACCATCCTGGCTAACACGGTGAAACCCCCTCTCTACTAAAAAATACAAAAAATTAGTCGGGCGTGGTGGTGGGCGCCTGTAGTCCCAGCTACTCGGGAGGCTGAGGCAGGAGAATGGCGTGAACCCGGAAGGCAAAGCCGTGAGTCCAGATCGCGCCACTGTACTCCAGCCTGGGCGACAGAGCGAGATTCCATCTCAAAAAAAAAAAAAAGATCAATAATTCTTAATTTGCCATTTTGAGGTAATTTTGTATATCCTACAGGAGTGTTTCATTGTTTTTTATTTTTTCTTTTGTTTTCTCTGTGTATTTTCAAATAACCTGTCCAGTCTCACTAATTCTTTCTTCTGCTTGATCAGTTCTGCTATTAATGGACTCTAATGCGTTCATCAGTATGCCAATTGCATTTTTCATCTCCAGAATTTCTGCTTGATTCTTGAGAATTATTTAAATGTCTCTGTTAAATTTATTTGATAGAACTTTGAATTCCTTCTCTGTGTTATCTTGAATTTTTCTGAGTTTTCTTAACACAGCTAGTTTGAATTCTCTATCTGAAAGGTCGCATATCTCTGTTTCTCCAGCATTGGTTCCTGGTGCCTTATTTTGTTACTTGGTAAAGTTACGTTTTCCTGGATAGTGTTGATGCTAGTAGATGTTCTTCAGTGTCTGGGCATTGAAGAGTTAGGTATTTATTGTAGTCTTCACTGTCTGGGCTTGTAGGTGCGTGTCCTTCATGGGAAGGCTTTCCAGACATTTGACAGGACTTAGGTGTTGATCTAAGCTGGGGGCTCCACACACCCAGTAAAAATGTGGCCCTTGTGGACTCGTAGAGGTACCACCTTGATGGCCTTGGGCAAGATCTAAGATAATTCTCTGGATTACCAGGCAGAGACTGTTGTCAACTTTCCTTACTTTTTCCCAAACACACAAAGTCTCTCTCTGTTCTGAGCCACCTAAAGCTGGAGGTGGAGTTACAAAAAACTCCTCCCTGTGGTCACCACCACTCGACTGCACTGAGTCAGACCTGAAGTCAGCCCAGCACTGGGTCTTGCCCAAGGCCTGTTATATCAACTCCCTGGCTACTGCCTATGTTCACTCAAGTCCCTGGAGCTCTACAATCCAGTAAATGGCAAAGACAGCCAGGCCTGTGTCCTTCCCTTCAGGGAGTTAATGCCCCCAGTCCCTGAATGGATCCAGAGGTGCCCTCAGGGAGTCTGGGACTTGAATTAAAAACCTTAGAAATCTACCTGGTGTTCTATTCTACTGTTGCTGAGCTGGCACTCAAAATACAAGATGCAGTCCTTCCCACTCTTCCCTCCCCTTTCCAAGGGCAGAGGAGCATCACTCTATAGCTACCACCACCCAGGCCACTAGGAATACTGCCAGACTACCTCTGATGTTCCCTTAAGGCCCAACGGCTCTTAAAATGTCTTGTGGTGAATGCTGCTTGCCCTGGGACTCACCTTTCAGGGCAGTGGGCTTCCTCCTGTTTCAGGGAAGGTCCAGAAATGCCATTCAAGGGTCAAGTCCTGGAAGCAAGAGCCCACTTGGTGCTCTACCACCGTGTGGCCATGCTGGTACCCAAGTTGCAAGACAAAGTCCCCTTTATATTTTCCTCTTCTTTTCTCAAGCAGAAGAAGTTTTGCCCTATAGCTAACACAGCTCAAAAACGTGCTGAGTCTAATCTGAAGCCAGCAAGTCTCAAAGGCTAACTCAAGGTCCTAGATCTAGTAACTCGGTGTCACTGTTGATTATTTAGGGCCCAAGGGCTCTTCAGTTAGCAGGTGATTAATGCTGCCAGGACTAGGTTCTTTCCTTCAAGGCAGCGGGTTCTCATCTGGTGCAAGGATGTGTCTAGAAATGTCACCTGGAAGCTAGGGACTGGAAAAAGGGCCTCATGACTCTGACTGGTGCCCTATCCTGCTATGGCTTAGCTGGTATTCAAGATGCAAGTCAAAGTCCTCCGCATTTTCCCTCTTCTCTCCTAAAGCAGGAGGAAAGGGTCTCTTTTGAAGCCAGGAGCTGTGCAGCCTGGGGTTAAGGGAGGGATGAGGCCAGCATTCCCTTGGCTGCACCTATTTATGTCTCAGTATGTCACGTGTCTTCTCAGTCCACTGTCTCTGGGCCTAGTTCAGCACTAGGACTGGCCTAAATGTTGCTGTCCTCATAGCCTATACTGCTTTTCAAGTTCATTTAGAGACACAAAGTTCTTTCAAGATCACTTAGAGACACAGCACTTTAGCTCATGGTAACAAAGTTTGCAGGAACTCAAGTTCTGACCACTGGGATGGGCTAGTCATGGGCTAGTTCCCTCTGGCTAGCGCTGATATAAGGGCTCTCTCCATAGGCAGATGTCAGCTGAGTTTGGGCCAGTTTTTCTTTCTGCTGTAACAGAACAGCAATGCGTTTAATGCCTCACAATTGCTGTGTTCTCCCTCCCCCAGCACCCAGAGACATTCTCTGCACCACCCTGTGGCTGCCAGGAGTGAAGGAGGCATGGCATCCGCAATTCTGGATTGTTTTATTTATCTCTTCAGTGACTCTTTCAGTGATGTGAAGATAAAATCAGCTACTATGGGGACTTAATTGATTTTTGGTTCTTGTAAAGGTGTTTTTGGGTTTTTTTTTGTTTTGCTTTGTTTTTTCCTCTGTAGATAGTTGTTAAACGGGTGTTCTTCGGTGGTGGTGGCGGGATGATCATTGGAGACTTCTTTTCCACCACCTTGCTCCTCCTCTGAAGTGGTATTTATATTGATATTACTAAACTTGTTACAGGTAGTTAGACAGGCATGAGCGGGACAGAAGAGGGCTCTCCCCCACCCACCATGAATGTCAGGTGATGGTTTGACAATGATCGCATTGCCCCTCTAAAAGTGATAAATTGAGAGCCTGCTCTAGGGAAAAGCCATTTCCTGATGGTCCACACCTGTAGCACTTAAGTGCTAATTGAATGCAGACACCAGGGAGAACCAACTTCCTGGCCATACACATTAAGAGACAAAAAGACAGAGTATGACCTTCCAGAGCACACCACTGAAAAAGGTAAGAAAGCCTCAGGCGGGCATGCGTAAAACTTCCTAAACACACTGCTGTGCTCAGTTCCCAAGGTTAAGGAGGGCACTGCACATGCGGGCAGCCCATCCTAAGGGAAGAATCATGGGAAAGGGGTACAACACATCAGAAGTGGGCCAGCCTATAAAGTCCTAGAATCATGGTTAAACGCCTCACTTATCCTTCAAGTGGCCTGCTTGGGTCGCTTCCAAGTGTACTTTCCTTTCTTTCCTGTTATAAACCCTTTTAAAATAAACTTCCACTCTTGCTCTGAAACTTGTCTCAGTCTCTTTTTCTGTCTCATGCCCCTCAGTCAAATTCTTTCTTCTGAGGAGGCAAGAATTGAGGTTGCTGCAGATCCATATGGATTTGCGGCTGGTAAGTCGGATACCTTCCACTGGTAACAAACTTAGTCCCAATTCTTCTTCTGATTTTATAGTACAATTACCTTGTTACTTCATGATTCTAATGAAAATTCTGAATACATGCAGAATTATTTCCCTTCCCTCAAAAATTACCACTATCACAACCTAACAAGAACATTTTCCTCCCACGTTTTCTAATTATCATTTGAAGACTGAAGCTTTCTCCTTTTTATCTAGAATAAAAAGATAGATGATTAGTTTTAGTTCAGGAAACTTGTTTCTATAGCTATTTTTTGTTCTCTAAAATTTCTCTACTAGGTTGATGGATTTTTCAAATCCTCAGATGTAGACCCCCTACTGATTATAAATCAGTTGCAATTTCTAAAGTGGGTGAACAAGTGCTACCTGATTTTCTTTAGGTTTCTCACATACATTTTCAACAACATCTTAAAATTTGTGGTAAGTTTAATATTTTTTGAGGAAATTAAAATAAAATTTACTGGATATCTTCATAATTATACCTTTTGGCATAATTTAGCTGATATAACTTTCTTAAAAACAAACTTAGAATGTCACTTCTATGCTTTGGCTCAGTCCTGTAATTATGTTTTCAAAGCACTCAATGAAAAAAATGCACGTATAACTGAAAGAAATTTACAGACATTTTATATGTCTCCACATAACTCAAAGGCAAATTGCACATTTAATATTAAATTTGAGATCTTAGACAAACATATTGTGAATAGGCCATAAAACAAGGTAAGTTAAAGAAAACCCATTTCCATGCAGTTTTACATGGGACATCTGACTCCATAGTAGTTTTTATCATTCATTTATCTATAAATTCTAATAGATTGTCAAGTAAATATATTCAAATATATTCAATTGTAATTAAATTAATTCAAATAATTTAATTTGGAATTATTCACAGATAAATGTTTTATCACAATCTTTAAAGTATGCAATATTTTGATAATTTATATTAAGATCTACTGTATCGGGGTTCAATCAGAGGAGCAAAACCACTGGAATGTATATACAGATAAAATGTGGGATCTGTCACAAGGATTTGAACTTTTACAACTGCGGGAGCTAGTCAGGCATTCACTGTAAGCCTGCTGTGTCCATGTCTGATTCTAAACCCTGAAGTCTGTGGCAGATAGTGAGGAAGAGATGGATATATATAAAGTTGAAAAAGAAAAAAGACACGCAGGAAACCATAAGAACAGACTGAAATCCACATCCCTTAATGATGTACGGATGTCCTGCAGGAGAAGCTAGACTTCCTCCCTGTGATGCTAAATAACTGTCCCAGAAGTCAGAGAAAAGGAAGGAGGATCTAGGAATGATGGAGCAGTTGCAGGTCTGGCTGCTGTCTCACACCAAAGAGGTCAGCCAGTAGATGAGTAAGAACATGTGTGAACCACAAAATAGTTGTTGCTTCATTTCGGACCACCAGATTTCACACAAGAAATTACTGAATACAACTCCACTATTTATTAGGTAAAAATGAATATACAAGGTTTAGATAAGCATGAAAATAAAGATAATCATGGTTTTAATTGATTGAAGGGAGGGGTAAGAAAACCTCCCTTCTGCTACAAAGAACAAATTTAAGTAAAACAGAATCTGAAAAGCTAAGGATAATATAGCAGAAAATTTATTGCACATATCTTAAATGATCTGTAAAATAAATTCCAAAATTGTGATACTTCATAAATTCATAATACTCTATAATTCATACATGTCACAGTTAATCACTTATCTTTTTTCAAAACTAGAACATAACATTTACTGTATTTTTATATTCAGATAACTAAATGAATATCATAGATTTCTTGGCCTAAAAGAGTGTCATGAAGGGAATATCTATTATTAACTGAGTACTCACTATATGTACAGTATTTGATAGGCATCTTAGAAAGTTACTAGTAAAATAAAAACTTGTATTTGAGTACAAAATGAGTGCCCCATTTTGTTTTGTGTCCCTATACCATTACAAATATTTCGTTATATTAATAAATTCCCTGTACTTGGAAAAATTTGGGGGTTTACCAAGAAGATACCAAAATTTATTTTGTAATTCTGATATTTTCTTCAAGCAGATTAGAATAATACCTAATTAAACATATCAATATTTGCCTGGCGCGGTGGCTCACGCCTGTAATCCCATCACTTTGGGAAGCGGAGGTGGGCGGATCACGAGGTCAGGAGATAGAGACTCTCCCGGTTAACCTGGTGAAACCCTGTCTCCACTAAAAATACAAACAATTAGCCGGGCGTGGTGTCGGGCGCCTGTAGTCCCAGCTACTCAGGAGGCTGAGGCAGGAGAATGGCGTGAACGCAGGAGGCGGAGCTTGCAGTGAGCCTAGATCGCGCCACTGCACTCCAGCCTGGGCGAAAGCGTCAGACTCTGCATAAAAAAAAAAAAAAAAAAAAAAGTATATTATATATATATATATATATATATATATATATATATATAAAATGTTCAAAGTTCTTTCCAATACTTAGAAGGAACTAAGATCAAATCATACCAGTGCTTGAATATGCCAGTTGAGACCTCCAATATTAATTCCCACTGATAATCCTCATTGCATAACTAGGAATTCCCAAAGTGAGTCTAATATGAACTCAGAGAGCAAACTTGGTTTCTGGCTGGGTAATTGCTAACTTCAATTGCTTTTATTTTTAGTACTTCATCTCTTCTCTGGCCACTGCTGTCCTGAGATTTCCTGTCAACGCTCACCCTCAGTTCACTCCTCTGAGGTGGGTCCATCAAGGTAAAGCTGTTCTCTGCTGAACTCAACAAGAGACATCCTCAGGCTGTTGCCTCCAATTTTTATGGGGCCAAAAAGCCAGGAAATCTCTTGTAAAGACTTTTAACCAGTTACAGAGATTCCTATGAGGTTTTTCATAGAATTCATGAAGTGACACATGAAATTACACAGCAAAGTCTGTAATGCAACACAAAATTTAAAAAATGCGTATATATATTTTATTTGGCAAGAAAAAGTTGATAAGGCACCAGTGATATTAGAGTTAATATTTCACTCAGCAGAAGTTAATACAATGTGTAATTTGAAATTCTGTATTAATCAGATTTGAAATGAAAATTTCTTATTTATATTTTTAAAAAGTTATGTTTATATTTCACTGAAGCTTACTTAATGAGTTATACATTTTAATTGAGTATGTATTTCTTTTATAGACTCAATTAAAATTAATTGACTACCTATATGGATGCTAATTAAAAAATTATTACTTACAAAATTATGTATTACTTACGATATTATTTACTATGTCATTTGTATATTCAATATTATGAATTTATGATATACTATTTTGTTATTAAAATATGTGTTCTTTAAAACAAAAACCAGCCCCCATTCATAAAACTGATTGGAAGAGGTACTAGTTCAGCTGACCAATAGAAAGCTGCAATTATGATAATAAAAATAACAATGTAATAATTAATATTTATGTGGTAAATTCAATGTGCTGGGAACTGTTCTAAATAGCTCACATATATTAGCTGAGTATTGCCATTTAAGAAAAAAAAAACAAACAATGCTGACGCCTAGAGAGGTAAAGTAACTTTCCCAAAATCACCAAGCTGTGAAGTGGAACTGCAATGTAACTTTAGGTACTGTGTGAATTTAACTACTGTACTTTAATTGTTTAATAAATATATTAAAATATGTTAAATGATACTTAAGTTATATTAAATTATGTATTTTAACATGAAGTACAGGAAGATGTTAAGACTGCCAGGCAAGAGTCGCTTTTTAATTAATCTTTGCATCTTCAGCGCCTAGCCTAGTGCATCACTTAGAGTGGTGTCAGAAAAACTAAACCATTCTGTTCTCAGGGAGTTTTAATACAGGGAGTAGAGACTTTTACATCTTTTGGAAAGTTGATGGAGAAAAGATCCCAAAAGCCATTGTTAGAAGCATGTTGTTCACAGGTTCTACCCCAGAAACTGGAGAATCTCTTAGAGGTTAGTGTGCCTGCCTCCATTACTGTGCACAACTGGCAAGTCAAAACTGGGTGATTCCCAAGAACATTCCCTAAGAGTAGCCGTGTGAATCTTGCTTATAGCCTTTAAGCATCTGCTCCCAATGATCTCCAGAGAATAACGGTTCTTCAGTTCTGCCTTGCAGATCTCTTGCTAGTTTCCCTCATAGAAAATTGATAATGCAGATCTATATGTTAAAAGACATTCTGAGAAATAATTCCAGACATCACTGTTATGAAACAGAGGAGAAGGTGAAAGAGGATATAAGAGGTGTCAAGTTGATGACAGGCAAACTGTAATAGCCATACCTGATATAAAGTAAACTTTATGCATTAGTCAGCATTCTCCAGAAAAACAGAAACAACAGAATACACAGAGATACAAAGAGATTTATTATGAAGGATTGTCTCAATTATTGTGAAGAAGTCCAAATTCTTCAGGGTAGACCGACAGCCTGGGGACCCTGAGAATAATCGATGTTGTAGTTCAAGTCTGAAGGCAGCCTACTGACAGTATTTCCTCTTTGGGTGGGTTCAGTCTTTATTCTATGAAGACCTCAACTGATTAGATCAAGTGCACCAACATTATGCAGGGCATTCTGGTTTACTCAAAGACTACTAATTTAAATGCAAAACAATATTTTTATAGACACATCTAGCATCCAGAATAATATTTGACCAAATATCTTGGAATTACGGCCTAGCAAGTTCATACACAAAATCAACAATCACATCCTTCACAAATAATTTTAAAGCAAATAATATAATAATAATTAATGTTAAATCCAACTATTTTTATTAACTACACATTGTACTATATATATATGTGTATATATATATATGGCACACATGTATATATATGGCACACACACACTATATATAGATATGTGTGTTTTCTATACCCTTGCTGCAAGCTTCCATCTGAACAGATTCATAGCCTATTTTTACACGTGGAAATATAGTACAGCTTGAGATTGTGCAAAACAAAAACCTCAACATTTTTTCACATAAAAATAATCTTTTTTATGTGTCAGTAAAATTCTTAATTATCTTCATAGTTTTATCTAGTTCATACTTGGTTTTGAATGGAGACTTCAGAAGATTCTATGCAGATAGGTGTTTATGGAATAATGTAACAGAAAAGGAAACAAGATCTGATTGAAATTATTGAGTGCCATTTTCTGATCCATTCTGTTTCTGATAATGTGGTCACATGCTGCTTTGTAAATTTCTGTTATGTAGAACTAGAATTTAACACTTATAATTGTAAAAGTAATTGCATATTTTCTGCATGAAAAAGATCATCATAACTGCTGGCTTTTAATCAATATTTATTGAGCCTTCATAGGATGCATTAAAAAGATAGGCTAGGGATTATGTGTTTGAATTACTAATCAGTTGGATAATAAACTTTTTTTGTTATTATTATTATTGTGTGTAAATAATAGAAAACAATGGATTTTAAGAAAAGAAAATAAACTTACAACGCTACTGTAAAAGTATCTGAAAAGCACACACAGAAATTTTGTTTAAATAATTTTGCTGAATGTGTTTCTTCATTTTATTCACAGGTTCTATTCAAGTAGTGAAAAATTATGGCACCAGTATCTGTCATTTATCACTCCTGGAAGCAGTAAGATGCAACTTCATTTGTTGAAAGTCAGGGATGTACTGGCTTGTTGCTAAATATTAGACAAATGCACTATGACAATAGCATATGAAATAATACAGATATTTCTGTATTTAACATGTCTGTTTTCTCATTTTAATTTGTTTTCATCTCAAGAATCTGCCAATATCCCACTCTTCTTTTATTTCCACACTTTAAATAAATAAAAAAAAAAAAAACAGGACAGAGTGGGAAGAACATTCATGTGTCTTCAAACCACTACTGCTATACCATACTTCATTGTTTCACAGGCATGAGTGTTATGACCAAATTTAGGGTCCCCTGGGACTCAGCTTCTATACAATAGGATAATATGAATAAATTTTCCAGCCTCAGTAGTTGTTCTATACAAGAGGAAATATGATAATTTTTTCCCTCTGTGACATAGGAAGTTGAATATAATATCATCTATAAAATTATATGATTAATTGAAAATGGATCAGAATGTAAAAAAGAAAAGTCAGTTTATCTCTTTAGGACAGCTACATTTTGATAATAATTATATTTTTGTCACAAATACATTTCAACAATTAGGAATAAAGACCTATAGAGGATATAGAAAATGTGTGTATTTGTATGTGTGTATATACATATATGTATATATTCTTTATGTGTGTGTATATGTGTGTACGTGTGTAAAATCCTATTGAGGGTGCTCAAAATACAGTTTAGAAAACATAAAATTAAAATATGAAACAACAGGGTACAATGGCACACAGTATATAAGTAAGCTGGAATATGTTTATTAATGGATCCTTCAATTGGAAATAGTCTGCTGTTGTTTCTACTTCCAGTTTTATACATTAATGGATGCCCAGGGTATCCCAATGTCAGTTTTCTTAGACAAAAGTATTAGTTTGAGAAAACCAAGTGCCATAAATATGTTGTGGAGAGCTAGAATATCCATGACATGTCTCCTATATCTCCTATATTATTGTAACGAAAAAAATACATTATAATAAAATGTAATCAGAGAAAGTACATTTGTTAATATATAATTATTTATTGACTAGTATGTATAACCGTCATTTTAGGCTCAAAGAATGGAAGAAAAAACAATATTAATGTAATTACTATACTGAAAGTTCATATACTATAACCCTAAAAAGTCAACAAACAAATATTCATATATATAAACAAGGGATAGTATGCTATTGATCTAGGTCTGCAGAGAAACTGGATTCACCCCAGAGGATTCAAATGAAAGTATTTCAACAAAGAGATCCCTTTCACAGAGATAGTCAGGCTTAAGGAAACAAGCAAGGGATTGTGAGGTAATCAATAATTAGGAATAGCAGAAAGCCAAAACTATCTGAGGGCTGAATGGACAAAGGAAAGGAAGGGATACTGAAGCTCATTGAGAACCAGGACTGTGGAGAAGGGGCTGCAGTCTAAGAAAGACACAGACACTGCTAGAGATGCTATGCAAAACAATATTCTGACACAACAGGCTAATAGTGCTGACAGGAGGGAGCAAAAATGTTTTTTAAAAAAATTAAGAACAAGAACAATAAAAAAAATTTAAAACATCTCTGTCTTCTCTGTGCATCCCAACACCTGTAGGTAGTTCCCACTGCCTGAACTTCCAGGAAGCCAGCTAATCAGGAAATAAATTGGGGGAGGTTAACAAATTTGGGCAAGAACACATTACCATCAAGAGACAAAGCTATTTCTTGAACAACCTTCGATTTACACAAAAGCTCATTTTTGTAACAATAATGCTTTGTTTCCTCTCTTCAAGTATCCGTTTATCTAATGAGGCTCCAGCTAGTTTCAATTAATTTTGTAATCGTAACTACTGCTCTCTAACATAGTTTTTATTAATTTGAAAGTAAAAAAAAATACAGTCTCAGAGATAACAGTGTGTGCTATTAAATAGAACTTCATGGAATCTAACTATGATAATCAGTTCTTTTTACTATAACCTGTGGCCTATAAAACATTTGGTTGACAATACAAAAAGAAATCTCTATAATAGAGGCACATATGATTTCAAGAACCAATGATTTTCTGTCACCTAGACAATGGTGCTATCCTTGGGTGCTGACTAGACTATATTCTGAGGGAAGCCAAATCTGAGTCACAGTTTAGTGTCAGGATGTTTAAGACCCTACTATCAGCACCTATGGGAAAAAGGGAAAGAAAACTAGACAGAGCAGGCACGACTGCCTCAGCCAAACCTCCTCAGAAGCTCTGGAGTAGAAATGGCCCATCTAACCTGTCCTGGGCTGAGCAGGAATGAGTAGCCCTTATAAATGCCTCTTTTTTCCATCTTTCCATATTTTCTCCTTCCTCCAACCTCAATTAATCGTTAGTTATTTGCCATCCTAACAAGGAGATGGCTTTGAGCAAGGTATTTCTCAGCAACAGAGGCCATCCTGAAAGTGTTGATGGCTGAAGGCTCTCATCAGACAGCATTCTTGGAATTAGGACAATATTTCTTCTTTGAAGGAGCCTCTCCATTGTCCCTCTTCATATTCATCACGGATACATTTTCTCCTGAGATATACAAACTAACTTTGGCAATGATTCATTCTTTCCGAACTTGAATAGATTTATCTTTCTAGAAGTACTGGATCCATATATGTCTGCACATTATTTATGTCCACTTAACCTGTCTCCTTTCTAAACCTTACCTAATTTATTACACATATGTCATTCTTTCAGGCAATTTCAAATCAGTTTTTGAATTCTCACTCAAATATAGTTGCCAACTGTAAAAACTCCTCTTTTCTTTCTGCTTTCATAAACACCAAAATCAAAGGAAAAAGAGCTTTAAAATTTACTCTTAACCTTCTTCAAAATGCATGGTGGGTTTGTGGTAAATTTGTGATATTTCAGACAGAACTTCACTTACTGGCTACAGCAGTTGAAAATGAAGCAGAAGGCTGTTATGATCATTGGACCCTGAAAATCCCATGCACCGTTGTTAAAGCAACATGGTTTCTGTCTTCGGAAAAAGCTTCCACTTTTCTCTCTCTAGCCAGCTAAAACAGAATGTAATTAGGACAGAGAATGGAAATCTAAAGCTCAAACAAAAGGCTGTATTGTTATGAAGTTTAAAGGTGAGTTTGTACAAATATCAAAAACTAATTAAGTAGAACAGGTGATATTTAACTACTTTGAGACTTCAAAAAAGGAAAATTGAGTTTTGTCTCATTGGATTAAATTACATTTTCATACTGATTGACACAAAGTGCTTCTGTTACTTCTCTTCCAGACAAGGTAAATACACTAGCTGCTATTTATTCATGAAACTCCGTCTCTCAAAATTTCAGGGAATGTTATTCTAGCATTTTATTATAGAACAAATATTCTGACAGGTGATGATATTTTGGAAAATAAACAGAAATATATACCCAATCACTTCCACTGTGTAATTTAGACCTAAAAAATAAGGCATAGAAGTGGTAGAACATATTCACGGGTCAATCCTTTCTGTCTGATATAAATTAAGATCAATCAAATCAATAAAACATAATTAAATTTTGACCATTAATATTTTTGGCAGTCCCAAAACTAAGGTATTGACTAAGTACTGCTAGTAGTTCAATTATCATTTCATTTACTTCCAGGAAGTTATAAAATGACTAAGAAAAAAAAAGATGTAAGAAGCCCAATAGAACCATTAAGCAACAATAAAGTTAAGAAAAGTTTCTTTAGAAAATGGGGCAGGGAAAAGCACGAAAATATGGAAAGAATCTTATTCTCTGAATCACAAAATACTCCCCTCCACCTACAGAAAGACACCAGTTTTACATAGTTTGCCTTGCTTTGCTTTGTTTTATAAAGTAAATAATGTGGCCAGGTGTGGTGGCTCACGCCTGCAATCCCAGCACTTTGGGAGGCCGAGGTTGGAGGATCACGAGATCAGAAGATGAAGACCATCCTGGCCAACATGGTGAAACTCCGTCTCTACTAAAATACAAAAAATTAGCCAGGTGAGGTGGCTCATGCTTGTAGTCCCAGCTACTCGGGAGGCTGAGGCAGGAGAATCCCTTGAACCCAGGAGGCGGAGGTTGCAGTGAGCCAAGATCACATCACTGCACTCCAGCCTGACGACAAGAGCAAGACTCTGTCTTAAATAAATAAATAAATAAATAAATAAATAAATAAATAAAGTAAATAATGTGCGAAAATGCTTGGAAGGAGAGAGGAGGTTCACTGAAATAATTAAAAGTTAAGCTTTAAAAACAAAATAATTGCATGGTCACCGTTCTAGGCTTTTATTGTGTTGATAGAAGGCTAAAACAGCGTGGACATTCCAGGGACAGTAAAAGGATTTGTAGAATCTCTGTGGGGATAAGATCTGGAGAAGAAATGAAGCACATTTAAAAACGAAAAACAAATACAAAAACCAAACACAAAGCCTCATAAAAAGATTGGGGCTATCATAGGGAATTTTATTACTGTATTTTGTATCCTCACTTTCCTCCTCAAACTAAAATTTCAAATGGCTTTCCTTCTTTCCTTAAAATTTAAGAAGCTTAATATTTTCTAAAGGTCTTAAATGATTTTACACCTGATTACTTTTCTGATCTTACTTCCTAACATTCTTCAGAATGGCTCATTCTGCTCTAGCCACACCAGAATCATCACAATTCTGTGAATATTCCAAGTATACTCAAAACTCAAGCCTGTTGCAAAAGCTGTACCTTACATTCCAGATATCCACATAGCTTGCTTGTTATTTCCTTCAGCTCTCTGCTGAAATATCAAGGGGGACTTCCCTGACAACCCTATATCAAATTTCACCACCCACTCTGATCTGTTTAACCATGCTGTTATTTTTTTCCACAGCTATGGTCACTGTAGTATGGTCATTAAGGAAGTTTCAATAAATATATGCTGAATGATTAAATGTATCTCGGTACATCCCTACAAAAATCGTTAGGATAAAATAAACTTTCTTTTGTGGGTTATGAAATTGGACATCCTTTAGGGGATAAAATGAAGCACTTAATAGAGCTCTAAGATAAAGCAGGGTTACAGCTAACAAATGCCTCCATGGTAATTATTGAACTAGTCAGTTACTCTGAGAGAGGAGAAAAGGATCTCATAGAATTATATCTCTGTGTGACTGAGGTACAGAGAAAAGAATATGAAAAATTTCAGGTATTTATTATTTAGTAAAATGATGGCGATGTACTATTAAGGAATTTTGTTAAATTCTCTATGTTGGGCCGGCATGGTGGCTCACGCCTGTAATCCCAGCACTTTGGCAGACCGAGGCCGGTGGATTACTATGTCAAGAGATCGAGACCATCCTGGCAAACACAGTGAAACCCCGTCTCTACTAAAAATACAAAAAATTAGCCGGGCGTGGTGGCGGGCGCCTGTAGTCCCAGCTACTTTGGAGGCTAAGGCAGGAGAATGGTGTGAACCCGGGAGGCGGAGCTTGCAGTGAGCTGAGATCCCACCACTGCACTCCAGCCCGGGAGACAGAGAGAGACTCCGTCTCAAAAAAAAAAAAAAAAAAGAAAGAAAGAAATTCTCTATGTTGGAAACTATATCATATGGTTCTGGTGCATGGCTTTATGGTGATTTGATGTGCCTGAAAGACAGTAAGGCAACCAGATGCCCTATGTAGATAAACAATTTATCAAAGGTATTCTTCCTCACTGATGAGTTTTTATAAGGAGCTACAGAGCAAATAATTAGAAGCTTAAAATGCTGGAGAATGTCAAATTTCCTATAGTTAATAACGAATCATATTTGGCTCATTCCAAACTGTTTTAAAAACTTCATGGATAAACAAAGCCAAATATTTAATACCTGGCTACATTTCCTACTTTTCAAGTCTCTCTCTCTCAAAAAGCATTTTTTTTAAAGAAAAATAAGAACAAATCTAGTCTTAATATTTTTCTAACTGTAGAGGAATAAACTTTTCCTAGAAACATAGAAGACCCTGAGGGAATTCAATATTCTCTTTCAGGTGACTAACATTTATTCAATAACAGTGGAAATGAGAACCACTAAAAAGAGAGGAGACACTTTGTTCCAGGCCATGCCACTAAATCTTTGGTTCCATTTATTAAATAAAATGAAAAAGCATCTAGTTGTTCTAGACTATTAGTTCTTAAAGAGTACAGTGTTTTAGAACAAATATGTAAAAGGGATTTAATCCACCTCTGAACCTGAAATCAACCTTTTGATGTGAATGTCTCTGTTCTTCATTATTTCTGCATAGATTATATCAGAGTTTGTTGCACACTTGGTGATTTAAAAACATGTTGAAGGGTTGATTGAATAAGTCAATACATGAATTAGTGTGCTCACTAGGAAAGAAGCATATTTTAACTTCTGTTATACTTATTAATAAGAACATTAAAAAGCAGGGAGACCATTATGTTCTTGTGACAAACTAAAACAGAACTAAACATCTTGAGTTACTTTTCTTGAATTAAATTAATACAAAAATTTAAAATGATATTTAAAGTTACATTTTTCAAACCTTTTAAAAATTATTTTCTTGCTTTTTTATTTTTAAGTTCCAGGGTACATATGCGGAATGTGCACATTTGTTACATAGGTAAATGTGTGCCATGTTGGTTTGCTGCACCTATCAACCCATCAAAAGTGAAGTGATCTTCAAATTCCATGTTATCGATTTCCCACTATGATTATGTGTCATAGTAGAAAAATTTTAAAGTTGCTAAAGAGTAATCTAAACCAATAATGTTTCATGAAATATTGTTCACTGGCCACTTGTATAATGTACAACTGTGGAGACTTTTAAAAATGGTGAATTTAGTCCCACAGCTGGCATGCTATCAGGACAAAGAGTTTTGACAGATTGGGCACACAATGTCCATATCAGAGTTGCTTGAAAAATAGAAAAATGATTTTTACTCATCGTATGGTTTAATATGGTCATAATGCTTCAACATAGTGTGTGGGAAGAACAGAGCACTCTAAGTAAATGCTTGTATCAGTACGTTTTCATGCTGCTGATAAAGACGTGTCAGAGACTGGGTAATTTATAAAGAAAAAGAGGTTTAATGGACTCACAGTTCCACGTGGCTGAGGAGGCCTCACAATCATGACAGAAGGTGTCACGTCTTACGTGGCGGCAGATGAGAGAGAATGAGAATGAAGTGAAAGGGGCTTCTCCTTATAAAACCATCAGATCTCATGAGAGTTATTCACTATCATGAGAGCAGTACGGGGGAAACCCCTCCATGATTCAATTATCTCCCACCAGGTCCCTCCCACAAAAAGTGGGAGTTATGGGAGCTACAATTCAAGATGAGATTTGGGTAGGGACACAGCCAAATCATATCAGTGTTGCATCCCAGAGTATCATAGTTTTTCCACATCTGGTTGGTTAGAACCTGTCCCATGGCCTCACATAACTTAAAGGTGGTAGAAGAGTATACTTATGCAGGCACTTGGAATAAAAGAAAGTAACAAAACCACAGAATTCAAATCTCTGAGTAATGGGACTAAAAACCTATTTTAAATACTTTCAACAAGTTCAATAAGTATGATGAAATTTATAACCACTACTCTGATTTAACTTCTGTAAATGTGTTAGAGAGATTTTGATTTGAACTATTATGTTTAATTCCTTTACTCATTTAATTCAATAATGTAATTGAAAATATTTGGTTCTGATTCAGTTTGTTGTGCAAATATAATGCTCTCCTAACTTTTAAAGTTTCTGTGAATGTAACCAAAATTAATATATACCACTTTCCTAGTTCAAAATGTTTATCATATAACATCAACAAAGCATAGCACTTATTAATATTTTATTCTGCTTATTGACTGTCTAAAAAGATGAAGTAAAAAGTAAATGCCAGGGGAAATACATTCCTGTTTGTGAAGTTTCTGAAAAAGTAAGCTATTTTTGCACACTGCAGTATTTGATGAAATAGTCATCTCAACTACCACAGCCAGTTGAAAATCTCATTCCCTCCATTTGGAGACTTTTACATTTATGTTTACAGAGTTGTCTCAGGAGCTAAAATTAACAAGAAACTATATACACACACACGTACAAACACAAAAACATATATATGTATGAGTGTGTGAATATATATATATATTATATATATATAATTTCTTAAACCTGAATATTAAAACTAAATAGAACTACCAGACAATTAGGCTCAATAATAAATAGGGTCCTTTGATGATTTAGTGAAATTTGTAAGATAATATAATAGTTATGCTAATAAATAAAAAAATGTGAAACAATCTTATGCCAATCAAAAATGAGCCTCATCTAAATCTGCCATTGTCTTAGATGACTATGAGAAGAAAATATAGTATGAAACAGATTTTATGTGAATGACCAGAGGGGATTACAAAACTCTGTGACTTAAGGTGTTTCTCTCTTCTCTGTGAGGGGAACAGCACATCATACTGATTTTTTGATTGAGCCATTTGACAAGCTGGCTGGCAGGTCACAGCTGAAAAGACAGCTGGTGTTAGGCATTACCCATCACTCATATGCCAAAAAATATTGTGAGCTCAACTTTGCAATGTTCAAGCACATGCTGATCATGGTCTGTATCTAACATCACATCAGAAAATAGAATAGGGTGTTTTCATCGAGCAAAATTGAGTAAGTCCACATATCCTATGGGATATTTTGAGTTATACTGCCATAACCAATAATTTGACCAGTGCTGACAATGAATTGAATAATTCAGATACATTTAATTTCAATCAAGAGAGAATATTGAGGTATACAATTTAATTGATATAGTTACCATAACAATTGTTAATTTTCCGCCTCAGTTTACTACTGTATGTGAGCAATTATAGCTCAGTGAACTCTAATTTCTGAATCATGAAGATGAATACACATATACAGAAAGAAAGAAAGAAGAAAGAAAAGAAAGGAAGGAAGGAAGGAAGGAATTGGTGTGTAATACTATTTTTTACTAAAATGCATAATCAATTTTATCCTCTACATCTTGCTTGACAGTTTTGGTGTATTACCTGTATTGACTAATCTATTTTCTTACCTATTTTCCCTAATATAGGACAGACTGAAAAGGATCTTTTAGAGAAAAGCATTGCAAGGGATATTTGATTCTTTTACATAGAGTAGAAGAAAACCATAGTTTATAAAGGATATGAATGTTATTACTTATAAAGTAGATTTAAAACAATTAAAGTGATTTATTGCAAACTATTTCCTTCTATAGGTTATCCTGAGTGAGGTTTTCAAGCACAAAGGGAGAAAGAATGGATGTTTTTGAAACTTCACATTTCAAATAAATATATAAATAAGATGTCATATATTGTCATACCTTGTCAAAATTAGAATAAATAGAATCCTATTTTATGCCAGATATGGAGATATAATTTAAATTGCATATGGAGAGAAATATATATTTATCTTTTTATAATCATTGAATAAAGAATAAATGATTCTTTTTTAACTTACTATTATTTACATTTTAATTGCTGTTTAATGCAACTACCAGACATTAATTCTATATTTTATTTATTACACAGAAATACATGCAATCAGTACATATATATTTTACTTATTATGCAAATATTATTGTTTTATATCTGTAACGAAAGGATCCACTTAAATGTGTTGGGTAGATGATAAATTAAAAAATGTACCCAGCTGGGATAGACAAATTAAGGTTATAATTAGTAAGAAGTTGATAACATTAATTTCCCATCCATAGCAATTACTAGTACATACTAAAACCATAAGCAGTAATGTTTGATTTATAATGTAGTTACTTTAAGAGTCTATTAGAGAAATTAATCAAATCTTTTTTATCACCACAAATCTGGAATATTTTGAAAAGGTGTTAGGATTTTTTATTTAGTGGTAACACTATTTTTTTTTTACAGTCACAAGATTTAAAATTAGCTTGTCTCATTCATGCACATTGAAAAAATCCTCCCCTCAGATGATAGCATCAAAGAATCAGTCTTCGTGTATATAGAATAAACGTCAAGGTTAATTTGGGCTGAAATGTGCACAACCCTCATTAATGACTTTCAGGAAAACTTTAATGTGATGGGATTTCTTCTGGGCAAGCTGTGCATTGGAAAGGAGGTTTAGAAGTCCTCAGAGACATTTATCTATCTCACTGAATTCCATTCCTATTACTGTAAGAAACCACATTATTTTTAAACCTCCTTACTAACTTTGATACTCACCCAAAATGAGGAAAACATTTAGTGATAATGTGAGTAGACAACAAATAGTATTTATTTAAAAAATACCAGCAACTACTTGAAGTGTTTTTTTTCTTTTAAAGCTAGTGTTTTTGTTGTTATTACAGAATTTATATATTCCCTGCTGCACTGTCATATTGAAACTACAGAGGCAAATAGTAATGCAAATTTTTAACTTTAAAAAAATTAAAAATTTAACTTAAAAAAATAAAGAAGATTTAACTACAGAAAATTTCCAAGAAAATACCAAAATCTCCCAAATACACTTCATTCATTAAGGTTTTCCTATTGTAAATGTTTTGCCACATTTGAATTATTATTTTCTCCTGCTTTCTCTCTCATCCTCACATTTGTGTTTATATAAAAATACATATACAGTCTCACACATATATATGATTAAGAACCATTTGAGAATAACTTGGAAACATGAAACTTTTCTTTTAAAAACATCCGTGTATATTTCTTAAGACAGAAGCATTATTTATATAATTATAATAAAACTATCAAAGCCAGGAAATTTGACATTGATGTATTACCATGATCCAACATACAGCTTTACTCAAATTTTGCCAATTTTGCCCCAAATTTTTCTCCTAGAACTTTCTGATCCAAGATCAACACAAGGATACACGTTGCATTTACTTTTTATGTCTTTTTTTGTCCTTTTTCAATCTGAATTGATTTTTCAGTCATTCTTTGTCTTTCAAAACTTTAAAATTTTTAAGACCATATGCTTGTTTTTGGAGAATGCCTCTCAGTTTGTGTTTGTCTGATGGTTCATTAGCTTTTGGCTTTGGATATGCATTTTGGACAGTAATATTACATAAATATTCATCTTCAGTGCAATACATCAGGAGGCATATGATAATCATTTGTCTCCTATTAGCTATGTAAACTTTGAACACTTGTTTAAATGGTAATCTCCAAATTTCTCTCTGTAAAGTAACTATTGTTACTTGCATAATAACTAAGTAATTTGAAGGGTGGTTATTTTTTGATAATGTAAATAACCTGCCCATTATCAAAATTTCATTCATTAGTTTTAACATGTATTTTTGCCATAATCTGTTGTTGCTATGATTTTTTCATAATGGCAATTATTTCTTCCACATGTATCAATTGTTAGTCTGTTGTAAAAAATATATTATCCTTCTTTTCTATTTATTTTTTATGTCTTGCCCAATGCATTTTACTTAATTTGGTGAATTAAAATCTATTACTATCATTATTTATGTTTATTCCCAAATTATTCCAGTTTAATCAATGTGAACTCATTCAAATGGCTTCTTTAAATTTTTGACACATCTTTATCAGTTTTGTATACTTTATTTTTCTGTCACAAAAAGATATTCCAATCTTATATAAAGTACTTCTTTTCTTTCCCAGCCCTGCAACCATCCATTTCTCTAAGAAGCAATGATTCTATATATTAAAATATTCAGAAAATGATTTGTTCAAGTAGTGTAATTTTAAAATTATTTTTAAAAATTCAAATTTATATAATTTAGAAAATTTGAGGGATATAATATTACATATGTTTGTCAACACAAAAATATAATTTAACCTTGGGAAATATAAAATATATACTATTTTATTATAAAGCAAGATTTTTTTAACACAATGTGATTTAGAAAACTACATATAATACACCATTAAAAATAATAATGTTTTCTCAAGTGTACTGACTAGTAATACCACAGTGAAAGGTAACATAATTTTCCAGGTAAATTTGGAAAAAAAAAAGAAATATTCAGAGTTAAGAACAACAGTAAAAATATTATTTAATTAGGGCTATTTATATCCCACCAAGGGAATCCCAGAAACTTGACACTTAGGCAGTTCACAACCTCATCTTATCTAGGTATATCATATTATAGTCAAACTCAAGTCTATATCACTTACCTTAGTACTTGAAATATGCTAAGTATGTGCTAATTCACACTTAATGAATAAACAAAGAACTCATGTTATAAAGGTAAAATGGGTAGCTAAAAACGAATAAAGAATTAGAGAAAAAATTTAGCCACTTCTCAGAAAGATTTCCACCTTCGTTGAGGAGGTGCTATGACAAAACAAATTTGAAGTAGATGCTTAGTCTCAAAGGGCAGACTAATCTTATATTTTGTATTCAAAAAGGAAATTATTCTCAGAAATAGGAAGAATATAACACAATTCTTGGTAAGGAGAAAAAGTTGGTCATGATGGGTAACGTGAAATATATGGCCTCAACATAAAGTATTTGAAAATCAAATAACAAAAAACGTATTATATTTGTGTTGGCATACAAATTTGTTTGTGAGGAAGGACTAAAATTTTATCTGGTTGGAAAATAGGGAGGAAGTCAGCATTTATTAAAGAGGTTTTACAACAAGAATTCATAAAGCATTAGAGCATAAGATAGATTTCAGAAGAGCAAATATTTCAATGTGTGGATTAGTCCGTTCTTACACTGCTATAAAGAAACTACCAGAGACTGGGTAATTTATGAACAAAGGGGGTTTAATTGACTCACAGTTCCACATGGCTGAGGAGGCCTCAGGAAACTAATCATGGTGGAACGGGAAGCAGACATCTTCACAAGGCAGCAGGAGAGAGAGACAAGAGTGAGACAGGAACTGCCAAACCCTTATAAAGCCATCAGATCTCGTGAAAACTCACTCACTATCACGAGAACAGCATAGGGGAAACTGTCTCCATGATCCAATCACCTCCCACCAGGTTTCTTCCTCAATACTTGCAGATTATAATCAAGTTAAGATTTGGGTCAGGACACATAGACAGATCATATCAGTGTGTTTGTAGTTTTGGGCACTAGTATACACTGGAAAGCTGGATTGATTTGAATTTTACCCTGTCATTTATTCAGCTGATAACTTTTACTGGGTCTTTGATTCTAAAAACTTTCATTAATTGTATTTCCCATTGTAAGAATTGGAAACTTTTTGAGTCCTGTAAAATCGTTTTAACCAGTCAGTTTATTCTTGAACCTATCCATCTTCTGCAACACCTTGCCAAAACAGTCATTAGTAGCCAGCACACACTACCAAATGTTATATTTTCTAACTATTCCCTTAGAGCTGTCAGACAATCAAAAACATTTTTCCACCTCCAAAATTATTGCAGATAATAGGTTTAACAAATGCTATGCCACTGAATAGCATGGATCACAAAGTTTCTAGCCTGTGGTATTACTTTCCTAGGTACATGTTGCCTAAATGCTAAGCCATTGTTAAATATTTTAGTTTTTGGTCAAAATAGTACCCCTATTTTATATCAATTTCTTCACCAATCAAGATAGTCTAAACTATGTTTCACAGGGATCTGGATACCTCAATATTTTCTCTCTAAGATGTAACATTTCTTCCCTTTAAGTATTGCAGATAGGACAAAGAACGAAGACGTGGAAGATCACGTAAGACCTTTTAGAATCTAGCTCAAGGATTGGTGTACACCATTTCTTTTCACATACCGTGGAGCAGCAATACTCACAGAAATATTTATATAGCAAATAGGGAAAAAATGTCCTGTTATTCTTAAGAGAAAATGAAAAACTATTTGGTGACCAGGGATCACTTCTCTGAAACTTGAGATAAGGAAAAGCATTCTTTAACCACATGTGTTATAAAAGCGGCAATTGGTGCTTATAAAGGGGGGATTTAAGATGGCAGAGAAGAACAATGAGAAAATTTGTGTCATTATATGTATCTAGACAAAAGTGAAACAAGATTGAAACTAATGAAGAATGAAGATAATGGAGGGTAAATTCCACATAGGAGATATATCATCAAAGAATAATTATTGCATTAGAAGACTGAATTAAAATTTAGATAAAGGAATCACAGATCTATTTTCAATTTTCTCACTTGGAAGACAAGGTAAATAGCTCTCCCGGACAATATATAAAATATATCCTATCTTTAAATGGATAAACTTTAGGTTACACCTGTTGAATTTGAATTGCCTAAAAACTGTCTTCATAACAAACTGGCAGTGGGAATATAATTTTGAAATTATGAACATAAATGAAGGTAAAATCATTTACATAAATATAAATATTAGTTATAGCATTATAAACGGACACGATCCACTTAATTTATATATATATATGTATTTTTTATTCATCAAATATATACATAGCACTGTGTTCCAGGTAAAGTAATATATGTTAGAGATTCGAATAAAAAAAAAGGGACCCCCAACATGGAGTATCTCATCTCTATAGCTAAAATTAAAATAATGTAAAAATAAAAATACAGTCTAATACATACCAAATAGAAAACCATTATTATTGCATGTACATAGGTAGATTATACACCAGATAAATATTAACATTGGTGCTAACTGAGAGATAGGATCCTACATTGGTTTTACTTTAGTGTGTATTCTAAATTAACAATTGTCAAATTTGTAACAAAATAAAGCTATATAATACAGTTATCATTGAGTTATTTGCTTGTTTGTCGAATACTTTGGGAGGTGCTTAATTTTTTTGTTATTGCCTTTCTTAATTTCCTTTTTATGGAGTAGGGATTAACAGTAAAGAGATTTATTAAACATGAGTCATGAAATAAAACATTAAGAAGTCCGAAGCAAGGACTCTTGGAAATTCCAGGATTAAGAGATGGCAAAAGACATAGAGAGTGGAATCTGCAAAAGTGACCAACCTTAGATTGTTATTAATCAACTTTCAAAAGAACTTCACTATAGTGCAATTTAGTCTAATAACAGGGTGTTGATTAAACTGAAAATGATAAATAGTTGTATTGTAGTACATGTAGATTACCTAGCTTGCTGATAATTAAAATAATTCAAAAGTAGGTAAAATAAGCCAGTAGCTAGAGGAGGATATAAATAAATTAAATGTGTATGCAATTATTTTTTATTAAAGTGAACTCTTGAAGCATCTAATTCTCTTAATAAAAGCTATAACAGGCATCATGCCTGTAATCCCAGCACTTTGGGAAACTGAAGTGTGAGGATCACTTAAAGCCAGGGGTTTGAGATACAGTGAAAACTGGGCAATATAGTGAGAACCAGTCTCTACTAAAAAATAACAATAATAATAATAATCAGGTGTGTTGTGCACAGGCTTGAATCCAGGAGATAAAGGTTGCTATGATCTGTGATTGCACCACTGCACTCCAGTCTAGGTGGCACAGCAAGACCCTGTCTCAAAACAAATGAAAAAAAATTAATAGACCTACATTTTTGTGAACAGTCATTGTGAAGTATTTAATTATATAAAGGTAGTTCTAAATTCTTATTGTTATGATTATTGATCCCACTCCTAATATCTCAGGTTACACAATTCAGTTTATAGATCTCTTTATTAATTTTACTTCAATTTCTCCAAAATTAAAGCATTTATAGTAGACCTTCTTGTTGGAGAGTTGTTCAGTACTTATTCAGAAGGAATTCAAACTGAAGACATTTGGTGAAAAAAATTATTAATTGAGAGATCTATGAGCCTATTTAAGTGAAATTTTTATTTTTCTAAATTTAATTCCCTGGCCATTGATTTTATTAATGAAATATTCAACATTTTCTATTATTAAAGCAAGACATAATTTATGCCTTTATGAAAATATTCAAACACTTTTAACAATCAATCAATGGTGTAAAATTTGCATTTCTAATCTGTAGCCTTTCATTCTTTTGGCCTCTCCAGTGGAAAAGTACGAATTATGTCACTGACACTCTGAAACTTATCAGACTAGAAAAGGGCAAGACACCTTCCCTATCTAATAAATGATGTGTGTTACACTGACAGTGAGATGAGGTGTCTCTCAACAAATACCTTATGTTTTCTCTGCCCATCTGGGAGTTGACTTAGCAGATAGAAACCTGTCACAAAGTGTTAGTAAAAGAGCAGCATACAGGAAACTCTGAAAAAGAGCACGCTGTTGTATATAAATGTATCAATATTTCATAACGAATATTTTTTCTGTGTTATTGTAAGGCGATTCAATGCTTCAAAATAATTAGGTACATTCAATAAGAGTCAAGATAGCAAGCAAGTGAAATGCAGTGATTTCTTTATCTAGATTATTCTATAGTATGTATTTCTCAAAGAAGAAACAAAGAAAATTTATTATTAAAACACTTATGACACCAAATAGAGTTCTATTAAATGCCTTAAACTACGTCACAAAAAATTTTCCTTATAATTCTGATTATATCATAAATCATCCTAAATTGTATCACTATCTTTCACAAATGTCTGTAAGGATGTCTTATTAAGAAACACTTGTGAAGTACACAGTCCAGAAACAGAGGCTTGCTAAAAGACTGAAATCTAATAATAGAACTATAGAAAGCTTTTCCTTCCCCCAACCTTACCACTATATCAGTAAAAACCTACTTACAATATTTATTTTTACCACATGCATTACATCCAGCTATCAAGAAAAAATATAAGACATAGCAAAGGTGAAATAAAAATAAAAACAAAAGCCCCCACAACTTGAAGAAATAGAGCAAGCATTAAAGTAGACACATCAGGGAGGTTGAAACTATCAGCTCCAAAATTTAAGACAATTGAAACTAATATTTTAAAGGCTCTAATGAGTAAAGTAGGAAGCATGAAAGAATGCTGGGCAATGTAAACAGAGAGATGTAAACAGAAGATAGGCAATGTAAACAGAGAGATGGAAATCCTAAGGAAAAAAAAAAAGAAATGAGAGAGATCAAAGACATTGAAATGAAAATGAATAATTCCTTTGATAGACTTATTAGTAGACCAGATGTGTCCAGTATGAAGAAAGTATCTTTGAGCTTGAGGATATATCAATAGAAATTTCAGAAACTGAAAAGACAACAAAAAATAGAAAAAAAATAACTAACAGAATATCCAAAGACTCTCAGAACTACAATAGGTGTAACAGAAACATTGGAAATACAAGAAAGAGACTAAAATACAGAAGAAATATTTGAAACAATACTGACTGAGAATTTTTCCAAATTAATGTCAGACACCAAACCACAGATCCAGGAAGCTATGAGAAAACCAAGCAGGATAAATGCAAAAAAAAAAAAAAAAGAAAAAGAAAAGAAAATACACCTAGGAATATTATTTTCAAATTACAGAAAATCAAAAATAAAAATAAATCCTGAAAGAAGCCCAGGGGCAGGACAGAACATACCCCTTACCTATAGAGGAAAACAGATGGGAATTACATCTGACTTGCCCTCAGAAATTATGTGAATTAGAGGAGAATAGAACAAAATGTCTAAAGTGTTGAGTGAAAAAGAAACAACACCAGTGTAGAATTCTGTGTTGAGTAAAATTATTCTTCACAAGTGAATCTAAAAAGACATTTTAGACAATCAAAAATTGAGGCAATTTGCTGCCAGTAGATCCACCTTGAAAGAAATGTTAAAATAATTTCAGTAGAGAGAAAAAAAATTATATAGGCTACAAATTCTAATTTACATAAGGAAATGAAGGGAATTGATTGAAGTAGGAATAAGTGATGTTTAGAATCAATTATTCTTAATCTATCAGATAGTTATTTGTTCAAAATAATAAAAGCAACCATGTATTTGCTTATGTATGCTAATGTATAAACATATATGCCTATGACAAGTAGAATGAATGTCAGCAAAGATGCAAGATGTAGGAGTAAGGAATTAAAGTTTTTTTCTTACTATATGTTACCTCCACAATGTTGAAATGGTATGATGCTATTTGAAAGTGGGCTTATATTAGTTGTGAATGTATGTTGCAAACTCTAGAGCAACCACTAAAAAAATTTTTAAAAACACACAAAACAGTATAGCTAATATCTTAAGAAAGGAGAGAAAATTGAATCATATATAATGCTCAATTAAAGCCACAAAAGTCAGAGAAGAGTGGAAGTCAAAGAAAAAAACAAAGAACGAAGCCTACAAATGGAAAACAGTAAAAGAAAGCAAATATTAATCCAATTATATCATTAATCATGTTGAACATCAATGATCTAAGTACCCCAACTATTAGATAGAGATTGTCATAGTGGATCAAAAATAATACTCAGCTATATGTTGTCTAAAATAAACCTATTTTAAATACATAGACACATATAGATTAATAGTGAACATTTGGAGAAAATATATGATGCTAACAATTGAAAGAAAGTAGGAGTAGCTATATTAATTTCAAGCAGAGCAGACTTCAAGCAAGAAAAGTTATCAGAGATAATGAAGGGCATTATATAATAATAAAGAGGTCAATTTCTCAAGAAGAAAACATAATCCCTTACATATATGTGAATAACAATAGAGCTTCAAACTGTGTGATGCAAAAACTAATAAAAATGCAAGGACGAATGGGTGAATGCGGTAACATATTGGGAACCTCACCACCCTTATTTTAGAAGTGGATATATCAAGCAGGCAAAAAATCAGTAAGGACATATGTTAACTCAACAACACCATCAAACCACTGATATCCATATAGATTATTTCAATAAATATGTTAGACTACTTTATCCAATAGTAGAAGAATACACACTCTTCTCAAGGTCTCACTTGCTCTTCAACAAGATAAACCACATTTGGGGCCATAAAGCAGACAGACTGTAAACATTAAAAACAATAAATCATACAATATCTGCCCTCACAACAAAATAAAATTAAACTAGAAATTCATTATGAAAAGATAATTGGAAAATACCAAAATACATTGAGATTAAACAAGACACTTCTAAATAATGCATTAAAAAATTCTCAAGAGAATATTTGAAAATTTTAAAAATAAAAATAAAAGCACACCTTGTTAATTTTGTGGGACGTAGTGAAATCATACTGAGAAGAACATTTATAGCATTGGATACATATATTAGAAAATATGAAAGATCTAGGCAATACCATTCGGGACATAGGCATGGTCAAGGACTTCATGTCTAAAACACCAAAAGCAATGGCAACAAATGCCAAAATTGGCAAATGGGATCTAATTAAACTAAAGAGCTTCTGCACAGCAAAAGAAACTACCATCAGAGTGAACAGGCAACCTACAGAATGGGAGAAAATTTTTGCAATCTACCCATCTGACAAAGGGCTAATATCCAGAATCTACAAAGAACTTAAACAAATTTACAAGAAAAAAAATCAAACAACCCCATCAAAAAGTGAGTGAAGGATGTGAACAGACACTGCTCAAAAGAAGACATTTATGCAGCCAACAGACACAGGAAAAAATGCTCATCATCACTGGCCATTAGAGAAATGCAAATCAAAACTGCAATGAGATACCATCTCACACCAGTTAGAATGGCGATCATTAAAAAGTCAGGAAACAACAGGTGCTGGAGAGGATGTGGAGAAATAGGAACACTTTTACACGTTGGTGGGACTGTAAACTAGTTCAACCATTGTGGAAGACAGTGTGGAGATTCCTCAAGGATCTAGAACTAGAAATACCATTCGACCCAGCCATCCCATTACTGGGTATATACTCAAAGAATTATAAATCATGCTGTTATAAAGACACATGCACATGTATGTTTATTGTGGCACTATTTACAATAGCAAAGACTTGGAACCAATCCAAATGTCCATCAGTGATAGACTGGATTAAGAAAATGTGGCACATATACACCATGGATTACTATGCAGCCATAAAAAATGATGAGTTCATGTCCTTTGTAGGGACATGGATGAAGCCGGAAACCATCATTCTCAGCAAACTATCGCAAGTACAGAAAACCAAACACCGCATGTTCTCATTCATAGGTGGGAATTGAACAATGAGAACACTTGGACACAGGATGGGGAACATCAGACACCAGGGACTGTCATGGGGTGGGGGGAGTGGGGAGGGATAGCATTAGGAGATATACCTAATGTAAATGACGAGTTAATGGGTGCAGCACACCAACATGACACATGTATGCATATGTAACAAACCTGCACGTTGTGCACATGTACCTTAGAACTTAAAGTATAATAATAAAAAATAAAAGAACATTGGGGCAAATCCGATTACTGTTACCAAGGTAACACAAGAAAAGTTCCTCAAACTAGGAAAATCTACTATTTACTGAGGCTTGTTTTCTTTTTTTGTATCTGCACTAGTGATTGATCACTGTTTTAGAAATATCATTTCCACCTTATATGTATATTTTTAATATTAAGGATAAGTGAAATAAAACCATATGAATTATAGGGTCAATAAAAAGGAATGAAATTCTGACACATGCTACAACATGGTGAAACCTGAAGACATTATGTTAAGTTAAACTAGCCAGACACAGAAAGACAGATATTGTATAATTCCTCTTATATGAGATACTTAGAATAGGCAAATTCATAGAGACAGAAAGTACAAGAGAGGATACCAGAGGCTAGGGAATGGAGAAATGAGGTGTTATTCGTTAATGGGTACAGAGTTCTTATTAGGGATGATGAAAAATTCTGAAAACAGATAGGGGAGATGATTTTGCAACATTGTAAATATACCTAATGCCACTGAGTTATAGACTTCAAATGGTTAAAAGGGTAATTTTATGTTATGTATCTTATACAATTAAAAAGCTCAAAAAATAAAGCTTGGGAATGTTTTTTTAAAAAAAAGAGAAAGAAAATATGAAAGATCTAAAGTCAATAGCCTAAGCTTCTAACTTAAGGAAATAGAAAAAGGAAGGCAAATTCAATCCAAAATATGTAGAAAATAAATAAACAATAAGAATTAGAGCAGAAACAGAAACTGAAGTTTAAAATGAGAAATCAATAGAGAAAATCAATGAAATTACAAGCTGCTACTTGGAAAGGATTTATAAAATTGATTAACATCAAGCCAGGTTAACTCCAAAAAAAAATACAAATGACTAATATTGGATATGAAACATGAGACCGCAACAGATTGTACGAACATTAAAAGGACAATAAAATAGCATTCTATGACTCATTCTATGTCCACAAATCTGATAAGAGATAAAATAAATCAATTCTTTGAAAGACACAATTTGCCAAAACTCACACAAGAAGAAATAGACAATCTGCACAAGTCTGTAGGTATTAAATAAATTGAATAAATAATTGATAACCTTCCAAAATAGAAAGCACAAGGCACAGACAGGATAACTGGTGAATTCTAACAAACATTTAACGAATAAATTATTCAAATTCTCTACAATCTCTTTTAGAGAATAGAAACAGAGTGAATATATTCTAACTCATTCTAGGAGGCCAGCATCATCCTAATACCAAAGTCAGACTAAACAATCTCAAGTAAAGAAACTACAGACCAATATCTCTCAAAAACATAGATATAGAAATTATAAACAAAATATTAGCATATTAAATCCAACAATATCTAAAAAATTATGCACCACAACCAAGTAGGATTTTTATAATTTTTTAAATGTGACTACATAGTAGCTTCATGTATTTACAGGTTACATAATATTTGGATACACACATGCAATGCACAGCAATCACATGAGGTTGACTAGAGCATCCATCACATTAAGCATTTATCCTTTGTGTTATAAATGATTCAATTATACTTTTTAAATTATTTTAAAATGTCCAATTAAATTAGTTTTTACTATAGCCACCTTTTTTTTTTTTTTTTTGCCACCAAATACTGGGTCTTAGTTATTTTAACCATTACCCCTTACATTCCACTCTCTCTGGCTACACTTTCCAGCCTCTGGTAACCAACCTTCTACTCTCTACTTCCATGAGTTAATTGTTTTTATGTTTAGCTCCCAGAGAAAAGTGAGAAAATATGACGTTTGTCTTTCTGTGCCTGGCTTATTTTATTTAACATAAAGACCTGCAGTTCCATCCACGTTGCTGCAAATGACAGGATCTCATTCATTTTTACGGCCAAATAGTACTCCATTGTGTGTACGTGGCACATTTTCTTTATCCATTTATCTGTTGATGGACACGTAGGCTGCTTCTAAATCTTGGCTTGAGAATAGTGCTGCAATAAACATGAGCATACAGATATCCCCTCATTATTCTTTCTTGCTTTTGGGTATATACCTATAAGTGGGACTGCTGGATTATATGGTATCTCTATTTTTAGTTTGTAAGGAATTTCCAAACTGTGCTTCATAATGGTTGTACTAACTCACATTCCCACCAACAGCAAACAAGTGTTCTCTTTTCTCCACATTTTTGCCAGCATTGGTTATTGCCTGTCTTTGGAGAAAAGCCATTTTAACTGTGATGAGATGGTATCTCGTAGTTTTGACTTGCATTTCTCTGATGATCAAAGATGGTGAGCACTTTGTCATATTCCTGTTGCCATTTGTATATGGTCTTTTGAGACATGTATTCAGATTCTCTGGCCGTTTTAAATCACGTTATTAGATTTTTTTTCCCTCTATTTTTGTTTGGGTTTCTTATATATTCTGGTTATTAATTCTTTGTCAGATGGGTAGTTCGCAAATATTTTCTTCCATTCTGTAGGTTGTCTCTTCATATTGCTGATTGTTTCCTTTGCTGTTCAGAAGCTTCTTAACTTGAGGCCAGGCAAAGTGGGTCATGCCTGGAATTTCAGCACTTTGGGAGGCTGAGGCAGGCGGATCACTTGAGGCTAAGATTTCAAGACCAGCCTGGCCAACATGGTGAAACCCGGTTGCTACTAAAAATACAAGATAATTACCTGAGCATGGTGGCACACGCCTGTAATCCCTGCTACTTAGGAGGCTGAGGCATGAGAATTGCTTGAACCCAGGAGGCGGAGGTTGCAATGAGCTGAAGTCACGCCACTGCAATCCAGCCTCGGCGACAAAGCCAGACTCTGTCACCAAAAAAAAAAAAAAAAAAAAAAGCCTTCTTAATTTCTTAATTTGATTTGGTTGCCTATGCTTGTAAGGTACTGCTCAAGAAGTCTTTGCCCACTCCAATGTATTGGAGAGTTTTTCCAGTATTTTCCTTAGTAGGCTCATAGTTGGAGGTCTTATAAGTGTTTAATCCATGTGGATTTGATTTTAGTATGCGGCAAGAGATAGAGGTCTAGTTTTATTCTTATGTATATAGATATACAGTTTTCCCAGCACCATTAATCAGAGAGACTGTCATTTCTCCAATGTATGTTCTTGGAAACTTTGTCAAAAATGAGATCATTGTAGATGTATGGATTTATTCCTGGGTTGTTCATTCTGTTCTACTGGTCTATGTGTCTGTTTTTATGCCCATACCATGCCATTTTGGTTACTATAGCTCTGGAGTATAATTTAAAGTGAGGTATTGTTTTTCCTCCAGTTTTGCTCAAGATAGCTTTGGCTATTCTGAGACTTTTGTGGATCCGTACAGATTTTCGGATTGTTTCTATTTCTGTGAAGAATGTCATTGGTCTTTTGAAAAGGATTGCATTAAATTTGTAGATTGCTTTGGGTAGTAGGAACATTTTAACAATATTGATTCTTTAAATCCATGAACATGGAATATCTTTCCATTTATTTTATGTACTCTTCACCATTTTAAATTCTCTTTTTGTGGGCCAGTGTCACCTGAGTTTATTCCAGATTGCTTTCTGCTATGACAGGGCAACTTTGAGTTCAATGCAACGTCTCACAATTGCCTCACTCTCCTTCTCCAAAGTACTCAGAATCTCTCTCTGCACCATGCCCCTACTGCCAGAGGATGGGGGAGGGATGGCATTGGCAATTCAAGAATGTTTTTTATCTACCTCTTCAGTGCCTCTTTTAGTGATATGATGTTAAAACTATGTACAGTGAGTGCTCACCTATTTTTTTATTTTTACAAAAGTAGTTTTCTTGTGTAAATAACTGTTAAATTGGTATTCTTGCAGGGGAATGATTGGTGGGGACTTCTAGTCTGCCATTTTGCTCTGTCTCCAAGAATCTCCAGTAGGATTTATCTCAGGTATGCAAGGCCGTTTCAGCCTTTGAATATCACCTAATGGAACCCATCATACCAACAGTGTAAAAAATAAAATTTACATGATAATAAGAATAGACATAGAAAAAGATTAGCAAAATTTAATACCCACTCATGACTAACAACTCTCAGGGAATTAGAAGTAGTGGAGAACTTCATCAACTTGATAGAGAATATCTACAAAAACATACAGCTAACATCATACTTAATGATTAAAAACTGGAGGCTTTCTCACTGAGATCAGAAGTAAGGCAACAATGTATCCTCTCACTGCTCCTTTTCAATATTATATTGGAAATAGTAACTAATATAATTACACAATAAAATATATAAATATTTGGAATAAATTAATAAAATTATATTTGTTCACAGAAGACATGATTGCATATGTACAAAATCTGAAAGAATTGACAAAAAAGAAACTATCAGAGCTAATGAGCAATTATAGCAATATCTTAAGATACAAGGTAAATGTACAAATGTCTATTGCTTTCCTATATGCCAACAAGGAACAAGTGGAATGTGAGATTAAAAACACAATACCATTTACATTAGCAACCAAAAAATATTATAAGGTATACGTCTAACAAGATAGATACAAGAACCATATGAGGAAAATGAAAGAACTCTGATGAGAAAATCAAAGAAAAATTAATAAATGGAGATATAGTTTATGTTCCTGAATTCCAATCAAAATCTCAGAAAGTCACTGAGTGAATACGGAGAAACTAATTCTAAAGTTTATAAGGGAAGACAAAAAGACTCAGAATGTCCAAAACAATACTGAAGTACAAAAAAAAAAAAAAAAAAGACATAGAACTGACACTACCCAATTTCAAGGCTTAATATAAAGCTATGCTAATTAAGCCAGTGTGATACTGGTGAAATAATAGACAAATAGATCAACGGTACATAATATAGAGCCCAGAAATAGACCCATATAAACACAATCATTACAGCTTTGACAAAAGACCAAAGGCAAAACAGTATCAGAGGTCACATTTTCAACAAATGATGCTGGAATGACTAAATATCTACATGCAAAAGGAATACATGTAGACACAGACCTCACACCCTTCACAAAAATTAACTTAAAATAAATTATAAAATTAAATGTACAATACAATGCTGTGAAACTTGTAGAGTAAATGGCATAGGAGAAAATCTAAAACTAATATTTTTATCATGAGATTGAACAATCTAGCTTTTTGGTATTAAATGAAAGGAGTTCAAAACATATCTACAAAAAAACTTGCAACCAATATTTATAGTAGCTTTATTTATAATTGCCAAATCATGGAAATAACCAAAATGTCCTTCAATAGGTGAATGGATAAATAAACTGTGATACATCCAGATAATGGAAGAGTAGAAATGTAATTACACATTACTGTGTGAATAAAAGGCTACATACTGTATAATTCCATACATATGATATTTTAGAAAAGGAAAAACTGTGGATACAGTAAAAAAGATCAGTGGTTACCAGGGCACTGGGGTTAGGGATGAATAGGTAGAGCATTGAAGATATTTTATGCAGTAAAGATGTTCTATATGACCCTGTAGTCGTGGATATATATCATTATACATTTGTTCAAATTCATGGCATGCACAACACCAACAGTCAAACCTAATGTAAACTGTGGACTTTGGGTGATTAGGATGTTTCAATGTAAGCTCAACAATTGTAATATATATACCATTCCTGTGGGGGATGTTAATAATCGGGGAGGTTATACCTGTGTGAATATATGGGTTATCTCTGTACCTTCCTCTCAATTTTTTTGTGAATCTAAAACTGCTCTAGAAATAAAAAGTATTTAAGAAATACTAGCTTATTTGGTATTCAGCATGTTCATAGATAAATCTGTACATGTTTCCAGCTTCCTAGAAAATCTACCCTACTATAGCAGTAAATTTTGGCCCATTTAAATTTTATGATAATGTTTAGTTGTTTACCTGATGTAAAAGAGGAACCACATATTTTATGTGATTTAATTTGTTTGATATCACTTGTAAAACACTTAAAAGTAATTTAGTAGAAATAAATGTTTACTTTGGCTTAAGAGAGTATATTGACACCATAATTTCTAAATTCTTCTCAGTTCTGGAATATGATCTATAGGCTATTTCACATACATTCTCAACCTCATGCATTGATGCCTTCCAAAAATAAACTAACACTTAATGTCATGATCTCTACAAGAATTATTGTATTCTCTCTATATATAATTTTATAAACTGCTTACCTTATATATAAAATTTAATTTTTTAATATTTTAACATTTATTTTTCTTTTTCTTTTTTTTTCTTTTTTTTTAGATGGAGTTTTGTTCTTGTTACCCAGGCTGGAGTGCAATGGTATGATCGTGGCTCACTGCAACATCCACCTCCCGGGTTCAATCAATTCTCCTGCCTCAGCCTCCCAAGTAGCCTGAGTAGCTGAGATTATAGGTGCGCACCACCATGCCTGGCTAATTTTTGTATTTTTAGTAGAAAAACAGAGTTTCACCATGTTGGCCAGGCTGGTCTCAAAACTCCTGACCTCAGGTGATCCACCCACCTCGGCCTCCTAAAGTGCTGGGATTACAGGCATGAGCCAGCGTGCCCAGTGAAATATTCATTTTTCCACAGAGGCCAAAAGAGACTTTTCTTCTTTACCACATACTATATATTGAAGATGAAAGCTGTCGAAATGGAGAAGCTACAGTTATCAAAGTCCATAAGACAATTATAACTTTAACAAACAAATATAATCCAAATAATTGTAAAATTTAGTGTCTCTCAATCAACAAAACTGCAAAATATATCCAGTCAATCACGATAATCCACTTTTCCCAATTGCACTTATTTCCTCAGGTTTGGAACATGCGTAGGTTTTTCATTGATCATAAACATAATATATAGTAGTTATACATGGGGAACGACTTTTATCCTTGTCTTTAAACATGAACCACTCCACGTCCCTTACTTCATGCTGACCTACTTTTCATTCCAAGAGTATACTATGTCAAAAATGACTGATAAAAACTCATTCTAGTTTTAAATAATTTCTCCAAACCTACTGCCTAATCTTAGCTTCTCTAGACCTGTAGAGACATTGTCATCAGTAAAGTAAAATTCACATTATGGCTAACAAAAGTGAAGCATCCTAGGCCAGCAAGAATAATAAAGGCCATATCCCCATCTAATTTCCATGTATTTCTCATTGAATGGATGTTATATTTATAATAAGAAAATTATTGGTTGTATGCAAATAGATGCATTAGAGCATAAGGCTATGACACAGATGCTGTGAGTTCACACCTTTGCTCTGTCATTTATTAATTGTGTGGCCTTAGATAATGTTTTTATCTTCTTTGTGCCTACTATTCCATTTTTAAAAGGTGGAAATTATATTAGTGCCTAACTCATTGAATTATTTCAGACAATAAGTGAGAAACTACAGATTGTTTAGAATATTCTTAAATCCAAAATAAGCATTCAACAAATGCTATTATATAATTTTTATTTTGCTTATTATTATAATTATAGAGTATGATATAGCCTTAACAGGGAGATCTTTATTTGCTCAGATGTAACAAATCTCTAAGTCACAAAAACCACCTTTATTCTCTTAGATAAGAAGGAACAATTTGTAGGAGGATCCTTGAAAGAATTAAAACTAGTTTTTAATATCTTATTTGTTTTGTTTTTGGTTGGCCTACAAGGGCCAGTGTGTCACGAAAATGTGTTTCTGTGGAATGAGAAAAAGTTCATCAGAATCCAATGAAACAAGGAACTCAAATGAAATTGAAGCATGCTTCTGGAGTTAATTCACAAGTAATAAGGAGAATAGCATCAAAATCTTGGGCTCTGGTTAGGTATTAATAAAATAGTATTGAATGCTTTACTTTCTAAATAGAATCTTTTCAAGAAGTTCATATTTTTCTTAATTGAACCTTTTGCTCATTACATGATTTAGTAAGACCCTTGGCTTATTTTGCCTGTTGTTTTCTTTTCTAATTTTGTGTAGATTATCAGATTATGTCAGCTATGCCAAAAAGAAACAACAAAATGTACTTAGCATTCTTTATTTTTTAAATTTAAAGTATATAAAACTTGTTTTTAACAGAATTATTAATATATAATACACATACCATCAAATTCACCATTTTAAAATAAAACTAAGTGATTTTTAGTATATTCAGAGTTGTATGGACATCACTAAAATATAATTTTAGGAGATTTTGGTAATCACAGAAAAAAACTTTGTATCTATTAGCAGTAAATCCTCATTTTCCCCTTCCCCTGGCCTCTGGAAACCACTAATCTACTTTCTGTCTTTATGGATGTACTTACTCTAGACACGTAATAAAAATGAAATTGTACGATATGTTATCTTTTATAGCTCACTTCTTTCACTTACTGTAATTGTTTTAAGGTTCACCTAAATGGTAGAATGCATCAGTACCTCAATCCTTTTTATTGCTGAACAATATTATGTTGAATAGATGAAACACTTTTTCTTACCTATTCATCATTCCATGGTTATTTGTTTTCTTTCTACTTTTTGACTACTGTGAATAATGCTGCTGTGAATATGAATGTACATCTTTTTGTGTGGACATAAGTTTTACTTCTTGTTGCTATATAATTAAGAGTTAAATTGCTGAGTCATATGATAACTCTACAGTTAACATTGGGAAAAACTGAAAAATTATTTTTCATGATGGCGATCTCATTTCCTTTCCTCAACAGCAATTAATGAGAGTTCGATTTTCTCAATATTCTTGCCAACATTTGCTACCCTCTATCATTTTTATTATTGTCATTTTAGTGTGTGAAATAGTATCTCATTGTAATTTTTATTTACATTCCACTAATGAATAATGATGTTGAGCGTATTTTTCTGTGCTCATTAATCATTTGCATAACTTCCTGGAAGAAAATGTATACGTAAAAACTTTGCTAATTTTTAAATTGGGTTATCTACCTCTTAATTGTTGAGTTGTAGTATTTTTTAAAATCACAATTTTAATTGATGATGGAAAGCGAAAGTTTGATAGTAACAATGAATTAAGAGATCCAATATAATAATAAAGCAAAATAACTATTATGTACATATTCTGGTAAATAAATGTGTACATTAATTAATTTACTCAATAAGTAGTTACAGAGTACCTTCTATTTCCAAAACACTTATCTTAACATTGAGCTTACAGTGGTGATATGCCTTTTAGGGCTTCCATTGTTGACAAATAAGGATATGAATTAAAAGTATCTATTCTGTTGCTAATACTCACCTAGTAATAAACAACAGCAAAAACAACAAAAAAAATTGTCATAATCTGGTAGATAAAACCTCTCTTTTGAGATGACATCGATCTGAGATTTTAAAATAACAACCTTTTAAAGAGGCAGTGGAGATCATTTTGGGCATTAGCAAAAGCAACGAAAGGTACTAAGGCAACAAAATGATTGATAGGGTTAAGGAAGAAAAATAAGAGGGCTGGTATGGTAGTAATTTAGATTTAGTGGGGAATAGAGAAAATAAAATATTCAATGGAAGATCACCTAATGCTTTGTGTGCTATGGTTAGGAATTCAGATTTTCTTCTATTAAATTGTGTGAGAAGCTATTAAGAAATTTTAAACAAGGGAATAAAATTTCCTTGTGAAAAGATCACCTTTTCTATAATTCGGTAAATGGTTGAGGGAACAAAAAAGTAGAAGCATAGAGGTGATGAAGGAGGTTATATAATAGTCAAAGAAGGAGATGTTGCCCAAGACTCTGGTGGTGATGATAACAGCATAACCTCGGGGACAGATTTGAAAGCTATTTTGGAGGTAGAGCTCATGGACTGGCTGATTAGAGGATGATGTGAATGGTGAAGGGAATGAAAGTATTCCAGATGAATCCAATTTATATTGCTTGTATCTTTTACCTTTATATATACATATTCTCATTGCAACCTCCGCCCCCCGGGGTTCAAGCACTTCTCGTGCCTCAGTCACCAGAGTACCTGGAATTATAGGCATGGGCCACCATGACTTGCTAATTTTGTGTTTTTAGTAGTGATGGGATTTATCATGTTGCCCAGGCTGGTCTCGAATTCCTGTCCTCAAGTGATCCACCCACCTTGGCCTCCCAAAGTGCTGGTATTACAGGCATGAGCCCCTAAACTTGGCATAAAAAATATATTATATTGTATCAGAGTGAATTATTAGTGGTGCTTTTTACTTAATCAGGGGAAGGAAGATACTTAATGTTGATTTAGTAAGGAAGGTGATTTTCTTCCACAAAACCATCTTTCAATCAAAAGCCCGATAGAAGTACAATTTGGAAGCCTACTTATGTATTACCTACACAGAAATATTCTAGATTAACATCTTCTTCCACAAATTTGGTTTTTTTTTATGCCTTCAATTAACCATAACTCATCCAAGAAACTAAAAACAATTCTTCATCAGAGCATGTAATATTCAGTATGGTCTATTTAAATGATTAGCATAAATACTTCTTAAATGAGTCAGGCAGTGGCCAGATTGATGTTCAAACTCTACTTCTGTAATTCCTAAATGTTTAATTATCGTGGACCAGTTTTCTGTCCAAAGTGCTCCTGGAAAAATAACATAGTAAATGATCGAGGGCGGGAACATATGGAATTCCTCAAACCTTTCTTTTCTTTAATAATCCTAAACTCTTGGCTTTAATGTCCACCTGTGATACCAGCTGATATGACAAATATCACATTATATTAAAATATAATATGAATTAAAATATCATATTATCTTCAAATATCTGAACCATAATCAGATTTTCCCAGATGTCAGGAGTATCTGACGTTAGGAGTAGCTAAATTTACTTTATTTGTATCCTTCTCCTTACTTGCTAGTGATTAGACGAGCAATTTTATCAGTGCCAAAGTATCAAAAATAACCAACAATGATTGTTGTAGTCACTGGAACAATAGCTCTAGAGCTGTAGTTTTCATCATCACACCATCCACTGAACTCTATCTTTGTTACATTCCTGGTAACAAATGCTTAAAATGCCATTTAATAAGAAGAGAATTGTGCAAAATTTGGACTGAGAGTCTGCTAAAGCGACCGTAAACTGAAACCGAAATGTGCTGCTTTGTGGAAAATATGCCTGTTGTAACAAATCTTGTATTAAAAATTTGTTTCCTCAAGATTGTTTTCTTTTCTATCAAACCCATGAAAGACCCAAATGGTCTATAAGAGAGGTTATTGATTGGATACAAGGTTTAGACTTAATCCTGTAATATCTGGGCCATAAATCAATTATAGAATATTCAGAATAATGGGGAAAAACATTTATTAAGCCAAGTTGGAAGTATTTTGCCACAGTCTTCTCATCCAACCCTATTGTGTGGATTGATTAAATAATTGGATTTACCTACATCACTATTTTACAATTTGCTTGATATATCTCTGATAGTTATTTCTTCGTCCTCAGATATTGTCACCCATTACAAACACTACAGATATTCCAGGCCCTACTTTGACTTAAATTAAACTGAATAAATATTAGGCAAGATGATCAGATATACTATTCAATGCTTTTTAAAAAGATAAAACAGGTGGAAAACTATAAAGGAGAGTTTTCTTTTCATTCATAAATATTCTTTTATTCAGTCATTTTTACTGATTTGTATCTCAGAAGCAGAGCCAATTTGCTAGAACACTTCTTTATCATAAGCAACAGAAACTCAACACTAGTTCAAGCCATATACATACACAAATACTTGTTTGTGTGGTTGGGATTTATTGACTTACATAACTAAATTGGAAAAAACGAAATGGTCCCCAAGTTCAGAGACTTGAAAGCCACCATGATTCTTTCTATCACTTGATTGTTTCTTTCTGTCTGTTGGCTGCATTCTCTTCTATTGTAGCTTTTATCTATATTGATAGGCAACTGCGCAGTGAACACGTGGTTGTTGTGAGAGGGAGTATATAGCCAGTGAAACTCAACTATTATAATCATGCTATTTGATTATTAAAATTGAAATAGTTATTTCTCCAAGCTCCATTTTAAAATAATCCTGGAATAGGACTTTAATTCACTCAGCATCTTTGCAGTCCTGATCAAAACCTGGTGGCAAAAAGAATGAAATATCAACACTGGCTTAACTTAGATGATGTGCTGACAACTTATACCCAACCATAAGATGAAGAACAAATGCAATCATGTTAAGAAGATATCAGCTCCTATTTGACAAATGTAGTAAAAGAATGAAGAAAGTAAGTTTTTCTAAAGAAGAGAATCTGAAGTTTCTGGAGAACTGGTGGTTGTCACTGAAACCATTGCCCTGTTGCTAGAGCACAGATTGTTGGGCAATAACAATAAAAAATGTCCACACAAAGGGCTGGCTGTCACTAATAAAGAAAAACATATTGACAAGCTCACAGAATTTGATCACTTCAGAGCACTTGATGCAAACCGAGAAAGAAAAAAAAAAGTAAGTAAATAAATAGAGATTAAAGGGGCCTAAACTAGGTCTCTTCCTCACAAGTATTAGTTATTTATGTTAGTAGGTCGAAAATATTTTCAACATTTCATATAATTCTTAAAATATAAAGGGATTTTATTTGCTTAGCAAAATATTTTGCTTCTGTTTTGTTTGAGATACTTCTTAGGTACTCTTTCTAATGCGAACGTCAAAATAATTTTCATACCTAGATTTAATTTGAAGTTTCTAAGTCTGTCTAAAAATACTAATTACCTAGACTCTCCACAGCACTTTTGGAAGGTAGAAGATAACTGTATTTCTCTTTTACAGATGAATGACCCAGAGGCAGAGAGCTTAAGTGTCTTTGTAAAAACCATATAGTCATTCATGTGTAGAAGCAAGCGTTTACTGTAAGCATGGCCACTGCCTGTTTTTTTTAACCATCAGCTTAACTGCCACTCGTTAAGTAGAAGAGGTAGTGATCCATGCCCTCTATTTCCTTCCATTCAATTACCTGGAATCAGACTGGACTCTGAGACCATTGCCTTTTGAATTTATTTTTAAAAGCTCATATATGACAGATTTTACAAAAATCTAATTCATGTATAAGAACCTGTTTTGTATTTGGGATAAATCTATGTCATTAAGAGAAATAAAGCTCGGGTAATAAATGTAAGAGAATTTTTACTTGGAACATGTCTGAATGTCTTGAAATTGATTTCACCAACAAAGTAAAATATCTAAGCAAATTCTTCTTAAAAGAAAAAAATGTGTTAAGCACATAAAAAGAGAATTAAATGTCCTTATTCAAAAGTAAACTTCAAATGAACCCCTTATAAAACTAGAAGAGCAGACTTTTAAATTAGACTAACATTAAACAGGTCCAACAAATATATGTGTCAATACTGTAGTGTTAAGACCTACCATGAAATTAGGATATAGTAGAATGGCAGACCAATGAACTAGGAACTCTAGAGGTAACAATGATAGACAGCAGTATTAACAATATAGATATGGTTTTTAAATCGTTGATTCAGAATTGATTCTTAACTCCAAACCCACTAATTTAAAAAGAGAGAAAAGATGTTCAAAACAGACTCCACTATAATTGCTTATTTTCTGATTATAAAAAATATTTTTGTTCATTTTAATCTAAGATATTCTCAATAATCAATGTGTGTTTGTAAAAATGCCTATCAAGATACAGTGATTAAAAATGCTAAATGTAACTTTACATTTTAATGGCATCAACTATATATACAATGGGAGCAATTATATCTGAAAGTATAATTAAAGAGTTAAAATATAATTTGATTGTAATTTAAAATAAGCACAATTTTTATGTCATTAAGTTGACTAAAGTATTGATTTTGAAATTAAGAAAAAGGAAAACTTATGTTCAACAATAAGATCTGCCATTTGCAAGCTATGTTGCATTGGGGAACTTGATGAACCTCTCTGAGCCAGGTTTCTCATATATAAAATGATAAAAAGATATGGTATTATGAAAACTGATTATGAAAATATATGTAAATAGCTTCCATAAATCATTATGTATAGCAACCATTTATGACTCCTAATATAACTTTTTGTTCCATTTTTGACTCATAATAATTGTATATATTTATGGGATAGAAAGCGATATTCCAAAACATATATGCAATTGTGTAAGCATCATCTCATGGTAATTAGCATATCCATCACTTTATACTTATTTAACTTCTTTGTTGTGAGAGTATTCAAAATTCTCTCTACTAGGTTTTTGAAATATAGATCACCAATAATAAAGTTTGAGAAAAAAGGGAATGTATTATACAATGCATAAATATTAGCTGCAGTCACTTTATTGTACAATAGAGCACCCAGAAATTATTTCTCCTAATTGTAGCACTATACTTCTTGATCAACCTCTTCCCATCTTCCCCTCATCCTCTGTTCTCCCCAGTCTCTGTTAACCAATATGCTTTCAACTTTTATAAGATCAATTTTTTCCAGATTCCACACATGAGTGAGATCAAATTGGTATGTGTCTTTCTGTGCCTGGCTTATTGCACTTAACGGATTTTTCTAGGCTCATCCATGATGTCACGAATAACAGGATTTCATACTTTTATAGCTGAGTGGTATTCTATTGTGTATATATCCCACATTTGCTTTATCCATTCATTCACTATTTGACACTTGGGTTGAATTCATATCTTGATTGTTGTAAATAATGCTGCAATAAACATGGAAGTGCAGAGATGTCTTTTTGACATACTATTTTCATTTTCTTTGAATATATATCCAGAAGTGGGTTTGCTGAGTCATATGGTAGATCAATTTTAAAATTTGTGAGATACTACTGTACTGTTATTTGTAATGGATGCACATTCCACAGTGTATACAAGTTCTCCTTTCTCACAGCCTCACCAGTATTTTTTTGTTTTCTGTTTTGTTTTGTTTTGTCTTTTTCACAGTAGCCATTTTAACTGGGGTGAGGTGATATCTCATTTTGGTTTTGATTTGTATTTTCCTTATGGCTAGTAATATTGAGAATTTTTATATCCCTGTTAGCAATTTGTAAGCCTTCTTTGAAGAAATGTCATTTTTTAAGTCTTTTGACAATTTTTTTATCAGATTACATTATTTTCTTTTGCTGTTGAGTTTCTTGAGTTCCTTATAAGTTATACATGCTAGCCAAGCACAGAGGCTCACATCTGTAATCCCAGCACTTTGGGAGGCTGAGGAAGGTAGATCACGAGGTCAAGAGGTTGAGACCATCCTGGCCAACATGGTGAAACCCCATCTCCACTAAAAATGCAAAAATTAGCTGGGCTTAGTGGTGTGCACCTGTAGTCCCAGCTACTTGGGAGGCTGAGACAGAAGAATTGCTTGAACCCAGGAGGCGAAGGTTGCAGTGAGCTGAGATCATGCCACTGCACTCCAGCCTGGCAACAGAGCGACACTCCAGCCTGGCAACAGAGCGAGACTTCATCTCCAAAAAAAAAAAAAAAAAAAAAAAAGATAAAAGAAAAAAATTATACATACTAACCTTTGTCAGATTATGTCAGATTAATAATTGGCAGATATATTTTTTCCTATTCTGTAGGTCCTTTCTTCACTCTGTTGATTTTTTTTTTTTTTTTTTTTTTTTTTTTTTTTTTTTTTTTTTGCTGTGTGAAAGATTTTAGTATAATTTTGCTTATTTTTGCTTTTGTTGTTCATGCTCTTGGGGTCTTATCCAAAATATTTTTGCCTAGACCAATGTCATATAGCATTTGTCTTACATGTTTTTCTAGTAGTTTCATTAGTTTTTGTTATACATTTAATTTTTTAATTATTTTGAGTTTATTTTAATATATGATGATAAATATTGGTTTAGTATTACTCTTTTACATGTATATATGTAGTATTCCCAGTGTCATTCATTGAAGAAATGGTCCTTCTCCTATGCGTGCTCTTGGCACCTCTGGCAAAAATAAGGTGACTGTGAATATGTGGATTTATTTCTGGGCTTTCATTCTGTTGTTCTGTGTGTTTGTTTTTATGCCAATACCATGCTGTTTGGGCTACTACGGCTTTGGAGTATATTTTGAAGTCAGGTAGTATTATGGCTTTATCTTTGTTATTTCTGCTGAAGATTGTTTTGGCTATTGGGGGTCTATTGTGGTTTTCTAAAAATTTTACTTTTTTTTCTATTATGTAATATTAAATTAAAATAATGTAGTTTATTCAATTTACATAATATTAACATTCTGATAAGAATTGTATTGAATCTGTAGATCACTGTAGGTAGTGTTAATATTTTAACAATATTAACTTTTTCAATCTATGAACATGATATATATTTCCATTTATTTGTGTCCTTTTCTATTTCTTTCATCAATGTTTTATAGTTTTTTCTTTGTTAAATTTATTCCTTGATATCTTCCTTTCCTTGGTTAAATTTATTCCTATGTATTTTATTACTTTTGTAGCTATTGCAAATAAAATTGGTTTCCTCATTTCTTTTCAGATAGTTTGTTATTGGTGTATAAAATGCTACCAATTTTTGCATGTTGGTTTTGTGTCCTCTTTATTGTATTTGTTTATTAGTTCTAACAGTTTTTTATGGAGTCTTTAGGGTTTTTTATATAGAAGATTACGTCATATGCAAACAGGTATTATATTACTTTCTTATTTCCAATTTGGGTGTCACTTCTTTTTCTTGCCTAATTGCTCTGATTAGGACTTCCAGTATTATACTGAATAGCAATGGTAGAAGTGGGACCCTGAATCTTGTTCCAGATCTTAGAGGAAAAGCTTTCAACTTTTCCTCATTCAGTATGATGTAGGCTCTGGGTTTATCATATATGGCCTTTATTATGTTGAGGACATTTCTTATTATACCAAATGTTTTACAAGTTCTTATCATTAAAATGTATTAAATTTTGTCTATGCTTTTTCTGTGTCCATTAAAACGATCATATAATGGTTGCCCTTCATTATATTAATGTAGTGTATCACATTTACTAATACGTGTATGTTAAACCTTCCTTGCATCTCTGGGACAAATTCTACTTAATCACAGTGAATGATCTTTTTAACATGCTGTTGAATTTGAATTGCTAGTATGTTGTTGAGGATTTTGCATCTGTATTTATTATGGAAATTGATGTGTATGCACTATTCTTTGTTGTTGTTGTTGTGTCTTTGTCTGCTTTTGGTGTGAAGGTAATGCTGGCATTATAGAATAAATGTGGAAGACTTTCCGCCTTTTTAGTTTTTGGAATAGTTTACAAAGTATTAGTAATAGTTCTTTAAAAGTTTTTTAGACTTCAGCAGTGAAGTCATCAGGTCCTGGACTTGTCTTGATAAGAAAATTTTAATTACTGCCTCAATCTCAGTACTCATTGTTGGTTCCCACAGATTTTTCTATTTCTCATTGAGTCAGTCTTAGTAGGTTGCATATGTGTAGAAATTTATTTATTTCTTCTAGGATTTCCAACTTGTTGGTGTATAATTTTTCACAGTAGCTTCTTATGATTCTATATATTCTATATATTTCTGTGACATCAGGTGTAATGTCTCCTTTTTGATTTCTGATTTCATTTATTTGAGTCTCCTTTCTTTTTTCTTAATTTAGCTAAAGTTTTGCCAATTTTGTTTTTATTTTCAAAAAAAAAGCCAATTTTTGATCTTTTATATTTTTTGGTCTGTAGTTTATTTGTGCTCTGATCTTTGTTATTTCTTTCCTCCTATTAATTTTATATTTAGTTTTTTCTTGGTTTTTTTCCAGTTCCTTGAGTTATAACATTAGGTTGTTCATTTGTAATATTTCTTATTTTTTGATGCAGTCATTTGTTGCTATAAACTTCCCTCTAGGACTTATTTTGCTTTATGTCATAATTTTTGGGTTGCTGTGTTATGTTTTTATTTATCTCAAGAAAATTTTAATTTATCTTCCAATTTCTTCATTGTCTCAGTGGATGTTTAGAAGCATGTTGTTTAGTTTACATGTATTTGTACAATTTCTAAAATTTTTCCTGTTGTTAATTTCTAGTTTTATTTCATTATGATTAGAAAAGTTAATTGACATTATTTTGATTTTTTTAAATTTTCCAAGACTTATTGTGGCCTAATATAATTAGTTTTGTACAGTGATCCAACTGTATTTGAGAAAAATGTAAATTCTGAAGCTATTGAATGGAATGTTCTGCAAATATCTGCTAAGTCCATTCAATCTGAAGTGCCCTTTAAATCCAAAGTTTTTTGTTAATTTTCTGTCAGGATTATCTGTTTATTGCTGAAAGTTGGGGGTTTAAATACCCTATTATTATTGTTGTCTATCTCTCCCTTTGATATACTAGAGTTTGCTTAATATATTTAGGTGTTCTGATGTTGGATGTATATATATTTATGATTGTTTTCTTCTTGTTGTATTGAGCATCTTTTTGTTATATACTGGCCTTGTTTGTCTCTTTTTATAAGTTTTAACTTAATTTATCTGATAAAAATGTAACTATTACTGCTATCTTTTGATTTCTATTGCATGGAATATCTTATTTCATTAATTACTTTTGGTTTATGCATGTCCTTAGTGGTGAAGTGAGTCTTTTCAGGTAGCATATAGTTGAATCTGGCTTTTTATCTGTTTAACCACTTTATGTCTCTTGATTGATGAATTAGTTATTTATTCCAGTCTTTGTAGTCTGGGACTTTCGGTTACCATTCTGTTTTGGTGGGCTTTTTTAGAAATTCTGAGGCGACTGACTGTTGTATTCCTTTTTACTACTAGAGGGTTACCTTAGCCCAGGTGAGACATGAGTTGCTATGATTCTGCAGCTGATCCACAGAGAGCCTCCCACTTCTCAAGTCATTGAGAACTATGAACCATTGAGAACCATGAACTGGCTGTCTCCAGTTGTGGGAGAGCCAACTGTGCACTCATGTCACTGAGAACTATAAACCATGCGTCTTGTGACATGGTGCCCCTCTACAGACTAGTTGGTGAGACACCTCTGGCAGAAATGGAGATCTATTTCCAACTTCTTTGGGCTGAATACCACTAACCCTACCATCCTCGTTATTCCTAGCTGGTCTCATGTGGTTCAGCACTGCCAGTATTTGTGGTGTTCCCTGAGGGCCCAATCAGGACCGAGTCTTTCACAGAGAGATCCAGGATGGTAAAGAAGCCAATGTCTGCCTCTAGCTCACATTTTTTCAGTTTAGAAACTGGGAGTCCAGAAGACTTTTAATGTGTGACATCAAAATATCTTTGTGGGAAGTGTGTCACAGTCACAGAGAATCAATCTCCTTACCATCCAACTGCATTTTTGCTGATCTTGTGAGCCAAAGAAATTTCACACCTTGCTCCTGTGTTCAGGTTTTCTTAGCTCTAGTGAAGATAATGTGGGGGAGCTGTAGGCTCTTGGCCCACTAAAGATTCACTAAAAATCACTGACGTGGTGGATTGATTAATATGAGAAAAGGCATACGAATATATTTAACATGCATACACAGTAGTTTCCAGAATGAAGACCTGAGTTCCCAATGGGTTACAGCAACTTATCTGCTATCCTGAGGCCAAAGTGAGGAATGCAGACTGAGAGCATGGCCAGAAACAGGTAAATCAGGTTGAGTGGCAAGACAGTTTAAGAGAGAGAGAAAGAAGCTTGGCTGGCAAAGTTTGTATTGTTATATAGATGAAGCCTCTCTCAGAGAGAATAGATAATAAACGTTTCTGTTCAGATTTTTGAAGATGTCTGACTCTCAGTCTCCAATTGTGATGGTTAATATTGAGTGTCAACTTGATTGGATAGAAGGATGCAAAGTATTTATCCTGGGTGGGTCTGTGAGGGAGTTGCCAAAGGAGATTACCATTTGAGTCAGGGGGTGTGTAATGTTCCAAAAAAAGCTTAGATGTGTTTTCAAAATGGGGTAATAATACTAGTGACTTTCTAGGATTTAGTTAGCTTATATTAGCTGTTATTTTTTCTGAATGCCTACAATTTAATTAGTGAATCTTGGGGCACTATAACGTAGGAGACAACACAGGTTCTGGAGACTAAATGTCTTGATTTGGTTTTCAGCCTGGTTTTCTACCAGCTATGTGGTTTTAAAAATACTTAAACTTTCTCATGTTCAGATTTTTCATTTGCAGAGGAATGCTAGTATTAATCATACTTAGCTCATATGTTTATCAAAAAATGTAAGAATTAAGTGAGATAATAAATGAATGACACTGATATATCTAGCCCATAATAAATTTTCAATAAACTGTAGTTATTACTATTTAAAAATTATAATCCAAATAATGTCCCTAGAACAACATTATCTTTACATAAGCTCTTAGGTAAAGATAATATCTCACAGATATCAAAGAAACATACCTCAAAATAATATGAGCTATTCATTACAAATCCATAGCCAGCTTCAAACAGGCAAAAGCTGGAAGCATTCCACTTGAGAACCTGAACAAGACAAGGATGTCTATTCTCACCATTCCTATTCAACATACTATTGGAAGTCTTAGCCAGAAAAATTAGGCAAGAGAAAGAAAGAAAGAAAAGGCACTCAAATAGAATGAGAGGAAGTCAAACTTCCCTCTTTGCATAAAATATGATTCTATACCTAGAAAACTCCTCTTAGTCTGATAGCCTCAACAAAGTTTTAATATACAAAATCAATGTGCAACTATCAGAAATATTTATATAAACCAATAACATCAAAGCCGAGAGCCAAATCAAGAACAGAATCCCATTTACAATAGCCAAAAAAAGAATATAACATCTAGAGATAGGGCTAACTAGGTAGGTGAAAGATCTCTACAATGAGAATTACAAAACACTGCTGAAAGAAATCAGAAGTGACTAAAATAAATGAAAAACCATCCATGTACATGTATAGGAAAAATCGATATTGTTAAAATGGCCACACTGCCCAAAGCAACTAACAGATTCAATGCTATTACTATCAAACTACTAACACCATTTTTCACAGAATTAGAAAAAGATCATAAAATTCAGATGGAACCAAAATAAAGTCCAAATAGCCAAAATTTTAATAAGCAAAAAAAAAAAAATAACAAAGCTGGAGGCATCATCTGACCTCAAACTATACTACATGTCTGCAGAAACCAAAGCAGCATGGTAGAGGCACAAAAAAAAAAGTCATATAGACCCATGGAACAGGTTGGAGTACAGAGAAATAAAGCCACATCCTACAGCTATCTAACGTTGGCAAAGTCAACAAAAATAAGCACTGGGGAAAAGAATATGAAGGAATATAAAAACCCTAAAAGAAAGCCTAAGAAATAACATTTTGGGCATAGTTTTGGTAAAGCTTTTATGAAAAAGACTCCAACAGCAACAACAAAAACAGAAATTGACAAGTGAGACCTAATTAAACTAAAGAGAATCTGCACAGCAAAAAAAAAAAAAAAAAAAAAAAAACCATCAACAGAATAAACAGACAACCTACTGAATGGAAGAAAATATTTGCAAACTATGCAATTGACCAAGGTCTAAAATTCAGAATCCATAAGGAACATAAACAAATTAACAAGCTAAAAAAAAACCAACAACCCCATTAAAAATTGTGCAAAGGACACAAACACTTTTCAAAAGAAGACATACATGTGAGCAACAAGCATATGAAAAATGCTCAACATCATTAACCATTAGAGAAATGACAATCAAAAACAAAATGAGCTATCATCTCACATCAGTCAGATGACTATTACTAAAATGCCCCAAAATAACAGAGGCTGGCAAGTTTGTGGAGAAAAGGGAGCACTTATGTACTGCTAGTGGAAATGTAAATTAGTTCAGCCACTATGGAAAGCAGATTGGAAATTTCTCAAAAAACTTAAAACAGAACTGCCATTTAACCCAACAATCCCATCACTGGTATTCCCAAAGGAATATGTCTTTTTACTATAAAGACACATGCATGCATATTTTCCCTGCAACACTCCACAATAGCAAAGACATGGAACCAACCTAGATGCCTATCAACAGTGGACTGGATGAAGAAAATGTAGTACATATACACATTAGAATACTATGTAGCCATAGAGAAGAATAAAATCATATTTTTTGCAGCAACATGGATGAAGCTGGAGGCCATTATCTTAAGTGAATTAATGCATAAACGCAAAAACAAATAATGCACATTCTCACTTATGAGGTAAACAACGGGTACACACAGACACAAAGAAGGTAATAGTAGACACCAAGGCATACTTGAGGTTAGAGGGTAGGGGAAGGGCAGGATCAAAAAACAACCTATCAGGTACTATGTTCATTTCCTGTGTGAAGAAACAATCTGTACACCAAAACTTGGTGACATGCAATTTATCTATTTTCTTCTTCTGCATCTACTTGTTACCAAAAAGGAGTCCTAATCCAGATTCCAAGAGAGGGTTCCTGTATCTCATGCAAGAAAGAATTTGGGACTAATCCATAGAGTAAAGTGAAAGCAAGTTTATTAAGAAAGTAAAGAAATAAAGAATGACTACTCCATAGGCAGAGAAGCAGCGTGGGCTGCTAAGCTGCTTATACTTATTGTTACTTTTAATTATATGCTAAATAAATGGTGGATTATTCATGAGTTTTCTGGGAAATTGGTGGGCAATTTCTGGAACTGAGATTTACTCCCCATTTTAGATCATATATGGCAATTTCTTGATATTGCCATGGAATGTGTAAACTCATGATATTGGTGGGAGTGTATTTTAGCATGCTAATGCATTATAATTAGCATATAATGACCAGTGAGGACAAACAGAGGTCACTTTCATCACAATCTTGGTTTCGGTGGGTTTTGGCTGGCTTTTTTCCTGCAAACTGTTTTATCAGCAAGGTCTTTATGACCTGTATCTTGTGCCTGCCTCCTATCTCGTCCTGTGACTTAGAATGCCTAATCTCCTGGGAATGCAGACTAGTAGGTCTCAGCCTTATTTTACCCCTCCCCAGTTCAAGATAGAGTCACTCTGGTTTAAACGCCTCTGACATACTCTTCTATATAACACTTTTTATGACAATTAGAACTTTTGATCATCTCCCCACCTGTTAACTACAACCCATCTGTTGCTACTTCTAACTCCATAGTATATATTCAAAGTCAACCTCACATTCTATCTGGTTAACAAAGTCTACTGAGAACATGTCATCTTTAAGAATTTTGCTTGATTTTTAACTACTTTTGTTCTTATTACATATTCTATATGTTTGTTATGTTTTTCCACCTTCCTTTTTCAATGAATCCTCAAAAGCAAACTTTATCAATTAATTAACTTTTTGTTGACTAATCCTTATGCAGGTAACTTCTCCCAAAAGAAATTGTAAACCTTAGAGTCTGGAGACATGAATTTTTAACTATCATTAAGCTCATATAATGAACGATATAGCTAGATGCAAAGTGGTTACATTAGTAAGACAATGCAGGTCTCTACCACAATCACAATAGCTCACCCAGAGGTTTGTTTGAAGAAACGTGACTCTGACTATTGTGTCTGTAAGAAGACAAAATATAGAAATTCAATATTCTGCCAAATGATTAGCAGCAACTTTAATTATTACAATTGTGGGAAGAATGACCTTGACATTGATTTTATAGTAAAAATTTAAGAGATAATAAAAAGTTGATTTCTTGTGAGAAAGTGATTAAGATAAATTTATACTCAGAAATTTATGTATATTCCACATGAAGATTTATTTGTTTTAATAGGAAATTTATTATTTTAAAACTGCTCCGAAGGTAGAAGGCAAAACCTATAATAAATGGAACATTTTCATTACTAACCTGAAGTGACCTCAGGATTTATATGCGATTTACAGTGTGAAATATGTGTGTAAATGCTTCCAAAATCAGTGGTAAGAACTTTTACCATCAGCAAACTTCTAAGGTACTTTTCCTTAAGTTGCCATTAATATATAGAAATGAAGCTTAATTTTCAGTTTTTACTAGACAGAAGCAAAAATTGGAATAACAGCCTGCAGGCCAGTGCCTGCCTTTTGTATCCTCTTATCATCTTCTTCTACATCTCCTCCTTACAATAGCATCATTAATGCATTTCTTCACTTTTTCTGTTGCTATGGAGGAAATCAATAATAAATGATTGACAATAAAATGTCTCACCAACTGTAATATCCTTTCAAGGGCATTTATATTTAAAAGAAAGCTTAGTGTTAGAAGAGCAATAATTATCAGACTATAAAGATCTGATTAAATTGAATTAAAAAATTAAATTTAGGTTTCATGCCACATTTCAAATTTTCCTGGCAGATGTACTTTGCGGATGTGTGAAGGTGTTTTGGGTCTGCATATGAATTATATCCTTGAGATATTTCCAAAAAAGTACAATTAGTGTAATGTTATGTAGTAAACATTTACAAAACTAAGATTTTATTTCAGAAGTATTTAAAAATTTTATAAAAAATATTTTAATATTTTGAAAATATGTCCTTGTGTAATATAAATTAAGATATCTAACACTGCTCAAATGTCGTAATGAAAGAAACACCAAATAGAATTATTATCATTTTATGTCGAATGCTGGAAACAAGTGATGACATTTTCACTTTGTCCAATTAAACAGATAGGGCAATTTGCTAGATGTCATTTAATGTTTTCCTAAAAAATTATGCTATAAAATGATATGAAAGGTCAAAATCAGTCTGTGGTTAATATGTTCTTTTCTTCTGTGTAGTAATAAGATACAGTAAACATTACTTGTTTTCAAAAAAGTTTATTTAGAACAAAAAACAACTACTCAATAAAAGACAAAGAAAAATATTTGTATAGTCCCTCAGAGTAGTTTAAGATCATCTAAAGTGAAATTATATTTTAGGTAAATGGCAGTTTTAACAAAGTTACTAATTTATAAATGTCATATTTCTTGATCAGTAGAATATAATGTTGCCCAGACTAATTGAATCCTTACCATATGCATTAAAAATTTTTTTCTAGTTAATTATACAACTATCTTTTCTTAAAAGTAGATAGTGTTTTTATAAACTGTAATAAATTTAGCCAAATAGAATTAAATATTATGCTAATCTTTAATAAAATAAAAATTGAGATAAATATTTTATATTATTTGTAAAACAAAAATGTAACTGAGACAGTTCTCAATCAATTTAGAGGTTTATTTTGCCCATGACACAGCCTCAGCAGGTCCTGAGAACATGTGTCCAAGGTGATTTTATATACGTTTCATACATTGTACAAAGGATTATACATTTAGACAATGATTTGATACATTTTAGGGAGAAAGAAGTTACAGGTCAAGACATAAATCAGTACATGGAAGGTGTACATAGGTTTGGTCCTGAATGGCAGTAGTACATCTTGAAGTGGGGGTTGGGGGGCTTCCAGGTCATAGGTGGTTTCAAAGATTTCCTGAATGGCAATTGTTTGGAAGAGTTCTGCTCTACCCAGTGAGTTGAAATCAGCTTGTGTTCAGGTAAGGGAGAATTGTGGAAGCCAAGATTCTTGTTATGTAGGTGAAGCTCCCAGGGAGCAGGCATCAGAGAGAATAAATAAGTAGGTCTCTTATAAGACCTTAAGAATGCCAGACTCTCTGAAAAGTACTTACTAATAAGGAGATTCACTAAAGAATGTAAATTTTTACCACAAAGGCAGCTTTGCAGGGCCATTTCAAAATATGTTGAAGAAATATAGTTTAAGGTAAAATACTTTGATCTCCTTCAGGGACTACTATCTGTCATGTGATATCTGGCAGAGTTAGGTTGGAGTTTAATATCTTATTTCTGCAGAGTCTGCATTTTCAGTCAAGATTCGTTTTGATGTTAATTCTGATGAGTTGTGTCTAAATTCTAAAGGAAGGAAGGTATAATGAGGCAAATCTGACCCCCCCATCCCACTTCCCCTGAAAGGGAAAAAGCCTGAACTACTTTTTCAGGTTTTTTGGGGATCCCCATGGCTGAGAGAGGGATCTATTCAGTTGGTTGGGGTGCTTAGGATTTTATTTTTGGTTTACATGTTCCTCCAACTAATCAATGTAAATAAAAGTATATTCAGATACAGAATATATTTTCAATGTAGAACTGTCAGAATTTAATAATAATGTGAAATGAGAGCCATGAATGATTCTGAGATTTTTGGCCAAGCAATTAAAAAACGGAGTTACCATGACTAGCATGAATATGACCATGGGAGGAGGTTGTAACGGGAATAGGGGTGGGAAGAGAGATTCAGATTCAGCTTTGGATTTTGCATTATCGAGGAGGCAGTTTGAAATAGCAATCTGCTGTTCAGGAGAGAGGTCCTAAAGAGGTAGGCACTTAGAAGTTATGGAACTAGCTGAGATCACACAAGGGAAGATTTATGTTTAAAAAAAATATGAATGTAAAGGTCTAAGAATTGGAATATTTTAACATTAAGTAGTTCTGTTTATGAAAATAAACCTGCAGGGAAAATTTAAAAATAAGTGACCAGTGAGGTAGGACAAAAGCAGTAGAGTGTGACCTTGGAAGTGAAGACAATGTTTTAAAGATACAATAGTGAAGTATGATAAATGCTTTCACAAGTAAGAAGACTCAGATTTGATTACTGAGTTTAGCAAATGTGGGTCATCAGTGACGATGACAAAGCTGTTTTCTAGGGTGCAAAAGCCTGACTTAAAAAGGTTCCAAGAAATGGGAGAAAAGCAATTTGAAACAATGAACATCCACAATGTTTTCATGAGATTTACCCTAAAGAACGAAGTTCTTAACTTTAAATAGCAATTTATAGGAAAGTCTCGTACTTATTCTAATTTCAAAGTAATGATGATTATAAAAGACATTTTGCCATATTATGGTTGTGTAACATGATAAAATATTTGGTGGCAAAATCAGGATTAGACCTAATACTGTTTGTGATAGATTATTGGAATGCATAATTGAAATAAATGTGAAGTTTCAGTTAGTGGAAAAAAAGGTCAAGTTTTTTTTTTAATTATTTCTTTATCCATGTATATTAAACTCTAAAATTCTGTCTATGGTTCTCTTGTATGAACTCTATATTCAGAATTTCTACTAGAAAGGGAAATTGAGTGACAGCTGGAGGATGAAACCAGAGCAAGGTTTTTGTTTTGTTTCTTTTTTTTTTTTTTTTCCTGGAAGAGGACATTAGCAGCTTGGATGGAAAATAACAAATTTAGAGAAATATCAAATTTGGAACAAAAACTAATCATTTGAGAGCCAAAGGTGGGAATTATTAGAACATATTCATGAGTATATTAGGCATTCAAGTGGAGGAGTCAGCCTCAGCAGGTGCATGGGCAGTAGTAGGAAAAATGGCAAGAATATTGGACAAAGATGCAGGCTCATGGTAGCTTGTAGAATTTCTCTCCTGATTTAGTCAATTGTCTCAGTGAAATAGAAAACAACATGAATAGGGAAGAGTGCAGAGTGGAGACTGGAAAGAAGGTGTTAGAGATTTGAAAACAGAAGAAAATTAAAAAATATTCTTTCAAGACAGTAGAAAGTTGGAAGAACTAAATATAGTGTGTCAGTATTAATGAATTTACATTGGGAAAAATCTGCAGGTTTTTTTTCTATGTTTTTCTTTAGCTAAGTTTAGCTGCTCAGAAGTCAATGCATAGTAGTTGAAGAGTTGACCTTAACCAAAGTTGTCTATTTTTAATCATCATTCAGTTATTCATACAATAAATATTCATTAAACACCTATCATATGCTGGTAATTCTAAATACTAGGAATACTGTTGTAAACAAGATGATAAAGTCTCTGTTCTTGCAGAGATCATAAATGGTTGGGGAACAAGAGAAGTAAACATTTTAAAGTGTAATGATCAGAACACTATGCAAAATAGGTATTTACCTATTTTAGGAATGTAAATCTCACCAAGAGGTTAGGGAAGATGTTCCTAAGGTAATTAAGCTCTGAGACTAAAAGACTGCACAGTCATGTTTAGTAAAAGGTAGGGAAAGAGAGTGTCATTAAATAGACAGAGGAAATAAAAATACTTTTGTCTATTTATTTATTTTCAATTTCCTCTGTAAGGTGCCATACTGGGTCTTTTCAGCTGCCAAAGTATGACATTTGATTTGTTTTGAAAATGTATATAGAAATATGAAAAACCTCCATCCAATATTTATGTTTATGCAATCACTAATATGCACAACTTTTTGCATATACTGTTCAATTGTATAAAAAATAGTTTTGCTCTCTATATATTCACCTCCCTTCCCACACACATCCGCAAATCCTCTTAGCTAATGCTCTGGGGATGAGTAGGGCAAAGTTTCTACTTATATGAAGTCTATAGTATAATCATGATCTAGCCCCTAGAGAAATATTTACTAGTTTCTATCTTCTCTGTGTAGCTCTTATTACAATTTAATGTATGCCATGTTCACTAATTTATTACTAATTTTTTAATTTATATATTGTCTGCCTCCTCCCAACTACAATATAAAGAACTGAACCAAGGTGTCTCTGTTTCTGATTGTATCTCCAGTGCCTGGAACTCTCCTTCAGTTAATAAATATCTCCTTTTCAATAAATATCTATTGAATGAATGGATGAAATTACTCATATTTGATATTTGTGAATATAGAATCAGCTATAGGTAAAATTATCATTCACTTCCTATTTAAGATGCAAAATTTCTTTTGTAGAAGAGTCCATAAGAAAAATAGGGAGATTACACTCAGTATCTGCTGTTATGTCTGCTTAAATTGAAGAATTGTTGTATAAGAAGTGGCTCTCTTCAGAGCTTCCTTGCAAGTTTGTGAGTTCAACTTCCTTGTGAGTTTGTGAGTGTAAGTTTCCTTGTGAGTTTGTGAGTTCATGAATTTGGTTGCCTACTGTGTACCTATAAATATGTAGACAGTACTTTCTTCCAGGGATCTAAACCCACTCATTCTTAGATGGTATGACTGATGATCTACAATTTGTGCAAATAATTAAGTGGAATTTCACAGAATCAGGGCCATTAGCTTGTACACATCAGGCTGTTGCTAATATTATCTTTGTTTCCATGATTATACTTGATATTATTCAGTATAATTTTGTTACTAAGTTTTCTCTTGGATTTCCTCTGCAAAACTTTTTTCTCAAAATGATACACTACTTATATTCTGACTACTAAAAATTTGTGTGCTTTTCTTTTTCTTTTTTTTTTCTTTTTGCTAGATATGAGGATCTCACTGTGTTGCCCAGGCTAGTCTCGAACTCTGGAATCAAGCTATTCCGCCACTTCAGCCTCCACAGTGCTGGGGTTACAGGCATAAGCCACCATGACCAGTTTAGTTGCTTTTTTTTTTCTTAACTCTAAGATAAAATGTTCTTTCTTGCTGTAGTTTACGTTGTTTTCCTATTGTCTTTATAAGTGACTATCCCATGCCTTCCTTTTAATACTCTCAGATACGTAACAGTAATTAGTTGTTGGTTTTTTACTTGTGCATATATGCCTTGAGAGAGAAAGCAATATATCAGGGCTTAAAGTGAATTGATAAGCCAAAGTCCTATTCCTTGTCATTCTTTCTAGCTAAGAATGCTTCATAGCAAACATTGTTTAAGCTGCTTTAAAACTCTAAATATGACATCTGTAGCATGTCTGAATCTTGTAGCCACTTCAATACTTCTAAAATTCTAAATTCTAGAGAAATGAATAATCATTTAATCATCCAATAAGAAGTAGAGTGAATTGGTATGAAACCAATAGATCAAAAAATAATGGACACTTGGGGGAAAATTATATAGCACTTACTTGCTGCAGAATATGTTGTCCATAGCCAGGTACATCATTATCATCATTATCATCATCATCATCATCATATTAGCAAAGGAGCTATGACACATTTGTCTATATGCCCGGGGCTTTGTGACATTCTAAGCTGTATTGTGAGACACAGATTTAGATTTTGCATTCTTTTACAAACATCTCTGCTGTCAGAATCCTGACCAAGCAGCAAATAATTAAAAGAGTGACATCAGAACTGAAAAGTAGTTGTTTCTCGACCAGAATTATTTATTTGTTAAGTGTAATAACACTTTAATGGATTGTATTTGAAGCTAAAATTTAAGTTTTATCTGTATCAATTGTCTGTGCATTTTGAACTAAATGCACTATTTACAAAACTAATTTTTCCTGAATACGCTGAAAACTACACTAGCTTTCCAAGGTTCCGGGCTTTCTCTCAGAAAGTAATTTATTCACATATAATAAATTAGTTCATAAAATGCTCAAGTTTTGATAGAATATACCTATATATGTTTTTTGAAAGAATATACCTGTATATGTCATTTCTACCTCTAATGGTTTTCTATTTTAAAACAAAAATTTTGCGAACACAAACAGTAAATACATATATCTAAATAAATTTTAGGAAAATAACTAATGTGTAGAGAAACCAGAACATTTAAAAATAAAAAAGAGAAGAAAGTAATTTTACTTTCCCTAACTTCCTTTCTTTCATATTTATTTTTGAAATAAACAAAATATTTTTGAATTTAAGTAAAATTTAAAGAAAGGAAGTTAGGGAAAGTAAAATTAATCAAGTCAGAAATGAAGGAATCTAGAAGAGGTAATATATTAAAGATAACTGTCAAAGCACTTTTAGAATTTTAAAGAAATGTTCCTCGCTCCAGAACGTATTTGACCCTCCAGCTACACAGGTTTCTTCACACTTATGCCACGTGCCATCGAATTGCTTTAAAGTAATGGTAAACCTAAGGAGAAAATTACTCTTTAGGCCAATATTGGTCTAAAGCCCATTCAAATTCTTGTCTTACTGTCCTGGCATGTGCTCCTACTTCTGCTCTTCCTTTTTTTTTTGAGACGGAGTCTTGCTCTCTTGTCAGGCTAGGGGGCAGTGGTGCGATCTCGGCTCACTGTAACCTCCGACTCCCGGTTTTAAGCGATTCCCCTGCCTCAGCCTCCTGAGTAGTTGAGACTACAGGTGCCCACCACCATGCCCAGCTAACTTTTTTTTTTTTGTATTTTAGTAGTGACAAAGTTTCACCATATTGGCCAGAATGGTCTGGATCTCCTGACCTCATGATTTTCCCCCCTTGGCCTCCCAAACTGCTGGGATTACAGGCGTGAGCCACCGCGCCTGGCCCTGCTCTTCCTTTTATCTCTTTGAATAGTATTTCTTTTTCAACTGCAAAACAAAGATCTTGCAGCATTTCCTGGAAAACTTCAAACTTGTTTTGGCTATCCATCGTTCTCTTCTCCAACCGGGCAGAAAAAAATTGCAGTTATTGAAATGTCACTTCAGACATTCCAGTCCTTTCACAAAGCTGGAAAAGTGATTAAAGGCAAATGGTAAATAAACCCTTAAAGCTTCTAAGCCGTTATGGATCCATCTCCACAGCTTCCAATGACTTCTGTTTGAAAGAAGCTTCAGAATAATTCCAAATCAATAATGGGCAGGGCTGCAATGAAATGATATCTTGGATTGTATTGTTTGGCTTTTCTTGCTATTTTGGAGACCCTGAAAATGAAGGACAACTAAACGTGTTCTTAGCTCCTTGTGAAAAAATGGAGTTTAATTGTTTGTTATTAAAGTGATGATATTTTTCAGGCCCGGGTCATCAGATGCAGAAAATATGTGAAATTTTCCACAATACTTTAGCCATAATAAAAGAGAAAGGACTGATTATTAGAATTTTGTTTGTAGTCAGTGCATTTGTAAATCAATTTGCCACGTTTTTAGTTTGAATACTCTTCTCACTCCAGTTAATGGCTTTCCTGATGTCATTAGAAAACTACACCTTTTTATTATAATGATTATTACCAACTAACCACCTAAATTTCTATTGGAAAACATTAACTAGAACACATGTGGATAGCAGCTTGCTTTTCTGTGAATATCCTAAAGTGCTGGGGTAAGGCTGCCACCTAGTGGAATAACAGCAACACTGGTGAAATAAAAGATCATCAGGTTAACGACAATAGCTATACCACGGTTTTCACATATCCTCAAGTGCTATAATTTATGAAAAAATAATAATAATTAAAAAGTAGTATTACTTATTTACCCTGAAATATTAGGGAACTTGTTTTCTTTGAGGTGTATGTGTGTGTTTGTAAGCAAAACAAGCAGGAATGTGAAAATTACGATTATTCAAGACCATGAAAATTAAACTTGTCAAGTAATGAGTAATTTTTTAACTAACAAATAAGAAAATAATATCTCTATTTTTGCTCTTGGTGTTTTCCTATTTTTCTCAAGGAGTAATATTGTTTTAAGACCCTTATATACAGTTAAGTCCAATACAGAAAAACATTGAAGAACCTCTGCCTTCCCATCTAAATCATTACATTTCCTCATCTACCTCTCAAAAGCAATTTTGTTAAAGAATAAAGGTGTTTCTTTCAGAGTCTCAAAATAAGTATGCAAGGGTGATGCCAGCTCCTTGGGTGTAAGAAATGGTTCATTCATCCTTATTTCCAGCATATATAGAACTTGGAAATTAAAAGATGTTTCAGCAAATTATTGGTACACGTTTATGTATACATGGTTTGAAATCTTTAAGAGGCTTTGTAAAATATGTGCATTGTAAAATATCACAGTACCTGCACATTTTAAGTATACAGGAATTTTATTAAGTTAGCTATATGTGTGTGATACATATAGAGAGGACAGACAAAAGACAGTATATTTCAACCCTTTAAAAACATTAAATTTCTGGATGTTTTAATTGTACAATTTTATAAACATTACATAATTATAATATGTTATACATGATGCCATAATGATCAAAGAGCACAATGATTGTAGTGTGTAGTAAATCTTATAACAGTCTTTGGAATTTTATTTGTTTTGTTAAAATTATACCTAAAAACTGAAATAAATCACATTTTAAGAAATTTGGGGGGTCAACTGCTTAGAAATGTCTAAGGTTATCTAGTTTTGACAATTATTTGTGAATATTGACTCTTCTAGTCCTTCTTTGTATTATAATATAGTTATTTTAATTAAATGATAATTTTAAAGTGGGAAAAATATTAGGCTGCTACATCTCTATGCTACCACCACATTCAATCTTTTGTAGACTCCCCAGCTTGAGAATGCCATCTCTCATTTTAGAGATTTCTACTTTGTATATGATCAAGGCCAAAATTCTTGACAAACCATGTAAGGGCTTTCATCACTTGGCTCCTACCTGCTTTGGTATCTTAAACTCCAACATTCCCCAAACCTACACACAACACAAGTCAGCTCACAGAGAGCTCTGTTTTCCAGTCAAATTGTGGAACATCTCCTACTGTATTTTGTCCTGTTGCTTCCTCTCAGCCTGACAGCGCTGCCTCCTTTGTTGAGCAAAAGCCAAGCTTATTGAAGAACAAAAGTAAGGGATGCTATTGTCAAATGAAAAGGAAAGTAGATTCTAACCCCGATTCCTTAGAGTTACATGGCCTTTTATAAGTAATGTATTGTCATTGCATTTCAATTTCCTCAAGGTTTTAATTGTTCACTCAGGAACAATATGCTTGTGTAAAGGGGTTGGAAGAAAATAAATGCTCATTAAATGCTACACACATTGGTCTCTTACCAAAATTTGTTTTCCGAGTAACTTTCTGTGCAAAACTCTCTCTGAGCTGGTGAAACATTTTAGCAAAATGGGCCACAAATCTTTTGAGATACTTTTATTTATTATTTACTTAAATATTTGTATATGTCTTCTTTGAAAAATATAACATTCTTAGGAGGAAGAGCCTTGAGAGTTCAATTTACTACCATATTCCTAATGGTTAGCACATATTCGATGCTCACAAAGATGAACTGCCCTCTCCTCCACTGCTTCATAATGGTCACGGTGTCTCTTCTCTAGGTGTAAGAAGCACCTAGAAACATATTTTGGAGCATTAAAATTGGGAATAAATTGTACTTTTAACAAAATGAACTGTAATTATATAAGAACATGTTTATAGTGGATTACAATCACAAAAAGGATTGAAAGCTTTGCTTTGCCTCTCATAAAGTTTAAAAGAGGCAAATTGCAAAATTAGCCTGCAGGAACTTTGAAAACATCTCCATATACCATATTTCTGCTCTGCAGAGCTTCCAGTTTTTAATGTCTAGTAACAAATAACCTATTATTTATACAGAACAATCATCTCACAATCTGTTCACTTGTTTTCATATAGTTACTATTTTAAGTCAGGCACTTTCCACTTCCCACTTCCCAAATCTTGTACCAAACTCTTACGTTTCCACAATTTTAAATCAGATATTCACGTCTAATTTCTGCCTCTCCATTGTGAATAAATGTGAACCTGGGAAAGTCAATCCTTCATAATGAATCCCAAGTGGCTGAGACTAAAGTCAAATACAACCAAATGGCTGTTTGCTGACTAGAGGTTACACACATACTCTGAATTCCCAGAAAACCCACTACTTCTGTTTAACTTTGGGACTTTCAGAACTCACATGACCAACTAATCAGAGTGCATCTTCCTTGACCAATCATGGCTTTCCAAGTTTGGATGCTTCATTTGAATAAATGAACCTGATTGGGAACCTGGGCTGGAACTTTTTCTTTAAAAATCAAGCCCTGCTTTTTTTCTCTGGAAAGCACCTTCCTTTTACACCAAAGCTTTTCTTCCTGGTTTGCAAACTGTTCACAGGAATAAAGTCTTCCCTCCAAATTCTTTCTGATGGAACTTTTGTTCACACCATTAATAACCCCAGATAATATATCTAACAGAATATTTATCCTTGTTCCAGTGTGCTTTTAGTGTGTTTGTTTTCTTTCAGGTTGAAGATCTTTATTCTGACTCAGAGTCAGGTACTCTATGCAACAGGTCTTGCCATTCCAGGAGCTGGCATGAAAACAACAAACAATTTGTTATTATTAATAATTCTCTAGCTTAATGAAGAAACTAAACTGGAGAAACAGCACATTAGTGTGGTTTAAGCTTGAGTTGTGGCATAAAAACAGAATTTGAACTCCAGATTCGCAAATTACTAGCTTTCTGCATTTGGTCAAATTACTTAACTTCTGTAAGCCTCATTTTCCTCATTAATAAAATGTAAATACAAATACACTGTATATTTTGATGTTATTGTTAGAATTAAATGAGAAACAACTATGTGGATTGTGTATAGTACAAAGTCTGAAGTGTAGCGTGTGGTATAATTGACTACAATGTAGTGCACTACTGTTATTTACATAGTAATGAATGTTTTGATAGTGTTATTGTTTAAATATCCCTAAGTCTAAGCTTATTGAACTTTCATATTGAAAAATATGTGAAAATATGCTTTAAAAATTTTGATGACTATATCTACTATTTCACTTGTTTAACATTAGTAATAATAGCAATTTTTAGAAACTACTAACCAACTTTATCAACAGAAGCATATTATATTACTCTACCTTAGTAACCAACTCATGAGATAAGCAGAGCACGTATTAATATGCTTTTAAAATAAAAGAGAAAAAAAGTGTTCAAAAAGCTGCATATGTTATACAAAATTACAGGTAAAGAATAGAACCAAATTTTTCTGTTGTCTAGTAACCCAAGTTATTTGGTTTTAATATTATATATGTATTTTTCTATTTAAAATAAAATTGAACATTTATTTCTCTAATACTTGTTTATATAATTTCAATATATTAACTTATTTATTATCACAAAATGTAACTTAACCAATTAAGTATTTGTATTCTCTCCAGTTTAAGGGATGAGGATCTTTAGAAATCGAGGAAAATTACCCTAGGTCATTGACCCATTATGAAGAAAATACAAGATCTGAGCCACATAGTCCAACGATAGAACTAAACTTTTCAGTATTATGGTATACTGCTTATTATAAACCCATGGAAACTTTATTTCCCATGCTGGCATTATTTGAAATTAAAAATTAAATCATGGGACTAAAATCAAAACATTGAATCACTGCCAATCTACAACTGAAACAAAGCAGTGATAATTTTCTAAAAATGCTCTCTTAAATTGCATGTGCAAACTGTGAGTTTATGATTATGGCCCCATTTGAGAATTGCCAATTTACAGAGCTGTGGTATATACTTAAATAAAAATCTATACTTAAAAGTAGTTAAATATTATCTGCATTTACACAGTGGCAATTACTAACTACAATAGTGTACAGTAATTCAAATGCAAATATAGGGTTATCTCAAGGTAACAAAACTAGTAAACTATGTCTTCAGTCACACATTGAATTAGAAAACAAAGAGTACAGTGAATACTCTGGAGGCATCAAGCATGTGCTGTTGTCTAAAAAATAAAAAATATGGAAATGCTGTTTAATGAACTGAGGCCATTCTTTAAATCAAAAGAGTTATCATTTGGAGTTTGAATTATGCAAGTCAAAAAAGTATTCTCTCAATACATATCTGACAGAAATGAATATGCTTTATCTAATAGTCAGCAGCTCCAACTCTTATTATCCAGGGGAACTAACAGAAAGCACAAAAAAGGCAGACAGTTGCTAAATGCATATAAAAATACAGCTCTTACTCAAATTAACTTAATTTTACATTTTGAGAGTTTTAAGAGGTCTCTATCTAAGAACTTTTACTTAATGCTCACAACTACCCACTAGATTATTATTATCCCTGTTTTCTAGAAAAGAAATTCTGACTTATGAAACAATAAAATTTTTTAAATGAATAAATGCAAATATAAGGATAGACATCTGGTATATAATACATGTAAGATCGAAACTGGTATCATGGCTGGGCACTTTTCAACCCAAAAGCAGATCTAAAATTCCCCAGCAAAGACATCCAAAAGATGATCAAAAGCAAATAAAGTAAAAGCAGAAGTGAAAGCAGGATAAATGGTACTTTTGCCTAAAATTTTCCTTGAATACAAATTCAATAAGAGATTAAAATATTGTTTTAAATTTATTTATAGGTTTTTTTATTCCCGATTGCTTATTGTGTTTTATCTAGTCATTCAGAATATTCTAAACTCAAATAACAGAATCAGAATTCCCAGGGTAACAAAATGGGGAGAAATACAAGTTTTAATGAGAATATACTCACATATTTATATGTTTTATAGGGATGTATATATATTTTATGAGAATATATATGTACATATGTATGTAACAGTAAGAATAAGAAAGAAAAGTTTCTTTATGTAGTTTCCTATTATAAACACTTCCCTTGGGAGAAAAAAAAACTGACATACAAGTTATTTAGAAATACATTTTTAAACATTTGTTATTTTCTGGATACCTAATACTTAGTAGCATAACTAGGAAATCATGGCTCTATCTGTATGTTCTGCAACCATTCATTTTGAATTTTAAATTAAATTCAGTCAAAATTAATAAAGAGAAAAGTAAACAGTGCATTCCAAATGTAGATAAAATAGAGCATGCATGTTGTAATTAGCACGTGTCTGCATGAAGTCTGAGATGCTGCTCTGATTAAGGGAAAAGATACTCATATGAAAGGAGATAGAGACTCCCCATCTTGATACAAGAGAATCACTACACTACTTCAAATAAGGCATGATTCTTAATTTTCAAACAGTGAAATTGAGACCAAAGAAATAAAGTAAACTCTCAGATAATTTTGTGCCTTCTAAAAGGCTGTATAATGTTGATGAAGGGACAAAATTTTTATCAACTGAAAAATGACTCAAACACAGATTCTGTAACAAGCGCGTTTTAGAATTAAAAAATAATTAAAACTTACTGAGCCTCAGTGTGTTCATCCATATAATGGAAACTATATTAGCTTCTGTATAGGATTGTTATATAGATTAAATAGAAACAAAAGTTATACAAACTTATAAAAAGGTCTACAAAGTAAAAAAAAAATCAGTATTCTTTTCTGCCTTCTTTCCTAAGAACTGAATTTTCTGGGTATAAAAAAGATTGCAAAATGCTTTCTACAGACTGGTGAACCTTGACAGCGTTCTTCATGGTTGAAGTTATATAAAATTTCTAAATGGACACAATTATATATAGTTACTGAGTTTCCTTTTGGAGAAGGAGTCCCGCTCTGTCACCCAGGCTGGAGTGCTGTGGCGCAACCTCGGCTCACTGCAACTTCTGCCTCCTGAGTTCAAGCCATTCTCCTGCCCCAGCCTCCTGTGTAGCTGGGATTACAGGTGCTCACCACCACAACTGGCTAATTTTGTATTTTTAGTAGAGACAAGGTTTCTCCATGTTGGTCCGGCTGGTCTCGATCTCCCAACCTCAGGTGATCCGCCCGCCTCAGCCCCCCAAAATGCTGGGATTATGGGGGCGAGCCACCACGCCCGGCCCTGAGTTTTTTTCTGAAAGCAATATCACCATAGGCTGCGTTGGCTCGTGCCTGTAATCCCAGTGCTTTGGGAGGCCGAGGCAGATGGATCACCTGGAGGTCAGGAGTTCGAGAGCAGCCTGGCCAAAATGGTGAAACTCCGTCTCTACTAAAAATACAAAAAAAAAGTAGCCAGGTGTGGTGGTAGGCCCCTGTATTCCCAGCTACTCCAGAGGCTGAGGCAGGAGAATCACTTGAACTCGAGAGCTGGAGGTTGCACTCAGCCAAGATTGTGCCACTGCACTCCAGCCTGAGCGACAAGAGTGAAACTCCATCACACACACACACAAACACCAGTTTTTTCTTCCAAAGTCTGTATAGCACTTATAGCACTTTTTATATATAAGAAGATTTAAGCATAGTTTAATCTTATTTTAATATAGTATTTCACAGGTGCATTTGTGCAGCAATTGTATCCTTACACACTTTCTATGTCAATTTCTAAAAAGAAGAAAATAATAATAATGATAAAACAAATATATACCAAGTAACTGAGTACTTACCCCTCTCCTAGTTTATCTCATTTAATTCTCAAACCAGTCCTACAATGTTAGTATTGTAACACTGTAATTTTCAAAATCTTGAAAATCTGAACCTCATACAAATATAAAGTAAGTATGTATAAATATTTTACTCAACTGATTCATACTGGAATCAATCATATGGTAAGGCTGGTTGAAAATACATTTGAGGATTTGAACGGTTATCAGTATTTTAATAAAATAATCTTAGAGTAAGATTGGTAGGCTAGGTATGGAACTGATTAATGTGTTTAACATCCTAGAAGCTAATAAACTGTAAATTTTGAGTACCTTTCCTATTGTAACAAAATGATTTGCATCTCTACCAAAAAAAAGTTTACAAGTTAACATGAAACTTTACTAATTCTGGGACATTAATACACAGTAAGCAGGAAATGAACAAAGTACATTTCCTAAATAATTAAGTAGTTCACGGATGTGCTGGTACTCCTGCACAGCCACTCGTACTTTAGCCTTATTTCTGAATTTATTTAGTCTCGCTTAACACTATTATTACAGTCATCTTGAAGGTAGTTAAATTAAGTTTTAGATGGTTTTTGTCAATTGTTCAAGTTTCATGCTTTATTAGTGTTGAAGACAGGTTTGAAACAGATTGGCTTATTCATGTGTGTTTGATTTTGCTCCAGAGCCTTACTCTTACCTATAACACTTATTTTTGTAGCCTAGGTAGAACTAATTTTCTGTGTATTTTATTTTACTCTATCCCTTACACTCATCTTTTTCTTCCCAGTCTCAATATGGTTACCCCGTATTATACTGTCATCAACAACTAGTTATTTCCAACATGGCTTCAATGAAATAGTACAGATAGAAGTTTTTCCGTGACTTTTTTGGTGAAAAAGCTGATCTTACCTGAACTCGTATGGCACTCAAATCTGACCTGAACTGATGTAAAGCTATCTAGACATTTTACTTATTTCACTTAGCATGAATTATTTATTTTGTTTTACTGTATAACTATTTATGTTTGTGAAGAGTACTGCTTCTAACACTAATGAATATGTCATTTAAAAGAAAAATCTGACTCAAGAACACATTCAGTCTCAGGATTTTAGGTAAAATTCCATGCCATGGTAAAGACACTGTGAACAAGAAAAAGGAATTTCCAGGTGAATTGCTCTGTGGCTTTCCAATAACTCACATTCTCAGGGAGCCTTTTTCTGATCTCTCTCTCCATCTATTTTCTTTTCGTTTTCTGTCATTTACTAATAGGTAATGTTTATTGAACTAGGACACATTACTATTCTTTACGGTTATATTACATCAGTAAGAAATGTATACTTGGTGCATTGTTGCAACTGATGGTCTGAATAAATGAAAGAATGAAAGCAGCTTACATGATTAATCTGTTTGCATTTTTGTAAAGCCTTCAATACTGGGACTTAGAATTGTTACCGTTAGCTAAAAAAAAAAAAACACAACAACTAATTACTTTAAGTTATCTAAGAAACTCTTACTCTTTCAAGTATCACACACCTAAATTAATTGCTATTTCATCTCTGTTCTATCAGTTTTTTTTTTTAATGACTACTGGTCACAAAATAACATGTTCTTTCCCAAAAGGTGTTATTAATGTATAGTCAACGTGCATAATGTGTAAAATTTGCTAAGGTTTAGCATGTGAATATACTCATGTGAATATTGTTATTTGCCAAGTTTTTGCAAATAACTAAAACTTGTGAATTTGCTAAATTTTAGCATGTGAATCTATAGGTGAAGGAAGCAGATCAGGTGCTTCCCATGCTTGTGTATATGTGCAGAAGGGAGGTGTGGATCATGACCCTAGTCAAGACGATGAAAATAACATCACAACGAAGATTTTTCTCTTGCCCCTTGGTAATAGCTACTTTCTTTTTCCTCTTTTCCTGATCCACACCTCCCTTCCACACGTACACACAAGCCTGAGAAGCACCAGATCTGCTTGCTTCACTATAGATTTATTTGCACTTTCTAGACTATCGTGTCAATGGAATTATAGTTTATATACATATTTTTTCTTCTTTTTGATATTTGCTCGTTATTGTATATATAAATAACTTTCTACTTTATTGCTTAGTAGTATTTCATTGTGGGAAATAACACAGCTTGCATCAGTTTACCTAATGATAAACATGCTCTATCTGCATGTATTGAAATGATTGTCTTTTTGTTTGTTTTACTCTATCAATAGAGTAAGCGACATTAATTTACAAATGTTAAACTGATTAAGTATTTCTCAGATACATCCCACCTGGTAATGGTGTATTATCTTTTCTATAAATTAATGGATTTATATTTTTCTTTTTAAAGAATTCTTGCATCTATTTTCACGAGCCAGTGCTTTTTATTTTTTGCAACTTTTTGCTTTTGTTATCTTTATCAAGTTAATTGCTCTCATTTTTTTCTGAAATATTTGGTAAAGTTTTCCAATAAAGCCACCTGATTCTGAAGTTTTCTTTGTGAACATATTTTAACTACAAACTTGTTTTAGTATAAATGGAAATAAAGATTATATATTATCTATTTTTTTGAATGGGTTTTAGTGGTATGTGTTTATCTTGAAACTGGCCTATTTAACATAACTAGCTGAATTTATTAGAATAAATTTGTTTATAATGATTCTGTACTATACTTGTAATATCTGTTGTGTTGACACCTGTCTCATTTCTGATATTGTAATTTCTTTTTTCTCTATTTATTTCTGATAACTCTGACTAGTGGTTTATCATCATTTTTAAGCTTCTCAAAAAAGCTAATTTTCGATAATTGTATTTTCTATTGTTTTTCTGTCTTATATTTCAATATTTTTTATTTCCCTTCTCCCGCTTATTTTGGGTTTCATCTGCTCTTTTTTTCTAGTTTGTTAGATAGAAATTGAGGTTGTTGATTTGAAGCTTTTCTCTTTTTCTGACATGGATATTTAGTGATATAATTATACCTCTAATTATTGTTAACTTATATTTCACTAATATTGACATGTCACATTTTTATTTTCATTCAGTCCAAAAATTTCAAATTTCTTTCTAAATTATATATCTAACTCATGGAATATTTAGTATTATGTTATCTAGTTCCTAAATACTAATATTTGGAGATTTTCAAAATATCTTTCTACTATTAAATTCTAATTCAATGAAGATGTCTGAGGGCAGAATTTTTATGATTTGCTAATTTTTATATTGACTTGAAACTTGCTTTCTAGACTATGAAGTATTCTACCTTGGTAAATCTTTCTTGAGCTATTAAAAATAATGTTATTTTTCGGTTATTGAGTAGAATATTCTATAAAAGTTAATTAGGTCAAGTGGATTGATGTCATTGCTCAAGTCTTTTATAGCCATACTGATTTTCTGTCTACTTATTTTAAGAGTTATTTAGAGATGGATATTTAATATTCTAAATATTTTTTAAATTAAAATATTATTCTTGTATTTCTATAATTTTTTGCTTTATAAATTTTGAAACTTCGTTATTGGGTGCCTAGTATTTAGGATTGATACATCTTCTTGATAAATTGACTCTTTTATCATTATAAAATGACCTTTATATCCCCCATAAAATACCTTTCTCTGAAAAAAAATTCAATATTCATTTAGTCAGTACAGCTTCCTTTGTATTAGTGTAATCATAAGATATCTTTTTTATCTTTTTATTTTTCATCTGTTTATATTTTACATTTAAAATTGGTTTCTCATAGGCAACATATAATCGATTCTTGAAATTTGTGTCTATTGTATAATCTCTGCTTTCAATTGGGGTGTTTAGATTATTTACTTTCAGTCTTATTATTGATATGTCTGGATTTAAATATACCATACAGTTATATAATTTGTACTTGTCTTCACCTTTCTCTGTTTATCTTTCTCTTTCTTCCTCCTTCAGCTTGAGTATTTTATGACTCTTTTTTATCTACTTTGTTGGATATTTAGTTAAAATTATTTTGCTAATATTAACAGTTGACTTAGAATTTATCATTTATATCTTTCATGTTTCATAATCTATTTTCAAGTTATGTTATAGCACTTATATAAGAACCTTAAAAATAACATACTTCTTTACTTTTCCGCTTCTGACACAGGAAAATGTATGTGGCTGACATACATTTTCATCCTTTGATTTTCTGCTTTATAGTTAATTTAAATTTAGAAAATATCAGATTCTTTCTATTTTCCTTTTTCTCTCTTCTCATTTGAATTCTTCAGCCACAAATATATGAGGCCACTTGAAACTTTCCCAGAACTCACTAATATTCTCCTCATTTTATTTCAATCTTTTTTCTCTGTTATTGTTTTTTTTTCTGTTTTTGCAGTTTCCCTTGCGGTATACATTTTCAAATTTATTAATGCACAAATATTCTATCTATTCTTTAGCAATATCTGATTTGCTATTAATCCTACTCAGTGTATTTTCAGACATTGTAGCTTTTTTGGTAATTGTTCTATTTGGATTTTTAAATATTTAACAAGTATCTAGCTTCTTAAATATATGGAATGAAGTAAGGGTAAAAGAAAAAACTTTATGCAAATTAAACTTAGCAGAGTTTATTTGAACAAAAAACAATTCATGATTGGACAACACTCAGAACTAGAAACATTGAGAGAGAGCTGCCCCGCAGTGTGAACAAAGAACTTTTCAAAGGTCAAAAACAGAAGCAAAGTAGAAAAGTCATCAAATTGGCCAAACCTAGTCATCTGTCTTATTTGGGCACAGTGTGATGAGTTGGCTGGCTGACATTTGCTGAAACCTGACTACTTCTGATAGGCTGGAACTCAGCTGTTTGTTATACTCCTAAATTAGTTTTTGGTTTATTTAAGTGCTAAATTTGATTGCAGATTGTTATGTAGAAACCCTAACTAAAGTTATAGCCTCTGGCTAAGGGCCTTCTACTTAATGAATTTAACAGAATTTAATTAAATTTAAATTTAATTTACAATTAATAATACATTATTAAATTTATTATTAATTAAATTGTATTGTATTAAATTTAATAATAAATTAAACAGAATTTAATGAATTTAATAAAAACATAATAATTGTTTTAAGGTTTTTGTCTACTACTTCTATAATCCCTGTTATTTATGGGTTGATTTCATTTGGCTAATTTTTCTCATAATTATGGACTTGTTTTTTTGTATACCTGCTAATGTTTAATGTGATGCTAGATATTTTGAATTATGGCTTGGTTGGCACTAGATATTTCTGTATTCTCCAGAATATTATTGAGCTTAATTCTTAGACCTAGTTCAGACCCTTTTGAGTCTTTTCTTTAAAATCTGTTATTAGGGTACAGAGTTTTTACTCTAGCGCAAATTTTCACCAATACTGAGTATTTCAAAATACTTCTTAGCCTCTACCCAGTGTCCCATAAATTATGAAGATTTTCACTCTGGCTGATGGCAAAAGTAACTATTCTTTGTCTGTTGAGGTGTGGGTATTGTTCTGTCTACTACTATTGATGATGTCAGATATGTTGCTTTTAAAAAATGAATGCATATTTATGTTAACTAATAACCATGTTTTGCTGGTTTTAGGGTTTCACTTGTGTATACCACTCTTCTCTGATTTCTTACATTAAAATAAATTATTGGTTTAAATATAGAAAATTTATATATCTAAAGATTATATAAATAGTAAATAAATACCATTCATTTCCAAAAAGTTGTTCCACACTTAAGAAAATATTGTCTAGTTAGTTAAAATTGAGTGTAAGAGAAGGAATTTGAAATCTTTGTCTGATATATACATGTTATATCAATGGAAGATCCAAGATCAAATTAAAAATAACCTGATTTCTCCTTCATCATTTTGTCTAAAAATTAGACTAACTTCTTAGATCATGTATCTTGAGTGTTTTCCCAATACCAAGAAAAGGCAATCATAACAAAAAACTAAACTATATAGCACTCTGCTCTTTTGTGTGGGTGGATGATTTTAATCCTAAATAAAATGAAGAGTGAAGGCATTGAGATGATCAAAGACAGGTAATTCAAGCCTGCTTTTCAGAAACCTGAATCTTGAGAGTTAAGAGCAAAAAAAATAATTCCACAAGCTAATTTCTTTGTATCTTTTGTCTTTGTGCCTATTCAATTTCTCTTTTTGCATGTGTTTACATTTACATTTATTTATTTGTTCTCATTTTGTAATTTTCCATTGTGCTTTAAATTTGTTTTGTCCTTTTCCAATTGTTTCTTTCCCTGTGTGTCCTTTTCTTAATTTGCCATTCTCTTTATCTGGTCTTTGCAAATACTCATCTTAAATCTGTATAATTGCACTGATTTCATCATAAAAAACAATAAATATTTATCCAAAATAAGGTACTGCCTTAAACATTAGCTTCAAAAATTAAGTAGATTGAACTATTTTAGTGATAAAATGGAACCAGCTGTAGTAACCACATTTACTTTTATCTCTTTTTGTCTAAGCTAATGAATCTTCTGCTGAAATCCAACTTTAATTATTGGTTTTCCAAGAATCGAAGAAATTATCATTTTAAATTAGGTAGCAAAGAAATCTTTATTTAAAACAAGCAAGTCAGAGAAAGTAGATCTAATATTTATTCCCAAAGTAGTTTAGCTAGTCCATTTCTACAGCACAGCTGTTTTCTCCATCATAGTTAATTGATCTAGGAAGAGAGACAGTAATGGTAAACTTTTAAGCAATATCCTTTTGGAGAAATTACCTTAAAATAGATATGATTTCAAAAATAAATTAAGGTCTTTTTCTTCTTTTAGGAGAATTCATACCAGTTTGACACCATTTTAAAGTGTCATTAAACTGCATCTTCACACAATGACAAGGGATGTAACTATTTAGCAACAATATCTCAGAAAATATGCTTAAAAATATTCAGTGAAGTTTTGTTTATAAAATGAATAAAATGTTTGAATAAATGAGCCAAAAACAACATAGAAAATAATCAAGGCTCACTATTGTCTCATTATTTATATTTGCTATCTTGACCCTATATGCCACCCAAAAATATATTTTAGTATCCTAGGTATTACTTATTGGCCTGCATTTAAATTATTCCTGTGGTAATTGAATTATATATACATAATATATATATTATAATTATATATGAAAATTTATAAAATTTCTATAAATATAAATTTTTATATTTACATAAATTAAATTTTATATAAATTAAAAGTTTATATAATTATATACAGTGTGTGTGTGTGTGTATATATATATATATTTTTTTTTTTTTGAAACAGAATTTCGCTCTGACCCTAGGCTAGAGTGCAGTAGCATGATCTTGGCTCACTTCAACCTTCCCCTCCCAGGTTCAAGTGATTCTCCTGCCTCAGCCTCCCAAGTAGCTGAAACTACAGGTGCGTGCCACCATGCCCAGCTGATTTTTGTATTTTTGTTAGAGATGGGGTTTCGTCATTTTGGCCAGGATGGTCTAGATTTTCTGACCTCATGATCCGCCTGCCTCGGCCTCCCAAAGTGCTGGGATTATAGGCGTGAACCATCACGACCAGCCATGAATTATATTTATTTTTATGATTTCTTCAAAGTATTAAATAGAGAGGTGGAATAAATAATGATTGTTCAAGAGTGGTCATATTTCAATCAATATAGGTAAATTCCATATGCCATTTACGTCCCTACTACAAGGCCAGGCAATTACTCCATTTTTGCTCCCAGATTACACTGGCAAATCTCAAGGACACCACATGATGTACAGCAAATACTCCTTAAAACTTGACAGTGGACTTTTGTTCTTTTCCTTTGTTTTCTTCCTAACTTGAACATTCCTTGCATTGATCAGTTTAGCTTCAGGAAATACTTGGCTCAATAGTATAAATTTCCTTTGTTTGAATTTGAAAAACTAAATAATGATTCTTTACCTTGTGGTTAAACTCTAATCCCATAGAAGGATGTCCTCAGACAATCGTCCCATAAAGCACACCTTGGGTATAAAGTATAATCCTGCACTATTCCAGGTGAAAGACATGGTAAGCATCTATCCTTTTTATCCCCATAATCCTCCCCGTGCTTGTAAACCATAAATTAAGAATGCAAGATTTGCTGTCACACTGCTTGTGTTCGAATCACAGTTCAACCAGCTGTTTGCTATATGACCTTGGACAAGTTACAGAAAGTCAACTTTTCTGTGACTCAGTTTTCTTATCTCAAAAATGTGGATGTTAACATTGCTTATTACAAAGAATTGTTGTAAAATTAAATTAGTTAATGCATGAACAACAACTTAGAATAGTGTATATTGCACAATAAAGTCCATATGAGCTTTTGCTATTATTATTATTCCTGTGGTAGGGTTTCTAGTTTATTCTAGTGTATGAACATCATTATATATTATATAGATTAAACACATTATACACCTCTATAATTTAGCTATATGAAAACAAGGAGACACCATTCATTTCTTCCATAGAGATTCACTACAAATTATACTAGGGACATGTACTAAAACAATGTGGCATAAATAAAATTGGACAAGGTAAAATCATGTACAATAAGCTTATCTCCAGGTGAACCCTAGATTTTACTTTGTCCTTTGGAGGTACCATACAATAAGTTACCAACATAAGCAAATATTTCCCTGGTCACTTTAAATTTAAAAGAAGGATATTGTCAACAAAAATTTTGGCACAGGCTTAACACATACTATGTGCTGAACAAATATCAGGTTTCTTTCTTTTTTTTTCTTTTACCCTGGGAATATATAAATGAAAATCATAGGTACACATTTTCCATTTGACCTGGCTCATCATCGGCATTATTGACACTAGGCATTGTCTGCTTATTCCCCAAAATAAAAACTACAGATTAAAGGAGGATGGACAAATGAGATTTGCACATAGAAAGCAATGCAATGGAAAGTAGAGTAAAATATAAGGGAGGAAGTTTGAGGCAAAAGAAAGAACCAGGGGTCATATCGACCTTCAAGAGTACAATTGCTGTGATACTGCACATTGAATGATGGAGGTCAGAACTAGTGTGGTGGCAATGACAATACTAAGGGAGAATGTTCATCATATTCATGATAATTCTGAAGTTCAGACTAGGAAGATTTGGGGAACTGAAAAATAAAATTGGTGATTTGTAATTATGTTGAGTTTTTAATGATGCTTTGATAACCAAACATAATCATCGTGAAGGCAGTTGGCCTGGAACTGAAGTGAAAATATAAAAGGAGGACCATAATACTCATCATTTCCTACAGAAATATGGCAAAAAAGAAGAGTCCAGAAAGAATAAGACTTAGAATTAGTGTATTGTTCAAATTATAGAATCTATTGAAGGTTGTCCTAGGAATGAAAGCATGATTAGCAATATCAGAAGAAAAATAGAGAAAAGGTATGAATTAGCCTTGCACAGAGAACATGTTAGAAAACTTTGGTATGTGAAATAAATTCACTTTATTTTGGAAGATATTTCTCATCATAGGTATATGTAGTATAAAGGACTAATATACATCATCTGTAATTGGCATTTTAAAGGAAGGCAGGAGAGATATATTTACTAATTTGGGAACTAAAAGTAAATTCAGACTTAAAATGCAACATAATTTATAAACAACTAACTTACTCTTGGAAAGAAACATAATATCCTTATAATTTCCAGTCTTAGTTAAAGTGTTGAGTGCTGGAAGTCACTATTTAGTCAGTTCCCTGACATTATTAATTTATTACATAATCTCTGAAAGTTCCTAAATTCTAAGTGCTAACATATATATAGGCATCACATGCAAGACTAAGTAAACACTGGAATAAAAAGAACAAAAAAAGCAGCAAGAGTGAAGTGGACAGAGAAAAAAAATGCATATACCTGTGGCCCAATATCAGCCAAAGTTATTACCAATGCTCTGTGGCAGCATCTAAATTGTCTGTCCTCACCTTGTGGCAAAACTTGTATTCTACTTTTGAGACAGAGTTTTGCTCTTGTTGCCCAGGTTGGAGTGCAATGACACAATCTTGGCTCACTGCAACTCTGCCTCCCAGGTTTAAGCGATTCTCCTGCCTCAGCCTCCCCAGTAGCTGGGATTACAGGCATGTGCCACCACACCTGGCTAATTTTATATTTTTAGTAGAGACAGGGTTTCTCCATGTTGGTCAGGCTGGTCTCGAACTCCCAACCTCAGGTGATCCGCCTGACTCGGCCTCCCAAAGTGCTGGGATTACAGGCGTGAGCCACTGTACTTGGCCTTAACACTAGCTAGCAAAAACAGATCATGGAAATTTCGTTTTATCTTTCACTACATTGTTTTTTATCAGTTTCTAGTTTTAATGGATATAAGTTGTACATGACATCACCCACAGTTATTCTTAGTAGCAATGAAGGGAATACAATTGTCCTACATTATATTAATAATTTAGTGAAGTTTCAAAAGAGAACCGAAATAAAAACACTGAGTCAATTGATATTATTTCACTGGGCAATTGAATCAAACTACAAAATTGTATCATACTACTAATTTTATGTGGCAATTCTTACAAAATCATGTTAGTATTAGCATTCAAGTGAGTGCATTATTTTCAAAGCAGTTCGAATTATAGAAAGATATTTTATTTTTATAACAAATAATTTGGATTAACATTATTTTAGAAACAATCATTTTAGGTCTTTGATGTGAAAAGGGAGAAACCAAATCAAGAATTTAACAGGTAAGACCAGCCTACATCAATACCTAGTATGTCATTATTTTAGAAATTGAAATCAATTTTTAAGGCATAAACATGTGGCTATGTACACTTGGAAATACTCCTCAGTTATTAGAAATAAATTACATTAAGTCAATATAATAAGAGAACATGAACAAGGTTAGCAAAATATTAGGAGAAAAAAACAATAATGAGGGAGAAACTACGGAATATTCATATTCTTGCATCCAAAGTAAATGAAGTTAAACAAGAATATACCTGGTGTTCGATAAATAGCAGAGCCTGGCTAATTCTAAACCATGAATTCAACATTCTCAGTTGCTCTGGTTAATAACTCATCTCAGATGTGAAAACACATTGAAAAAAGTCCCACTTGAATACATAAAAGTCTCTTCTCTGGGAACATTTCTAGGGGTTTTGTAGCTATAATGTTAAAGAAGAATTACACTGGAATTTTGAAGAAGTGTGAGTGGAAGATAAAAAATGAGATTACATGATTTTGTTTACCACTTTCTATCTCATTCATAATTTTCTAACCACACGAATGCCCTTCCTTCCATGTCAGACCTCTATGCTTTTTGGTCTTTCTATTAGGATGCTCTTCCTCAGAGATTTTTGTGACTTTATAGCTGTTAGTCCAATATGTCTGAAGCACCTATGAAAAGTCTTCCTTGATAACTCCATCTAAATAAACACAAAATCACTTTCCAATCCCTTATCCTGCTTTATCTTTCTTCATAGATCACATCACTATCTTATTCTGTGTATCTAGTTATCTATCTACCTATATCTATCATCTATTTGTGCCTATTCCACTAGAATTAATGCTCCATGAGAACAGAGATGATTTTGTCTAGTTCATTCATTCCTGTACTTGTAAACTTAGCTCCCATATGCATATAGATTCATGATGGGGCATTTTGAAGATGATAATAAACAAATAGTATTAATATACTATTTATAATTATTTGATATTAATTATGTATACTGGTATACTAATAACATCCAACTCAAATTATTTTCAAATAAGAAGTTTTAAAAATAAAGATGGCTGGATGCAGTGGCTCACATCTGAAATCTCAGCAGTTCGGGAGGCTGAGGTAGGGGGATCACTTGAGCCCAGGAGTTCAAGACCAGCCTAGGCAACATAGTGAGACTCTGACTCTACCAAAAAAAAAAAAAAATTGCCTGGTGGGGTGGTGCACACTTGTAGTCCAAGATACTCGAGAGGCTGAGGTGGGAGGTTGAAGTTGGAGGCTGAGGTGGGAGAATTGCTTGAGCCCAGGAGATCAAGGATGCAGTGAGCTGTGATCATACCACTGCACTTAAGCCTGGGTGACAGAACGATATCCTGTCTCAAAAAAAAAAAAAAGAAAATTAATAAATAAACAGGATAAAAGAGATAAAAAATATTTACTATTTATTCTTAATTAGCATAAAGGCCAATAACAATTGTAGATATTATTAAGCATGTTTTGTTTTCAGAGTAAGAGAAGAGTACTATGTGTAGATCACATATTATCTCAGAGGAAGTCATTTCATTTGGAAGTTCTTCATTTTTATTATCCATATGGGTAGAGAGTCTAGGTAAACAATGCCTTTCTCCAGCTAGCCTCATTCCATAAAGTTAATTTCACATAAGCAATTTAAAGAGTACAATCTGAAGAGATTTGATTAAAACATTTTTAGGGAAGAACTTCCTAGGTCATCTTCTTGCTAACCATAATCTAAAGGAATTCTGCTAAAGCTACCTTTACCAGAATTTAGCAGTATCCTTCCTCCCTCCCTGTAAATATTAAGTTCAGTCCCTCACTACATTAGTGGTTTCATCAAGTGCAAAATAATGTGTTATCATTCACTCTCTCTCTGCCTGGATTGAGCAAACCAATGTTTGTCATTTCATCAAACAAGTTAACCAATTGTACTGATCTGAATAAAGTACTTTCATCAGCATTCCAATTCTCCTCTGAGCTATCAACTGGATATTGATGGCATGTATATCTTTGACACACTTTGATTTCCACAGGAACTTCCTTAAATGAGTATTCTACAGGAGAATTTTTTTTTTTAATTTTAAAACTCATTTGCCTAAACACATCACAATGTCATTGACTTCTGGTTAATAGTGGTCAATATCCAAATATGTTTCTTATGCAGTAGCCTAATTGCTAAGCACATTTAAGACTTTTATCTCTGCCTATTTTGTAGATTTATCCTCATTTTTTCCACTAGAATTTCATTATCTGCAAGTTTGTCACCATTCATAACTTTGAATTTAGGGACACTTATCAGTTAACAAAGTAGCATGTTTTTGTTTGGCTGGGATGAATTCAGACCACCCAGTGAAAGCAGCAGGCTGACCATCCAAGGGCTCTATCACTGACCACAAGACAGTGAGGCACCTGGATAATCAATTGCTCCGGAAATTTCCCCGTCAAATACTCTTGAATATGTCATTTCCAATTTATCAATAAACTCTCCTGAGCTAGTTCATCACAACTCAGTTATTTATTTACTGTTTTTTGCATTACCCAGAATTATCTGATGCTCTTCCTCGGGGAAAGCAGTCTTTTCTCTTCCCACACTAAGTAATATTTGAGCAATTTACTTTCACTAAGTATATAATGACCAGCCCCATTGGGCAGCTTTAACTCTAAGACCCCAGCAGTCTCCGCTGAAGACCATTATTTGATTTCCTTAGCTCTAAGGCTTGTGTTCTAGACTGAAATACTTTTGAAATCATTTGTGCAAACAGATTGTAAGGCTGAGTGACTCAGCTTAAGCCACAGACTTCTGAAAATCTGTAATGGTGTCTGTACTGGACTGTATTTAAATCAGATTTTTTTCGGAGGACTTTTGAATATGGCCCAATAGTATTCTAAATAGGAATAGAGTTCATCAGATCCTGTACAATCTTACCAGGCTCTGAACATCCCTAGTGGCAAGGTCAGTATAATACTTTATTTCTCACAATTCAGGGAATGATTAAGAAAAAAAAAGCTTAAAAACTACTTATGGGGAAGGTGATATACAGAAAGTTTGAGAAACAATGGTCTATAATTTTTATTTTTGTATATAGGTATCCATTTTTTTTCTGTACCACTTATTGGAAAGGCTACTCTTTCCGCATTACTCAAACTTGGCACCTTTTTCAAATAGTTCCAATTATGTGCATATATATGTGTGTGTATGTATGTATCTATGAATATATATTGATCTATTACTGGACTCTCTTCTGTCCCGTTAATCTATATTTTCATACTTGCACCAATACTAGGCAGTAATTTGAAAGCAGGAGGTTTAAGTCTTCCAACTTTTTTCTTCTTCAAAATAAGTTATCTATTCTAGGTTCTTTGAATTTTCATATAAATATTAGAATGTTTGACATTAAAAAAAAACCTGGTGAGGTATTGGTTAGAAAACTCATCAATCCTTGGTACCTTGTAGAATATTGCTTTTACACGTAAGCCAAGATAAGACAATATTCAGAAGGCAATAACTGACAGGCTGACTAGTTACCATGATTAGGATTAAATGATGAAAAAAAGATTTGTATAATCTGAAAGAAAGGCGGTATTAAGGGAAAATAGAAAAGACTGGTTCTCCTGTTTCCTTCAATATTTCATTTCCTGAAGAATAAAGTCTAGAAAAGAGTCAGGCCTGCCTTCTTCACAAATTTACCAATGTATAAATCATACTCTTTTCCAGAAAAGTAACGAATAAAGGCACATAAAGGGTGAGAAAATGTGACTTTAGGGAAAAATTCTTCCTTTGGAAAATAGAAGGTAGAAAAAAAATTTATATCACTCCATAATTCAGAAGTTTCCTGAATAATATTGCCTCATGGCAATATTATTATTTGTCCAAAAATAGTTATAATCTCAGCTAACCCAGGGAAATGTCTTGGCTCTTTTCTGTTATTTCACGTTACTTTCAATTTTGCTTCACTTCATACCGACATAACATAAATAAGGGATGGTCAGAAATCTTTTTTCTTTTATATTAATATTGACTAAATTCATATATATAGATAATTTTCTGTAAAATCACAAAAATATTCTTCCAAATTATATAATATTGTTTTTCACTTTCCTCAAAATAAGTATAGTTTGATTGTTACATAAAATTTAGTTATGGATATGGAGAAGAACTAGGAAAGAACAATTTTTAAATTAAAATTATCTTGTCAGAATGATGGGAATACAGCTAGATTTTTTTTAACATTTTATATTGCTGCAAGGTTGCTTGTGTAAATATTTTCACAAAAGCAGATTCTCAAACTTTTAGAATTTATTTAAGATGAAAATGACAGGCAAAACATGGTTTATTCACTATAGGCTTAAAAATTATTTCAACATTGCTACATTGAAAAGGTACGACTTGTGCTTAATAGGATAGACGGTGCACTGAGGAACAGTTAAAGTGATCTGATAAGGTGAGCAAAATACTTTTTCGGAGAATAATGATAAATTTTCAACAAAAGCAAAACTTGTGAAGGTTACCAGACGTTTTATATGTCATGAAAAGTAATTTGTGACAGAACAGCCAAATGGGACAGTGAAAATTGCAAGTTTTCCTCTATATATCAGAAGCTTAACAATGAAGAGAACTATATAGTAGGGAAATAATGGATCAGAACATATAATTTATAGAAGCGCAGGTAAGTTTATCAAAAATATTTAGTGATGAATTATAGATACACGAAATTTGTCATTCTTACCTAAGTAAACAGCCAAATATATTTAAAACACAGTATAAATACCAACAAGCCTTGTTATTTAATACTGCATAAAACATTTATACTACGGAGTGATAAAATGAGTCTTTTTTTTTTTTTTTTTGAGACGGAGTCTCGCTCTGTCACCCAGCCTGGAGTGCAGTGGTGCAATCTCGGCTCACTGCAAGCTCCGCCTCCCAGTTTCACGCCATTCTCCTGCCTCAGCCTCCTGAGCAGCTGGGACTACAGGCGCCCACCGCCACACCCGGCTAATTTTTTGTATTTTTAGTAGAGACGGGGTCTCACCGTGTTAGCCAGGATGGTCTCAATCTCCTGACCTCGTGATCCGCCCACCTTGGCCTCCCAAAGTGCTGGGATTACAGGTGTGAGCCACCGCGGCTGACTTAAAATGAGTCTTTATGAAACGATGTAGGTAAAAGGTTAAATTAAACTCAGGGAACAAATTTATAGCCTGTTCTTTTACATATGCTCTGAGGACAATGTACATAGTTAGTCTTTTATAACTCAAAGAAGCACCATATTCTCAAAAAATTATTTGACTTGCTAGTGTTTCAATGGTCAGTGAAATAAAAGGTGATGGAGGAATACAACAGCACTAAAATTTCCTAAATAAGTGAGATTCATAGTTATATTGAATGAGCAAGTTTTGTTGAATTTTCTTGTTTAGGGTTTTTAAACAAATTATTAGCTGCAGCCAGATACAATGCATGGTTTTATCTTTAACAGTAATTAGTTTTGTCACTATTTTTGTGATCTTAATTTGTAAACTTTTCTCCGGGTTATGGTTTCCTCATCAACAAAATATAAGAGCTAAAATTATATGTTACAAAGTTACATTATCAAAACTGTTTAGGGGTGAATTATAGACACATGAAATTAATCATATATTGTTAGCTAAGTTGTTGGGAACAGGCCCCCAAATCTGGCCATAAACAGGCCCCAAAACTGGCCATAAACAAAATCTCTGCAGCACTATGACATGTTCATGATGGCTATGATGCCCACACTGAAGGCTGTGGGTTAACCAGAATGAGGGCAAGGAACATCTGGCCCACCCAGGGTGGAAAACCACTTAAGGCATTCCTGAACCACAAAAAATAGCAATCTGTGCCTTAAGGACATGTTCCTGCTGCAGATAACTAACCAGAGCCCATCCCTTTGTTTCCCGTTTTAATCTATAATCTATAGAAACAATGCTTATCACTGGCTTGCTGTCAGTAAATATATGGATAAAACTCAGTTCATGGCTCTCGGCTTTGAAGGCTGTCAGCCCCCTAATTTCCCATTCCACACTCTATATTTCTGTGTGTGTATCTTTACTTCCTCTAGCACCACTGGGTTAGGGTCTCCATGACTGAGCTGGCCCTGGCAAGTGGTGCCCATACTTGGGGCTTGAACCCAGGTTGAAGGGTCACCAGAACAATGGTTGGAGAATGTGGAACTACACTGGAGGACACCCCAGTACTCTTAAGCAATCCATGTGGTGAGTAAGAAGAGGAGCTCAGAAGCAACAGGGTAACAATGAGACAAGTGTGGGCTCTGGTTCGTTCCACCATGGAACCTTTTCACACTGATGAACAGGAGGAAGGAGAGTATAACAAAGTAACAGAAGAGGTGACAGAGCAGGTTTGTTTGCCAGCTAAAGCTAAAGTGGCAAAGGAGGGAGAGGTTTGTCCCTACACTTTTGTACCCCCTCATTATTTTGAAGTAAAAGAGTGGCCTGACCCTCCAGATCTTTCTTTTCTGGGGGACCCTGGGCAAAAAGTATTTGCCCCAGGGAGTGTTCAAGCAGCGCCTCAAGCAACCACTCTCAGTTCTATTCAGGCAGGAATTCAGCTAGCTAGACAAGAGGGTGATATAGAGGCTTGGCAGTTCCCTGTTAGGATACACCCCTAGATCAACAGGGAAACATTATAGCTACGTTTGAGCCTTTTCCTTTTAAATTACTCAAATAATTTAAACAAGCTATTAATCAGTATGGACCAGGTTCTCTTTTTGTAATGGGACTGTTAAAGAATGTTGCTGTTTCCAGTCGGATAATTCCTACTGACTGGGATGCTCTTACTCGAGCTTGCCTGACTCCTGCTCAGTTCTTACAATTTAAAACTTGGTGGGCAAATGAAGCTTCCATTGAGGCTGCTCGCAATGCCCAGGTCCAATCTCAAATTAACATAACTGCAGACCAACCTTTGGGGGTTGGCAGCTGGACTGGTTTAGATGCACAAGTGGTCATCCAGGATGATGCCATAGAGAAGCTTAGAGGAGTGTACATTAGAGCTTGGGAAAAAATCACTTCAGGAGGAGAACAATACCCTTCCTTTAGTGCTGTAAAGCAGGGACCAAAAGAACCATACACAGATTTTATAGCTCAGTTACAAGAATCTCTTAAAAAGGTGATTGCAGATTCGGCTGCTCAAGATGTAGCATTGCAGTTATTAGCTTTCGACAATGCTAATCCCGAGTGCCAGGCTGCTCTGCGGCCTATTAGAGGGAAAGCACATTTAGTTGATTATATTAAGGCCTGTGACAGTATCAAAGGTAATCTGCATAAAGCTACTTTGTTGGCACAAGCCATGGCAGGACTAAGAGTGGATAAAGGAAATACTCTGTTTCCTGGAGCTTGTTTTAACTGTGGGAAGCATGGTCATAATAAAAAAGAATGTAGAAAAAAATCAGTGAGTCAGGCCACCAGTTGTGGGAAAAAAGGAAACTGCTGAACCTGGAATATGTCCAGAATTCAAAAAAGGAAAACTTTGGATTAATCGATGTCACTCTAAGTTTGCCAATTTTGGGAAATGCCATGAGGGGTTCGTCCCGGGCCCCATTCCAAACTGGGACATTTATGGCTTAGGCCATGCCCTCACCCCTGTACAATGCCTGTCCCCCACCACAGCCAGTAGTGCTGCAGTAGATTTATGCTGCACAAAAGCTGTGAGCCTTCTGCCTGGGGAACCCCTGCAAAAAGTACCAACAGGAGTCTGTGGACCCTTACCAGTGGGGACAGTAGGATTACTTCTAGGTAGATCTAGTTTAAATTTAAAAGGAGTGCAAGTACATACAGGAGTCATTGATTCAGATTACAATGGGGAAATTCAAATTGTTATATCTACTTCTGTTCCCTGGAAAGCGGAGCCAGAAGAGTGTATAGCACAGCTCCTGATTGTGCCATATGTAGAAATGGGGAAAAGTGAAACTAAATGAACAGGAGGATTTGGAAGCACAAATAAACAAGGCAAAGCAGCTTATTGGGTAAATCAGATTACTGATAAATGTCCTACATGTGAAATAACTATTCAGGGAAAGAAATTTAAAGGTTTGGTAGATAGAGGATTGAACGTTTCAGTCGTTTCTCTAAAGCATTGGCCGTCCACGTGGCCAATTCAAGCCGCTCAATTTAACATAGTTGGAGTTGGTAAAGCCCCTGAAGTATATCAAAGTGGTTACATTTCATATTGTGAAGGGCCTGATGGACAACCTGGTACTATTCAATCAATTATAACTTCTGTACCTATAAATTATGGGGAAGAGATTTATTACAACAGGGGGGAGCACAAGTTCTAATTCCAGAAAAATTATATAGCCCTCAGTGTCAGCATATGGTGCATGAAATGGGGTATGTCCCTGGTATGGGACTAGGAAAAAATTTGCGAGGTTTGAAGGAACCGCTTCAAGTGGAAAGACAAAGTTCCCACCAAGGTTTAGGGTATCATTTAGGATATCATTTGATGGTGGCCATTGTTAAGCCTCCAGAACCTATACCTTTAAAATGGTTAACAGATAAGCCAATTGGATAGAACAATGGCCACTAAGTAAAGAGAAACTGGAGGCTTTAGAGGACTTAGTTACTGAACAATTAGAAAAAGGACACATAGCTCCAACATTTTCTCCTTAGAATTTTCCAGTTTTCTTAATTAAGAAAAAATCAGGTAAATGGAGAATGTTAACTGATTAAGGGCCATTAATTCAGTTATACAACCTATGATGGCATTACAGCCAGGATTGCCATCTCCTGCTATGATTCTGAAAAAATGGCATTTAATAGTCATAGGTTTAAAAGACTGTTTTTTTTACTATCCCCTTAGCTGAGCAAGACTGTGAATGATTTGCATTTACAATTCCTGCAGTAAACAACCTGCAGCCTGCTAAGCATTTTCATTGGAAAGTGTTGCCACAAGGCATGTTAAACAGTCCAACAATGTGCCAGACTTATGTAGGGCAAGCAATTGAACCTACTTGTAAAAAATTTTCACAGTGTTACATTATTCATTATATGAATGATACATTTTGTGCTGCCCACACTCGAAAAATATTACTCCAATGTTATGATCACTTGCAAAATTTAATTTCTCTTGCTGGTTTAATTATAGCTTCTGACAAAATTCAGACTACTACTACTCCTTATTCCTACTTAGGGACCTGAGTAAATGACACTACAATAGTGCCACAGAAAGTAACCATACCTAAAGATCAATTGAAAACATTAAATGACTTTCAAAACTTACTAGGGGACATTAATTGGATACAACCTGCTCTAGGCATTTCTACCTATGCCATCAGTAATCTGTTTTCTATCCTTAGAGGAGATCCTAGTCTCACTAGCCCTTGGCAATTAACAAAGGAGGCTGAGGCAGAGTTACAGCTAATTGAGAAACAAGTGCATAAGACTCAAATAAATAGAATAGATCCAGAGAAGACTCTAGATTTGCTAATTTTTTAAACTCAGCATTCACCTATTCATGTTATTGTTCAAGAGCAAGATCTTGTAGAGTGTCTTTTTCTTCCACATACTAATTCACGGACTTTGACTCCTTATTTGGATCAAATCACTACTATGCTATGAAATGGGAGAATTCAGATTGTTAAATTACATGGATATGATCCTGGAAAAATTATTGTCCCCCTTAAAAAGGCACAAATACAACAGGCTTTTATAAATAGTCTTACTTGGCAAAACCATTTAGCTGACTTTGTGGGTATTCTCAATAACCATTTTCCAAAAACGAAACTGTTTCAATTTTTGAAATTAACTAATGGATTCTCCCTAAAATAACTAAATTTAAACCAATTTAAGGTGCTGAAAATGTCTTCACAGATGGGGCTAGTAATGGTAAAGCTTCTTGTTCTGGCTCGAAAGGTAAAGTTTTCCAGACACCCTATACTTCAGCTCAAAAAGTGGAGCTTGTAGCTGTAATTGAGGTATTGACTGCTTTTGATATGCCTATTAATGTGATTTCTGATTCTTCACATGTGGTTCATTCCATACAATTAATTGAAAATGAGCAACTGATGACTTTATTTACCCAATTGCAAACAGCAGTTAGGAGTGGAATGCACCCTTTTTACATCACTCATATTAGGGCTCATGCACCTCTTCCAGGACCTTTGACTGCAGGGAATAAAATGGCTGATCGCCTAGTTGCTACTGCAATATCTAATGCTAGACACTTTCACAATTTAACCCATGTTAATGCCTCTGGTCTCAAACGCAGATACAGCATTACCTGGAAAGAAGCTAAAGCTATTATCCAGCGATGCCCAACTTGCCAAATGGTGCATTCCTCAGCTTTTACAGGAGGAGTTAATCCTGGAGGATTGGAACCTAATTCTCTTTGGCAAATGGATGTCATACATGTTCCCTTGTTTGGGAGACTAGCTTATGTACATGGATGTTTGGACCCCTTTTCTCACTTTGTCTGGGCTACATGCCAATCAGGAGAGTCTTCTGCCTGTGTTAAATGTCACCTTTTGCAGTGTTTTGCGGTGATGGGCATTCCAGCTTCTATTAAAACTGACAATGCCCCAGGCTATACTAGCCAAGCTCTAGCTACATTTTTCTCTATATGGAATATTAAACACATTATTGATATCCCATATAATTCTCAAGGACAAGCCATAGTAGAAAGAATGAACCTCTCCCTGAAACAGCAGTTGCAAAAGCAAAAGGGGGGAAACAGGGATTATGGGACTCCACATATGCAATTCAATCTAGCATTATTGACTTTAAATTTTTTTTAGTCTGCCTAAAGGCCAGAGGCTATCAGCAGCTGAACAGCATCTACAGAAACCAGCTGCAAAGACAGAAGCAGAACAACTGGTTTGGTGGAGAGATCTGATAACGAAAAGTTGGGAAATAGGTAAAATAATAACTTGGGTACAGGTTATGCTTGTGCTTCTCCAGGACCGAATCAACTGCCAATTCGGTTGCCTTCAAGACACCTGAAATCTTATCATGAGCCAGATGCCAAAGAAGAGATTCTGGGAGGAACCCGAGGACCCCCGGTTGCAGCCATATCGGGATTGATGCTGAAGAGGATCTTAAACTGTCACAAGCAACATGTGTCCAACACAGCCACCTACCTGGGGACAGATCAAGAAGCTGTCACAGATGGCAGAAGAAAACCTGAGGAAAGTGGGACAACCAGTCACAATGAGTAATTTAATGATAGCTATGATAGCAGTGATCACCATTGCCATGAGTATTCCTTCAGCAAGGGCTGACACAGAGAACAATTATACTTATTGGGCATATTTACCTTTTCCACCACTTCTACAGCCTGTAACTTGGCTAGACCCCTCCAATGGAGGTATACACTAATGATAGCTCTTGGATGCTTGGTCCTACAGATGATAGAGGCCCATCTCACCCACATGAGGAAGGAACTGTTATGAATATTTCTTTAGGATTTGAACATCTGCCTATCTGTTTGGGAAAGGCAACTAGTTGCCTACCCCCTCACTAGCAATCTTGGCTGGCAATAATGCCTGGATGTAATCACTCTATGACACAGTTACACATGCTTTCTGGTCTTAGTATTTACTATAATAAATCTACTCCTATAATTGAGGCATACTGCCCTCAACAACCTATTTGTAAACAGAATTGGACCTGGCCAGAAAAATGAACATACTTATTTGGGAAGGTTGCATTGCAAAACAGGCAGAGGTGCTGTGCAATGATTCGTATGGAATCATTATTGATTGGTCCTCTAAGGGGATGTTTAGTTTGAATTGCACCTCTCAGTCTGCATGCCACAGCCACACTGTGTTCAGCTGGTCTGAACAAAATGGTCAGATGGTAGAAATGGTAAGAAATACAGCAAGAGTTCCTATTATCTGGAAACATGGTGATATAGTGACACTTCAACCTCAAATGATATGGCCCACTCTAGCAGCTAAACATCAGGATTTTTGGAAATTATTAATGGCTCTTAATAAGATTAAAATTTGGGAAAGAATAAAAAAGCATCTAGAAGGACACTCTACAAACTTGTCTTTGGATATTGCAAAATTAATAATGAAAGAACAAATATTTAAAGTATCCCGGACACACAAGACCTTAGTGCCAGGAACTGGAGTGCTTGAAGGAGCTGCAGATGGATTAGCAGCTATTAACTCATTAAAATCAATAAAAACACTTGGAGGCTCTGCGGTTTCAATGATGATTGTGCTTTTAATCTGTGTTGTTTGTCTTTGTATATTCTGCAGAATGCGGATTCCGACTCCTACGAGAAGTAGCTCATTGTGATAAAACTGCCTTTCCTTTTATTGTCTTCCAAAAACAAATCTGGCCATAAACAGGCCCCAAAACTGGCCATAAACAAAATCTCTGCAGCACGGTGACCTGCTCATCGTGGCTATGATGCCCATGCTGAAGGTTGTGGGTTTACTGGAATGAAGGCAAGGAACACCTGGCCCACCCAGGGCGGAAAACTGCTTCCAGGGTTCAGGAAGGTGTTCCTGAACCACAAACAATAGCAATCTGTGCCTTAAGGACATGTTCCTGCAGCAGATGACTAGCCAGAGCCCATCCCTTTTTTTCCCGTTTTAATCTATAATCTATAGAAGCAATGCTTATCACTGGCTTGCCGTCAATAAATATGTGTGTAAAACTCAGTTCGTGGCTCTCAGCTCTGAAGGCTGTCAGCCCCCTGATTCCCACTCTGCGCTCTATATTTCTGTGTGTGTGTCTTTAATTCCTCTGGCACTGCTGGGTTGGGGTCTCCACCACAGAGCTGGTCTTGGCACTAAGTAAATAAACAGACAAAGACATTTGAAACACAATATGGATACTGTGTTTGTCAGTATCTTTGTAGGATAATAATAATAATGATGACTTAATAATAGAAATAAGCATAGAAATAAGTCATGGGTCCAGTTTTCTACTTATTAAATGTATAGTCCTGGAAAAGTAATCATTATTGTTATCTCTGTATGCCTTTTCTTAATTAGAAAATAATTTGATGAAGACAAAAGCCATTTAGGATTATTTATAAATTCTAAGGCACTAATGTCAAGTCAGGAAATAAAGACAAAGTGGCCAAGACCACACAATAAAGAAGGAAATACAAAAATATGAAAGCAAAATAAATGGAACAAAATAAAAATGTTTTTATGTCTTCACATTTAGATATCTTAAAATATTCAAAATCAGATGACCATTTGATTATTCCCTTTAATCATATATACTTTCATTATGTATTTATAGTTTCATTAATTTAATATGCATTCTTACAAATCATCATGTGCTATGAACTGAGATGTGCACCAGAGTAGCAAAACTGTACATGAGTCATCATACATGCTTTGGAATATATAGTAGTATAGTAAGAGAAGAAGACCTGTACATGTCAGGATTATTACATAGGTGTGCAGATAATGGATTTTTACACAATAAAGCAATGACTTAGGTGTCTAGAGGATTTGAAAGAAATATTCACAGAAGAAAAATAATTTGAGTTGGGTATTAAATGGTGATATTTCACATAATATTGCTGCACAAAAATCTACCTCAAAACTTAATGCTTCAAAACAATGAAGAATTGTCAACAACAAACAACAATCAACAAGTATTCATATCTGAAATCTGCAATTTTGGCAGTACTCATCAGGAAAGTTTCATTTCACCTGCATGTGGCATTAGTTGGGGCAGCTTCACTAAGTACTGAAAGAATTATCCTGAAAATGGCTCACTCACATGGCTTGAAAGCTGGTGCCTGCTGTTGGTTAGATGCTAACTGTGAAGTACAATCAGGAGTCTGGGTATCTCATGAGATCACCTCTTCAGGTGAAATTTTCTATATTTTCATGGGTTCCTGACAACATGGTGGCTGGGTTTTAAGAGTGAATATCTAAAGACAGCTGGGGGATGGCCTTGTATGAGCTGATGATAGAAATTACATGATACCACTTTAGATGTAGTCACAGAGCTGCATAGATGCAACTGGAAAGTATATAAGCCATAGAGGAGGAGTATAACAACTCATTTTAAAATAACATGTAAAATAGGAATGTTGGTCTATGTCAATCCTAGAAAATACAGTCTGCCACAAATTATCTGGTTTCTGTTTTTGATTTCTTCAGATAAAAGATAAGTAAGAAATTTCAAGTGAATAGATCATCACAGACAAAGGCGTAGAATAAAGATATTTGTAAGAAACTGGATTTATCAACAAATACTTGCAAAAATTATCAATGTTCCCATTCATTCTTGATAAAATCACATAAAGGAAAATAGAAAACATCACAAATTAAATCTCTATTTTGTGATAACCTTATCCCCTTTAGCAGCAAATATATATTTAATAAAATCTAATTTTTGGCAATAAGGAGAAAATGTCATATTGATAAACATCTCAAAGGTAAAATTGGAAAAAATAAAAGAACAGTATTTTGTAATGAGCTGTAGAGTAATCTGATGTCAGCAAGGATTTATGATAGAATGGAACACAATATGGTTAACAAAGTGGGATATTTTAAAGTTTTAAGACAGTAATTGGACTTAGAAAGGAAGCAGAAGTGATGTTGACTTTCTTACATGCAGATAGAAAGATCATGTGTCTCTAGAATACACTGTGTTATTTGTAGCTGCACACATTCCCCAGATAACTAATATGTGTGGGAGATATTTTGATGTTATTGTTAAGCATCTTTATCCAAGCTAGGATTGGAAACCATATAAATAGCGGTATTAGAAGTCAATCAATTAATGGTAATTTTAAGACATTTTCTTTCGTTACTTAGAACATGGTAAAACGCTTGGAAAAAAATAAAATGTTAACTAAGTGTTTTGCATTCATTTTGCTCTGGAACTTATTTTTATCTCCCCTATTAACTTCTCTGTCTCTTTCTTTTTAATTTAAAAAAATTCAAAGTATCAGGAATGATTGAAATATCAGCTTAAACTTTATTTTTATTTGGCAGCCATTTTATATGACAGATCTGTCAAGGAAGCGTTTTTTATTTATTTATTTATTTATTTTACATGTGGCATGAATTTTAACAGCACTACTCCCTCTACAGTAACACACACACACAAACACACACATAAACATGCAGCACATAGACATTTTTTCAGTGGAGGGACTTTGGTTTGGGTCCTCAAAAAAACAGATACAAAGATCTGACTGGGTGATTTGATAAGCAAGAGACTTATTGGAGAAAAGGACTGTGAGCAATAAATGGCGAAGAGGAGTAGATAATGTGAGGATAGCCTTTACACTTTAATGCAGATTTGACATCTATAACAGAAGAAGATGAAAGAATGAGAAATGGGTAGAAAGAGTCTCAGACACAATTCTAAAAATTTCAGACAGGTGAATGCAGAGACCCAGAGCCAAAGTTACAAATTATAGGAGTTTCCTGCCCCATTAGAATGAGTCCACCCTACTGCTGTTGCTTCTTCAGCTATTCACTGAAAATAGCCCAGGAAATACACAGGCTTGTCATGAAAGCAGTTGTGGATCTGGAGGATTTGTGTGGCATCTGGAGCTGCTGGTTTATTATGCTCCACAACAGGGGATTGGAGTAATGCACGTTCCTGAGTGCCACAGGAAGATAGAATAAATAGGTAGATGATAAAAAGTGAGACTAGAAAGAAAATCCTCTCAAAATAACATTATAATTCTGATATAGTTGGGATATTTGTCCCTGCCCAAGTCTCATGTTGAATGGTAATCCTTAATGTTGGAGGCGGGTCCTGGTGGGAGGCGTTTGGATCATGGAAATGGATCCCTGATGAATGGCTTGGGATATCTCCTTTGGTGATAAGTGAACCCTCACTCTGAGTTCACACAAGATCTGGTTGTTTAAAAGTATGTGGCACTCCTTAACCCAACTCCCTCTCTCTTGCTCCTGCTTTTGCCATGTGATGTGCCTGCTCCCGCTCCACCTTCTGCCATGATTGTAAGCTTCCTAAGGCCTCCTCAAAAGCCAACACTGCTATGCTTCCTGCACAGCCTGCAGAATCATGGGCCAATTCAATCTCTTTTCTTAAAAATTACCTCTTCTCAAGTATTTATTTATAGCAATGCAAGAATAGCCTAATACAAATTCTAGATCAAAATGTTGGTTTCCTAGCTCAAATTTGGAGCCAGCTACCAGATATCATTCTTTTGAGCCATATTTTTGTATAGCAAGCACAACTGAAAATAAAGAATCAAATCATAGAAAATAAAGAAGCAGAAGGTATTACATTTTAATAATTCACAATAGCTGATTTGTAGGAACATTAGTAAACTCCAAACAAATTTCTGGCAGTGAATGAACACAAAGGATATCTTCCATGTTAGAAGTGACATAGGGATTAATGTTATGAGTTCGATTAGAGAAGTTTAGAGTCATCAGGTGCATAGTAGTTCAGTAGTTGGGAAACCTGTACCCTTCATGAATGGCAATATGGTATATATCCGGGAAACACTGGAGGAAGTTTGAGTAGATTTTGCCCATCTGGCCAGAGAAGGACAAACGTAATAGATTTCTTCTGGGTTCCATGGACTATACCAGAGAAGGGAGCTTTGAATTAAGGAGATTTTGTTAAGAATAGCAAGCTTCTTCCCAGCCAGAGTAGTTCAGAGAGCATCCTAAGTACTGTAACAATGGATAAGGCATAGCAGGTCTCAGGTTTGAGACCATTTAAAAATCTGCCTCTTTAAGGGATTTTTAATTTTGCCCTGGTGTATATACATGTGGGTTTGTTTTCACTAATTCTAGTCAGTATCAGTGGAACTTTTTAATCTCAAGACATATCTTTTTCAGCTAAGAAAATTTTCAGCTTTGGAAATTTAAATTGTTATCTTCATCTTTTCTACAAATCTCATTGTATTGCAATTTTCATGATGAGTATTTTATAGAATCTCTGAGCTTGTATGTTTTCATATGTTTCATTGAAGTATAATTTATATACAGTGAAAATCAAGTGCACAGTATGATAGAATTTGACAATTGTATACATTTTGTACAACCCATGTCCTCATCATGTGGAAATTTCACTTACCTCCAAAAGAATTCCTGTCTCTACAAACTTAACCACTTTTGATTTTTCCACCATAAATCAGTTCCTTTTCTGAATATTTGATATAAATTGAATAAAACAGTATGTATTCTTTCCTATCTGGCTTCTGTTACCTTATGTTTTTGGTATTATTGTAAGGAGTGTCAGCAGTTCTTTTTTTTTTTTTTTTTTTTTTTTTTTTTACTACTGAGTACTATTGTTGAATGCTTTTCACTTTTTGTGGATACATAACATTAAAAAATATTCATTTATTGGGCATGGCATTTTTTTTCCAGTTTTGAACTGCAATGAACATTTCTGTATTCTTTTCGACCTTTCTCCCTGCCCCCTTTTTAATGTATGATTTTATTAATCTTGGGTAGATACAAAAGGATGAATCATAGGGTAGGTATGGTTATCTTTATGAGAAGCTAGTAAATAAATTTCAAAAGTGATCAAATAAACTTATTCTCCCACCAGTAATGTATGAAATTTTAGTTGCTAAACATTCCTGGCAGCATCTAGTGTTGTGAGTCTTATGAATTTTTAGTAACTCATAATTGTGAATTTTTTTTCACAATTTCTCCATTACTAATGACCTTGAGCAATTCTTCTTGCACTGAATGACAGTTCTTGTATTTTAATATGTAATTTTAAGGACTTTTGCTCATTTATTTTCAATCAATTGGTGTGCTCATGTTCAAAGCCTCTAATAAATGTCTATACTAGAAGGGAACAAGTTATAAAATGAAACATAATTTCTTTATAACAATTCAAAAAGCCTAAAATGCTTACAATTTTTTTTGAAAAAGACATACAAGACATCTATACTTAAAGACTGCAGAACTTTGATGAAAGAAAATCTAAATTAATAAAGAGATGTAGCATATTTAAGGATTGGAAAACTCAATATTGTTAAAAGCTAATTCTCTACAAATTAATTGCAGATTTCAAAAAACTCCTACCAAATTTTCACTAGGGCTTACTTTAATGGAATAAATGATTTTAAGACAGAAGAAAATGCAAAGGAAAATGTCCAAAGTAATATTGAAGAAAAGATAAAATATGAAGATGTATAATATCTGATTTCAAATTGTAATGTAAAGTTATAGTAATCAAGTAATGTGGGGTTCTTTTGGTGACTATGTCAATGGAACAGGATAAAAAGTTTAGAAACAATTTTTTCCCCATTAAACCCCTAGCATCAAGAAGTATTTATTTAAACTAAAATTTGGAATACTTTTCTCAATAATATTGTTTTTAAGTATGTGCTTCCACTTAAGTTTTCCTTTCAAGTCAATGTTTTTATTCTGACTGAATCCCAATAGATTGCAAAATTATAACATCTTTTTTTATGTTTCACTTTAGAATATGAAAAATAAGACAAAAATAAGCACAGGATAATAAGCTTTAACTCAAATTTAAGTATAATTTGATTTGTTGTTATTATAATCAAAATAATTAAAGGTTAGTACTATAATAACTTCATTTCTTCATTTTACACATTAGACATACTCCCCAGTTTGAAATCCTGAATACTTAGTGCATATAATTTAGGTGATGAGATACTCAGAATGTATTAGTAGTGTTTCTGTTCAAATTTATTTGGACATTTATTTCACTCATTCTTTACCAAGCAATTAATTATAATAACAATATTAGCTAATATTGAGAGAGCTTGCCATGCAGTAGATGCTATAATGATTATTTTAGTGTACCTTTCACTTATTTAATTATAGCAAAAATACAATCATAGAGGAATTAATATTACCTAAGTTGTATAAATAAATAAATAAATGTTTGAAACTTAAACAACTTGACAAGTCCAAACTGAATAAGTAGTTGCACTTACACTAATATTTAGAAATATTTGGCACAAACCTGTTATTTTTAACCATTGGCTATTGAGGATATTTGACACCCTTAATATCACTTTGTCATTTTTAAATCCTCCATAAATTAATAGACCAATATTTTAAATAGAGTGTAAACAGAATAATTTCCTTATGATGTCATACAAATTAAGTGACTGGATGGATAATATTGTATCAAAATATTTAAAATGTAATTAAGCATTTTATTTATTCTTCAGTAATTTTCTTGAACGTTGGAAACATCAAAAACACATTACTAAGCACTATTGGGAATTCAAAGATAAGTCATTCACAAGATAAACAATCACAAATTTAGAAATAACAATGATGCCAGGTTTGGACATAGCTCACACAACTTGTATCTTCTATTATGATCATAACATATTTATCAGTTATAATATTATTAGGGAAAAACATAAAATTCTGTCAATAAGTGATACTCACTTTGAGTGTTAAAAAAGTATTGAAGAGTCATTTAACAGATTTATAAAGATTTTATGAAGAAATCTTATTGTGCATCTCTCAGAGAACTTTTACATGTTTTTACTGTGCTGATGGATGGATGCAGGTCTGGGCAATCGAGGATGAGAGGCTGAGTTGACCCAAGGCAACAGATCAAATAGTGCAAATCCCAAGGTCAGAAATAGAAGCTGTGTTGGAAAAATCAACCTGAATTTATCTTAAAATTTCCACTCAAGAAGTCTCTTGCTAGAGAGGATGGAGACTGCAATACAGAGAGCTCACAGGATCAATCCCCGGAAAACCAAATGATGAATTAGGTGGGCCCAGCAAGGAAGAATGCACTAATCCACAAGAGAATGTGATAGTTTTTTTTTTTTTTAATAAGACAACTGGCAAGCCTAGAGATAATGTGAACCACCCTTAGCACATAACAAATGTTATGTGTTAATGTGCAAATGATATGCTTAGGACATATCAAATAAGAAATTTCTGTCTCCACATTTTCTTTATCTTTTTTTTTTTTTTTGATCCAGGCTTGGGAAGTTATTAATTGCAAAATGGAGGAAGATGAGCCAAATGTCTGACAACCTCAAAAGAGCCAGCCTTAATCTAGGAAAAGAAAATTTTGTTCCAAATAATGTTTAGAGTATTAATTGTTATATTGAACTGGGCCCTGTAAACAGCTGATACTCTGTAATTCAAGTGATGTTGGAACCATTACTTAGGCATATGCTACAATGACAGTGACATGTGTAAAAAGTCCTTCAATAAATATTTAAGAGAAAGTGGGAGACAAAAACAGATTGTGTTTGGAAATATCCCACGTTATATGTGGAGTATAGCCTTACCTACGTTTAATAGCCCTTCAGTTAAAGTATAATCATTGATTTAGGGCAAATTATAAACTCACCAAAGGTAAAGAACTTCTTTCATTTGTTACTCATCTCTCAAAACATAGATCTTAAATGTAGGGAAACAAACATAACAATATTTCTATATGATTAAAATTGAGTCATTTTAACTTCTAGATTTTTGTAAATAACAGTTTTATGTAAAAAAAAAGAGCCTGATTATTAAAACTAAGAGATGCACTTAAAAGGGTTAGAAAAAATCAACAAATTAGCATCTCTGATTTGAGAAATGTTTTATTTTCTTTTAAAATAATGAATAATTTAATAATTTTATATAAATGTTGATCTCCAGCAACACTATTTTACTCTGTTTTAATTCTTTTCAAATATTTCTTCCAATAAATTTCACATCTCTTTCACATTCTTTTCTATTCTTATCCATTTTTATTCTCACTTGAATTCTCTTGACTTGCAGTATTTTTTTTTCAGGTACAATAGGTAATAGGTCTTGAGAGTTGGCTTTTACATGTGACTTGTATTTTGCAATTTGATTCGATTTTCTTCTTGGAAATGTGATGGAATGTCTAGCTGTAGAGGATTATATTAAAGCTGTAGATAATGTACTGAAAGACAAAGTTTAAAGGAAGAAGGGGTTTCTAAGCTTGTGTACAATTATGTGTCTCCCCCTTTGAAATAAAAAATATATTGTTTGCTCCCTGTCAATAAAAATCAAAGTTTAAAGAACTGGAGTTTAGGAGGACATACAAATGGGAGAGGGTAGTCTAGAAGGAGAGAATGGCATGAAAAAAGAAACTAGGTACAAAATAAACCTTGGCAGTGACAACAATGGAGAAGGGATGTTGACTATACCATAAAGATTTTTGTCTAACATGTTAAGTCACTTACATGCTATTCTCCTTACACATTTCTATATGATCTGAGACGTTAAGCAAGCATACAGGGTCTTAGAAGGCTATGTTGACTTTGTAGATAATGACCAAGAATGTTTTGAGGCTAAAGGTTAAAATAAATGGTAAAGTACTCTAATGATGGTCTCTCTGAGAAATGATGGGATCCTAAACTAAGGCTGTAAAAATAAAATGTATGACAAAATGGATCAAAGGCAGAGAAGTAAGAATGGAAAAATATTACAATAGTGTCATATAATGAAGTGATATAACAGAAAGGCAGAACATAAGTTAGAGATATGTGTTGTATTCCCTAAAACAAATAATAGAATAACTAAATAATTAGTTGTAGGAAATAGCCAAAAAGAGAGATAAAATATAATCACACAATTAATTCAAAAGAAGGCTAGAAAAAATGGAAAAAAGAAACAGTAAATGTGGAAAATATAAAAATAAAGAAGAAAATAATAGGTTTAAACTAAATGTGTACATTTTCCATTGCTGTATAATATATTACCATAAATGCAGTGGCTTAAGCCAACCGTGATTTATTATCTCTCAGCTTCTTAAGGTCGGAATTTCTGGCAGATTGCTGGGGGGTAACCTGCTCAGGGTTTCACAGTGCTGAAATTGTGCTATTGTCCAAAATCTGTGTTCTAACCTAGAGACTGGGTTTCCATTGTAAACTTCATGTTTGTTGGTGGGATTCATCATCACTTTCAATTCCTAGAGATCTTTGTCAATGTTACTCCCTCCCTCTTCAAAGTCATCAATAGAGAAGAATATCCCTCATGTTCAAGTTTTTTTTTTTTTTTTTCCAGGATAACCCAGTTCATTTTAAGGGCACAAGTGATTAGATCACAATTATCCAGGAAAATCTTCCTTTCTTTAAGTAAACTGTGTGATAAAACATAACATGATAATCGTATTAACAAGTACTGTCACACTCAAGAAGACACTGTACGAGACATTAAATAGATGTAGGAATCTTGAGGCCTGTCTTAGAATTCTGCCTACCACACTAAACATATCAATTGTATAATTACATGTAAATGATATAAACACTCAAGTTTAAACTTGGTGAAAGGAGGCCATCTTAATTTGAAAGGTAATGCCAAAAGTACTATGGGCAGAGGCGTTGTCAAAAACAATAGCAATTTCAGTGAGAAATAACTAGAGAAGGCCAACATCACTGCTAGTCTTACATCTTAATATTGGTTGGGACAAGCTATACACTAGATTAACTAGAAATTTAGCAAGGAGATATAAAGACTGAGACAACCAAAGTGGAGACAATTGGTTAGGAATTTTCTGCATATATCATGAAAGCTTTTGTTCCACACTATCCATCCAAGAATATTTGTGTGTCAAACTGCGTCAAGAATAAAGTCCTAGCCTCTGGCGCAGAGGGCAGGTTTTGCAGTTCAGGAAAATAAAGACAGTATCTGTCAGGCCTCTGAGCCCAAGCCTGCTTGTATACATCCAGATGGCCTGAAGCAACTGAAAAATCACAAAAGAAGTGAAAATGGCTGGTTCCTGCCTTAACTGATATTACCTTGTGAAATTCCTTCTCCTGGCTCAGAAGCTCCCCAACTGAGCACCTTGTGACCCCCGCCCCTGCCCGCTGGAGAACAACCCCTTTTGACTGTAATTTTCCACTACCTACCCAAATCTTATAAAACAGCTCCACCCCTATCTCTCTTCGCTGACTCCTTTTTTGGACTCAGCCCGCCTGCACCCACGTGATTAAAAAGCTTTGTTGCTCACACAAAGCCTATTTGGTGGTCTCTTCACATGGACACGGGTAACAGTATCTCCCTCTGAGAAGAGATCGAGAAGGTTTGATATCAACTTCTTACCAGAGTAGGGAGTTCCTAAGCATGGATGGGGTACATTAGCTGTGACCCATGCCTGCTGAATGCCCGCTGAATGTTATCCCATTTGAATCTGGTTCTACCTTGTTTCCGTAAGTCTTAGGGGACAATGGGATATGATGCAAACATAAACCACATGATGTCTGCAATGCCATGATGTCTATTATAATTTTTTGTCACTGACCAAGTGGTCTTGCATTATTGCTATGATACATGTCTAGAGTACTATGGCAAGCTAACTGGTGAGCTGGCAATTAGGATAAAATATCAGATGTATCACAGTTTTTGACATAAAATGGACATTGATGAGGAATAAATTCAAGAGATCTATTGCAGGCCGGGGCAGTGGCTCACGCCTGTAATCCAAGCACTTTGGGAGGCTGAAGCAGGTGACTCACCTGAGGTCAGGAGTTTAAAACCAGCCTGGCCAACATGGTGAAACCCTGTCTCCACTAAAAATACAAAAAAAAAAAAAAAAAAATTAGCAGGGCGTTGTGGCAAGCGACTTTAGTCCCAGCTACTCAGGCGGCTGAGGCAGGAGAATAGTTGGAACCCGGGAGGCGGAGGCTGCAGTGAGAGGAGATCGTGCCACTGCACTCCAGCCTGGGCAACAGAGCGAGCCTCCATCGCAAAAAAAAAAAAAAAAAAAAAAAATCTATTGTATAACACAGTGACTATAGCTAATAACAGTGTATTGTATATATGATTTTGCAGTGAATGTTCTCATGGCAAAAAAAAAAAAAGGATAATTTATGTGAGGTAATGCCTATGTTAACTAGCTTGATTTAGCCATTCCACAATGTATACATACTTTAAATCATCATATTGTACACAGTAAATGTATATAATTTTTGTCAATTACAAATAATAAATTAGATAAAAAAATTTAAAAATTAAAAATACATCATACGCCTACATAGAACAACTAAAATTATAAAACTAAAAGAATCTATGCATAGAATATTTTTGATCTTGAAGAAGACAAACATTTCTTAGATACAGCATGAATGCATGTATAATAAGATAAAAATTGATGACTGCATGTCATGAAAATTAAAACCTTTTGTGCTTCAAAAGACACCATTAAGAAAATAAAAAACAAGCCAGACTTTTCTCATTGTTAGTTCTAGAGTAGCCACAACATGATAAATAGAATGTTTCTTTTTTAAATTTTTTTATTTGAGACAGTATCTTGCTCTGTTGCCTAGGCTGGAGTGCAGTGGCACAATCCTGGCTCACTGCAACCTCTGCCCGCCGGGTTAAAGAGATTCTCCTGCTTCAGCCTCCTGAGTAGCTGTGATTACAGGCACGTGCCACCACACCTGGATAATTTTTTATTTTTAATAGAGACGGGGTTTCACCATGTTGGCCTGGCTGGTCTCGAACTCTTGACCTCAGGTGGATCTGCCTGCTTCGGCCTCCCAAAGTGCTGGGTTACAGACGTGAGCCACCATGCCCGGCCTAGAACATTTCTTTTAAATGCAACTTTGAATATGTACCTTGTTCAAATCTCTTCAATGCAATCCCATATTTTTCAGAATAAAATCTGAAGTCCTTACAATTATTTACAGGGCCCTTTCTGAGCTGTCCCCTTATGGCACTGACCTGTCTTATTTCTCACAATTTTATTAGTACTCTCTGTATTCCAGGCTGACTCAGCAATTTGGGATACATGCCAGGGACATGCCTGGTACATATTTTAAGGCCTTTGCATTGCTTTTCCCTCTGCCTGGAATGGTTTGTCTCCTCCCTCAGCCCTCACATCCACATGGGTCATTCTTGTAGCTCTTTCTTTCCTTTTCTCAAATGTTTTCATCTCAAAGTCTCCCCTGACCATGTTACTTGAATTAATACTCATCCCTGTCTACTTTTTCCTTACATCTTCTTTTGTTTTATTTTCCTTTATAGAAAGTTTCATGTTCTAATATACCATATTATATACACATTGATTTTATGTGTTGTATATTTCCCAAGTAGATTCAAATTTCCACAAAGACACATAGTTTTGTCTGTTTTTTTTTCCATGCTATATCTGAATTCTAAACAATGTTGGGCTTATATTAGGTACACAATATGATGTGTTGAAAGAATTGAATCTTTTCCTCACTCCTTTCTTTTACCAATATAGAAGTAGTACATTAATTTTTTTTCCCTTAAGTCTAACATAGCTATATTCATGTGTAGGTAATTTATGATTAAACATTATTTTTATCACCCTCCTTTAAGAACCACTTTTCTTGTCACCCACTCTTGAATAGTATAAAGTTGACTTCAGTATTTTACTTTCAATACAATTTCAATCTGAAAAACCAGAATATTAACATTCTTTTATATAATCAATGTTTCCTTAGTTTTACACATATATTGCCACATCTTTGCTCATCTTATTGTTCCTGAAGCATTCATTTAATTTTTTTTTGCTGAAGAATTTTTCTGATATTTTTAATGTTCATAGTGCAGAGAATTCCCATATACCCTTCACTGGTTTTCATCTAGTTTTATCATCTTACACAATATCTTAGTTGGTTCTGGCTGCTGTAGAAAAATACCATAGACTGCATAGCTTATGAAAAACAGAAATTTAATTCTCACAGAAAATAATAAGTCTGGGGCATCTAGGATGAAGGTGCCAGCAGATTTGGTGTCTGGTGATGGCTTGTGTTCTGGTTCAGAACTAAAGCCTTATCACTGTTTTCCCACATGGAGGAAGGGGTGGCTGTTAAGAAGGAGGAAGGGGGCGGGGTGGCTCTTAGGCCTTTTGTATAACGGCCCTAATTCCTTTCATGGGGGCTCTGCCCCATGACCTCATCACCTCTCAAAGGCCCCACCTGCTTTGGGGTGGAGATTTCAACACAGGGATTTTGGAGGGACATAGACATTCAGATTATAGCACATATTGTGACATATTTTTCAAAACTAAAAAGAAAATTATGTTGGCATATAACTAAGAACTAAACTACAGACGTTATACAGCTCTCCTCAGTTTTTCCATTAGTATTATTTTTCTGTTTCAGTATCTAGTCCACATTTTTGCATTTAGTCTTCATGACACCTTAGTCACTTCTGAATTGTGACAGTTTCTGTCTGCTCTTGTTTTGGCAATTTTGTCTTTGGCAACTCTGTCTGTTCCGGCAATTTTGTAAGATTACTAGCCAGATATTTTGTAGAACATCCCTCAATTTGGGATTTTCTGATATGCTTCCTGAAGATAAGACTGGGGCTATGAGTTTACGGAAGAATATCAACAAGGCAAATTACCTTTTTTATTATATCATATTAGGGGTACACACACACACACACACATACATATAGATGTATATAAAATGGTTTCTTGACCCAATTTTGAGGCCCTGGCTAGAGGCCTAACACTTCCCCTACTTGTGCAGCTGAGTAAGTACATGCCCCAACCGTTTCCCTCACTGAGCTCTCACACTCCAGGATACTGTGCACCTACCCTCATCACCCCAGGGCCAGTTCTCTGCCAACTACAGACAGTTCCTATACCTCAGAGCCTGAGATATTCTTTAAAATAGCCAATCCACCTGAAATAGTCACGATTTGGCTAACCCCATCCCTCTTGCCATATATAAGCTGCCCCTACAGTTTTAGTCAGCTGTTACCTGTACTTGGGCGCAACCCTATGTGTTTCTTTGTGTGGCAGCCTTTTCTCATTTACGGCCATAGGGAACAAAAAGTTATGCTATTTTCCTTACCCTGCCTGTCATGATATGGTGTCCTACTGTCAGAAGAATTTTTTAATCTTATAAAACAAGGGGACAAATGATATCAATATGCTTTATGATAAATGATGTTAACCTTGTTTGCTTGGTTAATGTAGAGTCTGATATATTTCTCTGCTATAAAGTTACTTTTTTTCGTTTCTATTCTTTATTCTCTGGAAAGAAATCACTAAGTTCAACTGACAGGAGAGGGGAGTGGAGGCAAGTTAGTTTCACCTGCTGGAGGGGAGTATCTGTGTATACTATTAGGACATTTTCTATAAAAATAATTTCTCCCCTTATTTATTTATTTATTCTATCATTTATTTATACTAGTGTATTCTCCTAGATATTTATTTTAAATGTGGTTTATAATCTAATACTACATTCTTTATTTTGCTGCTCAAATAGTTCCAGGTTTGAAAATTGGAAACTGAGGATTCTGGCTCCAGGCCAAAATTGTGTGCTTGAACCTTCAGACCCAATCATTGGCAATTACAAGATTTTGCCTGGCAGTTGCTACGGGGGAAGCTGCCCTTTCCACACCATGCTGGGTGCATAGCAAGGGTGTTCTTATCTTTCAGAAGAAGTTGCAGTCAAGGACTCAGGACCCTCAAAGCTCATAAGTTGAAGAAATACAAATCTGGTATGGGGAGGGCAGCTTGCCCCATGAGGCCTGCCGGACAAAGCTTTTTTATCAGCTGTTGTAGGATCGGACTTCCTGCTGGTCAGCCTAGAAGGGGTCTGCGTGACTGCCAACTCCTCGGGAACCTAAGTCGCCTTACAGAGACTTAGGAAGTTTGGTCCTCTGTCTTTCTAAAAAAATTGAAATAATTATGTATTACTGTTCACCCTTAGGGAAGGCAGATTAATTTTTTGTCCAAATTTGTATAGTAATAACTCCCCTAGCTTCATATCATGGGAAGAAAGAGGTATTTCATAATTCTTATCTTTCGGGAACCATAGGCATTCTCTTGTCACCTGGCCCCAGAAAATAAGAATGTGAAAGTTTAGGACTTTCAGAGCTTATAATGAATCTTCAGAGTGAAAGAAAACTTTGTACTTACCTATTAAATTCTTCTTTTTAATTTTTGGCTATAGTAAAATCCTTCCTATAACATCAGCTCTACAATGTATTTAAAATGTTTGTATTGTATGTAGCATTTAAATTTTTTTTCTGATAGGCTCATTTAGAATAACTAGATACAAGTTCTTATAATATAGTAAAACATTTTGGGCGTAGACCTGTTCTTGTTTTCTGACTTTAAATTTTCATCAATTTAATCAATAACAACATGAGGGGGCCTTTACAACAATTATGAAATACAATGGAAAATATATCAATCATATTAAATTAAAATTATTTTATTCTTTAATCTTCAGGAAAAAAAGTGATTTCGTGCATGCATTTTTCTCTGTTAAGTACTATTTTTTTCCCCCTGAGGCCAGGCCCATCTGTGATGTTATGGTGTTTCAATACTGCCTTCTCGTGGACATAAGTAGAATTTTCTAATTTTCTTTTTCTGACCAACCTTGTTGAAAAAGTAATTTCTAGTTAAAAATTTGAGGTTTTTTTTCTGTTGAATCGGTTTGAATTATATGAAATATAAAACACTTATTCTTTATAATTAATTTCATACCTTAAATAGTATATATATTCAAATACGCATTTACCTCATTGAATAAATTAATTTCTATAAATGTAAGAAAAGATTGTCTGAGAGTTTTAATTTAGCTCCTCACTTTTCTGTTGTACCTTCTCCCTAAGGCTTATCCTTAGTCTACATATGTGTCATTCCAATTGCCAAAAACTTCATGATGTAAATTACTTCTGTATGATCTTTTGAGAATATTATTACCAATCGATAATTTAAAGTAATTATCTCCATGAATCAACACCGATTCACCTATGTCTCATATTTTCAGAACTTTACTAATTGATAAGAGGATAAGAATTCAAACATTATTTAATGTATTAAATATGTGCTGCTTCACAAGAGGGCCATTTCCATTCTAACAATTAGGACTTAGTGGGTGAAAAAAAAATCAATCCTCAGAGTTTGAAAATTTAAATAGAATGTAATATGACTTAAATATAGAAATTAAATGTGTATGTATGAGGTAGACTGTCATTAAAAAATAATGTATAGGACATATAGAAATAGAGAACGAGCAGTAAAAATATGTCTTGCTACTTTCTGGTTGAATGAACTTGGGTAAATTACCACTGAACTTGTATTGTCATTTATGATAACATTGACAATATTAATCTTACAGAATCATTATAAGGATTGAATGGCATAATACATACCGGCCACATAATTCAGTGTCTGATATAATTTATTTTCTTTGCAAAAATTGATATTGTTCCCCAAATAAAAATAAAAACATGAGGCATTTTAACAATAGAGGCGCTTTTCATTAGAACCATTAAGTTAAGCAAACAAATGATAACAACAATAACAACAACAAAAAAGCTCCACACAATCCACAGGTGTATGATTCAAAAGCACAGAGAATTTATTTAAATAATGAAAATATTCCACTTTGTTAGTATCTCCAAAGAGACTAAAAAACCAACTTAAAAAGTATAAAACATATTTGAGTGAAATATTTTTCTTTCTGGTTTATGCATAGTCACATTTCACTAACAGGCTTATTTATACAAAGTTCTCATAATATTTATACTGTTAATAATATAAATAACTATACCTGGTTTAAGTATTATAGTAATTTTGATTCTATTTTGAACCTATTTATTAATATTATCAACATATAACCACATTGCTATTGGAATAAAATGTTTTCTTGCTGACAGTCTAATCTTTACTGATATTTAGTTTCATGGACTGTGTAGTATTTTGTCTCATTAAATAGTTTTGCAACTACACTTTTGGCTGGTAAAGCATAACTAATATACAGGCTTCAAAATCTTTCAAATCCAAACTAATAATTTTTAAGAGATTGAATAATTTAGTCTAATACATGAAATAATAATGTATATGTACATTGTTCAAACGGTATAAATATCACCCTCAAAAATATGTTTAAGAGAATGACTTTTGTATGTGTGCTATAGAGATACAGTGGAATTTACATGAAAAAATATTTTAAAGACAACCCATAGGAAGTATTAAAACTCATAGTAACTGTTGTTAAATATTTAAAATGCATTTTAAAATAAATAATTTTAAAACAATATTACCTAAAATTTAGAATGTAACAATTATTTAAAATCTCATGTGTGATTTTATTTTATATATAATATATTTTATATATAAAATATATATATTATATCTATTATATATTATATATATTTTATATATAAAATATATATTATCTCTATTATATATTATATATATTTTATATATATTATTGTGTATATAATATATTATTATATATATTATATATATTCATATATATAATTATATATTATATATATTCATATATATAATTATATATTATATATATTCATATATATAATTATATATTATATATATTTATATATTATATATATAATTATATATTATATAATATATAATATATATATTATATATAATATACATATATTCCATCACGTTCAGTGTAATTAGAACTTTCAGCTGTTATTTCCCAGGTTGTTTCTTTGATCACTTGTTTTCTTGTTCACACATTTATTGAACATTCTGGCAATGCTGTTTGTTTCTTGCTCTCTACTAACAGATTTACACATTAGGAGGTTTACACAATAGAATGTTTGACTATAGTAGACGGTATAATGCATGGAGACCAACAATGAAAACCAGGTAAAAAGACCTGCTGTGAGACTGTTAGCATAATCCTGTGATCACTGTTTTCCCAGGAAGAAAGAAAATGAAGATATTTGAAAGCAGTTTATTAAAATAATTGGTAAAAGTAAGAAAAAATGTGAAATTTCTGTTTTGAGCAACTGGATATTTAAAAATAGAAACATAGGAAAAGAAAATTTTTGAGGAAGGTAAAGAGTTTAGTTTTGTCATGTCAAACAGTTTACAACAGAGAGTGTAACTAGTGTATTCTCAGGGAGTAGTAGCTGAGGAAAGAAGAAAGGTTTCCAAAAGGAGGAGCCAAAGTTAAAATAATTTATCAAGGTTTTGCCTGCATCCCTCTGGATAATGCCTCATTTGGCCAAAGGTAGTTACAGAAGTAAACCAGTGTTAATACACGGGGCACTACTCAAGGTATGAATACCAGGAGGTCTGGAACATTGGAAGCTGCTGACATGACAGTCTACCACAAAAAGCATGAAAGAAAATACAGATCCCTGCTATAGAATTTATTGTTGAAAGCTTATGAGGCTGTAGTTGTCATTTAGAATTCCCTTCTTTCACAATTGATTCTATTTCCTTACCTCACAGGCAGAAATCAACTATTGTTGTTTTCCCTCCTTGTCAGAGAGACCTCAAATTTTATTATAGATGTCTCTGATTCATTCATGGTCATGTTTATTTTTGATTACTGTAATTTTCCCTTAACTTGTGATATTGGAAATGAAATTAATGAATGGGGGCTTAGAAAATCCATCGAAATTCAGAAATAGACACTTCTCAAAATAAGACCTGCAAGTGTCCAACATTTATTTCATGTCATCAAACATGAAAAAATGTTCAACACCACTAATCATCAGAAAAAGGCAAATCAAAATCACAATGAGCCACCATCTTACACCAGTCTGTTGGCTTCTTTCATAAAGTCAAAAAGTAAGAGGCTGCAGAGAAAAGGGAATGCTTATACACTGTTGGTGGGGTAAAAATTAGTGCAGTCACTGTGAAAAGCAGTTTGGTGATTACTTGAAAATCTTAGAACAGAATTATCATTCATCCCAGCAAGCCATTTACTGGGATATGCTTTTCCTACAGCTTTGACTTAAGAGAACATTTTCAGTTTATTTTCAATTTGGCTTTCTTTGACATTTATTTTCCCAAAAGAAAATAAGTCATTCTACCAAAAAGACACATGCACTGGTATGCTCGTCTCAGCACTCTTTACAATTGCAAAGACATGGAATCAATCTGGATGTCCATTAGTGGTGGACTGCATAAAGAAAATATGGTACATATACATCATGGAATACTATACTGCCATAAAAAGAACAAAATCACGTGGATGCATCTGGAGGCCATTATCCTAAGTAAATTAATGTGGGAACATAAAAATAAATACCACGTGCTCTCACTTAGAAGTGAGAGCTAAACATGGGGTACACATAGACATAAAGATGAGGAAAATAGACACTGAAGACTAGTAGAGGGGAAGAGGGGAAGGGGAAAGGGCTGAAAAACTACCTATTCAGTACTATGCTCACTACCTGGGTGATGGAATCTTTCATACCCCTAGTTTCAGGATCATACCACATACCCATGTAACATAGCCTGCACGGGTTCTTTCTGAATCTAAAATAAGAGTTGAAATTATATAATAAATATTCAGAAATGATCCTTCTTGATCCTATTGTATAATAGCATCCACATTTCTTCTTGCTAATAATAATTAAGCATTTCAAAACATATACCCACCTCATTGTTTGCTTGTTGATTCATTTTAACAAAGAACGCAAAATGGCAAGGTGGCAGTTTCAACTTCTAATACAATTGAATTATATTTGTCATCTCTGTTAGAGGTATTCCTCCCATGGAAACCATGACCTCCCAATGAGAAGAAAGCAAAGTTGTGAGAGCAGAGAGCAAAAATTCTGTGGGTGGGTTATTAGTTGTAACGATAAAAGAATCTACCCTTTTAGATGTGAATGAAATCTCACATCCCTGTAGTCTGGCTACAGGACCCGGTCCTGTTCCTGCTAGGTAAGTCTCCTGCACTTGGTTTGTCTTCCACTAAGAGTAAAATCTCCTGGGGCCCTTCTCACAAGCAGATGCCGTCATGCTTCCTGTACAGCCTGTAGAACCATGAGACAATTAAACCTTCTTTCTTTATAAATTACCCAGTCTTTGATATTTCTTTATAGCAATACAAGGATGGACTAATATAGAAAATTGGTACTGAGAGTAGATATTCCCATAAAGATATCTGAAAATGTGGAAGCAGCTTTGGAATTGGGTAATGGGCAGGGGTTGAAACAGTTCAGAAGACTCAGAAGAAAATAGGAAGGTGAGGGAAAGTTTGAAACTTCCTGGAGACTTGTTGAATGGTTGTTACCAGAATGCTGATAGTGATATGGGCAGTGAAGTCCAGACTGAGAAGGTATCAGATGAAGATAATGAACTTATTGGAAACTGGAGCAAAGGTCACTTTTTTATGCTTTCTCACAGAATTTGGAGGCATCGTGCCACTGCACTAGGGACCTGTGGAACTTTGAGCTTGAGAGTGATGATTTAGGTTATCTGGAGAAAGAAATTTCTAAGCAGCAATGCATTCAAGATATATCCTGGCTGCTTCTAACAACCTAGCTAATATGTGTGAGCAAAGAAATGACATGAAACTGGAATTTTTATTTAAAAGGTAAGCAGAGCATAAAAAGCTAAAAATTTTGCAGCCCAGCAGGGCACGGTAGCTCACACCTGTAATCTCAGCACTTTGAGATTCTGAGGTGGGTGGATCAGCTGAGCTTGGGAGTTCAAGACCAGCTTGGCTAACATGGTAAAACCCTGTCTCTACAAAAATACAAAGATTAGCCAGGCATGATGGCAGGTGCCTGTAATCCCAGCTACTGGGGAAGTTGAGGTGGGAGAATCACTTGAACCCAGGAGACAGAGGTTGCAGTGAGCCGAAATTGCACCATTGCACTCCAGCCTAGGAGATGGAACAAGACTCCATCCCATCTAAAAAAAAAAAAAAAGCAACATTTTTTTTTGCAGCCCGGCCATGTGGTAGAAAAGTAAAGCCTAGAATTCTGCTGCCCTGTGCAGCTTTTGGGACACTGTTCCCCACATCCCAGTTTGTCCAGCTCCAGCCATGGCTCAAAGGGGTCCAGGTACATTCTGGGCTTTACTTTTCTCTCTCAATCATCTCTTCTCAACAGTCCCCCAAATTCTTAACTCATTTCAACATTAACTTTAATTGTCTCAGATGAGAAGTCCAAAGTCTCATCTTAGACAAGGCAAGATTCTTCTGACTATGAGCCTATAAAATAAAAAACAAGTTAATTATTCCCAAGATACAATGGGGAGACAAGCACTGGATAAATATTCCCACTCAAAAAAAAAATTGAAATCAGCCAAAAGAAAGGGGATATAGGCCTCCTGTAAGTCCAAACTCAGCAGGGCAGTCATTAAGTCTTTAAGCTCCAAAATAATCTCCTTTGACTCCATCTCACATTCAGGGCACACTGGTGTGAGAAGCAGGCTCACAAGGCCTTGAGCATCTCCACTCCTTTGGGTTTACAGAATTCAGCCCTCACAGCTGCTCTCACAAGCCGGCAATGATTGCCTGTGGCTTTTCCAGGTGCAGGATGCAAGCTTCCAGTGGATCTACTATCCTAGGGGATGGGGGGGTGGTGACCCCTTTCTCACAGCTCCACTAGGCAGTGTTCCAGTGCAGACTCTGTGTGGGGGCTCCAACCTTACATTTCTCCTCTGAAATGCCCTAGTAGAAGTTCTTCATGAGGGCTCTGCACCTGCAGCAGGCTCCTGCCTGGACATACAGGCTTTTCCATATATCCCCTGAAATCTAGGCAGACTCCCAACCTTCAACTCTTGCCCTCTGTGAACCCACAGACTTCACACACATGGAAGCCACCAATACTTACAGTTTGCACCCTGTCTCAGGTATTTCTTTATAACAGTGCAAGAATGGACTAACACAGTAAAGTGTTTGGTATGTTCATGAATGGTGTAGCTTAGCAGAGGCATCATGGGCAGGGAAGATAAATATATGTAGTTATATATCTGTTACAGTGAGAACAATCCTTCAACAACTCCTTTATGGACTAGTCCCAGTGTAATCAACTTGCCACCAGATGGTCAGCTTGATTCTTGGTGAATGACGAATGGTGCCATATCAGAGGCTCACTATTGGTATCTGCTGTAGGTAGATGTGACACTGAGGTATACTGGTACCAGTTTAATATTGGTAGAGATAAACTTATGTCATTTTATGAATCTCTATATTGATAGTCTTTATTGCAGAAAATGCCTTTTTTGCATATTCACATGTGAGACAAACATATTCACACCTATGTCCTTTTTGAAATTTATGCCTATGTAGCCTATGTGCCTTAATCTACATCATTCTAGTACTAAACCTCATCAAAACAATAGAATGGCTCATGTCTTTGGCAGTTAGTTCAGATTTACAATGTTCTGTCCTCATCACACTAGATCTCTGATCAAACTTCAATAGCATTATGACAATACTTATTCTTGAAATGGCTTTTTTAGAATTTAGTTTTACAACAATTAGTAATAATAGTAGTAAAAGTAGCAATAGTAATAGTAACTCCAGCACTTGTGAAGTGCATTCTGTTTATTAGGCAACGTGCTGAGTATTTTGCATATACTATTTCTTTCAGTTCTTTCAACACAATATTGGATATATTATAAATGAGACCATTGAGGCACAAAGACACCAAGTAACTTCCAACATATCACAAAATGGGAACATATTTATTGAGTTCAACAGCCTAAATAGAATAAGTTTTTGGGGTGGGTTTAAATAAAGCAGAAAGGAAAACAGAAGTAAAAATGGGTATGGTGTCAAGTGTTAATTTAAATTCAAACAAATATTTAAAATCAGGAAAGGGAGAAGAGAAAAGGTCCTACGACTCATTTCTGAAAAATTCCACCAATAAGACATTTGGTATATTCTGGCTAAGGAAACAAAAAAGTGGTCACAGAGATCAGAGGACGGTCAGGAGATATTCTTAGGCTTAATTCCGTGCTGAGAAATTTGCCAGTGGAAAATGTGATTCCAGCAAAGGATCCAGAAATCATTTTTCATGAAAAGTATGTTCTTCTAGACAAAGAGCGTGCTGAAATCTTGGCTCAATCCACTGGTCAAACCTTACAGTTGTCTCAGCAGTGTTAACTTGTATGCTTGTACTTCACAGTATATTTTTCTAATATAGTTCTCCAAGAGGGACTTGTCTCTGAGTTGTAACTGCCAACTTTTTGGGGGAGTTGAAAATTTGGAAAATGAGAACTTCTACTCTGAATAAAATCAGGGTAGTTCGCCACAGCATCCATTGGGTAGAAGCAGAAGAGGAGAGGAGCAATTGAGAACAGAGTTGAAGTTTATAGAGAAGAGGATGTGGGAGTGAAGTATCTAAGTGTTTGTGAAATGAAGAGAGTTGTCGGTTAGGGTGAAGAGAGGAGCACTACACACAGGTGAAAAGCAATGCTCCACAGCCAGCTTTGCCAGAGCCAAGACAGAAGTCCTCACTCACTAGGGGATAAGTGGACAAGAACAAAGTAAGGCAGAAAATCTCCCTTGCACCTTCATCCCAGTTGGATGCCACGTAGATTGCTAAAGGCATCATAAGCCTCACAGATTACCCTTTGGAAGCAAGTCACTGTATAAGGCCCATACTCGGTGAAGAATTAAAATCTACCACCTTGAGAAGAGGATATTTATACAAATTCTTTGGAATCCTTCTAGGCAAGAAATGTGTTCCTTCTTCTCCAAGTTTCAATTTATAAAATTATTTATTTATATTAGTATGAATTCAAAAACATGTTATTTTATACTTTCAGTTGTAATCCAATGTTACAGTACTCATTTCTCAAATTGTCCCAGCTTTGGCCTATAAGAACATTTTCAGTTTATTATCAGTTTGGCTCCTGCTGTCCTATGATATGTTACTATCATTTTTTGAACCCTTTTTTACTTCATGGCACACAAGAGTTTATGTTGTGTGATCTCTGCCCCAGCTCTAGAGTCAACTATTTCTCTAAAGAGCTCTTGTTCCTTTTTGGGGGAATGGTATTAGAATGAAGACCTGAGTGTGCTTTCTATGACTAGCATGTTATTACATCTAGGCCTTCTTAGCGGACAGAGTACACTAAAACACACACATACGCATACAGACATATATGTACACATATATCTAGAATTATCATTGTGTGTATTCATCCATATCTATATATCTGTGTTAAGCTATACATGAGCTCATATTGATGTCTCCAATTCTAATCGAACACCACATGACTCACTTTGCAACCCTCCCTTGATTATCTGCAACCTCTGTCTAAGAATGCGAAACTTGGCTCGCAATACTTGCCATTCAGTTAATCATTAGTTGATCCCAGAATTTATACAGCAGTTTCAGAATTCAACTCTTATTCTTCTGAAATACACCTTTACTAACTACAGTGTTTATATATAGTTCCTTCTGTTTTTTTGACTTACAGTTTCTAGTCCAAACACAGTTTTACATAGTTGCTTAGGTCAGCACCTTCTTCTTCACTCCCTTAGGTGAGGCAATGTCACATATTTTAATACAGTTAAATTCTGTTTTTCAGAGTCAGCATTCCACCCTGAGACCTCCTGTCATTCTTGTTGTCTTTTTAAAATGTACATGTATTAACATTCACTCTTAATGTTGTATGAAGTTCTATGGGTTTTGAAAATGCATAGCATCATTTATACACCAGAAATCCATTTCGAGAGCAGGTTTACAGGTTTTATGATGGAATCAGTTACTTAGTTTAACACATAATGAAAAGAAACTATTAGAAGTACTATAAAAGAGATAAATATACAAATTTATAATTAGAATGAGAAACTGCAATATTGTCTCAGCAGTTGATTAAATAAGCAGACAGTATTACTAATAAAATAAATCTGATTAATACAATTAAAATTTTGGCTTAATTGATATATATAATATTACACTTAAGAATGACAAGGTTTCAAGAATGACATAAAACATTCACCAAAGCATACTATGTTAGGTTAATAAAATCCCTGAACACATTTTAAAAGATTAAAATATTTTAGAGTATGCGCAGCAGATTAGAATTAAGCTAGAAATATACAATAAGTTTTAATTCATGACCAGACCATATCCAAATCTCTGCTAATAGTAATGTACTTCTAAATAACTTATAGGTCAGAATTAAAATAAAATTTAAAATTTAAAAATATTTTAAGTAAAAGAGAAACATATGCTAAAACAAAATGTTGAAAATAAGGATTAAGCAGAGTATAAAATATATTAGGGCATTGAATGCATCTCTTAGAAAGGATGATACTAAAAAGATTTAATGTCAATATTTAAAACAAAACAAACAAACAAAAAAAAAAACAAAGAAAAAACAGCAAGGCAACATGAGAAGAGAAGGAAAAGAAAGTTAACGGAATGAGAAGAAATCACAGAAAGAGAAACCAAATATGCAGTAGAGAAAATGACAAAGCCAAAGTTGATCCCTTGAAAAGTTTGATACAATAGATAAATAGGTAGCATGACAAAGAAGGATAGGATAGGGAGAAAAAGAAAGAGACAGAGAGATAAGAAAGTATCAGGAATGAAAAAGGGTAAAGGTATTTACAGGCATCTACATGATAAAAAAGATATTCTGCATGGCTTGTTGGTGATATGGTCAAATACTTCAAATAAAGGAACTTACTAAAATCTAATAAAAGAACAATGCAAAATTATTTCCTGGTATATTTGTTGGCATTGCATTGAATCTATGAATTGGCAACTAACTAACTTATTTAACTATTAGTTGTGTAATTCAGGAACATGAGATATCTTCTTATAGGTTGAGATCATTGAAGCTGCTGCTACAGAAAACTATGGGAAGCATTAATGTAGATTTTATGTTATTGCAATATTAAGGTCATTTTATGATAAGTATCAAGAGAAACAATTCATTATAAGGTAGCCATCATCCAAGGCCCAAGTCGAATATAACTGCAGAAGACAAACACGCAAACACTGAAAAGCAAATATGGGGAAAATTGTTCCTAGACACATGGAAGAAGAAAAATCATTCAGCAAGAGAACAAATAACAGCAGATAAATGAAAAGTAACTATAAAATGGCACTTTTTATTTTTAAAAGGACATTTCAGAATGTTCCTAGATAATGAATTTAATTGGTTAATGAATATCCAAATAACTTTTTATGTTGGGTAAATTGCACAGATTCATGATCTTTCCCATATGTAAAAAAGTTCTATTTAGGTACAATTATTTACCAAATGACAGCTAATAAATGTAAGACATAATTACAGTGATCATATCTTCTGGAAAACATGTCAAATAATTTAACAAAAGCCTTTTGTGCAATATCCAGAGATAATTATCAGGCTTGATGATATTTATATCAAAAGATCAATCAAAGTTGTTCAAATACTTAGGAAAGTTCTATGTCACTTGTGGGGGTAATGTCACTTATTATCTAGTTCAATGGTGTGTCAATGCTTGATGGATATCAGTCTCAACCAAACCAGTGGTAATATAGATTTTAGTTAAGTGCTTCCCATAATAATTTTAAGTTCTCATTTTAACTTTAGGAAATGTGACTTTTAAAAATTTCCTTTTTCGTTTTTATTGAAATTAATAATGTTATAGGAAATATAAAGTATGGCCAGCTGTGGTGGCTCACACCTGTAATCCCAGAACTTTGGGAGGCCAAGGTGGGTGGAACACCTAAGGTCAGGAGTTCGAGACCAGCCTGGCCAATGTGGTGAAACCCTGTCTCTACTAAAAATACAAAAAGATTAACTGGGTGTGGTTGCAGAAGCCTGTAGTCCCAGCTACTCAGGAGGCTGAGGCAAGAGAATCGCTTGAACCCAGGAGGCGGAGGTTACAGTGAGCAAAGATTGCACCACTGCACTCCAGCCTGGGTGACAGAGTGAGACTCCATCTCAAAAAAGAAAAAAGAAACAAATAAAATATAAAGCATATAATATCACAGAAATAATTGCTTTTAGCAATAAATAAATAAATAAATAAATTGCTAGTAAAATAAAGACTGTCCTCAGACTTTGCGACCTACACAGAAAAGCTATTAAGAAATAAATATGTCAGGTTATCCTAGATTGAAATGTGGTTGAGTAAAACCATTAAAAAGCAGACGTCAAGTGAGAGACTTCATAAAATACTCATCTATTTTAATACATAGGTAACATATGCTACTGAGTTAGTAGAAAAATAAGTAATTGACAAGCCAAAATTGTAGTTTTACAATTTATAGATACATTGAGGAACTTTAGGTAAATGTTAGAAATTTGTATTTTATAGTTTATATAAAGGTAATGGTAGGAAATGGCTATCGGTAGTTTTTATTTTTCACAGTAGTTTATGCTTTGTATTTTATTTTATAATAGTATAATAGCCATTATGTGGAATTTGCCAGTGTTGAAACACCAGTATGCCCCAGTGATATTTTATTTATCAAAAATGTTCTGATAGGTAAGAGGGTAAGAGAATCACATTAAAAGCAATTGATACAATATATTAGACTTGAACACTATTCAATTTTTAACTAAAGAACTCAGGTATGATTTCTTCAAATGAGACATAATGTGTCAAATAGAGTATATGATATGTTTTCGTTTTTCTTGCCTGATGCAATAATAAATTCTCTATTTTTTTATAATAAATAAATAGTTTGGAGCAACTTAGAATTCTTTTAAGTTTGGACTGAAATAAAATAATTTTGATTTAAGAAGATATATATTCTCGGCTTTAAAAAAACTATTAGGCAATCTTTCTGTTTGCAAAAAAAAGAATCTTCATTTTTTAAACTCGTAATTGGAATATAGAGAGGAATATTTAGAAGGATCACACAATGTGATTCTATGTATTAATAAAATAATTTAAGAGCCTTCATTTTCGATATTGAAATTCACATAAAAATCTCCTGTTTTTCTTCCAAATGTATCTGAAGTAATGTTTAAAACTAAATGGCATATACTTTTGAAGCAAAGTATAATATCAGGCCAATTAGTATTACCATTTATTTCCAATAAATTATCTAAGAGTTTAACTATTTATTCTGTGTTAAACACTGATCACTCCTTGTTTCCCTTGATCTCTTGCACAGGCATAGGACCTTCTTGTGGCTGTCAGCTTTGTCACAAATCTATCCACTTTTCTATTTTGTAGTAATTGACTAACATTTAGTACAGTCTAGGAGGATAAAAAATAAAGAAACCTAGTTGTCACTACAAAATTAGTTTATAAAATTCTGTGTATTGTTAAATGAGCAGGAAGCCATTAGTCTGAGGCTGTTCTGTACTTTCAGTTCCTATGTAAAAAATCACAACCTAGATTAGCATTGAAGCAAACTGAATCCTAACTCAGGAGTATATTTGTTGTGTAAGAAATACGTGGATTTGGCTGGGCGCAGTGGTTCAGGCCAGTAATCCCAGCACTTTGGGAGGCCGAGGCAGGCGGATCATGAGGTCAGGAAATCAAGACCATCCTGGCTAACACGGTGAAACCCCGTCTCTACTAAAAATACAAAAAATTAGCCGGGTGTGGTGGCTGGCGCATGTAGTCCCAGCTACTCGGGAGGCTGAAGCAGGAGAATAGCGAGAACCTGAGACGAGGAGCTTGCAGTGAGCCCAGATTGCGCCACTGCACTCCAGCCTGGGCGACAGAGCAAGACTCCATCTCAAAAAAAAAAAAAAAAAAAAAAAAGAAAAAATACCTGGATTTCAGAAATATCAGCACAAACAGTGGAGCTTCAGCCAATGACAAGCAGCCAACTTATCATACCATGCCTAAAAGAGGCAGAAGCCTAGCTGTAGCCAATCAGGTGATGTCTCTACCTTGTTTTCTCATTTGGCCTATAAATGCTCACTACTCACAGTATTGGCAGAGCTCTTTGAGCTGCTTCTAGTTTTAAAGTGCTGCCTAATTAATAATTCATTGTTTGAGTTTTTCTTTTAACAGTATGAATCATTTCTCTTTCTTTGGTATGTGGCTATGGAGAAATGTAACACGTGGTTCTAATTAAACTTCAACTTTAAAATGTTTGAAAATATTACTGTTGAAACATTAGAAATATTGCCAATATCTCTGTTTTGATTTTTGATTCTAATTTAATTCTTACCCATGCAGTGTAAAGGGGTTATTAACACAGTGCAAGAGATGAGAAATTACAGGTAGTGACAGACTACATGCATTATTTTCACCAACAGAATTTTCTATGACTATCATGTTTAATAAACAATAGCAGCTTTTTAAATAATCTAAATTTTAAAGATGTTTTTATCAGGAATAATGTCAGCAAGAAAGGAAATTTACCCCAAATGATTCTTTTAAAGAGACCGTGATAAAGAAACTACTCATTAATGAATGTGGCTTCCTAATCTAGTATATAAACACCCTTTGCAAATAGCTTGGTCCAGTAAAAATTATTGATTTTTCAGTTTATAGGTCAGGGTTTTGAGTAACTACTATAAGTCTAGAACAGCTGTTTTAAGGTAATTACCAGATTCAACTGTGAAATGTTAAAATAATTGATACGCTTGGGGTCAGTCACAGACATGTTGAATTTGAATCCCTGCAAGAGCAGAATTTGGTGCAAATCCAGGTTTAGAGACCTGTATTCTCCAGAAATGTTTTTACTCAAAATGAGAAAAAACTGTTAATTATTCTGTCTAGAAATAAAAATACACATATTTTTAGAAGACAGTGTTACTTTAAGCATCACAACTAGAAAATATAAATTTCTGTTACTATTATATTTCTAAATGTACTATAGGCATCTATTTCTTAGTTATTAATATGTGTAACCTTTAATCATTCATTTCATATTTTAAATTAGCAAATGCATATTAGGTACTCTGTTTTATACTGGAGATACAAAAATTAAAGTAATTCTTCACGCTTTCAAAGGAATTCACAGTTAAGTAGAAGGACCATTCAATGCCATTTACATGACTGGTGTGGTGTAGAATAATAGAGGCTGGTAAATCACACTAAATTATTCTGAATTGTGATGGCATAACATTTGGGCACTTTTTAAAAAAATTGTAGTTATTTATTTTTACTGACAAATTTTAATTATTTATTCTATGGGGTACAATGTGATGTTTGATATATGTATACAATGTAGAGTGAGTAAATCAAACTAATGAACAAATCTATCACCTCATATATCACTTTTTTCTTGATGAGAAGATTTGAAGTTCACTCTCTTAGCAATTATGAATGATGTAATACATTATTATTAACTAAAGTCATAGTTTCAACATGCTTTTCTTGTGACTTATAATGAGGCAGGTCTATAAAAATTATAGAATTATATCTTTATTCCAACCACATATATAATAAATGGACATGAAATCTATGCTTGTACACTTCTGGTAAAAGAAACATTTCAATCAGAATTTTGACACACTAAATGTTCCTTCTGATGAAAGTTTGTATTTTCACTGATATTTAATTTCTTCTCATATAAAAGATATCCAATTCTTATTTTTCAGTGTGTTTTTTCTTTCTTTTTTTTCCCTTGGTCAACATTCCCAGGCTTGAAATGGTTAATTGAGTTGCCCAAAATTTGACCTTTAGCTGACCGGAAAATTATATTCATTTCTGAGACTTCCCAAATACAGAGAAAAAGGTACTATCTGGCTAAATATAAAAAATATAATTAATGATCCAAAGAGTGGTTTACCATCTGCAAAATATAAAGAACAAAATTATAAATGGTATAGCACTAATTTTCAGAAAGAAAGTAAGATTCTAATAAAGTCCTGAAGACCAAACTACTTTTGTTTATGGCATCATTAAAGGTAATACACATGGATGCAAAATTACTTACTCTAAATTATTTTAGTAGTTGGTTGATGGCTATTCTCTTAACCTGTGCTTTCATAATGAAGCTCTTTTCACCTTTAAAATAATCTTGAGCCCAAAAGCACATCTGCAGATAATAACAATTGAAAGGTAAGATAAGAACATCCCTGGGATAATGATGGTTTAATTGAAGCATTCTGCCATTAAATTCCTATTACTGTGCAATGAGGCTTCACAAACCACCTAGAAGAAAATGAGTCATCTCAGGAGAATGAAATTGTACATTTGGTGGGTCTTATCAATATTAATACAATGGATTTTAAAAATAAACATTCAATTATTAAGACATCTAGAAGAAGCAAAATAGATTTTATTAACTGAGTAATGTATGTATTTTAAGATTTTTTAATAGAAATTCCTAAAAACTTCTGATCTATATAAAGGTCTGGCTTAATGACTAATAAATCAAATTGATTGGAGAGAATAAATAACAGTAAAGCATTTTAATCAAACCTCTAATAATATATTTTTATAGTTTCTTTCTATCTTTTTGAATCTGTGATAGACAGTAAAATACAGGCCCTACAACAAAACAAAGTATATCCTAATTCCTGAATCCTGAGGATACTCTGTTACAAAAGGGAATTGGAAAAGGTGATTAAGCTAAGGATCTTGAGATTGGGAGATTTATTCTCAGTTCTCTGGATGGCTCTAATATACTCACAATGGTCTTTCTTTATAAAAACAAAGCAAGATGATTAGAAAAAATATGACAAGGAAAGTAGAGATTGGAGTGATATGGAGTGACAAGATAAGGAATGAAGGCAACCTCTAGAAGACAGGAAAAGCCAGGAAACAGATTCAACCCTAGAGGCTCTAGAAGGAAAGCAGCCCTACTCTTCATTTAGAGCATTGACCTCCTATAAGATAAGAAATTCATGTTGTTTAGCATACCAAGTTTGTGGTAATTTGTTTTAATAACAATAGGAAAGTAATACAGACTCTGATAAGCAGACTGTGTGTGTTTATGAGTCTGTATAAACAGATATATATATATATATAACTTACTATGTGTATATATATATGAATGTCTCTAAAACCTAACATATTGCTACAGTAATATTATGTTATACCATTTATGTGTGTATGAACGATAGGTTCTACTCTATAATGTGTTGATTTTGTTTACATATTTTAATTGTGTATTGATAGGTTTCCTACAGAAAAATTAAAAAAAAAAAGTTTATTTCCATAGTGGTATACATATGGAATCGCACACTGAGATGTGAAAAGCTCATGGTCTTATATTAAAGAGGTAAAAGGAATTGTTTTCTTCTCAGATCTCTTTTTTCTTCTTGGATCTCTCATTGTACAAGCAGCAATTCCCAGGTCCAAGTCACTGTTAGCTTTCTAGACTATGGAACATTTCAAGGAATAGGATTGAGGAACCATGCTAAATCAAGAAGACTGAGTCTTTTAGATGGGGACAAAAAGAAGGGCCTGAATAATGAGTGAAAAGTTTACAGAATGTGGAATTAAGAACCTGTGGGATTTGAGTTTTCCTACAGGTTTTCTTTCTGATCAGCTTTATGCTCTGATACTATGTTTTGATAACATGCTTATTTTCTCATTGAAGCTTCATTTCATTAATTGCATTTTTTGTTTTGCCCTTTCTATGTCAGTCTGTGCTACATTTACAACATTAGTTGTTTTGAGGTGAGTCCTTCCTTCAGTGGTGCATGATAACTGTCCTTATACTCTGCCAAGTTTCTGAAAAGAATTGACTATGCTTGTTTTTGCTTTCTTACCTAACATTTCCCAACACTGTGGATGAATCTTAAAAAGACAACTAAACTTTACAAAGGCCAAGTTCAAAGGATATTTCTCTTCCCTTTCCTTACTAAGCATTTCTGTCTGATACTGATAACCACAGCTTTTTTTTCTAAAATCTCTCTTTGCATTTGCCAAATGCTTCTCTTGTAGTTTTTCATATTTCTTTCATATCTTTTCTTCAAGGTTATTTCTTTTCTCTGCTTCAACATCCAGTTAAATAATGGTGTTTTCCTCAAGATTAATTTCCTTGACTTTGTCTCTTCTTTATACACCCAACCTGGGGAAATTTGTATATCTACATGACTATCCATATCCTAAAATATGTTTTAGCTCACATCTTCCTTCTATATTCTAGACTAGATTTTCCCAATTTGTACCTGGCAATCCCCTCAAGGCTTGAAAAACATGATGAAATCACTTGAAAATCACTTGAAAAACATGATGAAACTTATTAAACTTCTAAAAATTTTCTTCCATTAGAAAACATTGGTAAACATGACATGAGAATAGATATTATCCAAATTTGAACACAGAGGATAAGCAAAAATAAATGAATAAAATATAAACAGCCTCAGTGAGCTGTGAAACTATACAGGCTGAGTATCACTTATCCAAAATTCTTGGGACCAGAGGTGTTTCAGATTTTGGATATTTTTTGGATTTTGGAATACATTTTGCATATACATAATGAGCTATGTTAGGGTTGAGACCCAAGTATAACCACAGATTTCATTTACATTTCATATATGCCTTCTACACAAAGCCTGGAGTTAATTTTATATAATATTTTAAATAATTTTGTGCATGAAACAAAGTATTGGCTGTATTTTGACTGTGCCCTGTCACATGAGGTCAACTGCTAACTTGTCATGGTCAGAATTACAATAAGAATGTCTGCTGTTTTCTTACAAGAAGAAAATGGAATAATGTGCTTTCAACCTGCATTGTAAATCCAGTAAGCCTAGTTCAAAAATGATGGTAAAATAAAGATGCTTCAGCTAAACAATTTGAGAAAATTAATCAATGGCAGATTTACTCTTCTGGAATTTTCTTAACATTTCTAGAGTGTAAATCTGGAGGGAAATGAAGAATATAGATGGGCACTTGGATTAACATAAGGAATGTGACACACTAGAAGTAAGAAATTTGTAAGTAAATATGGAAAGTTTCCTTTTATTTTTAAAATGTCTTTAAAAGGCATAACTGTCTACAAAATGACACTGCATTGTCTGATTATAAAAAGAAAAGCAGATAAAGTGAATGACAGTAAGGAAAAAAGAATAAGAGCAGCATAAATGAAAGATTATTATCTAAAATTAATATAGATGAAGTAATTAACATTAAGTCAAGGTAGACAAATTAAGATGACATATTCTAATCAATGATGTGAGCACTAGACAGATTAATTTTTAAAAATATAAATAAACATATATAAAACTAAAACTAACAAATACTTATAATTTAAATAAGAAAAAAATGAAATAACAGATAATACTTGATTGATTAAAAAACCTAGAAAGAAAGAAAAACAAAAAGATGGGACAAATAGCAAAATGAGAGACTTAAATACAATAATATAAAATACTATAATAAATTCAAATAGAAAAACACTCCAATTAAAATCAGATATTGTTTAATGTTATTCATACAAAGATGGACTGTTAGTTCAATTCTGAAGAAAAAAGCAGTTTATTAATCTGATATTATTTCTCTGATAAAGGACATACAGAATTCCACATTGAGATGCCAAAACCTCAAGTCATTTTCAGGAAGAGAAATATTCTGGCCTCTTCTCCCTGACAGAATAGCAGTAGAAAATTCCCCAAATCCAAGTTCCATGTTTTCATCTTTCTAGTTTTGCATAGGTGGTGTTTCAACAAGTACAACCCTGCTCCTGGGATAAGACCAAAGTCTTTTCTGATAGTTTGGTGCCCTGAGCCATATTAGGGATCCAATTCCAATCTAAAGATACAAATAATTTTGATTTTTGCCTGAATTTTGTTGTTTTCCCAAATGTTATTCAAAAACAAGTAGCTTAGTTTCCCTGTCGTTGTATGGTTTTGAGAGTTCCTCTTGGTATTGATTTGTATATCTAGGCTACTGTGCTCCAAAAACAACCTTGGTAAAATTTCTGTTTTTTAAATTTATTGACAGTTGCTTTATGGCCAAGCATGTAGTGGATTTTAGAGCATGTACCATGTGCAGATGATGAGAAGAATGTACATGCTGTGGTTGCTGGTTGGAGTATTCTATAGATGTCTGTTAGGTTCAATTTGTCAAGTGTTGAATTTAAGTTCAGAATTTCTTTGCTAGTTTTCCGCTTTGATGCAGTTTCGGCCTTGATGCAGTTTGATTTCAACACTGTCAGTGGGGTGTTGAAGTCCTACACTATTATTTTGTGGCTAAGTCTTTCTTTTTGTAGATCTAGAAGTACTTGTTTTACAAATCTGGGGCTCCAATGTTGGATGCATCTGTATTTAGGATAGTCTTCTTGTTGAATTGAATTCCCTTCTTTGTCCTTTTTTACTGTTGGGGGTTTAAAGTTGGTTTTATTTGATACAAGAATAGCAATCCCTGCTTTTTTTTGTTTTCCATTTTCATGAGTGTTGCTCTTTTCCCATCCCTTTACTTTGAGCCTATGGGTGTCATTACCTATGAGATAGATCTCATAGGTGAAGACAGCAAAAGATTCGGTCGTCGTTTTTTTTTTGTTTTGTTTTGTTTTGTTTTGTTTTAGTCCAACTTGCCACTCTGTGTCTTTTAAATGGGGCATTTAACTATTTACATTTAAGATTAATATCAATATGAGAGGTTTCGTTACTGTTGCAGTGTTGTTGTTAGCTGGTTTCTTTGCAGTCTTGATTGTGTAGTTGCTTTATAAGGTCTGTGGGCTCTATATTAATGTGGTAACAGATATTTTCTTTTGTTTACATGTTTAGAACTTCCTTAAGCATCTCTTGTAAGACCAGTATAGTGGCAACAAATTCCCTTAGAAATTGTTTGCCTGGGAAAGGTTTTATATCGCCTTCACTTCTCCTTAGTTTTTCTAATGGAGCTTACTTTAGCAGAATATGATATTCTTGGTTGGAATTTTATTTATTTAAGAATTCTGAAAATAGGCCCCCAGTCTTTTCTGGCTTGTAAGGTTTCTACTGAGAAGCCCATTCTTAGCTTGATGGGGCTCCCTTTATAGATGACATGAACCTTTTCTCTAGCTTCCTTTAAGATTTTTTTTCACATTGACCTTGGAAAGTGTGATAACTATGTGCCTTGGGATGATCATCTTATAAAAATATCAGTAAAATGTCCATACTACCCAAAGCAAATGACATATTTAGTGCTTTCCCTATCAAATTGCCAACATCATATTTCAAATTAGAAAAAAAATTATAAAATTCATATGGAATAAAAAATATCCCAAATAACCAAAACAATCCTAAACAAAACGAGAAAAGCCAGAGGCATCACATTATTCAACTTCAAAATATACTATAAGGCTATAATAACCAGAACAGCATAGTATTGGTACAAATATAGACACATAAATCCATTGAATAGACTACAGAACTCCAAAATAAAGCAGTATATCTAAAACCAAGTTAATTTTGACAAAGTTGACGAAGATAAACAATGAGGAACAGACACCTTATTGACTAAATAGTGCTAAGAAAACTGGTTAAGCATATGCAAAAGAATAAAACTGGACTCCCCTACCTCTCATCATATACAAAAATTAACTCAAGATGGATCAAAGACTTAAATATAAGACCTCCAACTGTAAAAATTCTAGGAGAAAACTTAGAAAATACTTTTCTGGACGTCAGTCTTGGGAAAGAACGTATGACTGAGTCCTCAAAACTAATTTTGACAAAAACAAAAACTGACAAGTGGGGCCTAATTACACTAAAGAACTTCTGCACAGCCAAAAGAAAAAAAAATAATAGAGTAAACGGAATCCATAAGGAACTTAATTCAGCAAGAAAAAACCAGATAAAGTGTCTACCCAAAGGAAAATAATTCATTATATGAAAGAGACACATGCACACAAGTTTACATTTATATTATAGCAGCAAAATTTGCAACTGTAAAAATATGAAACTAAACACTCATCTGCCAACACCTGGATAAGGAAAAAGTGAAACATACACACACACACACACACACACACACACACACACATATATACATATATCTTTTCCATTCCTGAATTTCTTCACTTAGAATAATGGCCTCCAGCTCCATCCAAGCTGCTCCAAAGGCCATTGTTTCATTCTATTTTATGGCTGAGTAGTATTTCACGGTATATATATATATTTCAAATATACTGTGAAATACTACTATATATATATATTACACTTTTAGTAAGGCTTTACCTACATGACAATACTTAATGACCCACCAATCATATGTCTACCACATGGTTAAAATAAGCCCTTGACCACTAACAGGGACCCTCTTAGCCCTCCTAGTAACATCCAGCTTGGCCATATGATTTCACTTTAACTCCATCACCCTACTAACCCTAGGCCTACTAACCAACACACTGACCATATATCAATGATGACGCGGCATTGTCTGAGAAAGTACACCAAAAATGCCTCTGATATGGAATAATCTTATGTAAAACATAGACTTGGATAAGGGCGACAGCAAGCTCGAGGAGAGTTAATAGGATTAAAATTATGCAGCTTAAAGATAAAAATTTAGGCTCTGGCTGAATTGGATTGAGGCTTTTTGTTTTGGGGGTTTGGCAAAGGTGTCTTTCCTGGGTTAATGACGTCAGAGATGGGGGAGGGGGGTTTGCAGAATTTTACTGTAAGGTTCAGTATAGAAAGCAGTTATAAGTCTACTTGATAATTATTGTTATGTCCTACAAGCATGAATTAATTAACACTTCTTGGTATTTATGCACGGCCGGAATATTGAACGTAGGTGTAGGTACGATCAATAGGAGTGTGTGCCAGGAATCAAAGACAGGTCCTGCGGCATACGAGGTGTCTTATTTAAGGGAAACGTGTGGGTAATCTTAGTTCTATGGCCGTGAGGTAAAAACCAGATGCCAGATACAGTTCAGGGTAGTCACCCCCAAGCGTTATGGGCCCAGAGTGAGGAGAGTAGGACACTTGTGCGGGATATTGATTTCACAGAGGATGATGAACAAGAAACCAATATCTGAGGGGGGTATCCGTGGTGACAGGGACTGGTTTAACTTGGATGTGCTATGTCCAGTGAACGACTGAAGGTACTATGTAATATGAAGAAATAAAGGTACTTGTCAATGCCCCTGGGGTGGGAAGTTGGTATGGGGGATACAGACTCAATGTGTTACAGTCAGTGAAGGGTTAACAGTTCTGGCTTGTAAGCATGCCTTGTAAGTTATGATTGTATGGAATATCTTTGTATGTACTATGTACAGTTAAACACTTATAGGACTATATAATATTCATGTTGGCTAGCAGTAATGCACAATATACAGAAAATTATTAATGGGGCAGGCCAATACTTGGGTTATACCCAAATGGGTGCTTTATCAGAATACAGAGAGTAGTTTAAATTAGAATTTTAGCTTTGGGTGCTGATGGTGAAGTTAAGTCCTTTCTCTCTGAGTAGTCCTGGGGAGAAGGTCTCCATTTCCGGTTTACAAGACCAGTGTATTGGCTTATACTACAAGGGCAGGCTCATTTAAGTAGTTTATTTTCGATTCGAGAGGCGAGCGGTATTAAGGTCAGAATTGTAGTGAAGTATATTACGGATGCTGCTAGTCTAATGGTAATAAAGGGCTGGCTTACTGGCTGCCCTCCAATTCATGTAAAGACTAGTAGGTCTGTGACTAAGAGTCAGTATAGGAATTGACTTAGTGGGCAAAACATTATACTCTGCTGTTTAGATGTGTGAAGTGTAGGGATGGCTGCTAGAATAAGGATTGATAGCAGGAGGGCTAGTACACCTCCTAGTTTATTAGGCATAGATCGTAAGATTGCATATGTGAATAAAAAATATCATTAGGGTTTAATATGAGGTGGGGTGTTTAGCAGGTTAGCTAGAGTATAGTTGTCTGGGTCACTCAGGAGGTCAGGTGAAAATAGCATTAGAATTATGAGAGTGAGAAGGAGAAAGATTAAACCTAGGATATCTTTGATTGTGTAGTCAGGGTGGAAGGTGATTTTATCAGAGTGGGAGGAGACTCCTGAAGGGTCATTTGATCCTGTTTCATGGAGAAATAGTAGGTGAAGGGCTGCTAGGGCTGTAATGATAAAGGGTAAGATAAAGTGAAGGTCGTGTGAGGGTAGGCTTGTCAACTGAATATCCACCCCAGACTTATTGGAGAAGGTTAGTTCCAACGTGTGGAATGGCTGATAGTAGGTTTGTGATTACTGTGGCCCCTGGGAATGATATTTGGCCTCATGGAAGCACATAGCCTATGAAGGCTGTTGCTATGGTTGTGGGTAGGAGAATAATACCAGTATTTCAGTTTTCTAAAAATAAGAATGAGCCGTAGTACAAGCCTTGGCCAATATGTGGGAAGACTCAGATAAAAAATATTGAAGCTCCATGGGCGTGGAGGTAGCAGATGATTCAGCCGTAGTTTACATCTCGGGTAATGTGGGCGACTGAGAAGAAGGCGGTTGAGGTATCTGGTGAATACTGTCTAGACAGGAATAGGCCTGTAATGATTTGAAGGATTAGGCAGGTGCCGAGAAGTGAGCCAAGATTTCATCATATAGAGATATTGGATGGGGTGGGAAGTTCAATGAGTGAGTGGTTAATTATTTTTATTAGTAGGTTTGTTTTACGTGCTGCGGTCATTAGTGTTCTTATAGTTAAAATACAACGACGGTTTTTCATATCATTAGTCATAGTTATAATCCATGTAGGAATAATGACATATGCTTTATTCTTATTAAGTATACTTTTAGTTATAGGATTTGTAGGTGTTTCTTCTAAACCTTCTCCTTTTTACGGGGGCTTGGTGTTAATTATTAGTGGCGTAGTAGGTTGTGTTATTGTTCTGAATTATGGGGGAGCTTATATGGGTCTAATGGTCTTTCTGATTTACTTAGGGGGAATAATAGTTGTTTTTGGTTATACTACGGCGATGGCTATTGAGGAGTATCCTGAGGTATTAGGGTCAGGAAATGAAGTTTTAGGGAGTGCCTTGGTGGGTTTAGCAATGGAAGTGGCATTAGTTTGATGGGTAGCAGAGTATGACGAGGTGGTGGTAGTAGTTAATTTTAACAACATGGAAAGTTGAGTGATTTTTGAGGGGGAGGGGCCGGGGTTAGTTTGGGAGGACTCTATTGGTGCGGGTGATTTATATGACTGTGGAAGTTGACTGGTGGTAGTTACTGGTTGAATGTTATTTCTTGGTGTATATATATAGATTGAAATTGCTCAGGGTAATAGACTATGTGATTAAAAGTAAAGTTAGGAGGAATAGAATAAAGAAAGGAAATAAAATTTAATTATGACTTTTTGAGTGGTAGTAGTAATGGAGGCGGTGATTTGGGTTTGTGAAATTGTTTTAGGCATAGATTTTTCTAGTCAAATTAAATCTAGTAGCAGTGAAGCCAGATTTTGGCTTACAGATAGATTTAGGTGAGGGGTTGTGCGGTGAACTGTGATGGGATAGAATCCTAGCATGTTGGAGAAATTAAACGTGTGGAGTGGGGATTTTACTTTGAGTTTGTTGGTTATAAGGCTAAGCTCTAGAGCCACTAAGAATCCTAGAATAGTTACACCTAGGACTGTAAGTTTTAGGTAAGGTGGCATTGTTGTTTGGGGAAGTGAGGTGGGGAACATACTATTGGTGATGAGAAATCCTCCGAATAGGCTGCCAATTGTGAGGCTTTTAATTGGGTTTATTAGGGCGGGAATATTTTCGTTAATATTAATTGTGGTTGGGAGCAGGTTTGTCCTGTTAAGGTGAGAAAAATAATTTGAGCGCTATAGGTGCTTGTTAGGAAAGTGGTGATGAGAGTAATAGATAGGTCTCAGGCGTTGGTATACGACGTGTTTGCTGTTTCGATGATGAGGTCTTTAGAGTAGAAACCTGCAAGGAAAGGTATGCCTGTGAGTGCTAGGCTGCCAATAATAAGGGAAGCTGAAGTAAGGGGTAAAATTTTAAATAATCCTCCCGTTTTCCAGATATCTTGCTCGTTGTTAAGATTATGGATAATAGACCCTGAGCATATAAATAGTATGGCTTTAAAGAAAGTGTGAGTACAGACCTGTGGAAATGCCAGGTGTGGTTGATTAATGTTGATTGTAATTATTATTGGGCCTAGTTGACTTGAGGTGGAGAAGGCTACGATTTTTTAAATACCATTTTGTGTTAGAGCACGGATTGCTGTGAGTAGGGTAGTGATAGCCCCTAAGCATAGCATGAGGCTTTGAATTAGCGTATTATTTTCTATTAAGGGGTGGAAGTGGATGAGTAGGAAAATCCCTGCCACAACTATAGTGCTAGAGTGCACGAGTAGGGCTGAGACTGGGGTTGGGCTTTCTAAAGCAGAGGGATTGATTCAGATTATATGGTTCTTAGAGAGCCATGTTATTGGTAGTAGTATAATTGTGGGGATAATTATTTTTAGCATTGGAGTAAGTTTAAATTGTATACATAGTCTAAGCCACATGTGCTGGAGATCAAGACTAGTAAAGCAAGGCCTACTGCTTCCTCGCAGGTGGTGAACGCTAACAGGGCAATAGGCATAATACTGATTAAGGGTGAGTGTATATTTAAAGTTGTAAGAGTATTTATAATAAATAATGAGAATATTATTCCCTCCAGGCATAGTAGGTAGGATATCAGGTGTGAGCGATAGATCAATATCCCTAGAAGTGAAATGGTAAATGCTAATACAATGTTTATGTAGATAGAAGGCATTTGGTAAGTATGACTACCATAATCTAATGAGTCAAAATCATTTATTTTTGTTTAAACTACCTACCATTTAGGCCCAGTCTAACCCCTTTTGAGTTCATTCATAAGTCAGACCTAGTACTAGTATAAGGGATGAATTAATTATTAGTGGTAGGTTGGTTGTTTGAAGGGCTCATGGTGAGGATAATACTAGGGCAATTTCTAAGTCAAATAATAGAAAGGTGATGGCAATTAGGAAAAATTTTATAAAGGAATGCGGGTGGAGGATAATAGATCAAACCCACATTCATAAGGGTTAGACTTTTCTATGTAAGTATGGAGTTGTGATAGTCAGAATGTAATAATAATTATCAGTAATAGGGCTTGCAAGGTGTTGATTATTAAAGCTAATGCTAGGTTAATTACTCTTTTTCTAATGCTGTCGAAACTAATTGATTGGAAGTCAACGGTACTGTTTATACTAAAAGAGTAAGATCCTCATCAGTAGATAGAAACATACAGGAATAGTCCATACTACACCTACAAAGTGCCAGTATCAAGTGGTGGCTTCGAAGCCAAAGTGGTGATTGGATGTGAAGTGACATAGCAATTGGCGGATAAGGCAGGTGGTAAGGAATGTTGATCCGATGATGACATGAAATCCGTGAAAGCCTGTGACTATAAAAAATGTTGAGCCATAGACCCTGTCAGAAATAATAAAGTGGGCCTCAAAGTATTCTGAGATTTGTAGGAGGGTGAAGTAGATACCTAATACGATTGTGATAAGTAGTGCTTGAATTACTTGTTTTCTATTAGACTGTGATGGGCTCAAGTAATTGAAACTCCTGATATGAGCAATACAGATGTGTTCAGGAGTGGTACTTCTAGGGGGTTTAGAGGAGTAATGCCTGTTGGGGGTCAATGTCCTCCTAACTCTGGAGTAGGGGCTAAGCTAGAATGATAAAATGCTCAGAAGAACCCAGCGAAGAAAAAGACTTCTGAAATAAGCTTGGAGGAATGGAAAAGCAAATATCCTATGTTTTCACTTATAAGTAGAAGCTAAGCTAGAAGGATGCAAAGACATAAGAATGTAGTAGATTTTGGGGACTCAAGGGAAATGGTGGGAGGGCTGTAAGGGATAAACAAGTACATTTTGGGTAGAGAGTACACTGCTTGGGTGACAGGTGAACTAAAATACCATAAATCACTGCTAAAGAACTTACCCATGTAACTGAAAACAACCTGCACCACAAAAATGTTGAAGTAAAATAAAATAGAATAAATGAAAATAAAGTGAGCAAAAGACATGAACAGACACCTCTCAAAGGAAGACATACAAGTGGCCAAGAAATACATGAAAAAAAATGCCATCATCACTAACCATCAGAGAAATGAAAATAAAAAGCACAATTATAACATATCACACCAGTCAGAATGGCTTTTATTAATAAGACAAAAAATAATCCTGCTTGTGAGGCTATGGAGAACGGGAACACTTATACACCATTCATGGGAATGTGAGTTTAGCCGCTATGGAAAGCAGTTTGGAGATTTCTCAGAAAACTAAAAATGGAATGACCATTTTACCCAGCAATCTCATTACTGATTATATACCTCAAGGGAAACAAATCATTCTACCAAAAAGACCAAGAAGTTGCATGTTCATTACAGCACTATTAACAATAATGAACACATACAGTCAACCTATGTGTCCATCAGAGGTGGACTGGATAAAGAAAATGGAGTACATATACACCACAGAATACTACAAAGCCATAAACAGAATGAATGTCCTTTGCAGCAAAATAAGTGCAGTAGGAAGCCATTATCCTAAGAAAATTAACAAGGGAACAGAAAACCAAATACCACATGTTCTCACTTATAAGTGGAGCTAAATCTTGGGTACAAAAGGACATGAACATGGGAACAGTAGGCGCTGGGTACCTGAAAGTTGGGAGGGAGGAGAGAAAGGGCTGGAAAACTTCCTTTTGGATACTATGTTCACTACCTGCATGATGAAATCAATAAAAATCCAAATCTCAGCATGACACGATACACCCTTTTAACAAATGCTCACGTACCCCCTGAATCTAAAACAAAAATAGAATTAAAAAATGATACAGGTAGGTTAAAAGAAAATAATGAAAATTTGGATAAGGCAAATGTTAATCATGAGAAACCCTGTGTGGCTGTTTTAATATTAAACAAAAAGAGACATCAAGACAAAGAATAAGTCTAGACAAGGTTTTCCAAATTCCTCAGTGAACACTGGAGTTTCCTTTCCTCTGTTGACAGTAAAAGAGAGCATAAGATGATAGTAGATGTTTCAATTTAGCAAATAATTCATTAGAACCACAATATGTAGGCTCCTAGTAACAGCTCCAATTCACAAGGAAGTGGTACATTCAAGGATTGCAGCATGAGGTAGGAATGTCCAATATCTAAACACAAATGGAATTTGAAGCTTCTGGTAACACCTATCATGGTTATAATATTGTTTTATATTCTCCGTTGGATTATAAACACCAATGTGAATCCAGAAGAACGTGGCTTGCCATACTTGTGACAGACAGTATTAAAGATAATTTTGACTTTCTAGCGCTGAGTGGTAAGAGTTCTGGTAGCATTTGATGTCTTCAGAATTGTTTTCAGTAAATTATAACTATTATAACTTGGTTGAATATAGAGTATATCAATGTTCCATATAATGCTTTACAGTACTCTCACTGCTAGATGCTTAATCTATCTTTTGGTGAGGATCTTACTTATTCTACAATATATAAATTTAAATGATGTACGGTAAAAAAAAAAAAAATTACTAATATGATCCAAGTGGTCCAACAATTCCTTCTCTCTTTGTTTTCTATTCCTCTGGTAAGACTTGAAAAGTCATGCTATATTGATGCTCCAATTAAGGCTTATGTTTAATCACTTAATTTGCCTATATTGGAAACATAATTTCGCTTTTCCCCCAGCTTTTATCACTGAAGCACTAATTGTATCCAAAAAATGCAAGCCTAACATCATTATTGATCTATGTAATTAGTGCTAAAATCACATTATAGAAAATCTTTTAAAAGTCAGAGTGCATCATGCATTAACAACTATTTTTACTTATTGCCATTTTAGGCAATTAGCTTTGTGATCACTATATTTCCCCATAGTATACCAGGTATAAAAATCGCACAGAATTTATTACCTGTTTAAGGACAAGCATTTTAAATGAAATGCATTAAAAATGATTGAAGTAGTTCCAGTGGCTACATATGATTATAAAGAAGTTTTACAGTAATAGAGGTAGTAAATTATATTACAGATCCATGCCTGCAATGTTTGAGTAGCGATGATAATAGCTATCCAGTGTTTTTCTTTTAGTTTTTATAAAGAGCATGTCCAACATATATGCCCTCAAGTAATTAAAAAAAGCAATAATATACAGCAATAATTAAAATACCATAAAGTGCTGCCTTCCAAATAAACAAATGCCAGTGTTTTATTAGGGAGTTTTGTAAAGAGTATAAAGGTCTTTGAATCATTATCACAAATGCCAGTCCAGGTTGAGTCAATATGCAAATGAGATTGTGAGTCTCTGTAGAATTCGCAGTGCACTGATGCCCATCACAGGCTTAAGTATTAAAGAAATATAAATAGAAACTGATGAGCCTCACATATTGCTGGAAGTAATTTTAAACGCTTTGCAAAAATAAGATAAAATTTCATTCAAGTAAGTTATCAGGCAGCAGAGCATAATTAAAACTCATCGGCCTGTTCAGTCATAGACACGGTAACAGGTTCTATAATTTACTGTAAGAAGGATTTTTGCTTAATTCAGATGTTTTTTGATAGTTTCAAAGGCTCTAATGAGAGTAAAACTCCATCTTGTACAAATTACCCCTTCCTCATATTTTCCTAGTCTCTCACTGTAATTTTAGAGGTCAAATCACCATGTTGGGGTTTTCATATTGTGAGAAACACATTAAATAGCTGGAGAAAGTGGCTATTTACATAAAGTTATTTCCATAGGTAAATGGGATACCTTGAAAAATGTTTACATCAGTGGGAACAAAACAGTAGAAAATTGGAGAATAGTGATTAGATTACCCTGAATCTATGGAAACAGGTACTTGTTCAAATAGCTCACTTGCATATACTCTCTTAATTATAGTGCTACAGTAAAACTAAATAAAACTCAAGAATATTTATTTTATACCTAAAAGTATGTCATAGTCAGAAATCCTTCAGTTGCTTCAGTTGAAAATGATAACACTATTTCAGCAGATTTGAGCTGAAAGTGAATTTATTTGAAATATAATGGGAAATATTTGATAAGACATACAGAATCAAAATTATACATTTAACTGTCAACTATAAATGAAAACAAGCTCAAAAAGTCAAGCTTTTTCCTTAACAAATAAAATGTATTTAGCAGTAGTTAAAGGTGGTGATGCTTCAAATGTTGTTTGTTTCTTGGGTGATTTAAGGTGAAATTCCAGTTTTTAATGTTATGATATTACCAGTTATATGTTAACCAATTTTGCACTTTCTGTATGAAAGTAAAGAAAAAAAAAGAAAAAAGAAAAGAAAGATTTGCAATTGTCTTCAACACTACCTAAACCTCTTTACAGGAGCCCTGCACTGTAAGACAGTTCAATAAAAGAGCCAAAAGTCTACCCTTATTATTTTTCATAGCCTAATGATAAAGAAAATTGAAATAAGTCCAGGCACGGTGGCTCACGCCTGTAATCCCAGCACTTTGGGACGTCGAGACTGGCGGATCATGAGGTCAGGAGATCGAGACTATCCTGGCTAACACGGTGAAACCCCATCTCTACTGAAAATACAAAAAATTAGCCGGGCATGGTGGCGGCTGCCTGTAGTCCCAGCTACTCGGGAGGCTGAGGCAGGAGAAGCGCGTGAACCGGAGAGGCGGAGCTTGCAGTGAGACGAGATAGGGCCACTGCACTCAAGTCTGGGTGACAGTGTAAGACTCCATCTCAAAAAAAAAAAAGTAATAACAATAATAATAATTGAACAGAACAAGAAGAAACCTACGTAAACAAAAGAAATATGCATTCCAGTAATCTTACATTTATCACTGATAACCAATTTGGTTGGATTCTCTTATAGGGGAAATTGTGTGGCATTTAATTTTCTCAATTTTTCCAAGAGTAGTAACAGTTTAAATCTTATGTTCACTCTTGTTCTAAATAACGTATTTGAAATAGTTGGCCATTGACTTGGCTTTGCTTTTCTCTCTGAAGACATTTGGCTGGATTCTCTTATAGGGGAAATTGTGTGGCATTTAATTTTCTCAATTTTTCCAAGAGTAGTAACAGTTTAAATCTTATGTTCACTCTTGTTCTAAATAACGTATTTGAAATAGTTGGCCATTGACTTGGCTTTGCTTTTCTCTCTGAAGTCATTTGGCTGAATTCTGATTTTCAGTAATCGTCCCCAGAAAGGCATTTTCACTCTGATTCTAGTCTTCTAGCTGTTATTCTGAAAATAAAAACAACAAGAAAAAACATTGGTTTTATGAAACAAAAATGTGTTTTAGATATACTGTTTATTTTCTTAATAAATTTGAAAATTAATGAGACTATTACATGTAAATACAAGCTAACTGCAAGTGGCAAAAAGCAAATGAGGTTCTCTCTTAAAGATTTTAAAGGCTTCTTATATTTTCTGTCTTTTCCTTTCTTTCTTTTTCCATTCCTGCCTCCTTCCTCATTTCTTCGGCACTCCTTTTTTAAAATTTCTTTCTTCCTTATTGCAAGTTGAATAAATAGATGTACTTGATTATTGAGTAATTTCTTTGTTCTAAAGAACAACTTTGGTTTTTTTTTGTTTTTTTGTTTTTTTTAAGACGGAGTCTCGCTGTCACCCAGGCTGGAGTGTAGTGGCACGATCTTGGCTCATTGCAACCTCTGCCTCTCAGGTTCAAGCGATTCTCCTGCCTCAGCCTCCCAAGTAGCTGGGATTACAGGTGCTGTAATTAGCCAGGTACACCTGGCTAATTTTTGTATTTTAGTAGAGATGGGATTTCACCATGTTGGCCAGACTGGTCGGGAACTCCTGAGCTCAGGTGATCTGCTCACCTTGGCCTCCCAAAGTGCTGGGATTAAAGGCATGAGCCACTGCACCTGGCCAAGAACATTTTAATTTACAAAACTCAGTTCAATTTATATTCTAAAGACCTTAATTTTCTTTTTATGGGTCAAGATCACCTTTTAAATAGAGACTTGTGATAGTTGAGAAACATAAAATTTATATGTAAAAACTGATGTGCAAGAGTATCCTTGATTTTCAATACATAAAAAATAATTTATAATGTTATTTAAAAACTAGTGATTTGTTAGTGTAAGTTGCTATCATGATCTTAATGTTAAGCAAGTATCCAATGATTCTAACCAATCATTTTGAACTTTTGATCCAATATCGAAAAAGTTAAAATACAGATCTCTGTGTTACATTCTTATCAAATAATGCAAATACATAAAATAATTTTTATACCTTTGATTAATTATTATGTCTACCAAGAAAATATTATTCTATATGAACACATTTTTTTAAAAAAAAACTATGTTTCTTTGTGAAACATAAAAGTTTAGAATATAGGTCTGTTTAAAATGGCAATATAATAAATAAGGGCTATTAAATAATTCTGAGACCTGAAAGAATAATTATTGTTAGTCAAATGCAGTTCAAATATTTCAAGATAGTAAATAGCTGTGAGAAAGGGAAGGGTATTAGTTTATTGTTTCTTAATAGTTATAAATTGAAAATATTTTTATCCTTACCTCTAACTTCATAAATAATACATTTACCTGGTTTGCAAAGAATCACATTGTTTATACCTGAACTACAATATCCAAGAATAAATAATTTCATATCATCATTGATTCAAATTTCTTGCTTGTAGCTATCTAGCTATTTATAAGGCCACTAGAAGAAAATTAGACAATTATTATTTAACTCCTTTTTGTAAGGCCTACTCTTCAAATTTTTGACTATGCATATAAAAGTCTTATGTAACATGTATTAATTTAGGCTAATTTATATATATATATATATATACAAATAAGTAAAATTATGTTGCTACGATAAATAGCTGAGTCATTCCATGTGAAAGTCATATTGAAATTATTTAAAGCCCTTCCTCACTAAGCATGACTTTTTATTGCAAAGCACTGTTGAATATTACACTCTGTATTATGTCATCAGAGGTAATTTACCACTCCCTACAATCTATCAGTTTAAGCAATTTGGCAAAGATCCTTTCAAAGAAATAGTCCTGAACATTCACAAGATGGCAGTAGTGTAACACTAATGTTAATAATGCCTGTCATTCAAAAACAAAATAAATACCTTGAGCTCCTAATCTTGAAAATATCTTCAAATACTAAACATGAGACGTAAGTGTAACTATAGAGCATATCGTAAAAGTAGATGAATTTGATATAAATTTAATACATTATGCCTACGGGAGGCAGCTTAAGTGCAATCATTTTTTCTTGTGTCAATTTCTTTTCTACTGACTTTCTTTTCATGGGAGAGTGATGCAAAAGAGTACTTTGGATCTTTAGCCTCTAATGCAAGTGTGTTAAAAGAGAGTAAAATCCTGAATACATTTTCACAAATTTATTTTTATAATTCCAACAGCAGAGTAAATTTTATATGAAACAAAAACAAACAAAAATTGTTACACTTTGTTTTCAAATGTTAATAGAAGTTAGGAATGAGTAAAATTACTCACCAAGGTCACTAAAATCAGAAAGACCCATATAAAAATCGTGGCTTCTTCACTTTAGGTGTTACTTAAATTCTCTAAGGCTTCGTTTTCATATGCATAATGCAGAGGTAATAGGATCTACTTTTCAGAACAACCTTGGGAAACAAATGGAACATAGCTATTATTATTGCCATTGTTATCAATGTTTGATGCATGTTTACAGCATATACTCAGATTGATGCATTTTCTATCAGTGTGAGATCTTTCCAGCAATATATATATATATATATATATATATATATATATATATTCTTATGTGCTTTTGTGGCAAAATTTACTGCATTGTTCTGGGACAACCACACTGTTTTTGTGTTTACCACAATTTCTCCAATTCCTTTCTATAGCCCATCTGAGTTATTCAGTCAATATCGGTTCCAATACCTGGGCTATTATCACAAAGATATTTCTCAGATGGGTTTTTGGTCAATTCTTCAATGATATTTATTTGGACTTATTCTTGTCATTCCTGTTGACCATTTGTTACTCTGAGAAACATTGGGGACTTCCTTACTTCTTTTCCTTAATATTCAGTCCATCTCAAAAACAGTTTTTGAGAAAAAAAAAGCCTCAATTTTGTCTGTTTTTTTTACCAATTTTCCAAATTCACATATATGTGCAGATTGATGACAAATATTAAGAATTTTGTGTACTTGAATTTTTATTAGACATACACATAAAATATCTAATGTAGCATATATTGCTGTGCTTGGAGGTACTCTTTTCCATCCAAGGAAAAGTTTTTCCTAGTTGTTGGAAAAAACATCAATTGTGTAATATCAATTACTAAAGTATAGACGATATGCAAAAAAGCTATATATAAAAATAATTCAGCTCGAAGAATTACCATAAAATAAACATATCGGTATAACCACTGCCAATGTCAAGAAAAAAAAAGCATCCCACAAACGTGCTTTATGCTTTATCCAATCATTTCATCCTTCCTCATTCCCAAAAGCAAATCAGTACTGATTTTTAAAGCCATAGATTAGTTTTGCCTGTTTTTAAACTTCATATAAATGGAATCACATACTAACTACATGCTTAAATTTGGGTGTTTTAGGCAAACTTACACTCATGTAATGAATCTTGATTTTTGTGTATAGTTCATTTTGTTTCATTGGTGCAAAATAGTGTGTTAAAGAGACAACTATATATAGGTGTGTGTGTGTGTGTGTGTGTATTTATTATACAGTGGATGGAAACTTAGGTTGTTTCAAGTTTGTTACTATTATGAATAACGCTGCTATAAAATGCTTTATAATTACTTTTGTGAACTTTTCTGGTGTATATACCTATGGATGAAACTGCTATATCGTAACACACTGCATATGTTCAATTTTGTTAGAAAATGAAAGAATCTTCCAATGTCATAATATCAGCTTCTCAATAAGCAGTTCGTAAGACTTGAGTTTGCCTCACAGGTTGTTTTAATTTTAGACATTCTTGTGAGTGTGTAGTTTCATCTCAGTATAAAGTTTATTTTTATTATAAAACATATAAACATTCAAAAAACTGGAAAGTAATATACAGTTAACTTCCACAGTCACTACATAAATTGTGCAGTTAATATTTGGCAATATTTGCTTTAAAACATGTCTATTCACCAATCATTCTCTGTGGCTATCCATTGTCCCATCGTAAATTTTTCATGCAATTCAAAGTAAGTTACAGGCATCATTATAACAACTTCTAAACATTTTTACATGCCTATGACTAACTAGAGTTTGCTGCTTATGTTCTTTTTGATAGAAAAGTATAAATAAATAAAATCCAAAATTCTTAAGTTAATCAATCCATGAATTTCAACCAGTGTAGGAACTGCTTAAGTGAAAAACCTGTAAAGATATAGAATAACACAAACACTCTAGAAATTTTTCTCATACCCCTTCCCATTAATTCCTGGCCTTACATCCTCCCAGGAGAGACAACCATTATTTTGCCTGCTTTTGAATTTCAAGTCAATAGAATCATACTTAATATTTTTTTGGTAAGCCTTCTTTGCCTCATCAAAGAATCTGTAACAGCTTTACTTAGGTATAATTGACATTAAAAACTGCACATAATAAGTTACACAACTTGCTAAGTTGTGACATATCTTTGTACCCTCTTGCAATCCCTCCTTTTTGTTTCTCCAAAATCCCCATTTTCAGAGAACCACCAATCTGCTTTTGATCACCCTATGTTTACAAAGTCTGGAATTGTAAGGGTGGTTAACACATGAATTATTTTTTTGTTTTTGCTCATCTTAATTATTTTGAGATTCACTCCTGTTACTTTCTGTGCCAATTTTATTAATTATAAATAAATATATATTAATAAATATTCCATCATACACACACATACGTATTATACACACCACAATATGTATATTTTTTCACACATTGATGGACATCTGTGTTGTTTCCATCTTTTGTCTATTGCAAACAAAGCTACTGGAGACATTTGCATACACCTTATTATATAAAAATATACTTTTATGTCTCTTGGATAAATATTTAGGTGTGGAATTTTGGAGTCACATGGTAGATGTAGGTTTGAAAGAGAACCTGCCAAGCTGTTTTCCAAATAAATTATAGCATTTTAATTTATTTGCATTGCATGATATTTCAGTTTTTGCACAACTTACCAACATTTGATGTAGTCACTCTCTAATTTTAGTCATTCTATTATATGCATAGTAATAGATAATTGTGTTTTGTTTTGTTTTGTTTTTTCGTTTTTTTGAGAAGGAGTTTCGCTCTGTTGACCAGGCTGGAGTGCAATGGCGCGATCTCAGCTCACTGCTAACTCCGCCTCCCGGGTTCACGCCATTTTCCCATCTCAGCCTCCTGAGCAGCTAGGATTACAGGCACCCTCCATCACGCCCAGCTAATTTTTGTATTTTTGTAGAGATGGGGTTTCACCATGTTGGCCAGGCTGCTCTCAAACTGTTGACCTGAGGTGATCCACCCGCCTCGTCCTCCCAAAGTGCTGGGATTACAGGCGTGAGCCACCATGCCCAGCCTGTGGTCTTATTTCATTTGCTTAATGACTAAGGTGTCAAGCATGATTCTATGTGCTTTTTTGCCATCTGTATATCTTCTTTTAAGAAGTGCCTGCTTAAATCGTTTGCCCATTTCTTGCATCTTTTGTTTGGTTTTCTATCACTAAGCTCACTAAGCCTTTTTTTTTTTTTGCTAAGTTTTGAAAGTCTCCTTATATATTCTGTATACAAATTTGTTATCACGTGTGAGTTGTAAATATTTGATCTTAGTCTGTAAATGGACTTTTGCCCACAGTTTTGCTCTGATTTTGTATAAATTGTATGGTTTTAGGTTTTAAGAGTAAGAACTATAGATCTATTTTGCACTAAGTTTTGTACACAATGTGAGATGTGGATTGAATTTTATTTTTGCATATACATATCCAATTGTTCCAGTACGATTTGTCAAAAGACATTCCTTTCTAAAGGCTAAATTGTCATTAAAATTTGTCAAAAATCAATTGACCATTAAGTGTATTATTGGATTATCTATTTTGTACCCTTAATTTATAAGTTTATGTTGATGCCAATACCAATACCTTTATTAGTGTAGCTTTATATAATAATAAATATAAAGTCAAGTAGTATAAATCATCAGCATTTATTCCTCCTTTTAAAAACTATGTTGGCTGTTCTAATATTTACATAAATTTTAAAATTTAGCTTACCAGTTTCTAGTTAAAAAAAAAAAGCCAGTTTAAACTTTAATTGGGATTGCACTAAATTTATACAACAAATTTTGGAGATTTCACATATGAGTAATATTGAGCTTTCTGATCTATTAATATGGTATGACACATCTTTTATTAAATAGGTCCTCTTTAATTTTCCTTATGACTGTTCTGTAGCTTTCAGTACACAGATATTTTACACTTTTTTGAATATATCCCTAAATATTAGATATTTGTAAAGCTATTATAATTGGTGTCTTCAAATTTCAGCCTCCAATTGTTCATTGCTAGTATATAAGCAATATTTTTCCATTTATTGATGGTATACCTTGCAACTTTTCTAAATTCATTAAATATTTTTGGCCAATTCCAGTGGATTTTTTTATATAGGTGATTTTGCAATCTGTAAATATAGTTTTACTTGTTCTCTCTAAATCTGTAGTTTTTACATTTTTTCTTTGGTTTATTGCAATGGCTAGAATCTCTAATACAATATAAAAAACATTTACAGTAAATTTTCATGCCTTGTATCTGTTAGTTGAAAAATATTTAGCTTTTATCAAATATGTTGTTAACAGTTTTTTTTAATAGCTTGAAAAAATTTACTTCTATTTAAGTCTGCTGAGGGCTTTTGTGTTTTTTTTTGGTTTGTGCTCTTTTTTTAAATCAGAAATGGATATTAGATCAACTGCATTGCAAAGATGATCATACAGATTTTTTTCAATCTGCCAATGTGGTATATTGCAGAGGGTTATTTTTAAATGGTAAGCCAACCTTGCATTCTGCCGGGTCCATCCCACAGGCCCTGGTTGAGCGACGGATGAAAGGAGTACTCACACACAGGTATGCAGTGTAAGAGCAGCTAGGGAACTGCCTGGCACTAATGGCTGAAGAGTGAGCAGTCTTGAACAGCTGAAGTTGCTTGCTTTGATTCAGTACAGACATAACGCTGAAAGCCTGGAGCCAACACAATCTGTGAGTAATTAACGTTACTGTCCCCCCATTCAGGTAGCAGTCTCATGCAGGGATGATCAAAGGTTGGTTTCCAGACAAAATAAGTAAACAAGCCTGTTCCCCAACACTTCCTTGTACCTATCCCTCACCCTCTGCCTCAGGGTAAGAGAACAGCTGCCTTCAGCTTATTCTCCACCAAAGTTATGCAGAGCCTTCCAACCTTTCAAAAGGCCTGCTCCTTTCCCTGTAGCTGCTCTCACCACTCTGACAAATCTCCTACATCTCCCCCTTTTCTGTTTTTTGCATCAGGTTTTTTGATTCAAGAGTACAGATGTGTCCAGCAACAGGTTTGACAGGCTTAGCAGTTACAGCTCATGTTCCGGCTTTGCATCCTAGAATTAGTAAATAACATAAGACAAACATTAGCATAATCAGTAATATTCTTTTCCAATCACAGAGTGGTATGTAGCGTTACTTGGCACCTCAGTCCAATGTGTGCTGTTACTAAGGAACCCCACTGGGGGTATGTCAACCCCTCCCAAATACTCAAAAGTATTTGCTCTGTTGGAGCTGCCAGTAAGACATCATTCAGATAATGGATGATCTTGCAATTAGGAAATTCTTTTCCACTGGGGAGCAAAGCCTGATTTGCATGATACTGACACATGGTAGGACTGTCTGGCATTCCTTGAGGAAGTACTTTCCAATGAAATCGGCAAGCTGGCCTTTCATTATTGATGGCTGATATTGTAAACACAAATTTTTCTCTGTCTTGCTTTGAGAGGGGAATAGTATAAAAGCAGTCTTTTAAGCCAATAATGACTACAGGCCAATCTTGAGGAATCACTGCAAGGGAAGGGAGCTCCTGTTGAAGGAGCCCCATAGGTTGCAAATTAGCATTGATAGCATGTAAGTCATGCAAAAGTCTCCATTTATCAGACTTTTTGGGAATGGTGAAAATGGGCGAATTCCAAGGGCTGTTTGATGGTTCTATATGGCTAGCTTTTAATTGTTCCTCTGTAATTTATGGGCTCACTGTAATTTATCTCCCTTTAAAGGCCACTGTTCTACCCAAATAGGATTTTGAAAGAGCCATGTTAGGGGTAGGGGAGGAATTGTGGCCAGTAATAGAAAGGGGTCATATGGAAGTTTTCTGCTATGGCTTCACCTCAATTAATCCTTTTGCAAATGGGATAGTGGCTCCATTTTTTCTAATGCTTTTTCTTATTTCTTTGTAAGTGTTGAAAGTAATGGGTTCATATACTACATTGCTTTGTTGATCTTGCATCACTGGGCAGGCCAAGAGCTCCCCTTGTAATGCTGCTTGCCTAAGACAGGGTCCCATAACTGTAGTGTATCCCTTGTCTTTTTTCCGATTTATTGGAGGAGGGGGCTCTGGTAAAACCTCCATTTCCTCTTTTGTATCTTTACCTGGTAACAGCGGGGCTGAGGGAGGAGGAAGAGGCAGTAAGGTAGGTTATGGTTCCTCCTCCCTTCCCTTTTTAGGCTCTTCTTTGTAGAGCCGGGCCAAAGCATCCCTGACTAATGCCCACAACATTAAGTATATTACTGGGCCCCGTTGCCCTTGTGCATGATGTTGTTTAAGATTTCTCCCCACTTGCTCCCAGAGCTCTAGGTCTAGCGTGCTTTCTTCTGGGAACTATGAGTTATGAAAAACAACAGTTTGCATTAGGTCCCTTAATTGAGCCTGTGAAACAAAGGCTCCACTAGCTTTAAGCAACTGTTTCAATACTTTTATATACTGTTGCTGTTGAGCTGATAACTGTTGTCCCATGATGAATCCCTATCTTGAATATTCCCTTGAACTTGAAAGTCATGAGCAGGCACCAATTATTTACTGACTGTGCAGTCTCTTCACCTTTGTTTTTGAGGGTTCTGTCACAATCCGTTGCAGGATTCCTCACACAGGGCACCATCTGCTGGGTCCGTCCCGCAGACCCCAGCCGAGTGATGGATGAAAGGAGTACTCAGACACAGGTATGTAGTGTAAAAGCAGCTAGGGGACTGCCAGGCATTAATGGCCGAAGAGTGAGCAGTCTCGAACAGCTGACGTTGCTTACTTTTATTCAGTACAGACATAATGCCAAAAACCTGGAGCCAACACAATCTGTGGGTAATTAACATTATTGTTCTTCCATTCAGGGAGCAGTCTTGCACGGGGATGATTCAGACAACGTAAGTAAACAAGCCTGTTTACAAAAAATTCCCCCACATTTTCTTGTACCTATTCCTCGCTCTCTGCCTCAGGGTAAGAGAACAGCTGCCTTCAGCTTATTCTCCCCGAAGCTATGCAGAGCCTTCCAACCTTGCAGAAGGCCTGCTCCTTTCCCTGTAGCTTCTCCCACCACTCTGACAGATCTCCCACAGCACTCATGAGATAATATCCAGTTGGTAAAAATATAGAGTTTATTTTGATGGTTATGTTCTATAAAGTCAGTGTGAATATTGAGTTATCAAAGATTGACTCATTGCTTTTAGAGGAAATACAGATTTATCTTCTCATGTGCCACTGGGAGCAACATTTTCATTGACCAATCAGTACATAGCCTTGTTTTTCATGTGTTTCCGTTTAAGGCCACTTTGCTTAATCAATATTGTGGGTTCATTAAAATTAAAATTAAAATTATGACTGTCAACACCATAACTTTAATGAGGCTTATCTAACACACACGCATACACACACACACACACACACACATTTTCCATTAGCCTTCTTGCAATTTTGCAATTAAGAAATAAGACAGTGGGGTGTTGAAGTTCCCCACAACTATTGTGTGGCTAAGTGTTTTTGTAGGTCTAGAAGTACTTGTTTCATAGACCTGGGTGCTCCAATATTGGGTGGATATATAATTAGGACAGTGAAGTCTTCTTTTTGAATTGAACCCTTTATCATTATGTAATGACCTTAATTGAGCTTTTTTGCTGTTGTTGGTTTAGTCTTTTTTTATCTGATATAAGAAGACCACATAAATTTGTGTTCCATTTGTGTGACAGATCTTTCCTACTCCTTTACTTTAAGGTATAAGTGTCATTACATGTGAGCTGGGTCTCTTCAAGACAGAGGATGGAGGGGTCTTGTTTTCTTATTCAACTTGCAATTCTGTGTCTTTTAAGAGATAACCTAGGAAATACCATTCTGGACATTGGACTTCGGGAAGAATTTATGACTAAAAGCAATTGCACAAAACCAAAAATTGACAAGTGGGACCTACTTACACTAAAGAGTTTCTACAGAGCAAAGGAAATTATCAACATTATAAACAGGCAACCTACAGAAGGAAGGAAATACTCACAAACTGTGCATCCAACAAAGGACTATTATCCACAATCCATAAAGAGCTTAAACAATTCAACAAACAAAACCAAATAACTCCATTAAAAACTAGGCAAAAGACATGAATAGACATTTCTCAAAAGAAGACCTGCAAGTGGCCAAGAAATATATGAAGAGGTGCTCAATATCATTAATCATCAGTGAAATGCAAATTAAAACCACGATGAGAAATGGTCTCACACCAATCAGAATGGCAGTTAAAAAATCAGAAACAACAGACAAACAAAACATTTGCTAGGAAGGCTATAGACAGAGAAAAGGGAGTACTTATGAACTGTTGTTGGGAATTTAAATTAGTTCAGCCACTATAGAAAGTAGTTTGGGGATTTCTTAAAGAACTTAGAACTACCATTTGACCCAGCAATCCCATTACAAGCTATATATCAAAAGTAAAACAAATCATTCTACTGAAAAGACACATTCACTCATATGTTCATTGCAGTGCTATTCACAATAGCATAGACATGGAATCAACCTAAGTGCCCATCAATGTTGGATTGGACAAAAAAAACATGAAACATGTACACCATGGAAACCTGCACAGGCATAAAAATTAACAAAATTATGTCCTTTGCAGCAATATGGATGTAGCTGGAAGCCATTATCCTAAGCAAATTAATGCAGAAACAGAAAACCAAATACCGCATGTTATCACTTATAAGTTGGAATTTACTCATGGACATAAAGGTGTCAATAGTAGTCACTGGGGACTACTGACAGGGAGGTAGGGAAAGGTACAAGGGTTGAAAAATAAACTGTTGGGTATTATGCTCACTACCTGGGTGATGAGATGATAATAGAAGTTGAACTTATTTAAAAAGTTTTTAAAAAATTTTAAAAACAAAGAAACAAGACAGCACTTCAGCACCGTACTCAGGACCATTTTAAACAACAGTTACCAAGACAATGCACAAAAATTGGCTGAGAAAAGCAAATATTCTGCACTACTAAGTAGAAAGATAATAGGACATTTATTTACACTAGCAGAGCAGAAACAAGAAGGCAGAGCATCACTTTATCTTAGGTGAGAATATGAGTGTCAGGTAACTCATATTTTTGACCTCTCTGTGCATGTCTATAAATTACTGTAATAGCAGAGTATTAAGTATGAGGTTGATAATAAATTTTAGCCAATAAGCAAACTAGTAAGTATAAAATCCATGAATAATGAGGACCAACTGTACATACTTCTGTATATCAGTGGGGTTTGTTAGCTATACTTAAAAGAATAATTGCATCTGTGGTGATGAAACATATTGGAATGTGATTACATTTTATTTATCTTCTTGATGTATTTATTAGGTAACAGAGTAATGCAGACACCATAAAATAAAGAAGTATGCCCTCCCCCTCAACATTTTCAAGAAATATGTAGAATTAGAATGATTTCACTCTTAGTTATTTGGCAAATATTGTTTTCAATATCAATCAGCTGAGTCTTGAGGGAGTTTTTGTTTCTATATTTGTTGAAGGATTTTTAACTGTAAATTCATTTTCTTTAATAATTTAAAGCCCTATTCAAATTATTTATTTCTTCTTGAGTGAGAATTTTTAGTTCATATATTTTAAGTAATATGGCCATTTTATATCCGTTATTGAATTTGTTCACCTAAATTTGTTCATAATATTTTCTTCTTATCCTTTTAATATATGTAGAATCTATCATAATGGCATCTCCTCATTTCTGATACTGGTAAATTGTGTCTTTTCCCTTTTTTAAAACTTGGTCGGGTGAGAGGTTTATAAAATTTATTAATCTTCCCAAATAACAGACCTTAATTTCTAAATTGATTCTATTCATTATTTATGTTTTCAATTTTATTGATTGCCACATGCTTTTTAACATTTTCTTTTTTTGATTACTTTGGGCTTCGTCTATTCTGTGTCTGTTTTCTTAAAGTGGAAGCTGAGATAGTTGACTTTTCTTTTTTGATATAAGAGTTCAGTGTGATAAATTCTCTCTTATGTATTGCTAAGTTCAAAGCACTTTTTAATTTTATTTTGGACTTCTTAGGTACATAGTAGTATAGACTGCATTGTGTTCTTCTGAAATTCTCATGATGAACTATGAATCCCTGGTGTCTCAGAAAGTGACTATATTTGGAAATAGATCCTTTATAGTGATAATTAAGGTTAATGAAGTCATATGGCTCTATTCCAATCTGACTGGCGTTCTTACAAGAAAAGGAAATTGTAATGTATAAACACCAGGGATGCATTTGCACAGAGGAAAGACCTTGTGAGGACACAGCAAGAAGGTGGCCATGTGCAAGTCAAAGAAAGAGGTCTCAGAAGAAACCAACTGTGAAGACATTGATCTTAGACTTCTAGCCTCCAGAACTGTGGAAAAAATAAATTTCTTTTTTTTAAGATAACTAGTGTGTCGTGTTTTGTATGGCAGTCCTAGCAAACTAATATATGTAGGTAATTTAGAAGTGTTATCTAGTTCTAAAATATTTGAAAATTTTGTAGACGTCTTTCTGTTGGTGATTTCTTAATTCTACCGTGGTTAGAAAACATAGTCCTTTAACTTGATTGACAGAACTCTTATTCCCCACTACATGGGCTCTCTTAGCAGTCACCCAGTGTGGACTAGGATAAAATATATTTTTCATGCTTTTTATGTGGAGTAAAAGCAAAAATTTCAATTAGGTCAAGTTGATTGTAGGTGTTGCCCATGATTCGGCTCTCTGTTTGTCTGTTATTGGTGTATAGGAATGCCTGTGATTTGTGCACATTGATTTTGTATCCTGAGACTTTGCTGAAGTTGCTTATTAGCTTAAGGAGATTTTGGGCTGAGTCAATGGGGTTTTCTAAATACACAATCATGTCATCTGCAAACAGAGACATTTTGACTTCGTCTCTTCCTATGTGAATACTCTTCGTTGCTTTCTCTTGCCTGATTGCCCTGGCCAGGCAATCAATTTGCCAAATCTCTGTCTACTTGGTCTCTCAATTTTTGAGACAGAGATGTTGAAACCTGCAACAATTATTGTGGATTTGTCTGTTTCTTCCTTCCTTCAGTTCATGCTTCACGTATTTCAAATTTCTGTTATAGGTACATAGTCCTTTAGGATAATTAATTCCTCTGGATAAATTGACTAATTTATCATTATAAAGCAAGCTTTTTATCCACAGTAATGTTCTTTGCTAAAATCTGCCTTGTCTGGTGTTAGCATTTCTAGCATCCTTTAGTTTGATGTAATTGTGGTATGCCTTTTTGCATTTCTTCACCATTAAATGTGTGTGGCTTTATTATTTAAGTTTGGTTTCTATAGGCATCAAATAGTTGGATCTTGCTTTTTTATAATTTAATTTGAAAATCTCTACTTCTTAATTTTGTGTTTATATTACCTACGTTAAATGAGATGAGATTGCTGATAACTGCAGTGCTCAGGGGTTTCATGTGGTGGTTAATCAGTCTTCCCAGAGGTGACTTCTCGACTTTCGTCTGATTAATGTCAAAGACGAATCCTAGGAGTTTTAGGCAACATCTAATGCTGAAGCAGTTTATTATGACAGCACTTTTACAAGAGGGCTAGCAGGAGCACGTGGGTGGCAAGGGCCACATAAAGTTGGGATTCAGCTGTTCACCTGACTGGGAGAATCTTTGTCTGGAGACCTTCCTCAGAGAATGGAGAGTTTTTCCCTCTTTCTTATACCTGACTTTAATCTGAGTCAGTAATCAGGTGTTTTTCTTTTTTTTTTTTTTTTGTAAAGGGAACTTTAACTATTTTTTATTCTATTTTGTCCAGTGTTTGTAAAACTTATATATTTTCTTTCAGTTATTTAAAATTTATTTCAGTATGCAGCATATATCCAGTCCCTATTACTCTATCTTGTTTGGAGGTGGAGGCCTATTTTAATAATGATTTGAAGCAGCTATTATAAATGTATTCAAGGATTCAACTTGCTTAGTGAATATCATCAAAGAACAGATAGGAATCCTAAGCTGAGAAATGAAAACTATGTAAAATAACCAAATGAAAAATTTAAAAATAAAAAATTCAATATCTAAACATTCAAAAATTAATTTGATGGGATTAACAGCAGAGTGGAGATTACTGAAAAAAAATGGTCGGTAAACATGATCATAGATAATACATATTATCCAATCTGAAAGACAGAGAAAAATATTTGAAAACAAAATGCAGATTGTCAGGGACCTGAAGTACTATATCAATAGGTCTAAAATATATGTACTATTTGCCCATATATAATTTAAAGATATAAAGCTATACATTGAAAATTTGCAAAGAGGTAAAAGAATGCTAGAGTTTATGTATGTGTGTATATATATATACACACACACACACATATATATATATACTTTAAGTTCTGGGTTACATGTGCAGAACATGCAGTTTTGTTACGTAGGTATACCTGTGGCATGGTGGTTTGCTGCACCCATCAACCCGTAACCTACATTAGGTATTTCTCCTAATGATATCCTTCCCCTAGCCCCACACTCCCCACAGACCTTGGTGTGTGATATTCCTCTCCCTGTGTCCATGTGTTCTCATTGTTCAACTCTCACTTACGAGTGAGAACATACAGAGTTTGGTTTTCTGATATTGCGATAGTTTACTGAGAATGATGGTTTCCAGCTTCATCTAAGTTCCTGCAAAGGGCATGAACTCATCCTTTTTTATGGCTGCATAGTATTCCATGGTGTATATGTACCACATTTTCTTAATCCAGTCTGTCATTGATGGACATTTGGGTTGGCTCCAAGTCTTTGCTATTGTGAACAGTGCCGCAATAAACATATGTGTGCCTGTCTCTTTATCGTAGAATGATTTATAATCCTTTGGGTATATGCCCACTAATGGGATTGCTCGGTCAAATGGTATTTCTAGTTTTAAATCCTTGAGGAATTGCCACACTGTCTTCCATAGCAGTTAAACTAATTTACACTCCCACCGACAGTGTAAAATCATTCCTATTTTTCCACAATCTCTCCACCATCTGTTTAACTTTTTAATGATAGCCATTCTAACTGGCGTGAGATGGTATCTCATTGTGGTTTTGATTTGCATTTCTCTGATGACTAGTGATGATGAGCATTTTTTCATATGTCTGTTGACTGCATAAATGTCTTCTTTTGAGAAGTGTCTGTTCATATCCTTTGTCCATTTTTTGGTGGGATTGTTTGCTTTTTTCTTGTAAATTTGTTTAAGTTCTTTGTAGATTCTGGATATTAGCCCTTTGTTAGATGGATAGATTGCAAAAATTTTCTCCCAATCCGTAGGGTGCCTGTTCGCTCTGATGATAGTTTCTTTTGCTGTGAAGAAGCCCTTTAGTTTAATTAGATCTCGTTTGTCTATTTTGGCTTTTGTTGCCATTGCTTTTGGTGTTTTAGACATGAAATCTTTGCCCATGCCTATGTTCTGAATGGTATTGTCCAGGTTTTCTTCTAGGATTTTTATGGTCCTAGGTCTTACATTTAAGTCTTTGATCCATCTTGAGTTGATTTTTCTATAAGGTGTAAGGAAGCGGTCCAGATTTAGTTTTCTGCATATGGCTAGCCAGTTTTCCCAACACCGTTTATTAAATAAGGAATCTTTTCTCCATTGCTTCTGTGTGTCAGGTTTGTCAAAGATCAGATGGTGGTAGATGTGTGGTGTTATTTCTGAGGCCTCCATTCTATTCCATTGGTCTATATATCTGTTATGGTACCAGTACCATGCTGTTTTGGTTACTGTAGCCTTGTCATATAGTTGAAGTCAGGTAACATGATAACTCCAGCTTTGTTCTTCTTGCCCAGGATTGTCTTAGCTTTGTGGGCTGTTTTTTGATTTCATATGAAGAGTAGCTTTTTCCAATTCTGTGAAGAAAGTGAGTGGTAGCTTGATGGGAATACCATTGAATCTATAAATTACTTTGGGCAGTAAGTTCATTTTCATGGTATTGATTCTTCCTATCCATGAGCATGGAATGTTTTTCAATTTGTTTGTGTCCTCTCTCATTTTCTTGAGCAGTGGTTTGTAGGTCTCCTTGAGGAGGTCCTTCACATCCCTTGCAAGTTGTATTTCTAGGTATCTTATTCTCTTTGAAGCAATTGTGAATGGGAGTTCACTCATGATTCAGCTCTGTTTGTCTGTTATTGGTGTATAGGAATGCATGTGATTTTTGCACATTGATTTTGTATCCTGAGATTTTGCTGAAGTTGCTTATTAGCTTAAGGAGATTTTAGGCTGAGATGATGGGGTTTTCTAAGTATACAATCATGTCATCTGCAAACAGAGACATTTCAACTTCCTCTCTTCCTATTTGAATACCCTTTGTTGCTTTCTCTTGCCTAATTGCCCTGGCCAGAACTTCCAATACTGTGTTGAATAGGAGTGGTGAGAGAGGGGATCCTTGTCTTGTGCTGGTTTTCAAAGGGAATGCTTTCAGTTTTTGCGCATTTAGTATTATATTGGCTGTGGGTTTGTCATAAATACCTCTTATTATTTAAAGATACGTTCCATCAATTCCTAGTTTATTGAGTGTTTTATGCATTAAAGGCTGTTGAATTTTGTCGAAGGCCTTTTCTGCATCTATTGAGATAATCATGTGTTTTTTGTCATTGGATCTGTTTATGTGATGGATTACATTTATTGATTTGCATATGTTGAATCAGCCTTGCATCCCAGGGATGAAGCCAACTTGATTATGATGCATAAACTTTTTTACGTGCTACTGGATTCAGTTTGCCAGTATTTTATTAATGATTTTCACTTAGATTTTCATCAAGGATATTGGCCTAAAATTGCCTTTTGTGTGTGTGTGTGTGTGTGTGTGTGTGTGTGTGTGTGTCTGCCAGGCTTTGGTCAGGATGATGCTGGCCTCATAAAATGAGTTAGGGAGGATTCCCTCTTTTTCTATTGATCAGAATAGTTTCAGAAGGAATGGTACCAGCTCCTCTTTGTACCTTCGGCAGAATTCGGCTGTGAATTCTTCCAGTCCTGGACTTTTTTTGGTTGGTAGGCTATTAATTATTGCCTCAATTTCAGAATCTGTTATTGGTCTATTCTGAGATTTAATTTCTTCCTGGTTTAGTCTTGGGAGGGTGTATGTGTTGAGGAATTTATCCATTTCTTCTAGATTTTATAGTTTATTTCATAGAGGTGTTTATAGTATTCTCTGTTGGTAGTTTGTATTTCTGTGAGATCAGTGGTGATATCCCCTTTATCATTTTTTATTGTGTCTATTTGATCCTTCTCTCTTTCCTTATTTCTTAATCTTACTAGAGGTCTATCAATTTTGTTGATCTTTTCAAAAAACCAGATCCTGGATTCACTGACTTTTTTGAAGGGTTTTTTTTGCCTCCAACCTCAGTTGGAAATGCAGAAATCAGTCGTCATCTGCGTTGATCTCCCTGGGAGCTGCAGACCAGAGCTGTTCGTATTTGGCCACCTTGGAAACGACCATAGGATTTTCTATACTATTACTTTGTTTGGGTGACATTGAGAAGTTACTGTCATCTGTTCTTATAAGTAAAATGTATTAACATAAAAACTTGTAACTCTTTATAACATGCATAATTTGAGCATATATATTGCTAAAATCCCCATCACCTACAAATGCAATATTTAAATTATCTATACCATAAAGACTCAGAACATGGAGCCCTACTGAAGCATTAATAAAATAAATGACCTCTTTTTAAATATTTTTGAACATAACTTTAAAATTAAATTGTTTTAGATTTGTTGAAAGAAATAATTCTCATTCAGGATATATTATTAATACACACTTAAAAATTAAGAGAAAAACTCTAGTGTTCTTAAAATTAAGAGAAAGACTCTAGTGTTCTTGGAATAAAATAATCATTTCTATTACTTGTTCTTTTATTCTGAAAGCAATAGACTTTCTTTAGAAAGTGAATTTTATAAAGTATATAGACTATTAAAAACCTACTGAATTGATCATTCTGAAAGTGACCATGAAGCAATTATCTTAAATTTAAATCTAACAGGGTTAAAACAATTTCTGAGCATGGCATATTGATAAATATTGGATACAATCTGCATTATAAACTAATGTAAATGTTATAGATTTGTGTGTTTGCTATTTTACTGTTGCACATATTCTATATACCTATATTCCTTTAGCATATATTTAAACATTGTTATAAATGTTTTTTGCTTAATTTACCCAAGATTTTAAGATATTTAAAGAAGAAAAATTAAGGAAGGGACAATGAAAATGTTATATTATGGGTTTTATGAAATGAATTAAGATTACAAAAGTAGTATTGAGTTGGCGGCTTTCACAGGGTTGTTTGGAAAATGAATGGAGTTAGGAGTATTGCAACATAATACAATATCTGAAGCATGATCAAACGTGGGAGTTGGTAGAAAGAACTGGCAATGGAAGAATACTGCTATGGCTTGAATAATGCTGTTTCCTGAACAATTCTTGTAAAAAAATTAATCCTTAAGGCAACAGAGTTGACAGATGTGGCTGTTAGTAGACAATTGTATCACAAAGCCTCTATCCTCATGAATGGGATTGGTATGCTTATAAAAGAGTTCAAGGTTAAAGCAAGTGCCCTCTTACCTTTCTAATATATAAAGATACAGTGTTCTTTCCCTCTGGGGGAAGCAACAACAAAGTGCTGTTTTGAAAGGAGGGATGTCAATCATGCTGCTATAAAGACACATGCACATGTATGTTTATAGCGGCACTATTCACAATAGCAAAGAATTGGAACCAACCTAAATGTCCAACAACGATGGACTGGATTAAGAAAATGTAGCACATATACACCATGGAATACTATGCAGCCATAAAAAATGATGAGTTCATGTCCTTTGTAGGGACATGGATGAAGATGGAAACCATCATTCTCAGCAAACTATCTCAAGGACAAAAACCAAACACCGCATGTTCTCACTCATAGGTGGGAATTGAAAAATGAGAACACATGGACACAGGCAGGGGAACATCACACACCAGGGACTGTTGTGGGGTGGGGGGAGGGGGGAGGGATAGCATTAGGAGATATACCTAATGCTAAACGATGAGTTAATGGGTGCAGCACACCAACATGGCACATGTATACATATGTAACAAACCTGCACGTTGTGCACATGTACCCTAAAACATAAAGTATAATAATAATAATAATAAATTATAATAAAAACACAAAACAATAAAAAAAAAGAAAAGAAAGGGGGGATGTCATCATGGAAGGTCCCTCACCAGGCACAGAAGCTACCAATGCCTTGATCTTGTACTTTCCAGCATCTAGAACTAAATGAGAAATAAATTTCTGTTTGTTATAAATTACCCAAGCTAAGGTATTATGTTAACAACAGCACAAGCAGACCAACAGATACCTAAGAAACATACTGCAAATGAAGAATTTATAGGACTTGGTCATTCAAAAATAAATTTGAGATGACTTGTCAAGTTTTATATTGAGGACACCATGATAATGGAGAAGCAAATTACAGAGACAGGGACATTGATAGTGGGGTTTCAGTTAAATGGGAAGATGATGGTTTTGTTTTAGATATTAAGTGGATATTTACTTTGCACTTAAGTATTTCACATGGACATAAAGGGAAGGTGGCTGCTCTTGCTATTTTAGTATGGCGAATATGAAAATATACTTTTTAGCTTTAAAAACCAGCTGTAAGACTAAAAACCATGTAAAAATGTAGAAACCCAAATTATAATGGCTTAGATTTTTAAGTGGCTGTAGAGAATATTTAGTTGGGGTCTTTTATTGAACAGGAAGATAGATTGTCAGCAACTTTAAGTGATGCTTCTCATATCTACACAAAGAGACGTTTGCAGAACTGGGACTGTAACCAACTTCTCATGGTTCTCTGAGTTCAGAGCTATTTCTTCACTACTGTGCTGCTTTCCAATCTTGTGAGAAATAAATATCAATTTAGTGTCTCTGGCTTCGAGTTGTATTTGATTCAGTCTTATGCAAATTGGATTTCAGAAAAAATGTAGCAATGATTGTGGGTAACATTTTATATTTTTAGGTGTTTTGTAATTTATCATAAAGTAAGACAGCACTGAATTAGATAATTTGGAATAACATAAAAAACAGACATTTTAAGCTCAGATATCAAGTTGGAATGAAATGGACAAATGAAGTTATAGCTATATAAACATATCTATTTAAATATTTTGAGAACAAAAATTCAATTAGATAAAATAGGTGTTTTTAATAACAAATATTAATATCAGATAGCTCAGGTTTTACTATTTACCTAGTTGTTTTTGTAACTTGAGGGCAAAAGTATAGCTATTTGTTTTTAGTATAATTATAAAGTATTTAATTTTACAGCATCATATTCTCAAAAATTGGTATGGCTTAATGTACAGTAAGATGGATCAATAAAAACATAATTCAAGTAGCTAGTTATTTTCTTCTTTACCAGGATTACTAGTGTACATCAATTAAAGTCAATTTCTAATTAAAATATTCTCTCTGAAACTGTGGGCATAGAGTAAAAATATACAAGATAAATCTTATTTAAGATTTAGCTGCCACATGTTAAATGCTCCAATATGTTATAAAAAGTGAAGGCAATATCACTGCCAATTTAAACACTCCATGTTATCATTTTAATTGCAATATAGCAACAGGATGTTGTGATTCTATTAATATATGTTAAAACTTTAGAAAGCTAGTGAAAATTAGAGAATAAGAGTACTATATCTGGAGCCAGACCATCTGGGTTTGAGTCATGCCTCTGTCCTTTTCAAATTGTGTGACCTTGGGGAAATTACTTTAGTTCTGACTATTTCTATTTTGTCTTCTGTTAGGTAAGATTGATAATGTATTAATGCTACTACCATCCAAATAAGATTTCTGTGGTAATTAAGTAAATTAATACGTGCTATGAGCTTAAAGCTGTACTAAGAACAAAAAGTATTATCTTATTATTAGCTATTAATACAATTTCTTCTTTTCTGTATATATTGATGCCAAGTTTTCATCATGTTAATGATGCGGAGAGAAAGATTTGGAAGGGAAGTATGACGTGTTTTAATGTAAGCAATTGAAAATACATACAATACCTTCTTTAGAGCTACTCTGCATTTTTTTCAAAGAAAGATTCAACATTGCCTTTACCAAAATAATAGTTAAAACTCAATTTCAAAACTTATATTAATGATGTAACCTGAATGAGAACACTTGTGAAATAATTTGACCTTGTACTTATGTTCAAAAATATTTAAACAGTGGAATTCATTTTCTTAAAGATGCATGAAGGCTCTATGCTCTGAATGTTTATAGGTATAAATAATTTAAAATATAGCATTTGTAGGCCATCGGGATTTCAGTGATAAATACATGTGCCCAAATTATACGCCTAAGGAAGAGTAACATGATTTTTTATTTTAGTACATTTTACTTGTAAGAATAGAAGTATACAATGGTAACTTCTCAATGTAACCAAAGCAAAGTAATAGTATAGGAAACCCTAGCATTTTCTACCTATTTTCAAAATTTAAGTTTATTGTTTCATATTTTTAAATTACTTTTAAACAAATGTGTATTATGCAGACTTTACTATGTGCAAGATAATATACTGGAAAAAATTGAGTATTGACGATGTGTTATCATGGACCAGTACAGAAACATAATATCTATTTTAAAAATTAGTTAAAATTAAACATTTATGCCTATTTCATCATTTCTAAATTTTTCTATAAACTTGAGAAAAGAATTATTTCTATTGATTTTTACAAAGATGCATATTTTCCAAAATATTTATTCTAACTAGCTACTCTTTTCTTGTAATTTTATGAAAGCATTATATGTATTTTATGTTTATATCCTACATAGTTTAGCTATTTTAATGGAAAAAATATTAAGTAACTATTTCAGAATTTAGGTTATGTTTATTTAATTATATCTGAAACCAAAAAGAGAGAGTTGTGACGCATTTGCCTATTTAATTATATTAAATTTCCAAAGTTTCTAGTAGTGCTTGGCCTGTAAAAGACTTCCAAATAAAATACAAGCATCACTAGTATAGTTGCAACTATTGCATCAAACTGCATCAACTTATTTTAACAGAAATTTATTTTATTTCTTTGCCTTTTCTCTACATTGTAAAGGAGGTAAAAATTTCAGGGCAGAGATATATTAGTGAATAAAAAAAGTTGCATCGCATGCAGAACATTTTATGTAATAAATCTCTTTGGAATTACAGAGTATCAAATGTTGAAGAGTAAAATGGACCAGGACAAAATTATGCCTTTCTATTTAACTGTAGATTATGTAAAATAGATTTGAGTTAGTGAGAATATTCCGTGTCTCTAGCCCTAGTAAATTTGGAGGATTGTTTGCCTTGTCTTTAATACTATAGGAGCATGTTTCAAGGTTCACAAAACACAGTGAAGTTTTTCAGAACTTTAAGTATTGCCAGGTCACAGTAGCTTGAATTTACGTGCCAAAGAACTATTTTTAGAGAGAAGTAATAAATTGTCAATCTGTAGTCTTTCATTTTTTGTTGCTTATGAATTACTCACATTTAATAGGTCCAAGATTGTGATTTAATTTTTTTCTCAGTCATTTTTGTATTACATTGATGAAGTATTTCTTGTGTTCAAAGAATACAAGGTTTAGGTAAACAATTAAATTAACAACATTTATTTGGAACTAAAAACTTTTTTCATTTAAGTACTTCAATAGATAAAAGTATTTATCCTTTTGAGAAAACATTATGGGTGACATTTTCTGAAAACTTTGTCATTTTGTAAATATGATATTTTCTCAAATTTAGCCAGATAGAAAATTCTAGTATCACACTTTGTTTTTCTCTGACTTCTTTAAATATATTCTTTTCTGCCTTTTAATGCTGTAGATGAGAAGTCTTAACAGCTATTACTCCGCCTTTTGTAGGTAAAAACAACTTCTCTTTCTCCAAAAGTTTTCTCTAACTCACAAAAACTCTTACTAGCGTATGCACAGTTTTAAATACTGGTTTCCATTAAGAAACAGGGCTTTGACATAATTCTGTGAAAGCTATGTTTGAATCTGATTTTGTTTCAAATTTTTAAATTTGGTTAATATATCACATGCCTTTTGTTAGTAATTTTGTAGCAAATAAAAAATACAACTTAACTAACGATATTGTGTCCGGAATTGGTGGGTTCTTGGTCTCACTGACTTCAAGACTGAAGCCGCGGACCCTCGCGGTGAGTGTTACAGCTCTTAAGGTGGCACGTCTGGAGTTTGTTCCTTCTGATGTTCAGCTGTGTTCTGAGTTTCTTCCTTCTGGTGGGTTCGTGGTCTCGCTGGCTCAGGAGTGAAGCTGCAGACCTTCGAGGTGAGTGTTACAGCTCTTAAAGCAGCGCGTCTGGAGTTGTTCCTTCCTCCTGGTGGGCTCGTGGTCTTGCTGGGTTCAGGAGTGAAGCTGCAGATCTTCACGGTGAGTGTTACAGCTCATAAAAGCAGCGTGGACCCAAAGAGTGAGCAGTAGCAAGATTTATTGCAAAGAGCGAAAGATCAAAACTTCCAGTGTGGAAGGGGACCCCAGCGGGTTGCCACTGCTGGCTCAGGCAGGCTGCTTTTATTCTCTTATCTGGCCCTACCCACATCCTGCTGATTGGTAGAGCCGAGTGGCCTGTTTTGACAGGGCGCTGATTGGTGCGTTTACAATCCCTGAGTTAGATACAAAGGTTCTCCACGTCCCCATCAGATTAGTTAGATACAGAGTTTCCACACACAGGTTCTCCAAGGCCCCACCAGAGCCCCTAGATGCAGAAAGTCCATTGGTGCACTCACAAACCCTGAGGTAGACACAGGCTGCTGATTGGTGTATTTAGAATCCCTGAGCTAGACATAAAGGTTCTCCAAGGCCCCACCAGAGCAGCTAGATACAGAATGTTGATGCGTGCACTCACAAACCTTGAGCTAAACACAGGGTGCTCATTGGTGTGTTTACAAACCTTGAGCTAGATACAGAGTGCTGATTGGTGTATTTACAATCCCTGAGCTAGACATAAAGACTCTCCACATCCCCACCAGACTCAGGAGCGCAGCTGGCTTCACCTAGTGGATCTTGCACGGGGGCTGCAGGTGGAGCAGCCTGCCAGTCCGGCGCCCTGCGCTCGCACTCCTCAGCCCTTGGGTGGTCGATGGGACTGGGCACAGTGGAGCAGGGGGTGGTGCTCCTCGGGGAGGCTCGGGCCGCACAGGAGCCCTTGGAGTGGGTAGGAGGCTCAGGCATGGCAGGCTGCAGGTCCAGAGCCGTGCCCCTGGGGAAGGCAGCTAAGGCCCGGCAAGAAATCGAGCACAGCCCCAGTGGGCCCGCACTGCTGGGGGACCCAGTACACCTTCTGCAGCCATTGGCCCAGGTGCTAAGTCCCTCATTGCCCGGGGCCAGCAGGGCTGACTGGCTGCTCGGAGTGTGGGGCCGCCGAGCCCACGTCCATGCGGAACTCCAGCTGGCCCCCAAGTGCCGCACGCAGCCCCCGTTCCCGCTCGCGCCGCTCCCTCCACACCTCCCTGCAGGCTGAGGGAGTGGGCTCCAGCCTTGGCCAGCCCAGAAAGGGGCTCCCACAGTGCAGTGGGGGGCTGAAGGGCCCCTCAAATGCCGCCAAAGTGGGAGCCTAGGCAGGGGAGGTGCCCAGAGCAAGCGAGGGCTCTGAGGACTGCCAGCACACTGTCACCTCTCAATATTGCTCTTATTAGTATGTCTCTATTAATGTTATACAATTATGATAAAAATTAAACTAAAATACAATTAGGAAATGAAATATAAATTAATTACTTATCTTTAACAAGTTAGAATATAATTTTAAATGATTATGAGAATACTATTTTTTCATAAACTAATATTTACTGAATATCAGGTATTGCATTCCAGGCACTGTTAAAGTCCTGGATAATGCAACAGGACATAAAGTGTTTGGGACAGGCACCATGGCTCATACCTGTAATCCCAGGACTTTGGGAGGCCGAGGAGGCCAGATCACCATAGGTAAAGAGTTCGAGACCAGCCTGACCAACATGGAGAAACCCCGTCTCTACTAAAAATACAAACTTAGCCGGGCGTGGTGGCGTGCGACTGTAATCCCAGCTACTCAGGAGGCTGAGGCAAGAGAATTGCTTGAACCCAGGAGGTGGAGGTTGCAGTGAGCTGAGATCGTGCCACTGCACTCCAGCCTGGACGACAAAGTGAGACTCTGTCTCAAAAAAAAAAGAAAATGTTGGATCCCAGTGTTTAGTATTCAACTGAGAGGAGATTGGCAATAAACACATTAACAAAATGGTAACACAAAAATAATTTAATTAGAATTTTAAAAGACTAGGAATGGCGGAATATTCTCCTGGGTGAGCAGCTTTATCATATTTAGGCATAGGCAATATTTGGAGGTTATATGAACAACTGAAATTTAATAGTGGTTTCCTGAATGGAGAGTAAGTGAAATTCTTTTAAAATGAAAAAACAAAAAACAAAAAACACATTTTTGTGGATGAAAAACAATATATTGATTTGTTCTTTCATTTTATTTTTCATATCTATTTCATGTATTATGAGCAATATAATTTTATTAATTATTTTGGTTAAAAAAAGCAGAATGACAGTCATTCCATCTATGATGATCATACCACTTTTTGTTCGGTTTCTTACAAACAGCCTCCTTTAGGAATACACGGTGGTTAGATTTGTGTATATGATTGCAATGTGCAGCAGAGCTTTCAGAAAACAGCTCAAAGCTCAGGAAAAACTAATTCTTCCACATTTAGTCTTTATTGTGTTTTCAGTAACATTTGGGGGGAAGGGTGATGAATGGCTAAAATTCATCTGACTCTAATAATTTCTTTGGCCTACACTTTTGATAATTTACCAAATGGGTAAATATTTAAGTAAAATTATTCTCCATAAAAAACACAAAGGTAAAATTTTTAGTCCTTTTTTTATTATGGCATCTGTATAAATACATTTTTTATTATGGATTCCATGAAAAGTAAATTTAAAGGCCATAATTGAAAGGTAATAATTCTGCAGTTCTTAGTCTTAAATCACTAGACAGTCAGGCGCGGTGGCTCACGCCTGTAATCCCAGCACTTTTGGAGGCCGAGGAGGGCTGATCACGAGGTCAGGAGATCGAGACCATCCTGGCTAACACGCTGAAACCCCGTCTCTACAAAAAAAAAAAAAAAAAAAAAATTAGCCGGGCGTGGTGGCGGGCGCCTGTAGTCCCAGCTACTCGGGAAGCTGAGGCAGGAGAATGGCGTGAACCCGGGAGGCGGAGCTTGCAGTGAACCGAGATGCGCCACTGCACTCCAGCCTGGGCTACAGAGGGAGACTCGGTCTCAAAAAAAAAAAAAAAAAAAAAAAAAAAAGAATCACTAGACACTAAACATTATTTTAACTAAATCTTACTTGAAACTAAAATTAACTTAATGTTAATGTCTTTTACTGTCTAACTAGATCCTGAATGTCATTTCCTTTGGACCTACTGGAAATTTACTAACTGCAAGAGTTTGGATCTGGGACTAGGTTGAAAGGACAATGTCACTTTCCACTGCAACACTGTTATCCAGATAGGAGTGACATGAGCATGGCATCAGCCTTCTGCCTAAAGAGAAAATGAGGCCAATTGGCACATGTACAAAATAGACATTTTAAAGTTCATTAGGAAAAGAGCTGGCAAGCAGCAGTCATTTTCTCTGATAAAAATCCCTTGATCTTTTTAGAAGAAATGTCTTTTAATTGTATGTAGGAGTTCAAATGGACCACAAACTATCACAGTGTATCAAATCTCTATGCACTCTTACTACTGCTTAAGTGTAACATTTCCATTACTTCTAATTTAGTTAATTACACTGTACCTACCTAAATTCCCATGGCAATTTTCGTTGGATGTAGCAGTTAATTGCCTTGTTCCAAAGAGACACTATTGGGGGCTGTTAAATTACTACTGTTCTTAACTTCAGAATGGTTGCTTTCAATTTTGCTTGGAATGGGTTCCTGGGTCTCTGTCTTAGAAGCCATTTAAAAGCTTAGAATCTATATGTTTTAATTCAGTTACAATAGTTTTAATATGTCAATTAAGGTGTATATTAGTTATTGAAATGTTTTATCTTTGATCACACTTTTTTTTTGCATTAAGGTAGTGTAAATTAAGTTCCAGTGTTTTCTTTAAATTTGGGAGATATATTTATGGTATATATGTGTATGGTCAAATAGCTAAAAAATACAGTAGGAATTATATATAAGATGAACATGTTTTTCAATTTGGTTATAGTATAGAATTTAAACAGAATGTATAGTAATGGTAACCTGACACAGGTTATATTTTTTACATGTTAATTAAGCATAAATGTGGTACACATCATGTAAATGATGACATTTCACTTTTACATAAAAATCAGACACAATGCATTCTAGGAGTCAGGTGTAGTGAAGAAAAAATGAACTATAAAAAAGAAAAAGTCAGCTCCATAACCACAACTGAGACTCCTTAACCTATGCTGACAGAAAAAAAGTGGGTTTTTCCAGGGATTTAGCAAGAAGTGGCTAAGAACATAGAAATAAATGGTGCCTAAATTTTGCAAGTCTTGACCACAAACTGGTCGTCTCTCTGTCTCTTTCTCCAAAGCTCCCAGCCATAGCAGAAAGCAATACCAGCAACTGTTTCCCTTATTACTGCTGACTGGGCACTATTTTGTTGGTGCCTGAGGCACAGTCTTCTGTAAACTATTTTATGTTATTTTATCGATTTGTTAGACATTCATTTTAGGTTTACGGTACATGTGCCGGTTTGTTGTACAGATAAATTGCATGTTGCGCAGATTTGGTGTACAGATTATTTTGTCAGCCAAGTGATAAGCACAGTACCTGATAGTTTTTTGATCCTCACTCGCCTTCCACCCTCTACCCTGAAGTAGGCCTCAATATCTATTTCTCCCCTCTTTGTGTCCACGTGTACTTAATGTTTAGTTCCCACTTACAAATGAGAACGTGGTATTTGGTTTTCTGTTCCTACATACAAACATATTTTAAAGAAGGAGAATACAACTTTTAAATTAAGAAGTAGGGGGCATTTTGTTTTGAGTTTCTGGCAATTGTTCTATGTGTCTCCCAACAGGCGGGTAAGAAGTACAGTTTCAGCTTTCCCAACTCTAGATGACATTTTGCTAAATACTGAACTTTGATGTCAGCTCCCATAACAAATGAAATAACCAATTATCTTTCTTTCCACAGCATCTCTTCCCATCTCATATTCTAGCCAATTAATTCCAAATTAATATAGAAATTTTTATCCAGCATTCAGACAACTAGATATCTTTCTTTCCCTCAAACCTTATCTACTATCACTTTCACACAGCAGCCCTTGAAACTGCAGAACACCTCTGATCTTCTAGGCAAGAGGCAATAATTCTTTAATTTAAAAAATAATGTTTAGTTATTATGAATACATAATAGTTGTATATGTGCATGGAATACATAGGATATTTTGATACAGGCATATAATATGTAATGATCAAACCAGGGTAACTGGGATATCTCTCACCTCAAATATTTATCATTTCTTTATGTTAAGAAAGTTCCAATTCAGCTCTTTTAGTTGTTTTGAAATATAATATAAATTATTGTTAACTAGAAAAGCCCTATTATGCTACTAAACACCATATTCATTTCCTTCTGTTTAACTGTATTTTTTTTTACCCATTAACCATCTTCCCTTTATTTCCACCCTTCCCTACCCTTCTCACCTTCTGGTAACCATCATTCTATTTTCTGTCTCCATGTACTATTCACAGTAGCCAAGATATGAAATCAATGTAAGTGTCTTTCAGTGGATGAGTAGATAAAGAAAATGTTGTACACATACACAATGGACTATTATTCAGTCATATAAAAGAATGAAATCCTGCCATTTCCCACAACATGGATGGAACTGGAGAACATTATGTTAAGTGAAATAAGCTAGATACAGAAAAACAAATATCATAATTTTTAATAATATGTGGAAAGTAAAAAAATATTCTTTTCCTGACCTCATTGCTATTTTTTTTATATTTAATACCCATCTTCTACCTTCTATTATTTGTGCAGAAACCTTATCTCCTAGACTGTAACTCTCACAGGCCCAATAATTCCTCATTTCATTTTTCCTAATAGTCACTGCATCAGGTTAATAAATGAATTATCAATTACTTTTTAAAATATATTTAAGGGATTATTTAATGATATGCTTAATCCCAACCATGTACTAACTTCTAATGCTGGTATCTGACAACAGACTGATGTAGGTAAAAACTCAAAACTGAAAGATCATTTCAAACCTGACCTCTTTCTTGGCCGATCTGGTATGAGCTCTGTTTCCTTTTCCGGGACTCGCTTAGGTTAGAATACCTAGGAAATTGACTTTGAGATGTATACTAGCTAGGAGAAAGTATACTGGGGAATGCTTTCAGAGAAAGAGGGGAGACTGGGAAAACAGGGAAACTGACTTGCAACTCAATCCCAGTAAAGTTCTCAGATAATCCAAAATCTTGCTTGAAGGTCGATGGTCCTTTAGAGTTGTCAAGAACTGAGGCAATGGAGAAGAGATTTTTGTACTTCCAGTTTAGTTAGTCATCCCATAGATGGCTATAGCCATAAGTGAGACAGCTAGAAACTCTTTTCAGTAGGAAACTAACCCAGGAAATTTCATTCTTCAGCAGCCAAAACTACTGGCAGCTGAAGAAAAGGGTACCTAGATTTCAAAGCATTCATTTGGCAGCACATCCACTATATGGGTTCCTCTCTGCTCACATAAATCTGCCACCTATATCCAGGCTTCACTCCTTTCAGATTTGGGACCTGGAATAATCCACACCTCTATCAGTTCTACAGTGGTATGAGGAACCTCTCTTCTCTCTTTGTGTTTCACTACACTTGGTCTCACCACTGCCTTCAAGTTGGGAAATACCTTTATGAAGATAACAACACTTTAATAAAAATCCTCTGTCTAACAACACCCTTTGTGGGTGGGGCAGATTATCACTAATGAATTACATTGACTTTTTTACATGTAACAAATTCTTCCCAAACAAAAGTTTAATTTGTTTGAAAACTCTACTGAGCATTATTTATTTTATATTTTTTAATATAAATATTAAACTAAAATGGAAAGATAAATAATGGGTGTTAAATCTGTACTTCTTATGCATCTTCATTAGTCCATTTTCATGCTGCTAATAAAGACACACCCAAGACTGGGAAGAAAAAGAGGTTTAATGGACTCATGGTTCCATGTGTCTGGGGAGGCCTCACAATCATAGCAGAAGGCAAGGAGAAGCAAGTCACATCCTACATGTATGGCAGCACGCAAAAAGAGAGAGCTTGTGCAGGGAATCTCCCCTTTTTAAAAACCATCACATCTCATAAGACTTATTCACTATCACCAGAACAGCATGGGAAAGACCTGCCACCGTCCATGATTCAATTACCTTCCACCAGGTTCCTCCCACTAATGTGGGAATTCAAGATGAGATTTGTGTGGGAACACAGCCAAACCATATCATCATTTCATTACAGGAAAGGAAACTGGGTATTTGAAAGAGAGTCCCTGGGATAGCCATAGGACTGAAGAAGGAAGGAGTCAATGACTTATATGAGTGACAAAGTGAAAACAATTTTTAAAAGCCTGTTTATCTGAAAATCATTTTCCTGAAACCTAACCATTATTTACACTGATGTCATAAAAATATGAAGATAAATTCCGAATAAGTTTTTAATGAAAGTAAAATGTAAGGAAAAATTATTTATTGAACTAAATAATAACTCCTAGCATCAAGGTAGTTCAGGCAATATGGTTATTAGGCATTTCTACATGAAAACACAAAATTAAAGTAAAAAGTGACACAGATGATTGACTTTCACAAAATATCACATAAAACCGGTCCAGAAATATTAAGACACATATTTAGGCATTGAATTCCTATATAAGGGGTCCACTAACATTACAGCTTGAACTAAATATCATCTTTAGTGGTGCGTTGGAGCAGATTTCAATAGAATACTTTGAGATTCAGGTGTAGTGGGGAAAAAATGAACTATTTGTCTCTTCAAAAAAGTAAACTAAACTATTGTTTTGGGAGAAATTCAATCTTTGTTACCTACACTGTTTCTGTATATTTCTTGTTTAAACAACAAGTTTGTTGCATGTCTTTTTCCAGCTAGGAGGTTAATTTAACCCTGAAGATTTTAATGTAGCACCCAGCACAAATGAGATCCCTTAAGTAGACTTATCCTACTGTTTTGTGGATGTACTGAACCTTGCTTTTTCTTTGAAAGACATGGCCCTTTGTTTTCCTATTCCCTGATATCACATTGAACACCCAAGAGTAAATGTTTGATACCAACCATCTGGCTCTTATTACCTAAAAAATAACAACCCAAACTTCCTCTTTGATTACCTTTTAAGGATAAAAATAATTAAAAAATTTATTTCATATAAAAATATTATATATCAGCTGGCATAATGTACATACAGTAATGAGATATACTCTTGAGTTTATGTGAGATTATTTATATTTATAAGCCTATATTATATTAGTTAATCTTATAAAATGTATTAACAGCTTCAGAGACAGAGCTAAAGAGAACCATTTTGTCTTACATGTACGTGTATTTGTGTATGTCTGTGTGTGCATATCATAGCAGTTATTTATACTATGAAATTTAAAATATATAAATTATTTTTAGGACTATTAAAGTTCAAAACCTAAGCAGTATCAACATTAGTTTGTTATTTAAGAAACAATTCATTATTTGATTTATGCTATAGTGATTTACTTTTTTAACCACCCCAGGGTAACCTGGATAACTAAAGATCTCACTAGTATTTGGGGGAAAAAGACGTTATTAATATCAGTACCCTAATTTTGCTTTCATAATGGATCAAGTATTGTTCTCCAAAAGTGTGTATCCATGTAGATACCCTCCACCATAAATAAAAGTATTTGTTACAACTCCCAAAGTCATCTTAACTGCACCCATAAGTTCACCTGTGCTGCCATTAATTGTTTACTTTCAAACTCTGCCATTTCTGGGATATACACCTTTGGATGAGACTCTAGTTCACTGAATTGTCTTACAGCACTCCTACTCTTTACAGTTTTTTGGTGAGTGACACAACAGCTGGTATATCTTTCCCTGCAAGTGTTTACATCTCTTTTGAGGGGCAAATTTCTACTGATTTACTCCAATCACACTATCAAAACTCATGATATTTGAGGTTTCTGAGGCTTCATAAAATGGGAAAAATTTTTTCAGGGTTAAATTCATTGGTGGTTGTAAGAGTAGTTGAGGATGTATTTCAATAGCAAGGCTGCTTTGGTACTGAAATGTTAAGAATTTGTTTCCATATTTATTTCAGTATGCACACACATTCGCATACACACACACTTGCACACACCCACACAAACTCACAGCTCCTGATTTTGCTAGAATGCACACTCTGGTTCATGTTGGTAGATCAGCTGCTCTGTGGTACAAAAAAAATCACTGATCCACTTCAACTCCCATGGCTCACTGTGTATAGTCAGTATTCCTATATGATAAACTTTATTTCATGGGCTCTGTGAAGACAATTTGTTGGCTTTCAGATCCATTTCTTACTCTATTCTTATTCTGCTCTGTATTGTGGCTGAAAGAGGGGGAAGGGGGGAAAGCAAATCTGAAAGAATTTGCTTTACAAGTCCCTTTGTAAAATGGCTTCCAACTGTATTCAGTCCATGGAAGGAATCGGCAGGAGGATGTAAAGCCAAAGAAATGGAGAAGTCTGGTATTTCTTGTTCTTTCTACTTGCAGTGGCATCACTCTAAGTAGTAGCCAGTGGCTGTGTTTCCAACATGTTTTCAGCGTTTGATGGAGCGATCCAACTTTGATGGACCCAGCTCTTTCAAGAATCCCCGGTTGCAACTCTAGTATCCACCAGATGATCTGAGTTTGGAGGCACAGGCAGTATCTTCTCCTCCCTGTGTCTCCTTAACCCTAAGGATGATGGGAACTTCCTGCTATTGTTAATCTCTGGTCCGCCCCACCATTGCCAGTTCTAATTTTCAACCTGTTCATTACCTGTGTATCCAATCCCCTGTATTTTATTATTTCTGTTTGAAATATCTAGAGGGATCCACATTTTTTGGCTGGATTCCAACTGAAACACACTGAGTAGTGTGCTGTTAATATTTAACAATACATTCAACTGGGATACAAATTTACCCTCAGAGATTTGAAATTTGCCAACTTTCAAGGTGTAAATACTCTCATTATGGTTAATGTTAAGTTACTAAGATGATGTCATAGAACCTGGACTTGGGAAGAGATGAGCACGATCAGTTCTTGTGACACAGCGTGAGCCAGCTCCTATACTTCACTGTCACACTTTAGTCATCAGCTGAATTTTCATTGATCATGTTCTTCTATTTTACAGACATTTCCGAACTTTAAGAATTAAAATTGTTGCTACATTGTAAAATCTTCTAATAGGCTTCCTTCCTCAATGAAAATGAGATGACAAATAGAAATTTGGCTAGGAGTTAAAATTTATCTAATCCTAACCGTTAATTCTGCCCAAATATCAGATAGAGCAACACCAGTTCCAAATAGAAATTTGGCTAGGAGTTAAAATTAATCCAATCCTAATTAATAATTCTGTCCAAATATTGGACAGAGCAACACTAGTTCCCTTTGTATACCCAATGCATCAGTACATTATAACTATGCCATTTTATTGCTTCACCTTAAGAACAAGCAAATCAGTGATGAGAAAATATGACTGTTTTTGCCTTCAGAATTTGATTAAGACATAAAATTAGGAGACACATTTATTAAAATGATTGTAAAATTGTAACATTATTGTCAACAGTTACACTCAATACCTCATTTAAGGAATTTATATACAACATATGTAAATTGATATTTGTAGAAATAACATATATGGATCTTAAATCACTCCTTACATTTTTAAATTTGGGAATATAATAACTATCAACAATACTCCTCCAAAAGATAAAATTTTAAATGCTTTTCTTGCATCATGAACTGTGCTAAGATATTTGCATGCATAATCTCAACTTCCAATGGGTATTTGATTCAGGAATCCTACTACTGGGTATTTACCTCCCCCCAAAAATTATTATATCAAAAAGACACCTGTACTTGTATGTTTATTGCAGTACTATTCACAATAGCAAAGATATGCAATCAACTTAAGTGTCCATCAACAACTGGTTGCATGAAGAAAATGTGGTATATATGTATAATGGAATATTATTCAGCCTTAAAAATGAATGAAATTATGTCTTTGCTACAACAAGGATGGAACTGGAGGTCATTTCCTTAAGTGAAACAATTGACACACTGAAAGCAAAATATTGCATGTTCTCACTTAAAAATGGGAGCTAAATAATATGTACACATGGGCATAGAGAATGATATACAATGGAGACTCAGAAGGGTGGGAGGGAGTGGAAATGGAAGACGAGAAATTACTTAATGGGTACTATGTATGTTTTTTGAAGGATGAATACCCTAAAACCTCTGACTTCACCACTACGCAATCTATGCATTAACAAACTTACCCTTGTCTCTCATAAAATTATATAAATAAATAAATAAATATATAAATAAATGATAACAGAATGTTACAAAGCAAATGTTTCTATTTATGCTATTTTGTAAATAATAAAACAGGCACAAATAAGTTTAGAAAATCTGTCAAATCACATACCTAGCAGTGAACACATATTATATTAATTTCATTCTATAAATCATCTTTTAGTCATTGTGTTTTATAATCTCTGACCTATTACAAATCTTTGCTATATTTAATATATGCTCTGATTCTAGTGACTGATAAATAAGAACAGTGGTGAATTTATCCTCTCACACAAGAGGAAAATTTAACTCTAAGAAAAAATGAATTTCCAAAATGCTGAGTAAATTGTTCAATATTTTGTCCTTTTGTTTTTGTTTCTTCATTTCTAAAATTTCTTTAGAGATTATATCCTCTTGTGCACCTCAAATATCCTTGAAAATAAAATTGTTCTTAATTTCTTTCCTCCATCCCTTAATTATTCTAAAGGAGTTGAATTACCTGTTGCATATGTCATTAAGAGTCCTAACCTCATTGCAAATAAAGGGAAAAAAATGCAAAGTGAGTTTCTTTTTCAGTAGCCATGACTCTCATTAAAGAACAGTCTGCTTTCAAAGAGTATAAAATTCTTAACAATTAGAGTCTGACTTTTCCACCTGGAGCTGCTGGCAAAGGTTAGCATCAAGGTGTGCTGTGACATACTTGCCTTTTTCTGTTTCAAATTGGGATAGGAAAGAGATTCCCACTCTATGAACAAAGGTACATTTTTTGTTGCATGACTTCCAGATGGAGAGGAGCCAGCAGGTATGTTCAGATGATATGTTTGACTTGCACAGCAGGCTCCAGAGCATTCTTTTAAGCAGTAACTCTGTGTCATTAAAATGTTCATAGGCTTTTGTCACCTTTAATAGTAGACAAAAATGCCAGGAGCTTCCTATCAATTTTGGTTTTCATCCATTTTGTAACCATGTCTAGAGAACATGAAGATAAGATTGGGAATTATAGGTCATTTATTTTCTTAGCCACATCAGAATAATTCATTTTAATGCTTAAATAAGTTAGCTTTTGCTACAAAACATTTAAAGCAATGACCATTTTTTGAGGTCACAATTTTGCAATCTGGAAACCTGGGCTAGCCTCATATAGGCACACCTTCCGGTCTGGTTCAGGTTCAGCTGATCACAGCTGAGGATGGTTCATGCCTCTGTAGTCAGCTGCTGGGACATGCAGGGCCTGGCTGAGTGTAGTCTGGAACACTCAAATCTGCTCCAGTTGACCTCTCATCCTCCAGCATACTATCTCATTTTAAGCTCATACTTGTTCTTAGCTTTCCAATAGCATCAAGACCCAGCATACAGCTCTTGTCACCCTCTGCTTGTGTTATATTTGCTGATGTCCCATTGACCAAAGGAAGTCCCATGACCTGCACAGATTCAGTGTGTAGGAAACAACCAAAAGGCTTAGATAAAAAGGAATGATTTGTGGTCATTTTTGCAATTACAACATGTCCCTAAAGTTAAAACTAATTGAGTTTTATAACCTTAGCATCCACACTAACCTATCATTTTGTTCTGTTTCTAAGAAGGAAGCTAATGTTCTTCTTTCAGACCGGCCTATAAATGAGTGACGCATATCCTTTGTCCATCTGTTTGAAAACTATCTTATTTTCAAGTCTCCACTCCTTCCTTTTTGTTGTTGTTAGTTTTTAAAATATTGTATCCACAATCAAATCCAACTCCTATAAAAATTAATAGTAGTATTGTTTTCTAAGCAGTTTCTGTATTTTATTTAATAAAATGTATTAAATTTTCTTTACTTCCTAATCAAGGATTTTCTTAATAAGCTAAAAAATTTGCCTTTATCAAATACTGCATTGCTTTGATTGGTTTCTGTCTACATTCTACTCACATTCTATGTCTTTTCTTAGTTTACATTCTTCCTAGGCTCCCAATACTTGTGCTGCTATTGATTCTGAGATTATAAGAGCTTTATTTTGCTCCTTTTCACATACTACTATTTTTAATACAAATATTTGTGCCTTCTCAATTTATTCATCCAGTTATTGGCCTTAACCTTAGATTGTTCTCTAAACACACTGGTCTTAAGACACAATAAACTCATTTTGATACCTTTTACCTTTACTCCATTAACTTAAAAGCGATATGTTCATACCAATTTTTTCCACTGCTCTATTTCAAATATTTTTCTGTGAAATAAGAGGCTGCTTGACTTTTAGTTATGCTATTTATTTTTCAGTGCCCAACACCATAATAATAAGGAAATATAAAACAGATTTAATAATGTTTTTGAACTAACCAGATATAAGCATAGAAAAACAAGATTCTATCCACACCTCAATCGTATGTGTAGTGACAACGAAACATTAAAAATCAGTTATATTCTAGCCAATGATGAACACATATTACAAGAAAAGATAATGAGAAGGAAGAAACAGAAATAGGAAGCCTAGCATTATTCTGTGGTAAGTAGAAAATGTAGAACCATGGGACAAATTCTGTTAAGGTAAATACATTTTTAAATTTAAGGAAAATAAAAGGGCTGGGCACCGTGGCTCACGCCTGTAATCCCAGCACTGTGGGAGGCCAAGGTGGGAGGATCACGAGGTCAGAAGATTGAGACCATCCTGGCTAACACGGTGAAACCCCGTCTCTACTAAAAATAAAAAAAATTAGCCGGTTGCATTGGCGGGCACCTGTAGTCGCAGCTACTCCGGAGGCCGAGGCAGGAGAATGGCGTGAGCCTGGGAGGTGGAGCTTGCAGTGAGCCGAAATAGCAACACTGCAGTCCGGCCTGGGCAAAAGAGCGAGACTCCGTCTCAAAAAAACAAAAAAAAAAAAAAAAGAAGAAGAAAAGAAAAGAAAAGAAGATGTCTTTATAACTTTGTAAATACAGTTGTCAACAATTTCCAATTATCTCATCATCATGATGAACTGGAAAGCTTCATCACAAGCTTCCTGATGAGGAAGCTGCAAAGTTCACTATCTTTGACAGTGTTTGTGAACTGGATTGTGATTGTAAGATTAATGGCAGCAATATGGTTAGGCTTTGTGTCCCCACCCAAATCTTGTTTTAAATGGTAATCCCTATAATTCCCAAATGTCTAGGGAGAGAACTGGTGGGAGGTGATTGGATCATAAGGGCAGTTCCCTCCATGCTCTTCTTGTGATAGTAAGTTCTCATGATATCTGATGGTTTTATTGGGGGCTCTTTCCCCTTTGCTACTCACACTTCTCTTTCTTGCCTGCCACCATGTAAGACCCGCCTCTGCCCCTTCTGCCATGATTGTAAATTTCCTGAGGCCTCCCCAGCCATGCAGGATTGTGGATCAATTAAACCTCTTTTGTTGATAAATTACCCAGTCTCACGTATGTCTTTATAGCAGTGTGAAAATGGACTAATACTGGCAGCTTGCTGTGTCTATTTTATTATACTGGAAGGAAGGTTGAGGCTATTGTTCACAAAGTATAGTGAAGAGGCTAAAAACAGATAACCTTCATATTTTTTTTAAGACCTGGAACTGAGAAGGGCTAAAAACTTAGCTCTTATTAGTTATAACAATTCATATTTAACTATTAGCCTTTCAGAAATTCTAACTTCTATTCTTTATTGTGTGTGTGGTGATGGGGTTGGTGGCTGTTTGTCAGTACACGCACACACACAAACATTCCACTTTTTCAAGCTTCAGTATCTAGGTACTCAACCAGTACTGTCATAATTGGGTTGTGTGTAGCAATACTAGGGAATGATAGAAAACAGGAGATAGGTTAGTTCTACTTTTTACTTTTTTCAACTTCAAGGGATAGGAATCCAATTATAGAAAACAGGCATTTAGCTTTTTAATAGTTTTTTTTTTAATTTTCTATGTGTGTAGATACAGACACAGATGCTAAATTTTCTACCACTCTTATCAAAAGACAAACCATTGTCTTCCTGCTTCTGAAAGATTGTGTTATAATATGGTTGTTACATGTTATCCTTATTACTTTCTCCTGATTATTATCAGTTTTCAGGAATTCAATTTTTTTTTAATTTTTGTTTTACTTTAATTTCTGGGATACATGCGCTGAATATGCAGGTTTGTTACATAGGTATACATGTGCCATGGTGGTTTGCTGCACCCAACAACCCTAAAAATCACCTAGGTTTTAAGCCCTGAATGCATTAGTTTCTTGTCCTAATGCTCTCCCTCCCCTATCTCCCCACCTGCTGATAGGCCCCAGTGTGTGATGTTCCCCTCCCTGTGTCCATGTGTTCTCATTGTTCAACTCCCACTTATGAGTGAGAACATGCAGTGTTTGGTTTTCTGTTCCTGTGTCAGTTTACTGAGGATGATGGCTTCCAGCTTCATCCATGTCCCTGCAAAGGACATGAACTCATTCTTTTTTATGGCTGCATTATATTCCACAGTGTATATGTGCCACATTTTCTTTATCCAGTCTATCACTGATGGCCATTTGGGTGTGTTCCAAGTCTGGGCTATTGTAAATTGTGCTACAATAAACATACGTGTGCATGTGTCTTTATAGTAGAATGATTTATAATCCTTTGTGTATATACTCAGTAATGGCATTGCTGGGTCAAATAGTATTCCTGGTTCTAGATCCTTGAGGAATCGCCACGCTGTCTTCCACAGTGGTTGAACTAATCTACACTCACACCAACAGTGTAAAAGCATTCCTATTTCTCAACATTCTCGCCAGCATCTGTTGCTTCCAGACTTTTTAATGATTGCCATTCTAAGTGGTGTGAGATGGTATCTCATTGTGGTTTTGATTTGCATTTCTCTGATGACCAGTGATGATGAGTTTTTGTTTCTTATGTTTGGTGGCCACATAAATGTCTTGTTTCGAGAAATGTCTGTTCTTATCCTTTACCCACTTTCTGATGGGGTTTTTTTTTTTTTTATCGTAAATTTGTTTAAGTGTCTTGTAGATTCTGGGTATTAGCCCTTTGTCAGATAGATAGCACATCAGAAAGCATATCCACCATGATCACGTCAGCTTCATCCCTGGGATGCAAGGCTGGTTGAACATACACAAATCAATAAATGTAATCCATCACATAAACAGAACCAATGACAAAAGTCATGTGATTACCTCAATAGATGCAGAAAAGGCCTTTGATAAAACCCAACACCCCTTCATGCTAAAAACTCTCAATAAACCATGTATTGATGAAACATATCTCAAAATAATGAGAGCTATTTATGACAAAACCTCAGCCAATATCATACCGAATGGGCAAAAGCTGGAAGCATTCCCTTTGAAAACCAGCACAAGACAAGGATGCCCTCTCTCACCACTCCTATTCAACATAGTATTAGAAGTTCTGTCCAGGGCAATCAGGCAAAAGAAAGAAATAAAGCATATTCAAATAGGAAGAGAGGAAGTCAAATTGTCTCTTTTGCAGATGACATGATTGTATATTTGGAAAACCCCATCGTCTCAGCCCAAAAACTCCTTAAGCTGATAACTTCAGCAAGGTCTCAGGATACAAAATCAATGTGCAAAAATCACAAGCATTTCTATACACTAACAATAGACAAGCAGAGAGCCAAATCATGAGTGACCTCCCATTCCCAATGTTTTTTAAGTTAATAACTAAGGGTCTCATTTATATAAACCCCAATTCCTTTTAATTAGGAATACCAAAAGCACATTTTACATATTTATGTTCTTCTTGAAGACTAAAAAGTAAGAAATTAAGATGCTTAATTACCTAAAACACTGTTTTCTCTGTTTGGGCAGCTTATATATTCTCATGTAGCTATCTGTCTGATATATTCTCAATGTCTATGACATCATTTTACCCTCTCAAAATTATATATATTTGGCTAGGCAAAATTATAAAATCTTGAGAAATGTATTTAAAAAGATAGATTCTTATCAAATCTAGTCTCCCCTAAGTTTTTAAACAAATACCATATGATTAAAATATGTATGAAATAATCCACTTACTTTCTGTTCAAATCAGGAAAAAAAAAACTGAAACAAATATCAAATTCTTATTCCTCATAAGTGACTAAGAGTAACTTCATTAAGTCAGAGAGAGTCCTGTACAGTGCATGATACACAAATAACGACCCATGTTTCATGTAATGGAATGAGAAAACTGTATAATGATTAATTATGCAAGTTCTTGTGACTTCATGCTGGTGTAGACTTATACAAGTTAGTGTAATTAAAAATTAACCTTTTGTTACATACAAGTAAAATTATTTGACCAATTTCATAGAAAAATATCCACAATTACATCAAAGAAACTATCTGAATAAGTATCAAAATTTTATATTTTATTTGACAGATATTATAGAAGAAGAGTGGTTTTGAAACAAAATATAAGTTGAAAGTAGCCTTTTAAATAAATCTTTTAGTGGTATTTAAGTTAAGTTAAAGTTAAAATAACTGAAGCCTTGAAATATTTCATTTCTACATATTTTCACTGTAGATATTCATGCTATAATGAATGTAAACCAAGTTTTTACAAGTAGAATTTTAACATATTGAGTACAGTATTTATCTTTATTTATTATTCACCACAATTTCAGTATTATAGATATTGAATATATGTCTAAAAGACCACTAAAGCAAGGAAACCAGAATTTCCACTAGAAAAAAATTCATACTGGGTACTTCAAGAAAATATTCATGTGGTCATTTCAGAAGAAAATAGAAATGTTTGAATTCTTTATAGTTTTACTTCAGCTTTGTGTGATTTTATTTTGAGTTATGTGTTGAGGATTGATGTATCTTTCCAATGTTAAGAGCTACTTAAGATTTTCTGGGTACTTCACTCTTTCCTTCTAATTTCTGAATTTACTGTACCCCTAGCCAATGCCATCATGCTTTGTGTCTTATTCTTTCTGTAGAGAAGGAATCTTTATTTTCTTTCTTCATCTGAGAAATTTTTATCTAACCTTAAACACTCAATTCAAGTAGTGAAGTCACCCTTGATTATCTGTATTATATTCTTATAACACACAATCTTACAATAAAAATTAGCAATTTAAAATATAGTTTCTGCTGTAATTATTTGTTCTTAGATCTGTATCCCACAGAAGACTGTGAACTCAGTGGGTCAATGATAAAATTTTATTTCTGTAGAGACTATTATAAGTCACTGGTGCATAGTGACAAGCAAATATGTACTGAAAGAATGAATTCATTAATATATGAATAAGCTAACTAATTAATAACTGAATATATGAAACTTGAAAGGATGAAAGCATGCATAAATAAATGAATATAGATATTGAGTTTATTAGTTTGGGCCATATTAGGCTGATATTTTCTTTTATTACTTATTTTTAAAAAAGTTAGATGAAGATGAAGGAATCCCAAGATTAAAGGTTTCTTCAATATTCTTTGATTCCATTGGGGTCTTGTTTGTAGTACTCATATGTTCCTTTCAAATCACAGAAAATAAAATAAATACAAATAATTTAAATATTCTCTAACATTTTATCAACTAAAACTTTCAACAACGTGTATATACATGCTTTGGTTTGTGTGTGTGTCTGTGTGTATGTATGTGTGTGTGTATATATATACCCACATAAAATATGCTGTGATATTGAGTAACTCTGGAAAGAAAATGTATACAAAGAAACATAAAAGAAATAAGGTCAATCTCATAATGTCATAAGGGTTATGATTTCCACTATATACAGTGTTATAATGCCTATATCATAAAATGAGAAAGGTGAATATATCTTATTAACACTGTTTTCCTGCAGACATCTTTTTGGAGAAGAAATATGTAAAATTAATATGTGACCACTCTAAAAGGCAAATAATGAATGAATTATTAGAAGTGATAAAATGTATTTTTTAATAAAAATAAAAATATATAGGGCAGTGCTTGTCTATTAATTTCTCCTCAGTCTAAATCTACTCACGTACCAACCTGGCTTGTTGATTGAGTTGTTTCATTAACGATATGAAATGAGACACATGAAACACTTGGGAAAACAGCAAGATTTAGAAGCAAAGAGTGAATTCAAAGAGATGATTTGAAGGTTATGTGGTAAAAGTTCAGTTTCTTCAACTAATTAGGGCTGTTGGGACTCTTACAATATTTAGTTTCTAGGTCAAATTAAGTTTAGTGGCTTATTCTGTAGCCAAGTGAAAAATAAAGTTAATAAATATTTTACAATACAATTATTTTCAGTTGGTAATATGTCATCACTTATTATTTCCTTTTTACTTTCTTATTTTCTTTTTTCATCAAAAAGCACAGCAGATAGTAAAAAAAGTAATTTATACTACTACATTTTCATATTTTGAATTTCTATTTTAAGAAATTTAATAAATGTTAGTGTGATATATCATTTAAATTGCTGGCTGTATTTTATTATTAGAATCTAATTAAAGTAACTGCCATAAATTAATTGCCACTCAAAAATTCTTTATCAAAGACATATATGTTGCAAGAGAACTAAACCCAAAATTGTTTTACATAATGATTTTATATCTAAGTTGAAACTCCAGCAGAATAACATCATTGGTTATGATCAATGAAAAGCATTTTGATTCTATCACGTGTCTTATTATTGGGGGGTTGGACACTTCCAATTTTTCATTCTATTTCTTTTGTTCTTTAACAGTTTTATTGTGACACAAAAAAGGCATTCAAAGTATAAAACATAAATGCACACATGAACAAATTATCTTAAATCAAATACCCAAGTAAAACCTTCTGTCTGAAGATACAAAATATTGTCAGAAATCCCAATTCTGCCAAAATCTTCTGACAAATATCAATTGACAAATGTCAATTATCTACTTGACTGGGATAATTATAGCATACCTTTTTGGTAATCACTTTCTTTAACCACCTAAATATGCAACTTTATACAAGGTAAGTTTGGTTTTGCCAATTTGATACTTTAAAAAGTGGAATCATATGGTACATTTTTTGTGTGTTCTGCTTCTTTTCCTCAACATTGGATTTTTAAAAGACATTTATGTGGCCAAAAAACACATGAAAAAAACCGCATTATCACTGGTCATTAGAGAAATGCAAATCAAAACCACAATGAGATGCCATTTCATGCCAGTTAGAATGGAGATTATTAAAAAGCACTGCCCTATACATTTCTATTTTCATTAAAAAATACATTTTATCACTTCTAATAATTCATCATCATTTGTCTTTTAGAGTGAGCATATATTAATTTTACATATTTCTTCTCTAACAAGATGTCTGCCAGAAAACAGTGTTAATAAGATATATTCACCTTCCTTGTTTTATAATATAGGCATTATAACACTGTACATAGCTGAAATCACAACCCTATGAAATTATGTGATTGAGCTTATTTCTATTGTTATGTTTCTATATATTATCTTTCCGAGTTACTCAATATACTATGACATATAGATATATTGATATACATAGATATAGATATGACCATCATAGCACAATGTGTGTCATTTTGGTTTTAGTCTTCATTTAAGATTTTCTTCATTACAAATGATATAGAATATTTCTCATATTTTTCATATTTCTCAGTATGTTTGTTACCCATTTGGATTTTCTCTTTTATAAAATTCTTACTCAAGTCTTTTGCATTTTTTTCTATTGAGTTCACTCTCTTTATATAATGATTTGTAGGTATTTGTTGATTCTGCACATAGATTCTCTAACTATTGTATGTATTGCAAATGTATTGTCTTGCAATTTGGCTTGTGTTTTGTTTTTCCAACTTTGATATGTTTTGATACACAAAAGTTTCATCTTAATTAAAAATGTATCAATCTATTTTTATATTTAGTGCATTTTTTTGTCTTGTTTAATAGTATATCCTATTTTAATTATGCCATCCATCATCTGGATTTCAAAAAATGTTCTGAGGAATGTGTTCAAATTGTTTTTATTTCCTCCATATGCATATTCAATTCTCTCAATATTTTTTACTGTGAAGACTGACAATGTTTTTCTGTGCCACAGTTCAACCTTTTTCATAAATTTTATTTCACATATATGTTGGTCTGATTAGGTGCAATTCTACTCCATTCTGCTATTCTATTTTTCTTGAATACTTGGGAGAGAAAAATATCTCACTTTGTATTTTCATAAATATTAGAAAATGTTTTCATTTTTTAAATCGTGACTAGATGTTGAACATCATTGGCAACTGTGTATCTTCATCCATTGTTATGACTGATGTTCCTCCTTAATTCTGCTATACTCACCTGCAGTTCCTGAAACAATCAACTTGGTCAGGATATATGACCTCTATCAACCATAGGGGATTCGTTTTGCTAATCATTTGTTAACAAATTTTGCATTATGTCCATGAAAGAGTGGCCTTTTTTCTATTTTCCCTTAACTTTCTTGTTTTGATATAAAGTTTATGCTAACATCATAAAATAAGTTAAGTATTTTAAAATAAGATACTAATTTTTTTTCTAGTCCCTGGAAGACGTTGCATAAATTTGATTATTAATTCCTGGAAAGAATGTTTTTGCATGTCAAAAATATTTTAACTATAGATTTGATTCCTCCTTGCTGGTTTAGAGCAATTCAGTTTACTGGGGGTGGGGGAGGGGTTGCATCATGTGTATTCTCCTAAGCATTTAATTTTAAATACAATTACAAATATTTTGGTATATAGTGTGTAAATTTTTTTTATCTATATCTACATGAAATGTACCCATGTCAGATTGTCATTTCTGATATTTGACTTTTTGAGTCTTCTTTTTTGTTTTTATCAGTCTTTCCAGAAGTCTATCAATTCTTTTTTTTTTTTTTTTTCCGAGATGGAGTCTTGCTTTTTTTGCCGAGGCTGGAGTGCAATGGTGTGATCTCGGCTCACTAGAACCTCTGCCTCCCGGGTTCTAGCAATTATCCTGTCCCAGCCTCCTGAGTAGCTGGGATTACAGGTGCCCACCACTCCCAGTTAACTTTTTGTATTTTTAGTAGAGACGAGGTTTCACCATGTTGATCAGGCTGGTCTCAAACTCCTTACCTCAGGTGATCCATCTGCCTTGGCCTCCCAAAGTGCTGGGATTACAGGCGTGAGCCACTGCACCCGGCCAATTCTCTTTTTTAATAACAACTTTTAACTCTGTTTATCCTCTAAAATGTTTTCTTCTATTTGCTTATCTTCTTCTGTTTTCCTTATAATTTAATTTTTGTCTGCATTCTTTTGTGATAATTTACTCTTTATCTTTTTGTAATATATGCATATTTCATATATTTTATCGCTTTTTTTACTAATTGCATTTTAAGCTATAAATTTTTATTTAAATCCTGCACTCAAATTTGTATATACTGTTTATTATAATTTAATTTCAAATATTTTCTAACATGCATTGTCATTTTTTCATTGATTTATGAATTAATTTATTTTTTAATTTTTATTAGTAATTTTCTTGAGATGGGGTTTCACTCTGTTGCCCAAGCTGGAGTGTAGTGGTATGATCTCTGCTCACTGAAATCTGCCTACCAGATTCAAGTAATCCTCCTGCCTCAGCCTCCCAAATAGCTGAGACCACAGGCACCCACCACCAAACCCAGCTATTTTTTTTTATTGTATTTTTGATAGAGATGTGGTTTCACCATGTTTCCAGGGTGGTCTCAAACTCCTGAGCTCAAGTGATCTGCACACTTCAGCCTCTCAAAATGTTGGGATTACAGGCATGAGCCGCCACACCTGGTTACATATGAATTAATTTAGATATTTATTTTTAAATTCCAACTATATATAAACATTTTATACTTATGTTTGGTTACTTTATTGCATAGTTTTATGCAAGAAAAATTAACTACTTGAGTCTTGTTATAACTTATTATTGCTAATTTGTCACCCATCTTTTCATCTATCCATGTATGGGAAAATGTGATTTTTTTAGGAAATAATTTTATTTATCCCCCAAAAAATCTTACTATAAGTGAGAGACTTGAAATTTTTAAAGCCAATCATTTAATAAAAAGCCAAGAGGTAGCCTATGCAAGCCCTCATTTATCTGGGATTTACTTTTAAGCCCATCTCAAAGTAGTGATTAGATCACCTGGGTCCTCAATCTCGGCAGCCACAGATTCTTCTAGTTCTGAAAGGCTAACATAAGGACAACTTAGGCTGTCAGGGGCACCTCCAGGTTTCCCAGTGATTTGCTTTGCTCATACTTTTAAATACTAGAATCTCATACTTGTTGTTTTTGTTACATTTTAGCATTTGTAGCTATAGTCAATAGAAAGGGATGGTCTAAATGACCTAATCAACCATTATATAAAAAAAAAGAAAAGAAAGTCATTTTAATTATTCTCAATCAGGTATGATAGCCAGCAGATGACTTGCACATTTTTTGCTATTAATTCACAGAATTTTCAAGTAAAATTTCTCTTTGCACTTTTAGGTCAATTTTTTTTTTGCTAACTCATGAGTAGAAGCTAAAAGATGAAATCTTCCCAGAAATACTCATGTCTTTATAAGTGATACACACAATTTTAAAAAGTCATAAATATGCAAAAATGTCCTCAACATCATTAGATTTTAGGGAAATGCAAAGTAAAATCATTGTAATATTACATACCAATAAAGTAACTAAAATAATAAGATTGATAATATACAATCTAGATTTATTGTGGAGAAACTGAAACTCTCAATTCTGCTGATAGGAATGTAAAATGATAAAAACCACTTTAGAACATAGTTTAGCACTGTCTTAGAGATTAAACATATAATGACCTTATAACCTAGTAATTCCCCTCTTGGGACAATTTTTTAATATACTTTTGTAGAAAGACATATAGAAAAAGTATAAAAGATGGTTTATTGTTTGAGGATAGGGAGTGGTAATTAACTGGAAAATAGCAAGAAAAGACATTTTGGGGATGATGGAAACATCTTTTACATTGATTGGTTTTCTAAGAGTTACACCAGTATATACTTGCAAAACTTATTCAAATCTACAATATATATTTTTTTCACTTCTTTTTTGTGGAGTAGGCACATTAAATCTCAATTTAAGGCATGAGAACTACGTGATAAATGCACAAGCCTCAGCAGCTGATTTGATCAACTGGAAGAAAGGGTATCAGTGATGGAAGATCAAATGAATAAAATGAAGTGAGAAGAGAAGTTTAGAGAAAAAAGAATAAAAAGAAATGAACAAAGCCGCCAAGAAATATGGGACTATGTGAAGAGACCAAATCTACATCTGATTGGTGTACCTGAAAGTGACGGGGAGAATGGAACCAAGTTGGAAAACACTCTGCAGGATATTATCCAGGTGAACTTCCCCAATCTAGCAAGGCAGGCCAACATTCAAATTCAGGAAATATAGAGAATGCCACAAAGATACTCCTCGAGAAGAGCAACTCCAAGACACATAATTGTCAGATTCACCAAAGTTGAAATTAAGGAAAAAATGTTAAGGGCAGCCAGAGAGAAAAGTCAGGTTACCCACAAAGGGAAGCCCACCAGACTAAAAGCAGATCTCTCAGCAGAAACTCTACAAGCCAGAAGAGAGTGGGGGCCAATATTCAACATTCTTAAAGAAAAGAATTTTCAACCCAGAATTTCATATCCAGCCAAACTAAGCTTCATAAGTGAAAGAGAAATAAAATCTTTTACAGACAAGCAAATGCTGAGAGATTTTGTCACCACCAGGCCTGCCCTAAAAGAGCTCCTGAAGGAAGCACTAAACATGGAAAGGAACATCCAGTACCAGCCACTGCAAAAGCATGCCAAATTGTAAAGACCATTGAGGCTAGGAAGAAACTGCATCAACTAACGAGCAAAATAACCAGCTAACATCATAATGACAGGATCAAATTCACACATAGCAATATTAACCTTAAATGTAAATTGGATAAATGTTCCAATTAAAAGACACAGACTGGCAAATTGGATAAAGAGTCAAGACCCATCAGTGTGCTGTATTCAGGAAACCCATCTCATGTGCAGAGACACACATAGGCTCAAAATAAACGGATGGAGGAAGATCTACCAAGCAAATGGAAAACAAAAAAAGGCAGGGGCTGCAATCCTAGTCTCAGATACAACAGACTTTAAACCAATAAAGATCAAAAGAGACAAAGAAGGCCATTACATAATGGTAAAGGGATCAATTCAACAAGAAGAGCTAACTATCTTAAATATATATGCACCCAATATAGGAGCACCCAGATTCATAAAGCAAGTCCTTAGAGACCTAGAAAGAGACTTAGACTCCCACACAAGAATAATGGGAGACTTTAACACCCCACTGTCAACATTAGACAGATTAACAAGACAGAAAGTTAACAAGGATATCCAGGAATTGAACTCAGCTCTGCACCAAGTGGATGTAATAGACATCTACAGAACTCTCCACCCCACATCAACAGAATATACATTCTTCTCAGCACCACACCACACTTATTCAAAAATTGACCACACAGTTGGAAGTAAAGCACCCCTCAGCAAATGTAAAAGAACAGAAATTAGAACAAACTGTCACTCAGACCACAATGCAATCAAACTAGAACTCAGGATTAAGAAACTCACTCAAAACTGCTCAACTACATGGAAACTGAACAACCTGCTCCTGAATGACTACTGGGTACATAACAAAATGAAGGCAGAAATAAAGATGTTCTTTGAAACCAATGAGAACAAAGACACAACATACCAGAATCTCTGGGGCACATTCAAAGCAGTGGGTAGAGGGAAATTTATAGCACTAAATGCCCACAAGAGAAAGCAGGAAGGATCTAAAATTGACACCCTAACATCACAATTAAAAGAACTAGAGAAGCAAGAGCAAACACATTCAAAAGCTAGCAGAAGGCAAGAAATAACTAAGATCAGAGCAGAACTGAAGGAAATAGAGACACAAAAACCCTTCAAAAAATCAATGAATCCAGGAGCTGGTTTTTTGAAAAGACCGACAAAGTTGATAGACCGCTAGCAACACTAATAAAGAAGAAAAGAGAGAAGAATCAAATAGATGCAATAAAAAATGATAAAGGGGATATCACCACTGATTCCACAGAAATACAAACTACCATCAGAGAATACTATAAACACCCCTACGCAAATAAATTAGAAAATCTAGAAGAAATGGATAAATTCCTCGACACATACACCCTCCCAAGACTAAACCAGGAAGAAGTTGAATCTCTGAATAGACCAATAACAGGCTCTGAAATTGAGGCAATCATTAACAGCTTACCAACCAAAATAAGTCCGGGACCAGATGGATTCACAGCTGAAATCTACCAGAGGTACAAGGAGGAGCTGGTACCATTCCTTCTGAAACTATTCCAATCAATAGAAAAAGAGAGAATCCTCCCTAACTCATTTTATGAAGCCAGCATCATCGTGATACCAAAGCCTGGCAGAGACACAACAAAAAAAAAATAACAGAATTTTAGACCAATATCCCTGATGAACATCGATGCAAAAATCCTCAATAAAATACTGGCAAACCAAATCCAGCAGCACATCAAAAAGCTTATTCACCATGATCAAGTGGGCTTCATCCCTGGGATGCAAGGCTGGTTCAACATAAGCATATCAATAAACCTAATCCAGCATATAAACAGAACCAATGACAAAAACCATATGATTATGTCAATAGATGCAGAAAAGGCCTTTGACAAAATTCAACAACCCTTCATCCTAAAACCTCTCAATAAATTAGGTATCGATGAGACGTATCTCAAAATAATAAGAGCTATCTATGACAAACCCAAAGCCAATATTATACTGAATGGGCAAAAACTGGAAGCATTCCCTTTGAAAACTGGCACAAGACAGGGATGACCTCTCTCACCACTCCTATTCAACATAGGGTTGGAAGTTCTGGCCAGGGCAATCAGGCAGGAGAATGAAATAAAGGGTATTCAATTAGGAAAAGAGGAAGTCAAATTGTGCCTGTTTGCAGATAACATGATTGTATATCTAGAAAACCCCATCTTCTCAGCCCAAAATCTCCTTAAGCTGATAGGCAACTTCAGCAACACCTCAGGATACAAAATCAATGTGCAAAAATCACAAGCATTCTTATACACCAATAACAGACAAACAGAGAGCCAAATCATGAATGAACTCCCATTCACAATTGCTTCAAAGAGAATAAAATACCTAGGAATCCAACTTACAAGGGATGTGAAGGACCTCTTCAAGGAGAACTACAAACCACTGCTCAATGAAATAAAAGAGGATACAAAGAAATGGAAGAATATTCCATGCTCATGGGTAGGAAGAATCAATATCATGAAAATGGCCATACTTTCCAAGGTCATTTATAGATTCAATGCCATCCCCATCAAGCTACCAATGACTTTCTTCATAGAATTGGAAAAAACTACTTTAAAGTTCATATGACAGCAAAAAAGAGCCCGCATCGCCAAGTCAATTCTAAGCCAAAAGAACAAAGCTGGAGGCATCATGCTACCTGACTTCAAACTATACTACAAGGCTACAGTAACCAAAACAGCATGGTACTGGTACCAAAACAGAGATATAGACCAATGGAACAGAAAAGAGCCCTCAGAAATAATGCCACATATCTACAACCATCTGATCTTTGACAAACTTGACAAAAACAAACAATGGGGAAAGGATTCCCTATTTAATAAATGGTGCTGGGAAAACTGGCTAGCCATATGTAGAAAGCTGAAACTGGATCCCTCCCTTACACCTTATACAAAAATTAATCCAAGATGGATTAAAGACTTCAATATTAGACCTAAAACCATAAAAACCCTCGAAGAAAACCTAGGCAATACCATTCAGGACTTAGGCATGTGCAAGGACTTCATGTCTAAAACACCAAAAGCAATGACAACAAAAGCCAAAATTGACCAATGGGATCTAATTAAACTGAAGAGCTTCTGCACAGCAAAAGAAACCACCATCAGAGTGAACAGGCAACCTACAGAATAGGAGAAAATTTTTGCAATCTACTCATCTGACAAAGGGCTAATATCCAGAATCTACAATGAACTCAAACAAATTTATAAGAAAAAAACAAACAACCCCATCAACAAGTAGGCGAAGGCTGTGAACAGACACTTCCCAAAAGAAGACATTTATGCAGCCAAAAGACACATGAAAAAATGCTCATCATCACTGGCCATCAGAGAAATGCAAATCAAAACCACAATGAGATACCATCTCACACCAGTTAGAATGGCAATCATTAAAAAGTCAGGAAACAACAGGTGCTGGAGAGGATGTGGAGAAATAGGAACACTTTTACACTGTTGGTGGGACTGTCAACTAGTTCTACCATTGTGGAAATCAGTGTGGCGATTCCTCAGGGATCTAGAACTAGAAATACCATTTGACCCAGCCATCCCATTACTGGGTATGTACCCAAAGGACTATAAATCATGCTGCTATAAAGACACATGCACACACGTATGTTTATTGTGGCACTATTCACAATAGCAAAGACTTGGAACCAAGCCAAATGTACTACAATGATAGACTGGATTAAGAAAATGTGGCACATATATACTATGGAATACTATGCAGCCATAAAAAATGATGAGTTCATGTCTTTTGTAGGGACATGGATGAAGCTGGCAACCATCATTCTCAGCAAAGTATTGCAAGGACAAAAAAACCAAACACCGCATGTTCTCACTCATAGGTGAGAATTGAACAACGAGAACACATGGACACAGGAAGGGCAACATCACACACTGGGGCCTGTTGTGGGGTGGGGGGAGGGGGGAGGGATAGCATTAGGAGATATACCTAATGTTAAATGACGAGTTAATGGGTGCAGCACACCAACATGGCACATGTATACATCTGTAACTAACCTGCACATTGTGCACATGTACCCTAAAACTTAAAGTATAATTAAAAAAAAAAAAGTTACTTGGAAAATATTTGTGCACCTGAGTATTGCAAAATTCAATTTCGCTCTTAACATTGCCATCACATTTTGCCTTATAATGTGACATTTGAGTGAATCTATTTTAATCCAAATATCAGAAAAGTTTTATTCATTCATTTATTTTGGTATAGATAGTCTGCATATTTAGTCTTTCAAGTGGACTTTCAAAATACATAGGTAAACAACATCTAATTTATTACATTTGCCATAGTCCATATTGAAGATAAATTTGGGAAAGAAAATAACATAGTCAGGAATGATAACACCACCACAGTGGAAAGTAACCCAGAGATATAAACTATAGAATCAGTTTTAATTTTTTAAAGAACCTGTGTACTGTTTTCGGTAATGTCTACACCCATTTACATCCTCACCAATAGTGCACATGGTTGCCTTTTCTCCACATCCTTACCAATACTTCTTATCACTTGTCTTTGTGATAATAGACATTCTAACAGGAATCCGGTGATAACTCATTGTGGTTTTGATTTGCATTTCTATGATCATTAGTGATGTTGAGTAAATTGTCATATACTTGGTCATTTTTTATGTCTCCTTTAACAAAAGTCTTTTTTTTTTCTTTGAGATGGAGTGTCACTCTGCCACCCAGGCTGCAGTGCAGTGGCGCCATCTCAGCTCACTGCAAGCTCTGCCTCCCAGGTTCACGCGATTCTCCTGCCTCAGCCTCCCAAATAGCTGGGACTACAGGCGCCCGCCACCACGCCTAGCTAATTTTTTGTATTTTTAGTAGAGACAGGGTTTCACCGTGTTAGGCAGGATGGTCTCGATGTGACCTCGTGATCCACCCCCGTCGGCCTCCCAAAAGTGCTGGGATTACAGGCATGAGCCACTGCGCCCAGCCTAGTGATTTTTCTGCTTTGAATTCTGTGAGGTTTTAAAATGTATTTTGGATATTCACCTTTTATCAGATACACAGTTTGCAAATGTTTTCTCCAAATCGTTGGGCTGCTTTTTTATTGTTCTCACAGGATTTTTAGGGTGTCGCTTTGCCACCCTGAGTTTTGCTTGGGCCTGCTGGGCTCATTTTGTCCACTTGCCTTGGCAGGCTGCCCATGGCTTACATTACTGGCCTGGATCCCACACCGTCCATCAGCAAGCAAGGCATGGAGCGGCGAGTGGTGTGTGAAGGAACATAGCATCTGATCACTGTTCAAAGCCAGGCAAGCCAGCTGCAGCAGAGCAGGCAGCTCCAGGTGTCAGCATGGGCACTGGCTCTCTGCAAGGCTGTGGCTCAACCAAGTGCACTGTAAGCAGCTTCCATGGTTGGCACCAAGAAACACGGTGACACCTGGAAGCTTGGAGACCCCCAGGAACCACAGAGCCCTGAAAAGGGTGTGACAGTTCTGGCTTAGGGAGCTCCTAGGTCTGGGCTCCCCAGAGGGCCACAGCTCTTCTCTCCTTCTCTCTTCTCTCCTTCTTGTCTCCTGCAATGTGGCAAACCAGAGGCATGTTTCAACTCTGTTTGTATTATAGCTCTTTTAGCAACCCCATTTGGCAGGTCCCAAGTTATTTTCCTGCATCTTGAAAGATTAAGATATGGGGACAAGTGCAAGGTGAACAAGGCAAAGAGGAGCTTTATTGAGTGACAGAACAGCTCAGAGGAAATCTGCATTGGGTAGCATCTCTCCCCAGGCGGGGTGACCCGTTGTCTCCTCAGCTGTCAGCAGAGAGGAGACACTTAGAGTGTGTAGCTCCTCTCTGCAACTGAAAGGTCATTGTTGTCTCAAGTCTGGCTGAGTGCAGGGCTTTTATGGGTCTCAGAGGGGAGGAAGTACATGCTGATTGGTAGTTGGGTGGCCATGGGTGGACTAGAAAAAAGCACCACAAATTTTCACACCAGTTCACAGTGCTGGCAGCCCTGCCCTCAGGCTTCAGGCCCTCCCCAACTTGAAGTTGAGGCTTCACTGGGGACATGCCTACTTCTGCCCAGGAGCCTGTCTGGCACCTGCTGCCATTTATGGTGCCCAGGCTGTTCATGCAAAGGGGCACCTGCAGGCCTGAGCCAAGGTGCCCTCAGCTGCCCCCCCTGCCAGCCTCCCTACTATACTTGATGCCCAAAGTCTGGAGGGGGCCAAGGTGGCAAGGGGCTGGCGTGTCAGTGCTGTCTGCAGTGTTTGCACAACAGGCCAGTCTACAATAGCACCCAGACTTGGCCCCAATCTTGCTCTGAGATTGTAGCAGGTGCTGAAGGTGGGAAGAGGCCAGGCAACAGCAATAGGCCCCCTAGAGTGCACAGATGCCCAGGTCTGCAGCAGTGGCTTGGGTGGCTGCAGCTGCAGCTGAGAGGGCAGGGCTCTTGCCTGCTTCTATCCTTTGCTGGCTTAACTCATATGATCACAAGGTCCCACAATAAGCCATTTGGAAGCTGGAAACTGAGAAGCAAGGAGAGCCAGTCTGAGTCCCAAAATTGAAAAACTTGGAGTCCGATATTTGAGGGCAGGAAACCTCCAGCATGGGAGAAAGATGTAGGCTGGGAGGCTAGGCCAGTCTAGTCTTTTCACATTTTTTTCTTCTGTCTGCTTTATATTCTAGCTGTGCTGGCAGCTCATTGGATGGTGCCCAACCAGATTAAGGGTGGCTCTGACTTTCCCAGCCCACTGATTCAAATGTTAATCTCCTTTGGCAACACCCTCACAGACACAGCTAGGATCAATAATTTGCATCCTTCAATATAATCAAGTTGACACTCAGTGTTAACCGTAACAAGTCCACCTCTTGTCAACTTGAACATGTACACATCTCCTGAGATCACACATAATATTTAAATAAAGACATTAATAAGGTCATAATTACAGCTAACCTAATATAATTACCCTTTGTACAACTGGAAACACACCAATTCCCAACACAAACACTATTACGTAAAGTTAACAATACTTACATGTTGATATGAAGTCAATAAATCTTATGCCACATGATAAAGGAAAAAGGAAATAAAATGAAGATATTTTATTTGTACAAGTGTATACATGTACAAACATGTTTTTAACAAAAGAAGGAGGAAATACTCATGACAATTACAGTCCGCATTTCTGCAGCTGGTCACGTGCTTGTAGCTGGTATTGACGACTACCTTTTACTACTACCCATTCTGTATTCCTTTTGCCTTTAGCAAGCACTTCAGCAGGCCATGTTTTTTTTCCTGGGGAAGTGTCCCAAACCTTCATTCCTGAAGGGTCTGGGCCCTTTGTAATCCTGCCTAGATTGGGCTGTTGTAGTTTCTCATTGACCTTAATCACAGGGGGCGGTAAAACTAAGAGATGCCCTTAATGGGTTTCCGGTATTGCATGCATACTCTTCCTTACCTCCGTTGTTGAGTAGTAGACTGATTTCAACTTGATAGTCTGGGTCAATCATCCCAACCAACACTGTAATTCCTTTCTTAGCCTGTTGACTTAAAGGTAGGAGGAGCCCAAAGTGTCCAGATGACAATCTTAACTTGCAGTTTAATGGAATTGTTGTGTCCACTGGTGGCAGTGTTCATCCCTCTGGAACTAAGACCTCTAGGCCTGCAGAACATAATGTCACGGGAACAGGAAGCAAAAATTTTGCTAGTGGATGACTGAGGGTGATGGTGGGTGATGTCACTTCCACTTCCACTCCTTGATTCCTGGACCCATGAATCTGGCTATGGGAAAAACAGTATCATATATTGGACACTGATTCATAGCACACATGACCTTCGGTAGAACTTTGTCCCAGCCCTGCAAAGTACTGTCACCTAGTTGGCATTGTAATTGTGACTTCAAAAGGCCATTCCATCATTCTATCAATCCAGCTGCTTCAGATGATAAGGAACATGGTAAGATCAGTGAATTCCATGAGCATGAGCCAACTGCCACACTTCTTTATCCATAAAGTGAGTTCCTTGGTCAGAGGCAATGCTGTGTGGAATACCATAATGGTGGATAAGGCATTCTGTGAGTTCACGGATGGTAGTCTTGGCAGAAGCACTGTGTGCAGGATAGGTAAACCCATATCTGGAATGTCTATTCCAGTGAGGACAAGCCTCTGTCCTTTCCATGTTGGAAGAGATCCAATATTATCAACCTGCCACCAGGTAGCTGGCTGATCACCCTGAGGAATGGTGCCATATCCAGATCTCAGTGTTTGTGGGCACTCAGCAGTGGCTGTAGCCAGGTCAGCCTTGGTGAGTGGAAGTCTATGTTGCTGAGCCCATGTGTAACTTGCATCCCTGACACCATGGCCACTTTGTTCATGGGCCCATTGGGCAATGACATGAGTGGCTGGGGAGAGAGGCTGAGGGGTGTTCACAGAACAGGTCATCCTATCCATTTAATTATTAAAATCCTCCTTTGCTGAGGTCACCCGTTGGTGAGCACTCACATGGGATACAAATACTTTTATAGTTTTTGACCACTAGAAGAAGTCTATCTACATACCTCTTCCATAAATTTATTTGTCACCAATTTTCCAATCATGCTTCTTCCAAATCCCTGCCCATACAGCCAAACCATTGGTCACCACCCACAAATCAGTATACGATCGCCCATCTGGCCATTTCTCCTTCCATGCAAAGTCCACAACTGGGTGCACAGCTCAAAGTTCAGCCCACTGGGAAGATTTTCCTTCTGCTCTCCTTCAGGAATATCCTAGAAAGGGGCTGTAGTGCTGCAGCTGTCCACTTTTGGGTGGTGCCTGCATATCGTCAGAACCATCTGTGAACCAGGCCCCACTCTACTCTTCCTCTGTCAGCTGATCATAGGGAATTCCCTGAAGCCATCGTTCAGGCTGGGAGAGAGAAGTCAAGATGGAAGGAGTAGAGACCATAGGCATTTGAGCCACTTACTCATGTAACTTACTTGTGCCTTTGGGACCTGCTCGAGCCCAATCATGTATATACCACTTCCATTTGGTGATGGAATGCTGCTGTGCATGACCTTTATGGCTAGATGGTTCAGAAACCACCCAGTTCATGATAGGAAGTTCAGGTTGCATAGTGACTTGATGACCGATAGTCAAGCATTCAGTTTCTACCAAAGCCCAGTAACAGGCCAAGAGCTGTCTCTCAAAAGAAGAGTAATTATCTGCAGGAAATGGCAGGGCCTTGCTTCAAAATCCTAAAGGCCTCCTCTGTGATTCACCTATGGGGGCCTGCCAAAGGCTCCAATCAGCATCCCTATCTGCCACTGACACCTCAAGCACCATTGGATCTGTTGGGTCATATGGCCCAAGTGACAGAGAAGCTTGCACAGCAGCCTGGACCTGCTGCAGAGTCTTCTCCTGTTCTGAACCCCACAGAAAACTGGCAGCCTTTTGTGTCACTTGATAAATGGGCTGGAGTAACACAACCAAATAAGGAATGTGTTGCCTCCAAAATCCAAATAGGCCCAGTAAACATTGTACTTCTTTCTTGGTTGTAGGAGGGGCCAAAAGCAGCAAATTATTCTTTTTACCTTAGATGGAATATCTCGACAGGCCCCACACCATTGGACCGCTAAAAATTTTACTGAGGTAGAAGATCCCTGAATTTTAGTTAGATGTATTTTCCATCCTCTGGCATGCAAATACCTCACCAATAAGTCCAGTGTGTTTGCTACTTCTTGCTCAATGGACCCAATCAGCATAATGTCATCAATGTAATGGACCAGTGTGATATCTTCTGGAAGCAAAAAGTGTTCAAAGTCTCTCCAAATAAGATTATGACACAAAGCCAGAGAGTTGATATACTCCTGAGGTAGGACAGCAAAGGTATATTGCTTGCCCTGGCAGCTGAAGGTAAATTGCTTCTGCTGGGTGTAATGGACAGGAATTGAGTAAAAGGCATTTTCCAAGTCAGTGGCTGCATACCAGGTACCAGGAGATGTGTTAATTTGCTCAAGCAATGAAACCACATCTGGTACAGCAGCTGCAATTTCAGTAACAACTTGGTTAAGCTTAAAATAATCCACTGTCATTCTCCAAGATCCATCTGTCTTCTGCACAGGCCAAATGGTAGAGTTGAACAGGGGTGTGTTGGGAATCACCACTCCTGTGTCTTTCAAATCCTTGATGGTGGTACTAATCTCCACAATCCCTCTAGGGATGTAATATTGTTTATGATTTACTATTTATCTAGGTAGAGGCAGCTCTAATGGCCTCTGTTTGGCCTTTCCCACCATAATAGCCCTCACACTACCAATCAAAGAGCCAATGTGGGGGTTCTGCCAGCTGCTAAGTATGTCTATGCCAATTATGCATTCTGGCACTGGGGAAATGACCATAGGATGAGTCCAGGAACCCACTAGACCCACTGTAGGGTTAGACCTGAGCTAATATTACATTAATTACCTGATCTCCATAAGTCCCTACTTTAATTGGAGGGCCACAATGACATTTTGGGTCCCCTGGAATTAATGTCAGCTCAGAGCCAGTGTCCAGTAGTCCTCAAAATGTCTCATCACTTTCCTTTCCCCAATGCACAGTTACCTTGGTAAAATGTTGGAGCTATCCTTGGGAAAAGCTGGGAGAAAGATTAACTGCATAAATTTTTGGTAGTGTAGTGGGGTCCCTCCTCAAGTGGACACTGCCTGACAGGGGCCTGGGTCTGTAAAGTGGCTCAAGTCTGGAAATAGATTGAGGGGCTGTGAATCTCTGTTTTTATAATTCAAATTAGTCTTTTGTCCATTTGACCTAGAAGTTATCTGCTTTTATATAAATTAAGTAGGAATGCAGTAGGCTTCCTATCAATTTCACTTCTAGGAACACCATGATTAATTTGGCCAATTCCAGAGCTCTACACGAGTTGGAATTATTCTGATTGCTTCTTTGCTTCTGTCTGCTGCCATTATGGTAGCTACACCCACCTTGCTTTTGGTGGTTGAGTGCTGCCACTTGACCCTTTCCACCCCAGGATCCAATTATTCCCATTGTATTTAAATTTTGTAGTTGAGTGACTGTGGTTCCCACTGTTAGATCTGACAGACAGAGAAAAGCAATTACAGGGTTCTTCAAAAATGCAGGTGCTGCCCTCACAAATCTATTTTACAAAGCATTGGTTGAGGGTATATCTTCTGGACCCTCCCAGCTGGGATGAATAGATCTAAAGTGACTAATCCACTCCATTATCCCAATCTTCCTAAGTCTTTGAATCTCTTCCTCTACATTAAACCAACGGAGATCAGGCATTTCCAGGTAACTCGTGTTGGGCCATCTTTTAATCCATAGTTCAGCTAACCAAGCAAATAAAATATTAGAAACTTTTTTACCTCCCCAAGCTGCAACATTAAATGTAGGGTCTCTACTTAGTGGGCCCAAATCAATAAATTCAGGCTGATCCAACTCTATGTTCCTTCCACCATTATCCCACACCCTTAATATCCATTCCCATGCCTGTTCTCCAGATTTCTGCTCATATAAATTAGAAAACTCAAGCTGTTCTTTTCAAATGTAGTACACCTACTCATGGTTCACACTCTCCACCTCACCTCTAGGGGCCTATTGGGACTTTAGTCTAGTTACAGGCCTAAAAGCAAACAGGAGTGTCAGGGGTAGCTCCTGAGGAGAATCAACATTATCTTGACTTCTAACTGCCTCATAGGAGGCCAACACTGTTGCTTCAGGCAGCACAGAGTTTATATCCTCAGACAAAGGTGGAAACGCTGATGGCAGCACGGGTCAAGAAGGAGGAGATCTTGCCACCACTGGGGATAGGGAATCTTTCTTCTGGCAAAAAAATAAAAAATAAAAAAGATTCATCAGAGTTTACAAACGTAGTATACTCAGCTTCATCAGGTCCTCCCACACATCGCCATTCCAAGTTGCAGGGTCCCATTCTTTTCCAATCAATGTCTTCACTTTAACAGTTGACACCTGGCAACACTGTGCATGCACCTTTCATTGCAGGTCAGCCACTCACATAATAAGAGCTTGTGTCTATTTTTCCCCAATTTCAGCTTTTTCTATACAGGAGATAAAACTCTTACTCAGGACAATCTTAGCAAATTTGAGGCTCAGTATCTTCTTCTGACACCAGAAGACAGAATCCCTGAGTTCATCATTTTCTTTCATTACTTTGTCCACTGAACTTAGGAGCAACCAACCAGCTTCATTACATTCCTTGGTTCTCCACATATGGTCAAAGTTATTATGTATAGAGTCATTAAACCTGTTGCTTCTCACGAGTGGTGAATTGGGAGTGTGAAATGCATTTATTTTGCTTAATTCTCTAAACAGTTCATGCCAAGGACTATCAGTGTTCTCCATACTATTAAAAGTAGAGTCCTTGGCATTTTTGGGTCTAATCATATTGGACAGCCAACTCCAGAAACCCTAAAACCAACTATAGAACTCCATCCTTAATATTCTGTTCCTCTAGAACCACTCTTGGTACCAAAATCTGTATTAGTCAGGGTTATCTAGTGGAAAGGGACTAATAAAATATATATATATATATACACACATATATATATATATATATATATATATGAGTTTATTAAGGATTAACTCACACAAAGACAAAGTCACACAATAGGCTGTCTGCAAGCTGAGGAGCAAGGAGAGCCAGTTCGAGTCCCAAAACTGAAGAACTTGGAGTCTGATGTTCAAAGGCAGGAGGCATTCAGCATGGGAGAAAGATGTAGGCTAGGAGGCTAGGCCAGTCTAGTCTTTTCACATTTTTCTGCCTGCTTTATGTTCCAGCTGCATTGGCCACTGATTAGATGGGCCCCACCCATATTAAGGGTTGGTCTGCCTTTCTTAGTGCATTGACCCAAATGTTCACCTCCTTTGGCAACAACCTCACCAACACATCCAAGATCAATACTTTGTAACCTTCAATCCAATTAGGTTGACACTGAATAGTAACCATCACAATAATGAATGTGACAATTTGCTTATTTGCTTAACTGGAAGAATTATATATATAATTATATTGGAAATTTTATCTATATTAATATATTTTTTATTTATATAAATTATACATTATATAATTTAGAAATATACATATCTACTTCCAAATTATATGTATTTTTATACTTCCAAATGATATGTATAATTACATAATAATTTTATCAATATATAATTATACATAATATACAAATTACATACCAAAAAATTGTATGCAAATTATATACATTTGAAAACATCATGTTGTATATCTTCAATATATACAATGTAAATTAAAATTAAAAACATAAAGCACTAGGCCGAGCATGGCGATTCACACCTGTAATCCTAGCACTTTGGGAGGCCAAGGTGGGTGGATCATGAGGTCAGGAGATCAAGACCATCCTAGCTAACATGGTGAAACCCCGTCTCTCCTAAAAATACCAAAAATTAGCCAGGCCTGGTGGCGTGCGTCTATAGTCCCAGCTACTCAGGAGGCTGAGGCAGGAGAATGGCATGAACCCGGGAGGCGGAGCTTGCAGTGAACCGAGATTGCACCACTGCACTCCAGCCTGGTAGATAGAGCGAGACTCTGTCTCAAAAACAAACAAACAAAAAAGCACTAAAACAAAAACAAAAATAAATGTAAATATTTGGTTATTTCCTTGGTTATGTGAACAATAATCTACTAATAGAGAAAAGTTGAGGCTTCTTAAGTAATCTAGAACCTCTATCTTATAAATTTATTTTTACATATTTAACTTGTGTTCAAACAGTATTAAACTTGGATCTCTTTTATAAAACAAACAATCCATTTTATTTTATAAATTTAGTTCATAATGAAACTATAATTTTATCAGTGAACCCATAGATATTTTGATGTAGTTAAAATGTTTTCATCGTCATTTGTATGTTTGGTGTTTTGAATATTCATTGTTGATATAGTACAGAACTCTTGTAAGTACCAAAGGCATTGCTAGTTTTAAGGGAAAAACACAACCAGCAGAAAATACAGTTCTTCAATTTGCAAGTATTTTTTGAAAGCTAATTTACTAGCTTAACTTGAATTTTTTAAAGTTAGGTCAGAATAAATTTATTCATTGAATTAAGATTATTTTATTTTCCATATAATTTTATTAGAAAACTTTTTTTTTGCCTACATGTAGGGCTGAATCCAGAATTTTAAAATCTTTCCTGAAAGTGTCATTAAATCACATTAATTAAAAATGCAGAAGGCATTTTTCCAAGTTCCTAATTTGTTGAATCATTCTAACAAAAGTAATGAATTATACTACTACGCATTAAATAATTCTGTTTACCTTTTCATGAATGTATCTACTACTCTTAAAATATTAATTTAATATATGAAGTGTCATTTTAACTGCATGATTTCAGAACCACAGTGTAATACTAATTTAGATATCAAACATCTATTTTAAAAATGCATAGAACTCTGTATTTAAAAATAAATATTTTATTTAATAGAAACTCAGAATGCTGCAGTATTTATGGTACCAGATGAAGGTTTAATAAATCCTTTCAATTATTTATTAACTTAAACTCCTCAACTTTGGAAGAGTAATATAAATTGATTAAGTGTTTTGCTGGTTATACTGGGAAAACTACATGTATATTTAGAAATGTATCTATTATATTTGTCCTAAAATGTTGATCAGAATTATTGTGCTACTAAATATATATATGTGATATGCATGTTAGAAACTGGCTCAGAAAAAAAGTTACTTTTCCATCTAGACTTGTATTAAGTTACATGTTTTATCTTTTAAAATGACCAGACCTTGGGCTTCTTAAAATCCATTGCACATATTTTGGCTTAGCCACCTACCTAACTCTACCCAGATTCTTTGTACTTTCATTGTTGTGAAACTACTATAATCATTCTCAAATTATTATTATTAATTATTATTATTTCTTGAGACAGAGTCTCATTCTATCACCCAGGCTGGAGTGCAGAGGCTTGATCTCGGCTCACTGCAAACTCCACCTTCCTGGTTCAAGCGATTCTCCTGCCTGAACCTCCCAAGTAGCTGGGATTATGGGCATGGGCCACCACACCCAGATAGTTTTTGTATTTTAGTAGAGACAAGGTTTCACTATGTTAGCCAGGCAGGTCTCAAACTCGTGGCCTTAAATGATTCACCCACCTTGGCCTCCCAAATTACTGAAATTACAGGTATTAGCCACCACACTGGGCCAATGATTATTAAATTGTTAAGTACTTGATGTTACTCTGGAATGAGGTGATTCTTGACAAATGTTTTACATCTTCCAGAATTAGTCAAAAAAGCTAGAGATCATTTGCGCAAAGAGGTATGAGAGAAAAATGGAGCATTCAAGGAATTGAATAGTATATGTGCATAGCACTTCTGTGTGTATGTGTGTGTGTGTGTATGTTTGTGTTATTTTATCATTATGTGGGTGTTAGCACATATGACTGATGGATAATTAAATGAGTGAGGGAATCAGTAGCTTTGGGGTTGCTAGAATACTTAAAGTTGGGAGAGATTTGTAAATACAGGAAAAAGCCCTGGAGTGGTGTCATCCATGGCTCACTTCAGAAAATGAGTATTTTTAATGGAAATAGAGAACAGATGTTGAAGTTAAGATATATTTAAGAGACCAAAATAAAATAATTTTCTAATTGTTTGGATATGAGAAGACAAGGAGTAGAGTGTAGAATGAACTTCAGTTTTCAGGTTTGCATGAATGCATGACAGGGGAAACAAAACAAGTGTGATGTAGGAGAAAGATGAAGAACTTGATGATGGACATAGGGAATTAGCAACATCTCAAATGAAAAACTAAGGATAGAAGGTAGCCCCTACAAATTGGCTCCACTTCCTCAGTTTATATTTTTCTTTGGCAGAGTACAGACTGATACCCTATCCAACTATTTTAGTGAAACCATAAATGCTAAGGGCAACCAAGATATCAAACCCACCAAATAACAATAAGCATACTGATCGTTGTAGAAATAACCCAAATATACATTTTTAGGCTTGATAAAAAGTTACAAAAATCACAGTACCCATAAAAGGAACAAAATAAATAGGTTTTCAACATGATTTGTTTGTACTTACCATGTATGAATGACAGGAAATCACTCTTTATGTTCTTTTCAGGTTGGTGAGAGCTTGGTTTTAAAAGAGAAGTTAGAACACTAAGAGTTTCAAAAGTTCAGTAGGCAAAATTATGTAAACGCTAAAACTACATATTATCCTTTTTCTAATGATTTTTTATCGTTCAGTTTATATATTAAGTATAGTTTGAGAGACATGTAGAATTACAACAGCTTTGCATATTTCATTTAGATAGATTTTGTAAGCTTTCATTTCAAATCACTGCATTGAATCAAAGTAATTCATATCGAATTTTGTTCAAATCATATTTATAGTTTGAATAATATTTTATTAGGCATCATTGCTAGAAGTAAAAACAGTTTGGAAAAGCATAAAGACAAAGAAGGATATATTGAGGGTTTATATGGTATATTTTGAATTCTGCTAAACATTTGTTTTGAGATTGTTTAATTGAAGTTTAGACAAACTGTTGAGGAAGAGAAATATGATTTTAATTTTGAGTTATGTATTGATCATATTTTTTGAAGATAACCAGTCTTTAAGAGCCTGCTCATAGCCTAAGTTTGATATAAATGGGGAATTATATATGCATATAAAAAGTTTTTTTAAGCAGTACCATAATGTAGAATAAAAATAAAGACCATTGAGTCTCAAATATTTCAAAATTGGAAAATCTTCCTAGTTTATTTAAATTTGTGAAACTAAGTATTTCTTGCATAATTACTATTAAAGGTGAGTTAATTCAAATTAATTTTGTTGTAGATTTAGAACACTCCCATGATCCGATGAGTGCTAAAAATATTTAAAAACTGACATGACATAGGATCGCCTAACAATTCAGAAGAGATGACAGAGAATACCAACTCAAATTAACAAATACACAAGCGAAAGAAATTTGGAAATAACATAATTTGTAATTCCAAGTTGCCTTCTTTTTATTGGTACACCAGAACAATGCAATTTAGTGAAGCTTGAAAAGAAAAATGATGTGTCATTATGTGTCAAGACCAAGAGTTTTATTGCTCTAAGTTTATAAAGCACGATAACATAAATTCTTTGTGGTGACTGGCATAACTGTTTCCATTTTCCTTAATCACAATCTTATTCTTATCTTACCATATTATCTATTTTAAATAAGAAGATTTAGAGAAATATTGTAAACTTTTCTGTTAACAATTTCAAATTGTTTCCAGCCGCCAAAATTAAAATAATAAACTGATTTTTAAGTCAAATAATTATATAGTCCCTACAACAACTGTTCAAGACAGGTTTCATTTTCCCTGTTTTATAAAGAGGACACAAAATCATAGAGAGGTTAAGCCGATCACTCATGGTCTCATAGCTAAAGGGTTTTAAACCACTTGTGACCCAGGACTATCTATCTCCATAGTTAGTATACTCTGCTCTGCTTCACAATGCACGACACTGTGGAGAGGCTTTGGGCTAGTGCTCAAAGACCTGGAGAAAAAAAAAATCCAGCTTTCTAACTTGAATAACTTTTTATATGTTACCAGACTTCTCTGGAACTGGGTTTCTCTGTCTAGGTAATTATAGCACTGACTCATAGGGTTCCAGTAAAAATGAAATAAAATTGCCGTAGGCATTCAGTAAATGTGAGTTTCATCTGAGTTACAAGGGCGAACATTACAATAATTTTACTCCATGTTTAAAATATTTTTAAGGGTATAATAAAGTTAATCATTTCCAGTGTCTCTGTGATTAATAAAATTTCTCAGGTAATCTCTCCTAATATTTTATTTTATGAATAACAACTGGGTTTATAGGTTGAATCAACAAGGCAACTCAGAAGGAGGGCATAAAGATTGCAAAAATATTAACAGAGACCTATTCAGTACCTTGGGCAATGGAGTCGCTGTCTTCTAAGTGATGTGCGTTTTTAAAGTGGCTCAGAAATGGCCCAGAGGCAGCCGGGAGCTACTTAATCCTGTATTCTGCTTCCCCATCCGGTAGTCTCCCTCTGCAGAGCCGTTGTACTTTCTGATGCTATGACATGTAAGATTAAGGGTAATCTTACAGAAATATAAGATACAGATATGATTATATCTTATGATGTATATTTATAACATATATTCTTGATATATGACATATTCTTTATCTATGACATATATTTTTCATATACAAATACATATAAATTCAAATTTATGTGGATGAACCATTTATATAATATACTTAATAAATCAAATTATCAGCCAACTAAGTCAAATTCAGAAAAGATAACAAAGTTTTCTTTAACTATAATTGTTTTTACTCAACTAAGATGACTTGAGTAATTATCTTGCTCTCTACTTTTCCATTATTTTTGCTTTACTCTATGCATAAGACAACTCTACCAGATAATTTCCAACAACCATATCCATAGTACTTGCATAGAGGTATTATGGCTTCAGTATGTTATGCTTCTTTTGCCTGTTTCAGTGGTACAGTACATTGGCAAATTGCCTTTAACCCAAAGACCTCAATTTGCATAATAATGTGCATAAAGGTTTTAATCAAAAATAAAATCAATTCTGAAATTAATTTGCATCTTCATGATAAATTAGAAAAATTATATGGTAGATGTATACCCCAACAATTAGGACTGTCATTTGGTCAGCATTTTATTTGCTTTATTTTCCCAGGGGATAATTAATATGACTAGGGAAAAGGGGACAATTGGTTAAGTACCAACAAGACTCATTAATATCTTAAAAATCTCACAATTAACATCACTAACAAATAGAACTGAAATTTTAAAATTATGTTATTAACTTCTCTGTACATATAATAAAAACATATTCAGAAATTGATATTACTCCTTTGTACTGAATAAATTTTGTTCAAAAATGGAATAATATTCCATTTCCATTGTATATACATGTTTATATACTTGTATAATAAACAAGGAAGAATAAAGGAATAGTCACTGCTTTTTAATAGCTTTACTTAAGTTAAAAGATATCTCTAGTAATTAATGATGTCTCCAATTTATAAGCTAAAATTTTAACTATACGTTAAAATTCTTCATTAATAAATATTTGTTTTCTCTATTTATATTTAGATGTCAAACCACTGATCTTTCTATAGCTTTATATCTCCAAGTGAATACAGCACACACATAAAATATATTATTAAAGATAATTTTAATTCGGTCCCTTTTATCATGGCAAAGAAACATATACTGTAAAATTTCTTATTAAGCTAGTGAGACTATTTAATATCCACTTCCTCATTTGTTGTTTTTAAGATTTGAAAATATTCAGAATGAACAACATTTCATAAATCCTCTAGGCAGGATATTTTATATAATCATTTTTATGGAATGACTTTGGGCTTTTTATATTCCATTTCTTCAGTTATTTTGTGGAAAATGAATTATGCGACTATAGTTTAAGTGATGTTTTTGTTGATTGAAGCAATCTTATTGATAATTTAGTCAAAATAAGAAGAATTTTTGATCATATAATTACAAAATCTCATTCTTAGGAGTACTTTTTAATTTGGCCAAATGAGCTCACAATTTTAATGACCAGAAAATGTATAAAGATTGAGAAAAGCAATATCAGATAGAATACAATCATTAAAAAAAATATTCTATCTGAATGTAAAATTAAATTAATTTAAAATGAGCTAAAATTAAATTATAAATATATAAATACTAACATTTTAAATTAGTGGATATGAATACTAGCATATTTTAAATAATTCTTTTGAGTATTAAAGCCCATATGAGAGGAGGAATTGAATTAACAGCAAGCCACTTGTGAAGAAAAATTTTAGTCAAAAGTGTGACATGGAATTTACCAAATAATGATGATAATTTTTTAAAATTATCTATACCACCTCCAAAATCTACCTCATACTATGTGATATTTTGTATGAAAAGAAAATAGAATTCAGATTGGAGAATGCTATAAAAAATTATGGAGGCACTGGGGTATAGAGGTTAAGAGAAAATACTCTGGAGCCAAATGGTCCAGATTTAAATTACATAGCTCTGCCGTGAGCTAGGCAAGCAGCTTTGGAAGGTTTGGCTACTCTGTCTGGGCCTCATAATTCTCATCTGTAAAATGGAAAATAATAATATCATATATACTTACTTTATACAGTTACTGTGAAGATTAAATGAATTAATATATCTAAAACACTCAGAAAGTTGTCTGGAAGAGATTAAACACTATATATGTAATTTGCCATGAAGACAGTGGCTACCAGTAGAATAGTGTAAAGAACACTGAAGTAAGAACAGGAACCCTGGTTTCTGGTCCTAGCTCTCTAAGTGAGACAGGGTTGTAGAACCATAAGAAAGTACTGTCATTACACTGATTCTCTTGTCTTTAAAATGAATCAATTCAAATATGTCAGTGATTCTCAACCCTGAATATAAGTAGAACTTTTATGGCTTCTTAAAATTAAGTACATATATATATATTTATGTATATAATATTATACACACACACAGACATGCACACGGGCCATTAAATATATATAAAATCAAGAAAACAAAACTCCTGGTTTGGGTCAAGATATCAGATGTTTTAAGAACTCTTAGTGATTCTAAAGAGTATTCAAGATTTTTAACATAACCAAGATGATTAATTAGTTCTCATTTGCTTAAAAAATCCTATCATTCTCAGTAATTTAATTCATTCTTACCTGTAATTTTACCTTATAAAGTAATATATATCATGTATCTCATAGCAATTTGCTTAGGATAAACCAACAGTTTTAAAACAAATAATAAAGTAATAATAGGTTCATTAAGAATTGTTAAGTAGTGTTATGCAAATGAAGATGCTGATACTACTTTCCATAAATTCTGTTCTCAAAGGGATTTAGTCATCTGTATAAACTGTAAATGTTAGTAAGTACTATGGTTTCAATGTGTCCCAAAGGCTGTGTTACAAAGTTTATCCCCAATGCAATAGCATTGGGAGATGAGGCCTAATGGGAAGCAATCAGGTGACAAGGGCTCTCATCTCATAAATGGATTACTGTTGTTAGTGAAGAACTGGGTTAGTTATCAAGAAAGTAGATGTTTTATAAAAGCACGTTTGGCCCTCTTTTTAAGGTCTTGCTCTTACCCTTTCTCCTTTGTTGCGGGAAGTCAGGGACCCCAAATGGAGGTACTGGCTGGAGCCATGGCAGAAGAACATAAATTGTGAAGATTTCATTTTAATATGGACATTTATCAGTTCCCAAATAATGCTTTTATAATTTCTTATGCCTGTCTTACTTGAATCTCTTAATCCTGTTATCTTCATAAGCAGAGGATGTACATCACCTCAGGACCACTGTGATAATTGTTTTAACTATATAAATTGTTTGTAAAACATGTGTGTTTGAACAATATGAAATCAGTGCACCTTGAAAAAGAACAGAATAAGAGTGATTTTTAGGGAACAAGGGAAGACAACCATAAGGTCTGACTGCCTGCAGGGTTGGGCAAAAAGAGCCATATTTTTCTTCTTGCAGAGAGCCTATAAATGGACTTGCAAGTAGGGAAGATATCGCTAAATTCTTTTCCTAGCAAGGAATATTAATATTAATACCCTGGGGAAGGAATGCATTCCTGGGGGGAGGTCTATAAATGGCCACTCTGGGAATGTCTGTCCTATGCAGTTGAGATAAGGACTGAGATACGCCCTGGTCTCCTGCAGTACCCTCAGGCTTACTAGGGTGGGGAAAAACCCGGCCCTGGTAAATTTGTGGTCAGATCAGTTCTCTGCTCTTGAACCTTGTTTTCGATTGTTTAAGATGTTTATCAAGATAATACGTGCACCATTGAACATACACCCTTATCAGTAGTACTGCTTTTGCCCTTTGCCTTGTGATCTTTGTTGGACCCTTATCAGTAGTTCTCCTTTTTGCCCTTTGAAGCATGTGATCTACTCCCTGTACTTACACCCCCTCCCCTTTTGAAGCCCTTAATAAAAAACTTGCTGGTTTGAGGCTCAGCTGGGCATCACAGTCCTACTGATATGTGATGTCACCCCTGGCAGCCCAGCTGTAAAATTCCTCCTCTGTACTCTTTCTCTTTATTTCTCAGCCAGCCAAAGCTGTGGAAAATGGAAAGAACCTGTGTTGAAATATTGGGGGCAGGTTCCCCCAATACTCCTTCCACCATCAGATGACATGAAGCCCTGCCCAAATCCCAGCACCTTGATATAAAGCTTCCTAGCCTACAGATCTGTGAGAAATAAATTTCAATCAAAGCATTTAAGTCAGAGACTCACTGATAATCTTTATTTTGATTTGTTTGTGAACAAGTAATTATAGGAATTGTCAAGCAATTAGCAAAACCTTCATGGCCTATTTAAAGATGTAGACTTAATTTATTTTTTTTTAAGTTGTGGAGAAATGACTTTTTCCTTCTGAGAATTCTATAAAATTTCAAGTTCTGAAATTGATGCTTGAAATGCATCCAGTATTTTCTCTAGATGTGCTTGGCATGCAAATTTTTTTAAAAGTATGTAAAACATCACTGTTCTCTGAAGAACAGCTAGCCTAATGACTTGAACACAGGTGGAGTGGATTCTCTGACTGAATATACTGCTATGTATAATTTTGTTTTTGTTCTTCTATAGCTTATCGAGTCAGATAATTTCTGTACTTTTACATTATGCAAGAGATGGGCCTGTTTTCTGCTAAGAATGTGGTATAAAATAAAAGCCAGAAATCTTATGAAGCTCATAAAAATTTGAGATTTAAATACACTCAAGCTAGGCAGTTGAAAATGATGGCACTGGGCAACCCACTTGGGTCCCTTTCCATGCTGTGGAAGCTTTGTTCTTTTGCTCTCACAATAAATCTTGCTGCTGCTCACTCTTTGGGTCCGCATCGCCTTTATCAAAAACAAAAAAAAAAAAAAAAAAAAAAGGAAAATGATAGCACTGCCAGAATAAGCCTTAGGGACTTCAGAAGTCCTCTGTAGTAACAGCGAATATCTAGAGAATATTAGATATTCGGAGAAATAAGCTAAGTAATTTGTTGTGCTATAATGAGCAGAAGATTAGAATCAAGAAGTCCTAGATTTGAATTATTATCATTAATAACTAGCATGAGCCTCCAAAAATTATCTGATTTCTCCAACATTCAGCTTTTTTATCTTCAAAAAGTGGGGTTTGGAAACTAACTGAACCTAATGTGTTGGTTCATGCCACAATATATAGTCACATGTTGCTTAACATTATGAGAGATTAATTGTTAGGCAATTTTGCCATTGAGTGCACCTCAATGGTATAGAGTATATTTACCTATACCTAGATGGTAAAATCTACCATACACCTAGGCTATTTGGTATAGCCTATCACTCCTAGATTACAAACCTGTGCAGCATGTTACTACCCTGAATATTGTAAGCAATTGTAACATGGTAAGTATTGGTGTATCTAAACATATCTAATTATAGAGAAAGCACAGTAAAAATACTGTATTATAATCTTTATAGAACCACAGTCATAGATGCAGTTCATCCCTGACTGAAACATCGCTATTCAGTGCTTGATTATATATTCACAGTGTCTGGCACCACTGCTATATGATATGGTCCTGGCAGTGCTCAAGAAACATCAGACTCCTTCACTTTGGCCTTCCTAAAGGGAATCCCATTCTTTGGTGCATTAGTATTAGTTTGGTTTGAGACTTTTTCACCAATATCTAGGTATTTATCTCTGTTTTACAGGCAAACAAAGTGAATGATTGTAAGAGTTAACAGAATTTTCCAAGACAAACTACGATGTTTCAACCTTAGCCAGATTTGTTCAAAAAGTCATTCATGTTGGTCAAGTTCCCAAATGATTTGAAACAAACTTACTTTATCATGTAAACACATTGTATATCTGATACAAGAAATAATTCATTCTACTGAAAACAAATGAATTACACCTTTCTGTTTTGTGTGTGAAGATTAAAATTTTAATGTGCAATGATTAGAAAAAATCTACTAGAAAGCTCTTGCTTCACCTGGAGCAACTCTTCTTCACATCATGCACTGGAAGTAAATCTGACAACTATTTTATATAATTATAATTAATTATTTTTGTAATGTATAATAAATCCACAGAAGTAAAGGCAGAGCTACTTTTATATTGAAGTAGTTTATGGTCATATGGGAAAAATATAATGACCTCAAACTCCATTCAAAGTAATCAGATTAATCAATCATAAAAGTAGCAAAATGAAAAAAATCTACCACAAGTTCCAAAGTAATCAGATTAATCAATCATAAAAGTATCAAAATGAGAAAGATCTATAGGTTAATTCTAAATATCTGTATTATTTTCAATTTATTCAAAGAAAAAAGTTATTTCTATAACAGAAAATAAAAACTTCCACAAGAAGAGCCTAAATAAAAGTGCAGTTTGTCTATGGATTTATAAAGAGTTTGGTTCTAAAATAGCCCATAAGCCCTAGTTTTTTGATTTTTAATATAATGAAATATAATGAATATAATATAATGTATAATATAATATAATATAATATAATGTAATCAATGTAAATGTTTAACATTTTCTTTAAGTCTTGAAAAACATTTAGAAAATTTACCTTGACACTTCTGTTGTTAATGGTGTTACAATCAAATTATCTTTACATTCCTTCTAGGCCGAAGCAAATAAGGATTTAGGATTGTGAAAAGTTTTATTAATTTTTTTTTCTTAACTTCGACCTTCGGCTTCCACTTATTTTTCAAATCGTGACATTCATCCTCAACCCTAAATTTTAAAGTATATCATTCTATATTAGATCTTGGCATTTAAAATACTAAAGAATGCACTCTTTAAACAAAATGATGTTCAAATATTGTTAATAATATTGAGGACTTCTTCTACATTCCTAGGTCTGAAATAACATTTCAACTAGAAAAAAATTAGGCTTACTTATATAAGGTGAGTGTATGGATTAAATTACCTAGGAAATATGCAAATTATGATTTAGAGATAAAATTAAATAGGAACAAATTTAGATTAATATTCATTTAGTAGTGTATTTCTTTCCATTTACCATCACTAGGTACTGAGTAAATTCTACTGAAATCTGAATTGCAATAGTATTATTAATTTACAAAATGAATCAAGAAGTACAAGCATTTTATTTGGCAAAAGGATTATAAAGCAACACTTCTTTAAGTGTGTTTTATACAACAATGATCCCGCGGGTTCCAAGAAATATTCTGTGAAGAATATAAACAAATATGCATATTTCATATATTTGAAAGTCCTTCAACAAATAAAACATACACTTTTATTTAAACCAGATTGTTCCAAAATTATTTGGGAGATGGTAAGGGTCATTTCATAAAATTTATTTTCATGAGATGTTTGAGAAAATTAAAATTATTCAGCATTAGCAATAATTCTTTAATGTTATATAATTGTTGTAAGCACATGCACGGAACTTTAGAATTAAATACACATATTTTTCAAAGAATTGTATCACACATAAAGCACAGAAGGCAAAACTACAGTTCTTAGAGGACTACAAAGTCCAAAAGATTTCATGTTATTGACCACCATATGATACAGTGGTACGACAAATACAATCAAATATAAATTAAGACTATGTATTTGGTTATCCTATATAATAGGATAAAATTTAAAATACAACATATATTGGTGAATAAAATCGAAAATCAGAAACAAAAAAAATTGTGACCTTGCTAAATATTGTGAAAATCAAGCAGCATTCACCATTAGTTTTACTTCTTTGTCAAAGAGAACAATAATACATTACAGGGATATTTCAGGCAGCTTGGCTTTTGCATAATGTATGGCATCACGTTATTCATCAGTGTGCATTCTTTGCCAATCAATGGGACAGCTTCCCATTGTGTAGTGGTGAAAACGAAGCCTGAATAACTAGAAATAAAAAACAAAGAAAAAAATGGATTTGTATAGAATATTTGTCAAAAAGTACCAAGAAAATAATGTTTTGTTTTTTAAGATAACATCTACGGTTTAAAGTCAGTTCTCATCCAATATTGGGTTCTATAAGATACAGTATCCAGATCATCACCTCAAAAATTATTTTAACGTCTCCTTAATGTCAGTGAAATTGAGAACAAAGACTGTCAAAATATTTTTTCTTGTATGAAAAATGTATTTGAAGATTTTAAAGGTAACTAACTCTACAAATACGAAACTTTGATTTTTTTACATCTATCTTTAGTGTTTAGGCATGATAAACTATACACTGCATTGTAATAACTGATCAAAACAAAGCTGACCTTAGAAAAGGAAAAATTCCTTCTAGCCAAATAGGTCTGGTGATTACCTTATATAAGTTTCCCTTCTGATTTGCCACGTTGCTTGATTTTATATTTTGCCAAAGTAACTGTGTTTCAATATTCCCATACACGTATGTTCCAATATTCCCACCTGTATATTTCCATACAGGTGGGAATATTGGAACACAGTTACTTTGGCAAAATTCTAAGTTATGAATTTATATAACTATTGCATAAAATATAAAGCCTCTTAAAAAATGTGCCATGTACCTTGCAAGTATGACTTGTATGTGGAGTGTGCTTATTTTTTCCTTAACATTAACGTCTATTGTTATGCAATATAAAACAGCATTCCTTCGATTTTTTTTCCTAAAATCAATTTGGCAAAATCTACATGTATTATAGATAACTATAAAGCATTTACAGATTTCTATGTTTTTTTTTCTTTCACTCTATTTTAAATCTGAGCCAGTTTTTTCCTGGTCCTTTTGTGACTCCCCATATCATTGTGACAAAAAGACAGAACTCAGAGTGACTTCAATGACATTCAATTTTTTTTTCGTAATTTTGACTTTCAATTCATACCACCTTTTAATTTTTTCTCTTAAAAGGAAGATAATTCTTTTTCTTTCTACTGTTTTATTTTGTTGTTGTTGTTGTTTTACTGACATATGGCAATGCCTTTTTTTCCTGCTGGGAAAAAAGAGATTTTATTACTACAAATTTATGATACAAAGATTTCATGAAATAACCTGGACGGCAAACCACCATGACAAAAGTTTATCTATATAACAAAACTACGTACCCTTGAATCTAAAATAATGTTAAAAAACAATAAATTTTAAGTAGATTTCATGACTCATAAATTCAATGACTCTTAGAAGATATATGTTTAAATTAATTTATAAAATAAATTTATTTTACTTTAATGATTAACGTTTTTCATAAATTGTAAACATAGCATTATCATTGGGTAGAACAATGAAGTTTGAAGGCTGAATATAACTACATAAATCTTACTGCAAACTAATATTAAGATGTTTCAAATATAGAGAAGCAAAAATGTAATGCTCTGGTCTTTCTTTCTTTGTTTTTTTTCTATTGTTTTCTTCCTTCTGAAAGACAGCAATTGATTCTTAAGTTGAACTGAAAATATCCACATAAAAACATTACAGTGGAAGTTAATCATACTTAATTGTTTACTCCACCACTCTTAACCTTTAATTTTGCCAAAATATCAATGTGCTCCAGATTGAAACTAATTCTGAGTTCCTAAACTTGACCCCTAAAATGAAAACAAACATATACAGAACCATAGATTGAGAAATAAACTGTTATTCTTATAAATGAGGCAAGTAATGCATAGAGGTCATGGAGAAACCACAGTGCTAATCAGGGCTGTCAGAAATAATTTAGGTGGTTTAGTATACAATATGAGATGTTCAGAGCAGTTTGAGGGTGAAAGAATATTGAGGAGAAAATGAAGTATAAAAATACCTTTGAGGCCAGGCGCGGTCACTCAATCCCGTAATCCCAGCATTTTGGGAGGTTGAGGCAGTCGGATCACGAGATCAGGAGATCGAGACCATCGGCTAACACGGTGAAACCCTGTCTCTACTAAAAATACAATAAATTAGCCAGGTGTGGTGGCACATGCCTGTAGTCCCAGATACTCAGGAGGCTGAGGCAGGAGAATCGCTTGAACCTGGGAGGCGGAGGTTGCAGTAAGCCGAGATCAGGCCACTGCACTCCAACTTGGGTGACAGAGCAAGATTCCATCTCACAAAAAAAAAAAAAAAAAAAAAAAAAAAAAAAAAAAAAAACTTCGAAAAGTTTGTTGTAGATGATATACAATAATTTATAAGGCAGATCTAAGTATTGCAATTCTTTTAAAATGTATTTTAGGTGGGGCACAGTGACTCACACCTGTAACCCCAGCACTTTGAGAGGCTGAGGTGGGCGGATAACTTGAGGTCAGGAGTTGGAGACCAGCCTGGCCAACATGGTGAGACCCCGTCTCTACTAAAAATACAAAAATTAGCTGGGCATGGTGGTGTGTACCTGTAATCCCAGCTACTCAGGAGGCTGAGGCAGGCAAATTGCTTGAACCCAGGAGGCTGAGGTTGCAGTGAGCTCAGATTGCAACATTGCCCTCCAGCCTGGGCAACAGATCAAGACTCCATCTCAAAAAAAAAAAAAAGAAAAACAAAATTAAAACATTATTTTCATTGCTGAATGGTGCTCTTGAAATGGAGAACCATATGCAGTTAAAATAACATGTGGCTCAGGCTTATATTCAGAACATATAAAAACAGCAAACATTTACTGAGTGTTCATCACTTTAAAACCAGGATGTAATGTAATACTCAGGGGATCTAACGTAACGTGATAATCATGAAGTTATATAACTTATCCAAGAAGACAATCTACTAAGCAACAGCTCTTGAATTTGAACCCAGGTCTGTCATACTTGAAGCCTTTTCATTTATTACATGCCTCCTTTTCAACTGCATTTCTTTACAAGCTCATTAGGCATTCTAATTTATGCAAATGCTTTTAAAGAAGTACATATAGATCAAGTCTGCATTGAATTCAGAATCTTCATTATCTCAGCTATACCAACTCTGCTTGGAAACTCTTATATGTTTGTTGCTTAGTTCTCTCCTCTCTGCCATTTCAAATTATTCCACCCATGTTAAGCATCACACTCTACCTTTTTTCCTCATTATCTGAAAACGGTTTTCATGATCAAGTAATGTTTCATCTTCCTTCCATCCCTCTGAGTCTTTTTCTTCTTTTGAGGGTTTTTCTTTGTTTTCATAAATCATATTATACTTCTAGCATAGGTGGTTTGTTTCTCATTCTAAGTATCCTACTTGTGTGACATCACTATCACTCACGCTCTGTCTCCAGCCCGGTCCTAAACCTGTGACCTCTCCTTCCAGGATCCTCATGTTCAAATGGAAAAAAAATTTAACCAAGTGTTCCAACCAAAAACTAAAAATTCTATACATTATCCTGTACCTTCTTGTTTTCAGATATTTAATCATAAATCCATCTTTACTCATTCAATCTCTTTTATATCTCTCGAGTCCAGTTCCATGACTATCCCAATACTTCTATTGGTAGGCCATGCTCTTCTCTCACATAGAGTAATAACTTATTGTTGATTGGTGTTCCTGCTTCCTCATGTCCTCCTCTGCAGTTCATTCTTTATCCTACAGCCAGATTAATTTATTTTTAGACATAAATCATATCAGGTTATTGAGAAAACAAAAAACGATTGGGCAGTTTCATTCTTTGGGGGGAAGAATAAATTATTTAATGTTGTTTATTAGATTTTTCAAAATTTGACCCTACCATAACTTCTGAATTTCTCTACACTGTTCTAGGAGGAGAGCCTTAAGTAATCCTGAATATCTTCTAGTTTCTTCTCTGAGCTTTTGAACATAACTTCCTCTTTCTGAAACACTATTTTCTTGCTTTATTCTTTTAACTTGCCTAAATTTCATTCATTCTCCTTGTCTGTAATTCTTAGATGCCAATTCCCAAGGAGGCATTAATGGGGTATTTTGAAAATAGGTTGTGTATTAGTCTATAGTATATCAATGTTAAATTCCTTTGGTATGTGATGTTAGTCTTGTTGTATGAGAAAATGCCCTTGTTCTGGGGTCTTCAAACTTTTCTGTAAATTACCCAAACATAAATATTTACAGTTTTATGTGTCACTTGTGTGACTACTTAAGTCTGTTGTAGCACAAAAGTAGCCACAAACGACACAGGAATACATGTACATGGCTTTGTTCCAATAAGATTATATTTACAAAAACAGATGGTGAGACAAATTCAGCCTAGGTACAATAGTTTGCTAAAAGTGAAGCATTTAGGAAGGAAATAGCACTTTTCTACAACATCTACACAATATTTTCCAATGCTTCACCCCACAAAAAATATACATATATATAGATCATTTTATGTGTGCGTGTGTGTGTATGCATACACATATACAAAAACATTGAGCACTTGCTGTGTGCTAATCACTGAGTTAGGCACTCAACATGTATCAGCTCATTTAATCTTCAAGGTAATCTCATGAAATACTCCATTATCATTTACACTTAGCTTGCGAGAAAACAGCACAAACAAGCTAAATTAGTTTTTTGAAAGTAACAGAATCAGTTAGTGGTAAGGCCAGGAGTTGAACTATGAGAATTTAATTCCAGGGTCTGGGGCATTAATGACTTGACTTCTCTAGGAACTATATCTAAAATGTGATTTTTAAGCCTATCGTTTCTCTTTCTCAAGCTTTGTTTTATCTGAACTATACAATTGGGAATATACATGAAATTTATTTTTAGATTCGTTATTGCCACGTCATATACATTTTCTTTTTTGCCTTTAACTCATTTTAGCCTAAGCATCAGTAAAATAAAATGGAGGGGATGTGCATATAATGGCTTTTTTTTTTTAGCTCTTTTTGAGGTAAAATTGTATAATTTTATAAAAAGTTATTGCATCCTGACCCAATTACTGAGCTGAATGTGAATTAGGTTATCGCTGTTTAATGGACTGCATTCTCTGTAGATGCTCTTGCATTGCCCTTGTATTGAGCTCAGAGGAAAACATCAATTTCTTCCGATGTGACTGGTGGCTTATCAAGATTACTGTGCTTTCTTATGTGTTATCTCACAAAATGCATGCTGATAGTTATGTTTAATCACTTTACTCAAGAGCACTAAAACTAATAGCCCTTGCTTTAAGCACATGAAAAATCCATAGAGTCTTTTTAGAAACAGTGCATTACCTGGCATTCTGTTTGTAAGATAATATGAATTAATATTAGAAATGCCTACTCTTGGGGGCCCAAGGAGGGGAGAAATCTTTATCAATATCTAAGTGTATATTTGAGGTAAAGCTTCTGTCCAAACAGAAATTGTCAACTGTAGCCCAATTTCTTTCAGCTGTTAAACTGATTTAATGTATCAGTAGCATGAACTCATAAACTATTATGTTATCTAACACTATAAACTGAAAAATATTAAGGTATAATTAGGCAAATCAGTATTGTGTAGTATAAACATCTTAAATCCAGAGTTCTAGCCATGTAATAACTGAACAATTTTAAGTCTCTTATTTCCATTAGTTTTATCTTACTTTGATAATTTTCTTCAGAACATGCCTGTGATACAAATAGAAACCTTATTGTGGCAGGGCTCAGTGGCTCACCCCTGTAATCCCAGCACTCTGTCGAGGCGGGCGGATCACCCGAGGTCAGGAGTTTGAGACCAAGCTGGCCAACATGGTGAAACCCTGTCTCTACCCAAAATACAAAAATTAGCAGGGCGTGGTGGCGCATGCCTGTAATCCCAGCTACTTGGGAGGCTGAGGCAGGAGAATCGCTTGAACCTGGGAGGCGGAGGTTGCAGTGAGTTCAGATCACGCCACTGCACTCCAGCCTGGGCAACAGAGCAAGACTCACTGTAAAAAATAAATACATACATACACGCATACATAAACGTATTTATCTGTGAAATATCCTTTAAGAAAAATTCTTCTTTTACATATCCTAAGAATAAACAAAAGAAATATTAAGGTTTTCTTTTCTTGTGTCCTTATGAAAAATTCTTATACATATCCTAAGAATAAACAAAAGAAATATTAAGATTTTCTTCTCTCGTGTTTAGAAACATAAGCCAGCCCCAAATCCAACTTTGTATTTCATATTTCCAGCATTTTTTAAAGGCTACTGAATACACCATTATGTTTTTTAATATAATTAGCATGAGTATAAAACATGAAAAATTTTATGAGTATCAACTGTCACTTCAATGGCGTAGAACTTCAAACTTTCAAACTCTCCCAGTTCACTCTTTCAAGCTTTAGAGTTTGTCCTCCGTGGGTGGGAACTGAAGCTCAAACTGTGAAACTGCACTCAAAGAACATTCCGCAGGCTGAGAGTGCCAAATATTAGCTCAAGGGATAATTTTCTTGTCTGGAACTGAGCCCCCAACACCACAGTTAAGAGGGGAGGGATCTTTGTGGAGCAGGAACCCTCAGTAGAAAATGTTTCCAGTTATTACCCTTCACATCGTATAAGTATGACAAGGCCATTTAGCATTTGGAGATGATTAAGTTTTCACACAGTTTTCTTCCATGTTACCTTCTGTTTTCCTTCATTTTAAACAAAACAGCTGCTCCTCCATTTGCCTCTTAAGGCATTTGGATCATCAAACAGGCATTTGATCTCACATGCTGGTACTCATGGGTTTTGTGGTAATTAAACATGATAAGGTGAAAGTGGGATAAAGAAGGTCCAAACTGTTCATCGAAGAGTAAGACTGTGTATTCCTCAAAACAAGCAAATGCTACAGTAACTTTAAAGTACCCCCCTGACACTTTGAAGTTTGTCGCTTGTACTGGCAGGTCTAAAATGAGACCCAGCCAAGACAGGCATTAGCATGTCAAAGAATAAGCTTCATTTACACTGTGAGGACTGTATTTGAAGTCAATGGTGTGGTACTCTGGAGGCAGCTGAAATGCGTGCTGTTATTCCAGATGTGCATTGTCTCTACTGAAATACAATTTTACAGTCATTAAACCTGTTAAGTCCATCAAGAGATAAGTATAGCCTAAAGCCTGTCAGATGTGCTTCAAAATCTTAACAAAAGATTTGCCTATTGATCAGCTAATTGATTTTTATTACCTAGGAATTGGACTGCTATTTAGATGTTTGTTATAATCAAAGGAATTGATTAGCCTTGGCCAATGTTAATATTGAATATTATAGAGAAATATTTTAGTGTCAAATATCCGTAGCATTATGTCTTAGTGTAGTAGTGGCAAGTATGAGCTCTTTCTTTTCTTCCTAGAAATGTAGTCTAGGTGGTTTCTTTTCACATCTAGAATGTATGTGTAGGTGGTTTTTAATCAAGAAAAGCTGTTAGGATGGCCAGAAAAAGCAAACACATGCTGGCATAAATATCATGGCATTTGCTAGATATTTTTATTTAAGATAACATTTTCCAGTTTGGCTTAAACCTGATTTGTAGCTGAATTGAGTAAAAGTCTTGAGAACTTAACAAGTGAACTACTAAAACAAAAATGAAAAAATGGGAAATTATCCTTTAACCCAGAAACCACATTTTTTTTAAATTGTAAAAGGAAAAGGTGATCTTAGGAATTCAGAAAATTCCCAATTATTAAAAATAAATAAACTATCCCTTTGTTAACCACACCTTAAAATCCTGGTAGATCCAGAATCTAAGCTAATATAATCATCTAGGGTGCCTGTAGTCCTCAGTCAATCAACCCTCCTAAGTGAATAAAAGGAATCGTGAATACTGTCTTGATGTATTCCTGACAATTGTACCACTTGCTCCTCTATGGCTGTAGTTAAGAAAACAAATAGTCAGTTGCCACTTGGAACTGAATGCTATGACATGTTTTGAGGAGACAACACTTTATATTAGAAAATAAAAAGGCAATTAACTACAATTTTCTTAGAATCTTGATATTTTATTAAGTATTCTTTTGTTTTGTTTGTTTGGTTTTTTTCTTAAAAGAAATATTCTTGGACCTAACAGTAAAGAAATAACTGTCAAACTCATTGAATATCAAAGGGCATAGGAAAAATGTGGTTTTTCTTTTCACACTACTTCCCTTTGAAGTTAATGTATTATACTTTTCCTGATGTCATGCAATCTACCTCAAATTTTATTAATGCTATACTAGCTTATCTACCAAATATTATCATGTTTATAAGCTTTTAACTTCCTCTGTAAGACTAAATTATTATGTATTTTCAGTTTGTTTTATTCTAGATATTTCAATCTGAGTTCAGAAAACAGCAATTCTGATGAAGAGAAAAATTAGAGGGATGCAGAAGAAAATTTACATGACTTGATTAAGATTTACTTTCTAAGTAATGCAAGTAACAGGAGAGAATGCACGGTTAAGGAATGTAAGTAATAGTAACCAAATATAGCTAAATTGCCCAAAAAGGAGAAATAATGGAAAGAGTACAGCATTCTATACATGACAAAGATAAAAGAAAAAGAAAACCTGGGGAATGAAAATACTTGGAAGCTCTTTGAATATCAAAAGTAGATAGACATGACTTTCCATACTCTGGTATTAGGATAACTCTACTCCAAGGCTCCCAAGTGTCTATGTTTTATTGCGATTCTTTTCAGAGAGTATTTGGTCTAACTTTGTTTATATATGGAACTCTGGATAAATCAAATGTGTCAAGAAGCACAGGGTTAAAAACCACAGCCATGGCTATGTCAACCCACTTTTGTATAATAAGGACATCCTCAGAAAAGAGAAAATTAATATAAGCCTTAGGGCCATAACAAGAAATTGTTTTCTATATTTGTTCATATTTTCAATGTAATATAAAATAATGTATAGACTATTTGTACTGTTGAATTCCATTTTGCCTCTTCCAGCATAAAAGCCTTAGGTAACTGGGAGTACAATATAATATGAAGATTAATTTTATGTAGTTACAGAACAAAAATAATTGTGTTAGTGAATGTATACAGAAATTTTTCTTTTGGCATTTCCTTTGGGCGAAAAATAAATACATTTCTGTTCAAATTCATTGTATTCACAAATAACGTGTTTTTATGGCAAAGAAAAAATGAGAATACATTCAGCACAATCAACATTTATTTCACTTTACAATCTAATTGTATTTTGACAAAATCAGCTATTACTCATACACATTGTTCTATCAAAATTTTTGGAAAAGTTTTAATCATGTGTTTTGTCTGATTGTAAAAAAAATACTATGTCCACACAGTTAACATTTGGTAAGTACAATGAAGTGCAAAAATCTGATTTAGAGAACAATGTTACTATTTTGTCTCTCTTTTGTTGTAGTTTTTATTTCTCTGTGTGTGTGTGTGTGTGTGTATATATAATATATATAGGACTTATAACAAAATTATTATAGTACAGTTTGTTCATGTTTAATCTTTATTTTTGCCATTTTTCTATAATTATAAGGACAATTTTCTCATGTTGGTAAAGAGTCTCCAAATAAGTGATTTTTATGACTACTGAATATTACATCATGCCAACTTACAGATATTGTTGATAGTTCCTCCATCATCAAACTTTTTTTCTCTACATTTTCAGTATAACACATAAAGCTACACTATCTGTGGATTGTTGATCATATTTCTGTTCATATCTCCCTAATATGGATAAAAAAGAGTAATGAAATAAATTTTGCTAATGACAAATATGTCTATTTAACCCAGTTCCTATCACATCTGTTCAGTCTTCAAGAAGCCATCAATTTATTTAATACAATTTGAAAACCATTTCCATCAACTTTATGCATCTTAATAGTCTTAAAATAATTTTCTCAAGAGTTTACTCTTTCATGGCAATGCAGACTTTACGTGTCAATTAAGTCATCTAAACAACATAATAAGTACAATGTCCATGCATCTCTGAAGTTTTTTAAACTCAAACTACAGCTGTAAACAACACTGAGAATCACACAATCAGGAATTGAGGAGACTCCCTGCTGCTTATCTTTTTCCTTAAAAGCGTAATTCCACAAGGCATAGTGTTAGTGGTTGTCAGAAAAAGCCAGTTTATGACTTCATGTAAGATTTTGTAGTATATATGACGGTACAATGCTAAGTAGTATATTTTCATACATTAGTACAACAAAAGACTTGAAAATCAGCTTATCTAATATTACCATCAAATACAAGAAAAATGCATTGAACCTAGTTAGAACAGAGGTATTCATGATACATAATATTTTTTACAGATTTTTCTTAGTTCTTAGGAATTTTTCTTTCTGTTTCGCTTATTTTTTAATGTTTCCGCTATCTTCTCTTCATTTTAACAGTGGAAGATTAGTTTAGTTTAACTGTTTGCATACTCGAATGTGGTGATGAGTAATTTCAAACATAGAAAATGCCTATGTAACAGGGCAAATGCCTTATGAAAGTCACTCTGTTTTTCTCTGCTTGACAAATAACACTACCAAATTCTATTTTATTATAGAAAAAAATTGCTTAAGTAACTTAAATATATTACTCTGCCTCCCAGAATTGGTTGAAAATAAACTTTAGTTCAAGGTCCAATGTGCCAGCTATCAGAATATGATAATAACTATTTAAAATAAAACTTTTAGTTTTTAATACATTATTTTAATTGAGCACTATCTGTAATTGATCTTACATGGTTTTTACATTTATCTCACTGGCTTTAAAATTCTGTTTCTTGGTTGTGTCCTAGGTGGAACTTCAAGAAGTTCAAATATTAATGTCTATATATTAAAGATCTTCCTATATAAAAATAATTGCTCATTCTAACCAATTCTCTTCTCTAAACTAAATATCCACTGATAAGTTCTTAGCATTATTTTCTAATTCCTTAGCAACTTGAATCATACCTAACCGTGAAGCTGTAATTGGACCTGATAACCACCTGGAATGGTTGTTTTTATGGGGACTGCTGCTGGGTTTTCTTCTTCAAGCCACAGAAGAGAAATCTAAATTGAATGACATAAAAAACCTCTGATGCTGTGTAGTAGCATTCAAGCAGAGAACTATCTTGCTGTGTTCACCTTTCTTTCTCATTTTAAAAGAAAATTAGTGAACTATATCTACCAGAACCCCATGAAACAAGTAAGCATGGTCCTGGCCTATGGGGTTTTAGCAGCTTTTAAGATAGCTCTTCCAAGTAGAATTAATAGACAGAAAGGAGAATATATAGCTAAGTTGGAGTTTATTTCAAAGTATTTTTATATCAAGGACATTGATTAAGAACTATGAAATTCAATAGTATCCTAAGTAAAAGGTAGTTTTACACATACAATCCCTTGAATAACCTAATAAAAATAAACATGATGATTTCCTCATTACTTTTAATATTTGAATAATTTATTTTGCCTTTCATATGGGTGGAACAAAATGAAGGCTTAGGTCCTAGAAAATAACTGGTTTTTATTAGAGAACTTAAAAGGATAATGTGTATTAACTGAAAAATATAAATTCTAGTAAACACTAAACTTTATCTTCAGAAACTTTGTTACTAACATATTAAGAAATTCAGATGGCCAGTGTGGTGGCTCATGCCTGTAATCCCGGCACTTTGGGAGGCTGAGGCGGGTGGATCATTTAAGGTTAGGAGTTTGAGAGCAGCCTGGCCAATATGGTGAAACCCCATCTCTACTAAAAATACAAAATTAGTCAGGTGTGATGGTGGATGCCTGTAATCCCAGCTACTTGGGAGGCTGAGAAAGGAGAATTGCTTGAACCCAGGATGCGGAGGTTACAGTGAGCCGAGATCTTACCATTGCACTCTAGCCTGAGCAACAAGCGTGAAACTCCGTCTCAAAAGAAAAAAAAAGAAAAGAAAAAGAAATGCCAGTGCTCCTACACACAATCTTTCCTTCTGAAAGAGATAAAGTTCATCACATTTAGGGACCATCCATTTAATCTGGGATAATCTTGTTATTTCAGTCCTCCTCAGGCTAGCTCAACTAAAGACCTTTCATAAACAGATTCACCATTCTACCTTCCTCAATCAGCTAAGCACTTCGAAAGAAAGACAGTGTTGAGTCTCATCTTTTCTCTTCCTCCTGGCCATTTACTTACCATCCCATCCATACCCAACCCTGATTACCCACTCCTCTGCTACATATACTAAAAGCTCCTGGGCACTTCGCTCCATCCAATCTTTATGGAAGGTAGAATTTACCTGAAAATGGTTCCGTTGAAGATCTGACATACATCTTTCTAGCAGGGATGTGAGCATTAAAAATGGGGAGAGTTGGTAAGATTGCAGCAAACTTCAATTCATTCTTCTCTCTTTGTTTACTAAACCATAGGTCTGAAGTTTGCTTACCACTCTGGTTCCATAGTCCATCTAGTCTTTTTCTATCCCCTTCTTTGAAGCACTGAATCTGATTCTATTAGCCCAAATATAATGTGCAGTTCAGATAATATCCTGTAGCTACTGAGGAGCATATGAATAGTTTTAACAGGAAAATCATGTAATTATTGCTGTATTTTATGCAATCTGTTGGATTTACTAGAAACAGAGAGATTGTAAGCACCGTATTACAATGGCAGGAGGAATTAATAAACTATTGCAATGTGATAGAGAGATAGATCATATGATTACTTGGAAAGAGATCACCTTTAGAAATTAGCTAGAATATGATCATTTCTAAACCACTTATGATAAAGCAGTACAACAACAGCAAATAAAAAATGCAAAATGACTCTCATCTGTACTCCATGACTTCAGAAGGGAAAAGATGTGTGTTGCTGGATAATCTAACTATGTTAAGAATTAAATACAGGGCAGGGTGCAGTGGCTCACGCCTGTAATCCCAGCACTTAGGGAGGCTGAAGCGGGCAGATCACGAGGTCAGGAGATCGAGACCATCCTGGCTAACACGGTGAAACCCCATCTCTACAGAAAATACAAAATATTAGCTGGGCATGGTGGTGGGTGCCTGTAGTCCCAGCTACTCGGGAGGCTGAGGCAGAAGAATGGCATGAACTCAGGAGGCAGAGCTTGCAGTGAGCAGAGATCATGCCACTGTACTCCATCCAGCCTGGATGACAGAGCTAGATGCCGTCTCAAAAAAAAAAAAAAAAAAAAAACCAGAATGAGAAGACATTTATGCAGCCAAAAAACACATGAAAAAATGCTCACCATCACTGGCCATCAGAGAAATGCAAATCAAAACCACTATGAGATATCATCTCACACCAGTTAGAATGGCAATCATTAAAAAGTCAGGAAACAACAGGTGCTGGAGAGGATGTGGAGAAATAGGAACACTTTTACGCTGTTAGTGGGACTGTAAACTAGTTCAACCATTGTGGAAGTCAGTGTGGCGATTCCTCAGGAATCTAGAACTAGAAATACCATTTGACCCAGCCATCCCATTACTGGGTATATACCCAAAGGACTATAAATCATGCTGCTATAAAGACACATGCACATGTATGTTCATTGCGGCACTATTCACAATAGCAAAGATTTGGAACCAAGCCAAATGTCCAACAATGATAGACTGGATTAAGAAAATGTGGCACATATACACCATGGAATACTATGCAGCCATAAAAAATGATGAGTTCATGTCCTTTGTAGGGACATGGATGAAATTGGAAATCATCATTCTCAGTAAACTATCGCAAGAACAAAAAACCAAACACCGCATATTCTCACTCATAGGTGGGAATTGAACAATGAGAACACATGGACACAGGAAGGGGAACATCACACTCTAGGGACTGTTGTGGGGTGTGAGGGGGGAGGGATAGCATCGGGAGATATATCTAATGCTAGATGAAGAGTTACTGGGTGCAGCGCACCAGCATGTCACATGTATACATATGTAACAAACCTGCACATTGTGCACATGTACCCTAAAACTTAAAGTATAATAATAAATTTTAAAAAAAGAAATTCAGAAAAGTCTATCGCGGAGAACTAGTCTCCACTTACACTTTACAACTATGTATTTAAATTTAATGACTTTGATTGTGGGAGGAAAAGAAAAAGAAAAAAACCTAGAACCCTCTGGGCATGGTGGTTCATGCCTGTAACCCCAGCACTTTGGGAGGCCAAGGTAGAAGGATTGCTTGAGCCCAGGCATTCAAGACCAGCTTGGACAATACAGCAAGAAAATGTGTCTACAAAAAATAGAAAAATTAGTCAGGTTTGGTGGCATGGGCTTACGGTCCCAGCTACTCAGAAAGCTGTTGTGGGAGGATAGCTCGATCCTGGGAAGTCAAGGCTGCATTGAGCTGTAATCAGGTCACTACACTCCAGCCTCGGCAACAGAAAAAGAACCTGTCTCAAAATAAATTCTCCAGAAACCCAGAAACATAGACATTATTCATATCAAAACATTATTGGGATACATGGTATGACCTTAGGACTGAAAGCACAAAGGATGGGGTTGGGTTATCAAATTGAAATGAAAGACAGTTGTGGAACGATATTGATTAAGAGGGGATTAATCTCAAATATATTATTATGAATTGATGGTGAGATGTGGTGGCTAAAGGCTTGCAAATAACAGGAAAATAAAAGCTGCAGACAGTGAGGTGTCTGTTAGTTGACTCAACAGCATAATATATGTTGGAGGCAAGAGCAAACATCTGCACTGAGGTAGCTGTCTCACCAAGCTCTGTAAGATTCTTATGAAAATATAACCCAGAAGGTATTTCTCCCCTCATTTCTTAGCAGAATGTGAGCTGTTTAGCAGTACTGTGAATACTGAGGCTTACGTATTTGAGTAAACTGCAGAAATCTGCATCTCAGTACCAGAACCTCAACTCAGCAGATACTGAGATAATGAAAGTGGCCTCCATAGATTTATGAGTACTGAGAGAAAAGCAGAGCCTTGTCTAGAATCACCATGATGACCATAAGGTATGCCTTGCAGATCCTAAAAGGAAATTGTTGGGACAAATATTAATGATAAAAATACTCAAAAAAACTAGAAAATGGAGTGAACATTCTCTACCTAAAAAACAATATCCTTGAGAAAGCTTATAGCTACACTCAATGGTGAAAGAATGGATACTTTTTCCTAAAATCAGGAATAAGGCAAATATTTCTACTCTCACCAGTTCTATTCAACATTATACTATAGGTTCTAGCAAGGGCAGTTAGTCAAGAAAAAAAATAAATGAATAAAGGCATCCATATTGAAAAGAAAGAAGTTAAGCTAGCAAATATTAGATGACTTGATCTTATATAAATAAAATCTTAAGGAACCAATTAAAAACTGATGACTAATAAACAAGTTTAGCAAGATTATAGGACATAAGATCAATACATAAAAATAAATTATATTTTTATATACTTGAATGATTATCCCAAATATGAAATTTAAAACAATACATTAATAATGGCAAGAAAAAGATCAAAATACATAGAAATAAATTTAATTTAAAAAGTACAAAACTATGCTGTAAAAACAAAATATCGTTAAAAGAAATTAATGATATAAATAAGTGGAAAAATATCCCACGTTCATGAATGAAATAATTTAGTACCATTTAGATGCAATAATCTCGCAAACTGAGCTATAGATTCGATGTAATACCAGTAAGAAGAATCCTGGATGACTTCTTAGAAAATAAATAAAAAATGACAAGTTTATTCTAAAATCCATATGGAATTGCAAGGTACCCTGAATGACTAACCAAAACAATCCTGAAATAGAAAAGCACAGTAGGAGAACATACCTATTTCCCAACTTCAAAACTTACTACAAAGCAGCAGTAATCAAAACAATGCGATATTGGCACAAGGACAGAGATACAGATCAATAGAATAGAATTGAGAGTCCAGGAAAAAACCCATACACCTCAGGTCAACCAATTTTTTACTTGTTCAGACCATTCAATGGTGAAAAAAAATAGTCTTCTTAATAAATGGTGATTTGACAACTTGATAGCCTTATGCAAAAGATTTGAGTTGGACACTTACCTCACACAATATGCAAAAATTAAGTCAAAATGAATCAAAGACCTACATTTCTCTTAAGACAAATTTATAATATATTTTTTTTTGAGACAGATTCTCACTCTGCTGCCCAGGCTGGAGTGCAGTGGCACAGTCTTGGCTCAGTGCAACCTTCACTATCCGGGTTCAAGTGATTCTCCTGCCTCAGCCTCCCAAGTGGCTGAGACTACATGCAGCCACCACACCTGGAAGATTTTTTTGTATTTTTAGTAGGGACGGGGTTTCACCATGTTGGCAAGGCTGGTCTCGAACTCCTGACCTCAGGTGATCCACCCACCTCGGCCTCCCAAAGTGCTGGGATTACTGGCATGAGCCACTACGCCTGGCCAAATTTATAAAAATTTTCTAAAAGACATAGGTGTAAATCTTCATGTGCTCAACTTTGCAAATAATTATTACATATGATGTCAAAACACATATAACAAAAGAAAAACTAGATAAATTAGACCTCATGAAAATTAACAACTTTTGTGCTTCAAAAGACATCATCAAGAAAGTGTAAGACAACTTCAGAATGGGAGAAAATATTTTCAATTCATATATCTGGTAAAGGACTTATATCTAAAATATTTAAAAATTGATATGACTCAATAATCAAAGGACAAATACCCAAGTTTTGAAAATGGGTAAGTGGTCTGAGTATACATGCTTAGCCAAGAAAGATATATAAAAGGTCCGTAAGCACACAAAATATACTCAATATCATTAGTCACCAGAGAACCTAAGAGCACTCTCTTAAACCCTTAATCTGTTTGGATATATATTTTTTAATCTTACAACCGTTTATCATCAGGCATAGGTAAAAAAATATATATATTTACATATATAATATGTAAATTATATATGTAATATATATTATATATATATCATCTACATATGTTATATATATATATATATATTTATCATCTATTCCCTTATACTAAAACTTTAGCACTGGCTGAGTGAGAAGACTTCTTTGGTTCAGTAATATATTCCCAATGCTTAGAAGAGTGGCACAGAGCAGATGCTCAATAATATTTATTCAATGAATACAGATGTTATATTTTGTAAACCTGGAAAAATACAAGTTAGAAACAATTTCTTAGCTTGTGTCATAGCATAGATTGCCCATGGGGCTTGTACTATTCTGTTCTTTGCATTTCTGCTTTTTATCTGTGTATATAAAACTTAAAGTTTTTATTTTGTTTTATTTCATTTAAATTATATTATGTTATATTATTTGTGGTATTATTAAATTTTAACACTAAATTTTATGTCTATAAATTACTAATTTTTACTTTTTATTTTCATATATACATATTGAAATTTTAAATTTAAATACCAAATTTAAATAAATATTTGCATCAGCTTCCTGAGGTCACAGTTTAAAGCAAACTATTTTTCTTACTTTGTTTGAAATTCTAATCAAGAGAAAGACAATTGATTTAGAGTACTCATTTATTCAGTAAACATTTATTGGGTGTCTAGTATGTGTCAGATCTATGTTAAATTCTGAGTTAAAAGTCAGGTGAATGTAAAAGCATCTGAGATCTCATGGGTATCACATGGAGCCATCTAGGACTTTGAAAATCCTATTGTAAGTCCTTTAATTTGTTTGTGGTGTTGTTTTAAAAAGTTATCCTTTTCTTTTAGTTTTTGTATATAGTTTATTGAGGATACCATGTTGATTTTTTTCACTTAATTTAATGAGTTATCCTTTTCTGTTGCATATAATTTAATTCAAAACAGTTATCTTGCTAGTCAGCTTCAAATTTCCACCCCTGCTACCCTTCCAAAGTAGTGAATATGCACGTGTACTATAATAAGTTAAAACAAGTATCTCATTATTATTTAACTCATATTTCTATGATTGGAAAGATGTCTACACTATTGTGAGTTAATAGTTTCTATTCCTTTTTAGGAATGTTTTTAAGTTTATATGTTCATTTTTATGGATTAACTTATTTATAATTGCTCTTTATATTCAACAGTACATTCTACTAGGATATTTACAATGATTGACTTGGGATTCTAGGCAATACTTGAGACCCTTGTCCAGGCACGGTGGCTTATGCCTTTAATTCCAGCACTTTGGGAGGCCCAAGGCGGGCTGATTGCTTGAGCTCAGGAATTGGAGACCAGTCTGGGCAACACGGTGAAACCCCATAGCTACCAAAAAAACAAAAACAAAAAACAAAAAAAATTTAGCCCAGTGTGATGGCTCACATCTGTGGTCTCAGATACTCCAGAAGCTGACGTAGGAGGATTGCTTGAGCTTAGGAAGAAGAGGTTGCAGCGAGCTGAGGTTGCCTCAATGCACTCCAGCCGGGGCAAGAAGTGAGACTCCATCTCAAAACAAAACAAAATAAATACAATACTTGAGACTCTAGACAATGCAATGTAAAACCACAGCCAACTATATAATAAATACAATTAGACAATAGTGAAACCCTCTAATGCTGGTATTTGTCCCTAGCCTCTCTTTTCTTTTTTTTTTCTTTCCTTTTTTTATTTTTTTTGAGATGAAGTCTTGCTCTTGTCCCCCAGGCTAGAGTGCGATGGCGCAATCTCGGCTTACTGCAACCTCCGCCTCCCGGGTTCAAGCCATTCTCCTGCCTCAGCCTCCCAAGTAGCTGGGATTGGAGGCATGAGCCACCACACTCGGCTAATTTTTGTATTTTTAGTAGAGTTGGGGTTTCACCATGTTGGCCAGGCTGGTCTCAAACTCCTGACCTCAGGTGATCCGCCCGCCTCAGCCTCTCAAATTGCTGGGATTACAGGCATGAGCCACCACGTCTGGCCACCTCTCATTTCTAATTAGCCTGATGGAACTGTTTCTTTGACAGCCAGAAGAAAAAAAGAAAAAAAGAGTTTTTTATTCTTCTTTCAGTGAACATCATGTTGCTTGTATGGATCTCTGTAACCAGCCCACTTAAGACTTTATACTTGGGGCTGAAAGTGGCCAGTCCATAAGATTTACATTACTTTGGGTGAGATTGTTGCTTTGAATCACCAAGGCATTTTAGCATGTGCAGGTTTGCCAAACATTCCAAGAACATTCTCTGTGACCTGTAAGTCACTGCTTTTACTTCTTGTCTGGTTTCAAATAATTATGCTTTTCCTTGCTATTATTTACCCAATGCAGTGTGTCTTTGCCCAAACCCTCACATATGTACACATTTTTGTTTTCCCAAATAGCACTGCAGTGCACTATTCAACATTCTAAAAACTATAGTTTAATTAAGTTTTTACACATTGTATTTCTCACCTCAAAATATAAAATTGGCAACACAGCCTATATATTATAAATTCATCATCGTATACCCACATTTCATTTCTGCATCTGACTTTCTTTTCCTATAATCATATAACCCTTCCATGTTATTATATGATTTAATATCAAACAAACGAGTTAGCCATTTACATTACATTAATTTTCTGTGGTGGCTATAACTCTCACAATACATGAATAAAAATGTGGATTAATTATACATGTCAGATATTCTCTTCAAACATCTTTTTTATGTATTAATGTTCACAACATTCCATATATGTTTATATGTAGATATATATGTACACAGAAATGCACACATACTATTATTACTTCCATTTTGAAGATGCAGTAAGTACACAGATTGGTTTTAAAAAATGCCCAGCATCATACAAGATTATTGAGTATGAGGGTCAAGATTATCTCCATTTTTACTTCCCATTTAAACTCTAATATTTTATGATGCTTGATATCTATAAAAGGGAAAGGGATGGTATTCTTATTTACTGCCACAAAAAGTAACATTATAAAATAAGGTAATTGTCTAGATGATTGGTTGACAATTTTGTAATTAATTCGGATTTCTAAACAAGGAGGTTTTTGCAGAGAGAATTGAAGGAGTCACTCTCTGATATTATTTTAAGTTAGTGGAATTACTATGTTTTTTGAGTATACCTGTAGTTAAAATGCTAATTATTTTTCTTAACCAAGGTCTATCAACTTAATAGTTAAGTATTTTAATAAATCAATCATTCTATCAGGCATATTTTTTGCTTTTAAAGCCCATTTTCATCTGTGTGTTTGAGCATTCACAAGATATTGGGAGACTGAAAGATTATTTATCATTAAATTGTGGTTAATGGTTAGTTTTGATGAGAAAAGAGGAATGTTTGGAGGCTTATTTTGGCTCGCATGGGGGCAAGCATGGGATATCTAACGAATGATCTTTAGTAGAAATTAGAAGTTAATAACTTACATTAATAAGACAACTTATCTTTAAAAACATTGATCTATTATTTTATTTTTGTTATTCTATTGTAGATAAATAAGATATGATTCAGAAGAAATTGATTGGAAATTAAAGACTTACTCGAGAACTTATGCTGTTTCTACTTTAATACAACAACCTCTATAAACAAAATCTGTTCCACTACATTATTGTTTGAGGATACTGGATGGTTACATACAGCTAGGGCTTTTTAATGAACATATTTTTGAGTGGTCATTTGCCATTTTTATCAGCTCAGCATCCAACCACCTTTCTCTTTTAATGGGGAATGAAATTGTGTGAATCTTTCTTCAGAAACGAACCACTGCTTTCTCTGTAAAACCTAATGTGTTTAATGTTTTCTCCACTACACGCTGGCAGCTAGACATGCAAACCGTACATGGTCAATTGGATATGTTACCAAGATTTTGAATCTGGTGGAAAAAGAAAAAAGAGTTGGAATTTATTCACAGCATGAATCAGTATGGTCATGGTAGAAAAATATAAAGTGTTGGTATCCATTGTTAGTGTTTAAATAATACTCAACTACAGTTGTGTCCTATAGTAGTAAAGTAATGATGGTGGAGCGAACAATCATTCCTGCTCAAACTGGTAAGGACTTAACTTGGCAGTTTAGTGCCTCTTGTCTACTGTTCTTTTCTGCCCTGTTTCAATACTTTTTCCTTCATTTCTGTGAATCACTCCAACTCAGATTATAATGACTTTATTTTCTGATTACATTAGCCAGAGTTGGTCTCAATTTATTACAACCAGTATCTTTGACTAATAAAGTCTTGTTCCAAAAATAGAAATGTAGGCAACACATGCTCAGAAAAAAATTGAATTAACTGGAATTAGTTATTTGACCTGGTTGGACAAAAAGTAGTTGAAATTGTATAATTATTATCCCTTGATGTTAATGTTAACAACTGTGAAACGCACTAGATAGAGAACGAGCTGATTTGTGTATTGCCTATGGTCCCCTAGAATGCAGTCCTCATTCAGGGCAAGTTTGACCATATGTGTCATTCACATTGCCTGTGAAAAAACTGGCCCTCCCACTCTAGCCTTTTAATATGCAAATGCGAGTGGCCATGGTGTCCTGCATACATGGCCTTATCTGAAGGCTGCCATGACACCTGGCACATGTTGTGACAAGGAGAAGAGGGCAGAAACTGCCATGTTGGGTGGACCTGGTTTCTAGCCTCTGACATTTGCATATCAATGCCTGCCGTTCTGGTTTTTCAAGCCATTTTCTATTAGAAAAGAAATGGTTTGGGGTCATTTTTTGTTAAAAGAAAATTCCATCAAGAACTTTTGAGCTGCCTAAAAATTGTTTCTTTATGACTTCTGTATTACTTCCCCCACTCAGGAGAAGTAATAAAAAGTAAATAAAGCCTAAATAAAAATAAAAAGTAATAAAAACCTAACTGCTGTTAGGGGGTGCTGGATGATGATTGTTTCTGGCTACTTCCTACTGAAAAGGGGCATAATGTCGAGGGACAGCAATTGGGCCTCCTCCTGAGGTTGATCTAAGGGTTCTTGGAAGAATGACATGTCCATGTGTGGCTCTGTCTGCAGCAGCATTTGGAGTTTGATTAGTTCTAGGTGAAAAGAGATAAATTTCACAAGAAAGTTTAAAATATAGGGTTAGAATATGAGCATTAAGTTTACCAGTTAGTGGAAGTCCTATAGACCATAACTATGACAGTAGAATTCCATACCTGTAGGTTACACCAATGGATTGTAATACCGGATGGCCTCCAGTAGGTGTCACTGTAAATTACCAGAAACGTTAAGTAACCTTTTTTTTCCTTGAGAAAAGCATACATTTCCCATTGACTTGCCATTAGAGAATAATTTTAGGCTTAGGCAATTTTTATAACTTGCAATATAATTGGAAGAAATACATTATTGGGTGTCTACAATAACTTTAGTGTTAATCTTGACAATTCCTTTACTTTAATTACTATTTCATAACATTCACAGACCCTGTTACTACATACTCAAACTTTCTGAATTGTCCCATCCTTCCGTTAAGCAACCAGTCATTTCCTTTTAGGACAAGAATTTACCATACAAGATCCTTTCTTATATAAAATTTCTTCCTTTATAATCTTTTTATAGCTTAGAGCACACCATACTAAAATCTTCAGTAAAAAGTCCAATCAAACTTAATGATAGTAAAACTTTCTTGCTCACTTCTTATCCATGACTATTACTTCTGCTATAAGCAAAACAACCTTGGTGAAATCTTTTCTGCAATTATTAATCTTGTTACAAGGATGAAAATTAGGCAAAACATTATAGCAATTAGAATTTTACAGCCAGAATTCCATGTTGTGGGTGCCACAGTATACAGTTCTATTGCAAACAGTAGTGTGACTATAACAGTTCCCAGAAGAGTGGTGTAGTAAATGATTTCCATTTAAAATTTTACTTGCCAATATATAATATTTCCATTTGGGGATTAACAAAGTTACAAATGTAATTCCATAAATAATTAAAATATTTCTGCAAGTATACATGAAGTTCTAATATTTGGTGGCAAATTTTGAGAGGAAAGGGTAGAAATAATAAAAAGTATCTGGTGAGGTAGTAATGACACTGAGAAAGATGAGTAGCCCTCACTTAGTTGCTTATCTTTTATGATTTTTCAGCTTAAGATCTCCTATTTCTTCACATTGATACTCATGACCTTTCTCTGGCTGTCAGGGGTTGCTCCCTCAGCTTTTCAGGCTTTGACTTGAGTGTAATGTATTCAGAAGTTGATACCTGTTACTTTTGCTGCCAAGGGGGTTGAAAGAGAACAGTGTAAGGCCCTTCCCAGCTTGGCTTAGGGAAGCAGAGACAGGTGAGGGTTTTCACTAATACCAAATTTCCTGGGTTAAATAAAGGTGGTCCTATTTCCTGGGGTTGGGCTTCTGCTAGTTGTATCAATTCTTGTTGGAAGTGAGCCAGAGAGGTTACACGTTTAAACCAGCTCAGAGATTTCCCAATCTAATAGAAAATCACTGGAAAGAAAAGGCCATTTATTAAGATTCTCAAAAGGGCTAAGACTTAATTTTTAAGGGGTATTTCTTATCTGTAGTAAGGCCATGGGAAGAAGAGTGACCTGAGGAAGGTGAATTTCTTGGGATAATTTTCTGAGGTGTCTTTTGATAATATCATTGGTTTTCTCTATCTTTCCTAAGGGCTGGGGTCTCCAAGCACAATGGAGATGATATTCTATGCCTACTGGTTTTAAGACCCCTTATGTGACAGCTGCCTTAAACAAGGGGCCATTGTCACTTTGAAGGTACTTAGGTAGACCAAACCTGGAAGTTATTTCATTAACTAACACTTTTGTTACCTCAGAGGCTTTTTCTGTGTGACATGGAAATGCTTCTACCAAGTTAGTGAAAGTATCTACCCATACCAGCAGGTATTGAATGCCCTTTGTCTTTGGCATGTGGGTAGTCTTATCTGCCAGTTTCCCGTGGACAACTTCCTATTCTTTGGGTTTGAGGAGGAAGGAGTTGCCTGTTTGGGGGATTATTTTTAAGACAGACGTCACAAACATTAACAAATTGCTTGATTGTTTTTATTAAGTTCTCTCCTGAAAACAACCTCTGGGCACATTGATAAGTTTTATCCTTTCCCAGGTGAAAAGCCTGGTGAAGAATTTTAAAGATTTTCCATTGGCTGGAGGCTGGCAAGTGGAGCTTGCCATCTGACTGTAGACATCCTGAGGGCTGAAAAGTATATCCTAGAGAAGTAGCCCATTCTATTTCTGTAGGGGTAAACTGAGGTTTAATTTCTCTTATGGAACCTTCCCATATAAGAGGGGTTTGAAGTGTGTTAATGTCTTGAGGCTTCCTTGCCACTGAATTAGCTGCCTGATCAGCTAATGTATTTCCTTCGGCTACCTCATCTGTTCCCTTTTGATGTCCTTTACAATGCATCACTGCTATTTCTCATGGAAGGAAAACAGGATAATAAGCTGTTAATTTCCTGGTGTATTTTATAGGCGATTCATTAGTGGTAAGAAAATGCCTTTCCTTCCAAATGGCAACATAAGTATGGAGAATCAGGAAAGTATACTTGAAGTCAGTGTAAATGTTAGCTACATTTCCTTTGCTTAATTCAGTGGCTCTTGTAGGAGCTATTAGCTTAGCTAATTGAGAGCTTGTGCCTGGAGAGAGAGAGACTTTATTTAGAGTGACTACTGTTTATCCTGCCTTAGGTATTTCTTGATTTACTGGCTGTTTGTTAGCTAAGAGCTCTCCCTAGAGGACAGTAATTCTGCCACATTATGTGGAGTGTAAAACAGTTAAATTACTTTTCAGGGTTAATATGGAGGCTTTCTGACTAGTAGAGCTATCATGACAATGGCTTAAAAGCATGTGTAAACAGGTCCTCCTAACTGCAACTAAGAAGTTGGGTAAAGTATTGGATTAGAATTTTTCCTGAGAAGCCCCTTATGGTCCTGCTATGGGAAGAGGGGAGGCCTGAATTAGAGAGGAGAAAAGAGAGAGACTGACTTTAGTGTTTGGAAGGAGGTTTACTTTCCTTCCTTTAATTTTCAGAATCACTCAGGGCTCCTGTGCTGTAATGGCAGTTTGAGCCACTACAGCCAGGGTTTGAGCCCTGAGACCCATCAGTCACTGGACCATCTGTGAGACTGGTTCGGAACCCAGTGACTTCCACTTCTGGGGACAGTTTGATCTCCAGTGGTCTCCACCACGGGCTAGACAGGGTCAAGGTGGCTGTTTGGGCATTCCTTCTTAAAATGTCCTGGCTTGCCGCATCAATAACAACTAGCAGAGGCATCTCAGGGATCCTGGATGTTGTAAACTTGCAAAGCTGCTACCAGAGCCTCTTTCCTTCTCCTGAGCTTTCTGTCTTTTGGGCCTCCTCCTGGTCCCTATTAGAAAAGACCAAAGTGGCCATCTCCAGTAGGTTCTCTAAGGTGCTATCTGGTCCTATAGCTTGCTTCTGTGGTTTTCTTCTAATATAGGGAGAAGCCGGTGTCATAAACTTATACTGTAGACTGAGCTGTCCCTCAGCTGAATCAGGAGATAAGGAGGTGTACTCTATTAGTGCCTCAATTAGCCTTTCCAAAAAGGCTATAGGATTCTCACCTGGCATTTGGTCTATCATGGACAGTTTAGAGTAATTAAGAGTTTAGTCCTGGTTTTTTATAAGCACTCTAATATGCATATTAAGAAGTGCTTCTTTTTCCATTCATCTCCTAAGTTATTGGGGTTCTAATCAGAGTTGTCTACTGGAACTGCTTCTCTTCCTAGGGGGAATGGAGTTTCCACTACTTCTTCACCTTTTGTATCTCCTCTTTTCTCCTCGGTCTGCTATAGGAGACATGTTGCTCTTCTCCATATTTTTCTGCTGCCTGCAGAACTGCCTGCTTTTCAGCTGCAGTGAGGGTCTGATTTAGGAGCAACATAACATCTCTCCTTGTGAGGTCAAACACCTGAGTTAAATAATGGAGGTCTTCTATATACCTATAAGGGTTGTCAGAAAATTGACCTAGGTCTCCTTTTATTTTCCTAAGGTCTTGTAATGAGAAGAGAAGTTGAAGGGGCCCCAAATGATGGGGATAATTAGATGGTTCCCTTGAAAGTTGCTTCTCTAATTTTAGGAAATTATTCTCTTTGGGCCTTCCCAATATGATTGCAAAAAGAGCCCTGTTGATGTTACAATGCTTGCAAAGATTCAGTAAAAATGCCATGCTCTTGTGCAAAAGAAAATGAGTCGCTTTTCTTTTCAAAGTCCTAAGGTTAAAGAAGTTCCAGTGTTTCAGAATGCACTCCAGAGTGCAAGCTGAAAATAATCTGTTACCCATCTAGAAAGAGAAGTGACAATAAAAATTTCCTTTCATCTCCTTCCTTTCTGTGTGACCTAGGGTGGAGAAGAAGACAGTGGGAGTGTACCCCTGACTGTTTTCCCTCCTTAGTTCCTGGGTTCTGGCACCCAGTTAAATCTGCCTCCCATGGTTGTAGGCATGACCCTCCAAACCATGGCACCAGAGGAACTAAGCCATGCTCACCCCAGTAGCTCTAGTCCTCTGCCTTTGATTTCCCTTGACTTCCTAGACTTGTGTGACCTGTATGCCTCCCTAAAAAAAAAATGAATCTTGGGAAAGACTATATAAAAGGCAAGCCTCCTTTAACGGAGGGAATGTGTAGATTGCCTGATATTATGGCCCATGCTAAAGCATTTACCTTTAGAAAAATGATTTTGGTTAACTTCCAGACTTAAAATCCCCTTACTAATTAAGTACTGTCTTAAGAGGAGACAGAATAGTTTCCTTAAAGGGACACAGGAATCTAATGGTGATTTTCTTGCTGATGGGACAGTACTGAGTAACATTTGGGTGTGGAGGACATTTACTCCTAATAGTTGAAAGAGAATTTTCCCATTCACAGAAGAAGCATAAAGCCTGGTTTCTAGTAGAAAGGCACAAAAAGGAAAAATTGGGAAGCTGCCCTATACTACAGAGGACCGCAATGTGTCTTATGAAAAGGATTTCTATTTCCACTGTGTGGCAACATTGGCTTAGAAATACCATGTGCTCACAAGGAGAATATTAGTGAGTAACCTCACTGCTGGGGAAAGGGAGACATCTGTTCCTAGAAGATTGCAATGACATTTTCCTGAGCTGTATCCGCGATTACCGCAGCATTTCCTGATCTTGCCTAATAGGATTACCACCCTGGGCTGTAAAAATTCCCACAAATTCAGCAAACAGAGAGAGTAAAAGACACAACCACCATGGACAGGAAAAGAAGGAAAGTTTTGTGACAGGATAGCTGTGGATCTTTTACCAATACCCAGAGCAAGCTGACAGAGGCTGAGTTCAGTCCAGAAGCCTTTGAATAGCACCAGCGAGTGTCCCGGCCAGAAATTCTCAGTTGCTTCAGAAATTTTCCTAGCCTTGTAAGATAACTAAGTTTCCCCGTGAAAAGAAATTGATTTGAAGCATGACCAACATTCCCAATGACCCGTGGGTACTGAGGCATTTTCCTTGTTCTCACCAGCAAACCTGACATCTGAGTCTTTAGAACAGCAGCCATGAAAAGCTTATCTAGATGGCTGACAGATACCCATTAATTGATTTGATTTTGATTTTAAAATACAGGCCAAGAGCCTCAGAATGATAGGGCAGATTTTGAGTTCACTCCTCTATTTACCACTCCAGTGAATGTTGTACATTGGTTTCCCAGCCAATACACCAAGAATGATATGGCTCCAATGATTGGAGTAACACCAGGTTCCTTTGTCTTGTGCCAAGAAAATTATCAGCATGGACTTATGTGGAGTGGTTTTACGGAGGGAAAATTGAATAAACAAAAAAGAAGAAGAGAGCCGTCCCATACAGAGGGAGGAGAGCTCCAACTGGGAAATATCTCTTGCAGTGGAAAACAATCAATTATATTGGGGGGCTGGAGGAGGTGATGTCTGATTTGCATAAGGCCCAGGGGATTGGTTTAACCAGATGTGTCATTCACATAGCCCATGAAAAAACTGGCCCTCCCACCCTAGCATTTTAATATGCAAATGCAGATCACCGTGATGTCCTGCACATGTAGCCTTATCTGGAGGCTGCCCTGACACCTGGCACACGTGGTGACAGGGAGAAGAGGGCGGGAACCACTATATTGGGTGGACCTGGCTTCTAGCCTCTAGCATTTGCATATCAATGCCTGCTGGTCTAGTTTTTCAAGCCGCTTTCTGTTAGAAAAGAAATGGTTGGGGGTCGCTTTTTATAAATGGAAGATTCCACCAAGAACTTTCACCCTTTCTAGCTGTCTAAAAAAACATTTCTTAACAATTTCTGTATTAATTCTATGTAGTCTGAATCTAGAATCTGTGTTTTTCACCACTATACTATATTGCATTATATTATACCACCCCAGAGTGGAAGGAACCAAGCATCATGAGATATCTGGAATTAAGATTATTATTTTCATAGGACTGATAAAAACTGGCAGCCACTTGAGAAGCTTTATATAAACTGCATAACATAAACAAGCTCACATATGATGAATAGAAGCTATAGAAGCTACATGTTTGTCTATATTATAAAAACCTGTAGTCCTCCCACATTTAGGCATCGAAAATAAAGACCGTACTGTGATACTACTAGACTATAAGATGAAGCTTTTCCACACTTCACCACACAGATTGTGATCTAAAGAATTAAAGTTAGGATGGACTATCTCATAGTTCCACCTTATGATTTACTCTTCATATTGTTTCTTCCACTTTCTGTAAGCCTAGACTGATTCAGGTATTTTAGGACCTAAGAAAACAATGTTTCCTCTAAGGTTCCATTCAGTGGAAAAGAGCCCAATCTAAAAAGGAATACAATTATTACCTAATAATTTTTGGCCTCACATTTTATTAGCCAAACTGGAAAAAGGAGACTTTATAGTGTGAGGTGATTCATACTAAATATTTAGGGGAAATATTGTTAGTTCTATAAAAATAGGGACAAGAAAGCATATGAATCAAACCAAGGACAACTAATGATGTGTGGTTTTCTAATACCACCGTATCTAGCAATAAAATTAATAGATTGCTAATTTAACCATGTATAGGAAGTACAGTATCCCACTAAGAACTCAAGGTTCCTTAGAAGGAAAAACAGAATTACAGGCATAATTCAGAGTAGCTGAAACATTGACTACAAACTCTACCCAAAGAAATTATTTCTTAATAACTCCTTTATTAATTCTCTGTTGTCTGAATCTAGAATCTGTGTTTTTCACCAGTACACTATATTACATTATGTTATATCACCCCAGAGTGGTAGCAACCAACTGTCATGAGATATCTGGGTCTCATGATGCAAATGAAGGTAGCCATGATGTCTTGTACATGTGGCCTTATCTGGAGGCTGCCATGACACCTGGCACACGTGGTAATGAGGAGAAGACAGCTGGAACCACCATAGTCGGTGGACCTGGCTTCTAGCAACCTGGCATTTGCATATCAATGACTGCCTGTCTGGTTTTTCAAGCTGCTTTCTGTTAGAAGAGAAATAACTTCAATTTCTTGAAGAAATTAAATCTAATTTAAATAAATCTGAAACTAGGACACAAGATACGGATAGTAAAAAATAAAAATTATAAGTACCACCAATGGCTACAAACCAGTTCTAAAAATGAGAATGCTAATATCTACTAATGTTCTCATTCTTTTTTTGTGTCATATATATTTGCATATTTTAACAATTATTTTTATGATCCCTCCCTTTTCATGTATGTACACATACACATACACACCTACTATATATAGATATAGATATAGATATAGATATTTTTGATGACCTGCGAATTTAGTCCAATAAATTATAAAATAGTCCTAAATTATAGAGGTTATCACTCAGAAATTTTGCATGTTCAGTTGGAGTTGATAATATATGATTTAGGGGAGGAATTTGGTGTACATTAGGTTTAAAAATTATGGCTGCATTTTCTCTGGCAAAATTGTTTTTTAAGTGTAAGTAAATAAGTAGGGTATAAAAGAAGTTTGACAATGAAAGAAAACAGTTTAATTAGAAGCTGTACTTTTGGTGTTATTTCATTTGGACACAAAGTTTCTCTCAGTGTGAACCTGAAGGGGGCAGTTACTCGCTCTTCTCACACCCAGACAGTAGGACATAGCTACCTGATATAGACTTAGCCGATTAGAATGTCCACTCAGAATTTCTAATGTAAAGCAAGTGTTGCAAAAGGAAGAACACAAAACATTACAGTGTTAAGTGATGGCAGCAGAGTATCAGAGTGTACAGTGCCAAGTAGAAGCAGCAGTATCAAGTAGCAGTTGTAGCCATTGATATCCACTGATAATGCCAATAGCAATATCTTAACCATCTCAGTGAGAAATTTGTATTTCACTCCAAATCTCTGGGAAAATATTTGGGCAGTATGAGTCAGGTGATAATGCAATGTAACATTTTGAAACCTCATTTTAGCCACCAAGTAGTAAACAGACTGTTGAGCATCAAGAATGGAGACAAGGATAGACATCAGTCATTTCTAATCCAGATGGATTAAAGTTGGTAGCAATTTATTAAGACATGCATAGTAATTACCCCAGGTAATTCTGGAGGAGTTAACAGAAAAATAAACTTTATAAATTTTCTAAGCTTTAAAAAAATTGTTTATTGTTAGTAGTGATGGGATATAAAGTATGAATATAAATGCTGCCTATTTCATAATATAAAAGGTGTGTTTAGGTCCATATATGATATGAACTAATTCACTAGCACATGTTAATTACATGCTAAATATGTGCCAGTGACTGTACTAAAATTTGAATATTTGAGGTAAGCAATATATGCTTAATAAACCACAAATTACTAGCACAAAGTAATTCACAATGCCAGCACTATATATCACACTACATTCCTTTTGATAATATTGTATCTATGCAAAGCTGGAATTTTTGCAGTCGAGAAGAAAAAAATAATTGTAGAAAAGAAAATTGAAGTACACCCAATTTCTTTGATTAATTCTTTTCTCAACGTTTATACTTTGAAAGTCTTTTTTATTTTGGTTGGTTCTTAACTATTTTAATAAAATCTGACAATCTGTCTTATAATAAGTGAGTTTGATCTTATAATAGGTGAGTTTGATATTTCTCATAAGAATGAAAATAATAAACATTTTCTCTCAACTAATTTTTTTTGTTTTCACTGAATTTTTTATTTTTATTACCCTTTTGCAAAATTGCTGATTTTTTCATTGCTCTGTTTTAGAAATTATGGGCTCTATTTCTATTCTTTGTGGTTTTCTTATATAACTTTACAGCACCTATATTCATTTAAATTTTGTCAAATAAAACTACGCCCCCAAACTTGATGGTTTAAAACATTGATTGTATTTTCTCACTATCATAAAGGTCAGCAATTTGAGCAGCTGTCCTCTATAGAGTATTACATGTAAATTCAGTCATACAGTCAATTGGCTGAGGGCTAGTTTAGTGGTTGCCTCACCTAAGAGGGTTTATTTCTACTCCAGATAATCTTCTCCTTTAGTAGGCTGGCCCAGTGTTCATTACTTGATGGAAAAACAGTTCCTAGAAGTCAGAGAAGGACACCTTAATTAACATTAAAAAAAAATTCTGCTTCAACATTGAGTAAACAAATAAAATGCTCATGGCCAGAGCCAATGTAAGAGAAAACTACACATGACTGTGGATACAAGGAGGTAAAAGTCATTGGAAGATGGGAAGATTTTACTTGAAACTATGATGACATATTCATTGTAATCACTCTTAGGAATACTTTAACTACATTCCTCCTTTTTCTAAGTTACTATCTTCTGAGATTGTAATGATTAATTTTATATGTCAACTTGACTGGGTGACAGGAGACTCAGATATCTCCTTAAATATTATTTCTGGATGTGTCTGTGAAGATGTTTCCAGAAGAAATTAGCATTTGAACTAGCAAGTGGAGTAAAAAACTCACCCTCACCATGCCAGTGAGTATTGTCCAACCCATTGAGGGCCTGAATAGAAGAAAAACGCTGAGAAAGGTTGGATTCACCTCTCCTCTGCATGACTGTTAGAGGTAGAACATTGATCTCTTCCCCTTGCCCTTCCTGGTTCTCAGGCCCTCAAACTTGGACTGGAATTCACACCATGGGCTCTGTAGCTCTCTGGGCTTTAAACCACACCACCAGCTTTCCTGGGTCTTTAGCTCAAGGTGGCAGATCATGAGACTTTTCAGCATCCAAATTCATGTGAACCAATACCTTGTTATATGTATATACATATACTCTATTGATTTTGTTTATCTGAAGAACCTTGATAAGATAGAGGTCCACTATTTTAATTTTGAATCTTCACCCCCAAACTAGGCATTATTATTATATTTGTCATTGTTATTCTTGTTGTTAGTTTATGTAGCCCATAAATGCTTTGATTGACTTATACCTCAATAATTCCTTTACTCATATTCTTATTAGAACTTCAATACTTCTTGCAGGAGTGCATTTTCATAAGATTCTGCAATACTGCCTCTTTTAGAAAGGTATTTTAGGTTTTGTTTGTTTCCCTGTTTAAATCTGAAAATGTTTATGTTTTCATTTTTGAAAGATAATTTTTGGCTACAAAATGTAAAGTTAGTATTCATTTTCTTCTAATGTTTTGAGAATATTATTCCACTGCCATCTAATTTTAAACTAATTTTTCTTTCATAAATGATGTGCATTTTCCCTCATATTGATTTTAAGATCATCTTTTTGACTTTGGTGCTCTAAAGTCGAAGAAATGAAAGTAAAATATTCACTTGTATGCTTTTAAAGAGAACATTTGGTTATTTGATTAATGATCATTTGGCTAATGGTCATTTTGTAATATAAAGCAAGTTTTTTAAAAAAAGATGAAAATCTATATTTAGTTTTTTATAATATTCACTCAAGTCAAATATCTTGACTCACCCTCAAGACTTTGTATAAATTTTAACAATCAAAGCTGACCCTGAGTATGATCCTGTCATTCACTTCAAAGAAACATTGCAGTGAAAACCAAGAAAACTAATGAGAAAGAGAAAGAAAACAATATTATATTACATATACTTGCCAAATGCTAAATCCATTGTCAATTTGTTCATCTTCATGAAGCATGTATTTTTATATGACAGATATGGCTGAGATATGCTTTTTCTCAAATTGAGTTTAAATACTCTTTAAAAGACAAAATGCAATAAAAATACTATGTGACTATCTGTTGATTTGTTTGTATATATTCTCTGCATTTATTGTGCTTCCTATATATATGATATTTGATGAGTTTGGCATAATTTACAGAACTATTTCTTTGAATATTCTTGCTCCTTCATCTCTATGTTCTCTTGTCCAGAGTATTTAGTTGGAAATATGTGTTAGATGTAGGACTGTTTCATCCTGTTTTCCATATTGTTACTGGTGAGTCTTTGTTCTTAGAGCTCCCAAGATGGTGGTGGGCCACTCCCAAGATGGCAGCAAGCCTTTTGTTCTCTGACCTGGGGCTTTTGGCCTCAGGGATTACAAGGAATGGAACCTTGGAACCTCGGGGCATGCAGTGAGTGTTATAGCTCTATTAGAAGCTGTGGGTCATGGAAGAGGACCATGGAACCCAGCAAATAGTGTTCAGCTCGATTAGGACGAACCCAGGCACTTAGCCATGCAGGAACAATGGCAAGCCTCTAGCATGACTGGCAGTGGGAATGGGCCCCTCCCTGTATCAGAAGTGCAGTGGACACCCTGCTGGATCCAGAGGGGTGGTAGTCAGTGGCAGTCTGCGACAGCGGCAATCAGCAGTGGTGGACGACGAGTGAAAGCTCAGCTCCAGCCGGCACAAACATGGACCAGAAGAGTGTGAATTTGCAACATTTAGTAGAGTGAAAACAGAGCTCCCATACAACTCGAGGGGACCCACAGGGGGTTGCCACCACCAGCTGGAATGCCTGGGTTTATATATTCCAATCATTGTCCCTCCCCCTGTGCTCTCAGGTGATAGATGATTGACTATTTCTTTACCTCCTGCTTTTAGCCTAATTGGTATTTTAGTGAGCTTTCTTTACTACCTGATTGGTCAGGTGTGAGCTGAGTTACAAGCCCCATGCTTAAAGGTGGATGCGGTCACCTTCCCCAGCTTGCCTTAGGAATTCTTAGTAGACCTAGGAAATCCAGCTAGTCCTATCTCTCAATATTGTGTTACATCTTTTTTTTTATTTTCTATATCCTTGATGCATCTTTATGATGTATAATGTCTTTAGATTACTTTAATTTGTGAATTTTTTTCAATAACCATTTCTAATATTTTAACAATGTCACTAAATTAATGTTAGAAGAACTTTATTTCTAAAAATTGTTTGTTTTAAATCTGATAGATAATTATAGTAATTTATTAATTATTACTCAGTATATAATTTTTATAATAACATTATATTCTAAATCTGATAAATAATATATATAAAGCCTCTAGGAGTCAATATTCACTGTTGGTTGTTTCTGATTATTTGTATTCATAGTTGCATTTTTGTTCAGGTGGGCCTGGAAATTTTATATTTAAGCTCATATTCTTTATAACTAATCTAAGTAAAGATAATATGATTCTTAAAGTATTGAATGAGGAGTCCATTTCTCTATGAGGCAGGAAAATAGAGTCTGGAGGCAGAGAGTATAAAGCTGATTAACACTTCAGCTATAACAGGAAATATCCTCTCCATAGGGCATACACCATAAATGACTTTGTAACCTTACTTCATCCTCTTCATTTACATAGGGTGTACCTGAAGTAACCAATGGAATACTCTAGGGGGTAATTAAACTCCCAAAAATTCTGTAACAGGACCTTTGAGGCGCTATGCTCAGTTCCACACCCACACTGTTGAGTGTGCTTTCATTTCATAGTCAACAAATCACTTCATCTCTTCTTTGCTTTGTTTTTGTGTTTTGTCCAATTCTTTGTTCAGGACAGCAAGAACCTGGACACCCTCCACCATTAACATATTTTGGTGAATCAGCCAGGAGGAAGAGGTAAGCCCAAAGTTTGGGATTTATTCTTCTCCTTTCCTCTTTTCCTTTCTGCTCCATGAAGGGGAATCTTTTTCTCTCTCTTTCTCTTTTTGTTCCAGGACCCTTCATGGGCAGTGCCTAAACATGGAAGCACCTGCAGGTTTCTGGCCGGGGGCAGTGAAACTAAGGGATTTCAATGTGGAGAAGCCTGACTGCCACCATCCAGTTCACTTAAGGAACCTGGGTCTTTTTGATGGTCCTTTCTTTTTTTTTCTTTTCTTTTCTTTTTTTCTTTCAGCCTTTCAGCAGTTGCTTTCTAGTAGCTTCTTGGAAATTGAGGGCAACTGGCTTAGGCCTAGGGATAAATGGGAATAATTGCCATGCCCCAAAGCAGGGAGGACTTTTTTTTTTAATCCTTTCCATGCATGGTCCCTGATCAGTATGTGTGGGGCATCTCGGAGCCAACTTGCACATGTTTCAGGCAACTTAAACTTTTCATGTGCTAAATTCTTCCCTCATAATACTCAACTCGCTAAGGAACAAAAAGGCCCACTTGGCATCCAGTTCACATTACAATTCATGGCTATTCATATAAAGCTCATAAAATGCTCTGGAGGAGAAAACCTGCATGTGGCACCCCCTAAGGCCAGAGATGTCTGGATTGGACCCCACAGGAGGATGTTCCGTGGGTTCTGTGAACCCCAACCACTCCAAAGAGTATGCTTTTGGCAGAGGTTCTGAGGTTCTGAGATCTTAGGCTTCCTTAGTATCTTCTCTCACAGTTGCAATGCTTCTTGGCCCCAACATTGCTTGGAATCTGGAGTTTTCTGTCTAGTGGGAAAGTAGAATGATGTTGCATATATACAGGCTTTTGTGCTGTGGTTGTAAACAAGGGGCCTGGTTAAAGTGTGGCGCTCTCTTATGGTACAGTTTGGCACCAATGTTCTTCGGAGTCTGGGGAGGTTTTTCCTTTAAGAGTCAAACCTCCATGGATACTGCTTTACCCAAAATTTTGGTTCAGAGACTTTATTGGGTTATCTATTGGGGCAAAGTAAAACCAGCAAGCTTGTAGTGCTATCTCATGGCTAAGGTTCCAAGCTAGTGGACCTTTGTTTATGTGTGTGTATACACGTTTAATGTGCTTATTTGTATGTACACTTATCACTATATGTTATGTCTACTAAATTGGCTTATAAGTAAAAGAGTGCTCATAAATTAACTAAATAAATCTAACTGTAGCAGGACAAGCTGCAGACCAAACTCCTCAGACACCAAGTTAAAGAAGGAAGGGGTTTATTCGGTCGGGGGCATCGGCAAGACTCCTGTCTCAAGAGCCAAGCTCTCTGAGTGAGCAATTCCTGTCCCTTTTAAGAGCTCACAACTCTAAGGGGTGCATGTGAGAGGGTCGTGATTGATTGAGTAAGCAGGGGTACATGACTGGGGGCTGCATTAACTGGTAATTAGATCAGAACAAAACAGGATAGGGATTTTCACAGAGCTTTCCTATACAATGTCTGTAATCTATAGATAACATAACCAATTAGGTCAGGGGTCGATCTTTAACTGCCAGGCCCAGGGTGTGGCGCCGGGCTGTCTGCTTGTGGATTTCATTTCTGCCTTTTAGTTTTTACTTTTTCTTTCTTTGGAGGCAGAAATTGGACATAAGACAATATGAGGGGTGGTCTCCTCCCTTATAACCAATTTTCAAGTTCATGTGACTTAAAGTATAACATTACTAAACAAGCTAGCTTTAAAATTCTTGGTGGAATAAAAATAGAAATGCCTTTGTAATTGTCACCATATATTTTGTCTGAATTTTATGTTTGTCTTTGCTAGATATTTTAAGATGTCAGTGTTAATTCAAGCTGACAGCTGCTTGGGGCAAGCCTGCCTTCCATTCTATTCAAATTCTCACTGAGATAAATGCATATCTGATTGCTTCCTTTGGAAAGGCTAATCAGAAACTCAAAAGAATGTAACCACTTGTTTCCCACCTGTGATCTGAAAGCCCCCAGGCCTACTCCTCTCAAGTTGTCCTGCCTTTCCAGGCCAAACCAATGTTCATTTTACATATGTTGATTGATGTCTCATGTCTCCCTTGTTAAAAGTAAAAAAAATGAAGTTCAGTGAATGGGATAAGTGTTTTAGGTAAAATTTTTGTGTAAATTGAAATCTTAAAGTTATTTTTAAAGCTCGTTTGATATCTGGGTCATTTCCAATTAAGAAAGGTTGTAATGTGGAGAAATATGTTTCTAAAATTGTGGAATTGTTCTTATCTATAAATGCTCATTTCTAATAGTTTAGGATTTCTTGTATTTTAGGGTTTCACTAAGGTTTTAGGTTACTAACAATAAAATTTTAGTTAACAAATAATTCTGTATACAAAATGTGTCAGAAAGAATTATTAGTGGAAAGAAATAGAATCATTTTGTCTAATTCAGTAGTTATCTAAAAGTTAGTTCAAATAAATTTGAAAAGGATATTTATGAAAAAATGTAGTAAGGAATCATTAAGTAGGCAAGAAAGATGTGGAAAAAGTTTAGATAAAAAAATTCTCTAAAGCCTGACAAACAACTGGAGATATTTGGCTAATTAACATTTTCATAGTTAAGGCTCTTAGTCTTGATTAAATTAAGAAGTATTGTAAAAATGCACTGACAGTTTGGCAATTCTTTTTTTAATATAGTTAAGCATGAAGTTGGATTTAGAATGAGCCAAATTTCACATACATGCTTGCATAGCTTCACACTATGTTTATCATTTGGTTTAGATAGTGCTAGAATACTTATTGGTCAGGTTCCTGAAGTGAATTTCTTAATTGCACAGGATGAATAATAATATTAGTTACCTTAAAGATATTGAATTCTGTATCATGAATAAAATATTTATTATGTGGGTTTTCTGGGGCCCTAGGTAACAACGTAGCTTTCAGGGTAAATTGAGTAGGAAAATTTAGGGTTGGTTTTTTGTCTATTTGTGTTTGCTTCTAGTTTTCATTTGTTTGCTGTTTATTCTCCTCTGGCTTTGGCTGTGTGTCTCTCTACATAAAACCATGATGCTTTTTAGTTTCTAGTGGAAGGCTTTTATTTGACTTTGTGAATGACTATTTTGCTTCCAATGCATTTCTGGCAAGTCATCATTTGTTCCATTTCTCTGGAATTCCTAAGCTACCTTTGTCGGGCCACAGGAATTAATGGAGAATTAATTAATTCCAGAGAAATGGAATTCCTAATCTACCTTTGTCAGGCCACAAGAATTAATGGAGCACATCAGCTTTTTATTCTTATAAACTAACTTTTGGGATTTTAAGCTTTCTAATACTTTAAGTGTGTAATGTCAGCCCTCTGAGCCCAAGCTAAGCCATCATATCCCCTGTGACCTGCACATATATATCCAGATGCCTGAAATAACTGAAGAATCACAAAAGAAGTGAAAATGCCTGTTCCTGCCTTACCTGATGACATTGCCTTGTGAAATTCCTTCTCCTGGCTCAGAAGCTCCCCCACTGAGCACCTTGTGAACCCCACCCCAGCCCACCAGAGAACTACCCCCTTTGACTGTAATTTTCCATTACCTACCCAAATCCTATAAAACAGCCCCACCCCTATCTCCCTTCCCTGACTCTTTTCCGACTCAGCCTCGCTGTATCCAGGTGAAATAAACAGCCCTGTTGCTAACACAAAGCCTGTTTGGTGGTCTCTTTACACGGACATGTGTGACATGTAAAGTATACTTTCATTAATATAATTTGAGTCATATTTCTCTCTCTGCCTAATTTCTTCAAAATTTGTAAAGTATTTGTGAATATTCTTAATTCATGGCAATATGTTTGTTTGCATATGGTCAAGCAGGGTTGCTAGGGCTGTTCAAGGAGACAGAACCCAGAAACCTGGCATGCTGGCAAAAGGGTAAGAATTTCTTACCAGTCAGTCTCTGGCCTCTTTCTCTCTGTGCAAACTGGTTAAAAATAAAGTGAAAGTCAGTGTGTATCTGCTTTGTAAAGTTTTAGCTAATTAGCTTAATAATAATAAGTGCTTAATTCAAATATTTTGTCAGGAAAGTAGAAATTGTAATGCCTTTTAATTCTTGTAACTTTAGCAATCTTTGAGAAATAAAGACGGTTTTAAAGATTATTGGTAAAATACAATTGTCTTCAAACTGTAAACATGTGTTCTAAATTTTGTTCAAATATTAGGTTTGCTAAATGCTTTCAGGTCATGAACTGCTTTGGCTTTTGAAAATTGTTTAACTTGCCTGCATTCTAGTTAGGTAAGGCCTGGGGACATGTGGAGTTAGCCATGCTCTTGTTATGCTGGAAACAGTCTAACCTGATCAGAATATAACTTACCAAGATTTACATTCTTGTTAAACTTGCCAAGAGTCACCACTGGAACATTCAATAAAGACTACTAGAAAGAGTATTACATGCAAGGTGTGTAAAAATAGCAGTTTTTTTGTTTGTTTGTTTTGTTTTTGTTTTTTCTGTAAAAGGTTATAATGGGTTTTTCCTTCTTTACAGTTTCTGAGTCATCATTTTGGCCAAATAAATAATTATGGTAATCTGGAATTCCAAAACCAAACTTCAGTTTCAAAATTGTCTTTCCTAATGCCTAGCTTTCTTGATGGATTAGAGGGCCCCTGAAAACATTCAGAAAAGAGGTAAACAGAATTATTTGACATGTTTATCTACATGGGATTGCCAAAATGATGTTCAATCTTCTTTAGGTTCTATTTTTGTGAATAATACTAATATATATTCCAAAATTGTATGAGATTTCTAACATTCCTTTTTTAATTTTATATATATATATTTATTATACTTTAAGTTCTAGGGTACATGTGCACAATGTGCAGGTTTGGTACATATGTGTACATGTGCCATGTTGGTGTGCTGCACTCATTAACTCATCATTTACATTAGGTATATCTCCTAATGCTGTCCCTCCCCCATCCCCCCACCCCACCACAGGCCCCAGAGTGTCATGTTCCCCTTCCTGTGTCCATGTGTTCTCGTTGTTCAATTCCCACCTATGAGTGAGAACATGCTGTGTTTGGTTTTTCGTCCTTGCGATAGTTTGCTGAGAATGATGGTTTCCAGCTTCATCCATGTCACTGCAAAGGATATGAACTCATCCTTTTTTATGGCTGCATAGTATTCCATGGTGTATATGTGCCACATTTTCTTAATCCAGTCTATCATTGTTGGACATTTGGGTTGGTTCCAAGTCTTTGGCTATTGTAAATAATGCTGCAATAAACATACGTGTGCATGTGTGTCTTTATAGCAGCATGATTTACAGTCCTGTGGGTATATACCCAGTAATGGGATGGCTGGGTCAAATGGTATTTCTAGTTCTAGATCCCTGAGGAATAGCCACAATGTCTTCCACAATGGTTGAACTAGTTTACAGTCCCACTAACAGTGTAACAGTGTTCCTATGTCTCCACATCCTCTCCAGCACCTGTTGTTTCCTGACTTTTTAATGATCGCCATTTTAACTGGTGTGAGATGGTATCTTATTGTGGTTTTGCTTTGCATTTGTCTGATGGCCAGTGATGATGAGCATTTTTTCATGTGTCTGTTGGCTGCAAAATTGTCTTCTTTTGGCCGGGCACAGTGGCTCATGCCTGTAATCCCAGCACTTTGGGAGGCCGAGGCTGGCGGATCACAAAGTCAGGAGATTGAGACCATCCTGGCTAACACGGTGAAACCCCGTCTCTACTAAAAAAAATACAAAAAATTAGCTGGGTGTGGCAGAGTGCACCTGTAGTCCCAGCTACTCGGGAGGCTGAGGCAGTAGTATGGTGTGAACCCGGGAGGTGGAGCTTGCAGTGAGCCGAGATTGTGCCACTGAACTCCAGCCTGGGCGACAGAGTAAGACTCCCTCTCAAAAAAAAAAAAAAAAAAAAAAAAAAAAAAAAAGTCTTCTTTTGAGAAGTGTCTGTTCATATCCTTTGCCCACTTGTTGATGGGGTTGTTTGTTTTTTTCTTGTAAATTTGTTTGAGTTCTTTGTAGATTCTGGATGTTAGCCCTTTGTCAGATGAGTAGATTGCAAAAATTTTCTCCCATTCTGTAGGTTGCCTGTTCACTCTGATGGTAGTTTCTTTTGTTGTGCAGAAGCTCTCTATTTTAATTAGATCCCATTTGTCAATTTTGGCTTTTGTTGCCATTGCTTTTGGTGTTTTAGACATGAAGTCCTTGTCCATGCCTATGTGCTGAATTGTATTGCCTAGGTTTTCTTCTAGGGTTTTTACGGGTTTAGGTCTAACATTTAAGTCCTTATTCCATCTTGAATTAATTTTTGTATAAGGTGAAAAGAAGTGATCCATTTTCAGCCTTCTACATATGACTAGCCAGTTTTCCCAGCATTATTTGTTAAATAGGGAATCCTTTCCCCCTTTCTTGTTTTTGTCAGGTTTGTCAAAGATCAGATAGTTGTAGATGCGTGGTATTATTTCTAAGGGCTCTGTTCTGTTCCATTGGTCTATGTATCTGTTTTGGTACCAGTACCATGCTGTTTTGGTTACTGTAGCATTGTAGTATAGTTTGAAGTCAGGTAGTGTGATGCCTCCAGCTCTGTTCTCAGCCCAAAATTTCGTTAAGCTGATAAGCAACTTCAGCAAAGTCTTAGGATACAAAATCAATATGCAAAAATCACAAGCATTCTTATACACCAATAACAAACAGAGAGTCAAATCATGAGTGAACGCCCATTCACAATTGCTTCAAAGAGAATAAATTACCTAGGAATGCAACTTACAAGGGATGTGAAGGACCTCTTCAAGGAGAACTACAAACCACTGCTCAACAAAATAAAAGAGGATACAAACAAATGGAAGAACATTCCATGCTCGTCAATAGGAAGAATCAATATCGTGAAAATGGCCATACTGCCCAAGGTAATTTATAAATTCAATGCCATCCCCATCAAGCTACCAATGACTTTCTTCACAGAATTGGAAAAAACTACTTTAAAGTTCATATGGAACAAAAAAGAGCCCACATTGCCAAGTCAATCCTAAACCAAGAGATTTCTAACATTCTAATGTCTAAAGTATATGCTACAAATCACAATTACAGTTATTATGTTAAGTTATTGTAAACCATAGAAATAACCAAATTTTCATGTATAAAACTACTCACCCAAGTAAAACAACAAAAAAATTAAATATCAAGAAAATACTTTTATGTTAAATCAGCTAATACTGAAATTGTTTAAAACAGTTTATAACCAATGCTTGATCCCATATCCCTGGGAAATCAATTATAGCTTCATGTACCTTTAGTTACCTGGTTGGCCATTTAAACATTTTATAAAGGGATTTCTTTCCATTGTTGTTTTCAATTCATGCTTTCTTGTTCTATAAAAGCTTTCCCTTGCAGGAGGGCTGATGTTATAACAGTAGATTATTATGCTCGGTGTATTTTCACCAGGTAAAGAAAGCTTTTTTATGGTTTGAATATTCTGGAAACATCAGAGAAAGACTGTCTTTTCTATCCACACTAAAACAAAACTTTGAAACCTTGAACTTTGGGTTCATAATATCACAATTGAGAAAGGTATCTCCATGCTCTTGGAGGTTATGCACCCACTGGAACGCTTAAGGTAAAACTAACCAGGGAAATTTCTCCCAAAAAGAGGATGGCATCCTTGATGCGAACAACTTTTCCTAAGCTCACAGATTAAGACTTCTACTGTCATGAAACACTTATCTTTAATATATATATATATATATATATTTTGCTTAGGCCTCTATGAAAAATAGAAGTGGAAAGGGGGTCTGTTATGTGCACTAATGGGGTGCACTTTTATTTGTGAAGGAGTTTGAAGCCTTATACATGGATAACCTTATACTTTGATACATAAAAATGAAGGCCCAATGTAGGTAAGGAACTTTAATGGTACATATGTTGTCTCATAATCAGTCAAAAACAAAACATTTGTTCACTCCTCTTAATCCACATCATGGGTTATAGAGAACATTGCCAGAAGGCCTTTACTATTCTAAATGGGCATCATTTGTTAGGTCCTTTTCCCATGGCTTAAAGTAAAAGAAGCAATGATTAGAAATGTATCCTCGTGGTAGGCTGTATAGCAAATTTTACTGTAAAGGCTATAGTTACACAACAAACTTTAAATTCTCCTGTGAAACTTATGCTAAATAATAGAATTGGCTGAACAGAGGAGAACCTGTGTGGCTGCTGGCACATGTAGCCTATGGGGAAATACATTAAATGAAGATTATAGAAATTTAGCGGTAGGCGATTGATGAAGAAATTGCTTAGTCAAGTGAGTAAACTCTTTCTCTAGCTCATTCTTTGATTTATTTGATTTCAGGAGGTTTGGCTTATTGGGACCTTGGGAAGTAGGGAGAATACTCTAAACTCTTGGTATTATCCTCCCAATAATTATAATAATAGTCTCCCTGGTGTGCTGTATTCTCTCAGAGGTTTTAAATGCTTGCATGCAGCCATATCTAGAGTATCTTATGGTCTCCCTTCAACTGGAATAACAGGAGCTGAAAGAAATGTGCAACCATGAGGACACATATAACCTATAAATGATGTGCTGAGACCAGAAACCCAAAATTATGGTAACTGAGAGTGACACTGAGGCCCTACATTTTGGTTACACTCTCACCTAAGTGAAAGCCTGAACAAAAAGGGGGAATTTTTCAAACAAAATTATGGGAGGCCATTGTTTTGGACTAAGCTCATGCACTAGGTCCCAACAAACCAAACCATACCAAAATTGAGTCACTTGTGCTAAAACTTTAAGAAAACACATAGATTCTAGAACAAGCCAGGTTTTGTTTTTTCTCTTGCAAATCTCTATAACAAACGTTTCTGTCAGCATAGGTATGCACCCCCTGAAGTCCCATTAAATCTTTTAGCCAAATTCATTTTCTCTCTCCTAGAGACCCTCAAGTTTCATATGATCATGCAACAAAGGTTCCAGTCAGTTCCAGGTGAAGACATCAACCCTGGTCATGAAGAAGCTACCTTGTCCCTACTATAAAGCAGGGTGAGTTCTGTGATCCCCAATAGGTAGGGACTACACCCCAAGCCAACATGAAGCAGTTACAGAAAAAAGACTATCGGTCCCTCTGCCTCCCATGAAGATTTATGGGGATCACATTTCTTAGCGGGGAGATGAGGCAGAAAAATAAGGTCAGGAGGCAGGGAATATAATGCTGATTTACACTTCAGCTATAACAGGAAATATTCTCTCTATAGGGCATTCACCATAAATGACTTTGTAGCTTTACTTCATCCTCTGCATTAACATAGAACATACACAAGTAACAAATGGAATCTTCTAGGGGGTATTTAAACTCCCAAAAAGTCTGTAACTGGGCCTTTGAGCCTCTATGGTCAGGCAAGCTCCCGCACTGTAGAGTATATTATTCTTTTTAATAAATCTCTTTGTTCCTTCCTTGCTTTGTGCGTTTGTCCAATTCTTTGTTCAAGACATCAAGAACCTGGACACCCTCCACCATTAACATCTAGGTATGATTTGCTTGGATAAGAGTCATTGAACACTACTAAACATGAATTTTGTAATCTTCTCTTTTGTAAAGTTTGTAGCTCATCTTGAAGCTTCTAGCTTACTAGAAAACTTATATTTAATCACACTGCATGGCACAAAGCTTGGTGTAAGACTCTCATTCAGAAGTTCTGGTTTTGACATGCGACCTAAGACAAAAGAACAACCTTAACTTTTGCTTTCTTCTCTGCAAGCAGCTCAAATTTCAGCTTACTATTTCGCTATTCCCTTTTTAGAAAAATAAATCTAGTTTAAAAAATAAAAATATGTCTTTATAGATGCACTTTAAGTTTAATGACACTTTTACTCAAGGCTTTGTGGATGCTGAATTTGAAAAGTTTTGTTGAAAATTTACCCAGAACATGGTAATTACAGTCTCATTTGACCATGAAACAAATATTTGAAGGAAAAATTAGGAACACTGTATCATGTAGATGTTACTTATTGTCATTATTGTTAATTAAAATGCCTGACTTCTCTTTTTATTTTCCAAAATTTTTACCATTTCTCTTTGTTCCGAAGTAAGATGTTTCATTGATATGAGAGTATAATAATTAAAAATAATGAAAAAATATTTACTTGTATGCTTTAAAAGAAAACATTTGGCTATTTGGTTAATGGTCATTTGGTTAATGGTCATTTTTCAATATAAAGCAAGTTTTTTTAAAAAAAATTGAAAATTTATTTTTAGTTTTACGTAATATTCAGTCAGAGTCAAGTATCTTGACTTAGCCTTAGGACTTTGTCTAAATTGTAATTGTCAAAGCTTACCCTGAGTATGATCCTGTCATTCACTTCAAAGAAACATTGCAATGAAAAACAACCAAGACAGCAAAAGAGAAAGAGAAAGAAAACAAAATTATATATACATGCCAAATGCAAAATCCATTGTCAATTTGTCCATCTTACTGAAGAGTGTATTCTTATATGACAGATATGGCTGAGATATGCTTTCTCTCAAATTGAGTTTATATTCTTATTAAAGGGAAAAATGCAATAAAAATACTAACAGCAAAACAAAAGAATTAGGTTGCATTTTTAGGAAAAAAATTAAAAGCAGATGTTAAACACAGAGAACATTTTTACTCCATATGTGCTGCCCAGTCAAAAACTATGAGAATAAAAAATGTAACAATGAATTAATAAAGATAACTATAATCCACTTCTATCGACATCTATTAAGGTAAAACAACCACAACATCAACACTGAGATTAAAATTGACTTTGTAATGCCATTTTTTGTTTCTATGAAATAAATTCAAAAATAGAGCCAAGAATAATTTGAACATTTATAGAATACATCAATGATACATCATTACCTAGATCTTCTTCAATTCAGTGATTTTAATTTTCTGTTGAACAAGTAGGGTTTATCAGAGAACTTAGCATCTGAATGTAACAGGGGAATTGTAAAATGATTTCTTTAAATTTGCATGTCTTTGGCTCCTGAATAGCCATCAAAGTAATTGTTTCTTAAATGTTATGCAAATCTTTTCTCCTGTGTTGACCCTAATCAAAGCAATTAATTCTATAATGATGTCTTTCTTTGCAGACACCATCTTATTATTATCTTGGTCTAAATTAATAACATCATGATAATAATTAGTAGATTTGAAATCATCTATTTATTTCTTACAGCATGTGGACTCCTTATAAAAGAGCAACAGGAATGGAAATTAGAGTAAAACATGGCAGCTGTGTTGATTGGTGTGCCCTCCTAACCTTAGCACCTGCAACATCGGCCTTATTTAAATGTGAATGTGATGTGTTTGTAATAGTCTTTCCCTCACCAGACTCTACAAAGTACAAATATATACAGTTAATAGTGTGTGTGTGTTTGTGTATATATATTAGAATATGTATCTTATGTTGACCTAAAAGAAAGATGCTGAGGCAAAATTAATATAGGTAGAGAGTTTATTTGAAGCAAGCTTCAGGGATGCAACTTCAGAGCATAGATTCAAGTTGCCCTGAATATACACTCCAATTAACAAGTACAAGTAGGTTTTTAAGAGGAAAGAAGAGGTAGTTTCTGTCAGGCCTCTGAGCCCAAGCCAAGCCATTGCATCCCCTGTGACTTGCACGTATATGCCCAGATGGCCTGAAGTAACTGAAGAATCACAAAATAAGTGAATGTCCCTGCCCTGCCTTAACTGATGACATTCCACCACAAAAGAAGTGTAAATGGCTGGTCCTTGCCTTAACTGGTGATATTCCACCAAAAAAGAAGTGAAAATGGCCAGTCCTTGCCTTAAATGATGATATTACCTTGTGAAAGTCCTTTTCCTGACTCAACCTGGCTCAAAAACCTCCCCCACTGAGCACCTTGCGACCCCTACTCCTGCCTGCCAGAGAACAAACCCCCTTTGACTGTAATTTTCGTTTACCTGCTCAAATCTTATAAAACGGCCCCACCCTTATCTCCCCTCACTGATTCTCTTTTTGGACTCAGCCCGCCTGCATCCAGGTGATTAAAAGCTTTTATTGCTCACACAAAGCCTGTTTGGTGGTCTCTTCACATGGACACTCATGAAATTTGGTGCCGTGACTTGGATCGGGGGACCTACCTTGGGAGATCAATCCCCTGTCCTCCTGCTCTTTGCTCCATGAGAAAGATCCACCTACGACCTCAGGTCCTTAGACCAACCAACCCAAGAAACATCTCACCAATTTCAAATCCGGTAAGCGGCCTCTTTTCACTCTCTTCTCCAACCTCCCTCACTATCCCTCAACCTCTTTCTCCTTTCTTTTTTTTTTTTTTTTTTTTTTTTTTTTTTTTTTGAGACGGAGTCTCGCTCTGTCGCCCAGGCTGGAGTGCAGTGGCGCGATCTCGGCTCACTGCAAGCTCCGCCTCCCGGGTTCACACCATTCTCCTGCCTCAGCCTCCCGAGTAGCTGGGACTACAGGCGCCCGCTACCACGCCCGGCTAATTTTTTGTATTTTTAGTAGAGACGGGGTTTCACCGTGTTAGCCAGGATGGTCTCGATCTCCTGACCTCGTGATCCGCCCGCCTCGGCCTCCCAAAGTGCTGGGATTACAGGCCTCTTTCTCCTTTCAATCTTGGTGCCACACTTCAATCTCTCCCTTCTCTTAATTTCAATTCCTTTCATTTTCTGGTAGAGACAAAGGAGACACTTTTCTGGGGAAGGGGCAAGTACCCCAACCCCTTCTCTCCATGTCTCTACCCCTACTTCACCTTTCTGGGGGGCAAGAAACCCCCAACCCCTTCTCCTTCACCCTTAGCAGCAAGTCCCACTTTTCTAGGGGAGGGGCAAGTACCCCAACCCCTTATATCTCTTTGCCCCAATCCTTTATTTCCATGCCCCAACTCCTTATATCTCTGTGCCCTGATCGCTTATTTCCGTGCCCCAACCCCTTATATCTCTGTGCCCCGATCCCTTATTTCCATGCCCTGACCTCATATCTCTGTGCCCTGACCCCTTTTCTGCTTTTCTGGAGGGTAAGAACCCCCAAACCCCTTCCCTCCCTGTCTCTACTCTCTCTTTTCTTTGGGCTTGCCTCCTTCACTATGGGCAACTTTCCACCCTCCATTCCTCCTTCTTCTCCCTTAGCCTGTGTTCTTAAGAACTTAAAACCTCTTCAACTCTCACCTGACCTAAAATCTAAACACCTTATTTTCTTCTGCAACACCGCTTGGCCCCAATACAAACTTGACAATGGCTCTAAATGGCCAGAAAGTGGCACTTTCAATTTATCCATCCTACAAGACCTAAATAATTTTTGTCAAAAAATGGGCAAATGGTCTGAGGTGCCTTATGTCCAGGCATTTTTCACACTTCATTCCCTCCCTAGTCTCTGTTCTCAATGCGATTCCTCCCAGATCCTCCTTCTTTCCCTCCTGCCTGTCCCCTCAGTCCCAACCCCAAGCGTCACTGAGTCTTTCCACTCTTCCTTTTCTACAGACTCATCTGACCTTTCCCCTCCTCCCCAGGCTGCTCGTCGCCAGGCCGAGCTAAGTCCCAATTCCTCCTCAGCTTCCGCTCCTCCACCCTATAATCTTTCTACCACATCCCCTCCTCACACCCAGTCCAGCTTACAGTTTAGTTCCGTGACTAGTTCTTCCCCACCTGCCCAACAATTTCCTCTTAGAGAGGTGGCTGGAGCTGAAGGCATAGTCAGGGTACTTGTACCTTTTTCTCTATCAGACCTCTCTCAGATCAGTCAGCGTTTAGGCTCTTTCTCATCAGACTCCACTAAATACATACAGGAATTCCAATATCTAACTCTGTCCTACAATTTAACCTGGAGTGACTTAAATGTCATCCTGACTTCTACCCTCTCCCCAGATGAATGGGAAAGAGTTTTTTCTCTAGCCCAATCTCATGCTGATAACCACCGGCTTCATGAGCCAGACCTCCAGGAAGGCATTAGAGCAGTTCCCCGAGAGGATCCCCAATGGAACTACCAGGCAAATTCCCCAGGTATAGCTAGGCAAGATTAAATGATTTCCTGCCTAGTTGAAGGGCTTAAAAAGGCAGCTTACAAAGCTGTTAATTATGACAAGCTTAAAGAAACTACCCAAGGTAAAGACGAAAACCCAGCCCAGTTCATGGCCCCCTTAGCAGCAACCCTTAGACACCATACCACCCTAGACCCAGAAGGGCCAGAAGGCCACCTTATTCTTAATATGCATTTTATCACCCAATCCACTCCTGACATTAGGAAGAAACTTCAAAAATTAGAATCTGGCCCTCAGACCCGACAACAGGAATGAATCAACCTTGCCTTCAAGGTGTACAATAATAGAGAGGAAGCAGCCAGACAGCAACGCATTTCTGAGTTACAATTACTTGCCTCTGCTGTGAGACAAAACCCAGCCACACCTCCAGCACACAAGAACTTCAAAATGCCTAAGCTGCACACGCCTAAGCAGCAGCAAACAAGCATTCCTACAAGACTTCCTCCATCAGGATCTTGCTTCAAGTGCTGGAAATCTGGCCACTGGGCCAAGGAATGCCTGCAGCCCGGGATTCCTCCCAAGCCCTGTCCCATCTGTGCAGGGACCCACTGGAAGGCAGACTGCCCAGCTCACCCGGCAGCCACTCCTAAAGCCCCTAAAGCTCTAGCCCAAGGCTCTCTGACTGACTCCTTCCCAGATCTGCTCGGCTTAGCGACTGAAGATTGACACTGCCCGATCCCCTCAGAAGCCCCCTGGACCATCACGGATGCCCAGCTTTGGGTAACTCTCACAGTGGAGGGTAAGTCCATTCCCTGTTTCATCGATATGGGGGCTACTCACTCCATGTTGCCTTCTTTTCAAGGGCCTGTTACCCTCACCCTGATAACTGTTGTGGGTGTTGACGGCCAAGCTTCAAAACCCCTTAAAACTCCCCCACTCTGGTGCCAACTCGGACAACACTCTTTTATGCACTCTTTTTTAATTATCCCCACCTGCCCAGTTCCCTTATTAGGCCGAGATATTTTAACCAAATTATCTGCTTCCCTGACTATTCCTGGACTACAGCCACATCTCATTGCCTCCCTTCTCCCCAACCCAAAGCCTCCTTCGCATCTTCCTCTCGTATCCCCACACCTTAACCCACAAGTATGGGACATCTCTACTCCTTCCCTGGAAACTGATCACATGCCCATTACCATCCCATTAAAACCTAATCATCCTTGCCCCGATCAATGCCAATATCCCATCCCACAGCATGCTTTAAAAGGATTAAAGCCTGTTATCACTTGCCTGCTACAGCATGGGCTTCTAAAACCTATAAACTCTCCTTACAATTCCCCCATTTTACCTGTTCAAAAACCGGACAAGTCTTACAGATTAGTTCAGCATCTGCGCCTTATCAACCAAATTGTTTTGCCTATCCACCCTGTGGTGCCCAATCCGTACACTCTTTTGTCCTCAATACCTTCCTCCACAACTCACTATTCCATTCTTGATCTTAAAGATGCTTTTTTCACTATTCCCCTGCACCCCTCATCCCAGCCTCTCTTTGCTTTCACCTGGACTGACCCTGACACTCATCAGTCCCAGCAGCTTACCTAGGCTGTGCTGCTGCAAGGTTTCAGGGACAGTCCTCATTACTTCAGCCAAGCTCTTCTAATGATTTACTTTCTTTCCACCCCTCTGCTTCTCATCTTATTCAATATATCGATGACCTTCTTCTTTGTAGCCCCTCCTTTGAATCTTCTCAACAAGACACACTTCTGCTCCTTCAGCATTTATTCTCCAAAGGATATTGGGTATCCCCCTCTAAAGCTCAAATTTCTTCTCCATCTGTCACCTACCTCAGCATAATTCTTCATAAAAACACAAGTGCTCTCCCTGCCGATCGTGTCCGACTAATCTCTCAAACCCCAACCCCTTCTACAAAACAACAACTTCGTTCCTTCCTGGGCATGGCTGGATACTTTTGCATTTGGACACCTGGTTTTGCCATCCTAACAAAACCATTATATAAACTCACAAAAGGAAACCTAGCTGACCCCATAGATCCTAAATCCTTTCCCCACTCCTCTTTCCATTCCTTGAGGACAGCTTTAGAGACTGCCCCCACTCTAGCTTTCCCTGACTCATTCCAACCCTTTTCATTACACACAGCTGAAGTGCAGGGCTGTGCAGTCAGAATTCTTACACAAGGACCAGGATCGCGTCCTGTAGCCTTTTTGTCCAAACAACTTGACCATGCTGTTTTAGACTGGCCATCATGTCTCCATGTAGTGGCTGCTGCCACTCTAATAATTTTAGAGGCCCTCAAAATCACAAACTATGCTCAACTCACTCTCTACAGCTCTCATAATTTCCAAAATATATTTTCTTCCTCACACCTGACACATATACTTTCTGCTCCCCGGCTCCTTCAGCTATACTCACTCTTTGTTGAGTCTCCCACAATTACCATTGTTCCTGGCCCGGACTTCAATCGGCCTCCCACATTATTCCAGATACCACACCTGACTCTCATGCCTGCATCTCTCTGATCCACCTGAGGTTCACCCCATTTCCCCACATTTCCTTCTTCCCTGTTTCTCAACCTGATCACACTTGGTTTATTGATGGCAGTTCCACCAGGCCTAATCGCCACTCACCAGCAAAGGCAGGCTATGCTATAGTATCTTCCATGTCTATCATTGAGGCTACTGCTCTACCCCCCTCCACTAACTCTCAGCAAGCCGAACTAGTTGCCTTAACTCAAGCCCTCACTCTTGCAAAAGGACTACGAGTCAATATCTATACTGATTCTAAATATGCCTTTCATATTCTGCACCACCATGTAGTCATATGGGCTGAAAGAGTTTTCCTCACTACACAAGGGTCCTCCATCATTAATGCCTCTTTAATAAAAACTCTGCTCAAGACCGCTTTACTTCCAAAGGAAGCTGGGGTCAAAAGGTGTCAGATCCCATTGCTCTAGGCAACGCTTATGCTGATAAGGTGGCTAGACAAGCAGCTAGCTCTCCAACTTCTGTCCCTCATGGCCAGTTTTTCTCCTTCACTTCAGTCACTCCCACCTACTCCCCCACTGAAACTTCCACCTATCAATCTCTTCCCACACAAGGCAAATGGTTCTTAGACCAAGGAAAATATCTCCTTCCAGCCTCACAGGCCCATTCTATTCTGTCGTCATTTCATAACCTCGTCCATGTAGGTTACAAGCCGCTAGCCGCTAGCCCGTCTCTTAGAACCTCTCATTTCCTTTCCATCATGGAAATCTATCCTCAAGGAGATCACTTCTCAGTGTTCCATCTGCTATTCTACTACCCCTCAGGGATTGTTCAGGCCCCCTCCCTTTCCTACACATCAAGCTTGGGGATTTGCCCCTGTCCAGGAATGGCAAATTGACTCTACTCACATGCTTCGAGTCAGAAAACTAAAATATCACTTAGTCTGGGTAGACACTTTCACTGGATGGGTAGAGGCCTTTCCCACAGGGTCTGAGAAATCCACCGCTGTCATTTCTTCCCTTCTGTCAGACATAATTTCTCAGTTTCACCTTCCCACCTCTATACAGTCTAATAATGGACCAGCCTTTACTAGTCAAATCACCCAAGCAGTTTCTCAGGCTCTTGGTATTCAGTGGAACCTTCATATTCCTTACCATCCTCAATCTTCAGGAAAAGTAGAACGGACTAATGGTCTTTTAAAGACACATCTCACCAAGCTCAGCCTCCAACTTAAAAAGGATTGGACAGTACTTTTACCTCTTGCCCTTCTCAGAATTAGAGCCTGTCCTCGAGATGCTACAGGGTACAGTCCATTTGAACTTTTATATGGATGCACTTTATTGCTTGGCCCCAACCTCATCCCAGACACCAGCCCTCTAGGTGATTATCTTCCAGTCCTCCAGCAGGCTAGACAGGAAATTCACCAGGCTGCTAATCTTCTCTTGCCTACTCCAGATCCCCAGCCATATGAAGACACCCTAGCTAGATGTTCTATTCTTGTTAAGAATCTGACCCCTCAAACTCTACAACCTCGATGGACCGGATCCTACTTAGTCATCTATAGTACCCCTACTGCCGTCCACCTACAGGATCCTCCCCACTGGGTTCATCATTCCAGAATAAAGCTGTGTCCATCAGACAGCCAGCCTAATCCCTCCTCTTCCTCCTGGAAGTCACAAGTACTCTCCCCTACTTCCCTTAAACTCACTCGTATTTCTGAAGAACGGTAATAACCCTTATAAGCCTAATACATCCCTTCATTCTATTAGGTCTCTTCATCCTTACCCTACTTTTTGCAACAGGGCTTTACGAAGTCACCCCACCACTTAGGCTGAGCCCAAAAAAACTTGTCATCCCTACTATTTTCTGTCTAGTCATACTCCTATTCTCTGTTCTCAACTACTTATAAATGCCCTACTCTTGTTTACACTGCTGGTTTACACTGTTTCTTCAAGCCATCTCAGCTGATACCTCTTGGTGCTATCCCCAAACCGCCACTCTTAATTCCCTCTTAGAGTGGGTAGATGATCTTTGCTGGCAGGGCACCCTCCAATACTTCCACTCTGATGAAGTTCTATTCTTTTATAGTCACTCTTATTCTCATTCCCATTATTATGCCACCCTTTACCTCTCCCCAGCTATCTCCACCACACTATCAACCTTACCCATTCTCTCCTAGCCACTTCTAATCCCTCCTTAGCGAACAACTGCTGGCTTTGCATTTCCCTTTCTTCCAATGCCTACGTAGCTGTCCCCATCTTACAGACAGACTGGGCAACATCTCCTGTCTCCTTACACCTCCAAACTTCCTTTAACAGCCCTCAGCTTTACCCTTCTAAAGAACTCATTTACTTTCTAGACAGGTCCAGCAAGACTTCCCCAGACATTTCACATCAGCAAGCTGCTACCCTCCTCTGCACTTATTTAAAAAACCTTTCTCCTTGTATCATCTCTACTCCCCCCATATTTGGGCCTCTCACAACACAAACTACTATTCCTGTGGCTGCTCCTTTATGTATCTCTCAGCAAAGACCCACTGGAATTCCCCTAGGTAATATTTCACCTTCTCGATGTTCCCTTATTCTTCATCTCCGAAGCCCAACTACACACATCACTGAAACAATTGGAGCCTTCCAGCTCCATATTACAGACAAGCCCTCTATCAATACTGACAAACTTAAAAACGTTATCAGTAATTATTGCTTAGGAAGACACTTACCCTGTATTTCGCTCCATCCTTGGCTGCCTTCCCGTTGCTCATCAGACTCTTCTCCCAGGCCCTCTTCTTCTTTACTTATACCCAGCCCCAAAAATAACAGTGAGAGGTTGCTCATGTATACTCAACATTTTCTCATACACCATGAAAATAAAACCTCCTCCTCTACGCAGTTACCTGATCAGTCCCCATTACAACCTCTGACAGCTGCCGCCCTAGCTGGATCCCTAGGAGTCTGGGTACAAGACACCCCTTTCAGCATTCCTTCTCACCTTTTTACTTTACATCTCCAGTTTTGCCTCACACAAGGTCTCTTCTTCCTCTGTGGATCCTGTACCTACATGTGTCTACCTGTTAATTGGACAGGAACATGCACACTAGTTTTCCTTACCCCCAACATTCAATTTGCAAATGGGACCGAAGAGCTCCCTGTTCCTCTCATGACACTGACACAACAAAAAAGAGTTATTCCACTAATTCCCTTGATGGTCGGTTTAGGACTTTCTGCCTCCACTATTGCTCTCGGTACTGGAATAGCAGGGATTTCAACGTCTGTCACGACCTTCTGTAACCTGTCTAATGACTTCTCTGCTAGCATCACAGACATATCACAAACTTTATCAGTCCTCCAGGCCCAAGTTGACTCTTTAGCTACAGTTGTCCTCCAAAGCCGCTGAGGCCTTGACTTACTCACTGCTGAAAAAGGAGGACTCTGTATATTCTTAAATGAAGAGTGTTGTTTTTACCTAAATCAATCTGGCCTGGTGTATGACAACATAAAAAAACTCAAGGATAGAGCCCAAAAACTTGCCAACCAAGGAAGTAATTACTCTGAATCCCCTTGGGCACTCTCTAATTGGATGTCCTGGGTCCTCCCAATTCTTAGTCCTTTAATATCCATTTTTCTCCTTCTTTTATTTGGACGTTGTATCTTCCGTTTAGTTTCTCAATTCATCCAAAACCTTATCCAGGCCATCACCAACCATTCTATACGACAAATGTTTCTTCTAACAACCCCACAATATCACCCCTTACCACAAGATCTCCCTTCAGCTTAATCTCTCCCACTCTAGGTTCCCACGCCACCCCTAATCCCGCTTGAAGTAGCCCTGAGAAACATCACCCATGCTCTCTCTCCATACCACCCCCCAAAAAATTTTTGCCACCCCAATACTTCAACACTATTTTGTTTTACTTTTCTTATTAATATGAAAAGGCAGGAATGTCAGGCCTCTGAGCCCAAGCCAAGCCATCGCATCCCCTGTGACTTGCACGTATATGCCCAGATGGCCTGAAGTAACTGAAGAATCACAAAAGAAGTGAATGTCCCTGCCCCACCTTAACTGATGACATTTCACCACAAAAGAAGTGTAAATGGCCCGTCCTTGCCTCAGCTGGTGATATTCCAAACAAAAGAAGTGAAAATGGCCGGTCCTTGCCTTAAGTGATGACATTACCTCGTGAAAGTCCTTTTCCTTACTTATCCTGGCTCAAAAACCTCCCCCACTGAGCACCTTGTGACCCCCACTCCTGCCTGCCAGAGAACAAACCCCCTTTGACTGTAATTTTCCTTTACCTGCCCAAATCTTATAAAATGGCCCCACCCTTATCTCCCTTTGATGACTCTCTTTTTGGTCTCAGCCCACCTGGGCCCAGGTGATTAAAAGCTTTTATTGCTCACACAAAGCCTGTTTGGTGGTCTCTTCACACAGACGTGCATGAAAGTTTCTAAGTTGTTTACCAAAAATTTTTGGTAAAATAGTATGTTATTGATTGATTATACATAGTTATTTGTATCATAAATTCCAGAAAGATGGAGGTAATTGGTGGGGCAGCTAGTCAGGAATGTAATGATTTTAAATAATTGCCCCCAGGCATGGGTAGGGCATGGGTTTGGAAGGGAATGACTGAAGTACCATACTCATGTCTCTCTGGTCCTGCATACCTCACAGAGTTCAGACTAATCTGAGCCAGTTTTCTTTTCTCACTTATATATACTATATTCATAAAAATTTGTGTACAAATATATGTATTATATTATATAAGCTATATGTAATATATTAAAATATATGCAACTATATGCATACATACATGACATACGCACACATATAAATACATGTATCTATTTATATAAACACGCCTCCCCATATATACTTATATGTATCTGTTCTGTGATTATTGGATCATTCCTATATGTTTTTATTTTACATATTTATTTTTCACAAAGATTCATACCTAATTGTCGCATTTATTTATTCATTATAAAGTTAATATGCTCTTAGCAGGTTGAATCTATAGACAGTAGACAAGTCATATAATATGTCAAGCAATTTCATTTACAAGAACCTTTAATATCAATACAATAATGCCTATTAGCTAGACTTCTACATTCTTTCTTGATGTCCTTGAAGTATGTTTTTCTAATTAACTTGTTTTAATTTGATGAGGTATCTTGATATCTTTATAGTTAGTACACTGAGGTCCAGGATTTTCATGCAAACTTTCTGGCTAATTTAGGTGGTCTGTCATCCTGGCAGTTCTCTTCATGAATAGATTTCTCTTAGTGGGTATTCTTATTGAATACCTATCTTAGACACAGTTTTCCATTTGTCCCACCTGCATTTGATGTTTCATCAATTAACTTATTTGTTCCAAGTTCTCTGATTTTATGTGTATATATGTATACATATAAAATAATCTAACTCATTCAACCCAATAGCAATTACTACTGCAAATATTTGTACCTATTCTTGTAACATTTTACTTATGTTTAATATTGTACCACTGTAGGTAAAATGTAGAAACATTGCAGCATGTGAGGATATATTTCAGTCTCAATGATATAATGACAATATGCATTATATTTTAAACCATACAAGACAATTGTATCATATTGCTTTAAAACATGATATATATTTTAGAGATAATAAGAAAATACAATGTTTTACATTTATCCAAGTCTTAGTGCTCTTTATTTCTTCTCCAAAATTGCTTGGTATCATTTTCCTTCAGTCTAAGTTACTTTTAGTATATTTATTCTGCTGTAGTATTCTGTATATTATATTCTGCTGGCAATAAATTTCTCAGTACTTTTATCTAAAAATGTGTTTAGTTCACTTACAAGATATTTGTACAAGATATAATATTTATGAATTGACAAATATGTTTATTTTATTTCTCTCAGCATTTTAAAGATATTATTCCACTGTCTTTCAGCCTCCATAGGTTTCTTTGAGAAGTCACATATTTTCCTGTCATGTTACTCTGGCTTCATTCAGGATTTTTCATGTTATTTTTGGTTTGTAGTAACTTGTCTATAGTATTATTAATTGTTTTAACATTTATCTTATTTGGGATCCATTAAGTATTTTACTTACTAAATTTATATATTTCACCAAATTGGAAAATTTTTTATCTATTTCATCAAATACTATTTTTCCTACTCCATTTGTCTACTCTTATTTTTTTCTGCTACTACAATAACAGATATTTAAGATGTTTTAATATTTTATTAAAGGTACCTAATCTTGGGCTAATATTTTTCAGTGTTTTTCTCTCTATTATTTATATTGAATTAGTTGTGTTAATCTATTTCAATTTTGTTGATTCTTTCCTTTGTACACAACAATCAGTGAAACTTAATTTTTGAAATCGTATTTATTGAGTTGGGGAATTGTCATTTGCTTATTTCTTAAGGTTTCAAAATCTCTTTTAGTATTACATATCACTCTATTTGTTACAAAAAATTTTCTTTCATATTAATGAGCATAATGATTATAGGTGTTTCCCCTTCAAAACTGGCACAAGACAGGGATGCCCTCTCTCACCACTCCTATTCAACATAGTGTTGGAAGTTCTGGCCAGGACAATTAGACAGGAGAAGGAAATAAAGGGTATTCAATTAGGAAAAAAGGAAGTCAAATTGTCCCTGTTTGCAGATGACAAGATTGTATATCTAGAAAACTCTATTGTCTCAGCCCAAAATCTCCTTAAGCTGATAAGCAACTTCAGCAAAGTCTCAGGATACAAAATCAATGTGCAAAAATCACAAGCATTCTTATACACCAATAACAGACAAACAGAGAGCCAAATCATGAGTGAACTCCCATTCAAAATTGCTTCAAAGAGAATAAAATATCTAGGAATCCAACTTACAAGGGACGTGAAGGACCTCTTCAAGGAGAACTACAAACCACTGCTCAATGAAATAAAAGAGGATACAAACAAATGGAAGAACATTCCATGCTCATGGGTAGGAAGAATCAATATCATGAAAATGGCCATACTGCCCAGGATAATTTATAGATTCAATGCCATCCCCATCAAGCTACCAATGACTTTCTTCACAGAATTGGAAAAAACTACTTTAAAGTTCATATGGAACCAAAAAATAGCCCGCATCGCCAAGTCAATCCTAAGCCAAAAGAACAAAGCTGGAGGCATCACGCTACCTGACTTCAAACTATACTACAAGGTTACAGTAACCAAAACAGCATGATACTGGTACCAAAACAGAGATATAGATCAATGAAACAGAACAGAGCCCTCAGAAATAACGCCGCATATCTACAACTATCTGATCTTTGACAAACCTGAGAAAAACAAGAAATGGGGAAAGGATTCCCTATTTAATAAATGGTGCTGAGAAAACTGGCTAGCCATATGTAGAAAGCTGAAACTGGATCCCTTCCTTTCACCTTATACAAAAATTAATTCAAGGTGGATTAAAGACTTAAATGTTAGACCTAAAACCATAAAAACCCTAGAAGAAAACCTAGGCATTACCATTCAGGACATAGGGATGGGCAAGGACTTCATGTCTAAAACACCAAAAGCAATGGCAACAAAAGCCAAAATTGATAAATGGGATCTAATTAAACTAAAGAGCTTCTGCACAGCAAAAGAAACTACCATCAGAGTGAACAGGCAACCTACAAAATGGGAGAAAATTTTCGCAACCTACTCATCTGACAGAGGGCTAATATCCAGAATCTACAATGAACTCAAACAAATTTACAAGAAAAAAACAAACACCACCATCAACAAGTGGGTGAAGGATATGAACAAACACTTCCCAAAAGAAGACATTTATGCAGCCAAAAGACACATGAAAAAATGCTCATCATCACTGGCCATCAGAGAAATGCAAATCAAAACCACAATGAGATACCATCTCACACCAGTTAGAATGGCAATCATTAAAAAGTCAGGAAACAACAGGTGCTTGAGAGGATGTGGAGAAATAGGAACACTTTTATACCGTAGGTGGGACTGTAAACTAGTTCAACCATTGTGGAAGTCAGTGTGGCGATTCCTCAGGGATCTAGAACTAGAAATAACATTTGACCCAGCAATCCCATTACTGGGTATATACCCAAAGGACTATAAATCATACTGCTATAAAGACACATGCACATGTATGTTTATTGCGGCACTATTCACAATAGCCAAGACTTGGAACCAACCCAAATGTCCAGCAATGATAGACTGGATTAAGAAAATTTGGCACATATATACCATGGAATACTATGCAGCCATAAAAAATGATGAGTTCATGTCCTTTGTAGGGACATGGATGAAATTGGAAATCATCATTCTCAGTAAACTATCGCAAGAACAAAAAACCAAACACCGCATGTTCTCACTCATAGGTGGGAATTGAACAATGAGAACACATGGACACAGGAAGGGGAACATCACACTCTGGGGCCTGTTGTGGGGTGGGGGAGGCGGGAGGGATAGCATTAGGTGATATACCTAATGCTAAATGACGAGTTAATGGGTGCAGCACACCAGCATGGCACATGTATACATATGTAACTAACCTGCACGTTGTGCACGTGTACCCTAAAACTTAAAGTATAATAATAATAAAACAAAATAAAAAAAAATAAAATAAAGGATTACTGCTTCGACACAGCAAAAAACAAAAACAAAAACAAAAAAAAAAACAAAAAACAAAAAAAAAACCCTTCACTGGTGATATCAAAATCTGGGCCAGTCTTTGTTAATTGTCATTTATTTTTGAGAATGAGTCTCATTTCTCTGGTTCTTTATATGTTGAGTTATTCTGATTTATATTTGAATGTAGTCATAGTGTGGATACTAAGGATTCTGTTAGGTTTCTTTTAAGGATGTTGGGATATTTGACAGGAAATTGGTTAGATTTGAAATTTAAACTCCATCTTTTGGAAAACTGCTGACATCTGATTTCATTGTCTTCATTTATAATTTAGTTGCTGGCATTTTAACACATGCTTCAGGTATTCTCCAGATATTTGGTCATTTCATATATAGGATATGGGCATTTTCTCTCTTGTTCTCCTTCTTCTAAAATTCACTTCACACTTGTCCTTGGCTGCAATATGCTGTACTCTGCTTTCTAGTTGATCACACCAGAAAGACTGTGAGTTCTCTTTCTTTCAAACTTGCCAATATCCTACACAGAGTGAGTTGTGAGTTTCCTTTTGGCCAAAAGCCATGGCAACAAAAAGACACTCACGTTGTTACTCTTCTCTTCCAAATGGCAGCTGACATGCAAAAATATACCTGCATTGTTTTATACTCCAGAATATAGGAGCAGAAGAGGTGTGGTATCTTTCCTCCCCATTATAAGGGTCATGGCCACCACTACTATATCCAAAGACAAATTAATGAGAGAAAAGTAAGACAGACTGATTTTACAAAAGTGTCACTTGACATAGAAGACTTGAGAAATGAAAACCTAAAGACTCAGGGAACTATCAATTTTTGTTTTTATGTTAGATAAATAATAGACAGTAAGGTAGAAATGTAATTGTACAAAATGGATATGATTTAATAGTAATAAAGGAAGAGGGAAATCCAACAAGAAGTCTTTTTCAATTTTTTTTGTCTGTTTTGTGTGGCAATCCTTCTCAAGCCTTGAGTGGGATCCCTTCTAGAATAAGGGTTTTATGACCTACTATTTGACAAGGTAGGTCAGATAATTTATTTACACTCAGCACTTACATAGGAAGGTAGGGGAAGGTTTTATGGATAGCTTTGAAGTGTAGGTTTTATGGATAGCTTTGAAGGAGAAATGTCCTAGTTTCTATCCCCGCCCAGAGGGAAAAGAATTCTATTTTCTATAGCTTGCCTTTGTTGGGGGGCAAGAAATGGAAAGAGGAAGACAGAAGTCCAGAGAGAAACGTTGCTTCTGACACTGCTTCCAAGGTCTTTTTTTTTTTTTCTTTAACTTTTATTTTAGGTACAAGGGACATGTGCAGGTATGTTATACAGGTAAACTCTTGTCACAGGGTTTGTTGTATGGATTATTTCATCACTCAGGTACTAAGCCTAGTGTCCAATTGTTATGTTTCCTGCTTCTCTTCCTCTTCCCACCCTTCACCCTCAGGTGTCTGTTGTTCCCCTCCATGTGTCCATGTTGTCTTATCATTTGGCACCTTTATGATACAACAATTTATATTCCTTTGGGTATGTACTCAGTAATGTGATCGCTAGGTCAAATGGTAGTTCTGTTTTGAGCTCTTCCAGGAATCACCACACTGCTTTCCACAGTGGTTGAACTAATTTACACTCCCACCAACACCATATAGGAATATCCTTTTCTTTGCAACCTCAGAGTATCTGTTATTTTTTGACTTTTTAATAGCAGCCATTCTAACTGATGTGAGATGATATCTCATTGTGGTTTTGATTTTCATTTCTCTAATGATTATTGATACTGAGCTTTTTTGCATATGCTTGCTGGCCACATGTATGTACTCTTTTGAAAAGTAGCTGTTCATGTCCTTTGCCCACTTTTAATGGGGTTGTTTGCTTTTTTCTTGTAAATTGAAGTTCCTTATAGATGCTGGATATTAGACATTGTCAAATGAATAATTGGCAAATATTTTCTTCCATTTTGTAGGTTGTCATTTCAATCTGTCAGTAGTTTATTTTGCTGTGCAGAAGCTCTTTAGTTTAATTAGATCCCATTTGCCAATTTTTCCTTTTGTTGTGATTACTTTTGTAATGAAATCTTTGTCAGTTCCTGTGTCCAGAATTGAATAGGCTATCTTGTCTTCCAGAGATTTTATAGTTTTGGATTTTACATTGAAGTCTTAATCTATCTTGAGTTAATTTTTGTAAATGTTTTAAGGAAGGGGTCCAGTTTTAATATTCTTCTTACGGCTAGCCAGTTATCCCAGCACTATTTATTAAATAGGGAGTCCTTTTCCCATTGTTTTTTTGTCAGTTTTGTCAAAGATCAGATGGTTGTAGGTGTGTGGCCTTATTTCTGGGCTCTCTGTTCTGTTTTATTGGTCTATATGTCTGTTTTTGTACCAGTACCATGCTGTTTGGGATATTGTAGCCCTCTAGTATAGTTTGAAGATGGGTAGTGTAATGCCTCCAGTTTTGTTTCTGTTTTTTAGGATTGCCTTACTATTCCAGCTCTTTTTTTTGGTTCAATATGAATTTTGAAATAATTTTTCTAGTTATGTGAAGAATGCCTTTGGTAGTTTAATGGGAATAACATTGAATCTTTAATTGCTTTGAGAAATATGGGCATTTTAGTGCGATTGATTTTCCCTATTCATGAGCATGAAATGATTTTTCCTATTTTTTATTATGATTTTTCATTTATTTGTATCATTTTTGATTTCTTTCAGCAGTATTTTGTAATTCACATTGTAGAGATCTTTCACCTCCCTGTTTACTGTATTCCTAGATACTTTAATCTTTTTGTGGCAATTGTGAATGGGATTGCATTCCTGATTTGGCTCTTGGCTTAATTTTTGTTGATGTAAAATAATGTCAATAATTTTTTACCTTGATTTTATATCCTAAAACTTTGCTGATGCTGTTTATCAGGTAAAGGAGCTTTTGGACCAAGACTCTGGGGTTTTCTAGATATACAATTATGTCATCTGTAAAGAGGGATAGATTGAATTATTATCTTCCTATTTGGATGCCCTTTATTTTTTTCTCTTACCTGATTGCTCTGGCCAAGGTTTCCAACAATGTGTTGAATAGGAGGGGTGAGAGAGGGTATCCTTATGTTATACCAGTTTTCAAGAGGAATGCTTTCAGCTTTTTCACATTCAGTATGATCTTGGCTATGGGTTTGTCATATATGGCTCTTATTATAGTGAGGTATGTTACTTCTATACCTAGTTTATTGAGAGTTTTTAACACGAATGGATGTTGAATTTTATTGAATCTATTGAGATAAATGGGTGGTTTTTGTCTTCAGTTTTGTTTATGTGATGAATCACATTTGTTAATTTGGTATGTTGAACCAGGCTTGTATCCCAGGGATAGGCCTACTTGATAATGGTGGATTAGCTTTTTGATGTGCTGTTGGATTTGATTTGCCAGTAGTTTGTTGAGGATTTTTGCATCAATGTTTATCAAGGATATTGGCCTAAAGTTTCCTTTTTTAGTTGTGAATCAGCCAGGTTTTTGTAGCCGGATGATGCTGGACTCATCGAATGAGTTAGCGAAAACTCCCTGCTCTGGAATTTTTAAAATAGCTTCAGTAGAAATGATACCAGTCTTTTTGTACAACTGGTAGAATTCGACTGAGAATCTGTCTGGTCCTTTGCTTTTTTTTTGGTTGGTAAGCTATTTATTACTATTTTAATTTCCAAGATCATTATTGCTCTGTTCAGGAATTCAATTCCTTACTGGTTAAGACTTGGGAGGGTGTATATGTCCAGGAATTCATCCATTTCTTCTAGATTTTCTAGTTTGCTAGTTTGTGTTCATGGAAGTGTTCATAGTAGTCTCTGTTTTTTTTTTTTTTTTTTGTATTTTTGTGGGTTCAGTGGTAATATCCCTTTTATCATTTCTAGTTGTATTTCTTTGGATCTTTTCTCTTTTCCTCTTCATTAGTCTAGCAAGCACTCTATCTATCTTGTTTTTTGTTTGTTTGTTTTTTTCAAAAAAAAAGAATCTCCTGTATTTGCTAATCTTTTGAATGGCTTTTCATATCTCAGTCTCCTTCAATTCTGCTCTTATTTTGGTTATTTCTTCTCTTCTAGTAGCTTTGGGGTTGGTTTACACTTGATTATTTACATCTTTTAGTTGTAATGTTGGGTTATTAATTTGAAGTCTTTCTTTTTGATTTGGCCATTTAGTGCATATAAATTTTCTTCTTAATACTGCCTTAGCCGTGTGCTGTATTTTGGTTCTCATTAGTTTCAAATAACTTCTTTATTTCTGCCTTAATTTCATTATTTACCCAAAAGTAAATCAGGAGCAGGTTGTTTAATTTCTAGGAAATTGTATGGTTTCTAGCAATTTTCTTCATTTTGAGTTCTATTTTTGTTGCACTGTGGTCTGAGACAGTGGTTGGTATGATTTTGTTTTCCTTTTTTTGCATTTGCTTAGGATCATTTTATGTCAATTGTGTGCTTGGTTTTAAAGTATGTGCCACGTGGCAATGAGAAGTATGTATATTCTGTTGTTTTTTGGTGGAGAGTTCTGTAGATGACTAGCAGGGCCATTTGGTCCAGGCCTGAGTTCAGGTTCTGAATATCTTTGTTAATTTTCTGCGTCAATGGTCTGTCTATTACTGTTAGTAAGTTGTTGACAACTCCCACTAACATTGCGTGGAGGTCTAAGTCTCTTTGAAAGTCTCTAAGAACTCACTTTATGAATCTGGTGCTCCTGTACTGGGTGCATATATATTTAAGATAGTTAGGCCTTCTTGTTGAACTGAATCTTCTACCACATGTAATGTTATCTTTGTCTTTTTTGATCTTTGTTGGCTTAAAGTCTTTTTTTCCTGAAGTTAGGATTGCTCCTGTATCATTTTATTGTGATTCTTAGCTTTCTTAGATTGGGTTTCAACGTTCTACTGAATCTTGATAATCTTCATTCCTATCCACATTCTGAATTCAATTTCTGTCATTTCAGCCATCTCAGCCAGTTTAAGAACCTTTGCTGGATAACTACTGCAGACGTTCGGAGGGAAAAAAGGGCACTCTGGCTCTTTGAGTTCTCAGAGTTCTTGTGCTGGTTTCTTCTCAACTTTGTGGGCTGAGTTCCTTCACTCTTTGAAATTGCCGTCCTTTGGGTGAGTTTTTGTTTTGTTTTGTTTTTTTATTGTTCTTTCATCCTATTTGATGACCTTGGGTGTTTTATTGTGGTGTAAGATGGGTTCGTCAATTGGTTTTGTTTCTGGAAGATTTAGGGGGCCAAGACTGAGCTCAGGACTCCTGCACTGTGTGCTCGAACTCTGGGAAACTACTCTAGAGACTTGGCTTTGTTATCCTGCTCCTTGAGGTTAAGAACCTGCTGTGCTAGAGGATCTTAGGTGCTCCTAGACCGCTGGTCACAATAATCTGATGGGTAGTGCCAGCCAAAGCAATTCATAGGGCGGTGGCAGAGGGATCCAGCCTCATTCACAAGTGCCAACAGCAGTGGTAGTGGCAGTGTGGCGGGGTGCATGCTTATTGGCTGTGTCAGGGTGCTAGCAGTTGCCAAGATGCCGGCCTCCATGCATGCATTTGCAGCAGAGGCAGTGGCACCACGGCTGGCAGGGCAGGGGACTTCGCCGGTGACTGTGTGTGTATGTTTGCACTACTAGTGGCCCTAGCACAGGAGTGGGGCAATGGTGCGCGCAGGACTGCCCGGGCACTTTGTGCGTATTCACGTGGGCAGCAATGGCTCCTCAGGGCAAGGTCGTGTCCGCTGTTCTCCATACCTAGTTTCATACTGGTGGCAGTGTTGGCACAGGGTTAGGGTGCTGGTGGGGGTGGGGCTGGTGGGCTCTGTGCCCACCAACGTTTCTATGAGAATGGCAGTGTGGAAGGGGTGCACGATGCACTCACACAGGCAGCAGTGGCATTGCAGAGTGCACATGCACACGTGCGCTGCTGGGGAAGGGAAGGCAAGGTTCTTCCATGCACACCTGCACCAGCAAAGCGATTTTGTGGGTAGCCGTGGGCAGGTACATGCAGGCAATGTTGGATGGGGGAGCCTGCAGCGTGGTGAGGTGCATGTTTGCAGGGCTACTCTGCTGGAGCACTCTGCCGGTCAGTCATAGTCCACCAGCACAGGAGCTATAATGTGGGCCCACAAGGAGGTACCTGGGGGTTGCACTGCAAGCAGGTATGGTCAAGTTGGGCCGCTGGGAGAGACCAGCAGACCTAGGGGTGCTCATATTGGACAGGCCCCATCTCATGGGCAAGACTACCCTGCATAGATCAGGTCAGACAGTTCCCCTAGGGCTAAAGTTTCCTATGGGAGCGAGGTAAACCTAGGGGGATGAGGTCCCTGGCCGTGTTCTACTACAGATGCACCCACACCAAAACCTTTGGGCTCTCCATTGGCTGGAGCTTTTGCCCCTACCACTTCTCTAAGCAGCTCTCCCTGGCAACTCAAGTGTCCATGACGGGCAAGTGGGCTCCTCACACTGGGATTCCAGAGGCATGTGGCAAGAGCGGATTACTCCTTGCTTGTTTAACTTACCACTTCTGCAGGAGTGGCTGCGGGGCCAGAATGAGCCCTAGTGGGTGGTAGTCCCATTCTGGGTTCCACGCCTCCAGCGCCTTCAGCCCAGCCTCCGTATCTTTCATCTGTCCATTCTCAATGCCCTCGCTCTGAAAGTCTGCTAGGAGTGTGCCAAACTTCCCAATGTCCCAGTCCCTTGATGGTAGATGTTCCTCCTGTCTGCATCTAGTCAGCCATCCTGCAGAGCTCAGTTTATCAAAAGAATAAGATGAACACAACCAGACAAAGAGGTACATAGGGCAAGGTCTGGAAGGGACCTAAGCACAGGATGTCCCCATAGATGTAGGGTATGTCTCTGTCCCCATAGATGTAGGGTATGTCTCCTTCCTGGCTTGTGGTTATATTTGTTTTCATCAACTCACAAACTCTTGAACCCCTTCATTTAGGGTTTTATGAGCATTCTACTACAATGGTATGATTGACTAAGTCATTGGCCATTGGTTTCCTCCCCAAGGCCTTCTAATCTCTTTTAGTTCAAAGCACTTAACTTGCCAAAGCACTGTATTTTGGGGTATTGTTTTCTTAGCGCCAACAAAAGCATTTGAGTAGATTTTGGTTTTTATTTGTGTTATATGCCAGGTTTAAAATTCATTTCTGCAGGAGAGTCAGTTTGCTAGGAGCTTAGTTGTATATGTTGGATGCTAAACTCCTAATTTGTTTTAAAAATAATGTTGCAGCTATTTCTCTATTTATTGCCTAGCTTTGGTTTTGTTTTTATCCTGCTTGAGATGTTTTAAACTTTTGAATCTCATAATTTACATTATTATCATCAGGTATATTTTATGTCCACAAAATTATATTCTATTGTCCAGATAGATTGCATGTGCATTATGTTCTTCTTTCTAAAAATTATCAGTCAGTCAACTTAGACCAATACAGACTCAGAAATTTAGGATTTTAAAAGGAAATATTGTAATGATTAGTATAAATGAATAATGTTTTACATAATGTTTAAAATTTGTAGATAAAATAACACAACAAGGTTACTATGGCAAATCTCACCACTTATTTTTAGAGATGAAGAAATAAAATTGAATAATTTTTTCAGGGTCACAGAATAGGAAAAATCAAGGCAGTATTTTAACTCATACTAGGTTTACTTATTCTATTCCTTTATTCTATAATACTTCCAGATTCAAAACTATCTCTAAATCTCTTTTAATTACTTCCAATTTTCAGATAAAATCTAAAGCTGGTAAGAATATATACATTAAGTAGGTGTAATGCCAAAATCTATGTCTGCTTTTTATTTTACCTGTAGTGTTTAATCATGTTACAGTTGAAATTCAACAGATATAAATATTATACAACAGTTATCTAAAATTTATTATGAATTTAGAAACAAGCTCTAATGAGGACAGGGTCAATGTGATCAAATATTTATTTGGACTTATAATTTTATCTATCACAGAAAAATATATACTTCTGCTTCTAGAAGGTGGATTACATGCACTATTTTAACCATAATAGGCTCATTGGTCAATATACATAGCAAGTCAACATTCAGAGACACCAGGTTGTAATAGAGAAAGAGGTTTAATTATTGGATCACCTAAAAAGGAGATGAGAGAAAAACTCAAATGTATGTCCCTGAAGAATTTGGGCCTTGAGTTTTTAAGAGTTTTAGAGTGGGCCAAAGTGTGGAGATCTTCAGTTGGTCTAAGAGTGTATGGGGAAATCACGGGAGAGGGAAATTAAGAAGCTGTATTCTGATTCTGATCCTGTTCCTCTATAATTGTCTTCAAAGTGGTTGCTGGAATTTGGGATCTGAAAAATATCTTAAGCAATTATTAAATAAAAGCCTTATGATTTTAATGTCAGAGATCTTGTGTATTTGGACAATGGGGATGGAAATGAATTCTTAAACACACTTATCACCCTAATGTCAGAAATTCTATCTATAGGAAAAATGGGGATGCAAATGGTCAGTATTTTGTGCTGTGTGACTTTTAGCAACAGAGAAGTAGGTCAAAGAGCAACCTGTTTATTGCTTAATTATATTTCTGTTCAGAACCCATCATTCATTTCTTGCCAACTCTGTAGCAGTGGATTCACTTTGTCTTGTGCTTTTCCACAATAAGCACACCTAAAAACCCTAGACATTAAATATGAAACAAACCTAAGAAGATTATAGCAGAAGGAGAGAAGACAGACTGGTTAATGATCTTAGGTTCTTAGAAAGGACATGGAGATGAGATCTTTGGGTTTTCTTTTTGCCTCATATGTTCTAGATTTGAAGCTGAAGAAGCTGGCTACTCAGAATTGCAAACAGGCACAAACAAAAATGAATGCCCAACAAAAGCCCATACACTCTTACTAAACAAAATAGAATCTGGCTCATAGACAGTTAACTTTTAGAGTGTAACCACTCAGTTTCAGAAAACATCATAGAAAAACTGTGGCCCTAGCCACATTTACTCTAGACTTATGAGACTGTAATGAACCCCCTGCTGCAGTGGTATCATAAAAGGGAAAGTAAAAAGATTTGGGACTTTCATCCTCACAGGCTTAAGTTATAAGACACCCCCTCTACTCAGTGTCAGTGGAGAATATGTGGCAAGCCCGGAATTTCACTCACACTCAGCAATAACAAAGTGCTCCCAAACCCCCAGTGGACAGATGTCAGTAGAGGCTTAATAGAGAAGCAGAACTTTCTTTATTATCTGTGCAGTGCCAGTGAGGACCACATGGGTAGTATATACTCTCTTCTTGCCCAAGAGAAAGGAGAAGCACTCCTACACTGTCAGGAGTCAATGGAAGCTGAGTGGAAAATTTGAACTCATTCCACCTGGCAGTAATAAGGTGGCATTACCCTTCCACTGCCAAAGTGGTATCAGAAAATCCTAGCTAAAACATAACATTTAAATAAGATCCAAAATATTAGAATACAAAAATCCAGGCTTCAATAAAATGTTACTCATTATAAAAAGAACTGGAAAGATCTCAAACTGAAAGAAAAAAGGCCATAAATAGATGCTAATATCAAGAAAATAGACATCATAGAATTATTAGACAAATATTTAAAGCAGTCATGGTAGGATTGCTTCAACAAGCAATTGAAAACACTATTGAAACAAACCAAAAATAGAGATTTAGCAAGTAAATGAATGATACAAATAAAAACCAATGGAAAGTTTTGAACTGAAAAACAGTAACTAGAAAAAAAAGCTCACTTGATGGGCTCAACAGCAGAATGAAAGGGACAAAGGAAAGAATCACTAAACTGGAGCATATAACAATAAAAGTTACTAAAAGGAAACAGCAGAGATAGAGTAGAAAAAAAAAATATATATATATATAGGGCTCAGGGACCTGGGAAGCTATAATAAAAGACCTAATGTTGTGTTACTGGAATTCAATGAGGAGAAAAGAAAAGATGGTACTGAAAATGTACTGGAAGAAATAATGACTGAAAATTTCTGTTATTTCACAAGAGACATAAGATTCAGGAACATGAATGAATCTTTACTAGGATAAACCTAAATATACCAAGAGACAGCATTCCTTTTCTTTTACCATTTGAATGATATTGTGCCACTTTCTTCTGCCATCTATGGCTTCTAATGAGAAATCTGTTGTCACTTCCATCTTGTTCCCATGTCCTCCTTAACCCCTGAAATCCACTATTCTATTAAGCATTTTGATAATTTTGTCATCTCAAGAATTATACATAAATAATATATTATGTAAAATTTTGTGATTAACATTTTTATAAATGAAGATTTATCCAGATTACTGTGTGTATCAGTAGTTCATTCCTTTTAGTAACAGTCCTTGGTATATTTTGTAATTTTTAAAAGAATTCACTTAACACCTGGATTATTTCAAGTTTGCCTGTTGTAACTATAATTGCTATAAATGTTTCTGTTTAGGTTTTTGTGTGAACGTCAGTCTTCATTATTATGGAATGAATGTCCAAGAGTGCAATTGTTTGATCATATGTTAGGTGCATGTTTCGTTTTATAAGAAACTACCCAACTGTATTCCACTGTGGCAATACATTTTCCCCAGCAATGTATGAGTGATCTTGTTTCTCCAAATTCTCACCAGTAGTTGATGTTATCTCTATTCTTTTCTAATTTCAACTATGCTGATAGCTATGTAGTGATATCTTACTGTAGTTTTAATTTGTATTTTCCTAATGGTTAATAATGGTGAACATCTTTTTCATATACTTATTTGTCATTTGTTTTCCTCTTTGGTAAAATTTTTTTCTCCTGCCTTTGACCTTTTACTAATTGATTGTTGTTTATAGAGTTGAGTTTTGTCATATATGTACTTTAAAAATATCTTCTCGCATGAATAATATTTGTAGCACTAGAAATGCTTTGCATTTTGACTGTATCAATGTCAGTACCATAGTTGTAATAGCACACTACAATTTTTGCAAGATATTACCATTAGGGGATACTGGGTAAAGAGTACGCAGGATCTCTCTGTATTATCTTTTACATTTGCATGTTAATCTATAATAATCTTAAAACAAAAGTGTTAAATAAAATAAAATGTAGGACTTCTAAGGGTAGTATGTTGGTATTATTTTACAAATAACTTTACATTTGGCTTCCTAAGGCCATACTAGCTCCTTTTATGTTCAGGAAAATAAGCTTATGATATCTTTGGACATACTTATGAAGCAATTTCCTATATTGAAAAATAGTCACTTTCAAGAAGAGAGACCTCAAATATTTTTTCTGAAATATCAACTGTCTACTCTTCAAATCACTGGACTGTGACTGTAAATATAGAAAATAATTAGGATGATCAGAAGAGCATAAACAATTTCTAGCTTTATGTCAAGGAGTTTTCCAGGAAAAACCTTGATGAAAAATTTTGTTATTGGAAGCTGATATAGTTTGAGTGTTTGTCCTCTCCAAATCTAATTAGTGAAATGTAATTCCCAATGTTGAACATGGGGCGTAATGGGAGATATTTGGTTCAGGGAGGTGGTTCCCTCATGAATGGCTTGGTTCTACTCTTAAGATAGCGAGTAAGTTATTGTGAGATCTGGTTGTTCAAAAGTATGTGGCACCTCCCCTTCCCTGTCTGTCTTGCTCCTGTTCTTGCCATGTGACAGAATGATTATCATCACCTTCTGCCATGATTTTAAGCTACAAGATTGTAAGAATGCTAGCTCCGGTAACATCTTGCCATAACTGTAAGGCCTTCCGAGAAGTTGAGCAGATTTGGCACCATGCTTCTCATACAGTCTTCAGAACGGTTAGCCAATTAAATATCCTTTCTTTATAAAATACCCAGACTCAGGTATTCCTTTGTAGTAACGTAAATGGCCTAACGCAGAAAATTGATATCAAGGAGTGGGGCATTGCTATAAAGATACCTGCAAATGTGAAAGAAACTTTGGAACTGGGTAATGGGCAGATGTTAGAAGGGTTTGGAGGGCTCAGAAGAAGGCAGGAAGTGGAGGGAAAGTTTAGAACTTCTTAGTGACTAGTTGAATTGTTGTGACCAAAACACTGACAGAAATATGGATAGTGAAGGCCAGGCTGATGAAGCCTTAGATGGAAATGAGGAATTTATTGGGAGCTGGCATAAAGTTCACCTGTGTTACACACTAGCTGAGATCTTGACTGGATTATCTTTATGTAATAGGGATCTATGGAAGTTTGAACTTAAGGGTGATTACTTAGGGTATCTGGCAGAAGAAATTTCTAAGCAGCAAAGTGTTTAAGAAGTAATCTCTCTGCTTCTAACAATCTATGATCAGATATGGGAGCAAAGAAATGACTTAAATTTGGAACTTATTTTTAAAAGGGAAGCAAAGGGTAAAAGTTTGGAAAATTCACAGCCTGGCCATGCAGCAGAGAAAGAATCCAAGCAGGCAGTGGAGGAACTGTGTGTGAGAAAAATTAGCATGACTAAAATGGAACCCAGGGGTATTATCCAAGACAATGGGCAAAAGGCCACAAAGTCATTTCAGAGATCTTAGAGACGGCCCCTCCCATCACAGGCCCAGAGACCTACTAGAAAAGAATGGTTTCATGGGCCAGGCCCAGGACATCACTGCCCTGCTGCACTGTCCCAGGACTGCTAGGCCTAGGACACTGCTTAATGCATCCTGGGTGCTTCAGCTGGAGCCACACCTCAAAGGGCCCTAGGTACAGCTTGGGCCGCTGCTCCACAGGGCATAAGCTATAAGCCTCAGCAGTTTCCACATGGTGTCAGATCTGCAGATGCACAGAATGCAAGTATAAAGAGGCTTGGCCACTTCTCCCTAGATTTCAGAGGATATATGGAAAAGCCTCGATGTCCAGGCAGAAGCCTGCCACAGGGGCAGAACCTTCACAGAAAAACCTCTACTAGGGCAGTGCAGAGGGAAAATGTGGAGTTGGAGCCCCCACACAGAGTCCCCACCAGGGCACTGCCTGGTGTTGCCAGTGTTGTGGAAATGAGGCCACTGCACTCCAGGCCCCAGAATGGTGGATTTATTGGCAGCTTGTACCCTGCACCTGGAAAAGCCATAGGCACTCAGTTCCACCCTGTGAGAGAGTCACAAGGGCTGCACCACAGGCGTAGAGTTATGCCAGGTCTTGGGATCCCACCCCTTGTACCAGAGTTCCTTGGATGTGGGACATTGAATCTGGGGAGACTATTTTGCAGTTTTAAAATTTAATGACTTCCCTATTGGGTTTCAGACTTGCATGGGGCCCACTGTCCCTTTTTTTTGGCTATTTTCTCTCTTTTGGAATCATAATTTTTACCCAATGTCTGTACTAGAATTGTATGTAAGGAGTAAATAACTTGTTTTATAATTTTACAGTTTCATAGGTAGAAGGAGATAAGTCTCACTTGAGACTTAGGACTTTGGACTCAATGCTGGAATGAGTTAAGACTGTTGGGGATTATTGTCACGGACGACGATATTTTGCAATGTCAAAAGGATATAAGATTTGAGGGGCTATGGGAAGAATGATATGGTTTGTATGTTTGTCCCCTCCAATTCTCACGTTGAAATATGATTTCCAATGTCCCCTCCAATTCTCATGTTGAAATATGATTTCCAGTGGAGGTGAGGCCTGGTGGGAGGTGTTTGAGTCTTGGGGGAAGATTCCTCATGAATAGCTTGTTATTGTCCTTAAGACAGTGAGTGAGTTCTCATGGGATCTGGCTGTTTAAAAATGGATGACTCATTTCCTTCTCTCCCTTGCTCCTGCTCTTGCCACATAACGTGCTGGCTTTCTGTTGTCTTCCACCCTGACTGTAAGATTCCTCAGGCCTTCACCAGAAGCTGAGCAGATGTTGGCACCATGCTTCTTGTACATTCTGCAGAACCATGAGCCAATTAAACCTCTTTTCTCTATAAATTACCCAGCCTCAGGTATTGCTTTATAGTGATACAAAGGACCTAATAAAGAGACTTAATCAGATCTAAAGAAGGAAATGTATCATTACAAAATTTAAAATGTCTGATCATATGTAGGACTCTCTTGTCAATTATTGCTCTGTTTAGCGAGATGAGTTTATTTTCAAATTTTTGAGTTATGTGTCTCTGTGCTGATGTTTAGAGGGAACAAAGGGAAAGATCTGAATTTGTCATTTGAACTATTCTTTATTAAGGTACCACTTATTTTGTGGTAGAAATTGTCAGACATTAGGACTTACCAAAAAGGTATACCTAAGAGGAAACATTCCCCACCAGAAAAGGTCTTAATCATCACAGGGTGCACCTCTCCAATTAGGGTGGCATAGCAAGTGACAGCCACATATGCTTGAGACAATAAAGATTATGCTGCATGCTTTCCAAGTAACAGTGAATTTATTTTTATATTTGTCCTGCATGGAAATGACAAACACTACATTACTAATTCTAAATTAGCATCTAAAATGACAATACAAATCACTAAACATATAGTCATAAATATGATATATAGGACCACCTGTAACAGGGTGTTTACTTTCTAATTAAGGCACAATAGCCATTGGTTAATTTCCAGAATCCATTAGACTTTTGTACATATCAGATTGGGCTATCGTACTCTGACAAAAATTGTTAAGGTATGCATGCATCCATAAATACTTACAGGAGAGTCACCACTTAAATTTTCTCTTCAGATAAACTATATCTTTATGTCAGTACCTGTTAAATAAGTCTTGATAATTGAAGTGACTCCTGATTGCAGATGTACTCAAATATAACACTGCCTCTGTTTTGAAGGTACATGAAACACCCACCACTATGATAAATTTTGCAATTAGTACTAATGAAAGTTAACATTAGCCCACACTGGAAACATTGCCTGGATCTCATTTACTTATGTGGTCTTTGATTCAAGTTGTGGATAAAGAACATGGTAGCCCCCCTACACACATTTTATTGTCCAGAGACTATTATCACTTGAGTATTAGTGTTCAAATGCCTTAAGAACGTGTGTGATCTCTTCTTTCAATGTATGGTTATGTAAAACAATTATACAGCATTTACTTGTGTGTGTGTATTTGTTTTTAATTTAGTAAAATACTTTAGATACATATCTGTGTTTTGTGTATATCTGAAGTTTGTTAATTTTTTTTCTGAGTAGAATTATCATTATATCATGCATTGTATGGATATACTACAATTTGTTCATCCAGTCACATATTGATCAAAATTGTTCCAAATTTTATACAATTTTTAACAAAGCTGCTATAAATATTTGCATACAAGTGTTTGCATGGACATTTCTTCTCATAATTTTTGGTGAATAAGCTAGTTGTAGAATTGGTTTGTCATATGGTAAGTTCATGTTTAAATTTATGAGAAACTCAGAGTCTTCACCAAAATAATTGCTTCATTTTATATTCTCATTCATAGCTTATGAAAGTTTCAATTGTTTCCTATGTATCTAAAATTTGATATTTTTAGTTTTTTAATTTTAGCCATGTTAACTATACATAGAATTATGTATGTAATTTTATAGTGATATTTATTTATATTTATTGGATGATTAATAATGTTGATATTTTCTGTGCTTATTGGCCCAAATTTTTTTGTAAATATCTGCTCATCTCTTTTGTCAAATTTTGAATTATGTGTCTTATTTTCAAGTTGAATTTGTGTTTGTGTGTGTGTGTATATGGATAGAATACCTATTTATTGTCAGAAGCATTTATTGTGCAAATTTTTCCAGATTGTGAATTTTATTAAAGTATCTTTCAAAGATCAATTAAATTTTAATTTATTTGAAATCTAATTTATCATTATTTTACTTGTATGTTTTATGTTTTCAGTGTCCTAAAATTCTACCCTAAGATCAAGAGATTTCTTCATACATTTTTTACTACAAGTTTTATAAATTTACTTTAACGTGTTTCCCATCTATCATCTAAGCCTGAGGTCAGAGTGGAGGTGCATTAAAAATATGTAGCTAAAAAGATATCAAGTGATTCCGGATTTTTTACATTACATTACATTACATTACATTACATTACATGTTGAAGCATGTAACAATTTCTATAGTTTATCTACTGTTTTAATAGCAAATTACTCCCAAAATTAGTAGCTTAAAAGAACACACATTTATTATCTAATAATTTCTGTGGATAAGGGGTCAAGGCATAACTTAGCTAGATTCTCTGCTTCAGGCTCTCTACAAAATGTCAGTTAAGATGTTGGCCCAAACCAGGTGTTGGTGGTGCCTCACACCTACAATCCCAGCAACTAGGAAGGTGGGAGGATGGCTTGAGGCCAGGAGTTCGAGACCTACCTGAGCAACATAGCAAGAACGTCTCTACCAAAAAACAAAATTAGCCAGTAGTGGTGCCTTGCACCCCTAGTCCCAGTTAATCAGAAGGCTGAGGCAGGATGATTGCTTGAACCCAAGAATTTGAGGTTGCAGTGGGCTATGATCAAGTTACCACACTCCAGCCTGGGCAACAGAGTGCCATCCTGTTTCAAAAAAGAAAAAAATTGGATCTCATTTGAACACTTCAAGCCACTCCCAAGCTCTCTTATGTGACTGTGTGAGAATTCCATGGCTCAAGGTTTGCTGTAATGATGGTGGATGGTGATGGCCGTGGCTGGGTGTCTCTGCAGCCTGCACCCTCGGGTGCCCCAGGAAGGATGCTAATCCCTGCAGGCTCGGGGTTGTTGGCCTGACCTCTCTCCATTCCCAGTGCCTACTCTAATCTCCAAGAGGGAGATGGGGCCAAGCCTGGGGGTCATGAATGGCAGCTGGAGGCAGATTGATTCCTGAATGAAAGGGGCTCGTCCCCAGTAAGGCCCCACCTGTGAGCCAGGGAGGACCTGAATGATCCGGGCCAAGCTGCCAGTCCTGCAGATCAGAGTGGGAACTCTCATTGCTTCTTCCAGCCCGCCCATGGCAGCATGGAGTACCCTCTCTGCTGATAGCTGGAGACAATGGGACAATGAAAGCTGCAGAGAGGAATACCTTCTCTGCTGAGAGTTGCAGAGACAACCTGCTGGCAGAGAGGAGCTATGCTCTCTACTGAGAGCTTAAGAGACCTGCAGAGACTTTGGAATGACTTACAGAGAGGAGCTACACCCTCCAGGTTCTCCTCTCTGCTGAGAACTGAATACTAGATGAGGCTACCTGCCTACAGAGAGGAGCTACCCACTCCTCTGGCCTGTTCTGACACTAAATAAAACATTTCTTCTTCGTCACCCTTCACTCTTCTTCTTCTTCACCCTCCACTTGTCTGCTACCTCATTCTTCCTGGATGCAGGACATCATTCTTCTTGGATGGAGGACAAGAACTTGGGTAAAGGTGCAGCAGACACAGAGGTTTCAAGCCAGAAAAATCGATGCCCTAGAGATCCTGTAACAATGGCTTTGTTTGTTACTGGCTTTATATAAGCATAAAGTTAGAGTTCATTCTCAATAGCTTGTCATGTGGGGGTCTCCATTGGACAGCCAACAACATGGCTGCTTTCCTCATCAAAGCCAGTAAAGGAGTCCAGACAAATTGAAAGCTCTTTGTTTTCTCCCCCTCAAGAGGGCAAGAGGTTTCAGTGAAAACGGGAAAACTTAGGTAAATTCTAACAGAACTGTAACACCTATAATCTAATCTTGGAAATGACACCCATTGACTTTGTCACAGTCTGTTGGTTAGAAGCAAGTCACTCAGTTCATCCCCTGTTTAAGGTAAGTGAATTACACAGGGTTGGGAATATAAAATATAGAGTTTATTTGGCTCCATTTTAGAAATTTTCGTGTATCACATCCTCATTAAATTATCTTCAAATTTTTAATGAAAACCAATTGATAATATCTATGTCTGTTTCTCAATATTTCATTTTGTTCCATTGATCTGTAAGTCAATGTTTTTGTCAGGGCCACAATAGCTTTATTATGGAAGATTTGTAGTAAATCATTTGTAGCAATCTGGTAGTATCAGTCTTCAATTTTAATATATAATAAAACTTAGCTATCCTTCAGTGCATTGTATTGCCATATGTATTTTATAATTAGCTTAATAAAATCTTCAAGAATAGCCTGTTAAGATTTGTGGCATTTGTGGCAGACTTGTCAGATCATAGGATACAACACAATAATTTTATATGTGGATAGGAACACTCAACCCTAGAAGAAAGTTTTAATCATCCCAGAAAGCATTCCAAAAAGTAGTAGAAGATGGCATGTATTAGTCAGATTTTGTGAGAAAAAATGATGAAGAAGTTATCTTAAATATATATACTAACTTGAGGACAATTTTGAGTCTTCAAATCCATAAATTTGGCACATTACTCCATTTATTTAATTCATTTGTATTTGTTCTCTACAATGTGTTGTAGTGTTTAGTGTAATGATCTTGAAAATATATAACATTACATTTAAGCATGCCATGTTTATGCTATTGTGAGTGATACTAATTTAAATAGAATTCAGTTTTCAATTTTTTAAGTTATATAAAAATATGGTTGACTTTTGTATATTGACTGCATATCTTGAGACCTTTTAAAATTAATGTATTTCTCATAAATGTCATAGAATTTTTTTTACAAATATATGTCATCTAAGAATAAAGTCAGTTTAGCTTCTTACCTTCCAATTTGAATGGATTTTATTTTTTTTCTGCATTATTGTACTGACTAGAACCTAAAGTAAAACATTCAATAAAAGCAGTGAGAAAAGATATACTTGTCTTATTCCCAATCATAGGGAGAAATTATTGAATGTTCCTCAGTTGAATAGAAACTACAGGTTTTATTATGTGTGTGGGGATACCCTGTACTAGATAGAGAAATTTGACCTGTTATTTTACTGTTTGTATCTTGAATAGGCATTTATTTTAGTCAAATGCATTTTCTTGCATTTCTTTGATATACACATGGTTTTCCATCATTTGATTTACTTTGACTTCTTAAATATATAAACCAATCATAAATTGCTGTGATTAATTTGAATTTGTTTATGATATCCTCAACATTTGATAAGTAGGTGGATTTTTGGTAATAATTGTATTTAGAATGTTAGTATCTATCTACATTCATGAGAAAAATGTAGGTCTTTAATTTTATTTACTTATAAGACTTTTGTTTGACTTTGATGTCATGTTAATGCTATTCTTAAATTTTATTCTTAAAAATTAGTTGAAGCTTTTTTTATATATTTTATGTTCCTGAATGTATAATTGGTATTATTTCTTTCTTAAATAAATGATAGAATTTACCTGTGAAATTATCTGGGCCAGAAGTATTCATCACAGCAATTTCTTTTTATGAAGAATTCAATTTCTTCACATAAAATGTTAATTTTTTCTACATAATATTTGGCAGCTTGTGCCTTTCAACAGTTTTATTAATTTTATCAAAGATGTACATTTTATTGCCATGAGATCATTTATCCTATTCTTCATTATGTCTTTAATAACTGTATGATATATGGCAAAATCTTTTATTCTTTTTTAAATGATTGTTTTTCAGTTTATGTGAATTAATATAACAGAAAGTTAACTATCTTAAAATATTAAATTCAGTGACATTTAATGCATTCCCAATGTTATTCAACAACATCTTCCCTCTAATAAAAAAAAAATATCACTCCAGAAAAAATTCTGTATTCATTAAGTCATCACTCCCAACTACCACATCCCTAGCACCTAGCCACCACTCATTAGCTTTCTGTCTCTATGGATTGGCCTACTCTAGATATTTCACATAAAAGGAGTCATATATGTGATATTTTCTATCTGCCTTCTTGCCCTTAGTATAATATTTTTAAGGTTCACTCAAGTTGTAGCATGTATTAGTATGTCATTCATTTTTATAACAATAATATTTCATTGTATGTATATACCACAATGTGTTAATCCATTTGTCCATTGATGGATATTTGGGTATTTTCCACCTTTTAACTATTATAAGTAATGCTGCTGTTAACATTGGTGTACAGGTTACTGTGTGAACATATGTTTTCATCTTTCTTGCATATACCTGGAAGTGGAATTGCCAAGTTCCATGGTTATTCAATGTTTAACTTTTTACAAAACTGTCAACACATTTTCCACCATGCCTACATCATTTAACATTCCCATCAACAATGTAGGAGGGTTTCCATTTTTCCACATCCTCACCAATACTTTTTTATTTTTTTATTTTTTCTCATTTTATCTGTATTATAGTCATCATAGGGATGTGTGAAAGAGAATAAAATCTTGGGACTGCAAACTCACTATGCCGAAGAGATAGTTAAGCTTGGGAACTGAGTCATGCAGTACTGCCTTCTCCAGATAGCTGTAATTTCACAATGACATAGTCTTACCTTATGCCTAAGCCAGGTACTCAAAGGGATAGAAAGTCATATACCTTCCCCAGATGGCCTCTCTCACACATTATTCACAAATAAATTCCTTGTGAGCCCGTAAGTCTGCCAGGATAAATATTCCTCTATAAACCAGTTCTAAGTCAGAGTTCTGTTAAATCTCAAACTGATTATATGTTGATTATGAGCTTATCCTCACAGATACAGAACAAGGGCAGGGTCAGAAATCATCCTTCTGTGTACCTTGAGATGGAAGCATAATTGACTTTTTCTTCTACTTTTTCTTTTCATCTTCCCTTATCTTGTGTAAAATGTAAATTCACTGAGCACTTATTAGATCCTTACTAGAAAGTAACCATTTGCCTCACTGTCTTCTCTCTCTCCCTTTTCTCTACACTGCTCATTCTTTCCCCTTTAAATACTGAATTCCACAAACCATATACGGAAAAGCACAGGTAACAAATGTGACATGTGTTTTTCCCAGGTGCATCCTCAAACTTTAGTTCAATAAACATCTATTGATTGAGACTCCCATCTTAGTCACTTTGTGGCTAACAGGTGTAAAGCAGTATCTTACTGTGGTTTTGATTTGCATTCTTTTAATGACCAATGATGATAAACATCTTTTAATGTGCTCATTGTTTATTTTATATTTCTTTTGGAGTAATGTCTATTTGATTTCTTTGTATTTTTTAGTTGAACTGCTTGCCTTTTTGTTGTTGAGTTGTAAGAGTTATTCATACGTTCTGAATACTAAATCCTTATCAGATATATATATTGCACATATTTTATCTCATGTTGACTTTCTTGATTGTGTCTTTTGATACCCAGTGGTTTTTTAATTTGATGAAGTTTAATTTATCATTTTTTCTTTTGTTACTTATGCTTTTGTTGCTGAATTGGCAAGTCATTCTCAAATATAAGGGGGTAATGGTTTATTCTAATATATTCTTCTATTAGTTTTATAGTTTTAGCTCATATATTTAAGTAGTTAATCCATTTTCTTTGTGTACAAGTGAGGTAGCGGTCCAATCACTTTTTTTTTTTTTTTTTTTTTTTTGAGATGGAGTCTCACTCTGTCACCCAGGCTGGAGTGCAGTGGCGTGATCTCGGCTCACTGCAAGCTCCACTTCCTGGGTTCATGCCATTCTCCTGCCTCAGCCTCCTGAGTAGCTGGGACTACAGGCGCCTGCCACCATGCCCAGCTAATTTTTTTTTGTATTATTTTAGTAGAGACGGGGTTTCACTGTGTTAGCCAGGATGGTCTCGATCTCCTGACCTCGTGATCCACCCGCCTTGGCCTCCCCTAGTGCTGGATTACAGGCGTGAGCCACTGCCCCTGGCCCCAACCACATTTTTTTTTTTAATGTGGTAATCCAGTTGTCTTAACATCATTTGTTGAAAAGATTTCTCTCCTTACTGAATGGCCTTGGTACCCTTATCAAAAATCAGTTTGTTTAGGTTTATTTCTAGACTGTCAGTTCAGTTTTACTTGTTGATATGTTTATCCTTATGTCATTACCACAGTGTTTTGATTACTCTAGCTTTACAGTAAGTTTTGAAATTGAGAAGTATAGATTTACCAACTTTGGCTTTCTTTTCCAAGATTATTTTGGCTACTTGGAGTCCCTTCAAATTTCATGTGTATTTTAGTATATTTCTTCCTACTTCTGCTTAAAATGACATTTGGGTTTTGGTAGGAACTGCAGTGAATCTCTCCAATACTGCTTTTGTAAATGTTTGATTGAATTTTTCCACTGTACCATTTGACTCCTCTTTTATTATCTTTTTTGTTTTTTAAGTTTTTTTTTAGTGGTTACCGTGGAGATTGCAGTTATCATACCAAATTTATATGTCTATTTTTAATTGATACCAATTTAGCTTAAACAGAATACATTCACTCTGTTTCTATCCAGCTGCATGCCCCTTTATGTTGTTATTGTCATAAATTTACATTTTATACAACGTTTGTCCATTAGCATTGACTTATAATTAGTGTTTAACACATTTATCTTTTAAATGAAATAGTAAAAAAGGATGAATTACAAACCCAAAATATAATATTACCTTTTATATTTGTCATTGTGGTTACCATTACATGAAATCTTATTTGTATTTTTTTGTTTTCATTTATTTAATTATTTTCTTCTTGGGATGGAGTCTTACTCTGTCGCCCAGGCTGGACTGCAGTGGGGTGATCTTGGCTCACTGCAACCTCTGCCTTCCAGGCTGAAGCAATTCTCCTGCCTCAGCCTCCTGAGTAACTAGAATTACAAGCGCATGCCAGCGTGCCTGACTAATTTTTGTATTTTTAGTAGAGATAGGGTTTTACCATGTTGGCCAGGCTGGTCTCAAACTCCTGACCTCAGGTGATCCACCTGCCTCAGCCTCCCAAAGTGCTGGAATTACAGCCATGAGCCACCACACCAACCTGTATTGTTTTAAACAACAAATCTTTGTTTCAATGCACATGAGGTGCTTTTTATTTTTTCTTTGCTTGCGTTTAAGATTTTCTGTTTGTTAAGATTTGGTGTAGATTGCTATATGTTTTTTTTTCTTCCTTTGGGTTTATTGAGCTTCTTGGGTAAGTCATTATTAGAGATTAAATTTTTGTGTATCAGCAAAATTAACATTTTGAAATCTAATCCTCACTGTGATGGTGTTTAGAGGTGAGGTGTTTGGGAGGTAATGAAGTCATGATGGTGAAGCTCTCATGAATAACATGAGTGAGTGTCTCATAAGAAGAAGCTAAAGAGCTAGCTTGCTGTCTTTCTACTACATGAGGATACACTGCAAAGTCAGCAATCTACAACTGGAAGAGTGCCCTCACTAGAAACTAACCATGTTGGTATCCTGATCTCAGACTTGTAGCCTCCAGAATTGTGAGAAATAAATTTCTATGATTTATAAGCCACTCAGCTTATGGTGCTTTACTATAGCAGGCTAAAATGGCTGACAGTGATTTGAAAGATTCACTGACATCTAAGAATGTTTGGCTATTATTTTCTAAAATATTTTTGTAATTAGGCCCAATTCTTCTGTATAAATTGGTGATTCCAAAAATGTTTGTGTTTTCCCACTTGAAATTCCAAACTGATGATATATTATTTTAATTTTAGACATTTTCTATGTTTCATTTTAGATAATTTCTTTGGTCATGTCTTCAAGTTCACTCTCCTTTTTTTTTGCAACAGGTAATTTACCATTAAGTGAATTCACTGTATTTTTTCTCACACATTAGAGTTTTTACATCTAATTGGTCACTTGTGACCCTTTAAGCATATCCTCCTCAACTTGACTAACGTTTTTAATATTTCCCTTACATTTAATATTTCCCATATGTTTTTAAATTTATATGATATAGTAATAATTAATGTTAAAGTTTCCAAACTTTAACTAAATCTATATCTACTAAATCTATAACTGTACAATTTCTGAGTTAGTTTATAGAATGGTTTTATGAGTTGAATTGTGACACTCCCCCCTGCGGGAAAAAAAAAAATGTATATTGAAGTCCTAACTTTCAGAACCTCAGAATGTGACCTTATTTGGTAATATGATTATTGTATTAATAGATGTAATTAGTTAGGATGGGGTTATACTGGAGTAGATTAGGCCCCGAGTTCAAAATTAATTCTGTCCTTAGGAGAAAATGGCCATGTGAATACACAGAGAGGACACTATATGAAGCTGAAGGCAGAGATTGGAGTGATGAGTCTACAAGCCAATGAATGCTAAAAATTACAGATCATCATGAGAAGGTGGAGGAGAGACATGGAACATTACCAATACCCTGACTTTATATTTCTGATATCCAGAACTCAGAGGCAATACATTTCTATTATTTTAATTCACCAAGTTGGTAGTACTTTGTTACAGCAGACCTGGAAAATTAATAAAATTGGCTTTACCCCTTATTGTGTATTGTATTTTGCTGATTCCTCATTTTTTTAAAGATATGAGGTCTGGTCTTATTTACTTCTGTATTATTATTAATATTGAGACAGAGTCTTGCTCTGTCACCCAGGCTGGAGTTCAGTGACACAATCTTGGCTCACTGCAACCTGTGCCTCCTGGGTTCAAGTGATTCTCCTGCCTCAGGCACCCAAGTAGCTAGGACTACAGGCGTACAGCACCACGCCTGGCTAATTTTTGTATTTTCAGTAGAGACAGGGTTTCACCATGTTGGCCAAGCTGGTTGCAAACTCCTGGCCTCAAGTGATTTGTCCACCTCAGCCTCCCAAAGTGTGGGGTTACAGGTGTGAGCCACCATGCCTGGCCTTTATTTATTATTCTTAAAATATCTTATTTTTGTGTTGGACTCAGACTTACAAGTAGAAGCTGTTAAAGAGGTCAGCCTGTGTCTTTTGGCAATTGGTAATAGCATTTTTCTTTGGTCTCCTTCATTCTCTTTGGCCTCCTTCATTCTCTTTGCCAAAAGTTTACTATAATCTGTGACTTTTTCCTTATTTTTCTTTGTAAGCTATTTCTCCAGTGCAGTCTGGTGTTTGTGTTACAGGACATGTGGAGTAACATAACGTGGAATCTTGGACGCTTTGGTCTTAGGTATCTTACCTTCTTTGCTCAAGGTCTTTCCCACAACATATTGGCAGACATCCTCTTCTTTGGAAAGATGAAAAAAGTTTACAGATTCTGCTAGGTCTTTTGGACCCCAGCTGATGAGGTATTGTAGTATTATTCAGTACAGGAATATACTTCTCTTCCTTTTTTTTTACAATAACCAAATTGAGAACACTCAGATTAGCACCAACAATGCAACTCCAAACAGATTTTTACTTTCTTTAGCCAGTTCTTCGGAATCTATAACAAAAATGTTCCTTACTCAATAGCAGATGAAGATGGCCATAGGTCAAGGCACAGTGTTTCATGTGGAAACCTCACTTGTCATTCTCATTACTGATTCAGACCACATAACCCTTCCGTTTTTCACCCAGAGTAACAGCAGCAACTTCTATGGCTTTATGCTAATCATAAAAAGTAAAACATTTATGTTCACTATCCATGTCAGTGAGTTTCTGGCAGCCAGTGGCTGGGAAGAAAATATTCAGCTTCATCTTGAAGCAACTGATCACCTCTGAGGTGCTAAGAAAAAAAGATCTTTCTTATGGATTTTATTTTGCTAATTCCTAATTTTTGATTGGAGGTCAGACATTGCAAATTTTCCTCTGTTGGGGACTGAATATTTTTGTATTCCCATCATATTAGGATTTTATTGTGAGACATGGACAGTTACTTGGAAACAGTTTGATATTTTAGCATCTTGTTTTAATCTTTGGTAGATGGGTTCAGAAATACATTTAGTCTAGGGTTCCTTTTTTCCCGATTACTAAGAGAAGACCATTCCATTAAAGTACTCCCTGAATTATGAGTTTTTCTACTTTGTGCTGTTGGAAGGAGGCACTATTCTTCACCCTTTGCATACCCCAAGCAATGTTGCCATAATCCTGTCAGATAGTTTTTTTCTCAGCCTTGAATATTTTACTCACACAAGTGTTGTGTATTAGTCCATTTTCACACTGCTGTAAAGAACTGCCTGAGACTGGGCAATTTAAAAAGAAAAGAGGTTTAGTTGACTCACAGTTCTGCATGGCTGGGGAGGCCTCAGGAAACTTAAAATCATGGTGGTGGGTGAAGGAGAAGCAAGTACCTTCTTCACAAGGTGGCAGGAGAGAGAGAAAGCACAGGGAAAACTGCCACTTTTAAAACCATCAGATCTTGTGAGAACTCCCTCACTATCACGAGAACAGCATGGGGGAAACCACCTCCATGATCCAATCACCTTCTACCAGGTCCCTCCCTCAATACTTGGGGATTACAATTTGAGATGAGATTTGGGTGGGGACACAGAGCCAAACCATATCATTTGGTAACCAGTACTTAACTGAACATTCCCTGGAATTTTCTCTCCTGCAGTTCTCCCTTATTTGTGAACTTTCACCAGTTTTTGTCTGGCCACATGTCTCCAACAGACTAGCCAATGGTTCTTTGCATTGTTACTGATTTCCAAAAGCAACAAGCAAAAGAGGACAAGCCCTATTGTACAAGCACTCTTTGAGCCTCTTGGGTCACTTTTGCTACAATCCCATTGGCCTAAGCAAGTCACATGGCTAAGCCCAGAGTTAATGAATGAGGAGATTAAATTAGTGAATAGATGGAGAGAGAGGTGATTTATTAGAGGCCATTACAATAATAGTCTATCACACAGTAATTATAATAGCTGAATAACAAGTTCCAGAGACTATATTTATTTAATCCAATAAAAAGACCACATCTGGAATAGCAGCTGCAATGGAAGATACCATCTGGTATGACATACATTACTTTTCTCTTCTCCCAAGACTCATCTGTCTTTTGCAGATATCAAAAAGAAATTTTAAATGAAGGTATAGTGTAATGGGAATCACCACCTCTGCTTTTTCATAGTTTTCCAGGTGGTAATAGTCTCTATAATACCAAAAGTGATATAGTCTTGCATTTGGATTACTATTTTTATAAAAGAGGGTGCTCCAAATATATCTAATAAAATAAACATTTAGATTGTTAGAAAATTTATCATTTTACTTATAAAAAATTTTACTCATTGTAGCTTCCAAACATAGATTTTAGGTACAAACTTTCATGAAGTGTAGAAAATTTAAGTCCTTCTTTCAATAACATATGTCAGGTATCTCAAACTCTTTAAACCTATGCTCACTTTCAATAATCAATAACAATAAAAATCTTCTGAGTCATTTTATTAGCATCTTAAATTTCACAATATGTTAGTATGATGAAAGATTATAAATTCGATATATTTCTTATTCTATTTCCAGTTTTAAAAGCACTTTTAAGAGGAATACATGCTTTGTTCTCCTCCTGTTAAAACCATTTACTTAAATGTTTGAATGTTGCTGTTGTATCTTTAGAACTCTTTTCCTCTTGAGGATGATATCTATTTCTCAACCATTCTCAATGTCAGGGGTATCATTCCTGTCCTAATACTTAAATGTACTCTGCAAATATGTTCATTTCCCTGTTTTGTGACAAAGGAATCTGAAATAGAGTTTGTACTCAAATTTACCCTGAAATCAGCCATAAAAACTTAAGGCAAATATAAAATATAAAGTAAATATGAGAGGTAAAACTTCACTGCTACACTCTTAGGGTCCCTGACTTGGCCCAAAAATTAAATAGGCATGAGATAGATTAAAAGGACAAAAGCATACCAATTTAATATTAAGTTTTATGTGACATAGAAGCCCTCATAAGGAAATGAAGACCCAAAGAAGTGAGAAAATCCATATGATTTTATATTAGATTGATCAAAGAGAGGGAATTACAGAAAAGTAACTAAATTATATGGGGAAGCTTAAGGAAGATAAGAATTATTTTAACATGGTCTTTTTGTATAGAGTTTTCTCAGCTATGACTCCCCATAGAAGAATGTTTCTTTTCTCCTGGTACAGGGAGGGTGTCTTTCATATGGGAGTTTTTATCTCCTGTAGGCAAGAAAAAATAGTAGATTAAAATATTCTGTTTAAATCTTCTGTTTTTCAAGTGCCTTTGGCTCAAAATAATCTTTATACCAAAGTGGTATATTCTGGACGGCTTCAGAAGCCTGAATACAATGCAAAATTCAGGCTATTCTGTAAGTAGTAACAATTAAAGTTTTATGAATGAATGAAATGCAATATCTTTTAGAGAATAAGAAGAATGAGAAAAGAAAGCTGAAAACTGAAGTCTAAAGAATTGGTGAAGAAGTCTGAGAGACAACTCCGACGGACAGGGTGAAGTAGTAGCATATTGTGTAAACAAAGATGTAGGGAACCTTTAAACAGACTTGTATAGCCAAGGTAAATGTGGTCATATAGACCCCAACAGACTTCCAATTTGAAGATTTCTTACATCAGAGCATTTTTCAAAACATAGCTATGTATCTTTCGATGTACTTGTAAATTTGACGTTTGTTTCCAAGTTGCTGTTAAATTAAGCATCAAAAAGAAAGAAGTATTTTATTACTTCATTTATGGAAGGTTCATTGAATATATTTAAATGCTCATAATTTTTAAATCATATTATACATATACTTTTGTAATGCAATTCTAGTGAAAAACTATTCACTCAACATTTAAAAAAGAGACAAAATAGGATCCTTGGTTTTCCCATAGTTAATAAGTTCAGCAAAATTTTATTTATTGGGATCTTTCATAAATAATAATAATAACACACCAAGTATTTGTGTAGCTCAAAAACTTTTAAATACAAGTTTATAACATTGATATATATTATTTTAGCTACAAAAGCCGCCTTGGAAATCGTTAAGCATAACCACTTCTTTTTTTTCAGATGAGAAAAACCAGAACATGATACAGTTTCCTGTAACACCTCTGGTAACTAAGCCTTAAACTGGGCATGGACGTTGCCCCATGGACTACAACCTCTCTTATTTTCACTGCCTCAGTGACACTATTAGGCCAAACATATTTCTGGCTATTTTTATTACTTCAGAAATGTTCATCTGGTGACTCAGCAAAAACACTAATTATCTCATCTTCTTTCCCCATTTTGGAGAAGGACAAATTGAGAATTGACCATTCAAGAAAGATATAATAATAAAATAGAAATAAAAGTGCATAAGGATTTTCTTCATTTTCTAGAGCTCTTTTCATGACAAAATGTTTTTAATTAAAGATGAGTTAAATCAAAAGAATGGAAGAAATTAAATGAGACGCTTATTTTTTAACACCTGCTAACAGGTGCTAAAATCTGTTTGAATTCTCTGAATGATGATTTCTGTAGCCAAAATCTCATTATCATAAAACCCAAGATCAAAAAGACTGTGAAATACTGAGGCTGATTTAGTTTTCAAATGCAAAGCAGCAGCTGGATTAAAGCAAAAGGCTACTGGAAGAACCTGGAGAGACACAACTGACGTCTTTAGTCATCGGGTGCACTCTCAGACAATGAACAGACTGATTGGACATACAGAAATGGGAAAATTCATCATGTTCTTATTCTAATAAGTTTCATTTCAGGAAACTGATGAATGGCAAGCTGCAGCAGGTTATTCTTTTACTCAGCAAAGAAAATACAGAGGTGATTGATACTGGGAGGACATAGGTAGAAACAAAATGCTTTTGTTAAGATGATATTTACTCTAAAATAATGCCATATATAAAAGTTTTATCCAAGAAAAGTTCTTGTACAATACATATATATCTATATTTACATATAAATATATACATATGTCTACATAAATGTAGATACATAAGTATGTACCTGTATAGCTACATGAAATACATATTCATATATACCTATATATGTATGTGCATGTATATCTACATAACATACATATGCATATATACAAAAAAAGGTAATTGAAACAAAAAATGCTTTTTCAAAAGTTGAGATTGATATACTCTCAGCTTTGATAAAAGTCTAATATAAAATATACTATTAAGGAAAAAATTCACTCTACCTCAAAAGAGTTTTTAAATGCATTCTCCATTATGCCACACAATATTCTAATGATCACCTTTCAATTTATTGCTAAGAGGATTCTTTGCCTCTTTAAGCAGGAACAATTCTATCGAAGTATAGAATATCTTAGGAACAAATTACACATAGCTACTTAAAAAAGAAAGAGAGAAAGAAATTAAAGCTGCTGCTCCATGTAATTGCAAGCTCAAGTATTATTGTTATTATTATAGTTGTTGTTGTTTTCTGGTTCTGGATCTTGTTATTTAAAATAAAAGAATGAATTCTGCACAGCCCAGGAAGTAATAAACAAAGTGAAAAGACATCCCATGGAATGGAAAAACATATTTGCAAACTATCCATCTGACAAGGGATTAATAACCATAATATATATGGGTAAGATAAAAGAGACTTTTGGCACTGTAAGAAATGGGGCACACACACATCTGTAAGTATCAATTATTATTATTAATGTTTATTAAAAATGTGGAGACTATACTAAAGGTGATAATTTTTAGACCATTACTAAATGTTATAGACATAAAATTGTTTTTTCTCCTTAGCTGTTGTTTTTATGTGCCTAATATTGCCTAATAATTGCTGTTTTGTTTTCTAAAAATATATACTGCATATATATTATAAACATATGAAATAAAATATACATATTTAACAATAAAATAGTATGTACTCTGCAGAAAACATAAGAAAATGCCAGAAAGGGCAGATTTTCTAAAATCACTAACTACTCAGCTAAAGATTTTCACGGTTAAAACATGTGACATATATCTACAGTTATTTTTTGCATTTTTCCCCATTTAAGCAATAATTCTAAGTTCATATACTGAATAACCATTTTTCTTCAATATTTAAAGAGAAATTTTTCTCATAACCTACTTAATTTTAAATAGATGCATTTCTATTATTTAGAGTTTTCATCTTATATTTTTTCCTATACCAACTACATGCTATGCTATTAGGCTTATAGAAAATTTAGAAGCTGATTTCATATTGAGTTGTATAAGTTGTCTTTTCTTCTCCTATTTCAATGTTCCTTGACTGGTGTTATTAGTTATTCTCACATGTAAACTTCTCAATCCTTTTATTAACTTTAAAAATTCTGTCTTTATCCTTTCTGTCTGATTAAACACATTCTCTTGATTTTCTTCACGAAGTAGGCATAGATTATTGTAACCATTTCTTTGTCAACCTATGAAACTCAATTAGAGGCACCCATATAATTTAACATTTTTATAAGCCATGATAAAAAGGAAAATAAAATGGGTAAAAAGAAGTATAATAATATATTTGATTTAAACAAATACATCCACAATATTATCACTTTAACATCTAGTTAAGACAAAAATTATTCAGATATTTTACATGTTTTTGTAGCAAGTATTCAAAATTTGGCATGAATTTTATACTAACAGCACTTCCCAATAGGGAATAACCACATTTTAAGTGCCCAATGATCACATGTGGGTAATGGTTACAGTATTGGGCAGCAAGGTTCTAGGCACTGATTATAATAAAACAAAATAAAAGAGGGTGACGTGTGTCTTAGTCTGTTGTATGCTGCTATAACAGAATACAACAGACTCGGTAATTTATAATGAACAGAAATGTGTTTGGCTCTTAGTTCTGGAGGCTAGGAAGTGCAAACCTGGCATCTGGTGAGGATCTTTGCATCACATCATCACATGGTGAAAGGTGGAAGGGTCAAGAGAGGGCAGGAGCTAGAGCAAAAGATTGAATGTGCAGTCTCAGAGCTTTCATAATCAGCATTAATTCATTTATGAGGGTGGAGCGCTTGTGACCCAAACATCTATCATTAGTCCCCACCACCCAACACTGTTGTATTGTGGATTAAGTTTTTAACACATGCTTTTTGAGGGACACAACAAAACCATAGCAATACAGAAATTAAACACATATGAAGAAACTAAAATAGGATAACAGGTGGATAGTAACCAGAAGTGTAGAGGCAGGCATTCCCAATCAAATAAAATCTAGTGTAATATCATTGAGAAAAAAAAAGGCATTTAGTAGTTTTGAGAAATAGGAGGTAGGGGTGGGGTGGTCACTGTGGCTGTGGCTGAAATGTGCTGCTAGATGAAATGGATGGATGAAGCAAGGAAAGGTAGTAAAAGCCAGTTCAGTAGGGCCTCCTCAGATTTTATTCTGTTTTCCATGGAGAGCCACAAGAGAGGCATAAGCAGGAAGATTACATGATGTGCTCTGTGATTTAGAAAACAGAAAACCACATGATGGCTGCTGAGCAATGAATGGACTACAGTGTTGGGAGTGGAAAAGCAGGAGAGAGCTGAGGGTAAAGCCAGGGAAACCATTAATGGTTTGTTTCAGTAATCCAGGAGTTAGAGATTCGAAACTTGAAAGGACTGGAATTGGTGAGAAATGGTTGGATTCAGGATATAATTCAGCAATGGAACTTGGACGACTTACGAATAGATTGGTTATAGGTTGTGAAGAGGAAAGATGACACTACGATGACTGCTAAGGTAGGAATGCATGTTGATGCTATTTACTGTGGCAAGGAAACTTGGAGAACAAATGTAGAGAGATAAATTAGTAGTTACATTTTGGACGGTTAAATCATTGAATGTCTTTTAGTTGGAGAAGCTATTAAAGGTTATAAGTCAAGGGAAAATGCTAGATTAGAATTTTTTAGTTAGGATTTATGGGCCAATGAATGGCATTTAAAAATAAGGAAACTGATGTGATTATTTATGATGAAAAAACTATGTTAGACAAGAAAGTGTTTCAGAACCAAGCCATGCTGTAATCTGACATTTAGAGGCCAGGCAATGGAGAAAGAAAGATTCAAGGACAGTGACAAAGAACAGCAAGTGAAGGAGAAAGAAAATAAGCTTTAGGTAATATCAAAAAGTCTAGAGATTTCTGTATTGCATGGGTTAAGAGTGGCAAACACTAAACTGCTGAGGAATTAAGGACACTAAATGTGGCTGGGCACAGTGGCTCATGCCTGTAATTCCAGAACTTTGGGAGGCCAACGCGGGTGGATCACAAGGTCAGGAGATCCAGACCATCCTGGCTAACACGGTGAAACCCCGTCTCTACTGAAAAAAAAAAAAAAAAAAAAAAAGCCAGGTGTGGTGGCGGGCGCCTGTAGTCCCAGCTACTAGGGAGGCTGAGGCAGGAGAATGGTGTGAACCCGGGAGGCGGAGCTTGCAGTGAGCCAAGATCACGCCACTGTACTTAGGCCTGGGTGACAGAGTGAGACTCTGTCACAAAAACAAAAACAAAAACAAACAAACAAAAAAGAACACTAAATGTAAGCATGATCATTGATTTGGGCAAGATGTAGGTTATTGGTGACGTTTACTAATTCAGAAGAGTGTGCTGAAAAGTTAATGAAAAGTGAGGAAGTAAAAAGAGTAAGTGTAGACAGTTTTGTTGATATGTTTCCTATAAAGGAGAGAAGATAATTTGAGCAGGAGATTAGTGGAGGATTAAAAAAAAAGCAAAGTGTTTGATTTGTTCATTAGTGTATTTCTTTAAAATTAGTGATACCGAGACATGTTTACGAACTGTGATTGGTAGAAAAGAATAAATTAACCATGTAGAAGAGAATGGGATAATTGAAGAAGTGAAGTCCTTTAGGGTACAACAGCATATGGGAACCAGGCCTCATATAGAAACAGGAGCACTTCGTGATCACAACAGGGATGACAGAGTACAAGCAGGTAGGTGAAACTGTCATTAAGTTAATTAATTGATGTGGTATTGTATGCATTTTTGTAGGAATTATGTAACAAATTCATCCACTGATACTAAATAGGGAAGACATTTTTTGAAATGTGTAGTCATTCTTGAGAATGGGAAAGGGAATTTCCTGAAGCAGTGATATGATTATCAAGCAGTATTGCTGTGAAATTAGCAAGCATGGCTCTGTAATTTTTCTCCAGTACCGTTCAGCTGCTGTGGATCAATGTGAATCAGCAGATGGCTCCGTATAAACAGTATTGGGCTTTCATCATTGAGTAAAAGGGAAAATGAGGGGCATGGGAGGCCGAGATATTTGCAAAGGCAGTAAAGATCCTCTTCTTTGCATTTCTTCCTTAACCTTACTGTTTTTCTCTTCTGCCCATGAGGTGTCAGCTAGAAGATCACTGACTCTGTAATTCTGCAGCCAGTAGACCATAATATGATGAATCTTTACTGGACATATTGCTGTGTCATGACCCCCGTTATGGAAAAATGTGCCTCCTCAAATTCATGTGTCAAAGCCCTAGCACCCAGTGTAGCTGTATTTGGAGATGAGAACTCTACAGAAGCAATTAAAGTTAAATGAGGCCTTAAGGGAGGACCTCTGATCTGCTAGAATTAGTGTCTCTATGAGAAAAGACACCACAGAGCTTCCTTTCTCTCTCCCTGTGCACACACTGAGGAAAGTCCACGCAAAACCATAACAAAGAGGTGTATGTCCACAAGCCAAGAAAAGAACCCTTGCCAGAAATGAATTGACCAGCACTATGATAATGAATTTCCAGCTTCCGAATTCGTGAGAAAATAAATTTCTGTAGTTTAAGACACTCAGTCTGCAGCATTTTGTTATGGCAGCCTGAGCTGACAAACACAGTCCCTTTTTCTCTTCTCTCCCAGAAAGGTCAAAAAGGGTATTTGAGATGGTACCATAACTTGTAGGAGGAAAGCTAAGTTGGCAAAATTTTACAGCATTTCTTTTTGTTATTTTTTCACTGAATCTATTAAAAAAGAGGAAATGGGGCAAAGTTTGAAAACTTTTGATAAAGCTTTTATCTCCCGCAAAAGGTAGTTATCTCCATTTAACAGGTGAGAAAACAAGAGCCTTAGGAAGGTTATAAAATTTGATTAAAGTTATGTGTTGACAACAAAAAACTGAAGTAATGTGTCAGGGGTCTGGGAAATCTTTAAACATGACAGGATTAAAGCTTATGCTAACTAGCAATACTAAGATTTTACAGGTAAAATAAAGACAGTTGCAAATATCTCAATTTGAGCAAGCCTCTTGGCATTTCTGTGGGTTAATGAGTTAAACAGACGGCCAAGGTGAACACCATATCACCAAATGGGGCATTGTGTAGTCAGGAATGTGTAATTGCCAGAAGAGGTATAATGCCATTATTCACGCTCCTGGAAGGTAACCTCAGAACTCATGAATTTTCCAAGTGAGAGAGTGTTTTTGTTATTCATGGTGGGCCCCTTGGACCACAGGAGGTAGTTGATGCTAACCAGGTGACTCAGGGTTTCCTGGAGCCACATCATATCAGTCCAATCTCTGTACAGGAGTTTTTGAATATTGAGTTCAAGTACATACACAATAAATCAATTGATCATAGATAGATAATAAACTCTTAATAAAACTTGAGACACCAAAGCTCAGGTGAGCTGCACAGGTTTGTAATGTCTTATGCATATCATTTCAGATCAATGGCTGGATGATAACACATCTTCAGAATGATGGAAGCTTTGCTTTGGGAACCCTTGCAGACTGCACCCTTTGTGTTCCTTCCCTTGACTGATTTTTTTTTTCCTCGAGAGACAGAGATTTTTTTTTTTTTTCCTCAAGACGGAGTCTTGCTCTGTCTCCCATGCTGGAGTGCAATGGCATGATCTCGGCTCACTGCAACCTCCACCTCCTGGGTTCAAGCAATTCTCCTGCCTCAGCCTCCTGAGTAGCTTGGATTACAGGCTTGCACCACCATGCCCGGCTAATTTTTGTATTTTTAGTAGAGACGGGGTTTCACCATATTGGCCAGGCTGGTCTCGAACTCCTGACCTTGTGATCCACCTGCTTCGGCCTCCCAAAGTGCTAGGACTATGGGCGTGAGCCACTACCCCTGGCCTCTTGACTGATTTTTAATGTATCCTTTTCCTGTAATAAGTGTAGCCATTAGTCTAATAGGTTTTAGTGAGTCCTGTCTTTCAGAACTAATGAATTTAGGAAGAATTCATTAGTCTTTGTAATGAAAATTATTGAACCTGAGAATGATTTGGGGGAAACTCTTGAACTTACAGTTGGTATCATAATATAGGGTAATCTTATGTGGACCCTTCCCTCTGACTTTATAGTTGGGACTCAACTTCTTGAAGTTAAGAGTCAGACATGAACTTACTTGGCCATCTGGAGGACTGTGCCAATAACTTCACAGTTCGACTAACTCTCCATAGAGTTAAGAAAGCTTGAGTTAGATGTCAGGAAAAAATAAAATATTAGTTCAATTTAGATTACACTTTTCTGCAGCATATCCAAGTAGTGATATGTAGAAAGCAATACTAAAGAATTAATATATCCAGTTCTTGAGTTCAAGACAGAGATCCCAGGGATGTGAATTTGGTTGTCTATAAAACATAAATTATATTTGGAAACTTATGGGAATGGCAACATTCAAGACAAAATTATGAAGAAACAGTTACCTAATTACTTTTGGAGGTTCATTCTGTCACATGAGAGGTGAACCAGTGTTTCATTACAAAAAAAAAAAATGTAGCATGGCTAAATAAATTTTAGAAATTAAAAAGATAGTACTTGATCTTTTAGAGATTCATAATGAATGCTAGTGGATTATATGTTCTGAAAAGCTATTCTCTAATATTTAACTTTGGTTCTTTGTTTGAAAATATGACTTTGGAAACATAGTTATTAAATATTATGTTATTTTGCTAAGGCTACCATAACAAATTAATTTCCTCACAGTTCTGGAAGCTAGAAACCCGAGATCAAGGTATTAGCAGGTTGGCTTTTTCTAAGGGCCTCTCTCCTTGGCTTGTAGATGGTCACCTTCTTCTTGTTTCTTCACATGTAATATGTTGAGAGATGCAGGGGAAAGGGTGTAGAGAACACATATTTTCAAAGCATATGCTCTTTTTCTTTTCTATTATCATTACAAATAAGGGTTAGCTATTATATTTATCTGGAAATACTACTTAAAACAATTGCTTTGGTGATAATAATTATAGCAATAGAAAACTCTAAATTACAATTTTTTATCATCCTCAGGTACAATGACATTCATTTAAATTCTGGTCTACAAACCAATGATTGTGTAACAGTTTCCTTCTGCTTAGTTATTGTGTTCATTTGTTGTCCAGAGTACTACTAAAACTAATGCTAATGTAGTCTTCCAGCAATACAGTTTCCTTTAAACAATGGAATCGGGAAAACCTCCAGAGAAGTTTGAATCATAATTATTGCCCTTATGTAATGTTCTTCATAATACCTACCTTAACTCCCCTCCAAATTTTTTACTTCAGAATAATCAGTACTTATCTCCTATGCAAAGCTGCAAGGTCTTGAGGATGTGATCTGAGTCTTATGTATAGTTACATCCATTACTATAATAAATATTCACTGTTAAGTAAATAAATACAAAATATTGGCAATTGAACTTTTTCTATCTTCAAGTCATCCACACCTTGTTGTGAGGACTGACTCGTAATAGCCCATGTAAGGAATATCAGAACATCATGATGAAATAATTTTAGGTTTCTGATTTTAAAAATATAAGCTTGATGTAAAGGTTAAGGAGAATTCCTACCTTATACATTTAATATAATTAGATGGAGAAGGAACGTAATCGTGATGGAAATAGTTGAAAAAAATTGAATGTGTATATATATGTATATATATATATGTTCAGAAAAATAGATAATTTTGTGTTATATTTTCAACTCACATAAAGTATGTGAATAAAACTGCCTGATTTAGAGCATGGAGCTGCAAGTCAAATGAGAATAATTTGTTATTAGTTAACTAGGGAATCATTGACAGTTGACACACAGGTGAATTTAAAGAACAGTTATAGTGTTAATTAAAACTAATGAGGACTTATTTTTTTAAAAGGTGATGTTTGAAGTAGGAGTTATCCAAATCAGGTGATGGAACTGATTGATCTATTAATAGACTGAATGAATCATTCATTTGTTCATTCAAAAATATTTAATGAGAGAATTCTAGGAAGTGGAGACTGGAGATGTAGCAGGAATAAAAAAGATGAGATTTTTACCCTCACATAATTTATATCTGATTGGGCCTTATGGATAAATTAATAAGACAATTAAAAATATTACTTGTTGGGAAGGCAATAAACAAATGGATTATATAAGTATTTATTTGGTGAAAGATATTCTAGACAAGTAGTCAGAAGGAGCACTCTGTGAAAGTGACATTTATTTGATCTCAAAAAGCAAAATAGTAAGCCTCATAAAGATTTTGAAGAAGGGAATTGATTGAACTGCTGTGTAAACACTACCTCTCTGTGACTGTGAATTAGATGTTTACCACGCGGAAAAGGAAACTTGTCACTATCAAAAATGACCAACTTATGCAGTTAAACAACAAAACAGAACCAAAACACACACACACAAGAACGTCTCATCAGTATAAAATACTAAGCATTTATTTAGCTCAGAATTCTGTGAATTCTGGGTCAATGGATCTAGGCTGGATTTGGTTCAGAGGTAGGCTCTGCTCCACCTGTCCCTCCTCTTCCTGGGACCAGCAGGTGAGGCTAAGCATGTTTTTATGATGACCTTGACAGAAAAGCAAATGAGTAAACAAACATTCACAAGCACGTTGCAAATTTAATCCCTGCTGTGTCTGAAGACGTCCTGTTATCCGAAGTCACTCATGTTGTGAAACCCAATGTCTAGGACTGAGTAAGTATACTCCTCCCATGGGGATGTATGAATAGTTCTGAGAACAAAAATAAAAGTTTGAGCATCCTTTGGCACTTAAGGGTAGTCCATATGTACCTTTTATCCTACCTTCACTACTTCTGATTTTTTTTTTTTCTTATCAATGTAAATGCACATAGATTGTAGCCACAAGGGAAGCAGGAGTGACCACATGAAGCCATAGCCACCGGCACAAACAGAAGATGGGGCACAAATAGACCAGCCCTATTCTCAGTACTGAATAGACTGCAAGAACATAGCATTTTCTTTACCAGTGTAATAATTGGTCCAAACTAGGTGTTCTAGAGGCCTCAAATTTTTAATGTGTAACATAGTTTAAATTTATATTGAGGAACTCCCTGACTTATTCTGACTTAGTTATTATTTCTTCATTTAGTAATAAGAAACTATTATTCACCAAGTATTCTAAAGTATCATTGGCTTTGAACAGAAAAATAGATAATTTTATGTTATATTTTCAGCTCACATAAAATCTGTAGTTTAATTGGTGAACTTTTGAACAGTTTATAACAGCTGAAATTATTAATTGCTAATATTGATATTTTTGCAGCTATAAGGAGGCTAATGTGGACATAAGTTGTAAAGTTGCATGCTCAATAAGTTTATGGCTTTAAAATCTAAGAGTTAATGAATGCTATAATAGGTTAGTGAAGATGATGTACAACTCCAAATATTAAATGATTAAGTAGTGTTCTCTTTTTTAAGGCTGCAAAATCTCAATGGAGTTGTAAGCCAATGTTACTCAACACTCAGGAATCAAGTTTAATATATGGAAAACAAAGCTATATTAGTAGATCATTTCTAAGGCTGTCGTTAAGGTAATTTTTAGCTCTGAAGACTATTCCAAGTCTCATTGTAGGAATCCAGACCTGAAAAAACTAGACAGTGGAAGTACCAATTAAAGCCACAAGAGGGTAGTCTTCCCACAATGAAAGCAGTAATATGTTTTTGTTTCCCTTATGTCAGCATTACATTATTAAAATTCAAATTTTAGAGGCCGTCCATTGAAGGCAGAATTTATGACCTATAATTTTTATAGCCACAAGTATTTAAAACTGTTTTAAGATGGACTAACATAAAAAATAAGTGGAGATGAACCATGATATATTAGTAAGCAAAACATGCTGTTTGAGCAGTTATGATTTTGTCTGGATAAGTAATATTTTTCAGGTGTAACCAGTTTTCAAAGAATAGTGTATCTGTGGAATGTGTGAAGAAAAACAGGATGCTCTTGAACCATACGTAGATTCTTTAATTTTGAGTAACAGAATAGCCTCTCTTTAGAATAATCCTCCAAATTTTCTCTTATTTTTTTACTGACTGTGAAAGGTTTTGCCTTTCATTCTGTTCAAGTGCTTGGCTAAAAATATTTAACAAGGTATGTACTAAGGAAAAATTTTTTTTTTTTTTTTTTTTTGAGACGGAGTCTCACCCTGTCAGCCAGGCTGGAATGCAGTGACGCGATCTCTTCTCACTGCAACCTCTACCTCCTGAGTTCAAGCGATTCTCCAGCCTCAGCCTCCCAAGTAGCTGGGACTACAGGCTCACGCCACCACACGTGGCTAATTTTTGTATTTTTTTAGTAGAGCCACGGTTTTGCCATGTTGGCCAGGCTGGTCTCAAACTCCTGACCACAGGTGATCCACCCTCCTTGGCCTCCCAAAGTGCTGGGATTACAGGCGTGAGCCACCACGCCCAGCCAAAAATGTTTATTCTTTTGTTGTCTTTAAAAGTTTAGCAGTGCAGTGTGTGAAAGATCTTTTGCAGTATAAAAGAGGAGACAAGAATTCTCATCCCAAGTTTGTTACTAATTAACCAAGCAGTATAATTGACAGAAACCAATATATTCTCAGTTACTCTCTCAGTTGTTTGAAATGTAAAACAAAGAGTTTGAGGAGGTATACTCGGAGATGTTTCTTTGACTTTCCCGCCATTCTTTCCCCTAACATTGGTATATCCTCTTTATGAAGAAAACCGTAAAGAACAAGAGTTAATTCATGCTGCATCTGATTCATCTCTGAGCTAGCATTGCTTTGATAAAGGTACTGTTTCTTTGTGGAGTAGATTTAAATGCCAACTGATTTCAAACCAATAGTGCTTTAAAGCCCCTTTACTTGTCTTATTTTTTCACTGCTCCTTAAATTTCTCGTTCAAACCCTGAAAGTACATATGAATCAGGACTTTAGATCAAAGGTAAAATAAGTGTTTCATAACTGCTTTCTTCATAGCTCAGAAACTATCCCATGGATTGTACTTAGTAAGAGTAAATTTATGTTATAATCTATTATGCCAGTCCTTGCTCAAAGTCTACAGTTAGCACACTAAATAATGAATTTCTCTTTGTGAAAAGTTGAGTAAGAAACTGCCCATGGGGGGCTATCTGGTAGTGATATTGAACAACCCTATTTGCTGAGGGTCAAGGCAACCATTTCCATGAGTGTTCTTTTTATCAGCAGGTGTGATGACAACAAAAGACAATTCAAGAATGACCTTTCCCACTCTAAGGAACATGATTCTTCAGTCAAGGATGTGCAAATAGCTGTGCTCCTTGACTGGAGCTTCAAAACAGTATCTCAAACTCAATTCTAATTAGCTATAAAACAGCTATTTATCTGGCAATTATGTTGTTACACAGGTGTGTTGCTGCTGGAAGAACCATTCCACCACTCAGCTCAACAATGTGCATATGTTCATCTTGTTTGACTTGGTTTATGATTATATGCCGTAGTGCTGCCAAATAAATTGTTTTCAAAATGTTAACTACCTTATGCAGAAGGTTGGTTTGCTATCATTTTAGTATATGACTTTGCTTCATTCATTAGATCATTTCTGTCCTTTAAATTTTCCCAAACACAAAACTGAACAGAATTCCAATCCCTCACTCCCTGTGTGGTGAATCTCAGTGTAAAAGTGGATAGAATGAACCATTCTTTACAAGATAAAAATTTAGCTTCTCCCCATTCCTCTTATTGCTTAAGGCTAAAGAGGCAGAGAAAATAAAGTTAACAGAAGGAATATAGGGATGTAGCATATCAGGCAGGTGGCTAAAGCAATTCTACAACACTTTATGGATTCATAGAACAAGAAATTGAGGCAAATGACCAGGGATTTAGATGCCTCTGCCTCACTGACAATAGCATTGTTAGGTGGTGGTACTATTGCAATCACTTTCAGCTATTTTTCTTACCAACAGGCAAAGGACTAAATAAAGCATGCAGGCAGGGAACTAATATTTACTTAATCCTAACTATATGCCAGATGCTCACTCAGAGCCTCAAAACAAGCCTGAAAGGCTGATGTCATTATTTCCATTGTTCAAATGAGGAAACAAGGACTTAGAGAAATTGAATAATTTGTCAGAGTTCACATACCTCATTAGTGCCAAGGCACGAATTTCAACCCAAGTATGTGTTACTCAAAGATCAAGTATTTAAAATCATTTTTCAAGTATTCTAAGTTCCTTCTCAGAAATTAAGGAAAAACAAAGCCTCCCTGATGTACTTTTATCTTTTCCATACCATATTTCTTGGTCTAGAAGTCTTCAGTGACATTTTTCTCTTGTTACTGAAGAGAATAGCAAATTCTTTGTCTGTGAAAATTGTTGTTAAATCACCTAACCTGTTTCAACAAGGCCTCTTTTTCAATAGCATATTTCTCTTTTTTTCTCTTGCCAGGGAAAATAAAAAATGTTTCATGAATATTCAGAAAGAGATGTTCTGATAGCTACTATCAGTCACCTATAATGCAATATTGAATGAAAACAAGGACTTACAGCATTGTGAAAATAAACTGAAACTGTGGAAAAAAAAACAAAAGATACACAATACATTGTATTGGTATTCAGAATGCCTATAGTCCTTTGGCTCAATTCTCATAGATGCATAAAATCATATTTCAAATCAGCACATTAAAATTCTCTGACTGAGACAATATATCTTTATCAAAAATCTTTTAGTAACAAACTTTAAAGGACACTGTGGATATAATAGCAAAATCTGACATTTTCTAAGTCCATTTGATATTATCTTCTTCAAAAAGCAATAAAGAGTAATCATAACAAAAATATAAAGCCATTAATAAGATTTAATGTAATAACAAAATACACATGTGTCAGAGAAAATGAGAATGAACATCAGTAAATTCAGAGCTCTTCATTTTAGCTAGTGCCTCAGAAGGATGTTCCTTTCAATGACAGCTTGCATTTCACTTGCACATTTGAAAAAAAAAAGATATTTACATTTTAGGAAAATGGGATAAATACATTCATATTCTCTTAAACATATTTTCATACTTTTAATGAAAACCAAATGTATTATAGATAGAATAGATTTGGAAAATATTGTTTTCAATTCTGAACACAGTAAGTAAGAAGTTAAAGCATTTTCAATGCTTCTTCAAAGATTATTTTTTCCCAAAAGTTTGGTAACAATAAGTCTTCTTTATATTCACCAATCAGCAATTACCTCTACCTCTTGAAACAGGTCAGTTTTCCAAAGAATTTTGGTCTGACTATTCAAAACATATTGAGTAAATTATATGCTGTCACTAAACATACACATATACATAAACAAACACACACAAACATATGTTTAGGTTTGTCACTTGATAGTATAAAGGCTTGACATTCAACCTACCTTATACCTGAGTAATTAGAGAATTTTGAACCATTTTTTCCTGCGTCCTGGGATTTTAAAGTCTCCTCAGGTGATTCTAATATGCCACCCACATTGTGTACCACTACTTAACCCTTGTGTTCTTTAGCAATCAATTCTCTATTGACTCCCATGGCACCTGAGCTCATCCATTTCAGAGGCTGCAGGTGAAAACTGTCCCGGACCTTCCCTAAGGTCCAGTCAACAGCTGAGGAGATGCCACACTGTCCACCTACACTATATGACAATGGTTAGATTGGCCAATGAATGACTGAGTAACCCTCTTAGAGTTGGAGGCTTTTATTCCTGCGAAAACAAGGAAAGGATCCAAAATACCTGGTTTACTCCATTCCACATCTGTTCCAGTGTCTCTCATCCCTATAATTTTGTCTCATACTTTAATTGGATTCTGTCGTAGAATTTATCAAAAATTCCAATTGTTTTACTCATCTTCCTGTCATATTGGATGTTCTCTCTTATGATACAGTATAATCCATAAAAGCAACCACATTTTTTTTTCAATTCCTGATGCCTTCAGATGTTGCCAAGAACACAGTAGGCCTCCAGTGAACACATTTTGTTTTCATAAATGAATGATTACATAAAAAGGTTGCAAAGAAAGAGACATTAGGATAGGTGGCCTCCCAGAAGAGCAAGGTCTTCTGATTTCCTTCCCATGAATGCATTAGGTAATAGGAGTGTGCAGCAGTGACAGGAAGGAGTTTGCTCAGGAAGGCCCTGATGGTATCCCCTGCTCTCACAGCTGGGACCTCAGCCCATGTTAAGGGGTCTTGAGAATCATATTTTAAATTTTAACATGTATCCTTTTAATGTACTCTAATTTAAACAGCAGGTGGTTGCGGCTATTACTTTTGCCTTAGGAAAATTCATGAAGTGAAAGAGTCAATCATGTAGGTCAAACACTAAGATCAAAACATAATCCTTTAACATCTCCCCAAGCAGTTGGAATACAGGCTCAGAATTTTCAGTAGACCATCCCCATGGATCACACTATGAAAAATATGGGTATATTTCTGGGAATGTTAAACAAGATCTATTGTTTTTAATATCCCTAAACATAATATATGGATGGAATTTTTAAAGAATCATATACAGTAGGATATAAGCAGTAGGTGGTATGGGTCTGTTGTATAAGTGTGCACGTGTGTGTGTGCATGTGTGGGTGTGCCTGTGTCGGTGTATGAGTTTACTAATATATATAAATAATTGTTTTATTTGCTGTATGTATATATTAATATGTTTGTGTACAATATATATAATTGGCTTTGATATACTACGTATTCTGACACATTACACGTTTGTTCATATTGTACAAACAAGGAAATTAAACGTACAAATGCTTAAATATGCTATTTAATGTCACAACAAAGAGGAGTAAAAAAAATTTGTTCAAAATCACAATTATAGTCTTATTGCTGTTATTTTACAGTCCTTTTCTTTAAAATTATGCAGAAAAATTACCCAAAATATATTTCATCAAGAAAATATGTCAAATCTTGCATTGACAAACAATAGGATACATAATTTCACTGCCTATCAATCAACATAGCCCAGTATCTAGAAGTAAATCGAGAAAACAATCATTTTAGGCTTAATCTTATTTGTATAAAGAAATATTCACTAACAAAAATATTTTAAACTCTCATGTAGTATTTATTTTGTAGTATCTTATATATTAGAAAAAATTTGTTTATTATATTAGAATATACAAAATTAAATAAACTAGGGATTATTTTTCCGTTAAAGAAAACCTAATGACTTCTTGTGTTGTTTTTGCAACTTGGTGTTATATTCGTCACTTTTTTTTTTTTTTTTTTTTTGAGACGGAGTCTTGCTCTGTCACCTAGGCTGGAGTGCAGTGGCACAATCCTGGCTCACTGCGACCTCCGCCCCCCCGGGTTCAAGCGATTATCCTGCCTCAGCCTCCCGAGTAGCTGGGACTACAGGCGCTTGCCACCACTCCCAGCTAATGTTTTGTATTTCTGGTAGAGACGGGGTTTCACCGTGTTAGCCAGGATGGTCTCAATCTCCTGACCTCGTGATCTGCCCGCCTCAGCCTCCCAAAGTGCTGGGATTACAGGCGTGAGCTACCATGCCTGGCCTATTTGTTACTTTTAATGAAAAATGAAAGTAAGTGGAGGTAAACAGATATAGAAACTGATGGTGGAAGATCCCAGAATGATGGAGTTACTACCAAAACCAAATATTCTCTAGTAATAGTAAAACTTTTGTAGATAAAATGTTATTCTATAAGTGGAAAAAACACAACTATGATATTAATTCTTTGGAAATTATGATTTAGTCTGTTATCAATAATTAAAGAATGCAAATAAATATATATAGTAGCAATGGATTAAAATGGCTGGTATAAGTTTGTACTTCAAGTTACTTAGAAATAGATGCCCTTGAAGAAATGCAGTATATTTCTGCAAGTAAGTAGGTCAACTTGGGGATAAAATACTAATGGCAGCATGCTTAGACAAATCTGGTTATGGCACAATATCCATAACTTTTATACTATAACTTTATTATCTGAATATTTTATATATAATTTAACATAAAATATAGAATATATTCAAAATATAGCACAGGGTAACTAAATATCTTTGGATACCTTTTCTGCTTCACAATTGCCTATTCTACTAATTCCGTTTACATATTCTTTACTTAGCAATTCTAGTTGGGTGTTATTGATGGAACCTGCCAGAACAGCAGGTGTACAGGGCAAAGAGTAAATTTGTGTATCATGATGGCTGATTTCATTAGTATGGCCAGCCAAGCTGTCTTCTCTATGTATTTGAGCCTGAGCCTCAAATACTGTACAAAGCTTATGTGTCAAAAAACAACTTTTTAAAAACACTGCCCTTTTTAAAACTCAGAAGCCTATTTTTAAATCTGTTGACCCAAATATAACAAGATTTTGACAAAATTCTATGCAATTTTCTGTAACTATTCTATTTTTCTTTTCTGATTAGCTACTACCTTAGGCAATCCTATGCCAACATGAACACTACAATGATTCAGTTGAATCATATCTGATTTATACATTCATATATACATGTGTGTTTGATATGCAAAATCCTATGATCAGATCTCTTTATGTGTTGGAGTATTGGTGGGGGATTCAGATCACTGTAGATTCTCAGTCATAATAAATACCAAAAAATGTAAGTTTGATGTTGCATTGCTTGTTTTTCCTTCTAACATACTCTGTTATTTCTCAAAAGGGGAAAATAGGATAATAGTAACACTCACATAAAGAAAATTAATCAATCAATCATAGGTATAAAGGTTTCATAGCATCTTTTAGGTCATCCTGTCAACTCCTGAGGGCTGGGTGAGATTGTCACTGAAATCTTTCTGGTATTTATCAAAAATAGTACCAAAATTGTTAATAAGGAGAATATTTTTTCCTGATGTATTAATGCTCAGAGCTCAGAGTAAATGCTATTAATATTCATTGCAGCAGAACTTTCATTGTTATCATGGTCAGAGATCATTTGGAAATGATTTTGTTGTGTCTGCTAATAAAGACATCAGCAGTTCCACAGTCGTTTATTAGTCAGATTAAAAAGTCTCTATTTTAAAACTGTAAGAGTTGTTAGAACATATTTCTTCTTCGTTTGATTTTTTTGTTTGTTTTCTTATTTGTGTATTCAGTTATTTGTTTTAAAGACATTTCAGACACTACAGGCCTCATTCTACCAGAGCTTTGAAAAAAACATGAGCAATATACGTCCATTTAAAAAATATGAAAATGAGCAATCCAAAATTTAAATTCTGTATGTAAAACAATAAGTCTCTGAAGGCCAAACTAGGTCATGAAAAGAAAGGGAGAATAAAGATTTACAAAGGAGACCAAAGGCCTAATGTTCTCAAGTAAAGATTTTTTGAATTAGCCTCAAATGAGAGGAGCATGTAATGATGCTAGAGAGAAGGCATTTATTGGTTCAGATAGGACATTTTAACATTGTATGGCTTTATGTTCCCCAGGATGTGTGACTTTCATTTTCCCATTTTCACACCATTAAGTATTATATGATTCCTGACTACTATGATTCACTTTTGAACCTCTCAGCTTTCCTTCTTTTAAAAATATCCATTCTACTATATGTCATATTTTACTTACAGTTTAAGATGAAATAATTTCATCTTAATTTCAAGTATCTGCTTCATCTTAATATAAGTACTGCAATTTTACTGATTTCTAAAAACCACATAATTTCCATATTCATCTGAATTTTCTTAACTGATGATGTACTTTAATTAGTATAAATGTTCTTTCAAAGCAATATCTGAGTAAAATACGATTGTGTCAGTAGTTTGCCACATTACAAAGTTTAATTAGACTGTCACAGAGTAAAAGGGACATGGATGATATTAATTATCTTTAAAGTAATAATAATGAAAAATCAGTCTAAAATAGTCAATAGTCAATATTCAATTTCATATTGTTGTGAATTTCAGCCGTGGTATATGTGCAATGCTATAGATGAAGTAGAGTAGCTATGTAACTGAGATATAGTTACTTTTCATATAGATGGGACAGTAATATGTAGACCATTGTGAGCTGATGCTGCTCCTGCCCAAACTAATGACTTGTCTGGCAGGTTATGTAAGGTTGTGGCTTTTCCAGCCTGGTGCATCTTTCCACTACCTGAGCCATATTAATATGAAACAGTAGGCATGTGTGCTGGGAATACTAGGGAAGCATTGGGAAGTGACTACTCAATTGCATATACGTTTATGTCTGGTACCAATAGCCTTAAAGTAAAGTAAAATTACTTCTATAACCTTAAAAATAATTTTCTCAAATACCTCCTTGCAGTTTTAGTTATATATATGAGTGTGTGTACATATATATTTAAGTTTAAATCATTGCAAACAGAAAAGGATCCTATTTTGTAGCACACAGAGTTTATTCAATTTTGTGAACCTTTTTGTGAACTTTCTATTAGAAAAAGAAAATTTATAATGCACAACTATAAATAAAAAATCAAGTATGAGAGAATATTTAAATAGAAAATAAATTGCAAATGTAAAAGCTGACAAGTAAAGTAAATATACAGAAAAATAACACATTGTTATTAATTTACTGCCTGGCACTCATCTGTAATACTTTTTTTAAATACCAGTGTTGTTGGCAGCATTCTTTTTGATCCTAACTTCATGTGACAATGATTTTGTAAAATCTACAGAGAGAAGAAGGAAATTAGTCTTCTTTTAACATGTTGAAATTTATTTTCGTTTTTTTTTAGTTGGAATATATAATGTACTTGACTTTACAAAGATACATACTTGTTAATTTTTATTGTTGCACAGGTTTTGTTTACATACCCAATAATTCTAAAATTTATATTTTATGTAATTCCCATGGAAAAAAAACAACCTTAAGTTACTTGTTGTACTTCCAATTGTCAAAACTGCATTTTCAAGTATATTCCTGAGGCCGAAAATTTCTGTTTAAAATGGGCGCATCAATAAGAATCCACTAAAAACTGTACACATCTATTGACTGGAAAAATTTTCCTCAGAACAACTTCTGGCTCCACACCTCTCAAACTCTACTTCTTCTATGGTACCCAGATACTCCAAGTTCTAGATGCCATTGGACATGCTCATATCACAATACAACCTCTGGCCTTGTAATGATAATGGGTGAGTGGTCACTGTGAGTGATGAGAATATACATGAAAATGATTTTTACACTGGGATGGTGAACAGTAGTCAAATTCACCAAGTGGATTTGATTTGTATGAATTTATCTCCCTAACCCCAAACTAAATATATCACCAACTCAGTTTCCCCTTTGAGTCACAAAATTCCCAAGAAACTTTAAAACCACATACAGATTTGTGAATGAGGGTAAGTAGAATTGGAATGAGACAAAGGTCTTAACCAATTGTAGTTGAAGTAACTTATTTTTGAAAATATGAAAAGAACATATGGCCTCATAAACACATTTTTAGGGCCTCTCTCAGGTCTTCCTTGGAAAAAAACCTGTGCAAATGAAGGGCTCTCAACTACATTTATGTTGCTTGTTGTTCTCCTTGAAGTAATGTTTTTTCTTTGTCCTCCAAAAAAATTATCTTAAATAAATGTATTTAATGTTTGATATGATTTTTTCTAGTTCTAGTTCTAATACTTATAAGCAGTAAAAATGTTGTATATAAAAATATATATTTACATTTTTATTTTTGGTTTTCTGGAATAAAAGTTATTACAATTATTATTTGTACCCGAATCCTCAAAACAACATAAATATATTACATATTTTGAAAAATATTATATTTTATAATGCATCATTTAATTAGAGATTTTTTTCAAAGACAAGTGAGTGAGAATTATTTATTATCAATAGGAAACACTTTTCAGTTTCCAATCATTTCCTGCTTTTTTTTATAGATATAAGTACCAAGAAGTCTTCTTAATGAAAGTAAGAAAAAAAATGGAGTTTGGTTATAGCAACGCTAATAGTTGAAACTTTTTCTGACTTATATGCTACATATCACACAATAATCTATCATCTAATTATTTTATATATTTCAACTCAACTAAGGTCTTCTTCATTTTACTAAAAGTCTCCTAATTTGAAAGAGGCTTTCAAGTCTTGTAACTTCTGTTTCTGCTTACTGCTAAGTAAATTAAAAAAAAAAGTTTTCTCAAGACTTTCCAGGGATAATTATTTATTAATTATATGAATTACTTAGTTAAAGGCAAATGTCTATGTAGTTAAAAAGTATCAACACAAGTCTTATAAAATTGCAAATGAGAAGAATATTTTAGAAATTTTATTACACTTTTACAATAATTCAGAGACAAATAATAAAAAGGTTTGGCTGTTAAACAAAAACCGTTGTCACCTATAACACTCACTTTATAATACATCTGAATTCCAACATCCAAAATTATCTCATTTCAAATGCCATACTTTTCTTTTTACAGAAATGCATGTAATGCATATAAGGTAAGATATTAAACTTTACTATTAGTTTAACATATCCTTACTAAAAGGGCCTTCTCAGATATCAAATTTTACACTATGCCTTATTTGATGTCCTTGACCTTTTTATACCCCAATGTGTAAGATTTGGAATGGTTATTTTATTTTTTATTCAAAGGATTTGTAAAAAGTTAGATAGAGAAGGAAAACTCATATGAATTCAAACTGCAAGCATATTCTGAAGCAGAACAATTCTGGGAAAGAGTACACATCATAATCTCAGATCTGGGATGGAAAATTTGTCCAATCTCCTCCTGGAAGTTTCCTCTATCCATTTTGAATGTTTCTATCTTATTTCCTTTGCACTGCTAATTTGGGTGGTAAGCTTAAGCAAAACAAACCCTGAACTCTCAGCCATCTCTCTCTCAAATCTTCATATTGACACAACTCATTTGGCTTTGGCCTTGGTTAGTATATGTGTATCTTTTACTTATGTAATATACATAACTGGGAGAAAAATCCCCAAGTATAAAAGAATTAGTTTAGTATTTATTTTCAATAACTTTAAAAATGTATGTAAACACATGGCCATTTGTACAAACAAATATGCATTAGACCAGCATTTCTCAAATTTTAATTTACATAAAATTTGCTGGAGTTAAAATTTAGGTTTTGATTCCATAGGTCTGTGACGGGAGCTGAGATTCTGCAATTTTAACAAGCACTGAGGTGATGCTGATTAGCAACTGGTTCACAGACTATACAATTAGTAACGAGACACAAGATGATATGTATATATGTATGTGTATAAATATGTGTGTGTGCACGTGTATGTGTGCGTGGATATAGTACATATTCGATGTTGCCAGATCCATGTATATCATACACCTGTTTGTTGTGAAATAAAAAATTCCATTTATGACACTCTGCTTTCTATGTGCAGAAGAAATAAGGCAGATTTTAATCTAAGATCTAATGAGAGAGTTAAAATGACAATTAGATCAGTTTATTGCACTTCTCCACCCAAGAAGATATCTAATGGTGGGTTCTTTTCTATCTTCATAGCAAATCAATTTTCTTATATAATCAATTTCTTTAATGATTCTTGCAAGCTAGATTATATCATGAAGCTAACTTTATAGATATAAAGCATAATTCTCAACTCTATCAGATTCAGCAACCCCATTTTGTAACAAGTATGTTCTAATATTCTCTTTTTTATTCTGAACTGAAAAAAAAAACTAAAGTAAAACCTCAGGTGTAATTAACATAATCAACAAAATGTCCTAATGCAAGTAAATTTTAGAATTCAATGGAAATAGTTATGCACCACACACACACACACACACACACACAGATTGTAAATTCTTGAGCATGTCCATACTTGAAAGTGTAATAAAGTAGACAGCGATTTTTGCATCTGTATGTAAGATCACCTCCAGTAATGGAACTATTAGAAGCATAATGATGAAGTTCATTGAATCATTAGATCCAATAACATGGAAAAGAAACTTTGTTATCAGTGATGCGATTTTCTGAAATGTGTACAATTTTACAATTTTCCAAATAAAACAAGGTAAAATCTTTACATTGATTTAGATTTCCAGGAGTTACATTGCTTGAAGAAAAGCTAATATATCTTAAACTGTTAAAATTCAGCTTATATAGTAGTGATTTTAGTTAAATACAAAACGCTATTGAGATCTTGAGTCATATAATCATAAACATACTTCTTTACTTACTTGAATATAAGAGGGACATTTGAAAGTATCTTCAGTTCAGAGCTATTCTTTTTGTTTTTTTTTAAATAAGAAATCTAGCATCCTTGGACTCTAACCCATGAGTGTCAGCAGGATAACTTGCCATTTTCTGTGACAACCAAGAAAAACAAGTTTCTAATGCACTCTGTGATTGGGTACCACCCTACTGAAAACAACTAATTTAGAATATTTTTGAATGACTTATATGAGAATTCACACACTTGACTCTACATATTTTATTTAGTTTCATATTACTTCTTTTGTTCATGACATCACTTTGATGTCATCAAAGACTTTTCTACTTCTCCATTCGAAATGTTCTTTCTTGGAAATACCATTGCTTAACGAACCTGACTTAATCTTGATGAATTTTTTTTCCTGTTTTAATTTATGCAGTGGCTTTTTCTGATTCTTCTTATATTCATTTTGGACATAGCCATTCTCTTTCATTGGATCTTTTCTTTCTACCTGTCTACTTAATGAAGATTGGTATTTCCTAATATGTTTAGCAACTCTCCTTTTTTTCTCTGTCTCTCTCTGTCTCTCTCATTCTCTCTCTTCCTTCCTCTCATTGATCATATTCACTTCCATGCTTCTGACACCTAGACAAATTAGAAAATCATATAGAGTTGAATTAACAAGTACTTTTAATACAAATAAACAAGGATCATAACTTTGCAACTGATTTTTAATTCCTGTAATTGGATTTTTATGTTATTTTGCTTTGCTCACTTCAGCAAATAAAATGAGGTGAGAATTAAATAGAATCAGAAAAAAAGAAAGTAATTCTCCACTTTTAAATTTTAGAAGAAGGTTTAGGAAAAACTGCTAAGGTCTAAAATTTTATATAGATTTATTTTGAGAAAAACTGAAATACATGTTCGTATCTCACTAGCCTTTGTATCTCACACACTTTGAATACACGCAAAAAAGATTTGTTATAGATTGATTTGATGTTAAATAGAGGATTGAGAAAGGTTTAAAGTGCACACATCTAGTGATAATGTTATTTTTTTTTAATTCATACCTTCGGAAATTGAAACAAAAATTATCGGCACATTTGCTATCTTCTAAGGCAAGTCATTTTTGTATGAAAGCATTGTGAGGTCCAATTTAAATATTAACTTTTCTCTTAAAATATATGTAAATAAGGTTTTCTGAGTCTGTCATGTTGGAATGAACTTCATATTGGAAAGAAGCAATTCCAACAATTTCTTCCTAAGCCATGTTACAAAATAATGTAGAAAACTCTTAGGACTCATATAAAAATATGATCTCAAATGCAGACTAAGTTTCAAAAGATAACTTTACTCCAGGCACATTTTACTTTCTCATTACATAACTTAAGAAAAAATTTCAGGGAACAATTTTGTCGTATGAATTGAGCAAGATCCTTAGAAAGGACCAACGCTTTAATTCTAGACACATGTCACACAGCATCAAAAGACTAAAGAACACTCACTCCTTTTTTTGTTGTTCATGGTAATAACGTTTTTCAAAATTAATTTAAAAATTATCTTTTTACATTATCTTACCAATTTCAATTTAAATGAAAGGAAATATCTCATCTACACAATATAAATATATACATTAAAGGCAGTATTATTTATTGAAAAAAGTGAAAACATGGTTGGATAGTCTCTCTAACAATAAAATGTTGTCAGTGATTTGTTTCATCTCTAAAGTGACCTTATTAAAGAACAAATGGGATATAAGGTATTATAAGCATATTTGCATTTTTAAACTTGAACTACTTTAGTTCATGATGCATGATTGCCTTATATACAATAGTAAGTTTTACTAGATGATGTAACGGGAAATAACTCATCACGAAACTTAAAAAATAATTCTAAATGTATATTCCTGTTTTAGCAAGTTAACTGCATAAATTATTAAAATAAATCTATATACATAATGCTTCATTTTAGATTATTTATGACATATTAATTTATGTAATTAGTTTAGCAAATAAAAATTCCCTGTTCTCCCTACTCCCTTTTCAGTCCTGTAAGGTTTACCTCCAGATTCATTCCTGTTGTTGTCTGTGTCCTTGAAATCTACCTCTCAAGCTGCCTCATGCAGTTGCTACAGCTTAGATTTTCGAGACAGAACTTACGTTAGCCTGCCAGGGCCTAATTCATAAAATATTTCTAACACCACAGATTAGTTCTGAGCCATTTTAAAGCTTCAGAAAGTCTATACCATAAAGGATGCTCCCTTTCATTCCAAATCTATTTGCATTTTATTTGTGCCTCAAAGGAGGAACAATCCAAACTGATTAGAATCCGCAGACACTGTGCATAATGAAAAATTAATTGCATCAATCTTTTCACTGTAGTGGTCTTAACAACTCATTTTCAACTGGTCATTTTTCCACCTGCTCACCAGGGCCCAGGCAGCTGAGGCGAGCATAACTGTGACATTTGCAGAATATCAATGAAGGTAAGGTCACCAGTATATCATGCAAGTGAGAGCTGAGAATCCTGAAAGAGATGTAAGCTGTTTGGATGAGCTAGAACTATTATGTGACAGTGGAGGGCAAATGCATGCTATGACAATCCATATATGCACGGTTTGAATTAACAAAACAGAAAGGAAAAGAGAAAGCCTAAATAACCAACAACAAAGGTGAGGGTAGTGCTACTTCATTGGAGATGGAGCATAATGTGCTGCTGACAGTGGTGGTAAATCAACAATTGCACGTTAACATCATCATAGGCAATTTAATATGGCAGGTGGCGACAGTAGTTCAATGCATATGCGTGAAAATGAGGGGTTTGATTTTGAAATAGGATTGTAAGTCACCATACTTTGTAAAATACACATTTCAGTCTTATTCATTTAACAATACTCTTCATGTTCTTATTGATAAAGATATACAACAAATTGCTCCTCATTGTATAAAGTTTTATACTTTAAGCAAACTCTTACACCTACAGGTTTTCAATAATTTCTTAACTAGATTTCTTATAGGTTTCTAGGTCTTCATGCCAAAATAATCAGCAAGTTGTCTAAATTTTCTTGGTTTTAACATCTAAATAAAGAAATGCAAGGCAGTCTCCAAGATGAGATTAATTTCTATCATTTACTACAATTCCATAGGATCTTATTAGTCAAAGTGAGGTCCACTAGCCAATCACCCAGAAGCTAGTTAGAAATGAAGGATCTTGGGCTCAGACTGGGATTTACTGAATTAAAATTTGTATTAGTTTTATTGTAATGTAAATTGCACCTCAATAAAGACTTTATCATTAAAAAAATTTTCATTTTAGCACAATTCCTAGGATATCTAAAGCAATGCTTCTCATACACATAACTAGAGCCTGATAAAGCCCAGATTCCTAGGGCCACCTCCAGACATTCTGTTCAATAAATCTATAGTGGGGCCAAGTAATTTGCATACCTGACAAGCTTCCATATAATGCTGATATATTGGTCTATGAATCACACTGTGAATTGCATTTTCTTTCTTTCTTTTTTTCTGAGACAGAGATTTGCTCTTATTGCCCAGGCTGAAGTGCAATGGCGTGATCTCGGCTCACCGCAACTTCTGCCTCCTGGGTTCAAGAGATTCTCCTGCCTCAGCCACCCAATAGCTGGGATTACAGGCATGCGCCATCGTGCCTGGCTAATTTTTTTATTTTTGGTAGAGACGGGCTTTTTCCATGTTGGTCAGGCTGGTCTCGAACTCCCAGCCTCAGGCGATCCACCCGCCTCAGCCTCCCAAGAATTGCATTTTTTTAAAGCAAAATTATAAGTAAAAATAGCATCTCATTTTGGTTATTTTTCTTCAATGTTCAGAATATGTAACAATAATGACATTTTGTTGGTTAAAATATGTCATACAAAAAAAGAAACAGACCTACTCTTTTTAATAATCTTTACTGTAGCAATTGTTATCTACCTAATGTTGAAAAACTTCAGTGAAGAAATTTTATATTTTATAGAAAAGTTTCCAAATTTTAACTTTTAGGCTTTTACAGTAACAGAGGGAGAGAAACATCTTTCCTATAACTTATGAAAACCTGAGGTATGGGGCAAGGGAAGGGAATTTCAGTGGGGGAACTGTCACTGTAACTCTGAATGGTTATTTAAGAAAAAGCTTGTGAGAAGATGGAATATGGGACTAAAAAAGCAGGAATTCAACTTTGATAGAGAAAGATTTTAGTTTTAAAGTATGAAAAACTAGATGTAAAAGGTTGACCTAAGAAACTACATTATTTTGAAAAATATTGTTCTACATTGTAGAATTTTATTCTCATTAGTAAGATATAAATGTGTGGCTAATTTAAAAATACCTAGACCAGGCTGGGCACGGTGGCTCATACCTGTAATCTCAGCACTTTGGGAGGCCGAGGTGGGTGGATCATGAGGTCAGGAGATCGAGACCATCCTGGCTAACACGGTGAAACCCTGTCTCTACTTAAAAATACAAAATACTAGCTGGACGTGTTGGCAGGTGCTTGTAGTCCCATCTACTCAGGAAGCTGAGGCAGCAGAATGGTATGAACCTGGGATGTGGAGCTTGCAGTGAGCCAAGATTACGCCACTGCACTCCAGTCTGGGCGACAGAGCGAGACTCCATCTCAAATAAATAAATAAATAAATAAATAAATAAATACATAAAATAAATAAAAAATACCTAAATGAGTGAGAACATAGAATTGGCTCTGAATACCTATCTACCTGGTATGAAAAATGGTTGACAATGTTTAAAGAATCATTACTAAGGAAAGGAACTTACAGTTACTCAATTTGCAACACACTTTAGGTCTCTGGGACACTTCTCTTCTGTTTCATACTTTCTTTTGAGATTTTTTTCAGATATTTTGTCATAAATTTCATGCCAAAGACAATTCTAACATATGTAAATAGTTCATCGTATGTGTAAAAAGAATTAAATTGCACCAGTAATGCAAATCATCCCAGATAGTCTGTTTATTTACTTATCTATATTACTTTATTTCTGAAATATAACTGGCATTGATTACAATGACTCCAATATTCCCTACGCTATTCACTGGGATGAGTGGTACAGGATTTATCATAGCATAAAAAATGCAGGGAGAGGCTTCCAAGATGGCCGAATAGGAACAGCTCCGGTCTGCAGCTCTCAGTGAGATCGATGAAGATGACAGGTGATTTCTGCATTTCCAACTGAGGTATTTGGTTCATCTCATTAGGGCTAGTTGGACAGTGGGTGCAGCCCACAGAGGGCGAGCTGAAGCAGGGCAGGGTGTCACCTCACCCCTGATGCACAAGGGGTCAGGGAATTTCCCTTTCCTAGCCAAGGGAAGCCGTGAAGTCTGAACCTGGAGGAATGGTACACTTCTACCCAAATACTGCGCTTTTCCCACAGCCTTCGCAACCGGCAGACCAGGAAATTCCCTCCTGTGCCTGGCTCAGTGGGCCACACGCACATGGAGGCTTGTTCGTGCTAGTGCAGCAGTCTGAGATTGACCTGCACTGCTGCAGTTTGGCAGGGGGAAGGGTGTCTGCCATTGCTGACGCTTAAGTAGGTGGTTTTGTGCTTACAGTGTAAAGAGGCCAGGAAGCTTGAACTGGGCGGAGCCCACTGCAGATCAGCAAGGCCTACTGCCTCTCTAGATTCCAGCTCTCTGGGCAGGGCATATCAAACAAAAGGCAGCAGACAGCTTCGGCAGAGCTAAATGTCCCTGTCTGACAGCTCTGAAGAGAGCAGTGGTTCTCCCAGCATGGTGTTTGACCTCTGAGAATGGACAGACTGCCTCCTCAAGTGGGTCCCTGACCCATGTATAGCCTGACTGGTAGACACCTCCCAGTAGGGGACAACAGACCCCTCATACAGGTGGGTGCCCCTCTGGGATGAAGCTTTCAGAGGAAAGATGAGGCAGCAATATTTGCTGTTCTGCAGCCTCCACTGGTGATACCCAGGCAAACAGAGTCTGGAGTGGACCTCCAGCAAACACCAACAGACCTGCAGCTGAGGGGCCAAATTATTAGAGGGAAAACTAATAAACAGAAAGCAATAGCATCAACATCAACAAAAAGCACATCCACAGCAAAACCCCATCTGTAGGTCACCAACATAAAACAGCAAAGGTAGATAAAGACACAAAGATAGGGAGAAATCAGAGCAAAAAAGGAGAAAATTCCAAAAACCAGAGCACCTCTTCTCCTCCAAAGGATCACAGCTCCTCACCAGCAAGGGAACAAAACTGGACGGAGAATGAGTTTGATGAGTTGACAGAAGTAGGCTTCAGAATGTCAGTAATAACAAACTTCTCCAAGCTAAAGGACCATGTTCTAACCTATTGCAAGGAAGCTAAAAACCTTGAGAAAAAGGTTAGGCAAATGGCTAACTAGAATAAACAGTGTAGAGAAGACCTTAAATGACCTGATGGAGCTGAAAACCACAGCATGAGAGCTTTGTGATGTATGCACAAGCTTTAATAGCTGATTTGATCAAGTGGAAGAAAGGATATCAGTGCTTGAAGATGAAATTAATGAAATAAAGTGAGAAGACAAGATTAGAGAAAAAAGAGTGAAAAGAAACAAATAAAGCCTCAAAGAAATATGGGACTATGTGAAAAGGCCAAATCTATGTCCGATTGGTGTTCCTGAAAGTGACAGGGAGAATGGATCCAAGTTAGAGAACACTCTTCAGGATATTATCCAGGAGAACTTCCCCAACCTAGCAAGGCAGGCCAACATTCAAATTCAGGAAATACAGAGAACACCACAGAGATACTCCATGAGAAGAGTAACCCCAAGAAATATAATTGTCAGATTCACCAAGGTTGAAATGAAGGAAAAAATGTTAAGGGCAGCCAGAGAGAAAGGTCGGGTTACCCACAAAGGGAAGCCCATCAGACTAAAAGCAGATCTCTCGACAGAAACCCTATAAGCCAGAAAAGAGTGGGGGCCAATATTCAACATTCTTAAAGAAATGAATTTTCAACCCAGAATTTCATATCCAGCCAAACTAAGCTTCATAAGTGAAGGAGAAATAAAATCCTTTACAGACAAGCAAATGCTGACAGATTTTGTCACCACCAGGCCTGCCTTGCAAGAGCTCCTGAAGGAAGCACTAAACATGGAAAAGAACAACCAGTACCAGCCACTGCAAAAACATGCCAAATTGTAAAGATCATCGATGCTGTGAAGAAACTGCATCAATTAACAGCTAATATCATAATGACAGGATCAAATTCACACATAACAATATTAACCTTAAATGTAAATGGACTAAATGCCCCAATTAAAAGAAACAGACTAGCAAATTGGATAAAGAGTCAAGACCCATTGCTGTGCTCTATTCAGGAGACTCATCTCATGTGCAAAGACACAACAGGCTCAAAATAAAGGGATGGAGGAAGACCTAAAAAGCAAATGAAAAGCAAAAAAATCGAGTTGCAATCCTAGTCTCTGATAAAACAGACTTTAAACCAACAAAGATCAAAAGAGACAAAGAAGGCCATTACACAGTGGTAAATGGATCAATTCAACAAGAAGAGTTATCCTAAATATATATACACTCAAAACAGGAGCACCCAGATTCATAAAGCAACTCCTTAGAGACCTGCAAAGAGACTTAGATTCCAACACAATATTAATGGGAGACTTTAACACCCTACTGTAAGTATTAGACAGGTCAATGAGACAGAAGGTTAACAAGGATATCCAGGACTTGAATTCAGCTATGGACCAAGTAGACCTAATAGACATCTACAGAACTCTCCACCCCAAATCAACATAATATACATTCTTCTCAGCACCACATCACACTTATTCTAAAATTGACCACATAATTGGAAGTAAAACACTCCTCAGCAAATGCAAAAAAACAGAAATCACAACAAACTGTCTCTCAGACAACAGTGCAATCAAATTAAAACTCAGGATTTAGAAACTCACTCAAAATCACACAACTACATGGAAACTGAACAACCTGCTCCTGAATGACTACTGGGTAAATAACGAAATGAAGGCAGAAATCAAGATGCTCTTTGAAACCAATGAGAACAAAAACACAACGTATCAGAATCTCTGGGAAACATTTAAAGCAGTGTGTAGAGGGAAATTTATAGCACTAAATGCCCACAAGAGGAAAGACCTAAAATCGACACCCTAACATCACAATTAAAGGAACTAGAGAAGCAAGAGCAAACACATTCAAAAGCTAGCTGAAGGCAAGAAATAACCAAGATCAGAGCAGAACTGAAGGATACAGAGACACGAAACACTCTTCAAAAAATCAATGATTCCAGGATCTGGTTTTTTAATAAGATCAGCAAAATATATAGACCACTAGCAAGAATAATAAACAAGAAAAGAGAGAAGAATCAAATTGTTGCCACAAAAAATGATAAAGGGGATATCACCACAGATCCCACAAAAATACAAACTACCATCAGAAAACACTATAAACACCTCTATGCAAATAAACTAGAAAATCTAGCAGAAATGGATAAATTCTTGGACACATATACCCTCTCAAGACTAAACCAGGGAGAAGTTGAATCTCTGAATAGACCAGTAACAGGTTCTGAGATTGAGGCAATAATTAATAGCCTACCAACCAAAAAAGTACAGGACCAGATGAATTCACAGCCAAATTCTACCAGAGGTACAAAGAGGACCTGGTACCTGTCCTTCTGAAACTATTCAAATCAATAGAAAAACAGGGACTCTTCCCTAAGTCACTTTATAAGGCCAGCATCATCTTGATACCAAAGCCTGGTAGAGACCTAACAAAAAAAGAGAATTTAAGGCCAATATCCGTGATGAACATTGATGTGAAAATCCTCAATAAAATACTGGCAAACTGAATCCAGCAGCACATCAAAAACTTATCCACCACAATCAAGTCGGCTTCATCCCTGGGATACAAGCCTGGTTCAACATACACAAATCAATAAACGGCAATAAACATAATCCATCGCATAAACAGAACCAATGACAAAAACCATATGATTATCTCAATAGATGCAGAAAAGTCCTTCAACAAAATTCAACAGCCCTTCATGCTAAAAACCCTCAATAAACTAGGTATTGATGGAATGTATCTCAAAATAATAAGAGCTATCTATGACAAACCCACAGCCAATATCCTACTGAATGGGCAAAAACTAGAAGCATTTCTTTTGAAATCTGGCACAAGACAGGGATGCCCTCTCTCACCACTCCTATTCAACATAGTGTTGGAAGTTCTGGCCAGGGCAATCAGACAAGAGAAAGAAATAAAGGGCATTCAATTAGGAAACGAGGAAGTCAAATTGTCTCTGTTTGCAGATGCCATGATTGTACATTTAGAAAACCCCATTGTTTCAGCACAAAATCTCCTTAAGCTGATAAGCAACTTCAGCAAGGTCTCAGGATACAAAATCAATGTGCAAATATCACAGGCATTCCTATACACCAATACCAGACAAACAGAGAGCCAAATAATGAGTGAACTCCCATTCACAATTACTACAAAGAGAATAAAATACCTAGGAATCCAACTTAAAAGGGATATGAAGGACCTCTTCAAGGAGAACTACAAACCACTGTGCAACTAAATAAAAGAGGACATAAACAAATGGAAGAACATTCCATGCTCATGGATAGGAAGAATCAATATCGTGAAAATGGCCATACTGCCCAAGGTAATTTATAGATTCAATGCCATCCTCATCAAGCTACCAATGACTTTCTTCACAGAATTGGAAAAAAAAACTACTTTAAATTTCATGTGGAACCAAAAAAGAACCTGCATAGCCAAGACAATCCTAAGCCAAAAGAACAAAGCTGGAGGCATCATGTTACCTGACTTCAAACTATACTACAAGGCTGCAGTAACCAAAACAGCATGACACTGGTACCAAAACAGATGTATAGACAAATGGAACAGAACGAAGTCCTCAGAAATAACACCACACATCTACAGTCATCTGATCTTTGACACACCTGACAAAAACAAGCAATGGGGAAAGGATTCCCTATTTAATAAGTGATGCAGGGAAAACTGGCTAGCCATATGTAGAAAGCTGAAACTGGATTGCTTCCTTAAACCTTATACGAAAATTAACTCAAGATGGATTAAAGACTTAAATCTAAGACCTAAAACCATAAAAACCTTAGAAGAAAACTTGGGCAATACCATTCAGGGCATAGGAATGGACAAAGACTTCCTGACTAAAACACCAAAAGCAACAGCAACAAAAACCAAAATTGGCAAATGGTATCTAACTAAACTAAAGAGCTTCTGCACAGCAAAAGAAACTATAATCAGAGTGAACAGACAACCTACAGAAGGAGAGAAAATTTTTGCAATCTACCCATCTAACAAAGCGCTAATATCCAGAATCTAAAAAGAGCTTAAACAAATTTACAAGAAACAAACAAACAACCCCACCAAAAAGTGGGCAAAGGATATGAACAGACATTTCTCAAAAGAAGACATTTATGTAGCCAACAGACATATGAAAAAATGCTCATCATCACTGGTCATCAGAAAAATGCAAATCAAAACCACAATGAGATACCATCTCATGCCAGTTAGAATGGCAATCATTAAGAAGTCAGGAAACAACAGACGCTGGAGAAGAAGTGGAGAAATAGGAACGCTTTTACATTGTTGGTGGGTGTGTAAATTAGTTCAACCATTGTGGAAGACTTTGTGGCCATTCCTCAAGGATCTAGGAGTAGAAATACTATTTGACCCAGCGATCCCATTACAGGATATATACCCAAAGGATTATAAATCATGCTATTATAAACACACATGCACACCTATGTTTATTGTGGCACTGTTCACAATAGCAATGACTTGGAACTAACCCAAATATCCATCAATGATAGACTGGATTAAGAAAATGTGGCATAGGGCCAGGCACGGTGGCTCACGCCTGTAATCCCAGCACTTTGGGAGGTCGAGGCGGGCGGATCACCTGAGGTCAGGAGTTCGAGAACAGTCTGACTAACATGGAGAAACCCCATCTCTACAAAATTAGCTGGGCGTGGTGGCGCATGCCTGTAATCCCAGCTACTTGGGAGGCTGAGGCAGGAGAATCACTTGAACTTGGGAGGCAGAGGTTGCGGTGAGCTGAGATCATGCCATTGCACTCCAGCCTGGACAACAAGAGCAAAACTCCATCTCAAAAAAAAAAAGAAAATGTGGCACATATACACCATGGAATACTATGCAGCCATAAAGAAGAATGAGTTCTTGCCTTTTGCAGGGACTCAGATGAAGTGGGAAACCATCATTCTCAGCAAACTATCAATCCTATTACAAGGACAGAAAACCAAACACTGCATGTTCTCACTCATAATTGGGAGTTGAACAATGAGAACGCATGGACACAGGGCGGGGAATATCACACGTCGGGGCCTGTCGGGGGTTGGGGGCTGGTGGAGGGATAGCATTAGGAGAAATACCTAATGTAGATGTCAGTTGATGGGTGCAGCAAACCAACATGGCACATATATACCTATGTAACAAACCTGCACATTGTGCACATGTACCCTAGAACTTAAAGTACACTAATAAAAAAATGCACACTTAGTTTCATAGCCAGATACTGGAATTTTACTCATATATTATTTATCAATAATTTTATCACATATGTATACAAATTTATAGAGTTTAGTAAAAATTTTATGTTCCTGAACTTTTTTATTTGCATAATAATAAAGTAAAAAAATTAAGTGAAACCATGATGTTCATACCAATGGAAATTTCTTGAGCTTATTAATTAATAAAAAAAAAGGGGCTAAAACAGGCTCAAAGGAGAAGCTGTAGAACATATATCTGTATGAAGGCAATTAGTGATTCTGACATGAATTGCTAATAAGTGAAAAACTGGTTCATATCCTAGAAGGCAACAAAATATAGTATTTGGAGTAATCTTTTTACAGAGGTAAAATAAATTGCATCTCTCCCAGACAAAGTCTATTTATACTTTTATGGACAAGAATTCTTTTCTTTTTCTTTTCTTTTCTTTTCTTTTCTTTTTTCTTTTCTCTTCTCTTTTCTCTTCTCTCTTCTCTCTTCTTCTCTCTTCTCTTTTTCTCTCTTCTTCTCTCTTCTTCTTTCTTTTCTTTTCTTTTCTTCTCTTTTCTTTTCGAGATAGTCTTGCTCTGTTGCCCAGGCTGAGAGTTCAGTGGCGAGATCTCGGCTCACTGCAAGCTCCTCCTCCTGGGTTCAAGTGATTCTTGTGCCTCAGCCTCCCAAGTAGCTGGGATTACAGGCACTCACCACCACATGGCTAATTTTTGTATTTTTAGTAAAGACACGTTTCGCCATGTTGGCCAGGCTGGTCTGAAAATCCTGTCCTCAGGTGATCCACCCTCCTCAGACTCCCAAAGTGCTGGGATTACAGGCATGAACCACTGTGCCCGGCCAATCTTTTCCATTTCTATCAGGAGATTACAGTTACAAAATAGTCTACTAGAAGATAAACAAAGATGCATACCCCTATAGAATTGGGTAACCCTAAAGAGTTTGCTAAACAGCTCCCATAATTTCATTTGGGCATTTTGAAGTCTCCCATATTTCCTAAATATGCCAAAAAATTACTTACTGTTTTTTCCTAACAGTCAAATTTTAATAGAGACTCTCCACCTAAAATTTTATGAAAAAGAATCAAAAGAAAGGGGAAAGATGCACTTTAAAAATAAACACTTTAGGTAGGACTATGCATTGCAAAAATAAACTTTAATATATAAATATGTTTCTTTTCTTGAGAATTTGTCTATCCAGAGTATGTTTTTCTATGAAGAAAGTATATTTTTTGTCTTTCTAGCTTGAAAGTAAACTCTTCAGGGAGGCTAAAAGTAAATAAATAAGATACTTTTAGAAAAAAACTTAATTAGAATTTATCAAGTTAGGATATGCCTGTAGGTGTTGCAAAATTTTCTGAGACAAAAATATTTTAACTATCCATTTGAAAAAACAAATTATACTGATACTATTTATTTATTTTATGAGGTTCCAAATAGAGCTACTAAAATAAGTAATTATACCATTCTCCCATTCATTTTAGAAACAAAACTGAAGTAACAATACATATCACAAAGTTGATAACTCATTACTTCATTTAATGAAAAAATCTAGTTCTCAATTTTTGTTTCATGTTTGTTTTTTTGTTTAGGGGGCAGAAACACCTAAATTTTCTTTTTTAAATGTTTCTGGGTACATAGTAGGTGTATTATTTGTGGGTTATTTGAGATTTTTTTGATACAGGTATCTAATTCTTAATAATCACATCAGGGTAAATGTGGTATCCATCACCTCAAGCATTTATCCTTTGTATTACAAAAAAAACAAATAATGTTCTTTTAGTACATTTTAAAATAATTCAAAGAGGAGGATGTTTTGTTGTTGTTGCTGTTTTTGTTTTCTCCATTGGCAGAAATTTGCTCTAGGACTATGGGTATGCATTTTGTCACCTACATAGCCCTTTTAACTGATCTGGCTCCCTTTGAATGAATGAAGTAAAATCAGGTGAGAATAAATGGATTTTTTTTGTTATGTTTTGTTTTGTTTCCTGTGCACCAGTTCAAAGAATACAGCTGAATCATTGCATGATAACCATTGTTATTCTTCTCAAGCAACCCTGAAGTCCAAGGCTTTGAGCCAGTTTCTCTTAAGTTATTACACTTTCAGTCTGGCAAAAAAGAAGAACCACGTGGAAAATTAGAGGTTTAGAGAAATCTTTCAAAAGATGCAATAGAGTATGACTTTAGATTAAAAAAAAAAATTTCTCTCAGAAAATTCAAGAAAGTGTCACTGTGAAGTACTTTAATCTATTTTCATAAAGGAATGATCTGCATAGGTAGCATATGTCAATATATTTTCCTTTCTAAAATTTAAATACCTAATTTGAATAAACAATGACGATAAGGACTCTAGGGACTAGAGTAGGCCTTGTTTAGGCACATGAACTTGAACATGAGCATCTTCTGCATGGTTATATTCATTTATTCATTTAAATACTTTGTGACGTAGTACATGGGACAATCAACAGAGCATAGCCTCCAAGAAACCAAGAAGGGTTGGAATTTAGAGAACAAGTGGAAAATTAAGCCTGGATTGTAAACAACATTTTTTTTTTTTTTTTTTGTAATAAGAAACTAGGTGGGGGGTGGTACATGAGCATTCATGAGTTTGCTAACAAAATGCCTAGGGAACTCCAACATACCAGCTTACATTTTCTCTGAAAATTGAAGACATTGTCCTGGTTTAAAACAAAAAAAGCATAAGACTAGTGGAGGAGTTAAAGTAGGCTGACTATCTCAATTCCTGCCTCCTCCAGTCTCCCTACTAGGGTGTTACTCTCTGTTTTCTACTTTAACCATTGTAAGTTTCCACATATCAGCTTTCAAATGTGCATTTTCCAAAGATACTCCTATAGTATAAGTAGACAAGAAAGTCCTAGTACACACAAAAAATATTTGGACAGCCATTCTTGGCAGGGAAGTGACAGAGGAGCCTTCTATATTTCCTCTTGGATTTCATGGTCACTCCAGCCTCTTCTATACCTAATCCGTATGTAAATTACAACAAAACAAAACAATAAAAACTGCCAAATAATTTGGTGAGAGAGGCACAAAACTGATTAATTGCAGTTTGTTTCTTTCTCACTGCTTCATTAATTTATAATCAGTGATTTGACAGAAAAAGTATTTTTAGATATGACATATGCCATTCCTTCATCAAATTTTTCAATGTCAACATTGACCAAAATCTCAGGATTTAAGTCTGTGCAGAGGTTGAAAAGTTCCGCAAATATATCTATTTTACCTCTTCTCTCTGCTCATAGTTGATTCTGTCACAGCTCTTTTTTCCACTCTCTTTTAAGAATCATTGTTCCAAATCTAAAATTTGTTTTGGAGCTTAATTAAATTAAAACACTGTGATCTGTTATTTAAAGGACAAATATATGTCCAGATCATCTTTTGTTGTGTTGGTGCCACTATTGTTATATACACATAATTAGTTTCTTAAGTAGTTTCACGAAGACCTTGATAATGTATATGCCCTATTCATTGTCATCATAGTTTGCCAAAACACATATTCACACAGTAGGGATTAATGGTTGCAAAGGAACTATAAAATCTGTTGAGTAACAAATCCACCTTCTAAATGTGTTTCACATCCTGCCTAACTATGGAAACCCTTGATAAAACACAAATGTGTCTGATTGCACAAATTATGGGTCATGTGAAAACTATCACTTAAAGCTACTAGAATAGCTGTCAATACTCTAAAAACAAAGTAGTTCTCTCTTAATTCTCCTTGTGTTTTAAATATTGCTTAAATGATGTTCAATTTTATACATCATATTTTAAAAACAGTTCACATAATGAGCGTGTCTTGCTGATGGTGATTAGGATGACAAATATTCTGAACCACATTATTTAAAAATAGCTAAAGAAACTGGATCAATAAGCCTAGGAAAGAGAAAGCTCGAAGTCCTCTCATATGAGAGGAAGTAGACGCACTTAGTAAAGTTTCAAACTGCAATCCATGGATAAAGATTAAGGAGAAGTGTGTGTGTGTGTGTGTGTGTGTGTGTGTGTGTGTGTGTTTTAAACTTGGCATACTAAGTGTCTTTCCTCAATTTGAAATTTCCAGAGATAAATTGAGTAGGTGAGTGCTGCCAGTGGGACTGGTCAAGCAGGGTGATGATTAATCTTTTTTGACCAACCTAATTAATACCTGTTCTCTAGACTCAATAAAGACTTTTTTTATTATTTTTTTTTTTTAAAGTCATTCCTGGTCTCCCACTCTGGTTGGATCTTCCTCTTAAATGTATAGTTGTAAAAGTATTCTAACCTCTTTCATATACTGTATGTTTGTTTATATAACTTTCCCCACTAATTTACAGTTATTTAAGTTTAATAACTTGAATGTTAGCATCTACCATAGCAAAATATATGAAGGAACATTCACTGAAATTATTGTTACATTGAGATCTCGAAGAGCACATGAAATAATTATTAATAATCCCAGCACTTTGGGAGGCCGAGGTGGGCAGATCACCTGAGGTCAGGAGTTCGAGACCAGCCTGGCCAACATGGTGAAACCCCATCTCTACCAAAAATGCAAAAAGTAGCCAGGCATAGTGGTGGATGCCTGTAATCCCAGCTACTCAGAAGGCTGAGGCAGGAGAATCACTTGAACCTGGGAGGTGACGGTTGCAGTGAGCCGAGATCGTGCCATTGCCCTTCAGCCTGGGCCAAAAGTGTGAAACTCCATTCAAATAAAAAAAAATAAAATTATTATTAAGGTTTTATAATGAGCCACCTAATACGTTAGCTGGAAACACCTTTTATGTTTTGGCTGGAGGTTATCTCATAAAGTTTATGTTATTCAGGTACTATCACATATATTGATCTTGCCAATTGATCTTACATGGCTTTATCTCTCATTAATGACTCTGAAGAAGATTGTTTCATATAAAAAGAGAAGAAACTTATAGACTGCACAAGCCAATTACTATAGTCTCAGCAAAATGATTTACCTTTAAAATGTACTGGGTAAACACTGACCCTTTTCAAATACCCATACACCTTTTGAATATCTTTAGAAATATGCTAAACTTGTTTGAATAACACTAGCGTTCTCTCATTGATAAATGGCCTTTTGGTTCCCGCACATCACAACGTAATCCTCCGTCAGATATTTATGTAGTACTTAGAAGAAAACCTGTAATTTGAAGCATGGAGGAGGCCAGGAAGGTTAAGGAGCCTATACAGTTCTTTGCTGATAAAAAAATCCCCTCCTTTCTAGTTAAAATCCAGTTTTTATTAAAAAATAAAATCTCGTTATAAACATTGTATCTATGTGTAAATAATAGGAAGTGGGTAAGTGAGGGGCTACACAATCATATCTAACTTTGTCTTCAAGTTCCTGTCTTTTAAATCTTCAGCCTTCACTTCATATTTTGAAATTATGGTGTTTTGATGTAGCTGCCAACTTGGATGTTCAATAAACTCCAAAATAAACTCTCACAACTATTTCTCCTGTTGTCTTTACGTCTTTGAAAGGCCACCACTCTTATAAGTCTTTTTTGATTCCTCACCTGCTTCTGTTTCTTGCATTTGATCTGTCACCATTGTCTTCACATGGCACGGGTTCACCCTCTTTTGCTCTTTGTCATTGCTATTGCAGACTAAGCCACCATCATCCCTCACTTATTTTACTGCCATGGTCTTCAGACTGAGCTTGAATTCTTCTACTTCTTTTATCCTTTTTTTTTTTTTTTTAACAAGCTATATAATTGATTCCATTGATGGTTTCCCAGTGAATTTTTGATAGAAATCTCCGTTTGTTTACCTAACTAAAAACTTCTGCATGATATGACCCTTGCCCACTTACACGACTATATTTCATATTGTTTAAAATAAATGAAACATATGTTTCAAACCTCGCAATTGAACTAGCCATCTGAACCTAATTTTATCAAAATTTCGTATTTTTAAAAACTATAAGTCTCTCTGAAGTGCATAAGCTTTGGACCCACCCAACCTTCTCCATTTAGACTTATCATTTGGTTTCAGTTCAATGTTTACCTATCTAGGAAGAAGTAATTATTTATTTCATATGTTCTTCTCACATTTTCATATAACTAAATACAGCTTATAATTGATTAAATTTTATGTATGTATATTTTATGGTTTTGTTTATTAAATTACAAGATTTGAAATGGCAAGAACAATGATCTGTCTTATCCATTACTCTTGCTTTATCCTGCAAAATACTGCAATCTAAATATTTCTAGATGAATTAACGAATGATAAGAACAACATATGTAGGATTTTGTGTGTAAACCTTTGAGTTTATAACAAATTTCCCTTACCTTTTTTACTCTTCTAGATCTTTACAGAAGAAAAGAAAATAAATAACTTAAAAATATTAGTTCACGTCATTTGAAAAAGGCTTGGTCATCTATGTGCAGATAAAGTAAACAGAGAACCCATTTGCCCATCTTTTAACAATCGTATCATTCAATATTCTAAAAACATGGTTACTTAGAGTTTGGCTGAAAGGTCCAAATATTACCCTAAGTAGTATGAGAATAAATGAACACATAGACGGAGAAATCACTCAACCAAAACACTCACGATGTTCTGTAAAGGGCATGTATTTCATGAAATAAAATAACTGTGTGAGGACTGATTTCATTTTCCTGTGACTGAACAAAACAATTTTAACTTTGAAACCCAATACTGCCTGTGATAAAAACTTAATTTCCAAAAATTTGATTTTTTACTTCTTTTCTCTCTCTCTCTTTTTTTTTTTCTTGAGACAGTCTCACTTCAACACCCAGGCTGGAGTGCAGTGGTGCTATCTTGGCTCACTTCAGCTTCTGTTTCCCAGGTTCCAGCGATTCTCATCCTTCAGCCTCCCAAGTAGCTGGAATTACAGGCAGGCACCACCATGCGTGTCTAATTTTTTTTTTTTTTCAGTAGAAAAGGGATTTTGCAATGTTGGCCAGGCTGGTCTCAAACTCCTGACCTCAGGTGATCCACCCGCTTCTGCCTCCCAAAGTGCTGGGATTATAGGCGTGAACCATTGTGCCCGGCCTTTCTTCTTTTAAAGCAAGTTAATGCCCATTTAATGTATGCAGTGCTCTTGTGTTTCGAGGCTTTCTGATCATCTGTTAATGCCGGTATCCTCTGAGTAGAATGACGTCCTATCTGGTCCTATCCATTCTACTATGTGGTTTTTGGCTACCAATATATGAGATCACAGCTGCATATTCTTTTTACTCTTCACCAGTGCTCTCCAGTATTGCCGCTATTTGAGCTATTGCCAAGCATCACTTAGGTTCAAAAACAAACTTTTAACACTCCCAGTTGGCCTTTGTGGAGATGTTTAATGTTGTTTCCCATTGTTTTGCTACACATGGGTTGCGGTAGTAAATGTAACTCCTCCCTTAATGTCCCTGGCAGATATTTCTTCTAGTCTCTCTTCGTACTATTTGCAGAGAAATTGTAGGAACCTACTGGTCCATCGGGCTCCTCCAGGTCACAATGAACAAGTCTTTCATGGTTCTCAAATCCTCAAATCTATTTGTTATTCACCTGCAGAAAATGCAGCTGAGGCAATAGTTGTTTTCCCTATGGAAGTACTTCTCACTTCCATCAGTCCAGGGAATTTTTGCTAGTCTTTGAGTGAAGTACTGTTCAGCTACCAATTGCATACTCTCTACATCCTCTGGGAAAAAAAGTAAAGCCCCAAACATGGGAATAATATTCAAAAAAATTTATTGGGTGTTGTTTGCTCAGAATTTTAAGAATTTGAAATGCAAAAGCCAATGTTTATATCTGATATGCAGTTCTGCATTCATTCTGAAGCATCTCTATTCTGAAACATGAAAACATAATGTCTAATTACCCAATTAAGCAAAATAATATCAAAAATACCAAAAGAGATGGGAAAAGATTAATATGTGGTCTACTACAAAAATGATCATAAATGATTCTTAACATTTTCAGAAGGAAAAAAAAAAAACACAAACTAATCTAAGTCTTATCTTGTCTTATCAACAGAATAGATCTCCCCCAACCCTTTTTTCTCACTGTCTCTAAAATTGACCACACAAGTTGTTCAGCAAGACTTTTCTAATGGAAATGAATCATTACTTTGTATAACAGGTATTAAAATTGCCTTAAGGATTCTTTAAGCACCAGGACTCCTAAAATACAAGCTTAATTCTAAGGTCTACAAATGTAAATCTTACTAATTTTTCTGAAATAATTTATTATATTCCAGAATATTTTAAGTCCCAGACCCATGGCCTATTTGAATTTACAAGCTATAATTAGTAATTTGCTAGAGAAAGTCATTGAGTAGAAATGATTGAATCTTTTGCCTACATCAACACTGGGAAAAGGCCACATTGGAATGAGGAAAGATATGTTAGTTTCTCCAGTTATTAATTTATCCACAAGTTGACATGCTGCTTCTCTCAACTATGCCAATTGTTTTAGTTCAAAGCCTCCCTGACTATCCAAGTTCTTGGTCCTTTACTTTTCATCTTCATCTAAACAATTTTTCAACTTGGCTTATATTGAGAAAATTCAATATTTCTGACCTGAACACATCATTTTGGGGAAATTAAATTGTGTGTGTGAGTGTGTATGTGTATATATGTATATACATATGAAGTTTCATTTATGTATATATGTCTATACATACATTTTTGTGTGTGTGTGTGTGTATATATATATATATATGTACCTTGGAGAATACTTATTAACTTCACATCAAATATACGAGAAAACAGCTTTTCATCTTTTATTACTTTTAAGAAAGAAACTGGGCATTCACATCAAGAGTTCTAGAAGTGAATCAAAGGAACAAAATAAAATAGGTATGCAAGCTTCCAAAAATGAAACCATGCAGCTGTGCACCATATGTCTATCTGAAATAAGCCAATTGTATGTCATGAGAAAAGAAGGGAAGTACAATCTGGCTAAACCAAATGAATTTTCTTAACCAGTAAAAATCACCTTGTCCAAGTGATAAAAGTCACTCAAAGAGCTGGACCAACATTGATTGGATCAGACAATTAATTTGTCATGATCTTGTGTTGACATAATTCAATTGATTTTTTGTGGCCTACATTCAAAAGTTTGGAAACACACAAATATGAGTTGTTAAAGCACAGTTCTCTAGGAGTTATGAATATAATTTTTTCAGCTTATGAATTATAATTTTAGAATTCATTATCATTTTTTCCAGATGGATAGACATATGAACTCTGTATCTTTGAAAATTTAATCAAAGTCATACATTATTTTGATTGTTTTCACTGTAAATTATGTATTCTTAATCGGTAAAAAGATATTAGATAACAAAATATACTAGATAACAAATTATTTAATATTGATTTACCAGTTCATACATAAGACTTCCTAAGATGAAACATCAAAAACATCCATCCTGAACCAAATACTTTGTTATTTTCACATTTAACGTGGGATCTTAAAAAGGAAAGAAAAAAAAGATGAGGAAACTGATGGTACATGTTCCTCTGGTTATGTCTTTTGTGTTTGACAAAACTTTATGACCAACTTGTTCACACACATAGGACTTTTGTGTTCTATCTCCCCAGACCACCTGCATACTACAACTTAAGAAGGATTTTATTAATAGACACTTCCTACAGGAAATTTAGCTCATTCTTTGCATGTATGGATCAAAAGGAAATAATAAAAATTGCATCAATTTACCATTAGAAATAATGAGAGTTCCATAACATGGGTAGATATAAGATACAATGTTGTAAACAGAAACTTTATTTTGTAACAATAAAAAAATTAAAATTTTTATAGTATTTTACTCACAATTGCAACAAACATACACATATAAACATAACAAGACATATTTGATATTCTTGTAAGAAAAAAATCAACTTTACTCAAGGATATTACAATAACTGAAATAAAATAAACATATAAGTTTATGATTAGAAGTTTCAATATTGAAATGATATTTATTTTACACAAATTAATCTATTGATTCAAAGATATCTAGTCAAAATCTCAATATGACTTCTTAAAGGAAAATTATTATTGGCTTTAAAACTCATATGATTAAAATAAGTGAAAACTTTTTTAAAAAGGGAATATTTGCCTTATCAGATAGGAGTGCATATTTTTATTTACATTAATTAAAATTGTATTGCATTGGTACAGGTAGACAAATGGAATAGAATGAAGAATTCAGAAATAAACTCAAGCATGTACAGTACCCAATGAGCCTCATGTTCTGTGTTGTGGTGCCCTTGTATAGTTCCCTACCAAAGTGAACAATGATGACCTTAGTAATTTGTAGGAAATTTGCATTAATGTTGTGTGACTTCTGAGGTTAAATCATAAAAGATATTGGGGATTACCACTTGCTCTCACTTGGATCTTTCATTCTGAAGGAAGTCAGAGCCATGTGTTAAGGACATGTGAGCAGCCCTATATAAAGGTTCACATGGTGAGGAACTGAGGCTTTGTGCTAACGGAGGCAGCATTCACTTGACAGCAAAGTGATTCAGCCATCTTGGAAGCAGATCATTTAGTCCCTGCCAAGCCTTTAGAAGACTACAGCTCCAGTTACTATCTTGACTGCAGTTTTACGAGAGACCTCAATCCGGAAGAAGCCAACTATGCTGCCCCCAAATTTATAGCTTACACAAAATGTAGGATAATAAATGTTTATGCTTGTTTTAAGCCGCAAGGTTTTGAGATAATTTGTTACTCAGCAGTCAATAGCTAATACAGATTTCCATAGCTGCAATTAGGGTACGATCTTAAGAAAAAGTAAAGTGTAATGAATTATTTAGGCTCTGACATTGGAAGAATAATTGTATGTAAAGTAGATGAAGTGAGGATAACCTAGAAGCTGCCAGCACCTCCGCATTTCTCTGTCTCCGCATCTAAGCAGTGAACTTGCTATCACTTACAACGTTTCAACAAGTTCCTCTGTCAGCCACCTTTAACTTGAAACTATGCATAAAACCACCTTTAACTTGAAACTATGCATAAAAATGCATTCTGGAGAACATAGTTCCAGACTAACCAAGTTGACCAAGTTGGAAAACGAATTCTGAGGGACATAGTTCCAGCCTAGTAAAACCGACAGAAGGTAGCTAGCTTCCTTAACCTCAAAAAAATCCATATGAAATAAATCTATGGCAAATGGCATATTTAACAGATGTACAAGTCTTTCCTTTAAGATTAAAAAGAAGGCAAGCAGATAACATCCACTACTATTATTGAACATAAACATCTTGATCAACACAAACAAGTAAACATGGGAAATTTGTGTAAGAAATGGATGAGACAAGACAACCCCACAAAATGATCATTTACATAGAAAGACTGTTATTTATTGCCAGTATACTTAATATTGATTTTAATAGTGTTTAAACTAAGACTATAATTTTTCAAGTTATAATCCCCATAGTTTACCTAATCCAGTGATCATATATTATTCAGCTGTATAATAATCTTATCTGCCTTCAGTGTTTTACTAATTCCCATAATCTTTTTATTTGTATGTTTGCATTTTATGAAGTACCATAGAAAGTAAACCATTCCAACTTGCTTTACCCTCTTGTTTCATGTTAATGTACACAAAACATTAGAGTATATAGGGATATGGTATGGTAGATCTCTATCAGTAATTTCATTATTTTTCATATTTTCATCCTTTATGAAGAAAACGAACATTTTTTGCTCTAGGGCTGTACTTATCAATAGATATGATAAGTAAATTATTAGTTTGATAAGTACATTATTTGACATTTTACATTAATATGTACCCACGATTAAAGTACCATAAAAAATAAACACACTGCTCTAAAAATGCTCTGTGATCTGCAAACTCATCCTTCTCTCCCTCCCACATAACCACTGGTAACTACCTTCCCCAAAATGTTGTATGGTTTAATCACACAGCATGAAATCTCTTCACATTATATTCCTTCACTTAGTACTACACATGTAAGATTTCTTAGTACACAGATAAGATTTTACTTAGTAATATATATATATGACTTGGAAGCTAAATAATATTCCATTGTCTGGATGTACCATGGTTTTATGAATTCATGTACTGAAAGACACCTTGATTACTTCCAAGTTTTGGAGATTATGAATAAACTTTCTATAAAAATATGTGTGTAGGTTTTTGTGAGTACATACGTTTCCAACTCTTTTGGGTAAATACAAAGGGTCATGATTACCGGATTGTATGAAAATAATATGTTTCACTGTCTTTCAAAATACTAATACAATTTTGCATTCCCACCAGAAGTTAATGAAAGTGCCACATCCTCATTTGGTGTTGCCAATTTTCTCAATGTTGGCCATACTAACAGATAGGTAGTGATATCTCATTGCCATTTTAATTTACATCTCTTTAATGGCATATGACGTAGGCATCTTTTCATTTACTTATTTGCAATCTGTGTATGTTAAGGACCTGTTAAAGTCCCTGGTCCATTTTTAACCAGGTTGTTTGTTTTCTTATTGCTGAATTGTAAAAAATTATTTTGCATATTTTGAATGACAGTCCTTTATCATATACGTCTTTTAAAAATATTTTCTTCCACTATGTGGCTCTTATTTTTATTCACTGGACAGTGTCTTTCACAGAGCAGAAATTTTTATTTTTAATGAAGTCAAGTTTATCAATTCTTTCTTTCATGGATCAGGATTTGATGTTGTTTCTGAAAAGTCATTACTAAATCTAGGGTTATCTAAATTTTCTTATATGTTATCTTCTAGGACTTACGTAGACTTGTGTTTTACATGTAGATACGTGATCCATTTTAAGCTGATTTTTCTGAAGATTGTAAGGTCTGTGTCTATATTCTTTTTATATACATTTTTGTATATGGATGTCCAGTTGTTACAGCACCATTTGTTGAAATGTCTATCTTTTCTTTATTGTATTGCTTTCAATCTTCTGTCAAATATTAGTAGATGATATTTATGTATGTCTAGTTCTGGGCTCTCTATTTAGTTCTATGAATCTGTTTGCCTATTCTATCACCAATATCACACTGTGTTGATTATTGTAGCTTTGTAGTAAGTTTTAAGTTTGGGTATTGTCAGTCTTTCAACTTTGTTTTACTCCTTCAATGTTGTGTTGGCTATTATAAATCTTTTCTCTCTCCATATAAACTTTAGAATTAACTCATCAATAGCCACAAAAGTGACTTGCTGGGATTTTGGTTGGAATTGCATTGAATCTACAAATCAATCTGGGGAGACTATAACATCTTGACAATATTGTCAAACTAGTAACAATACTGAGTCTGTGTATTTGTAAACATGGACTCTTTATTAACTTTGTTATACTTTGATTTATTTCAACAGAGTTTTGTACTTCTCCTCATAAAGATCATGCATATATTTTGTTAAATTTGCATCAAAGTATTTCATTTTGCAATTGCTAAGGTAAATGGTACTATGTTTTTAATTTCAAATTATATTTCTTCTTTGCTGATTTACGGAAAACAATAAACTTGTTTATTAGATTGTATCCTTCAAACTTGCTATAATGGCTTATCAATTCCAGTTTTTTGTTGTCAATTCTTTGGGATTTCCTACATAGATGATAATGTCATCTGCTAACAAGGGCAACTTTATTTCTTCCTTCACAATCTTTATATATTTCCTCCTTGTGTTACCACATTACCTAGGATTTCCAGTACAACACTGAACACAGTAGTGAAGGGGAGATCCTTGTCTTCCCGATGTTACTGGGAAATCTTCAAGCTTGTCACCATGAAGTAAGATATCAGCTATAGGTTTTCTATTGATATTCTTTATTAAATTGAGGACATTTTCATCTATTTCTAGTTTACTTACATTTTTATCAGAAACGGATGTTGGACTTTGTTAAGTGTTTTATCTGCATCTTTTGAAATTATCACATGATTTCTCTTTTTTAGCCTATTATTGTGATGGATTACATTAATTGATTTTCAAATGTTGAACCAGCCTTGCATGTGTGGTAGAAATTCCACTTGGAGATGATGTATAATTATTTCATGCATTGTTCAACTTAATTAACAAATATTTTGTCAATAATGCTTACAACTACATTCATAAGATATGTTGGTCTGTCATTTTATTTTCTTGGAATTTCTTCATCTTGTTTTGATGTTAGGGTAATGTTCACCTCATAGATTATGTTTCTACAGTTTGAAATATATTGTAGACAATTCTTATAACTTTTTCTTTGAATGCATAATAGAATTCACCAGGGAATCTATCTGGGCCTAGTGCTTCTTATTTTGAAAGGTTAATAATTATTAATTTAATTTATTCAATAGTTGTAGGCATATTCACATTGTTTATTTCTTTTTGTGTAAGTATTGCCAGATTATCCTTTTCAAGGAATAGGTCCATGTTATCTATATTATCAAATTTGTGGACATAGAGTTCTTCACAGTATTTTTTGACTATCATTTTAATATTCTTTGGATCTGTGGTAATGTCCTTTCTTTCATTTTGATATTAATTTCTTCTGTATTTTGTTTCCTTAGTTATCCTGGCTAGAGGCTTATCAAGTATATTAATGTTTTTTCAAAGAACAAACTTTTTGTTTCATTGCTTTTTGTCTATTGTTTTCTATTGTAGTTTTTAGTATTTCTTTTCTTCTACTTACTTTTGATTTAATTAAATCTTCTTTTAGTTTCCTGAGCTAGAAGCTTAGATAATTGATTTTAGATCTTTCTTCTTGTCTAGTATATGCAGTCAATGCTATAAATATCCATCTATGCACTGCTTTTGCTGCATCCCACAAATTTTGATAACCTGTTTTCATTTTTATTTCGTTCCAAAACAATTACAATTTCTTTTTATATTTCATCTTTTACTCATATTCTATTTAGAAGTGTGTTGTTTAACCAGAATATTCTTTAAAGTATTTACAATTACACTTTTTACCCCCTTACTTCAACATGTGAATGTAATTATCTAAGCAGGATATCTACCTAGGAATTATTACCTAGGCAAAAACCTCTGTTCAATTTCCTTTTTGTTTCCTGAAGTGTCCTTCCTCTCTCTCTTTTCTCCACATGATTCATTAGTTATGTTTTCAGATTCTAGACAATTATTCATTGTGTTAATATGACCATGCATATCAAGAAATTATGGCAAAAACTGCATCTTTGTGGTTACCATTGTGGTGCTATTAATAGGATGTTAAAATTTGCACTGGCTCAGATATTCTTATGTCTTTAAGGCATATGATGATTCAAATTTCATCACTGAGCTCGTTGCTTCAGAGTAAAAAAAGTAAGAGATGGTTAGTATTCACATTTAATTTCAAATGCCTATATGAAATTTATAACAAAGATTTTATAACCTTTTTATTCTCAAGTAGTATAAGTCAATTTTGTAAAATCATGTAATGTTAGAGCTAGAATGGAGGCTAGTGCTTATAGTCTGTTCATTTTATAGATAACAAAATAGGTTCCAAGTCAATGTCTTGCTCAGAGTCGTAAAATCATGGTTTGGCTCTTCTAACTATGAGCAAACAGCAATGTTTTTCCTTTAATCACTGTGCTTCCCTTTTGCACATTGATCGCTATTTCCAGAAATGTAAAATATAAAAAACTATTGCTATTTCCAAAAATGCAGGATATTTTGAAACTGTTGATCCTTTCTCAAGTTATTTGAAACTCACTAGAGAACAAACATAATGATTATTCAACACTCCCACCATTGAAGAAGGTGATGTTCCTTACAGCAATTTAGATTTGCTTTTTTCAAACCATAGAAAGCACGAACTATGATTGTGTGGAGACCAATAAATGAATGTCTGCTGACAAAATGATTTAATACAGACTGTGCAAAGTGTCAATTATTAAGTATTTCATACCCGGTGATAAGGGACAAGGACAGATAAATTACCCCTTTAGTGACACATTAGAAAATATGTTCAACAGACATGAGGCAACTGAATTGACAAGTTAGAAATGATCCCATTAGAGGAATAAGAATCATGGGAAAAGAAACAGAAAATTCTGTACTTTACATTAAATAACAGTGAAAAGTTATTTTGAATTCCTGAAACATTTAGTAAACGTTGGGTCCATATTTAGTAGAATTTGGGTACCTATAGGGTTATTTTTCTAAGACACTGTTATTTATTGCCAGTATACTTAATATTGATTTTAATAGTGTTTAAACTAAGACTATAATTTTTCAAGTTATAATCAATCCCCATAGTTTACCTAATCCAGTGATCATATATTATTCAGCTGTATAATAATCTTATCTGCCTTCAGTGCTTTACTAATTCCCATAATCCTTTTATTTATATGTTTGCATTTTATGAAGTACCATAGAAAGTAAACCATTCCAACTTGCTTTACCCTCTTGTTTCATGTTAATGTACACAAAACATTAGAGTGTATAGGGATATGGTATGGTAGATCTCTATCAGTAATTTCATTATTTTTCATATTTGCATCCTTTATGAAGAAAACGAACATTTTTTGCTCTAGGGCTGTACTTATCAAACTATAATGTACTTGCAATTCACCTGAGAATCTTGTTAAAATTGAGTTTAATAAGACTGGGCTGATCTGAGACTCTGCATTTCTAAGAATCTCCCAGGGGATGCAGATGTTGCTGTTCAACAGAGGACACTTTGAATAGAAAGTTGGGCCAGACTGTCTAGACCAGCAAAGCAGGTGGCCCCTAGAAGGTTGTTAGAAAGGGAAATGTATGGCCTATTCCCACACCTGCTGCATCTTAGTCTCTATGGGTGGGACCAAACCCCATGAACCACTGTCTAATTCTATTCATTCTTCCAATTTAGTTTCACTTAGTTTCTTTTTTTCTTTCCTCCATGCAAATAAGCCTTGAAAAAGATGCATAAAATAAATATATTACATTTACTGTGTTCTTGGCTTAAAAACCTTAAAAATTTATGTTTGGATTTACTTAAAAAATAAAATTTAATGGCAGTAAAATGTTTTTTGATAAAATTTTTAGTTAACATAGACTTATCTCGCCTCTTCCAGTGAAAATTACCTTTCTAAAGAACAAAGTATATCAGTTGTGTGAAATTTTACCATCCACTAATATTATATTTATAATTTACTAGGTGTTAATTAGGGTTTAATAGATCTTCCTGGTTTCTACAGAATTCTGACGAATTTAATACCTTTTTCTTAATTTACATTAGTTTGCCTATGTAATTAAATCAAAGCTTTGTTTAAGAAATAGTTATTTTCTGAATTAGCTCACTGAGTCATCGTATACAATGCATGAACAAAATATTTCTAATATGTTTACATATATGTCTTGTTGCATAATGTTAGATATTAAGCATTGTATAATTTTCTTAAGTTTGACTAGTTTCTTCTAATACCTAAAGAATGAGAAAAAAATGACATCAATGTATATATGAGTCACAATAAAATAGTGAGCACTCTGACATTGCCTTCAAAGTTTGGCATAAATGCTGGATATTGAAAAGCAGTTTCCCTCTTAATTCTTAACTGGAAATATTACAATGGTTATATGAAATTGTACAATTGTACAATTCTGGCTAGGAAAATTTTATAAGGACCACAAAAAGAGAATGAGGTCATTTGGAGGACCTTAATCCATATTATATATTAATATTACATATTAAAAATGTATCCTAATTTCACTTTAAGTAAAATTTTTATTTTCATAATATTTAAAAAATATTTTTATGTTTTATGTTTTTTCTTTTGAAATTAGCCCAAAAAAAAAGTATTTAATGGCAATTGTTTGTTTCATATAAAAATTAACATGCATTCTCAGAATCTCTGTGAATCATGCCCTTTGTAGGGACATGAAGGAACTGAAGGCCATTATCTTTAGCAAACTGGTACAGGAAGAGAAAACCAAATACTGTATGTTCTCACTTATCAGTGGGAGATAAATGATGACAATACCTGGACATATGGAGGGGAACAACACACACTGGGGCCTATCAGACGGTGGGGTGTGGGAGGAGGGAGAAGATCAGGAAAAATAACTAATGGGCACTAAGCTTAATACCTGGGTGATGAAATAACCTGTACAACAAACTACAATGACATGAGTTTACCTATATAACAAACCTGCACATGTACCAAGGAACTTAAAATAAAATTTAAAAAGGTAAAATAAAATAAACTTAAATTCTAAATTTTTAAAAAAATAAATAATGGCAAAGAGATGAATATGAAAAGTGGAGTTAATGAAGTCAGCATGATGTTATTTCCATACACAGGAATACCTCAAAGATATTATGGGTTTGGTTCCAGAAAGCCACAATAAAGTGCACATTGCAATAAAGCAAGTCACATAAGTTATTGGTTTCCCAGTGCATATAAAAGTTGTTTACACTATATACTCTAGTCTATTACATGTAGAATAACATATGTCTAAAAAATGTACATACCTTAATTAAAAATAATTTATTGCTTAAAAATGATAACAATCATCCAATCCTTCAGCAATCATAAGTTGTTATTTTTTTGCTAGTAGAGGGTCTTGCCTCAATGATGACAGCTGCTGACTTATCAGGGTGGTGGTTGCTGAAGGTGTGGGTGGATGTGGCAATTTCTTAAAATAGGATAACAGTGAATTTTTGTCACATCAATGGACTCTTCCTTTCATGAAATATTTCTCAGTAGCATGTGATGCTATTTGATAGTATTTTATCTACAGTAAAACATCTTTCAAAATTGGTGTCAACCCTGTCAAAACCTGCATCTGTTTTATAAACAATGTTTCTGAAATATTATTAATCTTTTGTCATCATTTCAATGATATTCACAGCATATTCACCATGAGTAGAATCTGTCTCAAGAAACCACTTCCTTTACTCACCCATAAAAAGCAACTTCTCATCCCTTTGAGCTTCATCACGGCATTGTAGCAATTCAGTCACATCATCAGTCTCTTCTGCTAATTATCTTGCCCTTTTTACCACATCTGCAATTATTTCCTCTACTGAAGTCTGGAACACCTCAAAGTCATCCATGTGGATTAAAGTCAGCTTGTTCCATACTCCTGTAAATGTTGATATTTTGACTTCCTTCCAAAAGTCAGGGATATTCTGAATGGTATCAGGAATGGTGACATTTTCCAGAAGGTTTTCAATTTAATTTGCCTGGATCCATCACAAGAATCACTATCTATGGCAGCTGTAACCTTAAGAAATACATTTCTTAAGCAATAATACTTGAAAGTCAAAATTATTCCTTGACCCATGGGCTGCAGAATGGATGTTTGTTAGCAGGTGTGAAAACAACGTTAGTTGGCAGGGCGTGGTGGTTCACGCTGTAATCCTAGCACTTTGGGAGACCAAGGCAGGCGGGTCACAAGGTCAGGAGATTGAAACCTTCCTGGCTAACACGGTGAAACCCTGTCTCTACTAAAAATACAAAAAATTAGCTGGACATGGTGGCATGCACCTGTGGTCACAGCTACTTGGGAGGGTGAGGCTGGATAATCGCTTGAACCCAGGAAGTGGAGATTGCAGTGAGCCGAGATTGCGCCTCTGCACTCTAGCCTGGGCGACAGAGACTCTCTGTCTCAAAAAAAAAAAAAAAAAAAAGAGAGAGACAACAACATTAGTCTCCTTGTGCATCTTCATCAGAGCTTGCATGACCAGGTGCACTGCCAATCAGCAGTAATATTCTGAATGGAATATGTTTTTCTGAGCAATAGGGCTCAACAGTGAGCTTTAAAAATTCACTAAATCCTGGTGTAAAAAGATATGCTTTCATTAGGTTTTGTTTTTCCATTCATAGACCAAGGGGCAGAGTAGATTTAGAATAATTCTTAAAGGCCCTAGGATTTTCAGAATTGTTAATGAGTACTATTCCAACTTCAATTCACCAGCTACATTAGCCCCTAACAAGAGAGTCAGCCTGTACTTTGAAGCTTCTGTTTTCTGGCTACGAAAGTGTTAAAAATGGCATCTCCTTCTAATATAAGGCTGTATCATCTACATTGAAAATCTGTTGTTTAGTGTAGCCACCTTCATTAATGATCTTAGCTAGATCCTCTGGGTAACTTGTGTCACCTTCTGTATCAGCACTTGCTGCCTCACCTTGCACTTTTATGTTATGGACATTACTTCTTTCTTTAAACCTCATGAACGAACCTCTGCCAGCTTCAACCTTCTTTTTAGCAGTTTCTTCACCTCTCACAGGCGTCACAGAATTTAAGAGAGTGAGGGCCTTGCTCTGGATTAAGCTTCAGTTTATGGGAATGTTGTGACCGGTTTGATATTCTCTCCAGACCACTAAAACATTCTCCATATTAGCAATAAGGCTGTTCGTTTTCTTATCATTTGTGTGTTCACTGACGTAGCACTTTTAATTTTTTTCAAGATCTTTTCCTTTGTATTCACAACTTGGCTAACTGTTGGATAGGTTAACAACCTAGCTTTCAACCTATCTCAGTTTTTGACATGCTTTTCTCACTAAGCTTATTCATTTCTAGCTTTTGATTTAAAGTGAGAGATACATGATTCTTACTTTACTTGAACACTTAGAGGCAATTGTAGGGTTATTACTTCACTTAATTTTAATATTGTTGTGTCTCAAGGAACAAGGAGGGCTGGAGTGAGATGTGGGAGAGAGACAGGGAAATGGTGAGTCAATGAAGAAATCAGAACATACATATTTATGACATTCACCATCTTTTATATGCGCATTTCATGGTAAACCAAAACAATCATGATGGTAACATTGAAGATCACCGATCTCAGGTCCCTATAATGCCTATAATAATAATGAGAATGGTTAAAATATTGTGAGAATTACACAAATTTGACACAGGGACACAAAGTGAGCTTGTGCTATTGGAAAAATGACACTGAGAGTTTGCTCTATGCAGGGTCACCACACACTTTTGATTTGCAAAAGTTGCAATACCTGTGAAGTACAAGAAACCAAAGCACAAGAAAACAAGATACACCTGTATGTTCAATTAAACTTTTCTTTTCTTTTCTTTTCTTTTCTTTTCTTTTTTTTTTTGAGATGGGGTCTCGCTCTGTCACCCAGGCTGTAGTGCGGTGGCACGATCTCAGCCCACTGCAAGCTCCGCCTCCCAGGTTCACGCCATTCTCCTGCCTCAGCCTCCCAAGTAGCTGGGACTACATGCGCCCACCACCACGCCTGGCTAACTATTTGTATTTTTAGTAGAGACGGGTTTCACCGTGGTCTCGATCTCCTGACCTCATAATCCGCCTGCCTCGGCCTCCCAAGGTACTGGGATTACAGGCACTAGCCATCGCATCTGGCCTACTTTTCGGTTTTTAATAAATTTTTGTTGAAATTTAAAATACATGTGACAAGTATGTGGCACACATGGCGTAGTGTGTACCTTGATGTGTTTTTCTGATATGAAGTTTAAAATATAGAATGTACAATATTTTACTTGTGTATTAAAATTTATTTTTTTTTTATTACTGGGCTCCTTTGGGAAAGATATTGTCATGGCCATCTGTGAAATTCCTAGGCCTGCATTTAGCAGATATATGGTAAACATTTACTGAGAATACAGGAAAGAACAAACATAAAATAAATAATATATTAACATAGTGATTTCTACTTAATTAGACAATTGTCCTATATAACTAGTGTTAACTCTTATTTGGTCTTCATAAATCATTATCATAGTGTCTTGGGGAGCATCACAGAAACAAGTACTATATTAATAAATATTTTCTTGTTGGCATTATTTAGAACAAACAAATGCATAGCTTTTAATAAAAAACAGAAAACTTTCTTTTCTATTATTGTATTTAATTCTCTATAGGTAATTTTTATAAAAATTGCATGCATTCCAGACATGCTTGTGAATCAAGACAACTTTCAAGATTTTAAGCAATCTGTATCAGAAACTTTATGAAATAAAGGTTATTGATTAAATAAGGGAAGAACTCCTCGTTCACACAGAGAAAGATGACGTTCACTGCCGTCAACTGCCTGCAACATCTTGTTATGCCTCATTATAGACTACTTAACATTTAAATTTTATATATATAATTTAAAAACTACTTATATATAGGCATATAATGGTATAATATATAGTGTGCAATATGTATTCATTTAATATATATGTTACATATAAAATTGAATCCCTAACACATGTAGCATATATTGTCATATATGCTGTATATTTTCATTTTACTTTTATTGTTGCAATATAATTACTATAAATTAAAGTTTCCTTTAGGAGTCAATGTCAATGTAAATTGCAAAAATTAAATTAAAAAATATAGTTGTACAGAAAGGTCAGATGAGTTATAAAAGTAGTGATTGCGGTATTACAGCAACTTGACTAGTCTTTCAGATAAAGGTAACCCTTTCTCTCTATTGCTCTTTGTCCTCTCTCCCTTTCTCCCTCTTTGTAGTTTAAAAATGCTCTATAGAATTAACCTGAGCTTGAACAATTGTTGTGACAGCAATGAAGATCAATGAGAATTGCTTTTAGAAAGATCATTCTGTTATACTTTTTGCTCAGATTTCTATTTATTTAACTTATTTATGTGGCAATAACATATGATCTTTACTCTATCTTATTGTGATAGATATAAGAGAGGAAATTTCAAGTGTAGGTTTGACCAAGGGAAATATTTATAGTTGAAATTGCTTTTCATATGATAAGGCTCTTAGTTCAAATTAGGAATTTTTTCTTTTAATAATAGTTGTTACAATAATTGCCAAAGTACCATGCATATAAAATTCTTTTCTTTGTCATCCCAACATATTTTATCCAATATTTAAATGTGTTATTTATAAATTTATGAAGCTCATAATCATTGGACCTCTATTTTTTCTATGTAGGACTTAAAACACTCAGAATGCTATTGATAATGTATCCCAGAATACTGGCTAAGATTTCAGCGAAATGATCAGAAATAACTATCTTTAAATTCCGGCTTTTCCACTTATTAGCTCGTGTTTTTTGCAAAACTTATCTAATTTTTGTGCACCTTAATTTGTAAAAGTCTGCATAATGGAGACAGTATTATAAGACACTTTAGGATTATTCTAAGAATTAAATAGATTGATATGCATAAAACATTTATAATGTACATATAATGGTCTATCAATATTGATTATTAGTTATTATCATTAGTTATGCACTTTTTACTGATATTATTAATCATTTTGACAGGATGATAAGGAGGAAGTTTAGCAGCTGATTCAGGAGAGTGCAAAGTAGAAACACCTGAAAATTTTGCCTGACTGTCTGTTTTTTCAGCCAGTACTAGCAGTGCACATCTAAATGCTATCATACCCTAATCAAGGTCTAAGTCCATCATCAAACAAGTGATTCTGATTGGACAAATGGAGACCCAAGATTTATAAAATCATCTCTATAAATTATAATCAAAGACAAATGTAACAGTAAGGCTTATTTTTTTTAAAAACTCTAGCATATTTACATTTATCTTCACTTTGATTTTTATCTTACTTCTATGAATAAGATTTAAAGACGAAAGATTGAAAACAGTTTTTTCTTTTTTCTTGTTGTCTTGGCACATTCTCATAATTCAGCAACAACTTAAATAAATTAGGTAACACCAATTAGGTAATGAGAATAATAATTCTCTCTACTTCCACTAGTCTTTGTATTTTTCTTTTCTTACTGTGTTTTTTTACCCATGTTTGAAGCTTTTATTTTTTAAGTGCCTCCAACCTGGGAGAAGAAATGACTTAACATGGAGAGTTGGAAGCGATTAATGCCTATCTAGAGAGCACAGTGAAACATGAGTACCTTCACTGTAACCTAGGCAAGCATTAATCAGTACCTCAGCACAGCCTGAAGTGACTTTTTGTGATAATAAAAATGAAATTTTTCTCCCAAATGTATGTCAAAAATATGTGTTCCAAGTATTTCTCTGGAAAGAAACAGTTCTTGATGAAAGCATTTTATTTCTATATGAAATGAAACGTTTTCTGATTTGACACACAGCATGTCTATTCTGGGGTGGTTAGGAAAATACAACCCTTATAACTCAAAAAATGAGTGGTGGTTGTAAATTATGTCAAAGCCCATTACACAAAGAGAATGTTCTTCAAAGGTAGGTAATACCATATATATACATAAGGGTTATCAAAAACCCATTAAATTTGACCCTTTTAGGTTTTCCAGCTGAGATTAATTTCCCAACATAACATTGCCCTTTTAAAGAAAATCTTTCTTTATCAGAACCTCTTGTTCTCATGGGAGGTATCCACCATTTCCTTGATAGCCAGGGGCTAACCAGCAACCCCTCACAATCTCGTAAGGCATTTCATTTAAATTTATATTGAGAAATTCATAGTCTTATTAAGTTGTCTTCCCTTGAGATTCATTTTGCCATGTTTCATTGGTATGTCATTTTAAATGGTGCCATTTAAAAGCCTGCCCCATATTTTTACGGGCCACACTACAATCAAATGAGGTTAAATCAAGACTTGAATGTTTCCATGTAGATAACCAAAGAAGATATTTTTCAATATTTTGGTTTTATATTGCTTATGCACATGTGCTGATTGAAATTTCCATGATTGCTCAATATAATTAATTGTACATCTTATAGTAATGATAACGATTATAAATAATTAGTGATTCTGTCCATTTTGAAAAATAACATACCCAATGACTTAATAGTCTAATATCTTAATTTGTGGCTTTTTTTTTTTTTTCATCTCCATGTGGCCTACTTGATAACTGAAACAGTACTTTTTGATCCTGGTAATTAGTTGAGGAATTTCTTTCCTTTTTTCCAAAGCCAGATGGTTTTTTTGAAAATCAAAAGACCCATCAAAGATCCACAGCTCACTTAAACTTCCATACTGAGTTTCGAGGCCTTCAAATATACATGTTCCTGAACAAATTATCCTTCCTTTATATTCTTGTGAAAAAAAAGATCAAGCTATTCTGGAACCACTGGTGTTCTTTAAATCTGACATGCTGTTTGCCCATAGGAGAGCCTTTGGAAGCAGTTGAAATAATAGCCATTTACAAACTCAGCCACACAACCACTCAGGAGATGATGATGATAATAACTGTATAAGTTTTCCAGGTCTGCTGTAACAAACTGCCACGAACTGGGTATATTAAAACAACAGAAATGTATCGTTTCACAATTCTTAAGGCCAGAAGTTCAAAATCAAAATGTCAGAAGAGCCAGGTTCTCTCCCATAACTCTAGGGAAAAACACTTCTTGCCTTTTTCCTGGCTCCTGGAGGCTCAAACTTGGCATTCCATAGCAGTAATCACATAACTTCAGTCTCTGCCTCTATCTTCACATGGCTTTCTATCCTGGGTCTCTTTCTTCTCCTCTTTTTAAATGGACACAGGTTATATTGATTTAGGATCCACTGCAATGACTTTAATTTTATTATATCTGAAAATACCCTATTATTTCCAAGTAAAGTTACTTTCAGAGGTACCAGGGGTTAGAACTTCAACATATCTTTTAGGGGGACACAATTTAAGCCATAACAATGACCATGACTATAATAATAACACAGAGAGACTTGTTTTTGAATTATTTTAATCATAATGTCTAATCCTTACTAATGTTTAGCAAAATGAGAATTATAATTTCCATTTAATCTGGGAGGAAATTGAATCTCAGGGAAGTGAACTGATTTTTTTTTTTAAGATTTTATGGTGTCGGAGCAAGGATTAGAGTCTAGATTTTTCTGAGTATATCTTGTGTTACAATGACCCTGTTAGCAGAGTGAATTGACAACATTATTTCCACTGGCAGCAGTGCCCTGGAGTAGCTGCTATTTCTCCATATTATCTGCAGGCAGTTGGTCTCCCCAAGCAATGGACTCCAACATTAGCAGCTTCTAGAAAGTTTTCCAGCTTTAGCCCCTGTATTTTGAAGTGCTGGTGTTGCATACAAAGTCTCATTTCAGTAATACAAGTTCTGTAAGGTAGCATATTTTGTAGAAATTATTAATCATATAGTTCTGAGATGTTCCTTGCTTACTCAATAGTTTCCAAGTCCTTTCACTGTTGAACATTTTAACATTTTCTCTCCTGGGCTTCCTTGTCATGGAAGGAATCTTGGTGAGACGTGTAGTGACAGCAACTATGCTATACAGACCACTCATAGATATAGGTCCCCACACACTAAATATATCAGGAATTGAATATAAAAGCTGGAAACAGAGTGGCCAGGTATTATCACAGTAAATTATGTCAGTACTGGAAAACACTGGTTTAAATTGAAATTTTAAAATGGTCACTTACTAGATGTGTTAATTTGGAGCAGAGTAACAATACCTAACTTGTAGAGTCATGAAAATTTAATAATAATATTTATAAAGCTTTGCTTAATTCATTTACCAGATCTAGGAGCTTTTTAGATGAGTCTATGGGGTTTTCTAGGTATATGATCATATCATTAGCAAACAGCAACAGTTTGACTTCCTCTTTACCGATTTTCTTTTTCTTTCTTTTCTTTCTTTCCTTCTTTCCTTCTTTCTTTCCTTCCTTCCTTCCTTCCTTTCTCTCTCTCTCTCTCTCTTTCTTTCTTTCTTTCTTTCTTTCTTTCTTTCTTTCTTTCTTTCTTTCTCTTTCTCTTGCCTAACTGATCTAGCTAGGACTTCCAGTACTACATTGAATAGAAGTGGTAAGATTGAGCATCCTTGTCTTGTTCCAGTTCTCAGGGGGAATGGTTTCAACCTTTCCCCATTCAGTATTATGTTGGCTGTGGGTTTATCATAGATGGCTTTTATTACATTAAGGTATGTCCCTTTCATGCCGATTTTGTAGAGGGTTTAATCATAAAGGAATGCTGGATTTCGTCCAATCTTTTTTCTGCATCTATTGAGATGATCATGTGGTTTTTGTTTTTAATTCTGTTTATGTGTTGTATCACATTTTTTTGACTTGCATATGTTAAGCCATCTCTGCATCCGTGGTATGAAACCCACTTGATCATGGTAGATTATCTTTTTGATATGCTGTTGGATTAGGTTAGCTGGTATTTTGTTGAGTATTTTTGCATCCATGATCATCAGGGATATTGGTCTGTAGTTTTTGTTGTTGTTGTTATGCCCTTTCCTGGTTTTAGTATGAGGCTGATACTGGCTTCATAGAATGATTCAGTGAATTACTTCTTTCTTTATCTTTTGGAATAGTGTCAGTAGGATTGGTACCAATTCTTCTTCAAATGTCTGATAGAATTCAGCTGTGAATCTATCTGTTCCTGGACATTTTTTGGTGGTAACTTTTCAATTACCATTTCAATCTTGCTGCTTGTTATTGGTCTGTTCAGAGTTTCTATTTCTTCCTGATTTAATCTAGAAGGATTGTGTATTTCAGGAATTTATCTATCTTCTCTAGGTTTTCTAGTTTATGTGCATAAAGGTGATCATAATAGCCTTGAATGACCTTTTGCATTTCTGTGGTATTGATTGTAATATCTCCTGTTTCGTTTCTTAGTGAGGTTATTTGGATCTTCTCCCTTCTTTTCTTCGTTAATCTTGCTAATGGTCTATGAAGTTTATTTATCTTTCAAAGAACCAGCTTTTTGTTTCATTTGTTGTTTGTATGTTTTTGTTAAAATTTTATTTAGTTATGCTCTGATCTTGGTTATTTCTTTTCTTCTTCTGGGTTTGAGTTTAGTTTGTTCTTATTTCTCTAGCTCCTTGAGGTGTGAACTTACGACCGAGAACCCAAAAGCAAATACAACAAAAATGAAGATAAATAGATAGGACTTAATTAAACTAAAAAGCTTCTGCACAGCAAAAGAAACAATCATCAGCAGAGTAAACAGACAACCTACAGAGTAGGAGAAAATCTTCACAGTCTGTGGATACAACAGAAGACTAATATCCAGAATCTACAAGGAACGCAAACAAATTAGCAAGAAAAAAGCAAACAACCCCATCAAAAAGTGGGCTAAGGGCATGAATAGAAAATTCTCAAAAGAAGATATAATATAAATATAAATATATAAATATGGCCTACAAACATACAAGAAAATGCTGAACATCACTAATGATCAAGGAAATGCAATCAAAACCACAATCCAATATCACCTTACTCCTTCAAGAATGGCCATAATAAAAAAATCAAAATGTAGTAGATGTTGGTGGGGATGTGGTAAAAAGAAAACATTTTTACATTGCTGGTGGGAATGTAAACTAGCATGACCACTATGGCAAACAGTGTGGGGATTCCTTAAAGAACTAAAAGTAGAATTACCATTTGATCCAGCAATCCCACTACTAAGTATCTATCCAGAGGAAAAGAAGTCATTATATGAAAAAGATACTTGTACATGCATGTTTAGAGCAGCACAACTGCAATTGCAAAAATATGCACCAGCCCAAATGCCCATCAATCAACCAGTAGATAAAAACTTTATATATACGTATATGTAGATATATATGTGTGTGTGTATATGTATATATATATACACATATATATCTACATATATCTACATATGTTTATATATATACACATATATACACATATATATACATATATACACATATATACATATATATACACATATATATATATACACACACCCACACACATACACCGTGGAATACACCATGGAATACAATTTAGCCATAAAATGCAATGAAATAATGGCATTCACAGTGACCTGGATGGAATTGGAGACCATTATTCAAAGTGAGGTAACTTAGGAATGAAAAACCAAATATTGTTTGTTCTCAATCATAAATGGGAGCTAAGTTATGAGGATTCAAATGCATAAGAATGATACAATGGACTTGGGGGACTCAGGAGCAAGGGTAGCAAGGAGGTGAAGGATAAGAAATTACAAGTTGGGTTCAGTGTACACTGCTTGGGTGATGGGTGCATCAAAATGTCAGAAATATCCACTAATGAACTTATTCATCTAACCAAACACCACGTGTTCCCCAAAAACCTACGGAAATAAAAAAATAAGATAAAAAATAATAGTATGTATAAAGCTACACTCCTAGCTTTTTTACTTTTCTACATCTTGAGTTATGACCTGAGGAACACTTTAAGAACTCTTACATTCCTTTGCATTAAAATTATTTCTCCAAATAAATAAATAAATAAAGTATAAATAAATAAAATAAAAATAATTTTTTCTTATGCATGTTTAAACCAAGATAACAAGAAATTATAAAACAAACTTTCCTAATAATTTTCTTCACATGTGTAAACATAGGACACAAGGTGCACAAGAGAGTAGGGGCCTGGAAAGATTAATATATTCTATATTTGCTACAAATAACTACAAACTATAAATACTAAGAAGAACCAAGAATTACATAATTTTTATTATTTTTATAATAATTGTATAACCTGACCCCAGCAGGTATTTATAAGCTCATTATTAGCATGATAATTTCAACAGCAGAACTATTCTAAAATGCAATAGTAATTGCAAGTGTTTTATTAATTTTCTAAGGACACTTACTACTTTTAATGAATTATTCTAGTGTCATATCTTAAAAAGAACATAGGACTGTGACCCAAGATTGGGAATTTATTTTGTTTGACCAACATATTATGATATTAACAAGTCACTTATCTTACATATGAGTATGTTTCCTTCCTAGAAAACAATGGATAATACCACCATATGTCATAGGATGAAAAAAACAAAAAACACATCCAAGGTAAATAAAAATATTTTGTAAGGCTACAGCATTCTAAGCTGCTCTTATTATTGTTATTGTAAATCCATTTTCTCTATTTTTCCTATATTTATTTCATCTTTAAATCAATTATTTTTTCATAACTAGTTTTATTGCTAAACTGTATGCTAAGCATTAGAAATACAATTTTCTTGAACTTTGAAGATGCACTTGATAAACATCAGGTGTTTGTGTGGAATTTTATTAGGGCTCGAAATCTCCCCAACCTCCATCACTACATCTCCTCTTCCACCTCTTTCTTCTTGTTCTCCTCTCTCTCTTTGCTTCCATTGAAACTTTCTGGGTTGTCAGGAGTATAATGCTACTAGAAGAAGATATATGTAAGAAAAGAAATAGTCGGTATAACTAAAATATGTACTAACCTGGAAAGAAAAAACTAAAGAAAATTCGACATCAAATAACTTTGTAATATTGAGCATACCAATTAATCATGCTAGAACTGAATTTTCTCACTTATAAAATGAAAACATAATTATTCAATTATCCTGTATATGAAGCACTTCTAGAATAGATATCTATATGTGATATACAGATATAGATGTATATACCATACTTCTAGAAAATACATGAAGAAAATGGTAGTAGAAAAATAATGGTAATTTTACATTTTCTAGTAAACAGCTGGTAAGTCAATTTTCTTAAATCCATTTCATACATTTTCTATATGTCTTTTTTTTTTTTTTTTTTTTTTCGACAGAGTCTCAGTCTGTCGCCAAGGATGGAGTGCAGCTGCGCGATCTCGGCTCACTGCAACCTCCGCCTCCCGAGTTCAAGCGACTCTCGCTTCAGCCTTCCGGGTAGGTGAGATTACAGGCACCCACCATCATGCTCTGCTAATTTTTGTATTTGTAGTGGAGACGGGGTTTCACCATGTTGGCCAGGCTGGTCTTGAACTGAACAGACCTCAGGTGATCCACCCGCCTCGGCCTCCCAAAGTGCTGGGATTATAGGCGTGAGCCACAGCGCCCGGCCTCCTATATATGTCTTTAAGTGATTATCTGTACTGCTTTTGACCCAGAAGTTATATTAAAATGAAAAATCAGTTGATAAAACTCAATAAATTGTGGAAAGAATGGTAATCCTCAAACTAAAAAGTATCATATTTAAAGTACACATAAGTTAAATGTTAGAGGATAAGTCATTTATTTTAGATCTCTTAATATTCCACTCAGTGGTTTTGAATGTCTGTAATATTCAAAAAAGTTCTAAGGTCATTTGTAATACAACTTAAAGGTTTATTTGCTTACATTTTTCAAAAAGAAATCAGGGCTCCCCATAACATCTCGTGCCGATACTTAAAATTGTTCAATTAAACATTGGTGTATAAAAAACATGTCTGGCCAGTCGCAATGGCTCATGCCTGTAATCCTAGCACTTTGGGAAGCCGAGGAGGGTGGATCCCTTGAGCTCAGGAGTTCCAGACCATCCTGGACAACATGGCGAAACCCCATCTCTACCAAAAATACAAAAAAATTAGCCGGGGGTGGTAGTGCACGCCTGTAGTCCGAGCTACTCAGGAGGCTGAGGTGGGAAGATTGCTTGAGCCCAGGAGGCGGAGGTTGCAGTGACTGGAGGTCATGCCACTGCACTCCAGCCTTGGTAACAAAGCAAAACTCCATCTCGAAAACAAACAAACAACAAACAACTCATGAATTTTTTTGGTTTGTTTGTTTTTAAGATGGAGTTTTGCTCTGTTGCCAAGGCTGGAGTGCAGTGGCATTCATAGGAACTGGACTATCTACTAGGGGAGCGTATTTATTGAGAGCCTGCTATCAGGCACATCCAGATCTCTGTTAGGATATTGGCATGCACAGTTTTATTTAGTCTTTACTACAGCTCCATAAGTGATATGCTAATATTTGCCATATACAGGGGAAAAACGGAAGCTCAAAGAGTTTAGTAATTAGTAAAATTACATTGTTTAAACAGAGTTGAAGTGAACTACAATTTCTGTATATCTGAATCCAAAGCTAATGTGGTTTCCTCCATTTGAAGGGCCACCCCAAATAAAAGTCAAAATGTATTTCCTTGCTCTCAAGGCATTTGCAATTGCTTTATGAAACTCATCTGTGTAAAAAAGTAACTGTTTAATTTTTCTCTATATTATAATACTACCATCCTAAATCAAGCCACCATTTACTGTACATAAACTGTTCTAATCTGCTACTAAGCTATTTATCTATCAATCTATCTAGTATTTATTTATTTACTTAATTATTTATTGAGATGGAGTCTTGTTCTGTCGCCCAGGCTGGAGTGCAGCGGCGCGATCTCGGCTCACTGCAATCTCCGCCTCCCTGGTTCACGCCATTCTCCTGCCTCAGCCTCCACAACAGCTGGGACTACAGGAGCCCGCCACAACGCCCGGCTAATTTTTTCTATTTTTAGTAGAGACGAGGTTTCACTGTGTTAGCCAGGATGGTCTCGATCTCCTGACCTCGTGATCCACCCGCCTTGGCCTCCCAAAGTGCTGGGATTACAGGCGTGAGCCATGGCGCCCGACCGCAATGTATTTATTTACATCAATCCAGTTCATGTTCAATTCATTTTTTTTGTGGAACAGCAACAGTGATATTTTCAAAAATATGAGTCTAATCACTGCAGGTTCTTGTTTAAAAATTCTGTAATGCCTGCTCAATGCTCTTAAAATCCTACATGATATGACCTGGGCTTTGCTCATGGTGCATATTTTACTCACATCACTTAAGCTTCTTGAAAACTTCTTTCTGAGCTTTGAGCTTTCACATATGCTATTTTTTCAACTGAAAAGCTCATTACAGAGTAACACCTATATATCTTCCAAGACAGTTTAAATATCTTTTGAACAGGCTATGTTATTTTTTTCCTTTTCAGCCTTCGTAATTATTGGTTAATTTTGGGTTTAACGTCTATTTTCACTCTTAAACAGGAATCCTCTAAATAATATGACTATAATATGTGCCTGTTTTGTTTACTGCAGTTCACACTGTACCTGGAAGAAAGTCAGTGCTCATTCATTCATTAAAAAATTTTGTTGAATGTGACCTTTAGACAGGCATACTTTTCAGTACTGGGAATATATCAGTAAACAAAATAGGCAATGATTCCTGTAGTCATGAAGCTTTCTTCGTAGTTCACAAAGAAAGATAATATAAAATAACCTAATAAGCATATAAATGTGTAGTATTTTAGCAGGTGATGATTGCTATGGAAATTGACCATAATGGAAATTGTGAAAGACTTGAACATTAAATGAGTGAGTAGGGTATGCCTCATTGAGAAGGAAGTGATGTGCATGATAAATATTTGTCAAAGAATGCATGAACTTTAAGAAAAGACGATTTAACAAATGCTTCCAAAGAGAGCAATAATGCCATGAGAATTTAGGGAAAAATGAAAGTATCAAAATGAAATAAATTAGGGATCATTTGATAAAGGAACATTAGAGCTAAGTTTTAAGCAATGTAGAGGTTTTGAGAGATTGATATTAAATATAAATTATTGGCAAAGTGTTTCATTATAAATAAATGTTACAAGAAAACATAAGAAAGTACAAAGATACGACGGACTGGTAAGTTTGATTGATGTATAAGTGAGTAAGACAAAATACTCATGGAACTGGTTGAAAAGACTTTTAATATACTTTGTTAAGAGCCTAAAGATTAAAAAGAAGGATCAAGTTTAGAACTAGAAACAGTGGGAATAATTAAGCAATTATTTGGGAGTATTTATTTGTGCATTGTGTTAAAAAAATTTGGAGGTCTTACTAGCATTTAAGAAACTTCTGAAAGAACCCCATAAAAAGGTAACAATAATTTATATCAGGGTAATGACAAGATAGTATAAAGCATACTTACAGATTTTGGCAACTATTAGGATCTATGAGATGACCACTTTTAAAAAGTAAAATATGATTTCTAAATATTAATTCTGGGTGATTGTAATAAGAGAGATGCCAGTATCCCTAACTGTGAAGTCAGGATAAATATCTCACTTGTAGGAAAATGTTGAATTTTAACATGATTATAACTGTGACATGTCATTGTATATTTGGGTCATTTCCTTCAGCAGTCTATTAAATCCACTCATAGAACTTGAGAAACAGATTGAGATATATACATTTGCTAGCTATCTTTAACTATTATATTTATACGAATATTTTGATGAGATATCTGACAGAAAGTATAAAGAGAAGAATAATGACTTAAAACAAAAGCCTAGAGAACACATATTGGATCACAGAAAGAATGCTGTATCAAGGAGGAAGAGATTTCAAAGAGGCAAATAAGAAAAAAGTAAATTCAAGGTAAGAAAACTAAAAGCATGTAGACTATTAAAGTCAAATAATGAAATAATATCAAAAATAAAAGATAGTTTAAATAGTGTAGAAAAACCTAAGAACTAAAAATAATTATTGATAATCTGGAAATAATGAGGATACTAATTACTGAAATATGTACGTTAGTATATGGAATGGGGTGGTGACAATGGCTTTTGCGATGTATTAAGGACTGAATGGGTAAATACTTGAGAATAAAGTAGAAATAAGGACAATATACTGTCCTTTCAGAGAGTTTGTCAATTATATAAACACAAAATTAATTGTGTAGTTCATAGTAGATATTTAATTCAGAGAAATTATTTTCAATGCCCTTTAGAGACAAGAAGTAGGTATGGTTTTATTCACAGAGGAGAAAGAAGTAAGATCAGAAAGGGAGAGAAAGAAGAGGAAAGTAATTTTCTGGAGAAATAATGAAATAATAGAAATTTGATGTTAGGTGAGATTACCTTTTAGAGGTGGAGAGACATTGCTGAAGAGAAAGAAGAGGAAAATGAAAGAGAAGTTGAAATAAATAACTTAGATAAAAGATTACAATTGGAAGCTAACAAGACATTAAACAGGATTGTGTACAGACTGGTCTTTCCTGAAATAAAAGGGCCCTGACGATCAGACAACAAATGCCCAAGATGCCAGGAACACAATCAAGAGTCAGAGAGATATTTAATTGAGCATTGATCAGAGGATAATGAATGCTTATATTTGGCACTGAATAGGTTTAGCAGGAGGTGATAAAGACCTAATAACTGAAACTAAAATTCGTGACATTATTTAGTCAATGGAATACTGTAATAAAGTAGAGAGAAATTTGTTCCCACAGTTCTGGAAAAAAATACTCAAACATTAGGGAACATGATAAAGGTCCAAGGTCCATTTTATTCTTTTTCTTTTCTTTTTTCTTTTTTCTTTTTTTTTGAGATGGAGTCTTGCTCTGTTGCCAGGCTAGAGTGCAGTGGCGAGATCTCGGCTCACTGCAAGCTCCGCCTCCCGGGTTCAAGCCATTCTTCTACCACAGCCTCCCAAGTAGCTGAGACTACAGGCATGTGCCACCACTTCCACCTAATTTTCGTATTTTTAGTAGAGTTGAGGTTTCACTATGTTGGCCAGGATGGTCTCGATCTCCTGACCTCGTGATCCACCCACCTTGGCGTCCCAAAGTGCTGGGACTACAGGCGTGAGCCACCGTGCCCAGCCAGGTCCATTTTCTAAAACTGTAATAAAAATGATCAGGACAGGGCTAGAATTCATGGACTAGACACCCCAAATTAGAATAAAATAAGCAATAATTCTCATTTGTTTTTAATAGTCTTTCATAGTCTGAGCTATCTCTAATTCCCTTACTGTAATACCAGGGTTTTCCATCATGTCAATGATGGCCTCTATAGCTACAATTTGTGATAAGGTCATTTCATATGCGAAAGTAAGTAAGAGTCAGAAGAAGAGAATCAATGAGTTGATTTTGCCAAACAATAGTGCATAGTACAGTTTTGTGAAATTTCGTAGCAATAACCAGAAGGTTGACAATAGAATCAGAGAAAGCAGAGAGTAGGAATTTCTCAGGCCTGACCATCATTAAGGGAGCATGACAGAAGTTAACATGGAAATATAGTACTTATTTGTTGATCATAACATATCTGAGATATGTATATAGAGAAAAATACTGTTTGACTAAGAGTTAAGGAGTTAGAGTAGAGTGGGAGGTACGATTTATTGAGTAAACATAGAAGGCCTTGCTAGCATAGTGATAATTTGAAAACACTTGAAAACAAAGAAGAATGAATCACACTAAGAAAGGGATGTTTCAGAGAGAGGGAAGAATAAATTCAAAGATCTTAAGGCAGAACCTTACTCACTTGGTGTGTTTTAGGGACTGGAGTAAAGTAAACCAGAAGAATAGAGTCAGGAGAGAAGTTCAGATAGAAGCGTATTCGACTATAAGAGGCCTTGTCGGACACCTAACACTAGTGCTTCTTTGCCCAGTGGAATTTCTTCACATTGAAGATTTTTGAGCGGATGACTTATATAATCTGACTTTCATTTTAGATTCACATTTGTCTTTATGGAAAGGAGTAAGGGTATGAGAAGGGAAACAAGTAAGAAGGTTTTATTTTAATAATCTAGATTAAAGATGATAGGGTTTTCGACCTTGGTGGGTATGATGAGAAGTCAGATATAATTTGAAGCTGGAGGTAAGATTTGCTGGTGGATTTTAGGTGGGGATTGAGAAAAAGAGTAGTTAAGGATAAATTCAAGTTTTGGAAGTGAGCATTTGAAGAAATGCAATATCCATGCAGTCTTTCAAAATTAAAACTCTAATCCCAGACTTAATTTTGAAGGTTCCTTGTGGATTAGTAACTTTCATATTTAATTACCATCATTTCAGTTAAATTTCAGAAGGGAGTAGAAGTAAATAAGCTTGTTCAGTCTTCTCTGTTTAATGAAAGCTTCATTAATTCAGTTTCTATATGCTATCTACTTGGGATGTATATGGCATTTATTCAGTTTATTCAATTAGATTAAACAACAAAATTAATGATACAAAATTCCCAAGAAACAAGATAATATTGGGTTTTATTCAAGTTATTTTAATTATTTCTATCTAAAGATATAATAATGTTTGAAGTCATTTTTCAAGTCATCTTTTTAAAATGTATCTCTTACTTTAATTTTTATTTTAATTTGTACTAGTGACGTAAAATAGAGAGAGGAGAAGGGAAAGAAAAAACATCTCAATTAACAAACAAGAAAACAAGTTTAAAGAAGGATGAAGGATGCTAATCTGTGCATATAATTGTATATTTGGTGAACTTTTGTTCTCATTTAGAATTTGAACTATTATCGGTAGGGTTATTTTTGGATAAAATAAAATAGTATAAGAAAACTGCAGTTCAAATTGTGGTCTAAAATGATGGATGACTATATTTGTTCCAGTACTTCAGGGATGGATTAAGCTATTGAAAAAGCACTCAACATTGGGTAAGGAACAGTAATATATGTGAAATTCTACAGTTAATGCATCATTAAATAATTTGTTGTGACTGATTTATAGGTGCAATATACTACATGGTGTCAAACAGTGCAATATAATAAATGGTATAAAAATATACTCCCAAAATTTTTGTTATAGTCAGTCTTTTAAGTTTAACCTTAGCACTTACCTGAGTCGTTGAGGCATTTTGTTTTCCCCGTGATAATATCCACAGTCTAATAGCTTTTGACTGGTGGCCTATATTTGCTGAATCCTGTGGTCTCAAAAAATTATCTGCTTTATAATAAAGGACTAAGAAAAGTGTGCAGTCCAGTTGATGGCAATTGCAACAGGCAGACTTTTCCTAGTTAGGATACTAGAAAATGAATATAACTTTAGTTGCAGAAACTCTAAAATTCTAATGCAATTGACTTGTAAATGTTTTGTTGATTACTGGCAGTTAGTTTTTTTTGCCATAACAAACTACCCAAATCATTTTAGTTTGACAAAATAGCTATTTATTTAACTCAAGTTTCCTTGAGTGAGCTATTTCAACTGTACTCAGCTGAGCAATTATCCTATTCATCCAAGTGCCTCTGTCTCTGAAGGATGGGTGACTGTCGGTTCAGGGAATGGGGCTGAAGGGGGTGTCAAGGTGAGCATTACTGGGCCGCGTGTCTCTCAATATCCAGAAAACTAGCCCAAGGGTTGTTCACGTGCAGATGGTTACAGGGTTTTCAAGGGCATCAAGAAAAGATGAGCCTCATACACAAGGTTTTATTCAGTCTCTATTTGTATCATGCTTGCTAATATGCCTTTAGCCAAACAAGTCACTGGAAGGCACTTCAAGTTGCACAGCCAGGGGACCTGGTTACAGGGAGGATGTATTAGTTTGCTAGGGCCACTATAACAAAATACCACAGACTAAACGGCTTAAACCAGCGGTCCCCAACTTTTGGGCACCAGGGTCTGGTTTCATGGAAGATGATTTTTCCATGAACAGGTGGGGGTGGTGTGTGGTGGGGAGGCGGGGCGGATGGTTTGGGTTTGGGGATGCAACTGCTCTTCCTCAGATTACCAGGCATTAGATTCTCACAAGGAGCACGCAACCTAGATAACTTGCATGCGCAATTCACAATAAGGTTCATGTTCCTATGACAATCTAATGTCACTGCTGATTTGACAGGAGGTGGAGCTCAGGTGGTAATGTTTGCTGGCCCTCTGCTCACCTCCTGCTGTGCAGCCCAGTTCGTAAAAGGCCACAGACCAGTACTGGGGACCCCTGGATTAAACAGCATAAATTTATTTCCTCACAGTTCTGGATTCCAGAAATCCAAAATCAAGGTGTCAGCATGTTACTGTACCGAGTAGCTTAGCTTCAATATGCATTTTGAAATTGTTTTTCTTTTCTCTCATTTTAGCCTTGAAGTATAATTTGATACTCTTAGTTTCCCTCCCTTCCCGTCAGGTACTGTCTTGCACTGTGCTCGCTCATCTAATTATGTGGTTGCTTAGAAATTCCAGGGGCTAATCTGGAAATAAATCAGGCATGGAGACCCAAATGTGGAATTCTCCCCATTCTAAATGTTATTTCAAGGTGTCTAATCTACCACCTGGCCATTGTGGAGATAGTGCCAGCCTGCAATTCAAGATAGTCATGGGAACAAGACATGCAGACCTGTACCCTGCCCCGCTCCTGCATGTTTCCCACACCAAGTTTCCCTTCTTAAATCCCCTCACTCAGCCTAAAATTTGAGATGGTTTCTTGGAGGCCTTAGCCCAGCCATGTCCTCAACTGCTGACATTTGATAAATAAAGCTGCTTTCCCTTCCCCACAACTTATCTCTTGTATATTCAGCCAGACTTGAGTTCAGTTACAAGCAGGGCTGGTTTCTTCTGAAAGCCTTTCACCTTGGCCTGTAGATGGCTGTTTTCTTCCAGTGTGCTGGCATTGTATTCCTTTTGTTTGTGTCTGTGTTCTTATAAGGACACAAGTCATCTTCGCTTAGAACCCAAACAAATGACTGCATTTTACCTTATTCACTTTTATAAAGGCCTTTTCTCCAAATATAGTCACATTCTGAGGTCCTAACGACTAGAACTTTAACTTACTATATTTGGGGATAGACAATTAAACCCACAACAAAAGGGAAGAACCTGTGGAGGATTTTCATTTTATTTTTTGCCGACTTTACATTCCTTACTCAGTAATTGATCCAGGAAAACACAATTGTGTAGCAGGCTACTGCTATGGGTATTCCAAACTTCTGACGTACAAAGCTCTCTTTAATCTATCTTTAATAGCAGAACATTTTTAATGTTAGAGATTCTATTTTAGGTTAAGGCAGGGATTTCCAACCTCAGCACAACAGATATTTTCACCAAATAATTCTATGTTGTGTGGGCTTTCCCATGCAATATAGCATGTTTGCCAGATCCCTGGTTCCAACTTGCTAGATACCAATAGTGCTCCTCACCTGTCATGACAAAAATGTCTTCAGACATTGACATATGTTCACAGGGTGACAAAAATTATAATTTCTAGGTTAAGAGATAAATTCTAAGTAGGAGAAAAGTCATTTCTTAAATTGACATTTAAGTTAAGAGGAAGGAGTAAGACATGAACTTTTAGCATCTGCTACTATGTCTTTCTAAAAATACGTTTATGAGATTTTTATATTTTCCACCTTGGAGTACAGAATCCTATAGGCATGAGGCTAAGAACATACACACTATGAACCAGACAGAAGGCACTCTCCAACATTTAGGTAAGAGTACAACAAGGAAATTACCTTGGGCAACTGCCTCCTAAAGACAAATTAGCTTGAATCTCTTTAGAATTTTCATTTTTGCTTCCTCAGGAAAACAATACTATTGATAAAATATTAAACTCTGAAGTACTTTTTGAAAAATAAGCAAATAAAAATATTTTTAAAAATCATAAGTATTTGACAAGTATAAATTAGCTAGCCTTCTCTTAAAGAAAAATAGTTTCATTTAACACAAAAAATAAATCCTACTAATATGTGACTCACAATCATACATATATATCTGTGCTGCATAGTGGATGAGCAAAAATATATCATGCAAATAGAAACAAATATAAAGCAGGCAACACTAATTTCAGGCATAGTCAATTTTAAAATAAAAATGAGGTGATTATATGACAAAGCAATGTAACATAAAAATTAATATTAAAAATCAAAACAGACTTCCATAAACCTTTTTATAGAAAATTACATGTCATTATATGCAAATTAATACATATAGAATATAACAAAATTGTGCTCTGGACAATTTTCTAATCACCAGAAGTCAACATAGACAAGGTAGTCAAAAATTTATCAAGTACAGAATGTTTCCTTGTATAAATGATATGATTGAATTATGTTGTATTTATGTAAACCAAGATTTGTTTATAGGTAACTGAAAGATAAAATGTTGCATCCTAAAATTAATGGACCTTTTAAAATGCTTATACTATATTATAAATGTATCCTATACTAGACAAAAATGAACAAGTACTTTGTCTCTGATGAGGGTTTAAAAGATTTATAAACTCATTACTAAAAATGTATTTTAAAAATATTTAGTGTAATATCAGTCTCCCGAAGACTAAAAAGAAATCTGGGAAAATTATCAGCTAATTACAGAATTAATGGCCCTGAAATGAGGAACACATTTTACTTCTGTTATTGCCAACTCTCAGGCTATAAAATGTGTCAGTTTTCACTTCCATTGTCAATACATATAAGAGAATCTTTGTCCTGAATCCATTGTATTCAATTGGCACCATATATGTGAATCTTTTCTTGATTTTTAAATTCTTTTTGTGTACATTTGGCTGTAACTTCAGTAAAAAATAATTATCCATTTTATTATATTTGTAATAACAAAGTATTTCAAAATATTAACAATGATATTATCTTCCATCCTTACAGTCTTCAAATGCCTTCACTTGAGCACAAAAAGATTCTCCAACCCTATTTTCTAGACTAAATTGCCAGACATAACTTATCCACTGTTTTGGGGGAAAAGACAATTATGAAATAGGAAAAGGGAAAGTATTTCTTGATAATAACAATTTAAAAGATGGGCGCGTAAGTACTGGATTTAAAGATTTGTACGCATAATAGATTAACACTTTTTCCACTCTACTCTAGGAGAGTAAGAAATGAAGGACCACACATCAGGAGCAGAATAGGCTCAAGAAAACACAAGACTCCTCAAAATCAATGCAGTCTTTTGCCAGCACCAGAAAATTCCCTGAAACCAGAGGCATTATTCATTGTCTTTGTAGATTAAGGTCCAGCAATCAACAGCAGCCAGTGTGTTACCTGGTCATTAGCTTTTTTGGGGGTCACAGTTTGGATAGATAATCCAAGACAATTGCAAGCATCTGAGAATTAAAGGTTAGGACCTATAAACCTAGAGAGATTTTGAGTGTTTGGAAGGGCTCCTGCATCTGACCAAGATTGCCTAGTTGGAATATCGCTAGTAAAAGCAGTGAAACACATTTTCCCTATTATGTATGTTAGTCTCTGTGTGTACATCTAATACAAATAAATTTATAGTGGACTACTGTGTTTCTTATCTAAAGACATATAATTGAGTTCATTAATGTCATGTGTCTACAGACTAAGGATTTTATAGTAAGATATCTAATATTTGGGCACTAATGATAAGTTAATAAAAGTTGGTATTTAATTGAAGTCTGAGAATAAGTCTTAATTCTTGGCCAAGGAATTGGTCAGCACTATAAACTAAATTTATGTCTTCCACAAAATTATTATTTTGAAGTCTTTATCCCCAATGTGATGATATTTGTAGGTGAGGCCTTTAGGAGGTAATTAAGTTTGTATGAGATCATGAGGGTTGTATCCCCCTGAAGGGATTAACACCCTTATAAGCAATCCAATTACTGGGTATATACCCAAGGGGTCATAAATCATTCTACTATAAAGACATATGCACATGTATGTTTATTGCAGCACTGTTCACAATAGCAAAGACTTAGAACCAACCCAAATGCCCACCAATGATAGACTGGATACAGAAAATGTGACACAAATACATGATGGAATACTATGCAGCCATAAAAAAGGATGAGTTCATGTCATTTGCAGGGACATGGATGAAGCTGGAAACCATCATTCTCAGCAAACTAACAGAGAAATAGAAAACCAAACACCACATGCTCTCACTCATAAGTAGGAGCGGAACAATGAGTACACATGGACACAAGGAGGGGGACATCACACACTGGGTCCTGTCATGGGGTAGGGGGCTAGGGGAGGGACAGCATTTGGAGAAATACCTAATGTGGATGATAGGTTGATGGGTGCAGCAACCACCATGGCACACATATACCTATGTAACAAACCTGCACGTTCTGCACATGTATCCCAGAACTTAAAGTATAATTAGAAAAAAAAATAAAAAGAGGAAGAGAGAGGAGGTCTTTTTCTCTATTTCTGAGCAAGGATGGACATGTGAGGACATACCCTGGAAGGCGACCCTCACCAAGAACCTGCCTATGCTGACTCTCTGATCTCGACTTTCAGGGTCCAGAACTGTGAAAAACAGATTTCTCTTGTTTAAGCCACCCTGTTCATAATATTCTGTTATAGTAGCCCACCTCACCATAAGTATGTAAATTACCAGCTTCTGCACCACCACAGGGATTTACTGTGAAGCTGAAAGTAATTGAAATATAAAGTGCCTAGAATACTGCCTAACACATACTAGTAGGAATTACTGCTACTATTACCAATTCTAATTAGCTGTAAAGTAATATATTTAAAATGCAATGGTGTTAAATATCAATTAATAATGCTATGATTTGTAGGAAGGTTATATTGAAGTAAAGAATAAGAAAATAATAGTGGCATACATATGAAAACCCTAAATTAGAGCAAAAATAAGAAGAGAAAAATGAAATAGTTTCCATTCCAGGTAACAGTCTGAGCTATCTGAAATTGAGATTTCTCATAGAATTCCGCTGGATATTTAGGGGTACAAAGAGCCATCCTTGGCTCCTATGGACGTTAAGTATGTTCACTTATCTGTCATTGAAAGAAAACTGAGAGTACTGCTCTCACCTCTAGTGAAAAGAGAAACTGGGGAAAAGCCCTCCTTATACAATGCAACACCTTTCAGAAATTTGACTTTAGTCGGTTCAAGGTAAATTTGTGGCATGATCATTTAAGTCTTCATATTCCTTTTTATAAAATTTACTTTCAAACTTTAGCCCCTTTTTTCTACATGTTGGCAAAATCTAAGGATTTCAGGTTCACAGAACCTTTGTTTTTAACTTTCTGATAGTGTTTTACTCCACAAAATATACTAAAAAACTAATGCCCTGATATAAACAATATTTAAAATTCATAAGAAAAAGACGAGTACCTCAGAGTTTTGGCAAAGATTATGAATGTGTATAACACAAAATAATTACAAATATATTTGCGTGGTATATAATTATTTTTTGTAACTGAAAAAATACACATTTTTTTTAAAAAAGGGCATCACATGTTTTCATCTATCAAATTGGCAAAATCAAAGATTAAATGATGCCATTTATTCAGGTTCCAAGCATATAAAAACAAGTTCACACAAGGAAGATTAGATTTTATTTTGATATAATAATTTGCAATTTTTAGCAAAAAACATGTTTGATACTATTTACATTTTTAGAATATATTCAATAAATATGATTATGAATTTAAAAATTTATAAGTAATGTTATTTGTGACATTGTATTTATAGAGAGAAAAGTAATAAGAGATTAAATAAATTACCCCCAAAAATGGCAGATGAAATAATTAATGTGATATCCATAAAGTGGAGTGGTATGAAGCATTAAAAAGAATACATATCTTAGTCCATTTGGGCTTCTATAACAAAATATCATAAACTGGGTGGCTTATTTACAACAAACATTAATTTCTCACTGCTCTGGAGGCCAGAAATCTAAGATCAAGGTGCTGGCAGATTCAGTGTCTGGAAAAGCCCCACTTTTTTTTTACAAGTTCCTGCCTAACATGGTGGAAGGGGCAAGGGGTCTCTCTCAGGCCTCTTTTATAAGACCACTAATCCCACTCATGTGGACTCTACCCTAATGACCTAATCTCCTCCCACAGTCTCCATCTCCTAATACCATCATCTTGGGAGTTAAGATTTCAATATATAAATTTAGGGAAGACTAAAACAGTGAATCTGTAGCAATAAAGTATAATTATTTATATTGACATGGGCATATCTAAAATATATTTTTAAGTGATAAAGGAATTTTTAGTACAAAAGTCCTGATTACATTCATATAGTGGTTATCATAAGATAATATAGCTGGTGGTAGGAGTTTGGATTATGAATGGCTTTTTCTTTCTTTCTTTTTTTTTTTTTCTGAGATGGAGTCTCACTCTGTTGCCCAGGCTGGAGGGCAATGGTGCAATCTCAGCTCACTTCAACCTCCGCCTCCCGGGTTCGAGCAATTCTCCTTCCTCAGCCTCCTGAGTAGCTGGGACTACAGGTGCTCACCACCACGCCCGGCTAATTTTTGTATTTTTAGTAGAGACAGGGTTTCACCATGCTGGTCAGGCTAGTTTCGAACTCCTGACCTTGTGATCTGCCCACCTCGGCCTCCCAAAGTGCTGGGATTACAGGTGTGATATATATTTTTCTTCATTTTAAAAATAATTATTGATATGGTTTGGCTGTGTCCTCACTGAAATCTCATCTTGAATTGTAATCCCCATAAGCCTCATGTGTCATGGAAGGGACTAGGTCAGGGGTAATTGAATCATGGGGGTGGTTTTCCCAATGCTCATCTTGTGATAGTGAGTGAGTTCTCATGAGACCTGATGGTTTTGTAAGCATCTGGCATTTCCTCTGCTTGCACTCATTCTCTCTCCTGCTGCCCTGTGAAGAGGTGCCTTCTGCCATGATTGTAAGTTTCCCGAGGCCTCCCCAGCCATGTGGAACTGTGAGTCAATTAAACCTCTTTTCTTTATAAATTACCCAGTCTCAGGTATATTTCCTCATAGCAGCATAAGAACAGAATAATACAGTTAGCAAAACATGTATTATAACACTTTGTAAATTAATGATTCTATTAGTTTTAACAAATAAATCATTAGGTATTCAATACTCTATAAATGCTGTATCATGCATCAAGGCACTTGACTAAGAGTTCTAATCTTAGAAATGTATCATTGGCAATATAATAAAGATACTGTAGAAATTATATTTGACACCAAAAAATCCACTTTTAGTTTTAAGTAATAGCATGAAAGATTAGACAAAACACAAGGAATTCTAAAGATCTGATTTTGAAATATTAATTTTCTCACTTCCACACACTGTATTTAAGTTTTAAATTCCTGATTGATTAAATGAGGCGCTTAATCAAGAGCTTGAAGATTGCTTCCAGCTCATTATATAATTTTTTTAAACCTTCAATTTTCTTATCTTGCGACTTTTCTACTACATTTTATACTTTTTTCAACAAGTAAAAATGTATAAGAAATTATAACTTCACAATTATATTTGAGTCTAAATAATGTTGCAAAGCTCTGATTCTCAATATCCCTATAAGGAAATGCTGCTGAAAAATCTTACCCAGGGCATAACTAAAGGATTGTTTCAGATATTTTAATGACAGCTGAGCATCGAATGCCATCTTTTTCATGGAAGATAATTGTGTTAGAAAAATAGAGGTAAAATGTTGATAATAATTGAAGACATTAAGAAAGTCCTTACATGTGTAATGTTAGATGATGTGAACCAGTTCAAGAGAATGTTAGCTTTATGGATTTCGCTGCATCTCTCACAAAAATAACCATTTTTAAAATGATCTTATTGAATCTAATTTTTTATTCCTAGTTTTGATTAAAGCTGTATTTATAGATAATCACCTCAAACATTTAAGCATCTATACATAAAATATTTTATTAAATTAAGTGTCAGAGGGTTCTAAGAGACACAATTTAGGAATTTTATGTTAACTAAATTAGGACAGGGAGAGAGAGGTAAGTTTTAAATGATAAGATATCTTAAGTTGGTCTCATATAGAACTTCAGTTCCCCACTCCTTTTTAAAGGAGTGAAAAACTCAAATAATATATATAGCATTGCATTTCTTAAGTAACTACATACACACATATAAATATATCACTATCAAAAAACAACATTTCTGTCACCTGAGGGAGTTTCGAATTTTCTATGTCTCTTCCTAGTCTCTTTCCCCAAACCTCTACTAACCATAGTTAATTTTGTCTGAGGATTTTATATAAGTGAAATTATACAGTAAGTGTAAAGTTTTTGAGGTCTATTCTTGATGTACTTTATCTGTAATTTGTTGCTTTTACTTGGACATATATATGTGTATATATGGATGTCTGTCTATATATATATGTATAAGTAAAAACTTTAGAAATTTTAGAAAGAAAGCTTTTAGAAATAGAGCTACTATGATCACTCTTGAACCAGGTAGTCTTTCTTTGTTCATATGCTTTCTTTTCTCTTAGGAAAGCATTAAGGAGTGGAATTGCTGAGTCATAGCAAAAAAAAAAAGTATGTTTAACATTTTAAGTAACTTCTAAATCATTTTTCAAAGTGATTGTGTCATTTCACACTCCCCTCATCAGTATATGAGAGTTTTCACTTAATTTCCAGCATTTAAGATTGTCAGTCTTTCATTTTAATCATCTTCTTTTTGTCTCTGTTCTCTAATTAATGAAAAACATTGGGATCACATCAAGAGATATAAAAAAAATTATGCCTTTCCAAGGATTAACCTTTGTGAAATTTCAATGTGTCTTGTTTTCTCACTATAAATCAACAGGTCTGCTGCACGAGAGTCAGAACATCACTACAAAATGAAAAACATGCACCAGGAGAGAAGAGAGGAGAGAAGGCACTGCTAAGGGACACTCGATTTACTCAAGATGGAATAAGTACAAAGTTACATAGTCAGGAGAACTAGTACAAAAAAGGAATCAGGTCTGTGTCGGAGTAAAAATTGCATCTAGCAAATTTAAACAGGCAAAAAACAGTTATTCAAGGCCAATGCAATAGAAGAGAGAGGCCAGACCTATGCCTGAGCACAGCTCCAGTGAAACAAAGGTCTGAAGAATTTTTAAAAGCCCGAGTGGGGGATCATAGGCCACCTGTGTTTGCTAATTTGCTTCACGCAAAGGTAAGGTAGGTTTTCTCTTACCTTAATGACAGGAGGTAGTTTTACACCTTTTGCAGGGGAAGTTAGTCTCCTCACTTCCCATGGAAACAGAGATAGGGGCATTATCTTCCCCGATGTTCCTGTTTCAAAGAAAAGAGATGGCTCCCGGGTTCTTGAGAAAAACATTCTTGGGTTGTAAAACTGGCAAGATGCTTTTTTAAAAACTTACATTTCAGAGGGGCAGAGAAAGAATGTACAATTACAAGTTTTCTAATGTAAATGCTCTAAGACAAGGGAGGTCAGGAGTCTAGTCAGCAAGGATCCTATTTAAAGTTTAGAGAAGTTGAAAGCAACTTTAAGGCTGTCTTGGTCAACTGCTATATAAAAACAAAAGTGAAATAAATTCATAATGGTAATTGGACCAACAAGTGTCCTGGAGGCCTTTTGTCTAATTTTTTTTCCCCCAGTAATAGGTTAGAGCCTCCTGCAAAGTGCAGTCCAGTCTTAAATGAAAAGAAAGTATTTACTCAAAGTGACCACATACACGCTTTTTATTTTTTTTTTAATTTTAGGATGGTAAAAATAGGAAGGCAAATGAAAGGAATAAGTGAATGGAAACCCATAAAGTGAAGCTTTCATTCTATTTGAAACTAGGAAATGAGGTTTTTTGGTCAAGGTGATTTCAAAGGCCAGGATTCTAAGATAGGGATTGGGTAGTCTAAATCATAGTCTTAACAGAGTTAGGTTTGTGGAAAATATTCATATAATATCCTAGAAGATTTTTAATATTTCATGTTATTGGGCCTCCGGACTTGTTGAATCAATAGGTGGGGTAAGAAAATTATATTTTTAGCAGCTCCAAGTTTATAACACGTGAGAACTCATGTTCTAAACTTTGTAGATTGGGGAACTATTGTAAGAAAAGAAATTTAAGAGATTTGCATGGGGTTTTATGATTATTATATAGTTCTAAAAAATAGCAACTAAGAAAAATATAAATACTGACCCTTGAAAGTTGTTAATTAAAATTAAGAAGTAAAGCTAGTGGGCTCTTTTAGTTAAAAGCAATTATTTCCCTCAAATACACTTATTTCAAGCAAAACAATTATAATAAATATAGGCAGAAACGTCTTTGGAAAGTGCCCTAACTTTAGTGGAATGGTTTTAACAGCTCACTGCTTATAATTTTTTTGGCTGTGGTACAATTGAACTTTTCGATTACTTGTTTCTAATCATAGACTTCTTTGATTCTATGATGGAGAGTACTCGGCATAAACATATTTAATATGGATGTCAAGATTCCATCATTATTGGTTGGCAAGATCTTTAAGTATGCATTTAAATGTTCTTTTACATTAGGCTCAGTAATTTTCATCATTTCATTGTTTCTTTTATTTCCCTAAATGATTCTCTGTGATTTTGTTATACAATGATAAGTTTATAAATCATTTCTAAGAATCAACAATAATTGATAAAAGTGAGGAATCCATAGCTGCTTTTTCATGTGATCATGTTTTTGGCAATGTTTTCCATATTCTTTTTTGTTATTAGTTGCTCATGTGTTGTCTGCTTTTGGAATCTTGAGCACATTAGGCTTTTAGACTTAAAAAAATCAAAGAACTTATTTTTGTCAACATAAAAGCTTTTGGTTCAATTTGCCCGTTTTGCATAATGTCATTGAAAAGCTGTTCTCCTATTCTGTCAATCTCCATCACTTTTGTTTGAAGCATCTGGTATAACAGCTGTCTCAGTCTTTTGCTTTCCTCCTTCCTTTTTCCTTCGTATTCCTTCCATTTCTATCTTATCCCTCGCTTGTCATGCCTCAGTATCTTTATCTTGTATCCTAAAATGACTCTTTTAAAAACACTCCCAAGTACTGTTCCTATTGGAATTAGACTGGTGTTTTTTTCTTCCAGAAATTATCAGGATTCAATTGCCAGTATGTGTACATATATGTAATATAGTTATATGTAAGTATATGTAATAAAATAAAAATCAAGGGCAAGTTAATCAATTGTTGGCATCCAAAATTTTAGAAAGGTGTCATGGAATTTTGACTGTGTTGCTAGGAATTCTGCAATATCAAATTCTTTATGATCCTCAACTCTCTATTTTATAATTTAATATTAAAAACATTATGAGGGATTTTGTGAGGCGGATATAATACATATTCCTTCTGTACCAAGGACTTTGAGGACTATTAGAAAAAATAAATGTATGTAATTGAAATTTTGCTTTTCTACACATATAGCTTATGTTTATAAAGTTCAGTTAACTTAAACATAGTGTGTTCTAGAGAGAAATGCTTTGGAATCTTCTGTATTTTTTTAAATTTTAAAAATTTTTTTAATCAGCTAGGTCATTCTTATTGGTCCACGCCATCTCTTGCCTCCAGCCAATAAATACATATTCAGGTAGTTGCCAATGACAGAAATACAAAGGCTAAATTGGTGCCTTTGCTGATGAAGAGATTTGATTTCTTTCTATTGCTCCTCTTGATCTTGCTAGGTAAATAATTTGTACAAAAACTGGGTCTTGTTTCTTTTGTCAATGGTTAAATATTTGTATTTTAAATAATTTACCAGGTATATAAAGTAGAATAGGAAAAATATAGCCAAGTTTTTTACACGCAGTGATATCAAATGATATGACCGTTGCAGCACATGCTGTGAGCCCGTGTCTTGTGTACATGAGCAGAGGGATAATTTCTTTCTGACTGATAGTTACCGGTTCTAATTATCCGTAGAAAATATTTCAGGCACAATATACCAAGTTAAACACTTCACATGAACATGTGTAATTGAAGGTATGCAGGGCTTACTTACAACATACAACAGATGTAGTTTGACATAAATTCTAGAATGCAGAAAATCAGCTGAAAACATGTTAAAGCTTCAATAAATGCAGTATCCTTAACAAAAGCACTGCTTACAAGTGTGACAAATAATAGCAGCTGGCTTTTCAAAAGGCAGGAACCAGGCAGCAGGGCTCTTGAGCACAGAAGCAGACAGCCCACAGGTAGCTTCATTTTATTAGGTTAATTGACAAAATTGTTTTTAATTAAATTAATTAAAGATGGGTTGGTTTCCCCCCAAGGTGTGTCTGTAAAAGTGCTGAATAGGCTGTTGAAGGCAGTTACTTGAACTCATGCTCATGTTTAGTGAAGTTAAATTCCTATTTTCAATAGCTGAGTTTGGAAAGAAAATATAAATCAGGGAATGTTTGTTGCACTTCGTTTCTTTTCTTTTCTCTTGACAGCTCATTTCAGTCCATTGTAGCACCAGTACATGTCCTAGATAAAGCTGAAATGTACATATTAACACATATGAATATGTTACATATGTAAACTGCAGTAGGTTCATGGCTCTTGCAGGTTTGATGTGTACGATTTGGGGTATCCATGAGCAGTCCTGAAGGACCATGGTGTAACTTTACATTTGTGATACTATCCAGATGAACACTTAAACCAGTCACCTAGTTGATGTATAGAGCTAGATAAATCATCCAGAATGCATGTGAAGGCAGTATGTGATATGCAAGAAATAAAATTGTGAGCAAAAGTCAGTGTCTACTCTGCTTTCAAGATTTTGCAGCGTAGAAGAAATCATCCTCCCTCATTTTATCTCTACCATCATCTTGCATGCATTAACCATTAGGTACCATTAGGAACAAAATGCTTTGAAAAGAAAGCTCCTTCTTAGTTGTGATGGAAATTAGGATTTATTTTAAAAAAAAGTGTATTTGAACGTCTTGAAATATCCTATTAATCGTTAGTGCTGTGCACTATTACTATTGTTATATTCAATTATCAATTTATTAGAATAGTTTCCAAATACTGTACTATAAAGCCCAGAGGATCGGGTCAAAGCGAGGAAGCCAGTGGTTAGAGGAGAGAGTGAGGGAAAGGTTGGGGAAAATATTACAGTAAAAATAGTTCATGATCTGGAGGAATTCCAGAGGATATCCAGATTTCTATGGTGGTGTTTTACTCTATGTCCAAATGTCCAAGCTGGCATACATATATTGGCTTGTATGGCTTATATTATACATATATATGTGTGTGTCTGTGTGTGTGGGTTCATAATATATTTAAACATAAATGTATTTATTTAAAAATATAAGTATATATAAAATATATACATTTTAAATACTGTATATATGTGTATGTTTATAAATACATATATACATATATGTATACACATATGTATATGTATACATATATGTATACACATATGTATATGTATACATATATGTATACACATATGTATATGTATACATATATGTATACACATATGTATATGTATACATATATGTATACACATATGTATATGTATACATATATGTATACACATATGTATATGTATACATATATGTATACACATATGTATATGTATACATATATGTATACACATATGTATATGTATACATATATGTATACACATATGTATATGTATACATATATGTATACACATATGTATATGTATACATATATGTATACACATATGTATATGTATACATATATGTATACACATATGTATATGTATACATATATGTATACACATATGTATATGTATACATATGTGTATACATGTGTAAATATCCATGTGTGTACATACATATATACATATATGTGTGCATGTATATATACATATACATATATATGTGCATGTATATATACATATACATATACATATATGTATGTATATATACATACACATATATATATAGAGAGAGAGAAGCTGAATTTTCAAAATGTCTATAATGTCATTACATGATATGCCATGGTAAGCCAATACATTGGAGCTACTCAGAAAGGTCAGAAGGGTTGAAACAGGTATCATAGGGCTTCTAATTTGCCTTCCCACAGGTATTACCTGGGTTCTGCCAAACACAGATAGTAAATGATTGGCTTAAAAATCTCTGAAATGAGATTGCAGATTCACCTTTTCCAACCTCTCCAGAGCTGGCATATTGTGACCATTCACGTTTATTTATCATCATGACCATTATCTTTATTCTGACCCATTGTCCCTGTATCTCCTTCACATCCAGCCATTGGCAATACCACCATAAACATATTCGTGGCTTGTACGCACTTTATTTAATTCTGATGTTCTATTCTGAATCATGCAATATTCTGATACAAGGAAAACTCTTTTTTCCTACTTTCTCTAATATGCTACCCATACAAGACAATGACTAAGAGATATAATTTAGAAGATGTACCTTTTTTATAACTTAAGAGAGTTGAAGTTCTTTCCTAAAATTAGATTATAACTTGATATTTAATTTTTCATTTAGAAAGATTTTCCAAGAGGAAATTAAGAATTATCGTAACCATGTTTGATTTTTAAATACATTCTTTCTTCATGCCTTTTTTCCAAGAAAATGACAGAAATGTTGTCTGCTGTACACTTCAGAAGAAATGAAAAGCAGAAAACAAACCTTAAGACTGTATTCAAATTCACTCAATTTATTTAAGAAATATTTGTTTAGCACTGATCATGTACTAGGAAAAGCGTTACAAAAAGACTCCTTTCTTGAGGTGTTTTGAGTCTAGTGAAGGAGACAATCAATAAACAAGAAACAAAAAAAATAGTAATTTGTATATTATATTTCTAGCAGTGCTTTGGGAAAAAAAAATCGTTTGTGGTGTAGGGAACTTCTGGAGGACTGATATTAGGCAAGCGAGTTTGTTACACCAAATAGAGTTATTATGGTTGGACCTGTTAAGATTGAAAAGATATTTTATTAGATTGTAATTTCAATTTCAAATACTGCATGTTTGTATGTAAAAAATAACAAAGAAAAGGTAGAACATGTAAAGCTACTCTCTACTCCAACATCAATAAAACCATTATTCATTCCTTAGATTTTACTATACCTTTTTTAGGTTTCACCTAGATTTGGAGGGGCCTTCTAAATGATGTTTTGTATTATCTTTCTATATGTGTCAATCTACCTACCTATCTATGTTAAAGCTGCAGAAATTTCAAATACAACTTCCCTTTATAAATGGGAAGCACTCCACAGTGGACAATCCTTTTTAACTAGGACATGAAGTATCAGCCAATTTAGCCATTTGTCTACACAGAAAAATCTGCTGTTCTAAAAAGCATTTCCTAAATAAAGATTTAGAAGCCTAAAATAAAATACTTCAAACCAGGAAAACATATAACAGCTCAGGTCTTATTTTAAAGTATCTTTTTCCTGACCCCCTGAAAAACAGATAATGCTAGTTTATTGTTTTTCTTCTTGAAATCTTCTTCCTATACATACAGTCAACTTCAGGCACTAGATTGTCTTATAAATATTAATTTGTAGTTAATTAGTCATTTTATTTGAAAGAATGCTAAAAATGTCTGGTCTGTCAAAGCATGCATACTAATTATAAGTAAACGCACCTTCACAGCCTTCATAAAGAAATGATAGTTTAATCTTAGTACTGTCACTTCTTATTGGAATGGATGATTCCTGGCAGCTCTGTGTCAAAACGAGTTGTCAGAGGGGATTACTTCAAAGACTCGGGTTCTTAATTGACAAAACAATAAGACAGAAAGACAATCCACAGTTCAATGCATAGCCCCATTTATATGGAGTTTCCAACGCTACATTCTACACAATTGGTAACTTTATATTTGAATAGAATAAATCTTAAATTACAGACCAGGATTTGGGTCAAACCTTAGCAGTCCCTAAAGGCATGTAATAATGTGACCTTGCTTACATTTGATTTGTTTTAATTACCATGCAGCATGGGTGAAACTACACTTTACTACTCACAATAATTGTTATTTTATTCCAGCTCTTCTTGTACTTCCATAGTATTGTAAAATACTTAGAAAAATATCTGGTAGATAAAAGCGGCTATCTGCTCTATTTCAAATCTTAACCATATACCATTAGGCACAGCATGGATGGAGATCTCCCTCCTTTCAATTATTAACAGATTTCTGTAAGGTACTAGGTAGAGCTTTGGAAGAAAACCAAAAAAATTTTTACCTTTCAAACTAATGGTGTCTTTTTTTTTTATTATTTATACTTTAAGTTCTGGGATACATGTGCAGAATGTGCAGGTTTGTTACATAGGTGTACACGTGCCATGGTGGTTTGCTGAACCCATTAACCCATCATCTACATTAGGTATTTCCCCTAATGCTATTCTTCCCCTAGCCCCAACAACCCCGACAGGTCCCAGTATGTGATATTCCCCTCCCTGTGTCCATGTGTTCTCATTGTTCAACTCCCAGTTATGAGTGAGAACATGTGGTGTTTGGTTTTCTTTTCTTGTGTTAGTTTGCTGAGAATGATGGTTTCCAGCTTCATCCATGTCCCTGCAAAGGACATGAACTCATCCTTTTTTATGGCTGCATAGGATTCCATGGTATATATGTGCCACATTTTCTTTATCCAGTCCATCATTGATGGGCTCTTTTAAACTTCTAATCCTAACACTAGAATGTGTTAGCACAATACTAACTGTTTATATGTACATTCATTCACTCCACAGTTACAAGGAAGGTGTTATTACTATCTTTAATGTTTAGATGATAAAATTGCTGCTTAGAAAGGTTTAATTGTCCTAAATCACCCAATATAAAAGTGAAAACTACAGGTTTGCATATAAATCAGCCTGTGATGAACGCCCACAGTTTTAATCAGGGGGCAATATTAGTTTATAATATTAATGAATATATTTTTCTTTTTAGAGAATTTCTGACATTCTATTCAAAGAAATTCTGGAAATTATTCAAATGAGAAGTAATCTTTTTATGTGAGGTACAAAATAAGTAAGCCTGTTTGGAAATTTTGTAAAATACATTGATAACTACATGCACAACAGAAATTTGAAACTCACTCTTTTCTCGATATCATGCGCCTTCCTCCTATTGTATCTCTCAGTCCTCTAATCTCCCTCAATGTGCTCCAGTGGCACAGGTCTCTTTATGTGTCCTGCAAAACACCAGACATAACTTAACACTGTTGATGTTGACCTTGATCACCTGGCTGAGGTAGTGTTTGTAAGGTGTGTACAAGATTAAATTTGTCTTGGAAACCTAGAGAATTCATGTGAGAAATGCCCACTGGAAAATTAAAAGGAATGTTTGTTGGAACTATAGGAGTTGGAGAGGGAGGGAAGTTTTTTGTTTTTTGTTTTTTTTTTGAGAAGAAGTCTGGCTCTGTCTCCCAGGCTGGAGTGCAGTGGAGTGATCTCGGCCTACTGCAAGCTCCGCCTGCCGGGTTCACACCAGTCTCCTGCCTCAGCCTCCCGAGTAGCTGGGACTACAGGTGCCCACCACCATGCCCAGCTAATTTTTTTGTATTTTTAGTAGAGACGGGGTTTCACCGTGTTAGCCAGGATGTTCTCCATCTCCTGACCTCGTGATCCGCCCACCTCAGCCTCCCAAAGTGCTGGGATTACAGGCGTGAGCCAACATGCCCAGTCAGAGGGAGGAAAGTTTTTAATTTAAATTTTGGAACTATTGCTTTGAACGGAGTTAACAGGGGCTTTCGCTAGTTTATTTGTTTTAAGACTTCTATGAGACATTAACATGTCAATAAACATTGTGAATTTTCAGGAAAAACATATAATATATGGTTTTCTCCACATTTATTTGGCCAAAAAGAAAAATAAACATATTTTCTATATTCTGCTTATTAATGTCTAAAACTAGTCAAACTTTCTCACTTTACACATGCAGAAACTGGTATTAAATGCTAATTAATTCATTCAGCCAGGTGCAGTGGCTCACACCTGTAATCCCAGCACTTTGGGACGCCAAGGCAGGTGAATCACCCGAGGTCAGGAGTTTGAGACCAGCCTGGCAAACATGGTAAAACCCCATCTCTACTAAAAGTACAAAAATTTAACTGGGCATGGTGGCTGGTGCCTGTAGTCCCAACTACTTGGGAGGCTGAGGCAGGAGGATTGCTTGAACCCAGGAGGTAGAGGTTGCAGTGAGCCAGGATCATGTCATTGCACTCCAGCCTGGGCAACAAGAGAGAAACTTCATCTCAAAACAAAAACAAAAAGAAAAGAGCTAATTAATTTATTTACTTACTGTGTGCTGAACACCTCTTGTTGGGCAGCAGTGATACTTTATTCCCTTGATAACAGTGGTAAACCAGACAGGGATGCTTCTGCCTACACAGCTACACATGGCTCATTACACCATGCTACCTCAAAAAGATGGGAATTTGGAAGCATAATACAAGTTAAATAGTATTGTTTAACTTTTAACTTACCTGGCCCTAAAATACAATATTGCATTGAAAAGTGTTTATTTGTCCTATGGTTGAGAATAGACACACACTTAGAAACAATTAAATAGTTACTCATTGGAATTGGCTTTACTATAAATAAAATGTTAAGGTCCAAAATAAAATTTTAAAGCATTTGTAGAAAATAAATTACTTTCCCTTTTCACTTTTCTTCCTCTGGAATATGTACTCTGCTCATCAAGGTAAAATAAAATAAAGCAAAATATATAACATAAAACAGAATTAGGACACTTCACAAGGTGTACCTAAATAAGTGAGTGAATCAGCATACTTCTATTTGTTTGATGTAGCAGACAATTACATTATTACACTTCATAGAATAAACATAGTTAACAAATCATGCACATTGTCTCCCTATTCCTATTCAGAGGATCACACCGTTTGACTATATTTTTTGGTGAGTATTTCCATTTGCAGACTCAGAAATCAGAATTGTACTTCTGTTCATTTTGCTCCTCTCCCTAATGCTATTTAGATTAATAAGATAAATACCATCCTAAGTCATTTGCACTTGGCCAAGGTAAAGTACGTGGAATGAAAACTTATTCTTTCCATCCAATACAGTTCTCATTGCAAGGAGAAAAAGGAGTAAATGTGGAAAATAGGGAAAAAATAAACATCTTAAGGTAATATTCTGATTCATATCATTATTTTCATACTCACTTTATTTTAATACTAAAAAAATACTATTTATATTACCTAAACATCCTAAACCCTAAATCTTGTTTTGCAAATGTTCTGAATTCTTTCTCCACTTACACAAATGTCACTTGCAGACTAATTTTACTTTCGAACCTAAAGTCTTTTACAATTTTTTCCCTTGAGTAGGCCATGCAATATTTTTATTTATTTTTAGGTTTTATTTATTCGAGAGTTTTTTTTTTCAAGATTTAGGCTTAGTCTTGATAACTAATGTACATTGTTTTCAATGTAGTAGGATTGTTCTGAACATGTCATTTACCAACTCCACTCATCTCAGTTAGGTTGCCAAAGAGAACAAATGAAAGTTATAAAAAGTATTAATTATTTATATGTTATCATGTTGTGAGTGAAACTGAACTGATTGAAATACAATAAGTCTAGTATAAGAATTTTGGAGTTAGAAAGAACTGAGTTGACAGCTGGGTCTACTACTCATTAACTGTGCTCTGCCCTTGACAAGTTAATACTTAACTTCAGTTCAAAATCTATAATATAAGGATGAATAGCTTTTGCAGCAATAAATTTAAAATGTATGAAAACTTGGTAGGATTATATATCAGAGTTTTAATCTGTGTGCTTTTCTCATCCCATTTTCTATCAATTTTACTGCATACCCTTTCTCTTTTTCTACCCCTCATAGTTGTTTGAGCCCTCTATTACAAGGCTAGCACAAAGGCTGTGAATATTGCACTGGTCAAAAAGATTCATGTTCATGTTTTTAAAAAGAGTTCTTCAGGCAGCAGAAACTAGATTAATGTTTATTTAAGGAAGTAATAGGAAAGAAGGAGGAGGAACACCAGGGCCTTGGAAACTCAAGTTCTCAAGAACCACAGAAGAAAAACGGAGTTATTCATCTTTGGTGAGAGAAGTCGGTAGAAGACCAAATGTAGGTGGTTAGGTCCAAGTACTGGAAATCCTGTGGAAACTAATTCAGGGCCAATATGCACATTTTGTTACCATCCTTTGGCCTGCAGCAAATCAACTGCCTACCGATTGCTCATCCTGGATTAATGAATGCCTCATTGTGTTTGGGAGATTTTTAGGGCATTAATAATTCAATCAATCTTCAAAGCCTATGGAATAGAGGTTGAAAGAACTTGGACTTCTTTTTATATAATAGTATGGAAAGGGAAAGTTTAGCTCCAAAACATAGGAACAAAGCAGAGTTCCTTTGAATTTTCTTCCAATCTAGGCTGCAGTAGAATGGATATTTGCTTCTCAAAAGACTTGGAATGAAGGACCAGTTTTCTTTTTCCAATATGTTACAAACTAATAACTTTGTAAAATACAGGGGAATATGCCCTTATGGCTAGAAGTAGAAGTTGCGGTTGGTAGGTTTTAAAATATCAAGATACATATTGCCCCAACTGTGTATTCAAAATATATATATCAAAAATATTCAAGTATTCAAAATATATATCTCAAAAAATCATGTATTTATATGAAACTAATAACATAAATATTTGATAATCAACCTCTTAACAGAAATAAATTAAACTAGCAAAACAAGTATTATTTTATTGAGAGCATTCTGTTATGGTTAATTACAAAGTAATACATTCTAAAGAAACTTTGTTATATGTAGGTATACCTCAAAGATACTGTGGATTCAGTTTCAAACTACTGCAAAAAGCAAATATAATAAAACAAGTCACATGAATTTTTTGGTTTCTCAGTGCATACAAGATAAGTTATGTTTACATTATACTGTAGTCTGTTAAATGTACAATACAATTTTGTCTAAAAACAATTTATATACCTTAATTAAAAACACTTTATTGCTAAAAAGTGCTAACAAGCATCGGAGACTTCAGTAAGTTGTAGCGTTTTTGCTGGTGGAGAGTCTTGGGTGTTGATGGCTGCTAACTGATCAAGATGGTGGTTGCTGAATGGGATGAATGTGGCAATGTTTAAAAATAACACAAACATAACGCCTGCCACATGGATTGCCTCCTCCTTTCACAAAAATTTTCTCTATAGCAGATGGTGCTGTTTGGTAGAATTTTAATCAAGTAAACCTTTTTTCAAAATTGGAGTCAATCCTCTCAGTCCTTGCCACTGCTTTGTCAACTAAGTTCATAAAATGTTCTCAAATCTTTGTTGTCATTTCAATGATGTTCACAGAATCTCTACCAGGAATAGATTCCCTCTCAAGAGACCACTTTCTTTGCTCATTCATAAGAAGCAACACTTCATCCCTTCTAGTTTCATCATGAGATTGCAGCAATTCAGTCACATCATCAGATTCTAATTCTAATTCTACTTCTCTTGCTATTTCCACCAAATCTGCAGTTACTTTCTCCACTAATGTTTTGACCACTCAAAGTCATTGATGAGGGTTGAAATAAACTTCTTCCAAACTCTTGTCAATGTTTGCTTTTGACCTTCTTTCATGAATCATGAAGTGCTGAATGAAAACTAGGATAGTGAATAATTTCCAAAATATTTTCAATTTACTTTGCTTACATCTATCAGAGGAATCACTATTTATGGTGCTAAAGCCTTTTGCAATGTATTTCTTAAGTATTAAGACTTGAAAGTGAAATGATGCCTTGACCTATGGGCTGCAGAATATATGTGGTTTTTATCAAACATGAAAACAATATTAAATTGTTTGTACCTCTCCATCAGAGAGCTCTTGTATGAATAAGTGCATTGTCAATGGGCAGTAACATTTTGAAAGGAATCTTTTTTTCTGAGCAATAGGACTCAACAGTGGACTTAAAATATTCACTAAACCATACTGTAAACAAATGTGCCATCATCTGTTTGTTCAATTTATAGTGTTGACTATATTACTTTGTTGTTCCATTTATACAGGTAAAGTAGAATTAGCATAAACCTTAAGTGCTCTCAGATGTTTGGTATGGTAAATGAGCATTGGCTTCAAATTCAAGTCACCATCTGCATTAACCCTAACAAGAGTGTCAGCCTGTCCTTTTAAGCTTTGAGGTGGGGCATTGATTTCTCCTCCTTTCTAGCTGTTAAAGTCCTAGATGGTATCTTCTAATAGAAGGCTGTTCTATCTACACTGAAAATTATTTGTTTAGTGTAACCACCTCTATCAATTAATTATCTTAGCTAGATTTTCTGTATAACTTACTGTAGCTTACATCATCACTTGCTGCTTCACCTTGACATCTGGTGTTATGGAGATTGTAAGCCAACTTCATGAACCAACCTCTGCCAGCTTCCAACTTCCCTTCTGCAGCTTTTTCACCTTTCTAAGCCTTTATAGAATAGAAAAGTGTTATGGCCTTGCTCTGGTTTGGGCTTTGGGTAAAGAGAATGTTGTGGTTTGTTTGAGGCGTGAATGAGGTGAGGAAGAAAGAGTGGGGAATGGATGGTCAGTGGAGTAGTCAGAACACACCTAATATTTATCAATTAAGTTTGTCATCTTATATGGGCTCAGTTCTTGGTGCCCCAAAACAATTAGAATAGTAACATCTAAGATCACTGATTACAGATAACCATTACAGACAAAATAATAATTAAAATAACAGACATAATAATAATTAAAAGCTTGAAATATTTTAAGAATTACAAAATTGTGACACAGAGACATGAAGCGAGCCCATGCTATTGGAAAAAATGGTGTCAAAAAACCTACTTGATGTAAGGTTGCCACAAAACTTTGGTTTGTTAAAAAAAAGTATTTATGAAGCACAATAAAATGAGAAATACCTGTAATTTCCAAGGAAAATGGAGTACTGTGCATGCACAAGACATTGTATAGATGTTGGAAAGGAATGTTCAGATTTAAAAGGATTAGTTGAAAGATACATTAAGTTAAATTTAACCTCATAGAAAGTGGCATAAAATTGGAGAGTTAAATTTTTCTATTGTAATAAGAGTTTTGACTGATTTCTTATTACTGAAAATTATATGTATTTTAGAAATAAAAATTGTTCCAATATAGACTTCTGGAGAAATAGCTTTGAAATAGAATAGTTGAGTTTTCCTTCTAGTTGTATTAAGCAGCTGTGTAGGTACTCACAATATTTGTCACATATTGTCATTAGTAAGAGATTGAATATCACAGTGATCTAATGACATTTTCTCAGTTTAGATCACTTTGTCAGTACATATTTTTAGTTTACTTCAAGGTTATTTTTTGAGTAAATAAAAACATTTTGCCAGTGTATTCATCCTCCTATTTTATGTACTTTCCTTGAAAAAAATAATTTGGTGTTATCTGTTCTTTATTAAATCACAGTTGCCTTGCTGAACTGTAAATGAGCTTGTAACAATTCAAGATTTGTGAAGTAAACGTGAATTAAAATATGTCTGCCTTTATTGACGAATGTGCTTGTATATTTGGATCAGTGAAGATTTAGAAGTATTAGGAAAAGAACTGTTTTAGAAATATAGCTCAGCATTAGAAAGCAACAGAATTGTACTACCTGGACTTAAACTCTTGAGTGCAAAAGATGCATTCACTAAGCAAAATATGATAGATTGTAGAAACATCAGAATTGTTTTGAGTGCTGAGTCTGACATGCTGAAACGTTTAGAGAATTTTCAGAATATTTAGCAGTTCATTCCTGAAGATGAGTTAACAAAAGTATCAGGTAAATTATATCATTATTTCTCCCTTTTGGAAAACCTGTTGTTCTCACTTTGATACATTCGGTGGCAAAATTCTATGTAAGAATGGAAAGGAATATGCTATTAAAATTTAGTCTCCTACTAAATGTATTATTCTATGTTTGACACTCCTTAGCTAAGAAGAAGAAGCTAATTGTTAGAGTTAGGGGGAATCTGAGATGGAGATATCCTATTATGAGTTTCATTATCCTTGATTCAGAATCTGGTGTATATTTTTCCCTAATGTGATTTCTTTTTCTCTTAGGAACTTTCTTCCTTCTAGTGATTTTAAACCTTTGGGATGCTTTTCAATCTTTTTCCCTCCTCCCTCTATCTCTCCTTTCCTTCCTTCTTTCTTCCATCTTTTTCTGCTTTTCTTTTCTCTGCTTATCTTTTCCTCCTATACTAAAATAGCATCATGATACTTATTTTTCATTCTTGGTTCTTCCTTTAATCAGAACAACGAAGGTAGCTTCTGGGGTATAGTTTATCTTCTGCTATCTGGGTCCTGGTCACATTTGTGAGAATTCATAGAAGTACAGAATTATCATTTGTAAATTTTCTCTATGTAAAATTGCAATCAAGTATTTTTAAGTGGCCTACATTTATTCTGGATTGAGCATTCAAGCCTTACCTTCTTTGATAATATTTCTAAAATCCCTTCACCTCTTTATAAAACATCTTATTTCTGAAGGCCAAGCTCCTCCTTTCTCATTCAGTTCAATGATTATACTCTCAAAGATTATCCTACTTATATTTCCACCATTGTTTTGTTGTTATTTAAGTTCTTCATTAGCAGTGGTTTACAGTTGGTTACTACTGGAAAACAGTTTGTAACGTTATATTAAAGATGAGTTTCCCTAAAAATTTTAACTTGTTCAAATTGACTGTATATGAGGACATGTGAAAAACTCTAAAGGTGCCTTTCAATTATTCATTCCCAGTCTGAGACATAAAAGGTACAAATTACATTGCCATCACAAGAGCAAGAATGCTATCAAAGACGGCTGGAGTTGCAAAATAAACTCCCTTGAGGAGGCTTCCATAGATCGATGGTGGGAAATACATCAAGAGGAGTAACTGCAATGGATTGAAACATAGTATGTCAAATTCCATTAGTTTATTAAGCCACTAAAATATTGTAGATTAATTACCATTGGTACTTTTGGAAAATGTCTAGAAATAACTTGTTTGAAAAATGACAAATGAAAGAAAACAATCAAATATTTATCTTGATTTTTATTTCTAAATTTACCATAGATAACCAAATAATTCTCAAGAAAATGTGTCTCTCTTTAGAATTATTGTAGTTGGTAGAAAAAGAAGAAATTATATACAAATCCCATTTTATAAACTCCTAATAAATTTCTTGATTTAGGCAATAATAATAGCCACTAGTATGACGAAAACAAAGACAAAAAGCTTATTTGTACCTCTAGATGAAAAAACACGAGCCACCTATAAGGCATTCTTGCATTAAAAAAAAGAAAAGAAAAGAAAAGAAAAAGATCTAACCTGAATCTAATTATAGTCCTTATATTTCAAAAGTTTAGAAAGAGGAAGGGGTAAGAAGGAGGAGGAGGAAGAGGAGCAGGATGAAGGAAAGGGAAAATGGAATAAATTGTACATTTTAAAGCTATGAATCATTAGTTCAAATAAATATTTCCATTCAAACTTAGAACTTCAGATTTTTTTACCCTAATATGTTAAATCCTACATCTGTAGCTCCTGTCTCTTACCTGAAAAACTTAGTGACAAAGGTGCTATAGTTTGAAAGTTTGCATGCCTCCGAAATTCGTATGTTGCAATCTAATCCCCAATTTGTTGATATTAAGAAGTGGGGCCAGGCCGGGCGTGGTGGCTCACGCCTGTAATCTTAGCATTTTGGGAAACGGAGGCGGGCGGCACACCTGAGGTCAGGGAGGCAGAGGTTGTGGTGAGCCGAGATCCGCTATTGCACTTCAGCCTGGGCAACAAGAGCAAAACTCCGTCTCCAGAAAAAAAAAAAAAAAAAACAAACAAACAGTGGGACCTTTGGGAGGTAAGGAGATTATAAGAATAGAACCCTTCAGAATGGGATTAGTGCCATTATAAAAGGGGTCTGAGTGAGCTTGTTTTCCCCTTTGCCCTCCTGCTATATGAGAATGCCTGAAGAAAGCACCATTTATGAAGCAGAGGGCCTTTACCAGACACCAAATCAGCTGCAAACTTCATCTCCAACTTCTCAATCCCTAGAATTGGGCTACACCCAGCTAAGCCATGGGAAAGGGACTGTCCAGAGCCTGGAGGTTCATTCCACAAGCCAGTGTGTCTAGAAGTTGTAATATTGAGGAGGTTCATTCCACAAGCCAGTGTGTCTGGAAGTTGTAATACTGAGTCAAAGAAAATTATTTTCAAGACTTAAAATTGAATGTTGTTTTTCCCCTTGGGTTTTAGACTTACTTGAGACCTGTTACTCCTTGCTTTCTTCTGATTTCTCCTTTTTGGGAACGAAAAAGTTTATTCTACGCATGTTTCACTATTTTATGTTGGACGCACATAACTTACTTGATTTTGCAGGCTCACAGCTGGAGAGAAATTTGCCTTAGGATAAATCACACCTTTAATTTCACCTCTATGTGATTTAGATTATATTTAGTTGAGACTGGACTTAGACTTTAAAGTTTATCTTGAAAAAGTTAAGAAATTGGGGCTACTAGAATTAAATTAATGTACTTTGCATGTGAGAAGGACATTAATTTTGAGTGGCCAGGGGCAAATGCTATGGTCTGAATTTTGTGTCCCCCCAAATTAATATGTGGAAATCTAAGCCACAATATGTTGGTATTAAGTGACAGGGCCTTTAGAAAGTGACTAGGTGTTGAAACTAATATTCTCAGGAATGTGATTAGTTCACTTATTTAAAAAAAAAAAAGAGATTTAGGTGAGCTTGCCTTTCTCCTTACCCTTCTATCATCTAAGATACAGCAAGAAGGTGCCATTTGTGAAGCAGAGAGCCCTCATCAGATAATGAATCTTCTGGTGACTTAATCTTGAACTTTCCAGCTTTTAGATCTGTGAGCAATAAATTTATGTTGTGTATAAATTACTGAGTTTAAAGTATTTTTATAGCAACCTGAATGGACTAAGACACAAATATAACAAAAGGATTGCCCATATACACTGACCTTTTTATTCTGTTGACAGGTAATTTCTTTTTTATTTTTGTCATATTTTATTTATGATTATTATTTTACTAATTATTTAAGATATTTCAAACCTATTAACAATTTTAAGACAGTAAACTTCACACATGCATACATTTTAAACATTTTCTACCATCTGAGCTCTATCTCCTTTAGTTCAAATCTTATTGCTGTAATTTCATGTCAATTACTTCTCGTTGAATAACTAAACTAGATGAATATAGAGTTGCCAAGGCAGCATTAAATCAGTTTTCCCTTGCACAGCTTTGCAGCAGATGTATTGTGCCCATCTGGCTGATCTGCTGCTCGTGTCCCTTTGCCTTTATCTTAATTAGTTCAGACTACTACAACAAAGCACCCTAGACTAGGTGGCTTACAAACAACAGAAATTTATTTCTCACAGTGCTGGAAGCTAAGAAGTCCAGGATCAAGATGCAGGCAGAGCAGGTGTCTGGTAGGGCCCAGCTGCCTTGTTGCACATGGACATTTCTGAGTGTATCCTCATATGGCAGAGAGCAGATAGAGAAAAAACAAGCACTCTCATGTCTTGGATAAGGGCACTAATCCCATTCATGAGGACTTTGCCTCATGACCTCAGTACCTTCCAAAGGCTACACCTCTTAATACCATCATACTGGGAGTTAGATTTCAACATATAAATTTTGGAGGAATGCAAATATTCAGTCTGTAGCAGGCTTATTGTGATTTAAGGGAGTGCTACTTAACCCTAATGTGTACAACTGAGAAAACTGTAAAAGTGAGGATTCTGACTTAGTAGATTTGAGGTGGGGTTTCAGTTTCTGTATGTCTAACAAGGTTCTATGAGATGGCGCTGCCGCTTGTCCCTGAATTACACTTTGTGTAGCAAGAGTTTAAGATTTTCTGTGATAAGGGATTTTGTTTTCAGATGAGTAATATGCTAGATTTCCCCTCTTTATCAATTTTCTTGTGTTTGGGTAGGTAATTAAAAGGATAGCAGTACCAAAATTGAGGTAGCTGTTTTTCCTGGGTTTTGTGGTCTGATTTTTTCTTACCCTCTTTACTGATGGTATCTCTAAGCTGTCATTGGTAAGCTGGTCCTCTTCACAGTGTTCATCTTCATTCCTAGTGCATGTTCTCTCTCATTGGTCTACCTCCTGTACCTTAGCCATGGCTGTCAGTGTTCTCAGCTCAGGGAAGCTTAACATATAGTGATAGAGAGTAATAGTATTTTCTCATTTAATAAGAAAGAAGCTACTGGGTTGCTTTCAAGGAGAGCTCTCTAACTTCATCTTTTCCTGACTCATCATTTTGGAGGTGGCCTGACTGTCACCATTTTGGAGGTAATCTGTTGTGGGTAATATGTATTAGAGTTATGATCGCTGCATATTTTCTGCCTTCAACTGCAGCACCACCTGTAACATTTGTGGCCTCTGTACTTAATTCCCTTTAACGACATCAAACCTCAAGCCTTTCCACCTCATAAACCACAGAGTTGCTTCCTGGTTTACCTTCTTTATAACAATCTACTGCACATATTATCTTTCTTAGTGTGTTTCAGTTAATTATATCTTAAATATTTCTTACAGTACACGTAACTGAAAGATGCTGTGGATTTGAGGTTACTGGGAGCTGCTACTTTATCTGCTCCTCATCTCTGCCCCGGGTGCAAAGCTTATTTTCTGAGATTGAGAGAGATCCAATAATGAGTGGCACCTGGGTTCCTTCTTCACCGCTCAGTCATGGAGATGATGACTAAGACCCACTCTAATGCCTGCAGGTCCCCTTCATGGTGACATTGATTAGGCCAGAGATGGTGGATCCATTCAGGGATTTCTTGGACTCACCCTTTACTTCCAGAACCGGACTCAACTTTTGTTTTTATATCTGCAAAAATTAGAAAATCATGCCTACTTTACAGGAGAAGTAGAGAAAATATTTGCAAAGCACATAGCAAAAACCAAGCATACAAATACTTGCAGGAAAAAAAGTAGATTTTAAAAATGTTTATGAAAAACTTTTGTGAATTCAGAAAAATACGATTGTTATCGTAGATAGGTTGTTAATACCTACTGATCACTTTTCTTTTCTATAAAATGATTGAAAAGCAGTTCATATACTGCAGAGGAAAGCTAGTATTAGTACTGTTCTTCAGTAATCAAGCTCCCTAGATATGTGGAGGTAACTTGATAAAGAAGATAATGATTTGCATCTCTTGGGAGATTTCATTTGCCTCTTAGAGCCCAAGATTACCAGAAAGGCATTGTGTTTTGACAGATAAATTTCAATTGGACACATTTTAGATCAACACATAAATGCCTTAAGAAAATACCTTTTTTGAGTATAATGTTTGACAATCTTGTTCCAAATTCAGTTTTCTTTCATACGATAAAGTTTCACATGTCAAGAAAGATAGTCAAGGAACATTGTTAGGTGAGACACAAGGAGGATACCAACTTTGCCCCATGATTTGAACACATTTATCCTTGGAAGCACCCTTCATCCTTCCCATTTTAGCTCTATGTACCCTGTGATATTTAATACTTCCCACATACACCTAGAAGATCTATTCTAATGCAAGTGAACAAAGAGGAGGAGGAGGACTGTGAGGCAAGGAAGTTCATGTGCAGGTGCTGAGAAATCTGTAAGGGTTCTGGTGTTTTATCTTTTCTCTGTTCTCTGATGACCTTGGGATATAAGGTCACTATGGTGAATGAGGAGCCAGTCATTTCTAGAGAAGCTTTTAAGATAATGTATGTTCACCTTCTGATATACAGAGATAGGCTACATAAAACATCTTATGACTTTAAACACACTGGAGCTCACCTGATAAACAGAGAAGCTGTTTCTATAGAAATATATGATGGGTGAAAATATCTCCAATGATAAGGTCTAAGCTTCTTCAATAGTAAAGTGTATTCTGTAGTAACAGGCTTTGGGAAAGTTCCAGTGTTTATAATAAAGATGAGTTGAAAAGTTTAAAATAAATAAAAAAATGTGTAGATTAATTGCTAAAGAAAATTATATCTAGGTAACAATAATAGAGGTTGTTTTAAATGTGATTAAAATAATATTCCATTAAAGGTAGCAGAGTGACATGATCTTTATAAAGTGAATGTTCAAGTTGTCATGCCCATGTTTCTAAGAAAATATGGCCAAGAAAAATAATTTCTAAAAGTGGCCATAGAAAAATACGTATTCTACCTTTATGGTAATTTTTTTGTGGTGCTCCTTTTTGATAATGAGTGATGCTGTTGAGATTAAAAGTCCCTTCCTTCGTATGGTCTTTGGAACTTTGCCTCTACTCTATTAACTCTCTCACCTAATATTAGGAGAGTGATAGCACTGACTCCCAATCTTACCTGTTAAATAAGTCCACAACAGCAGGTGAAATTCCTCGGGCCAATTTTGAACTTAGTAGCTTCGATTACAGGGTGGTTTCTGCTTCCATTTGTTAACCTTTCGAAATTCAGCTTGATGCTCTACGTACTGATTCAGCCAAGGTTACTGTGCTATTCATCTTGCCATAAATTACATGGATAAACTTTTAAAAATCTCTTTAGCTTAACTGCGTTTGATCTTCTCTGGATTATAATAGAAAGAATAATACTTATCCAAGATTTGGCAGTATTATCTTGTTTTATTTTGGAGGGGTGGAGGAAGAGGTGTAGAGCAGGACAAATTCAGTTGAAAAAACTTTTTGTTCGCATTCTTTCATGAGCCTTTTAACTGATTTCCATGGTATCAGCAACCTCTTCCTTCCATTCAGTCCATTGAAGCAATCTTTGAAGTATGCATATTTGATCAGGATAGTCCTCAGCTAAACAAACAAACAAACAAACAAACAAATAAAGAGTATTTCAATGGTTTTCTATGGCCAGTTAATGGAGGTCATAATAAAAGCCTACCTTGAAGACATTACAGGTTTGGTTCAGACAACTGCAATAAAGCAAATATCAGAATAAGTGAGTCATGGAAAATTTTTGATTTCTCAGTGCATATAAAAGCTATCTTTACATTATACTGTAGTCAATTAAATGTGCACTTGCATAATGCCTAAAAAACGACATATATAACTTTATTTAAAACTATTGCTAAAAATTGCTAATGATCTGAGCATCCAGCAAGTTGCAATCTTTTTGCTGGTTATGGGCCCTGCATTGATGTTGATGGCTTCTGACTACTCAGGGTGGTGGTTAGTGAAGGTTGCGATAAATGTGGCAATTTCTTAAAATGAGAAAACAATGAGGTTTGCCACCTCAATGGACTCTTCCTTGCGTAAAAGATCTATCTGTAGCATGGAAGGCTGTTAGATAGCATTTTACTTACAATAGAACTTTTAAAATTGAAGTCAATCTTTCAAACCCTGCTGCTCTACCAACAAAGCTTGTGAGATGTTCTAAATTCATTGTTGTCATTTCAACATTATTTACTGCACACTCTCCAGGAGCAGATTCCATCTCAAGAAACCACTTTGTTTGTTCATCCACAAGAAGCAATTTTTCATTCATTCAAGTGTTATCATGATGTTGCAGCAATTCAGTCACATCTTCAGGCTCCACTTCCAATTCTAGCTCTCTTGCTATTTCTGTCACATGTCGAGTTAATCCCTCTACTAATGTCTTGAACTCCTCAAAATCATCCACAAGAATTAAAATCAACTTCTTTCTAATTCCTGTTAATGTTGATATTTTAACCTCCTTCTATGAGTCACAAAAGTTCTGAATGGCATCTAGAATGGTGAATTCTTTCCAGGAAGTTTTAATTTACCTTGCCCAGATCTATCATAGAAATTACTGTCTGTGGCAGACATAGCCGTCGGAAACATCTTTCTTAAATGATTGGACCTGAAAGTTAAAATTCTCAAACCATGTACTCCGGGATAAATATTGTTTTAGCAAGCATGTAAACAACATTAATTTCCTTGTTCATCTCCATTAGAGCTCTTGGGTAACCAGGTACATTTTGAATGTGCAACAATATTTTGCAAGAAATATATATTTTTCCTGATCAGTAGATCCTAGTAGTGGACTTAAAATATTCAGTAAACCATGATGATATACTTTCATCCAGGCCTTGTTGTTTTATTTATGGAGCACAGGCAGAGTAAATTTAGCATAATTTTTAAAAACGCTAGGTTTTTGAAAATTGTAAATGAGCATAAGCTTCAACTTCAAGTCACCAGCTACATTAGTCCCTAACAAAAGAGTCAGCCTGTGCTTTGATGCTTTGAAGCCAGCCATTGACTTCTACTCTCTAGCTATGTAAATGTTAGATGGCATTTTCTTCTGATAGAGGGCTGTGCCATCTATACTGAAAATCTGCTTTTTAGTGTAGCCACCTTCAGTAATCATCCTAGCTAGGTCTTCTGGATAATTTGCTGTAATTCTACTTCAGCACTTGCTGCTGTGCCCTGCATTTTCATGCTAGACATCGGCCTTTTTTCCTTAAGCCTTATGTACCAGCCTCTGCTAGCTTCAAATTTTTCTTCAGCAGATTCTTCACCTCTCACACCCTTCACAGAATTGAAGAAAGTCAGGGCATTGCTCTGGATTATGCTTTAGCTTAAGTGAATGTTGTGGCTACTTTGATCTTCCTTCCAGACAATGAAAGCTTTCTTCATATCAACAATAAGGGTGTTCTACTTTCTTTCCATTTATGTGTTCACTGGAGGAGCATTTTTAATTTCCTTCAAGAGCCCTTCCTTGGATTTACAACTTAGCTGATTTTTTGGCACAAGAGGTATAGCTTCCAACCTATCTCAGCTTTAGATATACTTTCCTCAGTAAGCTTAATCATTTCTAGCTTTCGATTTAAAATGAGAGACGTGACACTTCCTTTCACTTGAACACTTAACAGGTCATTTTAAGGTTATGAATTGGCCTAATTTTAATATCATTGTGGGAATAATGACTTCCTTCAGAGAATAGGGATGTCTGAAAAGGAAAGAGCAATGAGGGTGTGGCCTGTCAGTAGAGCTGTCAGAATACACACAGTATTTGTCGAAAATTTTCCATTTTACACAGGTGTGGCTTGTGATACTCCAGAACAATTGTAATTTTAAAGTCAAAAATTACTAATGGCAGATCACCACAACAGATATAACAATAACAAAAAAAAAGTTTGAAATAATGTGAGTATTACCAAAATGCAACACGGACACGTAAAGTGAGCACATGCTGTTGGGAAAATGGCGCAAATAGAATTGCTGAACGCACAGTTGCCACAAATCTTAAATTTGTAAAAAAAAAAAAAAAAAAGGGAAAATAAATAAAATGAGGCAAACCTGTATTCAGAATCCTTGTTATACACAGTGGAACCTGGGGCAACCCTGCCCTTTTGGGCTTGAGTTTCATCATCTGTACAGTGGGGCTGGAGGCAGGAGGGTTGAGTGAGCTGACTTCTAAGGTCCCTTCTGGTTCTCTCTCCAGTGACAACGGCCTCCTTGAGCTTCCTACATGGGATGCCTGCTGCAGAACTGTCCCTTAGTGAGCAGTGGTGAAGAGGATCTGCAAAACGGGATAATCTTTCTTGAGCAGGGAGGTGAAAGAACCCAGCAATGGCATGGATGGATGTCCTTGGAAGAATGGAAGGCCCCAGTGTGGTGGGGTGAGGCTTACATAAAAGCACCCCCAAATGCCATTCACTTTCTTCTTCCTTCCTAAAATAATTGAAACTGCGGCTATTTGTAAGCACCTGGTCTTTGCCCAGCATTGTAACAGAGGCTATAGCAGGAGGCCAGACGTCCAGCTCCCCAGGGAGTAAGGGGTCCCATGGACACAGCCTGATGGGACCAGCCATGATGGCGGGCAGAGCTGTGTCTGGAAAGGAGTCCAAACACCAAATTCTAGTATTGGGATCTTCATGGTGATCATTTGCAAGGCCTCAATTCTGCCACAGGCTGTTCTACTATTCCTTGTTCTACTGTTCCTAGCTTTTTCTTAACACTATTTGCTAAATGCTCTTCTTTTGGCCATATAAAACTGTTATTCCTCAGACTACATACTTATAATTTGTGTGTTATTTTTCATTCTGCCCTAAAGTTCTAAAGTCCAGAAATGCCTTTTCATATCTTCGCTATATACACACACATATATGGAATAGCAAACTGTGATTCTCTCCTTGAACCACCCAGGAATAATAAATATGTGGACTTTTTGAAGGTAGAGACTGTGGCTTGTCAATGACTGTAGAGTTAAAAAACATGAGTTATTTCTTTTGAATAAGTAGGACAACTATCACCAGTATATTGTAGGTACAATCAGCTAAACTCTTTTTCCCACAAACGCTGGATAAACTTTTGTGATCACAATTACTGACATAATAATAGTTTTCCTTTCACTGGGAAAAGTCTTCTGCAATTTTGTGTTCATTTTGCCTTTTTGCCTGTTTACTGCTAAAAAGCGTGATAGTCAAATTGTCTTCTCATTCAAATTCTTAACGTTATGTTGTGATTTAAAATCAGAGACAAAAACACAGAGCTGCTTATTTACATTTCTCTAATTTTTTTACCTAACAAAAAAGAATAAATCATTCACAGACATCTGAAGAAAAGTTACATAATTTTAAAAAATTATTACATGGAGAGCTACTAAGGGTATTGAGTGAGTTAAATATCCAGGAATTGATGGCTCTGGTCAGTCTCATTTTACAGAATCACTGGGGAGTGATTTGCATGTTTTGAATTTTTAGAATTTACTTGATAAAATAACATGCAAATGGGGAGAATAAAGACAAGAACAAATTTTAAGTGGCTACCTAGAGAGCCAAGTCTTAAATTCTCCAACCACTCATTATTCCTGAGCTTGAGAATAAATCAATGAATCAAGATAAAGCATGAGTGAAAAGGAATAATACTGGGATAGCCACCAAAGTTTATTTTAGAATAAAGAAAAAAAAAACAGACTGAACAGTTGTGTATAGTAGCACTGAGAACATTAGAATTTCCTTCTTTTGACCCTTCTAGATATACTTATTGTAATTGTGTTTGGCTCCAGCACTCCTCTTCTTGTTTTTACTTTGAATTAGGTCCAGACTTTTTAGCTCCGGGGAAGCTAGGAGTAGTACTAGAATTGCTCTTTCACTTAAACAGAGCTAATTGGAGCTACAATGTTATTCATAGACTGGAAATTAATGATGGGAAAGACCTGTTAGATCATCTCTTCCATCTGATTCTGGCAATACAGGATTATTTTTTACATTGTGTCCTGGAATATTCTGCCTGGTTAATTTTAAGTGACTAAAATAATGGTGCTTTCACTATTTCCCTTGGGAGACAATTATGTAGCCTAATAAACTTCACTCAGGACATCAATTTGAAGATCAGCCCAGGTTTTCTTTTCACTTCGTTTCATGCCATTACTTCTACTTATACACCCTTGGATCACCCTAAACAATTCATTTTCCTTATCCATTCAATACAGCAAATTTCCTGGCTACCATCCTAAAAGAACTCCAAGGATGGTTTCATTTGCATTTCTGAAAAAGGCTATGGTCTTGCTTAGTGGTGAAGCAAAATACAGCTATTCATTATTCCATGAATCATGCTTTTCCAAAAGGAGGCAAAGGAAGGCTTTAAAAAATAAATAAATAAAAACCCACACAAGAACCTAGCATTTGCATTATATCTGCACCTTTAATTAATCAGCTTTAAATGTATATTAAAACTTTCTTTTTCTGTGACTTTTAAATATATCACTTCTATTAGATTTTCCACTCCCCAAAATCTTATCATTACAATTTATTTTTGGATTCTATGTTTCTCCTTCATCACAATGTTCACTTGTTCTCTAAGTGTAAACCTATTATTTTTATTCATTCATTTTAAATATACTAAAACATTTTAAATAAGTATGTACATTGATTTCTTGTGTCATTCAAATGAGCATACATCTGATTTTGTATTATAAAACAATAAAGTAGTCAGTCATGTACAGTATCATTTAGATTTTTGACTGAAGAAAAAAGATTAGGTCTCTATAGATGATAGATAATGAAAGGAAAGCATTATTACTATAAATGAAATGCAATAAAAGAAAAATATTTTTGCCATTATTGCAAATTTATTAGGAGAGTTAATAGATTTCTGGGGCTTGGAAACAAGCATATTTTAAAATTCTTGTAACAAAATATCCTTATGCCTATTTTATAGAGAACTGTTTCTAAATGGAAAAGTTATGACCTAGCTACACATTATGTATATCGTAATAAGCAATAAGAATAGTAATCATTGTTATTTTTGCAAGATGAACTTATTTAAGATAATATAGTTCATGAGAATAAACTACTCACCCATGTTAAGTAAAATAAATGATGTTGCTCACCAAAATGAGGCCATAGAAGCGATGTATTATAATAAGACTTCTCACAGGAAATCAGCTTAGAGAGTTTCAATATATTTCAGATAGATAAATTTTAAATAAATTTAAAAAACTCACATGTAATTCCTATTCTCAGTTTAAGTACCCAAGGGACAAATTCAAGAGTAATTAACTTAAAACATAGGAGTTGCTAAATCTTCTGCAGATAAACACTTTCCTCTATCTTTTTATTTTAAAATTTCCATGGGATGTCATTCTGACTTTTTAAGACCAGATCCAGTCATTTCATTAATTTAGAGTTCAGACAATCTTTGTTCCTTTTTAATATCTATCTATATAGCATTTTCTTGTTCAAGAGTCTTCTACTTTCTATGTATTTTTATAAATTTTAATGACTTTAGGCGGGGGTCAAATTATTAATAGAACATCTAGACTGAACTGCTAAAACAAATTTTAAAATAGGCAACTGCATACAGAGTTAAGAAGTGCCATACTCTCTTAGTTCTACATTTTTGGGGTAAAACGTCTGTATTTTTCAAGACGGGTTTCAACATAATTTCAATTTTTCTTTTGTTACTTTGAACATACACCATATTTATCTCACTTAAAATATTTTGTCAGTATTAAACTAACATAAACTAAAACCTATAGTATATTTTTAAAATACATAAATGCATTTTACGTAGTTTATGCGAAAAACAGACTTCTACTCTTGTCAGTAGGAGAAGGAAATAAAAGCACTCCCCCATTGTGTGCACTGTTTATTTTATACTGAGAGACTTAAGTTTTTTTTTTTATGTATTCAAGGAACTCAGTTAACATTTACACATTTGTTTTTACAATATTACTAATAATCAAGTTTAAATAGGAATCTTAATTTGTCATTTTAATAGAAAGTGAAACAATTTTTCTGGCAGTGAAAGTCAAAGAAAGAAGGGGAAAAAGTAAGCAATTGGATGTATAAAATGACAAAGGAAGGAGGAAGAGTGAATAGTGATATCTTTTCAGAAAGTGAAAAAGAACATATGAAATGCCAAGTGACTTGACAAAGTTACTGGGCCAAAGTTAAAGTTCATATAAGTGCATATACATTTTTTTCTATTACATAAAGTGAACTAGTTGTTAAATGTAAATGTAACATTATTTTAGTAATTTATTTCCTCAAAAATCTTTCTTATATTTTCTCTGTTCAAAATTATGTTTGTTTAAATTTACAGATTTGAACAAATTTTTCTGAGTCTGATCCCTTTTGGGATGGTCTATTCTAGTGTCGGGCCTATGACAATGAATGACTGTTCTGGGATGCCTGGTTAGCCACCAGGTTATCATATTGATAAGGTCAAGATTAATCCAGTGTAACTGCCTGCATTATCCCAAGACCCCCTTATTCCTAATATTTAAAAATATATAGAGGGCAATGTCCAGCTGTCAGCATTCTGAAAACTGTGCAGCTAAAGTATTTTTGTGTAACTCAGAAATTGTAAAATTACCAAGAGTACTTTTAAGCATTACTCTTGTAGTAAACAAAGCTGTTTCTCAAAGAGAAGTTTGTATATTTGATATTTGGAGATCATGGTAGTAAACATATTAAACATATAATCAGAGAACAGAATTCAAATAGATTTGAATGATTCTGTACATGATTAGGAAGTGCCATACTTTTAAGATCCAAAGGATTTGAGACAGTCTTTCAGCATATATTACATATATTTTATATCAACTGTTGGTGTTGCCTAAAGAGATTAAAGACAACCATAGGATACAAGCTTAAACTCTTCTACAGTCCATCCAGGAGAAAAAAAATAAATAAATGTTTTAAAGCGGTTTGTTGAATGCTTTTGAATCTATTTTTCTAGTTTTATTGCTGCCAAATACTGACTTCTATTTTTAGGTACTGTAAGAAACAAGACAAGAAGCAAGGTCTTCCGAGACTCATTAGGACCATTAGAAAAATGCTTCTAGCAGCTCCTATCAAAACAGTAGAAATAAATAACCTTTGTTCCTGGGACGTGGATTCACCCTGCTTCTGCAGCCCCGTTTCCAGATGATGTATTACAGTCATTATAGTCACCTCTGTAGGACACTGTGTACACAATGTGTGAGAGAGCCTTACCTCCCAGTTCAGGGTATTTCCTGATATATGAACCTTTTGTCCTTGTCAGATTGTCCAAGGTGAAAAGAATAAACTTTAAATATGAACCACTTCTAGGTAACACAAATACAGGGAAAGAAAATATTTTATCTTACTTTTTCTTGCCACAAAGTAAAAAAAAAAAATAAAACTACTGTGAGATAAAATAGATTCAAAAATAAAACACCTTAAAAAGCAGTATTACCTGTTTCATTTTTTACAAATTACTATTTAATGGAGACATCCCATGAAATCAAAATGCCAAAATCTGCTATTTGCAGGAAATTGCATTTCATAACAAAGAAAAATGTTCTAGATATTTATATCAGAAAGGACCAAGAGATTCATATCAATGGCAGACAAAGCTGAAGGTATGTCACATTTATTTCCTTATACAATGTAATAGTACATATTTGGTTCAAGTAAGCTTACGAATGTTTAATAATGAATGGGTATTATTGAACATTTTTTGAGGAATTCCAACAAATTCTAACTAAACTAAATATGTACTTTACATTTTACTACTTATTTGTAAAATATGAAATATGATTACATTTAAAAAACTAGTTACAAACTAATTTTTGTTTTTATTTGTTTGTTTTTGAGACAGAGTCTTGCTCTGTTGCCCAGGCTGGAGTGCAGTGGCGTGATCTTGGCTCACTGCAACATCCTCCTCCCAGGTTCAAGCAATTCTCCTGCCTCAGTCATCCAAGTAACTGGGACTACAGGCGTGTGCCACCATGCTTGACTAATTTTTTTGGTAATTTTAGTAAAGATGGGGTTTCACCATGTTGGTCGGGCTGGTCTCGAACTCCTGACCTCAGGTGATCCACCCACCGCAGCCTCCCAATGTGCTGGGAATACAGGCATGAGCCACTGCACCCGGCCCAAACTAAATTTTTATTGTAATTTTTTTTTTTCAAATTTCATATTATCATTGAAGAAAACTGTGACTGTATCAGCTCAGGTCTCTCAGTCTCAACAGTAACCCTAAAGTAATATCTAGGGGCATTGTTGACAGATTTTGACTATTCTTGTTTATCTCTTTTTAAAATTTTTGCATAACTTGTTGGAATATATAATATTAATGTGATGTATTTTGTCCTCTAGATTATCACTTACATGTCCATTATCAACTAATGGCAGCGGTTTAAGTCAGGTTCCAGCAGGGAATCTAAAAGAATGTTGCATAATTCAATAAAAGGAATTTAAGAAAAGGATTTAAGTACAAACATGCCTAGAATGCTCAAACAGTGGGTAGTAAGGAAATTCCAAGATTAGCAAAAGCAAGAATCACCTACCATTCCGAGGGATGGAAAGACAAAGGAAGAAAACAAGAGGACCAGAGCCCATGATTTGGATACATTCAGTAGAAGAAACCCCAGTGAATCTGCTGGTGGAAGGTGGAAGCAGGGACTACAGATGAAGCAGAAGCACTGTACAAGATGCCACTAAGCAGAAAGAAAGAGACACAACTGCTCAGCTTTCTCCCTCAACCCTGCACTGTCCAATCTCTTGCCAGTGACTCTCAACGGCAGAAGCCTTGTTCATTGACAAGTAGGATAGAAAAACAGTGTTCAAAGGTCACTCCCAAATAAAGCAGGGAAACATTCCATGTCCAGAGAACCCTCTAAACTAAATCAGGTAATATGCATACCATTTGATTGAATTATCATTATAAAGCAACACTTAAACTTACTACAGTGAAAAAACAGGGGTGGTTCTGTCAAAAGATAGAAATTTGAAACCTGCCTTGTCATCAAATTCATCAATGTTAATAAAATATACATAAATACATTCATATGTGATCACACATATGAACATAAAAATGCATGCATGCACACAAACACACACACACAGCCACTTATCACTTAAGTCAATCTACTGCTTTATAAAACTTTTAAGAACAATTATATTTGCAAAATATCACTTGGGTTTGTTGCATTCCAGAACTTTCTTTTTTCCTAAAAAGTGTAAACTACTCTTTTTCTGGAAGCTTTCAACTTGTCAGGGTTGGCAGAAGGAATCTCTAAATTGGTAGATAATTTGGACAAAATATTTATAAGCTGTTTTATAAGTTTAGGATTCTTTAAGTCCAAGTATTTATAAGATTGGTAATAGTTTTGTTAACATCAATTTTATTTAGAGATTCTAAAGATGTGCCTGTGATGGGATTGGCAGCAAGTGAACTTAGTAATGTAAATGATCACCCCTTGATAATTTGTAGCAATTTGGGGGTTAAAAAAATGATGTTGATTTTTTTTTGCTAATAAAATATTATTTGAAGTAAATTTCCTTTTTCCCTGTATCTGAGCCTACCCAATGTTTAGTTCCTGTATTTTTTCACCAAAATATTAGTCATTGCCCTTATCATCATGGCCAGGCACGGTGGCTCATGCCTGTAATCCCAACTTTGGGAGGCCGAGGCTGGTGGATCATCTGAGGTCAGGAGTTCTAGACCAGCCTGGCCAACGTGATGAAACCCTGTCTCTACTAAAAATACAAAAAATTAGCTGGGCGTGGTGACAGGTGCCTGTAATCCCAGCTACTCGGGAGGCTGAAGCAGGAGAATTGGTTGAACCCAGGAGGCAGAGGTTGCAGTGAGCCAAGATCACGCCATTGCACTTCAACCTGGGCAATAAGAGTGAAACCCCATCTCGGGAAAAAAAAAAAAAAAAAGATGTGATCACCTGATCACTTGCTGCCATCAACATTTTCAGAACTAACATTGCGAATTCTGCTTCTATGGCTTATTTTTCTGGAACTAATTATTAACACATTTTCGGGTAAAATAATTTAGAGTACTCATTGAAAGGCAAGGCAAAAAATCAAAAGTGGGAAAAGATAACTAAGAATAATCACTTACTTACCAGCACTTGAAATAACTTTGTAAAGAGCTAATCTTCTGTAGTTTTCTACATGTGCTGAGCAGTCATAGAAACTGGTCTTTAATAGGGATAGACTTGAAAAATAAGTCAGGGTGGCTTAACTTGACTTAATCAAGCTTTATCATTTAAAACATTCCACATACTTCTTATACCTATACAATCATGAGATAATTGATTCTCATTTTCTTCAAAATATTTTTAGACTATCATGTAGTATATTTTTTAGTGTACATTTTATTTCATTAGTACTACTAGAATAAACAGCAAATGAAGTAAAAATATAAAAATGGGATTGGAAATTAAAACTTAAACCTGAATATAAGCATAAAATAAGAATAAATAAAATATATTACAATTATTTATTGGTCTATATAACATTAGATTCCCAGATATATTTTATGACTGACGGAACAATGGTTACATGAAATAATAATTAATGTTCATGCCCTTACTCTCTAAACAAAAGTTGATATAAGACTAGATTGCTTAATAATGCACATAACAATGTCTTCTTAGCTTTATATTTCACAAATACTTGCCATCTCTTATATGTTAGCAAACAAAGGTCATGTTGCTTATTTTAATCCCCAGTCTCTTCTGCATGGTATATTTTTAAATTCTTGTTTTAATATTTTTGAGTGTATGTTTTATTTTATGACATAATACAAAAACAAATGATGTTTACAGAAGGCACATAAGCAATGTCCCTTAGTTGATCAGGACTGGGCACTTCATGAGAAGTACTCATATAATAATATTAATTAGGCTTTAGTAGCTTTCTCCTCAATACCTACTCACTTCATTCTGTGTCCTTCATTCATTATTGTAATCATTTGAACACCTCAACACAATAACAGTGATATAATTCAATATTCCTTCTATTTAAAAGAAGGAAGACAGAATTTTTTTACTAATTTTCAAAGATATACAAATTAAAAATCTAAAGAACAGAAATATGCAGATATTCAGGTTAATAATAACAATAATAATATCACTTGTATAGTTCCTCTGTTATTAGAAATTGTAGTATTCTCCTTCCCTTCACACTGAAGATTATAATGGCACAAATCAAATAAGAGGGGCCTTTAAACCTGTCAAAAACAATGACATGTTTTAATTTGTTGCCATTGTTGTCAAATCAGATTTGAATCCTTGACTGAGAAACTTTCTTCTCCAAGGTGTATAACCTCAACCTAATTCATTACCCACCTTCTCTTTGAAAGACTTTTAAACTAAGTTTTATGCAGTAGTTCTGTAAGTTGAGAAAGGTTACCACTTGCATTTTACTTTGAGAGTAAATATAACTATTTGGATGAAGAGAAACTTGACATAATCTGTCCTAATCAAGCTTGCTTTGGTTTCAATAGCACAACAGGAGGCTATTGGAAATGCCCCCTCCCCATCTCTGTGCAGAATAATTAAACCGAGATTGGTTTGAATTCTTTTATAATTATCTCTCTCACCATGCTGTTGGATTTGAGAAGTTAATTACAACCATTTTCATGCCTATAATGCAGAAATGATCTCTCCGTTACGTACAGATTTGACAAGTCTTTAGAAGGATGTTAGATGATGGTGCCTAGCTATATATATTCCCTCTCCTTGACAGTAGCTGAATGTCTATGAGGCATTTTTTCAGTGTTTTAAAAAGAATTTCAATCGTTTCTACTTGAGCACAGAGGAGAAACAGGTGAACCTACTTAAAAATCGGTTTACAACAAAAACCTTTAACATAAGGTTAGAAATCTATGCAAATTGTCATAGGTGCTATTACAGAACGTGTAGCTATTTGCTCTTTTGAATTACAAATATTTGGTCTACTCCAAACTGAAGGAAAATTTATTTTAACAACGTTCTTTTCCCTGTAAAGTTGCCTTAAGATTTGCTGTAAGAAAATTTAGTTTCAAAAATGCATACAAATTTTTAAAACTCCTGAAATTCCTATTGCAAAAATATAGGTGAAACAGAAGAAAATGATTGAATAGCACTTATAATATAAAGTTGTGTCATTTCAGGGCATAAAAATAATAAGTTTAATGTATTTTTCATTAAAAGGCTCACTACATTTTAATGTGCCAAAGTGAGTTTAGGTTTAAACAATGTTTTTGGATTTCGACAATGATTCGTTTGGCATACTGTATTTCTAGGTAGGAGTCTGTACAATTTATGTAGATTAGATAACATGCAGAATGGATTAAGTTTAAAATATATCTTACCAATATATATCATTTAAATTAAAATATTACTACAGTGAAATAACCCATTTTTGAAGGCTCTGTTCTCTGTCTCTAGAAATTATATTTCTAATAACATAGTCCCCAAGACTAAAAATTTTTAATGCAACTAGTGTTTTTTCAGTTTCCTTGTTTTGTTCACTTTCTTTCTCTTGAACTGTGGAAAGTCTACCTAATTTACAGCTGTGTAACTACATCAGAATTTTTCCATACATAAAGACAGAAATGTTAACATTTAACTCCCAGGGACAAAAAAACATCTCAACTATCTAGAAGTATCTGGGGAAGGTAATTTCACACTGTTGACTTTGACCAGAGATCTTATGGTCATTTTGAAGTGCTCAGCATGACAATTTAATTTTTCATGAATGGATGGATATAGAAAAGTAGATAATCTCCCCTTATAATGCAATTTTGAGAATTGTGTTTAGGCCACACATTAACCCCACTTTACCCAAACAATATAACCCAATTTCTTTCAAAATTGATTCACTAATTATTTTTATTAATTGAATGATATCACAAGATCTCAAAGACCTACCAAATGAGCCACATTTTCAAAACTGTGATAATTAGCTGTCTAGAATATTTGAGCAATAAACTGCTTTATTTTTTTCTCATTAAAGTTATTTTTATTAATTTTTTTATTTTTTAATTTAATTTAATTTTATTATTATTATACTTTAAGTTTTAGGGTACATGTGCACAATGTGCAGGTTTGTTACATATGTATACATGTGCCATGTTGGTGTGCTGCACCCATTAACTCATCATTTAGCATTAGGTATATCTCCAAATGCTATCCCTCCCCCCTCCCCCCACCCCACAACAGTCCCCGGAGTGTGATATTTCCCTTCCTGTGTCCATGTGTTCTCATTGTTCAATTCCCACCTATGAGTGAGAACATGCGGTGTTTGCATAGACCTTAAAAGAATTAGGGTTCTAAATCTGAAAAAAAAAAAAAAAGACCTTCAAGGAAAGTAGCTGTTATACAGTAATAGAAATAGTAGTCACAGTCATGCTGCTGTAGTAATCATAGTAGTTCCAAAAGGGAAAAATGATAAACACATAGCAAGCATTGCACTATAGCATTTCTGAGAGACTGCCAGGCATATATGACTAACTCCATCTATTCAGAAGCATAAATTGCATGTAAGTAAGACCAGTTTTGCTCCAAGAGTTGGCATTCTTAACATTCTCTGCTCTATTTTCTGAGCACTTGGCCCCACCTCTGAGTCATTTTTTCTTATCCTTAAGAAGTGGCTTATGTTTGCAGGTGAGTAGCATTCTTAGAGTGCTTTCTGCCCATAGAAGTTTAGGAACACTGAAGATTATTTCCATTTTAACATCTTTCATTTTTAATTCCAATATTGTGGTGCTCTTGATGACACACAAAACTCTTCAAAACTCAGATGATTTTTCACGAATCTTACTGAGATTCGCTTAATTAGACAAAAGCCGAACACACAGCTGACCTCAAGTCATGCTGCTCTCTACCTTGCCTAGACTTCAGTCCAGTTGCTGGACATCAAGATCTGTACGATTTTTTTCAGAAGTTCTTTGGTTTAGAAAACAGGGCCTAAAAAGCATTGGCATATATCTTTCTGCTATATTAACAGAGTCTTGTAGCTTTATCCTCAATTTCTTCTCTGCCTTGAGGCAATTGCTTACTTTGAGAACATTTTGCCAGCTAGAGAAGCTAGAAAGGAGAAAAAAAATTGCTTTCCAATCTGGAAAGTCCCAGGGTAGAAATAGTTTCTCTAAATTTCCCGTGAAACTGGACAATTATTTCTTTGATACATTTCTCTCCTAAATTTTATAATGAACAGTGAAAAGAATGAGATTCTGTCGTTTGTAACAACATGGTTAGAACTGGAGGACATTATGTTAAGTGGAATATGCCAGGCAGAAAAAGATAAACTTCATGTGTTCTCACTCATTTATGGGAGCTAAAAATTAAAACAACTGAAATCATGGAGATAGAGAGTGGAATAATAGTTACCAGAGGCTGGTAATGGTAGTGAAGGCCTGGAGGCAGGAAAGTGGGGATGGTTTAATGAGTACCAAAAAAAAAATTAAAAAAATGAATAAGATACAATATGACAGCACAACAGGGTGGCTATAGTCAATAATAATTTAAGTGTACATTTTAAAATAACCAAAGAATTTAATTGGATTGTTTGTAACACAAAAGACAAGTGCTTGAGGTGATGGATGCCCCATTTGGCCTACTGTGACTATTACACATTGTATGCCTGTATTACAATATTTTCTTTATCCCGTAATATGTACACCTAATATGTACCCACAAAAATTACAAATAAAGAAGAGTGGAAATTATCTGTAAAGTACTAATGGATAATTAAACACCACTACATCTTGTGAGTTTCATTCACACGCTGCTATAGACCAAATGGCTGTGTTTCCTTAAAATTCATCTGTTGAAACTTAATCACCAATGTGATGTTATTTGGCATTGGGACATTTGGGAGATGATTAGGTCATGTGATGGGAGCCCTCATAAAATGGAATTAGTGCCCTTATAAAAGAGACTCCACGGAGCTCCCTTGCCTTGCAGCATTTGAAAAATGCAAGACTAAATATGAGATTGCAAACCTTTTTGTATATTTATGACACTTTTCATATAATAATTATACATGTAGAGTAGCCCTTTAGAATGTATTTAAACTCCATGTGGGACAAATCTCTTTTTACATATGTTGATAATTAGCCATACTTCTGATTGAAAAAATAGCTAACCTATTGTATATATAGCTTTTGCCATGTGAAGACACATGACTCTTAATTTGTCTTATTAGTTAAAATAGTTCTTCGACAAAGTGATGGTAAGATCTTATATTTTCATATGTGGTTTATTCTTTGATTTCTTAAGATAAATATTTCAGTCATTTATTTTTAGTCTTTTCATTTTTAATAATAAAGTTTATATGGTAAAAAATCTGGGGGGAGAAAATTTAGAAGTGTTTCAGCACTTTACAGTGAAATAATTTTATTATTTTCTACATAGTTGACCATTTGAATTTTATATTTTTTATTTCTAAATTTTAAGTTGCTAGCTTGGAATTGTAAGCATTATCCATTCTGGATTCCCTCTTGTTGTGCCATGGCCAATGTGGGCCACAGAAGTAAATATACTACATCTTGCTCCCAGGGCCAGCTACATAGGCATGCAACTTGTGTAGCTGCAAAGACTCCATCCTCAGAAAAACTTCATGTTTTATTTAATGCTCAGCTGTTTGTTACTGTCTTTAAATTCCTAATATTTTTTAAGAGGGTACAAATTTTTATTTGAGAGGCCTAATACTTTAGTTTTCATTAGAAATTTGCCAATCTGCTTGAATTCCTCATGTTCTTTGAACTAAATGATCCTTGTAACATGTTTAAAGGGAGACATAGTACCAGCCACAACTCTTACTTCCTCATTGAGTTGTCTCCTTGCTAGCAAAGATCTATGCATCCCATAATCACAACATAAAATGTTAATTGACAATCAACTGGTATAGGATATCAAGGAAGCATTCCATATTTTTTTCTCAGTTTTTGTTAAAACACGCAAATACTCAAACACCTTTCAGTTGCTCCATAGTTGCACTCATATTAGCTTCATTGGTTCTAAAATCGTATAATTTCTTTATGTAAATTAATGTTATGCAAATGTTGTTGAGTCTCTGGTGTAACCTAACTGACTTGCCATTTGACCTTTAAGGTTTGCTCTCAATCCAAATATAGTTATAAGTGCATGTGCAAAATAAATATTTTCATTATATCAATGTACTCTATATTAACTTACACAGTTAACTATTTTGGTTTAAAAGTCACTTTTATTAGAATCCTATGACTGTTTCCAGAGAGCCATCTCGATTAAAGAAAATGTAATGATGAAATGTATGATGAACAGAAATTAGATATCAAGATAAATGACTCATATACCTTCATTTATTTGCCCTTTGTGATATTTGCTTTTTCAAAAAAAATTATGCAGAAAAGTAACCTAAAAATAATTAGAAATGCATTCTGGATGTCCACTATTTAGAGCATCAGCAAACCCTTAAAATAAGGCAAGAAATATGTTTCAATGAGATATCAAAATTGCAAGTTATGTAGTAACTAATCTTTGAATTACTTGGTAATATCAAGTATAATTATCAAGTAATTTGTGGGAACATGTAATTCTCCTGTAATTATAGAGCTATTACAGATGCCCTACAAAATAGGACGCTAGTACAGCCTTACCAATCTAGAATCATTTAGCCTTCTTTTAACATTCACTGACTGTGATATTCATGAATGAAACATCTGACTTCTAAGTGAAAAGCTCCAGATGCATTATGTACAATATCTATTCTTTCAATCAAAAATATGGCTTATTCTCATCATATGTAAAAAGAGATTCCTCGCACCGTTGATTATAAAAACATTCTAAATGGCTACTCTGCATGTATAATTATTATATGAAAAATGCCATAAATATACAAAAAGATTTGCAATCTCATATTTAGCCTTTCCTTTTTTCAGACAAACTCTGCTTTGTGTACACTCTTACAATTTTCCTTTATCAAATAATATTTGGGACTGGGTGACCTGGTATATTTTGACAGATATCTGCAAATAAATGAATATATTTTCAGAAAGTGCTTTTCATGAAACAGGCACTAATGTAACATGATTTTAAAGTTATAGCATTTGAAGGCTTTTTTAAAAGTAAATATAAGATTTATTCTCTAGTATTTATTTTATTTTTCTGCTACCTTTTCACTGACAGTATAGCCTATTATAGTCCTTGGCATTTTATGGAGGAAACAGTTATAACCTCTCACTTCATAGGGCCCAAGTCTCATCCTTTATTTCTATGTCTGGGCATGAAAATGAAAGGACTGTGATTACTGAGCCTGGAAGCCACCAGCATCACCTAAGAAGACCATAAAGTCAGGTTATGTTCTTTTTGTTTAAATTCTCAATTCTTTCTTCTTTGGCTAATAAGAATTTTACTTATTTTCCTGGGAGCTCAAATATCGATTTCAAAGGTGATTCAGGTTATAGGATCTGCTGCGCTGCCAGAAATAGAAGCTTCTATATTGATCCTCTACAGTTAAATGGAATACAAAAACAAGTACATGGTATATAGTTTTTAAAAACTCTCAAACCCAATTGGTTCCCTGATCTATAATTATTAATTAACTAGAATCTTCTTAAACTTTCATAATTTTAACCTAATCTAGAGCATTTGGTTAAGAAACAACTTGTTTTTTATATTTCTTTCAAAAATCAAATTTTATTTCAGAAACTCTGCTAGAGTTTTGAAAGGCTGATTCTAAAAATACTCAAGGAAATGGTATTATTTACCATGAAAAAGTACCATGTATGTATTTTTCACCACTTTGCTGGTACGTAATTAAATATAGATTACAAATCAACTATTTAGGTCACTACTATTTAATTAAAGACTATTGAAAATACCATTTATGAATTGTTCACCTCTTGAACTATTTGTACACCTTTTTAAGAGCTAGACAATTCATAAATGGTACTTTCAATAGTCTTTAACTTGTAGTGACCTAAATAGTTCATTTGTAGTCTATATTTATTTAAATACCAGCAGTCTCCATTTTAAACATTTTTAATGGATACTGTTCTATTTTAATTAAAATTGTCATTATTTTTGAATTTCAGTTTATATGATGTTAGATCAGTGAAGTAAACTATAAGACTTGCTCATAACTATGATATTTAGCAAGTGGATAAAATAGTTACAAAGATGTTATTTGTCCCTTTTCTTTTACAGGATTAAGGAAACTGAAGACAAATCATTTGTTCAATAAAACAGGTCGGTGATGACGCTAGATGTCATGTATGCTTTTTAACCTCCCACTCATTTTTCTTTCTACTCTGTGAAGCTGCTTTGAATCCTCAGCTTAACTGTAGATTATTTAAGCTATTAGTAAGAGAAACAGAAGATTCAGAAGAACAGAAACACTTTGGGATAATATCAGCTAGCCATAAATAAAGTATTATGATCATTTTCTATGCTTTTTAAAAATATTTAGCACATATTTAGAGTTCATTAAAATTTATTTTACATAGAAAAGTTCCAGGATTGAATTACCTACCTTTCCACATTTAGGAAGAGTAAGACTACACATATCCAATATAGAAAATTAAATCAGATACTATCTATCCAAATTAAATATTTTTTAAAAAATAAATACTTAAACTACAGATATAAAATGATGGAAAAGAAGAGAGCTTAAAAGTCTTGAAATGCAAAATGTTAAGTATCTGATTGTCATTACTTTAAAACAGAGTTTCTTTTCAACTACAGTAAAATGTAAAATAACAAATTGTATTTAACATAATTTCTAGTATCAGAAAATATTTGTTTAAAATATATATACAGTTTATATTCTATTTATTTTTTGCTAGAGTTCATACATTTTTACATAAAGTTGATATCATGTTATTTGTCACATTTTTCAAATTATTAGCCTAATGAAGTGAAGAGTGTGTTACATTGAAAATAAAGATGGCTGGATTCTTGCTCTAGTTCAGAAACTAAGCATGCATATGACTTTTGAGAAGCTATTTAACCTATCCTTTCTTTCATTTCTGCAAAACAACTCTTATGCCTACCCCATATCATTTGAAAAATGATAAAATTGTACTAAATGACCTATAAGGTCTTAGATCTAATATGCTATAATTTTAATGCATGTGGTTGCAATACATTTCTACACAGCTAAGATACATTTGTATTCAGTGTGTTACAAGGTTCCCAATTCTTATTTATAAGACATGGAATCAGGGTAATGTACTGTGGCATGAAATACATAATAAATACATGAATGAATAATGCAGAGTCCTTGATCCTTAACCCTTGCCAACATCGCTCATTAATTGAATGACTAATTTTGAAGTAAGCAACAACTACAGTATCTGCTTCATTCCATTTAACTTTTAAATGAAGAGGCTCCTACTGTGAACTTAAAATATAGTAATTTATATCTGAAACAAAACACTCTGTCCACAACCCTCAAATCTTACTTTTTTATTTTGTACTGATATGTTCTTTTAGGGGAAATTTCTATTCAATTCTTACTACTTATTTCCACCTATTACACAAACCAGTAACATTAAAAAAGGGAATGCTTATTAGTGAAACATACAAATGTTCTCCCAAAGTAAAGAATAAATATAGTAGAATAAATTTATATAAATAATATAGTCTCTGAGTTTGAGTAGTTAAGAAATATACACTTTGATTTAAGAAAAAGCTTAATCAATAAAAGACATTGACAAATGCCTTAATACTGGGGTATTTACAGATTATGCAATTTACTTTCTCATTGAAGGCAGACTATGCAATTTAAATTCTTAGCTGAGCCTCATGAGTTATGGCTTTACCCTCTTTCTCCCTCTATTTCACCCACACAAATATACAATCTATAAAGCAAAGCCACATCATTTCACAGAGCAATGATTCACTTCGTATTCCAAGATGAAATCACTTTGAGACTCTCTGATTAGAGTTGAGCTTCTTTTAATATATTAAAGTATCAATTAAAGAGTAGAGTGACTATTTTGAAATTCCCACCAAAATATTCAGCCAGAAAAAAATATCAATTGGAATAATTCACTTAAAAGTAACTACTGAAAATAACTTTTCTCCTATTTTTAAATTTTTGTCTTTTTATTTAGTTCTAGTAATTTTTATATAAGCTAAATGTAAGTATTCTATCTGATCAATATTTTATTATTCATCACAATCTGTAGTTTGACTACCTATTTTCTCACTGTTGTCTTTTTTAAATAAGAATTTTAGGTTGAAATAGTTTCAGATTCACAGAAAATATCCAAAATTAGAACAAAGAGTTCCCATGTACCTTGAATCAAGTTTCTCCTATTATTAACATCTCATATTATGGTATATTTGTTAACAATTTATGAACAAATATTGATACATTATTATTCGCTAAAAAGTATACTTTACTCACATTTTCTTAATTTTTACCTAATATCCTTTTTCTTGTCAAGGATCCCATTTAGGATTTCATACCTCATTTAGTTATTATTTCTGTAAGACAAGGCTCCTCTTGACTGTGACAGTTCTGTAGACCTTTCTTGTATTTGATGACCTTGATAGTTTTGAAGAGTACTGCTCATGGATTGTGTAGCATGCCCCTCAATTGGGATTCATCTGATAGTTTTCTCATAATTCATTGTGTTATGGATTTTTGAAAGAAAATCTACAAAGGTAAAGTGCCATTTTATCCCATCATATCAAGGATACACACTGTCAACATGACTTACCATTATTGATGTTGACCTTGATCATCTGACTCAGGTAGTATTTGTCAGGTTTCTCCACTGTGTTCTTGTACTCTTTGAAAGGAAATAACTATGTCCAGCCCACACTTTAGGACTGAACTCTTATGATGGCAGTCTACATACCTTATTCGGAATTTTTATATACTGGAGATTTGTCTCATCTCCCCAATTTATTTATTTGTTCAATTATTTATTTATATCGGTATTATTCGTGGATATTCATTTTATAGTTTAGGTTTCAATCAAATACTACTTTATTTTGCTTCCAAATTATTATAGCTTTAGCCGTTGGGAGCTCTTTAAATTGGTTACCCTCTCTCTTTGACATACTGGCATCATTATGAGCTCTGTAGTTGTTTATTTATGTATTTATCAGCTCATCCTTAGTTTCTGGCACTAAAAGATTCCCTAGGCTCATCTAGCACATTTCCTGCCCCAATCCTAAAAGCAGCCATTTCTCCTGGGACTCCTATTTCCTTTTATTTAATAATGGCACTAAAAACCAAGATCTAGTTGTTAGTTGTGCTCATTGTTACTGGGTGTCATTGCTTGTAGGCCCTTTTAGCAGACAGAACAAGGAAATACATGGGTGTATATTAATCCATGTTTATATACAGATCTCTAAATATTTATATGTAAACAATTCATAACTATGTTAAGATAAACATGGTCTCTTGCTGACATCTCCAACACTAATTCACTACTGAAAGGTTTATTCTAGCCTCCTTACCTTGCCTATCTACAACTTTCAACTCCAGTAGTCAGAAAACTGGCTTCTACCACCCACCATCAATTTACTTATTTGTTCAACTATAACATACATGCATAGTGGTTTGTATTTTTTAACTAGTATCAATGTAAGCAACAATTTTATTAACTAGCATACAGGGCTTTTGTAAAGTCATTTTTTGTTTTTTGCTTCATTTTTATTTTTTCTTTAGTCTAACAGATTCTATTCATTTCCAAAATTAAGTAGGTGGACGCTTTTTCACCACTCCCTTCAGTGAGGTATTTCATACATTTGTAATATAGTTAGATTTATTTCGTAGCATTCTGCATTCCATCCCGGAATTTCTAACCTCGTAATTTTTTAAAATAGAATACATTAAGGTTCACTCTGTGCTGTAAAGTTCAAGGGATTTTGACAAATGCAGAGTGTCAAGTATCAAGTATCTACCACAGCATTATCATACAGAATCATGTCACTGCCCTAAAAAAAATCCCTGGTACTTCAGCTATTCAACCCTTCCTTCTCCTTAATCCCTAGTAACCACTGACATGTTTACCGTCACTACAGTTTTGCCTTTTAGTAATATCATGCAACTGGAATAATGCTATATGCAGCTTTTTAGACTGGCTTCTTCCACTTAGAAATACACACTTAATATTCATTCATGTCTTTTCTTGGCTTAATAGCTAATTTCTTATCACTAAACAGCATTCAATTTTATGCATGTACCATGTTTTGTTTATTCATTCATATATTGAAGGGTATCTTTGTTGCTTTCAGTTTTGCCACTATAAACAAAGTTGTTATACATATTTATGTGAACGTTTTTGTATGTGTGTGGATGTAAGTTTTTAAATTAGTCAGATAAAAGCCTAGATGTATAATTGCCAGATTATATGGTAATACTATGTTTAATTTACTAACAAAATGGCAAAGTAGTTTTCAAATTAACAATGCCATTCTCACTGCAATGAATGAGAGTTCTTGTTGCTATGCATTCTTTTCAGCAATTGGTATTGACAGATTTTTTTTTTTTTTTTGGTTTTTATCCATCCTAACTCATGTTTACTGATATCTTGTTTTCTTAACTTCCAATTGCCTAATGCTATACTTGCTACTTAGTTACAGGAGATTTGCGTGTGTATGTGTGTGAGTGTGTGTGCATGTGTGTGTTTGTAGATTTGTTGGACTTTCTATATTGATAATCATGCTGAATAAAGACAATTTTATTTCTTCCTTCCCAATCTGTATACATTTTATTACCTTTTCTTGTCATACTCAACTAGCACATACTTCCAGTACTATGTTAAATATGCATGGTGAGAGTGAACATATTTGCCTTCTTCCTAATATTAAGGCTAGTTTCTCGCCATTAAATATGACTGTATCAGTCTGTTCTCATGCTGCTAATAAAGACATATACAAGACTGGGTAATTTATAAAGTAAAAGAGGTTTAATTGACTCACACTTTCACATGGCTGAGGAAGACTCACCATAATTGCAGAAGGCAAAGGAGGTGCAAAGGCATGTCTTACATGGTGCCAAGCAAGAGGGCATGTGCAGAGGAACTACCCTTTATAAAACCATCAGATCCCGTGAGACTTATTCACTATCATGAGAACAGCACAGGAAAAATCTGCCCCCGTGATTCAATTACCTCCCACTGGATCCCTCCCAGGACATGTGGGAATTATTACAGTTCAAAGTGAGATTTGGGCAAGGATACAGAGCCGAACCGTATCAATGATGTTAGCTGATTTTGTTTATTTGTTTTTGTAGCTTTCCTTTATCATGTTGATAAAGTTTTCCTCTATCCCTACTTTTCTGAGAGTTCTTAATCATGAATGGTGTTGTATTTTTTTAATGCTTTTTCTTCCTGTATTACTTGTTATACTCACATAATTTTTCTTCTGTAGCCTGCTAATGTGGTGGATTATCCTGATAGATTTTCAGATAATGAACCATCCCTTCATTCCTGGAATAAATTCCACATGGTCACAGTGTTTAATTTTTGTGTGTGCATTGTTGGATTTAATTTGCTAATATTTTGTTGCAGATTTTTACCTCTATGCTTATGAAAGATATTTCTCTGTAGCTTTTCTTTCTTGTGATGTATTGATCTGTTTTTGGTATTAGGATAATTCTGGAATCACAGAATAAGTTAGGAAGTTTTCTTTCTGTTACTCTTTCTAGTTTCTTAAAAAAATTTGAAGAATTTGCATCATTTCATCCATAATTATATCCTTGGAAGAATTCACAAGTGAAACCATTTGGGCCTGGTACTTTCTTTTTTGAAAGGAATAAATTTAATATTCTAAAAAAAAGATATGTCTTTTCAGATTCTTAATCATTTTTGTTTGATCTCTATTCTAATTCCCCTTCAGCTATATTTTTTTCAAATGTTTTACTTTGACTTCAAGACACTTTTTCAGGTGAGGTACTTTTAAATTACAAAAAAAGAAATTGCTAATCTTAAACAAAAACAGTAAGTGCACAATATTCTGAGTTTCTGCATCTACTAAAAGTGTTGTTTACATTAATAACTGAAACTGTTGCTTTATACTTAGAAGTGCTTTTACTGAAAATGTATCTGGAGATTAAAGAAAGGCATATTAGGTATATTATTATAAAATGTAGATAATATAATGTTTTAAAATAAATTTTTCCTATTTTATTTGCTTTTCAGATACCATGTGTACTAATATTTTGAAACTCATAGTGATATTTATAAACAATGCTATTGAAGTTATTGATAGAAAACTGACTCTACTGTTACCATTGACTGTGGGAGCTATCCAATTCTCTAGTTTTATTTTTAAAATATTTACAGACTCCAATAGGAGCATAACATTATTATTATCTGACTACACATTTAAATTTTAGAACATTTCCTGAGAATTTTTATGTAAGAACTTGCATAGTTTATTTTGGAAAATGTAATTTATACAATCAAATAGTATATACATTGTGGCTGCAAATGTGTAGGTTTAACAAATATCAGTGTGCTCTTCTAAATTCCCTAGTTCCTTCTTCTACTAGGTTTGGCCATTATGAGTATAATCAATAAAGTTTGAAGCAAAGTGATTCACATAACTTTAAATGTAGTTAATGTCCAGTATGCCTTCTCTGTTTACTCTTCCCTTATTACAGGGACCTTAAAGTTCAGCTATTGCAGACATTGCCACAAGTTGCAAGAACTCTGTCAAGATGACTTATTCTAATATATCTTATTATAGCCTTACCCAAACAAATATATTCATGCACTTATTTAAGTATGATTTTGCAGATACAGTTAATTATTCATTACACTAATGTTTTACAAATTCATCCGCAAATCCTGAATTAGCAGACACTGAAACACTGTTTCTAGGAGAAATGTGTATGTGTACACATATATGTCACATAGATTATAATCTTAAATCCCAAAAACCAGGTCATCCTAATAGCTTCTATTTTATTTATCTTACAGAAGAGAAAAGTAAATTCAGAAGTGTTAGATGACTTACCTGAGACTACCCAACTACCAGATGACAAATTTCTATCTGGCCTTTCAACTGACTCCAGAGTGAAGCTTCTTGGATTAGGATGCACTGCCCCCTACCATCCTCTTATCATCACTGTGTGAGAGTTAAAACAAGAAGGCAGAGCATCCACCCTTATGGAAGCAGCACATCTGGCCACTCACCTGTTTCCGTTAACTGAGAGAATGACTGCAAAAGCTCAGTGAGCATGGACTTGGGGGTTAAGAATAACAGTGAGTAGGTGAATTCACACACATGGAATCCACAAATAATGAGAATCAAGCATATGTGCATCTTGATTTGACCAAAAAAAATGGATGTTTAATTTTTAAAAATGTATATGACCATGACTACCACTCATTTTTAAGTAACTATTTACTGATTTATTATATGAGTCAGACTCTATGCTAAATTTTACAGATATGGGATGAAGGAATGGCTTTCCCTCTCAGGAGCTCTTGATTGAGTAGAGAGAAAGTCATACAAGAAGTAACCATGCAATGTTATAAGTACATGCTTCAGTTAGGATAATATTAGCTATAAAAGACTTAAAACTCAACTCAAATTAATTTTAACCATACTGGAATGTATTGCTTTATATCATTAAACATATCTTGAAAAAGTTTACTTTGAAAGCATGGTTTGATCATATTTTTGTTTATATTTCTTGTGATTTGTGTACCTCTCCCTTCTGTTGTATCTTCACTCAATCCTAAGGATAGCTTGCTTTTTGGTAGCAAAATTTCTAGGGCAGCTGAAGTCTCACATCTACACTCCAAACTGTTGAAAGTTTGGCATGTAGACATGAGACTTCAGATGCCCTAGAAATTTTTTTTCTCCCATGCCTTGAATTAAAAATGTCTTGAGCTGCAATTTGCCTGCTCTTTTCTACACTGTCCTGTGCACGCTGAAAAATATGGCCTCCTTGCTTCCTCACCTTCAAGCCCTACATTCAGAAAAACACCAAATTTAACCTGATTATCACTACACCTCATACTGTGACCTGAAATGTCTCTTCAAGCATTAAGATGTTACCATCACAGCAATTACAGTCACCGGAGTATTTAGATGGTTCTGAATGCATTATGCAAATTAGGGCCCATCCTGGGAGATAAGGGTGGTGTTATTCACAGCCAACACATTAGTGAAACGCATTGCATAAAGTTAGAGTGATGCCAACCACCTGCAATCACAAAGTCCTTCTATTATTATATTATACAAATAGGTATAAACTAATAAAATAGAGGAGTACAAATAATTCTGTTTTGAAAACTTTACATTGGTTATTTTTTAAATGTTGTAGCAACAAGGATGTTACATGCAGGATGAATGCTATCAAATGGAGAAAGAAGAAAGGAATTGAATATAGGAAGGAATATGGGAGGGTCTCAGTTGCACTTGTAAAATTATAATATTACGTGAAAAAAATAATAAAAGTTCATACTTTAGACAGTTATTTATAAAGTTAGCAAAAACATTGAAAAGATTTATTGAAGACTATTTTATTCTGTTACGGTTTTGACTTGTTCCTTATTAAGTTTAGAAATGATATTAAGAACTAGGCATGGTATTTCAGTGAAGTGCAATGAGTGTGTTAAGATGATCTATAAGATAAAGTGTGAGAATATGCCTACAATGTTGTCAAATTGAGCTCATTTAGTCATTTATCTTATTGCTTGCATGAAATAGAGATAGATTAAAAGGTGGTAACAACTAACGTATTTTAAAGAGCTATTATAAAAATTTAAACAGAAGGAATAGGGACAATATAAGGGCATAATCATGAAATATCTCCAAATTCCAGTAGACTATTTCTGGACAGTGAGAACATTGTAGACTATAATAAACCTAATAGAACTTTTTATTTCATTCTTCCTAGTTCATTTTCTTTATTAAGTTTGCAATCATATAGGCAACTAGTCTTTTTTTTTTAACAGTACTAATGCATCCATCTGGTATATTATACGACCATAATCTTCCCCAAGATTGGAAAATAGACTGTTGCTTTAAGACCAGCAAATTTTAAATATTAAGCAAGCAGTAGTGGCAATTCTAAAACCAAAGTAATGAAAACAGTAGAAATTGCCCATTTGCTGTTATATATGTATCCTGACTTTTCTCCAGATGTTTTGAAGATAACTAACAGATCAATGGGAATTTTCAAAAGTAAAATTGTCAAAAAACTTTCTTCAGGAAATTATCTTGAGTTTCAAAATCACAGTAAAAATAGTATACTTCAGTATACTATTACTAATAGTAACTTCAGTTCCAAAATCACAGTAAAAATAGTATACTTGCTGTAATATTTCAATGTATACATTTTTCAAATATTTTTGTGATGATTTTTCAACATAAAAGTTGAAAGAATTTAACATTCAACACTCCTATATTCATCATCTACAATTAAGCTTTAACATTTAGATAGATTTGTTTTATTTACACATCAATCCATTTCTCTCTCCCTATTTCCATCCATTATCCTATTTTCCTTTTGAAGCATTTCAAAGTAAGTTGCAGACATCAAGAGAGGTAACCCTGAAAATATCAGCATATATGTCTTTAACTAGGTTTTACAATTTGTCTAAAATTATTTTAGGGTAAAATTTACATACAATGAAATGCATCAATATTAATTGCACCATTTAATATAAGTTTTGACAAATGAATACAGCTATGTAAACCAAACCCCTGTCAGTGTACATAAATTACCATCAACCCACAAAGCTCCCTCATGCTCCTTCCCAGTCCATCAGAGCTCCACCCAATCACCAGAAGCAACATCTTTGCTATCATAATTTGTTTTTCCTTATTCTAGATCTTTCTATACATGGGATCATACATAATATACTACTTTGTGCAAAGCTTGTTTAACTCAGCAAAATATTTTTGAGATTCAGTCATGATATTATTAGTTATAACATGCATTTATTATTTTTATCCTAAATATTATTGTATTTTATAGCTATACTATATTTTGATTTTTCATCTTCCTATTGACCAACACCTGGTTTGTTGTGAAGCTGCTAAAATCTTTCTTGTAGAAATCTTTTTGTACGTGTTTCTTCATTTTGAGTGTATGTCTAGCAGCAGAATGGTTGGGTCATATAATGGATCTATATGAAGTTTTGTAAAAAATTTTAAAAATTTTTTCCAAAGTGGTTGTGACATTTTCATTTTTATCAGCAATGTATGAAAATTTTAATTGGCCCTAACCTTGCCAAAATTTGATGTTTTCAGTCTTTTTAATTTTAGCCATTCCTAGACTGTGTGTAATGATATCACAATGTTGCTTTAATGTACCATTCCCTACTTACTTAGTGATGCTGAACAGTTTTTATGTGTTTATTATCCACTTATACATCTTAATGTATAAAATGTGTGTTCAAACATTTTTCCCATTTTAAAAGGTTGTTTGTCTTTATAATGTTTTGCTGTAGGAGTTGCATTTTGTGAGTATTTTGATTCACTGATGATTTGTTTTTGGTAAAGTCAAACATATCATTTTTTCCATATGTCATCATTTGTCCTGTATCTTATCTACCTATAAGAAAACTTTGCCTAGCTCTATGTCAAATAGACATTCTTCCATATTTTATTCTGAAAATCTTTTGTATAAGCTTCTATGTTTCGGTCAATAAATCATTTTGAATTATTTTTAGGTATATTGTGAGTTATGGGTGGAGATTCATTTTTTCCACATAAATATAGTTATTTCAGTATCATTCATTAAAAATATGTTTTATTTATGGGTAGAGACTCCTCATGACCACTACCACTTCATTCTAGAGAATGAAGATTCTCTAGACTCAGAAAAAGCTACTATCTCCATGTTTAGTGTCTTTTACAATGAAAAGATACACATTAAAATTAGCAAATTGTAAAGGTACATGGGATAAAGTCTAGAAGACATGAAGCATGGGCTTCTAGGTGTCCTCCCACAGTGGAGTCCTATGGATGTGCTTTATTATCCCAGCAATGATGTGTGGCAATACATGTGATGTATTTCCAGTCAGGAAGCTCAATCTTGCCTTGGTCTTCAGAGGTTTTATTAGGGGTCAGTCACGTAGGCAGGCAGCACCTGTATAACTGTCCTCAGATGTTGAGATTTTAGTTCCTCATACACTTACCATAAATCTCATTGTTAACAAAAACTACCCATTTAAATTTATACTTTGTAATCTAAAGTCTCAGGCTTACAAAAACAGTTTTTCACAATAAAACACATAATTAGTGTAAACAGTTTGATCATTATTTTTACCACATGGACGGAGGTGTCAGACATACAGAAGCACTCTTCTCAGGCAGAATATTCCAGAGCCTCGGAGCTCATTTTTGAGGAGCCAGCCAAGGGCCCACCCTGAAGAAAGATGCTTATGGGAAATACACAGGGTTTGAGCAACCCAGGCATGTGAATTACTCCTTCCCTGCACATTCATTGGATTGCTTTAATATATTCGTAAAAAATTAAATAACCCCCCCAATATGTGCAAATCTATTTCTGGGCTTCAAATTTTATTCTATGGCTTTGCTAATCAATCTTTATATCATTGTCATATTATTTTGATTCCTATAGCTTTATAATATTCTTGAAAACATTTATTATAGTTAAACTATGCTATTCTTTTTTTAGAATTGCTTTAAACTATGCTTTTTTTCAGAATTGCTTTGAATATGCTAGAACTTTGTACTTCCATATAAATTGAAATGACACCTTATTACTGTCTTTATGTAGTCATTTTTTATAATTTCTATCTCTTTGCTGTGATTTCTTAATTTTTCATTCATTTCAAACATATTTTCCTTTACATCACTCAGCATAATTCCTTTAAAATCTTTGTTATGCTAATTCCAACATCTGAGTCATTTTGCTGTCAGTCTCTGTTGATTTTCATTTATCTTGAGAATAAAAAACATTCTTCTTTATTCATGTTTTGGAGTAATTTAGGATGCATGTTGGAAATTATGAATATTATCTTTTGGAGATCATGAGTTTTGTAATCTTCTTCTGAATCTTTTATTTCTATTTAGTCTGTAATGTAATTTACTTGGTTGAAATCACACCTCTGCAAAATCTATCTTTGTGTGGCAGCTGAAGTCTTGCTTCAGTTATTTTATCCTTAGGTGACTTGCTTGGAGTCAGATCCACAAAGTCATTATTCTAAAAACATGGACACAGTTTATAATTTCAAGTTGGCAACCTTCTCTTTTTCTGGCTCTTTTCCTGTGCAGTGTGTATTCTCACTTACTAGCAGCTATGGTTGTCCCAAACTCTCTCTTCTAGTACACCTTTAAAATCAGAAAGACAATGCCCTTTCTGTCGCAGTTTTGGCTACTATCCATGGCATGGTTTAGAACTGCCTTTAGTCTAACAGCTAAAGTAAATGAGAGACTCAGTCAGTGTCATTTTCCCTTTTCTATTGTAGACTACTCTTCAGAATATGCTCTTTTAGGGTCATTTCCAGTGCCTTTGGCTGGTCTTTTTTTTTTCTTTTTACATTTGTTCACAGTTTATATTTATTATCTGTAGAAAATATTCATATAGATGCTTATTTGGCCATTACCAGAAACAAAAATTCCTTTGGAATTGACGACCACAGATGGTGAATAATCTGCTTCGATGGCTGACTTGTTCAGTAGAAATCTTTATAGATGTCTGGGGAGTGACACTGCATAATCTGTATTACTGAGATTTGAAATATATTCCAGTAAATTTTGTTTTGAAAAAGATTTTCTACATGCATATGATGTCCAATCCCACTCAAAAGTCTACTAACATCACAGTAAATGATTACATTGCATAGACATGCATAAACACAAAGGGAAAAGAGAAGAAACATAAAACAGTTTACAATACAATTTTGCAAAATATGAAGCAGATGGTCAGAGAGTAACTAAGAAAAAGATGTCTAGAGTTAAAGATGTTAACAAGAAAAATGAACTAAAGTAACTTAAAACTTTCAGACATTGGAGACCCCAGTAACTTTTTAAGTGTGAGATAATGGTAGAGCTGAAATAGAGGAGTTACTTGAAAGTATTTAGAAAGCTAAGTTAGATAATTCTCCATCCCTCCCTCACTCATCCAAGTATCCAGGCACTTACCCTCTTCTAAGAAAAAGAGATGAAGCTTACTTTCTGGAGAAAAAAAAAATTAAACCTAAGAGATTCCAAATAACAGTATATCAGGCACAATGTATGTAATAAAAATGAGTCATATTGAAACAAAAGTTTGAATTAAGCAGAAGCCAACAGAATAAAAAAGAATTCTGTCTTACTATGCTTAACTCTCAGAATGCTGGAAATTAGTTAAGCTAACACACAGACTGAGATCGTCAAACCTTACCTAATATCAATGTTTACTAAATATTTGAATAATATAAGAAATTAAAAAGTTCAGATAAGGCAATGAGATGTCTGGAACATCAAAAGTAGCACCCCAATTCCTTGTCATATTGGTCTATGACACCAGTTCCAGAATAGGTAAGGCCACTATGTGAGATTCACCCACACAGAGGGAACATTAAAATATTATGTATCTTTATATCTTGCATCAAATATATTGTTCTAAAGATTGAACAAAAAGGAAAAAATATTGGAAAACATTACATAAAAACTGATCCGATATCAATAAAGTGCTCAGAAATTAAGAACACAAGAAAAAGAGAGAAGATAATAATTTAAAAAAATACAAGAATTTCATTCCTCCTCCAATACACACAAAAAATAAGATTATCCTGAAGTCCAATAAAATTAATTTTAAAATACTTATTAATCAAAGCATATTTTCATGGACTTTTAGAATACTAAAATCCATGAATAGAACTTAAAAGCTCCCCAGAAGATAATGGTAGTGTGACCAAACCTTTATTATAAAGACCATAAGATGGTTATTTTCCTTATTTTCCTTTTATGTTATCCGTTTCATCTTCCACGAAAGCTTGCTTGAAAGTAGTCATTTTGGTAAAGGGTAGTCACTGGTAATTGATTAACTTCATTCATATGCTAACCTCCAGAACTCCCTGCAAGATTGATAAATTTGTTTTTCTTTCAAAGAACAATGCTTCTTACATCATGCAGACCTCGTAGTTGGTGTCTATAACTCTGAAATGAACTGATGAGATCTAGAATCTGAAGAATGCAATCAGCTTTGATCATTAGGAGATCCCATCTCCAATATTTCTATCTTGCTCATAAAAGCCCTCCTTTATGTTGAAAGGAAGTCAAATTTGAGTGACCATCTCTCCTAATCTCTAACTTTTGCCAAATTGAATAAATCTTTCTCTGCTCCTAGGTGCTGATGTGTCAGTGATGGGTTTACTGTGCATTGGGTACACAAACCTACATTTGGAGTTTGATAACAGTAGGACAAATATAAGGGATCAGTGATAGAAACTAGAACTTTAATAATGATAGATTGAAGACCATGGAGTGACAACTTAAAATTCGAGTTAAAAAAAATCTATATGCAACTCCATATCAATCAAGTCATTGAGTAGAATAGTATTATCAGACACTAAGATAAAAATTAACTAATTTTTCTGAAGAAGCAACATAACTACAGAATATGATCTATAAAAAGGAAGGAATCAACCAAAAATGTTTAGAAATATAAAATCAGGTATCCAGAAATTTTTTATCTAATCATGACAGAGATAAAGGAATTCCAAGGATGATGATGAGGGAAGTAATTAATAGTAGAGATGAAAATAAATAGTAACCTATCATGCCAGCTTACAGGGCAGTCTTGGGCACCCTGGGGGCCCACACCACAGTTTCCATGCAGGTGTACCATGCCTGACCAGTAGAGAGTGCCAGAAAGATGGCCTCTGTGGCACGCACCAGCCTGCATGTTTCCTCCTTATACTGCAACTTCCCTCAAGCCCACTGCAACTCCCCACATCACTTTGCTTAGCTAAAGTTGCTCAGAGAACAGGTCATCCTCTCACATCTGGAGCAATCACTACTGCTTGTGGGTCACAGAGAAGGCACATGGTCCTGTGCTGGCCAATACCCTGCTGCAAACTCAAACCACTTCCACTGTAATAGCACACAGAGTCTCCAAAACTCTCTTGCCTCCACCACTGTGGTAACTGCCTACAGGGAGACAGGCACCCCTGCATTTCTTAGCATTCAGCTGCAGCTGCTGCACGTTGGTTCTCCAGCACAGTTAACTCCAAATCTCAAGGAGCCAGAGAACAAAGTTGGTGCCCAATACAAGTCCCCCAGAGTTAGAGAACACAGTCTAGGAGTTGGAAGCTGAACAAAGGTCCCCTAAAATCTTCCAGAAGCAAAGCTAGGCGGCTGAACATACCTTATACCACAATCAAACCCTCCAGGTCAACAAATAGAAAAAAGAAAGGAAAAAAAAATCTGAAAGTCAATAGCTTCAAAGATTGAAGGTAGATAAGCCAACAAAGATGAGAAAAAAATCAGCACAAGAATGCTGAAAACTCAAACGTTTCTGAAAACCTTCTTTTCTCCAAATGACCATATCATCTCTCCTGCAAGAGTTCAGAACTGGACTGAGGCTGAAACAGCTGAAATAACAGAAGTAGAATTCACAATATGGGTAGAAATGAAGCTCATTGAGCTACAGTAGTATGTTGTAACCTAGTGCAAGGAAGCTAAAAATCATGATGAAACATTACAAGAGCTGACAGACAAAAGAGCTAGTATGGAGAAGAACATAACCAACTTGATAGAGCTGAAAAATACACTACAAGGATTTCATAAAGCAATCACAAGTATTGATAACAGAATAGACCAAGTGGAGAAAAAAAACTTAAGGCTTGAAGACCATCTTTTTAAAATAAGACAGGCATATGAGAATAGAGAAAAAAAAGAATGAAAAAGAATGAATGAAACCTCCAAGAAATATGGGATTATGTAAAGACACCAAACCTATGACTGATTGGTGTACCTAAAAGAGATGGGGAGAATGGAACCAACTTGTGAAACATATTTCTGAATGTCATCCATGAGAATTTTCTCAACCCAACATTCAAATTCAGGAAATGCAGAGAACCCCAATAAGATACTCTGAAAGAAGATCATCCCCAAAACACATAATCATCAGATTCTCCAAGGTCAAAATTGTAGAAAAAAATGTTGAAAATAATTAGAAAGAAAGGGCAGGCCACCTACAAAGGGAAGCCCATCAGACTAACAGTGAACCCCTCAGCTGAAACCCTACAAGCCAGAAGAGATTGGGAGCCAATATTTAACATTATTAAAGAAAAGAAATTCCAACCCTGAATTTTATATCTGGCCAAACTAGGTTTCATAAGTAAAGGAGAAATGAGATCCTTTTCAAACAAGCAAATGTTGAGGGAATTTTTTTCTACCAGACCTGCCTTAAAGAGCTCTTGAAGGAAGCACTAATTAGGGAAATGAAAGACCATTGCCAGCTACTACAAAAGCACACTGAAATACACTATAAAGCAACCACATAAACAAGTCTGCAAAATAACCAGCTAACATGATGACAGGATAAAATCCACACATATCAATACTAATCCTGAATGTAAATGGGTTAACTGCTTCAATTAAAAGACACAGAGTGGCAGGCTGGATAAAGAACCAAGACCCGTTGGTATGGTGTCTTCAAGAGGCCCATCTCACAGGCAATAAAACACATAGGTTCAAAATAAAGGAATGGAGACAAATCTACAAAGCAAATGAAAAACAGATAAAAGCAGGGGTTACAACCCTTGTTTCTGACAAAATAGACCTTAAACCAACAAAGATTTTAAAAAGACAAAGAAGGTTAATGCATTTATATAATGGAAAAAGTTTCAATTTTGTTGTTGGTTTTTTTTTAGCTTTACATAATGGTAAAGGCTTCAATTCACCAAAAAAAATCTAACTAACCTAAATATATATACACCCAACACAGGAGCACCCAGATTCATAAAGCAAGTTCCTAGAGACCTTTAAAGGCACTTAGACTCCAACATAATAATAGTGGGAGATTTTAACACCCCACTGACAATATTAGACAGATCATTGAGAAAGAAAATAAACAAAGATATTTAGGACCTGAACTTAGCACTGGATCAACTGGATCTGTTAGTCATCCACAGAACTCATCACCCAAATACAAGAGAATATATGTTTTTCTCATCACCACATGGCACATACTCAAAAATTCATCAAATTATTGGAAAGTAAACATTCCTCACCAAATGCAAAAAAAAAAAAACTGAAATCACAACAAAGTATCTCAGATTACACCACAATCAAATTCAAAATTAAGATTAAGAAATTCACTCAAAATTATACAATTACATGGAAATTGAATAAACTGGTCCCAAATGACTTTTGAGTAAATAACAAAATTAAGGCAGAAATGAAAAAGTACTTTGAATCTAATGAGAACAACAATACAACATACCAGAAACTCTGGAACACAGTGAAAGCAGTGTTGAGGAAAATTTATAGCACTAAAAGCCCCCATCAAAAATTAGAAAGATCTCAAGTTAATAACCCAAGATCACAACTAAAAGACCTAGAGAACCAAGAGCAAACAAAGCCCAAAGTTAGTTAGCAGAGGGCAAGTAACAAGCAAAATCAGAACTAAACTGAAGGAGATAGAGACACACAAAAAAATTCAAAAAATCAATGAAATTGGGACCTGTATTTAAAAAAAAAATTAACAAAACAGAGGAACAGCTAGACTAATAAAGAAGAGAGAAGATTCAAATAAACACAATCAGAAGTGACAAAGGGGATATATTACCACTGACCCTGCAGAAATACAAGCGACCATCAGAGGATATTAAGAATATCTCTATGCACATAAAATAGAAAACATAAGGAGTGTATCAATTCTTAGACACATACACCCTCCCAAGACTGAACAAGGAAGAAATTGAATCCCTGAACAGAGAAATAACAAGCTTTGAAATTGAGGCTGTAAAAAATAGCCTACCCACCAAAAAAAAAAAAAAAAAAAAAAAAAAAAAAAAAAAAAAAAAAAAAAAGAAAAGAAAAGAAAAGAAAAGAAAAAAGAAAAGAAAAAGCCCAGACTCACAGATGAATTCTACTAAAGAAGAGTTGGTACCATTCCTACTGAAACTATTCCAAAAAGTTGAGGAGAAGGGACTCCCCCCTAACTGATTCTGTGGCCAACATCATTCCGATACCAAAACCTGGCAGAGATACAACAACAAAGAAAACTTCAGGCCAATATCCTTGATGAACATTGATGCAAAAATACTCAACAAAATACTAGCAAACCAAATCCAGCAGCAGATCTAAAAGCTTATCCACCATTATCAATTAGGCTTTATCCCTGGGATACAAGGCTAGTTCAACATACCAAGTCAACAAATGTGATTCATCACATAAACAGAACTAAAGACAAAAACCACATAATTATCTCAATAGATGCAGAATAGCCTTTTGATAAAATTAAACATGGCTTCATGTTAAAAACTCTTAATAAAGAAAATGTTGAAGGAACATACCTCAAAATAATAAGAGCTGTATATGACAAACCCATAGCCAACATCATACTGAATGGGGAAAAGCTAAAGCATTCTTTTGAAAACCAGCACAAAACAAGGATATTCACTCTCAATACTCCTCTTCAACAGAGTATTGGAAGTTTTGGTCAAGGCACTTAGGCAAGAGAAATAAATAAATGGTATTAGTATAGGAAGAGAGAAATTCAAACTATCTTTTGCAGATGACATGATTCTATATATAGAAAACACTATAATCTCAGCCCCAAAGCTTCTTAAGCTGATCAACAACTTAAGCAAAGTCTCAGGATACAAAATCAATGTGCAAAAATCACTAGCATTTCTATACACCAACAACAGTCAAGCTGAGAGCCAAATCAGAAATCAACTCCCATTCACAATTGCCATAAAAAGAATAAATACCTAGGAATACAGGTAACTAGAAAGGTAAAAGATTTCTACAAGAAGAACTACAAACCACTGCTCAAAAAAATCAGAGATGACATCTTTGATTTGGAAAACATCTCATGCTCATGGATAGGAATAATCAATATCATTAAAATAGCCATGCTGCCCAAAGTAATTCATAAATTCAACGCTATGCTTCTTAAACTACCATTGACATTCTTCACAGACTAGAAAAAACTATTTAAAAATTCATATGGAACCCAAATGTAGCCTGAATAGACAAGGCAATCCTAAACAAAAAGAACAAAGCCAGATATGTCACGTTTCCCAACTTCAAACTATACCACAAGGCTGCAGTAACCAAAACAGCATGGTACTGTTACAAACAGATACATAGAACAATGGAACAGAATAGAGAACCCAGAAATAAGACCACACACCTACAATTATCTGATCTTCAACAAACCTAACAAAAACAATCAATGGGGAACGGACTTCCTATTCAATAAACAGTGCTGGGATAACTGGCTAGCCATATGCAGATGAAAACCAAACCCCTTTCTTACACCATACACAAAAATTAATTCAAGGTAGTTTAAGACTCAATGTAGAACCCAAAACTATTAGAACCCTGGAGGACAATCTAGTCAATACCATTCAGGACATAGTCATGGGCAAAGATTTCACAATGAAGATGCCAGAAGCAATTGCAACAAAAGCAAAAATTAGCAAATGGTGCGATCAAATTAAACTAAAGAGCTTCTGCACAGCAAAAGCAACTATCATCAGTGTGACCAGACAACCTACAGAATGGGAGAAAATTTTTGCAAACTATGCATCTGACAAAGATCTAATATACAACATCTGTAAGGAACATAAACAAATATACATGAAAAAGATGAATAACCCTATAACAAGGTGGGTAAAGGACATGAACAGACACTTTTCAAAAGAAGACATACCTGCGACCAACAATCATATGAAAAAAAGCTCAACATCACTGATCATTAGAGAAATATAAATCAAAACCACAACGTGATACCATCTAACACCAGGCGGAATGGCTGTTATTCAAAAGTCATAAAATAAGAGATGCTGGTGAGGTTGTGGAGAAAAAGGAATTATACCCTGTTGATGGAAGGTGTAAATTAGCTTAACCATTGTGGAAGACAGTGTGGCAATTCCTCAAAGACCTAAAGACAGAAATACCATTTAACACAGCAATCTCATTACTGAATATATACCCAAAGGAATATAAATTATTCTACTATAAAGACACAGGTAGGCAAATGTTCATTGCAACACACTTCACAAAAGCAAAGACATGGAACCGACCTAAATGCCCATCAATAACAGACTGGATAAAGAAAATGTGGTACACATACACCATTGAATACTATACAGCCAAAAAATAAGAACAAGATCACGTCCTTTGCCTTTTCAGGAACTTGGATGGAGCTGGAGGCTGTTATCCTTAGCAAACGAAGATAAGAACAGAAAATCAAAGACCGCATGTTATCACTTATAAGTAAAAGCAAAGTGATGACAACACATGGACACTTAGAGGAGAACAACATGCACTAGGGCCTATCGGAAGGTGGAGGATGCAAGGAGGGAGATGATCAGAAAAAATAACTAATGATACTAGGTTTAATACCTAGGTGATAATCTGTACAACAAACCCACATGACATAAGTTTACCTATGTAACAAAACTGCACATGTGTCCCTGAACTTAAAATAAAGGTTAAACACATTTTTTAAAAATAGTGAGCATACCAGTGCAGACTGGAATAAGATAACAAAACTCTTAAAGGGAGAAGAGGGACAATTCAGGAAATGACTCAAGAAAAGCAATTTAGTAAGAATAGTAATTAAGTAGGTAAAAATAATAAGAAAGCAAAAAGCAAAATATCAAATAACTTCAGGAGATGCAAAATGTGGCAGAAGAATAAAGCAAAAGCATATTACACTATGTAGCTGTGTCTTGTCTAAATTAGTATTTCCATATTCATACATTTTATTAAAATTACCTCATTGGTCACAATATTGACTAAACCAAAATAGGGACAAAGACAATCGTGGTATTAGAATTTGGGAGGGGTGGTGTATCCGTGTGTGTGTGCATCTGTGTGTGTATTGTGTGTGTTCCCTAATCCACTCATATCAAAGTTCACTTTTGTGGATTTGAGTACATATGACTTTCTTCACAGCTTCTTTATCACAGCGATTACAACATATTCTAGCTATGTATTGATATGTGTATCACCCTCAGTAGATGTAAATCCTCTGAACAACAGAATTTGTCAATTATCCTTGCATATTCCATGTAGAGCAGATAATCTTTCTTATAATGATTCTAAAGGAATACTAAAGATATGTGACTGAATGAACACATTAATGTTTTTGATTATTTTTGCCCTAACTTGTTTGTTCAAAACAAAATTGGAATCATATTATGAAACTTTGTATCTGCAATAGGTGTGCATAATTAATATTCACTCCTAAATAGATTAGTGAATTTGTACATTCTTCAAAATAACAATGACATGGGCAATTACAAAATCCTGGATAAAGCTGACTTTGAAATTTAAAACAGTTGAAATATTTCTGCAATATTTTTATTTGAAAGAAGATTCTAATATAGTATTTCCCCTTCCTCCTTCACACAGAAATATAGATTGGACAGACAAGTGATAGATAGGTGGACAGATAGATAGATAGATGGATAGATAGATGATATGTAGATGATACAGAAAAATAGTACAGCCAATCTGAAAAAAGCTTGAAAGCATATTACCTCTTACTTTTGTTCCAGGGCTCCACCTCTTGCAATGTATCCATATTCTGATCTCATTCTCTAATTTTTACTGAGAAAATGAATTGTTACAGTGGAGACAATCAATGAACTGTTCAGGAAGACATATTATTAATTTTTAAAATAAAGCTGCTGAAGCTAATAAGATCAATCATTTCAATCATTGTCTATAAAGTGACTTTATATTTCCCTAAGTCATTAAAATTTTATCAAGGAAGAAAAATGGAGTAGGCTCAATTAATAAAACTAATACTGTTTAGAAGAAAATGCTATAAAATGAATTCTATCTGATTTACTTATGGGATATTGTCACTAATTAGGTTTTCCAGAAATGGATGCTGAGGAGAGTGATACGCAACATTTTTGATTGGACTGATATCCTTTGGGAGGAAGTAGAGCAAGTCACTGAAAAATAAATAATAACTCTAAAATAAAAAACAACTTAAATTTGTATTATAATGAAAAAATTAATTTTAATTTATTTTATTTATTCCACGCTATGTTCTCTTTGTAAACTTCTGGTTTTGAAATTTAATTTCAAAATATTTTCAAAAATCTAATTTATGTTAGTGTTAAGGGTACATACGTTAATCAATTAAAAATGAAGAAATTAAAAGAAAATATTCTCTGCCGAATAATGTACCATTACTCTGCTCACACCAAGTATCAACATAATTGTACTTATTATAATTAGCACAATACTTAATTTATGGAGTATTAATAACTTATAAATCTATTTCAAATAGACATTCCTGAATATGTGTATCAAAAATTGAAACAAATCGTTTTACTTCATGTATGAAGATAACAATCACTTAAGGTTCGACAGATATATACAATTATAACAATAAAAATATGAAGAACATCATTTTTTAAATAACATAATTAAACTTCATGTAAAACAAGATCTTCAACCTGTCTTTTACTCTCATGGATAATTTACTCCTACACTGTGTCAGTGTGTTTACTTTAGGACCTGAGGGCTGAGACTGTTTCTTGTTAATAGCTAAGAAGTAGCACACTAGAGACGCCTTTAAACTCATCTTTGCGTAAGTTACATTTTAGTTGGCTTTATTCCTTCTATTTTGTTTTCTCTTCCTGAAATAATGTCTTCCTTTGCTCCTGGGTTATTTCCAACTGTGTTCTGCAGCTGTTGGTTCAATTCATGATAAACAATTGATTACACAGATCATAGAACAAGTTAATCAGTCTGGGACTTTGGTAATGAAAAATAAAGCTCCAGCAAGTTAATAAATCAGTTTTAAGTAGAGAAGGTATCTAAAACTAATTAAACACTGGTCTCAGTGACAGTGATTTAAGCTGTAGTCCTAAAACCTTTATATTCCTTAGAACCACAGTTTTCATCATGTTAGTGTCAAATTACAGTTTCGTCTTTTGAATCGTTATAATTGAGTACTATGAAACAAACACTATGTTAGAGAAGTGACCTTGCAATTAAAGTTTGTAAGAAGTTAAAAACTGTCATGGAAGGATCCACCTTACCAGACACTGTATTCCCCCTAGTCCTGGAGTAACTGATTATTAATAAGTGATTTCCCATGGGAAGATAATTTCTAAGAAACAGTCAACATAGTTGTAGAGGGAACAAGTATTATACTAATGACATCTTTATCATTGCTTTATTGAGTAGAGGTTTTTTTAAAATACTGGGTGACACAGATGAACACTAAACTCATAGTTTTCAGTATGTATCTAATGTAATGGTGTAACCAGGATTTCGGGTTAATTCTGATATTAATTCAGCATCTCTAAGATGTCTGGTATAAAGGTTCTTCATATTAGAAGGCAACATATAGTATAGTAAATGTTTGTATTACATCTGTATGATGTGTAGTCAAATGATTGTTGTGGCAATAACGAGAGTCTGTAATCTGTACTGAAAAATGGAACCAACTTACAAAATAATGGTTTTTCATGCATACTGAAATAGAAAATGCCATGTGGTGCATGGAAGATCAGTATAGATACCATGCAAATGTTGCAAATTCTATGTTCCTTTATGTTTGTGGTCAAAAACAAAGAACACCCAAGAATGGTAGACAAGTATGAGTGCTTGTGCTTCACTAACTTTTCATTTGAGACTGTGCTAACATTTTATTTGCTAGAACCGTTCTCACTTAGCATTTAGAAATTAGCATGCTAAGACATATAGTAGTGTCGTGCCACATCTTAAGGACTCACTTGGCATATCATTAAAAAAATTATTGGACATTGTCATCTTCAGGCACATATGCCTAAAATAAGTTAGATAATTAGAAATCTGAAATCAACACCTAAACATTTTTCAAATGTTATGTGCGTTCTCATCGGGTTAAGAATTTCAGAGTTTTACCCGCTATGTTTGCAAAGCCTCTACATGATGCCATGCTGACTTCCACCTTTGGATATATTCTTGAAAGAAAAATATTTCAAATTCCCCCAAAGTACATTTTATTTGTCATTTCCCTCATTTTCAAAAGTGAATAATTGATTCAATACTCCTTAGGCAGATAACATCACAAACCTTATGAACCACATCCTAGTTAATTAACCATACTTTTTTTGTTTTTTCAGCAGGCAGCTGAGGGCACAGGTGCATTTTGGGGTATAGATTACTTACTCAGAAAAACAAGGTATGTCTTTATGTTAACTGGGTGAAAAGTAGCTTTGCACCATATATTCTCTTCAAGAATTCATTGCAAGTTGTTTGTTTTATACATAGTCCACAATGGAACAGCTATTGTTTGCTTGTCCAGTAATGCACAAGAGGACTACTATTTGGCTTCTAGAAAAATGTATACTAAAACATATTTTTAAAAAAAGCTACCTTAACTTTTAATTATGTCAAATTTTGCACATATTATGGCTTTCTATTTTGTGTACTCTCTCACCCGTCATGCTTGCACATAAATGTATAAAATTTATCAGAAAATAATAATGAATTAGCTATTCTATCGCTTGAAATTCTTTGTTCAAACGTGTATTATAATGTTTGACTATGCATTGATATTGGAAGGGGACATTTTTAGACAATTGGTGATATTCGAATATTGACATACGTTAATGATTTATAAGTTTTAAATTTTCTGAATTTAGTAATTTGTGATTAAGTTAAAATAAGATCCTTTTTTCTTTGAAACACATTTTTCCTGTTTTCTTCAAAAAGACATTTATAAGTATTTTGGAGTGACTTGTGATATATGTTATTGCCTTCCAATTTTCCAGCCAATATATTATATAAATATAACATAGTATATATAATACACTATGTATGTACCCTATATCTGTACACAATATACTACGTACTATGTTCTCTCTCTGTCTCTCTCGATATTGTGATATAATGCTGCCATTCACTATAGTGTATGTGTATATATATATATATATATGGAGGGGGGATTTGCAAATATAAGACAAATGTTGCAAATTATGACCAATGGTGAGTGAACATCTTTTGCCAGACACAGATCATTGTTTTGGGTAAAGTCACTTTAACTACACGTCCATAATATTTTTAGGAATATTATGGATTCTTCTTATATGGTGCTGATTTTCATATTTCTGTATGCAACAGTTTTATTTAAACAATGTATTTACTTGGCTCATTATTTGAATGTTTTGTTGACATTAGACAGGATGTTATTGAAATCCCTGATCTTGAAGGGATTTGATGTTCTTTAGTAGTGATCGCATTTTTAACCTCTGCTAAGTAGAAGCCTACTAATTATAAGTGGAGTCACGAACAATTTTATCAGATATTAATTGGCTTCAAAGACCAAAACTGCCACTGAGACTCTCCTTTGTACTGATGCCAGAGACTCCAATCAGAACATGTTTCTGTAGCTTACACATGCAACACCATAAAAGTAATAATATAATAAGGACTGACAATGACACGAGATACATTTTTTTGAGTTTCAGCCAGGGGCAAACTGCCTGTTGCTTTCCATTCAAAAGAGCTTTGCTCGTTTATCTCCTCCCTCATGACCATCCTCAACGATATAGAAAGAGCAATTACTGCAGAGGTTTTTCTTTCAGCTCACCGAAAGTACTTTAACCTTAGCTACCATGTCAAAGATGGCAGCATTAGTAATAGAAAAAGTCTTAAGTCTGCAGCTCATATCCACCTTTTACATCAGTCAATCCAGATCATTATTCAAGAGTCAGTAGGCACCAAGAACCCTTTAATTAACACAAAAAGTCAATGTCATCATATTGCTTAGAGAGCCTGAACTGATTCAGATTTACCACAGTTCTTGGCTTTGGAAAATACAGAGCTTCCTAATACTGTAAAATATGCATTCCCAATCCTACTGTCTGGGAGATATGTCAGGGTTTCCCCATTCACTCATAATATGCATAATTTATTTAGATATTTGAGTAATAACCACATTCTTCACAAGTGAATTTACGTTAGAAATTTAGTATCGACCATCAACTTCTTCCCGTCATCACTGAAACCTCATATGCTACCATTCATTCTAAACACACACAAACACACGCATAAAGTTACTCATTATAGGTCCTTTATCACAGTGTCTGGGAAATACTGTGCAGTAAGCTCCAGAATCTGTAACTTTTACCTGGCTATATCAATGTCCTTCCTTGGTTCAATGTTTTTTCCCTGAGCAGATAAAAATAGTCTGAATATTGCAAATTTTTATGTGTTTCTTTGTTTCTATAATACAGCTTCTATTTTAATATCTTTGAGAATTATAGCCTCCTGCTCACATTATATATTCTAAGACTTTTGTCATGTTAGATTATGAATGTTTAGCACACGATATGGATTTCAAAATATCTTTTCTGGCTTTTGTTCTATAGTACCTTGCAAACTTTTCCAAATCTCTTTGTTCATAATGGGTTTGATTGTATTGTCTAGATCTTACTACTGCTACCAATTTTTATTTCCACCATGTTGAAAAATGTTAATACCCCTTTCAGATTGATGTGATGGCCAGACACAGATAAAAATCTGTGTAAAGCAAATAAGGCTTACTTATCTAAAATATGCAAAAGGAAACCAGTATTGGAAGGTTACACAGCATAGAGGGTAACAAAAGCCAAAAACAGGATTAAAGTTTTCCAACTGTTTTGGTGCAGACATGTAGATGATAAATCTGCGTGGAACTTTTGAAATCTTACTTGCCTCACTTTACTCACAGAGTTTTATTAATTAGGCTAATGGCACAATTTCTCAACTTCAATTCTATTCTCATTTGGATCAGATAATTGTTGTTGTGTGGGTTTTTTTTTTTTTTTGTATATTATAAGATGTATAGTAGTATACCTGGCCTCCGACCACTACATGCTAATAATCCACTTTACTCTCAGTTGTGACAATTAAAAATGTCTCCAGAATTCACCAAATGTACTTTTGGGTAAAACTCACCACCTTTGTAAGAACCACCGTGCTAAAGTAATTTGGACGGCAGTCTTTCCTTGGTATACGCTAAAGACCAAGCACCTGCATGTCATGCTTCTCATTAATTTTAGAGCTAAGGAATGTACAATATGGGAAGAGGGCATAGTGCTTTTTGGCTTAAGCACACTTTTCATGTTTCTGCCCTTAACATTTCTAGCAATTCAGATAGAAAACACTTCTGAATTCAACACTATTAGTAATAGAATAGAGAACAGAAGTCAGTTATTAGGAGATTATGCTTATAACCTATAAGGTCTATGCTTTTTTTAATAAATAATGGAAAGTCTAAAGAGGGCAGCTGCTTGGAGTGATTAAACAACTCAATAAGATTAAGGCTGGCATGGCTGAATTTCTCTGCAACTATTCATAATTCAATTTCCCTAAAACTGTACTGTTGCTGTAGCCTTATATACCCCATATTTGTTCAAGGCAATAAGAATGTAGAAATGTTTCACATAAGCTGTCTCAGTTATTACCATGATAAAAAATTCTTTGACAGAGAAATGACATCAGCAAGAAGGCAGAATATCTACCCTTCTTTTTCCCCATGAATACACCTATTTCAACATTACTATATGGACCAATTCCATTTGTGAGAGATCCAGAAAGAAATATAGAGGCACCTGCACCTCTGACAAGTGTGAATCCAGCCACAATTAAGATGGTAGAAAAAAGTGGACATTCTTCTCATTATAATACTTCATCAGCACAGCAACACAAGAGTGGTTAACTCAATAAATTTCTGCAAAAACCAATGTCCTGGAGAGTTTTTCTGATTTTTTTTTTTGTTTTTTAGTAGTTTCATAGTTTGAGGTCTTAGATTTAAGTCTTTAATCCATTTGGATTTGATTAATGTATATGGTATATGGTAATATATAGGGATCTAATTTCATTCTTCCGCATATAGATGTCCGGTTTTCCAAGCAACATTTATTGAAGAGACTATTCTTACCCCAGTGTATGTTCTTGGCACCTTTGTCAAAAATTAGTTCACTGTAGATATATAAATTTATTTCTGGATCTCTATTTTGTTTTGTTTTGTCTATGTATCTATTTTGATGCCAGTACCAGGCTGTTTTGGTTACTATACTGTAATACTAACTCTGTAGTATAATTTGAAGTCAGGCAATGTGATTTCTCCAGTTTTGTTCTTTTGCTCAGCATGGATTTGTGTATTCTGGGTCTTTTTTGGTCTCACATACATTTTTAGCATTTGTTCTATTTCTGTGAAGAATGCCATTGGTATTTTGATATGGATTGCATTGAATCTGTAGATTGCTTTATGTAGTATGGACATTTAAAAAATATTGACTTTAAAAGTTAATAATAAACTTTTAGTTAGACTAAGAAAAAAGAGAGAAGACTCAAATAAATAAAATCAGAAATGAAAGAGAAGACGTTAGAACTGATGCCACAGAAATAAAAAGGATCATAAGAGACTGTTATAATCAAATATACAGCAACTAACTGGATAAGCTGGAAGAAATGGATAAACTCCTGGAAACATACAATTTACCATGACAGAATCATGGAGAAATATAACATATGAACACACTTATAACTAGAAAGGTTATTTAATCTGTAATTAAAAACCTTCCAACAAGAAAATCCCCAAACCATATAGTTTCCCTGGTGAATTCTATAAAATATATAAAGAATTAAAGTTAGTCCTTCTCAAGCTCTTCCAAAAAATTGAAGAGAAGTGAATGATTTTAACTTTATTTTAATGAGGCCAATATTATGCTAATATCAAAGACAAAGACACTTCAAGAAAATAAAACTACAGGTCAATATTCCTAATGAACGTAGACATACAAATTTTTAACAAAATGCCAAAAAACAGAATTCAATAGAAAATTTTTAGGAAACATACACCATTACCCAATAGGATTCACCCCTATAATGCAGAATCACTCAATGTGATATACTACATTAAAAAAAAGGAGAAAAATTGCATGATCATCTCTATTAATGCAGAAAAGCATTTGACAAAATTCAATGTTCTTTCATGATAAAAATTCTCAACAAATTAGGTATAAAAGGAACTTACCTCAACACAGTAAAGGCCATATATGAAAGGTTCACAGGTTAACATGATATTCATTGGTGAAAAACAGAAGGCATTTTCCCTAAGATCAGGAACAAGACAAGGATGTCCATTCTTGTCGCTTCTATTCAACATAATACTGGAAGCTATTGCCAGAGCTATTATTCAAAAAAAAAAAAAAGAACTAAAAGATATTTCAACTGAAAAATAAGTAAAGTTATTCTTTGCAGATGACACACTCTTGTATGTAGAAAACCTTAAATATGTTACAAAAAACTTTTAGAACAAATAAATCCTGTAAAGCTGCAGAATAAAAATATCAGTTATGATTGTATATACTAATGAATTATCCAAACATGAAATTTAAAAAATAAAACAATTGTATTCACAGTAGTTTGGAAAAGAATAAAATACTTCAGAGTAAACTCAAGCAAGGAGATGACTTTTCACTGAAAAGTGCAAAACGCTGATGACAGAAACACAAAAAGCCAGAAATAAATAGAGACATCTGTTCATGGATTAAAATAATTAATACTGTCAAATGTTCATACTAGCCAAAATAATCTACAGATTCAATGCAATGCCTATCAAAATTTCAATGACTTTTTTACAATTTTTTTTAAATTATAAGATGTGTGTAGAACCACCAAGGACATCGAAAGGCCAAATCAATCTTGAAAAATAAAAATGTCTTAGTGTAATTTGGCTGCTATCATGAAAATGCCACACACCTGGTAGCTTATAAACATAATTTATTTCTTACATTCTGGAGATTAGAAAGTATTTATTAAAGTGCTGTCAGCTTTGATGTCTAAGTGTCTGGTGAAGAGCCAGTTCCTGTTTCAGGGATGACTGTCTTCTCAATGTATCCTGACTTGGCAGCAGGGGTCAGGAAGCTTTCTGGGGTCCCTTTTAAAAGGGCACTAATCTTATTCATGAGAGCTCTTGTATTGGGGATTAGGTTTGAATGTATGCATTTTGAGGAAACATATTTAGTCTATAGTATTCTATCTCTGGTGCCTCAATATTAATGTTCTTCTCACATGCAAAATACATTAATTCTTTTCCAGAAACCCCAAAAGTCTTAACTCATTGCAGCACCAACTTTAAAAAGTCCAAAGTCTCTTCCAAACAGCATTGAAACCAGATATGGGTGAGACTCAGGGTAGAATTTATCTTAAGGCAAATGTCTCTCTACATGTGAATCAGTAAACCCAAACAAGTTACATACTTCCAAAATGCACTTGTGGGATAGCCATAGTATAGACATTCTCATTGCAAAAGGGAGAAATAGGGGGGAAAAAAGTTAGTAATAGGTCCCAAGTAAGTTCAAAAACAAATGAGGCAAATGATATTAAATCTTAACGCTACTCTCATGACTTGCCTGGGCACCACTATAATGGGAACTCTTTGTGATGGCCCCAATCCTTTATATCTAGATGGACACAGCAATGACCCCAGCCACGACTCTGCTGGGTGCATCCCATACCACAGTTTTCTGTGAGCTGGCAGTGACAGCATTGCACAGATACTGCCAAAGTTTCCTGTTTATGCTCTCCAGAGGAGCAGCTACCAGGGCCCATCCCACACTGAAACCCATCAGAGCCCCACCTGGGGCAGGAAAGAAACCTGCAGCTGGAGTACAGGGAGTAGAGCATGTGATATCAGGAAGTGTGGAATAACAGAGACTGAGGGCAGGCAGCTGCTGTTGGCCCCTACTTTGAAACTGCTCTGCCTTCAGGTTTTTGCACTCTGTGATAAGAGGGGCAGCCCTGATGATCTCTGTTGCCTTCCTAGTCATTCTTTGATTGTCTTGTAGATTAGCTCCTGGCTTCTGTTGAGAAGGGTGATCCACACTAATATCCTTATCAAGCAATTGCTTACTTACTCCTTAGTGTTCCCTCATAAACTGGCTTCTCATTCTTTTCAATATAAACAGGCTGAGAATTCTGCTTCCTTTTTGATTAGCAATTCTATCTTCAAGTCATTTTCTCTTATCTTTTACTATCAGCAGTCAGGAGAAACGAAGATACATCTTCAACATTTTGCTTAGAAATAGAGTCATCTAAATATCCAGTTTTATTGTTCATAAGTTGGACCTTCAACAAAACACTAGCAAACAAAATTCAGCCAAATTCCTTGCCACTTTATGATAATGATGGCCTTTCCTCTACCATTCAATAACATACTTCTTATATTCATCTGAGACCTCATCAGATTGCCTTTACTGTCCATATTTCTATCAACAACCTAATAATCTCCCAAAGGACCCACCTACAGCTACCATTTCACTGGGGACCAGGCTTCAACATATAAATTTTTAGGGGAAACAAACATTGTCTGTAGCAAAGAAAAAAGTTGGAGGCATTACATGTCCGGATTTCAAGATTTATTACATAGCAACATTAATTAAAATTACAAGTTTTTGGCTGGGCATGGTGGCTCACGCCTGTAATCCCAGCACTTTGGGAGACTAAGGCAGGTGGATCACAAGGTCAGGAGTTCCAGACCACCCTGGCCAACATGGTGAAACCCCGTCTCTACTAAAAATACAAAAATTAGCTGGGTGTGGTGGCAGGCACTTGTAGCCCCAGCTACTCAGGAGGCTGAGGCAGGAGAATTGCTTGAACCTGGGAGGCAGAGTTTGCAGTAAGCCAAGATGGTTCCACTGCACTCCAGCCTAGGTGGCAGAGTGAGATTCCGTCATAAATAAAAAATAAAAAATAAAAAAAATTACAAATTTTGAGAAAAAGACAGACTTACAGACCAATAGAATAGAATAGATAGCTGAGAAATATCCCATATATTATATATATAAATATATACACACACATACATATATATATACACACACACACATATATATAAAATAAACTGATCTTCAGCAACACTTCAGCAACGCTTCTAAGGATACACAGTGGAAAAAGAATAGTCTCTTCAACAAATAGTGTTAGAAAAACTGAATATTACACACATCCTACACCATGCATAAAATCAACTCAAATTAATTAAATACTTAAGTGTAAGACCTGAAACTGTAAAACTCTTAGAAGAAAAACATAAGAAAAACACTTTAAGACATTGGTTTTAGCAATTATTTCTTGAATAGAACACCAAACGTATGGCCAGTAGAAGGTATCTGAGTTACCGATGGTGAATCTGTATGGGAATGCAGCTACCTCAATTTTTTCCTCCTCAGAAGAAATAATTTGACTGAGTTGCATATGGCAGAAAAAGAGACCAAGGCAAGTTTCAGAGGAGGGGTGTGTATGTTTATTTAAAAAAGCTTTAGAGCAGAAAAGAAAGGAAAGAAAAATACACATAGAAGAGACCCAAGTCGGCAACTTGAAGGTCTAATGTGGTGTTTAATCTTGATCCCAGAACCATATAGACTGACCCCTTTCCCAGGATGCTTCCCTTAGGATGGGCTGCCTGCATGTGCAGTGCCCTCCTTACCCTTGGGAGGAGAGTGTGAGCAGTGTGTTTAGGAAGTTATATGCATGCCCATCTGAGGTTTTCTTCCCTTTTCTGGTGGAGTGTCCCCAGAAGGTCATACCTGCCATTTTGTCTCTTATGCACATGCCCAGGAAGTTTTTTCTCCCTGGAATCTGCATTCGATTAACATCTTAGTGCAACAGGTGTGGGCCATCAGGAAATAGCCTCTCCCTGGTGCCAGCTGCCAATTTATCACTTTCAGAGGGGCAATGTGATGATCGCTGAACCATCATCTGATATTCCTTGTGGGTGGGGGACAGCCGTCTCCTGCTCCACTCGTGCTCGTCTCACTACCTGTAAAAAAATCCCAAGTAAAAGAAGAAGAAGAAAAAAAAGACAAGTGGGACTACGTCAAACTAAAAAGCTGCTGCTCTGCAAAGAAAACAATCAATAGAGTGAAAAGAGTGTCTATTGAATGGAAGAAAGCATTTATAAACCATATATTTGATAAGGGTGAAATCTAAAATATATAAAATAGTTTACAGAACTTAGCAAAAAACAAATAATGAGCAAAGTACATGAATGCACATTTATCCAAAGGAGACATACGATTGGCCAAAATTTGTATAAAAAGATGCTCAACTTCATTGAGATAGTTTGGATATTTGCCTCCTCTAAATGCCTTGTTGAAATTTGATCTCCAATATTGAAGGTGGAGCCTAGTGGGAGGTGGGGACATACCCCTCATGGATGGCTTAGTGCCCTCTCAGCAGTAAATAGTTGCCACTCTAGTAGTTCACATGAGATCTGATTGTTAAAAAGAGTTTAGGACCTCCCTCCTTACTCTGTCTCTGGGTTTCCTCTCTTGCCATATGATACATTGGCCCCCTTTTCTTTCCATCATGAGTAAAAGCTTCCTGATGTCCTAATCAGGAGCAAATATTGGTGCCGTAATTTGTGTACAGCCTACGGGACTGTGAACCAAATAAGACTTTTTTCTTTATAAATTTTCCAGTCTCGGGTATTCCATTATGGCAACACAAAAGGGAATAATCCAGTCACTAATCAAAAAAAAATGCAAATCAAAACTATAATAAGACATTATCTCATACTTGTTACAATGGTAATGATTTAAGAAAATGACAACACCATAATATCCATACGTGTATGTGAAGAAGTTGGAACCATTGTACCTTGTCAGTGGGAATGTAAAATGGTGCAGCCACTAAGAGAAACAATATAGAGATTTCTCAAAACAGTTAACATCAGACTTACCTTATAATCCATCAATCTCTATTATTTATAATTTTCCAACAGGTTTAAAATTACCATTTTGAAGAGATATCTGCATTCCCATATTCATTGTAGCATTTTTTTATAATAGCCAAGATATAGAAACAATCTAAATGTCCAGAGCAGGTGACTGGATAATGAATATATGACATATTTATAAAGAAATATTATGCAACTATAAAAAGAAGTAAATCCTCCGGTATTAGTCATGGTTCTCTAGAGGGACAGAACTAATGGAATGTGTGTGTGTGTATATATATATGTATGTGTGTGTATATATATATAATATATAATAGATTATTATATATTTATTTTATTTATATAAATATGTATTTATATAAATATACAGTTATTATATATTAGATATCTATTTATATTTTATTATATATATTTATATTTATATATAGGGGAGTTTATATATATATTATACACACACACACACACACACACACACACACATATATATGAAGGGGAGTTTATTAAGTATTAACTCACATAATCACAAGGTCCCACAATAGGCCATCTGCAGGCTGAGGAGCAAGGAAAGCAGTCCGAGTTCCAAATCTGAAGTACTTGGAGTTCGATGGTCTAGGGCGGGAAGCATGTAGGGAGAAAGATGTAGGCCAGAAGACTAGGCCAGTCTCTCTTTTCACATTTTTCTGCCTGCTTACATTCTAGCTGTGCTGGCAGCTGATTAGATTGTGCCCATCCAGATTAAGGGTGGGTCTGCCTTTCCCAGCCCACTGACTCAAATGTTAATCTCCTTTGGCATCCCCCTCACAGACACACACATTATCAATACTTTGTATCCTTCAGTCCACTCAAGTTGACAATATTAAGCATCACACCTCCCATATGCACCAACATGGATGAAACTTGAGAAAATTTTTGCTGAATAAAATGAGCTAGTCACAGAAGGACAAATACTGCATTATTCTACTTATAGGAGGTAACAAGAATGGTCAAACACAGACGCAGAAAGTAGAGTGGTGGTTGTTAGGAGATAGGGAGGAAGGGAAATCGAATGTTTCCATTAAATGGACATAAAATTTCAGTTATGTAAGATGAATAATTTCTAGATAACTTCTGTACAACATTGTGCTTATTTATAGTTATCATACTGTATAATACATTGAAAATTTTGGTAAGAACATAGATCTCATGTTGTTTGTTCTTACCATAATTAAAAAATATTTATAGAAATCCCAAGTATATTTTGACTTCTGGCTTCCAGGAAAGCTGGAATTGAATTATTAATCCTATAGTGAAGGAAAACAAGAAGGTAAGAGATAAGGTATTATTGAAATTTATGTTAACAAGAACATAAGTATCTGCTATGAGAAGAATTATTAATTCTCTCTCTCTCTCTCTCTCTCTCTCTCAACAGTGTCGTCACTCTGTTGCCCAGGCTGCAGTGCAGTGGTACCATCACATCTCACTTAGACTCAACCTTCTGGGCTCAAGTGATCTTCCCACCTCAGTCTCCTGAGTAGTTGGGCCACCATGCCTGGTTAATTTTTGTATTTTTTTGTAGAAACGGGTGTATTCTTCTATCAGGGTTTACTACTAATTATTTCCTACACTTCATATATCACCTGTAAGTTCAGAATTAGTTGAGAATTAAACCAGTAGAGTAAAAGACAAAGATATCAAAATATTTGTATTAATACCAACTAAGACTGGTTGGAAATTGTGAATTAGGTATAGGTCACAGTTAAATATTATTGTAATATTCATTAATAATTAAATGACTGAACATAGGAAATCCAACCAAAAGAGATTTTGCATCTACAGAGAAGATGTACTCAACCTAGAATTATTTTTGCCCTTTTTTTTATTCCTATTACCAAGGGCAGGGAGAAAAAAAATGAGCTTCTTGTCTCACCCCCAGAAAGATATAGAATTTGAGCTACCAATCTAATGAAAGCAGTATGATAATATAAATGATCATGGAGTGTAAACTTACCAATACAAATGTTGGGCCAGACGCGACCAACTTTACAAGAAAAAAAAAAAAAAGTGGTTTCCTCTACACCAGAGAAGACAGAATCAGCTAAGGCCAAATTTAGCCTGGCCAAGGCCAGTGAACCTAATTGCCAAAGATCTGTGTGAGTCATAAGATGAGAAGTTATACAAAAAGTAATAAGTCAGCTTTAGTAGTGTTAGTGGAGGAGAAACTGTTTTCTTTGTAAACTCACAGTGACTAGTATCCCAGTAAAGGTGTTCAGCACATTTTTTTACTCTTAGTGGCAAGGTCAGAGATCATTGTCCTGTTGAAAGAAAAGTTTTATACCACTATGGAAACAAGAACATTCTTGGAAGATGATTAAAATGATACATGTCTGAAATTAGGAATCCATTGACAAGAATGTTAACAGTAAATCCAAAAATATAAGTGTAGCTTTAAGAGAGTTTAAAAAAGAAAAATAAATAAACCAAACATAAACCATATTAATCTTTCAAATTTGAAATAAAAACATTTTCATATCCACCTAGAACATCCTTCAGACAGTATCTTCAAAATAACATTCCCTAAGATTAATCACTTTTAATTGCTTATTTCCTAGGAAGTTTTTCCAGATAATTAAGTTGCCAAATTTCTCAGGATTTTTAGGTTTCCAGAAATTGTACTTAGTACAATAAAAAAGGAAATTTCAGGAACTTGAACTTTAGGACTGTGGAGATAATTTAAAAATCTAAGGGGAGAATGAGTGTTGCTCTGAAAATTTTTTGGACATAAATGAATAATTATTAGACCAAGAACAAGGATCAATTATGTCACATTCATCTAGTGACTGTCAATCTGCATTAAGAAGGTCTCCAGTGTAGTTTGTTGTCTTGAATGTTGATTCAGCATTTATATGTAATCTTGATCCTGAATCAATTCTGATAAAGCAGAATTGATTTTGGATTTGCCCTTATATAAAAGAAACATGAGATTAGTGTTGGTGAAAAATCCTGCTTTTCAGCATGTCATCCTGAGCTTGAAGCAGGTCTCTTTTCAAAACTATGCCAAATCTTAGCACAGTGGATTTTTAACTTATAAGGTCTTATTTTAATTAAAGTTGAAAAAGAGCTTTCTCTTTTTAGATTTCCTTGTCTGATTGATTGTTCATTGTGTAACTACCACATAGAATTAGTTACGAAAATTTTCAGGCAATGATTGAATTCATTTCACCCTTTCTTACCTTCTAACTCTAATGTATAAATTCTTTATTGAAGATTAAGACTATGGAAATGCACATTTATCTAGTAGCTAAATAAAGTGTGCATGCAGTTCTACCACCTCCTAAGTACTCATCACCTTGGTGAACTCAACTTGTCTCATGTTAAGAGCCATCTGTTAACCCCCTATCACTAAAGGAAACCTCAAAATATTTCATAGTCATATCTTTGGAAATAGCTTGAATGTATATCCTTTTAAAACTCCTGTTATTATTTCAGACTTACCATAATCAAGTTTAAGAAAGCAAAATAACGAAAACTATATGCCCCTATCAGAGTCATATGTTAACAAACCAAGAAAATAAATAGAACAAAAATAGAGATTTATGCTTGTAAAATTAATACATAATAATATATCTAAAAGTGTGTGTTAAAGATGGACTTTTATCTATGGTAAAACATTTAACTGAAACTTGTAAAAAAAAGTAAAATTCATGCCTCATGCATTATACCAAAATTCTGGATAAACTACTTCTTACCTTAGAAAAGAAGGATAAGCTATTATATAAAAATATCAGCAAAATATTTTTTATTTAGGAGGAAGAATAACTTCTTCATTTTGAAAATAGAAGTTGAAAACAAAAACTAGTATAACATGTGAATGTACACCAAACAAAATTTAAAACTCAAAAAAAATAAATCTATAAAGTCTATTTAAAAATTAAAAATCAATGCCTGGTAACAAAATTTATGAAGTTAAAAGGAAATGATAAATTTAAAAAATTGACATTTAATAACAACAACGAATGACCTCAATTTAAATGCAGAATTCATAAACTTACAAAAAAGAATAAATGCACTAATTATAAATTGGAAAAACAAGCTAAACAAAAGATTAATTTGAGAAACAAAAGCTGCAGAAAAATGTGTTGAGCTTTAATTATAGGACAAGGACTATGCTAATGGCTTAACATGAATTGTTTTACACTGTCCTCAGAAAAAGTCTATCATTGCTAGTAGTGTATCATTATTAGCATTATTGACATCACTAATTCTCATAATTACATAATTCATAAAAATGCAGGTAGGCAATATATTTTGTTCCTAACAAAGTAATTAAAAAGTTACAAATATTTTTAAATAAGTAAGTGTTTTTTTCATGTATCTGATTGATGAAACACAAAAATTATCCAAACTTCATTTTGAGGTAAATTTACACATGAGGAAAGCATTCCTTCATTTTCATTGTTTCTGATTGTATATAAACTTTCTAGAGTCTCATTTGAGTGAGTAGAAAAAGATGGGCTGGGAATTTGCATATTACAACCATAAAATATTTATCAAAATAAGAGAATCTTTGCAGACAAAGAGTACTCCTAAAAAATAGAGTTGAAATATTTACATATTATAACATGAAAAATTTGAGACTTGAGATAACCTCCTCTTAGTAGCATTTTCCCTGAATTTACCGAGCGTATCGTTGTCTATACAGAGAATATTTATCCATTAAAAGATTATCATCTACAAAAAGGCAATTAGTCTAAAATGAAAGCTTAAATAATATTGTCACCAATTATATTTTTTAAAAACTAGGCTATATAATAGACTAATTATATATATAAAACAATAATAATTAGAACCTATTTTTTAAATTATTTTCAGAAAAAGACTCAAGGTATAGTATTAGACACATTTAAGTGTAAGAAAATGATTAAAGTATATGACTATGTGCTAAGAATAGTTACATTGCTTTTATTTTTTGATAATCATAAAATAAACATGAAGGTTATAAATTTTGCTTTCCTGTGAATTTGTAATTTTTTACAAAATATTTTTTGAAAATTATTTTTGAATAAAATATTTTATGAGTACATCAAAATAATAAAACAATCATTGATAATTATAATATATATTTTTAAGTATAATATTTATTATTTTTAATTTTTCCTTTTGCTATCAAACCTACTCTGTTTTGGGTGATTAATTATGCAGTATATCATTTCACCCACTAAAAGCGATATTTTTCTGTCCATCTGGGATGAAGTTCAAGGTTGATGTATGCAATATGACATAAAAGGCACAGAATCAACATTTATAAAATTATATAAATAACTGTGATAGTTCTTTTACTATTGTGTTTAACAACATGTTTGTATGTATACTAGTTTTTGGATACTATATGTTAAAAATGTTTTATTCTTCTTGAGTCACTCTGTTCTAAGAAAGCAACAAAAGTCGGTTGGCCAAAACAAAACATTTATTATACAGACATAGATAATTACAATATATCATCCCAGAATTATATTGATGTCAGCTATGCTCTACAACAATAGCAATTAGCATCTGTAGGACATTTAAGTGGTTTAAACATTTTATCTACACACTCCTTGATTTGGCCTTCCAACTCTGCAGGAGAGAGAGCACATTTGACTCATCTTCAGTAAATTGAGATGGAGTTTAAACTAATTGCTCAATGTCAGCCTTGAGTTGGATTTAGCTTAGGTCCTCTTTTTTTCAAATTAATTGGCTCTATCTTTACAACACATACTTTCTCACTGTTTCCTAACAGTTAAATAGAGGAAGTTTTCAAAATTTCTAACACCAAAGTTACAGTTTTTGTACTTGTGATTGAAGGTTTTATCATGCGGGCCATAATTTCTCATTAAAACATGGATGAGTAAAAACTACAATTAAGATCTATTTTTCTTCTTTCCTGAGATTCTCTAAGTATTTTCTTTTATCGGTATATGTACAGCTACTTAAGACACATAACAATGCAGTCTTTTGAGTTCTGTCATTGTAATTGACATAAAAAAAAGTTTTCAAGTTTGACATTTATAATATAATTTATTTGATGATACTACCATTCTATGTAAAAATAAATTAATGAATGGCACAACTATTCTTATTGAGACTAGGTGTTCTTTCCTTCATTCATCCTTTGTCCACCTTTGGAGTACTTTGACTTCTACCTACAGGGTCAGCCCAGTGATGGTCTGTGTGACCAAAGTGATCACCGGCAGAAGGGATTTAGCAATGCCCAACATTCAGGAACTTGATTTTAAAATATTATTTGAACATAACATATACCTGCTTATACTTTGTCTTGAACTTTGTGACTTAGGTCTGATTATTTGGTTTTTACTTCACTTGTCTGTTTTGAAGCTAGCCGTTTTTGTATTTGATACTTTTTCCCTTTGTAACCTGTCCAATTTTTCAAGATCCCTTGATTTTTAAATTCAGCTGGGGGTTTCATTTTAGTCCTGATATTAATATCTTATGATTAAGAAAAAAGCCATTATGTTCTGGTGTGAAGTATGTATAATATAAAACATTCACATAATAAATATAGTGGCATAAGTTTACATTTCAATGATGACAGAAGCAGAAATGTTCATTATTTAACTTGTTCTCTGTCTTTAATTTTAATAGTAACATGCCAGGTACTGTTCTACGTGCCTCACACAAAATAGATATTTTAGTATTTATAATAACCCTACAAGGTAAGTGCTAATATTCTGAATTTACAGAAAAGAAAAGAGTGGCATAAAAGGTTAAGTAAATCAACAATGTTACATTTTTAATAAATTGCAGGGCTGGGATTCAGAGCCAAGCAGTCTGACTCTGGAATCAATTAATCTCTTAATTCCTATTCTGTATATGTTCTACCTGACAGCAACTACTTCTCTTCTCTGTGAAGTGTTTCCTATCAATAAGGATCAAAATCAGTACTCATTACCATGGAATCAAGTTGTGTCTGCAAATTTTCTATAGGTCACCCTACTTCTCAATCAGAAGATTGTTAAACAAATTATTAATTTATTAACTTGCATCTTTTCCAAACTGGAACCCATGATTAATCAGTTCTATCTTTTTTTTTGACACTGCTGAATTTGTGTTTATCATATAATCTTTCTTTCTTAAATGTCACACTGCTTTCAATAAGACCTAAATTAGATAAAGCAAACCATTTGACAAATAAATTAAAACTAATCTATGCATGTATTCTTATTCAGGCTTAAGCATAAAATATGACTCTTTTATTGCTGTGTCTTGATAACTCTGCTTTATAAATGTATGGGTGCATTCTGTCCTGCTTTATATTGAGTAAGTTTTGTAACTTTGTAAATTAAGACTACCTTGAATGATGAGTTATAAACCCTGGTGACATCTACACCATGCACACCGAAGCAAGCAACAGTCTTTCTATAGCATATATATATAATTTCTATGGCATATATAACATTTCTATAGTGATTTATAATTACTCGTTATGACCTCTTCATTAACCCACATGATTTCAGTGGAGAGTATTATGTTATTTGACATTCCCAGTCAATTTTAAGAGTCAATCTCCTTTTTTCCCTTCGATAGAACACTCCATAAAATGTATTAGAAAGTTAACTGAACATAATTTTATCTTTCTTTGAATAACTAAGAGTCAACAATAGTAATTTCTAGTATTATCACTTGATGTTATGCTGTAATGTCTTCAGAAGATATTAAGTGATTCTGGGCTTAGATTTTCATTTCATTCAAAGTTTTAGGGCATCTGAGGCTCTGTAACAGAGGCTTCTTTTCTGGACTCATTTAGATCTCTTGTCTTCACTGACATCTCTCATCATTGCAGCTTAGTCGGCTGATCAAGAACCTCAACTGTTGTAATCTGTAATTACCTCTACTTTTTATTTTTTCTTATTTTACTTTTCACTCGATTTTCTATTCCTTTCATTACCACTTTGAATTTTATGGAAAAAAAATGAGCTTGTACTGCTAACTCAACAATGAATGAAGTAGAAATGATGAGTAGGTTGTGAAGTCTCAGTTCCGTGCGCTCTATAAAATCACAAAGTCTGTGATTTTGTAGCTCCTTGCCACTTATAACTTCTCATCTCTCTTGCTTTTCTCACCTTACTACAGACAACATTTAACCCAAGTGACTACTGCCTTAATTTGGAAACTATTGTTCATGCATCCATGACTCCAAACCATTAGTTTTGCCAAGTATTGAGAGAGCACAGTGTAATGGCTTGATCCATAAGCTCTGAAGCAATGCTCCTAGCATTTGAAACTAAAGTTTTCCACTCATTGTGTGATTTCAGAAAAAATTTTTTCCTCTCAGTTTCCAAATCTGTAAACTGAAGATAATGATGAGGATGATGTTAGCTAACTTACGTTGATGCTTGATTAAATAAGTTAAACATGATAATGACTTAGAACAATGACTAGCACAGTAAGGACTATGTAAACACTATTATTGACAGTTTCATACTCATTCCTCATCTTGTCTGTTTGCTATTTAAATTTTTATAGTGTTACAGTGTTATATTGAATGACATTTTTCTGTAACTGTACACTTTCCCTAGGGGACATCATTAATCCATGATTTTAAATACCATTTATGTGCTTGCATCTCACAATGTTTTTCCTTTTACGATTTTATACCACAGTTCATGGGAGATTATCATCTTTGGTCTGTTCAAGGATTCTCCTCTTTGTTCACCTCATTCTCATTCCCAACAATAGGCAGTAATTCAATTATATTTAATGTGCAATTTGTGTATTTTACAAAATGTTTTATGTACATGTACCTCTAACTACATTTTATTGTGATACACATTTCATATCTCATTGTTTCTTACTTATTTTCTTTTCTTCCTACTAAATAGTACATTTAAGACCTATACTTATTTCTATGAATACATCTAGTTTGTGGCTTCTAATGGCTTCAATGTATGTATCTACCACTCGCATCCACCACATTACCTATGTTCTCTTTCAGTGATGAACAACAATGTCATCTACAACTCATGAACTGCCTGGATAAAGCTGCAATGAATATATGCATATATGTCTCTTTGTGGATGACTGAAGTAATTTATTTGGGATATTTAAGAAAGGAATTGCTAAGACTTGCTCCCAAATATGGCTCTACCATTTGCATTCTCAGCAGCAAAACACATTATAGACAGCATCTGGCAATCTCCAACTTTTCAGGTTTTGCCAGTCTAATAGACATAAAGTTTACTCTTAATTCACATCTTCTGGTTGCCAAAGATCTTGAGAATCTCTACATGTGCTTCTGTCTTCATTTAAGGTATAATAAAAGTGTTAAAAATATAGAACCATTCCAGAAAAGGAAAACTCTTCAGCATAATGAATGATTTGAAATTTGGTACAAAACATTTAAAGAACTTTAGATATATCAATGGAATATTATTTATAAACAATCACGAAAGTCGCTAGAATTACTCAAACCCAAGAACCCATAAACGCAGGTCCCAGTTACCAGTGAGAAAATACGACTAATTTCAAAGAAGATGGATACATGTCTACACACCATCTGCAACTTAATTTTTATTATTCTTCCTCCTGTACAGTTCAATAGTGCAGGTCTAGAAGCATGTATTCTATATAACCCAACAGTTAGACATTTCTAACTTCTAATATAAAACACAATTCATTTCCCGGTAACTTTTTATACTCTTGTCAGCAGCAAAAAAAGAGAACACCCTAAACACTATTTATCTTCAAACAGAAACATTTCATGAATTATTGGGAAAAGAAAAATAATTTTAAAACTGTGATCCAAAAGAAACTACATGTTTAAAGCAGTCATGTAAATGCAAATGAACAGGCAAATAAAATATAATGCTAGTTTCATAAATTCGTTTTTCTTCCCTTACCACCCACTCTGCACTAATTCTTATTTTCTCCCCAGTTTTAGTTTTCAGATCTTTGAAAGAGCTCCCATGCTGGGGCATGAAGCTTAGCAATAAAAGAGAAACAAGAAATAAAATTTGTCTTAGCTTTCAATTCAGACTCAAGTGTAAAAACAAATCAATTTTTTTCCTAAAATGTATTATCTTTATAAATTTATAATACATTCAGTGCTGTCTCAATTCCCAGAATAACCAAAAAGTATTCTTTTTACTGTCAATTTTAACACCCCAGGTAATTTTATTAAAGCCTCGTGACTTTATATATTATCTGTATGCTGAATAATCTCAAATTTATACCTCTAGTCCCGGTTGGTTTCTAGGCCTTCAGACTCATAGATCCAACTGCTAATTCCACATATTCACTTTCATCCATAACTTGCTTCCCAACTGTAAGACACAAAACAGAAATCTTGGTTTTCCTCCCTGAAACTCTGAACATCCTTTCTCTTTAACACTTCAAGAATCAGCACTATCATCACCAATCTACTTGGGAAAAAAATTCTGGGAGTCATCTTTGACTTTTTTCTTTTCCTCACTCACTTCATTTTGTTCTTAAGAGAGCTTACTTTCCAATGATGAAGGAAGTGAGGGAGTGAGTCACACAAAGATTTGGGAAAGACATTCCAGGGAAAGAGAACAGAAAATTCATAGGCAAAGATGTTTTTAAAATATTTTGCTTACCAATATTTAGTTCAGTGTCTGTCACATAGTATGCAAAAATTGTTGAATGAATGGGCTAGTCAATTTTTTTCAGACAAAATGATAAAATGTAGTTTTCTTAGCTTACTCAAAATTAAGACTAAAATGAATTTGGTGATTAATTTAGTTCTAGTTTAGTACCAAACCAGTGTTCTTTAGTTGTATATATTACCTAAATACATACAAACTTATTCATGATAAGAACTATTTGTCACTCAGTTTACTCTACTCAGGAGAGACTATCTGCCTTTAACATACTAAGTGCTCAATAGATGCTTATTTAATATTGGTCAATGAATTCCACTTATGTTTACGTAACACTTTTGTATACAATCATTTTTGTTTTAAATAGAGAAATCATTATAATCAATACAAAGAATCCTGAAATTGCAGAGCCAAAAAGTATTTTATGATTGTATTATTCAACATCTTCACTTTAGGAATGAGAAAACAGTTTCATGGATCTTCTTTGTTTCTCAAGTTTTCATAGTTATTGCCAGACTAAGAAGAAAATTCAGGCTGTCTAATTTCTAGACAAAAGTTCATGTCAATATTTTGCCAAATATTAATTTTTCAGCAAAGTTCAAACAAAGATGTATGAATATTCAGGAATCTTTTCTAAATGTTGAAAAATAAAAATCAGTAGTAACAGAGAAGCTTCAGTGCGGGTGATTTGTTTGGAGCTGCTATGAGATGCTAATTGTCTTAAATTATTATTGCCTGTGTTCTTTATATTGAAAATGAATACAGGAGATAAAAATAAATAAAATTGAGCATCTGGGAGCATAATAATGAATGTTAGGCAGTTGAAAATAAGTGAGTGCTTCATTGACCAAACTGATTCATTTTGATAGTGTGTACTAAAAAATATGACAGTAACAATTAAAGAGCATGGTGTAACCAATATATAATAAAAGAATTAAATGTGGGCAAGCAGTTACATAGTAGGATGTAGCTATACGAATTAATTATTGTATTTTACATTCATACTTCTAAGAATGTGAACAGAAAGATGTGCTAGAAGGGAACCATAATAGGGTAATCTTCCCGTCAGCCTTCTACGGGTTTTAGAAGTCTTTCCTTCTAAAACTGAATCTATTTTTTCTCAAAACAATGCTGTCAACACATATAGTATCATCCCTAGTACTGAGAAAAAACAAGACAATTTCTTGTAATGCAAAAGTTAAAACAGACAGAAACCTATGACTGTCAAAATGGTGAAACTTATTCAGCATTTAATGGGACTGTTAGCCATGGTGGTTCTGAATTTAAACCTAGAAAAATTAAGATGTAATAAATAGTTATTTGCAAGTGGGGGTAACATTAAAGATACTTGACTTTTTTTTATTTGTGTTTTTTCTGAAGGTGACATTTTTCCTGGTCAAACCAAGACTTGGGTCTGAGATTGGGATTATGGCATATTTAGATTATAACCATAGAAGTATAAAATAAAAAATTAATAATAGGTATGTTCTAATATTCTTCGCAATATTTTGCTGCACAGCAATACGGTTGAAAGACAAGTTTTGTAGAAAACAGTAGAGAGCAAGGGTTTTCTAAGTGCCTTTAAAGAAGAGTCAGGACAGAAAAACTCAAAATATAAATAGCATTTATAATAATAAAGATAGATAGACGATAGAGAGATAATATATGATACGCTTTTGACATATGAAGGTGACCAAAAGTTGAAACATAAAGCCTGACTCTTCTGTCTCTAGTGCATTGCCAGGAAAAGTTAGGGATGGAGGCAGAGGGGGATCATTTAATTAGGCTCTGTCTTAGTCCATTTAGTGTTGCAATAAAGTAATACCTGAGGCTTGGTTATTTATGAAGAAAATAGGCTTATTTGGCTTATTGTGCTGCAGGCTGTACAAGAAGCATGGCACCAGAATCAGCTTTTGGTGAGGGCTTTGGGCTGCTTCCACTCATCGTGGAAGATGAAAGAGCAGCTGGTGTGTATGGAGATCATATGACCGGAGAGAAGAAAGGAGTGAAATCGGGGAAGCATCAGGTTCTTTTTAATAGCAACTTTCCCAGGAATGAATAGAGTGAGAAATCACTCAACTGCCTCCCCTCAGGGCATTAATCTATTCCTGAAGGGTCGTTCCCATCACTCAAACATCTTCCATTAGGCCTCACCTCCAACATTGAGAATCAAATTTCAAGATAAGATTTGAGGGGACAAATATCCAAAGAATAGCAGGTTCTGATCTTGTGGCCACCAACTTTACAAGAGAAAGATGTGTTGGATAGGTTAAAGGTAACCCGGAAAACAGGAGAGTGTTTGTTCACATTTGCATGTGAATTTTAGAAGGAAATTACCCCATACAGCCTATTCCTCCTTAACCTTGGGCTGTTGCTGTGTCAAGGTCAACAAAGAAATACAGCATGATAGGACAAAGAGCTGGAATTTCACTTTCCTAGGTCCCAGGTTGGGGCTTGGAGAGTATCTGAGTTTAATTTGTAAGCTTGCCATGGGACCCATGTAGTAGGGAATAAAGGAAATCTGCAGCAGAGGCCTGGAAAATCAGCTAGACCAGGCACCCAGTATAGAGTATAGCAAAGTCTCAAATACCTAAAATGTTTTGAACACCTAAGTTGAGGCAAATCGACAAGGATACCTACGATATCCAAGTGTTGGGGGGCAATTCTCCAGGGCATTTCTACATATCTAGTGACAACTTTGGTCTGGGACTTTTTTTTTCAAGAATGTTTGACAGGAAATTGCCTGGGAGGCTAGGAATAGTGTCTCTTTCTGTAACAGATAGCAGATTTATTTCCTAGCGAGTATCATTATATACAGAGAATGCCTGCTTTCCACCCTTGATTATATTCCCAGGTTATAAAAATATCTATCTTTGGAGGAGAGGATGGGCATGTTTGATAGAAGACCTCTTATTAAATTGGAAAGTTTCTAACCTCAGTGATTGTCAACAATAAAGCAGACCCTCATGTGTACAAATAAAACTAAGATTGCCTCAGTATTGGCCCCATGAGACCTGGGAGAGGTATAGAACAGATGCAGACATAAAGCTCACACTACTTTGCATTGAGTAACAAACTGTCTAAATCCATTGGAGCTAATTGTTTTCTTACCAACTGAAACTATGGGAGTGTGGTGAGTGTCTTAGGGAGTACTTGACTGCTTGATGCTACCCAAGCCAAAAGACCAAACCTGAAAATATACAAGCTGTGAATTTATCTACAAATGCCAGCATGACAAGTAGCAATCATACAGGTATGAGATATTATCATGGAGACAAAAATATTTTCAGATGTTTACAGATTTAAGGACAACTCATTCTGCTACCATGAGCCCTGCTACTGTGAAGTCTTCCTCAAATAATGTTGTTACTGTGTAGTTGAGTAAAAAGTTGTTGAATTAATATGAGTTGTTATATCTGAGATCCCTGCAATTAAAGGTAAGTTCTGGACACTTATTAGTTGATTACTATTTACAAGTTGCTTGGAGATTCACTGTTCTCTGTAAGATGTGGTTAAAGAATACATAGCTCACAGAGTCATTGTAAACAACAGATTTTTCAAGACAGCTATGGTACCTGTCGCCTTAGAGATTTTTTAAAAAATAAATTTGAATTTAAACTGAAAAAAATGATAAATTCTTAAGGTATAGTTAACCCAGCAACATGTACAATGATAATTATGTTCCTCTAATAATTAATTGTAAAAAATATTACAAAGTTAGCCTCCAGAAAGTGGATGCAAGCTTCTCTATTTGAAGGACACAGGCTATTCTCAGAGACTAGTTGGTTATTGTCTCCTCAGTCCTTAGTGCAGTTCCTAGCACACAAGCAAGCCTCAACTGTATAAGGGAAAGTAATTGTGAAAGTAGGAATGGGCAGATTCCTGGTTAAATGATCAAGTGAAGGTTTTATGGTATTTTCTCTTTATTTAAAATAGTTTATCTACCTGCAGTGTAATGAGACAGTATTTATTTAAAATAGTTTATCTACCTGCAGTGTAATGAGACAGTGTAATGAGAAGGGGTCCTTGGAAATACTCCAAATGACCTGCACACTGGGAATGCACACTGGGGTGGACACACAGAAGTTCACACCCTTTGTACTGGGGAGGAACTGGCCCCTCCTCTTCTTGTGTGGAACCTGGGATTCAAACAGTCAGGTGGGAAGTACTTTAGCAGGTATTCTGGCCTAGTGAGAGTCTGTTTCCCCCTTTTCTTCTTACAACTTAATAAAACCCTGTCTTACCATTCAAATTGTCTGGGCTTGAATTTTTGTGGCCATGGGACAAATAACCCCATCTTTAGCTGAACTAAGGAAAAGTCCTGCAATATTTTTTGGCGCCCAACGTGGGGCCCAGAAGCAGTGAGTGAAATACAAACCAAGAACTCTTTTTCCCTCTCCCCTCTAAGTTTTTTCATCCTCAGACTTCTAAGGTTAGGGGAAACATGCTTCCAACCCCTGTCACTCCTGGGGGTTGAGGGAAAGTCTCTTTCTTCCCTTTTTTGGTGATAGACAGGTCAGTAGGGGCTCTCTGCTTCCCTTCCCCTCCCTGCCAGAGGTGCGATGCATGTCCTAAGGGTCCCACAAAGCTGGTTCACAACCACAAGCCAACACAGCCTTCCTGAGCCAAGGGATTCAGCTTTATCACACAGTAATTAAACTAATCTCCCTGGTGGAGGAATCATTTGCATAAGAATAAGAGATTCTTCCCCAGGCATTTTTAAACTGTTTCTTTTTCAAGTTAAGTTTTAAAGTTTTTTATTCTTTTTAGAAAGCATTTTACTATGCCAGCCCTTCCTCAAACTATTACTGTTTTTATTTTCTGTAATGTTTTAATTGTGAAAAAGGATTTGTTGGGCTGGTCTTGGGCTGTCACCAATCTGTTGTGTTTTGCATGTCTGTATGGTACCTAGCAAACTTCTAAGCTTCCATTATGTTTTACATCCTGTGGTGTGGGTATGGCTGGTAAATCTGGTGGTTTGTTTAGCAATCCTGCCTTAGGAAATTAAGGTTTTGTTTAGCAATCCTGCCTTAGGGAATAAGTTTCTTTCTGATTTGATATCTGTATGTTTTCCTAGCCCTGTCTCTTAAAGGGCCTCACCCAGCAACTGGGTTTTCTCCTGCCTGTCTGTGTGTGAGTATGTGACGTTTGTAAAAAGAGGTCTAATTAAATTAGCCTGAAAGGAAGACAAGTTATTGGGCAAAATATTTTTTAAAGGGAAGATAAAAACTGTGGTACCTTTCAGTTCATGTGACTTTAATCTTTGAGGAATAAAAACAGCCTTAAATATTATCGGTAGAAAGCAGATATCATCAAAATGTAAATAAGTGAACTAAACTATGCATGTCAGAGTCAATGTTTGCTAGATGTTTTAAGGTTACAAACTCCTTTGGGGTTTTGAGAACTATTTGACTTGCTGGCTTTACAACTGGTAAGGCTTGGGGGCATATGGAAATTACCATGCCCTTAATTAAGAAGGCAAAACTTGGCTGCACTTAGCACACCATGGAAACAACTTACAGGTTTTACATTAAAGTTAAAAATTGCTAGGAGTTACCATTATAACATGTAATTGAGATTACTGAAAATAGATTTACATGCAAGGTGTGTAAGAACAGTAAATGTGTTTTTATAGTGAAAGGTTATAAGAAGTCATGTAAATGTAAACTTTGGCTTAGGGTTAAAGGATTGTTTTAAATTAGATAAGAAAAAGCTGAAGGTTCAAAGAAGTGGTGGAAGAATTGTGGAGTATAGCCTTGTAGAAGAGGTTCTCTATGTGAACATATTAACTAAAATCAAAGGGTATTATAAGTTTTTTTCTGTAAACTGAGCATTGAAATAAAAACACAACAAGGTATTCTTAAAATACTAATCTGCTGTTTGGCAAAATTTATAAAGGGTTATAAAAGTTTTTTGCTTCCTTAAAATTTCTGAGTCATCATTTTGGATAAATAATTTATGGTAATCTGGAATTCTATTTCATAATATCGAGTGCTTTAAATATATTTAAAAGCCTTCCCAAAATCAAACTTCAGTTTCAAAATTGTCTTTCCTGACACCTGGCTTTTCAAATAGTCCAGAGGGCCACTGGAATGTCCAGAAAAGAGGTAAGCAGGATTATTTGACATGTTTATGTGTATGGGATTGCCAAAATGATGTTCAATCTTCTTTATGATATATTTCTGTGAATAATATATGTTACAAAAATTGTATGAGACTTTCTAAAATTCTAGTGTCTAAGTATATGCTACCAAACATAATTAAGCTTGTTATGTTAAGTTATAGTAAACCACGGAGATAATCAAACTTCTTTATCAATTATCTTCCTAATTGCAATATTCTGGACATTTTGGTATTCACAGACAATTGTTGTCTTGTTTTAATCCTTTTCAAAAGATGGTGTATAATAAGTTATAGAACTGTAACAGGCACTCTCAAATACAGCATTCTGGTAAATTTGGAGACTGTGACATTGGAATAAAGGAAAGTGTACAGGACTCATGAAGAGCTAAAATGTTCACGAATAGCAAGCAAAACAAGAGTTAACTTAATGGACTGAATTGAGAAATCTGAAGCAACCATTTTGACTTTTGCTTGCAATACTGCTGATCCTTGATTTGTTTTTCAGAGTCAAGGAAACTTATTTTGAACTATTTACAGCCTTTAATAATTGAGTAAGTTATTCTCCTGTGAACAAAATTTGGAGCATGTTTGTTTCTCTCTGTCTGGTTCCTCTAGAATTTGGAAACTCTGTGAGTATTCTTATGACAATATAGTTGTTCACATCTATGCAATAAAAATCCGTTTTTCTTTTGCAGCAGGACACAATTTAAAAAACTGATCATTTTGCAAAGGCTTTAACTGGAAGGGTATGCGTCCCTTTAAGGAGTCAATCTTGACTTGCAGAACCAATAAAAGCCCAGTGGGAAACTGGCCTCATAGCCTTGCCTACACAGTCCCTGTACAGGCTTCCTGACCTGTGGTCAGTGTGGAATGTCACTTTCTAAAAGCGTCAGGAGCTCCAAGTTTATGCTGGGATCTTAAGAAGAAAGGATCTCCCAACTCGCAGGTATTTGAGGATACAAATCTATGGCTGGGCTTAGATTTAAAAGGATTTATCTGAGATTGCTTGTGGAACACACTTCCATCAAAGTCAGTCCAAAGGCCTATGTAGAAATAATTATTCTTGCTGCACTTTATGCAAATAACCAGGCCAAGTGTAAGAATAAAGTCTATTTTGCAAACAACTCGGTCCTATGATGATTTTTTTCTTCACAAATATGAGAACTAGAGAGAGAGAAATTATGTTTCAAAACCTACCATAGGTTTGTCATTATATTCTAAACTCATTAGTTGTTTTTAAGTTTTTACCTACATTTTAGACTAAACCTGCTTGTCCTTTTGAACTAACCAGCACTCTCTGGCTCCAGCTTAGAACAAAAAAGAAGAGTAATGTAGAAATCTGGATCAACATTCTAGTTCTGAGCAATTATCCTGCAAATTCTGACAGGTAATGGGAATAAATAGGGTGCCCATCATCCGGACGTTTCCTTTTTGGGAAAGTAAGACCAAGGGAGCTAACCAAAGCCAAGCACCATGCATCCAAATCCTAGCAAGCATATTTAACAGCCATCAGTTATTTGGGTGTGTCACAAGACATCGATTTCTCTCTCTTGTTGGAGGAGGACTCAATTTCAAAGTTTCACCTTAGCGTTTGGCTTATAATAAAGAGTCCATGCAACCACCGCCACCCCCTCCCCCCTCCCCACAACACACATTTTTGTCACAAACTCACTTCCAAGCTTCAGGTCAAAGCCCTTGGAAGGAAAACTGGATCTGAGGGATCCAGAGGCACATAATAACGGAAGTTAAAAGGCACTACGAGGTGAGCGTGGCTGATTCCTGCTGATCAAGCCAACCCCAAGCTTCCTGTTTCATGAATAAAGGCCGCGTTAGTATCCATGGCATAAATGAGGTCTAGGTAATCCAAGGAGGCTACTGACAGCAGGGGAAACAGGGCATACATGGGTAAGAGCAAATGATTCCCACCCCCTAGGCCCTCCTGCTTCATGGGTGAATGAATATGATATATTTAATAATATCACTAGGAATTATGGGTGGCTTACATTGTATCCAATATTGTACTATATACTTTGAAAATATTATCTAATTTCATTTTCACAATAACCTCATAAAGTATCTATTCTGCTCATATTTTTTTAAAGATAAATATAATGAATCACAGAAAAGTTTAATTACCACCCAAGACCACACTGCAAATGAACCTAGGGCTGGTATTGAGTTGACCTATTCTACTGATATTAGTAAAAAGAAAGAAAGATACAGAGAAATAGAGATAGAGGGAGAGACAGAGAAACAGAGACTATCATTAGATGCACTAGAATGGAGCCCTTTATAACTGAATAACTTTTTAAATATTATTTTTTTGAGCTAATGAAATTTTGGAATTGGGATATAACTAAATTTTTTTTCTGATTTTTTTTTCAATGAGAAAAATCAAGGCCAGGTGCAGTGAGGATTTGGAGAGAAATTGTGTGTGTGTATGCATATATATATATATATATGTCCACAGACACACACACATACACAAATATACACCCAAGTCATTCATTTCATTATATCACTCATCTTCCAAGTTATGAAATAAAGTAACATTGTAATTGAATTTTATACAATTGTTGTATATGGAAATACTGCATACATCTATACATAAACAAATTATACGGATCTGCCATAGCAAATGAGGCAAATGCAAAATTGATTGAGATGCAGAAAATCCATTTTCTTAGAAATAGGTAACTTTTATTTATTCGGGGTTTAATTATCACTTCCTACATGCAGCATACATATCACTAGACATTGGGAATAAAGAAAGAAATGATACATTTTCTGACATTAAAAACTTCTGGACTAAGAAGATAAAATGGGTTCATAAATAATATTTTTGAAATTGTAATATATCTTAAGGAAGAAAAAGATAAAGCCTACTTTTCAGAGGAATTTAAAATCAATCCCCAATGTTATGAGGTTTTTATCCCAAAATAGAAACCAAATCAAATGCCTCAATCCATGTTAAAAATTAGACCAAACATTTGGAAAAGAATTACTCCATATATTCCATACAATCCGTGAAGAGCAAAGTACATTGCTGTAACTTAATTTATTAAACCTCTTAGTATGGCAGAAGTTATGTAAAATTATTCCTGGCCTGTTAGCATGTAAAGGTAACTAAACTTCATGGCCCAAAAACTTGAGACTAAAGACAAGTCATCTCTGGAGAACAATAAAACAAGGGAGGCTAGTTTGCTGAAGGGCCCTGGCTTCTATAGACCATTGTAAGACACCCATAGCAAGCTTTTTTTTTTTTTTTAAGTGGTCAACATAGCTGTTGTATTTAATTTGTCTGTCCAGGGATTATGACAAAATAAAAGGATTTAAGAAAAATTTAACATTAAAGATGCTTCCTACTCTTGTAATTTTTAATATTTTAATATAGATACCAATTTTGCTTTATGTTTTATTGTAAATTAATGTTCCATCATTTTTAATCATGTATAGTTGTCTTTTATGAGAATTATCAACGTAGTAACATTTACACATCAATGCAGATATCAGTCTCAGAAAATACATTGATGTAAACTTTCAATTGGTGATTACAGATTGAAAATTGTAATAAACTGAAACCTCCACTTCAATAAAACTCACTCTGGAGTAGAAAGTGTTACAAATTTGCAACTTTCTATGCATCACTTAGCAGGTAAATATATTTAAATCATTTCACCATATGGTATTTTTCCTACGAGGTAGTCTTAAAAATTACTTATTCAACAGATATTTAATGCATACATTCTGCATTCTAGGCACTTTAATAGGGACTTATACATGAACAAGATGGATAAAATATTGAGTCATATGTCTTATGAGAAATTTAATTTTTAAGAAAAATATTTAAAAAGACTGATAAAATGTCTTCCAACAATAAACAGATAAACAGACAATTATACATAAGGGGGCAAAAGTCCTACAGAAAAAAATAAGTTCAGGAAGGGGTAAAGTGCTACTTTTATTTTATACAATATGATCAAGGGAAGAACAGATAATAAGAAACTATTTTATCAGGAAAAAAGTATGAGAAAAATAGTGTGGAAACTTGGAGGAAGCGTGTTTTAGGCAAAGATGCCCTAAGGCTGGAGGCCAAATGTTAGGAATGAGGAAAGAGAGTTGTGGGAGGTGATGGTGGTCACATTATGTAGGTATTGTAGGCCATATAAAGATTTGGATTTTGCTTTGAGTGGAGTAGATTTTAGCAAAAGGTTGATATATACAGACTTATATTTTGGGAGGATCATTTTAGTTGTCTTGTAGAACTGCCTATAAAGAGTAAGGCTAGCCAAGGTGGGTGGATCACGAGGTCAGGAGTTTGAGACCAGCCTGGCCAACATAGTGAAACCTCGTCTCTACTAAAAATACAAAAAATTAGTTGGGCGTGGTGGTGGGCGCCTATAATCCCAGCTCCTTGGGAGGCTGAGGCAGGAGAATTGCTTGATCCTGGGAGGCGAAGGCTGCAGTGAGCTGAGATCACACTCCAGTCCGGGCTACAGTGCAACACTCCATCACAAAAAAAAAAAAAAAAAAAAAAAGAAGTAGGGTTAGAGTCTGGGAAACCAATCAAAAGGAGGTTACAGCTGTTTCATTGGGATATTACAGCAATCCCATTACAGCTTGAATCAAGAAAATACTAGCTTATATATTGAAGTCAATAAGATTAATGGTTGATTTCCTGTGAGGCATTGTGATTAGAGACAATAATGTAAAGAGTTTTCCATAAAGTTGCGAATCATAAATGGAACAATAATTGGGGTTAAGAAAGTTTTTCTTCTGTCTTTCTTAAAACGGGACATATCAGAGACAATTTGTATGTGCTTGGGAAAAGATCCAGTAAAAAATTAAAAAAATATATGATTCAGGAATATTCAGGAATATAAGTGAGAATTGATAGTGAAATATCCTTGTTAAAGGAAGTTGAAATAGAACCTAGGGCAGAAAGGAAGGATGGACCTTAGATTAGAACAAGGATGGCCCATCTATTGCAGTAAGACTGAAGCTATGGATTCAGAGAATAGTTATTTTAGTATGCCATTTTGGATACTTTTTTTCTGAAAGTTTGTATTTTCTGAAAGAAATAGAATCAATATCATTAGCTGACAGTGATGGATGGGATGTTAGAAGTGTGATGAGAGGAAAGGTGTGAAATAGTTATGTAGAGAGAAGAAAACTGAACAGCTAGGGAAATGAAGTCATGTTGTTAAACACCACTAACATTTCACCAATGATTACTAATTAGGAGTAAAGTGAGGTGGGTTGACATAATTATGAGTTTTCTTCCGACCACATTTACCTTTTAAGTTCAGAAGAAAAGCACATGGAGAGATGGTTATGGCCATAGTCAGAGATTTGCCTAGTAAGTATAAGACAAGAGGAGAGGAATATGGATAAAATTATCTGCAAAGAAGCAATTACATTAATAGGCTATGCATGGAATCTATGCCAGGTAAAAATAAAAGTGACAACACAAGGGCATAAGGGACATTAAAATGTTGAATTAATGTAGGGAAGGTCCCTGTAGAGTGAGAGGAAATTGGAGCCGAGGTTCAAGAAGAAAGTAAAAAAATTGCAGAGTTATTTTAAAAATAAAATGCTTGAAAATAAGATGACAGAAAGGGTGTAATTATTTGTAATGACAAGGTTATAGTCTATATGGTAATCAAAATGATTAATCATTATGACAAGAATAGTATCAGAGAACGTGAGAGTAAACTAGGTTTTGAAATAGCCAGACAGAGGCAGTGCCTTTGGGAGTCCATAGTTGTTGTTATAGGAGCAATAGTGGATACTATCCGATGGCCTGTGCTTCAAGGATGGAATTTTTGTATGTAAGAGGCAGAAAATTGTTCCTTCTAGGGAGAAGCAAGCATGATGCATATTGGAGGCTTCCATGTCATCTCCAAGCCTAGTGATATGAGGACTGTGGGAGAGTAGCCATAATTAAAAGGAGCAAAGAGAAAGTCATGTCTCCAAGAGAGAAGCAAATTTCAGGTAGAACAGGAAGCAGAAGTGGAAGGAAATGTTTGAAAAAGAAGTTAGAGATATAGGAAATTTTGTTTATGTCAGAACATGAGTTCTATAGCATATCATAGAAGGTTTTGTGGACTTATTTATGGGTGACAAATGGACTTAGATGGGGCCAAACAGAGTCAGGTAAAGCAGGGAGCTCAGTTAGTGAGGCATGACTGAGTAGGTGGTTCAAGTCTCATTGTGAGAAGTGATGGAAAGAAGAATGTAGGGTTTGATAGGATTTGCCCTGACGGTCTCTGGGGGAAAGAGTATGCTGTTGAAGCTATGAGTTTGGAGGACAAGAAGCAAGTGGAAAGCTTCTCAACAGCCTGATGTGCTCTGAGGCCTCTTTCTTTACTCCTGTTTAACAGAATTATTTATATTTCTTGTTGGATTAACTGTTGTGTTTTAGGCATTGACCCGTTCTGTCAAGCTACACAACACCTTGAAGAGAAAAATATAGTCTTTTTTAACATGTCCTCACTGCATTAACTAACAAAAGTGCTCATTACATAATGATTTGGTTGATTCTAGCATATGATATAGTGGATTATTTTAGTAGCAATGTATTCTCCTTATCCTAAACTAAAAATAATTTGGACTTATATTTATAGTTTATCAAGCAGGAAATTGTTTTAATATATGATCTACGTATATTGAAAACCAAATCATTATGTAATCATTATCAGAAGATCCACATTATTTGAACACACTATGCTGGTATAAAAACCAGTTTCCCCAAGGTGAAAAAAATAAGCCTAAGGCATTTTACCTGACACTAATATTATCATCCTCTTCCAAGAATGACCCAGCTTCTTGATTATAGAGAAAGTAAGTAAAAACACATTCTTTACCAATTTTGGGGACAACCCTCCCATTCCAAAGTAAAAGACTTTCAGCCCCTTCATTTATGCCTTGTAGCACTGCACATTTTCCTTTGCCTTTCCCTGAACAAAGATGAGAAACATACCAAAAAGCCACAGTGTACAAGCCTAACTCATGATTGTTTGGAAGATGAAGAGAAGGGTTCATCTTCCAAAAATGGAAAGGTTTAAATGTTGTCCTCAGAGGGACTAAGAAAAGGGAGGGGCAACAAGGGAAATGTACATCTATATATAATTAAAGCAAGAGTGAGAGCTATCAATTGATGTTCAACTCTATTAACATTTATGCCCATAAAGAGTAGAGCAATTTCTAATAACTCAGCATTGCCCGTAACCCACCTGGCCACAAAACTTCATTTTTACTGAATAAGGTTTGAAACATGATGCACAAAAATAACAAAGAAGAGCATCCTTCTATGTAAATCAAATATTGATCTTTTTCTTATTTGTATTAAATGCAGCTTCTTCTTTCATTTGAAATATGAACATATGGCAAGAAAACCCAAAGGTAAATAAAATGCAAATCACTACCTACACAACCACTTTTTGATTATTGCTCATTTTCTCCATCTCCCTTAAATTTTCAGAATGCTAAACAATGTCCCCAATTGAGACCCCAGCTAGCAGCCTTCTGGCATTGCTAACTTATCTTCATCAGATAGTTCTCTTTTGAATTGATTCTTTGCCCATAAGACCTTATTGATAATGAAGTTACAGATTTGTAGAATATATAAATGTTTATGTTTCTCATTTTTTCTCCAGAGTAAACACACACATATCTGTGCATTATTCTAAATCAATTAAACTTTCCACTTGCCAGCAAAAGTAGAAAAGGTCAAGCTCCTTTAAATAAAGGGTAATTAATATTTCCTTGCTGGATAAATGGGTGCTCAATGGTTAAAATTAATTTTCCTAAACAAGGGGATGAGTAACTATAAACGACATAAACAATATCAATAGTTTTACTCAGGAAATTACAATGACATTTCAATAAACACCCATCTCCTATAAGTGGGGGTGGGGCTGTGGGAAGAAGACAGCCATAGCATTTTTGTGGATCCAATATATAGGCATTTGAAAATGATGTAAACAAAACAATCAGAAATAGGAAAGCCTTTGGTAACATTTATTTCATTATATATATTATATACTATATATTATATATAAAATATATATATTATATACTATATATTATATATAAAATATATATATTATATACTATATATTATATATAAAATATATATATTATGTACTATATATTATATATAAAATATATATTATATACTATATATTATATATAAAATATATATATTATATACTATATATTATATAATATATATATATTAGACAGAGTCTTGCCCTGTCACCCCAGCTGGAGTTCAGTGGCGCAATCTCAGCTCACTGCAACCTCCACCTCCCAGATTCAAGCCATTCTCCTGTCTCAGCCTCCCAAGTAGGTGGGATTACAGGCACACACCACCACACCCAGCTAATTTTTGTAATTTTAGTAGAGATGGTGTTTTACCATGTTGATCAGGTTGGTCTAGAACTGCTGACCTCAAGGGATCCACCCACTTTGGCCTCCCAAAGTGCTGGAATTACAGGTGTGAGCACTGCCCCTGGCCAACATGTATTTCAAATATAGGAAAATCATAGCCACAACAGGTATTGACCTTGTGAAGATAAATTTCAAGTGGCAATATCTGATATACACAAGTTACGTAAAAAGAAGTCATGTTAAAATTAGTTTCTATGAATAGAAAATAGAAAACATTGATCTAATTGGTAAAATTGGTGATTTGAATTAGTTATGAATCTTAATCAAAGGAATGCAAAAATGTATTTTTCAAGTGATTAGTCATCTAGCCTAATTAATTATTATCTAATAAATGTTTTAATCAGTAGATAGGAAAAGTTCTGATGGGTTACAATTGGCTTTGTAAATAGGTGATTTTAAAATGCTTGAAACATTTCAACTATTTTTAACCCCAGCCCACTCTTACAATGTTTAAAATATACAATTTGCAGCCAAACCTGTTAGTTGAGATTTTCATTAAAAATATATTCTTAAGATATGCAAATAAGCTAGGCTAGCTTTCCTTGTTTTGTTACTCTCGGGATCCCTATACTGTTGTTAATGTAAAGTAAATGTGTTCAAAAATATGCCCTTTTACATTCTTTCTCTGCTCCCCCTTACATTTTTTTTTGTAGATTCTCTTTCTTTTACCTCTTGTGTTTATGCACAGTTAAATATTGATTCTGAAGATCCTCCTCAAAGCAGAACTTTGTTGCAGAAGAAAGCCTATGTAATTGTTCAGAAGACCTAAACTGAGTCCACCATTACTGCAGTTTTCTTGCACTCATGCAATTGTAGACTGAGAAAATTTGCATCTCGTTTTCAGATTTTCCTGAAACTTTTTTGCCAATTGAAGAATTCTTCATTTTATGAGTTAGTATCTTTGGAAGCCTGTTTTGTTTTTTGCTTTTTATTGATTTTTTAAATTTTTAACTTTTATTTTAATTTCATGGATACGAGTGCCAGTTTGCTACACAGGTAAATTTGTGTTATGAGGGTTTGTTGTACAGATTATTCCATCACCCAGGTATGAAGCATAGTATCCACTAGTTATTTTTCCTGATTATGTGCTTTCTCTCACTCTCTACCCTCCAAAAGGCCCCAGCTATATTGCTCCTCTCTGTGTGTCCATGTGTTCTCATCACTTAGCTTCTACCAATACGTGAGAACATGCGGCATTTGGTTTTCTGTTTCTGTGTTAGTTTGCTGAGGATAATGGCTTCCAGCTACATCAATGTCCCTGCAATGGAAATAATCTCATTCTTTTTGATGGCTGCATAGTATTCCATGTTGTATATGTACCACATTTTCTTTATCCAGTCTATCATGATGGGCATTTAGGTTGATTCCATGTCTTTCTACTGTGAATAGTGCTGCAGTGAACATATGTCTGCATGTGTCTTTATGATAAAATGATTTATGTTCCTTTGGTATATATGCAGTAATGGGGTTGCTGAGTTGAATGGTATTTCTGTCTTCAGGTCTTTGATTTCCTGATTGTCCAGCTCTCAGTCTCATCAGAATAACTGGACTACCCTCTGCTTCCTTTCACACTGTTGAGGATACCACTTTTTTTAATGTTAATAAACACACAAGCTCATATTTGGAATCCATGGAGACATAAAATTTAATTTTCTGTGGGTTCATTTCTTTTCTTCTCACTCTCTGTTTTTTCCCCCATGTTTTGGTTGCTATGTATGACAGATTCTATTTTTCAAAAATAGTCACAATATCTACCATCCCACATGCACTCCCAGAAAACTTGCCATTTACCAACAAAAGGTGGAGTGTATATGTGTGTATATGTATCTGTGTAATCAAACATGTTTCACTTGCTAAAATAACAATGTTGAATCAATAATATATATTATATATAAAACTATATATTGATTATATATTATAGATAAGTATGGTGTTTCCATCAACAGATGCTTTTTTCTTCTTTTAAAAATTGTGTGTGTGTATGTATGTGTGTATATGTACGTGTGTAATCAAACATGTTTCACTTGGTAAAATAATAATGTTGAATCAATATTAAGTGTGTTCTCCTAAAACAGTTCATACTGTTCTGCATTTGCAGTGCCAAATCACTACAGATTAAAAAGTCCTGCATCGTGGCACCAACTGAGATTATCTATCTATCTATCTATCTATACATATATATTATAACATTATACATATAACTTATATAACATATATACAATGACAAATATATATATAACATATATAACGTGTGTGTGTGTATATATATATATAATGACATATACATATATAATCTCTATATATGTTATTTTTAGCCAGTAAGTTTTTGGAAAGTTTATTTCACAACATTAAATAACTGAAATACTTTTTTGTTGTTTTAGGTGATGAATTTGGGGAAATTAAAAATTATTTCAGTAACCTCAGAAGTGCTTAATGTTAACATAGTCCAATTTGTAGATATTATTTACTGGTTAGCACTTTTGTATTTCTTTTAACTTTCATGCTATTTGGTTAATAATCTAATGCTAGAAAGGCTTTTGGATGTGGTTATAAAATACTTAATAATTTAGTACTTTAAACAGAAACATAGAATACAAAATATCAAATATGCAGGTAACTATTTTAAACAAAAATAGACACAGTAATGTAAGTTATAGAATTATATAATAGTGACATTTTCTTGGAGATACATAGATATATTGCTAGTAAATATCTAAATTTTATTATATTTAACTTTTAATGTTAGATACAAGTGATTTAGAAATTCAAATTTGTAATATGGTATAAATTGTTATTATATTGATTTCTTTGCAAGATTCCACTACAAATTGGACCAGCTCAGTCTGAGAATATTAAAAGAATAAAATAATTTTATATCTATATTTTCATTTTGGCAATAAAATAACTAAAATGTATATATTTTAACTATTATAACAAGAAAAGAAAAAATTCTGTAAAATGCATGGTTTAAGAGTTTTATGTTTTAGATCTAATAAAAGTGTTATGTGGAAAATATGTGAGAAGAACATAAGCGTTAAAAATCAAAAAGTTAAACCCTAGATCTGGCTAATAAATCCCTCAGGAAAATGACTGACAATGTTGCTTATAAAGCCATCATTTGGTTTTAACTGTGGGTAAACTGGTGAAAGTGAATTTAAAGATTTGGTTCTGCATACTGCTTGTTTCATATATATATACATATATGTGTATATATATATAGTACTACATATACATATGTATTATATAGCATATATCTATATATATAATACTAGTAAATGGTATTATTTACTACTTAGTATTAGGAGGAGAAGTTGTAAATATTGTTTTTAGGTCCATGTGAGCCTCACTTATATTTGAAGAAATATAAACCCAAGTTTGAACTTGTGGTTTATGTTACAGCAACATTCAAAAAAATGACTTTCAAATGTCTAACACCAGAAAGCAAAATCCATTGAAAAGTTCGAGTTGAAATTTTAAATATATTTTAACCTTTGCCATCTGTCTTAGCCACAGATCCCTAGAGAACAGAGGCTGATTCAAAGGCTTTCATGTGGATGCTTCCTTACAGTGCAATGCCAATAAAGCAGAAAGAAGGGAAAAGGGATGCAGGTAGAGAAAGAGGGGAAAAAAATCAAAGGAAGCACTTTAATGAGCTCATCAAAGCTTCTTGTGAAATGTGATTGTTTGTTCCATCTCTGTCTTCTGAGAAACCATAGGCCACAGGATTTACTGCTGGAGGAAGGGAGAAGAAATGATCATTTTGCTGCCTTTCACCCTCTGCTATTACTGCTCAAAGTCCCCACTGTGGGACACAGTTGCCAACACTCTGGGTTACATTTTTATGACTGTACATAAACATAGTTGACAATCTCTCCTTTTTCAGTTGGTGCCACGATGCAAGACTTTTTAATCTGTAGTGACTTGGAACTACAAACGCAGGAACAATATTAACTATTTCAGGAGAACACACTTATTATTGATTCCACATTACTATTTTACCAAGTGAAACATGTGTGATTACACACGTACACACACACACACACACACACACACATTTTTCAAAAGAAGAAGAAAGCATCTGTTGATGAAAACACCATATTTATATATTTTCTTCACTTAAAGGAGTATGTTTCAAATCTAAATATTTTTAACTTTCTCATAATTCTCACTTTCTCTTTTCCCAAAAAAGTTCATCATCAATAATATGTTTCAAGAAATTCCCCTTTGGTTACAAAATAATCCATGGTCAAAACATAAAATTTAGAATTATGAGATTCCGTGGCCACCCCAAATTAAAAGTTTTGGCATGGGACAGCTATTAAATTTTGTCTCCTAGTAATTTCAAGCTTCTTTTTATTAAAAATAAGAGGCAGGCACATTAAAACTTCATGATTAGTAAAATGGGTTTCCAAAGTGCTACTTGCAGAAGTCATGTTATTATTCAATTGATAATTCATGCGTTTCTCTATAAATATCAAGATACTTTAAAGGTGCAAACAGACTTATGCCCTTTAGCTCTAAAATATTATACAAAAAATTAATCCAAAAAGAAAAAATATAGGTAATTGGAATTTGAGATTTAAATCTTGTGCTTTTCAAAAGACAATGTTAAAGAAATGAAAATCAATTCAAACACTTGGAAAAGATTTGCCAAATATGCATGTGATAAACATTATATGTAAAAATAAATAAAGATTTCTTACAATTCTATCATAAGGTGACAAGTGTATTAGTCTGTTCTCACACTGCTATAAAGAAACACCCGAGACTGGGTAATTGATGAAGAAAAGAGGTTTAATTGACCCCCAGTTTTACATGGCTGGGGAGGACTCAGGAAACTTACAACCATGGAGAAAAGAAGCAGGCATATTTTACAGGGTGGCAGGGAAGAGAGAGTGCATGAGTGCAAGAGAGGGCAGGAAAAACTGGCTTAAACCACCTGATCTCAAGAGAACTAACTCACTCTCACAAGAACACATGGGAGGAACTGCCCCCATGATTCAATTACTTCCCACCAGTTCTCTCTGTCAACACCTGGGGATTATAATTCAAGATGAGATTTGAGTGGAGACACAAATCATTCTGCCCTGATCCCTCCCAAAGCTCATGTCCTGACATTTCAAGACCAATCATCCCTTCTTAACAGTCCCCCAAAGTCTTAATCCATTCCAGCATTAACTCAAAAGTCCAAGTCCAAAAGTCTTATCTGAGACAAGTCAAGTTCCTTCTTCCTAGGAGCCTGTAACATCAAAAGCAAGTTAGTTACTTCCAAGATACAATGGGTTTACACGCATTAGGTAAATACACACATTCCAAATGGGAGAAATTGACCAAAACAAAGGGACTATAGGCCCCCATGCAAGCCCAAAATCCAGTGAGGCAGTTATTAAACCTTTAAGCTCCAGCACAAAATCGTTTGACTCCATGTCTCACATCTAGGACATGCTTATGCAAAGGGTGGGCTTCCACAGCCTTGGGCAGCTTCGCCCCTGTGACTTTGTAAGGTACAGGGTACAGCCTGCGCCCTATCTGCTTTCATGGCGGGTGTGGAGTGTCTGCAGCTTTTCCGGGTGCATGGTTCAAGCTGTCAGTGGATCTACCATTCTGGGGTCTGGAGGATGGTGGCCCTCTTCTCACAGCTCCACTAGGCAGTGTCCCAGTGGGGGATCTGTGTTGCAGGTCCAACCCCGTATTTTCCCTTTGCACAGCCGTAGCAGAGGTTCTCCATGAGGGCTCCGCCCCTGTTGCACATCTCTGCCTGGATGTCCAGGTGTTCCCACATATCCTCTGAAGTCTACACAGAGGTTTCCAAACCTTAATTCTTGTTTTCTGTGCATTTAGAGGACCACAACATCTGGAGGCTGCCAAGGGTGGGGGCTTACACCCTCTTAAGCAATGGCATGAACTGTACTTTGGCTTCTTATAGCCATGACTGGAGCGGTGGGGATGTAGGGTACCAAGTCCTGAGGCTGCACATAGCAGGGGAACCCTGGACCTGGCTCAGTAAATCATTATTCCCTCCCAGATCTCCAGGCCTGTGATGGGAAGGGCTGCCACAAAGGTCTCTGACATGCCCTGGAGACATATTTCCCATTGTCTTGGCAATTTACATTTTGTTCCTCATTACTTATGCAAATTTCTGCAGTTGGCTTGAATTTCTCTCCAGAAAATGGGTCTTTCTTTTCTATCACATCATCAAGTGATCATTTTCCATAGTTTTATGCTCTGCTTCTCTTTTAAACATAAGTTCAAATTTCATATCATCTATCTCAAGTTCATAGTTACACAGATCTCTAGGGTAGGGGCAAAATGGTGCCAGTCTCTTTGCTAAAGCATAACAAGAGTGACCTTTGCTCCAATTCCCAACAAGGTCCTCATCTTCATCTGAGACCACCTCAGCCTGGAGTTCATTGTTTCATATGACTATCCATATCATATTTTGTTCAAAACTATTCAACACAGCTCTAGGAAGTTCCAAACTTCCCCACATCTTATCTTCTTCTGCTCCCTCCAAACTGTTCCAACATCTGCCTGTTACCCAGCTCCAAAATTGCTTCCACATTTTTGTGTATCTTTATAGTATCCCACTCCTGGTGCCAATTTCCTGTATTAATTCATTCTCAGACTGTTATGCAGAAATACCTGAGACTGGTTAATTTATAAAGAAAAGAGATTTAATTGACTCACAGTTCCACATCGTTGGGGAGGTCTTAGGAAACTTACAATCATGGGGGAAGGAAGCAAGCACATCTTACATGGCAGCAGGCAAGAAAGAGTGCAAGAGAGAGAAATAAAATCACCTTAGAAAATCATCAGGTCTCGTGAAAACTTACGCACTATCATGAGAACAGCATGGGGGTCACCATGCCCATGCTCTAATCACCTCCTACCCTGTCTCTCCCTTAATACCTGGGATTACAATTCAAGATGAGATTTTGGTGGTGACACAAAACCTAACCATATCAACAAACAACCTAACTACAAATGGACCAAAGTACTAAGCAGTCATGTTGCCAAAAAAGATATAAGAATGTTCAATAAGCTCATGAAAATTTGCACCTTATTATCCATTAGAGATATGTAAATTAAAACTATAATGCAGTACCACTGCATACCCATTGTAATGGCTAAAATTAAACAGACTGACAATAACAAATTTTAATAAGGATACCGAGGAAAAGAAACTTCTGTTTAGCATTACTGGGAATGCAAAATGGCACAGCCACATTGAAACAGTTTAGATATTCCTTATCAATAAGGTAAATACGTACTTACTTCATCACATAGTGGCCCCATTATTAGGTACTTACCTTAGACAAATGAAAACATTGATTCACATAAATAATATGAATGTTCTTAATGACTTTATTCATCATAGCTCCTGAAAACAGCCCAAATGCCCATCAACTGTTGAATGGATACATGTATTATGGTATATCTACATATATCTACATATCTATATAATTAAGAATTACTCAGAAATAAAACGTAATTACTGATGGTCAAAATAACATGAACGAAACTCAAAAAGTTTATACTAAATTGAAGGAACCAGATACAACAGACTATGTCATTTGAGCCCACATGGAAAATTCTAGGAAAGGCAAAAATCATAGTGATAGGAAGCAACATGTGGTTGCTAGAGTACAGGACTGGGAAAGATTTCGACTTAAAAGTATATGTGGGAACACTTAGGTAAGGGAAAGGTTTTGTTTCACGATTTTGATGATAGTTAACACAGCTACACATATTTATTATAACATGTCAAATTAGTGATTGTGTTTGATTAAAATCATACCTCGATAAAGCCAATTTTAAAAAATCAACAAAAGTAGTAAATTCTGGAGGAGAATATAAATTTGGCCAGGGACTTACTAAATTAGACATACTTAAATTAATTTTTTTAAGATTAATTACTTTAATTAATCACCTTTTAATATTTCTTTTTAATTTTCTATATCTAAGCTGATCATTTCTCTAAAGGACATAAAATACGGTTTCATATTTCAGTTGATTTACAGATAATTTTACATGGAGGATGGATTCTTACCGTTTTTCACTTATGATAATATTGCAGAATTTCCTTTTGGTGACGTAAAACCAGAAGAGGCAGGTTTCAGGCAAGATCCTCCATGCTATCTCACAGGCCAGACCACAGGCCATTACAAACTTGGTCTGGCAGGCCTCACTGAAGAAAGCTGCCTTCACCACACCAGATATGGTGCACAGCCAGTGCATAGCAGTCTCTAAAGAGAGCTGCAGTCAAAGACCTCACCTATTGTGTCTGGAATTGGTGGGTTCTTGGTCTCACTGACTTCAAGAATGAAGCCGCGGACCCTCGCGGTGAGTGTTACAGCTCTTAAGGTGGCGCGTCTGGAGTCTGTCCCTTCTGATGTTCAGATGTGTTTGGAGTTTCTTCCTTCTGGTGGGTTCGTGGTCTCGCTGGCTCAGGAGTGAAGCTGCAGACCTTCGCCGTGAGTGTTACAGCTCTTAAGGCAGCGCGTCTGGAGTTGTTCATTCCTCCCGGTGGGCTCGTGGTCTCACTGGGCTCAGGAGTGAAGCTGCAGATCTTGGCGGTGAGTGTTACAGCTCATAAAAGCAGCGTGGACCCAAAGAGCGAGCAGTAGCAAGATTTATTGCAAAGAGCGAAAGAACAAAGCTTCCACAGTGTGGAAGGGGACCCGAGCGGGTTGCCACTGCTGGCTTGGGCAGCCTGCTTTTATTCTCTTATCTGGCCTTACCCACATCCTGCTGATTGGTAGAGCCAAGTGGCCTGTTTTGACAGGGTGCTGATTGGTGCCTTTACAATCCCTGAGCTAGATACAAAGGTTCTCCACGTCCCCATCAGATTAGTTAGATACAGAGTTTCCACACACAGGTTCTCCAAGGCCCCACCAGAGCAGCTAGATGCAGAGTGTCGATTGGTGCACTCACAAACCCTGAGCTAGACACAGGGTGCTGATTGGTGCATTTACAATCCCTGAGCTAGACATAAAGGTTCTCCAAGGCCCCACCAGAGCAGCTAGATACAGAGTGTCGTTTGGCGCACTCACAAACCTTGAGCTAAACACAGGGTGCTGATTGGTGTGTTTACAAACCTTGAGCTAGATACAGAGTGCAGATTGGTGTATTTACAATCCTTGAGCTAGACATAAAGGTTCTCCACGTCCTCACCAGAGCAGCTAGATACAGAGTGTCGATTGGTGTACTCACAAACCTTGAGCTAAACACAGGGTGCTGATTGGTGTATTTACAATCCCTGAGCTAGATATAAAGACACTCCACGTCCCCACCAGACTCAGGAGCCCAGCTGGCTTCACCTAGTGGATCCCGCACCAGGACTGCAGGTGGAGCTGCCTGCCAGTCCTGCGCCCTGCGCTGGCATTCCTCTGCCCTTGGGTGGTCCATGGGACTGGGCGCCGTGGAGTAGGGGGTGGTGCTCGTCGGGGAGGCTCGGGCCGCACAGGAGCCCATGGAGTGGGTGGGAGGCTAAGGCATGGCTGGCTGCAGTTCCCGAGCCCTGCCCGGCGGGAAGTCAGCCAAGGCCGGGTGAGAAATCGAGCACAGCGCCGGTGGGCCAGCACTGCTGGGGGACTCAGTACACCCTCCGCAGCCACTGGCCCGGGTGCTAAGTCCCCCATTGCCCGGAGCCAGCAGGGCTGGCTGGCTGTTCTGAGTGCGGGGCCCGCCAAGCCCACTCCCACCCGGAACTCCAGCTGGCCCCAAGCGCCGCACGCAGTCCCGGTTCCCGCTCGTGCCTCTCCCTCCACACCTCCCTGCAAGCTGAGGGAGTGGGCTCCAGCCTTGGCCAGCCCAGAAAGGGGCTCCCACAGTGCAGTGGGGGGGCTGAAGGGCTCCTGAAATGCCACCAAAGTGGGAGCCCAGGCAGGGGAGGTGCCGAGAGCAAGCGAGGGCTCTGAGGACTGCCAGCATGCTGTCACCTCTCACTATCATCCCTGCTAGCCCTGCTCTTAAGCATATACGTCTGCATATGTGGCCTAGGCACCTCCATTCCAAGGTCTACTGTTTGTGGCCCCCACAGTTGAGGCCTTTCTCAGGTGCCTCTGCTGAGAACTCTTTGTCTGATATCCATGAATACCATTTTCACTTCTCAGTATTTGTCTGCTTTTGGCTTTTTCCCCTGACCTTATTCTTAGCCTTTGGGTAGAGAAAACATGAGGAGTCTTTTGTTCGGGGTGAGATGACTCTTCCAACTCCACTGTCTGTGTTGAAGTAAAACCTTTACCTGATGCCATTTCATGGGGAGAATAGAACATTAGGGGAGCTGGTACCTTCTTTCTGGCTTCCTGGGTCCACGATTGAAATAAGTGAATAGAGCCTTGAACTGTTATTTTCAGTTTGGCTTATGGCCCTAATTGACTGCCTCAACACTTGGCAGCTCTCAGCTCTTGATAAAACATAATTTAATATAAATAAAAGATAAATACTATCAAAAATGTATGCAGACAGACAAACATTAAGGATCTGTAAACCAAATGGTTGAATTTGTTAACAATTCTATAGCTATTTTTTTCTTCCCACAAATTTCCATTGTACCTCTAATGGTGTCATGGTAATTGGATGGAAGTCATAGCCATTTGCACACTTTCTTAAGTATATTCTTCAGTGACTGGAATTGTCTAGAATCTAAAGAAATTATACAATAGAACATGTTTTTTTAAGTAAATAGAAAAAATACTATTATAAAAAGTAAATGTGCATAAATTAGACGGCCCCTCCTCAAAACCATGATTCCTTAATGTTTGTAAAAAAGTGTGTATATATTTTTATTAGTATTTTTACAAATACTGATCCAAGGTTTTTGAAATATTTGTCGCAAATGAGTTCAAAGTTTATTATAGCCCTTATTTAATAATATCAAATTAAAAGCAGTTGGCAGATAGGCATTTTTACTACCCGTTTTAATAGACAACTTAGGCAATTTAAAAGGAAAACATCATAATTAATTTTAAAAACACTTTAACTCTACCAGAAATATGTGAATAAGTATCAAAAGAAAGCTATTAGAATGATTCCTTTTCACCAAAAGGCTACAAAAATTCCTACTGATATTGAAACAGCTACTGAATGGTCAGCAATTTTCTCATATTGCCAAATATTATTGCAAGTGATCCATACTGTGACAACTCCTTTGTATTGAGAAGATCTTTAGGGAAACCAAAAAAATTGAGTGCAGATTTATGCAGATTTCTTCTTCTCCGGTCATGTAATTGCTTAGGGAAAAAAAGCTGTAATACCACATTCAGTAGTTAAATATCCAATAAAATTAGTCCATGGAGCTACGTTGTAAGGTATGGTATTATACATTTCCATATAGGCCACCTCTCAAGTGTTCGGGATTATTTTAATTTCTCTCAGAACCATTATGAAAAAGGTATAAGAAAATAGTTGAAAATTTGAGATGAAAACTCTGCAAGTCTCTTCAATATGACAGTTCCATGTTACTTTTAATGGATTTGTTGTTCCCTAGCTACTTTACTTCTAGCAATAATTTGGATATTTATTTTCTAATTAAATTTTGACTTTAGAAATGACTTATACACATTTAATGTAATAATAAAGCTCTTTACAGTTTTGAAAATATTCCAAATTTTTCCCTTCATTGGAAGATTTTTCAATTAACACCTAGAGCAAAATTTTAAGAATTATATAATTAGAAAAATTCTGATTACTTCAGGAAATAATGAAGTCAAATTGTTCAAGCCGTTACAAGTTATATTTATTAAAGTTCATGGATAAAAATGTTGTTTTGAATTCAGATTGCTTAATATGGCCTGTAGAATTTGATGTATGGGTGTATTACATAAACTTATGCTTGAAATGATTTTTCTAAGTGTCAATCTTGCCTGACAGCTCCAAGGAAGCTGAAGAAATTAAGAAGCAACATGATATTCCTTAATAAATAAATCCATAAGACAACACCAAGCAACCAGAATGAGAAAGGATGCAGATAAGAGCAAAGACATGGGGGTCATGCATGGGTGGCAGCATGGGTGGCATGCATGGGTGGCACCCATGGGTCATGCATGGGTGGCTGCATGGTCTTGTCTTCTATTTTGATTTAGATACTTTGAGAGTAGTCTTGATTCCCCATTTCTTAAGTATGAATAGTTATGCTTACGTAATAAAGGTCTAATTGTAATTAACCTTACAATTTAAGCCTTAGAATGTGGTAAATTAAGGAAGACTCTTCATTTATACTTTGCATGCTTTAAAAAATCATGTACATATATTTTGTAAACTTTGTTTATGTCAGACTCTCTTAAACACAAATTATTTCATGGTCTTTATACCAACACCATGTAAAGGAGAAGACTTTGACTCAATAACAACAGCAAAACTTAAAAAGAAAACCTGAAGGCTTGTGTCTAGCGGTTTTATCGGTTTCATCTTATGCATCCAACTCAATAGCAAAAGACATAGAGGTTCTGTGTTTCCTTGCTTATATTATTATACATATATATAAAATATGTAATTATTGTATATATAAATATGTAAAACCCCACAAAAACCCTTTCACATCCTTCACACATGTGATAAACCTCTGAGAGGTTTATCACTGGACATTCTTTCGTAATTCCAATTAGTAATTCTAATGAGAAATTGCCAAGTAACAGCCTCTCCAACAATGAACTAAATCAATGAATTCTGTTTCTAAGCAGGTTATGTGAACCTTTTCCTTTTCACAAATAAAAGCTTCTCTTTACCCTTCCCTCACCAAATGCACTGGTAGCTTGCCATTCTGTGCATTTTGGATTATAATTCTCATTTCTCATTTCCTAGTAAACGCAACATATTTTGGGAAAATTTTCTTTAGTGACTTTTTAGGTTGACACTGGTTACTCTATTTAGAACCTCAAAAAAACTTCTAGGCACCAAACAAATGAAATGAGGAAAAGAAAGGGCTCTTTATCTGTCAAGTCTGTTAATCCCATTACTTAATTCCCATAACAAGAAGAACATTAACAGTGATAACCATTATTGAGTATCTTCAAATTTAGTAAGCACATGAATATGAATATTTCCATTGTAGAATATTTTTTATCTATGTACTTTTTCTCTAATTCCAATTTTAAATTTGTCATGTAGGGCATCTGTGATTGAATTTATTTATTAAATGAATGTCTTTATCTTCTTTTAAATTTTACTCCAGATAAAATTTAAAGTATAAAATTACTTTAACCACATTTTACACAAAATTTTTAGGGTCATTATAAGAACTTATCAGTTTCTATAGACTTAGCAGTTTCTATAGAAGTTTCTACAGAAACTTACCAGTTTCTATAGAAGTTTCTATAGAAGAAGTTTCTACAGAAACTTACCAGTTTCTATAGAAGTTTCTACAGAAACTTACCAGTTTCTATAATGGCCCTAAAATTTTCTGTAAAATGTGATTAAAGTAATTTTTTTATCTCAAGTCAATTCTTTGGATTCACATGGACAACAAAGATGCTTCTTTCTGCATTAATAAACCTATGTAATGCATATTAAGTAGTGTTTACCTAAGTAGATTTTAAGCCTAAATCTCAACATCATTACATAAAGTCTCAAAGGCTCTTAAATATAACACTATCAAAGCTCCTTGACTGCTTCATTGTTAAGAAGATAATACTTCACCTCAAACACTTTCCTTGAGTTTTATTTACATATTTTATAAGAGAAAAAGACAGCAAAGAAGGATAAGGCTAGCTGAATCTCAGTGGAGATTCCCAAAGTGCCCTTGGTTTTCCTGACAGCTTCAAGTGAGGTTCAAATCTATTTAGTGTGCTAAACTAATGCAAAAAATGAACAGCATTAACATTCTAGCTCTGGGTTAGAAGCTCATAGGAAAGCAGAGATTTATCAAAAGTGATAGACATGTGTCTCTGCCAGACTGGATAGTAAAATTGGATAATAACTCAGTTAGGGAAACAATATTTAATGTGGTATGCTTAGTAGTTTCTTGAGTATAAACTACCAAAGGATCTTTAGAAATCAGACTTTCATTTTGACAAGAGTGTATTGCCTCAACACCTACTGTCTTGCTAGTCATCAAAATAAGGAATTTAGTAGCAGTGTTTAAATCTGTATCTAGTATTCAACACTCACTAAGAATTCACCCAGACGGTACGTAGAAAATGGCCTCTAATATTCCCAATTGTTTGATAGCTTTAGCGATAAATTAAAATGAAATCTGATTTAAATAAGTATTAATTAAACAACTTGAAATGCTCTATGTTTACATTCTGATATGACTTGCACATCACTTTTCTAAAGGTCTTTTTCCAAATTTTATACACCTGAAAAGATAGTCTTATAGTTAAGGCGATGAACATTTCCAGTAAAGATTGTTTCAATATTAAAGCTGTCAGGGAAACATAAGGGCAATCAGGGACCTTGATTAATTAATGCTTGCAACTGGGATCAAATTGTATAGGTCAGCTTCTCCAAATATTTCAGGGTTGATAAGAACTTAGGACTACTAATAAATGAAGAGTGAGTGACATCAAATTAATGATGACTTTAAAGCCGCTGGGGTATTGAACTCATCAGTTGAATGCATCCTTAATAAGAAAAACAGCAAAGAGGAATCTATGCAATTAGAAGCGGTATGCTTGCAATAAAACCAACTATTGACACCAACAGACATAGGATATTTTATTGGAACTTAGGCACCTTGTTAAATGAATTATAAGAACCGCTATTTAAAAAATAGAGAAAATCAGTATGGCAAGACTACAAAAAACATATTTTAAATATTTTAATAATCTTCATTGTAGTTCTAAGTATTAGAAAAGCATCAGATATCATCTGGAAACAAAATAGGCATGAAGCAAAAGGAAATATTTAATACCAACTTGATTCAAGAGAACATTGGACTAAATTAAAGTTGTTAGAGATAAGAATTAAGTTTGAATCTGAATACTATGATATTGTTTACAAGTTGTTTCAAGATCTGATGAAATCTTCCCAAACCAGTCACATCTCTCTTACCATCATCCCCGCTTTAATAGCCCCATATACACTGCGCTCCAGAAAGTCTAATCATTTGGTTCCCCAAACTAGCTTATATTGCCTGATAATTTCCCCCTCTATTTTTCTTTCATTTAACTAAATCATATAAAACTTTGGTTCTTAGTTTAGATGACAGTCTGAGGATATTTCTCTGAATTTCTCTTCTGGCTAAGAATATTTTTGTGTGCTTCCTTACCACTATGTATGTTTCATTGTTGTCCTTATCATTTTGCCTGAGCTGTCTATCTCACTAGATACTTAGAGGAATAAAACCTGTCTCTTTTGTGTACCATTTCATCTCAGCATCCAGCAGAGTTCTTAGTAAACATTTACTGAGTATATGAATGGACTCAAGAGACTATTAAGCTTCTTTGTTTGGAATGTTAACAAATTACATTTAGGAAGTAATACTAGAATAGCTCATAGGAGCCTTACCTGAACTCCTATTTCTCAATATCTGCTGTAGAGCAGTTTCATAGGTCAACACCCATGGGCCACCAATATAAAAATCACCAGAGACATTGTTAAAATATCTAAGTCCTTGGATTCCTCCAAATAACTTCTGAGGTAGAATGTCTGGAAATAGAATTAGGAGATTTCTAAACACACACAAAAAGGAACTCTGCTGAGGAGAAAGCACGGCAAAAATGAGTTTTTATTGACTGATACATACAGAATTTCCTCTATACCATCATTACACAAAACTGTAGGGTTAAAAATTCTTAAATTATAGACCCATAGCAGAATTTTCTACACAGAAAAAATATGTAAATGTAAATATTTTATACATAATATGTAAGTATTATGTAAAGATATTTAATAAATTTACCATCAAATTTCATTAAGCTGCATAAAGTAATATTTCTAAAAGCAACAGAAACAAAGTATAGAGTAAGCAGATAGATACACTAATCCTTATGGATACTCACTGCATTGCCAGACATGATTTATCTACTTCTATATCAATCTGAAAGTTAGTAGAATGAAATATTCTACTAGTGTGCTAGTAAAAAAAAAGATGAGCTTATATTTGCTTCAGATCAGTTGTTGAAGGACACTATGATGAGATGTTACTGGGTGTGAAACAAGATCAAGATCAAGTCTAAGGTCCAGGCTTGACATGTGTAACAGTGCTTTCGTTATTGGTGAGGGAGGAAGACTTACCCAGCTTCACCCCCATCCTCACTTAAAAACACTTAAAAATAAAAGTTTTCATCTCCTTAACTTATAAGAATATCTTTTCAGGTGGATAAAATTTGCAAAGAAACCTTTCGAAAAGTGATGTGCAACCCATATCAGAATGTAAACAGAGCATTTCAAGTTGCTTAATTAATACTTCTTTAAATCAAATTTTATTTTAATTGATGGCTAAAACTATCAAACAATTGAGAATAGTAGAGGCCATTCTTGCATGCCATCTGGATGAATTCTTAGTGGGTTTTGAATACTAGATATAGATTTAAACACTGCTACTAAATTCCTTATTTTCATGACTAGCTTTTCGGTTTTTCTTCAAATAACACCTATTAAACTATTTCGTATAAAAGCAATTCTTAGGGATTGTTTTACAACTCTTAATTGCTAACTTAAGCAAGGTATGTGAGAAAGAAAATAGCTAGTAAATACTGTTACAATTGTGACACCAGTGCACCCTAATTTGCCTGTAAGTCTGATTTATTCCTAATCCCTAATATAATTATTAATCGCACCTCTTTTTATTCTTAACAGTGCCCCAGTTTAAATAATGAATTGTATGACAACCAAATTTTAAATAGCATTGGTAAGTGGCATGAGTCCTGTAAGAGTTTTTAGAAAGAAAATACTACCTTTCATTAGTAAAGTTTTTGGATTCTATTAAATTGTTGGAAAAAGACATTATATTACTAAGATACTGATAGAAATTATTTTTAAACAAACATCTCTGAATAGATCAAGATATCTGGAAAAACTCACGAAAACAAGTAACAAAAAATGTATACTATCCTATGTCTGAAAACTCTTCATATTATCCCACTCAAAACCATTCAACACGCCCTTTCTCAACTCCCTTTCTCACTTTCTGCAGTTGGGCAAATAGTATCTGGAGCAGTGTACAGACTATTAGATTAGGTAGCAAATTTCAAACTTGTGCCAGTGTTGGAAAGAAATTACTTTTCACCTCAGGTTTTAATACTAAGAACAATTTAATACTGGGAAACAGAAAACAAAATAAAGAAAAATAATTCCAAGTAATGAGAGAAATTTCCAGGTAACACTCAGTTTAGTTACTTTTTTTTCCAGCTGAGGCCAGGGAGAAATATAAAGTCTCTCTCACGGTAACCTAAGAAGATAGTTTAGGGAAACCATTTGCTGATATTTTGAAAATTACACTTCCAGCTTCTGGTAACATTCAAATACGGTCACTCCTCAAGCATTTGTACAGATATTTTGCTTGGGAGGCAACTGCAATAATCCCCTCTAACGTTAGAATCTAGTCTCTGCCAAGGAAAGTTTGAGATTTAAAAGGTTCATTTGAAATACATTTATGTTTGCTAAATAACACAATATGAGTAACTTATTTTAAATGTAACTTTATATAAATATTGAAAATTACTCATCTATCAATTCTGTAGCGATATGCTTTGGCTTAATAACAGTAAAACACCCATTATCTGGTTTATCCAATTTGAAAAGTGTACTACTTTAAATTTTTCTGTTTCAATACTTTTGCTAGGCAAGGCCTATACTAAAACAGAACGCTGACTAATACCTATCCATTAGCAATTTTCTTATATGTATACAGTCCTACACAGCATAGTGACATTTCATTCAATGACAGATGGAATATAGGATGGTGGTTACATAAGATTATGATGAATCTGAAATGTTCCTTTCACCTAGTGATGCCATAGCTCTCCTAACAACATAACCCAACACATTACCCAGTTGTTTCTGGCGATGCTGGTGTAAAAAAACCTACTGTGCTGTGAGTCATATAAACGTATAGCACATCCAATTATGTAGAGTTCATAATACTTGATAAAAAAGACTATGTTACTAGTTTATGTACTTACTATGCTATGCTTTTATCATTATTTCATAGTGTACTCCTTCTACTTAATTTTTAAAAAGTTAAATGTAGGACAGCCTTAGGAAGGTCATTCACAGAATATTTCAGAAGAAAGCATTGTTATCATAGAAGATGACAGCTCTATGCCTGTTACTGCCGTTGAAGACCTTCCAGTGGTACAAGATATGGTAGTGGAAGACAGTAATATTGGTGATACTGACCCCCTTGTATGCCTAGGCTAATGTGTGTGTTTATGTCTTAGTTTTTTACAAAAAAGTTTACTAAGTAAAGAAATAAATATATAAAAAAATTAAAAAGCTTACAGAAAAGGATATACAAAATGAAAATATTTTTGTATAGCTGTATAATGTGTTTGCAGTGTTTATTTGTTTGTTTGTTTGTTTAGAGACAGGGTATTGCTCTGTCACCCAGGCAGCTGGGTTGCAGTGGTGTGATCATAGTTCACTGTACCTGGAACTTCTGGAATCAAGAGATTCTCCTACCTTAGCCTCCCAAGTACTAGAACCACAGGTGTGCACTACCACATCCAGCTAATTTTTAATTTTTTGTAGAGATGAAGTCTCGCTGTGTTGCCCAAGCTGTGCATTTGTGTTTTAAGCTAAGTATTATTACAAGAGTCAAAAAGTTTAAAAAATTTTAGAGCATAGAAAGTAAAAAAGTTACAGTAAGCCGAGCTTAATTTATTATTGAAGAAAAAATATTTTCAATAAATTTAGTGTAGCCTAAGTTAATATTGTTTATAAAGTCTACCTTAGCATACAGCAATGCATGAGGCCTTCACATTCATTCACCACTCATTCACTGATTCACCCAGAGTAAGTTCCAGTTCTGTAAGTTCCATTTATGGTAAGTTCCCTAAACAGATAAAACATTTTTTAAATTTTTATACAGTATTTTTACTGTTCATTTTCTATGTTTAGGTATGTTTTGATATACAAATACTTACCACTGTGTTACAGTTATCTACAGTATTCAGTCCTTCAACATGCTGTCTACGTTCATATTCTTAAAGCAATCTTCTATACCATATTGCCTAGGTGTGTAGTAGGCTATAACATCTAGCTTTGAGTGAATATGCTTTCTGATATTCACACGATGATGAAATCGCTTGATGCATTTCTCAGAACAAATTGCCATGATTAAGTCATGTATGACTATTCGTGTAGCTAATACAGACATACCTTGTTTGATAACACTTTGCTTAATGATATTTCACAGATATTGCATTTTTTACAAATTGAAGATTTGTGACAACCCTGCATTGGGAAAGTCTATCAGCACTGTTTTCCAACAGCATGTGCTCCCTTTGAATCTCTGTGTCACATTTTGGTAATTCTCAAAATATTTTAAACTTTCATTATTATTATTATTATCTGTTATGGTAATATCTGATCAATAATCTTTGCAATTATTATTGGAATTGTTTTTGGGTACCATGAACCACACCCATTTAGGATGGCGAACCTGCTCAATAAATATATGCGTTCTCATTCCTCCACTGGCTGGCCATTTCCCCATTTCTCTCACTCATCTCATTCAGCCTCTCTACTTTCTGAGACACAACAATATTGAAATTGGGCCAATTAATAATCCTACAGTGGCCTCTCGCCTCTAAGTGTTCAAGTAATAGAAGAGTCATATGTCTCTCATTTTAAATAAAAAGTTAGAAATGATGAAGCTTGGTAAGAAAAGTATGCCTAAAGCTGAGGTAGTCCAAAAGCTAGGACTCTCGTGTCAACAGTTAGCTAAATTGTGAATGCAAAGGGAAAGTTCTTGAAGGAAATTGGAAGTGCAATTCCAGTGAACATAGGAACTAAAAGAAAGTGAAACAACCTTATTGCTGATATGGAGAACATTTTAGTTGTCTAGATATATCAAACCAGCTACAAAGTCCCTTAAGCCAAAGCCTAATCCAGAAAAAGATTTTAACTCTCTTCCATTCTATGAAAGCTGAGAGAAGTGAGGAGGCTGCAGAGGAAAAGTTGGACGCTAGCAGGTGTTGGTTCACAAGGTTTAAGGAAAGAAGTCATCTGACAACTTAAAAGTTCTGCCTGAAATAATAATGCTAATGTAGAAGTTACACCAAGTTATACAGAAAATCTAGCTAAGAAAATGAAGGTGGCCACAACAGATTTTCAATGTAGACAAAACAGCCTTATATTACAAAAAGATATCATCTAGGACTTTCATATCTCAGGAGAAGTCAATGCTTGGCTCCAAAGCTTCAAAGGACAGCCTAACTCTCCTGTTGGGGGCTAATGCAGCTGGTGACTTTAAGGTGAAGCCAATGCTTATTTTCCCTTCCAAAAATCCTAGGACCCTGATAATTATACTAAATTTATTCTGCCTGTGCTCTATAAATAGAGCAACAAAGCCTAGATAACAGCACATTTGTTTACAGCACGGTTTACTGAATATTTTAAGCCCATTGTTGAGGCTTACTACTCAAAATAAAAAATTCCTTTCAAAATATTACTAACATTGACAATGTACCAGGTCATCCAAGAACTCTGATTAATATGTATAAAGAGATTAATGTTTTCATGCCTGCTAACACCAGACTTATTCTGCAGCCCATGAATCAATGAGTATTTTTGACTTTCAAGTCTTATTATTTAAAAAATATATTTAATAAGACTATAGCTGGCACTGACAGCAATTTTTCTTATGGGTCTGGGCAAAGTAAAGTGAAAGCTTCCTGGAAAGAATTTATCATCTAGATGCCATTCAGAACATTCATGATGCATGAGATGAAGGCAAAATATGAACCTTAACAGGAGTTTGGAAGAAGTTGATTCTCACTCTCATAGAAGACTTTGATTTCAAAACTTCAGTGGAGAAAATAGCTGCAGGTATGGTAGAAATAGCAAGATAAATAGAATTAGAAGTGGAGCCTAAAGATGTGACTAACTTGCTGCGATCTCAGGATAAAACTTGAAAGAAAGTTTTTCTTATTGATGTGCAAGGAAGGTCATTTTTTGACATGGAAACGACTCCTGGTGAAGATGCTGTGAACAATGTTGAAATGACACAAAATATTCAAAATACATCATAAACATGGTTAATAAATCAGCAGCATTTAGAGAGGATTGATTCCAATTCTACCATGTGTAAAATGCTATCAAACAGCATCGCTTGCTACAGAAAAATCTATTATAAAAGGAAGAGTTAATTTACGTGGCTAACTTCATTGTTGTTTTACTTTGAAAAACTGCCACAGCTACCTCGACCTTCAGCAACCACCAATCTGATCAGTCAGCAATCAAGATCAAGGTAACACTCTCCACCAGCAAAAAGGTTATCACTCATTGAAGGCTCAGATGATGGTTAACCTTTGTCCAGCAATAAAATATTTTAATTCAAGTATGTACATTTTTCTTTTATACATAATGCTATTGCACACTTATGAGGCTACAGTATGGTGCAAGTAAAACTTTTATATGCACTGGGAAACAAAAAAATTATAATTGACTTTATTGAAATATTTGCTTTATTGTGTCTGGAACTGAACCTACAATATCTTTGATGTATTCCTGTGTCTATTAAGTCATTTGATGTGTCTGACATTTTTCTAACTTCTTTATAGGTCCTATCTTATTTAATCCTGACATACACTAAGAAGTTAGCATTATTATATTTCCGATTTTAAAGACAAATAAACTGAAGCATGAAGAGATTGAATTGTCCCAGAGCAGTCAAGCTATGTTAAAGCTAGAATTTTGACACTGTAGATTATACAGCAACTGCTGTATTATGTTGCTCTTTGCTGACGTTTCCTTAACAAATAGTCATTCTGTTTGTACTTTCCACTGATTATTCCACTCCTTGAATAGATTCATTCTTGCATTTTATACTCCAAGAATTATAAATTAGTTAATGGTGCTTACATTAGGAATGGGATGTAGATGATTACTTATGTTTCATTAGCACTCCAGTAAAAAAGAAAAAAGGAAGAGTTTCATCTTTACAAATACAAGAAATTGCTAATGAATCATTATCTGCTGTACCCTACTTTCATTCTGTCAGTATAAACTTCCTGAGTTTTTCTTTCAAAGAGCACAGATCCTGGCTATAAAGAAGACATATGGGACATATCTACTTGTTATATTATAGAGAGGAGCATCAGATATTATCTTAAGAAAAACTACCTCTAACAGGGACTCCAAACCCGACTGATGAATAGAACCCAGAACAAAATGGCCATTGTGTTCCTGGTTGTAGGCTAATAAATCTCAACTGGTATTTTAGCTTCAGTGACCAGGAAATAATAGGGAATGGTGGAAAGTGTGGCAAATCAGAGAATATATGTCTTGTCTAAAGGGTCAAGCATGATGAAACACAGGAACAATGGTTTGATTGCTTCTAAAGGGACATCCAATATCCAGGTTATTATGTGCAATATGATTTGTAATTGTAGGTAATAGGTACAGTTTAAAAACACTTGCAAGCCAAAAATAAAACAAATAAACCAAAAACAGTCTGTGGTCCATATTCAGTATATACTCTCAGTTTAACCTCTGGTCTGTCACATATACTACACATGGAGAAGGACTGAAATAATTGCAGTTGCTATTATACATGGCTCTTTTTCTTCCCCTTGTCGTATATCCTTGAAGAAATGTATAAGATGAAAGGCTAATATTTACTAAACAAACATACCATGAATACTTGCTCAAATGTTTCTGAGATTAGGCAAGTTACTGGGGATTAAAACTATTATATGTATTTTATATAATCTTAGTAGAAAAATACTAATGCAATCAAATAATTACAATTCTGCATGCATAGTTTGTGTAGTACTTTTTAGAGTACTAAGGGAACAGAAATGAAGAAGTGACTGTGTGTGGCTGATTACCAGCCGGTGATATTTTGGGTCTTGATTAAATCAGTGGGAGTTTGTAAGACAGATGAAATTATTGGCTAAGTAAATTAACATACAGTGATATGGTTTAAAGTGCCTGAAATCTTCAAACCAAGCCATTTGGTTTTCAATGATATTGTGGAGCAATCAGAGAGAAATGCCCACAGATAACACTAAATAATATTAGCACCAAACCTACCTTTGAGAATCTTAATTACATTTTTTTTTTTTGAGATAGGGCCTTGCCCTGTCACCCAGGCTAGAGTGCAGTGGCCAGACCTTGGCTCACGGCCTCCTCTCTTCTAAGTTCAAGCAATTCTCCCACCTCAGCCTCCCAAGAAGCTGGGATTACAAGAGTGTGCAATCACACCCAACTAATTTTTGTATTTTTAGTAGAGACAGGTTTTTGCCATCTCCTGGCCTCAAGTGATCTTCCCGGCCCAACCTCCCAAAGTGCTGGGATTATAAGGGTGAGACACCATGCTCCACACCAGGCACTAATTTTTCTTAAACCATGTTGACATAAACACCAATTTCTCTTGCCATTTAACTTGGGTAATTACCATAAACTCTTAGAGAGCTTATCATGATAACATTTAGGAAATGATTACTGAAATCTGATGTCCAGAAATAATCTTATTCATATATTATAGTTCAAAAAGCAATCAGTACAGAAATGTCTTTAGTTGCTAAAGAGCTGCAACATCTACTTACATAATTCTAATGAAAGAAATCTGTCTGCTTCTCTAGAATTCAGTTTGATTAGACAACTCTAATTTCCAGAAAGCTTCTTATTGCATTTAGTTTAAGCCTGCCCTCATGAAAGCACTGTTTATCGGTCTTAACGATCTTTCTTCTAGAATGGTACAAAAGAGTTTTTAAATTATTCACATGGCAATTCCTAAAATATTTGAAAATAGCTATCATTGCTTTTTGTATTTCTATCCCAGGCTGAAGATAGCTCCTTCAAATATTACTTATTTAATGTGATTTCCAGAACTCCATGGATCAGTTATCTTTACTCAATTTGATCATTCTAAATAAAACCCCTAACTCCTACTGACCACCTTATTATTGTTCATGTTACGATTGAAAGTGGAAAAGGATAAGGGAAGGTGAATGCACAATTGTCCTTGAGGCTGGAAAAGTAACACAAACCATATGCTGTCCACAATTTAAGTCAGGAGTGGTATTTAAGCATATGGTTCTACATATTTGGTTTATATTAGAAATGGACATGTGAAAAAAGTTCGTTAGGAATCTAATATTGTTGCCCAGTGTGCCACAATGTGTGTTTATTAAGGCTGCCCCCTGCCTTTTTTGCATGTCCTTTGTTTTATGTTTTATTTTTATTATTGTATTTCAAGCTGTTCTCCTCAATGCAAACAAAAAGGTATTTATCATTATTGTGTTACTTATAGTCTTTTCCTTTTTTTTTTTTTTTGAGATGGAGTTTCGAGCCCAGGCTGAACTGGAGTGCAATGGCACCATCTCGGTTCACCACAACATCCACCTCCTGGATTCAAGCGATTCTTCTGCCTCAGCCTCCCAAGTAGCTGGAATTACAGGCATGCGCCACCATGCCCTGCTACTTTTGTATTTTTAGTAGAGACAGGGTTTCTCTATGTTGTCAGGCTGGTCTCAAGCTCCTGACCTCAGGTGATCCGCCTGCCTCGGCCTCTCAAAGTTCTGGGATTACAGGCGTGAGTCACCACGCCTGGTGGTGTTATTTATAGTCTTATAGGTTATTCTGAGGAAAGCAGTGTGTCAGACATTACACTAATGTGGAACCTGATAGATTACCATTAGATAAAATTACAAAAATCTTTGTTAAATCTTTCACATACAATCATAAAATGGTATTAGCAGGTTTAAAACATAAAAACTATATAAATAATTAAAAAAATTATAAATATTGGGTGAAAAAAATGATTCCTTATTGAGATGGAACTTTTGCATATTGTGGAAAGGACAGCGACCATAAAAGTAAAAATAAACAATTATCCACAATTGCTAAAAACAGGGAAGGAGACCAAATGCTGAAGCAGATCAGATGTGCTGAAATCAGGAGCAGACGTAGAAGAAATGCAGAGAATAAAAGTTCCAATAATCAATACAACTGGCAACAAATATTGCTAAGAAATAGACAAGATTTAAAAGAAGAAAAACAGCATCACTGAAAGAAAGAAACTTGGAAAGAATGCTTTTATTTCATGACTCTAATTTATAGTAACCCTCTTCCTCATCCAAGTTCAGAACCAATTGAGAGGTAAACAAAGGGGTCAAGTAGATTATGGTAGACTGTTTCACTGTAGTCCCCAATAAACAACAGGTCAAGTAACTTGCTTTGGACTTGCTTTGAATACAACTTACGTGAGTGATCTTAGCTAAATCACATGTAGTATAAGAACTACCAAAGTGAGCCCAGTCAACCCACAAAATTATGAGAAAAAATAAATTGGTCTTGTTTCAGCCACTGACAGGTTTGTTACTCAAAAATAAGTAACTGAAACATTGATGTAGGCCAAATGACAGAGTTATTGGCAAACATGGCTAAGGTATATGGCCTATTGGTTTTCCTAAAACTAAGCCCCAGAATTAGATTGCCTTACTTACCTACACATTCTTGGAAAATGCCTAACAACTGGAAGTCCCATCTCACAGATGTTGCATGTGTCCCATGTAAATTTTACAGCACAAAGAGCAAAGCAAATACATCCTGTGAAGGTAGGAGCATTCTAAAGAAAAAAATAAGATGGATTTGGCCATGCCATTTCAATTTTAGCTCTCAGACTTAATCAAAGAACTCACTCCTCTTTTTCAGAGGATTCAGGGAACAGAGTAACTCAGGAAATAAAGACAAAAAGGTCATCTTTATTGTTATCTCTCCACATGAAAACACAGAGTAGGTGAAAAAGATGTTCTCAATTTCCATCCCCACTGTTACCACCAAACAGAGATTACATTTTATCCTGAATTCAGATCTCCAATCAGGGGACCTCATTTTACAATCTGAATTTATGATGAAGTTTTATCATCCTTAAGATTCAGGGTATGTCTTATATAAGTTGTTTCTCCCTCAATATTCAATTCAATGCCTAACATATGGTAGGCATGTTGGATTAAATGAATAAATAAAAGCTTAAACACAACATACATGTACTCATTGAATTCACTCAGAATTATTTTTAGTATAGAAAAAATTCTCTATTGTGAATTTTTAGTGTATTTTAGCTAGTATAATTAATTAAAAATAAAACAATGCATATTAAGTATTTATGATTTCTGCCTGAGTCCTACTAAATGTACTTTTAAAATCACCTTCAACCTCTGAGCTCTATGATGGGCTGCATGGAATTTAATTACTATTAATTACTGCTATTATTTCCTGATGTTGCTTATCAGAATATTTTATTTTTGTGCCAATTAGAGTATAATTATTAGGATAATGGACTCTACAAAAACTAATTATGCCATGAGACGAGATTGGATTTATCTCTAGTAATTGAGTTTCACAATTTAAGATCAAAATAAGTGAATCAAAAAGAAAATGTAGAATCATTAATCCCCCAGGCATCAACAATAAGGTTGATTTGCTTTTCTATCCCAAATTAAGCTGATATTTATTTTACAGTGTCATATCAGTTGATAAATAGACCCAATTCACCATGAGTAAAACTATGTTTAACCACTTACAATTCAGCCTCACGCCACATATTCTTCACAATTTTTCTTTAACCAGAGCTTTATATTTGATCCAGAATACTGCAAATTTGTGGGAAGTTATTGTTTATCCTATTTGCTGGGAAGCAACTGAATGTTAACCCCAGACACCAAGTTACCATGTGACCTGAGGTGCTCATCCTGAACTGAGTATTGTGGGGACAAACTATAAAATTAGGTATGCATGGCTGCACTCCAACATTAAGTGGAAGTTGTATATGTGAGACTGGACTGAAGGAAGCCCTGAGGAACAAGTAAGTTACATGAGGAAGCAGCCCAAATGCCCATGGTTCCTACTCCTACCATGTTCTCTTCTCTCTCCAGTCCACATTTACTGCCTCATTAGAGAGTACTCTATAATCAATTGACTGAAGAAAAAGGGCCTAGTTTACACAGGGTTCTGTGCAGTATGTAGGTATGGCCTAAAAGTAAATAGATTCAACACGATAGCCCTGTTTTGAGATATCCTTGAAGAACACTAATGAACAGAAATTCTCCCAATGGGCAGAACTTGGAGCAGTGCATCTGGATATTTGTTTGCTTGAAATAAGAAATAGTCAGAGTTTCTGTTATAAACCGATTCATGGGATGTGGCGAGTGGTTTGGCTGTATAGTTAGGTCTGTGTCCTGAAGACTAGAGCAGCTCCATTTAATGAAGGAGAAAATTATTACTGGCTTGCTGTTTAGATCTTTTTTTTCTTAGATGATGGTGAACTTCTTTCAACAAGCTTTTCATAGAATTTTATTTAGCTTATGACTACCTAACAATAAAAATATAAAAAAATAGGAATTACTTATATAATCTAACCTGCCTTACTGAAGTTCTACATTAATGTTATAATCAACATTATAAGAAACAGGACAGAGAAAAGTGGGAAAAAACTGTTTAATGTGTAAGAGTTTTATTTTGGAATGATGGAAATGTTTTGGAACTATTGGCAGTGATTGCACAACATTGTGAATGAACTAAATGCCACTGAATTGTTTACTTTAAAATGGTGAATTTTATGTTATGTCAATTTCACCTCAAAAAGTAAATTTTTAAAAATTATGACAAATGTCAATATGTGTGTATTAGTTTGCTAGGGCTGCCATAACAAAATACTACAGACTGGATGGCTTAAACAACAGAGATTTATTTGCTTACAGTTCTGGAGGCTAGAAGTCCAAGATCAAGGCATCAACAGGTTCGCTTTCTTCTGAGGGCTCTCTCCTTGGCTTGTAGATGAGCATTCTCTCTCTCTACTCTCACATAGTCTTTCAGCTATGCATGTATATTCTTGCCCTGTTCAAATTCCCTCTTGTTATAAAGACATCACCTTAGTGGCCTCATTTTAACTTAACCACCTCTTAAAAGGCTGTATTTTCAAATACAGTCACATTCTTAGGCACTGCAGGTTAAGCTAAGGATGGCCAGGTCAAGTTATCTTTGTATTCCTTTGTCAAAATAAAAAAAAAAATCAAGTATTCTTCCCCAAAACACCAACTTTTTAATAGTGATTTTATACCCCAGGTCTATATGACTCTGAAGTCTTTGTTGTTTCCAATATATTTGCTATTAGCCAACTATATATTGTATAGTTGGCTAATAAATACCACATATATAAGCCAACTATACCACGGACCACAGAGAGATGGCACAGGCAGTATTAAGACAACAACAATAACAACAGTAAAGTCTTGTAGTTGATAAATAAAAAAGTAGGAGTAGTACACTAAGAGCAAATGTCAAATGAGAAAACATTGAGATAAAAACATACATTGATAAAGCATCTGTAATTTTAACTATACACATGTTACGAAATTAATATATGCTAGACATCTTGCTAAGTTATTTACTTTCCTTAACTCAATACATCCTCATAGTCCTATGAGGCAGCCAATCATTGTGTCTTCTGAAACAGCAGAAGATTTGTATGTTGTTTTTATCTACAGAGAGACAGGTCTAATAAATCATCTGTTTTCCTTACAGATGGGTGAAACTTGTTTACGTGTCAAAATGTTTTATGCTTCTTTCCCATCATTCCGCCCCCAAATCACATATTACAAATGTTCACATGGTAGAAAATCCAAATGATTGTGTTACAGCTCCATACTCCATCAAAAAGAGTACACCTAAGCAAAAGTTGGAGAAGAATGTGGTGATGTAATATCCACAATGATTCTGTTTCTTTCTTTTCTTTCCCTAAATAAAGGGCCATATTTGTAGCTTATCTTTGATTACCTGTGATTATCAATAACCCATTCACTTCCACACTAAGTGTAACTAATTGTTAGAAAAGAGTTTGGAACACAGAGAGACAGACAGAGAGTGAGAGAGAGAGACTGATCAGGGAAATGCAGTCAAAATTTACAAAATGGTTTCTTTTTTTTTTTTTTTTTGGCAGAAGTTGTAATGTACTCAATAGTAGCAGTCCTCCCTCTGAGATACTACCACTTCCTAGAATTGACTTTAGGATTTTTTTCGTTATAATAATGAAATTTCTCTAGAATGAATATGTAGCCTAGATCTTCTTAGTGGTAGATTTATGGTCATGTTTAGAAAGGACAATTGTGTAGATTTAACTTTGTAAAGTTTAATTTTAGGAAGAGAAAAAGGAATAAATATTTCTATAACTAATATACTCTTCCATGAAATCCTGTCCTGAAGAAATTCCTGAATATACACATAGCTCTTCTATCTATTAAACTTCTTCCCAAGGGAACACACATTTAAATCCCCATGATATTTATAAATATTTAAGTTAGAAAGTGAGTTTTTGCCATTTCCCATAGGAAATCAAACAATGTACTTTATGCTAGTCACATCGCAAATAATCATATCTCAGAATTTCATTTGTAATTGCCTTCAAACATTACCATATAAACTCTTAGGAATTTACTGCATTTTATTAACTATATTACTCATATCTAAGATATTATTGCCACATCCAGTGTCTTAAAGCATTTGCCTTATGTTTTCTTCTAAAAATTGTATAGTTTTATGTCTTACATTTAGGCTTGTAATCCTTTTTGAGTTACTTTTTATATATGATGTTGGATTAGGGTCCAACTTTATTGTTTTGCATAAGGAAATCCACTTTTCTCAACACCATTATTTTCCTTCTATTATAGATCCAGGGGTAGGTGTACAGGTTTGTTATATAGTTGTATTGTCTAATGCTGGGGCTTGGGCTTCTGGTGAATCCATCACCAAATAGTAAATATAGTATCCAATAGGTAGCTTTTTCAACCCTTGCCCCTCTCCCTATTTCCTTTCTTTTGGTGTCCTCAGTCTGTTATTTCATCCTTATGTCCATGACAGCACCAATTTTTAAAGAGATTTTGCTTTTCCCATTGAAGTCTTCTGGGAATATAACCCTCCAAGTTGAAAGCAGGGTCTCAAAGAGACATTTTTACACCTATGTTTATAGCTGCATTACACAATAGCTAAACTATAGAAGAAACTTTTGTCCTTCGACTGTTGAATAGACAACAAAATGTTGTATATACATACAATGGAATATTATTCAGCCCACAAAAGAATGAAATTCAGACATGCTGCAACATAGATGAACCTTGAGGACATTATGCGAGATGAAATAAGCCAGTCACAAGAAGACCAAAACTATACAACTCCATTTATACAAGGTCCTTAGAGCACACATAAAACAGAAAGCAGAATGCTGGTTTCCAAGGGGTGGGGGAGATGAAAATGGGAAATTATTCTTTAATTGGTATAAAGTTTCAATTGAAACTTTACAATTTCATCAAGTACATCATCAAATTGTACTTCATCAGGTACAATTTACTTGGTGAAGAGTGATGTGGCTGAATAGTGGTGATGACAGTGAAATATCGTGAATGTATTTCATTCCAGCAAAATGCACACTTAAAAATAGTTTGCATGATAAATTTTACATTATGGGTATTTTAACCACAATAACAAATTAGAAAAACACATACTTACAGGGAGAGTAAAAGAAAGATGCTTTGCGTAAATATTCATATAGTTTTGGATAAGAGCCCTCAGTGGATATTTTACTCTGACATTATTAAACCCAAGGTTTTTCTCATATTCACTATAATATATATTTCCTAATCTATAAAAATTTGTATGGAATCTATTACATTTTACCTGTAACATTTACTTTTTTTAAAAGTGTTTGATGATAGAAAGATAAATGGTAAGGTCATGTGATCTATATGTTCTAACCAACAAATACTAATAACTAATGGATACTAGGCTTAATACCTGCATGACGAAAATAATCTGTACAACAATCCCCAATGACACAAGTTTACCTATGTAACAAACCTGCACTCATATTCTTGAACTTAAAATAAAAAGTTAAAAATAATAATGATAAACAGAGAAAATGAGTCAATATGAAAAACTGGGGAAAGGTGTGTATAATTAATTAGAAGTTCAGTAAGACTTGGTAAGATTTATTATTAAGAGAAAAAAACAAACCACTACAAAAGTCAGTGAAAGATATTAAAAAAGAACTTTGCAAGTAGTATCAGGAAAAATAAAGCTCCTATATTCCAGTATTAAAGAATCATATCTAATTTAGTATTAGAATGTTTTATCTGGTTCTTCCCATTAGACTGCTTTATTTTTTTTTAATTTTATTATTATTATACTTTAAGTTTTAGGGTACATGTGTACAAAGTGCAGGTTTGTTACATATGTATACATGTGCCATGTTGGTGTGCTGCACCCATTAACTCGTCATTTAGCATTAGGTATATCTCCTAATGCTATGCCTCCCCCCTCCCCCCACCCCACAACAGTCCCCAGTGTGTGATGTTCCCCTTCCTGTGGCCATGTGTTCTCATTGTTCAATTCCCACCTATGAGTGAGAACAAACGGTGTTTAGTTTTTTGTCTTTGTGATAGTTTGCCAAGAATGATGATTTCCAGTTTCATCCATGTCCCTACAAAGGATATGAACTCATCATTTTTATGGCTGCATAGTATTTCATGGTGCATATGTGCCACATTTTCTTAATTCAGTCTATCGTTGTTGGACATTGAGGTTGCTTCCAAGTCTTTGCTATTGTGAATAGTGCCGCTATAAACATACATGTGCATGTGTCTTTATAGCAGCATGATTTATAATCCTTTGGGTATATACCCAGTAATGGGATGGCTGGGTCAAATGGTATTTCTAGTTCTAGATCCCTGAGGAACCGCCACACTGACTTCCACATTGGTTGAACTAGTTTACAGTCCCACCAACAGTGTAAAAGTATTCCTAGTTCTCCACATCCTCTCCAGCACCTGTTGTTTCCTGACTTTTTAATGATCGCCATTCTAACTGCTGTGAGATGGTATCTCATTGTGGTTTTGATTTGCATTTCTCTGATGGCCAGTGATGGTGAGCATTTTTTCATGTGTTTTTTGGCTGCATAAATGTCTTCTTTTGAGAAGTGTCTGTTCATGTCCTTCGCCCACTTTTTGATGGGGTTGTTTGTTTTTTTCTTGTAAATTTGTTTGAGTTCATTGTAGATTCTGGATATTAGCCCTTTGTCAGATGAGTAGGTTGCAAAAGCTTTCTCCCATTCTGTAGGTTGCCTGTTCACTCTGATGGTAGTTTCTTTTGCTGTGCAGTAGCTCTTTAGTTTAGTCAGATCCCATTTGTCAATTTTGGCTTTTGTTGCCGTTGCTTTTGGTGTTTTACACGTGAAGTTCTTGCCCATGCCTATGTCCTGAATGGTCTTGCCTAGGTTTTCTCCTGGGTTTTTATGGTTTTAGGTCTAACATTTAAGTCTTTAATCCATCTTGAATTAATTTTTGTATAAGGTGTAAGGAAGGATCCAGTTTCAGCTTTCTACATATGGCTAGCCAGTTTTCCCAGCACCATTTATTAAATAGGGAATCCTTTCCCCATTGCTTGTTTTTGTCAGGTTTGTCAAAGATCAGATAGTTGTAGATATGCAGCATTATTTCTGAGGGCTCTGTTCTGTTCCATTGATCTATATCTCTGTTTTGGTACCAGTACCATGCTGTTTTGGTTACTGTAGCCTTGTAGTATAGTTTGAAGTCAGGTAGCGTGATGCCTCCAGCTTTGTTCTTTTGGCTTAGGATTGACTTGGGGATGCGGGCTCTTTTTTGGTTCCATATGAACTTTAAAGTAGTTTTTTCCAATTCTGTGAAGAAAGTCATTAGTAGCTTGATGGGGATGGCATTGAATCTATAAATTACCTTGGGCAGTATGGCCATTTTCATGATATTGATTCTTCCTACCCATGAGCATGGAATGTTCTTCCATTTGTTTGTATCCTCTTTTATTTCACTGAGCAGTGGTTTGTAGTTCTCCTTGAAGAGGTCCTTCACATCCCTTGTAAGTTGTGTTCCTAGGTATTTTATTTTCTTTGAAGCAATTGTGAATGGGAGTTCACTCATGATTTGGCTCTCTGTTTGTCTGTTATTGGTGTATAAGAATGCTTGTGATTTTTGTACATTGATTTTGTATCCCGAGACTTTACTGAAGTTGCTTATCAGCTTGAGGAGATTCTGGGCTGAGACGATGGGGTTCTCTAGATATACAATCATGTCGTCTGCAAACAGGGACAATTTGACTTCCTCTTTTCCTAATTGAATACCCTTTATTTCCTTCTCCTGCCTAATTGCCCTGGCCAGAACTTCCAACACTATGTTGAATAGGAGTGGTGAGAGAGGGCATCCCTGTCTTGTGCCAGTTTTCAAAGGGAATGCTTCCAGTTTTTGCCCATTCAGTATGATATTCGCTGTGGGTTTGTCATAGATAGCTCTTATTATTTTGAGATACATCCCATCAATACCTAACTTATTGAGAGTTTTTAGCATGAAGGGTTGTTGAATTTTGTTAAAGGGCTTTTCTGCATCTATTGAGATAATCATGTGGTTTTTGTCTTTGGTTGTGTTTATATGCTGGATTACATTTATTGATTTGTGTATGTTGAACCAGGCTTGCATCCCAGGGATGAAGCCCACTTGATCATGGTGGATAAGCTTTTTGATGTGCTGCTGGATTCGGTTTGCCAGTATTTTATTGAGGATTTTTGCATCGATGTTCATCAAGGATATTGGTCTAAAATTCTCTTTTTTTGTTGTGTCTCTGCCAGGCTTTGGTATCAGGATGATGCTGGCCTCATAAAATGAGTTAGGGAGGATTCCCTCTTTTTCTATTGATTGGAATAGTTGCAGAAGGAATGGTACAGCTCCTTCTTGTACCTCTGGTAGAATTCGGCTGTGAATCCATCTGGTCCTGGACTTTTTTCATTGGTAAGCTATTGATTATTGCCTCAATTTCAGAGCCTGTTATTGGTCTATTCAGAGATTCAACTTCTTCCTGGTTTAGTCTTGGGAGGATGTATGTGTCTAGGAATTTATCCAGATTTCTTCTAGATTTTCTAGTTTATTTGCATAGAGGTGTTTATAGTATTCTCTGATGGTAGTTTACATTTCTGTGGGGTTGGTGGTGATATCCCCTTTATCATTTTTTATTGCATCTATTTGATTCTTCTCTCTTTTCTTCTTTATTAGTCTTGCTTGTGGTCTATCAATTTTGTTGATCTTTTCAAAAAACCAGCTCTTCGATTCATTAATTTTTTGAAGGGTTTTTTGTGTCTCTATTTCCTTCAGTTCTGCTCTGATCTTAGTTATTTCTTGCCTTCTGCTAGCTTTTGAATGTGTTTGCTCTTGCTTTTCTAGCTCTTTTTAATTGTGATGTTAGGGTGTCAATTTTAGATCTTTCCTGCTTTCTCTTGTGGGCATTTAGTGCTATAAATTTCCCTCTACACACTGCTTTGAATGTGTCCCAGAGATTCTGGTATGTTTTGTCTTTGTTCTTGTCGGTTTCAAAGAACATCTTTATTTCTGCCTTCATTTCATTAGTTACCCAGTAGTCATTCAAGAGCAGGTTGTTCAGTTTCCATGTAGTTGAGTGGTTTTGAGTGAGTTTCTTAATCCTGCATTCTAGTTTGATTGCACTGTGGTCTGAGAGACAGTTTGTTATCATTTCTGTTCTGTTACATTTGCTGAGGAGTGCTTTACTTCCAACTATGTGGTCAGTTTTGGAGTAGGTGTGGTGTGGTGCTGAAAAGAATGTATATTCTGTTGATGTGGGGTGGAGAGTTCTGTAGATGTCTATTAGGTCCACTTGGTGCAGAGCTGAGTTCAATTTCTGGGTATCCTTGTTAGACTGCTTTATTCTAAGACTGCCAAAGAAACCTTCAACAGCATCAAAAAATGGAAAACTTATTTCAGGGACAATTCAATTATTTTATGAAGTTAGATGTTGACTTTCATGAAAGGTAAGAGATCTGATTTTAGTGACTAAATAATAAACAAATAAGAACAATAAAGGTAAATACCATTAAAAACAAAGTAGCTAAAGAGTCAAGATGTAGCTAAAACCAAGCTCAACTGCCTTGATGTGTGTCTGTGAATTTGTGAGGAAGTAAAAGTTTACAAGTTCCACTCCGTATCCTCAAAGGTCTCTGTCCTCAAAGGCAAAACCCAAAGTAAAATAACTTAAAAGGCAGGTTTTTAGCTAGATGTAAAAATAACACAACAAAATATTTTTGTTATTCTTAGGATAGTAAGAGATTCTCTCTGCAAGTCTTTGAGATGGCAACATGCAACTTCATATATATTTACAATAGCTGAGTCACCAACGAGCTTCAGAGCTGCAGATTAGTTCATATGTTCTCCAAAGTTTCCACTGATTCTGTTGTTCTACCTTCCCTTGATTAATAGCACATAGCCAGTCACTCCAGTGTTTTCACATTTTATTTTGTCTCTCACACACACAATCACTTGCGCATGAAACTGTGAACCCATGTGTACACACACACTTTAATCTGCTATATAGGACTATGTTTTATTTAGGCCTTTACACACACATATGCTAATATTTCTATCTTCCCACTTAATTCATTATACATATATCCTTTTTATGATAAAAATAAAATGCCATTATAAAAATCAAATTTGGGAATTACATATTTTTCTTTCTAACATTTATAGGTAGTATAAATTCTTATTTGCATAGAACTAGTTTTTTACAGAGACAAAATACTGATGTTATTTTTAAAGTTTTCCATAATTCCTCCACCAAAATAAAATTATACTATTTAATTTTATGAAGTCTCAACAATTCTCATTCTTCAAAAGCAAAGAGAATTAGATATTCTCTAATATCTGCTTTTCAGTATGATTAGCATTGTTATGCTAAACTCTTCTACTTTGAAATTATGTCTTCTAGGCATAACATCACTTTATTTTGAATGAATGACATTCTAAATGTCTAAATTCCAAGTGACATCTTGTTTATCTAGATTTTCTGAGGCCTAAAATTGTTTTTAATGAAATTTAAGTTAGATGTTCTCAATTTAGTTTAACAATTTTGCAAAAACAAAACAAGTGCTTACAAGTCTTATTCCCCAGTCAAATAAAACATTGTAAGTATGAACCCCGAAACACTTTCATAGAAATAAAAATCATCTATAGTTTTCTTTCCTCACGTGAAACAAATCAGGATGCATTTCTGAAAGTTAAAAGGTCATGTCACTCCTATATTTAGTTTTCTTCTATTTCTGCTTCCCAATTCTCCACTTGCTGGTAGCAATACTGGCAAAAATAAAACTGTTAAGATGATACTTCTGTCACAACAGTTTCAAAAAGGCTCTACAGAACAATGCAGCAATCTTTTAAATTTATCCACTTCTTTCATTCTCTCATTCTTCAAAAGATCTACCAACGATTGTACTTTAATAAATACATCACAAGACAAACAATGAACCTATTAGGATATGTGGCATATAATGTAGACTTTTTCCTTCTGAATTAATGTTTGAATTTTTAATTTTGCTTTGAAAATTACAAAAATAAAAAACAGAAACATAAAATATTTCAAAGTCTCAAGATATACATGTGGCCAACAAGCATATGAAAAAAAGCTCAACATCACTTATCATTAGAGAAATGCAAATCAAAATCACAATGAGATACCATCTCACACCAATCTGAATGGCTATTATCAAAGAGTCAAAAATAACATGCTGACAAGGTTGTGGAGGAAAATAAATGTGTATACATTGTTGGGAGTGTCAATTGGTTTGACCATTGTGAAAAGCAGTATGGAAATTCCTCAAAGATATAAAAACGGAAGTACCATTTGACCCAGCAATCCCATTACTGAGTATATACCCAAAGGAATATAAATCATTCTATCATAAAGATACATGCATATGTATGTTCATTGCAGCACTATTCATAATACCAAAGACATGGAATCCACATAAGTTCACATCAATGACAGATTGGATAAAGAAAATGTGGTACATGTACAATATACACCATGGAATACTATGCAGCTATAAAAAATAACGAGATCATGTCATTTTCAGAAACATGGATGAAGTTGGAGGCCATCATTCTTGGCAAACTAATGTGGAACAGAAAAGCAAATACCATATGTTCTCACTTATAAGTGGAAGCTAAATAATAAGAATACCTGTACATCGAGGGGGAACAACAGACACTGGGGCCTACAAGCAGGTTGAAGTTTGGAAGAGGGAGAGGAGAAATAACTAATGGTTACTAGGCTTAATACCTGGGTGATGAAATAATCTGTACCACAAAACCCTGTGACATGAGTTTACCTATAGAAAAAACCTGCAGATGTGCCCCTGAACTTAAAATAAAAGTTAAAAAAAAATTATTTGATATATTATATTTGAGTATTCATTTATTTATGATAAAAAAGACCATTGTTTTTCCTCCAAGCTACAATATAGTATTTGTTCTCATTTATTATTATCCACCTGATCACAAAAAATGACTTTGTAAAGTGTTTACTTTTTATGAGTATGTTCTGCTTTACCAATAGTTGTTCATTTTTTCTGCCATACTGCCACATTCTACATCTCCAGGAGGCACTTTTCACATTGTATTCTATGCCGTGTAGTGCACATTCTGCTTGAAATGATAGATGATTAATTTTGATAGATAATTGATTTTATTCTAAATAGTATGCTATTGTTGTACTGACAGCACCATATGTTCTCATTAGTCAAAATTCTCAACTGCCAACAATGTAAATGTGTTAGATTCTGAAAAGCAATGCTTGGAGAACAACTTTTAGCAGCATGACAAACTAAGGTGATGCATGCAGTGCTCTTATACATTAAAACAAAAAAGTTTGATAAATTAGAGCAATTAAATAAAAAGTCTAACTCAAAAGAAAGGGATAGCCTCATATACCAAAATAAGAGAACAAAGAAAGCCATAATTTTAAGATGAAAGTGAACTTCTAAGTAAATTATGTCAAGACAGGCTCTGAGATCAGGGAGTCTAGATTTCTAATACTCATTGTAAGATAAGAAACTTATTATTTAATACATACGAGGTTCACATGGACACATGGCAGGGTACAACACACACTGGGGCCTGGTTAAAAATGGGGGTTGTGGGGAAGGAGAGCATCAGGAAGAAGAGCTAATGGATGCTGGGCTTAATACCGGATGATGGGTTGATCTGTGCAGGAAACCACCATGGTGCACGTTTACCTATGTAACAAACCTGCACATCCTGCACATGTACCCAGTAACTTAAAATAAAAGTTAAAGGAAAAAAATAAGAAAAAGAAAAATAAGAAAAGAAAATCATCCAAACCAAAAAAAAAAAAAAAAGCACCACCACCAACAATAAACAACCAAGCAAGCAATGTAGTGTTCCCCTAACTCAGCATCAAACACAAAGAACACTTCTTCCCATCAGCATGCATAATTGGGCAGTTTTCAGTGTGATTAGGACTTCCAGTGAAAAGTGATTTTTACAAAATCAAAGCCTCAATTATGGGCCACACACAGATTAGGGTCCAAACTTGCATGGTGTGAATTGTGATGATGTTTTTAATAAGAGGAGTTGGAGAGGAATTAGAAGTTAATCACTAGGAGAATACCTAAATAATATTTGGTAGATGCCCACTACAGCATACTAACTTAGAAAAAGAAAGACTAGTGTACATAGAAGTACATAGGTAGATACTAAAATATACTTTTAAGTGAAAAAGTCATGAACTCAAATGAAATTTATAGCATGATACAATTAACAAACCTATACCACTCATGCATTCAAAATGCCACAGTACATATTTTATAAAGATAAGTTCATAATAAAATACACTTATCAAATATATTGAACAAGATATTTATGATAAGAATGAAATATACATTTGCTTCTGGAATGTAACAGCAAATTAAAATAATATAAATGGTCCCAAAAATAAGTGAGAGGTTGTGCATAAACCAATTATGACACCATTGTAGGATGGAGGGTAGCAAATAACTCAATATATCTAATTCCCATCAAATAATATGATAAAACAAAACATAGGCTTATAAACAATTTATAGAACAAGAAATAAATAATCCAGCAATTATAAAATATACACTTATTTAATTAAATAATAACTGTCTGCTCAGGCTGCCACAACAAAATACCACAGACTGAGTGGCTTTAACAACAAAGTTTACTTTCTCACAGTCTTGGAGACTGGGAAGTCCAAGCTGAAGGTGGTGGCTGATTAAATTCCTGGTGAATGTACTCTCTCTCTAGATTGCAGATAGCTGCCTTCTTATTGTGTCCTGACATAGTAGAGAGAGACAGCTTTGGTGTCTCTTTCTCTTTTTCCAAAGGCACCATCCGTTTCAGATTTAGGTCCCTTCTTTACGGTTTCATTTGACCTTAATTACCTCCTTGTACAGCCTGTCTCCAAAGACCATCACAGTGAAGGTTAAGGGCTTCAAAAAAATTTGGGGGGACACAATCTAGTTCATAGCTACAATTAAAACACTATGTATGAAACTTGCGGGATACCACCTAAGAGATTGGGGCAGCAGTTCCAATTCTGACATGATACCAGGAGGAGCTCTGCAGACCTACTTCCCAATAAAATGAATCATATTTATTTTTAAATACACACACAGAGAGACCCCGACATTTAAATGTTTCACAATGGTCTTAAAGGCATACAACAAATGAAGAAATATTTAATAAATATTAATAAAATAAAATTAATAATATTCAATAAATATCTAATAAATTTTACCAGTAAAAGTGAGTCTGTCATTTACCTGTTGCGAAACCAAGTTCTAAGCAGACCAATTAAGAGATAGGGTTTCCCATTTGCAATGCAGACTCCACTTACAGGATGGAGGCTTTGCTTGGGATATGTTGATGTTAAAAATACTGGGTCCCCCAATCCTCTTTGCACCAGTTTTTGGGGTGGAGGTTTTATACTAGAAAAGCCAAGTCAAGAAGACTTGGAGCTGTGGCCCCTTCTACCACGTACTCAGCTATTAAACGAAGAAAGTCATTCAAGAGAAGTTCACCATGGTCCTTGCCCCCAGCGCAAAGCCATGGCTTAAAGATTTTGCGCTGGACAAAAGCAGGCCACAAAACAGAGAGCTGCAAATTTCTCCCTTCTTAGGAAACATCATTTGCAACTGAATTTGGAGAAGTTCAAGACTAAGGGCATTCTCGAAATCACTGGAGCTTGCAGTGAAAGGCACTTGGGAAGAGAATGGTAGTTCCTTGAAGACATAATCTAAACTACAGGCCAACTAGTTTGCCGGAGATAACTGGGGAAAAAGAAAGTTGCGAGGCCATTTTTGGGGACAAGAACAAATCTCGAATACTGACCTGGGAAACTATTCTCTCAAAGGAGCTCAAGTTTCATTGGATCAGTCTACAAGACAATTTATTTCCCAGGACCCTGTTGAAAACAATAGCAATTAGCAGAGTTCAACAGCTTGGTGTGGCCAGGGAAAGAGAAAGGAGAGCCCTGCCAAATCCATTGTGATTCCAGGATGACTGTGGACATAGCCAAGGCTTTGCATCCTAAGAAGGCTTAGAGGCTTTAAACTGCCCAGAAGTAAAGAAAGGGATAAGAAAATGCTAACATTTTAACACAGGGGAATAATATTTGACAATTAAAATAAATACACTGGGTTTAAATTTATCAACACAGATCCATCTCAGAAGTATAATGCTGAGTGAAAAAATAGATAAGCACAAAATTCAGAAAAATAATTGTTACCTCAGTGAAGAGAGTGAAACTGAATTAAGGAAAAACATAACAATGTTCCAACTTTATGAATAACTTTTTATTTCCATAAACGTGACAGGAAGAAAATATGAAAATAACTTTTCTTATGATTAATTTTTTATTTCTAATTATATTTTGATGTATATTAATTTAAATAAAGGTTAAGTAGTCTTTTATAATTTTCTGTAGTTCTCTTTAGGTTTGAAATGTAGCACAATTTAAATAAAGATTTAAACTATATTAGTAATATGCATTAGTAAGTGAGCTATAAGAACAGCCATAGAAAAACGTATTGCTATGGTTTGCAGGTGTCCCCCAAAATTCATTTATTGGAACTTAATCCCCAATGCAACTATATTGAGAGATGGGGGTGTTGAAAGGTAATTAGGTCGTAAAGGCTCTGCTATCATGAATAGATTAATGCTGATATTGCAAGAGTGAATAAGTTATCAAGGGAGTAAGTTCCTGTTTTAAAAAGATGAGGCCGGGTGTGGTGGCACACACCTGTAATCCCAACACTTTGGGAGGCTGAAGCTGGCAGATCACCTGAGGTCAGGAGTTTGAAACCAGCCTGGCCAACATGGAGAAACCCTGTCTCTACTAAAAGTACAAAAATTAGCTGGGTGTGGTGGCGGGTGCCTGTAATCTCAGCTACTCGGGAGGCTGAGGCTGGAGAATCACTTGAACCTGGGATGCAGAGGTTGCAGTGAGCCGAGATTGCACCATTACACTCCAGCCTGGGCAATAAGAGCAAAACTCCATTCCAAAAATAAAAAAATAAAGATGAGTTGGCTCCCTCTGCTCTTGATCTTGACTGCATTCTCTAGCTCTTTCTTCAACTTTCTGCCGTAGAAAGTAGCAAAAAGGCCCTCATCAGAAACTGGCACCTTGATGTTGAACTTCCTGGCCTCCAGCACTGTGAGAAATAAATTTGTATTCTTTTTAAATTGTCCAGTCCTATGTTTTCTGTTTTAGCAACAGAAAGCAGACTAATACACAAATAAAAATCAGGACATAATACTTTTATGACAGATATTAAAACATATGAACTTTTTTTCAAAAGAAATAAGTGAAGTAAGTTTTCCTGAAAATTATAAATTAGTGAAATGGACTTAAAAAGAAGAAAAGATATCTGAGATTCTGAGGAATCCAAATACAATTAGATAAATTAACTCATTAATTTTCCACAACCTTGTCAATATACGATAAAGTTTAATATGCATATTTTTAGCACTTTAGCAATTTCATTCGTAGGTATAAAACTCCAGGAATCTCACCTATATGTGAAAATGAGGCATGTAAATGACTATTCAATGCAACAGTTCTTATCATAGCTATGTAAGAAAAACCTCCCACATGTCAACCAAAAGTAGAGTGGTTAACCCGCAGTATAATCATACAGTGAAATTTTATAAGCTTTCAAAGTGAACCAGAGTTACACATGCTAATGTAAATAAATGTTAAATGAAACCGGCCTGGCACGGTGGCTCACACCTGTAATCCGAGCACTTTGGGAGGCAGAGGCAGGAGGATGACCTGAGGTCAGGAGTTTGAGACCAGACAGGCCAACATGGTGAAACCCCGTCTCTACTGAAAATACAAAAATTAGCCAGGTGTGGTGGCAGGCACCTGTATTCCAAGCTACTCGGGAGGCTGAGGCAGGAGAATTACTTGAACCCAGGAGGTGGAGGTTGCAGTGAGAGCTGAGATAGCAACATTGTACTCTAGCCTGGGACAAGAGCAAAACTCCATCTCCAAATAAATAAATAAATAAACATAATCCATAATCTCAAACAAGAATATGAATTTAAAGCTGCATATATGCAATATAAATAACTATAAATATTTAAAATGAAAATGAAAACAATATAATTTAGGTATTTATATATTTGTAATAAAAGTATAAAAACATGTTTAAGAAACAAAAAAATTCAGATAATGATTTCCCTGGTGTAAAATGATGTAAAATATTATTGAGAAAGATCCAGGTAGCTCCCTCCAGCTGTCTCTTAAAGATTTATTTCTTTAAGAAAAATTGAGAAAAAAAATTATAAAACCCAGTAAAAATCTAAAAGAATACAATTCAGAAAGCTGGCCTCAGATGTAACTTAATAAACATGCTTTTCTTTTATTCCATTATTTCTAACTTTCACAGTGAAGTGTTAAGCAAATATTGAGGTGATAGCTGGAATGAGAAAGTGGTATACTTTCTCCACGACACTCATTGTTTAAAGTAATATACTTATTAAACAGATGCTGAAGTATATATCTGCAATAGTCACTAATTAAAATGCATGAAAAAAATCAAGAAATTGTGACACTTTAATACTGTTCATTTTCTCAATTTCTATCACTCAAACATGCCTCCGGAAAAAAAAAAAAGTTTTTCTTTGAAAAAACGATTTGCCTTATACTTCCAGAAATACTACAACTTGCATTTATGACACTCTTCAAAAATAAAATCTTTTACTTTCAGACTAAATCAATTTAAAAATTGTTTAAGATTTTATATTAAACTTCGTCGAGCTAATGTTATTGCTATTGGATGTGGTTGACTGTATCGGTTGACTTTGACATTGTCATTCCGAGTTATAAATATTAATGGTAGCAAAACTTCTGTGGATCAATAAATCTCTACAGTGATTTTAAAAATGTCAATTTTGTCTGAAGATTAAAAGTATGTTTTGTATATTAACTAAAAACTTCTTCATCAGTGATTACATTCTCTCTTCCCAGACTTTCCTCTCTGGTATACAGCCTTGGTAACAGACCAGAAAGTCTGTAGTTCACCAAAAGTTTCAAGAATTAAGAGCCAGTGGAATTCACAGTACTTACGGAGTTGGATGCCAGGGGATGTGGTGATAATGAGTATAGCTCTCACTTCCCAAAGCAAAGTAGACAAAACAGAAATGGGCAGTTTTTCCCATGATTTCTCTGTAGAGAGAAAGAGAAAGCACAGATACATTTTGTTTTTCAAACTTCCAGCCTAATATATTTGTTGGTTGGCCCTATCAAAATCTCAACACATCCAAAACTGAACTAGCTCATGTTCTTCTCTATGCCCATCTAACTCCACAAACTTCCTCCTCTCACAGCAATCTCTGACTTTGATAATTGCACCACGACCTGTCCACACAGGGAACCCCCGTCTTTTCTCTATCTCCACCATGATCATTTGAGTTTAGGTCACTATCGCCTCTTGCTTAGACCTTTTCCCATCATCTGCTTGTTTTGCCTCCCTCCGGTTTTCAACTATCCAATATAGTCTACAACAATGGTGGTGAGTGGCTCCTCTAACATGAAAAGTGAATCACGTCAGGGCTTTCAAGTTGTATTTGGTATAATGTTCAAACTTTTCATTATATTTTCAGGACCCTTCTTCCGTATCTCCTGCCCATGTATCCACATTCACCTCTTGTCACTTCACCCCTCCACTTTAATCTCCAGCAATACTCACTCACCTTTTAATTTCTTGAATCCAACTAATTCTTCTTGGCCTCCAAGACTGTATATGCTAATACCTCTTCTTGAAATATTTCCCATTTCTATTTTTAGTCTAGATAATTCTCAGGTATCTTTCTGGCATAACCTAATGGCTACTTCTTTCAGGATGCATTATTTGCCCTTCTAGGTTAGGATATGTCCTATTGTATTCACCTGTATTATCTATCCTGTCACAGCATTTATGCATTTTAGTTTATTTGCTTCCTGACTGACCGTAATCTCCATAAAAGCAGGGGCTATTGTCATCTTGCTCACCATTAAACAGCTAGTACCTGAAACCTGTGTGGCGTATAGTTGATGCCTAGAAACTTTTTTTGTGAAGGAGGCGGTAAGCAAATACATTACCAAAAGGAATATAGCAAAGGTTCTTAGGTATGGTCTGGTGAGAAAGAACACTCTCATAAGTCAGGCGAAGTCATACATAGGCAGCAGGTATACACAGAAGCCTTGGGTCTACAGTGAGTTAGTCCTCAAAGGTTCAGTACAACTGCCCAGGGCAGATGGAGTCTCATCACCATGTGCTCCATGTACCTCTGCTGCTGAGGGACTCCAAAAGCTCTTTGCTCTGGGTTTTATACCCTAGTCCCCAGCTGAGTCACTGTGCTGAAGCACTGTAGAACATCATATGCTGGGAGAAATGAGGACACAAACTGGGCTGTATCACATATTTCCTCTTTATCTCAGAATGTTCCTCTTGGAATGTCTGATAATTGTAACCAAGGAGGAGAAGAACTGGGTCAGCAAAGACCGTCTGGAGACCTGTCCTTCTGCAAATCATTAAGGCCCATGCTTCTAGAAAGGGGACAGTGAAACAACATTTATTTGAAATATCATGAATGATAGAAATAACTGGTTATTCTTATTTTTCTTATACTTTATTCAAATATTTTTCAAATGTTTCTTGATAGATAAATAAGGTATCATCCCCCAGGTCTTTTCATAAACTTAGAATTTGGAATTATGTCTCTATGTTTTTTTGGTTTAATAGTTCTCTCTTATTTATATTTTTGACAGCTTCTTTTGCACAATTATATTTCACTTCACTGTACGTTCTGAAGTAGAAAATTACATTTAGATACATAATACAGTATGACAAGAATAATCCTTAAACATGTATTAGCCATGAATTACTATAAGTGATATGGACTAAATAACTTAACCTATCATTTTAGAACACAATTATTAGAGATCGACAATGGGTTTCAATTTGCATATATTTCTGGTCAATTGTTTAAAGCTGCCTTATATTCTGTTGGGAAGAGAGAAGGTGAAACAATATGAGATAATTAGCAAGGAAAATAATCATGTTAATTATTAATGTCAACCAGAGAATGAGAAAAAGGTGATATGGCAGGTCCATCACATAGATACCCTCATGATATTGTGCAATTATTTAGTAGAAAAATAAAAATGAAAGCTAATGGCCCTAAGTAGCTAGCACAAAAGAGGTAGATATTTGGATGAATGACACTTTGAAATACGTATATTGAAACACAAATCATACACACACACACACGTAATATGTGATCATTAATCTATGACATTGTAGTATTATGGTAGTAACTCTATTAAGATTTAATTTAAAAATTAGTAATTCTTCCAAATCTGATATTATAAGTGGGCTAAAAATGTAATCATAATGTATTTTGAATGTTTCACTTCTAAGCACAAATAGAAATAATCTAATGAATTTCCATGTAAATATAATATAAGTTATATTGAAATAATTAAGAATGCAGAAAGAATATAAATTTAGTGAAACATTTTCCCTTCCCAGGAAAATCTAGCTGCATAATTACATTGTAGTAAAATTTTGCTTGTCAAAATTTATATTTTACAGCCAGGCGCAGTGGCTCACGCCTGTAATCCCAGCACTTTGGGAGGCCGAGGTGGGTGGATCGCAAGGTCAAGAGATTGAGACCATCTTGGCCAACTTGGTGAAACCCCGTCTCTACTAAAAATACAAAAATTAGTCAGGCGTGGTGGCAGTCTCCTGTAATCCCAGCTACTCAGGAGGCTGAGGCAGGAGAATAGCTGAAACCCAGGAGGCGGAGTTTGCAGTGAACCGAGATCGCGCCACTGCACTCCAGCCTGGTGACAGAGCAAGACTCCATCTTAAAAAAACAAAACAAACAAACAAACAAACAAAAAATTTACATTTTACAAAGCCCATTTTGTTTCCAGTGGTTATATAACTTCAATTGTTTTAGAAATATATTATTTTTTGAAAAAGAAATTAAAATAATCTGCTGATACTCTACATAATTGTCTCATGGTTTATAATTGTAAGTAGTACAATCAGACCTTGAAATAAATATATAATTCTTATTATTAACCGGGGGATTAAACCTTTACTAAATATCAAAATTTTACTGTAATTAAATTTGACTGACATTTTACTAGACTTTTTCACTAAGCATCATAAACAGATAATACCATATCATGCTTGTTTTTATTTCCTCATCAATTTCCAAGCATCAGGTATATTGCCTAGAAAATAGTTGGCATGTGAAAAAATTTTTTTCAAAGGATGTCTTACAGAATGACAAATGGAGAATTATACATACAAGAAATGATATTTTAAAATACAATGTAAGCATAACTCTCTCTGAAAAATAAAAATTGGGGCTATAAAACCTTAATATAAACAGCTAGTAATGGCAGAGGCAGGACTTGAATTCGATATTTTCTGTTTTCCAGGTAAAATATACTTCAGAGCATGTAATCATTTTAAAAAATAAATATATCTATAAAGAAATTAGTTATAATTGGCTATTTGTTTATAACAAGTTTATTCATAAGCAATGTAGTCTGCTACTAAAATGTATCCATTTATGTGGTTATTTATAAATTACTTACATAACAGCCCCTACCTGAATCCTCAAGAGACATGTTTGAGCCTCTAGGGGTGAAAACTGGGCAGTGACATTTATTTGACTGGTTTTTCAGTCAATCACTCCACAAGGTGGCAGTGTAGTATTTTTACAAATAATACCCCTCCTGCAATTTTTTTCTTTTTTTAAGAATATGTTTTTTTCGTGTACGTTGGGGAATTATTTTACCTTTTTTTTCCATGTGATATATCTTAAGGTTAAACAAATTCTGAGTAAATTTTAGATTTCATACATTGTACAAACAAGACAAAATGAGCTTGTTTTAGATGCCTGAATGATACAAGCTATCCAAGATTTGTTGAATATCATGTCAACATTTTGAAGAGAAATATCTTTACTGAAAAGGGAAGGAAACCTCATGTATATATAATCATTTCTTATTGTCTTACAAAAGCACATTATGTTGAAAGGGAAGGTTCATCACAATCTATATTGAGTCTAACGAAGGTAGTGCTCTGAATTTAAAATTACAATTCTGGATCTTTTCATGTACGTTTTTAACTATAAAGAGGAAGAATCACTTGTATGATTGCACATATAAATTCATATTTCCCATGTATACTTCCGTTTTGAACTATAATCTTTTTAGTAAAATTCATCAGAATCTACAAATCTGTAAAAGTATCCGAAGAGTATCTCATCAACTCCTTTGTGTTCTGTAGAAGCTTTCACAAAGCTATTGTCACGCTCAAGAATTCATGATATTCAAAAGTTTCACCGTTGAGTAGAAATAGAGATACAGAAAGAGGCATGCTATGAAGTTTTTAATACAGAAAGTCATGATTTTGGCAATGAATTTGTGATACCTTATTTTGTCATCCTTCTCATCTTGGATTAGTTGAAGTGGGAATGTGTTTGCAGTCATACATGCTGTAGGCAAGAAGATGTTTATCGAGGAGCCACTATTTACTCCTATTTTCAGAGAGCTGTCCCCAGCCTAATGAATACATAAGATAACAGAACAATTCTGTTACCCATTTTCATTATTTCCTTTCTTTTTTTTTCTCTAAATGTTATTTTTTACTGTAATCACTTATGGTCTACTACAAAAAGGGCTTCATAAAATTCAAAATATTATGGTCTTCTTAATTGGGTTCTATCTTCCCAGCACTATTTCACTTTTTTTGTGGTAACAGATACTTCTCCATCCTTTTAAAGAAATATTTTCTTCCCCACTTAAACCATATTATGAGGGAGTTCCAGTCCAGTGCTTTGATAATTTATGGAGCTGGACCTGTAGCCTAGACCCGGTCAACCATATTTCCCTATGCCTCTAAGCAGAACAATTAAGAGTAGACTTATGACTCAATCCAGGCCAATCATAATCCTTCCTTAGAATGTAATCTATTAGAACTTGGAGAGAGAAAGAAAGAAAACTGCAGTGGGAAAGGATTTAGCCAAGTAGAGAAAAATTGACGAGGAGGGGCAGAACGCTGATGGTATTTAATCTGCAGTTTCAGTCAGTAAAGTCCCTGCAGATGATACCTGCTTATCTTCTGTTAATTCTGTGATTTCATATAGGATCTTTCCTATAACCACCATTTTCTGCTTCAGTTAGTTTATTTGGGTTCCTGCCATTTGCAACCAGACAAATTCTGACTAGACAACTGTTTTGCAAGATCTGCAAGTGATATTTTTTAAAGTAATTTTATTGATCATCTGGCAAAATACAGGTAAGTAAATCACAAGAAGTAGGACATATTGTAAAATATATGATAATCATGTTTTAAGCCCTTTATAAATATCAGATTTGGATGAAGAATTACAACTCAAAGAAAAGTATGTTACAAAATAAATAAATATGTTGAGCTGTAATTGAGCTATAATTTTAATTCAATAAATGTTTTTGTTTTCTTAATAAAAATTTTAATACCACACCCACCTCTCCCAACTTCATATTCCTCACCATCACAGCTAAGCATTGGAAAAAAAAAAATTAGGCCGGGTGCGGTGGCTCATGCCTGTAATCCCAGCACTTTGGGAGGTCGAGGTGGGCGAATCACTTGTTGGTCAGCCTGGCCAACGTGGTGAAACCCTGTCTCTACTAAAAACACAAAAATTAGCCAGTCGTGGTGGCATGCGCCTGTAATCCCAGCTGTTTGGGAGGCTGAGGCAGGAAAATCGTCTGAACACAGGAGGAGGGGGTTGCAGTGAGCCAAGATTGAGCCACTGCACTCCAGCCTGGGCAACAGAGCAAGATTCCATCTCAAAATAATATAATAATAATAATAATTAGTCAATGAGGCAGAAAAGGAGTCAAAGGAAGAAGAAGGTTCAAAGGTGGGGGTTGTAAAATAAAAATCAGAAGCCTGGAGGAAATGATCATTAGAGAAGCAGAGAAATGTCAGGTTGTGTTCATGGAGTTGAGAATAGTGAAGTCAATATCTGTATGTCAGAACAAGATGCATTAAGAATCCACTGAAGAACATAAGAAATGGCACTGTGGAAAGAATTCAAAGTTGAGAACCAGTAAAAATAAAAGAATTATGGAAATATGGGAGTTTAATAAAGAAATCTGGGTATTATAACTTTATTATGGATGATGTCTATTTTGGCTAAGGTACATTTTAGTTCATCATTCTTCATTTTTGCTTTTATTTTGTTGCATTAATTGTTTTGTTCTAACTTATTTTTAAGAATTACAGTGCATCTGCCTGATTACATTTGAGGATTATCTTGAAGTGTCACCAACTAAATGAGCAAGTGTATTTAAAAAGAAAAGAAAAACAAGATTTAGATCTTGATAATTTTGTGGTACAAGGTAACTATATGGTGTGTCTTACATTTAAACTTTTGATAATTGTATGTAAAGTTAGTTTAAAGTAAACTATATTAAAGAACATGGCAAATGTAATTAAATGAACATTTTGAATAATGGAGAGCAATAAAGAGTACTTGTATATTTTGAATCAGAGAGTTGGTGCTATTGATAAGGAAAAAATCAATGAATGTGCTATGGTTATTGATTTTTCAAGAGAAACTGGTTCAGAAAAAAATAATGTCAGAGAAAAAGGACAAAATTTTCATCAAAGGGCAGCATTGTACAAGTGTTCAATTCTACATTATCAGTGCTTACTGCTAATTGAGAAAAAGCAATGAGATAAAAATTCCATCAAACTATGAAGGATTAATTTTGTCACCTGTGTGAAAGATAAACATTTTAAAGCCATATTGATGGACATTTATAATGAGGTAAAAACAATTCTTGAACTTTTCCCCCCAATTTATTCTCCATATTTTCATTAAACAAACTTATTAAGTCAGAAAACCTAGTTGATTTCTGCCTGATATATGTCCTACATAATGAATTTCAATTATAATTATTCGGAAGACCTCAATTCTGAATTAGTGTGCTTTTTTTTTTAACTTTCAATGCAAACCTTTAACATCATGTTTCCCATTCTTTATATTCTCTTTAATGAGTATGAATGACAGTGATGTTTCTTGATTCTATAGCATATACTTTGTTAATGTGTAATATGGAAAAGTTCAAAGCCAAAGAAATACAAGTGTTTGCTTTGTTTTGTTTTACTAATGTAATAATTTACCTACATCAATAAAAAGATAAAGGAAAGTTAGCCTGAACTATTCACCTGATGACTTCCAGTTGAGATTTTATATAATATCTTAAATACCACAGTGGTCACATAAGCATACAATATTATACACGTGTACTTCTGAAGTTATTTTTCTAACATAATACTATGATATAGCATATTGTATATTAAATAGAATAATTATTGTCTAAGAAAATACATGTAGTCAATTGTTTCTTTTCTCTAAACTATATTTTTCTCAACAAATTATGTTACAGGCTAATATATGATTAAATTGTCACAGATTAGAAAATATTGAAGTTGGTACTAATAAGGTTTATTATAGGTACCCTATCAGAGAATCTAAAAAAAAAGTGATACAATTTAATTTCCCAAACTCTCCCGCTTCTCTGTGTTAAAAATTAACATATTCATATATTCAAAACACATCCAGTGAGTTTCCTTTATATGAACTCAAACACTATTAGCGACCTCAATAGTTTGATGCAGACACATCTGTTGAAACCATATATAATGAAGCTCATGGCAATCCCAATGGAGCCATAAACAGATATGCTATTCAATAACTATTTCAAGTTCATTTATTTAAAAAGTCATAGAACTTTATTTTAGCTCTGTGATTTCAGTGAGAGCCATAGAACTCAATGGCTATATGCTGTTCTAGGGCTTTGACTACTAAATGTTGTGTTGCAGATTCTGAAGGGTATTTCTAAGAGTAACCAGAAGAGAGCATCCATATCTCAGAGACACGTGGAGCTAAATTAGTAAGGCACAGAAGGTCTACCACACAGCTTAAGCCAACTCTTTCTGAGGAAATGATGATAAATTTCTTTTGATCATGCACAAATGGCTTAGGAAATGACTGGGAGGTAGTTGATATTCCAAGATTCAAGCATCTGGTATTCTAAAAAAACCAATATAACTGCGTCCTAGTTCTGCAAATTTGTTATCAAAACAATTTAGGCTAAGCATTATAGTCATATACTTATTCCAGGGCACATCAAGCTACTAATGTAATTACTGAATGGGTTCTAAGGAGAAGGAAATTAAATTAAGAAAAACTGTTTTGCATAGCAGTGATTTATGGCCTACTTTACTCCCCAACTAGTGAGAAGTGTGAAATCCAAGTTTTGCAAAATACAATTTTAATAGTAAAATATTTGAAAAAGAATTCATAGGAGGAAAAGGAGACTCATCAAATCAAAGGAGGAGTTATAATCACATGTGAGTCTTTACAGTAGTATTTGAACAATAATGGTTCTAATCATAGTAAATGAAAATCGATTATTTTTCAAGTGCTGGAGACTATTTCAGATTCTGCTCTGCACTGGGGTATAATTTGAACTCTGTGTATGTGCACATTATTTGTATATTAATGATGTGGTTTTTTTCTATGTCTTCATTTCTAAGTCCTGATTATTTAAACTCTACTATGCTTTCTGCCCCATAAAATTAGTCTTTGGCACTTGAGTCAGAACAGAAAGTTTTCTCATATATCTCATGTCAATTAGGTCAGGTTAACTCATCATAACATTGCATGCTAAACTATATTAAATACATAAATCAAAAAATGATTAACTGTAAGTTGCAACATTTTCAGGCTTAAAGCATATTAGAAACATTGCTGGAATGAAATAATTTTGCATACATTTTACTGAAGAAATTTGGAATAGAAAAAGGCTTACAAAATGTTGGATCAATAAGAGATTTCATAATGAAGTACTTTAAATTATTCAGAAAATTATTTTCCTCATTCTTTTACAGTGTTAAATCTAAATCCTTCCCTTCGGTCTCTCTTTCCTTTCTTCCCTTTTTCTTCATTTTTTTCCTATCTTTTCCTTTCTCTCTCTCTCTCATTTCCTTTCTTCCTTCCTTCTTTTCTTTGCAAGTCTAATATCCTGAGATCTCAATTCCTTGTAATGTGGTAATTACAACCCAACCAAGGACAACACTACTTCTTAATTATATTTTTGATCAATAATATCTCTGACAATCTGACAACAAGTATGGAGAGTCATCACAAAAAAACATGTATATGAACATAAAACTTTTATTAGATTTAGAGAAGTTAAAAATTTTTCTCCCAAGCCTAAACAGAGACATTATAGCGACTGATTCATGAACTTCATGTTAGAAGAGAAAGCAAAAACAACTTGAGGTTGAGTACATTATTTTAAATACCTTATGGTGAATGTAACATTTCAAAGAAAAACTAAGTGATGTTACTATAAGTGAAACAGGAAACCTTCCCTTGTCACCCTTGCAGGGCATGTGATGGGGATGTGGCTGGCTTCTTTGGTGCCCCACTGCTCACACCTCTAGGGAAGCATGCAGATGGGCAGGCTGTGGGGCTCTGACCCCACAGCAGTGTCTAGGGGTGAATGTTTATAGCTGAAGCCCCAGTGGGCATGTGTTACAGTGTGTTCTTTCAGTTTAGCCGTCCCTAGGCAGCTTGTGTTAGTCAGCTCAATAAGACTGCCTGCCTTCCTTACTCAAGGACAGAGGGCTTTCTGTATCCCAGGGTTTCTTGCCTTGGTGCACCATAAGAATTATATAACACATGGGTTTGGAGAATGAGTGCAAGGTTTTATTGAGTGGAAGTAGCTCTCAGCAGATGGGGGAGCCAGAAAGGAGATGGAGTGGGAAGGTGGTTTTCCCCTGGAGTCAGGGCACTCAGTGGCCAGGCTTTCCTCCAGCTGCCCCAGCCAAACTCCACATTGTTCTGCCGGTTGATGACCTGCCACACTGCTGGTGCCTGCCAGTGCCTGTCAGTATGCTCTTCTGCCAGTGTGTTCCTTGTGATGTCCAGCCGCTTGTGTCTCTGCCAGCTAGGGTCACAGCACGGGGGTGTGGCAGGCCAGGGTAGTCTTGGGAAATGCAACATTTGGGCACAAAAACAAAAATGCCTGACGTCAACTAGATCCCGGGGCACAGGCCTTGGGGTGGAGCCCTTACAAAGGACCCACCCTTCTCTACCAAGAACTTCCCTGCCCCACTCCCATATCATAAGGACTAAACAGATAGGCTCAAAGGTATTTTAACTAGAAATATTATATGACTTCCACCTTACTGAATTATATGCATAGTATGTAAAACCTTGAGATAAGGAGCCCATCTGTCAATTAATGATTCATCTAAAAGATTGTTACTGAACAACTAGAATGGGCCAGGCATTGCTTTAAAAAAGGAATGTAAGACAACTATTTGCAAACAGTCCAGTTGCAGGCAAGTATATTATCTCTTTTCCATGCCATCTTAACATGCAGTCCTTTGAATATTAATATATATGCCACAGGATACCCTAATAAAGGTAGTATCCATAATAGATAATAATTTTTGAGCACTATAAACCCATAAAGTCTGAGACAATCAATTTAGAAGTTTATTTTGCCAAGGTTAAGGACATGACTATGACACAGCCTCGGAGGGTCATGACAGCATGTGCCTGAGGTGTTTGGGCTATACCTTGGTTTTATATTTTAGGGAGACATAAGACATCAATCCATACTTTAAATATGTACGTTGGTTCAGTCCAGAAAGGTAGGACAACTCATAGTGGAGGGAGGGCCTTCCAGGTCGTAGGTGGATTTGAAGATTTTTTGATCAGTAATTGGTAGAAAGAATTTATCTAAAGACCTAGAATCAATAGAAGAAAGTGATATCTGGGTTAAGATAAAGGGTTTTGGAGACCAAGGTTGTTATTATGAAGATAAAGCTTCCACGTAGTAGGCTCAGAGAGAATAGATTGTAAATGTCTCCTATCAGACATAACCAGTCCGTTCCGTCAGTCATAAGATCTCCATTTTAATATTAATGCTGGTCTGTTGTGCCTGATTTCCAAAGGGAGGAAGGTATAATTAGGCATGTCCAACCCCCACTTCCCATTATGACCAACTAGTGTTTCAGGTTGACTTTAGAATGCCCTTGGCCAAGAGGAAGAGTTCATTCAGTTGGTGGGGGGTGGTTAGAATTCTACTTTTTGGTTTGCAGCACTAGGTAGCAATCATGCTCAGCTCTTTACATGTACTTACTCATTTAATTATGAGTATTAAATAAAAGGAAGTACATAGAAATATATTATAAACTGTAAATACATTTGCAACTTTTCCACAAGTGGTGGGGAATAGAACTATTACCTAAGAAACAGTAAGCTTAATCCCTGGATGGTTTGAAGATACAAAGTATCCTACTGTGAGTGAAATGTTTTTAACATTTTATCATGTAAATAAATTACAGACTTGTTGTATTGCATTTAGTAATACATTTCACTATGAAAACAATGTATTTGGCAAGTAAATTAACAACTTTTTTAAGCTCAAATATTTGCCCTCGCTGTGCACATGTGTAGTTGTGCACACTCACACATACACCACACACAGACAATAGTTCTGAGAGATATAAGGTGACAAATTGTCAGAGGCAAAAGGAAGTGAAAAACAAGAAGGAGCAGGTAAAGTCCCAGAGCTAAAACTCTCCAGCCCTTCACCACTTGTTTATCCATGGTTCTAAGCCACAAACCTTATCCTATAGGCACTATACGTAGGAACTATTTCATGTCTTTATTCCCAGACCTCAAGAAGTAAATTGCTTCTGGTTTCTCATTGAAGAAATTATAGAAGAGTCTCTGAGCGAAAGATTTAGAGATAGGAGATTCACATTTGAATCCTGGTCAGGTACTTGATAGCAGTATGAAACTCGACCCAGACCCATCTATAGAGATGATCATAGCAATATAAATAAATATATAAAAATATATAATATATGCTTATATATATATTTTATATATAAACATGCATCCATGTGAGTTTTAATATCTATGTCACAGGATATCCTAATAAATGTAGTATCACTAATAGATATTAGTTTATTATATCTAATCTTAATTTATATATTATTCTGCAGCTCTCACCCATCCCCCATATATGAACATTTTTATTTAAGTGCATTTTAACTAATTTCCCTGATCTTCCATTTAAAAAGACACTTTATTTCCTTCATTTGGAGGATGTGAGAAAACAAAGTAGGCTTAGAAAAACTCTATATGCATTACAAATTAATACAAGTATGTGGCAATAATCCGATATGTCATATACACATAGTAACTGTTACTGCATATGAAGTTTTTTTAAAAATGCCTACTTCTTAACCTACATCCTCTAGATTTTGTACTGGAAAACAAGGGATCATGTAGATGAGAATGAAGAATTAAATATGTGATTTTTATGGGTTTCCTGGTATTTATATAAACAACACGAACATTTCTTATTTACAATTAATAACATTTTGAGATGGTAAATATAAAAGCACTTTTTATTTTTTAAATTTCTGTATAGATATTAATTGTAAATAAGAAATGTTTGTATTGTTTATATAAATACCAGTAAGCCTATATAAATCTTAGAGAAATATTTATCTTTATCCTGTAACATACTCAAAGATTATTCCTCTACATGATGAAGGGAAATAAAACAAAATGGTTTTACATTAAAATGTTGACATATGGGGGCTGGGTGAGATAATATGACTCACACTAAAAAAAAAGAAAAGAAAGAATATGAAAGCAAGTTGGTTTGCACTAAAAAACATTCATGAAGGATTGTATAAGTAGGAAAAGTTGATAGCTCTTCTTACTTCCCCTCACTACCTGAGAGATACCTATGTTTCTTACCTTCACAATGAAGTGATCCAATTTATGCTTTCCCGTCTTATTTCTCAGAACATCCTTTCACAAAACCAATAATCAGCTGAAGTTATTTTTGTTACCAAAGATACATTGAACATTCATACTTCTTTACTTTGTGCTTATTCTAGGACTCAATATTAGTTTCCCATTGTGGCTGTATCAAATTACCACACATTTAGTTGCTTAAACAGCACAAAGGTATGTTCTTATTATTCTGAAAATTAGACACCTGAAATGAGTCTTACTGAGCCAAAATCAAGTGTCTGCAAGGATATATTTATTTTCAAATGTCTACGGAAGTACCCATTTTCTTGCTTTTTCCAGCTCCTAGCTACTGCTGCCTAAATTCATTGGCTTGGGGCCGCTTTTTTCATCTTCAAACACAACAGTGTAGCATCTTTAAATTTCTGATACTGATTTCACAATTCCAGTTAAATGACCTTTGTGATTATATTGTGTCTACTTTGATAATCAAGAATAATCTCCTTATTTTCATATTATCTGATTATCAACTTTAATTCTCCCTTGCCAGATAACATATTTATGGGTTCCTTGGATTAAAAATTGAACAATTTTGGTGGCCACCATTCTGTTTAATGCAGATCCCAATCCAAACTCATATCTCTCTTATTCTGTAGCAGTTGCTCATTATCTATAACTATGAATTGTTTTATAGCATTATTTTCATTGCTATTTGTGTAACTTATCCTTCTGAACAGCATTCTCAATGCATTAAATTTATTCATATTCCTTTCAGGGTTTGACACCCTGAGGGGCCAGCCTAGCACCCCAAATCTAAATATATTTTTATATTCGTTCTAAAAGTTACTTTTCAAGAAACCTAAAATAAGACATTAACTTTAATCAATTGAGGTATTGTACCTCAGGACACTCTGCTGGTTATTTGATACTTTTTAACAATTCACGCATATGCTTTGATGGCTCATCAGAAATTCATAACAAACCAGATGATCAATGCTGATACAATGGCCATGTGCAGATACAATTTATTCTAAAGCTGCAGTTATCAGAACTCGATTGCAGAGTAAGATAGATTCTTTGCAAAGTATCCAGGCATTGGGAAGAAAGTGAGAAGCACAAAAGGCTTACCGATACCCACTTCTGCTCCTGCTGGTTCTCTTATTACCCAAGTGCTCTTGCAGATATTGTCCCTAATTTCAGTAGTTGAATTAAGAGGCAGACCTGTGTGCACATGGAGATAGTCCATCTGGAGGAAAACCTGAATGTGGAACCAAACCTGTGCCAAAGTAAATGTTGCATCTAAATGGTTCTCCTCACATGACTGCCGCTGCTGAGACAGGCCCAGCTACATGCTGAGCTAGATTGACAGAGAATGCAAATTATTTTCCTCTATTTTTTAAGGAGGAATTGAGTGCTCACGTGTAGCTTACTTGCAATGACATTTCCTATTTTGCTTTCCCTAGAGGATATATATGCTCATGTATATTTAAAATTGAAAGCAATTCTATTTTCCAGTTTTAATGTGTGATTGGTTCATTTTTTTTAAGGATTTAAATGCTAGTGATATCATTGAATAGATATGAGATTTATTTTAGGAGCAAATGCTAAATTTTGCTTCTTCTATTTGCTTTTCACATGTATTCCCTCCCTCTGGATACCTATACTATTTTGTAACATATGAACTTAAATTTTCATTGCCAAGCTGCAGGTTACTAACCATTTTGTTAGTAAAAATTGTAAGATTCTAAATTCTTATTCATGTAATCATATATTGATTGCCACTGAATCTATAGGTGTGATATTACTAAATAGATGAAGAACAATAAAATTGGGTTCATTCTGTGGGGCTAATTCTTCAGGGAAACAACATAAGTGTATCCTAGACAAAATAAAGCTGTAGATAGGGACACCTTGCTTATTTTACCTGTATAAAAATAAACCACAATCTTTTGACAATTGTCTTCTGTTAGAGTTTTTCTTTTGTTAAATAAGGGAGAAGATGAAATAGAAAGACACAAAAATACTGACTTTTCTTCAATTTGGCAGTCAACATGAATAGCATTCAGCTTTTTTTGAGAGTTTATATCTGTTTTGCATATGTATTTAATTATTTTGATAAATGCAACACTTTTTGCCCTGGTAGAGTTATAGCATGCTTTTACTGAGACCTGACTGATTAGCAGAAAGAGTTTATTCAACATGAGGCTCAGAATTATAGCAAATGGTTACTATCGTCTATGTTCTAATGTTATATTTATCTGTCCTTTATTATGGTATTATGCATGGTTTATATACACATACAAAGAATAAATAAATATCTGTGTTTTTTTATAAATACTAGTAATTCAGCCTTTCATTTTACCTTTGAGTTGTTATTTTTTGTGTGGATGCTCTGTTGTATCAGTGGTAGCAGAGTACCCAGTCCTGAGGGAGAAGGTACTCAGAGGTAAAACTTAGCAAATCAAACATCCAACTTCTGTCATGCATCATGAAATGTGAACTTTAACTCCAATACTGGAAGAGTGCTCACCATCCAAGGCACAGTTCTTGGGATGTGTGTCCGTTATGTTACTTAAACCTAACTTAAAAATAGGTGGGTACTGTAAGATTTTCCTGTTGCCACTATAACAAATTACCACAAACTTGATGACTGAAAACAATAAAACTTTATTCTCTTATAGTTTTCTTGGAGTCAGAAGTCCAAAATCAGTTTCACTTAAGCTAAATTCAAGTTGTCGGTAGGCCTGTTTCTTGTGGAGGCTGTGAGGGGATAATCCACTTCCTTTTATTTTTCAGCTCCTGTGGCTGTGCTTCTTTTATCACCTCCCATCTCATTATGGTTTGCAGTATTCTTTGGTCCGAGGAAATATTAAAACAATGTTGAAACACAAAGTAAGTGTATAATACAGTGGGATTAGTAACAATCAATCCAGGGAAAACAAACAAGACTGTTTTGTGTGTAGACCCAACCTGACTATTTTAAGATTCACTAATTCTTCTGAAGAAAACAAACAGTATATGCATTCAGATTTGTGAAAAAATTTATTTTTTTATTTCATAATAGTACCTGTGTAAGGCTGAAAAAAAAATAGTCCCAAGGATATCTAAATTCTAAACCCCAGAAGGTACAAATATTCCCTTTTATGACAATAGAGATTTGCAGATGGATTAAGTTAGTGAGAAAGATAAAATAGAGATAAAGTAAGGATGTTGAGATTATCTTGTATTATCCCTGTGAGCTCTAAAAGTAATCACAAGTGTCTAAGAAAAAAACCTAGGAAGTTTTCACTTCAGAACCTGAGAAGAGAGGTGATAAAAGAAGCAGAGATTGAAGTGATGCGCTTTAAAGAAGGAAGAAGGGGCCACAAGCCAAGGAATACGCACAGCCACAAGGAGCTGAAAAATAAAAGGAAGTGGATTATCCCCTCACAGTCTCCACAAGGAAACAGGCCTGCCAACAACTTGACTTTAGCTTAAGTGAAACTGATTTTGGACTTCTGACTCCCAGAAAACTATAAGAGAATAAAGTTTTATTGTTTTCAGTCATCAAGTTTGTGGTAATTTGTTATGGTGGCAACAGGAAAATCATGATGGTTTACAGACTTCTGGCTTTCAAGAGCAATATTTATGATTACTAAGAGGTAAGGATCAACATTTAGATGAGGAAAATCTATTTTTTATATCATTATCATAATTGTATAAAGACTGTTATTTCAATACTAATCAGGAATAAAGAATGTGTGCCATACTGATTCTAAAAGTGCCTTACCTTTTGCCTTTTGGCTTTCATAATCATGTAAATATAAACATACATTAAATAGGCCCACTTTCTCCAGGATTCTTTGCTCTGAGGAAAGATTGCAACAATGTCAAAACACAAAGTAAGTGTATAATACAGTGGGGTTAGTAACAATCAATCCAGGGAAAACAAACAAGCCTGTTTTGTCTGTAGACCCAACCTGACTATTTTAAGATTCACTAATTCTTCTGAAGAAAAAAACAGGTTTGTGAAAAAATTTTATTTTTTATTTTCGTAATAGTTGGTTAATTTCATGGTTTCAGATTGGGATCCCTAGGGGTAAGGCCTGAAACATGAATTTCTTACACATGATTTATTGAGGGAGTACTCTCAAGAAAGCAGAAGTGAAGGTAGAAGAGAGCTGTATTAGTACGTTCTTGCACTGCTATAAAGAAATACCTGAGACTGGGTAATTTACAAAGAAGAGATGTTTAATTGGCTCACAGTTCTGCGGGCTATACAGGAAGCATAGCAGCTTCTGCTTCTGGGGAGGCCTCAGGGAGTTTTTAATCATGGTGGAAGGCAAAGGAGAAATGAGGCATCTGCGTGGCAGGAGCAAAAGGAAGAGAGAGAGACGGGAGGTGCTACACACTTTCAAAACAACCATACCTTATAATAACTCACTCACTCACTATCGCAAGAACAGCACCAAGAGGATGGTGCTAAACCATTCATGAAAACTCTGCCCCCATGATTCAGTCACCTCCCATTAGGCCCCACCTCAAACACTGGGTATTATAATTTGACATGATATTTGGATGGGGGCAAAGATCCAAACCATATCAAGAGCAAAGAAAGGAACAAAATAAAGATGTGTCTCAGGAAGGCTATAGCTATGGCCTGATCTCACAGGGAGCTTCTGAGCACGGAGTTTGTCACTTGCAACAGGGCCTGGCCTACTGTAACCCTTGTGAGTCAGTCATTGACTGCAGGCTTTGTCTGAAGTTGAGTCTGATAACCTGACTCCCATTTAGCATCCTGACAAGAGCCAGTCTCTCAAAAGGAGCTAGCTGGAAACTGTTAGGATCTAATGCTTACACTAACTTGGCTGGGCACCAACGATGTCCCCTAAATCCCTAGCACCACAATTCTGAAATATCTTTTTTACTCAAATAGCATGTCTTTGGGAAATCATTTAATTTTTGTATATCCTATCTCTCCCCTCACCCTAAATGTTGTAAATATCTCTGGTTTTCAAAATGACTTATAGCTATAACTACAGAGTTAAATCAATTTGGGTAAAAGGGGTTAAAGTTAGTTAGCTAATTAATTCAATATACTAAATTGTTTGGTTTCATATTATTGGCAAATATCCTCTGATAAATTGTTCTATTATAAATGGTTAGTGGGCCATATGTAAACATAACTGAAATACCAGTACTATATATTTAAATATTATCCTACTTTGCTTCACATGATTGAACTATAAGATACATAGGCCGGGCACAGTGGCTCATGCCTGTAATCCCAGCACTTTGAGAGACCAAGGCGGGTGGATCATGAAGTCAGGAGATCGAGACCATCCTGGCTAACACGGTGAAACCCCGTCTCTACTAAAAATACAAAAAAAATTAGCCAGGCATGGTGGCGGGCACCTGTAGTCCCAGCTACTTGGGAGGCTGAGGCAGGAGAATGGCCTGAACCTGCGAGGTGGGGCTTGCAGTGAGCCGAGATTGCGCCATTGCACTCCAGCCTGGGCAACTTGAGCAAGACTCTGTCTCAAAAAAAAAAAAAAAAAAAAATATATATATATATACACACACACACACACACACACACATATATACACACACATATATACACACATGTATATACACATATATATACACATATATATACACATATATACACACATATATATGCATATATATACACACATATATATACACATATATATAAAATGTTAAACATTTTGTGTTTGAAAACACAAATTATTACATATTGAGTATGTAATAGTGCTTTTACTTCCAACATGAATCATGTAAAATTATGATCTGTCAAAAACCTGTGGTCATTGCCTGACCCATTTCATTAAAAAAAAAGTTCTTCAAGCTTATTCTAAGAGGAAACAATGTCTTAAGCAAACAGCTTGTTGCATCAGACCATGAAACTTGAAATAACTTTTACCTAAGTAAGTTTGTTGGAAAAATGGCAATTTTCCTATTTAGTTAATTTCTCAGTGATCCATGACCTCAAATAATACAGAAGCGGCACACCAACTGCTTGCGACGCATCCGAAGAAAAACTATGGCAACAAGTTCACCATATTTGTAATTAGGAGTCTGAAAAAGACTTCAACCAATCTCTCATAAATAGAAAGCTCTGACATTTTCAGACTCCAGGCCGTGAAGGGCACAGGCATTATTTGATGTATCGTTAAGAAAGAGGCCCTGCACTTCCTGCAATATATTTGGCTGATAAGCTGCCATAATCCTATCTGGTGTAGTAAATGAAGAAATGAGAGGAGAAAGTTTCTTTATGAGATCACAAAAATACTGCATTTCTAATTTTCCTGGCTTCATCAACGAAGTAAACATGACCAAATAAAGCACCCAGAGAAAACTTACAGACTTTGCAATCTAAATGTATTTATTTATAGTGTTTTGCAAATATATAATGACAAAGCCAAACATAAATTCCTCATGCTTTTTTTCTTGTCCTGATCTAATTAGTTAATTTTAAAGGGAATTCCATTTTCCTTTTGAATGTTTCATTTGCTACCATAAACACATTGGTATATTTGCCAACTCCAGTTCTCAAAAACAAACCCCTTAATTCTTTTTTTTTGTTGTTTCGTTCAGAGACTAGATTTTCTAAGTAGGAGGTGGAAGCAGAAAGTCCAAACATCATCATCCTCAAAGCCACCACTAAATCAGAAAGTAAAAAGTGCTTCAAATTTAATTCTACTCTTAAATCAATCTTTCCCAACCCTTTAGCAAAGAAAATGTGACATTTTTCTTCTGGTTCTTCAAAGCTATGGCTGTATACATAAATAAAGCAAATACAAATGCACATAAATTATAGAAGCTGCATATAGAAATTCACATAAATCAATTAAGAAAATTACATGTTGCTCTGATTTATTTAATCTTAAAATATTAGGCAGCTCCTTGGATTCTCACCCAAATAACAATATCCATTTACAGTCCCTGTCTTACTTAGTAAATCATCCTAACACTCCCAATCTCTCAGGCAGCCAAGAACATAGCTGCTGGGAGTACACATATTTTGACCATCTAATTGTAATACTATACAGTATGTTAAGTATTGTCTTTGTTTATGTTGCTCTAAAGGAATACCTGAGGCTGGACAAATTATACAGAAAGGAAATTTATTTGACTCACGGTTCTGCAGGCTGCATAACAAACATGGTGCCAGCCTCTGCTTCTGGTGAGGAACTTAGGCTGTTTCCATTCTTAGTGCAAGCAGACGGGAACAGGCACGCATAGATCACATGGTGAGAGAGAGAAAGAGAGAGAAGAGAGAGGTGCCAGGCCCTTTTTGTCAATCAGTTTCAGTGGGAACTAACAAAGCAGGAACTCAGTCACCCCTGTACCATGCTCCCTGCCCCCACCAACAGCAAGGCATTAATTTATTCATGATGGATCCACACCCATGACCCAGACACCACCCACTAGAACCCACCTCTAAAACTGGGATCAAATTTCAACATGAGATTTAGAAGGAAAAAATATCCAAACTATTCAAGTGATGATTACACTTCTTTTTCTTTTTTTTTTTTCCAAGTCAAAGAACAGCTTTGATACCTTGATAAGTTACCTAATCTTGCTCTAGCTCAATATCTTTATATAATGGAGAAAACAATAACTAAATTACACAGTTTTTATAAGGAAAGCCAGACAGAAAGAGATAAACACTGGATAAAAATTAATTGTCCCTAGTTAAAACTTACTCTGTATATTAACCAACAACTAAATTCTAGGAGGAATTAAAGTAAGCTCATATTCACATTCAATACACGTCTACCATGAAACTATATTTCCCAATTTGAAGTTTTCTAAAAAATTGTGTACATTATTAAATACCTTCTATTATATTATCTGTTTCATATTGCAAAGAAAGAAAGTTTTGGCTTCCTTCTCCTTATCTTTTTACACCATTCCCCAGGGAAGAGAAATGATTAATAGGATTGTCTATGTTCAGAGGGCATTGATTAGATCATGATTATTAATAGGTAGGTTCCCATTCTTTAAAAGGGCCATTTGCCCATATGTGGTTCTTTTTCTTTCAATTTTACATTTCTCATCTTCAGAGAAGTAAAAAATCTCACTATTCTTTGACTGCAGGATTTTCTTCAGCTCTTTATATTTGTGTATACGTGTGATATGCATTGGCACATATATTATTTAAGATTTTTTTAGAGCAATTTTAGGTTCACAGCAAAATTAAGAGAAAGGTACGGAGATACTTCATTGATGCCTTCCTCAACACATGCATAGCCTCTGTTATCAGTATCCCGCACCAGGATGGTACATTTGTTGCAATTGATGAACCCACGTTGACACATCATCATCACCCAAAGTTCATAGTTTACCTTAAGGTTCACTCTTGATGTCGTATATTCTTGGGGTTGTCAAATATATAATGGCATGTTTCCACCCTGTATGCACTATTATATCCATCACTGGGAATGACTGATCTTTTTTACTGTTTCCATACTTTCGCCTGTTCCAAAGTATCATATAGTTGAAATCAAACAGTGTGTAGCCTTTCAATTGGCTTCTTTCACATAGTAATATGCATTTAACTTTTTCTCATGTCTTTGCATGGCTTGATAGCTCATTCCTTTTTTTGTTTGTTTGTTTGTTTTTCAACTTTTATTTTAGATTCAGGGGATACATGTGCAGATTTGTTACTTGGGTATATTGTGTGATGTTTGGGGTATGAATGATCCCATCACCCAAGTACTGAGCATTGTGCCCCATAGTTTTTTCAACCCTTTCTCCCTCCTTCCCTCCCTTCTCCAGTAGGTTCCAGGTTCTATTGTTGCCATCTTTATGTCCACGAGTCCCAAGCTTAGCTCCAACTTGTCACTGAGAACTTGTGGTATTCGGTTGCCTTTCTTTTTTTTTTTTTTTTAATTATACTTTAAGCTTTAGGGTACATGTGCACAACGTGCAGATTAGTTACATATGTATACATGTGCCATGTTGGTGTGCTGCACCCATTAACTCGTCACTTAACATTAGGTATATCTCCTAATGCTATCCCTCCCCCCTCCCCCCACCCCACAACAGGCCCCGGTGTGTGATGTTACCCTTCCTGTGTCCATGTGTTCTCATTGTTCAGTTCCCACCTATAAGTGAGAAAATGCAGTGTTTGGTTTTTTGTCCTTGCGATAGTTTGCTGAGAATGATGGTTTCTAGCTTCATCCATGTCCGTATAAAGGACATGAACTCATCATTTTTTATGGCTGCATAGTATTCCATCGTGTATATGTGCACATTTTCTTAATCCAGTCTATCATTGTTCGACATTTGGCTTGGTTCCAAGTCTTTGCTATTGTGAATAGTGCGGCAATAAACATACATGTGCATGTGTCTTTATAGCAGCATGATTTATAATCCTTTGGGTATATACCCAGTAATGGGATTGCTGGGTCAAATGGTATTTCCAGTTCTAGATCCTCGAGGAATCAGCACACTGGCTTCCACAATGGTTGAACTAGTTTACAGTCCCACCAACAGTGTAAAAGTATTCCTATTTCTCCACATCCTCTCCAGCACCTGTTGTTTCCTGACTTTTTAATGATCACCATTCTAACTGGTGTGAGATGGTATCTCATTGTGGTTTTGATTTGCATTTCTCTGATGGCCAGTGATGATGAACATTTTTTCATGTGTCTTTTGGCTGCATAAATGTCTTCTTTTGAGAAGTGTCTGTTCATATCCTTTGCTCACTTTGTGATGGGGCTGTTTGTTTTTTTCTTGTAAATTTGTTTGAGTTCATTGTAGATTCTGGATATTAGCCCTTTGTCAGATGAGTAGATTGCAAAAATTTTCTCCCATTCAGTAGGTTGCCTGTTCACTCTGATGGTAGTTTCTTTTGCTGTGCAGCAGCTCTTTAGTTTCATTAGATCCCATTTGTCAATTTTGGCTTTTGTTGCCATTGCTTTTGGTGTTTTAGACATGAAGTCCTTGCCCATGCCTATGTCCTGAATGGTATTGCCTAGGTTTTCTTCTAGGGTTTTTATGGTTTTAGGTCTAACATTTAAGTCTTTAATCCATCTTGAATTAATTTTTGTATAAGGTGTAAGGAAGGGATCCAGTTTCAGCTTTCTACATATGGCTAGCCAGTTTTCCCAGCACCATTTGTTAAATAGGGAATGGTTTCCCCATTTCTTGTTTTTGTCAGGTTTGTCAAAGATCAGATGGTTGTAGATATGTGGCATTATTTCTGACAGCTGTGTTTGGTTCCATTGGTCTATATCTCTGTTTTGGTACCAGTACCATGCTGTTTTGTTTACTGCAGCCTTGTAGTATAGTTTGAAGTCACGTAGCATGATGCCTCCAGGTTTGTTCTTTTGGCTTAGGATTGACTTGGCTATGCGGGCTCTTTTTTGGTTCCATATGAACTTTAAAGTAGTTTTTTCCAATTCTGTGAAGAAAGTCATTGGTAGCTTGATGGGGATGGCATTGAATCTATAAATTACCTTGGGCAGTATGGCCATTTTCATGATATTGATTCTTCCTATTGATGAGCATGGAATGTTCTTCCATTTGTTTGTATCCTCTTTTATTTCACTGAGCAGTGGTTTGTAGTTCTCCTTGAAGGGGTTCTTCATGTCCCTTGTAAGTTGGATTCCTAGGTGTTTTATTCTCTTTGAAGCAATTGTGAATGGGAATTCACTCATGATTGGGCTCTCTAGCTCATTCCTTTTTAGTGGTGAATAACATTCTACTGTCTGGATACACCATAGTTTATCCATCTATCTACTGAAGAATATCTTGGTTGCTTCCAAGTTTTGGCAGTTATGAATAAAACTGCTATAAATGTCCATGTGCAGGTTTTTGTGTGGACATATATTTTCAACTCCTTTGGGTAAATACTGAGAAGTATAAATTAAAGGATTGTGTGGTATGTTTTGTTTTACAAGAAACAAAAAAATTATCTTCCACAGTAACCATGCTATTTTGCATTCTCACCAGCAATCAGTGAGAGTTTCTGTCATTCCACATCCTAATCAGCATTTGGTGTTGTCATTGTTCTGAATCTTGACCATTCTAAAAAGTGGGTAGTGGTCGCTTATTGTTGTTTTAGTTTGCGTTTCCCTGACTGTGTTTGATATGAAACATACTTTCATATGCCTATTTGTTATCTGTATATCTTCTTTGGTAAGGTAACCATTAAAGTCTTTGGCCCATTTATTAATTGGATTGGTTTTTTTCTTATTATTGAGTTTTGAGTCTTTAGTATATTTTGGATAACAGCATGGTTTGTCTTTTCATTCTCTTGAGATAGTGTTTTTTTTTTCTTTTTTTAAAACATGTAGCCATACAAAACATAATAAAAATTTTAATACTTAAATTTGAGATAGGTAGGAGAACATTCTTATATCTCTTGCCTAAACCACATGCTCCCATAAATCTTTACCTAAGTTCTGCAATTGGGTTTATCAGACATTTTAGCTCAGTGATGAGTTAATTGCCTTCTGTGAGTCATGTATATCTCCCTGAGGATTTAGCATAGGAAGGCTGGGGTGAAGGAGAGGATGCCAAAGAGACATAAAGGTAATCAAAAAAGGAGAATTTGGATAAAATACCATCAAAATACAATTCCATATCTGTTCTTACATCTAACTTATTTGTATGCTTTATAAGCCTTTATCTTGTAATAGTTATGGAGTATATCACTTCCTTCTCTCCAGGACCAAACATTATGATGTCATATATTTATTGTACTACTATAATGTTTCTGATATGGTGAGATCATCAAAGTTTTTCCAAACTGAATTATGACACTCGGTGACAGATAAATGTTGTAGCTCTGAGGCAAAGTGACGAAAGTATTCTTTGACTGCGGTAATTTTTTCAACCATTTATATTTGTGTATACATGTGATAGGCATTGACACATATTACTTAAGAATATTTAGAGCAATTTTAGGTTCACAGCAAAATTAAGAGAAAAGTACAGAGATAACTCATTGATCCCTTCCCCCACATATGCACAGCCTCCCCCATTATCAATATCCCCCACCAGAGTGGCACATTTTTTGCAAATATTAAAAAGGTTGTAGAACTCATTGGGAAGAGCTAGAAGGAAGATGTATGCCTTTGAGACTATTGGAAGTTTTTTCTCATGGCTTACCCAGACTCTTCCTTCAAGGTCTCAGATCTGTGAACTAATATCTTGGAATCTGGAGAGGAGCTGTGAATCTCAAATGGAGATTTCCATCAAGACTCTCTTCATTAGACCTAGTTTTTTCTTTCTCTTTATATCTCACGTTTAATCTCACAGGATGCCAACTTATTTTAGTGGCAAAGACCCTGATCAATTAGCCCATCCTGAAGAGCCATGTAGGTCAAACTGCTATGATACTTACTCATGCCTAATGACATTATATGAACATGTCTACCTTGCCATAGTGTTTAAGTGCTGCTGCTACCTGTCTACTTAGAATATTGAATTGTTCTCTTAGAAAATGGTGAGATATTATCATTATTTTTAAGTTATGTATATATATTTTTTAAAGTTATAAATATATGTTTATATGACTGATTCTGATAGTGAGATTACATAAATAATGAGTACATTTCATATCATAGAAGAAATACCCAAGGAACTGTGAGGCATGCATGCTTCACCAAGGAAGGGAATACCCAAAGGACCCTAACAAAATCATTTACATAAAAGGCATACAAGTGGATGTCAAAAACATTCCAATTATAGAGTCGAATTAGATAAAACTTTAATAACTAACAAAGCAAACCTGCACCACACTCAGGAGAGAAATCTTTCAGATTAATGCTGATGCTGCAGAAAAGATGCAAAGGTCTGTAGCTTAGTTTTATAGTAATTAGTTCTTATGCAATGGTAAACAGAGTGTTGATGTTTTATAAATTGGAGTAATTAAAAGGAATGTAGAATTAATGCAAGTTACAAACTTCTGGAAATTAGTCAAGTGACCTCTAGTGACAGTCAGGGGAATATGTTCTCTACATGAGGGTGGGGAACATGACACACCAGGGCCTGTCGTGGGGTCTGGGGAGGGGGAAGGGATAGCATTAGGAGATATACCTAATGTAAATGACAAGTTAATGGGTGCAGCACACCAACATGGCACATGTATACATGTAACACACCTGCACTTTGTGCACATGTGCCATAGAACTTAAAATATAATAATAATAAAAAAGAAAACCTATGCCCTTGTCCCATAATGCACTATATTTTTAAAGACCTTCATTTTTAGAAACTCTAGGGCACACTCTTCAATGTTTACCGGAGCTCATAATTATGTTACCTTATCACTGTTATCTTGCTGGATCCTGACTTACAAAGCTGTTAAATAGTATCTTGTTACAACAGAAGGATTTCATACTTCTGAAGACAAGAGGGTGCTATTGGAGAAAATCTAGTAAAGGATAAAATATGATTCAAATTGTGTGTCAATAAAGATAGTTGTGCAGATTGTGGCAGGATGGAATCCAAAAGGACACAAAAGAACTGAACACATGAAATCACTTAAAAGTTAATGAGCGTAACCTAAGTAAATAATTAAAACCTGAAAAATGTAGCTGCATGAATTGAAAGGAGGAACAGACTTGAAAAAATATATAGTAGATAGATTGAGTACATTGAATGAATAATTAATATAAGGGCATTTTGAAAACAGAATAATCTATGACAATTACCCATCTACTACCTCACGTAACTGAGATGATGGTGGTGACATTTAGGAAGATTGGTAATACGACAAGCGTAAAGAGAAACACTGCTCTTTAATTTATTCCTTTCCCCCTCTGCAGCTTCCATTGGGTCTTTATTACCATTCATATGCATAGATATTAATTTAGTGAGTGGAAAAATTGGAAGGTACTTCATCAAGGAAGAGGCTAAGTGATAAGGGATCAGAATTCAGAGGTGGACAAAATGATTTTCGCCCAGAACACTCTCACTTAAAATCATTTTGAGCCTCTTAGAGAAAGGTCATGGAAAAAGAGCCTAAGGGAACCTCTAGGCCTCGAGCACAGTAAGAGATATTTCATGGACGCTGGTAGCTCTGTGAGGCATAGTGTGGAAAACCCCTCTCATCACAACTCAACAGTATCTTATAATTTTTATGCTATGAGGATCAAAACATTTGGTAGAATCAGAGAGAACATTGTAAGAATATGTTGCTCATTTTAGGGTGGTCAGGAACGACTTGTGATTCTCTAAGTAGGCATATCATGAGAAAAGAATGATCACAGACGCCTCATGATAGCTGCAAGACACAGGATAATTTATAGACACAACGAATCTCTCAGTCTGCTTTCAGGAATTGAAATGAGACTGATATTAATGGTGTAAAAATTTGGGAAAAAATAGGTGTAAGGGAAAAGAGGCATTTTTGATATGTGATATTAAGATGTCATTAGAGTATCTAACTGGAAACCTTTAGTAGGTCTGATGATATTACAGTCTGAATTTTAGAATATTGGTTTGGGCTGAAAGCATAGAAACAGATACCTTGGGGGAATGATCATTGTTAAAGTTACATGTAGATGTTATTCAATAGGGAGAATATGCAGAAAAATGATCCAAGATGGAACTCTGAGGAACATTGACATTATCACAATTTTAAAGCAGGTTTTTCTTTCTTTTTTTCATAAATTAATATAATTGAGAGTTGCTTAAATTATTTGAAGCATTACGTCTTCATAAACACCAATTAAGTTTTTACCTATACCAGTTTTTTTGTTATTTTATACCAGTAATCCCCAAACTTTTTTGGCACCAGGGTTCAGTTTCGTGGGAAGGAAGATGATTTCAGGATGACTCAAGGGCATTACATTTATTGTGCACTTTATTTATATTATTACATTGTAATATATAATGAAATAATTATACAACTCAGCGTAACGTGGAATCAGCAGGAGCCTTGAGCTTGTTTTCCTGCAACTAGATGGTCTCATCTAGGAGTGATGAGAGACAGTGACAAATCATCAGGCATTAAATTCTCATGAGGATCAGACACTTAGATCCTTTGCATGCACAGTTCACAATAGGGTTCGAGATTCTAAGAGAATCTAATGCCACCACTGATCTGACAAGAGGTGGAGCTCAGGCAGTAATGCAAGCAATGGAGGGTGGCTGTAAATATAGATGAAGCTTTGCTGGCTCACCCAGCACTCATCTCCTGCTGTACAGTAACAGTCTGTGGCCTGGGATTTGGAGATTCCTGTTTTATTCTGTATGAGGTTAGTTTGTATCAACCCTCCCAAATGTTTCTTAGAAGGAATTTTGGAGGCACAGAAATCAGAGATTTATTTTGGAGGCACAGAAATCAGAGATTTAGTGCCTTCTTGGAATTTACTATGGTTTGAATGTCCCCCCCAAAACTCTTGTTGAAATTTAATTGTCATTTTAATGATTTTAAGAGGTGAGATCTTTAAGAGGTGATTGGATCATTAGGGTTCTACCCTCATGAATGGATTAATGTCATTATCTTGGGAGTAGGTTACTTATCTTGGGAGTTTGGCTCCTTCTTTCTCTCTCTGTCTCACATGCTCACTTCCACCTTTCACCTTCTATCATGGGATGGCCCTTGACAGATGCTGTGCTGGTTCTTGGACTTCCCAGACTCCAGAAATAGGAACAGAAGGAACTTCTTTTATACTTTTATTTTTCTTGTTCTTTTCAGTTAAAATACAAAGACTAGTACACAAAATAAATATTCACACCCCATCACCTAGATTCAACAATTATCAGTATTTAGTCACATCTGCTTCATTTATCCCCATTTTTTGGCTGATATTCTTTAATAAAAATTATTTAAGTACAATTTCACCCCCAAATATTTTACTATGAATCTCTAAAATAAGGGTATATCCTGAACCACAATGCTATCACACCTAATGGTTAACAGTTCTCTGATATCACCTAACACCCTGTCATACTCACATTTCTCTTACTGCGACAAAAATGTCTTTTTAGCCTAGGTATGGTGGCTCATGCCTTTAATCCCAGCACTTTGGGAGGCTGAGGCAGGAAGACTGCTTGAGACAAGAAGTTTGAGACTAACCTGGTCAAAATAGTAAGATCCCATCTCCATAAAAAAAGCAAAAATTAGTTGGCTGTGGTGGTGCATGCCTGCAGTCCCAGCCACTGAGGAGGCTGAGGTGGAAGAATCCCTTGAGCTCAGGAGTCGGAGGCCACAGTGAGCTATGATTGTACTGCTGCACTTCAGCCAAGGCAATAAAGTAAGACCTCCATCTCTGAAAAAATGTGAAAAACAAAATAAAGTAAAGTAGGAAAAGATATGTATGTTAACTTTGGTACATATACACACATACACACATAATTTCATCTTTATAACTTTCTTGCAAAATAAATAGTACTTCCATTTTGCAAATGAGTTTAAGCCCACTACCAGAAATTAGCAGAACCTAAATATAAACCCAGATGCTCTGGTTAACTTAGTGTCTAATACTTAGAGTTTAAAAACATACCTGTGGACATCTCTTTTTTTATATAATCAGAGGGAAAAATAATACCTCATTACTTCTTCTTTATGAATAAAGCACTCCATTGACAAATCATTTAAGAGTCCTGGTTTATCAGTGATTGAAGGCATCCTTAGACATCTCCTTACAACTGGCTAAGACATCTCAACAAAGGTACTTTCCCTAAGACTGTTTTCTCAATTTTAAGCTCATTTTTTTAACAGCCTATTTCCTACATCTCATTAGTTGTTTTGAAAATACTGCAACTCCTGGGACATATTTAGGGCTCAATAAATGTTAGCTATGTTTTTAAGAAAATTCTGAAGAAAAATCAGTGTACCATAATGCCCAAATAATTTTTATTACCCAGTCTCTTCTAGTCTGTGACCTATTAACTAACCGTAATGCTCATTATTAAGACTTTCCAATTCTCTTCTGTGTCATTACAAGTCAACATATTATAAAATTCGATGCACAATAGCAAAGAATATAGGCTGAAATAAAAATTATGTGGAGCAGAAGGTTTCTAAGAAACCTAATGTGGTGAATGCTACCAGTAGGTGGCTTCTTGGGATAACAGAAAAATAAATTGTCAAAGCCTGATATATTAAGGCTAAAAATGTTTACCCTCTCTATGTGGTGCACATCCCACCCCTTTCAATTGTGCCCTGTGGTTTAACTAAGGGCTACAACCTGTTCCCTGCCAAGTAGACAGTTTTGTATGTGTCAGGAATAGCACAATTCAACTTTTATATAGAAGAGGCAAAGTTGACCAGTTCTGCTTTGGTTAAAGTTTGGCAAGGATGCAAACTCCATCTGTGCTTTCTGACATACAGAAAAAATCACACTCATACTCAACAATGTGCCAAGGTCCATACACTTGATTAGGCAACCCCCACAACATCCCTGGGAGATAAACATTTTTAGCATTGTTTTGTAGATAGTTATTGGAACAAAAACTTTCTTCTTAGAGATGGTGAAACTGTGAAAGAAAAAATGGGGAGGGGATTAGATTTATAGGTATATTAATACAATAGCCATCACTTCTTCCATTTAAGAAATAAAACCAAATAGTAAATGATTCAGTCTTCTAGGAGGTTCCATTGACAAACTGTTCCTGTATAGGTTCTGAGATATTTGGAATCAAGTCTTGCATAGAAATAAGATGGAAGAGTTCCAATAAAAGTATCAGTGAAAGTATAGTTGTGAGATTTCTCAGTCATGTTACAGAATGAGATCTCAGCTTGTTCATAGTCCAGGAAAAAGCCAATGCCTCTGGCTTTCACTTCTAACAATAGAGGAGTTGTAATATCTCATGGTGCATGACAGCTATCATCCTGCAGCTGAATCCTCCAACACTCCTGTTGGGCTAATAGTGGTCTCCTCACCTTTGTGGAAAAAGAATGCCTGTGAATGCCAATAGCCCATTTAGACTTATGTCCCACTTCTACTTCTCAGAAATGCCTGCCAGAATGAAAATACGGAAAATCCAGGACAACAGGTTTGATTATAAATCTTTTTGGGAAACCAGGAATCTTTTGTCTTCTCTTTTTAAATGTCACGCCTTTTCTTTAATCCTTAAATATAATCAGATTATGGTATGCTGTTTCAGGGTGTAGAATTATATCTACCTTAAATTTCTTTATAATTCTCTGCAGAGCAGAATATTTGGGAGGAAACTGCAGTCGTCTCTCCTTAAATAAATTGCAAAGATTGATGGGCTATTCTTATTTTTCAAACTTGTAGAAAATTTTAATTTGCGATAGCAAAAATTTCACTTCGGACAACACACTGAACTCTACTATCTTGCTTATTTGACTTTTGAATATGGAAATGTAGATTGAAAATGCTGTTATGTTTGTGCTGAGTTTTGTTGACTCTCTTCTTCTTCAGCTAACCTGGAGAGAGCTGCCTATTGGTCATGTTCTAAAAACTGGTTCAGGTGCTCAAATTCAGAGGATAATTCTTGGATTAGGTTTTTCACTTTCTCTCAGTTCTAAGAGTCTTTTGCTTGGAATGCTTATTAATGTTTGAAGGTCTTCCGATTGCTTTTTCAGGAGATGGATGTAACTGCATAGCCTTTTCCTGTGATAAGACAGCCTTCTCTATTGGCCTTATGTGGTGATCCTGGTGGTGTGGGGGCTGGCTGCACAGGAGATACAACACCGCTAACTCCTCCTCACAGAAGATGGTCAGGACCCGGTTGTGCTTCTTGCACAGCCTGACTCTATGGCTCCTGGTGATGTAGAGTAGCTTGGGAATTTAAATTATCTTGCCAAGCTGGGTGTATCTCCTAAAAGGCCCCTCTTGGCATTGGTTATAATAGACAGGGCAGGGGAGCCTTTCCTATAGATCCTCCCAAGACTTAGATGCAGGAGCAACAGAACTTATGCTCACACTCAATGCAATGGGGCCTCTCAGGTAATCCAGACAGTTGGAGCACTTGGTTTCTGCTTGGGGTCCTGTAAGAGTTTTCCCCACTGCCAGTGGACTATGAATGAAGACCTGGACCAAGGTGGGCTTTTTTAAAGAGGTTGGGTTCTGCAGGTGCTCTCCAGTGAAAAGCAGATACACTCTCAGATCTCACCATCATTCCTGGGCACAGTTGAAGATTTCACTACAGTTCCGCTGGATTCTCAGTCCCTGATGGCAGTCGCTGAAACGCTTTGAGTCTTCAGACCCTTTAATTCCAGCTGCCAAAAGGAATCCCACCCATGGCCACACAGCTCAGCCAGACAACTACTCTTCTAGCCTTTGGATGCTCAGAGAAATTGAAACCAAACTAAGCAACTTTGTTAGGAAAACAGCCATTGCTTCAAATCCTTAGTTGCTGTGGGTGAGAAAACATTTCTTTCTGGAGCAGGAGAGCTCTGCAGTGGTCCTTTCTCCATGCAAGAAGCCACACGCTAGACACTAAACACACAAGACTAAACTTGTATTCTTTATAAATTACCCAGTTTGCAGAAAACAGATAAAGACAGAAGCCTACATCTGGGAAGGTCCTCCATTAAAAGAAAAATTGAGTGGAAATCATATATTGTGGGCTCTTTCTCTCTCTTTCCTCATTTATTTCTCTTCCTTATATCCCCTCTGCAAGAGTCAAGAATGCCCACTACATTTAATCTATTGTCTCTCTCCTTGGGAATTTAGAGAATTGTGATTGCCTAGACTGGCTTATATAGGCCATATCTTCTCACAGTTGATAGATTTCTAAAATCAGTTTATCGTAAGACAAAATTCTTTTATTTCTCAAGTACAGATAAGGCTCAATACAAATAATCATAGAGGTGACAACACTGAACTTAACCATATGGTAAGATGCAAAGACTGATATTGGAATGCAGATTTGGCTGGAAGAGCTTAACCAAAGAGTAGACAAAAAAATATTTTTTGGCATACTTTAAACATACCCAGTTATTTCTACGTACGTTAGTATTCTTTGGCACTTCTAAGGGGTATTAGAAAACTTCCTGAGGAATTGGAGACAGGATATTCATTCAATTAAGCATTCTTTCTAAAGGCCACTGAAAATGTAGAACTATCCTGACTATTAGACAGGATTTAACCTGCTTCAATCTACAGACTGACTATCTGGAGATTATAGCAGGTTATGTAAATGTGTGTAATCCTGAGAAACATTTGAGGCAATTAGATTAGCACATTTAAGGAACATTTCAGAGATAGTCTTCAACCTAAGTAATATTTTGCAATGAAGAAAGTTTTCATTGGAGTTTTCTTTTGTGTGTATGGCCAAACATATCCAGCATATTTGGAAAGGTCTATCCAGTCCCAAGTTCCAAAATATAAGCCTTGAAAATGACCAACATCCCTCCAGATCTACTTCCTGTTAGGTCTGCTGCAGTGAAAATCTCAGTCCCTGGAGTCATATGAACCTGGGTTAAATTCTGACTTCATCAATTATTAGTACAATTTGTCTGAGAAAGTTGCTTAACCTTTCTAAGACTTAGTCTCCTAATCTGTAAAATGAGAAGAAAAATGATCAAAAGTGTATAGTACAGTTTGAAACAGATAAAAGAGTTTCAAACTCTTGGCACCTAAGAAATATCCTATGAAGATTAACTATCATTGTCAACAATACTTCCTATTCTGCTTTTATTTTCAATTTTCATGATATAACTGATTGCATAGTCAGAATCTAAGTACAGAGAAAGAAAAGAAAAAAACCCTGTAATCAAGGGGTAGAAGCCAACTAAACAAATAGTTAACAGGAAAATGTGTCAATAGACAAAAATTTGCAGGTTGCAAAAGTAGTTGCTTTCTTTTATTGAAAATTAGTCAAATTTGGAATTATCTGTGTTATCAGTTTCCCACCAAAGGATGATAACAGTGAAGGATGTCAGGAAACTAGCTCTTTGAAACCTGAGATATCAAACTGATATAATTTTAGTCTAAAATGCCTCATTATTTATATGTGTTTATATAAAAATTTTATACAAATATATTTCCTTCTTCTATACATGTCCTATTTTTACTATTTTGAAAAAGAAAAAATACAATATTCTGCTTATATTTTGACATTTTTTGTCTAATATCGAACCTTGCAGCTTAGAGCATTAAAGTTAAATTATAAAACTATTCCTTTCTTGTTTTATCTTTGGATAGACAAAAATGATATATTTTTAGTACACCACAGTAAGTAATTTCCTCTGTAAGACACTGATAATTCTAGTATACAGTTTCAAGCACGATAGTTTGAAAGCTTTTTTTTCTTTTCTTTTTTAATAGTCTATGCTCCTTTGACACAGTTTGGCATTACCTGTTTGAGAAATAGAAAACCAAACACCGCATGTTCTCACTCATAGGTGGGAATTGAACAATGAGAACACTTGGACACAGGAAGGGGAACACCACACACCCGGGCCTGCCTTGGGGTTGGGGGAGGGGTGAGGGATAGCATTAGGAGATATACCTAATGTGAATGATGAGTTAATGGGTGCAGCACACCAACATGGCACATGTATACATATGTAACAAACCTGCACGTTGTGCACATGTACCCTAAAACTTAAAGTATAATTAAAAAAAAAAAAAAAGAAATAGTCACCACGTGGCCTCTCTCATCAAAAGTGCATGCCCTGAGAAAACAGTTTATAAACTGAGCCTAAAATAAATCCTTTGGCAGAAATGGTTGTATTTTAGAAGAAATCTAGCATAGGTGAAACTTTACACTTTTCTATACCTGAAACTTAATACCAAAGATCTTCTATCGTCATCATTATGCTCTGTGTTCCCTTCCTAGCCGTTTACCACTCATTCAATTGTGTCTCAGAAAATTCTCATGCAGTTTTATTTTCTATGGGAAGGCACTATAAAACCTTTTCCGTCTGCAACTAAATTCTCTTTTCAAAAGCTTGAGTTATTTTCTTTCTTTCTTTTTAGTTGTGCTTCTTGAACACTGTCTCTAAAAGAGCAATCAAACCTATCATAAAGCACTTTATGTCCATCACAATACACAATCTAGAAGAAGCCATAACCTTAGCAAGTCGGCTCCTTTTTTATTCTGCGTTGCATCTTCAACTCAGGGTTTTATTTTTTCCCCTAAGGAAATACCATCACTTATTTTTTATTTTGTTTTCTTTTCCATTATTTAGAACTTGGTTACCAAGGCTTTGCTGTTGCATCAGCTGCATGAGGATGGAATTTTTCTTGCTCTAGAGGGTAAGTGCAAACATTCATCCTCTGTTTAAGAGCTCCAAGATGATGAATAGCTCAGTAACTTCTGCTGTCTTCTACATAGTTTCTGTGCAAGATTTCATGTTTTACTTGACACTATTTTCCCTTCACTTTTCAGTATCTTTGCTCTATGATAGCTCTCTTATTTCATTAATTTCTGTCTTTGATTCTGCTAATCTAAGAATGTTTTGTTTGTACCATTTGAAATGATGACTTATCATTATCTGATTGTGTAATGATTCTCCTATGTTTATTGTATCTGTCTCTCCTTGCTCCTGCCATCCTCCCACCCCTCAGTGATTGGCTTGCCTTACTCACTAGTTGTTTTAATATAAGCAATGATGCTACTACAACTGTTTATTTCTTGACCCTGATTATTTCAATATCATTATCAATACTCCAAACTTCCCTGCAAGAGTAATCAACAGGAAGCAAAATTTTAAAACATGTTTTTAAAATACATACAGTAAAAGCAAGATTATAGTTCTAATAATTTTCTTGATACCTTGTTCATTTCTCAGGTTGCCACACTTTTGTGTTACACATGTGTACCTGTATCCTATGAAAGAAGCATCATTGACTTTGTAGTGACTTTGAACAAGTGACTCAATTTCTTTCTTATTTCATGTATCCCACATGGGACGAGATAAGGCTATTTGAGAAATTCATTGATATTAATTCAAATTTGATTCTGCAAAAAAAAAAAATTAAGAGAGCTCAGTGATAAATTGAGCTAATTGGTTTCTTTTATTTGAAGGGAAATTTTTAGAAACTGACCAAAGTAAGCACTTCACTGAAACATCTAATTAGATCAGTATTATCTTACCATTAATGAACTACTGCTTATACATATAGAAATATCCTCCAAGTGATATTTGTTCTTTCTCAGATTTGATATGAGATAAATTGTCACTCATTAATTGAAACAAGTTTAGATCTTTAATTTTAATTATGATTCTTATGTTAAAATACAGAAAAAAATAAGAACATCTATAAAAATAGTTTTGCATTTCTTTGCCTTTAACTATGTAACAACCTCAGTAATAACTTACTGCATATTTATTTTATTGTAATTATAAAGTTTGATTTTAATGTATAAACTGTGAAGTCAACTAAACAGCATTTGCAATCTCACCAAGTGTCACTGAATATTTATAACAGGAAATTAGAAGACACATTAATTTCTCTATCAATGCTGATTTTTACTACAGTAATAACATGAATAATGCTCTTGAACTGGATTCATTTACCAACTCAGAATAATGACAAAAAGCAACTGGTTCAATTGTAGTTTTCCATGTATGATTACACTATTTTTTTATTTAAAATAATGCATTAATTTATTCACCAGTTAATTATTGGACTCTGACCATAAGCCAAACATTGAGATAGAAAATGGAAGTAGAAAGAATAGGGAGATTATTCCTATACTCACATAACTCACATTCTGTTAGATAGACATAAATATATTCAAAAAACATACTGCATTGAATGTTCTAATGTCAATATGATAAAAATACTGTAATATAGTCCAAAGAAGGAGTTTTATCATGAAGAAGTTGATATTTGTTCTAGACTTTATTAAATAAAGATAATTTTGTCACAGAAAATAGTAATACCACAGTCCAAATTAATAGCACAGAAGCCTTAAAGCACATGGCAGATTTGAGTGCATTAAGTACCAGCCCCCACAAAACTGAAATATAACGTGCATGGAGGGGTTTAGCAGAAGATGAGAATGAAAGGAAGCTTGAGATAATATTGTTCAAGGAATAGACAATCATAATCTAAGAATTTAGATTTCATTTTCCTGAAAATAAGAAATCTACAAGATATTGTCCAAATTCTTAGAAAAGCATATAATGCACTCAGCATTTGGCTCTTGACAACTTATTCAGCCCAATCACCTAGCTTCATCAGTAAGTAATTTGTATCTTCGGCATCTTTCACTGCTTCCAGTTCTCCAACACATCTGTGGCTTTATAAGTCCTGATCGCTATGGGTGGCACTTAGTTTCCATCTTTCTGCTGCCCTACTTCAATTGGTTAGTTCCTACCCTTTCTTCAAATCTTAGCTTACACATCATATCCTCCAGAAAAAAAGTTGCCTGATTCTAGTGTATTATTAGGTTTGCTAGGTTTCCCTAAGTGCTTCAACAGTAGCCATAGTTCTATCAACTGCATGATGAGATTTATAGTTTCTTCTTTCAGACAACAAGAGAGTTGAGAAGGAGGACTAGCGCTATTTTAAAAAAAACTCCTCATACAATGGAGAAACCTAAGATATCACCTTAACCAAAAATATAAAGGTTTGCATGACTGGTACTGTGGTATACAGATCTTGTGCACCCCCTGATAGGATACACTGAGGGGGCACATAACTTCTTTGATGCTCTTGGCAAAAAAAAATGCACTACCAAATATTATCATGAATAAATATTACGCAAACCCAATTGAGAGGCATTCTGCAAAATAACTGATCTTCAAAATGTTAAGGTCGTGAAAAACAAGGAAAGACTGAGGAGTTGTCACAGATTTGAGAAGACTAAGCAGACATCACTGTATACAATGTGCAGTCCTGGATTAAATCTAAGAACACAGATAACTATGTATAGTGGAGAAACTGATAAAATTGAAATAAAGTCTTTAGTTAATAATATTGTGCCAACGTTAATTTCTTAACTGTGATAATTGTACTATGGTTATTCAAGATAATAAAAATAGGGAAAACCTGTTGAGGTCATACTGGTGCTCTCTGAACTCATGTTGAAGCTTTACTGTAAGTCTAAAATTGTTTCAAAATGAAAAGATAAAAGGAGCTCTTGAAATATTTGTTAAATGAATCATTTTGCATGGTGTTTTGGACTAGAAATAATTATCCTCTTCTCAATATTTCTAAATAGCATTTTGGAATGTCTAGTGTACAACTTGCACTAAGTTAGGCACTCAGAAATCTTTTGGTTTTAATTTTAAGAGATGAAGTCTCACTACGTTGCCTAAGCAGTACTACACTATAGATGCTCACCACCTCACCTGAGAGAAGTCTTTTAATAACACAGGAATAATAACCACTAAACCTACACTTTAATGTGCTATCACAAAAATTTATTCAATGAAATATATTTTAATATGTTCACTATATTAAATGGATATACATAATCCATTTGCACACATTTACATTTCCCAGCGAGTTTTTCATGTCCAGATGCTACATATGTAGTCTTACTTCAGTAATCTTTATTAATACCAAATTAATAAATGTTGTGTAATGCTAGGTAGCAATGAAGGAGCCATAATACCTCAGAAAAATTCCATTTCTTCCAGAAGGAGCTATATTGAGTGGCTTTTGGAGATCAAAGGATACGTTTTCTCATAAATGTCAACCATGAAAATCCTCAACAAACACATTCAGTATAATCAAACCATTGTGTGAGAAGCAAACCAAAGACACAGTTTTGGTCTTCATGACATTACTTTTAAAAGCAATAATCCAAAATATATTATAGGAAGACAGAGTTTTAAAAAATGACCCTCAAGAGGGAGTGAGCACAAACAATATCCTGTGATATGCAGTAAATCAAAACTTCAAACTCGAAAAGCATTTGTAAAATGCCTGTAAACATTGTAAAGTTCAGATTTTTCACTGATTCCCTCTTATTCTAGACTACTTGGATTTTTTGATTTTTGTAACTGTAACATGTGTAACACAGCTTGTGGAAGCTAAAGGTCACTTTCTGTGTTGTTTCATTTTCACAGACTTGCTGACAAATACAATATTGTACCCAGATGTATATATTCTATTAGATATGACAGGAAAAAAAGGTTAACATAAGCTTTTTAGAAGTGAAAAAAGGGTTGATATTACCAAGATCCTTTTTCTATATGTTACAAATTGTAAAGGGCAATGTGTATTTTAGCTTACTTTTGATGTCTGCTTTTCTTAAGGTTTTATATTTCTCTTGTTCACCAATTTTTCTAACTATAACACTCACATAAAATCTGGTATTTGTCTACAGTTTAAAATGTACTCAAATTAAGATCGGTTCTGTTTATGGGGAACAGAAATTGAGAGACAGAGCTTTTTATGTGCACTCACTGGCTCAATAACATATGATTCCCTTATAAAAAATAAGAGGTTTCTAACACCAACCTCTCCAAGCAAAAAACTATACTATACTTTCCTTAAAGGTCAGAATTACTTCTCATATAAATATTAAAGGACTGCAGTTTTCCTTTCTCTTCAAGTATCCCTATGTCTTAGGTCCCTCTTTATTATCCATTAATTGTTTCACCTTATATAAATCCATGTTGATGTTTCATTGAATACTTCCCATCATATTTTTGTAAGTATTTTGGTTTATTTTTTAAGCCAAATTGTCGAGGCCCAGCTAAAGTCCTACTACTACTTCTGACTTTGAAAACACTATTGCCAGACTTCATTCTTTAGTGATTTGAATTTGTATTTTATGTGTAAATGCTGAAAAAGTGTATTTTAAATAAATATGGTTTGACAAATTACACATTTATTTTTCCATATCTACCTATAATTACTATTAATATTTACAAGCCTTGGAAGGGGTTTCATCATAAGAAGTTAAGAGGTTCTTAGGACATATTTCTTAAAATATAAGATTTTCTAAAATTCTTAACAAGAATTTGGGGACTTTTTTTCTAATTTATTATAAATGTGACTGTCTAACCTACTCTAAATTAAGGCAAATAATTGATATGCAATTTTAAAATGAGAAATAGATAATTATAATCCAAGGTACCACTTATAGTTTAGATTCTTCATTAGGAATTCATATGTGACTTCATCATTTTTGCTTCATCGTTTTATTAGACACGTTTCTTTCAGAACTGTTGTAATGTATCATGTACTTTTAAAAGCAAACTAAAAGATATGTAACCTAATATTCTTCAATAACACATGATAGTGTGTTATTCTTCAATAACACATAATATTCTTCAATAACACATAATATTCTTCAATAACACATGATAACACAGATACTTGCTCTGTAACTTGCACATGAAATCAAAAAGTGAAATACTGGCTCATACTTTTTACACCAGCTCAATTAAGTATTTTTCTAATCACGGTCAACTAGGTCATCACTGAGTGCCTTAAAAAAAAAACTGGTATAAATCTAGGTTAAGTATTATATAACTAACTACCTTGCAAAACATAACAGTTAGCAGGTAATATGAGTAATTTATGTAAATCTGCTGCTGTGACATATACTATCTTCCTAGAGCGGTGAAAAAGAGAAAATGTGAAACTATTAAGACTTTTTGTTTTTTCCCCTTTGTTTTTTGATTATTGGTTTGTTTTAAGTATATAAGGCTCAACTTATATGCATGCGTGTGTATGTGTGTGTGTGTGTGTGTATGTGGGTTTATGTAGAAAGAGAACGAGAGTATCCTGCACTAATCAGAAACCAACTTTGAAATCATCAACTTTGAAATCATTTTGTACTAAAGTGAGTTTGAATTAGAGAAGTAAATAACATTATTCAATACACTGATAAAATAATCTCAGACAAGAAAATACTCGATTGTTACACGGGTTTTATACCCACAAATAATTAATTAATATTTTAAGGCTGGGCATGGTGGCTCACGCTTGTAATGCCAGCACTTTGGGAGGCCGAGGCGGGCAGATCACTTGAGGTCAGGAGTTTGAGACCAGCCAGGCCAACATGGTGAAACCCCGTCTTTACTAAAAATACAAAATTTAGCCAGGCGTGGTGGTGCATGCTTGTAATCCCAGCTACTTGGGAGGCTGAGGCAGGAGAATTGCTTGAACTCGGGAGGCAGAGGTTCCAGTGAGCCGAGATGGTGCCACTGCACTCCAGCCTGGGTAACAGAGTAAGACTCTGTCTCCAATAAATAAATAAATAAATAATTTAAAATAAAGCTGTCCACAAGGTATAAATTGCAATTCCTGTATGCTCTTAAATTCATACATATGCAAATCCCATTTTTAAAATATTCAAGTGTTATTGACAAACAGTAGCATCTCCTAACCACAAAATAATAATAATAATAATAATAACACCTATATTTAAATGGGAAGAAAAACTTTTTGATGTTGAATAACCCAGGACATCTTCAGGGATTTATTCCATCCAAAAGTACAGTGTTTCATAGGCCAAGAACATGATACATTCTTTGCGACATGAAGCTTCGGTCTTCTGCTTTTTCCTGCCTGTATCACATTTCTCACCCTCTGTAGCATGTGGTAGGGGCACACAGAAACATCAAATCAAAATGTTATCTAGTTTCTAATTTTTCTAATCATATGATGTGAAAGCAAAGAAATGTGTATCATTATCTGTAGCAATCTTTGGTTTTCAGTAGTGGGTGAGTGTGATAAACATGCAATGCTCACAGAAACAGAATCTGCTAATTCTCAAACCACAGAAAAAAAGAAGGCGAGGGGGCTGATTGGAGAAAGTTCCATCTAGCAGAGAATGTTCTCAGTTAAAATTTTCTTTTCCTTTTCCCTCAGGCCACTTTTCTGAAAATAAGTGATTTTAGTATCTACTTGATGTTGTGAAGGACACTAAGAGTTGAGAACATTGTAACTATGTTTTACTAGTACAGATATGTTGATGTTCCTCATATCTGAACGTTATTTTGGATCTCTTAATAAAATGGTAAAAAAAAAACTATGAGTGAGAGTGCTGTAGGAGCTAAACATTCAAAAAGAACAGCAAATTTAAAACTTAAATTAACACATGTGTTGCCATTTTCTGAATAAAGTTACTTTTATTTAAGGTGCACATCTTGGCAAATAGCCAGAGAAAACACGTTTATACACTTAATACGTTTTGCTTTCCTAACCTAAATGGGGTTTAAAGCATGCTAAAAATGTGTACATTTCCCTTTGTACAAAAGAGATTTTAGAAGAAAAATCATTTGCGTGGCCATGCGTGTGCATACACACCCCCAACTGTGACTTCAGTTTGGAAATTTTTACATTTCTGTATCTTCCAGTTATTTATCCTGTCTTCCTATTTGAATGAGACAGAAATTCTGCATAACATTAAATGCAAATACTTCTCTCTCTTCTCTCTTCCTTTCTCTCTCCCCCTCCCTCCCCTGTGGTGCTGTATGCCATGGAAGTTAATCTTCCATATCTGACATCTTCCATGCAAAAAGCATACCAACTTTCACAAAGTGTAAGAAGAAAATATTGTCCAGGTCTTAACTAGGTCATGGAACCTAGTCAGTGAGCTGCTACAGGTTTTGACAGCTGTTCCTGGCTGCAGCTCTGCTGTGTGCATAGGGGCTGCACCTCTCTCTGGATGCCAAGCAGCAGAGCCACAGGGTGCTGATGGCAGTTAGTGCTGTGACAGTCAGCCAGCTTGGTACATTTCCCCAACTGGAAGGCTACTGCCTTCAAAAGTTAGCTTTGGGTACTGCTTTCTCTTATGTTTACAAGAAAACCACAGCCAAATGCCTTGCCTGCCCATCTGTGCCATATTAGACATCTGGACAAACTTGGCCCTTGTATGCACATCAACGTGATGGATTGCAGATTTGTTCTGTCAACTTCCACAGAACATTCACTCAAGATACAGCTCTCCAAGAAAAGTCTCTTTACCTGTGTTTCTAAGAAGCTCTTTATCTTTGAATGCATGACTCATAAATTGGATACATTACAAGAGCTTAAGAAGCAGATTTATAGCAGGGATCCTTTGGTAAATCTATTCATCCTGAAAATTCCCTTGGTTACTCAATTTAGTGATATTTAAGTATACTCCCTTTGCTATTACATAATTGTTGTAAACAATATGTCATTGCACTCAGTTTTTACAGCTGTTTACAAATTGGGCAACATAATTTCAGGCAGAAATTATTGAAAATGAGACCAGCCTTTAAGCCATTTTGTGAAAGCTTACTTAGAAGTATTTTTTGAAAAAAAAAAAAAACTTTACATAAATGTTTTCACTTCAATGCTGCCTTGTCCTCTATCATTGCTACACACAACCCCCTTCCCCACCTGTCCTCGGTGTCACACATAAAAACTTCACTTTTAAAGGTCAGCAATGACTTCCTACCTGAGCCAGTACTCATCTGATTAAAAAAACACCTTCCATAGCTATCACTCGGTTTGAAAAAGTTGTTCCCTCTTAGACTCTATAACACTTAAAACAGCTGATTCTTATCTTACCTTTCCAAACTTTTCTTAATCTGTTCTCCTGGCTCATTTTTTTTCCACCTCACACTTAGAGGTTGATATTTTTCAATGTTCTTCCTCTAACTTTTTTGCCATCTTACTTTATTTTTTGCTTCACTTTCCCTTGTCATGGGATTTCACACATTACATAATTTGTCTCTAATCCTTACACATTTTAAACTTGGATAACAACAAGCTATATACAAAACATGCCATGTAGTACATACATGGCAGCTCCCTCACTGTTTAAATATATTTTTATACAATACTTTAACATATAATGTTTATTCAGTTCATTTTTACTTATTCTCTTCTGTGTTAGTTTACTATTAATGCTGAAACAAATTATTGCAAAGCTAATATGACATAAATTCATTTTTATATAATTTTATAGTTCAAAAGTCCAAAATGGAACTTACTGAACTAAAATCAAGGTTTCAGCAGGGCCATGTTTCTTTCTGGAAGCTCTGTGGGAGAACCTATTCCTCGCCCTTTTCAGATTCTAGAGGCCACACAATTCCTTCACTGCTGGGTCTCTTCCCTGATCTTCAAGGTGAGCAATAGCGGATCAAGTCTTCCTCAGACTGTCTCACTCTCACCTCCCCTTCTGCCTCTTTCTTTTATTTAAAAAAAGTTGTAATTTTATTGGGCCCACTCAGTTAATCCAGGATAATGTCCCCATTTTAAGATCAGCTGACTAGCAACCTTAATTTCATCTGCAACCTTATTCCCTTGTCCCATGCAACCTAATAAATTCACAAGTTCTGGGGATTGGGACATAAAAATCATTGCGGATGAGGGCCAGAAAAAATCATCCTGCTTACCGTATTTTCTTACCCTTTTTCACTAGACTATCACTTCCTCCCAAAATTTTCCTCTTATACTCCTTCAAAATGCATTATAAGAATATTTGAAGCTTCATTTTTGAATCTCAGAATTGAGAAATAACTTTAGGGGAAAGAATATTTCAGTGTATGAGAAACTTCTGAATCCTTGTGTTTAGGTGGCATGTGTGGCACTGCTGTTAATAATGAATATAAAATGAAGCAGGTGCTATATCAAGGGAACATGGGAACAGGTGTTAATTATTATAAAATGAACTGGCTAACATATCAAAGGAATGAAAAGGAAAAAACAGTCAAAGTTTCTGACTTCATCAGGATCTTTTATGATATGGCTTTTTTTTCTGGTCTCTTTTATTTTTATTTATTTATTTTTTATTATGCTTTAAGTTCTAGGGTACATGTGCACAACGTGCAGGTTTGTTACATATGTAAACATGTGCCATGTTGGTGTGCTGCACCCATTAACTCATCATTTACATGAGGTATATCTCCTAATGCTATCCCCCCCACCCCCCATGACAGGCCCTGGTGTGTGATGTTCCCCTTCTTGTGTCCAAGTGTTCTCATTGTTCAATTCCTTAGAGGAGTCTCACTCTGTCACCAGGCTGAGTGCAGTGGTGCAATCTCAGCTCACTGCCACCTCCACTTCCCGGGTTCAAGCCATTCTCCTGTCCCAGCCTCCTGAGTAGCTAGGACTACAGGTGCATGCCACCATGTCCAGCCAATTTTTGTATTTTTAGTAGAAACGGGGTTTCACCATGTTGGCCAGGATGGTCTCGATCTCATGACCTTGTGATCCACCCACCTCGGCCTCCCAGAGTGCTGGGATTACAGGCATGAGCCACCGTGCCTGGCTGATATGGCTCTTTCTTCGTATTTTTGATGCTGAGTTTAATCATCTACTTATAGCTTTATGAAACTAGATGTAGTGACACAGTGTTCATTAGATGTATGCATTATGTATATTTGTGAGGAAGGATTATATTCAATTCAAAAAATTATTTAGAGCTTGCTCTGTCTAAAACTTGTTCACAATTTTAAAAGATGCCAACATCAGTAACACACAGCCACTGATTTGCCATTCAGGAACAAGAGAGAGAGACAAAACAAGGAAATGTAGATGAAGCAAATGAGGAAAGCAATTGTTCTACAAGGTAACATTCTCCTCATATATTTGCTAAAATTTCTGTGTGCTTTTTGTTACTGACCTCTCCCTAATTGTCTGCCTTAGCCCAATGAGACTGCTTTTATTACTGGGTATCAGCCATCTCTGCTGAAAAAACCGGGGTTCTAAGGGAAAGTATTTCTAGTACATTATGTTTATTTTCTCTACAGAATACAACTTTCCATATTAACAGGACTTCTTTGTACCAGATATTTACATAGCACATTTAGTGTTACTGCAGAAGATAGAGAATTTGTTAGCAGAAAAAAACCAATTCTTGTTCTACACTTCTTGTCTTTTTTACCTATAGCATCCTCTTCCAAGTCTGGTTAGTTATCCACATTAGATTTATTCTTATCTTTTTTGTCATAAGAGTAATAAAATCTGTGCAAGAAACTATAAAGTAGCTACAGACTAAAACTCTCAGAAGCCTTGTGAATACCCAACAGATACTCCAGTTTTTGTTGAGCTACTGTTATATATTTTCCCTTTTTACCAAAACTACTTAAGTGAATTTTCATTATTGACTATTTTCAATAATTCCTTTCCCATTTTGTGTTGAATCCATTTCTGTTGAGGCTTCAAACCCATCACCCATCTGAAACAGATCTTATTATCATAGTCATTAATAATTGCCACCTTCCTAAATCTAATGGCCAATTTTCAGATCTTGATTTTATCTATCAGCAGTACTTTATATGGCCAATTTCTACCTCATCCTTGGAAAGTTTTTCTTTATTTCTTTTTAAAAATGCAGTACAATCTTGTTTTCATAATACTTCAATGGCTGCTCCTTCTCGTCTTTTGATAATTCTTCCTCTTCACCCTCTGTAAGTGTTGGGGTTTTCTAGATTCATTTACTGAATTGTATACTATAGTGTCTATAGATCAAGGACCCTAATATGGTATGTTTCTCCTGAATTTGAGGAAAGCCCCATGTGCATGTGTAATAAACATTTTAATCTACACACACACACACACAAACACACACACGCACACACACAAGCAATTTGAGCTCTTGATCTCTGCTCCACAGTCCTTCTCCTGCTTCAGTCTTTCTTATTTCAGTTAATGGCAAGTTTTTCTTCAAAATTGCCTAAGCCAAAAGAACCTGGAGTCATTCTTGATCCCCTTCTTTTTATTTCACAACACATCTAATGCTTTACTAAATACTGTTTTATATATCTCATCACCTGTACTGCTCTTCTCCCAATCTAGGTTATGATCTTTTCTTATTTGGATTATTGAATATACTCTTTACTGGTCATACCACTTCTGCCCTTCCCTTTCAGTCTATATTTAATACAGTATCCAATGTTCCTCTTAAAAAGTAAGTCATATTTTTGTCATTCCTTTCTTCAGAATCCTTTTTTTGAAGAAAGGAATGGCTTTTTATTACCTAAAGTGTTAAAGCCAAAATCTTGTTAATGATCTACAAGGCCTCATGAGATTTAGTCCTTGAATGCTATTTTATCTCATACCCTGAACTCTCACCTTCATTCACTGCTTCACCTGTGCTGACTTCCTTCTGCTCCTTCAAACTACTGAGCTCCTCCCTTTGCAGGGCCCCAACATTGGCTAGTTCTTCTTCCCAGAATTCTCAACGATTTCTGCAAATATCCACAAGGCTCTTTCTACCTTGTTTGTTCTTTTTGAGTGCATATATCTAAGAAAAAAATGCATTAAGTTTAGACTAACTTATTTAATTTTTTTTTAATTTTACAATATTACAGTGTGTTTTCTCTAACACACTACAAATGAGTGGCTTTGTAAGCTGTACTATTTATCATCTCTCATTTTTTACTTTTCATGTTTAGCGTGAGAAAGAAGAGCTGCACTTGCGTAGTAGTAAAGAACACGGCTGCTGATAAGACTCTCTGGGTTTGGCTTCTTGATCTGCTGTTTAACAGTTGTTGAAATCTTAGACTCACAACTTTTACTTGCTTTACCTCAGTTTCCTCATCAGAAAATAGAAGAATATAAAATACTTACCTCAAAAAGTCATTGAAGCGGGTGAGTTAGTACATATAAATAACTTAGAGTAATGTCAGGCAGTCAGGTGAGTATTAAGTATAGGTCTGTAACTGCCAACCATTTTGACTGCTGGGAGGGATCATGCTCAAGTTTTAGATTTGTATTGTACCTTAGATTAAATAGTTTTATATCTTAGTGACCACAGGCTGATTTCTTAAATTTTGTGAGCCTCATTTTTTACATTCAAAAGTGAAAATAGCACTGTCTTCTGTGCTTACTTTCCAAAGTGGTTGATATGCCTTGTTAGTAAATAATTCATCAATTCTACCTTAATAGAAATGCATATTCTTTCTTATAAAGAATAAAAATGACTGCTTTGAAGCCCAGATATTCTATTCCCAGTAACTAGGTACTTTTATCAAATGTAACATTGGGTGTGAAAAGCTTTGTTGAGTACAAGATGTGAGGACACAGTAGTTCCTGACCTCAAGCAATCTACAATCTAATCGGGTAGGAGAGACATATGCATGTAAAATAACAAAAATGCAGAGTATAAATAGTACCACTTGAGGTATAGCTTTATGCATGTCTAAGACAGAAACATGTTTTATTCATTGAATACTATTGATAGAGGCAGGAGGCAGAGAAATTCTAGGCACACAGGGTTGGGTCCCTGGTGAAACCCCACCTTCAAGCTGAAAAGCCTGAAACCTGCAGCCCAAAGTGAGAACTTCTATTCCTGTTTGCCCACTCTCTCCAGATTGGTTCTTCCTGAATGTAGCCTTTTCAAGAGATGGACTGACTTCAGAGAGATAGCTTGACTTTGGGGAAGAGACAACCTGACCTCGGGGAAGGCAACCTGCCTTTCCTGTCCCCTTTCCACCTCCTGTCTTTACTGAGAGAAGTTTTAATTGTTCAATAAAATTCTCCACCTTCACCATCCTTCAATTTGTCTGCATGACCTCATTCTTCTTGGACACCAGACAAGAGCTTGGGACCCACTGAGTGTGGGTATCCAGAAAGTCTGTCACACCATCCCTTTGCCCTCCCTGGTGGAGGGCAGTCACCCACATGATGAGGCAAGAGGCCAGCTGAGCTGCTAACACACAGCTGTCCATGGACGGCATAACTAAAGGAGCACTGTAACACCCCCTCTGGGGCTTCTGGGTGGTGGGAAACCTTATCTGGGCACTGCCATGGACCCTGCATGAAGCTTGCTCTTGTGTTGGCACCCAGAGTGGCTGACCAGGTCCCACACTTGCCTGCTTACATGCTCCCTCCAGCAAGGGGTTGAGTATGGTAGGCCAAGTAAATGGGGCACCTCTGTTGCAAGTCTGACAAAGGGGCCAAGAAAAATCCTGCATTACTAGCATGATGCCTAACACAATTTACCCTTTAAGTGAATTAAATAACTAAAAAACACTGCAATACATTTTGCAACTATAAATACTTCTTTCTTTCTTGGATGCAAAAACACTTTCTTCCTTCCTATTTACAAAATCTTTCCTTCTTTGTATGCAATCCAAGGAAGGAAAGATAATTTCTCCTGTGATTGTCAGAAAAACTTTATGTTAGACATTCAATTTGATCTACACCATAGAGGCCAGGATTTATACTAGTTAAAAACAAATTATAGTAAGGGAAAAAGTGTGACTCAAATAGGAATGTAGAAAATAATGAAGTCCATTAAGAATTTAAGTAGATGGAGTGGAGAAGTCATGGTTTTTAGAAAATGATGATGTCAGAAAACTGGGTTTTATACTTATTCTGTAAATTGGATCCATTTAAGTAAGTGGTTTGACCTCAGATGTTCAGCAGATGAGGTTTAACAGAAGTGGCTGATAATCTCTAATTTATACATCTCATACACAGAATGAATAAAATTCAATGCAAAAGAAAGTATGGGTTGTGAAGCTGAAAACAATTTTAATGTTAGCACAAAGCAAATTTTCCACATAAGTAACTATATAGAATTATGAAATTAAATGATCAGATAGATTTGGACTACATTTAATCAGTTAAGACTGTGAATACTTTAGAAAGTTAATAATTTTTTTAAATGAAGATATGACTAAGGTAGTTTTGTTATTATTTAGGAATAATTAATCTAGCAGAAAATTCAAGAGAATCAATTTATGTAAAATATTTGGATTAACAAAAAACAATGAAATAACCACTGTAGCAATCCTCATGTTAGGCTGGACACAGTGTCTCACGCCTGTAATCCCACTTTGGAAGTCAGCACTTTGGGAGGCTAAGTCAGGCACATCACTTGAAGACAGGAGTTTGAGACCGGCCTGGCCAACATGGTGAAACCCCGTCTGTACTAAAAATACAAAAATTAGCCAGACCTGATGGTGCATGCCTGTAATTACAGCCACTTGGAAGGCTGAGGCAGGATAATCACTTGAACCCAGGAAATGGAGGTTGCAGTGAGACGAGATCATGCCACTGTACTTCAGCCTGGGCAACAGAGCAAGACTCTGTCTCAAAAATAAATAAATAAATGAATAAATAAAGCAATGCTCGTGTTGGATGATGAATAGCTATGGTGTTATTAGGTAGGATGATTTTTGTGAAAGATAGAAAGAAAAAATATAATATTAAAATACTGATTTATATGTAAAAGTTGATGAAAATATTATTAGACAATGTCAATTTGGTACATGAGTGCCTGAGAAAGTAGGTGAGACTAGGGTGAAGACATTCAAGTTCTGAAAGAGTGAGAAGATTTAGTTGTTTTGGAAAATTCAAGTTAAGAGGACAGAAACCTTCAAAGAAAATATTAAATATATTCTAAAGCAAGAGAAGGTTAAGCTTGAAAAATGATATTCCAATAAATACCGGGGGTCTTAATCAAAGATATAATTTAGGCTGAAGTTTGTATAGAGGGAGCCATACTAATCTGTGTTTTCCTCATTATGATCCTTTTTAAGTTTCTCTTTATCAAATTACTACATTTCCCATGATCATGGCAACATCAGATCCATTTTCTGCATTTTCCATGCTGCCTGTTATATTTTGTCACAGATTCTGTGGGCAAAACCGATAAGCTTTAATTACAAGAATTTGAAGATTTCTAGGTAGTTTTTTTTTTTTATTGCTATTATGAGAAGTAGCAGCAAGGCATCAAAGATAGTCAGGGTACAATTGAATGTATCAAATCAATTTAATACATCACAGAGTAAAATCAACAGCCCAAGGTTCTTCGACAATGAACACCACAGGCTATAAAATTACAATTCAAACTATGATCAAACAAAGCATATTGTATAATCAATCAAGCATTCCAATACGATTATCAAAATACACATCATGTCATAAGCAAGTACAAGGTTTATCCAAATTAAATTAGGCAATATCAAATGATTACTTGTGCTTTTCTCTCTCTTTTTGTAATTTATTCCCATGTTTGCTTTTCAAGTTTACAATATAGAATTTAAATGTGGAAAAAAACTTTTTTTGGTTGAAAAACAAAAATGTAATGACAATAATTAAAACTTCAGAATCTCACAACATTTTAATCTTTATAAAATTGAAAACCCCATCTCTTTCTGGACTTGTGTTTATTGCTGTTTTTTTCTTCATCTAGTAACCTGCAATGTCAACCTCAAAAATGTTCCCAGTTGATCTCTTGACATGATTATGAGAGCTTTAACTGCAGTTTTCACAGAGAATCACTGTTTTAAATTCTTACAATGCATTAATAGAACAGACAAAAAGTTGAGACTTTGGGCTAAGGAGAAAAAAATCAGGTGCCTTCTTCTTATAGTTGAAACCTTAATAATGATGATAATTATAAAATGATGAGGATTAAAATACTCATCTGAGCTAGAACTGACAAGAATAATACATAGCAAAAGTACTTTTATAATGGCATTTTAAAATTATGCAGATTAAGGATGATAAAACTTCTCAAAGTAATTTTATCTAATTTAATAAAACTATTTACTTCATTCAATAAAACTAAAATAGTTCACATCTACTATAAAAGACTTTGAAATAAATTTGGGCATTTTAACACTTTTCATAGTTTATTTTTTCAAAAACCAGTCTGAGACAAAGATTAATGTACAAAAGTTTTATTGGGAAGTGCTCTTAGGATCAATTGCTGTGGAAGAAGCAAAAAGCATCAGGACAAGGTAAAGGAAGAAATCATGCTGCAATGCAATCTCAAAGAAGATTTCAGGCAATCCAATGGATATGAAGCTAAGGTGGCCCATCAGAGTTATTTCTAACTGAGTTAAGGTGTGGAATCTTTTTATCCTGGGTCAAACAGACATCAAATGTGAACTGTTCTGAAGAGGGGGAATGACTTCGGCATTGTGACTGTCTTCTACCAGGGCAATGCCAAGGGAGCTTGACCACTGAGTGCTATTTACTGGCAGCACTCTGAACAGAGGAGAATGTAAGACTTCATCATAAACAGGGGGATCAGAGAGGAACATCCCAGCATCCACTGAAGCCCACCTCTTGACTGCCTGGGCACACGTGTTTCTGTGAGTCCTTGGAGCAGCTCCTCCCAGCAGACTGTGGTGGGCCTCTTTCCCTTAGGGAAACTGAACTACAGCCCTGCTGCTGCAATTCCTCTTGGGACTACAACTGATATTCAGTGTTTACTTCATCTTTTCATTCTAGATGCCCCTTACCCTCAGTTAGCCATTCTGATGGTTGTAAAGTTTCCTCTTGTGGCAGAAAATGGGTTTTCACCAGTGAGATATCTGAGCCTCTGGTCATTATGCCTTTTTCAAGCTTTTGCTGGTACATTTTTCTATTTCATATCAAAACTGGTCAAGACAGTAACTAAAATAGAACACATTATGTAATGGCAGCACCAGCTCCTCCTGATAAATAGGGCTAATTATCCCAGATGAGAGGATGGCTTTTTTTTCTTGTCTGCTGGTTTTTGCCATTAGAAACCCAAAGTCTATAATCCATGGAACTGCTTTCGTGCCCTTTTTGGGAAACCATGGCCTCTACCCTCACATAATATAGATTTTCAGGGTTCACTCCTACTTTCAACACTGGATTCTTAGATCCAGTTATTGTATCTCTTAGGAAAACTTATTTATTTATTTATTTATTTAATGTCTGCATAAAGTGTATAGTGATTTCTGGAGAATAGTGCTCCAGCCTCACAAGATACTGCCTGTGAGTGGCTGCTGCATTGTGTCTTCAACAGTCTTCTCTATCATTCCATCAGGCCAACAATTTCTGCATCTTATAGTATATACAGTATATAAATCTGGCTAGTAGATCCCATGATCTTGTACTGACTCCTGCACAGCTGTTGCTGTAAGTTCCTGCATTTAACATGACGGTGTGTGTGATCCTTTGCAAGTGGGTCAAAACAATGTAAGTCCTTGCATAACAGTATTGGTTGTGTTTTTGTGACCAAAAAGGCAAACACATACTCAGAATATGTGTGTATTTCTGTCAAAAATTTTGCAACTATTTCCAGGGAATAAGGGATCCGATGTAGTCAATCTGTCATCAAATAGCTGTTGGTATTATCAAGGGATATCAGAATCTTGGTTGTAGTCTATTCTTGGTAGGTTGGACGTCTGGCAACAGCAGTAGCTATATCAGTCATGGTAACAGAAGCCCATGCTTTTGACCTAGGCCTAATGTTCACTTATGATTGGTCATTCCTTTAGGTCTCAGATTAGCAGTGGCCATTCCTGCTACTACTTCTGTATTCTCAGACCCAGTGTTCCAGGACAGGAAGAATTCCTGATGACAGAAACTGGGTAAAGTCAAATATCAGTAATTTTGATGACCTGGTTTTATAGTCCCATTTTCATGGTGGATGATCTTTGATGGCTGTGCAATAGAAAAAATCTTCACACACAATGTGCCCACTTCCCTATGTAGAGCCATGTGCTTCCAGCCCAGACTGCTGATTTTTCAGAATTTTTCCTCTAGGCTTTATGACCAGCTAGTCAAGCCATTTTTTCTAGTGCCTGTGAGTCCATGTGTGTTCTAATTTTGTCCAATTTTCTTTCTTCACAAAATAGATGGCCAAGTGTACTGCCCAGCACTCAGCACTTCAGGAGATTTGTGTCCTACTGCTGTCTGTTGAGGGTCACACTTGACTGAAGCTGTAATTCAGCCAGCATTCCCTTGTGGTTTGCACTCACATATTGAGCTGACCCATTTGGGAATGAAACTTGAGTTCTGTCTTTATTTCTTAAATATCCAGAGATGGGAACTGAGGAAAAAAGTACTGTTGCAAAAGTGGTAAATAACATGATCCAGGCTACCTGCTCAAACAACCTGTTTGTTTCCTCTATCTCTGTCCATGTTTAATCCTGCATGTACCACTTCTATTTTAAGACACATGACTGTGGAACTCTGTGATTTATGACTTGGTGACTGTAATAGAAACGAGCATTAGATGGTCAACTCCAGTCCCAAATCGCAGTCATATGTTACCACATGATCCATATCTCCATCTCTGTTAGAACCCAATAGTGTTGTTTTTTTAAAAGGAATACAATTGTCCACTAAAAGTGGCATGGTCTCCCTCCAGAACGCTAGTGGATTTGCCTCAAACTCCACATGGTGCTTTCCTAGCATTGCTACTTTCAATACCACAGTGCAAGAACTGTATGCATTACAGCCCAGTTCTGCTGCCAAGCACTTTCTTGTTCTTGTCCACCTCAGAGCTAGAAGGCTTTTATGTCACCCAGTTTATAGTTTGCTAAGTATTGCCAGGTGTGGAATATGGCTTTCTCCAAGGATGAAAAGACATACTCTGTGGTGACCTTCTTTTTTGTGTACTTTGGGTACTTCGGTGGGGATATCCTAGCAACCATCCACTGGACTCATAATAATTTTATAGGTACTGTAGGCCCATGAGTACTTATACAATTTGTCACTCCCTTTCAGAAGTACACGTTTCTTACCAAGGCCTCAAATGCACTAGCCATTTCTTGTTCACCTTGTTTAATTAGCATGATGTCATTGATGGAGTTGACCAATGTGATGTTCTGCAGGATGTTCAGGCTGTCTAGAACTCTTTAGACTATGTTATGACAAGAGGTGGGACAGAGATTAACCCCAAACATCCGAGTGAGTATAAACAGTCTCTGATTTTTTTTTTCTGAAAGAAAAACAGACAAAAATGCACACAGTAAAAAAATAAAAAAAATGCCCTCATTCTGTATCTGAGACCAAGTTAATCTACTCTGGCGAAGGCACCATATCTGTCACAGATGATACAATCAGATGAGTTTGCTGCAGTCCAGTCATTTTCCAAATCGATCTTGTTTTAACAAGTGCTATGCTGCTGAATCAAATGATGGGAACCAATGCTCCCACGTCTTTCACATTTTCAAGGGTGGTATTAAATTCTTCTATCCCATTGGGATACAGTATTGTGATTTACTATTTAGATTTGAGTGGAGGCTATTTCAGAGGCTTCCACATGGCCTTCCCTACCACAACTGAGTTCCCTTCAAAGGGTGAGATACCAGTGTAAGACTTGTGCCAACTCCCAAAGAGATCTGCTCCAATTCTACATTTGGAGAACAGAAGAATGAACAGTGAGTAAGCCCTAGGACCACTGTGAACTAAACCTGGGATTAGAAATCCATGTATCATCTGGCCCCCATGAACTTCCACTTTGAGAGGGGACCCAGTATGATGCCTTGAGTCCTGAGGTATAAACATCAACACAGATCGTATGTCAAAAAATCCCCAAAATATTTGAGTGTAAAGTTTCCCTCTCAGCAACTGGTGTAATAGGTCCTTGAGTCCTAAAAAAAGAATTCACCATCATATCTCAATGCAAATCTATAGTTCACATTCTCAATGCTACTTACCCTTTAATTGGGATTAATCAGATGTTGAAATCATCACAGTTTAATCAAGTTACCTTCTTTATTTTTTTTAACTTCATGAAAATCTATTCACTTGTCAACTACTAAATACGGTTTCTTTCTAAAACGTCTATCCTGATCTGTTCCCTCCACAGGATCTAGGTGTGACCCAAGTGAGAACAGACTGAATCATTTTTCTGAAATTATTAAACTTGTGTGTTGAAAATCACACTGACATTTTGAAAAACTTGTATACAGACATATTGTTGGTATCTACCCCCCCCAAACATATTTGTTCATATTCTTTGCTCTTCTTGAATTTCCCTTAAAAAATATTCGATGTCTAACCTAATAAAAAGTATACCTTTGGCTCGGCGAAGTGGCTCACGCCTGTAATCACAACACTTTGGGAGGCCGAGGTGGGTGGATCACCTCAGGTCAGGAGGTCGAGACCAGCCTGACCAACATGGTGAAACCCCATCTCTACTAAAAATACAAAAAATTAGCCAGGTGTGGTGGTGGATGCCTGTAATCCCAGCTACTTGGGAGACTGAGGCAGGAGAACCGCTTGAACCTGGGAGGCAGAGGTTGCAGTGAGCCGAGATCACGCCATTGCACTCCAGCCTGGGCAACAAAAGCGAAACTCCATCTAATATATATATATGCAAATATATATGTGCAAATATATGTATACACACGCACATATATATATACCTTTATCTACTTAATTTTAGTTAGTTTGAAACAGCCATTAGTGACAGAATTAATTTCCTTTTTTCCAAGTGGATGCTAAAAAGTACATATATACAATCAACATTTTGTTCTAGTAATCCTTAATCTCACAGTCCCTAACAATAAAAATGAAGGCATTGATTTTATTTTCATGTGCATGAACTACTTTTGTCTTTGATCACAAATCTGAATCTTCTCTTTGACCCCACAGGAATTACCATCAGTGGTGTACTTAGCTTATTTGACAACTAGAGTGGAAGATTTTTTGACAGCACACTTCTCTATATGACAAAATCATTGTCAGGAATAACCATGACATGAAATGCATGAAATGAATAATAATAGCCAGAAAAGAAATGCTGACAGGGATAATTCATTGTTATTGAACTTTATATGTAATCATTAAAGTGAAAGTACAAATAATAAACAACCGAAATAAAAATAAATATCTTTCACAAAAGTGAAAAATAATAAAGCATTACTTTCAATTATAAGAGTATATGTTTTAAAATAGAGAAAAATAAACTTAAAATTACATATTGGTTTGCCATACAAATGAATAATGTCTAGTTTCTGTTTTGTGAGCTGTAATTCCTGGAATTTTTTCAATGACATCATCAGAACTGATTGTCACATAATCATGTTTAATAGATAGTGCACCCAGGTTTGTCAATCTAGGTTTGCTCATACTTGATTGAAAAATACTTTTTACTAATTTTTATATCAAAAAGTTTCTCTCACACGTAAAAAACATATGTAACTAGTTTGAAAAGGCTTAATCATAAAGATAAGTTTGACAGAGGTTTGTAAGTATGACATTTCACAATGCGTTTTAGGAATGATAATTCTGTAATATAAGAATTGTAAGTCTCATTTTTTTCAGGATCAATTTTAGTAGCTTTCAAATATCTCTGCAGGAATATGTGTGTCTGCATGTGTATATGCATGTATATGAGTGATAAAAAGAGTAGAATAGAAAAAGAAAAACTCACAAATTAAAACTCCAAGTTGTCACCTATAATGACAGAACAAAACTAACTCGTGTATTTTATTTTCCTTTGCCTTTACAATAATTGTGCTATCATTGTTTATTTTGAATTTACAGTACAATATCTGAAATATGTAGTACCACAAGGGTGGGAGACATGCTTTACTATCAAAGTGAGTTCATATAATCCCAAATCTTACTGAATTTAGTTTCAAAAAAATGCAAACTATGGAGCTTATGATGTCCTAAATGTTCATGCTGAATATTCATTGGATGCAAACTTTCTTGGAAAAGTGGTAACTTTAGGTGAAGTGGCATTCTGTAAAACTTTCAGTCCTTCAATTTAACATCTACATAAAATAGGTTTCATAAAAATAAATATTTTTTAAAGTACTGAGGTGAAAATTGCACATATATATAAACATGCAAATATAAATATGAATTTAGGCCTTAACAGTAACTGCAGCAGTTGCTTAAAGGAGCATTTATCACTGACATAGTTCAGAATTGCCAGCACATGTTGATAGTAAAAAGCTGACCAGATTTAATTGGTTTTATTACAGTGTCTAAATTTCCCATAGTTTATTGTGGGAACTGAATCAGGCTACTTTTATGACCCAGCCTTGTAATCTCATGGATTATATTACTTTCTTTTCATATTTTAATACTTTGTCTGCTGTTATCCTTAGGAGGAAGCACACAGGGAAGAATTTGTAAAAATATAATAGTGTTTTTTAACTAATTGCTTTTAAATCACACAAATACACAAAAACAAATTTGTGGCTCCTTGCAAGGAACAATTTATTCTCTAATCATTCTGTGACAGCGTTTCTAAAAATGGCACTCAGATCACTTGAATAAGAATCATTTATGGTTTGGGTGCCCTGCTGCAGACATTTGGAACTGAAATGTCTGAGGGTTGATTCTGAAACTCTGATTTGAAGAGGGAGAAGAAAGAGAAGAGAAAAGGCTATAGTCATTCATATATAGTTATCTTTTCTCACTTCTTGAAGTCTTCCACATCTGACAGCTCATCTTTCCACCATGAAACAATTACTTCACTTAATTTTTGTTAACCTCTCTTCCTATTTTATTCTCCTATTTAAGGACCTATCCTTCGAGATTTCTCTGCTGGCTTCTCCTTTCCTACTAATCTATTATTGGCAGAACACTTGAAGGCTCAGTTTTCAGACATTCTTCCTTTCATTCTTTCTTTTCCGCATGCTCTACCTGAGCTATCATATAAAAATAGTATTTTTATGTTCATGACTTCCTCTACACTGATTTTCATGGATGCTTGCAGGCTTATTAAGCATCTCAAACTTAATCTACTGTAAACATTACCAGCAATTTTTTCAGTCATGTGTTTTTTATCCTCAGTATTTCCACTTTTATAAATGACATCATTCATTGTTGCTTATGGCCCAGAAATTAAGAATGTCTTTATTTCTTCATTTTCCTTATCTCTGATATTTAATACATAATCAAATTTTGTTGTCACTACCGAATATATTTTAAATCAAGAATTATTCACCTTATCTTCCCTATCATCCCAATGGAAACCATCTCTTTTTTTGACTTCCGTAGTAGTTTCTATTTACTTTCTCCATCAACCCATTCTGCATACAGAATCCAGAGTGGTCTTGAAAAATATAAACCTGTTGTAAAAAGCCCAGCCTAAAACCTTCTTGTCTCATACTGCCATAAAAAGTAAGCTCCTTAGCACATATTATATAATCTTTTCTGACCTAGTCTTGTCCATCATCCAACCTCATTTTGTACAACATTCCCCGCTCTTTCACAAAGTTCCAGCTGCATGGATCTGTCTCTATTCCCAACTTCATTTTATTGCCAAGTTCGTTTCATTCTTAGATATTCTTAGACCGCACTTTGGGTCTCCTGAGAACTGTTGTGCCACTCAATGAAGCTGCTCTCCACTTGCTCACTCTCCAGTTTTCCCTCACCCTCCAGTTGTCCACATACCTCATTATTCCTGGATACGGGAAAAGAACTCATGACCCACTGAATTTCAGGACTAAAAAAACTGTAACACAAACAGGGCTGAAACACGTACCACTTTACAGGGGATGAGAAAGAGAGAAGAGCTGTGGCCCTTTGGGAAGCCCAGCCACAGGGGCTCCCTAAGCCAGGGCTCTGACACCCTCTTTGGGGTGCTGAGGTTCCTGGCATCTCCAAGCTTGCAGGTACCACTATATTCCTCTAGTCCAGAGGCAGGTGGCCTCAGCAGAAGCCACGTGCAGTACATCTGGTCCAGCCACAGGCTCTCATGGAGCCAGCACCTATGCCAGTGCCTGGAGCTACCTGCCATGCCACAGCAGCCAGTTTGCCTAGCTGGCTGTGCACAGTGGCTGGACCCTGTGCTCACTTACCCACACACCCCTTGCCGTTCTGTGCCCTGCTTGCATTTGGCAGGTACGGGATCTGGGCTGGCTGCACGAGCCAAGCACAGCTGCCAAGCCAAGTGGGCAGAACAAGCCCAGCGGGCACAAGCAATACTCAGGCAGAAGGTGCTGCTGGCCACAGAGGTTTCTGGCTAGTGAATTGACACCCTAAAAATCTTGTGACACCAGGTCTGTGCAAGGATGCCTTTTATTATCATTTAGAACTCAGCTCAGCTGTCACCTTTTCAAAGAGGTCATCAGAGGCCAATGTACCTGAAGAAGCCCCACCCTCACTCCAGGCATTCTCCAACGGGGTGCCCTGTGTCCTCACCTAATCCCTATATAGTTTTCTCAATGATATTTATCCATCTTGTCACATAGTTCCAAAACATACATTCTAGCAAATTGATAAATTGAATGATTTTTATCACTTAATGTTTGATACAGTCTACTTAAATTACAATAATTCTGAAGCCTTTTCTGACTTTTACTCTCTTATCCTTTGGTGAATGAGAAATAACTGATATGTGAGTTTGACAGTAGAACTGAGCAGGTGTTGTGCAGCTTCTTACTATTTTTATTTGAGACCTGCCTGCATGAATAAAGAACATGGTCCGGTTTGTATTTTGTCATTCTTAAGCATCCTAAATTGCAATGAAGGTTTTCAGTACTGTCTATGGCCCCCATAGGCAAGCTTGCTTAATTCACAAAAGCAATGTTAGCAACTGACCATTTAAATTCTGTTGTAATTGTGCTTGAAAACAAAACATATTGAATGTAATCAGAAATAATATAACCAGTATATCCAAGATATTTATGTTTAGGCAGCGGGGTTTAGCAAATAAGGCCCATGTGTCACATTTTCTTGGCAGTTCGTAGTGGGATATTTGAACTTGGTAAATTTTCTTTTTCTTTGGTTGGGGAAGAAAGGGTGTGTTAGATTTTAACAATAAAGCCTGAGAAAATAGCTTTAGGACTTAGGTTTTTAATAAGCAGGGACTTTTGACCTTGGCAGTTTCAAAAAGCTAATTGCAACTTTGTCCACACAGGTGACAGATATTTTATATAGCAGAGCTTTTTAAAATGGCAGGGTCACAAGCACTGACCTTATAAAAATGAGCTTGGGCCTCACTGGCCTTAGTAGATGACTGGCCATGTGTGGGTTACTACTGCTTGACCTGGAAATATGGAGGCCTGGGGCAGCACATGGTGTTTCTGGAAACTAAAATAAAAATCAGCTCTTAATAGTCTTTGGTCTGCAGAATAATTTTGTAACTCTAGTGTGTTTTTCAGGCAGGTCCACAGGCCAGGACTTTAGGCTGCAATGTGAGCTTAGCTCAATAATTGCTGTAGAGTATTAGCAAGATTTAATACTTAAATTGTTAGTGCATGTTTAAGTATGTAATGCTATAAAAGCTACCCAAACCCCATTGTTTTTCTTTCTTTGTTTGTTTGTTTTTTGTTTGTTTTGCATGTTTTGAACTACTTTTAGCCTGAAGGAGGAGAGTCTTTAATGTAGGTTGCTTGCTTACAGGTCCTTAACAATCTCTTCCCGCTATGTAGTCTCAAGCTGCCAGTTCTCTTAAGTATCAAAATGTCACAGTTACAATTTCTTTTTCTTTTTTTATTTTGTTTTTCTTTGTGATGGGGTCCCTGCTATGTTGCTCAAGCTGATCTCAATCTCCTGCACTCAAGCAATCCTCTGGCCTTAGCCTACCTATTAGCTGGGATTACAGACAAGCCCCACTGCACCTGGCCCCAGTGTCTTGGATTTCTGAGAGGCAAAACTATTCATTCACAGGCTATCCCAGATTCAAAGGGAGAAGTAATAGACTCCATCTTTAAATGTGTGAAGTGATAATGCACATACAGAAATGAGAGAAATTGATGGTAACCAAATCTGTAAACCATCCCATACAGTCTTCCCTGTGGCCACAATTCATTCCCATCCCATATGCAAATATATTAATCTCTTCCACAAATGTCTCATCCTATTATCTCACCAATTTAAAGTTCAGAATTTCATAATCTGCATAAAAATGGAATGTAAATGAGCTTTCTCAGGTGTGGCTCTTCTCCAAGTGAAGACTTCTAAACTGAACAGAACTGTTATCTGCCTCCAAACATCCAACATTCATTGGTGAGAAGGGGATGGGAATAATACAATGAATACTCCCATTCAAAAGGGAAGACATGAGAGGCACTGGTTTATAGCTGAACACATGTTAACAAAGTCCCTTGATTAAACCCTAGTTCTGCTTCCTGGAAGTGCTTCTATGAGGCTCTGAGATCCATGCTCCATGCCATTGGCTATTTTTTTTTTAATGAGTCAGTCTCCTTTATTATTAAGAAATGATTCATGTTTCTTTTCACAGAAAGCAGGAAAAAAAGGAATGGCTAATGTTTATGTTACAGCAGGTAGTCAGGCAGACATGAGCAGGGCAGGAGACAGTCCTCACCCCCTGCAACAAAGAAAGTCAGGCGACCATCAGGTGATAGTCAAGTGGTTGTTAACCGTCTCTCTAAAATAATAATTAGTTGCAGCCATGGAGAGGGAGTCTCTCAATAGACAGAAACACGTGAAATGTGATCAACAGCTTCCTGATAAGATCTCAGGAGTTGGGCAAGTGGGCTTCAGCATGCATAGTAAGAGGCAAAATGGCAAAGTTTAAGTGGTGTATGACTTTCCTCTAGGTCACACAATTGGTAAGGGAAAAACGCCTCAATTGAGCATGTGTATAATTTCAGTAAACACACTGCACATGTGGTCCCTCCCAAGTGCTGGCAGGCCACTGCGCATGTGGACAGCCCACACCAGTGGAAAATCAAGGCAGTAGTAACACAATCCCATAAGCATGCCAATGTATAAGACCCCAAATCAAAGGTCAAACTGCACACTTGACTCTCTCAAGTTCCCCACATGGCCCTCTTCCAAGTATAATTTACTTCCTTTCATTCCTGCTCTAAACTTTTTAATAAACTTTCACTCCTGTTCTAAAACTTGCTTGGGTCTCTCACTCTGCCTTATGCCTCTCAGTTTAATTATTTCTTGTGAGAAGGCAAAAGTGAGGTTGCTGCAGACCCATACAGATTTGCTTCTGATAACATTTATAGTAGAAGAGCTTTTTCAGTTGGTTTCTTACAAATGGAAATTTGGGCTCAGAGGCTTATATTCATGTTGTTCTCTTCTGGCCCTTTAGTTTAAACTGGTAAGTTTTTTGAATTATTTGATTTATTTTCACATAACAAATTATTTTCCACTCCTTTAGGATAAAACCACCACACAGATCTCCTGGAGGTAAGCCTTTCTTTACTTAGGGCTGAAAGTCAGATGCTGTTGGAATACATCCTATTACTCTTAACAAGCATTTTCATTTAGTTTTGTTTGGCTAAGAGAGTCTAGAGGCCCTTCCTTAACTAGGTATCTTACAGGCACAGCCTTCATATAATCTTTAATCTGAGAGGGCATTTTTACTGGCAACAGTCTGGATGTAAACATTGCCCAAAGCTACTTCTTATGTTAAGAATAATTTGCCATAGAGAGAGGCTGAAAAGAAAAACAACTTTCTTGATAAAAAGAATTAATATCTAAAATATTTCAAGAGATTTATGCTGAGCCAAATATCAGTGACCATGGCTGGTGACATAGCTCCAAGAGATCCTAAGAACATGAGCCTGAGGTGGTCCAGCTACACCTTCATTTTATACATTTTCAGGAAACACAGGACATCAATTATTACATGTAAGTTGTGACAGAGTAGGAGCATCACCATCTTGGACAAGCCCCTCATTTGTCAAGTTCACATTAATAAAAAAACACCTAAATCCAAAGGGCATCAGCCTAATGGCTAGTCAGCATGACCATAAACCACAGATAACATCTCCAACCAAAATCATTCCAAACTCCAAACTCCTCAACCAGAGACATGCTATCCCCGAGATAACCCCCCTCCGGCCAGAAAGATGCCTGCCCCAAGATAAACTCCCCTCCTCCCAGAGACATTCCAACCCTGCCGTATAACTTCTCCCTCAAACAGGAACATTCGAAGCTTCTGATAAGCCCCCTCACCGTAAAACCAATATATACTCTTAGCCTGTAAGAGAAAGGGCTCCTGACCAAAATTGGCCAGGATCGCCTCTCAGGTTTCATCCAAAGTAAACCTGTCTTTAACTGCCAGCTGCACTTCATGTTTCTTTCCTCTTTCTTTAACTATTACAAGAGGTACATTGGTTTGATTGGGAAATGTGGGACAACTGGAGGTGGGGGGCTTTCAGGGAAATGCCAAGATGTTCTTGATTGGCAATTAGTTGAAAGAGTTTATTTAGAACCTAAATCAATAAAAGGGAGTGTTTGGCTTAAGATACTGGGTTGTGGAGACCAAAGTTCTTGTTATGCAGAGGTAGCCTCCAGGTAGCAGGCTTCAGAGAGAATAGATTGTAAATGTTTCTTACGGGACTTTAAAAGGTGCCAAACTCTTAGTTATTTCTCTCCTGGATCAGGAAAAAGACCTAGGAGCAAAAGAAATTCTCTATAGAATGTAAATTTTTCCCCACAAAAGACAGTTTTGCAGGGCCATTTCAAAATATAAAAAAGAATAGATTTTGGGACAAAATACTTCCGTTTCTTTCAGGCTTGCTATCTGTCATGTTATTGTCTTATTGCTACAGAGAGTCTTGGTTTTCATGTTAACTCTAGACAGCTATGCTTGAATTTCAAAAAGAGGAGGGTATGATGAGGCATGTCTGGCCATCCATTTCCAACGTAACATGAATTAGTGTTTCAGGTTGATTTTAGAATGCCCTTGGCCAAGAGGAGTGGCCCGTTCAGTTGGTAGGGGGCTTAAAATTTTATTTTTGGTTTACAGCTTTTATTTTGCAACCCAGCAAACTCTGAGTTAAAAATATTTTTTCTAAGACTTGAAATTTGAATATTTTCTTACTTGAGTTTATCAGTTTTTTCCTAGGTGATAAATAAAACCAATCGACATTACCAACATTCTGCCTGAAAATCTTCTTAGGTAGACAATTTAAATAGATAATTTTTCTATTTTTCAAGACAACAAGCAATGTACTTGCTAATTATTCTTCAGATTATGATTTCTAGTCTCCAGTAGCAGTTTCCTTACTGCCCTTCAAATTTCCACCTCTGGGCAATCTCCAAACTTGTGTTCAATGTTTTTGGATTTTGGTATAGCAACACAACACTTCAAGCAGTCCAAGTAACAAGCTCTGTATCAATTATCAACTGCTGCAGAATCAACCATAATTTTAGCCATAATCAAAGACTGTCTGCCACAGATATTAAACTTAAATACCCCAACAATGTAAGAAGTAGATTTTGCTAAACTGCCTAAAGTGGGTGAGAAAATCTGTTTGATTCTCTGGGTGAATATTAGGAAGTCCAAAATCTGTATTGTTAGAAAAGCTGACATTTTGTTCTCTATCTACTCATTTTGCTTATCCCATTTGAAATTAGTTTAAAACTTAAGTGTGTCATTTGTTAGTCCTCTAATCCCAACTTGAACCTCAAGTTTTAAAAAATCGAGACAACACATGTACATAATGTGTTGTGAATACTACATAATGTAGTGAAAACTATATATTTGTTAAATGAAGAAATTCTGAATGCACACTAATATGTAAAGACTCCTGGGAGACATCTTCAAGAAAGAATATTTGCAATCTAAAGAAGATTCCTATCCCAACATATGCTAAACCTTGTCTTTTAAATTTCTCTGAGACTCAAGAGTATGCATCTAAAATTAAAAAAAAATCACTGTACAAAATAAATTGTTGTCTATGATATGTAAATCTTGGTGTATTTATAGAATTTACATTTATATTATAATATGTATTCAATAAAACATTATAATTGAGGATTATAATAATAAAGGATTATATCTCAACATCAGGGCAAGATATGAAGGCTAGCAGAAATCCCAATACTTCTCCTTTAGTAGCATCAACTGCTAATTATCATTTCAAAATGGAACAATCCAAAATCAGAGTATCTTGAAAGTGAAACATTTTATTTTCTGTCAGAGAGCCATAAGATTTCACCCTTAGTTCAGCCTTCTCTGAACTAGAAAATTCTAATCCTGTTTTTTTATTTTGTGTAATAACAGAACAGGCATACACACATATAGAAATAACATTCAAATTAATGATTCGTAATTTTAAAAATAAAAAAGAATTATGAATTTTTATATAGTTGGTTATATAGGAAAGAACAATATATCTGTACAGATGGAGTGTTAAAAATAAGGCAAAATAAATATTTTTGGTTCTGATAACAAAACATTAGACAGTAGGAAATGTAGAATATGTGGGTTTGGTTGACAAGTAGTATTGTGAATGAAAATCAGTATATGTGTACAGTGTATTTATAAAATTACATATGTATTCATAATTGCAGTATTTCTCTGAATATTTATGTAGCATAGGATATACACAAGTTTAAAAACACATGTCTTAGGAAATACATTCTACTTTTCTTTTTTGTTTGTATGCTTATTGTTTTATGCCTATATCCATGGGTAGACCAATCCTAATGAGAGAGCCTGGTGGGAGGTGTTCCCTGGAGAAACTCCCACCAGCCCTCCCACTGAGGTGGAAGCTTGGGAAGTTCACTGCCTTTGCAGCAGGGAGGAGCCTGGCCCCTCCTCTTCCTGTGTGGAACCTGGGATTCAAGCCTAGGTGGAAAGTGCCCTAGCAGGGACTTTGGCCTTGGAAGAGTCCCTGTTTCCCCCTTGTCTTCCTTTTCATCCAATAAATCTCTGTCTTACTTGCCATTCAAATTGTCTGTGAGCCTGAATTTTCCTGGCTGTGGGACAAAGAACCCCGTCTTTAGCTGAACTAAGGAAAAGTCATGCAACATTTTTGGCCCACAGTGTGAGGGCTCCAAAAGCAAGGAGTGAAATGGGAACTCAAAACCTCTTACCATTGCTTCTAAGCCTTTTCATCCTGGGACTTCTGAGGGTGGGGGAGACCGTGCTCCCACCCCCCATCACTCCCAGGCCTTTTCATGGCATCTTCCTTCCTTTTTAGGGACCCACCAGTGAGCAGCAGCTCCCTGCTGCTCCCCCATCCCCTCCCCGCTGGGGCTGGGACACATGGCCCAAGGTTCCCACACACCCAGCTGGCTGGTTCCCACCCAGGCACCACTGCAGTCTTCCCCTACCAGGTGAAGGGGTTGAACTCCATCAGAAAGTAATTAAGCTTTTCTCTGGGTGGAGGAGCCACTTGCCTAAGAATAAGAGGTTCTTCCCCAGGCATTTTTAAACTGTTCTTTTTTCTTTCCCCTTCTCCACCCCATAGGCAGTTAACTTTTAAAGTTTTTTTTAGAAGATGTTTTGCTAGGCCAGGCCCCACCCAGCGACTGGGTTTTCTTCTGTCTTTCTGTGTGTGTACTGTGTATGGTGTCTGTAAAAAGAGCTCTAATTAATTTGGCCTAAGGAAAGACAAGCGCTTGGATCAAAAAACTTTTTTTTTTTAAGGGAAGGTAAAAAGCTGTGATACCTTTGATTTCACGCTACTTTAATCTTTGCGAAATTTTTTTCAGCAGGACCCTGAAGCGTCCAGAAAAGAGAGGTAAACAGAATTATTTGACGTGTTTAGGCACATGGGATTACCAAAATGATGCTCAATCTTCTTTAGGTTACAGCGTGGTGAATAATGCTAAAATATGCTCCAACATTGTATGGGATTTTAAAAATTCTAATGTTTGGGTATTTGCTATCAATCTTAATTAAGGCTTTTATGTTACACTACTGTAAACTATGGAGATAACCAAACTTCTTTGTTAATCGTTTTTCTAACTATAAATGCCCTGCACATTTTGCTATTCACAGAAAATTTTTGTCTTATTTTAATCCTTTTCAAAGATAGTTTGTAATGAGCTATAGAGCTGTAACAGGTACTCTCAAATACAGGCTTCTGATAACTTTAGAGATTATAACATTGGAATAAAGGAAAATGTACAGGAATCATGAAGAGCTAAAATGTTCACAAATATCAAGCAAAATGAGTTTACTAAATGGATTGAACTCAGGAAACTGAAGCAATTCTTTTAACTTTTGCTTGGAATATTGCTGATCCTTGTTTTTCAGAGTCAAGAAAGCTTAGTTTGAACAATTTATGGCCTTTAATAATTAAGTAAGGTATACATTCCTGTGATCAACATTTAGAGCATGTTTGTTTCTCTCTCCCTGGTTCCTCCAGAATTTGGAAACTCTCTGTGAGTATTCTTAACTTATGCCAATATAATTGTTTGCATCACTGCAGTAAGAATCCATTTTTCTTTTGCAACAGAACACAGTTGGAAAAACTGGTAATTTTACCAAAGATTTGACTGGAAGGGTATGCTTCCTTTTAAGGAGTCAATCTCGACTTGCAGAGCCAATACAAGCCCAGTGGGGAAACTGGACTCGTATGCTCATCTACACAGTCCCCTATACAGGATTCTTGACCTATGGTCAGTAAAGAATGTCACTTTCTAACAGGTCTAAAAGCTCCAAGTTTATCTTAAGAGTAGAGGATCACCCAACTCACAGGTGTTTGAGGATACAAATCCATGGTTGGGCTCAGCTTTAAAAGATCTTATCTGAGATTCCTTGTGAAACAAACTTCAATGAAAGCAAACCTAAAAGGCCTATATGTAAATAATTATTCTTGCTGCACTTTGCGCAAATAATCATGCCAAGTATAAGACTAAAGTCTATTTTGCTAACCACTCAGTCCTATGTGTTTTGTTTTTTTAACAAACATGAGGACTGGAGAGAGAAATAATGTTTTAAAACTTATATGTCTCATTAACTTCTAAACTCATTAGTTTTTAAGTTTTTGCCTACATTTTAGACTAATCCTGCTTTTTCCTGTGAACATACTAGCAATCTCTGGCTGCAGCTCAGAAAGAACAAAAGGGCTAGATAATGTAGAAATCTGGATCAATATTTTAGTTCTGAGCAATTATCCTGCAAATCCTGCCAGGTGATGGAATAAATAGGGAATAAATAGGAGATTACTTTTGGGAATGTAAGACCAAGGAAGCTAACTAAAGTCAAGCACCCTTCACCCAAATCCTAGCAAGCATGACTATAGCCACCAGTTATCTGGGTGTGTCACAAGACATCCTTTCCTCTTCCTTGTTGGAGGAGGACTCAGTTCCAGTTTCGCCTTAGCATCGGGCTTATGTTAAGGAGTCCATGCCACCTCCTGAGACACATTTTTGTGCCAGACTCAATTCTAAGCTTTGGGTCAAAGCCCTGGAAAGAAAACTGGATCTAAGAGATCCAGAGGTTAAAAGGCACAGCACAGGTAAGCATGACTGATTCCTGCCGCTTAAGCAAACCGCAAGCTTCCTGTTTCATGGATAAAGGATACTCACACTAATATCCATGGCAGAAATGAGGTTTAGGGAACTCCAAGGCTACTGACAGTAGGTAGGAAAGAGACAAAGGTGAGAGTGGATAATTTCTATTCGGTAGTCCCTTCTTGATTTCATGGGTTCAAGCTGCTTCAGCACTCATGGTTGTACCTGCCAAGGTCGCTGGAACTTGGGGATGCAAGGACGGAAGAGGGAAGAGGAAACTCTTCCCTGTCTCCCTCACATACCCTGGGTATCTGCTAGGAAGAGAAGAGAATCAGGGATGCCTGCTCCCCTCTTTCTAAATGGGTAGCCATTCGTCTTCAGTCTGTACCCCTTTAGAATGCATCCTGAACCTCTGGGACTCCTTTGAAACAATGCCTTATTATTCCTTTCTCCTCCTCAGTCCTCTCTTCACTGATAGGTAATTGTGTCTCCATACTATGGGACACTCTCCTCAGATGCATCCTCCTAACTGGAAAGAGTTATTTTCCAAACCTTAAACTGGTTGGCTTAGGATTGGGGTCAGGGAAAGGGAACCCGTAAGTCCAACATGCCATCAAAAGGGTAAAGTTTTTTAGCCAGTTGGGCTTTTGGCCTCCCTCACCCTGTTCAAACTGGTAAAAGGCCTCAGGACTATTGAGCTGTCCTTATCCCTCCCCTTGTTTTATTTTGATACCTGATTTTTAATAACCTGGTTTGTGTGCTCTTGCCTTGAGGCCATCAAACTCTAAATGGTCATGCAACCAGAGCCTCTGAGGATGGCCCCTCCTGCTGGGAACCCTTAGATTGGCCTCTGAGGGAGCTCTGACTGCTGTTTCCCCAAACAGCGCTCCCTATCAGCAGGAAGCAGTTAGGATCAGTCTTTGTCCTTATCCTTATTCTTTTTTTCTTTTTATTTATTTATTTATTTTTTGTGACAGACTCTCACTCTGTCGCCCAGGCTGGAGCACAGTGGCATGATCTCCTCTCATTGCAAGCTCCGCCTCCCGGGTTCACGCCATTCTCCTGCCTTAGCCACCGGAGTAGCTGGGACTACAAGGGCCCGCCACCACGCCTGGCTAATTTTTTTTTTTTTTTTTTGTATTTTTAGTACAGACGGGGTTTCACCTTGTTAGCCAGGATGGTCTAGGTCTCCTGACCTCGTGATCTGCCCGTCTTGGCCTCCCAAAGTGCTGGGATTACAGGCATGAGCCACTGGCCCAGTCGTCCTTATCCTAATGGCAGTTATATGTACTTATTTAGAGGGAGGAAATGAGACAGCCAGGTGGCAGGGAGTCCCTGGAGAAACTCTGACCAGCTTGCCCACTGAGGTGGAGCCTCTGGAAGTTCATGACATTTTCAGCAGAGAGGAGCCTGGCCCCTCCTCTTTCTGTGTGGAACCTGGGATTCAAGCTGAGGGAAGGAAGCGCTCTAGCAGGCACTCTGGCCTTGGGAGAGTCCCTGTTTCCTCCTTTTCACCCAATAAAACTCTGCCTTACTCATCATTAAAACTGTTTGCGAGCCTGAATTTTTGTGGCCATGGGACAAAGAACCACGACTTTAGCTGAACTAAGGAAAAGTCCTGCAATACTAACATGGCCCCCAAGATCTTCACCCCATGAGCAAAGTACCCTTTATAATCTCTTCTTGTGTGTAGGTGAGACCTTTGGATATGATCCATGTGTCTCCTTGATAGGTTACATTTTATGGGAAATATATTTGCAGATCCAATTAAGGGTTTTTAGTCACTTTGACTTTGAGTTAATCAAAAGAGGTGTGAGGGTAGACCTGATCTAATCAGGTGAGACTTTCAACAATGGTGTTATTCTTTTCCTAAAATCAGAGAAATTCTCCAGTTGGCTTTGAAAAAGTAGCTTCCATGAGTTCTGCAGCTCCAAGAAAATACATTGTGGCAACAACCACATAAGATTTAGAAGAACCTAGAGGTCCAGAAAGAAACAACATGGCTGACAGCTAGGCAGCAGTTTTAGGAGACCATAAGCAGAGGACTCAGGTTAACTATTCTGGATTCCTGGGGCATGGAAACAGTGAAATATTAATAATAAATGTATGTTGTTTTAAACCACTAAGTTTATGGTGCTTTGTTATGTAGCAATAGAAATATAATGTGAAAGGAAAGGGGAAGAAAAGAAAAGTAGAATTGTATGTTTAAAATTTTAATGTGCATACAAATCACCTAAAAGTCATGTCATGATGAAATGAAGATTATGACTTGGCAGATCTGAAGGGGGACATTAGGCTCCCAGGTGATGCTGATGGTGATGCTGCTGGTCCATGGGCCACACTTGGAGTAGCAAGGATTTTAACCATACGGCAAATTCAAAGTACAAAATAAAAACTATTTTGGTTTAGCTATGTCTACTCAGAAGATGAATATATATAACTGTATGTAAGTGCTAATTGAGGTATGAGGGCTTATATTTAAACACAAAATAAATAAAACTTTAAAAACATTCAATGTAAAATAAAGGGAGGAATGCATTAAAGGAGAATGATTCTACCAGAAAATCTAGGTAGATTAAAGCTACTGAAAATGCGTGTAAACCTTAATTTCAAATTTCTACCTAATATGACAATATTCTAATGAGAAGAGAAAAATGTTTTTCCTGGTTCTGGATTTCTAATCTGTAAGTTTTATAGAACTAATTTGTTCTATAGTATAAATTAGAGTTCTGATTATTCTCATTGGTTAAATTGATTTAGGTTAATCATCAAATCCCGCAGGCACATACTTCTATAGGCCTAATTTAAATTAGGGAGTCTCTGAGGCATATTCATATTATGGAAGCTCTAGCATTCTGTGTCTCAGTCTTCTTGTTCAATACTACTACATAGAGTAGTCCTTACCTGTGAAGATTGAGAAGGAACCAGGTGACCAAACACTGCCAAGGAGTAGGTGCCCTTGGCCCAGCCCCATGTTGTTCTTCCAATACATTTCAGAAAAATGCTTCAGATATAGGGGGAAATGTTTGGCTTTTTTTCAATAGCAATTCTCCCATCTGTGTTTATATCTTTTTTTTTTTTTTCTTATTTCCACTGGTACCTTACTTCAGTAATTTTAACAATTGTTTACATTTAAAGTCCTACATCTCTTTTTAAAACATATTATTTTCTCGAAGTGTGTGAATATACTCTCCCATTAAAAAAGAAAACACAATCTTGTGTTTGATCCTCTATTTACCCTCTCATTTCTACCATATGTCTCTTCTTCCTTCTCTGCCAATACCCGTAGGTGGAGATGGAATGGCAAGTACACATTCTGTTACCACTTCCTTATTTCCTTAGCTCTTATTATTTCTTTTCAAGTAAGAGTTAATACTTCCATGTACCTATCTTAGCTCTCATAACTTTCTGACTTAGCATTTTTTATTTTCATATCTCCACCACAAGATCTGAAAATCCTTAAGAGTAAGAATACTCACACTTTTATTAATATCACCTGCAACCAACGCTTATCTCACTGCTTCCTACAAGGTGAACACCAAGCAAATATTTGGAAAGCAAAGAATCTTATAAAAAGTCATTCTATTTTTTTACATCCATATTATCTATGTTTACAGCGGCTGGATTTTAACAAATGTAATACATTTTTGTAACCAGAACCTAAAGTGTGTGAAAAAACATTGTCAACTCCATTGTTCTTCTTTTTAATCATAAATTTACCTCTTCAAGGGTTACCATTGATTTTAACAGCACAGATTAGTTTCAATATTTCTGTAACTTACAAAAAGCAAAATATATTGTTTTTACTCTTTTGTATCTGACATCTTTTAGTCAACTTTTTTGAGATTTATTCATATGTTGCTTATCATTATAAATTACCCATGTGTTAATATATGACAAAGTATGTCTAACTATTCATGGATATTTAAGAATTTTCTAGTTTGGAGCAATAAAGAATAGTGCTGCTATAAATAATTTTGTAGATGACTTTTGGTATCTATATTCATATTGCTAGATATATAGTTAGAAAAAAATATTTCATTATAGTATGTAATACATTATGCTTTAATAGACAAAGCTATATATTTCTCAGTTGTTAACATAGAAATTACAATACACATTCTGGTTTTATTAGAATCAAACATGCATTACTTTTAGCATTTAATGCCACTAAAATTTTATATCTTTAGACTCAATTCATTTCTCACATTTCATGCTATTTTTATGTATAATAAATTTACATATGATTTGAACTTTCATGCTGTGTATCAAAATGTCATTCATCTAATAGTTTTAAGCCATTTATTATCTTAAAGATTCTGAAAGTCAGGAGTTCACGTACAAGAGTATTATCTTAAAGATTCAGGAGTCAGGAGTTAGCTGAGTTCTCTGCTCAGAGTCTCAAAAGAATGTTAGCAACTTGTCAGACAGCTGTACTCTTATCTGGAGGCTCAACTGGGAAAGAATTCGCTTTCAAGAGCGCTTAAGTTGTTGTAGTATTCATTTCCTTTTGGCCGAAGAACTGGGAGCCCTGGCTTCTTGCTGACTGGAGGCTGGAGGAAATCTTCAGCTCCCTGGGGCTCTTTTAAGTTCTCAGAAGCTGACTATTCTTCCTAGAAGATTACTGCTATTCCTGGCCTCATGCCTTCCTCCATCATGGCTACTTAGTGAGGGGAGTCTGGAGAGCAAATATACTAAAAATATGGAGTATTATGTAACATAACACAATCATGGAGTTGAATCCAATCTCTTTGCTATATTATCTTATTTTTGAGCAAGTTATAGATTCTACCCACAGTCAAAGGGAAGGGATTACACAAGAGAATACTAGAAAGTGAGGACTTTTGAAGGCCTCCTGTGGTCTACTACATTTCACAGTCTATCAAATGTTGTGCTGTATACTCCATAGTCAATTGTATTTACCTGCATATATTTACCCTTTTTGGTTTTCTTCACCTCTTTGTGTATTTCCAAATTTCTTGGTTGTATTATTTGCTTCTAGAATTACATTTTATTGTTTATTTCCAAATTTATTTTGTTTCTAGTTCATCTGTGGTTATCAACAAATTCAATCTTTATCTACATTTAAAAAATGTATTTTCCACTTTTGAGATTCTTTTTGTTGTTGTTGTATAGAATTCTAGAATGCAAGTTATTTTCCATTAGCAACTTAAAGATGTTATTCTATAACCTTCTAGCTTTTATTACTTTACTTGCAAAGCCAGCTGTCCATCATAATTATTCTTTAAAATGAAATATTTCTTTTTGTCTGACTACTTTTTACCTTTTATTGAATATCCTTTATATTCTGTTCTGTTCTGTTTCTATTTTTTTACTCTCTATGATTTAATTTGGATATATGTAATACAACAGTCTTGTATTGTACTATTTCCAATCTACTGTTAAAAAACATTTATTATTACAGTTGTCATTTTTTAGATCTATTAGGTCTCATTTATTTTATTTCAATTACTCTTTTTTGAATTTTTTGCTTTTTCCATTTTATTTATTTATTAACTTCTATTTTAAGTTCATAGGTACAAATACAGGTTTGTTACATAGGTAAATTTCTGTCATGGGGTTTGTTGTACAGATTATTTCATCACCGAGGTATTAAGCATAGTACTTATCAGTTTTTTCTAATCCTCTCCCTCCTCTCACCCTCTGAAAGGCCCCAGTGTGTGTAACTCCGCCTATGTGTCCGTGTGTTCTTTTTCTTGATTAAAATCTTTTTTTTAAATGATTGCAACATTTATTTTAGATTGAGTGGGCACTTGTGCAGTTTCGTCATGTGTATGTATATTGCATGACACTCAAGTTTGTGGTAAGAATGACCCCCATTACCCAGGATGTGAGCATAGCACCCATTGGGTAGTTTTTCAGCCTTTGTCTCCCTCTCACTCTCCATCCACTAGTAGCCTATTATTATTATTATTATTCCTATCTTTATGTGCATGTGTGCCCAATATTTAGCTCCCACTTTTAAGTGAGAACATGTGGTATTTGGTTTTCTGTTCTTAAATTAATTCACCTAGAATAATGGCCTTCAGTGGCACCTACATTACTGCAAAGGACATGATTTTGTTCTATTTTATGACTGCATAGTATATTTGATATAAATATGTTCTATTTTATGGCTGCATAGTATATTTGATTACTGCAAAGGACATGATTTTGTTCTGTTTTATGGCTGCATAGTATTCCATGGCATATGTGTGCCATATTTTCTTTATCCAATCCACCATTAATAGGTACCTAGGTTGATTCCTAATCTTTGCTATTGAGAATAGTGCTATGATAAATGTACTACTGCATATGTTTTTTTGGTAGAACAATTTATTCTTCTTTGGATATACACCCAGCAATGGGATTGCTGGATTAAACGCTAGTTTCATTTAACTTTAGAAATCTCCAAACTTCTTTCCGTAGTGACTGAACCAATTTACATTTCCACCAACAGTATAAGCCTTCCTCTTTTTCTACAGCCTTGTCAGCATCTATTACTTTTGACATTTTAATAATAGCTGTTCGGACTGGTGTGGTGGTATCTCATTTTCGTTTTGATTTTTGTTTCTCTGATCATTAGTACAGTGGAGCATTTTTTCCATGTTTATTGGCCACTTGTATGTCTTCTTTTAAAAAGTGTCTGTTTATGTCCTTTGCCCATTTTATAATGAGGTTATCTGGTTTTTGCTTCTTAAATTGTTTAAGTTTCTTATAGATTCTGCATATTAGACCTTGTCAGATACATAGTTTGAGAAGATAGTCTCTCATCCTGTGGATCGTCTGTTTACTTTGTTTCTTGCACTGTGCAGAAGTTTCTTTAGTTTAATTAGGTCCCACTTGTCAATTTTTGTTACTGTTGCAATTGTTTTTGAGGGCTTAGTCATTTTCTTTTTGCCAAGACTGATGTCTAGAGAGGCATTTCCTAGGTTTTCTTATAGGACATTTCTAGTTTGAGATCTTAGATTTAAAAGTTTATTTCATCTTCATTTAATTTTTATATATGGTGAATGTTGGGAGAACAGTTTCATTCTTCTGTATGTGGCTAGCCAGTTATCCCAGCATTATTTATTGAGAAAGAGGCCTTTCCTCATTGTTTATTTTTGTTGACTGTGTTGAAGATTAGTTGGCTTTATTTGTGGATTCTCTGTTCTGTTCTATTGGTCTGTGTGTCTGTTTTCCTACCAGGATCATGCTGTTTTGGTTACTATATTAGTCTGTTTTCCTGCTGCTGATAAAGACATTCTTGAGACTGAGCAATTTACGAAAGAAAGAGGTTTAATGGCATTACATTTCCACATGGCTGGCGAGCCCTCACAATCATGGTGGAAGGCAAGGAGAAGCAAGTCACATCTTACACAGATGGCAGCAGACAAACAGAGAGAGAACTTGTGCAGGGAAACTCCCCTTTACAGAACCATCAGATCTCGTGAGGCTTATTGAATATCATGAGAACAGTATGGGAAAGACCTGCCCCCATGATTCAATTACTTCCCACTGTGTCCCTTCCACAACATGTGGGAATTCAAGATAAGATTTGGGTGGGGACTCAGACAAAAAATATCCATTACTGTAGCCTTATTATATAGTTTGAAGTCAGGTAATGTGATGCCTCCAGCTTTGTTCTTTTTCTTAGGATTGCTCTGGCTATTCTGGCTCTTTGTTAGTTATGCATGAATTTTACAATTAGTTTTTTGTGTGTGTGTGAAACGTGACATTGGTAGTTTGACAGAAATAGCATTTAATCTGTACATTAATTTGGGCAGTATTACCATCATAATGATATTGATTCTTCCAATCCATGAGCATGGAATTTTTTTTTTATTTGTCTGTGTCCCCTATGATTTCTTTCAGCAGTGTCTTGTAGCTCTCTTTGTGGAGATCTTTCACCTTGGTAACATGTATTCCTAGGTATTTTACGTTCATGTGTGTGGCTATTGTAAATGAGATTGCATTCTTTATTTGGCTTTCAGGTTGAATGCTATTGGTGTATAATAATACTACTGATGTGTTTACATTGATTTTGTATCCTGAAACTTTAGTAAAGTCACTAATCAGTTCTGCAAGCCTTTTGGTGAAGTCTTTAGGGTTTCCTATGTATAGAATCATATAATCTGCAAGAGAGATAAATTGACTTCTTTTCCTATTTAGATGCCTTTTATTTTTTCTCTTGCCTGATAGCTCTGGCTGGGATTTCTAGTACTATATTGAATAGGAGTGGTGAGAGTGGGCATCCTTTTCTCGTTCTAGTTCTTAGGGGACATGATATCAACATTTGTGCATTCAGTATGATGTTGGCTGTGGGTTTGTTATAGATGGTTTGTACCATTTTGAAGTATGTTCTTTCAATGCCTGATTTGTCTGAGCATTTTTGGAGGATGTTGGATTTTATTGAAAGCCCTTTCTCCATTTATTCAGACGATTCTATGGTTTTTGTTTTTAATTCTGTTTATGTGGTGAATCACATTTATTGATTTGTGTATGTTAAACTGACTTGGCATCCCAGGAATAAAGCCTTCTTGATCGTGGTAAATTTACACTGATGTACTGCTGAACTCAGTTTACTAGTCTTTTGTTGAGGATAATTCCATCTACGTTAATCAAGGAACTTGGTTTGTAGTTCTTTTGTTGTTCTTTGCCAGATTTTGATATCAAGGTGATGCTGGCTTTATAGAATAAGTTAGGGAGGAGGCACTCTTTAATTTTTTTGAATAGTTTCAATATAATTGATAGCAGCTCTTCTTCGTACTTTTGATATAACTTGTCTGTGAACTCATCTGGTTCAGGGATTTTTGATTTGTAGGTATTTTATTATGGATTCAATTTCAGAACTTGATGTTATTCTGTTCAAGATTTCAATTTCTCCCTGATTCAATCTTGAGAGGTCTTGAGAGGTTATGTTTCAGGAATTTATCCATTTTCTCTAGATTTTCTAGTTTGTGTGCATGGAAATTTTTCATAATTGTCTTTGAGAATCTTTTATATTTCTGTGAGATCAGTTGTAATATCGCCTGTGTAATTTCTAATTGTGTTTATTTGGATTTTCTTTCTTTTTTATTTGTTAATCTAGCTTGTGGTCTATTGTTCATTTCTTCAAAGACCAATTTTTGGTTTTATTGATTCTTTGTATGGATTTTTGGATCTCAATTTCACTCAGTTCTGCTATGATTTTAGTTGTTTATTTTCTTATGCTTGCTTTAGGCTTAGTTTGTTATCTTTTTGTGGTGTTTGGATTAAGTTATGTTTTATTTGATTTAAGAATAGTAACCACTGCTCTTTTTTGTTTTCTGTTTGTGTTATGGATATTTCTCCATCCTTTTACTTTGAGGCTATAGATGTTGTTACATGTGAGGTGTGTTTCTTGAAGACAGCAGATCATATACATATATACAAAATTTTATATATATATAATTTTATATATATAAATTTTTATATATATGTATATATTTTTTTCTTTAGTATTGACTTTGAATAGTCTGGTGACTATATGCTTTGTTGACATTCATTTTATATATATATATATATATATATACATATATAATATATATATATATATATACAGCTTGCTACTCTGTGCCTTTTAAGTGGGGTATTTAGACCATTTCATTCAAGGTTAATATTGACATGTGAGGTTTTTGATTCTATTGTGAAGTTGTTAGCTGGTTGATTTTTAGTTTCTATTGTGTGGTTGCTCTATGGGGTCTGTGGGCTGTGTACTTAAGTGTGTTTTGTGGTAGCAGGTATCGTTCTTTTATTTCCATGGTTAGAGCTTCCCAAAACATCTCTTGTAAGGCTGTTCCAGTAGTAATAACTTCCCTTAGTTCTTGCTTTTCTTAAAAAGATTTTATTTCTCCTTTGCTTATGAAGCTTAGTTTGATTGGATATCAAATCCTTGGTTAGAATTTCTTTTCTATAAGAATGCTGAAAATTGGCCATTATTCTGCTCTGGCTTGTAAAATTTTTATTAAGAAGACCACCATTAATCTTACTGGGTTCCCTTTTTGTGAGATCTGACCTTTCTCTCTAGCTGTCTGTAAGATTTTTTCTTTAGTATTGACTTTGAATAGTCTGGTGACTATATGCCTTGTTGATGTCCATTTTCTATAGTATCTTACAGGTGTTTTCTGGATTTCTTATATCTGAATGTCTACTTCTCTAGCAAGATTAGGAAAATTTTATTGAATTGTTTAATCAAATGTGTTTTTCAGGTTGTTTACATTTTCTCCTTCTCTCTTAGGAATGTCAGTAATTCATAGGCTTGATCACGTTACATAATTCAATATTTCTTGAAGACTTCTTTATATTTTGGAATTTTTTTTCTTATTTGTGACTGACTGAGTTAGCTCAAAAAACCAGAATCTGAGCTTTGAAATTATTTCCCCTGCTTGATCTAGTCTATTGAAAAAGCTTTCAAGTGTATTTTAAAATTTCTTGAGTTTTTTAATTCCAAAAGCTCTGATTGATTTCTTTGTAAAATATTTATATCTTATTTCATTTCTCAGATTGCTTTAGAAGTTTCCTTGTTTTTATTTTCAAACTTTTCTTGGATCTCATTCAGCTTCCTTGCAATCTGTGCTTTGAATTCCTTATCTGTCATTTCATCATTTCTGAGTTTTCAGTTTGGTTAGGTAGCATTGATGGCAAGCTAGTGACCCTTTGGTGCTGTCAAAATGTTCGGATTTCTCGTGGTGTCAGAATTCTTGCACTGGTTTCTTCTTTTATTGAGATTTTGCCACTTCTAATATTGTCATTATTTTTGTGTGGATAGGATTTATTTTCTTTCTTTCTTTTCATATAATATTATTGGTTATATTACTGCTTTCCATTTCCCCCCTCCCTAGGGTATGTGACTGTAGAGGATGTTGAGTAAAGTCTTTTGGCTTTGTTTCTATAGCCCTATAAACTTTTGTTGGCAAGTTTTATATTGGGCTGTGTATTCAACCTACAGGCCAGTAGATGGCATTATGGGTAAGAGCCAGCTGTGGCCAAAAGAGATATATACTTCATCCTTGTTTACTGGGAGAATTTCTGTTGCCTCAGGCAATGGGCTGATCTGTGGAGTGCACAGTGGTCTGAGCTCCCTATTCAGTCCCTAGATGGGAACCAAGATGGGAGGGGCTAAATGAGTCAAGCCTGCCTATAGGTCCCCAGATGGTAGTCACAAGCACCAGTACTGAAAGAGAATCCAGTGGGTGGCCACAAAATACCCAGTGATATGTGTAAGCATGGAGCTTCAACTTTTCCTTGGCTTCAAGTTCAAGATGCCTGGAGAGCTTCCTGGGAATAAAGTGTAGACAGTATCACTGCACCATGGTCTCTACACAGGAAGGGTACGGTAGGAAGGGTACGATTACTCAGCCTGCTAATCCAGGTAAATAGGTGCTCAGAATGCCTGGAGATATACTTGGGCATGGAATGGAGAGGGCCCCTGTGCACCATGGTCTCTGTGGAGGAACAGTGAGGTAGCTCAGGCTGATGATCCAGGCAAGCAGGTACTCTGCACACCTGGAGATGTGCCTAGGCATGGAGCATAGAGGGCCCTGCTCCACAGTGGTCTCTGAATAGGAAAGGTGGGCAATTCAGACTGCTGATTCAGGTGACAAGTGCTCTAACTGCCTGGAGATCTGCCAGAACATGGAGTAGAAAGGGCCCCGCTTCACCATTGTCTCTGCACAGGAATGGTGAGATGGCTCAGAATTCTGATCTGGGGAAGTGGGTTCTCTGACTGCCTGAAAGCTTTCCTGAGCAAGGAGTAGAGAGGGTCCTGTTACACCATTGTCTTTGCACAAGAAGAATGGGGTGGCTCTGGCTGCTTATGCAGATGAGCAGGTGTTGTGAATACCTGGAGCTATGGCTGAGCATGAAGAGAAAAAAGCCCTGCTACACTACCTATTTCAATTATTAAAAAAGATTATCCATTATTTTTGTTAATTTTCCTCATTGATCTTCCCTATTTTTCTAAAGTTTATATATATACACACACATATATTTAGATGGAGTCTTGCTCTGTCGCCAGGCTGGAGTGCAGTGGCATGATCTTGGCTCACTGCAACCTTAGCCTTCTGGGTTCAAGTGATTCTCCTGCCTCAGCCTCCTGAGTAGCTGGGACTAGAGGCACGTGCCACCATGCCCAGCTAATTTTTTTTGTATTTTTAGTAGAGATGGGGTTTCACCATGTTGGCCAGGATGGTCTCCATCTCTTGACACCTGCCTCGGCTTCCCAACATTTTTTATATTAAAAAAAATAAAAATATAAAAAATTAAAAAAAATACTTACAAATTTTTGTTTCTAGAGATGGTATCTCACTTATTGCCCAGGCTGGCCTCAAACTCCTGGCTTCAAGTGACCCTTCCACCTAAGCCTCCAAAATTGCTGGAATTACAGGCTTGCTTGCCACCATGTTTGGCCTTCTTAAACATATTAATGATAGTTATTTTAAAGTATTTGTCTGCTAAGTCTAGTATCTACATCAAATGAGGTTCTACTACTGTCTGCCTTTTCTATTGATGATAGGTCACATTCTGCTGCTTTATTTTTATATTTTGTAATTTGGGTTAATATTCTAGCAGTATGCAAAAAGAAACAAAGCAGAGAAAACAAACCTACAGATTGCAGGGGCTTCATATGATAAAACTTCCTATTGGAGAAGGTTTGTCTTTTTCACATTTAGTTGAGGGAATGACTACTTTAATCCTTTTAGAAATTACTCTAGATTGAAACTGGGTTGTATTTTAGTAAAACTAAGCCTTTTTGAGGTGCACTTCTGTTCTTAGTGTATGGCCAGCCCAGGCTTCTGATTGAAAACCTGTCAGATCTCTGTATTCACAAAAATTAAAGACTGTGGAATATCCAGCTGTGATCATAATATCTGCACGTTCAGTTTGCAGCCCATCTCTTCAGCCTCACAGCCCAGGCAAATATCCCAGATAACTTCAAACCTGGCAAAATCTGGAGGTCGGGACCTACAGTGAGTTAAAGGCATATCTTTATCATAACTGTTCTTTGTTTCCTAACCATAGTGAGACATCGGAAGATGTTATTTCATTTTCTTTAAAAAATAAACATTAAGCTCTAGTTTTAAACCTAACTTAACCACCATCTGCATAGCATTAAAATCAGCAAACATGCCCAGGAAAACTATTCGATGGATATAATTAGTTTGCATAAAATAGGGTTTTTTCAATTCTGGAATTTGGTTCATCTAATACTTCTTCTAGACAATGTTGATGACTTTAAAATATGATTTTTATAATTTTTGTAATTCATCTTTTTTCCAGTAGCTGTAGTGAGTATGGGTTTGCTATGAATTAGTATAGTGTACTCAAAAGCAGGAGCCAAAACTAATTTACGTTTTATAGATAACGTTTCTAAAATTACATCATTTATTCATTTATTATCAGGGGGTAAGAAAATTGCCTTATGTTATCTACTCATCTTTTTTAATTGACTTTTTTTTTTAGCTTTTTGTTATTCACAATGGGTGATTTTTATCTTGCTATCTTTTAACGTTAAAGATTCTGAGGTGATTTAGGAAATGGTAAACCCACAGGGTACAGTTAAAGTGATTCTGAAAAGAGGCAAATAATGGGAATCTTGAATTTGAAAGAATACATTCTCTTCATATCACCCTTTTCCCCACATCTGTATATTTTAATAATTGCTTGACCAATTGCTGTTTACCTTATCCAGACTTTAGGACCTTGAGCTCTTTATTTTGTGTTCAATTATTCCAGAAATTTTGGCTTTATTATTACTTTTATCCATGTCAAATTAGTGGTTTTGCATGATTCTTTATGTAAGTATCAACTGCATAAATTAAAACATGAATCTAATACTTAATATTCTTTTAAAGATTTTTATTAAAATGGTGGCCTTAGCATGTCTATCCAAATTGATAGATAAATAGAAAGTGGTTGAGAGTTTAGGTTCTGGAGCCAGACTGAGTTTTAATCACTTTTCTACCTTTTCTTAGTTATGTGATTATGAGGAAATAAATTAGTTGATATTTCTATGCCTCTGAATCTTCACCTGGTTAATAGGAATAATATTTTTATCATTTTTAGATTTTTACATTAGAGGGTTCAACAAAAATTGTGAAAAGCACTTATGACAGTGCCTGGAACATTGTACTTACATAAAAAGTAATATGCCTTTTCATTATTACCTATGCAATTTTTCACATAGCCTAATTTATACACATATATTCACAACTGTTAGAATAATCTTCTTTGGCTTTCTTTTTTCTTTCTTTTTTTTTTTTTTGGGTGGAGTTTCGCTCTTGTTGCCCAGGCTGGAGTGCAATGGCGCCATCTCAGGCTCACCGCAACCTCTGCCTCCCGGGTTCAAGCAATTTTCCTGCCTCAGCCTCCTGTACTTTGGCTTTCTAACTCCTAAAGCTATAGTAAAACATAAGTCCTGATTAAAGTTAAAAATAAATGTAACCTTATTTTATAAGATACTATCAAATCCTGCAATGGCAGTAATTCCTAGTTGCTTATTCTACTGTTCTTTCAAAGAAGAATCTTCCCATTTTATTCAAATAGAGGAGATACGGCAAATGTTTATTAGAAAATAAGTATTACAGTTCTCAGTGTCTCTTAGAATTATCTGCAGGCGAGAGACACAAGAATTCACTAAGTGGGGCTAATAAGTAAGTTTTCAAAAGAATACATTCTAGGTGGTCTGTATGTTTTGTATTTCGTTCTTACCTTTTTTTTCCTGATGGAAGCCTAGCACACTGGCTGGAGGTAAAGTAACAGTCTTGAAACCATAAGTTGAAAATAATGAAAACAAATATCATGTTTCAAGGATGGCTTCATTGAGAGACAGAAAATGACTAAGCCCTGGTTGGCAAATATGGACTTACTGTATTAGACCTTACTATATTATACCAACATAGTGCCTGTGAGAAAAATAAAACTGTTTGGTTAAGCTATTATAAAACTAGTTTTCCATTATATTTCAACAAGAAATTGAGAAAGAGAAGGCAGGAGGAACTGGAAATCCGGTTCAAAGAAGTCGTTTCACAGTTTTAATTATTTGACTTGCCAAAGTTTGTTATTCCAAGATTTTAAATGAAATACAAAATACTAAAAATGTAATAACTGTGTTACTAACAAGACTGATACAGCTATTTAAATTATTTAATTAAGTCATTCATATTCTGGTAGAAGCATCTAATGCTATATGCATGCTTGAATCAAGTGTAAGGCACACAGCAGTGGTAATAAGAGGAAAGTCAATGAATGCATTCTTAAACTGTACAGGATTTTAAATTCCTGAGACCATTTCATTCATTTCACTTGTAAAAGGAGCAAAATTTCCAATACAGGTATTTTAATTTTATGTATAATGTGATTCTGGGCTTTTGGGGATGAACATTTATCACATTTCTCACTTCCTCAATTTTTCTTACTTTTCTTCTGTGATGGTATTATAATAGTTACATCTAAATTACAGAACCTGAAGCTTTTGCTATTAGTGTCAAAACCTGGCATATTAAAGCACATATTAATCACATATTTATGGAATAAAATTGATTTATTTTTAGTCATTTGCAAGTGATTCGTACTTTATAATTGAAATACATTGCATCTTTTTAGAATTTCAATAGATTTTCAGGTAAATGAACCTACATTTACCTTGTTGAGTTAGAAAGATATTTGAGAGAAAATAACTGCATTTTGCAACGAAATACATAAAAGATTTGAGATGTTAAAACGCCATCCAAATCTGCCTAAGATCATGTACCTATGGAATTACTTTTAAAAAGAAGGGACCTTATGCAAAGTGCTATGAAATATACACACATTATTCAAAAACAAGCAGATAAATAAATAAACTAGTTTGTTAAATATATACAACGGTAGATATTTCCAGCCAAATTTTTAGACACCATGTATGTAATCATGTCTGTAATACAAGCCACTTGACTGTGTATGGTTATTCAACCATCTGTGGGTAAGAAGCACGAAAATATTCATAAGATCTCCTATTCCTATCATTTCTACCATTCCCATCCTTGCTTCCTTTCCTTATCTTCTAGCATGCAAATGTTGGAATCCAAGGAAATGGAGCAGCAAGGAGAAAGAGGTGACACTTGGAAACATCATGACAGTTCCTGCGAAGGAGGAAGCCAGTTAGTGGAGGTGGAGCAAAGAACTAGTGGGCAAAGGAGGTAGCCAGTTTGTGGAGGTGGAGCAAAGAAGTAGTGAGAAGAGGAAGTTCTAAGAATGGTTGGGAGGCCGGGTGTGGTGGCTCACTCCCATAATCCCAGCACTTTGGGAAGCCGAAGCGGGCACATCACAAGGTCAGAATATCGAGACCATTCTGGCTAACACGGTGAAACCCTGTCTCTACTAAAAATACAAAAAATTAGCCGGGCATGGTGGTGGGTGCCTGTAGTCCCAGCTACTTCAGGAGGCTGAGGCAGGAGAATGGTGTGAACCCAGGAGGCAGAGCTTGCAATGAGCCAAGACTGCACCAGTGCACTCCGGCCTGGGCAACAGAGCGAGACTGTCTCAAAAAAAAAAAAAAAGAATGGTTGGCAGATTTAGGCAATGAAGTTAATTAAGGAAATAATATTGAGGATAATGAGAGGCAGATTTCTCATGGTCTGCAAAAAGATTTACAAAATAGAAATGAGTAGGGCTACATACAGATGTAGACATAGGTATACAAATAGGTATATGTATAGTATATATATGTGGATATACATATAGGTGTGGATGTGTCTGTGTACATATGTATGCATAAATGTATGTGCATGTGTGTGTATATATTATATTAGTATAAGCATAGACATTTTTTGTATAGATGAATTTACATATATGTAAGTAAACAATGTACATACTAGAGAGAGAGTGCATGCAAATGAGGTAAAATTTTAATAACTAAGGAATCTGAGTAAAGGAAATGTTGAAATTCTTTGTCCTGTCATTGACATTTTTCCACTTTTATCTATATTTGAAGCTATTTCAAAATTTTAGAAAAAAGCAACTTTACAAAAATGAACAAACTCCCTTAGAAATGATACATGTTTTCCATAGATTTCTTTTAAAAAAGTACTTTGAACATTATTCATATTGGCCAAGGATTACTACAGCAAAATGATATAAAGTGGCTGATATTAATTTTTAATAAAATTTACATTCAACAGGCAATTCCTGAATCTCCAACCTCATTCAACTATGAGACTGGCTTAGAAGAAGCTTTTCAGGTAAAAAATAAAAATTGGAGCTTTCTGGCCAAGTTTTAAAAATGTTACTTAAAATATTTTGACAGCTGAAAACTAATACCATCTGATGCCTAGAAAACCTCATTCTTATTGTGTTTATTCTTAGTTTTGATCAGGAATATCCTAAAGCTATCTTCAAAGATTTTAAAATGAGGACACATTCAGCATCGCAAGGGTGACTTTTAAGAAATCATTTTTAAGACTTTTTAACTTGTGACAAGGCAGGAGCACCATCATCTCCAACAAACACCATCACTTTAAGTTCCAGCTCCCTTTCTAGTCTCATGCATTTCAAGGAAGTCACTTTTCTTCTAACTACAAGCAGCCAGCAAAAGCAGGCAGTAAAACACAGATAAGACAGCTTGGGCAAGGAGGGAGGTGGGGGGAAGTCTCTTGGGTAACTGCCAAACTTCACCCACACACAATGGGTCCAAGTAAAACAGTGGGCCTTAATAAGCACATTTCTTTCCCTTCAGGTGCGCTAAGATAGGGAAGCTGAAAGCAGACTCAGGCAGGGTATGCCTGCAGCTGCAGAAAGATGTATGTGAAGAGACACACAACTCTCCCTCCCAGATAAGCATAACAAAGAGACACAGAAGCAGTACAAACCTATAATAAACTCTCTCACCCTAAATCCTTAAACTCTTAGTCTGTAAGAGAGTGTGCCTCTGACCTAACATGGCCAGAAGCCCCTCTCAGGTTTGTTTTCTCTAAAATAAACCTGTCTTGACTGGTGAGCCACGTTTTGTGTTTCTTTCCTCTTTCTTTAATTCTTAGAAATTGAGCACCAACAAATCTCTATTACACGACCTTTCACAAAAGACAAATAATATGGATATAAAAAATCTTGTCCCAAGAACTACACACATAGTATACAAGCCACAAATACTTGTGATTGATTGTTTAGATAAAATCATTTAGTAAGCTGGCCCCTTTAAGGTATAGCCAATTGGCTGAAATTGACCAAATTTAAGAACAATATAATATCCACTGATTAAATAGTTAACTAGTCTTTTAAGATTATTCTTTTTAGTATAATAGCATTCAACTAGTATTTTAAGATTATTCTTAACTAGTTAACTAGTCTTTTAAGATTATTCTTTTTAGTATAATGGCATTCAACTACAATAGAATCTTCTGATATAATAATATCAATAATAAGAACAATAAAGAAAATCACAGAAATTGCCTTTTATGGATGGTCTATAGTATTTATACTAGGCAATTATTTAATAAAATATTCATAATAACATTGGAGGTTGAAAAAGAAAGTCAATTAATATTTTATGAGTATTTGTCTGGTAGTATTTCAGATATTTTAAATATGTTATTTCATATTTAATGCTTTAAGGAGTATAACAGAGACAAAATTAAATCTCAAGTTCATATCACTAACAAATATCACTGTGAGAAATTGAACTGATATACAATTTTAAAATTCATGTTCATTTAATCATAATGTGTTGAGTGTAACAATACAATATGCATTAATTATATGAAAAAATATAAATCTTGTCAGTCAGAAAGCAGTAAACATTAGTCCAAAGTATTTTCAGTTTGTAGGAAGTTTACAAAGATTTAATATATGGGGCCAGGTGCAGTGACTCACGCCTGTAATCCCAGCACTTTGGGAGGCCGAAGCAGGCAGATCACAAAGTGAAGAGATTGAGACCGTCAACACAGTCAAACCCTGTCTCTACTAAAAATACAAAAATTAGCTGGGTGTGATGTGCACACGTGTAGTCCCAGCTACTTGGGAGGCTGAAGCAGGAGTATCGCTTGAACCTGGGAGGCAGAGGTTGTAGTGAGCCAAGATTGCGCCACTGCACTCCAGCCTGGTGACAGAGTGAGACTCCATCTCAAAAAAAAAAAAAATTAATATATGGTTCCTGTTTTTTTTTTTTACTTATAAGGATATTAGAGAGATAAAACAAAAAATAAGCATCACTGATAGATACATTAAATATATATTCAACATAGATATTTTAAGTACTTAAGAGTGATACAGTAAATTATTTTGAAATTTGAATAAAAGGAATATTTTTTAAATTTTTATGGAGAAAGGGGAGTATGATCTGGACTCCTAGCTAATCTAATTATCTTTCTTTTTTTAGTATTACTTAGTAGAGAACAAATTTCAAAATTCAAGATGTGCTGGGAAAGTTGCTCATTCTAGTAATATAAAATCAACTGTCAGAGTTCCTCTGTTAAGAAGGCTTTTAAAAACAGTTTTATTGAGATAGAATTGCAACAATTATACTCAATACATGATATAAATAAAACCATAGACCAGAGCATACACTACTTATGTCTGAGTCTTTTCACTCATTAAGATTATTTTGTGGTTCATCTCTGCTTTGGGGTATATCAAAAGTTTATTCATTTTTATTGCTGAGCAGTGTTTCATTATATTGATACATCACAGTTTTTTAATTCATTCACCTCTTGTTGGCCATTTGAATTGTTTCCAGGTTTTGACTACTACACACAAAGTTGCTGTAAATATTTTTGTAAAGCTTCTTCTATGGACATATGCTTTCATCTCTTTTGAGTAAATGCCTAAAAGCAGAATGGGTGGTCAAATGGTAAGTATATGTTTAACTTTTTAAGAAAATGCCAAATTGTTTTCCAGTGTGATTGTAACATTTTACATCTTCATCTGCAGTGTATGAGATTCCTAATTTTTCCACATACTTATCAATACTTGATGAAGCCAATCTTTTTAACATTAACCATTTTAATAGGTTTGTAGTAATGTTTACTCTTAAACAGATACCTGGAGGATTCCATGATTTAATATTTATACAATTTGAGTGGTATTAATTATATGTTTTAAAGAAGATAAAATGTACTCCCTTTATGTATCGTAAACCATATTGCCAATGATTGTTTAACTATCATTTGTATACAACGATGTTTATATAATAAAAGAACCTTGTAAAATTTTCTACCAGAAGAGGAAGAAAATTCTTAGGGAATCAGTCTAATTTATTTTATACATGGAAAGAAGTTGCCAGCATTTTATAAGTTTCAAGATAGAATGATATGCTATGGTTTTTCATACCCATTACTTATTAACTTTTATTATCCTTACAAATATATGACACCTGTTTTCTTATAACTTAAAAATTTGACATTCAGGTGTTCTACATTTTCTTTTATTCTTGGTTAGGCAAAATTTTAAAAAATGTATTATGTCTTTTAAACTTTTATTCTTTTAAGGAACACAAAAAGCTATGCTAAACAAACAATTCCAATATAAATATCACCATTTGTATGTATTGCATTTTTATCTTATTTTAATTTTTGAGTGCTGTTCATTAAGAAATTTTATTTCATTTTTAAAGTGAGACATAGAATGTATCTGCTTCTCTGATGACTAATATGCCTACAATATATATGAAAGCAGAATTTAAATGAATATAAACCACTCAATGTTTAGGAGTGGGATGTAAAAATGATTTGTCAAGTTCACTTAGCTTTAGGCGTGGAATTATATTGAATGGAATCCTAACATCCTCATAGTTTCTATAGTTTTGAATAATTTCAACACAGAAATGGCTATATATTTTCTATTTAATACTTATATTTCATTAGCAAAGGGTCTATTAAAATGAAGTATCTTGCCAAGTCATGTTTTTAAAATCCCACAAAAATACTTCCACATAGTATCAACTGCCAACATAGTTGGGTGTATGAGGCACTTTATCTTATTTCTACATTTTAGTAATGTGTGTACACTGCCAATAATTGCATTGTATCAATGAAAAATAAGGAAAGAAATCCCTAATAATACAAACATTCTGCAAGTTTCTTGTTTTAAAGAAAGAGCACAATGATTTCCACTGCCCTTTGTATGTCTTAGTTGCTAGATTTACATTGATTTTTTTCCTGCTGTCACATTAGGATTTTGGCTAGAAATGATTTGCCCATAAATAGCATATTTGCAGGTCCTATTTTAGTATAGGCAATCAACTCAGATACTGATAAAGTCTTTGGTTAATTTTAATCATTAGTGAAGACACAAAGCTCTGAATTTAAAAGACTTCATTATTCACAAGGACAAAACCACTGAGTTAGAATAAGTAAAGGCCATTTGTAAAATTTTTGTTTGTTCATGCATCTATAAATGTCTCATGTTTTTATACATTATGGTTACCTATATGTTGGATACCTTCCTATTAGGTCACTGCCATATGTAAAAAATATTTTGACTTCTTCACTTTAAAGAAACAATTGTTCTTAAATATTAAGACACTATTGATTAACAAAGTCACTTGTTCAAAGTACATAAGCATCATATATTTGACCCTGTCACTATTTCAACATTCATCATGCTTGAAACTTTTAAAGTTTTTACATCTTTTCATGTGTTCAGCTCTTTCGTTAGTGTGAGACATTTAAACATATAGCATACAGATTTTTACTAATTATATTTTTCATGGGCTGTTGACATTGAGCTACTGATTCTGACATTCTGAGATTGAGGGGTTATCTCAAGAATACCTGTGAATGGAGCAGAATTTGGCAGAAGGAGAAGCTGAACTGTATGCAGTGGCAATAAAAGTCTCAGCTGATCCCATAGTGATTCCGAAGTCGGGGTGACCATCAGGGACTAACTTGAGAGGTAATTCTCTTAATGATTACAGTAATGGTTGTCTTAATCCTGAAGAGAAGATCAGAGTGTCTCACCACAGCATGCACTCTAGTTGCAAGTGGCTTTAATCTCATATATGATTTTCTGAAAACATTTGAAATTTAACTTTTAAACCTTTAATAAATATGGCATTTCCTCAGAACTGTGATTTTTTTATATCTTAATGTTTCTAAAATCAGAATATGTCATAATGAATGTGTACCATTAATTTGATTTCTTTTTCTGAAAAAAAATACCTGAACCAATATTACACTTTATAAGCAATCCCAATGCCTGTGTAAAGGAAAAAATATATAGTACGTATCAAGTGGTGTAATTTTATGTTATGCTTCACACACACAGAAGTATATCTGGTTTTATAAGTCTCTTTCTGATTCTGAAAGCAGATTAAGTATTTGACTAACATTCTTTCTATGTATCCATAGATAGATTTTTGGTAGGGCTTTGCTTTGTGATCTTTCTCTATAGCCCAGGGAATTGATCATGATGATTTTAATCGTGTTGAATCAAATTCCGTCAAGCTGACCTGGGATCACTGGTTATTTTTTATGTTTGAATGTATATCTTCAAAGTATTGCCATCCACACATTTTCTGTAGCCTTCTGTCTTCATTTATCTTCTCACTGTACTTTTTAAGTCATTTTTGATCCATTTCAATTACTAAACATAACCAGGATCTTTGGAATTCTCCAGGCCAACATATCACTGCTCTGAGATTATTTCTGTAACTGAGAGGAATGTCTTGAAAGAGAGGTAATAGGGTTAATAATTTTAAATAAGCTTCGTAAGATAATCTCCATAAAATCATGTTGGTGGACCAGTAGAGTCCCCTTAAAGACACAGAATGGGAAACTGGGCTTGCAAAAGATTTGCATAAGAGTGTTCTTTAGTGAAAACCGCGATACATTTCTCACATGGAAGCATATTAGAACAGTATAGCATATCTGGTATCAGCATCTTTTATTATTTTTTTTTTCAATTGAGACAGGATTTCATACTGTCACCCAGGCTGAAGTGCAGTGGTACAATCATAGCTCACTGCAGCATTGCTCTCTCGGGTTCAAGCACTCCTCTGGCCTCAGCCTCCCAAGCAGGGGGAACCACAGGCCCATGTCACCATGCTTGGGCTATCTTTTTTTTTTTCTTTCTTTTGTAGAATTGAGGTCCCACTATATATGTTGTCCAAACTGGTCTCAAACTCCTGGACTCAAATGATCCTCCCACCTTGGTCTTGCAAAGTGCTGGGATTACAGGCAAGGGCCACTCTGCCTGTCAGCATCTATTTTAATTTTCTAGTCTTTCAGACAACTTGTTTCCAGAATGATGCTACTTTTCTTTTTCTTTATAAACAAACCTCTAGGGATCAATAAACACTCCGATTCCTCCCTTTACCCCTAATTGAATACTGTTAAACGCTTACATAAGGAGTAATAATAGGAGGAAGACTTCAGAGAAAGATTAGCTCAAATAAGAGAAAAATGTTGACTTGTTTTTACAGAAAGCAATGTTAAAATATTACCAAAGATACTAAATAGCATAATATTTTACATTCTCTTTCAATTTCTGTTTTTAAATAATCATACATTATTAACATTGGTACTCAATCAAGTATCACTCTTATATATTTAAATATACATTTCTAAGTTTTTAAATATTTTCACTATAAATCTAATGGTGTTGGTTTTTTTCCTGTGTTAAAAAAAGCAGTTGCCATCACATGTGGTTGATCTCATAAATTTCACTATGCTAAAGACTGAAGAGAACGAATGAATCAATGTAAGACATAAATGTCTGATTTAAGGTGACCTAGTAAAGATTTGCTTATGCTTTTGTGTGATTCACATAGGAAGAGGCTTTCAGTTCTAGGATGTACATCTGAATATAAATGTGCACTGTGTCACAGTAAATTCAAGTTGATCTGAACATTATAGTAGTCCAGTGATTCACCACATAACCTCAAATGCTGGAAAGCACGTAAGCAACAGACTAAACTTTGAGAGTCAGAGAAATGGAAAGAAAAGCTATTTCTGGTGAGGGAGAAAAAATAGAAGTTAAAAAAATCCATGAAATATTTATGGGTTTTGCATGTATCTTTCTAATAAGAATGCAAATATTTTGAATTCTTTCTACTCATACAATACTGACATTTACCAAATAGAATTCTGTTATTTGACCTCTTTCTGTAAACATTGACATTGCACTCACATTTATAATAGATTTCTGTCTGTTTTACCACAGTTGAATGTTTCCATTGGGAATGTTATTACTTATTATGGCTCAAAATGCACCTGCACCAGCTGTGCGACTAAACATAAAGAAGGCACCAGCCAAAATCCCGGAGACTCTTAACAGTCTTTTGCTGCATTACTGCCATAGATCCAACATCCATCCTGAAGCGGCAGGAAGGAAACTTCTCTAACACTTCATTTCCATAGAAATGAGAGTCTGACTTGTACTCTTGCTTTCTTTCATAGCAGTATCTACTGACCTATTCCTTGCATCCTTAACTTTAGGCAGTCTCATGTTGCATTAGTACAAATTGTTAGATAAAGATGATAAATTTAGTTGAGTAATAACCTAGAAATGTTAAGAAAAAATTAATATATGTAGTTTACTTAAAAGCACAAAAGCATAAAGAGAATTGGGGAAAACAGGACCTTAGCCTATTTTGTAAAAAAACTATCGAATCATTAACACAATTGGCATTACCAAGAGGTTCTCTGAGATCAGAAAGCATTTTATAAAAAATATCTTATATATACATATTAAGCTCTGTCATTATGTTTTTATAGTTTTTCAGATGTTGGAAATGGGTCAGGTCAACATAAATAAAAATGCTAAGAATAATTCTCTTCAGGAACTAAATCTGAAGAGACAAGTAATATAATACTAAACCAAAATATAAATTAAAACATACATTTCGACCAGTCACAATGGCTCACGTCTGTAATCCCAGCACTTTGGTAGGTGGGTGAGTCACCTGAGGTCAGGAGTTTGAGACCAGCAAGGCCAATATGGTGAAACCCCATCTCTACTTAAAATACAACAATTAGCTGTGTGTGGTAGCACGTGCCTGTAGTCCCAGCTACATGGGAGGCTGAGGCAGGAGAATTGCTTGAACCCAGGATGCAGAGGTTGCAGTGAGCCGAATTCACGCCACTGCACTCCAGCCTGGGCGACAGAGCAAGACTCTGTCTCAAATGAACAAACAAAACAAAACAAAACAATAACATATCTTTCATAGATATGGGCTCCAAAAATCTCTGAAAATATTTATAGACACTAACAGAATGTTATTGGACTGTCAACTAAATTGACTTTTTAAAAACAGAATAATTTAAAGTGGTTATTTTTCATGTTAAATATTGATTTTATTATATTTGTTTTTTAATTAGTTCCAAAGGCTACACAGACATTTCTTAATATCATATGATAGGCCCATTCTTGACTTGTTGGACTTCTGTAGGGTAGCTAATGATGAGAAATCTATTTATCTGAGAATCAGTGAATTTTTTTTTTGTTATTCCTACTCACAAAATTGTAAATTTTCTCATTTCTTTTTCCTGGTGTTTCCTCCAATCAATATATTTATGACTACTTGACAAATCAGTGGCAGCAAATATATAGATGTTAGTTTAGTCAAAAGCTTAATTAGATAATATTATTTATTCAGTAGTTTTTATCCAGCTAATATGCATGAAACTCTAAACTAGGGATTAGGTTAAGCTCTGGGGATAAAAATCTCCACTCTTAAGAAATTTAAAATTTATTAGTGACTACAGATAATCAAAAAAATCTTTTTCTAACTTACTCAGATACATGGCAAAGTGTGGTAGGAGTTTGTCAGCTGAAGGTCCTAATTGAGGAGGGTGAAACTGCATTAGATAAAACAAAACAACATTGGCTGAATGCAGTGGCTCATACCTGTAATCCTAGCACTTCGGGAGGCCAAAGCGGGTGGATCACCTGAGGTTAGGAGTTTGAGACCAGCCTGGCCAACATGGTGAAACCCTGTGTCTACTAAAAATACAAAAATTAGCTGGGTGTGGTGGCGGGTGCCTATAATTCCAGCTACTCAGGAGGCTGAGGCTGGAGAATCGCTTGAACCTGGAGGGCAGAGGTTGCAGTGAGCTGAGATCGTGCTGCTGCACTTAGCCTGGGCAACAGAGCCACGCTCATCTCAAAAAAAAAAAAAAAATACAGCATGTGCAAGGGGTCAAGGACAGTTTTTAGCTAGCAAATAAAATCAGAGATGAAAAGGAGACATTAAAACTGACAGCAGAAAAATACAAAGAATTATAAGCAAGTATTATGAACAACCATATACCAACAAATTAGAAAACAGAAGAAATGAATAAATTCCTGGATGCACACAGCTTACCAAGATTGAATCATGAAGTAATAGAAAACCTGAACAGACCAAAAATGAGTAATGAGATCGAAGAAGTAATAAAAAGTCTCCCATCAAAGCAAAGCCCAGGATCTAATGGCTTCATTGCTGGATTCTACCAGTCATTTAAAGAATAACTAATACCAATTCTACTCAAACAATCCCAAAAAATTGAAGAGGATGGAATACTTCCAAACTCATTCCATGAGGCCAGCATTACTGTGATGCCAAAACTAGACCAGGACACAGCAACAACAACAACAAAAGCAACAACAACTACTGGCCAATATGCCTGATGAACACAGATGCAAAAATCCTCAACAAAATACTAGTAAGCATAATTCAACAGCATATTTAAAAGATCACTTATCACAATCAAGTTGGATTCATTCAAGAGATGTAAGGATGGTTCAACATATACAAATCAATAAACATGATACATTACATGAACAGAATCAAGAACAAAACCCATAAGACTGTTTCAATAGATGCTGAAAGAAATTTGATAAATTTTTAAAATACTTTTAGAATCAAAGACCTTAACAAATTGGGTATAGAAAAAACATACCTCAAAACAGTAAAGGACTTACATGGCAACCCCACAGCTAACATTATACTGAACAAGAAAAAGTTAAAAGTGTTTTCTGTAAGATCTGTAGCAAGATAAGTATGTCCACTTTCCCCAATCTTATTCAACATAATATTGGAAGTTTTAGCCAGAGCAGTTAGGCAGCAAAATAAATAATGGACATCCAAATTGGTATGGAGGGAATTAAATTTTCCCTCTTTGCATACAAATGATCATATATATATATATATATATATATATATATATATATATATATATAGAAAATCTTAATGACTCCACCAAAAAACTGCTCCAATTAACAAATCAATTTAGCAAATTTGCAGAATAGAAAATGAACTTATGAAAACTAGTAGTGTTTCTATTCAACAATAGTGAATTCTCTGAAAAATCAAAGAAGTTATCCCATTTATAATAGCTCTAAAAATACAATAAAATATCTAGGAATACATTTAACTAAGTATGTGACAAATTTTTACCATAAAAATCAAAAAATAAATTGATGAAAAAAATTAAAGAGGACACAAATAAATGAAAATACATCTCCTTTTCATGGACTAGAAGAATTAGTATGTACAAATGTCCATATTGACTATCTGTACTCAATGTAACCTATATTAAAATATTAATGGCATTCTTCACAAAAATAGTAAAACAATGTTAAAATTCACATGGAAATGCCAAAGACCCTGGGATAGACAAAATGATCTCAAACAAAAATAACAAAACTGGAGACATTACACGACCTGACTTCAAAATATACTACAAAGCTATAGTAGTCAAAACAGCATGAAATCGGCATAAACATAAACACATAGACCAGAATAATGAACAAGAATATTGAACTCAGTTATAAATCCATGCATTTACAGCCAACTAACTTTCAACTGAGACACCAAGAATATACATTAGGGAAAGAACTGTATCTTCAACAAATAGTTCTGGGGAACCTGGCTAGCCACATGCAGAAGAACGAAACTAGATCCTTTTCTCTTACAATATACAATAATAAACTCTCAATAATTTAAAGACTTAAATGTAAGACATGAAATGTTGAAACTACTAGGAGAAAATGTAGGGTAACTGCCTCATAAATTTTAACTGGGCAAAGATTTTTAGAATAAGACCTCAAAGCACAAGCAACAAAAGCAAAAATAGACCAATGAAATTACAACTAAATAAAAAGCATCTTCACAGCTAAGGAAACCATCAATAAAGTAAAAAGACAACCTGCAGAATGGGAGAAGTTATTTGCAAACTATTCATCTGACAATGAGTAAATATCCAGGATATAAAAGTAACCAGAAAAACACAATAAAACAAACACACAAATGATCTGACTTGAAAATGGCAAAAGATTTGAATAGATGTTTCTCGAAAGAAGACATATATTTGATATTTGAAAAAATGTTCAGCATCACTAATCATCAGGGAAATTCAAATGGAAAACATAATGGGATATCCCCTCACCCCACTCCGAATGGCTATTATCAAAAAAGGTAAAACCTAAGAAACATTGACAAGGAAGCAGAGTAAAGGGAACTCATATTCTATTAGTTGGAATGTAAATTAGTACAGCCAATTGAAGCAGCATCGAAATTCCTCAAAATATTAAAATCCCATTACTGAGTATATATCCAAAGGAAATAAAATCAGTATGTCAAAGAGACATCTGCTCTTGCATGCTTATTGCAGCATTATTCACAATAGTTAAGATAGTGAATCAACTTAAGAATCCATCAAGGGATGCATGGATAAAGTGTGGATTATATACACAATAGAATATTATTCGGCCGTAAGGCAGAATGAAATTTGTCATTTGTGGCAACATGGATAAAACTAGAGAGCATTGTGTTAAGTCAAATAGCCAGGCATAGAAAGACAAACACATTATTTCACCCATATGCGGAATCTTAAAAAGTTGATTTCATGGAAGTAAAGAGTAGAATGGGGTAACATAAAATGGAGAGGATAGGAGGGAGTAGGAGGTTGGAAGTGGTCGGTCGACATGCAAAAATTCCAGTAAGCAGGAAGAATAAATTCTGGTATTTTATTACGTAGTAGAATGACTTCAGTAAATAAGAATGTAGTCTGTATTTTAAGATAGAAGATACAATTTTGAATGTTGTCATTACAAGAAATGATAAATGTTTTAAGTGAATAATATGCTAATTACCCCGATTTGATCATTATACAATGCATCCATGCATTTAACCTTCATACTACAACTCATAAATATGTAGTTATTACGTGTCAATTATAAATTTAAAAATTATTAATACAAATATATCTTCATTTGAAAAAGATCAGGCAATGCTATTGTCTTATGTTGCTTTGAGAAAAAATTTAAACATTAAATAAAGAAGAAAAACATAAAATAGTGTCTAAATAATACAAATATTTTATTTTCATCCATACAAGAGAGCTGTCCATACTATGTTTTAAACCTCATGCCTATAATTCTGAAGAGTTTTGCAAAATATATGAAGCTATAAAAATTATGAAAGCTTATTATCAATAAAGAGAACAAGGTGTGTAGGTGCGAGCATGGACACACACACATGCATGTATACTTGACTTGATGATGTTTAAAAGAAATGCAAACAAAATCCTATAACTTATTTTTCTCAAATTGTCTCAGATGCTTTTTTGCAATCAATGTGGCAAAATCAGTGTGATTTCTCCCTCCTGAAGAAAATGTTCAGTCCCTAGAAACTTCCAGGCCCCATAGTGCTTCTGCTTCTCTTTATTCAATGCTCGTATTTGAAAGAAAAATCATGTTACCGTAAAAATAGCACCTGCTCTGGAGTCAGGCAGATATGGGTCACATATCATATCTCAGGAACTAATTAATTGTGTAACTTCAGTCAAATTTAATTAAAACTCTTAGCTTCAATTTCTTCATCTGCAAAAGGAGAATGTTATTATCATATATAGTTGTAAGAATTAAGGATAATGCTGTAAAGTGTTTTTAAACATAGTAATAAGCTCATATTATCATGGTACTTATTTGTTTTTATTTAACCTCAACAAATGTTTTAATGAAGATGTGGACAATGTAGTATAATTTTCCTAGGAATTTAGTCCACACTTGGATTAGCTATATGCAACATACTTCTTTTTGTTTTCTCATTTACCAGCTCATTAATATTCATTAAACATAGCTTTTATAAAGTAATCAACTTATAAAATGGCAGTATTATTATTTATTAACAGCATATTTATATAAGACATATAAAAACACAAATAGTAAAAACAAAAGTTAAAATCTAGGTTTAACATTCTTGCAATCCAGCAAATACAAACTGTAAATAAATTTTGATCAAATATAGGAAAAAAATTAGAACAAAAGAAAGGCAGAAAAATAGCTTGTTATCTTCAATTAATTTGTTTATAAAATATTAAACAAATTTCAATGCAATTATCTAGATTCAATTTTTATGAGAAAAATATGAAAAATTAGGAAAAATTATGATTACTATAGCTTTCAATATTTATAGAACTTCGTATATTCCAGATATGTAATAAGAATTAAGTATATGAATATAATTCAACATAATATAGTTGCAATTAAAACTCTGCCAACTATTTATAGTCTTAAAAAGAGCAACTGATCACTGAGTAAAAATTAAGTTATTCTTAGATCATTTTCTCTGTGGCACAGCAGTTGTTGCAGTCTTCTTACTAATTTGTTTCTATGTCAAAGTACCATTCTTAACACTAAGAAAATATTATGTGTAATAAGTTGTTATATGCTACTTATAGAAGTAGAAGCAAAGAACTTTTTGATAGAAAAAGAATGATACCAAATATAGATGGCCAAAGTTGATAGATATCCTAATGGTATGGTTTAATTTGCTACCTTAATAAATGTAGCATATTAACTAAGTGGTTAAGGCAATCAATCAGCAACACAGAATGGGAGAAAATTTTTGCACTCTATCCATCTGACAAAAGGCTAATATCCAGAATCTACAAGGAACTTAAACAAATGTACAAGAAAAATAACAAACAACCCCATCAAACAGTGGGTGAAGGATATGAACAGACAATTCTCAAAAGAAGACATTTATGCAGCCAACAAACATATGAAAAAAAGCTCACCATCATCGGTTACAAGAGAAATGCAAATCAAAACCACAGTGAGATACCATCTCATGCCAGTTAGAATGGCGATCATTAAAAAGTCAAGAAACAACAGATGCTGGGGAGGATGTGGAGGAATAGAAACACTTTTACACTGTTGGTGGGAGTGTAAATTAGTTCAACCATTATGGAAGACAGTGTGGTGATTCCTGAAGGATCTAGAAGTAGAAATACCATTTGACCCAGCAATCCCATTACTGAGTGTATACCCAAAGGATTATGAATCATTCTACTATGAGACACATGCACACATATGTTTATTGTGGCACTATTCACGATAGCAGAGACTTGGAACGAACCCAAATGCCCATCAATGATAGACTGGATAAAGCAAATATGGCACACATACACCATGGAATATTATGCAGACATAAAAAAGGATGAGTTTATGTCCTTTGCAGGGACACGGATGAAGCTGGAAACCGTCATCCTCAGCAAACTAACACAAGAACAGAAAACCAAACACCACATGTTTTCACTCATAAGTGGGAGTTGAACAATGAGAACACATGGACACAGGGAATGGAACATCACACACCGGGGCCTGTTGGGGGGTCAGGGGCTAGGGGAGGCATAGCATTAGGAGAAATATCTAATGTAGATGTCGAGTTGATGGGTGCCGCAAACCACCATGGCACGTGTATACCTATGTAACAAACCTGCACGTTGTGCACATGTACCCCAAAACTTATAATAATAAAAATATTAACCAGTCTAAAAAAATAAATCTGAATAAAATAAAAATCTTGTCTCAATCTGTTTATTTTTCTCATTATGGCTACTATTTTTATAAAGGCAAGACCAGATATTACAGGAAAACTTGTTCTCAGGGACAGATTGGATTATTTCCTATTATTTCCTATTATTTCCACAAACTCTAGTGAAATTTCCTAGTCTGCATTTGTAGAAAATTATTTCCAATTATTGCTTTTTATTGCACTTTTAAAGAGATGTATTTTGTATAGAAAACTATGTATACTAGTCTACTAAATGGAATTACAATACACTTTTGTTGTAGTGTTAACATTAACTTTACAGTGAAAACATCTCAGAGGCCCATTTTCCATTACATGAACAACAACAACAGCAAGAGCAACAACATGATAGCTAACTTGTTTTGAGCATGTACATCCTGTGAAGTATTATATAAGGCATTATAAAAGATCAAGTTTTACTTAATGGTCACAATCATCTTGAAGTAGGTATAACTATGACATTTGTTTAGTGAATAAGAAAAATAAGGTTTGGAGTAGTATACTCCTGATTACAATCAGAATTCTAACTTGAATCTGAATTGAATAAAGAGAACTGGGTTTAGTTCACTAGAAAATAACAATATAGAAAGTCTCCAGTGTGCTATGCCTTGATATTTTCATTCATTATAATGACATACTTGTGTCCACCATACCCAAAATTCAAATGTCAGAATGGTTGTATCTCCTTCAAAATTCATATGTTAAAATTTTAACTCCCAATGTGATAGCATTAGGAGGTGGAGTCTTTGTTAGATAATTAGGCCATGAGAACTAAGCCTCATGAATGGAATTAACGTCCTTATAAATTAGGTCCCAGAGGGCCCCCTTATCCCATCTGCCATGTGAGATTGTTGATGAACAAGGAAGCAGGCCCTTACCAGGTAACAAATATGCAGTTGTCTTGATCTTGGACTTCCCGGCATCCAGAACTGTGAGAAATACATTTCTGTTGCTTACAAACCACCCAGTCTATGGCATTTTGTTATAGAAGCCTGAACACATGAAGGCAATATGTTGACTTCGAAACCTTTGGCCTGACTTCTGGTTTCCAGTTCACCATGCAAGAAGCTAGAAGTTGCCACTTTATTCTAACAACAAGTAAGAAGCTTAACCAACTGAAAGTCAGCATCTCTTCTTAGATTCATCATCAAGGGGAGGTCACAGTGCAGCCCCCTGCCCTAAAAGTTGGAGAGACCAATAGGTAACTGTAGAGAACTGTGACTTTCCAGAAGCCAATAAGCACAAATCTTCATGGAAAACAGTGCTGAAGTATAGACACCTGAAGTATAACTGACAAATTGCTGGAGGCTTATTGTAGACAAGGCTGAGAGATAAAATCTCAAGGGTAACTCAGTCACTTGAGCTTTATTTTAGGAGCTCAACAAGCTTCTTACAGTGAGTATTGGAGGAAAATCCCCTTGTATTTTGGCAGCAAGAGAGAAAAAAGAACTATTTTGAAATGGCCAGAGCATTCTGCTCTTAACAAGGCCTGTCCTCCAGGGAAACCATTTAATTAAAGACTAACTGATCAGGGGAAAGGGAAATATCCAACAGCAGATGGTTCTAGACTAACATGTGGAAGAAGGGAAATACCCAACTTCAGCTTGCCCTAGCTATTCTGTCCAACAGGAGGGGAGAAAAACTGAGAAGTACATTTGAAGTTTACACTCCAGAGTTAAAGGTAATAAAACAAGTAAGACCTTGTCACAGAACTATACAACACTTTCCCCCTCCACACATCTTACCACTGCATCAGTAAAGGATTATTTATAACAGTTAATTTTACCCAGTGTGTCATGCCTGGCTATGAAGAAAAATATACTAGCCACACTAAAAAGCAAAAACACAGTTTGAAGAGTCAGGTCAAGCAAGCATATCAACCAGACTCAGATATTTCAAGAATATTAAAATCCTCAGAATGGGAATTTAGAAGAACTATGAGTAAAATGTTAAACGAACTAATGAATAAAGTAAAACACATGTAAAAACAGATGGCTGATGGAAGCAGAGAGATGTATTAGAACAAAGAACAAAAAAGAAATGCTAGATATATATAAAAAATACTGTAACAGAAATGAAGAAATGCCTTTAATGGACTTCATGGTAAGCTGGACATAGCTGAAGAAAGAATTCCTGAGCTTGAGGATGTCTTAATAGAAACTGCCAAAACTTAAAAACAGAGATAAAAAAGACTGAAGAAACATAACAGAATATTCAGGAATGATAGAACAACTCCAAAAGGTGTAACATATATGTAATGAAAGTTCCAGAGGAAGAAGATAGAAAAGAAGAGAAAAATGTGAGCTAATGACTCAGAATTTCCCCCCAATTAATATTAGACACCAAACCACTACACAGGAAACCCAAAAAAGTACCAGGCAAGTTACATTCCTCAAAACCCACACCTAGCTATGTAATTTTTAAACTATAGAAAACCAAAGACAAAGACAAAATCTCAAAAGAAAACAGAGGGAGAAAACATTACTTATAAAGGAGAAAAGACAAGAATTACATTAAATTTCTCCTCAGAAGGCATATAAGCAAAAGGAGAGTGTAGCAAACTATTTAAAGTGTTGAGAGAAAAAAACCCATGAGCTAGAAGTCTGTACACTGAAAAATTGTCCTTCAAGAGTGAAGGAGAAATAAAGACAAAAATTGAGGGAATCTGTTGCCACCAGGCATACCTTGCAAGAAATATTAAAAGAAATTCTTCAGAGAGAAGGGAAATGATAAAGGTCAGAAACTCAGATCTAATAAAATAAAGTAAGAATGATGAAGAAGATATAAGTTAGGGTAACATAAAAGCTTTAACTTTTCTTATTCTTAATTAACCTAACATGATAATTTGTTCAAAATAGTAATAGCAATTGTGTATTTGATTACGTGTGTGTGTGTGTTTGTGTATATATATGTACATATATATGGTTATATATAGGAAAATGAATGACAGCAATAATACAAAGGAAAGAAAAAGGAATTAGGATAATTTTTATTATGAAGTACTCACATTACTCATGAAAAGGTAGAATATTACTTGAAGATAAATGGTACACGGTAAAACACAGAATACCGTAACACTGTAGTTATGGTACATAAACTACTCATACCTTTAGTAGAAAGACTAAAAGAATAACCTATCAAAAGTAACAACTACGACAATTTTTCAAGACATAGTATAATAAAATATGAACAGGAACACAAGTTAAAAAGCAGTGAGTGGAGGACGAAGTAAAGGTGTAGTTTTTATTAGTTTTATATTCACGTGTTAGTTTGTGCAATCACTGTTAAGCTGTCATCAGTTTAAAATAATTGATTATAAAATGTTACTTCCAAGCCTCATGGTAACCTCAAATCAAAAAACGTACAACAGATACATAAAAATTTAAAAGCAAAAAATTAAAACATAGCACCAGAGAAAATCATCATCAAAAAAAAGGAAGACAGGAAGGAAAGAAGGAAGGGAAGACGGGAGAAAGGGAGGAAGGGAACACCCAAACACTAAATCAGAAAACAAATAAAATGGAAGTAGTAAGTCCTTGCTTAATAGTAATATTGAAAGTGTATGGACAAAGTCCCCCACTCAAAAGGCATAGAGTGACTGAATGGGTTAAAAAACAAGAACAATCTCTTGCCCACAAGAAAGACACTTAACCTATAAAGACACATATAGTTTGAAAATAAAGGGATGGAAAAATATTTTATGCAACTGAAAACCAAAACAAGAGAAAGAGTTGGTATACTTAGACAAAATTAACTTCAAGACAAAAACTATACAAAGATGCAAAGAAGGTCATTATATAATGAAAAAGGATTCAATTCAATAAGAGTATAAAATAATTGTAAATATACATGCACTCAACACTGGAGTACCCAGATACAAATAGCACATATTAGAGCTACAGAGACTAGTGGACCCCAATAAAATAATAGTTGGAGACATTAACATCTCACTTTCAGCATTGGACAGATAACCCAGACAGAAAATCAGCAAAGAAACATTGGACTTAATCTGTCCTATAGATTAGATAGTCCTTACAGATATGTACAGAACATTTCATTCAATGGCTACAGAATATACATTCTTCTTAGCACACAGATCATTCTCAAGGACAGACCATATGTTAGGCATAAAACAAGTCTTAACTAAATTAAAAAAAATTATATCAAGTATCTTCTCTGACCACAATGGAATAAAACTAGAAATCAATAACAAGAACTTTGGAAACTATACAAACACATGGAAATGACACAGCATGCTTCTGAATGATCAATGGATCAATGAAGAAATTAAGAAAGATGAACATATTTTTTGAACCAAACTAAAATGGAAATGCAACATACCAAAACCTATGGAATATAACAAAAGCAGTAGTAAGAGGAAAGTTTATAGCAATAAGTGCCTACATCTCAAAAGTAGAAATACTTTATATAAAAAAATTAATGATCTGTCTTAAAGAACTAGAAAAGCAATAGCAAACTGACCCAAAATTAGTAGAAGAAAGAAATAATAAAGATCAGAGGGTAAATACATAAAATTGAAATGAAAAACATCAATGAAATTTAAAATTGTTTTTTAAAAAAATAAAATCAACAAAACTTTAGCCAGTCTAAGAAAAAAAAAAGAGAGAAAAGACCCAAATAAAGAAAATCAGACATTAAAAAGGAGACATTACTACTGATAACCACACAAATGTTATGGACCTTTAAAGGCTACCATGAGCAACTATGTGCCAACAATTGGAAATCTTAGAAGAAGTAGATAAATTCTTAGACACATACAACATACCATTATTGAACCATTAGTAAACCTAAAACCGAATAGACCAATAATAAGTAATGAGATCAAAGCTATAGTAAAAAGTCTCTCAGAAAAAAAAAAGCAGCCTAGGACACAATGGCTTCTCTACTGATCTTTATCAAACATTTGAAAGGGCTAATACCAGTCCTACTCAAACTAAACCAGAAAATGAAAGAAGGGAAGATTCTTCTAAACTTACTCTACAATGCCAGTATTACCCTGACACCAAAAGCAGATAAACACACACACACACACACACACACACACACACACAATAAGCCAGTGTTCCTGATCAACATTCATGCAAAAATCTTCAACAAAATACTAGTAAATAACATTCAACAACACATTCAAAAGATCATTCATCATGACCACAAGGGATTTATCCCAGGGATGCAAAGATGGTTTAACACACTCAAATCAATGTGATAATTATATCAACATAATAAAGAACAAAATTCATATGATCATTTCAATTGATGCTGAAAAAGCATTTGATAAAATTCAACATCGCTTCAGGATAAAAACTCTCAAAATAATTGATTACAGAAAGAACATACTTCAAAACAATAAAAGGCACATATGACAGACCCACAGCTAGTATCATACTGAATAAGGGAAAACTGAAAGCCTTTCCTCTAAAAACTGGAACACCACAAGGATGTTCACTTTTACCATTGTGATTCAACATGGTACTGGAAATCCTAGCCAGAGCAATCAGAGAAGAGAAAGAAAGAAAGCACATCCACATAAGAAAGAAAGACATCAAATTAGCCTTGTTTTCAGGGTAATATTAGTCTGTATTTGGAAAAACCTAAAAACTTCACCAAAAAACCAGTAGAACACATAACAAAATTCAAAAAATATCAATGACATTCTTCACAGAAAAAAAAAAAATCCTAAAATTTATACAGAACCACAAAAGACCCAGAATAGTACAAGCTGTCCTGAGCCAAAAGAACAAAAATGGAGGAATCCCATTACTTGGCTTCAATTATACTACAGCGCTGTAGTAACTCACTACAGAGCTGTAGTAACTCAAACAGCCTTTGTCATTTGACCTTGGGCAAATTAAATAACCTGCAAGAGTTCTATTCTTTTCTATTTGTAAAATAGAAATAAATATGTGTATCACACAAGGCTATTACCAGGATTAAATGGCATAGCATATGTAATGGTAGTGGCATGAAAACAGACACATTGACCAACGGAACAGAACGGAGAACCCACAAATAAATCCATACATCTACAGTAAGCTCATTTTTGACAAAGATGTCAAGATCACACATTGGGCTAAAGACAGTCTCTTCAACAAATGATGCTGTGAAAATTGGATAGCTATATGCAGAAGAATGAAATGAGATCCTGCCTCTCACCATACACAAAAATCAAATCTAAATAGATTTAAGACTTAAATCTAAGACCTCAACCTATGAAACTACTAAAATAAAACATTCGGGAAACCCTTCAGGACACTGGTCTGGGCAAAAATTTCTTGAGTAATATCCCTAAAGCACAGGCACCAAAGCAAAAATAGACAAATGGGATCACAACAAGTTAAAAATATTCTGCATAACAAAGAAAACAATCAACAAAACGAAGAGACAGCAGTCAGAATGGGAAAAAATTTGCAAATTATCTACCTGACAAGGGATTAATAACCACAATATATAAGGAGCTCAAACAACTCAATTAGAAAACATCTAATAATTCAATTAAAAATGGGCAAAAGATCTGAAAAGACATTTCTCAAAAGAAGACATACAAATGGTAAACAGGAATTTGAAAAAATCTTCAGAGAAATGTAAATTAAAACTACAATGAGGTGCTATCTCATCATCATTAAAATGGCTTTTTTCCATAAGAGCAACAATGCTAGTGAGGAAGTGGAGAAAAGGAAATCCTCATACACTGTTGGTGGGAATATAAATGAGTATAGCTACTATGGAGAGTTTGGAGGTTCCTCAAGAAACTATATAAAAATAGAACCACCATATGATCCAGTAATCCCAGTGCTGGGTATATGCCCAAAAGAAGGGAAATCAGCATATCAAAGTGATATCTGTGCTCCCATGTTTCTTGTAGCACTATTCACAACAGCCAAGATTTGGAACCAATCTACATGTCCATTGACAAAAAAAACAGATTAAAAAATATGGTAAATATACACAAAATGGAGTCCTGTGCAACCATAAAAAAATGAAATCCTGTCATTTGCAACAACGTGGATAGAACTGGAGGACATTATGTTAAGTGAAATAAACCAGGCACAGAAAGACAAATTGTGAATGTCTTCACTGACTTGTGGCAGAGGATAATAAAGGTAACGGGGAGCAGGAGAGTTGGGGATGGTTAATGGCTACAAAAATATACTTAGAGAAAATGAATAAAATGAGTATATGACAGCACAAACAGGTGATTGCAGTAAACAATAATTTACTGTACCTCTAAAAATAGCTAAGAGAATATAATTGGAATGTTTATAACACAAATAAATGATAAATGCTTGAGGATAAATGCCCATTTACCCTGATACGATTATTATGCATTGTATTCCTGTATCAAAATGTCATGTGCTCCATAAATATATACATCTACTATGTATCCATACAAATTAAAAAAATAAAATAGACTTGAAATAGTTGGAAATGTATTTGCAAATTCTAGGGAAACCACAAAAATATAGAGAAAGAAATATAAATCATATACAAAGAAAATATATACATGTAAAAAGCTCGATTAAAATTAGAAAAGGCAGAAAAAGAGGGCAAAACAAAAATAGGAGCAAAGAACATGGCCAAGAAATAGAAAACAGTAATAAATATGGTAGATATTAATAAAAGTATATCCATAATCACTTTGAATACTGATGGTCTAGACAACCATTAATCTACTTTCTGTCACATTTGCCTATTCTGAACATTTCATATGAATGGAATCATAACATATGTAGCCTTTTATGATTAGCTTCTTTCATTTAGTATAGTATTTTCAAGATTAATCTATATTGTAATATGTATCAGGGCTTTGTTTATTTTTTTCAATGTTTTTATTGTTGTAAAATATATACAACACAGTTTACTACATTAATCACTTTAAGTGTACAGTTCAGTGGTATTAAATACATTCTTAATGTTGTGCAACGATCACCACCATCCATCTTGAAATGTATTTTCTTCTTGTAAATCTTTACACCCATTAGACAACACTTTCTCACTTCTCCCTCCTTCCAGTACCCGGCAACTACCATTCTACTTTCTGTCTCTATGATTATAATTACTGTAAGTACCTCATGTAAGTGGAATCCTACAGTATTTGCCCTTTTGTGACTAGTTTACTTCACTTAGCATAATGTCCTCAAGGTTCATTCATGTTATAGCAGATGCCAAAATTTCATTTCTTTTTAAAGCTGAATAATATTCCATTGTATGCCTATACCATATTTTGCTTTTCCATTCATCTGTCAATGGAGGCTTAGTTTGCTTCTGCATTTTAGCTAGTGTCAATAATGCTACTGAGATCCTGCTTACAATTCCTTTGAGTTTATACTCAGAAGTGGAATTGTTAGATCATGTGGAAGTCTATTTTTAATTTTTTGAGGAACTACCACACTCTTTCCCAGAGAAGCTGTACCACTTTACATTTGCACTAACAGTGCAAAAGGATTCCAATTTCTCTACATCCTTGCCAACACTTGTATTTTTTTATTTTTTTATCTCTTGTATTTTTGATTTGCATTTCCCTGATGATTAGTGATGCTGATTTTCTTTTATATGCTTATCAGCCATTTGTGCATACTTCTCAGGTTAAATGTCTATTCAAATCCTTTACCCATTTTTTTCATCTTTTTTGTGTGTGTTTGTTTTTGTTGTTGTTGTTGAGCTTTAGGTGTTCTTTTATATTCTGGATTTTACTATTTTGTCAGATACATGATTTACAAATAATTTCTCTCATTTTGCGCAATGTCTTTACACTGTTTATAGGATCTTTCGAGGCCCTAAATATTTAAATTGTTATTAAATCCAGTTTGTCAATACTTTCCTTTGTGCTTAAGCCTTTGGTGTCATATTGAAGAAGTCACTGCTAAATCAAATGTTGTGAAGTTTATGCCCTATGTTTGCTTCTAATAGTTTTAGATATTACATTAATGCCTTTGATCCATTTTGAGTTTTTTAAAAATTATTTGCATATGGTATCTGCCTCTTTCTTGTGCATGTGGATATTCAGGTTTGCCTTCACCATGTGTTGCAAAGACTGCCTTGTGCCCATTGAATGGTTGTGGCACTTTTGTCAAAATAATTTGAAGATACGTGTAGGATTTATTTCTGGGCTCTCTATTCTATTTCATTGTCTGTATGTTTGTCTTAATGCCAGTATCACACAATTTTGATTAATGTAGCTTTATAGTAAGTCTTGACATCAGAAAGTGTGTCTTTTAGCTTTGTTTTTCTTTATAATGATTATTTTAGCTATTTGGGTTCCCTTGAAATTCCATGTGAACTTTAGGATGAGCTTTTCTATTTCTGTGGTAAACATCATCATAATTTTGACAGGAATTGCATTAAATCTGCAGATAACTTGAGGTAGGATTGGCAATATTCTTAAAAATATTAAGTTTTCCAATCCATAAATATGAAATATATTTCTATTTATTTATGTCTTCTTTAATTTCTTTCACCAATGCTTCATAATTTTCATTCTACAAGTCTTTCACCTTCTTGGTTAAGTTACTTCTCAAGTATATTATTATTTGTATGCTATGATAAATGAAATTATTTTTATAAATTTCTACTCAAATTGTTTATTTTTAGTGTCTAGAAATATAATGATTTTACCTGTTGTCTACAACTTCGGGTGAATTATTTGTTAGTTCTAACAGGTCTTTTGCAGAATCTTTAGGATTTTGTACAAATAGGAATATTTCTTCTGTGAATAAAGATAATTCTATTTCTATTTCTCTAATTTGAATGTCTTTTGTTTGTATTTCTATAGGTAATAAACTATGTAAGAAAAACAAAAAGGAAACAATACTTTCTCATTTCCCCTCCTTTCAGCACCTGGCAACCACCTTTCTACTTTCTGTCTCTATGATTATAAATACTGTAAGTACCTCACATAAGTGGAGGTACCTCTAAGTACCTCACATGTTTCTTTTTCTACCTCATTTCTTACCTAGTTTCTCTGGCTAGAATTTTTAATATTACATAAAATAGAAGTGGTGAGAGTAAACGTTTTTGTCTTCATCTTAGAGAAAAAACTTTTAATTTTTAATCAGTAAGTATGATATTTGCTGTGGGTTTTTCAAATATGGCTCTTAATATGTTGCAGCAGTTTCTCTTCTTCCTCGTTTGTTGAGTTTTATTATAGAAGATTGTTATTTTTTTCAAATGTGTTTTCTACATCAATTGAGATGACCACACCTATGTACATTCTTCACAAGGGCAAGTGAGACATTTTCCAGAATAAACAATGTTAGGCTACAAATTGTCTGAATAGATTTAAAATGATAAATAAAACAACGTATCTTGTTCTACCTAAATGGGATAAAGTTAACAATCAATCACAAAACATAATCAATAACAAAATTAAAAATAGAAAATTTATGAAATTGTAAAAATTAAACAGCACACTTTTAAACAACCAATGGATCAAAGAAGAAAAGTAAATTACAAAATAGATCAAAATAAATAAAAATGAAAACACACACATACGAAAACTTATGGAACAAAGCAAAAGCAGTGATAAGGTAAGATTTATGGCTATAAACATATTAAAAAACAAGAAACATCTTAAATCAACAACCTAACTTTTCCGCTAAAGGAACTAAATAAAAATAAAAATATAAAACTAAAGTTAATAGAAGAAAGAAAATAATAAATATTAGAGGAAAGATAGACAAAATAGGGAATGAAAAGAAAATATAGCAAATCAATGAGACCCGAAGTTTGTTACTTAAAAAGAAAAAATGACAAATTTTTAACTATAGATAAAGAAAATAAAGAAAAAACACTTACATTACTAAAACCAGAAATGAAAATGAGAACATCACTATTTAATTTATAGAAATAAAAAGACATATAAGAGAGTACTGTGACCAATTGTATACCAACAAATTGAGTAACCTGGATGAAATGGACAAGTTTCTAGGAAAAAAAAATCAGGACTAAATAATAAAGAAATATTAAATCTAAATAGGCCTGTAATTAGTTAGGAGAGGGTACGGAGAGGCAAAAGGCACTGAAAAGCCAACGCAATATTGCAGGAGAAAAAAAGGTGGAGGACTGTCACTATTTGACTTCATGACTTACTATAAAGCCAGTAATAAAGACAGTGTAATGTTGGCAAAATAATAGACAAATAGATTAATGGAATAGAAGGGCAAGTCCAAAAATAGACCCACATAGATACAGTCAACTGATCTTTGACAAAAAAGTAAGGCAATACAGTAGGAAAAAAATCTTTTCTACAAATGGTGCTGGAACAACTGGACACTCACATGAAAAAAAATCAAAACTTAGACTTTACACACACCTTTTTTGAATATTAACTCAAATGGATTTTATGCTTAAATATAAAATGTAATACTATAAAACTCCTAGAAGATGATGTAAGAGAAAATCTAGAAGATCTAGGGTATGGCAATGACTTTTTGCATGCAACACCGAGGCACAACCCACAAAAGAAAAAAGCTGATGAGCTGAACTTTACCAAGATTAATAACTTCTGTGAAGGCCAGTTCTCAGTCAAAGATCAGTGGTTGCCAGTGGTTAGGGATAAATAAGTGGAGAATAGAGGAGTTTTAGGTCAGTGAAATGACTCTGCATGATACCATAATGGTGGATACATGTCACTATATATTTGTCCAAATCAATAGAAAATAAAATGCCAAGATCTAACCCTAATGTAAACTATGGGCTTTGGGTAATAATAATGCATCAGTGCCATTTATCAGTTTTAACAAATGTACTAGTTTGGTGGGGGAGGCTAATAATAGCAAAGGTTATGCACGTGCACATGCAGAGATATATTGAAAATCTCTGTACCTTCCACTCAATTTTTATCTGAACCTAAAACTGGTCCAAAAGTGTTCTATTTAAAAATGATGTTTTATAACAAAACTAAAACTACACAACAGATTAAATTCAATTTACCAGTTTATATAATGCAGAAGATAAAATGACCTTGAGTCTGAACAAAGAATATTAAACATGCATTCTAAATCTATACAAAACTTGAGAGAGCATCATTTTGAAATAGTCAGGACTTTGTCTTACATTCTATTAAATGAGCATTAAGCTAACTGATTATCTAAGGCCCTTCCAGATCTAAGATTCTTTTTTTTTTTTTCCCCTTCTACATTGTCAAAGAAGGAGCCATCAAAAAAACAAGGGCTGGGTTAGGTGGCCCTTGTAATTCATGTAATGGAGAGTAATTGAAGGACTTTCTTTAAGTAATAACATAGTGAGTTCTTAATAGCATAATGTTATTAAAAGATCAGTATGATGGGAGAGTAGCAATGGCAGATACAGAACTGGCAAATCTTCGTTTTGAATGATAAAGAGAGCTGGGGGAGGGAAATATCCAGGCTTGGACAATTGGGGTCATAGAAGTAACATTCACTAAAATAGTGAACACTGAAAAGTGGAAAGGGGGTTAGTTAGAGTTGAGAGGAAAAACAGATGCATTTTGTTTTGCACAAGTGCAGTTTGATGAGGTATGTTGGGTATAAGATTAAGTACTTGATTTGAATTATTTGATGTATTGAGGTAATGAAGAAAAAATATTTTAAAGCTTTAAAATGTATTGCCAAATTACTCTTTAAAATGTTGTTACAATTTATCATATCCACTGTCATAATATGAGAGTGCCTATTTTTCCACACCATTGCCAGGTGCTAATATTTGATATTTATAAAGAGGTTTGTCAATTTTATGGAGTAAAACAAAAATGACACATTTCATGAAAGAAACATAATAGAAGATTGCTTTAGAAAGCTTAGTTGATGGTATAAATTTTATCTGAAGATGGCATAACTGGCTATAAATGGTGAAATAATAGACATTGCAAATCATGAGTTGTAATGTTTGTTCTTTGGGTCACAAAACACAGAAGCCTCAATTATAGATTTGGTGAATATGAACTGATTGTGAAATAAAAATTACCTATCAGAGCAAGTATTGGTGACTTGATATATTAGATATTAATTTCCATATAACCAATCACCAAAAACCTAAAATCACATACATTTATTATCTGACATCATCTATAGGTCAGGAATCTAAGCAAGGCTTGGGTGGATCTTGGGCTCAGGGTCTTAAAAGACTGCTAATAAGCTATGAGCTGGACCACATTCTTTCTGGAGCTCAACGTTCAAGCTCACATGATTGTTGGTAGAATTCAATTTCTTGTGGTTGAAGGATTGAGGCCCTCATTTTCTTGCTAACTATCAGGCAGGTGTTGCCCTCAGCTCCTGGTGCCCACCTTTAGTTTCTTGACTGTGGCCTTCTTACAGCGTGCAGCTTACTTTCTCAAGGCCAGTAGAAGAATCTTATTCTTGTCTGCTGAAAGAGGGTCTTACATAAGTAACCTAATCTAGAGAGTGACTATCCTACCACTTTTTTATATTCTACTGCCTGGAAGCGACTTACACATTTTGCCCACACTTAACGGGAGGGAATGATACAAGCACATAATTCTTTATGGGTCCCACTAGGGTATATATATTAAAACTACTCTTCAAAAATACCAAAATGAATTGTTCTCACAGTGGAAATAGAATCACTCTATGCCTTAGGAAATGTGTAGCTACAAGGAACAGCATACCTTTATAAAAATAAATAAAAATTAAGAGGGTTTATTATCTCATAGGGTGAGAAGAATAATGGTAGAGAAATTCCAACACTGATGTTTCATCTTAATGAAGTAGCTGATGATGGTGGTGGTTGTCATCTGTTCCTTATGCCATCCTCAACACACAGGCTGTCTTTCCTGTCATGGTCACAAATGCAACTCAATCAGTTACAGGCTTCATGTACAGACATAAAGCAGTGAAGAGATATGATGTGTTTAATTCACTTTAAACAAGGAGATAAATTTCCCAAGAATTCTCTGATCCCATTGGTCAGGACTGTTTACACAGCAAGCACTAGGAGGAAGGGAATCTGGGAAAGTCTATGGCATTCTCAGGTTCTATAATTTTAGAAAGAAGGCTTCCATCAATGGGACAAGGAGAATGGCTATTGGGTAGAACAGAAGCAGAAACTTTTATATTATTATAAAATAATTTTTAATAAAAATTACAGCTTTTTATACAAGCCTGCATATAGACATATTTTGCTCTATCTTGAACTTGTAAAACAAATTTTACTTTTCTCAAAAGTTTCTGATTTTCAACTTATCAATAGGAAGCATCTGTTTTACTTCAGTTTTGACTTTGATTCTTGGAGAGAAATCTGTTTGTAATCTTTTACATAATGGTTCCACTGAGAGAAAGGAAATACCGAGCTATTTCCCACCCTCCTCGTCCCAAACTCACTAGAAACAAATTGCTGTCCTAAAGACTTCAAAGAACCTCACAATTAGAAACTTTAATAAACAACTATGTTTCAGATCTCCTTTTCAATACATTCCAGATAATGTGTTCACTTCAGTTTCCCATCTAAGGAAGAAGGCTTTGCATGCTAGATGACAGTGTGTGCTTATTTAAAATGCCTTGGTTCAGGACAAATGGTACTCTCTCCTACTATTTCTACTTAAAAGAAAAATATCATTTGATATTACCAGCAAATTGGCTATAATGCAACAATATCTATGGTTTGTATGATATTTGGTACATCTGAAATCCTCAAAGAAATTGGAGTTTCAAATCACTTGACTATCTTTTTGCATCATGAAAATTGCTTTCAAAGACTTTTAGACACTGTTACATTTAGGATCCAATTACATGCTCTCTGTAAACAAGTAATTTTCCTAAAGAGCTAATAAAGTTTGTGTCTCAACCAATTTTACTGCTAATAAATGGCAAAGAAAATACAAGTATATCAAAGGATTTTTTTCTGGGAGTTGAGCACTTCAGAAATGTCTTTCTTTTGTAGTATCGCTTGCAAACTACTATTGCTTATTTTTGTCAACAACACCAAAAAAAAGTTCCCCAGATATAGCAACAAACTTTAAAAAATTAGAAAACATTATAGATAAATTAATAATTAAAATAATTCAAAATTTAAAATAAGAGCAGTTGATAAGTAGGTAAATGTTACCTAAAGCCAAAACATGTTTTATTTTCAACACCAAGAGGATAAAATATAGTTTTTATTCCCCCAAAACACTTTTATATTTTTGACTCCTTATGCCAGTCTTCTTACAAAATTATATTTTTGTTTTGGTTGTAGTTTGACCTAAAATGACTGGACATTTCAAGAAGACAACTCATATTATGACAAAAATATTTGCTAAATTTCAAATTAGCTTGTTTAAATTTCCTAATATTTAGTTAGATTATAAACTGAGTTACTTTCAAAATGCCATTAAATTTGAAACCTAATTCAGGCCATAATGATAAATTCAAACTTTATTTACAGGTGTGTAAATCTCATCAACTCAACAATACCTAAAACAACTGCATTAACTTTCATGCCCGCTTCTGCTTTGATCTTTACAGCTAAAGCTAGTTTCACATTTATCTCAAGAACCAACAGTAATTTAGCTGTGCTCCTCCACTGACGCAATTTTTTACATGGTATTATATTTTTAGTTCTGTCTTATCCATCCGTAAGCAACTTGAGGATAAGATATAATTATGTCTCTCTACCTCTTCAAGTTTCTTTTAAGTCATTGATATTAAGCGATGGTTCATGAATACATGGATACTAGTTTTGAGGGTTTCTGAGAATGAAAGTGAGTCAAAATAAAAGGCATAATACTATTTTTACTAACAACATGTGCATATTGTGTCAGACACCTCCTACATATTATTTTAGTTAATCAGCAAAACAACAGTAGTAAGGTGTTATTTTTGCCTCCGTTTTACAGGTGATGAAACCTGCCCAAGTTTACATAGCCAGTAAGCAACATAAGAGAGATTCAAAGCCTAGCAAGCTTGCTGTATAATACCATGTGCTAAACCACAATTTTAAATGAGAAACCTGTAGAAAGATTATGAAAATTGGAATGACAAGAAGGAAATTTCATGCAGAAATAAAATTGCCTACAAATAATTTCTCAAATCCAGAAAGATTATAGCAAATACAGTTCTAAATGCAATAGAGGTTCAATAGGAGGCTTAATTAGAGCATCTGAATCAGGTCCTGTTTTTCTAAAACAACATAAGAGAAAATAAGAATAGACTGTTTTTAGGATTGTACAAGGGTCTGATACTTACCTGTCTATTGCTTTCAAGTTCTTAACTGGACACAAAAATATTTTGATCAAACTGTCAGCTTTACTATTGCAATAGCCGAGTGGAGGTCATGGCTTTTGAACTTTGGAAAAAGGGCTTACCTATTGCCAACATCCTTCTCTCACCCTTCCTCTTTCACTGGTACAGAAGGGGCAGAACAGACCCTACTCTAGAGTCTCAGTCAATCACTTCAACATGATCTCAAGGCAAAGAGCAAATTAAACCACACTCTCTCTGCAGGCAGGCAGATAGAAAAAGAGAAGCACAAACAAGTCTGTGCCAGCATGTTGAAGTCCTTGTCCCTAATTCATCTAACAAATAATCACTCCATCTTTAAGGAAGAGTGAGTAGCAGGAGATGAGGCTGTTCTCAAATAATTTCCTCTAAACAGTAACATAAAGTCAAATAAATAGAGTTCCCTCCAAAGGATTAAATCTCTGGAAATGGAAATGGCTGGGGAAAAAAATGACCAAATAGTTTAGATCAGGCTAACAGGAATCTGGATAGCAACATCCCAGCTATTACTATCACAATAGATTTGGAAATGTAGAAGGCTATTGAGAACAGATTCATTAAGACTAGGACAACATAGGCTTGGATATAAACTCTAGGAAAATCAATCTTAAGGAGACGGGAAACTATTAAAAGTAATATGATAAAATCATAAATTATACTAATGAAAAAGAAAAAAAGGAAATCAGCTAAAATAAACCAATAGGACTTGTTAAACTATATAACTGCAAATACTGAGAGCATCAATAATATATTCTTAAGAAAGTTGGTTCTTTGATTTAAATCAGTATCAAGGATATTGTATTGAGAAGCTTATCCTTTAAAATCAAGATCCTTAAGAAACTTTGGTATTGGAATCAAAAAATCTCAATAAAATATCTTTAAGGTGTGACATATCAAAATACTGGGGCAGCCTGCTTGAAAGAGCCTACCACAATATTTTCCTGCTTCTGTTAGAACGAATGAAAATACTTTATCACAACTTATAGAGCTAATGAAAACCCTCTATCCTTATGAAGTACACTATATATATATATAGTATATAATGTGTTATATATATAACACATGCAATATGTTTATATACAAACATATATAAATATATATATAAACAATATATATGTAATATGTTTTACAAGAAGGCAATTATGTTAAAATATTATTTTGGAATCTTTTTTATAATTAAACTATATTTTAAATATTTTTTCATGTATTATAGATTTTAGCCATCATCTTAGAAAACAATTTTGAATGCATCTTTTAAAAATATTTAGGTTTAGGATTGTATATATTCAAGTGTAAACATGATGACAAGCTCAGCATATATCACAACCACACATACACATATACCCACACACTGCTAACACCACCAACACTACAGTTTAAAAGCCATGTTGGACTCCAGAGTTACAATAGCCAAGTAATCATAACGGAGATCATTTGGTTAGCATTTTTAAGGGTCCTGTTTAGGATTTATAACACTTTTCTACATTTCATCTTAAAACATTTTTACATTTTTATCACATACTTCTAGCTAAAATGATATTACTAGAAGCATTCAAAGATCAAGTAATCCAAGCACTGTTATACAAATAAATGTACATCTTTTAATGAAGATGTCTTTCATATTTTGCCTTCTGTACTGTTGAGATGTATGAGTTCTTGCGAATGCCTTGTTATTTTGCTGATGTATTTATTTGTTTATTTGCTGTGCAAAAGCTTTTTTTAGTTTGCTGTAGTCCTACTTGTCTTTTTTTCCTTCTGTTCCTTGTGTTTTGTGTGTAAAATCCGAAAAGTCATTAAAAAGACCAGTCTTTTCTTCTAGACGTTTATGATTTTAGGTTTTACATTTAAATCATAAATTATCATAGATTTGATTTTTGTGAGTGCTATTAAGCGTTCAGCTTTTTTTCTTTTGCTAGCATTATTTATTGAAATGACTATCTTTTTATCATTATTTCTTCTTGGTGCCTTTGTCAAATATTAGTTGACTGTATATGTGTGAGTTTATTGTTGGGCTCTCAATTCTGTTTCACTAGTCTGTATGTCTTTTTATGCCAGCATCATTCTGTTTTTATTACTATAGTTTTGCAGTATATTTTGAAACCATATATTGTAATACCATCAGCTTTGCTTTTCTTTCTTAAGATTGCTTTGTATATTTTGGGTCTTCTGTGGTTCCATATAAATTTTTGATTTTTTTTATTTATGTGAAGTAAGTAACTGGAATTTTAATAGAGTTTGTATTGAATCTGTAGATGAGTTTGGGTAGTATGGACACTTAAAAAATATTAATTCTTCTGGTCCATGAACACAAAATAAAGATATCTTTTCATTTATTTGGGTCTTCTTCAATTTCTTTCATCAATGTTTTATAGTTTTCAGTGTACAGCTATTTCACATTTTATATAAATAAATTTCTATGCATTTTATATTTTATGTTGTATATTTTGTTGGCAGGATTTGACCTCATTCAGTGTGGTTATAGAATCTTTATATTTAACAGATTTTTAAAGTACTTCAATGGAATAACTAAAAATACACTTGTCAAATGTAAAGGACAAAACAGATACAATATGTTTAAAACATAATTCTATTGATTATCTCCACAAGGAAAAGTGGGGACCAAAAGTATAGCATCGTATAATTAAAAAATAAACTTATTTGGTTCCTTAAAGTCTAGAGTGATAAACACAATGCTCCTTCTTAGAATTTCCTTGAATAAATTTAAAGAAGGCTTTAAAATAATTTTAAAATCTAGGCCTGTTGCCAACCCCTGTAGCAAGACATTTAGAGAAAGCTTTCTCATCTAAAGCTGGATGTATCTCGCAAATTTTAGCTATTTGGTAACATTATGTTGGTGCCATTTTCCTTTACCTCCCACCAGATGGAAAGCATCAACTCTAGCATTTGCCTTAGAAATACTGTTTGTTGTTTGTTAGAGGGGAAATAGCATATTGTTACATCTTCTTCAACAGTGTCCTTATTATTAAATCAATGATGTCATTTTCCATAAAAAAGGGTTCCGTGAGAACATAACAATCTTATAAATGAAACAGGCCCAGCTCATCTGGTGAACTGTTTGTTACACATGAAATAGTACCAGATGCTTTATAAGAAGGTAACATGGTACAGGCCCACAATGTTATTTTGACCAGATTATTTATGTTTCATTCATTCATCCAGTGCTTTCTCTAAATAAACATGATTATTTTGTTAGTCTTAGCACAATTAAAAAGGCTTCTGGTAATTTAATAATGATTTTTCCAAAAGGAAGTTAAATATTCAAATCAGACCCAAATCACGGAAACAGACCAGGGCCACCTAGAAGTAACAAGATTCTCTTCATCTTGTCAGACTTGACAATGTGATTTGTTATAGACCAACAAGTTTATACTGGTTGCTTGAAAAAGATGAGACTATGTAGAATTATTATATTTCTTATATCGCAAGACATATAGAATTTGTAAATGAAATTCATGAGCTTGCAACTTTTTAGCAAGATACTGTGACCCATAATACAGAGGTTCAACTGGCAACAAATCAGTGTGGGAAAATATCAATGAATATAGGATTATTAGTTTTTACTTAGGTCATGTGAGAAAGGAAAGACAAGTTCAGCGTATATCACAACCACTCATACACATACACCCACACACTACTGACAACACCAACACTACAGTTTAAGTCATGTTGGACTCCAGAGTTAGAATAACCAAGTAATCATAAGGGAGATCATTCGGTTAGCATTTTTAAGGGTCATGCTTAGGATTTAGAATGCTTTTCCACATTTCATCTTAAAACATTTTTACATTTATATCACATACTTCCAGTTAAAATGATATTACTAGAAGCATTCAAAAATCAAGTAATCCAAGAACTGTTATATAAATACATGTAAATAATGAAGATTTCTTTCACATTTTGCCTTCTTTAACAACAACTCAGTCAAACTACTTTGTCTACATTGCAGGAATATATTACATTCATTTTTTGTAAAAATCCCCTCTTAGTTATAAATATAAAATTGAATCTTCAAAATGATCAAATTTTGAAAAACAATCTGAGTAGTTTTAGCAATATCAAGCAAAGAAGACAAACTGCTTAACTGCCGTTAGCTAATATTTAGCACATACTTACTTGCCAGAAATTTTGCTTAGTATTTTTATGCTAATGTACCATATAACCTGACCAAATAGGATTATTGTGTCCATTTTACTATATATTACGGAAGTACTAAGTTATTTAAAAGAAAGTAAAGAGTGGCATAAAATATGTTTCTAGAACTTAGAAGTTCTATGTTTTTGTTAGAGATACAAAACTCATGATGTCAAATATTAGACAATAATTGATTTTGTTAGTGGTGTTGCAACAGCTACTACCTCAACATGTTTGAAAATTAATATAAACTGAAATTATACATTTAGAATTTGTGGGCAATATAAAAGCTGAACTGAACTTAGAATATGGGTAAATTTGTATAATTAAAAAAAAGGAGTTTCTCTCAATCTGAGCATGAGATGTGACAAAGCACAAAGTCTAGCATCATGTTGAATGTAGGAAAATAAAATTCCAACAAGGGACAGGGGTTTACAATGGGTAATATTAAAAAATAACATTAAACAAATAAAAGGGAAAACTTGTACTATGCTCTGGAAAGTTGAATGTTTGAAGTTTGTATTCGATATAAAAAGCCATCAATAATAGAGTTACATAAACAAAAGTTTTACCTATCTTGACTTTTCTAAATAAAAATTTTGGTTATACTTGACAATTTAAAATTCATTTTGTCACAAAACATGAACAATTAATTAAAACTGATTTTAATATCTTTTTACAGATGTTAAAGTTTACTTGCTACAGAATATTTCTGCTAGAATTACAAGGGCATTGAGAGTGGGGTGGAATTGGGATTGAACTAGAATACAGGGTTTCAGTGTATACAAAAACACAGATCAGTAATATAAGAAGTGATTGAAGGTGCAATATAAGGCAAGGCTAGGAAGCATTAAGGAGAGTGAAATAGGACTAAAGTATTTTAGAAGATTCTGGGTTATACAAAATATGAATACTCTTTCCCTCAGAGGGAAACGATGGTAATAAGAAATACATTATTTTTCAACACTTTGGGAGTTGAAGTTCACCATGCAGAGACTGATACTCAAAGTTGGCAGCCATGATGGAGGTAGTGGGGAACAACATTTATTCAGATAACAGGTAGATCGTGTTTCAGATGTAAATATCTTTCGTAAAGAAAAGCTCACATTTCATTTGCATTTCTCTGATGGCCAGTGATGATGCGCATTTTTTCATGTGTTTTTTGGCTGCATAAATGTCTTCTTTTGAGAAGTGCCTGTTCATGTCCTTCGCCCACTTTTTGATGGGGTTGTTTGTTTTTTTCTTGTAAATTTGTTTGAGTTCACTGTAGATTCTGGATATTAGCTCACACCAGTTAGAATGGCAATCATTAAAAAGTCAGGAAACAACAGGTGCTGGAGAGGATGTGGAGAAATAGGAACACTTTTACACTGTTGGTGGGACTGTAAACTAGTTCAACCATTGTGGAAGTCAGTGTGGCGATTCCTCAGGGATCTAGAACTAGAAATACCATTTGACCCAGCCATCCCATTACTGGGTATATACCCAAATAACTATAAATCATGCTGCTATAAAGACACATGCACACGTATGTTTATTGCGGCATTATTCACAATAGCAAAGACTTGGAACCAACCCAAATGTCCAACAATGATAGACTGGATTAAGAAAATGCGGCACATATAGACCATGGAATACTATGCAGCCATAAAAAATGATGAGTTCATATCCTTTGTAGGGACATGGATGAAATTGGAAACCATCATTCTCAGTAAACTATTGCAAGAACAAAAAACCAAACACCGCATATTCTCACTCATAGGTGGGAATTGAACAATGAGATCACATGGACACAGGAAGGGGAATATCATACTCTGGGGACTGTGGTGGGGAGGGGGGAGTGGGGAGGGATGGCATTGGGAGATATACCTAATGCTAGATGACGAGTTAGTGGGTGCAGCGCACCAGCATGGCACATGTATACATATGTAACTAACCTGCACAATGTGCACATGTACCCTAAAACTTAAAGTATAATAAAAAAAAAAAAAAGAAAAAAAAAAAAAAAGAAAAGCTCACATTTCAAAACTGATGTAAATGATAACTAAACTGACAAATGTGTTTAGGCCAATACAAGATTGCTAAATAAATGTTCAATCTTTCATTGGAGATTTGCAGTCAATAGCATTCTACCTTAACATGGAAGCTGAAGTAGGTTGAATTAGAGTAAAGCCCAAAATAAAGAGTAGTACTGTACTCAAAACATCTTCCTTTATTATTTTAAATATATTTGAATTTAATACAAACATATAGGGGAACAGTAAATAAAATTCAATTCATCCATTCTTTGAACATCATCCAACTTTTCTATAGATATTTTTATTAAAACAAAAACACCCTTCATAATATTTTTATGTCTTCTTCATCTGTTTTTAAAATGTTATTTGATCCAGACATCCTTCAAAAAGCAAAGTGAATGTTTCAAATTATAACTGTCAAGCTTACAGCATTTTCAAAGGCTTTGCATTTGGAGAAAATTTTATATTCATTTGCCCTGGAAGAATAATCAGGGTTACTTTGACCCCACAATACGTGGAAGCAAATTTAAATGCAATAACTTCCAATAACCTTGATAATATATCATACTTTTCCATGTAATTTTTCCAAATATTTTCAACCCATATTATTTTTCATGGGTAATAGAAAAAAATATTTTCAGAAAAAAGAAACAAATTGTAAGAAATCTTGTGATTTGGCATAATTTGGAAGAAAAACTATGAAATTAAATAATTTATTTCTAACAGATATGGTTTGGCTCTGTGACCCCAACCAAACCTCAAATTGTAGCTCCCATAATTCCCACATGTTGTGGGAGGGACCCTGTGAGAGTTAATTGAATTATGGGAGCAGGTCTTTCCCATGATGTTCATGTGAGAGTGAAGAGATCTTACGGTTTTAAAAACAGGAGTTTCCTGCACAAACTCTCTCTCTTTGCCTTCTGCCATCCATGTAAGACATGATGACGTGCTCTTCCTTATCTTCCACCATGATTGTAATGCCTCCTAGCCATGTGGAACTGTAAGTCCATTAAACCTCTTTTTCTTCCCAGTCTCAGGTATGACTTTATCAGCAGTGTGAAAATGGACTAATACAGTTCATTGGCACTAGTAGAGTGCAGCACTGCTGAAAAGATACCTGAAAATGTGCAAATGACTTTGGAACTGGATAACAGGCAGAGGTTGAAACAAGGCTCAGAAGAAGAAAGGAAAATGTAAGAAAGTTTGGAACTTTCTAGAGACTTGTTGAATATTTATTTTCAGTGTTTATTTTCTTTCACTCAGCATTGTTGTAAAATTCAGGTATTATTGTTTCATGTGGCAGTAGTTAAACCTTTTTATTGCCATATAGTATTCATTGTATAAATATATCATGATTTGGTTACCAATTATACTGTTGGTGGATTTTAGGGTTCGTTCTAGTATTTGGCTACTAAGAATATAAACATTTTTTTACATGTCTTTTGGTGTATATATGTACCATTTCTTTTAAAAGAATGACTAGCAGTAAAACTGCCAGAACACAGGGCCTACATAAATTCAGTTTTAGTAGATTGTGTCAGTTTTCCTAGAGTTTGCACCCATTTAAATCCCATTCTCTGTATTTCCAAATTGTGGTCATTTAATGTCTTATTCTACATTTGGTGTGATCAGTCTCTTTTTTTTGTAAATTTTAGCTTTTCTCAAAGAAATATAATTAACCTAAATGCCCATTAATGGCAGACTGGATAAAAAAATGTGATATATATACATCATGGAACACTATACAACCATAAAAAAGAATGAGATCATGTCCTTTGCAGGAACATGGATGGAGCTGGAGGCCATTTTCCTTAAAAAGCGAATGAAGAAACAGAAAACCAAATACTGCATGTTCTCACTTATAAGTGGGAGCTAAATGATAAGAACACATGGACAAATACAGGGGAACAAGAGAAACTGAGTCCTACTTGAGGATGGAGGGCAGGAGGAGAAAAAGGATCAAGGAAACTAATGGGTACTAACCTTAGCATCTGAATGAATTGCATTTGCTGAACTGAAAAATTCATTAGAGGTTCTCAATAGTCAAACAGATTATGCAGAGGAAAGAACCAGCAACCTTGAAGACAAGCTATTTGAAAATATACAGAGGCGAAAAGAGGAAAAAAAGAATGGAAAGAAATGAAAATCATGTATAAGATTTAGAAAATTACCTCAAAACAACAAATTAAGAATTATTGGTGTTCAAGATAAAGTTAAGTAAAGGCAAGGGGTTAAAAGCTTACTTATTCAAAGAAATAATAACAGAAAACTTCCCAGAACTTAGGAAAGATTTACATATCTAGGTACAGAAAGGTCAGAGAACACCAAACAAGTTCAGTCCAAATAAGACTACACAAAGGTATGTAATACTCAAATGATGTAAGTTCAAGAACAAAAAGAATCCTAAAGCATCAAGAAAAAAGGAAGATAATAACCTATAAAGGAACTTAAATTTGTTTGGCAACTGGCATCTCAAAGGAAACCACACAGGACAGGAGGGAGTAGAAAGAAAGAAAAAAAACTACCATCCAAGAATATTGTATTTAGCAAAGTTATCATTCACCTAGGAAGGACAGATATAGCCTTTTCTAGTAGAATGCAATCTGAGATAATTCATTATCATCTGATCCACATTAAAAGAGATACTAAAATGATTTTAATTCTGAAACAAACAAACAAAAAACACACTGAAATGCAAAGAAAACCCAAAACATTTCAAGGTATAAAACCCACTGGCAAAATTAAATACAAAGATAACACCAGAATATTCCAATAGTGTGATGTGCAGTTTTCACATAACTCTGATATGAAGTTTTAAGACAAACCTGTCAAAAACAGTAATAGCTATAGCAATTGAGAGATCAGCAATATAAAAATATGTACATTGATAGAATAAAAAGTCAAACTGAAAGAGGTTAGCATACTTTTCTTTTAGTTTTTGTTTTTTTCTTTGTGTGTTTCTTTTTTAAATATTTAAGATAAATTGTTATCTCTTTAAAATAACTTATGTGTATAAGATGTATTTGTAAGCTACATTGTAATCACAATGCAAAACTGTATAATTGATATGCTAAAAATAAAATCTAATTGATACATGCTACCAGAGAAAATAATCAAAAAGAAAGACAGTGAAAAAAAAAAGAAAGAGAAGAGTTATGAAACAATCAGGAAATAAGCAACAAAATAGCAGTAGAAAGTCCTTACTGATCAATAACAATGTTGAATGTAAACGGACTACATTCTCCTATTAAAAGTCACAGAGTATTTTTATAAAAAACAGTCTGAGAAAGAAAAATAATGTAAAACTTTAAAAATTCATAGAGTGTCTGAATAAATAAACAAGACCCAACAATACACTGCCTACAAGGAACCCACCTCACCTCCAGAGACACACATAGACTGCAAGTGGAGAGATGAAAAAAGATACTCCATGCATATGGAAACATAAAAGTAACAGGAGTAGTTATACTTAGATAAAATAGACAACAAATCTAAAATTGTAAAGAAACAAATAATTTCACTATGTAATGATAAAAGGTTCAATTTAGCAGGAGGGCATAACAATTATAAAAATCTATGCATTCGGCATCAGAGCACCCAAGTATATAAAGCAAACATTAATATATCTAAATGGAAACAGAGTGCAATACAAGAATAGTAGTGGACTTCAAGACCCCACACTCAGTAATGGCCAGATCATCCAGACAGAAAATCAACAAAGAAACTTTGGAGTTAAGCTACACACTAGACAAAATAAGCCTAAATGACATTTACAGAACACTTCACCCAACTGTTACAGAATATGCTTTTTTTTTGTTTTTTAAATCAGGACATGGGACATTCTCCAAAATAAGCCATAGATTAGGCCACAAAAAAGTCTCAACAAATTTACAAAAAGTAAAACAAATATCCAAGGTCTCTTTTTTGAATCACAATAGAATAAAAATAAAAATCAACATCAAGAGGCACCTCAGAATCTATGGAAACACATGAAAATGACACATTTTCCTGAACAAACAATAGTTCAACAAACAAATTGAGAAATTTTTAAAATTTCTGAAAACAAATGAAAATGATAGTAAAACATACCAAAATCTATGACATACAGGAAAAGCAGTACTAAGAAGGAAGTGTATTCATTTGTTCTCATGCTATTATGATGAAATATCTGAGACTGGGTCATTTATAAAGAAAAGATGTTTAATTGATTCACAATTCCACATGGTTGTGGAGGCCTCAGGAAACTTACAATCATGGCAGAAGGCACCTCTTCACAGCATGGCAGGAGAGAGAATGAGTGCCGAGCTAAGGGGGAAGCCCCTTATAAAACCATCAGATCTCGTGAGAACTCACTCACTGTCATAAGAACAACATAGGGGAAACTACTCCCATTATTCAATTATCTCCACCTGGTCCTGTCCTTGACACAAGGGGATTATTAAAATTCAAAGTAAGATTTGGGTGGGGACATAGAGCCAAACCGTATCATTCTGCCACTGGCTCCTCCCAAATCCCATGTCCTCACATTTCAAAACACAATCATACCTTTCCAAAAGTCCCCCCAAAGTCTTAACTTATTCCAGCATTAACCCAAAAGTCCAAGTCCAAAGTCTCATCTGAGACAGTGCAAGTCCCTTCAGTCTATGAGCCTGTAAAACCATAAGCAAGTTAGTTATGTCCTACATACAACGGGGGTATAGGCAATGGATAAATACACCTTTTCCAAATGGGAGAAATTGGCCAAAACAAAGGGGCTACAGCCCCATGAAAGTCCAAAAATCTAGTAGAGCAGTCATTAAATCTTGAAGTTTCAAAGTGATCTCTTTTGTCTCCATATCTCACATCCATTCTTGCTGATGCAAGAAGTAGGCTCCCATGGATTTGAGCAGCTCCACTCCTATGGCTTTGCAGGGTACAGACCCCTCCCAACTGCTTTCATGGGCTGGCATTGAGTGCCTCCAGCTTTTCCTTGCACATGGTTCAAGCTGTAAATGGCTCTACCATTCTGGGGTCTGAAGGATGGTGGCCCTCTTCTCATAGCTCCACTAGGCAGTGCCCCAGTGGGAAATCTGTGTGGGGGCTCCAACTTCACATTTCCCTTCTGCACTGCCCTAGCATAGTTTCCCCATGAGGGCTCCACCCCTGTAGTAAACTTCTGCCTAGACATCCAGTCACTACCATAGATTCTCTGATATCTAGGTGAAGGTTCCCCAACATCAATTCTTAACTTCTGTGCACCTGCAGGACCAACACCAACTATAAGCCACCAAGGATTAGGGTTTGCACCCTCCAAAGCAATGGCCTGAGCTGTATGTTGTCCCCTTTTAGCCACAGTTGGAATGCAGGGCACCATGTCCCGAGACTGCACAAAGCAACAAGGCCTTGGGCTCAGCCTATGAAACTATTTTTTTTCTGTTAGGCCTCTGGGCCTGTGATGGGAGGGCCTGCCATGAAGATCTCCATCATGCGCTGGAGACATTTTCCCCATTGTCTTGATGATTAATATTTTGCTCCTTATTACTTATGGAAATTTCTGCAGCCAGCTTGAATTTCTCCTCACAAAATAGGTGTTTGTTTTCTATTGCATTATCAGGCTGCAAATTTCCCAAACTTTAATGTTCTGCTTCCCTCTTAAACATAAATTCCAATTTCAGATAATCTCTCTCAAATTCAAAGTTCCTCAGATCTCTACAGCAGGGGCAACATGCTGCCACTCTCTTTGCTAAAGCATAGCAAGAGTGGCCATTGCCCCATTTCCCAATAAATTCCTCATCTCCATCCAAGACCACCTCACCTGGACTTCATTGTCCATATCACTATCGGCGTTTTGTTCAAAGCCATTGAAGAAGTCTGTAGGAAGTTCTGAATGTTCCTACATCTTCCTGTCTTCTGCAACTTCCAAATTGTTCCAACCTCTGCCTGTTACCTAGTTCCAAAATCACTTCCACATTTTCAGGTATCTTTATAGTAACGCCCCACTTCGGATACCAATTTACTACATTATTCTATTTTCATGCTGCTATGAAGAAATACTTCAGACTGGGTCTTTAATAAAGAAAAGAGGTTTAATTGACTCACAATCTTGCCTGGCTGGGGAGGCCTCAGGAAACTACTTACAGTCATGGTAGAAGGCACCTCTTCACCTCTTTAAAGGGCGGCAGGAGACAGAATGAGTGCTGAGTGAAGGGGAAGCCCATTATAAAACCATGAGATCTTATGAGAACTTTCTCACTATCATGAGAATGGCATGGAGGAAACCACCCCCATGCTTCAATTATCTCTACCTGGTCCTACGCTTGACAAGTGGGGATTGTTACAATTCATGGTGAGATTTGGGTGCAGACACAGAGCCAAACCATATTAAAAAGTTTATAGCAATAAACACCTACATCAAAAAATTAGAAAAACTTTAATAAACAACTTAATGATGCACCCTAAGCAACTAGAAAAACAAGGACAAATCAAATCCCAAATTAGTAAGAGGAAAGAAAGAATGAAGATCAGAGTAGAAGTAAATGAAATTGAGAGTGAAACAAAAGATCAATCAAACAAAAAGTTGGTTTCTTGAAAGATAAGAAAGAGTAGACTAAGAAAAAAATAAAGACCTAAATAAATTAAATTAGAAATGAAAAAAACACATAACAACTGAAACATCAGGTACAAAAAATTATTAGAGACTATTATGAACAACTATGCACAACAAATTGGAAAAACTGAAGGAAATGGGTACATTTTTGGACACATACAACCTACCACGATTGAAGCTTAAAGAACTAGAGAAGCACAGCAAGCCAATAACAATGAGATCCACACCTTAATAAATTAATTAAATAAAAGCCTAGAACCTGATGAATATACTGCTGAATTGTATCAAACATTTAAAGGACCAATACCAACTATTTCAAAAAATTAAAGAACAGAGAATACCTAGGAACTCTCATGAATACAGAGAGATCATTGGTTACCACAGTCTTGGAAGGGTAGAAGGGAAAGAGGATCAAAGAGGGGATAATTAATAGCTACAAATATACAGTTAGATAGAATAAATAAGATCTAGTATTTTATAGATCAGTAGAGTGACTATAGTTAACACTAATATATTGTAAATTTCAAAATATCTAGAAGAGAATAATTCAAATTTTTCCAACATAAAGAAAAGATAAATATTTGAAGTGATAGATATCTTTATTATCTTGATTTGATTTTTTTCATGTTATATGAATATATCAAATTTTCACATGCACCCTGAAAATACACACATCTTTTATGTATTAATAAAAAAAAGTCAATGGTAGGAAAAGAAAACAAAAGATTTTAATGAGGCTGAAAAATTTCTATTGCCTAGTGACATTACAGCCATTGTATCTCCAAAGCTCAATGTATTAGTCATGTGTTTGTGGTGATGCTGATGTAAACAAACCAATTGCACAACCAGTCTTATAAAAATAGAGCATATATAATTATTTCCAGTACCTACCTGATAATAACCATTTACTGGTTTATATAATTACTATACTTCTTATCCTTATCTTAGAGTGTACTTTTTTCTACTTATGAAATATAAGTTAACTGTAAAAAGCCTCAGGCAGTTCCTTAGGTGTATTCCAGAAGAAAGCATTGTTATCATAGGAGCTGACAGTTCCATGCATGTTATTGCCCCTGAAGACCTACTCGTGGGACAAGATGTGGAGATGGAAGACAGTGATATTGAAGATCCTCAACCTGTGTAGGCCCAGGCTAATGTGTGTGTTTGTGTCTTCATTTTTAACAAAAAGGTTAAAAAGTAAATAAATAAATCAAAAAACAGAAGAAGTTTATAGAATAAGGATATAAATAAAATATATTTTATAAAGTTGTAAAATATATTTGTTTTAAGCTGTTATTACAAAATGATAAAAAAGTTTTTTTAAAAATAAAATATAATGTTTAAATTTAAACTAAGCTTAGGTTAATTTATTATGAAAGAAAATATCTTTTTAACTAATTTTGTGTAGCCTAAACATTCACTGTTTATAAAGTCCACAGTAGTGTATAGCAATGTCATAGGTGTTCACATTCACTCACCACTGACTCATATACTCACCCAGGCCAGCTTCCAGTCTTGCAAGCTCCATTCATGGTAAGTGCCCTAAACAGTATATCATGTTTCATCTTTGATACCATATTTCTATTGTACATTTTCTATGTTTAGATATGTTTAGATACAGAAATACCACTGTGTTTCAATTGCCTTCATCATTCAGTAGAGTAACATGATTTACAGGTTTCTAGCCTAGGAGCAACACGCTATACCACATAACTTAGGTGTGTAGTAGGCTATGCTACTTAGATTTGTATAAGTACACTCTATGATATTTGCACAAGAACAAAATTGCCTAATAATACAGTTCTTAGAACATATACCCGTCATTAATTGACACATGGCTGTATAGATACATGAGAACAAATTCATTAGGGGAATTAGCTCACATAATTCAACAGGCTAAGAAATCTCATGGCAGGCCTTCTGCAAACTAGATACACCAGGATATATCTAGCCAAATCCTGGTGCTGTGGCTCAGTTCAAGCCCAAAGGCCTGACAGCCCATGGGGCCTGTTAGTGTAAGTTCTGGAGTCCAAAGGCCAGAGGTTCTTGATTTTTGGTATTCCAGGGCAGAACAAAAAGAGGGTATCCAAGTTCCAGATGGAAAAAGTGAGATGAACTGGTCTTTTCCTCTGTTTTTGTTTTATTTGAGCCCCCAAGTTGATTGGATGATGACCATCCACATTGAGGACACATGTTCGCCACTTAGTCCACTCAGACTTCCATGCCAATCTCCTCTGGAAACATCTTTACAAACACACTCTTAAAAATCCTTTACCAGTTATCTAGGTAGTCCTTTCTCCAGTCAAGTTGACATCTAACATTAACCATCATAAATCTACCCCTTATCAAGTTGGCACCAATATACGTCTCCTTAAACCACATTTACTCTCCAAAGACAGTAACAAGATAATAGTTCACATCTAACTGCGTTGCATACAATGAAAAATGCACTAATACCTTCCCCAGAAGAGGAGATAATGCCCTTGGGTAATGTTTACTCTTCTCTTGATATCTCATAACTTAAATACTATGATGCAAAAGTAATAATACTTAAAAACTAATATAAATTCAAAAAATCTTATGTTGCATAATGAAATGAGATAGGAATTAGAACAAAGACATTTGTTTGACATATGTATTTATACACACAAACATATTTTTAAACAAAATAGAACAGAAATGCTCTTGACAATTACAGCCCTCATTTCTGTAACTGGTCATGTAGTTATATCTGGTATTTTTAGCTACCTTCTTCTACTGCCGATTCTGTATTCCCTTTATCTTCAGAAAGAAACTCAGCTGGTCATAGTTCTTCACCTAGCAGGGTAGTCCAAAACCTCATTTCTGAAGTATATGGACCATTCTTAGTCTTAACTGGATTGAGTTGTCATAATTTCCCATTGACCTTAATTATAGTATATTACAATACTAAGGGACAACCTAAGCAATGTCTTGTATTCCAGACATACTCTTCTTTACCTCCACTGTGGAGTGGTAGTCCAAATTCCCTTCAGTAGTCCAGATCAATCATCCCAGCTAACACCGTATCTCTTTTCTTAGCCTGTTTACTCAGAGACATGAAGACCCTAAAGTGTCAGGTGTTAGTCTTAACTTCTAGCTCAATGGAATCTTTTTTGTTTCTCCTGGTGGAAGCATTACTCCCTCTGCAACTAAGACCCCTAGGTTAGCAGAGCATAAAGTCTTGGGAAGAGGAAGCAAAAATTGTGCTGTTGGATTATGAGGAGTAACAGGGAGTGGTATTACTTCCATTTCCATTCCTTGATTACTGGTCCTGTGAATACTGGCTATGGGAGAAGCAGTAATGTATAGTGGATGCTGATTCAGAGTATATACAGCCTTATAGAGAAACTTGCCCTAGCCTTCAAAAGTCCATTCCATGTTTTATCAAGCTAGCTGCTTCAGGATGACAGGAACACAGTAAGATCGGTGAATTCAATGAACACGAGCCCATTGCTGCAATTCTTTTGCTGTACAGTGAGTTCCTTGGACAAAAATAATAAGAACAAAATGTCTGGGAATACCTTGACAGCAAATAAGGTAGTCGGTGAGTCCACCAACATTGGTTTGTCAAAGCATTGCACACAGGGGAGGCAAATCCATAACTAGAGTATGTTTTGGTTCCAATAAGGAGTCCAAAGGTCAGAAATCCTGGAGTTCTGATATTCAAGGGCAGGAGAAGAAGGGTTCCAGGAAAGAGAGAGACTCATTGGCCTTTTCTTCTGTTTTTGTTCTATCCGAGAGCCCCCAGCTAATTGGATGGTGCTCATCCATATTGAGGGTGCATTTTCCCCACTTGATCCATTCAGACTCACATGCCACAATCTCCTCTGGAAATACCCTCACAGACACACTCCAAAATAATTATCTGTTTAGTTTTCTAAGTATTCCTTAATTCAGTCAAACTGACACCTAAAATTGGCCATCACATTTTGTCAAGAGGTCATATCATGCTGGGTTTTTCAAATCAACTGATAACATGTCTATAATAAAATTGTGATGGTATGTATTGCAAAAACTCAGCAGGAATGTGCTTGGAATATACATATATTCCTTGAAGTATAAGATAGATAGATGATAGATAGATAGATAGATAGATATAATGTATCTATCTATCTATATATATATGTATTCCTTTTCAAGACACATGCAATAAACATATGCTCATTTTCTGCCTAAGGTACAGGTTTAGGGATCATAATCTTCATCTGTTGTGAATCATATCTTGATTCGTCTCCCTTTGGATTTGTTTTAAGGGCAGTACCATTTGAGGGGAGCTCCAAATATATCTACCTCTGAGCTTCTGCCAGCTTCTGTGTTTGCCTTTGCCTCACATCCTCATGTTTCTGAGAAATTTGTTCTTGAGTGAAATATTATGGCTTACTCTGGGACCATAAGAATAAGAGAACACTAGCCTCAATATCACAGCAAATATTTTAGAAATGAATATTATAACTGGAGGATTGTCTCCACTATTAAATTTTATAAAAGTGGCTTTCAGTGTCTAAGAGGAACAAAGGTTTGCAATATTTACACCATTTTTTCTACTGTATCAGCTGTAATATCGATAGAGCTATGAAGTTTCTAACACATTATAGCAAGAAGAGCTTGGGATGTGGGTGACTACTAACTGCAAATTGCACTCATCTGAACTTTAGAATCTGAATGACATGTCTTCTAAGCTCCTATTTTTAATTCTAAAAAACTAATTTATTGATTTTATCCTTTATTCTTTTTCAAGATAGCATCATGTAAACTTTATATATTTTTCAGAATCAACTCAACAAACACAGGTTTCTTTCCTTTTGCATAATAAAGCTTCATAATTTTCTTAAACTTCATAGGATAGAACTTCAAAAAGTTCATGGAAAAATATAACAAAAATATATAAATTAAAAAAACATATAAACTTTAATTCTCAATATAAACTTCATCAAGATAAAGACAATTTTGTAAATGATGATACTAATCATTTGTCCCATTCATAAAGAACCGAGGATTCTGTGAATTAACCATGCAAATGCAGTCTTTTTTACATTATTGTCTGAATAAAATGAGTATCTTTTAAAGATTTTTAAGAAACAAAAATAAGTTGGAAAGAGTCAATTCAGGACAGTAAGGTGGATGCCTAGTGATTTTTCATCAAAACTCTCATAAAATTGTCCTTGCTTGCTAATAGGAATGAGCAGGAGCTTTTTCATGGTGGAGAAGTACTCTCTGATGAAGCTTTCCTAGGCATTTTACTGCTAAAGCTCTGGCTTTCTCAAAACACTCTCATAATAAGCAAATATTATAATCCTTTGGCCATCCAAAAAGTCAACAAGCAAAGTACCTTGAGCATTCCCCCCAAAATTTGCCATGACCTTTGCTCTTGACTGGTCTGCTTTTGCTTTGACTGGACCACTTCCACATCTTGGTAGCCACTGCTTTGATTGTGCTTTGTCTTTAGAATAGTACTGGTAAAGCCATATTTCATCTCTTATAACAATTATTTGAAGAAATGCTTCAGGTTCTTGATCCCATTTGTTTCATATTTTCATCGAAAGCTCAGCTCTTGTGTGCAAATGTCCTGGATAAAACAGATGACACACCCATTAGGTGGAAATTTTGCTCAAGTTTAATTTTTCAGTCAGAATTGTGTACGTTGAACCAATTGAGGTTTCTGTGGTGTTGGTTACTGTTTCTGCTGTTATTTGTTGGTCCTCTTCAACTAAAGCATAAATGAGATTAATTTTTCCTAGCAAATTGATGTAGATGGTCTGCCTCCAAAGGCTTAATTTTCAACATTATCTTGTCCCTTTCTAAAGCAAGTTATATATTTCTAAACTGTTGATTTCATTGGGGGCATTGTTCTCATAAACTTTTCATAAAGCAGGAATTATTTCACTATTCTTCCACCCAAGCTTTACCATAAAGTTAATGTTTGTTCTTGTTTAAATTTTAGCAGAATCCATGTGGCTCTGATAGAGATTCTTTCAAACTGATGTCTTAACCTTCTTAGTTCCTCAAATTAGATCCTGTTCAGATGTTCAATAATGAGTAAGTTTAAGTTTATTTTGTGCAAAAAAATAAATTCCATGCAGAGTTTTTCACAGTATCCATTTTTCCATAAACATTTTGAAGATTCTTTATATACAATCTCCTCACAGGTTTTCAAAAGAACTCCCTTTTTGACTTTTTTTTTGACTATAGATTTTGTGAAAGTGGTCAATTCTAATGTTATACCCACCTATTGAACTGGCAAACACATTTTCTATCTGTAGAGAAGTAAAAATAAGAATCATTGATGTCCTAAAAGCCATTGCTCCAGTCAGACAGTTGCTCTCCTTTAGAATTAGAATCCACCTGTAACTTAGTCTCCCTCTCTGCTCTTTTTTCTAGGAATTTATGAGTAAAATCAGTCTGCATGTGTACCTTAATATGTTCTAAAATATGCTTGAGGAGGGAACAGGCATCTTGTGGAGTAAATTTAGGTTTCATTATTAAAGTGAAACTATCACTTTCTCTTACTATCACTAAAAGTAGGTGGATGTTTTTGACCCAGACTTCTCACAGCACTGCTTGTATCTGTGGATAGACTTATTCCATCACATCTACCAAAATGATACATCTATCAAAAATGCAAACATCAGTTTATACTTCCAAGACAAAATCTACATGTTCTAGAGGGTTTATCAAGTGACTCAGGCTATATGAGGGGCAGGTGAAGACTACCAGTCTTTCTACCCACAACCCAGTCAGGGGTGTCTGCCTGCTCTAAATATGGATAGCCTGACTTTTCTGCATAATGTAGTGAAACAAGTACATTTCATAGTGATCCCTTGAATCTCATATCGATGTACCTTAATTTACTGTCATTCAGATGTGTCTTGGCTATTATTGCCCCTTTGTGTTTCTATAAGATTTTACAATTAGTGTATCAAATTCTTGCTTGCCAGGCAACTTGGGATGATTTCATTACTAGATACAAGAAAGTCATTTAGGATATCTTTTCCATGGTCAGCCTGGGCCAAAAGGCAGATTTTTCTTATGTTGGCAGTGTTCTTGTGGAATTAACCATCTTATTCATGGTGTTCAAATTATTTAACACCATGGTCATTTTATTTCCTGTGACAGTTTTTTCCCCACAACAAATCAGCTCCAGCCCTTGGTATCCAGCACCCAATGCTCAAATGAGGCATGGAGACCTCCAGAATTTTTTTTTTCATAGAAAATTGTATTAGTCTGTTTTCACTCTAATAAAGGCATACCCAAGACTGGGTAATTAACAAAAGAAAGAGGTTTAATGGACTTACAGTTCCGTGTGGCTGGGGAATCCTCCCAGTCATGGTGAAAGGCAAGGAGAAGCAAGTCACCTCTTATACGGATGGCAGCAGGAAAAGAGAGAGAGCTTGTGGAGGAAGACTAACATTTTTAAAACCATCAGATCTCATGAGGCTTAATCACTATCACAAGAACAGCACAAGAAAAACCTGCCCCCATGATTCAATTACTTCCCACTAGGTTCCTTCCACAACATGTGGGAATTCAAGATGAGATTCTGGTAAGGACACAGCCAAACCATAACCCTGGTCCCTCCCAAATCTCATGTCCTCACATTTCAAAACCAATCATGCCTTTTCAACAGTCCCCCAAAGTCTTAACTCATTTCAGCATTAAATCAAAAGTCCACAGTCCAAAGTCTCATCTGAGACAAGGCAAGTGTCTTCCACCTATGACCCTGTAAAATCAAAAGTAAGTTAGTTACATCCGAGATACAATGCAGGTACAGGCATTGGGTAAATACAGCCGTTTCAAATGAGAAAAATTGGCCAAAACAATGGAGATGCATGTCCTATTAAGTCCAAAATCCAGAAGGGCAGTCAAATCTTAAAGCTCCAAAATAATCTCCTTTGACTTCACGTCTCACATCCAGGTCTTGCTGATGCAGGAAGTGAGCTCCCATGGCCTTGGGCATCTCTGCCCCTGTGGCTTTGCAGGGTATAGCACCCCTCCTGCCTTTCATGGGCTGGCATTGTCTGCAGCTTTTCCAGGCAAACAGTGCAAGCTGTCAGTGGATCTACCTTTCCGGGGTCTGGAGGATGGTGGCCCTCTTATCACAGCTCCACTAGGTGGTACCCCAGTAGGGACTCTGTGTGGGGGCTCCACACCCACATTTCCCTTCCCTACTGCAGTAGCAGAGGTTCTCCATGAGAGCCCTGCCTCTGCAGCAAACTTCTGCCTGGCCATCCAGACATTTTCATACATCCTCTGAAATCTAGGTGGAGGTTCCCAAAATCCAGTCCTTGACTTCTCTACATTCACAGGCTCAACACCATGTGGAAGCTGCCAGGGCTTGTGGGTTGCACCCTCTGAAGCCATGGCCCAAGCTCCATGTTGGCTCCTTTCAGTCCCAGCTAGAGCAGCTGGGATGCAGGACATTAGGTCCCTAGGCTGCATACAGTACGGGACCCTGGGCCCAGCCCATGGTACCATTTTTCACTCCTAAACCTCCAGGCCTGTGATGGGTGGGGCTGTCACAAAGGTCTATGACATACCCTGGAGATATTTTCCTCATTGTCTTGATAATTAACATTGGGCTCCTGGTTAATTATGCAAATTTCTGCAGCCAGCTTGAATTTCTCTTCAGAAAAATTGGATTTCTTTTTCTAGTTCATTTCCAGGCTGTGAATTTTCCAAACTTTTATGCTGTGTTTCCCTTTTAAAACTGAATGTCTTTAACAGCACCCAAGCCACCTCTTGAATGCTTTGCTGCTTAGACATTCCTCCAACAGGTACCCTAAATCATCTCTCTCAAGGTGAAATTTCCACAAATCTCTACAGCAGGGGGAAAATGCCACCAGTCACCTCTGCTTCAGTTCCCAACAATTTCCTCTATCTGAGACTACCTCAGACTGGATTCCATTGTCTGTACAATTATCAGTATTTTGGTCAAAGCCATTCAACAAGTTTCTAGGAGGTTCCAAACTTTCACACATTTTCCTTCTGTCTTCTTCTGAGTCCTCCAAACTATTCCAACCTCTGCCTGTGACACAATTCTAAAGTTGCTTCCACATTTCCAAGTATCTTTTCAGCAAATTTCCACTCTACTGGTACTAATTTAGTGTATTAGTCCATTTTCATGCTGCTGATAAAGACATACCCTAGATCGGGCAATTTACAAAAGAAAGGTTTAATGGACTTCACAGTTCCACATGGCTGCAGATGACTCATAATCATGGTGGAAGGCAAAGAGAAGCAAGTCACGTCTTAAATGGATGGCAGTAGGAAAAAAAGAAAACTTGTGCCGTGAGACTCCTGTTTTTAACCATCAGATTTGTGAGACTTATTCACTATCATGAGAATAGCATGGGAAAGACCTGCCCCCATAATTCAGTTACCTCCTACTGGGTTTCTCCCACAACATGTGAGAATTCAAGATGAGATTTGGGTGGGGACACAGCCAAACTATATCAAAAATCTACATGTCCTGTAAGAAAACTATTTGTTTGGGGACTTTGTGATTGACAGGCATTTCTACTGCCAATGTGTTTCTTCAAGAGCCTCAAGAGACAAAGCAGACATGTTTGACACCTGGCTAGGTATTGAGCTAACAGACTAGCTGGCTACTAGATACTTTCCTTGACAAATTGACTCATTTAAGGCTTAGGGTAGACATTTCAGTGCATCTTTAAAGGAGGGCTAGTGACTCCACAGCCAGCTAACTCACTACAAGGCTAGAAGAAGATGACATGTTACCAAAATTACGAGGAAATTATACCCACCCTTGGCTGGACCAGTTAAACTGTCATCTGAAAACTCATAGCATCTGATAGAGTGGAATATGTTTCTTCATGTCCAACAAGTGTCTTCAAAAAGGATTTGCAGATACAAAACAATATTGCTATAGAAAACTGTATTGGGAAGATCTTACAAGCAGAAAAGGAACAGAGTGAACAGAACCTTGTGTTATAATATGAAATAGCTTCCCCTGGGCATTAGTGGATTACATGCATATTGGCAAACACTTGAGCAGAAAGGAAGATTGCCTTAATAATATACCTTACTTACTTATAGGGACTGGGAAGCAGGAGCAATATATGAGACTATGTAAAAATACATGAGATTATGTAAAAATATATGAGACTTCCAAGAGTTTAAGCTTCTTGGCTAGAAAGTGACTTTATAGGAAATGGGATATTCTGAAACACAATCATTAGTCTCAAACTCTCCCAACATTGAGCTAACTCAGATCTGCTGAGGCAGGTATCTCGCTTGCTACCAAAGAAGAGGGTAGCAACCCTCTTTAGGGAGGGTTAAAAACCTACTCATAAAAGTATCTTATGTCTTACAAGTATATTTTATCTTTTATATTTAAATTTATAATTCATCTTGATTGTGTGTGTAGAGTATGAGGAAGTCAACATGTGTGTATATATGTGTATATGTGTATATATATACACACATATATAAATAGGGATGTGAGTATATTTATGTCTGTAAAGGAGAGGTTCCTGTGTGTACACATATACACACATATATAATACATGCATACATATAATTATATTTGTGTCTGTATATAACTTATGTATGTATGTGTGTATACCCTCATAGATACACATTCATACATAATTTTCATATGAATATTCAATTAACACAAAACAGTTACTGACAATGCTATCTTTCCTGAGTACACTGCTACTGCAGTGGCACATTTACAAAAAAAATCTATATATGTAGATTTGTTGCTTGACTTTGTTCTTTGGTTTATTTGTCCATTCTTCAGCCAATATCATACAATCATATTCACTGTATTTTATAATATCTCTTTGTATTAGTCAGGGTTCTCTAGAGAAACATAACTAATATGATAGATATATATATAAAGTGGAGTTTATTAAGGAGTATTAAGCCATCTGCAAGCTGAAGGGCAAGGAAGTCAGTTTGAGTCCCAGAGCTGAAGAACTTGGAGTCTGATGTTTGAGGGCAGGAAGCATCCAGCATGGCAGAAAGATGTAGGCCAGAAGACTAAACCAGTCTAATCTTTCCATGTTCTTCTGCCTTTTTTTATGCTGGCCATGCTGGCAGCTAATTAGATAGTGCCCACCCAGATTGAAAGTGGGTCTACTTTATCAGTTCACTGACTCAAATGTTAATCTCCTTTGGCAACACCTTCACAGACACACCCAGGACCAATACTTTGCATCCTTCAATCCAATCAAGCTGACACTCAACATTAACCATCACACTCTTGATATTGTTGAGATATAATTCTCGGCCAGGAGCAGAGGCTCAGGCCTGTAATCCCAGCACTTTGGGAGGCCGAGGTGGGCTAATCACGAGGTCAGGAGATCGAGACCATCCTGGCCAATATGGTGAAACCCCATCTCTACTGAAAATACAAAAAATTAGCGGGGCATGGTGGCAGGCACCTGTAGTCCCAGCTACTCGGGAGACTGAGACAGGAGAATGGCGTGAACCTGGGAGGCGGAGCTTCCAGTGAGCTGAGATCGCGCCACTGCACTCCAGCCTGGGTGACAGAGCGAGACTCTGTCTCAAAAAAAAAAAATACATACATATATATATGTGTATATATATATGTATATATATGTGTATATATATGTGTATATATATGTGTGTATATATATATAATTCTCCATGTGTCTCTCACATTTCTGCATGTTTTGCAAGCAGAGAAACGGACTAATATTGCTCCACGTTAACTTTTCAAGGTGTTTGTAAAGGAAACAGTCTTAGAAAATAAGAGATAGTATCTTTCATCAGAGTAAAGTGAAACTACTTAGCTTATACTCTTGGAAGGTGAAGATAGCTACTACCTCTGGAACAAGGAGCAAGAATGCTCACTGTCTGTTATAAAAGATTCAGGTTCTGTAAACGTAGAATTCATCTCCTGTAATGCAACCTACTGCATGTGCTGGTGTCATCTGGCCCTCTGCTCATCGCCTGTGGAATTGGGACTTAGGAGACTGACATAAATATGCCAGTGCTGTGGCTACTTTTATTGTTATAAATAATAAAGTCCTGACCCAGGTTTTTAGTGGTTTTGTTTTGTCATGAGAGTCTTTCTTTCTCTCTCTCTCTCTTTCTTTTCTTTCTCCCTTCCTTCCTTTCTTTTTTTTTTTTTTTTTTTTTTTTTTTTTGAGACAGTTTCACTGTGTCACCCAGGCTGGAGTGCAGTGGCATGATCTTGGCTCACTGAAACCTCTGACTCCTGGGGGTTCAAACGATTCTCCTGCCTCAGCCTCCCAAGCAGCGCCTGCCACCATGCCTGGCTAATTTTTATTTTTAGTAGAGACAGGGTTTCATTATGCTGGCCAGGCTGGTCTTGAACTCCTGACCTCATGATCCACCTGCCTCAGCCTCCCAAAGTGCTGGGTTACAGGCGTGAGTCACCATACCCAGCTGATGCTGGCCTTCTAAAATGCAATAAGAAGTACCTTCTATTATCCTATTGTCTGAAAAATTAATCTTAGAATGATTTCTTCTTTAAATGTTCGGTAAAAATCAAATAAAACTCTAAAACTATTTAATAAGTTGATGTTAGTGTCCTTCTTTAATTAGGCTGGATTATAACATCAGGCCAAAAGTAAAATTTAAGACTGCAAAGCTATACTGATTTTCAGAGATGTGCATAGAAGGAAACCAAAATGAATAAGAAACGCAGATATCACTCTGTCTTCACATATAATATAATCCCATGTTTTAAGTATGTCATTACATGCTTTGCCCAAAATATTTAAATTTTTTGTTGTTTTCAGTAAGTTGAAGCAAGTCTAATTTCTCATATGCTCTATTTATTGACTGACTTATTAAAATTGAGACAATTATTATCATAATACTATTAATGATAGGGTCTAACTATTTCATTTTCAGAAATCTAAAAGTAATTCTGGTACAATTTCATGGAATGCCATGATAAGAGATTAGATAGATAAGACAGACTTTTTAAACGTACACAATGCTAACATTATGGAGTTCTTTTTTGTTACTATTATTTTCTTTTTTTCCAGTTGGAGAATATCCTTATGCATTGTTTCTAGATTTTTAAAGACACTCCAATAGATTACAAAAGCTAAAGATTGATAGAATTTAGTAGTAAATTTAAAAGATAAAGTGTTCCAAAGCAATTTATTAAAGTTGCCCCCCACCATGTCAAACAGACATGCCATATAAAAAAGTCCTGAGAAACTGATGCAAAAATCTGAGTGATAAAGCAGTTACTGCATTGCCTACTCTCCTATTGATTTAATTTATAGAGAGACAAGGGTGAATGTTCAATCCCACCTCTCCCCGACACATTGCTAAACCAAAGTGTTCCTGCATTTTTTATTTCATACAAGATCTTGACATCCTTTTGAATTTATTTTACATACTTGGGGAACATGAATACAACTTCATGCTTTCATCCTTTGATAAGGCATTCATTATGTGCATTAACTGACAGCTGTGAAATTATCTGCCACTTGTCTTAAATAAAAGAAAATTCAAAATAGATGTGCATTCTGTACTTAGGCAAATTTCACAGAATCTTCTTTAATTCAAATTTCTCTAGATGCTTCTTTTTATATAGGCTTTAAGTACAGTGAATATGTTCAGTCATTACTACATATTGAGTGTCTGATGGTTTCTGAAAGCTCAGGAGGCAGTCCGCATTTTTCTCACTTGTTTTTAGTATAAGTAGGTTTGGCAGCTCTATATGAGTTTTTGCATCTTAGAAAATCTCCATGTCTATTGCATTTCATTGTATATTACTGTTGCTTTTAAAGTTTCTTTAATATTAATTTTGCCATTTAAATCAAAGTTGTCCAAAAAGGAATCACTAGTGAGCACAATATTTGCAGCCATGAAAGTTGGTGACACTTTTTAAAGATCCTTTTGAGGACACTTATGAAAAATAACTAGTGGGAAAATAACATTTTCCTTGGGAAAGGAAATGTGGAAAACCCTATTCTGGACATTTAACTGTGGAAGATCCTACCATCTTTTCACCTATAATTTAGGTTTCTTTAGCAGCTAACTACAGTAAACAAAGTAACAGCTGATCAGCGGAGTAAAGGAATAATCAAACCACAGTTTCCATTGCTTGGACAAAACTTTCTTTAGAACATGATCACATAATTTATTAAATTAATATGTCCCTTCATATTCGAGATGTACATATTAGACATATAAGTATATAAATAGTAGAGATCCATGTTGTAAGGATGAAATCAGTAAAAGGATATAACAGGACATGATGGCTTTTTTACTTGACTTATTTTATTCAATTGGTACATAGATATATACCTAAGTAAAAGTATAGGAAAAAGCCAGTTATACGATTTAACATCTGTGGTTCCCGGATTTGGAGGGCATAAACCGGCCCTGAGTAATGTGTCTGTTAAGACAATGACTTAAATCCTTACAGGATACTGCTTTAATTTAGAATTTGCCTTAGTTTGTGTGTTTGTGGGTGTTGACTAAATATTAGTGCTTATGTTGTGTTGTTATTTTATTATTATTATTGCAGTTATAGTTAATAGAAGTAAAGACATGAACAAATAATCCCAGAGACAAATATAGAAATACAATAAAACAGAGGTGTGTTTCAGTGAGAGACTATAATAAAGGGGAATGAAATCTGGGGAGAGGTAATGAAATATTTTTGAATGGAGAATTTAATTTAATTAAATATTAAAAGTCTCAATTTTCAAGACCAATTTAAATTTAAAATGAACTTATAAAATAATAATATTTTTATAAGATGAGATATTTCTTGAATGAAGCATAAAAAACACAAACATTAAAGAAAAATATTGACACATTTGATTTCATAATAATGAACAATTTCTCTTCCTAAAAATGTACCAGAAAGCTAAAATATAATCTCAGACTTAGAGATATTTGCAAGAGTTTGTATTCAGTATGCATTGAAAGCTAAACATTAACAAAAGTTAACACAGTAAACAAGCAAAATATTAAATTGGGCAATTCATAGAAAAGCCTAATAATCATTTGAAATGAGATAGAATTTTCTAGAATCAGGAGAATGTCACTAAAAACCTAGTAATAACATTTCATACTAAGTGTTAACAAAGATGCTGAGAAAAAATCACCCCTTTTATTCTGCTAAGGAAATTATGAACTGGTCCAGTGACTTTAGACAGTAATATAAATAATTCTTTAAAAAATTAAAGATGGTCATACATCTTATATTATCCAGACATACATATGTAGGCAAAGAGAAATATACTACATTGTTCATATCAGTATTTTTTTAACACCCAAGAAAAGGTTGGACGGCAGGAATGCAGGGAAGGAGAGAGAAAAGAAGAAAGTTAAAATCCTAAATGTAATTTTTACAAAAATGAATAAATGTTTGGAACAGGTTGGCAAAATAAGAGATCTCAAGTTTCATTACCTCCCACAGAAATTTCAATGAGCAATTACTCACAATCAAGAACATACCTGTGGAAACCCAAAAACTCAGGAATAAGCCTGAGATACCTGTGTGGACCATGGAACTGAATAAACTCTGCAAGAAAGGGTAAGAGAATAAATGGTCTTTTTAACCACACCACCCTTCTCTCTCACCAAAGTTGGCACAGTCCCAGAGAGGATTTCCAAGGGCTCAAGGCTTTTTCAGTGGGAAAGAGAACTGGAAGCAGACATCCAGCTTCCGTAGTGTTTCAAGATGTTTCCCAGGGAGCTCACTCTTATCTCACTTTATGAGGAACCGAGGAGTTAATGACAGGGCTAGACCACCTGAAATCAGGTAAAAACAAAGCAAAGAGGTGGAGTTCACATCAGCCAGCTCACAGACCCCAGTGGTAGGTAGCTCAGTGTAACTGCCTATGGTGGTACCTAATCTAACATGACAACCAGCAGCCTAGCACATCTACAAAGCTGAGATGATCACTCCCAGAAGTAGTGGGAAGTTCTAACTGGCTTGAATTCCTAGACTGCCAGCCTCAAGGCCCATCTTCAAACTTTACTCAAGGCCCTTTGCAGGAAATAATTGTTTGCTGCAAAGCAATTTGTCAAAAGCAGGGGCGAGTTCTGATATCTTGGAGTTTAAATAGACCTCAAGACCTCACTCAGGAAAGGAGATGACCACCATTGTACATTTCAGCAAAGAGCATGGGTTAGTTTGGTCACATCCTGGAGTTTAAACGTGCTTAGCTCAGCCTTATAGCCCAGCAGTAAGTCCTACCTAGGCAGGTTTGTAAACCTCAACTGTGCATTTCTACTGAGCACAGCAGCTCATCTCATCCATCCAAGTAGTGACATTCCCTAACTGTAAGGCCTTAGAACTGTATCAAACTGCAGATCTCAAATAGCAGTACCACCTGGCCAGAGAATACACCCTGTAGCCTCACTCAGTCAGAAGTGATTGCAGTGACCAGCTATGAGCTCCACATGATTGCAGAGCTCAGCTCGCAGTTCTGGCTGAGAGCAAAACTCAGCCAGCAGCTGCATCCAATGAGAGCAAAGGCAGTGGCACAACCATCTAGGGAACCAAAAAGAAAGCCCTGCCTGCCCAGGGTTATTACCAACTGGCCCAACTAGAATTGTAGGCTAAGTAGAGAAGGCTATTCCTGCCAAGGAACATCTGAAAAAGCCAGAAGAGATGGTTGTTTCCTCAAATATGCAGACACCAACACAAGGAAACAGGAGTATAAAAACTGAAGAAACCACGACACCTCCAAAAGAATATAGCAAAAATCCAGTGACTGACCCTGAAGTAATGAAACTCTCCAAAATAACAAGGAATTCAGAATAATCCTCCTGAAGTTTAGTGAACTACAAAAACATATGGATAAAAAATTAAGTGCGATTTGGAATACAATACATGCACAAATGAGAAATTCAACAAAGAAATAGAAACAATTAAAAAAACAAAAATAGAAATTCTAGAGATGAAGATTGAAATGATTGAACTAAAAACATGCAAGAGAAAGCTTCATTGACAAGCTCAATCGAGCAGAAGTATCAGCTGGAAGACAGAACATATGAAATTATCCAGTCAGAAGAATCAAAAGGAAAAAAAAATAAAAATAACAAAGAAAGCTTTTGATAATATGGGACACTATCAGTAGACTTAATTTTTGTATAATAAGAATTTCAGAAGGAAAAGGCATATTTAAATAAATAATGGCTGAAAACTTCCCAAATCTGGGAAAAGATGCCAATATCCAGATATAGGAAGGCCAGAGTTCTCCAATCAAATTTAACCTTTTTTGGAATTAGCCACAGCACATAATAATCAAACTATAAAAAAATTAGGACAAAGAAAAAGTTCTGAAAGCAGCAAAAGATAAGACAAATAACATACAAGAGAGACTAAAAGAAGACTGGTATTCTCAGATGGAGCTTAAGGGGCAGAGGTTTGAGATAAGGACGGCCTGGTAGGTAGCTAGGAAGATCATGCATCATCTTGCTAGCTATGCTGAGAGAGTTTTATTCTCAGAGCTTTGTAGAAATTTTGAAGAAATTTAGGTACAAAAGTGATGTGATCACATTTTTCTTAGTAAAACAACATATAGTCAGTTCTCCAGAGTTGTATGTTCCTTATCTGTGGAATAAAAAATATTTAAAAATTAGAAAAACATAACAACATACCAATAAAATAATACAAACATAAACACAATGCAGTGTAACAACTATTTATGTATCATTTACATTGCATTAGGTACTATAAGTGACCTAGAGATAGTTTCAAGTATACAGTAGGAATGATCTAGAGATAATTTAACGTATGTATGAGTTACACATCCTCCTGTATACTTTAATGCTATATAAATCTGTCATTGGTGGAATTCACAAATGTAGAACCTACAACTTTGGAGAACTGACTGTATGTTGTCTTACTAAGAAAAAAGTGATCATATAATTTTCCATCTAAATTTCTTCAAAATATCTACAAATCTCTGAGAATAAAACTCTCTAAGCTCAGCATACCTTATAGAAAATGATTTTGTATTTGCATAGTTTATATTTGCATATATATTTGCATATATAAACTATGCAAATATGACATCATTTTCTATAAGACACTTAAGCATTCATGCATTTTTGGTATCTGTGGGGGTCTTGGAACCAGTCTTTAACAGATACTTAGCAATGATTGTATCCTCAGTTAGATGGTTTAATACTGTTTTCCTTCTGCCTAATTTCATGTATATATCTAAATTTCATATAATCTTGCATATATAATATAACTTTGTAAAATCATATACAAAAGTAGAAGACCAACGGAAATATAAGGTTTGCTTATTACTTCAACTGGGGGTTTTCCAGCACATTAGCTGGAATTTCTAGTAGCCAATAGATTATTCACTTAAGGCCATTCATCTCCCTGGCGTGAAGTCATTTCAAGAGTTTGCATACTCAAACATTTTTTTCTCTATAAAGCTATAAATTGAGCAAAATCATCGTTGTCTTCCTGGTCCCATTAAGCATTTGTTCCAATTTTGATTTCAAAATATGAGAAAGGGTGATTTATGGATCATTCCTTAAAACAACTTTTCGCATTTGTTTTAATCCTATGTTACATAAAGGTAGCTTTCTTAATTCAACTGAACATTCCTCATAAATAGAAACTATGTTTTTTGTATCTTTTTTATTCTTCAAACACTAACATTTAGAATAATCTGTTTTATAGTGGGTGCTAAAAATGTTATGCATCTACCAAAATGTCTTGTATTTAATAGATACACTTCAATCCTCAAGTTGTTTGTATAGTACTTTGAGGAAAAAGTGTCCCTGACTCATTTGCTTCACATAACACAGTTTTCATAATTTCTGCTTTAGCTTTCTAGTCAGAGACATAAATGCACTATAAACTACTTAATGACCGACAAACCTTCCAATGGAGCCGAACCCACTTTGTTTTCTGTCTCATACTTCTTCAGCAAGTATACCACTCTTTGAGGCACATAACAAAACTTAACATTCGTGACGGATTATCTCATACATCATTAGAACTGTCACATTGTTGTAGTGTTGAAGTAATAGATCTTTGGTGCAAAGGCACCATCATGATATATGACTCAAAAGGTGGACTCTTCTGAACAGTCCATTCAGGTTAATAAGAATCTTGCCAATTGCTTGCAAACATAAATTTTCCAAGTGACATCTTATGCCAGACCCAATGCCACCTCCGTACAATAAAAAAATGCACAAACTACTTGTTTTATGAAGGATGTGAAAACATGCTATGAAATACTACATACAAATATATCGCCATGAAAAATTGTACAATTTTAGAGATTAATTTAACAAATCTATACATTTAAAAATGTTAAAATTAGCAAGACAAAGAATATTTTAGAGTTCATAAACTATCTTATGTTTATGCTTTTCAGTCTTCTATAATTACTTATAAATATATACAATACCCCAGTGTACTAAGAAATTTAATAAATTATCTTTTCAAATATAATGTTGTGAAAAGCATACTACAATTTTTTTCAATATATACTATTTTCTTTCCTTCGAATATCCAATCCATTGTATTTGGTTCATTATTTGATATTATTTAAAAAACAAGTATTGATTCTGCAAGGTTTTTTATTGAATTAAGACCTGTTACCCATTGTTTATTTTACCAGACGTGTTACACTAACCAAATTGAAATTGTTCATGTATACATGACTGAGTCACATTTCTACTCGTTTAAATACACTTATTAAAGGAATATAGTCAGCCTTTTTTTCTAGTGTGTGTTATGACTTCATTATGAAATGGATGTTACTGAAAATAAAGTACCTTTTTCCCTGTCAACTCCTTATATTATTTTCATCTTACATGGAACTTTAATTAGCTCCAAGCCACTTTTTTCACCTTCATTTAATTCCTTTTTTTTTTTTTCTTTTTTTTTTCTTTTATTATTACACTTTAAGTTTTAGGGTACATGTGCACATTGTACAGGTTAGTTACATATGTATACATGTGCCATGCTGGTGTGCTGCCCCCACTAACTCGTCATCTAGCATTAGGTATATCTCCCAATGCCATCCCTCCCCACTCCTCCCACCCCACAACAGTCCTCAGAGTGTGATGTTCCCCTTCCTGTGTCCATGTGATCTCATTGTTCAATTCCCACCTATGAGTGAGAATATGCGGTGTTTGGTTTTTTGTTCTTGCGATAGTTTACTGAGAATGATGATTTACAATTTCATCCATGTCCCTACAAAGGACATGAACTCATCATTTTTTATGGTTGCATAGTATTCCATGGTGTATATGTGCCACATTTTCTTAATCCAGTCTATCATTGTTGGACATTTGGGTTGGTTCCAAGTCTTTGCTATTGTGAATAATGCCGCAATAAACATATGTGTGCATGTGTCTTTATAGCAGCATGATTTATAGTCCTTTGGGTATATCCCCAGTAATGGGATGGCTGGGTCAAATAGTATTTCTAGTTCTAGATCCCTGAGGAATCACCACACTGACTTCCACAATGGTTGAACTAGCTTACAGTCCCACCAACAGTGTAAAAGTGTTCCTGTTTCTCCACATCCTCTCCAGCACCTGTTGTTTCCTGACTTTTTAATGATTGCCATTCTAACTGGTGTGAGATGGTATCTCATTGTGGTTTTGATTTGCATTTCTCTGATGGCCAGTGATGATGAGCATTTTTTCATGTGTTTTTTAGCTGCATAAATGTCTTCTTTTGAGAAGTGTCTGTTCATGTCCTTTGCCCACTTTTTGATGGGGTTGTTTGTTTTTTTCTTGTAAACTTGTTTGAGATCATTGTAGATTCTGGATATTAGCCCTTTGTCAGATGAGTAGGTTGTGAAAATTTTCTCCCATTTTGTAGGTTGCCTGTTCACTCTGATGGTAGTTTCTTTTGCTGTGCAGAAGCTCTTTAGTTTAATTAGATCTCATTTGTCAATTTTGTCTTTTGTTGCCATTGCTTTTGGTGTTTTAGACGTGAAGTCCTTGCCCATGCCTATGTCCTGAATGGTAATGCCTAGGTTTTCTTCTAGGGTTTTTATGGTTTTACGTCTAACGTTTAAGTCTTCAATCCATCTTGAATTGATTTTGTATAAGGTGTAAGGAAGGGATCCAGTTTCAGCTTTCTACATATGGCTAGCCAGTTTTCCCAGCACCATTTATTAAATAGGGAATCCTTTCCCCATTGCTTGTTTTTCTCAGGTTTGTCAAAGATCAGATAGTTGTAGATATGCGGCGTTATTTCTGAGGGCTCTGTTCTGTTCCATTGATCTATATCTCTGTTTTGGTACCAGTACCATGCTGTTTTGGTTACTGTAGCCTTGTAGTATAGTTTGAAGTCAGGTAGTGTGATGCCTCCAGCTTTGTTCTTTTGGCTTAGGATTGACTTGGCGATGCGGGCTCTTTTTTGGTTCCATATGAAATTTAAAGTAGTTTTTTCCAATTCTGTGAAGAAAGTCATTGGTAGCTTGATGGGGATGGCATTGAATCTGTAAATTACCTTGGGCAGTAAGGCCATTTTCACGATATTGATTCTTCCTACCCATGAGCATGGAATGTTCTTCCATTTGTTTGTATCCTCTTTTATTTCCTTGAGCAGTGGTTTATAGTTCTCCTTGAAGAGGTCCTTCACATCCCTTGTAAGTTGGATTCCTAGGTATTTTATTCTCTTTGAAGCAATTGTGAATGGGAGTTCACTCATGATTTGGCTCTCTGTTTGTCTGTTGTTGGTGTATAAGAATGCTTGTGATTTTTGTACATTGATTTTGTATCCTGAGACTTTGCAAAATCATGCCAAATTGTAAAGACCATCAAGGCTAGGAAGAAACTGCATTAACTAACGAGCAAAATAACCAGCTAACATCATAATGACAGGATCAAATTCACACATAACAATATTAACTTTAAATGTAAATGGGCTAAATACCCCAATTAAAAGACACAGACTGGCAAATTGGATAAAGAGTCAAGACCCATCAGTGTGCTGTATTCAGGAAACCCATCTCACGTGCAGAGACACACATAGGCTCAAAATAAAAGGATGGAGGAAGATCTACCAAGCAAATGGAAAACAAAAAAAGGCAGGGGTTGCAATCCTAGTCTCTGATAAAACAAACTTTAAACCAACAAAGATCAAAAGAGACAAAGAAGGCCATTACATAATGGTAAAAGGATCAATTCCACATGAAGAGCTAACTATCCTAAATATATATTCACCCAATACAGGAGCACCCAGATTCATAAAGCAAGTCCTGAGTGACCTACAAAGAGACTTAGCCTCCCACACATTAATAATGGGAGACTTTAACACCCCACTGTCAACATTAGACAGATCAATGAGACAGAAAGTCAACAAGGATACCCAGGAATTGAACTAAGCTCTGCACCAAGTGGACCTAATTGACATCTACAGAACTCTCCACCCAAAATCAACAGAATATACATTTTTTTCAGCACCACACCACACCTATTCCAAAATTGACCACATACTGGGAAGTAAAGCTCTCCTCGGCAAATGTAAAAGAACATAAATTATAACAAACTATCTCTCAGACCACAGTGCAATCAAACTAGAAATCAGGATTAAGAATCTCACTCAAAACCGCTCAACTACATGGAAACTGAACAACCTGCTCCTGAATGACTACTGGGTACGTAACGAAATGAAGGCAGAAATAAAGATGTTCTTTGAAACCAACGAGAACAAAGACACAACATATCAGAATCTCTGGGACGCATTCAAAGCAGTGTGTAGAGGGAAATTTATAGCACTAAATGCCCACAAGAGAAAGCAGGAAAGATCCAAAATTGACACCCTAACATCACAATTAAAAGAACTAGAAAAGCAAGAGCAAAGACATTCAAAAGCTAGCAGAAGGCAAGAAATAACTGAAATCAGAGCAGAACTGAAGGAAATAGAGACACAAAAAACCCTTCAAAAAATTAATGAATCCAGGAGCTGGTTTTTTGAAAGGATCAACAAAATTGATAGACTGCTAGCAAGACTAATAAAGAAAAAAAGAGAGAAGTATCAAATAGACGCAATAAAAAATGATAAGGGGGATATCACCACCGATCCCACAGAAATACAAACTACCATCAGAGAATACTATAAACACCTCTACGCAAATAAACTAGAAAATCTAGAAGAAATGGATAAATTCCTGGACACATACACTCTCCCAAGACTAAACCAGGAAGAAGTTGAATCTCTGAATAGACCAATAACAGGATCTGAAATTGTGGCAATAATCAATAGCTTACCAACCAAAAAGAGTCCAGGACCAGATGGATTCTCAGCCGAATTCTACCAGAGGTACAAGGAGGAACTGGTACCATTCCTTCTGAAACTATTCCAATCAATAGAAAAAGAGGGAATCCTCCCTAACTCATTTTATGAGGCCAGCATCATTCTGATACCAAAGCCGGGCAGAGACACAACAAAAAAAGAGAATTTTTGACCAATATCCTTGATGAACATTGATGCAAAAATCCTCAATAAAATACTGGCAAAAGGAATCCAGCAGCACATCAAAAAGCTTATCCACCATGATCAAGTGGGCTTCATCCCTGGGATGCAAGGCTGGTTCAATATACACAAATCAATAAATGTAATCCAGCATATAAACAGAGCCAAAGACAAAAACTACATGATTATCTCAATAGATGCAGAAAAGGCCTTTGACAAAATTCAACAACCTTCATGCTAAAAACTCTCAATAAATTAGGTATTGATGGGACGTATTTCAAAATAATAAGAGCTGTCTATGACAAACCCACAGCCAATATCATACTGAATGGGCAAAAACTGGGAGCATTCCCTTTGAAAACTGGCACAAGACAGGGATGCCCTCTCTCACCACTTCTATTCAACATAGTGTTGGAAGTTCTGGCCACGGCAATTAGGCAGGAGACGGAAATAAAGTGTATTCAATTAGGAAAAGAGGAAGTCAAATTGTCCCTGTTTGCAGACGACATGATTGTATATCTAGAAAACCCCATTGTCTCAGCCCAAAATCTCCTTAATCTGATAAGCAACTTCAGCAAAGTCTCAGGATACAAAATCAATGTACAAAAATCATTTAATTCCTACTGACAAATTAAGGTCAATCCAAACTCTAACAGTGTTGGTTTTATACAACACCTGATTTGTTGTGTTCTATCTCCTTAAATATGTCAGTCTTTTTTTGAATATTATTATTAATAAAATATTCAGGTATTAGTATGGTCAAGAGTATGCCAAACACAAATTTAAAAATATTTCATTCTTTCACAAAGGATAAGAATCCCTGGTGATGAAAAAATAATTATTCTACCACATTTTCCTCTGTCTCCCTCACTGCTCAACTGGCAGGCTCTTGCTCTCCCAACTATATCTACTTCTTACTGCCCCTCACAAGAGTGAACCAGAAACTAAGCAGGCTTCTCAATACACAAACAACAGTTCTTCAACCAATAGCATTTCCAAAAATATATTAATGAAAAGGAAAGATGGAAAAGGCCTCAAATATTATAAATATCTATATCTATATCACATATACCTAATTATTTATCTATTAGAACTATCACCAAATTATTTAAGGCCCTATCTAATTTATTTTATTCCTTAACAGCTAACATATATTAAGCTACTTGGACAAATTATGACTTTCAACAAGCCTGTGGTTTCATATAATGGTTTAAAAGTGTGATGATAATACCCATGGTAAACAGCTTTTTATATTTTGAACATTTTAAAGTGTCTGTACTTAAAAAAATATAGTAAATGATTATAAAATTAAACAAATATTTTACTCTTACACATTAATAACTTTATAGAGACAAAATACTTTATTTTCTCTGAGACCAATGGGTTCTTTATTTGTATTTTCAAAAATTGCTCTGTATCATTTGGACAAAATCACATATTTTGTGTGTTAATGTAATCTCAGACCAGAGAAATATTGTATTTTATTTATTTCTACATATGCATAGTTCCTATCATTACAAACAGACCTTGAGTCCACTTGCTCTAATGCATATAACACCATTAAGTAATATAAAAAATTAGAAATGTAAAAGCAGTGATAAGAATAACAGTTCAATATCAAAATGAGACAGATTTTAGACCCTAAAACCAAAACATTTTACACAAGTACAAACTTTATTTAAAATTTGACTCAATCTTCTTATCATGTAAATCTAATAAATACAAATTGTGAAACTCCCAGATTCTACAATATAAAGCTTGTTACTTTGTCATCATAGGTAGATATTTTGGTAGTAGAAGAGAAAGTCTACTTATGGGTCCTCATAAAGAGATCAGATATTCACCAATATATTTCTTACTAACATTTATCTAAAAAATTCCTCTCTTAAATTTGTTTTTTATAAAATTCCTCAATAAAAACCTAGGGATAAACAATCTGGAAAATGGATTTTTGTCTATTTACTACTTTCCACACTTCTATGACCAAATACCCCTTTGCTTTCTATATTTTTTTATTGTTTATACTGTTCTACTGTGTCATTTTTATACTTAAATTTTTACAATGGGCTTATAGTTTTTCTAGTGCTAATTTTGTATGATTGAGAGACATTGTTCAATTGCTTTCTTTCAAAAGTATAATCAAAATTTTCAGCAGCATTTATGCAATAAAACATATTTTCAGTAAATTATAGTTTAATATAACCATATCTTAAGACACATATATGCATGTTTTATTGGTAGTTTCTAACCCTTTTATAATGATTTTTCTCTTTGAGTGCTAATCTTATATAATATTTTGAGCAGTATTTTATCCTCCCCAATTATTAGTTTTAAAATTATATTGGGAAACTTGTAATCATTATTCTACCATATTAACCTATTGTTCAGTTTCAATGAACAATAAAAAAAGCCCAGTTGGAATTCTCATTAAAATTGTGTTCTACACCAAATGTCCTGACATGCGTGTACACTGTGTGTCTAAGTCAATGTATGGATATCACTACATAATAAAAGTATTATGATTACCCTTTTCTACAGTTTTACATTGTTATTTTTCAATTTATTGCAATTTATTGTCAGTATTTCCTTTTAAATAATAAGAAAAAATTTTATTTTAACATTTTTCTTCTGGTAAAGATTTTATTCTTTTCATAAGTGGATAATGAAAGTTCTTACTTCTACATAATTTAAATTTCTATTTTAACTTTTTTACTGCATATATTATATGTACATATTCACTTATTTTATGATTCTATGATTTTTTAGAAGTCTAAGTAAAAATTAAATACTGAACAAGATTATTCATGTGGAGAGAGGAAGGTAATAAAATTTGTTTGCATGCATCAGAAAAAAAGAATGAAATATAGTGTTGACAACTGCTTATTAAAGTAAGGGAGCTTAATAAAGACTAACCTGAATTGATTTTCATACCAATTCTGCACAGCGGTGAGCTGAGAATGTACATAATAAAGACCTAAATTATCCTCAGGTAACCCCTGGGTTTCTGCTGCTCTCTTCCCTGAAACCAAAAATGGAGGAGGAAGAGAATGAAGAAGAGAAAAATAAGAGGAGGAGGATTAACCATATAAATATCAAGCTCACATTTTTTAGAATATGAATTCCCTGATTAGTTTAGCTCAGAGTCAAAATAATTCACGTCAGCCATAAAATACATAAGGAAATATAGAAACAGAATGAATCATAAATATGCACCCATGACACCATTAATTTTGAAAAATGGTTCTTCCAAGGAAACTAATTAGAATAAATTAGCTCTAAAATGAACCTGTTACTAACTACATGCTTTGAACCACTATGCAGAATTTTTAGAATAAGTCAATTTAATTTGGGACTACTCATGCCAAAAACAAATTTTAGTTCTAGAATAATTGATCTAATTATTAATCTCTACAAGCATTTACATATCATAAAATAGCTACTTCAATAATTTCTGTCTAAAACCATAAATCAGTTAGTGACCAACAATTGTAATTTTATTCAGGGGAATGAGAGGCACACATCCAAATCATGGAAATGCAATTTTAAATCAAAGAGAAGATGTTATGATGAAACAAGCCAAATCACATCTTATTTTACACTAATCAAAAATTTTACTTAATCAGTATACTGTGCATTTTAAACAAAATTATAAGCTCTACATGAGTTTTTTTCTCTTTTGAAGATTTTAATTATTTTAATGTAACCCATATCCATTTAATAATGATTGAATAGCCTAAATGTATGAATAATATTTTGTTATATATCTTTAATGAAAACAGATGTTAAGTGGCTATTCTTCGGAGTTTTACATATTGTGGGTCTTGAGTTCAAAGGTAATTTCTGAAGAATATTTTCAGTATTTCTACATTTAAAATGTCAACTTTCTTACTGTCATATCTTACGCATGATACCCTATCCCCTGACTGTGCTGCCAAATTACAGAATAATATATGGGAGTAACTGAAAAATCTTGAGGCCAAATTTATTAAATGTGATCTTTAAGCCACACAACAAGATACACAGTGAAAATTACGTGAAGTTTCGAAATTGCACACAAATATTACAGCTTGGGTAAATTTGTCAATTTGAAATATACACACATGTATATATATAAATTATATTTTAGTCAGTATAATTAATTATAATTTAGTGTGTTTATTTTTTTCTGATTGAGATGAAGTATTGCTCTGTCTTCCAGGCTTGAGTGCAGTGTTGCAATCTCAGTTCACTGCAACCTCCATCTCCAACATTCAAGCGATTCTTGTGCCTCAGACTCCCGAGTAGCTGGGACTGCAAGTGCATGCCACCACGCCAGGTTAATTTTTGTATTTTTAGTAGAGACAGGGTTTCACCATGTTTGCCAGACTGGTCTTGAACTCCTGACCTCAAGTGATCTGCCGCCTCGGCTTCCCAAAGTGCTGGGATTACAGACATGAGCCACCGCGCCCAGACTAAAATCTAGTTTTTTTGATAAAACTACTTGATACTGAAATGTCGAACAGTTAAAGGATGTGTGCCAATGAAATCAAGATGAGTTTTAATTTCCCTGATAAGTATATATTTACTTAATACATGCTACGTGTCTCTAAATTATTTCCATATTTCAATTAATTTAATTCTTATCACAAACCTGAAAAGTAGCTATAATATTAAGCTAACTTTATAGATTGTGAAACTGAGTCACAGAGTTTAGTAACTTGTCCAAGCTCAAACAAGTAGTTCACTGAAAGAGAAATAAATTCAGGCATGTGGTTATGGAGACCATACATGGAGGCCTATGGTAACATTATTCTCATCATTACTGATTTAGAGTACAAATTTTAGATTCTATGTTTACATGCACCTATGAAAGACAACTGTCATCACAGAATGAAATAAATTGAATACATAACTGAATGATAATCACTCTCAATACAAAAGAAATGATTGGAGTTCATAAGCTAATATCCCATTTGGAAACTTTCACAGTAAAAGAAAGTTAAATATCATGATGAGTAGAAAAGTCTACTATATAAAGTATGACCCCCTTATTAGACACACACACTTTCCACACTGATCAGCAAAGTGACAATATGCATCTTTGTAGTAGAAAAATTAATAAACTAAGATGTGATGCACTAGTGTTTAATCATGTATAATTTTAATATTTAAGGTCTTAATAGACTTTGCTAAATATTTTCATTCATTCTCTCAACAAATATAAATGCCGTATTTGTAATGTGTCAGATGCCATTCTAAGCACCAAAGTTATGATGATAAAGCACACAAAGTTTTTCCTCTAATAATGGTTACATTATTTTGATGGGTGCAGAATAAACAAGTTAACATATAATCACAACATGGACTATGTGATTAAATAGTGTTAAATCTTTTAAATAAAATGAAACAAGATGACTGGAGAGAACAAGTTTAACTTTGGTTGGGTGGCTAGAGGTTTTACTGAGAAACTGATGTTTGATCAGATAAAGGAATTTTAAGAGGGATCCTGCCATGTTGAGTTTTAGGGCCGAGTGTTCCAGATAGAGAGATTCACAAAAGCAAAGACTGTGAGTCAGAAATAAGTGTGGAGTGTTTTACATTCTGACAGAATACCACAATAGATGGAACAAAGTGAGAACCGCATAGAGAGACAGGTAATGAGGTCAGAGTGGGTGACAGGCCCCAGATAATGAATGGGCTTGTAGGTCTAGATGAGATCCTTGAATTTATTTATTTTCTAATTGTGATGTGAGGTCATCGGATAGTTTGAGTAAAGAAGTAAATAATCTACATTTTAAAATAATCACCTTTTTTTCTTTGTAGAAAACAGACTCTTAGGGAAATAGGAATAGAATTAAGAAAACTAGTTAGTAGGCTTTAAGAAAACTAGTTAGTAGGCTATCTCAGTAGTAGAGACAATGGTTTAAATAAGATGATGTATTCATGTCCCATGGCTGCCCCAGGAAATTACACAAACTTAGTGGCATAAAGAGTGGAAGTTTATTTTCACATAGTTCTTCTTTATTTTTCACATAGTTCTTGAGGTCAGAATTCTGAAATAAGCATCACTGAGCTAAAAATCAAGGTGTCAGAAGAACCATATTTCTTCTGAAGGCCCTGGGGAAGAATCTGTCACCAAGCCTTTCCAGCTTCTAGAGACCACCCTACATTTCTTGGTTCATTGTTCTTTTACTTCATCTTCAAAGCTCACAATGTCAGGAGGAGTGTTTCTCACATTGCCATGTTTCTGGTTCTTACTCTTCTACCTCCCTCTTTCACTTATAAGAAGCTTTGTGATTATACTAGATAATAACCCAGGATAATCTTTTCCTCTCAATGTCTCCTCACTAGCAATCTTAATTCTGTCCACAACCTTAACTCCTCTTTGCCATTTTTAAACCAAGTGTGGGAGGCCATTGTTGACAACTGAGCTCCTGCACTGTGCCTTAGCAGACCAGACCAAACCAAAATGGAGCCCCTCATACTAAATACAACATAATCAAAATAAAACTAGGAAAGTAGGTTCATCCAGAAACATAAGTTTTTCCTGAAAACTGGAGATTCCAGTCTACATAAGTCAGTATAGAAAGAAAGTTCCCTCTGCTTAACCCCTATAAAAAAGTAACCCAAAACAACCTGATGTAAACCAGTTATTTCTATATTGTTTTGTTTCTTTGTTCCTATCTTATAACATCCACCACTGTGCTATTTCTCAGTGGGAACTTTCATACTACTTTGTAGAATGGAAGCTGCCTCAATTATAAATCCAAATAAAAGCCAGACAGATGTATCACTAAATTTGCATTAATTTTGTCTTTTGACATCATATAACCTAATACATTTATAGGTTACAGGAATTAGGATATGAACATTTTGGGTGGTCCCTTGTTATGCCTACCACAGGTGGTTAAAAAAAAAAAATCAAGTAAAAGGTGAGAGGTCATCAGATTTGGAAAATAATTTGACAGTAGAATGAACAAGATTTATAGATTTATTAGCTATAGACCAGCAAGCAAAAAACAAGAGGATTACCAAGTTTGTTGTGAATGGTTGAACTATTTACTGAGAATGGCCAGTTTAATATAAAAGACTATTTCAGTGGACTGGGCAAAGCTAGAGATACAAATTTTGGATAATTCTGGCTTAAATTTTTATTTTTTCTTAAGTACGTTCCCTTCAGCCTTCTACTTTGCATTCCATAACACTAGTAAATAAATTCTCCTTTACTCTTTCTCATTTACTTGAATTTCTAAGTTGTTTTCTTATGTGTTCTTATGTAAATTTTAATTATTTTGTACTAAACAAAAGAGTAATTTCATTTGGAAGAGATAATGTCACCCATCACTCATGTTTTGACAACGTAATGAGAAATCTTTTACTTGGTTTGCTGTCTCAGTCTTATAAGACAGAGCACTCAGCACAATCCTGCCAGAAGGGCTGCAGTTAAACCAAAGAACAGATAATTACTCCTTATACTTTTAAAGAAAAAAATTAATTCACTCCATAATAAATAAGTTTAATCCTAGTCTAAGAAATCTGTAAATCTTCTAGAACTAAAAGCATCTGTAGAAAGAAGTCACTGCTCTGAGATTTTTTTTCAAATAATTCACCCAGTGTGTTAAAGCCTAATATTATTATCATTAACTGTAGGTAAGAATGTACGTGTGTTTAAATTCTATTTTTAACTTTTTTTGCTGAAGTACATGTGATGCATTGGAAGGACTCTCCAAAATATAGAAGGAGATAAAAAGTTAAATATGGGTATAAATAATTAGTTTTAGTTGTCTAGCATTGCATTCACCAACAAAGTTGACATAATGCATCAAATAGCAATAGGAATAGATGTTATAGTTTCCATAAAGGATACTGCCACCAATCATGGAAGCTTACAAGGATTGAAAGACCATGAATATGGGTCTCTCAAAGATGGTGGTCAATAGTAACAGTAGGTTCGGGGAGGGGTACAAGCAGTAACTATCTTTGTACATTTGTCTTTGTTACGAATGTCTTTGTAGCTTAAGAAAATACTCTTAAAATTGACCCGTAAGTTAACCAAAGCCATCAATATGGAGGATTGTTATGCTTATCAGTGTGAAAATTTAACCACCAACATTACCATAGATGTTGACTATGTCTATACATCTAAAATCATTTGATGACTTTTATTAATCAAAGGCAGTTTTGTGCACATGCACGCGCTTTCCTGAAGGCCATAACATTTTGTTTACATAGGCTTAGCCATAAATTATTTATTCTTATAAGTTCAACTGTTTTCAAAGTGGGTACTATCAATTTTTTTTTCTCATTGTATGCTTTCATTTTATAAGTAAATTCAATTTACAAAAAATTAATAGTAACTCCATTTTGGACAGTTTTTGTCAGGAAATTAAACTTTAAATACATGATCTCAGTAATGGAATCTATTTATTTGATTTACTTAGATAAAGGGAAGTATGAAAATTTTTAACAGATGTTGCACTTATTATTTAACATATGAACAAATAACAGAAATTTTGTATGTATTATTGACATACTTTAATCACATATATACACAGAAGTAGTTTTACTAACATTGCCATTGCTTACTACTCTGCTATAATTTATCCAGTACTCAGATTCTCAGTGACTTAACTGATAATCATTTCTTTGACTCCTACACAGAGTTGCACTGGTCTGGTGCCTCTTCAGGGCAGCTAACTTCCTTCGGTCAGTGACTCAGATATCCTCCTGCTTCTATATTGTGATTCTGCTTACTCACCACAAAGCTTTTTGTTGTTATTGTTGTTTTTGAGATGGAGTCTTGCTCTTGTCACCCAGGGTGGAGTGTAGTGGCAAGATCTTGGCTCACTGCAACCTCCGTTTCCCGGGTTAAAGCAATTCTCCCACCTAAACCTAGCCAGTAGCTGGGATTACAGACAGCTGCTACCACTCCTGGCTAATTTTTGTATTTTTATTAGAGACTGGGGTTTCACCATGTTGGTCAGGCTGGTCTCGAACTCCTGACCTCCGGTAATCCATCTGCCTCAGCCTCCCAAAGTGCTGGGATTACAGGCCTGAGCCACTGCGCCCGGCTTCACCACAAAGCTTTTATGGTTTTGACAGCAGAGAAAGTGTGGCAGACAATAAAGCAGGAGCGCTGGTTCTTCACTTCTTCAGCCCAGAAGTAACACTCCTTTTCCTCTGGTAGAACTGGTTAGTGTTATGTAAGTGCAATATCCTTTTCCTTCATGCACAGGAATTAAAAAAAAAATATGAGATTTGGTGATTACATGACTTTTTCCCTGACATGGTGATTGCTATGGGCCAGAAAATGTGCAAATTATTTTTATACATGATTTCATTTAATTAGCTCCCAAATATGATAAAGTAGGCACATTTAACACTTTTTATGTAAAGGCAACAAAGTAAAACGTATTGAGAAATTAAGAGCTCCTCTATTAAGTGGAAGAGCTGTAATCTAAATCTAAAGCTATCTGATTTTAATACTAAATTTTAATGTAAAAAGTACTATTTTGGAATATAAACGTCATTGTTTAGGATATAAATCTTAATCAACAGGTGATATGACTGATGTAAATAGGCAACTGTATCATGTAAACATGGTTTTGAAAACATATTCATTATTGAGAACTTTTTTTAAAATTTTAATCTCACTAAAAATTATACGAAAATTGATTTCTCAACAGTTATTTTATAAATTTAAGCAACATTTGTATAGCTGCCTGGTTATTTATGTTGCACAGATGAGCAATTGTAAATTATGTAAAATCTTGATTTTAATTAAAGTTGATGTAATAGAAATATTTCAGTGTAGTTAAAGAAAAAAAAAACAAAAAACTTTGGGATGCCAAGGCTGGTAGATCACGAGGTCCAGAGTTCCAGATCAGTCTGGCCAATATGGTGAAACCCCGTCTCTAGTAATAATACAAGAATTATCCGGGCACGATGGCATGTGCCTGTAATCCCAGCTACTCAGGAGGCTGAGGAAGAAGAATCGCTTGAACTCAGGAGGCGGAGCTTGCAGTGAGCAGAGATCACACCACTGCACTCCAGCCTGGGCGACAGAGCAAGGCTCCGTCTGAAAAACAAAACAAAACAAACAAACAAAAAAACAAACCTTGCTACTAAATTAATTTAAAAAGAATCTTGATAAAGAAAAACTGTTTCTAAAGGTTTTTATATGGATAAGAATGAAGAAACAAAATAACCTTGCAAGAGACCATGGAAATATAAAATTTTCATCTTGTACCAGAAAGACCAGATAACAATAACAACAACAATATACTATAAGTTGTCCCAGTAATACAGAATATAATACAGAGATCCAGTTTCTAGTGTTTTTAATAGGCCTATTGAGATCCTAAACACTAGATGTATCAACTAAATACTGTATAAAGAAAGGTGATAAACTATAAAATGTTTATTAAAAATGCATTGTTGAGTCAATGAGTGATAATTCCACAAATGTCAAATCTAGTAGTTGAAACGTGAGTACGGATTTTCACATGGAATTAAAAATTTAATATTATTACCAAAAGTAATTTTAATACCTAACTTATGTTAAGCACATTTCCGAAACAATTAATTTTAATTACATAATTTAAGAATGCCAGACAAGTTGGAAAAATAAAAATATCAATGTCTTCTATTTTTAATTCAGTTGGCTGATTAATGAAGAATGCCTGTTTGTAAATTTGTTATTTTGAATTTGAGCTAAAGTCAATCCTTTATATACTACATGTAATCATATTTGTTTGTAGTAAATACTTTTACTTAAATTCCTCAAATAATGTTATATACAACGTAGTAAAGGTTGAAATTAGTATTTTATCTATAAAACATTTAATAATTTATATTTTAGTGTTGTTTTAATAAAATTCAGACTTCTTATTAATAATGGAATAGGGCAATACATTTCACTACATGAAAATAAAGAATGTAGACTTGCTTAAATTAGTGATGAAGATGATGGTGACGTTTCAAGTGAATTAAGGAGTTAGTTATATAATTCATGAGTTTGAGATGGAAGAAGAGAAGAACCAGCAACTACCTAGATAATGTAGAAAAAGCTGTTGGTAAAATTTTTATGTATTCATAGGTCAGGTTTCATTTTCATTATGATATCCAGGTTGCAGTGTCTAATATAATACTTTGGGGTCTCAAAGGTTTTTTTTTTTTTTCAAAGAAACATTCAGTAACTCTAGCTTTCATTTTATATAAAGTTGGATTTTTAGGAACTTAGGAGAAACCAAGCAAACCTCAAAAGCATCTCTAAACCTTCTTTGCCTCCGGATAGTGTCCTGCCTCTGTGATACAAGAACACTGGAATACAGCACTTTCTCTAATCTATTTTAATACAATACAAATTTCCAACTCTCAGGCACAGCACCTCTTAGAGATTTCTCATATAAAAATATACTTTGTATGAATTCAAGACATAGGGCTGGATTCCCATCCTTTGTATCTCCAGGGGAAAACTTACTCATCAAATTTACTTAAACTGAATTTCCCTAGAGTTAGGAGAATGTGAATATGGCAAGTAGTAGTTTGTTCTCTTGCCTAAGAGTGTTCTAAATTTTTTTGGGACTTCATAATTTAAAACTCTTATTTAATCAATCTTTCTTTCTTTCTTCTTTTTTTTTCCCCCGAGTCTCTCTCTGTCGCCCAGGCTGGAGTGCAGGGGTGGGATCTCCATTCACTGCAACTCCGCCTCCTGGGATCAAGCGATTCTCCTGCCTCAGCCTCCCAAGTAGCTGGGATTACAGGCATGCAACACCAGGCCCGGCTAATTTTAGTTTAGTTTAGTTTAGTTTAGTTTTTTTTGTTGTTGTTGTTGTTGTTTTTTGTTTTTTTTTTTGTTTTTTTTGGTATCTTTTAGTAGAGACAGTGTTTCACAATGTTGGCTAGGCTGGTCTCCAATCCCTGACCTCGTGATCCGCACCCCTCGGCTTCCCAAAGTGCTGGGATTACAGGTGTGAGCCATTGCACCTGGGCCCAGTTTTCTCTTCTAACATATTTCAGCTAAAGTCTGAGTCTTATAATTTTGTTTGCTTTAACTTTTATCAGTGGCTTTTTGGCATGCAGTCCTCTCTGCGGTATGACTGATGCTCTGAGCTGCAGGGTTATTTTTTCTTTCTTTCCTAGTTAGTCCATATGTTGAGACAAATACTAGTAACAAGTAAAAGGAAATGATTGATTGATTTCTTTTTTCAGTAAACATAGAATTTTGATGTAATTTCTTATGAGAGAAAGAAAGGTAAGATCAGAATTTTTTTTCTAAAAACTTATACTTAAAACAAAAAATTATATTTTACTTAAAATAAATTTCTGTTAATGTGGGAAGAACATAGCAGCAATTCAACTCTTCTTTGGTAAATAATTAAACTGATAAGAACAAAAAAAATGGCAACTCATTGAAAAAGACTAACCTCCCACTGCAATATTTTTAACTATATTGGCAGCTGCTATACATTATTCTCTAACTGAAACAATATTGCATGAAAAAATGTAGATTTTTAAAAGTAACAAATAGATAACTTTTCTGGGTGTGAAAAATGCTGTCATGGCATATAAACATATTTTAAGTTTTTTTTTTTTTTAGTTTGAGTTGTCTTTATCTCTGAATGTGTCATTATGTTTGTGTCTTACAGAGTAATGCACCCATCTCTTTCTGTAGACCAATTAACAGGTGATTAATTCAATCTATTAAGTGCTACTCTGTGACTAGTGCTGGTGCTGCTCTAATCAATTGGGATATATGAGTAGAACTATCAGTAAAACTAAAAAGATAGTCTCCTTTATGGAGCTTAGAACAGAGGATAGATAAGAGTTTTTTAGAAAACATGTAAGTTAAAAATAAGATATGACATTACTTAATAAGTACAATGGAAAACAAACGATAAGGCAAGGAAGAGAAAATACGCAATTTTAAATAGGAAGATCAGAATTCATTTTATTGGAAAATTGATATTTGAGTCAGGACAAAGTAGATGAAGTAGATGCAGGTATGTGCAAGAAAAGCACTACAGGCAGAGTGAAAATCCAGTGTTAGCATTCCAAAGGACTTCTTGCTAAGTCCTTACTTAACACTGTCCATAGTTTCTTGGAAACTGTGACTTTAAGTGAAAAGATATACAGCAGAGCATTAAAAAATTGATGAAAAAGTATATTGTCTTTGTTATATGTCATTTTGCTTAAAGTTGTAGTTTCCAATAACATATTAATGGCACTGAGGGAGGACTTACTCTATTGAAAACATTGAGAAGAGCAGTGTGGTTACAAAAATGACCAAGGAGAGAGAATTATGAAATAAAGTTGTCAAGATAGAAAGGTGAGGATCACATTGGGCTTTAGAGGCACTTTACGTATTTTGGCATTTTTATTGAGTGAAATGAGCCATTGTAGGATTTTGAACATTGGAGTGACACGATCTGACTTATATTTTCAATTTCACTGTGGCTGTGGTATTGAGAATAGACTATAGGTACAAGAATAGTATCCTTGTGGCCACTTAGAGGATGATTAATAATCCCTACGAGAAATGATGGTGACTTGTACACAGCTCTAGAAGTGGTGATGGAGAGAGTGGTCAGATTCTGTCAGTATTTTGAAACTGAGTCAAACATAGTAAGAAACGGTTTTTGGAGAATGGTACAATAAACGTGTCAAGGAAAGCTCCACATTTTTTAAATTAAAAAGTGAAAAGTTGTGGTTGTCAAAAACTGAGATAAGAAAGGCAATGAAATGAGCAAATATTCAGGAGATGTCCAGAAATTAAATTATTTATGTGTTTAGTTTAAAACTTTTATCAGACATCCTAGCAAACATGGAAAATAGGTTCTTGCATATACAAGTGGGTGTATGGGAGAAAAGGCTGAGTTGGAAATAGAGTTGTGGATATCATTTGCATAGTGATTATATTTAAGGCCAGGGATTTAAATTATTTTACTAAGCCAGTGAGTACAGATACAGAATAGAACCAAGGTTGAGCATTAGGTTCCTTTTTTTCTTTTCTTTTCTTTTTTTTTTTTTTTTGAGATGAAGTCTTGCTCTGTCACCCAGGCTGGAGTGTAGTGGTGCAATCCCGGCTCACTGCAACCTCTGCATCCTGGGTTCGGGTGATTCTCTTGCCTCAGCCTCCTGAGTAGCTGGGATTACAGGCAGGCACCACCATGTCCAGTTAATTTTTGTATTTTTAGTAGAGATGGGGTTTCACTATGTTTTCCAGGCTGGTTTTGAACTCCTGACCTGAAGTGATCCACCCGCCTCAGCCTCCCAAAGTGCAGGGATTACAGGCATGAGCCACCACCCCCAGCCAGGTTCTTTCCTCATTAAGATAAGAAACAAACATTAGGAACAGCTCCGGTCTACAGCTCCCAGCTTGAGCGATGCAGAACACAGGTGATTTCTGCATTTCCATCTGAGGTACCGGGTTCATCTCACTAGGGAGTGCCAGACAATGGGCACAGGTCAGTGGGTGCGTGCACGTTGCGTGAGCCAAAGCAGGGCTAGGCATTGCCTCACTTGGGAAGGGCAACGGGTCAGGGAGTTCCCCTTCTGAGTCAAAGAAAGGGGTGACAGACGGCACCTGGAAAATTGGGTCACTCCCACCCGAATACTGTGCTTTTCCGACGGGCTTAAAAAACGGTGCACCACGAGATTATATCCCGCACCTGGCTCCAAGGGTCCTACGCCCACAGAGTCTCGCTGATTGCTAGCACAGCAGTCTGAGATCAAACTGCAAGGCGGCAGCCAGGCTGGGGGAGGGGCGCCCGCCATTGCCCAGGCTTGCTTAGGTAAACAAAGCAGCCGGGAAGCTCAAACTGGGTGGAGCCCACCACAGCTCAAGGAGGCCTGCCTGCCTCTGTAGGCTCCACCTCTGGGGGCAGGGCACAGACAAACAAAAAGACAGCAGTAACCTCTGCAGACTTAAATGTCCCTGTCTGACAGCTTTGAAGAGAGCAGTGGTTCTCCCAGCACGCAGCTGGAGATCTGAGAACGGGCAGACTGCCTCCTCAAGTGGGTCCCTGACCCCTGACCCCTGAGCAGCCTAACTGGGAGGCACCCCCCAGCAGGGGCACACTGACACCTCACACGGCAGGGTACTCCAACAGACCTGCAGCTGAGGGTCCTCTCTGTTAGAAGGAAAACTAACAAACAGAAAGGACATCCACACCAAAAACCCATCTGTATATCACCATCATCAAAGACCAAAAGTAGATAAAACCACAAAGATGGGGAAAAAACAGAACAGAAAAACTGGAAACTCTAAAAAGCAGAGTGCCTCTCCTCCTCCAAAGGAACGCAGTTCCTCACCAGCAACGGAACAAAGCTGGATGGAGAATGACTTTGACGAGCTGAGAGAAGAAGGCTTCAGACGATCAAATTACTCTGAGCTACGGGAGGACATTCAAACCAAAGGCAAAGAAGTTGAAAACTTTGAAAAAAATTTAGAAGAATGTATAACTAGAATAACCAATACAGAGAAGTGCTTAAAGGAGCTGATGGAGCTGAAAACCAAGGCTCGAGAACTACGTGAAGAATGCAGAAGCCTCAGGAGCCGATGTGATCAACTGGAAGGAAGGGTATCGGCGATGGAAGATGAAATGAATGAAATGAAGTGAGAAGGGAAGTTTAGAGAAAAAAGAATAAAAAGAAATGAGCAAAGCCTCCAAGAAATATGGGACTATGTGAAAAGACCAAATCTACGTCTGACTGGTGTACCTGAAAGTGATGGGGAGAATGGAACCAAGTTGGAAAACACTGCAGGATATTATCCACGAGAACTTCCCCAATCTAGCAAGGCAGGCCAACGTTCAGATTCAGGAAATACAGAGAACGCCACAAAGATACTCCTTGAGAAGAGCAACTTCAAGACACATAATTGTCAGATTCACCAAAGTTGAAATGAAGTAAAAAATGTTAAGGGCAGCCAGAGAGAAAGGTCGGGTTACCCTCAAAGGGAAGCCCATCAGACTAACAGTGGATCTCTCGGCAGAAACCCTACAAGCCAGAAGAGAGTGGGGGCCAATATTCAATATTCTTAAAGAAAAGAATTTTCAACCCAGAATTTCATATCGAGCCAAACTAAGCTTCATAAGTGAAGGAGAAATAAAATACTTTACAGACAAGCAAATGCTGAGAGATTTTGTCACCACCAGGCCTGCCTTACAAGAGCCCCTGAAGGAAGCACTAAACATGGAGAGGAACAACCGGTACCAGGCGCTGCAAAATCATGCCAAAATGTACAGACCATCGAGACTAGGAAGAAACTGCATCAACTAATGAGCAAAATAACCAGCTAACATCATAATGACAGGATCAAATTCACACATAACAATATTAACTTTAAATGTAAATGGACTAAATGCTCCAATTAAAAGACACAGACTGGCAAATTGCATAAAGAGTCAAGACCCATCAGTGTGCTGTATTCAGGAAACCCATCTCACGTGCAGAGACACACATAGGCTCAAAATAAAAGGATGGAGGAAGATCTACCAAGCAAATGGAAAACGAAAAAAGGCAGGGGTTGCAATCCTAGTCTCTGATAAAACAGACTTTAAACCAACAAAGATCAAAAGAGACAAAGAAGGCCATTACATAATGGTAAAGGGATCAATTCAACAAGAAGAGCTAACTATCTTAAATATATATTCACCCAATACAGGAGCACCCAGATTCATAAAGCAAGTCCTGAGTGACCTACAAAGAGACTTAGACTCCCACACATTAATAATGGGAGACTTTAACACCCCACTGTCAACATTAGACAGATCAACGAGACAGAAAGTCAGCAAGGATACCCAGGAATTGAACTCAGCTCTGCACCAAGTGGACCTAATTGACATCTACAGAACTCTCCACCCAAAATCAACAGAATATACATTTTTTTCAGCACCACACCACACCTATTCCAAAATTGATCACATACTGGGAAGTAAAGCTCTCCTCAGCAAAAGTAAAAGAACATAAATTATAACAAACTATCTCTCAGACCACAGTGCAATCAAACTAGAACTCAGGATTAAGAATCTCACTCAAAACCACTCAACTACATGGAAACTGAACAACCTGCTCCTGAATGACTACTGGTACATAACGAAATGAAGGCAGAAATAAAGATGTTCTTTGAAACCAACGAGAACAAAGACACAACATACCAGAATCTCTGGGACGCATTCAAAGCAGTGTGTAGAGGGAAATTTATAGCACTAAATGCCCACAAGAGAAAGCAGGAAAGATCCAAAATTGACACCCTAACATCACAATTAAAAGAACTAGAAAAGCAAGAGCAAACACATTCAAAAGCTGGCAGAAGGCAAGAAATAACTAAAATCAGAGCAGAACTGAAGGAAATAGAGACACAAAAAACCCTTCAAAAAATTAATGAATCCAGGAGCTGGTTTTTTGAAAGGATCAACAAAATTGATAGACCACTAGCAAGACTAATAAAGAAAAAAAGAGAGAAGAATCAAACAGATGCAATAAAAAATGATAAAGGGGATGTCACCAACGATCCCACAGAAATACAAACTACCATCAGAGAGTACTACAAACACCTCTACACAAATAAACTAGAAAATCTAGAAGAAATGGATAAACTCCTGGACACATACACTCTCCCAAGACTAAACCAGGAAGAAGTTGAATCTCTGAATAGACCAATAACAGGATCTGAAATTGTGGCAATAATCAATAGCTTACCAACCAAAAAGAGTCCAGGACCAGATGGATTCACAGCCGAATTCTACCAGAGGTACAAAGTGGAACTGGTACCATTCCTTCTGAAACTATTCCAATCAATAGAAAAAGAGGGAATCCTCCCTAACTCATTTTATGAGGCCAGCATCATTCTGATACCAAAGCCGCAGAGACACAACAAAAAAAGAGAATTTTAGACCAATATCCTTGATGAATATTGATGCAAAAATCCTCAATAAAATACTGGCAAAAGGAATCCAGCAGCAAATCAAAAAGCTTATCCACCATGATCAAGTGGGCTTCATCCCTGGGATGCAAGGCTGGTTCAATATACGCAAATCAATAAATGTAATCCAGCATATAAACAGAGCCAAAGACAAAAACCACATGATTATCTCAATAGATGCAGAAAAAGCCTTTGACAAAATTCAACAACCCTTCATGCTAAAAACTCTCAATAAATTAGGTATTGATGGGACGTATTTCAAAATAATAAGAGCTATCTATGACAAACCCACAGCCAATATCATACTGAATGGGCAAAAACTGGAAGCCTTCCCTTTGAAAACTGGTACAAGACAGGGATGCCCTCTCTCACCACTCCTATTCAACATAGTGTTGGAAGTTCTGGCCAGGGCAATTAGGCAGGAGAAGGAAATAAAGGGTATTCAATTAGGACAAGAGGAAGTCAAATTGTCCCTGTTTGCAGACGACATGATTGTATATCTAGAAAACCCCATTGTCTCAGCCCAAAATCTCCTCAAGCTGATAAGCAACTTGAGCAAAGTCTCAGCATACAAAATCAATGTACAAAAATCACAAGCATTCTTATACACCAACAACAGACAGAGAGCCAAATCATGAGTGAACTCCCATTCACAATTGCTTCAAAGAGAATAAAATACCTAGGAATCCAACTTACAAGGGATGTGAAGGACCTCTTCAAGGAGAACTATAAACCACTGCTCAAGGAAATAAAAGAGGATACAAACAAATGGAAGAACATTCCATGCTCATGGGTAGGAAGAATCAATATCGTGAAAATGGCCATACTGCCCAAGGTAATTTACAGATTCAATGCCATCCCCATTAAGCTACCAATGACTTTCTTCACAGAATTGGAAAAAACTACTTAAAAGTTCATATGGAACCAAAAAAGAGCCCGCATCGCCAAGTCAATCCTAAGCCAAAAGAACAAAGCTGGAGGCATCACACTACCTGACTTCAAACTATACTACAAGGCTACAGTAACCAAAACAGCATGGTACTGGTACCAAAACAGAGATATAGATCAATGGAACAGAACAGAGCCCTCAGAAATAACGCTGCATATCTACAACTATCTGATCTTTGACAAACTTGACAAAAACAAGCAATGGGGAAAGGATTCCCTATTTAATAAATGGTGCTGGGAAAACTGGCTAGCCATATGTAGAAAGCTGAAACTGGATCCCTTCCTTACACCTTATACAAAAATCAATTGAAGATGGATTAAAGACTTAAACGTTAGACGTAAAACCATAAAAACCCTAGAAGAAAACCTAGGCATTACCATTCAGGACATAGGCATGGGCAAGGACTTCACGTCTAAAACACCAAAAGCAATGACAACAAAAGACAAAATTGACAAATGGGATCTAATTAAACTAAAGAGCTTCTGCACAGCAAAAGAAACTACCATCAGAGTGAATAGGCAACCTACAACATGGGAGAAAATTTTCGCAACCTACTCATCTGACAAAGGGCTAATATCCAGAATCTACAATGAACTCAAACAAATTTACAAGAAAAAAACAAACAACCCCATGAAAAAGTGGGCAAAGGACATGAACAGACACTTCTCAAAAGAAGACATTTATGCAGCCAAAAAACACATGAAAAAATGCTCATCATCACTGGCCATCAGAGAAATGCAAATCAAAACCACAATGAGATACCATCTCACACCAGTTAGAATGGCAATCATTAAAAAGTCAGGAAACAACAGGTGCTGGAGAGGATGTGGAGAAATAGGAACACTTTTACACTGTTGGTGGGACTGTAAGCTAGTTCAACCATTGTGGAAGTCAGTGTGGCGATTCCTCAGGGATCTAGAACTGGAAATACCATTTGACCCAGCCATCCCATTATTAGGTATATACCCAAAGGACTATAAATCATGCTGCTATAAAGACACATGCACAGGTATGTTTATTGCGGCATTATTCACAATAGCAAAGACTTGGAACGAACCCAAATGTCCAACAATGATAGACTGGATTAAGAAAATGTGGCACATATACACCATGGAATACTATGCAACCATAAAAAATGATGAGTTCATGTCCTTTGTAAGGACATGGATGAAATTGTAAATCATCATTCTCAGTAAACTATCGCAAGAACAAAAAACCAAACACCGCATATTCTCACTCATAGGTGGGAATTGAACAATGAGATCACATGGACACAGGAAGGGGAATATCACACTCTGGGGACTGTTGTGGGGTGGCCGGAGGGGGGAGGGATAGCATCGGGAGATATACCTAATGCTAGATGACGAGTTAGTGGGTGCAGCGCACCAGCATGGCACATGTATAGATATGTAACTAACCTGCACAATGTGCACATGTACCCTAAAACTTAAAGTATAATAAAAAAACAAAACAAAAAAAAAAAAAAGAAGAAGACAAACAAACAGTCTTGCAGCGTGAGCAACAATGTACTAGAAAAACCAGGAGCGTGTGTTAACATGAAAACCAAGTGAGGAATGCTTTTCAGGAAGTAAGGTAGGGTCAACTTAATCAAATGCTACTTAATAAAAAAAAACAGAACTGATCATTAGCATTAGCAATGTAGGGCCAACAGTGACCCCGGCCAGAGCAGTTTCAGTGTGAAGACGATATGGAGGCAATATATTGATTGGAGTGTGTTCTGGATTGAATTGTGTCCCTCAAAAAGATGTTAAAATGCTAACATCCAGTGTCTGTGAATGTGGCTTTATTTGGAAATGGTGTCTTTGCAGATGATCAAGTTAAGACGAGGGCATTAGAATAGGCCGTAATACAACAGGACTGTGTTCTTATTGAACAGAGAGACAGACACACATATAGGGAAGAAATGTGAAGACATAGATAGGGAGAATGCCATCTTTATAAGCCAAGGAACACCTGAGGCTACCAGAAGCTAGGAGAGAAGCATGGAACAGATTCCCCCTAATAGCCTTCTAGAGAAGCCAATGCTGCCATTACATCGGTCTCTGACTTCCAGCTACCGGAACTGTGAGACAATAAACTTCTGTTTTTTAAGCCATCCAGTTGGAGGCACTTTGTTACCACCCCCAAGAAACATCCCAAGAAGCTAAAACAGAGCACATGTAAGAAAGTTTGAAAGAGGAATTGGTAACATATTACAGTCCACACGTGGCAAATTTATAGGTATGGTTACAGAAGAAATTATTCACATGGTCTCTAGGCCCTTCACTGCAAGCATTTTCAATCCATTCATTTTCCAATAATTGTTTATTGATTGACAGTTATATACATTCAGCTTTGATAAATGCTGCAGTAGAGAGCTGAATTGCATGACCATGTTATGAGGCCCTCAGGGACTTAGAAACTTTTCTGTATTTTTCTATTTACGATCCATTAAAAAAGTAACATCCTGCTTTCTGTGTATCCCCCCACCCCGACCCTACCAAGTCCCCTACTCTCTGACTCTGTCTCTTGCCTCTCTTTCCTTCACTCTGTTCTTAAATTACATCAGGTTTCATGCACGTGATGCTTTCTCTGACTAAAATGTTCTTATGCCAGGTACTACGTGGCTTCCTCTCTCCCTCCCTTCCTTTAGGCCTTAATTCAAATGGCATATTCACGGTGAGGTCTGCCCCTACCAGGGCCTACCAAAAATAATAACTTCCCTTCCCCTTCCAACCATGGGAATATAAGCAGGTAGAAATAGAAACAAATCAGTAGTAGAAGACTACAGGCAAGACAGAACAAATATACAGAGAGAAGTAATTATATGATATACATAGCAGCTAGATAGAATAAATGAGTAAATGTAATACATATATTTCAGTACATACATACATATATGTGAATGTATATACACATATAAATATATATTATAATTATATAATTATATATTTACTAGTATTAATATAAATTATATATTATATTTATTAAAATATAAGATACATTAATACTATTATATAATGTATTTTATATAAATAATTATATTATATTATTATAATATAATTATATATTATATGTATTAATATATGTATGTGTATATACATTCATATATATTACATGTAATGTATGTACTGAAATCTAAAGCTATTTTCTTTTCAAGTCCTCAGAATGCGTACACACACACACACACACACACACACACACACACACACATATTGTATATTAGGCCACAAAATGAATCTTAGTAAAATTTTCCTCCCCTGCCAGATTCTATGTACCAAATAGATTGCTGGGGAGTGTGCAGTAGGTACCAGCTACCAGGAAGGTAGCGCTTTGTGATCGCAACAGCAGCAGCTCCCTTGTAACTACAAATTGAGAAGAGCAGGAACTTGACCAAGTTCTGTGTGTTTTTCCTGAAGCTCCATATTCTCCAGGTACCCAGACCAGTAAAACATAGCTACAGCAGTGAAAAGGGAGGCTTCATTAAACAGTTACAAAATCTTGGTTTTTTTTTAGTGAACTATATTAATTAGTGCTGAATGCTGGAAAGTAATTGCTTTGCATCTTGTTTTTTTTTAACCTTAAACTTGTCAGATTGTTGCTCTAGAATTAACATTATAAATTAGAAATGCTGATAAAATAGAAATCCTTAAAAAAATTAGTTAATAAAACTTGGTTTACAATGTTAGGTGATATCCCTTCATCTTGACTGAAAAAAAAAATATTGACAAAGCTCTGACCTTTTCTTCCTGTTGCCATAATGCCCCTAAGAAACCAGATCTATTGCTTTAGTGATTTTCAAAAACATTTTTAAAAATATAATAAATAGATTAGTAGAAAATATATTTGGTTATCCCAGACATTTACAAATTTGTAACCCATAGACCAACACAGGGATAAATCTGTCAAATTAGCGCTGCCACTCATCAAACACAAGACAGGTTTTAGAGAAATCGATATCTGGAGGAAGAAAATTCCAAACTCCGTTACCACATGAAACTTTTTCTAGAAACAGGAAAGTTTCCTTTTGCTATAATTTGCAGTCATATTTGTGGCTTAGAAAATAACTAATTTTTTTACAATAGTATGTAACTTGTATGTAAACATAGCAATGGTTTTTAATATCTTTTTTTATGTGCTGAGGACTTGATTCCTTCCATTGCAGAAGAGGTCACATGGTAAACAGGCTGCACATATTATAAGGTTATATTACTGAGTGGTGGCCAGGATGCTTATTTCACCCTTGAGTCTTTCTGTGTTATTTTGGTCCTTCATCCCTATCATCAATTCTAGTCAGCAGGTTTTTGTCCTTCTCCCTAGGTAGTAAGCTGACCAGAGAATAATCATTTTAAGCAAAGATCAAATTTAGTTGGAACTTAAATCACATCTGCCACTGTTGTCTAAACCATAATGGTATAGGTTAGCCACAAAGAGTTGTAATTCAGCTTTTGAAGCTTGTCAGTTTATTTTTGGAATAAACTAGAAAGTTAATCACAAGTATATTTATGGGTACAATAATATATAGTTGCATGTCACAACATTTTAAATTGTATTTTGTTAAGAAAAGAACACTAGTTTTTGTTTGTTCATTTTTTTCTTAAGAATAATACTACTTATCTATTTGTACATAGAAAAATGTAAATGGGATGAAGGAAATTTTTTGAATAATAATCTTCCCACTGAGTGACAAATCTTAAAAGAATTGGGCTTGTGTCTATAAATTTTTAAATCAATAAAACCAATGAGCTCTTCTCATTTATGGAAACATGCAACTGCTGCACTGAATTCATACTTTATAAAAAATTCATATTCTAATGATATTAGAAATGAAGAGATCAGTTAGTTGCTTAAACCCTGATCATGTGTCAGGCACTATTCTAGATGCTGGGGGTTAGAGCAGAAAGGTAGATTTCTTGTCCTCACGGGGCTTGCCTTCAAGTGGCAGAAACAAAGTAAATATGCACACAACTATATGAGAGAGATGATATATTAAAAATGACTATGAAGAAAATTAAAGACATGCTAAGGAGTGACTGACAGCTGCTTATTCAGACAGCTGATTTGAGGAAGGGTAGTGGGTAAAGGCCTATCAAAGGGAATTATATTTGAATTAATACTTCAATGATGAGAAGACAGCAAAATGAAATAATCTGTGAGAATTACATTTCAAATCAAAAAAAAAAAAAGAACCAGGATAAAACTACCTAATTACTCTGAATTTACAATCACTCCAGTCAGAACTCTTAAGTAATGATTGTACCCTAATTGAAATGCAACATTGAAACCTTAAGTTGGAGACATTTACCTGATTGATTGATAAAGAAATATCATTAAATATCTAGCAAGTATTTTCTTTATGTTACAGGTATTAGATCCATAAGAGTCTATGGTTTTTAAGGGGAGAAAATAAAGTATATCCTCAGAAGCTATAGAAAGCGTGAAACCAACAGGCCCCAAAGCAGTATAAACACAGAACCGAGTTTAACAGTATTTACAAAGTCTAGGAAAGTTAAAAGGAAAGAAAAAGAAGGAGGAGAAGAAGGAAGAGGAAGGAGAAAAATAAAAGTTGAAAATTAGAGATAGGAAAAGGATAAACATGAAATGTATATTTTCAAGAATTAAGCAATTGTAACAATTTGAGAGATTCCTGGAGGATGAGAAGAGCTCAATCTAGACACTATAAACTTTATATTTGCAGATCTGATTTAAGGTAGAGATTATCAAACAGTAAATAAAATATTATTTTGGGGGGTTTCAAAACTCTTCATTTTATGAGAAATCTGTAATGTTTTTCTGGGTTTTTGTTTTGAAAGAGAATAGGATAATTGGTGCACAGAAAAAATAAAAATAAGTGAGTGAAAGATTATATAAGTAGTAATGAAAACTAGAGAGAGGTACTGAAATAAACAAACTTTTAAAATTTGAGTGGTTAAAATGTTTGTTTTCAATTTTGAAACCAAAAGAGAAAAATATGATTAAAATATGGTCAATTACATGACGACATTTTCAAAAAGGAGGAAGTAACTTCATCCTTTAAGAAAGGCCAAACTTTTCTAAACACCAAAGTTTAAAGGACTACTTTAATTCTTAATTTTTTTCAGTAATACTACAAGGGTCAATATACTCGACACTCATTCCTTTAATAAAAAAGGTGAAGTATTTCATCTGGATCTTCTTACAATATTCTGTTTCATATGCTTATTCTTATGATACAGATAAAAGTCAAGGACATAATATAAAATGCAACATACTCAAATAATTTTCTGTAAAACTGAAATATTATACTGGAAATACTTGATTTTTTAATTGTCAGGCTTACTAAAGGAGAGTGAGAAGATTGTAAGGACTGCACATCTTTCAGAAATTTCCCCTAAATTCTACCTTATTAGTGAGATTTTGATCAAAACTTGAGAGAAAACATCTTAGTCTCTTCGGAAAAAAAAAAAAAAGACTTCAATGGTTAATATTTTGAGTTGTGAGTTAAAGTTGGAAAGATATAGCTTGTAAACATTACATAAATTTCCAATAAAATAAACATTACTTGGTGAAAAGTTAGGAATCTAATCAAAATTCTCATTTAGAACGAAGTATCATCCATTTCTACTTGAGCTTAGTCCCTAGTTAAAGCCAGAATTTCCTTAAATCATCCTCAGTTGAATACAGTATATTAACAAATTGTCTAGTATCTCTAAAATTATCCACAGGAAAGCGATGATTAAATAATTTTATTCCAGTAAACATTTTTGTAGCTTCACCATGAGAAGTTGTAAAATCTCCGTGGAATGTTGGCTTTGAACACACACCATGCTAGTGGACCTATCTTGGTAAATTAATTGCAAAATATTCTTCCAATAACTAGTCAAATCTCCAATAATTGTGTATGAAATCAACAATAATTTTGGAATATAATATCAAATATAATAATAAGGATAAATACTGAAGACATTTTGGTATTAAATTAGTTTTTATTATGCATTATTTTGAAAATAACAAATTATTTTTAATAATAATTTCAAAAAAATTATGACCAATATACTTATAATACCAGAATTGAATCCATTCAGACCATCTAATAGTCATTAAATCTGCAAATTTACGCTAAAAGCTATAGTGGTCATACCATATTTCACTTGATATTGTTATCTGATCTATCAGGAGATTTTTACTGGTAAGGCTGTTGCAAGGATATTAGAATATGAGTTTCAGATACAGCTACATGAACATCAGTAAGTTAATATTTCACATATAACCAATTGTTTTTATATTCAATATCTAATACTTCATATACTTCATAAAATTATAGTGATCATAGAAAGTATTAATAGTAGTCATTTGCTTTTTTTGTACAAAATATTGCACCTTGAAACCCCAACATAGTAAGAAGGAAGATAGCACAAATATTGATGGAATGAACAGTTGATGATAGATGGTAGGACTATGGATGAAAATTATGGCAAATGGTAGAAATATGATCCAAATATGAGCCAAACCTCATTGGAGTCAATCACAAGGTGGCTGGCCTCTTCAGAGTGATCGGCCTTTAATCTTTTAGAAACAAGTTAACAGAGAAGGACCATATTCCTTGGGATTTATTAAGATAAAATATTTAATAATTGTTATTGCCTGTGGCATTTATTGAATGCAAACCACGGATAAAGCATTTCACGTAAATTCTCATTTATCTTCATCAAACAGTTTCAACATAAGCATTACTATACTCTTGTTACAAGTGTATAAACCTATTTCCAAAAGTTAATTTGTTGAAACTCTTTGAATCAATATTGCATCAGGGATTGGATGTTTGGAGGATTCATATAGGGAGGTTATAAAGGAAGAAAAGCGGGCCTATCAGTTAGCTATCGTTAGCTATTATTGTTATGTAATAAACCATCCAAATCTTCAGTGGCTTAAAATGACATTTTTCATAGTTCCAGTGGTTGGGCTTGGCTGATCTCTTTTGAAACATCACTCTTGTGTAGGCTAACTAGGGAATTTATCAAATGGAGACATTCCCCAAGAATGTAAAAATATATTTATTCTTTACCAAAAGAAGATGTACAGATGACAAATAAGCACATGGAAAGATGTTCAACATCATCAGACATTAAGGAAATGCAAATTAAAACCACAATGAGATCACTACATATGTATCAGAGTGGCTAAAATGAAAAATAGTGACAACACCAAATGCTGGCAAGGGTACAGAGACACTGGATACCTCCTACATCATTGGTGGAAATGTAAAGGGTACAGCCACTCTTTCTTCTTTTTTTTATTTTTTTATTTTTTGAGACAGAGTCTCAGTCTCGCTGTTGCCCAGGCTGAAGTGCAGTGGTGCAGTCATGGCCCCCTGCAGCCTTGAATTTGCCCAGGCTCAGATGATTCGCCTATCTTAGCCTCCCAAGTAGCTAGGACTAAAGGCTTGCGCCACATGCCGAGCTAATTTTTTTTTGTTTTTTTATAGTGAAGTTGTTTTGCCAGGCTGCTCAGGCTAGTCTTAAACAACTTGGGCTCAAGTGATCCGCCTGCCTCAGCCTCCCAAAGTGATGGGAGCCACCTCGCTCAGCCAGTAATCTTTTTTAAAACAACAACTCAACTAAACTAAAACTGCAACTACCATATGACTTGACAATTCTACTCCTGGGTGTTCATCACAGAGAAAGGAAAATTTATAGTCACACAAAAACCTGTATATGAAGGTGTGTGACAGTTTTATTTGTAATAACCAAAAACTGGAAACAGCCCACATGGTCTTAAACAGATAAATGGTTGAACAAACTGTGGTACATTCATACATTAGAATTGTACTTGGAAAAAAAGCAAATAAACTATGAATATGCCAATATCTTATATGAATCTCTAGGGAAACATGCTGAGAGAAAATGTAGAAATGGTTGTAAAAGAACATCATGAGAGATCCTGGAAATGTAAATGGTACAGTCATTCTTTCTGAAAAAAGGATCAGTAATCATTACCACTAATCTTAGATAACTGTTTACGTACTTAATACACACATAACTGTTACATACAAAATTATAAAAGATCCCAGTGGTTTTGGAACTGTACAGTATCATAAGTGAAGAGATGCTGGTGGTTTTGGAACAGTACAGTATCTTGAATGTGGTGGTGTACATGAGAATAGACAAAGGTAATAAAATTGTATTGAACTTAGTACACATACGGGCATAGCTTCCAACCAACTGCAAATAAAACTGGGAAGGTATGAATAAGATTAGTGGATTTTATCAATGTCAATAGCCTGGTTGTAATATAATATCACATATAGTTTTATAAAATGTTACCTTTAGGGAAAACTGAGAAAAGTGTACACAGTGTATTATTTCTATAGTGACATGGGAAACTAAAATTTTCTCAATTTTTTAATTAAAAATGCATTTATTGATATTTAGAAAATAAAAATTTTAAAATGCAGAAATCAATAAACAAATCTAACAATACGTAAAATAAAGTAAAACATCTAGAAAACAAAACATGATCTTGTAAGAATACAAGGACAAATACAAATTATTGGTAGAATTTTAAAGTAAAATTTAAATAAGATTTATTTCTAAAACACAACACAAAACAAAAAATATTTAAAACCTAAGTAAACTTTAAAAATTTTAGTGCGTTGGTTTTATTAGTTAATTATTTTAACTTATGTTTATTATTTATTATTCTAAAATAAGTAAACTTTATTATTTCACTAACTTATTTTTACAAATAAATTTAATAATACCAATAATAAAATTTATACAGTCATGAGTCACTTAGCAATGAGGATACATTCTGAGAAATGCACCCTGTGGGCAATTTCCTTGTGCTAACATCACAAAGTGTAAACAATCCTAGATGGTATAGCCTACTGCACACCTAGGCTATGTGGTATAGACTATTGCTACTAGGCTACAAACCGGTACAACATGTTACTATACTGAACACTGTAGGCAATTGTAACACAATAGCAAATATTTGTGTATCTAAACATATAAAAGATAAAGTAAAAATATGATATAAAAGATTTAAAAGGATACGCCTTTGTATTTTAATTTTTTTATTTTTAAAAATATTTTATTTTAGTTTCAGGGGTACATAAGCAGATATGTTCTATAGATAAATTGCATGTCACAGAGGTTTCATGTACATATTATTTCACTACCCAGGTAATAAGCATTGTACCCAATAGGTAGTGTTTTGATCCTCACTCTATTCCCACCCTGCACCCTCAAGTAGGCCCTGGTGTCTATTTTTCCCGCCTTTGTGTCCATGAGTATTCAATGTTTAGCTCTCACGTACAAGTGAGAACATGGGGTATTTGCTTTTTTGTTCTTGTATTAGTTTGCTTAAGATAATGGCCTCCAGCTCCAACCATGTTGCTGCAAAGGACATTATCTCATTCTTTTTCTATGGCTTCATAGTATTCCCAGGTGTATATGTGCCATATTTTCTTTATCTAGTCTACCATTGATGAGCATTTAGGTTGATTCCATGTCTTTCCTATTTTGAATAGTGCTGCGATAAACTTATTAGTAATGTATCTTTATGGTAGAACAACTTATATTTCTTTGGGTATAATGGCCTTGCTTGGTCAAATGGTAGTCCTGTTTTAAATTCTTTGAGAAATCACCAAACTGCTTTCCACAATGCCTGAACTAACTTACATTCCCATCAGCAGTGTATAAGTGTTCTCTTTTATTGACAGCTTTGCTAGGGTCTGTTATTTTTTGGCATTTTAATAATAGCCATTCTGACTGGTGCGAGATGGTATCTCGTGGTTTTGATTTGTATTTCTCTAATCATTAGTGATATTAAGCACTTTTTCATATGTTTGTTGGTCACATATATGTCTCCTTTTGAAAAGTGCCTGTTCATGTCCTTTGCCCATTCTAGGCATAGGCCCTGGCAAGTATTTCATGATGAAGATGCCAAACAAAATTGCAACAAAACTAAAAATAGACAAATGGGGCCTAATTAAACTACAGAGCTTCTGCCTAGCAAAAGAAACTATCAATAGGGTAAGCAGACAATCTGCAGAATGGGAAAAGAAATTTGCAAACTGTGCCTCTGACAAAAGTCTAATATACAGAATCTATAAGGAATTTAAACAAATGAACAAATATAGTACACCTTTATGGGGCACTTACCATGCATGGGGCTTGCAGGACTGAAAGTTGCCCTGGGTGAGTCAGTGAGCGAGTGGTGAGTGAATGTCAAGGCCTAAGACATTACTGTACATTTCTGTAAACTTTATAAACACTGTACATTTAAGCTACACTAAAATTATTAAAATATTCTTTCTTCAATAGTAAAATAACTTTAGTAGCTTACTGTAACTATTTACCTTATAAACTTTTAAATTTTTATTAACTTTTTGTCTCTTTTGTAATAACACAGTTTAAAACACATGTTGTACAACTGTGCAAAAGTATTTTCTTTTAAAAATATCTTTATTATATAAGGTGTTTGTTTGTTTTTAGAGATGAAGTCTCACTGTGTTGCCCAGTCTGGTCTCAAACTTCTGGCCTCAAGATATCACCCAACTTTGGCCTCTTAAAGTGTTGATTACATGCATAAGCCATCACAAGGGGCAAGTTTATTTTTTCTATTAAATTTTTTTAAATGTTTTGTTAAGATACAAACACATACATTAATCTAGGCCCGCACTCGGTCAAAATCATCAATATCACTGTTTTCTACCCCAACATTTTGTCCCACTGAAAGGCCTTCATGGACAACAGGCATAGAGCTGTCAATCTCCTTCCTTCTTCTGGAGTGCTTAATGAAGTACCTGCTGTTTTACAGTTAATGTTTTTTTTGTTTTGTTTTTCAGATAAATGTAAGAAGTGCACTCTAAATTAATAAAAAGTATAGGAAATACATAAACCAATACATAGCCATTTGTCATCATCATGAATTATGTACTGTACATAATTGTATGTGCTATACTTTTATGCAACTGACAGCCCAGTAGGTTTGTTTATACCAGCATCACCACAAACACATGATTAATGCATTGAGCTGCAATGTTATGATGGCTTCAGTGTCACTAGATGATAATTTATTTTATTTATTTGCTTAATGTTTGCCTAACTACTTTACATGTATTATCTTATTTAATGCTTACAACAATCTGATAAGTAATTTAAATTACATTCACTCCTATTTGAAGATGAGTTCAAATCAAGAGAGGTTATTTAACTTGCACAAAGTAATCTTATAGATGAGAAAAATGTTTATATGGAAAAGTTAAGTATAATTGGTTTATGTATAAACATATAGATGGATGCTACACTGTAAATTCTTAGCACTTTGTATGCATACTTAAGTTTGTGTATAAAGAAATAAAACCACAAGTACTGTCTTACAAAATACTTATTTCCACTCAGAAATATTATATCCTTATTTCTCATGTTTTAAATGGTTTCGAGGAGATATTTTATGTATGCCTTAACCCACATAAATGTACCACCTACAGTAGTCCTCCCTTATCCACAGTTTTGCCTTCTGTGTTTTTAGTTACTCTAAGTCAACTGTAATCTAAAAATCTTAAATGAAACATTTTAGTAATAAACAAATCATCAATTTGAGATTGCACGCTGTCTTGAATAACATGATGAAATCTACCTGCGATGTGAATCACTCTTTTAGATGGTTTATCCCTGTTTTAGACACTTCTAGTCCGTAGTCACTTAGTAGCATCTTGGTTATCAGATTGACTTTGGAGGTATCATAGTGTTTGTGTTCAGTTAACCCTTGTCTTACTTGATAATGGCTCCAAAGGGCAAGAGTACTGTGACTAATTTAAAAACTAAACTTTATCATAGGTATGTATGTGTAGGAAAAATATCGTGTTACAGGATACTTGGGGTGTCGTTTCACCAGCTGAAAACCTTTGTGGCTGGTGGCATTTTGCCTGAGTTTTGCACTGGCCCACTGGGCTTATTCTGCCACTTAGCCTGGCAGGCTGAGCTCGGATTGCACTTCTGGCCTGGATCCCACGCCTGCCAAGGGCAAGCCAGGCAGGGAGCAGCAAGGGGTGTGTGAGCGAGCTTGGGGTTCATTCACTGCACACAGCCAGGCATGCCGGCTGCAGCAGGGCAGACAGCTCCAGACGCTGGCACAGGCACTGGCTCCCTGCAAGGCTGCAGCTAGACCATGTATACCATAAGCAGCTTCCATGGCTGACACCAGGGAATGTGGTGGTACCCGGAAGAGATCCCTAAAGAGAGTGTCACAGCAGATCCCTAAAGAGAGTGTCACAGCCCTGGCTCGAGGAGCTCCTAGGTCAGGGCTTCCCAAAGGGCTGCAGCTCTTCTCTCCTCTCTTCTCTCCATCTTGTTGCCTGAAATGTGGTGAGCAAGAGGCATGTTTCAGCCCTGTTTGTGTTACAGCTCGTTCGGCCCTGCCATTCGGTGGGTCCCACGTACTTGTCCTGCTTCCAGGAAGAATGCGATACACAGACAACTGGAGGGTAAGCAAGACCAAGACAGGCTTTATCGAGTGCTAGAAGAGCTCACAGGGGACCTACAGTGGGTAGCTCTTCTCTGCAGCCAGGGTATTCCAATGAGTGTTCAGCTCTTAGCAGAGAGAGTAACTCCTCTCTGCTATGCAGGTCATCCTGATGATTGTTCAGCTCTCAGCAGTGAGGGTAGCTCCTCTCTGCAGTCAGGTTGTCCCGAGTGTCCAGCTCTCAGCAGAGAAGGTAGCACCTATGTGCAGGCAGGTTGTCCTGTCAACTATTCTGGTCTGGCTAAGTTCAAGGCTTTTCATGGGCCTCAGAGGGGAGGAAGTGTATGCTGATTGATTCAAGGGTAGCCATGGGTGGGCTCAGAAAAAGCACAAGTTTCCACTCCAGTCCACCAGAGTGGCAGCCCAGGCCTCAGGCTTCAGGCCCTCCCCAGCTTGAAGATGGGGCTTCACCAGGAATCCAACCCCTCTGCCCAGAAGCCTGTCTGCCTCCTTCTGCTGTTCATGCCACCCAGGCTGTTCTTGCCAAGAGGCACCTGCAGGCCAGTGCTGAGCTGCCCTCAGTGCCCCCTTTAGTCTCCCTCCCATGGTCGTTGGTGCCCAAAGTCCTGAGGGTGCTGAGGAAGAAGGGGGTTGGTGTGTCAGCACTGCCCCAAGCGTGTGCACACCTAGACAGATTGTGACAATGCCTGGGCTCAGTCTCAACTTTGCTCCATGATTACAGTGGGTGCTGACATTGGAGAGAAGCCAGAAAGTAGGGGCAGGCACTTGGAGCCTGTAGGTGCTGGGGAAGCCTTCCTGCACCCCCAGAATGTGGAGATGCCTGGGTCTGCGGCTGCAACTTGGGCAGCTGCAGCTGCACCTGGGAGGGTGGAGCTCCTGCCTGATCCTGACTACCAAGAGCATAGGGTGCCCAGGTCACGGCCACAACTTGGGTGGCTCCAGTTGTGTCTGAGAAGCTCCCACTGCACCAACTTGAAAGGGGCAGCAAGCTCCCACTTGTCCCTGGCTCCCACCAGCTCAGTCAAGCATGTGGAGCATGCAGCCCTGGCCTTGCTTCCTCTCTGTTTTCCCTGCAGCAGCAGTGGGTGAGGTGCAGATGGCACCTCACAAATTAATCTGATGCTCCCAAGGCCTGCCCTGTGAGTCCCGGGATGCAGCAGGGAATGAAGTTGAGGCCTCAAAGGAGGCTCTGGGCCTGGGAGTGGGTCCTGCCTGGCCATGCAAGAGTGGAGGTGGCACAGTTTACTGCCTCAGGGATGCAGGGCAAAGGGGACCCACTGCTGCTCCAGCAGCTGTTTCTGCCACCACTGCCCGTGTCTCCCTGCTTCAGCCAGTGTGATGGCAGCAGCCACTCCAGATGGCCCGCTGCTGCCATCAATAATATATAGAGGGTTCAGTACTATTTGCAGTTTTAGGAATCCACTGTGGTTCTTGAAACACATACCTTGAGGATACGGGAAGATTGCTGTAAATTGAATTATTTATTGGTGGGTGGTTATATTATTATTTTCCTTCTCTGTATCTCCTTACCTCTCTTTCTTCTGGACTCCCTCTTTTTTCCTCCCTCCCCTCCTTCCTCCCCCAACTTCTTTCTTTCTTTCTTTCATTTGTACTGTGTTCTTTCTCTGAAATTGTGAATGGCACTGCAGTTAGCCCTGACATCTGTCTTCTCCCTTTCTTTCTCTCCTATCTTGGCAATACTAGTTGTGGAAGAATAATGGATATGAATCATGTGAATAGCCCTGACCACTAATCAGTTACTTTTAGATGTCAAATTGACTGAATTTAGGGATACTTAGAATGGCTGATGAGGCATTGTTCCTAGGTGTGTTCATGAGAGTGTTTTGGGAGATTGACAAGCAATTTCATGGACTGAGTGGGGAAAATCTGCCCCAATATGGGAGGGCATCAATCAGCTGGAGGCCCAGACAGAACAAAAAGGTGGAAGAATGGTAAATTCTCTCTCTCTCTTTCTCTCTCTCCCTTACAGTGCTAGATACCTTCTTCTGCTGTTCTTGCACATCAGAACTCCAGATTCTTCAGTCTGGATTCTGCACCTTGCATCAGTGGCCTCTAAGGGCTCTCAAGCTTTCAATTTCAGACTGAGAGATCACCAGCTTTCTTGGTTCTGAGGCTTTCCAAGCTGGATTGAACAATACTATGGGCTTCTCTAGTTCTCTAACTTGCACATGTCCTATTGAGGGACTTCTTAGCCTCCAATATCATCTGAGCCAATTCTCCTAATAAACACCCTCTGATATAGCTATATCATCTATGTGTGTATCTATAACTATCTATATATCCATTGGTTCTGTCTCTCTGAAAACTCTGACTAATGCAGCAGGAGAGGTAGTGGCCACCTTTCTCAGTCCAGAATTTCCAGTTTCTAAGACTTTCAATCAATGATGGCAGAGAAAAAAACACATACTACAATGTAATTTGCAACTACGCCTCATGGCTTATTATATAACATTGACATTAATCAAAACCAGCAGGAAAAGCACTAGGTGAGTTCTGTGAGCAAGAACTCTCAAACAAACACATTGTAAATGGTTTCCTTATTCTTGTAGCATATTTTTCACCCTTGGTACAGTCCTTTGGCTGTGGTACAATAATTTCAAAATTTTTCTGCCAACAATTCCCATGAGGTGTAGATACTGGGACTATATTTGGCCTCACTAATAATTATTCTTCACTTCATTTGCATGTGTTTTTATTATAACTTTATTCCATAAATTAAATTTCTGTATTTCAAATTTGATTGATAAGTTTAATTCTATCTTGTTAGCTTTCGACTATCTTCTTTTCTTCCCTTAATGATGCACTTAAACAATGTGCATCTTTCCATACACCTGCTTCTTGTCTTTCTGTTCTCTCCTGCTGTCACTCACTTGCCTTGTTTTGCACTTTTTCTTTCCTCTCCATAAGATCTGTATCTTTTTTATATCTGGTTGACATTAATAGATTCCTGTAAATCTGCAGTTTAACTGTGTTCATTTATACCACTAATATTAACGTCTTTCTTTTCTTCTATTCAGTGAATTTGCTTTTGCTCCTTAAATTCCACTCTCAACAATTGCCTGGGAATAAAATCCTTTACATGAATAACTCTGTGAAAGAATATGAAACGTATGGAGACCTTTGATGCACATTGCCAATTACATTAAAAAAAGGACAGCATAGTGGTCAATAGCACTGGCTCCAGACCATGGTAACTGTATTTGAATCCTGATTCCTGTATTTGTTAGCAATGTGACTTAAGGAAAGTTACTGAACTTCTCTAACTGTCAATTTTCTCATCTTTAACGTGTGAGTAATAATAGAAGCTACCACATACGGTTGCTGTTAAGATTATATGAATTGATACATGTAACTAGAACAATGCCCAGCATAAATTTGAGTGGTTATTATTATAATTTCTGTTTCTAAGACAATATCCGTTTATTATTTCAAGAAGAGTTAATTATTTCATGTACCTTCTTACAATGCTTATCTCTTAACAAAGTATTTCTAAATTTACAAAAAAAACCTTCTTTTTTAAAATTTATTTTTCAAAGAAAAGTGTTAACAGCAGCCCTGTAATCTCTTCCATCCTCGAGGCAGATAAACACCAGGGAATAAATAGCCTAGAGGAGATCTACTTATAAACAAGCTGATGACTTTAACTCATCTCATAAACATGTTAATGGTTCTTATTAGGGGAAAGATACTAGAGTCCTCATGTATAAAATATTTTGAGAAAGATATACCTAGTCATTCTAGACTCCTCACTGTAAATAATTCTGAACTTCGTGGATTCATGCAACGTGGCTAATTAGAGAACAGAAGCATCTTTGTAGAAACCAGCTTCTATTTATGTAATCAACAGGGTATAAATCATAACTGTTCAGAAAGGAAAATGACTTCTTTTTCTAACCAGTATTTATCCTTATCTTTCTCATAATCCTCACTGCTAATCTAGAACCAAAATGTTTTCCCAATGTGAGTAAATAGAGGTGACTTTAAAAGCTGCATTTAAAGATTTCAGAATACAAGAGAAATCCCTGATGTATACATGATGTTTGTTTATCTCTTTTGAATCACTAGATATGTTATATGTTGATATATGGTGTGAGTGTGTGTGTTTGTGTGTGTACATATGTTTGTGTGTGCATATGTATGTTTATATGTTTAGATATGTCAATGATATAAGTATAAAATTATATATCTATGTGATAAATATATAAAAATTATATTTTATCATGATTTTATATATAATCATATATGATTATACACATATATATCTATAGAATCATATATAAATATATGTAAATTGCCTAATTCTGATATGGCAATTCAACCTTTTGTGATAAAAGAAATGTGTATTTGTTTTATTGTGTTTTATTTCTTTGTTATTTGTAAACCATCTATCATAAGCTGTCAATGAACACCTTAGGCAGTAAATATCAGGAATTTGATTAAGTGTGTGATCTAAGGTAGGCTTCACCTATAAAGCATTTGTTATTTCTACTTACCATAAAATATGGTAAGTTTAGTATGTCTTTATGACTAACATTCTCTGAAATCAAGTGTTCTAATCATAATGCATGTAACAGTCATAGATTGTTACTGATTTCTGAGTTATCTTCACGTGGCCATAATTTTGAACAGTTCTTTCTTGTTTTTGTTTCTCTATTTTTCATGATATATCAATATAAATTTAGCCACATTTTTGTAGCTTTGTCTCGTTTGAAAGCAGCTCATTGTCTTAGTCTTATATAAATGATTTTTTTTTCATGTGGCATCATGACATCTTTCTGTCCCTACTCTCTGAATATAGATACAAAAAACTGATACAGGTCAGACTGAGAGGAGCTTCTAAGAATGATGCAGGATTCTGGGAAAATCCATCCGACTCTGGTAGAGGAAACAACGAGTTAATGCCAAATATGACACCCTTAAAAGCATTACATAAATAGAGGCAACCAAAAAGTAATCAACATATGTCAAAAGTAGAGACAACTAATGCACTATGTAGACAAATATAGTGATGTCTTTTATGGATCCTTTTTGAAAAGGAGAAAATGCAGCAGAATCTCTCTTCTCCAAGTCTTAGGTACCCTTCCCAAAAGACTTCACAGTTGTTTAATTTTTTTCAAAAACTGTGGGAAATAAGTAAGGAAAATACTAAGCCAAAGTTAAATAAGTTACTGTATCGTAGAATAGTTCAATCTTTAAAGTGCTAATATATTGTTGGAGTCTTCAAGACGAGAACCATAAAATGTGGCTTTTCCCAAATAAAATACTTCTCTTTCATATAATATCCAATAATATCTCATAGAATTTTATTGTTTCATGGAACACATTTTGAAGAAGTTAACTTTAAACTTCTGGGAAAACTGGCTAGCCATATGTAGAAAGCTGAAACAGGATCCATTCCTTACACCTTATACAAAAATCAATTCAAGATGGATTAAAGACTTAAACGTTAGACCTAAAACCATAAAAACCCTAGAAGAAAACCTAGGCATTACCATTCAGGACATAGGCATGGGCAAGGACTTCATGTCTAAAACACCAAAAGCAATGGCAACAAAAGACAAAATTGACAAATGGGATCTAATTAAACTAAAGAGCTTCTGCACAGCAAAAGAAACTACCATCAGAGTGAACAGGCAACCTACAAAATGGGAGAAAATTTTTGCAACCTACTCATCTGACAAAGGGCTAATATCCAGAATCTACAATGAACTCAAACAAATTTACAAGAAAAAAACAAACGACCCCATGAAAAAGTGGGCAAAGGACATGAACAGACACTTCTCAAAAGAAGACATTTATGCAGCCAAAAAACACATGAAAAAATGCTCATCATCACTGGCCATCAGAGAAATGCAAATCAAAACCACAATGAGATACCATCTCACACCAGTTAGAATGGCAATCATTAAAAAGTCAGGAAACAACAGGTGCTGGAGAGGATGTGGAGAAATAGGAACACTTTTACACTGTTGGTGGGACTGTAAGCTAGTTCAACCATTGTGGAAGTCAGTGTGGTGATTCCTCAGGGATCTAGAACTGGAAATACCATTTGACCCAGCCATCCCATTACTGGGTGTATACCCAAAGGACTATAAATCATGCTGCTATAAAGACACATGCACACGTATGTTTATTGCAGCATTATTCACAATAGCAAAGACTTGGAACCAACCCAAATGTCCAACAATGATAGACTGGATTAAGAAAATGTGGCACATATACACCATGGAATACTATGCAGCCATAAAAAATGATGAGTTCATGTCCTTTGTAGGGACATGAATGAAATTGGAAAACATCATTCTCAGTAAACTATCGCAAGAACAAAAAACCGAACACCGCATATTCTCACTCACAGGTGGGAATTGAACAATGAGAACACATGGACACAGGAAGGGGAATATCACACTGGGGACTGTTGTGGGGTGGGGGGAGGGGGGAGGGATAGCATTGGGAGATATACCTAATGCTAGATGACGAGTTAGTGGGTGCAGTGCACCAGCATGGCACATGTATACATATGTAACTAACCTGCACAATGTGAACATGTACCCTAAAACTTAAAGTATAATAAAAAATAAAAAACAAGAAAAAAATAAAATAAAATATCAATTATCTTTCTTCTGACTTTCTCTCCTGGTCATCAAGTTGCTATCAGGAACTCCCAGAGTCTAGAGAGAGTTTCCATTCAGCTATTTGTCATTCAGTTGACTGAATAAAGAAATTGAGTTTTTTTGCCATATATAAAGGCTTGCATGAATATCAGGGAGCAGTCTAAAATGTATCAAGAGATGAAAAAAGTGTTCTCTTTCATAATTTCTGATTCAGCACCCACTATACACAGAAGATCACGGTTTTTGTCTTTGAATGACAAAAAAGTGATCTCTTTCCTCTCTAGGCTTCTGATGTGCTGTAACTTTCACAATATAAATCGCTCATTTTATGTATTAATAACATTTACCTAATTTTTCTCTCACCTTTAAATGACCATAGAATTTATACTGGTGAAAGTTATTTCAGTGATTTTTGAGAGCCACAATTTTATCCTGTCATTCCAAAACATGATTTTAACTGTACCTCCCATTTTTCATCTTTATAATCTAAAAGAATATTTGTTGCATAGTTGGTGGGGCCTCATTCATATCAATAGTTACACATTGCTTTACAAAGTTGCCTGCTCCTATATTGCCATATTTTCTTTATCAATATTCTATTTGGAAATGTGATTAATTTGTCTCACCATGTTTATGGAGTCAATAAAACTGCTTAAAATCTATCACTTATGTTAACTTCTTAGTTAAGTCCTCCAGCACCTGTTACTAACCACTTTGTCCCAAAATATGTTACATTTTACCAAATTTGTTGTTTTTTGTGTCTTCCGTATTTTGTGCTATTTTAAACTAATATATATTCTTGAATCAAAACAATGATGAAAAATATTGATCAAGTGTTCTTTAGATTTTTTCTTTCAACTATTTAAGGACTTACATAAATCTGTATTTTCTCTAGAATTCTTTAAATCTTGTATATCCCAAGTAAAGGACATATAGTCACTTCTATCCTTAATTGACACTTCTTCCTGAGAAATGGTTGAGTCACAAATACATATGCTTTTCAGGAAGTACAGTTTTATTTCAACCAAGTCCTTGTGAGATATTTCTAGTCCTTCTGAGAATGCAAGTCTTTATGAAACAGAACATATGTTCCATTTTACAGCCTGTCCCACTTTCTTGGTAGTTGTATTATTTTCTGTAGATTTATTATCTTCCAAGCCACCTGATACATTTTCCAAATAGTTGCTCACATATATAGAATGTTTCAATAACTAGGTAATAAAAATTATTATAAATATACATGTGTATTAAGAAATTATATTAAAAAGACTTTTGTAAAAACATGGTGTTCTCTGAAAGTGGGCAAAAGCTCATTTTCAGATTTTAGTTGTTATCTAAACATATTTGAAACCAGTATCATTCTCACTTGAAGTGAAAGTGTGAAATGGTAAAATGCTAAAACTAAAAAGAGTTCTTTTTAGTTCTCAAGAGCAGTAGATGAGCATAAGTATCCAAAGAACAAGTCAAACGAATGATTTTATGAATGATAATAATCTAAATTCAGGAATCAAATTTACTTATCTTTGTTTTACCCTCATAACTTCCTTCAGTGTCCTGTCCATAAGAGGTGAGTAATAAATGCTATTGAGTAACTGATTAAATAAATAAAAGGGTGAATATATCAAAACATATGACTTATCTCTCTGTATATATACATATACACACATATGTATGTATATGTAAATATATATGCATGTAAAACAAACTCATGGCTGCTAACATATATACATACGCAAGTGTGTATGTATAGCAGTCTCCCCTTATCTGTGACACTGCTCTCTGTAGTTTCGGTCACCTGCAGTCAGTCAGCCATGGTGCAAAAATAGGTTAGTACACTACAATAAGATATTTTGACACAGAAATGAAGAAATCACATTTAAATAACTTTTGTAACAGTATACCATATTTTCTAAATTTTATTATTAGTTGTTAATCTTTTATTGTGCTTAATTCATAAATTAAAATTTATCATAGTTTTGGGAAAACATATATATAAGATTTGGTAGTATTCATGGTATCAGGAATCCATAGGGGGTTTTGGAACATCTCATTCATGAATCAGGGGGAGCTATTCTATAGTGAGTGTGAGAGAGAATCTCAAATCACATTAAGGATTATATCATCATAAAAAATAAATATGAGAAACATACTGAAAAAAATACTGAAAATCTACCACATGCATGACATGTATATAGGCTTATTGCTTACCAAGATGTATAGGATGAATATCTTGCCATTAATGGATTCCCTGTCTAGTTTTATAGACTCCAGAAGAACATACACACACACACACTCTCTCTCTCTCTCCTATTTTGCTGAGTGAAAATATCTTCTCAAAAGAAGATATTGATGTAAAGCTTAATAAGTCATTCTATCCTAAGGCTAAATGAAAATAAATGAATAATTTTACAACTTCAAAAATGCAAAGTCGATAAAAGATTCCAATCTCAACCAATGTTGAAGTGAAAGCTATTGGAGACCTTGTAATGCTTAGAAATATATGTGCAGCCAAGCACTATCCCGCCTCTCAAGACATGAGCAAAATTCTTCTCTTTGTAGAATATAAATCCAGACCATGTTCCCATTGGCAGCGTGGATCTAAAGGAATGCTGGAGATTCATTAAGTTCCCAAAGTGCATCACTCCATCCTCAAAAATCCTGTGATGGGAACTTATGAGGTTAGATTCTCTTCAAGTTCACCTTAGTGGTTTTGAAACTTTTGTCAGCATTACAGCTAGAAATTGCATTGAAATATCCTATGATTGATTTTTTTGTCAAATAATAATGTTATTTTCATGAATTTTACTGAATCTAGATAATATTTGTTGCCTCTCTATGGTGTTTGCAATAGAAGTGCTGAAGGCACTGTGACACTTTGGTTAAAGGGATAATAGAAAAAGGTTACATGATGACCAGTGTCTGTGACAGTTCTTGAAATTTTAACACAAGTAACTGTCTGATAGCAAGGCTGATATCTGACAGCTGCTATGATGAGGAAGGCCAGACTCTTGAAAGTATGTATAGCTTCTCTCCATTGCCCTTCAGGTATAATAGCACTACACACTCCTGCATGACAATTCTGAATGGACAGCTTATATGTAATTGATATATTCAGGGTGGTGGATTTTAAGTTTTGATAGCTTCCATAAAGCAGTAGCTGTATTTTATTCAAAGTATCTTCTAAAATATGATTATTGTATCTCTTAATAACTAAAAATGTGAAAACATTTCCATACATGTATGTTTACATATTTAGATAAGTATAACTTAAGTATAAATAATAGAAGTGGAGTTTCTGTTTAAAGAAGTATATTTAACATTTTTATATGTCATAATATGTTTCTCTACCAGATAGTTGATAAGGACTTTCAATTCACAAGAACGTTAAAAAGAGGATTGGATCAAACTTTTGAAGAGTTTCTCAACCTACTTGGTGAAAAAAATGCTATCTATACTTTAAATGTTTATTTATCTAAAGATGAGTGTGATCTTTTTCATATTTTACTGGATATTTGTAATTATTTTTCTATTAACAACCTGCTAATGATATTTGGATAGTTTTCTGTTGGATTATTATTTATTTTTATTTATTTATTTATTTTGAGATGAAGTTTTGCTCTCCTTGCCCAGACGGAGTGCAATGGTGCGATCTTGGCTCACTGCATCCTTCACCTCATGGGTTCAAATGATTCTCTTGCCTCTGCCTCCCAAGTAGTTGGGATTACATGTGCTCACCACCACGCCCAGCTAATTTTTGTATTTTCAGTAGAGACAGGATTTCACCATGTGGGCCAGGCTGGTCTCAAACTCCTGAACCTCAAGTGATCCACCCGCCTCAGCCTCCCAAAATGTTAAGATTACAGGCATGAGCCACCGTGCCCAGCCTTAAGTTTTTTATAATAGGTAGAAAACTAGAAACTGCTCAGTCTACCTCTCCATAACTACTTGCTGAAGAGACAAAAAATAAAAACAACCACACGCAGAGGAGCACACACAGAGACAACCCTACCAACTTTTCTTGGGTCGGAGGACCCAAGAAAAAGACATGGTTTTGAGATTAAAATCCCAGAAGTTTAATCCTTAAAGGAAATAAAGAAACAATGATTGTAAAAGTAATAAGATATGCTGGTAATTATATTTTTGGTTTGTGTATCCCATTAATGAAGAATTTCAAAGGATTAGACAAGGAAAAGTATAGATGGTCCTTTCACTTCATCAGAACTGCATAGGATATATGATTATTAGATTCCAGGAGTCTTAATGGATGCTATGTCTGTTCTCCAATTATGAGTATTAAAAATAGAATATTTCACACATTTTCTATAAGAAAAGCCAAGGGAAACTCATGTGATCTCTCTGTTGGCAAATAATAAATCATGATATTATAAGCATCTTCTTATTCAGGAAAAAACAGATACATAATAAAACATCCAAACTGTACACACAAAACTATAGAACAGAGTTTTGGGCATTCTTGTAAAGCAATCAAATTTACATCCTCAATATATTCCCAAAGCTGTGTGGAAGAGAGTGAGACTAGCACACATATGGGAAAACCTCCTAGAACAATATTCTAGAAGCCCAAGCAAAAAAGAAAAAGAAAGGTGAAAATTTGAGGTTGTTAAAGGTAGACTGAAAAATATGGGCATATTAAATGTATTTTAAGATGGAATTAGCAATATTTGGTATTTGAAAGGATCTTGAGTGGTAAAGAAAAGGGAAGCATCATAGATGATGCTGATGATATTCCAGGATGAACTAGTAACTAGGTGGACTGGAATGAGATAGAGAACCATGAAAAAGAAGGAAGATTTCTGTGTTGGCCATGTTCTGAGGTAGGAGAGAGATTATAAAATCAGTTTTCGACAGGATTTCAAGTTTTGTGTGAGACAGAGATCTGGGTATATCACTTAACATCAAAAGAGTGTTCTGAATTGTTTATATAAATTACTAAATATTAGTCATATTTCACTGATAGTATGGGTCTGAATATGATCACTGAAAAAAACAGTGTAGTGTGAGAAGGGCCAGTGATTAAGCCCTTTAGAGAAACAATAACACTGAAGCAGTAAGTAGAAAGAAGGAGCCAAGAAAGAGACTTAGTTTGTTCTTGTTGCAGTAATAAAATGCCATAAGGGGGGAGCTTGTAAACAACAGAAATTTATTCCTCACAGTTCTGAAGGCTGGAAAGTCCAAGATCAAGGTGCCAGTAGATTCAATATCTGGTAAGGGCCAACTTTCTAGTTTATTGATTACGATCTTCTTGCTGTGTCTTCAAATGGTGAAATGGATGAGGGAGTTCTCTGAGGGCTCTTTTATACGGGCACTAATGCCATTCATGAGGGATCTGTTCTCATGACCTTATCACCTCCAACGACTCCACTTCCTAATGACATCAAATTAGGGGTTAAGATTTCAGCAATTAATTTTTTGGAGAATGTGAACATTCAATCTGTAGCAGGACCGACCTAGAAGAAGTTGAGAAGTTATTTGAAGAAGCAAGAGAAAAAATATGAAGTTCTAGTGTTACACAAGCCAGGAAAAGATAACTTTCAAGGAAAGACAATATTGTCAACCTAAAATAAAATAAAATAATTCTGCAAATTTGATTAGAATAACTGAAAATATGTATTTTTATTGAGTACTATATAATCATTTTTAAGTTTAGCAGGAACATCTTGAAATTCTTGTTATTAGTACATGCATCAAACCAGTGAAATAATGCCTAAATACTTTAAATCATTAAGAAAATAATGTGTATCACAACTAACTTATTTTGCAGTTAGGACAATTTAATATTTTAGATATGCCAGAAATAGTAAAACAGCATCTATGCAACATTTTTGAAAATAACTATAATACTGGTGCTAAAATCAACAGATAGATTAATGGAACAATATATACAGAGACCTGAAATTATCTCTAGGATCTTTAAGATCTCAATACCTAATAAAGGAAGCATCACTAATGAATAAAAAGTCATGCATTCCTTCAAAAATGTAGACATAAATTTTGACTATCTAAAAAAATTTAACTCAATATATTATAAGATCATTTCAGGAGAATTACATATTTATTCATAAAATTACTATAATTAAATTCATTGGAAAAATTTAAGTAATTGCTTACCAAATTTAAAAAAATCGCAACTGGACACTGAAAAATATTCCCAACTGATTTCATGCATTTGCTATTTTTTCCAAAATTTTTAAGAAAAATTCAAGAAAATGTAAGTATATATAATTGAGAGAAATGAAATATTAACTAAGAAATTGTAACAATATATTATAAAGTAATATTTCATGACCAAGTACATTTTATCTCAGAAATACAAAGATCATTCAACGTACAACATAATTCCATATAATTTTTTGTTAATACATCAAAGACCAAAAACATACTATTACCTCAATAGATATAAAAAAATCTGTTAATAAAGTTATTCAACTAAGTAAAAACATACTTGTAAACTAAGTAATGAAAAGATTTGAGTAAACTCCAAATTAAAAATCGTAAGGCAGAAAACTGATTATTATAATAATTGTGATATTAAGAATCTAATATTTAATAAAGATCATAAAATACAAAGAAATGAAGACAAGTTTTAAAAGATATTTACAATGTTTATAATAAGCAAGGAAGTTAAAGAAACTCCTGAAAATTGGCACAACAACAAAGGGAAGCTGTGGGAGAAGACTGTCAATGGAAAAATAAACAAAGATATAAACAGATTCACAGATAGGGACAACCAAAAGGTAAATAATAATAGAAAGAAATAGTCAAACTCATTAGAAATTAGAGAAATGAGAAAAAACAAAAACAGAGCATAACTTTGCTTCTAAAAATTAACAAAAATTACAAATCTGATAAGTGTAGGCAGATATTTGGTATTCAGGAATTTTTGTCTACTAAAGTTGGAAGTGTAGATTAGTATGTTCATTATGGAGAACAATCCAGCAACATTTAGCCAAATTAGAAACAAATGTATTATTTGTTTCAGATTTTTTGCTACTAGTTATGGAGGCCTAGGGAATTCTCACATATATCCATAAAGATATGCACACAATGAAGTTCACCTCATTGTTTGAGGCTGTGAGGTATTGGAGGCAATCTGCGCCACCTTCTCTGGGAAAATGGATAAGTAAAATATGTTGAATATATATTAAGGAATATTATGCAGAAATTAGAATCAACTTAATTATGTTAGAAACTACATTTAGAATGCAGTGTGAACACAAGGAATTAATAAATTCAGGTTTATAATGTGATTTCCCTAAAGTTACATAAAATACATATACTATATATAGTTTTATGTACATATATATCACACAATATATAACATAAATACGTATATACATGACACATATCAGAATGGCTTCCTTTGTAGAATTGAGAAGTTAGAGTGAAAGATTAGAAATATATTGGAATAAAGTCATATTACATACACCAATGTTGCCATATTGTAAAGATTCAGATTTATTAACTTAATTCTCCCTACCTGAAACTTTCTCTTTCTTTATCTAACTGATTTAGTTTACAGGAGATTATAAGAAAAGTTCTAAAGAATATCATTGATATATGTGACTTCATAAAAATTTATATACAGTCAAATAGCAGATAGACATATGACAAACTGAAAACACACTTTGTAGTAAATATGACAGGCATAAATTTAAATGCATTGACATGTAAGTTTTACACATTAATAAATACACACATAGTTTCTTTCAATTATATGTAATAGCCTTTCACATAAAATAAATATAAAGGCCAATAAACATATGAACAATATTCAATCTAATTCAAAGTCATGCAAATTTTTTAAACTATGTGGTATTTTTTAACCAAGGAATAAGAAAATATAATGTTTTCATAGTATGGAATGCTCCTTAAATGATGGTTGAAAAAAGAAATTAATAAGTCTATATGAAAATTTTTTGCATGGCTTATGTCAAGCACAAGTGCCCAAAATGATGAGCAAAAATGAAGGCTCTTTTTCTGGCAATAGCGTGACAATAAAATTTTATCACATGAAAAACAAGAAAAAAAGAAAGCAAAAGTTCTCATTTCACATATGTCAAAATGCTAAGAGCCATCTATGACTAAGCCACAGCCAACATCATACTGAATGGGCAAATGTTGATAGCATTCCCCCTAGGAATTAGAATAAGACAAGGATGCCCACTCTCACCATTCCTATTTAACATAGTACTGTAATTCCTAACCAGAGAAGTCAGGCAAGTGAAAGAAATAAAAAGCATCAAAATGGGAAAAGAATAAGTCAAACTATCTCTTCTTGCTGACAATATGATTCTATGTCTAGAAAACCCTAAAGCCTCTGCCAGGACCTCCTGGCAATAATGAATGACTTCATTAAAGTTTTGGGATAAAAAATTAATATACAAAAATCAGTACATTTCTGTGAACCAGAAATGTTTAGGCTAAGAGCAAAATCAAGAACAAAATCCTATTTACAATAGCCACAAACACACATACATATGCAAACACACACACATATGCAAACACACACACACACAAAAACACCTGGGAATAAATCTAACCAAGAAGGTGAAAGATCTCTACAAACAGTACTACAAAACACTGTTGAAAGAAATCATAGATGACACAAATACATGGAAAAATATTTTGCGCTCTTGGGTTAGAAGAATTAATATAGTTAAAACGGTTATATTGCACACCATAATGTAGAGATTCAATGCTATTCCTATCAAAATACCAATGTCAAACTACCAGCATCATTTCAACAGATTTAGAAGAGAACTATTTTGTAATTTAGATGGAACCAAAGAAGAGCCCAAACAGCCAAAGCCATCTTAAACAAAACAAAACAAAACAAAAAATGGGAGGCATCAGGTTACCTGACTTCAAACTATATTATAAGGTTACAATAACCAAAACAGCATGGAACTGGTACAAAAAGAGACACAGAAACCAATGGGACAGGATAGAGAACTCAGAAATGAAGCCTCATAACTACAACCAACTGATCTTCAAGAAAGCTCACAAAAATAAGCAATGTGGAAAGGACTCTGTATTTAATAAATAGTGCTGGGATTACTGGCTAACCATATTCAGAAGAATGAAACTGAACTCTGACCTTTTACCATATACAAAAATTAACTCAAGATGAATTAAAGATTTAAATATAAATCCTCAAACCATACGGATTCTAGAATAAAACCCAGAAACACCATTCTGGACATTGGCCATGGGGAATAATTTATGACTAAGTTCTCAAAAACGATTGCAACAAAAAAGAAATTAACAAGTGGGATTTAAGCAAACTAAAGAGCTTCTACACATCCAGAAAAACCTAACAACAGAGTAACAGAAAACCTACAGAATGGGAGAAAATATTCACAAACTATTCATTTGAAAAAAGTCCAATATCCAGAATCTATAAGGAACTTAAACAACTCAACAAGCAAAAAACAAATAAGCACATTAAAAAGTGGGCAAGATACACTAAGACACTTCTCAAAAGAAGACTTACAAGCAACCACAAACGTGAAAACGCTCAACACCACTAATCATCAGAGAAATGCAAGTCAAAACCACAATGCAATAGCATCTCACGCCAGTCAGAATGGTGATTATTTAAAATAAAATAAAATAAACAGATGCTGGCAATGGTGTGGAGAAAAGAGGAAGCTTGTACACGGTTGGTGGGAATGTAAATTAGTTCAGCCACTGTGGAAAACAGTTTGAAGATTTCTCAAAGAACTTAAAATAAAACTACCATTCAACCCAATAATCCTATTACCGGGTTTATATCCAAAAGAAAATGAATTATTCTACCAAAAAGACACATGCACTTGTATGTTCATCACAGCACAATTCACAAAAACAAAGGCATGGAATCAACCTAGGTGTTCATCAATGGTGGATTGGATAAAGATAACGTGGTACATATACACCATGAAATATTACACAACCAAAAAAATGAAATCATGTTCTTTGTGGTAATATGGCTGCAGCTGGAAGCCATTCTCTTCAGTGAATTAATATAGGTATAGAAAACCAAATACTGCACATCTCACTTATAAGTAGGAACTAAATATTGCATTCTCGTAGACATAACAATAGCAACAATAGAGAGTGGAGACCACTAGAGGGGGAAAAGAGGAGGTCGGTAAGAGTTAAAAATAACTATTGGGTACTATACTCAGTACTTGGGTGAAAGAATCAATCATTCCACGAACCTCAGCATGACACAATATACCCATGAAACAAACCTGCAATGTACCTCCTGAATCTAAAATTAAAAAGTTGAAATTTAAAATAAAATAGGTCCTCATTTCTCTGCAACTAAACAATGGAGGTTGTTAAATAAACATTTTTAAAGTAAGGAGTCTGAAATTTTATAAAATAATCAATTTTGAATTATTCCCCACTTTTGTCTAGATACAAAAAAGATCAGCATTTAAACAAAAACAAAATACAACATTTGCTTTATTTTCCTGGTTATTTGTTTGTTCATTCATACCAAATATTAAAAATTATTTTATTTGAGTGGTATTGATGTGTGATTTTTATTTGTGCCTTTGACATTTCTTGATTATGTAAATTTTCAACTATGCACACAAATTACATTTATATTTACAAGTATATTTAGGAGAATATTTTGAGAAAATTCAATCCACAAAAGCCCGTTACATGAAGAATGCAGTTAACTTTAACCCTTGTAGTTTTCTTGTGTTCAAATTTGAAACATTTGATTTTTATTGGTAGTGTTTGTTGAGTGGGCTAGGGAGAATCTCCAGAACCCAAGAATCTTGTGAAATAAAGAGAAGTAATAAGAGCTATGTCTGTAGTTATAATTCATCTCAGAAGTAACACCATTTGAAATGAACAAAAAATCTTGAAAAACATTTATTTAATATATGTAGGATAATATGGAACATGGAAAATTCTATTCAAAATTATTTGAGATAATTTTACTTTCCCTAGACATTTGTGAAGTCCTTCTGACACCTTTGGAGATAGTTAGGTACAAAGTAAATCTTTGAGCAAATCATGCATTTTAAGAATATTCAGAAAAGTAAAGTGTATTGCTGTGGCATGTTAAGTAAACCAACCATGTGATCAGAGGGTTGGAACTTTCAGCCTCACCCCTCAACCTCCAGGGAGGTGAGAGGGGCTGCAGGTTAAGCTGATCACCAATGGTTAATGATATAATCAATCATGCCAATCTAATGAATCCTCCATAAAAAACAAAAGGAGAGCTTCTGGATAGCTGAACTCACGGAGGTCCCTGGAGGGTAGCAGCACTTGAGAGGGCATGAAAGCTCCACAACCTTTCCCCCTACCTCACCCTGTGCATCTCTTCCACCTGGCTGTTATCTGCATCCTTTGAAATATGCTTTATAATAAACTGATAAGAAAACTGTCCATTTATTTTTTTAATTCAGAATTTTAAAATATTATTAAACAGTACTATAATACTTTGGGGAATTAAAAACAAGAGAAGAATGAAAGTTTTGCTAATAAGGGACAAGAGTATTGAGTGACAGGCAATTTCAAAACCAAATGATTCTATCTTTTCACATAGCTGTCATAGCTTCACCACCAAGAAAATTGTCACATTTTTAGAGAAGCCCCTAATTTCAAAAGAATTTCTGCCAACTTCTTTCACTGTGTTTTATTTCACCTGACAAAAGTGTTTACCTCATGTGATAGGAACAGTTTCATAGCAGTGATTAAGAAAATGTAATGAACAGAGGTTGGTAGCAAAACACTTTATTATTGAGTTTTGCTTATGTCTTTTCACCGTGTGGTTTATAAATTCAAAATATTATTGGCATTTATAAATAAAATAGACTCATATAAAAATAATAATATCTAGTAAGTACTAGCTCATAAATAAAATTTCTTATATTTTTCAATGAAATGTATTCCTTAATTGCGAAAATCACCAACCTGAATTTAGCACACTAAATATCTTCAGGTGCAATTTTTATTTGAGTCACCATTCTTCTTTCTTCAACTACATGTTTCTGTTACTTGTTGTTTCACCTTCTTTCCTATAAATATATATCACAGCCTATATTTCCATGGCAACACTGCTCTGTTCTGCCAGTTATCATGAAAGAAAAAAATGGGAATGTGTTCCCTATGGTAAACAGTTAGCTCAACTGAAACTATCAACCATGGGTGAGACATTTACTGGTATATATTCTATGCCATGTGATCATGGAAAACCTGAGTTTATGAAAAAAACAGAAATTTTGTATATTTACCTGAGAACTTTATCATATCAAATTGCATTTTGGAAGATCAAGCAGTCAAAAATATGCTACTTACTTGTATTAAATCAGAATATCCCACTATTTGTTATGCAATGAGTTTGTGGTATACTAATAAACTTACATGTTAAGAAATGTTTCAGGAATGAAGACATTTGTAAATGCTTATTTAAATAATGTAAGTCATTACTGAAGAACTTAGACTATTTTAAAAAAATGTGAATGTCTGGGGTTTTATCCCACTTGCAAGCTAACAAGTTAACTTGACACAGTTTCATGGATGCTGACAAAAGTCATAAAAGTCCTGGGTCAGAGACAAACTATTTTATTATTCATGGCCCACCAGGAAGCATGAGCATCAGCATATTTTTGATAGTTGTCTTTGTTCTTATGTTTCACAGAAGCAATGTGAATACGCCCAGAGGCAGCCAGCATATGCAGCAGGTTGCATTACAACAGAAGAGCCCTAAGTTTAGGAAACCCAAATTTCTTATAATGGACAGTAAGCATGCTTTTTCTTTATTGAAGAAGTATTATATTGAATAGCATCTATGCCTTACATTTGCTCCAGAGGAAGACAGTATGTCTATTTCCCAAGCTGTTCACTATAATAACGTATTTGAAAAGATAGTCCAGATTAAATGGCATCTTGTGTCTCCACTCAGAAGACATTCAGAAATACAATAGTCTATGGAGAATTGTCTCCTAACAGTCCTTCAATATGCTTATTTCCATTGTAAATCTTTAAGGAGTAAGATGTCCTAAATCTAATTTGCATATCAAAAGTGTGTGTGCATGTGTATGTGTGTTTCTGTGTGATGTGTGAAATCTTAGTAAGAGGATGTAGAAATCAAGAAAAATTTGAAGTAAAATTTTTTTCAGTGCTGGATGTTTTCAAACAACTTAACATTCCTCTACTGTTGCATTCTCAATTATTTTAATGTATAATGGGAAATAGGAGCGTAGGAGCTTTTCATTCGATTTAGTAAAAATATTTATTTAGGTATTATGGCCTATATTTGAATACCATCTCCGATATTAACTGTTTAGATGTCAAGGAAAAAAAAAAAGAAAAACTCTCTGAACTTCAGGCTTTTCTTCCTGTGGAATTTTACTATATGAATTCAATTTTTTGACTAAATGAAATAATGTATGTAAATAACTTAATGTCTGCCTAATAAATACATATTTTCTATATAATTATATTAATATATTATTATAGAATACTATATCTTATATTAATTTCTATAATATTATAATTTGAGTAATTATGAAATAAACCTGAAAATTATATTAATATAGGAGTTTTAAAGTAAGGGTAAAGTAAAAACTGAATTAAATATTTGTGCATGCACAGAGGCACATGCATATATATATATAAGACAATATTCATTAGAAAATATCAAACAGGGACCTAGAAGAATACTGTCACCAAGATGGCAAAGTACCAGCCCTCAACCCCACCACATAAGAACAAATATAGACAGCTATCCAAATATCAAAATAGCTCCAAAAAGGCTCAAGGATCCATTAAAATCTGCAGCAACACAGTAGAGTGAAAAACTGGAGAATATCCACATAGAAAGGATTGCTGGTGAGATTCACATACCTTAGACACCAAGAGACAGCTAGGAGCAAAATAGAAAGGCAAAAGCTATTGGTATCAGTCATGCAGCAGGAATCACTGTGGTCCTCAGTGGCCTGCTCCACAAAGGACACTGGCATCTTTTGCTATGAAGGTAATCAACATTCATTTCTACCAGAAAACCCCAGAAATGGAGATATTGCTGCCTCAGTCCTCGCCTATCCAAGGAGTGGACACCGTTGAGCTGCTTTGAGAAATAAACCACGACCTCTCCCAAACCCATGAGTCCCCTAACCTTGGAGCCATGGCTAAAATGAGAGTGCCCACACTCTCAACCCAGGCTCCGTGGCTGTGGTGAGCCAACCCACCTCTCAGACACTAGGGCCATTATCATAGTATGCTAGTTTGCACTATGTGTTCCAGAGGCAAGTTCTTGTTACCTGTGCCAAACTCCAGTCACCAGCTCAGCTGCCATCAAAACTAGTCCCTGCCTGGACACCAGACCCTTTCTAATACTGCTCATGCCTGAGTTCCTGTTCTTGGCTCCCTCATTACTTCACAAATATCCATGTTTTGCATACTGTTACCAGTGCAGTAGGAGGGATGCCTGTGTCTTAGACGTCAGTGCCAATACAGACATGGATCTCTAGAGTTATAGTCTTCCATGCATGCCTATACTTCAGGCCTCAGCTGTGTGGCTACTCAATGGACACCACTCATCAAAGACACCAGGTGCTACTGCCGCCAGAAGTGAACCCGTAAGTGAGACCCAATGCCAAGAGGGGCCACATCAGCCACAACTTTCCAGTGGGAGAATAATTAATTGGGAGGATGTTAGAAGCCACTGCCACTAAAGACCCCAACAACCCTTGCTGCCACTGAAGACATCCACAGCATTGGTGCCTGAAGATCCCTGCAATCTTCATCAATACCATCCTCAACTCACAGAACTACACAAAGACTACACCTGTGTCCCACACAGGTGCCAGAAGCCCTACAAAAGATCTAGCAAGTGCCCTTGCATCCATCCACCCCAAAGGGGAGAGAAGGTTTTTCCTTGGAAAAACTAGCCTGTAAAATGCTAGACATCAAAGTAAGGCAATAAAAATCCATGAAAAAAACACACAAACAAAGAAACATAACACCACTAAAATAACACAATAACTCCCAGTATCTGACTCCAAAGAAATGGCACTATATAAACTGCCTGACAAATGTTTAAATAATTGTTTTTAAAAGCTAAACAAACTTTTTTAAAAATGCATATAGATGATTCAACAAAATTACAAAAACAAAAAAGGTCTAAAATTAGAAATTAACAGAGAGAATATATATATATATATTTCCAGAATTTCTGGAACAAACAGAAATTCTGGAAATAAAAATAAATAGAATGAAGTGAAAATGTGAAATAGAGTGTTAAAGGCAGAAACCTGTTTCCAGTTTGTTAAAGAATATAAACTGGTACTTTCTATCACACTAGTACCTGATATGTCCAGGTGGAGTCTCCTGAAGGTGGCAATTTTAAGAAAGAGATTGTTGTTGACTTATAGGGCTATCTGCTTCTCATAAGAGATGAAGAGGGGCCCCTAGAAGGCGTAGTTTGCCATGCAGGTGTATGCTGTTATGTTTTTCCACAGCTTGGAGAATGTGGTAAGCTTGTAGACTGTTTGCCACTACTACAGTTGAATGGCCAACTATCAGAACACAAGGGAGATTCTTCTAGTTCTGATGGGAACTCAAGATGCCATAAGTTCCACTAACCCAAAGGTCATCGATGACACCAGGGTGAAGAAGCCCTCTAATGACCTAAAGCGGTGCATGTACTACGAGATGTGTGCTACACACAGGCTAAAAGTGGAGAAGGTCTTCCAGGACATTGACCAAAAAATTGTTGCCACAAGGAGCTATTTCTCCTCTGTCCCATCAAATCCCAGCACCAGTCAGAAGGAACTTTAGACTGACGTTCCTTCTACTGCCAACAAGCCTGTGCCCAATCATAAGCAGTCCAAGTGCCAGTCCAACCTTTTCAGCTCTTGAAAATGGAGTGACCCAGACAAAGAGAAGAAAGGCCTGAAAAGTCACATGGACAGCATGGGGAGCAGCTGAGCCATCCCAGTTAAACAGGACTTGCCCTTCTTTGTCTTTGCACTGAGAGTCAGTACTTATCTCCAGCCTGCTGTAGCCTAAGTCCATTATCCTCCCCCTGGCCAGGGCCGAGGGATGGTCAGACCAGCCTGCATTGTGCTGAAAGCCCACAATCATCCCAGCTTTCCTGGCCTTAATCAACTGGTGGTGGGAGTGAACTCCAGATTGGCTGATTGCTCCCAGACTGCCACTGTTTGTCCTGACTTCAGTGCATCTCTGATAGACCTTTGACACCTTGCAACAAAGAGTTTATGGGAGGGAGAACTGTAGAAATGGAGTGCTCCTCAAGAAAGCTGGGCAACTCACAAAATACCCCTTAATTTCTATAACAGGCAATTCACTCCACAAAGGAAGGAAATCAATGAGAGTTTACACTTTTTCTTTGAGGAAACTTTCTTTAAAGAAAAAAATCATTTACAGGAGCTTTGCATATTTTGGGTACAAGCAATGGTAGAAACATAAGACATTAAAAAGCAAAAGAAAGAATCTCTGAACTAAATGATAGTTTATTGAAATACATACAGCCAGAGGAAAAAAAATAAAAAGGAATAAAGAAAGCTCATGGAATTTGTGGGACAGCATAGAAAGAACAAATATTCAACTTACAGGAATTCAAAAAGAAGAAAAGCACAAAAGTGCATAAAGCTTATTTTAAAAAATCATAGCAGAAAACTTTCCAAATCTGGGGAAGGGTATAAAAATCCAGTTACAGCAAGATAAAAGTTTCCAAACAGATTCAATTCAAAGACTACACTAAGGCATATTGTCAAAAACCAAAGACAAGGAGAGGATCCTGAAAGCAGCAAGAGAAAAGATGCAAATCACTTATAAAAGAGTTGTAATAATGCTAACAGCAGATTTCGCAGAAGAAATTTTGCGTGTTAAGAGAGAGTGGAATGATATATTCAAGGTGCTGCAGTTAAACTGTCAATCAAGAGTATTTCATCCAGGAAAACTATTCTTCAGAAATAAGGAGGGATAAAGATGTCCCCAGACAAACAAAATCTGAGGGAAAATATCACCAACAGACATGTCTTTTAAGAAATACTGAAGAGTCTGGCATGGTGACTCGTGCCTGTAATCTCAGCACTTTGGGAGGTCAAGACAGGCAGATAACTTGAGGTCAGGAGTTCAAGACCAGCCTGGCCAAATTAGCAAAACCCTGTCTGTACTGAAAATGCAAAAATTAGCCAGGTGTAGTGGCACACACCTGTAATTCCAGCTACTCAGGAGGCTGAGGCATGATAATGGCTTGAACCTAGGAGGCAGAGTTTGCAGTGAGCCAAGATTGTGCCATTGCCCTCCAACCCTGGTGACAGAGCAAGAGTCCGCCAAAAAAAAAAAAAAAAAAAAGGAAGGAAGGAAGGAAGGACGGAAAGGAAGGAAGGAAGGGAGGAAAGGAAGGAAGGAAAGAAAGGAAGGAAGGAAGGAAAGGAAGGAAGGAAAGAAAGGAAGGAAGGAAGGAAAGGAAGGAAGGAAAGGAAGGAATGGAAGGAAGGGAAGGAAGGAAGGGAGGGTGGGAAGGAAGAAAGAAAAAGAAAGAAAAGAAAAACTAGAGGGAGTTATTTAGTTATTTCAGCTGAAAGAAAAGCATGGTAATTAGTAAAATGAAAACATATAAAAGCAAACTCTTACTAATAAAAATGAGTACACAAATTCAAAATAGTCTAACTCTCATGGTGGTGAATAAACCATTTCTGTCTGAAGCATGAAGGTTAAGAGATAAAACAATTAAAAAATGACTGCAATGATACATTAAGAAATGTAAAATTTAAAATGTAATTTGTGACACAAATCATAAAATGTGGAGTGATGGAGTAAAAATGTAGTTTTTTAAATGTAATCAAAGTTAGTTAATTTATTATCAGCTTAACTAACCTGTTGCAACTATAAGATATTTTATGTAATTCTTATAGTAAGAAAAGGCAAAAACATATAGTAGATATATAAAACACAACAAGTAAGGAATTAAAGCATACCACTATAGAAAATCACCTAAATACAAAAGAAGATAGGATGATAGGACAAGAGGAAGAAAGGAATAAAGAATCTACAAAACAACTGAAAAAGAATGAACAAAATGACAGTAGTAAGTCCTTACCTATCAGTGATTACCTCAAATGTAAATGGATTAAATTATCCAATAAAAAGACACCGAGTAAAAGAATGGACATTAGACAAAAGAGGTCAATCTATATGCTGGCTACAAAAGACTCATATCACCTTTAAGGACAAACACAGATTGAATATGAAAAGTTGTAAAGAATATTCCATACAACTAGAAACCAAAAGATGCGGGGGTAGTTATGTTTATATCAGACAAAATAGACTTTAAGTAAAAAATTTTAAAAATAGAAAAGGTTATTACATATTTGCAAAGGAATCAATTCATCCAGAAGACATAAAATTATAAATATGTATGTACTCAACACCAAAGCACTTAACTGTATAAAGCAAATATTAACAAATTGGGGCAATACAGTAATACTAGGAGACTTCAAAACAAGATTGTTAACAATGGCCAGATCATCCATACAGAAAATCAGTAAAGAAATATTGGATTTGAACTACATTTTAGATCAAATGGACCTAACAGACACATAAAGAACATTCCATCCAACAACTGTAGAGTACACATTGTTCTCAAGTGCACAAGGAACATTTTCCAGGATAGATCAGATGTCATGCCACCAAATAGGTCTTAACAAATTTGAAAAGACTGAAATTATATCAAGTATCCTTCTTAACCACAATCATATTTAACTACAAATAAATAATAGAAATATTTTTGTAACATTCATGAATATGTGGAAATTAGACGCCATGCTCCTAAACAACCAGAGTCAAAAAATCAAAAGCAAAATTAAAAAAAAAAAAAGTTGAAAAAAACAAAAAGGAAAAAAACACACAAAAACTCATGAGATATAGAAAAAGCAGTCCTAAGAGGTGCTTTATAGCAATAGACACCTATATCAAAAAATAAGGACAATTCAGAATAACCTAATATTACCTCAAGAAACTAGGAAAAGAAACTAAGTCAAAAGTTAAGGAAGAAAATAAAGATCAGAGCAGAAATAAATGGAACAGAGACTAGAAAAATGATAGAAAATATCAACAAAACTAATATTCAGTTTTCTGGAAATGAAAAAAATTGACAAAACTTTAGCTAGACTAAGAAAAAATGAGAGAGGGTGTGGATGAATAGAATTCAAAATAAAAGAGGAGACATTTCTTTGATACCATAGAAATACAAATGATCATAAAAGACTACTATGAACAATTATATGCCCATAAATTGGATAACCTGGAAGAGATGAATAAAGCCTCAGATGCATACAATCTAATACACAAAATCTACTAAGACTGAATCATGAAGAAATTTAAATTCCCAACAGAACAATGAATAAGGAGATTGAATAAGTAATTAAAAAGTTTCCCATCAAAGAAAGCCCAAGACCTAACAGGGTCACTGAATTCTACTGAACATTTAAAGAAGAAGGAAAAAAAAGGCAATCTTTCTTAAACACTTCCAAAAAATTGAATTGAAAGGAACACTTCCAAATTTATTTATTACAATGACACTAAAGCCAGACAAAGACACTACAAGAGAAAAAGATTACAGGCCAATATCCCTGATGAACACACATATATGCAAAAAAAAAAAAAATCAACAAAATTTCCATTTCAAATAAGGACCAAATATAAGATAGAAACAAACATCAAAAAATAAGACTCAAAATAAATTTTAATTTTCAATATTTCACGTTTGTTTTTAAATTAGCTATACATTTATGATCACAAAGTTGCTAACTGGTCAATCTTACTTACAGTCTGGAAGCAAAAATTGACATAGTGTTACAATTAAAAGCTGTAGTAAGGACAACCTTTAGAGAATAAAATTGACTGATCACATATTTTTTTCCTGCTCTAAATAGTTCCATCATATAGACACAGCATTGGCACATCTTTCCTATTAGCTCATATTCTCAAGAGTGTATGAAAATAATGCCAATTATCAGTTTATATTATTTTTATTTGGTAAGAATGAATATTGTAATTTATAGAAAATGCAATGTATTAACATTTAATTATATAGTAATATGTTAAATAATTTATAACTAGAAAAAATATTTTTCCTTTATTAACATCAGAACAATGTTTCAACCAAATTCCTTTTAAGAAGCATAGGGCTTAGATTAAAACTGACTTTAATGAAATCAGATTAATGGCATCTAAGAATGAAATTCAGACTTAGTGTGCTCATTACTTGTGTTGTAGTCAATCGTTATACCCTATTTTTTTTATTTTTGTATAGTAATTAATTAACACCAAAGAGTATTTTTCAATTTTTAATGTTGATAGTCTCTGCAACGTTTTTTTTTCTGTCTTTGAGATGAAGTTTCGCTCTTGTCACCCAGGCTGGAGTGCAATGGTGAGATCTCAACTCACTGCAACCTCCACCTCCCGGGTTCAAGTGATTCTCCTGCCTCAGCCTCCCAAGTAGCTTGGACTATAGGTGCCCGCCACCATGTCTGGCTGATTTTTGTATTTTTAGTTCAGACGAGGTTTCACCATGTTGGCCAGGCTGGTCTCAAACTCCTGAGCTTAGGTGATCCGCCCACCTCGGCCCCCGAAGTGCTGGGTCTGTTACATATTCTAATAAGTAAGTCATTGTCAAGTATATTTATTTCAATGATCCATTTTTTTTAAAATTCATATAAAGAAATTGGACTGAAATTTGTGAAGTGTTAAACTACCAAAGCTCCAAAACACCTTGGCAGTGTTGCACTCATTAACGAGTTTGGCATAAAAATTCTCCAGATGAGATGTCAAACTAAGGTATTTTCTGTAGGTCAAAATTTTTACTTGTGCTCTTTCCAGATGGCCTTATCTAAGCCATTATTTTTCAGTTTTCCATGGAACTAATGCTGAACTACACATTTGCTTAGAAATTACTTTGTTAGAATCATTAATATAAGAGAAAAAGACAAATTTAATCTTGAAAGAGCTGAATTTGAGGTGTGTTGCAGACATCCAAGAGGTACTCCCAGCGAGTTAGGCAAATATGTAGGTATGTTGTCCGGAGGCTAGGTCTTGATTGACACAATCTGGAAGTCATCTGCATATAGATAATAATTAAAGCTGTGAGTAAAGATGAGACTTCCTAGTGTAAGCATAGGGAAAAAAAGGTTTCAGATTCACTTGAGGAACACAAACATTTGGTAGAAAGAGAGGAACTGGCAAAAGTGACTGACATATGTGATCTGAGAAGTAGGAGGAATCCAAGGGAAGAAAGTGTTACAGAAAGAGATAAATTGGTAAATGTAGTAAGTGTTGCTTGGAGTTGGAATATAATGAGGCATGAATAACATCTTTAGAATTTAATGGTACAGAAATCATAGTTAGCTTAGTGATTCTGAAATATTAGAAAAATGGAGATGAAACTGCACAAAATTATTTGAGTATATTAACATAAATTTTATGTTCAGAGAATTAATGAATTTACTCTATAATATGAAGTGTAATGTAAAGTGGGAAAATGTTCCATCTCATCAGGCAGAAATTGATTCTTTTACCTAATCGGTTAACTATTTAAAATTGACAATTCTCAAGTATTTGAGGCACATAAGTTTATATTGTGAGGAACAGCATACCATGATGATTAGAACCTTGACCCCAAAGATTTTTGTTGTTGTTGTTGTTGTTGTTGTTTTGAGACAGAGTTTCGCTCTTGTTGCCCAGGCTGGAGTGCAATGGCGTGATCTCCACTCACTGCAACCTCCGCCTCCCAGGTTGAAGCGATTCTCCTGCCTCAGCATCCCGAGTAGCTGGGATTACGGGTACCTGCCACCACACCCTGCTAATTTTCTGTAGTTTTAGTAGAGACGGTATTTCACCAGGTTGGCCAGGCTGGTCTTGAACTCCTGACCTCAGGTGATCTGCTCGCCTCGGCCTCCCAAACTGCTGGGATTACATGTGTGAGCCATTGCGCCCGGCAGCCCCGAACTTACAACACATTGAGTCCAAGCTAAACTTCCTCAAAGTATGCATCTTTCGTGAGTCTCAATATCTTCTTGAGTAATTTAGGTTTAGTAGAATAACTAACTTATTTCTCAGAACTGTTTTAAGGATTCAAAAATGAAAAAATTAGGATATGTACAGGATAATGTTCTTTATCTACAACGTCATAGGCAAATAAATTATATAAGAGACAGACTGTCTGGTTGTATGTAATAATGATCTGATATCATTATCTAAACTTCTGGTCTTGCTACCCAGTATTCGATCCTCTAAACTCTGCCTTGAAAATGTGTTATTTACATCTCCACAAAAAAATAAATGTATTGTACATTACATGTTCATACATACCTAGAACCTTCCATTTAAGTACTGTCATGTCTTATTGTGGTCACGCAATAAATATTTCTTCCACTGGCTTTTAGAAATTGTAATTACTTGAAGTAAATAGTTACAAAGCAAATGAGTCAGTATTGACAGTTGCATCCTTTAAACCATGTTGAATCAGTGTAATCTGTACATTAATCTGAAGTCAAAATGCTGACAGTTATTAAATACACTTATTTGATCTAGCTCTTTGTAAAACACAATTGTATTTTCTTTTCTTTCCTAGCTGCTTTGTTTTCTCCTGCTGCCTCTACCTTGGGTAAGTTAAGGATGGTCATGTTTCACTCAGTGCTAAAGGATATGCAGACTTAGCTTAATAAATACCAAGTTGAAGCCTGACAGAAATCAGCTGTGCTCCTCTCCAGATTGATGGCCCCTTTCCAGGTAGGTTTAATGTGCACATAAAATGTCAACTCTCTGAAATAATTTGTAGAAGATTAGTTCCATCGTGATTCAATTTGATAAGAATGGGTATTAAGAACTACCTCAGTGGACTTATTTGCACTAGTCTGGCTTATTGGTCATTTCCATAAAGATCTCTGAAGTGTGGATGATAAACTAGCAGGAGGAAGAGCTCTTGAATCAGCAGCCCCCAGCCCTCTCAACCTGCCAGCCTTGTGGTTGCTGAATGTTTTCCATTTCCTTAATGTATTTATCTGTTACACTTATGACCCCGGATTTAAATAGAGGGCTCTCACTGCTGGTCTTTGGCCTCCAGTTACAGCACCTGACTTCTAGTTGTCTTCATCATATTTTATTTGTTTTAAAATAAGAGAGCTACACTGTTATTTATCATTTTAAAAGTGATACACTGGAGGAAAATATATTAAAATAGGAAACATTTTTGCCCCTGAATGATGGGATTATAGGTAATGTTTCTGTTTTGTTTTTGTTATTTTCTCTACTTTCAAATTCTTTAATCAACAGAAAAAAATTTCACATGAAATATATTTAAAATGAACAATGAAGACTAATGCACCAGCCCCACAGATCATTAAAAATACCCCAAAATAGTAAAACAAGAGTCCGTGTCAAACCTGGAAAAGATCCATTATCATTTCAGTTGAGATTATGAGTGTCATCAAACTATAACACTTAACATATGAGAAAAATGTTAAGCAACTATACACATGGAGAATATTTCATAGTTCACAATGAGGTAGCTTCAACTCAAAATACCCAAGGATTGAAAGTTATATTTTTCAAATAACACTTAATGATTATTTTGTGAACTGGAGCATTTCTGTAAAGCATTTGTTTTCACCATCTAATATCTTTAGAACACAACTCTCATTAATTTATTTTACCCTCTTTTTTACCTCCCTGTTTTATGTTCTCTTTGAACTTAAAGGGACTAGTTTATATTCTTTAAAAATTTCCTTTTTTTCCTCCACATTGCCCTCTTCAAATGTTTTTCTACTTAAATCTTAGGATATACATTGAAACAGATTTTACAAACTCAGATAACTAAACTACAAAATTAGATGTTTAATATATTAGTATTCAGTACTTGGGTGACAAGACTGAATTAAGTTAGAAAAAAATGGGTTAGAAAAGTTAAATGTAAGATAGGATTGCCATTTATACACATCTGATGGAAATGAGTATGGTGACAATGATCTTAGATGAAAATATTATATAACTGTATACTCATGGAACTGAAAGCTGCATAAAGAAGAAATTTTAAATCCATGTTTACTTATCTTCCTAAGTATAAATGATAGACTAGTACCAAAGTATGTTAGAGTTTCTCCACTAGATTTCTGATAAGATACATGAGAAGTAGAATCCCTTCCAAGTGGTACTTATCTTATAGTGAGACTATTTTCCCTAACCCACTGACCACCCTTACTATTACAGGGAAAACACACAGTTGTTTCCTGCTTTGCACTATCGACTCCTGGGCACTGCTGCTCCTGCTGCAATGCCGGCTTCCTCATAGTGCCACAACACTTCAACTAGCCCCACTTATGCCTTTTCATGGTACTCCATTCTTCAATGTGCTGAAGTTACGTTTGGTTCATTGAGGGCAAAAGCTAATGCTTATTTATTTTTTATACTATGTTTCATAAAGCTTATTTTTACCCCCACCCCAATTTTAGTAAATTTTTGGTTAAAAAGCACTATTGTAGATTTAACTTACTGATTCCTTTTTTTCCACGAGTACAGGAGGTAGATTGGTGAAGGATTTAAGTGACAGACACCACTTTGTGTCTCGCAATAAAATTATTTCTTCTCTCCAAACATGATACTCTCTTATGCAGTCAAGTTTGATATCCTTGAATTCATCTTAACTGAAAAACAATTGTATAGCACTTAATTTCTGCCAAGTGCTGTTGTAAATACTCTCTTAACATGAACTCATTTAATTCTCACTACAATAACAGAATCAGGTACTGTTATTAGCTTCATGTCACAAATGAGGAAGCTGTGGCACACAGAGGTTAAGCAACTTGCTCAAGGTCACACAGCTAATAAAATAAAGACTTAGACTTCAAACCCAGGTATTGTGTGCCCTTACTGCATCACTGAAACAGGCTGCCTCTTTCTTCACAAGAAAATACTTCAGTACCTCAATAAATGACATATAGTAAGCCTGATTTACCAGTTCACTATACATTCCAGGTTAGTCTGAAACTGCAGCCCACAACATAGACACCGTGCACGTGAATAGGCTTCAGTCATAAGAAATTGACTACATATGTTCATCAGTCCTTTTTCATTTTATTTCAAAGCTGAGATAACTATGCAAATGCATATGCATTATCTTTCCTTCTGTTTCTAAACATTCATCTTCTTAAAATAGCTTTGCACTTGTAATCATATTATTTTGTTTTATGTATAATGTTAGGCAAGTAGCAAGAAAACCATTTAAGAGCCTGTGTTTTGCTGCCAGACTGCATTGGTATGAATCCAGATTGTCACATAATATGTGACCTTAGGCAAGTTACATACTCTCTTTGTTGCTCAGTTTTCTCATATGAAAAATAGAGATTATAATACAACTTACTTTATAGGGTTGAAATGAGAACTAAATTAGCAAAGTGTGTAAAGCATGTACACAGTGTTTAGCATGTGGTAAGCATTATGTCAGTGTATAGGTTATATACAATTTGCAAAGTATGCTACCATTCATATATACTTCAGTTTGGTCTTTTCTCATTATTGGACAATTATTGATATATTTTTATAAATCTAGAGGTGCCCAGAGTTTGATTCTTAAGACTCATTAGCATTCTCAAAGAAAAATTACATATTAAACCCATTTACCCATACATTGTTGAGAAGTAGCAAGTTAGAAAGCAAAAAATTAAAAACTTCAACATAGCACAAATTTATTGAATTCAGTTACAGCCCTGGCTCTGTGGAATTCCTGCAAGCCTTTAGTCTTCCTTCTAATTATGTGGGAAACACATCCATTAAATTACAAGGGTAAAATACCAATGATAAATTGGAAATTTGTATAGATTTCTTAACTTTTTGGCAAATACACACATAAATTAAGAATCAAGGAAATTTCAGTATCCTAAACAAACATATCATGGGTCATATTTCTATACATTTTAGCCACTTTTTGTATAATAGTTTGACTTTTGAAATGACAGACAAAATAATTTATATGTGTATATTATTTTACCTAGCATATGTAGGCATAGAGAATGCTTAGTTTCTTATGGGGATCTTATTATTGAATGGTATTTTAAAACTCTGATAGAGTAATAGGATTTGATGACATGTGATTACAAATGTGCTCACAAATTGAGGTCAAATGTAAGATGATTAGTCAAGTTATATCTAATGTTGTTATAATCCTGTGCTATTTAGAAATGTCAACTGAGTAGTGACTTAGAAAAAAACTGACATTCCATTTTCTTATCTTTCTTTTAAATGTCATACTGAAGAGCAAAATACATGTGGGCCAGAGGGTATTTTGAGTTGTTTTTGAACTAAGGTTTTTATATATTGAAGTCAATATATACTTTGGTCTCATTTATATGATAACATAACACCTTATTTCAATGAAACATAGAATACTAACACATTGAAACATAGCATAAAAAGGGAAAGCTCTAGAGAGGGGGCAGTGAAAGAGGAAGTTTAACCCTTCAGTGCTTCTTCATGGGTCATTGAAGCTGTGATGTCAGTTTTCCAATGTACACTCAACTGGGATAGACTGCTAGAAAAAGTTATCCTTTCATAAGTCCTCTATTACTTGTTTTTTGTTTTGTTTTGTTTTCATGTTATTCCACATTTTCAGATTCAGAATTCAGATTCAGATCAGATTCAGGCTTTGTTAGCTCCTGACATGCCTTTACCAAATTTCTACTGGACAATGGAACTTCCTCATATTCGTGTATATTTATTGAAGTCGTAATATATGACAGTCTGGCAGGTTCTGAGAAAGTATGTACTATAGTAATGTTTACTGATCACCTAGAAAAATATACAAGTAACTTCACAGTCTCAGTCAATATGATGAATTCTTGTCAGAAATATCTACAAGATTGATTGAAGCTTGTGGAGAGGTACCCAATTCAGAGGGGCACACTTAGAAAAGGAATTTGTAGGAAGAAGAGACAATCAATCTGAAGTTTGAAGTATTCACTAGAGTTAGTTGAGTGTCAAAAGAGTGTAGTAGTGACAAATACACGTATTGGAAGAAGTGAATCTCAGTTTCATCAATAACAGTTTGTGTGACCTCAGTAGGGACATCATGCAGAGTTGTTCAGGGTGATCTTCATACCAATGTTTTGGGCCAAAATTGCTAATCAACATGAAAGCCAGCCAGAGGTCTGCTTGCCCACCCACAGACCACACTAATTTCTATGCCTGCTAAGGGCAGACATATTTTTCTAATCCACAGTTACAATGCAGCCCTAGACCTTAAATTAGTACTTAACATCACTAGCCTTCAGATACTTAAAGTGGAGATTATAATAGTAGCTACTTCATAGTGTTGAGAGAATTACATGAAACAATTCTCATAATTTGTTTTAATGTGCTTAAATAAGCTCAGGAAATTTTTTGTCATCATGAGAAAAGATGAAGTCGGGGAGACAAACATGGATAAGAATGATTACCAACACCAATATTTTTCCAAGTGGAAGTCTCACAATATGAAATAAAACAAGATTCTGAGATATGAGATAATATCAAACAAAAACTATATCTGACATCTTGAATTTAGAATAAGTTACTTCTCACTAAATGAAACTTTTTGTTTAATTATTATGGTTTTAAAAAAATCTCTATTCACATTATATTTCTTCTTTTCACTTTTTTTTCTTCTCCTTTTCCCTTTATATTCAGTGTATAAAGAGACCTGCCGGTCTTGTCCATAAATATTGCTTGTAGCAACTAAAAAGCTTCAAAACCACAAAACATCTGCATGGTTACCCATTGAATTTATTTTTCATATAAATGGCTTTGACTCTGCTAATAGATAAATAAATTAACTGTCATTTTAATTTTCAGCAAAATTTAGAGAGAATTGATGTTTCAAATATCATACACTTTGCCCCTGCTGTTTCTGTTTCTTCCTTCTGAACTACTCAGACCAGTACCAGCGACAAGGAAATGACTCCTTTTGATTACAAAATAAATGAAAATTGAAGATCTGTCAAAATGTATCCAGTAGAATTGCACAAAGCAAAATAATTCTTCAACTCTGTGATGAAAGGATGAGCTCCCTCTGTGATCATCACTTCCTAGGATTGAAGAATTCATGGTTGTGTAGTTTGAAATTAAACTGAGTTCAAAAGTGTGAAAGAATTTTTTTTTCTTTCTGGTTATCTCCTTGAAAACAAGCAAACAAACAAAACCTGAAAAGTCCGTACCAGTAAGATATTTGGATTACTATGCAGCAAAATTCACTATTGAGCTATTAAGTAAATGAATGACGGTGGTTGTTAAAATTCTCTTATAACATTATATTATCCAGATATCCATAAGTTATGCTAATTTTAACCTACACATTTTGATATTTAATTCTCTGTTATTAAACTCATGTTGCTACAAGTATTTGAAAAATTCCTAACTGTATAGCGATTTTGATGTATGGCAATTATGACTAGCTTATGTAGAATATAAACTAAAAATACCAGAGAACATGGATACATAGCAAATTTAATAATAGGTTAGGAATCTTTCAGAAATTTGTTAATTTTAAGATTGAAAAACAGGTATTATTCATCAAAAACTCACCATATCATAGATGAGAAATTACATTTATCTGATTCAAATTTCTACAATAGAAAATATATGTCAGCATAAAACATGATAAATAATTACACCACAAAAATTTCCACGGTAAATTATACCTTTATTTTACAACAGTGAAAACTTTTCATCAAATTAGAAATTTAAAAAAACATAGGACATAAGCCTTTAATTTTTTTATAGAATTTTTGTACTCACTCTTCATTCAGTGTTTTAGTCATGATCTTTTATGGTTATTATCTTCCTTCAAAATTGACCCCAAAATAATATGCCAATTATTTATTTACTTTTTATCTTTCAGTACTTTTTTTTTCACTCCTCATTTCCATTATCATTTTATATAAGGATTATTGGTTAACTTTCCAATGCTTCTTTTAGGTTTCATGATATTAGGGTGGGATTGTAACTAAACAAGAAGAGGATGAACATGAGTGCTGGGACTGAGGCCAAAGATAGATGCCATGATTGTTAGGAATTTGCATCTGGCTTCTTGTGGAGAGAGTGAGAGAGATTTATTTTGTACTGGGGAGAGTCGCATTTTGTTAGGCAGAAGCATGTTGCTTGTATTTGCCATATCAACACAAATGGCTGTAGACTGGTATAGTCTGTATTGTTTACTTGTCAATTTTCTCTCAGCTCCAAATACGGCGAAATAGAAGGAGATTGGAATGCAGGAAGAGAAAGGGCAACAAGGTCCTACTAAATGCTTTGTTTACTATTTTTGCCCAGAAGTAGACCTTTCCTCCTAGAGCAGCAGGTAGTTCTCCACGAGCTTCTTCAGACACTCTTTGAACCCGTCTCATTATTCTTCCTTAGTGGAACCAGCTACAGATTAGTTTCTTCTTCAGGAGGAAGTTCCAGATCTGTGTTGCTCTTCTTCCCAGACTCTAGGATGTGACAAAGTAACTTCTTCCTTTTGTTCTGCAAGTATTTTTTTTCTTTTTTTTTTTGAGTTATTATCTCTGGATCCTGTTTTCTCTTTTTGCTTATACAGCCTTCCAACAGCTTTGTTACAAATTCTCTATATTAAATATAGGGAATTTGTTGAAATAGGTAGTGTGATTTCTTTTTGTCCAGTTGTGTGTAGATCAATAGAAATATTAAAACCAAATTGTCATATCATTTGCTAAAATATTAAAGTTCAAGTTATCTCATGTTTTTATGGAATCTTGATATTTTGAACTTCATAGATTTTACTTTCTGTTAGTTCTGAAGATTCTTGTAGTCCCTGAAGAAAAATTCTTGCTAGAGAACTCGCTAAATACAAGGTTACTATTTTAAAATGTCAAAAGTAAACAGAAAATTTCAAATCAGATGCATTATCTTGAAAACACTATAACTTGGAAGTGAATATTAATTTCTTGGAAAAACTTTTTTTGTTCACTAAAAATAATTGGAAGAAAATAAAGTGATGGGGAATCACTTTTTTTTTTTTCTTTGAGATGGAGTCTCTCGCTCTTGTCACCCAGGCTGGAGTGCAGTGGCGCCATCTTGGCTCATTGCAACCTCTGCCTCCAGGGTTCAAGCAATTTTCCAGCCTCAGCCTCCCTAATAGCAGGGATTACAGGTTCGCACCACCACGCCCAGCAAATTTTTGTATTTTTAGTAGAGACAGGGTTTCACCATGTTGGTCAGGCTGGTCTTGAACTCCTGTCATTAGGTGACCACCTGCCTCAGCCGACCAAAGTACTGGGATTACAGGCATGAGCCACCATACCCGACTGGGAGTCACATTTTAAGGTATTTCATTTCTTGTAAATGTTCTTTGATACAAAAATGAAAATTAATTTTATGAATAGGGTAATTTGGAGAGCTATTCAAAAACAGAGCAAAAAGTCAAGGAGAAAGCATCCCAAGTTATTTGTCCATTAATTTATATCTTTAAAAGTAGACAAATCTAAATAGAAGTAGTACAATAATGAGGACTAAATGTTCCCAGTTGTTGTGAATCAAATCAATGTCTCCCATAATACTTCACTAATGTATAATGAGGAAACAGGCAATAAAATAACAATATGTTATAAATAACCAAAATGCATGAAGTACTATCATAATTAAAGAATGTTTCTTTGATCTCATAAACATCAAAAAGATATTTGACGCCACCTTACACATGGTTATAAAGCAGTGGTCCTCAATGTTTTTGGCACCAGGGATCAATTTCTGGTTGTATGAAAGACAATTTTTCCATGCTAGGGGCAGGGCGGTGGGGATCCCTGTTGCAAAGAATACATTTTCGAAAAACAAAAGCAACTGCACACAAAAATCTGTGGTTGATTTAATAGAAAGTATGGTTCTGTCCATGATAATGACAATGGGAAAAAGGACTTCTAGTAATGACAGCAGAGTGGCATGTTTGCATTAACTACTTTCAGATTATAACTGTAAACATTATGTAAACTTTTTTGAAATATTATTTCATTTACAGCATACAAAAAAAGCAAAGCAAAGCTAGGAAGGGGTTAATCTCAAAAACTACAACTGAAAGGAATAAAATAATTGTGATACTGTTTCTTCCTTTTGAAAATTTATAGAAAATTGTAGAGTCACATTGGTCTAATAACAGTAAGTGATTAGATGATGCCATGTAAAAATTTAGAAATTATTCTTATTCCTAATATTATGTGGTTTATTATGTTTTAATTTTTCACCTACTTTGATTTATACAATTGTACATTTTATGATGCAATCCACATTAAGTATCTTTGGAAGTAATTTCCTAAATATGTAAATATATAAAAAGTATTCTGGGTACCTCAAAAGAAGTAATGAAGTGGGTCCACTCCCATCAAAAGGAAGTAGAAGTCATGTACAGCATTGTTATGCTTGTCACTAGTAGGAATACTCATTATATTTTATTAAAATGACAACTTTTCTGGCCTTGCAATGGTCAGGTAAATAAATACTTATCACTACCTAACTGAAATAGCTCTGTAACTGAATTCATCACTCTTTTCTTCCCAGAGTCACTCCCATCTTACACCATCAATAATGGTTTCCTCTCCTATATAGCACAACTCCATTCTTTTAAAACTGTTATTTTAATCACTTACTTGATTATTTGTTATCCACTCCTTCTTTCAATTACTGTATCTAATATATCATCTTTGAGTACTTCTATTTTTATGTAGATTTGTTCTTACTTATCTCAATTTAACAAAGAACTATTCATATACTTAGTGCCTTATGACTTCATTATTTCTTTCTAAAATGACTGTTTTCTTCTCCTTTCAAACTTTTAATGTCTTAGATTAGAGTCCTCTCATGGTTGTCCAGTGTGTATATACACTGATACAAAATTATTTTTAAAACAAAAGGTAAGCTATTTTTAATCTTTTCATGTTTCAGTTTTATCCACTGTAAAATGACTGACACTTTCAGCTCCCTTGTAATAGTTTCCAAAATCTGACCTGACTCTAAGAAGACAACCATAACTCCTGCTTTTCCCAAGGCAAATCTACTTCTTCAGCCTAACCATTCTCCTCATCTTTCTTATTCTTCACCACTCCTAACAACAACAAGAAAAAGGGATATGCTCTCTAGGTTTGAGGTGCTTGTCTTTTTCTGCTATCTATATGAAAGCAATATATTTTATCAAAGACAAACTCAGTTCCCACTTTCTCTAGCATCCTTTGTCAAACTACATCAGTAACATCGGTGATCCTGTACCATGTTATTTTCTTTATTATATATTTGATTACTTAAATACATGTCCATATATTTTTCCCCTTAATCGTCAGTGCCTTACCTCTTTACCTTGGTGGAAGCTCCTCCAAGGAATTCATGGAGGTAACCATTTCTTACATTTACATATCCCCTCAGTGATTAGTAAAATGCTTTATGTGTAGATGATGTCCAATGAATATTTGCATGAGCACAGTGCTTATATATTTCTAGTTTGTTAACCAGAAACATTCGACAATAACAATTTATTTTTTCAATAATCATTTGTTTGTGCTGATTTGCAATGGACATCCAAATGAATCTTTGGGATGACTTTTTTTTGTGTCAAAATTATCAAATGAAGAGCCACAGCAAGAGGTCTTCCAAATGTGCTTTCAGAAAAAATAAAATACCGTATGGTTTTAACAACAACAAAATCCAATTCCAGACAATTTTGTGTGCCTAACAGATTGGAGTTTTATCGCAAATATGTTGGTTAGTTAATGAATTCATTTGAGTGTGATTAACTTCTGGATTGCAGCAAACCTGTTTATGTATGAAATTATGGTTTGGAATGATCACTTGTTGGCTTATGAATCAAATAACTTGGTTTGTATATAGAAAATCCAATGTGCATATGGTGTGAATACCACCTGTAAAAATATAATTCATAGGAAATGGATAGTGTGAATTTGTGGTGACTTTGTAAATTGGCTGACAACTTGTTTGTGACATATGCCCAGAAGGAATGCTTTATGTATCTCACAAAAGAGAGTTTTAAATTTTAGGTTTTATTCTCTTTATAGATTATAATCAAAGGGGTATGAAATTATCTCCTTTGGATTCTTCTCTCAATACTTCATCTTAATCATTGCATATAATTATAATAAAGCCTTTTGATTTTAAGAAATTAATCTATGTTTTTACATGTAGCATTTTGTAATAGCTGCATAATATGAATTTTTAAAAGTTGTAATATAGACAAATCTTCACTGCACTTATATGAATTTTTAAAAGTTGTTTTAAAATAGACAAATCTTCAGTGCACTGATATCTGTGTAACATTGGCTAAGAGAAAGAGGAAGCCTTTGAACTACATGTTTACTAAGCCTTTTTATTTTTAAGCCACCATTTCCTTTAGTTTCATCTACCAATTACCATTTTGGTCAGTTAATTGGAAACTATTTGTAAAGTCTTTTATTTCTGAGAAGGTGGAAGAAGAACAGTCTGAAAGAATTCAGACAGAAAATACCTAGAAATGTTTGACTTGATGTTATGCTTTCAAGCTAATTATAAATCAATGATATAGCATACAAATTTTTGAATTTTCTAATGCAGGAATCATATTTTACCACAAAATTAAATGTGTTGCCTACCAATAGCTATATGCCTTAAACATAATATACACTGGTGGTTTCTTCTTTTCCATTAGTGTTGACAATAGAGTGATTCTCTCATAGTTTCATGATGCAGTATATTTTTATAATAAAGGTGTGACAAAGAGAAATTCTTCAACCTATTTTAATATAAGAGGATAAATTGAATTTTAATTTTGTGTTTTTACCTTCCTTAGTTAAAATCTGATAACCAGCAAAACTCAGGAAGAGCCAGAGGTAATTAATTAAACAGTTATTGCGTGCTTATCATATGCCAAATAATGTTCTTAATTTTAGAATGTACAATTACAATCAATGTTTACTTATATAATTTCTAAATGCAATCAACAATGTTGCCTCTTCTGACTGGACATCTCCCCTGGTATGTTCCCAATAGTGTCAACTACATCTCCCCTGGTATGTTCCCAATAGTGTCAACAATTAAAGAAAAAGTATATGCCACAACAAGTATAAAGCCAGGGAACTGCACACTTGTTTTGGCAAAAGTACAATGTCTGTTATCATGGAATAATTTTTAGTATTTTAAAATAATTTAATTTTTAATATTAAAACTCATCAATACATAATTCCCATAAATTCAGAATTTTGTACTTAATTTCAAAGTTTAGATAAAGAATGAGGGCACTCAAAAATAATACCAGATATTTGACATGAAAAATAGGAAGTAGTCCGTGTATCTGAAAGATTAATAAATGCATGTGGTTTAAATGTTTAAATGCAATTTTCAAGAAAGAGCAAATTTCACATTGGAAATTTAAAAGACTGAAACAGAACAATCTATGCATCTATCTATCTATCTATCTATCTATCTATCTATCTATCTATCTATCTATACTTAAATTCTGATAATGCCAACAAAGATGATAAGAATGATTTTAAAATGATGACACATTTAGCATTGCTCTTTGAGTCACAGGTTTTAGGTATCTAAAAGGCACATTCAACATAATTATGACTCCAAAAACTTTTATAATAATAATGATTCCATGCCAGGCTTACTGGCTCATTCCTGCAATTCCAGTTATTTGGGAGGCTAAGGCAGGAGGATTGCCTGAGGCCAGGAGTTTGAGCCTGGATAACATAATGAAGCCCTGTCTCTACAAAATATATATATATATTTTTAGATAGCCAATATCTAAAACTCTTGTAGGCCCAGCTACTCAGGAGGTTGAGATGTGAGAATTGCTTGGGTCCAGGGGTTTGAAATTGCAGTGGGCTATGATGGCACCACTGAACTCCAGCCTGGAAGACAGAATAAGACCCCATCTCTAAAAATATATAGATATATAATAATAATAACCCCACCTTAGGTTTATATTGAACTTTGCAGTTTGCTAAACTCTTTTATAGATAATATCACATTTTGTTCTTATAAGTCTAAAAGACTAAAAAAATTGTCTTACACACACACACACACACACACACACACACACACAGGCTTACTTTAAAATTAAGAACGATAATACATGTTCCATAGTAACTACTGACAACTAAGCTCTTTCCATATGCTGTTGTGATGCTTAATTTATGTGTCAACTTGGAGGGCGTTTTGGATGAAATTAGCATTTAAATTGGTAAACTTTGACTAAACAGACTGTCCTCCATAATGTGGCTAGGGCTCATCTAATCAGGTGAAGGTTTGAAAAGGGCAAAAACATCAGTCTCCCAAAGCAACAGGGAATTGTCCAGAAGACAGTCTTTGGACATCACCCTTGCCATCAGTTTTCCAGAGTCTCCAGCCGGCCAGTCTTTGAACTAGAACTGAAAAATGGGCTTTTCTTGGTCCTTGACCTGCCAGCCCACACTGTAGATTTTAGACTTGTCAACTTCAATTTATTTTTAAAAATATCGATCTATCTATCTATCTGTCTATCTACCTATCTATCTATCTATCTATCTATCTATCTATCTATCTACGTATCTATCTATCTATCTGTACATACATACACATCCTAATGGTTGTTTCTCTGGAAAACACTGACTAGTACACCTGCTCTCTCATTAGTACACATTCCAAACATGATGCATATGTATTATGTGTATATGTGCATATATGTGTTTATGTATATGTTTGAATTTGTGTATACATGTACATACACATACATGCATACAGAACTAGAGATAGAGATAGGAATAGAGATATATCCAGGGACACTTGAATAAGCCTGCATCTAGTGGACTGAGGGATTTGAGGCCTTTTCCATGTAACAATACTTTATCATCTATGAATATTTGAAATTGGTAAATTATTACAAGAAGAGCCTATTAGAGCCAGGCTTAAGCCATTCCATTCCTATGATGCAATTTAATTCAGTTATAACAAGAAAATATAATACAATGTTCTTTTGTCTTTGTTTCCCCCATTATATTTTGAGAAATTCTTTCTTGCTTGTCACCTTGTGATATCTCTGAGGGTGAATAGACAATCTGGTTCTTTAGTGATGCAAATGAGAATGAAAGAATTGTAATTAGGTGCCATCACAGTCAATCATTGTAGGCTTAATGGAGGAAGGGAGATTATCTCAAGGAGGAGAAGTGACATGTCCAGAATATGTCCATAAAAACAAAAACATTTTGTTCACCCCTTTTCAAACATGGTACCTGGAATCTAGGATTGGTAACTTAAAGTATTAAGAAAAAAGACTTAAGCATCAGAAGATTAGGAAAAAGAGTCAACAGCTATATTTATTATTCCATATTAGCTTTGGTAGAGGGGGAAAAAAACATCTTCATAAAAAGTTACTTCTGACTGATCTTCCTCAGCTTCCTAATGTCTTGGGGTTCAAATTGACAAAAGACACTGATTTATTAATATAAACCTTGACAAGTTAAAAGATATTCTTCTTAATCTTGTCCCAAATTCCCCTAAGACAATATGACTATCTGAGTTCTAAAGATAAAATTTATGAGTTGGAAGGATTAAATTACTTGCCCCAGGTCATTCAGCTTCTAAATGGGCATGCACTGGTTTCTAATAGAATCTGATTCTGAATCCTTTTGACTGGAGCACACGTATCACTAAACCACCCACCCCTTGTCTCTCCCTGCTGGAATGTAAGTGCCATGGGGACAGGGAGTATTATGTGTATTGCTCACTATTAACTTTTCAGTACCCAGGATAGTGCCTGACATGAAGCAGGCACTCAATGAATATTTGTTAAATGGTATATATTTGGACAAGTTTGAAGTGCCTCACTAGTATTTTTTATTGTGTGTGTATATGCATATATACATATATGAGTAAACACTAAGTTAATAGAGTTTTTCTGTGTCTTTTATTGTATAATTTATCTCATCCATATTGTTCACTAGTAAATCAAACAAGCAAGCAAACAAAAATAATTTTTACTTTAAGCAAAATATTGTACCTTTAAAGTTCATGATTGATTCAGGATTTTAATTCTTCCTTTAATATCAGTCTTAGCCACAGGCCACTGCGAAGATCAAACCTAAAAAAAGTCATTTACTTTTGTCAAGATTCAGTCCTTAAGTATGTAAATATTTCATATAATATTTTATTGATATTAGAATACTTGGAATAACTTATTTATGTTCCAAATGAAGTCAATAATCTGTGATATTCACTGCTAGAAAGATAAAGATAAAATAAAGTAATTATGATAATGAAAATTTGAATACCTACAGTATTGTGTTAGATTTCTTCAGAGTTACAGAACAGGATGTGTGTTGTTGTGTTGTGTGTGTGTGTATAATACACACATATACACACATGTGTATATACACACATATACACACATGTGTATATACACACGTGTATATACACACATATACACACATGTGTATATACACACATATACATGCATAACATGTATAATATGCAACATGTATCTGTATATAATATATGCATACATGTTATATATGTATATAGGTATTATATCTTATATAAAGAGAGATAATATATACATACATATGTACAGAGAGTGTGAGAGAGATTTATTATAAAGAATGGACTCATGCAATTATGGAGGATGAGAAGCCCCATGTTCTGCAATTAGTGCACTGGAGACCCTGGAGGGCCAATAATGTATTCCCAATGTGAGTTTGAAGGCCTAAGAACCAGGAGGGTTGATGGTATCAGTTCTAGTCTGAGAACCAATGTTTTAGTTCAAGTCCAAAGACAGGAAAAATCTCTTGTTCTTGCTCAAGCAATCAGACAGGAAAATACCCTCTTACTCATACGAGGTCAGCATTTTTGTTCCATTTTGTGCCTTATCTGATAACCTGAGGTTTACTTACATCAGAGAGGGCAATATGCTTTACTTAGTCTAACAATTAAAATATTAATTTCACGCAAAAGCACCCTCACAGACACACTGAAATAATGTTTGACCAAATGGGCACCCATAGTCCAGACAAGTTGAATCATAAAATTCATCATCACAGGCATCTTTTCTTCTAATCCACTACTAGAGATGCTCTTCAATAAATGCTTTACTCACAGAAGGTCTCTTTATTCCAATACTGCAGTGTTTTATCTCTGTGAAAAAACTACATTTCAGTTTAAGAACAATATTAAACTGTGGGTTTATGTTTAAATGTCAACCTTGAAATGTATTGCATTTCAAAAGATCAATAGAGTTTTAATATATTTTTGATAAATGCCTTTCATTGAAAGAAAAATAAGAAACTGTCAATGATCTGTTCTCATGTAGTTATTAATGTAGTAATTTTTTAATTGATGTAGAGACTTAAGGAAGGAACACTTTCTCAGTCAGTGTCACATTTTTGGATTAGTGTGTGTGTTTCCAAATTCTCGAAAATCAATCCTGATCATTTTTTTTTCTTAATGGCTAGATTGTTGACCCATGGTTTATTTATTTACCTGAGCCACACAAAATCAGATATTCTAAACTTAAATGATGTATTACATACATTTATAAAATTGTCTTTCTAATTATTTTATTATCTGAAAAAATATAACTTTGTTTTCTCTTTGTGTGTAGCTGTGTGCTCATGTGTGAGTGTGCGTGCGTGTGTGTGTGTGCATGTGTAGAAGGGGAGTAATTTATGTGCTTAGAGAGATTTGTTGTTGTTGTTTTTTAATGTTTTCAGCTAAACAATACTGTTGTCTGACTTCAGTCTTTTTCAAGAGCAAAGAAATGTCAATCCATGAATCCAGAGAGATAGAGTTCAGGGACTTGTTTCTTCTGATAAACCTGCAGTTGACTCTCATGGTGTATTTGGAATAAATGGGTCAGATTAGTGAAATGTCATTTTTGTTGTTTCTTTTTTGCAGTTTATAAACTTGGAATGCTCCAGAAGTTTAAGAGCCAAGAACAATGCTGGCATGATCATAAGGTCAATTACATCTTAACATTTGCCCAAAACAGAGTAGTGGCCTCAAAATAGTTTCATTTCAGAGAAAGGGATATAAAAAGAGTGGGTACCAATAATTATATAAAAGTATTATACTAATCTAAACCATGATCATCTGATGTCCCATTTCTATGGTTCCTGAGTTTTTCTCCAACTTGAATAAGCCTGAATCTAGTGACATATGCATTCTATGTGTTAACTAAATATCAAGGATCAATAACACTGGGTTTCCACTGAAGAGCCTTTAGGGCTACTAAGAATTTAAAGGTGAAACAGAGTCTGCCAGCACTCCTGCTCCAAACAGAAACATGTGCTGTCTTAACTATTTTAAATTCTGGGATTTGGCCTCAACATTTTATTATGCAACCCTATTATACTGTCTAAAAATAATATTTTCAAGCCAGTGACTCTCCAGCAAGTCTGTGTAACTACCACCACCACCATCATCAAGGTTAATTACAATATTTCCCAAGACTCTTCCAAAATCTTTACATATATTATACATTTGTGGCAAAGGTTAAATGTATATATGAGGAAAATAATACATTAACTGAAAAGTATATAAACATTATATCTAATGCTATCCAAAAAGGTTGCTCTAGAAATCTAAAAATTACTTTACTTTGGCTCAACTTACTTTATTTCCAACCAGATTAACAAGACTTATGACTCCATTAACACTGAATCGAAAATGATTCACTGTGGTGACCTTTCTAAGCTGAAAAGAGGACTATAGCATCTTGAATAGTCAACGCCTATATTGTAATTTAAAGGCTAAACAATACGTAAACTAGATTTTATAGTGTAAATGCCATAGGATCCTTACCGTGTCGCTTTTTCAGTTGGAAACCTCTGTGGCTGGTGGTGCCTTTGCCTGAGTTTTACACGGGCCCGCTGGCCTCTTCTGCTCACTCGCCCCAGCAGGCTGTATTTGGCTCATAATACTGACCCGGATCCCACACCTGCCAAGGGCGAGCCTGGTGAGGAGTAGCAAGGGGTGTGTTAATAAGCACGGGGTCTGGCCACTGCACACAGCCAGGCGTGCTTGCTGCCACTGGGCAGGCAGCTCCAGGCGCCAGCACAGGCGTGGGTTCCGTGCGAGACTGGCTGGACCAGGCGTTACCACAAATGGCTTCCACTGCAGGCACTGGGAAATACGATGGCACCCGGAAGCTTGGAGACACCAGAAACTGCGGAGCCCCAAAGAGGGTGTCACAGCCCTGGCTCAGGAGTCTCTAGGTCTGGGATTCCTGAAGGGCCACAGAAGCTCGTTTCTCCTCGTCGCCCGCAAAGTGGCGAGCGGTGGGCATGTTTCAGCCCTGTTTGTGTTACCGCTCTTTCAGTCCCACCATTCACTGGGTCCCAGGGTCTTGTTCCACGACAAGAATGAGGTACACGGACAAGTGGAGGGTGAGCAAGGCAGAGAGGAGCTTCATTGACAGAACGGCTGCAGAGGACCGGAAGTGGACAGCTCCTTTCCGCAGGCGGGTTGTCCCAATGAGTGTCCACCTCAGCAGAGAGGAGACCTGGAGTGGGTGGTTCCGTTCACATGCAAGTTGTCGTGATGAGTGCAGCTCTCAGTGGAGCGGAGAACCAGAATGGGTAGCTCCTTTCCACAGGCAAGTCATCCTGATGTCTATGTGAGTTTGGCTGGTTTCGGGGATTTTACGGTCTCAGAAGGGAGAAAGTACGTGCTGATTCATCCATGGGCAGCCATGGGCAGGCTGGTAAAAAGCACCATGAGTTCCCACTCCACCTGGATCTGACAGCCCGGCCACCAGGCTTCAGGCCGTCCCTGCCTTGAAGGTGGGGCTTCACGTGGGACTAATCCCTTTCCACCCAGGAACCTGTTTGCCTCCTGCCATCAACACGCAGTCCACAGTGCCCAGGCTGTTCTTACCAAGCGGTGGCCTGTGCCAAGCTGACTTCAGCCCCTCCTCAGCCTCTATCCCATGTTCGTCGGTGCCCGAAGTCCAGAGGGGGCTGAGGTGGCAGAAGGCTGGCATTTCAGTGCCACCCTGAGCGTGCGCACACACACCCGGTCTGGTTGCAACAGCACCCAGGCTTTGCCACAACTTTGATCCTCACCAGAGTGGGCGCCAGGAGTGGGGAGAGGTCAGGCAACAGGAGCAGGAACTTTCAAGCCTGCGGTGGCAAGGAGCTTCCTGCGCCCCTGACAATACAGGGATGCTCGGATCTGAAGCTACAGCTGGGCAGCTGTAGCTGCGCCCAAGACCACAGGGCTCCCACTCTGCCAGCTCTGTAGGGGGATGGGCTCCTGCCTGTTCCCAGTTCCTACCGCCCTGAGGAGTGTGTAACCCGGGCCGCACTTCCTCCCCTGCAGCTGGCGTCTTTGCAGTGGCTGTTCCAGACCAGCTACCATTGCCATCAAAAACATGTGGTTGAGTATGAAAGAAAGCAGAGATTAAGAAGATGGATTATTTTCTGGTCTTATTCTTTTCAATACACAGTTGACCCTAGAGCAATGCTGGTGTTATGGGTGCTGACTTCCATGCAGCTGAAAATCTGAGCATAACCATTGACTGCTTAAAAAGTTAAATAGTAGAAGCCCACTGCTGACTGGAAGCCTCACCCATATCACAAAGATTCAATTAACACCTACTGTATTCTAACAATAAAGTAAGCTAGAGACAGGAAAACGTTATTAAGAAACTCAGAAGGAAGAAAAAACATATTTACTGTTCATTAAGTGGAAGAGGGACATCCTTTCTGTCTTCAGGTTGAGTAGGCTGAGGAGAAGGAGGAAGAAGAAGGGGGGTTGGTTTTTCTGTCTCAGGGGTGGCAAAGGCAAAAGAAAACTTACGTATAATTGGACCCACACAGTTCACACTTATGCTGTTGAAGTGCTGACTGCATTTTACAATATTAATAATTATACTTGATTATAAAATTTTAGAGGTAAGATATACTACCAACTGAAAATGTAGTTATAATTACAGAATAACCATATTAGTAACTGTTGCTTAATTTTTGAACATGTAAGATGTGAAAAATATGCACTACTGAGGAAAAGGCAGAACAAATTGTAGTAATTGATTTCCCTAAGAATTCCTAAATGGTGATGAACATGAACTGTGATGGTTTCCACCTTTAATGTGGGTGGGCACTATCTAACCTGCCGGGGGTCTGGAGAAAAAAAACAAACCTGTCTATCTGTTAGAACTGAGATGCACTCTTTTTCTGCTGTCCTTGGACAGCAACTCCAGACTCCATGGCCTTTTTATTCTTTTTTTTTTTTTTCTTGAGACAGAGTCTTGCCCTGTCACCCAGACTGGAGTGCAATGGCGTAATCTCGGCTCACTGCAATCTCCATCTCCCTGATTTAAATGATTGTCCTGGCTCAGCCTCCTGAGTAGTTGGGATTACAGGCACCTGCCACCATGCCCAGCTAATTTTTGTATTTTTAGTAGAAACGGGGCTTCACCACGTTGGCCAAGCTGGCCTTGAACTCCTGACCTCATGATCTGCCCACCTCGGCCTCCCAAAGTGCTGGGATTCCAGGAGTGAATCATCATGCCCGGCCTTGCCTTTATATTCCAAGACTTACACAAGTACCAAGTCTCTCCTGGATGTTCACACCTTTGGCTTTGGACTGAGAGTTACATCTTCAACTTCTTTCGTTCTGAGGACTTTGGACTTGGACTGAGCTACACTACCAGCATCTCATCCTCCACCTTGCAGGAAATCTGTTGCAGGTCTTCTCAACCACCATAATCAGGTGAGCCAATCCCTCTAGTAAATTCCCTCTCATTTATGTATGTATGTATGCGTGCATGTATGTATGTATGCATCTATCTATCTATCTACCTACCTATCTATCTGTTATTAATTCCATCTCTCTAGAGATCCCTGACCAATACATGGACAAAATGTGACTTCAACTGAAAGCCAAAAATAGCAAATGGAGTTTGATATGCCACCTTGCCTGTCAAAGTGTGATACAGAGTCCAGTAGCATCAACATCTCCAGGGAGGTTTTCATAGATTCAGTATCTTAGGCCCCACTACAAAATCAGGATCTGCATTTTCTCAAGATCCTCAGATAAATTGCAGAAACATTCATGGATAAGAAGCACTAATATAAGGAATGTATTCAATGTGGGTTCAAAAACATTGATGAGAAAGATGAAATTCTTGGATTTTTATCTTATTTTATTCAATTACTATCAAGTTATCTAATTTTTAGAGATCAAAAGATAGCTTTATAACGCCCCTTCTATTTTTCTTAGGATGATCAAAGGGATTATGAAGAAAATGCCTTGGAAAAGTTGAAAGTAATCTATTTATATAATGAATACATTATTGTTATTTTGGGATAAAATCTATTCCTTTTATTTAAACTTGGAACTTTGCTTCAAATAATTCACAATAACATTTGATTTGGAAAGAAGTTAAATTTATGAAATATTGAGAAAAACTTCAAAAGAGATTTTTACTGAATAATGAATTAATAATTCTAAAACTTTTCTATAAACAGAATCTTACTTTTTTATTCTAGATAATGCTCTATATGCAAGAAGTGGGAAATTACATAAGCCAATTTGAAAATAAGTTTATGCTCTAACCATCCCTGGTCACAATGCCTTTTTTCTTTCCTTAATGGCAAACTAGGCTCGCCCGATTTGTACATCATGCTGTCTCAGGGCAGGGAGTGGTTTAGAGTTATTTCTGATTCAGTCACTTGTACCCTTATGTTGAACTAACATATATTGAGATCATAAAGATAAAGAATACTTGGTTAAGTACACTGTTCACTGAGTCCTCCTAAGGTGGCTCACATGGGCCAAGTCGGGGAATGTAATGGGTTTCTGTACATTTTATCAAAATGCCCTGTCTCTTTTCTACCTGATCCTACTGGACAAAAGGTGTAGGTATGAGTAGAAGACGATTCAACAACAACAACAACAAAAAGGCAAAGTTACAACTCTTGGAAATAGAGGCACCAATTTTGTGGAAAGCAACAATCATAGCACCTGGAGAGAAAATACCTTAGACCCCTGGAGATATGAGGAGGGGAAAACGTTAATGATCTTTTTTCTTTCAGAACTACCCTGGAAGCTCCCTCAAAGAATACATCCTGGTTTGACTATCCTAAACTGTTGGAAGTGCATTAAATTGTAAATGACTGCTGAATGTCATTCCTTGCCAGTTGCTTCTGACCATGATTTGATAGATATTCCACCTCATCTTAGACATCTATTAGAAACAGTAGACCATGATCCTATTTCTTACATTTCCGTGTAAAATAGCTGTTGGACTCTCTGAGTATCTACCCCATCTGCATTACCACGACAGTCACTCGGTCATTCCAAGGATAGACAAATGTTGTCCAGTGAGTGTCTGGATAACACAGGGTAGATTGATGGCCTTTAGGCAGTTTTTTTTTTTTTTTTAAATCAAGCACTAAATGTAATTATTCTAACTTAATTGGAAACTCTAAGGTTTACCAGCCAGAGAGAGGCCATGTTCACTGTGCCATCAACTAGTACTTCCTGAGTGATGTAGGTATACTCGGTAGATCTCCAACATAATTAACTTTCCCTTTAGGGACACCATATACATCCCTGCGGCTGTACTTACGGGAAGCCAGAAATTAAGTTGCTTCCCTCCCAGAAACATGGTAATTGCACCTAAGGGGTGATAGGGTGATAGTGAAAGACTTTTAATTGTTTAAGGAAACACGACAGTAGATTATGTAGCCTTCAAATAAATGCTTAGATAGCTAAAAAATGAGGTTATGCTTGGTTACTTGGTGCATTTGGCTGAATGATGACCCCCCTTCCCCAAATATATATCCATATTCTGATACTCAGAGCCTGTGAATGCCACATTATTTGCTGATAAAACGGGTCTTGGCAGATGCTTGAGATAAGGATATCATTTGTATTATCTATGTGGGCCCTAAATGATTAATGACAAGGGTTCTTATAAAAGAGAGGTGGAAAAATATTTGAGAGACAGAAAGGAGAAGGTAATGTGACCACAGAGACAGAGATAGCGGTGAGTCCACTGCAAGCCAAAGAAAAACTGGAACTTTCAAAAGCTGGAAGAGGCAAGAAACAGATTATTCCCTAGAACATGTGGAGGAAGCATTTTCCTACCAACAAATTGACTTTGGACTTTTGCTTTTAGGAACTGTAAGATAATACATTTTTGTTGCTTTAAGCCACAAAATATAGCAGCCAGAGAAAATGAATACATTTGAGAAAGCTTCCCAGAAAATAAATGACTCATAAATTTTGTTTCTTACATAAAGTTATCTCAAAGAAGGAAGTAATTTAATTAGAAAGTTCATATGAAATTTGTTACTGGCTTTAGCAAAGTAATTAATGACACAGCCTTGGCTCCTGGAGGTATTCAGGTCATCCCCTACTCTCTGGGCAAAGATGTCATGGATGATAGGTTTGTTCTAACTTCCTCCTTGCAAACCAAGACAGTGGCTAGAAAATTGCTAATGCATCTTGCTGCACCAGGAGTGATGCCTTCTGTTAAGTAGAAAGATCCCAATATAATTAATAAACCTAAGTAGAAAGCCACTTGGCTTTCTAGGGTAGATACTGATGGTTTCTGGGTTTGTTCACCAGATTGGATTCTGGACCCTAAGGTACATACTAAAATCAATATGGCAGGAATCTTGTTGATAATAGTCTTGATTAAACACTGAGTGGACAAACTGAACAAATTTGGTCCCAGCTTCTGTTTTCAGATTAATCAGAGTGGTCAATGGAATAGTGTACTCATGGGAAAAGTCACTGGAAGTCAATATGGTACAGCAACAAGGTGGGTTTATTGTTAAGAGACAATTTATCCATGGGCCTTTCATGTTTCTGAATGTCTTACAGACAGAGGCATTGGCTTCTTTTTTTCTGAAAAACTTTTCAGGAATATTTGTAGAACAAAATATTTCATAAAGGAGAAATAGTTTATCCCTTTAGACTAGAAAGGATGTTGGTTTACCATTCAGTATAAGAAAGGTAAGGTGTCCTTCTGGGAAAAGGCTTACTGCCATTATAAAATATTCAAGTTCTCGAAATAAGGGATTTTTCTCTTGTAATGCCCCCGCCACCCCACCACTGTATATGCAAGTACCATCTGGCCCTCTTTGCACTGTATTGTGATGATTGTGGCTCAGCAAACTGGAGCAAATGCTACTGTTGTGAGTAATAAAATTATTTGTTTCTGATCCAGGAGCCTCTTCTGCAAGCATAAATGAAACTGCGGCAAGCTAGCTTGTAAGCTTGCAAGTCGGGTAAAATTGAAGTTCCTCAGATCCTTCACTGTTCTTGCTACTGTACAGCAGTCCAAAAGGGATGAACTTCATTTATGCATATCATATCTCTTTAAGAAACTGCTAATAAAAAAAGTGATTGAAAACATCAAAAGGACAAATTTTTTAAACCTTTTTTTCTCTTTTTTCTGAAAATACAATTTACATCTATTAGATATACTATTTTGATTAATATAAATCTTACTAAATTTAGTCCACTTGGGATGCTATTTTTTGAATGTTTGTGTCCTCTCCAAAATTCAAGTTAAAATTTAAGCCCTAATGCAATAGTATTAAGAGGAGGGGCCTTTAGAAGGAAATTAGGCCATGAGGGCTCTGCCCTCATAGATGGGATTAGTGCCTTATAAATGAGTGAAGGGAGAACTAGTTAGGCCTTTTTGCTCTTTCATCCTTTTCACCATGTGAATAAGGACACAACATTAGTCTCTTCCAGAGGATACATCAACAAGGTACCATCTTGGAAGCAGAGACAGGACCCTCACCAGATACCAAACCTGCCGGTCCCTTTGTCTTAGACTTTCAGCCTCCAGAACTGTGAGAAATAAATTTCTGTTCTTTATAAATTATCTACTTTAAGGTATTTTGTCATAGCAGCACAAATGGACTAAGACATGGAGTGATTAAGTGTTATGGCAGAAGTATAGAGCAGGTTGTTTTCTCTGGAATTACATATGAGGGGCCAAGAGCAGTTATGTGGTGGCATGTGGGAGGAAGGAAAGTGTCAATTGCTGAAAGCTTCCTGACTGTTGTTACAAAAATTTTACATATTGTGACACCATATCTTCTGGAGATATACAGAATCTAATCAGCCATCATTTAAAAATATATAAAATTTATGACAAGAATGTTAAAATAATGTATTATATACTAGAGTAACAAACATATTAGTTGAGTTCCATGAAGGCATATAGCAACAGGAGGTTTGAGGGTTAGCCTGTCACATGAATTATGAAGTATCCACTATAAGACTACTCTTTTTTGACTTGAAATCACTTATGGTTGTAGACATGGTAGAGGATATTTCATCATGGCAGTTAACACGTACAAAAACTGCACCAGAGATTTGTTCCTTAGCTTTTACAACCTGCCTTAAATTTCTGGCAAGTATGCAGCACAAATCACTGGAGGTGTTATCTTCAGAGCTTTTATGAGACTTGTATTAATTTTATATTGCTTCTGTAACATATTATTACTAATTGTGTGGTTTAAACAAGAGAAAATTATTAACAGTATTTTATAATTCTGCAGGTCAGTAATGAAGCTCAGATCAAACATTAGCAGGGCTGATTTTTTTTCTGTTGAGTTTCAGGGAGAATCCATTTCCATATGCATTCAGGTTGTTGGCAAAATTCTGTTTCTGTGATTATAAAACTGGGTTTCAGCTGAGGGACATTCCCAGCTTTTAGACACCTACAGTTTTTGGCTTGTGCCATCCTCCTATTTTTAAAGTCAGGAAAAGTGGATTGAGTCCTTCTCCTGTCGTATCTTTCTAATCCTTCTTCTCTTGTTATATGTCTCTCTGACCCAGCCAGGAAAGCTTCTTCCTTCTAAGGATTTATGTGATTAGATTGGGTCAAACCAGAACATTTCAAAGTCCATACCCTTAATCACATCTGCAAAATCTCTGTTGCCGTGGAAGATAAATATTCACAGGTTCCAGAGATTAGAGTGTGAACAAACAGGAGGAATGGGTGTTATTCTGCATAGCAGAGGACTACATAATTGTTCCTTGGTAGTTTTGTGTATGTTACTCACAGAAAGATTTAAAATTCAGTACAGAAATAACAAAATTGATTGCATACATAAGGACTGCTTTTATGTTAAGGAATATTCTATGAATATTTGGTATTATTAACATTTATTATACTTGAGAGAATTTAGCTTAATTGAGTAACAGCTCTTCCGAAAATATTTTATGCCATTTGTTATGTGTAATTATTATTATAAATTGAAATTTTAGTCAGGTTATATACTTTACTAGAGCACTTAAATGAACTTAATAGTAAAAATATTTATACGTTTAATTTGTTAGATTCACAAGTATTATTTAAGTACTTGAGAAGATTTATTAGCGTACTTAATAAGAAAACCAGATGTGTTCATATGTAAATGTAGTTTAAAATTTTAGCAAATTTATCTAAGTTTTTAGAATGAATATTAATCAAAAGACCACTTAAAGTAAGTGTTACTATTTGCCAGTTTTATAAATAGCACAGTAATATTTATAAGATATAAATAAGCATTTAATTAAAATATGGAGTTTTAAGTTTAATAATTTAAATTAGTAGAATAAAATGTAATTTTACATCAAAATAAATACCTGAGTATAATTTTCTGTGCATAGAATACACAGACACACACACAAACTGTTAACAAGTTAACATAAATATCATGTCTTAGATAGTTCCCCAAAATTATGTAGGAATTAGCCAGGCATAGGATAGGAAAGGGGAAGAAGGACAATGGACAAGTAGTAAATTAAGTGTCAAGGAAAGAGAAAAATTGATGTTTTTCAAGTCAACGAGCCAACAGAATGCCTATGTAAAGACATCAACATATGAGAGCATAAGGCACACTTTAGCTTAAGCCATTGGGATCTCCTGTTTTTCAGTTAATATTAACAATCCATTATTGTGAGAAATCATAAAAGGGAAAACAAATCAGTCATAAATTAAACATTTCATTTTAATTTCAAATATATGCACGTGTTTATTCAGGACTTTGAGTATGGGATCTACAAGTTAAAAATTAACTTAATTTTTTTCATAAATTATACCCACACTTCATAATCTATGTTCCTCAATTTTGTTTTTGTTTTGAATGCAGCTGGAGAGTAAAGATAATCATAAGCTTGAAATTTCCCCTGTCTTTTATAGTTGTCCATTTCACTTAAATAACTCACATTTATCATTTTTCTGAAACATTTAATTTAGTTTTCACGGAAATAAGGCCTTTTCTCACGCTTTTCATTCATTTACTCAATAGTTAATTAAATTGAAATAGCAATAAGACACAGCTGTATAAAAATTTGAAAACAAAAATTATATACTATTGACAAGGATCAAGCTAACCAGAAAGGGACCTAAGTATTGATTTGTAAGTGAAATAATAATTCACATTGTAGATTCCGTTAGAAAGATTTATAGAGGGAATGAAGAACCTTAGTTGATATGGCATACAGGTAAAGAGGAGGTACGTTTCTAAAATAATTCCACTGTATTTGGTTATAATGCAGTGTAGAGTTTGGTGGGAAAAAAAAGAATTCCCAAATTAGGCAAGAATTAGATAACTGAAGGCCTCATATGCCATAATATTAATAAATAGGATAGATTAGCCTTAGGGAAATGTCTTAGCATTACATGTTTTCTTACCTTTTATCATCTTGAGTTATTGCATCATCTAACTCAGGGCCTTGCACACAATACATATTAAACAGTTGCTGTATGGATTTAAGTGAGGTGGTACTATCAGGAAAACTACTTGAACAGTGTTCCATGGTGTTTACGTAGGACATTTTCTTCATCCGATCTATCATTGATGGACATTTAGGTTGATTCCATGTTTTTCTATTGTGAATAGTGCTGCAATGAACATAAGTGTGCATTAAAAAAAAAGATCATGTTTCTTGCATGGACATGGATGGAACCATTATTCTTAGCAAACTAACACAAACAGAAAACCAAATGCCACATGTTCTCACTTATAAGTGGTGGCTAACTGATGAGAACACATGGACACATAGAGAGGAGTAACACACTGGGGCCTTTTGGAGGGTGGAAGGTAGAAGGAGGGAGAGGATCAGGAAAAATAACTAATGGGTACTAGGCTTAATACCTAGTGATGAAATAATCTGTACAACAAAACCCCCTGTCATGTTTACCTATGCAACAAACCTGCACTTGCACCCTTGAACTTAAAAGTTAAAAAAAAGGACAGTGGACAGAGAATGAGCACCTCAAAAAGAGTTAAATTCTACTGAGGAGGCCAGGCGTGGTGGCTCATGCCTGTAATCCCAGCACTTTGGGAGGCCAAGGCAGGCACGTTGCGAGGTCAGGAGATGGAGACCATCCTGGCCAACATGGTGAAACCCTGTCTCTACTAAAATACAAAAAATTAGCTGGGCGTGGTGGCGCATGCCTGTAGTCCCAGCTACTTGAGAGGCTGAGACAAGCAAATGGCTTGAATCTGGCAGACAGAGGTTGCAGCGAGTCGAGATCACGCCACTGCATTCCAGCCTGGCGACAGAGCAAGACTCCATTAAAATAAATAAATAAATAAATAAAAATAAAAATCTATCAATCAATCAATAAATATAAAAAATTTATACTGAGGAAATTTGAGCGCCTATTAAAGTTGATAAGTGTGTAATTTGTTGTAACTCACTAATTTGTGAACCTTTTTTGTTCAAACACTCACATTATTAAAATAATCTCTTTTCAAATGAAAGAAGTGGTATGAAGTTTACAAATTCCACAATCACTAATGCAATTGAAATAACTGATTATTTTTACAAGTCAAACTCAAAATTATCCAAATCATCATCTTCCCTATTGATCTAACCTAATTAAACTCACAGCCACAAAACTGCACTCAATATATGGCTCACACTGGATGATTTCTCTTATCCAGTTCTTACGAAGTAAAATGAAAAGTGAGAAACCTACATTGTTATTTCTTTTGGAGACAATGAGGCTGTAGGTGTGGAATGAAAGATGTTCACAAGAATTAGACCCTTAAGAAATAGCTTTCTAAGCCAGATATTTATTTTCAAAAGTACTCTTTTGGGCCGGGTGCAGTGGCTCATGCCTGTAATCCCAGCACTTTGGGAGGCCAAGGCGGGTGGATCAGGACATCAAAAGATAGAGACCATCCTGGCCAACGTGGTGAAATCGCATCTCTACTAAAAATACAAATATTAGATGGGCGTGGTGGTGCGCATCTGTAGTCTCATCCACTCGGGAGGCTTAGGCAGGAGAATCACTTGAGCCAAGGAGGTCCAGATTGCAATGAGGCGAGATTGTGCCACTGCACTCCAGCCTGGCGACAGAGCAAGACTTCATGTCAAAAAAAAAAAAAAAAAAAAAAGTAAAAGTTTTCTTTTATATCAAACAAGCCCTAAATCTTTGTAGCTTAATCACTCTCAGTACTTTGCATCCAATACATCTCATATGACATCTCATCATTATATCAAAATAAAATATCCATTCATCACACTGGTTGGAACATGTAGAGTCAGTGAAAGATTGGAGAAACGAGGGAAGAGCAAACATAGAAAAATGAACAAAGAACAAATCTAAATGTCATTAGGCTAGTTGAGGTTTTTAATTTAGCCAAGGCGTTATCTCATTAGCAAGGTGTCTTTATACCCTGAAAATGTCTTCATTTCCTCTTTCTTTATTTTCTTCATTAGAAACAAATTACTCAGTTGGTTCTTTACATAAACAGCTAAGACCTGGAGTAATCAAGTCATAGATTTCTCGTGGTTTGTAACATGAGGACAGGAAGACTAAAGGACTGCTCAATTTCATCATGAATAGGGTCCCATAGAAATTATATGGTTTTATTTCTAGGAATTTTGACCACTCACCATATGGTAGAATGTTTTGTCTTTTCAGCTGCAATTCTTGATCAAAATAATTTTAAAATATCAGTTGTATAGTTCATTTCAAACATGACCTTAGAAGTAACCTACTGCTGATTACTTAAAGCCAAATTTATACTCAAATATATTTTGTCCCCATGCATATCATTATGTTACAGTGTTGGTATAGTAATAAATAGGATACTTGTTTTAAGTTAATGGAATATTTTTATGTTAGTACTAGTTTTGTTATTTTTAATTATATGTAAGTTTCCAGATACACTTGATAGCACCATAATATTTTGAATTTGTTCTATTATTCAGAACAGGAAAATAACTTTTTGACAATATCTCCAAGATCCCTTATTATACACTCTAGAAGAATGTTGATTTCCAATTAAATGTTATACAAAATCTTGACTGGGAATTCTGCGGATTGCCAAAATCTCCCCACTCCCACCCCAAACTTTCAGCTGGTAATGTTGCAAGAAATACAAACCATCAAATCCCGCTAAACTTTAAAAAATGTTTTACATCACAGATTGACCTCTATTTTCCTTTTAAATAATAGCATTTCTTAGCCTTCACTCCTTATATTCTAGGCATAATTTATATGCAAATAGCCTCCTTATTATAAACCTCGATCTCCCTCAAATGAGCTTACAGAAGATTGTAAATGTACTTTTGGCTTGCTGACAACAAACATATTTAGGAAAGAAAGACTGCAACTTACAAAAGCTTCCTTATAAAAGCTAAACTGATTTCAAGGCTTCTAAACTAATCAGAGAGAATTAGCAGTGAGGAGGGAAGGATGATGAGTGAGGAATGTGCAAAGTGTTAAAGAACATCATGGTGGTTTCCTTCCTCTCATGGCCTGACAGCCTTGATCAGCTAATTAGGAAACCTTTACCCAAACTAGTGTTAATTTGTTATTTAGCCCCCATGGGAAATTTTCACAGCTAGAAGTCACTTGTCTTATAATATGTAGAGATATTTAGTTTGAAAACAAGGAGAATCTAGAAAGATATGAGATGATGAATGGAGGATATTTGTTATGAATTATCTATTACTTTATGCCATATCAACATTGATGTTAAGAATGAGAAGAGCCATTTTGTGTGCAGTATGCCAACCTGTGATCATTTGACATATAATGTGAATCATGGGCTGATTAAATCCATCTCCTATGCTAAGCATGAAGCTTAATTATATAAAAAATCACCCAAGTACCACTGGCTGCTTGGGCCTGACTGACAGGAACAGTATTTACTGTCAGGTTCCATCTAGGCCTGGCCCCTTCATTTCTTAAAGCCTTTATATATCAGACAGTGTGAATATTAGACCCCATCTTCTGGGATGGGACTTCTCAAATAATAATAGTGAAGTATTTTGCTTAATGATTTACTTACATTTTTGAAAGCTGGCTACAATCGGCACTGACACTGGAAAAAGCAGTAGCCTGCTTGGAGGACTAATCTTTGATCATTACACAGAGAATCATGATTTTTAGAGTAGTACTGATTTTTCCACATTAATCATTTTTTATTTCTAGGACAAAATGTCCTTTCACAAAATCCAAATATTTAGAGAACTTCAATATATTAAACAGCGCCAAAAATAAAATACTTCATTCAAATATATTTAAAACTTACAGATTTTATTTCCTTCAAATTAAAAGAAAAACCTTTAGACAAAAACAATTTTAAAATTCACTTTAATCTTTAAAAATATTAACAATAGGTTTAAAATAACTTGAAGAATTTCAGGTTAGAATAATGGCAGGAAAAGCTCATACATGTTGCCTACTTATTATATATAAGGCATTATTCTAAGTACTTAGTAAGTATTAAATCATTTAATCCTTACAACAACCACATGAGGTAGGTTTATTATCTCCATAATGAAAATTAGAAAATAGATTCTCAAAATTTTAAATAACTTGCCCCAAATCATATATAAGTAGGTGTTAGAAATTTGTTTCAAGTATACAGGCTTTAAAATGCCTCCAAGGTAGTATAACAGACATTATATATAATTAGCATGATCATTCTTCATGTGTTCATTGCGTTTCCTAAGCTCCTTGAATCCATTTATTAGCCATTTATATAGTTCTTGCAGTTACTGCTCTAAGCATGAAACATGCCAAAAAATAAACAACTTTAGCAGACACTCCACTGTTGAACACCATATCCTTCATCTTAGAGTCTGAAACCATTTGTAACTGAGGGGCTACTCTAATTGCCCTTGGCATTTCTCTCATCCTCTGCTTGTTTTGAATAAACTTTGGAACATAGGTGAGTACTCACTTTCTGTTTAGGAAGGCCTGAGATCATCATATATCAAAAAGCTAGAACCCTATGAAAAATCTTAAATAAATTTTTGCTGAAATGTTGTCAATTCGGACATTGATTTCACAAATACTTTTTAAAGAAAAAATTCAGTCGTTTTCAGTGTAAGAATTGAAAGCAAAGATTTTCTGGCTAAAGGTAAAAATTATATTTCTATAAAATATAATAATTTTGCATTTAATTTTTAAAATATCAACACAATACCCTATCTGCATTCAAAATGAGAAATAAAGGACTTTAATGTATAACACAATAATAATTATTTAGTTTAATTTCTACAACATGATTATGCTAGAAAACCTGATGTAGTTGTTAAATGGTTGTACTGAGAAGGAAAATCCATACTAACATAACAGGTACAGATATGCACTGTCACCTATTGCATTGTATTTAAACTCAATTATCTCAAATATAATGTGCTGTGATGCTGGCAGTGATTTATTTTTCAAAAATAGTGAAGAAATATTGGTAACTTTCTGAACAAACTAAGTACAATTTTATCTCAAGAATACAACCTGAATGAAATGAATTGTAAATTCATTGTGTAATAAAGACAGGTAAAATTTTCCTTATCTTCATCTTCTAATCAGAGCTATATTCTAGACACAGGTAACAGATTTTTATATACATGAATCAATGACAAGACAGTTAAAAGTTGTAAGGTATACAAGAAAACACTTTCATGAGGGTATGACTGTTGGGTTTGTTGCAGTTTTTATAGCAGCTCTAGCTTCTGCCATCTAAAAGCAAGTATCATCCCTTCCCCAATCATTTCACAAATGAAAATAAACCTGAAAATCTTTAGGATTACTACAGATCTATAGTAACACGAGTAAAGGCAGAGGAAATGAGTAGAGGTGCAAGTTGGTTGGCTAAGGTGTGGAGAGGAGCTAGTAGGATCAATTCTATTTTCCAACTGTGAGAATGGGGAGGACATATTGGAAGTTGAGGAGGAAAGAAAATCTCTGAGTAAGTGGCTGTAATGAATTAAAGAAATATTGTCTTAAATACTACAACAACTCAATACCACTGTGTGAAGACCACAGCATTTGTTTAAGAAACTTTGAGTCTTTCTGTTTATATATATCTTACAGTGTTGTTGTCTGTTTGTTTGAAATGTGTAAGCTTTGATTTAAACCAAGTTTACTTCAATATATTAATGATATAGTAAAAATATGTATTGAAAGGCAAATTAGTGTATTTTAATGTTATAAGTGTCATTTTTTTCCTAAAACATATTCTTTGCATCTAACTGCCAATGCCATTGTCAAAACTTATTTTTTAAATTGTTGTACATTTCTTATTAAACTAAGGGCTTAATTTTAAAGTATTATGTTGTGATCATATAGTGTATAAAATGTATAATTGCCAATTGATTATAACTATTATTTATTCTTAAATAAAAGTATAAGAATGCTTTCTGATTGAAGAAATTTGTTATCAAACTGTTTCTTTATCCTCTTTTCTGATGTAGCATAAAAGTTGTCCCTGTTTGAGCTGTAACTGCCAGTAGATGACCAGTCACAAGTGAACCACTTCTCAGTTGCCAGTCTTTGCTCATATCAAACATTACTTACAAATGCTTAGTTTTTGTATCTAATCTCTCATTATTAAAATGTTTATAAAGCTTATTTTTAACAAAGAGGATGCAATTCATTATGACAAAGTATTGCATAATAACTTTGTTTTATAACGAAAAAAGGAAATATTGTAAGATTGTTGAGAAGAGTTATAGGCTCAGATAATGCTGGTGATCCAAAAATTGAGATCAGTCTTATGACTTTATAACTTCTTGCTTGCCAAATTACCTACATGAGGTGGAATTAACCAGACTTGAGCAATCTGAGCTTGAGAAGAGGAGCGTTTAATAAAAGAACTATTTTTAAAAGTCTAAAGGAGGAAAACCATAAGGGAGAGTGAGAACAGGGCACCATTTTTTTCTCCTAATCTTGAAAGGGGCAAGAGGAGGAATGTACGGATTGGGAAAAAACTGTGTGAAGAAGCCGCCTGATAGAAGTGTTGGTCTAGAAAATGCTAACCCATAGTGGCTTCACAGGGAGAAAGCTTGAGGAATAAATATACCAAACCCACTCTTCTCTCTCTCTCTCTCAGATCTTCTATAACTGATTCCCATTGACTGCATCCAATCAGAGGATAGTGCAAGAAAATTGTTGATGTAGCCTGTGTTAATCACTATCTGGGACACAGAACAGAATGGAGAAGCATGGAGCGTAAATTTGAAGATGTGGGAGATGAGGGTCAGATTACGGGACACGTGGGCTTCTCAGTAGATAAGAATTCAGGTTATGAGAGATGACCCAGGAGCCTAGGATTTTGTGTGACCTGCATAAACAGGGGAAGAAGGGTCTGATAGGATTAGTCTAAATGGTCTTGACAAGTTTTGATGGGGTAACTGCGAATGTAAGAGTTGAGAGGAAATAGGAATAGCAAACTCTCCAAGGATCATATGAACCTCTAGGGCCCTCAATTTGTTATACTTTGTGTATACTTTACATATATTTAGTTCCACAAAATTTTTGACTAATTTTAAATGTAAAAAGTGCATTTAATACTTAAGGAACATTTTAATAATAAAAATAAAATCTGTATTTATCACATTTTAATAAGTTGTGCTATGTTCCATGTACATTATATGAACTAATCTTTTGATACTTCACACAAAACCATATAAAGTGTGAAATTCTATCATTCCCATTTTATAGTCATTGAAATTGAGGCAAAAAGAGATTAAGTAACTTACCATGCTTACACAGGAAGTTAATGACAGAATGTAAACCCACCTTATATTGACTATTAAAAGCCTAACAAACATGCAAGAAAGAAGAACACAATTATATTAATTATCAGTTATGAAAATGACAATATTAGTAAGGAAAACATTCTGAATTATAAAATATTTTAAGAGTAATTTCAAAAATTACATTTTAAAATAATACATGTCACCTAAGACATTAATAGATTTATGTAATTTAATGAGTTAATTCATTAAAATATTAAATCTCCCTATAAAAGTAATACGCTAAGGTGGTTATGTATACAAGATACAGAATTGAATTCCCTGGAGTTAAGTCCCTGTCAAGGAGGCCTTGGAAAATCTTCTCTAACTTCCAGAATTCTCAGCTGCAGAGTGGAAATGCTAATACAGTAGAATCAAACCTAAGGTGTTGCTATGAGAAATAAATGAGAAATGTAATGTAATACTCTTAAGAGACTGTTTGGCCCCTAGAAACTGCTCAATGCATGCTGTAATTAGTAATTTATTGTAATTCAAACCATTAGGAGTTTGGACCGGAGATGTACTGGAGAAAATGACAATGAGTCAGGAATTTATATCTTCAAGGACTGAGGGGAAACTTATAATCATAATCTTGTCACAAGTGTACTCTCCCTTTAATAATGATTTGCTAAACCCACCAGTTTGAACATAGAATTGCTGTTGGAGCTAAACAGAATTTTAATGAATATCAAACATAGCATTTTCTAAATTAGTTGGGTCTTTGTTAATGAAAATTTTGTGTGATCAGTTTGTTATCAAGTCTAACTGAATTAGATCATGATCTTTTGGAGGAGGGTGAGATTACTGAACAATTGTCAGAGAAGATCATCATGGCAACTTAGAAAAGAAAAAGTTATAAGTAATTCATTTAAAAGTGGTTTAGAGTTGCTTACTATGTAATATATATATACATATATGTATATACATTATTTATGTATATTTTTTCAAAGCTTGAGACTTAGTAAAAATAAAATAGTCTTCTATAGCAGTAAAATTGCCTATTTTCAAATTGAAGTTCTAGGAGAAGGTTAATTTTATTAAAACTTCCACTTAATAGGAAATCACATGTGAAATATTCAGTTTCTTTATTTAGGGAACATTTTATTAATGCTTCCAACTTATTCCCAAAACATGTAGACCTTAATGTAGACAGTAATGTTACTTGGCCTTACCTATCTATGATCAGACCATTTTCGGTGACTTCTAGATCACAGGCTCTATGATAATGGGTCCTTGATTTCTCTTTCTCTCCTCAGTGGTAGATATTGTCAAGGCTTGAGCGTCATTACTCCCTGATGTTTCAAGAGCCAAATCGCTTTTTATTTTAATTGTAATTTAAATCTACTTACAAGTGTACAGAATGAATAATCAAAAGAACTCAATGGATTAGGATAATGTTTTTTGTTCCAGGAGCCTCTCTTATTAACATTTTGCCTTTTGTATTAACATCTGATTTTGCATTGCCATCTGAGTTCCCATTTTTATGTAAATAATGGCTGACCTCTGGCACTCAATGTGTTATTAAAAATGCACTCTTGGAAGCACATGTATTTACTAATTAGAACCACTCAGAGGCTTTGCAGGAACAGTAAAGAACGGCATTTGTGACAATGAAGTTTTACCACTTCTTACTGTTGCTGAAATTTTAAAATGTTATTTGTTCAACCGAAGTCTATTTTTCAAAATGATGTTTAGAACATATTTTGCCAAAGATGCTTGGAAAATAACTTAGTGAAATATTACTCTGTGGAGCTAAAAGATTCTGGGCGCAATAAATCTAATATAAATTTTAAATATGGCATTTTTCTACTAATGTTTATATGTAGAAGAACTTAGACATTGTTGCTGTGTGGAAGGCTTAAATTTTATTCCTATCAATAACATCAGTGAAAATTAATCTGCAAAGTAGATCTCGTAAGGTCATTCTTCAGAAGTTTCTAATTCCAATTTATTTTGAATTGATTTTTGCTTTAAAATATTTTTTAAATCTCATTTTTTAAAAATTTTGAGCCCCACAGAAAAAATTATATTATTACTCTGTTTACTTCTGTATTTGAACAGATTAAACATTAACAAGGTGGAATTTCTCTAACTTTTATAGATCATGCCTTGTGTTATTGAGAATACAATGTCTTAGGGCATCTTATTATTTTAATGATTTAGGTAGAGTGAACTACTTTTAAAATTCGCGGGGTAATGTTAATAACCATTTATGGGTTTTTAAAGTAGATGCTTAAAACATTTAGATTTGTTCTCTCTCTCATCTGATCAAATAAACAATTCAGTTCATTATAATTACTCTTACATTTGGACATGTATGTGTGTGAGAGTGTGTGTAATAGTATTAAAATGTTAGCAAATTATATATTTATAATTAAAATGTAACATATTCTCAGATGTGAAAAAACAGAAAACACAGAAGATTTTAAAGGAAAAGTTGCCCACAAACCCACCACACAGACATAACTGCTTTTAACAATTTGTTACATAATCTTCCATACTTTCTTCTGTTTATAATTTTGTATGTCTATATACCCAATGCCTCTATCTCAGAAAATAGGATCAAACTTCCACTTTTTATAATCTGGTTGTTTTGAACCAACATTATATGGTGACTATTTCATGAGTTAATAAAGAATTGTTATTATCTTTATGATGACTACGTTGCTTTATATTATGTTGAGATTTCATAATTTATTTAACCAAGGCTTTCTCAATTGACATTTTAGTTGATGTTGCTATTTTTACGCTGTAAATAATAATGTGAAAAATATTTTTTGTACATCTTTGCACTTTTCCAATTATTTTTCTTTGCATAAATCACTGGAGGTGAAATTGCTAGGTCAAAGTGTATGCACATTTTTAATTTTTATGCATATTGGCTTTCAGTAAGTTCGAACAAATTTTCACAGTGGTCAATAGTATATGACGGTGGTTATTTCCATATGCCCTCACTAATTAAAGTGGGTTAAAGTGCCAATGAGGAGAAATGGTATCTCTAGCTTGCCTTTAATAAACATTACTGATGATTGCATGAATCTTTTCATATGTACAGTGAGCTGACTTTTTAAAAATTACATTTGTATTTAGTACATTTTTCTGTTATTTTTCTCAATATTTTTTACAGTAGTAGTTATTTGACATGAGAACTTTAACATTTTTATGAAATACTAAGTAAATTAATTTCTAAATTTTGGAATACAAATGACTATGCTCATCATTATTTTCAGGGAGTAATTTTATCCTTTTATTTACTGCTTCAGCTTACATTCAAGAAACAATAGATCCCTCTTCCACAAATAATTTAGCCTTGTATTTTTATACACTACTCTCTACAACAAAGGAGAATTATCCTAATCTGTATGTAAAATAATTACAGTAGAAATAAGGTACTTTAATATTTCCCCAGGACTAAAACCTCCCTTACCACTTTAAATGCGCTTTTTCTCTTCTTCCCATTCCCAAGATCTCTTGGATATGAATACTGATTGGGCACAGGCAGCTCCAACCCATGTATATTTCATAGACATATTTTGTATTTCTTGAGAAATATTAAACCAATAGGTACTGAGAAGTTATTGTGCCTTTGCTCCTAAGAATATTTTATAATATTCTGGTACAACTTCCTTCCTTAAATAAAAGATAATTAAAGCCATTGGAATATTATTATTATACTTATACCCAAACTTTTATTGATTTAAACTGAAAAGCAGATAAGGTATTTCCTACATATAAGGCAAGTGAATGCTGTTGTCTAAGAACAAGAGATTTTTAAATGATGACCATTATTTTAAATGTATTAGTGAATTTTTTTAAAAATATAATTTTAAAGTAAATATTAAAATGTTAGATGTAAAAGAAACTGAAGCAAGGAACAGGGAGATTTTTCCCAGAAAGATTACTGACTTTATATGGATAATATTCAGGCAAACCTCGATCAAGGAAGAAATAATAAAATAAGAAGATCATATAGTTCTGCTCAACCATTTTCATGTAATTTAATTGAAATCACATAATTCTTACATTTCTGATTTCTTCAATATGTAAATGAGAAAACTTGTGATTGAATCAGGCACAATAAGGCAGATTCATAGGAACTGTCAATCAAGTGCGAACATATAATAAAAACTTATTTAGACATCCTAAAACTCAAAAAAAAAGAAAACCCTCACATCTATAATTTCTTACAAAACCTATGGTAAGCGTACTTCTGGAATTGAAGGAATAAACCAAGTAAAAGAAAATCATAGGAAGTAAGAAACAGAAAACTCAACAGAGAAAAATGGTGATGTCATGTCCTAAGATGATACAGATGCCACAGACCCTCAGAATAGTCAGGTCAGAATGGAGGGGAAGAAAGAAGAATGGCAAGGGAGGATAAAAAGGTGAAACTGGTAGACTATCTGACAGAGTTTCCCTTTGAGAAACACTGGATATCCAAGACAGCAGGTGGAAACAAAGTAACAGCAAGTCTACAGACAACTAAACAATTGAAAAAATAAAATAACCCATAACTTCTAGAAAAATGCAAATACATAAAAAAGGAAATATAATTATATATAATACATTCACTTGGTCCTTCAGTGAACATTTATTGTGGATCATTTTTAAAAACATAATTGCTGGTTTAATTAAATAGCAAGACAATTATATTGAGAGAATGAGAAAAGGGAGAAATCAAGGTATGGGGCTTAGGGTAGGGGTCAAAAGTAAGTCCTCACCCATCATAACAACTGGTAAATAGAAATGTTACAACTAGTAAATAAAAAACAGCAATAGACCGTAATATTTAGAAACATAACATAAATAGTACAAGACATACCTGGAAGAATTAAAAACAATCACCTATAAGGAGCAGAATGTACCAAAAAATGGGTTGGAGCATAACTGTTTGCTCTTATGAAGCTTTTTATAGTATCTGATAATTAAAAATCTTATGTATGCATGATCTTAATAAAAATAATTAATTTAAGATAATTTTTTCAAAAGAAAAGATTTTAAACATTATCTCAATATATCAAATATCACAAGTTTGCTGCTGTTCAACTATTTTAATGCTGTGTGTATTTGTAAGAAATGTTCCACTGACATGTAAAATTGGCTAATGCAAGTATTATTCTTATGCCAAATATTAATGTTTTCTGATTTTTTTTTCCTGTTAGCCTTTAAAACCCCAATTCCCATAACTAGCAGTTTATTAGTTCATTCTTTTCCCCATCATTTTTATCTTAAGGCAGTTTTGAAGGTAATGTGATTTTAAGCTTCTACAAAAACTAATTACAGAAGAGATGGCATGGCTTCAAAAAGATGTTGCCCAGCACTCACATCACAAAACCAGCTTTGTTTTCCTTAGCACCAGCAGCTATTATTATCTTTTCCTCCTATTTTGACTGTCTTTTACTTTTTCCTTTTAAACTGAGTTAATCAAAGTCAAGGTGCTCTCATTTGCTATATAAAGCCATATAGTACAAATCTAAGAACAATTATTTACAACCCTGAGAAGCACATCAATCAAGAAGTGTTCAGAAAGAGAAGACAATGTAATTAGACAATAGATCTATTACCTTATTGTTGAAAAATAAAAGTAAATCATCCTTTTTTTCTATTTGTGCTGTGTTTAAATATGTTAATATAAGAAATAATATTTTCTTTTACAAGATAATGTTAAATCACCTTTTGCAAAAATAGACAAAATAGAACAAATTGGTGACATTCCTTATAAAAGGAAATAAACAAAAGGACCATAATATTTTTGTGTATGAAATATAATGAAGCTTTGCTGATGGTAATTGGAATTGAGATGTTGAAACTTTTAGATTAAAAAAATTGCATGTTTGTAAATATATTTTTTTAGAAAATTTTAAATTATTAAAGATTAAAATGAAAGATAGTGGGCCAGGTGCAGTGGCTCATGCCTGTTATCCCAGTGCTTTGGGAGGCCAAGGCAGGCAGATCTCTTGAGGTCAGGAATTCGAGACCAGCCTGGCCAACATAGTGAAACCCTGTCTCTACTAAAAACACAAAATTAGCCAGATGTGATGGTGCACTCCTGTAATCCCAGCTACTCAGGAGGCTGAGGCAGGAGAATCACTTGAAGCCAGGAGGCAGAGGTTGCTGTGAGCTGAGATTGCGCCATTGCACTCCAGCCTGGACAAAAAGAGTGAAACTCTGTCAAAAAAGAAAAAAAAAAGATAGTGAATACAATATTAAAAATCAAAAGATGAGTCAGTACATTAAACAATTCAGTTTTTTGATCAAGTAAAAAGGTTATCTTAGATTTCTAATCTTGTTACAGTATATACAGCACAGCTCCAGGCAGAGTGATAGACAAGATTACCTTGAATTCTTTACAGGCATATGATTCTAAAGCATTTGAGCACAGATAGTTGAGCTGAAACAACATCTGTATAAATGAGCTGCTTGCTTTTGTGATTATTGAACATAAGATTTTTATTATATGAATAAGATTAATGGATTGATTTATCAAAGCATAGCAGTATAACTGCTTCAGATTAAACTAGCTTGTATAGTATTCACTACAGAAAGAGGAATGCTCTAAATCTACTTACAAGTCAGCATTACTAACCTAAATCTAAATTATTCATTACACTCAGTGTTAACTTTCGGATGGTCTCTAAGAATATTTGAAATAAGCTTTTTACAGAAACTAATTTTTTTCCAACGTGAGTCTTAATTCCAAGAATTTTTAAACAATTGTGACTTCAAGCATCACATTATTATTTTAAGCTAATAAATATTTTATTGAAAGAACATATGTGCTATTCAAGGTTTTAAAAAACATCTATAGATTCAATTCTGGCATCCATGTGAATAATTAGTTAAGTTGCATTTTAATTCTTGGCCCACCTCTCTGTCACTCTTAATTCCAAATATTTTATAAATATTTTTACTTTGATGCAAAATTATGTTATCAAATTTACTTTAACTACTTTTGCATATAAGCCTTTCTACTCTGTTTTCTGATTTCTAACCTTGCGCCAAATCCTATTAACCTATTCTTTAAGTATTTCAACAACATCTTTGCCTTCAAATCCCCCTCTTGTTTTCCATTCTGCTTATCACAACTACATTTATCTTATTAAAGACTTTTCTGATCATGTTGCCTGTGATAGTAAATTTTGTTTCAACTTGGTTGGGCCATGGGGGCAAAATATTTGATTAATATTATTCTGAATGTCTCCGTAGTGATGTTTGGATTAGATTAACATTTAAATCAGCAAACACTGAGTAGAGCAGATTACCCTCCATCATTTGGGTGGGGTTCATCCAAACAGTTGAAGGCCTTCATAGTACAAAGAGTGGCCTCTGCTGAGTGAGAGAGAATCCTTCCAGGTGACTGCCTTTAACTTAAACTTTAACTCTTCCCTCAGTCACTTAGCTTTTGTGTCAGTGGAAGATAGGGATGTTGTTCAGAGCTTGTGGCAGGCCCTTATACCTGAATCAAAGTGCAGGCCCTTAGGATTTTATAACAAAGCTCCACCATCCTCAGCAGATTACTATTCTCCTTTTGAAAAACAGTTTTTGGCCTGCTACTGGGCCTCAGTATAAACTAAGTTCTTAGACATGGGCCACCAAGATTCCATGTGACATGAGCAGCCCATCATGAACTGCTATTATCTGACTCCAATAAGTCATAATATTGGGCACGCATAGAAGTATGCCATCATCAAATGGAAGTGAGAATATAAAATCTGGCCCAAGCTTGTACTGAAGGCACAAGTAGTTACATGAACAAGTGGCCCAATGCTCATGAATCCCATTTCTGCTACACTGGCTTCTCTCTCCCAGCCTACACCTATGGCCTCATGAGGAGTTCCCCATGATCTGTTGACAGATGAAGAGAAGAGTCAGGCTTGAATTACAGATGGTTCTGTACAATATTTAGGTATCACATGAAAGTGGACAACAGTAGTAGTGCCCTTTCTTAGACATTCCTAGACGTCAATGGAGAAGGAAAATTCTCCCTGTAGGCAGAACTTCAATCAATGCACCTAATGTTCATTTTGCTTAAAGGAAGAAATGGTCACATGTGTTATTATGTACTGATTCATGGGCTGTAACTAATGGTTTGACTAGATAATCAGAGGCTTGGAAAGAGCATGATTGAAAAATTGGTGACAAGAAAGTCTGGAGAAGAGGTATGTAGGTAGATCTCTATAAATGGGCAAAAGGCATAAAGATATTTGTGTGCTATGTGAATACTTACCAAGAGTTACTTTAACAAAGGAAGACTTTAATAATCAAATGGATAGGATGACTTGTTTTTTTGGATACTAGTCCACCTCATCCCCCAACCACCCTTTGTCCAATGGGACAATAAACAAAGTAGCCATGGTAGCATGGATAGAGGTTATGCATGGGCTCAGCAACACAAGCTTCCACTCACCAAGGTTTACCTGGTTACAGCCACCGCTTTGTGCCCAATCAGCTAACAACAGAGACCAGCACGGAACCCCAGTATGGCTCCATTCTTCAGGATGACCAGCCAGCTACCTAGTGGCAAGTTAATTACATTGAACCACTTTCATCATGAAAAAGGGAGTGTTTTGTACTTACTGGAATAGACACCCTGAATATGGATTTGCCTTCCCTGCATGCAATGTTTCTGCCAAAACTACCATTAGTGGACTCACAGATGCCTTATCCACCATATGGTATTCCACTCAGCATTAATTCTGACCAAAGAACTTATTTCACAGCAAATGGGATGTGACAATGGGCCATTCTAATGGAATTTACCATCCTGAAGCAGCTGGTGATAGTACAATGAAATGATTTTCTGAAGACTCAGTTACAGTACCTGCTAGGTAGCAATTCCTTACAGAACTTGAAGAATCTTCTTGACGAGGCTGTATATGCTCTGAATCAGTGTCTAATATATGGTGCCATTTCTCCCATAGCCAGAATTCATGGGCCCAGAAATCAAGAGGGTGGAAATGGAAGTGGCATTACTTGCTATTTCCCCTAATGACTCACCAGCAACATTTCTGCTTCCTGTTTATATAAACTTATGTTCTGCTGGTCTAGAGGCTTTACTTCCAAAGGGATGAATTCTTCGTAAAGGGGCACAATAATGATTTCATTGAATTAGAAGTTGAGACTGCCACCAGGCTCTATCAGGGCTTATCACACCTCTAAATTAACAGGAAAGAAAGAATTGCTATTCTTCCAGGAGTGATTGATCCTGACTACCAATGAGAATTTGGACTGCTATTCCACAGTGAAGGTAAGGAAGAGGATGTCTGGAAAACAGGAGATTCCTTACGGCATGATTTAATATGACCTTACCTGTGACTAAAGTCAATGGACAACTAAAACAACTAAGTCCAGTCAGGAATACTAACAACCTAGATCCTTCAGGAATTAAGGTTTGGGTCATCCCACCAGGTGAAGAACCACAACCAACTGAGGTGCTTGATAAACGTGAAGGAACTAATGCATTGTGGAATAAGATTGTTAGGAATACCAGCTAGAGCCTTGTGATAGCTGTATTACAGAAAAGAGGGCTATAATAATTATGAGTATTTATTCCTTATTTTGTTATAAAAATAATAAAATTTTGAGATTAAGTATATTTAAAGAAATATGTATGAGTGCCAAGTTGACAAAAGGTGGACTTGTGATGATTAATTTTTGTGTCAACTTGGCTGCACACGAATGCCCAGATATTTAGTCAAACATTATTCTGGATATTTCTGTGAAGGTGTTTCTAGATCAGATTAACATTTACATCAGTGGACTTTGAAGTAGACTACCCTCCATAATGTGGTTGGGCCTTATCTAATCAGCTGAAGGATTTAATAGTAAAAAGATTGATTTCTGCTGATCAAGAAGGAATTCTGACACTGGACTGCCTTTTGACTCAAACTGCAATTCTTCCTGGTTTTCCAGCTTGCTAGCCTATCCCATCAGGTTTTGGACTAACCACTCCTGCAAAATTGTGTGAGCAAATTCTTAAAAACCAAACAAAACATCCTGCTGGTTCTGTTTCTCTGGAAAACACTGAATAATTTATCATCCCAACAATTAAACATTTAAAAATCTTCATATTTGTAACACATACAGTTTGATGTCTCTATCCAGTTACTGCATACCTTCTGTAATATGAAACAATGCTATGTTTTTATTCTCATTTGTTGTTTCTGTCCTGAATCTTATTATGCAGTCAGTATACTATCATCAATCTCTAAGTATATATTATGATTCTACTTCCATGAATTGATAAAGGAAGTTTCTCTAACTGAATTTTGCCCCTTCCTACTCCATCCTAGCATATAATACACAAATCTATTTTTCAAGGCCAAATTAAAAAGCTGTGTATTTCAGTTTCCTAGATAGTGTCAGGTTACAAAACTGTGTGTTTGAAACTGTATTTCTGGTTTAAAGATAGAGCACTTAGCCTTCTTAAGGAAACTCAAAGCAAAACAGAGATGAGTTTTACAAATATGTTCAGAACAGATCTCAAAACAAGAAAGGGTACTGTGTGTAACTCAAAAGTTGGTATTGGAGAAGAAGCAGACCGAAAATCGTAGCTGTTGCTCCTCCTGAAAACCTCTGCTATTACTGCCAACTTTCCCAAACTAGATGCTTTGTTCCTGCAATTGCCACAATGTAATGAAGAGAATATAGTTTTTCAACAAATGGTGTTGGAATAATTGAATGTCCACATGCAAAAAAAAAAAAAACCTAGACACAGACCTTACACCCTTCATAAATATGAACTCAAAGTGGATGAAAGACCTAAATGTAAAACACAAAAATACAAAATTTATAAATAATAGATAACATGGAGAAAATCCAGGCGAACTTGGGTTTGGTAATGATTTTTTAGATACAACACCAAAGGCATGATCCATGAGAGAAAGAATTGGTAACCTGGACTTCACTGAAATAGAAAAATTCTGCGTTGCAAAAGGGACTGTCAAGAGAATGAAAACAAAACAAGCCACTGACTGAGAGAAAATATTTCTAAAAGACAAGTCTGATAAATATACCAAGAACAGTTACAACTCAACAATAAGAAAAAAGACAGCTTGTTTAAAATATAGGCCAAAGATCTTAACAAGATACCTCACCCAAGAAGATATACAGATGGTAAAATAACATATGAAAAGATACTCCTTATCGCATGTCATCAGGAAAATTCAAATTAAAACAACAATAAGGTAAAACTACACACCTATTGGAAAGGCCAAAATTAGGAACACTAACACCACCAAATGCTGGTGAGGATGTGAAGGAGCAGGAACTCTCATTCATTGCTGGTGGGAATGCAAATTAGTACAACTACTTTGGAAGAAAATTTTGCAGATTATTACGAAACTAAACATACTCTTACCATATGATTCAACAGTTGTGGTCCTTTATATTTACCCAAAAGAGTTGAAAACTTATATCTACACACAAGTGTTTACAGCAGATTTTTTTTTTTTAAATGGGCAAAGCTTGGAAGCAACCAAGATGTCCTTTGGTAGGTAAATGGATAAATATACTGCAGTACATACAGGCAATGAGCCTTTTTCAGTCCTAAAAAGAAGTGAGCTATTAAGCCATGAAAATACATGGAGGAAACTTAAATGCATAATACTAAGTGAAATAAGCCAATTTGAAAAGTCAGCATGCTTTGTGATGCTAACTGTACGACATTCTGGAAAAGGCAAAACTATGGAGATAGTAAAAAGATTAGTGGTTTCCAATGGTTAGAGGCAGACAGGGATAAATAGGAGAAGTACAGATTTTCAAGGTAGTGAAAGTGCTGTATATAATATTATAATGGAAGATATAGGTCATTATATATTTGGCCAAACCCAAGAATATTCTATTCCATGAGTTAACCCTATTGTAACTATGGATTTTACGTGATAATTATCTTCATTCATTCATTCATTCAGGCTGCTATAACAAAATAGTATACATTGGGCAGCTTATAAACAACCGAAATTTATTTTTACGGAGGCTGGATAGTTCACAGCCAAGGTGATGACAGATTTTATGTCTGGTGATGGTCGCCTTTTGGTTCATAAATGATGCCTTCTCACTGTAGTCACATGGTAGTTTAGAAACTAGCCTTTTAGGATCTCTTTTATAACAGCATTAATCCCAATCAAGAGGGCTCTGCCTTCATGACCTAATCAACTCCCAAAGGCCCTACTTCCCAATTCCATCACCTTGGGGGATTAGGATTTCAGCATATGAATATTGGGAGGACATAAGCCTTAGTCTATTGCATAATAATGTGTGGATTCATCAGTTGTACAAAATGGACCACTCTAGTGGGGAAGTTGATGATATGGGAAATGAGTGAGAGCAATCGATGTATAAAAAAACTCTATAATTATCTCCTAATATTTTTGCTTAAGCAAAACCTAAAGATGCTTTAAAAACATAACGTCTTTACAGAAAAAAGTGTGTGGGGGTTTCTGAGAGATAATGAAGGAAATTTCCTTGGTGGAAAATAAAAAGAAAGCAAGAAGAGACAGTAACAAATATATATTATTATTGTTAGACCTTAGAAGAGACAAATATCATTTCCAATAAAGATTACAGAAAGCAACTAACAATTGAAGAAACTGGAAGATCAATGTAAAAAAAAATACCATTCAAGAGAATATTATCACAATTAAATTATCCCACATAAAAAAGTTTAGAAAAACTTTCAGAAATATGGTAAATTATAGGATGTATTTAATATGAAACTTCATAGAAAAAAATAGAGGTAATGAATAAAAACAATGTTGGAAGTAATAACAGCTCTTACTTTCTCAGAACTGAAGAAGAAGTGGAATGCTCAGATTCGTGTTTAAAACCATGCTTAATGCTAGGGTTACAGAGATAGATAAGCTAGACTACATTGAGCATTTTTCCTTTAGCTGGGGAGGAGTGCATGTGGAAGGCATCCCTTCATAAATATTAATTCCTCAAATTGTCATCTACTGTCGGCTTCCTTCTCCAGGCTCTGATCTCACTTTTACTGTACGTACAATTTTTACTCCAGATCCAACCTACTTTTATTTACTTGTTACAATATTATCCTCACACTAACAAATTTATTTTTGGTAGAGTTCTCAACTGCTTGTAAAATGAATGCATGAATAAATAAATAATAGAAAGAGTAAATGTAACATTTGGTAATCCTGTTTTTTTTTTATTATACTTTAAGTTCTAGGGTATATGTACACAACATGCAGGTTTGTTACATATGTATACATGTGCCATGTTGGTGTGCTGCACCTGTTAACTCATCATTATTATTATTTTTCTTTTTTTGAGACAGTGCCTCGCTCTGTGGCCCAGGTTGGAGTGCAGTGGCACAATCTCGGCTCACTGCAAGCTCCGCCTCCTGGGTTCACACCATTCTCCTGCCTCAGCCTCCGAAGTAGCTGGGACTACAGGCTCCCGCCACCACGCCCGGCTAATTTTTTTGTATTTTTTAGTGGAGACGGGGTTTCACCATGTTAGCCAGGTTGGTCTCGATCTCCTGACCTCGTGATCTGCCTGCCTCAGCCTCCCAAAGTGCTGGGATTACAGGCGTGAGCCACGGCGCCCGGCCAACTTGTCATTTACATTAGGTATATCTCCTAATGCTATCCTTCTCCCTTTCCCCCACCCCACGACAGGCCCCAGTGTGTGATGTTCCCCATCCTGTGTCCAGGTGTTCTCATTGTTCAATTCCCACCTATGAGTGAGAAGGTGCAGTGTTTGGTTTTCTGTCCTTGTGATAGTTTGCTCAGAATGATGGTTTCCAGCTTCATCCATGTCCTTACAAAGGACATGAACTCACCCTTTTTATGGCTGCATAGTATTCCATGGTGTATATGTGCCACATTTTCTTAATCCAGTCTATCATTGATAGACATTTGGGTTGGTTCCAAGTCTTTGCTATGGTGAATAGTGCCACAATAAACATACATGTGCATGTGTCTTTATAATAGCATGATTTATAATCCTTTGGGTATATGTCCAGTAAAGGGATGGCTGGGTCAAATGGTATTTCCAGTTCTAGATCCTTGAGGAATCGCCACACTGTCTTCCACAATGGCTGAACTAGTTTACAGTCCCACCAACAGTGTAAAAGCGTTCTTATTTCTCCACATCCTCTCCAGCACCTGCTGTTTTCTGACTTTTTAATGATCACCATTCTAACTGGTGTGAGATGGTATCTCATTGTGGTTTTGATTTGCATTTCTCTGATGGCCAGTGATGATAAGCATTTTTTGTGTCTTTTGGCTATATAAATGTCTTCTTTTGAGAAGTGTCCGTTCATATCCTTCACCCACTTTTTGATGGGGTTGTTTGGTTTTTTCTTGTAAATTTGTTTGAGTTCTTTGTAGATTCTGGATATTAGCCCTTTGTCAGATGGGTAGATTGTAAAAATTTTCTCCCATTCTGTAGGTTTCCTGTTCACTCTGATGGTAGTTTCTTTTGTTGTGAAGAAACTCTTTAGTTTAATTAGATCCCATTTGTCAATTTTGACTTTTGTTGCCATTGCTTTTGGTGTTTTAGATATGAAGTCCTTGCCCATGCCTATGTCCTGAATCATATTGCCTAGGTTTTCATCTAGGGTTTTTATGGTTTTAGGTCTAACATTTAAAGTCTTTAATCCATCTTGAATTAATTTTTATAAGGTGTAAGGAAGGGATCCAGTTTCAGCTTTCTACATATGGCTAGCCAGTTTTCCCAGCACCATTTATTAAATAGGGAATCCTTTCCCTATTGCTTGTTTTTATCAAGTTTGTCAAAGATCAGATAGTTGTAGATGTGTGGTATTATTTCTGAGGGCTCTGTTCTGTTCCATTGGCCTATGTCTCTGTTTTGGTACCAGTACCACTCTGTTTTGGTTACTGTAGCCTTGTAGTATAGTTTGAAGTCAGGTAGCTTGATGCCTCCAGCTTTGTTCTTTTGGCTTAGGATTGTCTTGGCAATGCAGGCTCTTTTTTGGTGCCATATGAACTTTAAAGTAGTTTTTTCCAATTCTGTGAAGAAAGTCATTGGTAGCTTGATGGGGATGGCATCGAATCTATAAATTACCTTGGACAATGTGGCCATTTTCACGATATTGATTCTTCCTATCCATGAGCATGGAATGTTCTTCCATTTGTTTGTCTCCTCTTTTATTTCATTGAGCAGTGGTTTGTAGTTCTCCTTGAAGAGGTCCTTCACATCCCTTGTAAGTTGGATCCCTAGGTATTTTATTCTCCTTGAAGCAATTGTGAATGTGAGTTCACTCATGATTTGGCTCTCTGTTTGTCTGTTATTGGTGTATAGGAATGCTTGTGGTTTTTGCACATTGATTTTTGTATCCTGAGACTTTGCTGAAGTTGCTTATCAGCTTAAGGAGATTTTGGGCTGAGACGATGAGGTTTTCTAGAAATACAATCATGTCGTCTGCAAATAGGGACAATTTGACTTCCTCTTTTCCTAATTGAATACGCTTTATTTCTTTCTCCTGTCTGATTGCCCCGGCCAGAACTTCCAACACTATGTTGAATAGGAGTGGTGAGAGAGGGCATCCTTGTCTTGTGCCAATTTTCAAAGGGAATGCTTCCAGTTTTTGCCCATTCAGTATGATATTGGCTGTGGGTTTGTCATAAATAGCTCTTATTATTTTGAGATATGTCCCATCAATACCTAGTTTATTGAGAGTTTTTAAGAAAATAAGGGATATTTTAGTCATCAAATGCAGTTTTGAACTGAAAGGAAGACAAGTATTCTAAGAAACAGTAAAAACCTCACTGGCTCGTCTCACATTCTAACCCATTGAGCCAATAATAGTGTACTATACATAGATATAGCCCGATTACAATTTTGTAATTTGTCCTGAAAACTACACCCATTCAAATGTTCATACTCGCACACACACAGACACACACACATACACACACATATGGAAATTAATGGGTTAAATAGTTTGTGTCCTAAGCATTTCTCTTTTTATTCTCTCTGTATTTACTCTACCTTTAAGCAAAGCAAATTATTGATCTATATTTTATTATAGAACAATATAATACTAAGGTTGAAAGAGTCTTTAAAATGATTTTAATGTCTCATCTTTGGCATTCATCAGGAAGTAGACTTAGGTTTCCCTCATAACTGTGTATTGTTTATGAAGGTAATGTATACTTTATGAACAGGAGATAATCCAACAATTGGGTAGGATAAGATTTTCTGCTGTAATATACCTTCAAATTCTTGTACAGATAAAAGTTGGATGATATAAACCAGATGCATCATTTTTCTCTCTCTTCTTTTTTCTTTAAGTTTCTAAAGAGTGAGAAAGCAGATATAGTTTACTTTTTAAAAGTTATATCCAGATTCTCTATCAGTGAGATAAATATTATATTTGACCTTTCAATTATCATGATATGCTGTTCTAAGACTAAACATGAATATTTAAAAACTGGAAGTTATTGAATGCACTTTTACTCTTTCATCAATTACTACACATATATTCCTACAAGAATATAAAGATGAATGAAATAACTTTCCTGTCTCCAAGTTCTCCAGATCTAGAGTGTGAATCAGATTTGAACATACATATGTATATGTACATTGAAGTTTCAAAGGGGAGTCTCATAGAAATACAAGTTAAATGTTGTAGTAAGGATAGTTTAAAATATCAACTAGGGTATCGTGGTGGATGTACTTAACAGAAAGTTCATCAAATTGAAAAGGAGGGGCTGAGGAGGGATTACATTCCAGCCAGAAGAATGAGCATATAAAGTGTGCAGAGGCAAGGATTATCATAAGCGTTACAAAAATTACAAACATTTAATAGCTCTAGAAAACAAAATTTGCATATAACTGTGACATGATTGGGTTGTACCCAGGTCATCATAGGCCTTATATGCCAGGGATTTGGATTTTATGTTAGAGATATAATGGAAACTATTACACATATTTGAACAGCGAGATCATCTAGTTGATCTTTTAATAAAATCATTATGGTGGTACAATAGAGGCACAGTTTTCAACTATTTTGGATGAGTATCTTTTTTATATTAAAATATGTTGTGATAATGTTGCAGTGTTTCAGAATTGGGAAATGTTGCAGTATTTTAGAGTTGGGTGGAAGGCCTGAAGCCATTTAGAGCAGCTTCTCAAAATTTAATGTGCATATGGATGACCTAAGCATCTTGTTAAATGGCTTTTTGCGCATTTTTCACAAGCTCCAGCTGAACATATTGAGTATTAGTATATTGCTCTTTGTACAGCCAAATTAAAAAGTCCAGTTACTGGTTACAATTACTGTTCTCCAATTCTGGAGAGAGATTTTAGTAATTCTCAGGCTAAATCATCGTATTTATCTCATATGATAAAAATAAAAAAATCCAAAGCCTGAATCTGATAGATTATCCTCCAACACTGCTACTACCAATTTCATGTAAATCTCAGAATTTTCAAGATACTTCTGCCTGATGTTCTTCACAGTTATAGACTAGAATTCAAGCACATTAAATGTGTACTACTGGGAGAAATTTTCCATAGTTTTGGAGTTCAAAATGTTTAAAATATTTTTAAAAATCTGTATGCATTTTACTTTCTCACCTGTACTGTATAACTTTAATGAGAATTTCAGCATAATCTTTCCAAATCCCTAGTATCTTTCTTACTGTTATCTCTCAAGACAAGTCAAAAGTAGCATCGAGCTATTGCTATTTACATTGATATGTAAATTTGGTCATACATATTTTATAGAGACATGTAAATGACTCAGCTGAAGCATATTCACCTGTTTATCCCTTGGATAGATGTGTGTACCCCTCTTAAGAGCACAACAATGGCAGACACCTGCTTAGCATAAGCAGCTTATTAAAATGCAGTAAGGAGAAGAATACCTTTGTGAGCAATTTTCTTATAGTATTAATAATCCCGATGGAAAAACAATGGAACACAGATATGAGTCTTTTCACCAGTGAACCATCTAGACTTTTTCAGCTGTGTGAGTTAATACAAAAGGCTTAATGGTTTCAGGGAGGTTAATGCCCACTGAAAGAGTTCACATTACAAGAAAAAGGAAAAAGGCAAGGAGAATGAAAGATTTCTCTTTGACTTGAAAAAAGAAATCTGTGGAAAACAATATAGAATTCTCATTTGAGCCCTACCTGAATGTTAGCAACTAATAATATCATTTTCGAAACTGATGTAAATGTATTTTTTTGTAAAAATTATATGATCTTTTCATATTTATCTCACTGGATTCTGATCAGAAACAAATGAGAAGAAGTAAATTAAAAAAAAAAACTGATGCCTATGTAAATTCAGATCTTATTCTCTGTAGTTGCTGATAGTTTAATTGTGAGTTAAATTAGTGTTTCCAAAATTTAAAGATATTAAAAATGTGATGACAAGATTTATGTTTTCTATATGTCTTCAACTAATTTTTCAGAAATGTAATATAGATGTTTTACATTAAAAATTGCTAGTGCTAATCACTAAAGTCAAGAGTTTTGTTACTTTATATTTTAACTATAATATCAATTAGTAATATATTTTCCTTTTAGCATGTATATAGACAGAGGTAGAAGAAGGAATTTTCAAAAAAATTTCCAGTCCAGCAATCTGCTCTGTTTATAGCAAATTTAGTATGAGTTTGATAAGAGTTTTGTTTCAATAATTGTATGTCTATCTGAAAATTAAGCATCAAAGATAAAACTTTTTTTATTTTCTTGTCATCTTCCATGAGTGAGTCTTCATAGGCTGCTACCCCTAGAGAACATGTGTGTATCAGAAAAAAAAATAGTGAAAAGCTTTGAAATGAAGGCATGATTACTGGATATCTTTTTCCTGGAATGCTGTGTTGCTCATGGAGAGTTGGGGGTACCTGATTTTATAGGGGTTTGTGAATTTCATTGTTTTTAGAGGCCTACTATGCAACACTGTATGGAAAGTAATGTAGAAGGCTGATGGTGATGCCAACCTTTTCTTGTTCACAGAGATGAAAATTAATTATGTTTAATGGAAATGTGATTGATTTCTCCCATACCAACCCACCGTGCTGGAAAAAACAATTTCAAACATTACATTTTACTTTCTTTTTATATTGAGCAGTTTTGCATATATTTGACAATTTATTTCAGCATTCTTGATTCTTTATGGTAAATACAGTTATCTAGACACATAAAATGCATTCTTTGGAATCTCTTGAATCAGTTTTATCATCTTGCTGGTTCCCTTATCAGTTACTCAGTAAAATAAAATCTTTGACTCATGTATATTTTGTACTAATATATAAGTCATGATTTTACCTTTTAAAACACATAGCTTTTAACACTTGTTGATATAAAAATAAAATCTCTTATCACTAGACATGGTAAATCTTCTAGATGTTTAGAACATGAAGGTCTAGATGACAATATATTACGCATAATAAAACATTCAAATAGGCCCTGTGCAGTGGTTGATGCCTGTAATCCCAGCACTTTGGGAGGCTGGGGTGGGCAGATCACTTGAGGCCAGGAGTTTGAGACCAGTCTGGCCAGCATGGTGAAACTCTGTCTCTACTAAAAATACAAACATTAGTCAAGTGTGGTGGCAGGCACTTGTAGTCTTAGAGACTTGGGAGAGCTTAGAGAATGGTTAGAATCTGGGAGAGGTGGAGGTTGTAGTGAGGTGACATTGTACCATTGCATTCCAGCCTGGGTGATAGAACAAGGTTCTGTCTCAAAAAAAAAAAAAAAAAAAAAAAAAAATTAAAACAGTTATTCATATTTTCAAGTTGAAATGAGGATTTCAGGCAAGTAGAGAAAATTCTTTTGCTATGAACACCATTGAATTATTAAGTAACATAGTTCTTAAAGCAAGTTATATTAGAAAGTCAATTTGGCAAATTGTAATTTTTTGCATTCCCCATCAACGGCTATAACTGCCAAATCTATTTTTTTAATGTTCAGAAAATTCTATGTCAATATTTACTTTTTAATTCCATGTCAATATTTGCTTTTGTTTATCATGCTGCAGAATTATTCATTTATTTTGTGTGAATAGCCTCCAATTTTAAAATATGCTATATGCCTCTTTAGTTTTCTTTGCAACAAAGAGGAGTCATTATATGCATCATTTATGTTAACTGAAGTATTTAGGAAATTTAATATATGATTCAGGAAGCTTAGAATCATACACTAGACTAGATGCAGAGCTTTGCAACTTATGTACTGTAAATGGGTTACTTTGTTAATGCTAATGTAATGACACAGCAAAGAGGGAGAAATTTATGATTCAGACTAGAAAGAGAATAAGACCTCTTTCTCAAGCTTTGATGCAAAGACCTTGAAAAAGAATAAAGGAGTAGGTTCTGGAGCATAAGGGATGGTTTAGATTTGGATAGGAGCATAAATACCTAATTTATTGGATGTGGTTGAAAAAAATATAAATTAACAAATATTATAGTGGGCAGTTCTTTTCTCTTTTTTTCTCTCCTTCTCCTCCTTCTCCTTCTTCTTTTTTTCTTTTTCTTTTTTTTTTTTTTTTTTTGACAAGAACTCACTTTGTTGCCCAGGCTGGAATACAGAGGCATAATGACAGCTCATGGCAGCAGCCTTGACCTCCAAGGCTCAAGTAATCATCCCATCTCAGTCTCCTGAGTAGCTGGGACTGCTGGTGAATGCCAATATGCTTGACCATTTTATAATATTTTTGTAGAGACAGGAGTCTCACAATGTTGCCCAGGCTGGACTCAAACTTCCTGTCTCAAGCAATCCTCCCACCTCGGCCTCCCAAAATGCTGGAATTACAGGCATGAACTACCTCGTCTGGCCAGTGGGCAATTCTTAAACAATTATATCAATTTTCTCTCCAAAGTATGAGGTAAGGTCACCAGATGAAATTGAGACATTATTCTAGCTTTAGAATGAAGATGGTACTTGGAATAAAAGGGAATGATATGGAGGAGTGGAAATATATACAAAATTTTTAAGGAAATTACAAGCTGTCTAATGTAGTTAAACAGCTAGAAATATGTATTAGAAATGTGAAGAGGGGGAAACAATAATCACCTGAAGCCAAATGGCAAGGGTCTTAAATACTATTTATTGATTAGGAACATATTTGTAGGTGGTGAAGAAATGTTAAACTTTTTAATAAGTTTATTAAGCTTGTGAGTGCAGTTAAAAGATTTATTCAATGGCTGAGTGAGAGACAATTAGAAACAAAAGACAATAAAGGCCAATAAAGTGGTTAAGAAGCATTTGTAATTACACATGTTTCAGGCCATCAAAGGCTGAATTAAAGTAGTATAGGTAGAAAAAGAAAGATGAGAACAGGAAAAAAAATTAGAGAAATTTGGGGAATCTTTTTTAAGATCCTCAAAAGAAAAATAAAACCTCTGTATAGTAGTTTATCCAAAGAAATATTTACTGTGGGTAAGCTGTCACCTGCAGTATAGTAAATGAAAGGAGTTTATATTCTTTGTTTATATTCTTTCTTACTAAAAGTCTAGGCTAGATATAACTTCACTAATGCCACTTAATCTCTGTATTTTATCCCGTTGTTTCCAATAAGTTTTATATACATGTACTTAAACAATGAAAGTAATTTCTAGAAAAAAATATACTTTATGCAGGATGAGTTTAAATATATGATAAACTAAACGTAAATAATACAAAGGTAAAATTTGCTGCTCTGTATTTAACACATATCACAGAATCGTGTATTTCCCAGCTTATCCAGAAGAGACAGACATTAATAATATAACAGAAGTGAAACTCTCTGGTTAGGGCTTGGGTCTTCACCCCTGGGACCTCTCTGGGGTCCTCCAAGGAAGAGGAGAACTGTCCTAAAGTTACCAGTTTTCTAGCTGGTAGGAACCTTAGCAAGCATCATCTCCACTTTAGATACAAGGAAAATAAAAGATATTAAAAACCAAAGTAAATATAGAAAAACAATTTGTGCAAGGTTACTTGGAGTTAGCAAGTTTTCCTTAGAGGCTTCTGAGAGTCACTGCCTAAATAAAGAGATCACTTAAGTCAAGATTCCTAGTCTTTTTCAAGGATTGATTTGCTGTATTAGTATGTAACAAAAAAATCTTTTCTCTGTAAATGTGTAGCCATTTTGTGGGAGTTATTTTTTCAAAGCACTTGTGACATGGCTGCTTACATGAGCCAATTCAAGTGTTGTGAGACCAAATCTTTGGAGAGACCTTGAAGTGTCTCCACTTTCATATCCCTGAGGTCATTCTTTTATTGGCCTTGCGACAGCCCTGCAGGAGTCAACTATTGTGAGGACAAGGGAGACATATATGCTGCTGACAGCTTTATTCACCATAAAGAAATTTGAAGACATTTTAAAATAGAGTCCATAACTGTGTCAATAGCAAAGTTTAAATTCAGGTTTACTTGAAAATCATGTTTAGAATTTGCCTAAATATTTAACATTTAGGCTTCAATAGGTGTGTGATACTCACATGATAATCTTTTATAAAAACTTATTTTTAGGATTTTTTTGATCTTTCAGTATACATAAGAACAAATGTTGAATATGGATAAAAATAATAATTAAGCTGCATATTTTTGTAAGGATTTAAAGTGAATTACATTGCAAGGAATATACATATATTCAGCAAAATTAAAAGCCAATAGATTTATTAGGTTGGTGCAAAAGTAACTGAAGTTCTTTCCATTAAAGCTATTTTATCAATCTATAAGAATAATACCAAAAGTGAAGTTAAGGAGATGCTTCGAGCAATTTCTTAGGCTACTGCTGGAAGATTCCAAAGGAAGGCATGGGTGAAGGTGAGTGGGTAGATTGTCCCTGAGAAGCTGGGCACCTATTGACTAGCTCCTGTCCACCGTTCCTTGAGGGTTGTCCATGGGGGTATTCATTCCTTTTTGTATGATTACATGTTTCTTTCTAGTTTGTTAAATAAGAGCAAGGTTTTTGGACCCATTTATTTTCTTCTGCCTTTATATATACTTAAAGGGTAATGTGAATAAAGCAATTAGCTGCTTTCTCTTCAAACATACACTGTGTTAAATTTCTACTTCCCCGATTATTTTATATGCTTAGACTTTAATATTCTGCCATCGTTAATATTATTTTATACTTATTTGAAAAAATATTTTCTTTCCTCAATTGAAAATCATCATTACATTTTACAGCAATTTTTGAAAGTATATTATTTATCATAGCACCATTTTATAAAAATGCTTGACTATGCCATGGAGACCAAAAACAAACAAAAACAAAAAAGGATAACAGAGGAGACACTTGATGGATGAAAAAGGAATAGTGGAGATCATTAAGCCACCCACCTGTCTCTCATAGCTGGTGCGGTTGTGAAACAAATTGCAACACAGGCTGATTAATTTTGCTGAAAAGGCAACACATCTACCCCCCTATGACACAGAAAACTTTAATTTCCTTACTTTTAATAACTCACCATTGTGAAAACTAAATATATTCTTTAGTATTACATTAAAAATGATGAAGAAAAATGAGTAGAGTTTTAAAAGCTTTTTCAATCAGGTTTCATGCTTATTCTATTACTGTGTTCCAGTAAGCAGATCTGAGTATCTCTTCTTCTATGACCATTTTTGTTGTTGTTTTAATGCACAGGCAGAAAAAGTAGAATTTATTATAGATCACCCTCTGGAGAATTTTCCTTTTGATTGAGTTTTCTCTTTTTAGTGCTTTTACACAAAAGGATTGTAGCAATTAGAGAAATGTGGGCTAATTTAACTAAAAATACATTTTAAAAAGATTACATGAGTTTTTTAGTTTCTACTCTTGTCTACAATAGACAATCTTAGCATATTAACCAAAGTAACAAGGCAATTTGATTGTTTCATTTCTGAGTTGTAACTATATGTTTGTCTGAAAGCCCAGTTATTAAAATATATATGATGAGGTTAGACCATAATATCCAGAGATCAAATAATCTGCTTCTGAATCTCTTATCAAGTTGTTGTATGAGGTTGCATATTGTTAAGGAAAAAGAACATACTTTTGTCTAGCTATATCAATTCAAAAAAGAAATCTGAGCCTACAGATAAAACTATAGAAAGAAGATTGATTATGGGTATAAATACATCCACTGTCTTACTGGGGCCAGTTACATCCCAAAGTAACTACTCCACTAAATAAGAACCTACTCCATTAAATAAATTATGAGGGCATCATGGTTAATACATCAAAGAAAATCTGGTAAATATATTCTTCATTATAAAACAAAAAAATTACAGCAAGAAACTGAGATGAAGCAAAACTATAGTTTTAGTATGTACTTTTATAGAATATCCTGGGGAGATTGGAATAAGGAGACAAAGCAAGAAAGTTCATTGTGGTTAATATATTTTAATCTTAGAATAAAAAATTAAACACAAATGGTTAACTGTTACCTATGTGTTCTTTGTAAATATGGATTGCAAAATGTGCACTTTCTCTAAATGATGGTTTTGTTTACATCTCATTTTGGGTCACTTTAATATTCTACCAGCTCCAAGGTAAGTGAAATTTTACCTCATACATAAATAAAAATTAAGGGATTTGAAATATTACACAGTTGTGGTAAAATGAATATAATCTGAATTTGAATTAATCTTGTATCCTGTACTACCTAATATTAATTGTTATTGTCTTCATATTGGCTTTTAGGGCTGGGATATTCAATTAATTTGGGCTACAAACTAGGCTAGTTATTTAAAATACAATCATATGTTCATAGACTTAGAACCAAGTAGAGGAGATAGCTATTAGCCTAATAAAACCACACTAAGAAATGTTTACTTTTAAGCTCAGAGAGGTAATGCAGTCTTTCTAAAATTGTCATGTACATGTAAATCACCATGAAACTTGCTACAATGTAAATTCTGTGTCAGCAGGTCCAGAGCGGGGCCAAAGAGTCTGCCCTTTTATCAAGCTCTTTGGTAGTACTGATGCTGCTAGACCACAGACCACATTTGAATAGTGCATTAGTAAGCAATCTACTAATACATTCTACCATTGTAGAGAAATGGAGTCAATAGGATCTCTGTCTACATGAGAGAGAGACTGAGAGAAAGACAGAGATTGTCTCTCTCTCTGTGTATATATATATATATATATATATATATATATATATATATGTGTGTATATGTATATACAAACATGCAATAAATATATATTTCTCTATATGTAATATATATTTATCTATATGTATTTCAGCCCCCTCATACATATGTATATAAATCTATCTATCTATCTATCTATCTATCTATCTATCTATCTATCATCTCTATCTATGTATATATCGATCTACCTATCTACAGAGACTTTTTATAAGAGGTTAAACAATATATATATACATGTATATTATATATACATATAAATAATGAGAGAGAGAGAATTTAAGAATTTGACTCGTGATTGTGGGGGTTAACAAGTCAGAAGTTCATAAAGCAGGCTGGATATTCTAGTAAGAATCAATGCTGCAGTCTTGAGTCAAATAGCCACCTGGAGGCAAAATTTCTTCCTTTTTAGAAGACCTCAATCTTTTCTCTAAGGCCTCACACTGACTGGACAAGGCCCACCCACATTATCGAAGGTAATCAGTTTAACTCAAACTCTGCTAATTTCAAGGTTAATCACAGCAACATTCAGATTGGTGTTTAATCATGCAACTGGGTACCACAGCCTTGCCTAGTTGACATTTAACAAAATTAACCATCACAAGTAGCAAAACTCTAAAGCAGGGATGGGCAAACTATGGCCTCTGGGCTAAATGTGGTGAGCCACAAGCCTGCTTCTGTATATCCTACAAGCTGAGTTAAGATGGTTTTTTACACTTTCAAATGATTGAAAAAGTCAAAGAATAATAATATTTTATACCAAATGTAAGTATTATATATGAAATTCAAATTTCAGTGTGGCTAAATAAAGTTATACTGGAACACAGCCACACTCATTCATTTACATGTTGTCTGTGCTTGGTTTCCTAGATGCAGAGTTGAGCAATTGTGACAGAGAGCATATGGTCCACAAAGCATACAATATATATTATCTCATCCTTTACAGATACATTTTGTCTGAATCCTACTTTAAGAAAAGAAAATGGTTTTATCTGAGTATAATTGAAATGAGAATATGAAGTAAAGTGACAATAAAGGAGAAAAGTGGTTCTCAAACTTTAGTGTTTATCAGAATAATTCAGATCACTTGTTAAACTACAGATATCTGGCTTCCATTCTGAGTTTGCAATTCTGTACGTCTGTGACGGGAACCCAGAATTTGTACTCCAACAAGTTGGAAGATGTTGCTGATGCTGCTAATCTAGAGAACTACTTTAACATCACGTTTAAGAAACTTCAACATTTTTTAGCTGGACAGCAGAAAATAAACCTGTAACGAAGTCAAGAAAACCGCTAAGAGAGAAAAATCAACACAGCATAAAAGATATTATTTCAAGAGAGAGAGTGCATATGTCCAGCTGTCAAAAGTGCTAAACAATAAAAACAAATTGATGACTGAAAATAGTCTTTGGATTTGTAGAAAGAAAATATCTGCTGGTCCTTCTTAGTCTGCTGGTCCTTCTTAGTGAGACTGTACTACCGTACTCTGGGTGTATCATGGGAATACAACTACTTTACATCATATTACTGGAAATTGAATTCAAAAAAGTTGAAGTTAATAAATCATACATATGAAATTATAGTTATGTCACTAGGTAACCTTGTTATATTTGAGATGGGCACATGCCATCTCATTAAATGACTAAATATATACGTGATATTAAAAGAGTTGGAACAACTTGACAGATGTTAGAATTACTATTAGAAATAGGAAAAGCTTTGCAAAATTGGGCCAAAATAACTAATGTTAAATCTGACAATCTTTTGTTGTGCTCTACCATTAGCATATGATATTTGAAAATAAACTTTTGAAAATAAATAAATAAAAACAGAGCCCTATTTAAAACTGAAAATAAAACTTGTATGTTTCTGACATCTTTGTAAATGAATTACTCCCAAAGAAATATTTTATCAAATTGCTGTCATTTTCCTAATGGTATGTGAGAGTGAAAAAAAACTTCCAACTATCTGAGAAAAAAGCTGTATTTCCTTTTTTAGATCTTGTTTGCTTTGACCATTTAGTCATGAAAAATAAACTGAACAGCCATTATAAAAAATAATCTTTTCTTACATTTGAATGCATTTGAGATATAAAACATGAAAAGGATTGCAGTCCTTATTGAAAAATAAAATCTAATCATAGTTTTACTAAAATGTTTTGCCAGTTTTTTCCCTTTCTGCATTATCTCAAAGTGACAAAATTTCCTAAATCACAACCAAAATGTATGTATCTCCAAGTGCATTCACCAGAAGCCATATCCAGAAGAATATCTTGTAGTTTATTTCTTTTCTTCTTTGACTTTCCCCCATGAGTTAATAGATTAAAGGGGCAGGCATGCATGTGTCCTGTAAAGGCAAGCCACTGAAGTAAAATATCAGCTCTCTCTAAATAATATGCATATTCTTAGTTATTAAGTTTCTCCTCTTTGTGGTTGCTTGGACAGGCAAATGTGTATATCAATAATTATTGAATTCTTAGAGACTATGCTTGGAGCCTATTGTACGTTATTTGGTTCACTCTTTAAAAATTTGGGATATAAATCATTGCACATAGGACCACATCAAATTTTACCTTTTTTAATGTGTTTTTTTGATTCAAGTTTATCAATCTTAAAGGTATTAAGTTAAGGAAAATATTTATTTCTTAGACATGAATATAATTATGGCCTATGAATAATAATCTCAACTTTTCTATTTGAATAATAATTTTTCATTTTTAGCTGGATAACCAGTACAAAATATTTTGTGAATCATATTACCATTAAGACACAAGATTGAACTGAGTGATTATTCTGTCACACCATATAGTATCTGGGAAGATTTTGAATAAATATTTGATTCAATGTAAAATGAGTAAAATACACAGAATGATTTTTTTAAAAAGAAAAAAAATACAATAATAAATTCAATGACCAAAAAGAGAAATAAATGGAAGAACAGTCTCAGAGATAGCAGCCTTAAGAGTGACTCATTCCTACTCCTGCTCTCCTTTGCGTGATCCTTCAGATCTTCTGTGGAAATTGGGCAAGTAAAGGGGACATGACAGGAAAGAAAAAAAAAAAGGCTCTATTCAGGGTAATAGAGTAAGTTGGACAAAAAAAGAATAAAACCGAGCTGAACTGGACGTTAGAAGAAGAGGTTTAAAGGATGAGTTTGGGAGTTGGACTCACTAGATTCAAATACTAGCTCCACCACTATGTGTTCTTGGGCAAATTATTTTTCACTATGCCTTTTATCCTACCTACAACAGTAACTGATTCCAGCAGCTGTTACAAAGCCCCTAATATAAATGTTTAGAAGAATACCTCACAGTTAATAATAATCAAAACTTATTTTATTACTAAATTATTATCCTTTAGGTCTTTAAAAAGCAGAATTAGTAATGAAAAATAATGATTTTCTATAACACACCCAGTATGAGCATCTCTTGATTAGTTTGTGTTGATAACTCCAAAAATTTCTGTAAAAGTGACATTTTCTTAGAAAGCTTTGTATTTATAATTATAATGAAATCAATATCTAAGTCTGTCTTGCTGAACACCCTCCAAATACTCCTATTTTATACTATTTTCTAATGTCTCCAGTAAAAGACAACATATAAGTAAATGTAATTACAAACTCTAGTAACCAATTGTAATTTGAATGTTCAAAGTCCTATGTATTTGTTCAATTTTATGCACAGAAGATGAGCTTTATGTGGTTCATTAGTCTGTTCAGATGCTATTATAAAGAAATATCTGAGGCTGGCTAATTTATAAAGGAAAGATGTTTAATTGACTTACAGTTCCGCATTGCTGGGGAGGCCTCAGAAAACTTGCAATCATGGCAGAAGGCACCTCTTCACAAGCCTGCAGGGGAGAGAATAAGTGCTTAGCAAAGGGGGAATCCTTTTATGGAACCATCAGATCTCGTCAGAACTTACTATCATGACAACAGGATGGGGGAAGCCATTGTCTTGATTCAGTTATCTCTACCTGGTTCCTCCCATGACACGTGGGGATTGTGGGAACTACAATTCAAGAGGAAATTTGAGTGGGGACACTGCCAAACCATATCACGTGATATGAGTAATAGATAACTAGTTGTCACTGAGTCATGCAGATAAATTTTGTATTATTGTGTTCTTTGCCTTTTTTCTATTCTTTATTTCTCATCCAAGTTTAATTTCTCTGACTTGAATTTCATGTAATGTATTACAAAACATTTCAGTTTCTTTCCTGTATTACAGGCAGAAACCAAAGCTGTCTATTTTGAAAACATAGTTTTAAGGAAGCTCTTTATGATAGCATCATTTTTATTCCAGATTTATATTCTAATGCATATTATTGTCTCTGTGTATCAGAAAGTATATGTAAAGACTTGGCAAAAGCATTTTTTTTTCAGATTATTAGATTATGACAATATATATGTGACTAGAATCATATTCTTATAAAAATATATAGATTTTTTTTGTTTTTAAGTACAGATAAATCATTTTAAAAGTTGTTTATTTTTTACTATGAATGCTATTCTTTCCATAAATACTTCTTCTTTATAAAAGTACAGAATTGTGAAAAACACTATGTTCTCTACTTACTGTTTAAGACTGAGTTGTCTGTCAATAGTGGAATAGCTCTGGTCTAACAAAGTTAAGTTTAACAAACCTAATATAAATATTTTTTCATTGACTTTAAAAGCTGGAGGATATTTTTTATTATTAAAAATCAGTTTTCTAGAGAGAATGCATTTCGTCATAGCCAATTTTCCAAAATAATATAAAAAGACAGTAACTTTCAAAGAATAAAGCTATTTTCAAAGAAAATGCAATAACTTTCTTATAATGTATTAACCATGTTGTAGTATCATCACCTTTAATCTACTAACAATTCTGAATGACTATAGAATGTCACTAAATGGAAATGCAAGTAAAATACAGTATTGTATATAAAGCTCATGAGACAACTCTCTATGCTTCAAATATGCAAGCTTCAATGATTAAGCAGTTGCCATTTGTACAGTGCTTTTAGTTGTTTCCACTTAAAAACAAATACCATTATTTAAGCCATTGTATTTTTATGTTTACTTGGTTTGAAAACCTGAATGAAACAATAGCAATAATTTAATTATACAAATCTATTTCCGATTCATATTACCTATTAATAACCACATGCTTTCTTAAACAAAAGAAATAAAAGGAAGAAAGGGGAGACAGAGAGACAGACAATGCAAGAGAGCAGGGATGGGGAAGGCAAGAAAAGGAGAAGATACAAATAGCTAATACTAGAGCAAAGAAGGAAATGAAGAAGCTACATGAATATTGGGTTTCTTTAGCAAACCTGGGCATCTAAATAGTAAATTATTAAAAGGTGCTGCTTAAACATTCACTGACTGACAAAATGATAAATATTGCTGGATTTGAGTAAGGTAGTAGAACATTAGAGAGTTGGGAACATGGTCATTTGAGTAGATGGATGCAGGGAAAACAAAGCTGTTTAAGAGATCTGTGTTCTGTATATGTTCTCCCTTTTTTTCTATTCTATTTTCCTGCCTATTGTGGACATGTGACTGCATTCTTAATTTCAAATTTCTGACTAAAGTTTTAGAAAATGTTGTTTATAATAGAAAAGTTTGTTTCAGTTGCTTATAGAAATAAACCTCCAAAACATATACATTGTTGCTGCTATGCTAATCATGTACATAAAGTATTGAGTAATGTATAAAGCATTTATTTCACTATATTACTGGATGTTCATAAAATAGACTTTAGCCTTTTTCCTACTATTAATTGTTTTGCAGTAAAAAGCATTTAGAAATTGTTGGTAATATATATTAGATTAATTCAAAGTCCCTAACATCCATCACTTCATTCAAATTTTCCTTAGTTCTTTCATGAACATGTAAATATTTTCTTCATCATTATAGTGATAATTTATGGGAAATGGTATTAATTTTCCTCAAATGGTATAAAGAGGGTTACTGCATAGTTAAACTATACTGATTTCTTTCCTGGATATATCCTAATGACTATGCTTGCTTCTTATACTGGTTGAATCTCAAGGCTATTTTTTAAAAATCTATTCTAAACAATGGCTACTTTTAAAATGTATTCACTCAACAAGTATTTATAGGGCAGCTAATTTTTCATTTAGGCATAGTGTTATATAATTGAGATGCAATGATAAGCACAAGTATTACTTGGTGCCCCTCTGGACACTGTAATCCAGCAGGATAGATAGATAATTAACTATGTGATTACAGTACAGTCTGGCAAATGTAAATACTATAATTCCTGTTACCAAATTGCCATCTTAATTTTTAGTCTGTTTTACTTGTGCATAATACAATACAATCTAAATTATCCCCCTTCTTCTTCAATGATGACTTCTTAATCAACTTGTTCTCTCATTGAACAAACACCTGTATGTCAGTTATTCATCCAGATGTAAAAATAATAGCAATAAGAAAAACAGATACAATCATTGTCTTAGATTACATTTTCCTAGTGGAAACAGACAATAAGCACAAAAACAAAAATATAAATGAATTGAGATAATGAGTTCTGTTATGATAAAGCAAAATTTTAAAAAGTCATGCAGAGAGAGGATGAAAGGTGATATCCGGGCAGAAATTCAATGAAATAAGGAGTATCATGGAAATATCTGGAGGATGAGTTCTCCAAGAAGCGAGAACGGAAAGTGAAAGAAACTTGCATGCTTTAGATACAGTAACAAGACCAAGCAATGTAACTATGATTAAGCAAAAGAGACATATATATTTATTTGTTTCAAGATATAGTCTAACTAGAGTTATTTTAGACATGTTTAAAAGTTGGATTTTAGAAAAGGAAACTGCTATAAAGTTTGAGAGCAGATTAACAGTTTCCAGTTTAATTTTTTAAAGATAATTCTGGTCACTTTATAAAATATTTGCATAGAGAAATAAAAACATAAGCAAGAAAACCAGTTAAGCGGTAGTTTATGCAATAGAAATGGATGTGATGAGAAATGGTCAAATTTGGGATACATTTTGAATATAGAGCCCATATATCTTGTAAAAATTTTTATGGGATTTAGATACAGAAAAGAGTATTGACTTCTAGAGGTTCTGCCTGAGCAACTGAATAAATAGTTGTTCCTTTTATGGAAATGGAAAAGAATAAGTGAGGAGCAGGTTTTGTAGCACAAAACCTCACAAATTGGACCTGTCAAATTCATGATGCCTTTTAGACATCCAAATGAAGCTATCAGGAAGGCAGTCAAATATGTGTCAGCAGCTGAAAGCATGTTCATTCTGAAAGCAGAAGTTTTGCCGATATTAGCATGGGTGATATAAAAATTATTTACAGTTATAAAACTGGGTGTGGATTGAGCTGAGCATAGATTGGGTATGGATAAAGACGAGCATAAATGAGACCCAGAATGCCCAGAATTATCAGTCTACTCTAGAGGCTAAGTGAACAAAACGTTTCAGGAAAGAAAACTTGGTAATTTTAGAGGCTAAGATGACTAAGAACTGAGTAATGCATTTGTTAGTCAACACTGGTCAACACTGTTAATGAACTTAACAGAAGAAGAATAATTGAAGTAGTTTAAGGAAAGCGTATGAGTTGAGAAACAGAGCAGTTATGGTAAAAAACAATTTTAAAAAATTTTTTCTGCATAATGATGTAGACAATGGAGTGGTAACTGGAGTGAGTTGAGGGATCCAAGAATGGTCATTTTAGGATGGAGGATATGACCATGTATTTGTATGCTGATGAGAGTGACCTAATAGAGAGGATAGCATTGATGATATTGTGGAGACAAGAGTTTATTTCTTGGAGGAAAACAAGATCCTTAAATAGATGTGGGGAATGATAGGGTGGCTGGACTAGATAAATGCAATGATTGCTAGGCAATGCCACGAGCTCTCTTTAAATTTGTGAGACTGAATATGAACTGATTCAATTTGGGCTGACTTTAATTACATTTTGAAGGTTATTCAGTTACTTACGATAGGAGTTATAGTATAAGCCTGGGTGTTAGTGGCAGAGATAGAGTAGAGGTAAAGTCGTTGACAACGATGAAAAAAAATAATTTAAAAGAAAAAGGAACTGGAGGAATCATTTGCTTGGGCCATTCCAGAAACCAACCGATTCATTGGCTAAACTCTACACAGGTTCTACTTCCAGTCATTGGCCTGGGAAACAGGCTAATCTCAGTATAGAGGAAGGGACCCCTTTTGAATTGATCTGCCCATGGGAAATGCCTTTATTTAAGTTCACACACAGAGAGGGACATTTTAAAATAATTTGAAAAAATATACTCTGTGCTAGTGGGCCCTGGTTTGAAATTACAAAACCTGTAGGTTAGGGTATTAAAGTTCCAATGAGTGATGACTACCAGGAAGGTAGGTACATGACCACAACACAAAAGAGTGCCATAGTCCTCCTGTATTCATGGTTTTACTTTCCATGGTTTTAGTTACCCATAGTCAACTGAGGTCTGAAAATATTAAGTGGAAAATTCTAGAAATAATTGTTTTAAATTTCATGCTGTTCTAAGTATCATAAAGTGATAAAATATGCTGTACCACTTTATACTAGCATGTCAGTCATCCCTTAGTCAAGTGTATCCATGCTGTCTATGCTACCTGTTCCTGAGTCATTTAGTAGTTGTCTCGGTTATCAGATGAACCATCATAGTATCTCATCAAGTGGACGTTTTATCATCTCACATCATCACAAGAAGGAAAGGTGAGTACAGTACAATACAGTATTTTGAGGGAGAGAGAGATTGTTACAGGTAGTTAGACAGGCATGCGAAGGGCAGAAGGGGGCTCTCCCCGGACCACTAAAAATGCCAGATGATGGTTTGACAATTATCACATTGCCTCTCCAAAAGTGATAAATTGACAGCCCGTGCCAGGGAGAAGCAATTTTCTGATGCTCCGCACCTGTTGCACTAAAGTGCTCATTGAATGCAGATTCCAGGGAGAAGCAGCTTCCCGGGCAAGTGCATTAAGAGATAAAATGATGGATTATGACCTTCTGGGGACAATCCACCAGAAATAGGAAGAAAGCCCCAGATGAGCATGTGTACCACTTCCTAAACACACTGTGCGTGCTCACCTCCCAAGGGTAAGGACGGCACTGAGCATTCAGGCAGCCCACCCTAAGAAAAGAATCCTGGGAAAGAGGAGAGCCTATAAAGTCCCAGGATCATGGTTAAACACCACATTTAACCTTCATATGCCTGCTTGAGTCTCTTCCAAGCATACTTTCCTTTCCTTTCTTTTCTTTCCTATTACAGAGCCTTTTTTTTTTTTTTTTGAGACAGAGTCTCACTCTGTCACCTGGGCTGGAGTGCAGTGGCACAATCTCAGCTCACTGCAACCTCTGCCTCCTGGGATCAGGCGATTCTACTGCCTCAGCCTCCTAAGTAGCTGGGATTACAGGCACCCACCACTACGCCTAGCTAATTATTTGTATTTTTAGTAGAGACAGGGTTTCACCATGTTGGCCAGGCTGGTCTCAAACTCCTGACCTCACGATTCACCCGCCTCGGCCTCCCAAAGTGCTGGGATTACAGGCATGAGTCACCACGCCCTGCCCCTTTTTAAGTAAACTTCCACTCCTGCTCTAAAACTTGCCTTAGTCTCTTTTTCTGCCTTATGCCCCCTCAGTCAATTTCTTTCTTCTAGGGAAGGAAGAACTGAGGTTGCTACAGATCCATACAGATTTGCTGCCAGTAACTCAGTTACCTTCCACTGGTAGGAAGATCACATTTACATAACTTTTATTATAGTATATTGTTACAATTCTTCAATTTTATTATTAGTTATTATTGTTAATATCCCTTAACACATGTCCTTAGTAATATATTCCTTAGTAATATATCTTACTGTGCATAATTTATAAATTAAACTTTTTTTTTTTTTTTTTGAGACGGAGTCTCGCTCTGTCACCCAGGCTGGAGTGCAGTGGCGTGATCTCGGCTCACTGCAACCTCCGCCTCCTGTGTTCAAGCGATTCTTCTGCCTCAGTCTCCGGACTAGCTCGGATTACAGGTGCCCGCCACCACACCCAGCTAATTTTTGTATTTTTAGTAGAGACAGGGTTTCACCATACTGGCCAGGTTGGTCTCAAACTCCTGACCTTGGGATCCGCCCGCCTTGGCCTCCCAAAGTGCTGGGATGACAGGCATGAGCCACTGTGCCCAGTCCATAAATTAAAGTTTATCAGAGGTAAGCATGTACAAAAAAAACAAAAAACAAAAAACAAAAAAACTATTGCATTTAGGGTTTAGTACTTTATGAAGCTTCAGGCATCCACTGTCTACTGGGGATCTTGGAATTTGTCCTCTGTAGATAAGGGGAAACTATTAGGCCGTACATTCTACTGGCATATGTTTCAAAAGGATTGTGATTTTAGAAAGGGAAAGGAATAACTATGGCCTGAAAGCAGTTACAGGAAGGATGGAAGACTCCTCTCTGTAAGCAGGAATTGTAAACCCATCCCCCCTTTGTTAGGGCTGCCAGGTAAGCAATATCTTGAGGTAATAGAAGATTATAATTAGATTATGAAGATGGAAATTTCTTTTCAGAGCAGAGTTTGTATCCTGGCCTTACCACTAAATGTATGTTGTCTCCTAGTTACTCAAGTTCTTTGTGCCTTGTTTCTTCATCTCTAATGTGGGGATAATATTATATAAATTGTCAGATTCCAGTGAAGATTTAAACACATAATATACACAAAGGACATAAAACATTTTCTAACACATAGTGTTAGTGGTGGCAAATATCTGAGTTTCACAGCACCAAATATGTTACTGGTGGTAGAGATCTGATTTACCCGTGGTGAATCTGTACAGGTGGGCAGTGACTTCAATTCTTGACTCCTCAGAAGAAAGAATTTGACTGAGGGGCATAAGGCAGAAAAGGAGAGACCGAGGCAAGTTTCAGAGCAGGAGTGAAAGTTTATTAAGAAAGGCTTTAGAACAGGAAAGAAAGTAAAGTTCAGTTGGAAGAGACCCAAGCAAGCACCTGAAGGTCAAGTGCGACATTTAGCCATGATCTTAGGACTTTATTGGCTCACCTTTTCCCCATGATTCTTCCCTTAGGGTAGACTGCTCGCATACACAGTGCCCTCTTACCTTTGGGAGGTGACTATGTGCAGTGTGTTTAGGAAGTTGTACACATGACCATCTGAGGCTTGCTTTCTTTTTCCGGTGGAGTGCCCCAAGAACGTCATACTTCACCATTTTGTCTCTTAATGTGCATCCCAGGAAGCTGCTTCTCCCTGGCACCTGCATTTAATTAGCACTTTAGTGAAACAGGTGTGGACCATCAGAAAATGACCTCTCCCTGGCACTGGCTCCCACTTTATCACTTTTAGAGATGCAATGTGATAATTGTTGAACCATGATCCGACATTCTTAGTGGATGGGGGAGAACTCTCTCCTGCCCCACTCATGACTTTCTAACTACCTATAACAATAGTAGACACTAAAATATGAGTTATTATTATTTATTGCATAGTCCTGAGTGTGTTGTTGTTGGTGGTGGTGGTGATATGTGTATATAAGAGAGAGATGATGAAGGTGGCTACTGTGCACAGGAGGGGATAGGTAGTGACTGTCTTACCATGGCAACTTCTAGCTGGGAAGATTCTGTCTGTTCATATGTAGATTTCCCATCATTATTCCACCCCTCCTGTGTAAAATACCTGCACTTTTATGATCATAGCATTTAAATATAATGTTTACTACCTGCTCAGTTTTTCATCCTTTTTAAAAGTCCTTTAATATTTGGAGATTTTTACTCTCATCTCATTTTCTTCATACCTGAGTGCATTTATAATTCAAACTTTAATGGTATAGAATAATGGCCCAGGCAATACCTGGTCTCTGAATTACTTGGCCTTTTATTTTTTTTCCCCTTCAAAATTTTCCCCATTGAATTAACTAAGTCAAACACTATGCTCACTTATAAGGTTTCTGTAAGGTGGCTTGAGGAACAGATGGAGACTAAAAGGGAATCTATCCTCTCTACCTTGTTACCACTTTGGAATAGAGTCTGGATGACTAGGGTGTAAAGAAGATTATTTTAATTACCAATGTCGCCTCTTTCCTTGGTTTATCTCTGGTCTCAATCACATGGGTTGGCAATTCCAAATTACTCTGACAGTACACGTATCAATGATCTAGCATGTTTCTCTTTATTTTTTAAATAAAGTATTAATTATTATTTAAGAAATAACTGGAGGTAGAATTCTGGGCAGGAATCAAGCCCTGATTTATACTTTTTGTGGATTTCCATAGTGCAAATATTTTACCATAGCCAATGTCAAGCTACAGCATGGTATATTAAATGTATTTCTGGGGAAAGACATGCAACAGCACTCCATTATGTTTTGTCATATAGATTAAATAGATCTACATAACATCAAGAGGGTAGATAACAGAAAATAATTAGAACATGATAGATTTTGAGTATTTAAATACTTTTATTTTGCATAAAATGTATTTAATTATATAATGAATACTTTTGCATAAAACGTACTTATATAATAAATACTTTTGCATAAAATGTATTTATATAATAAATACTTTTGTTTTGCATAAAATGTTTTTAATTATAAATTTAAGATATTTCATTTTTAATGATGACCATGTTTTAAAACAGGCTATCAAAATACCTTAAGAGATTTTGGCCACCAGATCATCTCTAGAGCCATGGCCTTCTTGGAAGTCATAACAAACTGCTCTATTTGCATATTAGCCTGAAAGAATTGGGAAGTTAAGATGTCAAAAAGCAATCCTCAGCCATATGGATGAGAATTACTAAATTAGTGTCCTGGTATTTCATCCCAAGACAGACATTTACGGCAGGGAATTTTTTATACTTCTCAGTGATTCCAGCTAAAACCTCAATAGCGGGCTCTGATGTTTTTTTCTTCTTTTCCTGTCTCACTTTCTCTACTCCCAAATCCTGCTTTATAAAAACACTTGAGATAAATAACTTGCAGCTATTTCCTTGCCTCAAATTTTGCTTTGGGGAACACCCAGAAAAACTAAGAAATTGAAACCAGAAGTGGATCTAGTAAGCAATGATTCAGAATGAGATGTGAAACTAAGATAAAGTTATCTTAAAGCAGAACTGCTTATCAATGTTATCTATGGTGATTTGTGGAAGTCTGATACTGACTCAGACCAAGATAAGTATGAGATAGACCAGCTAGCAATTTATATTTTGCTATTTAATGTTTGATACTCCCTTGGCAGGACCCAGAGCCACCTTCTTTGTGTTACTTAAGGATGTCTAGATTGAAGACTTACACGTGGTGAAATGCATTAGCATCTGGCTTGGATACCTGTCCAATGGAGCATAAAAGATTCTCCAAGAAACTTTTGTCCTAGCTCATCTAAAACTAAGATTCCTCCCATATGTCTTGATGGTTCACAATCTAGAGTCAAAGAACATCCTATGTGACTACAGAAAATCTCTGGAGAGCTGTGCCTAGACATTTCTGCATACACTTGGTCCCCCTATGCTTACCTACATTTTATTTCTACTGCTCTCTATAAGATCATTTAATTTCACTAAACATAAACCTTGCATGAGTATCTTCTGTGAGGTTTAGTGAGTCCTTTCAATTATCTGATGTGTTTAATCCTATTTCATTTATACCATTCCATTTCATTCATTGTAGTCTCTCATCATCAGAAAATAACAAAGATACCGTTCTTAATGGTAAGTTGTATGTTCTGATATCACTATTAATAAGACTCATATGAACTGGTTTACTATAAGGTACAGGTAATGTGGAAGCACTGTTATTCAGGAGATGTAGCATTCTATCGGTGATTGACCTGATGTATTACTGCACAATAGTAAAAACTGATGATAGTAAGTTTATGACGGAGCTTCTGAATGTTTTCAGTTCCACTAATTCATAAGGTCTAGTGGGTACAGCAGCAATTTATCATACAATAGAAAAGGTCCATTTTGGATCAAGCCCTAGCATAGCCAGTGGATCTAAGTTTGACAAAGTGGTGACCGAGTCTCTTATGTTACCTACTTCTGTTATTCTGACACCTCTCTTTCAGCTTACAACTAAATGATTCAAGATTTTAATGGATTATAATTGGAAATGGCCTGGGTGAGATTTGTGTATTGATTTGACATTTAAGCATATGATTAAATAAAAACTGACTGAGGTTATCACTAGAAAAAAAAATGTTGGCTGATGACCAAATAAAATTGGGGGCCTGTTTCCAAATTGTTTAGCTTTTTGGGCTGATGTTAACTAAAGATGGATTGTTACTTCACTGAGCAGACCTGTAAGAAGTGAGTACACTTGGACATACCCTTTGAAGGAGAAATAAGTGGCCTGAAGTAATGATATACATAGACTGTCGGTAGTGGTGAATTGACATATGGCTCAGGGCCCTGGAAACTAAAATTGGAAGATTAGAGGTAAGTTTTCTGGAGCAGTGGCATGCTGATGGAATCTACGTGAATGGTCATACAGTGAAATAATTTTTGTTTTACATTGAATGCCCACACAGTGCAGAGAAGTCACTCGAAAACTAGGTGCACATGATGACTTACCTAGCAGATGTCAGTGAGTCTGTCCTTGGCTTCTCCAATGCTTTTGCAGTGAGTTCATGAGTACAATAGTCATGATGGCAGAGATGAAAATTATGCAGGATCACAGCAACATTTTCTTCCTTACAAGGCCAGTGGAGCGACTACATTACTGGCAGTGAGAACTTGTTATCAGATAAATAACTTGGGTAAAAAATTAATTATATCAGATACCTTCTACCCTTCTATGCCTGTGATATGCATGGGTTTGCCTTCCCTGATTACAGTGTCTCTGCCAGCACCATTCTGAGAGAGCTTATAGTATGCCTGATTTACTGACTTGGGTTGGCACATAACAGAATCTCAGACCAAGGATACAATTTACAATGAAGAATTTGTGACTGTGGGAGTACGACTATAGAATCCACTGATTATATGCCATATACACATCACTGTAATGTAGCCAAACCAATCGAAACCCTGGAATTGGTCCATTAAAGACTCATCTAAAGCATCAGATAGGAAGCAACACACTGCAAAGTTATGGTGCTCTACTTTAGGAGGCATTATTTATGATAATGCAAGAAATAATTTATACATTTCTACCATTCATAGCTAGAATACCTGGGTCTGGAGAACAAAACATGAAAAAATATTTGTTATCAGACCCAGTGCCTATTATGGACTGAAATGTTTCTTCCCACTTAAAATTCATATGCTGAAGCTCCAAATCCCTGTCCTTCAGAAACTAACTATATTTGGAGATATGGTCTCTAAAGAGGTAAAATTAAAATGAGGTCATTACGGTGGGCCATAATCCCATAGGAACTGGTGTCCTTATAAAAAGATTAGGATGCAGAACATGTACAGAGGGAAGACCATACGAAGACACAGAAGGGACAAAACAGCCCTCTGCATGCCAGGGAGAGAGGCCCCAGAATAAACCAAACCTGGGATCCCTTGATCTCAAACATCTGATCTTCAAACTCACAAGAAAATAAATATCTACTGTTTAATCCATGTGGTCTGTGGCACATTGTTATGACAGCCCTAGCAAACTAATACGGTGACCAGCTTGCAAAATTTGTATTTCTGTTTCTGCATTTTGGGCTCTGCTGTACTGAATGTGCTGATTTGGGACTGAAAGAAAATGTTTTCTCTACTGAACCTGAGTCTTGACTATGAACCAACAGACAAATGAACTACTATATTGTAGTAAATGAATTACTACATTGACAGGAGTAATTGACCCTGATTATTATGAGGAGCCAGGATTGCTTTTATGTAATGTGGGCAAAGAGAAATATATCTGAAACTTGGGGAAGTCACTGGGGCACTTATCCAGGCTTCCATGCTTATTGAATAGGCAATTGCAGCAACCAGAGCATGAGAAAGCCAAGGCAATCAAGAGCACATGCCACTCAGGTTTGAAGGTGTGTTCCCCAATCAGGCAAGCAAACTAGACTGGCTGCAACTTTGCCTGAGAGCAAGGGGAATCTAGAATGGAAATGATCAGGGGTGAAAATTAATATCATTTATAGCCTTGGGGGTGGTTGCAGCAGCCTGTTTCTTCTGTATTTATTCTTTTTTAGAAATTATAGAGAACCACTTCCTTGTAACAGAGTTGGCTACGTGATTTGTGGGGCCCAATGCAAATTGTAAACGTGGGGCCCTGCGTTCAAAAAGCAGGAAGAAAATTACAAATACTAAAATATTGTATAAACTTTTCCCCCTCTTTCTTCTTGTCTCTCTCTTGACTGCTCAGGGTATTTTAAAATCCCTACTTAAAGTTGTGCTCCTTCTAGTAAGAGGGAATCCCAGGGGAAGTACAGACATTCGCACGTGTCAGGGATTTCCCTGTAATACAGCATGTTTGTGAGAGACCTACAGGTTGTTGGGTTTGCCCTCCTGCCAGCTGCTGGACCAATACAGCCTGAAGGGCAGGAGGAGATTGTAAAGTAGTAAGTTTCTCTTTTTCAAAGGCTGTTAGCTCCAGACACAGTGGATGGGCGATGCCCAGGGTATTGCAACCTCCATAATGGGAAGTACTTGGTATCTGGGTTGGGAGTAAGCAAAAGACTCATCCCTGACTAGGTGCCTGTCATGATGCTGCCAGCCAGGACCAGGATTGCCACTGTTATGCCCTACTCTGAGACACTGTGGGGCATATGACCCAACAAATCTCCCTGCACCTGTGCCCATGCTGCTGCTGGGGGCAAGAGTGGATGATAGTACACGACCTCCCTCCATTAATGTGATGTTATCTCTACAGGAGAAGGGCAGGTTGGCAGCAGTGGTCTAAGGGCTAGGGCAGGTAGCGAGGCACTAGCAGTGCTAGTGCATGGGGATCAAGCAGCCCAGAGCTCTCCGAAAGGAGGTGGTGGGAGATGGAATAGTGCAAGAAAAGCCAAGATTCCAAGTTCCCTTCTCCCCTGCCCCACAACTCCCATATGCTTCATTGATCTATTAGATTTCATTTACAAAATACAAATTCAAAAATAAATTTTTAAGGCAGCAACTGCAGAGCATTGAACCTTACAGGTCAAGCCCTACTGAGCATGGACTATGTAAAACTGCACAGGCCACAGGTCAATGAGGCTACCTCTGCCTTTAAGACTGGACTGAATATAAGGCCTGATTGGATCTGAGTGTTTCAAGAGTTGAACTGCGGCAAACACTTATGTCTTCAATTACACTATTTTGACCTGTCTCTGATTTTATCTGCAGTTATGGTCGATAGTTCTGACTGGTGGTACAACACATACCTTGATTTTCTATTGCATATCTCCACTTTTCTATTTCAGGACCAATTCCACTTCAGGATCATTCCTGAAGACAAAGGAATATGTAAAGCCCATGAACAGTGTGGCATGAAAGTTTGCAGGTGGTAAAGCCCCTGAAGTCATGTGGGATGGGAGCTGGTGGACAAATGCCCAGCCTATCAAACTCTGGAGGCTCATTTCTGAGCGGCATTCTCCATGTTTTCGAGAGATCTTTGTGACAATGGAATCCTTGGTTTCCACACCATTGTCGTACTGACTTTTCCTCCTTTCCCTTTCTTTATTCTTGCTTTCTGGGGTCACCTCCCAAATAAATCTCCTGCACCCAAGTCTTTGCCTCAGGCACTAATTTCATGGAATGCAAATTAAGATGTGGGTGAGGGAGAATGAGTAGCTAGTGTCATCACTTCTTTTTTTCCAACTATATCTTTCAGTCATTCCCCAGTACCTTCACAATAATTCCTAACAATTTGATTATGTGAATTGTAGAGGGCTGAATGAAATTCCCAAGATATTTATGAGACTTCTGGAAACAGGGGAAATAAAACCATCATTTCAAAGCTGTAAACAATGTCCTTTCTTCCAAAAAATGTGGAAATCTTTTTTTTTTTTTTTTTTTTTTTGAGACGGAGTCTGGTTCTGTCCCCCAGGCTGGAGTGCAGTGGCGTGATCTTGGCTCACTGCCAGCTCCACCTCCCGGGTTCACACCATTCTCCTGCCTCAGCCTCCCGAGTAGCTGGGACTACAGGTGCCCACCACCACGCCCGGCTAATGTTTTTGTATTTTTAGTAGAGATGGGGTTCCACTGTGTTAGCAAGGATGGTCTCGATCTGCTGACCCAAAAAATGTGGAGATCTTAAGCTACCCCTCCATTACACTTTTTGAATTTTTTTTTTCTGTTTTATTCTGGTATTCTGAGAGAGTCTCCAGAATTATTCCTTTAATCTCAGATGTATAGGTCAAATAAACAAACCATTATTTAGGATGAAAACTTTGAGGTAGTAATGGAGATTTAAACTTCTAAGCTCAGTGTTCTTTCAATAATATAGATGGATGTTCATGACTTTTTGAGTCACAGCTTTGTCAATAAAAATTGTGTTGCTCTCTTTGGGAGAAATGTTTCTTTTCCAGATATAGATTATAACTGCACTGTGCTGCATGCTGATGTTTATTTGTGTGGACATGAACGTTTTCATATTTGAACAGTCACTGGGGCCAGAACTGAGATCCAGGGGACTGCAGACAAGATGTGTAGCTTGTTCTTTGTCATTGGCCAGAAAAATTACCATTAAAAGAATAAAGCTAGGTTTATTGAAGCTCACGCAGGTTCAAAGATTAATCTCCTTTATATTTTAATCACTTTAATTGATGTCTTAGCCACCTAGGCAGAAACTTTGCACTCAATCCTTCTCTTATCCTAATCAAATTCCATCAACCCATGTATGTGTCCTTTGACGCTGCCTCTAATTAAAAAAAAAATCAGTTCCCTTCTTTCTATTTCCTCTCACTCCACTACTATTTCTTTAGTTTAAGCATTTCTCATCTACGTTGCTCACTATATTTCTATTCTAATTGGTCTTCATAGCTCTATTCTTGCTCTTTCTGACATCCCCACACAGATTAAAATGTCAGGCTGTCAGTTGCCTGGATCAGTGTTGTCTAGTAGAACTCCCTGCTGTGATGGATACATTCTATATCTGTGATGTTCAATAGAATAGCTACTAGTCACCTGTGACTATTGAGTACTTGAAATGTGGCTAGTGAGATTAAATAATTGAATTTTAGTTTATTTAATTTCAATTAATTTAAATTTCAAGTTAAGTAGAAACATGTGACTGGGGCTACCATATTGAACAGTACAACTGTGGAATGTAAACTCCATGAAGAGATTCTTTCTTAGCCATTGGAGATTGACTATTCTGAATTGTTCCTAAAATCGCATGACCACATTGCTTTACTGTACTTAATTCCTTTACTGATATAACTCACTCTGCTAGGTTGTAGCTTCTTGAGGGCAAGGTCATATCCTGAGTACAGCAATAACAATAATCTCAACAAACTTAAGTGGCTAGAATAACCATTCATCTGCTCTATGTTCCTGCTTTAGTCGCAGAAAGGTTTCCACCAGTAACTCTGCCATCTGGGAAAAATCACTGGAAGAACATCCTTTTCTCTTACTCCATCATTTACTTGCTATTCTTTATTGGGGGAAGATTACGGACTCTGATTGTTAAAATTCTAACATTCATTGGGCCCACATCATATGTACTATTAATAGTATGTGAAGGCCGGGTGCGGTGGCTCACGCCTGTAATTCCAGCACTTCGGGAGGCCAAAGCGGGCAGATCACCTGAGGTCAAGAGTTCAAGACCAGCCTGACCAACATGGAGAAACCCCGTCTCTACTAAAAATACAAAATTAGACAGGTGTAGTGGTGCATGCCTGTAATCCCAGCTACTCAGGAGTCTGAGGCAGGAGAATCGCTTGAATCCGGGAGGCAGTGGTTGCGGTGAGCTGAGATCATGCCATTGTACTCCAGCTTGGGCAATAAGAGTGAAACTCCGTCTCAAAAAAAAAAAAAAATAGTATGTGGTATTACTTTGCCTCAAAGATTGATAACCAAGAAATAGAAGCAGTCTTTTAGAAAAATCATTGGGGACTAGAGACTGACTCTTCTACTTTCTATCATGACAGAAACTATGTTTGTGAGGTAAGCCACAATCTTCTATATGAAGAGTAAATGTATTTGAATTTACCTTTGTATACCTAACTTTAGGTGGCTTCCAAAGTCTTGACTGAGTAGGAATGGAGAGAGTAGAAAAGATAAGGCTCCAATTTGCTCCCAAATTCAAGCTGATTCTTCAATTCAGTAATACCAAGGAGCTCTATACTTTAGGGGTCATAAGTGCTTTATTTAATTATCATTTGACTCTCATTGGTTTCTTGCATCTTGTCTCCATCGGTTAAAACCTAGAAGGAAAATTTATTTTTGTTTGGTACTTTATGTTCTCCAAGATTAATAATTGCTAATATTTAATTTCAGACTTACTCTGTGTTATAAAACGTTGGATACTTTATCCCTTCTTTCATTCAAATGATGTATATTGATGCCTATGCTGCTCTAAGAACTATGCTAGGTAATAGAGACACAGCAGTCTGCAAAACAAACCTGTTTTCTGCTTTTATGGAGCTTAATATTACAGAGGTAAAGACAGGTAACAAACTTACAATAAGATAGGCAAAAAAATACATATTTGTAAAGTGTTTTGAAGAAAATAAAGTGCTATGATGAAAAAAGATAGGGTGTGGCGGGATACTTTTAGAGAAGCTTAGTGGGTAACCCCAGAAGACCTTTAATTGGAGACCTTAAGAATAAGAATAACAAGCTATAGAATGTCCTGGGAGAGGAGTGTTCCCCACTAAATAAAACAGCATATCCAATGACCTCAGGTAGATAGTAGCATGAAAATCCATTCTAAGTGACAGTCTGGAGTAAACTTATTATTGCCCATACTGCAGGTGAGGAGGCTGAGCATAGAGGTGTAAACTGACTTGCCAAAGTCAAACAGCTAGTAAGTGGCAAAGCCAGAATTTGAACCACATCTATCGGACTCAGAGCCCATGATCTAGATAGTGAGCATCTAACATAAAAGGTTCTTAAATGAATGAAAAGATAAGTAAATAAGTGTTTGAAAAGAAATCTATATAGACTATTAAAACTGATCTGGTCAGAGAAAATATCACTACTAGTCTTACAACAGGGATTTTATTTAAGGCAAAAGGTCTTGTAAATTATAACCACTGAAGTAATACAGGGTTATAATTCTGCCTGAGGATAAGCTTTGGGGACATATAGATTTGACACCCTTCGATTTTGACAGCCACTTAATATAGTAGTTAAGTGACTTCTTACTATTTTAAAAATAGTAAGATTTTTACGATAATATCATTGCTTTAGCTATATAGTAGGATTTGTTTAGTGTTTAATATAGTTTTCCACTTAGTTCATGAAAAAATGTATATCAGATTATGCTATCTCTAGGTCCCATCGTATTATTATTATCAATATCTTTTACTATCTATAACTATTATGATCAAAATCTTTGATCTACTGGAAAGAGCTACAATGAAGTTAATCTCTCAGGAGTAATATCTCAGAAAGATTCTCCAGGACTTAGATTAAAACTTGAAAAAATTAGTCAAAATAGTAGGAGAGTCTTATTACAAATTGTTTACTTACAGGTATAAGATGTCACTGGCTAGAGGACATCCAAGGATTACTTTAAGCCAGTGATTTGTAACATTTTATTGACAGGTAGTCCTTTGTGAATTTAATGAAGTCTGTGAGTCATCTCCTTCCAAAATATACATACACAAATTTTGAAGATTTACAGGGATCTTCAGTTCCCTAAGGCTAACTAAATTCAATAATGCCAGCTTTAATGCCTTAGGTTCTAGGTCATTTCTCTAGAAATGACATATATATTTTAATTATTTCATTCATTCTCTTTTTTTTGATTTTCATATATTTTTCGAGTTTCATATACTTCCATTTTATACATCTTTCTCTTTGTAGACATTATACATAGTCTTATGTTCAGGTCTAAAAACATGTTTATGTACGTGTACACATGTACATGTTTGTGTATATATATGTACACATGTATATACACATCCAGTATATACTCATGTCTAAAATGCTTTATTGATTTTCAGTCTTATATCTAGGTCCCAGGCTTTTTCCTTGGCTCCTCAGAAAGGGCGAAGTGTTGTGATGCCCTCATTTCCTCTGAGATGCTTACTCTATCAATAGTTCCTTGTTACATGTTTCTGTTCTTTCACACAAGTTTCATTGTTCTTTTCCTCCTTCCCCCAAGTCTATTGACTCAAATATTTGCATTTTATATAACTATCATATCAAGTGACACATTCACCAAAATAACAAGGAAAATAAATTCAACATCATGGTTCAATTGTTGTATAATATTTTATTTTTAATTTAAAAGTTTTTTTCTTTTAAGGCCAAATTTCTTAATATCAGAAATGATTGAAACACAATTCATGTTCCGAAGTGGGTACATTTAATTAACCAGTTTTTTATTTTTTAGGGCCCATCCAACTCCATCCAGATTCATCATACTTGTGCTATTGCACTAGTCCCCAGGAAAATTAGGCATGAGTATGGACGAACTGTTATGCAAATATATTGAGTTAAAACAGATGCAACTCTGAGTGGATTTCTTCCTATCAGTGTTCCCCCAGAGTGACACTGATTGAAAAAAATATAACATTCTTGTAGTTAATTTGAGAAGTGTTCACATGGATGACACTCCACTTTTAGAATTGCCTTGAAGTAGTAGCAATACTTGTTACTAACTAAAAGGGTTCTGTGGTCAAACACTTGGGGAATCACTGAACTAAACTTACTTGAGCCTTTTTATTTCTAGGATTTTTTGTGATGCTCTAAAAGAGAGTGAAATATAGAGGGTTTTCAAACCACTTTGACTTTGACTGGAAGAATTTTTCTTAAAGAACAAGGAACATTTACTTTTTGGAAACCTTCTTCTAAAAAGAGTAAGGACATTTATTTTTTTGGTAGGGAAGGACTTTCTTCTACATTCTGGATAATCAGGGCCATGTGCTTTAACAGGATGTAAAGGGGAAGCTCATGATTAAACATGGGGAATATGCAGCAAATTGCAAGACCTGGGCTTAACCACATAATTAGAACATAATTTTTCACTTCTTCCAGAGCATCAGCCAAGCAAAGGACTGAGAAATCTGCAACCCAATTGTCCTAAAAAGAAACTTAGGCTTCACATTTGTGACACATTTTCTTTTAAAATGAATATAAAATTTTATTTTTTATATTTGTAGAGCATAGGATGATTGAAATCCAGTTGTTGTTTTGTCTGACCTCCATATCTAATATGGCTATTGCCGTTACTACTCTACAGAACGTGCAATAAGTCATTTTCTTTTATTCTTACATCAGAGTGGAAACTCTTCAAGTGTTATCCTTTAAAATGTTTATAACAAAAGTTTTATTTTATTTTATTTTATTTTATTTTTAATCTTCAGCATAATTTATGGAAATTTATTTGCTGACATGGCTCAGAGCACCTCATCTATAGGCTATATCTTTATTTGGACAATCTGTTAAACATATGCTTTCTAGCTTCTACTTTCATGATAAAAAATACACTAGTTGGCAAAATTTTGGATAAAAACGTGATTGTTTAATGCGTATAATATATTTCTTAGTGTTAGAAGATTTGTGTTAAATCCTCGTTATAAAAATGCTTAAAATAAGGTATTATCAAGCAAGGTTGTCTCTTTGGTTCTGGGTGATATGTTTAATTTTCTAGGATGTTTCCCATTCGGTGGTACCTTTGTTTTGCTCTTCCTTTTGTACATTTGCAAGTAATATACCTGAGAAACATATTCAACATGAAATTAATAAAATATAAGTTTTAGTGTAGTTGATTGGGGTTAAAAAATTTAAAATACAAATTTTAGATATCTACTTTTGTTTACCATATGTAAAGTAATGTCTTTTATTGGTTAGGAAGTATAGGAAGAGATATAAGTTGTTTTCAAGGTACGGAGGTCAGTTTGGGTACTCTACTTTTAAAATGCTTACAGTACAGCCGATAAGAGATGTTTAGTAAAAAGTTATATATAAGAAGCTATATGTTACAGAAAAGACCAGGATTGGAGATTTAGTATGCAATACTATACTGAATATCATTTCTTAAAATTGAAGACTTACTAGCTTCAATTTCCTAGGGAAAGCATATGGCATGAGATGGGAAGAGTATAAAATGTATGATCTTTATTATATCAGCATTTGAAAGAAAGGCAGAATAATATTTTTAAGTGGAAATGACTGAGAATAAATAACTAGAAAAGTAGGCAAATCAGAAAATGGGTTATTGGATGCCAAGAAAAGGCAATTGAGGAAAGAAGGTCAATATAGTATGTCATCAAGCCAAAGGGCCACAGACGAGACAAATTGAGCCTTTGCTTACTTTTAAATAATGATAGCACACACATACAAATTCACCAATCAACTTATGCTTTCTCTATATAAAATCTATCTCAGAATAATTAAGTAATTGATGAGGGGAAATCAGTCTTTATAAAGACAGTGTGGTAATTAAATGAAAATCAATAGTGAAAAATCAGCTTTGTGAAATTACTAATGAATAATGATTTGACAATGATCATCAATTACTCTTAACATCACAGGAAGTCAGTTTGACTTTAAGTGTGGCTTGATGGAAGTATACAAAACTACCTATGATGTATTCTTAAAAACCTCCATCCTGAATCTGATTGAACTTGTAAACCCGACTACTAATTTACCAGAAATGAAGGGAATATAAAAACATGTTAAAGGACTAAACAGTAAAGTAACTGATAAAATATTGAGCATTTTCAAAAAATGAAATAGAAGAAACAGGGAGAACAGGAGGAAGAAAGAAAGATTATACATTAACAGAGACTTTATTTGAATACTGATACAAAAATCTGTAAAAAAAAATGTATAATAAAGCAGGGGAATGCTGATTGGATATCGAAGATAATTTTAAAATATTGCACATTTTTAGGTAGTGTAAGGGTATTATAATTAGTTTTAAAATAACCTTTCTACATTAGAGATACACACTGAAGTAATTATTTATGAAATAATTAGATATCTGGGATTTTTGTTCAGCTCATCTCGGAGAGGAGACAGTCGGTAGAGTTGTTAACACAACAAGATTGGCATTGAGTTGATAACTGTTGAAGCTGGGTTTCATGTACAAGGAAATTTATTAAAAGGTTATCGAGTTTTATATGTGTTTAAAATTTTCAATAACATTACGTGAAAGCAAAAATAGAATGGGAGAAAAGATTGCCGTGAAATAAATGAGAGGGAGAGATAAAAAGGTGAAGGTAACTCTTTTATATGTTTTGACACTGAAGAAATGGTAGAGTAGGGTATATAAAAATAACGTTTACTAAAGAATTATTATGTGCTGGATACTGTTTTCAAATTCTCTATTAATATATTCTTAGATTTTTGCCAGTTATGTTCTCATTTAACAGACGAGATACCTCAGGGCTAAGCGCCTAAATGGCTTGCCTGCATTCACACAATTACTAACCAACAAAGCAGAATTCGGCATGCTGGCCCCAGAGAACCAGGATGCCTTACTCCCTCATCATGACACAGAGGATAAGGTGAAGGGAATCATGGGGAGTGATTGCTGCGGATATTCAAGAATAGGAGTAACTAATGGAATAGATTTCAAAGCAGGAAAGCGGGCATCATATGGAACTCAGAGGGAGAAGGGTTATTTGAAAGAGCAGCTGAGATACAGTACTGAACTACGTTATCTGAGGAAAGTCACTTAGCCATTGCATAGTCTCTTTTCTACATTTGTTCAAAACAAAAACAGAAGAAATCTCAGTTAAAGAACTGTCATGAGAATTAAATGAAAATATATGTGAGAGTATCCAATACATTTTCTGGGAAGATGTGGGTCTTTAACAGATATTTGTATTATTGTTATTAATCCTCACCATTTTCTTTATATGCCTTTGTCACTAGATTACAGGAACACGTTTGTAAGTCTTGGGGTTGTTAAAGACTGTCAATTGACTAGATCCATGATTTTAATTGTCAACAGTATTGAACTTTCTCAGTTTCCTCATTCACAAAAAGAAGATAATAATCTTGGTCCTGTTTAATACACAGAATCCCTTTAAAAATTAAATCAGAAGATATTTGAAGAAATGTTAAGATTTTATGAACTTCTTCCAAAGTCTCAATATTCAAACAAACAGAACTAAGATAAAGACAACAGGTCTCCAGTTGTTAGCCCAGGGTGTTTTTATTTTTTAAGGAGGAGCAAGCATCTTTCTTGATATTTTTTTCTGCATTTGTATATATATCAATTTTTGTCTTCCCAGAGCACATCGGCCCTTGTTGCCAAAAACATCACCTAATCTCTAGCATCAAAGATATGATGGAAGATGTCTGTATGTTATAACATGGAAACTCGTGGCAAGCCCACTACATGATGTTTTATAAGATATTCACTATCTAATACTCAGCTGGGATGCAATTACATTAAGGTAATTAGAATGCCCAATGGCTCCAGGATATGAAAGATCCTCATACTTGCACGTTGATTTATTCTTGCAGAATAGTCCAAGAACTAATTTTAAATTGTCAATGTATTTGTTTCCCACTTAATCTATAATATTTCTAATTTCAAACATATAGTAGCAGCTTAGAATATTTTATTTGGGAGTCTTAAGGGTACAAATTTATTCAGAAAAAGTGTGAAGGAGTTCACCTTGAAGCTATATATTCACTGGAAACAGATTTTTATTTATTTTTCCTCTGGAGCCTAAAATAAAGCTACTGAAAATTATGTAGGAAGAGAATGGACTAACTATAGTCTTCCCTTTAAACGTTGTGTTATCACTTTTTTGGAAGTCCCAAGTTTTTCTGTGAGTCTGTGAAAAATTTTTAAGTGAACTTCTAGCCAAAAAATGGGGCTCACTTTCAGTTCTATACCATTTAAAATTAAATAAATAGATAGTTCCAGACCTGTTCAGCCCCCATAATAGAAAATAACAAGTTTGTATTTTTTCTTTTTTTTGCACAGATCAAAGCAAAATCTATAAAGATTTATAAAGCTCACTCACAAACAGGCCATATTACAGTTACTTGGTTAGAATCTCTTGTGTTGCATACAGACATCTGATTTGCCTTTATCAGGCTTTTCTCCATAGAAACAGAATTTGGGCACTGAAGTCTATTAAATGGACTCACTGGTGAAGAAAGAAAAGATAATGGCATGCCTTCTTCCATTTTACCTTCTCATATTAATTTAAAATAATATATTCTTTTTTTTCTTAGAAAGTAGTGTGACAAAAAATTATGTAAGAAGACAATCTGAGGAAGATATATAAATCAAGCCCAGAAGTAGATTTGTGTATATCAGCAAATATAGCAATAGGTGGACATTATGTGCAATTCCAGAGAACAAAGAGTCCAAAAAACGATATCATTTCTTGACACCTTAAGGTAGATAGAAGGTCTCTGACCTTCACTTAGAGGCTAGGGTCTAAGAAGGATCTTTCATATATACCTCCTAAAACAGATACTCTTCAATGAATTTAGAACATGTAAACCACATCAGAACTGAAACTTCTCATTTCTAGCAAAGAGATCATGTTCTCCTAATGGATAGATTATCTCATACTGTGAACTTGAAAGTATTAATAGCTCGTACTGGCTGTACCTGTGTTGAGATCATATTTGCATTGCTGAATAAAGAAACCTGGTGCTTTTCGTCAAAGTTATCGACTTACTCTTTTTTGAGTGTGAGTTTTAAAAATTGATTGATTGATTATATGACTTAAATAAATGGATGAAAATGCTTGTTGCTCATGATAAAGGTTTCTTATCAGCATGGTTTGAGACATTTATCATGCCAATGAATACTATGAACCACAGAAATAATATTAAAGTACATATTTTAGAAAGAAGGGAAAGTAAAAAAAAATTAAAATCATAATCTCCTGGATGATATTTAAATTTATCAATAAATTATAAAATGCATTTGTAGATAAATATTTAGAGCTCTGTTTAGGTGGGGATATCATTTGGATATGTGGCCCCACCAAAATCTCATGTTGAAATGTAATCCCCAATGCTGGAGGTAGAGCCTGGTTGGAGGTGATTAGATCATGGGGGTGATTTCTCATGGTTTAACACCATCCCCATTTGGTGCTGCCCTCATGGTATTAAGTTCTCCTGAGATCTGGTTGTTTAAAATTGTGTGGCACCCCCCCGCCCACCCACAGCCTTGCTTCTGCTCCTGTCATGTAAGTCCTGCTTGCTTTCCCTTCGCCTTCCGCTATGGCTGAGCTTCCTGAGGCCTCCCCAGAAGTCAAGTATATGCTAGATTCATGTTCCTGTAGAGCCTGAAGAATATTTTTTTTGTTAGGAGCAGTATAAGAAACCATGATTTTTTTGGAAAAACACAGCCAAATTTCTACTTGTCATCTAATTGAGGAAAGAAGCCTAGACCAAAGTCTGAACACCTGCAAAATCTCTTTGAATTAATAAGTTACGCTATTTAAAATGGTTTACTCATGGTGAGTGTATTTTATCTCATGAAGAAACCTGCCACATATAAACAGTGTTTAATTTTAAAAAGTCTTTTTTTCATTACTCATTTTAGAGAGTCAACTTTAACATGAGATTTGTTGTTGAATTTTATTATCATAATAAAAATGCTAATAGAGAAATTTTTCTTTTTGTTTAAAAATTCAATATCACAAAATTGTATAAGATTCTTAACTAATTTCTACTTTCTGGAAATATAAGATCACTTGGAAATGTCAAATTGAAAATAATCATCACATCACACATCTTAATATTTTTCATAATCAATATTTTTAAAAGAAAAAATTTAAGAGCAAATAACTCTTGCTGTGTAAAAACATTTATCCATATATCAGCATTTCTGCCAGCTTCATCCGACTTATTTTTTAACCTGCAAAATTAAAGTAAAATTACCTTTAATATTTTATGTACAACTCTGCCTGATTTAAATAGCTACTGTGGATTTTCATAAATACAAACTTATTTATTTTATGTTGGATGTAGCAGCAATTTGGTAGCTAATCTCTTGTAGACGTCAATGTTCTATAAGTGAAATTCAGATATTATAGCTGAAAATAACCAACAAATATTATTTGCAACTTCCTGAGCTTGTAGTTTCAGACACGATGACCTATATTACAAAAACATCCTGAATTAGATCATGTTGCTACTCAGTGGCAGAATAACAAATAAGGAAAACTATTTTTGATTACCAAAGTTTGGCTTATTCCAAAAGCTGAGCATGTTAGAGGTGGATTCAGTCAGACCCTGGTTTCTACCCAATGTTCACACTTTGCTTGTTGTAAAAGTGCAATTCATTGTTTCCTGATGACTCTCAGTCCTTGTGTCAATTAAGCCAGAATGTTGGAATAAATGATACTGTTATCTCAATAGCATGGGCAACAGTGTGGAATCAGAATTGTGTGATGGGAAGTTCATAGGTTTACTCTCAAATAAATGTGGATTTCATCAGCCTTTGAAGAGCAGTCAGGCCTTGGACAAGTTTTGGACAGCTTTACGCTGTTTTTTCTTCATCATTAAAATGGAGTCAATAATATGTAACCAAAAGGTAAAACTGGAAAATTAGAATACCGAATGGTGTATTCTCATTAAATGCTAACGTTTTCACTACCACTTCATCCTTTTTACCTGGTCATATAATCTTTACTTCTGAAGAAAAGCAGAGCAAAAATAATAGTCTACCTAGTGACAAAGAACTCAGAATTATTTACATAAAATGTATACTAAAATATTAAATAATATCATTTGTAGTTGTTATTTTATACATATGATACATATGAAAAGGAGTTGTGGATTATTCCCATAGGCATGGTGATGTTACATATTGTGACATAAATGCAAACAACTAGAAATATAATTTATTTCCTTGAATACAGTGCATTGTTTGCTATGCTTTTTACAAAAAGAGACCAATATGACACAATACTTACAGAAAAAGGCGGAGGTGTTTGTACTAAATGACACCTTTTCCTGTGACAATGCAACTCTTCCGCTCTATGCCGTAAGCACATGTATGGAGAGGAGATAGTCTTGGGCTGATGCTGATCAATAAAAGTCTTTTTTTTTTTCCAGATAGTGTGCATAGTTTTCTGTTTTTTCCAAATAATATATTACACTGTCACAAATCAACTTCTAATTAGATTTTGACACAGTAATGCACCTGTGCTACAATTTTAGTGTTAATCTCCATATGCAAAAATTATTTAAATGCAGGCTCATGAATCTGTTTTAGAAGAAAATGGGAGCTGATGGCCTGTAAAATATTTAGCATAAGAAGTTGAAACATTGTTATTAGAAGTAACTGAAAACATTACACAAAGGCTATAAGTTTAAACTTTCTGGAGAGGGTCAAGCATGACAATCAGATGTAACTGTATTCAAAGGGTTTTTATTTTCTGAAAAAATATAAAATTTCATATCTTACACTACAAAAAGCATGTACACAAACCAAATGCACATAAAGATTCAAATGAGAAAAAATACAGAAATCCTAATCCTTCTTTGAATTAACTGTGAGACAGGAATTTGAGATAGCCTGATGTATATCATAGAATAAGATATGCTATATAGCTGCTTCTGACATGTCTGAAACTAAGAGATTTTGGTAAAAATACTAACAAATGACTGAGTCTAAGTATTCTCAGGCTCTTATAAATGTAACTACACACTTTTAAAAAAATGACGGTAAAACTACAGCAACCTAAAGAGTCATAGATATGTTGACCACTGAAACTTCTACTGTGAATACAGTTTCCAGCCTGAATAAACATGACATTTTACCACCTTCAATTTTCTCCATTAACGTTTAGAAGAAACAAACAACATTTGATTCTGATTATTATAAACAGACTTTTTTTCTTTTAAAAGAATTGGTGTCTTCTTCTAAGCAATGATTATGTGGTCATTCTGAACAAGAACATTCAATCATTTATGTGTGAAAAGATTTCTTCATAAATTAATAAGAAATGAAAATAAAGTTCCTATTTCTCTTTTGATACATTACTATATAATTAACAGCACAATAGAGAAAATTATTCAATGTAAACAGCTGTGCTACAGAGTTGAAAAAATGATGACTTATTTTACTTATTAATGTCAAATAAAGCTAGCATTTTGATTCCATTTATTCTTCATCATCATCATCATCATCATCAGGATCATCATCATATTGTACCTACTTTTTGCTTACTTTGAAGTTAAACATCTGGCAGGACATTAGCAAAGACAGTTTACTATCACACTTATCTTCTTTTTTTTCTTATTTTTAGGAAAAACAAAATGAGAAAGGGACCTTATTCTACTATGTAATATAATACATCTAATAAATTTCTAACACCTGACTCAAATAGTGTTTGTCATCCAATGCACTTTTATAGCCAAAAATGTCTTCAGAAGGTAAATATCTGTGCTTGTGCTTCTGAGAACCCACTTTACATGGCATAAATAATGGTGTTAAAAATATTTTACTTTCACATACAGATTAAGTAGAAGACATGCAAACACGTAAGTGCTCAAATGATATTAACTTTCCATTTTAAACTTGAAACATGAAACTGTGTCTTCACTTTTTTACACTGGTCAAAACTCTTTTACAAACTGAATTAAGGATATTCTGCGTTGTTTAGGCAACTCTGAAACCAATAATGCTGGCCACACTTAAGTTTAGATAAAATATTGGAATATAATTTTTACAGTAATCTTACAACCTTAGAATACTGACTTGGTAATTGAAACACAAGAAATAAAAGATCATGCACATTGCAATTTTAAAACATAGGAAAATCAAAATCTTTACATCTTTACATAGAAATAGTACATTATGAAAAGAGCAACTGGTTATATTAATAGTATATAAGAGCAAATGACAAGATTAGAAACAAATTATGATAGGTCAAAGTAGTAATTGAGTGACTTCAAGTATCAGTCTGTTGAAAATTACTCCCTGTACCAATTTTTCAAAGTCCAATACTGTGAAAGAGTCATGCCCCTTAAGATATTGCTACTGGCAATTACAATAAGATTATGTATTATTTGCCAAATCTGTTGTATATACTAAAATTGTCATGTCTGTGCTTTATTTTTGGTAGTCTGGTGGGTGACAAAATGAATCAACAGAATAAGAAATTACACAATCAAGATTTGTTAAACTTTGCCTTGGATTACGGCCTCACTACATTTTACTAGAGTTGCCTCCTCTCCTTGTTCCATTTCTCACACTTGCAGATGAGATTGGCATTTTCCAATTGGTGACATACAATAGGAAACAAATATTTTAGAAAGGCATTCTTTCCTCTTTTTTAGGGAGAGTACTTGTTGTTTGACAGTCTCTTTATTCATTCTAAAGTCATATTAACCTTCCTTAGAAATTCTCAACCAAATTGAGATGCAAAAGAAAACTATGTGGCTATTTAACTTTCCTTCCAATTTACTTTCCAAAATGATCACCAAGATTGCAAAGAAGGCAAATAAATTTGATCCAAATTAATTTATATTCTTCCTTTGTTAAAAAGAGAAAATCTATATTGCAACTTAAAATTCTAGTCATTTAGATACACTCCACCCGGACCTCCTAATTATCTTTCAGCATATAAAGTTGGAAAACAATGTAGAAAATATCTTTGTTATGTCTAAGCAATTGTGGCAAGTTCATCAGCCCTAAAGCATATGGTAATTTTCCTTCTGAATCAATAAGGCTTTCATTCTGAAGTTTCTCAATTGTTACTTTATCACTTAGATTTGAATATTTCTATAAAATTCAATAAAGTGCCACATAATCATCATTTATTTTGTACAAAAGTAATTTGTTTCATTAATTTCTGTTTATTGAAATGAACGAATGCATCTTTAATAATGGTGATGCTTTTTTATGATTTTATCAAGAAAATATTAAATTCACATCTCTGGAAATTTCACTAAACTAATAGATTATATGTTTGCAGCACAGTTTGTGTGGACCCATTGTATATAGCCCTTATTATTATGAGAACTGAATGTATTATTTAAAAACTGTTTAGATTTTTGTTGTGGTTATTTTGATGTTTCCTGGTTCTTTAGAAAAGAGATACTTTACTGCTTAAGTAAAGGGTGGGCAGAATAGGAAGTAGTTATTTCCCAAAAGTTTATTCTTATATGTGCTAACATTCAAATAAAACAAGTGCTTGGAAAAAAGAATACCATTAATATAACGTGGCTATATTTCTGATAAATTTCATTAATCCAGGCTTCTCTGATCTACTGTACTATTAACATTGATAATCATGAGTAGGCTGTATTTTATTTAAATGCTCTGCTTTTTGAATAATCACATGACATTCCATAATTTTTATAAAGTATAATAATACAAAAATGTTGGTTATCTCAGGAGCTCAGTTTTGGACAATTTCTAATACACTGCATAATTTGTATGACAAATATAAGTCTTCATCATGTGTGGTATATAGAGCATACATAGAAGATATGTTATATTCCTTAATAAGCCTAATTACATAATACCTTGGATTGGTTCAATAAAATAAACTCAAAGCCATGTAACTGAATATAAACTGAAATTAACAAATGAATAAACATCCATTAAAAATAAAACTTATCAATTATTGAAATAAAATTCTGAAGGGAAAGAAGCATATATATATATTTGTGTGTGTGTGTACGTATATATATATATATTTGTCATAATTCCATTGCTGCCTTAGAGTCAAAATTTCTAGAACTGAGTCAAAATGGGAATGGTTACAAAGGATTAACACTTAAGGGTGATGCTTCGTGCTATGTGCCTGGATTTAACAACATTAACAGAAGCCTGCACAGTTAAATCCTTCTACATCCTGCTGAAAATGTGCCCTTTGGTGTCAACTTTGCTTGACAAGATACTTTTCAGGACTCAGAAAGATGAAATTTCTTACAGGGGTACAAGATTAATGGCTAGAAGAACTGCATTGTCACTGATATCACAAAATGTTTTTAAAAAGCCAAAGGGGATTTAGTCTTATACACATTTCCTTTTAGTGAATAAAGAGATTAGCTTTTGGACACATGAGAGGAAAAGAGACACAAGCTTGTGTTAAATTTTGTTTTACTGCTTCCCTATTTCTCCTATTCATATTACATTCTGAAACACTTGCTCCTATGTTGCTAAAATTGAAACACTATTAGAAATGCAAGCAGAATGGTAACACACACATGTGCAAGCAAACACACACACAATTCCATCTTAAATCAGTTCCTGGGTATATTGCAAATTATACAGTATATACACATTTATTACCTAATAATCTCTAGAAGAGCAACTAAAAGTAAATTTTATAACACAAAAAATAAATATACACCCTGTATTGTACTTTTTCTTGATCAAGCAACATGTTTATACACTAGTTTCTATAACTTAACGCTGTGTAACAGCATTTTAAAATTACAAAAGAAGATATCTATTAAGAAATAATCTAATCATATTGCTCTTCAATACACTTTTGTAGACAATTAAGACTTGAAGTAAACTTCAGTAAACTGTAGCTTTTGTTAGCTCACAAATGGCTATAAAACATTTCCTTTCAAGTAGATCCCTGGAAGTTTTGAAAGGGGTTGCCTTAATTCGGTCTATAAAAGTGCTATATAATTATATATTTCATGTACAAAATTTTGTAGAAGTAGTGGGAAGGATTCTGTTGTTGTAACTTAAGATGATGTCTAACCTCATGTCCCTTTTAATGCAAGATATGTTTGCTTCATGAAAAATGAAGACTAAGGACTAAGAACTGGATACTTCAGTAAAACCATGATTACAAATTCTGTGGCTGAGGCAAATGTTTTCTAAGGTTTAGAAATCACTGTTTCCCTTTTCCCCCTTTTTTTGTTAAAATAAATCTCAGTGCTGTTTACAAAGTGCAGAATCATTCACTTGAAGAAGCGACATTTACATGAAGTTACAATGGCACCATTCCGTTTACCAGCTGCACCTTCATTTCTTGAAGGCTGTTCATGATCTTCTTCTGGTGACCAACAAGAGTCACTCCAAGCCGTCTCAAATCCCTGCATGAAGAAAGCACACATTGGATGTATTGATTCAATTTGTAGCACACCTCAATATTTCATGTTGGCAAAGGGGCAAACATAGTGCAGACACTAGTTAGATTACAGTCCTAATTTAGACATACAGAGTCTAGTTTTTAAAGGTTAGGCTCTAAAATTACACCTCCAAAATCTGTTAGTAGTCAAAAAATATTTATAATGAGGAATTATATAATACATATTTGCTCTCATTTGTGGACATCACTATTTTAGTGGTGCCAAGTGGTGATAAAACAAATTTGCACATTATTACCAATAAAGAGTTAACAGGTACAATTTCATTGAAAAGTTTTGAAACTGCAGATTTACAATATTCATAAGCACTTTTTTTTTGCTAAAAGAAGCTTAAAATAGACTTTTAATATTTTATAGCTAAGCAGTTGAAAACGAAAGTCATAAAATGACTCATTCTATACAGTAATTTTATATAACAGATATCTTTAGGAGATAATCACCACTACATTGCTTTTATAACAATGTTTTACTTTTTTTTTTCTTTATACTGAAAGTACCAGAATTTTTTTTTTAATCAAATAACATCCAAGCTCTACTGGCACTTAGAGCATACTGAAGATTACATGCTTTCAGAACACTTTTCAATCAAGATACTTCTGTGCATTTTTTTCAACATGCTTATTATTCAAAATAAAACTACGAATATTTAGATTTCTAAACTAACAACATATTATGGAGCTCAAGACAAGTGGCCATGGTTTTTCAACGTTCTTTTACAGGATGTTTAGGAATGCTATTCCCCTAAAGTATGTATTTGTCAGATATGTTTGGCAAATGATAAGCATTAATTATAGGAAAAAATAAACATAAACAATTCAAAATCCTAAATGACAAAGATGTTTGCCATGTTAGATTTCTCAAGGTAATTACCTTATTGAACACATTATGTGAAAAGTGGAATCTTTTTCCATTCAGTGTGTGTTTTAATTCAAGATTTTCTTAGAGTTCTATTGAATTAATGACATTAGACATTAGAATAATCACAGGTAGAAACTGAATAGTTTTAATTGTTCTTTGAATTCAAAGAAACTCTTAATTATCAGAGAATAGAAATTAAAGGATGCTAAGGCTCTGTGTATATTCGTATTGGAAATTTTTTTTCCAAAATAATATTTTAGTTTTCTTCTCCCTTTATGGTTTATTGATTTGTTATGACAGTTTTAGGAAATGGCAAGCAGCTACCCCCCAAAAAAATGCTATTGATACTTGTGATAGAAACATATTTGTTTTTTAGAATGTGAATATTAAACAGTAAGCTTAAAAATTGTTACAACTAAAAGGTACCAGATTGGAATATAAAAATAATAATAGCCGGCCGGGCGCGGTGGCTCACGCCTGTAATCCCAGCACTTTGGGAGGCCGAGGCGGGCGGATCACGAGGTCAGGAGATCGAGACCATCCTGGCTAACACGGTGAAACCCCGTCTCTACTAAAAATACAAAAAATTAGCCGGGCGTGGTGGCGGGCGCCTGTAGTCCCAGCTACTCGGGAGGCTGAGGCAGGAGAATGGCGTGAACCCGGGAGGCGGAGCTTGCAGTGAGCCGAGATCGCGCCACTGCACTCCAGCCTGGGCGACAGAGCGAGATTCCGTCTCAAAAAAAAAAATAAATAAATAAAATAAAATAAATAAATAAAAATAATAATAGCCGTAGAGATGGCATGGAAGACAATCCTCAGGGAAACTTAAAATAAGTAAAATTAGCTTTGAAACAAAATCATTATTATTAATAATGGAATAGACTACAACCTAGCTAATTACAGACCAAACGAGGAATATAAGACACATGAGTTTAATCTTGTCTCTTTTTAATTAAACCAGAGTTTCTCAGCCTTGAACCTGTTAACGTTATAGGCTGGATAATTCTTTGGCTGGATAATTCTTTGTTGTAGAGGTGCTGTCTTATGCATTGTAGAATATTCGGCTGCATCCTTGGCCTCTGCCCACTATATACCAGAAGCACTGCAGCACCACCAGCCCTTCATTTTTACAAGATAAATTGTCATTGTCAATTTCTCCTTAGTGACAAAATCTCTCCTGGTTGAGAATCATTGAGATTTTATATATATATATATATATATATATATATTCACACATATAAATTGGTGACACTTTATAAACATATTTACACACCAATTTAGACACATATAAATTGGTGACATTTAATAGACATACGTCCTGTATGCTAGAAATATCAATAACCCTATGATACAGATTTTTAAATTTCCTTTTACGGATGAGGAAACAAAGGCTTAGATAATTTGAATTACTTAGCTATGAAACACAGCCAAATGGGTAACCAAGTTAGGGCTAATATCAGGTACCTGACAACCAAGTCTATACTTTTAATTTATCATTATTCTAAGAGATGATTTTAAGTAAAGCACTTCAAATTATATGCAGTAATTTATTCATCTATAAAATGAGAACCCTGTAAATGTAATTTAAAATATCCAAAATTCTAAAAGAAAATGTCTAATGAAGGGAATGAAACACATACTTTGCCTGAGGCTATGGTCACCAAATCTGACCATAGTAGTTTCTGTTATGCACTAATATTCTCATGTTTCCACATGTAAATTATTAATTATAAAGAATTATGTAGATGTGCGTATTCATGGGTGTTCACTAGCAAACTGGATCACAGCCAAGAGAAAAAGGATGAAAATTTTTTCCTAAACCGAAAACTGTCTCTGCTGGATAATTTAATTAGAACTAGAAACAAAGTTTTAAAACATGTGTTTTATCATATGTTTTATAAACCCATAAGAAATACTGATGAATCCAGATTGGGAAATATGGTTGTAATAATATATATGCTTAAATTGCATAATTCATGATTGCTATGTTAATTATTAGGAATTATTAGGAATGAGCCTTTGAAAATAACCATTATTGTTTATTTTGAATGCCTTGAAAGAATTTATAAGTTCTCTTTCAAACATGGAATTTATACAATCACAAAACTTAAATTTGAAGCATGTATGGGTTCCATATTCCAAATTTTGGTTTTGTCTAAAGGATATCAAATCACAAATAACTTATTTTTATTTCTACTGTCTTCTTATATTAGATAAAAAATATAATTTAATCTTCTGGATATGACTTGAGAACAAGAAAGACTCTAGCTTCCTCAATGTTTCGGTAGTTTAAATTTTTCATGATAACTATATCATACTAAAGAATTGTGAGGAATTTTATTTGATTAATAAATGTGGGTATTGTTTGAGTTTATTGAAAAATGAAATCTGTACTTCGTCAGAACATTTCATACTTAACAGATTTTAAGTTAAATCTGTTTGAATTTTAACAGTGAACTAGGGATAAAATTTTATGTCAAGAACAATTTATTATCTGATTATCCCTTGAGATGAATGTCAAAGGGCACACCAGTGAAATTATCTTTCTCCTCTTCCTTTTACTTCTCACTTGCCTTTCCATCTCATCCTAAACCCCATCTCCCCAGCGGAGAAATGGAATTACAGAAACAAAACACTGAATTTTACATACTGCCATAAATGATGTTTTCTCCCATGAAATTCTGTTGTTTTTCTTTAAATCTGACCTATCATTTCAAAAACTGTCAAATTAAGGTGAAGAGATTTAGAAGATAGGATAACTATAATAATGCATGCAACGTACATGTACCTTTATACAATGTGATTTTCAGTGAAAACATGGATAAATAAGATGAGTTATGCAAGTTAAAATAGTTCTCAGCAACTAAGTAGTTTCTTTTGAAATGCATCTTAATATTTTTTAATAACACTACAGATGAGAATTAACACAGTATTAGAAAACGTTTATAGTAAAGGTTAAATAACTGTTCAAATATTACTAAATATTTTAAGGTATTTTCTTCTAAGTAGTTTAGTCTCACATTTCTTATTTCCAATAACTCCCATTTTACTACCTAAACCACATATTAAATGGTCATCTTAGCAGTAATTACATAAATTTGATGAAAATAAAATATAAGAATGATATTGCTGCCCTATGTACAATAATTTTTGAAAAATAATTTGGAAATGGTGCAAGGTATACATTTTTTAATTTCATTTTTCTAAGTAGAAAATTTTATAGCTACACAATGTCTTAAGTGTGTTCCCATTATAAGTATGACACAAATTTTATCATGATTATGTATAATCTTAAGTAATACCGAAGGTCAATTCTAGTGATAACGAATTATATTTTGATATAGGCCTATGAATCTAAATATGACGAGACTAGCATTGTTACATAAACATAGTTTGGATTTTGTTGACAAAATCGATTACTTTTAGAAAAGCTTCAAATGTTATGAACTGTCATTGTTGGGTTTACATTTCAGTATTTTTTCAAACATTATTCAATAATATTAAACAATGGAAAAACACTGATATTAATGATGCTAAAATGGCAGAATGAAAATAGAGTAATAAAAAGTATATAGTTGATGTTGGAACCAACTCTTAATTATTCAGGCTTAAATTAATCTATCTACAGATGATTCATTCTCTTGCTCATTCTTCTCCCTTCTACTTTACACACCTTTTAGCCGTATCACTGGTACTTAGCCCCAACCAACATTGGCTGGATAGGAGAAGGGAGAAGACAGATTAATGAATATTCCCCAAACTTCAATATTTATTGCTTTTGTCAGAGTTTTATCATGCAGTTGTATGTTTGTCATTTTTTTTGTTAACTTTGCAGAACCCTAACAATCAATGATATAGACATTGTACAGGATAAATGTATTACTTTTGGCAAGAAGAGATTTAACCATGGTCTGTTAATGGTTCTCAATGGATGAGACGTTGTCAGGGCTAGAACACTGAGGACTGTAGGTACTCCTATGTGTACTTTAAGGGTATAATAAATCATGCATAATGACTTATTGATAAGTTAATAAATCTATTTGAATTAATCTGTAAAGATTTTGCCTCTGGATTTTGAAAACTTTAATTTTATTAGTTTAAGATTCTATTCCAGTAACTGATGACAACAGGAACCTCTTCAGCTGACACACAATTCGTATAATATTTAAATTTATTGGATTTTGCTCATTTTCTGAATAACCAAAGGTTGACAGTACTGATATGAAAAGAAGTTTAAAAAGTAGCTGTGATTCTGTCCTTAACTGAAATGTTTGGATTCAATTTTCAACTCACCTCAAGCTCACAATTATCCCTGTTGACAGTAACCCACTGCACTTATACAAGATGAGATAGTTTGCACCATTACTGCCACAATTGTTTTCATATAAATACTGAACACAGAATAGAAAGGTTTAGGCACAAACAGTAGCAGACAAACACATCTAAGATTGAAAGCCACTTTCATGAATATGCTTTGACTCTAAGACCTCTAAGTTCTTCATTACCTTTCAATATTTAGCTATACATGCACGTACTGGCAACAATCCATATACAAGCGAAGTTAAACCTTTGTGATGGAGATTTTTAACCAAAATATGTCGTTCTGAAAATTGCATATTTATTCTTTTTTTCTAAACCCACTATGAAAACAAATTTGATGCCACAAATTACAATGTAGTTTTTAAATATGGCAGTTGGACTATTCGCTTTATATGAATTGATTTTCACATTTTTCCTAAGTATTTACAACAGTTATGAATGTATTCTTCCATTCTCAGCTTCTATTATCTTCTGACAATAACTCTAAGAATTATATTTTATTACTTTCTTATACAGCCTTCATAAAATTAATACTTAGGTATGGGGTAAAGAATATGCGTGAAAAATCAGTATCAAGGTATTTTGAGAGCTGGCCTATTTCTTTTGCTGATAATCCCGTCTCCTTTGCCATTAGTCCTTAGCAATGACTGACTTTTTTTTTTTTTGGAAGAAGAGTAGGCAAAATGAACAGATGAACTTTAAAAAAATTTTTTTTGACCGAGCAACTGATTACTTGAGTTACTTAACATAATGTTTTGATAAATGTTCTTACAGTTGAAAAAAATATAGTCAAAAGCACAGAAAACAAAGTGGCATGTAGTTAAATTTAAAGGGCCTGGACTTGCCCCAAAAACCAGCTTTCTTGGAGTTATGATCTGCTGGCCCAATTCCTGGTAAGAAATGTATTAATGATTATGACCCCCAGGAATTTGGAGCAGTTACCATAGACAGACCAATACTTTCTGAATGGGAAAATGCTGGTAAGTCTCCCAATGTAACTTTACTCTTCTGGTCAGAGTAAATGAATTAAAAGACAAATGTTTGAATAAAGGCAATACAGCAAGAGGCCATAAGCTGGAGAAGAATCATAATGAGAAGACATAAGAGGTTATTAGGGCTTGAAAGAAAACAAAAACTGAAGAGCATTTGGGGATAGAGGAGCAGATAGGAAAGAAATAGAAAAAAAAGGAATAAGAAAAATGTGAAACTATAATGCTAAAATATTCAACATATTTATAGTATTTTGGGACCCCAAAGATATAAGTAAAACACAAGTAGCTAATGCAAAAACTATAATTTGTAATTATAACTATTTTTTGAAGGAAGAAGCAAAAATGTAGTAGATGTAACTATATACAGAAAATGTGCTATTTTAATAACAAAAGAGACATTGTTTAATGCAAATAATTTTATTATATATTTACAAGTAATCTGACATTGGGTAGAAGAAATACCTACAATATCATTTTAATATAAAATGACAAATGACTTTAATAAATTAAAATGACCATTTTTACTGAAAAATTAAATAGCAATCATGTAAAAATAGTTTTAAATTATCAGTAAATTTTTCAGTATACCAGTTTAAATATAGCACAAATGGGTTCCTTGAGTGTCCAAAGAAATAATGGACAAAGCATATGTGTCATCAAGTAGATATGATCTGGTGGACCGTGAGAATGAGATTCAGTAAATTTAGAAAGCAAGCTGAGTGGTTGGTTTCAGGTCCTTTTAGTTATCGGTATGAAGGAAGAGAATGCTGAGAATGTGACATTAATTGGTGATAAATGGTGGTACCCTGTTACCTTCTGTGGGGAGGAGCAGTGAATTCAATGAATCAAAGAATGTCAGAATAATAGAGATGGGTGAGCAAGAACTGCTCAATGTTCATATCACGTGTAGAAATGAAATAACAACTATGGTTTAGTGCTTCAGAATATTCTACCATTTTCTAAACCTTACGATATTTTAACCTTTGAATTGGCAGGTCATTTGAAGTAAGTTATCATTTTATTCACAGGTTAAAACATTAATGTTCATGTAATCTAGATGGAACCACCATAAAGACAGTTAATTTTCACAAATAACAATTAGGCTAAAACAACCACATGTACAGAGTATATAATAAAATACAAACAACTTACAACCTTAAAGAACTTAATATTTAACTCTGGTGATTTTTATTTAATAATGTTTGATAAATTTTATCTTAAACATGCAAACAGAAAAGGGCACAAATGGTTCCACTGAGATTGTACCAAATAACAAATCAGAGGCGGGATCTGATACATCCTCAGATTGAAAGAATGTAAGGTGCACCATTTAGAAATTAAATGAGATCCTGCCAGGGAAGCTTTGTTTAAGCTGCTGTTACCTTGATATTCACCGTAGAGAGCCAAAATGTACAAATATGTTTGGTCCTTATGTAGGACTAGCCACACCAATTGTGCTTACAGTTTATTTTGTTTTGTATTTACATTCATATAACATAGATACCAGTATAAAAAAACTTGTCAAGAAAACATCTTTTCCACAACACAAAACACCAGTATTTTGCCAAGGAGCTGTTATTCCAATTATTCAAGTATGCCAATGTTATTTGTTTGAAGCAAAGAAGCAAAGATACTGGCCACATGTAGCATTAACCATGCAGTTGTTAACAATACAGGCTAAAGATGATGAGGCTTCTTTTGAGAGCTGCCACACATCCGCAAAGGTTAACTGATTTCCCTTACCTCATCCAGATTGGTTTTTGAACAATTTTTCTTGCCCCAGCAATTATGTAAAAATTATCAGAAAAATTACTCACTCCAAGGTCACCTGAGCCACAGCGTCCATTGAACTGTATCCATTTTCCATGAAAATCTCTGTATACCGGCCCATCTTGATTGCCTCTAGCCATTCACCTACTGATCTGTAGGCCCCAGATCCTAGTGGGCTATGTTCTGCCAATAAATTAGATACTCTAAAACACATAAAACATAAATATTAAAAGTAACAATTTAATTCTTTTATAACAAAGTTTACTATAATGTTAACTCATATTCAATGGATCTTTGAGTCTGTAAGTATATTTATAGAGGAAAAATATGCAAATGTTAATATGGAAGAAAATAATTTAAAATACAGGAGAACACAAAATCAGTCTACTGAGATTATTTTATCCATAATTAATGAGGTCTTAACATGAGGACTTACTAATAAGTAAACTTTATGTAAAACAAAACAATAGCTAAAAATTTTATTGAGTACTAACAGATGAACACAGAGAATTTTTAGGACAATAAAATCTCTCTGTATAATAGTATAATGGTGGACACATTTGTCTAAATCTGTAAAATGTACAACACCAACAGTGAACTCTAATGTAAACTATGGGCCGTGGCTGATAGAAATACAGGTTCATCAATGGTAATAAATGTGTCATTCTGGTGGTTGATGCTGGTAATGGGGTGGGGGAAGGCTACATATGTGTAGAGTAAGGAGTACGTGGGAGATCTCTGCACCTTCCACTCAATTTTGCTGTAAACATAATATTTCTCTAAAAATCAGTCTACTAAAATTTGTCATGTAGTGATTTAGATATACTACTCTTTGTTTATGAAGGTAAGAAAAATGCTACCCACTACAGCTATGTGGGATAATTTGTGCAAAGCCAATCGATTTTTCCTAGAGGAACTTGTCGACTTCCTAGAGGAACTTATGCTCATTTAAGTAAATTTATCTGGAAGTTAAGAAACTATTTATTCTTTATTTTACACTTTTACATAGAGTGTTTCTTAATTCACCTAGGAGTGGTAGATCATGAAAAACAAAATGTAACCCCAAATACAAAACAAAACTTAATAGAATCAACTAAATCAATAGACACTTTTAATGACACTACATTCATATTCTTTGGACAATAATAATAATGATATAATGATGATGATGACTTTTAGAAATGTATCATAAGGGAATAATCAGAAAAAAATGGCAAAAGGAAACTAAATATTAAAAATAATTTACATGCCCATCATGTAAATTTACATAATTTACATGTGAAATTCACTTAAGTAAATTGCAACTATAAGAAAAAGGACACAAATACCTTTCTCTCTACTCAGGTTCTCTCTACTTTCTCACATTCCATTTACCCTTCAGTATAGTTTCTTCAAAACCAATTTTATAAAAATTACTCTAGTTGAGATGGTCAATGATCTCTCTTTTGCCAAAATCTGTGAGCACTTTTCAAACTACAAAATGACTGGCCTCTTGGAAACATTCAACCAACACCACTACCACCTCCCACCTTACTCTTGAAATCCTACTCTGTCTGAACATTGTTTAAATCACAATTGTGTGCGTGTGCGTGTGAGAGTGTGTGTCTGTGTGTGTGTGTGTGTGTGCTGGATTCTCCTCAATCTCCTTTGCCTGCTAGTCTTTTTTTTTTCTTTTTTTTTTTTCCTGACTTTAAAACTCTAAGGGAGCCAGGACTTGGCCCTATATTTTTCTATTTAGGCTATAACTCCACTATAGACAATTTTACTCATTTTCATATCTTTAAAAAGTATCTACTTTTTAAAAATTTTTGTTTCCAGACTAAGATTCTTCTATATCCATATGCCTATTTTGTACCTCCATATTTCTCAGAGAAATACGGCCCCAGGTCCAAGACCACACTCCTCATCTCCACATCCGTGTGCTCTTGAAGTTCTGCCCATTATATAGTATGATGCAACAGTCCACCTCTTCCCTGTCCTCATTTTTCTCAAAACGTATCATTGTGCATACCATCTATTCAACTTCCAATATATTGTACAGCCGACCACTTCTCTCCCATTCAATATTAATACCACCTTATTTCAAGATATCATCATGTCTCGCCTGTACAATCTAACCTTCTAGTATTCATCTTGAATTCAACCCTCACTCCCCACTCCAAAACCAAACACACAATTGGTTTTGAAATTTTTATTTTGTTCAGTGTCTCTCTCCTAACAGTGCATTGGCTTCATAAAGGCAAATACTTAGGTCTATTTGCTTAATGCTGTATCCTCAGCACCTAGCCCACAGCATGACCCAGAGTATAAAGGTGAATAGATGTTGGATGAATAAATGAATATGTTATAGTGATTTTTAGCCATTAGGCATGAATTGTGAGAGAGAGAATTGCAGAAAGAAACAGTTGGAGAGTAAGATCTTGAAGTTGAAGTTATGAAAGAATTGCAATTTTGATAATAGCAAGGTCTAGAATATAAGCATGGAAAGGAAAGCACAAGGTAGATTTGAGAATAAAATCATTGAAGGAGAAAAATTCAAGATATTTAGAGATACTGGAATATCATCTACATGGTTATTGAAGTCATCAACTCTTGTGACATAGGTAGGGATGGAGAAAGGGCGAGACAATGGACCAGGAACTAACAATTTCTAGAGTCAGGATATGCAGATGACTGAATAAAGGAAAGGTAGTGAGTGGTACAGTCGGTCTTAAAGCAAAATTTGTTTAAACGAAACCTAGAAAGCTGAATCCTATATACTGCATACAATGAAATAAGAAAATTATTTAGAAATTTTTAAATGCTCTCAAGCTATAATAATGATGCCTATATAAATTAATATAATTTAGAACATAAGTTTTTTTTTACTCCTTTTGTACGTCCATTTGTGACAATGTAATATAATTCAAATAAGTAGATAAGAGAAAGTCTTAATATTTTACATGACAATAAGCAATTTAAAAGCAGATATTTAGGGAACAACATAAGGAATAATTGCTAAGAAGACACGTTCTCCATTTGCTACCACAGGAAGTTAATGATGCTTGAACAGAGTTTGAAGATTCATTCCTCATTTGTATTTAAAATGACTTTCCATCTAGTAAACAAATGTTATGTCAGAATCATAGAACTTTCGTAACTTTATTAACAAATTGTTTCTCATTTAGTCCATGCTAATAGGCAGCCAATTTAGTTATTAACATAACACTTTCTTGTAAAAATAGACAACTGCCTCAAACATAGTGAAAATAACAATCTGGTAAATTTTCTAGTGCAGAATCAAACTGATTTATTTTTTGAGAAGATAATTCTGTTTTTCAGAAAAACAGAAAGGCATGCTTTACAAATATGAAACATTATTTAAATGCATTCATGTGCTATTCAGAAAAGTAAAAAGTATGCTCATTTACTCCCACAAATTTTCTCCACAAGATTACTCATTTATCAGTTTTAAATCTCATTCAAACTACATGCTAAATAACCAAAAATCTGTGTGCAACTGGATAAGAGCAAAAGGGTCCTTAAAATTGTCAATGTTTCTAAAATATGAATACTAAAATGTATTCTAAATAAATCAAAGAGTAATTATTGCTAGATATCTCTGGTTTAAAATGCATCAGTGCTTAACTGGCTTTTTCTTATGTTATAATCTTATATTCCTCCTCCTCACCTATCCTCCAAAATGCGTGAAAATACACACATTTAATTTTTTTTATGCTACCTCAATGTGGGTATAGTTCATTTTTCTGAAACCTGGCATGTCACACTATTAGATTAGGTATAGGTGATTTTAAGTATCATTTAGTCACATATTTCATTCATTGTAAGAGAGTAGCATGCAAAAACTACATCCAAATAAATTAGTGTCATATAGATTCACAGATTAATGTCTATACAAGAATGATTTAATTGATAAAATATTTGTGACGTCAATCTGAATTAGCTACATTCTGGAAAATCACTCGATCTGGCCTTGTACCTGCAGGATGCATTAACCAGTGTCTTCAGACTACTTGGGTTACGTATCAGCTTGTCCAACATGTTGACTATTTCATCAAACTTGGGCCTGCTATTTCGGTCTTTCTGCCAGCAATCCAGCATTAACTGATAGAGAGCAGCAGGACAATCCATGGGGCTTGGCAGACGATAGCCTTCCTCTACTGCTTTAATCACCTGTATAAAGCAAAACAGAACCAGCACCCCAACATCACAAATTTAGTATAGAATATCTTTAAAAATGTCCCACTGTCCAACTTTTATCCTTTCTTATCCTTACTCTTGCAATAACAACTAGCATTACTGTCTTTAAAATCCACGGCTATTTCCATTTGCTGCAAAATACAACATAAAATAAATATACTATCATAATATAAAAAGATAGGCTTTCTTCACGTATTATAAATAAAATAAATGGTAATCATTTTTTCTTAAAATCTTGGTGAAGGGTGATTTGTAAAATTAATTGACATAAAATATACAGTTCATGTTTTATTTATCCTTGCACTCCAGAATCAAATAGAGATTAAATTTTCTAGTGATTTTTCTGAAAAGTTAATGTCTTTTTAATGAAAAAATACGTGCACAGCCACATTTTTAAAGTAATAGAACTGCAATTTTACTTCAAAAGAGACTTTTGGATGGTAAATGATGGATAAGTCAAAGGCTAAATTAGCATAACTGTCTCATGTATCATTTAATAATGTCAAGGTCTGACTGTTTATTATCATCTGCTGATTTCTGTCAGGAATCTGGAATGACTGTCTAGTAGCACAAGAATTCTAAATATCCTTGATTTTAAATGTAACCACACATATGAGTATCAGCCTAATTGTGCGGTCATTTTATCAAAACCATTTGTAATGTTGCTGCCCATATCAAAATACCTAACTTAAGAAGAAATTTGTTTATGCTACCAAACACAGCAATACAGGTTTATTTTATTATTAAAATTCAAATATTTGAGTGATACTAAAACAAATATTAATGAACATATTTCTCAATATCTTATTTTGCATATTTTTTTAACAATTAGTCTTAATTACACTTTTCCACAAAGAATTCAGAATTGATTTGATAAATGGAAAAAATGATTAGCATAGGAAATTTACAAAGATAATTTTAATTTTTTTTCTTTTTCTGCTGGCACATAATAATTGTACATATTTATGGAATACAGAATGATCTTTCAACACAGGTATAAAATATATAATGATCAAATCAGGGCAATGAGCATGCCTATTACCTCAAACATTTATTACCTGTGTTGTGAATATTCAAAATCCTCTCTACTAGCTTGTTGAAAATATACAAGAAGTTATTGGTAAGCATATTAACCCCACAGTGCTGCAGAACACAAGAATTCATTCCTTCTACATCGCTGTAATTTCGTATCCCTTAACCAGCATCTCCCCTTCCTCCCTTCCCCTTCCCCTTCCTGGCCTCTGATAGCCACATTCTACCCTTCTACCTCCATAAACTTTTTTTTTTTCAAAGACAATTTTTAAGCATTGGAAAGAAAGCATTCTCCTTATGATAAATAAAATGGCACCTGACCCAGTGCAGGGGCAGATGGAAAGAAGATTAAACGGTACTTTTAAAGTAGTTAAAACCAAGCAAATTCAAGCCTATCACATTGGATGGTAATTTCTGTTAACTTTAGGCAAGCACATTTCTGAGGGGAGAAAATGTTGTCAGATATAATTTGGGACTTCTTTTATTTGAAGTGAGTAGAGAACACCCAGATGGCAATTTGCAGGAATCTGGCTAGTGCATAGGAGATAGCTGGACTGATAATATAAAGGTAAGGGTCATCAGCACTTGGCCACAGCTGATGTAGTTTATATCCCCCCTGGAAAAGCATATAATAAAGATTCTTAGAAATACCAAAAGTTAAGTGCAAGCAGAGAAATAAAAAGTACTCAAGGACTCCAAAATTAAATGGTCAGATAACTTCAATAATTGAGCAAAAGTCCTAAGAGCAGCCTACTATCTTAGTTAATTTACCTCAAAAACAATATAGTAATTATAAGGCAAACTCCAGGAGAAAATGTTTTCAGTAATTATAACATATAATTAACGTAACTTATTAAAATTTATACATATTGAGAAATAAAATAATAAAACAACAGATACATGAGAAACATACTAGCCAATAATTTAAGAAAGAAATAACAATGCTAAACAAGCCTTGAAAAAATATTTATTCTCACTAATGATCAAATAAAGAAATATTTTTAAAAATTATCATTGGTACGCATAGATCGATAGTTTATTTATTTGTTTGCTGATTATAAGATTTTCCATGGCTGATAAGGACAGTTTTTATTCCTTTTAACAGCATATAGGTATCAAAATAAAGCATCCTAATATAAATCGCTTAAGTCATGTAATATATTTGCTATGCAGTGAGAATAGTAATTCTTATTTATTCAAAACACGGTTTATTTCATAATTTGCCCTTTCTCCAAAGCTGCTACCAATTAGTTCGATTTTTTTCTTTAGCACCCTTTTTTTTTTCAATAATCCTTCCTCCACTAAGCCCAACAATACAGACGTTTACTTTAAACACCTTAAGAAGTTATTTGACCTGTGAAGATATTTCTAGAATTTATTTCTTAATCGGTCTTATTTTCGGGTAAATTTATACTTAGAAATACAGTGCTCTGTCTCTATATCAACTTAGAACTGGGTCCAGGTAATTAGGTCATGAAATTTAATTCTAAATTAATTGTTAGAATTTATTTTAAAAATAGATTTGCAACTATAACTTCACATTTTATATTAGAAGTTTCCTTTTTTTTCCCATTTCTAATGATTGGTTATAATAGTTTTGGGGGAAATAGATAGCATTACTACTCTGGTAGGTTGTAAAATGATGGAAATCTACCAAAAATGACCAAAGTGCAATTTAGGTGTTCATTTTCCCATGCAACTTATAACATATAACCAAATGAGTTATAATCTCGATGGACTTTCTCATTACTATTAGATTTGTTGATACAGGTGGCTGAGATGAACAAAGTAAAGAAAAGATAATTAGAATGAGAATTTTTACAGGCAAGCTGGCACCAGTTCAGATGTGCTATATCTGAAATAGTATAATATGCTATGCATTTTCTTGGCATTAGCATGTAAACTGATAGTCTGAACACAATACTGCCTCTCTTTCCAATTCCTAAAAACATAACTTAGCCCCCTATATGGTATTATTCATTTGATGGCAAGGTGGCTCTCTGGGCTCCTTCTATCACATCAGTGTCATTGGGTTAGCATTTTTAGGTGTATATACCTATTGTGGGTATGGTTGCTTTTCCCAACCACAGACCCTCAGCCAGCAATAGGAGTTTTGAAAGGCTTTATTCACAAACACAGAATTCCACATAGTATATCACCCATCCAGAGTATGCCTTTTGCAATGAAGAATGTATGAGGACTTAACTATCACAAATAGTTAAGTTCTCACTTAATATCATGGATACGTTCTGGAAACTGTGACTTTCAGTGAAACAAAGTATAATGAAACCAATTTAACTATAACTTTGTTGATATAAACAAGAGTTAAGTTCTTAGGGCATATTTCTGGTCACAAAAACATAACTAAACTTCTAATAATGACCCAAAACACCTCTATTATTAAACACTGAAATAAATGTGAGCTATACATACATTTAAGAAAAAGTGACAAAAACAGGTAAGATAATTGCTTATTTGCTTATTCCAGTTTAGAGCTGCAGGTGGCTGGAGCCTATCCCAGCAGCTCAGGGCACAAGGTGGGAAACAACCTTGGCCAGGACACCATCCCTTTGCAGGACACACTCACACTCATGCCACACTCACTTGGACTGGGACCATGTAGACACACCAATTAATCTAAAGGGCATATCTTTGTATATGGAAGGAATCCCACACAGACATGGGGAGAACCCGCATGCTCCACACAGACAGTGGCCCTGGCTGTGAGTTGATATATTTGTTTTTCTCATCAACATTATAACAAAGTGCTGTTGAACAAAATTATGTTATTCCAAGAACTTTTGTACTTCATGAAGTGCTGATAAATTTGTAACAACTCACTCTCCCTCGGGGAGGACAAATTTGTAATATTTGTATCGTGACATGGTGTAAATACTCTCTCTATGCCAATTGTAAGCTACTAATATGGTCTCATTCAAGTAGAAATATTCTAAAAATATGCCAGCTGGTACAAGCTTGTTGGAGCACACCAGCACACATAGTTCATTATCCAGAAGCAACAAGACACAGCTGAAGCACCAACATGGAGACAAGATTCTGAAAGTATGGGTGTTATTCTTCATGTTGCGGTATATATATAGTCAGATACTTCTGTGTTGTGCTCCATTCCCAGTGACTCTTGCCAGAAAACACAGCAAAGCTCCATTGAATTAACAGTTATGAATTACTCATGCAAAGAGATCAGCAGAAAAGAAGTCACCATAATGGCAAGGATAACTGATACTGAGCAGCAGGAAGCAGTTGGACTTCTTTCTCACAGTTGGGGCAGGGAGAAATATGTGTGAAACCCCAAGAATGAGGAATTAGATCAGACCACCAGTTAAGCCATCACGACCTGCCAAGATCATAGTGAGGGGGAGTCAGAGTGGATAGTGGAGGAGGGGGAGGATAAGGACCAGGTGAGGTCCTAAGATCAACTATAGCTACAGGCTGCAGTTCATTTAGTAACCTGCCTCTTCTGAATTCTTTCTTAGGAGGAAGTGCCCACAGAACCATGAAACAGATGCTTTCTGAACCTATGCGAAGTAAGTGTGTCATGGCAAGAGAATAGAGCATGGCAATCATAAACATTTGTCTCTAGGCTCTTCACCTGCAGAGATAGTAATTGGCCAACAACGCTAGCTGCTGTGCTCTAAAGCCCTTCATCACATGTGCACCTGCATAAAGCTTACTTTATGCACGTTGCTTCCAGGCAATTATGGAGTATGGCAAGGATAAAAAGACTCCTTTAGAATGGCATTTCCCCTCCATAGCTTGCACCCAATCATCCTTCCTTCCTTCCGTCTCTACTGTACCTAGGGACATACCTGTGTCACAGTCTGACATCTATCCCGGCTTCCCTTCATCCCTCCTCAATTTTTCTTAGAAAAATTTTCCTTAGTATCTAATTATTTCCTGTTGACATAGGTTTCTTGGAGGGCCTAGATTAGCCTATGGATTATGTCAGTCATAGCCATGCAGGATGTTTGCAATTATCTAGATTCATCCATATTACAAATCTACAAGATAAAAATTATTATACACATTTCACATATGAAACACCTCAGGTTCCAAATAATCAGAAGGTTTAAGAAATTGCCCATCTTTAACAGCTAAGAAGTGGGGGTAGCAGGATTCACAAATTAAGTATTTTTGTCATGAAAACCTGTGGTCTTTCCATCTTGGTGCTGAGTCACACCATTGAAATTAGAAATCATCATCGCTACACTTCAACACACACCAAATAAAATAATTTGAGAGAGATATGAATGTCACCCTATAGAATCATATTTATTTGCATCATTAATAAATATACATATGAATGCCACCCTATAGAATCATATTTATTTGCACCATAAATAAATAGATATTTACATATTATATATATTTATATTTATATAAATTATTGTGTGTGTATATGTATATATGTTACATATCTCTCTCTCCAGAATTAAAATGAGCTGTTTTGGAAGATAGAGCATTCTTCATCACAGGAGATGTGAAAATGTAGGCTTGAAAACTGAGTGGCAGGAAGATTAGGAAGATTATAGGAATTCAAGCATCAGCTGTGTGTTTCCATGAATTAAGTTCTATCTAGGGCTTGAGTACCTATGTTGCTAGGCATTTACTTGAAATCTCACATATAGGAGCTGTTACTATGAGATATGAAGCTCCCTACAAATGACTAGAGTTTATGAATATATTTCTGGAAGCAAACCCAGATGACATAGAAATAGTTTCAGATATATCAGTTTTATTCTAAGATTCTAAGATATATCCGTTTTTATTCTAAGATAGTTATTAAAGATATATTGAGTATGTTTTTTTCTTAGTGCATCAATCTTAGATCAGTAGACTTCCAGAGATTAAAGAGATCTTAGAAATCTTCTGTTGAAGCCTATTCCCTTTATAATCATTGAAACTGACCAAGAGTTGTAGAATCCAAGATGACTGGTTTAAGTCCAAGATTTTCGTTTCGTTGTTGTTGTTAAACAGCCAGGTACAGAAATTTTGAGCTGAAGAACTGATAATTTTTTACGTGTCATTTTTTCAAAAGCATAAGAATTTTCATGAGGCTACTAGTTCCTAAAATAATTACTTACATCCAAGGGCGGCATTATCCTTAAAAGATGAATATTCTTTGGTCAAAGACACTCGTTTTAGATTACATAGCAATGAGGCTAAGGAGTCAAATAATTTGCTTACTGTCAAATCAGTAATTTGCAGTATTTGGATGAGAACTAAATTCCTCATACCCCTTCTTTAGTTAATTACAACATACTGCCTCTTTATTTTAGCAAGAAATATGTCAATAATATAAGCAATATACATAAACATATAAGGAATATGTATACATATGTATATGTATGTATATCGGATGTGCCAGATATACATATATACATATATCAGCAGTATAAATTATATGTATATGAGCAATATACATAAACATATAAGGAATATATGTTTATGTATATACATCAACATATACAATATACATAAACATATAAACAATATACATAAACATATAAGCAATACACATAAACATATAAGGAATATGTATATGAGCAATATACATAAACATATAAGGAATATACATAAACATATACATATGTTTATGTATATTGCTCTTATACATATAATTTATACTGCTGATGTATGTATATATGTATATCTGGCACATCAGAAATGAAACAAAGAATAGAAGGAGGAAGAGAGGCACACCCAGTACAAAGCTAGTTGATCTTTTCTGGAGTCAAATAGTCTTTCTGCTTTACAAGTAAGATCTGGGCCAACAGAAGTAGTAATAAAACGACTGGATTAAAACTGGCCAGAAAAAGAAAGCACAGAATCTGACTTCCTAAAACCAAAAAAGGCAAAAATACTTCCAATATAAGAAGATTAAAAAACAGACTACTTAAATTAGTTTTCAAAATATTGTGCAATCTATGTACTTAGTAGAATCTATACAGTCATATACTCTGCAATAAATATAAGAGAAAGACCTTGTCACTAAAAATAAAAATGCAACACAATGAAATCTTTAGTTTTTATTTTAGCTTCTGAAAACTGTTGATATTTGAAGTGTTTACTATCAATAAATAGGCTTCTACTGACTACATGATATTATCTTAGCTTCTGAGCTTGAATCAGAGTTCATGGTCTGGTATTTACCTAAAATCTCCTTCGTTGTTCTAGTTTATTTTCATTATTGTCATTACAGGTTTTCTTCCTGATGGAAGAGGCAATCCTAAATCAGAAGACTCCTACTGCTGCATTTTGTCCTCCTGACACAGAGGAAGATCTCCTCTGTGAGATTTAGATTATCCTGCATGTCTTGGAAACGTATCATTTTCATGGTGGCAAAGCCCTTTACGAATCAGATAGCATCTGGAATGTACAGATTATGGAATATATCATTTGAAATTGCCAAATCAGTACTTCTACTTTGTTTTCCGAGAATTTTTCTCCAAAGAAATATTTAGTGATTGTGATCATTAAATATAGTTGATTTGTCATGTTTCTTGGATACAAAATTTGAACAGAAATTAAGGCATAGGAAATTTAGTGCTGTATCTGAAAACTAAAATGCCACTTATGAACTAGCTGAGAAAGTAGCAATGCATGCATTGGACATTGTATTATAGACAGATATTTTAGAATGATCTTTAATTGTATGATCATTTTCTGTAAACCTCATTTAAATTCTTAGAAAACCAAGTAGAAGCCAAAATATTAGTTTTTTTCTTTCTTAAAACTTCCCGAAACGTTATATAAGCAATTTCTAGTGTTTTTCTAAGTAATTTGAAATACAGTTATCTGAAAGAGTATCAAGACACTCAAATAGCTGAAATCAGGAAAATAAAATTAAAGGCACAAGGAAAAATAAAAATCACAAAGAAAGCACTATGAGAGTAAAAATAGATGATACTATAATGTTAAAGAAGTGATTAAGCATTAGATAAATGAACTTTTATTCACTTATCTATGCAACTTTGTAGTGCCCATCCACAAAGAGTAGTTTCATTGACTCAGCACTTTGATTATGGGATTGGCCAATGAGATTTTAGCAGACATGTTGCAGGCTGAGATGTAATTGGGCTCCTTCTTACTCTTCAGCCATTTTGCAAATGAGATCACGTTTGGGCTAGCTGCTGGTCTCAGGAGGAAAATAAGAGACTTGTGGAAGAGAGCCAAGGCATACTAATACAGACCCACTGGCCCCCAGGAACATAAGAAAGCCTAGTCAAGATGAGCAGTTATGAACATTCACCTAGCACCAGTGTTTGCACTGGTGTATAATTGTGTCTGTGACAGATACAACTGTATTAGGCATCATTCCTTATAACGTGGATGATCTGCTGCACAGCTGGGAAAAACTAATAATTCGGAGTGACAGGATCAGAATTCAAAATATCTCAAGTGTGAATAGGAGTTAACCAGGCAAATAAGGGATGAATGTTTCCCTTGAGTGAAGTAGACACATGGTAGAAACCAGTATATCAAGGCTCGCTGCCAGGATGGATTAAAATACTTTCACAAAAATTAAAGGGAAGAATGGCATTGCAATGAGGTTTAGATAAGTTAGAAATGAAACCACGCAGTGTTCTGCAGGGCCTGTTAGCATTTGACATTTATCTGAAGAATAGAAAGTAGTAAATGGGTCTGGTCTTAGTCTAGACTAAGATCAAGATCAATCCAGAGTAATCATATATTCAATTGAACATTTTATATTTTATATTAAATTAGAAAGCTGATGTAGGACTATTGGTTAGAAATGAAAGAGAGGTAGGAGACATTGATTCAATTGGAGACAGTGTGATGCTCAGATACAAAAATTTTAGAGAACCAGATTGAAATTTCTGCTATCACTTTCATTATTTCTGTGATGGTAAATAAGTCATTTAACATCTCCAAGCTTCAGTTTCTTAATTGTAAAACAGTAATAATAATAGCACCTCTCTGACACAAGGTTGTTAAATATAAGTATAAATACATGTAACAGGAATTGAATGATATAGTTTTGCAATGGTCCCGCCCCTAAAATCATAAAGCTGAAGACAATATATACCATTTTCCCAGATTGAGAGAAATGCCAGTCAGTGCTCCCCTCCCCAAGCCAAGTAAGCAGGGCATAAAGAAAACCAATTTTAGCAATTTTAAGTGACTACAAGAAGGGGAGACTCATTGTCATCCGGTGTGCTTGCTGAGAAGCAGAAATCCATAACTCCAATTTGCTGTTTCGATCAAAGAAGAATACTATGAAATCATTCGTGGGAAAGCTGATGTGTGACCCTGGCTTTTCTTCGGGGGAAATTTGAAGAAGGCTGGCTGGAGCAGCCTGCAACAGATATCTGCAAAGAGAAGGCACTGCTAGTGCATCCAGTAAGAATGTGTTTCTCTCCAATAAAGTGGACACGGAGCTGGAACAGTAAGACACTGTCAGATGGGGAACAGACAGAGAGCGAGAGGAACTATGGAAAGTCAGAGGACATCCTCCTCCTCTAGGGGCCTTGCAGAGAAAAGGGCTTCATCAAGGGTCTTTGGAAGAGCTCAGACAGATAACTCACTTGAGAACTAATGCCTAGGCAGTATGTCTCACAGGAGGCATCAGCATCCTCACATTATGAAAGCAATCATGCCTCTTCTTTTTCTTTCTTTCTTTTTTTTTTTTTTGAGACGGAGTCTCGCTCTGTCGCCCAGGCTGGTGTGCAGTGGCACAATCTCGGCTCACTTCAAGTTCTGCCTCCCGGGTTCATGCCATTCTCCTGCCTCAGCCTCCCGAGTAGCTGGGACTACAGGGGCCCGCCACCACGCGCAGCTAATTTTTTGTATTTTTAGTAGAGACAGGGTTTCACCGTGTTAGCCAGGATGGTCTGACCTCACGATCCACCCACCTCGGCCTCCCAAAGTGCTGGGATTACAGGCATGAGCCACCGCGCCCAGCCCGTGCCTCTTCTTTTCTCTCTCTCTCTCTCTCTCTTTTTTTTTTTAATTTGTATTTCTTTTATTTAAAAAGTTAAACATTTTTTCATACATTTATTGGCCATCTGCATTCCATCCAATGTATCTTGCCAAATCTTATGCTTTGCCTATTGTTTCTATTTTTCTTAATGCTTTATTAAGTCTCATTGTATAAGTACATTATACTTTTGTTTATAATGCAGTATTGAAAATATTTTCTCAATCTAAACTTGTATTTCTTACTTTTTGTTCTGCATTTTTCAACACATAAATTTATAATTTTGTTAGTGAAAACTATCAAACTCTTTTCTTAAATGGCTTATGGATTTTTCCTGTTTTTAAAGAAAGGCTAAATATAATCAAGATTTTTCTTCTATTATTTTATATTCTGATTTTGACATTTCCATATTTATTCCACCTCACATGTATATTTTATATATACATGGTGTGAAGTTGTGGTTTCATTTTGTCTTTTTTTATTATTATATTTTAAGTTCTAGGACTTCATGACTAAAACACCAAAAGCAATGGCAACAAAAGGCAAAATTGACAAATGGGATCTGATTAAACTAAAGAGCTTCTGCACAGCAAAAGAGACTACCATCAGAGTGAACAGGCAACATACAGAATGGGAGAAAATTTTTGCAATCTACCCATCTGACAAATGGCTAATATCCAGAATCTACAAAGAACTTAAACAAATTTACAAGAAAAAAATCAAACAACCCCATCAAAAAATGGGCAAAGGATATGAACAGACACTTCTCAAAAGAAGACATTTATGCCCCTTCTTTTCTACCTCTCCACCCAAACCAATCCTGAAGAAGCCTGATACAGACTTTGGCAGAGGAGGAGGGGCAAATATCCGACCATACTTGATTCACACTGTAGGTACCTACAGTTAGGCTAGGCCTCCAGTTGTGGAAGACACTTTGAAATGTATATAGGATTCACTTTTAGGTTGGACTAGAATTTTTAGATTGGAAAGTGAGTGTTAATTACCGGCATTGTTGTTTCAACAAAATTCAGCTGGAGAGCTATATAGTATCTGTCTAACCAACCCTGAAGTCATGAGAGAGGGAGGTTTTATGGAGCATGGATGACAGAAATAATGCGAGTGAAAAAAGTGTTTCAAATAAGCACATTATTAAATTAAAACTGTTCAATATACTAGCTTTACAATGAAGTAATAAAATAGTTGGTAAAGCACTTAAAACAGTGTATGTCACATGATAAGGGCTCAATAAATGTTAGCTGCTTTTATAATTGTTGTTTCTCAAAATAAAAATATGAAATTTCCATATGATCCAAAATAGAAAGGTCTGTATTGAATAGTAATGATGGAAAATTACAAAGGGAAAGATTAAAGAGCCATGTGTCAGGCATCACATAATAAGCGCTGTGAATTTGAACAGAAGATTCTTTCATAGTTCCTTTAATTTTAGGATTCTATTATTGTGAGTATGAATTATTTTTCCATTGTGGGAAAATCTGGTATTTCTTTCAAGTTAAATAAACAATACAACTCTTCTTACATTTTTTAATTTAAAGAAACGTAGACTATTCCTTTTTATCCTCTAAGAGCATCCGCTATTAAATCAATATCATCATCCTATTGGTTTGGAGTATTAGCTGCCTTTATCAAATGCAAATCATAAAAACTTGCCTGTCAGTATTCATTCTTTGATGGCTCTTTCTTTATCTTTGAAAATGATACTGACAAGAATTGAGTGAAACATCACTACAGTACAGCTAAAACTGTCTGGCAAGGGACTGAGTTTTTATATAACTGTAACTTACTTTCCTTTGTAATAACTCATTTTGAGCTCCTGCATAAAGGATATTTCAACAACACAAAACAGATCAGAGGGTAAGCAAAGTATTTCATTTTCTTAAGCAACTGTCACTTTCAGAAATGAAAAACATTGTGTCTTGACTCGGAGAACAAAGCATTTCATTGTCAAGTTGGGAAAGAGTAGTTCCATACTCACATCTTGATTGGTCATCTCCCAGTAGGGTCTCTCTCCATAAGACACAACTTCCCACATTACTATTCCATAACTCCAGACATCACTGGCAGAAGTAAACTTTCGGAAAGCTATTGCTTCTGGGGCAGTCCATCTGATTGGAATTTTTCCTCCCTAAAATTGAAAAAGATTTTAAAAACTTCCTACATACTTCAAATGTGCCTAGGGACAGTGTTGCCTCACTGAAAAGATCTAGACAGAGATGTAGCAGTTTTAAGTGAATCTGTTTGACAGCACGCAGTGTCTTTTCACATCTCTCAGCCCATAAGCAGTTGTAGACTAACTACTAATTGGCTGTCTAGAAGGTTTCTAGTTTAAATTCTGTGTGACTACTGAAATACATACAGAAACCACATCTCAATTACAGTCCTCAGTATAGCAGCTCTAAGTAAGGGAAAGCAGGCAGTCAAGCAAACTGATAAGGTATACTCTCATGACTTTCTAACAGAGTAAAGGACTCAAATTCCCTGGGTGCTTCGTTTCTTTAATACAGAAATTGTAAGTGGAAATTATAGGTTGATGAATGTGACCCTGAGCTGTTTAGCAGTTAATAAGAAAAGCATAAACATTGGATATATATATATATGTAATATATGTGTGTGTGTATATATATGTGTGTGCATATATATGTGTGTGTATATATATGTGTGTGTGTATATATATATATATATAATTTTTTTTTTGAGACAGGGTCTCGCTCTGTCTCCTAGGCTGGAGTGCAGTGGTGAGATCTCCACTCACTGTAACCCCCACCTCCCAGGTTCAAGTGATTCTCATACTTCAGCCTCCCGAGTAGCTGGGACTACAGACGCGCGCTATCATGCCTGGCTAATTTTTGTATTTTTAGTAGAGACAGGGTTTTGCCATGTTGTCTAGGCTGCTCTCCAACTCCTGACCTCAAACGATTCACCCACCTTAGCCTCCCAAAGTGCTGGGATTACAGGCGTGAGCTACTGGGCCCAGCATAATACTGGATATATTAAAACAAAGTTACACTTTCCCTTGATGTTGTGTGATTTCTTTTAGACTTGCTTTTCTCTTTTCCTCTGTTGTCTTATTTTGTTTTTGTTTGGTTCAACTGTTTAAGAGGAGGGTGTCTTGTTTGACTAAACCAAATTAAAAATTATTGAAATTGGATTGGGGGAAAATCTTACTACATTATCAAGTTGTTTTTTATGGCATAAAAATTGATTTGGTAGACTTTCTCTTAGTTCATACAATAAACACTTTTATAATATGCCTCTTTCAGGGTGAAATTATTATTCTCTTAGCTTCAATAGCAGGCAAATCTAGATAATCAAATATTTCATCTATCATCAAATATATATTGAAAGAGAAAGAGGTGAAGGTTTTCAATATTCTCTTGGAAAAAGACTAACATATGCCTTCCCATTTTGCAGGAAGGGAAAGATTTAATTTACATTGCAAGGGAAAAAATAGGACTTAAATTGCTGTTTATGAACCAAAGTTTCAATATATATAAGGAAATAACAGTTTGGGGTCATACTAAAAATTATTTTGGGAATTGAAGTTAGGTTTGAATTATTTGCTCTTTAGATATATGGTAACATCATTTGAAGAAGACTTACCTGAAACTTATTCTCATTCATTAAATATTCATAGGCAAGATAGTATTATGAGTCCTAGCTATGCATAGATATTCTATAATGTCTTATTAATATTCCTTTTAGAATTGTCATTTGTTGATTATATTAAACCTTAGCCCATAATTTTTCTCGTGATCCTCTGATCATCCTTCATGTCATCAATAAATCTCAAGTTCCTTATGTTCTCATCTCTCAGTGTATAGATTTTCCACAGGCTGCCACTATACCCCATTTCAGAGGAATAAGCCTTGAAGGTTTCAGGTTCTCTGTCTCTCACTTTACTCTGTAGCATAACACACTAGCACAAATCTTGAAAAATCTACTTTTTACACTTAACTAAGACACCCACCAATCACACTGGCAATGGATAGTTGTATAACCTCAATCTTGATCAGGCCAAATTTATTAAGGGTAACTCTATTCCCAAAATAATTCTTAATTGAGCTTTCATGTAATGCAAATAATGACAATGATAGGTCTAGAAGAGGAAAGATATCCCCCTAAATATTTTATTGATTAAGCTGACCACTGGAAGTCTTTGTTTGCTTTGATAAGTTACTTTCGCCCTTCAACAAAGTACAAATCCCCATGAATCACAAAGCAAAAATGTTTTTTAAAAAAACCCTTATAATCTGAAAAGAACTTATTGTTAGACTACCAGTGGATATAATTTTTAAAAGTTGAATTAAATATGAAAACATGCATATTACTTTGAGAATGAGAGACATCGAATTGTATAGGGAAAAAGAAACAATGACAGATCTCTATCTTCACAAGGGTTTTAGACATTGAGGATATTCAACTTGATGACACTGAACATATTTAGAATTAAGCAAATATTGTTTATCATAAGGAATTCAAACTTGAAAAGTATGACATTACAGATCACCCATAACATTCTGTTGTAGCAATATGCACAGTTTTTCACAGAAAAAAATGTCAATTATATACCATATCAATACAGCAAGCAATTACTTTGATAGAAAAGAGTTTTGACTTCTGTGAAATACAACAATATGAGTTAGTGATCAATTTTCCATAGTGTAGACATAACAGTTTTTAAATAGCTATTACAATACCTCCAGGAAATCAAAACTTTTGGAAGGAATAGCTCTTTTTTCCCTACAATGTAAATCCTTAAAAGGTGGGAGCTAGATATTTCTGTATTTATTTTACAAGTAAGGACAGTATAATGCAGACAGCTTAAACTACCCAATAATATTATACATGTTTGCTTATTCATATATATGTGTGTATACACAGACACATACATACTATATATATATATATATATATATATAACCTTTAATGTAGGAGATTCTGTATTTAACTCCTTACTTTGAAATTTAAGATGATTATTCTTACATGCTGTATCCATTCTGAAGTAAGATTTTTTATTTTTAGTATCTTCAGAAAAAATGAATTATGAAACTCAGATATTCTAAAGTTAATATTTAAATTTGCTGATATATAAAAGGAAGAATTTTTTGACTTTTGATTTTCTCTCTCCCTCTCCCCCTCACTCTCTATCTTTCTTTTTGACTTTGTTGCAGGAATGCTCTTTTAGCTATTTCTTTTAGAATCTTTAAAAATAAATGGCTCTGGTCTAGTGTTTCAGAAATGCACTCTGTTAGATCTTACCCTTGTGGTGTAGGCTGCCTCGGGATCATCTTCCAGTACCCGGGAAAGTCCAAAGTCAGACACTTTGCACACAAGGTTGCTGTTGATTAAGATGTTTCTAGCAGCAAGGTCTCTATGCACATAGCCCATGTCAGAAAGGTACTTCATTCCTGCAGAGATACCTCTCAGCATGCCAACAAGCTGAATCACAGTGAACTGCCCATCGTTTTTCTGTAAAGACAATGTAGAAATATTAGTCTAGCAACACCAATCACTGGGGGAAAATATGAGAGGTCTGTATTCAATCCCCCAAATTGATACTATCAATCGCTAAAATTCATATGCAATTTCTACCTGAAGGAGATTGGAAAATGGTAGAACTATATGGTTAACTTGGTGGTGTTTATTTTTCCTCTGCTTGGTCAAAGCAGATAAAGGTTTTGAAAACCCTGGCCAAAAATCTTATGTAGTTGCCTTTTTCTGCATCATAACTCCTTTATTCTCAGTCATCAGAAGGGTTTGTTCACACTCCAACCTAGTATCTGCCTTGGGTCAACACCGTACTATTTTGAGGTGATTTAAAAGAAGCTAGCTGGATAGACATATTAAGGTAAAGAAGAAATGGACAGAGGAGATAAGGGAGTTTCTGTAACAGCAGATGGGAGACGGGTGACTGAGCAGTGATCAGGTCAATGTTAGCAAATTTTGGAAATTTGTCGTCTTTGTCAAAGGCACTGAAATTATTTCAGTTACATAAACTCATAAGGCTCAATGGATGGCTATTTTAAAATAAAGGGATGGTGTGACTCTAAGAGACTGGAGTACTTAAAGGTATGGTTAGAAAATTTGATAAAATAATTTGGCAGAGTCTGGCGTTAGGAAGAAAAAATTGACTTTTCAGTGGACCATTATCAAATTCACTGCATAGGTCCCTCTTACAATCGTTATCAATGCCATTGGGCTATCACTTTTTCCTACCAATGGTAATGAGCACTATATTAAAATTACAAACTGCCAGCCTATATGTTTAGTCAGGCCTGCAAATATGTTACATTGTCTAACACAAGCTATTTACTAATAAAGTGGGTTGCCATTATTTAAAATTTAGAGATTTGCACATGAAGAAAATCTTTCCCTGAAACGCTGGTGATCTGATAATATTAGCTATTGTCAATTACCACGTGAATTCTGCTGGTGCAAGTAGTGATGGGTCTTCAGGTAGATTAGGAGCACTTATAGGCTCTAACTTGACACCTTTATTAATGACTTGCCTGGGCTATTTACACGTTTTCTTGCTCTGCCTGATACACTATGAGAAAATCGAACACTTGTAAGACCTTATTTTTTCCTTGTTTCCCTTTTTACATTTCTTTTTTAAAATTTTTCTTTTCCTCTCTTATTCCCTTCTACTTCTCTGCATTTTTTTTCAAATTAAGACATACTTAAATAAAACTTTAGGGGCATATAATTTGGATTTGTGTGAGTTTTCTGAAACAAACCTATGTTCATTTTGGAGTGTAATTATTGTGGCTCCATAAATTTCTGTTCTATTAAAAACTTAAGCTTTAAAGTGGCCCAAATTCAACTTCAACATCACAGTCAATATATAAATAACACCTTGAATAACTAAATTATTCCCCAATCCTACCTTCAAAAATGTATCTAAAGAGCCATTCTCCATATACTCTGTCACGATCATCACTGGTTTACCTGAAAAGAAAACAGTGATATAACCTGCTGCTCTTCGATTTTGCATTCTTATCTGGCAAAGCTTACCCAGAAGTTTTTATTAGTGTCAAAATTGTATATATATATATTTAAAATATTTAAATAAAAATATTAAAAAATAAAATTTATTAAATGAAATAAAGATATTTAAATATTTAAAAATATTTTAATATATTTAATATTTTAAAAATATTTTTAATATATTTAATATTTTAAAAACATTTTTTAAAGTATTTTAAAACTATTTAAATATTTAAATATTTAAAAATGTCCTCTTTAAGAAAGAAGATAATTCCTGATATGATGATATCTTAGTGTTATGGTTGAGTCAGTGAGAAAAATGTGTCACAAGGTTAATAACAGACTGATATTTAAGATTTACACACACACACACACACACACACACACCCTTGCCAATATCATCACTAATTTATGTAGGAAATGTGTTTAAGAATAATTCTATGAGTATTAGGATAAATTTTATTTTAATAGAAATAATGATATAATGTATCCAATAATATTCAGCGAAACACTTGGAACATATTCGTCTTTCTAATTCTCACAATTCTAAATAAAAACTCCATCCTATCTAACTGCCCTGTTTATGATCCTTTGAATGTATATTGCATTTTCCTACCTTTACCTCTATGTTTTTGTAACTCCTTTCCTTATGGCTACCTGCCCTTCCTCTCTCTGCTACACACTTAAAATCTCGATTAACCCCACTTTTCTTTTCATTTTTTAAAGCTCTGTTCTAATTTTTATGTGAAAGATTTCCTTAGCAATCATTAACTATGATGAAAAGGGTTCTCCTCCTTTCATATCTGACATTGACATGTAGCCTAGAGGTCAGCTGGACAGACTCTAGAGCCATACTTCTTGGATTTTCATCCCAGAGCAATCACTTATTATTATGGATCCCGGGCAAGTCAATTCTTATCTCTGTGCCTCAGTTTTCTCATATGTAAAATGAGGATAGCAATGGCGCCTACCTCATAGGGTTGTTGCGAGTATCCGCTAAGTCATATGGTTATCCAAGGCACTTAAAATAGTTCCTATTACTCAGAATTTGCTATGCAAGGATTTAACATTTTAAAAATACATTTGATCAACTTTGTGTGTTAGCTTCCTTGCTAGATGTAAGTTGACCAAGAGAATAGATCATCTCATTCCATATAAAATTGTGACATTTCATACCTAGTATGTCTGTAATACAAGATGAAAATTGCAAGATAAAAAATTATTGCTATATGAGAAAATATCTAGAAAACAGTTGCTAGTTTTATCATTCCACATTTTCACTATATTTTAAGACACACCCCTTTACTCTTTAATAGAAACATATGACATAAAACTAGTTTTAATTTAAAGTATTTTGAGTTAAGAAAACGGAGACCTATGATAATAAAATTACCATATATGTCCATTAATTAACTTTTTAATTTATGAAGAGAAACAAATACTATACAATTGTGAAATGCATTGTAATTAATTGAATGGCATTCTTCAGAAGAGTGTCTGTATTTTACTGGATAATTGATTGACTCAGGTCATAGAATGACAGCTTGCATATTTACACATATCATATTATCCAGAAGTACAACTATAGATAAAGAACATATGATTAATACATATGAAAAAGAAATAACTGGGAAGAAAAAAGAATGTCTTATTTCCAGATCACTTAAAACTCACTGTTTATAATATAATAATATAGGACAATAATATAATAATATAGGACAAGTGAGTCTAATTCTCACTTAATTATCTTCTTATAAAATACTCGAGACAATATTTCTTTAAATGGAATGTGATAAGTGTATTGCAAAGGCAGCCACATTTCCTCGTCCTCTAAAGTTTATAAAAGTTGTAAAAATGTTTGTCTAAAATACCTTATTTGACACAGGTTTGTAGATGCCTATGTTAGGTGAGAGATCACATATGCAGAGAATGTGCATTTTGGATGTAATTTAATCTGCACCTTGAAGAGTGAAGGGGTCACAGGTGTAATAAAAGGTGGCCAGAGTTCCAGGAAGAGAGGTGGCACATGTCTATGCATATTGTCAAGAAAGAGCCCATCAAGTTTAAATACAGTCAGAACTCTGAATTTTTTTCTCTTCTTAAATCATAAAGTTACAAGAGATGAGGTGACAAATACTGACCTTAAAACTAGATGGAAGTGAAATTTCTTAGTAGAAAAATAATTATTTAGGTTGTATTTGTAAATGGCTCAAGAACAGATCAGGAAAAAATTGATAATGAAATTTTTATCATTAGTATAATTTTAATCTACATTCATGAAAAAAATGCTTGCAACTTAAACTTTATTTTAACTATATTGTCAGACTCTTTTTAAAGGACCTCAGGCAAACTCTAAAATAGACACAATTCTGCTTTGGGCTCTTTTCGTCCCATTCTCACATCTCTGAGCCCATTTCAACCTTTTATATTCATCTGAAGTCCTGTTCTTTCAAGAATACAAAACTAATATACCTCTCCCAGTAGTGATAGCCCCACTGTTTGGGCACGGGTATCTATATGTCAGAATTTATACCAGCGATAATGCTGAGGTATCCTGGATCACCCTATGATATTAAGGCATTATCCCATCATTTGCCCAGTTTCAGGAATTTGAAAGAACTCAGCGAAGAAACTGTTACTCACATAAAGGGGACACATGGGCAACTCCGGCATCAGTTTTTAGAAAGATTTCAATCAATTTACAAGGAATAGAGTCAAAAGGGTATGTACCTGACGAAGATCAGCCCTAATCTAACTAAAAGGAGGACTAGATTTTCTGGAATCAGCCTATAATTCCAGAAATCCTCCATGTGTGGCTCTTTTACTTGGATTCTGCCTGATTTATCCCCTCATTTACAGAAATCTATTGAGAGGGTTGTCACATTATAATAAATTGAAAGAACTGAATTCCAGCAGACATCTAGAGAATATAGTCTCAGCTTTTCCTGCTTGGCACCTCTCAGCTCATATCACATAAACAGACGCTGTGCTCCACTAATCTATGTTATCATTATCTACTTTACCCCACGTCCTTTATGTTTTCAGGGCTTTTCCTGCATTTCTACTTACAGCACTTTCAGTTTCTTTCTTCTTTCTTTTGTAGAATTTCTTCTTTCTGCCTATCTTTTTATATTTTAGGCTCTCTTTTCAGAGTTATGGGTTAGTGGTAAATATGACCACTGCTCACCCAAGGTCTAGTGAGTAGGATTTAGATGGAATTCTCATATAAAATTATCTCTTTCTTTGAAAATCTGTATCTTAAATTCAACCCCAAATTCATTGAGCTTAGAAGACAGAATTTATACCCTAAAGAGAATGCGCTGATCAGACAACTTATTAACACTGAATAGTATACATTTGGGGAAAAAAAAGGGAGATGGGCACCTGGTATTCATCCTGTAGGATTTTTCAGCTAGTGTCATCTAATTTTAAAAGCCAGATTAATTATTTATGACAGTGTAGGTTGTGATGTGAAAAACAAAAACATTATTTGAGAAAGATGATAAGGACCTAAAACACCTCTCATATTTCACATGATGGGGGAAAAGCAATTAAAATGAATGTTTGCAAACAAGTATGATCTTCTTTTGTTGACAAGAATAAGACACTTCAGGACCCATTCGATTATTTTTCATGCGTGAGTCATTTTAATGCTAATTACATTTAGTTTGGCTTATGTTTTGTCTCAGTTCCTGCTAGCCTGCAAAAATGACATAGCAATAATTAACATGGCTTACTCTAACCCTTGTAAATTCAATAAAACTGTATAAATCATTTTCCATTATCCAGCTTGAAGTACAGACAAAGACTAGATCTGCCAATAATTTTGAAAGCATGTTATCAAAAATCCATATAAAAATAACTCATAAAGCATGTCAAAACATGATTTTAATCACAGGGGAGAGTTTTTATATTACTTTATATTATTTACTGAAGGCCCAGCCCAGGGAGAAGTAACAGAAATACATTATTTGAGAAATTTACCTTTATTATTGATAACCATAAAAGAGCTCAAATTTATTGAGCATCTACTCTTTATAAGGCAATGTTATGAATTTATACTACAATTCTATGACTGTGATATTATAATAGACTTTTTCAGAGAAGGCAAGTAAGGCTCAGAAATGTTCAATATATTACTTGGGTTGTCTGGAGCAAGTTATATAAGGAGTAAAGTTGAGAATCAAATTTGTATCTATCTGAATATTGAGGCTGTTTTCCTTTCTCCCATACTGAGATGCCTACAAATTCAAAATATTTACTTTGATTTCATTTTAAAAACTCACAAATATTCATTTTTTTGTGTTAATACAAACTTGGGAATCACAAATATGTCATAACTAATTATTCAACCATTGATGGCAGATCTAGTTCAGGAATTCACCTTTTCTCAATAAATATTCTATTTTTATATATGCTCATTACCCACATATGATCCAAGCAGTGTATTGTGAACAATCTTGGATTACATGCATAAGAGCTACTTAAAGTAGTTAAACCCACAGAAGCAGAAAGTAGAAAGGTAGTTTCCAGGAGCTGTGGGAACAGGGAAGTGGAGGGTTGCTCTTCAATGTGTACAAAGTTACAGTATGCAAGATGAAAAAGTACTAAAGATCTGCTGTACAACAGTGTGTGTAGGGGTAATAATACTGTATTGTACACTTGAAAAAAAATTAAAGGTGTATAGCTCAAGGTGTGTGTGTATGTTTTTTCTACAATTACAAAAAATGAGTTTTTTTAACTTATTATGTGACTTTTTTGGTGCTAACGTCCATCACAAATCTCCAAAAGAGAAGAGAATATGCCGCTCCTGGTAATACAATCCTTTGCCATAAGACATCTCAAAGTTAGGTGAGACAGATTTGGGGAATGTTGATCTAGTCCTTGTTTCTCAGAATATGATATCTGACAAGCAGCATAGACATGGCCTGGGAACTTATTAGAAATGTAAAATACCATTCCCCAATCAGATCTATTGAAACAGATTCTGCAATTTAGCAATATCCCCAGAGGCACATTAAATTTTGTGAAACACTAAACTAGGCCACATCACAAGAGTTGCTGCTAAATATAGGCTTATTATTTTTATTTGCATTCATACCATCTGCCTTTCCCAAACCATTAGATCATCAATAAACACATGATACCACTTAGGGCTATCAGTGAACATTTCATTTAGAAGCCTCATAATTCACTGGAAAATTATTGTCACTGGATTTCTCTTAGAAATACATTTTAAGACTTGTAAATGATTAAAAGTAAGCCTCTGCTTATAGACCTATAGTATGATTTCATTATGCCATCTTATTTGCATTGTTTTCTATTTAGTATACTTATCTTTGCAGCTGTTTCAAATGTCTTTTATTCTTACCCCAAAAGAAACTTAGGATAACACAAATATGGTGAATCAATTATTAATGGATAATGGTCAACCAGAAAATAGGATCTTGTACTTGTAGTAGGAATAGGTAATGCTTATTAAAAGGGGAAAAAACAAAACAACAAAAATAAAAACAAACTATGAGACAGAACTTAGAAATGTACTCAGATATTTTAATTTTATTATGGTTCTTATTTGCTGGCTAACATGTTGGGACAAGTCCTTTGTAAAATTATATAATTTCAGATTGGGCAAATAAGATAAAATCAAAAGCTTGTATACCTCACCTGAGACAGGAGCATGGAAATGCAAAATGTCTCTATGGGTAGAAATTTCAAGCTTTCCAAAATATCCTCTTTATTTCGGAATGTTTACATTGATATAAACCTTTTCAATAGATATTCGTTTCTCAAATTAAAAACAAACTAGAATTGTTCTTACATTAGCAAAAGTGGTTATTACAGTAATTATGGAGTCAGAAATTACAGACTTTTCAGAAGAGATGGAGAATCTAAAAATGATCAAATCTGACAACTTGGTTGTATTAACAATGAAAATAACTTTAAAACACAGTTTCATTTACTAACTGTCAATCTGCAAGTCAGCGAATCTCTTTCTATAAACCTATATTTTTTTCAGATGATTGAGATTTAGATTCTTTCAGAGACAGCACTTGTAAATCTCTCGTTTTTAGTATACGTGTATTTATTAAAATCCTGTATCTGCCTTAACAAAGAAAAACAAGAACCAAATTAATGAGCTTGGTTCTGTTTCCACTTCAGTTTTAAAGTTGTTTATGTATATCATTGTTTATAACTGGTTCATATAATTTTATTTCTTCGTGTGAAGTGGAAGATATAAAATTAAAGTTTACTCATACTTCAAACATTTTTCTTTTTACTTCTTGAGACTACAGCTAAATCCAACTTTATGCACAACATCTGTAATTGTATGCTAATAGGTATCTCCAATTTAACATGTCCACAACTGAACTCCTGATTACCAAGCTTAATTTTGTTCCTCACAAACTTTTCTCCATAAATTGCAACTCCTTTTTTGGAGGTACTCAAGACAAATAATTTATAGTTATCATTGACTCCTCACTTTTTCTCATACTTCACATCCAATTCACAAGAAGGTTTACTGTGATTGCCTTCAAAATATCTACAAAATCCAACCACTACCCTCTACCGTGCTAGGTCATTATACTGACCTAATCCATAATGATCTGTGAACAATGTCAATCAGCTTCCAGTGCCTCCCTGCTTCAACACTGGGTCCTACCACCTCTTCTTAACCCAGCAGTCTTTCTGGTCCTGTTAATGTGTAAATCAAATTCTATCCCATGTTAGCTCTACGTCTTCAAAGTTCAGATTAAGAGATGGTCTTTGCAGGCACCAAAGAGTTTTTACATTGTCTATTCTCCTACTACATCGTTAATCTAAATTCTTACCAAAGACTCCTCTCAATCATTCGAATCACTGCAGCGACAATGGCCTTCTTGCTGTTTCTCGAACCTTCCAGGCAAGTTCCCTTAGAGCATTGCTATTCCCTCTTCCTGTAACAGCCTGCCTCCAAATGTCTGTAAGGCCCAAAACTAATTTGTTCAAGCCTTATCTAAGTAAAATAGAAAACACCCACTCTCAACAGAAGCAACCCCTAATCTCCTTTCCCAGCTTGATTTTCTCGATTTAACATTATTATCTTAAGTTATTTGTTCATTTAATTTCTGTCTCCATCACCCAAAGGTAAACTCTATAAAGGCAGAAACTCAGTCGGTTTAATCTCTGCTATAGCCCCACTGATTAGTAAGAATAGGCATATATTAGGTGATCAGCTAGTATTTTTTGAATAAATGAATGTTTCTTGTCAAGCATGTACAGAATGACGAAATATGAGGTTGGTTATATTCACTGTTTAAGAGTTTGGATTTTGGAGTCAGATAGAGCTGTTTTAAAATCTGACATTATTCCCATGCTAGTTTTATGATATTGGATAAGGTATTTAACTATTTTAATGTTAATTTTTCCCCTCTGTAAAATGAAAACAAATACTAATGTCTATAGCATAGCTTATTGTGCAGAATAAAAGAGATAACATATAAAGAAAACTAAGCTTAGTAAATTCTTAATGCAATGTTAATAATTAATAGTGGTGTATGCAAGATCTGATTTTCAGACTATTTCTTTCCTATTAATTTTATTATTTTTCTTAAAAGCCCATGGTTTTATATAATTAAGTTTTTAAATTTAAAACATAAACTATATCATTCTAACTAGCTTAAGATCTTTACATAGCCACAATTTATTCATTCACTATTTTAATTTCTTTCTTTTTTTTATTACCTAATGTGTCTGCCCCTTTGCTGGACACAAACGGGGTGACAAACCTATGCTAGTTCCAACGAGCTCATTGCCTAAGAAGGGTGATAAAACATGTGCAGATTTAATTATGAAATAACATATAGCATGACAGAGTAAACAGAAATGCCACTGGTATTTAGACAATTACTTACGACTGAGAATTCATTCATTCAACACATATATAAAGTGCTACACCTGTTGGGCTTGGATCTAGAAACACACAAGTGAGCAAAACAAAAACCGCTGCCCTTTGAAGTTCATATTTTAAAACTTGTACTCCAATGCAGAACTGGGAAGTTTTCCTTTACTCAGCCATTCAACATAATTGAAGGCCTACTTTATGCCAGGCAGGCACTCAAGATTGAAGGAAAAATGAAGATAACTGACGCTGATCTCATAGAGGTCACATTTGAATTAAACCTGAAGGTCGAGTAGAGAGAAGAGAGGACATTTCAGGTCTGAGTGAAGTATCTCAAGGGGGCAGGGCAAGAATAAGGTAGAGTTTTCCAGAAAGAAAATAGTGAAATATGGAAATGTGTATCAGGTTAAGTATGAAAGTCTATGCATTTTGGTTGATTTGTTTGCTTGACTGCTGATGAAGCATGACAGGAAAGCAGTGATTTGAGGGCAATGTGTATGGAGTGGACTAAAGTGGAAAGTGACAAAATGGGAAGAGTAGTGGGAGACTGTTGGAATAATGTTAGTTAATATATAATAAGACCCTGTATAAAGAAAATGATCTTACTAGACAGACTAAGGAAATATATTTGAAAGATAATTATAAATTTACAAAGTAAGTCAAAACTGTCTAGCAGTTTAGGTAATCAATGTAGTTGGATGTTCTATCTCTGCAGATATAGAAATAAAGAGAAAGACAGAGATTCCTCTAACGTTTCTGTAGTGTTTTGTTTAAATTTATTAATTTTACAGAACTAGGCTTATTTATACATGATTCTAAATTAAGAAATAAAATTATGACTAATCCTGAGACTCAATAGATCTTCCTTTGGTCAGTTTGGATAATAATTTTCCACTGATGGTAGATGAAATCTTCAGGAACTAAGGATGCTGCAGTGAAAAAATTACAACTTTTTTTCCTTTTTATCTTCTTCCCAAATCTCATTAAATAGTAAAAGCTGGCACTATGTCTATTACACTAAAGTGCCTTGCATTTCAAATGAGTCAATTAAGCCAAGAACTGTGGGCTTTTTTTTATGTCATTCGTCATGAAAGCTCTTTAGAATATATGTATCTATTTATGATGGTTGCTGTTTGACAATAAATCACAGAAGGAATTTGAATGGGGGCTCAAGCTTCTGGCATGTGATAGTGAAAAGATGAAGGCTCACGATGACACCACCCATAGGAGGGCTACTTCAGACTCCCTACCTCAACTTCAATAAGAAAAGTCACAAAATTTGGTTGCACTTATGTCCCATTATCTGTGTGCTGCTGGTTGAGAATAATTGCTGAATAAATTAGCATCAGATCAGAGAGCATGAAATTAAGGACACAAATAAAGTGAGTTGCAACGTGGTAAATTAAAAACAAGTTGGAGACTTCCTAAGTTGAACATTAAGAGCTAAATTTATAAAGGAGAAATATTGTTTCAATTCATATGGAATAAAAAGTAAAAGCAAATAAATATTGTTGGTATTTACAGTTTGCTTTACATATATGTGTAGCCTCATGGTGAACAGCATCATCCAGCATAATATTTGATTAAGAGATCAGAAATTTAAAACCGCCTTTCTAACCACAGTAACATTTTTTTAGAATAGAATTCACAGAATCTAGATATAGTCATTTGTTAATATTGACACTAGCTCCTAAAAAACGCATATACAATATATGAGAAATTTGTTTGTATTATTACAAGAAGTTGTCTTAAGTTATCTCAGTCAGGACCTGTTCAAATAAACAAGTTTTGTAATAAAGGTCTGTAAAATATAATATGTTTACATAAATATTTAGGATACGATCTTTGTCTTCAAGAAACATACATTTTTTAGCTAGAGAGCTGAAAAATATAAGCAAAAGAGACAAAATTAAGTGAGATTTAAATAAGACTTTTGAACCAAATGAAGAAACGTTTTAGACTTCAAAAATTATCATGTACGCATAGTGTTCAAAAGAAGAAATTACTTCAGGGCAAAGTGGAAGGGATTGTTTCACAGAGTTGGTAGACTTTGAATAAGGTTTCAGTGAAGTAGAAAAAGTAGTGAACATGAGGGTGTACATTTCAGAGAAAGAGGCAATGAAGGCAGGGCAAAATATAAGGTACTTTAAAATGGACTAAGCATAGAATGGATATGGAGAAGTTCAGAGCATAGGAAGAAAGGTAAGTGGAGAAGTAGTAACTATGTACTAAATAAGTACTTACTTTGTGCCTTGCCCATTCTAAACTTCATCTATATTAATTAGTGTCATCTTCACAATAATGCTATAAGGTATTCTCACCCCATAGCATTAATGTGGAAACTAAGGTTCTAAATGTTTATGATGTGCAAAACCACATAATTGTTTATATTCAAATTAAAATTCAATTGCATCACTAGATGCAGAGTCCATGTTCTTGACTATTACGTAACGTGGTCTTCCATGATAATAACAGTAATCTGGCATTGTTCTAAATATTACATCTTAACTCATTATGAAGGGTAGATTGGATGCCTATGAAGTTTGCATTTACCCTGGGGTAACGGGATGTCATAGTGAGAGTTTATTTTCAGAAAGTTAAATTTGGTAGCCATGTGAATAAGGTGATGGAGACAGAAATTATCAAATATTTGCTTACTATTACTACTGGTACCATCATTAAGAACTATGTTTTATATTAGATAATGCCATTTCTGCATAGCAAATAATTTTACTGAATTTTTGTTGTTATCATTCTTGCTTCTACGGTATCTATCGCCACTTGCTATCACAGACGTTCTTTCAAGGTCCTTCCCCTCAGATAGAATACAGCCACGTTCAAATTCTGATTTTATTTTATTGCATCTGTGACCATATTTTTATATTATATTGTTATTTCACATATTTCCACACATCCATTAAAGAATATCCTCATTATAAAATATTTTTGTTTTATTCCATTAAAAAAAATGCTGTTTCCTCTGCCTGCCTCTTGATCCTGCCTCCTGCCTTTCTTTAGCAATTTACACTTTTCTAATAAGACCTCAGGATTGCCTTCTTGCTCCAGAAATGCCATGTCTGGGTTGCTATCAAGTAAAGAATAATGTGTGGGTATATACTCAACTGGAGGAAGAAACACATCTAAGATTTGAAGAAACCCACGTATGTAGTTTATTTTATTCTTTTCCTACATTCCTCTCTGAGCATGCTTCCTGGAGATGTATATCTCTTTAAGATATGGATTTCGGTAACTTATGTGTGTGGTGTAAAGAATAAAGGAAGGAATCAGAACACATAGGAACAGTAAAGAAATAATGAATACAAAGAAAATGAAGGCCTCAGCTATGTGCCACAAAAATACATTATTTGTTGACCGAAAATGATTTAAAATCCTTGTATTGCAAGGCTCACCATGCTAACACATTCACAAAACATTAACACAAATTAAAAGAGATGTAAAATTCTAGATATTTTTGAGAAAGAAAAACTAGATTTGCTTTCACAACAACAAAAATTCATTAAAAGGAACTTTTCCTGTCTTCTGTGATTGTTGCTTTCCCTTGAACTATTAACATATCTTTAAAAAATGAATAAACAAAATGAACCTGGCTATAAAGAACTGCTTAAAAGGTGGCATTGCTATGGTTATAGTAATCCTATTGAATGTTAAACTTCAATGCTTCAATCAAAACTTTGAAGTTAATATTTCATTAGGAAAAAAAGTAAAAGAGCCAATAGTTTAAAAAAAGTTGATATGTTTACTGCTTCTTTTATCTGGATACATTTTTGTCTGACATTGAATTCATAGCAAATGGGTTAAAATATATATTTTAAAAGATAGATGAAAATTCAAGTTCATTGAAGATTAGCTTTAACAAAAATCTACTAAAATACAGGATAAACATTAATATTAGAGAAATTAATATATTACAATCTTGGTTTCTCTTTACCCTAAATTAATAATAATCTAGACAGATATTGAGGATATGCACACACATGTATAATTTGCCATCATACTTACTTTTGGTCACCACACCTTCTAAATGGATGATGTTAGGATGATCAAACTGTCCCATGATACTTGCTTCACCTAGGAAATCTCTGCGTTGCTTTTCAGTATAGCCTACTTTAAGGGTTTTGATAGCCACAGGTAATTCTCTTTTTCCTGGTAGTTTCAAACGTCCACTACAAACTTCACCAAATTCACCTTGTGATAAAGATGAAAAAAATGCAAAAACTCATTTGAAATTGTTAGTCTATTAATACTTGAATGCCCTCTTAGACTGCTAAGGCTTAGATGAAAAAGCAAACAAACAAACAAACAAACAAAAAGCAGTCAGAAAAGGGTAGTCTACACTACATTATTGATAGTAATGAAAATAAATAGTACATTGGAACAAATCATAACAGATGATCATAAAACACTATAGGGGCTATTAACTTCCTCTATCTCACTTACAAAAACCTTTTAAAAAAGAATGAAATTAAAAGTAACTAACGAAAAATCACTTTTTCTTCTTTTTCTGTCTACCGTAGTAGTAATAAGAAGAGAAAAGTCAACCAGGTTATAGCTAGAAAAAAAGGAAACAATTTTAAGGCAGATATGAACTGAGTTACATAAATACTTTTGGGTATTACAAATTCACTATACATATATATAGTGAAACATTATCTATTTAAAATATATTTTTTGCTGTTTTTAAATTTTATAAACCAGATATTTGCTGGTTTAAGCTTGAGTTACACAGAAGGTTGTATTAAAATGTGATCAGTTACATATCACTTTGAATGCAAGCCAATTACAAAAGATTAAAAACATTCTCTGTTACATCAGGACACTGATATATTACATTCTGGAATGCAAACAAAAGTTAAAAGTGAAAGTCGAACACATTGTCGTACCTGCTCCAATAACTCTCTCAATGGTGATACATGATGCTTCTATCTCCTTGGCAAATTCGTGGACAGCTTGATTGGGATCCTCATAGGTATGTGGATCAATGTAAGTTCTTACTCCTGGCAGTTTAACTGTAAATATAAATTGGCATTAAAACAGAAGTAGTTGTGATGGATGAGCAAAATTATGAACTTTATTAACATGCAAGTATGGCTTAAATCTCTTAACTCCTAGAAGTATTCAAACTGCAAGGACCAGCCCTCTCCTGAGTTACAGTCGTTTGTACAACTATATCAGTTGTATAATTTTAGAAATCTGTTTGCAGGCACAAGAAATGCATATGTGATGACATATCTGAGAAAATACACCTCTCAATCATAATACTTAGAAAGTCTCTGAGGCAAATTAAGACAATGTTATTCACCGAACTGGACAATGCAATACTAGTGCTTAATTTGCTGGTTTATTATTCTATATTTCATATGGATGATATTCGATATAATCCCATTAGTATTAATTTTAATTTTATACAAAATGATTTCAAGTAACTTTTCTGGTGGTATGGTGCAAAAAGGCTGACATATAAGTCAAAAGAAAGTATTCTGCTTCTCACTGTACTTCTGTCACTGCATGACATTAGACAAGACTTACGCTCTATGAGTTTCAGTTTTACCACATTTAATGGCTACTAACATTGCCTCATCAAGTTTTTTGGGAATAAATAATATTAAATAAGGTACGATTAGGAAATGAACTCAATGCTTTGCAGCATGAGTTATGGCTTTAATGATTTTGACATTTAAGATGGTGGAGTGAAAAAAACAAATACATTTGTCACTCACTTGGCAAATCAATTCACATTGCACCATTTAATGAAAAATAATAAAATATCAAAATTCAACTCATTTAGGCTAGTTGTTCAAACTCTTTATTAAAACATGATTTTCTGCATTATTTTTTAAAGCAAGGTCTTTTTAAGTCATTTGAACCAAGATTGCTGCCACAGGACCTGTTCAGGTAAATTCCCACTAAAAGCTAGAAGAAAAAAAAAAAAACCTGAGAAATTTTATTTATTTAACCTGGTGATGCTACTTAATGATAGATTTCTACTCATTGTGTTGCTAGGAATTAGAATATGCCAGGAAATTTTATTTGAAATATAATAGTTCTTTATATTAAGCAAAAAGTTTTTATTTTGATTATAACAAAAGTATTATTTAAATAATTGAATAAAGCATTCAGCTATTGCCTAAAGCCTTCCAGAAATACCCAAGCCTGTATTCTTTACAGGAATGTAACAAATAGAACACTATTTTTAAAAAAACCAATATTTTGGTCAGTTATTATAAATCTTGTAGTCTGAAAAGAAACTTAAAGAACAATAAAGTGTCCCCTCTTTTATTCTGTTTTTATTTTTTACAATTTGCTTACTGTGCCCATTATGAAAATGCATCTTTTCCTCTTCTGGATCTTGTTTTGCTTTGCTGTAGCCACACCGCCTGGAACAAAGTAAGCTAGAATTAGCCACATCTGAAAGTCGTGAATCAGTCACATCAAGCCCAGAAGCATGAAGCACAACTGAAATTATTGCAACCCTAAACTGATTTTCATACTAGTAGTTTGGAATGATGCCAATACTAGTAGTTTGGATGAGACCTATGTCCCTAGCCAGTGTTCCTCACTCAGCAAATAATCTTGCCTAGATTTCACTGAGAAGCCTGAAGCCATCCAAACCTGTTTTTAAACTTCCCCTCACCAAATACTGTATACCAGACATTGTTGTTCTCTTTTCCTCTTTTACTTTATTTTATTTTTATTTTTTGGTAGTTCAAAAGCCACTGCCTCTTTCTGAATGAACTGCTCAAAAATGTGCGTCTGATCTAATAGTTTCTTGCCTTCATCACCCTGCACAATAGATTTTTGATTTTTGTTTTTCTCTCTACTGTTTTGGAATCCTCAGTTGCTCCACTGGCTGTTTTCCACTCACATTCACCCAAAAAACTATGAAATTCACCACAACTTGCAAAGCCTCTCAGCTTCACTTTTCAAACCTTTGTCTCTCTTCGTTTTCTCAATAATCCACAAATTTGCAAGTTTTTGCAAATTTCTCTTATTACTAGGAAAAAAAATCTGTCCTCCTAAGATTCACAAATGACATCTTAACCTCTAAATACAATCTTAGTTTTTCATTATTCTTGATGGATTGAAATACCTAACTACTTTTCTGATGCTTTTTGCTCTTCTCCACATTGATGAATGGACATTTTCATAGGTCCTCCACGTGAACCTCTCTGGTTCTCTCCTCTCAATCCATCTATTTCTATCCGTTTAATTAATACTTCTATCTCACTGGTTTAATTTCTTTTGAGAGTTATGTTCTTATTCCTGGTAGATTTATTTTATAGGGGTATTCCACCAACATTCAAACTCAATGGACCTGAAAATGAAATCAGGGCATTTTTCTTTACTTCTTTCAACCATAGTCTGCCTTCTTTTCCTGTTAATAACTCCAGTATGGCCTTGGTCCCTAAAAACAAAGACTCATTCTTGTGTCCTTCACAACAAACTAGTGCCAAATCCCAGGAACTACGACCCATCTCTTTCTTTTCATTAACTCTAACATTTCCTCAATTAAGTCCTTAACATTTTTCCTCCACATTACTATAAGTGCCTTCAAAATGATGCTCCTCCACTCTGTAACTCCTTTCCTAAACTCTACTAGACATGGCTATAGCCAAATTACAGTATATAAGATGCTTTTCTATTGCATTACCTATCTACTGCAAAATATTTAATGAAATAATAATATAAAGATTCCTAAATGTAGCCCTAACACACATTTCCTGCATCAACTCCAACTGTTCATCTTCACATGTACTAAATTTTCTCCTGAAATCTCCAGGATATTTCTCCATGCTTCCATACGTTTGCACATATTGGTTCCTTCACTGAGGATTTTCTTCCTAACAATTTCCAACTGTCAAAGTTCAGTTCCATTTTTTCCTTCTTCACGTTTTTCCCAATACTTAAACTTAATGTAGTATTTTCCCTTTGGAGCACAGTAGCTTTCTGCATCCCCTCATGTGATTTCTAGTCTATGCTGCAGCATAGTCATTTGAGTGCGCTTGTTGGCTTCCTTACTGCTTTTTAGCTTCTTGAATGGCAACAAATTTTATTCATCTATAAATCCTTGCAGTGACCTGGCACCTGACTCAGAGTTGGCACTAAAAATATTCGTCACATTGATGAATGAATAAATGAATGAGAGAAAGATGTTTCGATTATGTCTACACAATGACAGGTGTTTGGAGAGGGAATGTGCTGAATGAACACTGAATTGATGATTAAGTGTACAACATTAAACAACTGGCTAAAATGAAAATATTTAAATTATTTTTAGTGAAACTCTAAAGAAGTGATTTTACTATTCATAAGCTCCCAGCACAAAATTCAGTTTACTAAAAACAAAATTTCCATTGATTTATGCATTAAGAAAAGACAGCCAAATGACAGACTGATAAAATATTTTCATTACAAAATTGGTTGAGAACTACCGTGTGACGTAAATGAAGTGTCTATTACACATGTACTAACAGAGACTATTCTTTCATTACATATTCTAGGATATATTTAAAATATATGTATATTTTGATATTAAGGGAATATATTTTGTTGTCATTTTACAATGTGTAACTACATATATATTACAAAAATGGCCAACCCAATCCATCTTTCGTCATTTTTGGAAAAAATAGTTATCTGGCTGGGCATGGTGGCTCACGCTTGTAATCCCAGCACTTTGGGAATCTGAGGTGGGCAGATCCAAGAGGTCAGGAGTTTGAAACCAGCCTGGCCAACACAGTGAAACCCAGTATCTACTAAAAATACAAAAATTAGCTAGGCGTGGTGGCAGGCACCTGTAATCCCAGCTGCTTGGGAGGCTGAGGCAGAAGAATTGCTTGACCCCAGGAGCTGGAGTTTGCAGTGAGCCAAGATCTTGCCACTGCACTCCAGCCTCGGACACAGAGCTAGACTCCATCTCAACAACAACAACAACAAAACACAGTTATCTTTATCATATTAAGAAACTGGCAATGTATTAGTAAAGTAACACTAGTAAATTTTCAGTAAACTTGAAGTAATATTCCTAACACATATAATGTTCTTGGGTGAGGAAAAATACACAACAGGGATCTCATGGCTTCAAATTTTATTCATAACACTTAGATACATTTGTCATTCCAGGGTCCTTAAGACATCTTAAATCACCTCACCAAAATGAAAAGGAGGGAAGAAATAAATACATTAAACCATACTGAAATTATATTTTGTCTTTCAAGCTAAGTTTTAAGTTATTTTAATACATTGCTCATAATTTTGCTAGATATAAAATTATTCTTTTAGCCTTTAATATATGTGCCTCTAGAGAGAACAGTTATTAATGTTTCTTTTTAATAATATTCTAAATACAATTGTGTAAAATTATCCAGAGATTTATGTTATTTAAATAATACTGACAAAAACAACTTTGTTAGACGAATTCTACAGAGACCTGAAAGCTATACATGTTCTCACAATTTACGTTAGAAAACAAACATCTATTCATCCACCTTCAACTCTCCCACCTTCAAAAAAATAAATAATACCCTTTCAAAATTGTATCCTCAAATAGCCTTTATCATTAAATAAGCCTCACGGATATTTAAATTACATGAAATTTCCTGGTATGAAAATGAAAATAAAACTTTGGATCTCATAAGAAAATGACTTGGGAATACCTTGGTGAGGAGCAGTTAACATTGCATTATCTAGGGTGAGAGTCAGGAGGGCAATTGAAAGGAATTATTTTTGACTATGGGCATCTCTGGAGCTCCATAACATATACGGCTGCATATCACATTAACGTATGGAATTAAGTTCTGGAACCCCCCGAAGCATCATTAAAACAAGCCTCAACAAGAAACAGCAAGTAAAAGTGCAGCTAGCAGAGACTGGTACTCAGGCAGCATTCAGTCTCACTGAAAAAGCATTTCAGGAAGCCTGTTCATTCAGTATCATGTTCTGTACCTGCTCCAGATGCATAATTTTAACCAATCAGAAAAACAGTCAATAAATATGTCATTCTGTATGTAAATTTTGCCTCTCATTTTCTGGAAATGATGTCTTTTTTTCTGAATGGAAAAGAAACTATTTTTTAAATTTTGTTTCATATCACGATTTTAATGAACTTTGAAATTATTATACTAAAAACATCTGTAGTGTCTGTATTTAGAGGAATCACATCCTCTAATCATTTATACTCATGTCCTTTTGGAAAACAATGTGCTTTTGCTCTTTAGTAATAGAGATGGGCAGGAGAAATTATTCATAGGCATAACTCATATTCATTAATTAATATTTATTTAAAAGTCCTAGAGAGAGATGCTAGATATATAAATATACCAATGACCTTATGGCTTATTTAGAAATCAACCCATTTTCTCCCATGCTTTTTCTAAGGATTTGGATAATACATTTCTGATACTATTAATGCTGATCTTAAAAATTTGGTTGCAGTTATAATAACAAATTTGGATATTTAAGATTTCATAATACATGAAATAAAAAATATTTATGTAGAGATGGACAGCCAACGAATAACTTAGTTCTTGAGTATAAATTTGGGACTTGATAATGAATTTGGGATATGAATGTCAAGAATTTCAGAGTACCAAGTAATGTACACAAGCAGTACTTTATAAATGGCACTCTTGTGACCAATGAGGAAAGGTAAGTGAATAGAATAGCCAAAAACAGAGTGTAAATCCTTGCAAAACAATAGCCTCCATACTATCAGATCTTTCCATTGCTTTAGTCTATAGAAATATACCCTAAATAATTTTTTTCACCTTAATCTAAATAACGTAGAGTGGATCACAATAGGGGAAGAAGTGGTTTTGCACTTAATTTACTTAAAAGGGTGAGCATATGCAGTGTCTAGCTCAGAAATGGATACTCCTGCATTGTTTCTCTATTTTCCAGATTGATTAAGAGATGCTTTTCCTATACATTGAAGCAAAAATATTCAAAAAGCAACAAATTACAGTGAACATTAATATCTATATGAGATGAGAAAAAATACACACTCTTAATTTAGCCTCGTTTAAAGCCACATTTCTTCACATATGCACACTCACGTGTTCTGACATAACAAGGACCTCAACCATTGCATAATGTTGTATATAAATGACAGTATATAAAGAATTTTATATACTGCTGGAAACTTGAAAGGAATAATACTGTTTTTTAGAAAGTACTTTGAATTTTTCACTTTGGGATTTTCTCCAACTAGACAAAGATAGGATTAATAAAAGCTCAGCTAACTTATCCTCATGAAATAAATAAGCATATGAACATTAAGTTATTAACATAACTAATAAAAACTGAACATTGATTAAATTTTGTTTTATGAGCCAGTATTCTTCAATAAGAATGCATATGAATAGTACTAAAATGGGGCATTGGATATTTAGGCAGTCTTGCTAGCAAAACTGTGTGAGTCATTTATATTTTCCTCATTTATAATACCAGAATATTCGCATTTTGCGTTCATCATAGATAGATTTAAGTTAGACAAAAAGGGCAACTAATCTATTTTTACTTACTAAATATTTTCAGATATACTGATTAAGAGGAATTTAGTTATTTAGAAAAACGTACTTCATTGGATATGGGAATGATGTAAGATTATACCACACAAAATGAGAAAACAATTTTCTGAGTTCTTATCTCACATTTGATCAAGGGTGCTAACAACCCTATGATTAATGCCATGTGAGAAGCTAAATTATATCTTACTTGATGTTTTATATATCACTTTGTATCTTCATATTCTATAAAACAAAGAATTTTAAAACTCTTAGAATAAATCTCCCAAAATATTATACACATGAAATGGCAAATCTCTTATTAATAAATTCTTCAAATCCTTTTAGAATAGCTATGATAGGAAAACCTGAACAATTTCAAATTCTTCAAAATATGCAAAGATAAATTATACACTATTTTCTCTGTTGAATTCAATTGTAATTGACAGAATTTTGATATAACACTATCTTTAATAAAGTGTGACCTATGAAAATTAAGTCTCCCTGTTTTTTAAAAGTTTTATTCTAATGCTAGAGTACGTAACTTCCTATTAATTTTTAACTGTTTCATGGATGCCACTATTGGATTTCTCAATCTGAGGAGGCCCAGTTAATATCTCCTGTAGTCTGAAGCTTCATAGTTATTTTTAAAAATAGATAGTTTGGAGCAGTTCGTGATTATATTTTGCTTAGCAAGCCTTCCATTGAAATTTAATATACTCTATATACATGTCAAACAACACCCCCATCTGCCTACCAGAAAGCACTTTAAATGGAGTTCTAGAATTATTACAAAGGGATGGCTTTATTCTTTATGCCACTTTCGTGCTGTATAAAAGGGAAGAGTACTTCTACACTCTCCTTGGCAGATATCTTATAAAGATGAATAAAATAATTAACGTAAAGTGTGTATGAAAATAAAAATTTTCTCATTTCACATTTCAAGAAACAGAATTAATATAGAGAAAGGAAAATATATTGAAAAATTAGGATAATAGTTAATGTTTCAAAGACATCCTGATCCTTTGGCCAGAGAAATTTGTTTTGTTCGGATTTTGTTTTTAATGTCTGCATTGTATGTCTGAATTAGGAGATACACTAGACTTCATTTATTATGTCTCTGATTTAAAATATTTTTGAAATTAAAAAAGTCTTTAAAAATGAAGTTTATTATCTACAGATCACATAATAAGTAAATGCATAAAATAAGAATTTAACATCTCTATTTTCAAAATAGTGACTGCTTTTCCCTTGCCATTTAAATCCCTCAGAGGATGGAGTAAATAATATGAAGACACTGAAAAGCATGAAACCTAATGAATGAAGAAAATAATCTGACTAATTTGAATTTAAGAAATGCAAGAAATGGCTACTTTGGGACTAAGGGATATTTTAGATGGATTTATAATAAGTATTATGCTATAAATATACATTGGTTTCTGTAAGCACAAACACAGATGAATATTTGAGGAAAAGGGTAACATTAGAAAGTAGAGACATTATTACATTAAAACCATCAATTCAAAATTGGTTGTTTGTAAAAATAGATTGTCTTTTTGAGAAGTAAAACTATGATTAGAACGTTAAGTTGGTTGAGATGACAATAAAGGCAACGGCAACTTAAACAATACCTTTGCTAAAAATGTGGGCAGCCTTGGGGGTATGGTGCTTAAACTTTAGGCATCTGAGTTTCATTCAGAAATAGTACAGAAATAGCTTTTATCACTGGGTAGATTTCAGTCAAAGCAGGGAGAACATTTGGAATATTAACATTATGTTTATGAATGTCACAACAAAGCAAGCAGGCAACTATACTGATGAAAATAATTTGAGATAAAAGGATTTAAAAAGGCAACATGTAATTACAAATATCATCTTATAAATGGCACACCATGTATTTTTAAACTGATGGATGTGGTTTCCTGGTGGGAAACATGAAAGATCAAAAATTAGAATCGCAGAGCCTTGCAAAAGTGTCAGCACATTGGAATTGCTGAGCCAAGAATCTAGATGAACGGTTTTGAAACAATGTTCTTCGGAACCCTAAATTTCCACAAGTTATCTCAGGGTATTTCTAAGAGTTAATGCATTTACAATGGCCAGTTTTAATGTATATGTATCATATTATATTAAGGTCAAAACTAACCACATATATATTCATGAGTGATCTTTCAAGACACGAAAAACAATGGAATTCTAAGATTAAGAATGTCTACAAATTTCTGTTCTATAACTGTAAATGTGTCTCTTCACAAATGATGATGATAGAATGTTTTTGAAAATTATTGACATGGTGATTGGAAATGCTGGTATGATGAGACATGCAAAATTAGATGATGGGATTTCAGATTTCTTAGTATTTTACTGACTCTCCTAGATAAATGATTCTTCTCAGCTCTTAATATTTATTAAGTAAGATTATTTTCTTCCTAGTGCTTTAATCTAAACAAATGTCATCCTTAATAGAAAATTTGTAGTAGTTTGAAATTATAAAATGAAACTTCACAAAATATAGCAATAAGGCATTTTTAGTCCTGATTCCTACCCAGTAAAAATTTTGGACAACTTTTTTATTGTTTATATAAGCTCAGTTAAAGTTTGTTTCTTTGGCTTTAATTTGTTTTATTTTACCAAGAATATATTTTTTAATATTTCCAGCTTTTCCAGGGGGTCTTTCCATGAAGACTGGTAGCATTTTACTGAGTGCCTAAATGCATTTGTGGCTAAATCTTTTTTATTTTTTTTTTCACAAACACACACACAGGCAAATACACATGCACATATACAAACAAACTCATTGCCTTCACAATTTCTAACATTATTGGAAGAAAGATATTGTCATCTTCAGTTTACTGGTGTGTTCTTTATAAAATAAGAATTCTGCCCTTCTATTTTCCTTCTTTTCTTCTATTCGTTTTATTAACCACCTGAAGCCAAAAGTACAGTAGAAAAAGATACTATCTTTTTAAATCAAGAATTTCAATCTGGCCAAAGCTAGCCTTTTCCAATACTTTCAAAGCCATAGACTCATAAATGTTCACACTTCCATTGAAGCATTTTTGAGATGTAGTTCAAGGTAAGGCATCAATATCAATGTTCTTTTCTAAGTTGTAGATTCTGCTTATTCTGCTTCAGAGATAATTTATCTATGTTAAAAACTATAATTGACACTAAAGTAGAATAGACAATTCAATGACCATTTTTAGTTTTTCATAGCACAGAAACACACACACGTACACACACACACACACACACACTGTAAAGCCAAACTTTATACTATAGCTTTTACCAGATTTTAGTTTGTATTTAGTTTGACACTGAAGCCCCATGCTCATAAGAATTTCCCATGTAAGTTATTTGGAACAAATCTTTACCTTCATATTAAACTTTAAAACTTTCTCCAAATTCAAAATTTTTAAGAAATTGACAAAATATTTCTAAATTACATCATCCTGTGTTTGTTCAGTCTCTCTTCTTCTCAGATCATTGGCATCCATTCCACAACTTCTCACATTTGCACATCTGTATACACTCATTCACACATGATTTTTTAAGCAACAAAAATTACTTTACACCTAGAGAATACATCTAACAATTTAAAAAGCCCGTAGGAAACTCTATAGTTCTCTAACATGCATTATAAATCTTTTCTTGGCAAATTCTGACTACAAATGACACTGGGTACAATAGTGCAAGGATTTAGGCTATTTAGTCTAGAAAGAAATTATCTGGAGTATTTCACTTTTCACAAAGTAGCTCCCATTGTGTAGGAGTTCCAATACATCTGTGAATAATCGTAACCCCAGATGTATATTTAGGATTTGTATTTATAAATAATTAAGAGTATGCCATTTGGACACTAACTGAAAAATGTGCATATTTTCTCCTTCATTGGCATCAAAGTGAGAATATCACTTCTAATATCTGTAATAATTCAAGCTTAATGAAATTAGGTAAACCATTTGAAATTACATGTGGCTTTGTTTTCCAGTGCCACGTGTATTCACAATGATATGACAATAGAAGATCCAAGTTATATTGTGGTCATTCCATGGTTTTGGGAAACAAAAGGTGATTTTGCCTTGACAGAAGTAGCATTCTACTTCCACGTGTGACATGATTTTTACTTCATGGAACAATAAAAACGGTGACATGTTAAAGGTAGAACATATAACTATAATCTCATAACTCCCTAGTTTAAATCAGGACCACAGTAAAAGCCTCAGAAGAGACGTATGAATGCTTGACATAGGGATGATGTGCCATATGTATAATATTTATTTGAAATAATCCATTGTGAAATCACTTGTTAGGATTCACTTTGGTGAGCCAGTTTTATTCTACTCAAATGTACACAAATGGAGAAAGAAAAGGAATGCCGACGGTAATACATATAGGTGGACATCACATAGGAGTGAAAGTGGGAGGGAACACTAACCATATTAGGCTTGGATGGGCAACAGCGCACAGGGAAGAAGCCCTCCCACAGCCACATTCGCAGCAACTGAAAAGCAAACAAGAGAGCCCAAGATAAGGAAGAGATCCCACTCCCTCAAATATAGCATAAAGACACTATGAATTTACTCAGGTGTCTGCTTTCCTTTTCAAAATCAAAAACCTCTAAATGCATACAATTAATTTTTTTCCACAGTGCCTTTCAAATTAAGAAGCATTTTATGGATTTAAGAAATACAGAGTTGTAGTAAATTGTTATTTTTATTTTGCTTAAAGTGGTTATCCAGTAGGAAATGTCATGAGCCAATATATTTGAATTAATTGTATGCAATTCATATAGACATATAAATAAAGATGTAAGCCCGTTCTAATGTATCTCTCCTCAGAAATTCCCTCAAAATTTACATCGGAAGAAATCCTAAATAGCCCTTTAAATACATGTTTTGCACATAGCCTACAACCTTGGAAAGAGTATAAAGACTTTCTCATGCGACCCACTAATTTCTTATGCCTGTGGTATTACTTATCATAGCCTATTGAAAATGTTAGGCATACATAACTCCCCAGATCATTTATTGAAGCCTACCAATTTAATTTTACATTTCCAGATTTAAAAACAGTATCTCCAAATATATATTTTCAGAGCAGTTGCTATATAAAAAAGCAAACTATACAGAATACATGCATTTTTCCAGATATTGCAACACTCAAGATTCTTTTAATTTTTCCACATATTCATAGTAATAAATCCAGGAAATACAAAGTAAACTATTTTATAAAATGCACTTTATTGATAGAAAACATGTAAACTGGTGGCAGAATAAAAGACATAAGTTATTTAGTGCTTCAATGCATTCAATTCTATGTATTTTTTAAATGAGTAGCATTCACAGTGATCTCAACAGAACTATAATGTGAGCTCAGTAGAGATACGATATACCAGCAGGTCCAGGCTTTCATTTAAAATCTGTTTTGAACTTTCATTTCTAGAAATGTATCTATTCTATTTTATATCAAAAAAAGTAAACAAAACATAAACTTCCAATAAATTTGCAAACACTAATGAAGATAGATGATTATTTCCAAATAAAATTCCAATGGATCTTTTCAAAGAAAAAGTAGACAATTTTTATATATTTTCTTTTGTAGCACTGACAATATTTTAATTTGTAGTACTACTAAATGTCTGAGGATTTGACTGCTGTCACTAAAATGAAATTCTAATAAAAAATTGCTACGTAACATTTATTACCAATTTGTCTATTTATTATAATATATTTTAAAGAATATGCCAAATCATTATTTTCACTGTAGAGATATTGAGAGTCAGAGTTACAGTATATCAGGTTATTAAAACAATCAAAGAGTAGTTAATACATCTGTAAAGTATTTTGGCAGATCTTGATATACTCCTTTAAAATAACACCTGTTGCATTAATGTCTCCAACAATTACTAAAATTTTATATAAGTTAACTTTCCTACCACTTCTGCCTCGCTGCAGCACTCAGATTAGGGGTTGGCAAACTACAGAGCAAGGGCCAAATCCAGTTCACTACTTGTTTTTGTAAGTACAATTTTATTGGAACACTCACTGCTTGTTGTTTATGGCTTCTTTAGTGCTGCTGTGGCAGAGTTGAGGAGTTGGGGCAGAGAATGTATGTCTTATAAAGCCTAAATCAAATATCTGGCCCTTTAAAAACCGTTTGCCCTCCTTTGTTAGACTGCTAGTTTTCTGAGATGAGAATGACTTCTCTTGTTTGCTTGTTTTCTTTCTTTCTTTATTTTTATTTTTTTTGCATGGTTTAAACTCAATGAATGACACTTGTAAGCAGTCAATGTTTTACCATAATTGGTATTAACTAACAATAAAATTACCTCAATTTACTGATATCTACTAATGTAGAAAGCCTGCATATATGGGTTCATTTCAAACAGCAGTTTCAACCCAACAAAAAAATGAACAATTATTGGTTGTTAACAAATGTATCCAATTGTTTGTTAATGAGGAAAAAAAGATGTCATTTCCTAATAAAATACAAATATACTTCTAGTTGAAAGTGTGCACAGTTTATAAATTCATATAGAATTGTGCATGGGAAAACAATAACTGCATCGTGATTGGCTATTATCTCATAAAATTTGTCTAACACTTGGTCAGTGAAATAAATGTGTCAAGAAACACATAAACAATTCTAAAAATAATAACATTTTATAAAGTTATCTTAATTGAAAAAATAAGCTTTGTGTCTTATGAATAAGTATGCACACACACACACACACTCACACAGAATTCACTATAACACCAAATCCAAGAATCTAAACCAAGTTACATATCATTAGAATTCTACTTTATAATTTCAATAAAATTTGATTTAAAAACCTAGAACCATATTAAATTAAATATTTATACTTCTATTTTATTGTATTTGTTTTAAGATGACACAAAAATTGCTTTAGATAATTTGGTTAACCTTTCTTATTTAGGTTGACAGCTATAAAATAGTGATAAAAATAGATGTTTTCTCATAGGTTTTGTGAAAATAAAGTGAGAGAATACATATATTTTACTTTGATCAGTGTCTGGCATATCAAATATTTTGGAGGAAAAGTGTTAGCTATTACTCTTAATTTTATCATAATCGATGTGACAGAATAGATTCTCATTATCTCAGAGTAATTTATATTTTTCATAATTGATATGGCCTTACTAGACTAAATATTTTTATCCATAATAGAACTAAATAAACATTACATTCAGATTAACTAATATGAATACCTAATGGCCAATGTAATTTAAAAAATCATTTCCACGAAATACGTTTTCTAAGGATTTGGTGATTAGATAATACTGTGCATTAATAAGTTATTAAGAAAACTAAGACTGAAGTTACTTTTCTATGAACATCTGAAGTTTAATAATGGCCCCCTAATAACCTTTTAAAATAATTTCTGAAGACGCTTTCACAGTAACAGCTTGACATCAGATGGTATAAAAAACATATTTTTCCCTCAACCAATAAATACGCAGATAAGTACAGGTTAATGCTTAGAAGCTCAGAGATGATTTAGAAATAGAAACCAAAATGTGCTAGAAATAGCAAGCAATCTTATCTGTGAGCTCTGATTCAACACAGTCTACATCTGTATTCCCATCAGTGTTTAGTACCTAGAACACTGTACATAACTGCATGCAGCTATAACAAGATTGTTTTAATCCAAGTTTAAAATAGCTTAGCTCCTTTTGGCTTAGAATAAAAAACTGTTGATCTTCGTTTTAACAAGATATTTCCATTTGTCCTTCAGCAGATTAAAATATGATAGCATAATCTTTTCAGACCCAAAGAAGACTCAAATAAAATTACTTTAGCCAGCTCTTACACAGAGTTGATCAATATAGGTATGAAGTGTGTCTATGTAAGTATGATAACCTCCCTCCTATGGAAGCAAGGTGATTATTCATCTAGGGAAGGAATTCTCAGATACTAGAACAGAGAAGCAAGACTGCAGGCTATGGATAAATTATGACTTAAATTCTTAAACAAGAGATCATAGAATTGGATAAGAAAAACACTAAGATGTCAACAGGTAAATGAGAAAAAAGCAAGAAGAGTAATTTCACAAAAGAAGCACTTGAATTACATAGAAAATATTTTTATTTTACTTGTAACAAAGGAAGAAAACTAAAAGGCTGCATCATTTTCCTATTTTAAATTAAATTAACAACAAACGATGATATTCAGTGCTAGAGAAAACAGAATGGAGCTAGTGTTCTTATCTGTGTCAAGTGACACTGAAAAGTGGCACCAATCCTTTAGAAAACAATATTCTAAACCTATCAAAAAGCAATAAAATGTTCTCATGCTTTGGCCCTATTGTTTCACAAAATGGTTAGATCATGGGGTTTGTAGTCAAACTAGAAGCAGTCTTGAATATATCCATTACTAGATGCATAGCTTTGGATAATCTAGTCACTGATGAAATGAGATAATAAAACCTGCACCACACAGGGTTGCTTTGAAGAATGAGTTTGATCATATATGTCAAGCTCTCTGTACTGTTTGGGGCTCACAGTCAGCACTTAGAAAGTTTTTAAGTGATATTACTATAATAAGACAGTCTTAGGGCAAAGAGTGAGCTATATTATTATCATGTATATTATTTGTAATATACATAACGCTGAGCATAGCTTTTAAAGCAACTAAATGATAAAATATTTGTTCAGTAAACCAAAGTATATATGTGGAGTCTATGAAGCAATTAATGTAAATATGGTATAATATTAAATTTTTTAAAATTAGGTAAAAATCAGTGTGAAGAAAAGTAAAATGATGGCATAGGCATATGTCAAATGTGTAAGAGACATTGTGCTGAAATGTTACATTAATTGCATTATGGAAAAATTTTTAGTTCACCCTGATTTCATTTTTTAAAAGTTGTACTTTATAATTTCAAAAAAAATTAAACAAATCCAATAATGATACTTATTGCAATATATTTCATTAAAGGCCATGAGTTTTTAAATGATTAAAAATAATTTAAACACATAGCTAATATTAACCAAATAACACTGAATAAATTGTTCACTTGTAATTAACACTACAATGTTAATAGTTTTATACATTTCTTAAAATATTTCAGGATGCAAAACTGCATAGTACTAAATGTGTTTCTACCAAATTTGTATGTTGAAGTCTTGACCTCAAAAGTGATGATTTTAGGAGGTAGGGTATTTGGAAGTTGATAAGATCATAAGTGCCCAGCCCTCTTGAATGAGGTCAGTTTTCTATCAAACAGGTTTGAGGGAATTCCCTTGCCCCTTCCCTCCATATAAAGACACAGCAAGAAGGCAACCTTCTGCAAGGTGGTAAGAGAGCCCTCACTAGGAATCAAAGAGGCAAGCACCTTCAACATTAAAATATCAACACCTTAAAAATACTTGGTGACCCAAACTCTACCACATTATTTAAATGCATGTTTTAAATAGAGATGAAATCATATAAATGACTGAGGTGCACATTAAATAAATTATGCCCTTAACATGAATTTCTTTGAAAAATCCCCCAAATTGTACAAATCTAAGTGTCTCTGTGCGGCCATTCATCTTAAGGAAAAAGTCAAAAACACAAACAAAAATTAATTCACATTAACATTGTAATCAGACACTCTCCTTATTTCTTACTCTAAAAAAAACTATTAGGACCTAGAAATATCAAACTAAATGAAAGCAGAAAAAAACTTGAGGTGAGACATATTTAGAAAACACGTCAATTTTTTTTTTCAAGCTATACTTTAATAATGACTCTGTTTTTACTTCATTTCATTATTCTAATGGGCCAGAGATCATTATAAAACATTAAGTTCTTCCTCCACGAATGCCACGGGTAAAGGAATTGATTCAATTAGCAAATGTTATTAAATGTGTTAGATACAAGTTGCTTATTCCAATATATATTTGAACTCAAAATAAATTTTATCAAATATTAACCACCTTTCGTAAACTTTTTGCTGCAGTAGAAGATACAGTCATTCTCATTATTAGTAAACATTTACTGAGAATCTATATGCTATTCTTTAAGAATGAAGAAATTACATAACAACAGTTCTCTACTCGTGTGTAACACAGTGGTTCCAAACCTGGCTACAGATTAGAATCAACAAGGAAGCTTAAAAACAAAAGTCCAGGCCTTACTTTACAATAATTACATCAGAACATCTTGATTGTGGAACTCAAACATCATTATTTTTCAAAATCTGTAAGTTGATTCTAAATTTTCTCCAGGTTGAGAAACACTGATCCAAGAGACACTCAATAAACACGTATTGTATTGAATTGATGTGTATTATAATAGTTCTTTGGGAATTTACTTAATGAATACAAGGGAAAGGCTTGTAATTAGCATATTAATAGCCTACATGTAAGTAGAAACTTCAAAAGCGCCTGGAGGTGCTTATAAATAATATGTTCTTTGGTAAGTATGTATATATAGAGAGAAATTATATATAATTAAACATAATTTATATATACATTATATGTATGTAAATTATGTTCAAAATTTATATGTAAAAATCTTATGCATATAAAGTATTGAAAACATATATATCATATATATGATATGAAGAAGACTTCAATAATGATGTATATACATCATATATATGGTATATATATCATATATACATCATGATGCATATATGATATATACACACACACACACATACATTAATCAGGTCCAATTCCATTAAGAAAATTAAAGTCAGATGTAGTTTCTTCTTTGCTCTCCCAATTAATATTTCCAATAATTATGAAAGGCCTGGACATGATATTAGTGGCAACAATAACAGGTTAGAAAGAGTTATGTCCACTCCTAAAAATCTTCCCTGTATTTCTTGAAGAACAAAATCACAATCACCACTGCTACCACCATTATCACTTTCACTGCTACCAGTAAAAACAAAGCAAGAAAAGAAATATTAAGAAACACTATTTTTATCTTTGGCAAGAACATTATAGGGAAAAAAACCCAGCATGGAACTATGACTATTGTGGAGTTCCCTCTGATATTTTGGGATGATGGATTTTATTGAGCTCACTCTAGAGCGCATATCCTATTTTAGAAGACTTCAATAATGCCCTGGTCATAATATCTGCCAGTCTGAAGGAGTAATGGTATCTTCCTACCAACTTATTATAAATCAGTGACTCAGACACTTGGACATCTCTTCTTCTAATATTTGTTTAAAAGTAAGAAAAGGGATGGGGGGAAGTAGGAAGGAAGGTGTGGTTTTAAAATTTTTGAATGCCTTCTCAGTGATTCATAACATAAAAATATATATGATATGAATCACGTAAGCCATATTCCCATTTGGAGCCACAATAAAAACTAAGCAATATTAAACACTATCATGTTCTGGAAAAATATAATTTTTTAAAAAAGAAAATCTTGCATGTGTATGATGTGCATGTAAAAATTAACTTCCTTATTTTTCAAAAATCGGTTTGTATACGAGAAAGTTCCTGCCATTAATGAGTCAGGAAGGAATAGAAGATGAGATTGTGCAGGGACACAGGAGAGGCTGTGGAAGGCCAAATAGTCTGGGCTAAGGAGTCACAGGAAACTGGGCATGCCATATGCACTCATACCGATGCGCCTTTTTCCATCATACTCTCTCGACCATCTCTGGTAAAATTTATCTTCACCCTCAAGGTGTAGTTCAAATCTACCACTCCTCTATCAATATTTCTGTATTCATTTAAGCAGAGATAATTTTATCTTCTATTCTCACACTGATTTCTTCTCAATTTGTTCCAAATACTCACAATCTATAGCAACTGGTCCAAGAAGTCAAACCATAACCTTTGTAGCAATCAGACCAAATGGTTAGAACTTAATAACTGCAAACTTCCCTAATTTTTGGTCCCTATTTCCAATTCAGGATCAAACAAAGGAAGCCAAATCACCTAGGATGCTCTGATTTTAGGTAGCCCATTTCCAGCTTCACTATGCCAACAACCTCCAAATCTGGGCCTAACTGAAGCCTTCTCTTTGTCCCCATTATTACCCTATCCTGTCTGCCTTTGGGTTTCTACCAAATGCATGTGATGTTGGCTGATCCTCTTCTGTAGTAAGCTGTGGAAAAAATACTCTGTGTTTGTTCTCAGCTGGGTGATTTCAGCTTATTTCCACAGAAGAGATAATCTTTACTAGTTCAATAAAGGGAAAATATATGGATTCATCTTTGCAATCAACGACCATCTTATTTCTGTTCCAGCATAATAATAGTGTTGATATACAACATACTGAATCATGTTTCTTACTCCTGCAGAACGATGCCTACACTGAGCAAACATCAATTACCTCCATTTCTAAAAGCCTAAATTTGCTAAGCTTCTTCCACTGAGCTCTTCCTCTCCCAGTCATTTCACAGCTGAAACACGTCTGTCTCGGGGGCCTCTTAGAAAAGAACGTAGGATTATCATGATGAACCTATTTGTGCTCAGCTATTTTAGGTTTTGAATTATTTTGAGAAAAGGAGAGAGAAAATTTGAAAGCAAATAAAGTTGCAAATAAGTGATGCTGTTTTTGTCAGCTCAAATAAATAACATTTATAAACACAGCTTTGAAAGTACTGTTTTAAATACTCATTTAATGAAAAATAACATCAATTAAAAATATGAGTGGGTTCAAAAAAAGAAGAAAATAAGTAAAAGAAACAAGTCAAATATGTACATTGTTTAGCTCCCTCCATTATGTCTGTCTAGTATTTTTCTAAAATTGAATCACATCTATCAGCATGAAACTTTTAAGGTGGAAAAATCAGAAAGACTAAGCTTTCCGTTTAATTATGTCTCTCTCAAATAATAAAAGTAATTGTGGCAATATACTGAAATTACCAAAACTCAAGGAATGTGTGTATTTTGTGATAAACATATTATGATAATTTAACATACTCTAGAATGACTTAAGAGGAAGCTAAATGTCACATTTTCATATCACACTATTCAAATTCCATGCAACTACATTCTGTTTTTTATTAGTGTTGATCAGTAGCATTAAAATAACATATTATAATAGTTGCCATAATTATTTAAAATTAAATATTGTGCTGGTGATAAATGTGAAATATTTAATACATTGTATACATAACTGTGATTAATTATGGTTACAATTGCTTTATACATTGAATTGTGTATAAATGTATGTGTGTGATTATATTCACAAAAATGTACCTTTATAAAATATTTGTAATTGTGACTATATATGATCTCCAACAGGAATTTACCTGACCAAATATTGAAAAATATTTTAATATTATAATATTTATATTTGTATAATACTGATAAAAATCAGACAGATTAATAGAATGGCTTTCATAGCCCAGAGCCAACATAGACAAAATAATACCCGTGTAGCTGCTTATTTAGTACATGCTACATGAAGAAACCTATAAGATTTTTAGAGGAGAGTGAAAACCACTGCTGAGTACTCACATAAGTCTTTGGAAAATATCAATTTAAATCCCCACGTACACAAAATTAACATTTTAAAGATTTTTTATATCCCATGCAAAATAAACATTACTAAAACACAAAAGTTGACACTTTCAATAATATAGCTCTGCTCTGTGAAGTGCTACAATCCCACTAGTTTTAATGGGTAAAGAGCCTGTTCATGCAATTTACAAAACAGATGTTAAAACAGCTAATGACTATACTTTTTGCTTATAAGTGAATGATCTCATTAAATCTAAAAATAAAAATAAATTTAATTATAAATGCACAGCTATTTTTCTCCTATTAAATAAGCAACGATGTTCTAGGTTGTGAACTACCAATATCATGTACCATTGAGGGGAATGCTAATTGGTACAGTAGTTCAGAAGGGCCATTTGTCAATATGTACAAACAATCTTAAAAATATTCACATGCATTGAACCTTACTTTGAATTTTATGAATGTGTTCTAAGGACATTAATGACAGAAATAGTAAAATACAAAACATGCACACACAGAGGCACACAAAATCTTTCTCTCAAACAATAACAGTTATACACACACAGAGAGAGCAAAACATTCATGACAAAGATCAAACATTAGCATACCTAACAGACACTAAATTTTTGCTTTTAAAATATTTTTAATTGCTCATATAAATTTTATATTGTTAAGTAAAAACAAAATAGAAAGCAAAACTACCAATTAAAAATTCAACTGTACAAAAGATATCTTAAATATATATGGCAAAATATTGATACTGTTTGCTTCTGGTGGTATGATTAACTTTCTTTCTGAATTTTGTCTTTTATGTTCTTTGTAATTTAAAATAAGAATTAAGAAATGCATACCTAAATAAAAATAGCAGCTTAGTGAGAAATTAGGGCAATTGACTTAACTCTGACAACTTTGTAACCTGCAATGTAAAAAAAAAAAGGCTGAAACTTATAGGAAAGTGAAGAAGCAAGACGTCTTGGTAATGTCGGCAAATCAGGGCATTCATCTAAGGATGTGGCCATTAATCTAACCTCTAAGAATATGTTGGAAAATAGCTAAAGTGGTGCAGGTGCAATCTGAGCACTTGGAGTCTATGGAGACACAATGCAGTGGGGGCGGGGGTTGGGCAGTAAGTGGAAGCAGGATTGATAGTGATTTTCACCTTAGGACATTTGGTTTATACTGAGATGATCCCCTAATAGACTTCCAAGATGGGTTATTTCAGAGTCCTCCTTGGAGCTGGGGGCGCTGTCCAAAGGCTTGGATACACTGGAGCAGGATCCAGTCACCATGGCTTTGGAAACTGATAGGAACAAATGGGCTAAACTGTACAAGCTCCATTCAGATATTTGAGATATACAGAAGTTCCTTCTCATTTCAATTTATTGGATGAAGATTTAGAAGCCCCAAGGCTTAGGCAGAAAGATACAGGGTGGTAAAATTCACATCTACTTATATTTAAAAGTAGCTTTTTCCCTGTTGGGGCTGAAAAGCAACAGTATACACTAGCACAGGTTTGAAATGATTAGTAATACATCATTAAGCCTTAAAAAAAAAGCCTTACCCTGGCCCACTACTTCCCAAATTACTAGAGAAGAGGTAAATCCAAAAGACTACAGTATGTATGTTTGGAACAGGTAGAACAGGGCTGGGTCAGGAAAAGTCAGATATCAACAACACAACAAATCATTAAGAGGTTCCCATGTATTACAAAAAGCATGGAAGTCATACAAATGTAGAATACTGGTTTATTACATATTTGTCCATCTAAATTCATTTTTTTTGTATGTCTCATTCTTTTTTTTTATTATTATACTTTAAGTTTTAGGGTACATGTGCACAATGTGTAGGTTAGTTACATATGTATACATGTGCCATGCTGGTGTGCTGCACCCATTAACTCGTCATTTAGCGTTGGGTATATCTCCTAATGCTATCCCTCCCCCCTCCCCCCACCCCACAACAGTCCCCAGAGTGTGATGTTCCCCTTCCTGTGTCCATGTGTTCTCATTGTTCAATTCCCATCTATGAGTGAGAACATGAGGTGTTTGTTTTTTTGTCCTTGCGATAGTTTACTGAGAGTGATGATTTCCAATTTCATCCATGTCCCTACAAAGGACATGAACTCATCCTTTTTTATGGCTGCATAGTATTCCATGGTGTATATGTGCCACATTTTCTTAAACCAGTCTATCATTGTTGGACATTTGGGTTGGTTCCAAGTCTTTGCTATTGTGAATAGTGCCGCAATAAACATATGTGTGCATGTGTCTTTATAGCAGCATGATTTATAGTCCTTTGGGTATATACCCAGTAATGGGATGGCTGGGTCAAATGGTATTTCTAGTTCTAGATCCCTGAGGAATTGCCACACTGACTTCCACAATGGTTGAACTAGTTTACAGTCCCCCAAACAGTGTAAAAGTGTTCCTATTTCTCCACATCCTCTCCAGCACCTGTTGTTTCCTGACTTTTCAATGATTGCCATTCTAACTGGTGTGAGATGGTATCTCATTGAGGTTTTGATTTGCTTTTCTCTGATGGCCAGTGATGATGAGTATTTTTTCATGTGTCTTTTGGCTGCATAAATGTCTTCTTTTGAGAAGTGTCTGTTCATATCCTTTGCCCACTTTTTGATGGGGTTGTTTGTTTTTTTCTTGTAAATTTGCTTGAGTTCATTATAGATTCTGGATATTAGCCCTTTGTCAGATGAGTAGGTTGTGAAAATTTTCTCCCATTTTGTAGGCTGCCTGTTCACTCTGATGGTAGTTTCTTTTGCTGTGCAGAAGCTCTTTAGTTTAATTAGATCCCATTTGTCAATTTTGGCTTTTGTTGCCATTGCTTTTGGTGTTTTAGACGTGAAGTCCTTGCCCATGCCTATGTCCTGAATGGTAATGCCTAGGTTTTCTTCTAGGGTTTTTATGGTTTTAGGTCCATCTAAATTCCTATGTAAATAATTTTAATTCACTTATCATGTAAATATTGAATTCATGCTAATTTGATGATTCCTTGTTGGAGTTTTAGATCATCTTTGGTATGATTACATAGAAATTAATGATTTAAGTGGCTGAATTTCATCTTAAAAGTTGTCTGAGGAAGATTGGACCTCTAAATTGGTAATTCCTTATATTTTTCCTTGCAGCAAATTAGGAAAATCAGAATACTTGTGCAGGCTTAATGTGTACATTGCTTAAATAGTTATACTGAACTTTGCATCCTTAAAAATATAGCATTGTGGTGCTGGCATATCCAAAAATCTCTTGAACAACATTAGCTTTGCAGATTTTTGGTAAAATTCCAGTATATCTAGGAAAAATTAATATTAATATAAAAAGTACTTGACTTCATCTTATATTCTTGAATATTTCTGAAGATTCAACTCTTATCTCTGTAATTGCACATTATGATTATCTTTTACATTGTATGTGTAATATTTCTCCATATTTTGAAACAGGTTTCTCTTTGTATTAAACACTAAGGATATTAATAAATGTATTAAACAATTGAATTAAATGATTAAATAATCAAAGCTACATGACTTCAATTGAAATTCAACATGGATAATAGATTATTTGGTCTTTAATGTTGGCAGGATCTGTGCATTATCTATGGAGAGGATCAGTTTAAACAAAGGCTACGCAATTTGCTTCAGGAAAAATCAAGGGGAATAGGCACAGCAATATCAGAGAAGCACTAGGATTCTCCAACATCAGAGGCATTGAGAACTATTGGAGGTAGGCAAGAGGTACTTGTGAGGTACATGGGACTATTTGAATCTATGGAATTATCTGTCTGGAGGGACACTAAAGAGGAATTACAAAGTTGGTCTGAACACAGCCTAGAAAAAACTTGGGAAACAGAGGTTTTCCCCAATTAATTTCCATAGGGAGGTCAAACCTTGCCAACTTGATGAGATCTTGCCTTCTGCATGGAAGTAGGGGTGTAGTAAGGGGGAAAAAAAACTACACTAAACTTTCAACTATATTTCTTGGCTTTCATTGCGTTTCAACCTATCAATCTATCCTGGTCCAAGAGTACTCTATTTTTTTATATATTTTCTCTGTCTGTATATTATGATATTTTGACATCTTGAAAACCTCTCTGGCTGGGGAAAGACTGCCCCTCTCATGGCTATCCAGTTCCTAGAAGTAGCAAAGTACTTAGCCTACAGCATGTATTTGAGATGCAAACTAACCAATCTGGAGCAATACCTTTTTTAACCTCCCATTAACTTCAGGAGGCAATATTCCCCTGCCTTAATAACACCAGGCCCAGGTTCCAGGCAACTAGAGACCTCTTCTATAAGCCCAAAGTTTGCCAGAATTCTTCAAACTAGCCAATATACTTTCACATAGAAACACCAACAAAGGCTCACTCCTAGAATTTCCCCTCACTCCTGTCTTCTTCCTCCTGACCAAAATCTGGTGTTTCTCTGATGGCCCTGCATGACGTGCCATACCTTCTGTTTCTAGGACCTGAGAGTATAATAAACTTTGTTTTCCTATGCCTCTTCTGTGTTTCTTCCTGTGGTCATACCTTACTAACCATCAGTTAGATGAACACAGGGCAAGAACTCAACAAACAGCAACCATCATGGGTATGCAGATTCCAGTGCCGAATCTTGCAAACAGGAAGAAATGATAATATGTTATTTAAAACAACAACAAGGAAGAGTCCCAAAATAACAACAAAATCAACTGAGATTGTCATCTATAATAACGATGGCTAAAACACAGTGTGACGATGAAAGCAGACATAACTAATATTTAATACATAAAAGTATGCCATTTTTCTGTGAGATTAAAACATTAGAGGAGAAAAAAAGTAATGAGAGAAACAAGGAGTAAGAGACAGTAAGGGAATTTTGGTAAGCAAAATAATTGGTGTATCAGTTTGTTTTCATTCTGCTATAAAGAACTGTTGGAGACTGGGTAATTTATAAGAGAAAGTGGGTGGAGAGGCCTCAGGAAACTTACAATCCTGAATCATTGTGGAGGGGGAAGCAAGGGACGTTTTTCATAAGGCAGCAGGAAGGAGAAGTGCCAAGCAAAGTGGTAAGAGCACATTATAAAACCATTAGTTCTTGTAAGAACTCACTCAGGATCATGAGAACAACATAGGGGAAACTGCCCCCATGATTCAGTTACCTCCACCTGGTCTCTCGTTTGACATGAGGTGATTATGAGGATTATAATTCAAGATGAGATTTGGGTGGGGACACAAAGCCTAACGATATCAGTTGAAATATAATATGCTTTTTATCACTGTAACTATCACAGCCATCAGCAGTATACAAAGTCAGTCCTTCCAAATGGCATAATAAAGAATTCAGCTGCTTGAGATTGAGTTGCTGATCTATTAGAAACATTTTCTTTTTTTCCTGGTTCATGTAAGACCTTATAAAGCACAGATCTTGAACAAATGTGGCTTTTACCTGATGTTTAAAATCATCTGAGACACTTTGATTCATTTTTCAACAATGAGTATACTTCCAGACATGACTCAGGAAATTAACTGATTTCTTTGTTGAATAGATGTTCTAGCCTTTGGCATAGGGCAGTGCTATTGATTTTCACTGTGGAGCTGGGTATCAGGTTCCTGTGAAAGGCTGTGTTATTGTGGGTTCTGAGAGATGTGTAAAATTCCCAGAAACCTAGGAGGGTCTTCCGTCAGAGCCCAGCGTCTTCTGGAGTGCCAGCCTGTACTCTTTCAGATAGGGATCACATTCTTAGAGAAATGGAGCTTTGAGCAAATGGAGCTTTAGACAAAAAGTGTATTTTGCTCTTGTGGTTAGGCTTTTGACCTGCCCTTTGCTTCATACTAGGTGAAATCTAAGTCATTTGATTCTTTACTTAAATAATTTATATCTTTGCAAGTGAGTGATATTAACCTGTTGTTTCCAGTACCATAAACTGAGTTTTTCTTTCAAATGCTTGCCTCAATATAACTTCCTGAGCATTGAAGCATGTTTACATATTTGATCTGTTCAATAGTGGATGTTCAATAGTGTTGAGCAATTGAGCCAGTAACCCTCCTAAGTTCAGTTTCCTAGGACGGTTTACTTCCCACAGTGGGCAATTAGTTGTTGCTATGTTCCTTGTCTTCCTGGCATCACTCGGCCCTAATCCCCATTTGTCAGTTATTAATAAATTATGATCTGCTCTCTAATTATTTTGATTCAGAGCCTTTGAAGAAAAAAGCATGTAATCATGGGAAAATAGAAGAGATAAAAACCCTCAGATATTAAATCAATACACGTCTGGATTTTTTACAGTTTTACAAAGTTACATCTATTCCTAACTCATAAGCTTCTGAGATTTACTTTTATTGAGCTTTTTTCTAAAATCAGGGATTGTATATATGATTACAAATGTTTGGTTATCATTATTTTAAAATATAATATTTATGAGATTAAAATGTTTTCATAAAATTTATTTTTCTTATTATAACTTATTAAATTCTGAATCTATACAAGCCTAATCATGTTATAGATGCCAAATATATCAATTTATAAAAGTTATTGCTGCTTGATGTCACCAGGTACATCATGACAATGGTATAAGCATGTCCAGATGTCAAAGAAATAAAATCAAAAGCTAGTGAGGATTTATTAACTCCTATGCACTACTTCTTGAAATCATTGCATTTACTTTGTGATGGGATCAAAAGGATTATATTTATTTAAAGGTATATTTATGGGTTGAGCATTTCATTATGTTTATTTTAGAGATATTAAAGTTTTTCATTTTCTAAAATGTCAACATTAATGGGAAAAATGGACAAACCACTTCAAATGGAGATTGATGCACAGCTCATCTTTAATTCAATAACTTATGAGTTATTTATTTAATTAAGTTATGTAGGAAAGCCACAGAAGGCTTTATTCTCTAAATACTTACTGGCCGGCAGAAGAGAGAAGATATTTACACAATGCCCTATAATTTGTGGCTGAAAGTGTTAAATTCTATGAGAATACTGATATATTGTTTTGATATATTGTTCAAAGGAGAGAATACTTTGGCTAAAGGGATTGAGGAATTTCTTTTTCCTCTATTCATGACAGAAAGTTTGATATAAGACTTCACATGTCAGTAAGGCTTAAATATTGAGAGATAATATGAAGCTTTTTCCAAGCAAATGGAGGATGTGAAAAAGAGTGTAGAGTGAGAGATTCTCTTTCCTCATTCTCAGTCCACGTGCTTTGTATGAAACTGATCCTATTTTCAGTTTCAGTTGTGAGTTCCTATGGTGTTGGTCACAAAGTGTAACTTCTCTATCCTCTCCTTAGTTAAGGTCCCAGTGCTACTGATTGACTTACTCTGTGGAGCTGGGTATCAAGTTTCTGTAACAGCCTGTGCCATTTCAGCTCTGAGAGTGAAGGGTGAGAGCCCTAAAGTCAAATCTGTGTTCAACACAGTGACCATTTCCCCTTAGTGACCCAGCAGTTGCCTGATCTCTTCCAACCTCATGGGCCTCTCCTTCTTAGCTGACTGTGGCTGGATCTTATTCTTCCACCCTACTTTTCAATATCACAGTGTCCCAAGGTTTTATCCAATAACTTCATTTTAATCAATGCCTTTAAATACCATATTTGTTCAACAACATTCTTGAATTATGTCTCAATTGCATAACAGATATTATTTTAAACACCTGGATCTATCAGTACCTGTTCTTTAGACTTAATGTTTTAATATCTGGGAACTTTTCAGCTGCAAGATCAATAATTTCCTTTTAGATTAAGCCACTCTAAATTATGCCTTCTATCATTTGCAAGCAAAGAAATTCAAGACAACAACATATAGTGATAATTCTGGAAAGGTAGTTTGAAGCACATTTTCAATAGTCTTAAACTCCAGCTGCACTCCTCCAGTCATACTTTCATTAGACATTTACCCAGGACCTACATTATAATCTGGATATTCAAGATGAGTACATATCTACTGGGGTGACAGATACATTAAATGGTGAACTAAAACTACTTTAGTGAGAAAATAAAGTTTTAAGGGTAGACAGAAATGGAATTAACCAGGGTTCACAAAGTCAGGAATGACCATGGAGTTGGTGACATTTAATTTGCATGATTTTAGAATGAATACAATTTACTGGGTATACTTGTCCCATGAAGGGAGGAGGATCTACTAAAATTCAATGTATTTTTTAGTGTCAAGCTACCATTAATATTAATTTCTAAGAGATGTTTTATTCATATTTCTGATAGTTTCTAAAGTTTTAAAATGTAAATTCCATTATTTTTAGCAGCAGAAAATCAGAGGCTTCCCACACAAAAGTTCAAAAGTTGAATAATCACAAGTCTTGGGGAAGTTATATCCTAAAGAGCAAAGGCCCTGACGTCAGAGCTGGGTTCATGGTCCAAGCCCTTACTGACTAGTTGTATACAACAATTTATGTTCTGGACACTTTCCAAGAGGAAAAAAGGCACAGATAAAAATCCCTATTATTTTTTATCCTTCTCTAGTAGGACAGACAGACTAAAAATGATGCATGGTGTGCAGAGGAAATAATCAAGTCATCTTTTTAGTATGCTCAATAGAGAGAACAAGATTGAGCAAAGATTTGAAAGAAGAAAGAAGCTATATGGTTCTCTGTGTCAAGGAAGTTTTAGACAGTAAGAAGAGCCAATACCAAAGAATTAAGGCAGGACCATTCTTACAATTTTTAAGAAACAGCAAGAAGATAATTTTATCAGCTATAAATTAGATAAGATCTAGTATTGAGACATCGTGGTGTTGTGAGATATTACTTGTAAAACCTTTAGAACATTGCCTAGTAGGAAATGCTATGTAATTAATGTTAGATAATGTTATACTTATCATTATTATTACCATGTTACTTCCATTAGGCAAAGAAGCTTCTCTGCAGGTTTTAGCGCATACCCTTCATGAATATACTCTGCACAAAGTACTCTTTCAAGAAACTATGATGCTTTGATATCAGATGTAGTCAAGCTCGTTGATGTGTCTAAATTAAATAGCTGCATTAAAAACTCTGGCATAAATATTTTATTTGGCCCCAAATGAGCTTGAAGAAAACTTTCTAAGTTCAAAGGATTTTACCATCAAGCCATTGCTTTGACTAACATAAGAACTGTGCCAGGCATGTAGCAAGAACTCAAATACTTCTTGAATTAATGATTCAGACTAACTGAAAAGTTATCATGAAGGGACAGATTCCAATTGTATTGTAAACTCTTCTTCTATGCCTAACTACTGTAATTGTGTTTTATAAAATTTTGACTACTTATCAGGCTACTAAGTAAGAGTAAAAACATTTATAGAAAGAACACTGCTTTCTTATATCACATGTCCTGGACTTACCTTTGTGTTTATGTGCAATAAGTGTCCAAAAATGTTTGTAATGGATAATTGTGAAGATGTCATTTACAACCTATCTTACTTCAAGGGACTTAAAAGTAAGTACAAAAGGCTAAATTTTAATATTATTTTCTTGAAACAATAAAACCTACCATTTTATACAAATTTACTTGTTTCTCTAATTTCTACATGGTCTGATGATCATAATTATGATAGCCTCTGTTATAGTATTGGCTGACTTCTAAAGAATTTTTGCTTCAGAAAACTGAGACATTTCAAATGGATTGAGTTTCAATTGTTGAATAGAACATAAAGAGAAATAGGATTGAGCAGTTTTATGTCCAGGTACATGATTTGAACATGACCATGACAATCAAAGAGAAGACTGGTTGGCCAGAAAATATAACTTTTTAACAGGCATTAAGCCATTTCTCAAATTAAATTTATCATCTAAGGAACATCATAGCATTAAACTCACATATAAATAGCCTTAAAATGGATGGCAGTGGTGGCATGACTGGAATGACCACTGCAAAGGCACCGACTGGAGAGGGGGAGGTGAGGCCATGGTTATGCGCTCTATGGAGCCAGCAGAAGATGTCAATGGATGGAAACCAACCCCCTTCCAAATTGGCAGGGCAGGAGCCCTGCTCTTCTAGGCACAGCTGCAGCCACCCAACTGTGGATGTAGATCTGGGCATCCCTGTGCTTTGGGGAACCCCAAAAGACTCCCTGCCCCTGTAGGCTCAGACGTGCCTGCTCCTGCTGCCTGGCCTCTTGCTGCTACTGGCACCAGCTCTGATTTCAAAGCAAAGCTGAGGATAAGCTTGGGCACTGTTAAAACCTTGCTGGTGTGTGTGCATTCGGGGCAGTGCTGACATACCAACCCCCTGCTACCTAGATATTGATTAGGGTCCAGGTTCCTTTTTCTCTACAGGCCTTAAGGCTAATTAAGGGGAATATTGTAAAGTATTCAGATGACCTGACAGTTATATAGAAGCCTTCCAGAATTTAACTCAAGTATTTGAACTCACCTGGAAGGACATTATGTTACTTTTGAATCAGACTCTGACTACCACTGAAAAGCAGGCCACCCTGCAAGCAGTACAGAATTTTTGGTACGACTTTTGTATCTCATATAGTTTCAGAGAAGGGGATGAGCCTTATCCCACTGGAAGAACAGCAGTACCACTGGAGGACCCTAAATGCGACCCCAATGATGAAACGGAAGAATGAAAGAGGAAGCACTTTCATGTGTGTATACTGGAGGGGTTACAAAGGACTAGGACTAAGCCTTTCAATTAGTCCAAGCTATTCATGATAGAACAGGGATTAGATGAAAATCCCACTGCCTTCCTGGAAAGGCAAAGAGGGGCCTTGGTAAAGCACATGTCTCTAACTCCTGATTCAGTTGAGGGACAACTGATCCTGAAGGATAAGTTCATTATTCAAGCAGCCCCTGATATCAGGAGGAAGCTGCAGAAACAGGCCATGGCACCAGATAGTACTTTAGAGAACCTCCTGAAAGTGGCCACCACAGTCTTTTACAATAGGAATCAGGAGGAGGCCCAAGAGAGGGAAAGGAGACACAAGAAAAAGGGAGAGGCTCTAACAGCTGCCTTGCAGGCTCACAAATCCCAAAATCCCTTGGATAGACCTGTTAACTGCTACAAATGTGGCAAGCTGTGGCACTTTAGGAAGGACTGTCTGGACAGCAGGAGGAGGCCACTTTGGCCCTGTCCAATTTGCAATGGGGACCACTGAAGAGCAGACTGTCCTTGCAGACAGGTCACTGGGTCCAGCCCAAATGGTCCAGCAGGACTGATGGGCCCTGGGGTACTTCTCCCTGGCTCTGATGGTTCAGAAGTCAAAGGGAGAAAGGTGGACCTCCTCCTGGACACTGGAGCAGGTCTTTCAGTTCTCTCCAATACAGCTCCCCTCTCCTCTCTTAGCAAGATTGTGGAGTGGGGAGGGCATCTCAGGAACACATCTAACCCAATATTTTTCCCAAACCCTTAGTTGTAGTTGGGGAGACCTCTTGCTTACTGTTCTCACCTTTGTTCTGTTCCCCACCTAAAACATTTTTGTCAAGGACTCCTTAATCCTGAACTCCCAAGGGATTATCTACCCCCTCAAAAGAGTTATTTCTCTCTTAAAGTTTAACTGCCCCCATACAAGACTTAATTTTTTTGACCAGGATGAAACAGCTTAGTCACAACATTCTTTTTCAAAATAGTCTACGTTTTAGATTTCTAGTTTTTTTTTTTTTCCTTTTAGCTCCTCTTTGTATAATACTCACACTTGATCCATGCACACTTAACCTCCTTGTAAAATGTGTTTCTTCTTGTCTTGAGGCCATCAAACTCCCAGCAGTCATGCAACGGGAGCCTCAGATGATGGCTCCTTTCTTACCAGGGACCCTTAGATAGGCCTCTGAGAGAGATCTGACTGCTGTTTTCCCCAGAAAAATGCCCCCTATCATATGAAGCAGTTAAGAGTAGTCATTGTCCCTATCCTAATGGCAGTTAGATGTACCTCTTCAGAGGGGGGATTGATGGCAGTGGTGGCCTGTCTGGAGCAGCGGTTGCAAAGAAACTGGTTGTAGTGGAGGAGGCATGGCCTGGGCTGTGTGCTCCATGAAATGAGCATGAGCCAGGAAAAGGTAGAAGCCTCACCACCCCCCTTCCAAGTTGGCAGGGGAGGAGCCCCACCCTCTTAAGTGCAGCTGCAGACACCCAGCCACAGCTGAGGAACCAAGCATTCTTGTGCTCTCAGGGGCCTGAGAAGCCCCCTGCCCCTGTAGGCTCAGAAGGGCCTGTTACCACTGCCTGGCCTCTCCCTGCTCCTGGTGCCCACTCTGATTTTGGAGCAAAGTTGAGGATGACCCTGGGTGCTGTTGTGACCCAGGCAGATGTGTGCACACTTGGGGTGGTGCTGACAAAGCAGTCCCCTGTCACCTTGGCTCCCTCTGGACTTTGGGCACCTATGAGCACAGGAGAGAGTTGAGGGAAATCTGAGAGTGGCTCAGCATGGGCCTGCAGGAACCCCTCGGCATGAACAGCCTGGGTGCTGTGGACAGCATATTGATGGTGGCAGGAGGCAGACAGGATCCTGGACAGAAGACAGTGGCTCCCCAGTGAAGCCTCACCTTCAAGCCAGGGATGGCCTGAAGCCTGGGGGCTAAGCTGTCACTTCTGTGGTCCAGAGTGAGAAGTTATGGTGCTTTCTCTCGCCTGCCTATGGCTGCCCATAGTCCACTCAACACACACTTTCTTCCTTTGGAAGCCCATAAAAACCCTGGACTCAGCCACACTGGGGAGACAACAGGACTCCCTGCCTGCAAATAGGAGCTACCCACTCTGGGTCTATTCTCCACTAAGGGCTTCAGATATTGGGACAACATGCCTGCAGATAGGAGCTACACACTCTGGGTCTCCTCTCCTGAGAGCTGCACTCACTGGGATGATCTACCTGCAGAAAGGAGCTACCCATTTTGGGTCTCCTTAAAGCTGTACTGTTACTCAATAAAGCACCCCTTAACCTTGCTCATTCTACAGTTGTCCATGTACCTCATTCTTCCTGAGCATGAGATAAGAACTTCTGACACACTGAGTGGTGAGAGTGGAAGAGCTGTAACAAACAGGGCTAAAACACACCTCTCAACTACACTCACCATATTGCTGGCAATGAGAAGGAGAGAAGAGTGGCAACCCTTTGGGGAGTCCAGACCTAGGGGTGCTCCGAGTCAGGAATGTGACACCCTCTTTGGGGCTTTGCAGTTTCTGGCATTTCCAAGTTTCCAGGCATCACCACATTCCCCTCATCCAGACATGGTGCCCACAGTGAAAGCTACTTGCAATGCATCTGATTCAGCTGCAGCTGGCACTAATTAAGTACTTGTGCTGGTACCAGGAGCAACCCACCCCTCCACAGCAGGCAGCGTGCCAGGCTGTGTGCTCAGTGGCCAGACACTGTGCTCACTCACTCATGCACCCCTCACTGCTCCATGCCTGGCTTGCCCTTTGCAATTGTGGGATTCAGGCTGGTAACACAAGATGAGTGCAGCCTGCCAGGGCGAGTGGGCAGAACAAGCCTAACAGGCCTGAGCAAAACTCGGGCAAAGGTGCCCCGGCCACAGAGGCTTCTGCCTGGAAAAGCAACACCCTAAGAATCCTGTGACAAAATCATATATAAGGCCAAGCAGCATAACAGAATTATTCTTCCTCTTCAGAAGATATTTTTGGCTTTTTTGTTTCCTGTTTTTAAAATTACCAAAAAGTTTTAAGTGTTTTGTTTATATGCAAGAACATGTGCAAACAAGGGTGGAAAAGTACATGTGTGCAATGTCTATGTTTTTACTTCTAATTGTGTATGTGGACTTAATTTAATACAAAAAGTGAAGTTCTGCATGCTTGAAATTTAATTAAATTCAGGATCACATAATAAATCAGTGATCAGAAACATAGTATTAAAAAATATTCTTTAATCCCATAATGAAGGTTGTATTGAGAAAGGTTCAAAAAAGAGATTGCTTCTATAAACTAAAAGATGTTTTCCTTTGTATGTCTATACCACTAAATCTTGTTACTTTAAGCTTTTCATCAGCCTCTGAACTATTCAGTAGTTAATTTTCAGAATTTAGACTGTCTGAAATAAGGACACAGATAAATAAAAAAGTCAATTTTATATCAATAATCATATTTAAAGTATTAAAAAGAGGAAAAAATAAAGTGAAAAACTTTCTCAAACATTTAACTGGAAAACAGTGAAAATATTCATTGGTGAAAGACTGGTCAATTAAACATTTACAAATCTGTAAAACAGTAAATATAAGAGATAAACTCTACAAAATTAGGACAAAAGAAAGTTATCAATGCCCAATGTCATTAGTGATAAAAGAGACAGATTAAAGGGCAATTTCAATATGCTGTGCATATAAAGAGGCTTAATTTATTTCCATCCTAAGATGATTAGCTCATAGTTTGTGGAAGGCATATCAATTGTTTTATAATCCTGTAAGAAACATTTAAAGGTTAATGGGAAACAGTGAAGAGAGTCTGAACCCTGCAGAAAATACCCCATAGATTACTTAACACATTTAAAAAGGAAGATCACCCACATTCTAAAATTGTCAAGAATTCTAACATGTTATACTTCTTTGCCATTTTGTTAAATAGGATTTTTCCTTCAAGATGGATACTTTACATTATTTTAAATTGTGTCTAGGTAGGAAGATTCCAAAAGATTTCTGCGTAATCAATTTAAGCCTGAAAAGATTAAAAAGTCTCTATATTTGATTTATTTTTCATCCTTGAGCATATTTTAGAATTTTAAAAGTTAATATTTTTTCTTTGAAATAGATTAGTTTCACAATACCCAGTGTGTCATCATTTGCACTTTTTTTGTCTAAATAAAAATACAAATTTTCAGTGAATATGGATCTTCAAGATATATTTCCTCTTGGACCCAAATCATAAAATAAATTGCCAATGAATATTACATGCAAGTGATATTAATATTTTGCAATGTATCAAAATAAAATTAACTTATTTAACCAATGATGAGTCTAATTATTTTTACTTAAATGATATGTTACCTAAGAGCAAATATCTGGGTTATCATATCATATTCCAGATATTAGAAAGTAATAAGGGTAATTTCAAAGTGAGATGGTAGTCATGTGTGTGTGTGTGTGTGCATGTGTGTGTGTGTGAGAGAGAGAGAAAGAAAAAAAATCAATCATGTTTTAGCACAGAGAGACGGGAGCAACATATATAATCCTATATTTTTACATCTTTCCTAGGACAAGCTTTTTAAAATAATTTGCTATTACTCAAATATAGTTTCCCAAATTTATGTTAGGTTTTGGCCACATTTCTTCATTTAGTTTTCCATTTATTTAACAAATCTTTACTGAGTTAATTCAGGACAATCTAGGTACTGCAGGGTGAGTTATATTTAATGGGTCCAAATAAAAATTACAAAGTTTATTGCATTAAGTGAGATAGAAAAAGTCTTTCAAGAATCATATCATTTAGCTTTTAGTTATATTTATATAATAAAATATAAAGTAGTTTGTCCATGAAGAGTACAATACAATGGCCAAAGATGTTTCTATCACATGACAAATGCCCCCTGAAACTCAAGAAAATACATCCAACAAATAAAGTAATTAAAATTTCATGCAAAAAGTTGGTTTCTAAAAAACTATAAGCCTCAGATTCGTTTTTGGCGAAATGTGCTGTCTTTTCAACTGCAAATTCCTAGTGTCAGCATCTTAAACTATGTTGTGAAATTAAATTGGATTAGGAAAGAATTTTAATATGAATGAACAATGTACTAATTGCTAAGATGTTGCTGTTTTTAAAAGTAATTACACTTTCATTAGACAAAATGTTCAAAAATTTTTTTACCAAGCTTTGGATTTGGCAGAAAATTAAGCTATGTGTTTTGAGTACATACCTGATTCTAGTACAAATGAGACATTATACTAAAATTTCATTGTTCTTGAAGAGCAATTTCAGGTATATATAGAATTTGTGTGTGTGTGTGTGAGAGAGAGAGAGAGAGAGAAAGAGAGAGAGAGAGAGAGATGGTTAGGCTTTGTGTCCCCACCCAAATCTCATCTTGCATTATAATCCCCATAATCCCCACATGTCAAGGGAGAGACCAGGTGGAGGTAATTGGATCATGCGAGCGGTTTTCCACATGCTGTTCTCATGATAGTAAGATTGTTCTCAGGAGATCTAATGGTTTTTTAAGGGGCTCTTACCCCTTGGTTCCTCCCCTTTCAGCACTTCTCCTTCCTGTTGCCTTGTGAACAGGTGTCTTCCTCCATGATTATGAGTTTCCTGAGACCACCCCCGCCATGTGGAACTATGACTCAATTAAACCACTTTTCTTTATAAATTACCCAGTCTTGAACAGTTCTTCATAGCAGTGTGAGAACCGATACAAAGTGTATGGGTGACTTTGTAGGAATGTGCGCATGTATGCACTAAAATGATACTATCCTTCGGTTACCAAATAGTAAGTAGATTAAAAGTTCTTTCAAACATTTTATCTAATGTGAAAGATGCCACATAAGGGTAAGTAAGAATCCATAGTAAAATGTCACCAGTAAATTCACTGTGCTAAGTCTACAACAACATATTTCTTATATTTGATGTGTATTCTTTAATCAATTCTCAAAAACACAGATTTATTGGATTCTAGACCTTGGTTCTTTTTTTTCCATTTTTATTCATTTCTCCTAAGTGTGCACACAACAAATACAGAATCTTCTTATAACCTCCATGGCTATAAATATAACTAATGTTTATTTAATTTATTAGAAAGGAAATCACTAACTCTTATCTCAGTCAGAAGTAAAGAAATGGCATTACAAACCAGCTCCACAAAGGCATCATCTATACTTTGGGGTAGAAAAGACACATTGTCACATGGTAGTTTTCCTACTAGTTACAATTCATGCAACTTGATTATACTATGGGATCAAAATCTGACAAGACTGATGAAATCAGCTTATCTTCCAGAAAGCAGGGATATAGGTTGTGCATTCTCCCCAGGTGACTTCAGAGAGATGAAATCAGTGGGGCACTAGATAGCTATCCCCCTGGCTGGGATGGGCTTAATTGTCCTCAACAGAACACAAACTGTCCCCTAGGCTAGAAATTCTAAAAATACGTAAATGCTAATCTAACATTAAAAGTAAGCAATGAATTACTGCATATATTCTTAAGAAAACTTCAAACACTCAAATAAATAAGGACCAGAAGTAATAGAATTTTCATATACAATGAGGAAATGTTCAAAATAATTTGCAATATTTTATAAAAATAAACTGTTACTTCTGTAATTTAAGGATATAATCAAAAATCTTTTCAGAGCACAATATGCAGCACATTGAAAAGTGCCCAATTCTGTATATTTATGAGTTGAATAGGTGCTGAAGAGTCAACAGTAAATGAGTAGAACAGTAACAAAATCAATATGAACATTGATTTCCTGGCTTTTTTTGGACTTTATGGTACATTTTCACTTTTTTTTGCTCAGAAATAAATATTTCCATGAAGACTTTCATTAAGTTTTCTATAATGATCTAACACCAAAATATATTTTCAAATGGACAGCTCCCATTACTAAATATTCCTTCTAATAATGGCCTGGATTTTAAAAATACATGAAACTATGTTTATTGTAGGAAAACAGCATACTCTTGTTTTATATAGTTTGTTTTATTCTACTTTATTGCATTTTATTTTATTTTTAAGGAGGTTGATTATGCTCAGCCCAATATCAGAAAACACCTAGAATAGCTATTGTTAAGACTTTATCTCTTTTTGGTATAAAATGAAAAATGTAGATATGTAATATATTATATATTCATGTATCTATTTAGATAATATTTAATACAATTCACTTCAAATCAGTATATATCATGATTGAAGCATTCAGGTTGAAATCACTTAGAAGCTGAAAATAAAAGTGGTCAGTGAAAATGTCTGGTCATTTTCCAAGTAGCTTGTTTGCCATAATTTCTGCTTTGTATACACCACCCTGTTAGGATAGAATGCTGACTAAATAGAATTATGTCTTATTCCTCAAAAATATACTTGGTACAGAGATAGCTTTTCCCAAATACTAATTAAACTTGAAGCAGGCAACCATATACAATTTTGAGAGATAAAAAAATTTCAGATTAAAAAATATGTATCATATAAAGAGATACAGCTATATTAATCGAATAAACAATACCACATCAATACAGCTCTTGTGAAGAGAGCATACCTAAAAAGAGAAATTGTGGGCTTAAAAAATATCAATAATATGAACAAGATAAGGCTCAGGAATTGCGTCATGTATTGAGATTATCTGCTGATATATCGCTTGCCTGATTTGTTTTGGGATGTGCTCAACAGCCAAATGGTCAGATCAAGGTGAGGAAAAGATCAGCTGCAAAACTTCAGAATCACAGCTTCCTCTCTTACCTTCCACTGAGGAGGACGCCGATAACCACTGCCAACAAAATGACTCCCACTGTCACAGACACAGCAATTATAGGAATCTGGCTTTGATCGCTGGATGCTGCAACTGCTGATAGGAGATACAGAAAATGGAGCTTGTGGTTAAAGTGATCACATGCATTCAAAATAAAAGCTGCTTAATAGACAGTAATCAATTCATGATTTAAGCAATTTACCCACACTTAGCTGAGATTTCCCCTAATATCCTTTCTTAAAAGTGTGTAATTGAAAAGTCATCTTTAATAGAAAATATTTACTTTCCAAATAGAGATTTGAGAGCATCACTAAGTCACTGATTATTTCCTTGTCATAATAAAAAATGAATGCATGTTGTTTGCATAGTATTCGTCTAGGGGCCTTAGGTCTGTGAATTAAAATGGAACTCCTTTATTGACTTCAAACACCTTAATCTAAATAGGAGGTGCCAGGTATATAAGATTTGACATTTTTAGAGTTTGTATTCTGCTGTTCTCTAGAAAAGAATCTGATGAACCCAGATGGGATTTTTTTTCCCCACAGACATTGGAGACATTGATGACCAAAATAATGTGACTATGACCTCATTGAAGTAAAATATAATATCACTATTCTGAATATTATTATAAAAATACAATGTAAAGCACAATATAACCAGTAAGTATATTTCATAAATAAATTCACTTTTTGAAAAATATGAAGGTAAACATTTAGAAGTATAGAAACCTATCTTACGATTGGATACATTTACATCACCTACTCTTTATATACATAGATTTAGATGAAACATTTTAGATTTTAGCATAAAATTCCCATTATAAGAGGAATATGAACATGATTAGGTAGTTGTACTTAAATAAGCAAATAAATTTTATTTTTGTGCTGATAACTAATCTTGATTAAAATAAAACGCCTATAGGGCAAAATAAATTGTACTAATGTTTATGAGAATCTCTCCATAGAATATCTAGCATGCTTCTTGTTTAATGACATGATCAATTTGATAACTTCAAAGTAGCACTAGTTCAGCTTCATGGTATCAAATATTGTCATAGAAATTAATAACAATCTGTGTTTTGTTTTTCACAACCCCATACCAGATGTTGGCCTACCAAGAGATTTGGATCTCCAGACACCTCCCTTTCTATTTTAGTCACATTGTTCTTGATTCTTTCTACCAAAACTAAGTGATTTGCTGAGGACCCTCTTGCACTGATCTACTTTCAAATATTCTAGACCAGTATTTAGATCCCAATATTATTAACAGCTGTTTTGAGTAAAACTATTATTTTCAATGTAAGTCAGTGCTCTTACCTTCTCTCTTTTTGCATAATATATACAATAGTATTACCCTGTTTTCTCCTAGTCTCTGACGCTAAGGTCTATGGTAAGAAATTTAGTTATTGGCTACAGTATAAATGAGGTAGGAAAAAACTACCCCCAGAGTCGCTAGTACCCTTTCCCCAAGGTCTGCTTTATTAATCTCTAAACTCATATTATTTCTACCACTACTTTTTTTCTCTCTTTCTCCTTCTTTTTTTGGCAGAGGTCACTGTTTCTAGAGAAACCCATGCAGACTTCACTCAGAAACTCAATGTTACTTGAGTGAGCTGCAACTGCTGCTTGAATGCCTTAATTCTCTAATTAATTTCCTAGAAAAATCATCCCCGTAATGAGACGTCTTCATTTGCTCCGTGTATTAATCCATTCCCACTTCCCACATTTGAGAAATGCTAAACTTTCAAAGATCTCCCTCTGGGAGAGGGTTTTGCTGCCTTATAAACTACTCTGCTGCTTACAAGCCTAAGCAGATATCACCTTTAGGGAGAAATAAATCTTTATATCTAAACTTACTAGGGTTAGTTCAATCCAAATTGGAAAATAGGTCCAGCATTTACTACACATATGGGTCAAGAAAATTACTTAACCTTTTAAAGTCCCATTTGCATAATCTTTAAATACGGATAATTTCCTTTGATCATTATATTTCTGTTAAGATTCAAGATAATACACATAATGCACTTAGCATAGAGCTTCAACTACTGACAGCCTTAAATAAATAGTAAATATCACTTATACTTATTATCTCCTGCTTTATTTACCATTCTTATATTTCCTATTTGTCAGCATCTTGACAGAGGTATCTGAAACCAGCCTTATCTAAGAACCAACATTTTAAAATTCTCTCTGAAATTTTTTATTCTTCTGCCTTTGAATTCCACAGACGATGATATTTGCCACATGCAATGAGTGCTTCTCTATTTAACTTACCCTCCACCATTGTAAGGCGTTTGACTTAAACGTATACCTTAAACTTGAAACTCTCCTCCTCTTGGTTTCTATGGCATCAGACAAGCTGTTTTACTCTGTCCGTCTCTATGAAGCACTGCTTTGTCGGTTCTGATGGCTTCATATTCTCTTCCCACAGCAATGTATGAATGATTCTTCATGAACGCTCACTCCTGACCCTTCTCACTTCTCTCCATTTCTTTCTGTATTTTTGTTTTTTATCCTCCCCTTCTTTCTCCCTCTTTCTGATACTTCTTCCTTCATGGTGTCAATTAACAACTATCAGGGTGACAAATTTATATCTCCAACCCTTATATCTCTCCAAAGAATCCTTTCATTTTTTAGAACAAACTGTTTAGCCCTTTGTTTGGATTTTATTGTTACATAAAAATTAACATGTTTAAAATTGGCCCTTATACCACATCTATCCCCAAAGGCATTAACAAAAACATATATCAGCAAATAAACGTATCATTAATCAAACAAAAAAATCAAACTGGTTTGCTCTCTTTCTGGTTTCTTTGAACTGTTACCAAATCTTTCTTAACTTCTGCTTGCTCATTAATTATCAGATACTCTTGTGTTTCTTTTATGTTTCTCCCCATACATCAATTATTTTTATCCATCGCTCACCTATTTGATTCAAATCTGTATAATGAAAATGGTGGAATATGGTTCATAGCGTTTTAACTGTTCTCTCAGCCTTCTATGTACTCAAATTAAATATCTAAAATATCATTTTTATGATGTTTCCCTGATCGAAAACTTTAGAGAGTCCTACTACCTTTGGAAGAAAATTCTCAAATGCTCAATCTAGCATTCAGAAGCCCTTCTAATCTAAGTCTGATAATTATTCCCACTCTTAATGTGCCAGTTTGGGAACTCTCACAGATACAGTTTTGGAGGAAGAGTCCACAATTACTCAGAAATAAGGGTAAAAACAGAGTAACTTCAGATTGGCCAAAGTATTAAATTTGAGAAAAAATATAAAATTTTGGTAGTGTCAAATCCTTCATTTTTAGTGATTTCCAAGACCTAAATTAACAATGTGCTAAAGTAGTGCACCTCTGTGTAGAAAAATATATTGCATAAAAATAATTGCTAATAACATTCAAAAGACTGTTAATATGCTAAGTTAATACATTTTATGAACATATTTTATAAGTAACGTCAAATCGCAAACATTAATATTCTATGTGTTTATCTAATGTCCTCTGAAATCAGATCATTTTTGTATAAAAAGCAATCAGAGCCTATTTTGTGAGGAAGAATTTAAAGAATATATTTTTGTTTATTATTTTAATTTAATTTATTTATATAATTTTATTATTATTATTTTAAATTTATAATATTTTCTAAAGTCCTTGATGGGTTTTACATTTTCTTTTTTTTGTGGAGACAGGGTCTCACTTCGTCACCCAGGCTGGAGTGTAGTGGCATGATCTCGGTTCATTGCAACCTCTGCTGCCAGGGCTCATGTGATCCTCCCACCTCAACCTTCCGAGTAGCTGGGACTACAGGCCTGCACCACCACCTATGGCTAATTTTTGCATTTTTTTGTTGTTGTTTTTATTGTGAAGGGGTTTCACCATTTAGCCCAGGCTGGTCTGAAACTTCTGAGCTCAAGCGATTCTCCCACCATAACCTCAGGTTTTAATTATTAACTGTTTCACATGCATGAATTAATTAGTGAGCTATTTCTAATAAGAAATGATTCATCAAGATTTTTGAATTGTTTATTCTTTTGTTGGACCTGAGGGCATTAATGATATCATTAATTATATTAACTCAGGTGAAAATAAATAATTTACAGGGTACTGTCAATGCCTTTATGCTTGTTGGTTTGTTTAGGAGTGAGAAAAAAATATTTAGGTCAAGTAGGAGATATGGTAATCATGTTAGCATATTGTTAAAATTTTAATCTTTAAGATATATACCTTTAGTTATGCATGTTTCTTATTTTCTTATGTTTAAGAAAATTAGTTTATTAATGATGCTGTTTTGGAAAAATAGCTGGGAAATATCATGGGAACACTTAAAAGAAAATATTGAAGCAATGTAACACATTATGGTGAAAGGTCATCAATTATAAAAATTAATATTCTGACAAATCTACAAGAAAAAAAGAAACAACCCCATCAAAAAGTGGGCGAAGGACATGAACAGACACTTCTCAAAAGAAGACATTTATGCAGCCAAAAAACACATGAAAAAATGCTCACCATCACTGGCCATCAGAGAAATGCAAATCAAAACCACAATGAGATACCATCTCACAGCAGTTAGAATGGCGATCATTAAAAAGTCAGGAAACAACAGGTGCTGGAGAGGATGTGGAGAAATAGGAACACTTTTACACTGTTGGGGGGACTGTAAACTAGTTCAACCATTGTGGAAGTCAGTGTGGCGATTCCTCAGGGATCTAGGACTAGAAATACCATTTGACCCAGCCATCCCATTACTGGGTATATACCCAAAGGACTATAAATCATGCTGCTATAAAGACACATGCACACATATGTTTATTAAGGCATTATTAACAATAGCAAAGACTTGAACCAACCCAAATTTCCAACAATGATAGACTGGATTAAGAAAATGTGGCACATATACACCATGGAATACTATGCAGCCGTAAAAAAGGATGAGTTCATGTCCTTTGTAGGGACATGGATGAAATTGGAAATCATCATTCTCAGTAAACTATCACAAAAACAAAAAACCAAACACCACATATTCTCACTCATAGGTGGGAATTGAACAATGAGAACACATGGACATAGGAAGGGGAACATCACACTCTAGGGACTGTTGTGGGGTGGGGGGAGGGGGGAGGGATAGCATTGGGAGATATACCTAATGCTAGATGACGAGTTAGTGGGTGCAGCGCACCAGCATGGCACATGTATACATATGTAACTAACCTGCACATTGTGCACATGTACCCTAAAACTTAAAGTATAATAATAAATAAATAAATAAATAAATAAAAGAGCTTTGTAAGCTGGAAAAAAGTAATATTCTTTAGTAAATAATAATGTTTCTTAAAAAAATCATTATACATTTGCATCATGCCTGGAAATTTTAAGGCAGCATATACTGAGAAGTCACATTTTTAACTTCACTTTGCTTCCCACACTCCTGGTTGTAGACCCATATTACGTGGCTATTCTCTAGACTTTATTGCCTCAGCTATATGTGTGAAGAGTTCATCATTGAAGGTTAAAATAATTGCAAGAGCCAGATTATAAGGCTACAGGTCAGAGTAAGAATTTGGGATCCTTCTCTCACAGCAATAGGTATCTATAAACTTTCTTAATCAGGGTAACTTAATCAAAGGCATAATTTTTAATAAGTAATGTAAGTATGTAGAATCAGTGGAAACATTAAAAACAGTATGGTAGGCAAATAAGTGCATGAAAAGATGTTGAACGTAATTAGCTAACAGTGATTTTCAAAATAATGAGATATCACTACCCACTTATTCAAAATGACTGACAAATAAGTAAATAAATAATGACAATTCCAAATGCTGACAAGGATGTAAAGAAACCAGATCAATCATCCATTGCTGGTGGAAACGGAAAATGATACAGCCGTTTTGGAAAACATGTTGGCAGTTTCTTACAAAATTAGATATACAATTACTGTACAATCCAGTGTTGTACTTTTGGAAATTCATCCTAGGGAAATGAAAACTTACTTTGACATAAAAATCTGTATACAAATGTTTACAGTATCTTTATTTGTGATAGCAAAAACTGTAATCAGCCCTGACATCCTTCAACAAATTAATGGTGGTTAAACAAATTGTGGCACATACATATTATGGAATATTATTCAGTAATAAAAATAAACAAACTTGATATACACCACAATCTGGATCAATCTGCAGGGAATCATGCTAAGTGAAAAAAGCCAATTCCAAATTAAAAAGCAAGTACTGCATGTTTCTATTTATAAAACATTTTTGAAATTTGAAAACGTTATACATAAACAGCAGATGAATGGTTTCCAGGGCTTAGTGATAACACATTTGTTCTTAAAGGCAGTGGGTGTGCTTATAAAAAAGCAACACAAGGGATCTTTACGGTATTGGGATTGTTTGATGACTTGAAGTCGGTGGTAGATACACAAACTTGTACAAGTGACCAAGTGGCGTAGAATCTAATACACATACATATCCACATACACATTTACAAAGGAATACAAGAAAACGGGATTAAGATCTGTGGATTGATTGCATCAATGTCAAATGTTCTGGTTGTGATATTATACTATGGTTCTGTAAAATATTACCATGGTGAAAACTAGGTAAAGTGTATAAGAGTGGTCTGTATTGCTGTTACAATTACATGCAAATCCACAATTATCTCAATACAATTTTTAATAAAAAACACAATATCATTATTTCCTCATTCAGACTACACAGATTTGAGACAAATAGATATAGTTGGATAAAAGGAAGTGATGCATTTTTAAAAATTAAAAGAATCACAAATGTGATTGATAAATCTTGGGCATGTAAAGGTTAAGATAGATTCCGTTACAGTCTCAAAGCTTCAAGATAAATTATGTTAAAAGAAACCAGAAAAGGGTCTAACGAGTTTGGCTGAATGGTTTTATTCATGGTAAGTTTCTTTGTTGATACATTGTTTTGTTTTGTTTTGTTTTGTCACTGCTGTTGAGAATGGGGGTAATGTAAAAAATCAATTTTAAATATATTATTTTTATGCACGATAAAATTAAAATGAAGAAGTTAACAGTTATAAGACATAAACTAAAGCATGGAAGAGGAAGAATAATTGGAGATTTTCTACCCAAATCTTCATATTAAATAGTTTTTCTAAAAAAAAGTTTTGCGTTTCCTGTTGGTACTACTGTTTGCATTTCTCTTTAGGGCTATATTTTGACTTACAAGATAATGTCAATGAAAAATAAAAGCGCTCATAACATTTTAACTTTTTGTTGACAAATGATGGAAATGTAATATAAATTAGTAAAAATAAATTATATAAAAACGCCAAAAAGTGTCAACGTTTCATTATTTGTATCATCCTTATGAATTGAACAGGCAATTGGAAAATTCGTTTTAAAAAGTATACTCAGGGAAATTTTAAAATAACTTCCTATTCTTACATACCTGACTGATAAAATCAATTTTTCTTAGTACAGATGGCTTATTAAAGCCAGAACTCTTTAACTATGACTTACCAAATAAAAATCACTGATAGCTTAACGAGGAAAAATACAAATATGTTGGGAAATAATAAATGTACATAAAGAATGAAATTATGATATGAAGTAAATAATTGCCCAGTAAAATAATTAATGTGGATTTCAGAAAATACTACAAAAATACAATACAGAAGTTCTGGAAAAAAGTATTAATTTAATTATCATTGTGTATCTTCTTTGATTCTTTATTAGACAATAGGCCTTGAGAAAGAAGGGATTATTCCTTAGAATTATTTGAGTCACTTACAGCATCTTGAGCTAAAAAGAAACCCTTTGATGGCTAGAAATTAAATAAAATCAATTTTAAAATAATAAGCAAAATTAGGCTGGGCACGGTGGCTGACGCCCGTAATCCCAGCACTTTGGGAGGCCAAGGCGAGCAGATCACCTAGGGTTGGGAGTTTGAGACCAGACTGACCAATATGGAGAAACCTCGTCTCTATTAAAAATGCAGACTTAGCCAGGAGTGGTGGTGCATGCCTGTGATCCCAGCTGCTTGAGAGGCTGAGTCAGGAGAATCGCTTGAACTCAGGAGGTGGAGGTTGTGGTGAGCCAAGATAGCTCCATTGCACTCCAGTCTGGGCCATAGAGTGAGACTCTCTCAATATAAATAAATAAACAAGCAAAACTATTACTCTAAAATGCTCTTTGAAACAAATATTCCATATTTTAGAATTAAACACGGTATATTCCTTTTGTCTGGAGAGAAGTTTCCATGTGTTACTCATGCTGATTTCTTCAGGGCCTAGCAAAGCCTAATATGTTATAGGTGTTCAATAAACTATTGTTGTTGAATTATATTCAGAAAATATTATACATAAAGATCAAAAGGGAATTGATATCTAATAGATACTCTCTACAAATAATACATCCATTCTTTAAAAAGTTTTTAAATATATTTACACATATATGAGTAGAAAGTAAGATTTTACTCGTAGCTAGGAGGCAGTATGATATTGAAGTATTTTCTTTAGCTATTAAAAATAATGCTACAATCTACTTCAGTAATAAAAAAACAGTGGGAGATATTTCTTTTTCTCTAGAAATTATATAGGAAAAGTTTTAAAAGTAGCTTATTTCAGGTAAAACTTTGTAAAAGTAAACAGGAAATGATTAAGTATTAGTCCTCTAAGTCATCTGATTGAGTTTTGGTGTGCCTGGTAGCTACCATTTAATACATATGTAAATGATAGAATATTGAAAAGCCTGAAGAAAAACCAGTTGCTGAACGTGCCAACATCCTAAAACTGAGTAGAATTTACAGTTGTTTTTTTAAATGGGATTTTTCATTGGTATAGTTATCAAAGCACTCAAGCATAGTTTGAGATTTCATTTATGGCTTTGTTCCCAGAGTTGGTAGACCACATAAGCAATATTTATTACTAATTGTACCTAAATAGAATCAAGTCTTGTTAAGATGGCTAACTTATATAGCATACCTTTTTTCCTACATCCCTTTTAGTTTCAAGGTGCAGGATTAAACAATCCATTACTAATATTATGAGAATTTTCAGACTAATATCACATGTTCCTATTAAATCTAGTAAGAAAAGAAAATTTTCTGAATAGCATTAGAAGTTCAAATTTCAGTAGCTTCAGTTAAACTTCACTCATGGATTTTCCTTTGCGTAGAAAACAAATTTATAATTTTTTACAATAGCACCCTTTTCTTTATAAAATTCAGTGAAACAACACTTAGAAAGCTATTTTAAAGGAATAAAAAATATTTTTAAATAATTCACTTAAGTATGCTTTAAAAAGAAGATCTTGATTTTCAAAGGGGATGTATAATATAGTTTTATTCACATTTTAATTTAATAACTCTTCTGATTCTTACAAAGTAAATTCATAACTAAATTATCATTTCATTGATTTTTGAAAAAAGGAAACATGCATTTTATTTTCTTTATTTTAAAATTACGAATTCTTATGTAACTTGGCTTAAAGCAAATACACACACACACAGACACACATATATACTTCTGACATTTCACAATACTGTGTATTTCCTCACAAATAACTTTAATAGCGTCTATTTCTGTCTTCGAATTCTTCTTTCAATGTGTTTAGGGCAAGTAAGTAACGTAAATATTTTGTTGAAATTAAAGGAAAATATTTTACGCTATTTTATAGAGAAAAAAGTGATTCAAAAAGGGTGCTCCAAAAAATATTCCCAGATTCTCCACTTAAAGACAGTGCCAGAGATTTAATATATTTTATGAGATCAGATTAGTTCCTGAGAGCACCATTTTCTTGCCAAACTCACTGCTAAAGAAAGCTCCCTGTGGAATTTTCAAAGAAAGACTAAACCTAGTAGCCTAGTTCAATAAAACAACTAAAAAAGTAAATGGGAATAATTCAATAAAGTATGGCAGCAGTAGAAAGAAAGTCTTTAAAAGCAAGTTTAAACATTTTTAAAGTATCTCTTGAAGTACCATTTCCCAGAAGACTGAATGCAATGAGGAGCACGGACCAACGTGTTAACCTGCCGACCTACCATAATAGCATGACAGATGCTTCCTACCTGAAGGGGTCATGCCTGGGAGAGAGAGAGGGAGAGTGAGACTGACAGAGTGCCCAGGGAGGGTATTGATCCACTGACTCTTTTCTGGTAACCATTACTGAGACATGAGTTGACAGTAATTAAAATGACTTACACACTGGGGTGGTTTCAAACTCAAATCTTCGACTGAAGACACCATAGCCTGCTGCTGTACGTGCTCGAATTTGGAAGACATAAACTGAAGCTGGTTTCAAGCCCTCTGCAGTAATAGTTGTCTCTTTAGATTTGATAATCGTGTAGCTGGTCTCTTGGTCCTTGGGATGCGCATGCATATACAATAAAAAAGACAGCATATAAATTACTAATGACAGCAAAATTTAGAATCATAGATCAGAAAATGAATCAGAAACCAAAGGACTCTATTAGTACAAATATAACATTTTAGAAAAAAATTCTACACATCCTAGGTGTGCTATTTACATAGAATATTAAAGTCTTTTCTAGAACTCAGGGTGGTGGGTGACATACTGTCCACCTATCCGGAATACATGTCTTCGGCAGTAATACATTTCTAAAACTTTGAAAACATAATGTTGTAGGAGACTGATTATTTTACAGACTCTATTTTAGTATTGTTATTTTTGTGCTTTTTTTCCCTCCAATATAGTTAATCGGAGCATGTCTAACATACTGCCTATTCATACAGAAAGTTAACAACATCTCCCATTCTGTGAGGTAAGACTTATGCTTTAACTCATTAGTGAATTCAATTTCTAATTGTATTTAGTTCTTAAGGTAAGAAATTAGTACTTCACTGGTGAAATTTAATTTCAATTCACTAAGTCTAAATAGAAAGCATTAAAGAAAAATGCAGATAAGCAAAGCGTTTTTATTTATCTTTGAAAATGTCCTGATTTGGAGGGGCTAGGTTAATGGAGATGTACTAGGAAAAAAATTACTGGAAAGATAGTTTTGGGAACTGAAACAAAGAGGAACTTTTTATTTTGATGCCAACAAAAGTTTAGACTAACCATCCATAGCTCCTCATTATCTCTGTGAAGTTACCACACCAACTTTACCATGGATACAGAAATCACATGCTCAAATATAACGGGTCCATTTTTGCTTTTATATTCAGTTTCCTTATCAGTAAAACTGGGTAGAGACTTGCTTGGGTTTCCTCACAGAGATGTTGTAAAAATATAACAGGTAACATATGTGAAAACAGCTAATAAACTACAATATATGTTTTAATTTACATAATTATTTTAAATATTTGTAATTCTTTCTTATATGTAATGTCAAAGTTAACTACCACTAATACTATCTAAAATATACAATCTATAAACATTTTTCTTTTAAAGCAATTTACCATTCCTTTTGTGATATGTTTAAACATATAAAATTATCTTAGAGTTAAGTAGGTCCAAAATTCTCTCTAAATAGGTATGGTATAATTTATAAGCCAAATAGCACATTTTCTGATTCATCCTAGGCAAATGATTGATCTTTAATTTTTTAAACTGCAAATTAATTTAATTATCTAAACTTTCATATATTTAGGAAATTTTATTAAATTTGAGCCAAGGATTCAAAGTAGGTAATTAAATCTTGTAAAACTTTACCTAATAATACCAGAAAATTTCTTCATTGACAAACGTGTATTGCTCTTCCATTATCCACTCTATTACCCCTTCTGTATGCTAGGATCATAGCAGTAAAAAGCAAATAATTTCTTAATGTGTTCCTTTTAACAATTGTAAACAGCTTCTATAAACTATGAGAGTTACTTTTTCTGAGAATGCACAGGTTCTTGATGGAATAAACCTGATAATATTATTTATTATTTCTCCATATTATTGAAAAATATTATTTTCCCATATTGTTTAAAAGCAATATTTCTCAATAATATTCAACTTTCCAGTCTGGCTATGATTGCAGTAGTAACTCTCAGTAAGTAAGTTAAATGTCTGTTTGCTGATATTTGTTTAAAGAAAATTTAACTTAAAGAAAAAATCTAGTCAAAATTTAAGTATAAGATTCTGATAGACTTTATAAAATTTTCATTTTTACATAAAGGATTAACATTTATAATATAAACAATTAAAAGAAGGCCTCAATGACAGCATTAGAATTCCAGCCATATTATTAAGTAGATGAGAAAATGTGGGTAAACAACTCTGAACCTCAGTTTTTTCTTCCTTAAAATGGAGATAAAATTATTTACCAAGAATATTGGAAGGAGATAGAGATAAAAATAATACATGTACCACCAAGCATAATCTCTACAAAATAGGTTCTATGTAGAATGGATTACTTTTAACTCTATACCATGATGGTAAGTTCCCCCATTGAAAAGTAAAAAACAAAACAATTTTTAAAAGCTTCCACAGTTGTAAACACTAACTACTGAAGGTACAATGAATACATTTTGTAAAAATATTAGAAATTGATACTTTTTGCCAAAAAGGAAACATATACAAGGAAACTGGACTGCTGCTCCTTGAAATAAGGTGTGATCTAATATCAATTGCAGAACATTCTGTCTGATTTAACTGTTAACGTTATGTATGTCTCAGTTGTTCCTTAGCTAGAGTTTAATTGTACATTGGCTCTCTCTGAGTTTGCCATACATAAGTTATTGAAGAAAATTTAGGGAAGCATATATCTAGTGGATCAAAACCAACGAATACACATTGTGAATCATCTAAGCGTCTTCCAAAATTTAATTATGTTTCATTCCTTTAAATCACTCTCATATTGTAATTTTCTACATATCACAAACTTTATGTAAAGATTGTCAACACCCACAATTGCCCTGCTGCCAAGTCCTTGGTCAGGGCAGTGACTTTTCCTGCCTTCGTGCCCCAGCTGAGCAAATGAGCTACATTCCCCAGCTGCTTAGCAAACACTGTTCACATGCAGTGAGGGGACGGCCTCAGCAGAAGGAGCCAGCTGGCAAACACCCTGCCAAGGGGCAGCTTCCCTTTGCCTCTGCCTTTAATTAAGAGATGGCAATGAGCCCATCATCACACGGTAGCAGAGAAGCCCAATGACCTCTATTAGAGCAGGGCAATCACAGGCAGAAATGCCAGCTGGCAAATGCATGTGCCCTGGAAAGCTCTGCCACCTGTGTCTGGCCAAAAGCCATCCAATAAATGGTGGTGTCATTCTGAAAGCTCAAAATCAGCTCTGAAAACCTATTAGGACCCCTGACTCAATACATGGTATAAAAACTCATAATCCATTTTTTTTATAAATGAAAGTCTTTAAAAAATCTTTATAGGTATAATGTAGATATGCTCAAATATTTGGCTCACACCCGATGGTCCAGGAATTAACACTTTTATTTTAAAAAGGAAAACACTGACCAAAATAATCACTTCCACCAATATATTATATAAAGATTTTTCTGCTTTTAATGAATGTAAATAGGCAACTTATTATTAATTTATTGGAAATATGTTTAGAAACCTTTTTCCCAAGTCATTTTTTCTTAATTTGAGTTATACAGATCATATAATGGAATACTACAGCATTAAATTTGAACTATTAAATATAAGACCAAATCATACTGAGATAAATGTAACTCAAAAAAAATTAAACTATAAAGAAAATAATATCACAATGTGGATAAATATTTAATAGAAACTCCTCCCTACCACTTGTTGAATGACTCTTTGTTGTAACAGAAGCAGCAACTTTTTTAAAAAAGATAAATTCTTCTTAATATTGAATATTGCATACGTAATGAAACTAATGCATATGCTGGGAAGTGGTCACAAAAATATCAAAGGTTATTCATAAGGGGAAAAAAATAGGATGCTTTCCTCAAGGACAAAAAAGAAAGCCAGCATTAATCCAGCTAGTTGATTCAGAGATAAAAGAAAATGTAAGTACTTGTTAAACTTTTAGTCCCCCAGCTATTAACCCTTATTGCATCTCAGAGAGTCAAATATACAGTTTTTGGTGATTGGATGTTTTACAATTCTATTTTGCATTTAACCTTCTTTCAAAATCAACTTTAATCACAATGAAAATTGAGAAACAATGTTCACGACAGAATTTAGCATGTGTTAATATGTATTTATATAACTCTACATAGCTTTGCATCAGTATAGAGTAACAAAGGTTACAAAAACTTGAATAAGAAATATAAACCTTAATTTTACAAATTGTTTTTTGATATAGCCTATGTTTAAATTGTAGACCTCTGGAATTTGCAATGCTGTTTTTTACTACTAATCTCACGGGAACAGTAATCAGTGAGAAAGTTTAATGTCACTATATTCCACTTGATTAACTACAGTTTTGTTGACAATAAACAGTGTTAACCATATCCCAACATAACTTTGTCTCAGAGGTATTCCCTAAGAGCATTCTTGGTGAATAATGTATTTAATAACCTATTTTTGAAATATGTGTCATCATTTATGTTTCCTAATTATCTGATAGTTGCATTTAATACTACCAGTAAGACATTCCTAGAAAGATGACTATTTCAAAAATCGTTGACTATTTATCTACTAGTAAAATCAATATACGAACATTGTAGAAACATTAAAAACCTGTAAATATGTAGATAGCCTTTCTCCATCCCTCCCCATTGTTTTATTCTTTGTTGTATTTTTACACAGGCAATTGTTGAATCAATGAATGAAAGAAGAAAATTTATTTTTGAATTTTGTATACTGTGACAAATTAACATTCAATACACTTACCTAAACTCTTTTTTTTTTTTTTTTTTTTTTTTTTTTTTTGCTTCGAGACTGAGTTTTGCTCTTGTTGCCCAGACTGGAGTGCAATGGCGCGATCTTGGCTCACTGCAACCTCCGCTTCCTGGGTTCAAGCAATTCTCCTGCCTCAGCCTCCTGAGCAGCTGGGATTACAGGTGCCCGCTACCACACCCAGCTAATTCTTTGTATTTTTAGTATAGACAGGGTTTCACTACGTTGGGCAGGCTGGTCTCGAATTACTGACCTCAGGCGACCACCCGCCTCAGCCTTCCAAAGTTCTGGAATTATAGGCATGAGCCACCGCACCCGGCCCTAAACTCTTTTATCTATGCATGTATATATGTATATATATAGTTGCACTTTTAAGTAATTTTCATTAATAGGACATTAGCATTTTTCATGATGGTGAGGAGAACCATTTATTCTCCCTCTCTTTTCCAATTCCCTAGCTTGGGCAAGTTCTTAGGTATTGTAAAGTAAGATTTTGTATTTCCTACCATCCCTTTTACTCTTCCAGAAAAAACGAAGGAGTGATGTCTCTGTGAGTCTGGAAAAGCAATTGAGTAAGTAGCATGGTTCAGTCCTTCTCTTCTTTTTTGGGATCTGCATGTCTGCATTTTTTACTTGTTCATTTCTATTCCTACCTCCATAGGACCAATATTTCTGGCTCAGACTCTCCAACCCACTTCTCAAAGGCTGGTTTGGGTACCCATCTATCTTTAGCTCCTCTTTTAGAACTCAGGTTGTCCTAAGGTGTGTATGCCATTCAGATCCAGCCAGTAGAAAAATCACAGATGAATGGGGCGGGAGTAGTAGGAAGACTCATGGTGGCTACATATCTAAGCCACATACTCCAGCCCAGTTTTAGAAATTACAAGCTTTTTCAGCTTCCATCTGTATGACTCTTTCATCAATAGCTCACTTGCTTGTGAATTCAGAAAAAAGGAAAAGAGTTTATTACAACCTTGAGACCTCGATAGCTATTACGGTAAAATGTTTAGAAGTGGCTATAAGAGACTCAGAGAACAAGGGGAAATCAAGAAAATATAGGGAACGTGATGCATACATTTTTTATTTTTTACCTGAAATTTAAACATAAATTTTATACTACAGTGCCAGATGTTTGCTAAGAATCTTTAAAAAATGTATGTGATATATGTGTCTCATCTTTTTTCCTATCTCCTTAACAGTATAGGTGTTATGTTGAGTTACTGGCCATAAGCACACATTTCTCTGTTAGCACACTGCAGTCACTACTGAAAGTCTATAGCTTAAGTATGTGTAACACTTTCAAATGTCCTATGACTTCATCTTTTAATGCTGTGCAACTCAGTTAAGCCAATATTAGACTATCTGGCTATATCTAAGCAGTGTAAACTATGTGGCAGCAGCAGAACATGAATAGAGAGCTCCCTGTACACTTCTAGCCTCCATAATTATGACTGCAGAATCAATTGTCATTGATTTATACATAAAATTGCAACATACTCTTCTGCAAATTGGATAATTGCAGTTGCTAAAATGAAAAAAAAAAGAAAGTGAGGACGTTTTTTATTCTGTTAGTCTTACCTTTTCAAAATACTTGATTTCATACTCTAGGATGATTCCATTGGGGCGATCTGGCTCTTGCCAAGACAAAGAGATGCTGTTTTTTGCAATTTTCCCTTTTTTCACATTGGTGACTGGAGATGGAGCTGCAAAATAGTTTAAATAAGGAGCAGTACGATTAATAAGGCTGTAAAAGTAAACCTGTTATGTGTATTACGTATATTGGCATTTTGAGAACGTAGCAATATAAAAAAAATCCCAATTAAATTTTAGTTTCTCTATATAAGGTTTAAAGATTGTGAAGATTTTTTACAAATATAAATCAGCTAAATATCTTCAGGATTTTTTCATAATAAAACTGTATTTTTATTCTATATTTTTTCCAAGTTGTTTAGAAACATAAATTATTTTATTTTATAATTTATAGAATAAGGATATTCTTGATTATTTTATGTATCTTCTACATTTCTAAAATGTATGAGCTCTATATGACATATCCCATTATGCTAATAGATACATGATTATATTACCGCATTTGCACAACACAAACTCTCTTTTATAATTTATTACATTTGAAATTACATGGATCCTAAAATCATTAATAAATGTATATATTAAACATGGGCAGCTTCCTTGAGAAACATGCCACCAAAGATATGGTACACTTTAAAATAAGAGCAAATAAAATAAACTTTTTTTATTCTCATTTTTCTCATATATTTCCTTAGAAATCATAATCACTTCTGGTGATGATCACAATTTAATATCGGGTCTATGAAACCACTACTTGTCTAATGAAAATAGGACTTATATATCTGCTCTTTCGGGTATGTCTGGATATTTTGAGTTTGCAAAACATCTGAATATTTGAGTCAAAGTTCTTTTTATCAATCTGCTGATATATGTATAGATAACATGTCTAAAAGACATGGCAACATAGAATAGTAATCTATGGGCCTCCTAGTTCACTGTAGTGTTTATTGAAAAGTACTAACATTACTGAAATAGAAACAACAGAGGATTAAGTAAGACAATGAAGTTTTGAATATATTTTGTTCAGTAGTGAATATCTGTATGAATTATCTTGAATCATGAATTATGCTCAATTTCCCATTATCACTACATATGTTGCATAACACAACAGTAAAAATCGCAGAGAAAGACTAAGTCTTCAAAGTTTTCACTCACTTTACTATAGCAAAATCATTTTTTTAGATTTACTTATTTCTTGGAGATAGCTGTCAGTTTTTACCTAATGAATTGGTGGTATTACCACCTTGCTATTCATAAATTATATTTAATATGTATGCTTCATGAAGGCAGGAATTGATTTGGTTTAGTTCACTGCTACATTTCTAAGATGAGAAAATTGTTTAGCATGTAGAAATTTAATGAATATTTGTTGACTGAATTGATGGATGGATGGATGAATGAATGGCAATTTCATATATAATTATGTATCATTCAAAACTGAATTTGTCTCATAGGTGCACATACTAGGATAATATTAGTTTGGGATTTGTGCTTCATTTTAAAACTTAATCAGTTCTTCAATAAAATAATCATTTGTGGGTAAAGACAACAAATAAATACCAACACAGAAACAGCCTAAGGTGGAATACTTTGTTATTTACTTGCATTCATCAAAGTTAAGCATAAACTATTTCACTTTCAAACACTTAGTTAACAAACGCCAGTGTTTTCCAAACTCAGTTCAGTAGCTAAGAATACACTTTAAAATACTGGTTTAGAATGAGGGGAGAAGACCATTTCTGAGCTCAGAATAGGTCAGGGATAATTTGCTCTGTGACAAGAGCATCTTTGCATCTTCTGGGTAAAGCTGATGAAAGTGGGGATGCTGACAGCTCCTGGGGACATAATGATAATGCACAAATTGTGAATGGCAGCAATCATTCACTACTGCAAGTATTATGCACACTAAAATAACTGTAACCAGGTTTGTCAGCATCAAGGAGCATGCTCAATTTATCTTATTTGTCTCCCTCACTGATACCTTTTGCTCATTCTCTGTCTGCTCAACCTTTTAAGTCTGGTATCAAATGAGAATGATGACTTAGAGCATTTATGCTTGTAGAATTTTGAAGGGTGATGTCAAATCATAAAACTATTACTGTCCCTGTATAAGGATAGAAAAAAGTACCAAGGAAATCAAGTTGTGAAGAGTATAAAATAATTTCCAAAACTTCTGAGTTGTAGCTTTCAGATATGTGGAAATATTCCAAATTCTTTCCATATTGTACCTTCTGTGTTAGAGCTAACCTTTGCATACTAGTATGATATGCAAAATGGAGATCCTTTAGGCTACTACAGTTCCCATTATGAACTGATTGCCTTGTCTGTTTCAAATTTTTAAAGTTTTAAATTTAGAATAGCTTTATTTTTATAGAAAAATAAGATAATAGCATTCCCACATACCTTACATCTAGTGTCGCCTATTAGAAATATATTACATTAACACATTATATCTGTCACAATTAATTAACAAATACTGGTATATTATTATCAATTAAAGTCCACAGTTTATTCAGATTTCCTTAGTCTTTAATTAATGTCCTTTTTCTGTCCTGAGATTCCATCCAGCAAACCACATTAATTTAGTCATCATGTTTTCTTAGGCTCTTCTTGGTTATGGCAGTTTTTCAAAGTTTCCTTGATTTGATGACCATGATACTTTTGGAGCACACTGGTCGGGTATTTTGTAAGCTGTCTCTCAATTGGGATTAATTTAATGTTTTTTCATGATTAAAATGGGGTTGTGGGTTTTTTGGGGTATGACCACAAAGGTAAATAGCAAATCCTATTACATCATATTGAAGGTACATATACACAAGTTAATATACACATTTATGTCCTTGTCCTGTCAGTTAGAGGGCTTAGAAGCAATGGCATCTACCTATCATCACCGTTATGTTACGTTGATTTCCTGAGTGACATAGGGTTTACTGTTCCTCCACTATAACATTTTTTTCCCCAGCATTCAATATTGTACTTTTTGGAAGAAAGTCACTATTTGCAGCCCACATTTAAGGAGTGGGAATTTATAATTCACTTTCTTGATGGTGGAATATCTACTTAAATTATTAGAAATTCTTCTGCATGAGAAATTTGTCCATTTTTCTTCATTTTTAAATTTATGTAATTATTTACATCAGTATGACATGGATATTTTTATACCTTGGTTTATAGTCGAATACTTTACTTTATTTTATTACTTAATTTGCTAATGCTTTGGCCATTGGAAGCTCTTTCGGAGCTCCTATGTCTCTTTGATATACCCCCATCATTATGGGTTTGTCTGGTTTTTTTTTTCTACATTATTTTCTTATCTTCTGGGACTAAAAGACCAGATACTCTAGGCTCATCTTGCTTATTCACTGCTCCAGTCCTAGAGTCATTCATTTCTGTAAGGAGCACTGGTTTCCTTTATTAGAAAAGGCATTAGAAACCAAGATCTAGGTGTTGAGTGTGTTTCTTGCCACTGAGATGCCATTGCTTCTAAGCCCTCTAACTGACAGGACAAGGACATAAATGTGTATATTAACTTGTGTATATCTATACATATTCCTATACATAACTACCTATATCTATATTAACCTAAAGATGCATATATACTGATGTTGCGAACTCTAATTATTACATAAATAATTCTAGCTTTCTCACCTTACTTATCTGTAACCTCCCACTCTAATGGTGAGTCCCACCATCAGCCATTCAACTTAACTTAATTATTCAGTTCCAGTACATATGTCTAGTATGTATGGAATTGTTCAGAATTGTTCATCTGTGTCTGTTTGACTTATTGATAATGATATAATATAGAAACCTCTAATATCCCAATGACACAAACAATGACATCAATGATATACAAAATCCTGTCATCAGTTGTATAAAACAATATATCTTCCTTACTTTTCAGTTATAGAAACCTAGTTTAAGGCACAGTGTTCCAAGACGGAAAGGCCTGCCATGGCACAGATACGTTGAAGTCTGATAGAATTGACTTCAAGTATTTTGGCAGCCAGCCATTTCTATGTAATTCTGTCAGTTAGTTAACTTTTATAAATGTACTTTCAATCTTTATAATAGGAACAATAATATAAATTCATTTTTTGAAGGTTGACATCTTATTCTTCAGGTACAATGTCAGGTACGGGGTGGGTGCCCAATAAATACTATTTGTAATAATATCAGTTGTAAAATATTAGAAAATTGTTTAAGAAGTTTTCAATGATGAATTTTCCACAATTCTTTAACTGTTTTATCCTTTATCAGTCAAAATTATTTGTCGCTTCTTCTCTGAACTTGGCACTGCTTTAAAATGCTCGATGAGATCCAAAGGCAAAGTGCTTACACAGATGAGATGCTTTGTTTTCTGCATCCAAGGCTTCATGACTCTAAATTAATAAAAAGTTATGAGTACATTTCCTTGATTTTATTAATTTTATTAATTAAAATGTTGTGCTTTCTAATGTCAATTAAAACATTGATAGTTACACTTAGTATAGAACAATATCTTCCTCATTCTTTAAAACAAAGTGAACATGATGAAAACATGAATCTCAGCTGTGTCAAATGGAATAAGAAAATACCATTTACGCATCCCTATAGCCAACACTTTTTGTGTAGGCAGTAAATTATAAATAGAATCAAGTATTGGTTACTTGTATTTAAAAAAATAAATAAATAAAACTCCATGCATTTGATTTATATACCCATTTTTTAAGTCTCAAAGACTAGAGAGAGGTAAATAAAACAATATTGAAATCTTTTCAGTCTATGACAGTCCATGAATGTGTTAAAAACTTCATCAGATGACACTTTTTAAACTTTCCAACTGAAGTCCCTACACGTCAGTCATGTGTTAGTTCATTTAAACACAAGGTTTAAAAATACATGTATTTTACATTTGATTCTATAGGTTAAAATTTGGCCAAATGAAGTCAGTATCTGCTAGCTGGAAGCCCCCACTTCTCACTGCTATGCACACTTTATCATATTAAGGTACTTCTTATTAACGAAGCAGGTCTTATTAATGAAGCATGTCTAGGCCACTACAGTATTCCAAAACAACACAGAGTATTAGGCTTCTCTCCAGAAAATTCTGACTCTGTAGGTCAAGTTGGGACCAAGATTCTGTATTTTCAGTAAAGACTCTGGTGGAATCATTTTGTCAGTAAAATTGAGGAAGTAATTAAGGCAAACCATACTAGGATTAATTCTTCTTTTTAAAAAATAGTATTATTACTATTTTAAAAATAATAATTATTATTAATGCTTCTTTTATAAAAAATCAAACTTAGAAAGCTGAGGCTGAAAGTTGGATCAGTATTGAGGTTTTCTGAACTGCTGCTGTCTTGAACCAGTGGCTCACTATTGTTGCCTGTTATCCTAATCATTGTTAGCAACTTTGCCTTTCTCTGAGGATTATTTCTGCTTATATTTGGTATTTTCCTGACCCTTTAGTATTTGTTCTAATTTGATTTGTTTGTTCATTCATGCTATAATTCGGTTTAGTCTGTTGATAATCTATAAAATTAGAAAAATCTTATGTCTGGTTCACTGTTGCTTGCTTAGTCCTTAGAATATTTTTCTGACAACTTCGTAAAATGTATAACCGCGTCCACCCTCATTGAAGACGCCATGATTTTTCTCTTAACTGGACTACTTCTTTACACCTTCCTGGCCTTCAGGGAGTTTTTCTAAGAACAGCCAGTGTGTTACTCTTCATGCTGTAATTTTGTCACGTCACTACCCTGCCTTATGGATTACTAGGTTGCACATGCTCTATCCTCTGCCTAAATTTCTCAAGTCATCAAGTCAACTATCTTTCCTTGATTTTATTTTATCTTTCCTTGATTTTCCCTTTCATGGACATGACCTTCTATATGTTTCTTGAGCACTCTAAATTTGTCCTGCCTCAGACCCTTTACACTTGCATTTCTTTTAGTTTAGAATGTCCTTCCTTATCTTCCTCTAAATTGCCCTTCACTTTATTCAAGTCTTTAAAATACAAGTCATATTTTCAGAATTAACTTCCTGACTGATTGACCATTTGTTAATTTCTTATTTTTCTTTATAATGGCACTGCTTGAAATGATATGCTTATTTCTTTACTTGTGTATTGTCTTATATTCTACAGGAATATAGCTTCCATGATGGGAGGTACTTCTACTGTCTTATTTATTGATATATCTCATGTGCCTTGAAAATTCCTGGATCATAGAATGGCATTTAATTTTTCTAACATGCATAAATTGTTTTTCTGGGATTTAAAGCTAATAAAGGATATATAGCACATGGTCCTACTTTATAGTTTTTAAGTCGAATCAATTATTGCATGGATCATTCTAGTCTCCTCACTTTATTTATCTGTAACCTCTTGCTCCAAGAGTGGCTCTCACCACCTGTCATCCAGTTACTTACCTGTTTAATTTCAGTATAAATGTCTTCAAAGCAATATATTTTTTATTTGTTTTTGGCACAGCACAATATAGGTAGAACTATATTTGAATCTAGTATATATTGAATATGTATCTGACTTACATATGAATAGGACAGGGAATAGTAAAATGAGTAAACAATGTTATTAAAGAATTTCAAGGAAATCTAGAGACTTCTGGAGCAAAGAATAAATAAAGAATTAGGAGTCAAGTGACTACCACCCCTAACTATTTGTATAAAATAAGAGTTACTGGAAAAAAAGTCCAAGAATATATATGCGTATATACCCACACACAATTTCATATTTATATAGAGACAATTATATGTATAAGTATGTTTAGTAATTATACAACTCGAGTGTATTCTTTTTTTTTTTTTTTTTTTTTGAGATGGAGTCTTGCTCTGTCACCGAGGCTAGAGTACAGTGGTGCGATCTCTGCTCACTGCAACCTCTGCCTCCCGGGTTCAAGCGATTCTCCTGCCTCAGCCTCCCGAGTAGCTGGGGTTAAGGCGCCTGCCACTGCACCCGGCTAATTTTTGTATTTTCAGTAGAGACAGGGTTTCATCATCTTGGCCAGGCTGGTCTCGACTCCTGACCTCATGATCCACCTACCTCGGCCACCCAAAGTGCTGGGATTATAGGCGTGAGTCACTGCGCCCCATCCTTGAGTATATTTTAAAGATAAAATATATTCCTTCAGTAAAGAGCATATTTTTGAAATGATGAAAGATAAAGTATGGTTTTAAATCTATGTGTCTTATGACTCTCTTCATAAGGCTTTCCATTCTTTCACTTCTTCACAAAGGTGGAAAAGGGAAGAGGGAAAAATAGGAAGACAAGCCCTAGCTAATCTAAAAACCTAAGCTACAGTTATAGAATTTCCAGAGAAACATGGGAAATTACAAAACCTACATCCAGTGAATTTATCTTTGGTTTATATTTTCTAAGATGAAATAGTATTGGCATTAGCATAGTGAATACATCTTTGATTTTCATGTCTGTCTTTCAGTATTTATCTGAATAATAGTATAATACTGTCTACACTGAATTTTGGTATAATACTGTCTTTCAGTATTTATCTTTACTATCTATGTGTATGATCATGTAACAATTTAACTGCCTCCCACAGACTACATATATATTTTTAAATGAAATGCAGATATAGATAAATCCATATTTTATTTTATATATACATATATACACACACCACATAGACATACATACATCTCTAAGAGAATCATGTACGTCTTTTGTAGCTGGTTTAATAAATAAAGCTACATATAGTGATTACTTTGCTATCTTTGTTTTGGGGTACATATTAGCATTTGAATGTAAGAAAATGAGTAACTAGATTTCCTAAAGTAAATGAGAATTGCAGTTATTGAATTATAAACTTATTCAAAATTATTAACAGAAAAGTAAGGCAGATATAATATACACACTCACAAATGTGCAATATTATACCCTTTATATTTTTATAATACATAACATAAATTTTATATACTTACATACTTAGTATATCCTTCTTACTGTGTTGTCATTTGATACTGTTGGACCAGGAAAAGTAACTAACAGTGCATTCTCAACACACTTAGTACCTAACCATGTTCTGTACTAAAGAAAGAAGGTATTTTAAAGGTTTCTTTCTCAAATAAAAATTCAATCTGCTCACTCAGACAAAAACCTACAATCACTCCATCTTAAAAGCCTGCAACTGGATCTTTTGATATATGACCTCAGTAAAGTTTTGAAACGACCATTTTACCAAAACCTGGCCTTAAATGTCAGTAGTTCTAGAGAGACGGTATCTGTTTTAATAAAAAGAATTTATAAACTAAAATGCACCATTCAGTATAGTTTGGTTTGTTTCAAAGACTTGAAAATCACAAAATATTAAAAATTAGTTGCTTCCAGCAGGAAATGAAAGTAAGTTAATTGCCAAGAAGTAATTTCTGGTGTGATTACAGTTCATAGTTGAAATCATACACTTTAAATATTGTTTAGAAGTCACATTCACAGTGATATTAACTTGAAAAGAAAATGACAATAATAAAAATAGAAAACTATATCACTGGCACTCATAGTATTCTGTAAAATAACAGTGCAAATTACAATAACAAATATTAAATGTAACATGGTGTATAATGGCAACATGCCTCCTTCTGAATAGCAAAATTAATCTCACACCAAATTAATTGTCATTGAATGTGTTTTCCATTCATTACTTGTTATTATCCTATAATAGAATTTTTAATACACGAAGAGTGCTAAGTGTCAATGATTATTTGATCTTAATAACCACAATCCCCATTTTACAAGAAACAGAATTTAAATAATTTTTACAGTATTGTAGTAAAATAAAATGAGGCTATCTCTAGCAGATAGCGTGGTGCATTTGGAAAACTTTAATCAGCTCAGTTTTATTCAGTTATACTATATTCAAGAGAATATAGTCCCATATGCAATTTTCAATAATGTTTTATCAGTATCAAACTTCCATTATGGAATACTGCAGTTTGTTTTACAGGAAATTAAGTAGTAATTAGCTCAGAAACAAATTTTTATAGCTTATGTTTAACAAGAAAAAATTAGTCTCCTCTTATAAATCCACATTAAATAGCGTTTTGGCAACCACAGACTAAGTCACTAACAGTAACAAGGCCATAAAGTGCAAACTCTAATTCAGTTGTTAATTATTTCAAAATTTTCACAATTTAAACCAATCTGATCAAGCATTTTTAAAAGCAAAACAAACACATCATAAATATAGAGAACCTATTCATTTTCCTTTCTCACTTCTCATTGGTCTTAGTCTTATATAGCCAAATGAACAACAGAATAATTTAATTCACTAGGAATTGTGATATTAAATTATTTATCTATTGATTGTTTAAAGAACCAGATTGAATTTCTATTATACTATTAAAATTCAGGACCACCACATCTTCTCTGCTGAAATATATTCTCGCTGATACCATCTGACATGATTTCTTCAAAATCTGAAATTATGCCAGTAGACACAAAAAAATAAACTTTATGGCTACAGAATGACTGGGAGACCTGAGTAGTGTTTATCAGCAGCTCTCATAAACATCCCAATCACAATATCTTTAAATAGCATCATTTCTAACAGCAACATGACAGCCTGGAACTAGAGAAAATACAGGATTAGTGATTGCAGCTGGTCAACCTTTTAAAGTCCAGAAAAAAAGCCAAATCACAACATTCTGTTCCACATTAGTAATGTTACCAGATATTTAATTTTTAGGCCATGGGACCAATTTTAGTGAATCAAACCACATATTCTTCAGTTGTGGGAAATATCTGCTGCTCAAGTCACATGTAAGGCCATTTTTTACTCAAACAGATCACGCAGAGAAATTTCTAATGCTGATAAAATATATAATTATATATCTATCATTATAAGCTTAAATGGCATAAAATCCATATTTTTTGTTCCACTGGAACAGTAGTCTAGATTCCTATTTATTTTAAAAAGTAAATAAAATATAAATAAAACTGGCTGCAAAGTGCCCAAGATGTATTTTGAAAAAAACTCAATTATTAGAAAGAATTAAGTCCAAATTTTGCTTTGAGAATTGTTTAACAAATATTGGCTAAGTGAATGAACAAATAGATGTATGTATGAATACATAGATAATGAGGCTACTGTAATTGCTGTACCATAAGAATACATAATATATTACATTTATAAGAAACATTATGTGTCAGACAGTTTATAGTTTAAGCACTTTATATACATTAACTCATTCATTCTTCCTAACATCATTAGGAAGTAGAAACTATTATCGTCCCTTTTTGATGCACAGAAGTTAATTATCCAAGTTCACCCCACCAGGAATTGGCAGACCTTAGCAGTCTTTCTTCAGAGTTTGTATTCTTGAGTATTATTCCATAGAATAATGAAAGAATAGCTCTAAATAGAGTGTTACATTTAATATGTCATCGCACATACAATTATGTTAAAGATTATTCAGATTATCTAATTTCTTCTTTGAGTATATAAATGTCTTAATTTTTGCTCAGTTTCTTTACTGCTTTGCAAAGCTGATTATAAAAAGCAATAGGAGAAACAACTGTCTCTGATAAAAACTAAGCAACTTTTTATTGCACATTCTGTGACGTGTAATTGTAAAACTCTTAGTTGTATTACCTAAATCAAAGTTTTACAACTATTTTTGATCTACCATGATGCATTTATGTAATAGCATTCAAATATATGAGAAATATCTCTACATACTCCTATACCGATGCAACTTGAAAATTGTCTTCTGAAAATAAGCCAAGATAAATCCTCACAACGATTAACGGTACACACAAAATGACTGCTCTCCGCATGCTGCACCATAGATAAGATGAACTGTGGATTTTGAGAAATGCCCTGCATGCTAAATGCAAATTCAATTTTCTCTACCACTCAGGAATACACATGTAAACACTTTGAGGCAAATATTATAATACAGATAGCCATAAATATCCTCTAGTTTATATATATTTAAAATTATGTATGTATATATTTCACAAACTTTGATACTTCATGATTAATAAATAATGACTTGTAAAAAGTAACATAAAACATGCATGTGGAGTAACAAAGCAGAGATCTGAAGGACTCATATGTAAGTTTCTTCCTTATTTGTACCAGCACATTCCTTTCCTCAAAACTCAAAACATCTCTTTCTCCATCTCATGGACTTTTAACAGGTCTCCCCACCGAAGAAAAAGTGCTACTGGCAATTCTCCTCTTCCCGTCCTCCCTCCTTTCCTTTTTTCCTAATATTACTGAAAACCTACTGTATGCCAAGCGCTAGTGAGTTGGGTTATCACAATCAACAATTCCACGTGTCCTGGCCAGTGACCATACAGCTGGGAATATTAAAAATAAATAGTTTGGGAAAAGTATTAGATATCACAGATAGAGAAAGTTAGATCATTCCTCTGAAAATCTATGTACCTGCATTCCATATTATACAACCTTGAGCACAGAGAATGGCCTCATTTATCTTTGTATCCTCTATAGCTAGAAAAAGAACAAGCATGTGGTATGTGCCCAATAAAAAAAAAGATCCAATCCATCAAGAAGCCAATGAAACAGGAAAGCGGTATGAGATATTTCTGACAAGTAGTGAAGATGTAATATCATCATTAAAGACATAATAGAATATTAGTTTCTCAAAATTTATGGATAAAACTGACAAATGTCAGTTTACTTGTAGATGAACTTTTATTTTAAAAACCAGAATTGAGTAAACTTGAAAAAAGCCTTTATGACATTATGTTACAAGTTTGATTCTAGCTCAAGTTTAAGGATTAACTGTACATTTTATGAGCAAAAATGATACAAAAATAACCAATTCTTGTAAATTCAAGGAGGAATTGAGGCAAGTGAAAATTGCTAAGCAGTACAATAAATATCATTTTAATTTGCTTTTCGAAGTAATGGCTATATAGAATTGACTGCTATAATGTAATGTTTGCAAATGTAGAAACTTGCCATAGATATAGAAGTGAAATAGGTAACAGCAACCTGCACTCCAATAAAATTGCTTAAAAATACTGGAAATAAGGTTGGTTAACAACACTTTCTAGAGAAAGTCTACAGTTAATTGATGGAAACAAGTCAGAATATGTTTGAAACCTTTGTTGAAAATCATCTAACTAGCTTTAGACTTCTGTGTTGAGTTCCTTTTCGTTGTTCTGTTTTGTTTATGTTTTTGTTCATGTTTTTGGTTTTGTTTTTGTTTTTTAATATGGAGTCTTACTCTGTCACCCAGTCTTGAGTGCAGTGGTGCAATCTTGACTTACTGAAGCCTTGAACTCCTGGTTTCAAGAGATCTTCCCGCCTCAGTCTCCTAAGTATCCTGGAATATAGGTGGGCAGTGCTACACCTGGCTAGTTTATTTATTTATTTATTTATTTAATAAAATCACTTTCTACTACTGCTTTTACAGCCACCTACAGCAGGTTGTGTCTTATTTTTATTTGAAGTAGATAAATTTTGCATATAAATTAATAAAGTATATATTATATATAAAAATACATTTGTAAATATTTTTAGTGCCTCTATATTTTAAGTATCAACAGCTCATAAGTAGTGGATTAGGGATTTAAACACATATATGATTCTAAAGGTACTTAACCTGATGCTTCTAAATATAATGATACAATGTGGTGTTTAGTAAAGTTAATTCAAAGAGAGATGTAGCATGGTGATCTATGCAAAACACTCACTAATGCAAAACATTACATACAGGTTATTAAGTATGCAAACCAGAACAAAATAAAATTTTTGAGTGCTGAAGCAGATTATTCTTAGTTCATTAAAAACACTGTAGGGTATTTGTTTTTGACATAGTTATTTATATAACTTAAAATGACTTCCATGATATAAACAGTTTCGTTGTGCAGTGAATACAGAATCTAAACTTAATTTAGGTAAAATTTTGGGAAGCTTCCACATTAAAATACACATAAATATAAAACAAAATATTCTAATGCCCAGTCTGATTACTAGGCCTCTCTTCAGTGAAACAAAGTTGTAAGACCACACCAACATATTTGATATTCGCTTAGACTGCATAGTGATAACATTATGTTGGCCAGAACATGCATAGTTAAAATGTTATGTTGGCCATAGAATATGAGACTCTTGATTCTATTCACCCAGAAACTCAGATATATTTAAACACAGCCTTGCCAAAGTATCCTATCATATAAATTTCCTATTGCTGCTACAACAAATTACCAGCAAAGTAGTGGTATAAAACAACACAGATCTATTATCTTACGGTTCTAGAGGTCAGAAGTCTAAAACTCAAGGTGTTGGCAGGGCTGTGTTTCTTCTGGAGGCTTCAGCAGAAAATCCATTTCTACGTCTTTTCTATCCTCTAAAGACTACTGGACTTCCTTGGCTCCAGCCTCTTCCTCCATGTTCAAAGCACTTTCACTTGGCTGGGCGCAGTGGCTCATGCCTGTAACCCCATCACTTTGGGAGGCCTAGGCAGGACGGATCACCTGAGGCCAACATGGCGAAACCCCGTCTCTAATAAAAATGCAAAAATTAGCAAGGCGTCATGGCAGGCTCCTGTAATCCCAGCTACAACTACTCTACTCGGGAGGCTGATGCAAGAGAATCGCTTGAACCCGGGAGGCGGAAGTTGCAGTGAGCCGAAATCGTGCCACTGCACCCCAGCCTGGGCAAAAAGGTGAGACTCCATCTCAAAAAAATAAAAAAAATAAAAAATAGCACTTTAACTCTAGCCTCTGGTTCAGTAGTCACATCTCCTTTTTATCTAACTCTATTGGCTCTCTTATATTAATATAAACACCCTTAGATTACAGTGGGCTAGGATAATCTCCCTATACAGGATAACCTACCAATCTCAAGATCCTTAATCTAATCACATTAGCAAAATTCCTTTTTTCCATTTAAAGTAACATATTTAGAGATCCTAGGGAATAGGTTGTGGACATTTTTTTTAAGAAGAGCATCATTATTCAGCCTACCACATCTACATATATCCTGGTTTTCGCCATGTTTGTGTCTAATCTATATCATTTTATAGTCTTCTCATGTTCACATTCTAGGCCAAGACGACATATTTCTAATATCTTTATTATGGATTTGTTAAATGCATCTATAAAATTATATTTTAGGTATACACATCCAAACACTTTCCACGGGACTACTTAAACATAGTTAGCAAATTAATATCTTATTTGTATTCATTTATGGAAGGTTTTTTTTTTGGATATTGATCTAATCTTATTTGAAATATCACTAAATGTTTTTTAAATGCATCCCTTCCCTTTGCTCTTCCAAAGCACTTCTCTATTCATCACTTGCCTTTTACATAAATTAATGCAACTTTTCATCAAATGTTTCAAAATTCCAATGGAATAGGCAGAAAATTCCCTCTTGAATCAAGATTGCTGCTTCACATAATGTTGTAGGCCATCTCACTACTAAATTGTTATGTTGAAATCAAAACACTGACTGTTTTTTTAAGACCATGAAGTACCCAACCAGGACACCCTGTTTAGGAAGACTTTTATGTGATTTTTTCAGCCTGTTCCCAAAATGAAAAACACAGCCAGCCAATGTCTTGTTTAAGATATAGTGATTAAAATCAAGTATACATAGGAGACACCACAGAAATATAGGTCCTTGTAATTTCCCCATTGCCCTCTCTATGTGCAAATTATGGTATACATAAAGATAGGAATTTGCCATTAACTGTCAATATTACATATAAAAATCACATTAAAAAAATAGAATCACCTATATTATCCACATTTTAACACTGGTCGTAAACTATTTATACACCCTGGGCAAGTTCATGAATATTTTATTGCTACACATTAAATTTCACCTCACTGTCACTGAGAATTTTAGATTTGTGTAATAGGTGTCTTGGATCAGTCCATGATTTGTATCCATTGTTAGGTTTCTTGGCACAGAGTGGAAGCATTTTCATTGATGAGTCCGTACATATGGGCTAAGAATAATATTTGCAGAATTTAGATTAAGTATTCTTGAAGGCATACAAAATATTCATAATGGCATTTGTATGGTTTTTTCATCTTCAAAGGATTCTTTTAAGTGTAGAAGATACTAAGAAATCAAAATATTACAAGCCTTGATGCTGATTCTCATAGCCACAAGGACAAGGGGAGAGCTAGGATATCTAATTAGACTGACATATTCTTGAAATACTCCCAGATAAATTAACGGTTTATAAACAAAGCACTTGTCTAGATATTGCACTGTCTTTTTCTTTTTCCACTTGTTATCTGAAAAATCACTATGGCTGCTGGAAACCCCAGATCTGGAGTTGAGGAGAGCTTCCATTCTAGCTCTGTCACTATCTTAGCATTAGGGGTAAAGAGCTGAGCCTTTTTATATGTAAAATTAGAGTGTTAATGGAAACCATTTTTGCTAGTTTCTCTCTGATGGTTAAAAACATTCTGCAAGCATAGAAATGAAGCACTGGAAAAAAAAATTCCATCCACAATTGGTGAATTCAATTATCTGACTGCATATTGAACATCTCCAGTTAAATACCTGCATTAATAAAATGTAACTATTCTGTAAAATTTAAATATGATTTTTTTCTTCCCTGTGATTTTAAGCATTTATTATAATGTTAGAGTTAAATTACACACTTTTTCTCAGCGATAGTAGATGCTATAATGTTCTCAATGGATAATGATAACAACCCTTGGTAACGAAATAACTATAAATAATGTCAAGTTCTTTTCTGTGAAGTAGATTAAGCTGTTACTGATGAGAGTTGCTTAATTTGACTTATATTTGTAGGAGTTAGGTCAGTTTGGACATATTCATCTTTTGACACAGAGTTGTTCTGATAAAATAGAACTTGGGGAATCAGAAGCCATTATATAAATTCTTACAAATGGATGATTTGTATTCTTAAGACAGTATTTAACACTTTGGAGAAATGTTTCTATGTTTCCTAATCAACTACTATCAAGGTCTACTAAAATAGTGCTATAAACAGACACACACACACACACAAAATGTAACTAACATCTATTAATTCACAATTTCTCGAGACACTCATGTTAAATAAAAATTCTGTCTGTCATATTTTAAACTCCTGGTTACTTAGAGGATAAGATGATCATATCTCCTATTTTTAAATCACCCCCAAATAACTAAATGGAAGTACTGATGGAACAATTCAGAGACAGATTAAAAAAAACTAATTGGTACCACATGCGCATGAAAAGTTCACTAATTTGTGATTCAATGTTTGTACTTCTGAATATGTACAAACTTCAGTAAAATATCCTCAGATTGAACAGTGTAGTATTTATTTTGAAATCTACATGTTTGAAACAGTTAAATCACCATAAGGTCAAATAAACATAAGATTACCAGAACGATAACTAACCGACTATTTACGCATGAGACCACCTATCCATCACTAACTTGAACCTACTGGTATGTGAACAGTTTAATGACTCTCTGATCAATTACATAATGCCAAAAGTCTTTTTCCCCCCTTTATTTAGCACTCATTTGATTGTTATTTTTATGCCCTCTTTAGAAAATGACGCCAGGCTTTTGATCTAAATATTTTCATTATAATAACATAGTGGGGAAGAAAAGGATCCTCTTTCTATAGCATTCACTGCCAGGAATTTATTAATGATGTGCTAATTTTTATAAGTATGCCTAAAGAGAAGGAAAGGGATATTTGAAGAATATGTAAACAAGATTAAAATGTAAAAACAAACAATAATTTCTAACAGAAAAAATAAAGTTTTAACACTATGATAAGTTATTTACAATATTATTTTATTTTTATTTCCCAATTTTACCCACGTGTAACAAAGGCATTTTTATGAAACTTATTCTAGAATCTCAGCTTGCAATATTGCAAAGAAGGCAGAGCCATCCTACTGAGTTTATAAGTTTCACAAAGAGACTCTGGCTTCCTGCCAATCAGAGCCTATTTCTTATTGTACTTAGTGGCTATCGTTCTTGCAAGTGCTGGGAAAACTTCCCAAATAGGCCTTAATGGTGTCCATCATCCTACATTAAAATTAGGCATTTGTTTCTTTAATTAATTAAAAAAGACATATCAAATTTTAGAACACTTCACAAATAGTAATAAAAGACTTTTCACTTTTTATTAGATAATAATGTACAATTGACCATATCTTCTTAGAATGATCAAGAAATAATACATTTTCTTGAAATCTATAATAATTAGGGACTGACCAACACTTCTGATGCAAAGTTACCAATTACTGACCAGAAAATAATTCATAGGATTTTAATCATGTTGTTTCTGATTATGCAACTGGATTGCATATTGGATTCAGAGTGAATCTAGAGCACAACTTAAGTTCTGCCAAAATGTAGTAAAAATCAAGAATCCTACCAGTGCCTCAATATAGTCATTTGTAAAATTGGGGTTATATCTGTTTTACCTAACTCACAATGTCATAGGGATTTAATACCATACTAAATTTAATTTTAAAATAATTAAAATATTAAAATTTCCATGTTAAAAATTTTTAAAAATCATGAATTTACATAGTTAAAATTTAAGCATCATTTTTTCTCTGTCCTATGGTATCTTATCAGATCTCATAAGCCTCATACTGCATCCTTTTAAAAATATTTCAGAAATGAAATCCTCTGGATTCAGAAAACAGTATTTATCTGCTTATACAGCATCATAGTAGGATCATTCTTTTATTTAATTAAATACTTGGAGGGAGCCTATCATGTGCCAGGCATTATTTTAATCGCTGGCAAAACAGCAGTAAACAAGAACAAGGTCCATATTTTCTTGACATTTGCATTTAAAATGCTATTGATTTATCTATAAACTCATTCATTTATGACTGAAAGACCATCAAAAATAATCATAACAATAACAAAATGTTCAACTGAAGTCAAGATTATTGCAAAAGCCTCATATTTGATTTTTCATCTTATTTCTCCCAATGTGAATTCCCTGTATCAGTTAAATAATTAATTAGTTATTATTTAACATTTAATTGTTGGAAATATACATATAAATATGGATATTAATGTAAATTTAAATATATACACACACATGTATATATGTATCCATATATATATACATTCATGTATAAATTTTCATATGTTTTCATCTTTGAAAGGCCTCCCCACATTGGATTTATAAAATATGAGCAGAAGGCTATAGAGACACAAAGAAGACAGTGAAGAACCAAATGGAGCTGAGGAGAGTTATGAAAGGATTTCAATAAGAAAATATGTGAGCTGAAGCTTAAAATGGAAACTCTTCCATTGGACAAAGAACATTTTAAAAGTGTGGAAGTGAACAGTAGAGAGATATACCATAGGGACTTCAAGCAGAATGAAACTGAAAACTAATTTTTAGAGTTAGCTACAAGATGGTTAGAGGTTTTATTTGGAAAAAAAAATAGCAAGAATGTCAACGCAAAAGGAGGAAACCATATAAAAGAAAGGACATTAAAGGTTTTAAGTTGTAACTATAAGATAATATAATGTGTAACTATGAAAAAGGAGTGAGAACTTAGAACTGAAGTTCTGAGAAGGTGAATAAAATATAAGGGTTGAGGCAGTTTACATTTAAAAATAGCTGTAAGAGCTAACGCAATGACTTAACTAAAATATACTAAACCCTTACATACACCAATTCACAGAAACTTCTCAACAATCCTATGAAGTAGATACTATCATTATGCCCATTTTACAGGTGAAGATACTGAGGTAAGGAAAAACTACAACTAGCAGTGCAGTTGATAAAATCCAGCAAGTCTGGATTCAGAGTCCATATGTCTAACCATTGGTACCACCATACTGTATAATAGGAGCTATATCCTAGAAGAGGCGAGAAAACTTAGAATACTTGAATACATTCGTATATATAAAAACTACTTTATATTTTGTAAGGTAAATCCAGATATTTAACACTTTGGTATTGCTTAGATTTACTGTACAAGTTAGGTTAATGTTTGTTCTATTTGTGTCTAATTCCTAACATAAAAGGTGCACAATCTTTGCTGAACTAAGTAAAATTTTGTTCCGCTGTTCCACATCCCCACCCCCCACCACCCCCCGCCGCCCCATACCCTGCTTTGGGATACCAAGTATCAGAATCAACCACTCTTTAAAACTCTTTATAGTCCAAGAGTTCATATCTTGCAAGTGCTGGTTGAAAATTCCTCCCTAAACCTGAGTAGAATTACAAGATGCTGACATAAAAGCATTTGAGTTAAGAAGAAAATGTCCATGAATCAACAATTAAGTAAGTATAAAGACAGACGACAGGGTATTTTAATTTTCTTCTTAGGAGTTTGAACTGAGAATTCATGATCTCTATCAAAAACTACTCTGATTTACTTTGGTAATTTCAGTAGTATATTTTATTCTGTACACAATGTACCTGTATTTCTTCTATTTTCTTTCGTATTTGCATTTACCGAAAGGAAAGCCGAATGCTTAGGGTTTCTGCATTTAATTGATTTAGATAAACTAGTGCCTTTGATATTTTTAAAAAGCAAAAAAAAATTTGTTTGCATTATGAAAGATTATGTCATGTTTGTAGCTATCATGTTAATTATGTGGTATTTTACTTATCTTTTTGCAATAGTTTGCACTAAATGCTTATATCCTAATTATCAGAAAATAAATAGAAATACTTCAGAAATACTTGACACTAATACTATGTTTTTATATATGGTCTTTGAGAATGTTACTGTAAACATTTAATAATATACTTATTTAAACCAAAATAGACTTGTTTGCCTTTTAATAATATATTTGAAAATGTTATTTCTAACTTCAGAAATATTGTCATTAACATTGTCATAGACATAATCAATATGAATACTACTAAAATATTTAAATAGATGTTATTAAAGAAAATAAACAAAGGTATTCTCGGCTTTTATGAATTCATTAAAAAGTTTCTTCAATAAATATATAAGTAATACACTAAGAAGAGAATATGGCCATAAAACAGGACACTCCAGAACAGAGCTGGAGATATGGATACATATTAAAGTTAGTATTATGTGTGCAAAAATTTAGTAATAATCATACAGAAATAGTGAGATTAAGGAAAATATGTAAATCTTTTGTTTTTATTCAACTTATACTTTTCCTAAATCTTACACACACACACACACACACACACACACACACACACACAGAGGGAGGAATTTTCTAATCTTATCAGAAATAATGTAAATTTATTTTCGATTACTTCATAGTAAAAAATACACTTCAATTAAATAAGCTAATTTTTTTGTAGCATCAGGTCTAGTAATCATAAGCAATTCAAAGATTTATTACTCATCCAGGCATATGCAAAGCAAGCGGGGGGCCTTTGAGGAGGAGCGATACCACCTTGAGGAGGGTTCTCTGATGTCTGGGAAAAGGGAGAGAAGGAGAAGAAAAAGAAGAGGAAAAGCCTTGTCTCCGGAGCAATTTTTAGTGGCCCATCTCCCTATGGGTGTCTTCAGAGGTGGTAGTTTGGGGAAGAAGAGCAAAGAAATTGAGGAGGCTGCTTTGTGTGCAACTTACCAAGCTTACTAGAAGTACGTAGGGCTAAGATTTCTGTCTGTAGTTGTCTGCCCTAGGCCTGTGTTAATGTTTCCACCAGATGTCATTTTGCTGTCAGTAATTTACTGTTTCCAAACTTATTTCTCCACAAATAAAATATCAAAAATAAATTTACTATATAATAGACAAAAGGTTAACAATTTAAAGATGGATAATCCCTGTCAATATACTATATTAATTTTCTAATAACTTCAGCATCTTTAATATACTATATTAAATTTTTAATACCATCAGCACCTTTAATAACCTAATATAAAAGTTGGTGATATAAAGTAATTAATTGAAGAAAAATGCAAATGACCTGTAAACATGAAAAAATAAAAAAAGTTTAGCTTCATGTGAATTAAACTAACCAACTGGCAAAATTAAAAATAATCTAAAAACATATACTACTGAGGGTGTGAGAAAAACAGTATTTCCATAATTTATTTGAAAAAATGAAAGCTATTTGCAAAGTATATTTATAGTATTTACTTAAATTTGAAATGTATAGATCTAAAATAATTTATCTTTACCACTAGTTAAATATATCTTTAAAAATGCTCACTCTGGTATTACTTATGATAGGAAAATTTTTTAAAAAGGCAGAGTGGAAGAAAGGAAAAAAGGGAGAGAGGAAGAGATAAAGTAAGAAAGAGAAAAAAGAGCAATTGGAATGACCTTCCAATTGCTAAAGCTGCTATGAACATCCACAAACAGGTAGAAGAACAAATTATGGTGTATCCATTCTATGGAATACACTACAACGACAGATATTTCTGCATTTCATTACAAAATAACTGTTTAAAAGAACTACTGACTCGCACTGACTCTGTAAAACATATTAATAAAAAAATGGTTTGGAACATTTGGAAATTGAAGGTATCAGAAAAAAAATTCTTCTCAATTAAGAAATATAATCTAAGCTAAATAGAATAATTATCAAGAAAATCTACTAGCTAGCCAAATCAATTGCACTTCTTGATTATATCTTTGTTTAAGTGCATGCCTATAATCTTTTTATTCTAACATTTATAGAGCGTTCACCATGTGCCAGTACTATGCCAGGTGTTTGACATAGATTTCACCATTTAATCTTCCAAATAACCAAAATACTTAGATGCTATTATTATCTTATTTAATATATACATAAATAGGCTATGTATAGTTTTCTAAATAAAATGTCCAATGTAATTCAGTTTATAAGAAGAGGTTCCATGTAGTCTGTTATGACCTGAATATTTGTGCCACCCCCCCGCCACAACACCCCATCCAAATTCATATATTGAAGTCCTAACCACCAATGCAATGGAATTTAAAACGGGGCCTATGGGAGGTAATGAGGCTTCAGTGAGGTCATTAGGGTGGGGCCTCCATGAGAAGAGCTCTTATAAGAAGAGGAAACCTTAAAGAGACCTTTCTTTCTCTCTCCACATGTATGCACCAAGGAAAAGCCATGTGAAATTATAGCAGAAGGCAACTGTGTGCAAACCAGTAAGAGAACTCTCACCAAAAATGAATTGGACAACACATTGACCTTGAACTTCCCAGTCCCCAGAATTGTGAGAAAATTAATTTCTGTTGTTTATGTCAACCAGTCTATGGCATCGCTAGCTGACTAAAACACAGTCTGCCTACAAAGATTTACTCTTTGTGTTATACTGACTCCACAAATCTATATATCAGTGCCATTCTGTGTACTTGTGTGTGTGTAGAAACTGGACATCCAGATATGTAAGTACTCACACACACTCATGCATCCACACAATAATTTTTACATATTTCATATAAATATGTTGCATTATTAAATTTCTGAGTTTCTATAAATAATAAAGCAGAATAAAATTACATATGCCCACTACAACCATATTTTTCCTTAGAGCTAGTAACAAAACATTTTTGAAGACACTTTATGTTGTCTATAATGATAAGAATAGTCATTATGAATTGACAGTGCCCCATAAGGTGAGAAGAAACTGAAATGCAGAGGAGGGTAAGTGACTTGTGGCAGTCAGAGTCACTGCCTAACACTTGAGATGACAACTCTAAAGTCTTAGATCTTTACTAAGTTCACCAGATCATGATCATTTATACAGTGAACTTCTGAAGTTAGAAACCCTTTAAAGTCCCTATTTGAACAAACTATATATTCTCCAACAGTTCTTTTCAAAGAACGATGCTAGAAACCTAAAACACCTTGGAGACTTGCCTTTTAGAAGAGCAAATCTAAAATGTCAGGTATAGTAGATGAGAAGGTCCAGCTGTAGTATCCTGGGGTTTGCCCTAGTTATTTACAACTTGTCTAGACTGAGGCATTGTACTTCATAGATGTTTCTGCTTTTCATTACTTTTTAAAAAAGTGTATCCATATATAACTTTTCCCTATCTGAATTACATAAAGCTATCCAAGTTTTTCTAATATGTTGGTGAATTTTAGCTGCACAAAACCGGTAATTGTATGAGATGGAATCTTGTTAGAAAAATAGTAAACATACTAGATATTTCAACAGAGGGCGTTTAATATAGGGAGTTGTTTATACTGTTACTGCAATACCGAATTAGATGGAAAGGAAATATTGAGGTAACCCAATGACAATCACTGAAAGAGGCAGCTATCATTTCCAGGTTGAAGATAGGAAAAATTTAAGGCATATCAGAAACAAGAAGCCTGGATGAAGCTACCTTAGAAGCCTGGGGGAGGGCCTTTGAAGGGGTGCAATGAGGCTGGTTCTAGCAATGCCTAAAGAAGACCGAGGCTAGAATCTCCTGTTGCTGTGAAGGCAAAAAACAATTACTAGAGCAGTAATACCTAGAATGGCAAGCTAATAGGAAGGGCAATTTCCCCTCCACACTCCATCTGCTTTCCAGTCTCCTTTGCATTCTCTGTTATTGGTGACCTCTGACAGAAAACCACTGGGCAAAGGAGAAACATGTTTGCTGGGTCTCAACCCTAGCAATAGCAGAGTAGCCTATAGTAGGATGACCTATTTCCTTGAAAAAAAATAGTTTCTACTTGCAGATGTCTGTGTGCCTGTGTGTATGTGTGTGTGTGTGTGTGTGTGTGCGTGCGTGTGCACGCGCACATGCGCACTGGGGGTACACATCTATGTGTGCAAGTTTCCTGTAGATTTGATTTGTACTGTAACAGGAAACATCTATTGCTAAGAAGTTGACTCTTATTTGAAAGGCTGATATAGTGGACCTGTGTACTTATATAGTAATTTTACTAATGTTGCTACCAAATAATTAGGCTATATGTTTTCATTAAAACTGTTTTACTTTTATAATAGTGCAAATGTGAACTTAAATTCCAGTTCTGCCACTTTCTAGCTGAGTAATTTAGGGAAAATCACTTACCCATGCTGAAGATCCTTTTGTCTCTGCAAAATGAAGATAATATCTATCCTTAAGTTGTTATAAAGATTAAGGATATGATATATATACATATAATCTAGCCAGCATCTATTATATAGTACTGCCCAGTATAATATTATTGTAGATACAAGTCACTTTCATTTGAATAATCTTATTTAATCTTTATAAAATCTCAGGAGAAAAGAGGAAATCAAAGATCCATTTATTGAATGTTACTATGCACAGTACACTGATAGAAGAATTTTTATAGGAGCTATCTTGTATATATACATTGTCTGGTTTTTCCAACTGAGAGAAATTAAGTTTAAACAGGTGAAGTGATTGGCTCAGTCCTGCACAGTGTTAACATCCACAGCCAGTGTACTTTTATTGCCCTGAGTTTAGCTAAAATACTTAGTGTATAAATTGTGGATTTACTTCAGATCAGAAACATTTTATTTATTTTTTTGCTGCTCTAACCAATATTTACCTTCTTTCTTTGGTGGTTCTTCTGTATTATATTACCACTTCATCACTATTTATTGAAAAATATAAAAAACCTAAAAATTCTGATGCCTTTTGCTTGGTTGCTTTTAGAAGTAATTGTATTTTTCCCCTCAAAAACTTAAATTCTTTTATCCCTAGACTTTTCCTCATATTCCTGGGTACCTAAAAAAATTGATATTTTTCTCAGTTTTTCTTTGAATTAGTCACTTAACACATTTTTATTTTGTTTAAACAATACAGAAAATATAGCAAAGAAATAAATAGTATTGGAGTTTAGAAGAGTTGAATTCAGAAATGTTACTGTGATTTATGTTTTATCCTGCACTTCAAAATAAATAAAATACTTCTTTTTCTAGTCTGCAAATGTTTCTTAATTTTTATTCATGTTTTGGATATACATTTTTATAGGATATCCATAAACCGACGGCCATGGTAACTTTAAATCAATCTATACTTTAAAAACCTTGAAATTTAGTGTTGGGGTTCATGATTTAAATTTGTTATATGCACATTTTCAATTTACAAACAAATTGTTCAAAATAATTTAGATTTTCTTTATCTAATTCAGTATGTGACTATGAAGTTTATAACTGATTGAACAAAAATTTTACATTTTTAAACAATATGTTATTTAATTGACTTATTCATCAGTGTTTAAGAGCATTGATAATCACAGATGAAAAAGCCTAGTTCAAAGCAAATGATGAATAGCTGGAAGCCTTCAAATATTGCTGCTTTATGAGAAAAGTTAATTGATCATATAGTTTCCTAGTAATGAAGATGCCAACAAGACTGTGAGCATTATAAAGAAAATTTATCATCAAGAAAATTCACATTAAATATAATATCTGTGTACTCCAGCCTTAACTTGCAAGCTTGAAAGAAATCGGTTGCTATCTAAAATTTTAGCCCTTTTTTCCTATAGGTTGGTGTTCCATACCTTTACTTGGTGACCTTCTGTTTGACAGATTACACTTACTACATTCATTAAACAAAAAGTTTAATGTTCTTGTACAAAAATATTAATTTTGGTTCAAATAGCTATACGTCAAACTACTTCAAATCCACATATGGATAAAACCTCAGGAGCAAAGCTAACAATTTTTTCTTTTATCTTCTCTAGTAGTTCAAGGAATAGAAATATTACCAATTAGGGATGACGTGCTTCTTAAATACTGAGTTCATTTGAAATTGAACATTCAAAATATACCATCTCCTTTGTCACCAGTGTCATCTGGGCCACCACTATCTCTCCTGAGTCCTGAAATAACATCCTAACTGGTGTTCTTTCTTCCACTCTGGCCACATAGCTATTAGCTACATAGCTGTCAAAGCGATCTTTGTAAAACAAAAGTTAGATCATGTCAATTATCTGCTTCACCCTCATGATATTTTTAATATAATAACAAATGTTTCAATGGATTACAATGCCTTCAATAACTACAGATGTCTGCTTAATGCAATTGTACCAATTGTCTATTATTTTTAAAACTTGGTATTATCTTTGCTTTATTGTCTTAGTATGAATAACTTTATATAATGACTAGAATTAGGTCTATTTGGAATAAAATTCTATCATAATCAGTCAAATAATTTATTTGTTCATTTAATCATTACTTTACTTAATAAATATGCTTTTTCCTGTATATTTTATTAAAAGCATTGATAGATACTGTGACACTACAGGAAAAAGAAAACAAGCAAACTGTGAAAGCCACAAGCATTATTCTTATAGAACTTAGCTTCTAGTGAGGGATACAAACAAGTAAAAGAGGCTATTGCAATGTGGAAATAACTATAGTGGTAGGATAGTGTACTATGGGAACACATATGTAAAACACCTCTTCTGGACCTGAAGAATCAGGCGAGTCTACTAAAGGAAATGAATCATAACTTAAGATATGAATAATGTACAGAAATAGTCACATAAAAGAGTGTAGGGATGCTCATGTGTGCACATGGGGTGCATGTATGGACATAAAGTACATTATATGTGTGTATGTGTTGTGGAGGGATTGGAGGTCATTGTATGATATTGAGACACTTAAATATGCTTCTATATGGCTGCGACACAAATGGTGAAGTTGGAGAATAAAACATCAAGTAATAACAAAAGCAGGGACAAATAACATAGCTCCAATAAGCCATATTAAAGAGTTTGAATAATTTATTCTAAGACCAACTGGTTATATTCAATAGTTAGAATTAAAGACTGCTATTACCATGTCTGCATTTTTAAAAGCTCACTTTTTTTTGTTGTTGTTGTTCCTTGAGACAGGGTCTTGTTCTGTCACTCAGGCTGGAGTGCAGTAGCATGATCATAGCTCACTGTAACCCTGAACTCCTGGGCTCAAGCAATCCTCCCACCTCAGTCTCCCAAGTAGCTAGGACCACAGACATGTGCCACCACACCTGGCTAATTTTTACTTATTGTTCTTCTGATTACATTGAAAACAATGGATTGCGGGTGGGGGGGCGGGTAAGGCTGTAAATAAAACAGTTAGAATATGGCAATAGTTTCTAAGTAGATATTTGCTATTGGGTGGAGACTATGATATTCACTTAGATATTCCACATACCCCTGCAAAATAATGTTACTGCATTCAATATACTATGACAACCATTATGGTTGATGTCAAACAAAATTGTTGCTCCTTTTGTACCAGTTGCTACTCTGAAAAGAGGATTTGGGGCCAGATAACTATGAGAAATAGTCTGTCATATATTAGAAATACATATATATATTAAACTTCATATAATATATATATTTTTCCTAATTCTGAAGCCTAGACTTGAGTGATAAGATTTTGTTGGTTTTTCTTTAAGCAAAAATTGACAAAAACTGGAAGAACTCTAAATCTTACTACTATTTTTGCTTAGACAACATTAAATCAACAATATGCATTCATATCCCATTCCTTGCCAACACAGACAGCTTAAAATGTTAAATTATTTACCACAGATGAATCTATTTACTTGTGAAAAGTGCATTGATTGGACAGGAGGAAAACTAAAAACAACTGGGAATTTCTGGTATTACTTGAATAAATTTACCCTTATCTGACCAAAAAAAAAATGATTTGAAGAAATTACAACAAGATGACAAATTTTTAAAATAACCTAATAAGAGGGAAAAAAATGAAATATATAATGAGAAAACCCGGCATTTATCTAAGAAAAGTGTCAAAAGAATAAAGTAGAAAGAACAAGAACATAAGATTTAAAGACACAACAATGACCAATTTCTAAAATAGATGAAAGTGATAGATATAACTGCATATTCAACAATCATGATGATTTCCAAAACCTATAAGTGAAAATAATACCAATATCAATTTCTTGTTATATGAAAACTGTAAAAATCATAAAGACAATAAAAAATTTAAGAGACAACAGAGAAGAAAGTAAGATAATGTATAAACTATGATTTACGCTGATAACAAGCTCTTTTAAAGGACAATTAAAAGTATGACATGAGAAATGAAAAAAAAATCACCAAGCTATAAAAAAAGCAAAGAATAGTCAAAACAAGTAAAAAAAAAGGACAGGAAAAATCACAGACACATTGTAATTTTATAATAATTATGACATTGTAATTATTATATTTATTATAAAAAAACAAAAATACATTGTAGGGCTGGGTGTGGTGGCTTATGCCTGTAATCCCAGCACTTTGTGAGGCCAAGGAGGACAGATCACTTAAAGTCAGGAGTTCCAGAGTAGCCTGGCCAATATGGCGAAACCCCGTCTCTATTAAAAATACAAAAATTAGCTAGGCATAGTGGCACAGGCCTGTATTCCCAGCTATTTGGGAAGCTGAGGCAGGAGAATTGCTTGAACCCAGGAGGCAGAGGTTGCAATGAGCTGAGATCATGCCACTGCACTCCAGCCTGAGTGACAGAGCCAGACTCCATCTCGAAAACATAGAAACAAACAACAACAACAAAACGACTTTGTACTTACAGTTATTTTGAATAAACAAAGCACACAATGGAGAAACTAGAGAAAGAGCCATGTATATGTGAGTGTATTATATATTACAGAGGTGTCATTACTCATAAGAAAATGATAAACTCTTTAACAAGGGGCACTGAGAAGCAAATTATTCATACTGAAATGACACTCACATCATAATATATAAGAAAATAAATCATAGGGAAATTAGAGATCTGTATGTGAAAATCCAAATTTACTTTTAGATGGGAATATATGACCATATCTTTATATCACACTCCAAGAAATAATTTTTTAAAAATTGACAAGAAGGTACAAATCACACAGAACAGATTGACAGTTTTATACTTGTCAAAGTAAGAAATAACATGTAACAAAAATGTATTTAAAAACTACATATTAAGAAAAAAATTCATTGGGTTAAAAACAATAAAAATTACTACCTAGTGAACATAAATTTTAAAAAGGATTATTCCTAAGTAAAAGATTGTTTAACTATGACCAGGCAATTTGTAGAGTAAACTCAAATGCCCTAAATTATATGAAAAGTTTAAAACCATTTTTAAGAATCAGGAAAATGCAAATAAAACAAAATGGGATACATTTAGCACCTTAAATTCAAAAATCTGATAAAAGCAAGCATTAATGAGGGTTTAAAAAAAGAGCCTTTTGCACTGACTTACATTTGTACACTTTGGTGGGAAACTTGAAAACTTCTGCCATAGAAGAAATTTAATTCTATGTATCTGCCACAACAAAACCCAAGAACAGAAGCAGAAAGGGATATGTACAAAGATTGTCATAGAACAAGAAGTTGACAATATCAAACTGTCTTATAGTGGAAGAATGGACATACTGTTGTATATTCATATAACAATTATATAGTGAAGTTGATATCTAAGTATTGTTATGGGTTGAACAGTGTTCCCCAAAATGTAGTTGAAGTCCCCAATCCCATTACTCGTGAAGTTGACCTTTGCAAAAATAGGGGCTTTGCAGGATCATGTTAAAATGAGATAATTAGGGTGAGCCCTACTCTGATATGACTGTGTCCTTATACAAAAGAGAGATTTGGAAACAAATACACAGGTATCACACAGGTACCCTTATTCCACAAGAATGCCTTGTGGACATTGGGGCTATGCTGCCACCAGCCAAGAAACTACCAGAACCTAGGAGGGAGGCCTGAAACAGGTCCTTCTCTAGTACTTTCAGAGAGATTAGGGCTCTGTCTACATCTTGATTTTGGATTTCCAGTCTTCAGAATCATGAGACAATAAATTTCTGTTGGCTAAGCCACTCAGTTTGTGGTCCTTTGTTATGTCAACTCTAACAAATGAATACAGGTATAAATATAGATAAATGTTTAAAGCATTAAAAAGAAAAATGCAAAAGAGTCATGAATATTACATTTTTAAATACTTTTTTTACTAATGTCTACATTTGCAGTGAAACTACTGAAACACATATGCAAACAGGATACACCCACTTAAGGATGATAGTATATTATGGAGAGATTGTGAGAGAGAAGAAATTAACTATAGTCAGAATTTAACTATAGAAATTGCTATATCTCATTTAGAAAACAAAAGCATTTAAGCAAATGAGTGGAAATGTTTCTTATGTTTCAGCCTACTGCTAAGTACATTAGATCATTTTATGTAAGCTTTTGTTTCATCATTAAAAATACTATAATTAAAAGTGAAACACAGAGACCACACATTACTCTACATTTTAAGGTCCAATGGACCCAGACCCATATGTCAGCATTTCACATGCAAAGCCACCCATGACCATTATGCTGAGGGGCATAGATCCAGACCAATGTAAAATCTGGTAGACACTTGTTTCATTTTCAATTCCAAAGCATAAAGGCAAATAATATGTGACAATGTGAAATACTATAAATACCTTTTCTCCATCTGATTATTAATTGTATCAAACAATTAAACCTAGAGATAATTATAATACCAGCCCAATGTTTGGATTAAAAAATAAAAGTGACATACTTGCAGCTCAGTTCATTTTTTTGACAGAATGAAGTCACCTACGCATTGACTTTCCCATTTAATCTCCCAAATGATTAGTTTGTTCACAATCTAATCCCAGAACAAAGTATAATATCCCTAAAGAACCTCAAAATAATTGTGGCAACTAATTCATCAGTACAAATCCTAAATTGCTTTTCTCTTTTATGGCCTGTAACTTAAAATGGAAACATGAGTAGTACTTTGCCTCTTTAAGTAAAACATTATACAGTCTCAAAAGGGTATTCACGCACAAGAGGAAACATCTTTCCCATTTTGACTAATTCTTGGAACTTGAACAGGGAAACCTTATTCTTCAATACAGACCTTCTAATGATACTTCAAAGACTTACAAGCACCCTAGAGACTGTTGAGAAGTGCCCATTGTTACATGATAAAGCTGCCTCACAGAACAGGTGGCTTCAATCACTTTTGGATAAGTAGCTTCTTTCTGTGAGATATCTTGCAACACATACATTGACTGGTCAAAAAGAAATACTAGCTTTTTATTTTTTCATTTAAAAAAGAAATGAAAAAGGCCGTAACCATATTTGTTCTTACAATATGTTTTCAAGTATCTTCAAATAATCTTTTTTGATACAAGACATTTTAAATTGTTTTGGATTGAATATTTAAATACTATTCTACTACATTTTTACCACATTTTACAATCCCAATTATATACCAAAATAAACACAGTCCTTTTTCCTAGCCATTGATTATAGTAGGCTGTAGGTATATAGATTCAAAGTTATATTAAAAAATAGAATTAATAAACATAGTTGTGGCACCTAAGTATGACATTCAAAGGATAGAATTACACTTTTATAACAATTAAACAGCAATATAATGTGAGTCAAATATGTCCGTGAGCAGGGTAAAGCTGTTTTATCAAAGTTAGTACAGTTATAACAAGTTTTTATAATTATAGTCAGGTGCTGTTAAAACTAGATTTTTTTGTAAACTTCCTATATAATAGCACTGACAAGGCAAGATTCCTAGAATAACCTAAATAGGCCTAATGTTGTGGTCAGATATTCATATATGTATAAATGAGCTATGAGATATGTTTATGAATGATTGTGTGTTGCCAATTAAGAGGAAAGATGAATGTGACTGCAAATGAGAAGAGTCTGTGAAAGCTTGGAAAAATCAGACATGGGCTATTGAGGTGACTGGCTGCTGCCAGAGGACCTTTTCTTCCTACTAGTTTAATTTTTAACATTTTCTTGTTTAAATGTCCAAAAAAGTCATATTATCTTGTTAGTTAAAGCTAATGTTTCATCTCTTTAAAATTATTTTGTGTGTGATGATGAAGTTTGGGCAGGTGGGGAAATCTATCCAGTAAATATTTTTAAATCATCAGAAGATCAACAATAGAGAATAAATCAACAATAATGAATAAAATTAATTCCATTGAAAAGTTTCATGGACTTTCAGCTTTTCTTCAAAATGTTATTGATCATGCCTGTACATTTTATTGGTAAGTTGTGTTTAACCACTTCAGAGATTACTATTTGGTGTGGTGGGAGTTAAAATTTATAACCAATTTCAATTTCTGTACAATTCTTTAAATGCAAATAGATTAATGCATTTATTTTCCTATGAGACATTTAACATTTATAACAAATGTCAAATAGATTAACACACCTATTCCTAACACAATTGAGAAGGTAATTCATATAAAAATGTTATTTTAAATGCTGAGATATGTTAGAAAACTTATTTTGTGGTGTTCTTTAAGTTATATAAACATACACACACTCCAGCGAAGGGCAGAGAAGGGTAGTTATTCTAAGTAAACTTGTGATGGAGACTGATTATTGCTAATAAATAAATAAATAAATTAGCAAGCTCAGCTAAAATACCAAAAAAAAAAAAAAGACAAACATCCTATGGCTGTTGGAATGCATAAATTAAAAATGAGAAAGTAAATGTGTAAACATTCACTTAAAGCATAGTGTCAGTTTCCTTGAATGCAAGCAAATAAACTAAAATGAGTAATGTTTGTCCTTAAATTTGAAAGAACTAAAGCAGAAATGATAAGGAAATTAGAGTATTCAAAAGATTCATAGCTAAAAACAGTTTCTGCACTGTATTAAATATGTATTCTATTTAGCATCTTTAACACTCCAGGTACAATAACCTAAACTTAATTGAAAAAAGAAGACGAAGAAGAAAAATCCTCCAAAAAGAAGAAATTGTGCTGACTTGGTCAGCATTCTTTTTCTTTCCTATGTTTTCCATTTTCACTGAGTAAAAGTTTCTAGGAACTTCTTTCTTCAATCTTTGTCCATGTAAACAATGGTTTTAGTGACTCAGAAAAACTTAAAAAGAGAACATTCATGGTAATAAATGATCATGATTTTTTGACTTCCGATGAAAAAATAAGTTTTCCTTTCAATTCCTTTTGCATTCCATGCAATTATTATAAGTTAAATGCACACAGTTTGGCAATGTTTGCTTCCATGGATAATCATTTTTTGATACTCATAATGTAAGCTGTTTTTCTGTTGAATTTTACTATACCAGCACACATAAAAAGTTATACCTACTTAAAAATCCTAATTAAAATATTGAATAAAAATAATATGCTCTTGTTTATGTGTAGAAATTATAATGGAAAGTTAACACAAATCTACATAAATCACTAAATATTTCACTAAGCAATACATTTTTTAAACATGTTTTTACAATCTGTCACGTCTTATTTTCCAAGATATGTGAAAATAAATTAAGGTTAAGATTTTTAATTCTCTTACTCTTTAGGTCAATGAAACTGCCGTGGGCCACAGGTTGGACCAGCTTGCTCTAAAACAATAATTGGTCACAGAGAGAACCAAGGAAAGGCAGTCTCCCAATAAACAGAAACACCTGAAATTGGTGATCAGCAGCATCCTGATAAGATCTCAGGAGCTGGGTGAGTGGACTTAAGCACGTTCATTAAGAAGCAAAGTAGCAGAGTTCATCTGGTATATGACCTTCTAGGGACATTCAGCTGGTAAGGGAAGAATGTCTCAAGTAAGCATGTGTACAACTCCAGTAAACACACCGCACATGCTCCCCTGACCAGTGCTAGCAGTCCACTGTGCTTGTGGATAGCCCACCCCAAGGGAAGAATCAGGGGAGAAGGGATGCAAGACCCTGGAAGCATGCCAACACATAAAACCCTAAGTCAAATGTCAAACCAGGCAGTTGATCTGTCAAGTCACCCACTTTTCCCTCTTTCAAGTGTAGTTTATTTTCTTTCATTCCTGCCCTAAATCTTGCCTAGGTCTCTCCTGCCTTATGCTGCCTCGGTTGAATTCTTTCTTCTGAGAAGGCAAGAATTGAGTTTGCTGCAGACCCCTACGGATTTGCTGCCACTAATAATATGAACTGTGGGCCAGGCACGGTGGCTCAAGCCTGTAATTCCAGCACTTTGGGAGGCCGAGGCGGGCGGATCACCTGAGGTTGGGAGTTCGAAACCAGCCTGACCAACATGGAAAAACCCCGTCTCTACTAAAAATACAAAATTAGCCGGGCATGGTGGCACATGCCTGTAATCCCAGCTACTGTGAAGGCTGAGGCAGAAGAATCGCTTGAACTCAGGAGGCGGAGTTTGCAGTGAGTCGAGTTCGTGCCATTGCACCCCAGCCTGGGCGACAACAGCAAAACTCCATCTCTAATAATAAATAATAATAAGAAGAAGAAGAAGAAGAAGAAGAAGAACAGTGTTGGTCCCATGCAATGGTCCTCAGCAAATATGGAAGAAAGGTAATTTATTCAATGAAAAATCTTTTTAGTTGTGTACAAAAAGCATAGATCAGAGTCAGATGCCTGCTAGACAAATGTCAATGCATGAAAAAGGCTATGACTTGTTCTATTTAAAGGCAAAGAATAGTGTAAATGCTGTAAGGTAACTTTGCCACAGAGATTTCCATAGATTCAACAGCTTCTAGAATGTACACATTATACATGTGAGTCTATCAGATAATGTAACTGCTCAAAATTGCATCCTGACACTTAGAGTTTTTTGAGAAAGAGTCCATCTGCTTCCACAAATTTCAAAGTGGATGAAACCAGTATGTTTTGGAAATTGATGCCTATTATAACTTAAATTGACCTGACAGAACAGCAAAAGTTCAGTTTAAAACTTTAAAGCACAGACTGCAAGTACTATTTAGTGGAAGTGCATTCATAATTGCAAACTTTATCCTTTCTTAGTCATGCTGAAGAAATGGGTTATGAATAGCCTTTTGGGAATTAACTTATTTTTAAGTAGAGAGATGCCTATGTTAGTCCTCTTTTCTTTCGCACCTCTGACTCTCTCTCTTTCTCTTTCATACAAATACACATTTTATGAAAATTATATTTCTGCTTGGCGCGGTGGCTCACGCCTGTAATCCCAGCACTTTGGGAGGCCGAGGCAGGCGGATCACAAGGTCAGGAGATCGAGACCACGGTGAAACCCTGTCTCTACTAAAAATACAAAAAATTAGCTGGGAGCAGTGGCGGGCGCCTGGAGTCCCAGCTACTCGGGAGGCTGAGGCAGGAGAATGACGTGAACCTGGGAGGCAGAGCTTGCAGTGAGCCGAGATTGCGCCACTGCACTCCAGCCTGGGAGACAGAGTGAGACTCCGTCTCAAAAAGTAAAATAAAATAAAATAAAATAAAAATAAATAAATAAAAATACAGAACTAAAAAAAGAAAATTATATTTCTTTCTTCTTGTTAGTGGGAAATCACCTAAATTTTAGTTTGCACATCAATTTACTAGAGTGCACACAAGCAAACAGCCGGACATCAGGCCTGTCCTTTCTTATTCCTTGCTAGATGTTCTCTCTAGTTCTTGAGAATACTTATTATAAATATTGATCATTTCTTAGTGGTTGCTAGAAGTAACTTCTCATAAGGAATGCTGATCTGCTTACAACTCAGGTAATTAGTGTAGATTTATTTTAACACTGTGAGGAAGCCATATCAATGCATTCATAAAATCATTGATGCATGCAAGAGAAACAGTAAACAATATTCTGAACTTTGTTTCTATTTCCTTTTTTAACTTATTAGAAAATAATTTTATTTCAGCAACATTACTGTGTAATGACAAATGTGACACACATAAAGAAAAAAAGCAGATGGTACACTTTAGTGCACTGTCATTGACATTTAACTCTTAACAATCACTGCTCAATCTAACCTTCATTGGCCCAGACTTGATTAGAATGAATTTAAATACAAATGCCCTGAAAACATAGAATCGGTTTTCTTAAATTCTGAAGAGTTATTAACATTGTTAAAACATTATGCCCATAGTAAGAACTAAAAACTGAGTCCCAAACTCGTTTCTTACACGTTTTATAGTTGTGCATCTTTATTAACTAGATTTGAAATATGTTTCCTCTTCTGTTCAAGTAAAGATCTGATTTCAGAAGCCATTCACAAGTACATTATTTTTTCTACTGAAATGGACAGTAGAAGATCCCAGAAGGAAAGTTGTGGGGAGAGAGAAACTTGTTAAAAGAACCGTGAATCCGTGTGAATAACTAGTTCGCAAATTTGCTTGAAAATGGGTGCATTCAGAATGAATGCCCTAACAGTGCTCTGCTAGCCTGTCAGTGGAAGAAAAAGGAATTTCTATTGCAGAGGCAGATCTCTACTGTATTTGCCTTCCTTGGCCAATTTCACAGCATTAATTACTGCAGTTTTATTTCTGAACCCTTCTTTATTCTGTTCTTCGATTTTTTTTTTTCTTCACAGGAGTGGAAGAAAAGGAAATAGTAGTATAATCTGCCATATTCTAAGCATTCTAAGCATAATGTAGAAGGCGATCTATTGTCTCCAATTTGTTAAAGACCAATAAGAAGAAAAACTATGCACTTTGTTTTAGAATCATTGATGAAATGTTAATGCTGATTAGTGTGTTACAACAAGACTGTCGTATTTTTAACCAATCTCACATGCTGCTTAATTTATGATAGGAGTGCTTGAAGGAAGCCAATTAATTAATGAATCTTGGGAATGTTTAATTAAATTTCTAATCAACATAAAAGGTGCATGAGAACACAATTATTTTAGTGAAATATTAATCTATCAAAGGATATCTGTTGTAAGTGGAAAAATCATACAAAATAAACATATATACACACACACACACACATACACACTGCTATTAGCTGATTTGTAATATGTCACCTATCCACTTTCCCAGAGGTGATTAGTAATACATGAAAATTTTCTTTCTGTTTCAATCCATGGAAGTAAGTTGATATACTTGAATTCATCCTTTCACTCCTTTCTATCTAATTAAAGTGCTTAGTGCCTGAAAATTCATAACCCCAAGAGTTTATTTGCTATCTCATTGTAGCAATGAACATCATATGCATTATAAATATCATTGTTTTATTAGGGTATAATGTAAATCTGTATAACTAAAAGGACAGAAATGATAACCTGAGAACTGATCTCCTTATACTTAAAAGCAGGAAAAAAATAGACTTTTAATAAGCTACACATACTTTCAATTGTGAACTGAAATAAACATACTGCATTAATTCCTCCAGTAAGAATGAGTGGGAGAAAAGGAACATTGAGCTGCACAGGAAGAGACTGCATACTGTTTTTGTTAATGGGATTTAGTTCAATGAAGGCTGGCTGGGTTATTTACAGTCTTCTACTTAGGCTTCTAGTGACTTCTGTGACTTTAGCAAGTTACTTAAACTTGGTGTCCTCGCCTGTTAACTGGGGAGACACTATACCTACATCATAGGATCATTATAAGCATTGAATGATTTGATTGATAAAAACCAACTATAAGTTATACCTTAAATAAGTAATAAGCAAACTATAAGTTATACATTAAATAAGTAATTCCTTTTCCCCTATTCTTCCACTATGGAACATATTTCTCTTTAATATGAGAATATATTATATTTATGTGAACCAGTATTTGCTAAGAATTGCTTAAAGATGTACATCTCAGATGAGGTGTCAAGAACTCAAAATTTGAAATGAATACTTTTTCTATATATATTATTGTTTCTATACATATTATCTTTTTTCTAAATTATTATTTTCTGGTCAATGAAGAGTTGTGTAGCATAACACAGTAGTTTTCTAAGCACAGCTAAGCACCTACTACACCAGAATCAACAAGTAAAATTATTCGGAGTGTAGATATTATGGCTAATGCTGTTTCTGTTATATCAGGCGGCTGATTTTGCAATGCCAATATAACATATAAATGTATGCTACTTAGATTTATTTTTAAAGATTGCTTAAGAATAACTTTTTTTCCTAGCTAACAGGGTGAAACCCCGTCTCCACTAAAAATTCAAAAAGTTAGCCGGACTTGGTGGCGGGCGCCTGTAGTTCCAGCTACTCGGGAGGCTGAGGCAGGAGAATCGCTTGAACCCGAGAGGCGGAACTTGCAGTGAGCTGCGATTACACCACTGCACTCCAGCCTGGGTGACAGAGCGGCACTCCGTCCCAAAAAAAAAAAAAAAAAAAAAAAGAGTACCTTTTTTGAAGGAAGTTTTTATACTAAGATAATTGACAATATGCATATTCAATGTAAGATATTTTTGCATTTCAAATTATTCTTTGCACTTATTTTATCTCAAAAATGTGTGAAGCAAAATTTAGTTTCATACAAAGAAATTGTAATGGCTCTTCAATGCATAGAGAATTAAATGAAATATTTATATTCTAGTATTGAAGCCCTCCAAAATCTTATATCAATTTACCTTTCCAAACATATCATCCCTTATACAGCATGAACTAGACCATTCTAAATCTTTTATGCATCTTTGACAATGCTACTTACTTCTCTGCCTTTACTCAATATGTTTCCATAACTCAACATGCTCTTTTCCATCTTAGCATGTCCAAATCCTACACGCAATTGATGACCTTATTCAACTGTCTCCTTAATGAAATCTTTTGAGTGTCTCATCTGGAAATAATCACTGTTTCTTCTTAATGTTCACATTAATTTATTAATCTTCCTAATAAACCTACTTTTAACTTTATCTTAGAGTTACTTGTATCCATATGTAATTCTCATATTAAACTGTACACTCACTCATTGAAGACAGAAATTTTGATTCATTTCTGTTTTTCAAGTATTACCTACAATAGTACCTTTCTAATAGTAGGTATTCAAAATTATTATATAGTACATGTATAAATAGAAACAAGCTTACAGTAAATATCACCTGTTATTAATTTGTTCAATAATTTAGTGAACCATTCATTTACAAGATTTATTTATGCTCCATTTGGCTCCATTTAGAAGTTGAGATGAATATCATCATTAAGAAGGCAAGTTAATATATTCATTAATATAAATCAAAATATCTTTCTCTTTTATTAATTTTAAGTGCTTAGTCACACAGTGATGATGCATGTGAATTTTCACACCTGTTATTTTTTGAGAGTAAGAATCAATTGCATTTTCACATTCTAACACCTGCAAACAAGATAAGCAAGAAATGCATAAGCAGAAATCTGAATTATTATGTTTCTTTCCTCTGAAGTTTAAACTGGGGCCAATTTGTGTTACACACATTCAAGGGATGTAAGGACCATACTCAATACTTAGTTTAGTTCCTAATTCAAATAAGATATTGAAATAAAGTAAGGTAAGTAACACATCTTAATAATGGGCTTCAGTTTAAATTTTCTGATCTGGAACTGGCAAATTATTGTATCTCATCAATAACATGGAAACTAAAGGAAAACAAAACAACAATTTCAAAAGTTAATCCAGCTTTATGGGAAACTACTTTTCCATTATTTATCACAATCTATTTCAGTTGAGATAAATAATGCACAAATCACTGTTCTTTTTGAGGATTTTAATATATCTTAGTATACATATAAATACTTCCATTTACTATTGCATATGGAAAGTAGGAATAATTAGTTGAATAAAAGGCTATCCCTTTTACTGTGTCAGTGGTCTGAACTGTAACTTGACATACACAGATTTACCTCTAAGGCATGATTACTGTCAATTTTTCTTCTCTTTTCTCACATACTGAAACTCATACCAAGAACATATATAGTGTAATAATATACATGTGTTTATTAAAGCTATTTACCATTACAAAATTTTCCAAACATGGAAACAATAAAATGAAACCTAAATTTTTATATTTATGCATTTCAGTCTCTCTTTTGTTAGAATGGAAATGAAACATTAAAGCCAATGAGTCAATATGGGAGACAGTAATTTTTATAAAGGAAATCTAAAAAAGAAGATAGTTAAAATCAGCAAATGAAAGAAAAGCTAATGAAAAATATTGATTGATTATAAAATATTCAGTTATCCAATAACTGTTTGGTACATTAAAAAGGAGAAAAATGTGTACTAGTGCTAATGCTGGGTATAGGGAACCCTATTCAAACCATATTTTGAAATAATCTACCCTTAATATTAAATTAGCTTTGAATCTCGACGTGAGAAACTGGAAAATGATGCATTCTTGACCTTTCTTTCCAATTTGATTTCTGTTGTAATCTAATGTAAAGATAATTAAGGACACTTTTATTTTAAAATTATATATACACATATATGTACATGTATTCTGCTGATGGAAATATATATAGGAAATTTAAATATATATAGGGAACAGAATTATGTTAATGTATGTAGAATTTTAATATTATATAGTCTCAAGTTTCAAATCCATATTTACATTACTATATATTCATATTTCTAAGTGTGAATTTAACTGTCTGAATGAAGATAGCTAGCCATAGTTTGAATCTCAACTTCACCTTCAACTATACTATTAAAACATTATTTAGTTTCCTTATGTCTCAGGTTTTTTAGCTTCGAATGAAGACTCTACATAGGAATACTAGATAATTAAATGAGAAATTTATGTAAATAACTTAGTTTTGTGCCTGGAATATACTAAATACTCAGTAACTATTATTCATAAGTAATGACTTTTTAAGGCTAACATCCATAAAAAGTAAAAAAGTCAAAAGTATATTTAAATATTTTATATAATATATAGGCATTTAAAATATAGCAATATTACTCATTGTCTTCGTAGATAGGCAGGTAGATAAAAATTAGAGACTTCTAAGTGTTCACAGTAGCTTTTTCAATTGATTTGTATGTATTTGACATTTGGGAATTAATTAGCCTAAAGAAGTGTTTCTTTCATTGAAATTGTAATGGTGAAAAGGATTTGTATGTGTGTTGGTATATGCTTCAATGTACGTGTGTGTTTGAGGTGAATGAGGGGAGATAGAGAATTATTTTATACCACAGTGATTTTTATTATAGATAGTATTTTAATGATTTTTCTTACAGATTTTATATTTAATCACTGCACAATAATTTAATGTGGTTAATCATCAAATTGCTATTAGTGTCATGGATTGTATGTGTGATAAAATAACCATAACACTGGAAATAAACAAAAATTTACTAGAAATATTCCACATGATCACTACACGTTCATTTAAATCATAAATACCCTCATAATTACATACCATAACACTAAATTTTAACATTTTTAAATTTGTCTTCACCTAACAACAAATCAGCAATTAGCAATAAGAGAGTTATTGTAAATGTACACCTAGCAACCAAGACTAAACTTAAAGTCTAAAAACTAGACTTGCTTGTGATGAAGACTTTAAGTGAAGAACAGATCCAGTCACTATCTGTGATTTAATATTATGTTTCCATTTGGCTATACAATCTTGATGTTTTTGTTTGTTTTATTTTTATGCAGTTTATTCACATGTATTAAAAGGATGTCACTGTAAATCACTGAAAAACAGAAAATTTATATTACTGTAAATCTAAATATGTAATGTTTCCGTTCTCTTAAAGGACTTCCAATTTGCTCTAACATATTTTCGATATACAAATTTACTACCACGTAACAGGTAAACTAATAATTTCCTCAGCATTATCTTTTGCTATTTTAGAAAGTATTTCTTTTACTGTATTCTTCATACAAAAATTCCATGAAAACATATCACAAAAGAGCAGATTAATGGAGGACATAGAAAAAGAAAGACTATTAATCAAGCTATCTAGCTTATAAAGCTGTAAGTCATGACTTTCATAAAAGATATATAAACCTTGCAACCTCAGAAGTAAAATGACACATTTAATGGGTACAGCAAAACTTCATTAACAGCTACAAAAATGGGGCACATTTGAAACCATGATGTATCCAAAGAGCTGTTTCTTAAGCTTTGAAATATGGACATGAAAATATTGTGAAATATAAAAAGGAGCAAAATGAGAACAAAAGCTAATGAGGAAATATTATCATAAAAGAAACCCAGGTCAAGTCTACAGAGATACAATAACAGAATATAATTGATATTGAATCATTATGCAGTTAGCCAAGCAGAACATGCCGTCTACTGGAGAAATCAAGCATATGCACACATTAGATTATAAAGAGATAGTGGACAGATTGATAGGCAGATAGATAGAATAGAATATTAATACATAATTAATACAGGGCTATTGGAGAAGTGTAGTCTTTTACATTTTAGGAATCGTCTGTGTTGATTTCCGAATTATCATCTTTTGAGCACTAATGTGGTCACGGGACACTTCTCAAGCCAAATTCTTTAGGTTCAAATTCTGAATTCTTTACCTACTAGCTAAAAACAAGTTTCTTAGATTATTTATATATTGTCTTTCCCCTCAGTAAGAAGAACAATTTTAAAAATAATGATAGAATAATTTTTATTTTATTCTCCAAGTATTGCTAGGCATTTTGCAAGTATACCATGGGGATTGACTATTTATTTACCAACTGCTGTAATGAAACTGCTCCCAAATTTGATGACAGAAAAACCACTGTTTATTCTCACAATTCTAAACATTGATGGGGGGGTCTTCTCCTGGTCTTGACTAGATTCACCCACAGGTCTGTATTCATCTCAAAGACTAGCTGGGCACTAGGCTTGTCCAAGATAGCCTCCTTCAGGAGTCTGGGGCTTCAGTGGGGGAGGCTAGAGTGACCAGATGACCTGGTCAGGGCACTCCCTCTCTCCACATGCTCTCTCATCTTCCAGGAAGCCAGAAGAGACTTTTTCAGATAGTGGTGGTCTCAACGTTCCAAGAAGGTGGAAGAGGAAGCCACAGATCTTTAGAGGCATTAGCAATAGAATTTATACATCTCTTCTACAACACTCCATTAAACAAATAAAGTGACAAGGCCAGCCCAAATTCAGGGTTGGAGAAACAGACTCTAACCTCATGATGAAAGACCTTTAAAGGTATCTGGCCATATTTTTATACCCTACTATATGCATTATTTTTGTTCTGGGAACTGGATACTTAAACAGAAATCCCTATCTCTGAATAAAAACAGAATGACATAAACTCTTTACTTAGGTCTCTAAAGAAATTTATGATTAACAAATGCAATCTTCAGAATATAACTTAAACTTAACGGCCATGATCTATAAATTCTGTTTAAAGTATTTTTCAAAGAGGTAAGTATGTAGCACACTGACATAAGTATTGGTCTATATTAAAACTGTATCAATAACATCTTTTTTTAAAGTGGAAAATATCTCTCTACTACTTTGCCACTTACAATATATGTGTTCCTGTGTGATGCAAGTTTGTTCATTTCATATCCAAGCTGGCTTTTTATTTGCAAAGCCATTCAGCACAGATGACTCTTTAATTGGGTATTTAATAGTGACATTCACAAGGTAAAATCTTATGAAGTATATCTCTTATAAGGTTATATTAGGCATGGAATTTGTGGTTTCTAGGATATCAGTGAAGTAAATCATTTTGTTCAAACTGGATTTTAGTTACTTAAAATGTTCCAGTCATGTGTTTTAGAAAATGATTCTACAAAAGTTATGAGAAAGATCACTACTGTTAATACAGGCTCTTCAAAGTAATAGAAAACTCTTTAAATCAGCATTGTACTGTTATAAGAGAATAAACCCAAAGATATCAACAAAGTAAAATCTGAAGATCACTAAATAGGGATTCCAAACCACTCTATTACAGTATCGCACCTTGCAGTAATTGTGTTCCCTTTAACAAGTACCTCATTTTCTACTGTCCTCATTTAAGTATAAGTTCATTCAGATGTCAAAAAAAATATTGTCTACAAGGTGAGTCATACAGAAATCATAGTTTTTCTCTTGTCATGTAGTTATTTTTTTGCACAATATTTCTCTTGCCATGACTGGGAATACATTTGACATTTAATATTTTGCCAGAAAATGAATGCTTATATACATAGAGATCCTGAGATAGGGAAATAATTTTTTAAAACTATAGTCAAAACTCTAGTGTAGACCTCAAAGCTGATTTAGTAATTTGGTAAAAATGTGTCCTGACTCTTAAAATCTATCTAAAAATTTTATTTTCAATAATTAAGACTAAGCATTTCTTCTATTTGTCCTACACTAAAAAATAAATAAATAAATATTAAGACTACAACAAAAGGAAATTTTTTTTTTTGGAGACCTCAAAGCCTCGTCTTTCATCCATTCAAAGAAGAACAAAAAACTGTAGCACCAGAGTAACATGAAATATAAAAAGAAACTCCAAGCATGTACAAAATAAAGTAATAACTTTTTATAAATGGGAAGTGTAGGAGTTCACAAATTTGAATTGACACTCAATTTTACTCATTATAAATAACAAGGCTTCAAAACCCATCAAAGTTCCCATATGTAGCTTGTTTTCTACAAATTCTTTTTTCTATTTGGAACCACTTTAAAATTACTGACGTGCCTACAAAATTTAAATAAAACAACAAAAAGAAGAAGATATGTGATACTTGGCTCAGGAGATTGATAAGGCAACACAAAGGAGAAGCAGGCACTTTTATTTTAAGGCACTCAATTAACCTACTCTAATCTAAATAGATAATAATTTACACAATATTATAAAGAACCAGAAAATCAAACGTTGTGATAGTTTTGCCTAACAGTGATTTTGATGTAACAACTTGTAAAATAATTACTGGTAAGATTGAATAATGTACACATGATAAAGCACATTTATTAAAATCATTTTAAAAATAAATTAAGCAGGACTATTTAAAACGTAGACATGATGACCAAGGGGGATTGTTGACAAAATTTTAATAATTCTATCTGGAAAACAAAGTTGCTTTAGGGTGACTGAAATGTTAGAAATAATTAGTATTAGTATTTAGAATAAATCAGTTTCAATTGATAAAATTAAAAATATGAATTTGGCTATTAGATTAGATACTGAAGTTTTTTCTCATTTTGGAATTAATAGCATTTAAATGAATTACATTCATTTATTTATTCATTTAAAATATTTATAAATACCTATTATATGTTAAAACAGTACTAATCACTAACAATTCAGTCATTAACAAAATATGGATAATTTCTGTTCTCAAAGAGCTTATAGCATAGCAGAAGAGACAAATAAGAACATTACAACAAAGTTATGTAAGAGTGATGAAATTTCCAGAAAATTGAAATTTCCAGAAAATTGAAATAAGGCATCTATCTCAGATTTAATTATTCAAAGACAGCTTCACGAAAGGAGTCATATTAGCTGGTAATAGAAATTGAGTAAGAGAAGCCAGGAGCAGTGGCTCACACCTGTAATCCTAGCACTTTGGGAGGCAGAAGCAGGCGGTTCACAGGGTCAGGAGTTCAAGACCAGCCTGGTCAAATAGTGAAACCCCGTCTCTACTAACAATACAAAAAATTAGCCAGGCGTGGTGGTGGGCACCTGTAATCCCAGCTACTAGGTAGGAGAATCGCTTGAACCCAGGAGGCGGAAGTTGCAGTGAGCCGAGATCGTGCCATTGCACTCCAGCCTGGGCAACAGGGTGAGACTCCATCCCCCCACCCCTCGAAAGAAAGAAAGGAAGAAAGAAAGAAAGAAAGAAAAAGAAAGAAAGAAAGAAAGAAAGAAAGAAAGAAAGAAAGAAAGAAAGGAAGGAAGGAAGGAAGGAAGGAAAGGAAGGAAAGGAAGAAAGAAATTGAGTAAGAGCTCACCAAACAAAAAGTGGAAATAATAGGAATATGACAGATGTTGCCCATACAGGTTCCCCTGCTGTTGGACTATGTAGTAGTAGTATCTTTCAATATGAGATAGCAGATAATTTAAGAATGAGGAAAAGGTCCCCGCTTTAGCTCCATAAAAGAGCAAAATATAACTTGGAATTTCCTAAGAAAAAAATACCCATTTGTAAAATGATACAGAACCTATAATGTCATACATTCACTCGTTCACTCATTTTTTTGAAAATATCAAGTATTTTCTGTGTGTACACACAATTCTTGGCATTTGAAGATACTTCAGTAAACAAATTATACTATCCTGCCCTAATAGAACTTACATTCTCACATTTTCAAGGACAAACAAAAAAAGACATACAAATTAAGTAAATCATATAGTGTTAGAGGGTAATATGTGCTGTGACAAGAATATCGTTAAATGGGATAGGAAAGGTTAGGGTGAGAGAGGTTGTATGTGTGCATGTGTGTGGGCATGTGTGCCCACGTGTGTACACATATGCACATAACTTTAAATAGGATGGTCTGAAAACACTTTTGAGAATGTTTGAATGAAAGGTAACAATAATGCCAAAGTTGGGAGAAATATGGATATTTTAGAAAAGACGGTTCTCGGCAGACATAAAAACAAGCATAGAAGTCCTGAGACTGAAACAGTCCTGGAAAGTTCAATGATTGGCAAAAAAGGCAAATGTACCTGGTAAAGTGAGTGAGTGAGAAAGCATTGGGAGATGAGGTCAGTCAAATAAATGATAAAGTTCCAGAACCTGTAGGACTATGTCTCTCATTCTGAGTAAGATGGTGAGTCATTAGAGGGTTTTGAGGAGGGAAGTAACGTCATTTGACACATTTTAAAGAGATCCCTGTGGCTGCTGTATTAAAAATAAACTGTAGAGATCCAAGAGAGAAAATAAGGACATTCACCAGGGGACTGTTGCAATCTAGTTATGACATAATGGTGGTTTGGATCAAGGTGTTAGCAATGGAATGGATGACAAATTACTGAATTACAGCTATATTTAGGTGTAGAATAGTTAGAATTCACTGGATGATTAGATGTGGGATGTGAGGAGAAAAAGCATCAAAAGTGTTTCCAAGATTACCAAAACTCTTAAACATTACCTGGGAATATCTGATTGTAAGCATAGACTCCTCATCCATGTGGCTCCTTTTCTTTAAGTTTTTATAGGCCAAAAGTCCTGTTATTAAAGTCAGATACTTAGGATGGAGGCATCCCTTCTGTAGCATTTCCTTTTCGTTCTACGCAAGCCACCCCACTGCACTTGAGCATATAGTTGTCCCACGTGAATTTCCCACATCTGGGAACAGAAAGCAAGAAATGAGACACCGAAAAAGTGATAGCCCCTTAATTACCATTGGGACAAAAGAAGTGGTTATTTAAAAATACACAAGAAAGATGGCAATAAAGCAGAATGAAACCTGACTCTTTTATTTGTCTTCCAATGGACCACCTCCATAACAAACGAAAGTATAAAGAGATTACTTTGTTTTCTACTCAGCAGAATGAGCAAGGAAAAAAGATAGGGTGCCAGCCAGTCAGAATGACATATATAAAGACCAGAAAGCAAAAGAGAGTTTGTCTTGCTCAGAGAATAAACCAGTCATTATGATGATTAAAGGTATTCCAACAGTGGTAGATTTATTGCAAAACTGGCCCCAATTCTCCACCCCTGTCAATTTCTAGGCCATTTGTCATGTGATTTTTGTAGCTTCTCCCATTAAGGGTGGAATACTTGGATTTTCCACCATTTGAATCTGAACTGATCTTTTGACTAATTACAGCCAGTAGAAAGTAGTGCATGTAATGACATGCTATTTCTCTTAATAACTTGACTTTACAAGAGACAAGCCTGAGCCAGCCTGCTGCAGGTTGAAAGACCATAAGGAGAAAAATTCAGTTATCTCAACGAAAGCCATCCTAAATCAGTCAGTGTGCTGATCTTCAGATGCATAAGAGAGTCTAGATCACTTCCACAGAGCCATTGTTGTAGGCATAATAATGGCCCTCCAAAGACGTCTGTTTACTAATTCACAGAACATCTGGATATGTAACATTACATGACAAATGGGAATTAAAGTTGCAGATAGAATAAAGTTTGCTAATTAGCAGACAGGAAAATTACCCTGAATTATCTGGGTGGGCCCAATGTAATAACAAGGGTAAAAAGAAGTGAAGAGGGGGGCTGAAGATGAGGTCAGGGCGAAGCAATGTAAACATTTGAGCCATCATTGCTAGCTTTGAAGGTGGAAGAAGAGGACCAGCAGCCAAATGCATCTTTCCTCTAGAACCTAGAAAGGACAGTAAATGAATTATTCCCTAGAACCTCCGAAGGGAAACACAGTCCTGCTGACACCTCGATTTTAGTCAGAGAAGATACCACTGGACTTCCAACTTACAGAATTTATGATAATAAATCCATGTTGTTTAAGCCACAAAGTATGTGGTAATTTGTTACAGCAGCCATAGGGAATAAATGTAGTTACCTATCCAACCTGCATCTGGCTGTATATACATATATATCAAGTAAGCCAGCTGAGGAAAGATGGAACACCTAATAGATATATAGACACATGAGCAAAAATAAATGGTTATTGTTTTAGGTCACTGAGCTTTTGAGATGGTTTGTTACATATCACATAGCCAAGCATGCTTTTGGAATAAAATGTCATAACATATATTTTTTCAAAGTGAGAAAGATTCTAGGGCAGAACTTTGAGTAATAGAAATCTATAAATTGATGAGAAATATAAAATAATTTATAAAATAAACTGAAAAAATAGCCAGGGGGAAGATAGATATCATACACACATATGGTATGTATACACACACACACACATACACATGTATACAGACACACACCTTTATATATATAAAATAAATATTATATATATTATATATTATATATCATATCATATATAATATATATAATATATATTATATATTATGTATATAAAATATATATATTATATATTATATATAATATATATATTATATATTATATATTATATATAATATATATATTATATATAATATATAATATATATTATATATTATATATATAATATATATAATATATATATTATATATATAAAATATAATATATATATATATAAAAACAAGGATTGGATGTTCCAGAAGCAAAGGTTATGATTCATGAAGACAGCTTAAGTACTAATAGACAAGCTTTCACAAAACGCTTATGAATTAACACAAAAAATACTGCATGTGGGCAAGAAAACATGCTAAGATTTAATCCCTAAATCCATTCCATTTACTCTCCATTTTGTCACAGTTACAAAGTTTTGATGGGATTGACTCTACATCTGGGGCCCTGTGGAGTTCCATGGGGAAGTCTGTGGGGAAGGAGCCAGCTTCATCACAGTGATAGGTTCAGTGGTAAGCACTATCTTAAACGGGTCCTCGAGTGTGAAGTCTAGGACTTTTAGCTGATGAACGGAGGAAGAGAAGTTTCCTTTCCTTCTGGATGATGTGGTATGCATATGTGAAGTCTGTAATTGCTCCAGCCGTTTTGCTATTATGGTAGAACTTCAGCTTGAGGTAAAGTTGGTGAAGAAGAAGGTCAAGTTCTGCAAATTTCAGAAATGAAGCCAGACCCATAATCAAAGTGTTCCTGGAACTGATGATTTTCAATGATAAAATATATTCTCTGTATTGTTTAAGTACATTCTAGTTAAATTTATGCTACTCGCAGCTTCTAGACTGCTGTAGGGTCAGAAAACTATGAATTGAAATCTCTGGCCTATTAACTAGGGTGCGAAATAGGGATTCTACTTTTGTATGTCAAATAATTAGTATGAGGAGTAAAATGATGATGAGTAGTGCTCTTTATTGTTTGTATTTTAGAAAGTATTAGTTAAAGGTGATTTATATAGGGGAATTAAAAACAAAAACAATGTTTGAAGTAGAAGAAAGCTGAGACACCTTTAGCATCTCAGAGCAAAAGGGCAGAGTTGGACACCAGTGAGGAGTATAAGGGCCACTTAATAGCTCCTTGGAAAGAGGATCAGATTCAGGAGAAAAACACAGATTTTGTCTCTGTTTCTAATTTAACACACAAAAAATTAGATATTTCTGTAAGAAATGTACTTAACATATGCATATAAAATTTAGGACAATTTGGCATGTTGTAATACATTTTTTGCTATAATCATCATCATTATCAGCATAAAACAAATTTAAAGAATATGTAAGAATTTTAAGATGAATCTGGATTAAATATTTTGAAAATCTGTTCACTTAGTAAGAAAAAACATGTATACACTACTATGTGCACACAAAAATTGTTAGAAGATAAATAAAATAAAAGTTCATAGCCACCGCCCCCAGAAAAAGACAAAATAGCCATTAGGCTTTAAAAAAGAAAAGAAAATCAAAGGAGAGTAGATTGCAATTAAACCAGAGTCTAGTTGAACCATTAATCTGATACCCTAACAAAATAAACAAGAGTTATTTTTCATGACATTCATGGTTAGTCTTTATAATAAAGTTAATACAATGTTGCGCCCAGGAACTTCATCTCAAGTGGCAGTAACTAAAGAAGTCTGTGAAGAGTTTTCTTTTTCTTTCTTTTTTTTTTTTTCTTGAAACAGAGTCTCGCTCTGTCACCCAGGCTGGAGTGCAGTGGCATGATCTTGGCTTACTGCAACCTCTGCCTCCAGGTTCAAGTGATTATCCCGCCTCAGCCTCCCAAGTAGCTGGGATTACAGGTGTGTGCCACCATGCCTGGCTAATTTCTATATTTTTACTAGAGACAGGATTTTACCATGTTGTCCAGGCTAGTCTGAAACTCCCGGCCTCAAGTCATCCATCTACCTCAGCCACCCAAAGTACTGGCATTACACGGGTGAACCACCACACCTGGTGAAGATTTTCCTAAATATATAATAGTAGAACATGTATTTTATCTGCTGTCTTGTAATAACCATGTACATGAATACCATCTCTCTCTATTAAAGATAGCACAGTGACATATAGAGTTGGATATTTTTCTTTAAAGGCGATAAAGTAATGGTAAGGCAGAAATAATGATGAAGCAAGATAAGATAATGAAAAGTTCTTTAGGAAGCAAAGAATACAGTAAGTCTACATGAAATTTAAGGTCACTATCAATTATGTTACATATGCGACTTCACAGTTTTGAAGAACAAGCCACTAATATTTGCAGTCCTGTTAAAGCAAACTAAATATGGCCTGAGAAGCACTGTGTACTTCTATATTTGAGTCCTTGTGGATGAACTGTAACCTAACTTAATAGATAGACAATATTGAAACCCTAAATTAGGAGTATGTGCCTATAACAATATCTGAATTTTGACAAATCCCAGCAGCCATACACTGCTGTATTCAAACTGTGTTCAAATAAGACAAACACTGAGCGGAACCAATCCAGCTGTTTCTGTACCTCATGTCCAATATCTATACATCACTTCCTTTCTTTGTCTATACATTTGTTCTGATCATGAGGCATCCTTGGAGTCCCTCTGAATCTGCTGTGATTCTGGGGGCTGCCCGATTTGCAAATTGTTCATTGCTCAATTACACTCCTTTAAATTTAATTTGGATGAAGTTTTTCTTTTAACAGTCCTAACTCCTAGAAAAACAGACATAAATCTCATAAACAAGGGCATATCTACCTTCTTTCTGATGGATACCAATGCCAACATCATATTGGGAAATGTTTAAAATTATTCAGTCTTTGAAACCATTTATTCTCATAAAATTTAATTGTCTAAAATGGATGAAAACAAAAATAAATCACTGTTACCACCCATATCACTAACAACTTGAAAATCTTAATAATTATTTTTATGTCAACTTTTATTTAGGTTCATGTGGTATATGTTCAGGTTTGTTGCATGGGTATTGTATTAGTCTGTTTTTACACTTCTATAAAGATACTACCTGAGACTGGGTAATTCATAAACAAAAGAGGCTTAATTGACTTACAGTTCCACATGGCTGGGAAGGTCTCAGGAAACTTAAAATCATAGTGGAAAGGAAGCAGATTTGTCTTGCATGGTGGCAGGTGACAGAGAGAGAGAGCAAGAGCAGGGAAAACTGCTTATAAAACCAACAGATCTCATGATAGATTTTTCATCACTCACTATCACAAGAAAGCGTGGAGGAAACTACCCCCATGATCCAATCACCTCCCACCTGCTCTCTCCTTTGACATGTAGGGATTATGGGGATTATAATTGAAGATGAGATTTCGGTGGGAACACAGAGCCAAACCATATCATTCCTTTCCTGGCCCCTCCCAAATCTAATGTCCTCACTTTTCAAAACACAATCATGCCTTCTCAACAGTTCCCCTAAATCTTAACTCATTACACCAAAATAACCAGCAATAACCCAAAAGTGCATAGTCCAAAGTCTCATCTGAGACAAGACAAGTCCCTTCCTCCTAGGAGGCTGTAAAATCAAAAGCTAGTTAGTTCCTCCCAAGATACAATGGGGATACAGGCATTGGATACATGCTCTCATTCCAAATGGGAGAAATTGACCGAACGAAGGGGCCACAGGTCCCAGGCATGTCTGAAATCCAGCAGGGCAGTCATCAAATCTTAAAGCTACAAAATCATCTCCTTGAGTCCCTGTCTCACATCTGGAGCACACTGATGCCAAAGGTGGGCTCTTATAGCTTTGGGAAGCTCCTTCATGGGTTGGCATTGAGCGTCTCTGGCTTTTCCAGGTACAGGGTGCAAATTGTTGGTGGATCTACCATTCTGGGGTCTGAAGTGGCCCTCTTCTCACAGATCCACTAGCCAGTTCCCCAGTGGGGACACTGTGTGGGTGCTCCGACCCCACATTTCCCTTCTGAGGTTTTCCATGAGGATTCTGCCCTTACAGCAGACTTCTGCCTGGATATCTAGAAGTTTCCATACATCCTCTGAAATCTAGGGGGAGGTTCCCAAACCTCAATTCTTGACTTCTGTGCACCTGCAGGCCCACCAGCACGTGAAAGCCGCTAAGGCTTGGGGCTTGCACCCTCTGAAGCAATGGTGCAAGCTGTACCTTGGCACCTTTTAGCCACAGCTGGAGCTGGAGCAGCTGGGACATAGGACACCAAGTGCCACAGTTGCACAGAGCAGGGGCCCCTGGGCCTGGCCCACAAAACCTGGCCCTTCTCTTCACAAGCCAGGAGACTTAGGAGAGAAGGGCTGCTCCAAATTCTCTGACAGGCCCTGGACACATTTTCCCCACTGTCTTTGCAATTAACATCCAGTTCCTTGTTACTATGCAAATTTATGCAGCTGGCTTGAATTTCTCCCCAGAAAATGGGTTTTTCTTTTCTATCACATCATCAGGCTGCAAATTTTCCAAACTTTTATGCTCTGCTTCCCTTTTAAACATAAGTTCCAGTTTCAGATCATCTCTCTCAAGTTCAAAGTTCCGCAGATATCTAGGGCAGAGGCAAAATGCCACCAATCTCTTTGCTAAAGCATAGCAAGAATGACCTTTGCTCCAGTTCCCAACAAGGTCCTCATCTCCATCTGTGACCACCTCATACTGGACTTCATTGTCCATATCACTATCAGCATTTTGGTCAAAAACCATTCAAGTCTCTAGGAAGTTCCAAGCTTCCCTACATCTTACCTTCGTCTTCTGAGCCCTTCAAACGATGCCAACCTCTGCCTGTTACCCAGGTCCAAAGTTACTTTCACATTTTCAGGTATCCTTATAGAGGTACCCCGCTCTCTGAAGTACCAATTTCCTTTATTAAACCATTCTCACACTTCTATAAAGATACTACCCAAGAGTGGGTAATGTATAAACAAAGGAGGTTTAATTGACTCACAGTTCTTCATAGCTTGGAGGCCTCAGGAAAGTTACAATTTTGGCAGAAGAAGAAACAGACACATCTTAAATGGTGACAGGCAAAACAGAGAGAGAGAGCAAGTGCAGGAAAAACTGCCTGATAAAACCATTGGATCTCATGAGAACTCACTCAATATCACAAGAACAACATGGGGGAAACTGGCCCCATGATACAATCACCTCCCACCTGGTCTCTCCCTTGACACGTGGGGATTATGGGGATTACAATTGAAGATGAGATTTAGGTGGGGACACAGAGCCAAACCATATCACTTATATTACGTAATGCTGAGGTTTAGGGTACAAATGATCCCATAGTGAACAAACATCACCCAAGTAGTGATCATAGTACCCGACAGGTAGTTTTTGAAACCCTTTTCTCCCTTCCCCATTAGTAGTCCTCATTACTCTTTCAATGTTTTGTAAGGGCTTTTTTTTTTTTGTCTGAAATAGAAATATTTCCTTTAATATCTATGGCATATTGAGGATTAAGTACATGTATAAGAAATGAATTCTTTTTACACTTGGACACAGGAAGGGGGACATCACACACCGGGGCCTGTTGTGGGGTGGGGGGAGAGGGGAGGGATAGCATTAGGAGATATACCTAATGTAAATGACGAGTTAATGGGTGCAGCACACCAACATGGCACATGTATACATATGTAACAAACCTGCACGTTGTGCACATGTACCCTAGAACTTAAGGTATAATAATAATAAAAAAGAAATGAATTCTTTTTAATATGAATATACTGTAGATGACAGAAAAAATAACTGAAGATTAATAATTCATTAGATAATGAGAGTTTTCATCTTCAAACGTCATTTACTATTTTATTAGTGAAGAAATAAAGGGTATTTAAAAAATAAACACAAGCTCTATAAATCATATACATTAAATAGGCAGATACAACCAAAGCAAATAAAATTCACTGTTAGAATAATGTTATATTTATATTTTGTTCATACCACAAGTCTAGAGGAAACTATTTATTGAGTTATAATGTAAGCATCAGTTTGCAGAACAGGTCATATCCTCAGGCCTTCTAGGCTTGAAGAGTCAATAAACTATCCTCTATTTTCTTACTAATGGAGGAAAATTCAAAAATGTAAGATCAAAAAGCCACCATTCAAAGTATATTTTGTCTAATCAAAAACATTTCACATCTTCAAAAAACCTCCTCAAGCTAGATGCTGGTTCTGATAAAGAAGATATTGGTGTTTTGCAGCCAAACTACAAAATAGCTAAGTTGCTTTGACTATTTCAGTAATGTATCCAATGAATGGTTGATTATTAATAAAAACAAACGGAATAAATAAAAATGCTCCCAAAAGTCAATCTTAAAATATTTCTTTACTCATTTCATTTTATGTTAATATATCATTTAACAATAGGTCTTCATCAATAAAGATCGATTATGCTGGCATTGAGACTCCCCAAACAACTCACGACCTTTTAAATAGACATAAGAGCTGTTGCAAAATGGCTTGTCATCTATTTTTAATAATTGCATTTCCATACCATGACTAAGTGGATTTGAGTAAATGCTTTCACAGATGTGTACATTTGATAAAGGAGGCAAAATAGAGACTAAAAAAGATAGTGTAAACAAGTCAATCTATATTGTCACTCAAAGGTAATAGATTTGATGCTATTACTATTGAGTTCAATGCCCAACTGCCATTCATTCATTTCTGTTTTATTTTGTTAGCCTTTATTATTCAATTTTTTAATTCTTCAGAGGGGGAATAGAATACTCTAAAGACGATGCATGCTTTTGACTAGCTTAGTATCTTTAAAAATGTTCAATTGAGTATAACGAATGCAGAAGGTGCTGAATAAATACTTCATGTGTGAATGCATGGCAATCAATTTCATAAAATCACATGAACAAGTTATTTCAACATGCTGCATAAAAAATCCTTCTTTCCTCTAAGTGAACTTTGTTTAGAATCTAATAAAGGACTCATGCATATGCTTGATTTAAACATAACTTTGCCTCTCTGGGTTCAGTGTTATACTACATCTACACAGCACACTAAGAAGATGTATATGATTTCAACCACTGGGAAGGCTTTAAGAACTGTGTTCCCTAGGAATAGTAATAAAGGGGAGTGAAACCTCAGCATGAGGTTTTAAGAAAATTGATAATCTATGCATATCAATTTACAATATGCATTTTTAACAAATAAATTCATAGCATGTATGCCAATGAGAAGAATGATTGAACAGTTCAATAACTGAGCTGCTCTGATTATGAGCTAAGCCACACGAATGTTTGATGATTTTCTCAGTTAATAGATTGTTGACCACGTTTACATTGAATAGCAAATCTGTTTGCAACCAGATTTGACACGAAATAGTAGAGTTTAAAACTAGTTTCTAGGTGAGCAGTGGGCAGAATAGAGCTCACAGGTGAGACAGAAAGAAGATAGCATTAACAAAATCATTGCTGGTGCAAAAATAGACTATCAGCAGGTATTTTGTACAGAGCATTTGGGCAAACTGACATCAAACAACCCTGATTAAGGTTGTCACCATTTCCCTAGAGAAAAGAGATAGAAAATAAATATCAGAACTTCCTACAAATGTAATTTTTTTTCAGAATGTCAGACAAACACTCCTTGCATCAAAATCACTGAGAGAGAGAGAGAGAGAGAGAGAGTGTGTGTGTGTGTGTGTGTGTGTTAAAATATGCAGATTATTGGCCCCTACATTGTATATACTAAATCATAAATTCAGGGCATGGAGTCCATGAAAATGCATTGTAACAAACAAACAGGTAATTCTTAAAACCACTAAAGATTGAAAATACTGTGAATTGCCATTAAATAACACAATACACAAAATTTATCTCTAGAATGGGTTCAGTCACTTTCAGTGGATCCTTTGTCATGATTTTAGTGTATTCCATGGAACACTACACAGCCACAAAAAAACCAAAATCATGTCTTTTGCAGCAATATGAATGTAGGTGGAGGCCATTTTCCTAAGCAAATTAATGCGGAACAGAAAACCTAATACCCATGTTCTCACTTATAAGTGGAAGCCAAACATTGGGAACTCACTGACATAAAGGTGGCAACAATAGACACTGGAGTCTAACAGAGCATGGAGTGAGAGGAGGGATAAAGGGGTGAAAAAATAACTTTTAGGTAGTATGCTCACTATCTCAATGACAGGATCATTTGTATCCCAAACCTCAGCCTCATGCAATCTACCCATGGAGCAATAATTAATTAACTAATTAATTAATTAATTTTAAAATATAGTGTCTAAAGAAGAAAGATTAACTAAGTAGGCTAAGACCAGCTAAGCAGGTAACCTTAAGCTATAATGCCTTATTTCAGGGTTCTGGAAAAAATCTGAACCTATCTATTAATTACAATTAGTGTACTATTTCTGGATCCTTAATAATAAAAAAGAAAACATCAAGCATAAACAACAAAAAATTGATGTAAAATTATTTGAAAAGTTTTCAAAAGTTTAAAACATATTATTTACCATCACTACCAGACATTGAAATTATAACACTGATTTGAAGAACAGAAAAACCATTGAACCCATAATTTATGAACTATTTTAACAATCACAAGTGGTAAGAACTGTTGTGCTCCTAAGAAAAGATTCCAGAAAAATAGACAACAGAACAAATTGTTATAGCACCTGTGCTTAGACTTACCTTAGAAAGCCATGTTCAAACTGGAGAGCAGAGAAAGCTTTCTCAAGAAAGCAGCAATTTAAGTGAATTTGAAAACTGAGCTATCTAGGACAATGATATCAGAAAATAGATTTTAGGTAGAGAAAATAACATGTGCAATTTTTTTGTCATGATTCAGAGCATTCTGGCTCTAGTGTAAGAATTGGTTTAGATTTCTATTCCCTCACTTACTAGATCTGTGACTTTGGGGGAATCACTTCATGTTTTTTGTTTGTTTTTTTTGTTTGTTTGTTTGTTTTTTGAGACAAGAGTCTCACTCTGTAGCCCAGGCTTGAGTGCCGTGGCAAGATCTCGGCTCACTGAAACCTCTGCCTCCCGGGTTTGAGTGATTCTCCTGCCTCAGGCTCCCAAGTAGCTGGGATTACAGGTGTGCACCACCACGCTCAGCTAATTTTTGTATTTTTAGTAGAGTCAGGGGTTTCACCATCTTTGCCAGGATGGTCTCGATCTCTTGACCTCGTGATCACCCCTGCCTCGGCCTTCCAAAGTGCTGAGATTATAGGAGTGAGCCACCGTGCCCAGCCCACTTCATGTTCTTAAACTTCAGTTCCTTCATCCGAAAAACGGGAATAATATTTTGTCAAGAGGATATTGCTAGTATCAAATAAAGAAATTCAAATAAATTTCTTTGCAGCACACAATTAGTGCTGAAACATGCTAGCCATCATGTCTCTGACATCACTATAGATAGAAGGGAGAAAGAGAAGGAACAGAAGGCCCTGACATGCTTTTTTGGAAATGAGGTGAGTCTCTGGCAAGACTCTAAAGTCATTGAACAAAACATGAATTTTGATGACTTCTAAAAATATCCTATCCCAACCATAATCGTTATTGAATAAATCAGAGATGAATTATAGACATATTAATTGGATTAGAATCCCATCTTTGAACTGTTTTCCAAACAGCAAACGCACAAGGTAACAAGCACAGAACTTGAGTGTTGCTGAAGACAAATTTCAATATTTCAGTATAGACGGGCAGCTTTAATTGGCAAAATGAAAAGATTTTTGTTGGCAGCCATAGTCAGAACACTAATCTTGTCACAGAAGCATCAGTGTGAGGCCAATATAGATATATTCATGACATGTAATGAAACAAAACATTCATCTCATATTTGTCCTTAGAAACTTCAATGATTTATCAAATTAATATCCATCCACACATTAAAATGATGAGTTAACAAAATTTGTACATTTTCAATTTATGTTTTGATGAAAATCAAATTACAAATCTGTTGTCTATATACAATATATTTCCCTCCATTTGCTCTTAGTTTGATACTGTTATGCTCTTTTTTTTCTAAGACAGGGTCTTCCTCTGTTGCACAGGCTAGAATGCAGTGGCACAACTTTGGCTCACTCCAACTTCCCCCTCCTGAGTTCAAGTGATTCTCATGCCTCAGCCTCCTGAGTAGCAGGGATTACAAGTGTGCACTACCACATCCAGCTAATTTTTGTATTTTTAGTAGAGATGGGGTTTCGCCATGCTGGCCAGGCTGGTCTCAAACTCCTGGCCTCAAGTGTTCCGCCCACCTAGGCCTCCCAAAGTGCTAGGATTGTAAGTGTGAGCCAAGGGACCTGGCTTTGACCCTGTTAATACTATTGTTTCTTTATGTTATTGTTCTGTATATTTTATCAAAATTAGAAGAACTTCAAGATTAATATAAGCTCAATATTTCAAGAAATCATTAAAAATATAGTTCCCATTAGAAAAGGAATTTTATTGGTTTACTCCTGCAAGCTTGAAGCAGTTGTCTTTTGTTATCTGTAGAATCATGGTCCTACACATTATGTTTTGCTTTTAAATATTTATCCTCTTTCCATTTTACTTTACCAATGAGTCTGTCTATATAATATTCATGAAGTCTAAAACCTATTTTTTCCATAATTTATTCCATGGATTCATGCTACTTAGTAGATTATTGAAGAGTTTCTTAAATAATACTATAGTAACATTTATTTACACCTTACTACATGCCAAGCATTAAACTAATTGTTTTGTATATTTAGCTCATTTGATTGTTGTAATCATTGTATGTCACAGATACCATTTATTTCCACTTTACATGTGAAAAACCTGAGGCCCTGTGATATTTAAGTAAGTTACTCAAATCAAAAAGCTAGTTAGTAGAAGAGATAGGATGGAAACCAGAAAGTCCAGAGATTTAACCCATACACTAATCTGCTGTTCTATGTACTAGATGCAAGCAAACAGAATTTATTCTGTTTAAATTTCTTCTGTTTAAATGTATTTCTTCTGAAATAAATCACATTTCTTGGTGAAGAAAATAGAACTATATTAGGTACCTTGTATAGGGAAATGGGGAAAGGACTAAAAATGTAATGAAACTAGTGTTATTGTTTTTGTTTCCCTTCTCATATTTGAGAAAACAATTGAGGAAACATTGTGTATCCTCAATTAAAATGACTGTATCAGGGCTTTACACGGAATACAGAATGTCCACAAATTAGGCAGTAAGAGAACCTGGGTCTCTGTTACTGGGTGAGTTGATATGAAAAGTGCAGTGAACATGGATATATGATGCACATTAAATGGCCATAAGCAACATGTATGGATTTATAAAACATGATTATGTAGAAAAAATTACATACAATAAGCTATACAACCATTAAATAAAAAACATATGCGTATGATTTTAAATAAATATATTCATAATAATACTTTATGAAAAACAAACAACATATTAAAATGGTTGCTCTTTAGTGTAGATAAATGGCAAGCAGATTTGGGATAAAAATGAAAGTAGGTACATAAGAAAATATATAACCCAAGAGAGGGTCCTGTTTGGTTCAAGATGGAAATGTGCCGTGAATTGAGGCACATTATTAACTCAGCCCTCAACACATGAGATACAAACAAACAAACAAAAAACACAAGAATACAGGAAAAATAACAATAAAGGAGACAAGGAAAGAAGGAAAGGAAGAGAGAAAGGATGAGAGAGGGAGAGAGGATGAACAAACTTCAACTAATTGTAAAACCAGATTTTCTCTAAATATTTCAGATGACTCATTTAATAAATTATAGGTAGAAATTTTCATTCAAATTTGAGTAAGTATGCAGTGAAATGTGTCAACTTCATTGGAATGCATTATTTTTTGAATGGCAATTTATATATTTAAAAGCTCTGGTAGGGAAGCCTGTCTTTCCAACAAAAATATCAGAATTCGAAAAACTCAGTTTCCGTTTCTCCTCGCATAAAGGTATATGGCTTCAGATATACCAAACCAACGGGCCCAGGCAAGATCTTGATTCAAATAGGCAAATTAAGAAACCACGTTCTTCACGAAGTTCTCGTTTTTGGCTTTCTGCTGATGAAAGTGAAGGAAAAAACATGAAGCTGTTGCTGGTAGAAATACTGCTGATTTCTCTTTAGTTTTGAGGTTTGAGATCCAGAAACGGCAATGCTACTTGTGGCAATAGCAATTGCAATAAAATCAAGACCTTGTCATTCATTGCTCGACAGCTGCCATGGAAATGTTCAGCTTCATCAGGCCAGATCTGTGGTAGCGTTTTGGGCATTGTTCCTCTAGATTTATATTCTAATGTTTGAATCTATTCTCAATGAGTCTATGAGCCACTTCACATCCTTTATTAATGCTCTTTTCTGTTTCAACTAGCCAGAGTATATTTTGATTGCAACTAAGAATACAAACATTCATAATAATAATAATAATAATTCCCAGGAGAGGAGTGTTGTAGGCAAGTCTATTAAGGAAATGGGAATATAGGACCAGTGATCAGACTGTTGTGTTTCAGTGTAACAAGGATCCATTTGGTGTTAAAGAATGGCAATCTGACAACTTCTGGCATGTAGGGGCATGCAGCTCATTGCTTGTGCTCACCTCAAATCATATTGAAGATTATATTTTTGGTGACTCAAATTCCACCATAAACTCATGAGAAATTTAAGAAATTCAACAAAGATCGTCTGTGTCTAAATGCACTTCATAGTTTAAAGAAATAAAATCACCATCTCCAAGATTAAGTTCTTAGTTTAAATCACATTGAAATGATCAGAGCATCTCTGGTCTCTTATAGTGGAAAGGATGACATAGCTATACATCAAAACCCAAGTCTTTTTCCATGAATTCCTGAATTACAAAGATGATTTAATTTATTGTTTTGCCTTTTGAGAAAATGAGACCATTGACCAAGGAAAAAAGTTAAATCATGAGCATTGGAATATTTGGATAAATAGGAGGATTCAGGTGACTGAAAATTTTCTCATCTGCTAAAACTTATTGAGTCCTTCTTGCTAGCAGATTCAGCTGTCCAACACATGACTGAGGAAGCTGCTCCTTCATTTCTTCAATATCAAGTCCATACTTTATTTAAGGTGGTTAACTGATGGAAGAAAGCAATATTCTTTCTGACCAAATCTATTATTTCATTTGAACTCAAAATCCCAACATCCTCTTGGGAGCCAATTATCTAGTTAATACTGAGGACTAGAAGCTTCTTGAATATGAGACTTGCAAGATTTTATAGCTAAATTTGTAAATGCATGGGGGAATATGTGTGAAAATGGATTTTACGTGTTCCTGATATAGAACCAAGAAAGAATTTTAATTCAAGCTGGTATAAATATCTGATTAGAGATTCTAGATTCAATGTGCTACTTCTGGTAGCTGGTTTAGGTGCTAAATGCTTCTTCAATTAGTTGACCAAAATCTGAACTGAAAAACAGGCTAAGTTAAATAAAGTTCAGACACTTGGAGTTCCTCCTTTTAATATACAAGGAATTCAATGACCTACTGAAATATGAAAGTTAAGGTGGAATTATTGTTCAAAGCCTGTGAAATAGGCTGGATGCAGTGGCTCATGCCTGTAATCCCAGCACTTTGGGAGGACGAGGCAGGTATATCACCTGAGGTCAGGAGTTTGAGACCAGCCTGGCCAACACGGGGAAATCCTGTCTCTATTAAAAATACAAATATTAGCCGGGCCTGGTAGTGGGTGCTTGTAATCCCACCTACTCAGGAGGCTGAGGCAGGAGAAGTGCTTGAACCCAGGAGGCGGAGGTTGCAGTGAGCCAAAATCTTGCCATCGCACTCCAGCCTGGGCGACAAGAACAAGATAAAATAAAAATAAAAAAAAAACCTGTGAAATAACCCACTGATTAAATTTTCAGAAAGAGCTCAGAAGATACTTTCTTCACTATAACAATAAAAAAGAATGATGAGCACAACAATGCTATCTTTAAAAAAAACTCTATAATTTATATTTTCTATACTGGGGAACACAGACATTGAAGCTACACTCAAGTGATTTCATTTCTTTAGGGTTTAGGAGTACTTTACCACTGGAATGAGGGTGGACACGGATCTCATAATAGGTAGCAGGATATGAATGGTAAAAAACACAGTACTCTAGCATGCAGAGACCAAAATAATGAGTCATCTGATCCTTGGCAATGACATCAAGGTCTGGGAAGAAAAAAATCTAAATTTAGTGACCTACTTAGTCATGACCTATTAATAGTGTTCACACTTGAATTAGTTTACTTACCCCATGGCCACTTAAATGAAGAGAAACATGGTTACTCTTGAAAAAGGACTCTGCAATAGCATCATATGTTAGTATTGCACATCTTCCTTCTAGCTTTTCTGAAAGACATCGCCTACCATTTCTTTTCCTTTTTTTTTTTAGAGGATCTTTTTTTTTTATTATTATACTTTAAGTTCTAGGGTACATGTGCACAACGTGCAGGTTTGTTACATATGTATACATGTGCCATGTTGGTGTGCTGCACCCATTGACTCGTCATTTACATTAGGTATATCTCCTAATGCTATCCCTCCCCACTCCCTCCACCCTACAACAAGCCCCGGTGTGTGATGTTCCCCATCCTGTGTCCAGGTGTTCTCATTGTTCAATTCCCACCTATGAGTGAGAACATGTGGTGTTTGGTTTTCTGTCCTTGCAATAGTTTGCTGAGAATGATGGTTTCCAGCTTCACCCATGTCCCTACAAAGGACATGAACCCATCCCTTTTTATGGCAGCATAGTATTCCATAGTGTATATGTGCCACATTTTCTTAATCCAGTCTATCATTGATGGACATTTGGGTTGGTTCCAAGTCTTTGCTATTGTGAATAGTGCCACAATAAACATACATGTGCATGTGTCTTTATAGCAGCATGACTTACAATCCTTTGGGTATATACCCAGTAATGGGATGGCTGGGTCAAATGGTATTTCTAGTTCTAGATCCCTGAGGAAATGCCACACTGACTTCCACAATGGTTGAACTAGTTTACAGTCCCACCAACAGTGTAAAAGTGTTCCTATTTCTCCACACCCTCTCCAGCACCTGTTGTTAAATACATTAGGGAGGGAAGGAGGTGGGTGTAAATGCCCAGACCTTTCACAGATTATTGAATACTGCCTTCAAGCTAACATTGATCTTGGTGGATTCAGACTATCACTAAAAAAAATTTGCATAAGTAGAAGTTATTAGGGTCATGTGATGAATGAGGTTTTGTTTTGGGTTCATATTACAGTTGATACGGTAATATTTCTATTTCAGCTTTTCATTATTTTACCAGATCTTTGGTGTGTATTTGGAAGATTTACACTGTAAGTGTATCTCAGTGGCCCCTGAAGTCAAAGCTGTGAAACTCTAGTAATGGCCAAACTCAAGACCTCTGAGCATCTCTGTCCTACAAAAACAGTAAACATAAATCCCTGGGAGAATGTTTCAACTAGAGCCGTCATAAAGAACATGGAAGAAAAAAGGCTGGTGCTTATGAAAACATTAGCAGATTTAACTTACCTATTCAGTCTACATGGAAGACAAATTAATCTTGTAAAACAAAAATACCTTTAATCAGGTGGTGGTTCAAGTACAGGCAATGTGGTTTCTCCACTAAAGAGAATCAACAAAGACCCTGGCACTCATTATTATAATAATAGTCTAACAGGTGACCTTTTTTTTCTCTTTAGAAGTTCACATCTCAGTAAACAGAGATTGCCAACAAGTATTTGCCGCTTTTTTGCAGAAGCAACAGTGTGCTTTCACCATATTGTTCTAATGGTCTCTGAAATTTCCCGTTTTACAGCCAGATTTAGTCTGTGGGAACACTGATCATTTCAATATTTTATGAGACACCATGCTTGTCAACTACAAGGATGGCATCAAATTGAAAAGACCCATTGAACTGGTATTATAATGTCCTCCAGACATTTGGGCAAGAACTAAGAAATAAAACCCATGAAAGTATAGGTAACACCTACCTTGGTGTTATTTCTGATAGTCTGGGACAGCTTGGAACATGCCCTTCAAGGTAAGGTGCAAGTTTGCTGCATTTTGCTACCCATAGCATGTCAACATAGCCCTCTGGAAAAAGGTTCCAAGAGTCTGAGCCTACATTCAAAACAATTAAAATTTGTCTGTTTCGGCCCAGAATTAGAATTCTGTACCTTGGCATGTTAATTATTTGTAATTTTGGTTTTCTGGTTAGAATGAGCTTATTTTCTATTGGGACAAAATATACATATATATATTAAAAGAGCTTTAAGCTCAAGCTTAGAAATGCCTAGTGTAAAATTATTTTAAAATAAAAACAAAGTATATATTTATAGAAAAACATAAATACAAACTATTTTGTAAAAAGATAAAGAAATTTCAGAGTAACTGCTTTTAACAGAATTTCAAAATTTTACACTATGTGTTGCTATGTCTCTATCTATCTGTATAGATAGATACATTTCATAAGTCCTAAAAGAATAGAACAGAACAACAGAAGTGTTGTCATGTAAATAAATCTAAATATTATTTGGCAAAGAAAGATTATCATGTGTAAATCAATTTTGTGTAAGAATGTATTATATATGAAATACTCATTAGAAAACTTGAAGAGCTAAATAATTTTATTCATTTTATAAGATTAATAGCTTAATAATGAACATATCCACTATTTATCCTCTAATTTGTATATCCACTATTTGCATATCTACTATTATATCCTCTAATTTTTTATCCACTATTTATATTTTATTCCCTTTGTAATTGGCCAAAGAATTCTTTATATAACTAACATATTGACATTTTATTTTCTTATCACTTTTCCCTTCATCATAGCCACCATTTCTTTACATTATGTAACATCTACTTTTTTCTTGCTTTTCTCCCCTTTTACATTTGCTTATTTTTCTTGACCAAGAAAAGTCTCACAATTTTATAATTCTTTCTGGTCAATAACATTATTATAACCATGTTTTACAAGAACTGTAAATTTGAACCAATTCTAGTATTTGACTTTTCCTTAAAATTTTGTAGCTTGATTATTACATGCAAAAAAGTATTGTTTTAGTCCAGATAGCTTCCCCTAAAAACAAGTTCCTAGGCTCCATAATGATATAACAGTTTGGAAAATGTCTAAATACTATGTATACATTTATAAATCATTTAATCGCTTCTATAGACTATCAGCCTAATGCAAAATTTTCAACTTGAACACACCTATTTTTCCTTCTTACACTTTTTGAATCCAATTTTGAATCTGGACATTCATTGCTGTCACACGCACAGAAATATACTGTTGGAATGCAGAGAGAAATACCACAAAGAATGGTGCTTTGGCATGATGAGCACTTTGAATTAAAAGAAATCAGAAGACCTTAGATGTTCCCTCAGAACCACAAACTTTCTAACCTTCTCTTGTTTCTTCCCTGTCCCCTACATCTCACAATTGCAGGGAGGGACTCTCACTGAAATTTCCTTATTTTACTAAGGGAAACTCCTTTTCAAAAGAAATGTGATTGTCTTAAAGCATCCTTCCTGAAAAATCTCACAAATAATCAGGAAACATTAACCACCAGAAAAGAAAAGAGAAGAGACTAAAAGTCATCACCATGTCCAGACAGACTTTTTGTTTATTATTCCAAGGACACCTCCCAGATATTACCTGGGAGACTCTATTTTTCTAATAAGAAAACCTTTGTTCACAGTGAAGTTCGAAGTTCCTCCCCTCGTCTTCTCATTACTGGTTCCCCCAGAGGTCAGAGAAAATTTATCCCAGGTCATTGTTCTTTGAGATCATTCATTTCCCCATTTACACCCCCCCACCCCCATTTCCCTCTCTATATGAAGAGGGTATTTAAGCCTCAACCATCTGGTCTTTCTTTGAGTCTTATATATGTGGGATACCACATCCAAGTGCATGTTACTGAATTTATTATGGATGTTTTTCCCTATTAAGCTGTCTATTTTCAGTCACCGCAGCAAACTTACAGAGAGGGCAAAAGGGATGCATTTCCTGTGCCCCTACAAAATCAATCAGAAAATATCAACACAACTGTTGAGGCTAATTATAAATTTGAAATAAATTATTTAAGAAAGAAACATATTTCCTGAAAATAATCTTTGGAGGATCTCAAAACTAAATTTAAAATTTGCTGAAAAAGGTTTTATATAACAACCACATATGGTGAAGATAACTTTCTTCAATTTAATTCTTAAAAGATATTTAGGCATTAAAAACTACTACAAAACTCTTTCTGCAATTTGGGTACTTAAAAAGTGTTTTGCCATGGTGGCATTAAACTTAAGACATTTTAGGAGTTATTCTGAAACCAACTTTGCAGAGATTATAACAGTGATACGGCTTGGGCCTGTGTCCCTTCCCAAATCTCATGTTTAATTGTAATTCCCAATGTTGGAGGTGGGGCCTCCTGGGAGGTCACTGGATCATGGGGGCAGTTTCTTGTGAATGGTTTAGCACCATATCCTTGGTGCTGTTCTCATGATAGAGAGTAAGTTCTGAAGAGGTCTGGTTGTTTAAAGTGTGCAGCACCTTCCCTGTCTCTTGTATTCCTGCTCTCGCCATGTGAGATGCCTCACTCCTTCTTTGCCTTCTGCCATAATTGGAAGCCTCCTGGGGCCTCACAAGAAGCAGAAGCTGCTATGCTTCTTGTACTGCCTGCAGAACCATGAGCCAATTAAACCTCTTTTGTTTATAAATTACCCAGTCTCAGGTATTTATAGCAGTGGAAAAAGACTAATACAAACAGTGAGAAAATTATGACAGTTAAAGAGATCTTACTTAATTGACTCCATCTTTCCTTTAACCTCCAAGCTGCCCTTGTTCATTCCTCGGGATAGACTGAACTAACTTTGGGGGGAATTTAGTTTATGGTTTAGCTTTCCAACAAAAATGATATTAACTCCTATCTGAAACAAATCCCCTCCTTGTTTAGGGACCAGACAACATTTGTAAAACTAACAAATTAGCCATAAGATTAAAAATTATGGCTCAGGGGTCATGCAGCCAGAATCCACAGGATTCCTAACCTCCCCAGTGGCTCCCATGGCTAACATTATTATTTTAAGACCTTTGATTGGTGTTCAAGATATTTTTCAGACACTGCAGCATTCTGATGGATCAGCTGGCATCATACAGAACACTTAAACTGGCTCATTTGGTCTTGTAGCCCTCACCCAGGAACTGACTCTGCAGGAGGACAGATTCAACTTCTTATGATTTCATCCCTGACCCAACCAATCAGCACTCCCCATTCCCTAGACTCCTGCCCACCAAACTATCTTTAAAAAACTCTAGCCTCTGACTTTTGACAGAGCTGATTTGAATAATAATAAAACTCTGGTCTCCTGCTTAGCTGGCTCTATGTGTATTAAACTCTTTTTCTGTTGCAATTTCCCTGTCTTGATCAATTGACTGTCTCTGGGGAGGGGGCAAGAAGAAACCATTGGGTGGTTACAATTAGAAGTTTCCATAATTTTTGTGTAAAATAAGACTTAGTGATTCTGGAATGCTGATACTGAGAAGAATCTTATTTTGATGTTTTGGGTAGGTTTGCAAAATGTTACAGTGTATACAGTGAGAAGTCTAACGAATAGCAACCAAAAGTCAACAAAATTGTCTGGTGTAAATATAAAAATTTGTTTTACAAGACACCTATGTCTTGACCACCTGGATGAAAGTTGATCTTTTTTTGGTATTTAAGGTATTCAAGTTTCAAATAATATACTTTGGAGGCTGAAGGGGCCAGCAAAGTTAAAGACAACTATAGCAAATATTTGTTGCATACATCATTAAAAAATAAACAGTTATTTTCTCTATCTAGTTTATCAAAGGAATACCTTTCAAAGAAGTTAAGGTTATGCAAGCTGGAGAATGTTCTTCTAAAGGAACACAACTCGGTGATTGTTCGATATGCTTACAATATGTTGGTAGAAGATTCATACGTAGAATCAAGTAAAGTTGAAAGATGTTTCTTAAGAAGGCTGAAGCCAAAGGTTTCAAGCCAATATTTATCTAATATGGGAAGAGAGTTCACATTTACCGAACACTCCTGATGTCTAGATACAGTGACGAAAAGTCAACACATGCTAGCATTGCCTACAGCTGAGTCTATGCTGAGGGAAAAATTGATTTTCGATATTCCTGTCCAGCTCTTTAGCACTTCTATTAGTTTCACCTTAGGTTAGGTAGTAAATGGTAAAAAATATAAACGATTAACTGGGGAAAGTGGCTTATATGTGTGCATTATATTTTCTAATAGGAAAAAAAAATGCCATAGACAAATATTCAATGTGGCTAAGAACATGCAGAGTATAGAATAATTCCTATTGCATTAATCACATGCTTCACACAATCTGGGCTAATTTTGAATGTTTCCCTCAGCTTTATCAATCAGTAGCAACTATCAACTCTGAACTCAGCTGCATGCATTTTTTTTTTTTTTTTGAGACGGAGTCTCGCTCTGTTGCCCAGGCTGGAGCTCAGTGGCGCGATCTCGGCTCACTGCAAGCTCCTCCTCCTGGGTTCACACCATTCTCCTGCCTCAGCCTCCCGAGTAGCTGGGACTACAGGCGCCCACCACCATGCCCGGCTAATTTTTAAAATTATTATTTTTATTTTTAGTAGAGACGGGGTTTCACTGTGTTAGCCAGGATGGTCTCGATCTCCTGACCTCATGATCCACCCATCTCGGCCTCCCAAAGTGCTGGGATTACAGGCGTGAGCCACCGCGCCCAGCCAGCTGCATGCATTCCCTTGTTCTTAGAATATAACCACTTGATTTACCTGAGGTATCCAACAATTCAAATTAATTATTTTTGCTGAGACTTTGTAACCAACAGCATTCCCACATCAAGGCTAGCATCCCGCAACCTACAAACTTACACTAATATTACACAAACTAAGCCTGATTTCATTCAGTCAAACATGTCCTATTTCTTTGTGAGTACTGGTGGCAAGGATGTGCTCAGTGACCAAAGCCCACCTGAAGTACTAAGGTGATGACAAGGTTACTACACTTTGGACTGAGAGCTGTAGTCAGTTGATAGAGGAAAGTTACAACTTTTTGGCTTTAATGCCTTTTTCTTCCCCTCCCAGATACCTGTTGGTGGACAAAACATGCTAGAAATTACTCTTAGGTTTAGAATGCCACATAGTGGGTTGAATTATTAAATTAGCTGTAGTTTATATTCGGTTTTTATCTTACCAGGAAAGAAGTCTTCCATGTTAATTTGCTTAAAAGTGAACATTTGAGGGGAAAATATAGAGAAATCAGTAGCTCAGACAGGACTGTATTCCCTACTCCCTAATAATTACTTATGAATTCCAAAATTTCCATATGGAATATAGAAGTGTTTTCATGTGGTTGTATAATAGTTCATAGTTACTCTAATTTTGATAAATAAACTTAGCAAAGAAAATTTGATTGCATGCATTTTTGCTACAATAGTTGAAATAATATGAAAAGATTTATGATCTGCAAGGAAAATTCATCTGTGTTGCCAAGTAAGCAAATAAACAAGCAAATAAAACCTGCCTAATCACATGCTAAATTAATGAGTTTTTAAAAATTAAAGGAAACAAAAAAATAGATTTGAGTTGTAAAAATGAATGCTATGAAATTATATGAGATAAATTTTGCTTCAAATGGATTTGATCCAGAAATGTATTTCTAATGAAAAAATTCAATTAAAAAATGTTTTGTTTTGTTTTGTTTTCTTGTAAATGGGATTGCTAACAAAGCTTTAACTATTATTTATTTAAAACTGCAAAAGCGTTTTTGATGTGTTATACTTTAAGTCCTGACCTTCCGGTTAAGGGAAAATTCTCACACAGATTTCAGTCAACTTGGCCCTCAGCTATGGAAATAATTGACAGAACTAGGCCTCACATACACAATTGGGTTGGGCATGGCACTTACCTGCTTGATTTGTGGTTACATTTACAGACACATACTGCCGGGTTCCTGGGCTCAAGTCGGACACTCCATTCACTGCCTCAATCTCAAAGGTATAGTTTGTGTGAGCGAGTAGATCCACCATCATGACAGAGGTGTTTTTCAGGCCGCTTTGCCGGGGAAGGTACCTGACATGACCGCCACACTCCTCACACACACCTGCATGGGAGTTGCACTTCTTGCATGCAATATAATATGACACGTCTTTCCTTCCACCAGTGTCAGCAGGCGGAATCCATTCCAGAAAGACACTAGTTTCATTAACATTTGAGATGGCATTCCGAGGAGCAGAGGGGGGTCCTGGTTTGCAAAGTAAAGTAAGAAAAACATATTTTAAGATGGTATTAATTAGGCATTATTTATCACACCAATTCCTGGTCTGAAGGAAAAAATAGATTTGCAATAAGTCCTTTAAGTCATAATTTGTAGTTTTGTTTTCGTAATTTTGTAGGGACAATAGTGGGGTTTATTCCCTATGGAAATGACTTATCTTGGCATTGTTATAACACTAGTTCAGTAAAAGCAGAATGTTTTGCTTCATGTATATGTAAACAATTATGGAGTAAAACTATGTATGCACAAATATTGTAAGATAAAATTAAAATTATATATTTATAAACTGGTGAGTTTCCTTGGGGATTGAACTGAATGTTTCCTCATTGGTGCTAATCCCTGCAACCTACAAAGTAAACACAAAGTACCTACTAAGAAACAAGCATAGGAAAATACAGAATTTTCAGCGTAGCTCCTGACTACAAATTTTGTAAGTAAAAAAAAAATAACCTTAGCATGCTTCAAAATAGATTGCATATCTAGTTGCTAAATCACCAACAGAATTTGAAACCCCCTACTGTATATCAAAAAAGCATTAGAATTTAAGTAAATGGTCAAAATTACAATTTGCAGTAAAACATATTTTACTTTGATATTGTTTTTATATTACAGTTCTGCAAGTTGTGAATTTTATTTAATTGAAAATCTAAAATTTATTTTAAAAATAACCCTGAAAAGGACTACAATACGATGAATAAAAGCGTTCAGATTTTGAACAATAGAATAAATTTCAACCTCTAATAACCTACCAAAATAAGAAAAGAAATAGATTTAACACAAATATTTTCATAGAATCATAACATATTAACTACGAATAGCTTTCAGGAGTGAAACTTTCCTAACTTCATGAAGTATTTCTTGTACACTTTATTTTTTGTATATATCTTAATGGAAACTGGGTGTAGCTTTTAAAATATATTTTATATTCAGAATCATCTTATTTCAATAAGATGGAATATTTCTACTAAAATATGAGTAATGAAATCCATGATCAGAATTGCTTTATGAATTTCATATATTAAGGGTAACCATATCTTATTTGTATATTATTTTAATTATTCCTGAACTTGATTAGAATAATAGAGAGAACAAAAATTAATTAGGTAATTTCTAACGCTAGAGTCAATGTTTAGATATTTAGTTAAAACTTCAGTCAGCTGTTAATGTTATATTATTGGACAATCTCAAAGAAAAAACACATTTATATTTGTTCCAGAGACAATTTGGATATCTCTCCTTACAGAGAATAAAATGGAGTATGGTGGTGGTTGAATGGTTCATAAGCATAATTAAGCTACTTAGGATGATCTGTTATCCTAATATGCATTGTCTGTTCTAAATATCAAAATTGACAATTTTTAACTGACATTTATTAAGTCATGACTTTTGAGGGATTGTTTTAAAAGTGGTAAGAAAGCTAATTGGCATTTAAGATTTAGCTGGATAGAATGTCATTTATCTATTTATTTAGAGACAGAGTCTCTGTCGCCCGGGCTGAAAGGCACTGGAGTGATTTTGGCTCATTGCCACCTCCGCCTCCCAGGTTCAAATGACTCTCCTGCCTCAGCCTCCTGAGTAGCTGGAATTACAGGGGCCCACCACCACACCTGGCTAATTTTTGTATTTTTAGTAGAGATAAGATTTCACCATGTTGGCCAGGCTGGTCTCTAACTCCTGGCCTCAAGTGATCCACCCACCTGGGCCTCCCACAGTGCTGAGATTACAGGCGTGAGCCACCACGCCAAGCCAAAAGAACCCCTTAACTAAAAACTTGACATCTTTGCAAAAAAAAAAAAAATCCCCACCTTGACCATGTTTGAATCCTATGAATTTGGTCATACTGGCCATCTCACATACTTCAATATAAAACAGTCCCCTTTAAGTTGAAATAATGTCTTAAAATGGAAATATCCAGTCTATCAATGATGGGCATTTGGATTGTATTTGCTTTGCTTTACTATTGTAAACAGTGCTGCAATAAACATACTTGTGCATGTGTCTTTATAGTAGAATGATTTATAATCCTTTGGGTATATTCCCAGTAATGGGATTGCTGGGTTAAATGGTATTTCTGGAAATACACGTGTTCTTGTTTACTATAAACTTTAGCTTATTTAATAGTACAAAGTTATAGACAAAATGAAATTTAAGATAAAAAATTACAGAATTAACCTCTGAGAAATATCTCTAAGTTAGAACAATGTCAAACTTCTGTTTTGTTTTGTTTTTTTCTAATTTCTGCCAACTGAAAAATCCTTGCATTTAACACATTTCCTCTAAATCTATAAGAATGCATCAGCAGCTGAATCCTCCTTTTCTTCTGACTCTTCTACTAACAGCTAGGATGGGGGCACAAGCAGCTTTAAAGTCAAAAGGAAATTCAAACTCAAGTGAGGCCCTAAAATAGAGGTAAAAAGTGGAAGCTCGAACTAACATGCATCTACAAAAAACATGTAATAAAATTCCACTGCCCCAATCATAGATATGATGTGTCAACCAAAGTAGAACTGTGAGACTAACCTTTAATTTAAGCAGATTCATCAGAATTTTAGGTTTTATTTTTGTTTGATTTTTTTCTGTAGGCTTATAAAATGTTGTTATATAGATTTAAAAACTTTGTATATTCTAGAAAAAAAATTTGAAGTTGGAGCTATAAATTCAATTCCAAAGAGCCAAAGGCAAAGTGAAGCTCAAGATCTTCATCTGAACATCTATCAGGCGATAAGGAAATCATATGCAGTATTTGTGGTATTATGAATGCAACTAAAAACATACACACTCACTCATAGATTATGTATTAGAAAGATCTTATACATAAGTCCTAATTTTTTAAATTTAATTTTATTTTATTTTTAGAAATGCATACAAATTAGTGCTCATTTGACAACACAGTATTAGAAATTCACACACCTGGAAACTGAGAAATGTGAAGCCTGACTGTGGGCTTTGGTCCTAAAAAAGTGCTAAGCAGTCCTTGCCACCAAAGCACAGCTTCCCCCCTCACGCCCCACCCCCATTTCCAATCCTAACAAATTTACAGAAAGGGAGGCTCACATTTATGCTGAAAAAAAAGAAAGATCATGGGTAGACCACTTAAAGAAAATAACAATTAGAAAATTAATAAAATTTGAAAGATGATTCAAAACATGGTTTTCTCTTTAATTTACCACTCTGTTGTCTAGCCAACATTTTCCCTATTTGGGCATTCATTTGCTCTCATAAGCAAAATCATTATTGAAATCTCCACTGGAACCAAAATTCATCACATCCAATCATAGTTTCTATCTTCTCCATTCATATGTATCCTTACAAAAGAGCATATAAAAATTGCATTTATTCATTTGAAGAGGAAATTATTTTTCACTAGTAATCATCTAACCCATGAAATCATCAGCTTTGGGATAAAAGAATGGTCTTCAGAATGTAAAGCTAATTAATAGCAATGATTTAAGGAAATCTGAAAACATGTTTTACTGACACTATGAAATTTAGACACTATGAAATTCAGATAAAATTTCAATTTGTGATTATTTGATAACAAAAAAATATTCACTGCTTCTTTAAATTTAGAGATGGATACTAATATTTCAAATTTTTGTGAACAACTTTGAAAGCAGCTACAACTTTCTGGGACCTAAAATAGTAAATCCAGGCAGTTCATGGAAATTAAACAGTATGAGGAGAGAGGGATTCACTTCCCTTCTCTTTAATTTTCTGTTTTTGCTTGATTTGCTACAGAGACTTTCTTATGGAAAAACTCTGAAAGTATTGTCATCAAGCAAACAAATGCACAAATGTGTTACATTCTCAGAAATATATGGAAAACCAAATATACGGAAAACTAAAAATGTTGAAAGATGTGGCTATATCTACTGCAAATGTCAGAATTAAATGTTTACTATTCATCTACTCTACTTATGATCAGCAAATATATTAAATAATAGTTAAGGACACTCACTAACAAGAAACATGACAGCTGCTTGAGAACCCTAGCAAAAAAATTGGTGTATGTATGACTCTGATCTGATTTAAATCTTGTTTGCCACTCCCAGTTCTCTATGTTCCTGAAATATTTCCTGTGTTCTTTTATAAATGACTTCTTAGTGGCTTTATTGGGGCAGTTTAGAACAAGATGGTGAAGGCTCCATCAGCTACATAATTATGTGATGAGAAAACTGGCAGAGAAAGAGGAAGAAGAAGAAGAGGAGGAGGAGGAAGAGGAAGAAGAGGAAGGAAGAAAGAAGAAGAAGAGGAAGAGGAGGAAGGAAGAAGAGGTTTTAATGTAAACTGGGAAGTAGATTATCAAAGTCATGTTTAGCTAGCATGAACACTGAAATAAGCCACAAAATAAAAGAAAACATTCTATATCTGTGTCTCAGCTGTTGAATTTGAAGTTAGGGAAAATGGATACTTCTAACAATGAGTGATAAAAAGAGACTCAAATTTTTCAGTGCTTATTCAAGGAGATTGAAAATTGGTGAAAACTGTATAGAGACGATTAAACATTATGCCTGTTTTAGGGGGAAATGTTACTAGACTATAACAGGCTCCATCATGCTGTTTCCTCAAAACTGGTGAAAGTTAGCATCACCAAATATCCGTGGGTTTCCTTACTTGTGCATGCCATTGTGGGTGGATCAGACTCTCTCCTGAAATAATCCTTTTCACAGACACAAGAGGTTGAAGCTTCCTCATGGGTATAACTGTGAGGTGGACATTTGCCGCAGCTCTGGATGTGAGGTGAGGCTTTGAAGAACCCAGGTCTGCACACTGTCAAAAGAAATAAGAGACTAAGCTTTTCCCTGGAACAGATGCAGTGTTTGTTTTGTGAATAATGTCATTATTTTGACTGGTATACGCAGATTACAGATAACACAATCTTTGCATCAATTTCAAGAAGTTTTCATAAGCTTCTGGATCATAAATACCAGGCTATTCATTCAAATAATCAAATATTTATTTAAAGTACTTAAACATTTATGGAATGTACATACTTGTAATGATTTTTATGCTACAGGAGCTTATAAGGAATTATATTGATAAAAGGCAAATACTTTTATGTATTTAAAACTGAAGCAGTGCTTTGTGTACAGTTTTCACTTACTCTATCATTACTACAACTATGTTGAAGAAATAAATATTATTCCATGTACTGCTAAAATGGTATGATACAAAGTAGGCACTCAAAATTGTGTTATTGAATAATAAATTAATTAATTAGTATGTGCTAAATGCCTCATGAATTCTGTTAGATTGGGGAGAATGCATAGATGACCTGATATATCAACTGTATTATTTTTATTTTAAGGGAGTCAAATTTTTGACATTTGTTTTACATTTACTTCATTTTAGAACTTTTCTTTGAGACACCTACTGATTCAACATATATCCTTTCTAATATCAGTAAGGCTTATTTACTATACAAATTATAATGATTTCTTAAGCTCAAACATTATGTCTTTTTTTTATTATACTTTAAGTTTTAGGGTACACGTGCACAATGTGCAGGTTAGTTACATATGTATACATGTGCCATGCTGGTGCGCTGCACCCACTAACTCGTCATCTAGCATTAGGTATATCTCCCAATGCTATCCCTCCCCCCTCCCCCCACCCCACCACAGGCCCCAGAGTGTGATATTCCCCTTCCTGTGTCCATGTGATCTCATTGTTCAATTCCCACCTATGAGTGAGACTATGTGGTGTTTGGTTTTTTGTTCTTGTGATAGTTTACTGAGAATGATGATTTCCAATTTCATTCATGTCCCTACAAAGGACATGAACTCATCGTTTTTTATGGCTGCATAGTATTCCGTGGTGTATATGTGCCACATTTTCTTAATCCAGTCTATCATTGTTGGACATTTGGGTTGGTTCCAAGTCTTTGCTATTGTGAATAATGCCGCAATAAACATATGTGTGCATGTGTCTTTAGAGAAGCATGATTTACAGTCCTTTGGGTATATACCCAGTAATGGGATGGCTTATGTCTTATTCAGTTTTGCACTTACTTTTCCAGTGTTTGACCACAAAAGGCGTTCAAAGAGTTCTATGAAATGTGTGAATGAATGAATGGATTGGCATGAATATTATAACAACTATTTAGAATCACATAAAGAAAGTGTTTTCTGATATTTCTGTGAGCATTTCTAAGCTTATCATCAGGTAAATGCGCATGAAGTAAATCTTTTTATTCTGTGGATTTTCTACATGTTCATATTATTCTTATTTCTCACTGGCTAATAAAGCCAAACTTTAATATGCTAATTGCTCAGTATGGGTCAGTCGAAGACTACCAAACTGATGGTTTGAGTGCTTTGTACAGCTTACTTTAAATAAAGCTAATCAACTACGTTTTTCTATTTTCAAAGCTCACTACATATACTGAAGTATGACGCATATTTGCTGAAGCTCAAAGGTGAACTTGTATTTCAGTAGAAATTTCTGATAGACTAAATGAACTGGGGCCAACTTTCATATGCTATAAATGATTTCATGTTTTAGTAATCCATGCTAAGGCTCTCTGCCATCACCATGAATAATCAGGAATTGGCAAAATTGAGAAGGTACTCTTTTCAGTAGATCTAATTATAGTGATAGTAAAGCCTTAATGCTCTTATAAATTCTGAGAAAATGTGAAGGTATTTGAAAGATAAGAAGAGCTTTTTGATAGTATTAGGGACATTCTTGTAGTTAAATGATTAGGAGAAGATTTAAAATATTATTTTTCTTATAATAGGATTGCTATAGTAGCTTATGCCATACTTAGCTAAGTTATTCAATTTTTCTTCTTTTATCCTTTTAGTAAAACCATTCTCACTTTAAACACTATTTGCTTTCAAAGACATGAAGTGTCAATTCATATGTTCTAAGTATTTGGAATTAATTTACCATTCATGAAACAAAAGTCATTTCTTTTCTTTTTAATGAATGCCTCTTAACTTAAACACTTTATATTATATCACATATAACACTGCTGTTCAAACCCCAAAGGGAGCTTTGGAAATATAAAATAATATAAATCGAAGTAAAAAGTAGATAAATGTATCTTTCTGTTCAGTTCAATAAGATGTTTTCAGCAGGTATAGTGGGCCAGTAACTCTACTTGAACTGGCTTCAGAGGTAAATGAGATAGACACGGCCTTGCCTTTATGAATCTTAAAGATAGTCCATAAATATTGTAAATATTACTACACTAGGAAAAGAAAAAGGAGCTATAGCAGTAAACATAGATACCCAATTTAATCTAGATTATTAAAGGAGATTTCCCTCAGGAAGCTGAGTCTCTGCTTATATTTGAAAGATTATGAAAATGATTTAATTTGAGTTAGAGTGTATCCGTACCTTAAAGGGAGAAATCCTTGCAAAGGACCACATGAGGTGGAGAACAAATAGCGAAATGGAAGATACTAAAGAATTGATCAAGAAGATAGTCAGAATAAAGTGGAAGAGTCAAGTTTATACAGGACAGAGGGCACCAGGCCACAAAAACCTTACATATTTTATTAGATATTTGGTACTCTATTTTATAGGCAAAGAGAGGTCATTGGAAAGTTCCCCTCACCCCAGCTTTATTAAGGTTTAACCGACAAATGAAAATTGTATATATTCACAGTAACTGCAAAGTTATTAAGCCAAGGAATAATGAGATCAAAGTAGTGTTTATGAGATCATTACACAGCAGCCTGGGTAAAAAAGCAAGATCAGAGGCAAATAGCTCTTTTGTTTCTATTGCATTGGTCCAGAAAGAGACAATGTCACTTAACCAGAGTGGTTCCAGTAGTGATCAATAAAACGAGGGGAATTCAAGAAATGAGAATGGGGTAAAATCAACTAGGTTTCATGATGTATTTAATGGGTTAGATGACTTAGTGGAAAATTGTAAGAGTGACTGTAAGGTATTTGGCTTAAACTTTACAGAAAATACTGGTGCCATTTTCTCAGAGAACAGGACATGAAATGTGTTGGAGAAAATAATGAGTAATATGTAAGGCATTATTTAATTTGAGGTGGTTGAAGTAATGCAAATAGATGTTTAGAGAGAAAAAAAACCTGTGTGGTTCAATATTATCCAAGAAAAATGTCATAAACTGTAATTATTCATCACCTTTAAATCATGACCCTAAATTCCAAGGGGTCATAGTACCCTGCTAGACAAACTTATATTATTCCCTTAGTTAACTTCATTTCCAACATCAACAGGATTTTCTTGTAGTATCGCCTCTTATTCAAACTCATATTATTCCCTTAGTTAACTTCATTTCCAACATCAACAGGATTTTCTTGTAGCATCTCCTGTTCCTTCAAACTCCTTATGAGCTCTGTTTCTGTTACTATCAGCTGATACAGTCATTTGTCTTGAGAAAATAAAAGTTGTCAGAAAGAAACTTTCTCATTTTCCTACCATCAAATCTCCAAACCTATATGTCATGGTACCCATCTTCTCTACCTTTATTTCTATCAAAATAGAATAAAATGTATCCTTCTTCATATCAAATAAAATTATCTGTATTTGAATTAGGAACCCCCACTCTGCTCTCTGAGGTGAAGCTTCCAAGTAGCTACAATTCTTTTGAGATGCTCAAAAACAAAGCAAAACAAAACAAACAACAAAACTATCAATCTCACATGATTCCAATTTTCCCAGTTTTATTCCACTTTCAGGATATGATTTCTTAAATTATTTTCCATATATACATCTGTAGTTCCTCATTCTAAATCACATGATGACTCACTCCACTCCATTGATACCTCTCAATGAAAACTATTTTTGTTAAGATTGCAGTTACTTTCTTGCCGTACTCACTTCTCAGCAATATTTGACATGCCCTCTTTTAGGAAACTCCAGATATTTTCATTAGAAAATGCTAGCATAGCCTACAAGTTTCCAAGTAATATTTAAAAACTCTTTAAAGGCAGTCTCCTACCATACTCATTGTCTCCATCCATCTACTTATTTCCTGTATTTGAGAAACTTTTCTTCTCTGCCTCTGAACACTGTAGGAAAAGCATTCTGGGCCAAAAGACAAGACATGTAAATAAATAAATGTATAATCTTTTTCTTTTTTTTTTGAAAAAGCTCGTAGTCCACGATAAGAGATTTGAATTTAATCTGAAACAATTTGGAAGACACTGAAGATATAATTTGTTTTTGAGTCCACACTTTCTGTCAAGAACTGTGACAAAACATGTTTGAGTTGTGTGAGGAAAAAAAATGTTCTTCACACCCATGAAGCTACAAATGTATTTCATGGGTGGAATAATAATAATAATAAACAAACAATGATAGAGGCAAAATTGATATTTTATATTTCAATCATGATAATATTTAAGAAATAATTATCTAGATAAGTAGTACAATTTATTTAAATACCAATCCAAAATGGTTTATTAAAAATAAATGAAGCTTCTGGAGCAAACTTGTTTCATACGATGTCTGTACATTACCTAAATATCATTTAGAAAACATTATGCCAGTCATTTAAGTTGAGCAAAGAGTAGAAGACAAAAAATGCACCCCATGTTGACATGTTTTATGAGACTATTGTGACAAACTCCTGGGGGAAAGAAAATTATGTTTAATAATTATTTCTACCCATGCTTGAAGGCTCATTTTTTAAATGCAACCATTTCCATAGTATATATGCTAATCTGCAAGAATACATGTTGTTTCCCTACTTATCCTTTAAACCTTTGAGCCATATATTTAGCACCTATTTAGAAATTTGCTGTATAATCTTATGAGAAATTGTTTAAAGATTCTCAAAATTACCAAAAAAAAATTAAACTGACAAATTGGATTGATTTTTCGCAATATTTTCAATTAAATTTCTTTTAATGTCTCCAATATATTTTACCCTTAAAGAGCTATTAACCTTGGGATAACTAAGTATATTCACTTCATAATTCAAAGTCAATACTCCAGAAATATGGCCCACCAAGAAAATGTTTTAAAAATATTAATATATATAATAATTACTGTTTTAATACTTCAAAATACTATACTTCTTTCCATTACAATTAAAATATACAGCCATATAAGTGTGCATATATATATATATAGATGCATACTATACATATAAAGGAAATTGAGTTAAAAAGGCACAGACTATCGTTGTTTGCAGTGTACAAGATATAATTAACTTTCAAAAGCATTGCTGGCCTTATCTAAGTATGTTTTATTGAGAAAGAAAATCACTATGAACAAGATTTATTTCCATAGCTCTATCATATGTGAATTATCAGAGGATATAAGCTAAGCTAAGTGAATTATATTTATTTAATACATTTTTCAAAATAAGGTACTCAGAAGATAGTTTAGTGTGGGTTTAAAATATGTGTTTGCTAAGAAAAACAGCATAACACAAAATGCTATAAGGAAATTAAAACTTAAAACATGTCATATTTTATATAGTATAAATATTATTGCTTATACCAAAATTTAACATTAACAGCATTTTATCTTCGTATTTAAAACATTGGAAGTGTAGCCAGAGCAATTAGGCAAGAGAAACAAATAAAAGGCATCCAAATAGGAAAAGAAGTCAAACTACTTCTCTTCACTGACAATGTTATTATGTACTTAGAAAACCCTAGAAACTTCACCAAAAGTCTCCTGGATCTGATAAATGACATCAGTAAACCTTCAGGATGCAAAATCAATGTATAAAAATCAGTAGCATTTTGATATATCCATAACATTCAAGCTGAGAGCCAAATCAAGAATGCCCCATTCACAATAGCCACAAAAAGAATAAAATACCTAAGAATACATTGAACCAAGGAGGTGAAAGATATATACAAGAATAACTACAAAACACTATTGAAAGAAATCATAGGTGACACAAACAAATGGAAAAACCTTCCATACTTACGATCACAGGAATCAACATCATTAAAATGCCATACTACCCAAACCAATGTACATATTCAATACTATTTCTATTAAACTACTGATATCATTTTCACAGAATCAGACAAAGCTATTCCAAAATTCATATGGAAACAAAATGAGCCCAAATAGCTGAAGTTATCTTAAGCCAAAAGGAACAAAGTGAGTGGCATTATGTTACCCAACTTCAAAATACAGTGTAAGGTTCCAGTAAGTGAAATAGCACGGTACTGGTACAAAAACAGACACACAAACGAATGGAACATAATAGAGAATCCAGAATAAAACTGCACACCTACAACCTTTTGATCTTTTACAAAGCCAACAAAAATATGCAATAGGGGAAAAACTTCCCATTCATTAAATGGGGCTGGGATAGCTGGCTAGCTATATGCAGAAGAATGAAACTAAACCCCTACATTTTACTATGTACAAAAATTAACTCAAGGTGAACTAAAGACTTAAATTTCATGTCTCAAACTATAAAAATCCCAGAAGAAAACATTAGGAAACACCATTCTAGACACTGACTTTGAAAAAAAGAATGTATGACTAAGTCTTTACAAGCAATTGCAACAAAAACAAAAATGAAAAGCGGGATCTAAGTAAACTAAAGAGCTTCTGCACAGCAAGAAAAACTATTAGCAAAGTAAACAGACAACCTGCAGAACGAAAAAAAAATTGCAAACTATGCATCTGACAAAGATCTAATATCCAGACTCCCTAAGGAACTTAAACAATTAAACAAGCAAAAAAAAAAATATATATATATATATATATATAGCCCCATTAAAAAGGCAGGCAAAATACATGAACAAACACTTCTCAAAAGAAAAGATACAGTCAACAAACATGAAAAAAATGCTCTACATCACCAATCAGAGAGATGCAAATCAAAACCACAATGAGATACCATCTCACAATAGTCACTATTGTCATTATTTAAAAGTCAGAAAACAACAGATGATGGTGAGGCTGTGGAGAAAAGGAAATGCTTATACACTGTTGGTTGGAATGTAATTAGTTCATCACTATGGAAAGCAGTTTGGAGATTTCTCAAATAACTGAAAACAGAACTATTACTCAACCCAGTGATTCTATTACTGGGTATATCCAAAAGAAAATAAGTTGTTCTGACAAAAAGATATATGTGTTCATATGATCAGTGCAGTACTAATCAATAGCAATGGTGTAGTATTAAATAGCAAAGGCATGAATCAACCTAGGTTTCCACCAATGGTGGACTGGATAAAGAAGATGTGGTACAAGTACCCCATGGAACACTACACAACCATAAAAAAAGAACAAAATCGTGTCCTTTGCAGCAACATGGATGCGACTGGAAGCTATTATCCTAAGTGAACTGATGCAGGAACAGAAAACCAAGTACAACATATTCTCACTTATAAGTGGGAGCTAAACTTTGTGTAGCCATGAACATAAAGATGGCAACAATAGACTCTAGGCACTACTAGAGGGAAGAAGGAGGAAGGAAGTTGAGTCAGGGATGAAAAGCTAACTGTTGGGTACTATGTTCACTACCTGAGTGATGGGATCATGGTATCCCAAATCTCACCATCACGTAATATATCCGTGTAACAAACCTGTACATGTAACCCCTGAATCTAAGAGACAATTTGAAATTATTTTTTAAAAATGTCTTCTCAGTATGAAAGTTGTTATTATGTTAAAACATTGATACAATTAAAATAAATTTAAACTAGGAGCTCTAAAATTTGGCAACGTCTCTTGAATAATATCAAACAGAAACAGGAAATAGGTCCTACTTGAGAATCTAGGGTTAACTGGCTAACTAGAATGTAAGTTTAAATGATTGAAAACAATAAGGCTAATTGTAACATTAGAATATTACATAAGAAAAGGACAGGAATACTATTGAAAAATCATTAAATCTCTCAATACAATGTATTTTTAATTTATGCTCACCAAATATTGGCAGAAATTCAAAGATAATATAATATTTATAAATGAAACATAAAATAAATTTGGTTACATATTCATTCATCTACAATATGTAATAAATCAGAATTTCCTGCCATGAACTGTACTGAACATGGAATATACAAATATAATTAAGACATTTTTCTTACCATTGTGTCATTAAATAACTTAGTTGTGTGGCAATCACTTATACATTACCCGTCACATATTTAGAAACACACTAATTGCTTAATGGTGTTTAATATTAACATACACATTTTTAAAAAGTCATTAAAGACAATTTTAATAGCATTCATGTGTGTGATACACACACACACACACACACACACACACATATATTTAACCAAATTGTGGACCATCAGTAACAGGTATATGTATATGTTGTAATGTGTATATATGTAATATAAATGGTAGTGTGTGCACATATAAATAAAATCATAAATAAAATAAAGCTGTGTAAAGTATTAGAAATTGATTAGGATTATCAATTTCACATTTGTATATTGTTAAATCTATATATTTTATAGAAGTGTTTTATCACATAGTATCAATGATTAATTATAATACTAATTTCCTTACCATAATTCAGAGAAAGAGATTATTACCTCATTTAGCATTCCAAAAATGGCAAAATATTTTTAAATTTGGTAAAAATGTATTATGTACCAGATGTCACTCCCTGTTTTATTTTTAAAATAACAACTTCTATACTCCATTACCAGCAAAGTTAGAAAATTTTAAAATATATTGAAAAATATATATATATAGATAGAACAAATTCACCAAATAATCTAGGACAGAAAGTTTGTCATGCTCAAGTGAAGTACATTGATTTGATTGTTATACATTTCTAAACTATTCACTGACAAATAATGTAACCTCCTAAGATAAAATAGTTAAGCTGAACTAATTTCAGTTTTACAAGTCTAAATGCCAAGGGTACGGAAAAATATTTATGGAAAGACATTCTGCAGTGATGTGATGGTGTATGTCTCCATCCCGACAATGCGGATGTGCTTGACATATAGTAGCTAAACATGAAGCTCATTTTGGCCTAGAATGAACTGACACATGGCTTTTTGACTGCAGACTATCATAAATCGCAGTATTACTTTTTGTTTATCTAATTGAATCTCCACTGAAATAAAAGCCACATGATTTCAGCCATTCTTCAAAGGTTTCTAGGAACAATTTGTATAATATAAATACTTATCATAAATAATATAATTCAGGTATCTTTCAAAGCAGAGTTGATTTCCCCTTGATCATTGATTCCTCTATAGCACTAAGTTCTTTTAGATAAATTTACGTTTTTATTTTACTTAAGATGCTAAGCAGTTCTTCTATCCCAAACAAATAAATGTGAATTAGTTAAGAAATAAGAGTACTTCAATAATAGTGTGTATAAGGGTATATATAAAAATGTAAGCTTGTCTATGTGCAAAACATTTTAAGTATTTGGTTACATATTTCCCACTTCATCACAAATTTTAATTAGATAAAGATTTGAGAATTGGAAAGAAGTATTTCTGCTGTCAAAATGAACAGACTTGGAAAGAACACACTAAAAGACTAGGAAAAGTTAGAATAAGCTACGTTTGAATTAAGCATTATGCCTTCTCTACTCTTAAACTTTTATTTCTTCTATTTCATAGACAAAAGATATCTATCTGAATGAGAATTCATCTTGACACAAACATACTATTAATGCTTGTTTTATTGTGTCATTTTGGTCTTATGAACAAATGGTACTTTTGAACAGATTTAACAACTTAAATTCTTCATAAAAACAAGAAGCATCCACTGTCAAATGAGTTTAATAAATCCAGTTTCTTGTGAATTTGTACTTTAGAAAAGCAGAAAATTGAATTAAATTAAATTAAATGACTTTTAAATTTTAAGTGATAAAGCTTCTAGCACCTTATTTTACCATGCCTTCAACTAGAGAAAGCATAAAGCCAAAAATGTCAAGGGATGGTTTCTTCACAAAATATTGAGAAAATGCATCTCATGTAAGTTTTTAGAGGACCTAAATTTAGCTCCGTGCCTTGCAAATTTTTCAACATATTTTCATGGGTTAATTGGCAAGCCCGAATGTATACCTCTTTTCCATCTTCTCAAGCAAAACTAGCATTTGTAATTATTTTTTAAGTTTAGGGAAAAGCCAGAAAACTATGTTTTTGAGAGTGATTTAACCAAGGGAATTTTTTTGTGAACTTTTCTTTTTATTTATTTATTTTCTTTTATTCTACTTTAAGTTTTAGGGTACATGTGCACAACGTGCAGGTTTGTTACATATGTATACATGTGCCATGTTGGTGTGCTACACCCATTGACTCGTCATTTAACATTAGGTATATCTCCGAATGCTATCCCTCCCCGCTCTCCCCACCCCATAACAGGCCCCAGTGTGTGATGCTCCCCTTCCTGTGTCCATGTGTTGTCATTGTACAATTCCCACCTATGAGTGAGAACATGTGGTGTTTGGTCTTTTGTCCTTGCAATAGTTTGCTGAGAATGATGGTTTCCAGCTTCATCCATTCCCTACAAAGGACATGAACTCATCCTTTTTTATGGCTGCATAGTATTCCATGGTGTATATGTGCCACATTTTCTTAATCCAGTCTATCATTGTTGGACATTTGGGTTGGTTCCAAGTCTTTGCTATTGTGAATAGTGCCACAATAAACATACGTGTGCATGTGTCTTTATTGCAGCATGATTTATAATCCTTTGGGTATATACCCAGTAATGGGATGGCTGGGTCAAATGGTATTTCTAGTTCTAGATCCCTCAGGAATCGCCAAACTGTCTTCCACAATGGTTGAAGCAGTTTACAGTCCCACCAACAGTGTAAAAGTGTTCCTATTTCTCCGCATCCTCTCCAGCACCTGTTGTTTCCTGACTTTTTAATGATCGCCATTCTAACTGATGTGAGATGGTATCTCATTGTGGTTTTGATTTGCATTTCTCTGATGGCCAGTGATGATGAGCATTTTGTCATGTGTCTTTTGGCTGCATAAATGTCTTCTTTTGAGAAGTGTCTGTTCATATCCTTCGCCCACTTGTTGATGGAGTTGTTTGTTTTTTTCTTGTAAATTTGTTTGAGTTCATTGTCGATTCTGGATATTAGTCCTTTGTCAGATGAGTAGATGCAAAAATTTTCTCCCATTCTGTAGGTTGCCTGTTCACTCTGTCTGCTGTGCAGAAGCTCTTTAGTTTAATTAGATCCCATTTGTCAATTTTGGCTTTTGTTGCCATTGCTTTTGGTGTTTGGTGTTTTAGACATGAAGTCCTTGCCCATGCCTATGTCCTGAAAGGTATTGCCTAGGTTTTCTTCTAGGGTTTCTATGGTTTTAAGTCTAACATTTAAGTCTTTAATCCATCTTGAATTAATTTTTTTATAAGGTGTAAGGAAGGGATCCAGTTTCAGCTTTCTGCATATGGCTACTCAGTTTTCCCAGCACCATTTATTAAATAGGGAATCCTTTCCCCATTGCTTGTTTTTGTCAGGTTTGTCAAAGGTCAGATAGTTGTAGATATGTGGCGTTATTTCTGAGGGCTCTGTTCTGTTCCATTGGTCTATATCTCTGTTTTGGTACCAGTACTATGCTGTTTTGGTTACTGTAGGCTTGTAGTATAGTTTGAAGTCAGGTAGTGTGATGCCTCCAGCTTTGTTCTTTTGGCTTAGGATTGTCTTGGCAATGCAGGCTCTTTTTTCGTTCCATATGAACTTTAAAGTAGTTTTTTCCAATTCTGTGAAGAAAGCCATTGGTAGCTTAATGGGGATGGCATTGAATCTATAAATTACTTTGGGCAGTATGGCCATTTTCACGATATTGATGCTTCCTACCCATGAGCATGGAATGTTCTTCCATTTGTTTGTAACCTCTTTTATTTCATTGAGCAGTGGTTTGTAGTTCTCCTTGAAGAGTTCCTTCACAACCCTTGTAAGTTGGATTCCTAGGTATTTTATTCTCTTTGAAGCAATTGTGAATCGGAGTTCACTCATGATTTTCCTCTCTGTTTGTCTGTTATTCGTGTATAAGAATGCTTGTGATTTATGCACATTGATTTTGTATCCTGAGACTGCTGAAGTTGCTTATCAGCTTAAGGAGATTTTTGGCTGAGATGATGGGGTTTTATAGATATGCAATCGGGAATATTTTTAAAAAGAGAAATCTGTGGATGAATTAGGTATCTCACTTGAAACCATGACAAAAATATTAGTATTTGCTTACGATAATACAACATATATTATTTTCTCTAAATTAATAGATACCCAATTTCCCCACTCATACTTTTTTCTCAATATAGGCAAGCATAATTTTTGTGTACAAGTTGATTCAATATCATGACCCTTAGGCTCTTTTACTTTGTTTCATATAAATATGACGAAAAATATGAACTAAATACTCATGAAATAACCTTATGTCAGCTTTTAGTTTTTCCTTAGTACATGGGCTTTTGTGAGCAATATTTGTGTTAACATGAATGTTTATTGCCTTGATAGGTAGGGTGCACAGTTTAAATATAAGCTGGATGATTTATTCTGTAATTGAAAGAAAAGCTTAATGGCCTGTGTATTTGATTTGAAGTATACATTATTTTAGACTCAAGTAGTGAGATCTGCTTTGATTAATTCATGTCTATACGGTCATAAAATAAGTCCAGCTATGAATCATTGAGTGAATATGTTGTGGTTAACGCAATAAAACTTCCATTTAAGGACAAAAGCAACCAACACATTTGTTATAAAAGGATATGCAAGGTCTTGGCCTGATTGCTAAGATAGAAGTAATGTTTTCAGTCATGAATATCTCTCCTTGTACTATTGGGCATTGTATCATAGTTCATGAACTCAGAAGAAAATCCTATGTATCTGACAAATTATATTCCCTTCCATAAAATAAAAAAGTACAATTAACTATGTGCTATTTTGGAATAAAGAATAAAACCATTACATGTAGTATAAAAAGCATTCACGATTACATTCTTTCCTTTAAAATCAAGCAACAATTACAACAAAAAGAAACTTATTCCCCAGTTAAGTTAGATAATCATTGCCCAGGTTGTGTATAATTTAATCAAAACATTGACAATGCAGTTTTTTAAAAAAGCATAGATAGCTAGATATAGATAAAGGTTTTCACACTGTAATTTGACTTAAAAACAAAAAGAAATGTTAAAAAAACTATCCCTGATTGTGAGAAAGTCTTCTTGGAGTAACATATCTGTATCTATGAATATAAATATAGTACAGGAAATATAGAGAACACATTGGGCATACAGTTGCTTTAAACTACTTTTCTTCAAACTGTATGCTGAGAATTAAAATGAATCAAGCCATTTTGCAAATGTTCAGTGCAAATCTATAAAATATTCCTCTTTTGAATTGAAAATCTTTAAATTAGCAAAACCAACTGGCTAATGAAGTTCATTTGGTAAAAGCAGTCATTGATTTGCCATTAATTTTCAGTGTGCAAGTGTCCTACTGGGTCTTAAATTAAACAATTTCAGGTGTCAACATTTAGAGACATACTTCTTTACTTACAGAATAGAAAATTCATGCTCAAAATAACTTGGCAAAGACTGTCCTTTAATAACATATCTTATTTCTAAAAGTTTCAATCAGGTAAACTCTCAAATATATTTCATAGTATTATATATTATTTACCTACATTTAGTTAACTGTTCGACCTGTTTGATACAATTATTACTACAGAAATATTCAATCCCTCCCAGAGTCTATATTTGTGTACTAGCTATCTGGGGATATCAATTTCAAAACCCGAATGGGTCTTGGCTTTTTTGCAGAAGCCAGAGAGGGAAGTAAAAGGAAGCCAGGAAAACAATAACTCTAAAAGACTGATTATAGGGATGGTTAGAAAACAGTGTCCTGATTTTGTAAGATGAGAACTTAAACTTTACGGTTATATCTTAACCCAAATTAGACTATATTGTAAAGCATATTCCTTTTCCATTGTTATTTTATGATTACTAATCTGCCACCATTTATCAGAACATTCGCACTTTTGCGACCCTATGACAAAGCGGTAATACCAGTAGCCACATTAATAAAGCAAACTAACATTTATTCAGCATGTTCACTAGTGCCATTCAGTGAGTAAAATTCTACACTGATTCAGATCATTTCATTAGCATAATCAGATCATTTCATTAGCATAATCATCAGATGAAGTGAATAGTAAATTTCTATTTTGTAAGTACAATGCTAGACAATATGCCTAAATTCTTAAAAGCACTAAGTGAAAAATCTGAGAGTTCAGGACAGGTGGATCTGATAACACAGCTAAGCCTTCTTACAAATGTTCTAACCATTGTGGACGACATTTCAAGTCTATCCTATGCAATTTCAGATGATACATACTTCTTTTTTTTTTTTTTTTTTTTTTTCGAGATGGAGTTTCACTCTTGTTGCCCAGGCTGGAGTGCAATGGCGAGATCTCCCCCCACTGCAACCTCTGCCTCCCGACTTCAAGTGATTCTCCTGCCTCAGCCTCCCGAGTAGCTGGGATTACAGGCATATGCCACTATGTCTGGCTAATTTTGTATTTTTTTTTTTTTTTTAGTAGAGACAGGGTTTCTTCATTTTGGTCAGGCTGGTCTCGAACTCCCAACCTCAGGTGATCAGCCCACCTCGGCCTTCCAAAGTGCTGGAATTACAGGCATGAGCCACTGCGCTCGGTGGATACATACTTCTGTTAGCAAGACTTTAATTTACTAGTTTTTCTTAATTACTATATTCTCCATATGCCTGTTCCTAGCTCTTCCAGTCCATGTAATCACACAGTATCTTCTCTTTTGGTTGTGAACTTTGAGGTCACATAGACTTGAATTCAATGTTAATAAGTTTACACTGTTTCTATATGACCCTTGACATTTCCTTATCATAAAATAGCACCTCTTTTGTGGAATTTCTGAAAGATTTTAATCAGAATGTGTATGTGTGTGAGTATAACTGCTGGCAGCAGAAACTAAGCACTCAATAGCTGTTTTAAAACATTAGGATGGTTACTATGATTGATTTGGAAATGGTCATTGAGTTTTAGCTGCCTTGGTGTCTGTCCACTTCAATCCAAAATTGATATCTCACAATCACTGTAGAACTGAAAATAACTGTTGAGGCAACTGGCATGTGCCTGACATAGTCCACAAACATGCTAGACTTGTATATGATGCTCAAGTATAGGTAATTCCAAAAAGCTGTATCTCCCAACTTGGTGGCATTTGAAGATGGGTCCTTAGAGAGGTAAATATGATCACATTAGGTCATGAGAGTGGGCTCTTGTGCCTTATAAAAAGAGGATGATCCCTCAATCAATCAATCAATCAATTTCTCTCTCTCTGTCTCTCCACCTGTATCACTGAAGAATGGCCAGGTGAGGACACAGTGAGAAAGCAGCTGCCTGCAAGCCAGGAAGAGAGCCCACACCAAGAAATGAATGACTGGCACCTTGATCTTGGACTTTCTAGCCTCAGAACTGTGAGAAATAAATTTCTGCTGCTTAAGCCACCCAGCCTGTGGTTATGGCAACCCAAGCTGACTAATGTTACATTACTCAACAAAGTACAGGGTGGAGATGTGGTAAGTAGGGTGTCTGTTTGGTATGGTATCAACTAAGTTATGTCTTTAAAAAATTATCTTTATAAGAGGTCCTTGAACTTTCAATAATATGTTAAGAACACTTTCTAAGCGTGGACTAACTGATCTGTAGTGTTTAAAAAATAAATGAAAGATTATCTGTGTGTGATGACTAGTTGTGATGATCAGTTTTTTTATCTTCAAAATATATGTATAGTAATGGTAAGATTTCATCAATGGGACTACATCAAATATATTTTGTAAACATTAACTTAAGAAGATTTTACCTTATACTGTAAAATTCAGTGCATATGTGTATATATGTATGTATATTTGAATTTGACACTCTGAATCCTTTAATATGTGTTTACTCTATAACCCCAATTCTATAAAACTTATAATCATAGAAAGAGGTAACAATTTCAAATGCCCTAAGAAAAGTTTTGTAAATCTTAGCTCACACTGTGGGTAATTTAAACGACATTTTTTAGGCAATCAGTTATTTTAATTTCATAGAACATCTTTTAATATCTCAGACTAATACTTTGGTTTTTAAGCAATGCCTGCTAGGCTAAAACTTATTTGTATAAGATAATTTATTTCCAAATCCTAGAAAACAAAACACCTTGTAGGTTTCCATGTGCATATGTACACTTGGCTGAAATACAGAGTAAAAGAGAGGTGTCCTAGAAAATAACCAGTAGTCAAGTGAAAACATGTGACAATAATTGAAAAAAAATTCCAAAGTTTATTGAGTGCTATGTGCTAGGCATGTGCTATTCAGGGGTATGTGTAAAAGTAAAAAAGACATGTTTGATAGGTGCTATAAGAGGTATTTAAGAGAATAAGTAAGAGGAATACCCAATGGTGGGGAATGAAAAGAGGGTCATAGTCTGCCTGAATGAAGTGGTATCTTTGTTTAAATATGAGGGAAAACATGATCACTTACAGATGAAGTGTGGACAGGTTGGGTAAAAATGCACCAAACTCATCATTAACCGTAGCTATTATTAAAAATATTTAATATGGCACTAAGCATGACATTGCTAGTGGTCGGTGAGACTACAGAAAAAATAAAAATAAATAAATATGTCAGGAAATGTATTAATTTTAATAGACACTTGATATGGTTTGGATCTGTGTCCCCATTCAAATCTCATGTTCAATTGTAATCCCCAAAGTTGGAGGTAGGGCCCGGTGGGAGGCGATTGGATGATGGGGGTGCATCCTTCATGAATGGTGAACCGCCATACTTTTGGTGCTGTTTTTGTGACAGAGTTCTCACAAGATCTGGTTGTCCAAAAGTGTGCAGTACATCCCCACTCTGTCTCTCTTGCTGCTATGGCCATCTGAAGTGCCGGCTTCTCCTTCATGGTCTACCATGATTGTAAATTTTCTGAGGACCCCCAAGGCCGAGCAGAAGCCACTAGGCTTCCTGTAAAACTTGCAGAACCATGAGTCAATTAAGCCTCTTTCTTTTGTAAATTTACCCAGTCTCAGGTGTTATAGAAGTGCCAGACAGACTAATACAACATTTTAAATACAAAGGCTGTTGTGTTTCATACCGATCTCATGGCGAACCATTAAACACCAAGATATCATCAACATGAAATGTAAATGAATACACCTAACTGTCAAAATATCTATTATACATGCCAATATTAAAACAATCTGCTGGCAAAATCTGGAAAAAAAAACACTTTTAAAAGCCAGATGCGTGATGGCTTTACTAGAATTGAAAGTCTGTTGTCCTATGATTAAGCATGCCATGCAGATTTGGCTCTGAGCCTGTAGAGAAAGAGGGAATCTCAAATTATTATGTGGTTTGGACAATTGAAGTAATTTGTGGTTAGGAAATATGGCATTTGGGAGAAGTTACTCTGATGATTTATGTCATATGTGTTTGCTCTACCCACATTTTAGGACCTTAAAGTAATAAAAAGTTATAAATGTGGTTCTTGAGAAGCAACTAAATATTCTTGATAGATTTTCATTTATGTAAGCACACAGATAGTATAATAGCAAGTTTTTGTTTTTTCTATATTTTTCCTTAGCTCTATTGAGTGTTTTTTTTTTTTTTTTTTTTTTTTTTTTTTTTTTTTGAGACGGAGTCTCGCTCTGTCGCCCAGGCTGGAGTGCAGTGACGCAATCTTGGCTCACTTCAACCTCCGTCGCCCAGGTTCAAGCAACTCTCCTGCCTCAGCCTCCTGAGTAGCTGGGATTATAGTCACGTGCCACCACGCCCGACTAATTTTTGTGATCTCAGTAGAGAGGGGGGTTTTACCATGTTGGCCAGGCTGGTCTCCAATTCTTGACCTTGTGATCCGCCTGCCTCTGCCTCCCAAAGTGCTGGGATTGCAGGCATGAGCCACTGCGCCCAGCCTCAAAAGATTTCTAAGTACTTCTAAATCTTTCACTTTTTTTGTGTTTTTAAAGTCGTCTGAAGTTCTACCATTTTTTATATTTATCCCATTTTAAAAAAAGTCAATACTTGAAATTTATTGTCTATTATATCCCGGCCTTGTCCTAGGGCTTTTTAACGTTTTTACACTTAACCTCCCATTTTATCCCTTACCTATTGAATCTTCCTGTTTGTATAACTTTGTACATTCCTTTGTTTTTGAATCCACCTGTCTCACTTCCAAAACTGCTAAAAACCTACTCTAGTGACTGTTCTTCTACTTAAAACTATCAGTAAACTCTTCTTTATCTATAATGTTTTTTTCATATTCTCTTTACCTTTTTGCACAAAAAAAATAGGGATTTGTCCTGACGACACTAACTGTGCAGTAGTAGCTGTTCTCTCCCATGCTTGCTATAATGGGGTTCTGCATAGGATAGGTCTCCCCTTTGCTCCTTATTGCACCTTCCAGACCATGCTCCTGACAGTAGATTTTATATCCCACTGTGGCTGCCACAGATATTCCATTCCACATTCTTTTCTTGCAATCTGATGTTGACATTCTTCTCATCATTAGGTGAGATCCTCTGTCCCCTGAATCTGGCCATGCCTGCGATTAGAGCAGAATTGAGAGTATGCAACTCCATGTAAAAAGTAATACAATTTCTGCCTAAATTCCTTGTGACTTGTTCATCAGCATCCTGAAGATACTCAAGAGGCCACATGAAGAGCTACATGTAGGTATTCTAGCTTGCAGCCTACAGCCCCAGCTAAGGCCCCGACCAACAATTAGAATGAACCTACAGACATGTTAGTGAATCTTGAGAGTATTCCAGCCCCTAGACTTTGAGTTGCCTCAGCTGACACCTTGTGGAACAGAAATGAGCTTTTCAATCTAGGCCTTGTCTAAATGGTAGATTTGTAAGCAAAATTACTGAGTTCAGTGGTTTTCATCAACTGCATTTTTAAAGGTTTGTTATACAGCAATAATAACAGAAAACTCCCATTTTTCTCCCTAAAATGCTCATCATCAAATCTCATGCCATCAAACTATATAACCAACTCAATTCCTTGATGCTCCCCTTCACTCCTCTAATACTTTAACTCCTGGCTATTCCTGCAATAATTCTTGGTAATTAAAGTGTGCATGAACACAAGCCTTCCACAACACCCAGGCCCTTGACCTCAACTCCAATAATCATCCTATCCCTTTCCTACCTCAGCCAATATTTCCTGTAATGAAACAATAATTTCTATAATCAAATCAAACATTGTGATTATCAATAGCTGCAAACTCCACAATCTCAATTTTAGACATCCCATTCTCCAAATTCCACCTATTTATAATCCTCTTTTACTTCCTCTAGTGCCCTGACTCTACCAACTTGTCAACTCTCCATGTTCCCTAAAATCCATTTCTCCTGCCAACTTTACACTGTCCCTTTCCATGCTAATAGACTTGATTAAACATATTCAACTGTCTTTACACCTCTGTCACTTTATCTATTACTTAAAGCTTTAATTACTAGCTTTAAACAAATCTTGTATTTAGGTAGTAGAAATCCACCTACATTGTTGTTTTCTTTTTTAAAAAAACAACAACATTGCTTTGGCTCATCCAGTTCATTTGCATTTCCATTTGAATTGCAAAACCAGCTTACCAATTCTACAAATGAAGTCTGTTAAAATTTTAACTGTGGTTGTATTATACCCATATATAAATTTCAGGACAACAAGTATCTTAAAATGAATCTTCCAATCTATTAAGAAGATACATGACTCCTCTATTTTATTTCTCTCAACAATATTCTGTAGTTTCCAGTGACAAGATCTTACACATCTTTTGTTGAACTTGTACCTAAGTATTTTATGGTTTTTCGTGAAAATTTATAGGATTTTTTAAAATTTTATCTTCTAATAACTTGCAGTTAGTATATAGAAACACAATCTATTTTGTTATATTATACTCACATTTGCAAACTCGTGATGGTTAATTTTACTTGTCAATTTAACTGGGCTAAGAGATGCTGAGATAGCTGGTAAAACATTACTTATGAGTGTGTCTGTGAGGGTGTTTCCACAAGAGATTAGCATCTGAATAGACAGACTGAGAAAAGCATCACCCTTGCCAATGTGGCTAGAGGTCATCCAGTCCTTTGAGGCTCTGAATAGAACAAAAAGGAGGAGAAAGGGAGAATTCAATATCTCTTCTTGAACTAGGACATCCATCTTCTCCTGCCCTTGGACATCAGAGCTCTTTGATCTCAGGCCTTTGGACTTGGAGTACTGAATTATACCATTGGCTTCCTGGTTCTCCACCATGCTTACAGCAGATCTTGGGACTTCTCAGCCTTCATCATCACATGAGATATTTCCATTATATAACACACGTAAGTAGTTGATCCTTGAACAATGTGGGGGTTGAGACATCGACCAGCATACAGTCTAAAATCGACCTATAACTTTTGACTCCCCCAAAACTTAATTACTAACAGTCTACTATTCACTGGAAGCCTTACCAGTAACATAAATAGTTGTTTAACACATGTTTTGTATGTTATATGTATTATATACTCGATTCTCACAGTAGCATAAGCTAGATAAATGAAAATGTTATTAAAATCATAAGGAATTTACTGTTCATTAAATGGAAGTGGATAATCAGAGAAATCTTCATCGTTGCTCTCTTGATGTTGAGTAGGCTGAGAAGGACGAAGAGGAGGAAGAGGAGGAAGAGGAGAATGTTGCCTGGCTATTTTAGGAACAGCAGAGGCAGTAGAAGCTCCAAGTATAAATTTATCTGTGCTTTTAAAACCCTTGTCCAAGGGTCAACTCTGTGTGTGTGTGTGTGTTTGTGTGGGCATGTGCGTGTGCGTTTGTCTGTGTGTCTGTGTTTCCTACTGGTTCTGTTTTTCTGGAGAACACTGAATAATACACTTATTAAAGTCAGTTATTAATTTTGGTTATTCTTTTGCATATATATTCTATAAGACGCAATCTTCAAAAGAGAAAATTTTCTTCCTTTTAAATCTATTTGCCTTTTATTTCTCTTTCTTGCCTTATTACAATGTCTTTTAGACTCCATACAATGTTGACTAGAAGTGGTATTGTTGATTTCAAACTTAATCCCATTGTGGTCAGAAGTTACACAGTATGACAACAATTGTTAATAATTTATTGAGACTAACCAGACAGCACAGCATGTGGTTTATCTTGATCTACACTTGTAAAGAATGTGTACTGTTTGTGTGGTATTTTATAAATGTCAATTAGGTCCCATTGGCTTATAATATTGCTCAGATCTATATTTGTACTGATTTCCTATTTACTTGTTGTATCAATTACTTAGAGAAGTGTGTTAAATTTTTCCTATTATATTGTAAATTTATCTATTTCTTCATTAATTCTGTCACATTTTACTTCATGTATTTAGGGACTTTTTAAATGTACATATTTATAATTGCTAATGACTTTCTGAGGAGTTAACTATTTTATCACTTTGAAACATAATACTTTATTTTAACTGATACTCCTTGTTCTGTAATCTGTCTTTATCCAATATTAATAACTGCCAACAGAGCCTTCTTATGCTTGCTTCCTTTTTGCTTGGTATGTTTTTATTCATTTTATGTTTTCAACCCATCTGTGTCTTTATATTTAAAATATGTTTCTTATAAACAGAATAGTAATAATTTATTCAGAATATTCATTTATTTTGAATAACTTTTATTCAGAATAAATTTGAGTTTTGATTTCTTATTGTACTCTAATGATCTGCACCTTTTAATTGTAGAATTAAGCCAGTTATCATGTAATGTAATTATTGATATAGTTGGATTTAAATTTACTATTATATTATGTTTTTTCACCCTCTGTTTCTTTGCCGTTTATTCCCCTTTTCTTCTTCATTGTGGAATACTGAATAATTTTCATATTCATCTTTAATCTTGTCTTCCTAGCTCTTCTTTGTACTTTAGCTAGCATTTAGAAAATTACTGATATGTTATTCTTCAGGTGGAAAACGTTTTCTTTTTGCCTATACCTCATATTTATTCAAGTTGAATCTATAATTTTGTATTAGCAATGATACAAAAATGTAGCCCTTTCCAAAAAAGTTTTTCAAAGTTTAACAGACAATGTATTTAAAAGTAGACAACATTCTATATAATTTATAAACAGCATTAAAGATTCTACTTTTAGTATTACATCTACTAAATTTACATTAAAATGTTTAACACCTCAAAATAATATTTGTAAGCAAACTCATATTAAAAGATTAATTTTTAAGTTTTAGAAATAATATGCTCTTACAAAGTTAAGTGATAGTTAATTTTCTGTCTTACAAATCAGACTAAAGAAAACAAAGGACATTTTACATCAGTTTTATTTAAAAGTTTGAAGAACTAATTATTTCACCTTTGAAAAGCTGTGACATTTCAAACTTAATGTTTGACTTTTTTGACCATGATATAAATGCCATTTATTATTTAAGGAGAGTAAATTCATATTTGTTTAAATTTAAATTTTTTCTTACTTTTATTATCTTTTTCTTTATTATCTCTTTCTATACAATTAAGATGATTTTAAGATGTTTTACGTATTATCTTATAATGTGTAAATTAGAGCCCCCAAATCACAAATTTATTAGCTTTTATGTTTCATTTTGCCATATTTTTGTTTGTTTGTAAATACATGTACTTATATTCACACACACACACACACACACACACACACACACACACACACAGTCTCTATATTTCCATATTCCTGTTTCAAATTTAGTACTTTAATCTCCAAACTTTGCAATCACCAACTAAATCCAAATTGGGCAGTATAAACATTGACTGAACAATCTCTGGATATAACAGAAACAAAAGGCAAAATATGGTTTTAACTAGCCTAGTTTGACATGCATAGATTAAATTTATCATTATGTTCTTATGTCAGATGTACCCTAGGACAGGAAATGTACCCTTTAAATAGGTAAGTTGGCAAAGCTTCTGAAGAGGGGATACATTTCAGGTATTTTTGAAAATAAGAGCAAAGGATACAAGACTAAACCAGGAAGAAGTTGAATCCCTGAGTACAACAATAACAGGCTCTGAAATTGAGGCAATAATTAATAGCCTACCAATCAAAAAAAGTCTAGGACCAGAAGGATTCACAGCAGAATTCTACCAGAGGTACAAGGAGGAGCTGGTATCATTCCTTCTGAAACTATTCCAATCAATAGAAAAAGAGGGAATCCTCCCTAACTCATTTTATGAGGCCAGCATCATCCTGATACCAAAGCCTGGCAGAGACACAACCAAAAAAGAGAATTTTAGGCCAATATCCTTGATGAACATGGATGCAAAAATCCTCAATAAAATTCTGGCAAACGGAATCCAGCAGCCCATCAAAAAGCTTATCCACCATGATCAAGTGGGCTTCATCCCTGGGATGCAAGACTGGTTCAACATCAATAATGTAAATGCAAATAATAAATATAAATATAAAAAATAAATGTAAATGCAAATAAATAATGCAAATCAATAACTGTAAACCAGCATATAAACAGAACCAAAGACAAAAACAACATGATTACCTCAATAGATGAAGAAAAGGCCTTTGACAAAATTCAGCAGCCCTTCATGCCAAAAACTCTCAATAAATTAGGAATTGATAGGATGTATCTCAAAATAATAAGAGCTATCTATGATAAACCCACAGCCAATATCCTACTGAAAGGGCAAAAACTGGAAGCATTCCCTTTGAAAATTGGCACAAGACAGGGATGCCCTCTCTCATCACTCCTATTCAACATAGTGTTGGAAGTTCTGGCCAGGGCAATTAGGCAGGAGAAGGAAATAAAGGGTATTCAATTAGAAAAGAGGAAGTCAAATTGTCCCTGTTTGCAGATGACATGTTTGTATATTTACAAAACCCCATCGTCTCAGCCCAAAATCTCCTTAAGCTGATAAGCAACTTCAGCAAAGTCTCAGGATACAAAATCAATGTGCAAAAATCACAAGCATTCTTATACAGCAATAACAGACAAACAGAGAGCAAAATCATGAGTGAATGTCCATTCACCATTGCTTCAAAGAGAATAAAATCCCTAGGAATCCAACTTACAAGTGATGTGAAGGACCTCTTCAAGGAGAACTACAAACCACTGCTCAAAAAAATAAAAGAGGACACAAACAAATGGAAGAACATTCCATGCTCATGGATACGAAGAATCAGTATTGTGAAAATGGCCATACTGCCCAAAGTAATTTATAGATTTAATGCCATCCCCATCAAGCTACCAATGACTTTCTTCACAGAATTGGAAAAAACTACTTTAAAGTTCATATGGAACGAAAAAAGAGCCTGTATTGCCAAGACAATCCTAAGCCAAAAGAATAAAGCTGAAGGTATCACACTATCTGACTTCAAATTATACTACAAGGCTACAGTAACCAAAACAGCATGGTACTGGTACCAACACAGAGATATAGATCAATGGAACAAAACAGAGCCCTCAGAAATAATACCACACATCTACAACCATCTGATCTTTGACAAACCTGACAAAAACAAGCAATGGGGAAAGGATTCCCTATTCAATAAATGGTGCTGGGAAAACTGCCTAGCCATATGTCGAAAGCTGAAACTGGATCCCTTCCTTACACCTTATACAAAAATTAATTCAAGATGGATTAAAGACTTAAATATTAGACTAAAACCTTAAAAACCCTAGAAGAAAACCTAAGCAATACCATTCAGGTCATAGTCATGGGCAAGGACTTCATGTCTAAAACACCAAAAGCAATGGCAACAAAAGCCAAAATGAACGAATGGGATCTAATTAAACTAAAGAGCTTCTGCACAGCAAAAGAAACTACCATCAGAGTGAACAGGCAACCTACAGAATGGGAGAAAACTTTTGCAATCTACTCATCTGACAAAGGACTAATATCCAGAATCTACAAAGAACTCAAACAAATTTACAAGAAAAAAAACAACCCCATCAAAAATTGGGTGAAGGATGTGAACAGACACTTCTCAAAAGAAGACATTTATGCAGCCAAAAGACATATGAAAAAATGCTCATCATCACTGGCCATCAGAGAAATGCAAATCAAAACCACAATGAGATACCATCTCACACTAGTTAGAATTGCAATCATTAAAAAGTCAGGAAATAACAGGTGCTGGAGAGGATGTGGAGAAATAGGAACACTTTTACACTGTTGGTGGGACTGTAAACTAGTTCAACCATTGTGGAAGACAGTTTGGCGATTCCTCAAGGATCTAGAACTAGAAACACCATTTGACCCAGCCATCTCATTACTGAGTATATACCCAAAAGATTATAAATCATGCTGCTATAAAGACACATGCACACGTATGTTTATTGCGGCACTATTCACAATAGCAAAGACTGGGAACCAACCCAAATGTCCATCAATGATAGCCTGAATTAAGAAAATATGGCACATATACACCATGGAATACTATGCAGCCATAAAAAAGGATGAGTTCATGTCCTTTGTAGGGAATGGATGAAGCTGGAAACCATCATTCTCAGCAAACTATCACAGGGACAAAAAACCAAACACAGCATGTTCTCACTCATAGGTGGGAATTGAACAATGAGAACCCTTGGACACAGGAAGGGGAACATCACACACCAGAGCCTGTCTTGAGGTGGGGGGAGTGGGGAGGGATAGCATTAGGAAATATACCTAATGTAAATGACGAGTTAATGGGTGCAGCACACCAACATGGCACATGTATACATATGTAACAAACCCTCACATTGTGCACATGTACCCTAGAACTTAAGGTATAATAAAAAAAAGCAAAGGATAAAATCTGTTATGTAAAAGTTTTTATTTTATATTTTAGATCCTACTATGCTTTTTTCTAATATTTACGTCTATTTTTTAATTTTGGGGGGTGTCCAAATTTCTATTAGAATTGAAGTATGCTGAGCTTGGGAAGCAAGCATTATAGAAATGCCAAACCTAAACTACTCTGGTCCTAATCATTTGAGTCAGTGTTGCTGAAATATGCCCAATAAGGAAGCAAAAGCAAGCCTTTCCTTTCCTTTTCTTTGTGTAATCCAGCTACCATTCCCACCCTGACAAATCCATTTCCCATTGCCTGACATAAACATGTTATAAAGTAGGCGCCTGCAGCAAGTTCAGCAGCAGCTGTTCGACCCACTGTCTGTGCTTCTCAAATTTAGAGCTGCCAGAGCCTGATTTGTTAAGCTTTGATTCTGAAAATCATTATGTAACTTAACTTTTCCCTTCACTTTACATTTCATAGTCTATCTAAAAATTCTTTATAGTTAACATACAGTGATGACACTCAAAAACCCATCTTGGATCTTTAGCCGACAGAAAAAAAACTAAGATCTCACTGATTAAAATATCCCAGGAGTATTGGAAAGTCTAAGGTCTGTCCTGTCATGGCCTGTATGTATTTTGTATCTTCCAAGGAGGCTTTGGGTCTTTTGTGTCCTAATTCCTTAAGATTACAAGATGGGGATTTCCTGCTTCTTCCCTAGTCTGTTGAATTCTTTTAGGCAATTGATCATTGTAAATGAACTTCAGAAATATGTGTGTGTATATATGTGTGTGTGTGTGTGTGTGTGTGTGTGTATATATATATATGTATATAAAATCAATAGTTGCACCTGACTTACTCAAAGTCAACTTCTTGGGTTTCTCTCATTTTCATCTATCTTTCATACTGGCGAGGAAAAGACTTTTGTGCACTCACATATAATTAAAAAAGCAATCCTGACCCTTCTTCAAACCTAGTTGGCCACACACAATTAGTTATCTGGAGTACTGAGACTTACAAGGTGATTGCTTATTAACATATAATCTGAAGTCTGTGGTTAGTAGTGAGGAACAGGTTTATAGTGTCACCCAGCTCATACAATATTTACACTGCAGAGACCTCTGTGCTTTCTTAACATGAATGTATGAATGACAGATTTTTAGTTAGTGTAACAGAAACAGCAGAGGAGCTGTTTAGTTCATGATTGATTTATAGCTGTTCATATCACCCCATCGTCATCTACTCGGAAGGCTGGGCATTCATTTGTGATCTGTCCTTCATGAGCTCTTCACTTCTATTTCCTATTCATCCAATTTACTACAGTTAAAATGGTTCAATATCACTTATACAACAGGCCAAATGTGATGGTCTCCTATTACACGTTTTATTTTAAATCACTCACTCACTCACTGTAAGTGATACCATGGGAATTGAGAATGTTATCAAGGGATTCTAAAAAGCATGATCAACAAAAAAGAGGTGGTGAAAGGTACAAAGAAAAATCATCGTCAAATGGCTGCTAATATAGGATCAGTCAGTGGAATTAATTTTTTCATGCTCTATTTTCTCCGTTCTTAATACTCAGTCACACAGCACTGGTGGTTAGACCTAAACGATACATATTATTTAATGTATGTTTAACATGCTATGTCATATATTCATATATTACATATTTTAACATTTAGTTAGAATCTAATACAGCATATTCTATTACATATTGCCAGAAGCCCATGAAAGTAATAAATATCACATAAAACAACTTTGAGTGTTTTTCCTTTGCTCCGTGCTTCTTTAAGTAAAGTGATTTCTAATGCTGACTTGGTGCTTAGGCTTTGAAGCAGAAGACTATAACAACAAAGATCAGTACTTTTTCACTCGGTTTGATATTTCATCTCTCTTTGCTAATGTAATGAAGAGAATCCGGTTAATTTTTCCATAGTTCTTTGGCTATCAGCCATCGTAAACTGAATGTGACAAAATATCCAGTTAGCTGGTACAAAAGACAGGTTCTGAGAGGAAGAATGTTGCTTTGCCACTTGATGAAAAACATTTTATAACCAAACATGCAAAGTGGAAGACAGTTTTAAATTGAGTTTGCAAATCTGATGTTCTACGGTATTTTCCTTTATAGAATCTCTCACATATCAGAAACCAGGAACTATCAGTGAAGAAGACAGACTTTACACAGATAATAAAAAGTACATTTCAAATAGCTTTGGTGAGTTTTCAGAGTCCTCTTGATTTTTTTAGTTGCTTCTAGCATCTCCTGAGTAAAAGACTACTGACTAAGAGATTTGAATACATAGGATGCCTAAAGGCACGGTTTCAGGTTCAAAGGATTTCTTTTTCCAACTTAGAACAAAGAAGGGACAAAATGGTGGATACTCCACTTTCATATCACAAGAGTGAAGGTTATTAAGCCAGGTCCATAAAAGCTCTTTGAAAGCTTAGATGTAAATATCAAATGATGAAAATCCTAGAAATAATTCAAAACAATGAACTAGAAGAACGACTTGGTCTCTCCTTCCAAGCAGTTGAAAATATGCAAAAATTTTACTAATGGCAACATTGCTTCACCATATACTTCATTATATTTTTTCTTTTACTATATTCCTGATTGGCTACAGTTATTAAGTAATCAAACAAGAGGAATGAGATTTTTACAGAGAATTTAGAGCACTATAATGTAAACATGTATGGGTACAATTTTTTAAAAGGTATACTGTTTCAAAGTGACCGAATAAAGGGAGAATAAGTCTATAGACAAAGTCTACAAAGTAAAAAAGATACTGTGCTTTGTCTAACTAGCCAGAGAGGACTATGTAGACAAAAATGTGTTTCTTCCAAATTGTTCATATAATATCCTTTATTGTTGCCTTATATTTTTATACTCTAACAAACACATTCTTATGCTCTTCATAGTCTGTACATTTACATACCAACTTACATATCACATTGTTTAGTTCTTATCAATATTCTATGTTTTCTCTCTCCAAACTATAAGTTCCTAGAAGACCAGATTAATGTTGGATGGTATTCCAACATCCCTGTTTAGAAACAGAAAAATATAACTTAAATTAGTCAAATGAAGTATTATTAAATAACTCCTAGAGAAAGGAAGTATTATTAAATAGCTTCTAGATGAAGGAAGTTAAATATTTGCAGGTGCATACATAGCACACTTTATGATTTTTATAAACTGTGCCATTTCAGTACGTTTAAATTTTGAATAAAATCCTGGACATTTCCCATATGAATGAAGAAGTTTTAGAGTACTGACACCAATAATTTTTCCAAGAAAAAGAACAGATTGTATGGCAGCTGAAACCTGAGTATATAAGTAAATATGGCAGATCTAGTAGTTGTTTCTACAAACCAAAGGATGGGCTCCTGAGTTTTGTGTTTACAAGTATCTCATCCTTCAAAGAAAGATCTGCTCCGTTCCATAATGACACGTATCATTAAAAAGTCACATATTTTTGTGAGTCAGTGTATGATTGTTTTCCTTTCTTAGAAATATCTACCATATTCTATCATCTTTTAAATTTCATGTATAGTCTTATGGTGTATATCTCATGCCTTAAGAAAACCCTGTATTTGAAGGTAATAACAGATATATTAAAACTTATAATTCTTCAATTTTCCATCTACTGAAAGATTATTAACTATTAACTAGTTATCTCTTTTTAATAATATTAAAAGCTATATTAAAGGAGTGGCATTTGGCAGGAAATACTATAATTTACTTTTAAAGTTCCCTCTATGACCGTTGCTATAAAAGAGAAATAATTTAATATAATTTCATTCATTCATTCACAAGTCTTTAATTATTTTGTCCCAGGACCATGAAATGATAAAAAAAATTTTAAAGACAGATTTAAATTTTATCATGAATCTAATATATAGCCTTTTATATATGAGGCTGGAACATTTTCATACAATGTATTTTTTTCCCCTGTCTACAGTGGGGATCAATGTTTGCTACAAGTCTCTTCCTGCTCTTAAATTGTACAGATACACATCTGCGGCCCATTTAAGTAACCTACTGCACCCATTGGAACCATTGGAAAGCTATTTACTAGACTCAAAAGAGCAGTGATTTCTGCCTTAAAGTGTTCACATTCAAACCAACAGACTTTCTCAAATGAAAAACATAAAGAAATAAAAACACAAGAACCTTACTGAAAACAAAGACTCATCATTTTCTCAAAGAAAAGCCCCCTGGCATGAATAAACCATGAATGTACAGATCTAGGAGTGGTATAAGAATAATAAAATTTATAGCTTATCAAATTTTTCTATTTCTTTCCTTCAAACAAGTACCATGGGATTTTTTCAGAATCTGTATTTCTGTTTCTCAAACAATGAACAAAGACTTTTAAAAATCTTTTGGTAGGGGTCGCTGTCTCAGGCGCTGATTATAAAGAGATGAACATTTCCTTTAATGATTCTGTCAGTTACTTAGTCCAAATTACACTCTCTGAATAACAGTTTCCTTGCTGTCAATTTCATCTTATGATTGAAATAAATCCTATCAGTATTTAGCCCAATACCGGGCACATGTTATTCAATTGATGGTAGGTATTACTGTTTTGCATATATCAAATATTGTTTTCAATGTTTCATTTATCAAATTAGATAAATTGATGTCTGTTGGGACAATTCTAATAGTAAAAAGGGTCACTATTGATACTACATGGATATAAAGGGAAAGGACTATAATTGTCCCAGACTTTTCAGTACATATGATTGACATAACGTGACTATGCCAAATACCAGGAACCCAAAAAGCAACAAGACAGAGTATCCAACCACAAATAGTTCAAAGTCTAGAATCCTTTTATGCCAGCTATAATTAAATTGCAAGAGGCACAAAACATTGTGTGAAAATGTTCTAGCCTCATATATAAAAGGCTATATATTAGGCTCATGATAAAATTTAAATCTGTCTTTAAAAAAAATTAAAAATTCGATTTCATTGAATTATCATGGTCTCAAAATAGTTTTATTTCTTGTGTTTTATCAGATATTTTTTATTTCATAGGTTTAGAATATTAGGGTGTAAAATAAGATAAGTTAATGGCCAAGCAATTTCCTATTTAGTAAATTTCCATTGTTTGTTATAGTAAGTATCTACATGAGCTCAAATCATTTAGAGCAATAAATTAAGCCTGATCTCTGACATCAACTTAAGGTCACCAAAATGTCATGAAAGCCAAACTTTGCATATGTGTAGATTATATCACTCATATAACAACTTCATGGAATAGCTACAAGGTTTCTACAGTCTCATTTCTAACTTCTTAGAAAACTGCAGCATCTCCCTCATTTTCTTCCTTTTTATCTGCTTTTGTATTTTCAATAAAAGGCAATTGATCTTAGTGATAAATTTCCAAATCACATTAACAGAAATTTTAGAAAATAAAAAAATCTAATGCTACTAAACATAAAAGAGATCCTCATTCTTTCCTCTAAATGGGTAAGTGTAAATGTAGTTACCATTTCAAATAAATCAGACTAAAAATCATTTAAAATATTCATATTGCTCAGTGTTTGTGGAAAAACGATAAAAAGAGAATTTGTATATAGTGCTTAGGACAAACACACTTTGGGAAAACATTTGGCAGTATCTGCCTAAATTTTACCTTTCTGCATATTTACTATACTAACATTCACATATATGTTGAGCCATGTATTAAAATGCTTATTGTGTTATTACTTGCAATAGTGAAAAAATTAGAAAGAACCTATAATAGAATACTACATTGCAATGAAATTAAATTAGTTCTACATTCTCCAAAGTGACAAATGATGAAAAATAATGCTGACAGTAAATGTTGTCAAGTTATACGTGAAATATTTGTCAATTCCATAAAGTTTGAAACCAACAAAACAATAATATGTTCTGAATTAGCGATAGACACACACAGAGCAAGTACATGGAGTACAAAAAGTCATAACTTCAGGATAATGTTTACGTTTGGAAAGATTTATGACAGAATAAGAAGTAGAGTCTCTACTTTTAAAATGCAAGAAGAATGAAAAATGTCTTAAGCATTTCTTTTTTAAATTAGGTCTATATTTTCAACCACTAACTCCTATGGTTTGGTAGAAAAATCTGAGCATAATAACTGCCAGCTACTGGAACATACTAGGAAGTAAAGTTCTGGGTATCTCTATTAATATTATTTTTTAACTTTTATTAAGTGCAGGGGTTCAAGTGCAGGTTTGTTACATAGGTAAACTTGTGTCATGGAGGGCTATCGTACAGGTCATTTCATCACTTAGGTATTAAGCCCGGTGTCCACTAATTGTTTTTCCTGATTCTCTCCCTCCTCCCATTCTCCACTCTCCGAAAGGCCCCAGTGAGTGTTGTTCCCCTCTATGTGTCCATTTGTTCTCATCATTTAGCTCCCACTTATAAGTGAGAACATGCAGTATTTGGTTTTCTGATCCAGTGGTAGTTTGCTAAGGATAAACATTTTGGTTAAATAAATGAATATTTAAGAGTTTAATATTACCAGACATTCCATTTTATTATAGGGCTGGAATTTTAAAGTATGGTCAGCTTGAAATAAAATCTATCAACAATTTGACCAGAAAATGTTAGATAACAAATGTTTCCTAACCCATTTCTTACATAATGAGAGAGAAAAAGCTTGCTGTAGATGTTTGCAAATATAATTATAAAAGGGGAACTCAGCTAAGCATCACACGTCGGCAAAACCATAGGTGCTCTGAGTCAAAACATCACAGAAGAAATGAGCACCTTCTAAATGTAGCCTAACAAATCTAAAATTAAAGTGAAATATAATGCGCCTTAATTTAAGTAATAATTTTTGCAAAGACAAAAATATGTTTCTTAAAGAGTGTAGTGTTTCCACTGAAGTACATTTTGTGCACTCTTAAGAAATATATTTAATTCGCTTCTTCCTCCGTCCTCCTCCTATCCTTAAGAGAAAAAAAAAGTCGTTAGTTTTCCCTGTTGCTTAAAAATCCGTAGAGAATTCAATGTGTACAGGCACTTGTTTATTAAAATCCACCTTTTATTGTTTAATTCACGAATTTCCAAGAGGGAAATACGTAGTTCAAGATATCCAGTGATTTGCATACTATGTACTTGTCAACAAACAGGTAGAGTTGAGATTACTTTCATTTCCCTTTGTTTCATGTTATTTTTTTCCAACTTTGGTTAAATCTGAATTTTAATTCTGCTCACATTCTGCCATTCCTAGGAAAGTGGCCTGAAGCGGACAGCAAGAGGAGTGCACTAAATCGAGCACGTAAATCACTTCTTTCCCCGTTCCGTAACCAATTTAAAGAGCATTCTGGCATTAATGCTCGGAAATAATATACTGTCAAGGCCGACACAGCAGAAGGACTCTACTTCAAATTATAGGATAGTCCAGGTGACCATGCAATTACAATTAACCCACTGCCCACAATGTCAGTGATAAACAGCTATGCAAGTCATGGTCTAGGAAAGCACTGAGGTAATATTAAAGTTATTTCTCAGGTTTTAGAGTGTTTAAAAACTATGTTCAATTAAAACATCTCACAGTTTCAAAAATTGGTTGCATAGTGAATGTAATAATTTTTTTCTTTTAAAACAACTATAGTATAAGACATCATAAAAGCAATTCAAAGAATATCAGATATACAATTGGTGCTCAAGAAACTTTTATGAAAAAAAAATAAAAGAATACAAGCACATTTGCAAAAATCCACAGTCTTTCAAATCCCCAAACAGTGGTCTAATGTTTGGAATGGCTTCTCAAAGCCTAATTTTTGCATCATCAAGTTATACAAATTAATGATTATGCTGATCTACTAACCTTAATATAAATAAATTTATTGTTTCCTTTGAGGCTCATAAACATATATGTATACCTATGTATATCTGTGTGCATATGCATGCATATTATGCATGCATATGCACACACACAAATACAACATATTCAGTTATGTACATCCTTCAGAGAAAGAAAGAAAAAACAACAAAAAAAGAAAGACCAAGAGGGAGAGACAGAAAGATTGTAAAAACCCCTGGAAATTTCACCATACATACTCATATAATTTTCATTGTGCATATGTTAGATACATAATAAATCTACACAATTGCTTATTAATAAATGCCATGGTTTCAGTTTTCAACCCTGAATCACATAAATGTGCTTGCATATATGAAACTGGAACAATGACATGAACGTATATAACTCTTGCTCTATTACTATATATCTAGGTAGAACTCAATACATTAAATTGGTATGATTGGAATTATAATTAATAGTCTACAAATAACTCAATGATCCATTCTTACAAAGTTCTGGTGGGTGTTGTTATTGGCCATTAGAAAGCAATATTTTCTAATTCAAAATAATATTGAAATTATACACATTGGAAACATTGATACCTAAGGTTATACTAATATATACAAATAAGATATTTGAGAAAGCAATGACAATATCTATCAACAATCTTAAAAAACATAACTATGTGTCCTTTGTTGTGACAGGTGCCAGGTGAATACAGAGATAATATAAGTTTTGAAAATTATTATAATCTAGCTGGGGAAAATCTATCACAGATGTTTTTAAAATAGGATTATTACATTTAGTTCAAACTATTTTGGGGAGGAAACTCAAGAACAACTTTTATAGAAAAAATATATGGAACTACTGGGATTAGAGCTATGCCCAGTAATAGGAAAAACATAATCTTGGCTCAGGTGAAATAAAGAGATTACCAGAGCATAGATTTAACGGCTGTTACTATGAGCAGTTGATTCTGAATATAAAGATTAAAGACTTTAAAAATAAGACAAATAAACTTAAAATCCAATTGGCAGAAAATACTAAGCTATCGTATATATGTATGTAAACAGGTGTACATTTGTGTGTGTGTGTGTGTGCGTGTTTATGATGTGTTTGTTGTGTGTGTTTGTACAGGAGCACAAAGGAATAATATGGTCAACAGAGAACTAAGGATTCTTTGAATGTATGGTCAGTTAGAAATTCAGTGTAAATTATAGAAATTGTTGAATAAATTGTAGAAATCCAGCATAAATTGAGAAACTATATTAGCATCATAGCTTATGTGGATAGCGAAGAAAATGGGGTGTAAGGCAATTTCTGAATGACAGACTTCTGATAATTTTCTTGTTTCTGATTTTATAGAACTAACCTGACCTCTCCTAAGCCTCAGGTTCTTAATATAGGTATTATGAATTGAAATGGATAATACTACTATGGTGAATACAGCCAGATGCCTATCCACTACCCATTCTTTCCTTTTTGCTTAGGAACAGAATCTCTATATTGGATGTAACAGTGTGTCCAACAATAAGCTGACATTTATCACCTCTCCTTGCAGAATAGAGGTGGAGAGAATTCAATGAGATATAAGTGAAAGTATAATAGTCGTATGTTGCTTCCAGGAATTTGCTTTAAAGGGTGCTGATTTAGCTGGATGGATTTTTTTTTCATTTTTACCCTTTCCTCCTTCCTCCCTGGAAAGTGGAGTTGATGTTTGGTAATCCAGAAGTCATGCAGGGCTAGAACAGGAGTTTCTTTAAGAATGAAAGCTATATACTGAGATGTCTTTGCAGAATGACCATGATCCAGGAATCTGATGATAAAGAGGATATACTGAGATGTCTTTGTAGAATGACAATGATCCAGGAATCTGATGATAAAGAGGATATACTGAGATGTCTTTGCAGAATGACAATGATCCAGGAATCTGATGATAAAGAGGTACCATATCAGTCTTGTGCTTAGTAACCCTCAGGCTTCTTTTACATGAAAAAATAAATAAATTTCACCTACTTAGGTCTTTGGGCTTTCACTTGTATTAAGCAAAACTAGTTCTAATGAATACATAAGCCTATCTCAAAAGACTGTTGTATTAAATAAGGCCCTGTCTATACGAGGCTTAATATGCTTAAATAATACATAATATATTATGTTCATCAGTTTTAAATCTACATAAAGTGTTAGAACTTATAAAAACTATCTTATTGTGCCATAATTAAGTACGCTAGGCAGGATAAATGTGATTATCCTTATCTTAATATCTGGAAACTCAGGGTTGGTGTAGAAAGCTATCAATTTTTCTTTAAAAATCCTGCATAAATTAAATCTCATTTTTGACAACGAGTACTCTTTAAAAAGTAGAAAAGCTTTCCCTTATTTTCAATTGGTTATCAATTAGTAATGGAATTTAATGTGACTTTTAAAATCTCCCAAGAAGTAATGAAAGCTTCTCATAATTTCACACTTAACTATCGTCATTCTCTATTTGAAAGAAAATTATTTAAATATTTTATTAAACTAATGATATTTTAGTAATATTATAATCTCTAGTTCAGACACATAAAATTCAGGTACCAGGTGTTATTAACTGTGATTTCAGTCTATTTCAGTATAATAATAGACCAATCCTATGTAGCTTTACACTATTTTGAAGTTTTATGTTTTCCATTAGCTTCATTATTTTTGAAATTCCTTTATTTTTCCTGTTTCCTGGATCCTGTCTTATTCTTTTGAAATCATTTATTATTTTTCCAATAGCTCTTTTTTTTTTTTTTTTTACTTTCAACTCCCCAATTTTCGTTGAATCTCTCACCAGCTGTATTGGTTACAGTTTTTTTTTTTTTTTTGTAACTCCCTTTTAATCTCTTTTTTAATACTCTCTGTCTAATAAATCTTCTAGTGCATAAAACAACTGTAACCTCTACGCACTTGATTTCCAAAATTATACTTTCAGATCTCAAGTATTTTCCAGCTATAGGCATAGTTTTTTAATGGTCTCTTTAAGAGTAACATTTTATGGCCATCATTGCCAGCATCTAAACAGTCATTTGTTATACACAGTTCATTCGCTCCAATTTTCAATTGTCTTTTCTTTCTGTCTATTTATTTTGGTCAGTAGCACAGTCATGCTTCCATCCCCCTAAACTCAAAACAAAACAGTGCATTTTGACTCTTCCTTGTCTGTGGCACACACTCAGTCAAACTTTCCATTAATATTTTTTTTTTCAGTAACATCACCTACTTCCCACTTCAATTTCAATTATTCTAATCCAGGTCCTCATTCTAAATACCAAATCAATGCTGAAATAAATTATTCTGTTAACCTAACTAAGATAAGACAATTTGTGTACTCCTTCTCCTTGGTAGGCTTGCTGCTTAAGGCTTAAGGAATGTTAAAAAATAAATTTAATTATTATACATATTGTTTTCCATTTGAAAATTTTTTGCCATATCTTTACTTCTACATAGAATGCTGAAATTTATAAAACCATTTTTTTGTGCCATGACTAAATAAGCTAGGCAGGATAAATATTATCATTCTTATTTTAATATTTAGAAACTCAGGATTGGCACAATTTAATGTATGGTTTAAAGTGACACACAAAAATGGAAGTGTCTGAATTACAACTCAGGTTTGTGTCATTTTTGTTTTGTTGTCTGATAAGAAAAGTATATATTATGTAGTATCTTCTTTTATTATCTCATGAGGTCAGAATATTATAACTAAAATTGTGAATATCAACTTTAAAATTAAATGATCAAGAGATTTTTCCACCACACAAGTCCTTTACTTATTGAAAGAGGGATGAGGGCCGGGCACGGTGGCTCACGCCTGTAATCCCAGAACTTTGGGAGGCCGAGGTGGGCGGATCACCTGAGGTCAGGAGTTGAGACCAGTCTGGCCAACATGGTAAAACCCCATCTCTACTAAAAATACAAAAATTAGCTGGGTGTGGTAGTGAGCACCTGTAATCCCAGCTACTGAGGAGGCTGAGGCAGGAGAATCACTTGAACCTAGGAGGCAGAGGTTGCAGTGAGATGAAATCCCTCATTGCACTCCAGCCTGGGTGACAGAGTGAGACTCCATCTCAAAAAAAATAAATAAATAAAAGAAAGAAAGAAAGAAAGAAAAGAAAAGAGATGGGTTTAGCTGAGAAAGAATGAATGATCAGATACTCTGCATTACTGCGTTTAAAGTCCTCTCTGGAAATCTCACTAATAAAACTAAGATAATTAGCACAAAATGTCTGTGCCCAAACATGTTAAATTTACTGGACAATGTATGAATGGCTTAAGTTTCCAACTGTGGATCATACTTTTCAAGTATTTATGTAACATTCTATGAAAGTAATTGTGTTTTTTGGGTAAAATTGAAAATTAAATTTTATTTACACTTATAAACTTTTAATTATTTAGATTTTTAAAAATTAAAGCAAAAACTCAATAATAAACAATCACAATAATATTTTTACTGCCCACATGCCTGAGATTTGTGAAATATTTTGTTTACACAAATAAATTAAGAATATGTGGGAGAAGTTGTTGACATAATGTTAATTTAGAGGATTTCCTCTTTCTATTGAATCTGCAATAACATACAAACAAAACCAAACAAAAGCAAAATAAAGAGATATCCTTTTACCTTAGGAAATACTTTTCAACTTATAAAAGAAAAAATGGAAACTCAAGCATATAAAATCTCTTCCTCCTAACACTTTCAAATCATTCACACATCCTAAGGTAATTGGGCAGACAAAGATGTCATCAAAAGTAGACATATCAATGATATTCCATGCACGTGCATAGTATTTACCTTATGGATAATTTTCTGCAAAGATCTGAAACCTGATCTCAGATAAATCACACAAGTTGACTCAGGCCGGGAGAAGTATGGAGCTCATTATGTTTCTATTACAGATGCAATGTTCATATCTTTGAGTTTAGATTATTCTAGATGAGAGAAACACTGCATCAAATACAACAAAACATGCTTAAATGGATATATTATGTTCACTGAAAAGTGGCCATTATGTGAAACAACCTGCAGATAAACATTTTTATTTTTGTAAAAGAAAGTTTGTCCGTAGTTCTGGTTTACCTTTCAGTGGAAATGGACAGCCAGGTAAAATATGTTATCATATTTCTTATGAGATACTTTGAAATTTTCTGAAATCCTAAATTTACTCACTCATGATTATTTTTTCAGTGCAAATAAATAGCTTGTCCTTGCTGTTGAACAGAGTCCACATGCTACAAATAGTCTCCTGGTAAATCACACTAGTAAGTATGAATTTCCACATGTGAACTAAAATCAAATAATTAATTTGTTTTATCATTTTTCTTTATAATTCACCATGGGATCTTCTTACTAATCTATTAATATCATTTAATTGCTAATGAGACCACTGTAATCTTGGATAACTTGCTCTGTTCCCCTTGTCATGATTAACGATCCCCATTGTCTGTGGCAGGATGGAGACATGAGAGAAAATGCTGAATCAGAAGACACAGAAGAATGAAGCAGCAAAGTGAAAGGTATTGTAGAACAGAAGGGTGACTGCCTGCACGTAGTTGAATAATTTTGGGGACATGTAAGTCTCAAATCAGTTTCTGACTACATTCAATGTCAAATGTTAAAAATGCAGATAAATTCACTTTTTCATCTTATCTATATAGAACATATATATTCATCCTCTTTCCCATCCAATCAGTTAGTATTATAAATTTTTAAGGCAATTTATTATACTTAGTTATTATATTATTTGTTCACACTATTAAGATGCTGTTTTGCAAAGTTGTAGAAAAATATCAATACATGTAAAATGTTAAGAAGTGTGCTGAATATACCACTGTTTAATATTGAGTTGAAGGTGATGAAAAATAGCACCATATTATTAAAATGTACATTATATACAAGAGAGAATAATATGGGTCCAGTGAAGGAAACAGTAGTATTGATTTGGGAAAAACTGAATTGGAAGTGGGGGTTTAACTTTTGCAAGGGATCTCACAGGAATCCAATCTAATTAGAAATGAGTCTAATTAATATTATTATTTATCTGGGGAGTAAGTTACCCATTTAGGTATTATGGTTTTACAATAAAACATTTTTTAAAAGAAAATCTATTTTGTCTTCATACATTTTTGATGTACATTGAAAGTTTGAAGAGACATGCTTTATAAGAACTTTAAAAATACTAATATGAAGTAATATTTGTGATAGAAATAAAATATTACTTTCATGTTTTTAACATACTTTATATTGATCAATGTATTAGTGTAAAAATTAGTTTGCATTTAATGACTCTTTAGTTACATAATATACTTCCTATTACTTTGAATGGGTGGATCTATCGCTGCCCCACAGTGCTTTGAGCAGACAATTGCACCATCCTAATCTCTTTTGAAATAGATAGCAATTTATTACTGTGATAGGACTTCTTTCAGTTCATTAACCTTCCTTCAAGTATGACAGGCATCAAAATCTCTTGTAATTGTTCCTTTATTTAAACATTTTTAAAAATCACCGCATTTAACAATGTGTTATAGGAAAGCAAATTCTTATTTTCTTAACAGAGAGATTCTGCCGTTTCTGGTCTAGGGTATAAGTGAAACCATATATTTTTTTTATTAATTGTGTGAAACAAAATACAGTTTTCTTACACTCTTTCAAATGTTAATCCAACAGCTATTTGAGAAGTCAATTTTACTGTATTCCTTCAGACAGAAATTATTCTTAAAACTTTGCAAGACTGCTGAATTCTAACTACATTTTTAAAAGATATTGTTGAAATAAGTTAAATAATACTTTGAATCAAATTACAGGCAATCTGAAAGCTTGCAATAATTCAGCAATTTAATCCACACAAAATGAGACAATTGTACCCTTTGAATTTGAGTAAAAATAAATCTAAAATATATAAAAAAATTCACTGTTCCTAAAAGGTTTGGGAAGAATAAAATTATCAAAATCTTTACATTTAGATGTCAGCTTAATAGTGATCCATGGCACCCGAAGGGAAATGTAAATTAAAATTAATAAAGTTTGTTTTTAAATATTGTATTCTTGATTTGTAGAATTTGTGCATCTGTTAGAATGGTGTTACCATGATGACAACCCAGTTTTACATCCTTTAAATGGTAGATGAATTAATCATTTTCACACTCTAATTGGGTCAGACTATGACTTAGAGGGACAAATTTTCCATAAAACCCTTGGGATCCAAAAATTAGAACATATTTCTCACAGGAGAGAAATAGTGAGTATCTGTATTTTCCCTGTGGTGGAAATAAAAGAAGGTACTGAACCAAAATTCATTTTCAGTTGTAAGAAAATAGGATATGGGCCACTTATTTTCCAATAGATTCTTTGTAACTCAACTGAGCTTGTCTTTACATCTAAATTGGAACATTATTGCCTTACAGTCAAGGAACAAAACTAATATGCATCACTAAGTCTTGTAGTTACTATATAACTATGTGGTGAGAGATATTTTGTAAAAAATTACACCACATAGAAAAATTCAAGTTTTTCAGATAGCAAAATTAAACTATATCTTGCTAATGTGGCACTAATCCCTGCCACTGTAGCAAAACCTGCCAGAGAATGCTTACCTACCCTATAGAATATACTTCAAAATAAACTAAATGCCCCAAAGTAAATATCTACAAAACGGGGTTCAGTCAACAGTTTAATATAGGCTCAATATATCTTTTAGTTTAGAACCATTTCCTACTTTTATCCTATTAAACATGAATGTTTCTGCATATTTGGTATATCTAAGGCCACAAAAGTGATTTTAGGTTCAACTTGCAAGAGACAATTCTGCATTTTTCTTACATAGAAGGATTGAGAAATTATATAGTGGGAGTTCAGAGGCCAGTTAATTTGTTTATTCCTTAACAGTTTACTTTAAAATTTTTAAAATAATACAATTTCTAAGAGTTTACACATCAATTTCATGTCTTAAGGAACAGAGAGAAAAGAGAGGTAGAAAATATCCCCATACAATAATACACATTTAGACACTGAAAATAATCATCACAAAAATTATTTTGTTATTTAAGAACCTCGAAATCAAGAGTGTCACTTAATAATCATATCCATGAACACACACAGTCACCTATATTGGGGTGGCTTATTAAAATACTGTTCTCATCTAATACTTTTCTCATTTTAGAAAAATAAAATAACATTCCCTAAAGGAAGGAAGATGTATTTGTCCGAAGGACCTGAATTGAATTCATCATTGCTCAGCTGGTCATTTAGTTTCCTTGTCTTTAAACAAACAAAAAATCTGCAGTGCACTATGTGAAACAAAGAAGTAAAATACAAGGGAGGTCTAGGGTACGGAGATATATCTAATTGCCAAATAACTTAAATAAGTATTTCTACAAGCATCAAAACTTTTGTCACTTGTTAATATTAAAATATTAGAAAATTTAAATATAAATCAGCAAAAATAGTTCTGGGAGCACCAATTCAGCAAAAATGTTTAGGGTAATCAAAAATTGATTATGTTAAATGTTATGGATGCACATTTAATATACAATGCCCCCACACTTCATTCCCTTCTTATTCCAAGCAATATCCCTGAATGTAGAACTAATACTTTTAATTTATTCCAAAAATCATCGTGCCTTGCCCCTTGGCCTATTAATGCATCATCTAGAAGTCACCCCGTATGGGAAAGCTAATGCATTGGCTAGTTTTTAGTCAATAAAATATACACTCTGGAATTTGTAAAGAAAAATAAAAAGATTAACAGATGGAGTCAAGAGCAGAGACAGACAACTGACTCCTAGATGTAGTCTTCATTCTTAATAATAGGACTTCCTGTGTTGTAGCTAGGCACATAGCGATCCAAGCAGAGACATTTCTCAGCATGACTTTCCAGTAGATGTGAACATCGGACTATACTTGGGCAGATTGGATATGAGGAAATGACTCATATAACTTCACAGATATCTCCATAAAGCTAAAGCCACTGCTCTGGACTTCTTTTGCCCTCTTGTCTCTGACCTAAAGATGGTAAGAAATGTAGCAATTACCTTAGATCCAACACTCATGTTGGTGATTTAAAGACATTCTGCCAGCAAGAATCTCTTTATGATATCAGGAAGAGTAGCCTGTCTAACCTACTCTGGACTGCTAACAGAGAGAAGTAAATTGTTCTCTGTTTGAGCTGTTGTGTTTTATGTTCTCCTTGTTACAGAGAGCAGCCTGCACCCTATCTAATACATAGGCTAAGTGGCATTTGCTTAATGCTAGGAGATTTAAAATAAGCCAACTGTAGGTGGAGAGGCATTATAATAAAATGGGGAAAAAAGTTTCCGAAAACAAACTGACTGCCTTGGAACTGAGATGTCCCATAAATGAGCTGTGGAAACTCTGACAAGTCTTCAAAGAGTGGATCAAGAAGACAAGCTAGAAGAAATTTCTTAAGATGATTAAAATTCTTAAAAGATGGACAGATAAAACCAAGACAAAGGAGGAGGAAGAGAAAAAGAAGTTGTTTAAATACAATATTTAGGAAATGAAGATAGGGCTTTTATGTGTCAGCATAAACAAGAAAGAATGTCTAGGTGTGACAAAATGATCTTTCTTTAATTGTTTTTAAGCAGGTGTGAAATAGAAATGTAGCCAAAATTCCGTTTGATTCTATAACCATGTTCAATTGTAAAGTCTGTTGAAATCATACTGGAAACCAAACAAGTGAAGGGTATGTTCCACCAGCTGCACCAAAATCTGCAATTTGATTAATAGCGATATTGCTCCCTCACTCAAAGAAACTTTCAAATTGTATATCAGAGAACAGTTTTTGGAAAAACAGGAAGCTTTACATTAGGCATGAAAAAAGTTTCTTAAAAGCATACTGTTTTGAAAACCTGGATAATTCAGATAATACTGCATTATTTGTCACTGTCATTGTTATTGCTGTTACTATGAGTAATATTAGTGTTGATGTCACCTTATTTCTGTTTTAAAATCATACAATAAACTATACAATAAGCTAAATATCACTGAAATTTCTTTTACAATAAAATTCTAATGTACCTATATTATTATTATATTATGCACATATGTTATCACTATATTATTTCCCTAATAAATGATTTTGGAAAGCCATCCTACAGAGGCATTCATTTGGTTTGAAATTTACAAAAAATAGGCAGTTATGTACCATGATTCTTCTACAAGGATGTTCTATCGACAGGAAGAAGATACTGACAAAGTCAGCACCATGCATGAAATTAATCACACTGAAACAAATGTCAAGAATGTACAAAAGCTTATCATAAATGTCATAAACAAACTAGTAGCAACAATAAATGTAATGCTAAATTTAATTGTACAGACCAAAGGAAATATTCCTAAAGCCTGAATACTATTTTGAAAAGTAATATTTTTCAAGTGGAAGAAATATGCACATGAAAACTTATTTCTTTTCAAAAGAATCAAGTTGTCTTTTGTATTGTATGCTTTATATGAACAATGAGATCTGACACCAGCCTAACTCTGTCACTGGCAACACTATAGTTCAATCAGCAACCATTTTTTTTCCCCTCTCTGAACTATTATTCTCCCTTAAGTTTGGTGCTCAGAGGATGTCTTTTCAGTAACTGTTTGAAAAATAATTTATATGTTGACAATCTGAAAAATTATAGTAAATGCCCCAAAAAAGCATAGGAGAACTATTTTTAAATAATGAAGGAGAGAAGCATTTTAAAAGATTCTCAAAGCATTTCAAAAGATTCTCACAAACATGAATTTAAGATGGCAGGTTCGTATTACACCACTAATCAAACAATTATTAAAATACTGTAGGAATTTATTGAACCCCTGGCTGGTTTTACCTAGGCTCTTAGATTGTAAGGTACTGGAAAATTAAGTGTATTTAACTGAGTTTTATTTCCTGATTTTTTTTTCTTCTTTCTCTCTTTCCCCATCCCCTCTCTTTAATGGTATGAGTTTCAGAGATCCCATCCCCACCTCTACCTCAGAATCACATAGCAGTCAATTTTATAAAAAAAAAAACAAAAATCATTTCTGAAGTGTTTGGCAGATCTGGCAGCTAACTTCTGCTTAATAAAAAAAGGAATGCTTTTGGACAAAGAAAAGATCATAAAGATGATCTGAATCTCTGACAATGATGAAAATACAACCATAATATCTCTCTCTTGCTCTCTCTCTGTCTGCACCTCCCTCCCTCCTTCCCCTTTCTCATCTCCAATTTTTCTATTTTTAAGAAAAAAATGCAAGCACTAAATATGGAAAGGAAAAATCGGTATCAGCCACTGCAAAACACATGAAAATGTAAAGACAAGTGACATTATGAATAAATGGAATCAACTAGTGTGAAAAATAACTAGATAGTATCAGGATGATAGGATAAAATTCACATATAAAAAAATTAACCTTAAATATAAATGGGCTAAATGCCCCAATTAAAAGACACAGACTGGCAAATTGGATAGAGTCAAGACTCTTCAGTGTGCAGTATTCAAGAGACCCAACTCATGTGCAAAGTCACACATAGGTTCAAAATAAAGGGTGGAGGAAAATTTACCAAACAAATGGAAAGCAGAAAAAAAGCAGGGGCTGCAATCCTAGTCTCTGACAAAACAGACTTTAAACCAACAAAGATCAAAAGAGACAAAGAAGGGCGTTGCATAATGGTAAAGGAAACAATTCAACAAGAAGAGCTAACTGTCACAAAGATATATGCACCCAACACAGGAGCACCCAGATTTATAAAACAAGTTCTTAGAGACCTACGAAGAGACTTAGACTCCCACATGATAACAGTGGGAGAATTTAACACCCCACTGTCAGTATTGGACAGATAAATCAGACAGACAATTAACAAGGATATTCAGGACTTGAACTCAGCTTTGGATTAAGTGGATTTATCTACAGAGCCCTCCACCCCAAAGCAACAGAATATACATTCTTCTCAGTGCCACATGGCACTTATTTTAAAATTGACATTATCGGAAGTAAAACACTCCTCAGCAAATGCAAAAGAACTGAAATCATAACAAACAGTCTCTCAGACCACAATGCAATCGAATTAGAGTTCAGGGTTAAGAAACTCAATCAAAACCACACGACAACATGGAAATTGAACAACCTGTTCCTAAATGACTCCTGGGTAAATAATTAAAGTAAGGCAGAAATCAAGAAGTTCTTTGAAACCAATGAGAACAAAGAGATAATGTGTCTCTGGGACACAGCTAAGGCAGTGTTAAGAGGGAAATTTACAGCACTAAAAGGTTCACATCAGAAAGTTAGAAATATCTCAAATCAACACTCTAACATAACAATGAAATGAACTAGAAAAGCCAGAGCAAACAAATCAAAAAGCTAGCAGAAGATAAGAAATAACTGAGATCAGAGCGGAACTGAAGAAGATAAAGACACAACAAACATCAAAAAATCAATAAATCCAGGAGCTGGTTTTTGAAAACATTAATAAAATAGATAATCCACTAGCTAGACTAAAAGAGAGAAGAATCAAATAGACACAATAAAAAATGATAAAGGGCTATCACCACTGACCCCACAGAAATACAAACTACTATCAGAGAATACTGTAACACTTCTATTCAAATGAACTAGAAAATCTAAAAGAAATGGATAAATTCCTGCACACATACACCCTCCCAAGACTAAACCACAAAGAAGTCGAATCCCTGGGTATACAAATAACAAGTTCTGAAATTGAGGCAGTAATAAGTAGCCTACCAACCAAAGAAAGCCAGAACCTGAAGAATTCACAGCCAAATTTTACCAGAGGTACAAAGAGGAGCTGGCACCATTCCTTCAAAAACTATTGCAAACAATTGAAAATAAGGGACTCCTCCCTAACTCATTTTATGGGTCCAGCATCATCTTGATACCAAAACCTGGCAGAGACACAACAAAGGGAAAAAAAACTTCAGTCCAACATCCCTGATGAACATTGATATGAAAATCCTCAATAAAATACTGGCAAATCAAATTCAGCAGCACATGAAAAAGATTATCACTATGATCATGTTGGTTTCAGCCCTGGGATGCAAGGCTGGTTCAATATATGCAAATCAATAAACATAATCCATCACATAAGCAGAACCAATTACAAAACCACATGATTATCTCCATAGATGCAGAAAAAGCCTTTGATAAAATTTAACATCCCTTCAAGGTAAAAACTCTCAATAAACTACGTATTGATGGAACATATCTCAAAATAATAACAGCTATTTATTGCAAACCTACAGCCAATATCATACTGAATAGGCAAAAGCTGGAAGCATTCCCTTTAAAAACTAACACAAGACAAGGATGCCCTCTCTCAAAACTGCTATTCAACATAGTATTGGAAGTTCTGGCCAGGGCAATCAGGTAAGAGAAAGAAATAAAGTGTATTCAGACAGGAAGAGAGGAAGTCAAATTGTCTCTGTCTGCAGATGACATGATCCTATATTTAGAAAACCCCATCATCTCAGCCCCAAAACTCCTTACTCTGATAAGTAACTTCAGCAAACTCTCAGGATACAAAAATCCATATGCAAAAATCACAAGCATTCCTATACACCAACAATAGACAAGTAGAGAGCCAAATCACAAAGTAACTCCCATTAACAATTGCTATAAATAGAATAAAATACTTAGGAATACAGCTAACAAGGGATGTGAAGGACCTCTTCAAGGGAAACTACAAACCATTGCTCAAGAAAATAAGAAAGGACACAAACAAATGGAAAACGTTCCATTCTCATAGATTGGAAGAATCAATATCACGAAAATGGTCATACTGCCCAAAGTAATTTATAGATTCAATGCTATTCTCATTCCACTACTGTTATTACATTATTCACAGAATTCTAGAAAAAAATCTTAAAATTCATATGGAACAAAAAAGAGCCTACATAGCCAAGGCAATCCTGAGCAAAAAGTACAAAGCCAGAGATATCACACTACCTGACTTTAAACTATACTACAAGGCTACAGTAATGAAAACAGCATGGTACTGGTACCAAAACAGATATATAGACCAGTGGAACAGAACAGAGACCTCAGAAATAGCACCACACATCTACAACCATCTAATCTTCAACAAACCTGACAAACACAAGCAATGGGGAAAGGATTCCCTATTTAATAAATATTACTGGGAAAACTAGCTAGCCGTATGCAGAAAACTGAAACTGGACCCCTTCTTTACACACCTTATACAAAAGTTAACTCAAGATGGATTAAATACTTAAATGTAAAACCCAAAAATATAAAAACAGTAGAAAAAACCCTAGGCAATACCATTCAGAACATAGGCATAGGCAAAAACTTCATGATGAAAATGCTGAAAGCAATTGAAACAAAAGCCAAAATTGACAAATGGTATCTAATTAAACTAAAGAGCTTCTGCACAGCAAAAGTAACTATCATCAGTGTGAACAGGCAACCTACAGAATGGGAGAAAAGTTTTGCAATCCACACATCTGACAAAGGTCTAATATCCAGGATTTAAAAGGAACTTAAACAAATTTACAAGAAACAAAACAAACAACCTAATAAAAAGTGGGCATAGGATATGAACAGACACTTTTCAAAAGAAGACATTTATGGGGCCAAGAAACATATGAAAAAAAGCTGAACAACACTTATAATTAGAGAAATGCAAATCAAAGCCACAATGAGATACCATCTCATTCCAGTCAGAATGGCAATTATTAAAAAGTCAAGAAGTAGCAGATGCTGGCATGGCTATGGAGAACTAGCGACGCTTTTACATTGTTGGCAGGAATGTAAATTCGTTCAACATTGTGGAAGACAGTGTGGCAATTCCTCAAGGGTCTAGAACCAGAAATGCCATTTGACCCAGCAATCCCATTACTGGGTATATACCCAAAGGAATATATCATTCTACTATAAAGACACACGCACATATATATTAATTGCAGCACTGTTCACAATAGCAAAGACCAGTAACCAACCCAAATGCCCATCATTCATAGACTGGATAAAGAAAATGTGGTACATATACACCATGGAATACTATGCAGTCACAAAAAGGAATGAGATCATGTCCTTGCAGGGACATGGATGAAGCCGGAAAAAAAAAAAGCCATTCCAATTTTTTTTTTCTGCTAAATTTCAAACCTGTGTTCCTTCTCTAAACTATGTTTCAACAAACAAGGACAGAAAGTATATTCATTATGGAAACGACTTTGTGGTCAGTAAACTACCATGGGGGCTATTGTTCTTGTTAATATATTTGCCATTAAAATGCACAAATATATGTAGTCTCATTATTTCTGCTATAGTAACTTATACTGCTAACTGAAAGTAATATGACGTCGGAGAATCAGCATCTATGATTCTTTAATAAGCATATTTTTGCTATCTTCCCTTCACTTAACTTGTCTCATTTCTCTTTCCCCTGCTTATATAGTCTGGACAGAATCACCTACTAAAAGTAATCCCCATAGATTTAGTAACCTCCAAACAGATGGATTCTCCATTTTCCAAAGTAACCCATCACTCCCAATGAGGTATCTATGAAGATCGTACATTGATGTCTTGACTAACACACATCTCAAAGCAGAAAAATTAAAGAAATTTGTGATGCCAAGTTTTGAATAGTGCTTATAAAAGAGAAAGAAAATTGTTATGGTTATTTTTTCAGACCAAGAGGTGCAAAAGAGAAAACACCCTTATAGAACTTAACTACTAGTACAATGAATTGACATAGTAGGACACAGATGAAATAGAAAGCATAAAACAAAGAATTCTAGAGCTCAGCCTAACTGAATATGAATAGAGAACAAGATAAAAATGGAAAGAGCAAAATATTTTGAACATTAGGTGATATTCTAAGTGGTAAAGCTGTTATATATGCCACACATATAAATTACCACTCTTTAAATCGAATAAGAGCTTCCATGTTGCACCAATTATCCAACTGAAAGAACAACTTACAAGGTCTGGAAGGAAACCCTGTTGTCAACAATCAATAGGCAGTCCAATGATGGTTGGCCATTAGGGTCAATTTGACACATTTGCATGAGTCTATTTTAAAGCAAGACTAGAATGATGAAATGTCCCATTTACTATACTCAGTGGTGTGTAAGGACCAGATAACAAATATTTACAGATTTCCAGGCCATAAGGTCTCCATCACAACTACTCGACTCTGAATGGTACCTTGAAAATAGTAATAAACAATATGTAAATAAATGATCTCTAGGCTGTATTTGACACATGTGCTTTCATTGGATGACCTCTCTTCCAAAGAACCAGTAAGTTAAAATGTTTGGTGAACATTTTAACTTACTGCATTTTAAACTTTTTATTTTCTGAGTTCATGGTAAGACAGTGAGAGTCTGGCAGCACTGAGATGCTCAATTCTCATAATATTTCAGACACAAAATTCATGGTAGAGGCACTTAGAGAATTTAATAATCAAGTTGCAAATATACTGGACATTAAACATTTATGTGTCTTCTCAGTAACATTTTCTTCTCTTTTGCACTAATATAAGGTGTCCAGAAAAAAATATGTTAATATTTGAGAGTTGTTAAAAGGTGGATATGCTCAGTATTGCTTATAAAGCAATACAGTTTATTTCACATTGGAAATACTTTTTTTTCTTTCTGGATTTCTGCCTGTTAACAACCTATTTTTCTAATGGTTCTTGTTTTTTTCTCAAATACTTTTCTCTGTAGTTCAATATGTTCTGAGTGAGACATATTTGCAAATGTTTTAACAACTGTCCACTGATTTTTAACATGATTTATAATTCCAGTTTTCTAATTTTGCTCAAAGTTAGCAATTAAAATTCTAGGTCTATGACATTAAAGTCACATTAATAGTAATGATTTTCAACATTTCATCAACTAGTAAGAGCAATTTACAATGTCTGCGAACTTCAAGATCCCTAAAGTCTAATTCTACAAAAAACAAATGTTGGCATTATTATTTTAAATAACCATTGAGTTCTCATTAATCATCAAAAAATGTTATTTTCTAAAAAGTAACTCCTTTTTTTGTTTTTCTAATTCAAGACAACTAAATCCATTTCCAGTCCAACTTGAAAAGACACATGTATGCATAATACATTCATTGAAAATTTCAACCTCTTCCCTGACAGAATAATCATTCGTAAGTCCACATGTGACTGGAAGCAAAAATTCTGTGATGGAAGTGTCACTGCAACCTTAAATATAGTGTTCACCACTGTGAAAACTGTAATAACAGATGCTCACAAATGCCTGGTGTGATGAATCAATGCAGAGAAAGAAGGAAAGAAAGAGGTCTGTGTAGGTGTTTGTGTGAAATGCGTCACAAACACAGAGTAAACAGATGGCAATGACAGGGCATTCTGGGATAAGTTTGACTTTTTACACCCTGTGGACTTCCCTGCTACCTGCAGTTGCCTATACAACAAATGGACAAGATAATGAAGATTCAAAGCCAAGTGGAAAAAAAAAAAAAGGAAGAAACCAGAATGACTTTACTGCTATCACTCTTATGATGAGAACAAAAGAAAGCAGGTAATAAAAATGAGCAAATGAGATAAGGAAGCTGTTTTTAAAAAGGTCAGTCAATATACATTGACTGAGCTGTCTGACATATTTTATGGTCTAAAATAGTTCATAATCCATGCATTTTTATTTTTTTTTCCTGGTGTTATATTAAAGGTGATGTTCTGGTTAAGTCATTTCTGGTATCTTTCATATAAGAAAAAAGATTAGACTTCCTGTTTTTATTACAATGAAATAGGTAATTCAGGCTAATTTTTCCTCCAAGGAAAATTGGAAAAACAGGTTGAAACATTTAAAATGCTTGATGTTTTGAGAAACTTTCCCCAGGAGTATTTGTTGATTCTCAAAATGAAAGGTTAATTGGCCCTTTTGACAATCTCATAGGGTCAGGGAAAGAGAGATTTGAATCCAGGGCCACTCAATGACAGGGGCTGGAGGGTCACAGTTAAATATTATTTGCATTAGAAAGTGACCCTGAAAGGCTGCAGTCTAGATAAAGCCAGAAGGCAATCTTATATAGAATTCTGCTCAGCTTCAGATTATCAAAATTCCTGAAACTGGACTGAGATGATCCAAGACTACTAGTACTATAGGTCCTGAATCAAAAGAAAACATTTTCTGTAGAAGAAAATATTCCTTTACATCAAATAATGACATAGTTTTGCAAATAAAATATACAACACATAAATATAACCAGGACCATAAAATAGGAGAATATGAATAAAAGCCAGCCCCAAACAGTGAGCAATATCAACTGATCTCTATGACTATGATATTGGAGTTATCAAAATGGATATTAAATAACCATACATAAACTATTTTGAAGTAAATACATAAAATATGTGTTTAATAAGAAAAATGCAAGAATAAGATTTTTTCAGAAATTTGAAAAACCTATTTTAAAATACAAAAGTATAACAAAATTAAGAACTCAATTTGCTTGGATAACAGCAGATTAGATAAAGTAGAAGAGTTAGTCAATTGAAATATAAGTAGGAGGAAAAAAATTCCAGATCAAAATATAGAAAAGGAGAATAACGGAAAATGGAGAAAACAAGGTATGAGACAAAGATAATGCACTAAGAAGTACTAACATACCTCTAATTGTCACAGAAAGACAGCATAGGCAAAATGAGTCAGAATTAATGCCTAATAAAGTAATGGCTGAGAAATTTTCACACTTGATGAAAGATGTGAAACCACAAATTGAAGAAACTCTGATCCAAAGCAGTAAACTATAAAGCAACACACTTTGGGAAATGTTCCATGCTTCTGCATGACTTACAAGCAGAGGCACTGATTGGGTTTGTTCTGGACTATTTTTACATGAATATCCATATAACACTTAGCCTCGGATGACAGACAATTACCTTCACTCTAGAGCATAGAGCAAGTTTCTGTCTGCCTCAGTATAACAAAGCTAAAGCTAGAAACTCTCATGTTCCCTAAACTCAAGGTCTCTCATTTGAAATGTAGCTCACTGAGTGTTCAGGTGTCATACAGCACTCTGTTCATCATTATGTAGAAATTGGGACTTAGGGAACTTGGACAAATGTTAATTGTCTGGCTAGCGCTAATGCTGTGAAAAATAAAGTTATTTGCCTCTAACCTAGCAGTGTCCTGTCTTCTGCAGCATTCACAAATTAAAGCAAGCTAACTGTATTAGTTTTCAAGTACAGTGAAAATAGCAGATCTTTCTTTGACAGTTTTTGACATATACACTCAGTAAAAGTGCACAAAAGCAAAGAGCAACATAAATGCAAAAATCAGGAAGAGAAAACAGTCAGATTACAATGAAATAAGAAAAAGTAGACTACAACTAAATTTCCATGATGTCTATGGCCAGAAGATAATAAAATGACATCATTAAGTCCTGAAAGAAAATAACTGACAACACAGAGCTGATCAAAAGCATCCTTAAGATTCAAACAAATCTGCGAAAATTTATTACCAGCAGATACAGAATGAAGGAATTCTAAAAGGTATTCTGACAACAAGTAAATGATTATAAATGGAAGGGCCTAGATGCAAGAATGATGAATAATAGCAAAAAAGTAAGCATGTGCCAAAATTATATTCAACATTTATACAACAATGATAATATGTGTTGTTTGAAATATAGAGCTAATTAAAATAAAAGAAAGCAATGATATTTGGGTTTGGGAAAGAGTTACTGGTATCAAGTGTTCTAAGTTGATCTTTTTCTAGAAAGAGGGTTAAAGTAACAAATAACATTTTTAATATGAAAGGGATGCATGCTATAATTTGTAGGGCAACCCTTTAAAAACTGATTATTTACTGACAAGAGAAAAGACAAAAAATTGAATTAAAATTCTTACTTCAAATACTTCTTGATATAGAAGAGATTCACAGAAGCTTAAACTAGAGGGTTATAGATTTTTTAAAATTCATCTTCACATAGAAAAATTTCTGTTAAAGTTTAAAGAAACTTGCATATGCTCAAACTTTGATATGCAGTAAAATTTCTTGTGGACAAAGTAAAATTAAAACAAGTTCCTGTCATGCTAAGATTTATAATGGTCTCCCAAACTATCTTTGAATAGTGGTGCTCAGAAGGCCCAAAAGCACACTTTACATTTGTTTACAAAACTAAATATATTGCAGTATTTTAGAATCCTCTATATTACTACAAATTAATATTCTTTTGTAAATGTCATCATGTTAAAACATTTGACATTTGAAACACACCCACAAAAATCCGTAGGATTTTTTTTTCAAAGCATAAAAAGATAATACATTATTTGTTAAATAATATTAGTAATAATAATTATGATAATCAAATTTTTTTCTTTACTGAACTAAGTCAAGCATAAGGAAAAAGAAACAATAAAATTAAGTAAAGATTACATTTAGGTGTAAGCTACTAATTCTTTAAAATTGTTGATTCATGTATGGTAGTCGAGGGGTGCCCATATTTCTCTTGATTCTGGTTATTAAACCAATGTAAAAATATGTTGAACCGTTACAAATAGCTGATATTTATCCATTTTGACATGTTAAAATGAATATTTTATTTGATGTGTATTTTACTAATATTTCAAAAGTTTGGACGCCCTTAATAGATATTCTGTAAACCATAATGATCAAAATATTATTTTTCTGACACTCATATCCAGTAGCTTTTATTTTTCTGCCACTCATATCCAGTAGCTTTTAAGCATTTATTAAAAGAAACAACTACAGCCAGGTGCGGTGGCTCACGTCTGTAATCCCAGCCCTTTGAGAGGCCCAGGCAGGTGGATCACGAGGTCAGGAGATCGAAATCATCCTGGCTAACACGGGTGAAACCCTGTCTCTACTAAAAATACAGAAAATTAGCCAGGCATGGTGGCGCGCGCCTATAGTCCCAGCTAATCGAGAGGCTGAGGCAGGAGAATCCCTTGAACCCAGGAGGGGGAGATTGCAGTGAGCCGACAGCATGCCACTGCACTCCAGCATGGGCGACAGAGCGAGACTCCTTCTCAAACAAAAAACAAAAACAAAAACAAAAAACAACTACTAAAAACTCCTGAGTACAAAATTGATGAATCAATGTCAAAAAAATAAACCATAATTTGGAGATTCCTACTAGATAACAGAACACATTATATTTATTTTTAGAAAAGGCAACTGCTATGTATTTGTGCATTATATATATATATGCATACATACATATATGTATATTTACACATATGAATATATGTGTAGTTACATATTTGTACATATACACATGTATGTATATTCACATATATGTGTATATATGAAATATATTCACATACATATATAAATGATGATAAATGAGCATATCATTTATTATCCAAACATAAATAGGTTTGGATAATAAATGATATGTTCATGCCATGCATGAATATATATGTTTAAATATATGGAGTGTATATATTTATATATGTTTGTGTGTGTGTGTGTATATATATATATATGGAGTGATCATATCATTTATTATCTAAACCTATTTATGTTTGAGAGTGAAAGGAATCAGTTTTCATAATTACCCTAAGGGAATAGTGTAAAACAGAATGGTTCCAGGAAAACCAGAATGTATATCTAACCTTTGAAAAAGCAATTGACTGTCCTTAATCAAAGGAGAATATTGTAGGAAAAAGAACAAGATAAGCAACATATTTCCTTCTTTCTAATTTGCTATTGGTGGAAGTCTATTTATAGTGAATGATCACTACTTTTCTTAGCCACTGAATGTGTGCATATCATATACAGCACTTACATTTTTATTCTATGTCAAGCATGTGTTGTGGCATAGTTCCTAAGTAACACCTTAATATGCTTGAAAATTTTTATTGTAACATTTTTATTGCATAACAGTGTCAATTTTCAAACTAAATATCTAAAGTAGTCTTCCTCCTGTTTACTCATGTGTTACACCACTCAGTATTTATAACACATAAAGTTTATTAGACTGATTTTAATTTCAGACTCCAATACTGTAGATATTACCACATAGGTAGTTAAATTATTTCAATCATCAGAAGCTAATGGTTAATAAATTACGTTAAAATTTTTAGTAAAATATTTATCAAGTCTGTATTTGCAAGTATATTTTGGTAATTTTTTTCCTACTACAAATTGGTGGCACGAAAATACAAAACACTGTAAATGATGCTCACCTTAAACAAGCTGAGCAATGATTTAGGCCTCAATTATTTCTACCTGTTTCCTCAAGTGATAGCACATTTTCATTCAGAGCAGGGGGCAGAAAAAGAACCAATATCACTAATAAAGCTGTCTGGCCCTGTGGCCTGATGTCAGAACAGCCAAAGCAGATGCTGACTTCATCAGTATTTAAGAATTACAGGAGCTGAGAATGTTTTCTACTTCAGCATTGTTCCAGTTCTTTGAACCAACTGCCATGGATTCCTGGAGCTTGACCACATTACAATTTTCACACTTAGCAACTGTAAAATTGTTAAAGCGCTATCTTTCCACACGGTTTATCCGTTATTACTGCTAAGTTTGGCATACCACCTTAGTTATGGGCTTTAAATGCCACTTTCATCACTTCCCAGGGCAACCTGGGCCATGAAATCGGAAAAGCAGATAATTTTCTGGTCCGTTTTCTTCTTTTTCTTTGGATGGCATTAGATTTTGCTACGCTTGACTGACAAATCTCATTTACGATTCAAGGAGAGGCCTGAGCCCTGACCTCTTTAAGAAGTGGGAGGTGAGATGTCTTAGGCAGTGATGAGGAAGAAAAGACCAATTTCAACTCCTCACATAAAGGTAATTAGTCATTAATTCACACTGTGAGACATAAATACTTGTGAATGTATAAAGAGTCTCAGTGTCAGGTCACAACATTATTTAAGATTCTTTAAAAAATCTCAATCATGTTCAAGGGTTTTCTCTGCATGTTTTGTTTTCCTTTCTAATTATATTTCTAGGTGTGTTAAATTGTAAAGCACAAAGCCCAAACCAATTTTATTTTTACCTAATTAAATGTAATCCATAATTAACAGGAAATATTCTTTTTTTTTAGTAAATAAGCAATATGACATCAATATAGATACATTTCCCAGGGCATATTAACTTAAGGTAAATTGCTTTATTATTTAGAAATGGACTGCTTAGTTGCTGGGTTGTATGCTTTCCCAATATTACCTACTTTTGGGGGCATTTATCCATTTTGGATAGAAGAGCTATAGTTGGAGACAATGAAAATCACAGTTGTCAAGTGCCTCAAAATTAATGTCTCCCAGACATATTAATAAAATTAATACTTCTCTGAGTAGGGTAGGTTTACAGTCTCAATGATGAGTTTAGGGATAAGTTGGGTTTTTGAAATCTATCTCCTCCTATGAAAATTTACATTAAGCTCATAGAAAGAAGAAACTCAATTGCATCTACTATGTGAATTTTGATGAGTAATTGGATCATTGTGTCATCTAAGCCATCTCCTTGCCTTCAAAGTCCTGTTCAACCCTGGAAGGTTGATTTAAATACAGAAACTTGGAAGAAGAATGATACCTTGAAGGACAACCTGGCTTAAAGTGACTGTTACTTTATGTTTTCTCCACCTGACATTTTTTTTTCTAAACTTCTGTTACTCAATAATTGCATTTCAAGTAATTACTTTTGCATCATATTTTATATCACTGAAATTCTAGTTACTTCAAAAAGAATACTTGGTTGTCCTCAATTTCTCTTTTGGTAAATTTAGTTTCTGATTTGTTTCCAGTCAGTTCAGGGCTCAAGTCAAATATCTGGTAAAAGAATAAGCAGAAATTCATTTCTAAAGTGTTATGTGTGAAGAAATGCGGATCACAGTAGCTGTACAAAGTGCTAAATAAATATTTGTGAAATATTGGGCCATCTCCCTTAATCTCCCTGGCTGTATAAATATTGCACTGCATATATTACATTTTCAGATGTAGGACCTCAAGTGTTTTGAAATAAATTATATATGGAGAGAGTCACAGTTGCCTAAAAATTTAAATAACTTATTTTTCCACAAAATGAAAGAACTTTCAGTAATATGGCAACGAGCCGCATCCTAATAGAAAACTCTAGTGAAGTTTGATTTCATTTTTTATATTAGCTACATTTCTGAGCAGCTGTACAAAGCAGACATATATAAAAAAATTTAAGTCTCCAAATTTAATTACACTTTCATGAAGAATATCTCTTAGCAAAATATATTGTCTCTGGTATAAAAGAAAAATTACTACGTATCTACAAATTTCAGTGTTCATTTCAAAATGTACTATTATTTTCCCCTTGTGTTTCTTATTTCACATACCTTTTGAAGAGTCCAAGCAAGTAAGGAAAAAAAAAACTGAGAAACTTGTACTTCTGCTAATCTCAGAGTTCCACATTTTCACTTGAAAGCTTATATATAAAACATGAATATACTTATAATATATATAATTATATGTTATATATAATTAAAATATCTTTTCCATTTTATGTTGTTTTGCTTTTATTAATTACATGGGGCTTTATTATGTACTTGGCTATAATTTTGGCTAATCTATTTGAAATATAAATACTATTCAGCTACACTTTATTAACCAAATAATGATTATTTATCAAGAATGTACAAAATTAATTTTCATTAAATGTGAATAATGTGCTACAGTAGTTACAAGTGAGAAATAAGACAGTAATTGACTAAAATCTGATAGTTGAGGAAAAAAGGTTTTAAAAACAAAAATATAAATAATTATAATAAATGTATAATGTGGATTTTATTTATATTGTATTTCTATTCTTATAACTTTTTCTAGGTAATACTAATACTCAGTTTATATTTTATTCATAAACTATTCCCCTGTGTGTGGCCAATGAATGTCTCCATCATTAAACATCTTTTCATGTTAAATGTTTTTACTTTGTAAAATGTTATCTAAGTACTATGATATGAATTAGAGAATTATTTTTCATAAAGTAAATATTTAGTGAGAATTTATCCTATGTCAACAATTATTTTAAGGCCTATGTATATACTTGAGAGATAAACATCCTTGGTACTCAGACTCCATTATTCATAATCCATAAAATGTCTCTGTGCTACCACATAAGGTAATGTTTCAGAGATGAGAAGAATTCACTTCTAGCTATAAAATGTTATCACTTCACCCCTATACAACAGCAAAAAAAAAAAAAAAGTACATGTTTTTGTCAGTTTTAAGGAAGTTTTGTCTTCTATACAGGTTATTTTAATCTTTTGAATATCTATGTTTCAACATGAATTCATTTCCGGTATACCAAAGTTGTCTCTTTTTTTAGTGGCATTCTAAAATGCTGAACATGTTCTGTCCCCCACCATTTTACTCCCATGTGTGTCCTTAGTAGCAATGGATATGTGTGTTCAGGTTTAGCAGATGAGAAATGAACAAGAAAAGGCTATGGAAGCTTGGAATGCACTGGGAAGAAATACCCGAGGGCTGTATTTGGACACCCTACCATGAATGAAATCATTCATTTGAAAATTGTGATTTTAAATATGTAGTCTGATTTCAAATCCTAAATTTACCTTACAAGAAAATGCCCACCTATCTGACTATGAGTATCAGATCAAAACAAAAACTACCTAATAGGTACTAAGCTTAATACCTGGATGATGAAATAAGCTGTACTGCAAACACCCATGACACAAGTTTACCTATGTAACAATCCTGCATATGTACCCCTGAACTTAAAATTTTTCTAAAAAAAAAAACTCCATCTTCTGTTTTCTCCAAAGTTACTAGTTTTGTTTTCTTTTGAATTTCACATATTACGTATTTTAACACATTTTTCGAAGCTGGGCTACTTCATCAGGCTCTTAAGAGATCACTGGAATATTGTGACAAGTGACAGTAATTGATTAGTGTGAATTTTTATGTTAAAAACCATGAAGCCAAACTAGTGCTACAATGAGATATATACTATATTCAGACTGTCAAGTAGGAGTACTAGGATAACATTCAGGAGATAATATTTTCGATTTGGCATTTTCAGCCTGTATTTATTTAGAAGCTCTTTTTTTATTTTCTTACAAGTTGTTTCCAAATAATCTAAAACAAAAAAGACTATGGAAAACATATAACAGCTTTCCAAATGTTCAGAAATGTATTTTCCCAAATAGTAGCCTTTCTTCATTCTATTCCAACTCTATTTTTAAATGGAATTAAAAGAATATTCCGATGCTGATGAATGTGTGCAGAATTCATCAATTCTTATTGATATTTTATAACATGAGAAAGATCTATACCCTAGATAAAATATCAGTAGCCAGTTCTGGTATGGACACACATCTTTCTACTGACATACCATTTCTGAAAAAGCATAAAGCCAATTGGATGGCAAGTGTGGATATGTTTATTTCACCACCAGTTGAATTAAATGGTACAGCCTCAAGAGACTTTGCATGAACTACTGTGATGTCAATAAAATGTTGTTTCATGAGTGTCAGGGCTTAGCCAGGGGCAATTCACCCTCTCACTAGTGGAAGTCCAGCCACACGCTGGGAACACTGAGAAGAGTACACAGCAAGATTAGTAATAGCCTCAACATGACTGTATATAATTTTTCCTCTCCATGAAAATAGGCATGTAACAAGTGTGGGGAAAAAAGATATACGGAATTAAAAGCATTGAGATATATGGAATTAAAAGCATTAAGTTACGTTTCTATGACTAACAATGTATTCGTGTTTAGTAAAACTAATTTCTCCAATGGGATCAGGTTCATAGTGATCCAAGTCACATGTGGAACAATTTCATATAATTTACAGGATTCTAAGGATTTTCTGATTACTATAGTAATATTAATTGTTAATTGTTTTAGTGCTAATGCTATTTTCAGCAAATAGAGCATTATTTTCAGCATTATTATTATTTTCAGCAAATAGAGCATTAGCTTCAGCACTTAGCTTGATTTTACTTTAACCATGTAAAATTGCTCTATGATATGTTATGATCCAGGAAAACAACTTGCTCCTTTTCATTGTCTAAGCTATCCCAATTATTGATGTTAGTAAAAATTCAGCTTTTTGTGGTCTAAAAAACATACTGTGTTCTAAATTCACGGAATGTTGCAAACTCATGGAATGAGTTTTCCTTCACTTCCTCTGTCAAAATATTATTAATGAATATAAAATTCTGTTTGTCCTTTATTCGGACAATTACAGGACTCACTTTCTGTAGTTTCTTCTTCGATGAATGTGTGATAGGGCTTAGAAATAGATTTTAAATAGGACTGATGTTTAACAGCATTATAATTTATATGGAATATTCTAGACTTGATTAAATCTTGGGACTAAAGATGAAACCAGATTTGGGGAAGGGGCATGGTGAGAGCAGCTGTGGGTTGTGGCTGAATGTATTTTGAACATCATTTATACTGGGATATATATATATATATATATTCTCATACTTTGTTATTAACACTCCATCTTATTAACGTTTGGGCACATATACATTGGGAATCTTTATGAAGCAGAAAGCATAATCTGTAACTAATGTATTGAAAAATTAAAGTTAGTTAAATACCTTTTCCAACTCTGATCCATAATAATTTAACAAGTATTGTTTTTATAATTATTATCATCATTGATTCAGCAAATATTTATAGGGTATCATGTGACAATCTTTGATATAGGCGCTGAAACCACACCAGTAAAGATAAGAGATATAAATCACCAAATTAAATTCATGAAGATTCTCTCACTAAGTAATTATTCTAATAAAGCAGAGAGATTAGGGCAATGTGTATGTGGATAGGGGTCAAAACCCTGGGAAATTTGTGAAAAGTAAGATCTTATGAAGAAGTGAGATAAAGAGGGAGACAAGTACACTTCAAGGAGCAAGAATACATAGATGCAGCAAGATTCTGGCAACCATTTGAGGCTTCAGAGGTGGATGAACAAGGGAAGGAGCTGTAAAGGGCTAGTGTAATGTGAGTTCAAAAACGAAAATGCAAAACAATAGCAATGTTCCCAACATTAATGACTGGTCACTGAAATAATTCTGTGGATTCCAAGGTAAAATTCTTTTTTTTTTTTTTAGACGGAGTCTAGCTCTGTCACCCAGGCTGGAGTGCAGTGATCTCAGCTCACTGCAACTTCCCTCCTCCTCCTGGGTTCAAGCGATTCTCATGCCTAAGCTTCCAGAGTAGCTGGGATTACAGGTGGGTGCCACCACACCCAGCTAACTTTTGTATTTTTAGTAGAGACAGGGATTCACCATGTTGGCCAGGCTGGTCTCAAACTCCTGACCTCAGGTGATCTGCCCACCTCAACCTCCCAAAGTGGCGGGATTACAGGTGTGAGGCACCACACCTGGCCCAAAATTCTTAATCTGTAGTACTCAGAAAATTTATTTCCATATTTCTCCATTAAGTGTGTGTAAGTATGGTTATATGTGCATTTATCATTATTGGTAATGGTAACAGATCACACTTGCATCAAGTTACATTTAATGTATAAATTTTTCACACTTCATTCATAAAAACTAAACCTAAAATACATGCTGGAGTTGTTCAGAAGTAATAAAATAGAATATCATTAGGGTATTTCATTTATATCATGTCTTTCAGTTGATCATTTTATTGGTCTTCATTTGAGATATGTGTGTCTGTGTGCATGTGTATGTGTGTATAGTAGTGAATATCTTTATTCACTAAGCACAATAGTATAGAATTTATTGCAAATTAATTTCTTTTCAATTATACTTTAAGTTTTAGGGTACATGTGCACAATGTGCAGGTTAGTTACATATGTATACACGTGTCATGTTGGTGTGCTGCACCCATTAACTCGTCATTTAACATTAGGTATATCTCCTAATGCTCCCTCCCTCCTCCCCGCACCCCACAACAGGCCCTGGTGTGTGATGTTCCCAAATTCTTATTTTCATTTTACAAAAAAAAAGAAAATAATTATAGAAGGTTTGTTGCTGAAATTTAAATCCAGGTTTTCTGCTTGGGGACCTGGCATTTTATTCAAGATGCCAATGCCTGCCCAAAGCAAATTTCTCATTTAAAAAATTCTTAAAAACAAAAGATAAGAATTATTTTAAGACAGTGATTTTTAAAGTGATTTTTTAAAACAGTAATAGTGAGCATAGTACCCAACAGATAGTTTTTCAACCTTATCCCAAACCCCAGCAGCACACAACGTATCCATGTAACAAACCTGCATGTTTATCCCCTGAATCTAAAATAAAAGTTGAAATTAGGAAAAAATCAAAATTAAGAAAAGTAAATAATTATCTCACATAAATTTATTTTCTCTCTTTTTAAAATAAACTTTCTCTGTGGTAAATATTTTGTGGTAAATTTCCCTATTTAGAATTTATTTTTCTCCAACCACTTTTTAAAATGTATGTATTATTCAACAATAATTTTTCAATTTAAAATCTGCTGAGTTACCATACTCATTCATAAGGTATCTAAAGCACACACAAAATGGAGAGACCCTTTTCATAAATTTGACGATCATTTCAAAGTAACCACATAAGGATTTGAATGAAAGCACTTAAATTGTCAATTCCAACAGCTGTCACACCAGCAGTGGGCAGAGGACGCTCCCCATTCCCATCTGAGGGTGCACTCTGCAAGTGAAGGAGCTCCTCTTGGGCAGGAAATCATTTGTTTCAGGAAAAGTTCCCGAATTCCTTCTCCCAACAGCAACTTTGAGGTGCCTCTGTGATGTCTCTGCAAAACAGTGTGACCACGGACATTTCACAGGGTCTTTCTTTTTAATAAATATTAACCAGCAGGCTCTTTAAGTAGGGTCCCCTAGTGTGATGTGAATATGCAAAGGCCCATAAGCTTATGTGAAAATCCCTATGGGTCTGTGAAGATACCATGGGTATTAGAATGACTTCTAGAAAATAAAAATAATAATGCCAGCAACTTCAGGGACCCTTAGTCTGAATTTATTAATATCTTACAAATGGAAAACAACATTTCTTTACTGATTTTGTAATTGCTGACATTTTTCTTTTACATGGTTGATTTCGGACAGAATAAAATGTCTCGATTACTGAAAAGGTGTATGTTTTACATGAGGATATTAGTTTTAAAATTTCTTATGTATATTTACAAAAGTAGAAGTGCTGACAGTTCCACAGCTGGTACATAAGGATATTACCTAAATCTGTAAACAATCAATGGGATATATAATCTCTCATTCACAAAAAAAGGTTGGCAGTTTAGTGAGAAAGGTTGATTTTTTATGACTGTGACATGTTGGGCTGGTGGGAAGAATTATAATTTATTGAACCCTGGAACCTACAGCTCATTCTTTTGAATAAAGTTGATTATTTCCAGCAATTACTCCCCAACACTTTCAGGAGATGAAAAATGATAATTTGACAATAGATATATTCACATAAGATTTTTCAAATAAGGAATTTCTGAAGGAAAATTGACACACTAATCCAGATACCTGTTTTGCATGTCTATAGCTAGTTTTCTATAAAAAATTTAGTATTGTAATTTTCTGAAACTTGGGTTCCCTAGACAAAAGAATGCATAGCCATTGTCCCATATCACAACTTAATTTTTCTCCATAAGAAACGGATATTTTTTCCTTCTCTGTATTGTTCTGAAGATCTTTTCAAATAATTTTATTCTGAGAAATATGACATCTTCTCCTGATGACATGAATAATGAATACATTACATGGAAATGTTTATCATTGTTAGGATAAACACGCTTATCCTTATATTTCATTTGCCCAGCCCACTCTAGGAGAGATAGGGGAAGCCAATGCCATTTCTTTTTATTTCTACTCACTGTCAGTTTTCTTTGTCCATCTCTAAGTTGAAAGTTGCATTTTAAGTCACTGGAGTTGAGAAATGACAAAGGTAATACAAAAGTCCCTAGCTTAACCCTGAATGTTTATGTTCACATAAGTATTCTAGACATAATCCCTGCCTGTTAAATGACTCAAATAATATTCTGAGGATAAACAAAATAATATAGAATATAGATTTTATGCTTTCAGCCCTTTGAAAAATTATTTCTAAGTAAAATGCAGTGATTTGTTTTTTGTTAAATGACTCCATGTTACTTGAATGCTCAAGTAACTTTTTGAGGATCCTCTGTCCATCCATGTTGAGTCTTTAAATCACTAATTCATAAACTCTTGTCTAGAATAAAAATCTCATATTGAGTAAAACATAACTTTAAATCACTTCCATTAGTAAGTACAAGGCATTTATCGGTACCAATTAAGTATAGGAATTCATACTTTTTCTATCCCCGATAGGCTAGAAAGGTTTGACATGATGGAAAAAAAATTTCCTCCGTACCAACTGTAACATTTTTAAGGGACAAAAAACACAAACATTAAAAAAAAAAAACTATTCAGTCCCCTTGTTCTTAAAAATAAATGAGCTTTGTAAGATATTATTTATCTAAGAATGGGAAGACCTATCAAATGTCTATACTCATGACAGCAGCATCACTAGAATGCCAATCACTTTATTACGCAATCTGCCAGAAGCAAGTACAAAATACTGATGTTATTCACAGTCATAGGCATATAGGGTATCCAGGGTAGTCTCTCATTGTCCCTCTGTTCAGATCCATCATTCATAAGCACGGGCATCATTCATAGGCAGGGAGTAGACTGAGTGCAATGTGCTGAGGCATAACAGCTTAGCTGGCAGCTGTGTTTCTAGATTTAGACTGTTCACAGTGGTCCATTGATCACATGTTCACTCCTAATTTCTTGCAAGTACATAAATGCAGGATTGAGTAAAAGCAGAAAGTGAGAGTAACAGGAACATTAAGCCCCAGAAATTAAGACACATTGTATTGATTTAAATCTTTCAATGCCTGGACTCATCACCAAGTCCATGCACCTCCATTATACTAAAAGCCAAATACATATATTGTTGATCTGTGGTATATTTCTTGGAAACCATAGGGTGGAATGAACCACAAGAGGTTGCAGAAGGGGAAACCATTCTAGGAAATAATTTTTAAGTAAGATTGATATACCAGAAAATCGAATATAAACATAAGTGCCTATAAAAATTTCTTTGCAGCTCTCAATACAGAAGAATTTGTCTAGACTCTCATTGAGGTCTAATATTATACACTGAGACATTTCTAGTGATCATCCAAATCTGAAAATATTCGGAACTAACCTGATAAGTGTCTGCAATCTAGATAACCCTGATTATCAAAAAGTCAGCTACCTTCAACTGAATATCACAGAGCTCTTGATTCTTCTGATTATTTTGGATTTTGAGTCAAGATTGAAGGTCACTGGCTATCATGTTCTGAAAGAATTTGGCTTGCTAGGCATGTTATTTATGCTACAGACACAATCGGGTTGCATTTCTCAACCGCAATCCAAGTAAACTTGAAGATCCATAATTAAATTAATATGAATCAGTTATAAATTTCCCCTACTACTGAGGGATTTTTTGTATAAAACTTTATTGACACTAAGTAACCAAAGTTTAGATTTTTAACTTTTAAGGCCATGCTTCTCAATTGTTTCTTTTGCACATTTTGGAGACGTTTAGGGTTCTCCAAAATGACCATAAATATTTGCAGACCTTTAGGTAAGCTTAAACCGCCTCATGTTTTAGGGAAAAAAAGATGCATTTGGCTCTTCTTGAAACTAAATTTTAAATTAACATAAGAAAAATAAAAATTTTAGATAGTTGAAGTTGTTTTCAGAAGCAGTTCATATAAAAATTCATAAGAGAATTTTTGCAACTGTATATCCATGCATGTGGAAGACATATGGTTCATTATGCAAGGGGGTCACAGAGAAGATGCATACCAAGACATTCTTGACATTCTGAAAGTTAGTGACTTTTTCTACTACGTTACAATTCTCAAAAGTCAAGATTATTGTATAGAGCTTCTTCTCACTTTTCTGAAATATTCTGTTTTTAAGAAAATCTCAAAAGTCTTCAAGACACTGAAGATGCTGATTAATTAAATATAACATTTTAAAGAATCAGCCAGGTGTGGTGGTACATGCCTATAGTTGTAATTGTATACATGGTAATTGGTAAACTGAGGCGAGAGGATTGCTAGAAACCAGGAGTTCAAGGCTGCAATGGGCTTTGATTACGCCACTGTACTCCAGACTGGGTGACAGAGCAAGACCCAGTCTCTTAAATAAATAAATAAATGAAATAAGGATAAAATAATTATACTATATGTAAAAGCTTTGCTTTAGTTAAAACCTTGTGATCATGATAAAATATACTTTCAAGTAGATCAAGTAGATATAAATTCTTTTTTTTTCTCACTATTTTCACCCTCCCACTATTCCTATTGTTTTAGCCACACATAGTTCTGAGGAGCCATTTGGCTGATACTTACTTTAGATCCCCATTTGGCAGACCTGTCCCTTGTTCAAAAGTTGCTGAATTTTATTTCTCAGGTGCTGCTAAGGCGTTGATGGCTGATGAAAACAAAACTCATCACTTATTAGATAATGTTTACATTTTAAGAGAAGTCTTCAGTTCCTTCACTCAAAGATTCAAGAAATAAAGCATTCGAAATTATTTAGAGAAGCAAAAATATTTCAGCATCCTTCAATCACAGCACACAAGTAGCTTCTGATTCTAACATAATTATATGGAGTAGTATAATTGTTTGTCTAAAAGAGCAGGTAACAAGAAATTACATAATGGTTAGATTTTAGGAAGTAGAGTGGAGTTGGAAATTTAAAAATTAAATACTTAGTTGGCAGATTTATTGGCAAAAATCTCCAGATATTACTCTAATGGGAAGACACAGAAGAATCAGCATAAATCATGTGTAGCAGAAAGTACCAAATCCACATATCCTGTTCTAAATCAGTGTGAAAATTAAAAAACTCGAAGCAAGCACTCTTTTGATGAAAATATTTGGAGATTAGCACATGAAAACATTGTTAATTTGTAACTGGAGGAAAATAAAGCTATTTTTCACTTTTCTGTCCTATTGAAAAGTCTGATGAGTAATGAAAGAAATTTTTATATGCAAAGTTGTGGGAGCTAAATGACATCAATAGCATGTGTTCAGAAATCATCCATCTGTTTAAAAAATATCAAAGGCTAATAAATCAAAACAAGTACTATAACATATTCCACAAATACTAGAAATTTTCCTCTCAAACTATTTTTTGCCAAGTATCCTTTATCAAAGAATTTGGTGCTAAGTGTTGAACAAAATTATCATCTGTTGTTCAGCCAACTTACTCTTTGCTATGCTTCACACAGTTTTAAACAAACAAACAAAAAATGATTTCTTTGAGGCCTGATTTTACTTTTGCATACATATTTCACCCTGTATTTCTGTATCACAAATAACTCAAGATAATCATTTTTCTTGCATATTAATTGAAGGTGCTCCCAGGAATACCACATAGACACCAACATTAGTTTCTAAATCAAAGTACCCATAGGAGTTCTTAACCCAAAAGATGCTTTGACTAAAATGCTACAACCATATCAACAAATATTTCTAAATGATAGCTCCTATTAAAGTCTAGGTAATTACTGGGGTCCTAATTGCTAGAAATTTAAATATTACATTAGGAGATTGTCAAAATTACTTATTTCTTTTCTTCCTCATTTTCATATGGTTTTGGTTTTTGTGAATCCAGAATTAACTGCCATACATTTTGCTTTCTAGTGACCTGGCTATGAATATATTGTGACTTTGTTTTTATTGTATCATTTTATAAGCATATGTGCGTGTTAACCGAGCTCGGTCCCTATTTATACCAATCCTATTACTATAAACTTTAAACCCTTCTTAGCTACATGTACCAAGTTATTTAAAAATCTCACAGTAGACTGGCTTATGTTCTGCAATGTTTTATACATTTCGTGAAGTTCCCAACGTTACAAGGGTAGATAAATATCTGTTGTAATGGAAAAAAAATGAAGTATTACTAGAATTAAGCAATATATTTGTATTTAGGGTGGTACACATATACTTTTATAGAAACAATTAATAATGCAAGGACACAGCATTACTTATCAGGGGCTTCTATTTCTCATTACTTGTATTTCTAATACAAAGTGTTCTCTATGGAAATAAATTTCAAAATACTTTCACTGTTAATTTATGACCTAATTTTACACAGTTGCATCCAGAAACAAATATTATAGTAGTCTATAATTTCCCCTTATTCATTACATACAATCTATTAATAAATATTATACGGTTAATTAAAAATAGATAGAGGGCTGGCAGAAGTATATAGATATTTCACAGCAGTCACTTAACACTCTTCATATCCAATTGCAATGTAAGGACACCTCAGAGGGTTCCTTAAAAATTCACTTTAAAGACTAAGACTATTCCCAAATCACCTTTCTATAACCAACGTTTCCAGGAAATAAGATTCAATGCCAATGGTGACCAATTTGCTAATGGATCAGAGTTAATAGACCTTTAGCAGACTAAATTTTATATTATTATGCAATCTTTTCAAAAGAGCACTTTAACAGTGGTGCCCTATATATTCAATCCCATTTCATTTCAATAACTCTTTTTAAGCCTTCACAAAGTATTTCATTTTGAAACTTCTACCCTTACATGAGAAAGGGACTCACAAACATATAATTAGAAAAGTCATATAAATGTTTTTCAGTAAAATTTAATAAGAGACTTCCAATAAGGCCTAAAGTAATTTTTATTTTGCTTGTACTCAAATTTATTTTATTTTACTTCAGTATTTTTGGTAATAAAATATATTCATAAAAATATAAGATTCTACTTATTACCTTGTTTTCATAAACAATACTTCAAATAATATTCTGTTTTCAGCAAATTTAGAAAATTTGAATATGTGCAAGGCAAAAGAAAGAATAGCAGACAACAATAACTATTAAAAAAAAACAAGATAATCTGTAAAGCTAGGAGGATGCCAAACTCTAGCTAATACATATTATGGGAAATATATATGTGGCAGTTAAAATGCAATAAAAAAATTACAGAATATAAATGAAATATTAATTTAAATTAAAACTGTTTCTAAGTTTATAATTTTGAATAAACACTTTTTATTTCCTATTCTACTTTGAATAGGAAATAAACTTGGAGACTATTTCTATCTCATTTTTTTCCTCCCTGTTGATCTTTTCTTCAAATTTGGTATGTTAGAAATGCCATGATATTTTATTTAGTCAATTCATGGGTTATAACCTTGAATTCTCCAATTCCTTCAAAATATCCTTTCAAACTTGTCTTTCATAATTCCACTATCCTTGGCATTACAAAGAGACCTCTGTGGGGGCCCTACTTCTACAACATGGAAATATGGTAATTAAGAGCTTTCTGCTCCCATTTTCTCATGACTGTGTAACGTGAAAAACAATGGGGTCTCCTCTTTCTGTTTAGCAATTCCATTCATGCAACAAAGATGTTCAGTGTACATGTCACAATATAATAACAGTCTAAATGGATTAAATTGCAGTGTGTATCAAACACACAATTCTCTCTGGCAGATGTGTATAGATATTTTGTAGGAAACCACTTAATATTCTTCATATCCAGTTGCATCACACAAATTGACACCTCACAAAGTTCCTTAAAAAATCCACTCTATGAAACTAATATTCTTCTGAAATACCTTTCCATATCAATTTTTTCAAGAAATAAACTGTAATGCCAATGGTGAACCATTTGCTAAATCAATTTCATGCCCTTTCTTCAATTCCACCCACCCATCTTCTTTATTCTTCCTGTCTTTTCTTCCTTATTTATTTTATTTTTTTGATGGAAATCTAGAGAGGCAGCAAAGTGCTACTCCAATTTAATTCACAGTAGAGGCACTGAGCGTATGAGCTTTAAGCTCTAAGGTGGTTAGAAACATCTGCTGGTTAGCAATGCCTCTTCCTGTCAGTTGTAAGGCTTGTCTGTATTATGCCACTCATGTTTAACAGAAGTAAAATGCAATTGACAGCATGCTAATTATTACATTTTTTTTCTCCCCCAAACTGTAACATCACTAAAGGTCATTTAAAATATATAATGGTTGTTTTGGTACATTGACATTTGTTACATTTCTTTATTTTTTGATAATTTTAAAAATTTTTTTATAATGGAGGCTTGTTTTTGAGGGTAAATAGTGGGAATGTATATTTATGCATGGTCAACCTCTTATAGGTCTTATATACTTAATATAAAAGAACTATACACCATTTGACTACACACACCCATATACAAACATTCCACACTTTTATTTGTGCATTCATCAAACTCTGGCGATTAACAGAAACTTAAAAATATTTATTTCTGGAGTGCTGTAAAAGCAAAAAGCAAACCAAAAAACAATCTTTAAGTTCATAGATCTTTATAAGACAAATTTCTTTTTATGTCTTGAAAAGTTGGTTTTTCAAATTATTTTTCTATACAATGCATAAGTCAGCAAACTTGGTAGATAATTTACTTCCAAAAATGAACTTCTTAGTAAACCCCTCTCTTCCGTCATTCAACAAGGTTTCATCAGAGCACTTATATTCTAAGTTTTAATACTTGGTCTTGAAATGCTTATAATATGTCAAACCGACAATCCTCATCATTACAAAAACATATACTATGTACTGGTGACATATTGGTGTATGTAAGTTAATATCAATAACTTCAGAATTTGGCTTTCTGAGTATTCTACCTATTAAGAAAAAGAGAGAGCTTAAGAGAAGGGCTCTGACAAGTAAGAAAAGTAAATGTTCAAGTACAAGTTGGTGATAGCCGAACTGTCAGTATAAAACATTCTGTTATTGAAAATGTAATGGAATAAAAATGCCATACTCTTTAAAATGATTTATACGGAAATTCAACACATATCTAAGTGCATATGTCTAAAAGCATATTTTGCAAAGAGCACTAAATACAGAATATGACTGCACCTATTAACCAAAGTGCTTGAGTAGTATGTTCGACTCAAAATAGTGAAACTCAAAATATGTATCAGTGGATCTTTCTACTGTGGGGAGTTTGGAAAAGTCTTTTATAATTGATCTTCTCTTTTAATTGACATTGGCCTATATTTTCAGACTTATAGTCATCCTTTATTCTGATCCTCCTGTTTAAAATTCTGCCTGCTGATAAACTAATCCCATTCTTTGAATTTTTTTTTCTTCAGGGGCAATAAATTATTGGCTACTTTTCATACTCAAAATGTTGGTGCAGAAAAAAATGGAGATATATTCATGAATAACAGACATTGAAAAAGTGTTTCATTTTCACTCAAAACCATGTTTAACTTCATGTAAAGGCTCTCTCTTTTGTTTTGGGTAAAATTTGTAACCATGACCCATATCATTTTATCTGCTCTAGAGAAAATGTGTCTGTTACCTCAAATGACAACTATATTTTTCAAACAACTTTTAATTTTTATTAGAGGTAGATAGCTCACTGAGGAAGTAAAGTACACCCTTTAAAGTGTGGTTCCAATAATAATTGTTGAAGGAGAATTAAATAGTAAGTAGGAGAATTGAATATGCAGGTCTTTTTTGACACCTAACACAATTCTATCTCTCAAAATATTGTTGCATTTGAATTAACTATTTCAAATAATCAAAAACTCTGTCCTGTGATATGAAAAAATTAGATTTACTCACAATTTGTTATAAAACATCAAATAATCATATATTTGGACTATAATTTGATTTTAAATATAAATTATACACAAATGTGCAATATAATATTAAAAATTTTTATTAATAATTAACAACAACGCATCCCTTCTTTTTTAAATATGTAAGCTTCATCCTCTGATATTGTGTTTTATTTTACATTAAAGGATAAACGAGCAAATGTTGTGAAATTACTATCATCCCATTTTCAAAGAATAAATTATTTTAGGAAGTACTTGTCTTGAAAGGTAAATATGTCATATCAATAAAAATAATATCTTAAATAGTTATACACTTTTTCAAACCATAACTGATTAAGTGACTTACAGAAACAGTTTCTTACAAATAATAAAACAAAATAAATCTATCTTCAATGAATTTTCCAACTTTATTATTTTTAAGGGCATTCAAAGTATTTCTCTAGTGATCTTTAGTTTTAGTTTATTGTTTCAATAAATAAGAATCAGTATATATTCTAAAACTCAGTGTGACCAATATTTTCCTTTATCATAGAGTTTTTAAATATAATTTAGCTTAATTTTTAAAGCATAATAACAGAGAAAATGCTTAAATGATTGAAAAGCAACATTTAGCTCACTATTTTATTTCAGAGAATAATGTACTTACGTATGCAAACATGCCATTGCAAAAAATTATATATTTCAAGTATCTATTTCAAAGATATATTAATAGATAGTGAGCTATCACAATATTAAAAGACACAAAAAAATTTAGGTTAGGCTCATTATATTTGAATAAATGCTTTTTAAGTTGCTTAACCCCAAATAAAATATTTAGAAAGCCAAATCCAGTAAATAATGTTAACTAAGGGTGAATGGCATTTTATCAATTTAAATGGCTATTTTTGTTTTATCTTAATTAGTACAATTATTTCCTAAGTGTTCTTTTAAAAGAATGTTTAAACTTAAGAGGAAAAAATGTGCCATTGTAAGCTAGTTAGCACAGTTGAGGATCATAGAACAGATATATCAGTATAAGAATAGAATAACACATATATTTTCCCTACCCCCAAGTAATTAAAATAATGTTTTATTTGAGTTTTCAAATGTATTTCCTTAAACAATACAAATATTTCTGAGTCAACTTGAATCTGGACCAGATAAATTAAAAGACATTAAAAGAAGATGATTTTGCTTATTAAAGATATACATTATTCTCTTTTACTTGAAACATGCATGAAAAATTAGAATATAGTTTCACACATGAAAGCAAAAACAAAATGAATGACCTTAATTATTCATTTTTGTGAAAATATACAAGTGAGAAATTTTAAAGTTCTTATATTTAATATGGGCAGAATCTTTGCCATTTCACCTCAAAATGAAGTATCTGGAACTTAGTTAAGGGTATAGTGCCTAAAACAATGATTCCCAATCCTGGTTTTCATACCCTCATCCTCCATTTCTGGAAATAAAAGTCATCTAGAGTTCAATCAAATATTTGACAAAAGTTTGAAATCTCCCTGCTATAGATGATGCCCTCTCTAAGCAACAAAGTATCTACAGTCCTAAATTTCTAAGTTAGCAACAACATATTTACTAAATGAATGTGTGTGTGCATGTGTGTGTGTAATTCACTATGTGAGAAGGCCCATAAGTATATTTTATAGATGAGAAAAGAAGCTAGATCACTGGGCAACTTAGTAATTCCAACACTGTATGAGTTCAGAGAAGTTCTTCCCACTCCCAAGATATTCTTCATTCTTAAAAAGAAGATGATAGAACTATACTCCTAACTACACTCACTCTTAATTCCAAACTACATCAGGGTCACTGCCTGAGGTAATTAACACTGTATTATAATCCAGAAAGCTTCAAAATCAGATATTATCAAGCTATTTTCTTTAATCTCAGAGAAGCATTAATGAATTCAAGGCACTATTCCAAGTTAAGAGGTAGCATCTTCTTTCTGAATCTATTCATAAAGTTTTAGTTTTTGCTATGGTTGGTTAAAGCTCTTTAGTGTGATGGCCTTGGTTTTTTTTTTTTTTTTCCCACCTCCCCCCACTCTACCCTCATACAGATACTCATGCAAATGTTCTAATTACCCTTTTTCGGCCTTGAAATTGATTTAATACCTTAGTCAGCTTTCTTTTCCAGAATAGCCCTAATCAACCATCAAAGTTTTGTTACTCTAGGATAAAAAAAGGTCATGATTATACGATGAAGAGCAGTGAAAGTAGAGAGATGACTCTTTCAGGTGGAAGTATAGCTATGTATAAGTATTCTATAATTGTCCATCTCTGAAAAAAAGTTGTAGTATTCTAAGCAGAATTTCATTGTCTTTGTATATTTCTAACCATTGTCATGATTTTTACTGTCAGTCTGTGACTATACAACAATTTTTCCATTTAAAACCAATAAAAATCTTAATATATAGTTAATTTATCATATTTTAATAACAAATTTAAGTTTGAGGTACATTTGGAAGATAGCAATGGAGATTAAACAAACAAGTGGTGATGTAATGTCACGGGTTCTGGAAAGACTGGGCATAATATGACCAGAAGAAACAAGAAAGATCATAGCAATCATTGATTTCATTCTCTCCCTTCCGCTGCCCACTCTCTCCTTCTTCCTCCCCCTCCCTTCTCTTCCTACCTTTCCCCTTTCTTTTTCCCTCCCTCTTCCACTACTTCTCAAAATTCAGAAAATATAAAAGTTATTTTCAAAACATTTATTCATGTGAGAAAATGATAAGGAAGAAACAGAAAGAAATAGGAAGATTTATGGAAGTAATGGAATGGGGAAAATGTGAGTAGGGGAGACTATATCTTAAATTTATTTTAAAAAGGAACGCTTATTAATTAAAATGCACAATATGGCCCACTTACTAGTAAAATAACAATATGGCTTGTTTACAAGTAAAAAAAAAGATCAAAAATTTACATTCCCTAAATGTCTAAATCAATAAGTGTTAAAGTAGATTTAATGCAGTATCACAAAATTTAAAAAAGGATATACTAGTATTGTTTTTAAAATCAACACATGAAACTGCTTGAGAAGATGAATGAAACTGTCAATTCTTTAACATTTTCTTCTTAAGCACTATTCTTAAATAGGACTGAACAATGAGTAAGTTCAAAAGATTGAAAGAAAAGAGGTTTGCTTCCTAAACAGTATTATCATTTCTATTCAGCTTTTCCCATCTTTTTTTCTAGTTTTTACTGTGGCATCCACAAGAACTTATTTTTTAACTTAAGTTGATTCTTAGGTCTTATGTATGTTTTACTTTTCAATAAAAATATGTATTTTTGACACAAGGGGCTTGTTTTTGTGGGTTTTTATTTAGACTTCTGTTTTGGTTTGGTCTTTCTATGTAGTCAAAATTCTTGTTCTTACAGTTGCATAATAGCATTTCAGTATTTCGGGCCCAAAGTCCAATTACATTTCCAAATATTATGTCTATATTGTTAAATCAACAAATTAGAACATGCCTTCCAAAAACCTGTTATATACAGTTATATATTTCATGTTAGAAATGTAACTCTCCAAAATAATTATTAAAATTTTTACTTTTTACATCAACTCCCTTCCTAATTATGTTTAAATAATTTTTGAATTAATAAAAATACTGTAATTGAAGCAAATATTAATATGAAGGGGTTAAGATATTCTTTTTTCTCTATTCTTTTTCTAGTTTTACAACTGAAAATATCTTCAGAAATAACGTGGCATAATGAAGATTTTGGTGAATTCCATATAGCAATAAAATTATTAAATGAGTCATCTTCTCATTAGCTTAATTATTATCTCCTATAGAACTCTGAGGAAAATAAATTATTAGAAAGAAAATAATTTAATTATTCTGAAATTAGTTTTCAAGTATATATACTACTTTTAATTATTTATGACAATATCACCACACTTATTTCAGTGATTTTATCCCCTTGATATATCACTTACTCTCCAACGCAGGCATGCTAGTGATGAGTATATGGACTTGAAACATAATCAAGGCTTGATATTTAAACTTAGGCCCCCACTGCTTCTAAATGCTTATAGGCATAAATCATCCCAGTCATCTACAAAATAAATGGAAAGAATTTAGATACTTAGTGCAAAAGACACACATCAATTTTTGTCACCTTAAATAGCATAATGAGCCATATGCTAGCTGAAAAGTTTGTATAACAATTGTGACTGTAAACCTATTTATCTGCCAGTAGTTTCATGTTATATGTATGGAATATGACAAGTATCTGTGTATAGAAAACTAGAAATAGAAAAAAACAAGAGAGCATGTCCTTTACTCATTTATTATTTGTGTAATAATAATTATCACAAGCTGGGCGCGGTGGCTCACGCCTATAATACCAGTCATTTGGGAGGCCGAGGCAGGCAGATAACCTGAGGTCAGGAGTTTGAGACCAGCCTGGCCAACATAGTGAAACCCCGTCTCTACTAAAAATACAAACATTAGCCAAGAGTGGTGGTGCACGCCTGTATTATCAGCTACTCAGGAGACTTAGGCAAGAGAATCACTTGAACCCAGGAGGCGGAGGCTGCAGTAAGCCAAGATCATGCCATTGCACTCAAGCCTGGGCAACAGAGTGAGACTTTGTCTCAAAAAGAAAAAAAAAAAAAGAATAATAAAAATAATAGTTATCACGATAATTCTGGAAGTTATGTTTGAATAGTTTTCAAAAGCTTTGAAAATACTCAAATACAGGGCCGGGCGCGGTGGCTCACGCCTGTAATCCCAGCACTTTGGGAGGCCGAGGCAGGTGGATCACGAGGTCAGGATATAGAGACCATCCTCGCTAACACGGTGAAACCCCGTCTCTACTGAAAATACAAAAAATTAGCTGGGCGTGGTGGCGGGCGCCTGTGGTCCCAGCTACTCGGGAGGCGGAGACAGGAGAATGGCGTGAACCCGGGAGGCAGAGCTTGCAATGAGCTGAGATTGCGCCACTGCACTCCAGCCTGGGCGACCGAGCCAGACTCCGTCTCAAAAAAAAAAAAAAAAAAAAAAAAAAAAGAAGCTCTTTCCCATCTTGCAAGATGGCGGGTGAAAAAGTTGAGAAGCCAGATACTAAAGAGAAGAAACCCGAAGCCAAGAAGACTGATGCTGGTGGCAAGGTGAAAAAGGGTAACCTCAAAGCTAAAAAGCCCAAGAAGGGGAAGCCCCGTTGCAGCCGCAACCCTGTCCTTGTCAGAGGAATTGGCAGGTATTCCCGATCTGCCATGTATTCCAGAAAGGCCATGTACAAGAGGAAGTACTCAGCCGCTAAATCCAAGGTTGAAAAGAAAAAGAAAGAGAAGGTTCTTGGAACTGTTACAAAACCAGTTGGTGGTGACAAGAACGGCATGATCTTGGCTTACTGCAGCCTCCGCCTCCTGGGTTCAAGTGATTCTCTTGCCTAAGTCTCCTGAGTAGCTGATAATACAGGCGTGCACCTGTATTACAGTTGGTGGTGACAATACAGGCGGCATTAAACTTCGCAAAATGCCTAGATATTATCCTACTGAAGATGTGCCTCGAAAGCTGTTGAGCCACGGCAAAAAAAACCCTTCAGTCAGCACGTGAGAAAACTGCGAGCCAGCATTACCCTCGGGACCATTCTGATCATCCTCACTGGACGCCACAGGGGCAAGAGGGTGGTTTTCCTGAAGCAGCTGGCTAGTGGCTTATTACTTGTGACTGGACCTCTGGTCCTCAATCGAGTTCCTCTACGAAGAACACACCAGAAATTTGTCATTGCCACCTCAACCAAAATTGATATCAGCAATGTAAAAATCCCAAAACATCTTACTGATGCTTACTTCAAGAAGAAGCAGCTGCGGAAGCCCAGACACCAGGAAGGTGAGATCTTCGACACAGAAAAAGGGAAATATGAGATTACGGAGCAGCGCAAGATTGATCAGAAAGCTGTGGACTCACAAATTTTACCAAAAATCAAAGCTATTCCTCAGCTCCAGGGCTAGCTGCGATCTGTGTTTGCCCTGACGAATGGAATTTATCCTCACAAATTGGTGTTCTAAATGCCTTAAGAACCTAATTAAATAGCTGACTACAAAAAAAAAAATAATAATAATAAATAAATAAATAAATAAATACTCAAATAACTCAAATACATGTATTCATACTCTTGAGGCTCTACATTAAGAAAATAATTATAAATGTAGTTAAATATTTGTGTAAATAAAAATTTATTAAAATGTCATTCCACATAATGTAGTCTAAATGTCCAATACTGGAAAAATTATTAAATAAATTGCCAGAATAAATATGTCTCTCTCTCTCTCTCTCTCTATATATATATATATACACACACACAGTAATTTTCTCAGAGTATTGAATACTATGGCAGAATTGCTCTAGTGATACTGTTTTTGTAAAAATTCCATCACTAATAAACTTTTCTTATAAAACCCTGCAACTTCAAATGGGCTCTCTGGCATCTCACTGTCAGTTCAAGGATTAGAGCTAGAGAACCTATGATACATGAAATAACTTATTTTACTGAACAAGGTTTCCTTTCTAGTGATACAGTGAGGAGGCTGGTACAGGTGTGTACTTTAGATAAGCACTTGCCAAAAATGAAGTAAGTTTTAAATTGGGAAAAGAATGTTGCTAGGTATGAACAAGAATAAATCTAGGGAAACAATATAAACAGCTGAGCAATCTAGGATGACAGCAATCAACAGAAAGAATAGACAAACTGGAATGAGTGAGCAGATCAGACAGAAAAGTCCAAAATGAATCCTGGCAATCATTCTGGCCCACTGAAAGTTGACAGACCACATTTTATAGCATTTCTACTGCTCACAACCTTGAATGGTCAGCTACCCAAATCGGTGGGCTCCCACAAGCTGAGTGGTTCCATGTACCTTCTTCACTTGATGTCCAAACCCCACTCCTTAGCAACTTTGTGGTATAGGAATACTCTGTTCTCTCTACCTACTACTTTCGTAACTCAACACGGAAATATTAGCTTACCTGAATACTTTACTGCCTAGTGAGACTATCTGTTCAGGTCTCAATGTTTTCTGCTAACACTCTGCAAAGAGATGGAACCATTAGAGTGGCTTATTTACTCACATAAATGTTGCCATTTCACCTTCTTTTATCCTATGAAGCAATTGAGCTTACAATAAGATGCAGTCTTAAATAAGATTTGTTAAAAGGCCATTAATAAGCCTAATAGCAATCTCACCTCCATCATTCTAAGGTAGTGAGAACTCTATTAGAAATAACTGCAGAAGGCTGCACGTGGTGGCTCACACCTGTAAAACCAGCATTTTGGGAGGCCAAGGCAGGTGAATGGCCTGACATCAGGACTTTGAGACCAGCCCAGCCTGGTCAACATGGTGAAATCCTGTCTCTACTAAAAATACAAAAATTAGGCAGGCGTAGTGATGGGCGCCCGTAATCCCAGCTACTTGGGAGGCTGACGCAGGAGAATTGCTTGAACCTGGGAGGTGGAGGATGCAGTGAGCCAGGACCGTGCCACTGCACTACAGTCTGGTGACAGAGCGAGATTCCATCAAAAAAGAAAGAGAGAGAGAGAAAGAGAGAGAGACAGAGAGAAAGAAAGAAAGAAAGAAGAAAGAAAAGAAAAGAACGAAAGAAAAGAAAGAAAGAAAAAGAGAGAGAGAGAAAAGGAAGGAAGGAAGGAAGGAAAATAAATGCAGAAAATTGATCAAGGGTATGCATGACATTTGCCAATTTTGTTCCAAACCTTTGGTTTCTAGAAACATGCCCAGTATGGAACTCTGCATCCATGTGGAGAAAAAAGTATAATAATTGGCCGGGCGCGGTGGCTCACGCCTGTAATCCCAGCACTTTGGGAGGCCGAGACGGGCGGATCACGAGGTCAGGAGATCGAGACCATCTTGGCTAACACGGTGAAACCCCGTTTCTACTAAAAATACAAAAAATTAGCCGGGCGTGTTGGCGGGCGCCTGTAGTCCCAGCTACTTGGGAGGCTGAGGCAGGAGAATGGCGTGAACCCGGGAGGCGGAGCTTGCAGTGAGCGGAGATCGCGCCACTGCACTCCAACCTGGGAGACAGAGCCAGACTCCGTCTCAAAAAAAAAAAAAAAAAAAAAAAAAAAAAGTATAATAATTAAACAAGCTCAAGTTATGCAGTAGGTGGAATGTGCAAATATCATTCACCAGAAGAAGTACAGCCTTTTTACAGTCATTTTTCTTAACTTTGGTTCATCCAATATATTGGGCATTTAGGAAGCAGGTGGTAGATAAAAGAATGTTATGTTCTGCAAAATGTAGCACAATATGGTTTTTGAACACAAACACATAAAAAAGCTGTTAAGCCTCAAAAAGCTAGTGTGTAAATACTGACACTTTAGACAACTTTAGAATGGATAGTGCCTGTACACAGGCCAATCACTGAATTATCCAAATAAGGCAGATTTGTGCTCCAGTGGTTAAATGTCTTCCTCCAGTTACATATATATTTGAGGGTAAGACATAAAAATTAGAAACTAAGAGTTTATGTTACTTATCACAGACTTTGTCATATTTTCCTTACTTGCTGCTATGGATTGTCACTTATCATATAACTCTATTCATTTGGGAAATCTCTCACCCTAGACACATATGAAAAGTTCAACAAGTTAGGACAGGTGGGCATTTGAAGTAGCACTACTGGGAGTTCTGACCTTGACTTCATACCTGATGCAAATGCTCAGTCCCTTGGTACCTCTTTCCATGTCTATCAGTTTGAGTGACATTTTCTCTCCACATAGAGAAAGAGGAATTTTACACTCTATAGAAATGGTAAAACAAGTCCCAGTGTTCTTGAACAGGTACAAAACTTTCTAACACTTTTGCTGATAGAATGTTTACATGTGCACTTTACTTCCAACGAAACAAAGAAGAATTAGCTAAGAATCATTTTTGAAAGTAAGGTTTTTGTTTGTTTGTTAATTATTATTTTAATCTTTGGATACAGAATTACATTTAATTTGCTGCCACTATCATTTTTATTGATTTCCTTATGGGTACACTTTATATTAACTGAATTTATATTGTATGTCAAAATTTGTATGAAAAGCTGTTTTTAAAATGTCTTTTCTGCCTATTGAACCTCAGTATTTGCAGGTTTCCTCTTTAATTAATACTTTCATCTATGTTTTCCAGGTGATTATTAGGCATTTCATTTCAAAAGCATTTAAAAATTAGTGACAATTGCATCATTTTAATGAGATTTTTAAAATCTGCTTTATTATGTGTAATGTAATAGTAGCTTATATAGTAAGTTACTACGCATTTGTTGAGGCTCATAAGTGACTGATGTGGTGTTTAGAAACCAACACAGGAAAAACCATTCCAAGTCAGTTCACTTACATAATTATAATTTAAATCTAATTTACTTATTATTCCTTAGTCTATAATAAAATTTTAAGCAAATTTTGTATATATACCATTATTCATATTTTAATTTGAAATAGACTAGGTAACTTACTACTAACATTCAATTTTAGACAGAAATATTAATGCATGCAGAAATGCCACTAACGACCCTGGATTCTAAAATATCAGTAGATATCCAGCCACAATTTCAAGAAATCATGTTAAAGAAAAAAAGGTCAGAGGGAAAGTATGTACTTAGCATCAAAACTGAGGTGCCTTTACAAATCCTGTCACATTTCTCTCATCAGACTGGTATGTGACTGATTAGACTAGAAATTGTCCCCATAAACTCAGGAATCTTTTGGTTATTGTTCACTTCTGCCTCACCAGAAATTCCTAGAATTTATAGCACTTAATTAGCCTCAATTAATATTTCCTGAATAAGTGAATACAAGTTAATTATAAATAATTTCAATGCATAAAAATAAGCTACTTCTTGGGATATATCTATCTATATATCAGTATACCTATATCAACATCTAATCTATCTCTATCCAAACACCACACCCTCTCCAAATGTGTAATTCAAGTCCTGGCAGATTATTTTCCGAGTTTCTCATCTAACACCCTCCCAACTGTACTCCACCCCCATCCCTAGTCTTTTTCTTTTTGTCGGGGGGCGGGGCATACATACATACAAGACATAACAGTAGGCTTTGCTAATTCCAAACTTCTTCCTATAGTTTTATGCTAAAAAAATGATGGTTATGGGTTTTCCATCTCGTTTTCTTCTATGGAAAGGTCAGTAACAGACACTGAGGGTGGAGGAAAAGGATATAGGACAGGCACTCTCAGGGAGCCAGGCTGTGTTGGGCCTGGACCATCCCAGTCACCAGAAGGACACACACACAGACAAATGCTCCAACTGCACATGCTCTAAATGGTCTGAGCCACTAATATATGAGCAGTGTAGAATGTTGACAGTAATCAGTTCGTTGTAAACTTGTGAAGACTTCTACTACATAAAGAATGTATCTAAATTAAAGTTTTGTAAAAAGAAACCTTTAATTTTTGCAATTAAAAGTGTGTATATTATTTGATTTTTAAAAAGACGAGAGTACCAAAAGGACACTTTAGAAAATATGTCTTTGAGGTTTCCCAACAAATACGTGGATGATATTTAATATAAAGATTTGGCAATAATTGGTAACAAGCTAAAGAAAATATGGGAGAATAATTAAAAAAGAAACTCAATGCTGACTATAACTCAATCTAGCATGCTTCTAGAGCCTATAATTATAAGTTTATTGTACAGAGAATTCCATATTGGTGTAAAATGCTAAAGACCGCTATTAAAAAATGTTAAGACTACATTTTTGAAAATAATCTAGTACTATGGTAACTTAAACTTCAGTTAGACTTTGAACTAGAAAAGGTAGCCTAATGTGGGAAAGAATGATATTTTTTAGTGTTTCAAAGTGTTAATCTAAAATAAAAATAGCTTTATGAAGATTACTTTTAGAGCCAGCAGGAAGGGTACTTTCTTTAGATTTTGTAAAAATGTTTAAATATTATTCAAAAAGGCTTATGGAAATTATATTTTCTTCAACTACAAAATAACTAAGTAAGCAATTTGCCATGAGAATATAAAATTTCTACTGTCCCATCATATTAGTTATGTTATCAGTGTTGTTCTGCCTAAGTAAGAATGACTGAATAACTCGAAGACAGAAAAGAGATGTAATTGAGAGGGGAATAACCTGCATGTGTAAATATATATATATGTATGTGTATATATATATATATATATAAAAATATATATATGTATGTGTATATATATATAAAAAATATTTATTCTAAACTGCCATTTGTCATCTCAGGATTGTGGCAGTATAGATTAAATAAAGTTTTAATGTGAGATGCCTGAATATGGCAAAACGTGAGCCTAATTGCATTTGGAAAGTTTTGCTATATGTAATGAATGCTGCATAACATTTTCAAAATATTTCCAAATTTTAAAATTATGAGAATAATTACTAGTTATTTCTCATTGTATTTGTTATCTTCATGTTTTATTAAAATAATCTTCAGATTTGTTGAATAAAATACACCATTGACTAATTGCTTGAGTCTGTGATTTAAAGATGAATATTCTCGTGTTTTAGAAAGCGGATCTCCAACCAATCACATGGCAATCAAGACAGCTGAAATGATAAATTCTGTTTTTTTCTGAGCATAGTAATTTCAAACCAACAATAATAGAACCTCCTGAGTTAGCCAATCAATGTAAACATACACATCTATAAGTGCTAAAAATAATTTTCCAATGACTCACATTTAAAAAGCAAGTACCTTAAGTTAATGAAAATACTGATTATACAACAAAGATTAAGATTGCTTCTATCATGAGAAATTTAATAGTCTTTATTAATATTTGAGAAAATGTCCTAAAGAATGTAAAGCTGATGGTAAATATGCATACAACAGAGTGCTGAGCCTGCTAATAATCCAATGACTTAATTTTCAAGAATGAGACTTAGAGATCATTTTAGAACAAAGTTCTAAAGGTTAAATAATGTTTAGTCACTTTTTGAAAGAAAAAAAAATTCGCTTTCAGTATTTACCTAAAACTTTAAAAATGTTTAAGGACTCATTAAAATATGCATATATAAACTTAAAAATAAAATTAGTAGGTTATAGCTGCTGTAACTACAGAACCAAACAATTTTACAGAATTAATACAAACAAACCTACAGAGCCAATAAAATTCTAATTAACAATACTAATTAATGTGACAATTCATGTTATTTTGCTGAAACTAAATGATACTTTAAATTGTACTATCTGACATTACATGGGAAATTTTCAAGCTTAAACATAAAATTAAAATATAAAATGCAGTCCTTCCAATGATGATCTTCAGTGACTGAAGACTATGTCCAGAAAACCCATTTTGAAAAACATGATACTAGATTCAAGGGTAGTAGAATATTTCACCAAAAACTATGCCACTTTGGCATAAGGATTATTTTGTGCTGAAGGTAAATAATGTGAAACACATATCAAATAAAATAAAATAAAATAAAATAAAAGCCCTCTGCTCTTTCCCTATTTGACTAAAATTAGGACTTAAATTTACAAAGATCTCCCTCCTCCCCTGTCCCTCAAAGAGCACAAAAGTTGAGCATAAAAGACTTCAGACCCTTATCAGCCTGGAGATGGCACCAAAGGAATCTAAATAACACAGTTTACTTTTTTTTTTTTTTTTACTTTGAAACATCTACTTATTTCCATTTCCAATAAAGAATTAAAGGATACAATCTGTTAAAGACATATTTAAAAGACTAGCAATGGGATTAGACAGATGAATCAAATTTTGTTGATATCCCAAGTAATTACAAGAGACTACGAAAATGTAGTGTAATTCAGGTTTTCTTTCCAGTTTAAAAATTTCTATCCATTGCCTCTATCTTTGGTGTCACTGCCAGCAATAAACACAGTATAGCGCTTAGAAACCTAATTACTATCTTCAACTAGGAAAAGATAAACCAACCAACTAGCCTTTATCTATCGTTTGTTCTCCCATTTATTTAGCCCACAACAATTTGCTCCTTTGGTGACTCGGGTCCTTTTCCTTTGTCTTGTCACTTCTCTAAAAGTATACTGTTCTTTGTTGAAGATGCTCTATATGCCAGAGTTTTAAGCATCTCTTTCAGATTTACTCAGTTTTTCTCTTGGGTATTGTTCACGTATACATGAAGTATGTATACATGTTAATAAACTTCCATTTGTTTTTTTGTTCTTGTTAATCTGTCTTTTGTTACAAGGGTCTCAGCTAAGAAGTCAAAAGATTAGAGGGTAAATTATTTTTACATATCCTACAAAGTCAATCTCTTATTTTAAAGACTAACCTCCTGAAGTCCTAGCAAGCAAAGCGATTTACCCAAATTGGTCTATTTCTGGCAGAGGTGGTATTTGAAACATAGGTCCTTATTTATCAATCTGGGTTCTTTGAAACTTAACCTAATGTTTTTTCACTTGACAATTTTATATAGATTATGTTGACTAAAGGTAAAGAATCTTAAAATATACCAGCCGTAGGGACATTTTAAATTCTTGTTTTATCTTAACAGTTACCAGGTTTTGAGTTAGAAATGTCTTCAGCGCACTTTACTTCCTTAAATAAAATATAGGCTTGAACTAGTTAACTTATTGGCATGAAAACTCTTTAGTACCAATTTAATGGAAGATTTCTAAATGGGCAATAACTTGGTTTATATGCTAAAGTCATGAAGTAACTGTCCAAGAGTTTTACACATGTTTTATTTGTAATTCTTTACACATAGACACTTGAAATTCTAGTAAAGTAATTTACGTTAACAAAGTTTAACTGAAAAGGCAAGAAGTATTCATGTTTTAATAATGTGAACATTTTTATGTGTGTGAGCACCTTTCAACATCTTTTGTGTTTGTTGGTTTGCTTGTTTTGCTGTAGACACTATGAAGCATATAGAAATGGTCCTCCTCCTCAATCCCTCAGGAGCTGGGTTGCATTAAACATGTCTGGATATTTTAGGAAAAAATAAATAAAAGGAACTCCTCAGTGTGTTCTGAAGGAAAAAAATAATTTAATAACTTGAAATCAGCACTGTTACTGTGATAAGATAGATATGTATAAAAATTTCCATATGACAAACAATTTATGACTAATTTTCAAGATGCCACAATTCTATTCTTAGACTGAGACAAGGGAGTAGGTATTTTTAACTATACCTTGTATAACTTTCCATTTTAAATTTTAGATCTCAACTATGACAAGGGAAACTGTGCATCAGATAAGCAAAGTCAAGTATTCTTTACTCATAAAATATCTTGTTTTCCTCTGGATGGCAAAGACTCAATCATTTTTGCCTGGACACCAAAAGGGACTAGCAATTGGGAAAAAAAAAAAAAAAGAAAATCCAGAAGTATTCCTTATCTTACTCTATGAAAAAATTATGGGCAAATTATCAAAAAAAAAAAAAAAACTGAAGTGCTTTCTTGAAGTTGAAATTTTCTGATAACTCTTCTCCAGATGAGTGAAGGTTACAGATGTCTATGAAAATAACTTGGGTATTATCTGAGGAAAGAGGAAAAAAATGAATTCCAACATTTCTTGCAACTTACTTGCAGCTGTGTTGTGTGTGTGCAATTTTAATTATGTGATTTCTGAAAAAAGAGGTAAAGGAGAAAATTGCCAATTTACATATATTTACTGAAAAGTCTGCAAAGGTATAAAATAAAGTAAAATGACCATTGGAATTCTTGCTGGTTGGCTATCATTTGATTCTATAACTTAGAATTACACAATAGATGATAATTTCTGTATTGCCTTTGACATTACCTCCACATTTGCTTTCTTATTATATCTTTGTCTCTTTTAAATAAGAGGAGGAGAAATATAAAAACTAGAATTGAGACAAGATTTTTTTGTTTTTAATCTACAATTGAATTCTTATTAAATTTTAGGCAATAGGTATGTATTCTTACTTGCAAGTGTACACAGTTGTTCATTAAATTCATTTAATAATATGTTTAAGGTATAAGCCAGGTCTATCTGCTGTGATAAATCATGGACAAAATATATAAAATTCCTGCTCTCAGAAAGTTCATATTCTAAGGAGAGAGGAAATTAATAATATAGAAAGAAAATTATAAAATCAACATTTAATGAGAAACTCTTGCCACTAAACACAAATATTATTAAAGCTTTCTCTGTAACATAGAGAGAAAATTAATTTAAAAGTAAAAAAAGAAAACTAAAATAAGCAATAACAATCTATGTTCATTGCCTTGAAAATTCATGTTCTCCTACCGAAGAGGAGGACATTCGTCAGCCATAAAAAATGATGAGTTCATGTCCTTTGTAGGGACATGGATGAAATTGGAAATCATCATTCTCAGTAAACTATCGCAAGAACAAAAAACCAAACACCGCATATTCTCACTCATAGGTGGGAATTGAACAATGAGATCACATGGACACAGGAAGGGGAATATCACACTCTGGGGACTGTAGTGGGGTGGGGGGAGGGGGGAGGGATAGCATTGGGAGATATACCTAATGCTAGATGACGCGTTAGTGGGTGCAGTGCACCAGCATGGCACATGTATACATATGTAACTAACCTGCCCAATGTGCACATGTACCCTAAAACTTAAAGTATAATAATAAAAAAAAATCTTACTGTGTAGTTTTCTAGATTGGAATGGCATTTTCTGAATATTTAAAGTACACGAATCAATTTATATATCACCAATAAAATTCAGTAAAATTAAACATGACAATAGTTTATCAAGGTTTTGTTACAAGAAAAACAACAATTTGTAGTTGATAAAGACCACACAGAATAAAAGACTGATTGCAATGATGAATAATGCATATCGCCTATGGTACTAATTAACCTTGTACTCCAGGAAGATATTACAGAACAATAAGGCTAATTTGAATGTGGTCCGGCACTTTTCCCTATGGCTTGTGGTTATCACCCTTCAGAATACATAAAATTTGATTTTGTTAAAAAAGAAACATATCTTTGTTATTGTTTTTCACATAAAATCATGAAAAAGAAATTCTATTATTTGACATTATGCATTTCCCAAAAGGTAGACTAAATGTATACATAAAATAGGTATATATATTCTTATTTGCAAATGTATATACTGGTTCATTAAATTCATTAAACATTAAATTAAATTTATTTAAAACATGTTTACACACTATATATGTAATATATATGTAATATGGTATATATGTAATATGCTAAGTATAAATTGTAAAATAATGTATTTTAATAACCAATTTGAAAAAAGTCAGCTAAAACTTTTAACACATGATCAATTCTACTAGACTTTTAAATCTCTTCAATTTATATCCAGTTTTTCCATTCATATACCTAAGAGTTATTTTTTATCTTAAAATAATAAAATCAATAAAATGGATAAGGTATAAACAAAACCTGTAATGAAAATATTTCTTTCAAACAGAAACTCATCAATTTCTTCAAAATATAATGTGCTTCTCTTCTGTGACTAAATCTCTGTTGGATGGACAGTAATATTGATGTCTGAGAAATATATCTTAATTGAAAATGCCAATCTTTAATGTCTGAACTATGGAATTCAAATAGTAATTTAAATATATTTTTAAAATACAAAATAATATTTCAAATTTCTTTTCCAAAATTCTCTTGCACGAACTTGACGATAAAGCCCTTTTTGGATTTTTTGAGTGGCATGACACAGCTCCCTCAACCCCCAAAAATACTCAAATGTGACAAAGCAAAACCTAAACATATCAACTTTTCCTTTATGACATATTTAAAAATAGTACAGCAAACAAGAGGAACCAGTATGAACAAAAATGGAATACCTATTAGAAAAGTGTCTCTAATACCTTTAATATTAACACATTTTAAATGACAATGTTACTATTTTAGTACATAACAATTTTTGTTAATTTTTAGAGTTTGTGGACATGTACATTTTTAATGGAAATATTTAGTATTTGAATCAGTCTCTTTTTACAAGATAAAAAGGATCAAGTGCCTAAGTGTTGAGATTTTTAATCAAAAGAACTTATGAAGGTATTGTTAAAAAATCTTCCTATTTAATTATTTATTTGTCACTCATATAATTATTACATATACAGCCTTCTTTTTTCTTTTTAACTGTTTTTTAAATGCCTTGGTGAGAAAATTGAGAAAAAATTAGGAGAGAGGAAATGCTGTTCTCTCCATGACCAGAATGACATAGTAGTTAAGAGCAGAGAGACCCTGGAAGATATGACCTAAGTTTCCCTCCAGCTCCAGTACTTACCAACTGTTATCTTCATTACGTCTCTGTTTTTCACTACCTGCATGCATGCATGTATGTATATGTGTGTGCATGTGTGTTTGTGTGTGTGTGTGTGTGTGTGTCTGTGTCCAGATCCAATTACATAATAAATATGATGTGCTTAGAATAGTGTGTGATATATAGAATTTGCTATAAATGAATTGAATGAATTTATATTACAGAAAATTTATAAGGGAGGAGAAAAAAAGCAGGAGATTAAAACGGGGTGTAAGTAGAAGAAATCAAAACAACACAAAGTAAAGTAACTTTAGAAAAAAGTAGTAAGAATTGGAGAAAACAAAAAAAAAAAATCAGAAAACAACCAGGTTTTAAATCTTACCTAGGAGTTGAAACTGAGAGGTTTTCAGGATTCAATAATACTTTGGTGAGAAAAAAAAAAATATTTACCAAGAGTGTTTTAATTGACCTTAAGAGCTAAAGTAGTTAGTGCTTTTGTGAGTTGAAACAGGATATGTTAACTTTATTAGTAGAAAAGCTGAAATGGCAGGATACAAATAAAACAACATCTTTTTGTTTCCAAGAACAAAGCAAGAACACTTATTTGGGAAAAACAAAACAAAATAAAACAAAACAAGAAAATCTGAAGATTATTGGAGATTACAGTTACATTTAGCTGTGTATCTCTCCTTTATATAGAGAAAACATGAAACAGCTGTTGTAATTAGTGCTTATAAGTCTATGAGCTCTAAGAAGCATTTAAAATTATGAATTAGAAACAATTTACACAAAATAAAGGAGCATATATTTTTCTACAGCAGTATGGACATATACTCCTTTTCAAGTTTTATTGTAAAATTAGTAATATTTATAATATAAAACTGGAAAAAAATGCCTGCAGCCTTACTTTTTTTTCTATGTCAAATACACTGAGAAATACAAAAGTTATCATTTTTGGAATGCCTTCTAAAAATAAAGAGAAAAAACAAAAATAGGAGAAAAGGAAAATGAGGGAAAGAAATAAGGAAGAGGAAGAGAGAGAGTACACTTAGGGAAATTGGATTTGCAGTCAAATTTTCCTTAATTATTGAACTATTTTAATATATAAGTAATGAGAAAGTATCAATAAGTATTAACAGCATTTGATTGCATATATGTTATTTTGAATAACATGAAATCATCTTTTCTACTTCAAAATCGTCATATATTAGCAATTTCTTCATTGTACCCAATTTAATATAACTTTTCCCACTAAAAGTAACTCCCATATTCAAGTTATATAATAATTAGACAATCTTAAGTTCATTGTGATTTTTTGCATATTACTGATGCCATGTATAAACATGTATAGTCATATGAATATAATTAGTTCTTTTTATATCTTCTTTTCATATAATTACTAGCAAATAGTTGTCTTTGATTTTGATTTTTCAAAACAGGTAGCAGTTACTATTTTTCTTCATATCAGTGCTACAATATTCTCTATCCTTGTCTTTTTACTATACATCTCTTCCCCTGTCATTCCAGTAATTAAGCTTTATCTACTTTTTCAATTAAAAACTAAAATGTGGTATATTCTAAAATGTTAGAAATCCCAATGTGTTTTTTTTTTCTCTCAAAGCTAATATATATTTAAGCATAACAAAGCTGTATTTGAAGCTAACTACTAACTCAGGGTTCTTGGAAATCATATTTAATCTACATTAATCTCATTTATTTCCAATTATAAAATAAAAACAACAGTATATATCTGGTAAAGTTATTGTAAGGATTAAATTCTTTTCTACAGACCTGACATGCAGCTGGGTGAGATAATGCATGGATATGAATTTTATTTTTTCTAAAACAGTTCTGTTCTACCCATTAGAACATAAGGACATTGTCTTCATTATCAGCATGATGAATTCATTTAGATCAATCATCAGAGAAGTAGCAATTATTTTAATTGTACTATTTTGCTTATAAAGATATTTTTATTTTTGCTTTTGCTTTTAATTGTCTTTGTTTTGTTTTGTGTTCTGCTTCTTTTCAACTTCCCACCATCAAGAATGACATGAAAACACTTCAAACTGAAAGTCTCCTCCAGTCAGAAACCTTGTACCTGCTAAATGTGTAATTTCGGAATTGGTGGGGAGATGAAGAATCCTTTAACTTCTTTACTGTGGAAATGAAAAATCTAAAGATCCAACCAGGTCCATGAGGTACAGAGGATGCTCCCACATCAGAATCCTGACAATGTCTCCTCCCTTATTTTGTACAGTCCAGTTTTGTTTTATTACTTCCATACCACACCTCCAAACAAAACAAAAACAACAAACAAAACAAAACTTGAATACAAATGACACTTTAATACTCCAAAGGCCAAAACATGTTTTAAAAAAATCCTGTACTATTTACAGGAGCAGACAAGTAAGGCAAAGCAGCTTATGTGTCCAAGAATGTACAGACCAAAAGTTCAGAAATGGATTGAGAACTTTAAACCCATGTACACAATCTCTCCCTCAACTACATGTATGTTGAGCTTATGCCAAAAGGTGCCCCGACCCCCATCTGGATATTCCCATAGGAAATATGTTAAAAAGTCTAGTTCGGTTCCTGACTATTCATAGAGCCTAATTATAGGGCCTCTACTGTCTAGGGTAAGAGCTTCAGAATCCTAGACATTCTTACGCATTCTTTGCTTTGCTCACTCAGTCTTGCTTTGCTTATTTGTTCCATCTTCCCGCTACTACATTTTCTTCCTTTTTAGCCACTTTTCCTTTTCCTCAGTCTGAGGTCTGAAAATAGGGTCCGAATCTCTCTTCTGTAAAGACAACTCTGGTGGCTCCTGTGTCTTTCTGGGGTGCCTCCCTCTCATGTGCACTTTAGTGCAGCTCCTACAACAACAGATTAAGCTCACAGGTGATCTAAGTCAAGGTGACAAAATTAAATGAATTTCAAATGCATTTTATTGCAGAACATATAGTAAAAAGGTACAGACTTTGAAACAAACACATTGGGTTCAAATGTCAATTTGCTACTTTCTAGTTTTAGTTTGTGTGATCTTAGTAAAATTAACCTTCTGAGCTTTCAGTTGCCCCTGAAACGGTGGCTTGCAGGATGTTGTCAAGCTTAAAAGAGTGAATATGAATAAAACATTTAACAGTACAGGCACATAGCAGCTTTTTGCAAATGTGTCAACCCTTCTTCTTGCCTTACCATTCCGGTTAAAATATCCTGACAATTCTGATATTCAGAATCTTAGATCTTATTTTTTGGGATCTCTATTATTTCTAGTATATTATTGCTTTTTACACTGCACTTGAAAGTCAAACTATTCCCTTTGGCCTACTTTTGTATTTTCTAGGAACAAGCTCCTTTTCTCCTCAGCTTTCGTTCCATTCCCTGTAAGTGCAGATGAAAATAACTATGATCTCCTGAGATCTGCTCAGGGGAACAGTCTGGCTGGTCTTTCCCTTGATGATGACAGGTTGCCCTTGGCTAAGACTTTCCCCTTCATCAGATTTTTACCAGAAGTCGGATTTTTCACCCAATTCTATGCTTCCTGAATGCTTAATTTCTTATACCCTCAGTTTCTGATCAAGGTGTTTTATTTATGGTCTCTCTATTCCTATAACATATATTTAATCATTAACAACATGGCTGGTTGGTCTGGTTTATTTCTCCTTTAAATTGAAATGAAAATGTGCACACTTGCACTCATACCAACAACTCTTAGAAAGCTTCTGAGTCTTTAAAGGGCTTGCCATGAGTAGCTGGCCTGGTCGGACGGTACCAGGTTGAGTGTGCTCCTATGTTCCAGTGCTCCGATGGCCAGGGTGGTGGCAACAATACCAACAAATGGTAGCACACAAACAAAAACAGAAGGAAACAAAAGACCCCAGCACTTTATCTAGGATTATCTCTCATTGAAATTAGAAATTGCTTTAAACTTTTAAATCTAACTAGCATGTATTGAGGATTTTCTTTGTGCCAAGTACTAAGCTTTATGAGCCTCCAATATTTAAAATCTAATCCAAGTTTTGAAATCATAATCAATATGTTTATTGTGGGAGACAGTGGAAACATTTTTTAGTATGAACTGGTTTCTAACATTATGTACTGAGAGCAATAACCACTCAGGGCCTGGTAATAAAGTATGAAAGAAATCCAACTAAAACTCGATTTCTTTGAGTGTTATTTGGTTAAACGGCTAACAGACGTTTTTTTTTTTAACTTGTCCATAATGGGAAAACAAATTCTTATTCTGGATTTAAATTTTTTTTCACCTGAATAAAGACTGAAGCTCTCCTCAAATGTAAGTACATTATTCTATTGCTGCTAGTCTGTGTGGGCCTTGAGGAGCACAACCTGACTTAAATGGGCTCTATTATTACTGTTAAAGTTCCCTCCCCATCTCCCTCTCTAACCACTGACTGTGCCAAAGAAAGCCACTGCTGTCAGAAAACAAGGAGTCTTCACTGTTGTGACATTTCATTTATCTGGGCAGCAACATTCTTGAAAGGCAACTTGCCTAGCTCTAAATGAAGTATGGAAGACAATCAAATGCAGTTAAGCAAACCGGTGTTGACATATTAAATCATGCTTGAACCAAGAGAGCAAACACAGATGACACACAGAACCTTCTAAAGAGAATTTAAAATAAATAAATAATACAGGTCAGTCTGGTTCTAAAAAAAGAAGCTTTTAGCATTGGAAAATATTGGGAACAGGTGAATATTAAAAAATCATCCACAGGACCAAGTAATTATGCTGCTTTCAGATTGTGAGGCATAAAAGTAGTGTGGGAAAATGAAGGCTAAGGGAAACATGGAAAACGCTGGTGAAATCACATCACATGACTTTTCCAACCCACAAAATGGAAAATAAAACTTTGATAGTCTCATTTTTTATTTTATTTTAGATATGTCCTAATGGAATCCTTTCAAAATACTCTGAATTCATCAGAGGAAAAGCTCTTATGCATATGGAGTAGTGTATTATGATTCTCCTTTACAATCACACAGCAGGAACTTTCCAGCATTCATTCTCCATGTCTGATTCCTGCTAACAATTCCATCAAATAAATGGAGTTATCCGTCAGTCAAATTATCATTTGCTCTAATTGTTACTTCCTCCAAACTGTGGTTCTTCTTTCTTTCCTTACCTTTTCTTTTATAAATTACACCTTTACAGTGCTCAAATGAGCAGGGTATCTTCAAGCTCAGAAAAGATGAAAGCATATCAACAAATCACTTTGGTTCTTACAGATGAAACACTGCTGGTCAGCCGTAAATGCAGACAAAGCATTTAAGCACCAAAGAGAATCAAATACTTAAAGATAAGATGTGATCCACATGCATGACAAGAAATAATAAAGGATATAAAAGCATTTTCATGTAATGAAAACCAGTTATGAGATCATGTATAGCTTAGAATTCACTTTTTTATTGTTATTGCGAATTATACACTTCCTAGAAAGAACTATGCCAGGGTTAGTAATTCCATGCCTTCCTGCTTTATAATAATTGGCATGTCTTTCTAGACTAAAGTATGAGTTAAATTTAAAGGCAATAATTGTACAATTTCCGTAAAAGGCATACTTTTCTATGAGTAGCATAAATTGGAGAGAAAGAGAGAGATACAAATTAAGCTACACTTGCTATTAGTTAGATAGTTTTCTATGCAACCCTTGAAAGTGGGTAAGTAGATTCCTCAAGGTTAACCCATCCATGGGGTACACTAAATAAGTCTATACAGATGAAGCACAAAACATTTAGCATATTATTCCTAATAAGGACCTAGGATGTAACAGTACTTTTTATTCAGGTTTATCATTAACGCAATATACAATTAAAAGTACAGATAGATCATAGTAATTAAGTGTGTTTTTACACTGTGCAAGGTCAAAAAGTAAAACAAAGAGTCTGAAGTAAAATACGATTCTAAGGCTAAAATTAAAATATGGTGGTTGTGTGATATCAGGCAGGTTAATCCCTTCCCCAACCCCCTACTCCAGATCTCGTTTTCCTTATTAGCTTACTGACCTTCATGAAATTTTCAACTCATGTTAAATTTTTATTAAGGTGATGAAACAAGATGTGCTTAAAAAGTAAATATATTATTATCCTGTCTAAAATAAAAGTTTTCCGTTTTCCACATGGAAGGATCATTGCGTTTCACTTATGTTTTGCAATGAAGAGATTATGAAATAGACCAATATTTACATCTGTATTATATCTTCATTTTTAGTACTATGAAGAAATATGATTAATCTTATTGTAATAACTAGTATTAACATAACACCTCTAAATTCATGCCTTTTTTTCTTTATACAGATGACATAATTTAATTATAATTACTGAGTCGACTGATGAAATAAAATTTAACTTTATCATATCATTTAGGAGTATTTATGCTAAAACTATTTAAAAAATAGTTTTCTGTTCCCAAGTTTCCCTCATATCTTTATTTCATACTCATTTCTCAGAATTAGTTTTGTGTTCCCAAGTTTCACTCATATATTTATTTCATACTCCTTTCTCAAAGCCGAGATGACTTTGCCTACATTAATTTTAATTTTATTTTTAAAAAAAAAAAAAGCTTCAGAGATTGTGATCAGAAAAGACGAAAAACTGTAAGGAAGTACAGGGACTTTTTTTCCCTAAGTCATGTAAATTATTTTAATTCTAACGTTACTTACAGAAGAAGGAAAAGAAAAATCACAGCTTTTCTTCTGTTCATTACAATGTTAAAATGCCAATGCTTATTAATAGATGAAAGTTACTTTACTTGCCAAATTTTTCAGACAGCTTAACTAATACTTTTTTAGATATTAACTATTTAGTAAAATAACATGAGTTTTGAGTAAAACTTAAATGAAACGTATCTTTGAAAAACATAAAAATTCTTCATTTCTTACCTAATAAAAAACTGAATTTAGTATTAGGGGGGTTCAAGTAATTTCATAAATTTTATCTTCCTATCAGTCCACAGTAATTTTTTTTTAATTAAACATTTTGTATTTGGCATGGTATACCTGGGGAGCTATAAAATTTAGAATTCGTGAGTTTTCAGAAGGCTTTCAGTACCAACCATGTGAAGGTCTAAGAAAACCTGAAAATGCTTCAGGTATAAGCACCTAAAAAAAATCCTGAACTAAGTATAACAGCTTGACGTTCCTGTTATGTTTTGTTTTAACACAAATTCCATTAAAACTAATAAATTAAAAATGTCTGGCAATGTCAATCCACACAGGGCAGAAACAAAGGGAAAGCCAAAGCCTGGAGTGGTGAGTGCCAGAGCATATCCTTGGCGGCCCTGCAAGCTCAGTGGGATGAGGCAGGCTCTGGGAAACAAGGCAACTTGAATTTTAATGCCCCAGAATCCAAGAGAAAAGGCCATAGCCTGGTACCAAGTGGGGAGACCTTCAGAGAACCTGAAACTTTAAAAAGCTGGCTACATCCTCAAGAGGACTCCGAGTTAAAAAAACAAAAAGAAAAAAGAAAAAGAAAAGAAAAGAAAAAAATTTACACAAGGAAAGCACAAAGTGGCTGTTACCTGATAACCTCCTAATGGGAAGAAGAAAGCACAACCTTCAAGAATCAAAATCAGTGGCCTTCTCTGGGTGAGATTTCGGGATGCAAATTCATATTAGCCACCAAAAGCAAAACACACATGAATTTCAAATGTTACAACACGTCTCAATCCTGGTTGCATATAACAATCAACTAAGAAACATTTTAAAAAATACTGAACCTCTGACTAGCACCATACCATGATGTCAGAATTTCTCCTTGGTTATGGCCGACAACAACGCTGCTTAAAATGATTGTGTTGCACCGTAAATGTTGAGCACAGAAGAATTAGACAAAATTTGGTCCCAATAATACACATCAGTAAGAGGAAATACTAAATCATGTGAGAAACTCCTCTAGGTCAATAAGAAAAAGACAAGCATCCCAAAAGGGGGCAAAATAAACAAACAGCTAATTTATACATTGAACTCATTAGAACATGGATGCACCTCTACTTTTTTCTCTACTTGTCTGTTGTTTGACTTTTCCTCTGATTTGCTAAATATTGTCTATTTATGATAATGGGATAGAGAAATGATAGTAAATATGTAACTCTTAAGTCATAATGCAATTATCAGAAAGAAGTATTATTAGTTCTAATACTGTCAAAAATTAAATAATTACCATATGTATGATAAAAGTATATTAAGGAACATTTTGAGGGGGAGAAATATTTAACTAATGCACAATGGCTCTAAAAACATTGATACTGTACTACTTTTACATACATACAAGGGATTAAGATAAATAAATTACTGTTCTTGACCTTATATACTAACACGGTCCTAATTTATCTGTACCTAAGTATCCCAATCTGTGAAATAAAAAAGAAAAACACACTCACTGCAAGAGCGCTTTCTTTCAGTGCTTCTTAAACTTGATGTACATAAAAATCACCAAGGAATGTGCTAAAATGTAGATCCAGATTTAACATTCTGGGGTAAGGCTGAGATTCTTCCTTTCTAAAAAATTCCCAGGTGATGCCAATGCTGCCAGTCCATGTATCATTTCTAAGTAGGAAAACATTACTTGCAGCTACATGAACACTTTACAGGTGAAGATTATAACATTTAATATTTCACAGAGGAAGAAAGCAGGGCTCAATCTGGTTTTGTAACTTGGCCACAGTTACGTATTTACCAAATGCTAGAGTGAGATTTGAGCTGAGGCCGGCATCACTTTTAAGCCCAATGCCGTTAATCTGCTACGCACACAAATACCTCCTGATGCTTTCAGAGATCAATTTTAATGTTTGAAGTCTATTGAATGATTTTATGCAAGTGTTGGTTACTTTGTTTCTTATAATTCGCATTCATATTTTGATCTATTAGTTCTGAAGAATCTGAGAACCGATACTGAAATATTTGCTAAATCGCACTCTGAGTTTTCACGATCGAATTTCTCTGTACACACTTTTCCCATGAGAGCTGTTCTGTTTCATGTTATCAGACTTTATGTAAGTTCTTTTGCTTGTATCTGAATAACAAGAAAATAAGCAAACAATAAAACAAAAGGACTATTTTTTGGTTTCCTGGAACATTTAAATGTTGTGAATTTTAAATATATAAAGCTTTTTGTGAGGTCTTTATCATTAAAATCTTCTCCTGATAATTATCATGTTATAAAAATGCATTATAATAAAAGGAGCTTATCCAGTGCATCTTATTTTAATAAATGTTTATTATTAAGAGGTGTTTACACAAATATGAGACATTTCAACATAAAATATAATCATTAATTCTCCATCCATATAACCATGATGAAACTCAAGTCCATTAATGTTAAGATTCATTTGCACGGTAACAATATGGAACATGTCATCATCATATAAAACATCCTAGAGACCTGCCCAAAGTGAAATTTACAAAGTAGTTATTACTGTTACTGTAAAGATGCGGTATAGCATTTGCCTGTTACATTTATTCTAAACTAAAAATATATACAACCTCAAGACTTTCACTAGCATAATTTCTTTTATGAGTGAGAAAGTAGGAGTGCAGACCAGATTTAAAAGTTTGACCAGAAAGAAATCACGAGGTTTTTGGTTCTTCTGTCTTTTCTTTCATTGCCAAGTCCCCGTATTTGTCCATCCACATATAGCAGAAGAGTCACTAGTTATTAACCATTGTCAAACCAATGAAACAAGTTCTTTAAGAAAAAAATGGGTTTTATACTTTCAACGGGTGTAATAATTTACAAATAATCATCCACCAACACCAGTTATAAATAAACTGAATTGTTTCATGTTTGATATGCATGCATTTGACCCTAGATATTTATTAGGAGTTTTCTGTCTTTAAGATAATAATAAATGTATAAGAAGAGCATATTTTAGCTGGTAAGTTCAGGAATCATCAGGTCTTTTATTTCTCAGATTTTCATAAGCAAATACATTTTTAAAGTGTAATTTTAGAAAGAAATGAGACATACATAAAATTAACGTATTAAAATAGATTTCTGCACTGGAAGCTCCCTCTGTTTGCTGTACTGTTTCCCATACTTTTCACAGTTTTTTTCCCCTCACTTCTATGTTAAATGCCACCATTTCAGAAAAAAAAAAATCTTATTTCCCTATCTAAAATACCACACTTCACCCACACTGCCATTAGAAAATTTCATAACTTTTAACTGTAGATGTGAGTCTATATGCATGTTTGTAGGTATATATGTCCACATTCCTAGGATACAGGAATTCTATAGGCTGGATAGAGTGCCTACTACAATAACAACTTATAGAATAAGTGATAATGTCTAACGAGATAGCAAATTTTTCAGTTTTGTACTTCTAACAAAATTTTTATAAAGGAAGTTCTATAAAACGTACATAGTTTTATTTACCCATTGGAAAAAATGTAGTATTATTCTTTGATAAATTAAATTGCTCAGGAATATACTACCTACTTAGAGAAAACTAGATAATTTTATAACCTGTAGCTACCCTTTATTTTATAATTTTTATATAATATCTCACAAGATTTTTTTTTTTTTTTTTTGAGACGTTGCCTAACTCTGTCACCCAGGCTGGAGTGCAGTGGCGCGATCTCGACTCACTGCAAGCTCCACCTCCTGGGTTCACGCCATTCTCCTGCCTCAACCTCCCGAGTAGCTGGGATTACAGGCTCCCGCCACCACGCCGGGCTAATTTTTTGTATATTTACTAGAGACGAGGTTTCACCATGTTAGCCAGGATGGTCTCGATCTCCTGACCTCGTGATCCACCTGCCTTGGCCTCCCAAAGTGCTGGGATTACAGGCATGAGCCACTGCCAATATCTCACAAGATTTTTATGAGCTAGTTAGAGATGAGGACAGCAAAGAACAGAGAGATTCAGCAACTTGCATGGGGATACAGAGTTGGTAAATGGCAGAGGTAGAATAAGACTATATTAATTTTTACTCAGAATTCATGTGGTTAAACTACTAGGGCATGCTGCCTCTTACAAGCAGCATATTTCCCACCATATTCAAAGTCAGTTAGTCACATTTAAACATGTACATCTCCTTCATTCTTCCAAATTTAAAGAAAAATGTTCACTTTTGCAAAGGTATCCAGTCCATAAACATATCTATAAACATATTTTGTGTTAGCAGCATGTGTGTTCATTTGGGGAGGAGACAAGTATTTGGATTAGTGGTTCTCAACTGGGAGTGATTTTCCCCCAGGGAATATTAGGCAATATCTAGACACATTTTTGACTGTGAAAATGGGGAGTAGGGTGTCCTGCTGCGTCTAGAGGGTAGAACCCAAGAAAGCTGCTAAACAGCCTACAATGAACAAGACAACATCCCCCTTCCCACCAACAAAAATTATCTGGCCCAAAATATCAAAACTCCAATGCTGAAAAACCTTGATTTAGAAAAAACAAACAAGCAAACCAAAAAAACAAACAAACAAAAAACAAAAAAACAAATGCAGAGTACTCTCAAAAATTTTATTAGAACTAATCTAAAAGTAGGCCAGGGAGCAGTTTAAATGGGGGGAAAAAAGACTATTTGAATTATTCTCTTGTATAATGTTTGTAAATGGATGAAATAATTTGACTACTTAATTGCTTTGGTTGTGCCTCACAAAAGCAGAACACACACACACACACACACACACACACACCAACACAACACACACAGGCACCATTGATATTCTGTACTTCCATAATTGCCATCATTTGTTCAAATTTTGAAATTAAAATAGGTTCCTTTTGTTACATATAATAACATACTAAATAGAAAGATAAGTTCAACCCCTTTGATGTTTTTTGGTAATGTCCCTAATTAAAAATAACTAGGCTCTCTAATGCATAATTACATGGACACCTAATATACCTAATATATTTCCAGCCAATTTTGTTTCAATCATAAATATGCACCAGAAGTACGAATGATCGACATTCTACTCCCTGCTGTAACTGTACTGTTTCTGAATCAAGGCTCTTTCTTGAATTGGGTATTTTCACTACATTTTCCTTGCTGTGCAATCATCTCCCAGTTGGACAATTAATAAGTACTTTTTCTCCACAGCCCTTGACGTGTAACCCTCCTTATCCCGTATTTTAGCATGTACTATATACCTTCTTCACTCTGACTGGTTTTGGCAGTGACCCACAATCTAAATCTCTTTCCTCCATTTGATATAAGTGAAACTATAATTATCTAGGGCTAATTTCAAATTACTACTTCATTCCACTAGCAACTGATGAAGATTAGTGGTCTTGCCTTGCATCTAAGTAAGTCAGCAACATAATCACAAGAGAACTCAGCAGGCAACATTTGATTCATGTGAACTCAATTACTTCTGTCAAAAACATTCACTTCAATAAAAGACAGAAACTTCTAAAATGTGTTTTTGCTAACCATTTTTTACTAAAAAAAAAAGTCTCACATGAGTCTTAAGGGGAAAAAAATAGCATGAATTTCATCAGAAATAATAATAAATAACAAGTGGGGAAACATACTTGGATAAATGGATTTGAGACATTATTTATTTCTGAAAATAAAAAGACTTCCAAGAAAGAAATCTGTAGACTTAAATCAGTTTATTATAGAAAATTTAGGCATATAAGTAAGACTTACAAAAATAAATGTACACTATATTTTAAGTTCATACAATAGAAATGAGTATTTTGTTACCTCGTCAAAACCAGATTACTATGGGTGAGGTAGTCTATTTCTCTTAAAGAAAGTTAAATGAGAGGAAGTTATATGAAGATGACAGATCACAAATTGCTAAATTGACCAGGACTCCAGACTCACTGCTTGGTCATCTGGATTGAGGCCATATGTTAATGAGCTGCCTAGCATTCTGAATCTTGAAGGTTTAGTTTGTAAAAGGCCGTGTGTCAACTCCATCATGCAAAGCACATATAACAAGTCACATAAGCATGATATGACAGCAAGTACTCAGTCACCTGCCAGCACAGACTAAGAAATATTAACATATGAAAGTCATTGCCACAGATATATTCAAACTTTAGCTTCTCAATAATATATTTTTAATTAAATTCTAATATAGTTTTGTTATCAAGAAACTGAATAATTAAATGTCATCATGTAATATGGCCATATTATATTTAAGTATGTGATGTTCTGTGCTCTGTAAAATTCACTAAATTGGCTTCTCTAATAGTATGTCAAGTACCAATCACATATGACTTAATACCTTGAATATGAAATTTGGGCTGAGAGTCTTAGAACTAAGAAATGATTAAGTTAAAAGTCATATCCATCAATTTTCAGACCAATGAGATATTTTAGAGATAATACAAAGGTAAAATAAATCAACACAATGTGATATTTAACATAGAATAACATAGTATTCTTTTACACCTTTGCAGATTTTCTTTCCTCTCTTTTGAATTCATTGTCCTTCTCTTGTGCTTTTTGACTTCTTTCTCATCCCTTAAGTTAAGGAGTACATGGTCTCCCGCTACTCCTGCCATCAAGGAGTATGTGGACTAACAGGAGTAGAAAAAATAATTAAACAGATAACAAGTATGCAAATATAGGTAAAATAATAGTTCTAAATTGTTTTGTGACAAAAGATATATGAGTAAACAGTGACGCTTGATTTAGCCTTGATTGATTGGGGCATCCTCTCTGCAGAAGGGATATTGGAGCACAGATCTGAAGGATTAGTGTATGTTAGACACAAGAATAATCCATGCAAGAGAACATATTCTTAAAACAACAAGTAGTGAAAAAGAGCAAATTGAGAAACTGAAAAAAGTTAGCTTGGCTAGTGCATAGGGAAGGGGAGAAAGCAAAATTTAAGATGAGACATGAAAGATAACTGGAGCAAAACCATGCAGCCTCTTAATGATAAAACTTTGTCTTAAAGGAAACCACTGAAGTGTAAAAAGTGTGTGTGTGAAGGGGGGAGGTTTCAGGGGTAGGATGGATGTGTGAAACAAATATTTGCATTTGTTATAGGTGATATATTCATATGGTTAAAAAACCAAAACTATATATAAAGTCATTCATTAAATTTGAAAACAAAGTTTCAACAAGGTTTACCTCTATATTGAAGGAAAAAGGAAATAGAAGTAGATGATTTAAAGAGAAAGTTGACTGGCAATTTCTATAAACACTGTGATGGATTGGAACTGGATAGTGAGTAGGAAAGAGATGAGAGAAATGATTCCTAAATTTCTGGCTTATTTAGAAGGATGATTCCAAATCATCAAGATCCCCACTTAGAGGTTTGAGGCTAGCAGGTTAAGATTGTAAAATGAGCTAGAGTCATGGTGGCATTTTATAACACACACACACACACACACACACACACACACACTCATTTACATGTACTTATTGTGTATAGATAGAAATCTCTCAACAATATCTATGATGCTTTAGTTCTCCAAAGCAAGCCCTCAAGATGTATTTATTCATTCAATGAGTCATTCTATTACATAAGTTATGTGTAGAATAAATACTTGAAACTCTTCCTAGAGTGCCATCACATACCATTTGTACATAGTAAAATACCAGCAAGCATTAATCATACAGACTACATGTGTGAAACATTCTCTGGGCTGTGTAGTAAACTTTTTGCATTACCTCTGCAAACCACTGCTCCTACTACCAAGGGAGGAAGATAAATGCATGAATTAAGACAGAGTCCAGTTAAGTAAAGTTTTCTACAATGAAATGTCTCCAGTTAATCCAATGTCCATCAATTAAGGTTCTACTTTTCAATTATTAAGAGAATAACATGAGAAGAGAAAGAAAAGATGTATGCTAACACTTGCACTAAGACTGCATTGCATTCTGTCAGAACGCTGCCTCCCAGGATTTTTGTTACTATCACCAGCAGAATGTTTTAATCTCATCGACAATCAAAATGCATCCTCGAAACATGGAGAGAGGCCTCTTATACTATCTGTCAATCAAAATAATGACAAAGGTCATGGTGGTCTGAATTAAGTGATCACATATACTCTAAACTGATAGAAACAAACAACCAAATAGAGTACGTTGTTTTATAATACTAATAAACAAATATTTAGAAATAATTAATAAGATTTATATTTACAATATTTTAGACAGAAATGTATTCAATGGATTGCTTATAACTCCTGCTTTTGATCCTTTAATTACATAAAACCTCACCTTAAACCAATAAGATTGCTCAAAAGTAAAAGATAATATTAGAACATTTCTTTAATTCCAGTCCTGAAGAAATTATGATTCATTTCCCCAATAAGCTTTTAAGCATTTTATAAATGTAATTTTGATGGAACAAAACTTTCAGATGTACTTGTGTAGATATAAAATCAGATGTAGAAAGTTGTAGCTTGCACGGAAAAACAACAGAATTAATAGTAGATAGTATTTCAAAGATACAAAATAGAAACTGGTGCTGAAAAAGGAATTTCAAGTAAAGTGCAATGTGTTTCTGGAGAGAATTAATTAACCAAAGTTATTATAAGTTACAGGTAATTTCCCTAGTTTTGTTTCCCTGGATCGATAATCAATCTACAGTCAAGCAAGAACAAATGAGGAAGTCTGATTCATGTAACAGAGTGGACTTAGGAAAAATAAATGCACCTGAAGCTACCAGGTGGGACCAAGGGGCTGCTCAGCATTCAAAGTTCCCTCAGTTAATACTCATTAACTTTCATTACCTAGTTAGTACACTCACATCATGATGAAAACAAGTTCAGGATCATGAGGGTGAATAATTTAAATAAAAACATGCTGCTTTCTTTCCCATAAACTGCTCTTCGTTTTGATATAAAATACTCCCCTGTTCCAGAAAGCCATTGACAAATTTCCAGTTTAAACGGCCAACTCACCACACTGCGGGCAAAATGAGGGCATTTTCAAAGGAAGAGAGAAGCATGCATGATCAAGTTTCAATTTAAAAGAAAAATAAAAACAGAAAAAAAATTCCCCAGGGCAAATTGCTTTAAAATGACCTTTTGTATTGGTTCTATCTTCAAATAGTTATTTTTGTGGGGCACTGCTTATTATGCATTTAAAAATATCTGTAATTTTTAAAAAGCAAGCATGTAATTACAACCATAAGTAAACAACACAGTAAACTAATCCTGTCAGTTTACAAATGTTTTGCTATAAAGTTCATATGGCTGAACTTTTTTTCTGAAGAATTTTTAAAAGGCAGTTAAAAACATGCCAAAACTAGTCTAATCTAAGATTTTGCATTTAAATTTTATACAGCAAATAAAGAGTAGAAAATAAGTTCATGGAGAGAAAATAGATGTAGCAGACAATAATTATACAATGAAGGTTACTAGTCCCTTGGTTTGAGTTTTTCAAAAATAAAATTTCTAAAAGCAAAGTGAATATGAAATATTACACTGCAAGTCAGACACTCTCTGAGTATTAATTATGTATATCCAATAAAATATTACATTAAATCTTTCACGGTTGCCAGAAATTTTAAAATTCTGAAAAGAGAAAAATCAAACTTGAGAGAAATAATCTCCATAAATTAGCAAAGTAAAAGGTCATTTCCTCATAATCATTGGAGGAAATACATATACATGATCCAACTGAAGCAGACAGCCCCTGCAGATCTGGAGGCAAACTCTTACCTTGACAGGTGCCATTTTTCTCTTCATATCCTGCCTTGCACATGCATTTCCCGATGGGCACCAGCCACTCCCCTTCGGCGCTGCAGTGCATTTTGGGAGGTTCATCGGTCACAGAATGGTTGACACAGGAGCCTGACACTTCGAGCAATTGGGAAGAATCAGCTCCAGTGATGGTGTCAGGGAAGACAGCCAAGTGTCGTACCACAGAAGGGCATTTTTTATAGTATACACGCACAGAAACCAGAGCAATGCAAGCACCAACATCTTGAAAAGCAAGATAAAATCCCTTTTTGCTTAGAGGTCCTACATCTCTGACCTCTGTATTCAGTTTCATAACACGGTCACCAAGATCAAGTTCTGTAAAGCTTTCATCGGCAGCAATGGTATCAATTTTGATGTATTGGTTTTCCTTGATGTTTCTCCCATTCTGATCATCTGACTCAAAGTAATACATATTAAAGGTTTCCTTACAGGTCCCCAGTCCTCCAGGAAGGCTGTTGCAGTCCCGCAGGGTAAATTTGAGTTCTATGAAGATTCTGGAAGCACCTTCATTGGAGATCCAACTGGTCAAAAGCCAGTTATTCTGATTCTGTTCCATCACTTTGCATACTTGGTATGTGTGGATAGGGGCATAATTTTCATCCACTTCACCAATCTCTTCCCACTGTACAATATAAAATAGAAAGATAAAAAAATTCAAAAAATAGAAAATAACCAGGAACTATAGCAAAAATTATAAAAGAAAACTAACTGAGATATAGAAATATTTGTATCCTCAATATGTGATATTTACAGAAGGAACTAGATATAAAGTATTGGGAGAAGAGAATCACAAATTTTTATTGTAATTTTTAAATTAAAAGTAAATTAAGAAATTATTATTCTTCATCTCCAACATAACTCCAAGACGAACACATATGAATATGCCCCAGGGCAGGAAGGAACCATGCATTTCAGAGTAAAAATAAAAGAAATTTAAACGTGGGTGAGGTTAACAAAATGAAGCAAAGAAAGAAAAATATGTATATTTTGAATAAAGTTCAGCATATACATAAATAGGGTAGAATACAAGAAATGCAATTAAAAAATGAAATAAGGGATAAAAGGATCGCAAATTTGAAAAAGAAGGGAGAAAAATGTAATATAAAAACACAGTCATTTATTTAAATCTGTCATGTCACAAATAACACATCAACGGAATAAAAGTTGAAAGAAAATCCTTTAGTTTAAAATTAATAATAGATCTTTATTTCACTGAACCCATCTATTCAGGACTCTCACAAATTGGCTAGCTAAATATTAATTCATAGATTTATCTACATATATAAACATGGAGACAGATATGAAAGAAAGATTAAAAATTACAGATTAAGAATATGGATAGCCTTGTCATTTTGAATATTAGCTAACTTCTTGCGATATGTTGGGACCCCATTAATTCTTTCTTACCAAGGCATTATTTTATGCATATGGCCTTAAGAATTCTGAAGATATACAGGACGTAAAAAAAATTAAGTACAATTTATATAGCTTCCAAAATATTATTTGGCCAAAGAAGAGTTCTAAACCTATCTCTTTCCTAATAAAATATTCCAGTTTTGAGAATCTCGATGTACCATAACCATTTCCTGAACGGTACAGAGCCAAATTTTTATTTTTCATAAAGAAGTAATTATAATTTAAGGAATTTCTGAAGCCTGTAAAAAATCTGTGTGTACAAAATTGATATATAATTTTAAATCTTTAAAATACCACTGGAACACAAAGAACAATGAAACCATACTGACTTTCAAAAAATCCAGAATGTGTGATTTCAGACATTAAGTATTGTAGATAAAAAAACTTCATAGACACTCATTTCTTTAGACATGAAATTAAATATAGCATTATTTCTTGATTCTGTTCTAAAAGCAAAGATGTGAAAAATGCGAGGCACAAAGGATGCAAATAAATCTTATACATCAGATGGCTTCTCTCGAAATCTAGCTGCAACATCAGACAGACATAAGCAAAAGGTGCTAATGAGGTAAAACTGTTGAGCTCCTTAAATTCACAAGAGAGAGACATGAAGATTTTATCTTGCCAAACAATTTCCATATTATGTTATTACCTAAAGCCTCAGTTCCTTCACTAAATCTCATTTTTGTCCTCTCTCAAAATGTATATATACTCTACTTAGCTCCCGATTTTCTAAACCAGATATCTATTGCAGCACTCCATCATTAAACTACTTACATTTTCTTTCCAATGTGATTTAAGTATCAATCTCTTTATATTATAAATGGCACCAAATATTATGATCAATATTTCATGCAAAAGAATATGTCAACTAACCAAATAAAATGGTAAGAATTATCAATTTACCGTAATAAGATTAAATATATATTTTTTGAATTAGTCAAATGAAAGATATCAAAAATCTCTTCTCTATAAAAAGAAAATAAAAATGTTACCTCATTTCTGTTTCAAATATTTGTTTTATGATAATCTTCCAATACAAAACAGAAATATGTATATTTTTTGCCTTGAATCACTTATTGATGACCTATTTCTGGACAATATATTCTAGTAGGATCCCCCTAGCAAGTAAAAGCAAGCAGAATAACAGGATCTTTCAAGATTATAAGCCAAGCAATTCAGCCTTTGTCTGTACAAAGTCCAGGGCACCACAAATACTATTAAAAATGCAAGCCAAGCAGCACTTGACAAGACAGCTTAATAGTTACTGCTTCAGGTGATAATTTCAAAGTATGTGCATAAGCATCTTGCTTCTCTGAATATTCTCAGTTAAGAAGATGGAAACTATAATTTTCTTTGAATTCAGAAACTGTCATGGTGAGATTTTATTTATTTTTCTTTTCAAGTACCCAAAACATAAATGATGGCTCACATTTAATATTTCTAGTGAGCAAATAGAATGAGTTTAATTTAAATAATTATGGCCATAAGCCATTCAGAGAATCACACGGGTAATATATCCATCTCTAATATCTGCTGTCATTGAGACACATATACTAAGAAATTGACAGAAATATTTTATTTTAGGCTGGCTCTCTGAAATAAAACTTTGAATTTTTCTAAGCTTTCTTTCCCCTTTAATATGAAGAGAATATCTTGCTGTCCTCAGCAAAAATCAGGTATGTAAAAAAAAAAAACCAAGAGGATGAAGAGAAAGTAACACTCACCAAGAACTTTAGAATGTGGCAGACGTATTCCTAGACACTTTTACAAATGTCATGTACAGGATATTACAGGAACTTAATAAAAGGCACAGATAGGAATCAATATTTTCTGTTCATTTTTGTTGGATTTTCCATGACTTCATGATTTAATAAAAATATTTGCTGATCCTTCGATTACTAGAAGTTGTGAGCCTGGACATTTTGGAAGTATGGATTGCCGAATGCAATATGATGGCTGTAGCTCTGCTCTTTAGGTCTAGCAATTATTCAGTGCCATCCCCTGAGCCCATGCTTTCCTGTACGTTTATTTCCTCCTTATTGCCCATTCTTTCCCGTTAAGAATAAATAACTGGTTACACAGCTTGGGTTTGCTTGATTTATCTCCCAGATTCTTAGGGTTACTCCTTTTCCCTCAGGGCTCTGAAAATTCCAGGTCAGTTGCGTTCTAAACCCATTGCTGGCCAGGCATCTCACATCAGCCACATTCATCAGAGAAGGGTCGGGGGAAGAAAGAACTTACTTTCATAACCATATGTGTATCATGCAGTTACAATTTTTTTCTACCCAAACCGTTAGGAACTAGTTTCTCCCCATCTGCCTCTCATTGCTCTCTTGGCCTTCTGGTATCAAGCTCCTGCTGTTTCCTACCTTGTTGGCATTGCTCTCATTTCCAGATCACCAGCCTATACATCGTTTTTTCATGAAGAACTTGAAAATACTGACTCATGACACATGGGCTGGACCAGAAATCCCTCTTACATTATGTCCCCAAATTCACAGTAGGAAGCATCATGTGAACAAAGACAATTTTAACCTTTCAAGTTATTAGGGGTGCCCATTATCTAGTTCTGTTTTCATTATTATGTTTCTATTTATCTTGATTCTATATCGAGAGTGATCTATTGAGGCTAAGGTGCAACAGTAATAAACTTTGGAGTAGACACCTGAAAAAAAAAAATGCCACTGTATGGGTCTTGTATAGAAGAAAAGTACAAGCCTGAAGCCCTAGTTTTAGTCCCAGCTCTTATAATATCTAGATATATAAGCTGAGATCCAATCTCTGGCATAAGAACTATGCAACTCTGTAATGAGAATGAAAGCTCTCTATCCTAGGCATCTAATATTCAATAAAGAACATCACAAAGAGCCTTAAAAGAGCCAGTCCTATTGTTCATTTTAGAAATAAGAAATTGAAGACCAGACCAAAAAAAGGATTTACTCAAGTTCACACAAGACCAAGCTGACTACCTGGGCATCTCCTCTGCCCATATCTTCCTTTGTCTTCTTGTCAGCATGTCTCTGCCTCAAAGGGTGGATTTGTGCATGGGATTCCTTGATTCGTTGCATTAATTGCTACCCAACATTTTTTCCAGGCATCGTGTAACCATCAATAAGTCTTTTTTTTCTTTTGCTATATATTTTAGTACTCAACCCCAATATGAGGGAGAGGCATGCATGATTTTCTTATCATCAACTATATCTTAGAGTCTGATACAACAGGGCACAGAGTAGGGCACTTGATATACATTTTATAATGAATGAATTAATATCAAACATATACATATAACTTCTTAATTCAGAGATCCCACTAATTTGGAATAATTCAAACATATTGAATAAATAGTTAAATGTTTTGTGCTATATTTAAAACAAGAAAATACATTTTCTTCTTTGTAAATCGTCAGAATTTTATAAGAGCAAATTAGAAAGGTTTATAAAAGCAGATTAAAAATTAGTTTGGTAATTTTTAATTAAAAACACTAGGTATCTATTAAAAGAGATTGTCTTATTTCCATTGTTGATACAATTTTTATGAGTTTAGTTTTGCCTATTAACCTGTTGAATGATTTTTCACTAGCATTACATTTTACTAATTGTAACTGATAACTAAGTTTATTTTATTTGTGAGCCTATGTTTTCAAAATAAGTTTTTATTTTGTCACTCAGTAGTCTTCTTCACCATTCTGTGTAAATCAAAAGCCCAGAATATAGCATATCGGTTCAAGGAACTATGGACATATTTCATATTTCAGTCAAATAATATTAGGACCATCTTAGGGATTTCCTTTGCAGAATTACATAAAAATCTGGCAATGAATCAATTTCCTGCAGCTTTACTCTGACATGACCAAAGCATAACTTTCTAGGAAGACCTTGTTTATCACCTAACTGCCTCTCTAAATACAGGGAAAGCTGTTCTTCATGCTTTGAGTCACATATTTTAAATATAATATCTTCTCAAGTTCCTCAAAACTAAATAAAATATAGGTTTTAAATTTAAAATATTTGTATATATCATTTATTGTGATTTTCATTGTGCAAATGTGTGTGGTATGTTTTGTTTCACACACTATGTTTTGCTAACTTTACTGAAGATATTCTGATTTCAAATTACTAACTCACTGATGTCTTTTTTAAAGATATAAACCTAAGACCTAAAACCATAAAAACCCTAGAAGAAAACCTAGGCAATACCATTCAGGACATAGGCATGGGCAAAGAATTCATAACTAAAACACCAAAATCAATGGCAACAAAAGCCCCAAATTGACAAATGAGATATAATTAAAGAGCTTATGCACAGCAAAAGAAACTATCATCGGAGTGAACAGGCAACCTACAGAATGGGAGAAAATTTCTCAAATCTACCCATCTGACAAAGGGCTAATATCCAGAATCTACCCCCCAAAAAATACAAAAACAAACAACCAAACAAACAAACAAAAAAACATCAAAAAGTGGGCAAAGGATACGAACAGACACTTCTCAAAAGAAGACATTTATGCAGCCAACAAATATGCGAAAAAAAGCTCATCATCACTTGTCATTAGAGAAATGCAAATCAAAACCACAGTGAGATACCATCTCATGCCAGTTACAATGGCGATCATTAAAAAGTCAGGAAACCACAGATGCTGGAGAGGGTGTGGAGAAATAGGAACACTTTTACACTGTTGGTGGGAGTGTAAATTAGTTCAATCATTATGGAAAACACTGTGGCAATTCCTCAAGGATCTAGAACCTGAAATACCATTTGACCCAGCAATCCCATTACTGAGTATATATCCAAAGGATTCTAAATCATTCTATTATAAAGACACATGCACATGCATGTTTACTGCAGCACTGATCACAATAACAAAGACATGGAAGCATCCGAAATGCCCATCAATGTTAGACTGGATAAAGAAATGGTCACATATATACACCATGAAATACTATGCAGCCATAATAAACGATGAGTTCATGTCCTTTTCAGGGACGTGGATGAAGCCAGGGAGTGGGCGGCTAGGGGAGGGATAGCATTAGGAAAACTACCTAATGTAGATGATGGGTTGATGGGTACAGCAAATCACCATGGCACGTGTATTACCTGTGTAACAAACCTGCACGTTCTGCACATGTATCCCAGAGCTTAAAGTATTTTAAAAAAGCAGTACCACCCCATGATTTTAGAAAGTGCCTGGCGCCTGTAATCCCAGCACTTTGGGAGGCTGAGGTAGGTGGATCACGGAGGTCAGGAGATCGAGACCATCCTGACTAATACGGTGAAACCCTGCCTCTACTAAAAATACAAAAAATTAGCCGGGCGTGGTGGTGGGCACCTGTAGTCCTAGCTACTTGGGAGGCTGAGGCAGGAGAATGGCATGAACCCATGAGGCGGAGCCTGCAGTGAGCCGAGATTGCGCCACTGCACCCCAGCTTGGGCGACAGAGCGAGACTCCATCTCAAAAAAAAAGAAAAAAAGAAAAAAGAAAATGCCTGGGAACAGTTTTACTACACACTAAAATTTGAAATTCAGACACTGGCTTCCCAAATGCTCAAACAATAAAGAGTCAAATAAAAGTGCAAACTTCATCTTGGGTTATAATCCTTTGAAAGATATTGTGTGCTAATTTAAAGGTGATCCTGGAAGAAGAGTTTAAATATATAGATCAATTTTAGATCAATTTTCCTGTTATGCAATGCATGCATGACATAATTATACTGCAGAATAAACTGCATCTTTTTGCAGATGAGTAAACTGAGGCCACAAACAACTGGCATACTAATTAGAGCCAAATTAATGTCTACAATTAGAAATCTGTGATTATAAATTATTTTTTCTCTTTTTTAGGGGTTAAAATTACTATGCATAAAATATAAGGCCACTCGAGGTCATTTTAATGAACGAAAGATTCATTACCTAATGAACTAGGTATTTACGTTTTCAAAAGACAAAATTATGTGCCCTTGTTGTAGAATTATAGCTTCCATCCTCCTTGTTCACTTTCCTTATTTTGGATCAAGAAAAAAATGGGCAATCCATTGGGCAACAGAAGCATCTCTATTTTTACATATAACAACAAGAAAAATGTGGTTTTAAAAGAATAAAACATGTAGCACAGTTTCTGTTTTAGAAATTCAAATTCTCTAATAGCTTTGATTCTTTAGAAAATAAATATGACAAAATATATCAACTTTCAGCAAAAATCATTTGAATCAAAACCTTGTTATATTTCCTCAATATTATGTTAGTGGGAAAAAAAGACTTGCATCAAGTAGGAGTTTGAGTTGTTCAAAACATCTTTAAAATTCATAAGTATGATGCAGCAGTATTGCTAGAAATGACTCTATTAATTTTCTGTGTATGAAATAAAACTGAAGTTGATTACTTTATTGCCTGTGGAATAGTACAAATATTTATGAGCTCAAATTCAATTCATAATACAAATGAAATCACTTGAGAAACACAGAGATTAAAACTTTCAGGTTAATATTAATCTTTTTGCAGCAAAATTCACAGACAATTGAGCATCTATTTTCAACAGTAAATGTGAATGGCAAGCTAGATATTTTTTTTTCAACCTGGAGGAAAAAAATCAGTTTTTTTTTCATTCAATGTTGTCATTGTATTTTTTCAAAAACGTATGGATCCTTTCCTCATTAATTCCTTTAACAATTATCCAAGTGCAGAAGCAATAAATGGAAGGATGGAAAAATCAAAAGTAGCATATCAGATAAAATACACACAATTAGAACAGTTTATGATTTAATCAAGAAAAGTATTTCTTAGTTAAATATCATGATGAACATAATATGCAAACAAAAAAAACCCAAAAAGCATATATATAGACTGATTATGTATTTATTGCTATTCTACTTTTAATAAGAGATATTAAACAGTTTCTCATTATATAAAATGGTCAAAGATGTCATAAACACTTCAAATTTTAAAATAAGGCATTCAAAAAGACATATGAACTCATATGTTCATTGCAGCACTATTCACAACAGCAAAGACAAGGAATCAACCAAGATGCCGATCAACAGCGAACAGGATTAAAAAATGTGGTAAATATAGACTATGGAATAGTCTATATTGGAATAGTCTAATAGTCTATATATGGAATAGTCTAATACACAGCCATTAAAAAGAATGAGATCCTGTCCTTTGCAGCAACATGGATGCAGTTGGAGGCCATCATCCTAAGCAAACTAACACAGAAACAGAAATCCAAATACTGCATGTTCTCATTTAAACACTGAATACACAGGGACACAAAGACAGGAACAACAGACACTAAGGACTGCTTGACAGAGGAGTGTGTGTGGCGGTATGGGTTGGAAGGCTGCCTATCTGGTACTATGCTCACTATCTGAGTGACTGAATCATCTATACACCAAGGCTGTGTGACATGCAGTTTCCCCATGTAACAAACCTACACATGTGCCCCGAGAACCTAAAATAAAAATGGAAGAATAAACAAATTAATTAATTAATTAATTAAAAAAATAAAATGGGATATTTTTCCTTGAAAAATTTACTAATAAGAACAAATGCAAACTATCAGTCAATAATAATTTTAAAAGAATGAGCAAACTAGGTAACCATGCCTGAAATTAACAAATTAATAAACTGAATAAAATCTTAAATGATCTCATTATTGTTTTATAAAAAGCAACCCTATTATATAGGGTACATGTGATCTAATTTGTCAGTAATGAGTGCCATGAGTTATAATTTTAAAAGATGCAAATAACAAATAGGTTTATAAACCACTGATCTAGTTTAGTTCCATTATGGTACCACTGTATACGGAGACACCTTCATACTTAGGCGATGGTAGCCTCCCACTATGTATTTTTCATCATGCTATGCCAAGAGAAGATTAGGCCAACATTTAATATCATGTAACTGTAGCAACAGAAATAAACTTTTGTGTACTATTATGAAGGTTTACATAGTTGGTGAGTTTATATCTTTCTTAAGAGTGATTGCAATCTCAATTATATATTATTTAAGATGGAGTACAAATTTACCATGTAGATTTTAAGGTATTTCGTGTTTCAGGACTTCAAATGACAAACACATACATGCACACATGCGCACACACCCACGATTAAGAATTCCTTTGCAACAGTCATTGTGAGACATTAGAGATGGTCCTTTTAGTGATATTTCAATATATTTCAGTATATATTTCAATATATTTCAGTATATTCTCAGTAAGATGTAAATTGAAAAGTAACATAATTGGTACTCTTTAATATAAATATTGCACTGTCCTGTTATAGATAGCTGTGAATTCTGTGGGGAAGCCTTATTTTCAAAGCAGAATGAAAGTTCCAGTAAGTAAGGGAAAAGAAACTATTTCACTTGGGATTCAGCTTAATGAAAATAAAGTAGATTAGCCTTTGGTGCACTTAATGTTTCAGGCAAAATAAATACAATTACACCCTTGTTGTTCTGGCAAAAAAAAAAAAAAAAAAAAAAAAAAGGTTTCAGTAAACCATGTGCAACTCTTGATTATATATCCACTCTATAAAATATATCCGAAAATATAATGCTGCCTGTGCTCTCTGTTCTTTTTTCAGTCCTCATTTTTCAGTAGATAATATTATGCTTCTGATGCAAGCTTTGACAACAGCACCCATAAATCAATTCTATATCTCACATTAATCATGTTCTTGTAATCAGTGGCTATTCAACACAAATTTCCATCTCATTTTTTTTTTGTTGGAAAACAGCCACATTAGGGCTGTTAGCTTTCTCAAACGTAAGTGGCTATATTGCCATAATACATAATAAAGTGCACTCCAGCCACTTGCCATAGCAGTATTAAAGACATTCTATAGAAATTGAGGCTATCCAGGAGGATGGCGTGAACCTGGCAGGCGGAGTTTGCAGTGAGCCGAGATCAGGCCACTGCACTCCAGCCTGGGCGATAGAGCGAGACCCTGTCTCAAAAAAAAAAAAAAAAAAAAAAAAAAAAGGAAAGAAAAGAAAAGAAATTGAGGCCATCTACTGTCAGTACGTTGTCCAGTCAGTAGCTGTCATTTCCATAGAGAATGGCTTTATTTTTAATTTTTTAAAACAGATTTAGGAGGTATAAGTGCTCCTTTGTTGCATGGATATACTGCATAGTGGTGAAGTCTGGGTCTTTTGTGTAACCATCACCAGAATAGTTACCCATTAAGTAATTTCTTAATGTTAATGGTAACATTGTGGCCCATTAAGTAATTTCTCACCCCTCATCCCCCTCCCACCCTCTCACCTTGCCGAGTTTCCAAAACTTATTATTCCACTCTCTATATCCGTGAGTACACATTATTTAGCTACCACTTATAAGTGGGAACGTCTGGAATTTGACTGTTTCTGAACTGTTTCACTTATGATAATGGCCTCTAGTCCCATTCATGTTTCTGCAAAAGACATTACTTCATTCTTCTTTATTATTGAGTAATATTTCACTGAATATATATGCCACATTTTCTTTATCCAATCATCCTTTGATGAACACTTAGGTTAATTCTATATCTCAGCTATTGGGAATAGTGCGGTGAGAAACATAGAGGTACAAGAATATTCTTGATGCAATGATTTATTTTCCTTGTGTGTTTTCTTTTGCAAAATATCTGTTCATATCTGTTCACTTTTTAATAAGGTTATTTGTGTTGTTTGGGGGTTGTTATTGTTTCTGTTCCTTGTACATTCTGGATATTAGTCCTTTGTCAGACACATAATTTGCAAATTTTTTTTCCATTCTTCAAGTTGTCTATTCAGTCTGATGATTATTGATTTATTTTGCTGTGCTGAAGCTTTTTAGTTTAAATAAGTTCCATTTATCATTTTTGTTTTTGTTGCATTTGTTTTTGAGGTCTTAATCATGCATACATCAACTAGGCCAATGTCCAGAAGAGCTTTCCATGGTTTTGTTTAGGATTTTATAGTTTCAGGTCATACATTTAAATCTATAATCCATCTTGGGTCCATTTTCATAGACAGTGGAAAATAGGGGTCCAATTTCATTTTTCTGCGTATAGCAATCCAATTTTCCCAGTACCATTTATTGAATAGGGTGTCCTAATCTCAGTATATGTTTTCGTCAACAATGTCAAAGATCAGTTGGCTGTAGGTCTGTAGCTTTATTTCTGGGACTCTATTCTGTTCTACTGATCTATCTGTCTATTTTTATGCCAGTACCATGCTGTTTTGGTTATTACATACTTGTAGTATAATTTGAAGTTAGGTAATGTGATGCCTCCAGCTTTATTCTTTTTGCTTAGAATTCCTTTGACAATTTGGGCTCTTTTGAGAGGTCATACAAACTATATAATTTTTTGTCTAATTCTGTGAAAAATAGTGTTGATATTTTTTATAGGAATTGCATTGAATCTGCAGATTGCTTTGGGCAGTATGGTCATTTTAACTGTATTGATTCTTCCAATCCATGAGAATGGGATGATCTTCAATTTGTTTGTGTCGTCTGTGGTTTATTTCATCAGTGTTCTGTAGTTTTCCTTGTAGAGTTGTTTTTAGCCACTTAGTTAAATATATTAAGAATTCCAGTGCTTCTCTATTTGAGATAGAAGTAAATGAACAGCCATATGTCTATTGCAAATTCCTCCTCCTGAATTTTGTTAAGCTTGTGTCTGGCCAAAAAGTTAATATCAACCAAAAGCATACTTTTGAATAAATGTATACTTCACTTATGGAAGTTTAAAATGTTTAGTGATAGCTCTCCAATGACAATTCTAAATATTTAGTGTTTATGTTTTTTGATCATTAATTGAATGCAAATTTAATTCTGACCAACATTAGACCATAGAAGTTTACAATAGGGATTGACTATCTGAAGACAGTGATTGATCAACATTTACAGAATTTTTTTATCTATCAACAATCGATATATTTTGTTGTACTTTAATATTTTACTTGAGAATTACTATAAAAACAGATGTTTCTACGAATGCCAAGAATTCTAGAAACATATGATATATTTACAGATTTAGTGAAGTTGAAACATTAAAAAAATTAAGTCTTTACATTTATTATTCCTACTGGCATCTTCTGTCAACTTGTTCCTTGTCTCACTATATTGTCCCTTAATTATTTTGAGGCCTGTTGCTTAGGTTATCAATCACAGATGGGAATAGTAAAATTAATTTTTCAGTGTGATTTTAGCCTTAATATTAAAACAAGCTGTTAACTGCCTTTTTCTCTGCTTATCAACAAAATCCCTTTTGCCAATGTATTCTCATAACAGAAAACATACATAGAGCAAATGCAGATAACCAGTAAATCTAGTTATAGTAAAGAAACAGAATGTTTTAACATAATATCTTAGATATTATTTCATACTTTTACATCTATTTGTATATGAGCAAACTGAACTCTTGATATGATAAAGAAGCTATGCATAGAAGGTAAATGTCCCTGACCTCCCTTTATTATTCTGTTTGCTGTATCTGATAGTTTGTCAGCTATGTAAGTCCATCCTTTAGCAAAGATGGATTAGAGGGCTCCTGGATATCACAAGCTCTTAATAATATTTCTTCACCCTACTTTGGCTATTTATGCTAAATATAGGCTAATGCTTCATACATTTAACTGACTGTTTATTAGGAGAAAACCTGGCAGAAATTGAATCAAGTGATATAAAGGCAATAGGGAAGAAGTACTCTTCTATGCTCCTGCTGGGAGTATATATTAGTAGCCAGCTTTGGGAAGTGTTTGGAAATATATGGTGCATTTAAAAGTGTTTTAAACCTGGGATCTTTACATGTTTCTAAAGATACATATGCCAAAGTAAGTCTGAAACACTGTAATAATCAAAAAGAAAGTACTAATGTCATCAACAATAGAAATAAATGTGTTATATTCATGCTATAAATCATCATACAAGAGTTAATAGTAATTGTTATATGGAGTTTACAAGTATATAATAAAGAAAAATGTAAAATTTAGAAAACAGCAAAATATACTTTACAAAGAATGCAATTATGCAAAATTGTGTTTTATTACATTCATAACAAAGTGATAAAGTATAAAATGAACTGGAAAAATACACTAAATTCATTATCAGAAGCTTATAGATCTCTAGGAAAAATAAAGTATATCACATTAACATATATGTAATGAGAGTCTCAAAAGAAGGAGTAAGAGAAAAAAATGGCAGGTACAATAGTTGATTAAATAGCAAATATTTTACAAATTTGATTAAAAAAACTTAGGTAGAAATACAAAATGCCTGCTGAAACCAATTGGGGTACATACAAAAGTTCATGCCTAGATACTTGAACCTGATAAAAGCTAAAACATTTTTGAAAATTTTGAAAGCAGCAAGAGGAAATCAACTCAGTAGAGAGGAACAAGAATACGACAATAAGCTGACACCACAGATGAAACAATGAAGGCCAGAAGAAAGTAGAATGACATAGTCAAAGTGCTAGAAAAACAATACTATCAACCAATAATTCTATATCTAGCAAACCTACCTTCCAAATGAAAGATCACTCAAAACTCACAGTAAAACATATAAAACACAAATCGCTGAGAAAGTACAGAAAATACATGAAAAGACAATACTGAAAAGTGTATAAATATGGGAAATATGCTTATGAAATGATGCTAAATGTCATTAGCCATCAGGGAAACTCAAATTAAAGCTCCAATGAGATGTCACTATACCCCTATTTGAAATGAATAAAAAATCATTTTTAATAGTGACAACAACCAATGCTGATGAGAAAGTGAAGAAACTGGATTACCTATATATTGCTGGTGGAAACATAAAATGGTACAGGCACATGGAAAACAGGAAATTTCATATTAAATTAAATCTGAAATTGCCATTAAAAGGAGCAATTTCACTCTTCAACATCTATACCTGGTAAATAACAACTTACGTCCACAGAAATACCTGTACATGAATGTTCATAGCAGTTTTGTTTATGGTAGCCGAAAACTGGAATCAGCCTATGTGACCTTCAGTGAGCAAACGGTTAAACAAACTGTAGTACATTATATATCATGGAATATGACTCAACAATAAAAAGAAACAAACTATTGATAAAAGAAGGAACTGATGAATCTCCAGGGAATTATGCTGAGTGAGAAAAATCATACACAAAACGTTAATACTTTATGACTCAATTTTTATAATATTTTTAAAATAAAATTTTAGAAGTGGAGAAGAGCTGAGTAGTTACCAAAAGTTAGATCTGAGGATGAGGGAAGAAGTAAACAAGAAATATATGAGAGTGGTCATAAAAGGATGACATGAAAGATCTTGTGGCATTGTCTCTGTTTGGTATCATACAGGTGGTGACTACACAAACTTACACAGATGATGAATTGTACAGACTTAATGCATACACACACACACACACACACACAGAGAGAGAGAGAGAGAGAGAAGAGCATTAAGAGAAGGGAGAATTGAGATATACAGGATGAAAGATCAGGAGAAGTTGTTACATAATTAATGATCAATAAAAACAAAAATTATAATTCAGATTTACCTGACTTCAAAGCTCATATTTTAACTCACTACACCATGATGCTTCACAAAATAAGATAAAGAGTACGGGAAAACAGTCATTCTGAGGCAGACTAATGAATGGAGTAAATGAAGCCTCTTTGATATTCTTTCAAAGGCACATTCATTTTTTTATTCCCCAAATTCTACTCTGCATTTATTTCTCTATACTTTGAATTAAAACTTAAGTACTTATTAAAGTAATATTGCTTAAATTATTTACTATACAACTATAATCTCACTAAATATTTCATAGAAAACAAATGTTCTTTAGGGAAACAACAATGAAGCTCTTCCTGGTTTATCTATTTGCAAGATATTAAGTTGAAATCTTTGTGAACTCTGAATATCTGTAAAGTAAATCTGCATAGTATGCAATATGTATAGAAAAGCGATACAGTAAATTATACTATTTGGTTTTATATAATATTTCCCAAACTTGTATTGTGGGATAACTCTTTTGCTAATAACACACATTTACATTTTTCTGTACATCTCCATATTTGGAGAAATTCTAAGTTATGACAGTGGCTGACAGCTGCTAAGAGACCACACTTATTCTACTAAGTGTGGTCATTTAGTGAAATACCATATCATATTATCTTAAATCCTGTTTACTCCTCTTACATGCATTTTTCATTGCACCTGATTTATGCTACATTGTCAGTGTACACATTTGTATCCCCCAATGGATTCATTCTCTTGCCCCAATTTTGTCATTGGGGCAAACCTGTGATCAATTGTTGGTGTATCGCCCTCTCCATCACCAGTATTATGTCTAGGGAACTGGATATATTTAATACCTGTTGGCTGAATTTATGCATGTAAAAATGAAAGAATGAATGAATAGATGAATTAATGAAAATGCCAACAGAGATTTTCTTTACTTTTATTGCTTTACTGGTAGTGTACTGGGATCTACAGCAGGGAAACAGAAAGACCTTTTGAATAACAATTACTTATCCCTCCTTTTCCTAGAAGTAATTTGGTCAAAGAACACTTGGCATGTCAACTCTGAAATGTTGCCAGCCTTTTGGTCTGGCCACTATTTTTTTCTTCTCAATAATAACCGCCACTAGAAGAATAGTAAAGAAAGAAGGAAAGTTAAACTCAATTCTGTCACATGTTTTTAAAAGTTGACAGCTCCAGGGAAGGTTTTATAGTGAAGAGAACTGAATCTAGTTGGAAAAGGGTACTACTTGAATCACTGTGAATTTCATTTATCTGCGTATCTCTATTGCTAATTATCACTAGGAAGTGACAGTTGGCAAGCCCATGGAGGTCTCAGAAGATTATAAAATTCTATTAAATCATCACAAATGTTTCAATATAACATTTAAAAGCTTCAGCTCTTCATATAAATAAAAGTAGGGTTTATTATCATGTGAGATTGAGGCTTGATCTAACCAGTATTTTTTCTTCTCCTCATATAAAATAGAATGTTAAAATTATTTGATGGTGTCTGAAATTCCTATCTTGCCAGGGAACAAGACCTAATTAGTTGGGCTAAATGTAAAGTTCAAACACTGGGACACAGATTGTCTTCCACTTACCCCCAGAGAAGGAGAACAAGAGCCCCAATGACCCCAGTTAACACATGCCAATTCACTTGGTCCAAATGAATACAGTAAATTAGAAAACTAAATACTAAAGTTTCTTTGATATATACCTGATAAGCTGTAGAATTTCATTAATTCTTTGATTATAATTACCACCCTTTTAACATGTAAATGGTATCAAAAGACAATTACTAGAAATTTAATTAATATAAAATGTAACAAAGCATATAATTATTGAAAAATTTTTAAAAGAAAAGAAAAAATTTTACATCTCAATATTCATAGTTAAATTTCTGCTTTAATTGAAAATATCAGTGTCTCTTTAATTAATTAGTTTTCACAAGAATTTAGAGCCATGTTTTAGATCTGATCACTCTACAGGATGATCAAGGTACAAACACTTTTTTTGAGAATCTTCCCCTAAGTAGTTACTTTATTGCTTTATACAACCTTATTGCTGACAGAGTTCATTTCTGCAATGAATTTTACAGTAATACTAACATGCCCCAAATATGCTGGTTTGTGTTTTTCTTATATCTGGTGACAAAGTATAAACCTGAATTTTTTAGAAGATAATTGTATTTATAATTCTGTTAAGTTCCCATTGGAGACATTCCATTCATAACTATAGAGAGCCAATAAATGAGTAAAATACATCCTTGTCCTCATCAGAGAAGTCAGTTACAGAAAAGGCCATAAAAGAACAAACTAATTGGTTGGGCGCGGTGGCTCACGCCTGTAATCCCAGCACTTTGGGAGGCCGAGGCGGGTAGATGATTTGAGGTCAGGAGTTTGAGACCAGCCTGGCCAAAATGGTGAAACCCCGTCTCTATAGAAAACACAAAAATTAGCCGGGCATGGTGGCGGGCACCTGTAATCCCAGCTCCTCAGGAGGCTGAGGCAGGAGAACCACTTGAGCACAGAGGTTGCAGTGAGCAGAGATCGCGGCACTGCACTCCAGCCTGGAAGACAGAGTGAGACTCCGTCCAAAAAAAAAGAATAAACAAATTACATTTACAATCAGCTGGATGTTTACATTTGTACACTTATTGATAACACATTACTTCATAGACATTTGCACAATCTATAATAAACAATTTAATATTCCCTACATAATTGAAAAACTATCTCTAACAGACAATGAATTATATTTGAGAAGTTAAGATTTTTCAGATTTTCAAAAACTAGTATTAGATATGTATACATAGGCATACACATACATTTAGGCATTTTTAAAAATATGGACTTTTTTTGAAGAAAGACATTAAATGAGGAACTTGGGATGTTTAATAATGGATATAAAGTTTTATTCAACTTAGAATCAGTAACCATAAGGAATATATAACTACAAAACCTGTATATTGACATTAAACAATTAAATTTGATTTATGCAGCATGGTTTTAAAAAAGTATCACTAAATGAAAAATGAGTAAGGACTGGTGTACTTTTTTTCTCTTTAAACCATCTTAACTCATTTTCTTCTTCAGCTAAAATAACTTCAGGCTGACAGAATTAAACATTCAGCAAGAGAAATACTGAGTCTCATTAATTATTATATATATATGCCATATTTTCCTAAGTATCTATGTGCACAGAATTTCCATTCAACTTAATGAAGTTATACTTACATAAAAATACATACATGTCCAGAAAAATTAGCTTAGAATTTTTACATGTAAAATCTACTGTTTTTCTCTTTTTCCTTATATTTCTTTCTAAAACACTTATTCATAACAGTATATCTTCAATATTTTGTTTTAATTGATAATAATATTATAAAGTTTCTCCTTTTTTCATCCCTATGCTCAATTTGAATGACCCAGAACAGAGTTTTAAACACTAGTTTAATCATCAATAGTATCACAACCATCTCTGGTGTGTGTTAAAGAGCAAATTCTTTGGAATCTACACCAAACTACACCAGATCTACAGAATATTTGGACCCAGGTATATATATATATATTTTAAATATATGATAGTAATAACTGTTTAAAATTTATCGAGAATGAAGTATGTGCCTAGAACTTTCCTAAACATTGTATATATTTTAACACAAGTTATCACCAAAACAATCCAAAGAAGAAGCTATTATTATATCTGGGAAAACTAGGCAAGTTAATAAGTTTTGGAGCTATGATCTGCCAGCTTCACTTCAGAATCCTGGCTCTTGACTTCTTGTGATGCACACTGTTTCTATTTGATGAGTCTAACATCTAGCCAGATTCCTATAAAAAATGTCTTAACACCAATCCAATAAATGTGATGACATAGTACACTCAATTTAAGATATTTGAACTGTGGCAATTTTAAAATTAAATGAAAATGTATTTGAGAGAAGGGGGAAATATACATATACATATTCACATTTTCAGCAAAATAATTGAGTCGTCAGTGAATATTTGTTGAGTTGATTCTTCTTTTCACATTCTTTAAACAGAAATTTACTAAAACTATCTGCACTAAGAAAACATTATAGAAGTTCAAAATGATATTTCAGTTCTTGAAAGGTTATATATTTATTGTTGTGAAATAAAGGCAGATCATGGTCTTGGTTGAAGTTTTGTTTGGCTAAGCTTATGCTAAAACAGAAAAGACATTAAGATTTTTCTGGAACAAAGAAAATGGAAAGAAATGTATTCAGAAAACATCCGGTAACTTAAAGAATCAGATAATGGATTTGCGTAAATTTCCCATATGCTTTTTCCATATGTGAGAAAAAGTGGAAAACTGCAAGTGGTATGGCCTTTCCTTCTCAGAGATAGGAGGAAAAGAAAGTGAGGACTGAACATTCAGAGTTGCATGCTTCAATACTTCCAGGTATATAATCAGACATTTATATGTATCTCTATGGACCAAGTTACCATTTTTTTCCATGATACACTGAAATTCATTAGAAAAAATAAATTGAGTAATTGCTAACCTCAGATATGGTCTTGGGAAAGTGATTCTCCCCTTAATAAGGATAAAACCTAGTTTGAATAATGAACACTGCAGGGATACTTAGCAAGGTTAAACAGAATAAGATGAAATAAAATCATTGAGAAGCATCACTTGTTTACACAAATTGCCTCATTCTTTACATATGCCTGTTTTGACAATATGAACCAGCTGGAGGATACCTAGACCAGAAGCAGCATATGTCACTGTGGCCAGAAGTGGGATGGAGCCAAAAATGTACTGGCAAAGTGACTTTCACTAGACTACAATCCTTTTGAATATGGAGATAATAAGATACCCATATTTGATTCTCTAATGGCAAATAGTCATTAGCACATAGTAAGTACATAATAATTTTTATGAATTAATATTAAAGCCTGATTTCTCATCAAATTATGAGCAGCAGAAAGTTTCTCTCATCTCTCCATTTACAATGTATATAGTACTTTGTACAAAGCTTGCTTATAATAAATGTTTTGTAGAACAAATAAATGAAGATACCAACATCAAAGTAAGGTGTGTTCAGAAATAACAGTCCAGGAGAAACATTAATATACAGAATCAGAAATATAGTCAGGTGCCCAGGGACAAAGACACGAGTCCAAATGTTGGGTTATTTTCAGAAAACTGTTCCACTGGGTTCTAGCAAGTGCTCTTTGTATTAGGGGTTGAGGCATGTTTTTGGATTTAATCCTGGGAATATTCTGGGTGTCTACTACTAGGTTGTATACGTCTGCATCCCTACGTATGTATGTCTGTGTGTCTGTATGTGAATGTATTTCTGAGTATGTTAAGAGATTTCTGAAAACAAAGGAAAGCTGCATTCGTCATGAACATTAAGATCAGCACTCTGAGTTCAAAGGAAAGGCTACAGTCCATTAAATTAATCTGAGTACATTTTCACTTAGATTCTATTTTGCTGAAGTTTAAGTAGTATGATTAAAACTTTGAAGAGTATCTTAAATTTAAAATTATTTAGTCAGGCCCAACTTGCTCTGGGAATACTTACATTACTCCCGTGTAACTATATTCTGTTCAGCTTATTTTATTTTCTAGAAAAGTAACTTTTCTGTTGTTTAGAATCAACTCTAAACAGTATTTGATTTGGTGTTCTCTTCCAAAGTGAACTGTAAACTTATTATAGTTTTTGAATAAATCTTCCAACTAGTGTCTGGATAGATAAACTGAGTTAGAAATAATGGTAAACTCATTGCACCATAAGAGCTTTTCTTGAAAAACAGTTACACTTCAGCTTATTTCATATATGACACTAGGTGAGTTCACCAAAGTATGTTCAAGGCATAGGCAACACGGCAGATTTGAAAAAAAAAATTAGAAAATAATTGAAGCGTTCTTGCCTTTAAATGAAGATAAAATGTTTTGTAATTCCCAAATGTTAGCCAATGGACCATGACAAAGTATTCACTAATTCTTTAAAAACTGAAAATAAATGTAGTAGTATTTCACAAAACCAAATTTGTTCAATTTAATGGCTTACTCTTTATTTAGGGAATATATGCCAATTTTTGGTATTATAATTCTTTTTTTAATGATGTGGTAGTGATAATAGAGGATGGTTTATTGATTCTGACTTAAGGTACCCTTTGAATTTTGTTTTTAAATCAATGGCTGATGATGAACATAACTCCTGTATAATTCTAGGTGATCTTGTTGGGCTTTACCTGTGGAAAAAAAAAAGAAATAAATGCTGTCTCTTAGAAGGGACTTGGTCTGGCTTCCAAGATAAAGTGTGTGGAATCTTTAAACCTCAAGCTCACTTAACTTTAATTTTTAATAAGAACTGAGTGTCTGGCACGTCATAAAGAGACTCAGCAAGGCTGAGAACTGTTAAGCCAGTGTATTAACATTCAACTTTAAGAGCATATATTCATTATATAACAATTTTTATCAACTGCTTTGGATAACATGGGTTTAGGTAGTTTAAGTTTATGAAAAGTTAGCAGTCCCATATTACTTCTTAATAACCTTGTTAAATAACGATTATTTGAAACTTGAAAATCATATCACCACCAAAAAAATCCCACTTTTATTAAGAAAAGATGGGTTAGTACACTATAAATCTCACAAAAGGCTGTCAACATATACAATATATAATTTATATATCTAATATTGTTACTACGGGGATCACATTAAAAATTATAATTGGGGATGTCTGATGCCTATAATTCTTTTGTAACAGTCCCAGAGTCCTGAAACCAAATTCCTGTAAGTGAGGGAAAATCTTTCTTTCAATCTCAACTTCAAATCCATTTATTTGTTCTTTCATTCAACAATTATATTGATTACTCACTATGCTGTGGAGACACAACATTGAAAAAGAAAGAAAATAGTTCTCTTCACATATTATACCTAATACACTATCATAAGAAGTATACAGTATGTGAGAATATAATATAACATATAATATAATAGCATCAGGTTTGTGATAAGTGCTATGAGGAGATACAGTGTTTCTCTTACAGCTTTGCAAGATGGGTATATGAAGCAGGAAGCTTCAGAGTTTTAGAATTCTAGTCATATTCAGAAAAGCCACTGCACAAAGACTGAGTCATTAAAAACGCTGGAGTCAGTGACTTCATAATGACTGCCTGATGGAAACATTTTTGTCTCATGACATAATGGTAACAGATTGTATCTACTAATATGAGTATCATCAAACTTCTGTCATAAAACAAAAATTATTGAGGAATTCACATGAAAGATTATAAGTGATACAGGATATGTGTCTCATTTATGCAAATAAAGGAATTAAATGCTTTAACAATAAACCATGTGTTTTAACAACACTATGGCAAACATTAACAATAAATTTAACAATGAAAATTTAAGGTTTTATCTGACAAAATGACTATATGCCAAGCAAAACTTTAGAAAATGCTAAAAATGTATATATTTGTACAATCAGAAACAAATGAATAATGGACAAAAAACTAATATAAAATTCATGATCTAATAGCTAACTTCACATTCCACTATTACCAATTATGATACAGATCAGAGAATAGGTAAATAAAATCTTGATGGAAATACCAAGACTTATTTATATTTAGAGATTTATGATAATAAAGGTAATAGTAAAATGAAAGAATTATTATGCTTCAGAGAATGTTAGAGAGGATAAGAAAATCATGAGATTTAATAAAAATTTTATGAATTATTTTAAATACAAAAACAATTTCCATGAATCTTGAAAATTTAAAATTTAACACTTTCAGGCATACTTGTCATTATTCAGTATCTTTCATATTAGCGATTCACAAATTCACTGCAGACTGTGGTTGCCACACGTTGATGGATGTGCGACATGCTGCCTACAGACAGGGGCAAGAACTTTTATTTACTGTTACTAAAGGGTGAGTTTTCTTCGGAAATTATCACAAAATAAATCCTATTGTTATAACTCTCAAAATATTTTAATAAATTTGAGGCTTTTTAGGGTACCAACTATTGAAAATCATTCATAAGGAACATTAAAATTCAGTAAACACAATGGTCATTTAAATAAAAATTGCTTTACTTCATCCCCCTCAATTCTCTGACTGAATGTTACAAAACTCTCTATTGGATTTATCCCAGATTCTACCTGGTTACTAGCAAGGATGAATTTCATAATGAAAGCAAAGGAGTCTTGATGTTGACCCAGGAACCAAACTGTTAGGATTCTATTCTCAGCTTCACTTTCCAGCTCTACGACTGTGTACAAGTCATTTTTCTACTGCTCAGATTTCTTACCAATAAAGTGGAAATAATCATTGTGCCTAACTCATGAAATATTTAAGAGATGAGTGTGCTTAGAACAGCTTATGTCACATAGCAAAATAAAAGTGAGTGCTAGCATTAAAAAGATAAATGTATTAAAAATAAAACAACAACCACTTTAGAAAAAATTGTCATTGGCATAGATAAAATGAACACCTCAGATTTCAGTGTTTACTACACAATTATTAAATATAGCACTAATGATGTTTAAGATTTAGATAATAAAGGAAACACTAGACAGTTTAAGTTATCTCATATGATAGAACATATTAAACTTCGTAGAACATAAATTATTTAATATAAAAATATAGAGAGCTATGTTGTAGAACAAATCTATTGAATGGAATAATAGACTGAGATAATAGAAGAGAACGCCAAGTGAAAAGAATTACTGTGCCTCATAGATCTATTTTTTTTTAAACTGCTAGTTTGTCATACCAAAAAAAATGAAATAATTACTTGTTCTTTTTACATAGGTATACAGTAATACACGTCTAAAAAAGGTTTTTGCATCTTACATATGCGCCTCTTTTCACAGGCAGATACAATCATACAGTATGTAATACCAGAGAAAAATTCTCACCTTCTCCAGTCATCAACTGATGCCAGCTATCACATTCAAGAATAAGATATCAAACATTTAAACACTGTTTAATATTTCTCTCATTTCTCCTATGAAGTCAATATTATAATCTTTAGTAAGTTGTAGTAATTGACCTACTTGACCTAATTTGCAAAAGAACATGGAAAAAATGAACTAAAAAATCTCCTTGTCACTGTGGTTGTAGTTATGATAAGAAATAGTCCACAACATAATACTAATTGATTCAGTTTACAATTTAAAATAAATAAAATAAATTTTGGCATCATTCAACTAACACAACCAACTTCCAGATCCCAGTAAGCAGGTGCTTTTGCAGTAATTTTAACATTTATTTAAAGAATGCGCGGCCGGGCGCGGTGGCTCACGCTTGTAATCCCAGCACTTTAGGAGGCCGAGGCGGGAGGATCATGAGGTCAGGAGATCGAGACCACGGTGAAACCCCGTCTCTACTAAAAATACAAAAAAATTATCCGGGTTTGGTGGCGGGCGCCTCTAGTCCCAGCTACTCAGAGAGGCTGAGGCAGGAGAATGACGTGAACCCGGGAGGCGGAGCTTGCAGTGAGCCGAGATCGCGCCACTGCACTCCAGCCTGGGTGACAGAGCGAGACTCCGTCTCAAAAAAAAAAAAAAAATGCACTTTTAAAAAATGTTAATTGAATATCACATATAGCTAAGTCACACTTTGAGTAACAATTTTATATTTAGAAAAAATGGATTATGTAAAACATGGCTTGATATTTAAATTTATCACAAACAATGAAAGAACAAAATGTAATAATTTAATGAAATCACAAAAAATACTTTTGAACTTTTTAGTTGTTATAAGTACTGTAATAGAAGCTTAACACATTGTAGAACACAAGAATTGCTTACTTATGTTTTTCAGAGTCTATAAAAAATATTGCTAATAGCTATTTTCATTATTGTGATCAAATAATTAGGTGTTACTAATTTAAATTCAGAGTTCAAATTTCATTTTGTTGTAAACCTTTATGAGAATTATACTGCTTCACGTATTTAATTCTACAATAATATAATCTCCAGTTGCAGAACTTGGATAAATATTTTTGAACAAATAAATATTTGCTGAATGAGTGCATCTACAACTATATCAAGAAATTAAGTTCAAAATCATGATTTCAAGGTTATATGCCATTATGGCCATTACGTATAGTTTCAAATCAAAGTTGTATGTGGACGATCTACATGCTCACATGTAATACAGTAGATTTAGAGGAAACACATTTTTTTAGAAGACATTTGTTCAATATAACTTTCTGTGGGGTTTTACACAGCTGCCTTCTCTTTTCTACTATGGATCAATAGATGAGATTATATAGATGTATAGTTAAAATATCAGCTAAATAAATTATTTAGTTTCTCACTTATGTAAATTAAAAGGGAATTGATTTCATTTACCCCCTGGAAAAAGGTAGACTTGAAATCCTCTCTAGCCACAGCTTGCAAGTCTAGGTCACTGTGTCTCTGTGATATGAATGTGGAACATGCCTGATCTGGCCATCCAACATACCCAACACTATATATAGGTTATAATATCCAGTGCAGGCTAGCTAGTTGTTATTATTGTGCCTTAGACAAAATTTCCACACATGTACAGAAAAGCAATTCTTAGGCAGTTCTCCATACTTCATTATGATAAAGAGAAAAACTCTTTCTACACTTATTTCTATCACTGCATTCAGAAAGGTTTTAAATGGAGAACCAGCTCATTTGAATTAAAATGTTTCCTAAACTGCATTCTGCTAAACATTTTTCAAGAAGATGTTCCTAAGTATACTGGGTAAAATGTTTCCTGATCAAATAATTTGGAAAAACCTGAATGCCCATTAATATATTAAAAGTTTAGTATAATGCTGCAAGTAGAGAAATCTGTTTAATACCATTTAACTTGATATTTTCTAGACTCCACTTGAGTATAGAACCCCTTTGGCTTAACACATTTATTTTCTGTTTCAGATAATTTTTAGTAAAGTATCACTTTGGGAAATAGTGAGTATCAATTCAGCAACTTCAGTCCTCTAGTTATTCACAACTGTAATGTTTGTCCTGTTTTGTAAAAGCATATGCACTTGATGGAATGTGTAGTTTGAGCAGGAGAGAGAAAGATAAAGACAGAAAGATATCTCATTAGCCATTTCTATGTCTAACCATATTATGCCTTGTTACTCTTTTAGAAAAATAAAAATTAGCAAAATGCCACCTACATTCTCAAACTTCACCAAACCCACACTTCAATTATTCATCTTTATCACCCCAACTAGGACCACAGAAGTAATTTCTTCAGTAGATTTACACAAAGTCTAACTACGAAATAATTCTAGTGTTAATATCTTTGTGCATGTTATAATTGACCATCATGTCAGATTTCAAATCAGTCAAAAAAATAAAAGCATAAACTATGTGTATTAAAAATAATCTTTTTATTAACTGTCCTTTTTTAATAGTTGAGTAAACTGAGCTAAAGTTTGAAATAAATCACAAATTTAACTCAGTATGGACTCAAGTTGTCAGTATTATTTGCTCCTGTTACTCTTGCTGTTTTTATGATGTGGTTTTCATAATTTTATACCACCTGAATTACTGAAAAAAATGGACATCTTTAAGTATATTGAAACACACTGATGATACTTGGCTAATAATATGAAGAATCCCAACTATAAAATCCTGTAGTTTATTATTTTTCACAGCTATGTCATAAATCTTCCATCTGAAAATGTGGGGAGTCTTCATTTTAACATTTTATTGACTGCTTATATGATACTGTATCCTCATCCCCATTTCTTCTTTCAAAGGACAGCACAATACATGTTAAGTGTCAGGAATGAACTTCAATGTATGAATAATGCTACCAAGAAAATTACTGATGATTGGTTAGTCAGAAAGAACTCTCAATATCTGATGACATGACAGCTACCTTTAACCTTCCAGGATAATGGCATACTGATACCACTTTTGCAACAACATTAAGTTTCCTGATATTAGCCTTGAGATTATATATGTTATTTTGATCATAATAACCTTAATCTATATATTTTAAGGATGTAAAAAATAAACGTTATAAGATGAGATAAATGCAGCATACAGCCACCACTATTAGTTACCTTTAAAAATTTCATTATTCAATCTGGCATCATAATAAAGCAAACAGCAAACTAGAGAAGTTTGTTTAATGAAGTGACTATATTTCAGGATTATACTCATGGTTATGTCTTTAACTGTGCAGATTGGAAGTATTTGTGAATAATCTTGAATTATTTGAATAATTTATAAGCACAGCAGAGCCTGTGTGATTCATTGGCTTATCGCACATTCGCATGTTATAATCAACCAAAGCCCGTGCATGCCCAATACACAAAACTCTCTTAAATTTTTTTTCTAACAGCCTTGGCAGCTGTCCTGTCCTGATACATATACTGTAGAGTAGAATATATGAAGGATTAAGTTCAATGTTCATAAAGTATATGCACACCATTTCCATTATCTGTGTTCTAGATAAAATGCTAAGAAATAAGATGAATTGGAATATATTTGCTCAAGGAGTTCACATTGATAAAATATGTCATCAAATATTTATAATAACATTTGGAAGTGTTAAAATAACATAAATAAATTCCACATAGGAAAAGCAATGTAAACAGACAGTAAAGGTTGTCTTCCTCTTTTGTTTCTATATTTTCATGTCTACAACGTGCTTCTAAGCTAGAGCCAATGTTAGATGCAGCACAGGGACTTTCAGAACCAGGTCGTCAGCAATCACAAGGGTGACTTTCTTAGGCTCTAAGGAAACAATGAGCTAATAGGATGTTATTAGTTTTTTGTCTACTCATAATAACTGGATAGAGGCAGGAGTATAAGATTATTATACAGTCAAAGCATCATAGAGGAACAGAAGTATTTCTGTTATGGAAAAGAATGATGATAAATAAAGACATACAATCAATAGCTGCAATAAAGTCCCAAATATACAAATAGTGGGATAAAATTCATATGTATTGTATGATCAGACTTTAGAAATATAGTGGACATTATATGCTGTAACAACGCATTTTTCTCCAATTTTTGGGAATAAAATATTTCACATTGGTAACTATTTTTATAACTAAGGCAATTTTATATTTATGGAAATACTTCCTCATCAGAATTCCTAAGAGACACTAATTGAGATGAATCCCAGATAGTTTTTTGATACTTTTTTTTCTAAAGCTGCTCTCCTTAACTGTAGCGATGGCTGCCAACATCTACAGCAATGTGTTTAACGCATGATTCCATCTTCTTCCCCCTACCCAGCTAGAGCTGTTTGCATCAGTGATGCACAGGTGAACCAAGTGGAGCCCATTACAATATTTCAATGTGGAATTTGGAATATTTCCAGTCAATGTGAGCTAGTCACTTTAATATAGGAGGGCAAATTTGGAATTGCAGAAAGGGCATGTGCTAAGTGAAGCAAAGAAATCTGGTCTGCAGAGAAGAATGAAAAAATAACTGGTCAGTTACTGTAGGTAGCTTGTCAGACATAAGCATAGCAGAAGAAGCCTCCCTCTATACACACACACACACACACACACACACACTCTCTCTCTCTCTCTCTCACACACACACACACACACACCAGGAATGTCAGGCAACCATCAGGTAATGGTCAGGTGGTTAGTAACTATCTCTCTAAAATAATCATTGGTCACAGCTAGTGCCAGGGAAAGCTAGTCTCTCCATGGAGAGAAAAGACGTGAAACTGGTGATCAGCAGCTTCCCTATGAGATCTCAAGAGTTGGGCGGGTGGGCTCAAGCATGTTCATTATGAGAAGTGATGGAGTTTAACTGGTATATGACCTTGGAGGGACATTCCACTGGCAAGGCAAGAATGCCTGAAGTCAGCATGAGCACAACTCCAGTAAATACACTGTGCATGAGGCCCCTCTCAAGTGGTAGCAGGCCAGTGCATGTGGACAGCCGACTTCAAGGGAAGCCTCAGGGGAGAAGGGATTCAAGACCCAGAAGTATGCCAACATATAAAATGCCAAGTCAAAGGTCATCAGTGCACTCTCTCAGTGATCTCTCAAGTTGCCTGCTTGGCCCTCTTCCACGTGTACTTTATTTCCTTTCATTCCTGCTCTAAAGCTTTTTAATAAATTTCCACTCCTGCTCTAACACTTGCCTCAGACTTTTCTTCTGCCTTAGGTTGCCTCAAATTATTTCTTCTAAGGAGGCAAGCATTGAGGTTGCTGCAGACCTGTACAGATTCGCCGCTGGTAACAGTCAGAAGCAGGAACCAGAGAGAGAAAGCAACCCCTGCCTAGCTGAAGTCATTTTACATTAAATGAAACCAATTGACTTTTGACTAACAGAATAATAAATAATTAAATCAGCTTTATTTGTATGGATAACTCATAAGGTTAGAATATTTCCTGGAAACTGTCCCTGTAAGGATAATATTTTATCTTGTTAATAATTTTTGGATGAAATACTTCCTCTATATCCTGACTGCTTAAGAGAAAAAGCGGAACAACACTTAAGTTGTTTTGAAGATCAATTTTATTATTGAGCACATGCCCATCATTGTACCCCTGCTCTTGGTGAGGGTAAAGTGATGCATACAAAAAGGTTTTCAAAGAGTGTTGTCATAGATTTATGTAAGCCTATCATTAAAAAATCTACAAAATTACAATCCTTTAGTCTGCTTTTGATAAACATTCCCTGCCTTCACTGTGCATTTTCCCTTCTTGCTGTAATTAGTATGCATTCCTGTTTTGATTTGTGAAACTGAATTGTTCATATCAGTGAAAAACAATTAATTGTTTTAGGAAAGTTTATATACATAATACCAAGAAAAGTGCCAGAGTGACTTTTGGTAAAACCATTCAAGGGTTTATTCATAAATTATCTAGATGCTTTATTTAACAAGTGAATATCTTTTCCATCTTTAAGTTTTAACTAAAATATAGTTCAAACATACCGAAGAGAATGATCAAAACATAATGACCTTATAAGTCTATCACAACCACTACCTATCATTTGGTAAGAATAAAAAAGCTTTTTAGTAACTTTCCACTCCTGCTGTAACACTTGCCTCAGACTCTCCTTGGCAACATCACACACTGAGTCCTCAATATGGGTCAGGTATTGTGCTGAACACTGCATCATACTTTCTTGAGGAAGTAATACTTAAGTCAAATCTAAAGGGTAGGACATTAAGCTAGCCAACTGCAGTTGGACATGTACCCTAAAACTTAAAGTATAATAATAATAATAATAATAATAAAAGAGATTAATAAGACTATATTATGGATAAAGGTCATTTTCCAATTTATGAGTTTCTCTATTAATCAGGAAAAGTGTTTTGAGAACTTCTAAAGAAGAAAATATTGGCATTAATTTATATTGATTTTAAATATATAACCAGGGTAAATACAGTGATACTTAATGAACCTAATGAACAAATAATGCATGTATATCTCAAAAACCAAACAGAAACCAAGAACGAGAACAAGAATAATGCCAACATCACACTGAGTCCTCAGTATGGGTCAGGTATCGTGCTAAACACGGCATCACTGACTCATTGCAATCCTTATAACAACCTTGTACAGTAGGTAGTATGATACATAATGTATAGGTGAAGAAACAGAAAGATTAATTTGCTACACATGAGGTAGTAAAGAATTGGATCATATCTGGAATCTAGATTAGTTGATGTCAAGACCTCTATATTAACTATGCTGCCACTAAGGACGCAAATATTTATATACATTAGTAAACTGGATCAAATTCAATGGAGGAGTAGCCCCACTGTTGTGTTTATGTTTGTGCAGGTTGTATATTTCACAACTCTAGGAGACATCATTCAAACCGATGTTTTTTTAATACTTGAGGACAGAAACTGAGTCCGGTTTACCACCGTAATCTCTGTGCTTGGCATAAGCACTGTTGGTAAAAATAAGTTGTAAAGTATTATTGGCTCAGCTTAGTACAATACAAAATAAATAGAAACCCCTAAATCCAAAGGTTGCTATCTTTGTTTCACTGTTCAATTTTCAGCAAAAAAAAAAAAAAATGTGCAGCCTTTTGGTTCCAAACAATCATTTCTTCCTAAAGATTTAAATACCTGATTATCAATCAGTAACTGATATAGGTAATGCAAATTTATATTTGAGGCATAGAGTGATCTGCTAGAGGTGAAGACGAAAAGGTCTTTACAGTAGAACAGTTTACAGTATTCACACAATCGATAACACTATAAATATCTAATTTTCAATGTGTTCAATATACAATAATTGCTATATTGATTCATCCAAAGAAGTATCCACACTTCTGGGTGGTAATGAGAGGTTTCATGTTGTATAACTTGAGCTGTACCTTGAAAAAATGATTATCATTAAGATGGATTTTATGGAGAGTAAGAAGTATTTCAAGTAATTTGTGGAAAACACCAGAAGTAGAAATTTATATGAATCATTTGTAGAGTTAAGATGAAAGAAATGAGCTCATTAGAAGGAAAGTATTGGGGGATATAGGATCACAAAGACAACAATGGCTAGGCTCCAAAGGACCAAAATTTCAGGTTGAGCAGTTTGGGCCGTCATTTTCTCCATTAGTGCAAGCACTGAACAACACAAAAAAGAGAGAGAGAATAAGGCAATGAATAGCAAAAGCCTCAAAAAACTTCAAAAGCAAGAGGAGTCTCTCTTCCCCTGCTGCCTTTAATGGAAATAATCAACAGGAATGCGGGATGATTACAGTATATTTTTTCTCTGTGGGAGAGGGAGATTATGTACTCAGAACCATAAAGCATTTGCTTGCAAAATTAATTCAAATTGACTTGCATGGGAGCACTGTCACAGGAATTGAAAACAGCTGAAGGATGGTAGAAAAAAAGATCATGATAAACACCAATCAAACCACTTGGAAAAAATACCTGGTGATTTGTCCCCAGGGAACTCTGCAAGGCCTAGTTTTATTTAACATTTTCATTAATAAATGGGAAGATGGAAGGAAAAAACAAAACAAAAATAATTATACTCACATACGGAAACTGGTGCAAATATCAATGTCAGGAGATTTTTTTCAAAAGAAAAATAACTTTAGGCCTGGGTTTTGCATGGGCTATATCATTTGGCAGACAACCACTTAGACAGAGACCTACATATCCCTCTATACCTAATGGGGAAAAGGAAAATATTTGGACTCAATATGAGATTGTGGAAATTATACTGGGAAATATGCATCTGGTACAAGTCTGTTAACAGGTACCTCATGTCACAGGAGTAGGTAACAATAACTTGTATATGACTCTATAAATGTCCTGAAACTCTTTGTTCACATGTTTGCTTCCCGCCTGTTTTACAAATAAGTGAAAAAAGCAATCTAAAGAAGAAAAAATCAGAATAATAAACAATTGGATGCAAAACTAGACAAAGTGATAAGTGTGGATAACACAGCTGTACACGTTGTAATCTGGAGCAAAAACATTAGATAGAGGTTGGGATGGAGGGGAGAAAAGATGGATTTCACTGCATGAACTGCTAACGAGGAGGAACAGAGTTTGTCTGGATGTCATACTTTCTTGAGGAAGTAATACTTAAATCTAAAGGGTAGGACATTTAGCTAGCCAATTGCAGTTGGGTTAAAAAGAGATTAATAAGATGATATTATGGATAAAGGTCATTTTCCAATTTATGAGTTTCTCTATTAATTAGGAAAAGTGTTTTGAGAACTTCTAAAGAATAAAATATTGGCATTAATTTATATTGATTTTACATATATAACCAGGGTAAACACAGTGATACCTAATGAAGCTAATGAACAAATAATGCATGTATATCTCAATCGTACTATGCAGGAATATGCTATGACTATTATCAATTCATTTTAAGTGTTTGCATATATCAGACTAAATACAATACTTGTTTTATATACAGAAGCAGAGACGAACATTTTAAAGAACTTTATTCATAATTGCTAAGTTTCCATGTGAGAAATCTAAATGCAAAATGTTTTGTCTTCTATACTTCAGTGTATGCTTAATGACTAGCTTGAGTTCCATAAATTATTTATCTTAATTATTTTACAGATAGGGCATGCTTTTTATTTTTCCAAAAAAATAATGAATACAAAGCTACTTTGGATCAGGCTTGTTCTTCATTATATTGGCATTTGCATTATATATTATAATATCCATTCCCTTTAGAATTATTTTCTATCACTGTTCAAATAAAGAGCTTTTCTATATCCACTAATGTGCTCTTTTTTTTACCCACTTCAGCATTACTTTAATCTTTATTAGCCCCTTCATGCTCAGTGTGGGCTTCTGTGCTAGTCATTATTTTTCCCTTCTTTCAGTAGGAAGCAAAGCCAAAATAAGGTTCTGGCAAAACTCACTGTGATCCTCAACAAAATACGAGATCAGCAGATTTCAAATGCTTCTCCTTATTCTTGCCTTTAATTTGAGGGACAAGGAATTATACACAAAAAACGCACACAAACACAAACATGCACACTATTGTCAAAATCTGAGTACCAGAATGGAAAATGCAGCTTAAGTTTTTCTTGATTCAGGAGAAAACACATAAAACACTAACAATGTATTCACAGTCCATTTTGAGTAAAAACCTGAGTTATTTCCAGCTTCAAAAGTAAGCACAAAGGTTCTCAGTCTCAAAGAAATAACAGAACAAAGCGACAATAAAACAAGAAAAGCCATAAACTCCTGTTTTGAAGTATCTACAATGTAGGGTTATTTTTTCTTTCTCCTCCAGGCACAGAGCAACTTACTTTGTCTCCATTTTAGTACAAATACCACTTAAGTCAATAATCTGAAGTCTTCAAATGAAAAAATGATTATGAATGATCCTAAAAGTTCTTAAGATCAGCATTAGAAAAAAATTTAAAATGATGTTTATATTCTTTATTTGACTGGAGGAAGAAAATAGAGCAAAAATCAAAGCAGAATTAGCAATACAACTGATGCTCAGGGGAATGTAGCGGTTTCCCCATTGTGTGCTAGAGGAAGCAGAGACAACTCAGTGGGGAGAAGACTGGTTCCACCAAAGCAAAGGAGGCAGGTGTATCTTGTGATTATACATAACAACAGCTTACAGAAAAAAAAGAGCAATCGTGGAATTTCTAAGACATGAGATCACAAACTGTTCTAAGCAAACACCAAACCATTAATTTTATTCTCACAAGAATAAGCCTTGAAAACACTTGATAAAAATTTCCAGGGAAAGATTATGTTCACATAAAGGCTTAGACTATATAAATTAATCAGTACAAAATGTTCCAGACGCTGACTGAAACAACTCTAATGTAATTAGAAGGAAGCAAAAACAAAATACATTTTTAGGTTGTGTACATATAGGCTAGTGAAGCTATGAATAATGAGATTGATAGCTTAAGGGCAGAAAGATAAAGAGGGAGGAAAGCTTTAAGTGAGGAAATATTTATTTTACAGAGTCTATTGGGTTTACGATTATTCCGCCAAGTAATTTGATCAGAAAATTGAGATTAGTGTATTTCTATGAAGTTTTAAAATTGACTCTAAATGCTTTCATAATTTTAATTAAAATGAGATTTATATAAAACAAAACTTTTACCTTTTAAGAAAGATATTTAGTTCTTAAAGGTTTTGTTTATCTTTTTCTAATGTTCAGGTTTGGAATTTGCTAACATAGGTTTGACACTCAATGAGAAAGTGAAACCTTGCAGAAATTTGAGTAGCTATGTTCTATATGTTGTTTCAACATTTATGGTCTAACAGTGGATAGAATGCAACCCACTCTGGACATTTTAAAACTTCTCTTTGAGGTGAATTCCCTCTTTAGCATGGACTCTTGTAGGTATAAACTAAAAGTCTGGGTACCCGCCAGAACCTGGTCATTACTCTGAAAACCTAACCATTTAGAGTAGCTCATGTCTGGTTTTAAATAATCAGGACGTTGGATGACCTGGGATTGAAATGGACTCAGTCTCCAAGTAAATGCAAAGCCTTAGGAAAGTCACTTACCCATACTGAATCTCATTTTTTTTTCATCTACAAACAGAATATTAAGTGTCCCTTTGTGCATTGTCATTATTAGTACTAAATGTTGGTGTATATTTATATACTGAAAGTGTATTTTTTCATAGCAAGATAGAATTAGAAAGAGCGATATGACACTGCATGTGCCAAATACAGAATACGTGCTCTTCCCAGGTGTGTCGCTAACTACTTAAGTGACCTTGGTCAAATACCATCATCTCTCTGACACTTTTGCACATCTATAAAAAGAAAGAACAATACAAGAAAATGTATTATCTAACGCCTTTTTCTCCTTGATTCTTCATTCTCAGGACCATAATGCTCCCTTAAGCTCTAGGATGTGAGGAATTTGGGGTGTTTTACTTCACTGCTGTAGCCCCAGTGCCTAGAAGACTGAGGGAAATACACTAGGAGCCCGATAAATATTTGTTGAATGAATAAATGCAGCAAATTTGCATAAAATTTGCTGTAACATAGTACTGCTAGATATGTCCAGAAGAAAAAAGAGGAGAGTTAAAGTTACTATCATGAGGCAGACCAACAGGCACACAAATACACACAGACAAACACACACAAATAAATACCGTCTGTCACATATGTAACAGTTGAAAAATACATATAGATGCCAAAATTCAAATGGCATTTCCTAATTAAGGGGAAGTACTCAAAGACTAAAAAGAAACCATGCAAGCATGCACAGAAAAGTTTTTTTTTTTTTTTTTCAGTTAGGTCCCTCCAGAAACAAACAAAAATAATGTGGATGCTTCTGCAATATCAAAGAAATGACTATTCATTGCTGTCATTGTCACAGATTGGTAACTTAAATGAATGAGGAGTGTCGGGTAGAAAATAAGTCAAACAGGAGAATTTGCATACTCTCCTATATGGCAGTTTTACTCAGTCTTGGACTATTCAAGCTATGAAAGGCTCCTGGCTCTGGCTTTCTGAAATATCCAATTAACAGAAACTTGAAATTCAGATTTTATATGAAATCTTCAAATTTTATCTGTTAAAAATGAACTCATATATATACACAAATATGAGTTTTGCATATATATATACACATATGAGTTTTGCATATATATATATACGTATATGCTAAAACAAACAAAACCTTATGGAGTGGTGGATCTCTTAGCATTAACATAGAAATGCAATAGAAGGTCAAGGAAAGCATATTTACTGACTGCCAACACTGTGTCAAGTTCTTTGCTAGGTTTTACTTATTTCGTGTTTATCAGAAAACTGTAAGTAATTTATGCCCCATTTTATAAACAAAAAATAAGTTATCCTTCCACTAAATATTTATTGAAGTTCTATTACAAGCCGGAAATTGAGTCAAGTTTTAGAAACATTGTAAAGTGGCAAATATGAAATAATTACAGTAAGTCTGAGTTTACAATGTAATAAAGAGGACAAATACAGAAAAGTATTGCAGGTACAATGATTGTTTTTAACAAATGTATGGTACATGTATCTGATTATGAGGAATGAATAATAGTGTTTCCCTTAAATTCTTGCCAAATTCTTAAGCCCAGATTTGAGGTAGACATTTTTACCAGTATAAGAAATAAACATATCCATTCTTAAGGCCTAAAGTTAAGAAGAATATTCTGAAAAAAGTGAAGAAAGTGTAGTACTTTTAATTGAATATTCATACAATTGCTTTTTTATTATTTATAAGGCATTTTGAATTCCCAAGGGACCAATACAACTTAATATATATTTATTAACTATATCATCTGTATTAGGCAATATGCCAGGCAATATCTCCACAACTGGGGATAAAAATCTGAGTAAGATTGATTCACTTTAAATCAGGAATTCTATTTAGAGGAAGAAACTATATGTAAATAATACAAAACAAAGTAAGTTTTCTGGTAGCATAAGAGAAAAAACAATCTCTAGAACAGAATTCATAATTTACATGATATATGTAAATAGGCAGACTGGGCACGGTGGCTCATGCCTGTAATCCTAGCACTTTGGGAGACCAAGGCAGGCGTATCACCTGAAGTCGAGACCAGCCTGACCACCATGGAAAAACCCCGTCTCTACTAATAAAATACAAAATTAGCCGGGTGTGGTGGCACATGCCTGTAATCCCAGCTACTCGGAAGGCTGAGGCAGGAGAATTGCTTTAACCCAGGAGGCGGAGGTTGCGGTGAGTTGAGATCGTGCCATTGCATTCCAGCCTGGGCAACAAGAACGAAACTCCGTCTCAAAAACAAGAAATATTCAGGTAAATATTTCCTGAATGAATGGAGCAATAGGGTTAAGTTATATGAGACTCACTCAAGGACAGGGACCCTCCTCTTACCCAAGTTTTATATAAATCAGACTCTGGTGTAAGACATTGTATACAACAAATATTTAAGGCCACTTACTGATTCAAATTATACTTGATTTCTTTAAAACAATGTTAATATGCAAATCATACTTGAATTTGAAATAAAATGATTTTAAGCCATATCTATGAAAGCATAAATGCAAACAGCAGCACTGTGTGTTTATTATTAAAACATGACATCAAATCATAAAACAATACCATAAACAAACTCTTGTAAAATTAACTGTTGTTACTTAAAACGCATTTTTCAAACTTGAGGGAAATCAAATAATCAGTTTATGTTTCCCTATGGAAATGAAGTAGTGAGAATAAAAGGAAAATAAAGATGCAGTTTTCTCAGAAAAAATATGTAGGTTGCATATGTGTAAAACCTATTTCTAAAATTATATTTCCAGTAGTAAAAATATTTATTTTGATCATTTATAGTTGCACAGATTTTACTTATTTGAGAATGTGTTAGTTTCTTCATTTTTGAAAGGCAGTTTTCCTGGATATTGAATTCTAGCTCCACAGTCTTTCTCTTCTTGCATTTTGAAGAGGTCATCGCTTTGCCTTCTGGACCCCATTATTTCTAGTGAGAAATTAGCTGTGCAAAGTACTGAGGATCTTTTATACAAGGTGAGATGTTTGACTCTTGCTACTTTTGAAATTCTCCCTCTTTGGCTTTTGACAGTTTAACTATGATGTGTCTAGCTGTGAATCTCTCTAGCTTTATCCTGCTTATGTTTGCTGAGTTTCCTGAATATGTGCATTAATGTTTCCTCATCAAATTTGGGAACTTTATTTCCATTAATACTTCAAATATTTGTTCTGACCCATTTGGCCTCTCTTCTTCTGAGACTCCCATTATATCTGTGTTCTTTCCACCGATCTCTAAGTTTCTGTTTATTTCTGTTCATTAATTTTTCTTTCTGTTCCTCAGATTTGATTATCTCAGTTGTCCTATCTTCAAGTGGGCTTATCCTTTCTTCTCTGTGCTCAAATCTGCTGTTAAGGCTGTATTGCAAATTCATTTGTTTTTATACTTTTCAACTCCAATTTATTTTTCATTTATAAGAGGTTCTATCTCTTTATTGATATTTTGAATTCAATTATACGTTGCTCTTACACTTTCTTTTAGTTCTTTACACATATTTTCCCTTACTTCTTTCAACATATTTTAACAGCTGGGCATCTTCAGTACAACGTCTAATAATTGTGTTTGTTCTTTTTGCCTTTGCATTTCTCATAGTTTTTTGTTATTGCAAACCTGGCATATTAAATAAAGTAATGTGACAACTCTGAAAATTAGATTCTCCCCTACTCTGCAGGGTGTGTTAATGTTTGTTTCTTTAATGACTTTTCTGAAACAATTCTGTAAACTCTGTATTTTTCAATGGCCATGTGTAGACATTGAAGTCATTGCTCAGTTTTTGTTTTGTTTTGTTTTGTTTTGTTTTGTTTTGTTTTGTTTTGTTTTTTTGAGACGGAGTCTCGCTCTGTCGCCCAGGCTGGAGTGCAGTGGCGCAATCTTGGCTCACTGCAAGCTCCACCTCCCGGGTTCAAGCCATTCTCCTGCCTCAGCCTCCCGAGTAGCTGGGACTACAGGCGCCCACCACCACACCCAGCTAATTTTTATGTATTTTTAGTAGAGACAGGGTGTCCCCGTGTTAGCCAGGATGATCTCGATCTCCTGACCTCGTGATCCACCCGCCTCGGCCTCCCAAAGTGCTGGGATTACAGGCGTGAGCCACTGCGCCCGGCCAAAGTCATTTCTCTATTAGCTTACATACCAGGTATTGCTTAGACAGAATATTTTGTTAATCTCAAACCAGTAAGTGTTCTCAACTTTGCTGAGGGTCTGTGTGTGCATGTTGGGACATTCCTTCAATATTCAGCTAAGCAATTAAAGACCTACCTTAACCTTCACTTCCTGCTTGTGCACAAGTAAAACCTTAGGTCTTTCTCAGGTCTTTCCTGAGCATACATACATCCTTGGGCATGTACACAGTCCTACACATGTGCATGGCCTTATAAATTCCAAATAATTCATTGAGACATTTTAAAATCAATGTGGACATCTCAGTTTCCAGCTTTCCCTAAGTTTTCTGGTTGGCAAGCCTATTGTTTGTCCCAAATTTTATCTAGCCCCTCACACAGAAGAAAAATCAGACAATTGCCTCTCTTTTTGACAAATTCCCAGCTGAGAAAAAGCTACTTCAAGAGCTCTAAGTCAGGTGAAATCAAGAGTGTCTTACAATGTAGTCTTCTAGAGAGTTCTCAAACATGTCAAATAAAGACAATTCTCTGAAATTGAGGCTGGGAAGAAACTCCTACTTCCTTTCTGTTATTACGAGGCTACTGGTTTTCACCATGATGACTGAATTTTGGCTTTTCAAGACTACCTCAGAGCTAGAGAGGCAGAAAGGACACGGAGCAAGTAAAATGCCACAAACCTTGCTATTTTTAAAAGATTCAGTCATTTTTCTTAAATAAGCATGCCCTATATTGCTCCAAGATGTTGTTTGAATCCAGAGTTCCAAAACAATTGACTCGAACATTTTTTTTTCCAGTTTTCTTGTGGCATTTATTGAAAAAAAAAATTGGAGTTCATTACTCCACAGTTTTTATGTACATCATTCTGATGACCTATATTTCACCTACGATTATGTTGCTTATCTAATCACAAATGGCACAGCCAACTAAAAATATTTTAAGTCTATATGTTTTTACTATCATTGTATATACCTTGAATATTCATTTTCCTTAAATATAATACATTTTTTCCTTCATTTTGCATTCGAGTGATACAATACAAAACATAACACCTGAATCCCATACACATTTTTCACACACAAATATACATGCATTAAGCCCCTCTAAATTAACTTCCCTGTCTTCAATATTAACATTTGGTACACTATGTTGAAGGAAACATTACTCAACATAATTACAAGAATTTTGAAAAGGATGCTTATTGTTTAAAAAACAGAACAAATACACCACTATATTAACAATAATAATAGAAAAAAAAGACAGCATGAAGTTGTTAGAATAATTTAAAAAATCCCACTCCCAATACAGAAGGATTATGTTTTTATAAAGCAATTAATTGTTTCATATAGAAATCATGTATAAAATTGAGTAATTGTCCTCAAATGTATAGTTGCAACAGCAACTACAACACTGTATGTATACTCTCATAGATACGCTCTTTCAAGGCTCTATTTTAATAATGTCTGAGTGGAAACAGGAGAAAAACACAAAACTAAATTCAAAGAGAATATCTCATGTATTTTCTCTGGATTCTAAAAAATTAATTTCAACACAGCACATCAGCCATCCTCTCAGAAAGAAAAAAAAATTAAAATATTTATTCAATAGATTATTTTTGGTACATGAAAAAAGGGAGAATACAAAATATCTGTATAGGTTCTCATAGACAGATGTTAGCCAGGCATTTATCTGTATGGAGTGATGATAGATGAGAGAAAGAGTGTGATGGTGCAGGGAAGAAAGGAAGGGAAGAAAGAAGAGTGTAAGAAAGATAAAAGAGGAACACATTGAAAGTATACATGCTATAATCTTGAGCCTGGCTCTACCTGGGTTATGCAATGTTTTTGTTTGTTTGTTGTTATTTTGCCTTACCTTTATGTTCTATTATCTTAAAAATCTACTAGTATTCCTTTTTAATATTATGTCTTTAAATACCTCTGTAACTTTTAACAACTAAAAAGAAATACCAAATTGATGAAAAACATAAAAGCCCACTGAGATGAGGATGTTAATATACAAATTATTATGAATTAGAATAATTAATACAATGTGTTATTTCCATAATAACTTTCTTAGTAAAGGACTGATTCACACATCTGGTTTACTCATTAATTTGAAAATGAAAATTTTGCCTCTTTAGGTTGTTATAACCAAATTTGTTATAATATTTGATTACTCTAAAATTAACCTTTGATATCATCTAAAAATATAAGTGTGCACAATTTTCTAGATGAATTGCATGTGTACATGATATTATAATAGTTTCTTGGAATCTTTTTTATCTCAACGTCATTTAAAGGAATTTCTTATAATATTTTTTATTCCCTGATTCTGTAAACGAAGTAAAAATTAAATTGGTCCCAGCTTTGAATCAACACTGATCATAGACCTGTTAAATTTTATTTCCTGTGCAATATGCCAGGATGATGGCAAATTAATAGCAAATCAAATACTTTTATCCTTAATATAAACTAATTCTGAAAGTTTCTTTGTTGTTTTAATGTGAACTTTTCCTAAATGCTGAAAGAAACTTCACATTTCTTTGTGGAACAATACTCAGATAGGAAATAATATATTGACTCTTCAGTCACTGAAAGCCCTTCCCTAGTGTTCCTTTTTTTGATTAGAGTTATTTGAAGTCCCCTCACCCCATCCAACACACACATAGCACCTCCTGTCTTAACAACATATACATCCAGTACATATTCATTCCTGTGTTACAAGTATCAAGATGCTTATGCACATAGCTTAAGTTTTAGAAAAACTTTCATAAAACTTACCCCATTTTTTGGAAAAGCAATCCATCCCAGGTCCCCCATGACAGTGCGTGAATCCAATAAATTCACTGAAAAGAAAAGAACAAAAAACTCAGTGAAATGTATATTATCATGAATATTGTATCTCTATCTTAATAGTGTTATTAAAATTGCATGTTGTTTACATAACTGAAATTAAGTGTTCATTATGATGAATACATTGGGTATAATTTAAAGAAAATATATTGATGCAAGAGAACAAATGATTTTAAATAAACATTTGAAGAACAATCACAGCAAAATTATCTGAAAGCAAATCATTAACCTAATTTTTTTTCTTGCAAAACAATAATAAATTTTAAAAAAAAACTAATAAGGAAAAAAAAAGACAAAAAGTAAGCCCACAAAAATGAAACTTTCATGTGGCCTTGTACAAAGCTCGAGGTTTTGGGATTAAGCTGCAGCCATAAAATTGGAGCTAAATGTATTTTATTTTCTTCTGGAAAGCTGTTATGCAGCAATTAACAAATAATTTACATTAAACAGCAATAAACTATTCCCAAGCTTGTAACTTTTTTTTGTGATATTAACAGAAATCTGTAATCCAAATTGCAAGTTTAATTAAGAAATAAATCTACACACCCTTAACCAAGACAAGGAAATTGTAGCAGTTCTTGAGATAGCTGATACACTTAAGAATCCATGGCATTCCCAAAGATATCTTCTTCTTAGATATGACCATAGTCTAAAAAGGATGTTTCATGTAGAACTGTCAGATACATTATATATGGGAATCCCAAGATATTTAGAAACTCCAGGATGGAAGTTTGAGTACCGTCATTACAAAAGGAAGCCATTTATGAGTATGTACACACACACACACCCCCATGCACACACATACACACTCATACATATCATACATATGGTGTTACATACTGTCTCTGAGAAATCAAACTAGCTTATAGGGTACTGTCTAGTCAAAATACTTTAGCCCTGGATCACAGATCATTATTTTTCCAACCTATTATACCTATCCCACATGGTTCTACCTGGCCTCCTGTGCAACAGAACAACTTTGAATGAGCCTGGAATATGAACCTGAAAGGGAAACATGTGAGTTATTCCTATGTAGAGGTATTGAGGCTTCCTTAAGCTGTATTCAAAAGCCAGTATCTTGAAATACTACCATTTCTAAAAGGATGATCCTTTGTGTAAGTGTAAGCCTAAAGTACTAAAGGAATAACAGTTGATAGGCTGGGATGTGTTTTAATACTTTATAAGATAATATAACGTTATTATGACTGAGGAAATTTTCTACGTCTTAGAGAAATTATGTACATTTAACTATTATTATGCATCATTTATTTCACAGTAGCAAAAATTAATGAGACAAAAGCACGTTTGGGAACATGCATATCTTATAAACCACATTGAAAGTATATAATAATGTTAGTAACATTAAAATAAATCAATAACTTAAAATGTGTAGAAAAACAAATATGCTAAATATTACCTATATATACACATATATAGGTTGTTGCTAAATATACTTTATTCATCTATTTTCTGAGCTCATTAACTATACAAATGCATGCAATATAATGTTTGTATGATTTTTAACCTACTCAAATCATACTGGTTTTGAGGAATAATAATTAATTTGTGGAACTGTTAATTTCTTAAAGGAATGGTGACCTAACTGAAAAACTATTCTTCAAAAAACAAACAAAAACTGTTCTAATACCCACTGACCTTGCATATCCTGCCACTCACTACATCTAATTTTTCAGACAGATCCATACTCTTCTTTTTACTTTATGGTTGGCTTTTCTGATTTCCATGGGAATAAGGCTACATTAAACTTAAATGCCCTTGTCCTCATTTTAGTTTTTCTGGGACACTAGGGCTGTGTCTAGACATGACTAAATACCAAGGGGTTGCAGAACCTAAATTTTATGTTTATTCATCTTAATGATTCATTTGATTCACCTTTTATATTGAGCAGCAGCATATCTGTGTAGATGAGACAAAGTAGAGCAAATCAGCAAACTAAGGGTGCTAATGACGGCAATCAAATTGAACTTAATCCTTTGGCAGCAAACTGATGTGCATAGGAATTCCAGGAATTCATAACCAGCCTACCATGAGAAACACAGCATTCCTTGTAGACCTCTTACTAATATGAAATATGAAGTATTATCAACAGAATTTCAGATGGCTTTTCAAGATTCAGTTAACTGCACTTGAATTAGGTTTAAACTAAATTACCATTTTTACCTTTTTTTTTTTTCCTGGAAAATATGTATGTGTTGGACAAAATGAATTACCTCAAAAAACTAGCTTGGCTGTTAATATAATTTATTGAGTGTTCTCAATGTTGGAATACACTGCAGAATACATGAGAATAACTACATTAGGAATCTCTATAATCTTACAGTGATATGGTCAAATAGTTTTATTCGTATATAGACTAGGAAATTCACAAGAAATACATGTATGTATCTTCCCACTACTGCCTAAAATTGCGGTCCTTCTGGAAACAAATGATTTCATAAAATTCACAATCTTAAAAAGGTAATTACACATCCCATTTCTAGAATGGAAATTGAGAAAAAGAGAGTAAAATTAGGCATTTTAGCAATTATTTGCATATTATTATATTATGATTTTGTTTATATAATGGAGAATAAATTAGGATTTGATTCTCAGAGAAAATAACTAAAATGTATGTGCAAATTTTAAAATACATATCTTTCTTTTACCTTCTGAATTGCTAACGTTTCCTTTGTCCTTCAAAACATATTTCAGGAACTTCCTTCTTCAGGGCACTATTCTGATCTTCCCTTTCCTAAATCTGAGTTAGGTATTATTACTTAATATTCTATGACTACTCAATTCCTATCTCTAAAACACTGAATGCACAGAATTCTCTTATAAGAACACCATGTTTGACTCACGCCTATGAACCTAGCCTCAGTTCAGAAGAGCTGAATAGCTGTTTATCTTATGAATGAATAATCTGGCCAGTGGGAAGATCAGGAGGGTGTGGCTAATCAGCATACACCAGTGGTTCTCAACATGGAGATATAATAATGTCTGGACACATTTGGGGGCATTTATCTATTTTCTGTGTTCATTAGTGGATGGATACTTGCTTCTGGCATTTAATGGGAAGAAGTCAGGTATGTGGTGAAACATCCTACAATGCACTGTCAACCTCCCCAGGAAAGAATTATCTGGCCAAAATTTCACTGGTACCAAAGTTGAGAAACCCTGTTATATACCTATTGATGCCACTAGAAATTTTCTACTTTCACAATTCTTTATATGGTATATCAGTAGAATGATCTGTTCATCTATCAATGTACCAGATAAAGAATTGTGAAAGTAGAAATTTAACAGAAGTTAGCATATTTGGGGGCCTTCTTTTTGAACCAAAATAATACTTCAATTTAAGAAAATTAAAGTAATAAAATATTTTAGTCTTATTTATAAAAATAAAAACAGAATATCTGGCTACATAACACCACTAAATTATCTTTCACATAACCAATATAATTATTACAGGTGTTCTTATATACGCTTCCATAATTTCTCAGTATCATGACAATATGCATGAAAAAGCACTTTGCCACTACTGTAATCAATGCCTCCATTTTCCCTACTAGTAAAAAAAAAAATCAAAGATAGCTATATAAAAAACAGAAGTTTGCCAGGCATGGTGGCTCACGCCTGTAATCCCAGCACTTTGGGAGGCTGAGGCGGGTGGATCACGAGGTTAGGAGATTGAGACCATCCTGGCTAACACGGTGAAACCCCGTCTCTACTAAAAATACAAAAAAATTAGCCGGGTGTGGTGGTGGGTGCCTGTAGTCCCAGCTACTCAGGAGGCTGAGGCAGGAGAATGGTGTGAACCTGGGAGGCGGAGCTTGCAGTGAGCTGAGATTGTGCCACTGCACTCCAGCCTGGGCGACAGAGCAAGACTCTGTCTCAAAAAGAAAAAAAAAAGAAGTTTAGACATAGGGTATATATAAATGTGAATTTTCAGAAGTTAATTTCCCAATTACCAAATTTATTAAAAAGAGGGGATTGGCAGTAATAGAGCATAGTCACTAAGCATCTTCTGTGCTATAATTACAGTAATTAAATTGTTCTGAACAGTATATATGCTTGTCGTAAATTGCAATGAATACACGAGTATTGATCTTATTATACAACTTAATTAAAACTTGTCTGGGAGAACCCACTAATGAATATAATTAGAGGAAATGTTTGATGCCACAGTTACTCTAGAAGACATTAGATATCAGAAATTTTATGAAAAATTTTTTCATTTTATTATTTATATTTTAAAATACAGTCATACCATTCAACTGAGAGACAGATTTCAAGGTGACTTTTCCCTCAGCCGTTGTATAATTATGATTAAGATGGACATGTTGGTTAGTATTGGTATTTTAATCAGTAATTAAGAAGGCTGATTATCCAGGAGAAATAACTTTAAAGGGGTCAATGAATATGTACTAAGTTGCAAATTCCTAAAGTTAACGTATAGGGAAAAATATTAATACAGGAACTTTTTAATAAGGAAAAGTCACTTAACTGAATGCCCAACCAAATAACAGATTATGAAAAAAACTAATTCAAAATAGTCTTTAGTATGCTTTAATTGTATTACTACACATTAACAATTTCAATGCTTTATTGAACAGAGAAAAGCTTTTAGAAAATTCACTTTCAGAAAAAGCAGACTGCTAACTCATTATATTTGTTGAGATTCAAGGAGAGCAAAGAGAAAATAAATAAAATGGAATATGAATAAGAAGATTCCTAAATCCTCAACTTCACACATTCTAATAATTAAAGTTTAGCTTAGGTTAATAATACAAATATGTTCTTCAATGATTATAACTTTCAAACATTCTAACTTGTTCTGTATCACTTTGACTCCACTACTTTATCCTTAACATCTTGCCAACTTAAGTCACTATGAGCAGGAAAATGTATTAGATTCTCCAGGAAATAGACACGTTGGAATGAAAGTGTTTTCAGACTTTGAAGAGTCAAAAGATAGATCAAGGACATGTGATCCCACCATATACCATCAGTGGGCAAAGGCTTAAGAGAATGTGTGATCCTTGATGACATGAAGATAGACAATTAGAAGTCATATTCTTACTTATATTGTTTCTGTTTTTGCCATTATCTTCACATTAACAAACACAATTATAATGTCAGTTAAACCTCCGCTACAGTATGAAAAGAGAACAATTTGGGTTAGTAGCAGATTATATGGCCTTCTCTTTCTCTAAAGGCATTGAGTCAAAGTCACATTGCATACAAGAGGCTTTTGATGGATGCTTGCTTATTGACTTTCATTTAGCAATATCAGAAAAGCTACTGGATTCAATTATAACACACATTTAACTAATCTGTGGGAACAAACCCCAGATATACAGCTGTCCAGCCTCTCTCCATGGTCCCATTCAGCACAGATGTGATTTCTTGCTTTCAGGCTAAATTTTGTAGTTTGACAACTGCTGCAGGGAACAAAGAACAGTTTACAAAATGAGTGCAGAGAAAGAGGACATGTGTTTCCCACTGGAAAACCAGATTTGTAAATTTGGGGAAAATTATGTTATAGGTTTAGAAGTGTTATGTAGATTTCTGGCATCCCTTGACTGGAAGGCAGGAAGCCATAGCCAACTGTATTTTCACAGACAATGAATGGAAGAGTATTTATTTTACAATTCTGAGCAATCCATATGCATAGTCTTTTTTAGAGAAAAGAAGAATGAATATGGGGAAATAACTTGGTGAATGCTTACTATATGTCAGGTGCTCTACAAGGCAATTTATGTATAAAGCAGTAACTGAGACCTTAGTAACAGACCATGAGCACTGCTTATTGTTTCCTGCAGCCAAGTCAGTCCTCTACTTAAGACCTAAACGTCAGATCACTTTATTACAACCACCTATTTCCCTGGACATCCAAAGACTCTAATCAGGAATGAATCTACCTTGTTTGTACATGAACCAAGGCAGCTGAACATAGCTTGAGAAAAACTGCACAACCAGAGACTGATTTCATTCTAAGTAAATGACCTCAAATGAGCCATCAACATTACCTGACAAACCTATATTTGGGTAACTAGTCCTTTTGTATATTAACCACAAAGTATTTTCTAAAAATTTTCATTAAAATATATTCAAAAATAAACCTCACATTCCCATCCAGTAAATGTCCTATCTCTGTCCTTTTCATAACTCAAATTATTGAATGAATTGTCAACACCCCTATCTATTATTTCCTCATATCTTCCTCATTCCTTACCTAATCCATTATAATCTGGCTTCAATCCGCATTATTCTATTAAAACTTCTGTTACTAAATTCACTAGTGATAATTGCGTAGCTCTGAGCTCCTAATTTGCCTTATCTTTTGGCAGCATTTGGTCATGATCACGATAGACAAACAATCTCACTTTTCATCTTCAGTGACAACAGATTTCTGTGGTTTTCTTACCTCTCTAGCTACTTCTTTCTCTTTCCTTTATAAGCTATTCTTACTGTACCATCCCTTCAAATCTCGATTTTGATCAATGCCTCATTTTTGTAGATTTCCTTCACTTCTCACACTACACCAAAAATTCTTGATTAACAAATGATATTAACAAATGATATTGATATTAACAAATGATCACATAAATCCATTTAGTTTGTCCATCTGTCTCTCCTAAAATTCCTGTAAATTTGTAAAACTGACTGCTGGTTCTTAACATATTTATGGTATATTATCATCCCCAAATTCAGCCTGCCCCCAAATGAACAAAGTATCTTCTCTATACAGAAGTAAAAATAAAAATTGTGTTCCCATGTTCCCTAGTTCAATGAGTGCAATGCCATATAACTAGTTGCTCTGGCTGGGCGCGGTGGCTCACGCCTGTGATCCCAGCACTTTGGGAGGCCGAGGCGGGCAGATCACGAGGTCAGGAGATGGAGACCATCCTGGCTAACACGGTGAAACCCGGTGTGTACTAAACATACAAAAAAAAAAAAAAAATTAACCAGGGCGTGGTGGCGGGCGCCCGTAGTCCCAGCTATTCGGGAGGCTGAGGCAGGAGAATGGCATGAACTTAGGAGGCGGAGCTTGCAGTGAGCCGAGATCGCGCCACTGCACTTCAGCCTGGGCAACAGAGTGAGACTCAGTCTCAAAAAAAAAAAAAAAAAAAAAAAAAAAAAAGAACTAGTTGTTAGTTGTTCTATCCAAATATCTGAGTCACTGAGTCACCCTTTCCTCACCTTTAGCCCCACATTGAATCATTGACCAAATCCTACCGATTCTAACACAGTCAATGATAACTCTAAATCACCTGCTCTGTTTCATTCCACAGTATAACCAGTCCAGTTAAATCCTTGCCATAATTTTTCACTTGAAAAATCTCCTAACTGCTCTCTCTGCAGAAAAAGGTATGATCCTTAACACTTTCTTCAAAATACTGCTTCCAGAAAGATCTTTGTAAACCACCAATATAATCATGTCCCTCTCTTACTTCAATCTTGTAATATTCTTATTATTTTGACACAAGTCCTTCCAGGGTTTTTCTTTTCCAGTTTTATTCAAGTTTGTTTGTCTCTCTATTTTCCCATTTCAGCAAAAATGAACTTATTTCAATTCCAATTATGTGGTCCCACTATTGATTCAGTTCTCTCCAGTGATCTGTGAAGGGGATCTGCAAAGGAAGGGAATTTTGGTAGAAAATATTAGTAAAGAAAACTCCTGACTGCCTTGGATGTTGCTGGGAATGGATGTATTTCCTGGAACTGATACAGTCATCGAGAGAAAATAAGTAGAATCAGCAGGGGAGCAAAGCTTTCAGATTAAGGTTGGCAGAGTGAAGGGATGGGAAGTATCTGGTTCCAAATTATATCATAGAGTTGTTAATCCATCTAAACTTGAAACTTGCCTCTCTCAGGAATTGCTTTTATGTGGGAAAAATCAATTTTGTTGCTTAATCCAGTGGGGAAGTTATTTGCTGTTATTTGAAGAGGAAGACATACTAACTGATACAACTTGTAAGTGGCAGAGCTTGAAGGCAAACCTATGTCTCCGTTCCAGTGTCTATTCTCCTTCCATGATGTTAATACTTCCAAAAATTGTATTCACAGAATTCTAATGACATTTAAAAACTAGTCACTTAAATTTTCACATTATCTTTGAAATGATTCCTAAAAGAGATGATTTTTATTTTTCCTTTAGCTTAATATTATGCTTAATTTTTTACTGCAAATAATGAGTGCCTTTTTTATTTCAAAATATTTTCATCTTTATTTATTTTACCCCAAAGTATTTTTCATCACCGCAAAGATGTTATAGACATTGCTCTTCAAAAATTAAGCAGTAGAATATTCATACCATAAAGCATATGACTATGATGGAAGCAAAAATCAATCCGAAATATATACCAAGTGTTTTGAATTGTTAATAGCCTAAAAAAGTGTAAACCCAGGGAGATGGCAGAAAAGAATTCAGAAACAGTATCCACTGGTTCGTCTGTACAAAGTGTTAAGGCAGAGCTCATACAGTAGTCTACTGACAGCTAAATTATGACTAATGAGCAGTCTGCTATATTCACAGAACATATTGCATGAAAAGAGCAACACCATATGGTTTTCGATGGCTACCTTGTCAGGTATGCTAACCAAACTTGTATAATCTTACATATTGTTTTTATTCTAAAAAGAAAAGCCAACATTAGATGATATAAGAAGCTTGAAAATCTTTACATCACAGAATACTTCACATAAAGCAGCTTAATTCCACCCTACTATGTATATAGATAATATGAGGCTGTTTCTTTCAAAAACAAAACATTGTCAAGTCCTCACTACTGGAAATAAATGTGCATATTCACAATTCACTTTGGGAATGCTTCATTGCATAGAGAATACTCATTAGTTCTATGGTTCCAGTTCTGCTACTGTGTGACCTTGAGGAAATAATTTTACTTTGAGGGCCTCAGTCCTCAGGTCTGTAACATCAGTGACTGAAACTAAAATTATATGTTTCTGTACTTAATATACATTATATCACTTAATCCTAACAATTATCTTTTAGTATATTATTTTGCCCATTTTACAGATGAGGAAATGGAAGTTGAAAAACACTAATAGGGCAAGAGCCCAAGGTCCCAGAGCTAATAAGCATATAGCTGAAATCTAAATCCAAGTATATCTAACTCCAAAGCTCTTTCTCTTGTATCTATATCATACTCGCCCCAATGTTTGACTGGTGAAATACAAAGGTTCACTCTTTTGAACCACTTAATCCTACATATCAATGAATTTTATGAGATCAATTACTGAAAATCTTATGTTACAGAAGCCAGCATCACCATAATGCTTCAATTTTATTGTATATCAGATGAAAATCTTCAGGCATATCAATCTAAATAGAACAGACATTAGGTTTTCCTGGAAAAATCACATTTTCTAATCAAATTTTCAAAAATAAGTTACAAGATTCCAGAAAGCAAATGAGAAAGCAACAAAGTAATAATGAACCCTCTTTTCTTATTTTTTTTATTTTGTTACTCACTTTGCTTTAAGCATGTTAATGGGGGCAAAATAGGATAGCATTTGTCCTAAAAAGGCAAAAGGTACACTAAAAACTACTATATTAAAATAGAATTTAAAAAAATGTAAGCAAAGCTGATTCTTTGTTTTGAAGGGATGCTTACCTTAGTTCTTAATTACCCCTAATGCTTAAGTGAATTATACCAAACTTCAAAACAACCTATATAATCATTAGCTTTCCAGACTTCAGGGGAGGATAAACGAGGATTACAGGAGACAGAAAGTCACACAAACTCATAGTCTGTATTTTAAAGTGACGGCACATACCAAAAATAAGCAAACAATTTGATGACCCAGTACTCCTGATGTAAAAGGAGAAGTGACCCAAATTTTTGCTGACATTCATGTCAGCCTTGCAGTTTAGTCAAAATTTAATATTAATGTAAACCCTACATAATGATTTTTATCTAAAATTTTTAAATCTTTGGTTAATGTTTTATCATTAAAAACTAGTCAAAATATAAAGTAACACAGACAAAAATACTAACAAAGTACAAATATTGTGCCAAATGATTTTAGGTGGCTGATCACAAACATTTTAGTACTCAGAACTAATTATCCATCTCAAAATAACTGGATTCATGACAGCAGGAAAATATTTTAAAATTAGTCTATTAAAATACAATGGTTTATATATCTTAACAGTGTATAAAATTGTTGTAGTATTAATCACTTTTGTCTAGTTAGACTAGTACATATAATCGATTTTTGGTCACAAAATGACTGCAGTAGTTGGCTATTTGTCCTTTCTCAAAGGTTACAAAGAAAATAAAAAATAAAAGAAATAATGTAAAATAAAAGTACTTTCATTTTTCTGTGATATTGTGGCAGACATTGTTTTATGCCTATTAATTACTCATATCCTTTTTCTTTCCTTAGTATCATAATATCAGTGATATGCTTCATATCAGACCATGGATCAGAGGGGTCTTAGCAAACAATGATAATCGTGCTGCTGTTATCTTAGCCTCCCTTGAATCTGGTAGCCTTGTTACATAGGTCTGGCAATGAGATATGGACAGCAATCTGCTTGCCAATTTCTGGGAAAGTTTTGTTGTTTAAACTAAAGGAATAATGCTGCTGACATGGCTATTGGTGCTTCTCTTTCCCTTTTTCTTATTCTGAATTGGTTGTGATACTGGCAGATGCATTAGCATTCTTGCAACCATAAGACCATGAACATGAGAGTAAGGCCAAGAAAAACACAGACTTCTGTCTTCATAGAACCCAAGCCACCAGACATCTACCCTCAAACTTCTTTCTTGAAAAAAAAAACTATTTTTAAGCCGCTGTTGGATAGTTTTTTTCTATTTGTAACCTAATATAGTTCTACAGATAATATATACACAACGGACGAGAAAGTCCAACTTACTGCCTTAACTTTTGTTCAAGTTCCATAGAATATAACACCTACAATGAGGGTTCATTCATTAAACAAATATTTATTGAGTATCTACTTAACTGCCAAGAATTGTTCTAAGCCTTGGGGATAGATACATCAGTAAATAAAACAGGAAGTATCTTGATTATCATTCAGTCTTCTAATAGCATGGCCCTGAGAATAGAAACTCCTTTGAATTTATATTACCTGTGAAGTCATCCATCTGAATCTCCTAAATCAGACTCTCAGGATGTAACTATCTAAGTTAACATTTAGCACTTACAGATACATATATATTTATTTGTTTTTAATATATGTTTATTTATACATAAATATATAAATGTATAAATATATTTTTATATATAACTATCTAAATTATAGTTATCTATCTAAATTATAATGTCTAATTTAGATAGTTTTATTCTGTTATAAATCCTAAATTAGATAGGATATAACTATCTAAACTAACATTTACCATTATGGATATATATGTATTTTAATATATATTTATTTATATATATTAAATATATATAAATATACATTTATTTTTATATGTATGTATATAAGCTTTGATATATGTATATATATCAAAGCATATACCTTGAGGATCAGTTTTTTCAAATCAGTGATTATGTCATTGAATATGCATCAAATCATACTTAGAATTCATTTTTCTTTTGCATAGTGTTACTTGCTTTTATAATTCTCTAACACCTTGTATTTCCTTAATGTACATAGTGTTACCTGATAATCATCTATATCCCCTTTATCCTTAGAGCACTTTCATATTCTCTTTTATTAACAATAGAAACCATTTATATAGCATTTTCTAAGCATGAGTCATATGTAAGTGATATATACATGTGAGTAAATATACACTGTTTTTTTGAAGTGTGGTATTTCTATTACCCACATTCAAATCACCAGAAGTACTTTTTTTAAAACTATAAATCCATTGGCTCTTTCTAAAAGTACAAAATCAGGACATTAGGTAGAGATGAAAATGCAAGCGACTGCATTTTAGAAGTTCCCGCACAACTACCAACCCAAGTAATTCTTATGTTCACTTAACTAGAGTTAGAAGTGAGCTAGCTATGCCTTGGCTCAATGAGGTGAATCTACCTATTACACAGCTGTATTTTGTAGCAATGTCAAATTGCAATAATAGTCTCTAAATCTAACTCTCAATCTTTATATTGATATAATTGCAAACTAGTTCCAGTGTCAGTACACATCTCACTTTAAGTACTTCCGTTGTAAGCAAGGGTTCTTTAACAAGGATAAAGATCAGAATTATCTATGGGGGTTCTAAAACTACAGATTTCCAAGTTGCAGAAGTATAGATTTCCAAAGAATTTGCTTTCATCAATTTTGATTCCATAAGTTTAGGTGGGTCCAGACATAGCATAATTAACAATATTCTGAGGTTGGCTCTAATGAGCACCTCTGCATTAGGGACCATTGGTTTAAAGTAAACTTCACCAGATATTATAATTTCTGTTTTAGGCAGATTTATAGAAAGTTACAAGTCAGGATTATATCACATTGATCTTCCATACAACATTCCTTTTATATTTTAACACAGTAGTTTTTAAACTGAGCTCAGAATGGCCTGGAGATTCTAAAAAGATGTCTCAGAAATACAAGCATATGGAGGGAAAAGGGAGACAAGAAAACAGCCAGGAAACCCAATAATTCTTTTGTTACCTGATTTAGGTATTAGGTTTCCACAGTGATTTCTTTTGAACTTGCTGCTGCTCCTGCTTAAAAAAAAAAAAAAGTCCCTAAAACCACTGCTAGCTTTATGTCTATGGCTTTCCACAATGACTTATACAAGAATCCATCAGATAATCAGTGAAAATTAAAAATATTATTCATGGCATCCTTCAAACAAAAATACCACTGGGGTTCTCTCAAACCCCAGAGTTGGAAAAAAAAAAATGTCAGTTACCTGATGAACTGACAGGTTTTCTACCAGGAAGTGAGAACTGTGTAACTGAAAGCTTATGCTTAACTTTTCTATATAATTGCTTTAGCATTGATGATAGTGAGATTTTCTTGATATGAGTTTTCCATATGCATATTTCCACATTCCATATGCATGTTTCCTTGTGCATATATTTATATTATTTTTATATCTTCATTTATTTTCTCATGAAGCATACTATTTATATGTAGTAGACTACATTTACATGTAGCATTATATATATATATATATATATATATATATATATATATATATATATGTGATTGTTTGTTTATTTTTGAGAAAGGGTCTCCCTCTGTTGCCCAAGCTGAAGTGAAGAGGAGTGATCAGGGCTCACTGAAGCCTCAACCTCCCAGGGCTCAGGTTATTTTACCACCTCAGTCACCTAAGTAGCTGGGACTACAGGTGCACACCACCATGTCCGGCTAATTTTTTGTATATTGTGTGGTAATAGTCTCCATAGCATTTATAATTTTAACCCTCCCATCTAGAGGAAAATTTAATTCAAAGAACTTTTATAGATTAGGAGAATCTAATATTAACCCTGTGATACTTTGGATATATTTGATATTATTTTAGAGTAAATGAAAACGTGTGTGTGTGTGTTTTTTTTTTTTCTGGAGAAATAGTTCATTAAAAACGCTAACCAGATGCTGACCAAACTGTACTTAAAAAGTCTTTATCACACATTTTAAACTTTCTTCCACGTAAATCTATCTTAAAATGCTATTCTGTTCACATAATTAATAACAACAATGTTTCTGCTGTTTTCTCTCCAATATTAAGAATTCTTGCCAGCTTGTAAATCTAAAGTACTTCATAAAATAAGTGACCGTCAAAATAATCCAAGAAATCTATAACAAATGAAAGAGTAAATCCTTCTGCCCCCCAAGAAATTTAAACCATTTAGAAACACATGTTTTATATTAATTGTTTTTCTGGAGGTAAAATTAAGACATGCTTAAAGCAAAAAAAAAATTTATGTTATGTTGGCCGATAGCTGTTCAAGTGATATGAATTCTGAGAATTTATCATAAGAAAGCAGGGGTCTTGGGAAAGCTGTAGTTGATTAAATTACAAACAGATAGTGACCACAGGATGTCTATGAATTGTTTTCTAGCAGCTTGCTAATCTCAGTAGAACTTTCTTCTCATTTATACGTCTAGTAAATCTAAAATACAGTATTCTACTAACAAATTTCTTGGAATTAACTCGCTTTGGTTGGCAAATCATAGAATCTTTTAGTTGGTAACTTTTCAGTTTCAGAAAGACTACAATACCAGAGATTCTGAACTCTATTGGTTATGGATTTATGAAAAGAGCTATGTTGGCTTCACCAGCAATACAATAATGAGGTAAGACTTGGTGTACTTAACAGCAGTGACTTTAAAGAAACAAATAAGTTACTTAATAATATTCGTTCACTAAACACAAATGTATAGATTATAACATACTTCACTGATATTCCATATGGAATAGTAAGCATTGGAGGTGGCACTCAATGAGTTTACAGACAGGCAAGCTTTCTTCATATTGATACATTTGGTATATGCAAAAAAAAAAGATATTTTACTGCCAGTTTTTGTGGAACTAACTTGCTTTCTTTAGAAAATCATCCTATTTCAGTGGCGATTCTCAGTTCAGAAGAGAGCTTTTTTTTCTAGTTAACCTTTACTTTTTACAGGGATCTCTATTCCCAGCAAAGATCAGAAATGTACAGACAAGCAAAAACACAATTCCATCTCAGTATGATAGGTAACACCTAGAATAAAAATGGGCACACAATCCTGGGAAAATCTTGTACAGACCTAGGCATAAATATCAAATTATTTAGTGAAGAAAAGAGGTGAGTGTTTCTGACTGAGCTCATAGGATCCTACTGCCCTAAGAGCAGTTCTTCACCACAGGAGCTTGGAGTGCAGGGAAGGGGAACAGGCAGGAGAGGTGGGCCAGAAACAAAATACTGAGAACTTTGTACTCAGGCTCAAGTAGTTAGGTTTTATCCTGAGGGCACTGGAGGACTATTGAAAGGTTTTACCCTGGGAGTAAATAAGGGCTGCTTGAGCTATTGAGCTGAAGTCAAGTGTTTTTCTTCTGGCATTTCCATTTGCAATGAATATTAGACAGTACTCACTGACTAATGTAAAAAAGTAGACCTTGCTCAATGTCAGAGTGCCAACCCACACTGTTTTAATACATGTAATACTTAACATATATATTATTTACTATATGCTAGAACTTTTATGGAGCACATTATTAATAATAATTCAATCTTTTCAATTCTAAGCCATATTGTTATAATAATCCCATTTCACAGACAAGAAAACAGAGGCACAGAGAGGTTTACTAGCTTGCCCAAGTCACACAGCTCTAAGTAGTTGAGCCAGGTTCCTGAGCCCGTGTTTTTACCATTTTGCTATACCTCAGCTAAAATGTTGCACTGATTCTTCAGTAATAAGAAATTGGCTTTGATACTAGTTCTAATTTTTTAATAGATCAAACTCTCGTTTCAGCTCCCTAATTTATAACATTGACCTTCCCTAATCTATTCTACAGGCTCTATTATGAGATTCATGTGGAATACCATTTTTCATAATATATGCTACAAAATATTGATTATAAAATATTTAATATAACCTTGTATGTAAAGGAGGAAAAAAGCATCCAAAGGGTTGGCTTGGACAGGAGATGAAAGGTGAGTACATTTTCCAGGAAACCTTTCTGTCTTCTCTCTTGTTATAAAAAATAGTGCTGCCCAAAATAATATAATCTATCATGAGTTAGAATAAAACTATTTTAAAAACTCTCCTCTATTTTTAACAGAGCAAGAGGTAGTGATCAGCAATAGATAGCACTTCTTAAACAATTTATTAATAGGATTTTGGGTATGCATGCCAAGATATAGAGTGTCTGGTCTGGGCTAGAGACTGGGAACTGGATTGTTTATACACTAGAGTATCAGAAAAAAAAAAAAAAAAACAGGAAAGGTAAAGCATAGATGCCGTGAATTGGAAAGAGGAAAATATGTGGGAACAGTTCTCCCCTTGTGCCAGTGGGGATCTGGACAATGAAGAGAGAAGATGTTAATACGAGTTAAATGAGTGTGTAAGAGTATGATGACCAGCAGCTGATCAAGTGTTTAATGAGAGGGAAAAAATTATAGCTATGACTAAGTATGAGAGGAAATATCTCCAAGACATCACATACATTTTTTAAGACTTGTTTTGAGGAAAATAAATTAATACATATGTAAACCACTTAGAACAATGTCCCCCACCCAGTAAGTCAATAATAAATGTTAGTTATGATTACTTTATATACATGTGTGCATTTGTGAGCCTGCAAGCACACGCATACATTTTAAAAGTGGATCTAAATATAATACATTCCAAATTTATTTTACCTGTTTATGCTCACCTAAGTAAAAAAGCTAAGCCTTATAAAATTACATTAATATAAAATATAATGTATTTTTGAAAATATAAAAATTCAATTATATTTCCAGGTAATATTTTTAACTGTGCAAATAATTGAACAGATGAGAAATCTATATATTTCAAACTAAAAGTAGAGGTGTCGACTTATAATATTAGTAATTTCTAAGAATATAATTCTTCCAACTGTCCACTTTCAGCAGCATTTCTCATGCCCTTTTAATGAATTTCTATACAGACTCTACATATATATGACATTTTATACATATATATGTGTGTGTGTATTTAAAAGTGAAACTGATAACATACTATTATTATAGGACTAAATATTCAAAATATTTGAACATATTTCTTGATATGATTTGTGGCAAAAATTTTTTAAAAATTCTGCCCTCTACCAGTCTACCTGAGGGCATATGAGGTAAAATACAACATTTACAACCCATGACCTTGTACTGATGGTTTCCATTTATTTCCTAATCAAATTCCAATATTCAATATTAAATAATGGGGAAAACCAACAGAAAATCAAGATAATGTCATGTGGTTGGTTTTCACCTTGGATAGCTCTATAGAAAATGTGCATATGAATTCCTTTTCTCAGATTGTTTTCCAAGCCTAGATTCCTTTTAATCGTACAATGTAAGGAAGATGACGATCTGTGAGTGTGAAATCATACCTCAAATATTCTATATGTAGTAATAGGAGAAAGGGAGGAAAGACAGGGACTAACATTTTGGTGTACCCACTTGGCTTTAGGAAACGTACTAGGCTACATAGGTACATTATTATTTTATTTTCACAGCAACTTTTTGGGTGTACCTTTACATCTTCATTTTAACTGTGTGGAATCTGAGGTGGATGGTTCAAGACCATACCACTGTCTAAGACCATGGTTGAGCTGGGTTCCTGGTCTCTACATCTCCCCATTCTGAGCTACCCTACAGCAGGCATAATTATCATGAAGTTAATAAAAATTAAGATACAGGACCCTCAAGGACATGGGCCACTTGAGGCATGAGCAAAGTGTTCATAAAATCCATATTTCTGTTAAACTTGCAAAGTAGAATATTTTTCTACTCCTTTTCTTAAGGGAATTCCCTCACATTACATAATCTTTAATTCTTACCCTTACCCAGCAAACAAAGAGTAACACACAGAGACCATGTAGGGCATTTATTCAGTTATATTCCCAGGCTTCCTCTGCTCCTCTACAACCTATATTTGTGTATTGCTCTAATAATTAGAAAATGGTTTTATTTCATTTGTTTTCCAGAGCAATTATATGAAGTAGGCAGTACCATTATTGCCGTAATACAGATAATTGAGTTGAAGTTTAAAATAAATATATAAGGGCCAAATAATTTAGAGTTAGTAAATGTTAGAGACTAGCACAAACAAAAACTAAAACCATGTTTGTTTTTTAATTCAAAACAGTTAGATTTTCTTAACTGTTTTTGTTTGTATGCTTTTGTTGTTGTTGTTGTTGTTGATTTGTCTGTACTTCCACTGTGACTAATTCTTTCCCTACTTTGTTTCACAAGTTTAAATCAAAAACAATGACTTCAAATCTGCATGATTAAGGTAATTTTGTTGTTGTTATTGTTGCCTTCCCTCTTTCTAGAGAAATCAAATACCATGGTTCGAAACTAGGTGTGGTTAAAATCCTTCAAACACAGCAGTTTTCAAGTATCTTCTACCTCAGAAGTCTGGCTGTATCTCCCTTCTTAGGACACCCAGTATGGCATTACTACACTGCCTAGAGAAAAACTCTTAAGTGAGATGACAGTGCATTGTCATCTTCCATGAGACTGGGCAGTCAGCCTCACCTTTTCTGCTAGTACACATGGTGAAAGCTTTGGGTGAAGCTTTGGGTGAAAGCTTTGGGTGAAAGCCAAGTTAGAACTTGGCTCTCTAAGCAAGCTCCTGCTGTGGACTGCTGGGCTGAACTGGTGCCAGCCGGATCTGCCTACTGAGTTTGCCTTTCCATAGAAAAGACATTAACAAGCATCCTGGAAAGGGAAGGTGCTGTCATTGCAAAGCAAATAAGTTAGCTGTCTTATAAGAAAGGCAAACCTGACAGAGATGTCTTACAAACTTCTGATGTATGAATTAAGCGAAAAAATGTATAACTGGGTTTGACACAATCTATTCTGTAGGCAGAGTCCCACAATTTATTTACAAGAAGACTATATATTATCTTCTTAACAAACACACAATCCGAAATCTTGACTTCCTTGAGGGTGTTGGAACAAAACAGGCAGGGGCTCTTACCCTCTTAAATCATTTTGACTTAGTGGAGGATGGAAGGAGGGAGGAAGAGAAAGAGGGAAAGAGGAAGAGAGGACGGGAAGAGACATGACAAATGAAAATAAGAGTGTAAAATTAATATAAGAGAAAAAAGACATTACCCATCTCTGAGTAAAAGAACAGACTGTATTTTCTCTAAATCTTCCAATACTTAGCCTGAAACTTGTTTCCAAGTAGGAACATGTTCTTGCAAAGCATATGTAAAATATTTCAACCCTCAGGTTTTGGCTCTTTAATTTTTTTTATTTTTTACCAGAATCATTTACTTAACAGAGTTGTGTGGCTAGTTTATTTAGAACTGAAGACAAGCTCGGTGAATGCAGAAGATGGCCTGGGCAATAGTCCAGCAACTAAAACATAATTAGAATTATCACAGACACTTTAATCCCAATTATTTAATCTGTGGGGTGTCCAACACAACAAGTGTTTGGCATAACTCAACAAAACAGATCTTACAGAGAAATAGAAGGAAACAACAACAACAACAACAAATGTATGAAACAAAATGAACTAGGGATTTATTTATTCTTTTTTCTTTAGGCTGGGGTTTTATCTTCAGGGTCATAGTAAAACAAATGTAAAATTAGAATGTGTGAGTGTGTGAGAGTGTGTATGTGGGCAGGGGTGATATTTTTTAAAAATAAGATTGAAAACAATACTCAAAACTGTTATTAATATCAATTTTGTGGTGATACCACATTGACATCCCTCTCCCTACCCTTTCTTCCAGCCTTCCAACAACCTTTCCACACACTCAGCACACACCCATGGGCACATACACCAAAATTCCAGGCAAGTTATTGCACTCTGCTTAATAAACACACAACGATTAAAGGCATGAACACTTTATCACTGAGAGACACAGAGGAAAGAAGGCATGCCCTAGGTTCTACTTTTGTTTGACAAAGTTTTGTTATGCTCACCTATAGTATAACTAATAATTTAAGCAATATTAATAAAGTAACACACAAGCTGATCAGAGACTAAAGACTGCAAACCCTATAGGAAAAGAAGAGCTACAGAAAAGTTTAATTATGAATAGAATCTACTAGGACTTTTTAAACTGGGATACAATTAAATGGCACTTTAAGGCAAAACATAGACACTTTTTTAAAAGAGGTTTTCAGGCAATTTTTAAATATAGAAATGACTGCTTATGGTTTCTTTAAATCACTATAAATTTAAAATCATTTCACAAAGTTATACTAACATTAAAATGACAATAAATGTCATCATACCAAACCACAGAGTTTTTAAGAACTCCAAGTGGGACACCTACTAAATTACAGTTTTCTTTTATGACTTTGTAACATCTGAGATTCTCATTAGGGATACTGGATGAAAATTTGAGCTTTTAGGGAAAAAAACAAACAAACAAACAAAAAAACAAGACCTTCAATTACTACAAATTTCACCAGACACAATTCAAATTCTTACGTATCTTATAGCACTTTTTCTTTCTGTTTATTTTTCTTTGCACTAACAGATTATATCATGTAACAATTGTTTAAGATGGTAATGAAATAGTTTAAATGCGATTTTTAAAATCTGATTCTTGAAATTAATTGATCAGAATTACATTTTATTAAATATTTCTTATTGTTATTATAATAGGAATTTTAAAATTAGAGCCATATCTTTCTTTTAGGTGATAAGAATAATTGCAATGAATAAAACTTCTGTATGGGAATTCTATAGGGTCAAAAGAAAAATGCAAATTCCAATAAAGTCTTAATATTCAAAAATAACTGCACCACTATTTATTTGGAGCTTCATGTGGAAATACCTATTTCACAGTACAATTTATATGACATCAGATTCTATTTTTGTAAAAGCTTCTTCATTACAAGAACATTTTGCATATGTTAATAAATGAATTGTCAAAAATAAGATGTTCAAAATTTATATTTAAAATTGCTACACTGCTTCCATTTTTACCTTGCTCAAACACTTTAAAATCTATCTCATTAACTGAATACAAACAAATGTCTGGAAAGTCAGAAACTAAAAGTAAATATTAAATAGAGAAAAACTGTCCTAAGAATTCATGCTAATTGTTTTGGAAGTTCAAAATCAAATACTTAAAAAATAGATCATTCATATTTTGAAATAAACATTTTCAATGGCACCAATTATTTAGACTAGATTTTCAACATCTAATAATTGTTAGTTTTCTAACTGTCATATCATGCCTTCAAAAATTGTTATTAGTACATCAGAAAATCTCTTGTTATTTATGTATTTTCTCTCTGTAATGCATCTCACTCAATAAACGTTTTGTTGATTACTTTAAAGATAGGTACTAATAATTTTTTTCTAAAAAATATGAACCCATTTTAATCTGTGTTTACAAAGCCTTCAGAACTCATTTTGCTTTTTATCTACCTTTATGTACACCCATAGGAATATCTGTACCAATTACACAGGGATAGAACATATGATAAATTTTTAAAATCAGTTAACTATCCCATTAGGTATATAAGTATACAATGGACTATAATAACTCTTTTGAAGAAACCCTTATCTATCCTATGAATTACATAACTTTTGATAAAATAAATATGTATTTACTCAGAAGGGCACAGCAGTAGGAGCCATTCTCCACCTGAAATATACTCACTACAGATATTCTAACAGTAAGAATCATTCTGAGTTTCTAAGTAAGAGTTGATATTTTTAGCTCTAATGTTGCTTTTATAATCACAATTCACTCTTTCTGAAAAGAAAAATGCAAATACTACCATCAATTTTTACTGATTAATAAGCAAGACATGAAATTCAAACCTCAGTTAATTCTGATGCTTTATAAAAACCATTGTGAGCTATTTTAAGATTGTTTAAAATGATGTCATAATCTTTAAGTAGGTACCCCTGCTAACTTAAATTGGAACTATTCATTAGTAAAGTAGAATATATTAAATATATGCTAATTTAAATTGAAAAAATAATGTCTAAAGAGTTATCAATAATTTGTTCAGCAATTATTTCTTTGAAGTATGAACACGATATTTTTCTTTTGAGAAAAGAACATTAAATTTGACTCATAAAAAGGATAATAGCTATAGTTAGCTAATATAATTATGTACATTATACTCTATTTTTACAGTCAAAGGTAGAAAGGTTTCTACCAAATGAAAAAGAAACTAATTGCCATTCAGGCAAATACATTTAAAAAAGCACTCCAGACAAAGGAGATTCAAGTGGTAGAGTCAATCAACAAAAGTGTGGTGGAAATAACTAAAGCATAGTTATTTTCTCAATGGTAGCAATCAATTCTGAATAAAATATTTAATTAAAAAGTTTGGAAATGTTTGCTATAAAGAGCTATATCATTTCATTTTGATTTTGCATGTAAAGATACAAAAACACATACTCTAAGTGGTCACATTTTATAGAGCATAATAATATCAATATGTTATAGTAAATAATGTTCTTATAGGTGTAAAAAGTGCACCTTTTTTTCCATACCAACTATATTTTATGTGAATTGGAATAAAGAGCCAACAGTATTTCCAGATGACAATATTACAAGAAGAATATTTCCAATCAAAGAAAAATCTTTGTTTTAAATGCAGAAATTGTTCACTGTCCTCTCTGTCTTATATGAGTAAATGAAATCCTCTTACCTGTCACCCTAACACCCAAGAAGATCTTTGTCTACCTCAAAAGGAGCTTAAAATGTCAAGACCTAGCTCCCCTTTTCATGGTTTATTAAGCAAAAAGCCAAAACTATTAATGGTCCCTTGTAGTTTCAACAATCTATGATTCAAATAGGGGTAATAGCTTTCTTTTCTTGTTCAGTAATGTCCTGGTGAGGAAATGATTTTACTGTCCTTTTTTCTGTGGGATCCTGCGGATTTATCTAAAAGGAAATGAATTACAACAGGATGACAAGGCCACAGAATAAAGCCATTTAGTTTTACAAATCTATTATGTCCCCCAATCTATTTTATGGGCCTGGTTCTATTATAAGCCAAGAAAAACCCTAAAACAAACTTTTTTTTTTCCTTTTTTATCTTTCCAAGGAAAACATTTACAAGTTTATGATAGTTTTTCAGGCAGTTTAGCCTTTTCTTCCCACCTTATGTGTTTCTACCCCACTTTCTTAAACATACAAAACATTCAGAGATAAGAAACTGGACTTTTTAAATCCAAACTGCTGACAACTGTCAGAAGCACTTTACTGGGACATTACTGACTGTAGCTCCAATGAATTAAGCTTGATTCACTGAGGGTGAATCATTTTCAATGCAGAGCTGTTCAGCAGTAATTGGCCAAGAATCCCTGCTGTGAAAAGCACTTGTCAAATAATGCTTGTTTACAAATATATCTCCAGACAGCAAAAAGTGGCAGCTACTGAATAAGTTCAGGGCCACCTCCAAAATTCATAGCAGTGGACATGAACCCTTTACTTACTAAATTTATTTAAATTTTCACTTGCAGATACACTTGCTAATATTTGTCCTGCTTGATCAGAGACAAGTCTGTTTCTAAATATACCTCCGAAATCTTTTATAATAAAAAAGTTTTGAATATTATACTGTAGATCAAATATTCCTTTCACATGTAGTTTATGACTAATATACTAAAACTACTAAGGATATATTTATCTTATAAATTGCTTAGAATTTAGACTAAAGGGTAAATTTTCCTCTTATTGTCTGCTATCCAACATATTCAAACATGCCAAATAAACACATTTCATATCAGTCCAAAATTCCAGATATATGTTTGGCTTTTTCTATTCAATTCTGCTTGGTTATATCTAACAAAGTTAAATTTAAGAAATGACTAGAATAGCAGCTATGAATATACACTTACATTTATTCTGTATGTTTTAAAACTTTTTTTCACATAATGGGAGCATTCATAATACACACACACACATACACACACAGTCTTTGGGAAATCACTAAGCATCTATAGATTGCAGAAGTCAAATTATATGAGAAAAAGTGATTAATGAGTTCAGCATATACATCAAATCTTTCTGCCCCCTGACCTTCCAAAGTCCCTCCAGAAGCAAACAAACAAATTGGAAAACTCTAATCTGAATCTCTAAAAAAGCCCAAACATTTTATGAATATTTTAGCATAAATAAATATTTTAATACACTCTGCTGCTCAATTTATAGCAATAGCATGGAGAAACAAGAAGAGAAGAATCTATATTTCACAGAGCAGAAATAAAGATCTAGGATACTAGGTGGAAAGATGGAAAACTGCTCAGCTGAGATAGGATGAATTAGATAATGACATAGATATTTACACAATTTTATTTCCAATTAAGTATAATAGTGACATATTACAAAATGTGCCCCAAACAGCAGGCTTTTTTCAGAGCACCAGGTAGGAAGGTACATCTCATTTTTGATTAGATCCCCAAGCCCCATCTCCGTGTAGTCCAAGTTTTGCTGTGTGACGGGCTAGATGAGGTAAGACAATACAATCTGTGGGTGTTAAATCTGTAACAACAGCCAGGCTGTGTTCCACAAGATTCCAGCTCTGCCTTCAACACCTTAGGAGACCGGCGCTATTTCCCCTTCCTTCTCTTTCCTTCTGCCTCTTCCTCCCTGCACAGTCTTGGCTCTTGTTCCCATTCAGTGTCACTCTCCCTGAGAATTGAATTCTTCCAATTTTCTAACCAAGAGCGACTCCCTTTCATCTCCACCTAAGTTCTCCCCTTCCATCACACCTGGAGAGAGGACTTGAAATCTAACGGAAACACGAAAGGATGAATGATATTACTGTTAAACCTCTTCAAATTCAAACGAGGATGCCCCTTTCGGTGGAATAAGACAGTTAATAAAAGAGCCTCCTCCAAAGCTGTTATAATCCTCCAGACGTCTAACAGAATGAATTTAACATAAGGTGTTAATAAAAGGTCTACGACTCTCAAAAACATTTTTTCAACTTTATCAGAAAGGGAAAATGCCCAATTGTTTGGCTTAAGCATGAGAGATTACCTATATATGTATATAGATAAATGCAGATAAATACACATAAGCCTTTAATTAGCGTTTAAAAAATAAACTTAGAGGTTAAAGAGAAAGTTCATGGGATGAGGGCAGGGGAGCCTCTATCTGCCCTGCTTTCACACCCTTCCTTTAGAGCTGGCATTGCTGGGATATCAGCTCAGCGCCTTCTCCTACAGCGGAGACTGAACCCATGCAAGTCACGAGGACACACACGACTCCACCGCTGCTGCTTCATCTTTCCGGTCTAGTGTCCCGTGCTCAGGAGTGGAAGGAATTTCTGCAAGGTTTTGAGCCTCACGCGTCGCATCCACAGCCCCAAACCGAAACCTCACCATTCTAGCCAAAGGGGGTAGGTTTTTCTATGTTTTCATGGTGGAGCTGACAGATCTGGATCTGAGATACTGTTCCCGCCCCTCCGCGAGTAATGCGCCCTTGGGCTGAGACCCGAGCTCAGTCCGGGTGTGGGAGAGGAGCAAGCGCGGCTGGAGGGGACCCAAAGGCAGAGGTCTCAGGTCCAACAGGCAGGCGGGCAGAGGGGCTGAGCACTGTTCCGGGAGCACGAAGAGCGACACAGGTGTTGCTCCCGCGCCAGCTCTACTCTCCCAGAAAAAGGCAGGGACAGTATTCTGGGTCTGGAGCACAGGATTGGGGGTAGGGACGGGGACTGGGTACTCCTGGATCAGGTGCTGGCCAGAGCAGGTCTTTTCCGTCTTTAACACATGCCCAGGTGGGTTTTAGCGGCAACTTCCTAGCCGCGACACTCCCCCTCACCCCTCCTCCCGCGGCATCCCACCTTCTCGCCTTCTTCCACCTTGGCTTGAGTGTGACAATGAACTCCCCCAAGAAGAAGGGCACCCAACTGTGTGGGGCGCCTTCTGTCCTTCGCTATACCCCTCCCACGAGAAATAAAAGCTCCTGCCACCCACCCCAGAATAGCAGCTGGTGATGCCCTAAATAACAGCTCCCAGCAGGCACTTTCCCCAAAAATAAAAGCATCCAGCCACCCCCACAACGTTTCCCATCACTGGCCTCAAATAACGGTTTCTAAAAGCCCCACTGCTCCAGAGATCCTTGTCACTGAGCTTCCAACAGTTCCCACTCCTTCAAGCCCGAAATGTCACTTCCCCACGCGCCTTAAGTGAGCCCCAGCCGCACCCATCCCCCTGGAACGGGCCTCCATTCCCCAAAGGAGGCCTCGACCTCCTTTACCCCAAGGTTTTCCACCTTCCCAGCCCCCCAACCAGCCTCTGTCCACACTCATGTTCCTTGCCCAGCACTCCGCAGCTAACGTCAAACAATGCAACCAAAAACCGTAGAGGGGAGCGAAAAGGCCAGTGGAAGGGGACGACAAATACCAATTTGAGATGAGACTGCGATTTAGTCTGCAGCAGCAGCGTCCGGCGCGCGGAGACCTGAACTCCCAGGCCCCGCCTAGCCCCTCCGCCCCAGGTCGCCACGGTCCCCACCCCCATCTCCCTACCTTCGTTGCTGGGGCTGGCCAGGAGGGTCCGGAGTGCGGCGCACAGGAGAAGGCACGTCCAGAGGGGAGCCCGTCGAGGTGCAGAGTAGCAGCCGGCCAGGGACGCTGGGGTGATGGGGGTGTCGCCGCCGCCGCTTGGGGGCCGCCGGCGTCCCGCACCCCGGGGCCCCGAGCCCCGCATCTTCTCCGAGCCTCCTCCGGTGCCGCTGTCCCGAGCGGCTCAGTCCACCGCTTCGGCCTCGCGGAGCGGCGAAGGGAGACTCGGGAGTCCTCCTTGTCCCCCCTTGGGGTCCTACGCCTTCTGGCACGCGGCTCCTCCAAATGTGGGAACCACGGATCCGGCTGAGACAGCTGAAGTTTGCTTCTGGCTCCTCTCGCCTCCCCCTTTGGTGGGGTTAAATGAAATATTAGTTCTGGTTGCTAGTGCAGATCTGGACTCGGATCAAGGGTGTCGAGAGGGTCCTGGGTCCTGTTCCTTTGCCTTTCAAAAAGACTTTTTACGGATTGAGAATTTTTAAATACCACTAGGGGAAAGGTGAAGGTTCTTTGCAGTCTTCAGTGTTGAAATGGACGAAGGTAAGGAAGACAAATCATTTTAAGACGAAATCTCCGATTTTTTAAAAAAGGAGGAAAAAAGCAGGGTGGCTAAGGATAAAGAAAGAGGACTTGAGAAAATGTGGAGAATGAAAAACAGGAGAGCAGCGAGCAAAAGCAAAGATCCAGAGTTCAAAGAGCCTGGCAGAAGGAAATAGCTGCGGGCTGAGTGCTGACGAGGGGAGGGACTGACGGCGGCCGGCCGGTAGGAGCGCGGAGCTGCGCTGCGGCGGCCCAGGAGCTGCTGCGGTTCCCGCTGCTCGGGGAGCAGGCGGTGTGTGCGCGGCTGCGAAGTCGAGGTTGAAACTGCACCGCCAAGGCGAGCTCCTGCTGTGTCTGGAGCTCCGGCGTCTCCTCTGCCTCCCAGCTCAGCGCCTCCCACCCTCCTTCCCTCCTCCTCTTCCCAGCTCCCCCGCCCTCTGCTGCTCGCAACCTCGCCAGTGAGAATCTACTGTAAGTGTGAGTTGCTTCGACGAAGTCACACACCCACGGAGGGAAGTAATCTGGAGGCTGCCTTGGTGAGTGTTGCCTAGCGGTCTCCGGGAAAGGCGCGTCTTCCTCCCGGGATAATTAGGGCAAGGAATCCTCCTGACGACGCTGGCGAGGACTGGGGTTCCCGGGAGGCGGAAGGGAGATCAGCCCCACCTCAGCCGGCGGCCCTTAAAGACGCGGGTCCCTCCGTTTGGCATCTTGCCTGCTGTCCCTCACAGGCTGTGGCATCAACAACCTTGTCGTCACATCGCCGCGCATTCGCAGGCTCTGCTGGTCCGTGGCTAGTTTCTTAAACACCCATACCGCTTACCGCTGCTGACCCTTTCTGTTCTTCCCCTACTTTGATGGCCGGAATAGGATAATTACTCAACGTTTTCTTCAGAAGTAAATTGTAGAGTAAATAAAGAGGCGGTAGCTCTGTTTGAGATTTCAAGGAGTCAAAGAATTTGACTATTGAGATTTGTAGTGTGCCAGGTACTTTCATAGGTGGCGATTTAATTCATTTATTTCATTGATAAAATGTTTTAGTATTTTAGAAATTGGACGATATGCAGATACACGACATACATTCCAGTGAAATTAGCCTCGGTCAAATAAATTCAGGGTTTTGAAAAATTAATTATTTTAATTGATTGTGCCCTATAGCATTGGGAGATTTACAAACAGTGAAAAAAAAAAAAACAGTTAAAACAATCAACTTTCTATGCTTCACCTCTATTATGTCTTTTCTTGCTTTAGTATATTCCCTCGATTTATTCATTCTTTCAAAGAGATACATTTGAAGGACAATTTTAGTACACAGGCATTTAAAAACAAAAGGCTGCAGAGAAAGCACTTACAGAAAGGTCTGATTATAGAAGAAAGATATCTCATCTAATTTCATGTATAGTAACCACTGTAAAGCTTGGGCTTCCGTTCACACCTAATAAAGGTGAGTCAGCTCACCAGTTTTGACATATCTAGAGCCTTGTTTGTCTCCACAATAAATTCCTCACTATCTTTAGCTGGTGACATTTGTTTTTTGTTTAAATATTTGCAATAAAGATGAAAGAATAAAGCAGCAGTGATGCAATTTTGTAAAGAGGTGAAAGCTCATCTTTGATTTCTTTTTTTCCTGAAATGTTTTGGCACCAGAAGTCTGAAAGCAGGTTCTTTTTATTATAATGTGCTCCAAATGGATGAAGCAAATTTAGAGGAAGAGCAGTGAATCAGTTTCTCAGTTTGGCAAAAAGCCTCACGGGTGAGGTGGAAAGTTAAAATTTATGTTTCTATTTGAGGACCATTCAAAATGTAAGCTCCCCTCTCCCCTACAATTATAATTGAGTTACTTAAAAATATTTAAGCAGAATACCAACTATGATATCTAAAGCCCAGAAATATGTAATAAAACTAATATGAGTTTAATGGGGCTTTGAGCTCGTTCCTTTACTTCTACAGGCCTCGGTATCCTCATCAGTAAAATGAGGAATTTGGAGAAGACAATCTTCAAGCCTTCTTCCCTTCCGTTGGTTGCATGTCTATGTGACTACCCTGTTCATCTATCTCCAATTATTTACTATTGGCCACAACATAACCAAATTTTTCAGCCTAGAATTTAAAGCCTTCTACTACAAATGGTTTAAATATATTTTTTATTCTATACTACAATGTTAAACTCATTTTTCCCCTAAATTACCTCATGCCTCTCTGATTTTTCTACCTGTCATTCCATTCTAAAGAAATCCCATCTCTGGAAATATTTATCCGCCCCCCACCCCACCCCACCACAACACACACACACACACACACACACACACACACACACACACTACTGTCATCTAAATCATACCCAGTGTCCTAGGAGGGCCAGGCACTCAAGATTAAATTCTTCTTTTCCCAACAAAAAAGTTACTTCGTTCTCCTCCTCAAAGTACTCATAGCTTTACATAAATCAACACAATGCCAATATTTTCTGAATCAACGGTGGAATAAAATTGTCTAAGTATATCTAAAGAGAAGAAAGACAGAATTTAAATCTGGTTTGTCAAAGAAAACCTGGGACGCTGGTCAGCATGGGCATAAGTGTGTTATCTTCTCCCAACATAGCTAAGTTACATGATTGAGAATACAGAAAGCAAAATTCTTTGTATTCTCCACCTTAAATTGCAGCCATCTTTCTCATAGTTCTTTAATAATATTGATTACACATCTCTGAAAGAATGAACAGCTGTAAAGTTCACTGAAGCTGTAAAGTTCATGAAGTTCTGATAACAATGAAAATCATTTTTTGATCTAAGGAGGGTTAATCAGAAAAGGTAACGATGGTGGTTTGACTTGGACTTCAAGCTCAAAGGAGATTCACATTTGGCCACGTGTTGATGTCTTGGCATATTAATACTTTTTATTTTAACACAATTACATTGAACCATGGCATTGCATGAAAACTAGATTTGGTTTATATTTTTCTTTTATACTTACTGTTTTGCACAACAAAAGGCCATGCCATCAATATTGGTTTTGGTGCCCTATTGTTTGCATTTCTCATTTCTTGGAATAGCTACTATGACCTTAAAAGATGCAAGTGGTTAGTGTCTCCCAAGATCTGTGCTTTTGTGTGACTTCAGTACTAAGTATTCCTGAAGGAAGGATATTCAAAGTAACCTTGATAAGGTGCCTTGAAAGTTTACTAACCTCATAAAAAGTTTTAATATTATAGTTAGGTTCAGTGTATCAATAAGCCCAAATGTATCTTCCCTGCATTCAAAGATTCAAGAAAAGTAATTTTGACAGAAAGCCTTGCTAGTTTTTCCTGAAGATTTGCTATGTGTAAAGCATTATGTGACGTTTTTACCTTAACTATTTTACTTAATGCTGACACTTCAACCCTGATGTTGGTGTAATTATTATCCCCATGTTAATGATGAGAAAACTGAGGAAATGAGATTAGGTGATCCAAGTAGTCTCACAGCTGGTAAGACACGGAAACTTTCACCCATGGGATTGAGTCTATTGGAGAAAAGTCCTACATAACAGAAGTAAAGAATAAATTTGATAACCAGGTTGATCAGAAAAAGAGAACTACCCCAAAATTCTGCATGAATGGGAGCAATGAATACATGAAAATATTTTAATTTTCAGGTTTAAGTCTAAAAGCGATTTTCAAAATAGGTAGTATAGGTCAGATAAATGAATGGGAGAAAACAAGAAATGAAGGATCATAAGCAAGCATTACTTAAAGAAAAATACTGTTTCGTGTACATAAAAACATGCACACGATTTGTTTGTGTACAATGAAGACAATGGACCAAATCAAGGAAATAACAAGATTGACGTCTGTGGTCAGATAATAGTAGCTCAACACATGGCACACAGCCCCTTTAAACCATGGTAAAAAATATAAGCAACAGTCTTTACTAAAACAATTTAAATAAAACTCCATAAACTCAAGAGCATTTTTCCTCTCATATAATTGTAGCAATTTTTTACAGATCAGTTTTAAATATTTTTGTCACTTAGCTAGATTCTTTCTTTGGGGGAATTTGGTGAAAAATACAAGCAAAGCAAAATTTTAACCCATGGTAGATTTTAGATGAGAAATTATATGATACCCTAATGAAACGATAAGATACCCTAAAGAAGTTTTCAGATTCATAATTTTCTAAAGAGGATAGATGTACGGTGATATTAATTATTTTGATCTCAAAGGTAAATATTGACTAAAATATATTTAAGCAATCAATAACTCTTGAAGTTCACAACATAGATAATATTGTAATATATCCATAATTGTGTGTATTATGTCTTAAGTTAATGAACATAAAACATCAAATATTTTTTGTTTAGTATTATTTCTTAAGCATTTTTTTCCGAAGTCCTAGAATCTCTTCTTTTTGCTAATGACTCACATTTCTACCTATTAATGTGAAGTTAAATTATTTTTAAATTTAACAAGTTATCAGATGGGTGTTTAATTAAAAAAATACATTAATACCATTTTAATAAATTAATGAGGATATAAATATAGAAAGTATTTTATAACGTAACAATACATGAAATGCTTACTTATCAGAAATTTCACTTATTAAAGATGTCCATATCACAATCAGCACTCTTTTTATCTCTTTTCTATCAATATTGAGAACAGAATAAAGTTGTCACACTGTTCGTGATTATTAATAGGAAGTTATGTAGCAAAGAAGAAAGAATAAGATGTTCAGATGAATTACAGTGAGCCGAAGAGACATGGTGGTTGTTGATGGTGGTGGTTTCTTCTTTAATCATTCTTTTATCAATGTGCTAGGATTGCAGATGTTGCAGCATAGCATGAGGCCAAGGCTACTAGAGTTTATGATGAGCCAAATTGACTTGCCAGGAAATTCTTTGGTTATTGTTTGCATCCAGCATCTTGGATAACTGGCATCAGATGAAGTTGTGAATGCTGGGATAATACGGACTTTTGGGACTGAAAAAGTAGGAAATGTGTGGACGTAAGAGTCAGAAAATGGAAATAACACTACTGTTAGAGTTAAAATTCTACCTATTCTAACCTGTTTTCTGGACTCCAAAAGTATTTGCAAATACGTGAAAAATAAGCTGTAATATTTTTCACATTCAGAGAACTGTTTATTCTCAGTTGATATGTGACTTGAAATTGATAGCTAATCTACTCCTACAAAAACATATTTTATAAAATAATTGCTATAGTTTGCTAGGGGAAAACTGATCAATTTTTTCAATAGCATAAATAATAAAGGGGTACATATGCAACTAGGATTTTTTTTTTTTTTTTTTGAGACAGAGTCTCCCTCTGTTGCCCAGGCTAGAGTGTATAGAGTGCAATGGCTGGATCATAGCTCACTGCAGCCTGGAACTCCTGGCCTGCAGTGATACTCCTATGTCAGCCTCCCAAGTAGCCAGGAATACAGCCTCCCTAGTAGCCGGGAGTCCAGCCCAGGCTTTTGATACCACTGTTCATTGTCTATTGAACAAGCTTCCGGCTAAAAGTTAGCAGTGATAATCTCATGTACTCTGATATGCTGTTCGTGGGATGTTAATCTGAAACATCTTTATTATCGTTGTTTTAAAATAACATCAAGTGCTTTTAAGGTATGCATAGTTTCAGATCTAGCAATTACATTTTTTATATTGTGAGTAAATTAAAATGGGCCAAAAGATTAAACATAACGGTATTTTTAACTGATAAAAACCAGAAGTGTTCTAATCTTTAATATGAAATGGTTAATATATTATAGTATATTTACATAATAGAATATTATGGGATCATTTTTAAAATTTTATTTATTTATTTATTTATTGAGACAGACACTCTGTCACCAGGCTGGAGTGCAGTAGTGCAATCAGAGCTCACTGTAACCTTGAACTCCTGGGCTGGCACTACAGGCTTGCAGTACTATACTTGGCTAATTTTTTTTAATTTTTTATAGAGATGGGTATCTCACTTTGTCCAGGCAGGTCTTGAACTCCTGGCCTCAAGCCATCCTCCCACCTCAGCCTCCCAAATGACTGTGATTACAGGCGTGAGCCACAAAGCCCAGGAGGACCATTTAAATACGAGAATATATATATATATATATATATATATATATGACTTTCACTTTGATATTTAAAGCTATCTTTATATATATAAAGATATATAAAGAGAGATATATAAAGATATATAAATATATATATTTGTATATATTTATATATATAAATTTATAAATAAATATATGTATATAAATGTGTGTGTGTGTGTGTGTGTGTATATATATAAAGCCTGGCTAATAAAAAGCAAACTTTTTTAAGTTTGAAGAGCTATATCCCATTATTGACATTTGTATATGACTGGTGGGATGAATTGAATTTATTTTTATATTTTTAATGTTTGCATTTTCAATAATTAGCATTTATAACATATAACAATAGAAAAACATGAGTAAAAAAAAACATCCTAAGCCAGGCTCAGTGGCCCATGCCTATAATCACAGCACTTTGGGAAGCTGAGGCAGGTGGATCACCTGAGGTCAGGAGTTCAAGACTAGCCTGGCCAACTTGATAAAACCTCATCTCTACCAAAAATACAAAAACTAGCTGGGTGTGGTTGTAGACACCTGTAATCCTGGCTCCTCAGGAGGCTGAGTCAGGAGAATCGCTTGAACCCAGGTGGCAGAGGTCACAGTGAAATAAGATTTTGCCACTGCATTCCAGCCTGGGCGACAGAGCAAGACTCTGTCTTGAAAAACAAAAACAAAAACAAATCTTAGATGAAAATGTATATGCAGTCATCAATACACACACACAAACACACACACACACACACACACGAGAGAGAGAGAGAACAGGGAAGAAAAAAATAAAAAGAAGGTGGAAGAGAAGGAGAGACAGAAAAGAGTACAAAGATGGTAATAATTAGTAACTTTATATTACCAAAAAATAGTAAAGTAAAAATTACTTTAATTAGCCTCTTGCCCCTATTATAAAAAGAGTTAGGTACAATACTTATTTGACTTAATCATTTTCTGTCCACAGAAAATGTATCCACAACATTTACAAGTCTTCCAAAATTCCTAGGATGCATGATTTCTGTTGTGTACCTCATGTTTCAATGCATTTTCCCACTAAATTTTCCAGCACACTAACTTTATTGACTGTAGTTCTAATTCTATTTTCTTTCCACACTGGTTTACCTCATAATTGGTAACATTCCTCTTCTTCGCGATCATATGTGTAGGTTATGAATAGTTAATTTTCTTGAAATATGTGAAAAGAGGAGAAGACTATATCACAGAATTAGTAAAAATTGAAATTTCACTTCCTAAAGTTTTACGGTGTGAGATTGGTGTGGTTTGGCTGTGTCCCCACCCAAATCTCACCTTGAATTGTAGTAATTTCCATGTCTCAAGGATAGGGCCAGGTGGAGATAATTGAATCATGGAGGTGGTTTCCCCCATACTATTCTCATTGTAGTGAATAAGTCTCACGAGATCTGATAGATCTATAAATGGGAATTCACGTGCACAAGCTCTCTTGCTTGCTGCTATGTGAGATTTGACTTTGCTCCTCATTTGTCTTCAGCCATGATTGTGAGGCCTCCCAAACCATGTGGAAGTGTAAGTCAATTAAACCTCTTTCCTTTATAAATTCCTTTATGTTTTTATTAGCGGGGTAAAAACTGACTAATATAGTAAATTGGTACCAGGGGTGTGGTGCTTCTGTAAAGATACCCAAAAATGTTGAAGCACCTCTGGAACTGGGTAACAGGCAGAGAGGTTGGAACAGTTGGAGGGCTCAGAAGAAGACAGGAAGATGAAATGTTTATAACTTCCTAGAGACTTGTTGAATGGCTTTGACAAAAATGCTGATAGTGATATTGACAATAAAGTCCAGGATGAGGTGGTCTCAGATGGAGAAGGGGAACTTGTTGGGAACTGGAGCAAACATGACTCTTGCTAAGTTTAAGCAAAGAGACTGGCAGCATTTTGCCCCTGCCCTAGAGATTTGTGGAACTTCGAACTTGAGAGATGATTTAGAGCATCTGGTGGAAGAAATTTCTAAGCAGCAAAGCAGTCCAGAGGTGACTTGGGTACTGTTAAAAGCATTCAGTTTTATGTATTCACAAATATATGATTTGGAATTGGAACTTATGTTTAAAAGGGAAGCAGAACATAAAAGTTCAGAATATTTGCAGTCTGTTGATGTGATAGAAAAGAAAAACCCATTTTCTGAGAGAAATTCAAGCCAGCTGCAGAAATTTACGTAAGTAATGAGGAGTCAAATGTTAATCACCAAGACATTCGCCTCTAACAGGGCATATTAGAGGTCTTCATGGAAGCCCCTCATATCACAAGCTGGGAGGCCAAGGAGGAAAAAATAATTTTGTGTGCTGGACCCAAGGGCTTGCTGTTTTCTGCAGTCTCTGGAGTTGGTCCCTGCATCCCAGCCATGGCTAAAAGAGGCCAACCTAGAGCTCAGGTCCCTGCTTCAGATGATGCAAGCCCCAAGCCTTGGCAGCTTACATGTGGTGTTGGGCCTGCAGGTGCAGAGAGGTCAAGAGTTGAGGTTTGGGAACCTCTGACAAGATTTCAGAGGATGTATGGAAACACCTGGATGTCTAGGAAGAGGTGTGCTACACAGGGGAAGCCCTCATGGAGAACCTCTGCTAGGGCAGTGCAGAAGGGAAATGTGGGTATGAATCCCCATACAAAACCCCCACTGGGGCACTGCCTAGTTGAACTGAGAGAAGGGGGCCTCCATCCTCCAGATCCCAGAATGGTGGATACATTGACAGCTTGCACTGTGTTCCTGGAAAAGCTGCAGACACTCAATGCCAACCTGTTAAAGCATCCAGGAGGGGGGCTGTACCCTGCAAAGCCACAGGGGTAGAGTAACGCAAGACCCTGGGAACTCACCTCTTGCATCAGTGTGATCTGGATATGAGACATGAAGTCAAAGGAGATCATTTTGGAGCTTTTATGATTTGACTGCCCCACTGGGTTTTGAACTTGCATGGGGCCTGATGCCCCTTTGTTCTGTCCAATTTCTCCCATTTGGAAGAGTTATATTTACCCAATGCCTGTACCCCATTGTATCTAGGAAACAACTAACTTGCTTTTCACTTTACAAGCTCATAAGTGAAAGGGACTTTTGTTGTCTCAGATGAGACTTTGGAATGTGCACTTTTGACTTAATGCTGAAATTAGTTAACACTTTTGGGGACTGTTGGGAAAACATGATTGGTTTTGAAATGTGAGGACATGAGATTTGGAAGGAGCCAGGGGTGGAATGATGTGATTTGTCTGTGTCCCCACCCAAATCTCACCTTCAAATGTAATACTCTCCACCTGTCAATGGTGGGACCAGGTGGAGATAATTGAATCATGGGGGCGGTTTCCCTTATACTGTTCTGGTGGTAGTGAATAAGTCTCATGAGATCTGATGGTTTTATAAATGGGAGTTTCCTTGCAAAAGCTCTCTTGCCTTCCTGTCACCATGTAAGAACTCACTTTGCTCCTCATTCAACTTCCACCAATATTGTGAGGCTTCCCCAGTCATGTGGAACTGTGAGAAAATTGAACCTCTTTCCTCTATGAATTACCCATTCTCAGGTATGTATTAGCAGCATGAGAACAGACTAAGAAAATATCACAGAGAATTTGTTTGTCATCAAATGGTTTTCTAATGTCCATTTTCCTGGCTTTTTTCATCTTTGAAAACCATTTTCTATCTTCCTCTTCCTCAAAGCACCTAAACTCTTATCTTCTCAACTGAGAAGAATATTTCCCAAAGCATTGTCTTTGGTTAAACCCTTCTCTGCCTGATTAAGTCCCATGAGATCTGATGATTTTATAAAGAAGAGTTCCCCTACCCAAGCTCACTCTTCTCTTTGCCTGCCGCCATTCATGTAAGATGTGACTTGCTCCTCCTTGCCTTCTGCCATGATTGTGAGGCCTCCCCAGCCATGTGGAACTGTAAGTCCATTAAACCTCTTTCTCTTTTTCTTCCCAGTATTGGCTATGTCTTTATCAGCAGCATGAAAATAGACTAATATATTGCCCAATCTCTCTCATGGAGGTTCTGCCCACAGATCCTCAACAATCATAATTCAAAAAAATCCATAAGAAACTTTCTTTATTCATACTGACCCAAAAATGAAACTGGCCCCTGAAATAATACTTTTTCCCTTCCTTTCCTACTTGTTAAATTTATAAAATTATATAAAAACACAGAAAGCTATGTGGATAGAAGAAATACATAATTTTCATAAAGTGATAAAAGGATGTGAGGCAAATATAAAAATGTAAGTGATGGTTTGTAGTAAAACTGGTTGATTCCATCAAAGATACTATCAGTTCTTTATGTTTGATAATTAAAAATGTATTTAATCATCAGTGCTGATGACCACTGAGGGGGAAGTACATGACTTAATAAAGGGCTTAAACGTGAATCATAAATCACAAACCAAAGTCATGGTTTGAAATCCATCAATAGTTCTTATTGTTAATTCTGAACTTGGTTATTAGATGACAATTAATAAATTATGAAAATGATGGTGTATGAGTTATTTTATAAAAACATATTTAAAAATTAACTAAATTTTCCACAAAACAAAAACCTAGGAAAAAAAAATCTTACTTTTTTACCTTTACAAAACATATTCCTAGTATTATTTGCATTGTAACATCAAATTTCATTTTATGTTTATGAAAAATAATCAAAAAGAGCAAAGGGCAGAATGGAAATACTCCCTTCAATATTTAAAAAAAGGAAAAAAAAACACTTTTGAATCCTTTTTCATAGGCATGTACATGAAGCCTTCCTGCAGACATCCACAGTGAACAAGTCTAAGGACAATAGCTTTCGTTGGCCCCCAATGGAAGGTGAGAAGAAGTAAACATTAGTAACCTCAAAACGATGAGATTCCACAAAGTAAACGTTTGCAATATTGCATTTTCTCTTAATGTTTTGCCTATCAGAATTATTTTACATCAAGTGATTTTTTTTGTAAACATTTTGTTTTGAAATAATTATAGATTAGCTGGATGTTGCAAAGAAATGTATAAAGAAGTCCGATGTACACTTTCTCAAATTTCCCTCAATGTTATCATAATACACATTTATAATTAAAAATCAAAACCAAGAAATTGACATTGGCACATTTTACAAAGCGTATTCAGATTTCACATATTATAAAGTGCTCATGTGTAAGTGTGAATGTGTGTGTGTGTGTGTGTGTGTGTGTACCTGAATCTATGTAATTTTATTTCATGGGTACCCTTGTGTAACCATCAGGAAACTCAGGATACCCAACTGTACCATTACTACAATATTCCCTCATGTTATCTCTTTATACCCACACATCCACTACCCGCTATCCCTAGCACCTAGAGATCACTAACCAATTTTCATTTTTATTGTTATGCTGTTTTACAAATGTTACATAAATGGAATGATGTAGTTTGTATCCTTTTGAAATTGGCTTTTTCATTCAGTATAGTTTGTGAGGCTCATCCAAGTTATTTGTAAGTCAATAATAGCTCATTCTTTTTTATTGCTAATTAGTATTCCATAGAATGAATGTACCACAGCATATTTAACCATTCACTCATTTAAGGACATTTGGGTAGTTTCCAGCTTTGGGCTGTTACAAATAAAACTGCTATGAACATTTGTGTACAAGTTTCTTTGTGAAAATAAGTCTTCATATCTGTGACATAAATGCCCAAGAGTGCAACTGTTAGGCTGTATGGTAAGTCATTTTCACCATCAATTTTTGATGATATGTGGTTATAGCCATGCCCATTGCACCCTCAACTTATCCAACAAGAACAAGATGAATTGGATCCAATAATATAATAAATCTCCTTAAAAAGAAAATATTAGAACACACAAAAATATTCAACATATACAAAAAAACAGTGAGATGAAATAGCCAATAGAATATTAAATAAATAAAAGAGGAAAATTCAAATATCAAATAAATATCCTTGTATATATATGATGTAACATATTTCTATATTTAAACTTTAAGCATCCTAAGAGTAGAGAAATAATTATCTTAATGAAGTAGTAGCCACACAACTTTTACTTAATTGATTTATTCAAAATATGTTCTTCAATCTTATTCTATCTCTTTAAAAATTGTTCCACACTCCTAACACTTATATTCCAGTATTTGAATGAGTAACTCATATCACTTGGTCCCAAACTGACATTTCAAAAGATATGTTCAAATACATTTGCAGAGATATTTTTGAGTTCATTCAAGCTGAGCAGTACTTCTTATCTTTTGAAATGTCAGGTAGCTGGTCTAAAGAAAATGGAAACAGATCGCTTTTTAAAGATCATCACACATGTGGGCATAGGATTGTGACTTGGTTTGTACAAGCATACTGTGGGGAAATATATTTATTTGTGTGCAAAGTGTTTATTTTATGGAAAAAAAGAAAAAGCACTTGCAAAGTAAAAATCAACTGTCTTAATTATTTCATATTATGAGTTTTACTTGAAGTCCTCTTATATCTTCCCCTTTTAGATGTTTTCATGGCTTTTAGTTTATTATCATGCAGGAATGTTATTATACTATGAAAACCCAAGAACCTTATTACCTAGATAAAATATTTAATCATGTTTTTGAAACCTAAATTTGACAATAAAATATTAAAAACAAAACACTTCCAAAGATTAATATAAAAACATCAATGTATCCTTAATCCCACATGAATAAATACTAAATTTATATTTGTTTAAAATCATTGAAATGTACTGATTACTTTTTGCTTTATATATAGTGGATTGAATCCATTTTAGATGGCCCCTGAAAATTTACTAAAGTTATTAACAAGAATATTTTTAAAACAAACACATTCAGCACTACAAAGGGCAAAAGAACAGGAAAAGAGAAGACAGAAAAATATTTTGGAAGCTGAACAGCAAATGAATGAGTGGTAAATAATCTAATAGACCAAGAAAGTTAAATCCTAAATCAACAGGTAGGAAAACTAAATAGCTTTTTCCACAAGAAACCTCTGAAATGTGTGGTATTAGGTAACCCTGATAGTGGAATAATGGGATGAAAACAGAGTTTTGTTGAAAGTGTGTTTCAAAAGTATCCTGTTTCCAGATTCTGGTCACTAATCTGGTCACTTAACTAACTAGATTGCCTACTGCCTTACCCCATTCAAAACTGCAGTTTTATTCACTAAGAAAAGTAATACAGAAAGCTCTGTTCTAGTTTATATCAGGAAGAATGAAGATAAGAATAGCTTCATAAATATCATATGCTGTATTAATTGCCTGTTGCTGTAAAACAAATTATCCCAACACTTATTTGCTAAAAACAACATTTATTATTCACAGTTTCTGTAGATATAGAAACTGGGCTCAGCATAGATGAGTTCTGTGGCTCATGGTTTCTCACAGGCTGAAATCAAGTTGTTGGATGGAACTGTAGTCATCTCAAGGCTCAACTTCAATTCATTAGAAGCAAGGCCTTGGGTCAGCCAGAATATCATAATATCAGAAGGTGAGATTATGGTGGACATCTTAGAAAGTGTGTCTCTACCACGCATGGCCTTTGTTCACTGAACTACAGAATTGCCAAGAATATTTTTAAAACAAACACATTCAACATTACAAAGGGCAAGAGAACAGGAAAAAAGAAAATCCCTACTCAGCTTTGAAGTCATGAGATGGCCATAAAAATAGAAGAGTACAAGAAAAGGGCTTTTGAAAATTAAATATATATGGTTGAAGTGAAAAAAAAAAACACTTAACTATACCTTTAGAAAATTAAACAATGAGGCAAAAACCTGAGAAACAACCAAGGAATGTAAGAAATTCAGAGGACTGGTAAAATGGCCAAAATATTAGAAGTATTATTATTCTAAAATAATTCCAGAAATGCAAGAAATCAAACTGTCAAATAATTGAAATAAAACATCTAAAAATGAAGGGCTCAAGCTTGCATAAAGAAAGCCAATACCCCATACCAAGTGATCAGGAAAATTGGTAAAAATAAACTTACCCAAAGGCACATGGACATGATATTTCAGAACAATAATGAAAAAGAGAAGACGCTATTAGTTTCCAGAAAGAGAGAGATAAACATAACAAAATAAAGCAAGAAATGTGGAAAGAGTCAGAATCAGTAACACTTTACAGCAAGACTGGAAAATAGACTACAATGGAGCAATGTCTTCAAAATGCAGAAAAAAAAATAGTTTAAACCTTGACTCTTTCATCCAGATGAATTATCAACACGTATGGAGATTGAATTCATTTATATTCTTAGTATTGCTCATTCAGCCTTTTTTAGGAAGGTACTGGTTGATATGCTGTATCAAAACATGAGTGTAAATCAAGAAGTAACAACACATTGGATTCAGAAAATGTATATGCAGCACTGAGATAAAAGAGAACAGAATTCTCAGAATATTGTCAAGGATGATCCCAAGATGAGATATGTACCTCAGGCATGGAATCCAACCAACCAGTCCTAATTGAACAGATCAGAGCCTATTGGAGATATTTCTATAAAAGGATAAAATTGATGGAATGCCGTACATATTAATGCGAGGAGAAACATCTAAGATCATTGGCAGATAATTTGGGGTTATTTTAGTGATAAGTGGAAAGAACCAGACAATTATTCAGGAAAAACAATATTTTAAGGAAATGACAAGCAATCATAAGTTAGATCTTGACTCACCTATCAATAGCATTCACATGGTAATAATGTGAATAGTTAATGTAGATGCAATAAAACTTTTGATAAGTAGGAGTGATGGAAAGACGCGAATGAATGGTTGTAGAGGGAAATGAAAGAAAATCAAGTTCTTATTTTTATTATTGCAAATTCAACAGATAATATATAAATTGTAAGAAATAGAGATGCTAACATATGTATATAGTATTTAGAGATAGTGTTATATGCACAGATAATCAGCTAAAATGTTTGAAATTGTTGATTTTGGATATTTCTTTCAAAGTTAGGAACAATGAATCACTGTCTCAGAAACCATATAGAATTATGTGATTCTTATATGCATGTATAACATTGATAAAAATAAAACTAAAACAAAAATAATATGGTTTGTGTGTTTTTTTAATATTTTGCAAATGCTTAACATATTATATGTAACATTCTTCAATTTGGTTTTTATATCTCAGCATTATATTTCCAGCTTCTATACATGTGAATAAATGTGTATATCTTTTGGTTATTTGTGTAGTTTTACACTATTCTGATCATACAGATTGATGCACCATTTAGTGATCCTTTTTTTTTTTTACTGTTGAATTGAAGGATTGTAAATAGGGACATTTTAATCTTAACTAAATATTGCCAAGTTGTTTCCTAAAATGCTTATAAACCTTTCAGTGGAAATATTTCAAGTTTGGCAAAAGATAAATATTGTTGCCCTTCCCTTCCCAAAGCAGGAAGTAGTTAAGCTTTGACAAATGTTTCTCAGTAAACTTTTCATTTACTTTATTGTTAAATTTTGATAGTGTCTTTTCTCTAAGGAGTATATGGGGTTTCATGTTTTTTCTATGCAACAATTAATGCAGGAGGACAGTGAAGCAAAGTCAATAGATTTTGTAGAAAAATAATTGTAATTCAAAAATGTTATTCTTAGCAAACATATGGTTCATATGTGTAGAAAACATCCAGAGCCATGTATAACTTCAAAAGAACAAAACCCTAATATATTTTCCTTTAAAAATTTCTGGAAGAATTGTTTTGTACCACAAAGAGATGAATGAAATATCAACTAAGGAAGGCTATTCAACAGGTAAAAACTAATATAAATGTATGAAAGCTCTAACTTATGTGGGGAGGGATAGGATGTTAGTGGATATAAATAACTGTTGTAATTATAACTCCAAAATAGAATGTTTAAGTCTAAACAATCTGGAAAGACAAATTTATTTCTTTATGAAATTTATAACCTGAAGATATATTAAATATGAACTAAGAAAAATGCTGGGAAAGTAATATAAGGAAAATGAGTAAAAGAGTGTAAAAATAAAGAGTTTAATTTTATTATTAATGTAACTCATCTTTTTTAAATGAACATGTCAAAATATTTAAGTACTTGAATTGAAATCAGGACCCTATTTTAAAAATTACAAAAGAAAATAAGTCAGCAAAACAAAAGATGTAACAAAAAGGAATCAAAAAAAACATAAAATTAAACTATACATTGGACCAAATACAATGTTATGGAAATAAATATAAACAATTAAATTCCTTGATTAAAAGTTAAGATACTCATGTCCTTTGCAGTGACATGGATGAAGCTGGAAGTCATCATTCTCAGCAAATTAACACAAGAACAGAAAACCAAACACTGCATGTTCTCACTCATAAGTGGGAGTTGAAGAATGAGAACACATGGACACAGGGAGGGGAACATCACACACCAGGGCCTGTGGCAGGATTGGGGGCGAGGGGAGAGACAGCATGAGGACAAAGACCTAATGCATGCAGGGCTTAAAAACTAGATGACAGGTTGACAGGTGCAGCAAACCACCATGGCACATGTATATCTATGTAACAAATCTGCGTGTTCTGCACGTGTATCCCAGAACTTAAAATAAAAAAAAAAAAGTTAAGATACTCAAGCTGAGTAACAGGGAAAAGCTATTTAGTATTGTTGGTTCATGCATGATCTCACCCAGAAAATGACCTTTCAAACAAAACCTGATGGATAGAAAAATTTTTAATGATTTAGATAATATTTGAAGGGATAGAGAGAAAAATACATGAATGTGTCAACAATGAGATAAAATGAAATATCCTTTGACTTCTCTGTCTGTGGAGTTTCTTCTCATTTTTCAATGATCTGCTCAAATATAACTTCTTATTTAAGTATTTACCAATAGGCCACAATCTTAAAGACTGAATTGTCAGGGGCAGGGGAGATGTTCGTCAAAGTGTACAAGGTTTCAGTTACACAGGATAAATAAGTTTGGCACTGTGAGTGTAGTTAATAATAATGTATTATGTACTTGGAAATTGCTAAGAGAGTAGGTCTTAAATGTTCTCCCCACAAAAAAATAAGAAATATGTGCTGAGAATTATGTTAATTAGCTTTATTTAACCATTGCACAATGCATACATATCAAAACATCCTATTGAACACGATGAATATATACAATTTTTGTCAATTATATCTTAATAAAAAATGAATGAATGACTCTCTACTCTTGTGTATTTTTATTACTTCCAAGGGAACAGTTGGACTTGGTGGTTCCAATGATCTTCCTTTACTTCATGAAGTCTTTAGTGGCAGAAAATTTGTGCTAGTCATATTTGTTGACAGTGTCATTTCTAGAATAATCTGAAATGTGTTATGTATTCAAATCATATTTATGAATTGACCTGAAATGATTTTAATATTATCTGTCTCACAATTCATAAGCAGGTAACTTTTCATAAATTATCACACTTTGTAATTTTGTTATAACCACTCTATATTAGAATTATGACTAACTCATACACCCTTGAATGTGTTAGGAATATTTTCAAAGTCTAAGATCATGGTATATTAACTTGCAAAACACTGAAAATAAAATGGTGATTTTTAAAGTATTTTTGCATTTAGAAGACATACATATTTTAGTCTAGCAACACAAAAATATATCAAAATTATTTATTTACATAAATACATACGTTAATGCATTTCCCCCATTTTCTGCTCTTTTCCACATTCTTACTAAACATTCTTTTACATCTTCTATTTTAGAACAGTAGCAAAATTGGGAAAGAAGACATAATTTGAGACAAACTGCTTCATATTTTTAGCATTACCTTAAGGAAATCATGGAAGTCGCTATAATATCAAGGATTAAATTTGGATCTAGGTTTATGTTGAGTTTTTTTTCTCTTGAGTGGAATAGTTTTTTTCTTCTAGCTTAATGAAAAAGTTTTGATGGTATCCTAGGTGTCAATTTCATTTAGAAGTCTAAATTAAAAAACAAAAAACAAACCTTGGTTTAGTTACAAGTCATTTAAATCGGTTTCACTATTTTACTTAAGTAAAAAGCAGCTTTTAGTTAACATATTTTGGAGAGACATACATTAAATTTCTAATAAAACTGTATACCTATTTTACATATGTATAATTGGTATTCAAATTTGCACACAACTACTGCTAAAATTGCTATAATTGTGTTTGCAAGTGTGGCTGAGAAAGCTCAATGCCTGAGGAAGAGCCATTTTCAGGATTTTTTACAATTCTTTCCTATAGCTTTTTATAGAACTGAATTGTTTTACTCTTTTCTAGTTAGTTTCAGCTTCCACCTTATAGTCCGGCGTGCTTACATCTTCCCTAACTTGGAAACTGCTAATTAGTGAAGACAAATCTATCTTTTTATTGCAGTTCTTTTCAGGTGTTTAGGTGTTCTAAGTTGTGTGAATTTTGCTTTGAGTTGTATTGCACTTTCTTTGTATCCTTTCTGTCTGTGTGCAGTTCTCAGATCTGAAATAAGGAACTCTATTGAAAGACATTTTAGGTGCCCACTGATTACATTGGAACACAATAATATTTCAAGTCATGGATCTTTTAGGAATTAAGTGTCTATAATTTGGTTTGCAGTGGAAGGAAAATATTCATTGTTCAATGTTCATTGACCTAAAGCATATAAATTAATGGCAATATTATTGCTAAACAGAATGCCTACCTAGCTCTATAGGACACACACATAAAATCTTTAATGCAAAATCTGTATTTGTGAATGAATTGATGAAGATATCTGTGGCCAGCTTGTGAAACTGGGAAAGATTTGTTTGTTTCTGCAGTCCTCTGCTTCTCTGCGGTAAGAATGCCTGCTTGAAACAAAAATGTGTTCAGTTCACAACTCAAATACTTTGGAAGTTCTGTTGGAATTTACATTGACTAGGAATGTTGCTGGGAAACCACTCATTCTAAAAGAAAATTGTGTCTAATTACATACTTTTTCCCAACATTTATGTTATGTTGTTTTACAAGTCACTTCCTTAATTATTTACAAATAAATTATTATGAAATATATAATATCACCTATACTATTGATAGATGTAGGGCAGCATGATTATATTGTTACAAGCATCATTAATAGTACACTGCTCCCAAACCTCACTGATTCTTCTCTTTTCTCATTTAGTGTCTTATATAGAGAGGATATAATGTGATAAATTTCCAAACAGGCAATTAGTGACCTACTGTTCTTTCTATCATATGGAAAAGTTAACACAACCTTTTTCTATAGACCTATTGCCCCACAGTTTTTTTGATAACACACTCTATCAATCATTGAAATATTTTGGACAAATATTTCAACACGTTTATTTATTTATGAAGTGTGTAATTCTGCTTCTTTACTTATGGATTATATACTTTGTAAACCATCACAAAATACAGATGAGTTAATGATTATTGAAAATTATTTTAATTAATTAATATGTGCAATTATACTTCAAATGATCATTTTGATGACTTAGAAAAAATCTTGCTGACCTCTTATCCTTTCAATTTAGACTGTCATCGCTTTTGTCTTATAGTGTGGCCTATAAAAATAATGAATTTGGTTTATAAATATCAGTGCTGCAAATTTTTGATGGTTGATTTTATGTGAATTATGAAATCTTATATTATTTTTAATACATGTTTATTTGGCAGAAATATTTGTAAGCAACTCGTATAGTTTGTGAGTTTGCTTAATTAAAACTATAAATCATAGTGTGTAAGTCCACTCAACTATGCACATGCAAACTTCAAGAAGTCACCAAATGCTTAGGAAAATAAAAGATTAAGTGTGACACTGTCAGTTTCTCCAGGATGTGGAGCTTCTACACTTTACACAAGACACATTGCATGCCATCTGTGACATGCTGACCACTCAAAAAGGGATGAAGCAGGGAACCTATGTCTGTATATTCAAACACTCCAAAGAATTTACAAATAGCCTCCTTAGACCAGTTGTCTTCTAACTGGAGTATACATACCCTGGGGTTATAAGATAAAAGCACAGATGGTTTTAAGGAAATTAATTTTCCAATCCTCACTTCTGTATATATTATAAGACTGATAAGGCTTCTGAGTCAAGCAACTCCTTTCCTTTCTCTTTCTCAATTAAGATTATTCCCACTTTATACCAAAAAGGAATACTTCTCATCTATTCAATGGCTAATTACTTTGTATTGTGCCAAGCTGTAAATATTTCCAGTGTTTTACACACACACACACACACACACAATCATACACAGATGCACACAGGATAAACCAGATATTGATGTCAGAATTGGGAAAATGAATAATTCTGATGACTAGAAAACAAATGCTTTTTCGGGTATTTTTTAAATCACACTTTTCAACAAAATTGAAGGAGAACCAAATTTAGTGATTTAATAATTTTATCAGAGACAGTTCATTAAATGTATTTTAATGGGAAATCAGCAACAATTTTTGGTACAAAACTCAGGGTTTAAGGATTCGGTTACATGCTTATAACAAATACTTTTGTTCTATCTATTTACTTATATGAATATAGATTCTTCATGCTCAGACCTATTTTTTCATAAAGAAATGGAATGGATGTTGCACTCTGCATTGTTCTCATGATAAATAAAATTCATCTATGGATACATGATAGAAGATCTTTGATCAACTGTATGTTACTTTTATGTGTAATAGGAAAGACATGTGAAGCTAGAATAACTTTTTAAAAACTCTTTACTTTTTACTGTCTTATGCTCCTAGGAAATTTTAAAAAATGATTTTAAATTTAAACACATATTTTATATCATAGAGAAGCAATGAAAGAGTTTAAACAAAATATTTAAGTGTATTATATACAGTCATTTGAAAATCCTATGGAGGAATTGGGATTTAATTTTGATCTAAAGACAAAAACAAACATGTGCAACTCATGTATTTCTTTACAATCTGTGGTGCTGTGTGTTGAGTGTCATTGATAGTTAGATCCCATTGGATGTGATTAAAGGACTGACATAATATGTCCACTTTTAAATAGGAGTATTTAAAAGAAGCAAAATTTCAATGTCTTAGCTACTTTAAACTGTTACAATTTAATCATCAACCTGGAAACTTTTTGAGACCACTTATTTTATTCTGAATTCTTATGGTAGTATATAAGGAAAGTGCATGCTTTTAAAAATCACTGCTTTAGATTAACATCATTAAAACATCAATCTATATTAGAACTTACTAATGATAAGATCAAATCAGGCGGGGCTTGGTGGCTCATGCCTGTAATCCCAGCACTTTGGGAGGCCGAGGCAGGCGGATCACGAGGTCAGGAGATCGAGACCATTCTGGCTAACATGGTGAAACCCCATCTCTACTAAAAATACAAAAAAATTAGCTGGGCGTGGTGGCAGGCGCCTGTAGTCCCAGCTACAGGAGGTTGAGGCAGGAGAATGGCGTGAACCCAGGAGGCAGAGCTTGCAGTGAGCCGAGATGGTGCCACTGCACTCCAGCCTGGATGACAGAGCAAGACTCCGTCTCAAAAAAAAAAAAAAAAAGAAATCATATTTTAACCATTATGTAAGTGTACTTGTATATTGTAATGGAGAGAGAGAGAGAGAGAAAGATAGCGTGTATGAATATGAGAGAATGACAGAAGATTTAAAACCAATAGTTATTTTACTGGAATAGGTTTAATTACTGGTATTCTTGAATGCAATCAACAGTAATTCTGTGTTGTGTTTTCTAGATTAGAAGAATTGCTGCTATCTAATGCATCCTGTGTTTGAGAATAGACTTCTATGTCAAAGTAAATTTTTTAAAGTATAATTGCTTTATTATAATTACTATTACTGCTGCTATTACTATGATGAATTATGTTTAGGGCACAGGAAATTTAACTAATTTTTCATGGGTCATTATACAGCACTGTCCACTGGTCACATTTGTAAGGCCATATGTGATTTTAACATCCTTTTCTGGACTTAAAACTATCACATTATCTGGAAAGAATATTATTATATATTTAAAAATTCTGCTTTCATTGATGCTTCTAAATAGTTTCAGATACCAAATTGCTGTTTTCATAACATCTCTGCTTTAAATTGAAAAAAAAGACTTCTCAACTTAAGTTCTCTTTGCTTCTAGTTGGTAAGAAACAAAGTTTTTCAATAAACAAAAATTACACAGATGAATACACATATTGCATTTTAGAATGAAGACATAATGTAACAGCATTATTCACTTAGGGAACATAGAAAAAATAAGTGATTAAAATAATCCTATTATCCAAATGTCATGATCTACACTGATTTACTCTATGAAAGGATAGAAAATCAGAAAATTTAAAAATCAATTCAAAAGTTAATACATTAATAAAAGTAAGATCATTTTATTATACTTTGCCCCAATGATGTTCAAAATGTTATTTATAATAATGATGACTTTTTTGGTTATATTATAATAGAAATATTAAAATAAGAGAAATAGTGTCTATATTGTATATTTTATGTTTTCTTTGTGCCACTTATTTTGTATATGCTGTTCTTTTTAATATTTATAATATTTTGACTATATTTTCTTTGTGCTACTTATGTTTAATGTGTGTGCATATCTCTGACTGTATTTTCTCTCTTTTTTGTTTGTTTGTTCCTGGTCACACAAATGGACTACGGTTGCCAGGTATTTTTAGTGATGTGTGGCCTCACCACTTAAATCCAGTTTATTGAATCTGAAGTGATTTGCTCCTCTTTCTGGACTACACAATAAACACCCTCCAACGTCCCCAGCCATGCGCTTCCCATCATTTGGCTGAAGGGGGAAGGAATTCAAGGCCTTAGAGTGGGGAAGCTACAATTTGGAAGAATCCTGGAAGCACAGATTACCCTGTGAAGCAGCATCCCCATGAGGGTCTCTTTCTTCTGTGATATAAGCAAGAAATAAATGAATTGTGTAAATCCAGTGAGATTTAGTCATCTCTGTGTTAAATCAGTTAGCTACTCTGGCTCATACATCATCTTCTGGCTGCTTTTGACTCATAGCTTGGTTAAGATGAGGTTATCTAAGGTGTTCATCATTTCAAACCGTCCTTCTTACTATTGCCAAGATAATTTTTATGTCAAACAGCCATTTAATGGCAGCTTATTTCTAAATTATTCCTATCTTTCACAGTCTTAATATAGTTCACATTATGACCCTAACTCCATTGATATTTTATTTTTATTTTTATTATTTATTTATTATTTATCTATTTTTGAGACAGTCTCACTCTATCATCCAGGCTGGAGTGCAATGGTGTGATCTCGGCTCACTGCATCCTTGGCCTCCTGAGTTTCAGTGATTCTCTTGCCTCAGCCTCCTAAGCAGCTGGGAATACAGGCATCTACCATCATGCCTGGTTAATTTTTGTATTTTTGTAGAGACAGGGTTCGCTATGTTTCCCAGGCTGGTCTCGAACTCCTGGGCCCAAGTGCTCTGCCTGCCTCGGCCTCCTAAAGTACTGGGATTAGAGGCATGAGATACCTCACCCAGCCACCCTTGATATTTTAATAAGTTTGTTTTATTTATTTTATTTTTCATGTTTATCTCATCATTGAGCCACTGCTTCTCTCTCTCTCTCTCTCTCTCAGCCTCCCCCCTGCCCCCCCTCCCCCATACACACACAAATCTCAACATTCCTTCCAGATCATAGTAAAGTTCACATTCTCTCTAAGCCTTTACTGGCTATCTCCACCCTCTTTACATTTCCAGCCCTCTACATGAAGCCCCCATCTCATCTCCTACCATGTTGTCCCCTTCACATTGTCCTTCATGCTCTGTTTCCAACACACCAAGTTGTTTCCCTTAGGATGCCAGCACTTATTTACCCATTTTCTCAAAACGCTCTTAACCTAAAACCCCTTATAGTTTGCACCCTCATGTCATTCAAATTTCTTATTGCCATTTCTTGGAATTTCAATTGCCGTATTTTAAATAGTACTCCCACAGGCTGTTATGCTGCATCTCTTTATCATGCTTTGCTTTTTTCTAGTGCTTACAACTATCTGATATTGGTATGTCTGTTTATTTAATTTTATGTTCCCTTCCGTAGAATGTAAATTCGCTCAGAGAAGGGGATTGGTCTGTTCTGCACTACGTGTTCACTGTCCAAAGCAGTTTCTGCCCTATAATTGGGGCACAGTAAAAATCTGTTTAATAAACAGATGAATCAATAAGTGTACCCTTCTGGAAAACTATGTTAATGATGATGAAAACCAAAATCAAGAGTTTCAGATATTTTTCCTATTTGTTACCTCATTTGAGTCTGTTTCTCTCTCTCCCTCCTTCCCTATTTCTCCTTCACATATTACATTCTTGAAACATGTAGATAGTGAGGCTTAAAATTACCCTACCCTGTTAGAACATTGCAGTGGCAAAGGAAGAATCCATACATTTTTACTCCTGAGTATGATACCACGACAATATGCACACAACACCAGTTTGTAGATTCAGTCTTAAATATAATACCTAGTCATTACCTCTTTAGTGTTTCACCAATATTTTAATATTTGATATTGTTATAACTAGATTATAAATATTTTAAAAGAAAAGATCATATATTAGCATTATAGTAAGAGGTTGCATTTGCTCAAATAGTTCCATTGATTTACTTACCTATTGATTTTTGTTCAGAAAATAAATTCTAGTTTAATGTAGTATCATTTAAAGTCTTACTTTAAATGTAACATGGCTTCCTGCTTATATAGAATATATGTTCTACAAATAAAGTACTATTTTCTAGGCTTTTAAAAATAATAAACACATAATGAAATAATAGTAATGTCTTATGCTTGGTGGACAGCAATAACAACCATAAATCTCTTTTTTTGGCAATTCTCCTTAGTCTGAAGTGAATACTGTTTTGATAAATTAATTGAATAAATAAATGACTAAAATGAATTTTATCATGTCATTTCTTTCAAGTGACACACCATGTGCCACAAAATGCTGCTACCTTTCACACATTGGGTGTCCTTTATATTTGGACATATTTTTTGCTCATGCAAAATGTTCTCAAATAGTTGTAAAGCAGAAAGAAGAATAATTTAACATCATGGTAATAATTTATGCTGCATTTTTTCTAAAACAAAGAAAAAGCAATCTTTTCTCCACTGCCATATAAGCTATGTATAGGATTTGCATCAAAATATAATGTTTGCCCTGATACACAATTGTGAGCCCTCTTAGGGACTGGCCTGTTTGAGGTTTCTTGCATACTTTTACATTTTGCCTTTGGATTGCAGACGAAGCTGAAAAATGTGTGTGTAGATCTTGTTCTTTCTGACTCTTTCTTTGGGATGGCTTCTTTTACTGGATTTTGTCTAGTGTATTACTTACTATATTTTATCCATTCAAGATATTTGCCAGTCAGCTCCTTTAAACAGAAAAAAGTGACTATTTATATATTTTCTTAATCTTTGATTTTAATTATTAACTTCACGAGGTATTTTCAACTTAATCAGAAACCATTCCTAAATCACTTTTCTAAGGAAGCACACTCTTTTGCTAGCATCTTTGCCATTGCCTTTTTTATTTCTCTTCACAGCTCTGAAGTCACCTATTTAAGTGTTTTATGCATTTACTTACTCTCTGCTTTCCTCCTCTGTCATAAGCTTCATGAAACCAGGTACTTTTATCACAGCTTTTGAAATTATTATGTCCCTGTATCCTGGCACATAGTGTGATTAATCAATATTTATTGAATGAGTGAATGGATGGATGGCTGAATTCATATTTTAATTCTAATTCATTATATCCCAGGAGAAGTTTTTGGCACAGAACATTAACTGAACTAAATTTACCCACTTTCAAATACATTTATCACACCATTTTGCTATATATTAATAGATTTTAAATACAAAATAAAAACTGTGTTCATATATTAGAAAAAGTGAGTTCAAAAGTAGAGTACTTTTAATCCGACAACTGTTCTCCAATTATTTAATTGTCCAATCTTACTATTTAAATATAAATGAAATAACTAATTCAGTCTTTATATTCCTTCAAGTCAAAAGTCATAGTTTATTCCTGCCCTGTTACTTACCTTTCTGGCAAATATGCTTTGCGTTCTCATTTAGAAACACTGGCAACTTATTTTAAAGTAGTCTATTTGTTCCTTGCTAGTTAAATGTGCGAGACACAGAAATAGAACATTTTGTGATGGAACAGATGCTGTGGCAATGGTGAGTTTATATGAGGATGCTGATGACAGATGCCACCTTACAGCATTAGCCAATTAAAAAAAATTATGGGTATTACTATTTACAATTACTCAAAATGAGCTGGGCTGTGGGCAACCCCGAATGCACAGTCTCACTCTCATGTTCTGTAAGTGATCATGTATTATGGGTGGAATAAATATTTCAAGTTAATTTAAAGGGGTATAAAGACAAATTTATTTTAAGGCAGGTAGCGTGAATCACTTCTGTTAGGTTTCCTCTTAGGGAAGCACTTTATTCTTTATGACAAGAAGAGAGAAACTAAAGACAAATAAAACTTACTTGGAACAGCATTGACAATGGTTAAGTAACTGAAATATGAGACAAGCAGAAATACTTCAGAAGAGAAAATAAAAGTTATAATATTGATAAGCAAATTTACTGTATTTTATTATTATAGAATTATATTCTATCCTATATTACTAAAAATAAATGTGTAATTTTCTTAAATATTTTTAGTTGTAATAAAAGGTTATTTATTATGAGAGGACTTTGATTTATATATGTGAAATAATCAAATTGAACATCAATCAATACATTATTATCTATAATCACTATGTTGTACAATAGTTAATAATAATGGATTTTATACATGAAAATTCCTAAAAAAGAAAAGCAGATCTTAAGTGTTCTCATCACGAATAAGGGAGAAGTATGTGAAGTAATGAACATATTGATTAGCTTGATTTAATCATTTCACAATGTCTACATACATCCACATATGTTATTATACACTGTAAATATTTTTAAATTTTATTTGTAGGTTATTCCTTGTTAAACCTCAGAGGAAAAATCAGTAAGTATGTGAAGGTCATTTTACAGTCTGTCAATGTTCAGTTTGACCAGGTTTTCTATCTCTAGCACTGATTATTTCACAATAGAGGTAACTGAAATGAACAAAGTATATTTGCCTTATTCTATGCCAAGTTTGAGTGGGCCTAAACACAGACTCAGAGATGAGAACTTGGGTACAAGTAATATATGGAAGTGGTAATCTAGAAGGTACAAATATGAAAGTAGGGAAAGTGAAGCAGAAAAGTTTGTGTTAATGAAATTACTGCTGTAGGCTATTGTTGCTTAACCCTCTGTGGCCCCTTTGGGAAACTAGGTAGAAAAGTCTTCAGAACTATCCCTCCGAAGGAATGGAGGTCTTGCTCTTATTCATTGACCACTTCATTTTCCATGGTTTCAGCGTTGCCTGAGGGAAGGACATTAACTCTCCAAAACCTGTAATTTGTCCTTTTTTGAATTCAAGCAAGTCTCAAGGTGACAATAGTCCTCAGGCAGACAAGAGGGAATAAGGGTTTGAGATGAATGGCTACAGCTGAGAGTACGCTGGTAAGTGTCAAATGAAATTGCCCATGAATTCATTTGGGGATGGGGCATCAACATCCTCTGCTCCAGTGACTTTTGTGTTTTTGTGATATGCATCAAAGTGACTCCAGGAATGTGTGTGTGTACGTATGTGTGTGGTATATATTCTGCATGCTTGTGTGTATACTTTAATTTTGCCTTAATATAAACATTTCTTGAAAACATGTAATTCACTGCTAGTAAAGTTATGAGAAATTAATGAGTTCAACACAAATGGTGGTATATGAGAATAGCTATTGATGTGTTAATTTTGTGACTATTAACATTTTCTTCTTATTGTAGAAGTACAATATTGTAGGAAAACTTCAAAATAGAGTTATTGGAAATATCATAACTGAACATAAATGTAGTTTTCCTCATAACTGTTTTTGTTCTGGTGCCTCCTAAATCTTTCTATACTACTCTGGAGAATTTTTTCTCCATTAGGATGAATATGATTAAGTTCATATTAAGTTAATTTCCTTATAGTTTAGCATTAAAAACTAGATTTTAATCTACCAATATAAAATTTAGAATTTCTTTTTAGGGTCTTTTATTTACTGTGAGGCAGTTCCTTTCCTTCCTTCCTTCCTTCCTTCCTTCCTTCCTTCCTTCCTTCCTTCCTTCCTCTCCTCCTATTCCTCCTCCTCCTTCTTCTCATTATTCTTGTCAAAGATCAGGGGAAAAAGAGAGAAAAAAATAACTTGCTACATTGATTTGGAACAAAAAAAAGAATGAGTATAGCTTGAGCTGTGTCCAGATCTGCTTTCTGCCATCTCTAGAATACTCACAGTCTAAGCTCATATAAATGCCACTGAGTGAAAGGAAAAGGTCAGGGGAAACTGGTGGCTGCCGCTTTGTTCAACTTCTAGTCATACTAATCTGTGTACAGCCTATCCCTTGAGGCATCAAGCTCTTCCTTGAAATTCTCTGCTTCAGTTTCATTCATTTTCAGTAAAAGAATATTTTCTGAAACTCTTAAGATATATTGAAGGTCAGAGGCAGAGCTAAACAGGTGATGCCACTGGGTCTTTTGCAATAATAAACACAAATTTACTATTGGCATTGGGATTTTCTCATATATTTTTTCTTTCTTTTTAATATCATTAGTATAAAGAAAAAGTAACAATATTCTTTCTATGCTCCTCAAAATCAATAGGATAATCACCTTTTCTAAGCAATAAAAAGCTTCCAATCAAATAATCAATGTTTATAGAATTTTTGAAAATCACCAATGGTTCCCAAAAACACATTAGAGGTATGAGTAGCTGTTACAGATGTAGTGTGTATGTCCCGATGATCCCTTTTCTATCATTGCCAGTCCCCACGTCTTGCTATATTATATTTAGAGCAAGTCTTGTGCCCAAAGTTTATATGCAAGGAATTGGAAGAAATCTTAGTATACTGCCAGCCAAATAATTGGGACTAGAAATTAAATTTTGAAGAGCTAGACATTCTACCTACAATGAGCAGCCATGAAAGAACTAAGTCTGAGCCATCGTCCTGAGTGTCAAAGTTATAGAATTAAAGTACAAATACAAATTCCCCAGGAAGTAGCAGGTCTAAAAAGGCTAAAATTACAAAATAATCAGAATATGCCAGTATTAAGTTAAAGTGGTACCTGGGCCATCGCCAAGAAAGGATTTATAGGATGTATCACTTACTTTTTCCAGTTACCTAACATGCCGACTTATCACCTTAGTTTAAGGCAGCAGGAGAAACAGAGGTGGCAAATTTGAGAGATTCAAATAATCCATGAAAGAATGTGAGAATTTTAGGAATTCGATATCATTTTGAAATCCAATGAATAAATTGACACAACAATTTTACTCATAGTCATGGAGTTTCTATCTCAGGGAGACTATGCTTTTTTCCTTTTTGTAGCCTACATTTGCCTTCCTGAACATATCTCTTAAAGATATTGACCTGAAAGGAAGACTGAGCAGAGTTTGTGCCTTTCTGGTATTCACAGTTCCAGAGCCCAGTGTTCTTCCTTAGATGATGAGATTCAGTCAAATATTTTTCTACAGTACAGTGTTGCTCTCACAGAAGAACACAATCTCTGCTCATAGCTTTTACTGTAAAATTGTTTTTAAGCTCTAAGAGTGAGTGTCCAAGAGCTGCAAAGTGTCTACATCGATAAAGATCATATTTGGATTAAAATTTGAAGCTGTAACTTAAGGTTGTTATAGTTTCTATAGTGTAAAACATAGCAAATAAAATGTCTTTTTTTTTTTTTTTTTTTTTTTTTTTTTTTTTTTTTTTTGAGACAGAGTTTCGCTCTTGTTGCCCAGGCTGGAGTGCAATGACGCGATCTCGGCTCACAGCAACCTCCGCCTCCTGGGTTCAAGCAATTCTCCTGCCTCAGCCTCCCGAGTAGCTGAGATTACAGGCATGCACCAACAAGCCCAGCTAATTTTGTATTTTTAGTAGAGACGGGGTTTCTCCATGTTGATCAGGCTGGTCTTGAACTCCGGACCTCAGGTGATCCACCTCCCTCAGCCTCCCAAAGTGCTGGGATTACAGGCGTGAGCCACCGCGTCTGGCAAATGTCTTAATAAATACTAAACCTATGGACTAATAGAAATGGTTTAATAATCCATAAATGACACAATAATAACAACATTTTAAATAAATTTAAATATGGAGCTCGATTTTAATGAGAAAAAATAGACTTATTGGAGAAATCAAATGTGTCAAGTTTGAAACTGTAAATATATACCAATAAAATAGAAATTTAGCACATCCACTACATATCATTGTAATGGTTAATTTCATGTGTCAGTAGGCTACAGTGCGCATATGTCTGGTCAAACACCAGTCTTAAAGTTCCTATGAAGGCATTTTTAATGGAATTAGCATTTCAATAGGAAGACTTTGAATAAACAGATCACTCTCCATAATGTGGATGGGCCTTATCTAATCTGTTGAAGGCTTAAGAAGAAAAGACTGAGGTGCCCCAAGGAAAACTGGAATTCTGTCTCCATACTGCCTTCAGAGGTGAGCCGCAGCATCGACTCTTCTCTGGATCTGTAGCCTGACAGCCTGGCCTGTAGATTTCGTACTTACCAGTAATCACAGCTGTGTGAGCCAAATCTTTAAAATAAATTGTCTCTTTATTTTGCTGTCTCATATATATATATATATATATATATATATATATATATGGGATATATATATTATATATAACAGATATATATATTATATATATATATATCCCATTAATTCTGTTTCTCTGGAGAATCCTAATAGGATCACCATTATGTGTCATGACAGTAAAATAATTGTAGCTAGAACTTCAGAGAGGCACTGTGGCATAGGGAAAGAGTCAATAGACCAGAGTATAAATTCTGCTTGTATTTTACTACTTGTATGTCTTTGAGCATTTAATTAGCCTTCAGAGTATTGATTACTTTATCCATAAAATGAAATGGGAGGTAAGGAGTTGGAAATAAGTGCTCCGAGTCATGTTTCAAGGACTGATTGGTAAAAAATTACATGAGAGTTCCTAGGATAGTGGTTTTACATAGTAAGTGCTTAGATGCCATCTCTTTCCTTTATGATAGGGAGAAATCACAAACACAAATTATCCTGTTAAAATCATTGATTGTAGTATATCTCAGGAGATCAAAACTTTTTAGAATTCTAAAGGTGTTCTTAAATTATTAGCAACCGTCAGTAATTTCAGTGGTAAGTAGTAGAAATTCAGTTAAGCAGTAAACTATTATATCATTTTGACTGTGGCAAATTGAATAAATAAACACCAATGACTTGATAGTGAAGATGAAGATAAAAAATTGAAAGGAATCTCTTTACAAAATAATGAGAACTAATAAATGATAAAGTTTGAAAATTCCCATTTTTTAACACTCCATGTTATAACCTATTCAAACATATATAATCAGTGAATTATAAAATCATTACATGAAATATTTTAGAGAACAAGATATGAACAGGGTGTTCATGTATCTATCCACACATTAATTATTCATTGTAAATTTTAAAAATTGCACATTAAAAAAGTGGCCAAACTCAGGAATACTCACAGAATTATATCCTTACATCATGGTTTTTCCAATGCGGTGCAATATAAAATACTAACGATTACCTATAAAATATTAATTCACAAGATGTTTAGTCTGCATCTATTCCAGCCTCAAGCCCTAACGTTCACTTACAGGAAATAAGAAGATAAAAGAACAAGGCCAACATCACAATGAGGAAACAATCACACATATTCAGAATGTTGGACATTCTCCAAGATAACCAGGGTGGAATAATCAATGTCATTTGAAAAAATGAGCAGACTATTTCATATCAGAAAAAGACTATGAAAGAATAAAGGAATGTAAGTAGCTTACCAAATAGATAAAATTTTATATTATTAATAGTAGAATTATTCAATAATTTGGAGAAGAAAACTAATGTGCTTTTTCAGAAATGTCATTCTTACAGCAATTTGGAAAAGTGATATATTTGTTTGGCAGTAGTGCTGTGTCTGAGAGAAGTGCAGGGCCTAAATTAAGTCTACATTAGGAGCCATTACGTTGTGGGACCTTAGATTTGGTGACTGATTAAATGTGATTTCTGAAGGAGTGTGTGAAACATCCTTGAATCTGCCTTAAATTATACTATCATATAGACACGAAATACAGTGAGTGGCGTGATCATAGCAGGGGAAGTAGGGGAACAAAAACAGAGACACTGTGGCCATGTTAACCAAAGGTGGTAACTTCAACAGAGCAGTTTCTACACACCTTCCATTACACCTTATACATATGCTTACTGATAACACTGATTATGCTTCATTGCAGAATTCTTAGTAGACTTGAATTAAGTAGATTTTTAACTAAAATTTATAGGATGACCCAGTTTCCTTTGCTCATACTCAGTTTTGGAGACTTATCTACACTACTGAGATGCAGCCATTGGAACATGTTCCAGGTTTTACTAGACTATTCAAATATTGGCACAGACATTCCAATGAGACCACATTCATCCACATGTTATTGTGGACAGCATGTTATTTAACCATTTTACTAATGATTATTGAATGGGTAGAAAGAGTCAAGTATACCAGAGACATAGTATTTATTCTCATTAAGAAATTTATATTCTATAGTACTTGACCAAATGCCGTGGGACAACTGCACACACACACACACACACACACACACACACACACACACACACGTACTAAATTCTAAGGTGCTACTGATTGTAACACATATGGTTATTTTATATAATACAGTGAAATTAAGAATTATCAAATTATGCATAATTTAAAAATGCATCTCTAAGTCCAGTAATACCATACATCCATTTAAATACATCCATTTAAAAATGCATCTCTAAGTCCAGTAATACCATATTGGGGGATTTAATGTGTCCTGATATCCACAAAATGCTTTGTTTCAATATAGTGCATATCACTGTTTTAACACAGTGGGTTGACCACATTAATTGAAATAAGGGGATTAGTAAGGCTTAACAGAAGGAAAATTGGCTAGTTCTACTCAAAGGATTAGAAGTTATCAGACCATGATCAAAAGAGGTTGCTTTTGTTTATTTGTTTGTTGTTTCATTTTGTCATCTTAGCTATTACTTCACAGGGATACCAGAACAAACAGGAGAAAGTACAATATTTATATCTGTATTTGATAGAATTTAGATTTGAGGATGGAGAGAGATGCAGAAATGTACATGTGGGTTTATGCAGACATTGAAGAGTCAAAATTCCTTCCAGTATTTGTATTGATTACATTCTGTAGGTTATGGATGGATCCTCACATAGGTTGAGTGGGCTAGACAAGACAATATTGCTTGAGCACTGGCCTGACAAGTGAGAAAGTGGAGAAGGAAACAAAGAAAAGCCTCAACAAACACATGGAAGCATGACAGAAATGGCCTCTTTGGACAATTATCTATTTTAGTATTGCGGACTATATATTATAATGGTGGATGATTCTGAAAATGAGGCTAGGCAGTTAGGCAGAGTCATACCATGTAGGAATGTATGTCATCCTAAGGAATTGAACTTTATACTTTTAATTAATATGTGGTTATTGCTTTTATTTTTATAAATAATAGCTTTTGTGATGATAAAAATAATACATTATCAATAAAAATAAGATTCTCAATATAATATTTTCACCCATATAAGAGTATAAGGAAAAAGTTAAAAGTTATCCCAAACATGCAACTCAGCTACACCACTGTTACCAATTTGAGAACTATTCTTTCCAATATTTCTCTGAGTAAGCAACACTAATACACACAGACGCACACACACACACACACGCACGCATAATTGCTCCATATCCTCTTTAATCTTAAGGAGTTTTTTAGGTAAGTACTGTATTTCATTTGTGTGTTATATATTATATATTAAAGTAAATATGTATGCTATATATCATATTATATATTTATTTATTTATAATATAAAGATTATATGATTTATATATGAATGTAGATTCTAGAAGATACATGTGCTATGATTGAGGGTCTGCAATCTTTCACCATTATTGCTTTATTTATTATACCAAGGAGCATGACAAATGTTTGCAATCTGACTTGACCATTTTTACTGTCTTTGCTGTGCTTGTTTTTTTATTGTTTTTCTTTCTTTTTTAAAATTCTCGGTTTTATAATTTTCTTTTGAATATTTGCATTATTACATTTTTAAATTTTAGCATCCTAGTGAATATCTAACAACAGAATCATTACTATCTGCAAATGAAACTATTTTTCTATAAAATCATCTTATATAAGATACATATTTTCCCACAGAGGCTACATAATGTGTGCATGAAGTTTCAGATATATTTAATAGGCTATACTTGGTCACTCTGGAGATAATCTGTAAAAATAAGGCATAGGTTTTTGCTAGCAAAAAACAAAATAGAATGTGATCAACATTTCAAAAGGACTCTTACATGCTCTATTCAAGCACTACTGACAGTAAAAATAGCATGGTTACCAGCATGGAGACAGAACTCCCCGGTTATCTGATTCATCCATGTAGCACTTTATTATGTGCCAGGCCCTGTAGGGGTGCTCAATATTAATGATGATGCCATTGTGGCAAGTGCATATTGATGACTTACAGCCTTTGAAATGTCATATATACTCATATCCACATGAAATCTATAAGTGTGTATTTAAAATACAAAGTCATATTTTTCAAGTAAACTTTGGAAAATGCAAAATAAAAAGCTGAACAGCTTCTACTGCAGTTGATGTTTTGGTCATACAGACAACATCTAATTTATTTATTTTGAATTGATTTCACTAGTTTATGATTTTATAATGTCATATGTTAATTTATTTACAGATCATAGCTGTGGTGCTGAGAATGTAACCTACTCCCATTGGTTTCCAACAACTGAGACCTTGAACAGTGACTTCTTAGCTGTAAATCCCAGAATCTTCTGTTTCAAATCAATTCTTCAGGAAAAAGAGAACAAAATATAAACCCAAGTGGAGAGAGTACTAAAAGACACAAGATTATTTTTTTAGAGAATTTATCAATCTAATATGAGCAATTAATTATTTATGATGGTTCCTATGTTTCACAGAGAAGTTAAAGAAATAAGATTAGAACCATCTTATGGGCTCTGGGTAAGGCTCTGCAATCTTTCACCATTTTTGCTTTATTTATTATACCAAGGAGCATGACAAATGTTTGCAATTTGACTTGAACATTTTCATTGTCTTTGCTTTGCTTTTGTTTCTTTCTTTTTAAAAATCCGTGGTTTTTGAATTTCCTTTTGAATATTTGCATCCTTTTATGGAATATAAGAGACCACATATGCACAAGAGTTATCTCTTGTGGATCTCGCTATTATTATCATCAAAATGCCTGAAATTACCTGTGAGGGACCATTATAAAGTAAATGATAAAGAAATAATTTAATGTTACACATTAGGTAACCTCTAGGAATATATGCTGGAACCATAGGAAGACATTGGGCAGGAAGAACAATAAAAATATTTGGATTGGAAGTAAAAATGCTAATCTACTTGTCAGAAAGGTCATGTCTACAGTCAACAACTGTTCAGATAGAAGCTTTAAAGCGAGGCTCAGCACACTTTTCTGTAAAGAGCCAGACAACAAATATCTCCGGCTTTGTGGTCCATACGGTCGACACTGCAACTACTCGAGTCTGCCATTGTAGCACGCCAACAGCCATAGACCATATGTGAATGAATGGTGTGGCTGTGTTCCAAAAGCCTTATTTACAAAAACAAGGGAAGTGTTAGACTTCTTCAGATCTTGGTGTGCTAGTCCTTGCTTTACACAATTAAGATGAGTGTGAACTATATTTCAAATAGAAGTAAGAGCCCCAAAGGTGGGCAAACCATTGTAGTAAGATGGTCAAATTGCCTAGGCAGGGGCAATTTAGACATCTAGACATCATAATTTTGAGTGAGCTATCAATTTATTCAGGCAGGTTTTCTAAGTCTTAGATTAAAAGGGTAGGTTGGAATTTAGGGTTAGATTCTACCCCACTGAGACAAAATGATCCAAATAAAAAGTTCATGACAAGGATAGATAAAGACCGTGAACTTACTAGAACATACTAAGTACAGCTGCTCATAGCAACAAGGTTTATTTCAGATCTTACCTGTTGCTAGCACCATATATTACTCTAACATGCTTGCTCAATTTGCTGTCCCATGGAAAAAATAATTGGTTGAGAACTAGTCAGAAGAGTCTTTGTAACTACTTTAAGGACAAACGTAATGTTGCTGTTGTGTCCTCAGAATATATATATACAATAGTGCCTGGAACACAATAGACATTTAATGATCATTCCTTGTGTACCTAGAACTTGATACCTATTAAATATTTTTCTAGTAGAAGTTTGTAAATTAATACTACAGGATTTTTAGCATTTATTCTTTTATAATATTATATATAAAATTTTACTGATAGACAATGTCTTCCAGTTCTTTATACTATCCTTTGCCACTTTAATTCGAAAGCATATTAAATTATATTTTATATTAAAAATTTAATTCTAAGAGTAAGAATTACAGTTATAAAAATATCCCAGGTGATCAAAGATATGGAGCTATTACATAATGACTGACATTATAGTATAGTGGTGAATACAGAAATTTAATTTTTCATCTCCTCCTGTCACTCCCTCTTAAGACATTTTAGGGTCACCCTCCACGAGGTAGCAGATTCATTAGCTTCTACTTTAAATCCTGCCTCAGAGTAGAAATCAGTCAGCTCTGTTGAGGAAATTCCTGAGCAGAAAAAAATATCTTTCTAGGACATTAGAGAGCAATTGAGTATTTAAAGAGTCATTCAAAGAAGAACCTTCAGTAAGCGTTAGAGTAAGCAACTTTACCTATATTTTTTTAAAAGGAGAGCTGAGTCAACTCAGGCAAAAGAAATTGAATATGTCATTTTAAAGAGTCTCAATATAACAGCAATGAAACGTGTCACTAATCCACCTTGCCAGCTTATACAGCTTTTGAGAGTGAAAGACTCTTCGTAATGACATTAATTATTATTAAATGTTAGTAGCTCAGTGTTGTAGAGAATATAAACAGCAGTATTTATAGACTCTTGGTAAAATGTATTTTAACTTTTTAAAGACATTGCAGAGTTGGCTATCTTCTCTAACACAACATATTGTAGAATTGTCATTTAATATTTCGTAGAACTAGCTAGAGCAACTATTCTTTCTTAAGTGGCACATGTTCATTTTCTGTATTTTCCTCATCTTTACCACCTGCTAGCAGTGTTTCAGGCAACAAAACAGCAGTGTTCTCACCAGACAGTATAGCTTCCTCCAAAATGGTAGCAATCCCAAAGATTCACAATAAAACAAAACATTTAAGACTATGATAAATGGTTTTTATTTCTTTTTTAAAAACAGTTCTTCCTTTATTCTTTAATCTTTAAACACTGAGTTGAAATGGATGATTGAAAATCTTATTTGGGGTATATTGTTGTACACATAAGAGTGTAAATTTTAAGAGCTGAATTAAATTTCTCAGTCTACCTTTTCTTTCAGTTTATTTTTAATGATATATATTTGCAGAAGCAGTTATCTGCCATCCGGAAATTAATTCTCATTTTCTTGGATTATTTTATGGTGACAACTTTCTAAGTATTTTATCCTTTAGTGAACAAATGGTCTTTCTTTCCAGTTAGAAGGTGATCCTCAATAATTATGTTCTTTTCTTTAACCAAAACCTTGTTTCAATTATGACATTTTGTTGATATGTAAAAATTCTGAAGAAATAAAAGCAAAAAATATTGAATAATAATTTTGTTTAAACAACATATTTAGAATATTGAATGACCCTGTTTAAACAATATATTTAGAATGTCTTATTGGTAGAAAATGTCTTCATGAATTTTTCAATGGTTGATTTTTATATGTATTGTACATTTTGTATCTTAAAGGAACATTAAACTTTAAATACAATTAAGAGAGAGGAAAAGGAAATGTTTTAATCAAAATATAAAATATTTTAAATTGCTTCCTATAGTAGTAAGAAAATCAATAAAATTAATGATTAAACAATTCAGAAGAACTAAACATTATTAATATCCATTTATAAGAAAGAAATGTGATGACAGATTAGGCTGAGTAGGATGTTATTCACTTACAATTTTAAAAATAAAACTGTGTAGGTGGGCTTTGTTATTTTACACCAATTTCACTAAAATGAAGTAGAGACTTGAATGGCTAACAATGTAAAAAATTACATGATAGTGCTTTTGTATTTTTTAAATGAGAAATAGTCAGAAAAAATATTTACAAGAGCAACCTTTAGAGTGTCCCAATATACATTTATAAGTTATCACGCTAATTTGCAAAATGTAAGAAAAAATTACAAAATAGATGACATAGTTTCCCTGATAAATGTTCAATTTAATTGAATAAATTCATTTAAGCACTTCTGAAAGATATTGTGTTAAGTTTTGAGTATATAAAAATAAATTTTAAAATGCCTGACTTCAAGGAATTCACAATATATTATGAAGATAGACAAGTTAAACCAACTATTTCAATAAAGTGTGATCAATTTCCTAAAGAAAAGAATAAAATATCCTAAAAATCCAGAAAAGTGGTGGCCCAAAGTCAGCTTATGGTAGTAGTGAAAAAGTTTAGGAAAATTTTCTAAAGAAAATCAACTGAATAAAGTATTAAAGAGTAAATGACATTAATTCAAGCAAACAGGTCAGGCAGAAATATTCTAGTCCATACCAAAAAACATTTCCCAACTAAATGCAGACATATATAGATCTACAAAATCATACATGTAGCATGTAGGTTTTTTTAAAAAAGACAGATGGTTAGCACCATCAGTATTAACCTGTGGTGTTATGTCTTTCACAAGATTTTTGAAATGAGGAGCACTCAACAGATGTGGGAGATAAGGAAATAATTGTGAGATATTACTGACAAATGAGGATTGTGACTTATTTTTTTAATTTACTCTGTTAACTTCCCAAAATTATGTAATATATTTTACATAGAAATAAATACTTTAAAAGGTCAATGGAGTTTAAGCTGTTGTTGTTTAGCTCAAATAACCCTCTTGCAGAGAGAAATGATAAAGTAGAAAATAAAAAAAAGTTTGAGTGCCATGTAGAGTGATGAAAGCTAGCAGAAGCTGAAGAGGAGTCTGCTCTTAAACAGAAATTAAAACAAGTGTGATATGTGAATTTACAGATTTTTGTTGGAAGTTACCCTCCAATGGAGTACTGTTACTGCAGTAGAAAACTATGGCCTTATTAACTTAAGAGTTTGGTGCTGGGAAAGCAGTCAGAAATGTAGAGAGAAATATCCGGAAAAGAAGGAGGTGTATAAGAGATGAAAGCCCCCCAAAATGTATAAAAAGCACACAAATCTTGATAAAACATTTAATTTTAATAATGAATGAAAAAGAGCATGGGGTCCTGACAAAATCCTAGATGCTCAAAACTGAAAAATCTGAGTGAAGATTTTAGTTGCTTCCCACAAAGGGGAAACACAGTTTATTATAACAAAATCCAGTGTTTGTATAATGTACAATTTGTAATGTTGAATCAAATATCACTAGAATGAAAAAAATTAAAATACGACATTTTCACAGAGAAAAAAATGCAATCAATAAAAAACTTTCCTAAAATTGTCAAGATATTATAATCAGCAGTATCAGAATTTTTATTAAAATATACTTCATGACTTAACAGAAAAAATGATTAATAAACAAATGAGGAATATCAACGGATTAGAACTAAAAAAAATCAATGAAACTAAAAGTACAACTGAAATGAAAATTTCATTTCATGAAATTGATAAAAGATAGGAGGTAGCAAAATAAAAAGCATTAGTGAACTTGAATGCAGATCAATTAAAATATTGAATGTGAATAAAGAGAAATATTAAGTGCTCTAACATATGTATAATTGGAGTTCAATAGGAGAGGATAGAGACAATGGGGCAGAAAAATATTTGAATATATTAAACAAAAAGAAAAAAGCAAAAATTTGGAGGAAAAGCATCAAACTATAGATACGAACACCTCAACAAACCATGTCATTGTAAACTGTAGATATCAAAAGATAAAGAACACCTAAAAGGGTCTAGACATAAATGACATATTACAAACACAGCTATTCAAATAATAGCTGACTTCTCATTAGGAAAAATATGATGGTTAGACTACAATAGAACCATAACCCTAATGTGCTGGGAGAAAACAGAAGGACAATAAAAGACAATTTAGGTAAACCAAAATCAAGACCATTCATTGCATTGAGACTTATGTACAGAAAATGCTAAAGGAAGTAACTCAGGATGAAGGAAATTACACTAGATTATAGCTTGATTATACATAAAGGGGTACAGTTGCAAAATGTTAATAGTATAAAAGACTAATATTTCTTCAAGTAAAATAAAGTAAAAAGGACTAGATGTATAATCTCATTTGAAACAACCAAAAATTGAAACTAAATAAATGAAACAACGAATCACATCCAGCAATGCAGAAGTGATCCCTTAGAGATAGTAAAGAAATAAAATGAACTATACAATTGCCTCTGCTTGCTGTCTGAGAATGTAATTCAGGCAGAACTCAGCTATCTCGTTGAGGAGATAGATCTGAGAACTCAGATAATCCAAGGCAGCTAAGGTTCACAGTACAGAGTATGACAGAAGAGAAAGGCATACACATGCACACACACACATCCCAGCCCCCAAACACACACCCCACACAGGGCTCCAGGGTTCTGCAAAAGATTAGCAGAATACTAATTAATGATACGTGTATGAAAAATATCTATTTCTAGTCACCAAAAAATGACTAGAAATAACAATCCTCAAAGCTCAGAGTGAGGAATATTGCCTGTTCTCAAAAGACAAAGTGGAGTACTTCTGAATTTATGAAGTTGCAGGTGGAGTACTAAGAAAAGTTTTCCTCAGTAGTTTGTAAAATCAATATGAAAAACAGCTCCACTCCCTCCCACCTAGTAAAGTTAGAACTCAGTATCCACAATGGTCAAATCATTTCCAGGTAAGTTAATTGTGCCCTGGGAGAATGCTAAAAAATATTCATAGGAACACAAAAAATATCTAGACCAAGCAACGACGAATCCAAAATGGGTCTATCACCCAATAGAAAATTACCATGCACTCAAGAAGCAGAACATTCTGCCTGTAACTAAAAGAAAAAAAATCTATCAAAACAGTCCTAGAAATAATGCAGATGATAGAGTTGGACATTTAATACATAGCAAGAGAAAATATCACAAATGAAATACAGAATAAAAAAGACAGGAAAAAATCAGGGAATTATCAATGTGGGTGATAAAATTTCTAGTGAGATATATAAATTTCCTGGAATAAATAACATGTTTTTATATTGATAAAGGGCCAGTTTCTCAGAAGGATATGACAGTCTTATTTTTTTTTCACTTCTAATCGAACTTAAAAATTAATGAAGGAAAAACTTCCAAGAGAAATAAAGGAATCCACAAATAAAATTAGAGCTCTTAACACTCTGTCTCAATAGTTTATAAAACATTTATAATATCAGTAAATATGATATTATAAAACATTTATAATATCAGTGTTCTGGTTTACAGAACACTATCAACCAATTTGACCCAATAGACATTTGTACAACAGTCCACCCTATTACAACAGAATACACATTCTTTTCAAGTGTTTATAGGACATTTACAAAGACAAAACATAATCTATTAGCAAACATACCTCAATACATGTAAAAATGATTCAGGCCATACAAAGCAAATGTCTTCCCATGATTGAACTAAATACTAAAGAATTACAAAAGAGATATATGGAAAATCTCCAAATATTTTGAAACCAAATAACACATGTATATGTTATCTATGGGCCAAAGAAGAAATGTAAATGCATATTAGAAAGTAGTCTGAGCTGAATGAAAATGTAAACGAAATATGTCAAAACATATGGGAAGCTGTTAAAGAAAAAAAGAGGGAAATAATAAGGGGGAATTCTCAAATTAGAAAATAAATAATTTTCAAATCAGAGACTTCGGCTTCTACTTTAAGAAACTAACAAAAGGAGATCAATTTAAAGCCAAAGTATGCAGAAAAAAATAAGGTCAGAGCAGAAATCAAATAATTTAAACTTAGAAAAAATAAGTAAATTAAGCCAAAAACTGATTATATGAAAGATAAATAAAAATAACAATTATCTAGCTAGGCAGATCAGCCTCCAAAATGAAGAAATTACAGATTACCAGTATGAGATGTGAGCGAAATGCTATCACTTGAAATTCTAGACATGATAAAGAGAAAAGGCAACGTAAACAACTTTAGGTAAGTGAATTCAACCACTTAGTTTATGTCTTTTAAATACATAAACTAAAAAACGTTTTCCCAAGAAAAACCCTGTATCTCTGAAAGACATTGAGTTTTTAATTAAAAACTTTGCAGAAGAATACACAATGTTTTCACTTGGAGAATTCTACTAAACATTAAGCAATAAATAATATCATTTTTTAAAATAAAATCTTCCAGAAAATTTAAGAGAAATGATATACTCTATGTTGTTCTGTAAAACTATAATAGCATTTCTCTGATGCAAAAATCAGAAAAAAGTTGCACAAGGAAAGAAAACCATGAATCAATATTACTTGGAACACAGATGCTAAAGTTTTAAACATGATTTTAGCAACATAATACAGCAAATATAAAAAGGCTAATACATAATGCATAAGTAAGATTTGTCCGCAGAAAGTAAGGTTAATTTAATGATTGGAAATCAATCACTATAATTCACCACACTAACAGGCAAACACTAGCAACAATGACATATAATCTTTTCAATAGATGGAAAAAATGTCTGATACAATTCAACACCTATTTTTGAAAAAGAAAAAAAAAACTCTCGGGAAGGTAAGAGTAGAAGGAATATTCCTCAGCCTGATAAGGGGTAATTACCAATAACCAAAGTTAACCTTATATCTCATAGTAAAAGACTGAATGTTTCCCAATAAGATAAAAAAGAATCCAAGTGTATCCACTGTTAGCACTTCTATTGACCATTGTACTAGAGATTTTAGTTAGCGCAATATGATAAGAAAAAAAAACACATTCATAATAGAAAAGAAGTAAATCTATATTTGTAGATGACATAATCATCTCCAGAGATAATTTTATGGACCCTACACAAAAAGTTTCTGGCTAGGCAATGTGGCTCATGCCCGTAATCCCAGCACTTTGGGAAGCCAAGGTAAGTCGAAACCAGCCTAGGCAATGTGGCTCATGCCCGTAATCCCAGCACTTTGGGAAGCCAAGGTAAGTCGAAACCAGCCTGGACAACATGGGAAAACCCCCTCTCTACTAAGAACACAAAAAATTAGCTGGGTGTGTTGGTGTGCCTGTAGCCTCAGCTAATCTACTCCAAAAGCTAAGGTGGGAGAATCACCTTAGCACCGGAAGTTGAGGCTTCAGTAAGCCAAGATCGTACCACTGCACTCTAGCCTGGGCAATAGGAGTGACACCAGGTCTCAAAGGAAAAAAAAAAATTGCTGAAGAGTGCTTTATTTCCAAAGATGTGGTCAATTTTGGAATAGGTGTGGTGTGGTGCTGAAAAGAATGTATATTCTGTTGATTTGGGGTGGAGAGTTCTGTAGATGTCTATTAGGTCTGCTTGATGCAGAGCTGAGTTCAATTCCTGGATATCCTTGTTAACTTTCTGTCTCGATCTATCTGATGTTGACAGTGGGGCGTTAAAGTCTCACATTATTATTGTGTGGGAGTCTAACTCTCTTTGTAGGTCTCTAAGGACTTGCTTTATGAATCTGGGTGCTCCTGTACTGGGTGCATATATATTTAGGATAGTTAGCTCTTCTTGTTGAATTGCAGATGACATGATTGTATATCTAGAAAACCCCATCATCTCAGCCCAAAATCTCCTTAAACTGATAGGCAACTTCAGCAAAGCCTTAGGATACAAAATCAATGTGCAAAAATCACAAGCATTCTTACACACCAATAACAGAGAGCCAAATCATGAGTGAACTCCCATTCACAATTGCTTCAAAGAGAATAAAATACCTAGGAATCCAACTTACAAGGGATGTGAAGGACCTCTTCAAAGAGAACTACAAACCACTGCTCATTGAAATAAAAGAGGTTACAAACAAATGGAAGAACAATCCATGCTCATGGATAGGAGGAACAAATATTGTGAAAATGGCCATACTGCCCAAGGTAATTTATAGATTCAATGCCATCCCCATCAAGCTACCAATGATTTTCTTCACAGAATTGGAAAAAACTACCTTAAAGTTCATATGGAACCAAAAAGAGCCCACATTGCCAAGTCAATCCTAAGCCAAAAGAACAAAGCTGGAGGCATCATGCTACCTGACTTCAAACTATACTACAAGGCTACAGTAACCAAAACAGCATGGTACTGGTACCAAAACAGATAAATAGACCAATGGAACAGAACAGAGCCCTCAGAAATAATGTCGCATATCTACAACCATCTGATCTTTGACAAACCTGACAAAAACAAGCAATGGGGAAAGGATTCCTTATTTAATAAATGGTGCTGGGAAAACTGGCCAGCCTTATGCAGAAAGCTGAAACTGGATCCCTTCCTTACATCTTATACAAAAATTAATTCAAGATGGATCAAAGACGTACATATTAGACCTAAAACCATAAAAACCCTAGAAGAAAACCTAAGCAATACCATTCAGGACATAGGCATGGGCAAGGACTTCATGTCTAAAACACCAAAAGCAATGGCAACAAAAGCCAAAATTGACCAATGGGATCTAATGAAACTAAAGAGCTTCTGCACAGTGAAAGAAACTACCATCAGAGTGAACAGGCAACCTACAGAATGGGAGAAAATTTTTGCAACCTACTTATCAGAAGGGCTAATATCCAGCATCTGCAATGAACTCAAACAAATTTACAAGAAAAAAACAAACAACCCCATCAAAAAGTGGGCGAAGGATATGAACAGACACTTCTCAAAAGAAGACATTTATGCAGCCAAAAAACACATGAAAAAATGCTCATCATCACTGGCCACCAGAGAAATGCAAATCAAAACCACAATGAGATACCATCTCACACCAGTTAGAATGGCAATCATTAAAAAGTCAGGAAACAACAGGTGCTGGAGAGGATGTGGAGAAATAGGGACACTTTTACACTGTTGGTGGGACTGTAAACTAGTTCAACCATTGTGGAAGTCAGTGTGGCGATTCCTTAGCGATCTAGAACTAGAAATACCATTTGACCCAGCCATCCCATTACTGGGTATATACCCAAAGGATTATAAAACATGCTGCTATAAAGACACATGCACACGTATGTTTATTGTGGCACTATTCACAATAGCAAAGACTTGGAACCAACCCAAATGTCCAACAATGATAGACTAGATTAAGAAAAGGTGGCACATATACACCATGGAATACTATGCAGCCATAAAAAAGGATGAGTTCATGTCCTTTGTAGGGACATAGATGAAGCTGGAAATCATCATTCTCAGCAAACTATCACAAGGTCAAAAAACCAAACACCGCATGTCCTCACTCATAGGTGGGAATTGAACAATGAGAACACATGGATACAGGAAGAGGAACGTCACACACCAGGGCCTGTTGTGGGGTGGGGAGAGGAGTTAAGGATAGCATTAGGAGATATACCTAATGTTAAATGACGAGATAATGGGTGCAGTACACCAACATGGCACATGTATACATATGTAACAAACCTGCACGTTGTGTACATGTGCCCTAAAACTTAAAGTGTAATTTTAAAAAAAAAACCACAATGAGAGACTATTAGACCCCCACCAGAAAGGTTACAATTAGAAAGCTGACAACACTCGAATGTCAGTGATGATGTGAAGACACCAAAACTCTCGTTCACTACTGATAGGATTGTAAACGGTACAATCACTTTGGAAATTAAGGATTGGAAGTTCTTACAAAGATAAATATTTGATCCTCCAATGTCACTTCCAGGTATTTAACCAAGAAAATTTAATATCTTTGTCAACAGAATGATGCGTGTGCAAATGTTCAGAATAGCTTCATTCATAACAGCCAAAAACTATAAATAACTGATATTTCAATTATCAGGAGAATGAATAATTGATGTGTGATTTATTGATATAATTAATCAATATTATGCAGAACTCCCCTTCCTAAAATCAAAGCACAATAGATTACTCATTCATACAACAACATGTGTGAAAGTTGTAGAGATTATCTCGAGGCAATTAAGCTGGAAATTAAAAAGTACACACTTTATGATGCCATGTACATGAAGTTTTATAATATGTAAAACTGTCTCTTCGAAAAAAAAAGAAACAGAATTATGGTTTTCTCTGGGCTCAAGAGCAAGTGACTGTCAAGGGACATGAGGAAGTATTTGAGGTGATGAAAGTAGTCTATATCTTTATAGGAAATGTTGGCTATATGTTGCCCATTTACCAAAACTATACATTTAATATCTGTGTATTTTATTTATGCAAATTTTATTTGAAAATTTGAGTGAGAGAGTGAGGAATGGGCAGAAGCGTAAATTAAACAAGGATGATGATCACGAATGTTGATTGTTTTTGGAGCTGAGTGACGGAGGTATGAGGATTCCTTATACTCTTTTGTTTGAATATGGACAACAAAACTGAAAACCTTAGATAAAAAAGATTGTACAAGATTTTTAGCTATTATTTAGTACATCATACTAACGAAGAGGATTATCAGAGTTTGAGAAAGTAAGAACATAGATTTATATATTTGGGATACCCAGGTTCAATTTTTTTTTCTTTTTTTATTAACTTTGTTAGTTTGTGCCAGTTATTTTTCTGAATTTCAGTATATTCAACTCTAAGTTTAATGATCTCTACCTCAAAAGGTGGCAATAGAAATTTGACAACTTTAACTTATTGCAACCAGTTGGTATACTGTATAAAATTTAGGACATATCAAAGGAAGTGTTGTTGTAGTTATTCCCTAGATTACCCTTCAATCCCCAGTTTTCTTAAAGAAGCCATAAGAAATTAGGATTTGCATTAAATTATGTGAATTTGTCCACATATGCTTCTAGTCTTGGAAAACAAAGATTGAAGTTAGATAAGATAAACTTGGTGGAAAGAAAATTGCATTTATAGTCAGACTGGAGCTGTCTTACTTACTTAACACTCTGCAGCTTTGGGTAAAACTTATTTCCTCCTCTATGAAAGGAATATAATAACTAAATTGCAAAATTAGATGAAATATTGCATATAAAATTCCTTGAACGTTTTGTATATATTTGGCACTAAAAAAGTAAGCTAGTTCTTTGTTAACATAAACACAACAGAAAGGCTTACTTTGCTGCTTTCTTATTTGTAATCTAGCAAAAGTCTAGAGTGAAAGTGAAATATCAAAGACTAATCTGTGTAAAGAGTTTTCAGCTGAGAAATTGAGTCCTACAATTCTGTGAGAACCAAGGATATATATTTGTGATTTTGAATAGACGAAACTTTCCTTCACCAATATGTAGGGAGGAATATTCTTTCTGTCAGTTCTTAGGGCACTAAATCTGAGGAGTCAAGATAAATAATTTTGCAAGCATAGTGGCTCACACAGTTTAACTACAGCAGAAGCAGCAAAGCTACCTGTAATCTAAGGAGATTTATATGATCGAGCTAATTTAGCAAAACTGGAGTCCAAGTGCGAAGAAATTTGTTCTGATCTTGAAGGCTGCAATTCTGAATAGTTGAGTAATGTTATCAAAGCAGCACATAAGAAAGATAGCTTCTGAACTATCATTTAGGATTAAGCTGGGAAGAAGACTTAAATTTGTGAGAAGAATAGCATTTTGTCATGTGTTGATACAACTTGCAAAATCTTAAATAATAGAATTTATTTTTATCTTTTATAATAAATATACAGCAATATTAGATTCATTATTTACCCATACTTTTTTTCATACTTTTTTGAACAGAAACTCTAATATCTGGAACATTTTTGGCTTATCTATACTTAAAAATATATTACTTGTCACTTTTTGCAACATGAAGAATAGGTATCTTAACATAAAATTATAATGATTTGAGTAATCTGAACCTAAATTTCTTTGGAGGCGTCAATATCCAGTTGCCTTAGTCTATTTAGGCTGTCATAACAAGATACTATACAGTGGTGGCTTATGAAAAATGGACATTTATTTCTCACAGCTCGAGGAGTTGGGAAGTCCAAGATTAAGATGCCAGCAGATGCGATGTCTGGTGAGGGATCATTTCCTCACAGAGGGCCATCTTCTCACTATAATGTCACATGATGAAAGGGGCAAAGGATTCCACTGAATTCTCTTTCATAAGGACAGTAATACTATTTATGAGAGCTCTTCCCTCCCAATACCATCACCCTGGATGTTAGGATTCTCACAACATTCATAACTATTCAATTCCTTACTCTCCTTAAAATGGGACTCCAAAAAGCATAATGTTGTATTATTTAAATAAATCACTTAGACAATTACCAAATACAGATATAACACATTTGAGAAACAGAACATGAAGTATCTAGCAGGGTAGAAGAGGAACTCTAAGTTTTCCTTATCTTTATGGTCATAAGAAAGAGAGGCAATGTGACTCATTTTTTTTTTACCATCCTTTTAGACAAATATTTATTTAAAGCCTACTACATGTCATGTACTTTGTTTACATTACACGATATATTCCTCATAGCAATATGAGGAAACAGATACGATTTTCTCACATGGGCAGTATAGGAGAGCAAAAGTGAGGTGCACACCCAAAATTAGAAATTAGAAAAATAAAATCAGAAGATAAAGCTGTGAAATCAACATATAAACTTATATTGTCAGAATGGCTCCCAGAATAGCAAAATTTGCCAATAATCATGTTTTTAAAGCGTGCACTTACACCCACACACCACACACCACACACCACACACCACAAAATATGAGGAACCATATATAAAACATTAAAACAAAACCAATGCAATTTCATTTCTATGTTGGACACTATCAAAATTAGAATTAGAAAAGAAGATAACATCGTAGCTATTTTCTGTAAGTTTTAATTAAAATAAAAATAAGCACTTTTGTAATTGTCTCGAATGAATTTTTAAATGTTCATTTGTTATTTTCTGTTAGATCAAAATAACTAGTTTATTCACAATCCTAAAAATACCTCAAACTAATTTTTCAAGGCTCTGATTTTTTTGCTAACGTTTATTTATTAAAGACATATTATCACGGGATGTATTTTATTTATTTATTTTTTTGAAACAGTCTTTATGTTGCTCAGACTGGTCTCAAATTCCTGGACTCAAGCAATCCTCATTTATCAGGGGATTTTAATTTGAAGATATTGTTTGTAATCTCAAATCGCTCACAATTTATGACAACTAATTAAAAATTTCCCCACCAAATACATATATATATCCATATACATCAAATATATACAAATATATATAAAGAGAGAGAGATATGTATTCCCCAGGCAAAAACAAAAAAAAAACAAAAAAAAAACCCAGGCCCTAATGCCTTGACTGGTGAATTATATGAAACAATTATGAAGTAAATAAGACTAATCCTTCACAAAGTATTGAGAAAGAGGGAGTACTTTCTAACTCATTCTATAAGGACTGTTTCACCCTAATGCAAAAGCTAGACCAAAACATAGCTAAATAAAATAAAGAAGCAATATAAAATAACAACCAGATCAGTACCTTTCCTGAATATAGATGCGGAAGTCCTCAACGAAGTAATCACAAATAAAGTTTAGTGATACAAAAAAATTATCAATCTGACCAATTGAGGCTTATTCTAAAAATGCAAGGTTGGTTTCATTTCTGGAAATCAATTATTGTAATATACCCAAGACGTCCTCAATAGACTTAAGAAAGAACACTGAACAAAATTCAATAACCATTCATGAATCCCCAACAAATTAGAAATAAAAAGAGAGTTAATTAACCTCATAAAGGATATCTATGAAACCTCTGCAGCGAATATTAATCTTAATGGTAAAAGACTGTTTTACCAGTAAGACTAGGAAAAAAAGATGTTTACACTTGTTACCTTTTTTCAAAATTGTACTGAGGGTTCTAATAATCATTGAATTGTATACTTATATCCAGTCAAATTTATAGTATAATTTACCTTAATAAAGCTGTTAAAATATTTAAGAAAAGTAATAAAATCAGTTTACTTTTTTAAATTCACTCTATTTGAATGTCCTGTTCAGATCATGAGAGGATTAAAAATGCAGGAATTTAAATTTCATGTAATATTGGGAAAACAGAAGCTCAAGTTCTCATGCTCAGATACTGTAGGCAGAAAGGTGTTAATTTGTTAATTATTGTAAACACTAAAATTCTCTGTAATTATGGTCAAATTTATTTGCCTCTTTCACTGACAATATGTCAATAAGCTGATTCAAACTGAAAACCAAATTAATTTCTTATATATAAAGCAAAAACTTTCAGAAAGAATTTCAATTTTTATATCCCATATTACATATCTCTATAAGTTAAAAAAACTTATATTCTGACACACTTGATTTTAAAACATAGCTATAAATTTTATCATTATCCATTTTAGACATTTATCTGTAGCTTAATGAATATCTTTATCACATGTTATCAGAGTAATATGTGTAAGCTATTATTTTAAAAGAAGGTCAGAAAAATGACATTTAGCCATCAAGGAATGCAAAGTAAAGCATACAAATATTTACCTCTCCAAAATTCTTTAAATAATAAGGAATTCAGGTCTAATGTTTAAGTCTTTAATCCATCTTGAATTAATTTTTGTATAAGGTGTAAGGAAGGGATCCAGTTTCAGGTTTCTACATATGGCTAGCCAGTTTTCCCAGCACCATTTATTAAATAGGGAATCCTTTCCCCATTGCTTGTTTTTGTCAGGTTTGTCAAAGATCAGATAGTTGTAGATATGCGGCATTATTTCTGAGGGCTCTGTTCTGTTCCATTGATCTATATCTCTGTTTTGGTACCAGACACATGCACATGTATGTTTGTTGTGGCATTATTCACAATAGCAAACACTTGGAACCAACCCAAATGTCCAACAATGACAGACTAGATTAAGAAAATGTGGCACATATACACCATGGAATACTATGCAGCCATAAAAAATGATGAGTTCATGTCCTTTGTAGGGACATGGATGAAATTGGAAATCATCATTCTCAGTAAACTATCGCAAGGACAAAAAACCAAACACTGCATGTTCTCACTCATAGGTGGGAATTGAACAATGAGAACACATGGACACAGGAAGGGGAATATCACACTCTGGGGACTGTGGTGGGGTGGGGGAGGGGGGAGGGATAGCATTAGGAGATATACCTAATGCTAAATGACGAGTTAATGGGTGCAGCACACCAGCATGGCACATGTATACATATGTAACTAACCTGCACATTGTGCACATGTACCCTAAAACTTAAAGTATAATAAAATAAAATAAAATAAAATAAAATAATTCATAAGGAATTCAAAATAAATAAATAAATAACTTACAAGGAATACAAAATAAAGCATTCAAATATTTCCCTGTGCAAAAGTATTTAAATAATAGTTTGCAAATTTAAATAATTTACATATATAATTATTATGTATTAGCCACATCCAGGATTTTGGTGGAGGAACAACATGTAAAACTTTTATGTTGTTTTCATATTTCAACTGATAATCTTTGAATATCAAATTAACAATGAATAAAAACATCTACACTAAGAAGAGAATAAAAAGGCTGGTAAATACAATCATAATAAGTGCTATGAAAAACATTCAGGATCTTTTTAATCCAAGTTGAAAATATCTAATTAATTTGTGTTTTGCAAATCTCCCCAAATAATGTACCTCATAAATTAAATTCTTAATTCACTTATTACTAATATAATCTATTGAAGGCAGGCTGAGATCCTAATATATTTCAACAACACATACTCTGGCATATTGAAGGATGCCGATAGATATTACTATTAGCTCCAAATGTACAAAGACTGGCTACACTGTCTTGTTTGGAATAAACATTGTATCCTTGTGTCTTTTTAATAAATACACTGGGTTTTTATTTCATTTTATTTGTTGGTTTATTTGTTGTCACTGTGATTGTCCTTGTTTTGAGAAATTATATGGAAGAAACAAGGGTGGTAACAGTGAGCAAAATTAGAGAAGGGAGATTCATTCGAGAAATATTTCAGAGATGACAAAATCAAAGCTGCTGAGAGTATGTAAATATGTACCTAAACCTCAGAGCAGAAGAAAACCATTAAAGAAGGTACTTAGCTTATCTCTTAGGCTAGCACTACAACAAACGTAAAATATATTAATTTTTAAATTTGAGTTTTGAGGTTATTCAGTATTGCAAATTTAAAAAACACACATAATAAAACTAAAATTTTGGAAAAAGTATATTGTAAATATAGTATATAATGTTATTTTATTATTTATTTATTATATTATTATGAAATCGTAGTCTTTAAAATTTGTGAATAAATTTTGAGATTATATATTTTGAAGTGTTCATCTTTAGTTTGAAGAATCAAGGTTTATTTTATGCCCATGTATTTTTTATATCTTACGATATTCTTCTGTGTTTAAAGTTTTCTCTCAGAATTGAAGATATCAGTTAATATGATAAAATTTCAAATAACATTATATTAAGACAATACAAAAGATAAGATCTTCATATTTGGATTTTGCTGATTATATATACATAGAGATAATATTTAGACTGGGTAAGATATTACAATGGTAAATTTTACATTGTCTTTGTATTTGAAGATAGGAAAAGACAGACAAGTACACGATATTTTAAAATTTTGATTTTTATTTTATTCCATATTTTATTCAAATTGCATTTGAATAAGTGCATAAACTTCTTTGAAGTTATCATTAACATGGTTTCCCTCCAAATTTTATTCTTTTTGAAGCATATTTGCTGGATTAGATTCCAGAGCACCACTGAAATATTTTTATGTAGTGACATGAAGTATTTCCACTTTCATTTATTCTATAAGTATTATGTGCTTATTATTTGCCAGTAGTATATTATTGGACTCCTTTCTGTACAGAAAATGAAGACTTCACCTTGTTATACTCTACATTATGAATAAAACATTGCAAATTAATTAATAAAAGAACTGATAACCCCAATTATTATTATTGTGTATTTACAATTTGCTAAATTTCCTATTGAGAAACTTTACATATATTTCCATATATAATGCTCACAAAAAAATCTCTGAGACAGTACTTTTTACTTTAGCTTTGTGAGTGAAGAATGAAGTCTATGAGATTTCATTAACTTGTTCAACGTCAACATAGGTAACATTTAAACGTAGTTCTGTTGGATGACAAAAGCATGCTTCTACTGCTATTCCACTTTCCTTCAAAGTAAATTAAAGGTGAATACATAATAATTTCTAACCTTTCATATGAAAAATACCAGAAAATCATCTTTAAAAAACACAAAGGGAGAGGGTCACTTCCAAGATGGCTGAATAGGAACAGCTCCAGTCTACAGATCCCAGTGAGATAGACGCAGAAGACAGGTGATATCTGCATTTCCAACTGAGGTACCTGGTTCATCTCAATGGGACAGGTTGGACAGTGGGTGCAGCCTATGGAGGGTGAGCCTAAGCTGGGCAGGGCGTCACCTCACCTGGAAAGCACTAGGAGTCAGGGACTTTTCTTTTCCTGGCCAAGGGAAGCCATGAATGGCTGTACCTGGAGGAGCGGTACACTCCTGCCCAAATACTGTGCTTTTCCCACTGTCTTCATAACCTGCAGACCAGGGGATCCACTCCTGTGCCAGGCTCGGCAGGTCCCACAGCCACGGAGCCTTGCTCACTGCTAGTGGAGCAGTATGAGATCAACCTGTGATGTGGGAGCTTTGGCGGGGAGGGACATCTGCTATTGCTGAGGCTAGAGTAGGTGGTTCTATACTCACAGTGTAAACAAAGTGGCAGGGAAGTTCGAACTGGGTGGAGCCCACCATAGCTCAGCAAGGCCTACGGCCTACTGCCTCTCTAGATTCCACCTCTAGGGGGCAGGGCATATTTAAACAAAAGGCAGCAGATAGCTTCTCCAGACTTAAACGTCTCTGCCTAATAGCTCAGAAGAGACCAGTGGTTCTCCCAGCATGGTGTTTGAGCTCCAATAACGGACAGACTGCCTCCTCAAGTGGGTCCCTGAACCCCTTTTAGCCTTACTGGGAGACACCTCCCAGTAGGGGCCAAAAGACACCTCATACAGGTGGATGCCTTTCTGGGATGAAGCTTCCATAGGAAAGATCAGGCAGCAATATTTCTTGTTCTGCAGCCTCCTCTGGTGATACCAAGGCAAACAGGGCCTAGGGTGGACCTCCAGCAAACTCCAACAGACCTGCAGCTGAGGGTCCTGTCTGTTAGAAGGAAAACTAACAAACAGAAAGGAATACCAACAACATCAACAAAAAGGACATCCACACCAAAACCCCATCTGTAGGTCACCAATATCTAAGACCAAAGGTATATAAAACAACAAAGATGGGGAGAAACCAGAGCAGAAAGGCTGAAAATTCCAAAAACCAGAATGCCTCTTCTCTTCCAAAAGAACACAACTCCTTGCCAGAAAGGGAACAAAACTGGATGGAGAATGAGTTTGTCAAGTTGACAGAAGTAGGCTTCAGAAGGTTGGTAATAACAAGCTTCTCTGAGCTAAAGGAGCGTGTTCTAACTCATCGCAAGGAAGCTAAAAACCTTGAAAAAAAGGTTAGGCGAATGGCTAACTAGAATAATCAGTGTAGAGAAGAGCTTAAATGACCTGATAGAGCTGAAAACCACAGTTTGAGAAGTTCGTGAAGCACACACAAGCTTCAATAGCTGATTCGATCAAACGGAAGAAAGGATATCAGTGATTGAAGATCAGATTAATGAAATAAAGTGAGAAGACAAAATTAGAGAAAAAAGCGTGAAAACCTCCAAGAAATATGGGACTATGACAAATCTACATTTGACTGGTGTACCTGAAAGTGACAGGGAGTATGGAACCAAGTTAGAAAATATTCTTCAGGATATTATCCAGGAGAAATTCCCCAACTTAGCAAAGCAGGCCAACATTCAAATTCCAGAAATGCAGAGAACACCACAAAGATACTCCTTGAGAAGAGCAACCCCAAGACACATAATTATCAGATTAACCAAGGTTGAAATGAAGGAAAAAATATTAAGGGCAGTCAGAGAGAAAGGCTGGGTTACCCAAAAAGGGAAGCCCATCAGACTAACAGTGGATATCTCTGCAGAAACTCTACAAGCCAGAAGAGAGTGGTGGCAAATATTCGACATTATTAAAACAATTTTCAGCCCTGAATCTCATATCCAGCCAAACTAAGCTTAATAAGTGAAGGAGAAATAAGATCCTTTACAGACAAGCAAATGCTGAGAGATTTTGTCACCACCAGGCCTGCCTTACAAGAGCTCCTGAAGGAACCATTAAACATGGAAAGGAACAACCAGTACCAGCCACTGCATAAAATGTTCCAAATTGTAAAGACCATTGACACGGTGAAGAAACTGCATCAATTAATGAGCGAAATAATCAGCTAGCATCATAATGAGAGGATCAAATTCACATATAACAATATTTACCTTAAATGTAAATGGGCTAAATGCCTCAATTAAAAGACACAGGCTGGCAAATTGGACAAAGAGTCAATTGGTGTGCTGTATTCAGGAGACCCATCTCACGTGCAAAGACATACATAGGCTCAAAATAAAGTGATGGAGGAAGATCTACCAAGCAAATTGAAAGAAAAAAAAGCAGGGGTTGCAATCCTGTTCTCTGATAAAACAGACATTAAACCAACAAAGATCTAAAGAGACAAAGAAGGCCATTGCATAATGGTAAAGGGATCAATTCACAAGAAGAGCTAAGTATCCTAAATATATACGCAGCCAATACAGGAGCACCCAGATTCATAAAGCAAGTCCTGAGAGACCTACAAAGAGACTTAGATTCCCATACAATAATAATGGGAGACTTTAACACCACAGTCAATATCAGACAGATCATGGAGACAGAAAATTAACAAGGATATTCAGGACTTGAACTCAGCTCTGGACCAAGCAGATCTAACAGACATCTACAGAACTCTCCACCCCAAATCAAAAGAATATACATTCTTCTCAGCACCACATTGCACTTATTCTAAAATTGACCACATAATCGGTAGTAAAACATTCCTCAGCAAATGTAAAAGAACAGAAATCACAACAAACTGTCTCTCAGACCACAGTGTGATCAAATTAGAACTCAGGATTAAGAATCTCACTCAAGACCTCACAACTACATGGAAACTGAACAACCTGCTCCTGAATGACTACTGGGTAACTAACCAAATGAAGGCGGAAATAAAGATGTTCTTTGAAACCAAGGAGAACAAAGATGCAACCTACCAGAATCTCTGGTACACATTTAAAGCAGTGTGTAAAGGGAAATTTATACCACTAAATGACTACAAGAGAAAGCAAGGAGAGATCTAAAATCTGCACCCGTACATGATAATTAAAAGAACTATAGAGCAGAACTAAAGAAGATAGGGGAAAAAAAAACCCTTCCAAAAATCAATGAATCCAGGAGCTGGTTTTTTGAAAACATGAACAAAATAGATAGGCCACTAGCAAGATTAATAAGGAAGAAAAGAGAGAAGAATCAAATAGATGCAATAAAAAATGATAAAGGGGATATCACCACCCATCCCACAGAAATACAAACTACCATCAGAAAATACTATAAACATCTCTAAGTAAATAAGCTAGAAAATCTAGGAGAAATGGATAAATTCCTGGACACATACACCCTCCCAAGACTAAACCAGGAAGAAGTTGAATCTCTGAATAGACCGATAACGGGTTCTGAAATTGGGGCAATAATTAATAGCCTACCAACCAAAAAAAGTCTAGGACCAGATGGATTCACAGCTGAATTCTACCAGAGGTACAAAGAGGAGCTGGTACCATTCCTTCTGAAACTATTCCAATCAATAGAAAAAGAGGGAATCCTCCCTAACTCATTTTATGAGGCCAGCATCATCCTGATACCAAAGCCGGGCAGAGACACAACAACAACAAAAAGAGAATCTTAGGCTGATATCCCTGATGAACATATATGTGAAAATCCTCAATAAAATACTGGCAAACTGAATCCAGCAGCACATCAAAAACTTATCCACCATGATCAAGTCAGCTTCATTCCTGGGATGCAAGGCTGGTTCAACATACGCAAATCAATAAATGTAATTCATCACATAAACAGAACCAATGATAAAACCACATGATTATCTTAATGGATGCAGAAAAGTCCTTTGACATAATTCAACAGCCTTCATGCTAAAAACTCTCAATAAACTAGTTATCATTGGAACGTACCAAAAAATAATAAGAGCTATTTATGACAAACCCACAGACAATATACTGAATGAGCAAAAACTGGAAGCATTCCTTTTGAAAACTGGCACAAGACAAGGATGCCCTCTCTCACCACTGCTATTCAACATAGTATTGGAAATTCTGGCCCGGGCAATCAGGCAAGAGAAAGCAATAAAGGGTATTCAAATAGGAAGAGGGGAAGTCATATTGTCTCTGCAGATGATATGATTGTATTTTTGATAACCCCATCGTCTCAGCCCCAACTCTCCTTAAGCTGATCAGCAACTTCAGCAAAGTCTCAGGATACAAAATCAACGAGCAAAAGTCACAAGCATTCCTATTCACCAATAACAGACAGAGCCAAATCATGAGTGAATTCCCATTTACAATTGCTGCTAAGAGAATAAAATACTTGGGAATACAACTTACAAGGGATGTAAAGGACCTCTTCAAGGAAAACTACAAACCACTGCTCAAGGAAATAAGAGAGGACACAAACAAATGGAAAAAACTTTCCATGCTCATGTATAGGAAGAATCAATATCATGAAAATGGCCTTACTGCTCAAAGTAATTTATGGATTCAATGCTATCCCATCAAGCTACCACTGACTTTCTTCACAGAATTGGAAAAAAAACTACTTTAAACTTCATATGGAACCAAAAAAGAGCCCACATAGCCGAGACAATCCTGGGCAAGAAGAACAAAGCTGGAAGCATCACGCTACCTGACTTCAAAGTATACTAGAAGGCTACAATAAGCAAAACCATGGTACTGGTACCAAAAACAGATACATAGACCAATGGAACAGAACAGAGGCCTCATAAATAACATCACACATCTACAACCATCTGACCTTTGATAAACCTGACACAAACAAGCAATGGAGAAAAGATTCCCTATTTAATAAATGGTGTTGGGAAAACTGGTTAGGCATATGCAGGAAAATGAAACTGGACCCCTTCCTTATACAAAAAATCAACTCAATATGGATCAAAGACTTAAATGTAAGACCTAGGACCATTAAAATTCTAGAAGAAAACCCAGGCAATACCATTCAGGACATAGGCATGGGCAAGGACTTCATGTCTAAAACACCAAAGCCAATGGCAACAAAAGCCAAAACTGACAAATGGGATTTAATTAAACTAAAGAACTTCTGCACAGCAAAATACACTATCATCAGAGTGAACAGGTAACCTACAGAATGGGAGAAAATTTTTGAAGTCTATTCATCTGACAAAGGGCTAATATCCAGAATCTACAAAGAACTTAAATTTACAGAGAAAAAGCAAACAACCCCATCAAAAAATAGGCAAAGGATATGAACAGATACTTCTTAAAAGAAGACATTTATGCAGACAGCAAGCATATGAAAAAATGCTCATCATCACTGGTCATTAGACAAATGCAAGTCAAAACCACAGTGAGATACCGTCTCACACCAGTTAGAATGGTGATCATTATAAAGTCAGGAAACAACAGATGCTGGAGAGGTTGTGGAAAAATATGAACACTTTTACACAGTTGGTGGGAGTGTAAATTAGTTCAACCATTGTGGAAGACAGTGTGGTGATTCCTCAAGGATCTAGAATAAGAAATACCATTTGACCCAGCAATCCCATTACTGGGCATATACCCAAAGGATTATAAATCATTCTACAATAAAGACACATGCACATGTATGTTTACTGAAGCACTATTCACAACAGCAAAGACTTAGAACCAACCCAAATATCCATCAATAAGAGACTGGATTAAGAAAATGTGACACATATACACTGTGGAATACTATGCAGCCATAAAAAAGGATGAGTTCATGTCCTTTGCAGGGACATGGAAGAAGCTGGAAACCATCATTCTCAGCAAACTATTACAAGATCAGAAAACCAAACACTGCATGTTCTCACTCATAAGTGGGAGTTGAATAATAAGTACACATGGACACAGGGAGGTGAACATCACACACCAGTGCCTATGGGGGGTTGGGGGCTAGCGGAGAGAGAACATTAGGAGAAATACCTGGTGATGGGTTTATGGGTGCAGCAAACCTCCATGGCACACGTATACCTATGTAACAAAACTGCACGTTCTGCACATGTAACCCAGAACTTAAAGTATAATTAAAAAATAATAATAAAGACACAAAGGATATAGCATTTTTGTAAAACCACATTATTTAGAAGTTAAGGTCAAAAGTGAGGGCTAGCTGAAGTTGCCTGTCTGTTTATTAAACTGTTTTTCTAGGTTTTTTAAATCTGTAGTAGATTGTTGAGGGTGAAGAAAGGCATAACTCAGCTTAAATAATGATAAGCATTACGTGCCACAAATTTCAGTAGATCACTGACATGAGTTTGAGCCAATGACCTATAAACAATAATCATTAACTTATAATAACAACTTCTGTTAGTGTAAGAATATGAAATGTATTTAATACAATAGTAATGAAAACAGTCTTACAAATGCTTAATATATGTTGTATACAATTCTAAGAAATGTATAAATATCAAATTATGTAATCCTTACAACAATCCTGTGAGACACGTAGACTTTTCTGTCTCCGTATTTTAGGTGAGAAAACTGAGCCACATAGTGGTTTACTAACTTGGCTAAAGACCACCCGGAAGGAAGCAGGGGTATTTTCGCAAAATTCACAGACAGACTCTGGAAACAGACAACCTTTGTTTTCAAAACATAAAATATCTGAGTGATAAAAGAAAGCATTGCCCCACAGTTTTAATATCAGTGGGCCTTTTTTTTTTGTTTTCTTAATGATACAAAATAACACATCTTATTATGATGAAATTAATGACATTTCAAGTTTGATGAAATCCAATGTAATATATAACATGTGTGATTATTTGATTAGTCCTAATCTCTCTAGATTATAAACTCCATGACTCTATCGTTTAACATTCTAGAGTAACAATGTTCTTGACACATAAAATGGGTAAGCTTCCTATCATGCAAAAATACAAATAAAGGTGGATTTTAAGTGATTACGCCTTTCAGAGCCAGTTGGTGTCCTAAGGTTATTCACCAGAGAGTCCCCTGACGTGGGCACAGTATGGGGCTTTTGCTCTAGATATCTATGGAACATGTCATCTCATGTGTTACTGGCATCAAAGGGGATGTCATAAATTTAAAAAGCCAGTGCTCTTCGCCCACATTCCTGGGTTTAAGTTACACCATCAGCCAGTTCTTCCAATATTATTTACTCGCAAAACCCTTCAGGCATTTCTAAATTTATATACTACTGGCATAACTGTTCAGTCAGGTTCTCCTGAAATTTTTGCTTTCTTGAGATATTTAAAATGCGTTCCCACCTGCCTCTAGAGAACCTTTAGTATCATTTCATTGGAATCCTTAAATCCCTCAGTAATTGTGTTTTATCTCTTTGATCTTTTTGACAGAATTCTGTACTTTATTGGTGTGTGTGTCTGTGTGTGTGTATATATATACACACATATATATACATATACACACATATATACACATATATACATATATACACATATATACATATATACATATATATACATATATATACACATATATATATACATATATAGGTGTGTGCTTCTGTGTGTGTGTATATATATAACTTTCCTAGATGTCAGAATCACAATTTTTATATATATTACATTATATCTTAATCAGATTCTGCATACTTTTTATGACATGGTTTTGTCTGGCTCTATAATTGCAACCTTGAAGTCATGCTAAGGAATCATACAGCATGAACTTGTTAAAGTTATAAGTTGTGAATATCACATACATAAAAATCAGTTAACTTTTAAGTATTACGGAGTAGGTAAATACAAACAAATTAGCAGTATACCAAATCTATCTTTAACTTGTTTCCTTAAGTTTCACTAGCCTAGGAGTAGATAAAGAATTACACTGGCAGGCTGAGGTGCGCAGATCATGAGGTCAAGAGATCGAGACCATCCTGGCCAACATGATGAAACCCCTTCTCTATTAAAAATACAAAAATTAGCTGGGTGTGGTGACGCATGCCTGTAGTCCCAGCTACTCGGGAGGCTGAGGCAAGAGAATGGCTTGAACCCAGGAGGCGGAGGTTGCAGTGAACCGAGATCACGCCACTGCACTCCAGCCTGGCAACAGAGTGAAACTCCGTCTCAAAAAAAAAAAAAAAAAAAAAAAGAATTACACTGGCAGCTTACCCCTAGAGCAGATGGAAAAACGTTAGCACTCCACAAAGTCCCCTGCCTGGTATTTCAGAGTGTCTCACATTTTCTTGCAAACAAGTCTGCTCCCATCGACAGTCACCACCACTGCTGCCGTCTCCCTCTGGGCATTGGCACGACTCTACTCATTCTTACCTTCTCTATTTGGGCCTCTATGAATGTATTACTGCTTTACTGGATACCTACTCCTGGGTACTGGGTATTCCTACCATTAGCTACAGTCACTCTGCCAAGTGCCTCTGTTTGTGTAGGACTCTTAGTGCCAAATGAACAAGGCATTTGGAGGGAATTGGGAGAGAACAGTGTGCTATCCTCTGAGTTACACCATGTCAGAGCAAAGAGGAAGCCAGGCTATAAAAATTGCAGTGAAATTGCTTTTGCCTTTTTAACTTATTAACTGTATCTTCACAGTAATCATAGGCACTGCAATGGAGGGCACATCAGAGTTGCTAATATTCCAGAATCACCAGCTTGTTAATGAGAAAACTGTCTGTACGGAAGTAAGTCTAGCTCCTGTGGCTGGGACTCTTTTTTTTTTTTTTTTTTTGCTTAGGATGGGGGTGCTCCTGAAAGTTCTTCAGCCACTTCTCTTAGGCCTATCCCACTCATTACTAGAATACCTTTTACTACTTAGGCTCAAGCTGGAAGTCTTGCTCATAATTTATAATTATAACATGAAAAATGCACAATGCTGACTCACTTGTTGATGTAAAAAATATATTTATCTTTTTTTTTGCGTTAAATTTGAACTGGACAAAATTCTCTTAAATGCAATTCTAAAATAATTTTAAAATGTTAACTTTGCATGCCATTTATGCCTTTCTTTTTACCAGAAAATATGGTTTTCTTTTGACTCAGATGCTAGTAGTAGCCTAGAAATTCTTTTAGTTAAAAGGTCTGTTTGTAGTTAATAGTGTCACACCACAGCGATAAAGGCTGACATGGGCTTCTGTTTTGAGCACAGGGTTGTTGACAGGTGCTCATGAGTTCTAACGACAGTTCTGGTGCAGACTCTTAATGTGGCCTTAGACCATTCAACTTTCCTCTTTGTGCTAAACTCTACATATAAGACTGGGCTTATACATCTGAAAGGACTTTCTGAGGATTAACGACTTCCTATACAGGTTTAGCCGCAGTACAGAAGAACAAACATGCTCAATGATATCATCTACTTTTTCTATGAAATGGTAGTTTTCTGGAGTTAAAACAAACAAGACCAAGCTGGACCAGAAGAAACTTCCTTTACCTATTTTGCCTATAATACTATCGGTACTTCTGTGCAATGCAAATGTTGTAGTTAGGCAGAGGCAGACAACAACAGCCAGAGGAGAATTGATTTCTGCCTTCTATGTGGAAGAGATTACTTATCATCTTTCCCAGATAGAGAATTCTTATTAACTGAGCAATTTGTCTTAGAAGAGTGTATTATTACTTTTCCTATTATTCGACATGAAAGAATATGAAGGCTGATATTTATTTATCCTCTGAGAAACAGTACCAGAATGAAGTTGTGTAACTATTGACAATGAACTCTATGTGCCTATAGGCAATGCTCAATTTGACACAAAATTTTCCAGGTTTTTAAAAAAGATTTCCAGAAGTTCTCAAATTGCATATAATAATATCTCATGGTTATTTTAAAGTAATTTATAGTCACTTAGGAAAAAGAAGATATATGCAACACAAGTAGAAAATAAGATATGGTTATATGTATGTGTATACATATATATACATACACATATACACAAATACAAAGTATTATGGGAGCTACAAGCAACAAAATATTATTTTTGCCAGAAGTTTCAGGTAACAGGGTTTTACAGAAGGTGAGTAGTTTTAAAATGATTTTAAAAGTCTGAAATGATTGATAAGATTTTAATATTCAAACATTGAAAATTGTTTTTCAAAGTGAGACAAGAAGGTGGGGGGGAATCTGGAGAAGAGATGAAGGAAAGAATTTCATTGAGGTGGAGAGCCTTCTGGAGAGGCCAACTAGCTACCTATAAAGACTCCCAAAGGGCTACTCCCTGGGAAAATTTACTTGTGTTCCTGATATGGATCTCAATATTGCGTAGCCAGATATCGTGATGTGAGAATCAAAATGTCTTTCAGAATAGATTCAAATGATTCAATCCCAGGAACTGGTAAAAATCAAAATGACAATTTATTAATGAAAAATATAAATGAGAAATATAAAAATCACATAACAGATATACCTATATTGAAAGACCAGAACATTCTGTACTTAGTGGCAAATCTATGTCATAAGCCAAATTATGGTCAAAAAGTTGCTTGATTAAAATGGAGTCATGGAGTTTGGAGGCACTCTCTTAATTTAGTGTCATTAATAGCAGTCCAAGGGAGTGATGATCTTACCAGTGTGGCTATAATACTGAAGTCCTTGGAGAAGACTTTGAGTGTCACATGTGGCATTCTTAGACAATGGTTGACAGTGTCAGCTTATGAAATTTGCTTTGTTGATTATTTTTCTTCTTTTGTTTATATTTTTCTGAAAGGCATTTTTCTTTAGTTATATTAATTTCTTTTGTCAAGATATAGGTATAGGCCTTAGACATTCCTACTCCTTTTTTATGCTGCTTTTATACTTTGTCATTTGGAATGAAATTATTTTCTTTTTTCCTCCTTCGCATTTCTTCAGCTGTCAGAGTACTTTGTACAACATGGGTTCAACACATGTCTTTTGAGGAAAGGTGAACTTACTATTGTTTTTGTTTTGCAGGTACTAGAACACTTCAATCAATTCAACTTACTATTTTTTCACCATTACTTTCTAACAAATAGCTGCTGAGATTCTGTGGTCTAAAATAATTTCTAAATACTGAAAATATGACAAAAAGATGATTGCAAAAGTAAAGATAAAATGTTTATCTATTTAAACATGTATAAACATGAATTCTACTTGCATTTTCAACATGTTACAGATCCAATATTTTTTTGAGTGGGGGGCAGGCTGGCTTCAGGGTGGTAGAAGCTGATTTAAGGGAGACGTGATGGGCTTAATCCTAAAAACTTCAAGGAAGCTGGACATTTATGCTCCTTTCATTTGGCAAGATAGTAAAATGATTCATTTTGTATCTGGGTTTTAATTGTTTCCTCTTTAATGGTCTATTCTTTCCTCCTGGCATTTTCTTATACTGGCAGGGTTCTCAACTGCTTTCCTACCATGGGTTATCCAAAAACATGACATAAGCTCCACTCAGGGATGGTTATGGTAGGCTCAAGTGTGCACATGAGTGGCATCTACTTGTCCCTTCCAGGCAGCAATCTGCTGCCATGTCTTTGTCTTCACACAGGAAATAATTTAATAGTTCAGTCACTTCATTGCTATTCTCCTGACCAGGTGGCTAGGCTGTTGGCACTGGCCCATAAGTAAGCAGCAGTATGGCAAGATATGGTGGTAGGACTCGCCTGCATGGCCATTGCCACTGCATGTATGTTTGATCCATTGGGCAAAATAATATGTCCAGTCTGAGTCAGAAGATGGCCATCCCCTGGCTGGATGGTAGCCACAGTCCAGTGGATCCCACCTGCTTGTTTTTTGTCAGAGTTATCAGTACTCCATGCCATATTGTAAGAAGGCTCCTCTCTAAGTCTTGAGCTCCCTACAAGTTGCTTGGTCCCTTCTGGTAAGCTAGCCAGTTGTTCATGGAGCCTACTGGTCCCTAGGCATCCTGTCCAGACCCAATCTTGAATGTACCCTTTCCACTTGATAACTGAACTTAGTTGAGCATGTTTAATTTTACTGGTGGAGTTGTGAGCACCCAAGAGAGAATGGGCAATGCATGTTGCAGTGTCACATGTGGCACTTCAGCTGTAAAGAACTCAGTCTCCACTACTTCCCAAAAGCACTCTAGGAGTTGCCATTTAAAGGAGTTGTATCTGATGGATACCTTAGGCAACTTGTGAGTTCAAAATCCAAGAGATTGGTACACCCCATTGACAGTTTTCTGTTGCCCCAAATTCCAGTCAGCCTATGTGAAGGTTGCAGACACCTGTAATTCCATCAGACTAGCCGACATTAAAGGTTTGAAAGGTAGTATCATGGCCATGTCTTATCAAATGTCTTTCCAGCATGCTGTTGCAAAGGGCCCCACTTAAAGTTGGTGGCTTTATTGGTCACCTGGACTAAGGAGGCCTAAAGAACACTTCTGTAAGATAAACATTGTATCCAGTACCCAAAGAGGCATATAGCCTGTTGGGCCTCCTTTTTAATTCATGAGTATCACCAGGAATAATAATTTTTTCTTGATGGTATCTGGAATACTTCTTTGGCTTACCACTCCAGAAGCCTAGAATTCAGTCCATTGTTAGTCTCCATGCCCTGAAGGTCCTTTGACCAGCCAAACTGCCTGGTACACTGTAACAAGGTTGATTGTAACCTTTTTATGTGTACCAAATCCTAAATTAACAAATTAGTGTCCATTTCTCCACTCAGCATGCAGTACTACTTGTGTTGAATAATCTGTTGGGACTTGGATAGCTAAGGTTGCAGGTAGGAGGGGATATGCCCCTTTATTGTGGCTGGAATCCTTAGCTGCGAGGCGCATGCCCCTTCAAGCAGCAATGATATTCTGTGCCACAAGCAGCCAAAATGTCAATACCTATAATGCACTCAGAGAAGTCTGAATTGCCTTCTTTCTCCCTTCTATCTTGACCAGAGTTTAGGACCACTGGCCTCCAATGAGCATCCAGAGACCTTGTCTTTGCCCTTAACTGCTCCATTTATCATTTGGATCTGCAATGTCCCTTGATCAAAGAAATACATCATCCAGGCTGCATAGAGCTTCTCTGGCCTTTCTTCATTTCTGTTCTTTAAAAATGAGCCTCCCTCTCTGAGAAGGCCTGCAATACTTGTGTTGGCTCCTTCCCAAACACCTGAGAGTCTATCTGAGTACCGACTTCCTGAGGTCTACGATTCTAGGAATGAGCAACCACATAAGTGGCCAACATCAGGGACTCATGTGCCACTGTGCATTGTCAGGCTGACATCTTCTCCCTGGACCAGGTGTACTAGACGGTATAGCCCTTCTTGCTTTGCCAATAAAAGTCATGGTTTGTCAGAGGTCACCCTGCTCTCCGTGCCAATTTTGTTCACTGTGTACTGGCTATCCACATGACACCCCAGTGAGATAGAACACCCACACACAAGTTACAGAAAGTGAATTTGTTATGTACAGATAAGTAGCGAAGGACCAGAAGCATAGAATTTATTACAAGCCAGTACTTCAAGGCTCAGATATGCTGCCTGGGGTGGTTGGAGAATTGTCTATATACGCCCCATTTGCACCACAGGTGAGGGATCGCAGAAAGCAGCCTTCTCTGGATTTTATATCATGGGACAACAGGAAAAGCTGACTTAAACCATTGAAAGACATGTTATTTCTAGAAGAGACTGGAACAGAGCCTGTGCTGTTCTGGTCAGCCACTCCCTGTCTCAGGATGTGGCATTCTCAGCACATTTGACAGTTATTCTTCAGAACTACAAGCAAGAAAGTGGGGAGAAATGGGTCTGTCCAAGGGCACTTGAAGAACTGTTCTGCATGGAGTGGTGAGCAGAGGATTAAAAGATGACAAACAGTCCAAAGAGCCTGAGCTATGACATTACGGACATGTATTTATTTTTCCTAGCTATGAAGTGGTTCCAGGTCTTATGCAGATGTATTCTGTTTATCACTTAGAAGAACTCTTTAAATTTCTAGTTACATAAAGAAATGAGAGAGAGTGAAAAGTAGAAAAGGAAGACAGAAGAAGGGAGGGAGAGAGAGAGAATGAATTTGAGAGATTTGCACTCTAAGTTAAATACTCTACTAATCATATTCCAAAGAATACAATGTTTAATTATTTTTTAAAGAAGATATGTTGGTGTCTCGGATTAAATCATCTGTGGAGCCCAAGTTATACACACTATATTGTGAGTCAAATCTAGTAACTTTGTAACTAAACTTTCTTAGACTGGGTTCAAGATAGAGCTAGCTTATTTCAAAACTCCATGTTGCCAATATAATTTTATGATCTAATCGCTCCAAACTTATTCTGATAGAAAGAAATGTCTATTATTTTAATTTTCATCTTTATGGGTTTTCTTTAAAGAATTTCCACAAAGATCTTATGATATGGTTGAAAATCTGCTTATGCATGTATACATTTTCTATAGGCAATCACAAAATATTTTAATGATATATCTGTGTTCTTTATTTTATGGTAGGTGTTCCTTGGTAATGGAAACTATAGAAGTGTGATCTTTTATTCAGGGCCTGATTACCAACAGCTTGATTTTCTCCTAGCATCTTGTATTATTTCACTGGAGGGCAAATGTAACAGGAGGTTCATTTTGGGATATCGTTTTGTACATAGATTAACATTCAAAGCTGTTTTCATTATTAATGTACTTAGAATGCACTTTCTCCTTTAGGAATTTTATTTTTTCCTCTATATAAGCTTATCATTTTGTTATTAGAGAGAAGTAGTATGCTGTAATGGCTTTCTTGGGAAACAAATATTTGCATCAGGGCTTGAGAGAACAAAATCATTACACCTGACAAATAGCTTAACTTTGAGGCTTTTATGCAAGCATATTTCATATTATTTTCTCTATTCGTATAAAAGAAAACAAAACAGATTAAAAATATTGGAGAAATTGGACTTCTAGTTTAAATTTATTTGTTTGAGTATTATTTAGTTGATAAGATTTACAACACTAACTGTGGGTTCTTATAACTTCTTTAGTTTCATAATATTAATTTCTTCTGTATGCAGATTGGTTGTTTAGTTGCTAAGTAATCAATATAGTTGAAAATTATACATATTTAGTACCTATGATGTGTAAGACACATATAGAAAAATAAAAGTGAAAGATAATTCATTGTATAACTATGTTCATGATATAATGAAGGAAATAAATAAAGACAGTAGACCTCAGTTAATATTATAACTTAGCTGAGGTAGTTTTACTTCTAAGGAATAAGAAACTTAAATGTCAGCTGAACATAGTTGCATTTCTAAAGCTTGATTCTACCCCAGTAGAATCAAACATGAAACACTCTCTCAAAGGCCTATAGAACCCAGGGTCTGTGGTATTCCTGTGAAATAAATAGCTGCTGAGGATAAGCTCGTGATTAAAAATTATAAAAAAATAAGGAAAAAACACATTAAGAGAAAGTGGCACAATTTAATAATATAATGGCTAAAATTACTTTCTAATAGAGAAAATACTGAACCTTCAGATTGAATAATCATCTCTAATCCCAAGCAAGGAAAATAAAACCAAAGCCCATGGCTGAGTATCTTCAGAATATCAACGTTAAAAATACACACACACACACACAGACACACACACACACACAGACACACACACACACACACACACACATATGTATGTATGTAAACACGGAGTTCCTAAAAAGGAAAGTCTCTGATTGACTGCAGGCTTATCATGAGCAACAGAGGCCAGAATTATCTGAAGATGTAATGCATCAACTCAGAATTCTTTAATAAACTAAACTTTTATTGAAAGGAAGAGTGAATTTTCAGAGTTACGAAGACTAGTGTATGTATTACTCACAGATTATCACTGAATAAACAACTTAAAGTATGTCCATCAGCAAGAAGAAAATTAAAAACAGAAGAAAGGATTGGTATACAAAAAGCAAATGCAAACAAGTAAGTAATATACATGTATATTACAGACACATATATATACATATACGTGTATATTACATGTATATATGTATATACATGCACATATATTTGCACACAGATATATTTAAATGTTCATGGCTTTTAAGTTCATGTAAAGCACATATGTAATTTCAAATAAGTAAAATCTTTGGTAGGCCTAATTTTGACTTATTTTTATTGATAATAGCAGTAGTATTATTACAAATAATTTTATGCCAAAAGTAAGTGGATCTAAATTAATAAGAAAGAATTGTACCTGACACATGTAGGATAGGCAGTAAAAATTTCATGAACAAATGAATGAGCTTCATTGAATGAATTCCATTGGAACTTCCATGGAATATTATCTGACTCCACAATATATTTAAGGTATTCAATGCATGTTCTTCCCCAGCACTGGGGAAGTTTTTGCCTTAATCTTCTGAGCCTTGACTATCCTTTCTCTTGGAAGAGTTCTTTCCATGGAAGGCATCACATACCACAGCATAGGACCTGATTTAGACCCTCTACTTGTGTCTAGGCATGTCCAATCACAGGGCCAACAGAATTTAGGCTTAAGTTAGATTCTGTTTGATCTAGCTGAGGTAGGCCCAAAAAAGTTAATTGTAATTTTTTTTACACCTCTTTTTGAAAATTTTCCTTTAAAATTGCTTTAGAGGACTTGTAACTTGACAGTCTGGTTCACTTAGAACTGGCGTAAAGAAAAGTATATTATATACTAGTGGTATACTGGACAGGTGCATCAAATTGTTCCTCCTCCTTACCACTGGACGAGAAAGCTTCTTTTTATTTCATTTTATTTATTTATTTATTTATTTATTTGAGACAAGGTCTCATGCTATCACTAGGCTGGAGTGCAGTGGTGTGATCATAGCTCACCGCAGCCTCAACCTCCTGTGCTCAGTTGATCCTCCCACCTCAGCCTCCAGAGTAGCTAAGACTATACTCAAGCGATCCTTCCACTTCAGCCTCCAGAGTAGCTAGGACTACAGGCATACACCACGATGCCTGGCTACTTTTTATATTTTTTATAGAGATAGGATTTTTCTGTGTTCCCCAGATTGGCCTCCAACTCCTGAGCTCAAGCAGTCCTCCCACCTCAGCCTTCCAAAGTGCTGAGATTACAGATGTGAGCCATGGCAGCTGGTCTTTTGCCGTGCTTAGAAAGTTAAAGGATTGTTTTAAGTTAGATAAGATAAAGCTGAAAGTGGCCGGGCGCGGTGGCTCACGCCTGTAATCCCAGCACTTTGGGAGGCCGAGGCGGGCGGATCACGAGGTCAGGAGATCGAGACCATCCTGGCTAACACGGTGAAACCCCGTCTCTACTAAAAATACAAAAAATTAGCCGGGCGTGGTAGTGGGCGCCTGTAGTCCCAGCTACTCCGGAGGCTGAGGCAGGAGAATGGCGTGAACCCGGGAGGCGGAGCTTGCAGTGAGCCGAGATCGCGCCACTGCACTCCAGCCTGGGCGACAGAGCGAGACTCCGTCTCAAAAAAAAAAAAAAAAAAAAAAAAAAAAAAAAAAAAAAAAAAAAAAAAAAAAGTTAAGGCTGAAAGTTTGAGCAAATTGTGAAAGCTTAATCTTGTAAAAGAAGTTCTGTTAGTGAACATACTTGCCAAAATTAAAGGGGTATTATTCAGTTTTTTCATAGATTGAACATTGGAATAAAAGCACAACAGGGTTTTCTTAGAGCATTGATCTATTCTTTAACCCAAAATTTAAAAGAGTTATAAAAGGTTAATGAGAATCTTAACTTATAGTCAAACTGATTAAGATTGAATAAATTTGTCAACAACATTTTATTAAGAATTGGGTTTGACATTAATAGTACACTCATGCAAAGGTGAAATTTGGCCTTCTCTCTTGAACAAGATTTTCTAGTAATATTAAAAGAGGAAAGACTTTAATTTGCCTTTTAAATAAACAACAGGAAAAGAAGCAAAGAAAAAAGAGACAAATTGTTTGGAAAGCTAATTTCTCCCTGTATCAATGAGTAAAGCTTTTGCCTTTTAAAAATATTTTGAGTTATCATTTTTGATAAGTAAATGACTTATGGTGACCTAAGATTCTATTTTATAACATTAAGTGTTTAAACCTTTCATATTTGGCAAACTTTCCAAAATCTAATTCAAAATTAAGTCTTTTTCTGACTTGATAGTTCCTTTTAGATACATTTCCTAAAGTATAAAAAAGACATATATTTGGTTTATTTTGTGTACTAAAATCATACAGGAAGGATTGTCAAGTATTAAATGGTGTTTGGCTTTCTTTGGGCTGTATTTGTATAAAGGAGTTATTAGTGCATGTTCCAGAATTATGAGAAACTCCTATAAGTCTGACATGACTTAGGGCACATTATCAGTAATAATTATAATTATTATGCCAAAGTATTGTGCGCCACAGAGACAACCAAATTTTCTTGTTAATTTTGTCTTCGACTGTGGCTATCCTAAGACATTTTGTCATCCAAGACAATTGTCTTGTTTTGATTCTCTTCAAAAGTCAGTTTATAATCAGCTATAGAACTCTGATGAATATATTTAAATGTAAGTAAATTTGGAAAGTGTGCCATTAAAATAAAGAGGAAAAAACTTCTAAGACTCTCTTGGACAACTAATGTGTTCATGAATATCAAGCAAAACAGGAATTAATTGCATAGACTGAACGAATAAAATACCAAAATAATATTTTTATTACCTTTGCTAGAAACGTTTGTAGATACAGAGTTTTGGTGTGTTCCCTAGGCTGTTCTCCAACTCCTGGACTCAAGCAATCCTCCCACCTCAGCTTCCGAAAGTGCTGGGATTACAGGTGTGATCCTGTAGACGAAACAGCAGCTGACCTGTTTTGTTTTTCAGAATCTAGAAAACTCTTATTTTGAGGTATTTACAGCTTTTAGCAATTGGGTAAAGTATACACCTGTAAACAAAATTCGGATATGTTTCTTTCTAACTAATTTCTCCAAAAACTGGAAACTATTTGTGAGTCTTTTTAACCTATAGCAATATAGTTATTTGCATAAATCCAATAAGAATCTGTTTTCTTTTGCAAGAGGACACAATTGGAAAAACTGGTAATTTTTACCAAGGCTTTGATTGGAATGGCATGCTTTCAAATATAAACAAATGGCTTTAAGGAATCAAACTTAAAGAGTCAATAAAAGCCCCTTGGGAAAACTGGCCTCATACCTTGTCTACATAGTCCCTGTACATAATTCCTGACCTGTGGTAAGTAAAGAATGTCACTTTCTGACAGGCCTGGGAAGCCCAAGTTATCTTGTGCCACAAGAGGAGACAAATTCACCCAATTTATACAGGTATTTTCAGGCACAAAACTATGGTGAGCTTATGGCTTTAAAATGTCTAATATAAGATTCCATATGGAAAAAAAGTTACAATAAAGGCAATTTTTTCAAAAGCCTATGTGGCAAATAATTATTCTTACTGCATTTTATACATATAATCAGGCCAAGTATAACAATACTAACACTTGTTTTGCAAACAAATCAGAACTACCATCATTTGTTTTCAATAAAAATGAGGATTAGTGAGAGAAAAATTGTTTCAGAAAGTGTGGTACGCCTGTTAGTGACCCCATATCAGCTTTGTTCTAACAATTGTCCACGTCATGGAAAACCTTATTGAGTTTAGTTGGGATAATTTTACTTATATTACTTTACTTTTGTGGAATATATTTCTACTGTGCTCTGTGTAAAAATGCAAGATAAACTTACTCAATGCTTTCTTAAATTGAACACTTATTTTCTAGATATCACCTTTTGTCAGGACTCAGAGCTATGAATGGACCCCACTATACTGATGATTTCTGACTAGACTCCTCTCTACCCTGAATACAAGAGACCTTACAAGTTATGCAGGGATATCCTTACCCCTATTCAGTCTTAAGTTACAGAAGATGGATCTTCATCCCACTATAACCCTTACAATTAAAGGTCCCCTTGTAAAAGGGATGGGGGATGTATGTCAGAGGCATTTGAACCAGTGACTCCATCTTGAACAGGGGCTGTGTAAAATGAGGCTGAGACCTGCTAGAAAGCATTACCAGAAGGTTAAGCATTTAGTCACAGGATGAAATAGGAGGTCGGCACAAGATACAGGTCACAAAGACTCTGCTGATGAAAAAGGAGTGGTAAAGAAGCCAGCCAAAACTCACCAAAACTAAGATGGTGACAAAAGTGACCTCTGGCCATCCTCGCTGCTCATTATATGTTAATTTTAATGCATTTGCATGCTAAAAGACACTCTCACCAGTGCCATGACAGTTTATAAATGCCATGAGAATGTCTGGAAGTTGCACTATATGATCTGAAAAGGGGAAAAACACTAAGTTCCGGGAATTCTCCACCCCTTTCTTGAAAAACTCATGACTCCACCCCTTGTTTAGCATATAAATCAAGAAATAACTATAAGTTATTTAGAATAGTCATTCTTTTATTCCTTTGCTTTCTTAATAAACTTGTTTTTACTTCAAAAAAAAGATAATCTTGCATTTGTGTGTTTGTTGTATTTTTATTTTGTTTTGTTTTTCTTGTTTCTTTACTCACACATTTTCTGGTTTGTTCCTTTGTAGGAAGGGGGCACAAACCATCATTTTTTTCTGTGCTGCTTCTCTGACTTTGCTCCTTATCCTTTAAAGTGATTGTAACAACTAGTTTGTTACAGAAGGATGAGGATACGACTTTGTTTAAATTATCTTTGCTTGCAGATAACTCGCAAATACTCTATTCCTATTTCAAAATGAAAGGAAAATCCAATTGAATGTTAATACCTGATTTATTCTTACTTAAATAAAAATTTTCCATGAAAGTATATTATCATGGGCAGCTTTTCCCCACCTTCCTACCTGAAAATTTGATCTGTGGAGCAATTGTACCAGAATAACCTGAGATTCTGGAGGCTGAGATGTGTTACAGATTTTGTGAGTCACTAACTCTAGATATTAGACCTCGAAATTTAGAAATATTCCTAAGTTTTTCTTTATCATGCTAAACTTGGGAATTATTGATCCATGGGCATCTTACCCTGACAAGACATTAAACATATTTTTTTGGTATCTTAAAAATTTCCATCGTGGTTTACAAACATTCCATTGTTTTCACTTTAAAGTATTTAAAAAGGTATTTAATTGATAAATATATGTAGTTGATGAGAGAATCTACATACTAAAATATAAGTTTTCTTTTTCTTTTAACATTTGTACTTCTTAAGTTTTGAATGCAAAATATACCATTTTGTAATTTATATATTGGATACAAGCTGTATAGATTTCGTGATATATATGTACTTCAGCAATATGAAAATAGTCATATTTTGTGAAGTAACATTTCTCATCAAAATGCTGCTAGTTTGATTTTTACTCAGTAGAAATATGGAATATATTCATATATACACACATATCCATGATATACATATGTATCTATCTGTCTATCCATTCATCTATCTATATATCTTACCTAAAAAACAAGCAATCTTTTATTTTTTCCTAAAAGCTAATAAAATTGAGAACAAGCTGCCCCAAACTTTCCATATTTCCCGTGTGTGTGTGTGTGTGTGTGTGTGTGTGTGTGTGTTACACTGTGTTGTATTGTTTCAGGCTACCAAACATACTTCCTGGGGAACAATACATTGGTAGACATTAATCATTATTCATTGTAGAATATTCAGTGTATCCAGCAAGCACATTATGTTTTTGCTTTGATGGCATAGACAGATTCCAAGACTAATATTCCTCTATTTATTTTCATCTTGAGAAAACACTGCAAGTCCATATTCCTTATCCCATCTATACTATGTAGCAGCATGTAAAATATTTCTTTGATTTATTTGGATGTCTATATATGTCACATATTTTGATATATTGATCTAATATCCCCTTCTTTGTTCATAAACATATAGTTTGGAAGATTTTTGTAAATGCATTTGATTTTTCTATTCAATGAATTTCACTTAGCCCCTTTCAATATAAGGCTAACATCACTGGAATGCTCCCTCTTTTTAGCCAGTGACTGATAGTAGTATTAAAATTAGCAAATGATGGACATAGAATTATAACAAAAAAAGCCACTCTGTGAGATTGTATTGTAGGTGCAAAAATATTTAGCATTCTTAATAAAATCAGTGGACATTGGGCATACTCTATATAGTAGACATATTAGTAGTATGCACATTGATATGCCTTCAGACAATTTGTGACTTGCCAATCCAATTCACATAGTAGAATTTATGTTGTGCTCTTTGGGTTAAGTTACTTGTGACAGCATTGGGTATACCAAGTTATGGGAATGCCAGATAGATAAAAATGACATTAATATTTTTTAACTACCTGAGAGCTATATTAGAGACTAGGTTTTCTACCTAAAAGGCAAGCAATCTTTTCTCCTGAGAGTTGTAAAAATTGAGCACAAGCTGCCCCAGACCATCCAGCTATTATTTCCCCCACTTTTTTTTTCCACAGAGGCAGAAAGTTTCATCAGCTCTGATGGCTTACAGGAAGAGATTATAGGTTTCATGATGGTCTCTGTCACATCACTAGTATTCTTCATTTCTGAGTGGTAGAAAGTTTTTTTTTTCTCAGCTGCGAGAATACTAACCTTCAAATACTTTGTGTTATTATATACTATAATTAATTGTATATTATTTCATTATATTTGTCATATAATACATTGTTTATAAATTAACACTTCATCATATCAAATTTTAGTAGAAGTTTGATATCTTAAAGACAGTCCTATATTAAGAGTCATGGGGTTTTAATGCTAATTCCATTTTGGAGGGAAAACATTTTAACATCTCTGAACACCTACCCTGTCTACATTCCAGGATTTTTGTGAAAATTAAAATAGAACATATGTTCTATAGAATCACAGAAAATAAATTTTAGGTAATTTGTAATAATATTGTGCTATATTTTATTAATTAAACACTTGTATTTTATATTTTTGAGTTATTCCTTTTATAGTGCAGAAGCATCCTCAGTTCTCTGGAACTGAGGTTATCATGGACAGACTTAGTGGTACAAATACACTTAAGAGTTTGCATCCATACAAATTCAACTCAACAGTCCAGTGATGTTTTATGAACTGAATTTCCTTGTATATTTACGGTTCAATCCATCTCAAGGCTTCTAAAAGTGCTTTTGTAATTTTACATGAAGCATTTTATAGTGACCCTTGAGTAAGGCACATAACTTAAGAGTACTAGCCCACATGAAAAAAACACAGTCCATAAAAAACAATCTCTGAGATAAACATCCTGTGTTCTTCATGCCAATCAGCCCACATAGAAAAACAATAAATAGATGCTCTCACATCCTAGTAAAAGCAACCATATTGAAGTGGTCATAGGAAAACTATTTAAAAATGAGTCTTCAGGATATGGTAACATAAACAACATTCACAATGTTAACTATAACTATGTTTGAAATTGTGTGAAAAGTAGGATTTTTCCAAGGCTTATTACTTATTATAGCATATGAAGTAAGATTTTTTTAAATAAAGGTAGTCTGGAAATTCAAAGAAAAGAAAGAACAGTAGTTTTACTATGTAGGCCATTAAAGTTAGGTAATTTGGTGTGAACAGACGTAAAGAGCCTTGGATAACCCACTGCAAATAATCTAATTAGAGAAGAATCTGTATTTTTGCCAATATTTTAAGGAAGGAGAAATGTAAAAAGCTGCATAAGGTGAAACATAGCTTCAGACAAAGCAAATGCTCAATTGCTCTCATGTACCTTGTCTTGGACACTTAACTCTTGTCATCTCAAAATAAGTCATTGTGGCAGACTGGGATGAAACAGGTCACTCTAGAGAAAAACCAAGAAAGAAGTTCCGAAACATGCACCAGGAAAATAAAATCCTTGACATTATTCAGTCAGAGAAGCTGCAGCACTTATGAACATGTCTCAAGAATATTTCTCTTGTGCATAAAAATCTTAGTATATAAAATAAAGATAAATTTTAAATATTGTAATAAAACCAGGAGGTATATCTAAATGCAAAGTTGGATTAAGAGGTATAGATTATGTTTTATCAAATTATCTCCTTTTTTTGTCTCTGATTTTGCATTGTACATCTTGTATCCATAATGCCTACAACAGGACATACCTCCTTGTTAAGTAATCAATAAATACTTGCTAAATAGGTGAATTTATGAATATAAGAGGGAAAGAAATGAAACACTGGGAGCAAAACAATATTTTCAGTGTGTAGTTGTGAAGAGTTGTTTCTCTGAACACAAACTCAACACTTCCCAAGTACCTGCCCATGTTAATTTCCCACCAAACATTCTCTACCTCCCTGGGGGACTGCTACCCTGCTATGTCACTGATGACAGAGAGTCATTTATTTTATTATTCATTATAGAAAGAAAGACTCTGATCCTTTTTAGTTCCTCAGAGGTGATATTAGTGAATGGCATTCTCAAATTTCTTTTAATTATTTTATCTTCTAGTTTAAAAATGTACTTAATTATAGAAAACTCCTTTTAATAAATATGCATACATATCAAGGAATTGTGTTGTCTTAAGGATCATCGTCTTGTTGAAAAAGGAGAATTCAGACAAATAGTAATTACTGTCTGTTGACTTTGCTTCTAATTTTTCTACTTAACTGTGAGATATTAAAGAGACTCTTTACAGAAGCAGTCTCAAATTAACTAACACAATTGTTAGCTAATAAAAACTACCTTTAAGAGAGAAACAATATCTGAAACTAATCCTTTTTTCCATTTTATTTGTAGCTATGTTTTAGAAAACTATGTTTTCTGTATTACACTTTAAATATTTTCTGAGGTATTATGTTGATTTATAACCAAAACTAAATATACCACTGAAGCTTTATTTTTAATACCCAAGATATGGAATCAGCCTAAGTGTCCAGTAATGGGTGAAAGAAGATGTGATACACAGCCAGGCGCAATGGCTAATGCCTGTAATCTCGGCAGTTTGGGAGGCTGAGGTGGGCAAAGCACTTGAAGTCAGGAGTTTGAGGCCAGCCTGGCCAACGTGGTGAAACCCGCTCACTAGTAAAAATACAAGAATAGGCTGGGTGTGGTGGTGCATGCCTGTAACCTTAGCTACTTGGGAGGCTGAGACACGAGAATCACTTGAACCCAGGAGGCGGAGGTTGCAGTGAGCCGAGATCGTGCCACTGTACTGCAGCCTGAGTGACAGAGTGAGATTCTGTCTCAAAAAAAAAGAAAATGTCACAAACACACACACACACACACACACACACACACACACACACACAGGAATATTATTTAGCCATTCAGAAGAGGTAAATCTTGTCATTTGCAACAATATACAACAACCCAGAGGACATTATTCCAAGTGGAAGAAACCAGACACAGAAAAATACTGCATGAGCTCGCTTACATGTGAAAAGGCAGAGTAGAATGGTGGCTCCCAGAGGGTGGGGGATAACGGAACCGGATAGATGCTGCTCAAAGAATAAAAAGTTTCAGTTATAAGGGATGAATAAGTTCTGGAGTTTAACGTATACAACTCTCTTTGACTGTGACCACTGTACCTTCCTTTTATGAGTCATCCTCTAAAATAATGAAGTCTTCTCCTGTATCCAAATTGTTAAACTGGATCCTCGTATCTTTTAATAGGATGCCTAGTTTCTGAAACTTGTTTGGGCTCAGTATTGCCCTGTGTCTTAATGCTGGGCTATAGGCATCTGTTGGGATTTTTGGTATTTTTTCTGAAATTCTTAACTAATTTACTTCTATTTTACCTGGATATTGTTGAAACTTTTAGATTCTTTTTTTAGTGGTTATATCTACTCCCATCTCAAACACCAGGAGTTAGTTTAGCTATAGAGTATTTGTTTGATTCCAGTGGATCAAGCCAGTGATATGTTCTGAACTGGGGCTAAAACCTTTGCTCAGTTATGGCTGTAGTGTTTCCCTGTGAGTTTGAAGTTATAACTATTTTCATATTATAAGAAGTAGGATTTTATATTGTTTTAATTTTCTATGAATTTATGGTACAACTCTGCTTTATCCTATTGTGAATTACTTGAAATATTTGCAATTCATGAACCAGAGTTTTTTAAAAAATACCTTTTAGTCAATTTTGATGATCACTTCTACCCATTAATACCAATGAGCAACAATTTTCCATTTATAGATGGCATTTACGAGCATTGAAACTAAAGGCAAAAGGATAAATGCATGATTTGTGATATGAAAAGAAATGGTGCAAATATTTATCCTTACTCTGTATAACCTTGTTCAAAATAATGTGTTTATTTGTTCTTATAAATTCTGAAACCACTCCATGTTTTCTAACCTGTTTCACATAATATGAATTTTATTTTTATAGGCATCTATTTAACTGGGCAAATTCAGGCTTAATGAGGATCAAGTAAAACTATAAGAACACTGAAACAAGTTGAATTAAAGGATACAAAGTATACCGCTAGTGGAATCCAGGCTACAAAAGTCAGTTATCAGGACGAGGTTTCCAGGTTGAATTAACAGCAGTCATCTTCGTACTGGAACCATGGTCAGTGGGACAAAAGCCATTTAAAAATTTATTGCTTTGAGTTGAGATTAGTTCTGGGTAATGTGGAAGTTTTGAATCTGCTGTTTAATATATTTAGAATATATTCCAGTTTGAACATATTCTACATGTACCAAACTCGGGAAAGTTTTCAGTTTCTTTCTCTACGAATGGAAAAAAAATGATAGGACACATTTCAGTTTCTGAAACTTTATTGGGGTCAATATTATTATATGAAGTTTTCTTGTTATGGACCCTCATACTGTTGGGACTTTTGTTTTTTTATCTGAAATTATTTATTACTAGCTTACATGATAACATCAGATGTTAAGATTCCATGAGATGATGTATGTATAGCCCTTAGCAAAGTACCTGGCTCATTGTAAGTGTTCAATAGTTTTAATTATTAAATACTATTACTAATCATTGTTCCTGAGGGCCAGATTGAGCAAGTAGAGAGATCTATTTTGTAACAAACACTTTAAGATTTCTTTGCAAGAAGCCTCTTAATGACATTTATTTCCCTAGTTTGTTATAGTGTCTTGCATGAAATTGTGCTAAGGTAATTATTTACTCAATAAAATATTTATATGTTTAAGAAATTTCTTCAAGGCACAAGGTATTGTATAAATGTATACCCAGACACTGGAAATGGCAAATTTGGATTGGATTAGACATCTGCAGAATTCACTCTAATAAATAAGTTAGTAATGTAATTAGGATGTCTTCCAAATGATCATTAAGCATCCCATTATGATTCATGTCATCATCAAGGAAGGACAATTTGTAAGAATATTTTTAAAGCATTTCTTATGCAATTTGTTGTAACAAGTATAACAAGTTATAATAGAAAGCTCATGCTTTACTTATTAAATTAAAATAAAGAAGGAGGGAAAGGAAGATGAATAGAAAGAAGGAGTGGCTTGTGCCTGTAATCCCAACATTTTGGGATGCCAAGATGGCCAGATCACCTGAGGTCAGGAGTTCGAGACCAGCCTGACCAACATGGAGAAAATCTGTCTCTACTAAAAAAAAAAAAAAAAAATAGCCATTAGTCAGGTATGGTAGCGCATGCCTGTTATCCCAGCTACTCAGGAGGCTGAGGCAGGAGAATCGCTTGAACCTGTGAGGTGGAAGTTGTGGCGAGTCGAGATGTTGCCATTGCACTCGAGCCTGGGCAACAAGAGCAAAAGTCTGTCTCAAAAAAAAAAAAAAAAAGAAAAAAAGAAAAAGAAGAAGAAGAAGGAGTAGGAAAGCAAGATACAGGGAGGGGGAAAGAAAAGAAGAGGGGGAGGAAAAAGAAGATAAATAATACTACTGCCAATGATGACAAAGAAAAGAACAGTGAGGCTTCACCATGGTTTCAAGGAGACTTTCCTGAGTCACTCTTACGAATGCTCTAGTTCTGCCTGACAAATGTTCCAATAATTTTTAAAACAAATTTTGAACACTTTCCTAATCATTGAAATAAACTTCTGATATTGATTTGGTTTCCCAAAAGAATTTTCTTAGAAAGAAAGTATCGTCTTAATCAGCCAAATATATTCTGACCTGCTGTAATGGTCTTTTGATATGTCAACTTGACTAGATTACAGCCCTCAGTTGTTGGATCAAACACTAATCTAGGTATGCTGCAAAGGTATTTTGTACATGTGATTCAAGTTCATAATTAGAGGCCTTTAAGTAGAGAGAGTATCCTAAACAATCTGGGTAAGCCTGAATCAATTAGTTGAAAGGCCTTAAGAGCTGAGCTGAAGCTCAGAGCTTCTAATGGAGAAGTTCTGCCTGTGGAAAAGGGCTTCAGCCCACATCCAAGATTCCCAGCCTGCCTTTCCTGATGGCCTGTCTTACGGAGTTTGGAATCAGCCAATTGGTCCCACAATTGTGTAAACCATTTCTCTTAAGTAAATCTCTCAATAGAAAATCCCCTACTGGTCTATTCCTCTGGGTGAACCCTGACTAATTCACTTGTGTAGCACATGTATATATATATATAAAATTCAGTGACTGTTTGGATTAGAGTTCAGTTAGTTAAGAAATGCACCCCAGAAGAAACTATCTGAAACCACAAATTTCAGAAACACCATAAAAAGAGTGGCTCAAACTTAACACTGGTCTTTATCTCCTTTATCCACCTCCTTCTATTTCATATGTATAATTATTTTATTGTAATAAGGCAAAGGCAATTTGCAACTCAGTGTGTGTCTCAAGTATACCTCATGAAGTAATAATCAGTAAACACAATATGGTCATAAAATATGTAGAAATACATAATGTATAATAAAATATGTTATATATGTATATACTGTCACTACATAGATATACACACACATGCATATACGTATATATATATATATATACGTATATGCATGTGTGTGTATATCTATGTAGTGACAGGCAGAGAGGGATGGAAATTGATTCCACTTCCCTCCACACATCATCTTATTTCCCTGTGCTTCTTTAGAGCAAAACCATAAAATAGAAATCTCTATTTGTACACAATACTCCTCCTAGTACTCTTTTTTGAATTCTGGGGGGTATTTTCCATTAGATTTTTGCTGCTAATATTCTACCAAAATTTATCTTATTAACACATAAATAACCATCACCTTGATAAAGACAATAATCAGTTCCTAGCTCTTTTCTTCTGTAATCAATGAAAACTCTAAAGTTTCAATACAGAAGTAACAAAGATATGAAAAGCATACAAACAAATGTCTGCCAAGTATTTGAATACATACGTTTGGACCTACAAAGAGTCAAAAAACGTCAATTATAAATACGAACAATATTTTTTAACTTTTAAAATTAACAAATTATTTTCAGTGAAAACTCATGTGTTTCACAAGGGTGCATCATGGGAGTGTGATAAATATTATTGCCTGACACAGTAAGTTACTGAATGAATTAATTTAATGAGAATGTAACCTAGAGGTAAATATGTAAAATTTACGGTCCTTATTAAAAGTAATTAACATATAGATACACAGGATTCTAAAATACCTTTATTTATTTATTTATTTCAAAACACAGTCTTACTCTGTCACCCAGGCTGGAGTACAGTAGCATGATCAGAGCTCACTATAGCCTCAACATGCTGGACCCAAGCAATACTCCTACCTCAGCCTCCCAGGTAGCTGTGACTACGGGCATGCATCCTCATGCCCAGCTAATTTTTAAAATTTTTGTAGAAATGAGGTCTCCCTATTTCTGCTGTTCTTGAACTCCTAGGCTCAAGCAATCCTCCCACCTCAGCCTCCCAAAGTTGTTGGGATTACAGGTGTGAGCACTGTACCTGACCCTAAAATATTAATTTAGAATTTGAACTTCAGAAAATTGCAGAAATGCAGAAATAGCTGAATACACAAGAATGTTTGTTGAATCATTTTAAAAAGTAAAAAGGAAACATTAAATCAAATGTTGAAAATACTCAATGAAGGCTGGTATTAGAAAAATGTACAAACAAAAAGATCAGCAGTTCTTAGGTGGGAATGAACTTGCTATGTTTCAGAAACTAAATGAATGTAAAAATAGCTGGAAAATAGCATTCCATGGAAAAAGTGTTGTAAAACTGAAATCAGTCATGCAGGTCTTATAATCTTGTTTAAAGTACTGGAACAATGATATATCATCAAATAATTTTTAATCTGGGGATTATGAAATAAAATGGACACTTTAAAAACGATCATTCTGCTTTCCGTGAGGAGCACAGATTATAGAAGGGGTAAGGAGGCTAAAGGAGAGTAGTTAGAATATGCCACAGTTTTCCAGATGCATACACATCATTTTTGTTCACTAATCTGTTTTCCCTCTCCTGGGCCTATACAAAAAATACTGTAATTCTCAGACTCGTACAGTTGGCCATTTCTGGACAATGTGTTGTTCATGGAGGTACATGTATCCATTCTAGGCATATATATTTCATTTACAGTTTAAAACCGTTTTGATCTTTTTCTTACCATGGGGTTCCAGGAAGAAGGCGAAGTATTAAGATAGTGAAGCCACAAGACTGAAACATCCTGGATTGGGAATTTGTGGTATGAGGTAGAGTTGCTGTCAGAGTTGCCCGAATCTAGAGTTAATTTTGTGAAAGTAAGAAATACATCTTTATTTTGCTAAGCCAATGAGCTTTGGATGTTGTTTGATAATTTAGCTTGTCTTAACTAATACATGAAGTAAGAGAATATAGTAGTTTCGATGTGGATGGCAACGGAAAATTATGGGAGTAGGTGAAACAACTTAGGGATAAAGCTTAGAGAAAGAAGGAAAGAGAGCCAGGATCCTCCCCCAGTGAATTATTGTGAGAGGTTACAAATTCAAATGCTAGAGGGGACAGGTAGATAGTGTGAATAAGTGAGGCAGACATTGTGATAAGAACTGGAAATCAAGAGTCTCATCAAAATCTGCTATTTTATACTCACATTTTTGCCTGACAAAATAATGAACCCCAGATTGGCAGATTTTCCATATTTTTAAGGAAAGCTTCAAATAAATATGTTTAAATTTGAACTTCTTTAGTTTTTAAAAGTTGCCAATGAATTTTACTAAAATTAAATAAAATATTTTTAAAAATCAGTATCTTGTGTGAGACAATCCTGGTGGCCTGATCAAATAAAACCTGTGACTGTTTCACATCATCTCATCATCTGAATGTATTCAAATTTTATGTCCCCCATTATATTATATTACTTATGCCTTAAGCCAATTCTATTAGTTTCTACAAGGTGGCACATAAGAGAGAATGTAGAGAAAATAGAGGAGAGAGAGGTATAGAAAGAAAATCAAAATAGACATTGTTTATGGAAGATTGATCAGAAAGGACTAATTTCCTCAAGAATCTGCTGTTATTTTTCACCACCTAACCAGTAAGGATGACCTAATGCCAGTAATAATACATTTCCCACATTAAATATGTGAAAACCAGAATTCCGGAATTGTAACATGAAGATGTAATTTACCTACCTTAGTTTGTACATTCAGATTACTCCTGTGCCTGTGCATTTGTGTGTGACTTCTCCATCATGAGCTTGTGGTGGCTTCAGGGAATTATATATAAAGAAATCAGAGAACTAAGAAACAGAACCTTATTCCCAGGGCAAGGTATACATTGCACAATATCTTTAATTGTTAAAATGATAGAAATACACTGCCATTGAAATAAAATTTCCCAACACCTCTATTAGATACTCCTAAGTCCATTGTTAAGTAAAGAATTGGAGTAGTGGAAGGCAGAACATGGAGAACCTGCTAGCACCTCACAGAAAGACAAAAAGAAACATGAAAGAGAAGTTAAAAGGCACGGAGTATAGAATGAGAAGCTCAGAAAAATTGACTAAGGTCTCTAGAAAGAAAAACATAGGGGTCATATAGAAGAAGCAAGATTCAAGTTGAAAACTGCTGATATATTTTTTTCAAAATATAATACCGAAGTTTTCAAATTAGCTCTCCCTAATGAGTGCCAAGTAAAATAGTGAAAATAAAGAAATCTATAATACAACGTAGAGAACACAAAAAATTACCAAGAAAGAGAAAATCCTAAAAGGCCACAAAAGGAAAACTAAATAACTTATATCAATGAAATGAAGATTAAAAAAGAAAAAATGATTTTAAATCTAGATAATTAGTTTAGAAGTCCAATAATTTAGATCAAAGCCAAAAAATACAAAGATCACTTTATGTAATTTCTCACCCTTGTTCCAACAGCGAACATTGTGAAGCAATCAATGCTTGCTTCCCCCTGAGCTAAGATGTGGCAGGGGCACTCTTCTCAACATTGTGCTTGGCTTTGGAGATGAACTATTTTCCATGCCAGAACGGTTAAAATCGAGTATGAAGGGTGACAGATTTTCAGGCGGTTACAATAATAATTTTCACCTCTGTTCATAAAGACTCCCTTCCCTTTGTCCGATATGGCCATTCACTTAAGTTTCATGGCCCACTGACATCTGACCTTCCTTGTGGCAGGGTTTTCCCACCACAGGGCAGCCTAGTTGCACTGTGACTACAAAGTCAGTCAGCTTCCTTCCCTGTGTAAGTAACTGGCTGTCAGTACTTTTCAACCTTCTTTTCTACCTATGCTCAGTACATAAGAAAAGTAAAAACTCTGGTCTTTATATATTCTTTCAATATTGTTGTTATTATGGCATGTCTAACAGGTTTTCCTAGTTTGTATCCCAGATGTTGTTTTATCCCCATTTTATACCATGTTTATTTCGACAAAAATGTAAAAATTAGGAGAAATATTGCCATTTTGTTTGAAAGCATTTCTAATGCCAACTTTCAATTTTCTCGTGTTATGCAAGGTTTTTATGATGGTCAATTTTGAGAGAAAAATTTACTGTATACCCTAGGGTTACTCGGATTCTGTTATACAGTGCTCCTCAGACTTTCATTAAAGTACTTCTTGTGAGAAGAGGGAATGAATGCTTACCTCCAGTTGTCTGGGGGCTTATGCTAAGCAGACTCAATGAGCAAAACATTTTGTTATGAAGTAATAACTTTCATTTGACAGAGCATCCAAATAGTTACAAATAGATGCCATATCGATGTGGTTTTAATACTTACCAACTTAATCTGACACTACAGAAAGAAACATTATCTTTGTTTTGAGAATTGATACCCTTTTACACTACCAGTTAACTCTCTCCTGAAAGGTAATGTATATTAGTTTGAAAAGCCCAGTTCTGTGGCAATCATTAAATGCAGAATACACTTTTATTATAATGCCAAATAGCTATTTCTGAAATGTAGTAATTTTAAAATATCTTAATTTGAAAGAGAGGCATGACAATTTATTTAAAAAGTCCCTGAAATTTCAATTACTACTATCAAGTCCACATCAATGTAATATGATTTTTATTTGCCTTGCATAACTATCCACAGTGTAAGATAAAATTAATGGTAACATATATCCAAGCATCTAGGCTTTGCTAACAGCAGAACGACATCAATAAAATTAACTTATTCCTTCAGTTATGCGTGAATTCTTATTTTAAGAGTAGATTTTTAAATTAATCAATAGCACAGGATAATGAAAATATATACAAACATAATGCAAAATAATTAATATTCTATAGATTGTTCCCAATTTTGAGAGCTACAGACTATTGACACAAACCAATTGGCAACAAAGCAATTAACAAAGCAATTAACACCATTTTTCGAGGTGGTTAAAAAAATCTTTTTTCTCATTGAATATGCTTCATGTACCCTCAAGTCTTAATATTTATTCAGTAACATTATTTGGAAATACACCATGAACATATACGATTCAGTCACATAGACTGTACAAACAAATCCTTAAATGATACGCTTTTTAATTTATAAATAATTTGTTGTATATTTTACGTGGTCTTTTTATTTTACTCATTCATCTGTCCTTTGGTTTAAAATCAGAATTCTTTCTAAAAAACAAAACTATGCAATTAGCCCACAGTTCTAACTTTATTCTGCCACTTATTTCTTGTCAATAGTTTGACACATTGAAAGAGAGTGGAGGTATAGAAGGTTAATTTACATTATTGTTAATTTTAACAATTTGATAAACATTTAAATTTGAAAGACAGTAGAGTATGAAAAGGATAGAGAAAATTAGGACTCTTCTACACTCTATATATGTTTACAGTTATTTAACCTATATCTAACACTTATAATGTGATTGGAGATGAACACTGCTTTCTTTTCAGTACAAAAGTTCTGTTTGTTGACACAATTACCTTGTGGCATTGACAATTTTTCAGTAGCCTGATGGGTTATAGCACATTGTTTCAAGAAATATAACTCATTTAAACATTCACAAAACTGTTTTTGGCACCTTTTACTCCTTATTGGAAATTTCTTGACAGTTAAGATCATCAAAAGTGACAACTAACAATTAATTGTATTTTTTCTTACTACAGATTCAAAGAAGAATACTGGCTACAACCAGCATTTAAGACCCCAGGGAATGTCATTGTTGTTTTCTTAAGAAGGCATAGAATTTGGGTTTACCAAAGCAGAATTGGTTAATATCTTTTTTTTTTTTTTAATTATACTTTAAGTTTTAGGGTACATGTGCACATTGTGCAGGTTAGTTACATATGTATACATGTGCCATGCTGGTGCGCTGCACCCACTAACTCGTCATCTAGCATTATGTGAAGGTCTACAGTAAGCTCAGTAAGAGTTAAATAGATGTTGAGCAAATGAAGTCTCTAATGATATTTTGAATTTCTCTTTTATAGTATTTAATAGTAAAAATAACTTTAATCTTAGCCTGTATTATGGCAACTTTATTTACTAATGTCATTTGATAGATAATTTGGACATTTTTTAAAAATTGTTTTTCACATTTTAAAACATAAATAGTAATTTCTTGCACTACATGATAATAATAAATCATTAAAATTTTGCATGTTGGTTTAGGATTTAATGATTTTTCTTTGATATTATAACCTATGTAAAGGCTATTATTCAAAGAAGGAAATATTATAGATATTGTTTTGGGGAATGGGCCACAGGCATTTTGCAGAACCATATTTATTAAAATGAAAATACTTGCTCACATGGGATAATCAGCTTTATTTTGGTTTAGAGGCTAGCTTCAAAGAGTGAAAGAAAATTGGGAATGATGTAACAAATAAATTTCTATTTAGTTAATCACAGAGAAAGATGGAAATAATAAAATCATAAAATCTAATAAAGTTAACATCATTGTCAGCTGTTAGGGTCTATAGGTAGGAATGCAGAATGACAGCTAATATAAAAATCTGAGCAAATCAAGTGTTAATTCATGTGTCTTAGGTGGTTTCCTTCTTGTGACCTATAATTGTATTGACAGATGGTGATTTATAAATGTAAATCTCTATTGTTTTCAAACCCCTTGAAATGATCTCTTAATTTATTGTATCTTCTTTGCCCCTCTCTTCTCTCTACACACAAACACACACACACACAGAATCATACAAACCAGCAGGGATGCAACCAACATATCCATTTCAACACAAATCCTTTGTTTATGCCTTTGTATCAGAAATTCAGCTTCATACCACCAGAAGAAAAAAATCAGATTAAGAAGAGGGTGAGAACAATAAAAAATGCAGAGATAACTATCAGTAGCTTAACAAAGTATATTTTTTTGTTCATACCACTTTCAAATTCCTACTTTTTTACTGCTTCTGTGTTGACTGCTAGAAGCAAAGATTCAAGTCTCTCTTGCTCTCTTTTAAAAAGTTTTGAAAACTGTTGTTTTGAAATTATTTTCAGGGACTCTATTTCTCAGTAACACTTAGCTGATCCAGCTGTCTCTGTATTATTTTTTATAGTAACAAATAAATTCTAAAATTATAAAAATGTCACAGAATAAAGCAAGAGATAACTCAAATATGTCACTGGGTAAATATATTTTTACCATTTGGTAAATATTGTTGCAGAAATTTTTCTGTTGAATCTATACAGAAAGAAAGATGGGTATACTTATGCATGCATACATGGACAGGTGGATAGATGGGATGGGAGGATAGATAAATGGACAGATGGACAAATAAATGGACAAATTTAAAAATAATATTACAGATTAAAAATAATTTAAAAATAATTATTAAATGAAAGCATTTCATCTTTTTTAGCAGGGTAGTGTTAGGAATGAGTGTTACATTCATATCAATTTTCTTTAACCTAAGTCGTATGTACCCAAAGCACATGTGATTTAGAAAGGAAGAGCTTGGTTTGTGCTGAATGTAGTTTATGAAAATTCTAGGGAGATATTCACATTGTGTTCTACAGAACTGTCTATTTCCCGGGGTGATGCAATGCAATGGCCTTGCCAGTCTTTCTATCCTTTTTCTTTATAGAAGCTATTATGTATGTATATACAGGTGTATGATTCTGTGCAGGCTGATTTCAGTATCATGAGTTTTTGCTCACTTTCCTCATTCCTAAAAAGTTCTGAAAAATGACATGATCGGGGCCTTTCATTCTAATGTCTTCCAGGGTAGCATGAGTATGCAGCACCACCTGTACTCACTGTTTTGCCCTACGTTTCCCACCAGAGCTTACTCATAACTCATCCACGTATATCCCAATCAACGTTGAGATGGGAATATATAAGTAAGAATTCTCACGATGAATTCCAATCATCTACTTTCCTCACTTCTGTCTGGCTGGAGGTGCTGACCCAGAATTTTTTGTTTATTTCAATGATAGGTACATTTTTTTCCTTTGCTATGTTTTTTCTCTTGTTTATTTGATGTTGGCACATATAATTTTTATTTAAATTCTTTAAATTTTATTTTATATTGGGAGAAAAGCATATATAATTCTGTTCTGTTCTGTTTCACCCAATGCCAGGTGCAGCTTTACATATTGTTACATTTGCATGCATACACATGTGTACACACACCCAAATAGAAGATGTATGCAGGTTAGAGATATAAGCTACACTACTTGCTATATCCCATTTCAGATATTCATTAGAGTAAATTTTCATTTTTCTCAAAAAGCAAAATAACTACCAAATTATAATTTATGCTTCACCACCATTTATAAACTTGTGTTGTACATCATTTCAGCCAGGTATTGGCAAGTTAATCATATTCTCAGCATGCTTCACTAACTTTAACGTTATTTCTGAAGTATTGTAAATTCTTCCCCTAATCCAGATCCTCTATCTCAGACCCAATCATAACACATAGCAAACAGTAGCATTGATTAACTAAATGTTATTCAATAAGCTATTTTTTAAACCTAAAATTGTATTATTATAAATAATTGCTGTATTCAATAAGTAAATAGAGAATGAGAGGCTATAAAACACACTATTAAAATTAAATTAAAATCCTGTAATGAATGATAGTTGAAGGACAATAGTGGATTATATTACAGTAAGGTTGGCACCAGAAACAGAAATTATTTTTCAGTTTTAATATTCAAATGACATAGCAAAAGCTACACATGCCTTATAACTTTAATTATTTTATATTTACATCATTAATCCATATCAAATATTTTGACATTATAAAACTCTATCATATCAAATGTTATTGTCACTTGATTTAAGTGATTTTTATTTTTCTCCTTCTTCTCTCTCAAGGGGTGAGCTCTCTGTGCTATTGATTTATAGACCAGCTTCTGGGGTCATGTATTGAGGGCTGTCTCACGGGGAGAAGAGTGGTGTTAATTTACTGGTACTTCTTGTGTGTTACGATAACACTCAGATCTTCTTTACAATGTTATGGAAAAAAAATTTCCTCAGATTCAGAAATGCAGGCATTAGCACCTAGAAAGGTCATAGGCATGTGGTTGGCCACTGCCAGCATCCATTACTTTGGGGCTACCAGCTGCACTGACAGAGAGTGAGCTTAACCAAGTCTCAGTGGAAGAGATAGTCAATGAAGCATCTATAATCAAATTACCTACACAAAATGGAATCTAGCATAGGGTAGCAACCTAGGCTCGAAACAAGGAGATAAAGGTCATGGAGGAGAAATGTTTCAGTGTACCTTATAATTAATTCTGAAAGCTCTTCTAAACCCATTCTCCTGCTCCAGGCTTTGAATTCTGGGCAACAATATCTGAGAATGAAGATAGAAAGGGAAAACCTTGGTGGTCTGTGCATGAAGTTGGAGCAGTGAAGAATCACAGCAGTGTGGAAAGGATATTTTTGTGACTGCAGAACGCCAGCTCTCAGTAGCAACATCATATATCAATGTGGATTGATGAGCTATGTAGCTTATTCTCTCCACTTGGATACAATGGCTAAATGCATATCTGGCACCACAGTCCTGGCATGTTTAACAATTCTGGATGTGTGGCATACCCGAAAGTGGTTAATGGACTTCGTGCTTTTCTTGCGTGCATTTACTGAAACTGAATTTATTTTGAGTTGAAAAATAAAGGTGAATGGCTCCCAATCTAGAATCTCAAAATAACACTTAAGAATCAAGGCTAAAAAGACAGCCCATTACAAAAATAGATGAGAGTAATATATTCTTTTCCCAAAGAAGATATCCAATAACCAGTAAGCATATTAATATGTGGTCATTCTCATTAAATAAGAGAATGCAAACTAAAATCACAATAAGGGATCGCTACTGCACTAACTAAAAGGACCAACATTGAAATGAATTACAATATCAACTCCTTTTGAGAATGTACAGAGATAGAAATTTTGATGCATAGGTTGACAAAACCAATCTGATTTGCTCAAGAAAATCTTGGCTAAAGCCAATTGTCTCAGTATATGTTTTTAAAAAGGGTCTCTTTTTCATTTTCAGAAGTATCCTATTTTGTACTATAAATTATATGGATAAATGATATGAACTTCTGGTTGGAGTAAAGATTGGTACAATCATTTTAAAAACTTGAATTATCTATTAAATTAGAAAAATGCCTAGCTTAGCCTTTTTTCTTGCTTTCCTTTTTTCTTTTTTTTTCCTTCTTAAAACAATTCTCTTCCTTTATCTTCTTTTTTTTTTTTCTTAACTTTTATTTTAAGTTCAGGGGTACATGTACAGGTTTGTTTTATAGGTAAACTAACATCACAGGGGGTTGTTGTACAGATTATTTCATCACTCAGGTATTAAACCTGGTATCCATTAGTTGTTTTCTCTCCCTCCTCTCTGGTAGGCCCCAGTGTCTGCTGTTCCTCTCTATGTGTCCACGTCTTCTCATAATTTAGCTCCCACTTGTAAGTGAGAACATGTGGTATTTTGTTTTATGTTCTTGCATTAGTTTGCTGAGAATAATGGCCTCCAGCTCTATTCAGGTTCCTGAAAGGACATGATCTTGTTCTTTTTTAGGCTGCATAGGATTCCATGGTGTATATGTACCACAATTTTATAAACCAGCCTCCATTGATGGGCATTTAGGTTGATTCCATGTCTTTGTTATTGTGAATATTGCTGCAATGAACATACACGTGCATGTGTCTTTACGATAGAATGATTTATAAAACTTGAGTATATTCCCAGTAATGAGATTGCTGGGTTCAAATGGGATTTCTGTTTCTAGATCTTTGAGGAATCACCACGCTGTCTTCCACAATGGTTGAACTTATTTACACTCCCATCAACAGTGTGTAAGCGTTCCTTTTTCTCCCGAAGCTTGTGAGCACCTGTTATTTTTTGACTTTTTAATAATAACCATTCTGCCTGGTGTGAGATAGTATCTCATTGTTTTTTTGTTTTTAACTGTTTTAAAGTTCAGGGGTACAAGTGCAGGTTTGTTACATAGGAAAACTTGTGTCATGGGGTTTGTTGTACAGGTTATTTCATCACCCAGGTATTAAGCTTAGTACTCATTAGTTATTTTCCTGATCCTCTTTTTCTTTTCACCCTCCATTCTCTGGTAGGCCCCAGTGTGTGTTGTTTCTCGCTATATGCCCATGTGTTCTTACCATTTAGTTCTCACATTTAAGTGAGAACATGAGGTATTTGGTTTTCTGTTCCTGCATTAGTTTACTAAGAATAATCGTCTCCAGCTCCTTCCATGTCCCTGCAAAGGACATAATCTCATTCTGTTTTTATGGCTGCATCGTATTCTGTGGTGTATACATACCACATTTTCTTTATTCAGTTTATCATTGATTGGAATTTAGGTTGATTCCTTTGCTACTGTGAATAGCGCTGCAATGAACATACGTATGCATGTGTCTTTTTATTTTTTTTTTGAGATGGAGTCTTGCTCTGTCGCCCAGGCTGCAGTGCAAGGGCATGACCTCAACTCACTGCAACCTCTGCCTCCCTGGTTCAGGCAATTCTCCTGCCTCAGCCTCCCAGGTAGCTGAGACTGCAGGCACCCTCCACCTTACTTGGCTAATTTTTGTATTTTCAGTAAAGGCAGAGTTTCACCATGTTGTCCAGGCTGGTATTGAATTCCTGACCTCAGGTGATCCACGCTCCTCAGCGTCCCAAAGTACTGGGATTACAGGCGTGAGCCACTGAACCCAGCCTCCTATATTTATAATATAATGATTTATATTCCTTTGTGTATATACCCAGTAATGGATTGCTGGGTCAAATGATATTTCTGTCTCTAGGTCTTTGAGGAATCACCACACTGTCTTTCACAATGCCTGAACTAATTTACATTCCCACCAAGAGTGTATAAGCATTCCTTTTTCTTCACAACCTTCACCAGTTCTGTTATTTTTTGACTTTTTAATAATAGCCATTCTGATTTGTGTTAGATGATATCTCATTGTGGTTTTGATTTGCATTTCTCTAATAATCAGTGATGTCGAGCTTTTTTTATATGATTGTTGGCAGCATGTATGTCCTCTTTTGAGAAGTGTCTGTTCACTTCCTTTGCCCACTTTTTAATGGAGATTTTTTTTCTTGTAAATTTGTGTAAGTTTACTATAGATGCTGGATGTTAGACCTTTTTCAGATTCATAGATTGCAAAAATTTTATCCCATTCTCTAGGTTGTCTGTTTACTCTGTTGATAGTTTCTTTTGCTGTGCAGAAGCCCTTTAGTTTAGATCTCATTTGTCAATTTTTGCTTCTATTTCAAATGCTTTTGGCATCTTTGTCATGAAGTCTTTGCCCATGCCTATGTCCTGAATGGTATTACCTAGGTTGCCCTTCACAGTTTTTGTCATATTGGATTTTACATTTAGGTCTTTAATCCATCTTCTGTTAGTTTTTGTATATGGTATAAGGAAGGGGGTCCAGTTTTAATCTTCTGCATATGGCTACCAGTTATCCCAGCACCATTTATTTAATAAAGAATCTTTTCTCCAATGCTTGTTTTTATCAGGTATGTCAAAGATCATATACAACCATAGTTGTAGGTGTATGGTCTTATTTCTGGGTTCTCAATTCTGTTTCATCAGTCTATGTGTCTGTTACTGTACCAGTACCATGCTATTTTGGTTACTGTCATCCTGTAGTATAGTTTGAAGTCAGGTAGTGTTATACTTCAACTATTTGATCATGGTGGGTAAGTTACTTGGTGTGTTTCTGGATTTGGTTTGCCATTACTTTGTTGAAGAGTTTTGCATCAATGTTCATCAAGGATATTGCCCTTTAGTTTTCTCTTTTTATTTTGTCTCTGCCAGACTTTGGTATCAGGATGATGCTGGCCTCATAGAATGAGTCAGAGAGGAGTCCCTCCTCCTCAATTTTTGAGAATAATTTCAGTAGGAATGATACCAGCATGTTTTGGTTGGTAGGCTATTTATTACTGATTCAATTCTGTGTCCTGGGCTTTTCTTGGTTGATAGGCTGCTGGGCTATTGATTCTGATTCAATTTTGGAGCTCATTATTGGTCTGTTCAGGGGTTCAATTTATTCCTGGCTCAGTCTTGGGAGGGTGTATGTCTCCAGGAATTTATCCATTTCTTTTAGATTTTCTACTTTATATGCATAGAGTTGTTCATAATATTCTCCAGTGGTTATTTGTATTTCTATGGTGTCAGTGATAATATCCCCTTTGTCGTTTCTAATTGTGTTTATTTGGATCTGCTCTCCTGCCTGCTAGTCTAGCTGGTGGCCTATCTATTTTATTAACTTTTTTTTTCAAAACCTAGCTCCTAGATTCATTGATCTTTTGAATGGTTTTTTGTGCCTCAGTCTCTTTCAGTTCAGCTCTGATTTCTGCTGGCTTTGGGGTGGTTTTCTCTTGGTTTTCCAGTTCGTTTAGTTGTGATGTTAGGTTGTTAAATTGAGTTCTTTCTAGCTCTTTGATGTGGGCATTTAGTGCTATAATTTCCTTCTTAACACTGCCTTAGTTGTGTCCCAGATATTCTGGTACATTGTCTCTTTGTTCTCATTAGTTTCAAAGAACTTCTTGATTTCTGCCTTAATTTTATTATTTACCAAAAAGCCCTTCAGGAGCAGGTTATTCAATTGCCACATAATATATGGTTGGAGTGAATTTTTCAGTCTGGATTTCTAGTTTGATTGTGCTGTGGTCTGAGAGAGTGGTTGCTATGATTTCATCTCTTTTGCACTTGCTGAGGAATGTTTTGTGTCTGATTATGTGATTGATTTTAGAGTATGTGCCATGTGACAATGAGAAGAGTGTATATTCTATAGTTTTTGGGTGGAGAGTCCTGTAGATGTCTATCAGGTCCATTTGATCCATTGCTGAGTTCAGGTCCTGAATATCTTTGTTAATTTTATGCCTTGATGATATGTTTAATGCTGTCAGTGGGGAGTTGAAGTCTTTCACTATTATTGTGTGTGAGTTTAAGTCTTTTTGAAGGTCTCCAAGAACTTGCTTTACAAAGCTGAGTGGTCCTTTGTTGGGTACATATATATTTAAGATAGTTATTCTTGTTAAATTCTTGTTAAACTCTTTCCATTATGTAATGCCCTTCTTTGTCTTTTTGATCTTTGTTGATTTAAAGTCTGTTTTATCTGAAATTAGGATTTCAGCCTCTGCTTTTTTCTGATTTACATTTGCTTGGTAGATTATTCTCTATCTCTTTATTTTGAGCCTATAAGTGTCATTGCATGTGAGATTGGTCCCATTCCCTTACCTGTGGGTCTTGGTTCTTTATCCAGTTTACAACTCTGTGCCTTTTAATTGGGGTATTTAGCCCACTTACATTCCAGGTTATTATTGATATGTGTGGATTTGATCCTGTCATCATGATGTTAGCTGGATATTATGCAGACTTGTTTATGACCCCACTGCTTTGCAGTGTCACTGGTCTGTGTACTTACATGTGTTTTTGTAGTGGCTGGTAAGAGTCTTTCCTTTTCAAATATAGAGCTTCCTTCAGTAGCTCTTATAAAGCGGTCCCTTTCTTGTTTTTGTCAGGTTTGTGAAAGATCAGATGGTTGTAGATGTGTGGTATTATTTCTGAGGGCTCTGTTCTGTTCCATTGGTCTATATCTCTGTTATGGTACCAGTATCATGCTGTTTTGGTTACTATAGGCTTGTAGTATAGTTTGAAGTCAGGTAGTGTGATGCCTCCAGCTTTGTACTTTTGGCTTAGGATTGACTTGGCAATGTGGGCTCTTTTTTGGTTCCATATGAACTTTAAAGTAGTTTTTTCCAATTCCGTGAAGAAAGTCATTGGTAGCTTAATAGGGATGACACTGAATCTATAAATTACCTTGGGCAGTATGGCCATTTTCATGATATTGATTCTTCCTACCCATGAGCATGGAATGTTCTTCCATTTTTTGCATCCTCTTCTATTTCGTTGAGCAGTGGTTTGTAGTTCTTGAAGAGGTCCTTCACATCCCTTGAAAGTTGGATTCCTAGGTGTTTTACTCCTGTTGAAGCAATTGTGAATGGCAGTTCCCTCATGTTTTGGCTCTCTGTTTTTCTGTTATTAGTGTATAGGAATGCTTGTGATTTTTGCACATTGATTTTGTATCCTGAGACTTTGCTGAATTTGCTTATCAGCTTAAGGAGATTTTGGGCTGAGATGATAGAGTTTTCTAGATATACAATCATGTCATCTGCAAACAGGGAAATTTTGACTTCCTCTTTTCCTAATTGAATACCCTTTATTTCTTTCTCTTGCCTGATTGCCCTGGCCAGAACTTCCAACACTATGTTGAATAGGAGTGGTGAGAGAGGGCATCCCTGTCTTGTGCCAGTTTTCAAAGGGAATGCTTCTAGTTTTTGCCCATTCAGTATGATATTGGCTGTGGGTTTGTCATAAGTAGCTCTTATTATTTTGAAATACATCCCATTAATGCCTAATTTATTGACAGTTTTTAGCATGAAGGGTTGTTGAATTTTGTCAAAGGCCTTTTCTGCATCTATTGAGATAATCATGTAGTTTTTGTCTTTGGTTGTGTTTATATGCTGGATTACATTTATTGATTTGCATATGTTGAACCAGCCTTGCATCCCATGGATGAAGCCCACTTGATCATGGTGGATAAGCTTTTTGATGTGCTGCTGGATTCGGTTTGCCAGTATTTTACTGAGGACTGTTGCATTGATGTTCATCAGGGATGTTGGTCTAAAATTATCTTTTTTTGTTGTGTCTGTGCCAGGCTTTGGTATCAGGAGGATGCTGGCTTCATAAAATGAGTTAGGGAGGATTCCCTCTTTTTCTATTGAATGGAATAGTTTCAGAAGGAATGGTACCAGCTCCTCCTTGTACCTCTGGTAGAATTCGGCTGTGAATCCATCTGGTCCTGGACTTTTTTTGGTTGGTAAGCTATTAATTATTGCCTCAATTTCTGAGCCGGTTATTGGTCTTTTCAGAGATTCAACTTCTTCCTGGTTTAGTCTTGGGAGGGTGTATGTGTACAGGAATTTATCCATTTCTTCTAGATTTTCTAGATTATTTGCATACAGGTGTTTATAGTATTCACTGATGGTAGTTTGTATTTCTGTGGAATCGGTGGTGATATCCCCTTTATCATTTTGTATTGCATCTATCTGATTCTTCTCTATTTTCTTCTTTATTAGTCTTGCTAGCAGTCTATCAATTTTGTTGATCCTTTCAAAAAACCAGCTCCTGGATTCATTGATTTTTTGAAGGGTTTTTTGCTTCTCTATCTCCTTCAGTTCTGCTGTGATCTTAGTTATTTCTTGCCTTCTGCTAGCTTTTGAATGTGTTTGCTCTTGCTTCTCTAGTTCTTTTAATTGTGATGTTAGGGTGTCAATTTTGGATCTTTCCTGCTTTCTCTTGTGGGCATTTAGTGCTATAAATTTCCCTCTACACATTGCTTTGAATGTGTCCCAGAGATTCTGTTATGTAGTGTCTTTGTTCTCGTTGGTTTCAAAGAACATCTTCATTTCTGCCTTCGTTTCGTTATGTACTCAGTAGTCATTCAGGAGCAGGTTGTTCAGTTTCCATGTAGTTGAGCGGTTTTGAGTGAGTTTCTTAATCCTGAGTTCTAGTTTGATTGCACTGTGGTCTGAGAGACAGTTTGTTATAATTTCTGTTATTTTAGATTTGCTCAGGAGTGCTTTACTTCCAACTATGTGGTCAATTTTGGAATAAGTGTGGTGTGGTGCTGAGAAGAATGTATATTCTGTTGATTTAGGGTGGAGAGTTCTGTAGATGTCTGTTAGGTCTGCTTGGTGCAGAGCTGAGTTCAATTCCTGGATATCCTTGTTAACTTTCTGTCTCGTTGATCCATCCAGTGTTGACAGTGGGGTGTTAAAGTCTCCCATTATTATTGTATGGGTGTCTAAGTCTTTTTGTAGGTCACTCAGGACTTGCTTTATGAATCTGGGTGCTCCTGTATTGGGTGCATATATATTTAGGATAGTTAGTTCTTCTTGTTGAATTGATCCCTTTACCATTATGTAATGGCCTTCTTTGTCTCTTGCGATCTTTGTTGGTTTAAAGTCTGTTTTATCAGAGACTAGAATTGCAACCCCTGCCTTTTTTTGTTTTCCATTTGCTTGGTAGATTTTCCTCCATTCCTTTATTTTGAGTCTGTGTGTGTCTCTGCATGTGAGATGGGTTTCCTGAATACAGCACACTGATGGGTCTTGACTCTTTATCCAATTTGCCAGTCTGTGTCTTTTAATTGGGGTATTTAGCCCATTTACATTTAAGGTTAATATTGTTATGTGTAAATTTTATCCTGTCATTATGATGTTAGCTGGTTATTTTGCTCGTTAGTTAATGCAGTTTCTTCCTAGCCTTGATGGTCTTTACAATTTGGCATGTTTTTGCAGTGGCTGTTACCGGTTGTTCCTTTCCATGTTTAGTGCTTCTTTCAGGAGCTCTTGTAGGACAGTCCTGGTGGTGACAAAATCTCTCAGCATTTGCTTGTCTGTAAAGGATTTTATTTCTCCTTCACTTGTGAAGTTTAGTTTGGCTGGATATGAAATTCTGGGTTGAAAATTCTTTTAAGAATGTTGAATATTGGCCCCCACTCTCTTCTGGCTTTTAGGGTTTCTGCCAAGAGATCAGCTGTTAGTCTGATGGGCTTCCTTGTGTGGGTAACCTGACCTTTCTCTCTGGCTGCCCTTAACATTTTTTCCTTCATTTCAACTTTGGTGAATCTGACAATTATGTGTGTTGGAGTTGCTCTTCTCAAGGAGTATCTTTGTGGCATTCTCTGTATTTTCTGAATTTGAATGTTGGCCTGCCTTGCTAGATTGGGGAAGTTCTCCTGGATAACATCCTGCAGAGTGTTTTCCAACTTGGTTCCATTCTCCCCATCACTTTCAGGTACACCAATCAGACGTAGATTTGGTCTTTTCACATAGTCCCATATTTCTTGGAGGCTTTGTTCATTTCTTTTTATTCTTTTTTCTCTAAACTTCTCTTCTCGCTTCATTTCATTAATTTGATCTTCAATCACTGATACCCTTTCTTCCAGTTGATCGAATCGGCTACTGAAGCTTGTGCATGTGTCACATAGTTCTTGTGCCATGGTTTTCAGCTCCATCAGGTCCTTTAAGGACTTTTCTACACTGGTTATTCTAGTTTGCCATTTGTCTAATCTTTTTTCAAGGTTTTTAACTTCTTTGTGATAGGTTCGAACTTCCTCCTTTAGCTAGGAGAAGTTTGGTTGTCTGAAGCCTTCTTCTGTCATCTTGTCAAAGTCATTCACCGTCCAGCTTTGTTCCATTGCTGGTGAGGAGCTGTGTTCCTTTGGAGGAGGAGGGGTGCTCTGATTTTTAGAATTTTCAGTTTTTCTGTTCTGTTTTTTCCCCATCTTTGTGGTTTTATCTACCTTTGGTCTTTGATGATGGTGATGTACAGATGGGGTTTTGCTGTGGATGTCCTTTCTGTTTGTTAGTTTTCCTTCTAACAGTCAGGGCCCTCAGCTGCAGGTCTGTTGGAATTTACTGGAGGTCCACTCCAGACCCTGTTTGCCTGGGTATCAGCAGCGGAGGCTGCAGAACAGTGAATATTGCTGAACAGCAAATGTTGCTGCCTGATCGTTCCTCTGGAAGTTTCATCTCAGAGGAGTACCCGGCTGTGTGAGTTGTCAGTCTGCCACTACTGGGGGATGCCTCCCTGTTAGGCTACTCGGGGGTCATGGACCCACTTGAGGAGGCAGTCTGTCTGTTCTCAGATCTCAAACTCTGTGTTGGGAGAACCACTACTCTCTACAAAACTGTCAGACAGGGACATTTAAGTCTGCAGAGGTTTCTGCTGCCTTTTGTTCAGCCATGCCCTTCCCCCAGAGGTGGAGTCTACAGAGGCAGGCAGGCCCCCTTGAGCTGCAGTGTGCTCCACCCAATTCGAGCTTCCAGGCCGCTTTGTTTACCTATTCAAGCTTCAGCAATGGCGGGCGCCCCTCCCCCAGCCTCGCTACTACCTTACTGTTCGATCTCAGACTGCTGTGCTAGCAACGACCGAGGCTCCATGGGCGTGGGACCCTCCGAGCCAGGCACACAATATAATCTCCTGGTGGGCTGTTTGCTAAGGCCATTGGAAAAGCACAGTATTAGGGTGGGAGTGACCCAATTTTCCAGGTGCCATCTGTCACAGCTTTGCTTGGCTAGGAAAGGGAATTCCCTGACCTTTTTTGCTTCATGGGTGAGGCCTCACCCTGCTTCGCCTCACACTCAGTGAGCTGCACTCACTGTCCTGCACCCACTGTCCAACAAGCCCCAGGGAGATGAATCCAGTACCTCAGTTGGAAATGCAGAAATCACCCATCTTCTGCTCGTACTGGGAGCTGTAGACTGGAGCTGTTCCTATTCGGCTATCTTGGAACCGCCAGGGACAGTCTTATGAATGATAACCTGAAATACATTTTCCAAGTTTCTTAAACCCTCTCCATCTCATTCAGGCACAATGAGTCATAGATTTGGTCTCTTTACATAATTTCATATTTCTTGGAAGTTTTATTTGTTCCTTTTCATACTTTTTCTCTATTCTTGCCTGACTGTATTATTTCAGAAAGTCTGTCTTCAAGCTCTGACATTCTTTCCTTAGCTTGGTCTATTCTGCTATTAATACTTTTAATTGCATTATGAAATTCTTGTAGTGTGTTTTTCAGCTCTATCTTGTTATTTATGTTCTGTTCTATACCGGCTGTTTTGTCCTATACCGGCTGTTTTGTCTTTCAGCTCCTGTATCATTTTATTGTGATTCTTTGCTTCCTTGAATTTGGCTTCAATGTTTTCCTGAAGCTCGATTATCTTCATTCCTACATATTCTGAATTTTATTTCTGTCATTTCATCCATTTCAGCCCGGTTCAGAGCCCTTGGTTGTCAGAGTTCTTGTGTTTGTTCTTTCTCATCTTTATGGTCTGATTTTTGTTCAGTCTTGGAAGTCACTGAGCTTTGGATGGTTTTCATTTTCCCTTTGATCCTATTTAATGACCTTGAGGGTTTATTCCACTATAAAGTGGTTTCAGCTGACTGGTTTCATTTCTGGAAGATTTTAGGGGGCAAACACTTAGCTCTCAACTCCTGGACTGCCTGCTCTAACTTTGAGAAATTTGTATTGGGCCTATACTTTGTTCTCTGGATCCCTGAGGTTAGAAATGTACTGCACTAGATTGGGCCGTGGTGTTCCGGGACCTCTGGTCACTACACTCCAATAGGTGGTGTCAGCCAAAGCTTTTCATAGTGAACTGCCAGTGGGATCTGTCTTTCTCTGTACATGCAGCAGCAGCAGCAGCAGCAGCAGCAGCAGCAGCAGCAGTGCAGTAGAGTGCAAGCTTGTCAGCTGCAGCAGGGTGTTAAGTGGGCCAGTGGGCCTGTTTCCATGTGGGTGTTTCCCACAGTGACAGAGGCAGCATGACTTAAGAGGGCAGGGGCCCCTGCCCACAACTGTACAATCAGTCACACTGGTGGTGGTGTTAGTATGGTGGTGGAATGCCGATGGGTGTAAGTCTGTATGCATTCTCTGTGCGGAAGGCAGGGGTGGTCACTCAGGGCTGGGGAGGATCTGCTGTTTCTCTGTGCCTAGTTTCATTCCCACAGCAGTGTTGGCACAAGTGTGGGGCACTGGCAGGTGTGGGGCTGGCTGGCTTTGTGCCTGCCAAAGATCTGACTGCAAAGGCAGTGTGGTGGAGGGTGGGGTGGACTGCATTCCCACCGCAGCAATGGCTCGGGAGAGTTCACACTTAGAGGTGTACTGGCAAGGAACGCAAAACCCACCTGCACATACATGCTGGTAAAGTGATGTGGGGGGTTCCCATGGGCCTGAGGGAAAGCTTCAGTATAGGGAGGAAGTGGGTGGGCTGGTGTATGGCTGTAGGGGCTGCTCCACAGGAGCTCCCCACTGGTCAGGCAGGGTCCATCAGTGCACAAGCTATGATGTGTTCCCCCAGGTCACCTGAGGCTGCCCTACAAGCAGGCATAGCCAGGTTGGGGCACCTGGAGAAGCCAGAACACCACAGGTGCTCATGTCAGACCAACCTCCTCTGATGGGCAAGTCAATTTGGCAGAGTTCAGATTCAGCAGTTCCCCTAGGGCTAGCATCTCCTGTGGTAGCAATTTGAGCCTGGGAGATGTTCTTCCCTGGACATGCTCCACTACAGACGTTCTGGCACCAAACCCTCTGTGCTTTAATTGTTATGCTGACCCTAGTACTTCTCTAATCTGCTCTCTCTGCTAACTCAAGTGTCTATGGTGGTCGAGGGGGTTTCCTTCTGCCAGGATTCCAGTGGCCCATGGCAAGAGCGCATTACTCCTTGCCAGTTTAACTCACCCATTCCTCCAGTGTTGCTGGGGGCTAGGAATGAGTCCCAGTGCACTGTAGCCCTGTGCAGAGTTCTCAGTCAAATTCCCTTAAGCCCAGCTTCTGTAGCTTCCCTCTGTTTACTCTTGTGTATTCCCTCTGAACATTTGTTAGGAGCGAGCCAATCTTCTCAGTCCCTCAGTGGCAGCTGTTCCACCTGGTTGCGTCTAGTTGGCCATTTTTCTCTCTATCTTGATTTCAAATCCTCTTGTTTTCTTTTCTTGAAATTTTCTGTCCAAAAGCCAATAAGGCCAAGGAAATTAGGTGGTTGAAGATGAGGGGACTCTGGCCTAAAGAAGGGTATGAGAGCCCAAGCATAGTGAAGGAGATCCCCTGGGACATGCCGTCCACTGCCATGTGGTGTTGAAGCCCGAATGGTGTACAAAGGCTTTCATGTGTGGGCATGTACCAGTGAGGAGTGTTGGATCTGCATAGGGTGTTGTAGGCATTTGGATATAAGTGGAGGTTATCGTTGGTGGTGGTAGGTTAGTTACATAAAAGGGATTTGATAATAAAATCTAGGTTATTAAAAATAATGAGAGAAATATTTCCTACTCTCAAGGAAGGGAGTTAAAAATATAGAATGGGAGAAAACTAGAATAAACATTGTTTTACCAGATTAGAATTGGATATACTGATGTGAGCTCATGATTTTTCTACCTGGAGAGAACTCAAATCCCCATCAATGAGTAAATACATAATGTTATATTCATAAAATAGAATAATAAATTGCAATAAAATAACAATTTGCAGCTTCATGCAACAATATAGATAAATCTCACAATAATATCTTTTAACAAAATATGGTAGACACAAAAGAATACACTCACTGCAATTCTATTTATTTAAAGTTAAAAGGCAAAAATATTGTTTAGGGACATTCTCTAGTGACAAAAACATTTTTAAAACATGGTAGTGACTTAGATAAAAAATAGAGCTGGTCAAAGAGCACACATTTCAGTTTGTAAGATGGACAAGTTCTGGATATCTATGGTATAGCATGGGTGGCAATGGATGAGTTAATTTATTTGATTATGGTAATCATTATGCAATATATATGTAAGTCATCACATTGTCACATTACTTCTTGAATATATATAATATTTGTCAAATAAATACTTAAAAACAAATATCTTTAAAAATTTAAAAATGTGTTATTAATTTTAAAATATTTAAAATAAAGATTAGAATAGTGGTTACCTTTAGAGGGATAAGGATAAGGGGCATGAAAGAAGTTTCAGGAATGTTGTCCATCACCTATCTTAACATAGGTAGCAGTTACATGGGTATTTGCATTCTGAAAAATCATTGAGCTGTACAATTTTACGGTACTCTTTTTATGTGTGTTACATTTTATAACGAAAATAAAGGTATGACTATAGAATGGGTCCAAAATGGTTATATTATAAACATGATAGCCTTATGATTATCTAAAATTTCATAGATTGTATTATTTTTATTATCAATGTTTATCTTCATAATCAGCTTAAAATTAGATGGCATTATTCCTTTTGTATTGATGATGAAAACACTCTCAGAAAGGCTAAGTGATTTCCCTATAATTTTTAGCTAGGAAATAGTAGAGTTGGATAGCAAATTTAGTCTTAAGGTTCAAGTTCAATATTCTTTTTACTATAATGTGATCCTTAGTACAGTGCCTGACATATTGTGAGTTCTCAATGAGAGTTGCTGAGGTAAACCATAAGATATGGATATGGGTCTCCTTTTCTGTGCACTAGCAGTGTTCTGTTTATTCATCTATTTCTGTAAATATAGCATTCTGTTATAAATGAGTATTTATGTCTGGGTTCTCTACTGCACTCAATACCTTGAAGGCAAGAACAACACATCATCCATCTTTGCATTATTGTTGCCTAACACGCAGGTCATAAAATTAGTGTCCAAAAACGATATGTTGAATTAATAAGTAATTATAGAAAAACAAGGCTGATGTGCATAGAGACAAATCTAGAACAAGTAATTGCTTAGCTTCTGATATGGTTTCGGTCTGCCCCCACCCTAATCTCATCTTGAATTGTAACTCCCACAATTCCCACATGTTGTGGGAGGGCCCCAGTGGGAGGTAGTTGAGTGGGGGAAAGTCTTTTTCATGCTATTCTCATGATAGTGAATAAGTCTCACCAAATCTGATGGTTTTAAAAAGAAGGGTTCCCCTGCACAAGCTCCCCCATTCTTTGCCTGCTGCCACCCATATAAGATGTGACTTTCTCCTCCTTGCCTTCTGCCATGATTTTGAGGCATCCCCTGCCACGTGGAACTGTAAGTCCATTAAACCTCTTTATCTTCTCAGCCTCTAATATGTATTTATCAGCAGCATGAGAACAGACTAATACAGCAAATTGGTAGCGGAAGTGGGACACTGCTGTAGGTACTCAAAAATGTGGAAAATGTGGAAGCAACTTTGGAACTGGGTAACAGGCAGATGTTGGAACAGTTTGGAGGGATCAGAAGGAGATAGAAAAATGTGGGAAAGTTTGGAACTCCTTAGAGACTTGTCGAATGGCTTTGACCAAAATGCTGATAATGATATGGGTAATGAAATCCAGGTTGAGGTGGTCTCAGATGGAGATGAGGAAATTGTTGGGAACTAGAGTAAAGGTCACTCTTGCTACATTTTCGCAGAGACTGGCAGCATTTTCCCCTGCCCTAGAGATTTGTGGAACTTTGAACTTGAGAAAGATGATTTAAGGTAACTACTGGAAAAAATTTCTAAGCAACAAAGCATTCAAGAGGTGACTTGGGTGCTGACAATGTGATAGAAAAGAAAATCCCATTTTCTGAGAAGAAATTCAAGCTGGCTACAGAGGTTTGCATAAGTAATGAAGTGCTGAATGTTAGTAACCAAGACAATGGTGAATAAGAGATCTTTGCAGCAGCCCCTCCCATCACAGGCCTAGAGGTTTAGGGGGACAAAATGGATTTTTGGGCCAGATACATGATCCCTTTGCTGTGTGCAGTCTAGGGACTTGGTGCCCTGCGTCCCAGCTGCTCCAGCTGTGTCTAAAATGGGCCAAGGTATAGCTCAGGCTGTTGCTTCAGAGGGTGGAAGCCCTGAGCCTTGGCAGCTTTCATGTGGTGTTGAGCCTATGGGTGCACAGAAGTCAAGAATTGAGGTTTGGGAACTTCTGCCTAGATTTCAGAGTACGTACGGAAATGCCTGGATGCCCAGGGAGAAGTTTGCTGCAGGGGTGGAGCCCTCATGGAGAACCTCTGCTAGGGCAGTGCAGAAGAGAAATGTGGGGTTGGAATCCCTACACAGAGTCCCCACTGGGGCACCACCTAGTGGAACTGTGAGAAAAGGGCCACCATCCTCCAGACCCCAGAATGGTAGATCCACCAACAGCTTGCACCATGCCCTTGGAAAAGCCACAGACACTCAATGTCAGCCCATGAAAGCAGCCTGGAGGTGGCCTATACCCTGCAAAGCCACAAGGGCAGAGCTGCCGAAGACCATGAGAAGCCACCTCTTGTATCATTGTGAACCAGATGTGGTACATGGATTCAAAGGAGATAATTTTGGAGCTTTAAGATTTGATTGCCCTGCTAGATTTTGGACTTGCATGGGGCCTGTAACTCCTTTATTTTGGTCAATTTCTTCCATTTGGAATGGCTGGATTTACCCAATGTGTATACTCTCCTGGTATCTAGGAAATAAGTAACTTGCTTTTTGATTTTACAGATTCATAGGTGGAAGGGATTTGCCTTGTCTCGGGTAAGACTTTGGACTGTGGACTTTTGGGTTAATGCTGAAATGAGTTAAGACTTAGTGGGACTGTTGGGAAGGCATGATTCATTTTGAAATGTGAGGACGTGAGATTTGGGAGGATCCAAGGATGGAATGATGTGCTTTGGCTTTGTCTCCACCTAAATCTCACCTTGAATTGTAACTCCTACAATTCCCATATGTTGTGGGAGGGACCCAGTGGGAGGTAATTGAATAGGGTCAGGTCTGTCTTGTGCTATTCTCATGATAGTGAATAAGTCTCATGAGATCTGATGGTTTTAAAATGAGGAGTTCCCCTACACTAGGCCTCTCTCTCTTTGCCTGTTGTCATCCTTGCAAGATGTGACTTGCTCCTCCTTGCCTTCTGCCATGATTGTGAGGCCTCCCCAGTCACGTGGAACTGTAAGTCCATTAAACCTTTTGATTTTCTCAGTCTCAAGTATGTCTTTATCAGCAGCATGAAAACAGACTAATACAGCCTCACAATGCTTAGGATAAGTATATAAATGTACAAGCTCTGTAAAAAGTATTTTATTCTTTTAAGAAGCACTTCTCAATCCTCTGCTCAAGTCTTGTTCTAGAGATTTGAGGTTTAAACTTTATAAAGAAGGTGATGCAGCTGGGTGCTGTGGCTGACACCTGTAATCCCAGCACTTTGGGAGGCCGAGGTGGGCAGATCACGAGGTCAGGAGTTTGCGGCCAGCCTGACCAACATGGTGAAACCCCATCTCTGCTAAAACTGTACAAATGAGCTGGGTGTGGTGGTGTGTCCCTGTAATCCCAGCTACTCGGGAGGCTGAGGCAGGAGAATCGCTTGAACCTAGGAAGTGGAGGTTGCAGTGAGCCAAGATCATACCACTGCACTCCAGCCTGGGTAACAGAGTGAGACTCCAACTCAAAAAAAATAAAAATTAAAAAATTAAAAAGATGGTGATGCTATACTAGTTATGTGCTAATAAGTCCCCTTCTTGCAATCCAAATCTTATCATTGCTATGTCTTAAATTCTGTAATTAAAAATCAATTTTCTATAATTTGAAAAACAGAATGAAAGTAAATGTATAATTACATTTTAAAATTAGTGAAAATTTTTTGTTAGTGTGCTCAGATCTTTAGCTTAACTTTAAAATCAAACAGTGGTACACTAATGCTTAATTTTATTAGAATTACAGTTACAATTAATTTTGTATATGATATTTATGAAGTGACTGTTTTATGTCTTCTAGAATAGTTTTCTTTTCTGTTGTTCTTTATCTTCCTACGGATTTCCATCTGAAATTTGTATTAAGAAGGATAATGAAAGTGAAGCGATACACTTTACAAAATTGAGGTTAACATTCTTTAACAACAAAAATATTGATTGTACCAAATCATAAGAGATATAATTGATTTAAAATTTCCCCTGACCCTTAAAGAATCAATAAAAATATGTAAAAGCATAAATATAAGTGTCCTGGGAGCAGTGACAGTGTTCATCTGTATGACATTCATATTGTATTACCCATTAGCACAAAATTGTTACAAGTTGAAATAATAAGGATGTCACTGAATAATAGCAAAATACATCTGCGTTAAAATATACCTGGAAAGTTTCCTAAAATTATTCATATTTTACTAAATTAACAGTTTATAAAAACTTAATTTATATAAAAGGAGACAAAATGTTAAATGTGAAAATGCTTGTTATACTGAGCATCATCTTTTAATCATTCAAAAGTGTGCCTTTTTTAACATGTAAATGTGGCTTTACAATTTGGCCAAGATGTTTCCAAAGTATTAGCTTGAGATTCTGGTTTTGATCATAATACAGATAAAACTTAACCTCATTCTGTAAACTATGGAATTGAATAAAACATATTTTCTTGTACTGGGCAACAGAGAGCATAGATCTTTGAGAAAACAGGAATATATTAGGTGAGCACTACCTTTACCTTGCTTTTTTGCATGAGGGCACATTTGAAACAGGAGAGGCAAGTGGAGCTCAGAATGTGATGGTCTTGCTGAGTGGAGGAAACAGAGAAGTTCATGGCTGCTGAAATGGATGGGATTCACAGGAAAAGGTAATGGTGCAGAGAGAGCTGCACAGAGAATTGAGCACATACGGTTTTTTTGAGTCTCCCTGGGGTCTTTAGCCAAATTTAAGTTTCACATGCCCAGCATAAGATTGTGCTAATCATGGCAGAAAGCAAATACCTGTGAACTGTGAGATGAATGGAAAGTCTAGAGGTCACATATATTGGAAGATAGATTTCTGAGCTGCCAGAATGGAGAGAACTGTTAGGAGGTTCAAGACATTCTATCCCCAAATATGACACCTTGGCATTTGAAAAACAGTAGAAGCAGGAGAGTCACTCTCACCTTTCCTTTGCCATTACTCCTGAAGCAGGTCATAAAAACTTCATTCCAGTGTAACCTTCTGTATACCCAGATGAGAGAAACATCTTATTCTCTAAAACAGAGATATCAAATAGAATCTGAACAAACACACTTTGCTAAGTTCCTCCCAATTTATTGCCATTAGATTTTCCTCCCTTGCAATCGTACTTCTCTACAACTGTTCACACTTCATCAAACTACGCATAAAGATACCTAGGTTTCCCTATTTCTTTGAATCTTCATTTCTAGAGTGCTCTGTCAGGTAAAATTTACATTAAATACATAATTAGGCTTTTATTAATCTGTCTTTTATTATAGGTGCCTTTGCCATAAACCTAGCAATGGGTGAGGAAATAAATATTTTATCCCATACAACTGACAGGAAACATCAAGAACTCATTTAAAATTTCAGGACATTTACTCCTAAGGAATAAGGAGCATGGACTACTGTAGACACATGCAGTCAAATGTTAAAAAGCAAACTTTGGCAGTATCAGGGTGAGCCACCATTTTTTAACTGTCTTCCAGAACTAAATTCAATAATTAGAAATAGGAAACAGCAAAATTCCTGAAGACAGGTGAGTAAAAATAATGCAAATTGAGGCTCCGAATTTACAAAAGGACTCTAAAAACCATGAACAGAACTTCAATGTTTTATTGGACAATATCAAGCAGTACAACAAACATGCAATCTGAGATTTAGAGGAGAGAAGAGAGATAGGGACAGAAAAAAGTTTTGAATAAATAATACCTAAATTTTATTTTCCAATTTTGATGAAAACATTGACACACAGATTCAACAAAAAACAATGAACCCTAAGTCAGAAATACATAAAGATGATCACGGGTAAGCATATCACAGTAAGATTTCCAAAACGAAGACAGGGAAAAAACCACTCAAAAGCACTAGAGAAAAAAAGAAGATTCTATTCAGCTGGATAATACAATTATGTTTAAAAAAATACAAAGAAGAGGGTAATGAGAGGCATTTTAAAGTTCTAAAATAAAAGAAATAATCTATAATTGTATGCCCAATAAAATATATTATGAAAATGAATGTAAAATGAAATATTTTCAGATTAAAAATAGGGTCAGGAAAATTGTCACCAGTAAACCTGTCTTACAAGAAATGGCAATGTAAATTAATCATGCTAAAGAGAAGTGTTATAATAACGGCACTTGGTCATATTTGAATGATGAGATTTGGATGAGGTACATATATAGGGAAATATAACATTTTCCCCACATTTCTTAATTTGTTCAAAATACAACTGCTTGATTAGAGTACATATAATAAATTTGCTCGAGGGTTTTTTAGGGTATGTAAAGTTAAACGTATACTAGTGAAACTGCCTTTGCAAAAATTATGAGTGAGAGAAACCTGACATAGAAAAATTATGACAGTGAAATAAATCTGACCCAACTTACTCCACCTTGCCTCTAACCTCCAAACTTCCCTTATCTATTTCTAGGCATAGGCCAACTAACTAGGAAGGAATTTAGTTTATAGTTTAACTTTAAAACAAATGTAGTAATAGCTGCTTCCCAAAACTAACCTCTTCCTCACTCAGGGACCCAAACTGCTTTTGTAAAACTAACAAATTAGCCACAGAGTTAAAATTAACGTTCAAGAGTCACGTAGTCAGAAGTCACAAGATTTGCAACCTTCCCAATTTCTCCTATGGATAACATCACCATTGTAAAACCTTAGATTGGTGTGAGGTATTTTCCAGACTCTGCATTGTGATAGACCACTGGTACCTCCTGAACTCACATTAAGAAACCGGCTCCTCTGGGTCGTGTGATCCCCACCCAAGAACTGACTCAGTGCAATAAGACAGCTTCAACCCCCTATGATTTCATCACCAACCCAATCAAGCAGCATTTCCTATTCCCTAGCCCCTCGTCTGCCAGACTATCCTTGAAAAACCCTTTTCCTGAGGTAAATGGTGCTGAGAGCTGGGAAGGAATCTGGAGCTAGATAAAAAGACCAACAACCTGGATAAAGAAATTCTCACTTACCCAAATGATGGTTTAGACACACAGTCTTGACTATTTTTAGTATTTCATTCTGTGCTTCTTGTCATGTTTAATTTTAATCATGAAAATAGAACTGAAGTTCCACATCTAAACTTGTGAAACAGAAGAAAAAGAAAAAAGACAGCCTTGGAAAGAGCTGATGAGCAAAAGGAATTGGGTCCTTGGCAGAAGCAGGAACTCAGAGTCAAAATATCTGTATTAATTACAGGACTTTAGAAATTCACGGAAATGTTGATGAGTTCATTGAACTTCCAATAGAAAGTAGATAGGTGGATATATCTGATTTTGTTTAAATTTTAAAAAACATGGTAACATTGGCTGGGTCACATTGACTGATTCAATGTCTAACATAAATTAATTTAACCCATCACTGTTAATTTGCTTCAATTTAACAGACATTTGGATTTAGTAACATCTTCTACTGTTTCATTAATTTTGGCATTTACCATTTTGTGAGAGGCTAGTATGGGTAAATGTTGTAGAGAATTTAATCAAACAGAATTCTTCTGATAATAGACATACTTTATAGCATAGAACATTCCATAATCATACTGAATGATAATACAGACAGAAATAATTCAGAGGCATGAAAAGGGACAAATAAAGGGTTATGGGTGTTTATAGGAGAGAGAAATCACTTCCAGGAGATCTTGATAGAAAATGTAAAATTTGTATTGGGCCCTAGATAGTAGGAATAATTTGAGCACATGGGGATGGGGTGATGACAGGACATTCATTCTATTTAGAGGAAGGAGGTGCAAAAGAATGGCTACAGAAAAATACTGGGTGAAAATGGAGAATACCAACTTTGTTTTTGTTGTAGTGTGTGAAGAAGAAAAATAGGTTAATAGATTGTGAAGCTAGAAAAGTGTTAGTTTCAGAAACCATGAACCTCAGTCCTAGAAGTTGTGTCTCTGGCCAAGAATAATTCTTTTTGTGTTTCTCTCAGTGCGGGTGGGGGTTGGGGGAGCTTCTAGAACCCTTCTTCAGCAACATAAATACTTTAACTGAGTATTGAATATTTTGTGTAAGAATATTTAAGATACCTTTGCCAAAGTCCTTAAAGAACAGACTTGAATTAAAGGCACTGCTGAAGAAATGGCTTGTCGGGTGGGTACGTGTCAGGACTATTTCAGAAATAGAATGTACAGAACAAGGTAATACACAGTTTTCTCATTCACAGTTAATGCTACCAACACTCTCACAATTGGTGAAGGTGAATCATAGGAATCATTTTAGATATTGCCCTTTCCTTTGTCTCCCATAATTAATCCCATAAAACAGATTTTTAATTTCTCTCTGTCTTTCCATTTTCAAGAGTACCGCCTAGGCCTCTCTCGTGGATAATGGCAATCGCCTCCTAATTCTTACCAGCTTAAAAATAAAACCTAGCTGAAATTATATAATTCTCCATTGTAAGTATATCCATGAAGTACCATTATACTAACAATAAAATTAGAATTTCTAACTATGGAGTACAAAGCCCAACATGATCTGGTTCATGTGGTTCTATAATTCCTTTCATGGGCTCACTTATTATATTCTACCTATATGGGTGCTTTTTTCATTCTGGCACATCCCAAGCTTTTCCCCTCTTCTGGGATTTTGCATTTGTCTCTTTGGATGAAATGTAGCCCTTTTTAAGCTTTGTTGCATGGCAGGCTCTGACTCACACTTTAGTTGTTAATTTAAGTGTTACGTGTTTAGAGTCGTTCTCCCTGATATTTTACCTAAACTACCCCCTATCTTAATAAATTCTGGCTGCTATATCAAATACCATAGACTGGGTGACTTAAACAACAGACATGTATTTCTTTCCGTTTTGGATGCTGTAAAGTCTAAGCTCAAGGTGTCAGCAGATTTGGTTCTTGGTGACAGCCTGCTTCCTGGCTTCTAGGTAGCCACCTTCTTACTGTGTGCTCAACATGGCCTCTCCTCACTGCGTGCATATGGAGAGACAGAGAAATTTCTCTCTCTTCCTCATCTGATTTAATTTAGACCTTACCACTTTTTAAAGGCTCCACCTCCTAATATCATCACAATGGGGTTAGAACTTCAACATATGAACTTTGGAGGAGGAGGGGGTGCACATAATCCTCCATAATACATACATACATACATATGGAGTGGTGTTATGGAATGGTCTATACTACTGCTCCACACATACCCAATGTTTTACTCTCTATCATATCAAATTGAGAATTATTTTATGGCAATTATCACAATTATCTCTTCCATATCACTGTTTTTTTCTTCTTGGTTATGTAGCAATCTGAAACTATCTTGTTCATGCATTTGGTGACTTGTTTATTTTTCTACTAAAATACAGCTCTCATGTTTTGTCCTTATTTATATCCAAGGACCTGGAAAATTGCATGGCACATAGGAATGGTTCATTAATTATTCTTTACATTAGTGAATACATTATTCTAATAAACAGGGAATGTTACTAAAAGCTACTATAACATATCCTGTCTGAATTACTAGGGGAATCTTTAATGAAATTGAAGAATTGGTGATAAAAAGTTCATTAGGAAAGGAAAATAGCAAGGTAAATTTGAGGGGTACAATTAACACAACTGTAAAATCAGTTTTACGTAAGTTTTAGAAGCACAAAGCACTGTGGGGATATAAAGGTACATACAGCATGTTCCTGTTCCTAGAATTTCCCATTTAGCAGCTCATAGCTGGATTTATATTCGTCACTTTTCTGATGCACTGGGTCCTAGATGCTCAGAGGACCCTAATCCCCTAATCAAGAGTGATCTCATGGCATATAAGAGAATTCAACTTTCAGGATTAAAGTGAGTACATCAAGGTCTAAGCTGAAAACAGATGGCCTACTCAAGTAGGTTATGTAAGAGACCATATAAAAAATGTGGACATGGTTAATGAAAATCAGTATGGGGTAGTAAAACACAGTGGGACCTGTCACCATGCATAAGCCTGCAAGGCTAACTGGAGGGAGTAGTTGCCTAAATGCAGTTAACTGCTGTTTAGCAGAAAGAAAACTCTCAAAATACCCCCCTACATTTTACCTCTGCTGTCCCTGGTAAGTGGCTGATACTTTTCATTAGTCAACTCCACCAGAAGCCAAAGGGCAAAAGAAACTGTAGCTTTATTCTATAAAATTCTACCTCCTTAAAGACAGAAAAGAGTTAAATATCAAGAAGTTCCAATGTTTTGACCTAATAAATATTCATAGAATCTAGAAAAAAGGCCCGATATGTAATAATTCCTCACTAAGCATTAAAAAAAGTTAGTGGGTGAATGATTGCAAATAAGATGTAATCAAACAAGGGAAAGTTACTGAAAGCTATTAAAATATATTCTGTCAGAGTGCCAGGAGAATGGTGATATCTGAGGGTATATCTTAACATATGTGGCAAGTGGAAATTACCTAGAACAATTTATTTTCCATTACCTGTAACTATTTCAATAATGCATTCCTGTAGTTACCAGTGCAGAATGCCTGCTATGTGCAAAGCATTATTCGAAACCTTTTACAACTCAGTGAGGCAGAAAAATGAGGAAAAAAATATTCTTTGCTCCAGGTTGCACAAATGCCAAGTGTTGGACTGTGACTAGAACTCACATCATTCCAATTTCAAAGTTAGTGCTCTTAACCATGGCATATTGCCTCCTTGTACTGTGAATCACCCGTTTCTTTTCCCATATGGTCATGATTTCCCAAATTACTCTATTATTCCCATAACCCCTTTCTTCTATAAAATAAAAGATTTAGATGAGGTGATTTCTAAGATTTATGCCACTTAGGAGATGTGATATATTTAGGTACATTATAATGATTTGTGTGATATTGTAGCGTAAGAACATGACTAAAAATTTGGAGGTAAAATACATAAAATAGGAAACGCAAAAACAGTAAATAATAATTACTCCTTGATATAACCTAGATTTCTGAAGAAATATTTAGGAAGGAAACTCCAAAGTTTAAATCAGTAATACCTTTACTGCAGTAGAAAGTATTACGTTCCAGGGTGGGTAATGTGTTCTTTCAGTTTAAACTGCCTTTTAACTGGATTATTTATCACATATGCAAATAAGCTACTTAATTAATAAGGAAATAGATACCACGATTGAACCTCATTGAAGCCTGTTCTTTAATTACATTGATATCCTGAGTTGTTGTAATGTGATATTATAGTATCTAAGAGATTCATGGATCAAACAGTATTTTAGAGTTTATGAAATATAGGAATATTTCAATATTTTCTCATGCACATTAATATAAGTAAAAATTAAAAAATACTATTTTTGCCTTTACTCACACAACACTTACAACACAAAATTGTATGGGGTTTTAACTACACCAACCAACTATCCTACTCTTCAGACATCAACTGAGTGTCCTACAATTCAGTTATGACACTAATTACCTACAGTTTCTACAGACCCTGCTGGTTAAAGGCTCAGTCCCCCAAGACTGCCCCCCACTTCAGATGACAATCGCCAAGTAATACGTCCCCAAATTAGCCACACTTCTCTCTGACTTGGCTACAACTTGAGAGTTCCTATGACACCCCTTCTCAGGTTCAACAATTTGTGAGCTATGATGGCTCACACAATTAAGGAAAACACCTGCTTACATTTAGTGATTTATTATTAAGGATATGACAAGGGGTACAGATAACTCCAGATGAAGAAATGCAGAAGGCAAGATCCAGAAGGGTCCTGAACACAGGAGTTCTGTTCCTGTGGAAATGCAGCACGCTCCTGGCACAAAGATATGTTCGCCAACCTACAAGTCAAATCCCAATATTTTAGGGACTTAATGGAGTTTCTACAATTTAGGCATAACTGATTCTTAACTCATCTCTTGCCCCTCTGTCTTTCCCATGCAGGATGCTGAGGTAGGGCTGAAAGTTTGAAGCTTCTAATCATAGCTTGATCTTTCTGGAGGCCAGCCCCCATCTTGAAGCAATCCCCCTCATTAGAACAAAAAAATGCTCCAATTACCCAGAAAATTTCAAAGTACTTAGGAGCTGTTTGCCACTTCTATACCCATATCACCTAGGAAATTAAACGGGTTTTAGGAGCTGTGTCAAAACCAGAGACAGAGAACACACATAAATTTACTAATAGGTCACAGTGAGTCAGGAAAAATTTCAGAATTGATTCAAAGGTAAGAGAAGCCTGTGATTAAATGTAGGCTCTGCAGTTTTTAAGCCAGTAATGCAGAACATTTTACTAAATACTGTGAGGATACTTTATTCGGCTTTTGTGAGGATAAGGATATACAGGTTATACACATGCTTAGTATAGTGCTTTGTCTATAGAATAGGCTCAATAAATGGTGACTAAATTATAATTGTTAATAAGAAAATCATAAACATTGTAATATATACATTCTTATTATTTAGCATAAAGTCTTACAATGAAAGTCCGTTTCCATTTGTGCTGAATTCGCTAAGCCACTGAGCGACATCATATATTTGGGGCTATAATTTAGTCAAATATGATTCAATCATTACTCTAGTGTTTTTAAAAAAATTTTTAATGAGCATCCTCTATCACAGGTAAAAACAAAGAAACCAGCCAATAACTTCAGAGTTCATAAAATATCTAAGTAAATCTCTCTTAGTTCATTTTCCAATACATGTGGTGTTAGAGGCCAAAAGAGATACGTAGATCTCTGTATATGTATTTACTAGTTAGGAGTCTCCAGAGAAACGGAACCACTAAAATGAACACACATCTATTATCTTCTTATTATCTTCTTTATATGTGTATAACAGGAGATTTATTATAAGAAATTAGCTCATGTGATTATTGAGGCTGAGAAATTCTAAGATTTGCTGCCTGCAAGCTGGAGACCCAGCAGCTGGTGGTGTAAATCAGAGTCCAAAGGCCTGAGAACCAGGAAGCTGATGGTTTAAATCCCAGTCCAAGGGCAGGAAAAGATGAGATGAGATGTTTGGTAAGGAAAAAGAAAAAAAAAGTGGGGGGAATTCTCCTTTGTTTGACTTTTGTTCTATTCATTCCTTCAACAGATTGTATGATTCCCGCCCACAATGGGGAGAGCAATCTATGGAGGCTACTGAGTTGATTACTAATGCCTTCCAGAAACACCCTCACAGATATACCCAGAAATAGTGTTTAACCAGATATTTGGGCATCCCCTGATCCAATCAAGTTTATACATAAAATTAATTATCAGAGTACGGTATAAAAATTCACGATACATTTCAGAAGACAGTGAAGTAAAGAAAGGAGCAGCAAGGTAAATATGCAATAATCATAACCAGGGGGAGAAAGCACTAGATGCAGAGAATAAGGAACTGCCAACATTTGTACAAAATGACTTAACAAATATTTATGTATCATAAACATGAAAAATGATTAATTAGGAAATAGTATATATTCATTGAAAATATTTAATTCTTACATATATAAAGCAAAAGGGAGAGCAAACTCCTACTCTCCAAAATCTCATTCTTTGTGTGTGTGTGTGTGTTTGTGTGTGAGTGTGTGTGTGGATATGTCTACAAAATGAAGTCCAGTCTTGCTTTGGACACTTTCTCTCAAACATTTTCATAATTCTCAAGATTGTTTTTATGTGTTGCCTGAGTATAATGTAGACCTCTCCACACTGTGTCAGGGAAAGTAATTTTCCTGCTATAAGTACCAGTGAAGTTTGTAAGATGTTTGTGTGTGTCTAAAAATGAAAGATAAGTTTGTGTGGGGCTAAAAATGTTATCACTCACATAAAATTAACACATAATATGCTTTAGCTATAATCCTCCTAATGCTGCATTAAACACTGTTGATCTCAGTCATATGCCACTCTCTAGGGTGACACCCAGTGAGCCATGCCCTGCATAATCTTCTCCCCTTGAATGCTGCAGAACATGTGACCGATTTCTAGTGAACAGAGTATGACAAAGGTGATGGAATAATCACTCCCATGATTTTGTTACATGATATAAGACTGTATCCTAGTAGACTTGATGGAGATTCTCCTATTGGCTTTGAAAAATTATGTTACCATGTTGTGGAAATATCACAGAGTCATTTAGTAAGAGCTGCAAGTGGCTTTTAGAAGTTGAGAGTGGTCCAGAAATGACAGTCAGCAAGAAAACAGGGACCTCAGCCTACAGCTAAAAGAAATTGAATTTTGCCAATGGCCACATGAACTTGGAAGAAGACCCTGAAATTCAGAAAAAATGGAGCCTGGCCTAATTTTGATTGATTGCAGCCCTCTGAGATTCTGAGCAAAGGACCCATCTAAGCTGCACCTGGAATCCAGCCTAAGAAAACTGTAAGATAATAAATGTATGTTGTTGTAAGCTGCTGTGGTGTGAATTTTACAGATGACCTCAGCAAATTTCTGACTACAAGTACCCGCTGGATAACTAGACACACCTGATATTCATCAACAGCTTATTCAGCAGTGGATTCTACATCACAGAGGTACTTTTCCTTGCCCCTCCACTTAGGTGCTCACATGTGGTGTTGGTGAGAATGGTGGGAGTAACTAAGAGAGAGTTCAAGTCGGCAACATAATGCACCTACAGCCAATTTGACTTGCAGGCTCTGCAGTTCACTCCCACCAAACTCTTTCAGGATGGTGATTTTCTCCCAGAATCCCAAGCCAATGCACTTCCTGCTTAGTTTGGAGGCTCGTTAATAAATCCCACGGGTCCATATAAGTCTGACACAACTGGAAAACATAGACCAAGATCTTTTACAAAGAATGCCGAGCTTTTCACAAATGAAGACAATGAATTGCTTATTTTATTATTAATTTATAATTACAAGTTATTTTAAGATATTAAGTTTATATTATAAATTATATAAATTAATGTAAGAAATTTGTTATTTACTTTCATAATCTTGTCTTCAGTTTAAGTTCTTTTCAGTTAATCTCTCTGACATTCCTAACACTTCAGCTAAAACTTTAGTATACATGCAAATAATGTATACATCTTTTACAAGAAAATAGGAAAATGCTACACATATTTGCCAGCAATAAATACGATGTAGCATATTTCCAGGTTAGTATAATATATATTGTATTTTATCGGCTATGATATAACCCATAATGAGTGTTAATACACCACACACACACACACACACACACACACACAATTTAGTTTTATCCTAGTTTTGTTAACATCTATTTTCTTCTGAAATACATAGTCTAGAAATAAAATTAATATTTTAAGTGAAAAATAATGTATACTTTCAAAATTCAGGTAATATACAAGACTATAAAGAGACACTTCCACTGGAGAGAAATAGTATGAAAGATTTTATGCACTCTTAGTTAAGTATTGTTTGATCCATAAGTTGTTAGCTTTCCATTGCTTTCATTTAACAAATATTCCTCTGTAACTATAATTTCTCTGTGCACACCTCCTCGTACAAATTTAATTTATCCCCTTCCTTTCAATATTTATAATTTTCCTTAGCTCATTTTGAAATATTATCTGAGAAACTTTTGATAAATAACTTTATACCCACTCCTAGCAGTATCTGAATAGTAATTTTAGCCTCAACTTATTTTTGTATTGACTTTAAGGGAGGCATATGACTCTGGCTTTAGTCACAATCCATTGTCTATTAGGAACAGCTGTCAGGATTGGCCAGTATTTGAATTCCAATAAGGATGTATGACATATCAATTCTTTTGCCTTTCTAGAATGTACTTGTGCATCATCCTAGTATATTCCTGGGAAGATAATAATAAAGGACCCACACTGCTTTCCAGTTTACCTTAGATGAAAATTGTAACTTTGTCACAACTGTCTGAAAATTTCTCTCTGGCAGTCATTTCTCCTTTCATAGGGAAGGAATTTACTAGTATCAGAAAGAAACCTAATCCCCACACATCCTCCAAAATTTCAATTGTAATTAATTGCTTAAAACAATAACTATACAAAAAACTTCTAAGAGATCTTATAAAATAAGAACAGAAATCAGTCTCAAACTAGAGCTAGGTGAGGAGCCTAATCTGTGTACTACAGTTGAATGTGGAATGTAGATAGAGAATTGTGATGGCTTTGCAATATGTCAACCTAGTTTCCCTGAATATCTTCTTTTGCATGTTTTCATTAGAGTGAGCAGCAAGGGATATTCTTGGAAGATCTGAAAGGAAGAAGAGAAACAATGGTCATTTTGTAGTTCACGGACTTATTGCAGATCTGCTGAGTCACCTCTTTGCTGTGAAGCAGCAGCTGGGCTTGCAATTGTTCCACTGTTCTCTGGATCTTTCTTCAGTTTCTGCGACCAGGTGTATATGTTTAGCTCTGTAACAAAGGGCTCCAGTTTCTGCCGTTCATCTTTTTCACTAAAAACAAAGGCAACAAGAAACCACATAGAATTCAATGTGTTTTTGTGGATTTCTAGCTTATGTTTCTAAGTTCCGCCCTGCTTATAACCTTCTCTTCCTGACTGACTCCCCTGTGGATTTCATGTTCCGGTATGGAGACAGCAGCCTTAGAAAGACAACTTAGTTGGTTTTCATAATTAAGTTAGTCAAGTCACTGTAACAGATCATCTCTCTCCCTTTCTTGCTCTCTCTCTGTCTCTCTCACTCTCCCACCCATCTCTCTCTCACACACACTGTCCTTTTCTCTTTCTCTCTCTACCAGTTCTGCTTCCCTTTTTGAACCCTGAAAGACACAAGGTAAAGACAATAACCAGGGAAAACTCTTTCAATATGATTTTTTTTTTTTTTAGTGAAGGGGAGCAGAGAAATTAGATGATATCTAAAGATAATATTTAGTCAAATAATGATTATAACAAATAGGGTGTCATTGATTCTCTGTTTCCAGAAGAGAGAGAGAGAGAAAAAAAATGTTGGCTATGTGAAAAAAGAAATTAATTCTGAAAGCAAAGCTTAGATAAGATAAAAAGGGATGAGATCTTTAGAATAAGTAAAAAGGTCAGCCATTAATAGAAGTGTGGAAAATCATCAATTCAAAGTTATCCATGGAAAAAGAGGACAGGCAGAAAGTATAGGCACAGATTCAGATGTGTTAATAGATTTCAGGGAAGGTAAGGGAGTTTGAGTTTGATTTTTTTATTATTATTTTTCTTTTTTTTTTTTTTTTTTTTTTTTTTTTTGAGATGGAGTCTCGCTCTGTCGCCCAGGCTGGAGTGCAGTGGCGCGATCTCGGCTCACTGCAAGCTCCGCCTCCCAGGTTCACGCCATTCTCCTGCCTCAGCCTCCCGAGTAGCTGGGACTACAGGCGCCCGCTACCACGCCCGGCTAATTTTTTGTATTTTTAGTAGAGACGGGGTTTCACCGTGTTAGCCAGGATGGTCTCGATCTCCTGACCTCGTGATCCGCCCGCCTCGGCCTCCCAAAGTGCTGGGATTACAGGCGTGAGCCACCGCGCCCGGCCTATTATTTTTCTTAATAAGATAGGAAGCAAGGTTTTCATTTAAGAATAAGAAGGAGGAGATGGCCAACGAATTTTTAGGAGAGAAAAAGAGGTGTGGAAAATATCTTTTGGAAAAGAGACAAAGCAAATATAACGGAAAAGTGTTGTAGCAATGTTAACCAGTATTAAGAAGTTATTTAATATTAAAATTCCATGAATTAAAATCAAGAATTCTCAGCATAGTTGTGCCTGTTCACCAACAGTATTCAGCTACACAGGACAAGCACAGAGTAAATAGAGATGGCATTATGTAGAGTGTGCCTTTCCCAGGTGTGTAGAGTAGACAAACACTGTTCATAAAGATGGATCAATGAATCCAAACTGATCAAATAGAGATAGAAGGACATGAGTAGATTGATTTCTGGAAAGAAAAATGATAAAGTTAATAGTTGGGAGTGAATTGGTGGCTGTGATGTGATTGAATAATTAATTGAGTAGATTCATTCAAACAGGTGAAATGGACCAGGTGAACAGGTGAATACCTAGTCCAGCAGAAGAGTTTACAACAGGCTCTCCAAAAAGGTGGTTGCTGAAGTACCATGGTTCAGAGATCAATTTGTCCTTGAAATCTTTTCTGTTTAACTCAAGTAAAAATTTATTGTATTGTCATACACGTTTTTCTGTTACACTTCAAATCTCTATGAATTATTTTCTGGAAAACAATAGATTTGGAAATACTTGCAATTGTTTCACTTAGTGTTGACTGGGAGATTTTCTTTTTTCTTTTTGGAAACAGAGTCTCGCTCTGCCACCCAGGCTGGAGTGCAGTTATGCGATCTCGATTCACTGCAACCTCTGCCTCCTGGGTTCAAGCGATTCTCCTGCCTTAGCCTCTGGAGTCGCTGGAATTACAGATGCATGTCACCACCTCTGGCTAATTTTTCATATTTTTTGTGTAGTTGAGGTTTTGCCATGTTGGCCAGTCTTGTCTCAAGCTCTTGACTTCAAGTGATCTACCAGCCTCGGCCTTCCAAAGTGCTAGGATTACAGGCGTGAGCCAACGTGCCAGGCCTTCACTGCAAGATTTTATATCTATCCTTCATTTTTTTTATTTCTTCATTTAATCCTTCCCCTTTTCCTTCCTTTCTTTCTTATTTTTCATTCTCCAAACATTTAATGAGCATTTATTATGCACTAAGTAGTATACTTGTCACTGCTATTGCAACACTAAATTTATAGTTCTAGTAGAAGAAACAAGTGATAAAAAGCAAAGAATTGGGAATTTTGGTAAGTAGTACTGTGAATAAGCAAACTGTCTGGCAGATGAGGTGGCAGAAGATAGCATTTAGATAAGGATGGTAGAGAAGCCTTCTCCAAAGAGATGATGCTTCAAGCTAGAACCCAAGGAATGGAAAGATCTTTTTACATGTAGCATGTGAAAGGCTAGGGATTAGAATCAGCTTGGTGGGCTCAAGGATTTGATTGGGACTTAGAGTGAGGCTGTCATAAGTGAGGCTGCAGAGATAGGAGGCTAAGTATATTAGGCCGTTTTCACACTGCTGACAAAGCCATACCTGAGACTGGGCAATTTACAAAAGAAAGAGGTTTCAAGGACTTTCAGTTCCACATGGCTGGGGAGGCCTCACAGTCGTGGGAGAAGGTAAAAGGCATGTCTCACATGGCAGCAGACAAGAGGAGAGAATGAGAGCCAAGTGAAAGGGAAAACCCTTTAGCAAACCATCAGATCTTGTGAGATTTAGTCACTACCATGACAACAGTATGGGGGAAACTGCTCCATGATTCCATTGTCTCCCACCAGGTTCCTCTCTCAACACATGGGAATTTTTGGAGCTACAATTCAAGATGAGATTTGGGAGGGGACACAGCAAAACCATATCATTCTGCCCCTGGCCCCTCCCAAATCTCATGTCCTCACATTTCAAAACCAATCATGCCTTCCCAACAATCCCGCAAAGTCTTAACTCATTTCAGCATTACTCAAAAGTCCACAGCCCAAAGTCTCATTCAAGATAAGGCAAGTCCCTTCCACCTATGAGCCTGTAACCTGTAAACCAAAAGCAAGTCAGTTACTTCCCAGACGCAATGGAGATACAGGCATTGGGTAAAGACAGCCATTCCAAATGGGAGAAATTGGCCAAAGCAAAGTGGTTACAGGCCCCATGCAAGTCCAAAATCCAGCAGGGCAGTCAAATCTTGAAACTCCAAAATCATCTCCTTTGACTCCATGTCCAACATCCAGGTCACACTGATAAAAAAGGTGGGTTCCCGTGGTGTTGCACAGCTCTGCCTCTGTGGCTTTGCAGGGTGTAGGGCCCCTCCAGGCTGCTTTCACAGGCTGGCATTGAATATCTTTGGCTTTCCCAAGTGCACAGTGCAAGCTGTCAGTGGATCTACCATTCTGGAGTCTGGAGGATGTTGACCTTCTTTTCAAATCTCCATTAGGCAGTGCCCCACTGGGGACTCTATGGGGGCACCCACCCCACATTTCCTATCCTCACTGCTGTAGCAAAGGTTGTCCATGAGTGTCCCACCCCTGCAGCAAACTTCGGCCTGGACATCCAGGCGTTTCCATACATCCTCTGAAATCTAGGCAGAGGTTACCAAACCTCAATTCTTGACATCTGTGCACCTGTAGGCTCAACACCACATGAAAGCTACCAGGGCTTGGGGCTTGCACCCTTCAAAGTCACAGCCTGAGCTGTACCTTGGCCCCTTTTAATAATGGCCTGAACAGCTTGGAGTAGGGCACCAAGTGCATGGACTGTACTCAGCAGAGGTATCCTGGACCTGGCCCAGAAAACCAATTTTTCCTGCTAGGCCTCCGGGCCATGATGGGAGGGGCTGCCGCAAAGTTCTTCGACACGTCCTAGAGACATATTCTCCATCGTCCTGGAGATTAACATTCAGGTCCTCTTTATTAATGCAAACTTCTGCAGCTGGCTTGAATTTCCTCTCAGAAAATGTAATTTTCTATTGCATTGTCAGGCTGCAAATTTTCTGAACTTTTATGCTCTGTTTCCCTTTTAAAACTTAATGCCTTTAACAACACACAAGTAACCTCTTGAATGTTTTGCTCCTTAGAAATTTCTTCTGCCAGATGCCCTAAATCATCTCTCTCAAGTTCAAAGTCCAGAAAATCTCTACGGCAGGGGCAAAATGCCTCCAGTCTCTTTACTAAAACCTAGCAGGAGTCACCTTTACTCCAGTTCCCGACAAGTTCCTCATCCCCATCTGAGACCACTTTAGCTTAGATTGCATTGTCCATATCATTATCAGCATTTTGGTCAAAGCCATTCAACAAGTCTCTAGATCCTACCTTTCCCACATTTTCCTATCTTCTGAGCCCTCCAAACTGTTCTAACCTCTGCCTGTTACCCAGTTCCAAAGTTGCTTCCACATTTTCGGGTATCTTTTCAGCAGTGCCCCACTCTACTGATACCAATTTACTGCATTAGTCCATTTTCATGCTGCTAATAAAGACATACCCAATACTAGGCAATTTACAAAAAGAAGAGGTTTAGTGGACTTACAGTTCCACATGTCTGGGGAGGCCTCACAATCATGGTGGAAGATGAAAGCCATGTCTCACATGGAAGCAGACAAGAGAAGAGAATGAGAACAAAGTGAAAGGGGAAACCCCTTATTAAACCATCAGATCTTATGAGACCTAGTCATTACTAGGATAACAGTATGGGGAAAATTGCCCCCATGATTCAATTATCTCCCACCAGGTCCCTCCAACAACATGTACAAATTATGGGAGCTACAATTGAAGATGAGATTTGGGTGGGGACACAGCCAAACCATATCACTAAGATTACACAGGGCTTTATTAAAAAGTATTAAAAAGTTTGGATCTTTCTTTGGAAAGATCATTCTTTCTTTCCTTCCTTCCTTCCCTGCCTCCATCCCTCCCTGCTTCCTTCCTTCCTTTCTTTTTTTTTTTTTTTTTTTTTTTTTGGAGGCTTGCTTTGTCGCCCAGGCTGGAGTGCAGTGGCACGATCTCAGCTCACTGCAGCCTCCACCCCCTGGGTTCAAGCAATTCTCCTGTCTCAGCCTCCTGAGTAGCTGTAATTACAAGCACGTGCCACCATGCCCGGCTAATTTTTGTATTTTTAGTAGAGACATGGTTTCATCATGTTGGTAAGGCTAGTCTCAAACTCCTGACTTGTGATCTGCCTGCCTTGGCCTCTGAAAGTGCTGGGATTACAGGCATGAGCTACCGCACCCAGCTTTTATTGGCTATTTCTTTCAGGAATTCCCTAAAACACTGTTGTATATAGTCAATACCCAACATTGACATGAAGGCTTCCAGATTACAAAAATGTAACTGTTTTCTTAATTACCTATAATATTATGAAAGTTAAAGTTTTTTATATATACATAATACATACAAATGTACATATATGTTTATATGTATATTTATTGTATTTTATAATTAATAAAATACACTACAGTAATTACATGGCTATAATTATTAGGAGCAAACTTTTTTATTTTACAAAGAAAGAAAAATTGCTCATCAAATTTAAATGTGATCAGTAAATGTTAACCCAGTACTTTGACTGTTTTTACACTATATAATAGTTATTACTACTTAGGAAATATTAGACTGTTCAGCTTTTAAAACCAATGCTTTAGAAAAAAGTGCTTGTGACACCATTATGTGACTGATCAACTGGCCTTTAAAAAAAAGAAATTATAACAACAGGCTATTTCTATTTTTTATATGGGGTAATGATAACTTCTCATTTTGTATAATTGTCAATTATATTAAGTGATTTGCTAAAAGATCATGATTGTCATAGTCATTATCACCATCATTATTATCCAAAGGTTCCAAAAAATAGTTTACAGTACTAGACTCTATTAAACATAAAAGAATTGAGGCTAAATGGAGTCTTTATGTTAAATAAATTTGGCTTTCTCTTCTATTTTAAGATTTGTGCCTGAGGTTTACATAAACATGCCTATTTTAAGAAATTGCATCTATTAATATAAGGTTGAGTGGCTTAGGTGAAAGGAAAAAGGCTCTAGGACTGTAGAAAAGTATCTTCAGCATCCTATTTGGATAAACTGCTTTTTATGATAGAAATAATACCTTCAAACATTAAATAATACTTTGCATCCGAATGAAAGGCTGTGAGCTAATTTAATTTTAGATAGTCCAAATCATGAAAACTAAAGATTTAACCAGACTGTTGTCATATAATTTTAGTTTCTGTAAAGTAACTCATAAAGAAACCATTTGACCACTACTTCCTGACTATCCTGCATTGGAATGGAGAGAAATAAACTCATGCTTTTTCTAATGAAATTGAGTCAAAAAAAGTGTAATATAATTATACATATATCCGATAGTTATTTAGTATTCTATTGGGATGGTAGATACTTTGGCATTGACTGATTTTTCTTTAATCTAGTGACAAAGTTGAATTGAGAAACATGGTCCTTGAAACTCGCTTTCTGATTGCCTTTCTAACTATGACACTTTTCAAAGTTCTGTTATGTGTTTTACCCAATCTAGAATAAATAAATCTGACTTTCTGATTAAAAGAATAACAGGCTGTGCACGGTGGCTCATGCCTGTAATCCCAACACTTTGGGAGGCCAAAGCGGATGGATCACCTGAAGTCAGGAGTTTGAGACCAGCCTGGCCAATATGGTGAAACCCCATCTCTACTAAAAATACAAAAATTAGATGGGCGTGATGGTGGGCCTCTGTAATCCTAGCTACTCGGGAGGCTATGGCACAAGAATCTCTTGAACACGGGTGACGGAGGTTGCAGTGAGCTGAGATCGCGCCACTGCACTCCAGCCTGGGCGACAGAGTGAGAGTTTGTCTCAAAAACAAAAAAACAAAAAAGAATAACAATAACTGGAATAATATAAGTTTTGCTACTTAATAGTTGAGTTAATTGTCTAGAAAGCCCGAAGTCTATTTTTTTTTTAAATTCAGGAATATCTAATGTAAAATATAAAGTGATGACTTGTGAATTAATCAAATGAACTTTCTGTTTCCTCATCAAGACAAAATGTAGAACACTTAAGGAATAACTTTTTGGTTTTTACCTACATGCTATTCTTTTCATTTGACTGTATCATGATTTATATATTCTTGGACCTTTATCAAGGAAGAAATATAGAGCAGATATGCTGCAATGCACACCTCCTGGTTGAATAAGTGTAATACCTTTTGCTCTCATCCGCCATTAGCAAATATCCACAGATCAATTTTTGAGTTACATTACTTCAGACAAGACTCTCTTTGAAATGGTGTATAAGCCATAAAATTATCCATAGAGAAATATTTATATCAAAATCCTTTCAAATATAAAGTTTATTATAATATTTTGTATTTAGCTAATATATTATTTACTACAATAATAATGCTGAATAACAAATAATCACAAAATCCCAATGGCACACAACAAACATGCAGTCATCTACTGCAGGTCATGTAAGTGGCTGTGTAGCTCTTGCCTCACACACGTGCCTTTGGGGGGCAGCTGAGTGACTGCTGATTTAGCATGATCTCAGCATAGACAGTTTGTAGCACTTGGATCAGCCACCTTTTTATCTCTGGAATGCAAGCCCAGGCCTTTTCTCAATTAATTGCAGAGTAGAAGAAATAAGAGGAAAAGCTCAATCACGCAAGTGCTTTTCAAACCTGTGTTGTTGTCACATTTACTAACTTCCACTGGCCAAATCATATCAAATGGCTGCGCCTAGAACTGGAGTGGAGGACACTGTTTGTTAGATGCTATCATGTGCTATTTAGTTCTTCCTTTAGGAGTGAAGGACAAGTTATCCCAGTTGCTCTGAGTGCTGCTGGCAGGAAGCTCTCAAGTGTTAGCCTGGTTTAATAATTGCCTCAGCAGAAGAGAGCCACCTCGAAAAGATTATGTCTTCTTGGGGCAACTAGTGTTTAATGACTGGTTTACACAGGAGTATTAAAACCTGACACTTTAACCCCAAACAGGGAACAGTTCTGAAAAGTGATTCAATTTTCAGATCTCCCTGTAAGGTTAGTTGAGAATTCTATGAAGACTCCATTGCTGCTCAACATCTCCTTCTGTCTGATTCTGCTTCCTTTCATCTCATTCCACAGGTGTTGAGCCCAAGAGCGTTTGTTAATTCACTTCCTGCTCTAATCTCCACCCCAACGTCAATTTCCCAGAGAATGTAACCTGCAACACACTGCAAAATCCCTCAAAGTTCATAGTGGCTCAAGAAAAAGGTAGTGAACTCCTTAACGCTATCAATCAAGCAGAATATTTTATCATAACAATTAAGCAGGGTGAGATTTGATCATCCTTAAAACAGTAACCACATAAAGATATTTTTATTTTTCTTTCTTTCTTTTTCTTTTATTTTTTTTAGACAGGGTCTGAGTCTCTGTTGCCCCAGCTGTAGTGCAGTGGTGTGACCTCGGCTCACTGTTACCCCCACTTCCCGGGTTCATGCAATTCTCCCTGCCTTCGCCTCCGAGTAACTGGGATTAGAGTTGCCCATCACCAAGCCTGGCGAATTTTTGTATTTTTCATAGGAACGGGTTTCACCATGTTGCCCAGGCTGGTCTCGAACTCCTAACCTCAAGTGATCGGCCTGCCTCGACCTCCCAAAGTGCTGGGTTTACATGTTTGAGCCACCGCGCCGGGCCAGGATATTTTTCTTAATTCCAAAAAACGTGCTCTGACTTTCAAGGCCCTCTTCAGTTTGTACTTGGCACTTGTCCCAAAAATCATCGTCCAATTCTCCTTTAGCATTGACGAATATTCTAGTAAGCCAGCAGCATAACTAGCCTGTGCCCACATTTTCTTTATTTTTATTCTTGGTCACATTCCTGCCTCTGTTTGAATGCTATTGTTTCTATTGGGCTGCCTGTCAAGGTTTAACTCTTTATTCTAAGCTGATTTCAAATCTTACTACTTACTACTTGTTCTCTCTTGGGATTCATCACAGTTGGACAGCATACGATCCCTCCTAGCACATTATACCTCTCTTTGTGCACTTATCATAGCCTGCTTAATAACTTATATTCTTGCCTGACATCCTGCTGGGATTCCCAAGGGTAGAGATTCTGTCACAGTCACCTTTTTTATTACTTAGGTCTTCTAGCAAGGTGAATTAACATAGTTTCTTTTTTAAATATAAACAACTGAGTGATATATTAAAAGTCATCTATTATCCATTATATTCCATAAAGATTTCTCATATAGAAATATGTGTCAATAAATATCAGATTTTAAATAGTATTTTGATGGAGAATGTGCATATTTTTTTTTCCACAGGACAAACATGTTTCAAATGCAAACAAGAAGAAAAGCTGTTGCAGCAATCTGGATACTCAAAGCGAACAGATGATGTACTCCAAGCTAAAGATCTCAATTTTGACCTCTTATTTATTGGACCATAGTATTATATACAAATTACACGCATAACTTACATACATATATATGTGTGTGTATATATATATATATATAAATACACGTGTATATATATATATAAATACACGTGTATATATATATATGTTGACACATACACTTACATATACATATATGTCTGTGTATATATTATGTGTGTGTGTATATATATGTGTGTGTGTATGTATATATATGTGTGTGTGTGTGTCTGTATTATTTTTAGGGTACCCAGCAATTTTTTTTTAAAAACCAGAATTTTAAGACATGCAGACACAGAAATGACTATCGTAAAGAGAGGTGGTTTCCCTCACAGGTTCCTAGAGACAGGAGACACTCCATACCACATAGGGCCACATAGAAAAGCATCAGGATCATTCAAGTAGCAGAGTAAATGAGGGAAAACAGGTGCAAGAGCCTTTATTTTAGTTTCTCTGAGAAGAAATGGGTTAGGCAAGGTAAGCAAGCCTAGAATTGGCTAGTTTGAATAATTTCATTGGGCACTGAGCATCCCTAGTTGTCTAATACCTGGTCCTAGAATGATTAAGGAAGGAAGATAGCAGCCCAGAGTGTAAGAGCCCAGTAAAAGTGGTAGCTGGGGCCATGCACTGTGGATTGGTTGGTTTGCATATGAAAAACACACTCGCAGAGTCCCCAAGTTATTAAAGTATCAAAAATACAGAATAAAGAGACACAATTAATATATACATATATATGTGTTTTGTAATTTTTTACACGTTCTTTTTTTTCCGGACCACATAGGACATTTTTACAGTTATATTATGTTATGTATAATCTGTTCTCAATAAGTACTTTCATTATGTATTATTTATTCAAACTCACTCAAAGTGAATCTCAAGATGCTATTTATACAACCTATCCTCCTCTTGGAAAATATACTTTTTAAATCAAGAAGCTGTTCTTCTCATTGTTACCCTTTGGCTTATCTTCTTGACTTATTTTATAATCAATTACAGCACACAAGCTTAACTTACTTAAAAAGATCATAGTTATATAACAGTTCTTTCTTTTCCTACCAATTTCTCTCAAAACACACATCCTTTATCCTCTTAACACAAGAACAAGCAAGCTTATTTTCCTGATTTGAAACTCCAAAGCACATTTTATTATTTCAGCTGCTCACCTGTTTTCAATTCCTCAAGAGTTTCACCATATAAACAAGTCACTACTTAGCCAGCTCTTTTTATTCAAATGCAATATTAACATTGTACTCTACAAACTAAAAATCCTGACTCGGAAAATATAGGGACCATCAATAGTGGGTTGATATATTCTAATTTCCAAAAGAAGAACACTAACATTAAAGAAGTCATGTGCCCTGCAAAACTTTTCTTTAAAAATTAAGGATAAATAATGGTATCCCGATATAAAAGAGGAACTTTGTCACTAGCAAGCCATCCCTACAAGAAATACTAAATAAATAAATTTCCTGAGGATAAAATGTTGAAATAACAAGAAACTGATCAGTAACTTGAATCTATATGAAGAAATGAAGAGCACCAGTAAGGATAACTACACAGATAAACATACAAGACAACATAATGGATGTTTTGGGTACAACTTATTTATCCTACTTGATTTAAGAGACAATTGAATAAAGCAGCAAATATTAGTTTGTGTTCTTGGGCATGTGCTATGGCTTGGATATGGTTTATTTGTCCAGACCAAAAGTCATGTTGAAAATTTGATTCCCAACATGGTGGTGCTGGCAGGTGGGGCCTACAGGAAGGTATTTGGGTCATAGGTATGTATCCCTTAGGAATGGCTATGTGCTGTTCTCCAGGTAGTGAGTGACTTCTTGCTCTCATGAGACTGCAGTTGTTCTCACAGGAATGGATTAATTCCTGAGAGAGTGGATTGTTATAAAGCCTGAGGACACCCCTCAGGTTTTCCCTCTTTGCATGTTTTCAGTTCCCCTTTGACCTTCCCAGCCATGTTTTTTTGCAACATGAAAGCCCTGGCCAGAAACCCTTGAACTTCTCGACCTGTAGAACTGTGAGCTAAATAAACTTTTTTTCCTTATAATTTATCCAGTCTCAGATTTTTTATCTAGCAACACAAAATAGACTAAGAGAGAATGGAAAGTATAAAGGTGTAATTTGTAGGACTATATCAGCAAAAAGGAGGAGAGAGAAAATAATGTTATATGTAAGGGCAAATTTCTTGAATACTATTGAAATTAATTTGCTATTAATCCAAACTAGATCATTATAAATTCAGCCGCAAATTATAATCCTGGGAGAAACTACTAGAAACTGTCAATTATGGGTGTGTGTGTGTGTGTGTATGATAAATATAATTGGCAATGGAATTAGAATGGCACACTAGAGAATATCTATAACAAAAGTGGGAAGTTAGGGAGAACAGACGGAAAAAAACAACTTATTACATACAGAAAACAAATAGCAAAAGGCGTGATGGTCAGAGGTACAAAATCATACTGATTAATATCAAGTGTTTAATAGATTGGTTTAAAGATCAGGTAACTTAAAAGAGGCAGTTGAAAAACTGGTAACAAGAAGATCTGAAAAAAACATAGGTGGATAGACCTCTTCAAGTTTCTATAGACTATGAAGATATTTTTGTCCCATTTCAGTTCTTCAAAAAAATCAACATATGCCAAGAAAGATTTTAATTATCATAATGACAAGAATAAAAAAACAAAAAGTCTACAGTAAAAACACAAATAAACCAATTTGAAAAATGGTCAAAGGAATAAATAGTCATTTCTCCAAAGAAGATATGCAGATGACCAATAAGCATATAAAAATATGTTCAATAGCATTAGTAACTAGAGAAATGTAAATCATACCACAAAAGATTCAACTTCACAAACCACTTGGTGAATATAATAAAAAAACAGACATGAATAAGTGTTGGCAAAGATGCTGAGAAATTGGGATACTCATACATTGATGGTGGGAATGTAAAATGGTACAGTCAATTTAGAAAACATTTTGACAATTTCTGAAAAACTTAATCATTGATCCAGTTGCAATATGACCCAGTAATTGTGGTATGAGATTTATATTCCAGTGAACTAAATGAGTATTATACACACAATAACTTATACACAAATGTTCATTACATTATTCATAAAATCTAAAAAGTGGGAAAAAATCAAATGTCCATCAACTAATGAATAGCTAAGCAAAATGAGGTATCTATATAATTAAATATCACTAAGCCATGAAAATGAATATGATACTGATACATGCTACAATATCAATGAACCTTGAAACTATTATGCTAAATAAAAGCATCTAGAGACAAAGTTAATATATTGCATGATGCAGTTTATATGAAGTGTTCAGATAAGCAAATCCCTAAAGATAGAATGTTAATATTCGCTCCCAGCATCCAGTGGGACATAAGGAAGATGAAGGATTGGGGAGCGAGTGCTAACTGGGATGGGATTTTTTGGGGGGAGGGGATGAAAAAGCTTTGAAATTAGTGGTAATATCTGGACAACTTTGTGAACACACTAAAGATTATTGAATTGTACACATTAAAATGGTGACTTAAGTGACTTATGTATATTTTCTCAATTAAAATATTGAAACATAAGGTTTTGTTTATAATCCTAAAGTCAAATTTGGCTACAAAACACCCCCTTTATATTTATGTAACAGCCAATTAATTCATCTTGGGTTAAAGATCATACATAAGAACTCCATATCACATTTCCTTGCTAGAATTACAGAATTCTACCTGGAGAGCAAGATTATATAATAAGCGTACTTATATTCATATATCTGATTTCTGCTTTATTTACAAGTGAATGTACTTTTAAGGTAGTATATTAACAAAGTAATAATTACGCAGTTTTTCATTTTTGACTGATTTGAAGAGTGTCCAAAGCAGTTTATTAAGAAAAAAAATCTGGTGTTCATTTAATGAATGCATAAAATTTATAAAGAAAATACTATTCTAAAGCTTATAATTAAAATATTCCTCCATGCTGATAATATTTCCCAGCTCAGTCACTATTGAATTATTTCTTCAGGTATCTTCTATCATATTTTTGAAATTTTTCTACCATTTCTTGATTTCATAAATTAAAATTATTGAACCATTTTCAATGATGTATAATGATATTTTAGGTTTCATTTCTTTATGCCCAGGCTCACACATACCTTCTTTCCCCCCACATGCTCAAATGTGATTATACTTCACGTATTGTTAAGTTTATATCATTTTTATATAATTATGATTATGTTCTTATTGTTCACAGAAGCCACATACTCTTGTATGATTTCATTTCCATCTTTTCTTAATAGTTTTCAGACCTAATGACTGCCTTGCTTTCATTTGCCTACTTTTTTTTTTTTTTTTCTCTGAGACAAAGTCTTGCTCTTGTCACCAGGCTGGAGTGCAGCGGCGCCATCTCAGCTCACTGCAACCCTCGCCTCCCGGGTTTGAGTGATTCTCCTCCCTCAGCCTCTCAGTAGCTGGGATTACAGGCGTGTGCCACCATGCCTGGCCTTGCCTAAGTTTCTCAGTACCCATTTTTTCCTAAATTTTTCAACAGAATTCTCAATCTCTTCTCAATGTTAAGTGCATCATGGAATCTATCATTCCATATTTGATCACGTGGCTATTCCTCTATGAGTCCTCTGTCCTTTGGCTCCTATACATACGGCTAGAAAACTGCCAGCTGCAGAGCTGGCATCCTCACTCACACTTTAACATCATTCTGGAAAATTATTTAGCCTTTATCTTGTATTTAGTCCTTTTTGTGCCTTGTTAATTTATTTCTTTTTTTATGTGAAATGTGTTCTGCGTTAGCTTTCTGAGAAAGGACACGTGGAAATTAAATATTTCGCACCTCTGGGAGTGTTTGCAATCTTTCTGATTTCTGTTTGTTAATTTATTAGACTATGAATTCATCAGGACTTCTTAATACAGTGTCACAAACTGACTAGCTTGAACAGCAGAAATTGATTGCCACACAGTTTTGGAGCTAGAAGTCCAAGATCATTGTGTCTGGGGGGCTGGCTTGTTCCACTTGAGGTGTCTTAGAGGCTGTAAGGAAGAAACTCCTTCATGCCTCTCGCCTAGCTTCCAGTGGTATGCTGATCTTCTTTGGTATTTCTTGGCTTATAGAATCATCTCTTAGCTCTCTGCCTTAATATCTTTATGGTGTTCTCTCTATATGTGTGTCTATGTCCAAGTCTCCCTTTTTCATAAGTGCATGATATTGGAGTAGAGGCCCATCCTATTTCACTATGTTCTCACCTAACTAATTTAGTGGCCAAGACTCTTGAGTCCCTGGAGGTTCACTGAAAGACACTGACATGAAGCAGATTGATTAATATGAGAAAAGACATACAAATTTAAATAACATTATATATATAGTAGCCTTAAAAATAAAGACCTGAAGATGCAGAAGAAATTGTCCATTTTTATGCTGTGTTCAACAAAGTTTGGACAGCCATGTAGAAATATGATTAGATAAAAAGGATATTATCTAATGTTAATAGATAGGTTAATTGATTAATAAATTTAGTGGGGAAACCCAGTAAAACCTGTCTGTCTAGATTTTTCTTGACCTGTCTGAGCATGCATTTCTTTTTTCTGGGTATGGGGCAGGGCCTCTCTCATAGTCAAACCAGGTAGGTCAGATAATTTCTTTATGGCCAGTTTTTACACAGACTACTTATAGGTTTTATGACTGGCTTTTGGGAAAAGAGGTTCTGGTTTCTATGACCCACCTTGGAGAGAGAGATTCTAGTTTCTGTGGCTACTCTTGGGGTAGAATGGAAATGAGAGACAGGAGGACAAGGGAAGGTTATAGAAAAAGAATTGCTTCTGTGGCTGTTGCTGATGCCTTCTTTTTGGGGTATTGTTTTCTGATCTCCAATGCTAATTATGTGCACATTGACCTTATTTCCAAAAAAGATTATGTCATGAGGCACTGGGAGTTAGGACTAAGGACTTCAACATACACATTTTGGGGAAGATTCACTTCAACCCATAAAATGGACTATACAGTTTTTGTTTATAAATTATTTTACTTCAGGTAATTAAAGTCACTTTGGCATCATAGACTATATTTTAGCATTGTTGAATGTTTTAATGCTACTTGGGTCCCGGGAACTTGTATATGTGTAACATATTTCCCTCACCTTTTCTTTTTTCTTTCTTTTTTTTTTTTGATTTTTCTTTAATTCCTTAGGTATTCTGAAATTTTTGAATGGCATGCTCACTTCATTATTGTGTTACTGAAGTCTCTAAATCAGCCCATTCAATTGGCATATCACTTGTGGTTCAAGAAGGGAAAGAGAACCTGTATGAAAGAGATACGTGTGTATGCACATGCATATTTATATGCTTACATAGACATATAAAGAAATTTCTATGATTCAAGGGCCTGGATAAGTTAAGTTCACAATCCGTAGGAAAGATGAGCTCATCTACTGAAGGAATTATTTCTCTCTCTTGCTAATTCAATCAGGCCCACCCAGATAACCAAAAATACTGTAATCTTTCTTACTTAATGTCAACCAATTAGGGGTTTTACTTGCATCTCCGAAATACTGTCACAGCATATCTAAATTAGAGTTTTATTGAATAGTTTGGACTGACTGTGCCCAAGTCAATCTGAATATCACACATACCATCAAAATCAATAAATAAAATTATCTTCATTTTCAGGAATTTTCTAGAAATATTTACACTATACTTTTCTCCACAATCTTTCTTTTCTTTTCTTTTCTTTTTTTGGAAGTACTGCAATATCAAGTCAATGTGTGGAGGCATGGAGCAAGTGGGGCAACTTTCTAGTCCATCTCCTAGTTCCAAAAGTCCATTTAATATGTTGTCTCAGATAAGGGATATATCACATATTAAACTGACAAGAACAGATACTGCAGTTGCTCTTAGCCAAAAGACCAAGAAGTGATCTTCAACATTTCTTTATTTTATTTCTTCTCTTTTGGAAACATTATGAGACACCTGTTGAATACTTGGCTTGATCTCTCCTTTAAAAATTTTTTGTTTTCCTATTTTTTGTATTTTGACTTTTTGTTATATTTTCTATTATATTACATAAATTTAATCTTTTAGTAATTGAAGAAACATTCTATTTTATTTATAATTCACCATATTTTAATTACTTGATTTCTAAATTCTGTTTTCATATATGTCCACTTGTGGATCTTTGGGTGCAAAAGGTTATCTAATTACTCTGAGGACATGATGGTTAACACTAAGTGTCAACTTGATTGGATTGGAGGATGCAAAGTATTGTTCCTGGGTGTATCTGTGAGGGCATTGCCAATGGAGTTTAACATTTGAGTCAGTGGGCTGGGAAAGGCAGACTCACTTTTAATCTGGGTGGGCCCAATCTAATCAGCTGCCAGTATGGCCAGAATAAAAAGCAGAGTGAAGTATGTGAAAAGATGAGCCTGGCTTAGCCTCCCAGCCTACATCTTTCTCCCATGCTGAATGCTTCCTGCCCTTGTACATCAGACTGCAAGTTCTTCAGCTTTGGGACTTGGACAGGTTTCTTTGCTCCTCAGATTGCAGACATCTGATTGTGGGACCTTGTGATTATGTGAGTTAATACTACTTAATAAACTTGCCTTTATATATACCTCTATCTTATTAGTTCTATCTCTCTAGAGTACCCTGACTAATACAGATTTTGGTACCAGGAGTGGTGCTAGAGGAAAACAATGTTAAGGATAAAGTCCTTTCATTTGTTTTGAGTTTTCTGGAGTTGGCTGCCTAATATGATTAGACCCCAAAATGCTAAGGAATCTACTTCTAATAGTATGGAGAGCACTGATTGTCCTTGGTGTGAAGTGTTTAGAGAGAGTTATGCAAAATAAATGCATTTGACACTCTTGATTCACCACTCATGAGAAGCAAGGAGTTTTGTGACTCTGTACATAATACCTTTGATAATATGCGGAGAACCAAGGACCATAATGAAGCTGGTTGGTTGCTCCTAAGTTCACTGGACAAAGTGATGAAAGAAAATTATGAACTCAGTGATTCTAACTCCCTGCTTCAGAAGCAGAAATAGAGCCTGAAATCTTCTAATCTAATCTACTAAGATTTCCCTGAGTGACAGTCTTATCTCCTATAGAGAAAGAGCTGAAATTGTGGAAAAACAGACACAAGCTCTTATCATGAGAGTGGCTGACATGCAGCAAAAGGTGCATGCACAGCCTCACCAGGTGTCTGCTATTAAAGTGAGGGCATTGATTGGAAAATAATCGGACCCTGCAACTTGGAATGGGGATGTGCGGGAGGACCCTGATGAATCTGGAGACACTCAGCTTGTAATCTCTGATGAGACTTTTTTTGCCAGAAGAAACAGCTTCCACATCCCCAATAGTGGCAACATCCCCTACCAGACCCACAATGCCATCAGCCTCTCCACCTTTGTCTGAGGAGATAGACTCTGTGCTGCCTCAGGCAACAGTGATGGCTTCCCCTGAGGCAGTTGCCAGGCAAGACAATGTTGATTCTCCTCAGGGCCCATCCCAACAACGCTGCTTGCTTCTAGAACTATAACTAGAGTAAAGTCCCAGCAAGACCCTAGAGATGAGGTTCAGAGTTTGATCCACAAGGAGGTGTGCTACACTCCAAAAGAACTGCTTGAGTTTTCTAATTTATATAAGCAGAAATCTGGAAAACAGGCATGAGAAAGGATATTAAGGGTGTCGGATAATAGTTGAAGGAACATAGAATTGGATCATGCTGAATTTATTGATTTGGGGCCACCAAACATGGATACTCCATTTAATGTTTCAGCTTGGGAAGTTAAAAAGGGTTCTAATAGTGTATTTGGTTGGTTAGCTTAAATATTAATTAAAAGATGGCCCACTGTAAGCAAGCTGGAAATGCCAGATCTCCCTTGGTTTCATGTAGAAGAAGAAACCCAAAGGCTTAGGGAGATTGGGATGCTGGAGTGGATCAGCCACTTTAGACCTACTCATCCCAGCTTGGAGGGTCCAGAAGATATACCCCTGTTTAATACTCTGCAAACCAGATTTGTGAGGCAGCACCTGCATCCTTGAAGAGCTCTGTGATTCCTCTTTTCTGCATGCCAGATCTTACAGTAAAAACTGTAGTTACTCAACTACACAATTTAAATGCAATAGGAATAATTTGGCCCCAAAGTGGCAGGGGCCAAGTGGTGGCACTCACCCATCAAAGGCAATTTGATCATAGCTATCATAATGGACAGCAGAGGCAAAGCGGCAACCAGAAGAGCCTGACTTCTGCAGAACTCTGGCATTGGCTAATTAATCATGGTGTTCCTAGAAGTGAAATTGATAGGGAGCCTACTGCATTCTTATTTAATTTATATAAGCAGAAAACTTCCAGGTCGAGTGCACAAAAGATTAATTTGATTTATAACAACAGAGAATCATGGCCCCTCATCAATTTCCAGACTTGAACCAGTTTACAGACCCAGAATCCCTTGAATGAAGGGGAGTCAGCATCCCCTTGAGAAAGAACCTCACTACACTACCAACAATTTATGCTGTTTTTCTTTTTCTCATCCTTCCCCAAGGAGACCTATGGCCTTCTACCAGGGTAACTTCAATGGGCAAAGGGAAATGATCAGACATTTCAGGGACTGCTGGACACTGGCTCTGAGCTGACGTTGATTCCAGGGGACCCAAAATGTCATTGTGATCCTCCAGTTCAAGTCGGGGCTTATGGTGGTCAGGTAATTAATGGAGTTTTAGCTTAGGTCTGACTTACAGTGGGTCCAGTGAGTTCCCAGACTCATCCTGCGGTCACTTTCCCAGTGCCATAATGCATAATTGGCATAGACATACTAAGCAGCTGACAGAACCCCTAATTGACTCCCTGACTTTTAGGGCAAGGGCTACTATGGTGGGAAAGGACAAATGGAAGCCATTAGAGTTTTCTGTACCTAGAAAAATAGTGAATCAATATCAGGGGAAACCAGCCCCCAATATTCAACGTGGGTTCTTTTCTATTTCCCTAAGTGTCAGCCAGTCTGAGAAATAAAGGGAAAGAGAACAAAAGAGAGAAATTTTAAAGCTAGATGTACTGGGGAGGCATCACATGTTGGCAGGTTCCATGATGCCCCCCAAGCCACAAAACCAGCACGTTTTTATTAGTGATTTTCAAAAGGGGAGGGAGTGTACGAATAGAGTGTGGGTCACAGAGATCACGTTTTAAGAGCAATAAAAGATCACAAGGCAGATGAGCAGGGCAGGATCACAGGACTGGGGCAAAATTAAAATTGCTAATGAAGTTTTGGGCACGCATTGTAATTGATAGCATCTTACGAGGAGACGGGGTTTGAGAGCAGACAACCTGCCTGACCAAAATTTATTAGGCAGGAATTTCCTTGTCCTAATAAGCCTGGGAGCCCTACCGGAGACTGGGACTTATTTCATCCCATATCTACAACTGTAAAAGACAGACGTCCCCAAAGTGGCCATTTCAGAGGCCTCCCCTTGGGAACACATTCTCTTTCTCAGGGATATTCCTTGCTGAGAAAAAGAATTCTGCTCCATATTTCTCCTATTTGCTTTTGAAAGAAGAGAAATACGGCTCTGTTCTGCCCGGCTCTTAGGCAGCCAGACCTAATGGTTATCTCCCTTGTTTCCTGAACATTGCGTTTATCCTGTTCTTTTTTTTAAGGTGCCCAGATTTCATGTTGTTCAAACACACATGCTTTACCAACAGTTTGTGCAGTTAATGCAATCATCACAGGGTCCTGAGGCGACATTCATCCTCAGCTTAGGAAGATGATGGGATTAAGAGATTAAAGTAAAGACAGGCATAGGAAATCACAAGAGTATTGATTGGGGAAGTGATAAATGTCCATGAAATCTTCACAATTTATGTTCAGAGATTGCAGTAAAGACAGGCGTAAGAAATTATAAAAGTATTAATTTGGGGAACTAATAAATGTCCATGAAATGTTCACAATTTATGTTCTTCTGCCATGGCTTCAGGGTCCCTGACTTCCTGCAACAAATCAAAAACAATATCACATCCCTGGAGGGATTGTGGAGATTAGTGCAACCATAAAGGAATTGAAAGATGCAGGAGTGGTTATCCCCACCACATCCCCATTCAACTCTCCTATTTGGCCTGTGCAGAAGACAAATGGATCTTGGAGAATGACAGTGGATTATCCTAAGCTTATCCAAGTGGTGACTCCAGTTACAGCTGCTGTACCAAATGCGGTTTCATTGCTTGAGCACATTAATACATCTCGTGGTACCTGGTATGCAGCCACTGATTTGGCAAATGCCGTTTTCTCCATTCCTGTCCATAAGGCTCAACAGAAGCAATTTGCCTTCAGCTGGTAAGGCCAGCAATATACCTTTACTGTCCTACCTCGGGATATATTATCTCTCTGGCTTTGTGTCATAATCTTTTTCATAGAGACCTGATTACTTTTCCCTTCCACAAGATACCACACTAGTCCATTACATTTATGACATTATGCTGATTGGATCCAATGAGTGAGAAGTAGCAAACACACTGGACTTATTGGTGAGACATTTGCATGCCACAGGATGGGAAATAAATTTGACTAAAATTCAGGGACCTTCTACCTCAGTAAATTTCCAGGGTTCCAGTGGTGTGGGGCCTGTTGAGATAGTCCTTCTAAGGTAAAAGATATGTTGCTGTATTTGGCCCCTCCTACAACCAAGAAAGATGCCCAATGCCTAGTGGGCCTGTGCAGATTTTGGAGACAATGCATTCCTCATTTGGATGTGTTACTCCGGCCCATTTATCAAGTGACCCAAAAGGCTGCCAGTTTTGAGTAGGGTCCAGAACAAGAGAAGGCTCTGCAACAGGTCCAGGCTGCTGTGCAAGCTGATCTGCCACTTGGGCCATATGACCCAGCATATACAATGGTGCTTGAAGTATCAGCGGTAGATAGGGATGTTTTTGGAGCCTTTGGCAGGCCACCATACAGTGGAGGCCTCTAGGATTTTGGAGGAAGGACTTGCCATCTTCTGCAGATAACTACTATCCTTTGATAAACAGCTCTTGGCCTGTTACTGGGCTTTGGTGGAAACTGAATGTTTAACTATGGTCATCCAGTCACCATGAGACCTGAACTGCCTATCACAAACTGGATGCTTTCTGACCCATCTAGCCATAAAGTAGGGTGTGCACCTCAGCATTCCGTCATCAAATGGAAGAGGTATATGCGTGATAGGGCTCAAGCAGGTCCTGAAGGCACAAGTAAGTTACATGATGAAGTGGCCCAAATGCCCATGGTCTCCACTCCTGCCATCCTGCCTTCTCTCCCCAAGCCTGCACTGATGACCTCATGGGGAGTTTCCTATGATCAGTTGACAGAGGAAGAGAAGACTAGGGCCTGGTTCACAGATGGTTCTGCACTATATGCAGGCACTCCCCCACCCCGAAAGTGGACAGCTGCAGCACTGTAACCCCTTTCTAGGATATCCCTGAAGGACAGTGATGAAGGGAAATCTTCCCCTTGGGCAGAACTTGGAGCAGTGCACCTGGTTGTGCACTTTGCATGGAAGAAGAAATAGTCAGATGTGCAATAATATACTGATTCAAGGGCTATAGCCAATTAATGGTTTGGCTGGATGGTCAGGGACTTGGAAGAAGCATGATTGAAAAGTTGTTGACAAAGACATTTAGGGAATAGGTATGTGGATTGTCCTCTCTGAGTGGTCAAAAAATGTGAAGATATTTTATCCCATTTGAGTGCTCACCAATGGGTGACCTCAGCAGAGGAGGATTTTAATAATCAAATGGATAGGATGACCTGTTCTGTGAACACCACTCAGCCTCTTTCCCCAGCCACCCGTGTCATCGCCCAGTGGGCCCATGAACAACGTGGCCATGGTGGCAGGGATGGAGGTTAGGCATGGCTCAGCAACATGGACTTCCACTCACCAAGGCTTACCTGGCTACGGCCACTGGTGAGTGTGCGCAATTTGCCAGTGGCAAAGACCAACACTGAGTCCTTGATATGACACCATTCCTCAGGGTGATCAGCCAGCTACCTGTTGGCAGGTTGATTCTATTGGACCTCCTCCATCATGGAAAGGGCAGCAGTTTGTCCTCACTGATGCACGCTTATTTGGGATATGGATTCACCTATTCTGCATGCAATGCTTCTGCTAAGACTACTATCGGTGGACTCACGGAATGCCTTATCTGCTGTCATGGTATTTCACGCAGCATTGCCTCTGACCAAGCCACTCACTTTATGGCTAAAGAAGTTTAGCAGTGGGCTCATGTTCATGGAATTCACTGGGTTTACCATATTCCCCATCATCCTGAAGGAGTTGGATTGATAGAACGGTGGAATGGCCTTTTGAAGTCACAATTACAACACAAATTAGGTGACAACAATTTGCAGGGCTAGGGCAAAGTTCTGGAGAAGGCCGTGTATGCTCTGAACCAGCACCCAATATATGGTACTGTTTCTCCCATGGCCAGAATTCATGAGTCCAGGTATCAAGGGGTGGAAATGGAAGTGGCAACACTTGCCATCACCCCAGTGACCCACGAGGAAAATTTTTGCTTCCTGTTCCTGCAACATTACATTCTGCTGGCCTACAGATCTTAGTTACAGAGGTAGGAACTCTGCCACCAGGAGACACAACAACGGTTCCATTAAACTGGAAATTAAGAATGCAACCTGGACACTTTGGACTCCTCCTAACTTTAAGCCAACAGGCTAAGAAAGGAGCTACAGCGTTGGCTAGGGTGGTTGACGCAGACTATCAAGATGAAATCAGAGACTGGCACAGTGGCTCACACCTGTAATCCCAACACTTTTGGAGGCTGAGGCAGGCAGATCTCCTGAGGTCAGGAGTTTGAGGCTAGCCTGGCCAACATAGTGCAACCCTGTCTCTACTAAAAATACAAAAAAATTAGCCGGGCATGGTGGTGGGTGCCCATAATCCCAGCTACTTGGGAGGCTGAGGCACGAGTTCTCTTGAATCCGGGAAGCAGAGGTTGCAGTGAGCTGAGATTGTGCTACTGCACTCCAGCCTGGGTGACAGAGCAAGACTCTTTCTCAAAAAAAAAAAAAAAAAAAAAAAAAAGATGAAATCAGTCTGCTATTTGACATCGGAGGTAAGGAAGAGTATGTATGGAATATAGGAGATTCATTAGGGAGTATCTTAGTATTATCAAGCCCTGTGATTAAGGTCATTGGGAAACCACAACAGCCCAATCTAGGCAAGACTACAAATGGCCCAGACCCTTCAGGAATGAAAGTTTGGGTCACTCCACCAGGAAAAAACAACAACAACAACAACAACAAAAAACATGACCTGCTGAGGTGCTTGCTAAAGGCAAAGCGAATACAGAATGGGTAGTAGAAGAAGCTAGTCATCAATACCAGCTATATCCACGCGACCAGCTACAGAAATGAGGACTGTAATTGTCATGAATATTTCCTCCTTCTTTTGTTAAAAACATATTTGTGCATGTATACATTTGTACTAAGAAAATATGTTCATTTATTCCTTTATCATGTGACATAAGATTTATTGACTTCATATCAGCATTTAAGTGATGTTAACTTTATGTAATAGCATTTGGGTTGGTAATTGGTGTGTTTCCGTTTGTATGAAGGAGAGTTGTATTATGTTAGGTATAATTATGACCTTATTATTATCTTTCTTTGAAGATTATAGATGATTTCAGGAGATGTGTATGGCTTCAAATTGACAAGGTTTGCACTGATGATGGTTAATACTGAGTGTCAACTTGATTGGATTGAAGGATACATAGTATTGTTCCTGGCTGTGTCTGTGAGGGTGTTGCCAAAGGAGATTAACATTTGAGTCAGTGGACTGGGAAAGGCAGATCCACCCTTAACCTGGGTGGGCACAATCTAATCAGTGTGGCCAGAATATAAAGCAGGCAGAAGAACGTGCAAAGGGGAGACTGGCTTATCCTCCCAGCCTACATCTTTCTCCTCTGCTGGGTGCTTCTTGCCCTCAAACATCAGACTCCAAGTTCTTCAATTTTGGGACATGGACAGACTTCTGTGCTCCTCAGCTTGCAGATGACCTATTGTGAGATCTTGTGATAGTGTGAGTTAATTCTCCTTAATAAACTCCCTTTATATATACATATATCCTATTAGTTCTCTCCCTCTAGAGAGCCGTGACTAATAAAGAGGTTATTCTTGCTGTGTATGATATATATTATACATCAATATAAATATACACAAATATATATGTGATCTGTTTAAGAATATATTTAAATGTTCACAGACATATAAAACTGTATTATTCTGTTAAGACTTATGTAATATAAGCTTTGGTCTCTGACTTCCACATTAGATCTTTTTCCTAATAATCTCTGAATGCTTAGAATTTTGCCAAAATGTAAGGAAGCACATCATGGACCTACAAAAGTTTTTACTCTTCGTTCTTCACCACACCTAGTGTCTAGCCATCCTACCATTTCATTGGCACTCAGCCCTTCCTCATCACACCCTGCCTGCCTCCGGGGTCCTTATTTCTAGAGATTTTTTTCCTTGGCTAATCAATTTCCCAAGTAAAATAATTTTTCAGTCTTCTGCCTGAAGTTTATTAGTCTAGCTATCAATACTTTTGGAGCTTAGTGGGCAAGGAAATAAAGAGGTCTCCCTTTTCATTATGCAATTTTCATTTTATCTCTCTTTTTATTATAGTGCTTTACTTCTGTCCTCTAACATACCTGACTATGTTTCTAATCTTTCTATCTCAAGTTTTCTATAAACTTTACACATTATAGGTGGCAGATGGAGCAAATACCACTTCATTATGGGAGAGAGAGAGAAAATGGTAGTGTCTTAGCTTTTTGTAAAGATATATAACTAATTTATCTTCTTTATCTCCACAACCTCAGCCCCACTTTAAGAAGTTGGTGGCTGCAATTGTTAAGTATTCCTGAGATTATGCAACTTGAATTTTGTGCAAGATTCCCACCACTCCCAACCTTAACACTTATATTTTAGCTTCTCTGCTCTGCTAAGCCAGGTACTGATGGTTTGTTGCTTTCCTTCCTTAAATATCATTGGTATTATTCATCTCCTGTCATCTCATCTTGTATTCTCACTGAACCTGTATGTTTAAATAATTTTTGTTAATTATCTTTCTGCAAGTCTTTAAGAGCTATTAGAAATAAACATGTGTGTTCAATTATCCAAATGTACCCAGACAAAGCATCTATTTGGATTTTATTTTCTAATCCAATTTCATGGGGTTTGTATTTTAGCTCTGATATTTATTTTCCTAATTGTATTGTGTCATTAACTCATGACATGAAGTCTTCTGCTGACATAATCTGTGTTCACTGTTTACCAGCTCTGCTAACTCCATGTTCCCAGCTGATTTAGTTACAGAGCAGTTCTAGGATCACAAAAGAACAGTCTGAGATAGTGTACAGCATTGTCTAACTCTTTCTGCAGATATTGATGTAACATGGGCTGTTTAATGGTGTAATCTCCACTGTACAGTTGCTATTGATCTCTTCCAGTGAGTCAGTATGTACTTGGTTTATTCTGAAGTCATTTAAACAATTGAGGAAGACTAGAGATTTCACAGTCAAATTACATCCTTTAGTCTATTACTAATATGCAAAAGAGCAATGTTTAATATTCTATACACTCTTCATTTAGCTGTCAAGACTGGCTAATGGAGTTCTCTGATAAGAATCATAAATCAAAATTACGATTGGATGCTGTGTGGTCGTCGTTAACCTTGCTCTATTCATGTAACAATAAAAAGGCTGTTAAGAATAAGGCTCTGAAGCCAGACTACAAGTGTTACAATTCTGACTATGTCACTTACTTATATGCAATTTTGGGCAAATTTCCTAATCTCTTGGGCTTTAATTTCTTCTTCTTTAAAATGTAAATAATAGTGCCTCTCAGGGTAGGGGTTGGGGTGTGATGTCAGTAGGATGGCAGAATAGGAGGCTACTGACTGTCTCTCCTCCCACAGACTCAGTAAGTAAACATCTACACACGGATCAATTCTCTTTGAGAAAAAGCCACAGACTAGTTTGAGAGACTCCTCCACGCAGTACAGCTGATAAAATATTCACAGCAAAAGATAGAAAAAGATGATAAACGCTTGCACACAAAACCCACCTCAGACTCAGCACCTTGCAATTGGAAAAGAACCCTCAACTCCCAGTTTCTCCTTAAAGAGTAAAGAGTTTTGGCCGCACATGCAGAACCCCAACTTTTATGGATTTTACCAGGGGATCTGACTCTTAAATCACCTGTCTCTAGAAGTGGAATGGACATGGCATTGTGAGTTTCCTCGATCCTCAGGGAACAAGGAGGTGATTTTGAATGGGCATATTAACACTTCTCTTCTAGCAGCTATTTCCCTCAGGATCAGTCCAGAGAGAACGCCCAGCTCCCAATTTCCCTTTACTTGCACACTATTCCAGCTGCTGCCCCTGGGTTGAACTTCTGGCTAGCTTGCATCTGAGAGCCAATGGGGCAGATAAACACTAAACCTCCATACGTCTGAATGAGAGTGGGGCTACTTCCCTCACCTTCTTCCCAGGTTTGCTCTAGCAAAAAAGCAAGTGCTGCAGATTTTCTTTGGAAAGAGTGTGCACACATTGAGACTTGCAACTTTTGCAGCTCCCATCCTAAAGCTTGGCTCGTGAATCAGCTAGCTCTGAGAGTTGATGTAGCTCTATATTCCTGAGTTTTCCTAGATCACAGAGACAAAGGCATGGTTTGGGTGCATATCAAATAGCTATTCTCCCCAGGTCCAGAGTGTGCCCTATGAATGAAAACACAGGCATTTGCTTCAGATTTTCTCCCTGGGTTAGTGCAGAGTGAGTTAGAATTAAACTCTAGCTGTCAGTTATCTTTTTCCTGAAGATAGAAGGAACTGGAGCACACAAAGCACTCCAGCCTATCCAGCTGCATCTCAAGGGACTGGCTTCTATCATGCTTGTCTCCACACACTGATAGGACTTGCCACATTCTAATCTCCTGGGGCAACTAATAAAAATTGCAATGATTTGAACTAGCACAAAAATTTGAGAGTAACCTAGGATCTCTTGCAAGGCTGATTGCTGAAGTCTGTTTCTTACATGATGCCAATCTGACAAAACTGGGAGAAGTGAGTATCTAACATGTATAAACCAACATGGAGAGTCGACCAAAATGAAGAAACAGGGAAATATTTTCCAAATAAAAGAACAAGATAAATCCCCAGGAACCAACTCTAGTGAAATAAACATATGTGACTTACCCAACAGGTAATACAAAAAAATAGTCATAAAGATACTCACTGAGGTCCAGAAAAAAAGGCATGAACAAACTGATAATTTTAGAAAACATAAAGAAATACAAAAATAGACCAATCAAAATAATAGAGCTGAAGACTACAGTAACTGAACTGTAAAATTAATCAGTGGTTCACAGAAAACCAGATCAAGCAGAGGAAAAACCAGTAAACTCAATGAGAAATTCATTGGGAATCATCTAATCTGAGGAGCAAAATTTTATAAAAGAATTAAAAATAGTAAAGATGGTTAAGGGATATTTACAGTATACAATCAAGGTAACAGTGTATGAATTATTAAAGTGATAGAAGGAGAACAAAGGGAAAAAGGGACAGAAAGCTTGTTTTAAAAAATAATGGCTGACAACTGTCAATCTCAGGACAGGAAATATAAAACAAAATCCAAGAAGCCCAGAGGATACCACCTAGGTTGAATCCAATGAGATCCACATTGAGACACATTATAATCAAATTGTCAAAAGTTAAAGACAAAGTATGTATTTTGAAAGTAGCAAGAGAAAAATGACTTGTTACAGATAAAGAAGCCCCTATTATACTGTCGGCAGATTTTTTAGCAGAAACCTTGCAGGTCAAAGGGAGTGGAATGATATATTCAAAGTGCTGAAAGAGAAAGAAATGCCAATAGAGAAGACTATACTCAGAAGTCCTGTTCTTTGAAAATTAAGGGGAGCAAAAGATTTTTCCAGATAAAAGCTAAGGGAGTTTATCATTGTTAGATCTGCCTTATAAGAAATACTAGAGTGAGTTTTATGACCAAGTGGGATTTACCCCTGGGATGCGAGGTTGGTTAAATATACCTGCCAAAACAATATGATAAACCACATTAACAGATTGAAAGATGAAAATCACATGATAATCTTAATAGATGCAGAAAAAGCATTTAATAAAGTTCAACTTCATGATAAAAACTCTCAAACAAGTATAGAAAGAAATTTCCTCAATATAATAAAGGCCATTTTTGAAAATCTTACAACTAATATAATCAATAGTAACAACAACAACAAAACTAATAGCTTTATCTCTAGGATCTTATTAGAAAACAATTTTGATTGCTTTTTATTATCTATTTCTATTTTCTCTAGCTGTTTCTATTCAGCATAGTGCTGGAAGTTTTAGCCAGATCAATGAGGCAAGAGAAAGAAATAAAAGGCATCCGGATGAGGAAGGAAGATATTAAAGTCTCTCTGTTTGCTGGTGACATGATCTAATATGTAGAAAACTCTAACAACTCCACCAAACAACCTGTTAGAACTAATAAACAATAAAATTGGATGGTATAAAATCAAAATACAATACTCAGTAGTGTTTCTATACACTAACAATTACTCTGAAAAAACAAACCAAGAAAACAATCCCATAACAACAAAAATAAAAATCCTAAGAAATAAATTTAACTAAGGAGATAAAAAAAATCTGTAGACTGAAAAGCATTAAACATCGAAAAAATAAATTGAAGAAGACACAAATATGTAAAAGGATATTCCATGTCCATAGATTGATTGAAAGAATTAATATTGTTAAAATGTCAACACTACCCAAAGTTGTCAACAGATTCAATGAACTCTATAAGAACGTCAATATTTTTTCTCAGAAACAGAAAAAATAATCCTAAAATTTGTTTGTAACCACATAGAACCCCAAATAGATGAAATAATCTTAAGAAAAAAAAATAAAGTTGAAAACATCACAGTTCCTGATTTCAAATTATACTATAAACTTATAATAACCAAACAACTTGACACTGGCATAAAAACAGCCACATATGCTGATGGAACAGAATAGAGCACCCAGAAATAAACATAAGCACATATTGGCAACTAATTTTTGAAAAAAAAATAGCAAAAAGAGACAATGGAGATAGGATGGTCTCTCCAATAAATGGTGTTAGAAAAACTATGCAACCACGTGCAAAAGAATGAAATGGGACTCTTCTTTTACACCATACACAGAAATCAACTAAACATGGTTTAAAGACCTAAAGGTAGACCTGAAACCATAAAACTCTTAGGAGAATACATAAGGTTAAACCTCCTTGACGCCGGCCTTGGCATTTTTTTTTAATTTTACACACAAGGTACTTGAAACAAAAGCAAAATTAGACAAATTGAACTATCTCTAACTAAAAAGCTTCTACATAGCAAAACAATCAACAAAATGAAAACATACACTATGAACTGGGAGAAAATATTTGTGAACCATACAGCTGATAGGTGTTAATATCCAAAATATATAAGGATATTAACCACAAGTCACCTCTGTAGCAAAAATATAAATAAATTGATTTAAAATTGTGCAACGAACTTGAATAAAGGTTTTTTGAAGACAACGTACAACTAGTCAGGAGGTATATGAAAACATGCTCAACATCACAATGACAAAATATGCAAATGAAAATCACAATGAGCCATTGATTCACATGATGGAAATGTAAATTTATTATTAAAAACAGTATAGAATTTTCTAAAAACTTAAAAATAGAACTCCCACACGATACAGAAACTTTACTTGCAGATATATAGCCAAAGGAAATGAAATCAGCAGCTCGTAGAGCTATTTGCACTCCCACATTCATTGCTGCATTACTCACAATAGGCACAATATGGAAACAACACAATTGTCAGTCCACAGGTGAATGAATAACGGAACTGTGGTATATATAACACAATGGAATACTACTCAGCCTTAATAAAGAAGGAAATACTGCCACTTGCATCAACATGGATGAAAGTGGAGGACATTATGCCGAGTGAAATAAGCCAGACTCAGTAGGAAAAATACTGCATTATTTCACTTCTATATGTGGAATCAAGAAAAAGTCCAATACATTGTAAGAGAGAGTAGAAAGGTAGTTACCAGGGGCAGGGAGGGGAAAAAATGATGATATGTAAGTTAAAGGGTGGAAACTTGCCATTATGTATGATGAATATGCCTACAACCTAAATATAAATATGCCTAAAAACTATGCACATCAGAAGGACTATAATTAATATTCTATTGTATATTGAAAATGTGCAAAAAGATTAGATTTTAGGAGCTTTTAATACATACACACACAACTATGGAAAGTGATAGATATATTAATTTGCTTATTTGTAGTAACTATTTTATTATGTGTGTGTGTGTGTGTGTGTATATATATATATATATATATATATATATAAGCACCAGGTTGTACACCTTAAATATATCAAATGAAAAATAAATTTTAAAATCTCCTTCCTCCTTTTATTTTTTAAGACAAATAATTAAATATTTAATTAAACTATGTCCTTAGAGGATAACAGATCTCTAGTACTAGCAGTAGTAGTAGTACTAGTGGAGTAGTATTAAATGGGAAAAGAGTTCAAAGCTGGTAGCTAGGCAGCTGAAGAAAACTTCAAATTTGGCTATCAGCTGAGGAAATCATATTTTCAGAAGAAAAAAACTTCTTTTCTTCTTTGAGGTAATCATCAAACATTTCAAATTTCTAAACACTTCAGTAATATTGGAAACTCTTCATGTACTCTGGTAGGGACTGTTTTCAAATGGATTCTTTAAAGACAGTAAAAGTTTTTCCTTTCCTGGAAACATTTAAGGAGGGGAGGGGAGACAAAGATGGAAGAGTAAAATCCTCTGTGTCCTCTAATAGTAAATTCTTTCTTTGTTATATTGCACTTCCTTTGAATAGCAGATTCATATTAAATAATATGACTCACAAACTCAAATGTTCTCAGACAATATGTACATCTTGGAGAAGGTTACATTATTACTTATGATCTAGAGATCATCGTACCTTGTGTTTTTTCCATATTTTCTTACACTTACGTTCTTAAAAACTATACCCAGGTTTGTCTTATTATTAGTGGAAGTAGTGATTTGGTCCAGAAAGGACAAGAAAATTTATACAATAGGAGCTTAGGGATTTAGAATGCTTTAGCTTTAAACAATTGTTAAAATGCATACCTGATTGCATTTTATCCCCTCTCTCTCTCATTTATACACACAAACACACAAGTGTGTGTATATGTGGCATTTTTCTCAATGTCTTTTCAAATGCCTCTATTATTCTGCAGATGAGAAAAAATGATACACAGAAAGTATCAAATGTTGTGGACATGCTAATGCCCTGACCCTCACCCATCCCCACCAAAGTTATTCTTAACCTAATTCCTGTAACCTGTGAAAATTTTATCTTACATGACAAAGGAGACTTTGCAGATATGATTAAGTAAAGGATCTTAAGATGGAGAAATTATCCTTGATTGCCCAGGTGGGCCCAACATAATCAAAAGGATATTTATAAGTGAAAATAAAAAGGAAAAGAGTCTATGTTGGAGTGGTGTAGCGTGAAAAAGATTTAACTGGCCAATGCTGGCTTTGAAAATGGAAAAGGGGGTTATGGCCACAAAATGCAGGCAGCATAGAGAAGCTAGAAAATGAAAGAGAATGGCTTCTCTTCTAGAGCTTCCAGGAGATTAGCCCTGGAAATATGCTGATTTTTAGCATTGTCAAAACCACTTCAGACTTCTGAACTCTACAAATGTCTATTAATACATTTGTGTCATTTTAAAGTATTAAATTTATGGTAATTTGTTACAACAGCATTAGGAACTTAATTCAATAAATGATTAGTCTAAAGCTTTATAAATGTAGGCAGGCACAATACTTCAGATCTATGGATTACCAATCTAGTGCTGTCATGCCATAACAAAATATCTCTAATACAGATAGAATTCTATAGCTTATAATTTATATATGAGAAGTACAGATTAAAAATATTCTTGGAAAAAAGTATATACACAGCAATATATATTTAACTGTTTACACCCTGTCTTTTTAAAAACACTACTAACTTAGGGTAGAATAGTTAAATGATACTATAGATTACACATAATGTTGTACATAGGTCCAGATATAAGCACAACCCCCAATTAATTTAAGCCAGATTCCGGATTTACCTGTGACTAGTTACAAAAACTGATTAATTCAATGGGCCTAGATACTTCTATTTTCTTACCATCATTATACTTATTTTTTTTCCCAATTTTATTCTCTTGTTTGCTTCGCCAACCTCAATTTACTTTGTTCTTGCTGTTCACTGAGAATTAGGTTTAGATGTATTTTGTATGTAAAAAGTTGGTTGTGTGGATATTAAATTCATCTTGCATGAATTTCTTAGTCCATCCCCATTCCCATAGCAGCATCTACCTCTGCTTCCCTTCTTTAATAAAGTCTCCTGGAAATGAGTGTCTCTGCTCTGACAGAGTTAGTGGCGCCATCTTTATTGTTGATCCAGTTCTCCTTTAGAAACTGGCCATTAATCTCCCTGCTCTTCGCTGGCATTTGAATTCTCTCCCTCTTGTATATTCTCTTTCTTCTGCTTTAAAATATGGCACATTTTCCCACATCTCCTATCATAAAAAAACTCTGTCACCTTTTATGATACTACCCTATAAATCTCTTGCCTTCATTATATCATTTTGAAAGAGTGGTCTACAACTTATTTTTCTACTAACTTAAGTTTAGGTTTTAAAAATATATTACCCGCATTCGTTTTATAAATAAAGGAAATCCGAATTCAATGTCCAATTCACTCTTAAGATAATAAGAACCCTGAACTAACCGTAAGGGTGTTTTGGTAAACATACTGAAACTGGGCACCTAATTACAAATTCATTGTTTCCTTTGCAGTCTTCATTCTGCTTGAAATATTGACAACACTTGACATATTAATTACACATTATTACTGCTTATAAACCTATTCTTTAGCATCTAGATACTTGTTAAGCTAGGAGAGTTTTGTAATCATTGACTCCTTCCAATTCCCAAAGCCCAATATTCAATCAATCACTAGTCATACCTGATCAGAAAGTATAACAGAGTATAAATTTTCAAGTAAAAAAATGTAAATAGAAATTATTCAAAAAAGTATAGGGAAAAGAAGGGATGTGATGTTGCTTGGATGAATAATGCAAAAGCACAAAGAGAAATACAATTACAGAGTCCAGGAACCTGGGGCAACTTGGGCTTTTTCTGCCGAAGTCTGTGCTCCAAATCAGTTCTGATGCTGCCAGGATGCCTTCATAGAAACTTTGAAGCCTTGACTACAGAGGTCCCAGTCTCCTCCAACACCCAGAAAAGAGTCACTTCTCTTCTACTTTGTACATATTCAGATCTCCTACTAGTGCCTCCCACTGGCAGTTCACAACTAGAAGTAAGTTGGCAAAAAGCTTGAAAAATATAATTTGTGTGATCCCAGATTCTTACAAACAGAAAAGGGCCCTAGTGATTGGGAGAAGTAGGGAATGTAGAACCCAGGTTGCTTGGAAAAGTTTAGGGGGCAAAAAAAAAAAAAAAAAAAGGAATATAAAGTCGTTCAGGGTAAAACACTACTCTCCACTTCTAACCCAGGCAGATCATTTTATAGACTGCCCAAGATGAAAGAGTTGGGAGCAAAAAGGCATATGACACACACAATCACTCACTATTACTCATCGCTTATTCATGTCTCTTCTTCCAATCACAACACTTGTTTCTCTTTATATTCTAGATTGTATGCAATAATAAGATATCATGCTTCCCTTTAAAATGATGCAACTGTGGTTTGCATAAGACACTATCTCCCTCTTCCAAAGCAGATAGGCATAGTGTCATTACCCTCTATATTAGCTCTGACCATGTTAATTCCCCTTTGAGTTCACTTACAGTTCCAACCTGAATATTTTGTAATGCAAATTTGTAAAGATAACATCAACACTGACTCTATGGAAATAAAATTAGGGAGTGGAGGGTGAAAGGATTTAATGGTTTATACATATGTGTATGTTGCTTCAGCTCATTTCTGAATGGACCATAGTTGTTTGCTGCTTCATTCTTCCACTGCCTATTCCATGTTGCTGTTTTCCTCAGTCAGTATTTCAGCTATTTGGTGTTAATTACCTGTTGGAGTCACAAAATTTTTATTCCTAAAGCTTTCAGTCATTACTGATTTTTGCTGTAGAGGACTATGAAAGTGACTAAAGGCTGACCTCACCAGCTTGCAACGTTATGATTATTCTGCAACCAATAAAATTTTTTGCCAGAATATTTAAAAACTCTCAATTTTGCTTATAAACATATAGAAAACTGAAAAAAATAAAAATAATGTGTTTAATTCATCATAATTTAAAACATTCGATACATTGAGAATTAAAGTGTTTTATTTCTTTGTAAAATCTCATCAAGAGCAGTTTGAACAGTGCTTGCCTTCCTCTCATTACATAATTTAGAGATGGAGTGGTCATCTTATCTATGTCTTGGTAAATTGTCATACTTCTTTTTGGGTTTGTCTCAGCTTACAGAATTTTATATTTTACACTTTCAATGTCATGGGATATCTCTGAAAGTTCTTTTAATACGGAACTTCCCCAGGGATATCGTCATACTTTTCATCACTTTCCTTTTTGTATAAATTACTTCACCTTTGCTGTGTATTCCTCTGTCCACATATTCAGGGTCTTTCCAATGGCAGTAGCGTCAATATTTAGGTATTTCTTCTTTAACTCTACTGATGTCTTATTCAATTTTCCAGGGATATCACTTTTTATTCCTTTGTTACACTTTCATCTAAGCTGGCCAGTTCCCTCTTAATTATCAATTGTTGTCAATATCCAAATAGGTTTATCACTGGGAGGTAAAGAGGCAATGTAACTATTTTCTTTCCTGTTTGAACATGAACTACATAAAAGTTTCATTGACCAATCATCAATAGACTTTGAAAAAAGTAACATGACTGGTCACTGATCATAATGCCCATCTGTTATTTACATAGTTATTTGTGAACTGAAGAACTAGCAGTGAAGATTATATGTCATACAATTACTCAAAGTTAGTATGCCATGGTGCTTGGAATTTGAACTGTGTTGTTAGGGGACTGGTGTTTAAGTAAATCATGGTGACTGAAATTTGTGCATATTGAAGCCATACAAAGTGAGGACAATCTGTACATATTGCTTCCATTTAACAATGGAATGCTGTGGCACATCACGTATTTATGACTTTCTGTATCAGATAACACCCAGTTCATAAAGAGCAGTCCAGTTTGCAGAATTTTAGATTCCTGCTCGGGCCCAATGACAAGCCAAAAGCTTTTTCTTAAAAATAGAATAGTTATTTGCATAAAATTCACAGTTTTGCTCAAAATCCTAGAGCTCTGACATATTGAGACTTGCTAGAGACTCTATACAACTCCCTAAAATCTTCCATTTGCCTTCTCTTCTGTAACTCCACAGTCTTGCATTGTTTCCACATGCTGACAATTTTAGTGCAGTATCTCTTAATTTGCGACTTTAAAAGAAAGGCCAGCCTCCTAAAGATGTTCTCTGCCTGCAATATTTTCAACTCTCATATTTACAACATAGTGGAGTATATAAAATGAAAATCTGACCATGTAAATTTTCTGCATAAAATCTGTCAATGTTTCCTTATAACTGTTAGGACAAAACCAAACTTCCTTAGCATAGAATAGAGGGATGACCATCGTTTGACTTCTCTTTAATTTGTTTAGTCTCACCTCTACCCAGCCCCCTTTCCTAGATTCTATGATCCATTTACTCTGAACAACTTAAGGGTACCTAAATGAATTCTGATTTTCTTACTCCTAATGTTTCCTTATGGGGCTCTCACTCTTTCAAACCTCCAGCTTTACCTGCACAATGTTTTTAACAATAATCCTGATAACACATCTTTGGGCATGCCTTCTATGACCCACCTAGTTGGAATAATTATTGTCTCCTAATTAACTATCACTATTTTTAAAATTTAGTTAATTTTGTTGTGCTTTATTTTTTACTTGCTTTATTCCCTACTTTTTTGTGTCTCCCTCTGCTTTTTGATAAGTAAATATATTTATTTTTGTCCCCTAAGGCTTAGTTTTTTCAATCTCTTTAAAATATTTTATCTTTCATGACAGCATTCTTTTTGATTTTCTTCCTTTGTCTTTGGTCACTGCTATCTATCATTTTAAGTATCTAGTGTTCTCTTGTAACTATTTCATTGTATTGGTTTTACACAGGTTCTGACCAAAGCTCTTCTGCTATGTTTAGGTGTTCTTTTGCTACCACATTGAATCCTCATGCATTAAGAATTATCTTGGAATTGGTGCTTTCTAAATCTATGCCTTCACTCCCAAAACTCTTCAGATATCCTGAGTGATATTCATAGTTGTTTATTTGAAATATTTAATGTTACAACAAATTTATTTAAAAAATTTTATTTGTATCTATTTATGGGGTACCTGTGATATTCTGATACAAGCATACAGTGTGTAATGATCAAATCAGGGTAACTGCGGCATCCATCACCTTAAGTATCTATCATTCCTTTGTGTTTTGAACATTCAAATCTTACACTTTTAGTTATTTTGAAATATACAATAAATTCTTATTAACTATAGTTGCCCTTTCATGCTACCAAACACTAGCTCTTATTCTTTCTAATTGTAGTTTTATATCTGTTAACCATCACCCCCTTTGCCTTCATCATTCTTCCTAGCCTCTATTAACCATCATTCTACTCTCTATCTCCATAAGTTTCAACTGCCTCTTTCTTTGTCATATCTGACTCTAATTACAACAAATTCATTACATGCAGAAATAAATACTTCTGTCCCTTACAATTTATTTATTCTACTAATGTTAAGTAATAGCATAATCACTCATTTGATTTTTTGGAGTCATTAATTCTTGACATTTTTCACTTAGTTAAATAAGTTTAACTCATGAAAAAAAGAGCATATTCTATTTCCTATACAACATGCAAAATTACAGTAATAAAGAGTTGAAAAATATCAAAACACCTGCACTTAAAGTAATCAGAAAAGCAGCAAAAGTGCTTTAGAGAAAAAAGGTTTTCAACGAAATGCCCAGTTGTTATCAAAAGCCAAGTGGTCATCAACATCTTCAGAGAGGAGATACAACTTAGATGTTAAGAGTTTCCCAAGTGGATTAAACTATATATGCATAACCAAGGAGATGTGAAAAAATATGTTCTGTTGCTTGATCTTCCTAACTCCAACAGATGTCCAAATATTTTGAAATAATACCTTCAAAGCTTCTCTATATTCATTGCCTGCCTTCTATAAGAATCAAAAGTCCTTGCTCCAGTTGTCATTATCATGTTTCCTAACATTTAGTTTTACTCCATTCTCTTCTATCCTAAATGCTTAGAGCAACAACTTTAAAACTGTTATGTCATTTTTCTTGCATAAAAATAATGAACAACTCCTACTTTCTACAAGACAAATGCAAATCATTTATATGATATGGACGTTTATATACAGCATCATAGCCTCTTCTCTTGTATTGCCATCAAAAACACATTGAAAAATAGGGATCCATGGTGAGAAGTGCTTGGGATTTGGAGAAAAAAAAGAAAAAAGAATAACCGGTGACCTGGTGACTCTATGACATGACATTGGACATGCACAACTTGCTCTTTGCAGCTTCTCTTTTTCTCTCTATTTATCTCTATTTATTAGATATTTTTCATCTGTCTATCCTATTGCCTTATATTTGCGTTTCTCTGAGATGCTTCTAGTCTTCTTAAGCTTATTTTCATTTATATTTTAAGATTTCATTGAATTCTTGTGAACTATGAGTACATTCATGCAACAAATTATTATTGATTTTTTTCTTATTTTCTTGATACAATTACTTAAGTTTTTCTGTGTGTAGTATTTTACTATAAAATAATGGTCCTTATCACATTGTATTATAATTGTGTATTTACTTATCATTTTTTGTATGGTAATTAAGCTCCTTGACACAGAACACTTCTCTAACTTAGGATAATACCTGGTTCATTGCGTATGTTCAGTAAATACTTGTTGACTAAGAAAACAAAGCTTTGACCTAAACTACTTTTATAAATCAAATATACATTTTTACATAAAACTCTTGGAGAAGAACCGTAACAATTCTGGTATGCTACACATTCCCTGAGAGTGTTTACTAACTTAATCTATCCTAGACTTTCCCTTCCTCATGGTTGTAACCATTAAAACAAATTCTCTGAAATCTTATGCCTAATTTTTCCTATCAACAGTAGTCACAAGCTCATTCAGATGATAAAGATGAGCCAGTACTTCAATGCGAGAGTAATCACAAGAACATTTTCCTGGAAGGCTTTCACTCACTAACGTTTCTCTTGACATCTTAGGTCATTTTTCTGAAGAATCATGAATCTACACAAGTGCATATTTCCTTGCCTACAAAACTGATTTAATTATTTAATTAAGTCAGTGTAACTGCCTATGTTCAATAAGTTTCTTAATCTTAGTTTAAATTCAATATGCTATCTCTTCAATTCTATATGTTACTCCTGGAATAATGTTATACTTTGAGATTTATCTTTCAAGAAATAGGAGCCCTTAATTAAGTGTTACTCTATTATGCATCAACCATCTTAGTAATAATTTAATCTCTTGTCAGATGTAATTGTAAATAAAATATTCCATTCATATAGGAAAAGCCCCTTATTCTTAACATTTAGTACGTTTTCTTGGCTTTAAGTTATTTTATTTACAGTTACAAGTGTAGTTCTATGAATAACTGTGTAATAGAATAGCCATTTCAGTGAAATTGAATCATCACTTCAGGAAGGCAACTGATTGATATTTTTGGTGACTATCTTTTAAAAAAAATGATTTAATCAATACAATATTCTGTGACCATATCTATGAATGTGAACTATAAGAAAGAATGTAATTATTTAAATAAATTGACACATTTCCTTTTTTTTTTTCTTTGAGACGGTCTCGCTCTGTCTCCCAGGCTATCGCGCAGTGATGCAATCATGGCTCACTGAAAACTCAAACTTCTGGCCTCAAACAGTCCTCTTGCCTCAGCCTCCAAAATTGCTGTGGTTATAAGCATGAGCCACTACACACACCCACATTTACTTTTAAAAGCAATAATACATTTTAATATATTATTTTACCCATTTTACTAGCAATAAACATTCTTAATAAGAAAGTGAAAAGAATATTGAATTAGTTAACGAGTAGAGAGACTACAAATGAATAAAAAGAACAGCAAAGCTCTGTTGATTACTTGAAAATAGAGAAAAATTGCATTGTCTTTACAGATAATATATCATTTATCATGTTATTAGTTTGTACTATTTACTTTTGCCAATGCCTAATTCAAAAATATTTCAAGAGTGCCTCATTCTTGTAAGTACTCTGTTTTGTATTATAGGGTATGCAATTACCGATAAGAAATTAACACTATTTAGAAGAAGCTCTATTTTAGAGGGTATATTAATGGTAATATTATTCTGTTTTATAAGAAAAAAAGAATTTTTTTTGCATTAGGGAATAGGGAGATGATTTTTCTGTACCATTCTGCTAGATCTATTCTTTTCCAAAGCTTCAGAGATGCAAGGATAACAATGTGCTAATTAATTGGGAGTCATAAACATATGTTCTCAGTATAAAAGTTCAGTCCTAATACATACCAAGCTCTAAGAGCACTTGGCACAAATTATATCATTAGCACTAACATTGACTTTGCATCTATCACTCTTATTCCTCATATTTTTCTCTTTGCATATAGAGGAGTTAAGCACAGTATAGCTGCTTACATGGTTGTAAGTGTGTGTGTGTGTGTATGTGTACATGGCAAAGAAATATTATTTTTAATATAGTTATCCTTTATATGAACACTCTCTTCACACGAGGATGGTGAGTGAATTTATAACGCAGTTAACACAGTATTGATAAACACATTACTTTAGTAGACTTTTTTTTAACTTTTGATACTTATTGTGCTCTCTTCTTCCTTGAATTTATTGAATCATTTTATTTCTAACTCACTTATAACACTAAATATATCTTACAATACCTTATAATTAAGTAAATACAAATTATTAGTTATGTACTCAATATAATAAGATTTAAGTAATATCCTAGATACTGTCATCCAGCCTTCTATATATCTCAGGTGTATTTCTTACACTGAAGATGCTCCAGTTAAAACTGTTGATTGCTATTTCCTAAGGTGTTAGCCTCAAATCTCTATGTACTTCCATTCTTTGGCAAACATATCTGAGGTGCAATTAAGCCATGAAAAATATTCTTGTCTCTGAAAACAAGATCAATCTAAAGCCAAACTTAAATAATATTTTATATGATTTACCTTTTCTGTGAGTCATGTTTTCATTTGGCCGTTTAGTGTTGAAAGAGGTTAAAAGGATGCACCGGGCTATCTTATTACACAGCCTCACTGGAAAATGAGTCTGAAAGAGATTAGCAATACAAGCCATTTCAAAGTACCATCCCATTCGAAAATAATGCCTAAGCCAAGCCAGAAAAATATTCCTCTTATTAAGCAGAACTCCCAGGCCTAATCCCAGAGAATAATGATCAGGCGTTGATCCAAGTGAGAATTATTACTCTTTGGGCAGGAAGAAAGGAAAAGACTGGTATTCCCACCCAAGGCTAGAATACTTCACTCAAAGTCTTCTACGATATGTGAAATTTCTTCTGTTCAGCTTCGATATCTGAGTGCATAGATTTTCCCTGGAAAAGGATATCATATCTTCAGAAACATTACACCACACCTTAAATAAACCACATTTCTAGCCCTTGGCATTATTCCTATGATTCGACATAAGATCAATAGGATGGGTAACTCAGCATCTCAAGAATGTATGTGATTGTTTTTTAGATGCTACCCTAAAATATAGGAAATGTATCAATACATTATTAAAATTAGGTATGCCTAAAGGACATAAATATTCAGGTAAGGATATACAACATGGTTTAATTCACTTCTCAAATTATTCATAGCTATAGTCAGATTTGCCAATGTTATAATGTGTATCTTAAATTAGTCTATATTACTCAATTTTAATAATATAAACAATGCAAAATTTGTTCTACATATTTCAAGTTTTAGCAATATGAGGGCACCTTAGTCTTTTACAGAAAATGAAGTCCCCAAGTATAACAAAAATATTAATATACGTTTCCTTTTCTTTATATTTTTCTTTTTCTGCTTATTCTGGCCAAATTCTTTATAGTATGAGTAATTTTGAACTTGCTTTTGAAGATTTGTATATGTTTGGTTCACAAAACTGTCAAAGACTTTAGAAGAAAAGTAAAATACAGGCCTATAATTTGCATAAACATTGATGCAAAACTCCTAAACAAAGATTGCCACTCCAAAACCACGGATGTTTGGGTGTTTGGGAGTATGTGTATGTGTGTGTGTCTGGTGTGTGTATTACACATTTTATATATATATACAATATATGTATATATTCTCAGGAATAATGTTAAGTTGCCAAAGTTGCCTTAGTACTAGGCAATGAATAAGGGTAATTTATGATATTAAGAAAATAGGGAAAAGTCATATGACTATTTTAATAGATGCAGAAATATAACTTAATAAGTTACCTATTTATAACCAAAAATCTTAGACAAGGAATAGAAGAACACTTCCTTAACCTAATAAGGTATGACTAAAAGGAAATACAAAGGCAAAACAAAACAAATCATGAGTTGCAGGACTTTTTTCTGAAATCAGGTTTTCCGTCAGAATGTGTGTTTCTTCTGTAATCACATACATTTAACATTTGATCAGAATTTCCAATTAGTATAAAGTAAGATAACTAGATAAATGTGTAGGTATTGGAAATAACTACATAAATATGCCATTGTTCATAATTGGCATGATTTTTAATGTAGAAAACAAAAAAGATAATATAGGTTAACTGTTGTAACTAGTAAGTAAATTGGCAAGTTTTCTAGAAATAAATAGTTTTCTTCACACAAATAAATAGAAAATGAAATTAATGAAAGATATACAACTTAACACATCACCAAAAGTTGAAATGTCTGAGAATAAAAGAAAAAAAGTTCTATATATTTATATATACAAATACAACTCTGTGTGGAGACAATTTCAAAGTAAGCCCCAATAAATGGAGGATCATGCCACTTTTTTTGGATTGGAAAAGTTTATGTAAATATGTTAATTCTGCTCAAATTTTCTGAATATGTGATGCAACTCTAATCAACATCCTAACAGATATTTTAGTGAAAATTTTAAAGTTATTTAAAAATTTGTATAGAAATACAGAGGTCAAAGTCTATCCAAGAAAATCTTGAAGAAGAAGAACAACGAAGGACTGACATTCCTAGATATCAAGACTTGGAATAAGCTACATTAATTTTAACAGTGCATTATTTCACTTTATATTTATCTTTGGCTTATTATTATTGCCTGTATTTAAACTTTTTTTAGTAGTTTTCATAGAGTTTAAACTATAAATCTTTAATCACATCTGCATTAGTCTGTTTTCATACTGCTAAAAAGAACTGCCTTAGACTAGGTGATTTATAAAGGAAAGAGGTTTAATTGACTCACAGTTCAGCATGGCTAGGGAGGCCTCAGGAATCATGGGGGAAGGTGAGGAAAGAGCAAGGCACCTTCTTCACAAGGTGGCAGGGAGGAGAAGTGCTGAACGAAGGGGACAGAGGACCTTATAAAACCATCAGGTCTCATGGGAACTCACTGTCATGAGAACAGCATGGCGGAAATCACCCCCAGGATTCAATTACCTCCACCTGGTCTCTTACTTGACATGTGGGGATTGTGAGGATTATGGGGATTACTGTTCAAGATGAGATTTGGGTGGGGACACAAAGCCTAACCATATCGACATCCCACCTTCGAATAGTATTAAATACCTCCTAATGGGCGATAGAGGAAACTTAACACCTTATGCTCCTAATTCCTCCCTCCTATATGTTGTGTTATTGTTGTCATACATTTTACTGTTACATATGCTGCACATAACACAGTATACTTTTACTATTTTTGCTTTATACATTAATTTTAGGGCAATTAAAATAAATGTCTTAAAATATATTTTTTCCTTTGTTTTAATCATTTCCAAAGATTTTATGTCTTTTTGTAAATCCAAGTTTCTGTCTGGTATTATATTCCTCCTTCATGAAGAAGTTTAAATTTTTTTATAGTGAAAGTCTACAGGAAATGGATTCTATCAGTTTCTTTGTTTCAAAATATCTTTATTTCATTTTTGAAAGGTATTTTTGCTGACTTGACAGTTTTGAGTTATTTTTCACCACTTTAAAGATGTCATCTGTTGTCTTCTGTCTTCATATACACCTTGGGGAAAATATGCTTTGCTAACCCTTCCCAACATCTGAAGACTTTTATTTTTGGGGGGTGATGGCTTTGGGCAGGTATCCATTCCTTTTATGAATCTGTGGCTGCACTTATCCTTTATGAGTACATCAACAAAGCAAGGCTTCTTTTCTCTTACACTATACCCAGTCCCTCTCATGACCTTGATGTATGTCAATTGAGAAGAACCTGCAAAGTGGGTATAAGCGCCCCTTATGTTATTGGCTCCATAGTTTCTCTATTCTCATTCTAGCCCACACTTAGCCTCTAGAAATTTGTAAGGAGAAAGAAAAGAAAAGAAAAGAGAAAAACCATAGATGGATTATCCTTCTTTACCCTGTTATATGGTTTCTAGCATGTTTTCCTGCAGTTGCACTCCTACAGGTCAGCCAGAGCTCAGGCTGTCTCTCCTTGGAGGGTCTTAGATGTCAGGTTACTTGGTTGCCCTATAATCTCTGCTCTCAAATGGCTTCAAAGAGCTTTTTCTTGTTGTTAGATTTGGAATGATGCAATTTTTGGCAGTCTACATCCTAGGCAAAATGTGGCTCTCTCAATCAATATCTTATTTATCATGAACGATACAAAGATCTTACAGTGTTTTACCTCTGAATGTTTTAACCTCTTCCCAGCTTATGTGATATTACTTTGTACTATTACATCTATCTCTTTTGAAGTCCACAAATAAAATATTTTTATTATTGCTGTAGGTAATTTATGTTTATTTAGATACCCTAAAAAGAAATGTTAACCACTAGGTTTATGTCCTCAGTTTTCTCACACATCAAACCTTCTTTAGTTTTATTAAAGCACATTTTTTTTTTTTGCTTTTCTTTTTTTTTAATTATACTTTAAGTTCTGGAATACATGTGCAGAACGTGCAGGTTTGTTACACAGGTATACATGCACCGTGGTGGTTTGCTGAACCCATCAACCTGTCATCTGCATTAGATATTTCTCCTAATGCTATCTCTCCCTCCCCTAGCCCTCCTCCCCACGACATGCCAAGGTATGTGATGCTCCCCTCCCTGTGTCCATGTGTTCTCACTGTTCAACTCTCATTATGAGTGAGAACAAGCAGTGTTTGATTTTCTGTTCCTGTGTTAGTTTGCTGAGAATGATGGTTTCCAGCTTCATCCATGTCCCTGCAAGGGACATGGACTCATCCGTTTTTACGACTGCATAGTATTTCATGGTGCATATATGCCACAATTTCTTTATCCAGTCTATTATTGATGGGCATTTAGGATGCTTCCATGTCTTTGCTATTATGATCAGTGCTGCAATAAACATGAGTGTGCATGTGTCTTTATAGTAGAATGATTTATAATCCCTTGATTATATACCCAGTAATGGGATTGCTGTGTCAAATGGCATTTCTGGTTCTAGATCCTTGAGGATTTGCCACACTGTCTTCCACAATGGTTGAACTAATTTACACTCCCATGAACAGTGTAAAAGAGTTCCTATTTCTCCGTATCCTCTGCAGCATCCGTTGTTTCCTGACTTTTTAGTGATCGCCATTCTAAATGGTGTGAGATAGTATCTCATTGTGGTTTTAATTTGCATTTCTCTAATGACCAGTGATGATGAGCTTCTTTTCATAAGTTTGTTGGCCACATAAATGTCTTCTTTTGAGAGTGTCTGTTCATACCCTTCACCCACTTTTTGATGGGGTTGTTTGCTTTTTTAATTGTAAATTTGTTTAAGTTCTTTGTAGATTCTGGATATTAGCCCTTTGTCAGATGTATAGATTGCAAAAATTTTCTCTCATTGTGTAGGTTGCCTGTTCACTCTTTTGATAGTTCATTTTGCTCTGCAGAAGCTCTTTAATTAGATCCCATCTGTCAGTTTTGGCTTTTGTTGCCATTGCTTTTGGTGTTTTAGTCATGAAGTCTTTGCCCATGCCTATGTCCTAAATGGTAATGCCTAGGTTTTCTTCTAGGGTTTTTATGGTTTTGGTCTTACATTTAAGTGTTTAATCCATCTTGAATTAATTTTTGTATAAGGTGTAAGGAAGGAGTCCAGTTTCAGTTTTCTGCATAGGGCTAGCCAGTTTTCCCAACACCATTTATTAAATAGGGAATCCTTTCCCCATTGCTTGTTTATGTCAGGTTTGTCAAAGATCAAGCAGTTGTGGATGTTTGGTGTTGTTTCTGAGGCCTCTTTCTGCTCCATTGGTCTATATATCTGTTTTGGTACCAGTACCATGCTGTTTTGGTTACTGTAGCCTTGTAGTTTGAAGGCAGGTAGTGTGATGCCTCCAACTTTGTTCTTCTTGCTTAGGATTGTCTTGGTTATATAGGCTCTTTTTTGGTTCCATATGAAATTTAAAGTAGTTTTTTCTAATTATGTGAATAAAGTCAATGGTAGCTTGATGGGGATAGCATTGAATCTATAAATTACTTTGGGCAGTATGGCCATTTTTATGATATTGATTCTTCCTATCCATGAGGATGGAATGTTTTTCCATTTGTTTGTGTCCTCTCTTATTTTCTTGAGTAGTGGTTTGTTGTTCTCCTTGAAGAGGTCCTTCACATCCCTTGTAAGTTGTATTCCTAGGTATTTAACTCTCTTTGTAGCAATTGTGAATGGGAGATCACTCATGATTTGGCTCTCTGTTTGTCTATTATTGGTGTATAGGAATGCTTGCAATTTTTGCACATCGATTTTGTATGCTGAGACTTTGCTGAAGTTGCTTATCAGCTTAAGGAGATTTTGGGCTGAGATGATGGAGTTTTCTAAATATACATTCATTTATAGGACTGTATTCTTTTTCATGAATTTGTTGATAGTAAATATAGATTATGTTTGTTTCAAACTTATTTTATTTAATATTACCCTTTATTTTAAAAATACAGTTTCAGTAGTATTCAATTGAAGGTTTAAAGTTATTTTCCTTGAACACTTTTAAAGATTTCACTTATTTCTGGCTTCCATTATTGTATCAAGAATTTTGAGATCAGTCTAAATACTTTTTTTTATAGGCGTGATACTGTGAAATATATATTTGGTCTTCATCCCTGTTTCCTGACAGACACGTGGCTCCTAAATTCCTTGGGATCTTCCAGAGTAATAAGAGTGTATTTGATATGCCAGTGAGATGACTGGTGAATGGCAGCTCCTAGGTAACTTCAGGATGGAGGCTGCTCGAAGAAAGGCCAAGTCATCATTAGAGGATTAAGACTTTCGGCCTTACCAGAGAGGGGAGGTGGGCTGAATGTTAAGCTGATACTAATGACTGATGATTTAATCAATCATGCCTACATAATGAAGCTTCCATAAAATCCTCAAAATACAGGATTCGAAATGAGCTTCCAGAAATCTGAACGTGTGGAGATTCCTGGAGAGTGGCATGCCTGGAGAGGGCATGGAATCTCCATTTCCCATCCCATATAACCTCACCCTATGCATCTCTTCATCTGTATCCCTTCTAATAACCTTTACAATAAACCAATAATGATAAGTAAGTGTTTCACTGAGTTCTGTGAGCTAGTTTGGCAAATTGTTCAAAGCTGGGAGAGAGTTTGGGAACCCCAACTTATAGCAGGTAGGTTAAAAGCACAGTTCAAACAACCTGCACTTGCAACTGGCATCTGAAGTCATGGTGCAATTTTATGAGGCTGATCCTCAAACTGTGGGTCAGTCTGACACTATCTGATGCTATCTCTAGGCAGATAGTGTCAAAATTGAATTGAATTAGAGGACACCCAGCTGGTGTCTGTGGCAGAACTGATTTGGTTGTTGGTGTGTTGGAGAAATTCCCACATAATTTTTGGTAGCCAAAGGTCACAGAAGTTTTCTGTACTTATTGTGTTGTGAGAGTATACTGGAATAAATGTTTTTTCCTGTATCCTCAATAGGTAATCAATCTTTTATTTCAGACTATTTTAATGTATTTTCTTTACTTTTTTTCCAACAGTTTTACTAGTGTATGTCTAGTTGTTGTTGTTTTTATCCTGTCTGGCATTAAATCCTCAATATAATAAATCATGTCTCTCACAAATTTTGAAAACTGATCTATCTGTTTAACTATCACTTTAATTAGGTTTTTAACATTGCCACGCCAATTTAGGACTATACACATATAAGATAGCAAAAGTTTTATGTATAGGTTTTTATTAGGTCACAATTTTGTATTCAGAATACATAGTAGGGAAGAAAATCACATATCACAAATAAAGAGATACCCAGGAGGAGGAAAAAATTTACTTTTGTATTTACCTTTCTCAGGATGGTAGGTCACTTTCAGGCTATGTTCCCTATCATCTGAAGGGATACAGCACCAACAGTGGAGATAGATTGAGTTTTCTTTCCTCTGAGACAGTCAGGGAAATACATTGCAAGCTAAGCTAGGGAGAAAATAACTCATTATTCATAGCATAGTGTCATACACTCTGTAGGCTTTCAACAGTATAATTGATGATGATGATGATGTGACAGTCTTATGTGTATTTCTCTTTAGTCCTTGACATTATAGCTTTCATTATTCTGCCTACATGTAACAAAGTAAACTAGAGAGTCAGTCATATAAACTGGAATTTCAGAAGGAAAAAAGATGTCAGATTTCAAAATAATAATTCTTTCCTTCTGGATTTCTCCTTTATTCAAAACCACTTTCCCTGACAGCTTTTCTCTTTATTATTCCTTTATAGAAATCATCCCTGATTGCAATGAGCTCTGTCTCCAATTTTTTGTGACAGGCATCTGAGAATTATGGCACTAGCATTTACCCTCTTGTTCACTTCAAACTGTTCCTTCTGTTCTTGGAATAACTCAGAAAATATGATGTTTGAGCAATGCAGGCTTAAAGGACACAGGCAGTTTCCATCGATGTCAGTGGTAGCGACCTCTAGTTCTTGAAAGAAAGGCCTTAGCCTTTATACCATTTCTAATACCAGTATGGGCCCTCCTTAAAAGCTGAACAAGGAGAGGACTCATAGAATTAAGGAATTTCAAAACTCACACAGACCCTGAGATTTTATTCCTGTCTTTTAATTTTGTGTATTAAGAAACCAAGTCTACAAGAATTTCTATGTGCTCAAAGCCACACATTTATTTCGTTGCTAAAATTCTTGTTCTATACATCATTAAAAAACCAATTAACACATCAGTTTTTTATACAGTCCTCTTCTTCAACATAAATCAATTTGTGTGAAGCTGTTTAATATAGAAAATATAATTTAGAGGTTGATTTTTTTAAAAAGAGGAAGAAAAATGAGCTATTTAGCTTATTGCTGCCAATGGCTTAATTTGGCCAGTGAGCGGTAAGAAGCAGGGTTTGGCATTGACTGCTACTCAACCATTTCTCTCACAACATTTGTCCTGGATTTTTCCCAGGGAAACTGAACAATAGATCATAGATTTTGGGATATTGTTTCTTACTCTTGTCAATTTGTCAGCATGGGTTTTTGAAAGATACAACTTATAAATGTGATACAATAATACTTTTTTTAATTTCAGCAAATTTAAGCTCTACATATGGCACATTTCTTTTTCTATTTTATCTGTCATCTGGGTCTTAGAGATGGTGAGTTCTATATTTTATGAAATAAAAGAATCAGATAAACTTTTTCATAATAAGAACAAGTAATTCATAATCCTAATCTTGGGTATGTTTGTATTTCAAAGGAAGCCTAGATGGAGAAACTTTCTATCTAAATAATAAAACTTCAGATGACAGTATCCTAAGTCTACTGGCTAATCTGCCTGTAGGGTCATCTAGGGCAGAGGGTTTTATTTTTGCTTCCTATTATTACTAAATAATTGCCAACCTTTCATAAGTCATCATTGATTGTATCCTTGAAAATGTTGCTATGTTTTAGTTTTCTAGTATGCCACTTAAAAAGTTAAAATGGCTACCTTCATTTGTGGGACCGTTGATAACACACTCATTATTCCCTCTCACCTTTCAAATGATCAAACACATTAACTTTAGTTCATTTTTTATATTTTTCGGTTTTAGGCATCAGCTATTGATTTAGTTCTTTAATACTCCCACCACTTACACAAACACTGAACACTGGTATCTCCTCCTCCTTTCTCTCAGTACAGCTGGAATTTAGAGTTAGATTAATGTTGAATGTGTATATTTTATAAGTATGTAAACACTATTCTCAACCAAGCCATACAATATATAATATTATTCCATTTCTTTTATTGCACAATTTTTTAATGTTTTAATTTTTACACTATTAAAATGTTTTTTGGAGGCAGAATCTCACTCTGTTGCCCAGGCTAGAGTGCAATGCTTCAGTCATGACTCACTGTAGCCTCGTGTCCTGGGCTCAAGTGATCCTCTTTTCTCAGCTTCCTAAGGAGCTGGGGCCAAATGTGTGAGTCACCCTGCCTGGCTGTTTTATATTTTTATTTTTTTGCAGAGATGGGTCTCACTATGTTGCCCAGGCTGGTCTCAGACCTCTGAACTCAAGCGATCCTCCCAGCTTGGGGTCCCAAAGTGTTGGGATTACAGGCATGAGCCACCACACCTGGCCTATTTTTCTTTCCCACTTTTTAAAAATTACCAATGTGTCTCTCTGTGTTCTTATCATGACTGCCTCCCGAAACATTTTAGCAAATACTCACTTAGACTTGACTAGGTGCCAAGTAATTTTCAAATGCTTTACAAATATTCATTAAAAAACTTTGAAATAGATAGTATGATTATCCTCATTACATAATTAAGAAGCACATGGTTAAATATCATGTCTGGGTCAAATTTATGGTTGATAAGGACAATCCGTCAATTGTTATTTAAAACTAAATAAGTTCAAAATTTAAATATTAAACTAACTTTATAGAGATAAAATAAAATTTATTATAATTTGGAAAGAAAATACAAATTTTATCAATACTTAATTCTTCATGATTTTGTTATTTATTCTACCAGGACAACTTGAGAAACTAAATAGAGAGTGAGAAAGTCAGAGGATTCAAGTATTCAATTCCGTGGGTTATTATCTTTCTCTGGGTATTTCAGGAGCATAGAAATGAACTTTATACAAAATTAGAGCTTCATCGAACTATTCTTGAATAGCTAAATATCTCATCACCTGAGAAATTTATACTGCTATTATTCTTTCATAGTAAAAGTAACATAAAACTGAACATCTGTTGACTTTTTCTTAGGACTGAGATCACTCACCCTGTCATCAGTATTGAACTACAAGAGTAGTAGAAATAATATATCTACAAATCCACTACAAAGATTAAATAGATATTAATAATTTTCTATAGTTATTTCAGATCCCTCTTTTCTCTCACTCTGTATGTCTGTAGCACTTAATGTAAAATTCAACACATAAAGTTGAAATCCAGCTTCTGTCTTTTCCAGAACTTTTCATCATCAATTTGAATTTATCCTTCAATTTGGTGTCTTCATATATGTAATAATTCTATATTGTATTGTTTTATGTGGGTTTAAAAAATGTGCTATTTTATGGCATATACAGACTTATAACTTCATTTTATTTGTGCAACATTATGAATTTGAGATTTATTCATTTTTGTTCCTGTATTCTAGCTTATTAAAAATAAATCTGTATATATAAAATTTCATTTTATGATGAAATTATATTTAATTATTTTCTAATCTGAGATACATATAGATTGCTTCCACTTTTTATATATAGGTAGGATATGTAAGGGCATAATTTGGCAAAGAAAGAACTAGGTCTTTGGCAAAATTCCATGACAAATAACAAACCCTCCTGTGATATAAAACAAAACATAAATACACACACACACGCGATCATGGAATAGGATTTCATGTAATAAGATTTCTTCCTTCTTTTATTTGTTCCATAAATATTTGGGAGCCTGTCATTTTCAGGCACTATTTTAAGCACTTTGGATATGTCTTATTTAGTCTGAGCTCTTATAACAAATTACTATAAGCTTGGTGGCTTATAAACAACAGATATTTATTTCTTACTGTCCTGGAGGCTAGAAGCTTGACACCAGGATTCCAGCATGGTGGGGTTCTGCTGAGGGTCCTTTTCCAGGTTGCAGGCTGCCAACTTCTCATTGTGTCCTTACACGGTAGTAAGAGAGCAAGAGAGCTCTGCGAGTTCCCTTCTACAAGGGCACGAATCCTATTAATGAGGGCTTCGTCCTCATGATCTAATTATCTGTGAAAAACCCCAAATCCCATACCATTACACCAGGGGTTAGGTTTTCAACATATGAATTTTCAGAGGGGAACAAATTCAGCTTATAATGGGATATATTAGTCAACAATACAAATATCTAGACTAAAGCCTAACATTAATCTAGGAAGTTCATGTCTTCTTGGGATTTCTGAAACATGGAAAACCCTTATATTTTGGCCTTCTAGCTCCATTGGTCACTGCAAGTGTACAGTAGTTTTACATTTTCAAGAAATACAGAAGCTTTATTTATTTTTATAATAAAAACAAACCATTTTGAAATGCCTTGAAATAAAACTATCCAGTGGTGTCTACTGCATAGCAAAGACGGCATTATGGGTAAAGAAAATTGCAATGTTAAAATGGCAAAGGTAACTGAATGTATGTTGTATCCTAGAAATTCCAAGTACTCCAGATTGACTGCAGCAGAGGAGACACGTATAAGGTTCTAATTGTAGTAAGTTTGCAAACACAAATTGGGTGGCATTGTACAGTGTTGCTTTGATGATCAGTCTGGAGGTTGGCCACTGGTAAAGAACATTCTTCTTCCCTCTCCACCCCCAAAAAACAGGATCTCACTCTGTCACCCAGGCTGGAGTGCAGTGGTGCGATCACAGCTCATCGAAGCCTCCAATCCAGGGCTCAAGCCTCAAGCAATCCTCCCACCTCAGTCTCCTGAGTAGCTGGGACTACAGGCACATGCCACCATGCCTGGCCAATTTTTGTATTTCTTCTGTAGAGAGAGATGGGTTTTGGCCATGGTGCCCCAGATGGTTTTGAACTCTTGGGCTCAAACCATCCACCTGTCTCAGCCTCCCAAAGTGCTGGGATTACAGGCATGAGCCACTTTGCCTGGCCTATTTCTTCTTAATAAGGGGTAAAATATTTCTATTTATCAGTGTTGCTTAAGCTTTATTTATTTATATATTTTCTGTGTGAATTGTACAAAGGTAAACGTCAGCCTTACACTTTAAGAATTAATAAAATTATGATTTTTATATAAATATAATAATCTTTGAGTTCAGTTTATTCTAAAAAGTACTTTAAACTGACAAAGATTTATTTCACTTATTTTCATACCAATAAATTTCAAATGTTCCTATCCTTCTATATGAAACTGGACAAAGATATTATCACCAAATTTATACAGAAAAATAAAACTTCGGTGATAGAATTTTCTTACCCAAATATGTATTTGTATGTCTTCCTTCCCAAAAAGAATGAGAAAAAAGAAACACAGAAAATATTAATTGCCATTTGTTGTTTTAATAAACATTCATTGAGTGTCTGCCCAAATTCTATTAAAGCCAATGTAAACATATTTTTCAACTTGTTGCTGACTCCTTAAGCCTGATCAGGTGGACAAATGTTTATTTTCACATTGACTGTGCTGGACACGAAGGAACCCACTTCAACCATCATAATGAAATAGAAAGTATTCGTGGATTATTGTTGTCATTCATACTGTTTGAACAATATTAATAAGAAAGAGACAGAAGACATTCCTTAAGAGTGGTTGTATCAGTGGTCTGCCTAACCGGAAATGAAACTGTATTTGAAGTTCCTTTAATGACATGTTAGGGTCAAGTCATTAGATATTTCTCTAGGCAGAATCTATATAGAGTATTAGTTTGTTAAGGATCCATCATAATTTATATTTTCTTATATGCAGGCAGCAGACAGTGAACCCCCCTCTTAAGATTGTAATTCTACTTTCCACTGACATTATTAAAATTTCTAGAGATGTTTGTAGCAGAGAGGACTACAGGTGGTATGATGTGAACACAGAAAAGATACACAGAACAAACACAGCAACAATGCAAGAATGGTTCAAACTACTTATGTGTCGTGAGGGACAATCATAAATTTGAAACATTATACATAAGCTGAAATGAAACAACCTCAATTCACAATTAATTATACAGAAATCATGAATAATTCTTAACCTAATAGACTCTTTGTATTTTGTTTTTGTTGGTTGCTTGGTCTATTTCAATTTGTTTTAGTTTGTTTTTATTTTTTCATGAATCTTCCTTGTACATAAAAGGTCCTGGTACATCTTTCTCTGCCATTCAAAAACAGTTTTATATAGAAGCTTTTCAGGGAAATCTAGTCTCTCTCAAACAGATAATTTTAATAACCTAATTAGATTGTCTGAGTGCTTCACTGTTACAATGATAGACAATATATAAACACCCAGGCTGTCACCTGAACACTCAGCAGAGCCAAATTTGCATTTGAATGGTTGCCAGAATGTATTTTTTTTGCTTTTGAATTCACTGCATCATGCATTCTTTTAGTCTTTTGTAAAAAGAAAAATCTGCAGCAACATTGCAGAAAGCGTTGTTAATTCATTTTTTAATGAATAACACCCTTTGGCATTCTCTTTGATAGCCATGGTTTGCTGGAATGAACAGTGTACACTTCTCTTTTTGGATTACTACAGCCCTTTTCAAGCTTGAATATGCCTTGGGGTAAAATAGAGGGTTATCCATTTGTACACAGGAGTGAAAGTACTTAGATGAATACCGAAATAGAGGTATTGGGGTGCATAATAAATTTGCTTAGTGGATATTGAGGGCTAAATGAATTTGCCTATGGAATAATATTTTAATAGAATGTATAGATCAAGGTTATGCCTTTACATAAAATGTGAATTAAATATTTCAAGTAGTTTTCCAGATAATATAGCATAATGGTAATTTCCAAACTATGTTTATCTATGATTTTTATATTCTTTTACCAGCCAAACTTTAACTTGTTTTAATAAATATTCATTGAGTGGATATAAAGGTCCAGTTACTACACAAAGAAGTGAGGATACAAGCAACATAAAAAGTAATCTCTTACTTTAGGATTTATGTCATATGAGAAGAGACAGACAAGTATCTAGCCAACCATGATGCAATGTAATAAGTGGCGTAATAGGAGACACATAGCAAGCACAATCATAACTAAATGGAAAGAACAATTAATTTTGCATGGAGGGACATCTGGACAGATTGCACAAAGCATGTGACATTTGAATTGAGAACTGAAGCACTATTTGGCTTGTGGCAGGTGCAAGGGGAAGTCAGGGCATTCCAACAAAGAGATCACTGCAGGCAAAATCACTGAGTCAGAGGAGATCTTTAGGTAATGGCAAAGAAGATTTTTAAAAAAATGGTATGGAGAAGTACCAGGAAATGGCAAGAGATGAAGCTGGGAAAAATAAGATGTCAGAATTAGCTTCTACTTAAATTTGCCTATGTAGAAAAAGCCCACACAAGGATCTGACAATCTGGGGCCCATGGTGACTCCAGAAACAATTTATGTGCGTTTGTCAATGGTTTTCAAACAGCTGCCAATGAGAATTTGGAATCAAAACATGGCTTAAAATTAATCCCTGATTCTGCTATTTTCTATCTGTGTTTTTATTTGTGGCCTACTCCAACAATGACATCAATAAAAGCCACAAATATAAAAATTATATAAATACTTTAAAAGTGAATGAGATTAGATTAAGTGATGGAAGATATCAGAGAGGCACTATTTACGAAGCACATATTATGTGAACCATGAACCAGTCCTTTATGTGTTTTTTCTTGAATCCATTCTTTGCTTCCTCCATGTGGGGCTCTACTTAACAGAAGGTTGATCCAATAGGTTACATTTGCTGGGTCCCTGTGGCAGCAGACTTAGTGTCTGGGTTAAAGCAATAGGAAGCAGTAGTGAGCGATTAAAGGGTAGAACTAATGGGGAAGCCAGTGTATTTTTCCTCTTTTCTCTGGCAGGTCCTATATTCTCTCTTGGCTCCAGCTCTGACTAAAAAAGCCCTAAGTGGTTACCTTAAAGGAATACGCCTTTGGCTTACCCATTTTCTAGTTGCCAGTGTTACCACCTTCATATTTTATAATACACTTAGAGTTTGCAATGTCTTCTGCTGGTGTTAATACTTTACTATCTCCAGTTTAGTTTCACAGCTTTTCTACTACCAGGATGACAAGTTCTTTCTATCTTAAATATTTTAAGAGAAGTTTTGTTTTCCTGAGTGAACACTGACTGATCCAACACCATAAAACTTACTGAAGACATTAGGTTCACCTAATTACTTTTGGGGGTTATTACTACTATTATGCATTTCTTACAAATGAACAAAAATATGGGGAAAAGAGGTCTGTAATTCTTGTCACTTTTGAATTCAAAACCAATGCTGCTCCACACTACAAAAAAAAAAAAAATGTCATTTTGTGATAACCCTTTCCAGGGGAGCAAAGGGAAGAGAAATATGAATAAAGTAATGCTTGAACCCTCAGCTGTTTTCAATTATTTCCCTCTTTGCCAAGATGCATAGTAAATCTCATCACAACTCAGGAGTGACTCTTGCCTTTACAATCTACCTCAATGGCATTCATTTCCTCCCACCTCCATCCTAGAAATCAGAACAGAAGAACATTTTCTCCTACTAGTACAAGGTTTTAAGTTGCCAATCATAACTGCACCTCTGTTGAATCAATATGTAAACATATTTTAAAAACCTGATAAAGTATTAGCATATAACCCAATCTTTCTCCATATATATGTAAGGGTATGGTAAGAAATAAAGCCAGTTTTAGTGCTGTATGTCTTCTAGTCTCTTAATAGAGTGCTCTTGTCATTGAGAGCTAATTCCACTGAGGCAACATTAAGTGACCCCTGCCTCCTCCTTTTCCAAACTAACTGTATATTTTTGTCTTCAATCCTAAACAAAAATTTGAAGTCATTAAGAAATACTGAGAGAAACTGCTATACTTTGGTTTTACCTAGGTATTTTACATAGTGTTCTCTTTCATTGCAGTTTCCCACCTGCTGCTCAATGACATAATTAAAACATCAAAATCACTTCTTTTATAATAGATAATATTCCTAGCAAGTTGCATTTAATAGAAATGATATATTTGGTAGTTAACACCAAATCTCTTAATTCTTTATATCTCATTCCCCATGTTTAATACTACTTATCCTGTATTTTCTCTCTTTCCTTTCTCTTTTAGTTTAACAATTTAACAACAACAGTGGTAGCATTTTATTTCTTTTGGTGAATTGGTAGACAAAATGCTTTTCACTAACATCAAATCTTGAAGGAGTGACTTTAAGGGTACATTTTGAACAGGAGATATTCACTGGAAAAATAACTATGTTTTAGATAGGCTGACTTTGCCATACGCACTGATAGGCTTTTTATAACATTTTTTTCAGGGAACAGTAAACTTTAAAAATAATGTAAAAAACCACTGATTTTAATTAATAAGTCCCTTAAGCATTGAATTGAAAGTCCTATAATTTTCTTAGTTAACAACTAGTTTTCTCCACATTTACTGTATCCCAAACTCTCTTGTGAGAAGTAGATGTATATAGAAGACTAATCAACCACGAAGCAATAGTTATTAGGTATGCACAAGTATCATTCAGGTTTCAGTTAAGGCAACTTCAAACATTGGCAAGGGTGGAGTATCAGCAGAAATGATAGCCAAAGAGTGTCTAGTTGAAATTTGAAAAAGGACAATATGTTAAAATTTGAAACAGGGAAATGTGTCTAAATTTGATATAATTTCAGCACTTTGATTGAACTAGTATTTCAAATATTTGTGTCAAGAAAGGGTCATATGCAAATGAGATTATAGAGAGTGAGGTCAAACAAACCACATTGGTATACACAAAGGACCAATAAAGCAATATTACTTATGGAGTCCCAATAACTTTTATCATAAAGAAAGTCTCAATCAACTTCTTAAAATTACTTTTAGAAATCTGTATATACATGTTTATGTCTTAAAAGTTGATAGGTTCAAATTAAAATCCAATAGTCTACTTTGGCCTCTGAAAAGTTATTAGAGGAAGTGTCTTATTTAGTTGAGATAATGAATTATAACTCCAACCATAAGTATTTCTATGAGCCTGTATTCTGCATACTCAAGTACTTTACTGTTGTATCTACATAGTATATTTTAGATAATAATTTATTCAATGTGATGAAATAGAAATGAATGTGATTCTCCAACCACAGAGGAATCTATCTCATATTCAGCATGGGGTAATGGAAGGATATCATGTTAAATCTGCTGAGATCTGAATAGTACCACATACTATATATGTTACATTAATCATGAAGTTTATACTCCTTGAACTTATTTTCACTTTGAAGATCATCTAAAACTACTAACTTCACAACACCATTAGAATATTTAAATGGTAATACAAGTTTTATTAATCAAAAGACTATCTCAATGACAGGGAATTTTAATTTTTTAAAATTCAAATGTTGTCTTCTTAATGCAAAATGTTCTTCAAACACCAACACAAATGGATCTTATGAGGTTCACAGTTTAATATTATTAGATATTTCTGAATCACAACAAAAAAATATTATATCAATATTTGTGTAGAAGTAATATTTAACCTAAAAGGAATTATTTTATGGCAACCTATGTCAAGACCATTATTTTTCAAAAAATATTATTTTTTGTATAGCTTATTACATGAATACTTAATAATCAATGAGTTATTGGTGTTGATATAGAGATAAATATTAATTTTACAAAATAAATCACATAGTCATTTCAGATATCTGTTATACTTACTTCTTATGAGGAATCGATGTTATACATTTCTGTGAAAACAGATCCTAGAAAAATAATTGTGGGTACGGCTAGTAAAAATGTAATCTGTCAGAAGGATTTCATTAAAGTAAATCAGGTATATTCTATTCGGTTTCCAAGATCTCCTTCAAACTTAAGCATGCTAGCTTCAATCTTGAATATACTCCAAAACTAATAAAGAAAACTGGTAAGTGCTGAGGAATTATGGGGAATCATGCAATATCTTTCATATGTAGCATAATAATAACTAAAATGAGAACACTTCATGGTCATAATAATGAAAGTTATTTTCAGAATTCTCAGCTTCCTGGGTTTGGAAAGCAATCAGAACATCTATTCCTGTTGGAGAAAATGTTCTTTAATCCAAGTGTTGTCTGAGAAGAGGCTCTTCACAAACAAACAAAACTGAACTCATCCAAACCATTCTATATCGATATGTAGAATGATAAATAAAGAATAGTTACTGTTTATAGATTCCACATTACAGACACTAACTTTAATTATACAGGAACCTTTTTTTTAACTTTATAGTTTAACAAACTAAGTCACTAAGAACTTGATAAGAAACTTGCCAGAACTCAAAAACTTGGAAAGTAGAAAAGATAGACTTTAAACCTAGGTTGTCTATAACAAAGTTTGCACAGTTCATCACCTCTCAATACTGTCTCTGTATTTCATGAGATCTTATTATTAAGTTTAGCCAGAAAGGTTTCCTGTTGATTATTTTTATGTACAAAGATGGGAGAAACTGACCTTAATGATATCTGTATGGTGAAGGAAAAGAAGAAAAGGGAAACAATGGATGCTGATAGTTTATTTTTTGACAGAAACTATGTCTAAGCAAATACAATGATTAAACAGAAGCAATACTTATCTTACTATTTTCAGGTAAATCTACAAATACCAAAGTACCTTTCATATGTATAAAGTTGTGCTAGATACGCATCATCAGAGTTCAAGTTAGTTTATGTGTCATTATGACAGGAGATATACATATGAAATACAACAACTAACAGTACAAAGCAGGGTTAACTATAAATACTCTAGAAATTTTGAGAAAGTTAATCTTGCTATATAATGATAGAGCAGGTATAAATAAAGTAACTGCGAACTGAACTCAATAATGTGCTATATTAAAATAGGTAAAGAGGAGAGGAGTAGTATTCTGGGTGGGATGGCTGTGATCATCAAGGTCCTAAGACAGATCTTAGTTTTAGACACATAGTAGGTATGGAGAGGCAAACTAAAGAGAGATGAAGAACAATAGGCTACTATGCAATGCCTGGCACATAAAATCAATCAATAAACATTTATTGAATAAAAGCATGAAATATCTATGCTAAATATTTGAAAGCAGGTTCCACTGGGACCGGCACTAGGTGTGAGCCCATGCATGGTTCCAGCTGACAGGAAAGGAGAGCTGAGAAAATATAGGATGTGATCAGCCCTAGAAAAGTTATAAAGAAGGCCAAATCAACATCTTTAACTTGTTGATAATGCAGAACTCTTGATGTTTTAGATCAGATAAATTGAATAATGAATATCATATTTTAAGACAGAATCATTTGTGATTTATTTCCCTTTTTTTTTTTTAAATGGAGTCTTGCTCTGTCACCCAGGCTGTAGTGCAGTGGCACGATCTTGGTTCACTGCAACCTCTGTCTTTGGGTTCAAGCAATTCTCCTGCCTCCGCCTCCCCAGTAGCTGGGATTACAGGCATGCGTCACCATGCTTAGCTAATTTTGTATTTTTAGTAGAGATGGGGTATCACCATGTTGGCCAGGCTGGTCTCGAACTCCTGACTTCAGGTGATCTGCCAGCCTCGGTCTCCCAAAGTGCTGGTATTACAGGCGTGAGCCGTCGCACCCAGCCAGTGCTTAATTTTCATATTAAGCACTCATTTGAGATTTTGGGAGTTCTTTGAAAGCTAAGACACACTTCTCAAAATAACTATTGTCATTTACACAAAAAATTCCAATTAAAATACAGAAGCGTGTGGACATTTAGAGCCCAGGTTAGGACAGAGTGTATTTGATATGAACTGAGGTAGAGAGATGACATAGGAGACTGTAGTAATGCAGATATGAGCTAATAAATTATCTATTAGGATTGTAAATGTAAGAATGAACAGACATAAATGAGTGTGAGATTCAAGAAAGAGGGGTCCGCAATACTCGATCTTTTTAGTGTTGTTGTTGTTGTTGTTTTTGAAGTTTACATTTTAAATCTAATTCATGTTATTGTTTAGCCAATGTGTTTTCATCTCATCTATTGAGTAATCTCATGTTCATTAGCAAGCAGAACTTTAGGTATTATTTACCTTATCTAACAAATTGAGAAATAGATCTAGCAGGTTTTTTAAAGTATAATAAAACTGGAGCACATATTAATTTAATTTTTATAATTTCAGTGTTTGTAACACCAAAAATCATGACCTCTCCACTTCAACTCCACTGCTTAAAGGCTGATACATCTACTTGGTGCTCAATTAGGCCACATAATTTTTTATTCAAAGAGAACCAGAAAGTTGACAATAGAAATACGTGGTAGAAAGAAAAGATATTGAGTCCACATCGTTATATAAACTTAGATTGTGTAGTTTTGAAAACAGGATCAGGTTGGACAATTTTAAAAGAAATAGATGCATTTTATATCTTGTCATTTTAATATGCCACACATAATATTTGTATCTTTACAAATATTTATCTTTAATATGCTATATATAATAAAATTATCTGTGTAATGATATATACAAAGATACTTTTTAGGTAACTGACACTTTATAAGTCCTGTAAATTTTATTGTTTATGCTAATAATGCAAAATTTCAATTAGTTTCTCTTTTAAGGATGATTTACTCTTTTACCTCAAGAAAATCAGAATTGATGCCAGCTATATATTTTCATCAGTAAGATTTCTTAAAATTTAACTGTGTTCGTTATCTATTGTTGAGTAACAAATTGTAAAGAAAAAAAAAACCTCTGAAAGCAGTGCAAATTTGTTATCTGAAAGTTTTTGTAGGTTACAAATCTAGGCAAGATGTGGCTTCAGGGTATCATCAGGCTTACATCAGGGTGCTGGCTGAGGCTCTAGTCATCTGGGACATGAAGTCTTCTACCAAGCTTATTGACTATTGGTAGAATAACCAATTCTTTGTGATTATTGGTGGAATAATGATTTCCTTATGATTGTAGGATGGGTTTTCATGTTCTCAGTAGCTGTAAACAAAGGACAACTCTCAGCTCCTAGAGGCCACCTTCCATTCGTGGCTATAGGCAATTCATAACAGCCAGAGCACAGTTGTTTGACATACTCCTCTGTGACCAGACAGAGAAAACTCTCTGCTTTTAAAGAGTTCATGTAATTAGGTCAGGCCTACCCAGATAATTTCCCTGTCTTAAAGTCAACTGTTTTGGGACATTACTTTTATCTTCAAAATTCCTTCAAGCAGTACCTAAATTATCATCTGATTGAAAAACTAAGAGAAAAAGGGTGCCCGGCAGGGCCTGTGAATTTTGGGAAAGGGCATCTTACAATGCTGCCTTCTATGCTAATTAAAACAATGATAGTGTAATAAAGTAAATGAAGGCATGTGATAATTTTCTCTAAGGAATCACCTACTAACTAATCTATTAATGCCTGTCTCATTTTAATAAAATTATTTTCTTTCTTTCCCCAATATTAAAAATTAGCTTTATGAGGAGAGCAATTGGTGTTATATATTAAATATCCTTAATTAGCAAAATGCCTGGTAGGTAAAACAGTCAACATAAATTAATGGAAATCAGGTTTGTTACCAACAATTTCAAAATAGTCAAAACACTTAACCAGGCATTTCACTATGGACAACCCATCTTTTCTTGAGGAGATGATTTTACGGAAAGTATAAAAATCTAACCATGCAGCAAGTTTTGCCCATATTCAGTGATATTTGGCATATGAAGGAAACCAGACCCTATACTCTTTGTGTAGTCACTTCGTGGCATTTTGTGCTTTAATTTTAGCATAGAATTTTCTGACTAAGGAAGCATTTGGATGTTTTTTAAAATGTCAACAGTACAAGAGAAAATGTCATGTCTGCTTTTAATGTTTCCCCCTACTTTATTCCTAACATCTAGAAAAGACCCACAAAAGCAGGCAAGAAACAAAAGGGAGAGGTGGCTTTGAGCCATCTCCATTCTTCACTCTAACATGGGCCTGTCTTTGTAACAGCTTCACTGAACATGTTTCAAAATGTTAGTATGTCAACAGTTCTATCACCATTTGCCCCTAATTTTTACCTTTCCTTGGAAAAGTGGACACACAAGTGGGAAATGTTGCAACATAAAAACCAGAACTTATTAACATCTTCCTTCAATTATCTGTCACTGCATAGAAATATAATTCCAAAGACAGATAAATAATAATTTCTAAAGTGTAATTGACTAAGCAATACTGAAAATGAGAAAAATTAAGAGAAATTTTTAATTTATATTCACCTGTTTTCTGACATTATTCTTTTTATCTCTAAGTACAGATAAACAAATATCTCAGTAGAAAACTATCTTGTATAGGTATTTTCTTCTTCATCTTGTCCAAAGACTTTTCTTAATAGGTATTTTTACCTCCTAGAAATCAAACTTTGAATAAAATGGGATCTAGTCCAGTTGCAGATAAGACATTTCACTCTGAACTGGTGGACAGTCTTCAGTCTTACTCTAGTTTTGGGCTAACGATAAACTATGACTTTTTAATTAATTTTAATTTTTTTTGAGATGGAGTCTCACTGTGTCACCCAGGCTGGAGTGCATTGGTGTGATCTCAGCTCACTCCAACCTCTGCCTCCTGGATTCAAGCAATTCTGCCTCAGCCTCTTGAGTAGCTGGGATTACATGTGCGCACCACCACACCTGGCAAATAAAGTAAGACTTTTTTAAATTTCAATTTTTTTTTCCTCAATCTGGTGAGAATTTTAGAAAATTTCCTCAAATAAGTGAAAATAAATAACTCTAAACCTTAAGTTTGAATGTGAAACAATTTCTCAAGCTATTCAAGAAAATACTTTAAATTTCTGATTAGGATACAACATCCATGTCCATGAAACAATACTAAGTAAGTTAAAAAATTTTGATACAAATGCTTGACGATAAAAGTAAAAATGTCATTTATTTTATCTATTTTATTTTTGACTATATTTTTACCCTGTAAGGTATAATAGTTTATCTGTTTTATGTTGTGATCAAAGGTGGAATAATTTTAGAATGAGATTAAAGCATTTATAAAAACTAAATAGGATTACATTTCCTAGAAGTAAATATGACTTTTTTTTGAAGTGTAGAAACATCACAACTTTCTTTGGCTGTGAATAATTATAAGGTTATACTAACAAGCCCATTTTAAAAGCAGATTAATTTGAAAATAGACACTTTTTCTCTACATCAGAGATAGAAATAAACACTTTTGTTGCTACAGTCACAAATCAAGGGGACAAATAAGAACTGTAAAGAAGAAATAACTAAAGGAGAACAATGCAAAGAGTACGACAATAAATAAGAATGTTTAATATTTTTAAGAGTATGATTGTATATTGCAACAAACCAGATTCTATATTACCTTGGAAATGCCAGAGAGAACAGTGTGGTCTCTTTTGGCCATGCTAATTAGCTCTATCAATACCTACTCTAGGCAGCTGGAACCCTCTTGCCTGGGGAATAGCCAGCCTCCTCTAATCCAGTAAGGGCTGTAGATGATTCCACTGAATCCTATCTCAGGTGAGTGATTTTTATCTCTTATCTTTGGAGAAGATAAATAAAACAATTCATCCAAAAGCAGCTTCAGTCTGTGTGTTCATTCCCTTTCTTATAGTCACACCGACTGGCATCTTCTAACTTTAGCTACAGAGACAGAAAGTGAATGTCAAATTTAAAAAATATCCTTAAATGGGTCAAACTATCTGAGAGGTGCCAGATATTTCTAACTGTATGACCAATTTTAACCAAAAGCGTATGCTTTTTAAACATATGGTGAGTACCCTTTAAACCAAGGAGGAAAAAAAACCCAAACCGGGCACAAATGCCTCTTCTTTACACTCAAACATCTAATCCAGGTAGACATAGTTTTTATGTATTACTTCAGGCTGAAGCTGAAATGACATAGGCATATCTATCAAACTGGCAAAATTTATACTATTCCCAGTATAACTAACTAACTTTTCCACACTGATAATTACTAAATGATAGAAGAAAACTTTTTACAACATATAACAAGGAAATTGCATGATTAAGCTCTTTAAAAAACAAACTGAAATATTGTTTTTATTGGCATTTAAAAAATGTATAGAAAGCCAAGTTTCATTTTTGGTCAATTTGCTTTTCATGTTCTTTCTGAGAAATTTTACTTATTTTTTATATCAATATCAATTTTATAATTACTACTCTCCAAAAACATCTCTAAATTTTAATATTTATCCTGTATAGTTCCACTTCTATTTTCAATAATGTCGAAACTTTAGTTTGCTATTTTTGTCAATCCTTCAAAACCTGCTGTTGTTTTAGAGAAGATAGATAACCTCTAACACCAGGAATTTCACAGTTCAGTGGAAGAGACAGATACTTGATAATTATTATGTAACTTTGTCAGTGCTATGGGAATTTGAGGTAAAGGTAATTAAAAAGCACAATAAATGCATTGAGGAGAAACCCAAAAGCCATATTAATCCAATTTTGTAACTTCAAGTTAAAATGATTCTTGACTTCCACATTAGTAATACAATAATATCCACATGCTTTGGCGTGACATTGAATGACTCCACAATATCCTCTCAACCAAGCAGGCCAGCATCATACCCAACAGTTTCCTTGCCCACCCAGCTTTTATATGCCAAATACACTAATATGGTTATTCTCTCCATAACATACCATAATATTTCTTGTACTTTTATATAGATCATGACATATCCTAAAATGCTTTTACCTACCAGTTGGAGTTAGTGGGTACTTTTGTTAATACCCAGTTCAAATAGTTCTTCTATGATGTTTTCCACCTTTCAAGGCAAGATTTAGCTTAAATAATTTTATTATTTCACTTTTCTTAAGTGATATATACATATATCATATTATACACACACACACACACACACACACACAGACATGTGTTGCTTAATGACAGGGATATGTTCCAAGAAACGCATCTTGAGAAAATCTCACCATTATTTGAACCTCAGAGAGTGTAATTACACAAACCTAATGGTACAGTCAACTACACACTCAGGCTATATTGTATAGCCCTATTATTCCTAGGCTATAAACCTGTACAGCACATTATTATACAGAATACTGTAAGCAATTGTAACACAATTCTATCTGTGCATTTAAAGATATCTAAGCATAGAAATGGTACATTAAAATATGATATAGTTTGAAGTCAGGTAGTGTGATGCCTCCAGCTTTGCACTTTTTGCTTAGGATTGTCTTGGCTATACAGGCTCTTTTTTGGTTCCATATGAAATTTAAAGTAGTTTTTTCTAATTCTGTGAAGAAAGTCAGTGGTAACTTGATGGGGATAGCATTGAATCTATAAATTACTCTGGGCAGTATGGCCATTTTCACGATATTGATTCTTCCCATCCATGAGCATGGGATGTTTTTCCATTTGTTTGTGTCCTCTTTTATTTCCTTGAGCAGTGGTTTGCAGTTCTCCTTGAAGAGGTCCTTCACATAGCTTGTAAGCTGTATTCCTAGGTAGTTTATTCTCTTTGTAGTAATTGTGAATGGAAGTTCACTCATAATTTGGCTCTCTATTGTTGGTGTGTAAGAATGCTTGTGATTTTTGCATATTGATTTTGTATCCTGAGACTTTGTTGAAGTTGCTTATCAGCTTAAGGAGATTTTTGAGCTGAGACAATGGGGTTTTCTAAATATACAATCATGTCATCTGCAAACAGAGACAATTTGACTTCTTCTCTTCCTATTTGGATACCCTATATTTCTTTCTCTTGCCTGATTGCTAGAACTTTCAATACTGTATTGAATAGGAGTGGTGAGAGAGGGCATCCTTGTCTTGTGCCAGTTTTCAAAGGGAATGCTTCCAGCTTTTGCCCATTCAGTATGATGTTGGCTGTGGGTTTGTCATAAACAGCTCTTATTATTTTGAAATACTTTCCAACAATACCTAGTTTATTGAGAGTTTTTAGCATGCATGCTTTAAATTTTATTGAAGGCCTTTGCTGAATCTATTGAGATAATCATGTGGTTTTTGACATTGGTTCTGTTTATGTGACGGATTACATTTATTGATTTGCATATGTGGAACCAACCTTGCATCTCAGGGATGAAGCTGACTTGATCGTGGTGGATAAGCTTTTGATGTGCTGCTAGATTCGGTTTGTCAGTATTTTATTGAGGATTTTCACATCGATGTTCATCAGGGATATTGGCCTGAAATTTTCTTTTTTGGTTGTGTCTCTGCCAGGTTTAGTATCAGGATGATGCTGGCCTCAAAAAATATGAGCAGACACTTCTTAAAAGAAGATATTTATGTGGACAACAAATATATGAAAAAAAGCTCATCACCACTGGTCATTAGAGAAATGCAAATCAAAACCACAATTAGATAATATTTCATGCCAGTTAGAATGGCAATCATTAAAAAGTCAGGAAACAGCAGATGCTGGAGAGGATGTAGAGAAATAGGAACACTTTTACACTGTTCTTGGGAGTATAAATTAGTTCAACCATTGTGGTAGACAGTGTGGCAGTTCCTCAAGGATCGAGAACTAAAAATACCGTTTGATCCAGCAGTCTCATGATTCGGTATATACCCAGAGGATTATAAATCCTTCTACTATAAGGACACATGCATACATACGTTTATTGCAGCACTATTCACAATAGCGAAGACTTGGAACCAACCTAAATCCCCATCAATGATAGACTGGATAAATAAAATGTGGCACATATACACCATGGAATACTATGCAGCCATAAAAAATGAGTTAATCTCCTTTGCAGGGACATGGATGAAGCTGAAAACCATCATTCTCAGCAAACTAACACAGGAACAGAAAACCAAACACCACATGTTCTCACTCATAAGTGGAAGCTGAACAATGAGAACACATGGACACAGGGTGGGGATCATCATACACCGAGGCCTGTTAGAAGGTGGGGGTTAGGGGAGGGATAGCATTAGGAGAAATACCTAATGTAGATGGTGGGTTGATGGGTGCAGAAAATCATCATGTTTTGTGTATACCTATGTAACAAACCTGCATGTTCTGCTCATGTATACCAGAACTTAAAGTGTAATAATAATAATAAATGGTATTATAATCTTATGAGACCACTGTTGTATATCTGGCCTGTTGTTGAGCAAAACATCATTCTGTGATATATGACTGTACATATGAATAATATACTTCAATAGACCTTGCCATATTTAAAGAAATTGTTGTAGAATTATATGCAGAATTTGAACTGTAAACTCTACCATTTACCTAAAACACTGTTGCTTAATATGGAATATCTTCTCTGCTAATAATTCACTAATTTTGATCTATCTTTTATTTGGAAGTAGTGCACGCTTATATTCAAAGTATTTTTGAGAAACAGACAAGTAAATGTAAATGATTGAACAACTGTTGTGCTTATGTGTGTGTTAATTTAAATGTAATCACAACACAACTTATTTTTGTCTCTCACTTTTATTTCAAGCTGCTCAGTAGGATAAAATTTCCCCTTTCCTCTGAAAAAACTTCTGCCTTCTCTGGCCACTTACCTAATCACTTCTTATATTCTGTACTCAGCTCTCCAAAACCATGAGGGAGAAGAAGTCAGAGAATAATGAAGTTCTTCCTTACATGATGTGCTTCTTATTCCCAAGCTATCTTTGTACTCTGGACCTGGCTGATGTTGAAAGCAGAGCATTCACATGAGCATTTTCTGGGTTCTTTAGAGGCTCCCCTGCTGGAATCCCTCAATTGTAAGTTTCCAGAAGTTGCTGCTGGTTTTCAGCAGTTCACTACATGCAGAATCTCTCCACTGAACTTTAAAAAAATGACCCCCAGACTGAAAATTGCTTTGAATAGTTGCATTCTGACACCTTGTATTGGAACTTCATATCAGCTGTGTTATGTGTCCATGGTGGAAAATTCCAATTAAACATTAAATTATATATAAGAAAGAAAATGAAGTTGATTTCTAGTTCCAAATGACCTACACAGAAATAACAATTGTATATAGGTTTGCACATACTTTACAAACATTTTTAGGTATGTAGAAACAATGTGTACACACACACATGCACACACACATTAGTGCAAATGCTTGTGTATGCATATGCATATGTATTGTATGTGTGTATATAGATATACATATGTGCAAATATATAATGTATATGCATATATGCAATGGATGTATGTGCACATACATCTTCTATGTGTGTGTGTGTGTGTGTGTATATATGTGTGTATTTCCACATATAGACATTTGCAACTTGCTTTAATTGCTTAGAATTTGTGGACATCTTTCCAAGTCTAAATATTAATTTACTTGGGCTGGTGCTTGTTATAGTTATTTTCTTTCTGCTTTTAATTTTCTTTTTTGACATTTTAACCAAGCAAACATTAAAAAGAGACCATCTGTTATTTACGCAAACCTTGACTGACCTGCTTAACTAGGAATCACCGGAGCCCAGGTGGACAGATCATGACAGTTGTGTTAAGGAGCTCTAATGGGCTGAGCATGGTGGCTCGTGCCTGGAATCGCAACGCTTTGGAAGATCTAGATGGAAGGATGCCTTGAGGCCAGGACTTTGAGACCAGCCAGGTCAGCATAGCAAGCCTCATCTCAAAACATAACAAAACAAAAAAACAAAAAAAGAGGATCACTAATGAATGACTTTGGCTGCCACTGTCCTCAGCATGGAAAGGAAACAAAAGTTAATACAATGTGTATTGCTTCATCTTCTCAGTGGCCCCATTGTTCAGAGATGGTGTTAACAACCACATGCACCATTTTATATCTCTTTAAATTGCTTATGTTGTCATTGCGTAGACATACCATCTGGTTAAAATGAAGATTTTGGTCATTTATATATTACACAAAATTGTATAAAATATCTTCCTATGCATACACACACATACATACTCATGCATGTATATGTTTTATTTTAAAAGCTGATTGCAGGATTTTTCAAAATACACCAATACGTAAGTCATGTAAAAATAATCATTTCCAATAATTTAAATGCCTTTGTTAACATTTTGATATGTTTTCTCCCTGTGTTAATAGATAAAATTCACACTATTAATTACTACTTAAATTGGAATTATTTTGGATTTATAACTTTCTGTGGTATCTTTTAATAACACTGAGCTCTTAGATTGTCTCTTAGAATTGCTATTACAAATAGGTGAAATTCTTCCTCGCACTATTTGAACTCTGATTTATTTTTCGTCATTTAAAAAATGTATAACTAAATAAATAAATATTACTTGCTTTAATTTTGGCATATGTTACTAGATTGAAACAAATTTTATGTCTCTTTGACTTTTCTTATTTCTTAATTCGTGAATGTTCTACTCTCTCTTCCATAACTCTATAGTTATCTCCCCTATCTTCTGATATTTCCCAGCCTTGTTTTCAGTTGGTACTTTATCTTTGTTTCTACTTTTATATTCTGTTTTTCTCTTATATTGCTGTTTCTATGTAGTTGGCAGTTTCTGGGTCTACTGTAACCCCTGTCAAGGAAGAGAGCTTCTTTCATTTGCTTTTAGGCTCACCATCATCCTTTTGTATGGGACAAAATTCACCCTGTATTTTATCCAAGTTTCCAACAATTACCACATACAAATAAGCAACACACACACATAAACACATACACATACACACACACACAAACACACACACAGAGTCATCTAGCCTATTCCACTTAAGCATTTCCTACAATGCACTGTTTCCCTTACTGCTAGCATAGCTAACTCTTCCTTCTGCAAACCCCTAGACATTTCAGTGCCTTCTGCTTGCTACAGGTACTCCATAACCATCAAACCCCCTTTATTCTCATCCTCTACTATGAACAACTGTTCACTTTCTTGGCTTACACTGATCTAGAATCTACTCTCAAGAGATTAGCACTTACTCCCTCACATATTATATTTTTTAGGTATAGAAGTTAGGGGTAGTATCTCTTTGTTTCCCATTTTTGCTTCCAGTCTTTTGTTTATTCATCCACATCTAACCCATATTCCTTTCGAGCCTTTCTTTCTGACTCTTTCACCTACTCTTTTCCTTTGTTACTTTGAGTCCTCGCAATTGCTTTTTGTCATCCTCTGCACCACAATGGGTGATTTCATTATCTATGTGAAGAGCCCAGCCAATACAAGAGCTTCTCAATTCCTTGACTGATGCGCCTGTACCAAACTAATCACTCTAGCTTCACTTCAGTTACTCACCTCTGAGTAACAAACTCACTCAAAGAAGTTTGTTGTACTCTGACAGCACTAAAATCACTAAAGAAGCACTTCACTCTAAGATAGATAGATAGATATAACCATGGAGTCCTATTTGTAAAACTAGTTTCAAATACTCCACAACTCATTTTTAGCCCACCGATCTCCAAAATATCCACTTAAGCAATTCATCTGTTATACACATATACTCATAGTACCACAAACAAATTAGATTTTTAATTTAGTGGTAATTTCATTCATTTTCATAAGATTTTGCCAATCTTACTCTATGTAAACTCCTTTGTAAACCCCATGAAAGCAGGAGCCCCCTGTCTGCCTTTGTTCACTTTTGTAGTCAGATGCCCATCAATCAAATAGTCTTGGATCTGTTATAGGTACTTATGCATAATTTTGTGAACCAAAAAGGAATAACTTTTACCTATTGTTTCAGAGAGAACACATTTCTTTTATGTTATTAAGGATGCCAGTTTTGCTTTTCTTAAAACTGATTTTAATGAATAATTTTCTGAAAGATCAGTCTAAGGATTTCTTATTTTTTTGCAATAGACTTGAAGTTGAGTTGTCTTCTCTTTGTTCTTTCTAGAATGAGGAAAGATATATACAGATATTTATGTGCAGTTTTATGTATGTGTCTGGATTCATCTTCTTGATTATTTTGGAATTCTCCATGCAGCTCTGCAGCCTGGAAGCAGGCTGAGATGCAGAGCTCTTAGGCTAATTTCTAGGCCCAGAGGATATTAATCCAGTATAATCCTGATAGACAAGACTCTACCACGTTGCTTGTTTTTCCTAAAGCTTTGTTCAAATGAAAAAATTCTGCGTTGCCCAGGACATTATAAGTGCTTTTTCTGATCTTGCTCCTACCAAGGGAAATTTATTTGTGAAAATCTTTTACTCTAATATGAAGTGTCATTAAATTTCCTTCCTAATTTTATTAGATATTTTAATCTCTGAATGGATTAATAGAGATAAATAGAAGAAAAAGATAGTTATTTATCTTCCTCACAGTATAGTCTAGGCATCATGTACCATAAAACAAGTCCTTACTTTATAAATATAAAAGGTAACTCACAAATCAAGGAGCAAAAAGCAAACAAACCTAATAGAAAACTGCACAATGTGTCTGAGAAACTATTTCACAGGAAAACAATTAAAATTATTACTAAACATATGGAAAGACATTTAAGATATGCAAATAAAAGCAATATATGTGGCACCATTTAAACTTGTAATACAGTACCAATTTAAACTTTTGGCCATTCATATTTGCATGATGTTCCATTTGGATTTATTATCTATTCCTTTTAAAATGTCTTTTACCCATCAATCAGGTAAATTAGGAATTATTACATTTTCTTTCTGGAAGTGTAATATTTTGGAAAGGGACAAAAATTTCTAAAGTCTAATAATATATAAAGTGGAAAAAGAATTTGTCCCATCAATTAACTTATAGAAAGTTTTTTCCATCAATTACACCCAATGAAATACTAATACTTATGTGTGATAATGTTCTTTGTATCATTTTTAACAAAATTTCGACACAAACAGAATATTTACTAATATAAAAGAGATTAAATAAAAATTTAAATCATAAAAGACAATGGAATACCAAAATGTTGTGAAAAAGAGTTTGCTAGGCAAGGGATAAGAACAGACACTTCTCAAAAGAAGACATTTACGGGGCCAATGAACATGAAAAAAGCTTGAAATCACTGATCACCAGAAAAATGAAAATCAAAACCACAATGAGATACCATCTCATGCCAGTCAGAATGGCAATTATTAAAAAGTCAGGAAACAATAGATTCTGGCCAGGCTGTGGAGAAATAGGAATGGTTTTACACTGTTGGTGGGATTATAAATTAGTTCAACCATTGTGGAAAACAGTATGGCAATTCCTCAAGGATCTAGAACCAGAAATACCACTTGACCGAGCAATCCCATTACTGGGTATGTACCCAAAGGAATATAAATCATTCTACTATAAAGACATATGCACACGTATGTTTATTGAAGCACTATTTACAATAGCAAAGACATGGAACCAACCCAAGTGCCCATCAATGACAGACTGGATAAAGAAAATGTGGCACATAAACACCATGGAATACTATGCAGTCATAAAAACGAATGAGATCATGTCCTTTGCAGGGACATGGATGAAGTTGGAAGCCATCATCCTTAGCAAACTAACACAGGAAAAGAAAATCAAGCACTGCATGTTCTGACTCATAAGTGGGAGTTGAACACATGGACACAGAGATGGAAATAGCACACACCAGGGCCTGTTGAGTGGTGGAGGGTGAGGGGAGGGAAATTACAAGATGGGTCAATATGTGCAGCAAACCACCATGGCACATGTGAAAAAAAGAGTTTGATATATACCTATGCTCATAAATTATGCAGGAGTCACGACAGTATATATGGTCTCATTTCAGTTTCTTGAAGAAGTGTACACACACACAAATGGAACATTTCTGGAAATATATACAAGAAAAGATTAGCAGTTTTTACACCTGAACAGCATGGCTTGGTAGGCTGGGAAAAAGGACTGTACTTTTCACTTTCCATGATTCAGTATTGTTTAGGTGTGTGTGTGAGTGCACATGTATGCGTAATAATAAACTTTTAATACTGTTAGAATGAAAACTGTACATACTATAATATGTAGAAGAAAAAAGAAAATTGAAATGGTAGCAATTGTGCTAAAGGGACAGGTGTTCATGTTTTCCTTTTGTTTGTTTGTTTGCTTTGGGTAATGTGCACACTGGAAATTTAAGGCTTAGGAAGAACCTTAAATTAGGGTGCCTGGTAAGAATAGGGTATTAGAGTGACAGGAGAGCCTCATTTACCAGTTGTAATATTAAATTCTGTTATAGATAGAGAATATACTACTTTGATTTTTGTAATTAATTACCTCTCTAATTCAGTTTGCTTTATTATGTTTTTGACATGTTCTTGTTTTCATAAATGTTTTAGTAAATACATAGAGGCACAGTATTAGGTAGTGCTATCCAGATACCATTTTAGATATAGTTCAATAAATGTATTAAATTAAATATTATTAAATACTAACATTTAGATTAAGAGTAGTTTAAGCTTGTTATTGTAGACACCCTATAACTTGATATATTTAAACATATATTTAGCATTAGGAAGCAAGAGGATGTTCTTTGCCACAGTTCTCACATAATTACCCTTAATAGGGCACTTATATTTATATCTTGGCTTCTTAATTTGTAAAATGAAACAGTAACGCTACTCCTATTAACTTCAAATGAGATGACACTTTTGAAAATATGTAATGCCTTCTACAAGGGCGTAGAGATTATTAACAATTCAAACCAGGTTATGTCAGAAAGAGTAGTATAGGAATGCCACAGTCTCCAGTTGTTACATGGATGTTGGCAGCATCCTCTTAAAAGGTGTCCTGATCTCCAGTGCTGCCTCCTACAGGTCATTTCCCACAAAATAATTTACTGATGTATATTTTTCAAATGAGTTACTTTATATCACTTTTATGCTTACTACCTCCTATTGCTTCCTATCACAGAATGAAATCTCAATTCCACCATAATCTAGATGATTCTATCCAATCTAGACCCTGCCTTACTCCCTAATCACATACCGTATTCCCTCCATGGCTCTCATGGCTCAAGGCAGCTTAATGTACTTCAAGTACAACAACCTTTCTCAGTGTTCTTCTTTCCACTGCCTGGAATATTTTCCTCTGGATCTTTGCATTGATATTCCCTCACATTATTTATCTCTGCTTAGAGATCACCTCTTCGATAAATGCTCTATCAAAATAGCCCTGCTCATTACACATTATCTCTTTACCCTAAGCAATGTTGTGTATTTAAGTTTACTTGTTTGTTGCCAGAATGATTCTCCCAGCACCTAAGTTACATTTGGGCAAAGGGTCTACTTTCACTAACTTATCCCCAGAGATTAAAGAGGCAAATAATATGTTCATAATACATATTTATTGAAGGAATAGATCAATGAATATTTGAACAAATAAATGATATGTAATATAACAACTATTAACTTGTTATATTTCCACTGTATTTTTACATAAGTTTTCTTGTTTTTCATTTTTCCATCTAATTAATAAAAATAAGGGTTGCATCTCATTTTAATAATCTATAGCATATCACTCTTATAAACTGGTAATTATTGATTCAGGTTTTAATTGAATTAGAAAATTGCAAAGCCACGTTTTTCATCTGATTTCCCATCATGACAGCTTGATATGTTTTTATCTTTTTTATAAAGTATTTTTTAAAAATATTGATATGGTCAATTTGAAATTGTTCGGTTTCCCACTAATTATTTCTTGCTACTGGTGCAGCGAAATGGATGATATATGTGTGCTTCCCAGACTAACATAGGTATTCAGGCATATACAATATAGCACTTCCTAATGCATCCATTTGTTGTGCTGTGTTAAGATAGCAAACAGAGGCTACAGCTACCAGGCCCTTGAAGGTTTTCTCTCATTTTCACTTAACAGCTTTATGTAGGTGCCTGAATATTGGCATCTGGACAATATGTCCCCAAATGAGCTCAGTGCTGCTTTATTAGCATGGTAGAAATAAATTTGAACTGGTGATTTCTTGTGTCCATTTGGTTTTAGTTTTAGTTTAGCTTAGTTTTGCATTTTATACACACTTGCATTAGTGCTACTATATATACCATATCCAAAGTAATACATTCTTATGATGCCTAAGTATTTATTTTACTTAAGAAACATGGGTCTGAATAATAGCATTATAAAACACTGGTGAATTAATGAACACATATTTATTTAGATAAATAAAATGTATTCAAACACATAACTATTTGCTATCTATTTGTCTTTTTAAAAATATACCAGGGATTACAGGTTGAGTATTCCTTTTCTGAAATGCTTGGAACAAGAGAGTTGCAGATTTTTTAATATTTCCATACATGTAATGAGATATTTTGTAGATAGGACCCAAGTCTGAACATAAAATTCATGTATGTTTTATATATACCTTATACACATAGTCTGAAGGTAATTTCATGCAACATTTTAAATAATTTTGTGCATGAAACAAAATTTGTGTACATGGAAACATTAAAAACTAAAGGTGTCACTGCCTCAGCTACCTGTGTGAACAATCTGTAGTTGTCTGGTATTACCATTATTTCTGACTCTGAAATTATATGCTACTGATAAGTAACCATTTTCCTTTTTTTATTTTTTAATACGGTGTCTCGCTCTGTCCCCCAGGCTGGAGTGCAGTGGCACAATCTCTGCTCACTGCAAGCTCCGCCTCCCGGGTTCACGCCATTCTCCTGCCTCAGCCTCCGGAGTAGCTGGGACCACAGGCGCCCGGCTAATTTTTGTATTTTTAGTAGACACGGGGTTTCACCGTGTTAGCCAGGATGGTCTCAATCTCCTGGCCTCGTGATCCGCCCGTCTGGTCCTCCCAAAGTGCTGGGATTACAGGCGTGAGCCACCGCGCCCGGCCGATAAGTAAGCATTTTCTTACACTTATTCACACATAGTGTTTAACAGTAAAAAAAATACCAACATACCATTCATGCAGTGAAAAAATAATGTGTCAGCACAACTAAGCAGCACCGTAGCATCACTACAGTAACATTATCAGCTTTAAATAACAGCAGCAAGAAACAATGGCAGGCTTTCAGTCTTCCCCAATGATGCTGTGCTCTGATTAAAAGGTTACTGTACTGCACATTTTAATTTTTTAGGTGAGGAAACATCAGAAGCCACTGAGGGACCAGGAAATAGGTTCCTAGGGATGAAGAGGCATTCCACTGGGTGGCTTTTTAAATGTTTCCTCTAGAGTCACTTGCCTCATTAACAACTGTTTTTGTCCTAGAAGTATCTCTTTGCATAACGGGGAAGCTGCTGTGGGCAGGTCCAGCCTGCACACGTGCCATTATATTACCCTCTGTGGGTCTGCTTGCACGTGGGCATGTGGGGCAATCTGGGAATGCACCGAAAAAATATATCACACCCAAAGAGAGCTGAGAAGGCCTTTTACCCGGTGACACTGAATGAATTCTGTGTTGTGTATCCGCATTTTGACTGTGACCCACTACAAGAGGTTAGGTGTGGAATTTTTCCCTTATGATATAATATAGGTGCTCAAAAAGTTTCAAATTTTGGAGAATTTTGGATTTTGGACTTCCATATTAGGGATGCTTGACTTGTATAGGTTAAGTGCTTACAGGTCTTATTTCACTTAATCGTGAAAACAACCCTACAGAATGAGTATGGCTGTCTTTATTTTATAGGTGAGGTGAGTAAGCCTGAGAAAATTTAGATAACTTTGGCCAATTTACACAGCTGATGAATAACAGAGCCAGGCTATGAACTCATGAATGACCGAAAGCCCGTAGGGTGCTCCCTGTCACCACTGTGTAGTCTTGGAAAAATCACTTAGCTTCTCTAAGCCCAGGGTTACACATCAATAAAATGCAATATTTTTTATCTTTCTTAACTATTCCTGTATAAGGCTGGGCACTAGAAATCTTGTCCAGCATAGGCTTCTTCCCCTAGCTTGAATCTTATGCAATGTTGTGTTACCTTTTCTTTTTTTGTGTGTTTAGGAACATAATAAAGAAACAATCTCAACACTTAAAAACTAAGAAAACTTTAAAAATAAGTGATTTATTACATTTAACTAAAAATATTCTCAGAAAACTAAAGGAATACAACATTTATCAGGTAGGAGACACCACTTTACGGCTCTCACCATTCACATTCCTCTTGGAGTATTTTGCCGCCTTTGATGACCTGTCATTCTGCATAGAGAAGAATATAACACGGAGAAAAGGATTCTGAAGGTGAAGTGACAGAAGGTACCTGCATAGTCCCTAATCTGAATAACTTCATGAGTTTTTGTTGTTTCTTTGTTTCTGAAAGTTTCTGAAGCATTGGGAAGCTGCCATATAAAATGACCAGTTGCACATTTGTCAGGTTAAATATGTTATATGATGGATTATCCAATTGCTAGTAAGCAAGAAAGGGGCAAAGAAGTCAGTGATTGGGCCCATTTCATGTATGGTTTCCATTGTTATGTTGATTGACAACTCAAATAAAAATGGATGTTTAGATTAAAACTTCAGTTCAAAGGACTGAAATGTTAAAACAAAAACTCTCATATCTACCTGTAAAGAAACAACTGAAGCAAGCTTGGGTGTCAAACTAGGAAATGGTAAGGACTGTAGTGAACTGAAGTGCATACAGCCTGCCAAATCAGCCACAAATAATTTCCAACTGATTTTTGTCAGAAAAGAATGTGGGTACAGATTTGCCAAATCTTTTTATTGTTCAAGAGAAAGCAAGAATTTGAATATTAATCCAAACATTAATCTGAGTTATTTTAATTTTCAAAGGCTAGTCACAAATTTAAATATTGTGAAAAATATTGTAGAAGAATAAAAAAGGAAAGAAAGAAATTACATCCAGTAAAAATTCAGTCTTCTGGTCACTAACTTGAAAATGCTGGGGTAAAGAATAAAATCTTTTGTCCCTCAATTTTACTAACATATTTTTTCATTGTTTATTTGGATAAATAACTGTAGCCATTTATCCGAATCAAAGCCTAATATATTGGCTCAAAGTTGTACAGCAACTTGGGGTTTTAGGATGACGTGTATAACACTGTAAGGCTGGATATTCCTGCAGAACCTAAATATATGCAACATATCTTGTGGACCTGTATATTAATGTACCTGGATTTTGTAAGAATTAAAGAAGATAGCAATTTTAAATCAGCTATTAAATTTATTGTAGGAGAAGCTAGATATATAGAAGTTGCTATAGTATTTTTATAGTCATTTTCTAAAGTATTATAATTATTAACTAACAAAGTCATTGTATTGAATACTTAAAAAAATCAAATCCTACCTAGAAGACAGGAAGAACAGTTATTATTTTGATCTGTACTTTATCAGATGAAGAAAGAGAGACTTAGGATGTGTGGAAGAAAGATGAGGGAGATACAGAAAGACAGACAGACAGACAGACAGACACAAACATACATACGAGAGAGAGAGATTTACTCAAGATTAAAAAGAATTAGACTTTGATCTAGATTATCTGATTCAAGGATTCAGACATTGTTGAAATATTCTTGTGTCAGCTCTGACATGTAAAAAGCTAGGAAATTCTCACTTCCATTTTTGCAAAAAAAAAAAAAAGCTGAATAAAGTGGAAATCAACAACTTTTCAGAGATCAGTCACAGAAGTCAGGTTGCAGGGCAAACCACCAGTGTGAATTTGGAGAGAGAATGAAGTCAGATCCACAACTGAGATCTGCTTATTTGTAGCAGAAGCCACTGAAGCCAAAACTGGTGGGAACACTTAGATGTAATTTTGATGGACTTCTGGAGGCTATGCATATGCTAGCATGAGAGTAAGAAACTCCTGGAGTCCTCACACTAAGGGAGTATCCCAGATACGATTTTTACCCCTCAAAAACCTCAAAGCACCTCATGACAAAGATTAAAGGAATAAAAATATTAGAATATGATAGTAATGAAAAATAAAAAAATAATGTGGTAGAAGGTGACAGGAACTGTTCAAATGAAAATTTTTTGTAAAGAATGTCCTAGAGATATTAGAAACAAGAGTTTAAGAATGAAACACTTGACATGGAAGTACTGCAGATTTTTTGCAATGTAAAGTCAAATCTATAACCACAGAGTGGTTGAGATACTGTGCAGGACATGTTAATTAAAGGAGAGAGGTGGCAAAAAAAGACAGAGAGAAGCCATTCAGTAAGAAGAATCTTTTATATGATAACAAAATTACCCAAATTTATGATAAAGGTAGTATTGGAGAGTGGGACAGTATTTTAGAACACAAATCTTCATAGAATGAAGGGAGATACTTGACATTAGATGACTGTATGTACTAAAAATATTAGAAATATTAAAATAAATGAGCTAAGCATTCAACTTAAGAAGTGCATATGAAGACGGTCAATCTCCAGAGAAATATTACACAAATCCGAACCTTTTTATAATCATTCAACACACACACACACACACACCATCACACATAAAGTATGATGTTACCAAGATTTAAAGAAATTTGAACTTACATACACTGCTTATGTGCCTGCAAAGCAACACAACCTCTTTGGAGACAAATTTTATTGTAGCTAATCAGTATGACCATGTCTTGTCAGACAGGCCCAGCAATTCCACATGTAAGAATTGTTCCAAGAGCTGCATTTCCCATACTACCTTGGACGTAAAAGTTGGGTGGTCAATTAAAAATAAAGACATGGAATCAACCTAAATGCCCATCAGTGATACATTGGATAAACTAAATGTGTTACATATACATGATGGATTACCATGCAGTCATAAAAACAAGAACGTCTTTTGCAGGGACATAGAAGGAGTTGGAAAATATCCTTAACAAACTAACATAGAAACAGAAAAACAAAAACTGCATGTTCTCACTTCTAAGTGGGAACTGAATGATGAGAACACGTGAACACACAGAGGGCAGCAACAGACATTGGAAACTACCAGAGTGGAGGGTGGGAGGAGAGAGAGGATAGGGGAAAATAACTAATGGGTACTAGGCTTAATACCTGGGTGAAGAAATAATCTGTACAACAAACCCCCATGACAGAAGTTTACCTATGAAACAAACCTGTATTTGTAACCTTGAACTCAAAAGTAAAAAGAAAATCAAAACAAAACAAAAAACCAGATGCTTAAAATGTAAAACAAAACAAAACCAAAACCAAAAATCTTCCCAGGCTTCTCTAGGGAGGGTCCTGGGAAAAGGTTGTTAGTATTTAAGAATTGGCTGGGCATGGTAAATCACGTCTGTAATTCCAGCACTTTGGGAGGCCGAGCCGGGCAGATCACTTGAGGTCATGAGTTCAAGACCAGCCTGGCCAACTTAGTGAAACCCTGTGTCTACCAAATACCAAAATTAGCCGGGCATGGTGGCAGGTGCCCATAATCCCAACTGCTCGAGAGGCTGAGGCTTGAGAATCCCTTGATCCCGGGAGGTGGAGGTTACAGTGAGCTGAGATTGTGCCACTGCATTCCAGCCTGGGGGACAGAGTGAAACCCTGTCTCAAAATAATAATAATAATAATAATAATAATAATAATAATAATGGCATTCAAGAACTAAGTAAAAATAAAGTGATTCTTACCACTTAGGCCCCACTGCCATAGAGAAACCCCAGCACATAGGAAAAATGAGAATGCTAAGAATATTTATTGACAAAAAAACAGTTCATCACAATAAGAAAGTATCAACTGAAATATATGTAAAAAAATAAGTACATAAATAGTGGCACATTTATATAATGGATTATATAAAGTTCTCAAAGTGAACAGGTAGATATAACATAAAGGAGTGAATCTCAAAAACAAAATATAGAACCAAAATAAGAAAGACTACATGTTCACAAAATGTGATAACAAGAAACATGTCAAATAACACTACATTTTTCCTATAGATGTGTATACAGATAAAAAATGAGAAATTCTCACCATATTCCACATATTCCAGATAGTGTTTATCATGTCTGGGGTATGTTGCAAAGAAAAACGGCAATGGAAACAACCCATAGAGTTTCAAATCTACCTAAAATATTTTTAGTTCTTTAAATATATCTGAAACAAATACGGCAAATTATTAACACTTTATGAAGATGTACAATATTTAAAATTTTAAGTTTATATACTTTATATTATAGTTTATTTCTACATAATTATATTTGGACAACTTTATTAACTTTTAAAATTGATTAAATAAGATAACTAAAAATTATCTGTATGGACAATAGCCACAAATAGAGCATATACTCCATGACAGTGATACTTTTCATCCTTTGCTACAAGGAACACTTTCCATATAGTTTCAATACTTTGTTATCCAAATATAAAAATTAAATAAAGCCGGGTGCGGTGGCTCACGCCTGTAATCCCAGCGCTTTGGGAAGCCGAGAGGAGAGGATCACGAGGTCAGGAGATGGAGACCATCCTGGCTAACATGGTGAAACCCCGTCTCTACTAAAAATAAATAAATAAATAAAAAATTAGCTGGGCTTGGGCAGGTGCCTGTAGTCCCAGCTACTTGGGAGGCTGAGGGAGAGAGTGGCGTGAACCGGGGAGGCGGAACTTGCAGTGAGCCAAGATCACGCCACTGCACTACGGCCTGGGTGACGGAGAGACACTCCGTCTCAAAAAACAAAACAAACAAACAAAAAAATCAAATAAATAACTTGTTAATTATGGTTAGTTTATAAAATGGTTGTTTGTCCTGTAGTCTAAAATAAACATTATAAAATAGGTTCTACCCATAAATCAATAAGCAATCAAAAGCTTGCTATATATGTTTTTAGATTACAGAAAATAAGTTTCAGTGTTTAGAGGAAAACTGACTGCACAATAAATAATATCATATTTATTTTTAAAAAGAGTTAAAAATATTTTTTCTCCGTACGTGTTGCCAGAGGGAATTTTTATGGCAATTCTTGTACTTTGGATCCAACCGTATGCATCTACTTTTCTGTTAACTTGAGGTTCTTGAAGGCCAGGGTTATTTCCTTTATTTTTGTTACTCCAGAAGCTGCATCTCAGACTGAAACATCCTAGTGGCCCTATAAAGGCGCAAATTGAAGCCATCTCAGATGCAATAAGGGGGAGGAAAGACAAATAAAACAATAACAATTCACAATAAAATCCCCTGATTAGCTCCGTAGGCTCTGTCTTTACACTGATATTAGCACAAGATCACAACAAAACATAAAAAGAGCCTTCTGCTATTTAAAAAATCCAGGTTATCATTGTCCTTAAAAGTATTTTTAGGCTATCTTTATTATACTTCAATATATACTCCACACAATATGTGACATGTCTGTTCTTTCCAGAAAATTTAAATCTACAAATGGCACTGAAAGGAGAAACATTAAAAAATAAATTCCTTGATAAAAAGAAGAAAAATGGAGGACAAGAACTTCCAGACCACAAATGGAAAAAAGTAAGTGAAGTTCTTGAGATTAAATTGCTTTTTCTTATTAATTAAAAACATCGTCTCTGTGTCAGAGTAAATTTTCTCAGTGCGGAGAGATGCATGTTTAGTGATGTTTTAGGAATTTCACACACAGAATATTTAATCACAAATAGACACTTTATTCAAGGATACAGTTGGGATTGTATAAAAAGGCAACTAAATTTCTATAGAGTTTGCTATTAAGACTGTAAAATTTGATGTTCTCTTACTATAGGTATTGCAGCACTAAATGTCACTTACTTTTGAGTATGCTTTTACTTTCTTCTGTCCAGTAGGTAATGTGCTCTATTAAGAGATAGTCTTTTATCATCTGCTTCCAAAATAAATAGTTAACACTCTCTGCAGTGCAGGTGTTCAACATTGTAAACCATTTCTAGCCAATAGTAGTAAAAAATAATGAATTTTTTGACAAGCTTAAAAATTATCTTTTCAGAATGATTTCCTGAAGGCATATCTTTGGGTAATATGAAAGTAAAATCTAAAAATATTTTTGATTACCTGGCATATATGCTTCAACAGTAGATTTATATTACAGAAAATCCTTATTTTTCTTTAAAAATTGTGAGCAATGTATATATACGTTTTGGCTGATCTCAATATTCTAAATTTTGAAACAAATCTCAGAGCATATCATAAAAAATCATAACTGAATCTAAATGAAGGCTTGCTGATATATCACCTAATTTCCTTAACAAGATGGTAAACAAAATGCCCTTTTGTCTGAAAGATGTTAGATGGATTAGGGATGGTTGATATGTGAAATGTCTCATCCTGTTCTAAGATAGTTTGCTGATTTCCGTTTGATTCAGTTTCTATATGTATTTGATCTCATTAGTATAGCCTTATTGTATTGATAAGTTATGTTCACATTGAATGACTTCTTACTTTTCTCAGGTATTAATATATGCAATATTGATGCCAGTGTGTCTGTGTGTGTGTGTGTGTGTGTGTTTTCTACATAGCCAACTGCTGTTCTGTAATTTTTTTTTCTACGAATGAAGAGGCCCTGAGACATTGATTATAGCTAGTTCTTACCTTTTACAATGCTGTTTGTCAAGTTGACTTGCTTCAGAGAAAAGCCTAGACAGACTAAAAAATCCCATTTATGTTAATCCAAATAACATAGTTGGGAGCAACTCAGGGTCTGTGTTTTGTTTTGATGCAATAGATATTTTAAAACTCCATGATATTATAGAGATAACAACCCACAGTGACACTACTCCATGAATAGGGCATGAGACATTCTAAAGTTACGTCATCTCAAAATGAAATAATTTTGAACTTAACTTTTCATTTCTTTTGGTAGGTAGTTCCATATTAGACATGTTTTCTGTCAAATATTATTTTATACATTATTACATTGCAGTCAGTTTTACATAAGCAGTCAGTTTTACATAAACACACAGACACACACACCAAAAACCTGACTATGTTAGAAATAATCCTTTACCATTCCTTCTGAAACTATTCCAATCAATAGAAAAAGAGGGAATCCTCCCTAACTCATTTTATGAGGCCAGCATCATCCTGATACCAAAGCCTGGCAGAGACACAACAAAAAAAAGAGAATTTTAGACCAATATCCGTGATGAACATGGATGCAAAAATCCTCAATAAAATACTGGCACAACGAATCCAGCAGCACATCAAAAAGCTTATCCACCATGATCAAGTGGGCTTCATCCCTGGGATGCAAGGCTGGTTCAACATATGCAAATCAATAAATGTAATCCAGCATATAAACACAACCAAAGACAAAAACCACATGATTATCTCAATAGATGCAGAAAAGGCCTTTGACAAAATTCAACAGCTCTTCATGCTAAACACTCTCAAAAAATTCGGTATTGATGGGACGTATCTCAAAATAATAAGAGCTATTTATGACAAACCCACAGCCAATATCATACTGAGTTGGCAAAAACTGGAAGCGTTCCCTTTGAAAACTGGCACAAGACAGGGATGCCCTCTCTCACCACTCCTATTCAACATAGTGTTGGAAGTTCTGGCCAGGGCAATCGGGCAGGAGAAGGAAATAAAGGGTATTCAATTAGGAAAAGAGGAAGTCCAATTGTCCCTGTTTGCAGATGACATGATTGTATATTTAGAAAACCCCATTGTCTCAGCCCAAAATCTCCTTAAGCTGATAGGAAACTTCAGCAAAGTCTCAGGATACAAACTCAATGTGCAAACATCACAAGCATTCTTATACACCAATAACAGACAGAGAGCCAAATCATGAGTGAACTCCCATTCACAATTGCTTCAAAGAGAATAAAATACCTAGGAATCCAACTGACAAGGGATTGGAAGGACCTCTACAAGGTGAACTACAAACCACTGCCCAACGAAATAAAAGAGGATACAAACAAATGGAAGAACATTCCATGCTCATGCATAGGAAGAATCAATATCGTAAAAATGGCCATAGTGCCCAAGGTATTTTATAGATTCAATGCCATCCCCATCAAGCTACCAATGACTTTCTTCACAGAATTGGAAAAAACTACTTTAAAGTTCATATGGAACCAAAACAGGGCCCGCATTGCCAAGACAATCCTAAGCCAAAAGAACTAAAGCTGGAGGCATCACACTACCTGACTTCAAACCATACTATAAGGCTACAGTAACCAAAACAGCATGGTACTGGTACCAAAAACAGATATATAGACCAATGCAACAGAACAGAGCCCTCAGAAATAATACCACACATCTACAACCACCTGATCTTTGACAAACCTGTCAAAAACAAGAAATGGGGAAAGGATTCCCTATTTAACAAATGGTGCTGGGAAAACTGACTAGCCATATGTAGAAAGCTGAAACTGGATCCCTTCCTTACACTTTATACAAAAATTAATTCAAGATGGATTAAAGACTTAAATGTTAGACCTAAAACCATAAAAACCCCAGAAGAAAACCTAGGCAATACCATTCAGGGCATAGGCATGGGCAAGGACGTCATGTCTAAAACACCAAAAGCAATGGCAACAAAAGCCAAAATTGACAAATGGGATCTAATTAAACTAAAGAGCTTCTGCAGAGCAAAAGAAACTACCGTCAAAGTGAACAGGCAACCTACAGAATGGGAGAAAATTTTTGCAATCTACTCATCTGACAAAGGGCTAATATCCAGAATCTACAAAGAACTCAAACAAATTTACAAGATAAAAACAAACAACACCATCAACAAGCAGGCAAAGGATATGAACAGACACTTCTCAAAAGGAGACATTTATGCAGCCAACAGACACATGAAAAAATGCTCATCATCACTGGCCATCAGAGAAATGCAAATCAAAACCACAATGAGATAACATCTCACACCTGTTAGAATGGCAATCATTAAAAAGTTAGGAAACAACAGGTGCTGGAGAGGATGTGGAGCAATAGGAACACTTTTACACTCTTGGTGGGACTGTAAACTGCTTCAACCATTGTGGAACACAGTGTGGCGATTCCTCAGGGATCTACAACTAGAAATACCATTTGACCCAGCCATTCCATTACTGGGTATATACCCAAAGGATTATAAATCATGCTGCTATAAAGACACATGCACACGTATGTTTATTGCGGCACTATTCACAATAACAAAGACTTGGAACCAACCCAAATGTCCATCAAAGATAGACTGCATTAAGAAAATGTGGCACATATACACCATGGAATACTATGCAGCCATAAAAAAGGATGAGTTCATGTCCTTTTTAGGGACGTGGATGAAGCTGGAAACCATCATTCTCAGCAAACTATTGCAAAGACAGAAAACCAAACACCGCATGTTCTCACTCATAGATGGGAACTGAACAATGAGAACACTTAGACACAGGAAGGGGAACATCACACACCAGGTTGTGGGGTGGGGGGAGGAGGGAGGGATAACATTAGGAGATATACCTAATGTAAATAACAAGTTAATGGGTGCAGCACACCAACATGGCACATGTATACATATGTAACAAACCTGCACATTGTGCACATGTGCCCAAGAACTTAAAGTATAAAAAAAAAAGAAATGTAATCATAGCACAAGATAGAGTCTCTATTTCCCAGTCTCTGTAGGATGGTAGAGACCTAAACTCAGGAGGCAAGCACCCTGCTTTAAGTTATAAAATTAATTTTTCCTTTGGGTAATGTCAAAGGAAACAGAGATAGCCTGTGATCCTTTTAATCCCAGCTCCTAAAAATTTTCCTGCCCTTTGTATCAGCAGAGTTGAGCTCAGACTGAGTTCTGATCTCTCTCTCAGAGATCAGAAGATTGCACCAGACTTGAATAAATCTTCCTTGCTTGTTTATTTTGGTACAATGCAATTTTTGCTTTGACAGTTTTCATTGTAATTTTTTATGGTGTTTTCTAAGAACCTAGAATAGTGCTTGCCTACCTATTAGGTACTAAAAAGTAGTTATTGAATGAGGGAATGAGTAAATGAATTATTTTTCTTTTTTCTAGTGGCCAGATTTCGAACTTGTTGACACAAGACTTTCTAAAGAATTCTTTCCTTCAATCTTCAAATCCTAAAATATTCAAAATGGTAATTGCTTAATCAGTCTCAGAGCAAAACCCTTGGCTTATGAAGGGTAAATGGATAGCATGAATAATAAATTATTGATTTTGGAAGCCACTGAGATTTGGGGGTTGTTATTATAGCATAACTTTGCATATCCTGATTGTATTGGGCCTCTAAAATCACGTTGTAGAAGGAAATTATGGAAAATTAAAATAAAAAATTGATGAAAAAATATTGCTCAAAGAAGTAACTAAAACGTACGTTTTCAAATCAAGGAGTCACATAAGGATATGTTTTCTACAATAAAGATAAATCTAAAAATAATTCTTTAGAAGATCATTATATTTGTTTGTAAATTTCCCCTTGACTACATTACTAATATATGTGTAAGAATGGAGCATAAGAATATATCTGCATGGTTAGAAGGATTGGGACCATAATATCAACATTTTAACCAAATTTTTACAGAATTTTCAAAAGCCATATGAGGAAATGGTAAATAAAAATAAATGCATGCTTTTTACATGGACAGCATTATAATAATTTAAAGTCATTTATTTTAGTTCTGAGTCTACCAATGTCTAGTAAATTACAGGTCAAAAAATGTTTATAAATGTAATTAAAATTTTCGAGGCATCATGTGCTTATGAATACAAAAGAAGTCACATCAGCAGTAGAACCTGACTTTGACTGGCTTATTACTTCTGCTTTTTAATTGAAAGGACTCCCTTGTTACTGAGAGAGTACTTGAAGAGATCTTATGAATGCAGAAATTCCACAATGCCTACATTGCTCCTCTCAGCAGCATCAATATTCTGCTGCTCCACACCAGTCCAGTCTGGTGCTGACCTGCTTTGTGTTGCTTCACCAGATGTGAAGGTTGCTGCCATTATTATATTAAAGAACATTATTCTGCCCCTCGATGCAGAAATGTTCTGTGCTAATGACCTCCAAGAGCCTCAAAATGGCAATTCTGAGCACTGCTCTGAAAGTCAGAAAATGGTCCTCCTCATGTCGTGTTAATGACATGCTTTTTAGGTCTTGTGATTTTTTGCACATTTCAGCAGCACATCTATTTTGATTTTGCTCACAGCATGTTCAAGACTAGATTCAGGTGTATTATAACTGAAATTTTCTTTAAAGTACTTTGTAGACATATGCGTGTCACATATGTTTTATCTATACCTTTTCAATAGTTTTAACATTGAACTTCCTTAAACTAACCCGAAGCTCACATTCCAGAAGGAACTATGAACGACTTTAGCACTCTTTATCTCTGATCAAGCATGGGTATTACTAATTAACATATTGGATGCTAGAAATTATTTTACAGGTTTAAAGATTGGTATTCAAAATGTAGGAATTGAGTACCTTTTCCTGGAAAAAAATATAGCCAATGCTCTTTGGAATGAGTCTGCTAAATTAGGATTCAGGGCAATCCCGTGTACAAATGATTATCGAAGAATTCTGCCTCCTGACTCTGAGTTTAAGTTTGGATGTATGGTGCCTGAAGAATATTGATGCGCTTGCCTCTAGTGAAACTTTTATTCTAGACGCTTTCAGAACACCTAAAATGATAGGGAGTTGAGGCTTTGCTGAGATTACAGAACAGTTCGTTTGACTGTTTCTGTGCCTGTTTACTAATAAATGTATGTACAGCAGAATTCAGTCTGTAACTTGGTTCCATTGAACATAACTAGAAAAGGGAAGGGGATGGGCAAATAGGGTGAGTGCCTACATGGTCCTCATGTACATTTTACAATTCAAGGCTAAAAATATTTTCTAGTAAGATTTCCAGTAATCCTTAATGTTGAAATTAATAATGGAAATAGTACAGGTCAGTTTGCACAAGGTAACAGCCAACAAACACAGTTCTACATCTCTCAAAAGCTTTGATGCTGAATCTCACTTGTGGTGCCCAATTTCTTATTCTCCTAGAATGAATTATAACAAGCTCAGTTGCACAGTATGCATGTAAATTAACCAAAGGCGGCGCACTTGACAAATACATACTTCAACATATATTCAGCGATGTCTGCATTTCCAACTGGACAGCTTGATTGTGTTCTTCTACTTCCTCTGTACACACTCAAACCATTTATAAAAGGCCTGTTCCACCACTTTTCCACTTAGGTCCAGGCATAGCCAAACTCCTAAGAGAATAACGTCATATCTTCACCATATATGACAAATCTATACACAACAAAATATGAATTACATGTGATTCAAAACACCGTATTTTTTTCGTGTGAGATTGAGCTGCAGACAATTTAGGGGTATCACCAGTCAGACTCCTAAGAAATACTGGTGCGTGTCAGTTTTGATATCTTAGGATCTGAGCTAATTTCAGTCAATTTAATTGAAAAGGAAGTGTTTTGGGCATTTTTGCTCTCTAAGAGTCAACTGGGTTAGTTAATAGGCAAATAAACAAAACAAAACTATTTTTCTAAAAGTCTTGTTTCTTCATCTGTATGAACACAGAAAAACTTCCTCCCCAATGTTGGTGCCAAGGTTCTATCTTGAGCTGTTAGATAAAACACAGGATGCCAGTTAAATTTGAATTTCAGATACACAACAAACAATATTTTAGTATAAGTATGTATGATGAAATGATGGATATATATTTAAGAATTGCTTTTCATCAAAAATCCAAATTTAAGTGGATTTTCTGTATTTTTATTTGTTAAATCTGGCAATGCAGATTATATAAATACACACACATATACACATACACACACAATTATAGATTTAGACAATTTAGGGACTAAAAAATGATCTATAATGAAGCAAGTGGTCTTTTATATATCTTTCTAATCTGTTTATATTTAGGACTTGTTTATTCTCCTGAAAATTCTGCAGATACATGGCACATATAGCCCTTACCCAACTGCACTTTCCATGGATCTTTTAGTTTAAGAATACTTTGACTTCAAAAGCCAATAAAAAATCAGAAATAAATCCTTCTCCTGGGCACAAATGTGAACTAAACTCTAAGCTGACTGATTTGGAGAGCTCAGCTTCCCATCAGCTAGCAAGTCTTTACTTTCAATTACTTTTTTTTTGCATTCTCTTTCTGTATACAGCATTTTAGGCCCTTTGCTCTTAATCTTGTTAACTGAATTAGTCACAATAACTGATTTTTCATTTTACTTTTCTGGCTTTTATCTGTTAGATAAACTGCAAATATAGACTGTCTGCAAAAGAAAATGCTTCTATGTGCTGTACTCCATCTTTTTCTAGTGCCTCTCTACTCTCTTTCCTTTGCAAATGTGAGATATTCTATATTCTCACCAATTGTGTTAGGGACCAAAAGAGCCTCAGTGCATTTCTTTATAACAGGTTATAAAGTTTTAGACACCTTTCTCTAAGGAACTCAGTAAACATTACTAACATTATCTAGTTAGTTCTCACAGCATACATGTAAGGCTTAGTTATCCTACTCTTGTAGCTTCTGAATGATGAAATGACCATAAGGTCACGAAGCACATTATCAGAACTTCTCAAATTGTTAAAAGGAGCTCATAGAAATTCTGATAGTTCCTCTAACCGTTCTCTCATTTAAAACCTAGACATGTCTTTTTTCTGAGTTCTTCCCACAGATTTCTCCTTTTCATAGCCCTAATTCATGCTCCCGGATTATTTATTTTTTAAATAAATAAATATCACTGTGACGTGCTATTTTTAAATAAATATATCACAGTGGCAACAAGGACTGCGCTTTATAGGTTCTTGGTAAACTGTGCTACTATGTGGGCAAGTTGTACAAACTTTCTGAGCCTCAGTTATTTCAAATGTGAAAAATACTTTTTTTTTCTGAGTTGTGATAGGAATGTACAGTGCTGAATATAAAGCACTAGATATAGTTTCCACGGATTAGAAGGCTGTTGGTAATCTTCGTTGTTATTAGGTGTATATCCTTCTAAATTTTACCAAAGAAATTTATGTGTAAGAAAAAACACGGCAGAACAACATATTTAGGTTTGAATTTGGGGTACATTATTTACTCTTATAAAATCTTAGTTTTTTCATCTGTAAAATAATTGAGATAGCAATCATATCTTGCACTTGTAAAAATTAAATTACATAAAATTTGAAGATGTGTCCAGCATGGTGTGGATAGATGGGCAATAAATTAATGTTAGTGAAAATATTAAAGAGGAGAATATCTTTAGAAAATTTTAGTGTCAGGCCCTTTAAAGCTTTTACTGGCCTGCAAACTTACTTATAGATATTTTGAGCATACCAATTAGTAAACACAAATAATCGTTTTTGTTATTAGCACTTCTTAATTATATGATTTATGTATTTTAAAAATAGTGATTATTTGTGGAACAAAATGCAATTCTCTGGAAAACCTTAAGGTCCTGAAAAGTTATGTTCTAATTTCAACATAAAGAAGTATGTTCTAAAATAAAATGGGTTCATGCTTTCATCAGTTTCTCCAATCTGTCTGGTCTTTGGAAACTAACCTATTTGATCATATAACACACTATAGCTGGGGCTATTTATAAGTTTAGTAATGTTAATTTCCTATGCTTACTTCTAGGGGTCATCTTTAAGATTTTGTTCTGACTGCTTATTTTAGTGTTCACTACAATATTTTACATATTACAAATATACATAAAGACAATAAATACCACTTCCATTTTGACCAGTCACCTTGGATTTTCCATTTTGGTTTTAAAAATTAAAATTAGTTTTTATTGTTATCCCAAAGTATGACTTAATATCTTTCTCCGAATTTAGAGTTTATGTTTCATAATTCATATGAGAATATGATGGTCAAACCACCATTTAAATAAAAATAAAAAATTAACTTGAAACTCAGGCAAAAAAAGAAATGGCATATTATATTTATTTCTGCTTTACAAAATTTAATTTATTAATTATTCTTTGTCTTTTAAAGTGATATAGATAAACTGAATTTTAAAATTAAATTGAAAGTATTTGAACATTATAGAGCAGTTTGTTTTTTTGCATTTTTTTCTAGCCATTTCTAAACACTCTAAACTTCCTGTACTCTTTTAGTAAGATTTTTATGTATAATAAAATTTTATGAAAGCTATAAATTTTATATTTGAATAGCATCAGTCATGCTTTAAATTGACCCTATGGAGTGGTTTTACATCATAAACCTGAATGATAAGAGAAAATTCTACTCAACTTAAGTATATGAAAGATGTTTTTAAATCACCCCCTTCACTGAAGTTATTGGTTTAAACCTTAAACTCAACCTCAATAAAGATGTGAGCATGGGCTCAATCATGCCTACAGTTATTCATGCAAAAACCCTATAGAAATCAACTACTTATTGCTTAGAGTTTTGTATGACTTTTTGAGAGTAGAAATTGGCTAATTCCTGTTTAAATCACTCCAGTCTTAACTTGGAATGTGATAGGAAAATTTGTACCTCTCCTTGGGAAAATAAAATTGAAAATTAGTTAAAATGGAAAATCTTCCTTTCTTTTACTCCCTCACATTTTCTGCTGAACTATCTTCTTGAACATATAAATGACTTTATTCTGCACTAACCTAAATTGGTGGCAAACACCCTAATTATAAATTTATTTGGCTGGTATTGAATGCCTATAAATTAAATATAATCTTCTATAGGCCATAGACAGACCTTGTATAAATTAGATTATTCAGTCAGAAGTAGAAGGTATGTAATTCTGAGTGTATTTTCTCTCACATGATATGAAATGTAGTAAACCAATTTCTCTGGCTACTCTAACTTGGCAATGTCCATACAATTATCACAGAACTCAACCTTAAGGGGCTTCAAGGACACAGAGATGCATCACCAAATCTCCCCTACATGGCTGAGGCACACGTTCCCTCAGCTGACGGGAGTGCTGGCTGCAAAACCACATCACATATTGTCTCTGGATTACCCTCAGAGGAAAGGAGCTGCCACCCTAAAGTTTATGGCCTTTTTCTGGGGCAGCTCATATCCAGTGACTATTTGATGAAAGAGGTACAAAACCTGGTTCATTTACCTGAATTTGAGAGAAACCTATAGGCCACCCTAGCTCCAGGGTTTGCCAGTGGATCATCTGAGCCTTCTATTGAAACACTTCATAGTTCAGCTTCTCCCTCTGCTTAATCCTGTTTCCCTTACCTTATGTTGGGTGTAGACCCTGAGTGCATTCTCAAACTTGGTCCTGGGTACACAAACAATGGCAGAGTAGGGTGTACCTCCATGAAGAACTGGGGATTCACTCTTTCTCTGTGGCATTATCAGGAGTATATTCTTCAAAACGCTTGGTGATTAATTTATTAGTAAACCTATGCAATTTATTAGTAAACCTCTAGGTTCAAATGATTATTCCTTTCAGTCAACAAACTCAGGCCAGGCCTTTCTAGTGTGGCCTACTCCTTACTATTCATGGTTCAGTAATGTTTGTCTCGTGCTTTAAAAGTTCTGAAAAGTAAAATACCTGTGTCCTATATTTGGGAAGATACATAAGTGAATAAAAGCATCCAGTCATTAACTCATTTATTCATGTAAGATATATACTATTTCTGCCCCTATTTAGCAGATAAAGAAACTAAAGTGCATACTACTTTAATTTACCCAAAGTCATGCAGCTCATAAGTGGATAAGCTGAGATTTAAACCCCAACTGTCTTGCCATGAAGAATTCAGGAAAGGAGAAGGAAATTTAAAAGTGTGGATGTGGATGTTGAATTATGTAAAATATATTTAAGCAACAACATGTTCAATGGTTCTGTGGAATATGTGGCTGGAAAAGTACATTGATGACAAAGCACAAGGCCAAGACATTTGGTTTTTACTCTATGTGAGTGCAGTCAATGACTAAATTGTTTTGGAAAGTAAACTGAGAGGATAACCAGGGTGTGTAAGAAAAGAATATTTAATTTTTTCATAGCTATTATTTTAGAAATTGGCTGAACCTAGAAATCCTTTAACATCTAATAAGTTCTGTTGTAGCATGCTTTAACTCTTCCTTCCTCTCTTTCATTTCTAGGTTAATGAGGGCTCCTCTGAATAGAGGAAAGATGCCTCATTTGAGCCTTTTATTTGTGTGAATTAATTACTTTAATGGTAGTAAATATAAATTTTAGAGGTAGAGAAATGAGGCTTTTCTTAATTAAATAACTCATTTGGGGGTATATTTATTCTAGGATGGCTATTCTTCCTGAACAGGGGACTACCTAAGAATGAATGGCCTGCTGAAAAGAATCAAGTACCATGAAACTGAATATTAAAGAAAATATTTAGCAAATAAATATCTTCAAGGAAAATATGTGAAGATTATGATTGATTTATATTTTCAAATTTTTTATAACAGACATGTTCTAACAAAGGCATTGCAATGAAAACCTGAATGGAAGATTGGTCTCCTTATGGGAAACTCATGAGAACCTTGTGGAGTATAAATTAAAATGAAATATAATTTTTACTACTGTAGAATATGTCATTTTATTCTTTCTTCTATTTTTCTACTTTAATGATTTCACTAATTTTTCTTTCTTATCTGAAAGTGACCATTACATTTTCATCTAAAAGTGTCAATGTCCCAAAAGTGATTGATAGTAAAAATGAAAATAAATACACATATAAACTAATAAAAAACCATAACAAGCCACATTTGTGGTAAAAATGAATAAAAATTGATTCCTCTTGCCCTTAAACTCACTTAACTTTCTTTAATTATGAAGTATTACACAAAAATACAATTCTTCTTTATTTTAACTATGAACACAAAAAATAATTCACCCATAATTGTTTGAATATTCTCTTGAAGCAAAGGATTTGAAAATATATCATAAACATTGAGTTAAATGCTGCAGCTGGATACTTGGATATGTACCAGATTCTCTCAATTTCCACTAATGAGTGTGTCATTACTTTCTGTTTATTATAATAATAATCTCCTTTCAATACACCATAGAATATATAATAGAGCCAAAATTTTTAACATATGAAAATGCCTAACCTTATGTATCTCTTTCTGTCCCTTCTAACTTTTATTGCTCTATATGTTTTAATAATTTATTATTTTCATTAATGCAACATTTTATTCCTTACAGTAGTTAAAAATTTATTTACAAAAATATTATTTTCTCTGGTTATTATTATGTTGCTCTCCATAAGTTTTTTATTGGTCCTATTTTTTTAAAAAAAATTTGATATATTCATCTTATTTCCTTTCTACTCTAGAAATGTTTTCTTTCTTTCTTTTTCTCTTTCTTTTTTTCTTTAAACTCAGCTTAAATATATTAGTCTTTTGTGTTCCCTTTTTCAATTATCAGCCTGTACATTTTTCTTTAGTTTCCTAAACCAATCCTCTGATTCAAACTCCTCATCAAGACTCATTTATGCAAGAGAAAGCAAAATAATGGAAAATAGCACTAGCGACTGAACAATTAAGAAAGAAATATTAGGTGGTTTCGGGCCAGGCGCGGTGACTCACGCCTGTAATCCCAGCACCTTGGGAGGCCGAGGCATGTGGATCACGAGGTCAGGAGATTGAGACCATCCTGGCTGACACGGTGAAACCCCATCTCTACTAAAAATACAAAAAAATAGCCGGGCTTCGTGGCGAGCGCCTGTAGTCCCAGCTCCTTGGGAGGCTGAGGCAGGAGAACGGTGTGAATCCGGGAGGCGGAGCTTGCAGTGAGCCAAGATCCCGCCACTGCACTCCAGCCTCGGCAACAGAGCGAGACTCCGTCAAAAAAAAAAAAAAAAAAAAAAAAAAAGAAAGAAAGAAACAAATATTAGGTGATTTCATTATGTTATTATACTCAATATCTACTAAACACCTATTCTATTGCAAACATGGTAATATAATCAAAATAAATGCTGTCAAAAATGGGGAATCTTATGTAAACTTTTCTTCTAATCTCAATTCTAAAGCAGAATAGTTGACATTAGCAAAAGTATGGTGTATCTTGGAAATGTTAATACAGTTGATTACTCCAAAAGCAGCCCTACATATTGAGATTTTCTCCTGATTTTTTGGTCTTAAGTTAGTATGCCAAGAGCATGCTTTGGGGAGCAATTTAATGACTGGAGATATTGCCATTATCTGTAAAAGTAGACTAATTTTTTTCATGTAAAAATGTACAGTGGGAAGTTCTGATCTCACTGGCATAAATGTTCAATTGACTTAACATTTGTATAAATTAGCAGAGATTCAGGTTATCAAAACTTGACCATTAATATAAAATTTAATACATCCTAGTTGAGTTGAAATATTTTAAACATATTTTAGAAATATACTTTTTTGTTCAATAAGGGTATTTTATATCAATAATAATGCTAAGACTATGTTCAGTGTTAAGCTTCACTCTTCTAATTTCAAGCTTCTGGATTTTTCTTGTCCATTTAAAGTTTATATTAATCTCTAAAGAAGGTCAAGTGTCATTGGCCCATGTAATCTGATCAAATGAAAACAACATTTTTATTGTTTGGATTTTATTTTCTTAAAGTGAAAATTTAAATTATATAGTTTGTTGCAAATTTGATACGAACACATTGTTGCTGCAGAGCTTTTATCAAACTCAGGAAATTTCAGTTATGAGATGATAAAAATCCAAGCAATTAAAGGTTTCCAATATGAAAATTTAAACATCTTTTTTACATTGAATGATTTTACTATTTTGAGATGCGTTATATCTAATTAGCTAATAAATATTATATATGTTGACATAATTATTCTAGTTAGTTATCTGTTTGATAAATGTAAATATGTCATTTGAAAACATAACATGTGCCCCTTTCAAAATACTAAAGTTTGCATTTAAAACCGAACATTTTCCCAAGTGGCATAATTTAAATTAACATGGTATCATATGTTGATTTGACCCAAACAATTAATAATGGTTTATATTAATGAGTATTTTCTATCTTCAAGGAAGTTTTGTAGGGTCTTTTTCCATAAATTAACCTATTCTAACCACATGATAACTAAAGAAGTTACGCATTAAGATTATCTTCATTTTATGGTAGAGGATACTGAGGCACAGAACAGTAAAATAATTTGCCCAAAGTCATAGAGCTACAGAAAGTTACAAAACTAGAATTTGACTATTTAGGTATATATACATAGATATATATATTTCTGAATATTACCTTTTTATCTAGATATTGCCCATTTACATTTTAGTGGTCTCTTTCCTGCATGTAATTATACTGTATTTGAAAGAAATGTAGACATTTTTATTTGAGGAGGGACTTGATTATAACTGTCCTAAAGAATCATGAACTTTTTACTCAATACTACTTAAAGTAGGGAGCCTGATTTTATATATATTTATATATTTTTATATATATTTATATATATATTATGTATATGTATGTCTATGGAATTAATCAGCTTGGGAATTCTAACAGAAACTGCAAATAAAAGATATCCAACTTTACACAAGCAAAGAAGAAATTCTTGTTCTATAATTTGTGAATCCAGTTAAGCAAATTTCAGAATTGCTGTAATAATCAAAGAATTTGAGCAATTATTCAATAATCAATGAATATCACTATTTAGTGTTAAGCACCCTTCCAAGTACTTGGTAAAACAGATAAATAAGACAGTTTTTTACAAAAGAAGGTAACTGTCTAATGAAGAACACACATACACACTTAAACAATATATTACATTACTTTGTAAACATTTTCTACAATAGAAGAAGTCATTAGTGCTATAAAAATACAAATGTGATCTGTATGATGCGGCCTGGTGACTCTGGAAGATTTTATTCTCACCTTCTTCAAAAAATATTGAGGACCTATTTACATGCCTTATACGGTTGTTAACTCTTAGGATACAAAGATAAAGCAGATCTCCTGCACTTAATATTTCATGGTCTAAAAGTCAAGAAAAACAAACAAATATATAGAAAAAGTAATGAATGTTATAGTGGAAAGTTACATAACAAATTTATGGGATAAACATGAATATTAAAGAGGAAGTTTCCAAAATAAAATATCAGGTAACAGAAAGCAAAGGAACACATATGGAAAAAAACAAATTTCAGGAGAATACAATGTACAGAGGAGTGTTTCCAGCAGAGCATGCCTATAGGAATTAGCCAAGGAGAAAACTAGAGATGTGGGCAAGGCCAGGTCAGGAGGGCCAATGAAACTATGATTGAGAATTTTGGATCTTTTTTTTAGCTCATTCTTTATGTTTTTGCTTCTAAATTTTCTTTCACGTAAGAAGCAAACATTCTGATATTTTGAGTTAGAATTATACCTTTGAGGAAAGTTTTCTAAGTGATGGGAAGAACTGAAATTAGAAGATTATTACAGAAGCCAAGATAATAAATGATAGAAACCAGAACCATGACAATAGTCAAGAAGATTTTAAAAAAAAAGTCATCTATTTAAATAATCAAAAGGTAAAACTAGAGTGCCTGTTGGACGGACTGGTGAAGAAGAACAAAAATAAAACTGATAATTATTTTTGATCACGTCATCTCATATTCTTGTGCATTAAATATGGTCATAGAGATTTTCGTTCTGCTTTGCATGAATAGAATAATAGCCTAGTGGTAAATCATAGTTTCTAACCTACGATTGTGAACTGTGTTAGAGATGATTTTATGTGGGGGAACAACAACAACAAAAAAACACTTTGGAAGGTTGAGGTGGGTGGATCACCTGAGGTCAGGAGTTCAAGACCAACCTGGCCAACATAGAGAAACCCCATCTCTACTAAAAATACAAAAATTAGCTGGGTGTGGTGGCAGGCACCTATAATCCCAGCTACTAGGGAGGCTGAGGCAGGAGAATCGCTTATACCCGGGAGGAGAGTTTGCAGTGAGCCGAGATGGCGCCATTGCATTCCAGCCTGGGCAAGAAAAGCAAAACTCCGCCTCAAAAAAATAAAAAAATTAAAAAATTTTTAAAAAGTGCTTTGCAACATGTCATAAATTTTATTTAACTGTTGTATAGGAAAAGCAAAAATTATATTTACCCAGTATTATTGGCATTGAAATTGGACTAAAAATTTTGAAACGTACCTGTCATATTTTGATCACGTATTAACAATGCAAAAGCATGTAAATGACTGCCGAATTTGGAATGTATCTTCAAATGTGATTAGAGCACTTGGTTAGGATCACAGCTGAGGAACACTAATAGCAATGCCTGATGTAGTTAGACATGCAACTGAATTTAGGAGTGCTGATTTCCTGCTCTCCGTTTACCTCTCACTGAGTTATTTTATACTCCCTCTCATTAATACCATTAGATCAATTTGAAAATATGTCTACTAGTCAAAGAAGATGTCCGAGATCAACAGTATGGGAAGGATGTGAATGAAAACAGAAAACTACCTTAATTGCTTCATTCAATTCATTTAGCATAGGTGTCAAGTTGCCTATTCTGTAAATAAATTAGGATTGTAAATGGCCTTTATTTGGGTCATTCCGGCTCTACTTATAGGATATGATTTATATCGTTCTTATTTTCTCCTGTTATGTATTTCTGAGGACATTTAAGTCATCCATAAATTAATCAAAGAAGTACAAGACCCATGATTAATTTTAAAAAAAAAGTTAAATTTGTGTCTTGGAGAAAAACTTTAAACTACAGTGCTGGGATTGAAGTTTTTAATTAAATTGGTTCCTGTTTTCTTTCCTCCCATATGCTTGGTTTACATTAAAATTTGACATTTTAATCAGGCTGACTGCAAGCGAACTCCAAATTAAATCTGTACCCAATGTACCTAAGTGATAAGAGATGTGAAACATGTCACTTTCTTGAGAAACCACAAATATCAAAAATTCATCAAGCACTATTTCCTGAATTTACAAATACTTGTATTCATTAGATGGGAATCTTGTATAATTTTAAAAAATATTATCACTTCCATGTGATTTGATTTTAAACAATATACTTTTTGTCTATTTTATTGTTGTAATATTTCTAGCTATGAAATAATTTTGCTTATCAGATTATCAGTGTTGGATGACAAAAATTTTCCTTCCGTTAACATTTCAACTCCTCTATGAAGGATTTAAGCATTCTTTATTATAATCCAATAGAAGCCTGAAGTTTTTTTGTTTGTTTGTTTGTTTTCCCACTACTTCACAACGTGCAGCCTGTACTCTACCTAAATAGGAATCTTAATTCTGTGCATGACTGAAAATCACCTCCACGTCTTCACCCATGTTGTTCTCACTAGCATGTCTTCCTCTGTTTAAATCCCTTCCTCTGAGCATGTTTAAGTATCTTACTATCAAACAGTTAATAGTTCCTTTCACCAAACTTGTTCCCTCCCTTCTTGAACTAACATAGTATCATATGTATTTAAATCATATGGTATTATAAATATTGGAACAGTGACTTATATGCATACTTATTTTGGAGTTGTACCATTGTTAATCTCTTCTATTGTACTGTGGGGAAAAAATGTCCCTCAACAAGTATTTAAATTTAATTATTCTTCCCTGGAAATGTTATTCTTTGTTTCTTTTTATTGTACTGAGTCACTTCTACTCTTTTTGAATGTATAATTTCCCACTATTTAACTACTTAAGTATCTTCTTATAGTGTTATTAGTAAGCTTTCTAAGATCTGAGAATGTATCTTATATATTTTGGATCTGCTCAGATGCATAGCACATTATTGCTCAGTAAAATACAAAGGTTGTTAGATTTCATTCCTGTGAAAATTATTCTGTTTAAAAATCAAGAATGCTCATTTGATGTGTTAAATAGAATCAGTTTCCTTGGTACATTTAAGATAATGAGGCATTGTTCAAATCATAGCCCCTCAAAGAACTTAGAGTGATTTCAGATAAAACAATATAATGAATATAAATTGTGCAAATAATCAAAATATTATTAATACGATACTAGAGATTAAACACTAGGGCCCATGATCTGTTTACTCAAGATATTTACAGTGAAATGCAGCATAGGAAAGAATTCAGAGTAAGTTTGCATTACCCCCAAACAATGTAAAATGGTAAATTGCTAACATGTTTTTGGTGGATTTTAAGTTAAGGATGTCTAAATATAATTCATTTGGTTGATCCCCCACTTTTTTTCATGTGTGTAAAATAGAGTGAAATAGTCAATAAAGTTAATTTACTGTTACAGTGAGATCCGGAAAGCAAGCAACTATGAATCTGAATAGTTTCTGGAAGCATCCAATTTATATCTTTTCCTTCTTTGTGTTTTGTTGTTTATTTCTTCATTTTTAAGCAATGCATTTTTGACCTACAGCTTGGCAGCCTCAAAGCAGCAACCCTTTTATTCTTTCTTAATCTGCAATGGCCTCACTTCCAGAGCATTATGACTTTATTCACCAGCAGGTTTGTTTTAAGACTACAACGAGTCCTACTTCCTGCTCAAAAAATGTGCTAAAGCTTCTGGCTGGGCCTTAAGACATTTCAGAAGCTCCTCTTTGCAGGAGAGAAAAGGCACCAAGCCAGTTACTATGCACATGCATAAATCTGTCAATTATCTAGAATCTGGCACAAAATTCATGTCACTTAGAGGAAAAACATGCTGAGAGGTTGCAGTTCCAACACAGAAATTGCTATTTGTGTTTTTTTTTTTTTTTTTTTTTTTTTTTTTTTTTTTTTGGTTTCATGAATGAGGTTTGTAATTTGGTCCCTTAAAATGGACAGGGGAAAAACAAGAAAGATAAGCAAGCATAAAAAGCATTCACAGAATGTTAATGCACTCTGATTTTTAGGGATAGCTTATAATCTCTTGAACATGTGCATAGTAAAAAGGCTTCATTTCTGATATATGAAGATCTATGAATTGTTAGAGTGGATGAAAGCAAACAGTGTAGTGAATTCAACCTTTAGTCTTTTGAACATTCTTAGTTTCTATTATCTTCTTTGGTGGTAATTGTCATTTTGAATTCACTTGGGGTGATTTCACTAATTTAATTACAGAATAGGTATGTAGATAGAAAATGAGGTGAGGAAGGTGAGGAGCTAGAGCTAAGGAAATCAGAGCAGATATGTTCTACCACGTGAAATAGTTGATGGAGTGCTATTATTGGCACCATTTGCAACTAAAATTGAAGGTGATCGCATCCTAATGTAGTCACATGCTTGAGGCACTTACTTAACCCGACAGCTAGCAAAGTGTCTGCACTATAGAAGACCTCAACACATGAGTGCTATAAAACATTCCAGTTCGTTGTCTTTGTGCCCAATTGTGTACCTGCATTTCAAATTCAGAGCTCAATACTTTTATGGAAATGCAACTCTTGAGAGTGCTGAAAGACGCAGGCAGATCATGCTGCTCAAATGAAGAGAAAAGGAAATGTTTCTAAGACAGTTATACTAAATACAGTGAGCATGTAATGATCAAGAGAGGTTTTTCAAAGCTTTTAGGTGCAAATCAAATCTCCTTAAAGGATAAGCTTGCAAATTATTCAGCATTATACTTGGAAGAATGTATCCCTAAAGCTGAAGTTGAAAACAGTTTTCTCTGAATTTATTTAGTTTATCTAAGTTGTAGGACAGTTGGTGATTCATCCTTGGGTATTTGTTCTTGGCAAAGCTTCTGATTTGATGGTAATTTCAAAAGTAAGAATAAAAGCACTACTTTAATAGTAAATTCTCAAGTACATTTCATTAAAAGTGGTCCAAAGCAAATTTTAATTACAGGTTAAATGCTGTTTGCCATGCAAGACACGGCAGAAGTTAAAGCAAATATGTCATTCCTTCCAAATTCTACCTCTGTTTTAATAAACCATTCTAAAATCAAATGCACTTTAACACATTTTCATTATCAAAATTATTTATTCATCCTTTTGATCAATTAAATGAATGATACTTATGATCACCACAGAAATATAAAAACTTAAACAAAATATTAAACATAACAAATGTGATTGATAGGAACCATTGATCTGTTTTCCATTTTTATAATTTTGCCATTACAGGAATATAGCAAGTTTTATATACAGTCAATAGGTTCTTAAAAGAATGCATATTCTGCTACTGCTGAAGGGAGGTGGTCTATAAATGTCAATTACATCCTGTGGGGTGATGGTATTGGTCTTCCAAATCTTTGTTGATTTTCTGTCTAGTTATTCTATCAGTAGTTGAGAGAGGGGTGTCGGAGTCTCCAACTACAGTACTAGATTTGTCTATTTCTCCTTCTATCAGTATATGCTTCAAATATTATGCAGTTTTGTTGCATGTGGTATACACTGAGGATTGTTATGTCTTTTAGGTTGATAATTGTTACTAGGTAGTATCCCTCTGTGTCTCTGATAATTTTTATTTTGTTTTGAAGTCTACTTTATCTGACACTAACATAGGAATTCTTGTATTCTTTTACTATTTCATGATATAACTTTTTTCATTATTTTAATTACCACATAACTACGTTATTATATTTGAAGTGAATTTCTTATAAATAGCATATAGTTAGGTCACTTTTTAGAATCAACTCTTCCAGTGTCCTTTTCTGCACAGGTTTATCTACGTCATTTACAGTTAATGTAATAGGAACCGGCATTATTTAATAGTTTAATGTTTTGTTTTATTTCATTTTGTTATTTTATTTCAATAGCTTTAGGGGTGCCATTGATTTTTGGTTTCTTCAATAAATTGTACAGTTATGAAGTCGGGACTTTTAGTGTACTTGTCATCCAAATAGTGTATTTTGCCCCATCTCCTTTCCATTCTCCCCACTTGTGAGTCTGCAGTGTCAATTAGACCACTCTGTAAGCCTTTGTGTACCCATAGCTTAGCCCTTACTTATAAGTATATTATTAGGCATGTGTTTTTTGTGTAGCTATTATAAGTGGGAGTGGGATTGAGTTCTTTTTTTTTCCTACTTTTAAGTTCTGGGATACATGTGCAGAATGTGTAGGTTTGTTACATAGGTATGCATGTGCCATGGCGGTTTGCTGCACCTATCAACCCATCATCTAGGTGTTAAGCCCCGCATGCATTAGGTATTTGTCCTAATGCTCTCTCTCCCCTTGGTCCCCACCCCGCAACAGGCCCTGGGTGTGTGATGTTCCCCTCCCTGTGTCCATGTGTTCTCATTGTTCAACTCCCATTTATGAGTGAGAACATGTGGTGTTTGGTTTTCTGTTCCTGTGTTAGTTTGCTGAGAATGAAGGCTTCCTGCAGGGATTGAGTTCTTGATATTGTTTACAGCCTGGCTGTTATTTTCAGCAGTGCTACTGTTTTTCGTACATCCATTTTGTAACCCAAGACTTTAGTGAATTCATTTATCAATCTAGGAGACTTTTGAAGGAGTCTTTAGGGTTTTCTAGGTATAAGATTATAGTAGGCCATTCACGCATTGCTATAAAGAATTTCCTGATACTGGGTAATATTTAGACGAGGTTAATTGGCTCACAAGAAGCATGATGCCAATTTCTACTTGGTTTCTGGGGAAACTTCAGGAAGCTTACAATCATGGGGAAGGTAAAAGGAGAGCAGGCATATAACATGGCAAAAGCAGGAGCAAGCAAGAAAGAGAGAGAGATGTCACACACTTTTAAGTGACAAGATATTGCACGAACTCACTTTTGTGAGGACAGTACCAAGAGGATGGTACTAAACCACTCATGAGAAATTGCTCCCATGATTCAATCACCTCTCACCAGCCCCCACCTCCAACATTGGGGATTACAATTCAAAATGAGATTTGCATGGAGGATACAGATTTAAACCATATCATTCTTCCTCCATCCTCCATCGAATCTCATGTCCTTCTCACTTAGAAAAATACAATCCTGCCTTCCCAATAATCCTCCAAAGCCTTAACCCTTAAGGCATTAACTCAAATTCCAAAATTCAGAGTCTCATCTGAGACAAGGGCTAGTCCCTTTCACCTATGAGCCTGTAAAGTACAAGCAAGTTAGTTACATACAATATAAAATGGAGGTGTAGGCATTGGGTAAATACTCCCTTTCCAAAAGGGAGAAATTGGCCAAAAGAAAGGGCTACAGACCCAATGCAGTTTGAAACCCAGCCAGGCAGTCATTAAGTCTTAAAGCTCCAAAACAATATCCTTTTACTTCATGTCCTCCTTCCAGGGCAAACTGGTATGAGGTGTGGACTCCCAAGGTCTTGAGCCACTCCACCCCTGTGGCTTTGCATAGATTAGCCCCCACATCTGCTCTCACAGATTGTTGAGTGCCCACAGATTTTCCAGGCTCAGGGTGCAAGTTGTCTGTGGATCTAACATTCTGCAGTCATGAGGATGGTGGCTCTCTTCTCACAGCTCCACTAGGCTGTGCCCTAGTGGGGACTCTGTGTGGAATTCCAACCTCATATTTTCCCTCTGTACTGCCCTAGTAAAAGTTCTCTGTGAGGGCTCTGCCCCTGAAGCAAGCTTCTGCCTGGACACTCAGGTTTTTCCATACATCTCTGAAATCCAGGTGGAGGCTTCCAAGACTCAACTCTTGTATTCTGTGTACCCAGTGGCTTATCACAATGTAGAAGCCACCAAGGATTATGGGTTGCACCCTCTGAAGCAGTGGCCTGAGCTGTACCTGGGCCCCTTTGAGTCACTGTCAAAGCTAGAGTTGCCAGGATACAGGGAGCAATGTCCTGAAGCTGTTCAGGGCAGTGGGCACCTAGGCCTGGCCCACAAAGCCATTCTTCCCTCCTTGGTTTTCAGGCCTGTGATGGCAGGGGCTGCCCTGAAGGTCTCAAATGCCTCTAAGGCCTTTTCCCATTGTCTTGGCCATCACACTTGGCTTCCTGGTTATTCAAATATCTAGAACAAGTGGTTGCTCCACAATCTGCTTGAATTCCTCTCCTCAAAAATCTTTTTATTTCTTTGCCACATGGCTAGACTGCAAATTTTCTAACCTTTTATCTTCGGCTTCCCTTTTACATATAAATTCCAACTTCAAGTCATTCATTTGCTCCTGCATCTCAGAATAGGTTGTTAGAAGTGGTCAGGTAAACTCTTGAACATTTTGAACACAAATTCCTTTCACCAGATACCCTAAATCAGTACTCTCAAGTCCAGATTTCCATAGGCACTCTAGGACATGGACATAAAACAGCCAACTTCTTTTCTAAGGCATAGCAAAAGTAACTTTTACCCCATTTCCCAATAAGTTTCTCATTTCCATCTGAGAACTTTGCAGCCTGGACTTTATTTTTCATATTATGATGAGCATTTTGATCACAACCATTTAACCAGTCTCTAAGAAGTTCTAAACATTCTCTCATCTTCCTGTTTTCCTCTGATCCCACCACATGCTTCAAAATTCTGCCTGTTACCCATTTCCAAAGCTGCTGCCACATTTTCAGCTATCTTTGTAACAATGCCCCACCCTTCAGATACCAATTTTCTTTATTAGGCCGTTGCTATAAAGAAATACCTGAAACTAGTTAATATATAAAGAAAAGAGGCTTAATTGGATAATGGTTCTGCAGGCTTTACAGAAAACATGGTGCCAGCAACGCCCCCTTGGCTTCTGGAAGGCCTTAGGAAGCTTACAATCATGGCAACAGGTGAAAGAGGAACAGGCACATCACATGGTAAAACCAGGAGAAACAGAGTGAAAGGGGGGAGGTGCCACACCCTTTTAAGCAACCAGATCTCATAAGAACTCACTCACTATCATGAGAACAGCAGAAAGAGAATAGTACTAAACTATTCATGTGAAACTGCCCTCATCATTAAATTACCTCTCACTAGGCCCATATCAAACACTGGGGATTAAAATTTAACATGACGTTTGGGTAGGGACACAGATCCAAACCATATCAAAGATCATATTATAAGCAAACTGGGATAGTTCGACTTTCTATTTTCCAATTCAGATGTTTTTTACTTCTTTCTCTTGCTTAATTTCTCTGCCTAGGACTTCCAGTACTATGTTGAATAGAACTGGTGAAAGTGGGCATCTCGTCTTGTTTCAGTTCTCAGGGGGAATACTTTCTATTTTTACTTATTCAATAGGATGTTGGTTGTGGCTGATATGGTGATGTTGTTTGGCTCTGTGTCCCCACCCAAATCGCATTTTGAATTGTATTTCAATAATTTCCATGTGTTGCGGGAGGGACCCGGTGGGAGATAATTGAATCATGGGGGTGGTTTCTCCCATACTGTTCTTGTGTTAGTGAATAAGTTCACGAGATCTGATGGTTTGATAAGGGGAGACCCGTTTCACTTGGCTCTCATTCTCTCTCTTGCCATCACCATGTAAGAAGTGCCTTTCACTATGATTGTGAGGCCTCTCTGGCCACATGGAACTGTAAGTCCATTAAACCTCTTTCTTTTATAAATTGCCCAGTCTTTGGTATGTCTTTATCAGCAGCATGAAAATGAATTAATACAGTAAATTGGTACCAGTAGAGTGGGGTACTGCTGAAAAGATATCTGAAAATATGGAAGCAATTTTGGAACTGGGTAACAAGCAGAAGTTGTAACAGTTTAAAGGACTCAGAAAAGACAAGAAAATTTGAGAAAATTTGGGACTTCCTATAGACTCGTTGAATGGCTTTGCCTAAAATGCTGATAGTGATATGGACAATAAGGTCTAGGCTGAGATATTCTCAGATGGAAATGAGGAACTTTCTGGGAACTGAAGCAAAGTGACTCTTGTTATGTTTTGGCAAAGAGACTGGTGGCATTTTGCCCCTGCCCTAGAGATTTGTGGAACTTTGAACTTGAGAGAGACAATTTCGGGTATCTGGCAGAAAAAATTTCTAAGCAGCAAAGCATTCGAGAGGTGACTTTGGTGTTGTTAAAGGCATTCAGTTTTATAAGGAAAGCAGAGCATAAAGGTTTGGAAAATTTGCAGCCTGACAATGCGATAGGAAAGGAAATTCCATTCTCTGCGGAGAAATTTAAGCCAGCTGCAGAAATTTGCATAAGTAACGAGGATCTGGATGGTAATCCCCAAGACAATGGTGAAAATGTCTCCAAAGCATGTCAGAGGTCTTCACAGCAGCCCCTCCCTTCACAGGCCTGGAGGCCTAGAAGGAAAAACTGGTTTTGTGGACTGGGTCCAAGGTCTCCCTGCTGTGTGTAGCTTAGGGACTTGGTGCCCAGTGTCTCAGCCACTTCAGCCATGGCTGAAAGGGGCCAACATAGAGCTTGGGCTGTGGCTTTAGAGGGTGAAAGCCTCAAGCTTTGGCAGCGTTCACATGGTGTTGAGCTTGCCAGTGCACAGAAGTTAAGAAATGGGGTTTGAAAACCTCCATCTAGATTTCGGAGGATGTATGGAAACACCTGGATGTCCAGGCAGAAGTTTGCTGCAGGGGCAGGGCTTTCATGGAGAACTTCTGCTAGGGCAGTCTGAAAGGGAAATGTGGGGTTGGAGCCCCCCACAGTATCCCTAGTGGGACACCACCTAGGGGAGCTTTGAGAAGAGGGCCACCATCCTCCAGATCCCAGAATGGTAGATCCACCAACAGCTAGCACTGTGCACCTGGAAAAGATGCATATACTCAACACCAGCTCCTGAAAGTAGCCAGAAGGGGTGCTATACCCTGCAAAGCTACAGGGGCAGAGCTGCCCACGATTATGGGAACCTACCTCTTGCATCAGCATGACCTGGATCTGAGACATGGAGTCAAAGGAGACCATTTTGGAGTCTTCAGATTCAACTGATCTGCTGAATTTAGGGCTTACATGGGACCTGTAGCCCCTTTGTTTTGGCCAATTTCTCCCATCTGGAATGGCTGTCTTTACCCAATGCCTATACCCCCATTGTATCTATGAAGTAACTGATTTGCTTTTGATTTTACAGGCTCATAGTCAGAAGGGACTGGCCTTGTCTCAGATGAGACTTTGGACTGCAGACTTTTAAGTTAATGCTGAAATGAGTTGAGAGTTTGGGGTGCTATGGGGAAGGCAGGATGGTTTTGAAATGTGAAGATATGAGATTTGGGAGGGGCCAGGCATGGAAATATATAGTTTGGCTCTATGTCCCCACCCAAATCTCATCTCGTAGTTCTCATAGTTTCCAAGTGTTGTGTCAGGGACCCAAAAGGACATGACTGAATCATGGGGGCAGGTCTTTCCCATGCTCTTCTCATGATAATGAATGGGTCTCATGAGATTTTATAGTTTTAAAAAAACTCTGCACAAGCTCTTACTTTGCCTGCTGCCATCCATGTAAGATGTGACTTGCTCCTCCTTGCCTTGCACTACGATTGTGAGGCATTTGCAGCCATGTCGAACTGTAAGTCCATTACAACTTTTTCTTTTATAAGTTGCCCAGTCTCAGGTATATCTTTATAAGCATTGTGAAAACGAACTAATACATATGGCTTTCATTATTTCAAGGTGTGTACCTTCTATGTCTAGTTTGTTGAGGGTTTTGATCATGAAAGGATGCTGGATTTTATTAAATGCTTTTTTTTTGTATCTGGGGAAATAATATGGTTTCTGTTTTTAATTCTCTTAACGTGGTGAATCACATTCATTGGCCTGTCTATGTTGAACAGTCCTTGCATCCCTGGGATGAAACCCAATTGTTTATGATGAATTATCATTTTGATGTGCTGGTGGATTCACTTCACTAGCTTTTTTTTTTTTTTTTTTTTTTTTTTTTGAGAAATCTTACATCTACGTTCATCAGGGATGTTGGGCTGTAGTTTTCTTTTTTATTGTGTGCTTTCCTGACCCAGTATCACTCTCAGGGTCATAATGACTTTGTAGAATGAATTAGTGAGGGATTCCCCCCTTCCTGATCTTTTTTTTGGAATAATTTTAGTAAGATTCATGTGAATGCTTTTTTTAATGTCTGGTAAAATTTGGCAGTAAATCCTTCTGATCCTTTGCTTTTTCTTGTTGTTGGGAGGCTTTTTATTATTAATTTAATATCATTAGTTGTTACTTATCTGTTCAGGGTTTCTGTTTCTTTCTGATTCAAGTTTGGGGGGTTGTATGTTTTCAGGAATTTATCCATTTTTATTAGATTTTCTAGTATGTAATGCATAAAGATGTTCATAATAGTCTCAGATGATTGTTTTGTATTGCTGTAGTATGAGTTGTAATGTCTTCATTTTCATTTCTTATTGAGCTTACTTGAATCTTCCCTCTTCTTTGCTTGGTATTTTAGCCAGTGGCCTATCAATTTTTACTTTACTTTAAAACAATGTTTTTTTTATTATATTGATCTTTTATATTGGTCTTTTGCTTTCAATGTTATTTAGTTCTGCTCTAATATTTGTTTCTTTTTTTTTTTTTTTTTTTTTTTGAGATGGAGTCTTGCTCTTGCTCTGTCACCCAGGCTGGAGTGCAGTGGCGTGATCTCAGCTTGCTGCAAGCTCTGCCTCCTGGGTTCACACCATTCTCCTGCCTCAGCCTCCCAAGTAGCTGGGACTACAGGCACCCATCACCACACCTGGCTATTTTTTTTGTATTTTTAGTAGAGACAGAGTTTCACCATGTTAGACAGGATGGTCTTGATCTCCTGACCTCATAATCCACCCACCTCAGCCTCCCCAAGTGCTGGGATTACAGACGTGAGCCACCATACCCAGCCCCATATTTGTTTATTTTCTCCTGCCATCCTTGGGTTTGGTTTGTTCTTGTTTTTATAGTTCCTTGAGGTGTGATATTAGGTTACCAGTTTGTGATTGTTCTGTCTTTTTGGTGCAGGCATTTGGAACCATAAACTTGCCTCTTGCTACTTCTTTTGTTGTATCCCAGAGATTTTGATAACTTCTGTCACTGTTATCATTCATTTTGAAAACTTTAACAATTTTCAGCTTATTTTTTTCATTGACCCAAAGATTGTTCATGAACAGATTCTTAAAATTTTCGTGTAATTGCATAGTTTTGAGAATTCTTAAAATTGATTTTAAATTTAATTTCATGGTTGTCTAAGAAGATACTTGATAGGATTTCTTTTTTGTTTTGTATTTATTGAGACTCATTTTGTGGCCTGTCATATGGTCTACCTTAGAAAATATTCCGTGTGCTAAGAAGTATGTATAATTTGTTAGTTTTTGGGTAGTATGTGCTATAAATATATGTTAGGTACATTTTTTTCTAAAATCCAGTTTAGTGTTTCTTTATTGACTTTCTGCCTTGATAATCTGTCTAGTGCTGTCAGAGGGATGTTGAGGTCATCACTATTATCGTACTGCTATCTATCTCTTTTCTTGGGTCTAGTGGTAGTTAATGAATCTGGGAGCTCTGGTGTTAGGTGCATATCTATTTAGGATTGCTGTATCTCTTGTTGAATTGATTCCTTTATCACTATATAATGACTTTCTCTATTTTTTTTCTCTTACTCATTTGAAAGTCTGTTTTATCTAATATAGGAATAGATACTCCTGCATGATTTTGGTTTTCAGTTGTGTTGCATATTTTTTACACCTTTTTACCTTGAGTCTATAAAAATCTTTATGAGTTAAGTGGGTCTCTTGAAGCCAACATTTATTTTGCTTTTTTAAAATCCATTCTTACAATTTATTTCTTTAATGAAGGGCATTTAGGCCATTTACCTTCAAAGTTAGTATTCATGTGTTGAGGTACTGTTACAGTCATCAAGTTGGTTGTTGTCTATTTACTTTGTTGATTACATTGTTTTATAAGCCCTGTAAGTTTTATATTTTCAAGTGTTTTATACTGGTGCATATATCCTTAATTTCAATGTGTAGAACTCCTTTGAGTGTTTCTTATAGGACTGGTCTAGAGGTGGAACATTCTCTAAGTATTTGCTTGTAGGGGGAAGATTTTGCTTCTCCTTCATTTATGAAAATTACTTTTGTAGCCTATAAAATTCTTTGTTGACAGTTGTTTTGTTTGAGGACTATAAAGATAGGACCCTAATCCCTTCTGGTTTGTAAGGTTTCTGCATGAGAAGTCTGCCAGTAGCATAATAGGTGTCACAGGTGATGGGAGGGGCTGTGGAACTTTCAAAAGTCTCTGTGTTCTGCTACCAAGGCAGGTAAAGGGGCAAAGCTGGGTGAGGGCTGGATCAGACAAGTCTGCAGTCTGGCTCCCCAAGTGTGAGCACACGTGGAAGCCCCAATGGAACTCAGAGGGCATAAAAGTAGTACTATAGCATGCAAAAATCAAAGATTTAAGAGACTCATGGATATGGGTTTTGTAACCAGTTCTATGTTTACTAGTTGTATGAGTTAGGGCAAATTATTAAGCTAACACACACACACTTCAATCTCAAATCTCATATTAACTTCTAGATTTTACATCATAGTTTTCCTAAGGATTAAAATGAGATATCATACCTGCTGTAGCTTATGAAATATGTTACCCAATAAATCATATCTAGTAGTAGCATAGCAACAATATATGTTGGATCACTAACTTATAAATTAAAACTCTCTCACTTATGTATTAAAGATAGTTAAGTTGTTTTATATTCCATGGAAAGAAAACTTTTTTTTCATACATTTCATCAAATACAATGTCAAATAATTTACAAATAAATGAAAAATACACAATGTTCAAAAACTAATGTTATTTTATTGAACTGAAAATTTTAATGGTTCTACAAGGATAGAGATTCTTACTCTAAGTAACAGAACCTATATAAAAGATTCTCAACTCAGCTGTTCACTTTAATGCAGATTCCTGGGTCTCACCCCTGGAGGTTCTGAATTAATTCAGCTGGTAGAGAGCCTGAGAATTGTGATTTAAAAAAAATATTCCCAGATAGTTCTTATGTGCTGCCTAGGTTGAGAATCCCTAGTCTAGATTACTCTTTCTCAAACTTCAGAGAGCATACACATCACTTAGGGATATATTAAAAATTGTACAGTCTGATTCAATAGACACAGGATGAAGCCTAAGATTCTGCATTTCTACTGAGGTCCTATATATTGATGATACTGTTTTACCACATTTTGACTAACATAGATTTAGATGATTATATCTGATTGATTCCTGTTAATTGTTAAAGATGGATTCTAACATTGAAAATGTTTCACACTTTAAAAAAATCAAAGGAAAAATTATTAAAATTGAAAACAGAAACAAATAAGCCTAATTCTATGAGTGAGATTTACTATAAGGACACTGAAACTGCAAAGCAAGCAGCTGTATTGTTAGCAAAATTATTGTCATATTGAAACTCCATTAGCAATATTGTAGTTAAAGCAAATAAGTAATTATATGAATTGTTGTAAAACATGATTTTTATGTAAACAAGAAAGATATAAAATCAGAAAACTTGAATAAAACTTAACTTTTAACATTGTAATATTAAATGTGAAAAGGAAATATCAGTGTAAACTCTTGATTGATATGTATGAAAGAACATATAGACAAAGGCACCCTAGCAGTAGTGAGCACCCCTAGTGCCTAGTGCTTTCTAAACTACCATCATACATCCACTAAGTATTTTTAGATACTGGAAGAAACTGAGGCTAATTCCAGGTCTAAATCAGGGAAAGCATAAGATATGGATCCATTCAAAATGGATCCTAAGAGTTTTTATTATATTATTCTTGCAACTTTAAAAGTTTGAGCATTTTCATAATAAGGTGTAAGGAAGGGATCCAGTTTCAGCTTTCTGCATATGGCTAGCCAGTTTTATAATACCATTTATTAATAGGGAATCCTTTCCCCATTGCATATTTTTGTCATGTTTGTCAAAGATCAGATGGTTGTACATGTGTGGCACTATTTCTGAGGTCTCTGTTCTGTTCCATTGGTCTATGTATCTGTTTTGGTACTGTTACCTTGCTGTTTTGGTTACTGTAGCCTTGTAGTATAGTTTGAATTCAGGTAGGGTGGTATCTCCAGCTTTGTTCTTTTTGCTTAGGATTGTTTTGGCTATGCAGCCATTTTGATTAGGTAGGATTAGAATAGCATTTGGTCTTAAACTAATTTTCACCACCACAGAAGAATAATTCTTCCACATACTATACCTGATACTGCATGAATTACTAATTTTTTTCACCCTCAAGAGTGATGTCAGGAAATATTCTCACCCCTCTGAGAGTTTGGGACATTTCTCCCTCTAATCCTTTCAGGTAGTTATTTTGCTAGCCTCTGTTAATTTTCTTAGACATGTGCTCTAATAAGTATTTAGCTGAAGGCTCAAAAAAGATTCTGTGAAATTCCTCAGATATCACTCTCTCTTTCTCTAATTCTGTCTCTCTCTTTGTTCTCTTCAAACTTCCAGCTTTGTGTCTTCAACTCAGTAAGATTACTAAGCTTCACCTAGATTCTATTCTCTTTTACTGCCTAAAAACTCTGTCTTGGTATTAGGCTGTGGCAATCACAGTACACACACCTCACTTGTTTGCCTTCTTTCAGTAATCATTGTTCTTTGTTGCCTGATGTTCATTATCTTAGAAACCATCATTTTATGTATTTTGTCTGCATTTTTATTTGTTTCAGATGGAAGGTTAAATCCACTTTGATACTCTTATCTTATACACTAGCAGATATTTTGCTTTTTAGCATTATATACTTGTTCAGTTTATGTTACCTATATTTAACCCATTCCACTTCTTATTGCCTTTTTGTTTAAACATAAACCCTCAAAAAATCTGAAGACTATAGTAAGAGAAGATCAATACTGTTTATTTTCATAACATTAGAATAAAGTAGGTTGAGATAATCAGATTAAGTAGGAAGCAATAAGGACCCACAATGATAATTTGGGGATTAGGTAAAAGACCATAGAGCGAGCAGAATAGGTTTTTGTTTTTAAATAAAAGGAATGTACTTAGAACTCACATATAGGATATCACATTGTATTTTAAAGAATATGGAAAAAGATGGCAAATACTGCATGGTGAAATATACTTTTTTATTTCTGATTTAATTCTTTCATGAGAAACCTAGATATAGTTTTCAGAAAAAAATCATTTTTAAGAATATGTAATATATGTTTAGTATATAGTTTCATACTGAGACACTGTAATCCTTGCAAGGATTATTGAAGAACAATTTACTAATTCATGTAGTCAAATTTAGGAAATTCATAGAAGTCAACTTAAAGGGTTTAGAGGGAATAAAGTTGGTATTATGCTACACGAATAAATATATTTTTTAAATATGCTGGATTCTGGCTATTACTTTTAATAATAATTATACTTCAGGGATTATAGAGAGGCATCTATAATGTGTTCCTACTCATTTCCTTTCCCATATTTTCAGAAAGAACTAGAAAAAATAGAGATGCACAAATATATTACTTAAAAGATAAGCATGCACAGGCCCAGACACACACACACATACACACAAATACCCTTCCAAAGATCTGTAGAATGACAAGAAACAGGCTTGCTAATTTTCGATAACAATGTCTTCATCGTTGCTCATTTTTAAACATTTAAAAATTATATAAGTTAATAAAGCCTGCCCCAGTTTTTTTAAATAAGATAACTGTTCTGAAGGTCTTGTTAATGATGTAACACTTCAGCTTCTAACCAATGGTATTTCTCTGTTTCATTAGTTGAAAACCCTTTGAACTGACAATCTTTTGTGCACTCAAATTCTCAATACTGAAACCAGTAGTAATACCCGTGCTTAACTAGATGGAGAACAAAGAGCAGATTTTAATAAGATTTTCTTTGTATAATAATTGAAAAGTAAAGAAAAAATACTACACTGACAAGAAACTTAGGGCATGTTTTATACTCTCATCAATTGTAAAGCAAATCTATTAAGGACTGTAATAATGTATTTATGCAAACAAGGTGGTTTTCTTATTATATAGAAGATGTCTTATTTAAAGATAATAAGTTAGGAATGAAAATACGCTTTTTTGTAGCAGAGGAGGTGCTTATGAGTGAAGTAGCTCATAGAAGTACAAGTTGTAAATAGTGGTATTTATTTGCAAACCTTTAATTTCTAGGTATATATTTTTATCTGTAGAAACATGATATCACATTTATGTTTTAAATTATGTTATTCCTGCATGTTGCATTGCAATATAAATTGTCACAAATAGCAACCAGTTTTTGGATAATTAAAATGGATATTATTTACTGCAACTTGAACTTTTCACATGGGAGCAATAAAGATTTATTTACCATCACTCAGGGTGTTGATATATTTTAAACATTTTGTCATACTATGCTCTTGAATCTCAAAAAGATGGGCCATCACTATGTTGCATATGTTGCTATATATATTAAAATCTTCCTAATGCTAAATTTAACATATAAGAGGAAATTCAGTCCCTAAGTATTGTCAAAGGAGAAAAAATTGTGTTCCTGAACAATGACCATCTGTCAAATGAAACTATACTAAAGTAATATGTGGTAGCCACATGATAGGATCTCATTTACTGAAATTGAACTGGAAAGACTGAATGAATTTCATATAAGTAAGGGCCTCGATTTGACCATGGAGAGACATATAAAAGAGAAAACTCACTCAGCTTGCAGATACATTACTTGTATTTTTCTCATTACCCTACCAAGATATTTAATGAAGAAAAAGAAAGTTGGGGGACAGGGAATCATACAAATGACTCTTCATATATATGAACACATTTATCTAATTTCTATATAGGTCCTGTAGAAATGTTTTATATGTGATAAGCTGGAAGAAACACCTGTGTCAGGTTCACCATAACACACACAGTAAATTCAAAAATGTAAAAAAAAGTCTTTGAAACTGATAGGACCACACTAAGTCTCTTCCCATTTCAATGGTCCCATATATAGTCTGATTTTTACCCCTTCAGTTTTTCTTTCAGGCTCTATAAGCCAAATAATTTAGGTGAATTTTGTGCCCTCTGTATGCCAAATCTATTTTGGTCCCTCTGCTATTTAATATTGGCATTTTGCAGAGAGAGTATTTTAAATCTTGATGCTTTTTCCATTTGTATATATAAAACAGACTTGTTTTGTTTCTCCCTTATCCAAATATAAAGATAGTCAAGTAATTTTATTCTTTCTAAATTATTGTTACATAAATGCAGTTATCAAAATTGTTATAGTCCAGGCCAACCAGAAGCAAATTAAAAACAAATTATTTGATATAGCAACTGTCTTACATAATAGTTTTCAATGTATGCTGTATCCATTTAATGTAGCAATTGCAATGCTTTGCCTTATGCATTGGCTCATATTTAGAATTCATGATTGTTGCTCTATTACCCGAAATTTTATTGCAAAAGAATAAAATATTGTTTGATTTCATTTCGTTGACACTATGTTTTGACACCTGCACATGCAAAGCCTACACATTCTTTGGTACTTCTGGTTGAATCACTGACATTTCCTTCAATTCTATCTTTCATAGGCTTTTGTAGTGTCTCCAGTTTATTCAGAATGTTAATTTTGCTGATATGCTTGATATTCATTCTAAAAGGTATACCCACTTATTCTTCACACAGAAATGTCTTCCTTTTTCTGCCTAACATTCAACATCGATTAAAATTGACTTGTTAGGTATTTCTCCTAATACCTAATGTAGATGACAGATTGATGGGTGCCGCAAACCACCATGGCACCTATATAACAAACCATGTATACCTATGTAACAAACCTGCACGTTCTGCACATGTATCCAAGAACTTAAAATATAAAAATAAAAAAAGTGACTTGTTAATGCTGTTCAAAGCACAGTTTGTCCCTCAGGTAAAACTCACAAGTCCTTGATATGCCTTTTATCAACACATCTACTTAGTGTCCAGTATCATGTCTAGCACTATGTAGATGACCAATGAATGTTTGATGAATTAATATACTAACAAATTGATGACTGTTACATCATCAAAAGATAAATTTGGTGAATTTTACCTTTTACTTGTCTGTGACAATCTGATGTAAAAACTTTTATTCAGACTGACCGCTGATCATGTCAGAGGCATCTGTCTCTTGCTCTAGCTTGGAGGGAGAACAGACAGATTCCACCTCCACTTCTGTCTTCCACATATAGCTATCACATCTTGGCTGGGGGCTACACTGCTGATGCTGTCCACAATGCTCTATGTCCTTAGACACAGTAGGGTGGCCCACACAGGTCTAGCCCAATATGCACAATCCTGATGTGTCAGGGAAGCTAAAACTCCAGGAGCTAAAACTTGACCATTGTGGTATAGGAGTTAATGGGCAAGTAGACAAATTCTTCTCCATTTTTGCTCCTTATAAACACTTGTGAGACACAGTTTATATGGTTTCTCAGGGGCATGGTCTCACATATCAGACCATCAATCACCTGCATGGTAGAAGACAACTTGATAATGTATCTTCATGGACTGTCTCTCATTTCTTGATTTGATTTTCTTATTTTTTATCCTTCATTCATGGAACTGTATTATCTCATAAAACAATATACACAAGCTCCATGTCAATGGCTCTGGCTTCTGGAGAACCCAAGCTAAGTGCACCCTTATCAAACTAACCCAAAATTTCCTGTGCCCCTTATTATTTCTAGGTTTTCACATTATAATAGAAATCTATTATACTTCGAATATCCCCTTCATTAAAGCAAAGTTACCATTAAGTAATGCATTTGTACAACATAACTTTTATAGATTCTTCAACTAAGTCACAGAAACTCTAAGATAAAAAGACATGTCTCAATTTTTAAAGTTCCTAGATCAAGAAGAAGAAACATGCAATAATGTAAATAAGATGCCTTACAGAACAATACACAGTAAGATAGAGTGAATGGGATTCCCAAAATCCCCAGCTATTTAAAATAACTAAGATTAAATTTAAATGGAAGAACATGTATCTCATATATATGTATCAAATTAATGTTTTTGGTCTCTCTACTCTCTGACTCAGTGTCTATTTCTGTAATGGTTCTGCCTGCAGGATAGTGAGAAAAGAAAATGAGCATGTGTGCCTCATTCTCTCTTTGAACTATCTGCTGTCAGACAGAGTATTTATGTTATAAACATTAGAAGGACAAAAAAATTTTGTAGGTGAGATAGAACATCGTTTGCACTGAGGCTTGTGAATGGTGTGTAGTCTGCAATAATGGGTGTTTTAGTCTGTTTCCTGTTGCTGTAATGGAATACCTTGGACTGGGTAATTGACAAAGAATAGATGTTTATTTTGCTTACAATATTGGAAGCTAGAAAGTCCAATCAGGTGGTTGCATCTAGTAAAACCCTCATGCTTCTTCATAACATGGAGGAAAAGTGAAAGGAAACAAGAGAAAACTGAGGAAGCCAAAGTGGATTTTATAAGAACAAAATCTCATAACTGGCCTCTCTCAGTCATCTCTTTAATGCCCCATCTCTTAATACTGTTATATTGGCAATTAAATTTTCAACACATAAAGTTTTGGGGAACACATTCAAAGCATAGCATTCCACCCCGGTCTCTAAAATTTACATCATTTCACAGTACAAAATGTATATATTCTATCCTAATAGTCCCAAATTCATAATTCTTTCCAGCACCAACTTAAAAGTGCAAAATCTAGAGTCTCTTCTGAGACTCAAAGCACAATTCATCCTTAGTCCAATTTGCCTCTTTCTAAGAGCCTGTAAATTTTTTTTAAGTTATGTTTTGTCATGTTATGTTCAAAAATATAATGGTGATACTGGCAGAGGGCAGATATTCCCATTCAAAATGGAAAAAGTAGGTAAGAAGAAAGAAGAAACATGTCCAAAGTAAGTCCAAAACTCAACAGGAAAAAAAAATAAGTCTTAAAGCTAGAGAATAATATTTCACCCCATGTGTCCCTTCCTGGACATACTTGGGAGAAAGTTGGTCCCTCGAGGCCTCGGGCAATCTGGGTCTCATGGCTTTTCTGGTTGCACCCCACATGACTGCTCTCCTGGGGAGAAATCAGTTGCCTGAGGCTTTGTTGCATGCTGGCATTGCACACTGGTAGCTCTACAGTTCTTGCGTTCTAGCAGCAGTTCTGCTTGTGTGGCTCCAGTGTGCACTGCCCTGGTGGAGATTCTATACAGTAGCTCCAACCCCATATATCTGCTCTGCATTGCCCTGGTGGTAACTCTCTGTTATGACTTTACCCTGTTACAAGTTTCTGCCTGGGTCTGAGAGCTGTTTGATACATCCTTTGAAATCTAGTTGGATTTTGCATCCTGTACACTTTGAATGCCTTCAGAATTAGCACCTCATGGACAACACAAAGACTTACTATTTGTGGCCTCTGGATTAGTGGAATGAGCCATATCTAGGTTTGCTTCAGCTTTGATGTAGTGATACCAAGGTTTCCAGCTTTAGTGTGTTGGGACAGTGAATCAAGCTGTACCTGGGGCCTCTGGAGCCATAGCTATAGTATTGAAGGAATGCTGCTTCAGGATGCAGGAAGCAGGGACTCAAGGCAGCTCAGGGCAGTGAACTCTTTCTGCTCTCAAACCTTAACATTCTCAGCTTGTGATGTAAAGGGCAACCTCCAAGATTTCTGAAAAGCTTTCTGGGTCTTTCCTCCTGGTGATTAGTACTGATGATAAGCACTTGGCTCCCTTCCAGCCATATTAATCTCTTTAGTAACTGGGCCACATCTCGAGCTCTGTGTTCTGAATATGCCTTTTCACTCTTCACGTGGCCAGGCTACAAATTTTCCAAATCTCTCTACTTTGTTTCCCTTTTAGTTATAAGTTCTGTCATCTCTTTGCTCTCCCAAATGATTAGACGGAGCCAAAGGCTGCCATGCAGCTTCTTGAACACTTTGCTGCTTAGATATTTCTTCCACTAAAAATCCTAGTTCAGCACTCTTAAATTCTTCCTTCCACAAAGTCCTTAGAAATGGACAGAACTTTGCCAGATTTTATAACAAGGATGGTATTTCTTTCAGCTTCCAACAAGATATTTCCCATTTCTATCTGAGACCTCAACAGGATAGTCTTTACTGTTTATATTTCCATCAAAATTTTGATCACAACCACTGAAGCAATTTCTAAAGAGGTTTAGACTTTCCCTTGTCCTCTTGTCTTTTTCTGAGCCCTCAGAAGAAACATCCTTTATGCTCCGCTTATGAAATTCTAGGCTTTTTACAGCCTGCCCTGCAAAATTCTTCCAGCCTCCACCAATTGCTCAGTTCTAAAGTAACTCCCATATTTTCAGGTATTGTTTTGGCACCAACACCACTTCTTGGGACCAACTTTTTGTCTTAGTCTATTTTCTGTTGGAGTAACAAAATACCTGAGACTGGGTCTTTCATAAAGAATAGAGGTTTATTTAGTCCAGTTAGAGGCTGGGAAGTCCAACATTTGGTGTCTGCATCTGGTGAGAGCTCTGTGCCGCTTCATAACATGGCAGAAAAATAGAAGGGATCACATGACAAGAGAAGGAGTAAGAGAAATCTCAGGAAGCCACACTCACTTTTACAACAAACTGCACTTGTGATAACTAACCCCTCCCCGGGAGAATTAATTTATTCTTGTGAGGACTAACTCAGCCCCCAGATGAAAGCATTAATTCATTCATGAGAGCTCTGCCCCCATGACCCAGTCACCCTGTAAGCCCCACCACTTGATACTGTTACATTGGCAATTGAGTTTTCACCACATGGACTTTTAGGGGATACAGTCAAATCCTAGCAATGGGCTTGTAACTACACTTTCCGCCATGTAACTTCCTAGTTCTTTTCACCAGTGAGGCAAAGTGTAATTGTGAGTCCCTTGATTCTGAGTTCAGCCAAGTTATGTGCTTGACAAAAGGGATGTCAGCAGACGTGATCCATGTATAGGATTAAAAAAGCATGTGGTTCCACGCTCACTCTTGTTCTCTAACACTGTTATGATCACCGTATTAGCTCGTATGTGACAAATGAAACACAGGTGTCCCAGTATCCCCTGGTATCCCAGTTGACAGTCTACTAAAATCCAGAAAGATGAGTGAGCCAGATTAAAACCTGAAGAGCTACTCATTCTAAATGGTGAAACACAGCCAGATGAGATAAATAAATGCTCATTGGTTGGCATCATTAATTTTTGCACTGATTTGTTATGTACCATAATTGTGGCAGTAGATAACTGATGCAGAAATGGGTTCCAAAAAAGGAGTGCTACCATACAAAAACATAAAATATGTGGCTTTGGCTTTGAGGTGGATGACAGTAGAAAAGAAATGTTAGTAGAGACTGAAAAAATACTGAGAAAACTGTTAAAACAGCCTTGAAAAAATGATAAGGAAACTTCTAAAGAAGTCTGAAAAAAAAAGCCAACTGTGCTATATCTTTGTAATCATCTATTAAGAATGTTGACCCAGGTAACTCGAGTTTTTTTTTAAAGATTGTTTGGATTTGGGAAGATTTATTTAAGCATAAGGTCTCTGTCACCACTACTTAGCTCTACTGTCGTAGCTAAACTAGTTGTCACTAACATATAAATGAATGAGCATGGCTATGTTCCAATAAAACTTTGTTTAATGATCTGTGGATTGTACTTTCCCAAATTCTGATTTATCTCAAATCATAGAACTTAAGAATAAAAGCACATTGTCAAATAATAGCATTCTGTTACTTTTGGAATGAAGCACTCATATAACATCAATTAAGATAAACATGGAATACAGAGTAAATTTACATTTGAATATTTGTGGGATTCCTTTGTCAGTTATTAAGTGAATGGCACATCTATATTTACAAATTAGGACCCATGATATAATGGCTATAAAGATTTTATGTAGAAATACTCTTGTTCCATGTTGCTCTAACTTATTAAATACAGAGAAAATTACAGTCTCCCTAAATGCATCTTATCCGTATTTTTCCCACAACATTTTATTTTGGAGATTTCTGTCTCCCTAAATGCAATGTATACACCCAAAACCATCTATATACCATAAAACTAAATTATGGGAATTGATATTTCAAAATATACATTGTTGTACATACTGAGAGAGAAAAATTTTTCACCTTAAGAAATAAATACGTGCATAAGAAATAAATAAATCTCCAAATTATTTTGGAGATTTCTGTCTCCCTAAATGGAATGTGTCTCCCCAAAGTATCTATATACCATAAAACTAAACTATGGGAATTGATATTTCAAAGTATACATTTTTGTACATATTGAGACAGAAAAAATTGCTCACCTGAAGAAATAAACATGTATATAAGAGAAAACTACCTAGTTTTGGGGTTACTACAAATTCAAATTCTTCCAACCACAATCTATTCTGTTTCAAGTAGGAAAGCAAGACATCTGCCAGATGTGACGCTCATTGAAATACAATATGTCTTAAAAAGGCCCAAGTTGAACATATTTCATGCCTCTACTTAACACTTTGAACATATATAGTTGTTATAATAATTATTTTAATATATTTATCTGCCAATTCTGTTTTAGCACTGGGTATTATATATGTAATTGCTGCACTAAAAAAAAAAGAAATACAATATGTCATTAATATTGTAATTAGAGGAAACTTCATATAGATACCTGATGTATATTGGTGCCTGAATTGTTTTTTGGTATAAACATAAATTGAATCTTTTTCTGGGTTTTAGTAAAAGTTGGAAAATAAAATTAAAAATGGAGTATGAATAAGATGCTATTGTAGACTAAACTTTTTAATATATTTTGGTTATTAGAATATTTTGCTTTATAAAAATTTGTTTTATATATATTTTTATCCATGTATTTTAAGCAACAAAATCATTCTACTCTTTCTTCTGTCAAAAGTAAGAGAAATTAAAGATTTCTTAGTAGCTATCAACCAATTATTATAACACCTGGATTAGAAATAGAGTTACATATCCAGAGACACATATATTCTATGATCAGCTGACAATTTATCCCCTACTTAGCATCCTATTTATATTGACTAATTTAATATTTAATCATATAATTTAATATTACTTGAGGATCTGCTATGTATTATACAATCTGCTACTGACAAGACAGATTTCTTGAACTCACACAGATTACAATCTACCAGGAAGGATAGATTTTAAACAAATAAATTTGAATGTACATGGCATAAAGGAAAATACCATGTATAATAAAAACATTAGAACAGTCACCAAATTTTTTATGGCCAAGAAAAGAAAGCTCTTCTAAGTATATTACTTTGCTGCCTAGATCTGAGGCATGAGCAGGAATTAGACACTACAAGGGTTGTGTGAACAGAATTTTAAGCAGAGGGAATAATACAATGTAAGGGAACTATGAGAAATAAAAGTTGGTATACTTCAGGTTAAAAGGTCAATGGGGCCAAAGCTTGATAATACAGAAAAATAATGTTAGAAAGTAAGATTGGAAAGTTATATTAAAGTGAATTATTGAGGCTTTGTGATTTTTTAAGAGTTTTAGCTTTCAACCAAGAAAAGATGGACATTCATCAAAGGGTTTTAAAAAGGAAAGAAGTATAATTATCTCCTTATTTAAAAACTGTTAGATATTTTTTGTATGAAAGTATCAAAAGTGAATATTAAGAGATTGCTATTGCCCAGAAGAAAAAGAGTGGTAGTACATGTCCTATTAATGCTGATGCAAGTGAGAGAATTATGGATATTTGAGAATTATGTTAAGTGTTACAATTAACTGGAATTTCTGGTTTTATTGAAACAGTGAATGATGAGAAAGAGGACATGGACTAGGACAATTTCCAGATTGTTGATATGAGCCACAGCCTATTGCCATTTACTGAAAAAGAAGGCCATAAATTCCATGATACCAAACAAGACTTATTCACTTTCTTTTAGGTATAAAATGAAGTATTCTCACTATCTGGATCTTCTGTTTATACTGTGATATAATAATGTCATAATATAATATATTATGTAATAATACATTTGCAATTTGGCTTTTGAGCCAGTTTCCCGGCAGAAAGCTCCTAAGCCCTTCTAATATCCTGAGTGATAGGGATGATATAAGTATCTTTTGCTATAATATTTGATTTTAGTTTCCAGGTCCTGACATAACAGTTTCTAAGGCTCTTGGAATTTCCAGAGTAATGAGAGTATCTTTTGCATGCTATTAAGATGACTGGTGGCTCGGTGTTCCTCTGTAGCTTTAGAATGGGGGCTTTTCACCAGAAAGATCAAGACATGGCTAGAGGTTTGGAACTTGTGGCCCCAGCCCTAGGCCACTGGAGAGGGGAGAGTGGCTAGACATTGAGTCAATCACCAGTGGCCAATGCTTTTATCAATAATGCCTACATAATGGAGCCTTGATAAAAACTCTGAACAATGAGGTTTGAGGAGCTTCTGGGTTGGTGAACCCTATCGTCAAAGCTCTTGTGCTCAGGACCTTTTTGGACCTCGCTCTATGTACCTTTTCATCTGTTGTTCATTTGCGTATTTTTGTTGTATCCTTTAAAATAAAGTGGTAACAGTAAGTAAATTGTTTTTCCTGAGTTCTGTGAGTTGCCGAATCATTAAACATGAAGAGGGGTTGTGAGGATCTCTGATTTATACCAGTCAGTTGGAAATACAGAAGGTTTGGGAATGAGCCCTTCATCAGGGCGGTCTCGTGCTACCTCCAGGTAGTTAGTGTCAGAACAGAATTTAATTGTTAGACTTCTACTTGGTGTCTGGAGAGTTGGCGAATTGGTCACTGATGTGAAGAAACCTCCACACATCAGGCATCAGAAGTATTCTGTGGGTAGAAACATCATAGTACCTACACATACTGAACCCACATGTAACAGAGAATGCCCTACTCTTTCTTTGGGTCTGAAGCAGTGTGCCATTGTTGTAATCCACCAAATATATCAGCTTCACAAAGAATGGTGTTCTCAGTTGTGGATGGGCCCTCTGAGTCATAACAGTGGTAAATGATGACACAAGCATTCCTCTCTGGCTTTTCCCTTATTTGGCTACATTCGAACAGTGCAATCTCAAAAACAGATTGTTTTACTTTTTTTATTTATCAAGACAGAGTGTAGAGATCATGAATGACAATGCTCTAGGTCACTACATACGTGGGATAGAAGAAAATCATCCAGCACTTTACAAATGCAGATTTATCTTTTTATGTCATAAATAGACTGTTAAAGAAAGTATTTTATAAATAGAAATGAAATTCTCAGTGATTCATACTAATGAATAAAGGGCTCAGGAAATTCTGCAATAGTGTTTACCATTAATTCTAAAGAAATGCTTTTCAAGTCATTAACAGTAATTCTTCACAGATGCAAAATAAAATGACTAAATTGTTATATTTAGTAAGAAAAATGCAAATTTTAGATGTTAAAATATCTTAAGAGAGAATATTTCTTTATAAGATTTATGATTTATACTAAATCTTATAAAATACTGTTTATACGAAAACAGTAACTTATTTCATTGCAATTCTACGTTATTTGTTTAATGCCTTCTGGAATGATTATAAAAATCATTTACTGAGACCTTATTAGGTACTGGTTAAGCATTTTACATGTATTAACTTCAATAACACCCATAAATTATGAAGTTGGCATGATCTGCATCACCACTGTACATATGGGAAGCTGACATACTGAGAGTGAGTCTAATTTGTCAAAGGACACCGAGCCAGTAATTTGAGAAGCTTGAATCAGAGCCCAGGCAACCTGAGATAAGCTCCCTATTTACCCATTAAGCCGTACACAACAGGGAACTCAGACCTCATATTCATGATCAGAATAAATCCAAATTTTTTAAATATGAAAATTAATTACATCTGTTCCTCCTCACCAATACAATAGGAATCTGGCATACTATAAATATTATCTTTAGAAGGTGCTTCAGAATGCATCATCATTGTATTGGTTGTGAGTTTATGCACTTTGCCTCATTGTCTGTCGATGCGTTCCCATTGTTTTTAACAAATCATTCTCCATTTTGTATGGTTCCTTTTAATGATGCTTTTCTAGACTTTGTGTTGCTGCTCCCCAATACCACCCTCAGTTTCAATTATTTTCTAAGAGAACTCACAGAATTCAGCAAAACTGCTATACTCATGATTACGGCTTATTAGAGCAGAAGAATACAAATTCAACTCAGCAAAGGAACAAGGTACAGAGAACAGAATCCAGGAGAGACAAGACACAAGCTTCCAGTTTTTCTCTCTCAGTGGAGCTGCAGGGACAGCACTTAATTCTCCAAGCAATAATGTGTAATAATATGTATGAAGTATTGCCAACCAGGGAAGCTCAGCAGAGTTGGTATCCTGTAGTTCTATTGAGGGTCAGTCACACAGGCATGGAGCAACCTTTTGGTTGACTTTAGTTATGCAAACTTCAGCCCCTCCAGATATAGATACATCAAGCTGATACAGCCTGGCTCAAGGTCCTCACCATAAATCTCATATTTTGCTTAAATGGTCTGGTGTGGCCTAAGGCCCCAGGTGTACAAAACACTTTTATTTGATATTCCAAGGTCTTAAAGGTTATCTCCCAGGAGCCTGCCAACAATCAGTTATTTGGAATGTATAGTGTTTGAACACCTAAAACATGCTGAGTTTATCCTTTCCTGCACAGAATATCTGCTTCATTCTTTTCTACTTGCTTGGCTCTCTAGATACCCACAGCATTTCATGCCTCCTCTGATTCTTTTAAATAATAATTGCAAGAAGACTTCCCCTCTACTGTTGCTTCAGTTCTTATTCAGAGAACCTCAAGAGCTGTATAACTGTATAATTATCACTTTTTTAGAATAGTATGGCTATGAAATCAAGAAAAAAGTGTCACTTTGCAAAAATAACGAAAAACTATAAACAAATACGCCATTATAATTTGAATCACATTTGTAAAACTTCTAGATATTCATGCTAACTCCACCACATCTTTTTGTAAATACACGACTTATTGCCTTTAATTTGTCTTGTACTTTCAAAAACTGGAAAAACATTGCTCACATAATTTTTTTTATTTTTTAAGTTGAAGTATTTATAGTGATGTTATTTGCTTTTATATTGTGATAAAATATATGAAATATCAAATTTACCATTTTAACTATTTTTGAAATACAATTCAGTGGCAAAAACATTTTTGTTTTCCAAGCACATGGTACAGACTAGTCTACTTTCTGCCTTTATAAATTTTACTCTAGGTACATTATACAAGTGGGATTATGCAATTCCAATTATTGGGAAAAAATTCCCAATTTTTATCTTGTGTCAGTACTATTTAACTTAAGATTATGTTCTCAAGGTGTATCCATGCTGTAGCTTGTATCAGAATTTAAGAGTGAATAACATTCAAATATGCATATATATATATAGATAGATAGATAAATGGATATATAGATGAAAGGATAAACAAAATGTACTATACATATTTTTTCTTCGTTTTGTTTATATATATATATATATTTCTTTGTTTTGTTTATCCATTCATCTGTTGATGGACAGACATTTGGGTTGCTTCCACATTTTTGCTCTTATGAATAAAGTTGCTATAGACATTGGTGTTTAGAGATCTGTTCAAGTTTCTGCTTTGAATTCTTCGGAGTGTACGTGTAAGAATGGAATTGCTTGGTCACATGGTAATAAAGTTTAGTTTTTTGAGAAACCACGACAACATTTTCTAGAGTGGCTGCACTATTTTACATTCCAACCATTAATGCACAAGTGTTTCAATTTCTCTACCTCCTGACCAATACTTGTTATTTTCTATTTTCATGATAAGAGCTTTCCTAATGGCTGTAAAGTGATACCTCCCTATGAATTTGATTTGCATTTCCCAATAAGCGATTTTGAGCATATTCTCATATGTCTACTTGCTTTTAGTGTATCCTCTGTGGAGACATGTCTATGCAAATTATTTGCCCAATTTTTAATTGAGTTGTATTTTTTTGTTGAGGTGTCAATGTTCTTTACATATTCTGGTTACTAATCCCTTACCAGATATGTGATTTGGAAATATCTTCTTCCATTCCATGGGTTGCCTTCTCACTTTCTTGATAGTGTTCTTTAATGCTCAACATTTATAAATTTTGATGAAGTCCAATTGCTATGGTTTGAATATGTTCCCCCAAGAGCAGGGGTTGGTAACTTAATCCCCAATGCAACAGGGTTTGAAGGTTGGGCCTAATGAGAGGTGTTTAGGTGATGAGGGCTTCACTCTCATAAATGGATTAATGCCAGTTATAAAAGAGTTTAAGGCTTCAAGTTTGATCTCTTGCTCTTTCTTGCCCTTTCTTTGTCCTTCCACCATGGGAGTGTGTCCAGAGTTGGCTCCTTCCAGTGGGTCATGGTCTCACTGACCTCAAGAATGAAGCCACGGACCTTCCCAGTGAGTGTTAACAGCTCTTAAAGGTGGCATGCACCCAAAGAGTGAGCAGCAGCAGGATTTATTGTGAAGAGCGAAATAACAAAGCTTCCACAGCGTGGAAGGGGACCCGAGCACGTTGCCACTGCTGGATGGTGTGGCCGGTTTTTATTCCCTTATTTGTCCCCCTCCCATGTTCTGTTTTTGTCCTATCAGAGTGCCCCTTTTTCAATCCTCCCTGTGATTGGCTAGTTTCAGGATCCTGCTGATTGGTGCATTTTACAGAGCGCTGATTCGAGCATTTTACAGAGTGCTGATCTGTGCATTTTACAATCCTCTTGCTAGCTACAGAGCGCTGATTGCTGAGTTTTTACAGAGCACTGATTCGTGCATTTTACAATCCTCTTACTAAGAAAATTCTCCAAGTCCCCACTAGACCCAGGAGGTCCACCTGGCTTCACCTCTCAGGATGACACAGCAATATGGTCCTCAAAAGATGCCAGCCCCTTGGTTTTGGGACTTCCCAGTCTTTAGAATCATGAATCAATACATTTCTGTTTCTTATAAGTTACCCAGTATCAGGTATTATGTTACAGCAGCACCGAATGAACTAAGACATCTATTTTTTTCTTGTTTGCCTGTGCCCTTTGTGTCAAATAAATTATTGCCATCTCTATTGTCATGAAGCTTTTCTCTGTTTTCTTCTAAGAGTAGAAAATGCAGAATCTGAGTAGCTTTGGACTTCTAAAAATTAATACAGAATATAAATTAAGTCTTTTCAACATTTTAGGGATAAGTGATTAGCAACTATAAATATATATGAAAACACATTTGTAAGTATGAGAAAGAGTAAAATACATATTTATATAGTATAAAAAGTATATAGAGAGTTTATTAGGTGTACTCACATAATTATATTTGTAGAATATGATATGTCCTTATATACACCCCCTTTCAAAGCCTACGGGAAGATATGTTTCATTAAGTGAGAATGGAAAAAAAAAGAAGGTAGAAGACATGGTATTCAGGAAACATGGAAAATAGTGAAGGGAATTCATAGGATGGTGGTGGGGGAACTCCCAGGATGAAAGCAAAGCAAGTAGCCATATAAATTTAGAGTGGTAAGGTTAGTGCTTTCAGAAAGTTATCTACAAACATATTAAGGGAACTGATCAAAGAGCTGATGAGATTAAAGACAGTGCAAGAGTGAGCACAATTTTGTCAGAGAGTTTGGGAGACATTGATAATAATTTTGGTAGCCATTTATAACTCAGGAGAAACAACACAAACTCTAGCCCAGGCTGGAGTAGAGTGTGAGAGATCGTAACACACTGCAGCCCTGAACTCCTGTATTCAAGTGCTCTTCCTGCCTCAGCCTCCCTAGTAGTTGGGACCACATTTGCAGCACCACACCTGGCTACATTTTTTAACATTTTTTGGAGACAGAATCTTGCTATGTTGCCCAGGATAGAAAATTTTTTTCTTTAAGCCTTAAAGAAGTATGTGAGATTTTAAAACCTGTGAATACTTTGCTTTTAATTTGACGTGAAAAGTCCATCATACTTTTCTGACTTGCAACATCTGAAAAAGTTTTTTTTTACTTGTTTTAGTGGGTTTGCCCCCAAACAGCCCTGATCTTGCTAGTTATTATTTAAATATGCCTTTTAACACTAAATTAAAACCAATGGTGGTAGTAGACTTGAGTTTTACTTATATCGAATTATGTAATACTATTTCAGCATATGTGTCTATAACTACTGAATTTAGGTGATTTATATACTTTTGTGTATTATAGTTTTAAATATTCATCTTGAACCATATTCTAACATTTAAAAAGAATATTCAAATTTTCAAAATCCAAAATTTGTTCATATTGCCTCATTTAATATTATTTTAATACTTATTATTAGGTTATCCCTTCTTCAATTTTTAGAAGAAAAGAAAATCCTAAAATATTGGTGGTGGGTATAACCCAGAAGAAAGATACCAAATTTCCCAGAGAGATATTACTTAATGACATCACTTTTTACTTTGTAATAAATTATTTTTCAAATCAATTCTAAATCTTCTATATAAGCAGATTCTGTGGTATTTAATTCTTTTCCTGATGTCAGGATTTGAAACAAAGTAAACAGTAAGGAAAAGTCAGTTTAAAAAAAATTGGTTAACTTTTTGGTACCTAATGACTATCGAGTTATTTGTAATATTAATTGTACAAACATGTTAAAACAATCATCCAATGATCCAAGGATTTGTTAGTATGCCTGGATTAATACATGCAATTGAAGACTGAAACATTTGCATTTGCTTAATTTTACAAATTAGAAAATATTATAGAAATGTTGTTGGAAACAGAAATATTCTTGACATTCCTATTTAGAAATTAAGATTTCTCACCTTGATTACTTTGACTCAGAAATAGAAGATGATTAATAAATTTGTTTCAACCTCAAAATCTTCAAAGTAGCAACTATTTCTACGTTCTTGAATTGATCACAGAAAATTTAGTTTATGTTTTTACTAATTTTTTTCAGTAAGATAGATTATTGGATTTATAAGTCATAGTCATCAGGAAACTTTCATTTCTAAGAGTAAATTTGTGAAAGAAACATAATCTCTATTTCTGCTATAACAATATGCAAGAATGTGAAGTGTAAGTCCCCTCTTCTACTATCTGCAGTTTGGCAGGAACAAAATAAAGATACTGAGTATTGGTCAGCAGGGTGTGTTTGCCATTGTGCATATTCAACAGCTAAGAAAGTCATTTTTAGGCCTAACTGAATGCTGTAGATTTCCTATAAGAAAAATACTTTGGATAGGATCCCAAATAACCAAGTCATGGAATAGGGAAATTTACAAAATAATATGTATGACCAGTAACATACATCTTAAGGGAAAAGAAAACTGGAAATAAAAAGAGCTTAATGTACTTAAGAGACTTGAAAGGGATGAATGCTACTACTGCTATTTCTATTTTCTTAAAGTAACAATGGTCTATTCAAGCTTTAATGGGTGGTTTGAGAAGTGAAGTACGTTCACTTGTGAAGGGAAGTCCTTCCTCCCTTAATTTTTCTTGTTAGCTCAAAGACTCACTGCAAGATTTCATTTCATAACCCTGAGTAGCTCAATCTCTGAAAATGTTGGTCATTTCTAACACATTCTGTTTCTTAAATGAGTATGAGAGGATTGGAAACAGTGAGAATTTTGATTATAAAATTATTTATCTAGTGCATAAGACTGTGTTGTAAAAATTCCGGTATTTAGAGTGATTCAATGTGAGAATATTTGGATCACATATAGGCAAACATTTGCTTTAGTTTAGTTTTACTAAAGATCATTAATACTGTCAGGAATATCAAATAGTAAGGGCAATCCAAGGACAGAAATAAAATCTCCAGGCTGATGATCATAAAGTTACGGTGCTACCCTTTCCAAAATAAATTGCAACACCTGTGTGTATCAATGGGCGAGAGAAATCAATACATGTTAGCATTCTCAGTGGGAAACAAGGTTTTGCTACTATTTATCTGTGAACACATATTGTATAATCATCAGTCATGGGACTGCTTCCTAATATATGTATGCTGGAGGTTTGGCTCTGTATCTGCATTTTCGAATTAGTCCCAGTGTGACAGAAAATCCCTGTAATTTGGGGGTAAGAAGCAAACAAACGCAGGTAGGGTAAACATTACTGGAATAAAAATATATCTCTTCCCCCAATGCTGAAAAAAATTAACATGCAACATTTAAAGTACCCTGTACACTTGCCTATTGTGGTTATTTTTCTTTTTAACATCTATTGGGCGGTGTGGATGAGCAACAGTACCTGCAACTGTAGAGATATTCAAATCCTCACAGCTGTCAGTAAAGCCTACACTAATGTGTCCTGAAAGAGTGATTAATAGGTTTTGACAATATCATTGCATTGCATATTTAATCAGATTATACATCTGTTAGAAATGGTTTGCTTCTAACATCTGCAGTCAAAATCCACAATCGGTATTCAGATCATTTCCTCAGCAGACACATGAAACGACTATGTCAGTGTTCCTGGTGACAAGTTAAAACTGCATGCCAGAAAAAGATGAATCATGACATTTTCTTCATTTGTTTAGTTTTTTCCCAACATTTCCTAGAGGTTTATCTGTTCTTAAATTAATGCTCATTAACAAGAAGGAAGACAAATATATACATATAAGTTATTATATATACATACACACACACAGGCACACACACACATATGTACATATATATAATTGTAAACTATAATCTCAAGCAAGACACACACAGAGGCTTGATGCCATCCTAAAGGTGATACTACTTAGTTATAATTTCAAAACATATTTCAAGTGATAATGCTAGTCTAAGAAGACAGGTATTATGAGACAGATTTTCACATTATAAAGTTCAATATGACAACTTGTATTTTATTGTGATTGTTATATAAAATATGGAAGAAAGTTATTCAATTACCCAAGTAAGATTTAGACTTAAATCCTATTTTCCTCTCAGTATTTATTCATTTCCTATATGTAGTTGGAAAATATCCCATTTACAAAAGACACCATCTCAACGCTAGTCATTTTATCTTAGTTCCAAAAGACACCTTGACATAAACAAGTGTCTTCCTCTATCTTCCACAACCTTGTTTCCAGCATTCCAAAAGGCAAGCCACAAATCCTTCCTATATGCTATTATAAACATCCACTCTTCAAAATCTGCAATCTGCTTAGAAATGACCAGTGTAATAAAACTTCCCTTGACAAAGTTATCAATGGCAACTACTTAAAAACTCAAAAGATCACTTTCTAGACCTTATCTTACTTGATCTCACTTGTACAGTTTGGCAATGCTACCTCCATTCTCAACACTCTGTCCACATTTTTTCTCTCTGTGATCTATGAATGCCTTGTTTTCTTTCAAGCTCTGGACATTTCTTCTTAGTTTGGAGACATTCTCTTCCTCTGACTTTCTTAATTATGACATTCTAAGTGCTTTCATTAATCGTCTTTTCAGTTATGAATGAGGCTGTTCAAATTTAAAATTTTTCATTCCCTTTCTCTTTTCTCTGTCTTTGAATCTGATTGCATATATGCTAGAATTTATACCCTAAGGCCATTGAAGTTCTTTTCATTGATTTTATTCTCTTTTTTTCTGTATCTTTCATATTAGATAGTCTCTATTGTCATATTTTCAAATTTTGTGATCCTTTCTTCTCCAATGGCTAATCATCTGTTAATTCCATCAAGTGAAAATTTCAAATCCTGTATTTTATTCTTTATGTGTAGAAGTTCTATTTCTCTTTTTAAAATGCATCTCCCATTTTTGTCTTTTCAATATTCATACATTTCTTTATATTGCATGCATTTCTTATACTTCTATAATGTATAGAATAGCCCCCTTTAAAGTCCATGTTGATATTCTACCACCTGTATAATTCCCTGTTTTTTAAATCAATTTTTTCCTTTGATTTATGGGTTACATTTTTTCTAGTTCTCCGTATGTGTGGTAAACTTTGATTAGATACCAGACATTCACAATTTACTCTCTTGAGGGATGGATATTATACTACTATAAAAGGTGTTGGATTTTGTATTTTGTACCAGTTACATTACTTGTGGCTGAACTAGATTCATTTGAGACATTCTTTTAAGTTTTGAAAGGATAGTCTCAGAGTATCATTTTCTACAGTTCTGGCTAGCTCCACTCTTAAGGCACAACACCTTGAGATCTGCATTGAAAGCTCAACTGTTCTACAAGATCTTTTCTCTTTAGCAGGTTTCCACCTGGAAACCATTTCTGTGAAATAGTGTAGTGTAGATGAAATGGGGTCATGATTATTTCTATATTCTTTTTTTATTATTATACTTTAAGTTCTAAGGTACATGTGCACAACGTGCAGGTTTGTTACATATGTATACATGTGCCATGTTGGTGTGCTGCACCCATTAACTCTTCATTTACACTAGGTATATCTCCTAATGCTATCCCTCCTGCTTCCCCTCATCCCATGACAGGCCCCAGTGTGAGATGTCCCCCTTCCTGTGTCCAAGTGTTCTCATTGTTCAATTCCCATCTATGAGTGAGAAAATGCGGTGTTTTGTTTTTTGTCCTTGCAATAGTTTGCTGAGAATGATGGTTTCCAGCTTCATCCATGTCCCTACAAAGGACATGAACTCATCCTTTTTAACGGATACATAGTATTCCATGACATATATGTGCCACATCTTCTTAATCCAGTCTATCATTGATGGACATTTGGGTTGGTTCCAAGTCTTTGCTATTGTGAATAGTAATGCAATAAACATATGTGTACATGTGTCTTTATAGCAGCATGATTTATAATCCTTTGGTTATATACCCAGTAATGGGATGGCTGGGCCAAATGGTATTTCTAGTTCTAGATCCCTGAGGAATTGCCACACTGACTTCCACAATGGTTGAACTAGTTTACACTCCCAACAACAGTGTAAAAGTGCTTCTATTTCTCCACATCCTCTCCAGCACCTGTTGTTTCCTGACTTTTTAATGATCACCATTCTAACTGGTGTGAGAGGGTATCTCATTGTGGTTTTGATTTGCATTTCTGTGATGGCCAGTGGTGATGAGCATTTTTCATGTGTCTGTTGACTGCATAAAAGTCTTCTTTTGAGAAGTGTCTGTTCATATCCTTCACCCACTTTTTGATGGGGTTGTTTGTTTTTTTTCTTGTAAATTTGTTTGAGTTCTTTGTAGATTCTAGATATTAGCCCTTTGTCAGATGAGTAGATTGCAAAAATTTTCTCCCATTCGGTAGGTTGTCTGTTCATTCTGATGGTAGTGCAGAAGTCTGTTCACTTTTGCTGTGCAGAAGCTCTTTTGTTTAATTAGATCCCATTTGTCAATTTTGGCTTTTGTTGCCATTGCTTTTGGTGTTTTAGACGTGAAGTCCTTGCCCATGCTTATGTCCTGAATGGTATAGCCTAGGTTTTCTTCTAGGGTTTTTTATGGTTTTAGGTCTAATTTAAGTCTTCAATACATCTTGAATTAATTTTTGTATAAGGTGTAAGGAAAGGATCCAATTTCAGCTTTCTACATGTGGCTAGCCAGTATTCCCAGCACCATTTATTAAGGAATCCTTTCCCCATTTCTTGTTTTTGTCAGGTTTGTCAAAGATCAGATGGTTGTAGATGTGTGGTATTATTTCTGAGAGCTCTGTTTTGTTCCATTGGTCTATGTCTCTGTTTTGGTACCAGTACCATGCTGTTTTGGCTACTGTAGCCTTGTAGCATAGTTTGAAGTCACAACAAAAAAAGAGAATTTTAGACCAATATCCCTGATGAACATCGATGCAAAAATCCTCAATAAAATACTGGCAAACTGAATCCAACAGCACATCAAAAAGCTTATCCACCATGATCAAGTGGGCTTCATCCCTGGGATGTAAGGCTGGTTCAACATACACAAATCAATAAACATAATCCAGCATATAAACACAACCAATGACAAAAACTGCATGATTATCTCAATAGTTGCAGAAAAGGCCTTTGACAAAATTCAACAACCCTTCATGCTAAAAACTCTCAATAAATTAGGTATTGATGGGATGTATCTCAAAATAATAAGAGATATCTATGACAAACCCACAGCCAATATCACACTGAATGGGCAAAAACTGGAAGCATTCCATTTGAAAACTGGCACAAGACAGGGATGTCCTCTCTCACCACTCCCATTCAACACAGTGTTGGAAGTTCTGGCCAGGGCAATCAGGCAGGAGAAAGAAATAAAGGGTATTCACTTAAGAAAAGAGGAAATCAAATTGTCCCTGTTTGCAGATGACATGATTGTATATTTAGAAAACCCCATCATCTCAGCCCAAAATCTCCTTAAGCTGATAAGCAACTTCAGCAAAATCTCAGGATACAAAATCAATGTGCAAAAATCACAAGCACTCTTATACACCAATACAAGACAAACAGAGAGCTAAATCATGAGTGAACTCCCATTCACAATTGCTTCAAAGAGAATAAAATACCTAGGAATTTACAAGGGATGTGAAGGACCTCTTCAAGGAGAACAACAAACCACTGCTCAAAAAAATAAAAGAGGACACAAACAAATGGAAGAACATTCCATGCTCATGGATAGGAAGAATCAATATCGTGAAAATGGCCATAATGCCCAAGGTAATTTATAGATTCAATGCCATCTCCATCAAGCTACCAATGACTTTCTTCACAGAATTGGAAAAAAACAGCTTTAAAGTTCATATGGAACCAAAAAAGAGCCCGCATTGCCAAGTCAATCCTAAGGCAAAAGGACAAAGCTGGAGGCATCACGCTACCTGACTTCAAACTATACTACAAGATTATTTCTATATTGTATTACTTGGCACCTTTAATTAAAAGGACCACAGCTCTGAAGGGGCACATTTGCCATAAACCACATATTCATAAATGGTCAGACCTGCTTCTGCACATTCTATTATATTCTACTCATTCATTTGTTTGTCTCTCAAAATAGTGAAGGTTTATTCCTGTATCTTCATAACTGATAATATGACACTTCTCATCTTTGTCTTTTATTTTCAACATTATCTGAAAGACTCTGTCTTTCTATATATAGTTTTTAAATTAATTTTTAATTACATATAAACTATTGTTATTGTATTTATATTAAATTTAGGAGAACTTTAAAACTTACTGAATTTTCCAATTCATGCATAAATTTTATTCCTCTGATTATTTGGGTACAATTTAAGTTCTCCCAATATTTATTTCACAGATACATTCCCAAGTACTTTGCTACTTTGCATTTCTGGGCTTTTCTTAGCAGAACATGAAATAGGCTCTATAAAGCCTACAGGAAAGAGTCTGCACCAATATTTACTAGTTAGTGTATGAGAGGTAGTGCTAAACAGTCCATTGATCTTCAGATTGTTCCCCTAGGTGCTTCCTCTGAAAGGGGAGGGAATAACTTGTGGAGATCTTATTACTAGTCTCCCTTCCTGCTGCAATTATTGCCATCCTGATTTTATTAGAGCAACCATTTACACATCAGCTTCCACATAAAAATCTTTTGAAACAAGACTATTTTAAAATTCCTCAGTAACATATGGTTTTTTAGTTTTGCAGTTCAGTTAACCTGAATTTGAATTCTAGTTGTTTTATTTACTATTATTGTGATGCAGAGCCACGCACTTTGCCCTTTTAAACTTTTGTTTGTTCGTATATCAAATGGGTACAGTATAAAGTACTGGCAAATTTGATGTATTAAAAATATGAAAGTATATGACATGTGACAGATACTCAGTGAATGGTAGCTGCTATATTTTTATAATGTTATATATAGCAGGTACACTAGAAATCACCAATAGTAACATATTCACTATATAGCTGAAAAACTGAAGCTCATTCATAAACTCATTCAACAAGTATTTATGAGTTACTGGTGCTCATGGAGATAAAAAAGTGACAGGGATTGAAGGAGCTATTATGAAAATAAAACTCAGAGAAGAACTTTAGAAACAGTAAATATATATTTTAGCTGAGACTTCAATGAAATGCTACAGAGGCAAGTAGCTGAAGAAAAGTTGGAAACGGAAGCCTACGTGAAAATTAACTGGGTTAAAAAATGAAGTTGATAGATTCAAAAATCAACAAGAAAGCCAGTGGACCAAGAGAGGAGTAAGCTATGCTTTTGGAGAGTGGTATGAAATTAGTTTAGAAACATAAACTGATGGATATAATGACCATAGTCTCAGTTATGTAGGGGGAAGTTACTGGAGAGTTTTCATCAGGGAAGTGAAAAGATTTGATTTAGAATTTGTGTTGAACCAAAGACCATTATAAGTTTCTAGATCACTTTTTAAATGTAATGTATAAAATATATCAATACTTTTGTATTGAACAATGTTTTTTTTGGAAACAGACTGAAAATACAATGATATTCAGTGCAATGGAATGATGCTAAACACTTCCTGAAATCAACATTGTTATCAAAGTCCAAAAATCCCATCCTGTTTGTAAAATTAGTATATTCTCCTTTGCTAGTGTCATACTAAAATTTTTCTAATTTTTAATAATTTGTCTGAAAATATAAGACTAAAATAATTTTAAATTATGTCTTATTTACTCAATAATTTGTGATGTTGATATATATAGGTCTTCCTGTACATATATACTCCTATTTTCTTACTGAGATATCAGTACACTCCATTTATCAATTTAAATTATTTTTGTAACCTCAAACATATTATTATTATTAGTATTAGTATTAGTATTATTATATTTCTTTTGAGAGAGGATCTCGCTCTTTCTCCCAGTCTGGAATGCAGTGGTGTAACCTCAGCTCACTGCACTTGATCTCCTAGGCTCAAGCGATCCTCCCATCTCAGCCTCCTGAATAGCTGGGATTAAAGGTGCATGCCACCATGCCTGGCTAATTTTTGTATTTTTTGTAGCGATGGAGTTTGGTCATGTTGCCCACACTTGTCTTGAGCTTGTAGACTCAAGCATTCTGCATACTTGATCTCAAAAAGTGCTAGAATTACAGGCATGAGCCACTGTGACCAGCTTAAACATATTATTTTAATTGAAATAAAATTATTTGGATGAATCTATACTGATAATATATAGCAATCTAATTGGTAAAAATCCCATAATGGACATTATATGGACATCCTATAACTAACATTGTTTATTGGTTTCTGTGCTAACTAAATTGCTGCCCAGTTTCACACAGTTACATAACCTTCATCTCAGTCTCTTTTCAATAGAATAGGTTAATGACAATATCTAGCTTCAAACATGCATCTTACCAATGACGTATTAGAAGTTACAATGGTAGGCCGGGCGCGGTGACTCATGCCTGTAATCCCAGCACTTTGGGAGGCCGAGGCCGGTGGATCACGAGGTCAGTAGTTAGTTCAAGACCAGCCTGGACAATATGGTGAACCCCTGTCTCCACTAAAAATAGAAAAATTAGACGGGCGTGGTGGCGCGCTCCTGCAGTTCCAGCTACTCTGGAGGCTGAGGCAAAAGAGTCGCTTTGACCTTGGAGGCAGAGGTTGCAGTGAGCCGAGATCGTGCCACTGCTCTTCAGCGTGGGTGACAGAGCGAGACTCCGTCTCAAATAAACAAACAAGCAAAAAGTTACAATGGCAAAATGTGCTTTAAAAACAGTAATCCAAAATGCTTATTAGAGTACAAATATTGACGATAGAGCCGATTCACAGCATGCCCTAATTTTGTAATTAACAATGAATCAAAAGAAGCTATTAAGCTTCTGTGGCATGTCTATTCTTAATAAACCTCATGCTGCTTAATGCTCAAAATTCTATTGTCCTCTTAATATGTTTATAGATTTTTATAGAATCAAATATAATAGTATGTTTGAGGGATAAGTATTTTCATAAGCATTTATAAAGAATTATTTCAACATTTACCTCTCCTTCTTGCCCATTATAACTGTTTAACTTTCTGACTTTCTTGCATTTTTTATAGAACAAAAATATTGTACAGTAATCATGGAACAATTTCAATGTGTATCTTCCTTCTCAATATGCTGATCTATTCAATATATGTTCAAATTATCTAGGTTTTTGTTCACAGACATATCTGATCAATGTTTAATTTTGGCAAACTTCATTAGTTTTTCATTGTACTGACATTTTTGTTAGAAACATATGCATTTCCAAGGTAAGCATTTTCAATCTTGTAATAAAAATACTGCTTTGTTAAATTCATTCTATCATTTATTGAAATACAAATGCTGACACCTCATAATGCAGTAACATTTTCTTGCTAAGAAAACGGTAGATATTTTGTTTAAAACATATTTTGTTAAAGTGGCATACTTTAAAACAAGGAAAAAAGATTATGCCCATTTCATTGTCCACTAAATTAGGGAAAAGAGATAACTCCAGATATATGCCATGCTTTAAATTGGTACATTCTTACACTGTTGGTGGCTTTCACAAACATTACAAGAACAGAAAGCAATGTGAAATGCACAGAAATAAACATATATGTCGCCTTATTTTTTAACAGAGGAGTTCTACTCTCAGAAATATACGTTAAAAGAATAACTTCTCCAAAACCAAAACAAAAAGAAAAAGACAGAAACAAGAACTTTCACTTATAAAAATACACATGTGGCTTTTTTTTTTTTACCTTTAATTTAAAAACCTGAAAAGGAATACTATGGTACACTTTAGATGTCACTAGTCAGCCACTATACTTTGTGATTAGATTATTTAGTAACTGATTTTTAAATAATATAGTACTAAAGGAAAAGTAGTTAAAACAAAAAAGGCATGTGCAAATGAGCTCAAATAACTTCAATGGAGCAGTTACATAGATTAAGATTGGATAGCAATATACAAAGCTAGAAATAGATGTATTAAATTGAAAACATTATGGTTGTTTTAAGTTATATGTTTAAAATTCTTATTAATATTTTGATACGGTATTATTTTTTAGTGGTTAAATAGGGTTTTTATGGAAATGCTGTGAACATACTCATTCATGGGAGTAATTTCTATGCTGTATATTTTATTTTATTTATTTATTTTTTTAAGATAGAGTCTCTCTCTGTTGCCCAGGCTGGAGTGCAGTGGCACGATCTCTGCTCACTGCAACCTCGGCCTCCAGAGGTCAAGCAATTCTCCTGCCTCAGCCTCCTAAGTAGCTAAGATTACAGGCATGTGCCACTATGCCTGGCCACTTTTTGTATTTTTAGTAGAGATGGGGTTTTGCCATGTTGGCCAGGATATTCTAACAAGAGAGTGACATAACTACATATCATAAAAAAAATTATTGCTATAGTCACAGTACAAAAATTACAAATTATTCAAATCAAATTAATATAAAATATATTTCATGTTATAGTTTTCATATTTCAGAAAATATTTTAAGTAAAATTATATAATTTAAGGTATAAACTCCATATAAACAGTATTTTTATAAATAACAATAAAACATTACAGTTTTTAATGCACATATTTTCATGTTTTTTCCATTTTGCTGTGTTTGAAGTTGTTCTAAGTTAAACATTCTTTTTTCTAATACCTTTCTATCAAAAAATGATTATAATTTTTATAATATTTTTCACAATAGCCAAGATGTGAAATCAAACATAATGTCTATCTTTGAATTAGTAGATTTAAAAATATGGTATATTCTCTAAAGATAATTTTAATCAGCTACAAAAATGAGGAAATCCTGCCATATGCAACACTATAGATAAACTTTGAAAATGTTAAGTGAAATAAGCCAGTCATAGAGGCCAAATATTGTATGATACCACTTATAAGAGGTACCTAAAATCATTGAATTTATAGAAACCTCTAGACAGTAGAATGTTGGTTGTCTGGGCCTAGGATTAAGGGGGAAATAGGGAGTCACTGTTCAATAGATAGTTTGGCAAGATGAATACATTCTAGAGAGCTGCTGTACTACCTTGTGTCTATAGATACAATACAGCATCGTACAGCTGAAAATTGGTAAGAGGGTAGATCTACACACCCACACACAGATATGCAGATACGCAGAGGATTGGTTATTGGTTGGGTGTTCCATATTGCAGTTGTACGGTTCAGGTGTTCAATTTTTGTACAATATTAAATCTTGCTTGAAATATTTCACACTATAATGAACTAATAATGATTTCATTAATTTTCCTCTCCACAGTACACTTCATATTTTTGATGATTAATATTAGTGCCTTTTTGAATATATAAATATATTTATCATGCTGTGGGTATTATTGATGGAAATTTGTAATAAAAGGCTATTTTTAATAATACTTGTCTTACTTGGAGTCTCCTGCTCTAATTAATATTTGAATATTCCCAACACAAAGCGATAATAAATGTTTGAGGTGATGGATATGCTAATTGCTCTGATTTGATCATTATACATATATACATGTATCCAAAATTCACACTGTACCTTACAAATATGTTATAATTATTATATGTCCATTAAAAACAATAACACTAAAAGCAGAAAAAAAATCAACAGCAACAACTCCAAGATTCACTACCACGACCATTACCACGAACACCACCAATGCCACCTCTTTCCTGCAGCAGATATTGTAGCAAGCCAGTATGTGTATATGTTTCTTAAAACCCTTCCAATAACCATGTATTCAATAATATTATATATATGCCCAAAGAAATGCTACCCCAAAATGAACACTGAAAAACATGGCAGTGGACACCATGAATAATTTCAGACTGCCCTGCAGAATGGAGCAAAGACTAAAGCACTAATTCAAATATTCTACTCTGGCTAGGCTGTTTGTTATAGATTTATTTGTATCTAAAAGTTATTCACGTTGAAATTAGATGATAAACATCCTAAACTAAGAAGATTTCCCTGTTATTCTTTGTGACTCCATGAATTTCATAAAGTGTGATTAAGGGATAAGAAATTCCCAAATTGCTGGTCAATGTGGTGCATACCTGTAGTCCCAGATATTCACAAAGATGAGGCAGGAGGGTTGCTTGATCTCAGAATTCAAGACCAGCCTGTGCTGCTCTAGCACAATCCCATCTCTTAAAAAAAAAAAGAAAGAAAGAAAGAAAGAAAAAGAAAAACAATGATATATCTAAATATTATATGACATATGTATTGTATGACATATGCAAGAATAACATATTAGGTACATTTATTGAAAAGCCACTCTTATTGTTGTAAGAAAAATGTGACTTATTGTAAGAGTATTACATAGTTTGTAAAACATGGTTGGATGTTAGACCTTTGTCAGATGGATAGATCGCAAAAATTTTCTCCCTTTCTGTTGGTTGCCTGCTCACACTGATGACAGTTTCGTTTACTGAGCAGAAGCTATTTAGTTGAATTAGATCTCACTTGTCAATTTCGGCTTTTGTTGCAATTGCTTTTGGTGTTTTAGTCATGAAGTCTTTGCCCATACCTATGTCCTGAATGGTATTGCCTAGGTTTTCTTCTAGGTTTCTTTTTCTTTTTCTTTTTCTTTTTTCTTTTTTTTTTTTTTGAGACGGTGTCTTGCTCTGTCACCCAGGCTGAAATACAGTGGCGTGATCTCTGCTCACTGCAAGCTCTGCCTCCTGGGTCCACGCCATTCTCCTGCCTCAGCCTCCCAAGTAGCTGGGACTACAGGCACCCACCACCACGCCCGGCTAATTTTTTGTATTTTTAGTAGAGACGGGGTTTCTCCGTGTTAGCCAGGATGATCTCGATCTCCTGACCTCGTGATCCGCCCGCCTTGGCCTCCCAAAGTGCTGGGATTACAGGCGTGAGCCACCACGCCCAGCCTCTTCTAGGGTTTTTATGCTTTAGGTTTTGTGTATTAATCTTTAATCCATCTTGAGTTAATTTTTGTATAAGGTGTAAGGAAGGGGGCCAGTTTCTGTTTCTGCATGTGCTAGACAGTTTTCTCAGCACCATTTATTAAATAGAGAATCCTTTCCTCATTGCTTATTGTTGTCACGTTTGTAGAAGATCAGATGGTTGTAGATGTGTGGTGTTATTTCTGAGGCCCCTGTTCTGTTCCTTTCCCTGTGTCCATGTGTTCTCATTTTTCCGCTCCAACTTATGAGTGAGAATATGCCCAGGTCTATATATCTGTTTTGGTACCAGTACCATGCTGTTTTGATTACTGTAGCCTTGGTAGCCTTGTAGTATAGTTTGAAGTCCAGTAGCCTGATGCCTCCAGCTTTGTTCTTTTTATTAGGATTGTCTTGGCTATACGGGGTCTTTTTGGGTTCCATATGAAATTTAAAGTAGTTTTTTCTAGTTCTGTGAAGAAAGTCAATGGTAGCTTGATGGGAATAGCATTGAATTTCTAAATTATTTTCAGCAGTATGGCTATTTTCATGACATTGATTCTTCTTATCCATGAGCATGGAATGTTTTTCCATTTGTTGCTGTCCTCTCTTATTTCCTACAAGGAACATAAACAAACTTACAAGAGAAAAGCAACAACCCCCATTAAAAAGTGGGTGAAGGATATGAACAGACAGTTATCAAAAGAAGAGATTGATGCAGCCAACAGACATGTGCAAAAAAGCTCATCATCACTGGTCATTAGAGAAATGCAAATCAAAACCACAATGAGATATAATCCCACACCAGTTAGAAGGGTGATCATTAAAAAGTCTGGAAACAACAGATGCTGCAGAGGATGTGGAGAAATAGGAATGCTTTTACACTGTTGGTGGGAGTGTAAATTAGTTCAACCATTGTGGAAGACAGTGTGGCGATTCCTCAAAGATCTAGAACCAGAAATACCATTTGACCCAGCAATCCCATTACTGGGTTTACCCAAAGTGTTATAAATCATTGTAATATAAAGACACATGCACACATATGTTTATTGCAGCACTATTCACAATAGCAAAGACTTGGAACCAACACAAAAGTCCATCAGTGGTAGACTGGATAAAGAAAATATGGCACATATACACCCTGGAATACTATGCAGCCGTAAAAAAAGAATGAGTTCATGTCCTTTGCAGGGACATGGATGAAGCTCAAAACCATCATCCTCAGCAAACTAACACAGAAACAGAAAATCAAACACTACATTTTCTCACTCATAAGTGGAAGCTGAAAAATGAGAACACATGGACACAGGGAGGGGAATATCACATATTGGGGCCTGTCAGGGGCTGTGGAGGAATGGGGAGAGAGAGCATTAGGACAAATACCTAATGCATGTGGGACTTAAAACAGGTTGATAGGTGCAGCAAACCACCATGGCACATGTATGCCTATGGAGCAAACCTGCATATTGAGGACATGTATCCCAGAACTCAAAGTAAAATTAAAATATATATATTTTTATAATATATACATAATATATTATATATAATATATATTTCATATATATAAAATATATATATTATATATTATATAAAATATATATATTATATATATTTTATATAATATATATTTCATATATATAATATATATTTTATATATAATATATTATATATTTTATATATATTATATATATTTTTATATATATTCATATATAATTATATATTATATATATTTTATATGTTATATATATTTTATATGTTATATATATAATATATATAATATATAAAGTATATATGATATAAATATATATTTAATATATATTATATATAAAGTATATATGATATAAATATATATTAAATATATATCATATATAATATATATAATATATATTAAATATATATTTATATAATATATATAATATATATTAAATATATATTTATATTATATATCATATATATTATATAAATATATATAATATATATTTATATTATATATCATATATATTATATAAATATATATAATATATATTTATATAATATATACTTTATATATTATATATAATATATTATATATTAAATATATATAATTATATATATATATATATATATTTGGATGGACTGAAGAAATCTATTCTCTACTGATCTTCCAGGAAAGATATCCAAATTTCCACTGTAGTTTTGTGCTGCCAAAATTGTGGCTGCGTCTAGAACTACCAGAAAGCTGTAGAATCAGGAAGTTATCATCATGGCTTTATGTTCCTCTGTCACTACCAGGAAGCCTTGTTCTAAAATGGAAATATGCTGGACAGTTGCTCAGTCCAGAGCTATGCCTTTTCTGCTCCAACGTGCAGCTGCAAAACTAAGGTTAAAACATGCCTCTTGATGCTCTTAAAACCACAGAATGGGCACTAAGACCTCTGAAATAGCAGCTGGGCAGGACAGGGGAGAGGCAACGGAGACAAATGCTGTCACTCCTGCACTTACCAGAGGAAACAACAGAAGCAGCAGATGTTAGGCAGGATTCTACTTTGCAATGTTCTATTTCTGCTTTCCAAATATTTTACAGATGAATCTGATAGGTGAAACTTCAAACATACCTGTAAACTGAGTCATATATATTCTAGCATCAGGCCTCTGTGGCGTAGAAATGTACACTAGGAGAAGGTTGGAATGGATGCTGAGTTGGCAGATGGACAGTATCTGCAAAAGAACGTTGCTGAAAGTTTGCTTGTGATTGTTCCTGTGAGATGGTAGGCTCTGAGATAATTTGTAGGCACAGGGTTGAAAATTTTGTATTTTATGATTACCAAGCATAGAAGGCACCTAACTAGTTTCATCATTTAAGAATCATTATTCACTGTATGACCGTCTCAGCAAACTATGATTAATGGTTTTTATTTTCCTCAAGATATGACAAAATATTGGGTTTTTTTTGCAAGAATCACTTTACTAGACTATACTAAATGGATGTCAAGTATTGGAAATTATGCTATTTAAAAAATTCTAACCCAATGTATGGATCTTTTAAGGGTCCACAGTTTATTCATTCATTACACGAATATTGTTATAGTATTTTATATATTCTATAAATATACATAATCGCAGAATGTAATAAATTACAAGGGAAAGAGAGGAGGATTATAGTACTGTACCTAAGTCATATTTTTCATTTTATGATACACATTAACTTACTTCAGTATCTCTGGAACTGGTATTCAACTTAAATACATTTCATGAAAGCAGCGTTTATGATATAAACGCCTTTGTCTCCATGTCCATAAAGATAGTTATTTTAACAATTATTTTCACCTCATTTGAGCTGTATGCAATACTATGTTATCTGAATTTTTAAATTTAATTGCCACTCAAAATATCTTTTCACATCATCTAGAAATTTGATACATATTCATATTTTAAATGTGATCATGGTTTTATGATTATATATTAAATATCTTAAAGATATACTTGAGAGATATACATTGAACTTTACATACATAAGGAACTATAAATAAATTACATTATATCATGGCTTAGATTTGTTTTAAGTAATTCAATGGAAAAGGAGATAAATTAATGAGGGTAAAAATAATTAATAATTATAGAAGTTGAGTGCAAAACCAGAACCCAAAATGTAAGGCTTTTCTCCCCAAGACAATTTCCTTTGTATTACGTATACTTTGATTATATATTCCTTTGTATACATGTGTATTTAAATTTTTCCATAATAAAAATGTCTTTACAAATTAAAAGTATGATTTGATATTGAAAAACATTCATTGCATTTGCAGAATGAAACCAAATTAAAATAATGATAACCAAAAAGTAAAGCATACGATACAATTGATGTCTATTTAATTATAAAAGTTATCTGAATAAATAAAAAATAAAAACAAATTAATTAAAACAACACGTAAATTTAAAGGATAGAAAATAATTGTGCCATAGTTTAGCTGGTGGTATTTTATTCTTTCCTAGTGGTACCTAAAATAATGGTGTCTTACAGTACATAAAATAAGTATATGGACATCATTTCATTTTGTAATATAGCTTTACAACCTAGTACAATACTAGCTCCTTAGACTAAATTTACCATAATGGGCTATTATAATAAAAATGTAGTGCTAATACTATGTTATTGTTTTATATTTTTAGGCAAACTTATTTTATAGAATCTTTCAACCTCAAAATATATATAATCTGGAACTCTTATCCTCCTTTTACATATATTTTGGGCTGAATTAGAAGCCCAATGACCTGCTAGAGGTTACACAATAAATTTGAATTTGAACTGAGATTGAGACATTTGAACTCAGACTCTTTGGAAGATATTGAAGGATTTTACTTAACTATGTATAACAGGCTTACTCTAGATTTATATTTTCTACATTTTCTAATAGCTTAGTCTATTTTACATTTTTTAACCTTCTTACTATCCCATGAAGTATTGGAATTTCAATTGCTTTGGAAAAAGAAACATGTACCTTGTTTGGTTGTTACAAATTTATTTACATTATTAACATCAGATGTTACCTTAATGTGGTTATAAGTTGAATATACATATTCACTACTAATTTTATTGCTTTAAAAAATCTTATTATAGAGTCTTACTATTTATATGAGAAGCAGAAATGCATGCACCCACTTTATAGATGATACAATTTAAAAGGAACTATTAAAACAGAAAAATGTGGAACAAAGTTAATAAAAATGGTACATAAAAGAAAACTATGTTCTTAACTATACATATGTTATATTTAGTCTATACTAATGTCCCCATAGGAAAACAGATCAATGTCCCGTTTTCATTTACAAAGGACTACCTTTGGGTTTTAAATAAAGTATTTTGAGTTACATCTTCATTCTCCTTTATTAACATTTGTTACTAAATTATTGGTGGTTTTATATATATTGTTTATATTATTTGTATAGCTTTGTGTGCTTTGCTTAATTAACTGACTTTGGGAATGGATATTTAGTTATGCTTTTATATCGTTTGTACATGCTTTAGAAAACTAATTCTATTACTAATTATATCACTTTCTAAAATATTACGAAAGTTACATTATCAGGAAAACTGGGTGGGTATGTGCACAAAATATTCTTTGCTTTGTCACTAGACTAGAACAGGTGCTGTACAGATATGAGAACACATAGGACTGAGAGGGATTCAGGAGATCATACTATTATCCTTACTGTCCTCAAGTAAAGCCACATAACCATTTAAAGTAAATGAATTGAACATGAAATCATGACCAAGACTTGCAGACAATAGAATACATCTCCTGAGTGAAAAAGTTACATTTTTGTGACCCTTACTTTTAACTCATGGAAACTTCCTTTTCTCCTAACCAAATCTCCTACAACATCTCAATTGTATTAATTCTTTCGTGGATTTCAAAAATCATTTATCATTATCTGTTGCAAAATGATCCTTCTTTATAGATGACAATGATTTCTAATCCATTTCTTATTCTCTTCAGTCTAAAGTGATGTTATTTACATTCTTTTGAATCTGTATTTTCTGAAGTTTTAATTTGACTCTTGTCTTTTCACTTTTTTTAGATCTTTACAGAATATAACACAAAGATGAGAAAATTTGGGAAACTTTATATTCTATCACAGTAATGAAATAGTTGCCTTCAATAGACTTTCTAGCCAGATTTTCAGGAAAGGCCATTCAGATTAGATGAGTGTTGATTATTATTATTATTAGATGTTTAGATGATTCCTTTCAAAGTGAATACTGAATGCTAAAATTACATAAAGGCTAAAGTTAAAGACCGCTAAATAACATAATATTATGCCCTTTCAATTTCCCACATCCCCTATATTCTTCACAGCCTCTGGCAACGATTATTCTGTTCTCGATGTGTGTAACTTTTTTGTGCTCCCACATACAAGTGAGAACATGCAATATCTGTCTTTCTTGCCTGGCTTATGTAACTTCATATAATGTCCTCCAGTTCCATCCCTGTTATTGCAAATGACAAGATTTCATTAATTTTTGAAGGCTGGATAATATTCAGTTATGTATATGTACCACATATTCTTTATCGATTAATCCCATGTTGGACAATTGGTTCAATCCACAGCTTGGCTATTGTGATTAGTGCTGCTAAAAGCATGAAAGTTAGATAGAATGGGTAAGATCTGGTATCTGTTAGCACAATAGGGAAACTATCATTAATTTACCATACATTTTAAAGTAAATAAAAGAGAGGAAGTGGATTTTTTCTAACACAAGGATACCCAAATTACCCTGGTTGATCATTACACATTGTATGCTTGTATCAAAACATTACATGTACCCCATAAATATGTGCCATATATGTAACGGCTATATGTACCCATAATAATGAAAAATAAACAACTAAACACAAATAATAATATACTTTACAAAATAAGATTTCACTTTAAATCTTAAATTGGAAGTTTATGATACAGAGAATCAGATTTAGATTCTTAAATTGCCTTTCACCAAAAAAGGATATTTGGATTCCAGACCACTAAGACTCAGCTATAATCTCATTTAATGCAATAATATGGCTAGAAGTTTTGTTGAAATTAAAAATTTAAAAGAAAGGACAGTTACCCAGAGAGGTACTAATAATTCACCTTGAAGCATTGTTCAGTAGAGCAGTGGTTCTTTTGCAGAGTGAATTTTTATTCTTTTACCCCATCAGCAAGGCGATGACCATTGAGAAGCATTATGTGCCTTTAAACCTCTAGATTTTTACATAACATTATGTTCTGTTTGGAAATCAATGCTTTCTTCTCTCTTCCAGTAACTTTTCCTTACTCAGATTCATTTCTTTCAAGAATATAATACATTGTTATTAACTATAATCCCTGTGATGTATGTAGATCTCTTGAAATTTTTCCTTCTGTCTAACTGAAATTTTGTAACCTTTGACCAATATCCTTACCCACAACTTCAGCCCCAGGTAATCATCATTTTACTCTCTGTTTTCATGAGTTTAATAATTGGCTGCTTTTTTAATGGCTGAATAGTATTCTATTGTGTATATATAACACATTATTTTACGTCCATTTTCAGATCTATCTTTGAAGACACATATCTAAAATATTTCTAGATATCCTTTTTGTGGGTTCTGTTTCCTTTATGTTGTTATAATACCTCCCTCTACCTCTCTAATCAACACATTAATTCTTATTAGGTTGGCCTTTATATTTGTCTTTCTTTCTTTCCCTATAATATACAGTTTATGAAGACAATAATCTAGTGTAGCTTGATCATTATTTTTTTCTCTAGTATGCCAAATGCAGTTTTGATATATATATGTAATATACACAGTGCTGGCCAAATGGCCAAATATTTGCTGAAAGAGAGGGGCGCATGTATATATATTAACTTACGAATGAATATTGTATGGTTGGCTCCTGAGAAATGGTGACACACGTGAAAGAAAAAGCAAAAAGAGACAGGGTTTGGCAACAGTGTTGGACTAAATGTTTTGTGCCCCCAAAATTACACACTGATACTGTAATCCCCAATGTGGTGATATTAGGGAGTGGAATCTTTGGGAAGTATTTAGGTCATAAAGGTGGGGCCCTCATAAATGGCTTTTGTGACATTATAAAAAGGTACAAGGAAGCTTTTATTTTCTCTCTCTCTGATCTCTACCATGTGACAATACACTGAGAAGACAGTCATTTGAAAATCAGGAAGTAGGCCCTCCCCAGACGACTGATCTGCCTGGGCCTTGATCTTGGACTTCGTAGCCTCCAGAATTGGAAGAAATAAACTTATGTTGTTTCAGCCAACCCAGTCTACGGTTTTCTGTTTTATCATCCTGAATTGACTAAAACACCGATCAATGAGGCAGATATCAAGACTACAAACCACAGTACATGCAACAATGGAATGAGGCTGTCTTGAGTTAATACACAGCCATTTACCTTATTCAATGCCCTAGCATAACTATGAGCCATAGGCACAAACATTTTTAGACTTCTATATAGTACAATTAAATTCTGTGCTAATATTTTCTAATAGTTGGGTTTTGAAACCAATATTATACACTTTTGTAAGTTTAGAAATAGTTTGGAAAGTTATGGCAAAATTTTAGGCATTGTTTAATACCTGGATACACAGAACAACAAAAAGGACAAAAATGATAATGATCTTTGCATAGAAACATAACATTTTTTAATTCTAAGTCAAAGAGTTTCTTAATGGTATATAGACATCTTGTTTACTGCTTCATCCAAGATAATAACCTAAGTTGCTAGCATTTTAGAGGAGAAATGTGTGGACAAACAAGTCTAAAGCTAAAAACAATAAGAAAGTTTAAATTACTTATGCATGCTAACTGAAATGAATATGGTCTCGAGGCAAATTACATTCTTAAAAATTTAAAGTATCATGCCTAGTCTTTTCTTAATGCTTACTTTAAGATTTGAGGTTTTTGGATGACCATACCTTTTATTACCCTATTACTTTCAATAAAACCATATATTATGTTATGCATTACATGTTTCACTATCATACAAGAGATAATAATAATATATGACTAAAACATTCAAATTCAGAAAGAATACATCTGTACTAAATTATATAATGAGTTTTCCAAGATGCTTCTATTAAAAAAATTTCCTTTTATTATTCCGTTCGGACTTGAGTTAGAATATTTGAAAAAGAATATGAAATAGATTTGACCTTAGTGAGGGGTACGGTGAACTATAATTTTGTTTAAAAATTCAAATTAGTTTCACAGAATGTTTAAGTTTATAATGAGTAAAAATGAGCTAGTAGTTTGGGGAAAATATAGAAGTAAGACATAAATGTGAGGGTTGAATATTGGAAAAAAACTTAAAATATTTTCAGAAGAATATATATATACGCATAATATTTATGCCTTTTTTATATATGGCATAAAATATATCAGTAAGTTTGTTTTTCTTGTTAAAAGTGAGAGAGCTTTATAGTTTAGTGTTATTTGTTATATAATTCCAAGACATTTTGAAGAAAAATAGGATGCAAGATTTTTATCACTAAATTAAAAAAATATTTTTGGTAATGCATGTTAAACAAGAAAAGATTCTTAAAAATTGGCTTTTATGGATTCTAAAGGTCATGCAATATTGTAGGTGCTAGTAAGAATCTGATTGAGCTAAGTTGTATTTTTCACTTATTTATATTTCCCCCACGTTTTCTTTTTTCTGGCTTAAAGCCATTTTTATATTTTATCCTCCTTGCTATCTTTATTCTACCAATATTTCAAAACCAAAACCCAATATTTCTTCTCACCTATGAAATGTTTCTGAGTGTATATACATACATACGTATGTGTATGCATGTGAAACTGATTATGTGTATGTATATATACATATATATATATATATAATCACTCCATATCCTTGACCTTCCAAGAATGGGAGGAACTTCCAAGAATGACATAATTCACAGATGCTCAAATCCCTTAAATAAAATGGCATAGTGTCTGCATGTAATCTATGCATATTCTCTTGTACACTTCAAATTATCTTTAGATTATTTATAATCCCTAATAATGTAAATTCTATGTAAATAATTGTTATATTGTATTTAGAGAATAATGACAGGAAAAAAAGTGGGAATATGTTCATTAAAGATGCAATTTTTACAATATTTTTTATTCGTAGTTGGTTGAACTCACGGATGTGAAATTTATGGTTACCGGCTGGGCGTGGTGGCTCATGCCTGTAATCACAGCCCTTTGGGAGGCCAAGGCGGGCTGATCACTTGAGGTACGCGGTTTGAGACCAGCCTGGCCAACATGGTGAAACCCGTCTCTACTAAAAATACAAAAATTAGTAGGGAGTGGTGGTGGGCACCTGTAATCCCAGCTACTCAGGAGGCTGAGACAGGAGAATTGCTTGAACCTGGGAGGCGGAGGTTGCAGTGAGCGCCACTGCATTCCATCCTGAGCAACAGAGTAAGACTCCGCCCCCCCCCAAAAAAAAAAAAAAAAAAAAGAGAGAGAGATTTATAGTTAGATAGGAGGGCCAACTTTATACTGTATCTACTAACCTGGGTTTTCTTATCACAGAGCTACCATTCTAATGGGAAATAAAAGACTAAGACTTGAAAATAAGTTAACAATATAACTTCAGATAGCGATTAAAATATACAAAACTTAAGCAACGTAATAGGAAAGAATAGAAGAATTGGTTGAGGTAGGAGTGGTTCTGCTTTAGAATCCACAAAACATCATTTGCTAGGGAAATATTTGAGCTGACGACTGAAAAATGAATACGAAATAAGCATTGGAAAAATCAAAGAAATGTAAAGTGCATTACATTTCTGTCTTGTGAAAGGCAGAGAAAAATAATCTGATAAACAGAAAAAGACATAAAGTTAGATGTCTCCCTAGGGTCAAAGAAAACTTATATGAATGAAATTATTGTAAAATGTCCCAAATATTTAATTAATATAATTGTTATTACTATTTATTTCCACATAATTAATGAAACACTACTGATTTCAACTTCAAGACTACAAGGTTTTTGTAGTTTAATAATATATGATAAATATTCATAGTTTAAGTTGTTAACATCCTTAAATCTCTCTAGCAATTTCTCCGATATACACAGAAAAAAAGAAAACATTCCATCTCTGACTTCAAGTGGCTTAAAATGTATCAGAGAAAAAAGATACTTCTATAAATGTATTATCAGTAAAATATTAGATATTATGATAAGAATGAGGTCACATTACCATATACTACTAGCAACTCAGTTATAAAGACTGAAAATGCTGTAATAGTTCTGAGAAGAATTTTGAATTTTGAAATTTTGAATATTTTGAATATTGAAGACTTATTCTGGTTCAATCACATACTGACTTATTTAATTCTAACAATACCTCTATGGGCTAGGTACTATTGCTGATATTTTAAATTTAAAAATTAGGAAACTAAGTTATAGACAGACATTAATAATGTTCCAAGGTTATATAGTTTTAGTTACGAGTTAGAATTGGCTTTAGAAACTTCTTTCTTTCTCTCTCTCTCTCTCTGTCTCTCTCTACAAACACACACACACTAATTTTTTACCTCTCATTCTTGTGATTTCTCTCTCTTCATATACATATATGTAATATTATATATAAAAGATACATTATATATTAAACAGGAAATATTGGATTAAAATGTAAACAAAAATATTCCAAATTAATAGAAATAATAACTTGCATATCCAAGGATCTCAGAAAATCTTAAACTGATCAAGTAAAAAGCCAGTCATACCTATGTACATCACAGACAAGTTGCTTAAGGTAAAAGATAAATAGAAATTCTTAAAAATTTCCAAGAAATAAGATTGAGTGCATGCAATGAAACAACAATACGAATATGACTTTAAAAAATAAAACCAATTGAGAAGAGGATAACTTTTTTAACGTATTAAAAGAGAAAAAGTTTGTCCATCTAAATTTCACATTCTACAAAAATATCCTCCACAAATTAGGTAAAATATAGACAAATTAAACTAAGTAAAAATTGGAATAATTTGTCTCCAGCAGACTCTAGTACATTAAATGCTAAAGGAAGATCTAAACCCAGAGAAAAAATATACTATGTGGAAAGTTACATAATTTTTCAAGGTTTTAAAGCACCAGACATGATAAATTTGTGAGAAAATATGGGAAAACCCACCTAAATTTTATAATCATGTATTTTCTTTAAATGATTACTATGTAAGACAGAAACATGTTAAAGTTTAGCTTTTATAATGTATGTAGAATTAAAATTACAAAATTAGATTTTATAATGTATGTAGAACTAAAATTTCTGACTTCAAGAGTACAAAGTTTTGCAGCATAAATGAAATTATAATACAATATTCTTATAATTTACATGAATATTTACACAGTATTACATCTAATTAGACTGTGAAAAAATAATATTGCAGTTAATGCATTCACTAAACAAATAGAAAACAATAAAACAGCCAAAATGAATTGCCCAACTATATTTTATTAATACAAAAAAGGCAGAAAATGAAAAATAGCAGAAAAATCACCATAAAGCAAAACAAAACAAGACAGTAGTCTTCATCGCAAGAGCATTAGTTTTCTTGAGTGGCTGGGTGGCTTAAAACAACAGAAATTTATTTTCTCATAGTTCTAGACGCTAGAAGTCTGAAATCAAGGTTGTGGTTAAGTTGGAACATTCTGGAGACTGATGGAGAATCTCATCCATGCCTTTCCCCTAGTGTCTGGTATTTGCTAGGAATACTTGGCATTCCTTGGCTTCTTTCCAAAATCTGCGTCCATTGTCATGTGGCATTCTCCTGGTTTTTTTTTTCTGTGTTCCTGTGGCTATTACTGACTTTCTTATAAGGACAACAGACATTGGAATTAGGGCCTATCCTAATCCAGTAGAACTTCATCTTAACTTACACCTGTAAAGGCTTTGTTTCTAATTAAGGTGAAATTTACAAGTGAGGACTGCAGCATATCTTTTAATGTACAGAATGCAACTAATAACTCTATCTATATTAGTAATTACATTAATTATTAATAAACATACAAATTAAAAGGCAGAGATTTTAATATTGGACAAAAACATCACGACTCAAGTGTATCCTGTCTATAATAGTTGTATGCTAAATATTAAAGACTCAAGATGAAAATCAAAGCATGAAATATCATAATTATAAAATATAGTCATATGAAAAATAAAATATCTATAATAATATCAAAAGCAGTAGAGTTCATAACAATCATTATTGTTGGTAAGAAAAAGGAATATTTTGTAAAATGATCAAATCTTAAGACAGTTAAAAAATACATTTGCACATAATAATATATCTTCAAAACATAGAACTGAAAAACTAATAGAATTAAAGGAAGAATAAACAATTCCACAGTCAAGGTTAAAATACATGTAATTGAAATAAAAAATACAAAATAAATCAGCAAGACTATAAACTATTTGAACAGCGTTTTATCCATATTTACCTAATTGATATTTATAGAAGATTAAACCTAACAAATTTAGAGCACCTGTTGTCTCAAGTGTGTAAAGAATTTTACCAGGATATACTATATGCTTGACAAAAAAAAAAAAAACTCTCAATGATTTGAAAAATTGATATTTCATGTAGTCCAAAATAAAATTTAATTAGAAAGCAATAGTGGTAAGATATTTAAAATTTTCACAAATATTTTAAATTATGCCACAGGTTTCTAAAGAAGAAATACATTTAAAATAATAAAAATAAAATAAAAATAAAAAACGAAATGTTGAAATTTATGGGTTCCACCAAAAATTATGGGTTCAAGAATATGTATTGCAACCTGATCTCATAGCAAGAAATATATCTTCAACTGAAAGATACAGCATTTCCACATGGTTATGATATTGTGAAAAAGTGATGGCCATGAGAATTTCATTCTAGTGAAGAATTAAGTAACCTGTTTTCTGTGATCCACCAGAAACACTGATCACGTGTACAAAAGATGAGAAAATCTGGGTTCATGGTTATAAGTGAGATAAGAAAAATGGGCTGGATGATTCCTTACCCAACTTTAAACATAATGGAAAGACAAATTCTGATACTATATTTTCTAGTTCACAGAGCACAAGGGTATTCTGTGAGGCTGTAACAACCATACTGAAGGATGGCATTTCAGTGACCTCAGACTGATGCAAACAAGATTGTGGAACACGTTGTCCATGATATTGCAATTCAACACCATCTAAATTTTCAACTGACTTTATTTTCATGGTTATAATTGGAGTGGTTACCACAAAAATTGGAGCTATAGCATTGGAAAGATGTATATGGGAAGTCTAAGTGGCTCACCATCACTATCACTATCTTATACTGTTTTATTGCATTCACTGTGCTTATTTTCTGAAATTATCAAAGCCTAAGAAGATGGATATTTGGTTTCTTTTTTCTGCTTATTTTCACTATATCCACAGCAGTGCTCTATCTATAGCAGTAGGAGCCATGACAATCAATACCTGGTAAAACCTGAATAACAATTGAATAGATAAACATATGAAAGACTAGAAACGAACCAAGTTCTTGCTGTAAAAAGTACAAAACATGTCCCATTGGATTACATTTCATTGGAAACACTTCTCACTGCTTTTATTTCTTTTCTTCATCAACTTCTTTTTTATTATTTTAACACACTGAATCTTTAAAAAGCTTGTTCATGACTAGGGTCCAAATATTCCATGACCCATGACTGCAGTCCAAGTATTCCATGTCCCTGATGGAGCTAAGCTTAATCAATTCACATTAAAACATCCAAGAATTGCATAGGTAATATTGACAAATGTCAGGAGATATTATATCAATATGTATTTATAGATGATTATCCAGAGGGCACAAAGTATAATTGTAATTCTTGCTGAATTGGTTGCTTAGGGAACACCTCATAATATGTCGATATAATAATATGTTTAAAAATATCTGGGTAGCCGACTTTTGCTCCAGTATTAGGCTGAGGCAAACTTAGACACAGAATTTACCCATTCAAGCTGATATTTAAAATGTATAGGAAGACATTCAAAGATTGTAGCATGAAGAATTAGGCAAGGTATGTATTTCATGTCCAAATTTTGTCTCTGATATTCCTGTCAGTACTTGAAAGCCTATTCCTTTGTCCAGTGACAGTTGATAAAGAAGGCCCCTTATTGGTTAAAATGGGCAATGCCACACTTTCCCAAAAGAGATAAGGACCTCGAGAATGGAGGATAAATCAAGGGTGGCCTAGCCCAACTGGCAGCTACTTACGGATTCAGAATTCCTGACAAATAACATTCTGTATAATTTATATTCATTGGCGTTACACTTTTTATCATCTATTTAGATTAGTAACAAAAATCCCTTTGTTTTGTAGTTTATGACCAAAATATAAATGCTAAAATCAGTTAACTTCTTCCACAGATGAAAATGCCCTTGTGTCTTAGAGCCACTATTTCTTCAAAATATTACAATTGATAAGGACATGTTAATGTTTACATCATTTTAGAATAGAAAATCAAAAGCTTATCAGAAAACTATATTGGTCATTGTTCAACCAGTACTCAATAAAAGAGGAAACTTTCATCTTTATGGTGAAAAGATGTTTGTAGTGTAACTTGGGCTCTGAGACAGATCCTTCTCAAATAAATCTCTTTAATGTCTAAAATTCGATAAGCAAAAATTTATCTCTGAACCTTAAAAATTGTTTTTTTTCTTATGATCCTTTATTGCAATGCAAATACCTCTAAAATGGTAAAGGCATTACATTTATTACACTTTGGTATACAATGATTTTTAAGTAAAGTGAAGCAAATTAAACTGGGTAGAAATCAACTTAGCAAAAAAAAATTACAGGGCTCTCCATCCAAACCTATGTGTTTTATACTTATTGGATTAATTTAATCTTAGATGAAAGGTCTAGAACAACATGAGAAGCCTTAGACACATGAGGAGAGTGTGTCCTGATGAGAACGGAGGGAGAAAGACACATGGGATGATGTTACAGAAAATTTACTCCATTTTTTTCCTCTATTTTCCCACTTTACAGTTTTGCGTGAATTGAAATTTGTCGTTAGACACAATTGAAATCTACAGATATCTTTTTATTTTTTTATTTTTTTATTTTTTTAATTTTTGAGATGGACTCTTGCTCTGTCGCCCAGGCTGGAGTGCAGTGGCGTGATCTCGGCTCACTGCAAGCTCCACCTCCCAGGTTCACGCCATTCTCCTGCCTCAGCCTCCCGAGTAGCTGGGACTACAGGCGTCCACCACCACACCCGGTTAATTTTTTGTACGTTTTTAGTAGAGACGAGGTTTCACCATGTTAGTCAGGATGATCTCGATCGGTCTCCTGACCTCGTGATCCGCCCGCCTCGGCCTCCCAAAGTGCTGGGATTACAGGCGTGAGCCATTGCACCCGGCCATTATCTTTTTATTTTTAAAAGTTGAGTGGGTAGGAGAGAAGTGAAATGAGAAATAGCAGTATTAAAGATACAATATGCGTTTACAAGGATGTTGTAAAATTACTTTTTACTGAAAAAATGGCAAGGTTTTTAATTACCAAAAGGACATTAGAAAATCCTCAATTATTGGAGAAATTTCCACTTGGTGACAGTTCAGCGGGAAAAAGAAATGCGTCAAATATCACATTATTTCATAAACACCAAACGACTTGAAATAAATTTTTCTTCCAAACGTAGCATTTTTAATTATTTGCATGATCGTCTATTCTTAATGTCAATTAGGAGTCGCAATACATATTCATATCTGATTTAGAGATCAGACTAAATGTTGTTACTTGCTAACAGTAGGCACACTATTGAGATATTAAGTTTTGACACTTAACATGTATTTGATGTGTTATTACAACTCAAAATGAGCCAGTGTTTTACTCTATGCAACTGAGAGGCAATTCTAAATGACCAATTTTATAAATAAAATTTTATTTGAAAATTTTAGAGGAGTTCATAGTCCCATTTAAAATTTAAAATGCTGTCATTACTATAGCTTTTCTGTGACTTGCTAATAAAACAAACAATAATTAAATGTGTAGAAATTATATAACTGTAATGGCTTTTTGCTCTGTTTAATATTTTGATATGATTTTATTCTATGCTGTGTTCCCTGGAAACAGACTGAAAGGAGAAATTTTGTATGGGTTTATTAGAGACTTTTCTCTGGAGACACACTTGTGAAGAAATGGAATCAATATTTGGAAAAGGGAGAAGCTGACCTGAATGTAGCGGGAACTGAGCCTTCAACTAATCCTCAGCCTGGAGATCTTTTTGCCAGCAGTTGATACCATTCCGAAGAGTGACCAAGAGGAATACGACCAGTGGTAAGGAAAATTGCCAGGGTGTCTCTTGAGGCTCCTAGTTTAAACAGTAAATAGGCATGAAAGAGTGTGGTTTGAAAAAGACTTAGTAACCAGTCGCTCATTAGTCTTGGTCATCCTATCAGTTCCTTGTTGAGCACCAGAAGAATCTGAATGGATGGTGAACAATGGGGAAGAAATAGTATTTGTTTCAGCTTTCAGAAAGGCCAACTGCAGCAGAGAAGGCTTTAATTCATTCCAGTAACCTTTCACTTTTAAGTTTCCCCAGGAAGCATGAACAAACAAGATCCTGAGAGAAGCTACAGTTCTGCTATAAGAAGCAAGTCAATCGTGGCAAATCAAATAGGAGACCAGAAGACTTTGGTGGGTTATCTTGTGCTCCACCAAAACCTGAAATGCATACACCTCTCTCCAGGTCAGAATCACTTATGAGCTCCTCTTCTAGCATATAATCCTTTGGTTGGAGACTGTAACAAAGAAGAGTTTGCTGCAGTAATAGAAAAATAATGCTAGTCTATTGACAACATAGGAGAATCTTATTTCTTGGTTTAGCTTGTAAATTTGCAGTTCTCCTTTTTTTTTTTTTTTCTTTTCTTTTCTTTTTTTTTTTTTTATAGACGTAATTCTTGCTCTGTCACCCAGCCTGGAGTGCAGTGGCATGATCTTGGCTCACTGCAACCTTCACTTCCTGGGTTTAAGCAGTTCTCTGTCTCAGCCTCCTGAGTAGCTGGGGTTACAGGCACGGTGCCACTATACCCAGCAAATTTATTTATTTATTTATTTTTATTTTTATTGTTTTATTTTTAGGAGAGACGGGGTTTCATCATTTTTGTGAGGCTGGTCTTGAACTCCTGACCTCGTGATCCACTTGCCTCAGCCTCCCAAAGTGCTGGGACTACAGACATGAGCCACCGTGCCCGACCTCTCCTTCTTATTTTATAGATATCAAACTGCTTTTTATTGATGTGATAGAAGTTGAGATGTTTTATTTTTGTTTCACACCTGGTAAAAATGAAAAGTTGCCGTGCATGTTTGGCAAAGAAGCACATATACCAAATACTGAACCAGTAACCAAATTCCCTAGGTATACAGGAATTATCAGAAGAAACCAGTAAGTTTTGAATTTCATCCCTCCAGGTATTTTGAGTAGATACAAGCTCTCATTCACTGCTTGTTATATGGCAATTTCTATACTGGCACTTTAAGTGTGTTACTCTGAAATAGTCTCGTAACAAACTGATGAAATAGGTACTGAAAATTTGTGTCTTCTGAAATTTTAATAGGTAAGGAGTGTTAGATGTCATTCAGATAATTGTTACAGTCTCTGCACCAATCTCCTTTGCATCCAGTTGTACTTCCTGGCATCATTGTTTATCGATCATTGCATTGAAAGTTTTAGTATGTTCTCTATTATAATAATCCCACCTATTAATATGTTATTTCATGGGAAAATAAAAATGAATACTTTCAATTAAGGAAATGAAACAGTTTAAGTATAAAATAATTATATAACATTCTGGTACGTAGAAAATAAAAAAGCTAGTAGAGATTTGTGTGTTTATTTGATTCAACCCTCTTTTATAAGAAGTGAGGACACTGGATGTAGGAAAATGAAATGACAAGGGCATACTAAAATTTGCAGAACTTAGGCAAGAATCTAGATTTTTGCTTCGTAACCCAGTGTCCCTGCCTCCAAATATTCCCAAGAAAGAGAGTGTATTCAAAATAATGGAAAATTACTATAATAGTAAAGTGTTAAAAGGGAAAAAAATCAAGTTAAAATTCAGTAAAATTGTATTATTTTCCTATCTACACATTTCTTATAACTTCAATGAATGTATTTTTATTGTCTTTCTTATTTCTTTTTCTGTATATTTATAATATCAATTGACACATTCTCATAATAGAAAGATTACATGTAGAACTCATTCCTTATATATTACATTTGACTGCTTTATATTGGACAATATTAGAAATAACAATAATTTTAATCTCTTAGAAATTATCAGCCTTTATAGTTACAGTGATAACATAGCTATTGCCTTTCTCATAATTTAACATTTAATGACTGTTCTCATAGAAACCTAAACAAGTTAAATCAAAATGCAAAGAAAGGTGTTGGTTTTTTAAATGTAGTCATGCATCATGTAGTGATGTTTTGTTCAACAAAGCATATACAAAGGCAGTCTCATAAACTTACAATGGAGCTAAAAAATTCCTATTACTTAGCAATGCCCTGACGAGACTAACCCCGTATAGATAGGCCTAGGTGAATGTGTATGCACAAATATATGTGTCTTAGTTTTTAACAAAAAATAATCTTAAAAAATGAAAATCATAAAATAAGAAAAAGCTTATAAAATAAGAATATAAAGAAAAATATATTTTGTACACCTCTGCAATGTGTGTTTTAAGCTGTGTTATTACAAAATAGTAAATAAGTTAAAAAGTTAAAAGTTTTTAAAAGGAAACAAATTATATAAGCTAAGGTTGAGGAAAGAAATAATTTTTATAAATTTAATATAGCCTGTTTACTGTGTTTATAAAGTTTACAGCAGTGTGCAGTAATGTCTTAGGCCTTTATATTCACTCAGTACTACTCACTGACTCATCCAGAGCAACTTCCAATCTTGCAAGATATACTCATGAGAAGTGCCCTATATAGGTATATCATTTTTAATCCTTTATACCATATTTTCACTCTACCTTTTCTATGTTTAGATACGCAAATATCATCATGTTACACTTGCCAACAATATTTGTGCTGTATAGGTTTGTAATCTAGGAGCAATAGGCTATGTCATATAGCCTACGTATGTTAGGCTATACTCTCTGTGTAAGTACACTCTATGATGTTCATACAATAAACATATTTCTCAGAACCTACCACCATGTTAAGTGATACATGACTATATGTTAAATTGTAAAACACACATAAAATAACAAACACTTCAAATTTCTTCTCAACCTCCATTTTCAATCCCCAATATCAAGTGAAACTTGCATTGCCGTATTTCTCTTTTATTGTCTTGAGGGTGACTCTTCCCCACTAAATCTTTTGTCTTGGAAACATATTTTGTGATTTCTGAAAATTTGCATTGGTTTCTGAAAGGTGAGTTGCTGTAAGCAGCAATTCTAACATTCATCCCTTTTTTCTCTGTGCATCCAAATCTTTCTGTAGAGCAGACTGTCTTGCAATGTACAAGGTTTATTAAGTTGCCCACTTTGGTACTGCATTATTCCAGTAGCTGTGATTTTCTTTTTGGGTTTTAATAATAGACACATGGCTAATAATTTGTCAAGATATGGATCAATAACCTAATTTTGAATTCAAGGCTAAAATACAGTTTGTTTTTACTTATTAAAAAATACACTCATTAAATTAAATTAAATTAAATTAAATTAAATTAAATATGTCCTAAAGCTGTCTCCATACCTTGAGTTTATCTGCAGCAAACTGCAGCCAACTTAAGAGTACGTTCTCCTAGCAAGTAGCTGAGTCTCAGACATACACAGCAGCCAAGCTTTAGCCAATCACAGACTGCCAACTGATCAGACCATTCCCAAAGAAGGCAAATGCTGACCTGTCAATCAAGCTGTTTCTGCATGTCATTTCATTTTTCTGTCTATAAATACTATGTGCTCACTTTGCTGCACTGAGCTCTCAGAACCTCTCTGGGTACTGAGTGATGCTTAATTCATGAATCATTCTTTGCTCAGGTAAACTCTATTAAATTTAATTTATCAGAAGCTTTTCTTTTAACATACTCATTACAAAAGTGTTGCTTGGTTGAATCTTTGCTCAGCTAGCTAAGAAATTCCTAGCTAGTTGTATTGTCAAAGAAGAATGTTCACCTTACTCAGGATTCCAGAATCCTAAATCATTAAGGCATTTGTTACTAAAAAAGACTAAACTGGTGAAAATAGCAATTCAGTACCTTATTGTTTATCAATTAGCAAAGGTGTTACATGTCAGTCACACACACACAAAGAGAGAGAAAGAGGGAGATAAATTGACAAAAATATTTGTGCCACTGTACAATAAAAGTGAAGAAATTTCAAATTTCCCCAACTAACATTTGAATTGTGTATCATTGTCCAGCATTCTACAGAGAGAGAGAACCAACAGAATAGATAAGATATATGAGAGAGAATTTATTAGGGGAATTAGCTCATGCAATTATGGAGGCTGAGAAGTCCCACAATAGACCATATGCAAGCTTCAGACCCTGGGATGCCAGTAGCATGGCTCTGTCCAAGTCCAAAAGCCTCAGAACCAAGGAAGTCAATGGTGTAATTCTCAGTCCAAGGCCAAAGCCCTGAAACCCCTGGGGACAACTGGTGTTAAGTCCTGGAGTCTAAAGGCTGGAAAGCCTGGATTTCTGATGTCCAAGGGAAGGAAAAGAAGAGTGTCTCAACCCCAAGAGAAAGAAAATCACCTTTTCTCTGCCTCTTTCTATTCAGGCCCCTGGCTAATTGGATGGCATCTTTCCACATTGAAGGTGAATCTTCCCCATTAAGTCCCCTGACTCCCATGCCAATCTCCTTTGGAAACACCCTCACAGACACACCCAGAAGTCATGCTGCTTTACCCGTTCCCTGGGTATTCTTTCAGCCAGTCAAGTTGACACCTAAAATTAACCATCACGATCACTTTGTGAGATATGCTGTTGAAAGCAATAATAAAATGTGTAGATACCACAAAGGTAACTGTTCTGCGTATGTCTTTGCAGAAAGCATATTTTTCTCCAGAGGTTTTTGCGAATAAAAAATTTCACTTTGCCAGCAAAGTAACAGCTTCAATCAATTTCTCTTTTAGCTTATGTAAGAGATACTGATTAAAATAAAGATGATAAAGATGATTCACAGATGGAACATGAAGCATGCTGCTCCCTTGGATATTAAAGGACAAACAAACAAGGTCTCTTCAGACTTCAATTTTCTGTCAGAATGATCAGAGAACAGTAACTGAATGGCATCCAGTAGGGAGAATTCAAGGCCAATACGGCAATAGGTTTTGGTAACTGCCTGAAAGTATCTCATGGGAACTATAAGACTCTGACAAAACAAGGCTCTCTTCCTGTCATGTCAGGCGTCTAAATGATGCCCTTTATTTAGGACTGACATTTGGGTGATTAACTGTATTTTGCACTTTTGTACTTGTTCTTTTGTCATATTCTCATTCTTAGTCAAATAGTGGTACTACCTTGCCTCTTTGATGTGATGTGCAGCAATTTGAACATCTGTTTCAGACTTTCTTGACTACACCTGATTCGGGTTGATCCAATATTCTAGAAATTTTATCCAATTTCTGACTTTCAGTGTTGATCAATTGTCAAGTCTTATTGCCACTACATTCTAAAACTTTTCAAATCCGTCTCTCTGTCTTTCTACCTCTCATTCCCATGGAATGATTTTAGTCAATAATCACATGTGACCTGAATTGCCTCAGGGTGCTTCCCCTGTACAATATTTCCACATTACAGAGAGTTGTCACTCAGAATTTCCACTTTGGTTGCGTGACCCCAATACTTGAAAAGCTTCGATGACTTTGCATTATTTTTAACTTATAGACTTAATTCATTCAAATAATTTAAAAATTGTCCATTTATTGGCTCATGCTTGCATCTCCAATTTTATGTTTTATTAATCTCCCTGCTTTACCTGTTGCCCTATTTACTGATGTGCAATTCCTCAAACATAACACAACCTCTGTCACCATCCCTCATTTACCTATGGCAGTACCTCTAATTTCAATTTCTTTCTGCTGGGATAACTCTCTTCACTTCAGTTTTATTTTTATATATTATTTTCTTAGGGATGTTGTTGCTTATTTCCCTAAGGCTAGATGGGGTGGCTCTGATCTGGCTACCCAAGCCTGTGTTTATCCCTATAGTGGCACTTATCAAATTGTGTTGTAATTACTTGCTTTCTTGCCTCATCTTCTATACAACAAATGTCACAACAGGAACCTACTATTGTTACCTGTTGCATACTAAATCCTTGAATAGTTAGTGGATACATAATATTTATTGAATAAGTAGGTGAATAAAGTTAATATGCTATCACATACATCTGCATCGAGATGATATTTTCCAATAAGTGATTTTTTTCTATTATTTGACATTTGTAAGTGTAAAAGAGTTTAGATACAATCTTGAGAAGATTGGGGAATAAGGGACCTCTCATTAACTAGAATAGTCAGAAAAAGAGCTTTTGCAATCCTAAAATAAGCTGCAATCTTGAAAATGTACTAAACTGTAGAGAAAATTTAAGTTTCTGGCACACACAAAGGAAAGGCAAAAGTGAGTGACAATAAATGTACAACCTGATCTATTTGGTTCATTTCTGACAGAATTCAGAAATGAGTACTGATGAGACCTCAGATTATTTCATAAGGCAACTCTGTAAATATATGAAATCAATTCATATATGATGTATGTGAGACATGTTAATTGTCAAGTGCTTGAATAATGTAAAAATGCTTTTTTTTTTTAAAACCACCATCCCTAGATAGTGAGAATCTCCTTTTACTAAGAAGTTGTGAGAGAATGGGAAACTGGTCAGATATGTTTTTAGGGCCTCTCCAGGAAGGCAGTTATGGAATCCTTTTGTAAACTATATACCTGGAATCAACTATTTAACTATTTCAGGTGAAATTATAGCAGTCACTCCTGAAATCTATTCCTATACATTTAGATCAACCTGTCTAGGGATTACCAGGTTTTCACTGAAGGAAAAGGAAATGTGATAAGAGAAAGATGAATCATTCCTATGATTTAAGTATTTGCGTAAATATTACAAACTTGTGACACAGTGGAAATAAAGCTGAGCTTGAATAGGGGAGACTTATATTGGAAAGGCACAATTTCTTCTACAGGATTTGCTATTTAGCTATTGCTCTTTAGAGTTACAAAAACATAAATAAAATGGTGGATATGAACATTTTGATCACTAAATTAAAAAAAAAAAGAAGCAAATTAGCAGAATGGGCAGCAGGATAGAGAATGCTTAAGGGCAACTTAGTAGTGAGCCAATGAGGTCCAAAAAGCCACTTCTCTGTTTGAAATTCCAGAAGATAACAGAAAGCATGTGGGGTGGGAAATTACCTCCAAAATAATGATGAAAACTTTCTCCAATAGCAATTAGACATGATTGTTCAGAACTGAACCACGTGACCTATATTAAGCCTCTACCCGTCATCAGGTACCAAGGTTTGTTCTAGATCACAGATTTAAAACACAACAAAACAAAACAAAACAAAAAGTAACATCCCTGTCATTTTGGAATTTAACATAGTGGAAAAGGAGTCTAAAATAAAAATTCATAAGCATGTAATAAATTAGGTAATAATAACTATGAAGAAAACATGGTACAATAACATTAATAATGAAAATGGGAACTGCGAACTTGATAGTCCAAGGGGAAAGGTTTCAGGTAAACATGTGCAAAGCTCTAAAAGGAGGTTACTAGCAATGAGGTTGTTCCAACTCTGTTGGAGCTGAGTGACAGGGAGTATGACTGAAAATGGGGTTGGATTTGTAGCAGGTGGACATTCATAAGGGGTATTGTAGGCTGTGGAGATTATTTCAGGTGTTATGGAAGCCATTGCAGGGTTTCAAGTAGGAGAGAACATTGAAACAATAGATGTGCATCTGGGAGTCAGCAATGTAGAAAACAGTAACATTAATAAATTAACTAATTAAAATATTTTATTACCACTAAGTTTTTCCTTTTCTTTGGATCCATGTAACTTATATTATTTTGAAATATTTTTCCTAATGTCCAAAAATACTTTATCATAAAACATGTTCTATATAAGGTAATTTTATTTTATTTTAAAATATGGTATCTATGCTTGAAAATGTAAATTCTATAGTTATTGAGTATAGGGTTCTGTAACATGGGAATTATGTCCTGTTAATTATTTATTGGAACTCTATTAAAATGAAATTTTTTCTGTTTCTTCTGGTAATTCCTGAAAAAAGTTAACTTTTGCCATGAGTGTACAAAATTTGTCAGTATTTATTTTTGGGAGTGGTATTGTTAGAGTTATTGAAAGATTTATCTTTTGAAATTACACTTTTAAACTTTTTATGATCTATGTTTTTAAATGCACATAAGTAATTGTATTTATACTACCTTTCATTACTTTTAATTTTCTAAATTCTCATGATGTATGTAAGATTTTTGTATACATATGTAGTGTGAATATTTTTAATACAATATGACAATTTTTATTCTATTACTAGAACATTTAGACCACTCATATTTAGGAAAATAACACATTCCTTTTTAAATCTATAAATTTAATTTGTGATGTTTTGTGTGTTATCTGTAATTTTAATATTGGCTGTCATTGCCTTGTTTTATAATTACAGAATTTTTGAACTATTCTCTTTATGACCTTTATATTCTTCAGAAGCTATGCACATCCTTTCAGTTTCTTTTTCTTATATTGATTTCCTTTTAACTTTCAAAATTCATCTTTGAATTCCTAAGTCTAATGCTACTTGTCTCTTTTACTTTTCTCATGGGTGGTGATATAAAGTTAGAAAAGTTTATTACCCTTTATGTCCTTTTGATTTATGCATCATTGTTTTTACAGGCTGTATATTAATTATAAAATTATAGATTTTAATTACTACTGATTAAGATGAATTCATATTATAACTTATTTAGAACATTGTTACATCTAAATGTTATATAGATACTATGTAAAATAATAAATAAATAAATATAAAAAACATTATGCCCAATATTATTGTTTTATACAATCAATTAGTGGAATCACCCACATATTTAATATGTGCTCTTAATCCTCTTAATCCTTACTGCATATGTAAAGATCATTTTGTTTCCCCTATTTCCTTGAAAAATATTTTTGCTAGTTAGAAACTTCTAGGTTGGCAGTTATATTATTTTGACACATTGGCTATGTCATTTCACCATTATCTTTCTTCCTATATTTGTGTTGAAAACCTAGCTGTACATGTAATAGAGAATCTTTGTAATTATTTACTTTTTAAAGATTTTTCTCTTGCCTGTCCAATTCTGAAGTTTCACTTTAACATGTCAGCTTTTGATATTTTTAAGAAATTTTAGATTAAAATTGAAATTAAATTCTGGGCAGTAGCTTCCGGCATAATTTCTAGTTTACTAGTCCACTTTTCATCTTCTTATAAAACCATCCACTGAGAAAATGTAACATTCTGGTTTTTAGCTTGAGAATTTCAATGTTTAAAATTTTATTTATTATTTAATTGGCATATAACAATTGTACATATATATGAAGCACACTGTGAAGTTTTGATACATACAACATTATAGTGATCAGATCAGGGTAATTAGTATATCCATTATCTCAAATGTTTAAGATTTCTTTGTGTTTGGAACATTCAACATCCTATCTTCTAGCTTTTTGAAAATATATAACATATTATTTTTGACTATATTCATCCTACACTGCTATAGAACACTAGAATTTATTTTACCTTCCTAGCTTCCATGTTTTATTCCTTAATAAATCTCTCCCTATGCTCCCTTCCCCTGACCCTTCCCAACCTCTGGTAACCTCTGTCTACTATAATTCTATGAAATCAGATTTTTTAGCTTCCACATGTGAATGAGAATATGTTGTGTATGCTGTGTTTAACTTTCTGTTCATGGTTTATTTCACTTAACATAAATTCCTCCAGCCTTATCCATGTTGCTGAAAATAACAGGATTTCATTCTTTTTATGGCTAAATAGTACTCCATTGTGTATATGTACCTCATTTTCTTTATTATTTTATTTGTTGTTGGACACTTGGGTTAACTTAGTATTGAAGCAATTGTGCATACTGCCGACAGATACCAAAACCAGACAAGGACACAACGACCATAAATAGAGCTGCAGAATAATATCCCTGATGAATGTAGATTCTAACATTCTTAATAAAATACTGGCTAACAAAATCCAACAGCACATCAAAAAGACCATACACCATGATCAAGTGGAATTTCTCTCAAGTATGCAAGACATTTCAACATATTCAAATCAAAACATGATACATCACATCAACAGAATAAAGAACAAAAAGCATGATAATCTCAAAAGATACAGAAATGGTATTTGATAATATTCAACACTTCTTCATGATAAAGACTCTCAATAAATTAGGTATAAAAGGAAAGTAGCTCAACACAATAAAGGTTATATATGACAAATCCACAGCTAACATCATATTACATGGGGAAAAGCTTTGGTTTTCCTCTGGGAACTGGAATATAAGGAAGCCCACTCTTACCACTTCTGTTCAACGTAGCATTGAAGTCGTGGTCAGAGTATTTAGGCAAGAAAAAGAAATAAGGGCATCCAAACTGAATAGCAGACAAATCGTCCTTGTTTTCAGATCATGTTGCCTTATATATAGAAAAACCTAAAGACACTGCTAAGAAATCTCTTAGAACTGATAAACGAATTCACTAAAGTTGCTGGATAGAAAATCAACATAAAACATTCAGTAGCATTTCTATACAAGAACAATGAACTAGCTGAAAAAGAACTCAAGAAAGGAATCCCATTTACAATTGCTGCGAAAAATAAAAATACCTAGGAATAAATTTAACCAGTGGGGTGACAGTGTGTTCTACAAGGAAAACTATAAAACGCTGATGAAAGAAATTGAGTAAGACACATAGAAAATGGAACACAATCCCTAGTTTATGGACTGGAAATATTAATATTGTTAAAATGACCATACTACCCAAAACGATCTACAGACTCAACACAATCCCTATTAAAATACAAATACCATTTTTCACATAAATAGAAGAACAATTCTAAAATTCATATGGAACCACAAAAGATGCTGAATAGCCAAAGATATCCTGAGCAAAAAGAACAAAACTAGAAGCATTATATTACCTGACTTCTAATTATACTACAGAGCTATAGTAGCCAAAACAGCATGGTACTGGCCTTAAAACAGACCCATAGACAAATGGAACAGAATAGATAACCCATAAATTATTTTATGCATCTACAGCCAACTGATTTTTAACAAAGGCATCAAGAACATCTATTGGAGAAAAGAACAGTCTCTTCAATAAATGGTGCCAAGAAAACTGGATATCCGTATGAAGAACAACAAAACTAGGCTCCCATCTCTCACTCTATACAAAACCCAAAGTTAAGAGTTAAATCCAGAAACAATTTATTTAAATATCTGTAATCCTAACATAAGTTTTTATTTAAATATTTGATTCTTTTTTCTGCTAGTTCTGCTCATATCATATTTTGCCTATGTTTTTGTTAAGTGTACTTTCTTCTAGAAGTTGTACTTGAAATAATATTTATAGAAATAATTGGGAAACCAATATGTTATCTTCCTCCAAAGAATCTTTCTATGTGTGTTTTTATTCTTGGGCAAGACAGTTCAGGTATAGGAGACAGGATCCAAAATCTGCCCTGGCTTAAAACTCCTATGCTACTCAGGAACAAATACTAATAATAATGTCATATACATATGCAGGACACCTGTAAGTCATGTCAGTTTCAAGAGTCACTGGATTTAGGGAAACCCAAGGTTCAGAGTTCCTCTTACAATCCAGAAACAATTTATAAATAATGGACCATTTTTTATATAAATAATCTTGCTTGATAATATAATTGACATTTTATGTATCTCAGGTGTTTTGGGGAACAATGCAAGAAAGTTGACCAAATGTTGAATACTCTTTCATCAGAGGCAAAATTTTGTTACTTCCTCCAGGGCTACTAGCTCACCTTGTTTAGATCTTAAAAGCCCATAAGCAGTAGAAGTGTATCTTATCCAGAGCTTTCAGAATTCCATTTGCTCATTTTATTCAAACATATTTTTGAGCACCTGCTATTTGCCAGGACCTGTTCTAGGTTAGCGGAATAGTCAAGGATTAAAATGTCAGATTCTTTAGGAACAAAAAATGGAAGAATGTTGAGAGATAAATAAGGTGAGATGTCTAGAATAGATAATTTGTACTTGCTAATTAAACACAAAGGTCTTATGTCGATTTTCAGCAGAAAGATGTAAAACTGGAGTTTATGGAAATTAATAAAAGAAGGAAATAGTATGTCCTATGAGCAGAAAAGAGAATGATCTCGCTGATTACGAGGTGCTAATGGGGGATTTCTTATATTTTGATCCCTACTGTAAGAATTAGGGCAGGTCAATCCTGACTGAAGAGCTGCAAACCGGATGACAGACACACAAGCACCATTCATACAAGGCTAGATGTAAGCAATCTTCCTCAGCTAACAACTTATACATAAATGGACTTGAATAGTAAATTCATTACACTCCAGGCAAAAAATACAATTTCTCCCTCAAAGAAGTACAATTCAAGATTCTAAAGATCCAAATTATTTGATTAAGGAAAATAATAAATACATATATATACATATATATGAAAAATTGCTTCTAAGTAATAATGGACTCTCATAGAAAATTAAAGTAAAACATAATTTTCATTTTCTGCAAAATCCACTGTCATTAAATATGTAGAAGGAATCTATAAGCATGTGATTTCTTTCTAAGGAAGTCAATGGAATTCTGCAAAGGAAATGCTTACATATCAATAAGACTACATATTATATATTTTTGCAGTTTTCACAGATTTCTATAAAAGGAACAAGCACTGCTGAACTATTAGAAAAACTAAGAAAGTTGGTATAATTGAGACAGGAGGTCTTTATATTCTAAAGATACAGAACAAATCAATGTTATACACAGAAACTGACTTCTGTTGTAGTTACAACTTGAATGACAGTTCAGAACATGAAATGGGTGTTAAAAGATTTGACCTTCATTCTATAGGCCACGGACAACCACAAGATCTTTCAAGCTATTGAATAAACAAACGCATTTTTGAAAGATCGCTCTGTCAGCAGTGTGAAAGAAGAGGAGGGGACAAGACTACAGAATAGGACACCAATTCTGTATGTTTAGCAATCCATTGGGAAATGTGGAGTGAGGTTTTGAGCTAAGATGCAAACTATCTAGACAAAATTGCTTGTGAGGTAATAAGATGATTTTTTATAAAGGAAAATCAATTAGAGTTTCATGCAGGACTCAGTCATCCATTGGATCTGGCAAGGGAGTAAGTTTGGCACCCAAAAGTGGAAAATAAAAAGATGATTTTTGGATTGCTTCAATAGTGATATTTGGCAGTGTAGGTGCAGAATAAGTGCAATGGGACTAGAATGAAGTGACTGAAATGGAATAGCTGAAGAACAGTACCGTTAGGGATTTAACAAAATTGTTAAAAATGAAAATAAAACCCAAGAGTGGTAGGAGATTTGGGCTCAAGGAAAGGTCATATAACTGAAGGTCTCCAAGATGTTGAAAAAAAAGATGTTCACTAAATAAGAGAATGAAATATTTAGAAAGATGGAAAAAAAGATGACAAACTCAAGTGTTAACAGTGGCCTCCTAATAACATAAAACAAGTATTTACTTATATTGTTAGTAATAATGTTCTTTACCTCCACAAAGAACAATGTAGGCTCGCTACCATTCTTTAAAAATGCACTCAATCTTTTCATTTATATTTTAGTAAGCTGTATTTGAAAAAATATATATATACACACATACATATGTATGTATATATGTTGCACTATATGTATGATACATAGTGTGAATACACACACGTGCACACACACACACTATAGGAAAAGTAGAAATGCAAGTATACTGATGGACACTTTATTCTGACCCCTGTGAGGAAACAACAAGTAGAAGTGGAGGGACGATGGTGGGCTGCACAGGGGGTGCCATATCTAAAGGATGCAACACGTACTTAGATTTAGTCCATTGCTGCCATGGAAACATCATATAGTGCAGAGACTTAGAGTATGGACTCTGCATCCAGCAACTTAGCTCTGTCACTTATCAGGACCATAACCTCAGGCAAATCACTGAACTCCTCTGTCTCAGTTTCTTTGTCTTTAAAAAGAAAATTACAATAATATTTCTTCCCTCATAGTGTATGACTACTAAACTTCTTAATTCATTGCAAGCTCTTTGAAATGAACCTGGTACATAGTGGATACTTATTAAAGGTTAGCCATCATTACTGGTAAGGCAAATACAGTGTTTCTCTTGTGATTTTCCATTGAAATCCAATAAAATATCCATTTTTGTTAGTGTTTATTCATTTTTTTATTCTTATATATCAGATTCCCCCTTTAGCTATCTTCTGGCCATCAGTTTGAGACTCTGAGGCAGAGATTGTTATAATAGGATAAATAGCTTTGTTGGTAAATGGTACCTTCTTGTGAGCCAACTCTGAAATGCTTGTAGGGGTTGCTTGAATTACTGTAGTGGGAAAGATAGCATACTAACTCAGAAGATGCAAAAAAGTGTTTGAAAACCATCATATAAAATTTTAAAAGTTATTGAAGATCAGTTAATGGTAGGTATGTCTGGATTTATTTCTGGGTTCTCTATTATGTTCCATTGATCTATAGGTCTACTTTTATAACACTACTATGCTGTTTTGGTTACTATAGACTTGTGGTATAATATACACTGGGGAAATCACACCCTATTCAATAAATGGTGCTGGAAAAATCGGATAGGCATATGCAGAAGAATGAAACTGGACGCATATCTCTCACCATATAAAAAATTAACTCAATATCAATGAAAGACTTAAATATAAGACCCAGAAGTATAAAACTCTAGAATAAAACCTATGAAAAACTCTTCCAGACATTGGCCTCAGCAAATAATTTATGAGAAAGTTCTCAAAAGCAAATGCAACAAAAACAAATAAAAACAAATGGAACTTAAACTGAAAAGCTTTCACAGAGTAAAATAAATAATCAACAAAATAAACAGATAACCTACAAAATTGGAGAAAATATTTGCAAATTATGCATCTGATAAATGGCCAATATATACAATCTACAAGAAACTGAAACAACTCAACAAAGAAAAAAAAAAACAAATAATCCCATTAAAAAGTGGGCAAAGAACATAAAAAGATATTACACGAAAGAAAACATGCAATCAGCCAACAAAAATGAAAGTATGCTTAAATCACTAATCATCAGAAAAATTAAAAATTAAAACCACAAGTACTATCTTACACGAGAAGGAATTGCTATTACTAAAAAGTCAAAAATCAACAGATGTTGGCGAAGATGTGGAGAAAAGGCAATTCTTATACACTGTTGGTGGTAATGTGAATTAGTGCAATCTTTATAAGAAACAGTATGGAGATTTCTCAAAAAACTAATAATAGAAGTACTATTCAATCTAGCAATCCCACTACTGAGTACCTACCCCATTGAAAATAAATCACTATATCAAAATGACATCTGCACCTGTATGCTTATCACAGCACTATTCAAAAAAGGTAAGACATGAAATCCCCTAAGTGTTCATCAGCAGAAACAGAGGGTTGGATAAATAAAATGTGACATATATATGTGTTGTATCCATATATAAAGTATATATATACACACACACATATATGTGTGTATATATACATATCACATTGTATGTATATATGTATATGTATATATGATATATACATATATATCACATTTTATTTATCCAATCCTCCGTTGATGATTGGATAAATAAAAAGTAGTATCCCATGGTGTGTGTGTCTGTGTGTGTGTGTATATGCATGTGCATATATGTGTGTGTATGCTACTCAACCATAAAAAAGAACAAAATTATGTATTTTGCAGCAACATGGATGGAACTGGAGGCCATTATCCTCATTGAATTAACTCTGAAACAGAAGTTGAATATTACATGTTCTCACTTATAAGTTTGACTTAATCAATGGGTACACATGGACATACAAGTAAACTAATAGATACTGGAGGCTCGAAAAGGGTGGGGGAGGTGAGTAGGATGAGGGAAGAAAATTTATCTGTTGGGTACATTGTAAATTATTTGGGTAATAGGTACCCTAAAAATGCAGACTTCACCACTATGCAATATATGCTTGTAACAAAACTGCACTTATATTTACTAAATCTATAAAATTAAAAATAAATAAATGTTAGAATTTGAAGTTTTGTAGTTACAATAAAGTTCAGATTTTAGCAATTGGAGTCATCTGATGAAGTTACCTATGAGTAATATTTCAATGAATTTTGGGACCAAATTTTATTCATCTTCTATCTGGAAGTAGAAGTTACACATGATACTGAGTTATCTTTTGTTATCAGCATTTTTGCCTGTATATGCATGTATGAGTCCAAATGTGTGGGGGGATGATGTTTGTGTTATAGGGTAAATTGTAAAAGACTGTTAAAAAGTAAATAAATTTGACTTCCAGAATGATGCATATTTAATAGCAATATTACACATATAACATAGAAACACATGTACTGTAAAAACAGTAACTTCTGGTTAGTAAACTGATTGGCGAATGTGGTGGAATTGGGGAGGAAGGAAAGTCTTCAGTTTGTTTTTCCCTTACTGCTGTATGCACTGGTCAACTACGATGACCAACAGTGATCATGTTTCCAATGATCTTCAGAAAGGTTTCTCCCATCCAGGCTGTAAATTATTTGAAAAATATATTACAAATATACTGGAACATGTAATCAGGAGGAAATTACTTAAGATTTACAGTCATCTGATACATAAGTTGACTTTAAGGAGATTAATGATTATTTATCTTTATTTGAGATAGTTTATATTTTCTCTGGATATTTGTCCCATTTTTTAATAAATTCAAGTCACTACCAATATGGTACTCTAATATTGCAATTACAACTGTCCAGAATCTAAAATAATATACAAAATTATTTTAATCCACTCAAATCAATATGATTTCTTCATTAAATATTTAAGTGTGTTCAGCTAATATGTCTTTTAAAGTATACATTTTTGTAACACATTTTTCAACAATCATTGAAGCATTATAGGGATTTTGAAGTTTAGTGTGCTGTATATCACTAACTGGCCATATTTATTGAAGTGCCAAGTAATATAATACCTTTTCTTTAACTTAAATATCAAATTACTACTGGAGACCCGCTATGTCAAAGCAATAATATAAGCATTGCTATTTTAATTTGATTTTCTTTTACTTTAAACTTTAATGCAGAAAATAGGAATTTGTTAACTTACATTGGAAAAAATATTTTGTGGTATTCATTTTTTTCTAAATTAAATGCAAATTAAATTTTCCAAAATTCTTTCTATTTTTTCTTCTGTAGATTAAATTCATTCTCATAACCCTGTTTTGCAACAAAACTTGTCTTTTTAGAAATTATGATTGCTTATTAAATTGAAGTCACCTACCTGTACAATAGCAACACAAACATAGAACAAATATTCATACCTAAAAATAATATTTCTATCATAAGAACATCTGATACATACTGAATTTTTTTTCATGATTTGAATAGTGTGTAGATTTCTATTGTACCCTTTTTATGTATGTTTCAAAATGTTAGAATGAAAATTTATTTCTATTTTGAGGGAACTTAGCCTTACATGAGGAAGCAAGAAAGTACATATTTACGGCGAAGGTAAAGTTTTCCACAAAACAAATGTTTTCCATGCAGCTAGGAATCAAGTGGGAGCTGCGTTACCAAGCATGAGTTACGTAGTTGCTAGGTGATGATTAATAGACAGTAGTTGGTGCCAGACTCCAACTGCTACATCTTGAAGACCAGCTATGGTAAAAAGATGGAATGGGTTTTGTCTGGAGGAAGTATGGCAAAATAGACATAGTTTTTATTTAAAAGAAACTCATTCATGAGTACCAATGAGACACTTTCATGGACCATCAGAAATGCTGAAAAGTATTTCGTTAAGAAGGGAGGATGCAGTATGAAATATTAAGTATATTTTAATATTAGGTTAATATGGCCTCATTTGAGCCTGGAGAATATCAGTTATGAATGGCATAATCTTTTTTTTCTTTAAATTTGTCATCTTACTTCAGGTAATGCTATCAATGTTTCCTACTAAATTCAGAATGCATTTTGGGCATTTTTTCCCATTTAATTAAGTGTTCTTCTGAAACATTGTGTAAGGATTGTATTATGCTCCATTGAATACTCAAAACGAACTTCAAGTATTCTTGACAGTAAAGTCAGAAATTAGATTGTTCTGCGTCTTAATATACCATAAGCCAACATCATGAAAAAATCCTTCAGAATGTATTTGTAGAAGTGTAATTACTGTTCCAAATGTTAGTATGTATCTAATGCCTTTTGATTCATGTTAATTTGTTTCTTTCTATATATATATTGGACAATTTATACTCCCACACATAGTAAATCAAAATGACTTTGCTACCATTCTACCACTGATAATGGAGTATTTTGTTTATATGTGTGTGAGTGTGGGTGTGTGTGTATTGTCAATGTATTAAATTTTAAAAATTATCTCATTTGTTTTTATTTGTGAATAAAATTGATGTGAATTTTTTATATTGCTGGTCTTTGGTATTTTCTTTTGCACACTTATAGATCCAACTTTTGTTCATTTTGATTGGGTTGTTGAAAATGTATTTATTAAAACTATTAATTGTTTGCATGACATGTGTTTGGTATTTTTTCTTCCTCTTTGCCCTTTAATTTTAAATCTATATAGAAACTTGCTACTTTATATAATTAAACATACATTTTATTCTTTTATACTTTATGTTTTAAAAAGTAGTTACCTAAGTTATATTGTAAAGCACTTTGTACTTCATTTTAATCTATAATACATCTGAAATTTAATTTTGTGTATGGTTTAAAATAGGCATTAATTTTATTTATAATTTTTCAGAGTTAACCACTTTCTTAGAGCTACAAGGTGTCTGTAAGTCTGCCTTTCCTATATACCTGGAAAATGGAGAAAAGGATAAGGGTGAATGGTATTAGTTTCTCAAACATTCATTCATTCATTAAAACATCTTTTCACCTGTTCTTGGAGAGCAGAGAATAATTCCAAAGTTTGGTTTATGTGAAAATCAATACAGCTGTCTTGTTATTCTGACACAGCCACTATTGAGGTCAAGGCCAAAATCTTGTGACTATATAGTGAGCACACTCACATAAAAAAGAGAAAATGTGTGGAAATAAGAGAGACATGCATGATTTGCATATATATGTGCATTATATATAACATATATATATGCATATAAAACTACATTTCACATAAATCAGGAAAAGGCCCATTTAGCATTTCTGACATGCCTTTAGCATAGCTGAAATATATGAATTTTATATTAATATTATTATTTTTATTCAAGGTAATCATAAAAGTTATTTTAAAATAATAATTTGCTTGCAGACTGAAATATTATCACTTTAGAAGAATCTCGAATCTAAAGTTATGCATCTGATTTCTCTAATTTTTACTGCTATGTTGATAACAGCTTATTTATAAGAAAAAGCATCATTTTTCAAAACATTAACAGTTGTGTCCTTTGATAGAGAATATCACATTAATATTTGGACATGCTGTGTATTGCATGTAATCTTCAGTTGCCTGATGATTTCCTGGAGGGAACTGGGCCACTAAAATATTTGTTTTAAAATGCATGTACAATGGATTGCAAAACAAATATATATGCATACGTATATAAGCAAATACATGTTCATGTATGCACACACACACACAAATACAAATATTTCAATAATGTTAATCTGGGCAACATTTTTCTGTCTGAGTAATGTATTGTGACTACCAATCTAATATGTGCACAAAGACATATATACATTTATATTATTTTTATATTGCATATATATGTTAATTAGAGACTTTAGAAAAAATTTGCAATTTGTGACCATTAATCATTAACTGGTTATTTTGAAGACCATGAAGTGAGGTAAAAGTCTAGTTAATTTTTCCATTACCAAATATTTATAATATTGAAACATTTAAATATGTTTAAAATGGTGTTAGAAAGGAGAGAGATGGGGATAAGCAAATACACAAAAACAGATTGCACAAAATAAATAAGGATAATACGGGAATTTTCATAGAACACTAAGAAGACGTGACACTAATCCATACATTTATATATGGTAGATTAAATATCTTAGTTTTTGAAACTTCTTAATAATTCACACTTTTTAACTTTTGTGTACATTTGTACATTAAAAGAGTTTTTTAGTATAAAGATAAGAAGCAGGAGGCCCGAATGTGGGCTGCCCAGCTATCTGATTTTAGAAATTAATTTCAGAAAGCTAACACCTTGTATTTTTCGATAAGCCCAGATATAAATGAACTACAACAAAAGTAGTAGCTTATTATAGAATGCATATTACAAGACTAAATACTAAGTGAAAATATATTCAAAATATTATGGACTATAGAAAAATGTTGAAATTATGATGATAAAGGAAGGCCTTCTTAGAATACTTAGGCTAATAATTGGTATAGGAAGAACACATAATTTCTGGCCAGGTATTTCTATAAACTAAAGTAATGCAAATAAATGAATATCAGTAATATCATTTAATATTTTAACTAAACTTATTTAAAGAAAAATATTAGCACAATGCTATGCTGTATTACTAATAACAGAATATATAAATACAAAATTAAAATAATTTCAAACTTATGTCTTGTGGCATGCTCCCATACTTAGCATTACATGATTTTAAAAAGGCCTCTCTACATCATTTGCCCATTGCTAAATTATACTCTGGTATTTTACTTAAATTACTTTAATAAAATGTATTCATGATGTATTGTAATAGTACTGTAGATGCAGGAAACTGCATGAATTAGCATTATGGTTTTGTCTCTATTCATCACCAATTTCGTCTTTTATAAACTAAAGAAAAATAGGAAAATGAGAGAGAAAGCTCTTAGGCCTGTCAAGATTAATTGCACTGCCAGTGTTGTTAATCTTTCTATATTCAAAAGAGTACAAAAAGAAAGCTCCTAAAACAAAATGCAGATGAAAATGTCATCAAGAATCCCAAAAGTACTCATAGAATTATTGATGAAACCCTAATACCCACTCTTCAGGGACAATTTTTTAACATTTAAACTTCAGAGTTCCCTGAGAGGAGGCTTTTTTGGAAGCAAGCTGTGGACATCTGGAGTCAGTGTTTTGCATTAACAGTGTTTGGTGAAGTGTGGGTGGATGTTAGCATCTCTTTTCTTTAGAAACGTTTTGGAACACTACTGTACAATACTCTACAGAACAGGCAGATTCCTGTAATTATATCGTGTAAGCCCTCCCATTGCAGGCAGCAGAGATTTTACACACAGAGCAAGTGAAAGGCTCTATTTTCAGGGACCATTTCTTTAATGAGTAACAAGAGTGGTGAAATAATAGCGTCTTTTATTTATAGAGTTCCTTAGTTCAAAGAACTCAAAGGAAGCAGTAGTCATGATCTCATTAACACACAAAGCAGCTCTGTGAGAAAACATAGAACCAATAACCACATTCTGCATACAGAGGAACTTGGGCCTAGAAAGTTGTGTGTAAGACCCAATTATCTTTATGGTCTTATGTGATGGGAAGAGTGCTGGGAATACAGCACTGTGAGGCCACCACTGCACAAAGCAATAATGCTCAACTGCCTCCCAGGCAGCCCTCTGGAGGTTGCTGATTACACAAGGTGGCTGAAGTTGGTTTTTGATTCCATAGCCAATTTCCCAACCCCTACAAACCCACAGAGGTTTTCTTACATAAGACAAAAGTCATAATCATGATAAATTTTCTAAACATGATTTCCAGAAAGGCTTAAATATCATATTTCTATTAAGGTGATGTTTCATTTGTTTTATGTATTGCCTAAGATAAGGTAATGTCATGATTTGATTGGGTCTAAAAGAGTGGTAGTATTTTGCTATAGTTATAATAAATTTTAGGTTAATATAAAATCTATGTGCTGGGGAAAAGATTTAGAGAGGTATTTAGTAAAGGTTGTAGGATGTACCTAATTGCAAATGCCAAGTTCATTCATTTTCTCTGTTTTTGACCAAAAAAAAAAAAAAAAAGTGAAATCCTAAGTTAGTGGTACCCATGAAGTCCTAGAGATAAGAATCAAAGATGAAGAGTATGGATAGGCAATTACATTTTATTAGCCTTAGAAAGGAATTAGATAATGCCTCCAGAATAGATTACCCCAGGTCAGATTTTCCTATGTTTTCATATACATTCTCCTGAATTGATTTTCACAAAGTACTAATGATTGGGTCCTGCTCCTTCAACGTCCATGGATGTGCTTCTGGAGAATCCTGAAGCCTATAACTATTTAAGCATTCTAAATGCCTGATTCTCACACCTAAGAAATATGTTCACTGACTTGAAGATCTCTATTTAAATAATATTATTTTTCACTTAGAATGCTTAAGAATAATTTCTATACTTATGATTCAAAATTTAGTATTCAAAATTAAAGATTTAAAAATGTTTAAGACAAGAGCACTTTAACTTAAAATAAACATATATTAATAGGTATCATTAAGCATGAATGTTTAGATGCCACAGCTAAGTTATGACACTAATTTTAGGGCCCTCTATTCCTAGAAAATTCACAGCATTTCTGAAATTTTCTAAAGCTGTAAAATGAAGATATTTATTAAGGTTACTTCATTAAGCTAGTGGAGTGACCATTTAAATACTAGCACTCAATGCTTCAATAATTTCCAGTTTCCATGGAGAAAGCAGAACAATGATTGGTTCACAACAAGTTTGGGAAGGAAAATATTTAAGTAACTTCTATCAGTGATGTGAATAAAATTCAGATCATCAATTGTATTCTAAGCTAAAAATGGCCTAAACGATGAACTTGTCTAACCTCTTTCTATTTTATTATACTTGCAAACCACTGAACCAGATACCAGAGTGTCATACAGCACAGAGGTCAAATGATTCATTCGTGGCCACATGCTTCCAGATATCAGAATGTGGAATTTGATTCAATCCACTGCGGTACCCATCCAGAACTGTATAATTAATGTGCCATATAAAGTTCAGAAAATTATTTAAATTGTGTTGCAAATAAGAATCTTAAGCATTGCCCAAAGTCTGGCTACTTTATTTTTCCTCCTTTTGGGAGATGTCAGAATTATGTCTTTTTTTTTTATTTTGTTTTTGCTTTTCACTTTCATAAAATAACTTAAGGTCTCTACATCACAAAATCTGTTTATAGGTTACTGTATGTTATTACTGTCAGTAGTCACTTGAATCCTCTAGAAATAAAAATATTGCATAAAGTGGTAGAATGATGACCCTGATTCTCCATTTATTCTCTCAAGCCAAATAATGATAGGTTTGAAAGTCGGAACTGTATGATGCAATGTATCCTTAAATTCAAACTTACTTTTGCTCAAAAAATGTTCTTAATATTAAATGAGATGATTTATGTAAATGTCTAACACACAATAAATACTAAAATAGTTAGGTTGCCTTCTCTTTTACTTATGTGTAGGAAAACCTGGCATAGTGAAGAACAGCCTGACTTTTGTAGTTTATTTTTAAAATTACAATCCCCATAAAATAACAAATTTTATTACTGAAGTGTATTTGCGTACAAGACTTTGACTGGAATTTGAATTAATTATGTTTAGTTAGAAGATATGAATGGAGGTATAACCTAGGTTGTTTCATATAAAGTAAAACCTAATATTTATACCCTATGATTTTAAGTGAAGTACACAGTGAAAGTTATGCTACCCAAAGTGATTACATTTTGGACTGAATTAAATTGAAAAGGCTTAAATATACACACATCCTTAATATAAAATATTTCTAGGAGCTATTGGTCTTAGCATTGAGCAACCACACCAGATCCCTGCGGGAAACAATTTCATGTGTCTGTGTATACAAATTTGAGTGAATACCCTCTTACATTTGTTATCTATTGCTGTATAACAAACTGCCACATGATCACTTAAGGCAACGCACATACACACATTTATCATCCCATAACTTCTTTCTGTGGTTCAGGAATCTGCACATTGTTAAGCTGGGCCCTCTACTTTGCAATCACTCACAAGGCTGCAATAAAGGTATTGGCCTACGGTCTGTACTTTCATCTGAAGCCTCAAGTGTTGAAGGCTGTACTTTTTAAGCTCACTCAATAGTGGTTGGCAGCATTCACTTCCTCACAGTTCTTTATCATGTGGACCTCTGCAAACTGGCAGAGGGCTTTATCAAAGTCAGCAAGAAAGAGTCTTCTAAAGAGAGGAAGTCAAAATGTTTTGTGATCTTATCAGAGAAGAGGCATTCAATCACCTTTGTTGTATTCTGTTGGTTAGTAGTAACTAGATCTAGCCCCACACAAGGGCATGAAAACCAGGTCGTAGGGATCATGGAGAGGCAACTTTGAAACCTGCTTACCAGGTTTCTTTAATGTGATACTTTAAACATTGACTTTATATCCAGAAAGTTAGGTGAGACTTAAGAATTTGTGTTAGGTTTAAGAGATAATGTAGAAAACTGAGGAGTAAATTATTCCACTGTGTTAAGTAAGTAGCTAAGGCATTTGTGACTTTATTCAGATTCGTATGAATTAAAAACTAGCTAAATCAGATAAAGAGTATAAGATAATTGGGATGCTTTAGTGCCTGTTGAAATTTACACATTGAGGACGTTTTTTGAAAAATGGGAAAATGTATGATTAAAATTTATTTCGGTTCTTTTCTTTCTAATTTCTGTAGAGAAATCCATATATTTAACCATATCTGTCTGTGCATGCTTTGCTATCTTCTCGTATTTATATTCCAGCTTACTTTTCTACCTTTTATATGCCTTAACCAAGAGTTTAATATCACTTTGCCTCAGTTTCCTCATCTTTCGAATTAGATTATAAGGATGTTTAAAACTAGATAATACACAAAATCCATATTTTGTAAATAACAGCTTTTATATTTTTCATATCTCAGATACTTCTTATGTTGGTGGACTAATTTGTTTATGTATATCCAGTCAACAGCAAAGATTTATTAACTACTGATATGATGCACAGTTGTTTCAATGCTTGTATGTACTGTGGATATTAGAGACAACAACATTAACATTTTTAGCATCATTGTGCTTGCTATTCTGGTGGTAGAAATGGGATGCTGTGGGAGCACAGAAAAGGGCATCTAATAGGCTAGGGTGTTAGCGAAGGTAACTTATCTAAAATAATGAGGAATCCAGTGAATTTTTTAAAAAAGTGGTATTTCCAAAAGAGAAAATTGCACATGAAATGGTTTCAAGGTATGTGAGGTATAGTGAATGCTTCCAATTTCATGTTGCCTTGGCATTCATTTTAACTGTTGGTTTAGCTTTCTCCTGCCAGAGGCAGGACTCAGTCACCCTTGACACAGTTTGCAGTTCTACATCACATCCAAATGGCGTTAGCTGGTGGCCAGAGATAAGAACTTGGAGACATCTCTCTTGCCTAGCAGACTGGGCTCCTCTCTTTCCTGATGTTTCCTTTAAACGGACGATTCCGGCATCTAACTGTGAACTTAATGCAACCCACACCCTATTCTGCAGTATATACTGAGAATTGCCACGCTCTCCTCTTTTTTTCTCTGCCTGTGCTCCCTGACCTTTCTGTGGCCTCCCGGAACGCCATGTACCTCTCAAGGTCTGCAAGTACTAAAGCTCTTAATCATTCACATTGTGGTGGTGTCGTGGAAGTCCTGCCACAATCTGATCCCTGATGGGGAGGCTGCTTGATGGGATCTATGGAAGGGGATTCCTTGCTGGTATGTTTTGTCTGGGCCTCGACTGGCTGCTGTTAACAGTAACTACCAGCTAAGTTGATGGAGAAGCTGAAAAGTTTTATTCAATACAAGAGCTATAATTCATTCAGTAAAAGTAAATTGCTTCTTAAAACTCATAAAGGAGTATATGTGGAGAGCTCATAGCAGGTGAATCCAGAAGGGTAGGAAGAATGAAACTCATGAAGGGCTTTGTGTGCTTATCAAGGAATTACAGATTCCATCCAAAGAAAAGATAGTAAAAATTGATGTTTTCTTTAAGAATAAAAAAAAAACACATTATCATATTTGATTTAAAGTAAAACCTTGAATATTATAGTATGTGTGTTTAAGAATTTTTTAACTATTCTGAATTGAGACTGGCTCTAGTCAGACTGAGGTTTGTATATTTAAAATAGAAGTTTTAGATACATCAGAGGTAGTTATATAGGATGGATAGAGGAAATGAGAAATGCTGGGTATTCCTAACCTTTTGCAGTTTTTTGGAATGTATGTTGAGCTAGTTTTTGATCTATAAAAAGTGATAAATTGAAAGAAGATAATTCTAAATATTTTCAATTATTTTTAAATAATCCAAAGCATAACAAAAAAAATCATTGAGAGGAAGAAATGAACTCTAGTCTTAGCAGTAAATGATAAACCAATATGAATCAGAAGAGATTCTAATTTACAGAGAAGCAAGAAATAAGTAAATATAAAAAACAATTTTACTTTTGTAATAAAAGTGGTATAAAAACTCTATAATAAGTATAATGTCTACACACAGTCTATAGGGTACTCAGAAGTATCTAGGAGTTCTGGTAATTAACTTTTCAAAGCAGTATATTTTATAATATGTAAATTAGATTTTAATAAATTTTTTCAAAAATATGTTTAAAAATGAATAAAATTCATACACATTACTCCTCTTTCCCCACATGTTCAAAAGCAGACAAGGATATACTTTCATAAAATGACTAGAAATTAAAAATAAGAGTGGGGAGACTGTCACCTTACCAATCAATATGGGATCTATAGATCTTGGAAAATCAGAGAGATAGCAAGAGAGTAAGAGGGAGATAGAGAACCAAAATATGCAAAATATGGCAACAGTTTCCATGTGAATACATTCTGATGCCATCAGTTTAATTTTTCCATCCTGCTGAATGTTATCATTTAGTTGGATATATTTTTTCCTTTATATTTAACTAATATGCTTTCAATTCTCTTCTATTTTCCAAAGATACTCATTCACAACAACAGAAATTTCTGTAATGACTTACAGACCTTATGCTTGCTACTAATGTACATTATATAATTTATATTTAATAATTTAAGAACTTGTGACAATATAGATAATTCAACTGTTTGGAGAAAAAAATAATTCCAAGCCATAATATAAATAGATATATTCTGTAATTAATACTATTCCTGTTTTACTTCATCACTAATCAAATAAAGAGCATATGAATTCTAGAATTATCCACTCTTCCTTACTTTTCAGCATCAGCCTTCCAGAGCCCAAAGAATGGTTAAAATTTTGAAGAAAAGAGATACTAGGTACTAATGTCAGAGAACTGTGATTTTGCCTTAGGCAACATTCCCTCTTAGGTAAAAACATGAAACATCATAGATATTGGCTTCCCAGACATTTCCATGACAGTGTCACTAATGGTAACGTAGATAAATCCATATTTTTAGGATTCTGAAGAAATAAATTAAAGGGGCTTTTTAAAAATTAATAATAATGCAAACTTTTTATTCTATTAACTCTGTTACTGTAACACAACATACTCAAATGTGAAAACATGACATAGCAAAACCTAACCTAATATATTTTAAATTACTCAATCTTAGACATGAGTAATTTTCTTGCTGTTTATTAGATTGATATTAAATTATATTACATTATGTTTCTAGATTTTAGACTGTTTGGTTCAATTAAAAAGAATTGATACTCTATCGAGGCCAACAATTGGGAAATTTCTCAGTCTTGCTATCATATTTCAGAGATACAAACTCACCAAATAAGTAGACACAAATGACAAGTATTTCTCCCACTACTTTTTGATCTGTATCAAGAGAATTTCTAGGAAGAGATGCACAGAGTGTTGCCGAAGAGTTGGCATTTGGGCATACTTTCATATTACTTTTGATAGAAATCTCAAAAAGTATATTTTCTTGCTGTATGGCAAAAAACCTCTCAGTCACAGCTTGGTCTCTCAAGGAAATAGTTCCTAAATTTTTTTTCGAAGAAGAAAATTAACTACTAATGGGATGTATTTAACTACAGATTAAAAAATTGTTCAGCTCAAAAAATGAACAAATTTCTTTCTGTTTTTATAATGTGGTTATATGAAGATGCATTACCAGAAAATACCTTGCATCCTATTGACAGATAAACCTGCCTAACCTGGATTAAAGTATTCTTATTCATTATCTTCATATTCAATATTGTGAGGTTTACTTGTATTCAGAGATACCATTATCCTAAATACATGCAAGACCAATAAAATGGCTATGTTACTTGATCTCATTAAACTCAAAGGAACAGGTTGAATATAGTCTACTCAGTCAATTGGTTAAGCCTACTATTGGCCATACTAAAGTGCAGATTTTTTCAACATAGCCAAAATATCTTTATTAATTTGAAATAGATTTTTTTAACTATTAAGTTGTGGAGTACATGCACAGGATATGCAGTTTTGTTACATAGGTAAACGTGTCATGGGAGTTGGTTGTATTAATTATTTCCTCACCCAGGTATTTAGCCTAGTATCCACTAGTTTTTTCCTGACCCTCCTAAAGTCAGAAATACTATTCAATCCAGTAATCCCTTTACTGGATATATACCTAAAGGAATCAAAGGAATATATATCATTCTGTTCTAAAGACACATGCACAAGAATGTTCATTGCAGCACTATTCTCAATAGCAAAGACATAGATTCAACCTAAATGCACATCAATGATACACTGGACAAAGAAAATGTGGTATATCTACAAAATGGAATACTATGCAGCCATTAAAAGGAATGAGATCATGTCTTTTTCAGGGACATGGATGGAGCTGGAGGCCGTTGTCCTTAGCAAACTAACTCAGGAACATAACACCAAATACCGCATGCTCTCACTTATAAATGGGAGTTAAATGATGAGAACACATGAACACATACGGGGGAACAACACACAGGGGCCTATCAGAGGGTGGAGAGTGGGAGGAGGGAGAGGATCAGGAAAAATAACTAATGGATAAAGTGTATATTTTAATGCTGTGATTGTCTTGATAGAGGATGTGCAGTTAAGGACACTGGTGAAATTAGGATAAACTTAGTGTGTGACTTGCCATTTTACTCCTCACTTCTAATATTTTTCAATGGTAATTTTATCAGATTTTGTGATGCTTAATATTGAGTGTCAACTTGATTGTGTTGAACGATGCAAAGTATTGTTCCTGGGTGTGTCTGTGAGGGTGTTGCAAACAGAGATTAACATTTGAGTGAGTGGACTTGGAAAGGCAGACCCACCCTTAATCTGGGTGGGCACAATCTAATCAGCGGCTAGCCTGGCTAGAATAAAAGCAGGCAGAAAAGCATGGAAAGACTAGACCAGTTTAGTCTTCTAGTCTATGTCTTTCTCCTGTGCTGGATGTTTCCTGCCCTCGAACATCAGACTCCAAGTTATTCAACTTTGGCACTCGGACTGTCTTCCTTTCTCCTCTACTTGCAGATGGCCCATTGTGGGACCTCACCTTGTGATTGCGTGAGTCAATACTCCTTTATAAACTCCCCTTTAGGCTGAGTGCAGTGGCTTGTGCTTGTAATCCCAGCACTTTGGGAGGCCAAGGCAAATGGATTACCTGAGGTCAGGAGTTCAAGACCAGCCTTACCAATATGACGCAATCCTATCTCCACTAAAAATACAAAAATTAGCTGGGCATGGTGGCACACACCTGTAGTCCCAGCTATTTGGGATGCTCAGGCAAGAGAATTGCTTGAACATGGGAGGCAGAGGTTGCAGTGAGCCAAGATTACGCCACTTCACTCCAGCTTGGGCTACAGAGCGAAACTCCATCTCAAAAAATAAAAAAAATAAATAAATAAACTCCCCTTTATGTATACATCTATCCTATTAGTTCTACCCCTTTAGAGAACTCTGCCTAACACAGATTTCCAAATAGAAAAAAAAGTATTGAAATGTTCCATCACTTCAGCTGTGTAAATTTTTAAAAAATTATTTTATATCCACATAAAACATAATACTATCTGACACAGTATGTGGTTTTCACCCTGCCTATTCTTGTTATATATATACATATATACACATATGCGATATATATATATGCAATATATATGCGAGATATATATATGCAATATGTATGCTAGATATATATATATGCAATATATATATGCGAGATATATATACGCTATATATATATACGAGATATATATGCGAGATATATATATGTGTGTGTGTGTGTTTGACAGAGTTTTGCTCTTATTGCCTAGGCTAGAGTGCAATGGTGCAATCGTGGCTCACTGCAACCTCTGACTCCCAGGTTCAAGCAGTTCTGCCACAGCCTCCTGAGTAGCTGGGATTACAGGCATGTGCCACCACACACGGCTATTTGTTTGTGTTTAGTAGAGACAGGGTTTCACCATTTTGGTCAGGCTTGTCTTGAACTCCCGACCTCAGGTGATCCACCTGCCTCGGCCTCCCAAAGTGCTGGGATTACAGGCTTGAGACATCGCACCCAGCGGGGATGTTTTTTAAGAGGATAAAAGCTCAGATATTTTAACTGAATTTCGGGGTACAATCAGTGTTCCAAGAAGACACATCATTTTTATTCTTTGGCTTTGGACACTCACTGGCAAATCATTGTCTTCCTCCAGTTAAGATGCACAGCCTGAGGTTACATTGAACTTTTTATTTTTGGAAAAGCATGTATTAACAGAGTTCCCATGACAAAGGGATTTATTTTAGTTATACATTAGCAAATATTTAGGGACTAGAAACAACTTAGCAATTATGAATGATACTAATGCAAGTTTTGAAGCGGATAATACACAGTTATAAAATAGAATTGCCAATTCCAGAATTATTTGTTGGTCAATAATTGCAATAAAAACAGAAGTTTGTTTTGGTGTCTGTAGTTATTGAGCTATATTGGGAAGAGTGCCAACAGTGTCATAAATTGCTCTAAACATAACTCTAGAATTGCTGTTAAGTCATTGAGCCGATTGACCTGCCTCTTAATCGGTGAGTGAATTATCTTGTGGGTTTGGAATATCTATCATTACATACATAGGGAGGTTTCAGTAGAGAAGAAATATTATATCATAAAATTTAGTACAAAATGTCAGTCAGCTAAAGGTTACAAAGCCACATTCCTTAAAATATCATAACCCATGACCTTTTTGGTTGTTAGTTTACTGAGTTTTTTTTTCTTTTTAATTTCAGCTTTTATTTTAGATACAGGTGGTATATGTGTAGAGTCACTACATGAGTATATTGGGCCCAGGTAGTGAGCATAGTACCCAACAGGTAGTTTTTCAACTCATGATCCCCCTTCCTTCTTCCCCCATCTAGTAAGTAAGTCCACAGTGTCTATTGTTTCTATTTCCATGTCCATGTGTGCCCAATGTTTAGGTCACACTTATAAGTGAGTACATGTGGTATTTGGTTTTCTATTCTTGAGTTAATTCACTTAGCCTAACGTCCTGCAGTTCCATCTCAGTTGCTGCAAAGGACATGATTTCATATCTTATGGCTGCATAATATTCCACGGTATATATGCATCACATGCACCACATTTTCTCTATCCAGTCTACCATTGATGGGCAACTAGGTTGATTCCATGTCTTTCATATTGTGAATAGCATGGCAGTGAACATTCAAGCAAGTGTTCTTTTGATATAATGATCTATATTTCTTAGAGTATATAACTAGTAATGAGATTGCTTGGTAGAATGGTAGCTGTGTTTTAAGGTCTTTGAGAAATCTCTAAACTGCTTTCCATAATGGCTGAACTAATTTATTAAAACATTCCTACCAGCATTGTGTAAGTGGTCCCTTTTCTCTGCAGCCTCAGCCGCTGTTTTTTGTCTTTTTAATAATAGCCATTCTACTGGTGTGAGATGATGTATCGTTGTAGTTTTGATATGCATTTATCTGATGATCAGCGATGACAAGCAATTTTTCATATGTTTGATGGCCACACATACACCTGTTTTTGAGAAGTGTCTGTTCATTTATTTTGCCCACTTTTTAATGGGGTTGTTTTTTGTTTGTTGATTTGTTTAAGTTCCTTGTAGATTCTGGATATGAGATCTTTGTCAGAAGCATAGTTTGTAAATACTTTTTCCCATTCTGTAGGCAGTTTACTCTTTTGCTGGTTTCTTTTGCTTTTGTTTAGTTTAATTAGGTTATATTTTTTAATTTTTGTTTTTGTTGAAATTGCTTTTTGTAACTTGGCCATAAATTATTTGCCAAGGTTGATGTTGAGAATGGTATTTCCTAGGTTTTCTTGTAGAACTTTTATAGTTTGAGGTCTTACATTTAAATTCTTAACCTATCTTGATTTAGTTTTTGTATATGGTGAAAGTATCTTGATTTAGTTTTTGTATATGGTGAAAGGTAGGGATCTAGTTTCATTTTTCTGCATATGGCTAGTCAGTTATTCCAACACCATTTACTGTTTTTTCCCCTGGCTTGTTTTGGTTGGCCTTGTGGAAAATCAGATGGTTATAGGTGTGCAGTTGTATTTCTGCATTTTCTATTCTGTTCCATTGATCTATGTGTCTGTTTTTGTACTAGTACCATGTTGTTTTGGCTACTATACCCTTATAATACAGTTTTGAATTTGGGTAGTGTGATGCCTCTGGCTTTGTTCTTTTTGCTTAAGATTGCTTTGGCTATTCAAGCTCTTTTTCGGTTCCATATGAATTTTAGAATAGCTTTTTTCTAAGTATCTGAAGAATGATATTGGTAGTTTGATAGAATAGTGTTGAATCTGTATATTGCATTTGGTAGTATGGCCATTTTAGTGATATTAATAATTTCAATACATGAACATGGATTTTTTTTGTTTATTTGTGTCATCTCTAATTTCTTTCAGCAGTGTTTTGTAGTTTTTCTTGTAGAGATCTTTCACCTCTTTGGTTAGCTGTATTGCTAGATATTTCCTTTTTGTTTGTGTGCCTATTGTAAACGGAATTGTGTTCTTGATTTTACTCTCAGCTTTGATGTTATTGGTGTATAGAAATGCTATGGATTTTTATACATTGATTTTGTATTTTTAAACCTTGCTAAAGTTGTTTTTCAGTTCTAGTAGCCTTTTGTCAAAGTCTTTAGGGTTTTCTAAGTATAGAATCATATCGTCAGTGAAGAGAGATAGACTTCTTCTTTTCCTATTTGGATGCCTTTTGCTTCTTTCCCTTGCCTGATTGCTCGGGCTGGGATTTACTGTATTACGTTGAACAGGAGTGGTGAGAGTGGGCATTCTTGCCTTGTTCCAGTTCTCAGGCCTAACCCATTACTTTTCATACTTTCACGTGATTCTGATTTCCTTCAACAGCTATTAGACTTATAACTTTCAGGTTTTTAGAAGTGACTGCCAGATAGAGGAAAAATGAAAAGCAGTTAAAAAAAATTCCTGGATGAAAGCTGGGTTGATATTTTTTCCATACATTTGGAAATTAGTTTTTTTTTTCTTGGAAATTACAGGCAAAAACATGGGCAAATTTATGGACAAAATCATTTGAAAGCCAATGTTACATATTTTTCCTCTCTAGTGGAAAAAGCTCTTGTTTTAAATTAATCTCATACCTAACTAGATGAATGCATGTTCAAATAAAGTAAAACTACACTTAATGCACATATTGAAAATATCCAATAACTCTTATCATACCTTCTTCCCATTAATTAACCTCTTATCAGATTCAATTTCTAGAGTTAACTACCAACTTAGAGAAATTGAGAAGACCAAAGAAAATGTAAATAAAAAAGTCAGTGAGTAAAATTAGTAAAATCTGGACTATAGAAAATGCTACAGGGAAATCAAATAAAGGAAAATAATAGTAAGAAGAAAAAAAAAAGATGGAAATAAAAACTATAGGTTAAAAAACCTAGTAAATGGAAAAAAATTGTAATGCATGGGTCTTACTTTGTTTCTGATTTGTACAAATAAATGCTTAAAGAAAAACACGATCAAAGTCCCATGAAAACCAACTAGGCGTTTTTAAATTTTATTTATTTATTTATTTATTTTTATTTTTCTCCAATATCAGAATCTTTATTATTATTATTATTATACTTTAAGTTTTAGGGTACACATATACACCATGGAATACTATGCAGCCATAAAAAATGATGAGTTCATGTCCTTTCTAGGGACATGGATGAAGCTGGAAACCATCATTCTCAGCGAACTATCGCAAGGACAAAAAACCAAACACTGCCTGTTCTCACTTATAGGTGGGAATTGAACAATGAGAACACATGGACACAGGAAGCGGCATTTTTAAATTTTAAAATACTGTTTTTAATGTTGTCTTTATGCTTTTAAGTAGTTATTATGTAGAGGTATATATACAAATATTTATGGATGCAATAATGTGCTGTCTGAAACTTACTTAGGCAAAAATCCAAGTATTCGGGGGGTACACTTAACAGACCATACAAAAGTGAAACTGATACATCAGAGTTCACTATACTAGTTTCTCTACTTTGTTATGTCTGCAACATTTTCCATAACAAAAATTAGAAAAAAAATGGAAAAAAAAAACTGAGTTTTGGGGGTAGACACTGAATTCAGCCAATTTTCCAGGAATCAAAATTTTTGAGGGTCACAGGTAATTTATTTTTGATAAAAATATAGTGAGTGGAGAAATGACTAATTTTTGAGGCATACTGTAAAAAATTTAGGTAAAGTAACTTTTTCAGTATATATATATATATATATATATATATATATATATATATATAAAACGCAATATTATAATAAAAATATTTGTAGGGCCAGGCGTGGTGGCTCATGCATGTAATTCAAGCACTTTGGGAGGCCGAGGCAGGCGGATCACAAGGTCAGAAGTTTGAGATCAGCCTGGCCAACATGGTGAAACCTCGTCTCTACCAAAAATGCAAAAATTAGGCGGGCGTAGTGCTGGGTGCCTGTAATCCCAGCTACTCGGGAGGCTGAGGCAGGAGAATTGCTTGACACCAAAAGGCAGAGGTTGCAGTGAGCGGAGATCGCGCCACTGCACTCCAGCCGGACTGTGCGGAAGAGCGAGACTCCGTCTCAAAAAAAAAAAAAAAAAAAAAAAGTATCTTCTATAACAAAAATATATGAAAATCTTTTGGTAGAAGTGGTAGTTAAGGGTTGTGGGAAACTTCTGAAAGGTTCTGTAGAACATAATCTAGCATTTCTGCTTGTTTCTCTCTCAGTAGGCGTGTTGCTCCCCAACGGATTAGAAGATTGCACTCTGTCTGACCCCAAACATACTTTCCTCAGTGAACAAACCAACACTTGGCCAATCTTTTACTTTCCAAAAGAAGTTGGCTGTCTTATTGTTTCCAGACATGTGTCTTGTGGGCAGTTTTTATTTACATAAGTCCCTTATGTTCAGTATTGAAAAAGCAATAGTTACAGAACTTTATCATAAAGAGTCTATTTTAAATACATTGTGGACCAGCAAAAATTGCTATAATCATTGCTGTGATGTCTTAGTTTTATAACTAAATTAGAAAATCCCTTCTGACTCTAGCTGTAATATCTGCAGCATCAGAATCACAGGAATATTGTCTTTTTAAATTTAGTCTCAAGCTTTTGGTGATGCCAGATTTCACTCCCTAAGAAGTGATCAAAGTCCCAGGATCTCACTTATTTTATTACTGAATAAATCACCAAAGATGAGGCTAATTATGAAAAAGATTGCTACTATTTATGGCCAAATATATTTGTGATCTCAGCAGACAGGATATAAAGAAGTTTTAATCAGGGAGTACTAAAAATATGTGACAAATAAATAGACATTTTCTTAATGCATTTTCTCCTGGGGTTTCCTCTGAATGTTATTAAAGTTGTGTAAAGGAAAATTCATATATTTCCTAAGGGATACAATTCCACAATTTAGGACTAATCTTATTATTAGTAGTGTGATCATTGCATTTCATATTAAGATAGGTTTAAGTCATTTTGCTTTAATGTCAGCCCATCTATTTCTTTAGCACCATATAAGCATTATGTAATTACAGCGATTTATGCAATTATGTGATATGAGATGGCTTGGTGGTTTTACATCTAAAAATGGAATGATTTAATTTGAATTGATTGTTGTTTATGTACCATTTAACTACATGCATGAGCTGTTCACATCATCAAGAAGAAGTGCTTGTCACAGTGGCAATAAATGAAGGACATTTAGTTTGATATCCAAGGAATAGTATGCCAAATTTTAAATTCTGTCCTTTAATCTAATATTTGTAAACTGTATCTTGACTCCACGCCTCAGTTTCTCTATTTAAATGAGGACAAAAGGTTAATGATACTGATATGCCATATAAAACATGAATGAGCATATATAGAAGAGATAAATTTTGCTGGTACAGATATAAATTCTAGAAATACTATTTTCCTGCTACTTTGCTGCATTTGAATATACTCACACGGTTGTCTCAAAGGTCACTAATCACATTCTTATCACCAAATTCAATGATATTTTCATGTTGATTTTCTTAGCATCCTCTCTGCCAGAATTTGCAATGTAGGGTTTCACTCTTGGAATTATTTTTCCTACGGATATGCATTTATTTCTGTTTTTAACTTTCTGTTTGCCTCTTCATTTTATTTCAACTGAAGTTTCTTAAACATGTATGACAAAGCTCCACAGATTCACACATTCAGTGTATTGTATGAAATTCGAAATAATGTTCCTTAAGTCTCTACACAGAGTAAGAGACAGAGTGAAGAACAGATCTTGGTGGAAAATATTGCCTTCACTCTTTCCTTTCTTGCTTTCACTCTTTCCTTTGTTGCTTTCACTCTTTGGATGTGTGCCTTCCCGAGGTTTATGTTTTTGACTCCACTCTTTGCTTTCTAGGACTTCCGTATAATCTTACAATATTGACTATTACATCCACAAAAATGAGTCCCTAAAGTTCTATCTTTAAACTTGACTTTTCATCAAACTTTTACTTCATTTTCAATCACGTATAAGAGATTTCCAGCTGAACATTTTTCTAGTAGCTTCAAGTGCAGCACATCCACAATAAAATTCATCATGTACTTCCAAACTCATACCTATTCTGATATTTCAAATGTACTACATACGAGTCAGTCATTCAGACTTGAAAACTTTAAATAGTCCAAATCATTACCTTTTCTTCATCTTCCATAGCAAATAAAATATAATAAACTTGAGTATTCTCTTTTTTGTCATTCATAATTATTTCTGACTTTCAATTCTTGGTGCTACAAATTTGGCTCAGGACTCTCACACTTTATGCATTCAGCTTATTGCAGTAGCTCTCAAGGTTATCTCCTTGTTCTGATACTACTTTTTGATCAGCCCATTGTGAAGATAGTTTTTAGAAAATGACTTTGTGAGATGGGCAGGTTGCAAAACTTCTCTCGGATTATGTAGGTCGCCTGTTCATTCTGATGATAGTTTCTTTTGCTGTGCAAAATTCTTTAGTTTAATTAGATCCCATTTGTCAATTTTGGCTTTTGTTGAAATTGCTTTTGGTGTTTCTGTCATAAAGTCTTTGCCTATGCCTATGTCCTGAATGGTATTGCCTAAGTTTTCTTATAGAGTTTTTATGGTTTTGGGTTTTACATATAAGTCTTTAATCTATTTTGAGATAGTTTTTTGTATAAGGTGTAAGCAAGGGGTCCAGTCTGAGTTTTCCACATAAGGCTAGCCAGTTTTCCCAGCACCATTTACTGAATAGGAGATATTCTCCCCATTGTTCATTTTTGTCAGGCTTGTCAATGATCAGATGGTTATAGATGTGTGGTGTTATTTCTGAGCTCTTCGTTCTGCTCCTTTGGTCTATATGTCTGTTTTAGTACCAGTACCATGCTGTTTAGGTTACTATAGCCTTGTAGTATAGTTTGAAGTCAGGTAGCGTGATGCCTCCAGATTTGTTCTTTTTGCTTAGGATTGTCTTGGCTATACGGGGTCTTCTTTGATCCTATATGAAATTAAAAATAGTTTTTTCTAATTTTGTGGAGAATGTTAATGGTAATTTGATGGAAATAGCACTGAATCTATAAATTACTTTGGGCAGTATGGCCATTTTCATGATATTGATTCTCCCTATCCATGAGGATAGAATGTGTTTCCATATGCTTGTGTCCTCTCTTATTTCCTTGAGCAGTGGTTTGTAGCTCTCCTTGAAAAGGTCTTTCACATCCCTTTTAGCTCTATTCTTAGGTATTTTATTCTCTTTGTAGCAATTGTGAATGGGAGTTCAGTCATGATTTGGCTCTCTACTTGTCTATTGTTGGCATAAGGAATGCTTGTGATTTTTGCACATTGATTTTGTTTCCTGAGACTCTGCTGAAGTTGCTTATCAGTTCAAGAAGTTTTGGGGCTGATATCATGGGGTTTTCTAAATATAAAATCATGTCATCTGCAGAGACAACTTGACTTCCTCTCTTCTTATTTGAATACGCTTTATTTCATTTTCTTCCCTGACTGCCCTCACCAGAACTTCCAATACTATGTTGAATACAGGTGGTGAGAGAGGGCATCCTTTTCTTGTACCGGTTTTCATTCAATATGATATTGGCTTTGTGTTTGTCTTACATAGTTCTTATTATTTTGAGATATGTTCCATCAATAACTAGTATATTGAGAGTTTTTAACATGAAGATATGTTGAATTTTATATCAAAGGCTTTTTCTGCATCTATTGAGATAATTGCGTGGTTTTTGTCTTTGGTTTGTTTATGTGATTGATTACATTTATTGATTTGCGTATGTTGAGCATGGTGTAATATCCAGAATTTACAGTGAACTTATTCATATTACAAGAAAAAAAAAACATCAAAAAGCAGGCAAAGGATATGAACAGATACTTCCCAAAAGAAGACATTTACGTGGCCAAGAAGCGTGAAAAAAAGATCAACATCACTGATCATCAGAGAAATGCAAATCGAAACCACAATGAGATACCATCTCACACCAGTGAAAATGGCGATTATTAAAAAGTCAGGAAACAATAGATGCTGGCGAGGCTGTGGAGAAATAGGATTGCTTTTACACTGTTGGTGGGAGTGTAAATTAGTTCAACCATTGTGGAAGACAGTGTGGTGATTCCTCAAGGATCTAGAACCAGAAATACCATATAACCCAGCAATCCCATTACTGAGTATATACCCAAAGGAATATAAATTTTTCTACTATAAAGACACATGTACTTATATGTTTATTGCAGAACTATTTGCAACAGCAAATACACGGAACAAACCCAGATGCCCATCAATGATAGACTGGATAAAGAAAATGTGGTACATAAACACCAGGGGATACTATGCAGCCATAAAAAGGAATGAGATCATGTCCTTTGCAGGGACGTGGATGAACCTGGAAACCATAATCCTCAGCAAACTAGCACAGGAACAGAAAACCAAACACTGCATGTTCTTACTTATAAATGGGAGTTGAACATTGAGAACACATGGACACAGACATGGACACAACACACACCAGGGAATGTTGTGGGGTGGGTGGGGGGAGGAGAGGGAACTTAGAGGACAGGTCAATAGGTGCAGGAAACCACCATGGAACACATATACCTATGTAACAAACCTGCACATTCTGCACATGTATCCCATTTTTTTTTGAAGAAATCAAAAATAAAAGGAAAATGACTTTGTATTGCTTTCGTATGTTTAAAAGCTTCAATAGACATTCCATTGCTTTAATAATAAACTTTGTCTCCTACACTCTTAAAATTCTACCCTTGCTTATAGAAAACCTCTCCCTTTAAAATATCATAACCACTCCCAACATAAATCCATTAATCCTAACTAGATAAAAGAAAATGTTTAAGCAAAAAGAGCAAAGGTCTACATATTGTATAAACCATGGATCAAAGTGGTCATATGGTAACTAAGGGATAAATATGAAAATGTATATGAGAAATAATCTATACAAGGCTTTGAATGCAAGTACACATTTCATTAATAATATTTACAGACCAAGAATTTGGACCTGACAAATACTCAGAGCAAGAGAAACCCAACCTCTAAAGGTAATGACCTTAAACAATAGCTAGAAATTCTAGTTGTGGTAGACACAGCTTGATTGAATAACACTTGTCAAAAATAAATCTAAAATTTTAGTCAAGTAGTTACAGAGAAGTGAGGATATCATGAAACAAGAACATGACCAGGTTAGATTAAAGAAAAAGAAAGCACGAGTGAGTCAGGTTGATATGGCTGAATATAGACATGGAAGTGTACCTGAAAATTAGGACCAGCTAGTCAATGAACTAGACAAAATGAAGAGATGAATAGAAACAATAATGTAAACTTACATAAGTTAAAAAATATAATATTTAGGCAGGTGTGTGGTGGCTCACTCCTGTAATCCAAGCACTTTGGAAGACCTAGGCAGATGGATCATGAGGTCAGGAGGTCAAGACCATCCTGGCTAACACGGTGAAACCCTGTCTCTACTAAAAATACAAAAATTAGCCAGGTGTGGTGGTGGGCGCCTATAGTCCCAGCTACTCAGGAGGCTGAGGCAGGAGAATGGCATGAACCTGGGAGGCGGAGCTTGCAGTGAGCTGAGATCATGCCACTGCACTCCAGCCTGGGTGACAGAGCAAGACTCCATCTCAAAAAAATAAAATAAAACAATAATGATAATATTTAAATGAGAGAGAACATATTTAAGTGTGCTTATACTACTGATATTGTGTCATACATTGCTTTTAGCATCAATAAAAGTTTGGTTTTAAATTCAATTTATCCTATTTACTATTCATAGAAGCTTTGTGCCCTGCATGTAAAGTGCTTATCAGAGTACTTGGCACATGCTAAGCAGTCAGTAAGTTGGAGTTATAAACATTATTTTTTCCTATATTTCCTCATAGCAAAATTTTAATTTTAATGTACAATTTTATCTTCCAGCTATATCATTTTGCCCCACAGAAACAGTCATAAAACTATGGGTCAAACATTTTAAATTAAAATTAAGTGAAAGTAATGTTATCTATAATTTTGTTTCTATTTTAAATAAATGATGACATAATATGATTGTCCTTCAACTATGAAAACTTCTTGCATTATGAAAGATAAGTTCCTTCTTTCTACCTTACCTGAAATGATAAATTCTTCAATGTCTGTAAGCGTGTGTGAACTGATTGATTGTGTGAAAAAAGTCACAGGACTTGTCGCTTGGGCCTTATCAAATTCAGCTGTGGTGACTGCCAGTTAGAAGACCATAGATGTGGTCAGCTCATTATAGTTTAATTAGAAATTACTTTATTCTTAACAAAGTTTTTAAATAAAGTATTTTTTCTTTTAAGCTTTATAATGTATTACAAATAGAACATAGGCAAGCAAAGTATAAATGGAAATGAGCCCAGTGTTTAAAGATGTATACTTAAAATAGCTTGATGCTATGTTCTAAAATTTAAAACTGAGCCGTAACTTAAGTTTATGCAGAATCTTCCCTTATTTTCCTTTTTACATAATCATCTATTTTTATCTGATAAGAGAAGATCTGATTTGGCAACAGTATATTTAAAAGATATACTTTTTAATTTTTTTCATATGTTGTAGGTCAATTAAATGACACGTTTACTAATGAATCTATCACAAGTCTTGTTTCTTGTTTTTCAATATTCCTGAATAAATGAATATCCAAGATATGAAAGAAAAAGTATTTCAATTGTCACAAAGAGCAAAATAACACAAGACTTATTGCCCTTCTTTCCCAATAAAAAGCATTTCCAAACTGACCACCCATAAGCTGATTCTGTTTCACATCCATTATTTTTCATTCATTTCTTCAGTGATTGATTCATTCTTTCATTCATTTAATTTCATCTAAATGTTTTAAACGTATCATTACAATGTTTGGTTATTTCTGGCTTATCTTGAAATTTTGTTCAATATGCACATAATTTAAAAATAGCAATGAAATATGTAACTATCAGACAAATAGATACAAAAGAATAAAAATCTAAACCTCTAATTACTCCAACCTCACAAAAAATTTAAGGAGAAAAGAAAATATAATTGAAGAACACAAATTAAATAGAAAAAGAGAAAGTATAATATGTATTAAAATATCCACTGTGAAACTGTAGAGTTAGTAATTCTGCCAAATTTTACTTCACATACTTTATATAATTTTATTTTATATACTTACATAATACAAATATGGAGAGATAGGTAAATAGATGACAAATACAATCCAGAGAGATATAAATATAATTTATATCATAACAGTAAATATATTTTATACTGGCAATCATAATTAAAATAAAAGTGAACTAATATTACTAATTTAAATATCTTGATTTGCAGATGAGATAAATTAAAAATAATGAATATAAGCTCTTTATGACACAACTAAAATATAAGTTATAAGAAACAAATATAAGAAACTTTGAAGGTAAAAGATGGGCAAAATTAATCCAGTAAAATAGAAAAATTCTACCCAAAGAATGCTTATTTATATGGATTTATACCATAACATTCTATCTATCTAGAGTATATTTATCATCTACTTACCATTCTATCCATATTTGTATTATCTGTAATTTTATAAAAATATCCTCTGTATAATAACAAGAGAGAATACAACAAGAAGATTAAGAATTCTAAACTTGTCTACTATTTACAAAGTAGCCCCAAAGTATATAAAGTAAAATTTGGCAGAATCACTACTCTACACTTTCATGGGGATATTTTAACACACATCTCTTAGTAATTGATAACATCATGAAATGATTATGTAATGATTTAAGCACCATAATAAATTAGCTTTGTTAACAATCATACAGAGAATTCTATATCTTACAATTAAAAAATTCATTTTCACAAATGGACTTGAAAAATTTAAAAAGTTGACATTTGCCAAGCCAAACTGAGCAAGTTTGAACAAATTTGATATAACCAGTATTACATAGAATATTTTCTTTAAAAAGTTAGGAATAAATAAGCATAAAAACTGAAACACAAGAATATTTAAGAACACCCTTATCAATAACATACCAATTATAAATAAAATTCTCCACCTGGAACATGCAATTTATAAAGATAGGACTAAGATATTCTGCTTAACCAGAAGGTAAGTTATGATAAACTACTGGAATTTTTTTAAAAGCCACAGGATAAAAATTATTACTGGCTAAAGATGAGGGAAATTAAACATAAAGGTAATAACTAAGATGTATTGAAGTATATTAGCAACACTAAAATCATGTGTTTATGATGATACTAAAAATCCATTTGGTGACTTTTAGAGGGCACTAACAACAAACTGATACAAAGACTATATCAAGCATATTTACTGTAAGTTTATGATGAAATTTATTTTTTAAATAAATAGCTGAAGAAGAGTACTTTGTAAAAACAATTTCAAGTAATAAATATGGAGGAAATAACATAATTAGCAAATTAATCTTTATGCAGTGTATCATTAAAAATTGATTCAACTACAAAATCTTCTGTTGATTCAAAACCAATAGGAAACAGCTTCAGGGAGAACTTCATAACTAATGAGTCAAGCAGATAAAACCTAAACTTACTAATAGAAGTTAATATCTCTATATTTGGAACACATAAACATTATTGCCTTCTGTTGAAGCTACTAAGACATATACAGAATGGCCTATGGAGCATTTTTTGCCTAAAATATAAACTTATCTAAAAGTTAACCCAGTCTCTAGATGTAACAAGTAGCTTAGAAAAAAACATGAGCAAAGAATAAGTTGACTGATAACATGAGAAGGAGTCAAATATGGAACAGAAATTTTAGAGGTAAAGGCACTGTTTTCCTCCACAAATAAATAGTGTAAAACTGTGAGGGGATAGTATAGATTGCATAAGCCTTGATTATACCAACCAAATGAAATATGTGAACCATACTGAGATTCTACTTTGGACAAATTAAAAACTTTTGAAAGAATTTAGAAAATTTATACCTGGATTCAGTATTAGACATTAATAAATTACTATTATTTCATTAGATATGAATATAACATCACATGTTTATAAAAACATAACCCATATATTATATAATTATTTATTGAAAAAATAATATAGAGAGAATTTTTTTAATCAACAAACAGAAAAAAAGAAAAAAATGGAGAGAAGATAGAGTAGGCCACATTATTTTCAAAGCTAGAGATAGCTACCTGAGAGGGTTCTTGATGTTATACTTTAATATGTAAATAATCTTTTGAAAGAGAGATCAACAATATGTAAAAAAAGACTCAATTTTACTTATAGCATTTACCATTTGAATAATCAACTATACAAACCTAATCAGTTGAGCTGTTGGCTTGAAATTAGGAGTAATATTCATTTTCAAATTTTCTATTTCTTGCCTTTTAGCATATGACTTGGTTTTAAACTGACATGGTAATTATTTTTAGAGATTTGTAAAAGTCTATGTTGTGGATTCCAAGGAGATATGGAAATATGCCTAATAAAGATAATTAACCCTAAAATGTTTCAGGAGGCAATCAAAGCATATCAAGGGAGTATGAAATAGACCCATGACGTCCTGGTGATAAAACTTCTGTTAAATTGTTATTGAGCACTGTGATAATGAAAGCAGGAGAAATGTTTTTATAAGGTTGGACAGAAATACAGATGGCATCTCACCAGGTCATTTTGTACTTCTCACTAGTCTATCTAGTCAACCAGTATTTCATGTAGAGCTAACACAAGTAATTAATCATTTTTTATATTTGAATTTATTACCACTTGGAGACAGTGGAGCTAATGATGCAATAATAACAAAACTGATTGCTTTTACTTATAAAATTTTTCAAAACATAAATTTAAAGTCACTTAATACCATTTTTGCTACAAAAATATTTCATGAAGTTGTAACAGCCTGGTAACATGACCAGCCTAGAAGATACCGTAGGTTACCTGAAAGCCTAAAATCTTTTTATCTGAATTTGAATCATGCAGATTAGCTTTTTTCCCCCAAAATGATCGGCTTCGTGCCTATAAACTTATACAATATATGACCATGAAATATTTTAGGACAAATTAGCAAAGTTCCCAAGTAAACAATGATGACTCTTGATATCTTTCCTTTTAAAAGTCTTATAACAATTTCATTTACTTACATGGATGCAAACATACATAGTACTTTAAAAATAATAATGCTATACTGATCATTTCATTATCATTTTATTCTACTAATCAATATATTATCAATATTGTTCTATATTACTATGTAGCCTATTCTACATAATTTTGATGGCTATTGCATATTTTCCTAGTAAATAGCATTTTCTATATTTGCAATTAAAAATAAATACTGCTATGTCCAACCCATACTTTGTGGAACTCAGCGGTAATTTTTTTTTATTATTATTGTACTTTAAGTTTTAGGGTACATGTGCACATTGTGCATGTTAGTTACATAAGTATACATGTGACATGCTGGTGCACTACACCCACTAACTCGTCATCTAGCATTAGGTGTATCTCCCAATGCTATCCCTCCCAACTCCCCCCATCCCACAACAGTCCCCAGAGTATGATATTCCCCTTCCTGTGTCCATGTGAACTCATTGTTCAATTCCCACCTATGAGTGAGAATATGCGGTGTTTGGTTTTTTGTTCTTGTGATAGTTTACTGACAATGATGTTTTCCAATTTCATCCATGTCCCTACAAAGGACATGAACTCATCATTTTTTATGGCTGCATAGTATTCCATGGTGTATATGTGCCACATTTTCTTAATCCAGTCTATCATTGTTGGACATTTGGGTTGGTTCCAAGTCTTTGCTATTGTGAATAATGCCGCAATAAACATACGTGTGCATGTGTCTTTATAGCAGCATGATTTATAGTCCTTTGAGTATATACCCAGTAATGGGATGGCTGGGTCAAACGGTATTTCCAGTTCTAGAACCCTGAGGAATCACCACACTGACTTCCACAATGGTTGAACTAGTTTACAGTCCCACCAACAGTGTAAAAGTGTTCCTATTTCTCCACATCCTCTCCAGCACCTGTTGTTTCCTGACTTTTTAATGATTGCCATTCTAACTGGTGTGAGATGGTATCTCATTGTGGTTTTGATTTGCATTTCTCTGATGGCCAGTGATGATGAGCATTTTTTCATGTGTTCTTTGGCTGCATAAATGTCTTCTTTTGAGAAGTGTCTGTTCATGTCCTTCGCCCACTTTTTGATGGGGTTGTTTTTTTCTTGTAAATTTGTTTGAGTTCATTGTAGATTCTGGATATTAGCCCTTTGTCAGATGAGTAGGTTGCAAAAATTTTCTCCCATTTTGTAGGTTGCCTGTTCACTCTGATGGTAGCTTCTTTTGCTGTGCAGAAGCTCTTTAGTTTAATTAGATCCCATTTGTCAATTTTGTCTTTTGTTGCCATTGCTTTTGGTGTTTTAGACATGAAGTCCTTGCCCACGCCTATGTCCTGAATGGTAATGCCTAGGTTTTCTTCTAGGGTTTTTATGGTTTTAGGTCTAATGTTTAAGTCTTTAATCCATCTTGAATTGATTTTTGTATAAGGTGTAGGGAAGGAATCCAGTTTCAGCTTTCTACATATGGCTAGCCAGTTTTCCCAGCACCATTTATTAAATAGGGAATCCTTTCCCCATTGCTTGTTTTCCTCAGGTTTGTCAAAGATCAGATAGTTGTAGATATGCGGCGTTATTTCTGAGGGCTCTGTTCTGTTCCATTGATCTATATATCTCTGTTTTGGTACCAGTACCATGCTGTTTTGGTTACTGTAGCCTTGTAGTATAGTTTGAAGTCAGGTAGTGTGATGCCTCCAGCTTTGTTCTTTTGGCTTAGGATTGACTTGGCGATGCGGGCTCTTTTTTCGTTCCATATGAGCTTTAAAGTAGTTTTTTCCAATTCTGTGAAGAAAGGCATCGGTAGCTTGATGGGGATGACATTGAATCTGTAAATTACCTTGGGCAGTATGGCCATTTTCATGATATTGATTCTTCCTACCCATGAGCATGGAATGTTCTTCCATTTGTTTGTATCCTCTTTTATTTCCTTGAGCAGTGGTTTGTAGTTCTCCTTGAAGAGGTCCTTCAAATCCCTTGTCAGTTGGATTCCTAGGTATTTTATTCTCTTTGAAGCAATTGTGAATGGGAGTTCACTCATGATTTGGCTCTCTGTTTGTCTGTTGCTGGTGTATAGGAATGCTTGTGATTTTTGCACATTGATTTTGTATCCTGAGACTTTGCTGAAGTTGCTTATCAGCTTAAGGAGATTTTGGGCTGAGACAACTGGGTTTTCTAGATATACAATCATGTCGTCTGCAAACAGGGACAATTTGACTTCCTCTTTTCCTAATTGAATACCCTTTATTTCCTTCTCCTGCCTAATTGCCCTGGCCAGAACTTCCAACACTATGTTGAATAGGAGTGGTGAGAGAGGGCATCCCTGTCTTGTGCCAGTTTTCAAAGGGAATGCTTCCAGTTTTTGCACATTCAGTATGATATTGGCTGTGGGTTTGTTATAGATAGCTCTTATTATTTTGAAATACGTCCCATCAATACCTAATTTATTGAGTTTTTAGCATGAAGGGTTGTTGAATTTTGTCAAAGGCTTTTTCTGCATCTATTGAGATAATCATGTGGTTTTTGTCTTTGGCTCTGTTTATATGCTGGATTACATTTATTGATTTGTGTATATTGAACCAGCCTTGCATCCCAGGGATGAAGCCCACTTGATCATGGTGGATAAGCTTTTTGATGTGCTGCTGGATTCGTTTTGCCAGTATTTTATTGAGGATTTTTGCATCAATGTTCATCAAGGATATTGGTCTAAAATTCTCTTTTTTTGTTGTGTCTCTGCCAGGCTTTGGTATCAGAATGATGCTGGCCTCATAAAATGAGTTAGGGAGGATTCCCTCTCTTTCTATTGATTGGAATAGTTTCAGAAGGAATGGTACCAGTTCCTCCTTGTACCTCTGGTAGAATTCAGCTGTGAATCCATCTGGTCCTGGATTCTTTTTGGTTGGTAAGCTATTGATTATTGCCACAATTTCAGATCCTGTTATTGGTCTATTCAGAGATTCAACTTCTTCCTGGTTTAGTCTTGGGAGAGTGTATGTGTCCAGGAATTTATCCATTTCTTCTAGATTTTCTAGTTTATTTGTGTAGAGGTGTTTGTAGTATTCTCTGATGGTAGTTTGTATTTCTGTGGGATCGGTGGTGATAACCCCTTTATCATTTTTTATTGCGTCTATTAGATTCTTCTTTTTTTCTTTATTAGTCTTGCTAGCAGTCTATCAATTTTGTTGATCCTTTCAAAAAACCAGCTCCTGGATTCATTAATTTTTTGAAGGGTTTTTTGTGTCTCTATTTCCTTCAGTTCTGCTCTGATTTTAGTTATTTCTTGCCTTCTGCTAGCTTTTGAATGTGTTTGCTCTTGCTTTTCTAGTTCTTTTAATTGTGATGTTAGGGTGTCAATTTTGGATCTTTCCTGTTTTCTCTTGTGGGCATTTAGTGCTATAAATTTCCCTCTACACACTACTTTGAATGTGTCCCAGGGATTCTGGTATGTTGTGTCTTCGTTCTCGTTCGTTTCAAAGAACATCTTTATTGCTGCCTTCATTTCGTTATGTACCCAGTAGTCATTAAGGAGCAGGTTGTTCAGTTTCCATGTAGTTGAGCGGTTTTGAGTGAGTTTCTTAATCCTGAGTTCTAGTTTGATTGCACTGTGGTCTGAGAGATAGTTTGTTATAATTTCTATTCTTTTACATTTGCTGAGGAGAGCTTTACTTCCAAGTATGTGGTCAATTTTGGAATAGGTGTGGTGTGGTGCTGAAAAAAATGTATATTCTGTTGATTTGGGGTGGAGAGTTCTGTAGATGTCTATTAGGTCCACTTGATGCAGAGCTGAGTTCAATTCCTGGGTATCCTTGTTGACTTTCTGTCTCGTTGATCTGTCTAATGTTGACAGTGGGGTGTTAAAGTCTCCCATTATTAATGTGTGGGAGTCTAAGTCTCTTTGTAGGTCACTCAGGACTTGCTTTATGAATCTTGGTACTCCTGTATTGGGTGCATATATATTTAGGATAGTTAGCTCTTCTTGTTGAATTGATCCCTTTACCAGTATGTAATGGCCTTCTTTGTCTCTTTTCATCTTTGTTGGTTTAAAGACTGTTTTATCAGAAACTAGGATTGCAACCCCTGCCTTTTTTTGTTTTCCATTTGCTTGGTAGATCTTCCTCCATCCTTTTATTTTGAGCCTATGTGTGTCTCTGCACGTGAGATGGGTTTCCTGAATACAGCACACTGATGGGTCTTGACTCTTTATCCAATTTGCCAGTCTGTGTCTTTTAATTGGAGCATTTAGTCCATTTACATTTTAAGTTAATATTGTTATGTGTGAATTTGATCCTGTCATTATGATGTTAGCTGGTTATTTTGCTCGTTAGTTGATGCAGTTTCTTCCTAGTCTTGATGGTCTTTACATTTTGGCATGATTTTGCAACGGCTGGTACCGGTTGTTCCTTTCCATGTTTAGTGCTTCCTTCAGGAGCTCTTTTAGGGCAGGCCTGGTGGTGACAAAATCTCTCAGCATTTGCTTGTCTGTAAAGGATTTTATTTCTCCTTCGCTTACGAAGCTTAGTTTGGCTGGATATGAAATTCTGGGTTGAAAATTCTTGTCTTTAAGAATGTTGAATATTGGCCCCCACTCTCTTCTGGCTTGTAGGGTTTCTGCCGAGAGATCCGCTGTTAGTCTGATGGGCTTCCCTTTGAGGGTAACCTGACCTTTCTCTCTGGCTGCCCTTAACATTTTTTCCTTCATTTCAACTTTGGTGAATCTGACAATTATGTGTCTTGGAGTTGCTCTTCTTGAGGAGTATCTTTGTGGCATTCTCTGTATTTCCTGAATCTGAACGTTGGCCTGCCTTGCTAGATTGGGGAAGTTCTCCTGGATAATATCCTGCAGAGTGTTTTCCAACTTGGTTCCATTCTCCCCGTCACTTTCAGGTACACCAATCAGATGTAGATTTGGTCTTTTCACATAGTCCCATATTTCTTGGAGGCTTTGCTCATTTCTTTTTATTCTTTTTTCTCTAAACTTCCCTTCTTGCTTCATTTCATTCATTTCATCTTCCATCGCTGATACGCTTTCTTCCAGTTGATCACATCAGCTCCTGAGGCTTCTGCATTCTTCACGTAGTTCTCGAGCCTTGGTTTTCTGCTCCATCAGCTCCTTTAAGCACTTCTCTATTGGTTATTCTAGTTATACGTTCTTCTAAATTTTTTTCAAAGTTTTCAACTTCTTTGTCTTTGGTTTGAATGTCCTCCCATAGCTCAGAGTAATTTGATGGTCTGAAGCCTTCTTCTCTCAGCTCGGCAAAGTCATTCTCCATCCAGCTTTGTTCCGTTGCTGGTCAGGAACTGCGTTCCTTTGGAGGAGGAGAGGTGCTCTGCTTTTTAGAGTTTCCAGTTTTTCTGTTCTGTTTTTTCCCCATCTTTGTGGTTTTATCTACTTTTGCTCTTTGATGATGGTGATGTACAGATGGGTTTTTGGTGTAGATGTCCTTTCTGTTTGTTAGTTTTCCTTCTAACAGACAGGACCCTCAGCTGCAGGTCTGTTGGAATACCCTGCTGTGTGAGGTGTCAGTGTGCCCCTGCTGGGGGGTGCCTCCCAGTTAGGCTGCTCGGGGCTCAGGGGTCAGGGACCCACTTGAGGAGGCAGTCTGCCAGTTCTCAGATCTCCAGCTGCGTGCTGGGAGAACCACTGCTCTCTTCAAAGCTGTCAGACAGGGACATTTAAGTCTGCAGAGGTTACTGTTGTCTTTTTGTTTGTCTGTGCCCTGCCCCCAGAGGTGGAGCCTACAGAGGCAGGCAGGCCTCCTTGAGCTGTGGTGGGCTCCGCCCAGTTGGAGCTTCCCCGCCGCTTTGTTTACCTAATCAAGCCTGGGCAATGGCGGGTGCCCCTCCCCCAGCCTCGCTGCTGCCTTGCAGTTTGATCTCAGACTGCTGTGCTAGCAATCAGTGAGACTCCATGGGCGTAGGAACCTCCAAGCCAGGTGTGGAATATAATCTCGTGGTGCGCCGTTTTTTAAGCCCTTCGGAAAAGCGCAGTATTCGGGTGGGAGTGACCCGATTTTCCAGGTGCCGTCAGTCACCCCTTTCTTTGACTCGGAAAGGGAACTCCCTGACCCCTTGCGCTTCCCAAGTGAGGTAATGCCTCGCCCTGCTTCGGCTCGCGCACGGTGCGCGCACCCACTGACCTGCACCCACTGTCTGGCACTCCCTAGTGAGATGAACCCGGTACCTCAGATGGAAATGCAGAAATCACCGTCTTCTGCGTCGCTCACGCTGGGAGCTGTAGACTGGAGCTGTTCCTATTCGGCCATCTTGGCTCCTCTCCTCAGCGGTAATATCTTTTAACTCTTTCTCCATAATGTTATTTTAGTGTCTGGTGGAGACTGCTTGCTGCTTACCCCAATATGTGTTCTCACCATCTTGTGGCTTACCCTTAGTTACGTCTACTGCCAAAAGAACAAAAACAATACTTTGTAACCTATCTTGCCTAGAAGACATCATTTAGCTACAATTTGGTTTATGAGACATAAACAGAAACGTATGTTCTAATTTAGAGAGAAGTTTTTAATGAGAAAAGAGACACCTATCTTCTGCATGTTTCATTTTCTTGTAGTTAGCTTTTGAATATTAGCAGCTATCTTATATCTTAATTTGAAAGTGTCAGACCTAGGCTCACAGAACAGCATAGAGCAGGGGCCTGCAGAAGCAGAAAATAAAAGGAGCCGTGCTGTAACACAAAAAAATCTCTGTCCATAAACATTATCATGTGAGAGGGAAAAAAGCCTCTGTTTCCATTGTCACCATAACTTTCCCCCATTCTTCAAAGTTGACTCAAATGTTAGCTGATACATTATGGTTACCAAAAGAACTGGAAATAATATATTAATACTACTCTTTCTTGATTATCAAATTTGGCACTCCCATATGAGAAATTTAGCTGATACATTTAAATAATAAAAATACCATTTCCACTTTTCAACTCTTCAGATTTTGTCAGAAATTTCTGAAATCTTAGTTTTTTCAGTAATTATGATTTTTAAGAATATACTTAATCTTCTTTTGAATAATTTAGCAACTGAAAATGTGTCTAGATAATCTCACATAGAATGGTAAAGCAATGAGTACTTCCATTTCTATTTTACTCCTCATCACATAGTTCTTTAATTTGCAGCTAAAAAACATTTTTATTCTTGCATTTTACTTTGTAACTATATGAAATTTTGTATTTAATTTGTATAAAGATGAAAAACCTAAATGAATAGTAAATATAAATGCAGATATTAATAAAATAAATATAAACCATAAGACAAGAGCCAAAATTTGACACTTTAATAACATTAACACAATTGATAAACACTAAAAAGACTGATTGATACAATAAGAGAACAAAGAAAATTAATATGGGTGCTATTAATATCATATCACTACAAATCTTCACAGATCAAAAGATATTTAGATGTGACATTCTGAAAAACTGTATGACAAAAATTTGACAATGTGAATAAAATAGACAAATTCCTAGGACAATATAACTTAGTAAAGATGACAAAAGAAGAAATTAAATATTAGAATTGTCTGATATCTATTAAGGAATCAAATTTGTCACTTAAAACCCTTCACTGAAAGAAAAGAGGGAAAATAAACTGAAACCCACAGGCACAGATGGATTCAATTATAGGTTTTTCCAGACAAATGAACAGTTCACATTTTCTTGGAGTGATAGGAGAAGAGTTTAACTTGCTTACTTTATGAGTTGGAAAACAGTTACATGAGTAATCACCAAGGGAGGAACTATTCTGTAGTCTTTCTATATTCAATTTTGTTGTGAGAATTTTCCATAAATTCTTACTACATTGCAATATAGCCTCTGAAAAATAGAGGAAGCTAGTCTTTCCATGTTCAAAATGAGAAAGTAAAATTGTAATATGATATCTCTGTTGAGCATTCAGTTGAAGCAGGCTGGTCACCTCAAGGGAGAAACAGGGGTAACCAGACTGTTTCCAGAAATGTGACAATAGATGAATTTGTTTCTCTCTGCTTTCTATATATAGAAAAGAGTGGGAGATGAAGAGCCTTTTACAATTCTACTACAACTTCAAGGCCTGAAAAAAAAAAAAAAAAGAAAAAAGCAAGAGGTCTGAAAATCCATTGCAGTGAATATCTGGTTAAAATCCAGTGCTATCTTAAGTAGAAAATAGTTTTTGCAAAAGCTTTCTAATTGATAACTCTCCTTTGGTTTTCTAAACCTTTTAGCCACTGGCTTATGAGAAGCTTTAAATTAATTTGGGACCTAGAGAGGATATTTACATAAAATTTTGCTTAACATAGGAAAGAGATGTGGCTTGAACAGGGTCATAGTAATGGAGATGGACAATAAATACAGGAAGATATGTTTTGGAGAATAAAACAGTAGATTTAGCTAGAAGTTTCGATGTAGTGGTTGTAGGCAACAGAAAAATCGAGAATTCTAAATTTTTGACTTTTCTATTCTGTTTTACCTCATCCATCTGTGTGTGTTCATGCATCATCTCTCTGTATCAGCTGGTGTTTTTTGAAGCAAGCAACAGAAAACAACACTGTCTCATTTACACAGAATACAAATGTATTGAATAAGTATTTAGTAGCTAGTGGTGTGAAAGGAAAAATTGTGAACCAAGTTCGAGAATGGTCAGACACAAGGGAGGCCAGGCAGCAGCCAACTGGTAAATATCAAGTTCCAGAGCCAGGCCCATGAGGACAGAGCTGCCCTGCTAAGCTGGCGCTATTTTAGTTGCTGCTGCAGGACAATTGATGTTTCTACTGCTGAGCCTGGAACCTGGCTGCTACACTACCACTTCACCATCAACACCGAGATGTTTTCTCTACTGTCCCTTTTCTTTTGAAATGAACTGATTCAAAGTTCAGAAGTAGGATGGGTGGAATCTGACCAGTAAATCTAGGTCATGTAGTAGTACCCTTTCTCTAAGGAAGGCTACAGAAATCTATATCTGTATCTTTGACGTCTACCATGGTAGATGGGCTCTGCCTCCTTTCAAGACTCATACGATGAAAATTTTCACAGTAATAGATACTACATCCTTTATGATGCCTGCATTCCTCAAAGAAAACAATGGCTTGCTTATCTTAATGCTCACTAGAACTAGAAATACCATTTGACCCAGCCATCCCATTACTGGGTATATACCCAAAGGATTATAAATCATGCTGCTTATAAAGACACATGCACACATATGTTTATTGTCGCACTATTCACAATAGCAAAGACTTGGAACCAACCCAAATGTCCAACAATGATAGACTGGATTAAGAAAATGTGGCACATATAGACCATGGAATACTATGCAGCCATAAAAAATGATGAGTTCATGTCCTTTGTAGGGACATGGATGAAGCTAGAAACCATCATTCTCAGCAAACTATCGCAAGGACAAAAAACCAAACACCGCATATTCTCACTCATAGGTGGGAATTGAACAATGAGAACACATGGACACAGGAAGGGGAACATCACACACAGGGGCCTGTTGTGGGGTGGGGGGAGGGGGGATGGATAGCATTAGGAGATATACCTAATGTAAATGACGAGTTAATGGGTGTAGCACACCAACATGGCACGTGTATACGTATGTAACAAACCTGCACGTTGTGCACATGTATCCTAAAACTTAAAGTATAAAAAAAAATAAATAAATGCTCACAGTGCTTATTTCTTGAAAGTTTGTTTAATAGCAATAAATACCATATTTTTATCTAGGAATGTATCTCATCATTTGTATTATTCTGTGAATTCCTTTTTGTTGACAAATTATATGTATGGTGATGTATGTATGTTTTGCGTACAGGGTGATATTATAATTTCTGAAAACGATGTGTAATGGTTAAATAAAGCTTAACATATTCGTTATCCCAAATATATAATAATTTTTTGATAAGGGCATTTGAAATTTACTTTCTTAATAAAATTTAACTGTACAATATTCAGTTATAGCTATATTCACCATGCTGTGTAATTGTTCTAAAAAAATGTGCATATTCCTACTGTCTGAGGCTTTGTACCTTTATGCCCTTTGACTATTCCTGTTTCCCTCACATCCCAGTTTCTGGATACCACCCTTCTACTCTCTGCTTCCATTAATTCAATTGGTTTAGATTCTACATATAAGTGAGAACATTTGGTATTTGTCTGTGTTTGACATGTTTCATTTCATGAATGGAATTGGAGAACATTTTGCTAATGTTCTATGATGTCACAAATGACAGAATTTTTTTTATCATCCGTCCCTTGAAGAAAACTTAGGTTGAATTCATAGGTTAGCCATTATACACAGTACTGCAATGAACATGGGAGTGTAAACATCTCTTTGACACACTGATTTCAAATCTTTCAGGTAAATGCCCAGAAGTAGGATTGCTAGATCATAGAGTAATTCTACTTTTTATTTTTTTTGAGGAAACTTTAGAGACTATTTTCTATATGATTATACTAATTTCTATTCCTACAAGCAATGTACAAGAAATCTGTTTTCTCCATATCCTTACCAGAATTGGTTATTTTTTGCCTTTTTAATAATAGCCATTGTAATTGGTGTGAGGTAATATCTCATGTGGTTTTAATTTGCATCTCCTTAATGATTAGGGGTGTTGAGCATTTTTCATATATCTGTTAGCCATTTGGATGTCTTAAGTTTCATTCATTAATGTTTCACAGTTTTTAGTGTAAAACTCATTTTAATTTTTTTGTAGCTATTGTAAATGTGATTATTCCCTTGGTTTTATCTTTCAGAAATTTTATTGTTGGGGTAGAGAAACACTGCTGATTTTTACATGTTGATTTAGTGTCCTGCAACTTTGCTGAAATCATTTACCAGTTCTATTATTTTTGTTGAAATCTTTAGTGTTTTCTATACATAAAATTATATAGTCTGGAAACAGACAACTTAACTTGTCTCTTTCCAAGTTGAATGTCTTTCCTGTCACTCTCCTACCTAATTGTTCTGGCTAGGACCTCCTGTACTACATTGAACAGGAGTGTTGAGAGTGGGCATCCTTGTCCTGTTCCTGATCTTAGAAGAAAAGCTTTCAACTTTTCTCCTTTGTGTGTTATCTGTGTGTTTGTAATACATATTTTTTATTGTGTTGATGTACATTTCTTGTATATCTAATTTGTTGAGAGAGTTTTTATAAGAAAGGATATTGAACTTTGTCAAATGTTTTATAAGCATCTTATGAGATGGTCATATGATTTTTGTCCTTCATTTTGTTTATGCTGTGAATCACATTTATTGATTCGCAAATGTTGAACCATCCTTGAATCCCAGAGATAAATCTCACTTCATCATAATAAATGATCCTTTTAATATGTTATTGCATTTAGTTTGCCTGTGTTTTGTTCATGATTTTTGTATCTCTGTTTCCCAAAAATATTGGCTTGTAGTTTTCTTTTCTAGTGATGTCCTTGTCTGGCTTTGGTATCAGGTTAATGTTAGCCTAGTGAAAAGGGTTTGACTGTTCCCACCCCTTCAATTCTTTGAAGTCATTTTTGAGAAATTGCTATCAGTTTTTTAAATGTTTGGTAGAATTCAGCAGTGAAGTCATCAGGTCCTGGGCCTTTTATGATGGAATACATTTTATTACTGATTCAATCTTTTCACTCAGTATTGGTCCGTCTAGATTTTCTATTTCTTTGTAATTCAGGCTTGGTAGGTTATGTCAAATAATTTATCCATTTCTTTTAGGTTATCCACACTTTGGCATGTAATTATGCATGATAGTCTCTTATGACTGTTTGTATTTCCGAGGTGTCAGTTCTAATGTTCCTTCTTTCATTTCTGATTTTATTCCTTTGAGTCTTTTCTCTTTTACTCTTGGTTAATCTTCCTAAATGTTTGTCAATTTTGTTAATCTTTTCAGAAAACCAACTCTTAGTTTTTTTGTTCTTTTGCATTATTTATCTAGTTGCTGTTTAATTCTTTTCTGTTTTGATCTCTTTTTCCCCCTTTTGCTAATATTGATTGTAGTTTTTTCCTTTTCTATTATCTTGGGTTGTAACATCAAGTTGTTTGCAATCTTTCTTCTTTTCAGATGTAGGCATTTCTTGCTATAAAGTTTCCTCAGAAAACTTCTTTGCTTCTTTCCATACATTTTAGTATATTTTGTTTCCATTTTATTTGTCTCAAGCTATTTGTACATTTTCTTTTAATTTCTTCATTGATTTATTGATTGTGGGTATGTTGATTCATTTTCATGCATTTGTCAATTTTCTGAAATTCCTATAGTTATTGATTTCTGATTTTATACCTTTAGGGTTGAAAAAGGTACTTGATATAATTTCAACATTTTTCAATTTGCTATTACTTGTTTTGTGACCAAAATATGATCTATCCTGAAAATTATGCCATGTATGTTTGAGAAGAATATGTGTTCTTCTGTAAAGCATTGTTCAAATTCAGTATTTTCTTATTAATTTTTGGTCTCAATTAACTATTCAATATTAAAAGTGGTGTATTGAAGTCTTCTACTATTATTGTATTACAACATATCTCTCTTTTCATATCCTTTAATATGCCTTATATATTTAGATGCTCCACTGTTGAGTTCATACAAATTTATAATTGTTATATTATCTTGATGAATTAACTCTTTTATCAATTTTTAAATGTCCTTCTCTTTCTCCTTTATTCTTCTCTATTTAAAATCTATTTTGTCTAAATTTTTGCACCTGCTTCTTTATGATTTCCATTTGTGTGAAATATCTTTTTTCCATCCTTCAATTTCAGACTATTTGTGCCCACAAAAGCAAACTTCATCTCTTGTAAGAAGCGTATAGTTGGGTCTTATTTTTCTTAATTCGTTTATTCATTATATATATTTTTATTTTATCATATAATCCATTTACATCTAAGGTAATTATTGATAGGTAAGGATTTAATTCTGCCATTTTGTTGTTTTCTGGAATTTTTGTAAATAACCTTTTTTTTCTTTCTTCCTCTCTTACTGTCTTCCTTTGGGACTTGATGGTTTCCTGTAGCGATATGTTTTGAATGTTTTTATTTTTGTTTTCTGCATATCATGTAGATTCTTGCTTTCTGGTTACCATGAGGCTTACAAAGAACATCTTGCATTTAGAATAGTCTATTTGAAGCTGATAATGTTGATTTAAAGCTGATAATCTTGATTGCATACAATAAGTACACACTTCTTTCTCCTCTTTCCATTTATGTTTTAGCTGTCCAAATTTGCCTGAGATCTTCTATTTTGCTATCTTGTTGATGTTAATTTCTATAAGGCCAGATTTTTGTGGGAATAACCAAGGTATCCAACATACAGCTTTGGACAGAATCCAGATCCTTAGATTCTGAAAAAAATGTATTTAGATATTTATAGAACAAAAGGAATAAATTAATTAAAGATAACACCTTGACAACCCTATAAAAATAATGAAAACATACCAATTTATTATAGCAGACCATTGAAATTAGGTTTTATTGAGAAGCTGATGGTAAGATAAAATTAATAGGGCAAAAGGATTATTAAGGCTGAAGCTTCTAAAAGAAGAAAGGGATGCAGTATGATCAGAGGGTATTGTCAGACCAAGATATAGACCTAACAGAATAGCAACTCAGTCATGAACTCTAAAGAAATATCCTGTTAAAAGAGTTATATATTGGATAGAATGGCTATGTCACTACCACCTACCTGCTCAGCTACTATATGGGTGCCAACTTAAGAAGAGCTTGACTTTACCTACCACTGACTTGCTCTGTCATTGGCTAGAAGCTTTTCCTGAAGAAGCTTAGCCTCATCTTGAGTACTGAAGCAGATCCTGAAAAGGAACTAAAACCTAGTGGCTGTTAGCTAAGCACATTCATTGTAGCTGAGCAGCAAGCTCTTAATTATACAACATAGATCCAATTTTTAAGCAGCCCCTTCAAAATGGGTTATTTTCCCTGAAGGAAGAATTAGAAGGGGGTATTGTTAGTGGGGTAAACTTCAGTACTCATCACTGAAGTTGATTTTAGGGTCTTAAATGCTATTCATCATCTGTCTATTATTTATTTTATATTTTGTTTACCCTCGGATACCATCTTTGCTTTACTTGGTGGTGTGAAATAAATCTTTATTCCTGAAGGTTTTAAACTACTGACTACTGCCAATGTGTTCATATATATTCTATTCTCAAAGTACTTTGCCTACTACACAAAGTAGAAGAACAGGTGCACTTTCTAAAGCATCACCTATTGTTAAAAACTTTGTCCTTCAAGGCCATTTATGTGCAAAGCTGTAATACAGTCATTCTGTGTTTTTAGCTTACATTTACTTCCTGAGAAACTCATCCATAAACCAAGCTCAGGATTTTTTTATCCTATGCATGTGATCATTTGGAAAAATATCCTTCTTGTGAGCTGAAGAAGGAAAACAAGTAAATCTCCATTGAACAAGGAGGGATCAGACAGAGTACATGGAGCATGGGGCAATACCTGCTCATGTGTCTTACTTATAACCCCTCTTTCTGCTTATACTTAGTCTTAAACATGCAATTTGCATCTTACAAAGGATTATTGCAGGATAACCCAGATTTATTTATGACTTGATGGGTGTCAAAGGTCTGAGCTCATGTTAGGCAGTTCCACATCCATGCTCTCATGGTGTCCAACGGTTAAGAATTCCATCTCTACCAGGGTTTGGTGACAGATGAGTAATTTTTTTTAAAATAAATACATAATTATTTGCTACAGATAGCATAGTCTTGTTCTAGGACTGAGTGGGCTATGTTTTGAATTTTCCTCTAGGACTCACCACAAACACCTCGCAACATGTTTTTTTCTACTAATAACCCTTTCAGCATAATACTATGTTCTGTTGGAGCATATGGCCCATAGGGGAATAATGCTTACCTCACAACATGTACACCCCACAAAGCCTCTCAGGTTACCTTTTTATGGGTCACAGAAGCATCCTATGTGTGAAATTGTACTTTAGTAGTGAGCATAGGTCTATGAGGCATTTTACCTATTTTGTAGTAAAACATATAAGATACTTAAATTTATTTGTTAATTTAGAAACAATATCTAGTATGCTTCTAATAGGTCTGTAAATATTTTTACTGAACTGGTCTCTGAATCTTCATAGGGCTTAGTCTTCACCCTCTGAATTGAATGTCTCACAAGTTTTCCAATAGTGTAGCTGCTACTTGATCTTTCAATAAAATGAGTAGAGGACATTAATACAGTGGAGCAATGTGATGTTTTATGCAATGTCCACATGATCCAGATTTTTTTAACGCTAAAGTAATTTCTTCGTTTGATCATCAAATTACTAATGACTGTGTGACTTTGTAAACAACAGAAATTAATTTTCTCACAGTGCTGAAGACGGCGGGTCCAAGTTCAAAATGGTTTCTTCTGAGGTCTATTTGTTTGACTGCCTTCGTATTCACATGGTCACTCTCCATGAGTGTCTGTGTCTTAATCTCCTCTTCTTATATGGGCACCAGCCATATTAGATTAGGGTTCAACTGAATAACTAATTTTAACTTCATTATCTTTTTTGAAGGGGGATATTATGGGATGCTTGAATTTGTGTGTGTGTGTGTATTTTTTTATTATTTCTCCTAAAAAGAAAACAAAACGGGATACATGTGCTGAACGTGCAGGTTTGTTACATAGGTATAAATGTGCTATGGTGGTTTGCTGCACCTATTGACCTGACTTCTAAGTTCCCTCCCCTCACCCCCAACCCCACAACAAGCCCTGGTGTGTTGTTCTCCTCTCTGTGTCCATGTATTCTCAATGTTCAACTCCCATTTATAAGTGAGAACATGCGCTGTTTGGTTTTCTGTCCCTATGTTAGTTTGGGGAGGATGGTGGCTTCCAGCTTCATTCATGTCCCTACAAAGGACATGATCTCATTCCTTTTTATGGCTGCATAGTATTCCACGGGGTATATGCACCACATTTTCTTTATCTAGTCTATCATTGATGAGCATTTGGGTTGGTTCCATGTCTTTGCTATTATAAATAGTTCTGCAATAAACATGCGAGTGCATGTGTTTTTACAGTATAATAATTTACTATTTTCCTTTGGTTATATACTAATAATGGGATGGTTGGGTCAAATGGTATTTCTGGTTCTAGATCCTTGAGGAATTGCCATGCTCTCTTCCACAATGGTTGAAGTAATTTACACTCCCACCAACAGTGTAAAAGTGTTCCTATTTCTCCACACCCTCACCAGCATCTGTTGTTTCCTGACTTTTTAATAATTGCCATTTTGACTGGCATGAGATGGTATCTCATTGTGTTTTTTGATTTGCATTTCTCAGATGATCACTGATGTTGAGCTTTTTTTTTTTTCATATGTTTTTTGGCTGTGTAAATATCTTCTTTTGAGAAGTGTCAGTTCATATCCTTTGTCTGCTTTCTGATGTGCTTGTTTATTTTTTTCTTGCAATATGTTTAAGTTCCTTATAAATTCTGGATAATAGACTTTTGTCAGTTGGGTAGATTGCAAAAATTTTCTCCCAGTCTGTAGATTGCCTGTTCATTCTTATGATAGTTTAATTTGCTCTGCAGAAGTTCCTTAGTTTAATTAGATCCCATCTATCAATTTTGGCTTTTGTTGCAATTGCTTTTGGAATTTTTGTCATGAAGTCTTTGCCCAAGCTTTATTCTTCTTGCTTAGGATTGTCTTGGCTATACAGGATCCTTTTTGGTTCCATATGACATTTAAAGTAGTTTTTTCCCAATTCTGTGAAGAATGTCAATGGTAGTTTGATGGGAATAACATTGAATCTGTAAATTTCTTTGGGCAGTATGGCCATTTTCACGAAATTGGTTCTTCCTATTCTTCCTATCCATGAGGATGGAATGTTTTTCCATTTGTTTGTGTCCTCTCTTATTTCCTTGAGCAGTGGTTTGTAGTTCTATTTGAAGAGGCTCTTCACATGCCTTGTTAACTGTATTCCTAGGTAGTTTATTCTCTTTGTAGCAATTGTAAATGGGAGTTCATTCATGATATGGCTTTCTTCTTGCCTATTGTTGGCATAAAGGAATGCTTGTGATTTTTGCACATTGATTTTGTATCCTGAGACTTTGCTGAAGTTGCTTATCAGGTCAAGAAATTTAAGGGCTGATATGATGGGGTTTTTTAAAATATAAAATCGTGTCATCTGCAAAGAGAGACAACTTGACTTCCTCTCTTCCCATTTTAATACCCCTTTTTTCTTTCTCTTTCCTGATTGTCCTGGCCAGAACTTCCAATACTATGTTGAATAGGAGTGATGAGAGAGGGTATCCTTGCCTTGCACAGGTCTTCAAAGGGAATGCTTCCAGCTTTTGCCAATTCAATATGATATTGGCTATGAGTTTGTCATAAATAGTTCTTATTATTTTTAGATATATTCAATCAATACCTAGTACATTGAGAGTTTTTAACATGAAGGAAAGTTGAATTTTATCAAAGGCTTTTTCTGCATCTATTGAGATAATCATTGTGGCTTTTGTCTTTGGTTCTGTTTATGTAATAGATTATGTTTATTGATTTGTGCATGTTGAACCAGCCTTGCATCTGAGTGATGAAGCTGACTTGATCACGGTCGATAAGTTTTTTGATGTGCTGCTGGATTCAGTTTGCCAGTATTTTATTGAGGATTTTTGCATCAATGTTAATCAGGAATAGTGGACTGATTTTTTTCTTTTTTGTTGTGTCTCTTCCCAGTTTTGCTATCATTATGATGCTGGCTTCATAAATTGAGTTAGGGAGGAATCCCTCCTTTTCAGTTATTTGAAATAGTTTCAGAAGGAATGGTACCAGCTCCTCTTTGTATTTCTGGTAGAATTTAGCTGTGAATCAGGTAGGTCCTGGGCTTTTTTTGGTTGCTAGGCTATTAATTCTGCCTCAATTTCAGCACTTGTTATTGGTCTATTCAGGGATTCAACTTCTTCCTGGTTTAGTCTTGGTAGGGTGTATGCATCCAGGAATTTATCCATTTCTTCCAGATTTTCTAGTTTATTTGAATACAGATATTTATAGTATTCTCTGACGATAGTTTGTATTTCTGTGAGGTCAGTGGTGATATCCCCTTTAACATTTTTTATTTTGTTTAATTGATTCTTCTCTCTCCGTTATTAGTCTAGCTAGCAGTCTATCTATTTTGTTAATTTTTTTCAAAAAACCACCTCCTGGATTTGTTGATTTTTTGTGTCCCTATCTCTTTCAATTATTCTCTGATCTTAGCTATTTCTTGTCTTCTGCTAGCTTTTGGATTTGTTTGCTCTTGCTTCTCTAGTTCTTTTAATTCTTATATTAGGGTGTTGATTTGAGATTTTTCTAGCTTTCTGATTTGGGCATCTAGTGCTATAAATTTTCCTCTTAAAACTGCTTTAGCTGTGTCCCAGAGATTCTGGTACATTGTCTCTTTGTTCTCATTGGTTTCAAAGAACTTATTGATTTCTGCCTTTATTTCATTACTTACCCAGGAGTCATCCAGCAGCAGGTTTTTCAATTTTCATAAAATTGTGTGGTTTTGAGTGAGTTTCTTAATCCTGAGTTCTAATTTGATTGCACTGTTGTCTGAGAAACTGTTATGGTTTCAGTTTTTTTGCATTTGCTGAACATTTTTTTACTTCCAATTTTGTGGTTGATTTTAGAATAAGTGTCATGTGGCACTGAGAAGAATGTATATACTGTTGATTTGGGGTACAGAGTTCTGTAGAAGTCTGCTAGGTCCACTTGATCCAGAGCTGAGTTCAAGTCCTAAATATCCTTGTTAATTTTCTGTCTCAGTGATCTGTCTAATACTGACATTGGGTGGGAGTCTAAGTCTCTTTGTAGGTCTCTAAGTACCTGTTTTATGAAGCTGGGTGCTCCTGTATTGGGTGCATATACATTTAGAATAGTTAGCTCTTCTTGTTCAATTGTCCCCTTTACCATTATGTAATGCCTTTCTTTATCTGTTTGATCTTTGTTGGTTTAAAGTCTGTTTTGTCAGAGACTAGGATTGCAACCCCTGCTTTTTTTTTTTTTTTCTTTCCATTTGCTTGGTAAATTTTCCTCCATCCCTTAATTTTGAGCCTGTGTGTGTCTTTGCACCCAAGATGCGTCTCCTGAATACAGTACACCAATGGGACTTGACTCCTTATCCAATTTGCCAGTCTATGTCTTTTAATTGGGGCATTTAGCCCATTTACATTTTATATTAGTATTGTTATGTGTGAATTTGATCCTGTCATCATGATGCTATTTGGTTATTTTGCACACTAGTCGATGCAGTTTCTTCATAGTGTCATTGGTCTTTATATTTTGGTGTCTTTTTGCAGTGGCTGGTGCTGGTTTTTCCTTTCCATATTTAGTGCTTCTTTCAGGAGCTCATGTAGGGCAGGCTTGGTGGTAACAAAATCCCTCATCATTTGCTTGTCTGGAAAAAAATTTACTTCTCTTTCGCTTATGAAGCTTAATTTGGCTGGATATGAAATTCTGAGTTGAAAATTCTATTATTTAATAATTTTGAATATTGGCCACAAATCTCTTCTGGCTTTTAGAGTTTCTGCTGAGAGGTCCACTGTTAGTCTGAAGGGCTTCCTTTTGTAGGTGACCTTGCCTTTCTTTCTGGCTGACCTTAATAGTTTTTCCTTTAATTTAACCTTAGAGAATCTGATGATTATGTATCTTGGGATTGATCTTTTTGTGGAGGATCTTAATGGTGTTCCCTATATTTGCTGAATTTGCAAGTTGGCCTGTCTTGCTAGGTTGGGGAAGTTCTTCTGGGGGATATCCTGTAGTGTGTTTTTCAACTTGTTTCCATTCTCCCCATTTCCTTTTGTTACTTCAATCAATTGTAGGTTCAGTCTTTTTATGAAGTCCCATATTTCTTGGAGGCTTTGTTCTTTCCTTTTCCTTCTTTTTTCTCTATTCTTGTCTGCATGTCTTATTTCAGTAAGGTGGTCTTCAAACTCCAATATACTTTCTTCTGCTTGGTCAACTCAGCTGTTGTTACTTCTGTATGCTTCACAAAGTTCTCGTCTGTGTTTTTCAGCTTCATCAGGTTGTTTATGTTCCCCTCTAAACTGGTTATTCTAGTTAGCAATTCCTCTAACCTTTTATCAAGGTTCTTAGCTTCTTTGCATTGGGTTAGAACATGCTCCTTTAGCTCAACATATTTTTTTTAACCCATCTTCTGTTGAGGGAAGTCAGAGACCCCAAACGGAGGGACTGGCTGGAGCCACAGCAGAGGAACATAAATTGTGAAGATTTCAAGGACATTTATCAGTTCCCACATAATACTTTTATAATTTCTTATGGCTGTCTTTACTTTAATCTCTTAATCCTGTTATCTTCGTAAGCAGAGGATGTATGTCACCTCAGGACACAGTGATAATTGTGTTAACTGTACAAATTGATTGTAAAACATGTGTGTTTGAACAATATGAAATCAGCGCACCTTGAAAAAGAACAGAATAACACCGATTTTTAGGAAACAAGGGAAGACAACCATAAGGTCTGACTGCCTGCGGGGTCGAGCAAAAAGAGCCATATTTTTCTTCTTGCAGAGAGCCTATAAACAGACGTGCAAGTAGGGAAGATATCACTAAATTCTTTTCCTAGCAAGGAATGTTAATATTAATACCCAGGGGAAGGAACGCATTCCCTAGGGGGAGGTCTATAAATGGCCGCTCTGGGAATGTCAGTCTTAGGTAGTTGAGATAAGGACTAAGATACACCCTGGTCTCCTGCAGTACCCTTAGGCTTACTAGGGTGGGGAAAAACTCTGCCCTGGTAAATTTGTGGTCTAACTGGTTCTCTACTCTTGAACCCTGTTTTCTGTTGTTTAAGATGTTTATCAAGACCTTTTTCACCACTGAACATAGCAGTGAAACATAGACCTTTTTCAGTGGTTCTGCTTTTGCCCTTTGCTTTGTGATCTTTTTGGACCCATATCAGTAGTTCTGCTTTTGTCCTTTGTCCTGTTCCCTTAGAAACATGTGATCTTTGTGAGACCCTTATTAGTAGTTCTGCTTTTTGCCCTTTGAAATATGTGATCTTTGTACCTACTCCCTGTTCTTACACCCCCTCCCCTTTTGAAACCCTTAATAAAAACTTGCTGGTCTGAGACTCAGGCAGGCATCACGGTCCTACTGATATGTGATGTCACCCCTGGTGGCCCAGCTATAAAATTCCTCTGTACTGTCTCTTTATTTCTCAGCCAGCCAACACTTATGGAAAATTGAAAGAACCTACGTTGAAATACTGGGGGCAGGTTCCCCCAATAATCTTCTGAACCCCACTTCTGTCAGTTAGTTCATCTTATCCTCTGTCCAGTTCTGGGCCCCTAATAGGGAGACTTTATGATCATTTGGAGAAGAAGAGGCACTCTGGCCTTTTGGGTTTTCAGCATTTTTTTTGTTGTTGATTCTTTCTCATCTTTGTGAGTTTGTCTAGTTTCAGTCTTTGAGACTTCTGACCCTTGGCTGGGGTTTTGGTGGGGGTCTTTTTGTTGTTGATGCCATTGTTTTTGCTTTTTGCTTGTTTGTTTCTCTTTCAATAATCTGGTCCCCCTTCTGTAGGGTGGAGCCAGTTTGCTGAGGGTTCACTTCAGGCCCTATTCATTTAATTCACTCCCGTGCCTGGAGATGCCATTCAAGGAGGTTGGAGAGCAGCAAAGATGGGTCCCTGCTTCTTCTTCTAGGACCTCTGACCTCAAAGGGCACCAAACTGATGTCAGTAGGATCATTCCTTTATAGGATATTTGACAACCCCTGTTGGAGGGTCTCACCCAGTTGGATGGCATGGTGAACAGGACCTGTTTACCAAAGCACTTTGTCACTTAGTGGAGAGGGTGTGTTTCACTGGGGACCCATCTGGGCTGCCTGGATTCCTCAGAACTACCAGAAGGAGAAGCAAAGTCAGCTGGTCTGCAGAGACTGCCACCACCCCTCTCCCTAGGGGCTCAGGCCCAGGCCTATCCAAATTCTGTTCCTGAGCCTCTGGTTGGAGTTACTGGAGATCCTGCAGGGAAGCCCCACCCATTGAGGAAGGATGGGTCAGGATTAGACCTGAAGAGGCACTCTGGCTCCAGACTGCCACAGCCTGTGTGTTGGGCTGTTGGGACAAGTCTTGGGACCAAGCCATCCAGTCTCCCTGGCTCCAGCAGGGGAAAAGCACAGCCTGGAGCTATAGAAATGGTTGCTGCCCTTCCCCAGCCCAGGGAGTTTGGTGTATTAGGCAGTTGTGAGTCCCAGTGCTGGCTGCTGTCTTTCCCCCAAGGAGTTCAAATGGCTTAGACTGCAGGCAGCATCAGCAGGTGCTGGTCAGCCCTCCCCCTAGGAATTCAGTAGGCTTAAGCAGATTCCAGCTGAAAGGCTGTAAGAACCTCTGTGTTCAGGGGTTGGGACAGAAGCCCCAGTGGCATAGGTTCATGAGTGAGATCTTCTGATCCATGAGTTGCACAGTTCCATGGAAAAAGCACAGTTTCCCTGGCTGGGTAGTGCTCTCACTCACTGCCTCCCTTGGCCCAGGGAGGGAGTTTCCCTTCCCTGCATGGCTCTCAGGTGGACCATTGCACCACACTGCTGTTCCTTCTCTCCATGGGTCAAGCCAGCTTTCTGGTAAATTTTGATGAGAGAACCTGGATACCTTGGCTGCTGGTGAAGAATTCACACTCTTATTATATATTTTTTCAATGAGAGCCTTTGAACACCAAGGCTTCTAGTCAGGCCTCTTGCCCTGCCCCCACCCTGATTTTTTCAAATGTGAATTGAGTTATCAGCTTGCTGTTTAGAAGAGGTGGTGGGATTTGCTCATGAGAGGGGAATCTTGTTGCCTCACTGTGAAACAATATCTGTATTATTTTCCACAGAGAAGGGTACTAGCTTTTATGGGGTAGAGTGAAAGCTCATGAAACCAAAATCTTTGGGTCCATTCAGAAAGTAATTCCTATTCAAGGAGCTCAGGTTTTCCAAGTTAGAGACCTGACCTTGGCATAAGAGTTGCTTAGGTTCACCATTTAATCATCTTCTAAGTTCAGCACTCTAAATATTAAATCCTGGAGTTGATGTTCAATATTTTCTTCTGATCTACTTCATGAAATGTGGGTTTCTCTGTAGATTATTAAACAGACTCTCTGACTCTGACATTTTGTTTCCATTACTTGTTAATTGCCTTGAGATTTTTTATCCACTTGTGGGAAATAAATGTCTTTTTCTCTAAAGCTAAACTTGAATTAAAGGTAAGAACATAGTATCTATATCAACATAGTGTGAGTTTAGGGGAAATTGAAAAGATTGTGCAACAACAAAAAAGGCTTTAAAAAAATTTTTTTTTAACTGTTACATTTTTCTTTTTGTCAAAATTATTATCGGTCAAAGAATGCTGCACTTATTTTACAAAATGTTTTTATTTAGCACAAATCTTTTACTAAGCACATCATAAAATAAATTATTTTTATCAGATGGTAGTATGTAAATGTATTAAAAGAGTCACATTCTAAATGTGTGAATTGAAGGATTCAACATTAACAGAAAAATATACCCAGGTGAAAATTAATTTTTTTTTTTTTTACAAAACATTGGTTAAAATTCAGGACAATTTTACAAGCACTTCCTGCCTCTGCCTCTCTTACTGCCCAGTGAAATTTTTTTTTTTTTAATCATGGGTACCTAATTAGTGCAAGGTTTATTTAGGAAGTGGTTATGTCTGAGAAGACTTAACTTCTACTCTTCTGTCTTTGATGAAGAGGCTCTAAGTGGATTTTAAAACTCCTGGTGGGCACTTATTATTCTTAGTGCATTCAGTAAAATATATCAGCAAATTAGCCCCTGTCTCCTGGTTGGCCTAGGACTACATAATAAAAGCATTTTATTATAAAGCTAAAATTGACTTTATACAGAACTTTTTCTACTTAAGAAAATTAGAACCTAACATTAAATTCAAAGTTCACTATAGCTTCAGATAGGTTAAGTATAAGCTACCTTTACTTTTAAAATGGATTTTCTTATGACCAAAATTTAGGTTAATATGTTACATGAATATTTGCATGTATAACCATTTTTATTCTGCATTTCTTCTATTAACCTGCTGACATTGAGAAGTAATAGCATTGTCTTGATTTTTTCCAGTTCAAAAATTCATGTTGCACTGAAGCTCATTGTTTGCAAACTCATTCAGCACATTGGCATTAGATCTAAAAAGAGGATGTACAACATGAAAACAAACATCTTTCTTAGTTGGCTCTTTTATCTTTTATATAACTATGCAACTCAGTAACCATTAGGACTACTTTCAATTACATTTGGATTTCATCACTTTTTTTACTCCAGAAACTATTTGAAATCATCTCAATAGTTACAGAGTTTGTGATGTCAACAAACTTTTTTCAGTAGTGACTATGGTACTACTGCCCATAGTTAGTTATCACTGCAGTTTTGCTGGCAGCCTGAGATCTACAAACCCTTGAAACGATAGAGCACTAATTTGTTTAAATAGCAGTTTTTTTAAGTTGGCCTAAGACCAGGAATAACAATGAGTTCTCTAAATTTATTGGATATTTTATTTATTTTTGAACTTTATTTTGTGATCATATAGCTTCTAATAATACAAACCTACTCATTTTAGTTTTATTTTTGTTTAAACATAGATTTATCCTAATATAAAATGCCATCATTTTTTCTTAAGCCATCTTTGTTTCCACTGTCCTTTAAGACATCAATTGCCCGGGGAGAACAGAGTATTTCAATTTACAGATAACTTCATTGCTTTAGTGGAATCGAATATCAGGACATGATATAAAGCCAATTTCTCCATGAGTTTAACTTAAATGATTTGCAACCATAGTGCCTCCTCTAGGTTCCATGTTACACCAGATACCTTACGTAAACATATTCTGTGTTTATTATAGGAAGATTTACTATGAAAAACAGTATGAAGGTTTCTCAAAAAATCAAAGGTAGAACTACCATATAATCCAGCAATTGCACTCCTCACTATATATCCAAAACAAATGAAATCAGTATGTGAAGAAATAGCCACACTCTCATGTTCATTGTAGCATTATTCACCATAGCCAAAATATGGAAACAAATAAAATATCAATCAACAGACTATTAAAGAAAATGTGGTTGATACATACAAGGGAATATATTTCATCTTTAAAAAGAACAAAAATGATTGCCATCATGGAGAGTCTGGGAAGATGTTATGTTAAGTGAAATAATTCTGTCACAGAGTGACAAATACTGCAAGATTTCACTTTTATGAGGTATCTAATGTAGTCAAACTAATATAAGAAGAGGTAGAATGGTGGTTGTCAGAAATTTAGGGAAGGTGAATGGAAAGTTATTATTTAATGATTTTACAGTTATATGGAATAAATACATTTTAGTTATCTGTTGTACAACATAGTGCCTATATTTGACAATACAGTGTTGAGAACTGAAAAATTTACTGAAAGGGAATGCTTCCAGGTTTGCTCATTCAGTATGATGATGGCTGTGGGTTTTTAGTAGATGACTCTTTTTATTTTGAAGTATGTTCCTTCAGTGTTTTGTTTTTGGGGGGGGGTTTAACATGAAGAGATGTTGAATTTTATCGAAAGCCCTTTTTGCATCTATTAAGATCGTCATGTGGTTTTTGTTTCCAGTTCTGTTTGTGTGGTGAATAACATTAATTGATTCGCACATGTTGAATCATCCTTGCATTCCATGAATGATGCCCACATGATTGTGGTGGATAAGCTTTTTGATGTGCTGCTGGATTTAGTTTGTTAGTATTTTGTTGAGGATTTTTGCATCAATGTTCATGAAGGATATTGTCCTGAAGTTTTTTTCTTTTTTTTTTTCTTCTTTTTGTTATGTCTCTGCCAGGTTTCACACCATAATGACACTGGCCTCACAGAATGAGTTAGGAAAGACTTCCTCCTCCTCAATTTTTTGCAATAGTTTCCATAGAAATGGTACCAGCTCTCCCTTACACATCTGGTAGAATTTTGTTGTGAATCCATCTGATCCTGGGCTTTTTCTGATTGGCAGGCGTTTTATTACTGATTCAGTTTCAGAAATCCTTATTGATCTGTTCAGGTATTCAATCTCTTCCTGGTTGAATCCTGGGAGGACTTATGTTTCCAGGAATTTATCTGTTTTTTTTTTTTTATAGCTCTTATATCTTTTATGTAAAGAGCTGTTCATAATGGTCTCTGGGTTTTTCTTTTTGTATTACTGTGGGGTCAGTGGGGACAAATGTCCCCTTTGTCATTTCTGAATGTGTTTATTTGGATTTTCTCAAATTTTTTATTTATGCATCTAGCTGGTAGTATACCTATCATATTAACTCTTTCAAAGGACTATCTACTAAGCTCAATGATCTTTTGTATAATTTTTTGTGTCTCAAATTCTTTCAGTTCACCTAGGATTTGGATTATTTCTTGTATTCTGTTAGCTTTGGGATTAATTTGCTCCTGTTCATCTAGTTCCTTTAGTTGTAAAGTTAGGTTGTTAATTTGAGATCTTTCTAACTTTTTTATTTGAGCATGCCATGCTCTAAATTTTTCTCATAATAATAATTTGGCTGTGTCCCAGAGATTCTCGTATATTGTATCTTTTTTCACAATCATTTCAAAGAATTTATTAATTTCTGCCTTAATTTCATTATTTTATCCAGAAATCATTAAGAAGCAGGTTGCTCTTTTCTATTTCATGGTATTTTTTTTCTTAACTTTGATTTCTGTTTTTATTGCATTGTGGTCTGAGACTGTGGTTGGTATTATTTCAGTTTTTCTTGAATTTTCTAAAGATTATTTTATGTCCTATTGTGTGATTGATTGTAGAGTATGTGTCATATGCACCTGAGAAGAGTATATATTCTGTTGTTTTGGGGTGGAGACTTGTGTAAGTGTTTATTAGGTCCATTTCCCCCATTGTTTAGGTTTTGAATATCTTTGTTAGTTTTCTGCCTTGATGATCTGTCTACTACTGCCAACAGGTTGTTAAAATCTCCCACTATTATTGTGTGGTTATCTAAATCTCTTCATAGGTCTCTAAGAACTTGCTTTATTAATCCAGGTGCTCCTGTTTTGGGTGCATATATATTCAGGACAGTTAGATCTTCTTGTTGAATTGAACTCTTTACCATAATGTAATGCCCTTCTTTGTCTTTTTTGATCTTTGTTGTTTCAAAGTCTGTTTTGTCTGAAATTAGAATAGCAACCCCTGCTTTTTCTGTTTCATGTTGTTTGGTAGATTTTTCTCTATTCCTTTACTTTGAGCCTATGGGTGCCAATGCATGGCAGATGGGTCTCTTGAAGACAATATACCATTGAGTTTTGCTTCTTTATTCAACTTTACACTCTCTGCCTTTTGATTGGGGCATTTAGCCCATTTACATTCAATGTTCATATGGATATGTATGCATATGATCCTCTCATCATGTTGTTAGCTGGTTATTATACAGATTTGTTTGTGTGGTTGCTTTATAATGCCACTGGTCTACCTACTTAAGTGTGTCATTCAGGCAAGAAAAAGAAATAAAAGGCATCCAAATAGCAAAAGAAAAAGTCAAACTATTGTTATTTGCAGACAATATGATTATACCTAGAAAACTCCATAGTCCCTGCTCAAAAGCTCCTTGATGTATCACAACTCCAACAAACCTTCAGGACGCAAAATCAATGTACTGAAGTCAGTAGCATTCCTATACATCAACAACATCCAAGCTGAAAGCAAATAAGAAACACAATCTCATTTATAATAGCCACAAAAAGAATAAAATACGTAGGAATAGAGCTAACCAAGTGGGTGAAAGACCCCTGTAAAGAGAATTACAAAACACTGCTTAAAGAAATCAAAGATCACAAAAAATAAAATACGTAGGAATAGAGCTAACCAAGTGGGTGAAAGACCCCTGTAAAGAGAATTACAAAACACTGCTTAAAGAAATCAAAGATGACAAAAACAAATTGAAAAACTTTTTATGCTTATGGATAGTAAAAATTAATATTGTTGAAAATGGCCACAAGGCCTAAGCAATTTACATATTCAGTGCTAATCCCATCATACTACCAGTGGCATTTTTCATAGATTTAGAAAATCTATTTTAAAATTCATATGGAATCAAAAACAATCTGAATACCCAAAACAATTCTAAGCAAAAAGAACAATGCTGAAGTCATCACACTACCCAGCCTCAAATTATACTACATGGCTACAGTAACAAAAACATCATGGTACTGATATGAAAACAGACACATAGACCAATGGAACAGAATAGAAAGCCCAGAAATAATGCCATACTCCTACAGCCATCTGATCTTCAAGAAAATTAACTAAAACAAGCAATGAGGAAAGGAATCCCAATTCAATAAATAATGTTGGCATAACTGACTAGTCATATGCGGAAGATAAAAACTGGATCGTTTCCTTACACCATACACAAAAATTAACTCAATATTGATTAAAAACTTCAATCTAAACCAAAAACTATAAAAACGTTGGAAGATAACCTAGAAAATACCATTCTGGTCATAGGACCTGGCAAAGACTTCATGACAAATAAGCCAAAAGAAACTGAAACAAAAACAAAAATTGACCTATGAGACCTAATTAAACAAAAGAACCTCTCCACAGCAAGTGAAACTATCAGCTGAGTACACGACAACCCACAGAATGGGAGAATATATTTGCAAACTATGCATCAGACAAAGGTCTATGTACTAATCCACTCTAATGCTGCTAATAAAGATATACGCAAGACTGGATAATTTATAAAGAAAAGAGGTTTAATTGACTCATGGTTCCACCTTGCTGGGGAAGCCTCAGGAAGCTTACAATGTTTGGGGAAGGTACCTCCTCACAGGATGGTAGAAGGGAGAATAAGTGCCAAGCAAAGGGAGAAGCCCCTTATAAAGCCATCAGATCTTGTGAGAACTCACTCACTATCATGAGAACAGCATGAGGGAAATGGCCCCCATTATTTAATTATCTCCACTGGTCCTGCCCTTGACATGTGGGGATTATTACAATTGAAGGTGAGATTTGGGTGGGGACACAAAGAAATACCATATTATTCTGCCCCTGCCACCTCCCAAATCTCATGTCCTCACATTTCAAAACACATCTTGCCCTTCCAATAATCCCTCAAAGTCTTAACTCATTAACCCAAAAGTTCAAGTCCAGAGTCTCATCTGAGACTAGGCAAATCCCTTCCACCTCTGAGCCTGTGAAATCAAAAGCTGGTTACTTTCTAGATACAATGAGGGTGGAGGCATTGGGTAAATACATTTATTCCAAATAGGAGAAATTAGCCAAAACAAAGGGGTCACAGGCCCCATGCAAGTCCAAAGTCCAGTAAAGCAGTCATTAAACCTTAAAGTACCAAAATTATCTCCTTTGACTCCATGTCTCACATGTAGATAATCTTGATGCAAGGGGTAGGCTCCCATGGCCTTGGGTTGCTCCACCCTTGCGGCTTTGCAGTCTACAGCCCCTCTCCTGACTGCTTTCATGGCTGGCATTGAGTGTCTGTGGCTTTTTCAGGCTCTGTGCTGCAAGCTGTCATATCTACCATCTGGGATCTGGAGGACAGTGGCCTTCTTTTCACAGTTCCACTAGGCAGTGCCCCAGCAGGAACTCAGTGTGGGGGCTTTGACCCCACAATTCCCTTCCTCACTGGCATAGCATAGGTTCCCCATGAGGGCTTCATCACTGCAGCAAACTTCTGCCTGTACAACCAGGTGTTTCCATACATCCTCAGGAATCTAGGTGGAGGTTCCTCAACCTCATTCTTGACTGTTGTGCACCTGCAGACCTAACACACATGTAAGCCACCAAGGCTTGGGACTTGCAATCTCTGAAGCAACAGCCAGAGATGTACATTGGCCCCATTTAGCCACAGCTAGAGCTGAAGCATCTGGGATGCAGGGCACTATGTTCCAAGGCTGCATAGAGCAGGTGGGCCATGGGCCCAGCCCACAAAACCACTTTTCCATCCTAAGACTCCAGGCCTGTGATGGGAGGGGTTGCCATGAAGGTCTCTGACATGCCCTGGAGACATTTTTCTTATCATCTTGATGATTAACATTTGGCTCCTCGTTACTTAACGCAAATTTGTTCAGGAGCCAGAATTTCTCCCAGAAAATGGGTTTTTCTTTTGTATCATATTGTCAGGCGCAAATTTTCCAAACTTTTATACTGTGCTTTCTCTATAATGCTTTGGCACTTAGAAATTTGTTCTTCCAGAAAACCTAAATCATCTCTCTCAAGTTCACTGTTTCACAGCTCTCTAGGGCTGGGGCAAAATGCCACCAGTCTCTTTGTTTAAAGCATAGGAAGAGTCACCTTTGCTCCAGTTTCCAACAAGTTCCTCATCTCCATCTGAGACCACCTCAGCCTGGACATCATTGTCCATATTGTTATCAGCATTTTGGTCAAAGCCACTTAACAAGTATCTAGGAAGTTCCAAACTCTCCCACATTTTCCTGTCTTCTTCTGAGCCCTCTAAATTGTTCCAAACTCTGTCTGTTACTCAGTTCCAAAGTTGCTTCCACATTTTTGGGTTTCCTTGTAGCAGTGCTCCACTCTCCTAGCACCAATTTATTGTATGAGTCTGTTCTCACACTACTAATAAGACATATCTGAGACTGGGTAATTTATAAAGAGGTTTAATTGACTCACTGTTTCGCATTGCGGGGAGGCCTTAGGAAACTTACAATAATGGTGGAAGGCACCTCTTTGCAGGGTGGTAGGAAGGAGAATGTGTGCCAAGTGAAAAAAGAAGTCCCTTATAAAACCATCTGATCTTGTGAGATCTCACTATCATGAGAATGGCATGGGGGAAACCGCCCCCACAATTCAGTTATCTCCACAAGGTTCTGACCTTGATATGTGGGGACTCTTACAATTCCAGGAGAGATTTGGGTGGGGGGACAGAGCCAAAGCATATCAGTTTAATATCCAGCATCTACGAAAAACAAACACTTCCCTTAAAAAATGGGCAAAGGACGTGAATAGACACTTTTTTAAAATAAAGATGTGGCCAAGAAGCATAGGAAAAAATAGTCAACATCACTAGTCATTAGAAACATGCACATCAAAACCACAATGAGATACTGTCTCACACCATTCAGAATGGCCATTAAAGAAAAAAAAACAGATACTGGAGAGGTTATAAAAGGTCTACTTATGCATTGCTGGTGGGAATGTAAATTAGTTCAGCCCTTGTGGAAAGTAGTTTGGCATTTTCTCAAATAACTTAAAACAGAATTGCCATTTGACTCAGCGATCCATTGTCAGATATATAACCAAAGGAAAATAAACATTCCTGTACATAAACAATAGACAAGCAATGATCCAAATCATGAATGAACTCCCATTCACAATTGCTACAAATAATAAAATACCTAGAAATACAGCTAACAAGGGATGCAAAGGATCTCTTCAAGGAGAACTACAAACCACTGCTCAAGGAAATAAGAGAGGACATAAACAAATGAAAAAAAATTCCATCCTCATGGATAGGAAGATTGAATATTGTGAAAATGGCCATACTGCCCAAAGTAATTTTTAGATTCAATGCTCTTCCCATCAAACATTATTGACATTATTCACAGAATTAGAAAAGAACTACTTTCCATTTCATATAGAACCAAAAAAAAGAGCTCATATAGCCAAGACAATCCTAAGCAAGAAAAACACAGCTGAAGGCATCATGCTACCTGACTTCAAATTATACTACAAGGCTACAGTAACCAAAACAGCATGGTACTGGCACCAAAACAGACATATGGACCAATGGAAAAGAATAGAAACCTCAGAAATAACACCACATATCTACAGGCATCTGATCTTAAACAAACTGGACAAAAACAAGCAATGGGGAGAGAATTACCTACTTAATAAATGGTGCTGGGAAAACTGGCTAGCAATATGCTAAAAACTGAAACTGGACTCTTTCCTTACACCTTATGCAAAAGTTAACTCAAGATGGAGTAAAGACTTAAATGTAAAACCCAAAACCATAAAAACTCTAGAAGAAAACCCAGGAAATACCATTCAGGACATATGCATGGGCAAATATTTCATGACGAAAACGTCAAAAGCAATTGCAACAAAAACCAAAACTGACAAATGGGATCTAATTAAAGAGCTTCTGCACAGCAAAAGAAACTATCAGCAGAATGAACAGGCAACCTACAAAATGGGAGAAAAATTTTGCAATCTACCCATCTGACAAAGATCTAATATCCAGAATCTACAAGGAACTTAAACAAACTTACAAGAAACAAACAATTAAAAGGTGGGCAAAGGATATGAACAGACACTTCTAAAAAGAAGACATTTATGTGACGAACAACAAACATATGAAAAAAGGCTCAACATATCACTGATCATGAGAAAAATGCAAATCAAAACCACAATGAGATACCATCTCATGCCAGTCAGAACGGTGATTATTAAGAAGTTAAGAAACACTAGATGCTTGTGAGGCTGTGGAGAAATAGTAAAGCTTTTACCCTGTTGGCAGGAATGTAAATTAGTTCAATCATTGTGGAAGGCAGTGTGGCGATTCCCCAAGGATCTAGAACCAGAAATACTATTTGACCCAGAAATCCCATTACTGGGTATATACCCAAGGGAATATAAATCATTCTATTCTAGAGACACACATATATGTATGTTTATTGCAGCACTATTTACAATAGGAAAGACATGGAACCAATCCAAATGCCCATCTATGATAGACTGGGTAAAGAAAATGTGGTACATATACACCATGAAATACTATGCAGCCATAAAGAGGATGAGATCATTTCCTTTTCAGGGACATGGATGAAGCTGGAAGCCATCATCCTCAGCAAACTAACACAGGAACAGAAAAGCAAATACTGTGTGTTCTTACTCATAACTGAGAGTTAAACAATGAGAACACCTGAACACAGGGAAGGGAAAAACACACACACCGGGGCCAGTTCGGGGGTGCGGGTAGAGAAGAGGGAGAGCATTAGGACCAATAGCTAATTGATGTGGGGCTTAAAACCTAGACGACAGGTTGATAGGTGCAGCAAACCACCATGGCACACATATATCTTTGTAACAAACCTACACGTTCTGCACTTGTATACCAGAACTTAAAGTTTAAAAAAAAAAAAATGTGCCTTAAAGACATAGGCATGCATGTGTTCATTGTGGCAGTATTCACAATGGCAAATACATAGAATCAGCATAAATGCCCTTCAATGGTAGACTGGATAAAGAAAATGTGGTACATATACACCAGGGAATGCTCTGCAGCCATAAATAAGAATGACATTATGTCTTTTGAAACAACATGGAAGGAACTGGAGGCCATTATCTTAAGCAAAATAAAACAGAAACAGAAAAAATAATACCACATGTTCTCACTTTTAAGTAGGAGCTGAATGTTGAGTACATAAGGACACAGAGAAGGGAATCATAGGCACTAGGTCCTATTTGATGGTGGAAGATGAGAGGATTGTGAGGATTGAAAAGCTACCTTTCAGGTACTATGCATATTACCTGGCTAATGAATTAATATGCACACCAAATTCCTGAGACATGCAATTTACCTGTGTAACAAATCTGCAAATGTACCCCTGAATCTAAAATAAAAGTTAAAAAAATACTGAAAGGTAAACATTTTATTACCAGTTCAATTTTGTTACTTGTTATTGTTTTTTTTCAACTTTTCTGTTTCTTCCTGATTCAATCTTGGTAGGTTGTACGTGTCCAGGCATGTATCCATTTTCTCTAGTTTTCCTATTTGTTGGCCTATAGTCATTCATATTAGTTTTTAATGATCTGTTGTATCTTTGTGGTTTCACTTGTAAAGTCTTTTTTTCAGTTTTAGTTATTTGAGTCCTTTCTTTATTTCTTAGTCTAGCTAATCATTTGTTGATTTAATCATTTTAAATGACCAACTTTTTAATTTTTTTGATCTTTTATATTTTTAAATCTCTATTTCAATTATTTCTGCTCTGGTTTTTGTTATTCGTTTTCTTCTGCTAATTTTGGGTTTGGTTCATTCTAGCTTTTCTTGTTCCTTAAGAATTGTTAGGTTCTTTATTTGAAATCTTTCTACTTTTTGATGTAGGCACTCATTGGTACATTATTGCTATACTATTTGTTACATGGAGTAATATTAGAGTAAAATTCCCTCTTAGTACTGATTTTACTGTATCCCATAGGTTTTGATAGGTTAAATTTCTATTTTCATTTGTCTTAAGAAATTCTTAAATTTCTTTCTTAATTTCTCCATTGACCCATTGGTCATCCTGGAGCATGTTTAATTTCCGTGTGTTTTGTATTTATACAGTTTCCAAAATTCTTGTTATTAATTTCTAGTTTTATTTCTTCATAGTCTGAAAAGACACTTGATACAATTTTGATTTTTAAAAATTTGTAAAGACATGTTTTGTTGTCTAACATATAGTCTAGTCTGGAGATGATTTCATGTGGTGATGAAAAGAATGTGTATTCTCTTGCTGCTGGATGAAATGTCTTGTAAATGTCTGTTAATTTCATCTGGTCTATAGTACAGTTTACAATAGTCGTTTATTGATTTTTTTTATCTAGATCTTTCTAATGTTGAGAATGGAGTGTTGGTATAAGAATTTGATAAATAAGGTGGTAAAATTATTACGCTTTACTCTGTGTTTAGATAGAGTTTAGACTTTATATGTTATCTGTTTGTCTTTGCCATTGATTTCAAATTTCTCATAAACCTAACCATTTAATATTACTACTGAAAAGCTATTTGCAAGTTTGTATTTCTTGCTTCTCTTAAACATTACCTTTTGAAAAAGCTACAATTATTGTTTAAAAGACTGACAGTAGGTTGGAAAATAAGAGGAACTTGTTGATAAAGCTTGTAATTAATTTTAAATATTTAAAAGTTGGTTTAGTAGTCAATCATAGAGTAATAATGAAGAAAATGAAACAAAGCTTTTCTTTTATTATTTGTTTAAATAATTTACAGTTAGAATAATTTATAGCTGGCATAGTTCTTTAATATCCAATTACTTTGAGTTAAATAAATATCAAAATTAAACTTTAAATATGTGAATATAAAAGAAAACTGCAGACATAAAATACTTTTTCTTCTAGATCCATTGTTGATGAAAATATAATCGGCTTTTGGTCTGAGATGTAGGCAAAGCAGAATTATAAGAAAAATTAAAGAAAATTAACTCACCCTCCATATATTGCCACTGGCCAAGAAATAAAGGTAGCTTTTCTTATTGCTTGAAGAGGTGCCAGAATGTTGCAGAAAGGCCCCTTCTTAGAAATAGCCCTTAGTCAAATTCATTTTGGTATAAACAGCATTTTAGATAAATGATTTTCTCATTCTTATTCTGAAATTTGAAAGATCATAATAAGAATAATCATCTTTGAAAAAAGGTGTTTTTATTTTGCTTACTGGGCTTTTTCTGACTTTTTTTTTCAATTAATGGAACTCTGTGCATAGGAAGATAAAAGATACTTGGTGTTGTGTCAAATTAATCTATATGATTTATTACAAATGTGAGAATGACCCCTAATCATGTAGGGTCAGAAAGCATGGACAAAATGGTTTGTGTGGCACTACCTGACTCACCAACCTTTCATTCTCAGGATTTTAAAATCACTTTCTGGAACTCTTGAGGACACCATTAACCCAAAATCAGCACTACATTCCCTGCCTCTGGCTTTTATCTTCAGCTGCCTTATTTTCTTTCAAAATATTTACAAAAGTGATGATGAAAACAGTTGATCAAAGAATAGCTTAGATGGGCTTTGGCTAATAAAACATTTTGTTAAATGACATTGGATTGGATTTTATTACTAAAACACATATTTTATGAAATAATCACGTAGTTAACACACAAACTTTATTGCCATTTCTGAAAAGAAAATTTCAAAGAAGAGAAGAAGGAGGAAGAAAAATAGTTACTAACTAGGGTTATTGTAACAAAAAAGTGGATATTCACAGGGCTAAACAAATTATGACAGGAGTCAAAAACCAACAAAATAGAACTATCAAGCTGGTTATTTAGTATCAAGTTAAAAACAATCATATTTGATTGACTTTTTACGTAAATCAATGGCCAAAGACCACTGGGGATATATCTGTAGTTGAAAAGCCTGGATTTACACTAATTGCAGTGGGGAATAATGCACATCATGGTGAACTCAGGTGTATGCCAGTAAAAGGGTATAGGATTTGGTTTATGTTAAGGGATTTGGGGAAGATTTAAGAAAACAGGGCTATGCTTAGAATTGAATATTGTCAGGAAGTAAGGCAATTCTGATTTGATACATGAATAAAGATTATCTAGAAAGAGAGAAAATCAAGCCCAGACTAAAATATTTGAGAATTAAGTGAAATAATAGATTCAAAGGGATTAATGAAAATCTTGCACAATATAATTTGCTTATTTGCTTACTTCATTAGTCACAAAATTTTTGAAAAACACTTGAGATGTGCCTGTTTCTATAACCTGTATTTGTAAAAGTTCTTACCATCTGTAAAAAATAAAATTTACTAATTTTTAATGATATTATATGTCAAATCAAAATTAATCCTTCCTTTCACAGAATTTGTTTCAAGTCTTTATAAGAATGGCAGTATGTGAACTGACAAAAATGATTTAAATTGTTACTGTATGCTTTCCATACAATACTTTATATAATGTGTAACATATCAAAAACATATTTGGCATTCTAGAGACATGAAAGACATGTAGCACTTAAAGTATATCTCAGGGGATGTTTCTGGAAATAGCATATATTGTTCTTCAGTGGTGAAAGGATGACATTAAAGTCAGACAATCCTGGAATTGTATCTCTGCCATTTACTAAGGTTGAGATCTAAAATGAATTATCTCATTCACTAAGCTTCATCTCCTGGCCTATAAAATGACATCTGTAACATTTACTTTACGACAATTTTTGGGGAACTCGTGAAATAATGTATGTACCATACCTAACACACAGCACTCATTTCATGGTAACTATTATTTTATTAATAAGTACTTTATCATAAGGGCAGAATGGTGTAGAAAAAGGATGGTAGATATGTTTTTGATTTTCTGTTGCTTGGTGTACAGAGATTACTATTTTGCATGCACAATGACCCTGTCCCGAATAAAACGAAGAATGTGTTCTTAGGGTCTCATTCAATGCCACACTAAATAAATGATGGCCTATCATTTTAGATTTAATTTTTTTTTCATGTTTCACAAGATCTGAAACCAGAAATAGAGTCTTGGAAAGAACAATAACTTGATCAGGTGCAGTGGCTCATGCCTGTAATCCCAGTACTTTTGGAGGCTGAGGCAGGTGGATCCCCTGAGGTTAGGAGTTCAAGACCAGCCTGGCCAACATGATGAGACCCCGTCTCTACTAAAAATTCAAAAATTAGCAGGACGTGGTGGTAGGCGCCAGTAATCCCAGCTACTTGAAAGGTTGTGGCAGGAAAATCACTTGAACCCGTGAGGTGGAGGTTGCAGTGAACAGAGATCGTGTGGCACTGCACTCCAGCCTGGTCGACAGAGGGAGACTCCATCTTAAAACAAAAGGAAAAAAAAAAAAAAGAAAAAAACAGTAACTTGATAGATTCGTCCTGTTGATTTTCAACCTAAGCCAATCACATACATATGACAGCCTGGGGGGGGTAATTCATACATATGATTAAGTGTAATATTGATGACTGAGTTTTCCACTCCAATAATAGAGTAGAGGAAGAAGAAAAAATAACTGATTAATTCATAAAGTTATTTATCATTTGGATTTGGATTACAATCTGGATACACAACAGTAGGAAACACAGTCCTATAAAAAAAGCAGTTCTTCCTGTCTCGGTTCTTTACTTCTAGTATTCATGTATGCATTCAACAATATATTTTAACATGTATTGTGTAATAGGAACTAATATGAGAAGTTTTACTTGAACAAAACAGATGAAACTCTTATGGAGCTTACCGTGTGTAACCTCAAACCACATATAGCAACACTGAAGGAAACCATGTTATGGCATGGTGGCTGACCTACTCATAAAGAGAAAAACAATTAAGTATAGAGTAAAAATGTAAAGATTTGATACCTTATTATTATTCTCCTTTTTAGCTAAAATAATTTAAAAGGCAATAAATTACCAGCCTGTGATGACTTTGGGCCCTTTCTTTGTTGTCATAGATATATATATTATATAGAGATGTAGATATAGACCAGCAACAGCTGTTGCATAGATTTAAACTTATAATCAAAAGTTAACATCATCTTAAACAATTGTAAAAAATATAGGTATTTGAAAAGTTCATAACGAAGTACAATTTCAAAATCAAGTATCTTAGATAAGGCTTCATCTTTTTTATCTTCATCATTACAATAATCTACTAACCAGTCTCCTGTCACCTATTGGGATTATCTCCTTTTAATAAATTATTTAATGAAAAAATTCTAATATCACTGAAACAATCAACATTATGTCAGCTTTTACATAAAATCCTATATTAGCTTCCTGGAATCACATTAATAAATCAAACATTCCTAGCTTTGGCTTACACCTTGCCATTTTCCAATCAGATTCATGTCTTGCTAGAAATCTTAGATCAAGCCTTGCTGGTGGACTCTCCACACTCTATATTTTCTCTCACCGAATCTAATTTGTGCATTAGACTCAGTTTGGATTTCAATTCTTCTATGCAGTTTTTCCTACTTGCATAGTACCTCCTCATTATCCCTTGTCCCACAGGCTAGATTAAAGACTTTCTAACCCTCACATTGTTTTCCTCTATCTAGTACTTGCCATAGTTAAATGCATTTCTGTAAATTCAGTAAAGTTACAGGACACAAAATCAACATAAAACTCAGTAACATTTCTGTATACCAACAGTGAACAATTTGAAAAAGAAACTTAAAAGTTATCCCATTGACAAGAGACACAGATAAAATACCTAGGAATTAACTTAACCAAAGATGTGAAAGATTTCTATAATGAAAACTGCATAACACTGGAAGAAATTGAAGAAGACACAAAAAGTCAAAAGGCTTTCCATGTTCATGAATTGGAAGAATCAATAGTGTTAAAATATCCGTAAGTACCCAAAGTAATCTACAGATTCAATGCAATCCCTACGAAAATGCCAAAGATATTCTTCAGAGAAATAAAAAAAATCTAAAATTTATATAGAACTACAAAAGACTCAGAATAGCCAAAGTGTTCCTGAGCAAAAACAGCAAAACTGGAGGAATCACATTATCTGACTTCCAATTGTATGATAGAGTTATGATAAACAAAACAGCATGGTACTGGCATGAAAACAGACATATAGACAAATGGAACAGAAAATTGAAGCCAGAAATAAGTCCATACATCTACGGGTAACTCATTTTGACAACAGTGCCAAGAACATAAATGGGAGAAAGGATAGTCTCTTCAATAATTAGTGCTGGGAAAACTGGATATCCATATGCAGAAGAATTAAACTAGACATTTGTCTCCTGTCATCTTACAAAAAATCAAATCAAAATGGATTAGAGACTTATACCTAAAACCTGAAACTATGAAATTACTAAAAGAATATACTGGGGAAACTCTTCATGTCATGGGTCCAAGAAAAGATTAATTTTACTTATTTATTTCTTCATTTAAATTATTATTATTATTTCTAATAGAGACAGAGTGTCTCTCTGTTGCCCAGGCTGGATTGCAGCGGTGCCATCATAGCTCATTGCATCCTCAAGCTCCTGGACACAAGTGATTCTCCTGCCTCAGCTTCCCAAGTATCTAGGACTATAGGAGCATGCGACCACACCTAGCTAATTAAAAAAAAAAATTGTGTAGATGAGGTCTCACTGTGTTGCCCAGGATGGTCTCAAACTCCTTGCCTCAAGCAATTCTCCTGTCTTGGGCTCACTAAGTGCTGGGATGACTGGTGTGAGACACTGCACCAGGCCTGGGCAAATGTTTCTTGAGTAATACTCCAAGAACACAAGCAACCAAAGCAAAAATGGACAATTGAGATCACATCAAATTAAAAAGCTTCTGCTCAGCAAAATAAATAATCAATAAAGTTAAGAAACAACCCGCAGAGTTGGAGAAAACCATTGCGAACCCTCTATCTGACAAGGGATTAATAACCAGAATATATTAAAACATTTAAAAAATCAATAGGAAAAAAATCTAATAATGCATTTTTTAAATAGGCAAATAATCTGAAAGGACATTTTTAAAAACAAGACATGCAAATGGCCAACAGGTATTTGGGAAAGTGCTTACTATCATTAATCATCAGATAAATGCCAATCAAAACTACAATGAGACATCATCTCACCCAAGTTAAAAGGGCTTGCATCCAAAAGACCAGCAATAATGAATGCTGGTGAGGATGTAGAGAAAGGGGAACCCTTATACACTGTTGGTGGAAATGTAAATTAGTACAATCACTATGCAGAAGAGTATGGATGTTTCTCAAAAAAAAAAAAAAATGGAACTACCATATGATCCAGTAATTCCACTGCTAGATATACCCCAAAGAAAGGAAATCAGTGTATCAAAGAGATATTTGCACTCCTGTTATTTTTGCAGCATGATTCACACTAGAAAAGATTTGGAATCAACCTAGGTGTTTCTCAACCAAGAATAGATAAAGCAATGTGGTACGTAAACACAACAGAATATTATTCAGCAACAGAAAAGAAGGAAACCTTGTCATTTGCTGCAACATGGGTAGAATTGTGAAGTGAAATAAGCCAGGCACAGAAAGACAAATTTTCCATGTTCTGATTCATACGTGGGTACTTAAAAATTGAAACAATTGAAGTCATAGAGATAGAGTGTAATGATGATTACCAGAAGCGGGGAAGGGTAGTTAGGGGGCACGGAGAGTGAGGATGGTTTATGGTTACAAAAATATGTTTAGATAGAATGAATAAGATCTAGTATTTGATAGAACAATAGGGTTACTATAGCCAACAGTACTTTATTGTGTATTTTAAAATAACAAAAAGAGTGGAGTTGGAATGATTCTATTATAACACAAAGAAATGATAAATGCTTAAGGTAATGCTTGGTGTAATCATTACACATTGTATACCTGTAACAAAACATCACATGTACCCCTCAAACATATACACCCACTACATACCCACTAAAATTAACAATTGAATCAAAAATATTTGGTATAAAATACATATTTTTTGAATAAGTGAATTAATGTATGAAAAAACAAACAAATATCAACGTATAATTCCACTAGCAATACTCAATTCTGTATTCAAAACCTTTAGCCTCATAATTGTTTCAGAATTCAGAACTGTTTAGACAGATACTATGTTCAGAAAAGTAAATGGTACAAATGCTACAGGTTATATAAACATTCAGTGCTTGCTGGGATAAAAGTAATAAAGTAGGTTAATATTCTAATATTAACCTAGTAATTACCATGTTTCGTATGTTTTAAGTATGTTCATTTCCTAGGTGAAAGATATATCTCAAAGTTTCCAACCTTGTGTATTTTTCCAAGAAAGAGACACATTTTTCTTTAGGAATGACAAGACCTCTTGAATGTTTTCTTTACTAAGTTATCCAATAGTAAATTTATGTTCTCCTCCAAATTTTTAATGATATTTCTGTATGTGGTAATGATATTAATCACCTTGCTTATTAAACAGAAGTAATTTAAAATATGTTTCTCTTTTGTTATTTTAATATTTAACACAATTTATCTTTAAAAATGATCTTTTAAAGTTATATGTATACATGTAATAAATGTATACAAGTAGACCTTTTCTATTATTCTGAGACCAATATTTCAAAACCAGATTCTGGAATTTCTTTTGGAATAGATCTCAATTTTCTCCCATACATGTTACTCTTTCAATTCATTCCTTTCATTCATTTATTCATTGATTGCGTTAAATGGAAGGTGATTTGTTGGACACACCAATGCTCCTGACACATGCTATTCACTTGGAGCAGCTCCTCTTATGTGGCACATTCACAGTGCAACCGTAAGTCATTTCACCATCTTTATGCTTATTAAAATTAAATCTAATCACTAGAACCCTCATAGCTAACTTACAGAAAGGATAGATTTTGTGTGTTTGTGAGTGTTGCAGGTTACATCAATGCTACTATGATATGGTCTTTAAAACTTTTTACCATAAAGACATTCTGTTAGTCCCTTTGCATTGTTCTAGATGAATACCTGAGGCTGAGTAATATATAAAGAAAAAAAGGTGGCTTTTTTTTTTTTTTTTTTTGGCTCACAGTTCTGCAGGCTGTGAGAGAAACATAGCCTCTGCTCCTGGTGAGGCCTCAGGAAGGTTACAGTCATGGCAGAAGACAAAGGGGAGCCAGCACATCACATGGCCAGAGGAGAAAGAGAGAGAGAAGGGGGAGGTCCCAGCCTCTTTTAAACAATCAATCTCATGTGAACTAATTGAGGGAGAACTCACTCATCACCAAGAGGATGATGCTAAACCATTCATGAGGGATGATCCACCCCCATAATCCAATCACCTCTCAACAAGTCCCAACTCCAACATTGAGAATCACATTTCAACTTGAGATTTGGAGGGAGCAAACATCCAAACTATATTAGACATGAAAATTGTTCTTAAATTCAAAGAGATTACAGCCTGTGTTAAAGCCCTGCTACAAGAGACTAGAGGAAAGGAATTAAACTGATTCTGCTTTCTCTCACTATCTGGTTGCAGACCAGCAGTCTTATAGCCTGGCTTTGTACATATTGCAATTTGATATAGTAGTTGAAAAATGGCCAGCTAACAGGGAATTGCAGTAATCAAGCTGTTGGGGAAAAAAAATCGATGTACTGAACAGACTTGCAATCTTATTATAAGAGCAACACAAGTAAAGACAAGCAATGGTCCTCTTCTGCGAGCATCAATGTGGAGAGAGAGGAGGGGAAAAAAATGACTTCAAACTGCCTAAGGAAAAGATATCATTCAAAAGGCCACTAAGAATCTGAATTCTAAAACCATAAAAATGGAATTTAATCAAATGCCATTTTTGTCAAAGTTAAATAAAATGACTTAATTAGGAAGTCACTTATATGAGTTAATAGAACATTTTTATTGTTTGTGTGAGCTAAATTACAAGAAATTTTATCATAACCAGTGTTACAAATTTATGTATAATGCAGGAAAAGTAGCATGTTGTGCTAATGTTTAAATATAGGCAAATGCTAATGAGTTACCATAAATGGTTCAGTTATACAAACTTTCTCAGATATGAGTATCCAGAGTAGTATGGATATTACAAATTAAACCAAATCATATTTGGAGACTTTCTTTTGTTCACAAACATACTTTGTTTCTAGGAGAATAGAGGAAGGAAGAATTAGGTCAGGAGGATAAGAAGAGGTAGAAAAATGAATGAAGAAATGAAAAGAAGAATTACACACAAACCAGTGTGGACTACTCTCTTGGGGGCAGCTAAGTCCTAAATCAATCTGAGGCTGCTCTTGAAATGCAGGCATACGTTTCCAAGCATTATATTAAAATTTCATGATCAATAACGCTGAAAGCAGCAGAACATACAAGCAAAATAAGTGCTGACAATTCACTAGCATACGAATTTAATAAAATGTCATCCTCCAGCCTCAGCAGTAGTGCCAGGAGGAGATGACCATCTTGATTAGAATCTGTCAAATGAATCTCTGTTTGTCAGGTAATGATAAACTCAGGATAGTACCTTTTGTTCCAGGTTTTGTTTACTCTTCAAAATACAGCAGTCAATTCATATTCTTATATAATTTTACTATTTTTACACTGAATAAACAAATCAAACATAGACCTTTTTATAATAGAGGAAAATCCAATATTATTTACCTACTTTTGTTCTGTGTATAGATAACATCAAGACGTGAGAGTTAGTCTTCTCTGTATATGTACTCACATAAGAATCTGTACATGTACTCACACAACACTCAAATATTTTTCAATGAAGTTTCATCATCTTTGGAGTCTTACCTGTTATTTGTTAAGGACGTTGAGAATGTTGCCTTTCATCCTTACTGAAAAATTCAATACAACATTACCTAAGATATTCTGCATGGAACCAGGCACTAAACTGTAAATATTTACAAAAATAATCAGTTTTGGCTTAAAGGAAACTCCAGTCTATTTGAAGGTCATTGATAATGCCAGGTAAAAGCTGTGAAAAGCATGGTGATCAGGGATATATCATATCTGAGTGACTGGCCAGAAATATGATTTCTTCTGTTCTTCCTGTTATTAAATTAATGGTTTGAGAGAGAGCAAAATAATACTTAGAGAGTTTAAAAAATCTTTTCTTCACAGAAATGATAAATTACTATGTTTTTATCTATTACCAAATGTTGTTATAACTTTACAGTTACTCTTGAAACAGCATATGGGAACAGTCTGAGAGTTATTCTTAAATGCTGAAAGTTGCTCTTGAGTAAGTCTACTTACCAATTCCCCATCTTGTTCCTAATTATCATTCTATTAAAGCATCTATTCAGGGACTGATTCAGTTTTTTATTCATTTAATCAATATTCATTTTAACAACCTACTATGTACCAGCCTTTAAACTTAACAACTGAAGAGTCTCTTGCATAGACCACTACTGAAAATTATCTGAAATTTGCTCCATTCCTATGAGTTTGGGTGACACTATGAACCTACCCACTTTTGACGTCTTGTCTGTCTACTATTCTGTCCACTATTGGGGCTTGTCTAGAAAATCAGTTTCTGAATTTGCAAGGGTGTTCAACTGCTTGAGATAGTTTTAAAACAGATTTAAACACGTTTTGAAGATTACTGAGAAAAGTTTCAACTTTGAAAGCTGTGGTTTTATGAAAAGAGAGTTTTATGTAATAATGTGATGTATTTTTTCTTGATTATAGAGTTGGCTTAATATTATTTATTCTCCGTTAATAATACATATATTTTAAACGTTTGAATCTATCTCCAGAATGAAAAGTGGTTTTATAATTTCTAAAAAAACAGTTATGTACAAGGAACACTGAATGAGCTCTAGGCAGGTGAAGTATTAGAATGTGTTGCATGGAAAATTTACTAAGAATACCTGGTTATAATGGTCTATAGTTTCAGGGTGCTTTGGAGGATATCACAGGATAATTGGTTGAGCCCAGGAGTTTGAGGCCAGACTGGACAACATGTGAGTCCCCATCTCTTAAAAAAAATAAAAATGAAAAAAAATTTACTAAGTAAATTGAAAGGAGATGAAAGTATTCTATAACTAATGAAGAGAATGAAAGTAAACAATGAAAAGTCACTAAAAGTATACTCAAATTACAATATATTCCTTTCTTTTACCAAAATGTGCTCTATTGCATTCAAGAGTGTTTCAGGTATGGCATTTTGACATTTTCCCTCTGGAGTATAACGAAGTCATACGTAATAAAGCATAGTATATTAGAAAAAATGGCCAGGCGCAGTGGCTCACGCCTGTAATCCCAGCACTTTGGGAGGCTGAGGTGGGCAGATCACGAGGTCAGGAGATCAAGACCATCCTGGCTAACATGGTGAAACCCCATCTGTACTAAAAATACAAAAAACTAGCTGGGCATGGTGGCGGGTGCCTGTGGTCCAAGCTACTTGGGAGGCTGAGGCAGGAGAATAGCGTGAACCCGGGAGGTGGAGATTGCAGTGAGCCGAGATCGGGGCCACTGCACTCCAGCCTGGGCGACAGAGTGAGACTCTGTCTCAAAGAAAAAAAAAAAAATTTCAATTATATTTTATAAGAGTGGTGCATGACCTTATGCTAGTTTAAGAACAGTCTTAATATGGAAATTATAAGTTGACTTCTTATTCATAATCTGCTAGGTCAATCAGCAAGGTGAACTTTTTGGTGGTTGTTTTTGCAACACATTTAGTATATAATTAACCCCTTTATGTATATTTCCCTACAATTTTTCTTGTACTATTGATAGTAAGCCACAGTGCATAGGAATTGAATTACAACTATAGAAACTCTTCTTGCTATCTCTTACTTTTTTCATTACTTATTGCAGGAGAAATGAAAAGCAAGTCCATAACCATAAATTTGTCATTTGTCATCCCCCAGTCTTCACAAAACCTCATATTTACTTCCTCTTTCAGCAGAGTGGCTATCATTAGTGACTAACAGAATAGAATAATAATAATTTTTTTTCACCAGCTCTACAGATGACCTTCTGGAATTTTTTTGGTCTCAAATTTAAAGACTTGTTCCTTGAATGTAAATGTCCTGATTTCAAAAAATGTATCAGGACTTTGAGTATTACACTAGAAAGAGTGGTTTAAAACTCTGCAATTTATGAACATTATAATTTGGGAAAGTTAGTTTATTCAGGTAAAATAAAGTTTACTTACATTTAAATATGGAACTTAATTTTCATGGTTAGACAATGGAAAAACAAAACACAACAGGGACAGGTCACTTTTGTTCCTTAAACATTTCTTGCTCTGTTTCTCTTCCTCCTTCTTTTTCTAATCATTATATTTTGTGAATAAGGAGTTATACTACATATTTCCCTTCTTTTTCTATCTGTAGCAATGTTTATACATTTCCTAGCTTTTATACTGAGAAAAGCAAAGTTATATTGATAGCGGAATCTGTAAATACAGGTCATGAAATTCATACAGTTTTGTTGAAATCAGTAGCTTTTTAGCTATGATGACGATACACATGGCATACACTTCTGGATTTATATAAAAGTATACTTCGCTGATTGCCACATGTAATTTAATAACTTTGCCATCATATGTATTGATCTGAATGAAAATATGGTACTTGTAGTCCAAAAGCCTATTTTTTAAAGTTAATTTTTAAGCATACTGACTATTAATAACAAAAGTTAAGTTTAGGCCAAAGTGTGGACTACCTTTATAAAACAGATGAGCATATATTTATGTTGCCAAGTCAAATTAGCGGGTCCCAAGAGAGATATAGATTACTCTGCCAAAAACAAAGCAAATTTTTGATTTCTTGACAAAACTAGGCAAATTCCGTGTATTAAATCCATGTGTGTATGTGTGCATGTGTGTTATCATCTCACAACCTCTAAAGCCAAAGCCTGTTTATTGAGAGAAATGCCAGAAATAGTGAAAAGTGGAAGGTAAGACAATCAATCTTGAGAAGGTGCATATTTTCTTGAAAATAATTTTCAAAAGGAATCACAGAATATTTAAGATTCAATAAAAATACAGAATAATTAGAAGTGGAAATAGATTCATATCTTAAGATAAAAAAATCCTTAAACTCAAAAATGAAATGAGGAGTTATGATTTTAATTACACTTATGGTTTCCACCTGTGTATATTGTTCCTCATGGCCCTAATTCATTTGCTAATTGTATGATGGGACGGTTTTGCTCTTCTTTTCATTTTCCCTTTTATTCAAAAACGTTTCTGTCTTCATCCTAAACTCTCAGTTCACAAAGCTATTTTTCTATTTGTTACATTTGTGAGGAGAAACATTCATTTAGAGAAATCTTCCGTTTTTTGAAACATAATTTTTCTATCAGAGAAGTTTCTTTGGTTATTTCTGTGTTTTTCTTTAGGATTTCTAATTTTATTTTCATTTGCTGTAGTATCTTGGAATCATTGCCACACCATTCCACTTGACGTATCTCTGACATAGGTAGCCCTATCTAGCCATCATTTCTGGCTAGACACATGTGTGTGTCTGTTCTTTGATATCCTTTCCTCTTCATGTTAGCCTTGCCTATATCTTACCTTTAGAACTTCTGTTTAAATACTGGTCATGGGTAGCCTCGGTCATTGGAAGTTAGCCTTGTTTTCTATCTGCTTTACTGTTGCTGGGTGATATTGGAATATGGAAAGTCATAAATTGGTGGGGTTTATTGTTCTCTCTAATATTTTTAGAATAATTCTGGAGTTTATTATTCACAGTGAACAGTATGTGCTATTTGTATAGGAATCGCCTCTCAATTTTGAGTAAATTTTTACCCAAAATCCATTATGAATCATCGGGCTCCGGTTACTGTCAAGGTATAGGCAGGATAATGACACTGATGGGGTATAATCACTTATAGTAAAATTTATTTTCCATAAGTGATGAAAACTTAACATGGGACTTTTGTTAATCTCCTGCTTCCTTAATTATGACCTTGAAGATACTTGTTTTATTTTTTATTTTTTTATTTTTTATTATTTTCTCCTCTGTATATGTATTTCTGAAATACATATAAATGATATTGGTGTATTCAACCCATGTGCCATTTCTTAACTTTTTTTCAGTCAGAGACAATTTATAGTATAGGCCCTTTATTTAGTTTGAATTTTGCTAGTACATTTTCCTTTATATATATTTATATTTTTTTTTCAGTTTTAATAGAAGGAGGCTTTGTGCTCTTGTTTCTAATCTTCCCTCTTTCGTCTATAGAGACAATTCAATGCACGTGGCCAATCACTCCCTTACCTGGAAGTGTGAACTAACTAATGACAATAGGTAGTGTATTAGACAAGAATCAGTTATTATGAAAGGATGCTTAGAGTCATATGATAAATAGTCAGTATCTTAATTCCAGCTGTGACGTATTTACTGCCAGTGTCATAATAGCTATAATTAAATGTTTCCGTTCCGTCACCATTTTACATGACTGAATTCTAAGCACTGTGTCAAGAAAGATAAATATATTGTCCTGTTTCTAACTGACCATCACCTGCTAAAAGTATGAAATAGTATTTCTAGTTTCCACTGTGACAGATAAGGCGCTTAGGAGTCATCACTCCGTCCTAAGAATAAGTAAAAAGTTGAACAAACTCAAAATCGACAATTCTTTCAGTATCTGTTTGAAAAATGAGGTCACAAACTGCTTGCCCCCAAAATTCAAGAGACAAAAATAAAAATAGGAAAAATCACAACTTAATGGAAAAGGGACCCATGAATAGAAACCGCCACAGAAAAACCAGTGCTAGGGTAGAAAAACCGCAACTGTAATTGACAAATTGCTGGAGGCTCAGTGTAGACAAGTCTAAGATTTAAAAACTCCAGAGAAAGCCAGTCTTATGAAAGACCCGACACTTCTGGGAGTTTTAACTCCAAGAGTCTTAGTAGGTTCCTCACAATGAGAAAGCCATTTGAAATATGCCCAGAGCAGAATTCTCAGAACATTCTGTTCTTCTTACTAAGGTCTACCCTTAAGAGAAATGATTTTACCGAAACCCAACTGACCTAGGGAAAGAGACATACTAAATTCCAGGCCCATCTAGCCTTCCTGTATCACCTAAGGAGGGGGAGGGACTGAGAAGCATTTGTGAAGTTCACAATCCAGGGACACAGACTTCCTAAGAGACTGAGACCTAATTATAGATCTACAAATACTTTTCCCTTTCCCACATCTTAGCACAACATCACTAAAGGTCTACCTGTCACTGTTCCTTTGATTTCATACATCATTGCATAGCTTTTCACAATATTGCAAAGGGCACTAAAAGGCATAAAGTGTAATTTGAAGACACAGAACAAACATCAGAACCAGATACAAATATAGCAGGAATACTAGAATTATCAGACCAGGAAAATAAATAACTATGATTAATATGCTAAGGGGTGTAGTCTAAAGCAGACAACACTCAAGAACAGATAGATCATGTAAGTAGAGAAATCAAAGTTCTAAGAATTAAAAGAGATGCTAGAATTTTAAAACACTGTAATAACAATGAAGAATGCCTTTGATGAGCACATTAATAGACTGGACCTGGCTGAAGCAAGATTTAGTCACCTTGAGGTTATGTCAGTAGAAACTTCCAAAAGTAAAAAGCAAAGAGAAAAGGGACTGGGATAAAAAATGAAGCAGAATATCCAAAAACTTTGGGACAACTACAAGACGTATAACATACATTAAATGGTGATACTGGAAGTAGACGAGAAAAGGGAACAAAAGATAATGTTGAAGCAATGACAGCTCGAATTTCTTCAAATAAATGTCAGGCACCAAATCAAAGATCCAGAAAGCTCAGAAAATACTAAGTAGAACAAATGCTTAAAAAATAAATAAATAAAAACAAACCCCTACACCTAATTATATTAAATGCCTAGAATTACATAGGACTTCTCAGAAACAATGCAAGCAAGTAAAGAGTGAAGAAAGAGTGGAATAAAATACTTAAATATTGAGATGGTGGTGGGGGGAGGGAGGAACTACCAACCTTGAATTCTGTATACAGTAAAATTATCCTTCAAATGTGAAAGAAACCTTTTCTCAAACAAAAAACGGGCCATGGCTGGGCGCAGTGGCTCACGCCTCTAATCCCAGTTCTTTGGGAGGCCAAGATGGGCAGATCACTTGAGGCCAGGAGTTCAAGACCAGCCTGGCCAAAGTGGCGAAACCCCATCTCTACTAAATATACAAAATTGGCTGGCTGCTGGGGTACGTGCCTGTGGTCCCAGCTACTCAGGAAGCTGAGGCACGAGAATCACTTGAACCTGGAAGGTAGAGGTTGTGTTACAGTGATCCAATACCACACTACTGCACTCCAGCCTGGGCAACAGAGCAAGACTCTGTCTAAAAAAAAAAAAAAAAAGAAAAAGAAAGAAAAAAAGGGCCGGGTGTGGTGGCTCACATCTACAATCCCAGAACATTAGGAGGCCAAGACGGGCAGATCACTTGAGACCAGGAGTTCAAAACCAGCCTGGGCAACAGGGAGAAATGCCGTCTGTACAAAAAATAAAAATTAGCTGGGCAGGATGACACACACCTATGGTCCCGGCTACTTGCGAGGCTGAGGTGGGACGATTGCTTGAGCCCTGGAGACAAAGGTTTCAGTAAGCTGAGATGGTGCCACTGCACTCCAGCCTGGGCTACAGAAATTAAATACTCCATCTCAAGAAAAGCAGGGAATGAATTTGTTGCCCACAGACTTACCGTTCAAGAAATGTTAAAAGACGTTCTTCAGAGATAGACAAAATGACATAGATTAGAAACTTGGATCTAAATAAAGAAAGGAAGAATATTAAAGAAGGAATAAGTGAAAGTAAAATAAAAGGATGAGCTATGCAGCTATCAGTTTTATTTTATAAATCACCTAAATTCATAGAAATTCTGAGGGTAGAAGGAGATTTGCAGTGTGAAGGAAGATCTTGACGTGATTTGTAAAAAGCAAAATAATAGATGAGGACATTAAGAAAATAATATATTTAATTTTATGTGTCAATGTGACTAGGCTATGGTGACTAATATTTGATCAGTTGTTATTCTAGATGTTTCTGTACAGGTGCTTTTGAGCTAAGATTAACATTTAATTCTGTAGATTCTGAGTAAAGGAAATGACCCTCCATCATGTGAATGGGCCTTATCAAATCAGTTGAAGGCCTTAATAGAATAAGACTGACCACTCTGGAAGAAGAAAGAATTCCGCTGGGAGACCACTCTTGAACTGACTCTGTAACACTTTCTTTGGTCTCTAGTCAGCTGGCCTACCCTGCAGATTTTAACCTTGACTCTGTGTGTGTGTGTGTGTGTGTGTGTGTGTGTGTGTACACATATATATACACACACACACAAAGCTGGCCTATCCTGCAGATTTTAACCTTGACTGTGTGTGTGTGTGTGTGTGTATGTACATATATATATACATATATAAATACATATAGTGAAAGAGAAGGATCTATATATATACACACATAAATATCTGTGTGTGTGTATGGATGGATGGATATATATATATATACACATATATATATATCTCAATATATCGTGTTCATTTTTTTCTCAGGTGAATCTTAACTAATACACCAGGAAAACACTTTTGGCTCCATTTGCCATTATCTCTGTCTGTGCTTCTCTAGTGCACATATCATTAGGTTAAGAAAATCAATTAGTATAAAAATTCCATAATTTGCCTATAAATACAAAAAGTAAAGAGTATATGGATATCAACTTTCAGCATCTCTGAATATTTTCTTTTAGACATACTTTTTTCCTCTTATTTAAAAAATGTTTTGTAGGTCCTTTTCCTATTTGGTCTCTAAATGCACACGTTTTTAATTTCTCAGTTTCTTGTGTGTAATAAAGATTGGCTAAAATTTTTTCAGAGACAAAAACAAGTGCTCAAATTTTAATTAAATTTAAAGTTTCTTCAACATAACTATCAGCATTTCCAGAAATACTGGTAATACAATTCTTTAGACATACTAACATGTATTAAAGATTTATTCAGTTAACATGAGTAATTACTTAATTTTTATAGCTGAATTTAAATTCCAACATCTGTAATCTTAAGTAAATTTATGATAATTTCAAAAATTTCCTTCACTTGCTTAACATATACTTCCACCTAGGTCTAGTAAGATAATCTTGGATTTTATGAGACAACATGAGCTAGAATAAATTAATTTAATACCTCATTATTTATTTATTTATTTGTTTATCCATTTATTTAACAAATATTTATTTAGCTAGCCAAACACAAGAAATCCAGTGGAAACTAAGAAAGCAAGATCGCTGTCTTCAATTAGTTTATAGTGTAATAAGAAACACAGCCAAAAAGAATTGTTGAATAGGTGGTAACACATATGACAGGTAAATCCAGAGTACTGTAGGAGAAAATGAGAGTAGACTTCCAAAGTTTTGGACAGGAGTCAATGACAATCTACATGTCAAAATATAACTCTTATAGATAAGAAATAGGAGGCGTAGAAGAAAAAGGTGGAACAGAAGCACTACCTTAAGAAAGTAGAATATGTATGCAGAGATTCAAAGATAATAAAAATCTTAAGTTCAGGTTTCTAAATAGTTCATTAAAAGTGAATAATATATAGAAGAGAATTGTGGGTTGTCTTAGTCTGTTTTGTATTGCATGAAAGAATACCTGAAACTGGATAACTTATCAAGAAAAGATGTCTAAATTTGGCCCATCGTTCTCCAGGCTCTACAAGAAGCATGGCCCCAGCATCTGCTTCTGGTGAAGCCTCAGGAAGCATTCAGTTGTGGAGGAAGACAAAGGAGGAGCAGTCGCGCTATATAGCAAAAGAGGAGGAGGCAGGAAAAGGAGGAGGAGGTAGCCAGCTCTTTGTAACCAGCAGACCTCCCATAACTAATGGAGGGATAACTCACTCATTACTGCCAGAAAGGCAAGAAGGCATTCATGAGGGATCTGTCCCTACAACGCAAAGTCCTCCCACTCCTCCTATTGTGGGCTACCTAAAAATGGAACATACTAACTTCCAAGATATTTGGGTGCACAGATATTAAAAGTAAAATAAGTTGCCACACACTATTCCATAAATGTCTTCCATTAACATCTTAGGTTACAATATTCTTTATTTGTGGTTAAGGTTAAATATTCTCAGTCTTCTTGTTAAGAGGACCGAAGTTTAGCATAATAATTAGCACATAGACTATAAAACCAGATTGGGTTGTTACTTGCCAGCTTTGGACAATTTGCATAAATGTTCTTAGCTTCAGTATCCTTTCAGTAAACAATAATGTTAATAGCTCCTATTTCATAAGTTTGTTTTGAGGATAATAGTTTTATGAAGACATGACATCAATTTCTGATATATGCTAAGCACATTAAGGCCTTAATAAGTATAAATTATTTTTTATCTGTGCAAGAATATATGATTAAGAGACCTATGATCTTTTATTTTTTCACTGAGTTCTCAAATTTGTGTTTCCATTTTTCTTGGACAATAAAGGATTTATTTTACATGTATGCATACTAACCTGCTAGAATATAGCAAGAATATTTTTTCACAATAAAAACCACATAGATACATATAATTGACCCCTCCTATGATACCTCCATCCTAAACTAGAGCTTGTGAATATGTAACCTTAGATGGCAAAATAGACTTTGCAGATGTAATTAAATTAATTACCTTGAGGTGGAGAGATAATACTGGATTATCTTAGTGAACTCAATGTAATCACTAGTTTCCATGAAAGTAATGAGGGAGGAAGAAGAGAATAGCGAGGCAATGTAAGAACGCAAATCACCATTGCTGACTGAAGGTGGAGCAAGGGGGTCACAGGCCGAAGAATGCAGGCACCCTCTAGAAGTGGGAAAAAGGGAGAAAATTGATTTTTCCCTAAAAAACACTGAGAACCAAATTTTCATTGGTGAATGATGCTCTAGCCAAAATGAGGGCCTATAAAGTCATTGGTTAGGGCAAAATATGAAAAGACCATCAATCTGGAACATATTCAATACCAAATAATACAATCCATTCATTCTTTCCTCTTTTTTTCTTGTTTACATAAAACTAAAAGGATATCAAATTTAGTGAGTTGAAGAACTATGCTCACACATTTCCTTTTCATTGCATGGTCTATATCAGAAAAGAGATTGAGGTAAAAACCAATTTGAGAGGGTGGAAATGTTCATACAGAGCACGCATGTATGAAAATATTGAACGTAAAGCTTGATTTTTATTTTTACTTATGCCTGTTTTGTTTTTACAGATCAGTATTGGGATAAGAAAAATCAACTCAGTATAACTGTCAAAACAAAAGAGATTGAGTTGGAACAACTATTTGAAACTTAAATAAAGAAGTTACCATTTTGTAGTAAAAGAAAAAGCAACATATATTGTAGATCAATCTTGTTTTATAAATCAGGGGTCTAATATACCAAAATTAAATAACCAGAGAATAAATTTCTGGTGCTTTAAAAATTATATTCTCTTTTATATTTAAGAAACTAATGTTCAGCAAGCAAATAATTCAAGAGATATTTATAAAAACAACTCGGTGTAAGGTCTGGAGAGAGTGGTAGGAGTGATATTTAAGAAAGGAGAGTAAACACAAAACTAGCAGAACAGATGGCACTATCTAAATATCTGTCCCCCCAGATATGTTTCTGAGGATTATACTGAATCAGGGAGCACATCCAGTAGTGAAATTTATTTGAAATAGAACATTGAGCTAAATGAGCAGGGAGTTACCACTTCTTGAGTGTGCTATGAAAAAAAAAGTGTAATTTGCCAACACAAATGATAAAAATGATCTATATCTATTTAATAGTTAATATCTTAATATGGTTCAGAGTTAATTCAATTAAAATCTACTAATATTCAGGGAAATGAAAATTAAAACCAAAATGAAAATTAAAATAAAATGGCTCCTATTAAAAAGTAAAAAAACGATAGGTGTTGGTGTGGATGTGCTGAAAAGATATTGCTTATACGTACTGGTGAGAATGTAAGTTAGTATGACCTCTATGGAAAACAGTATGGAGATTTTTCAAAGAACTAAAAGTAGATCTACCATTTGATCCAGCAATCCCACTACTGGGTTTCTACACAAAAGAAAGTAGGTCATTATATCAAAAAGACACCTGTATGCATATGTTACTGCATAAAAATGAACAAAATAATGTCTTTTGCAGCAACTTGGATGGAACTGGAGACCATCATTCTAAATGAAGTGACTCAGGAAAGGAAAAACCAAATACCGTGTTCTCTCTTATAAATGGGAGCTGAACTATGGGTACACAGAGGCTTACAGAATGGTATAATGGACATTAGAGACTCAGAAGGAGGGATGGTGGAAATGGACTGAGGGATGAAAAACTACATATTGGGTACAATGTACACTACTTGAGTGACAGGTACACTAAAATGTCTGACTTCACCATTACACAATTCATTTATATACCCCAAAACCACAGGCAACCTTAAAGCTATTGAAATAAAAATAAACAAATAAAAATGAATGAACAAACAAAAGATATGGAAACAATCTAAAAGTCCATTGATAGATGAATGGATAAAGAAAATGTGTTATAAACATACAACAGAGTATTATTCAGACAAAAAAGGAAATTCTGCCATATGCAACAATGTGGATGAACCTGTAGGATATTAGGGTAAGTGAAATGAGGCAGTCATGAACAAATACTACATGATTCTATATATAGGAGTTATCTTAAATAGTCAAAATTATAGATGTGGAGAGTAGAATGGTGGTTTCCAGAGACTGGTGAAGAGGGAAAGATGAAGTTGTTCAACAGTATAATGTTTGTTATGCAAGATGAATAAATTCTAGAAACCTGCTGTACAGCATAGTGCCTATAGTTAACAATTCTGTATTGTTCAGCGTATCTGGAAATGATTTTAACTAGCAACTCCCTAAATCTGACTTTTTGCCTTTGTAACGCGGTAATGAGAAAACTAACAAAAAAAAAAAAAAGAAAGAAAAGAAAAGGAAGAAAGAACCCCAAACACAGTAATTTGTATACATGATATTTTCTTCATATCAAACTAAATATGATCATACCATTTGTTCAACCACTAACAGTGTACTAGAAAAAAAATGATAGAATTATTGAAGGAAAATTTTATAAGAATGACATTTTCAGAATTTGAGAAGAAAATAACATGACTAAGTCAAATAATACTGAGTCTTAAAAGTATCAACAGTGTAGGAATTAAGCAGAAGGTAAATTGTTTTTTTCAGAGGAGTAGCTTGACATATATATGACTGAGGAAAAATAAATTTTATAACTATGTCATAATGGACTGCTATGGGACATTCAAGACCTCTCAATATGGATGACAACTTTACAATACAGTTTGCAGATTGTAATGAGTTCTAGGATGTTTCTTTACTTTCAAGTTGTCTAAGACTTTTCAAATAATTGACTAGAAAATGAGTTAGCAAAGCCTCTCATGTCTTCTGAGTACTGGAAATATTTATCTGGGACTCTTGGTGAGCTCATCATCTGGTTCCTGCTATAATTATTCAGGCCTGATATCTTTTTTTTCCCCTCTCTAGTAGCTATAGAGTAATACGATACTGCAGGGCTTTCACTATTTCTGTTCTCCCTTGTAATTGAAAGTTCGGTAGAAGTTTAAGGAAATATCATAGTCTCCAGGGAGCAGCAGGAGTTGTATTCATCACTATTTGGTTTTAGCTGGCTTAAAGGAATGAGATAGCATGATTATTATCATTTGATTATTATCAAAGTTAAACCATAAAAATATACACGTTAGCATTTCTTAACAATTTTAAATTTTTATTCCTATTATTGTTAAATATAATTTATTGTGCCTCTCATTTTATTCTGGTCCTATGCAGTATGGCTTAACTGAAAAGTTATTTAATACCTCTAACAATTCTATGAGATAAACATTATTATCATTTGGATTTACCCACTATTATTACGAAGGCGAAAAGGAGGCCAGGAGTTATTATAACTTGATATGTGTGAAAAGCACTAAGTGGTAGAGCAAGTGATGAACCCGTCTCTGGCAAATAGGTCAAAATAAAAACAAAAACATCCTCTATTCTAAAGAAGGAGCAATGAAATAGGAACATAAATTAAAAATATCAGGACCAATTTGGCTTTACATTGATTTGTAAAAAATAACCTAGCCAATTAAAAAAATACATATTCTTCCATTATTTGTATGTGATTTTGATCAGAAGCCTGAGATGAAAGAGCAACATTCTTGTTTCTTCAGATAAAATGTATCATCTATAATCTCTTCCAAAGATTGTCTACAAAAATATTGGTGCAGTAGTTATAGCTGATTTAACATATTTACTTCTACTCTTTTGTAATTTTGAATGATTGTGGAAAAAGCCTCCAAAATATATCTCAAAGCTGACTTAGATGTTTATAAAAAGAAATATGGGAAATATGCACACTGCATTCTGATGCCAGACTGACTGGGTTCAAATTACATCTTCATCGCTTCTATCTGTACCTTAGGCAAGACATTTGGCATTGCTAAAAGCCAGTTTCTACACTTGCAAAATGGGTAGACTGTTGTAGAACCTCAATGAGTATTACATGAGTTAAGAAGTGTAATGCACATTGAACAATGCATATCATACAGTAAGCCCTCAAGTATTAATGATTATTATCACATATGCCACAGAGAACAAGATACAATCTGGAGATTTGAAAATATAAAGGTACTCAAACAATGTGTCCAAAGCACAAGTTGACATTTTTATTCTTGATTGCAATAAACAATTATAGCAGGGAAAAGTTTTACAGGAGTGATGAATGAAGTGAGCAAAACCACATGGCAACCTAAGGACAATATTTAGCCCTAAGCAATTTTGCACTCAAATATAAAACATTTACTCAATCTAACATGTTTGTATCTTACATAGACATATAAAACACACATTTATGATGGATCAAAACAAAACTCCAAGAAGCAGATGTCCATCACTTTTGATCTGATTATAAAAAACCACCAGTAGAATCTTACAGCTCTTTTAGAAGTATATCTATATCCACTATCATTCAATAGGTTCTTAACTCAAATTAATTTATTTTATGTGAATGTTTTATGAAAATGAGTCTTTAAAAATACTGATTATTCCCTCTATGCTGACTATTTGATGAATTAAGGTTGATGTATTAGTCTGTTTTCATGTTGCTAATAAAGACATTCTCAAGACTGGGCAATTTACAAAAGAAAGAGGTTTATTGGACTTACAGTTCCACGTGGCTGGGAAGGCCTCACAATAATGGCAGAAGGTGAAAGGCACATCTCACATGGCGGCAGACAAGAGAAGAGAGCTTGTGCAGGGAAACTGCCATTTTTAAAACTATCAGATCTCCTGAGACTTATTCACTATCATGATAGCAGCACAAGAAAGACCTGCTCCTATGAGTCAATTACCTCCCACTAGGTTTCTCCCATGACATATGGGAATTGTGGGAATTACAATTCAAGATGAGTTTTGGGTGGGGACACAGCCAAAACATATTAGTTGAATACTGATAATAAATTGTTAACTTCTAGATTATAACCCATCCCAAATGTTGTTAAATACTTACGAGTGGTGCCGAGGCCCATGTAATTGCTTAGTCAGATCTCAGAGGACCATTGAGACCTCCAATGAGATAGAAATTAACTGTATTTTATGTCTTAATATACAATGGTTTCTCCTTATTGTAAACATTTCAGGCAGATGTGATTTGTGACCATTAATTAGATAATTGAATATAAATTAGCCCCTTTTCTCCCAAGGGAAATGCTTAATTTTCAGATATTCAATAGCTGTTGGCCATTTGTTGCATTCCTGGTTTGAACTGAACTTCCCACCACTTAGCTGTGTTATCCTCTGCTGAAACAACTTTTACACAGGATAAAAAAATCAACCAATCACAGTCCCACACAAAATTGCAAAACCTCAAAGGCTGGTGATAAAGGAAATAAAATCTCCAAAGTAGTTAAGATTTATAATATAAATTGTCACTTTCTAAAGAAGCTCCACAGATACTGTATTAAGTTTGTGTAAATTGGCTGTGGTAACAAATGGACCCCAGAATTTTAGTGACATAACATAATAGAACATTTTTGAAAGTGTGCACGTCACTGGGGGCTGTTTTACAAAATCTTGCTGGCATAGAGTTTGGCAGACCTTTTGCCATCTTTGGCATTGTTTTCCAGTGTCAGCCTAATCTTATTTACATAGTCAAACAAAAGAAGCCATCTTCATTTTTCGAATGAAGGAAGAGAGAAGAGGAAGGGTAAACGTGTCTGGGAGATTATTATATTCCACTGTGGAAATATCACCTACCACTTCTTCAAACACATGGACCAGAATTCACATTGCTCCACCTGCAATAGAGCCTTGGAGATATACTATGTTTGCACATCTTGGAAGAAAAGGAAGTCAATTTTGATGAAACACTAAAAATTATTGCCTGAGAATGTATTTATATAAATATTCTCATTTGAAGATTATTAAATAGCATATTAATGAAAAGAAGCAAATAAATTCAAGTAAAAGATTGAACAGAACTAAACATGATTATAGAAAGATAAACTCACTGTCATCACCTAGACTCACTTCAGCCTGGCAGAGTATGTGTGTTTTAATTGTCCCCATATGTCTAATCTTCCACTACTTTTCTTCTATGTCCAAGCTTCATTCAAAGTGTGAAAACTGATGAAGGGATTATACGTCCTGAATTTGCTGTAGATGCAATCACCTTCACTCTGAAATTGTTTACATACCAGGCATAAATTCAGCTTAAAATTCACCTTTATTCTCTGATCAGAATTCCCTAGATTTAAAAAACAAAAACAAATATTTAATAAACATATAATCAGTAACATTGATCATACAGATTTTTGTGAAAATATACTGATATTGAATCCTCATACGAAAACATAGCCAGACCAGAGATCTATAGAAGTTGTCAGAAGACTGTTGAGGAAAAAATGACTTTTATTTTCAGTTATTTAAGAAGACCTTGATACAGGATAGGGGATAAAATTTGGATGTGTTCCTAGAAAAATATGAGGTTAATAACTGATGGTTGGGAGAAAAAGAACTTCATTCCTTGAAGTCAGAAGTTGGCAGCAATGCCACACTGAGGGAGAGGATGCCAAGAAGCAGCCATTAGCAAGTGGCATTGCCATCACAGAGAGAAACGAGAGTGTAAGAGAGGGATGTGATTCTGAATGCATATATGAGAAACTCAAAATATAATGAATGTAATTAGAGAAAGGTAAATATAATGTTTTGCAGTAATAACCTTGAGAGAACTTCTGCCATTGAAATTTGCATCATAGGAAAAATTTCTTAAATATTATAACAGAAAAGGAAATTTAATAAGTAATTATAATCGCTATTTTCCAAAACATTATTTCATGCAACTAATATAGATGCTAAGACAGGTAGCAATACAAAAGTAATTTTTAAAATACATTGTAGTCATTTTAATTCATTATAAATTGATTTTCTATTTGATTAATCTTTGTGCCAAAGGTTTTTGTTTTGTTTTGTTTTTGTTTGTTTGTTTGTTTTGTTTTTTTCCCAGAAGTAGGTGTTGTCAGCTGGTGGAAAAAAAAAGAAAAAAAAAGTAAGACAGGCTATGTAGATTTTAAGATGCAAAGTGCAAAGGGACTCTGAGAAATTATATGGAAGTCTATGACAAAAGTGAAATAAAATAATTTTGATGCTACACAATTCCTTAGAAGACCTGTAATAGGCAGTAAGAATTACCATTATTCTTGAGCTCATTATAAATGACACTGCCTAAGTATGTTAATAATGAACATTTCATCATAGTTGAAAATTTCACCTAGTTCTAGTATCATTAAATATGAGACTAATGACCTAATAATTTTAATAATATCTTAGTTTTGCACAGGACTCTGCGTTTTAGTTTGTACAGGGCTCTACAGATTATTTGATAAGTATAGCATGTTGATTTTTATAATAACCTTGTATAATTACCAAGCGGGTATTAACATGATTAACAACAAATATATATAAAGAAAACAGAGCCTATAAAATAACTCATTTAATGTTAAATACACACACACACACACGTGCATGCAAAATATATAAAAACAGAAAATAAAACAGTATTAGTGGCCAGAATAAAGGCTAAGACCAGCAAGAACAAATAAGCAAGGTTTCTGGTATAACGGTAGCTCTGTTTTCATTAAACAGTATTGAAGACATATTATAAGCTATATCTAAGTTAGACTTAGAGTTGTCTGAATCTTCTACAAAGTCTGTAGTTCAAAACTGAGCTCCTTATCTAAGCTTTTTAGCTTGCTCCTCCTCTTGTATTTCCATATTAACACTGGTCCCATTCATTTACTGACCCCAAAATACTCATTTGTTTCTAGCTTTGTACTCCATTCTATCAGCCTTAAAACTACGCAGTTCTGCCTCTAAACGGCTTCTCAAGGGGAATTGATTGCAATATTATTACAATAGGTAGGAAACAACGAACTAAAGCAATAGGAATAGTGAGGAAGTAATGGAACCAATATGTGCTCTTACTGGCCGCATCTCCGTAATGAGAAAAGTGAGAAAAACAAGTATAGAACAATGTCCAAAGTGCCAAAAAAAATGTAATACCAAAAATAACATATAGAACCCAAACCAAGCTTATGTAAGAAATTAGGGACTCATACAGGAACCACTGACATGCAAAATGAGATTTCAACTGATTTATGCCTATGCCTATGAGAGGTAGAACTTCTAGGCAGAACTTGAGCTAGTTATCTGCTGGGTTGATATGTACATTCAATATCACCATGGGGTACCAGTAACCAACTTTTAATAAAACAAAAACAAAAAACCAAATGAAAATTTATTCTGCATGACTACAAAGAGGTAATACATAGAAGTGAGTAAAAACAGAAAGTTTAAAAATATAGTAACTCAGTTTCAAACTAAAATTCTAAAGCATATAGGAAAAATAAAATCAACAAGCATTCATATTGACAAAATACAATGGAACAATCTGAAAATGATTAAATAACAAGAATCAATATACAATTAATTTCTAGTTACATAACTTTTATTATTCCTATATACATTAATCACACTTCTTTGAACTAGTCAAATTTTGAAATATTGAAAAGGTTGTTGTATGCTCCTTTAGAGACATTGTTTTTGCTTGTCACATTTAGTATTCACTTCATTATACTGCTTAATATGTCTTAATTTTTTTTCCCCTTCAGTTCAAACTAGTAACTTTCCTTGATATCAACTACTCAAGGGTTAAGTATTCTATGTAATATAAAGACATTTATTACTAAATATGCAATTCATCTTTTTTGGATAAATCATCACAGTTCCTGCTGAATTCACTCACAGAAAATTACTTTTTAATGGCACCAAATGAAAATTGCAATCAGAGAAACAAACATGTTAAATTTCAATTGCAGCTTAGATTTGCAGTGTTATTCTGTAAGTTTCTTACATAACTGAGGGGATATGGAATAGTGGAAAATACAAAAATTTGAGCACTCAACAGACCTGATGTCAAATCTTAGTTCTATCACTTACTCATGTGACTTTGAGTGAATTGTTAAAGTTCTCTGCATTTCACTTATAATCAGTATCCTTATCCATAAGGTAGACGTAGAAATTACGTAGGATAACATCCTTAGGGTGCTTGCTACATTAACCAACACTCCTCAGCTGCTTGATAAATAGTAGTGTTTATTGTGGTCATTTTATTGTCTTTGTAGTTATGATCTCATCTTACCACCTGCTGAAATACACATATAATTCCATCCTTGTTCCTTTTCAACATTAAATAAAACTTTTAACTTTAAAAACGTGTTTAGTAACCTGTATTGTTTTGAGCATTGACACAATGTAAAGAGGTCCCCAGGTAAAGAGGATGACTTTCTCAGAACTTAGTCCAGCACTGTTGTTTGAGAAAGATGAGTGAGTATGTGTGTGTTGATTTTCTAAATAATATCGGGCTTTGGATTAAAATGCAGTGCTTACCGTGTTTTGTTCACATAGTAGTTTTATAAATGCTAGCTTACTCATTTATGAACTAGTTTGATATTTAAATATGCATTAGATCTATATCCATAAGAAGCCTATGAGGTAGGTGCTGTACTTAATAGAAAAATATAGTACAGTAGAGATATAGTCATTGCCTTCATGGCATTTACAGTCCAGAAGGAAAACATGTGGGTTAGGGGCAATATCTTTCCAAGGATATGTTCAGTGTGATATAGGACTAAATCGGAAGTATATAAATCATGTTTTGCAATGTTTTGTGTTTTAAAATAATATTTTTAAGTTCACATTACATTATTTTAATGTACTTCAATGTAATCCATAGTTAACATTTTAATATTCTCAAAATATTATTGCTATAGTACCAAGCAGGAAGAACCTTATTATCCTGGAAGTTGATACAGGTGAAAATTATTGAATAAATTTAGGGTATATTGATTACACTAATGACTAACATAACATTGCTTGGATTGTACAGGTTTCTGGTGCATATTATTTCAGTTTGGCACAATGAATCCATTAGGCATGTCTCTGACATGAACTGTATATCATAATGTCACAGACAAATTTATAGTTTATATCTGCATAATGTTACAACTATTACAGCTTTAATTAGGTGCTTTATGATGAGTCATAACTTTTGTTTCCTATGTTAGAGAAAAAAAAAAAACCCAGATATTTAATCATTAAATTCCTGACAGAAGAAGACATCTAGTTGATTTCATGTCTTTGTAGCTAGATCAATATAACTCATCCTGAAATTCTGATAGCCTTTTTATCTTAGTCAGTTCAGGTTGCTATAACAAAAATATCATAGATTAGGTGGCTTAAACAACAGAAATCAATTTTTCACAGTTCTGGAAGCTGGGAAGCCTGAGATCAAGGTGCCAACTGATTTGGTTTCTGTAAGGGTCCTTTTCCTGTTTATGTTTTCACAGGGCAAAGAGCGAGAGAGAGGGAGGGAAAGGGAGACACAACACACAAACACACACACACACACACACAGAGATCCTATCTTGTATCTATCTCATAAGGACACTAATTCTATTGAGGGCTTCACTCTCATGACCTAACTACCTCCCAAAGGCCCCACCTCCAAATGCCATCATGTTGGGGAGCAGGGCTTAAACATATACATTTTAATGGGTTTAAAAACATCCTGTCCATAGAAGTCCATCCCTGGACCCCCAAAATGTATGTACTTCTCACATGGAAAACAAGTTGATTCCATCCCAAGAGCTCCAAAGTGTTAACTTGTTCCAGGGCCAACTCACATGTCTGAAGTCCACAATCGCACTTAAATATCATCTAAATCAAATATGGGTGAGACTTGAGGTACAATTCATCTTGAGGCAAGATTCCTCTCCAGGTGTCAATCTGTGAAACCAAACGAGTTATGTACCTTCAAAATGCAATTATGAGACGGATACAGGATAGGCATTCCCATTACAAAAGGAAAATAAGAAAGAAGGGGTGACGTGTTGTAATCTCAAAACCTAGCAAGCAAAATACCATCATATTTTTAGGCTCAAGAATAATCCACTTTGAACTGATGCTATACCTTCCAGGCCCACTGGGGCAGGAGTTCCACCCCTAGGACTCAGTGGAATGGTGATCCCACTCGCCCCACCCCCACAACTCCAGCCTTTGGAACAAAGGTGATGTCCCTGCTCATGTGACTCTGCTGGCAGCAGTCCCTCCTTTTGAAACCGAAGTGGAGGCAGCCCTGTCCTCCAGTCCCATGAAAGCTGAGCCTGTGGTGGGAGTTGCATCCCTGAAGACCCATGAATTGCCTGTGGGGTTATTCTTATCTTGTCTTGAAGAACAGCACAGTTTTGTAGCCAAATAGCTCTATAGTCTCATCCTGTAGAGTCTATGAAGTCTGACAACCTTCTTTCATTTTATCCCGTTTTATTTATTTCCTTTATTCCAAACTGGGAGTGTTTTTTTTTTTGGGGGGGGGGGTGAATGATGAGGTTCATGGTTCACACACATAATAATAATCTCCATATCAAAGGGTTGTTTGACCACACCCTTTGTATTCTCTGTATCATGGATAGGCTGGAAATTTTTCAAATCTTTATGTTTAGGTTCCTTTTTGTTTAACAATTTCTTCTTCAATTGATTTCTGTCTTCTTGCATTTTATCATAAGCAATCAAGAAGAACCACAATGCTCTTTTAATATTTTGCTTAGAAATCTCCTCAGCTGAATATCTAATTTCATTGTGCACAAGCTCTACCTTCCACAAATCACTTGAACACAAACGCAATTCAGCAAAGTTGTTTGCCACTTTATAAGAATCACCTTCTTCTCATCCAGTTTCCAATAACATGTTCCTCATCTCCTTCTAAGACATCATCCAACTGGCCTTTAGGTCCATACTTCTACCAACATTCCATTCATGATTCCATGTATGTATCCTCTGAAAAGAGGGAATATTTCCCAACACCTCTCCTTTTTGCTTTCTGAGTCCTCATCAGAGTCACCTTTAGCAATCCTTTCAAAGCAATATTGGCTTTTTATAGCACATACCTCAAAACTTCTACCCTCTTCCCATTACCCAATTCCAGAGGTGCTCCTCATTTTTAGGTATTTGTTTCAGCAGTACTTGACTTCTCGGTACCAGTTTCTGTCTGAGTCTTTTGTGGTTGCTATAACAAAAAAATATCATGGACTGGGTGGCTTAAACAACAGAAATCTATACCTTACAATATGGAGAATGGGAGGTCCAAGATCAAGGTGAAAGCCAATTCACTTTCTGTCAAGTCTGCTTTTCATGATTATGTCCTCACATGATGGAGAGATGTCATGTCTCTTGTGTGAAGGCTTCTCTGTCATGACAAAATACCTCCCAAAGTTTCACCTCCAAATACTAGCACTTTGGGGATTAGGGCTTTATTATATGAATTTTGTAAGGACACATACATTCAGTCAACTTCTCTAGGTTGGCATGGAGTTAGGAAAACCTACTCAGAATACAAAATAGTTCTAGGAGATGAGAATACTTCATAGAACTTTAAAAAGAAAAGCTTCTAGAACTTCTTCTAAAGCATAAGTTTTCTTGAATGTATCTCATAAGTGATCCAAGAAAATCAGGTAGTATAAACTGAATATGGTAAATTATAGTTGGCCTGAACTGAGGAGTTTGCAAAGGCGGTGGTTGAAATGTGAGACTAAAGGTAAAGTCCACATTGTTTGGACTTTGAATCTTAAATATTTTTTCTATGTTTTCTTCAAAAGCCAACAATTACAACAACAAAAAAATAGGAAGAATAATTATTTATGGCTCAAGGTGCTCAGATATAGCACTTTCTAGACTAATATAGCACATAAAAATGACCAAATTCCTGGATATTTAATGTATATACCCTTATCATATCTCCATTTATTTAAGTACACAAGAAATGGCTCAAGATTTATGAGATTTATATGTGTAAATGTAGAAAATACAAACAAAAATGTAAATAGTGACAAAAACAAATTTTTTTCTCTGCCAGTTCTAAGTGGGAAAACAAAAAAACAAAAAGCCTTGAAATACCACTTGGATAGATTTCTGCAACTGTATTGCTATTCTTAACATGTTCCAGTGCCATCACAATCAATCCATTCTTGGTTGACTCCTCATTCTTTTAGCAATTAACACAATTTATCAGGTTATGAATATGCAACAAAAATAACCCTTGACAGATTTTTCTTCATCCTGGTTATGAAACCAGGCTTCATTTTTCCATATGGCATTCCAACTGCTGGCACAATTGTTTTATTTCACTTGGCATTGACTGCCCTATTACTGTCTTCCATTGCCTTTTCTTATCAGTGTGTGTCCAAATTAGCCATTTCTGCCGCTTAAAGTGAAATTATTCAATCATTACATTTAAGAAACGACAGGAACTTTTGAGCAATTGGGTGAATTTTAAGCAAAAAGTTGAAATTAGATGTGGGCTGCATGACAATTCAATTAACATGAACACAGTATGAAAGTATCAATCTGGCTTTTAATGCATAAAATGCATAAACTTTTTTATTGTACAGATTCCATCTTGTATCATTGACATAAATAGTAAAGTTAAATGTAAAGAACAGAATAATTGCAAAAGGAGGTGTAAATCTGTTCTCCGTGGTGTTGAAAGCCAGCTCTCTAACCTTTGGCAAGCCGTAGAGCCCTTCTGTGTCTGAGTTTACTTACTGCACAATGAGCATGTAATGCCTGCTCTCTGCCTATTTATATTACAGGGATGAGAAGAAACTGAGTGAAGCAGGTGAAATGTTTCTGACTTCTTAGACATTCGGAACAATAAAAGCTGGGAATGCTGTAATTATTAGTTTGGCATCATTGAAATAATATCAGATCACTTTGGTGCCTTTCATTGTATTTTACAAATTGATTTTTTTTAAGTATCGCTTTTAGATAAATATAACTTTTAGTGAAATTTTAATCTCTTTGGAAGTTCACCTGTGCTAATTCTTTAAGTGTTTTAAAGTAAATGAGTTTTAGGGAATGTCTGGCTATCCTGAAGTGGACAGATTTTTTAAATTTTATTTTATTAAGGTTTAATACCATTTTAATAGTTTTGGTAAAAAATACAAAAAAAAATCGTATAGACAATATTTGCAAATATTGGAGCAAATATTAATGTCCGAAAGCTCCATATACATGACAGAAATATTGGTACAATAGACAAACAAAAATAAGTTTAAGAAAGGATATTATGAAAGAAGACAGTATAATCTTAAAACTGGAATATCTCTAGTAAAATTACTGTCTCTTGTAATACTGCTTTAAATAACAATAAAGCATACCCATGTTTGTGCATAAAAGGCTTTTTAGACATAGAATGGAATCTGCTCAATGAGCTCTGTAGCCTGTGAACAATTACAAGTATGCAAGAAGCTATGTCAGTCTACAGCAGCGCTTAACTAATATGAAATCTCATTGATAAACTACTCCTACAATCCACTGCCCCTTCCTTCTGCAATATTTCAGAATTCTGCTGTTACACGGTTATCTGACTTGGTAGCTGCTAAACATCCATGTTATCACCGTATGCTGGGTAACACACAATATTCAACACTTGCCATCCTATGATTTAATGGGTCATACAGATTTTACATGTGTTCTCAAATGCCAGATTTTGTTTAGATTTAATGTTCCCTCCTGACCAGAGATTGAATTTGAAAGAGAGAAAATAGTCTCATACTTGGAAACCAAAATTTGACAACTTTGTCCCCCTAAGAAATGTGCCTATTCTGAAGTTCTTACTTCCTTTTTTTATTGCCTTCTTACCTGACTGGAAAAAAAGTGCCTGGGAAGCAAGAAGCAGGTAAGAATGTGAGAGATTCACAGTATGTGCATATTCCCTGATTACACACACTGAACATCCACAGTTTCTTAGAATCTAAACTGGAAGCATCACACCCTTATCCAATTTAACTGTTTCCCCCACATTCTCAAACCTAAAATCTCCACTAGCTGATTTTTTTTTTTTTTTTTTTTTTTTTTTTTTTTGAGATGGAGTCTCACGTCAACCAGGCTGGAGTGCTGGGGTGCAGTGGCCAGATTTCAGCTCACTGCAACCGGGTTTAAGCTATTCTCCTTTCTCAGCCTCCGGAGTAGCTGGTACTATGGCATGCACCACCATGCCTGGCTAATTTTTGTATTTTTAGTAGAGACAGGGATTTGCCATGTTGGTCAGGCTGGATTCATAAATTGTGTCATTTCCTACAATTGCTTAGATGATAAAATATAGATAAAAGTAAATAAGAAGAAAATTTTAACAAGTTAACTATTTAGAGATGTATTGCTTGGGCAAATTCATGGGGCCTTTGTTTCCTCATCTGAAAATTTGAATATGACAAGTGTTTATCATGTTTAAGAATGAAAGTCTTCTCTTACTTTTTAAAAATAATCTATCTTGTTAGAGTTTAGCTGTCAAATATTCAAGTGAAATTTAATAAGAAGAGAAAGAAAGAAGGAAAGGAAGAAAGGAAGGAAGAAACGAAAGAGGAAAAAAGACCTGCAATGATCTAATAAATCATGAGCATAACACCCTAATGTGTTTACAGTCTTAGAGCAATATACTGGACATTGAACCATGTGTCTACTTGAGGATCGTGAGAATGAGGTATAAGGTATATATGACAGAAGGTGGCTGAGAGTTAATTAGAACAAACTTCAAGAATGTCCATGCCTCATCTTAAGTCATGAGTATAATTTGAAACTCAGCATAGTTCCAATAAAGAGAGAAAATACCCTATCATCTCACAAAAACGTGGATTACATTACAACACGTTTTCTACCAAAGGGGACAATTTTTCATTACTTAACACTAAAGTGCTGAAACCATTAGTGTACCCTTTTAGACTTAAAATAAACATGTGTATTATGTGCCTATATCTCCCAATGGAGATCACAAATGGTGTCACATTGCACTGTGGATCCATTAGTAACATAATGGCATCCAACCACAGGACTTGCTAATGGTTTAAATTGGAAAGCAGATTTTTATTTTCTTCAGTTCAAAAGAGAGAGAGAGAGAGAGAAAGGAAAACGGTAAGAAATGAAAGGAAAGGAAGAAGAAAGAAAATCTTCCCCTCTTGTTCCTTTTACGTCCATAGTCAGCTTAAAATTTTGTTTCTGTTGAGTAATTCAGGATATGACACTTTAAGAAAAAATGAATGAATCAGAAGACCCAGTATTTTAAACCATTGTCTAGCATATAAAATTTAATAAAGGTTAGAGCCCATGTAAAATCATTTAACAAAATGTTTTTTTCTGATTAGACAAAGGAGAACTGTAACATTTTAAAACTGGGGCATGTGACCTAATTTTGGATAGATGTCTCAGGACATGCAAAAGCCTGTTTTTATAAATCATGTACAGAAAAAGCTAATTGGCTTCTCAGTGTGACTTACAATATCATCCTTATAGCAAAATTGCTGTAATTACTAGAAGGAAAAGGGGAGGTGGAAACTTTATAGTAATGAAAGATATGAACAACTCTATTTCTAGAAAAAGGAAAAATAATTCTAGGGAAAGGTGTCAAGTATTAAAATAACTTATATAAAGAATTCTCTATTTTCTTACTATGTTTTGAGAGGATATAAAAAATAAGAGATAGGACATGATTAAAATGTATTACACTGCAACTAAAGCATGGCTCTCTCTGACTGCTAATACAGCATGCAGGATACTTAAAAGGAAATTTGTCGGGGAGATTTCTGGCTCACAGGTATTGTTTTTTTAACGTAGAAATCAGAATTTTTCTAAGAAACCTAGCTTCATTCTTGGTTACTGAATAGTGTCCTAAGGCCACCAAGCTCCATTAAACCCCTCTGTCTTGTTTTAAGAGCTCTGCTGAGAATAGTAATTCTGATCATTATTTTCTTAGGGAAATATAGGCATATGTTCACTCATTCTGCCATGTTGCACTTAAGTGATTAAAAATTCATGTTCCAAGTAAGAAGCTGTTAAGCAGCTAATTATTTATTCTGTTTACAAGATATGCCCCAGCTGGTTAGGGAAAATGGATGCTAGGGGCTGAAGAAAGCATTAAATACATTTAGGGTGAGAAGGCCAACCTGCCTCCTGGTGGGTATATTACCAAGTGGTACAAATTGAAAGAGTGCCTTAAGCAAACAAACCACCCATTAAATAAATGGATTATTCATTTTAGGAAGACATGAAGTATCTTTTACCTCTTAATAATCACACACACAAAATCTACTTGAAATTCATTGTCAGAGAAACTCAATTCATTATATACCCAAAGCTAGCTTTTTGAATGGAAGAATATTTTTGAAATTAAAGGGATATCATAGTAATGTTAACAAAGAGAAAAAAAGGTAGACTTAAAATATATTTTTTAAATCTCATATGAAAAGTATGCACACTAAACAAATAATATGTCTAGAATGAAATTGGGAATCATCCCTAAAAATTGCTAATCAAATACATTTTTAGAAAGCCCTTAAAATTAGTAAGATGGATATTATTGGGATACCTGACACAGGCAGTATGAAGAAATACATTTATATCCTGTGAAATTAATTCAGTAACAATGTCAATTGTCACATAGTACTTATGACTTGCATAAAGGATATACAGGCTATAGAAATGATGATAATAAAATGTGGTGTGAAGTACACATGAATATGATGTATAAAGTCACCACTGGGTTTTGAGAAGCCTATTCTAAAGAAAAAAGGGCCTGAATTGAAATATGAGCTGAAAAGGTGATCTCAGAATCCAGAAATACCTAACTGACCATTTCATGAACTTTCAATTTTCCAACTTCTGTTAGAATGCTGAATGTCTCTGGAGTAAGCTTTCTGCAGCTAAATTTTAGATATTTCTAAATGAATATATGAGTAAATGTTTATTGAGACTGTCAGGGGAATAGGTCATTCTCATTAATGAAATAAACCTAGTTAACAAACATCATATAATTTACAATTTCCAAAAAGTTTTATATAATAAAATATATGTACATAAACCATCATAATAAAAGACAATATGTTATATTTTTGGTAATTTAAAACATGTTTTCATATTAATATTATGGGTGTGTATTAGCATTGTACTACATTATTTTTTGCAATTAAAGTAATAATACAGAATAGACTTTATTACCTATGATTTTATTTTAGATTCTACAATTTAAGGCTGCTACCTTTTGTTATTTTTGATGATGTAAAAACCCATAGACTTGTATAATTAAAAAAAAAACTGATCCAGGTCTTATGACAACTCTCAATATTCCAGTCATTTTGTCACTTATAGGTTTGTTTATGATTTTTATTTCCCAACAATAACCGGGCTGATAGAACATAAAATGCAAATATATTATTTAAAATCATAATCACAAATCTTCTATGTATAAATGTTTTGCTTCTTGCATCATCTTGTTCCATTTATTTTTTCAGTGTTATAGCTCCATAGGGTCTCCATACACTTTTTATACTTCGTGCTTACATGTTTACAACCTGCAAAGCATTTATTACAACTCATTGAATGTTCACCTTTCATTAATGTATATTTTAACCTGCCATTAAATTCTACTTGCCTGCAAAACTAATACCATTGCTTAACTGATTAAATGAGAGGTATAACAAATAAAAATATCAAAGTAATATTTTCATTTTTATGGGGCTTAATGCTATACTAATTTCTCCCTTGATCACCTAGAATAGTAGTTGAAAAAATACAGCCTCAAGGCCAAATACAGCCACTATCCGTTTTTGTAAATGCAGTACAGTTTTATTGAAACATTGTTATACATGGGTCTCAACCAAAATGGTGAAAAATAACCTCCAGGCCTAATGCCTGGTAGTGCGTAACAATGTACTTATTGGGGGCTTATGAATGGCCAGGTATGACAGTTGCTGATGTACTTTGATCATTTTAGACAAACTTTTAAATTATTATCTCAGAGTTTGCTATAGGGATATTAATATACATTTTAGCATCATATTCTACATAGAAAATCTGTGCTTTGTCAAATTATTTTATATTTATATCTACATCTACATTTACATCCATATCCATATCTACAGCTAATTTCTACATTAATATGTCCTAAAACACACAGCCCTGGAATGTGTAGGTAATGGAGAAGCAGCAGAATTTTAATTTTACAGTGCCTGAAGCTAGTCTTTAAAAAATTCTCCCAGATTTAGATATTCAAAATTATAAATAAAAACTTGCTTCTTATAATTGCTTAGTAAAAATGGAAGTTCTCTCCTACTAGAAAGATACTTGATTACACAGTCCCCATAACTCATGACCCCAAATTTAACAGTATAACTTTCTCAACTTTTAAAGGATAAGAGTTATCTGTTGGTCTTAGGAACCAAAAACATTGGTGCAACTCCAAATAAAAGTAATAAATGTATTTTCTTCCCTTACTACGACTTCCCTAGTCCTTCTAATTACTCCAATAGTTATTATCTCTACTAATATTTATAAAGACAGCTTAAACCCTATATACCCCTTATATATACAATAATAAATGCTCAGTACACCATTTTACAGTAATAAAAATGATGAAATAATGCTAAAGATGATCTCTTCTCATATTACAAAATGTTTCATTTACAATTAAAAATTGTACATTACAAAATGCAAACTTTAAATTTTATAATTACAAAATTATTGTCAAATAAAGAGGTGATCAAAGAACCCAAATCAAAATATAGAATGAAGTTGTTATACAAATGTGTCAGGGAGTTAAGAACAGCGATTTTTTTTTTTGGAATTTAGAGCTGCTGGTTGCACTGGCAGATTTTTGAAAGAAAGGGAAGCCACCTCTGTGAGACTAGCAGAGTAGAGACATATCTGCATGATGAGAATAGCTATTCCTCTGTGCTATCATGCAAAACAGTATTTCTCTAACTTTGATTCCAAAATTGAACAAGTGTGCATTCATTGTTCTGGTTGAAACTTTTCCCTTTGGTTTTATTTAAATTACAAATTTATTTGTTATAAATGAAAGAAAAAGATCATCGATAATTTGATAGGAATTACATTATCATGTCATTGGTTTTATTTATTCATGTATTTATATTTGTTTCTTATGATTTGTTTCAAATAATACGGTAATATGAAATTAACAGGGAAAAAATGGTTAGGAAATAGTAAATAGAAAAATAATGGGTAGAGTGGAGGTATTAAAGAAATATTATTACCTACTATATTTTTGCCTAAATTGATTTTTTGACTTTAGAATTCTATAACATCTTGACAATGCTTTAAATTTGTAACCTGACTACAAAATATTTGCTTATTCTATTCAAAATTATAGTATATCTCATATATTCCAGTAGTAACTTCTAAGGAATTTAAATTAACATTAGTATAAATTCCAGTGAGTTTAATAAGTTCTCACTTTTACAAATGAAGAATTTTAGGCAAATAAATATTTTATTCAGATTCTTACAGCAAGTTGAGGACAGAGCAAGAATAGAGTTGATATCTCTCAGTACTGGTGCTTGAGCTGCAAAATTTGTGCCCGGGGAAAGATCTTGAACTATTACATTTGTCTTAGGCTTAACCTCAGTTAAATCACATCTTGCCATTTTCTTCCTCTTACTAAACTGGCACAAATCTTCCTCTAAAAGTTTCTCCTGCCAATTATTTACAACATGATAATAGTAGCAAAAGGTTTAGATTATTTTCTTTAGACTTATTTTTAACTTTACAAATGTAGAAACAGCAATATAGATGAAAAGTTGATGAGGGTTATTACTTTGGACATAAACTTTTTTAGGGTGAAAACTGCAGAGTATCTAAGCTCTCTGGAGACATAATAAAAATAGACTAAATGACACTTTAGTATGTTTTCAGACTCTCCAAGTCTCCTTGGGAGAACACTTTGTCCTTTTTAAAAACTCATATTTTTACTTCACAGTCTCCAATTATTAAAGGAGAAATTTTGCTTACTAGGTGAAACTAAAACATAGAAACATTAAAGTTGAAATCTGCAACATTGGTTGAAGAGTAATTGCGTACACACACATTTATATCTGTTTCTGTACAGCAGTGTATTAAGGTGTCGAGTACATTAATATGTTATAAAAACAGACTAGTAATCAAGTTATTTTAAGGAGTTGAATGCTAAGTGCAATAAATGTACTGCATAAAATTAATTATTTGGCATTCATTTCAAAGTAAAACTATGTAAGATATTCTTGATTTTCAAAATATTCTGCTTGGGAGACTTTATATTTACCTAAACAACCTTGTCCCTCTCAAAAAGTGTTTTAAAGTTACTATGATGTATTTTTTTTTCATTTCAGAAATTATGACACATTCTTTTGAACATCATTAGTAATAGAAAGTATACATTTATCTATAATGAGTTAGTTTTGAAAACATTATTGAGAGTCAACTTTCATAAATGTATGACTATTGAACAGCCTAATATTAGTTTGGCACTGAAATGCAGGGCGTTTTTTTAAGACTATGAAAGCAATTTATTGAAGAATCCCTTCCCAATACCAAAATTAGATACATTAAGCAAGCACATTATTATTAAAATGGGTCTGTAACTTTGGAAAGTTGCTACTTTGTAGCAAGATTCTAATGTAAAGTTTAGCTGGGAAATAACAGGCAGATTTATACAATAATTCTAATGGCTCTATCACGGGTTTCTTTGTGCCAGTAGATCTTGTTCATGCTGTTCACTGTATATGTTTATATTCATACTGTATTCTTAACATGTTTACTTTTCATTTCAGCACTTATTAGGGAAAATAGAAACAAAAATTTGAATGTCTCCTCTACAGCTTTATAGTATACTCATTAGATTTTAAGTGTCTCAAAATAGAGGGAAAATTTAAACCAAATCAAGGCCAAAATAGAAATGAATTAAATTAATTAATTAAAAATACTACAAATATTCTTTTTCAATAAGTCCTTTGTTAGTATTCATTAGTCAAAATTTTAAATATATTAAATATAAAATAACAAAATTATATACATATAGTAGAATAACAGAATAATAAATTAATTTAAAGCTAATTTATATGTACTGTATATAACAAAAATTAACTCTATTAAGTTCCTTTGACAATAGTTAAATTAACTGCAGGACTACCAATAGCAACATGTCAGTGATATATGCCAGGTATTCAGATGATTTTTACCTAACGGATAAGACGCTAGATCTAGATTTCAGCTCTTCTCTTGTTTTTTTGTTTGTTTGTTTGTTTTTTTACAAATCAATGTAATGGAGGCCTCTGGGAATATCTGCAGTTTCTTTTGCCTGCAGATGTCTGCCGCCTCTGATATGTTGTTAATTAATCTCTAGCTAGAGAATATTCTTTCAGTGGTGAGTTAAAAGTTTTAAGTCAGAGAAACAATTTTCATATTAAGGTGATATAGTGAAAAGTAATGGCAATTACTGAAAGTTTTGCAAATTTCAAAACTGGTGAAAATTCCAAGAAATTAATAATTTGAGTGAACTGGCTCAATTTTCTCTCCTTTAAGAAGACTTTCTGGAATACAGATGAGAAATTTTGTGCATGCAAGCATAGTTGTGTTTATATATGTGTGTATGCATTTTGTTTCCTCTTATAGACATTATTTAAGTGCTAGCTTATTTGCACTTGACACTCATGCTCTAAATATGTTACTGTAAATGAGAGGTGAATGGTTTTAATAGTCCAGTAAATCTCATAGGTCCTGATATAGCAAAGAAAACTTTGCAGTTAAAGCAAATACTTCTGACTGAAATGGCAGATAGAAGCTTTCTACCATCATTCCTCATAGAAGCATTGACTTTAGCAACTTTCCATGTACAAGAACACCTTTGTGTGAGTCTTGGAGTCCAGCAGGGACGTTCTAGCATGCGCTATTGGAAGAGTATTAGGTTGTTAATTGGTAACATAAAACACATGAAAGTATAAAATTCCCTGGCAAATGGATACTTAGTATACATTTCAGAATAATACTGTAATGGCGGCTTGTAAATCACATATAACTAGCATGAAGGTTAAAAACTAAAAGTATTAAAAATAACTATAACTACAATAATTGGTTAACGGATATACAATATAAGAAGATGTAAACTGTAACATCAAAACATTAAATAGGGCGAGGAGTAAAAGCTGGAGTATTTGTATGCAATCAAAGTTAAGTTGCTATCTGCTTTAAAAAGAGAATAATGATTACAACATGTTTTGCATAAGCTTCATGATAACCACAAAGAAAAAACTAACATTAGGTACACAAAAATAAATGAGAAAGGAATCATAGCATACCACTACAAAAAATAATCAAATCAAACCAAAAGAAGAAAACAAGAGAGGAAGAAAGCAACAAAGGATCTACAAAATAGCCAGGAAACAATTCACAAAATGACAATAGTAGGTTCTTACCTATCAGTAATTACCTGAATGTACATGGATTAAATTCTCTAGTGAAAAGACATACAAGAGCAGAATGAATTAAATAAAAATGCTCAACTATATTCTGCCTGCAAGAGATTCACTTCGCCACTTAACCAAACAAATAGACTCTAAGTGAAAGGATGCAAAAAGATATTTGATGCAAATGGGAAACAAAATAGAGTGGGGGTAGTTATACTTCTATCAGACAATCTAGACTTTAAGCAAAAAACTGTATAAAGAGACAAAGAAGGTTATTTTTTAAACTTTTATTTTAGGTTTAATAGTACATGTGCAGGTGTGTTGTATAGATAGCTTATATGTCAGGAATTTGGTGTACGGATTATTTTGTCACCCAGGTAATAAGCATAGTACCTGATAGGTAGTTTTTTGATTCTCACCCTCTTCTGACCTTCAACCCTCAAGTAGGCTCCAGTGTCTCTTGCTTTTTTCTTTGTGTCTATGTGTACTCAATATTTCACTCCCACTTATAAATGAGAATATGCAGTGTTTGGCTTTGTGTTCCTGTGTTAGTTCTCTTAGGATAATGGCTTCCAGCTTTATCTATGTTGCTACAAAGGACATGATCTTGTTCTTTTTATGGCTGAATAGTATTCCATGCTACATACATATACCACAATTTTTTTTATCCAGTCCAATGTTCATGAACATTGACGTTGATTCCATGTTTTTGTTACTGTAAATAGTGCTACAATAAACATACGCATGCATGTGTCTTTATGGTAGAACAATTTATATTCCTTTGGGTATATACCCAACAATGAGATTGGTGGGTCAAATGGTAGTTCTTTGAGAAATGTCAAACTGCTTTCCACAGTGGCTGAAATAATTAAGTTCATAAGGTAGGGTATAAGCATTATCTTTGCTCCATAGCCTTGCCAGCATCTGTTGTTTTTTTGACTTCTAAATTATAGCCATTCTGACTGGTGTAAAATGGCATCTTATTGTGGTTTTGGTTTATATTTCTCTGATGATTAGTGATATAGAACATATTCTCCTGTGCTTGTTGGCTACAGGTATGTCTTCTTTTGAAAAGTGTCTGTTCATGTATTTTGCTCATGTTTTAATGGAGTTGTTTTGTTTGTAAATTTAAGTTTCTTATAGATGTTGGATATTAGATTGTTGTTGGATGCAAAGTTTGCAAATGTATTTTTTCCCATTTTGTAAATTGTCTGTTTACTCTGTTAATAGTTTATTTGTGTCAAAACTCTTTAGTTTAATTAGGTCCTATTTTTCAATGTTTCTTTTTGTTGCAATTGCACTTTTGGCATGCTTGTAATAAAATTTTTGTCAGAGCCTATGTTCAGAATATTATTTCTTAAGTTATATTCCAGGGTTTTTATACTTGTAGGTTTTACATTTAAGTCTTTAATCCATCTTGAATTAGCTTTTGTATATGGTGTAAGGAAGGGGTCTCATTACAGTCTTCTGCATATGGCTATCCAGTGATCCTAGTACCATTTATTGAATAGGAAGTCCTTTCCACACTGCTTGTATCTGTCAACTTTTTTGAAAATCAGTCGGTTGTCACTGTGTAGCTTTATTTCTGGGCTCTCTGTTCTGTTCCAGTGGTCTATGTGTCTGTTTTCATACCAGCACAATGCTGTTTTTGCTACTATAACCTTATAGTATAGTCTGAAGCTGGGTAGTGTGATGCTGGTGGTTTTGTTCATTTTGCTTAGGATTGCCTTGGCTATTTGAGATCTTTTATGTTCCAGATTTATTTATTTATTTATTTATTTATTTATTTATTTATTTATTTTGAGATGAAGTCTTTCTCTGTTGCCCAGGCTGAAGTGCAGTAGTGCGATCTCGGCTAACTGCAACCTCCTCCTCATGGATTCAAGTGATTCTTCTGCCTCAGCTTCCTGAGTAGCTGGGACTAAGGCATGCGCCACCACACCCGGCTAATTTTTGTATTTTTAGTAGAGACAGAGTTTCACCGTGTTAGGCAGGCTGGTCTCAAACTCCCGACCTCGTGCTCTGCCCACCTCAGTGCTGGGATTACAGGCCCGAGCCACCATGCCTGGTGGTTCCAGGTAAATTTTAAGATAACTTTTCCTAATTCTGTGAAGAACATCATTAGTTGAACGATAGGAATAGAACTGAACATACAAATTGCTTTGAGCAGTATGGCTATTTTAATAATATTGATTCCTTTTAGCCATGATCATGGACTGTTTCTCCATTTGTTTGTGTCATCTCTGATTTCTTTGATCAATCTTTTATAATTCTAATTGTAGAGATCTTTCACCTCCTTGGTTAGCTGTATTCCCAACTATTTTATTCTCCTTGTACTATTGTGAATGAGATTGTGTTATTGATTTGGCTCTCAGCTTGAATGTTGTTGGTGCAATAAAAATGCTACTAATTTTTTACACTGATTTTATATCCCGAAACTCTGCTGAAGTTGTGTTTCAGATCTAGTAGCTTTTGGGAAGATAGTATGGGGTGTTCTAGGTATACATTCATATTATTGCAAACAGAGATAGTTTGACTTCCTCTCCTCCTATGTAGATGCCGTTTTTTGTTTGTTTGTTTGTTTTGTTTCTATTGCCTGATTTATCTAAGACTTCCTGTACTATGTTGAAGAGGAGTGGTGAGTTGACATCATTGTTTTGTTCTGGTTCTCAAGGGGAATGCTTCCAGCGTTTGCCATTCAGTAAGATGTTGGCAGTGGTTTTGTCATAGATTCCTTTCATTATGTTGAGGTATGTTCCTTCAATGTCTTGTTTGTTGAGGGTTTTTAGTGTGAAAGATATTGAATTTCATCATAAGTCTTCTCTGTATCTATTGAGGTGATCATATGATTTTTATTTTTTGTTCTGTTTATGTGATGAATTATGTTTATTGATCTGCATATGTAGAATCAATCTTACATCCCAGGGATAAATGCTACTCGATTGTGGTGAATTAGCTTTTTGATGTGCTACTGTATTCAGTTTGCTAGTATTTTGCTGAATATTTTTACACCAATGTTCATCAATAATATTGGCCTGAAGTTTTTTGTTGTTCTTGTTCTGTCTCTGCCAGGTTTTGGTATCAGGATAATGCTTACCTTATAGAATGGGTTAGGTAGGAGTCACTCCTCCTCATTTTTTTTTTTGGAATAGTTTTAGTAGGAATGGTGCCAGCTCTTTCTTATACACCTGGTAGAATTTTGGTGTGAATACAGTGGGTCCTGGGTTTTTTCTGATTGGTAGGCTTTTACTTTTAATTTCTGATTCAATTTCACAACTCGTTAGTGATCTATTCAGGTATTTAATCTCTTCCTCGTTCAATCTTGGGAGGTTGTATGATTTCAGGAATTTATCTATTTCTTCTAGGTTTTTTTTATTGTTTTCATATATGTGAGCATAATAGTCTCTGAGGGAATTTTCGTAGGTTCAGTGATAACATTCCCTATTTTATTTCTGATTGTGTTTATTTTTATCTACTCATTTTCTTTATTTGTATAACTAGTGGTATACCAATTTTATTTATTCTTTCAAGTAACCAACACTTGGATTCATTAATCTTTTGCATAATTTTTCTATTTCTATTTTCTTCATTTCAGTTCTAATTTTGGTTATTTCTGGTCTTCTGCTAGCTTTGGTATTGGTTTGATCTTATTTTTCTTGTTCTTCTAGGTGTAATGTTAGTTTGTTAATATGAAATCTTTCTAAATTTTGATGTGAGCATCTAACACTATAAATTTCCCTCTTAAATATGCTTCGGCTATGTCCCAAGATTCTGGTATGTTGTACTTTTTCTCATTCGTTTAAAATAATTTCTTGATTTCTGCCTTAATTTCATTATTTATCCAAAATCATTCAGAAGCAGGTTGTTTAATTTCCATGTAATTGTATAATGTAGAGCACCTTCCTTAGTACTGATTTCTACTTTATTTTGCTGTGGTCTGAGAGTGTTGTTGGTATGATTTTAGGTTTTTTGATTTTGCTGATTTTTTTGGTTCACAATTATGTGATCCACTTTAGATTATGCGCATATAAGAAGAATATATATTCTGTCATTTTTGGTGGAGAGTTCTGTAGATGTGTTAAGTCTGTTTGACCAAGTGTCAAGTTCTGGTTCCCAATATCTTTGTAAGTTTCCTGCTTTGATGATCTGTCTACTACTGTCGGTGGGGTGTGTTGAAGTCTCCTACTATTATTGTGTGGTTATTTAACTTTTTTCATAGGTCTCTAAGAATTACTTTATGAATCTGGGTCCTCCTGTGCTGGGTGCATATATATTTAGGATAATTAGTTCTTCTTGTTGAATTGAACTCTCTACCACTATGTAATGCCCTTCTTTGTCTTCTTTATCTTGTTGGTTTAAAGTCTGTTTTGTCTGAAATTAGAAGAGTGATGCCTGCTTTCTTCTCTTTTCTCTTTGATTGGTAGAATTTTCTCCATCCATTTACTTTGAGTTGATGGGTATCTTTGCATGTCAAATCAGTTTTTTGAAGACAGCATACATTTGGATCTTCCTTCTTTATTTAACTTGCCACTCTGTGCCTTTTAAGTGGAGCATTCAGCCTGTTTACATTCAAGATTAATATTGATATGGGCAGACTTGATCCTGTCATTATGTCAGTTAGCTGGTTATTATGCAGATTTAATTGTGTGGTTGCTTTATATTGTCAGTTGTCTATGTACTTAAGTGTATATTTGTGGTGGCTGGTAATGGTATTTCCTTTCCACATTTAGCACTCCCTTAATACCTTTTATAAGTCAGGTCTGGTGGTAACAAAATCCCCTAGCATTTGTTTGTCTGAAAGTGTTCTTATTTCTCCTTTGCATATAAAGCTTAGTTTGACTGTATATGAAATTCTTGATTGGAACTTCTTTTCTTCATGAATGCTAAATATAAACCCCTAATCTCTTCCGGCTTATAAGGTTTCTGCTGAAAGTTCCAATGTTAGCCTGATGGCATTTCGTTTATAGATGACTTGCCCCTTCTTTCTAGCTGACTTTAACATTTTTTATTTCATTTTGACCTTTGAGAATCTGGTGACTATGTGTCTAGTAGATGGTCATCTTGCATAGCATCTCACAGAAGTTTTCTGCATTTCCTGAATTTGAATGTTGACCTCTCTACTGAGGTTGTAAAAATTTTCATGGACGATACCTTCAAATATGTTTTCCAGGTTGCTTACACTCTCCCCATCTCTTTCAGGAACACTAATGAGTCGTGAATTTGGTCTTTTTACTTAATCCCATATTTCTTGGGCATTTTATTTGTCTTTTTTCTTTATGTTTGTCTGATTAAGTTATTTTGGGTAACTTATGTTCAAGTTCTGAGATTCTTTCCTCAGCTTGGTCAATTCTGCTGTTAATACTTGAAATTGTATTAGGAAATTCTTGGAGTTTTTCAGCTCTTATCAGATCACATTGGTTCTTTCTTGAAATGGTCATTTTGTCTTTTATCTCCCTTACTGTTTAATTGTATTCCTTAAATTTTTTGATTAGATTTCAAGTTTTTCGTGATTCTCAATGATTTTTATTCTAATCCATATGCTGAGCTATATTTCTGTCATTTCAGCCTTTTCAGCCTGTTAAAAACATTGCTGGGGAACTAGTGCACTTATTTGGAGGTAAGAATTCATTCTGGCTTTGTGAGTTGGAAGAATTATTTCATGGGCTCTTTCTCATCTGTTTGGGCTGATGTTCCTTCAGTCTTTTAGGTTGCTGTCATTTAATTAGGATTTTTGCTTTTATCTTTCTTGATGTCCTTGGGGGATTGATCGTGATATAGGGTGTATTCATTTGACTGGCTTTGTTTATGGACAATTTTAGGGGGAAAATATCAGCTCAGTAATCCTGGACTTTAACTCTAACAGGCCTGGGACAAGGCCCAGAATTTTGCTATCTGGCCCCTTGACTTTAGAAACTTGATGCACTAGAGGGGCTAAGGTGTTCTCATTCTCCTAATAGCCCCAACACTCTGATGGGTAGGGCCAACCAAAGTGCTTCATCAGGGTGGTGGCAGAGGGATCTGTGCCCACTTGCATGTCCCTGCAGCCACAATGGGGTGCACACACATTGGCTTAGGTGGGGTACTGACAGGAGCATGGCTGTGGCATTCCTGCATGTGCTCACACCCTATCTACTTTATTAAATGACTGAGGACCTGTCTCTGTTATATGTATATCTCCATTAACATCTCTCCATATTGTTGTAAGTGAATTTCACGTTTAGCCACTCACTGCTTGCAGAGTCCCATTAACAAGAACAAATTGTGCTATAAAGTTCCAAAACTAGCTTAGGAGAAGAAGTACAGGCTTAGGCTTCCTGCCTTAGGGGTACCAGTTTGAATTTTTAATATAATGTGTGGCAATTTTTCAAGAAGATATAAAAATTATAAACATATAGGCACTCAACATTGGAGCATCTAAATATATAAAGCAACTATTAATAGACCTGAGAGGAGACATAGCAATATAATAATACTAGGGGATTTTAATACTCCAGTTTTAACAATGGATAGAGCTTTCCGACACAAAATCAAGAAGAAAATATTGGACTTGGATAGTACCTCAGATCAAACAAACTTTAAAAAGCGTATACAGAATATTTCATCCCAAAGCAGCAGAATACACATTCTTCTCAAATATACATGCACACTCTCCAGAATAAATAATAAGCTAGGCCAGAAAGCAAGTCTTAGAAATTTAAGAAGATTGAAATTATATGAAATATCTTGTCTGGTGATAATGCCATGAAACTAGAAATCAATAACAAGAGGAAAACTGTAAAATTAAAAAAATATGTGGAGACAAAACAAATATTATTGAACAATCAAGTGGGCAAAGAAGAAATCCAAAAGGTAGTCCAAAATATCTTAAGACATGAAAACGAAACACAACATTCCAAAACTTATCAAATGCCACCAAAACAGTTCCAAGAAAGATTTTAGCAATAAAGTCTAGGTAAAAAGAAAATATCAGAAAAACTTACTTTATACCTTAAGGAACTAGAGGAAGAATAATCCAATACCAAAGGTAGCAGAAGGAGGAATTTAACAAACGTCATAGCAGAAATAAATGAAATAGAAACTAGATAAACAGTAGAAAAGATCAACAAAACTGAGTTGGTTTTTTGAATAAGCAACTAAACTCATAAATGGAAGAGGAGACATTATAACTCTTATCACAGAAATACAAAAATCATGAGACTACTATGAGTAATTACATGACAGAAAATTGGATAATCTAGAAGAAATTGATGAATTAGTATAAATATACAACCTACCAGGACTAAATCACAAAGAAATAAGTAATTTTAACAGATCAATAATGAGTCAGAAGATTTAATCTCTAGGAAAATACCTCCAAACAAATAAAAGCTGAAGACCTGATGGCTTCACTGGTAAATTCTACCCAATATTTAAAGAAGACTTGATACCAATCCTTCTCAAACACCTGCAAAAAGCTGAGGAGGGAGTACTTTCAAATTGATTATATGAGTCCAATATTAACCTGATACCAAAACCAGACAAGGATGCTATAAGAGAAAAAAATTACAGGTCAGTGTCTCTGAGGAGAACAGATGCAAAACTCCTCAACAAAATGCTAGTATACTGAATTCAACAACACATTCAAAGGACCATATGCCATGATTGAGTGAGGTTTACCCCTGAGATGTAAGGATGATTCAACATATACAAATCAATAAATGTGTTATGCCATATTAACATAATGAAAAACAATAATGTAATGATGATCTCAATAGATTAACGTAATCACTTGACAAAATTAAGCATGCTTTCATGATAAAAACTCTCAAAAAATAATGTGTAGAAAGAAAGTACTTCAACACAATAAAAAGCATATCACAATCATATAGCAAACATAACTCTTAACAGTAAGAAGCTGAAAGGTTTTTCTGTAAGATCAGGAACAAGACAAGGATGCTCAGTTTAACCTCTTCTGTTCAGTATAGTGCTGAAGGTTCTATCCATAACAATAAGACAAGAAAAAGAAATAAAATATGTCCAAGTCAGAAAGGAAAAAGTAAAATTGTTTTTTATTGCAAATGGCAAAATTTTATATATAGATAACCCTGAAGACTCTACCAAAAAAGGAAGAACAAACAAATAAATTGAGTAAAACTTCAGGATACAAAATTAACATGCAGAATAACAATAGTGTATCCAAAAAATATTAAGAGAGCAATCTCATTTATAATATTATCAAGAAGAATAAAATACTTAGGAACAAATTTAACCAAGAGGGAAAAAGTTGTACACTAAAAACTATAACATTGATCAAAGAAATTGAAGATGACACAAATAAATGAAAATATATCCCATGTCATGGATCAGAATAATGAATATTGTCAAAATGTCCTTTCTTCCTAAAGTGATTTATGGATTCAATAAAATGTCTATCAATATTCCAATGACACTTTTTACAGAAATAGAAATAATAGTTCTAGAATTTTATGAAACCACAAAAGACTATGAATAGATAAAGCAATCTTGAACCAAAAAAAAAAAAAAGCAAAAAAACCCAAAAAACAAAGATGGAGGCATGACACTCTCTGATTTCAAAACATCATGATGTTTTGCATCAGATAAACACAGATATGTGGAACAATTGATCAGAATAGAAAGCCAGAAATAAACCTAAGCACATATGGTCACCTAATCTTAAACTAAGGTGCCAAGAAAACACAATGGAGAAATGATATCCTTTTCAATAAACGGCCTTGAGAAAACTGGATATTCACATGCCAAATAAAAAAAAAGAAATTAAATTTTTATCTCACACAACACTTAAATATCAACTCAAAATGGAATAAAGACTTAAACATTAAGACCTGAAACCATAAAACTCCTACATGAAAACACAGAGGAAAAGTTCCATGACACTGATCTTGCCAATATATATTTGTTAGATCTGACACCTAAAGCACAAGCAATGAAAGCAAAAATAAACATGTGGGACTATATCAAATGAAAACATTTCTGCAAAGGAAGCAATCAACAAAATGCCAAGACAATTCATGGAATGGGAAAAATATTTGCAAACTATATCTTATAATGTGTTAATATCTAAAATATAGAAAAAATGCATGCAACTCAACTGTAAAAAAACAAATTAAACAGCTAAAAAGTAGAAAAAATGTTTTAAATAGACATTTCTGAAAGGAAGACATACAAGTGGCCAACACATACATAAAAAGGTGCTCAACATCATTAATCACTAGAGTAAAGCAAATCAAAATCACAATGAATTATCATCTCACATTTGTTAGAATGGCATAAAATATTTAGAAGGTAAGTGTTGATGAAGGTTTAGTGAAAAAGGAACCCTCACAAACATTGTTGGTGGGAATGTAAATTGGTACAAGCATTAGTAAAACTATATGGAGTGTAATCAAAAATTAAAAATAGAACTACCATATTATTTAACAATCCTACTTTAGGCTACATATGCAAAGGGAATAAAATCACTATCTTGAAGGGGGGCTTTACTTACTTGTTTATTGCAGTTTTATTCACAATAGCCAAGATATGCAAACAACGTATGTATCTGTTAACAGATGCTTGTATTAAAAAAAAAAAAAAACAACCCTGTGGGATGTATGTATATGCATATGTATATCCCACAGTATTTACCCGATTTAGATGATAAAGTTTATTTGTGCACATACCCAAATATGATAATATTTACCTAGAAATTATATAGACAACTAGTGAACTTTATCATCCATATTGAGCTTATGGAAAACTTAAATATTTCAGAAGGGATTTTATGGTAATTGCTTGAGAGAAAGCTTTCTTATATTTATTACCTGATAAGGATAGATTCTTCTGATGAATGTTATTATGGAACAATGATCTTATTTATATCTCTATATGAATATTTGTCTTTATATCTCTATATATGAATATTAGTCCACATTAGAAAAGAGGAACATACTGCCATTTACACAACATGGATGATTTTGAAGCATATTGTGCTAAGTGAAATAAGCCAGGCACAAAAAGACAAATGTTGCATAATCTCATTTATATGTAATATCTAAAAGAGTAAAAGTCATAGATACAGAGAGGAGAAGAATGCTTACTAGGTTTGGGGGGTGGAGGATAAGAGAAAATGTTGGTCAAATGACACAAACTTGCATTTATAAGATGAATAAGTTCTAGATACCTAACGTGTAGCATGGCAACTATAGTTAATACTATTACGTATACTTGAAATTTGCTAAGGGAGAAGAACTTAATTATTCTCACCACGTACACAAAAAAGGTACCTAAGTGAGGCGATGGATATCTTAATTAGCTTCATTATTATAATTGTTTTACAATGTATATGTATATGAGTACATCATGTTTTATAACTTGAAAATATCTGCAACATTTTACAAATATTTGCAATTTTTTGTCAATTGTATCTCGATAGAAAAAGCTGAGAAAAATGTAGATACTCCCCTGGCTTAAACAAGTACAGCAAATGTTTGCCTTATTGCACATGGAGTATTGGTACATGGAATATTAAATCTTTTAGAAAAATTTTTAAGAAAAATTTATTAAGTGGGTAATTAAGCATCATTGCATGTACAAGAAATATAATAAATCTTATTCAAGATATATAGATTTAAACATTAAGCGTTTAAAAAAAACTTTGTAGGTCTTCTATAATTCTTATTATCCACATGACAAAACAATATTAAACTAAAAGAGAAACAATATACTCAATTTTATGAGCCTCACTAAAGGAATAAATAGTATAGTAAATTTTCAGAGAGATTATCTTAGATTGCTAATGGTCTCATTAATTTATCATCAAACATTGCCTAGTTGCTCCCAACTTAAGAAGATTGTAATAGTAGATATGAGATGACAGCAGAAGAATAGCTCAGGGAAAATGAAGAGCTAAGTACATGTGATTTTTTTGTTTTGTTTATTTTTTATCATGGCCAACAATTTCAGGATTGCGTGTATGCAATGAGATATGTTACAGGCTCTGTTTCTGAGAAATATCACCTTAATAAACAGTATAACTGCACTTCTTTTTTTTTTAGCATTTCCTCTTATTTGCTCCTTTTCTTCCTTGGTTTTAAAGTTGTTGCTTTAAATATCACTGAGTGTGGGTGTGCGAGAGAGAGAGAGACAGACCAAATGTTCTTTAACTTTTTTTTAAATTAAGCATTTATCCTAATGATGTGACTTCAGGATGATATAGTACTTTCTCTCTAGCAACCCACTTACTTTCACTAGTCTTCTATCATTTTCTTGAGAAGTCTCAACATCCTCACAGGCTGTTCCTTGTAGGAAACGGCCACCTCCAAATAAAACCTTCCTTTTGAAAATTAAATGACAAATTAAACTTATTAATACAGCTTGATTTCCAGTAGGGGTTAATCAAATTTCACCTGAATTAATTAACAAATGTATTTTAGAGTAGAAAGACATTTATAATCTATGTATTTGCCTTTAATTCCTGGTTATTGTTTATCTAATTTTATACTGAAGAAAGTATAAAGAAGATAAGAATAAACAACAAAAAACACTCTTAAAGCAAAATTACAGTATTGAATTGCTGCTGAGAAAATGATATTCCACATATTTCAATGTTATAAAATTAGAATCCAAATGTATGAAGAAGGGAGCATTTGGACCAGTATACATATTAGTTAAATTGCTGAAAATATCTATTTCATGTCAAATAATATATGACCTTTCTGAGCAACACACTGTGATATTGTTAATATGTTAGATGAATATAAATAATTAAATATATAATTCTTCTCTTCAGGGTTTTAGAATTTAACTAAGAAATATGTCCATCCAAAAAAGAATAAAGAGAAAATACTTTTACATACTTCATTGTATATGGAAAATGGCATTATTTAGAATAAGGAAAAATTGTGTGTAGAAGCAGAACAGGATGATCACAGTGGACATGTGGTTCACTAATCTAGGAATAATTTCTTGGAGGCCACCAACTATGTCAATCTCTTTCTGTGTTGCATTTGCTCTGTGCTTTGACATAATAGATGATAAAATGTACATTTAAATTTGATTTTTTTAGAATAAATTTAAGGATCAGATGCTAAACTATGGATCTAAATTTTTAGAATAAATTTAAGAATCTAATGCTAAATTATTTAAGTGGACTCATGTTCTATCTATTTTAGCAAATTCATCACAGATATAAAATTATAAAATGAGTTAAAGTCCCCTTGAAAGACCTGTAAATAGTATTTATCCAAAAATTATATATACAAATAATAAACTTTATCATCCAAATTAAGGTTATAGAAAACTTACATATTTCAGAAGGGATTTTACAGTAATTGCTTGAGAGAAAACTTATTCGTATTTATTACCTGACAAGGGTAGTTTCTACTGATAACCCTTTATGGAGCAATTATCTTATTTATCATTCACCCCATGCCAGGAATGTGGAGCTGAGAATGCAACTTCTTGTAGGACTTAATAGGAGTCCTTTGCAATTGAAGCGGGAGGGGCAAATTTAATAAGCTCATGTCTGAATTTTGTCTGGAAAACCTACAGAGTTAAGAAGAGATGGCTGTGTTTGATAGCAAAAAATTCTCAAGTTTCTTAGGCCAAAGAAAGTATGAGGTTTTCCTAAGATTCAAACATGAAGTACCAAGGTTGGAAGGGCAATGAAACTGAAGCAGATACTCTGTGTAAAGGGTACTACCTACAAACATGTATCAAGCAGGAGGGTAGGCAATACTTTTACCATCTAACGGAGCATGGATTTTTTTTGTCCAAAAAAAAAAAAAAAAAAAGGTCGGTGAGAGACTTCTAAACTCCAGGAAACACACACACACACAAAAGCTAATGGGAAAAATTTGGCTGTAATCTAAAGGAATAAGAGTTTGTGAGGACGTCTCAAGTTATAACTTTCCTAATTGTTATAGCTTGCAATTTTGTATCTGTGATGACAAGATAGAAAAGAAGTGAAGTTTTAAGGCTGATAACTAAAAATATAGAAACACTCTCACCTTAACCGGGTATAGGCTTCCTGTGTGCTGCAAACCCAAGCTGGAGAAGGAGGAAGGAATATGAATACCAACAAAAGCTTTGACCTTATTACAGAAAGATTGGGTATTTTAAATGTACTGTTGAGTCTTTTATTTTGCTACATAAACTAACTATAGAAATTGTATGGTGTATCGCTTCTCGGCCTTTTGGCTAAGATCAAATGTAGTATCTGTTCTTATCAGAAATTGTATGGTGTAGAACAAAAATGTATGGTCTTATTCATGTGTTTAATCTATGGCCAATGGAAGAACTAGCTCCACTGAATACGGAATAAACGAACAGTCAGATGAAAAAGTAAAGTTGTATCTGTCAGTGGCAAGCACATAGTACTCCATAATTACATTACTACTTATTTGCAGAGCTTAACATTTGATACTAGCTACAAACTCTTGACGATTTTAGGATCCTGTGTATACTGGCATGCTTTACATACTTGATTCATAAACTCAGTATTTTTAATGATACATGTTTCAGATTTTTTAGGTAGAAAATGAGGTTTATGATAAATCTAAAAATACTACTAAATAAATGTTTCATGTGGGTGTTTGTGTGTATGTGTTAAGCTACATTTTCTGTTAGAGTTTATTAAGTATAGCAGGTTTGTCATATTAGTACTTTAATTCTAATGATGACAAATAGAATACATCTAATAAATACCATTAATCCTTTACATTAATGTGTTTGTCTTCTACTACTGTGTAGCAAATTACCAGAAATTTAGCAGCTTAAACAACACACATTTATTATCTCACAATTTCTGTAAATCAGGAGTCTGAGCACAGTCAGCTGAGTCCTCTGCCAAGGATCTTACAATGCTGTAATCAAGGGGCTGGCTAGGCTGTATGCATATCTGAAGGCCCAGCTGGGGAAGAATTACTACCAAGCTCATCTGAGTTGCTAGCAGAATTAATATTTTTGCATTGTAGGACTGTTCAACCCGGCTTTTTCTAGCTACAAGCTGGAGGCCTTCCTCAACTTTTATAGGAAACCTCAGCTCTTACACCACTTCTTTTCCACACTGTCTAGACTCGCCCAGAGGTTGCCTGCTGTTGCCTGTCATGTAGGCTTCTCCAACATTGCCACTTCATTTAGTCAGCATGGAGAGTCTCAAAAGAAAGTGGGATAGCAGGACGGAGTCTTGTGTAATGTGATAACAAGAGTGACATCTCATCTTTGACATATTCTGTTCATTAGCTGCAGTCATAAGTCCTGCTTACACTCAACTAAATGGAATTACAGAAGGGTGTGAAAAATAGAAAACAGAATCATAGGTGGTCACTGTAGGCTGAGGTGTCAGAGTCCCAGCAGTAGAGAGTGGTTGGCTTGTGGGTGGTAAAATATTTCACTGACAGCAGTACAGGTTTGAAAAAAAGAAAAGCTTTATTAGATAGAAAGAATGCTGCATCAGAGTTCAGAGGGGCACTTCAGCAAGGAGGACTGAGCACTCTGTGGTGGATTTTCCTTAGTGGTATTTATGGACTTTAAAATGGGAGTTTAAGGGTAATTTGGACCATGCTAGCATGTAGGTCATAATAAATGATTACATTTGTAAACATTTTGATGCCTTGAGGTCAGCAAGGGTGACACAATGAGCTTTGACATGCATGCATTCCAGAAATTTATAGAAATTCTAGTTACTTATAAATTTTGGAGAAAGAAGTCTGGTACTAGATGCTGGCTGATACGTTTAAGCTTTGTGTCCCCACCTGATATGGTTTGGCTGTGTCCCTACCCACATCTTATCTTGAATTGTAGCTCCCATAATTCCAACGTGTTGTGGGAGGATCTGGTGGGAGATAATTCAATCATGGGGGCAGTTTCCCACATACTGTTCTCATGGTAGCGAATAAGTCTCATGAGGTCTGATGATTTTATAAGGGGTTTCCCCTTTCACTGATTCTGATTCTATCTTGTCTGCTGCCATGTAAGATGTGCCTTTCATCTTCTACCATGATTGTAAGACCTTGCCAGCTACATGGAACTATGAGTCCGTTAAACCTCTTTTTCTTGATAAACTACCCAGTATTGGGTATGTCTTTATCAGTAGCATGAAAATGGACTAATACACCACACAAATCTCATCTTGATTCGCTTTTTTTTTTTTTCCTTTTGTGACTGATTCCTGCTCTGTTACCTAGTCTGGAGTACAGTAGCATGATCTCAGCTCACTGTAACCTCTGCCTCCGAGGCTCAAGCAATTCTCATGCTTCAGCCTCCCAAGAAGCTGGGACTACAGGTGCAGGCCACCACACCTAGCTACTTTTTGTATTTTTAGTAGAGAGGGGGTTTTGCCATGTTGGCCAGGCTGGTCTCGAATTCCTGATCATCCTGAATTATAATCCCCATAATCCCCATGTGTCAAGGGAAAGACCAGGTAGAGCTAATTGGATCATTGGGGTGGTTTCCCCATGCTGTTCTCATGATAGTGAGTGAGTTTTCATGAGATCTGGTGGTTTTGTAAGGGGCTTATCCCCCTTCACTTGCACCTCTCCTCTCCTTCCACCTTGTGAAGAAGGTGCCTTGCTTCCCCTTCATCTTCTGCCATGATTGTAAGTTTCCTGAGGCCTCCCCAGGCATGCTGAACTGTGAGTCAGTTAAACCTCTTTCCTTTATAAATTATGCAGTCTCGGGCAGCTATTTATAGCAGTATGAAAACAGACTAATACACCAGCTTTAGATAATAGGGACATCTAATTACTTATGAATTACTCAGATAAAGAGTTTTGCCACTTGATGGTCTGCTTGATGGCTACCAGGTGATCTTTCTTTTCCTCAGTCACCTTAGAGTCCATCTGCTGCTTTTATGATTCATCAGTAGAGGCTTTGTTGTAAGCAGGAGAACTTCTTTATAATCGCAATAAAGGTACACAAATTTACATTATAAAAATAGGTAATAGCATAAATACAATACACTTACAGTACTTATTTAACTTCTGCAATTCATTTTATACAATGTTATAACCTTCTCACCAAAATTTATGCTAGAATTTCTAATGATTTGTTAGATTTATCTAATTTTTACTGTAATGTATATGCAACACAGAATATGCCATATTATTCATTTTAACTGCGGAACTGAGCATCAGTAATTGCACTCATAATTGCATGCAACAATCACCAATATCTTTCTGTTTTTCTCCCTATCGATCTAATGTATTATACATATTATATGATAACTATATATATACACTAAAATATTTAGGTATACACACATACACACATATTTTCACTGAGGTGTTCTTCATTTGAGTGAAAAAATGTCCCACTGATTTGAATGAAAAGGTTAGTTGCCTTTAGCTTAAGAGCATTAATATAGCTTTACAGTCTTACAGTTTATGGTATGGTCTTTGCAGTAATTAAATCATTAGAATTTTTATTTCTTAGCTTAGCCAGGTTTTTGTTGTCATATTCTTATAAATGTCCAAACTCATGTCTCTGAAGTTCTCATTCATTATTCTTAGCACTCTACCAGAACTACCAACTTCCCGATGAAGATATTTACAGCATACTAAATGTTGACTCTGAGATGCAATGGCTTTTCAAGTTAAAATAAAAATAACTATGAGAAAGTATAAATTTCATTGAACTTTTTATAAGAAACATTTTCTTCTGGTGAAAGATCAACATTCTCAGCAAGTAATATAATATTCAAAATTTTAAGTAATAAATGTGGAAAGCAATGTATAATATGTTATCTTTTCTTAAATTATCCTAAAAATGACCAGAGTGTTTGCCTCTTCTTAGGTGAACTAGGAAATTGGTTGTTCTTTGTATTGTTTGAATTTATTAAAGCATGTATATATAAATACGGTATATATGTATATATGGTATGTCATATATATATGGTAATATACATGGTTTAATACATTCAAATATAAATTCAAATATATATCTATATAAATTTTTATATATATTTGTTTTCTAAAATCCAGCTAATTTAAATGGAACAAAAATTATGTGTTTGATTTACTGTCTATCACTTAAAAATAAATTTAATTTTTTTTTTTTTTTTTGAGACGGAGTCTCGCTCTGTTGCCCAGGCTGGAGTGCAGTGGTGAGATCTCGGCTCACTGCAAACTCCGCCTCCCAGGTTCATGCCATCCTCCTGCCACAGCTTCCCAAGTAGCTGGGACTACAGGCGCCCGCTACCATGCCCAGCTAATTTTTTTTTTTTTTGTATTTTTAGTAGAGATGGGGTTTCACTGTGTTAGCCAGGATGGTCTTGATCTCTTGACCTCAGCCTCCCAAAGTGCTGGGATTACAGGCATGAGCCACCATGCCTGGCCCAAAATTTAATTTTTTTATGTTACCACAACATTAAATGACATATTAAAACTAATTTTCAATAAACTGAATTGCCAAGTCCTCACAGATGAAAATTAACACTCCGCAATATACGCAAAGTTTTATTATTTCTCTAAAATTATCTGCCCTTTTTGTCTGACTTTCCAAGTGGTGATGACTTATAAATTTCGGGCAATTATTAGGCTAGGAAGGAACATAAGTTTCATTCAGACTCAAAATTTCATTGATTTAGGTGACAGAAGTGTTCACTGGTGACTGCGTGCTGATATTATTCACTGTTTCACTTTTTTGCTTACTTCCCTGCTGACCATGAGTGTCATAGATTGACATATATCCACAACTGCAGGATGTATCTTCAATTTTTGCATACTTTGGGAGCAGAGGCACTTAATAGCTTTACTACAGACTATCTTTTCAAGGACATTTGTATGGCAAAAAAAGCCCTGGGAGAAAGAGACAACAAGTCTTTTCCATTCAAAGAACAGGATTTCTTTATGCTCAGTATAATAATGTTAATGTCTCCAGGGGGCAAATATCAGGCAGGATTATTGAACATTAGAAAAGATTTGGATTCCCTAACCTAAAGGTTCCTCTCCTGTAATTTAACCCACTTCTTGTGGATTTTTTCTTCAGTAAATCAAGATGGTTTCACTTACATTCAAAGTATTATTAAGAAAATATTGATTTATCTTCAGAAGTGTTGTAATATTACCAGGATTATTTTATCTATTTTACTGCTATGGAAAGAAACTCAGAGGGATTCAATGTTATTCACAATGTTATTCTAATTGTAAAGTAAAATGATCTAGATCTTAATACCAAATCTTTTGTCTTCAAAGTTCAGTACTTGAATAAGTTGCTTAATTTCATTTCAGTAAACAACACATACATGAACTAGAAAATTCAAAAGTACAAAAACTATAGTCCTCTTTAAGCTTGTCATGTAGTCAATTAATTCTTTACCTCCAGGCCAACATTTACACCTCTTTGTGTACCATTTGAACTTTGAATAATTGAGACTCATATGGGTATACATAATTTAAACTTATTTTATACTAAAATCAGCACTGAATACCCTCAGCTCTTCACCTATCTTCTTCGTATTTAATTTTATTTATATATATATATATATATAGAGAGAGAGAGAGAAGAGAGAGAGAAAGGGAGATAGATAATTATATAGATATTTATATCTATATATGGATAGATAATTATATATTAATTATCTGGGTAATTATATATTAATTATCTAGATAGATAATTATCTGTCAGAGGTGTTTAAACTAGAGTGACTCCATCTTGTACAGGGGCTGGGAAAAATAAGGTTGAGACCTAACTGGGCTGCATTCCCAGGAGGTTAGACATTCTAAGTTACAGGATGAGTGTATCAGTCAGGGTTCCCTAGAGGGACAGAAATAATGGAATATATATATTATACATATATAATATATAAATCATATATATTATATATATAATGGGGAATTTATTAAGTATTAACTCACATGATCATAAGATCCTACAATAGGCTGTCTACAGGCTGAGGAGCAAGGAAGCCAGTCCTAATTCCAAAACTGAAGCGAGTCTGAATTCCAAAGCTTGGAGTCCGATGTTCAAGGGCAGGAAGCATCTAGCATGGAAGAAAGATGTGGGCTGGTTAGCCAGGCCAGTCTCACCTTTTCGCAGTTTTCTGTCTGCTTTATATTCACTGGAAGGTGATTAGATGGTGCCCATCCAGATTAAGGGTGGAAGTGCCTTCCCCAGCCCACTGACCCAAATGCTAATCTCCTTTGGCAACACCTTCAGAGACATATGCAAGATCAATATTCTGTATCCTTCAATTCAATCAAGCTGACACTCAGCATTAACCACCACAAGTTCACCTCTTGTGAACTTGAACCCCTAAACATCTCCTGAGATGCTATTACATAAAATTAACAACACTTAAATGCTGATATGAAGTCAGTAAATCTTATGTTGGCAGGGCGCGGTGGCTAAGGCCTGTAATCCCAGCACTTTGGCAGGCCGAGGCGGGCAGATCACCTAAGGTTGGGAGTTCGAGACCAGTCTGACCAACATGGAGAAACGCCATCTCTACTAAAAATAAAAAATTAGCCAGGCGTGGTAGTGCATGCCTGTAATCCCAGGTACTCAGGAGGCTAAGGCAGGAGAATTGTTTGAACCAGGGAGGCTGAGGTTGTGGTGAGCCAAGATCGCACCATTGCACTCCAGCTTGGGCAACAAGAGCGAAACTCCATCTGAAAAAAATAAAAAATAAATCTTATGTCACATGATAAAGGAAACATGTTTTTAACAAAAGAAGGAAACACTCATGACAATTACAGTCCTGGTTTCTGCAGCTGGTCATGTGGTCGTAGCTGGTACTGATGACTACCTTCTTCTACTACCCTTCTGTATTCCCTTTGCCTTCAACAAGCACCTCAGTAGTTTGTGGTTTGTTCCTGGTGGAGTGACCCAAACCTTCATTCCTGAAGGGTCTGGGACATTTGTAGTCCTGCCTGGATTGTGCTGTTGTAATTTCCCATTGACCTTAGTCACTGGGCATGGTAATGCTAAGAGATGCCCTAATGAATCTCGTGTATTCCATGTATACTCTTCCTTACCTCAATTGTGGAGTAGTAGACTAATTTATTCTTGATAGTCCAGGTCAATCACCCTGGCCAACACTGTAACAGTACAATATATTGGATGCTGATTCAGAGCATACACAGCCTTCGGAGAACTTTTCCCCAACCATGCAAAGTACTGTCACCTAGTTGGCATTGTAATTGTGACTTCAAAAGGCCATTCCACAGTTCTATCAATCCAGCTGCTTCAGGGTGATGGGGAATGTGGTGAGCCCACTGCTTTAGCCATAAAGTGAATGCCTTGGTCAGAGGCAGTGCTGTGTGGAATACCATGACAGTGGATAAGGAATTCATGAGTCCACAGATGGTAGTCTTGGCAGAAGTATTGCGTGCAGGATAGGCAAACCCATATCTGGAGTAAATACTGTTCCAGTGAGGATAGACCTCTGCCCTTTCCATGATGGAGGAGGTTCAATATAATCAACCTGCCACAAGGTAGCTGGCTGATCATCCCAAGGAATGGTGCCATATTGAGGGCTCAGTGTTGGTCTCTGCTGCTGGCAAATTGGACTATGGCCACTTTGCTCATGAGCCCATTGAGTGATGACAGGGGTGGGTGGGGAAAGAGGCTGAGTTGTGTCCACAAAATGAGTTATCCTATGCACTTGATTATTAAAATCCTCCTCTGCTGAGGTCACTCGTTGAGATACAAATATCTTCACAGTTTTTGACCACTCGGTGAGGTCCATCCACATACCTCTTCCCCAAATTTCTTTGTCATCAATTTTCCAATCATGCTCCTTCCAAGTCCCTGACCATCCAGCCAAACCATTGGCTACGGCCCATGAATAAGTATATAATTGCACATCTGGCCATTTCTCCTTCCATGCAAAGTGCATAACTAGGTGCACTGCATGGAGTTCTGTCCACTGGGAAGATTTCCCTTCACTGCTGCTCTTTAGGGATGTCCTGGAAAGAGGCTGTAGTGGTGCAGCTGTCCACTTTTGGGTGGTACATGCATGTTGGGCAGAACCATCTGTGAATCAGGCCCTAGTCTTTTCTTCCTCTATCAACTGATCATAGAGAACTTCCCATGAGGCCATTGGTGCTGGCAGGGGGAGAGAAGGCAGGGTGGCAAGGGTGGAGACCATGGGTATTTCAGCCACTTCCTCATGTAACATACTTGTGCCTTCAGGACATGCTGGAGCCCAATCACATATATACCACTTCCATTTGAAGATAGAATGCTGCTATGCATGATCGATGTTATGACTAGATGTGTCAGAAAGCACCCTGTTCATGATAGGCAGTTCAGGTCATATGGTGACTTGATGACCCGTAGTCAAACATTCAGTTTCCACCAAAGCCCAGTAACAGACCAAGAGCTGTCTCTCAAAATGAGAGTAGTTATCTTCAGAAGATGGCAGGGCCTAGCTCCAAAATCCTAGGGGCCTTCGTTGTGATTCACCTATGGGGGCTTGCCAAAGGCTCTAAACAACATACCTATCTGCCATTGACACCTCAAGCACCGTTGGACCTGCTGGGTCACATAGCCCAGGTGGCAGAGCAGCTTACACAGCAGCCTGGACCTGTTGCATAGCCTTCTCCTGTTCTGGACCCCACTCAAAACTGGCATCCTTTCAGGTCACTCAATACATGGGCTGAGGTAACACACCTAAATAAGAAATGCGTTGCCTCCAAAATCCAAATAGGCCCACTAGGTACTGTGCCTCTTTTTGGTTGTAGGAGGGGCCAAATGCACTAACTTATCTTTCACCTTAGAAGGAATATCTCAACAGGCCCCACACCAGTGGACTCCTAGAAATTTTACTGAGTTAGAAGATCCCTGAATTTTATTCAGTTTTATTTCCCATCTTCTAACACACAAATGTCTCACCAATAAGTCCGGTGTGTTTGCTACTTTTTGCTCACTGAATCCAATCAGCATAATGCCATCAATGTCATGGACTAGTGTGATATCTTCCAGAAGCTACAAGTGATCAAGGTCTCTTCGAATAAGATTATGACACAAAGAAGGAGAGTTGATATATGCCTGAGATAGGACAGTAAAGATATATTGCTGGCCTTGCCAGCTGAAGGCAAATTGCTTCTGGTGGGCCTTATGGACAGGAATGTAGAAAAAGGCACTTTTCCAAGTCAACGGCTATATACCAGGTACCAGGAGATGTGTTAATTTGCTCAAGCAATGAAACCACATTTGGTACAGCAGCTGCAATTGGAGTCACCACTTGGTTAAGCTTGTGATAATCCACTGTCATTCTCCAAGATCCACCTGTCTTCTGCACAGGCCAAATGGGAGAGTTGAACAGGGTTGTGTTGGAAATCACCGCCCCTGTGTCTTTCATGTCATTGATGGTGTCACTAATCTCCTCAATCCCTCCAGAGATGCAATATTGCAATATTGTTTTTGATTTACTATTATTCTATGTAGAAGCAGCTCTAACGGCTTCTATTTGGCCTTTCCCAGCATAATAGCCCTCACCCTAGCAGTCAGGGAGCCATTGTGGGGGTTCTGCTGACTGCTAAGTATGTTCTTGCCAATTATGCATTCTAGCACCAGGGAAATGGCCACGGGATGAGACTGGGGACCAACTGGATCCACTGTAAGTCAAACCAGAGATAAAACTCCATTAATTACCTGACCTCCATAAGGCTCTACTTTAACTGGAGAACCACAGTGATATTTTGGGTCCCCTGGAATCAATGTCAGCTCAAAGGCAGTGCCCAGTAGTCCCAGAAATGTCTGATCATTTCCCTTTCCCCAGTGCACAGTTACCCTGTTAAAAGGCCAGAAGTCTCCTTGGGGAAGGATGGGAGAAAGATTCACTTCATAAATTGTCTCTAATGTAGTAGGCTCCTTCCTCAAGGGGACCTGGCCTCCCTTTCATTCAAGGGGTCCTGGGTCTGTAAACTGGCTCATGTCTGGAAATTGACTGAGGGGATGTGATTCTCTGTTTTTATAATTCAAATTAATCTTCTGTCCATTCGACCTAGAAGTTTTCTGCTTGTATAAATTAATCAGTAATGCAGTAGGCTTCCTACCAATCTCACTTCTAGAAATACCATGATTAATTACCCAGTGCCAGAGTTCTACATGAGTCAGACCATTCTGATTGCAGCTTTGCCTCTGCTGTCCATTACAGTAGCTATGCCCACATTGCCTTTGATGGTTGAGTGCCTCTGCCTGGACCCTGCCACCTCGGGATCCAATTATTCCCATTGTATTTAAATTTTGCAGTTGAGTGACTGTAGTTTCCACTGTTAGATCTGACATACAGAAAAGAACAATTACAAGGCTCTTCAAAGATGCAGGTGCTGTCCTCACAAATCTCCTTCACAAGGCATTGGTCAATTGTATATTTTCTGGACCCTCCCAGCTGGGATGAGTAGGTCTAAAGTGACTAATCCACTCTACCATCCCAATCTCCCTAAGCCTTTGGATCCCTTCCTCTACATTAAACCAAGGTAAATCAGGCATTTCTAGCTCACTCACAGTGTGCTATCTTGTAACCCATATTTCAGCTAACCAAGCAAATAAACTATTAGAACCTTTTTAACTTCCTCCCTAAGCTGCACCATTAAATGCAGAATAATTACTTAGTGTGCCCAAATCGATATATTCAGCCTGATCCAACTCTATGTTCCTTCCACCATTATCCCACATCCTTAATATCCATTCCCATGCCTATTCTCCAGATTCCTGCTCACAAAAATTAAAAAACTCAAGCAGTTCTTTTCGAGTGTAGTGCACCTCCTCATGGCTCACACTCTCAACCTCATCTCTAGGGGCGCTCCAAAACTTTAGTCTAGTTATAAGTCTAGAAGCAAACACGGGTTTTGGAGGTGACTGCTAAGGAGAATCAGCATTATCTTGCCTGGCAACTGCATCAGTGGAGGCCATCACTGTTGCCTCAGGCAATGCAGGGTTAATCTCCACAGACAAAGGTAGAAAGGCTGATGGCAGCATGGGTTGGTGAGGGGATGTTGACACTACTGTGGATGGGGAAGCTGTTTCTTCCAGCAAAAAAAGATTCATCAGAGTTTACAAACTCAGTGTCCCCAGCTTCATCAGGGTTCTCCCACACATACTCATTCCAAGTTGCAGGGTCCCATTCTTTTCCAATCAACGTCTTCACTGTAACAGTAGACACCTGGAGAGGCTGTGCAGGCACCTTTGTTGCAGGTCAGCCAGTCTCATGATAAGAGCTTATGTCTGGTTTTCCACAATTTCAGCTCTTTCTCTACAGGAGATAAGACTCTCGCCCTGGGCAATCTTAGCAATTTGAGGCTCAGTGTCTTCTGAAGCCGGGAGATAGAATAACTGAGTTCATCATTTTTTTCCTCACTTTTCCACTGAACTTAGAAGCAACCAACCTGCTTCATTATGTTCTTTGGTTCTCCATATATGGTCAAAGGTATTATATATAGAGTCACTAAACTCCTTGCCTCTCATGAGTGATGAATCAGGAATGTCAAATACATTTATTTTGGATAACTCTCTAAATAGTCCACACCAAAAACTATCAGTGTTCTCCCTACTATTAGAAGTACAGTCCTTAGCATTTTTGGATCAAATGATATTAAGCAGCCAACTCCAGAAACCCCCAAACCAGTGAAAGTACTCCATCCTTAATATTCTGTTCCCCTAGAATCACTTCTGGCACCAAAATCTGGATTAGTCATGGTTCCATAGGGGAACAGAACTAATGGAATATATATATATATATAAATTTGGATGGTGCTCATCTAGATTAAGGGTGGGTGTGCCTTCCCCAGCCCACTGACTCAAAAGTTAATCTCCTTTGGCAACACCCTCAGAGTCACACCCAGGATCAATACCTTCAATTCAATCAAGTTGACGCTCGATATTAACCATTGTAATGAGATAAAATTTGGCACCAGATACAGTTCACAAAGACCTTGATGATAAAACAGATTGTGGTAAAGAAGCCAGCTAAAACTCACCAAAACCAAGATGGCAACTTCTGGTAATCCTCACTGCTCATTATATGCTAATTAATTATAATTCACTAGCATGCTGAAAGACACTCCCATCATCTCCATAACAGTTTATAGATACCATGGCAATATCAGGAAGTTACCCTATATGGTCTAAAGCAAGGAGGGACCCTCAGTTCCTGGAACTGCACATCCCTTTTCAGGAAAACTTATGAATACTCAACCTCTTGTTTAGCATATAATCAAGAAGTAACCATAAAAATAGCCAACCAGCAGTACTTAGGGCTTCTCTGCCTACGTAGTAGCCATTCTTTATTCTTTTACTTTCTTAATAAACTTGCTTTCACTTTATGGATTTGCCTCTAATTCTTTCTTGCCCAATAGCCAAGAATCTCTCTTCTGGTCTGGATCTGGACCCCTTTCCAGTAACATATCTATACAAACGCACACACACACAAACACACACATAAATATGTACATATATATGTGTGTGTACGTGTGTGTATATATATGTGTGTATATATATGGAGAGAGAAGGAGAGATGGATTGAGACAAAGATATTTGCAAAAGCATTCATTCAGTAAAGTACTGTAGATATATATATATAAGGTGTTTAGCAAAAGTAAGTATAGTCAACCCTCTCTATCTGTGGGTTCTGCATGCATGTATTCAACCAACTATGCAATAAAATATTTAAAAATAATTAAATGACAAATAATACAATATTTAACATACAAATAAAAATACAGTATAACAAATATTTACATAACATTTACATTGTATAAGGTATTATAGGTAACCTACAGATCATTTGAAGTATACAGGAGGATATGTGTAGGTTTGATGCAAATACTACATTTTTTAATATAATAGACTTGTTCTTCTGTAAAATTTTTCGTATTTGCAGGAGTCCTGGAACCAACCCCCGAGGATACCAGGGAAACCCTGCAGTGTGTGCGTGTGTGTGTGCGTGCATGTACGTGTGTGTGAGTGTGTAGTTGCTCCCTACCTTTCTTTTACCATTTGAAGATGAACTATCATTAGAGAAATTAGGCTCTGTCCAAATTATATAACACAAAATGTTTTTCTTACTTTTTACATAGATAAGATTAAAAGGTTCATGAACTGGAAAAGAAGAAAAAAAGGTGTGCACATGAGTTTAATGAGGAAAAGGCCTCTAACATTGCATGTGTTTCATGTCTTTTTTTTAACATCACTGAGGGACTACCTTCTTGAGAAAACTAAATACAAATCTGGTGTTACTCTCCTGCTGGAGGCACAAACTATTTCTTTATCCTAGAAAAGGTACCTGTTCCCATGAAAATTAATATGATTAGCCTGAAGACATAGTGAAAAATGACAACCACTTTCTTATGTTACTAAGATCATCTTTTTCTGTCTATTCAGAAAAACAAAGGTTTCAATAATTCAGAATTATAATCCACTAGTGATAAAAACAAATTAATCACTATTATGGTTAAATATACAATATTAGGGCCCACTGAGAGCCATCCCAGTAACCCGACCACCGCTGGTCTTCACTGGACCGCCATGAACCACACTGTCCAACCTTCTTCTCTCCTATCAACAGCGGCCAGCCCCCCAACTATGAGATGCTCAAGGACGAGCACAAGGTGGCTGTGCTGGGGGCGGCCTACAACCCTGCTCCTCCGACGTCCACCGTGATCCACATCCGCAAAGAGACCTCTGTGCCCGACCATGTTGTCTGGTCCCTGTTCAACACTCTCTTCATGAACCCCTGCTGCCTGGGCTTCATAGCATTCGCTTACTCCGTGAAGTCTAGGCACAGGAAGATGGTTGGCGACCTGACTGGCGCCCAGGCCTATGCCTCCACCGCCAAGTGCCTGAACATCTGGGCCCTGATTTTGGGCATCCTCATGACCATTCTGCTCATCATCATCCCAGTGTTGATCTTCCAAGTCTATCAATAGATCAGGAGGCATCATTGAGGCCAGGAGCTCTGCCCATGACCTGTATCCCATGTACTCCACCTTCCATTCCTCGCCCTGCCCCAGAGCCGAGTCCTGTGTCAGCCCTTTATCCTCACACACTTTTCTACAACGGCATTCAATAAAGTGCACGTGTTTCTGGTAATAAATAAATAAATAAATAAAAATATACAGTATTACACACTTACCCTTATATGATGTCCACATTTCCAAAAATATTCAGTTGCATCCTCCTCTTTGCTCACTCGTGTTTAAGTTTTTCATATAGCAAATTAAAAGGGAAAGATACAGGAAAAGAGAGAAAGAGGGAGTGCGAGCAAGTGAGCTAATCAAATGAAAAACTGTTGGATAAGTTTCTGCTATCCTAGATGATGTAATAAAACCTGGAGATGAGTCACAGGGCTTAGGTTTAACCTATTTCCTTCATACGTGATATAATTGTTGGTGTTTTTTTTTTTTTTTTTTTTTTTTTTTACCAATTTTTGCCCAGTAGCATAGACGAAAAGAGTAAAGAAAGTGGTGACTCCTGAATCTCAGTAGAGTACTGGCACCACTTCCCTATGAATTACTAAAAAAGAATGAGAAGAGAATCAGAGAGAAGGTATAAATTTGAAATTTTGCCCTTTATGTCATGGTGATGTGACAACTAATATCTCTGCACAAATCAGCATCTGAGACTTTAAGTAAACAGACCAATATCTTTATGGGAAGGAGAGGAAAAACATTTTTCCTGCTTAGTCAAATGACAAATAAATGTAGCTAATTTATAATTCATCCATGATACAAATTTACAGACCTTTGGCTCTGAAAAAATGTGCTTTTTACATTTCCATAGTGATAGTTAACCTCAGAACACTCTATGATGGTAATGTGATATTTTTTGAGAAATGTAACATGAAAAATACATTTTTTTGGTCAATAGTCTTCAAAGATAGTATTCTTTACCTAATAGTACTGCTTCTTTTTGCTTGTATCTTGGCCTTGGAGCATCAGAATTTATGTAAAATTGTCACGTTTCACCATTACCTTCATTTGTGCTTAAGTGCACACACACACACACATTCACGAAAGATTGTGTTAATTTTCTTGCCAAAGTAAGAATGACATCTTTGTTGAATTTTTCTTTATAAAGTTAAAATTGCATTGCAATAGATACTGTTCCTAAATATGGCTTGCATTTTTCCAAGGGTCTTTTCTTTCAATTAAGGAAACATTGCTATAAGATGAAAATATAAGACGCCCAGCCTAAAATCATGTATTTACATTATATATGCTTTATGTATCTCCAAACTTTTTAGTTATTAAAAAATTAATGTTCTTTTACATAGCAAATGAACACCGAGATATTCATAGGAACATTATTTAGATTAGCTAAGCAAACTTCTGAAAGAAAATTGAAAACCATGTTAATGTATAATCATGGAAAATTGATTAAATGATGCAATTTGTGGCTTATTCATAAACAGGCTCATAAAGTCATTTTAAAATATATTTAAAATGTTATTATTAGAACTGTTTACACTTTATATTAAGTTAAAAATTAGGATACCAAATTATATGTGCAAAATACTCTCGGTCATGTAAAATATTGTGCATATAGACAGAAATTTGCCAAAAGTCATTTAGTTGAGGTCACTGAGTGTGGTTGTTTAGATGGATTTAATTTTTAAAATACATTTTTTCAGCATTTTGTAATGTGCATATTTTGTTCTCATAATCAACTCTTTCTAAACTGCATCTTTTAAGCATATTTTAAAAAGCAATTTAACTGTACAGTTTTTACAAAATGTTACAAGTTAAATGATTAAGCACTTATAATTTTGAGAAGTTTGTACTGTAGAACCCTCTGATAATTTTGTCAAATTCAGCTCTGTATTAGCAGAAAAGGGTGAAAGTGCAAAAACTTTCATAAGGATGATTTTAATTTCTACGACATTTTATGCTATGTTCTGACATGTTGTATTTCAGTCTTACATTTTGATGAAACACCCTGTTGTTCTTTGCTTTTTCATCTAATCTCACCAGAAAAATAAAAAATAGTATAGCCTCTTTTTTTTAAATCACACTTGATGTATATATTTGTCAGATGTAGAATTGTAAGTGCTTTAATTCTCTCCTATTAACCACTCTGAAATCCACTGCATCCAGGAATTAGGTTCAGTTAATAGCCTGCTGACACCTAAGGTAAAATTCAGTCATTGTGTATGCACGTCAAAATCTATTAAAGCAATTGAATGAAGAGCTTACACTACAAAGCTTAATTAAACACATAGATTTTCACCTAGCTTATTTTAAAAGTATGACTTTATCTAAATGATGGAAAAAGAGTTTCCATTGAAATTATCTTTTACATTATCTCCAATACATATTAGAGAATTTTCCTGTGGTCTGCAGCTATACCATTTATTATATTGATGCTTATGAAAATATTCTTTTTTTAACTATATTTACCTTACATTTGGGTTGAAATTCATGGTAATTTGAAACATTACAAATAACTGTAAATGACTCTCTTTTGCCAAGTACTTAACAACATTTTTATGAATACAGAAATGAGCTTTGATACTGAGAAAATTCAACTTCGAAAGGTAGTTTAGGTAATTTGTTTCACTGATGTCTCATGACAACCATTATGAGTACTCAGCATAATCAAGTTCCTGTTTTATAGTATAGCCATGAAAAAGTCAATAGAAAATTGAGATTAAACAAATTTTGGGGCAGTGCTTACTTTCATGTGCTAGTCTGTTAGTAAACGTTTATTTCATGAATATGCATTGTGTGCATACTACATACCATTGTAGGTGCTAGCTGAAGTAATCTAAAGTACACAATGGTTCTGCCCTCCCAGTGTTTATCACTGAATGCCAGTGACAGGCAAGAAAGTCATTCGCCAACACTGAACTAAATTTAATGACGAAGGAACTATAGGCTTTTATGTTAACACATCAGGGGAGATCTTGGCATAGACTTTATGAAAATGGAAAGGTATCCTTGAGGACATTATGTCTATTTTTAATCATACAGAATATATAAGCTTGGCCAATAGTTACGAATGGGAGGATGGAACAATAGTCAAAAAATTTCTGTCAGAGGAAAGAGCATATATAAAGAGAGAGAAAAGCATTTTATGGGATTCAAAACAGATAGAAATGGCCAAGATGCAGAGTGAAAGGGAAATAGTAAGAATTTAGTCATCATTTAAAAATATATTTTATATTGTATAATGTTTAAGTTATATAATATTTGAAAATTTAATATTTTAACATCTGCAAAGTTACTTTCCAAAATACACTATTCAAGTATCTAAATTTTTTGTTAAATGCTAGGCAAAATGCTGTACTACTTATTTTGCTTGTAAAATGATTGAAGTCAGGGAAGGTATCTCCCTGCCTTAGTCAGTTTGGGCTGCTAGAGCAGAATACCATAAATTAGGTGTTTTAAACGTCAACCATTTCTGTCTCACAGTTTTGGAGTCTGGGGGAGTCCAAAATCATGGTGTCAACAGTTTTAGTGCCTGGTGACATCATGTCTCCTGGTTTGCAGATGGCCTTCCTCTTGTATCTTCACATGTTGGAGAGCAGAAAGAGAGCAAGCTCTTTTTCTTCAAACAGAAGAAAAGAGACTTCAAACAGAAGTCTCTTTTTTAAAAAGGCACTGTATTAGATCATTCTTGCACTACTATTAAGAAATACATGAGACTAAGTAATTTATAAAGAAATAAGGTTTAATTGGCTCACGGTTTTGCAGGCTGTACAGGAAGCGTGATGCTAGAATCTGCTTAGCTTCTGAGAAGGCCTCAGGAAACTTACAATCATGGTGGAAGGCAAAAGAGGAGCTGGCACTTCGCATGGCCAGAGTAGGAGAGTGAGAGTGGGGAGGAGCCACAAACTTTTAAACAACCAAAGCTAGTGAGAATTCTATCAGGAGAACAGTTCTAGAGACATGGTGCTAAATCATTAGAAACTGCCCCCATGATCCAGTGACCTCACACTAGGCCCCACCTCCAGCACTAGTGATTACAATTCAACATAAGATTTGCGTGGGAACACAGATCTAAACCAGACCAGGCACCAATTTCATTCTTGAAGGCATCATCTTCACGATTTAATTATCTCCCAGTGAGCTGCCTTCAAATACCATAATCTTGGGTGTTAGGGTTTCAACATATAAATCTTCAGAGGATAATCTGAAAATTTCTCACAGTTTTGGAATCTGGGATGTCCAAAATCATGGTGTCAACAGTTTTAGTACCTGGTGACATCATGTCTCCTGGTCTGCAGATGGCCTTCCTCTTGTATCAGCCCATAATTCCTCCACTTGTCAAAGACAATTATGCCTAGTAAATATCAAAAACAGAGTTTGAAACCAGATTATCTGAGTAAACTGGTTATTATTTATTAAGATGTCCACTTCTGTCAAAAACAAAGCAAAACTAAACAAAACACACAGATAACTATTCATATTTAATTTATATTGAAAACTAAGTATCTTTGCTTTGATTTAAATTACCTAATCATAACACTAGAACGTTAAAGTTTTAACTCACTTTATTTTTATAACTGCTCCCAACTTGACTTTCAAAGCTGTAAATTCCCTGTGGAATTATAAAATTTATTTTTGCCAAGTTAAAGTCTTTAGTTGCTTCTAATTTAAATCACAGTGTCCTTTGGTCAACATAGAAATCCAAGTTTCATAAACTTTTCTTTTGCCTTCCTTATTTTCAGAGTGAAACCTAGGTTTACAAAGCTTACTTATAAACCTGACATCTGCAGCAATTTTTCTAAATTATACAGCATTACATTGGTCTGTTGGTTTGTGCTGTTGTGGAGTATAGTTTATTTTATTTGATGTTTTGTTGTCAAACCCTGACTCTACTTGACCCCATAGTTGACGAACGAGTTTCCATCATGACCTCTAGTATCCCTAATCACTAGGCCTGTAATTCTTTATTTTATTTTTATTAGATTTTTTTTTTATTTTTTGGTATGTGGCATCTCAATTACTCTTCCTAAAATTTTAAAAAGCTCCTTCTCATTTCTTGGACAACGGGCCTCTCTAAAACCACCCTCAACCCTATATAGGTAGACATTTCACTCCTTTCTTATTTCTGGAATATCATAAAGAACATGAATTTCTGCTAAATGGTTTACTGTATACCTTTCCTACCACCTGGCAAATGAGTTAAATTCACCCTGGACTTTGGATTCACCACAAATTACTCCAAATTCTGTTGTTTCCAAATCACTTCGGGAATAAGACCTGAGGAACTACAGAGACTGGAAAGTCCCTATTAGTGAATAAATTTTCTTTTTTTTTATTCCTTTGCTTAAATCTTAGTTCAAAGTTCAGAAATGGTACATATTTCCTGTCTGTTTGAAGTTTAAAAGACTTTTAAAAATAATCTTGGCCGGGTGCGGTGGCTCACGCCTATAATCCCAGCACTTTGGGAGGCCGAGGCGGGCGGATCAAGAGGTCAAGAGATGGAGACCATCCTGGCTAACACGGTGAAACTCCGTCTCTACTAAAAATAGAAAAAAAATTAGCTGGGCGAGGCGGCGGGCGCCTGTGGTTTCAGCTACTGGGGAGGCTGAGGCAGGAGAATGGCGAGAACCCGGGAGGCAGAGCTTGCAGTGAGCCGAGATTGCGCCACTGCACTCCAGCCTCGGCGACAGAGCGAGACTCCATCTGAAAAAAATAAATAAATAAATAATTTTTAAAAAATAATTTTATGCAATCAGGAACACATTCTCAATCTGTGTCTTAATCATATTCTACATTTTCCAGAGTTTGTGGTCTTGCTACTCCAAACCAATATTTCTAAAATTTAAAACACATTTTTTTTCTTTCTCAAGCATCTGGTTCTTTAAAATAGAAACACTAGCTTTTGTAGACTCTGTATTTGCAGATATTAAAAAAATCAACTCATATATTCAAGTGACTTTGTTCTGATTTGTATCTGACCAGCATCACAAAGAAATGAATACCAATGAATTATTAAGTGTAAAAATGAGAATAACGGTAAAAATGCAGAAATAAATATATATATATATATAACTTCATATAATGAATAGTAGCACAAGTTCAAAAATTTGTTTTTTTTCTATATGTTGATGACTAGTTAGATACATTACATTAGGCTATGCATATTTTTTAAACATTTTGCATAAAAAACAACTCAAATAAATAGACCGTTAGACCTAAATATGACCCAATAAAACTCAATGCTAAAAGTGGATAGGCAACATTTAGGTTAGAGTAAAAACGTAATGAAACCTAAATTAATAGTCAAAAACTGGAAAAACAATTAAAATTGAGTCTGTTTCATTTGCTGATAAATTTCTTTTATTTCTTTTTTTCTCTTTAAAATCCCTATATCGATTAAAGGCTGCTAGGAATTCTAGGAAGAGATGAAATATTCAACTAATAGGTCTGCATTTAAATGTTCTTTAATTATTAAGTCCATTTGCTTTATAACTTTCAGATACAATATAATTTGAGCTAGTGTGATTTTGGGTTTTAACTAACAGAAACCTAAGGGGTCTGAAACAGACCATTACTGGCAGGGATTCAGTGGTCTATCGGTATCAGAGTCAGTATCTCTGTAATGTTCATAGCCTGTCTTTGTCAGCTGTTACCTCATGGTTACAGAGTATTGTGTTCTAGAAGTCACATTTATATTCAAGGCAGAAAAAAAGCAGAAAGAGATCTTGTTCTAGGTATGGCTCAACTGTAATAATCAAAGGAGAAAGTTTCTAGAGCATCTTTCTTTCCAGCAGATTACTGCTTAAATTTAACAAAGTTTAGACCAGAACTAGGTCCCATGGCCATTTCTAGCTGCTATCATGGTGGGAAAAATAGAAACATTATTGTCATAATGGACCTAATTTTATCATAATCCCCTGCTTGGGGCTAGAAACATTTTGTCACGGTTCTGTTAAACTAAAAATTAGGGGAGAATGGGCATGAAGCCAAAAACAGAGTCTGACACAAGACTATCAAGACTATCATTTGATTCTGACTGTAAATTTGAAATAAAATTTCTCTTCTAATTATATAAATTGATGTGTTATGTCCTGTTATATAAATGAGAATGATATGATTTGGCTGTGTCCCCACCCAAATTTCATCTTGAACTGTAGCTCCCATAATTCCCACGTGTTGTGGGAGGGATCCGGTGAGAGATAATTGAATCATGAGGGTGGTTTCCCCCACACTATTCTCGGGGTAGTGAATAAGTCTCACGAGATCTGATGGTTTTGTAAGGGAAAACCCCTTTTGCTTGGCCTGCATTCTCTCTTGTCTGCTGCCATTTAAGGTATGAGTTTCGCCTTCTGCCATGACTGTGAGGCCTCCCCATCTATGTGGAATTGTGAGTCCTTTCTCTTTTTCTTTATAAATTACCCAGTCTCAGCTATGCCTTTATCAGCAGCATAAGAACAGACTAATACAGTAAATTGGTACCAGGCTATGGGGCACAAGCTGTAAAGATGTCTGAAAATGTAGAAGCAACTTTGGAACTGGGTAACATGCAGAGGTTTGAACAGTTTGGAGGGCCCTGAGAAAGGAAAAAATGATGTGGGAAAGTTTGGACTTCCTAGAGTCTTGGAGAGCTCAGAAGATAGAAAGATGTAAGAAAATTTGCAACTTCCTTGAGATTTGTTGAACGGCTTTGATCAAAATGCTGATAATGATATGGACAATGAAATCCAGGCTGCAGTGGTGTCAGGTGGAGGCAAGGAATTTGTTGGGAACTGGAGTAAAAGTGACACTTGCTATATTTTAGCAAAGAGACTGGTGATATTTTGCCCCTGCCCTAGAGATATGTGGAACTTTGAACTTGAGATAGATGATTTGGGGTATCCAGTGGAAGAAATTTCTAAGCAGCAAAGCATTCAAGAGGAAACAAAGTATAAATGTTTGGAAAATTTGCAGCCTAAAGATGCGATAGAAAGAAAAAACCCATTTACTGAGGAGAAATTCAAACTGGCCATGGAGATTTGCATAAGTAATGAGGAGCCAAATATTAATCACCAAGACAATGGGGAAAATGTCTCTAGAGCATGTCAGGAGTCTTCAAGGCAGCCCCTCCCATCACATGCTCAGAGGCCTAAGAAGAAAAAATGGTTTCTTGGTCTGGGCCCAGGGCCCCCTGCTATGTGCAGCTTAGGGACTTGGTGCCCTGCATCCCAGATGCTCCAGCCATGGCTAAAAGGGGCCAAGGTACAGCTTGGACCATGGCTTCAGAGGGTGCAAGCCCCAAGCCTTGGCAGCTTCCACGTAGTGTTGAGCTTGAGAGTGAACAGAAGTCAAAAATTGAGGTTTGGGAACTTCCATGTAGATTTCAGAGGATGTATGGAAATGCCTGGATACCTGGGCAGAAGTTTGCTGCAGGAGCGTGGCCCTTATTGAGCACCTCTTCTAGAGCAGTGCGGAAGGGAAATGTGGGGTTGGAGCCCCGACACAGAGTCCCTACTGGGGCATTGCCCAGTGGAGCTCTGAGAAGAAGGCCACCATCCTCTAGGCCCCAGAAAACGGTAGATCCACCAACATCTGGCACCGTGCACCTAGATAAACCACAGACACTCAATGCCAGCCCATGAAATCAGCCAGAAGAAGGGCTATACATTGTCAAGGCACAGGGGCGGAGCTTCCCAAAGCTGTAGGAGCCCACCTCTTGTATCAGTGCACCCTGGATGTGAGACATGGAGTCAATGGAGATCATTTAGGAGTTTTAAGATTTGACTGCGCCACTGCGTTTTGGACTTGCAGGGGGCCTTTAACCTTTTCATCTTGGTGAATTTCTCCCATTTTGAATGAGTGTGTTTATTCAATGCCATTACCCCCAGTGTATCTAGGAAGTAACTAACTTACTTTTGATTTTACAGGCTCATCGGCAGAAAGGACTTCGCTTGTCTCAAATGAGTCTTTGGGTTGTGGACTATTGAGTTAATGCTGAAATGACTTAAAACTTTGGTGGACAGTTGGGAAGGCATGATTGGTTTTGAAATAAGAGGACATGAGATTCAGGAGAGGCTGGGGCAAAATGGTATGGTTTGGCTGTGTCCCCACCCAAATCTCATCTTGAATTATAGCTCCCATAATCCCCTTGTGTTGTGGGAGAGACCCGGTGGAAGATAATTGAATTATGGAGGTGGTTTCTCTCCTACAGCTCTTGTGGTAAGAGAGCTGATGGTTTTATAAGGGGAAACCCCTTTTGCTTGGCCTCTCATTCTCTCTTGTCTGCTGCCATGTAAGATGTGTGTTTCACCTTCCCCCATGATTGTGAGGCCTTCCCAGCCACGTGGAACTGTGAGTCCATTAAACCTCTTTTTCTTTATAAATTACCCATTCTCAGGTATGTCTTTATCAGCAGCCTGAGAATAAACTAATACAGAGAGATATAACATAAAGTCATATATATTTTTTGAAACATCAAATTCAGTGCCTAAGTATCACTTACTCAATCCAAAGAGTCCGTCTTTTTTACCTGTGGATGACAACTTAGAAACCCAGAAGTTTTAAAAATCAGCCAATGAGCCATATTTGCCACCAAAGATCCACTGGCATTAGCAAATGACACTACCATCTAAAACTGGCTTTCAAATAAAATAAAAACAGTGCTGTTCACTACAAGAAGTATTATAGTTTTCAATGCCTTGATTGTTACAGCAGCATATCCTGCAGTAGTAGCTGCAGTCTTTATGTGTGTTGTAGTAGAAGAACATAAGACACTCTTTAAGTGTTATCCTCAACCAGTGACATATCAAAACATAAACCATTCCAGTAACCCTATCATCAAATACAGAAGTAATTGTCTTATGCTAGTAAAGTTGTCCATGTTTTCAAGAACAGTGTTTTATAAAATGTTTTTGAAGGGCCACCTGCATTAAGAATTTAGAATTCAGTCACAGAATGTCTGTGTATGGAATTTTACGTTTTTAGTGAACACACCAGGGGATTATCATGCACTCTGAAATCAGAGAACCACTCTTTCAGAGTGTAGCAGATTAAATAGTGGCTGGACTTCAAAACGTGTGTTCAGGCAGAACCTTGACAAATGACATTATTTGAAGTAAGAAGAGTCTTTACAGATGCCATTAAGGTGAGGGTCTTGAGATGAGATATCCTGAGTTAGGATGTGCCTGGAATCCCATGGCCGGTGATTTTATAAGTGACAGAAAAGGAAAAGACAGACACAGAGAGAAGAAAGACATATGAAGATAGAGGCAGAGATTGAAGTTATCAAGTGTGTAAGCCAAGGAATGTCAAGAATTGCCAGGAGCCCTCAGAAGCTTGGATAAAATGATGAAACAGATTCTAAGAGAATATGTTTCTGTTGTTTTAAGCTGTGAAATCTGTAGCAATTTGTTATGGCATCCTTAGGTAGCTAATACATTTGGTAATGTTTGCTATCTTAAGTCATTGGCTTTTCAAACTTGAGCAATGGAATAACCTGCATAATTCATTGATTTCTTTTTCTTTCTTTCTTTCTTTTTTTTTTTTTTTGTTTTTTTAGACACAGTTTTGCTCTTGTTGCCCAGGCTGGTGTGCAATGGTGTGATCTTGGCTCACCACAACCCCTGCCTCCCAGGTTCAAGTGATTCTCCTGCTGCAGCCTCCCGAGTAGCTGGGGTTACAGACGTGCATGACCACGCCCGGCTAATTTTTTGTATTTTTAGTAGAGATGAGGTTTCTCCATGTTGGTCAGGCTGGTCTCAAACTCCTGACCTCAGGTGATCCTCCTGCCTCGGCCTCCCAAAGTGCTGGGATTACAGGCGTGAGCCACCAAGCCCAGCCGGGTTAATTTCTAAATTAGAAGCATCTCTGATGGACCCCTCATGGGACTACCTGAAGCCTCGAACTACATCACAGTTCAACTTCTCCCTTTTGTCAGTCTTCTATCCTAATGTCTTACTGGTACTGTTCCTGAGGGCATTCCTAAATATACCATGTGTGATTTTTGGAAGTTGGTAGCAGTCTGGTTTCTAGAAAGCAGACCCTAAAATGATACCTTACAGCTAAATCACCTACAGGCAAGCAGGAAATGAGGATCCCATCACAGGTGAAAGGTAGAGTACCATATCCCATTGGCTTGCTGTTGGACTACAATTATTAAATTTTCAACAATGCTGATGCAAAATGAGAAGGGCTACTGTGGAAAGGATTGAACTGGCAGATGTATTTTCTCAGACTTTGAAAGGTGGAGGAGGTGATTATTGTGAGACTATTTCCTGGGAAATAGTGAATGGCTTTGCTGATTGATCAGGACTTGGGAGAAGAAAGATTAAACACTTTGGGACAAGGAGGTCTGGTAAAGAGGCAAGCAGATGGAGTTATGAGAGAGATATGACTTTTATATGGTGCTGTATCCCTAATTAGGTAGACTACATATGTCTGGAATCAAGTTGTTCCAATTACAATAGCCCTTAGTAGCCTCACTTCAGTAACTTACCTAAATAATTTGAGCGTCCTGACCCTAAAACTGCAGTCCCAGATCTTGTGATTCTCAGAGGTTGAATATTTGCGGAAGGCTGACTAAACTTAACCTACGGCTGCCACGTGGCCCTTTGGGGTTCGTTGTGTATACGTCAAAGCCAATAAAATGAGGTATGCTGCCAAGAATAATTGTTGTTGGTAATCAGGAATAGGTAGGGTTGGTCTGATACAATAGAGGCAGAGAAGACAGTGTTTGCCAAATTAATCCCCTGGAGCATCTAGTTGACTTGCTCTGCCCAATTTTGATGGTATGTGAGCAAGCACAGCATCAAAGATCTCAGAAGGACATGAAAAATCAAAGGGCTCAAACCTCTCAGGTATGCAAATCTGGGTCACCTTGATAGGTAAGCTACCCAAATCAGCCAGGATTCTAGGCAACAATGAAACAAATTTAAAATATGTATCAGAAGGAGGCAAACAATAATTTAAAAAATAGTTGCAGCTGTGAAATTAGCTGTGGCTATATGAACTTATTTTTTCCCCATTAAACTTCTGCTTATAAGTTGTCCAGAAACAATACCAGCCAGAGTCTTGGAGAGTATGTTCCCAAGTAGAGTAAACATACCATGCAAAGCACATGGATTCTAACTAGTCAGGGGGTGGTATGCAGTGGATGCTGTAGCTTTGCCCTAGATTCACATTCAACCCTGGAAGGCAGCTCACAGGTGAGACTCTCAAGGAACTCCCTCATTGAAAGGCTTTTGTCATAGTTAAAACTTCTCTTAGGGCCAGCCCACTTCCCAAAATTGGTCCTCACAGAGGTTCAATGACCCAATCTTCTTGTCCCAATTTGGGATATCTCTGAAGTGCCATCAGCTAAGCTCTGTGTTGCAGGTGCATTGTAGTTCAGATTCTTCCTCTGCCTCATCCTGCTTCTCTCACTCATAGGTATTCTAGATAAGGCATAACAGAAATTATCAATGTGTACCTTTTAATTAAACAATGACTTTACTTAAGACCTGAATATCTTTTAAACTTTTTCTTTCCTGAAAATTTCTTATCCTTTTAAAAAGTATTTTCATTTACTCTCAGGTATACACATACCTAGTTTGAAGAAACTGATATACTCCACCAACTGTTCAAAGCTCTTTAAATTTTCAATCCTTATTATAACTCATTTTTTTGAGAAACAAGTCAATAGAACACTTATATTAAAGATAGAATTAGTCCTGAAAAATAATTTGTTCATGATTTTAGATGCTTTATCAGATGTGACAATTTATGTACTTGCCTATGCCTTCCATTAAATGTCAGACATTTTAATTTTATTCAGTTTACATCCACCTATCACAACACCCGCCTTCTAATAATTAGTCAATATCCATTCAAAAATTAATATATGAAAAAATATATACATAAGAAATATGCATGCTAATGAACAAGATTATGTTTGAAGTAAAATTACCAGTGAAAAAAATACAAATATGGTAAGATTCCAGGAACCTGTTTTTATAGTCCAAATTCTTTGTTCTTGCTTTTAGAGAAAGTGTAAGTTTGTTTCCAAATCAGGCATCAGGGTGATATTAAGTATGACTGGAATCTCACTAGGCAGATGTGCAGTCACTGTAAATACTGATAATGTTCCTGTTTAGTACAGAACGTTTATAATTTTTCATGTAATCAATGACAACCTGTGACAGATTTCTTCCAAATAAAGGTCAAATTTCATATTAGTCTGTCATAATTGATCTTTACACAAAAGTAGAAAAGTTCCAAGAATTTCTGTAGAAATATGTTTTAGTTCTATTTCTTTTTCAAATGCAGAATATTTTCTACATATAGTTTAAAAATTTGATGCTCTTATTCTTTCAACATCAAAGCAACACCTTCTCAAAATAAGTTATTTTTGTAAAAATAGTTCAGGGATGCCTTATAATTTATATGCTATTTTAATGAAGATGTCGAATGTTTTTGGAGAATTAGCATAACATGAATTAAGTCAGTCAACCCTGGAACTAAAGATGATAGTTATCTTCAGCATTGTAGTAAATGATTATAGATCATCTGGGGCAATTGTTTTCAACAAGAGGTAATTTTTCCCTCAAGGGAAATTTTGACAATGTCTAGAGACATAGTTCGCTTGTTATGACTAGGAGGATGCTATTAACATTTAGTGAGTGGAGGCCAGGGATCCTGCTAAACATCTCATAATGCACAGGAGAGGCCCCCAAAATAAAGAATTATTGAGCCTGAAATGGTAGCAGCATACTGACTGAGAAGCCCTAATCTAAAATAATCTCAGTATTTTAGGCAACATTCGGATACACTTTCTGGAGAAACATTTTAGTTTTCAAATGCTTCAAAGATGGATTCTACAACTTCAGAAACCAGAATGTTATTATATTGCCTTCTTAATAACAAAGAATTTGGGCAGTACATAAATTCTCCATAATTGTTTTAGAAAAGAGTTTAATTGAAATGAGTTTATGATTTCAGAGTTATTTAAATACGTTATTTATTTTGAGAAGAAAAATAAATGTAAGCATAAATATAAACGTAAATGATCTAGCTGGTAATTTGGGAAACTATTTTTGTTTTGTCTTCTGATAATTTATGCAGATTTAAAAAGACATCACCTGCCCAGATCTTTTCAACCTGTAAAAACAGAGAAAACTGGCATTTCTAGGGCATGTTTAATCTTATCATTGACTGTTTTCTTTAAAATTAATATTGTAACTAAATTCTACTGTTCCTATGTTAGGCTCACTTACTTTATACTTCTATTCATTTCTTGTCTGGCCTATATTCAGATTTTTCAAATAATTTATAGAATTGTTATTTTATTTTACTAATTTGCTATGTATACATTATTATTTTTAAAGTTATTTTAGATATTAAACCATTTAATTTTTACTCATTGTCACTTAATATACATTATTATTTTTATTAATTTTGATAAAAAGAGAACAATGTACTCCATTTTCTCCTTCTCTTATTTTGAGTCATTGTTCCAAATAGTTTTAAAGCCACAAAAGTACTACTATTATTTTTTACCTTTACTTACTTTCTCACTATTCATTTATATATTCTCTTTTTATTTTCTTTCTCATTCTTCCTGCAGTTCTGTTTGTTTCCATTTGGGGTCATTTTTCTTCAGTCTTAACTTCCTTTTGATTCATTTAATTTCAGGTTATCTTGTAGCAAATGCTGTTAGATTTTTGTCTGAAACACTTTATTATTGTAGCTTCAATTTTAAGAATATTTCCTTGGGCATAGAATTCTAGATAGGTATTTATTTCCTTTTATTATTTAAAGAATACCATTCCGTTGTCATTAGGGCCATAATTTGTATAGAACAAATTTCTGGTGACTTAAAATCACTCCTCTGAAATTAATGTACAACGTTTTCTGGCTACTTATAAGATTTTCTGTCTCTTTTTTCTAATTTCATTTTAGGTTCAGATGATACTTTTTTTTTTTTTTTAGACGGAGTTTCGTTCTTGTCACCCAGGTTCAAGTGCAATGGCTCGATCTTGGCTCACTGCAACTTCCGCCTCAAGGGTTCAATTGATTTGCCTGCCTCACCCTCCCGAGTAGCTGGGATTATAGGTGCCCTCCACCATGCCCAGCTAATTTTTGTATTTTTAGTAGAAATGGGGTATCACCATGTTGGCCAGGCTGGTCTCGAACTCCTGACCTCAGGTAATCCACCCACCTCAGCCTCCCAAAGTGTTGGGACTACAGGCGTGAGCCACCACACCCCGCCCAGGTGATACTTTTACAGATTTGTTACACGGGTAAATTGTGTGTCACTGAGCCTTGATGTGTGAAGGATCCCATCACCAAGGTAGTGAGCATAGTATCTGATAGGTAGCTTTCCAACCCACACCATCCTCATATCCTCCTCCTTCAAGCAGTCCCCAGTGTCTTGTATCCATCTTTGTGGTGTCCATGTATATTTAATGGCTTCTCCATTAGTTCACTTAGGATAATAGCCTCCAGCTGCATCCATGTTGCTGCAGAGAACATGATTTTATTCATTTTTCTGGCTGCATACTATTCCGTTGTGAATATGTACCACATTATTTTGAATCCACAGTTGATGGGTATATTCGTTGATATCCCTTTGGTATTTTGATTAGTGCTGTGATGAAGATATGATTACATGTGTCTGTTTGGTAGAACAATTTATTTTCCTTTGGGTATATACACAATATTGGGATTGCTGGGTTGAATTGTAGTTCTGTTTTAAGTTCTTTGAGAAATCTTCAAACTCCTTTTCACAGCAGCTAAACTAATTTACATTCCTACCAGCAGCATATAAAGTATTCCTTCTTCTCTGTAACCTTGCCAACATCTGTTGTTTTTTGACTGTTTAATAATGGCCATTCTCTGGCCATATGCAGAAATCAGAAACTGGACCCCTTCCTTGCACTTTGTACAAAAATTAACTCAAGATGGATTAAACACTTAAATGTAAGACCTAAAACAATAAAAACCCTAGAAGAAAATGTAGGCAATACCCTTAAGGACATAGGCATGGGCAAAGACTTCATGACTAAAACACTAAAAACAATGGCAGCAAAAGCCAAAATAGACAAATGGGATCTAATTAAACTAAAGAGCTTCTGCACAGCAAAAGAGACTATCGTCAGAGTGAACAGGCAACCAACAGAATGGGAGAAAATTTTTGCAAGCTACCCATCTGACAAAGGTCTAATAGCCAGAATCTATAAGGAACTTAGACAAATTTACAAGAAAAAAAATCAAAAAGTGGACAAAGGATATAAATAGACACCACTCAAAAGAAGACATTTATGCAGCCAACAAACACAAATAAAAGCTCATCATCACTGGTCATTACAGAAATGCAAAAATCAAAACCATAATTAGATAACACCTCACTCCAGTTAGAATGGCAATTATTTGACCTGCCCTAAAAGAGCTCCTGAAGGAAGCACTAAACATGGAAAGGAACAACCAGTAACACCCACTGCAAAAACATGCCAAATTGTAAAGACCATCAAGGCTAGGAAGAAACTGCCTCAACTAACGAGCAAAATAACCAGCTAACATCATAATGACGGATCAAATTCACACATAACAATACCAACCTTAAACGTAAATGGGCTAAATGCTCCAATTAAAAGACACAGACTGGAGAATTGGATAAAGAGTCAAGACCCATCAGTGTGCTGTATTCAGGAAATCCATTTCACGTGCAGAGACACAAATAGGCTCAAAATAAAGGGATGGAGGAAGATCTACCAAGCAAATGGAAAACAAAAAAAGGCAGGGGTTGCAATCCAAGTCTCTGATAAAACAGACTTTAAACTAACAAAGATCAAAAGAGACAAAGAAGGCCATTACATAATGGTAAAGAGATCAATTCAACAAGAAGAGCTAACTATCCTAAATATATATGCACCCAATACAGGAGCACCCAGATTCAAAAAGCAAGTCCTTAGTGACCTACAAAGAGACTTAGACTCCCACAAAATAATAATGGGAGACTTTAACACCCCACTGTCAACATTAGACAGATCAGCGAGACAGAAAGTTAACAAGGATATCCAGGAATTGAACTCAGCTCTGCACCAAGCGGACCTAAGAGACATCTACAGAACTCTCCACCCCAAATCAACAGAATATACGTTCTTTTCAGCACCACACCACATCTATTCCAAAATTGACCACATACTTGGAAGTAAAGCACTCCTCAGCAAATGTAAAAGAATAGAAATTATAACAAACTGTCTCTCGGACCACAGTGCAATCAAACTAGAACTCAGGATTAAGAAACTCACTCAAAACTGCTCAACTACATGGAAACTGAACAACCTGCTCCTGAACGACTACTGGGTACATAACAAAATGAAGGCAGAAATAAAGATGTTCTTTGAAACCAACGAGAACAAAGACACAACACACCAGAATCTCTGGGATACATACAAAGCAGTGTGTAGAGGGAAATTTATAGCACTAAATGCCCACAAGAGAAAGCAGGAAAGATCTAAAATTGACTCCCTAACATCACAATTAAAAGAACTAGAGAAGCAAGAGCAAACACATTCAAAAGCTAGCAGAAGGCAAGAAATAACTAAGATCAGAGCAGAACTGAAGGAAATAGAGACACAAAAACCCTTCAAAAAATCAATGAATCCAGGAGCTGGTTTTTTGAAAAGATCAACAAAATTGATAGACCACTAGCAAGAATAATAAATAAGAAAAGAGAGAAGAATCAAATAGTCGCAATAAAAAATGACAAAGGGGATATCACCACCGATCCCACAGATATACAAACTACCATCAGAGAATACTACAAACACCTCTACGCAAATAAACTAGAAAATCTAGAAGAAATGCATAAATTCCTCCACACATACACTCTCCCAAGACTAAACCAGGAAGAAGTTGAATCTCTGAATAGACCAATAACAGGCTCTGAAATTGAGGCAATAATTAATAGCTTACCAACCAAAAAAATCCAGGATCAGATGGATTCACAGCCGAATTCCACCAGAGGCACAAGGAGGAGCTGTTAGCATTCCTTCTGAAACTATTCCAATCAATAGAAAAAGAGGGGAATCCTCCCTAACTCATTTTATGAGGCCAGCATCATCCTGATACCAAAGCCTGGCAGAGACATAACAAAAAAAGAGAATTTTAGATCAATATCCTTGATGAACATTGATGCAAAAATCTTCAATAAAATACTGGCAAACTGAATCCAGCAACACATCAAAAAGCTTATCCGCCATGATCAAGTGGGCTTCATCCCTGGGAGGCAACGCTGGTTCAACATATGCAAATCAATAAATGTAATCCAGCATATAAACACAACCAATGACAAAAACCACATGATTATCTCAATCGATGCAGAAAAGGCCTTTGACAAAATTCAACAACCCTTCATGCTAAAAACTCTCAATAAATTAGGTATTGATAGGATATATCTCAAAATAATAAGAGCTATCTATGACAGACCCACAGCCAATATCATACTGAATGGACAAAAACTGGAGGCATTCCCTTTGAAAACTGGCACAAGACAGGGATGCCCTCTCTCACCACTCCTATTCAACATAGTGTTGGAAGTTCTGGCCAGGGCAATCAGGCAGGAGAAGGAAATAAAGGGCATTCAATTAGGAAAAGAGGAAGTCAAATTGTCCCTGTTTGCAGATGACATGATTGGATATCTAGAAAACCCCATTGTCTCAGCCCCAAATCTCCTTAAGCTGATAAGCAACTTCAGCAAAGTCTCAGGATTCAAAATCAATGTGCAAAAATCACAAGCATTCTTATACACCAATAACAGACAGAGAGCCAAATCATGAGTGAACTCCCATTCACAATTGCTTCAAAGAGAATAAAATACCTAGGAATCCAACTTACAAGGGATGTGAAGGACCTCTTCAAGGAGAACTACAAACCACTGCTCAATGAAGTAAAAGAGGATACAAACAAATGGAAGAATATTCCATGCTCATGGGCAGGAAGAATCAATATCATGAAAATGGCCATACTGCCCAAGGTAATTTATGGATTCAATGCCATCCCCATCAAGCTACCAATGGCTTTCTTCACAGAATTGGAAAAAACTACTTTAAAGTTCATATGGAACCAAAAAAGAGCCCGCATTGCCAAGTCAATCCTAAGCCAAAAGTACAAAGCTGGAGGCATCACGTTACCTGACTGCAAACTATACTACAAGGCTACAGTAACCAAAACAGCATGGTACTGGTACCAAAACAGAGATATAGACCAATGGAACAGATAAGAGCCCTCGGAAATAATGCCACTTATCTACAACTATCTGATCTTTGAAAAACATAACAAAAGCAAGCAATGGGGAAAGGATTCCCTGTTTAATAAATGGTCCTGGGAAAACTGGCTAGCCATATGTAGAAAGCTGAAACTGGATCATTTCCTTACACCTTATACAAAAATTAATTCAAGATGGATTAAAGACTTAAATGTTAGACCTAAAATCATAAAAACCCTAGAAGAAAACCTAGACAATACCATTCAGGACATGGGCATGGGCAAGGACTTCATGTCTAAAACACCAAAAGCAATGGCAACAAAAGTCAAAATTGACAAATGGGATCTAATTAAACTAAAGAGCTTCTGCACAGCAAAAGAAACTACCATCAGAGTGAACAGGCAACCTACAGAATGGGAGAAAATTTTTGCAACCTACTCATCTGACAAACGGCTAATAATCCAGAATCTACAATGAACTCAAACAAATTTACAAGAAAAAATCAAACAACCCCATCAAAAAGTTGGCAAAGGATATGAACAGACACTTCTCAAAAGAAGACATTTATGCAGCCAAAAAACACATGAAAAAATGCTCATCATCACTGGCCATCAGAGAAATGCAAATCAAAACCACAATGAGATATCATCTCACACCAGTTAGAATGGCAATCATTAAAAAGTCAGGAAACAACAGGTGCTGGAGAGGATGTGGAGAAATAGGAACACTTTTACACTGTGGGTGGGACTGTAAACTAGTTCAACCATTGTGGAAGTCAGTGTGGCAATTCCTCAGGGATCTAGAACTAGAAATACCATTTGACCCAGCCATCCCATTACTGGGTGTATACCCAAAGGATTATAAATCATACTGCTATAAAGACACATGCACACGTATGTTTATTGCAGCACTATTCACAATAGCAAAGACTTGGAACCAACCCAAATGTCCAACAATGATAGACTGGATTAAGAAAATGTGGCACATATACACCATGGAATACTATGCAGCCATAAAAAAGGATGAGTTCATGTCCTTTGTAGGGACATGGATGAAGATGGAAACCATCATTCTCAGCAAACTATCGCAAGGTCAAAAAACCAAATACCACATGTTCTCACTCATAGGTGGGAACTGAACAATAAGAACACTTGGACACAGGAAGGGGAACATCACATACTCGGGCCTGTTGTGGGGTGGGGGGAGGGGGGAAGGATAGCATTAGGAGATATACCTAATGTAAATGACGAGTTCATGGGTGCAGCACACCAACATGGTACATGTATACATATGTAACAAACCTGCACGTTGTGCACATGTACCCTAAAACTTAAAGTATAATAATAATAACATTTTTTTAAAAAAAGAAAAGAAAGTATTGACTGCCAATGGCTCACAACTGTCCCTTTTCTAGGGAATCTATATTTTTTGGAAGAGAACAGCAGCTTTAATGTTTCTATCTTGGACTGTGAGCTGGAAACCATTTATTAAGGGTAGTATACAATAAAGTAGAAGGAAGCTCTTAAAAAAAAGTCAGGAAACAACAAATGTTGGCAAGGCTCTGGAGAAATAGGAATGCTTTTACACTGTTGGTGGGAGTGTAAATTAGTTCAAACATTGTGGATGACAGTGTGGCAATTCCTCAAGGATCTAGAACCAGAAATACCATTTGACCCAGCAATCCTATTAATGGGTATATACACAAAGGATTACAAATCATTCTACTATAAAGACACATGCACATGGTATGTGTATTGCAACACTATTTACAATAGCAAAGACTTGGAGCCAACCCAAATGCCCATCAATGATAGACTGGATAAAGAAAATGTGGCACATACACAACATGGAATACTAAGCAGATGTAAAAAAGAATGAATTCATGTACTCTGCAGGGACATGGAAATGCTGGAAGCCATCATCCTCAGCAAACTAACACAGGAACAGAAAACCATACACCACATATTCTCACTTATAAGTGGGAGTTGAACAATGAGAACACATGGATACAGGGAGGCAAACATCACACACTGGGGCCTGTTTGGGGGGTGGGAGGAAAGAGGAGGGAGAGCATTAAGACAAGCACCTAATGGACATGGGGCTTAAAACCTAGATGACAGGTTGATAGGTGCAGCAAACAACCATGGTACATGTATACCTATGTAACAAACCTGCACATTCTGCACATGTATCCCAGAACTTAAAGTAAGAAATAATAATAGCCATTCTGATTAGTGATTAGTGGTGTTGAGCAGTCTTTTTTGTTTGTTTGTTTTTTGTTTTGAGACAGGGTCTCTCTCTTTCATCCAGGCTGGAGTGCTTTAGTGTGATCATGGCTCACCACAGCCTCCATCTCCTGGGCTAAAGCAATCCTCCCACCTTAGCCTCCTAAGTAGCTGACACTAGAGGAGTGCACCACCATACCTGGCTAATTTTAAAATTTTCTTTACAGAGATGGGGTTTCCTTCTGTTGCCATGCTGATCTCAAACTCCTGAGGTCAAAGGACCCTCCTGCCTCAGCTTCCCAAATTGCTGGGATTATAGGTAGAAGCCACGGTGCCTGCCATATGTTTTCTTTTGAGAAGTGTCTGTTCACGTTCAAGATTCTGGATATTAGACCATTATGTAGATTGTGTGTTTACTCTGTTGACTTTTTTTTTCCTGGGCAGAAGCTCTTTAATTTAATTAGGTCCCACCTGTCAATTTTTGTTTTTGTTGCAAATGATTTCGAGGACTTAGTCATAAATTATTTTCCAAAACCAATGTCCAATACATCCTTGATGCTTAGTAGTCTTACTATTGTATTTGTAGATGTTGCTTTGCTTGAGGGTTGCAAAACTTTTTGGATATGTAACCTGAGGTCTTGAATCAACGTTTTGAATCTTTTCAGCCTTTCTTTTTTTTTTTTTTACTCTATTTTATCCCTGTATTCCGTTGCCCTCCTAGCACCTCAACTGAAATTATGTTAGACCTTTTCACAATGTCCCATCTATCTTTAAGTTGTTTATATGTTTGTCATTTTTTTCCATGTATTTAAGTGTGGATATACTCTTTAAATACATTCTGTTTGTTTATTTTCCAGTTTACTAATCGTGTATTCTGCTGTTGCTAATGTTTCATTAAATCCATATAACAATTCTTAACGTCAAATACTACATTTTTAAATTTAGAATGTCACCTTTTTACAGACCTTAACAATCTCATAAAATTCTCCATCTTTTAATTAAATATACCATTTTGTTATTTGTTTATACAAATAATTTGGCCTTATTCTTTTATGTCACATGTAATAATGGTTTTATTGAATACAACATTATGTATTAAAATACAGATGCTCTAGTTAATGACATCTTTTTCCAGAGTGTAGGAAAATGTGATGGTAGCTAATTACCTTAAATCAATAAAATTCTATGTTCAATAGGGGCTAGAATATTTCTCTGGTAAGACTTAGTCTACTTTTTGTTTACTCATGCCAGTCCTTTCTTTTTTTCTTTCTTTTTTTATTTTTATTTTTTTATTTTATATACATATATATATTTTATTATACTTTAAGTTCTAGGTTACATGTGCACAAGGTCTAGCTTTGTTACATATGTATACATGTGCCATGTTGGTGTGCTGCACCCATGAACTCGTCATTTACATTAGGTATATCTCCTAATGCTATCCTTCCCCCCTCCCCCCACCCCACAACAGGCCCGAGTATGTGATGTTCCCCTTCCTGTGTCCAAGTGTTCTCATTGTTCAGTTCCCACCTATGAGTGAGAACATGTGGTATTTGGTTTTTTGACCTTGCGATAGTTTGCTGAGAATGATGGTTTCCGTCTTCATCCATGTCCCTACAAAGGACATGAACTCATCCTTTTTTATGGCTGCATAGTATTCCATGGTGTATATGTGCCACATTTTCTTAATCCAGTCTATCATTGTTGGACATTTGGGTTGGTTCCAAGTCTTTGCTATTGTGAATAGTGCCACAATAAACATACGTGTGCATGTGTCTTTATAGCAGCATGATTTATAATCCTTTGGGTATATACCCAGTAATGGGATGGCTGGGTCAAATGGTATTTCTAGTTCTAGATCCCTGAGGAATCGCCACACTGTCTTCCATAATAGTTGAACTAGTTTACAGTCCCACCCACAGTGTAAAAGTGTTCCTATTTCTCCACATGTTCTCCAGCACCTGATGTTCCCTGAGTTTTTAATGATCGCCATTCTAACTGGTGTGAGATGGTATCTCATTGTGGTTTTGATTTGCATTTCTCTGATGGCCAGTGATGATGAGCATTTTTTCAATAAAATACTGGCAAACCGAATCCAGCAGCACATCAAAAAGCTTATCCACCATGATCAAGTGGGCTTCATCCCTGGGATGCAAGGTTGGTTCAACATATGCAAATCAATAAACGTAATCCAGCATATAAACAGAACCAAAGACAAAAACCACGTGATTATCTCAATCAATGCAGAAAAGGCCTTTGACAAAATTCAACAGCCCTTCATGCTAAAAACTCTCAATAAATTAGGTATTGATGGGACGTATCTCAAAACAATAAGAGCTATTTTTTTTTAATAGAGAGCCTGATAATTTCACTGCAATTCTTTGTTCCGGGGAAAGGTAAGAAGGAGCAAACTATCTACTCTTTGCCTCCCAGGGATTTAGAAAATTATGCTCTACTTTTAGAAGAGCTTACTCGGGTGTATAGATTTTTATTTTCCCCATAATAAAAGTAACATTGGGATAGTTGATTACATCAGCTAAATCAGAAACTTGTATTTGTAAAAGTTTGGGTGACAGTTCTTGAAAGACTCTCATTCATGTGTAAAAATAGGCCAGTTCCTATTGAGTTAAATTTGGCAATATAACATAAAATTACTTACGCAATATGATTTGACCCAGAAATGCAACTTTTAAAAACTTACCCTGAAGATATATTTCAAACACAAAGTAATATATATGCAGATGACTATTCTTTGCTTGTAGATGAAAGTTTTTTAAAGTAAAAAATAATAGAAACTACCCAAATTTCCAATATAAGATTTTTTTATTTTATGATACATACACAAAATGTAGTACTATTAAGGTGTAAGAGAATGAAGAAAGTCTATGGACCAATATGGAATAACTTCAGGTGATATTATTCAATGAAAAGATATAAGGACAAAAATGCATATAAAGAATGCTACTTTTTATGTAGGTAAGAAAAAACAGGAAAATGGAAAGTTGCATGCAAGTAGATAATGGGATGGGAAGGATATGTCAGAGACTCTATATATTTGTATAACTATATTTTTTGTAACTATATATTTTCCTGTAGTTTTTGGCTTTTGGAAGTTGTTAATGTATACATATTCCAATATATGAACAATAATGGGAAGATAAAGTAAAACTGAAAACAGTTATCAAACTGAAAGAAATAAATGAATTTCAAATGACTAACATGGCCACTTTGAAAAAACAAAAACAAAAGAAGCAAGGCAATCCAAGAACACAGAATTTGACTGTATGCCCTCATTTCTGAGTAGGATAAATTTGGTGGGGGAGTAATGAAAACGTTTCCTGAATTCTTTTCAGTGAACTTATATTTGGTAGTGATATGGTTGAATCCACTTAAAAATAAATTTATTTGTATTGTAGATTGAGAAAATGAGTAAATGTAATGAGATGTGGGGAGCCACAGTCCTCACTACAGAATATATGATACACAATATAGAAGGGGAAACATAAGAATAAGTCTCTGAGAAGACGTGTTGGAATTGAGTTTAATATCAGTTTGATACCATGTATATGTATTTTTGCGCATATATATTCATATGTATAAACAAAGAAACTTTCTATTTCTGTCCACAAAGTGAACTTAGGAAGAAAGAAAATCCAGTACCAATGGGCATAACTGGAACTCCAATCTTAGTTTCTCATAATATAATTTGTCACTTTCCCCTAAAAAGAACCAGAGTTACTTCTTGAAATGGCTGATTCTAGGCTGGGACAGTATAGACAAAAGATCATCCTGGGACATCTTGTTATAGCAGAAAGTGAGGAAGTACTCTAAAGGCTGATGGAGACTGTTGCAGTGCATGGGATGTAGCCTGAAGGAGCTCTAAGTAGCCAAAAATAAGACGATTTGAATACCAAAATAATGAAAGACACTAAGAGAGCACAGACCAATGAAAAACTAGAAACCCATGAGTCCATATTGGATATTAAACAAACAAATAAATGAGGAGAAGGGAGAACTCTTGCTTACAGTAGATTTGTGAAGGCCAATTTACAGAAGGAGTTCTGGACATGGAGAATCAACATTGCTGTAAAAACTGGTTCAGGTTAAAAGCAAAGGCTTATAAATATAGAAAGGAATTTGATGAGAAGTAGGCTTAATGAGATCTCTCTACATATTTCTTATTTGCCAGAGAAAAAAATTGCAGCTATACAGACAACACCTTGACTGAGTGATTAAAATTAATATTATTAGTAAAAGGCAGATGAACATAGTGTCTCTCCAGATGTGATAACCTGAGGAGGACTTAAGAGATCATATCTGTAATATCCTTGCCAGGAATTCACAACCTGTATGCAAGCAAGAGAAAATACAACACGAAATAAAAATGCAGAAGGTCCTATGAAAAAAAAAATAAGGTGGTGTGGAAATTGTACTTTTTTTTAAAAAAGTGGCCATGATATAAAAGACATGATAAAACTGTGGAAATATTTCAAATTGAAGGAGACTAAAAGATACAATAACTAAGTTTAATACTTGATCTTGGATTGGACCAAGTAAACTGACGTAGAAAAAAACACTATAAGCAAGGTATTGTATAAATTGGAATATGGACAATAAATTACACAGAAATATATTAATATTAAAATTGCTGAAGTTAATAAATGTATATGATTATGCTAGTGATCATTCTTATTCTTAGGTATACACTTTGAAATATTTGAGGAATAAAATGCTATGATATATGCAGCTTAATCTCAAATGGTCCAGAAAACTGTTGCAGATAGATATTGAAAAAACAGATACAAATATTCATAAACATTGTGTAAAGTGTTTTGATGGTTAATATTATATGTCAACCTGCTTAGTGTATGGTGAATGTGTGGTGAAAGACTAGCAGCACAGATGTTGCTCTGAAAGTCTTTTGTTACTGTGATTAACATTTCAATCAGTAGAAATTAAACTAAAGCAGATTATCCTCCATAAAGTGGGTGAGCTTTAATAAATTAATTAAAAGCCTTAAGGGCAAAGATCAAGACTTCTTGAAGTTAAAAAAAATCTGAGTCAAGATTGAAACATAAGAACTCTGCCTCAGTTTCCAGCCTGCTGGCCTTCCTTGTGGATTTCAGAGTTGCTAACCTCTACAATTGTGTGAGCCAGTTCCTTAGAATAAGTACCACTTTCTCTCTCTCTCTCTTTCTCTCACTCTTACTCTGTCTCTCACTTGTAGCTCATCTCTGTTTGCATATATATACATGCACATTCATTCTGGTTCTCTAAAAATCCCTAATACAATAGTATGTATATTTACTATATACTATTATTATCCTTGAAACTTTTCTGTATGTTTGAAGGTATTTCCATACAAATATTTTTAAATAATATAACTGTTGCATTTTAAACAATCACATTTACATATTAGCTTGTTCAAATCTATTTATATATCTATATATGTATGTATGCATACATGTTTGCATGTATATATATTCACATATTATATACATGCATGCACTATATATGTATATTTTGTCATGCTGAAATAAATATTTTCTCCACGTTTTAAATTTAATTTTTATTTTTTAACTTTTATTTTAATTTCAGGGGTATATGTGCAGGTTTGTTATATAGGTAAACTTGTGTCATGAGTTTGTTGTACAGATTATTCATCATCCAGGTATGAAGGCTAATATTTATTAGTTGTTTTTCCTGGTCCTCTTTCTCCTCCCACCCTCCACCCTCTGATAGGCCTCAGTGTGTATTGTTCCCCTGTATGTGTCCGTGTGTTCTCATAATTTAGTTTCCACTTATAAGTGAGAACATGAGGTATTTGGTTTTCTGTTCCTGCATTAGTTTGCTGTGTTCTTAGCATTTTGATAGTCGCATGGAAGAAAATGCAAATGAGTTCTGAAATGCAAAAAAAAGTATTTGTAGGCAAACTAGATCAGGAAAGTGATCAAAGAGAATGTTTCTTTAAATATTCAAAAATCTATAAATAAACTGAAAATTATTGAAAGCCTTTAATTAACAGATTTCTATAGTACATCAGTGAGAAACGAGTTTTCAGTAAGATCATTTTATCTATCTTTTTATCTATCTATCTGTCTATATTTTGCAATCTATCTTTACTACTTTCTATATGTAGCAAAGGGTACTCTATAAACAAACAAGCCAGTGTGAACTCTAACATAGAAATTTATGCTTTTAGATAGAAAAGTTTTTCATTTAAAATTTAAAGGTAAATTCTACAGCTTACCAATTAAATACCTGTAGCATATTTTAACACTCTTGGACTTCTATACACAACTATTTTTAACAACTTTGCCTGCTTAACATAATGGTTCTATTTTTTCTTCTCTAGGAATCTAGTTTGTTCCCAAGTTACCATATCTCAGAGGCATATAATGCTGTCCAATTCTCTTGAAAACAAAAATGTAAGTAGTTATAGCTCTTGGCAATTTATTGTACCAGTAATTACTCATCTTCTTATCTTTCCAGCTTGTATTTTTTTTCAAACAACACACACTTAGTCAGACTCCATCAGTTCATCCACTATCAGATCCGATACACCATTTTTGTATGTGAAGTTGTATTCATTCATTTTCCACCCTATTATCTAAATAAATAAAGGCTCCATAAATAAGGTTCATAATGCCTTATTAGGTATTCAGCTTGTTTTCAACTACTGGTAAAGCTATACATGAAAACAACAATAATAGCAGGCCAAATAATACAAATGCCATAACTGATGTCCAAGGGAAGTGGAAACACAGAAAAGAAAAAACAATTCAAGCTGAGTGATGAAGAAATGCTAAACGAATGAGTTGGCTTAAATTAAACAAGTGAAATATAAATAACGTATCTGGATGGAAAGATAAATTTCTTAGTTTATAAATGTATTTTGTCTGATTGCTTTATTTACACTATCTCCTAATTAACTCCCCGTGTTAACTTGGGGCAACCCCTGTTCAACTAGTGAACTGTTTTATAAATTAACAGTTTTAATGTGGCCTTTTGAATTATATATATATATGGATGTTATATATTGATATACACATATATTCATATTTAAATAATAATTTCAAACCATATAATTATATATATAACACATATATTTTTAAAAAACAGGACTGTGTTTGTTACCAGATTCCTTGGTACATCACACAATATTCAATAGCATGTAATTCAGGCTTTTAGTAAATGACAGTACTGTCTGTGATCAATATTTGCAAGTATTAATTGGAGCAATGTATAGAATTCATGAAGATGAATAATTGATATCTGATATTTTCTTGAGGAAAAGTTCCTAGGAAACTTTTACAAAAGAAAGAATATATCAATGTTCTTAAAGTTGAATATCACTCATGGTACAGACATGTGAAGGATGAGACACGACAACATAGACATATCCAGCATGTGTCATTTTCTGTGCATTATCTAATGTTTGCCTCAGAGAAGAGATCCATGATAATTAATTCTTATTTTTATTCTATATTAAGATTGCAAAATAAATAAATGTATTTTTAAACCTGGATTTAGAACACCTTGTTCAAATGCTTTGATCAATGGATAAACCGAAAACCTGAGAAATAAAGGCATGTGACCAAAGACCTTTAATGGTAGAGCAAGCCGCTGGTCCTGTGATTTTTGGTTGGCATGCTTTTTATCTCCATTGCATTCCTAGAAATACCTTTAACTCAAGAACAATTTAATAAAAAGGGGACTCTTCCATATCAGTAATGAAACAAAAGTTTTCTAAGGTAGACTTTTCCCGGTGTTTTCATCTACATAAGGTGGCATGCTTGTTTTCTGATTACTCCCATGATCCCAATGCCTCGTCCATCCCTGGGGACAAATCAAAGAAGAAAAATAGAAGGTCATCTTTGGGTCACTGCTATTCAGTTTGCTGTGCCAAGCTGAAAACCAAGGCCATTAAATATGAAAATCCACTCATTGTCTCAGGCCTGATTGTATCCTGTCTTTCAGATCAGACTCACCATAGTCATAGCAACCCTAATAGGCGGATGTGCATTGGACCACATCATTTGCAGGGTGTCTTTAACTGAGAAAAGTTTTGTTGAAAATATGTGTGATTAATGCCTTCAACTATTATCTCTAATTGAACAGACATGAAAGGGGGCTACTTTGTCAGCCCAGATAAGCCTATTGCATGGCCATTAATGGCATATTCAGCCCTTGCTGAATTAATCTATTATTGCCTCTTGTCTTTGGTAACCATAACATGTTGTTGGAAGGCTGTGCAAAATTTGAGTAACTGAACCACAGCTCCAGTAATCCTTTAGACCTGGGTGTAAGAGAAGAGTGAAAAGTTGTTTAGTGACTAATTGAGTGTGCTGTGCTGTTTCATTAGTATTAAGCAGTGTTTCTTTATTTTAATCTGTTTATATCAGAGTGATATATCACCTTAACATCATCAGTTACTCAGCAAGCTTCACACAGTTCCTCTATCCATAAATATAACTAAAATAAAAGATCAATAGAAAGGCTTCAATCTTGTGTATGTGTGTGTGTTTGCGTGTGTGTGAGTTTGTGTGTGTGTGTGTGACAGAGAGAGAGAGAGAGAGAGACAACCAGAGAAACAGAGAGAGACATAGCATTCAAAGCATAAACAACCAAAACTTTATCAGAAATATGAAGCTGACATTAGGTCAACATTTATATAAATCATGTAGAATATGGCTCATGGGCAATACAGATACTGAAGAGCAAATCTTGATCTATTGTCCTGCATTAATTCAGGTAGAGTGAACACATTGGCAAGATTGAACATGGAAAAATTTGGGTTATGATTAGGTGGGCAGAGAGACTTTTACCGAGACTGAAAAGGTAACTGTGTCTAAAACATATTATTTTGTATAAGTAAGAGCAAATTCTACTTTGCAAATCAATCAGTTATTTGAAGAAGGTATTACATAACAAATGGCATTTATGATAATTTGACCTGTGTTGAGCAATAGGAAATGTAGAAAAGTTAATTGTAGCAAGTTAAAATTGCAAAGGAAATAAAATGATTTTAAATAAATTTTAATGCAATATTTTTATGTCAAATATGATCTTTTATAATTTATTAACCTGTAATTGGCTACCCATTTATAAAATAATGTAATGAAATCTGCACATCACACATTATACCTATGTGAAAATACATTCACAATGGCAAAAGGACATTTTATATATATATATAATATATATAAAATACATATTTATGTTATACTATGTATGTATATAACTAAACTATTAAGATATGAGATGAGAATAAATACAGTTTTAAAAATAACCTTGGAATGAAAGATGTAGCATGAGTTTCACAATTCTGAAGTAAAGTATTTCTAGATTTAGCTGTATAAATTTTTAAGTTTCTATAGAGTAAAAATGTTATATAAACAAAGTTAACAAGAAATGAAAGGCTGAATGAAATTCTTATTATAGAGAATTTCATGATAATACAAATAATCCTCTAACATTAAACAAAAGGAGCACTTAATTGAAATAACACAATTGTAAATAGTTATCCATAAAAATCAAGTATCTATGTAACTTTGCCACAAGGCACAAACGTCTTGTGTAGTGCTTGATCAGGAAATAAGCAAAGAAATGGAAAATGAAATAAGACTATTTCAACCCTAAAATACTGGCTTTTTTCAATTTTATTATATTCGTTATCAAATATGGTATGAGATTAAGAGCACTTTTATATACTCCTTGTGCCAATTAAATTGACACGGGCATTGTAGGAGCATATTTGAACATCTGTGACAGACTTAAGATGAGTATTTCCACTAATGTATACATTTGGCATAAGAAACCTGTTTCATAGAAACACAACTATATACATATATATATTTATATAACCTTTTAAAATTACATACAAATATGTTCATAGAAATATTGATCATAATTATGACCAGTTGAAAAGATCTAAAGATCTACCAATAAAGAACAAATTAAATCATAGAAGACTATATCCTTTAGAAAACTAGGCAGCCATGTTAAAAAAAGATGCATTAAAAAACACTCTCTAAGCCATACTATGAAGTAAAAAAAAAAGAAATATAAGAATTCATAGACAAATATGTATGTTGCAATTCAATTTCTGTAAAAATATCAGAAAAATAGAATCTTTGTGTATGTGCATACATATATATAGAATCTGAAAAATTGTCAACCAAGTTAAGAATAGATTCACGTGTGTATATATTTTAAAATTCATTATATCCCGGGTGCATTCAATACTACTTAAGAATAATAATAAAATGTAAATGATATATACACATACAAAAAATCTTAAAATGACTCAAACATTGTCAAAACCATGCATCTAGTTAGATATAATTACTATCATCATCTGAGAAAATACTGTTTTTAGCACTATATAAAGACTGTTGATATATCTCATTTAATTCCTGTAGGACCTCGATTTTTCTCACATGCATAGATATTACATAACCTGTTCAAGTCATACAATTAATAAATGACAGATCTCAAATTCGATTCCATGTTTCACTGATTACAAATACAGTGCCTTTTGAAATACAACAACAATATCACATCTTGCTTATAGAGGGAAGTTGCTTGTAAATGCTTATAAATTGATCACTTTAAAATATTTTATCTATGTCACAAAAATAAAATATTGTTGAATGATTACAATCTCTTAAAATAAAATCATCAATTTAACAAACAAAATCAATGATATGTCCAGTTGCATTACTTATGTAATAGAAAGAAGACTACTATTATATATTTGTAAGTATTGTGTTCAAAGGGCAATTGTACAGAAAATTTTTGCTGCATGCTCTTTTTCACCCTGGATACTTTTTCTCCCAACTCCATCCAATTATTTCTCCACATTGTAGTCAGCAGCATCCTTCATAAATGAACATTTGATCATATTATTCTTTGCATAAAACTTTTCAATCTTACATGTGTCTTTAAATCAAATCTAAACCCTTTAACACAGATTGCCACAGGATAGCATAGCATTTTGGGTAAACACCCAAACTCTAAAAAAAGCCTGCGTTCAAATCCTGAGTCGGCATTATCATTCATTTTTAAACTTGGAAAAATATCTTACTTCTTTTTGCCTCAATTATCTTATCTTAACATAGGTCTGATAAAATGCCTAATAGATAATAAAAATTAAATCTAAAAATACATGAGGAACTTAAATTGTGTACACATAATTTAGTGCTGATGTTTATTTTTACAAGACACTAGTCAGACTGATGTACACATTTCTTTGCCCAAAATACTGTACATCTTTGTCTCTGAATCTTTGCACACGTCATTCTGTTGGTTGAAACGTACTTACCTTCCTTGCCTGTCTGACGGCTGTTATCCCTGTGGTCTCAGCTTAGATACTGCTTCTATCAGGAATACTAACTTGAAGAACCAAGCCAGTGCCAGATACACCTATTCAAATATTTCAGAGTTTCCTTTACTTCTCCAATCATAGTCCTGATCTCACTGTAATAATGGAATTAATTTTTTTTATCCTCCACCTGAACTTAATATCATAAGTTGTTTATCTCGCTTTGGAGATAAACAAGTTAGCTCTGGTTCTTTCTTACTCTTTAAACTCAGCCACAAAACCTTTCTGATGCACAGTTTACCTAAACTATAAAATAAAGTCCATTATACCTTATTTTCAGAGATTAGTAATGTAATGTAGATGCCTTACCTTAGCATAGATTATCAACAAGAGCAAATCTGCAGTAAATGATATTTCAAAGTGTTATTCCTCTGCTTAAACTGGTGCCAGGTACAGAAGAGCCACTCTAAAAATTTGGGTGAATAGTGCAATAATTGTCCTCAGTAGTGTAAAAATGTTACTATTCCTGTATAAATAAAAAGAACAGCCCTCTCCCTTCATGTCAACCTAACCAAGACATATTTTCTAAAATGCTGTAATACCTATGCCTTTTACAAAGTTAGGAAAAGCCAATAAGATAATACAAAACAGCAATTGTGACTACTTAATTGTCAGAAATTAATAATATTGTCATAATGATCAAGATACTGAATAGATATTCTTATATATTATTGGTCATAATAGAAAATGATACTGCCATAATGAGGCAATAGATATCCAAATTTTAAAAATGTATATACCCTTTGTTTTATATTCCACTCCCAAAACCTTATGCAAAAGAGATAAATTAATATGCAAACTATCACAATGATTTCAATGCATCATCATCTATAAGAGAGAAAAATTCATAGCTCCTTAATTTGAGTGTGTGCTCAATTAATTATGATAAATAAAACTATGGACTGTGTATAGTTTTTATATGGTTTGAGTAGAGTTCCATAAATAACATGAAAAAATAATGGGTTGCAAATTAAAATATGTAATCTTATGCTATCAGAATATGTACATGAACATATGTGTCAGTGTGTGTGTACATATTTTAAAATTGGTTAGTATGTTCAATAATGATGGAACTGACTGCATCAGACAGATCCTCCTGCATATATCAACTATAACTTAAACTATGTATTTTTTAAAAATTTAAGGCAGAGAATAGATAAGATTTACCCTTTATGGAAGAGAACCACACTGTGTCAGCTTTACATACTTTTCCCCCTAAAGGCTCTCTTTAATTTGCACAGCATGGCCAAACTCTAGCAGAAAAGCATAGTTTCATTGGCTGGAGTGTCAGAAAACAGACTGGGGCTACCATAATGGTTGGAAATTTAGGAAGAGAATACCAAAAATTAGTGAGTTACACGTGGTAGAAGCTCACCACCTGTGTACATACAAAATCTAGTCAAAGCCCCAGCTGTTCCTTAATCAACACTTGAGAAGGACACACTCCAAGGAACATGGACTTAAAAACAGTGGCAGGGCACTATTCAAAATAGTAAAGATGTAGAATAAACCTAAATGCCCACTGACAATAGACTAAAGAAAATGTGGTACATGCCCAGGTGCAGTGGCTCATGCCTGTAATCCCAAATATGTCAACTAACTCCTGAGCTCAAGTGATGCACCTGCCAAGGCAAGTGTTTATTCCCAGCACTTGGCAAGTCAGGTGCATCACTTGAGCCCAGGAGTTAGAGACCATCCTGGACAACATGATGAAAACCATCTCTGCAAAGAATACAAAAATTAGCAGGGTGTGGTTGTATGTTCCTATAGTCCCAGGTACCCAGGAGGCTCGGGTAGGAGGATTGCTTGAGCCCAGGAGGTTGAGGCTGCGGTGAGCTGTGGTTGTGCCACTGCACTCAAGCATGGGCGACAGAGTGCGACCCTGTCTCAAAAAAAAAAAAAAAAAAGAAAGAAAGAAAAGAAAAAGCAAAGAAAGATTGGGAGGCCAAGGCAGGCAGATCACTTGAAGTCAGGAGTTCAAGAACAGCCTGGCCAACATGGTGAAACTCCATCTCTACGAAAAATACAAAAATTAGCCTGGTGTGGTGGTGGGCTCCTGTAATCCCAGATAAAATAATCCCAGTAAGATGTCCATCCTCTGTTGCCTGAGCCATGCGTGAGTTGAGGGTTGCATTCAGAGGCACAGCAAAATTTAAACCTTCATCTGGCTGTAAATTTTGACCTGACCAGACTTTCTGGGATCCCCTTTGTACTTTCTTACCTCAGTGGTAAGCCAGGGGTGTGGGGTAGGTTAGTATAACAGTGTTTCTATTACTCTCTCAATTTCCAAATCTCTGCATTAAATTTCTAGGTGCTTTGTCACCTTATCTTAACTATTTCATCACTTCTGAAGGTAAAACTTTGGGTTTTGCCACCTGTCATGACCAGAATAAAAGTTCCACCAGGTAAGAAGATCACAAACTCACTCATCTTATACAATGCAGTGTAATTTTTTGTAAGTCGATAAAGTTAATCCTCATTATTTACAGATACTATATTTGCAAATTTGCCTACTGGCTAATGTGCATTTGTAATTGCAATAGCTGTACTCATGGGCTTTGGTGCTTATTCGCAGACATGCACAAAATGGTGAAAAATTTGAGTGGCACATGTTCCCAGATGAGACAAAAAGACAATGTTCTCCTTTCTTGTTTAGTTCTCATACAATGAACGAGGGTCGTTTTTACAGTCTATTTACAGCCACATTTTTCACGTTTGTACTTTTTGTTGACGATTTTGCTGTTTAAATTGACCCTGAAGTGTAGTACTGAAATGCTGTCTGGGTTCCTCAGTACAAGAAGGCTGTGCTGTGCCTTACAGAGAAAACACGCATGTCAGACATGCCCATTCAGGCATGAGTAATAGTGCCGTCAGCCATAAGTTCAATATTAATGAATCAATGACATAGATTTAATAAGGCATCTTTAAAGAGAAACACCCATAAAAGAAGATTATTTATTGATCAGTTGATGAAAATATTGTAACTATAAGCTAGGGGGAATCTAACCATGAATTTCCCCCAAGAGCAATGATTCTGGGTTCACTAATTCAGTGTTCTCAGCAAAGTTATAGAATATAAGTACCATGAATAACAAATATCAACTATACTTCTCAGTTGTCCATCTTTGACTATTTTTCAGTGTTCTAAAATTGTTGTTTATGATAGTATGGCTAGTTATAGTATACTCTTTTTTTCTACAGTAGATTCCCTGAACTTCTCATGTTGTCATTTCTGAAAGTAGAGTATGCTGCTTATCTTATATTATTTTTTCAATATTAATATATTTTTTGGATTTTACAGTTTATCTCATAGCTTCATTTTGTTATATTATTAGCTATGAAAAATTACATTAAAAGAATGATTTGAGAGACTCTGTGTTCTCAGTATTATGGCATTCATATACACATTCTTTTTTTGTTCCTGCTACTTAAACAAAAGCCTAATATCTTTGGAATGATTTCACGACAAAATATAAACTTTTCTACAAATTAAAAAATATGACTTACCTAAAGAAATTAAGTAGAACATATATTCAGAGTGTTACAAAAATTAACAAAGTAAATCATTTTGTGTTCTATGGAAAAACTAATAGATTATTTTCAGTACTTCCGAGGCCACCTGAATTCTCTTCTGTCAGGAACTTAATCCTTCCCCAAGAATTAACTACTATCTTGAGTTGTGATAATCATTAATCATTATTTTAATTTCTTTATTTTAGATTTATGTATAGATTCTGAAGCAATACTGTTTTTAGTTTTGCTTGGTTTTAAAATGTGTAAGAATGGACTCCTACCATACATACTTCTGTTCCATATGGTTTCTTTTGTCTAATATATTATTTATAAGATTCATCCAAATTTTTGTGTATAGCTTTAGCTTACTCATTTTTATTGCCATATGATATTTCATTGTATGAATATATCATATATTTATTAAATCCATTCTACTGTAAATGACCATTTGGATTGTTTATATTGCCTGCTTGTGCCAAACTATGGTGTTATGAATGTCCTGTGACTTTTAGTGCATGCATTTGTCATTTTATGTAGGGTCTATGCATAGTGTTAGGATTTCTGGGTCAGAGGGTATGCAAATTTTATAATTTAACAGATAATATCAAAAATGTTCAAAAAAACATGCTCCAGGTCCTTGTTACCAATGGTTATTTTTTTCAGTAGTGGTATTTTTTGAGATTTTAATTTGCTTTTCCCTGATTACTAATTTGATTAAACATCTTTTCATATAATTATTTCACTTTTCTTTTTAAAAAAATTCATTTATACATTTTGGAAATTCCCCCCTCCCTCCATCAGTTTGGGTTATTTTTTTTAACTGCATGAAAATATTCTTTTCATATTTTGGGCAACAGTGTTTTTGTTAGCTTTTTAAATGTTGAGTATTTTCTCCCATGTTGCGACTGGTATTTGTATTTTCTTCATGGTATCTTTTGATAAATACAATTTATATATTTTATTATATATATTATTTATTATGTTGATAAATATAATATTAACTTTTTTGTATTTTAACTCATTAGTCTTTTAATCTATTCTCATAGCTTTTTTTATTGTTTCATAACATGCATTGAAGTAGGTTCTTGTAAATATTTCACTCTATTATATTCTACATAATAATATTCTCTCCATAGTTTTAGCTTTTCTTTATTTGGAATTGATATTTTAATGTAGCAGGAAGAGAGGTTATGATTTCATTCTGTGTCACATTGATATCCCATTGCTCAACCATCATTTATTTAAAAGATTGTTTATTCTGTATTGATCATTCATTCCATGTTGGGCATACATTGTTCCATACAACATATCAATATTTCTGCTAATTCTTTACTCCACTTATATAGGTTATTTAATACACTTGAACCAATACAATATCATCTTAACAATTATTGTTTCAATATTGTCTTGTTATTTTCAGAGTAGATTTTTTTACCTGGTCTTTTTATTTATGGGTGTCTCGTTATTTTCTCTTAATTGGCTCAATAGTATAATAAGAAATAATAATCATTTCTGTATTTTAAGTAGAATTTTATTTAATCTATTGTCAGTCTTAGGAAATTTTTCCCTTTTAAGATATTGCATCTTCCAGTCTATGAACATGTTGTGCCTCCCCATTTATTCAAGTCTCTTTTTTCTCTTTGTTATATTTTTCTCTGAAAAAAATCTTTTTGTACTTTGAGGTTTACTCCTATGACCTCCATGCTCCATATCAGATTAGTGCACATTATTTTTTTCATGTATCTTCATGTTTTTATCTATATCTTATCAGTTTCTACTCTGAATTAAAATAATTTTTATAGATATTTGTTTTTCACACTAAATTTGTGGGCTACTCAAGAACAGGGAATACATTTCATCCATTTTTAAGCCTAACATAGTTTCTCACATTATATTCTCAGAAAACCTATGTTTATTACAATGTGACAGACAGCATATAGAAATGGTTATGGTAATTACAGTAAAACTATTCAACATAGTGTTCTTTAAGCTGAAACTGGATCCCTTCCTTACACCTTATACAAAAAGTAATTCAAGAGGGATTAAAAACTTAAATGTTAGACCTAAAACCATAAAAACCCTAGAAGAAAACCTAGGCAATACCATTCAGGACATAAGCATGGGTAAGGACTTCATGACTAAAACACCAAAAGCAATGGCAACAAAAGCCAAAATTGACAAATGGGATCTAATTAAACTAAAGAGCTTCTGCACAGCAAAAGAAACTACCATCAGAGTGAACAGGCAACCTACAGAATGGGAGAAAATTTTTACAATCTACCCATCTGACAAAGGGCTAATATTCAGAATCTACAAAGAACTTAAACAAATTTACAAGAAAAAAACAAACAACTCCATCAAAAAATAGGCGAAGTATATGAACAGACACTTCTCAAAAGAAGACATTTATGCAGCCAACAGACACATGAAAAAATGCTCATCATCACTGGCCATCAGAGAAATGCAAATCAAAACCACAATGAGATACCATCTCACACGAGTTACAATGGCAATCATTAAAAAGTCAGGAAACAACAGGTTCTGGAGAGGATGTGGAGAAACAGGAACACTTTTACACTGTTAGTGGGAGTGTAAATTAGTTCAATCATTGTGGAAGACAGTGTGGCAATTCCTCAAGGATCTAGAACTAGAAATACCATTTGATCCAGCCATCCTATTACTGGATATATACCCAAAGGATTATAAATCATGCTGCTATAAAGACACATGCACACGTATGTTTATTGTGGCACTATTCACAATAGCAAAGACTTGGAACCAACCCAAATGTCATCAATGATAGACTGGATTAAGAAGATGTGGCACATATACACCATGCAATATTATGCAGCCATAAAAAAGGATGAGTTCATGTCCTTTGTAGGGACATGGATGAAGCTGGAAACCATCATTCTGAGCAAACTATTCCAAGGACAGAAAACCAAACACCGCATGTTCTCACTCATAGGTGGGAATTGAACAATGAGAACACTTGGACACAGGGTGGGGAACATCACACACTGGGGCCTGTTGTGAGGTGGGGGAAGAGGGGAGGGATAACATTAGGAGATATACCTAATGTAAATGACTGACGAGTTAATGGGTGCAGCACACCAACATGGCACATGTATACATATGTAACAAATCTGCACGTTGTGCACATGTACCCTAGAACTTAAAGTAAAATTAAAAAAAAGAAATTATTGTATAGATGTTAACATTATGGAAAAATATCCATGGATTTAAAATAAAACACTGGAGTCATGTTTATCTTTTCTGCCTCTCACATCCGTCATCAACTTCACAGTAGTAATGTTGACTCAATTCTTATATGTAGTATCTTAACCTTTCTATCATATATTACCTCTACCCTCTGCACTATCACCATGGTCCAAGTGTCCTTCACCTATTTCTTAGAAGATGGCAACAACCTGTCTCACTAACAAAGTAATTTTATGTAGTTATCAAGGTAATCATTTTTAAATGCAAGTCCAATCAAAAGACTACTGTCTAAGTCTATTGGGGCTGCTGTAACAATATATCACAGACTGGGTAACATATAAACAACAGATTCTATAGCTCACAGTTCTGGAGACTGAGAGTCCAAGATAAATGCACCAGCAGATTTGATATCTAGTGAGGGCCTATTCTTCATAGATGCTGCCTTCTGTGTGTTCTCACATGGTGGAAAAAGGCTAGGGAGCTTGATTAAGATTCACTGATGAGTGCACTTATCCAATTCATGAGGGTGGTGCCCTCATGACTTAATCACATCCTAAAGGCCCTACCTCTTAATACTACCACATTGGGTATTAGGTTCCAACATTTAATTTTTGGGGGGAGGACATCAACATTTATACCACAGCAAGTACTCTGTTTGAAAATGTTCTAAATCACTTTTCATTTCACTCCTAGTCAAAGCCAGAATCTTATAATAATCCGTAAGGCTATAGATGATCTGACCTTACCTTATCTCTCCAAATGCATCTACTGCTTTTGGCATCATTTAATACTTTTCATCTACACCAATTTCTCAGACATTCCTTAAAAAGTACAGACATGCTCATGTTTCCTGTCTTTGTGATTGCACTTCCTTGTAAATTGGACCCATCCCAGTATTCAAATAGATGTATTCCTTGTCTCTGTTAATGAATTTGTTACGACTTTGGTTTAAATGCCATATTTTCAGTGAGGCATTTCATGACGAATTTATGTAAAATGACACTGCTCCATTCCCCTCCAAATTATCTGTAGTCTTTACATCTATTTTCTGTTTAGTTTTTTTCTTTATTACCATCAAATACATGGCATATCTTACCACGCAACATGTACACAATCATATAATTATGTACTTTTACTATAATTTACTCATTTATATGAATTATCTTTCTTCTCCCATTCTAGAATTCAAGCTCCAATAATAAAGATTTTTCTGCTTTGTTCTTCTGTGTCCCTTGTGCTGAGAAAACTCATCTAGCATATGGTAAGAATTCAAAAATTATGTTTAGTAATTTCAAGAAAATTCTGTAAACAAGCAAAATTTGAAAAATATTTTAAATAGTTTAATATAAAAGTTAGAGACAAGATGTCTTTTCCTAACTAGCATATTTGATGTATGATATTTTTTAGCTTCATACCTATTATCTGAGCTATTGCATGTAAATATTAGATATCACATTAAATTTGGATTATAAATAAATTAATATAAAGTATTGGCCAGGCATGGTGGTTTATGCCTGTAATCCCAGCACTTTGGGAGGCAGAGGAGGGTGGATCACCTGTCAGAAGTTCGAGACCAGACTGGCCAACATGCCGAAACCCCTTCTCTACTAAAAATACAAAAAAATTATCTGGGTGTGGCAGCGGGTGCCTGTAATCCCAGCTACTCCGAAGGCTTGGGCAGTATAATTGCTTAAACCCGAGAGGTGGAGGTTGTGGTGAGCCAAGATCATGCCATTGCACTCCAGACTGGGCAACAAGAGTGACACTCCATCTCAAAAAAAAAAAAAAAAAAGTATTGATTGATTAATAAGAGGAGTTATCAATGAATAATGTCTTCTCTACTTATACTTTAACTGATTTTTAACAGATTCATTAAACCATACTCTTCAAGGAAGTAACAAATAACTTAAGCACTTAGAACTTATCAGATATGAGTGTTATGTGTGTATTCTCAGTTTGTTATTTGGAAGTCATTTTTATAATGCTGCATATGCTTGAAGAGGGATTTCTCTTTAATTGTCATCATATTTCAGATGCACAGTGAGAAGCCCATTAACTATGACCTTGTCTGAGGAGAAAGCAGGGAAATAGTTAGAATGATAGAATCTTTTTTTGGAAGTACACAGTTGGCATCGAGACCAGATTTTCTTAGATCATTAATAAATATGCTCTAAATGTGAAGTCTTTAATGATTTTAAAATAAATTCTAACAAAAGAAATGCCAAAGGCTCCTCTTAAAATGTCTGATCAAGCATTACTGGCAGTATAAGCCAAAGAAGACAACATATAAAACTATAACAAAAACAATCCAGAACATTAATTACTATTTTTAAAATATTTAGTTAACTATTACTGCAACACCAAAACTACTAATATAATGAATTAAAATGACAATTTATATTTACTCCAAATTCTGTTGTTTAGATGGGTGGTTCTTCTGCTGGTTGCACCTGGGCTTACTCACGTGATTACCACTAGCTAGTGGGTCAGCTGACCTAGGAGACCAATGATGGCCTCACTCATTCTGGAAGCTTCTGGCTGGTTGTCAACTGAGGCACCTTGGCTCACCTCCATAGTCTCTATTTTCTAGATAGCTAGACCAGATTTTTTTATAAGATGGCAGAAGTGTTTCAAGAGGGTGAATGTAGAATAGTTGCAAAACCTCGTGTGGCTTGGGCTCCAGAACTCACACAAGGTCACTTCCACTATCATGTATTGGTCAAAGCAGGTCATGAGGGCTGCTGAGATGTAAGGGTTTGGGGGATCAGCTCCACTTTTAACAAGAGGAGTAGACCAGAATCTATGATCATATTTAATTTACCACAATCCCGTGAGACAATTTCATCAAATTTTGCAATAGGCTCTGAGTAACAGAGGTATCATTTAAGAGTTTATAATAGCATTTAGATTCATAGATAGAAGGTTACTGATAAGATTTAGTGAAAGATAAAAAATTAGTCAATATAAGAATTCAATGTGATGTCCAATTGCACAGTTCATTTTTCTATAGCCACTTGGTGCTGTGATTTATTTTTATTGAAAATGAATTAAAATGTAAATAAAATGTTTGTCAAATCAAAGTGGATGTAAAATCAAAGTTATCTACACAATGAATAAAATATAGGTATGATTGAGCTTCACAGTTCTATTGAATGAGCAGAATACAAAAGTATAATGCATAATCGCTGACCATATAGATTTTCTAGTCCTAAAAGGAGATAATATACAAACATATTAAATGACTCAAACTTCCTGTTTTAGGGGCACTATTCCTGGGCATGCTGCTAACACTGCAGTAACCAGGGCACTACTTACCATCATTAGCACCATTTTCAGATTACAGACAAGATACGAAGTGTAATGTCAAATCACCAAATTCAAGCAGGATTAGATAAGAAGCTGAGGTTCAGAGAAAATGTGTGAGAACCCAGGGGCCATGATTTGTAGGCTCATCACAGACAGATGGAAATCAAACCAGATAAAAGTTCTTTAGGGCAAAGTTCAGGTGCTTTTATTGGCTTCTATTGAATGTGACTACTAGTTTATGCCAAGATCAAAGTTGCTGACATTATACAGAGACAAAGGTGCCAACACCAAAAACACATGTAAGGGCTAAGTGAGTATTAAAGGCAGCCTGAAATAACATCCTAAATCAATGATCCTCAAACTTTAATGTCCATGTACCTCAAGGGCTTGCTGAAGCACTGACTGGTGGGTCCCACTCTCAGAATTTCTTTTGATTGAGTAGGTCTGGGGTAGGACCTGAGAATTTGCATCTGTACCAAGTCCTAGATGGTACTATTGCCACTGGTACAAGAAACACACTTTAAGAAACACTATCCTAGATAAAATTAAAAAAAATACCGCATCAGCCATCAAATATTATATCCTATGCTTTAGGTTGCCAGCATTTGGAACATCAGAAGCTTCTGCAGGATCTGACATCACTACTGCTTCTAGAAAGTTTATTTTTTAACTATCACTAATGTCTATTATATTTTACACCACTATCCTTCGATTCCATGCACAGGTAGCTGCATTTGTTTGGCAAAGTCTAGTTCACATGTTAATGTTAGCTGCAAGTCAACTTCAACTCATAATTTCAGAAATTTCCCAAACATAAAAGTGTTTCTGATTCTGGACAGCCAACAGAAATGTCAAATGTGTGTTCCAGGAAGAGAGATCTCAGTTGGCAAGAGGGAATCTTAGCCTCTTCTGGATCTGGATATCTCAGGCCTCAATTTCAAGGAGTCCAGATATAGTTAAGTTACTCTTATTTTGTATAGACGAAAGAAGAGCTCTGAAAAGCAGTGGCAGCCTGAACTCTAAGCAGGAAATTATTACCCTAATGCATGCCAAGTTAAAGACAACTATTCTAAATATGTAGGAGCCAAAATATCTAATTTTGTTTCCCTTTTGGTATTTATTTCTATTTCCCTAACACCAAATCAATAGAAGATTTTAACTTAAGTGTTCCAATCTTCTCTCAATTATACTGCCCCAAGGGCTCCTTTTGAAAGATGGGGAGAATTGTATCTGTAAGAACTGATGTGATAATAATATTCTAGGTAAATATTAAAAGGAGATAATACTCAGATGACAAAATTTGGAGTTCCAAGATTCCATGGCCATTTTCAATTCTATAGGATCTGGGATTTATCTTATAGACTGAATGGTAAATTTAGTATAGAAGGTTACATAGAAGGCTATTTTAATAATGCTATGTGAGGGTTAAGGGTATGGGTTAGAATGATAAGGTGAAATAGACAGAAATTTGGTAAAGGAATATCACATCATTTGAAGAAAAATGATGGGTCTCTGTGACTGAATAATTATAGGTACTGAAATATTTGCTTTAAGGATAATTGGAAACACAGGATACCATTATTAAAAGACAGACAAATTGGTGGAGGATCTGACTTGAAGAAAAAAGAAAATCATTTTGGATATATTGCATTTGAGGTCAGAGAAAAATATATTTATTTTGAGATATAATACTGAAGCATAGGAAACAGGTAGGTATTAGATATAAACTCAGTGGCTTTCTCCAAGCAGGCAATGTTCAAAGCGCTTGATAATAATGTGATAAAAAGTAAAATAAGGCCGGGCACGGTGGCTCATGCCTGTAATCCCAGAACTTTGGGAGGCCGAGGCAGGCAGATCACCTAAGGTCGGGAGTTCGAGACCAGTCTGACCAATATGGAGAAACCCCATCTCTACTAAAAAATACAAAATTAGCCGGGCGTGGTGGTGCATGCCCATAATTCCAGCTACTCAGGAGGGTGAGGCAGGAGAATGGCTTGAAGCTGGGAGGCGTAGGTTGTGGTGAGCCAAGATCGCGGTATTGCACCCCAGCCTGGGCAACGAGAGCGAAACTCTGACTCAAAAAAAAAAAAAAAAAAAGTAAAACATTCTGAAATTTTTATGAAGAAAAATCATAACTGAAATTAGAAACTTTAGGAAAAAAAATTTATCCTTTTAAAAAAATTTCCAAGTATTAAACTTTTGGGTATAGTGGAGAGCTAAAAGCCTAGTGTTACTGAATACCTGATGTCTATATGATGGGAAGAAAATTAATAAATATCATTGGAATTGTTGCCTACCGTGTGTTCCACATGACTTAGAAATGAACACATTATTGAGAGTAAGAATATTAATACTTAGGGAAACAATTCGCCCTCTGAACCTTTATCACATTGTAGTTTGTTGTATAAACAGCACCTAGAACAATATTTAATATGTAATAAATTCTTAATAAATATATGGTTATATAATATGTGTAAGGGCTTTGAACTGTGAAACAGCAATGCTGCAATACTGAGTAGATGCAAAAAATAAACTCAGATTTTACATTTGTGAAAGTTGTTGAAATGGAATGCTCACTAATCTTCAAATGGTCCTAATCTCAGCATAGAATAGATGTAGAGTATTCATATAAAATGTTGGATCATAATTCAGAATGAACTTGAATTGGTCTTTGATTTTAGAAAACACATTTATACTCAAAACACAAGTATACTTAACAGACAGACTAATGAATGGAATGTACCTTCTTATTCTCATCCCATGACTACCAACACTCAGCCACCAGCACTCATGATTTTGATCTAAACTTTGCGGTTTCTTAGAATTGCTCTGAGTCTATAAATTTGAACATTTTTTCTTAATGGCACAACCCTATATATTCCAGCTCCCACTTACCTTATCTTAGTAAACTTTTTATATTACTTTTTTAATAGATTGGCAAGCCCTCTTTTTATCCACCAAAATAAATATCTTGTTTGATTTACTGTTTTTCTTGTATAACTTAGGCCCTGTGAAAAGTCCCTTCAATCAGTCTCCAAATCAAGTTTCTCATAATTCGCTCTTTCACTTTGTTCTTCCTGTTTTCCCTTCTAAAATATTTTTATAGCACTCAGACCCATGAATTGCAATAGTTGGTTTGTGTGTTTCTCACTTATCTATACCATGATATCATTGAGGACAGGAGGACATTTAGTGCTATTTGTCTAAAGCCTCGCATGTCATTGTATTTGAAGGAATAAATTTGGAAAACTATAATAGTGTGGAAAATTAAATATCTATAATAAGTTACTATGAGAAAAAGAGCAATGTATGCTTATTTGGAAAGAAGAAACATTGGACACACAGAAACTTACTGAGTAACATCATATACACTTGGAGAAGATAGATTGTTCAAAATAACCTCTGCCCAAATTATCAGAATTTAAAAACTTATATATATTAAATGCTTACAAATACATTTCTGACATTTAGGCACTGTATAGAGGATTATTATTAATATCTGTTCTATTACCTGGTCAGTATTTAGCCTCTTGCTTTTGTATCAATTCTGAGCATGTCCTTATGCATCAATAATGCAGTGGATAGCAACGTTGATTGATACTTTTGCCTCTCCTTGGGGGAATAAAAAGCATAACAAAATGTTTTTCAGTATTAACTTTAAAAGTGGTTAGAATTTACAAATTACTAGAGGTTGTAACACAAGATAATAACTAATATTAAGTTTAAATGTTCAGAGAAAAAATGTATTTAGAATGTATAAGATAAAAATCAACAAAGCTAAATATTTAATGTATCTCAAATATAAAATATATATATTACATACAATATATAAAATATAATGTAGGCCAAAATAAATATTCCAATATTTGTTTACAAATAACTTATTCAAAATAAAACACTGTTAAAATTTAAAAATAAATTTAATATTAAAATCAGTGAATTTACTAATTTTATATCATATATAAAATTATTAGATTTGACAATTATATATAGCAATTTAATTTGGTAGAAAAATATAATCTTTCCAAAAAATGGGCTTTATGTTTTTGACACCAAATTGTGAGAATTTGTGTGTATGTATGTGAGTGTGTGTGCACATATTTTCATTTGTTGGAGAATTTATTTAGGACCCTAAATAACTGGAAGAGAGTTGAATAGATAATGATCAACGAATTTCAAGTATTTCCTCAAGTTTCTTTTTCCTCAAATAACCTCAAATTTTGGTGGCTGTATTAGTCTGTTTTACCCTGCTATCAATAACTATCTTAGACTGGGTAATTTATGAAGAAAAGAGGTTTAATTGACTCAGAGTTCCACAAGCTTAACAGGAAGCATGACTTGGAGGCCCCAGAAAAATTGCAATAATGGTGGAAGGTGAAGGGGAAGCAAGCACCTTCTTCACAAGTCAGAGCAGGAGAGAGAGAGAGAGAGAAGGGGGAAGTGCCACACAGTTTAACCCATCAGTTCTCATGAGAACTGACCAGTTATCACTAGAACAGCAAGGGGGAAATCTAGCCCCATAATTCAGTCACCTCCCATCAGGCACCTCCTGTAAATCAACTTGAGATTTGGGCAGGGACGCAAATCCAAAGCATATCAGTGGCTAATTTAGAAAAGAAAAATTCCTTTTAATGAAGGACTATTAAACAATTTTATTGATAAACACCTAAAACTTCTATTTTCTTCAATCATCTTCTTTAGTTTAGATTATCAATTTCATTAATGCTCTGTTCATATCCTGTTTGTCCAGAAAGTCTTATGTTAGGAATAAGATATTCTTGCCTGACAATTTTCCCCCTTATCTTTCTTACTTTTTTTTTCCTCTTTGCTTTATTTTTTCCCCATCTCCTCTCCGTTTCCTTCCTCCTCTTTCTTATCTATTTTTTTGACAATTAACAAAAGAGCACAGAAAATTATAGACTCTGTAAAAGTCTGTAGAAATAGTACAATTTCCTCTTATAATAGTGGAGAAAACTATATTAAGGTATATGTAACACTATGAAAGTATTACAAAATTTAATATGTTTATCCTACTTAGATGAACATACTTTTCAATTAATACACCAATAATTCAAGAATATATCAAGAGAAGATAATTCACAGTGAAATAACTAATTTTTGTTACTAAATGGCAAAAGGAATTTTAGTAGTATTTGAATATATAATCCTATGCATTTGTATTTTTAAGAACCATAATATTTTTCTACTTAACTTCTATTTCTCCAATTACTTATAAATTATGTTTTATTCTTGAGTAATTTGTTTTTTTATTTTAAATTTATAATTAAAATTCTTATAATGGACAGAAATTCATTACAGGTTTACACAGTTTATTATTTTGGCATCTATGTTCATGCATAATATGTATTTTTTATAAAATAATTTTGTATTTGGTTAGTATTAGAGATAATATTTGATGTGGCTGTTTTTTTTAAATAAATTTGGTTGAATTTTTTAAACAGAAAATTTACAACTCAATATTGAAATCATAAACTTTCCAAAATATAATTAATTTTTAAACCTTCAAATACTTAGAAGTATGTTCCATGGTGGGAGTTGTCTTGTTCAGTAAAATAAGTCAGGAATTTGAAAAGTACAGGGAGAGAGGACAATGCGTACCATGCATACAATGTTGGCTGACGCTCTTAAGTTGCTTTGACACCCTACAACAAATGAAAAGCAGGACTGTTCACCAAAAATTGAAAACCATGCATGAAAGTCAGAATCCTCCTCGGTTGCTTACAAAGACAACCTTTTTTGCAGCTGTGGTAGAGCAGAAAAATGTAAAGATTAAACTCAGAATTTAATATTTAGAGTCCCTGAGCTTCAGAAACCATTGACTCTACAGATGATAAAAATGTGTAGTGCAAAATATATGACCCTGGGTCAAAAAGCCAGGCACTCTAACACATGGCATGGGAATATCTGGATGCATAATGCATACCACTCAAGATTTCAGCTCCTCACACTCTTTTATATACCAAAGGATTTACAGAGTTGATCCACCGTTCCCTAATAAGAATTATAACTATTCTTGAGTAAAAAGGCAATGAAGAGGCCTCTCTCCCACAACATAATATGATCTGCCCCCTGAAGAGTTTTTCCAACTTCTTGGCTGATGCTAATTTTAGCTTAATCTATCCAGGCATATGCAGGAAACTGTCAATGCTCAAAAGGGGCTGCAAAAGTTAGTCAGCATATTTTATCAAGAAATATGAAAGTGTCAGTATGACTGGGTTATGAGAATGCTTGATCAAGATGCCTGACATGCAAGACTATACAAGACTGTAAAGTAGAGTTAATTGATTTGGAGATATTATTGATAAACATTATATAATACTATAATATCTTTGTAAGAAACCCAGGAAAAGGTGCTGACTAGCTGTTTTGATGATTTCTATAAACTTGAAAAAATGAAAGCGCAGTTGAGTGATGTTAAAATATTTGAATTACTGTGGTAGGTGGTCATGGCAGAAGGGATTAAAATGCCCAGGGAACTGGGCATGGTGCAGTGGAGAACAAAAGAGCCACATTATTCAACAAGGTCATTGAGGTCACTAACTGATGCCTGGTCACAGAGGCATCAGTTTCACTAAGAGGTTCAGTGGTAGGTGACTCTTTTTTTTTATAGCTAGAACTAATGGAAGGAAAGAATATAACACAGGTTGGTTTTCGGTATGAAGGGCCTCAAAGACCTAGAGATAAAATGATCATGCTAAAATCCCAGAAATCAGGCAGTCATAGTTATCATAAAACCAGCAAGGTCAGAGTGACAGTCAAGGGAGGTGAACCCTCATAGTATTATGCAAATGATACTGGAATACGGCAACCCTAAGGGCAAAATAAATGGATAGCCAATCAGGGCACTGCCTAACATAAAAAAATCAAAAGAAACCAATACAGATGATAGGGTCTGAAAGTGGTTACCTCAATAAAAATTTACAGCCCCAGATTACATGTACAATGATAACTTCAAACCATTGCTGGAATAAATTAAAGAATACATAAGTAAACATATCCATGTTCATAGGTTAAAAAACAATATTGTTAAGATGTCAGCATTACCCAAAGTGATCTACAAATTCAGTGAAATCCCTATAAAAAATCAATGAGTTTTTTTTTGTAGATATAGAAAAACAAATTTTAAAATTCATATAGAATCTCAAGGGTCCCAGAATAGTCAGAACAAATTTGAAATAGAACAAAATGAGGGGACTCATACTTCCCGATTTCAGAACATATTACAAAGCTGCAGTAATCAAAGCAGTTTAGTGCTCTCATAAAAACAGACAGAGACAAATGAAATGGAATAAAAAGCCCAGAAACAAATTTTTACATACATGGTTAAATAATTTTTCACAAGGATACCCATACCATTCAATAGGGGAAAGGAGAGTCTTTTCAAAAAATGGTGCTAGAAAACTTGATATCCACATGCAAATAAATGAAGTTAGACTCTTCTCTGAGCTATATGCAAAAATTAACTCAAAATTGATTAAACATGTAAAACTAACATGTAAAACTTAAATTTATACAACTCTTAGAAGAAAACAGGGCAAAGTCTTCATAACATTAAATTTTGTTTTTAACTTTTACTTTGGATTCAGAGGGTACATGTGTAGGTTTCTTACCTGGATATATTGCTTTATACTGAGGTTTAGGGTACAAATGATCCTGCAATTTGGGTATTGAGCATAGTACCCAACAGGTAGTTTTTTAGCCCATGTCCACCTCCTTCCCTCCATCCTGTGGTAGTCTCCAGTGTCCATTGCTCCCATCTTTATGTCTACATGTACTCAATGTTTAGCTCCCCTTATAAGTGAGAACATGCAGTATTTGGTATTCTGTTTCTGTGTTAATTCACTTAGGATAATGGCCTCCAGTTGCATCCCTGTTACCGCAAAAGACATGATATTGTTCTCGTTTATGGTTGCATAGTATTCCATGGTGTACGATATGGTTTGGCTCTGTGTGCACCCAGCCCCCTCCAAATCTGTTCTGGTAGCTCCCATAATTCCCACGTGTTGTGGGGACCCAGTGGGAGATAATTGAATCATGGGGACGGGTCTTTTCTGTGCTGTTCTCATGATAGTGAATAAGTCTCAGGACATCTGATGGCTTTAAAAATGGGAGTTTGCCTGCATAAGCTCTCTCTTTGCCTGCCATCACCTGTATAAGATGTGATTTGCTCCTCCTTGCCTTCCACCATGATTGTAAGGCTTCCCCAGCAAGTGGAAATGTGAGTCCTCCATTAAACCTCTTTCCTTTATAAATTGCCCAGTCTCAAGTGTCTTTATAAGCAGCATGGTGCTTGTGGCTCAGCTGCCATGACTCAGGAGTCTCAGAAGCCCTCCAAAGCAGTTGCCCTCCCAATTTTGGCTGGAGGTGAGTTTTTCCCTCTATCTGGCCCTGCCACTACTGGCTCCAATTGCATTCCTGATTGCCACAGAGGAACAGGCTTTGAAATTTGACATCTGCATTCAGATAGGTGAATATCCTTTGTCAGCCTGGAGGGCAGGATCTGTTCCTCTCAATTTGGGAAATTTTTAAAGGAATTTCCATTTGCAGGTTGAACAAACCCAACTGATTGAAAGAGGAGAGCATCCTGACAGTTTCACTGTGAACACCCTTGGGGGCTTGTATGTAATTGTGTATTGTGTGTGTGTCTGGGCAAACGAGTTTCTTTTGTGGGTAACAGACAGCAGAATTGGCTCCCCTAAATTTGAGAAATTCCAAAGAAAATTTTGTTTGTGGGTTGATCAAGCCCAACCCATGGGGAGAGGAATTACCCGGACTGTTTCAGTTTGCACAATCTTGGAGCTTGTTTGTTTCTGCAGCACTTGGATTGTGCCTTGATGATTGTGTGTTTGATATAGCCATGGGAAATCAGAATTTGGTAACTGATATTCTTTTACAATACTATTTGGTCCCAATATTCTTTGGAGTCTGAAGTTCGCTGTTGAATGGAAAAGCAAGATGGAATTCTGTGTATTCAGGCTTTTAAGTTGCTGTTTAGGCAGTTTTGGGCCTGCTTTGGCCCAGTCCTCTTTGGAATCTGGAAAAATTTAGATTTTAAAAATCAAACTGCTATGGAAAGTGCTTTACCCAAGATTTTGTTCTATAGCCTTCATCGGATCACCTATCAGAGCTAAGTTCGGCCATGTGAACAAGTTTGTAGATTGCTGAGTTTGTATTGCTATCTCATGACTGGGTTCCGAGGTAAAAGCTATTGGATCTTCATTTGTGTGTGTGTATACATGCTTAGATGTGTTTATGTGCATGTACATTTATTCTTACATGTTGTATCTACCAAATTGGCTCATAATTAAAAGTGCGTTCATAAATTAAGTTAAAAAGTCCAAGCAACTTTCAAATTCACATGAATTAAATAAAACTTTAATAAACAAGTTGGCTTTAAAATTATTGGTAAAATAAAAATGGAAATGCCTTCGGAGTTGTCAGCAACTCTGAGTTTTATATTTTGTCTGGGTTTTATATTTGTCTCTGCTAGATAAAGTATCAGGGTTGGGCACAGAAGGTTATAAAACTATGAAGCCAGCCAAAACAAAATAGTCTTTGTGTGAATTTTTTTAAAAGTAAGACTAATTTAATGTTGCTGGTTTAATGAAAACAACTGAATCTTCTGAGTTATTGGTGAAAATGCCCATGTAGTTAACTTTAAGGTTCTTATTTGGGTGAACATCTGATATTTTCAGGTTATAAAATGAATAACAAGGAAATGATGCATAAATAATCTTTATTAATTGCTAAAATATAAAATTTAAATGGATAAGTGTTATAGGTGAATTTTTTGTATAAATTAAAATCTTAAAATTGTTTTTGATGCTCATTGGATGCCTGTGTCATTTCCAATTAAGGAAGGGTTGTGATATGAGAATATATGTTTCTAAAAATTGTGGAGTTTTTCTCATCTATAAAATGCTAATATCTGCTATTTCAGGATTTCTTGCTTCCTAGAGTTCACACAATATTAAGGTAGTTACTAAGAATAAGAAGTAGAGTTAATATATAATTCTGTATATAACGTGCCAAAGTAGATGAGTTCCTAGGGAGTAAAAGAATAAATTTTTCTAATTAAGAAGTTATCTACATGTTAATTCAAATTATAAACTTAAAAAGGTTATTTATGAAACAAGGTAGAAAGCAACCAGTAAGTATGGGAGAGATGTGTGAAGAAAGTTATGGGTATGAAGTTATATATTTGGTAAGGAAGGTTGTAAAGAAAAGATAATTTTTATATGAGAATGGATCTTGTATGGTGAGTTTTTGTCTTAAAGTAAAATGACTGAGTATTTAAAAAAAGAAAACTTAGAATGAAACACAAGGTTCAACACGTCATACATGGTCTATGTAAGTCACATGTAGTTTTTTCTTGTTTCTGTGTGTCTATCTTCACGCATATACAAAGATAGAAAGTTAAAGAAGTTTAGATCATAAAATATTCTTCAAAACCTCATAGAAAACTACAGAAATTAACATCGTGGATCGTTAAAGCTCTTACTCTTGGTGAAAGTAAAATAAGAAATAGCGTAAAGAAATACATGGGCAGTTAGGCAATTTTTAAATATAGCTAAGCATGAAGCCAGACTTAGCATAGAGCCAAATTTTACATACATGCTTGCATTGCCTCACACTATATTTGCAATTCTGCATAGGTAGTACTAGCATTAAAGTACTTACAGTCATGCACCTAAAGTGAATTTTTTAATTGTACACAATTTATAGTGGTATTGCTGTATTTAATGACATTAACTTACGTGCCAGGAGCAAAATGTCCATCGTGTATTTTTGTTAGGCTCTGGATAACACTGTAGCCTGTCAAGTAAACTAAGAAAAAAAAATTGTTGCCAGGTACAGCAGCTCACACCAGCACTTTGGGAGGCTGAGGTGGACAGATCACAAGGTCAGGAGTTCGAGACCAGCCTGGCCAATATGGTGAAACCCTATCTCTACTAAAAATAAAAAAAATTAGCCAGGCATGGTGGCGGGCTACTCGGGCGGCTGAGGCAGGAGAATGGTTTGAACCCGGGAGGCGGAGGTTGCAATAAGCCGTGATCGCACCACTCCACTCCAGCCTGGGCAACAGAACGAGACTCTATCTGAAAAGAAAAAAATTAAATTTAATTTAAAAAATTGTTTTTGCTTTTAATTTTTATTTATTTTTTGTTTGTTGTCCTCTGGGTTTTACTTATTTGTCCATATGTATAAAACTATTGATTTTTTTTAGATTTTAATGGAAGGCTTTTATTTGATTCTATGAATAGCAATTTTGTTTTCTATGCAGGTCCAACAATTCATTATTTGATCTATTTATCTAAAATTTCTAACTTTGTCAAGTTTCCAAAAATTGATAGAGGACACCAGCCATTTAAAATTCAGTTGGTTTTGCTTACCTCTGATGATCTTGAGAGTATAAGAAAAAAAATTACACAAATGACATATTTTTATAAGTTGGGAACCAAAATAGTACATTATTTATTATTTGAAAAAGTGAGAATAAAAATATTTAAATCGTGTTTATTTTCAAGATAATTCAGTTTAATCAATAATTTGAGTTGGTGTCAGATTTTTTTCATGAGATAATAAAGACAAACTGTGATATAGTGACAATGTTTTAAAGTTCAGGAAAGATTGGCCTCGTCCTTAAGGAGATTACATTGATTGGGATTGCTCTCAAACTACTTTAATTGTGTTTACAATGATTAACATTAAATGACATTGACTTGGATTAGGTAGTAATAATTTTTCTTTAAAATGTAATACTTTCTACTGATTTTTAATGCCAAGGTACTTACTAATAATGGGCCTTCATATGTGTACCTGAAAACAAAATATGTGCAGGTGCTTCACTGATTTGAAGATTTTGGTGGTGAAAGTTACCTAATCAGTTGTCAGTACGTATCTAGAAACCAAACCTGGAAATGTGTAATGATGCTCTGTTTATAGCTGAAGAGAAATTACTGTGTGTTTGTTCTTACTTTGTCCTTGTTTTGCTGTATAGTATTTAAGTGAAAGGAGATTGTTTAACCTCATACCATATTTCCAAAACTGATATTTGCATTTACCATTTTCTTAAATAATGTAGAGAAAGGTTAGTTGTCTAACTTTGATATGTTTGGCAAAGGCCCTATTACATTTGTGATGCTTTTGGTCACAGTTCTGTCACTAGAATACAGCAATTAGACATAGGCAGTGAGTAACCTAACTACTTTAATTCAGTGATTTGAATTAAAGGAGTCCTGCAGTTACTCCTAAATGCCAAATCACAGTATAACATATTAGAGAGAATGATAGCACTTTCTGTGGTATAAACATCCTACTAACAAATCCTTGTGCTATTATTTATAGGGTTTTGACTCTTGGGTCTGAAAAAGGCAGCGATCCCTGCTAAATTCTGAACACTGACATTAGTCGTCAGCCTTGGGAGAAGCAACAATCACAACGATCTGCTTTTTAATGAGGCAAAGGACCAGAAATTAAGACTATTAAAGTCCCCTAGGCCCAGGAACTATCGCAGAAGAGATGGGAACATGAGATTGTGAGGGCTGATTCTGAGGGTTGATTAGTTTAGAGTTTTCTATAAATTAAACATTAAAATCAAAAGCACACCGATGCAAGGCCAGCATCTCGGCCCGTGTGTTGGAATAACAGGGTTTTCTTGGAGCATTGATCTGCTCTTTAATAGAAAGCTGTAAAAGGTTTTAAAAGGTTTATCAAAATCTTACCTTATGTTAAAACTGATTAAAATTGTATTTGTGTATAAGGTTTTATTAAAATTAGCTTTAACATTAATAATACAGCATACAAGGTAAAATTTGGTTCTCTCTTTTGAATAAAATTTTTATGTAAGGAATAATAAGATATTTTTGTTTACCTTTTGAGTCAACTGCAGGGGAAAAAAAAGGGAGTGAGAGGAGACAGATTTAGTTGGCCTCAAGCTGTCATAAGTATCAGGTCTTATTGTTTGGGAAACTGAGTGTCTTCTCTATCAAAAGGTAAACATTTTGTGCTATCATTTTGGCTAAACAAATGACTATTTTATAATAACCATGATCCTATTTTGTGATATATCAAATGTCTTAAACATTTGATAGTTGACAGACTTTCCAACAGCAAAATTTCAGAGTCTAAATTCAGCCTTTTTGACCTCAAACTAACTCTTTGGATATTAGGTTCCCTCAAGTCCAAGAAAGACATATTAGGCTTACTAGGCTTTTGTTATGTTAGAATTATGCAGAAAGCATTGTGAAATCTGAGGTGGTATTTAGCTTCCTTTCGGCTTATTTATATAGATGTGTTGTTAATATGCATTCCAGTATTATATGAGATGCCTAAAATTCTGATATGTCTTAATATATGTTGTCTGTCATAATTACGATTATTATGTTAAATTATTGTATGCCATAGAAATAACCAACCGTCCTGGTCAACTGTGTCTTTATCTATGGCTGACTTAAGCCTTTTGTCATCTACAATCGTTGTTTTGCTTTGATCCTTCTCAAAAAGTGACTTGTAATCACCTATGGTGCAGGGCTTTCTTCTTTGGAGGATTTCATGAAAAGGATTCTTGAATGCAGGTTTCTGATAACTTTGGAGATTGTGCCACTGGAATAGAGAGAAAACTTCCAGTGAACTAAGTGGAAGGCTGATGTGTTCATAGACATAGCTAAACCAATATCAAGCAGAGCAAGAGTTGATTGCATGAACTGAACTAATGGAGGACTAAAATAATATTTATGGCTTTTTTTTTTTGAAATATTGCTGATTCTTTTTGTTTTGTTTTTCAGAATAAGTTTTGAATAATGTTTTTCTTTTGAGCTATTTATAGCCTTTAAATATATTTTTTAGTATAGAGAGTACATTATACTTCTGTAAACACACTTTTGAAGCATATTTCTCTCTCTGTCTAATTTATCCAGAATTCATAAACTACTTGTGAATATTTTTAATTAATGGCAATGTGGTTGCTTGCATACATTTAATAACAACATGTTTTCTTTTATAATGGGCCATAACTGGAGGAACTTGTTATTTTCTCAGGCCTTTGACTAAAATGGCATTGTGAGTGGTTCCAGCAAAGCCAATTTAGGAGAGCGTATATGGACAATGATTCTTGCTGCACATTGTGTGGGTAATCAGGCCGAGTATATGGGACTGACACTTATTTTGCAGTTCGATTGGTCCTGTTGTGATTTGTCTTTGGTGGAAGTGGGGGACTGGAAAAGAAATTTTGTGTTTCCGAAGAAAACTATAGTATTAGATTAATCTTTGATTCCTGAGTGGCCGTGAGGTCACCCATGGATGGGAGCTGCTCATGAAACCCCTCTTCAGCATGAAGCAGCCAGAAAGATCAACAACTGGATTCCCCATGATTGAGGAATTGATAAATAAAAAAGGGGACTGAAACCGACACAATAGTCTCATAGTTGCTGTTGTTGTTGTTGTTCTTGTTAAAAACACTTCTGCTCTTAAAGCTTGAAACTTATATTTGTTTTATCTGAGCTCCTACTCCAGGAATGAACCTTTAGGCCTCTCAAAAATTATTAAAGAACTCACTGGATCACTTCATCCAGACAATGAAATGTTAGACCCTGTGTTAATCATAATTGCTTCCATGCCCCTCCATAGTTTCTGTTTTCTTACACATTGTTACATTTTTTCCTGCTATGTAAACCCCTAGTTTTAGTTGATCAAGGAGGTGGATTTTTAGACCAATCTCCTGTCTCCTTGGCTGCAGCAACTGGCCAATTAAAACCATCCTTTTTGGCAATAATTGTCTCGGTGATTGGTTTTCTTTGTGGTGAGCAGGCAGCAGGAACTAGACTGAACACCTGGTTTCTCAATAACACATGTACCACATTTTTTAAAATCTTGAATAAAAGACACCAAAGGCATAAGAAAACAAACAGGAAATTGACAAATTGGACTTCATGAAAATTTTTAAAAATATTTGCATCAAAAGAGACCAGTAAAAGAGTAAAAAGGAAACTCACATTTTGGGAAAATATATTTTCAAGTCACATATCTGATAAAATATGAATAACCAAAATATATAGAGAACTTCTAACAAGAAATAAATATATGAGCCAATTAAAAAATGGGCAAAGGATTTTAATAGACATTTCTCCAAAGAAGATATACAAAAAAAAAACACATAAAAAGATGTTCAATATCACTAATACTTAGGCAACTGCATATCAAAACTCCAGTGAGATACTACCTCACACCTATTAGAATGGCTACTATCAAAAACAAAATGAATGAAAAATACAATATTAAGTGTTGGCTAAGATGTGGAGTAATTAGAATCCTGTCCACTTTTGAAGGAATGCAAAATGGTACAATTGCTGTGGAACTCGGCAAAAAATTAAAGACGGAATTATCATATAATCCAACAATTCCATTTTTGAATATATATATATATATTATATACATATCAAATACTATATGATTCTTCTTACATGAGGTACTTAGAGAAGTCAAAATTATAGAGGCAGAAAATAGAATGGTGGTTGTCAGAGACTGTGGCAATGGTAGGATAGGTTATTGTTTCATGAGTATAGAGTTTCAGTTTTACAAGGTGACAAGAGTTATGGAAGTAGATGGTGGTAGTGGTGGTATGGCATTATGAATGTATTTAATACCACTGAGCTGCATACTTAAAAATGGTTAAGATAGTAAACTTATTTCATGTATATATTATTACAATTAAAATATTGGGAAAAATGTATGGATTCCCTTCCCAATTTCTGGGATTGAGATACATTTTCAACCTTTTAACTATAGAATAAAATTGTGACTGGTATCCGGGAGAAAGGACTTTACAACTACAGAGTTAGTATATACCTAATGATGCTCCAGTTTGTCCTTAATGGAGCATAAAGTCTTTGCTTATGTGCACTGTATGCTGGGGAATGCAGAATAGCAGACATTTTGATAACTACTGGAAGGAGAGTTTTAGATAACATTGATACCCAGAGACTCAAAGCATCATCATGGTCCCCTGTTAGAATGGTGGTATGTAGGAGCTATGTAAAACGTGAAGGCTGGACTGAAGTCCAGCCTACAGCAGGTCTACAAGGGCCATGGACTCACTTGATGGTCAGTTTCTAATGTATAATTGTAATTGCCATACTTGGAAGTCGGAACAACCTTCATATTAGATTCTTGACCGCTGGGGTAAATGCTTTCATAGTGGAGAAGGCCAAATGGGAGCTTCTGAAACCATAACTCTTTGACCAAGGTAGAAAATTAAAAAATAAAAAGGAATATAACCTTTTTGTTAGTGGGGGTCAGAAGGAGGTGAATGGTGTACTTTAGTGTCACCCTTAGGTATCTCTGAAGAATGTAGGTTGATAATATAACTTCATTTAATTTACCAGTCGAGATGATATGGGAGTGCTGGGAAGGGAAGAGTATAGTCCCTTTAAATGTTAGGGAAGTGAGGAAGGGAAGTGCTGGGTAAAGGAGGGCGTGGTCCCTGGCTAGGGCTCTGCCCCATGGACCTAGGTGAGGACAGGCATGTCCTGCCCAAATGGGGGTTGCATTTCCCAAGATCACCCTGGCCCCCCACACGATACAATACATGATACAATGAAGAACAAACAATAATTTATAATAACAGTATTCAGTTTGCTCTTGATGTGTAAATGTATTTCATCTCCTCCCAGACATTGAGTGTGCTCTCACCTGCTAACCCCAGCACTGATTGTTGACCCCAAATCCGGCAACTCGCTTGTGTCACTTGACTCATGTCATTCATAATGCATGGAACCTTTTAAACATTCTCCTCCTCCTCTTATTTAGCCTGTACTCTTGTTTTTGTTTTCCCTAAGGACAGGAGTGATTATATCACTGACAGTCACTCACAACATTAGTATCATATCAGTGACAAAAGCACTAACAAAATTAACAGAATTTGTGTGGTTCTCTATGTCTAAAGAAGAAAATTTACTGGACCATTAACTCACAGGACACATTTGGAATCTTGGTAGAGTTAGAGATTGCAATCCAAGTGCCATCTCAATGTAAGAATGTTTTGCTTTGGGAATATGATTTATACCCTGAATCATCTTCCTTCTCTTAATATGTCACTGCTCAAAATGAAGCTGATACATATTTAGGAATGTTAACACCAATATTATAACGCGTGTTCCTCAAGGTTAACTACTCATGGGACTAAATAGAGTCACTTTAAAACTCATATTCATGGTTCTTTTCACAGCCTATTTTTTAAAACCTGCCTATTGTTTCAATAATATAATAGTTCTTGCATTTTTTTCCCAGGGATCATTTTAGAAAGTTTCCTAGTGTGTGAATATGAATTATATATACCTTATATCTGCAATTCTTCCTCCTTTTCCCTCTCTCTTCCCAACCCAATTGTCTTAACACACTTCTGGTTCAAGGCTTCCAATGTCTGCTAAACTGTCTAAAGTTTCCTTGATAGGTGTGTCTTTGGAGCCCATAGAAAAGCCACTTCCACTTGGGTCTCATCAAGCTCTGCTCCTCCTGGGCTCTGCTACCACCTATTCTGAGGATAGCACTTCCCAGGCATCATTGTCCCTTTTGCCCATAGGCCACCTTCACTGAGCAGTGCATGATCTGTCAAGCATGACTGCTCCTTCACTAGGTTTTACCATTTCTTTTTGTTTGAGCCAACTTTATGTCCAAGCTATGTTCTTCAGGAGAATTAAATCTGTGTGGCTAACATGCAAAGTAGAGCATGAAGGAGTTTCTTTTTATAAAGGGATGAAAGGTGTCCCCTCTGTCTATATAACACCATGTGCCTTCCAAAGCACACTATGTTTAATATTAGTGCTGAGCATGGTAGCCACTACTTATTAGCAACACAAGTCCCACTTTTCATAACACTTTTAGAGAGATATGATTCACATCTTTACTGAGATATGATTGTTAAGCAAACAACCTGCATATACTTAATGTATACAATTTGATGAGCTTGTACATATGTGATACCATTACCATAACAAATGTAATGAATCCATCCACATAAAACCAAAAGTGTTCTTGAGTCTCTTTTCTTGTTTTTTTCTTGTAGTAAGAACTTGTAGTAATATTCCCTAAGCAATCATGGTGCTTTAAGATCTAATTAAGATCTACTCTGTTAAATGTTCATGCACATATTGAAGCAGTTTAAGGTCAATGAAGCAGTATCATTGTCTGAGGTGTTATCCATAATTCTTATCTCAGGACCAAGAAAAATAAGGAGCATGGACACCAAGAGTGAGGTTTGAGTGAAAGTTTAATAAGCAAAAGAGGAAAGCTCTCTGCAATGGAGAGGGGGCCCAAGAGGGTTGCCACTTTACAGTTGAACACAAAAGCTTTTATAGGAAATTCCCCTTATCTGTGTAGCTGCCTGTGTTAAGTGCCCTTATCTGTGCAGCTGTGAGCATGTCTTAAGCAAGCCTCCTCCCTGTGCAAGACAAGTTCCCATGGAGCCCACAATGTATACATCCATAGAAGGGGAGGAAACGTTTTCCTGGGAGCCCGCTGATTACACAAAGTACAAAGGCATTTCTTTGTTGGGCCTTGCTGACTTATCTGTGCAGCTACAGCTTGATTTTTCATGCTGTTTCTCTGTTTAAAAGAATTCTACTGAGGACCTGCCTTAACTGTCTGCCTGTTTTTTTTTTTTCCTTTTCTCCTCTCTCAATATCTTTAGTATAGGCACTATGTTGCAGAGTATCTCTCTAAAACTTACTCACCTTGTATAAATGTAACATTATACCCATTGAACTACAACTTCCCTATCTTCTGCCAACCTCCACTCTATTTTCTGCTTCTGTAAGTTCTAATGACTGTGTCAGGTTAGATTCTCATAAAGTCTGCTACCAATATAAGATTAGATATACAAAAGACTTGTGGGAGAGATGCCATTAAAGCTAAAATACAAGGGTACTAAATTAGGCAGTGGGAACCTTTAGCTCACAGTGTGTACTGACTCCTGTGAAAGGAAACAGATAAAGAATAAAGGTAGGAACAGTCTTTAACTGCAGTACAGTTCTGAGAAATCGCTGATCAGGCCAATGGAGAGTTCCTGAGCAAAGGTTGCCCATTATAGGAGGGTTGAGTTTGGCCTGAGTGAACCAACTCTGAAACCACTCCACCCTCAAGGTGATTGGTCATTGGTTGAGAGCAGCCAAAAGGAAATGTGGCTTACTGTGACAACCTTAGTAGATCCAAAGGGGTGATTGATAGCTGATGAGTATGAAGCAAGTTGTTTTAAAGGAGAATTGAGCAGCATTCCTCCTTTACCTCAGCAACTGCTAACCTCCAGTACTATAGCTCTACAAGATTCTAAGGCAAAGTAAGGGAGAATGTATATAGCAAATAAAGAATAACTTATCTCCCATTCTCCTCCTGAAGCATCATCCAAATTAAATTTTTTTCTCTTTTCACCTGCTATCTTCTCTCCTGTCTGAAAAATCCAGTTATAATTCTATGGTGACTTAAATTGAGCACAAATATGAGTCTCAGATAACTTGGAATGCAGTTGCTCCCTCTTGATTGCTGATTCAGTTTGTGGGATAATCTTGTTCTGGTCAATCCAATATCACTGAGGATTAATGCTTTCCTCGGCTGCTTTCCAACACTCCATGGGTATAAACTCTCTGATCTGCTGCCCTACACATTAGCCATACAGATTTGGATTTACCTGGCAGAAATAGCTTGGGGATCAATCTGGGTTATTTACTAAACTATTATTTAAGTATTATAGGATAAAAATAAAAGAAATCTCATTCTCCATGGATATTGAAGGCTACCAATCCACTAAATTAAGTTAAATTAAATTTCAGTAGTCCCCACTAAACCATGGTTTTACTTTCTGATATTTTAGTTACTCACAGTCAACCAATGTCCAAAAATATTAAATGGAAAATTCTGGAAATAATTCACAAATTTTAAATTTGGCTCCTTTCTGAGTAGCATGATGAAGACTTGTGTCATCCCTTGAATCATGTTTTTGTCCAGTGTATCCGAGCTCTATACCTGTCTGTTAGGCATCGACATCATCTAATCATGACATCCAATCATTGACATTGTCACAGCTCTATGATTCAGGATCATCTGAATCCAATGATCCTCCTTCTGATATATCATCAGAAGGTCAAGAGTAGCCCATTCACTTCACTTCATCTTGTCATGTAGGCATTTTATTATCTCACATAATCAAAAGAGGAAGGATGGGTACAGTACAATGAGACATACTGAGAGAGAGACCACATTCACATAGCTTTTATTATGTTTTATTATTAGAATATTCTATTTTTTATTAGTTATTGTTGCTAATCGCTTACTGTGCCTAATTTATAAATTAAATTTTATCACAGGCATGTATTTATAGAAAAACATAGTATAAATAGGATTTAGTACTATCCATGGTTTCAGGTGTCTACTGGGGATTTTTCAACATGTCTCCTGTGAATAAAGAGTTGCTACTATATTAGTTCTACTTCAGTATAGGAAATTTGCAAAGCAGCTTACTGGGTTGCTTTGGTCTCTATCCTCATGACTGCTATAACAGATTAACTTACTTTTCAGCGTATATTCATTCTGCTTCCCCACAATTCCATCTTCATGCCCCAACAATGTTGGCCTTGACTATGTGGCTGGCTTTGTTCAAAACTATGTAGGTGGAAGTGAGAGAGAACCAATTCCCAGCCTATACCTTAAGAGGCAATGAGTGTTTTTGGACATCCCTCTGAAATTTTTAATGATCACCATAAAAAAAAGCAAGACCTGGGTGAATATTATGTCTCCAGCTTTGCCCTGGAATGAGATCTGGGTAGTAGAACCAGACTTTAGTACCAGACTCACCAAAAAGCCTCAAGCAGAGCCACACAAACTAACAGTCAAAGTGAGATTGAGAAATAGCTGTCTACTCTTGCTTGCTAATATAGTTTTATTATGCAGCAAAAGCTACTCAAATGAGCATCCTATTGCTCCCAGTGTCATGGATAAGGAAGTCAAATATTTGTGGCTTTCTCCTTTTAGCTATGAGATTTACTACCTCAGTTTCTTTCATGAAGGACAGCCCTTCAGGTTTCCAGTTATAGTTTTTCCCATTTGAGCTGCTTTGCCTTCCATACTCATTTTGGTTATAATTAGAATGGGTTATGGGAAACACACACATTAAATAAACTGAAAACAGTAAAATCAATAAGGAAAGCAGTGTTAGTTTTCCATTTCCAGTAATGGGATTTGGTGTAAAAGAGTAAACCTCCATTATATATGTTTGTGCCAGCAAGGTAGACAGATTTCTTATAGAATGCGTAAGGACGTGAAAGGTAACACACGGCAAATAGCAAACATCTACCTCTGAATGCAACGGTGCTCTCATTTACAGATGAGATTGGAGCTTGATTCCTCTCATCACTGAACATTTTGTAGGGAATTAACAGAATCATAAAAGATTACTAATTTGGAGAACTAACCCAATAAGATTAATGGAACATAGATACACTAATAAAAGTGGATACTGAGCGACTAAGCAGTTTATTTTTAAGTTTCCATTGAAAAAATATACAAACGTTAGCAAATATTGTCAGTTTTGCTGTTGCTACACAGCAAAAAGTAAATTATAGCAAGCTACAGTGAATTTGAAGGTTGCTTAAATCAATACTAGGGAGAGGTCAGCAGCCTTACACAATCCAATGTGTTGATGAACAAACGCTTTGGAGCTTAGATATAACAATTTTCTGAGGCAACTTTAGAGCACCAACTCGCTGTGATCCTAAAGTCAGGTATACATGTATTTATGTGTATATGTATGTATTTCCATTCAGCTGGCAACATGCGTCTACCTTAAACATTCCATTAGTTACAGCATTTTAGAATTTTCTCTTTTACATTATTTCATTTAGTTTTCAAAGTCATTGGATAGGTAATAGGTTAAATTGTGCCTTTTCAGTCATGAGGAACTTTCTGAAATTTTATGTGCATCTTTGTACCTTCATTCTTCTTGTTCTTCACTTTTTCCAGGCATACACCCTTCCTGACTGTCATAAATCTTTTGTTGTATGGGTAACACAACAATAAAGCTCACAAAAGTAGCAAACATTTTAGTTGTCTATTAAACTTGAATTTTAAGAAAATGTAAGAATAGACACAAAAAGAAGGAATTATTATGCTAAACTCCAAAAGTAAGTAAATTCTTTGAATACATACAAATAGATTATTTCACAGATGTGCTGAATGAACATAAATATGTATTTGTTAAAAAAAAACCTATTGCTAATTACATGTTCTGTTTTTCTGTCTTAAAAAAAAACAAATATATCATTTTCAAGCTCAACAGATAGATATGGTCTTTCGCTCAATTAACTTAATCTTATAATACTGGAATTCTTAAGAAGTGCGTAGATACCTGCTTGCAGTCCATATGAGAGAGAAGCTTTGGTTTGGAATTAAATATCAAACGGTGGGAGCAGGAGACACTTAAAATTTCACTCTTAAAAAAACAGTTAAATACAAAACAAAACAGTATAAACAATGCACACTTCTTTTTAGGACATATTATGTTTGCTATTCTGAATTGAAATTAGAGCTGTTGGAAATCACAGTAAGTTTAAAGACACCAGTCCTTTTATCTCAGGAACTAAAAGTGTTACTTAAGCAAAAAACAAAGGTAATTTTTGTTAGTTTTTTTTTTTTAAGAGAAGGACTGCTTTTTAAGACATACTACTATTTTTAGTGTCTTTCAACAAAACTAAAGAATGTACAATTTTTGCACTGTAAAAGTGTAAAAGCACCACTTTTATACAATTATTTCTGTAAAAATATAATCTTATTGATGGAAAACTTACTTTTTAACCTAGAGATAAATTCCTTCTTAAATGCCATTTTAAATAAATGATAAAATTGGCTTCAGAAATATGAATTGGCAAGACAAATACATATTATAATTTATATCTTCCAAAATTAGCAATTTGTACTGTATACAATTATTTAAATAAAATACAGCACAATGTGTTGTGAAAAATACGGTTATAACTATGAAAGACTAAGTCGAGTTGTTATTGTTGTTGTTATTAGTAGTAGTATCATCCAGGATAGGTTCTGTTGCGCCATCGCCTGGTCAACAGTAAAGATTTTCATAGTGTTTGTCAAAGTCAGGCATAGAGATTCCCCCCTTCTTTTCTTGCTCCCTTCTTCCTTTCTTCTCCTTTTTCTTTTCCTATTTCTCCCTGCTCTCCAGCTCCTGTTTCTCTCTTTTTCTCGTTTTCTTTTTCTTTTTTTCATTTTTCCCTTTGAAACAAATTTTTATGGAAATTAAATCAAGACATACTTAAATCACAACATCTCAAGAAGTCAAAGTCATACTAAATCCTGTGACTTAATTCATCTTTATTTCAAAATTTATTTTGAAATAATATGATGAATATATGCTGTAAAGAAAACATAAAAAGTACATAATAATTTAAAAATTAAACTTCATGTCTCCTCCAAACACCTCCACCTCCACTGGCGTTATGTGATACCTATTACCAGTTTGGTATGTACATTTCTCTACTATCTGTATGCATAGACCAGTATATAAATATATTTAATTTGTATGTATGGTTTCATACTATTCATATCCTACATCACCTTTCTTTTATCATGTCAAAATGATCTTATAACTCTGTATAAATCAACATATACAAAATGATTTTTTTCCCAGGAAAAAACTAACTGGCACAGTTTTATACATATGTGTATAGACACATTTTTAGACTGGATTGTTTAAATAAGGTTCATACATATTTGTGAATTGAATAGATATTATTAACCAACTTGCCGGGTGCGATGGCTCTGCTGAGACCAGCTTGGTCAGGAGACCCTAACCCAGCGGCGCTAGAGGAATTAAAGACACACACACAGAAATATAGAGGTGTGAAGTGGGAAATCAGGGGTCTTACAGCCTTCAGAGCTGAGAGCCCTGAACAGAGATTTACTCACATATTTATTAACAGCAAACCAGTCATTAGCATTGTTTCTTTAGATATTAAATTAACTAAAAGTATCCCTTAAGGGAAACGAAGGGATGGGCCGAATTAATTGCAGCAGGAACATGCCCTTAAGACACAGATCGGTCAGGCTAATTGTGGCTTAAGAATGCCTTTAAGCGGTTTTCCGCCTTGGGCGGGCCAAGTGTTCCTTGCCCTCATTCCCGTAAACCCACAACCTTCCAGCTTGGGAGTTAGGGCCATTATGAACCTATCACAGTGCTGCAGAGATTTTGTTTATGGCCAGTCTTGGGGCCAGTTTATGGCAGGATTTGGGGGGGCTTGCTCCCAACAGGCTAGAGCCTGTAATCCCAGCACTTTGGGAGGCCGTGGTCAGGAGTTCAAGACCAGCCTGGCCAACATGGTGAGACCACATCTCTACTAAAAATACAAAAAATTAGCAAGGTATGGTGGCAGGCGCCTACTAAAAATACAAAAATTAGCTGGGTGTGGTGGCAGGTGCCTGTAATCGCAACTACTCGGGAAACTGAGGCAGGAGAATCGCTTGAACCTGGGAAGCAGAGGTTGGAGTGAGCTGAGATCACGCCATTGCCATCAAGCCCGGCTGAAAAGAGTGAAACTCTGTCTCAAAAAAAAAAAAGGTATTACTAAGCAATCTTCTACATTCTTCCATAAAAGATCTCCTTTCTCCATACTACTACTGGTATTAAAATTACAAATTTTAAATTAAGTTATTTAACTGAGGAAGCAACAACAGCCAACCAAACTGTTTTAATTCGTTTTCACGCTTCTGATAAAGACATACCTGAAACTAGGAACAAAAAGAGGTTTAATTGGACTTACAGTTCCACATGGCTGGGGAGGCCTCAGAATCATGGCGGAGGGCAAAAGGCATTTCTTACATGGTGGCGGCAAGAGAGAATAAGGAAGAAACAAAAGTGGAAACCCATGATAAACCCATCAGATCTTGTGAGACTTATTCACTATCACAAGAATAGCACTGGGGGCCAGGCATGGTGGCTCACACGTGTAATCCCAGCACTTTGGGAGGCCGAGACAGGAAGATCACCTGATGTCAGGAGTTCAAGACCAGCCTGACCAACATGGTGAAACCCCGTCTCTGCTAAAATTACAAAAATTAGTTGGGCATGGTGGCAGGTGCCTGTAATCCCAGCTACTCGGAAGGCTGAGGCAGGAGAATCACTTGAACCTGGGAGGTGGAGGTCGCAGTGAGCGGAGATTGTGCCATTGCACTCCAGCCTGGGTGACAGAGCAAGACTCTGTTTAAAAAAAAAAAAAAATAGCACGAGAAAGACTGGCACCCATATTCAGATATCTCCACTGGGTCCCTCCCACATTGCGTGGGAATTCTGGGAAATACAATTCAAGTTGAGATTTGGGTGCAGACACAGACAAACTATATGACCAACCATTATTTCCACTACTTAATCTTGTTAAAGATTTTGTGAATTTTAGGAAATTCAAAAATTGAAATGATCAAATTAAATTATATACTATACCTCTATATTGCTGTTGTACCTGACTTTATACAAGTGATATCACATATTCTGAAGAACTTCAGGAAAATCATTAAATAGAATTCTGAGACAGTAGGTAAGACTGAGCACCAGCACCCAGGCAAAGGCTTCTTATTCTTATCATAAGAAGTAGAAAAGGAGGATGGACCTGAAAGGAAGATAAAAGAGATTTTATTCCATGGCTTCTATTTTGTCTGTGAGTCATTTACCTGCTGAAGACCATGGAAAATATTTGTTTTATTACAAAAAATAGAAATTTTCTTAATGTTATATTCTTTGGAATAATTTAAATATTATTGAGACTATCCAGTTTTAAAGATTAGCTCAATTGTCCTGTGAAACTAACTGGGACTGGTGGTTTGGGGGGCAATTTCTTGACAAATTTCTCATCATTTGAGTAAATTAATGTGTTTCAGTTTACTATTCCTATTGTGGTTAATGTTGGAAAATTTTATTTAACAAATTAAATTTAAATTTTCTTTTTATCTAGGTTTCCATATATGTTTACATAGAATTCTATGTAACAGCTACCCTTAGGATATTTGTTTATTTGTTTCTTATTGTATTTCTGTAAAGAATGGTTTATTTTTTATTCATTTAAAGTATAAAACTTGATGATTTGATACACATATACATTGTGAAATGATTACCACAATCAAGCTAATTAATATATCCTTCAACTCACATAGTTTTCTTTTTAAATTCTTTGTGATGAGAAAAGTTTTAAACAACTATCTTAACAAATTTTAGGTAATGATACAGTATTATTCACAATGGTCACCATGCTGTACATTATATCCCCAGAAATTATTCATCTTTTAATAAAAGTTTGTACCCTTTGAAGAGTGTCTTCTCATTTCTCCCACTCCCAGCCCCTGGCAGGCAGCATTCTACTCTCTGTAAGTTTAACATTTTTAGATTCCACATATAAGTAAGAATTATTCAGTGTTTGCCTTTCTGTATCTAGCTTATTTCACTTCACATAATGTCCTTTGGATTAATCTGTGTTGTTACAAAATGGCAAGATTTCCTTCCTTTTTATGGCTGAATAATACTCCATTTATACATGTACATAAATACTTATACACAAATACATATATATGTGTATGTATATATATGTATACATATGTGTGTATATATGTATGTATACATACATACAAACAATTCATTTATCCATTGACAAACAAGTTATTTCCTTACATTGGCTATTGTGAATAATGCTGTAATAATCATGGGAGTGCAGATATCATTTTGACATGCTAATTTCATTTTCATTGAGTATACATACAGAAGATATATTATTAGGTCATATGGTACTTTTCTTTTTGATCTTTTGAAGAGCCTCTGTACCGTTTCCCATAATCATTATATCGATTTACATTCCCACCAATAACGTGCAAATGTTCCTTTTCATCACACTCTAGCCAATAGTAATTATCTATTTATATATTTTGATAATATCTATGTCTATGTTGATAATAGCCCTACTAAGAGATGTGAGGTTGTATTCCATTTTGAGGTTTTGATTTGCATTTTTCTGATGACTAGTGATGTTAAGCACCTTTTTTATTTTTTTAATTTAATAAATGTTTATTTTTTCAAGTGTACAGTTGGTTGGACCTGTTCATGTATCTTCTCCAGCATCTGGAGCACTTCCTCCATTGGTATTTCTGGTAGAAATTACTTGAGCTCTGTTAAGCACCTTTTCATACAACTTTGGCCATTTGTATGTTTTATTTGGAAATATTTCTATCTGGTTCCTTTATTTATGTTTTAATTGGGTTATCTGTTTTTTTTTTTTTTTTTTTTTTTGCTATTGAGTTGTATGAACTACTCATATATTTTGGATATTAACTCCTTTTCAGATATTTGGCTTGCAAATATTTTATGCTATTATGTAGGTTGCCTTTTTATTGATTTGCTTTTTTATTGTGCAGTTGATACTACCCAAAGCCACATAGAGATTCAATGCAATCTTTATCAAAATTTCAGTGATATTTTTCACAGAAATAGAAAAATTCTAAAAAAAACTTTAGAACTTTTAGAAAAATTACTAAAATGCGTATGGAACCACAAAGAATACCTCAATAGATAAAACAATCAGGAGACAGAAGAATGAATTGAAGTCATTATGCTTCCTGGTTTCAAATTATATTGCAAAGCTGTAATAATCAAAACAGTATGCTCCTGACATGGAAACAGACATATAGACCAATTAGACATAATAGAGAGAGTCCAGAAATAATCCTCAGCACACATGGTAAACTAATCTTGACAAAGATGGCAAAAATATACAATGAAGAAAACCATAATTTCAATAAGTGGTGTTGGTTAAACTATATATACACATGTAAAAGAATAAAATTGGTCTGGGCACAGTGGTTTATGCCTGTAATGCTAGCACTTTTCAAGGTGGGCAGATCACTTGATCTCGGGAACTCCAGAGCAGCCTGGGAAACTTGGCAAAATCCCATCTCTACCCAAAAACAAAACAAAACAACAACAACAAAAAAACATAGAAAATATTTAGCTGGATGTGGTGGTGCATGCCTGTGGTCCCAACTACTCAGAAAGCTGAGGTGGGAGAATCATGATGGAGGCTGAAGTGAATTGTGATCCTGCTGCAGAACTCCAGCCTGGGTGACAGAGCCAGACCCTGTCTCAAAATAAATAAAATTAGACCCTTACCATACATCATACACAAAATTAACTCAAAGTAGATTAAAAACTGAAATGTAAGATATGAAACTGTAAAATTCCTTGGAGAAAACTTTCTTAACTTTGGTCTTGGCAATGACTTCTTGGATATGATCCCAAAAGTATGGCAACAAAAACAAAAAAAAAGTGGGATTACATCAAACTAATAAACTTCTGCAGAGCAAAGAAAACAATCAAATATTTTTCTTCTTTTCTAACAGTTATTTTATCCTTATTATTTCTTATTTTGAATATCTGTGATTTCTACCTTACTAAATGGATTAAGTTAGCTATTGGTTCATTAATCATGTTACTTTTTTCCAAGAGCCTGGATTATGGTTTATTATTACATCTATTCCTTTTTTTCTATATCTCATTAATTTCTTTTTAATGTTTAATTCCCTGTGTTTCTCAGATGAGAACCACTGAAGGCAATATCCATAATAATTTAGATTTATAAGCCTTATTAGCATACATTTTGGACTTTTGTAACCTAAAAAGGCATATCTGGAAAGCAATCAGAAAAACCCATATTGTTAGAAAAACTAAAATAAATCCCCACTGTGCTCCATTGCCTGGATGAATGTGTTTGTTGCCTTTATTATTTGGTTATTCTGTAAAGAGGATCTAAAATGTCATTGGCTATTAAAAACCCTGATCTACTTAAATACTGGAAAATGTCAGGACAAAATATCTGTATACATTTTGAGCATATAAAATACCAAATAAATGTCAGTGAATTAGCCATATTTGATGGAACGTATCTATTGCATATTATACTTCCTGAAAGTACCGTGATGAGAGAAAAAGAAAGCAATGTTTTTGGAATATTGTTCATACCTTTTTTTAAACTTTAAAATGCCATCACATTGCATTGTTCTTCTTGCAAGAATATTCTAAAAGAGAATAGTAATAAAAAAGAGACTAGAGACCCACCCCACAATCAAATCCACAGGGATCTTTACATGGTCTGTATAAAACAGGTTCATTGTAATCAATGTGAGTTCTTCTCATACTGAACAAAAATCAAGCAAAATGAATTCAAAGAAAGCAATAGGCAGGCTTTTTTATTGAACACTAGGATTTTTTTTTCCTGTAGAGTTATAATCTCTGATTCATTGAATTTTTCTCTTTTCAGCAGAATAACATGGATGAAAAAGAAACTTGCTTTAGTGAAATAACTTTTTAGATACGTATATTGCTGCAATAATAGAATTAAATTAGACATTTCCTTATCATTAGATTTTACTCTATAAGATAATGGAGACATCAATAATTTGTTCAATAAGGTTTCCACATTACAACAGATTTTCTCTATCATATTGATAACACATAGGCACAAGTAATCAATATTTGATTAAATCATATTTATTTAAGTGGGTATCATCTGCAAAACAGATAATTTCTAGTAGAAATTATTATTTATTATTATTTCTGGTACTCAATAAATTTTCTTCTTGATCTAGAAGTAGGTTTTGAATCATAAAGGATTTAACAAGGCTATCTGAAATAGGACTTCTAAAACATTGATATTTTGAACAATTACTTAAATTGCCAGAACTTTTCTGAAGAGCTAATCCACCATATGTTAGTTTTGTCCAAGTTGGAGACACAAGTTTAATAAAATAGTTTACGATACACCATAGTTTTATTTGGCTACACAAAAACCTAACTCCTTCTAGAAGGTTTAAAAAAAGCTTTCACTGAGGTGAAGTTTTAACTTGATTCTGAAGGAAGAGTAGGAAATTACAAATGAGTTGTCAGGAATAAAAACAAAGTCACCAAGCAGAATAAACAAAACATATGAAGATAATAAATTAGAAAATAAAAGATAATAACAACAACAAAAGTGAACTCAACACATGATAGTAATGAGAATGTCATTATATCTGCAAAATACAGTTATGATGAATAGGCAAGAAATGGAGATGTCATTATAACTTGAGACAAGATTTTAAAAGTACTTAGTTTTAAGAGAGCCAGTATAAAGTTTTATTCCTAAAACTAATAACATCAACTTTCTCTTTATGATATAAAAAGATATGCTTTTAACAACTTGCCGGCTGCTCTGCCTACAAAGTAGCTATTCTTTTATTCCTTTGCTTTCTTAATGAAAAAGAAAAAAGAAAAAGAAATGAGAAGGAGAAGGAGAAGGGAAAGGGAGAGGGAGAGGAGAGAAGGGAGAACAAGGGAGAAGGTAGAAAAGTATTATTTACCAGAAGAGGAGAAAGCTACTCTCAGGGAAAATGATTCAGTGTCCTTTGCAACAATCCAAACAGGCATGATAAGAGTCTTAACTGAGGCAACATTGTTAGTAAAAGAGAGACGCAGCAATTGGGGAGCATTTCAGAGGTATAATTATCATAGCTGGTTGATTTAATAAAAGTAAAAGTCTAGAAATGTGAATCTAAAGGTTGATGTCAAGATTAGTGCTCTTCCTACTATGTGCATGGTGATGTCACCATGTAAGGCTTAAATGAAAAATGCTATGAAGTGTGGTGGGAAGAAAACAAAGGTTATTCTGCATATGTTAAAATACCTGTAGAAACTCTAGAAAGATGAAAAAAAATACATGATTTGGTGCTTGGGAAGACACAAAGGAGTAATGATAGACACATAGTGGAGAGTAGTAGCTGAATTTATGTGAAAGGGAAAGATAATAAAATAAAAAAGGCTAAAACATACTGATTCTAAGATTTAAGAGATATTTGGAGTTGGGAGTATTATTCTTATATATAAGGACACATTTATCATTACAGTGATGGATATTATATAATCCAATAGAATGTTCATATCCACCCTGAAGCATCTTTTATTGGATAGTTTTTACCAACTAACATAAAATTTTATATTGGCCTGTTAAAGATGTTTTGCATTTATGTATGTGAATAAGTTCATCATCTGCCAATATAAGTATAGTTTGAATAAAATAAAATTGGCAATAAGCAATTTTGACCTAGAAAAAAAATGAAAGGTTTTTTTGTGCAATATAATATCCTTAAAAATATAAGGCCATGACTTAATTTATTGGTCTTAAACAGAGATTACATATGATTAGATCAATTTGTGGTGCATGACTCCATATCTAAAAGTCTTTATCAAAAAGAAAATTTTAAAAAGCTGCAATTCCCTTATATGAAACAAAAGATTGTTCATATATTCTGGTTACTGACAATTCAAATATTTATTAGCTCGTAATTTTTCAAACTGTTAAATTTAGCTATTTTGAACTGAAAGTCTTGGAACAAATTTATATGAGTGTGTGTTTGATGTGTTATTTCCAAAAATGTAAAAAATAATATGCTGAAGAACACACATATAGAATTATGTTTTCATAGACATTTGATTGCCAGTTAGAAAAATTAAGTTACCAGAAATGTCAATAAAAAGGACTCATTTGGAAAAAATGATTACAGATAAATTTCTAAAGGTTTCACTGCACTTTTTATAGGCTGCTGCTAGAGGGAAATTTAGAATGGTTAACTCTAAAGTAAAATAAGGATTAAATACAAATTTAGACTGAGTAGAATGAATTCAATGTCTGTTTTTTCTTTGGGGGATAGTTGAGAACCACCCTGAAACCGATGAAGTTCTTCTTTCCTTGAAGATTTAGTTTGTAAGACTCTACATTTTCTAAAAGATGCTGAAAGAATTGTGAATATAAGTACTCCACTGAGCTCTAACCTAGATAAACCTCTGAAAATATACCTGAATCTCTACAATGTCAACAGCAAAATAATAGGAAAATAGAGAGGAGTGAATTTAATACCCACTCATGGTAGCTTCTCCTCTGAAAAAGGAAAGAAAGAAAACAGACACATTCATAAGACATTTAACTATTTGAAAATAAGGAAAAGCAAGACAAATTGGCAAAAAAAAATAGTAGATCGAGCCATGATTTTATTATGTTGGACTTCTGCAATAGCATTCTACCTGAACTCCCTGCTTCGTGTCTCACCTTCTTCCCAGTATAGATGATTCTTTATGAACTGTAACCAAAATTTGATATTTTAAATATAAATCAAATTGTGAATTTTGTCTGTTTAAAATTTTTTTGAGATTTTCCATCACTCTCAGAATAAAACCTAAACTTTGAACCACAGTTCAAAAGGCTTTTGGTGATAGGAAATTGACTATGACTGCTGGGTGGCTAGCTCACTTCTTATTCCCAGTCTCTTTCTTCTCTGCTTACTCGGAGCTAGTCACACTAGAAAAGATAGTTTCTCGCTTTAAGGAAAGGAACTCTAAGAATGTATCTTAATGTTTGTATATAATAAAAACAAAAATTTCAAATGGTTGGGAGAGAGACATGGAGTAAGAGACAAAACAGACGTAAGGAAGGAGCAGAGAGAGAGTGTGTGGGTTGAATGAGGATAAATAGAACTAAGTGGGAGAGGAAGATTGCTCCCATCCGCTCAAAAGTGTATGCCTGCCAGAACCATTTAGTGGAGCTGCTAAACAGCTTTGTTAAGGTGTTTATCCCCTAGACACAGTTCTGAGCTGTGGGCATTCAGTGGTATAGAAAGGAATTTCAGAGTATGCCAAGCACACAAGAGGAGGTTTTCTAGGCAGACACAGTGTTGTGACTCATCTGCATAATCCCTTCACCCTGTTCAAGGAGGAAGGAGGACACCATGAATTCTGAGGATGTCAGTCCTGACAGCTTTATTACAAAGAAGGAGCCACTCAACTAATATGCATTCTGGCATGGCTACTTCCAGGCATGTTAGATGTACCCAATTCAGAGGATACTCTAGTTTATTACTAATTTATTTCTAAGATACAAAAGGGAGAAAGATGAAAATGATGAAACAGATTTGATTACACTAAATCATAGATTCAATTCCATCAGTTTATTTTGGCTGTCCAGACTATGGGAGATAAGGACATGGAGAGAGAATGGATTTCCTTTTTTCACTCCATACCCATCATTGCTAATTTCAATACAGACATCATTGCTGCCGGTGCAATTGTTCTTCCTCTCCTTTCTCTTTCTCCTCCTGTCCCCATTCTTGTTCATGGAGGAAAAATTAAATCACTTGTCACTTAATAAAAAATATACTTTAGTAATAAATTCATCTGTAATAATGATATATGTAGACATAAATATGTATATGTAGGTGGTTTCACAAAAATGGATACATATATCATTTTCCATATTAAGAAATAAGTATATCGGTATTTTGATTAAAGAGTTTACTTAGGCATTTATTTTTTCTGAGCCAGAAATTGACCTAGCTTGAAGTTAGTGAAATGAGGACATTAAAAACACTCTAATTAATTAGCGTGAATGAAAATGCATGCCTAAAAACTAATAAAGAAGAGTTTTATATTCCCAAATGTATTTTAAAGATTTTATCTCCAGCTTCGATTACTCCCTTCAATGTTAGAACTCTTTCATTTCATGAGCCACAGTTTATCCAGTGCCTACATTCTGGAGTTCTAGATATTGGAGAGGCCATCAAAAACCAAGCATGCAAGCCTCTGTTTTAATGGTGCTCACATTCTAATAAAAAGACAGTGCACTGATAAGTAAATGAAAATAAAATTAATTTAAAATAGTTATAAGGGTTATGAAAAATAAATCACAAAATCAGCTGTAACATTACCGTGAGGGCTATTTTGATAAGGCAACGAGGAAAACCTGTCTAGAAAGGTAATATTTTGAGAAGGATTTAGTCATATGAGTGTTATAGGATGAGATTCCAGTCAGAAAAAAACAGCATGGGCAGGACAGGTGCGGTGGCTCACGCCTGTAATCCCAGAACTTTCGGAGGCCGAGCGGGCAGATCGCGAGGTCAGGAGATCTAGACGGTCCTGGCTAACACAGTGAAACCCCGTCTCTACTAAATATACAAAAAAATTAGCCTGCCGTAGTGGCGGGCGCCTGCAGTCCCAGCTACTTGGGAGGCTGAGGCAGGAGAACGGCGTAAACCCGGGAGGCGGAGCTTGCAGTGAGCGGAAATCGCTCCACTGCATTCCAGCCTGGGCGACAGGGCGAGACTCCATCTCAAAATAAAAGCAAACAAACAAAAGAATAAAAGAAAAAATAGCATGGGCATAGGCTCTTTATCTAGAGAAGAGCAAGCCACAGCCCAGAGGCTAAATCCTTCCCACTACGTATTTTTGGTAAGTAAAGTTTTACTGGAACATAGTCATGCCCATTCATTTATTCATTGTTAATGGCTGCTTTTGTACTACAAAGGCACAGTGGAGTAGTTGTGACCAAAACTACTAGACCTGTAAATTCTAAAATATTTACTCTATGACACTTTTCAGAAAAAAAAATTATTAGTCATTAATGAAAAAGGAAAATGTGATAAGAAACATGAGGAACTATCAGAATTAAAATATTATTAAAAATAGGATGGAAAAGTATTGTAGAATATTAACAGTGGAATGATATACTCTATTATGTGTCTTAAAAATATTCTCCCTTGCCCTGTTATAGAAAACAATAATAGAGGTAGGAGAGTAAGTAAAGTGATTATTGCATTAATTCAGTTTAATAATGAAGGTGGATTAGACAAAAGTGCAATGGTGCCAAGGGACTAAAATGGCCAGATTCTGGATATATTATGGGGTAGAGTGATCAAAACATTCTGATGAATTGATTTGGTACTATGTAGAAAGGAGGGGAAAAAAGTATATTAGTTTTAGATTTGAATGGTTATGTAACTGATATTGCCAATTACTGGGATAGAAAATATTGGCCAGGAACAGATTATAGAGTGATAGATATCAAGAAACATTTTATGAATTTGTTAAGATTTATATACATAGTAGACATTTTGTCCTGCACATTACACAATACTCATTTACATGATCTTCAATGTAGACATTTTACTATAGACATTCAAATGGATGTGTTAAGATGGATAAACAAATGTGAAATTCCAAACTGAAGATAGACTTAAAAATCTGCTGCTTAATGAATGTGTTTAACGGCATGTAACTCTATGGTATAAACAGACAAAAGGAGTAACAAGGAAAGAGAAAAAGAGTCTCGGGAGTAATTACTGTAGCACTTCAACATTTAGTGGATGAGCCATGGATGGATGATAGCACCGAAACTAAGATAGAAAGGTCACCAAGGTAGGAGGAAATCTGGAATGCAAAGGAAGAAATAGTTTAAAATAGGTGATAATGTCAGCTGTTTCTAATGTGGCTGAGAAGGTCAAGTGAGATCAGGATTTGAAAGCGTGGAAGCCAATGGAAAGTTTGAAGAGAAAAAAATTCGTGCCGTGGAAGGGAAAGACATCCAACTTCAGTGTGTTGGGGAGAGAATGGAAAGTGAGCAACAGGGTTAGACACTAGAGACAACTCTTAGGAGCTTTTCTGTGAAAGAAAGTAAACATTAAGTTTTTGTTGGAGAAAGTTGTGGCGTCAAGAAATATTTATGATTTTTGTTTTGTTTCTTCTCCACACATCCCCAGCTTCATTGAGGCATAATTGCAAATAAAAAATAGTATATATTTAAGGTGTACATCATGATTTTTGATACTCCTACAAGTTGTGAAATGATTATCTCAATCAAGCTAATTAACATATCCATTACCTCAAATAGTTACTATCGTGTGTGTGTGTGTGTGTGTGTGTGTGTGTATGTATGCATGCATGTGTGGTAAGATCATTGAACATCTACTTTCTTGGCAAATTTCAAATATACAATGCAGGATTATTAACTATAGTCACCATCCTGTACTTTAGATCTGCAAAATGTATTCCTCCTGCATAATTGAACTTTATACACTTTGAGCAACATCTCTCTATTTCACTCCCACCCACTCTCTGGGAACTATTTTACTAACTGCTTCTTTTAGTTCAACATTTTTTGATTCTAAGTATAGGTGAGACCATGCAGTATTTGTTTTACTGTGTATGTTCTATTTCATTTAGCATAATGTCCTTCAGGTTCATCCATGTTGTTTCAAATGATAGGATTTTTTAATATCTTGTGGCTTAATGGTATTTCATGTGTGTGTATACGTCTCACATTTTCTTTAGTCATTTGATGTGGTTTGATTGTCTATGTCTGCCCAAAATTCATATATTCACATTTTGAAATATTAATCCCAAGGTGATGGCAGTGGGGTTATATTGAATTACAGTCGTGAGAGTGGGCATTCTTGTCTTGTTCCTCATCTTAGAGGAAAATGTTTCAGGATTTCACCACTGAGTATGATGTTAGATGTGGACCTGTCATATATGGCTTTTTTATGCTGAAGTAAATTCCTCCTATAGTTAGTTCATGAAGAGTATTCATCATGAAAGAATGTTGAACTTTGTCTAAGGCTTTCTCTGTATCTATTGGGATGACTATATAATTTGTATCCTTCAGTATGTAAATGTGGTATGTTTGTCCATTTGGACTGCTATTGCAAAATACCATAGACTGGGTAATTTATAAATAAGATAGGCTGGGCACGTTGGCTCACACCTGTAATCCCAGAAATTTGGGAGGCTGAGGTGGGCGGATCATGAGGTCAGGAGATCGAGACCATCCTGGCTAACACGGTGAAACCCTGTCTCTACTAAAAAATACAAAAAATTAGCCAAGCGTGGTGGCAGGCACCTGTAGTCCCAGCTACTGGGGAGGCTGAGGCAGGAGAATAGCGTGAACCCAGGAGGCAGAGCTTGCAGTGAGCCGAGATCACGCCACTGCACTCCAGCCTGGGCGACAGAGCAAGACTCCATCTCAAAATAAATAAATAAATTAAATAAATAAATAAGATAAATGTATTTCTCACTATTCTAGAGGCTGGGAAGTCCAAGAACAAGATGTCAACAGATGCAGTGTCTGGTGGGGGCCCACTTTCTGGTTCATAGATGATGTCTTCTTGCTGTGTTCTCATAGGGTGGCAGTGGCAAGGCAATTATCTGGGGTTTCTTTTCAAGTACACTAATCCCATTCATGAAGGCTCTTCCCTTATGACCTAATCACTTGGCATAGGCCCTGCCTCCTGGCACCATCACATTGGTGATATGATTTTAACCTATGAATTTTGATGGAGATACAAATATTTAGACCGCAGCATTCTGCCGTTGCCTCACAAAACTCATCTCCTTCTCCCATACAAAATACATTAACTGTATCCCAATAGCTCCAAAAGTTTTAACTTGTTCCGACATTATGTTTAAAGTCTCCTTAAATATCATCTAAATCAGACATGAGTGAGACTCGAGGTACAATTCATCCTGAGGCAAATTGCTCTCCAGTTGTGAATCTGTGAAGTCAAACAAGTTATGTTCTTCCAAAATACAATGATAGGACAGGCCCAGAATGGGCCTTTCAATTCCAAAAGAAAGAACTAGGAAAAAATAAACAAGTAATAAGTACCAAATAAGTCCTTAACCCAACAGGGGAAAAAATATTTAATCTTAAGCCTTGAGAATAATCATGTTTGACTCAATATTCCACCTTCTGGGCAACTTTGAGACAGTGGTTGGTTCCCCAAGGCTCTGGGCAACCCTGCCACTGTGGCTTTGATGGGGACAGTCCCCACTGCGGCTCTCACTGGTTGGAGTAGCACACCTGTAACTCTCCAAAGCTGGAGCCATATGCATGTGGCTCTACGGGTCTAGCGACTTGAACGCGGCCCTGTCCCCTTAATTTTTCTAGGCATTGTTCTGTGGAAGACTCTTTGCAGTGGCTCTCTATCATAGTAACATTCAGCACAAGTCATTGCTGTGAGGCTTAGGGCAGCACCATCTTTCAAAATCTAAGTGGAGGAAGGCACACCTCCAAAGCTTGAGTATTCTGCATTGCCGCCAAGGTTTATCACATGTGCCATGTGAAGAGGAAGGCAACATAGCCCACACTATACCTGGACTCATTAGAGCCACACCTCAGATAGCTAAAAAGTTTCCTGCCAGAATTTGTGCAGCAGTGCTTTGTGTTGGTGCTGGGCAGCAAGTGCCTATGTCTGACAGGCACTTGTGATACCTCATTTGAAATTGTTCATTCCTCAGACTCTGACATTCTGAGGCTGTGATTGTAGCAGCAGCCTAAGTAATCACCAATAAGCCTTGGCGTCATCTTTCCATTACCTTGATGAATACCATCTGGCCATGCCAATTTCTTTATTAAACAGTTTCTTGGACACATACTTAATGTTCTCATCCACATGTATTTTCACTTTTTTTCAGTATAGACAAGTTGAGAATTTTTAAATCTTTCAGTTCTGCTTCCATTTTGAGTATAAATTCTGTTTTTAAATTGTTTCTCTCTTCTTATATTTTACTGTAAGCAGTCAGGAGAAGCTAGATCACACCTTCATACTTTTGTTTGGACATTTCTTCAGCCGAATATGCTGATATTTTATTATTATTATGTTCTACCCTCCACAGAGCACTAGGACATTAACATAATTCAGCCCATTCTTTGCCCTTCTATAAGAAGGATCACATTTTCTCCAGTTCTCAATGGTATGTTCTTCATTTCCATTTGAGACCTCACTATATTTCTACAAACATTCTGTTCACAACTACTTACATAGTCTCTAAGAAGATTGAGGTTTTCTTGACACCTTTTTAATTCTTACGAGCCCACACCAGAATCACCCTTTAGTATCTATTAATGACAATGTAGGCTTTTTCTACATGCACCTCACAACTCTTCCAGCTTCTTTCCATTACCCAGTTGCTAAATCACTTCCACGTTGTAGGTGTTTGTTGTAGTAGCATCTCTCCCTACTCAGTACCAGTTTTCAAAATTTTAGCTTATATAAACTTCTATGGTAAAATATCACAAACTGGGTGTTTTATAAACAACAAAAATGTATTTCTCACAATACTAGAGGCTGAGGAATTGAAGATGAATGGTAGATTCAGTAACTGGTGAAGACACACTTTCTAGTTCATAGATGGCGTTGTCTCTGTCCTCGCATGGTGGAAAGGGTGAGGGAACTCCTTTGAGCCTATGTTATAAGGGAGCTAATCCATTCATGAGGACTCTGCCTTCAGGAACTAACCACCTCTCGAAAGATCCCACCTCCTAACATCGTCACTTAGACTATTAGGATTTTAACATATAAATTTGGGTTGAAAGGTGACAAATATTTGACCATATCATTCATTTTTAATATAGTTTTCCTAGATTCTACTTATTTCCTCCTTATCATTATTATTTTATTCTTTCTAACTTTGGCTTTAATTTTTTCTTCTTTTTCTAGGTCTTTAAGGCGTAAAGTAAGGCTGTTTATTTGAGATCTTTACTTTTTATTAATGTAGACATATATCACTATAAACGTTTCTCTTAGAATTGCTTTTGTGGTATCTCTTAAGTTTTGGTATTTGTGTTTTTATTTATGTTTATATCAATATATTTTTAAATTTATCTTTTGATTTCTTTTTTAATCCATTGGTTGTTTAGGGGCATGTTGCTTGATTTCCACGTATTTGTAAATTTTCCAAATTTCCTCCTGTTAGTAATCTCTAGTTTCCTACAATTGTGGTCAGTAAATATATTTGATATAATGTACCTTTCTAAATTTGTTAATACTTGTTTTGTAGCCTAATATATGATCTATCATGGAGAATGCTTCATGTGCACTTGAGAAGAATGTGAATTCTGATGCTGTTGGATGAAATGTTTTGCCTATGTCTGTTAAGTCTATTCAGTATACAGTGTGGCTGAAGTCCACTGTTTCCTTATTGATTTTATGTCTGCATGATCTATTTACTGATGAAAGTGTGGTTTTGAAGTCCCTTACTATTATTGTATAGCTATCTATGTATCCCTTCGGATATATTCAAAATGGCCTTATATATTTAGGTACTCTGATGTTAGGTGTACATACATTTACAATTGTTGTATCCTTTTGATAAATTGATCCCTTTATGATTATATAGTGACCATCTTAGTCTCATTTTACAGTATTTGACTCAAAGTATTTTTTGACTGATAGCAGTATAGCTCCCTCATTCCCTGCTCTCTTTTGGTTATCATTTGCATGAAATATAATTTTCTATCCTTTTACTTTTACTGTGTCCATAAAAGTGAAATGAGTCTCTTATGGGCAGGATATAGTTGGGCAATTTTTATACTAATTCTGCCGCATTATGTCTCTTGACTGGAGAAATTAATCAATTTACATTTAAATTAACTATTGGTAGATAAGGACTTACTAAGGCAACTCAAAAAAATGTTTTCTTACTCTTCCTTAGTTCCTTCCTCCCTCTCCTGATGTCTTCCTTTGTAATTTGATATATACTTTTTTGTACTGGTATGCTCTGACTTCAGCAGGAAAAACCCTTTCTTAGTCAATCCATCCAGACATTCTGGGAAGTTTGGCTGGCGGAGTCTGTTGGTGGGCTTGCTGCTGATGTCCTCAGGTAGGCTGGCCTGGTACCTGGAACTGCAGGTGTGGCCCTACCTCCTGCAGCTGTAGGAGCCAGCCTGGAGACACAGGTTATAGGAGCAATCTTGGAGCCTGGTTCTTCAAGGGCCCACCTGAATCCTGGGGCTATAAGGGCTGCCCTGGCACTGGGGCAGGCCTGGAATCTGCATCCACGAATGCCTTCCCAGAGCCTGGGTTCATGGGTGCTGGCTTAGCAATTGGCACTAGTGTGGACCAGGAGCCTGAGTCTGTGGGTATCAGCCTGGTACTTGAGAACACTGGTGGCAGCCTGGGACTGGGAGGCTTGGAACCTGGGTCCACGCCATCCAGCCTGGAACCTGAGTCCATGGTTGCTGTTCTGCTACCTGGCTCTGGGGTGAATCTGGTGCCTGAGGTCATGCAGGCTGGCTCAAAGCCTGGGTCTGCAGGCGCTGGGTTTGTGGGGACTGGCTTGATGCCAGGGTTTACTGTCGCAGGTCGGGTACTAGGGTCTCTGATGAAATTGGTAGTTGCTTCCTTCATTCTACTTCTCCCAAACAGAAGGTATGTGTCTCTGTGTTGTGCTGTGCAGGCTTAGGAGAAGAGTGACATGAGTAACGTGATGTGATCCTTCTGACCTCTTTCAGTGTGTGTGTTAGTATGTGTGTGTGTGGGTGTGTTTGTGTGTGTGTGTTTTCTGTGCTCCACCAGGTGCTGCAATCTCTCACCTTTATTTATGGCTCTTGTAAAAATATTTTCATGTGCAGACGGTTCCAATTGATATTCTTTGGGACAAGCACTAGAAAGTCCTATTATGCTTTCTTGCAGAAGTCATTTTCCTAATTCTGCTTTTTAAAATATTATTATTTAAATATGGGATCAACTATACTGTTTATGATCTTTTGGGGATGATCTCGGAAAGTAAGAAACACAGTTAGAAAGGAGGTGGAGAAAAAAATGGAGAAGAGAATCTTTTCATACCGCTTGAGGCATAGGATCCATGACACAGATGGCAGATTTGGGTATTCATGGATACATACCTGAGCCATTCATTGTAATAGGAGGGAAGGATATAAATGGTAAGTAATGAAATAGGAATATTAAATAGTTCCTGAATGAGTGCTTATGATTTCTCAGTATAGAACAATGTCATCATCAGTCACATAGGAAAAGGTGTGCTTTGAAGAGTAATAAGAGTGTAAACTATTTACTTTGCACAGCAGGGTACTATACATTTTAGGAAAGTATAGCAGGATTGCTGGGCAATTTTCAATGTTCATTTATTATTTGTCATCATGGATGTTAAGTGAGAAAATTGAACATTTTTAGGAGGCTTTTATGTTTGTTTTTCTAAAAATTTTCACCTGTTAAGGTGAAAACAAATAGGCAGCTATCTGGGTTTAAGCGAGGAAGGCTAGATTTGGTCAGCGTTGTTCATAGTTAGAGCTATTAATATATAAATACCACAACTGTTCTCTTCTCCAGGTATCTAATAAAGTTGTACTTCTCCACCATTTGAAATAAGTATCATTATGTGACTTGTTTTTACTTTCCCCAGATTTATAAGCAAATTTGACATATGTTACTTCTGTGTAAAGCTCTAAAAGCCAGAGCATAATTTTCCATCCTCCATGTTAGCTTGAATCTCAGAGTAAAGATATGGATCAGAAGCCCCAAAGTACCTGTGACAAAAATGTAAAAACCACAAGGAATAACATTTTAAGCTTTAGTTTCTTTCTTATAATTTTAGCCAAGAATATGAGCTAACAAGGAGAGTGATTTGAGTGTTGTTATTACAACGTAAAATATATAACAAGCTAATATGAAGATAGGAGAAGGTCTATTTACCATCCTTATTTATTTGGGTGTGATTATAATACTGTCCAAATGAATCTAAGCTGCATAAGGAGAAAGTTGACTTAAAAGAGAAAAGGTATCAGGATCAATGGATTGGACAGCTAAATAAAGTCAAAATATGTTTTTATTAATTGGGTATAATAGAGCAAATGATCTGTAAACTAGGTGGTTTCACAGAGACCAAAAAGCTTGATGTTGAATTTCAGAGATGATTCAGTTGGGTTTGCATGGTCTAGATTAAGGCTCCGAGGATGTGTTATTGTAGTTAAGCAGATTAAAAGATTATTAGAGGTGAGGCGGTACATGATCTGAGAGCCCAAAATATGAATAGATGTCCCACAAGCACTGGAAATTTAACAAATCATATTTAATGTAAAAGTGTAAATTATCTGCTGTATCATGCAAAATAATTCACAACCTTGTTTGCTACTAAGGTATGCCAGTCTCCGCTCCTCTAATTTGTAAGTTCTACTCAATGAAATGTCTCCTTTTGCTAAACAGACTGTTTTCCCTTGAACATGGGCTTTTGTACATACTTTTCCCTATAACAGAAAGTCTCTACTCCCCAACTGTGTCTCCTTCTCATGTTTGTTTTGGTACATGCTTTATACTTTTCTTTAAATTTTAAGACTCAACTTGAACAACATTCCAATAAAAGTCTGTTTCATTGCCAACTCACCCATTCTTACTCCTAAAATTATAACAATCTTTTTATTGGCTTTAATAGAGGCATTCTATTTTTTTGGTCGTGCTCTTGAATGATACATGAATTTTCAGTCTGTGTTTCTAGGCTGAGGTCTTTTTGATGTTGTAGAATGTGTATTGGTCAGGTGTATTCCATTTTGCAGTGAGATTAAGCAAGCATTGAACAAATATGTTGCTCAAACACTGTTTTTGAGAAAAAAAATCCCTCCAAATTTATGAAAAACTTAAAAATAAATTGGGCAAAATTGTAAGATTCCCAGTATATTGGTATAAATGCAAAACACTCTTGTTTTTAAAGTCAAACTCTTATCTTGAAAGTGAGAAGCTGTTAAAAAAAAAAAAAACACAACTACCCTACCTCCCAAAACAACAAAACCAACCAAACAAACAAACAAACAAAAAACAGTAGCTGTTTTGTTTGTTTTCATCCTGGAATGACAAATCAGCTTTACCTCCCTAGACTAAATCTTATGACCTTGGCTTTTCCTTATTTATTCAAAATAATTCATATTGCTCTTGTATATATTGATCTTTTTGTTTCTCTTTTTACAACAGTATATTTTTTCTCTATATTCAGAGAGGTGATTGACAACAAATGCCTGTATCTTTGACACATTTTATAAAGAACATTAGGTATCTTAGAACAAATGCAATATTTAATTTTAAATGGTAATAGTTATAGATAATGAACATTGAATTTTATTCTCTTTTCATTCTCTTTGAGCTTCTTTTAAAGAAAAAGGATTAGAATCAGGACTGCAATGAAATGACAACATTGGTTAAAAATGGGAGTTCAGGGTATAAAGGAATAATCAGAATATCCATCTCTGTGAAACAATTTCATTTTGCAGAAACAAAACAAAATGGATGAAATAAGAGTTCTGGATTGTGTTCCCAGATTTCTCATGTCTTGATGTGCAACTGAAGGTCTATTGTGTGTATGTTTTAGCCAAGCTATATAAAAAATAGATAAAAACTTTCTGGGGATAAACAAGACATCCTAAACTGTTTTTAAATTTCTACCAAAGCATTTAAAAATATACATTATGTTTTCTTTAATTTACTCTAAGGAAAGATGGGAATTTTGAAATGAGATATAAAGCAATGTGCCCTACCTATATAAACAATAAATTTGCATTTCTTATATTTACAACCAATTCATATGTATAGAAAATGAATTATTTGAAATTGTATAGTATTTGTTAAAGAGATAGAAAAGTTTTCCTGAAGAATATGAAGAATTCTATAATGTTTCACTTCAAGTCATTTTACGAAACATATTCTATTATGTCAACCCATTGGTTAAAGGTCATGATGGGCCTAGAATATTTGTTAACTTATAAAACACCTTTTTTCCCCATAAATTATCTTTTAAAATCTAGCAGCAATTAATTATATTCTCCACTGTGATAGTCTTACATGTCACCTTGGTTAGATTAGAGTTCCCAGTCATCCAATAAGAAAGGAATTTAAATGTTTCTGTGAAGGTATTTTGTAAATGCAATTAAAGCCCATAATCAATTAATAATAAGTAAGGGAGATTATTGTAGATAATCCAGATGGCCCTGAGTCAGTCAGTTGAAAGGCCTGCAGAACAAAGCTAAAGGCTTGCGGAATAAGAAGTTATGCTTGTGAACATCAGTTTGTGCCCAGAAGTTCCAGTCTCCTCTGCTTTCTAGTCTCCTTATGGATTTCAGACTTGCCCAGCCAGGTCCTACAATCACATAAGCCAACTCGTTGCAATAAATCCCTTAATGTACGTTTCTCTGGTTACACATGTGTAGAAGTGTAAAGGTGATCCTTATTTCCCTATGTTCTTCATCTACTTCCTGCTTCTTTGGGACTTTGGAGTTGGCACATACATCCTTGTCCAAAATTTTGCTTCAGACTAGAAGTATTAATCAAACAGTAAGTTTATATGGTATAAGAAAACAGCAGTAATCAAAGATGAGTTTTTACATAGAAAAATGTCTCTTTGTTGTATAAGATCCATCCACATTCCCTGGAATGGAGTGGAATAGCTAGAGAGGGCAAGATGATAAGAGAAGCCTTTTTATTAAAACTCAATAACTAAATATGAATTGTGTCTCTAGACAGGTACAATGGACTGATAAATAATTGTTAAATACATATGATTTAAATACCTTCTTCATAAAGGAGTATTTAAATAATGTGTAATGAAGTGTTTAAATTATTTGCAATAGCATATTATTTTATATAATAAGTGTTTTACCTCATTTTGTTTATAGACACAACTTTTAAAAAGTGATTCCTAGTTTAAGAGTTCTAGGCTATCCAGTAGAATTTATTGCAATGATAAAATATCCTGTATCTGAACTCCAGAACTGCACTGTTCACTAGTCACATAAGTCTACCAAGCATTTGAAATATGGCTAGTGAGATTGAGGAAATGAATTATTTATTTGTTGTAATTAAGTAAAAGTTAAATACTCAGATATTGCTAAGGGCTGCCATGTGGACACTATAGATCTAAAGTGCACATTTTTCAAAGAGTAAAACCCTTGTAAATCAAAGCCTCATTTTAGAAAAATATCTGACCTCATCCCTTCATCAATTCAAGCTTTTATAATTAGTTCTTTAAATAATATATGTGTGTATGAGTGTGTGTATATATAGCATTTATCAAACACAATGCATTTGATATTTTCTGGTTGTAAAATTAAAATAGTGTGAAGTCACAAGTGATAGCAATTATTTTAGCTGAATATATTGTCTTTCAGAAATAGGAATGTGGAAACCATACTCATAGTGTCATAAGTGCTAAAGGTCTTTTCCCACTAATCTTATTTTTCTCTATACTCTCTTCTTACCTTGTATAAATTTTTATCATTTTAATATCTTACAATAAATATTTTCCTCAAGCCTCTGGGTAAACCAAGAGATGTCACTGTAAATTAAGAAAAAATAAAATAACATATTTTTAGTTTTCAGTATTTTAAACTAAAACATTCTTGTAAACATTTATACAGTTACTTTTCAGATATTTACACTAACCCAAAAGACAGTGTCAATATTGATGCACACAGTCAGGGAATTTCTTACTATTACATATTATGGAAAAATTGACCTTACTTATTATGTCAACATCAAAGAATTTTACAGGTGATTTTCTTTCTTTCTAATGAATTTAACTCACTCATTTTAATAAATGTATTTTTAAAATTAAAGAGAATTAACTTTATACATGCCAATTTAGTGATACAAAAATAATTTAATTTGGAAATCCAGTAATGAATTGAAATAAATTTTTTCTGGCTATACTTTGTCTAGGTTAATATTCATTTTTGTTTGTTTTCTTTGATTTCACATCAATGGGTAAAAAATGACAGGGGAAAATCCATTGTAAATAATTCACATGTTAAAAAGTGAAAGTTGATTAAATTATTTTCTACCAATAGTTACAGTGACATATTTAGGCTTTTCTTGCGCATGGCAAACTTTTTCTTCAGTATTTCAGCAAATAACTTTCTACAGCATTTAAAAGTTTAGTAAGTAATGATGCATTTTTTTCTGGACTGCCAGACAACACTAACTGGAATATATATTTCCAAAAATTGAATAATTTGGTTCTTCATCTTAACTTAGATTCTGTGTATCTAGATCTCTTTGCACTTAATAGTACAATGTGTTTTTTCAGTTAATTCTTTATTGTTTTTTCTCATTGTAAATCAGCATTTTAGCAATCAGATGGAGATTTGTAAATAACATCCCTTTGTATTGAATATGGCTGCATTTTTTTCACAAATGAAAAAATTTAGTTGGAGAAATTGGTTTAAATGTATATAACAAACCACTAGCTTACTAGCTTTTGGATTTGAACTATGATGTCATAAACAGTGCGTTAGAAATGTAAAATATTAAAGCTGTGGAACTGATTTAATGCTCGCTTCAAAATGAGTAATTCACCTCAACATTTAAACATCATATATTTCATAAATATTTCTTTTTCAAAAACTTATATTCACTGATAGTACAGAAAATTTCTGTAATGAGGAATTACTAAGTCCAACCAGTCAGGAAGTATTAATTTATCCACATTGTTCTAAGCACTGTGGAGAATTCATCAAAAAGTAAGATATCCTCAGAGTCTAAAATCATACAAGGCTCATTTGTCAAATGTCTCTTGAATTCTGACAAGCACTTTTGAGCAGTACATAAGTGTCAGAGAATAAACAGCACTGAGCTCATTTATAGGAAGTTCCTTTTATTCTCATAAGTGCCTTTTGAGTAAAGGTTGTATGTCAGAAATTATTAATAAAAAAATGAAAGAAAGTGATCCATTTTTAGAAAACAAGACTTAGTTAAAAAGAACTCTAATTACTGTAGTTCTCAAGTGAATGGCCACTTCAATGGAGAAAAAAATGCATCAAGAAAATATATTATGTTATCAAAATCACTCATTAAAAAGTTACCATAATGACCTTTTGTTCAACAGCTTCTTTCTTACTGAATATCCATTATGAGTACATGAAAATGAAAGCTATTCTTATATCCTTAACGTATATATGGTAAACTGGTTTAATTACTAATTTTTATCACTCATTTGACATTTATTGATTAAACATTTACTGTATTTAATTATTTGCTGATAAAAAACACAAGAATACCAAAGTACACACATGCCATTTATAAAACTGTGGGAACATATTACCTACCGTGACACTTTAAGTAATATTTTGAAGTAAATAGGTCATTTTCAAGTTTGGGGCTTTTTCACTCCCAAGTCAGGAATATTTGAGGCAAAAAGAAAACCGAGAAACTGTGTTACACTGTTCCTTGATACTGGAGTGCCTAGCTGGTCTTCCTTCTTCTCTCCAACTTTCAGAGTCTTCTCATGTGTCTGTTATATATAATGTTTTTCATAGTATTAATTGGAAGGAATAGTCAAAAATATGTCTATACCACCTTCCCAAAAGCAGAAGATGAGATGATACAAACATTTTAAAGTTTGGATTTTGCTGTGTACTGGTGAGGATTATGGCTTGAGAAGAGGTAATATATGGGAAAGAGACTAATGAGAATCAAAGATGAGAGTAGTTCAATTTGATTGACTTTAAGAAAAATAAAAAGCACAAACTAACAATAATATTAAAAGGGTTTCTGTTTCTTGTACTTTTTCTAAGCTGTAAAAGGACTGGAAGGAGAGAGTCATTGCGGTAGAGAAGGAAGTATACTATAGGTTTTAAGTGTTAAGATAGTGGAATTAGAGCTATTTTGAAAACTGACTTGACTAGTTGTGCAATCTGTGCAATCTTGAATAAGTTCTTTAATATCTCCAAATTTTACTTAACCACAAGATAGTTTTAAAGATTGTTTAACAGATTGGTTTAAAGAGACAATGTAGTTTGCTGAATATATGCATGAATATGCAGAATAGAATTTGAATGGAGATTCTGAAAGTATAGATAGAAACTACATCATTTCCAGAGAATTTAGTGGGTCTGGAAAAAGGGTCGAGCTGAACTGGAGGTATAAGCGAGGAAGAAATCCAAGCAGACATATTCCATGTGCAACACACAAGAGAAAGAACCAAGTTGAAGTGACCGAGCAGGGAAATGAATGGAAGCTATCCAGTAGGAAAGAAATCCTTCAAACCTTAAAACAAACAAACAAAACAAAAGTTAATGCATCACCCAAACTGAACATAAACCGAAACTGGAGCTTCCAATAATTCTAAATGAAAAATTTTATTTCTCTTAGAAAATTTTAAACTAGAAATAATATATCTTTTCTGATTCATGTCATTAGCTTTAGAAGCCTATTTAAGAACTGTGGATAAGTAGTGAATATGCTGTTTTCTACAACTTCTATTCTTTGTGTATAATCTACAATTACTCGAAAATTTTCAATTTTGTGTGATCATCAAAAAAATTTTAGGTATGAATGTTTAGCGTTTAATCCTCCTTCTTCCCTGATAATAGAAACTTCTTTTGCATTTTCTACCAACTACCTTCTTAAACTATGGAGAAAAGACTGTCTCTCCTTAAACAGAATAAGTTTTCTTGGACTAAACTATTTTTTGGAAATTACAAGAACCTAAATCCATACTATAAAGAAGGACATATTTTCTCATAGATAACAATAAACTGTTGATATACAATTTTCTATTAGTGAGTTGATGTCAAACAATTTTTGGAGATACTGGGGAACAGGAACATTATAGCCAAAAGTAGGAGACACAAAATTTTAAGGAAAATAACTGTGCCCAGTTTATAATAAAGGTATCAAGATAAAATCAACATTAGTTGTTGATATTTAACAAATTACTCAACTCTCTGTGGCAAAATTTCTTTCATTACAGTTGGAGATGCTTTGAATATTAAATGTTTTCTATTCTTAAAATGTACTCAGCATAATAAACTAGTAGGTCATTTTTTCCTAAATTACTGTCTCCTTTATACTCACCTTCAGTCAGCATATAGGTCTTTTCCATTCTTTACCCTAAAGAGATTTCTTTACCTCCCACTTGTTCCCTCCCCAGGACTCTGAAGACAATATCAGTTAGGATTAAGCCGCATTATGCCCTTGATTCCCTGGGTAAATGAATTAAACTGAATTAACAGAGAGTGTAAAATTATGATACATAGTCCCTTCTCTTAGCAAGTCAAAAGGTATATTGTAAGATTTTCAATAGCTTTGTGTTAAAATTCTGAAAGATATGTTTTAGAGGCTTTTACATTTTGTCAGATAAGGGTCAAAAGAAGAGACCTTGTGTGTAGTTACCAGGAGAACTTATCCTTTTGACTTTAAATCTTTAGGAGAAACATTTTCCTGAGGTGACCAAATACAATCGCTTTGGATTTGTCTTTTAATTCGTTGCTCACATGTGCTGAATAGTTTTCTGCACAAGTGTCTTGCTTTCCATTTTACCTTAGGTAGTAGAAACCTACATCAGCAAATTTTTCAAAATTATATACATATGTATGCACATACATATGTGAGTATATTTATAAACAGATATCTAATTACTGCTCTCTTGTTTATGTGTATACATTTACCATTATTAACACATTCTTTGAACAAGCATTTATTGAGAGCCTAGAAAGTGCCAGCCTGGCTACAATAGAGTTGTTAGGGATACAGAGCTAAAACAGAGTTTCTGTTCTCAGTTTCACAGGCAGAGGCATCAGGATAGGCATTTCAAAGCTACAAATGCATAGCTTTGGTGAAGTACATACCAAGATGTAGGAAGCACATGTCAAAATTTGTTTAAGTCACTGAAGAGACAACTAGCAGGATGGCAAAGCTCAAAAGAGAATGTCTGAGGCCAAAGTATGTATGGTCAATAAAGAAAAGAATGTTAAAATTAGATTGTAGAATTGTAAAATATAGATACACAATTGATATTAAAGCTATATTTATATGGAGTTATATTTTCTACCAAATAGAGATCATTAGCATTTCTATCAGATAAGAATTATCTATAAATCATCAATATTCCTCAGGATAGCACCTGATATTCCAGACTCTGGACCATAATGAGGAGCAAAGAGACAGTCAAACAATAAAGAAACCCTTTTGGCTTCTTCTGAAGATGACTTTAGGCATGCGTTTTGGACAATGCTCTAAGATAGCACTGAAAATCTACATGGTGATAATTTGCCACATTTTTAATTCTGCATCATTGTTATGCACATATGTGTAAGAAAGACAAGTAACCAGAAATTTCAAACAATGGAATGACTTGAGATTCAGGAAATACTTGCTGAGGTTTACTTTATAAATGTTTTTAAGTAAAAGAATCAGCTGAATAAAATAATTTCCAAATACATTCATCATGCAACCAATTTCTTAAAAGTGCCATATTTAATGCTCTAAAGTTTGTTCCTTTCACCTAACTTGTGTTGAATGCTTATGAAAAATTTATTGACTACTCTGGTGACCCTCAGTAATTAACTTTCATCTTCTTCATAGTCCATCCTTTTAATCTTTCTAAATGCCATTTGGTAGATGCCAGATACAGCTGCTGTCTTCCAAAGTCTCCAAATCTTGATGTGGCTGTACATTCTTTATCTCCTCCACGTATATAAGGAGATTTGCAGCTTCCATGGTTATTATCTCAGCCCACCCTGTGCAACATAGAATCAAGCAGGACTCTCTAGAGTAAAACCCTCTGCTGGGCCATCTGTTCATATAGGACTGTTTAAAATGTTATTTGCATTTGCTATATCCCGTAGGAAACCACAGTAGTATTCCCTTTTGGGCAAATCTGTGACATAGATATTATCACTGAATTTTTAAAGCCCACTTTTAAAAAATAGGAGATAATATAACACCCATTAATTCAATTGGGAATATAATGCAGCTCCCTAATCCCACATGAACTTGTCATCTCCATGAGCAGATGTTAACACAAAAATAAAAATCAGAATGCAAAAATCACAGATCAACACACTTTTATTACTGGACGAGCATCTCCATATTAAAACACATCAATACTATTTTACATCTGTGGGGGTTTTGTAAGCAAATCTCAAAGAAAGAAGGTTTATATAACTCCAGGTAATAACTTGCCTTTTCAATCTTAGCCTTTATTGTGGGTTAGAACCTTACAAAATATGTTGGTAAAAAATAACTAACATGTGGTTTTAGATTTTATGAAGGATTTAGTACTGAACCTGATCAATAAATAAAATATTTAAAATCTCTAAATTTTAAAGCAGAAAATCCATGTTATTATTCTATTTGTCACTTTTTCTTCAGAACTCTTAAATCAAGAATTCAATGTCACTTCTTCATAGTTTAAACATAAACCATGCTGGTAATTTACTCTGTGTAAGTTATCCCTGATTCTACTTAAAATGATGTACACTAAACCTCCCATAAAGAGTTTTTAGTCATAGTTAAATACATTTGAGGGGAAAACACAGCTATTATCTGGTGGTCTATTTAAAAAAAGGTTGCGGGGCGTATAACATAGGGACCTTGTTGAAATGTTATTGTTATTGTTGTTGTTGCAATTGAGCTGATTGTTTAACAACACTCCAAATGTAGATTTACTTTTGGGATAGCTTTCATTGATAATTAAATACCCACGTTCTTTAACTTTCTCTTATACATTTTTCTTTATCCAGTTGTCCTTAAAGCAAGCTCATTGCCTATTAATTAACACTATTATTATCATGAAAATGAAGTTGTTATTTGTATTTCAATAATAATACATGTTTGTCTTAGAAAATTCAATGTATGGAAAGTAAAAGAAAAAATATATAAAATAATTGCTTTACTTCTACTACCAGGAAATAGATATCATTATTTAGCTTAAGTGAGTATCATTCCTACTTTTATTTTCATGTAGAAAGATTAGGAGGGTCAGATAGATCAAAATACTACTATAAAAACTTGATTATGTGGTATTATGTGGTAATATGAATGTAGATTATTAAATTTTATTTATATTAGAACAAGAAAAACAAGTAAAATAGAAAGTAAAGGAATAGTTAAAATTCACATAGTATATTTTAGAGCAGAAAAATAATGTTCTAAAAGATTACCATAACTATTAATTAAAAATGATACTATGAAAAAATGTATGAAGTTAAAATGTCTTGATTGTAGGCGATTTCATCTGCCTCTCTGTTGTGATGAAGGGCTCACACATTTCCTCCTACTCCCCAGCTCTGATTTTTGTTAATTCTAGAATCACTTTTTTCAATCTCAAACTTTAAATTATTTTATTTTTTCTTAGCAATGATTTACATGGAATTACATGAATAATTTACATGGAATAACTGCTTACACTCATTTCATCCTCTCCTTCTTTATTTTTAAGCCTTTTATTTTGATACATATCCTATCTTAAATGAGTAGATTCCTTAGTAAAGTTTCTTCTTCATTCCTTCCTTTTTTCCTTCATTTTTTCTCCCTTCCTTCTTTCATCCTTTCCTTTCTTCCTCCATCCCTCTTGCTCTTTTTCTTTATTCTTCTTTTTTCTTTCCTTCCTTCCTTCCTCTTTTTCCTCTCTCCCTTCTTTGTTCCCTCTTCCTTGCTTGCCTCCCTTTTTCCTTTCCTCCTTTTCTTCTCTCCTTCTTTGTTTTTTTTTTCCAAGAAAAGCTAATATATGTACTTATTGACTCCTTTCATCTTTTAAATATCTATCTCTTTAAGCACATACTATGGCTTGAATTTAATATTCTTCGGTCACCTTGTCTTCAGAATTCCATAAATACTGCTCCAGTGTTTTTTAACATTGTTTCTATGGAGACATCTGATGCTAACCTGATGTTTTCACTTTGCTAAGTTATTTTCCTTTTCTTCACAGGGTTCTGAACTCCTTTTTTCATTTTTGAGGGTCAATAAGTTAGCCAAGATGGGACATACTATTGAGTGTTCTGTACTAAATTTTCCTCTAATTTCTTATATTTTTAAATCAGCAGCTTGAAGTTTTTCTTAACTTCAAAGAAAATTATCTATTTTATTTATTGTGTTTACAAATTTGGGATAACTTACTATACTTATGATGTTTGATTGTTTTATCCTCTCCCTCTATAAATCAGCTTCTCTCCCTTTAGATAATTTTTCTTCTTTCACTTGCATCATTGTCAGGTCACACTCATCTACCTTGCTACAAATTAAGAGTACATTTTGTAAGATTGTATTCACTTTTACATTAACGGAACACTTCAAAAAAATGATTAAGGATGTTCAGGCCATAGAATACTATTCAGAAATGACAGCTAACAAACTATAGCTACCAAAGCAATATGAGTAAATGTCACAAACAAACACTTAGTGGAAAAAAGGTAGCCAAAACAAAAGAATATTGTATAATTTCCAATATCCAATTTTCAAAAATAGGCTAAAAATTATACTTAGATATTAAAATAATTGTTATTTTAGATATGAGGCAAAAGGCGATGCTTTGGAAGGGAATGGGGAGAGTTCATAGATGGTGGCGAGATTTTGTCCTTTGACCTGGATGGTAGTTGTAGCATAAATATTGATGCTATGATACATAATTATAGCATAACTAATATTTTTCTCAATGAGCAATATATTGCAACTATTTTCAATATCGAAAAATGAAATTTTGAGTCTTTTCAATGTATGTGACATTGTTTAAGACCTTGATGCCATTTAAGATAGAAAACAAAATAGTCTGGATGATCAACATTTATAATTAATATTGTTATTTTAAAACTATTACATACCAAGATTATGAAAAAATTATAAATCAGTACATATTATTTATAAAAGCCAATGTAGTCTTTCAGTTTTATTTTAGTAACCAAATTTTGTTCACTTAAAAATTTTTTCACTAAAACTTCGTATATGTGAATTTCCATGTAAAGAATTAAAAGTGGTTTTAAATATAAAAGATTCTTTTTATTTGACTTTGTCCTCTCATATAACAATTATCTGAATCATGCATCATAACTCACACGATCTCAGGTTATATTCCATAGATACTTATCTAATTGAATTTATTAATATTCTTTTATCCAACCATTTTTAAGGATTATCTAAAACTTTAACATGAAGTATATATATTCCTTTACCTTGCAGGGTAGGTTATGCATAATGGGGCCTATCCCACCTTAGTGACTCATATCATACTACTCAGATCATCCTCTTCAGTAAGTGGTCTAGTCATTGCCTATAATGTGCCTTGCCCTAGCATCATTGCTATCACTATCATCATCATCGTTATCACTCTTCTAAGAGCTTAACAGATAATTTATAGTCTACTAACAACTCTGTGAAAAAGGTATTATCACTACCTTTATTTTATGGTTAAGTAAACTAGAATACAAAATTTATATAATTTGCCCAAGGTCATATAAGTAGTAAGTAGCTGTTTTACAATGAGAAGCCATGTGCAATAAGATATTCACGAAAATACTTAGGCTTGAATCTTTAACAGAAAAGCTAAAAGAAAGTAAAATAAAACACTTTCTTATATGAAATAATACCTATATACTTTGTATAAAGACCAATTTAATGTCCTCTTTACTATCTTCCTTTTAATAGAAATGGTAAAATCTTAGCCGTATAACAATACAAAGGACCATCATAATACCATTTCATCTTATGCTCATGTACTGATACACTGCCACGTAAGTAAAGGAAAATACAAGCTTAAGTCATAAGTGCAATTATATATGTTTCATCTCATTTTCAAAGATCATTGGAATCATATGACATACAATATGATTTTCTTCATTTTGATACCAACATTTATTTTGGTATGTTTCAAAACCATGGATACTATGCATACACTACAGGAGTAAAAAGTAAACATGCAATTTTCTCAGTTTATCATATTTTATTTTGTAGAATTATTGAATCAGTTTTATTTAGAAAAGTATAGAAACCACATGATGCAAAACTCAACCCAGTGGATCTCCATCATTCTCAAGATTTCCCAAGAATAATAAAAAAAAGCAAGCCATATAACACGTATGTACATAGTCTTGAGCTGGCTTTCTTCCAGTTATCCCATTTAAACAGACTTTAGATCTGTGAGAACTGAATATGAATAGTAAATCCACTGAGGCTGGGGGAGACTCTGAGAGAAAAGATAGGGCTGAGAACTTGTTAGATTCCTTCTGAAGATCTCTCTCTCTCTCTCTCTCACTTTACATAACCCAGTTGGTTGTAGCAATAGGAGCCACATTTCCAGATGTATTTTGGACAGTTCTCAAGAGCAGTAAGAACTGCGGTCCAGCTTAAACAGAGGTTTAAAACAGATTGATGAGGCAGGAGAAGTCACGTGTCTTGGGTAATGGCATTCCATTAGGTCTATGCTAGGGCTGGATTCAAGTCTGAAAAGGGAAGTGCCTGTTGCAAGCATTCTAAAACTCAGGGCTCATATAAGGGGACTTAATTACCTGAGTCTAAGAACAATATTAAAAATACTTTTAGAAATATAGATAATGTATAATATTAAGTGCATCTAAACGTTTCCATTTTTCCATTTTTTTTTCTTTTTTACTACTTAATCTGTAACATTTTTAAGGCAATTATCAAAAAATCAGAAAGGCTATAACAAATTTCTTCTGGTGATAGGTAATTTCTTAAAGATAAGAATTCTATGAGTTTCTACATTAAGATAATCATCTATGTATTCTATTAGCATTTACTCAGGCCCAAATATTATACTAGGTACTAGACTACAGGAATATGCCATAATTATTTCTCTCAAGGAACTTGTAGCTTTGTGGGAGAGACAGAAGAGAAAACCACTGACGACTGCATTGAAAATGTATGTTTTAGAAGCTAATCAGCATAAAAGGGTCACCATTGGTAATGCAATGGTTGAGTGAGAGAAGTTTTCTCTTAGAGAGTTTTAACTCAACATAGATATTAGCAAAGCGGAACCAGGGAAGAGCTCCCATATTAATATATGAAGTAAATTAATCTCTCTTCTATAATCTGTATTAATCACTGGATAAATATCATCACCTGTCTAAAGGCTTTGAGATTCTTCTAGAAGCATGATTAGTCACAACCACGAACATTCCCTATATATATTAGTTTGTTTTGTATTGCTATCACAAAATACCTGAGATTGCATAATTTATAATGAACAGAAAATTATTGGCTCACAATTCTGGAGGTTGGAAAATCCAGTATCTAGCTGCAAGCATCTGGAGAGAGCCTTTTTGCTGCATTATATGATAATATGGCAGATGGTAAGAGGGTGACAGAGGGCAAGAGGGGGCCAAATTCCCCTTTTATCACAGCACGAGTATTACCCACTAGTGGAGCCTCCATAGCATAACCACCTCTGAAAACTTCCACTTCTTGGCCAGGCGCGGTGGCTTACGCTTGTAATCCGAGCAATTTGGGAGGCCAAGGCGGGCCAATCATGACATCAGGAGTTCAAGACCAGCTTGGCCAACATGGTGAAACCCCGTCTCTACTAAAAATAAGGAAGATTAACTGTGCGTGGTGGCGGGCACCTGTAATCCCAGCTACTCGCAAGGCTAAGGCAGGAGAATCTCTGAACCCGGGAGTTAGAGGTTGCAGTGAGCCGAGATCAAGATCGCACCACTGCACTCCAGCCTTGGAGACAGAGCAAGACTCCATCAAAAACAAACAAACAAACAAACAAAAAGTCCACTTCTTAATACTGTTACAATGGCAATTACATTTCAACGTGAGTTTTGAGGGGGACATTTATTCAAATCATAATAGTCTCTAAGGTTGCTTTAAAAGTGACATTTAGATCTAAAAAGTTTTATAGCTGTATTTGTGCATGTGTGTGGATGTGTGTGTTAAGACTGTCTATCAGAGAGCTATGGGAACCTTTTCTCAACTGATGGTGGAAAAAACTGTAACACTGAGGGACAGCTATTGTGAAGCTTTCAAAAGAGAACAGAGCAGGGATAGTTTTGATAAGATTTGTTTGTGCTAGCGTGGCCAACAATAGACACGGGTAACGATAGACAAATTTACCATCCCCACCCCACCATTTGCCTGGAAATTTCTTCATTTCCAATAATATTTTATCCTCCAACTGAAACAATTCCAAAAATGGAATCTGAAAGGGAAATACAAGTCTATTGAAAATAAGTATTTCTTATACTTGATACCAGAAATATCAAATAAAAATTTAGCATATAAGGGTTTTTTTGTATTTAACTCAATTTTGAAGATGTTATACTTATATTAAATAAGGTTCAATTATTTTATAGTAAACATTTGGTAATGTATTTTAAATTTGTACTCCACGTAAATTATGTTTGGAAAATATTTAAATAACCAATATTTAATAAATGTCCTGAAATAAGCTAGGAGACAGTATTTTTAGAGAATCAGGAATTATGAATATAGGGAAAGAGGAGCGAGTGTGATGACACTAAGTGATGCATACTTTTGGGACACTCTTAACTCTTGACAAGAATGCAAAATATTCACGAAGGACAAAATTTGAAATTCCTATCCTTCATCTAGAAGAAATAGTATATTCCTGCATATAACTTTTTAGTGGGCTGAAAATTCAGTGTCCTTCAGGCTATATACAGCTGAAGAGAAATTTTAAGGATGAAAAGAAATGAAACCTAATCTCTGATAATTTTAAAAATAGATAAACATCACTGGACTTCAAATTCACTTCCCTCTTCACAAAAGAAATGGACTCTACACACTAGTGACTCTGCCAAGGTTTTAACATTCAGTAATATCCCACCAGCGTACACTAAAGAAAATGGAAAGCAAATACCATGCCAAGATTAGACGTTTGCAGTTCTGTCTGCTTTTCCAACTCTCATCACACTCAGACACCAGGGACTGAAACAACATCATTTTAAACTTAAAAGTAAAGTTTGTCATGTGAAAATTGCAGATGAAATAAATCCTAGATAAGCATGCCCTTTTCTCTTAGGGAAAAAAAAAAGTAAACTGGATTATAAGGATCAAATTGCTCCACTGCTTTGAGACATGTTCAAATATTCAGTTATGCACTATGCATTTGCAATTTATGCATTCTTATTACACTTCTGGTTTTGTCATGTACTAATGCTAGATAAACAGATTCTCTGCAAAATACACTCTATTTAAGAGATGTTAAGGTTAAGATACATGCACATGAAAGCCAGCAAATGCAAAACTAAAGCTGCCTAAAGGCGTTTAGACTGCCCTGCTGGGGAAAGAACACACATTCCCAAATGCAGGAAAAGGGAACAAAATTAAAGGTTAGCATGTCTAGAAAATTGTGTATATTTTATACATCCTTGAACATCAAGCTCAGTTATTTGAATTTTTAGTGAAAATATCACTTTTGAAAGGTACAAACATAGGTAGCAGCAAAATATAGGAAAGTATATTACTTATTTAATTGTAAAAACTACTAATAGCCACTGCATTTTTTGCCCCTTGACAGTGGTTTATGCTTCAAAAAATGACAAGTAGACAACAGTGGTAACTGCATTCTATTTCATGTTTATACTTCCCTAAAAATGATGAAAACATGACCCTTTTTTGGCTGCAGCTTTATTGTTATAATTCACAGGCCATACAATTCACCCATTTAAATGTACAACTCAACTTTTCTAGTATTAATTTAGTATTTGTTTTTAGAACTTACTGTATTCATGGAATTGTGCAGCCATCACCACAATCAATTTTAAAATATTGTTGTCACCCATAAACAAAAGACCATGCCCCTTAACTATCATTCCCAAACCCCTATTGCCCCCCAGACCTAGGCAACCATAATTGATTTTCTGTCTTTTAGATATCCCTTTTCTGGAAATTTCATATATATGAAATCATATAATATGTGGTCTTTTGTAACTGGCTTTTTTTTTCTCAGGCTGTTTTCAAGGTTCATCCAAGTTTTAGCATATATCAATATTTTATTTTTTTTGGCTGAATAATATTCCAGTTTACAGACAAGCCAAATTTTGTTTATTCATTTTTCAGTTGATTCATACTTAGGTTGTTTCTACATTTTGGATATTGTGAATAATGTTGCTGTGAATATTAGTGTACAGATTTTTGTAAGAGCATATGTTTCCATTTCCTTTGGGTATATACCCAGAAGTGGAATGGCTGGACCAAATGATAGCTCTATATTTAACATTTTGAGAGACTATAAGAATGTTTTGCAAAGTTGCTGCATCATTTCACATTCCCAACAGCAGTATGTAAAGATTTTAATCTTTCCACACCTTCGTCAACACTTGGTATTATCTGACTTTTTTATTATAGTTATCCTAATGGGTGTGAAATAGAATATCATTACTGTTTTGACTTGTATTTCCCTAATAACTAATATTGAGCATACTTTCATGTGTTTATTGACCATTTGTTTCTTTTCTTTTTCTTTTCTTTTTTTTTTTTTTTTGAGGCAGAGTCTCGCTCTGTCGCCCAGGCTGGAGTGCAGTGGCACCATCTCAGCTCACTGCAAGCTCTGCCTCCCGGGTTCACGCCATTCTCCTGCCTCAGCCTCCCGAGTAGCTGGGACTACAGGCGCCCGCCACCACACCTGGCTAATTTTTTGTATTTTTAGTAGAGATGGGGTTTCACTATATTAGCCAGGATGGTCTCGATCTCCTGACCTCGTGATCCGCCCACCTCAGCCTCCCAAAGTGCTGGGATTACAGGTGTCAGCCACCATGCCTGGCCCTATTTTCTTTAGATAAATGCCTCTGCAAATTCTCTGCCCATTTTTTAATTGAGTTATTTCACTTTTTGTTATTTAGTTGTAAATGTTCTTTATGTGCACTAAACATAAGTCCTGTATAAGATATAATATTTGCAAATATTTTCAGTAATTTTATGGATTATCTTTTCACTTTCTGATTATGTTCTTTGAAGAGGAAACTTTTTTAATTTTGATAAAGTAAAATGTATCTACTTTTTATTTTGCCAGTGCTTTTGGTGTTATATCTAACAATTTATTGTCAAATCAAAGGTAACAAATATATACCCCCATAATTTCTTCTAAAAGTTCATAGTTTTAGCTTTTATATCTAGGTATCATACAGTTTGTATTCATTTTTCTGTATGGTATGAGGTAGGCTTCAAATTTCATTGCTTATACATGGATATCCAGCTCTCCCAGTACTATTTGTTGAAAATATTATTCTTTCTCCATGGAATGATATTGGCACCCTTGCTAAGAATCAATTGAGATAGGCATATAACTTTATTTTTGGATATTTAATTATATTACATTGATCTGTATGTCTATTCTTATGTCAGTATCACTCAGTCTTGATTACTTTTGCTTTGTAGTATGTTTTGAAATTTAGATGTGTGAGTCCTCCAAATTTGCTCTTCTTTAAGTTTGCTTTTGGTATTAGGGATCCTTTAAATTTCCATATAAATTTTAGGATCAAGTTGTCAATTTCTAAAAAAAAAAAAAAAAAAAAAGCCAGTTCAAATTCTGGAAAGTATTGTATTAAATCCGTAGATAGATTTGGGAAATATTGCAACCATAACAATAATAAGTCCTCAAATTTATGAATATGGAGTACTTTCCATTCATTTTGTTTTCTGACAATGGTTCACAATATTTAGTGGATAAGTCTTATGCTTCTTTTGTTAAATTCTCACCTATATACTTTGTTCTTTTGATGCTATTCCTAGTGAAATATTTGCTTAATTTCATTTTTGGATTTTTCATTGCAAGTTTATAGAAATACAATTGATTTTTGTACATTACTGACATAGTTTAATAGTTCTAACAGATATTTTTAGTGGGTCTTTTAGGATTTCATGTATAGAAGATTACATCAGCTGCAAATAGAGATAGGTTTTACTTATTTCATCCAATCTTATAAAGATACTGTATGTTTCTTTTTCTTGAGTAATTGCCCTAGCCAGAGCTTTCAGTGTCTTACAGTAAATTAGTTTATTGATTTAAGATTCTTTTTTTATTATTTAAATATGGGATGACTTACTTTTAATTTGTAAAAGTTTCTTTAGTATTTCTCATAAGGCAGTTCTGTCAGCAACAAAATTAATCAGATTTTGTTTATCTTGGTGTGTCTATATTTTGCATGTTAGTTTTGCTAGATATATGATTTTTGGTTGACAGTTGTTTTCTTTGAGCACTTTAAATACGTTATCTTATTGCTTTCTTGCCTTCATTGCTCTGATGAAAAGTCAGCTGTTACTCTAATGGGGGTTTCCTTTATTTGTGAGGAGTTTTTTCTCTTCTTGCTGATACAATTTACCCTTGTCTTTGTCCTTTAATATTTTACTTTGTCTAACAGCATTTTATTATGTCATTGAATAGACCTATTTGCATTTATCATACCTAAATTCTGTTAAGCTTTTTAGATGTGTAGATAATGGTATTCATTAAATTTTCAAGTGATCAGCCATAATTTCTTGGATTTTTTTCTCTTTATTCCTCTCTTTTCTTAGAACCTCATTAAATATATTTGATGTTCTTAATGGTAACCCACATTTCTCTGAAGCTATGTTCATTTTTATCATTGTTTTCTCTCTGTTCTTCAGATAGTATAAATCTCTATTTACCTCTGATTTAACAAATTCTTTCTTCTGACAGTTCAAATCTATTGTTGAACCTGCCTAGTAAGTTATTTTTTGTCCATTTTAGCTATGTGCCTTTTAACTCTAGAATTTCCATTTGGTCTTTTAAAAAAATACACTTTCTATCTCTTTATTGGTATTATCTATTTGATAAGACTGTCAGCATAACTTCCTTCTTTAAATATGGCTTTCTTTAGTTCTTTGAACATATTTATAATTGCTTCTTTCAAGTCTTTGTTAAATATGATATCTGGTTGCTGTAACAGGAAGCTTCTGTTGACTTACTCTTTTCTCATATAAAAATTTCTTGTTTTTTTTCATGCCTCATATAAATTTGTTATTGAAACCTAGATTTTTTAGCAAATATATTGCAACAAAACTGAGAACTAATCTCTCTATATACAGGGCTTATCATTGTGGTTTTCTTGTTCATTTTAGTGACTGTTTAGATTATTTTAGTAAAATCTGTTTCCTCAGACAAATTATTTAGATTATTTTAGTAAAATCTGTTTTCCATCAGATATGTGGAGACTCTGATGGCCCCCCTCAGAGGGTACAGCCTTGTGCATGCACACAGTCACCTTGGGATAACAATGGTTTTAGCAGGACAACATTTGACTGTCTCTTTTCCTGATCACACCAGAAGAGAATTTCACTATTTGTTAGTTGATTGCTTTGGATTTCCACAATGTATTTTTTGACATTAATTGTTCCACAGACTGATCCAATTAAAATTTGGCCTCTTTGCAGTGATACTTCATGGAGTCAGTGATGGAGAGTTGTTGTGATTCCGAGCAAAGTTCTACTTTCTTGTTTCTTTTCCTGGTTCTCTCTTGTAAAGTAACTGGTACATGATTTGGCTCTTATCACCAATGAAGCTACAATTCTCTTTTTAACTTCTGTTTACTACAAACACCATTGTTTTTGAAAGTATCCTTGGGCTTAACATTCCCACACTTTGCTGCCAATAAAGTAATTTCTTTTAGGAGAGATTTAAGCTGTTTGTTAGGTTCTGCCTCTCTGCCTCAGCAAAATATCTGAGCCATGGTTCTGGAGCTGGGATCAAGGACAGTGCCATCCTTCTCTCAGAGTGCCACCCCTACTTTAGTAGCTGAGTACTTAGAAGAGAGAGAGGTGGTTGCCTGGGGCCCTAGTTTTATGAGCTTTTTCTTTCCCAACACTTAACCTCCACTTTATGAACAAGACAGTGAGGGTGAACAGGAATCCCATACTTTCAGCACACTACACCTTAGTTAAAGCTTTGATACCACAAATAGGGCTGCAAAGAAGAAAAAAACCCTGCTGCTTATCTTCAGGAATTATCCTCTTTAATAGGTAACTTGAAGTCAGGATATAAAATGCTGATGTCCCAACTCTCTGGAGAAGATACTGTAGCCCTTAATAGGAAGCTGGAGCTAGAGGAAATTTTGTGTTCTTGACTTTGCCTGGTTGGAGTGGAGTTTCCATTACACTAAGCTGGAAGGGGAGAAGAGTGGAGAGGTTGTAGTTCAAATACCACTGTTTTTAAGGAGTCTTGATAGATTAGGTTGAATATTTCATTATTTACTATATATCCTTAGGTGCATTTCCAGATACTCTAAATATTATTGTTATTTTTGTTGCTGTTGTTTATAATTTTTACGTTTTCCTGAGGAGTGTATCCAAGGGGCTTCTCACATTGCCATACTGAAAATGGAAACCTTGACCCTTTATTTTCAGGAATTCAAGGTATTTCCAACATCAATATTACAAATTATTAGAGATGCGCATTGACCTTTGCAAGGCTCAAAAAAATAAATTCCTAATTTTAAGTCTTATTGATGATCACAGATGGGTATCTTATCCAAAGTTATAAAGAAACCAAAGGAAGGAAGACTCTTTAGCTCTGGGACTACTGGATTCCTTCAAGCAGTAATAGTAACAACTCTCATGACACTTTTCAAAGCCTAGCACATTGTTTTACATTAATCCTGACACTAATCTTCTGTGGTGGTTACTATAATTTATATTTTACAGATCAAGGAACATGGGAGAGACTGACTGTGCTTATCTAGTGTCTGTTCTTCCCCAGAGCCCTTTTCTATTCTCCTCTGCATTGTAGGGGCTGGCTTACAGACTGCTTGTATAACACTCCAATGTCAGCTGAATTCTGGATGGAATCAGGCAATGTGGTATTATTGGGAGTTGGGAGGATGGAAGAAAGAGATAAGTCAGGTTATTTCTGCCTCTCCTTCTTTGCATCTCCTTTCTTTCCCTCCATTTCTACTACTAGCTATATCTGTTATATGATTTCATTTGACATTGAGTGGGATCACTTGATTGCCACATTTTCTGAGTGATCTAGACCCTGCCCTGCAGTAGCACTACTCCCTCCCTCTGACCTTCTGGTTCTGTGTATCTAGTGATTTTCTGGTGGGACTTATTTCTGAGGAACCTTACATTCCCTGTTTCCCTTTATTTCTCTCTAAGCATCTATGTAGCCCAATTTCCAAATTAAAAGTACTTTTTTTTTTTTTGAGTGGAGTCTCGCTCTGTCACCCAAGCTGGAGTGCCGTGGCGACAGCTAGGTTCACTGCAACCTCTGCCTCCGGGGTTCAAGCTATTCTCCTACCTCAGCCTCCTGAGTAGCAGGGACTACAGGGTAATTTCCCCATGTTGGCCAGGCTGGTCTCCAACTCCTGACCTCAAGGGGTCTGCCTGCCTTGGCCTCTCAAAGTGCTGAGATTACAGGCACAGGCGTAAGCCACCACGCCCGGCAAAAAAAAAAAAAAAAAAAAAAAAAAAAAAACACCACCTTTCTTAAAATGCACAAGTAGCTTGTGTTGTGGGTTAAGTTTCTGTGGATTCATTTACTTAGATGTTAAGTGGCAAAAATCAAACTTGAACCCAGAATACCCAAATGGAATCCCAAGACTGTTTCCACTTCTATGCCAGAGTAGCCTTTCAGATCACTCAGTCCATTGCTGATTCTCTTTGGGAAAGGGGTTATATTGTTTAATGTAGGGAGAGAAAGAAGCATAATATTGTGAAGGTAAAATTCTGTTTGCTACAAATGTAATGAACATTGCTCATTGTTCTGTGATTATTCTAAAAATATGTCCACATCTTGTCATGGGTTTTGTTTATTGTTACCAACAATAAATGGCAAATGAGAGTATATGTTCATTGAGAGAATACTTCATTTAAAAAAAATGTTATATCAAAAGTATTTGGCCACTTGTCCCTACATAACTTCCAATTTGTTTCCAATCACTTGGCAAATAATCTTTTTAAATTATGTATTATCACAATTTATACATAAGGTATAGAACATAATACACAAGAAAGAAATATTCAAAAGTCACTAAACACCAATGTGCTCTTTTAATCATAAAGTATATTTTAATAAATTTGGGGTATTTATTTTAAAAGTTTAAAGACTCTATTAGGCTGTATTTGATCACATAAAATACACATTTTACTTTCTGCCATGTTAACATAGGAGGAATCAATTTCTGAAATAATTTTTGGTAATATAGTTTATTATTTGTCTTTTCTCATTAATAAAGATTTGATAGCTGACAAGAAGCAGTAAAAGATTAGAGAAATATATATAAATTATACAAATACATATGCTTCTGCCTGGTTTCTGAATACTATTTCATTAATAAATAAAAAATATAATTCACATGACTATTTTAAGCTAATTTTATCTTTTTTTTGTTGTTAAGAGGGTTATTAGTTTGATTCTCATGGTATAATTACAAAGAAAACCAATACTCTGCTTTGTCCATAATTTATCTCTTTCCTTTATCTAGAAGTATATAATTTATGCCATCTAAAGTCCATTTTTTTTTCTTATTATTATACCTTCAACAAGCATATATTAAGGGCCTGCACGTGCACAAATCTAGTTACCAGAATTGCATTTAATTTTAGAAGGCAGTTAATGTTCTTTCCCAACTGACAAAACCAAAGTAAAATCTATATTGGCAGAATAGACCAAAATTGAGAAATAGCTGATATAACACAACTTTCTACACAAAAATGCACGCACGCACGCACACACACACCCACTTGTTTATACACTAGACACAGCATACATGATGACAAAATTCTAGAAATTTTAACCAAATATGTATGCTAAGTATCCTGAAAAAGCAGATTAAATAAGCAGTGATTTCTTCTTATGGATTTCCCAATTTAAATAGCTACGAAAAGCCATCTGGGCATATCCACAGATGCACAGCTTGGCTGCAAGCACAGCAGTTTACAGAAAGTCATATGCTAAGTTTGGACATTCAGGTCCTCCCTTTGCATTACATTTTCAAAGGCAGATTATGAAGAAAAGAGTTGAGAATTTAATGCACATGTATAGTTAACAAGGTTTTTGCACTTAACTTATTTGAAATTGATTGCAATTTAAAGATGCAGTTATGTGCTCTCTAACCCCATACTGAACGTATCATGTGAAAGCAATTTCAGAGTAATTGCCTTATAAGACATAGTTAAGTTAGTTCCTTAAATATGTAAATCAAACTTGTTCCTTGACTAATTGTGATTCAATCTATGATTAAATTTAATTCCTCTTGCTTTATAAATCTAGTATTTTCTCAATGGAAATGCAGCTATGAATATAAATAAATTAAGACAACATATTTTGTTACTTAGTGGTTCCCAACCAAGCGCTATTTTTCCTTCAAGACGACATTTAGAAACATCTGGGTACACTTTTAGTTGTCACAACAGAAAGAGGGGTTGGCCTCTAGTACGTAGATACCAAGTAAGTTTCTGTGCATTCTACAATGCACAGGACAATTCTCCTTGTAACCCAAGTTAAAACATTAGCAATTCTGAGGTTGAAAACCCTGTTATGTTGTAACATTTGATTATTACGTTTTATTGTCATGTCACTACATCATAAATATATGCAGGGCCAGTTTGGTGAGTTATGTGTAAAAACAAGAATTCACTGAGTTGGACTAAAAGCAGATTGGAGATGGAAGAAAAGTCAGTAAGCCTGGACTCTGATTTGAGAAATTTTTCAATCTGAACATGTGAGACAAGAAGAGATGGGTTAATAATAATAAGCAGCATCCAAGTGACATGTGAGATAATGTAAGATTTCACATGTATTTACATGGAGACCCAGAGGAAGTAAATGGGTCAAAAATAATTTAAAGACATAAAGATAAAATATCTTCCAAATTTTGTAACAAACATCAACTTAGAAGTCTAAGAAGTTCAGTCAATCTCAAGAAGGTTAAAAGCAAAGAAAAGGACATCTAGGAACACACAGTCAATCCTCTGAAAGAAGATAAAAAGTAAATCTTAAAGGAAGTCAGGAAAAAAGAGAAGACAAATTGTATACAGGAAAACAATGGTATAAATCATCTTGACCTTCTCTTTAGATACTACAAAGGCCAGAATAAAAAAGAAAATGACATGCTTCAAAAGATGAAAAAAAAAATGTTGTTCACCCCAAATTCTATATTCATCCAAAATATTCTTTAAAAATACAGGCAAAATTAAGACATTTTCAGATAAACGAATACCGAGAGAATTTGTTGTTAGAAAACTGTGCTACCAGAAATGAATAAGAAACTTAATCAGGTTGAGGTAAATTATACCAGACTACCAGGAGGAAAACTACATCTGAAGAAAAAAAAAAAATGAAGAGGACCCCAAATGGAAAATAAATGGTAGCTATAAAGGACTAAATTTTTTGCCTTCTAGATAACGTAAAAACGAATAACTACTTAAAACAAACAAAAAAACCTACCATTGCAAATATAGGGTTTATACTGTTTGTAGAATTATAATACATGACAGTAATAGCCAATGCACAGGGGATGATAACTGTAATTATATATTTGAAAAGTCCACATGTTTATAAATTATGAATATGAAATGACTTGATAATTTTAAAAAGCAAAGAGATAGGCTGGGCGCGGTGGCTCACGCCTGTAATCCCAGCACTTTGGGAGGCCGAGGCGGGTGGATCACGAGGTCAGGAGATCTGAGACCATCCTGGCTAACACGGTGAAACCCCGTCTCTACTAAAAATACAAAAAATTAGCCGGGCATGGTGGTGGGTGCCTGTAGTCCCAGCTACTCGGGAGGCTGAGGCAGGAGAATGGCGTGAACCCGGGAGGCAGAGCTTGCAGTGAGCTGAGAGAGCGACACTGCACTCCAGCCTGGGTGACAAAGTGAGACTGTCTCAAAAAAAAAAAAAAAAAAGAGATAAATTAAGGCTATATTTTCTTTGTAACTCCTATAGCAACAACTAAAATATGATAAAAATCTGTTTGGCTAAAAATTCAATATAGGAAGTAAAACCTATGTAAAAGAGTGGGACAATCTAAAATAAAGTGAGAAAAAAATAAACAGGAACTAAAAGGTAATGAAACACACACACATACATACAATAGCAAATATTTAGACTTACATACATCAATAACTGCACTAAAGGTAATAGACTAAACACTTCAGTTACAAGACATAGATTATCAGCCATAATAAAAAAATAAGATCCAGCTATCAGTTGTCTGAAAGAGATGCACTTTAAATATAAAGACACACATGAATTGAAATTAAAAGTATAAGGACAGATATGCTATGCCAATAATAACTATAAAATAGCTAATGTGGCAATATGAATATCAGAAAAATTAGACTTCAAGATAAAGAGTACTATCAGAGATTAAAGAGGACATTTTATACTTGTAAAAGTTTGAATTCAACCAGAAGGCATAACAATTCCAAACGTATCTGTACCTAATAATATTTCAAAATATGTAAAGAAAAATTGACAGAAATGGAAGAAATTGATGAAAACAATTTTCAGAATTTTATAAATTATTTTGTTTATATTTAGTAATAAATACATTGTATCAAACAATAGACAGAAATGAGACAATCTGTCCCAGAAAGTGGTAACCAGAAGCCAGTTTGGATTTACCAGTATGACACAGGTAAATAGAAAATTCTTATGAATCACAAAAAGATCATTCTTAACTGTATCAAAGTGATCACAAAGGCTTAAAGTAGAACGATCTGTGGCTTGATCAGTTTTCAATCCCAATAGCAGTTATTTGTTTTCAACACTAATTGACATAACACAGCAATTTATTTTTGGTCTATTATTTTCACAAGACTAGCAGCCTAGTGTCTTCCAAAATTTTCGGGTCATGGATCATAGTGAGAAATATACATCACATTGATGCCCAACACACATATGCACACACACACATACACAAACCTAGAATAAAAAATGTTTCATAAAACAATACTCCCACTTACAATGTATAATGGCAACCCTCTCTATTCCACTCCATTCTGTTTCAATTCTAATCTACTTAATTCTATTTTATTTATTAATGCAGGACTTAACTCATTAAATTTACTTTAGGACCTGTTAATGAGTCATGATCCACAATTTTAAAATTTATATTTGGACTACAATGAATATGTTTGGTTAGATTAAGCCACTAAAATGAAATATATAAAAAAGTGAAGTATCTGAAATGATTAAGCTATTTAGTCATATTATGAATATAATTATTTAACTAGATTTTACTTAATTAGAAAAACATTGGTAATCTGGTTCTTAATACTGGTTCATCTGTGAGGTAGGCATGATTTTCAGTGCACAATTCAATATATGCTACACTTTTTTCTGTTCAGCTCTACAGGTTATATGTATAAAGAGTGGTTTATTGAACAAATCTTGAGAAGTTAAAGATGATAATAAAGATGTATGAAAGGAAGGAGAATTAGAAATAGTGAAGAAAAGAATTGGAATAGAATAAGGTCAACAGAAGAAAATAATAAGGAAGAATACAAGACCAAAAATAGAAAATAAGACAAACATAAAATTTGATAAATCAATAAAGAAAATTAAAAATTTAAGAAATTTGATGTTACTTGTGTGGCATGAGTAGGATGCCAATATCAAGGGCCTTTCAACAGCAGAACTTACTAATAGTGATATCATAATTGTACTGAACACTTTTTGCTTGTCAGATACTGTTCTAGGTGCTGAACATGTGCTAACTTGTTTATAGCCTTATAACAGTTCTAGAAGTTAGGTGCAGTTATTACTCCCATTTTACTGAGGAGCAAACCAAGATTTTCAGGATCACACATCTTGTAAGTGTAAAGCCACAATGTGAGCAAGAATTATATATCCCCAAAGCCCACATTTACACTCTACAGTGACTACATTGTGAGCTAGACACTACTATATTCAATGTTGTCTTATTCATGAGCTCTTTTTTTTTTTTTTTTGAGACAGAGTCTTGTTCTGTCACCCAGACTGGAGTGCAATGGCACGACCTCGGCTCACTGAAACCTCTACCTCCCAGGTTCAAGCAATTCTCCTGTCTCAGCCTCCCAAGTAGCTGGGACTACAGGTGTGCACCACCATGTCTAGCCAATTTCTGTATTTCTAGTGGAGACAGGGTTTCACCATATTGGTCAGGCTGGTCTCAAACTCCTGACCTCAGGTGACCCACCTACCTCAGCTTCCCAAAGTGCTGGGACTACAGGCATGAGCCACCACGCCCACCTTCATGAGCTTTTTAAGAGTCATACAAGCCAGTAAATGACAGAGCAGTGCTTCAAACTCACAAGACTCTGAGTTCTATTAAGAACTATGTTATACAGAAACTTACTATGAACATTGACTATGCCCTCCACACTCTGCTGCATGCTTTACCCACTTTGCAATATGGCATTTAATTCTTGGAGTAGCCTTATCTAAGGTGATAATTATTATCTCTGTGTTGAGTATGAAAAAAGACATTCACACAGAGATGGTTTGATAGGTTATATAAGATCAAAAATATAGTAAATAGGAGAACCTGGATTCAAACCCAGGCCATCTTCCTTTAGTGCATTCAATCTTATCCATTGACAATGATACAGCCACGGGATAATGTATTTAGAGTAAAGATTTTAAACCCATAGAGATTGCACGTTTTATGAAAAATTTTAAGAGTCATACAAACATGAGAGAAAAATAAGGATAATGGTAAAGGAAAGAGAGATTATGTTTGTTGAAGAATCTTTGCAGCTATTACATTAACAGTGCAATAAAGAACTGTTATATTTAAATAATTAGTATATCATCAGTACCAGTAAAGTTGTATACAGGCCTGCTAGACTGAGAAAGGACTCTAAGTACAGTGCAGAACTATGCTTACCGAATATAGTAGGTCTTTACACATATGAAAAGAGAGGAGTCAAGAGTACTTATTGAGGACAGCAAAAAGCCTTTTTTTCATTTCTCACTTCATACCAAATATCAAGATAAATTTCTAATATACTGAAGAGTTAACAAATAAATAAAATCATATATAAATAAAATGTGGGTGAATCTATATGTTGTCTAAGGTATTTTGGAGATATTAAAGATAGTAGAAAAATTCACGAAAATGTTTAAGTTTAAAAAGAGCACCTTAATATAATAAATGCAATCAAATAGGAAATTTGGGAGAAGAAAAGTAAATCTACAAAATGTTTATTAAAACAAATATAAAATACACTCAAATTCCATTAGACAGAAAGACTATGAAAGGTATTTTGTGAGCAGCACAATGACCTTTGATCATGCAAGGCATAGGTGATAAGGTTCTTTAGCATCAAAGTGATTAAGAGGTTGGGCTCTGAAATTTGACAAACCTGGGCTAGAATCCAGTTTCACTCAACTTAATGGCAACTGTGTGGCCTTGGTCTAGTTAGTGGCACAAAGTTCCTTTAGGAATGTAAATGCTTTCAACAATGATCCAACTTACTATTTAATTTATATTCTTTCTATGTCTTTGAACTTTTATTCAACTACAACATCTGAATGATTTTCTTTTTTTCTTTCTGTCTTTCCTCTTTTTTTTTTTTTGTTTTTGCGATATAGTCTCACTCTGTCGCCCAGGCTGGAATGCAGTGGTGTGATCTCAGCTCACTGCAACCTCTGCCTCCCGGGTTCAAGTGATTCTTCTGCCTCAGCTTCCCAAGTAGCTGGGACTAGAGGTGTGTGCCACCATGCCCAGCTAATTTTTGTATTTTTTGTAGAGACGGGGTTTCGCCACGTTGGCCAGGATGGTCTCGATTTCTTGACCTCGTGATCCACCCGCCTTGGCCTTCCAAAGTGCTAGGATTACAGGCATGAGCCACCATGTCTGGCGGGTTTTCGTTTTCTTTTTTCTTTTCTTTTCTTCTTTCTTTTTTCTTCTTTCTTTCTTTTTCTTTCTTTCTTTCTCTCTCTCTTTCTTTCTTTCTTTCTTTTTTTTTTTTTTTTGATGGAGTTTTGCTCTGTCACCCAGGCTGGAGTGCAATGGCACGATCTTGGCTTACTGCAACTTCCATATCCTGGGTTCAAGTAATTCTTCTACCTCAGCCTTCCGAGTAACTGGGATTACAGGTGTGTACTACCACACCTGGCTAATACTTGTATTTTTAGTAGAGACAGGATTTCACCATGTTGGCCAGGCTGGCCTCCCGCTCCCATCCTCAGGGGATCCATCATGCTCAGCCTCCCAAAGTGATGGGATTACAGGCGTGAGCCATGGCACCCAAGCTCTGCAGGGTTTTCTTACTTCTTATTCCTGTGGACTTGACTCATATGTATTTCTTATAAGCACCTGTATTCCTCCTTTCTTCCTTCTGTAATCTTGTTCACCTCCTCTTCTTTTATTTGCTGATCTTTTTATTTTGAAGATGATTTTATTGATGAAACCATTCAAAATTAGCATAATTAGTAGATATGAAATAATAAACAGCATGAGAAGAGTCAAATTTTGAAATTTTCAGAGGTAATTCTGAAGAAGGTAGGATTGCTCATAGTCAGTTAAATTTCAATATCAGATAAAAAATTAGTTTTTGTGACATGCCTATACAAAAAGTGTTTTGACTAAATATGACAGTAAAAAAAAAAAGGGCATGTACGAAATAAAACAACCTTGACATTGGAAAATTCAACTGAAAGCCGGCCAATGTATTAATTTTTCTACAATGACAATCTGAATTTGGGAAAAAATAACATTGAAAACATATGTTAAAATAAATCAGGCTACTATAAAGAGAAGAATGTGTTGTAAAGAGCTGGATTTAGAACTCTTAAGTCACAAGCTGTAGAAAAGCCAGACAAGGCAGGCAGTTTTGTTTAGTATAAGTAAAATGGTTGTCTCTAAGGCATATCAGATATAACTTGGAAGATTTATTGCAAGGATGAGTCACAAAGGGAAAAAAAGATTGGATTTACAATTATATATAATCCAAAGACATAGGAGCCTAGAAAAATATCGTTTATGAATGGAAATAGAAGGTTGATGCAGTATGTCAAGTCAAAAGTATGTCAAATGCATTTGTTGAAATGGATGTAAGTATCCTAAAATTCCATTAGCAGGACAATGCCAACCATGTGGAAGAGTGGCTTTATCAAATTTTTTAAAGACAATGCTTATATCAAAGCTTTTTTCGGCAATAAGAACAGTTTTTCTAGAAAATCTATGTGTGAACTCAATATATAAAATAGAAAGCATTAGAATTGCAGTAATAGAAGCAGCAGAGGGTTTCAAAGTCCCAAGAAAGACATTAGATATTTAGCAGCCTTAATTTAAACACTAAAATAAGGATGATCTTCTTTGCTACATTAAAATGAGAAAACAAACACACGAAAATATTCAAAACTGAAAATAATTCTATTAATAAGTACCAAAGTGTCAATTCCTAATTCTTATTTTCAGATATATATTTTTAAATAAATTATTCTACGTGTTGAGCACTTGCTTTACTGGTTCCTTACACAAAAGCTTAGTATACATACCGATTATTCAGCAATTGTAAAGTTTATGATGTTGCCCCTGCTTCCTCCAAAGAGGCTCTAAAGAACCAGAAGATATTTTCCTTTTTTAAATGTGTATTTCTTTTTTAAAAAAATTTTATTTTAAGTTCTGGGATACATGTACAGAATGTGCAGGTTTGTTACACAGGCCTGCATGTGCCATAGTGGTTTGCTGCACCTATCAACCCTATCAACCTGTCATCTAGGTTTGAAGCCCCACATGCTTTAGGTATTTGTCCTAATGTTCTCTGTCCCCTTGCTCCCAACCCCCTGGCAGGCCCCGGTGTGTGTTGTTTCCCTCCCTGTGTCCATGTGTTCTCATTTTTCAACTCCCACTATGAGTGAGAATATTTGGTGTTTGGTTTTCTGTTCCTGTGTTTCTTTGCTGAGAATGATGCCTTCTGGTTTCATCCATGTCTCTGCAAAGGACATGATCTCATTCTTGTTTATGGCTGCACAGTATTCCATGGTGTATATGTGCCACATTTTCTTTATCCAGTCAATCGTCAATGGAAATTTGGGTTGGTTCCAAGTCTTTGCTATTGTAAATAGTGCTGCAATAAACATATGTGTGCATGTGTCTTTATAGAAGAGATTTTATCAAAACCATATTTTGGGCAAAGGCATGTATGAGTTCAGTAATAAGGACAGGAACTACAGGCAAGAAGGAATAAAAGTTATGATGTATGGAGTCAAAGGCACTGGTTTTCCTGATGTGTTATCAAAACTAAAAATTATTTTGTAAAAACTAAAAATTTTGAAATAATACATTGAAATTATCTAAATGCTATGCTAATGTGACATTATTACTGGAGAGATAAGAATAATAATGAAATGAACAGAAGCCTAATTCTTATTTCAATGTAGCAAAGTATGGGTATAATTTAAAAGATGAAGACATCTTTCACAGAAAGAAAGTATAAAACTCTAGGATTTAAAGAACATATATAGGTATTTCCAATGGCGAAATCATTTAATGATGTTCAAAGGCAGAAAGTCGAATTTGAAGGAACAGCAGGCAATAGAAATACTTCAGCTTCACATACATTGTATAAGCCTTTCCAGATATTCTGGTCACAGGTTTTAATTTATTATACTCTCTTCCTGGGCATTTACACCTGCTCCCAGGACTTTTTCTCTATGCTGTTAGTGTCCACAAATAAAACAAGCATTTTGACATTTCACAGAGGTAATACGGAGCGAAGTTGGTAGATGTCAGTTATAACGATAGACTGTAGGAGACCAAAAGCAAGATAGATTGCCTTTGCATTGCAACTCAGAGCCAGCTGCCGTATTTTGAAACATTTAAATATTGCAATCCTTACATTTGCTGCCTCCTTTAGGGGTAGGTATGTGATAAACCAGAAACACCATTTCAATGTTATTGTCTTTGAAACCCAGATTTTTGATGGGGCTATACCACTCTCCTTGGATGAGAGCATCTTTGGCAAAGGGAAGTTTGGAGGTCTATCTTGCATTCAAAGTTCTTAGTTTTCATACGGCAGTTGACTTGAATGTTGAGTTAAGAGGTAGAAGGTTTGCTGGGAAGTCTACAGTGACAGGGCAGGAAAAACACTCTTCTGTCCTCAGCCAGCAGAAAGGGAGGGGAACTACAAGCCTGTGGTAATTTTCTTTTTGGAGAATGTGGGAGAAACTTGGGACTTAGTAGCTGCCAACACTCAAAGGCAGTAGAGTCAGTTTGAGAGGACCAACGAGTTCCATCTAATCCAACAGATTAGGTCTTTTTTTTTTTGGTCACATTAACCTATGAGTGAATTCTCATGAAAACTAATTAAATAAAATAAACACTATTAAATAAGATTAAAAAGCAAGGCTTTCTCAGGACAAAAGAGTTAAAACAGATAAATTTTGCCAACTCACTACTAACAATTCTGTTCATTTTACTGCATTTACTAACATCTGATGACAATTATATTATCTCATACACACTCCTCAGCAAATATGCATTCATAATTTTGATAATAGAGGAAATCATAGTAGGCAATATTGTTGAAAGGAGGACTGTGGTCCGATTTTGAAAATCTCTGCAATGAAAACACATTTTTCATTTAGAGTGAATGTTTATTTAGTGTGGCCTTGGTATAATTGAATAAAACTTATTCTGTGCTTTTCCCACTGTCTTAAGGAATGCCTGTCTCAAGTTGTTTATTATGCCTTCAGAGCAAATAAATGCAGAAATTATGCCTGGCAGTTATATGTGAAATTTTATTCATCCACGTAATATGCCAGTGCAGTCCCTATAAGTCAAACAAGCATTGCCATCTGTCTTTAAATTCAGATTTGAATAATAGTTACTGATTGCCATTTACAGACCAGATCTAATTCAGAGCTCTTTACAAACATTGTATCATTAAAATATTCTGAAAAATTTGTAAGGCAAATATTATTATACCCAGTTTATAGATGAGAAAACTGATATTGAAAGCAGTTAGTTAACTTCCCAGGAACAATCAGTTATACAGATGATAGATCCAAGGTTTGAATTATGATGGTCTTGTGTTTGAAATACTCATGCCTTTGATGCAGTTGAAGCTGCCTTTTTCTTCCTGTTGTTTGTCTGTACTCTGCCTTTCTCAGGCCCTATTAGAAAATCAACCCATATTATTGGATCTCTGACATTCAACTATCTTTCCCTGTACCTAAATCTCCTTCAAATTAAACAGATTGGAGCTTTTAAAATAATGTTTCAAAATAAAAGCCAAAATAAACCCAATTTAGCTTCATGGCAGATGTTCTAGTTCTAGGCTGAATTAGACATCAAATCTCCTTCTCCTTTGTATGTTTTTATTGTTGTTGATTTTGGAGAACAGCACCAAATTAATGAATTGCCTTTCAAATCCCCTCTCGAAAATGTGCTTACAGCCATGGACAGTCGGCCCAGGTGTGGTAGCAGAGTTAATTAGCAATGTGCACATTAGACACATCTCAGAAGGCTGCATATCCAATGCAAATGTTCCAGTGCTTAATGTTCATTCAGACATGTATAGTGATTGCAGCATTACAGAGGACAAAGCTAGGTGCTGTGAGCTTATGAGCTTGGACAGAGCTTTCTTGTGGATTCAGGAAAAAACTGAAAGGGGCAAAATGGTGAAATCTTTTACTGATTCCTTTGGAATTGATTCTTATTGCATTAGCCGGTAGGATGCACATCGTGCATAATAATAATTACGTAGCTATAACAGGACATTTATTTGGGATTGCTTCAGTGCACAATATCCAGTGTATGCTTATGTGTGTGCTGGTCGATTTTAAAGTACCCCCTGTCAAACAAAATGCCAGTGTCACATGACAAACGTGACTAATACTCCTGTTTACCATTCGATGATTATACTTTAGCTTTAAATTTTTCTATTATTTTTGTATTGGGCCTTTTTTTTGCACAGATGTGTAACAAATTGAAACACCGACACAAGAGTCTCTGTCAGACAGATGAAAATCAAAATAGCATTATTCTTACAAAGTAAACCAGTCAGAAAATATACTTTAGATTTATGACAAAATGGACTTGTTGACGCCAGAATTACATTAGAATTAGGTAGTTACAAGCAGCACTGGACAATCTCAGAATGCCTCTGTCAGGAAGAGGTCTCTTAGCGCATGGTAGAGAAAATGCAGAATGAATTTATTTTGCAGATAAAATTTTACAAAAAAAGCAGAATCAAAGTAAGTTTTAGCCATACCTATTTAGCCCTTTTCCAAAACTCATCAGTCAAATAAATTGATTAACCATCGAAAATGTCAAATTCTCTATTTCAATGTAGAATAAAATATTGCTTTGTTAAGACAACTAGAATTTGTTTAATGTGTTAAAAATTTTTAATAAAAAATGAATAATCTCTTGGGGCACATATCAACTCCTCCTTGAGACTGTGTATTATAAGGAAAAAAATGTAACTACAAAAAACAATAATCCTTCAGCCTAGATTAACTGAGTTTAATTACCCATTGGTTGAAAAATTAGCTACTGGGTACAATGTTCAATATTTGGGTGATGGGTACACTAGAAACCCAATCCCTACCATTAAGGAATATCTCTATATAACAAACATGTAAATGTACCCCTGAAGCTAAAATTTTGAAAAAGTAAAAATTTAATCTAAAAAAAATTAATGTTAAAATGTATGTACATATGTAACTAATTATTTTATATATACAATATATATATACACAAATGCCAGTGTCACACGACAAACATGACTAATACTCCTGTTTACCATACAATGATTATACTTTAGCTTTAAAATTTTGATGTGTATGTATATATATATATACACATATATTTATATATATATACACACATCTTATATTATATATATAATGTAACTTTTAAGTTCAGTGGTACAAGTTCAGGCTTGTTACATAGGTAAACTTGTGTCATGGGGGTCTGCAGTTTTAATAGAATCTTTAAGGTTTACTTATTTGAATATTTGGCAATTATACAAAATAATTTAGGTAAAATATTTAACTCCTCTGAGAGTTCCTCCCACCGGCTCTTTTAAATAACAGCTCTTTTAAATACTGCCTGTTTATTTACTTATTTATTTATTTATTTTTATTTTTTGAGACAGTTTCACTCCGTCACCCAGGCTGGAGTGCAGTGGCGCCATCTCGGCTCACTGCAACCTCTGCCTCCAGGATTCAGGCGATCTTCCCACCTCAGCCTCCCAAGTAGCTGGAACCACAGGCACACGCCACCACACTTGGCTAATTTTTGTACTTTTAGTAGAGACGGGGTTTCACCATGTTGGCCAGATAGGTCTGAAACTCCTGACCTCAGGTGATCTGCCCGCCTTGGCCTCCCAAAGTGTTGGGATTACAGGCATGAGCCACTGCACCCGGCCTGCCTATCTATTTAGACCAGTGCAACACACTGATGTATTGTAAGGCTTTAATATTAGCTTAAAAAAAAACACTGTTCTCACTAGAAGGGCCTAAAACATGTAACAGTTGTGACAAATATGAAGTATGTTCATGCACCTGCACAGTTAAGCTGAGGTCACCCAAATCATGTCTAAGTATCCGATGTTTATGTGACATCCTAATGTATTAGTTTCTTATTAGTTCTGTAATAAATTACCACAAACCTAGTAGCTTAAGACAACAGATATTTGTTATCTCATAGGTCTGGAGGTCAGAAATACAAAATAGGTTTCACTGGGCTACAGTCAAATGTCAGCAGGGCTCTATTCCTTCCGGGGACTGTAGGGAGGAATCCATCCCATTGCCTTTTCCAGCTTCTATAATTCACCTACATTCCTTGGTCTGTGGCCCCTTCCTTCATATTCAAAGCCAGCAGTGTAGTGTCTGCCCATCTTTCTCTCTAAGGATGGAAGGACAGAAGGACAGAAGGAGGGAAGGAAGGGAGGGAGGGAGGGAAGGAGGCAAGGAACAAGGAAGGGAGGTAGGGAGGAAAGAAAGAGAGAAAAACAATGAAAGCAAACTAGCTGTATTTTGGGCAAACAGTTCTGGAAGTCAGCAAGTCAGTGGGAAACATAAAGATCTGGCTTAATTTTGTTTCTCCAGATTGCTGAGTTTTTTCCCATAACATTTGTTGATTTTCAAAATAGAGCACTACTAGTAAGGCAAAGGGGTCCAAACAAAGCTGAGAAATACTGTAACATTTCTGTAAAAGTAGGCAGGGAAAATCATTTTTAAATCTACTGAAATTTTTTTTTAAAGTAGAATAAGATAGAAATGCTGTGATTTCAATAAAATTCACATTATTTTTATTTTACAAAATTTCTAGTGAAAACAATGTATACACATAATATATAATACATTCCTTATATTATATGAAAATATTTTATTTATATATTTTATTTGTATGTATTTTATTTACATATAATGTATAATGTGTATATATATATATAAAATGAATGCAAAGAAGTAAAAATATACACAACCCAATTTTTTTAACAGGGAAAAGAACATATACTTCACAAAGAGTATGCTGGAATGACCAATACATATTTTAAAAGCCACTGGACATCATTAACCATTTTGGAATTGCAAATTTAGATTATAGTAAGATATCTCAGTACATGCTCAAAATGAGGTAAATTTAAAACATAGTGAATATCAAATATTGATGTAGAGATGAACAACTGGAACTCACATATGACTCTTAGGAAGGAAAAACAATACAAACACTCTGGAAAGCTAGCCTTTTTTGCATTCACCATAGCATCAACAATTTTACTACAAATCATATACAAATGAGAAATAAGTGCATATGCCTACAAAATACATGCACAATATATCACAGTAGATTTATTCTTAATATTTAAAAAATTGGAAACATTCTAAGTACACATCAATGGCAAATGAATAAATAATATATTTTTAAAATAGAATAATTCTACACAGCAATTTACAAAGGAAATTGGAACAATTATTACAAGTAATAAGATGGCTGAATCTCAAACACATAGCAATGGGTAACAGAAGTTAAACAAAAACGTACATAGTTTTACTCATGTGAAATTTAAGTATAGATTGGTATCTAAATAGTATTACCTCTGGGAAGTTTTATAGGCTGGAAATGTATACAAGGAAAACATGTGGCTTGCTGGAAACATTTTCATGCTTTATTTAAGTGGCAATTGCATAGATTCCATATCCATAAAATATTTAAGATATGTATGTGAAGTTAATGCACTTCACAGATTTGATATTATCAATTTGAAACAAATAGCTCTCCGTGTGTGTGTGTGTGTGTGTTTTTTAAAGAAAATATCATATTTTCATTGGGATTGTGTCTTCCAATCCAGGTCCATGGCCTATCCATTCACCTATTTATGTGCTTCTTACTTATTGATTTTTCCCCAGATACATTTTGATTTGACTCACTTAAGTGCTTTTTACTTTTTTGATTTTTCCCCAGTTATGTTTTGATTTGTATTCTTGTTATAAATCATATTTTTAAAAATTTATCAACTAACAATATTTTAAAATTTTCCCTTTTTAGTTTTTATGACTTTTGTACATTATTCTTGCCAATTTACATTAGCTAGCCACTTTAAAATACATTGAACAGAAATGATTATACTGGGTGTTCTTTTCTGATTCCCATCTCTGTGGTAAAGCTTTCAGCACTTGACCATGAATAATAACTGTTGAAGCTTTTAGTGAATTTTTTTCTTTTATAAATGAGGTTGTTCTCCTATAATTTTGATTTGCTAAGCTAAATGTTTGTGTTATGAATATGTTGAACCTTATGAAATATTTTTCCTTTACTGTGAGGAAAATAAGGTTATTATCTCATTATTTTAACATAGTGAGTTGTTAATCAGTTTTAATATAATAGGTTTAGCTGGATTTGTATTTATCTTATCTGATATTTTTAGGGCTTCTTGATTTATGGTTTATACCAATAAGCAGATTTGGACAATTCTTCTATAATAGTTATTCCAATATTATTTTTCCCAATTCTTACTCTCTGGCTACTGTGGGAGTCTAATTACATGTATGTTACTAATGTCACTCTGTCATGTAAGTCTCTTCTACATTTTTCCACATTTAGTATATTATTTTGCTCTTTATTTTATTCATTTTTTATTGTGATCTGCCCATTCTTCTGTTAAATTCATCTGCCTTCTCAGTTTATGATACTTGATTTTACAATCCATTTATAATAATTCCCCAAAGCGAGTCATCCGTGAGTCTGTTAATATAATCATTTGTTTTCTCTTCTTTTATTGGGAGGTTTGGTTATTTTTGATAGAATTCCAGATATTTTAAATTGTAGCGACTCTGGATGATTTTTTCTTCCTCTTTAGAAGTTTGTGTTTGTCCCCTGACAGACTGGAAGAATGGAGTCAAGAGGGACTGAGTTCCCTAGAAGCTAGGTTATAAGTTTTTAGGGAGTATGTTTACTACTAATAGTATAGCCTACCTGCACTTCCAACTGAGATACGGGATATTTTCCAGGCCCTTTTCTTTTTGGAAATTCTATCTATCTATCTATCATCTATCTATCTATCATCTATCTATCTATCTATCTATCTATCATCAATCATCTATCTATCTATCTTTTATCTGTAGTACTATGACACTGGAAAACTCAGCTCCACTCATCAGGGGCTGTGTCTAACTTCTTATTCTACGGCCCTGTGCACCTCAAGACTTTCATATCCTTTAAATGGAAAACTGACAGACTATCACTACCACTTTGCTGAACCTCTTTTCTTACAAGGTGAATGCCTACTCTCAATTTCCTAACTACCTTGGCAGCCCAAAACTTAATTCTCCGAATTTCGCCGAAATTTCACTTATTAGCAAAAGCCCTCTGCCGGAACTGACTCTCTGGATTCTTGACCTTTTCATGTACAAGAAATAGCACAAGCACTGAGGGTGAAAATTTGCTACATAATATCACATCAACTCTCTGCAGTTCCTTCTTCCTGGGATTTTGACCCCGCAAGTCTTGTTTAACTCTGTAATTCTCTAGTTCCACCAAGGAGGTATTTTTTAAAAACTTGTTCTGTGTATTTCCCAGTTGTTTGTAGCAATATTGTTGTTCTACTACAACGTACTCTGTTGTGGCCAGGAGAAGTCATCTTACAAGGTTTTACTTAAATTATTCAATGATGATTCTTAGACTAAATTTTAGAGCCACAGTTATATGTATACCTCAAAAATCACTATTAATAATTTGAAATTCTTTACCATTCTTTATATAACTGATTAATAAGTGTTTCAGGGAATGTGATGACATGGTGGCCTCTTTATCAATAATATTCTGGGCATAAAGAGACTAATTCAGGTTCGAGGCTACTATTCCTATCTGCTTCTCCACACTTCTATAGAGCCAAACTAAATAAGACCATTCTATACGCCAGTGCATCATTGGTGTCTTACAGGTCCCAGCAGAGAAAGATAGGGATTAGACTTTTTGCTGCTAATTATATAATTCCAAGATTAGAGCTGTATTTTTAGTTTTCAAAGTAGTCTAAGCACATTTTTAAAAAATAAAACTGTTTTCATATCAATCAAGTCCTATTACTAGGCTCATGAAATAATTTGAGGAATGTACTATTTTTATTCTTTGCAATAATTGTATGAGGATAATGATAATTTCTTATATGTTCAAAAGAACTGACCAGTGGATCTAACTTGCATTCTGGGAAGGTTTTTAGGTCAGATTTAACTTTTTAATTAGACATAAGACTATTCAGATGTACTATATCTTTTTGTTATGTTTATGTTTAAAAAATTGTCCATTTCATCTTTCTGGTTATTTTTTGTTGGTTGTTTTTCAGGGCATAATTTGAGTTTCTTATAAGAAAGCACTATTTTTAATTTTATTACTATATTTTCCCCCCAGATTATGAAACTGCATAAATTCCAGTCTCCGAAGGACATTTTAAATATGGGAAGAATTGTTTGTCATGGTTGAGGGAAAATGTAAAGCAATAATAAATCTTTCTAAAACATTTCTTCACAGTTGCCTACTTACCCCTTAAAACTGTAACACTCAATCACCGTCACATACTCAGAACAGCATAAAACACTTTCACATTTTTTTCTGAAAAATCTGAGGCAAGTAAACACATTCTAGTATAGAATATAAAACAAAACTGTGAGATTAGAGAAATAAAATGCCAAATTAAGATAAGAAACAATTACCTCACTGCCCTGTGCATTCAGAACTGTTTTATATTCTCAAACTGAACTACAAATATTTAAAATGTTGACAGTAACCTACAGAATTTCTTCAACTAGGGAGGGTTTCCTATATGAGTCAATGTCCTTAAGGTAGCGCATAAAGAAGGTGTCGTAGTAATCATAAAAAGTAAATATTGCTGTGTCATTAATTATAGAAGAAATGTCTCCTAGAAGCAGCTTGAATGATGTCAGTAAAAAGATGTAAAAAAAAGAAACCAATATGCAATGGCACAGAAGAGTTCTATGTCTAGGGAAAAGCTAAGAACATTTCTTTAGGCAAGATTTTCTTTTAGGCCATTAGGGCTGCGCCAACAAAATACCAGAGGCTGAGTAGCTTATGAAAAACAGACAAGCATTTCACGCAGTTCAGAGACTGGGAAGTCCACGATCAAGGCACGCACAGTATCTGGCAAGGGCCGCCTTCCTCATCTTACAGGGTGGAAGGGACAAGGCAGCTCTCTGGGTTTCCTTTATAAGAGCACTAATCCCATTGATAAGGGCTCTGCCCTCATGATGTAATCATCTCACTAAAACCCCCAACTCCTAATACCGTCACCTTGAAAATCGGATTTCAACATGTGAAGTTGGGGAAACAGCTTATAGTAGATTATAATCAGTAAGAAAAAAAAGGTTGAATATATTTCCTGGGAGGAATAGAGAGAGCATGCAGGGAAATATACATGAAATAGAAAACACGAAATTGTGTTCAAAAGTGGAGGAAATATAATGGATTACATGACAATATCAGACACCTTCTTATAACTAAACCCATAATTGTGTTCATTTCAGGTTGAAATTTACTGACTAGATCTGAAGTTTTATTCCTCTTCAAAACATTTTCTATGTATATATAATTAAATGCAATAATTGTCTGAAAAAATAGAATTGAAAATATTTGAAATGTTCCAAACTCATAGCACATCCCTAGGAAAAGTAAAAGTTTTCAATATTTTATAGTATTAAGTTATTTCACTTTTAACATGTTCTTACCTGCTTTATGACTTATAGATGAGGCACTGGAAAAACTAAGAAATAATAAAATTTTTTTACTGACTTTGGTCTCTGTTTTATCATGGCCTCTAACTTTAATCGGGGCTCTGGATAACAGAACTTATGCCAGCAAAAGAGACTTACGAATCTTAAGCATAGGAAATATCTTCCCTGAATACTGCCCCTGGAAGTACTGACTTCCAGATGTAAGGCGTTTTATTTGCAAGCCATTCTAGGGGGGAAAGATATGACTTTAGGAATCACATAAGAAAATATGTTCCAAGTAAATTTTCTGCTCAGTATTGTAGCTGTACCATATCACGACTGTATAAGGTTGAAGAGTTTATCTGAAATGAGCTTCTGAACATTTCAAGGTTTCTAACATAGTTTTGGTACAAAACACATTTTCATTTGTCACAATCTGGAATGTGGAAATACCCTCTCAGTGAACCAATGTCAAATGTGACAGTCAGTCTGGCATTAGCAAAACATTTATTTTATTTTTTCTAAAAATCCATCAATCAAAGAAATCAAAGTTAAGAGAGTTGATGGACTGTACCTATATTCCAGTGTGCTAATGGATTTTGTCAATAAAGAATACTTACAAGCATGAATCATTGTATCACATATATATAGTATCACATACATATATACATACATACATATTTTTTAATTATAAAGCAAAATTATTTAACTCATTAAAAAAGACCGTTTTTAGATTCCATGTTTTTATTCTTACTTCAGAATGCTTCTTTTTAGAGTGAAAAAAGGGTGTTAGTTCATTGTAAAATCACATTCATGTTCAAATTACGTTATATTGGAAGATGCGGGTTAACATTTCAAATTATGAAAAATAAAACAAAAATTGTTATTGGATAAATAGTTCTTATTTGTTCTCATTTATTGTAAGCTAATCAATAAGCATTTTATTCTGAAATAATTTTAGATTTACAAAAGTATAATGTAGTATATGTGGTTCCATATTCCCTTTATCCAGCTTCTTTCAATATTAACATCTTATATAACTATAGCAAATTTATCCAAACTAAGAAATTAATATTTATAATAAACTGCAAGTTTCATCTGAATTTTGCCAGTTTTACCATCCATATTCTTTTTTTCTGTTACAATCTCCAATCCAGGAAATGATGTTGCAATTTATCATTAGTCTCTTTCATCTATGACGAAGTTTTCTTATGTCTTTAAAATCTCGTCACTTTTGAATGCTGGTTAGGGATCTCAAAGAAAATCCTAAAATAGGGTTTCTATGATGTTTTCTCATGGTTAGATTAGAGTGATGGGTTTGGGGTAAAGTCCACAGAGGTGAAGTGCCATTCTTTTTCATTTTTAATTTTTATGGGTACATACATAGTGGGTGTATATATTTATAAAGTACATGATCATGTTTGATACAGGCATACAATGCATAATAATTGCATCAGGGTAAACAAAGTATCTGTCACCTCAAGCATTTACCATTTATTTGTGTTACAAACAAATTATACTATTAGTTATTTTTTAAATGTACAATAAATTATTTTTGACTATAGTCTCCCTGTCATGCTATTAAATACTAGTTCTTATTCATTCTAACTCTATTTTTATACCCATTAACCATCTCTACTTCCCCCCAACCACCCTGTGCTTCCCCCAACCCCCGCACTACTGTACCCTTCCCAGTGTCTGGTAACCATCATTTTACTCTCTATCTCCATGAGTCCAGTTGTTTTAATTTTTAGCTTCCACAAATAAGTGAGAACACGTAAAGTTTGTCTTTCTGTGCCTGGGCTGATTTCACGTAATATAATGACCTCTAGTTCCATCCATGGTGTTGCAAATATCAGAATCTGGTTCTATGGATGAAAAATACTCCATTGTGTATATACACCATATTTTCTTTATCCATTTGTCTGTTGATGGATCATTTTCAGCACATCATATCAGGGATTACTTGGTATCAACATGACTTCTTACCAGTGATATTAAACTTGACCACTTGTTTAAGGTAGTGTTTGCCAGTATACTCCATTGTAAAGAAATTACTATATTTGTTTGTTTCTTTCTATATTCTATTTTTTGGATGTGAGTCACAAAGTCTATCCCATATTTGACATGGAGTGGGGGGTGATATTAGCTACTACCTCATGCAGGGGGAGGTTACCAGAATATAGGATTTTAAACTTTGCTTTTAGGATGAATTGAACTTTCTCTCCATTTGCTGCTGAATATTTTTATATCAATATGAATTCATACATTTTTATGCTATTCTTTGAGTTACACTATACTATTGGGGTTTTTTTTTTTTTTTGCTCAATTTTTTTCCATGTTTGACCAGCGTGAGGACTTTCAGGTTAACTGTTATATCCATTTAACAAATGTATACAATGTATTTCATTGGTTGATTTTGAGCATTTCTTTACTTTCTAGCATTATAAAATATTTCAGGTTTAATATCATCGTTTTATTTCTCCAGGCCTTAATTCATTTTAATGGAGAAGGGTGTTTAAAAATCATGATTCAGACACTTTGTGTGTTCATTTTTATTGAGGTGTCATTGATCTAGGCCCTCTCAGTTGGCAGAGCAAGGAAATGCACATGTGCATAATAAGAAGCATATGCACACACATGCATCTGTTTATCTTTATCTGTATCTATGTACTCTCCATCTATCTATGATGTATGTTTCCATCAATCTTTCATGATCTATCATATATTTCTATTAAAATAAACATGAGTTCTTTTGTGTGCTCTACTCTAATCCAGCACCATGGGGTTCATTCTAGCCTCTCTCTCCTCCCTTGCTTACTTGTCACTTCATTCTCTAACAGTAAAAATTCTGGCTTCCTTTGTCTATAATTCATACACTTATTTGTTCAACCATAGATACATATAAAGTAATTTAAAAATTGGTGACACATGCCCTTATTTGAAAAATATATATAAACTAGAGCAGGGGTTGGTAAAAGTTTTCTGTAAAAAGCCAAATAGTAAATATTTTAGATTTTGCAGGGCAAAAAGTACAGTCGAGCAAAAGTTCTGGCCAAAATGCCAGAGTATATACATAATTTAATATAAATCTCTATTGGCCGGGTGCAGTGACTCACACCTGTAATCCCAGCACTTTGAGAGGCCGAGGTGGGAGGATCACAAGGTAAGGAGTTCAAGACCAGCCTAATCAATATGGCGAAACCCCATCTCTACTAAAAATACAAAAATTAGCTGGGCGTGGTGGCATGCACCTGTGGTCTCAGCTACTTGGGAGGCTGAAGCAGAAAAATCGCTAGAACCTGGGAGGCAGATGTTGCAGTGAGCTGAGATCATGCCACTGCACTCCAGCCTGGGGGAGACAGAGCAAGACTCCATTTCAAATAATCATCATCATCATCATCATCTCTATTATATCTATCTATCTATCTATATGTGTGTGTGTGTGCATCTGTGTGTGTGTGTGTGTGTGTGTATGTGTGTGTATACACATATTTTTAAATTGTAAAACTATTCTTTCCTTGCTGGCCACATAAAAACAGGTGACCAGATCTTGCTCACAGGTTAGTTTGCTAAACCATAAAATATTAATAGAATACAATATTTATCTACAACTCTTTTTACATTCATTCAGAGCATCATTTCCTATAGTTACTTAGATCATATTTTTACCTCAATCTTTTCAGTAAGATTATATCATACATATATTTTAATTTATTTTTAAGAGACAGGTTCTCTAACTTTATAATTCAAGCATAATCAACATCATAAGATCAATCTCCTTTATTTTTACATGTGTTATTTCATAACTCCTTTAACTATGTAACTTGTGAAATCTACTTAATCTAAAAAGAGAAAGAATGGAATATTTACCTGTATGTTGCAGATAAGCCAACAATTAGACTAATAATAATGGTTATTCCAATCAAAGACTCTGAAGGAACTGGTCAAAAGAAAGGCAGCCACTCAATTCTTTGATAACTTCCTTTATACCAAGCCCTGAAAGAAGCTAGATTGAGAGCTGGGATTTGAAAAGCTCTGAACTGTAGAATCTTCACACTAAATCTTAGCTCTAAAGTTAACCTTAGAGTTTTTTTGTATAGATAAGAAACCATCAGTAAATCCATCTTGTAGTGAAACAAACATTTAAGAAACTGTTACTTACAGTATTTGTTTCTCACTACTACAGTGGCAATAAAAGTATTACCTCTCAATGAGAGTGCTATTATTTCATATAAGTGGAATCATACAGTATGTTTCCAATGACTGGCTTATTTCACTTAAAATAATGTCCTCCAAGTTCTGAAATAGTCAAACTCATGAAAGCAGAGAGTAGCAAGATGGTTGTCAGAGGCTGGGGAGAAAGGAAAATGGGGAGTTGTCCTTCAATGAGTATAAAGTTTCAGTAATGCAAGCTTTCAAAACCAACTGTATAAGATTATATCAAAAATTAACAATATTGTAGTGTCCGCTTAAAAATTTGTTATGAGGTTAGAACTCATGTTAAGTGTTCTTACTACAATAATACAACAACTTTTTAAAAATGTTTTAAAATAATACTGTTTTAGTGCTGAAAATGATCATTTCAGGAAAAAAAATCATGCTTTATTTAATTCCCACTTCTGGATTAGAAAAAGCAGCATGGGTCATCTTGAGATTACAAAAAATTGCCATTTTATATTGTGGTTGGCAGAATTTCAAGATGTCCCTGAAAATTTTCTACCCACAGTATATTCTCTATATGTAATCTCCAGGAAAATGAATATGACAGATTTTACTTCCATTATTAAGTTATGCTATATGGCACAGCTGACCTTCAGATAGAAAGATTATGTGGGCTATGCTGATCTAATCTCATAAGCCTTTTAAAAGCAGAGTTTTTGTTGTTGTTGTTGTTTGTTTGTTTTCTTTTGCTTTTTCAAGATGGCCACAGAAACCAGAGACTTACGCACAGAAAAGATTTGATGCACTATTGCTGACTTGATGATTAAGTTGACCATGTAGCAAGGAAATACAAACCTCAGTCCTGTGACCACAAAAAACTGAATTCTGGTAACAACAAATATGAGCGTGAAAGTGAGTATTTCCCCAGATCCTCTATAAGAGAACGCAGTCAAGCTGACATGTTGATTTTAGCTTTGTGATACTCTGAGTAGAGAACCTACCATGCCACACTGTAATTCTGCCCTACAAACCTCTGAGCTAATACACTGGTGCTGTTTTTAGTTTTCATGTTTGTGTAGTTTCTTTATGCAGAAATAAATTAATACATACATTGTATAAAATATTTGCTCAATGTAATTTCAATGTTAAGATCATTTGCTAATTATGCAGGACATTTTAGCATATTATACAAATTTTAAAACTGTTTTTTCTTTTTAAAAAATGGATGTCTGAATCTAAATGTGGCTTGATTTATTCAAGAATGTACAATTAATTATATTAGGTCAAAGAAGATAATGCAATTATCTCAATGCATGAGTCAAGTGCTACCTAACTGATATAACACATCATGAGAAAATGTGTCATTAGATATTATTGTTCTCACTTTTTAAAAATAATAATGCCTTCTATTGAAAAAACTTGGAGAATATGAAATAAAATAATTTGTCATTCTCTGAATTTTGTTTAAGTTATTTGTCTATAAATTCATTGACTTTCAGTAATTAAAATCACTTATGTGGTAACTAAAAACTAATTCATTATGAAGTGCTTTAAAATAAAAACAAATATTTGAGCATCTACTTTATAATGAAAATAATCTGTAGTGATCATTTTTGTCACAAATTAAGTTGAAGGTTGTAGGAAGTAACAGCTAAAACTCATCTTTTAATTTTAGTTTTTATGCTACAATTTGATTCTCCATTTTTCTTAAATAAAAGTAATTCTCCTACTTGAAGTTGGGGGAATTTTGAGGCTGAGTATAATGCAGAGATAAATGTTATACCACAAAATTGCAATATTATAATCACATTCTCATTTTTGAGTATTTATCTAATTATCAAATATTTTCATGCAACCTTATTAAACATATTATAAATGCTTACCAGAACTTTACAGGGTAGCACGGTAGATTATGTTTCCAAAGATGGCTATGATACCACGTATTCCACACATTCTGTTACAATATGACTTTGCCGCTCCAATCTGTGTTATCTTCCCTTGAATCTGCACTGGCCCTGTGACTGTTTAGACTAAAAAAATGTGGCAAAAGTGATGTTTATGTGCATGGAAGCTTCTGCTTTTGTGCTGTGGGTGAATTGGGCTACTAAGTCAGAATTCCCAGCCAACATCAGATCATCATGCATTATGGAAGGCCATAGCTAGCCATGCAAGGGACTATGTAGAAATAAAGAGAGATACATGGTCAAGCTCCAGTTATGTCAGCCATCTTAGCAAAGACATTAGCCCATAAGAGTGAAGAGCCACTTTGGACAGTTCAGCTCCCACAGAAACATGTGGGGCAGAGATGAGCTGTTCTCGGTAATCCCGCCCCAGTTACAGAATTGTGGGAATATAACTTATTTTTCTGTTTCTAAGACACTAAACGTTTTTACTTAGGATCATCAGTTGCCATAAACTCTGCCTTATTCCTTTATGCTCTGGATGAACTTCATATGCTCCTATTGGAAGGAAGACATCCCCCACTTGTGCTCTGTAACCCATCTCCACTTACCAAATAAATGATATGTCTATATTTTTTCTCCCCTTTTTTCTGTCATCATCATTTTTCTTCTGGTTACTAGATAATTCATATTAGTGTATAAACATACTTCCATTTTTCTTATACTCTTAACAAATAGTAAAAAAAGAAATTCTCTTGACTCTCTCCTTTTGTCTATTATCTTTTGTAACGCAATAATTTGGAAGACTTATCTGTACAAGAGATACAATTCATGACTTACCATCCTCTCTTGAATTTAATCCAGTCTGGCTTTTTTCCCTGTTTACCTCTAAAAATGGTCTTAAGAAAATTACCAATGATCTCCAGATTGCTAAATCCATGGCTCAATGGTGATAATATTTTTATTTTATCAAAACTTTAAAATTATTCTTTACACCTCTTCTTTGTTATACTTAATCAGGAAAGTGTATTATTTCTATTTCTTCCCACCTTTTAACTGGTTCAAACCACCATATTCTTAGATTGAATCACGTCAGTCACATTCTAACTGCTGTCTCTGTTTTTCTACTAATGCCTACTTTTCACAAAGCTCTCAGAATGAACCTGTAAAAAAAATGCCACTCACACCTCTTTCTGTTTAAAACTCTCCAGCATCTTCCCCTTTTCACCCCAAAATTAAATTAAAGAGCTTGTAATAGCTTCCATGGCCCTCCGGGTTTTGTCCCTATACAACTGCTCTAACAGAAGCTCTATTTTCCTTGCTAGCTTACTCCGCTCCAGACTCACTGGCTTTCGGACGATCCTCTGACAAGCAAAAGAGTTTCCGGTTAGAACCCTGAACTTGTTTCCTTGGCTTAAAAGGATGTTTCTATTGTTTTCCACACAGGAAAAAATGCAAGGCCTCCCTTATATTTTTCAGATCTTTGTTCAAATGTCATCTCAGGGATGCCTTCTCGGATTTTCTATTAAAATTGACTCACCGCTATGCTAGCATTTTCTATTCCCTTACCTGGTTTATTTTTCTACACAATACACATCATCTAACAATGTATATATTTTGCCTATTTATTTCATAATTATCAGACTCCCCAAATAAGAATGCCATCTCCAAGAAAGTAGGAAATTTGTTGTTTTTTCATCACTGGTCATTTGATCACTGGTCTAAAACCAAGCCTGATACAATGTGGTGCTCCGTCGATATGTGATAAATGGAAAAATGAATGTGAAAAATTATCAGCATAGGGAAACTTCAAGGAGCATGATAAGAAACAAAAATCGAAATGGAGGTAAAGCTATCTAGTATTCTAAAGGTTCAATCTCTTAATGAACTTTCCTCACAGTTAAACCAAATTTTACTCAGTTCATGATGCATCATAGGCTTGGTTGTTTTGTTTGTGTATGTGTGTGTTTTGTGGGTTTTTCTTTAACAAAACCTTGATATACAACTAAACACACATTTAGTCTTGTTTTTTCAGAGTAAATGAGAAAAAAATTTCCAAAAACAAATTGCCATTTTTAAGATACTTTTAAAAAGTCTTATAATACCTCCAAAACTTTAAAATTTTCATAATGATTTTACCTGTTACAAAAATATTGTAACACAAGCTTTAAGTTAGGTAACACTTAATGATAAAATATTTTACTTTATAACAACATAGACCACTGACATGTGACATAATTTCCAGAGCATATGATCAGAATTGTAACTACTTTATGCATACTAAATATCTGTTGTAAGATGTTACAAACTAGTATCTAAATTATAAACAATACAATAGCAATAATATCATTACAATTAACAGACTGTTTTGAAACATTGTAATGTCGGTGATTTCTACTTGTACGTTCTTGGCATTTTACATATATTTTTCTATCTTTTTTGCAATATTGCTCATGTGCATTATCGTTTTCCTTTTCTAGATGAAAAATAAGGACAGCAGAATTCATATAATTTGTCCAATATCACATATCTAGTTAATTACACAGTTAGATATGGTTATAAATACATTGTTTGGAGTACAAACTTACCACAAGCTGATCATATTTCCATATTTCCACTTCCTTCCCGGTTTTTTTTTTTTGCATTATGCTAATGTCAATAAGCCCCCTAACTTTTAAGTATGACACAAAAAAGATATAGATAGAAAAAATGTATTAATGATTTAATGCAGGTATTAAATGTTCATTTAATAAATAAAGTAAGTGACTACTAGAGTGAAGTCTGTTGAACTGGCTCACAGGGATTGTAAAATTTTATAAGCCAGACATTTAAAGAGATATGGCTTCAAATTCAATATTCTTTCTGCCATGTTTATATATTTACAACCCCCATTCTACTGTTATAGTCTTGCAGATTTTTAATTTCAGAAATTGATTTTTTCAGTTTTTGAATTATATATAAAATTTTATATATATATATATATAAACTATCTCTGTATCTGTCTAGATTTCCATCTATTTATTTGTGGCAGTATTTTATTTTATTTAATTTAAGCTACTTGTCATTCTTGCTTTAAAATATTTTCCTGCCAGTTACCATATCTGTCCAATTTTCTCCTTTTACACAGAGTTTGAAATCCATTATCTGATTTGGATTATTAGAATAGCCTCCAATTATTCTTCTGCATTCCATTTTAACTCATGTAGAATTCATTCTCCACAAATAGGGTAATCTTATAAACATTTTTAAAAATAAAACAAAACAATGACACTTCATATCTTACTTAAAATTTTTCCGTGGCATTCCAGCAAATTTAATAAAATTAAAACTTAATATTTGGCCAACAAAACCAAACACCTGTTCTATCACAAGCCTGCCTCTGTCCACATTTACAATTCTGTTCCGTTTAGAAGAACAAATCCGCCATCCTGAGCTACACTGGCTTTCTTTCTCTTCCTAAAACACATAAAGCACAGGGTTTTTGCACTAGCTGAAACTTTCTGCCTGAAACCATCTTCACCCATATTATTTCATGACTTATCCCTTCTAGACTCTGAGTTATTGGTGAAAATGTCATGTCCTCCAAAGGACTACTTGCTGCCTAATAGTTCCTAATTTCTTTATTAGTCTATTCATTTATTTTGTGGCTTCCTCCACAAGAATATAAGCTCCACAAGAGCAGGGGATTTTGTCTTATTCGTATCATTCTATCTTCAAAGAGGGTAAGAGTACTTGACACATTATTGGCACTCAGTAAGCAATTATTGAATACGCAACATGCAATGATAGGAGTGCCCCAATTAGTATAGAAAATCATAGATACGTCTTTGTAGGAAAAGACACTTGCAGAATTTCAAGTTAGAAAGATTAAGATTTGCTCAGGTGTCCTTTATGTGTGGGCTGAAAAAAAAAAGTTGTTATCCTGAAAAGAATAACACGGTATGAGGGAGTTCACCTTACATGGATAAAGAAGGCTGTGTTGATGACCTCAAAGGAAAAGGCAACACAAGAAACTAAATGTTTATAAGGTAATGTCACTTCTTAGTAAAGCTTGTGATTAAGACTGGAAGACGGAAGATACTCTTTACTTGGTGTTCCAGCAATCTTGCTTGATAAAAATGTCTTGGTATAAGATCATGAAGAAAAAGTAAGTGTAATTATTAGGATGAAGGGGAGAGAACTTTGCTTTCTAACCAGGGACCTCAGCCAGCTGGAGAACACTTGCTACACTTGACTAGCAATCACTGAACTGTGTATAATCAATGCCCTTTTGTAATCCTGTGATGGTGACCAAAGCAATACTGAAAATAACTACAGTTATCACTAATTATGAGTAGTTATCCCTCCCTCTGATATTTGAAAACATCACTGAATATTTTGGATTGAATAAACCATGCTTGATATTCTTAAATAATTCTGGACATGGATAGTCTCAAGAGAAAAATAATGGACTTCCTGCTAATAAGATCAGAATAAGGTCAATATGATTAAATGGAATCACATGACTATGTGTATCCTAAACTAGTAAATTAGGTTTTTCTAGTTCCATGTAACGTAGAATAATATGCAGTTATTAAAATTATATCGAAACTATTTTATAAAGTTAGATGATATTTAAATGTAATGATAAAAGATTAGATTTCAAAGTCATAAAAACATTCTGATTACACATACACAATATTGAAAAATCACTGAAATTTTTTATATTTGGTTGGTGATATGATGCTGGATTTTAGCTTTCTTTTTCATATTTTCCCAATGCATATAATGCAAATACATGACTCATAATCAGGTAAATAGATTCAAATTAAAAAAATACAAATCACCAGTATTTTCATACTTTTTAACAGCCTACACTTCCAACTGCAGGGACTCAGTTTGCCTGAGAATTCAAATAAATAAACACAAGTTACATTAAAAAATACTTGTTTTGATTAATTCCTTCAATTTTACTTGCATAATAATCACAATTCTTAGTTAAATTCATCTGAGTACTTTAGTTCTTTGAAATTTGCCTAGTGGTATATTTTAATTTTATCTCATAATCACATGAAATTTGGATATAAAAGATTCTTCAAGTGTGTGTGCATCTGTTTGCTATTCAAAAAAAGGCACTCTGAGGAGTACAATTTTCCATAGGCCATCAGGCATAAAATGCAAGAAATCTTCTGAATTATTGATATATCAGAGGCATACAATAGCAGCTTACATGATGTGTTTTGTTCCTTTTACTCTGATGTATCAGATTTTGTTTTAATACACTCATAATCTAAGAAGCATTTTGCAATATAATAAATATTTATTTAACCCAACTTTTCTCAATTCCAGCACCCCATTTTTGTATTACTATTTTCATTTATTTATTTATTTTGAGGGGGGAGTCTCTCTCTCTGTCACCAAGGCTGAAGTGCAATGGCACAATCTGCAACCTCCACCTCCAAGGTTCTAGTGATTCTACTGCCTTATCCTCCCGAGTAGCTGGGACCACAGGCACACACCACCAAGCCTGGCTAATTTTTGTATTTTTAGGAGAGATGGGGTTTCACCATGTTGGCCAGGCTAGTCTTCAACTCCTGACCTCAGGTGTTCCACCCACCTTGGCTTCTCAAAGTGCTGGGATTACAGGCATGAGCCACTTTCCACAGCCCTATGTTTTTTGTTTTTTGTTTTTTTTTCTATACTTTAAGTTCTAGGGTACATGTGCACAACTTACAGGTTTGTTATATATGTATACATGCGCCATGTTGATGTGCTGCACCTAGTAACTCGTCATTTACATTAGGTATATCTCCTAATGCTATCCCTCCCCCCTCCCCACCCACCCCATGACAGGCCCCAGTGTGTGATGTTCCCCTTCTTGTGTCCAAGTGTTCTCATTGTTCAATTCCCACCTATGAGTGAGAACATGCGGTGTTTGGTTTTTTGTCCTTGCGATCATTTGCTGAGAATGATGGTTTCCAGCTTCATCCATGTCCCTACAAAGGACATGAACTCATCCTTTTTTATGGCTGCATAGTATTCCATGGTGTATATGTGCCTTATTTTCTTAATCCAGTCTATCATTGATGGACATTTGGGTTAGTTCCAAGTCTTTGCTATTGTGAATAGTGCCACAATAAACATACGTGTGCATGTGTCTTTATAGCAGCATGATTTATAATCCTTTGGGCATATACCCAGTAATGGGATGGCTGGGTCAAATGGTATTTCTAGTTCTATATCTTTGAGGAATCGCCACACTGTCTTCCACAATGGTTGAACTAGTTTATGGTCCCACCAACAGAGTTGTCCTTGTCTCTATTTCTGTTCAAGCCCATTTTAGTCAATCTTGAATGATTGCCTCACAAAGCCTTAAGAGCATAACATTTACATTATAGGCATTAATAATAATCAGTAAACATGTTTTATTTATGTGTTATACTTGATTGTCAACACAATAACTCTAGTATTCTCATATAGAATAATATAAAAAGTTACAACTGAATTTCTGAAAAAGCAAAACACAGCTTCTAGCTAATATCTCAAAATTTTGTTTGCCAAAATGTTCATAATAACAGAAAACAAAAAGACCTGTTTCTTTTGACTGTGGAAAGCATACATATTGATCAAATTAAGGAATATGTAATGTGAAAATACAAAATGTAAGTCATTTCAAAACTGAGAGTTGTGATATTATTTTCTTCTGAACAATTATTAATTCAGTGCTAACTATAAGATATCAACAGTGATTTGTCCAGCATACAATACTATATCAAAACTTAGTGACCTAAAATAATAGTTTATTATTATTCTCATGCCAATTGTTTGGTCATGATTCATTTAATCTAGGATTGACTCTGTTAACCTTGACTTAGCTAGTCTGTCTTTCTAAGGGTCAGATGGTGGCTCAATTCCTGGTTGTACTTTTGTTGAAAATCTTTGTTTAGGCAGCTCTATTCTATTTGTCTTTGATCTTTCTCCTGAGACTATGGGCTAGCTCAGGTGTGATCTTCGTTTGTTATTGCCAGGAGTGAGTAAGCCCAGGGGTATGAGCACTTGTTAAGCTGCCTGTGTTACATGTACTAATATCTCACTGGACAAAACAAGCAAAATGTTGCTACCAAGAGGCTAAGAACTGTACTCTAATCCTCAGTAAGAGGATGCTGCAAAGTTATGTGACAAAGAGAATGGATATAGCCTGGAATAAAAATTCGGGCCATTAGTCCAATCTACCAGAGAGGGGGAAAGTTAATCATGCCCATTGTATCCTATAAGATAAAGATAAAAATAAAAATACCAATTAAATTATTTCCAATTCAAAATTGTGAACTGTACCTATACACTTACTTCAAAAAATATTAAAGTGAGTATACTAGAGGGAGAGAGAAAGAGAGAGTAATGTTGGGCTCTAATTGAATACAGAAATTCAGATAAATGTTGCAAGATGGGGAGAGTGATAGGTCAGGCATAATGAATGGAAAACATGATGTCTTAGTGAAAAAAAACATGTGGTTTGGAATTGGGGAGTAATGGTAAGTATAATTAAAAATTTTGCATGGGCTAAATTATAGAAACTGGGCCCAACATTTAAAACTAAGTTAGGTAAAGTCATTGCAGTTATGTTTAGCAAAATGAAACAGACAATAATTGGAAGACTACTTGGAAATTGTTGCAATGAAATCAGGCATTAGGTAGCATTGAAGATGAAGAGGAAAAAAAGATAAACACAGCATTGAGATTTTTATAAGAATTCAACAGGATTGATAGCTATCAAGACATAACAATTCATTCCAAGAGGTCTTAAATACCTCAGAAGTGCAAAATGCTACTTGTAAAATTTAAATAGTCGGCATTCTCTGACCTTAATGGGTTTGGGGATTGTACTAGATTTGGAATGACAAACAAAGCGTTATGCTGTCTTTGTAAAAACTAATATTTTCTAAGACAATAATGTCTTATATTTCTGGAGATTGTTGGAATCTGATTGTTGGATTAACTGAAAAAAAAATTCTTTCTTATGGCAAACAAACAAACAAACAACAAAAAATAAACACTACAGACCAATACACCTGATGAATATAGATGCAAAAGTTCTCATAAAAATACTAGCAAACCAAATCCAACAGCACGTGAAGAAAATGATCCACCATGAATAAGTGGGTCTTATTTCAAGAGGTCTTAAATACATCAGAAGTACAAAGGATTATTCAACATATGCAAATCAATAAATGTAATGAATCACATAAACAAAATTAAGGACAAAACCATATGATCTCAATAGATACAAAAAAAGTGTTTGATAATATTATGCGTCTCTTCATGAGAAGAAACCCTCAGAAAACTAAGCATAGAAGAAACATATCTCAAAATAATAAAGGTTGTGTATGACAAACCCACAGCATACTGAATGGAGGAAGTTGAAAGCATTCCCTCTGAGAACTGGAAGAAGACAAGAATGCCCACTTTCATCACTTCCATTTAATATAGAATTGGAAGTCCTAGCCAGGGCAATTGGAAAATTGAAAGAAATAAGCAGCACCCAAATTGGAAAAAAGGAAGTCAAAATATCTTTTTTTTGTTGACAATATGATCTTACATCTAGAAAAACTAAAGACTCCATCAAAAAACTCTTAGATTTGAAAAATGAATTCAGTAAAATTTCAGCATACAAAATCAACTCACGAAAATCAGTAGGATTTCTATACATTAGTAATTTTCAAGCTGAGAACCAAATCAAGAGGAGAATCCCATTTACAATAGCTAAATAAAAACTAAAATACCTAGAAATATATTTAATCAAGGAGGTGAAAGAGCTCTACAAGGAAAACTATAAAACATTGATGAAAGAAATCATGGATGGCACAAACAAATGGAAAAAATCCCATGATCATGGATCAGAAGAATTAAGATAGTTAAAATGATCATACTGCCCAAAGCAATTTATAGATTCAATGTAATTCCTATCAAAATAAAACATTATTTTTCACAGAATTAATAAAAATAATTTTTAAAATATTAGGAAATCAAAAATAAAAGTCCAAAAGCCAAAGCAACTGTAAGTGAAAAGAGCAAAGCTGGAGGCATCATATTATCTGACCTCAAATTACACTGCAAGGCTATTATAACCATGATCTTTGACAAAGTGGACAAAAGCATATACTGAGGAAAGGATGCCCTATTCAATAAATGATAATGAAAAAAATAGATTTTTATATGCAGAAGAATGAAACTATACTTTTTTTGCCTCTTCATCATGTACAAAAATCAACTCAAGATAAATTAAAGACTCAAATGTAAGACCTAACACTATAAAAACACTAGAAGAAAACCCAGGTAAACTCTTCTGGACACTGGCCGAGGCAAATAATTCATAACTAAGACCTCAAAAGCACAGCAACAAAAACAAAAATAGGCAAAGGGCACCATATTAAACTAAAAATTTTCTACACAGCCCATGTAATAATCAACAAAGTGAACAAATGCCCTGCAGAATTGGGGAAAATATTTGCAAACTATCCTTCCAACAGGGGACTAATACCCAGAATCTACAAGCAGCTCAAACAATTCAACAACGAAAGTTAAATAACCATATTAAAAAGTGGTCAAAGGACATTAATTGACTTTTTTTATAAAAGAAGACACATAAATGGTCAAAAACCATATAAAAAATATTCAACATTACTAATCAGAATAATGCAGATTAAAACCACAGTGAGATATCATCTTACACCAGTCAGAATGGCTATTATTAAAAAGCCAAAAAAGTAACAGATGTTGCTGAGTACGGGGAGAAATGTGAAAGCTTACAAACTGTTGTTGGGTATGTAAATTAATACATTTATGTAAAGCAGTATGGAGATTCTCAAAGAACTAAATATAGAACTACCATTCCTTCCAGCAAACTCACTACTGGGTATCACCCAAGGGAAAAGAAATGATTTTGTCAAATAGATACCTGCACTCTTCTGCTTATTGCAGCACTAGTCACAGAAGCAAAGATATAGAATCAACTTAAGTGTCCACTAATGGATTACTGAATAAACAAATGTGGTGTACACTTACACACACACACACAAATACTATTCAGCCATAAAAAAATAAAATCATGTCTTTCTCAGCAATATGGATGGAAGTGGAGGCCATTATCTTAAGGAAACAACTCAGAAACCCAAAGTCAAACACTACATCTTCTGACTCATAAATGGGAGCTGATATGGTTTGACTGTGTCCCCACCCAAATCTTATCTTGAACTGTAGCTCCTATAATACCCACATGTCATAGGAGGGACCTGGGGGGAGGTAATTGAATCATAGCGATGGGTTTTTCCACTGCTGTTCTCGTGATAGTGAATAAGCCTCATGAGGTCTGATGGTTTCATGAAGGGCAGTTCCCCTGCACACACTCTCTTGCCTGCCACCATGTAAGATGTGTTTCTGCTCCTCCTTCACTTTCTGCCATGATTGTGAGGCCTCCCCAGCCATGTGAAACTGTGAGTTTATTAAACCTCTTTTTCTTTATAAATTACCCTGTCTCGGGTATGTCTTTATTAGCAGCATGAGAACAAATTAATACAGAAGCTAAATAATGTTTACACATAAACATAAAGTGTGGAATAATATACATCCTATACTGGGAAGTATTGGAAGGTGAATGGGGAGGGAAGAAAAATTACTTAGTGGGTACAATGTACATTATTTAGGTGATGGTTACACTAAAAGCCCAAACTACACCACTGTGCAATATGTCCTTGAAACAAAACTGCAATTGTACCACTCAGGACATAGGCATGGGCAAGGACTTCATGACTAAAATACCAAAAACAGTGGCAACAAAAGCCAAAATATACAAATGGGATCTAATTAAACTAAAGAGTTTCTGCACCACAAAAGAAACTACCATTAGAGCAAAAAGGCAACCTACAGAATGGGAGAAAATTTTTGCAATCTACCCATCTGACAAAGGGCTAATATCCAGAATCTACAAATAACTTAAACAAATTTACAAGAAAAAAGCAACCCATCAAAAAGTGGGCAAAGGATGTGAACATACACTTCTCAAAAGAAGACATTTATGCAGTCCACAGACACATGAGAAAATGCTCATCATCATTGATCATCAGAGAAATGCAAATCAAAACCACAATGAGATAGCATCTCATGCCAGTTAGAATGGTGATCATTAAAAAGTCAGGAAACAAGAGATGCTGGAGAGGATGTGGAGAAATAGGAACGCTTTTACACTTTTGGTGGGAGTGTGAATTAGTTCAACCATTGTGTAAGACAGTGTGACAATTCCTCAAGGATCTAGAACTAGAAATACCATTTGACCCAGCCATCCCATTACTGGATATATACCCAAAGGACTATATAAATCAAGCTACTATAAAGACACATGCACACGTATGTTTATTGTGGCACTGTTCACAATAGCAAAGACTTGGAATCAACCCAAATGTCCATCAATGATAGACTGGATTAAGAAAATGTGGTATATATACACCATGGAATACTATGCAGCCATAAAAATGGATGAATTCATGTCCTTTGCAGGGACATGGATGAAGCTGGAAACCATCTTTCTCAACAAACTATCACAGGAACAGAAAACAAAACACTGCCTGTTATCACTCATAGGTGGGAACTGAACAATGAAAACACTTGGACACAAGGTGAAGAACATCACACACTGGGGCCTGTCACGGTGTGGGGAGCTGGGGGAAGGATAACATTAGGAGAAATACCTAATGTAAATGATGAGTTAATGGGTGCAGCAAATCAACATGGCAAACGTACACCTATGTAACAAATCTGCCTGTTGTGCCCATGTGCCCTGGAACATAAAGTATAATTTTAAAAATTAAAAAAATTAAAAATTTATTCTTTACGACAGTACCTTGGTAATATATTTTATTTATTTATTACAAGTAATAAAAATTATTTGAATCAAATCAGTGAGTGTGTTAGTCAACATTTGGCAAGTATTTATTGAGCTGTTATAGAAGTGGGCACTGTGCTAGATTAATTCACAGAGTTCTGCAATTATTATATGACAGGGAAGAATGGAGCTAATCAGATAATTTCAAGCAAATAAGTACACCTAGAAATCTGAGTATCATGAAAGAAATTCTAGGATATTATGTAGAATACCAGGAGTAATATCTGAATTTCTTGCCTCGTGGGCCAGTGCAACTTACAGAAAGAGTATAACAGAGTGTTTCTCAAACTTATTAAAAAATGTAAATATTCTAAAATGGCAGATAAGTAGAAAATAATATCACAAGTGCTCTTGAAATTATAGATGATTGTATTTTTATTTTAAACGTTTTTTTCAAATTCTTCATTTTAACCCCCTGAGCTTAAAAATATAAATACTTATTGCAATTAAGAATGATCAAGTGGGCTTCATCCCTGGGATGCAAGGCTGGTTCAACATATGCAAATCAATAAACGTAATCCAGCATATAAACAGAACCAAAGACAAAAACCACATGATTATCTCAATAGATGCAGAAAAGGCCTTTGACAAAATTCAACAACACTTCATGCTAAAAACTCTCAATAAATTAGGCATTGATGGGACGTATCTCAAAATAATAAGAGCTATCTATGACAAACCCACAACCAATATCATACTGAATGGGCAAAAACTGGAAGGATTCCCTTTGAAAACTGGAACAAGACAGGGATGCCCACTCTCACCACTCCTATTCAACATAGTGTTGGAAGTTCTGGCCAGGGCAGTCAGGCAGGAGAAGGAAATAAAGGGTATTCAATTAGGAAAGGAGGAAGTCAAATTTTCCCTGTTTGCAGATCACATGATTGTATATCCAGAAAACCCCATCGTCTCAGCCTAAAATATTCTTAAGCTGATAAGCAACTTCACCAAAGTCTCAGGATACAAAATCAATGTGCAAAAATCACAAGCATTCCTATACACCAATAACAGACAAACAGAGAGCCAAATCATGAGTGAACTCCCATTGACAATTGCTTCAAAGAGAATAAAATACTTAGGAATCCAACTTACAAGGGATGTAAAGGACCTCTTCAAGAACTACAAACCACTGCTCAATGAAATAAAAGAAGATACAAAGAAATGGAAGAACATTCCATGCTCATGGGTAGGAAGAATCAATATCATGAAAATGGCCATACTGCCCAAGGTAATTTATAGATTCAATGCCATCCCCATCAAGCTACCAATGACTTTCTTCACAGAACTAGAAAAAAAGTACTTTAAAGTTCATATGGAACCAAAAAAGAGCCCGCATTGCCAAGTCAATCCTAAGCCAAAAGTACAAAGCTGGAGGCATCACGCTACCTGACTTCAAACTATACTACAAGGCTACAGTAACCAAAACAGCATGGTACTGGTACAAAAACAGAGATATAGACCAATGGAACAGAACAGAGCTCTCAGAAATAATGCCACATATCTACAACTATCTGATCTTTGACAAAGCTGACAAAAACAAGCAATGGGGAAAGGATTCCATATTTAATAAATGGTGATGGGAAAACTGGCTAGCCATATGTAGAAAGCTGAAACTGGATCCCTTCCTTATACCTTATACAAAAATTAATTCAAGATGGATTAAAGACTTAAACGTTAGACCTAAAACCATAAAATCCCTAGAAGAAAACCTAGGCAATACCATTCAGGACATAGGCATGGGCAAGGACTTCATGTCTAAAACACCAAAAGCAATGGAACAGAAGCCAAAACTGACAAACAGGATCTAATTAAACTAAAGAGCTTCTGCACAGCAAAAGAAACCACCATCAGAGTGAACAGGCAACCTCCAGAATGGGAGAAAATTTTTGCAACCTACTCATCTGACAAAGGGCTAATATCCAGAATCTACAATGAACTCAAACAGATTTACAAGAAAAAAACTAACAACCCCATCAAAAAGTGGGCAAAGGATATGAACAGACACTTCTCAAAAGAAGACATTTATGCAGCCAAAAAACACATGAAAAAATGCTCATCATCACTGGCCATCAGAGAAATGCAAATCAAAACCACAATGAGATAACATCTCACACCAGTTAGAATGGCGATCATTAAAAAGTCAGGAAACAACAGGTGCTGGAGAGGATATGGAGAAATAGGAACACTTCTACACTGTTGGTGGGACTGTTAACTAGTTAAACCATTGTGGAAGTCGGTGTGGCGATTCCTCAGGGATCTGGAACTAGAAATACCATTTGACCCAGCCATCCCATTACTGGGTATATACCCAAAGGACTATAAATCATGCTGCTATAAAGACACATGCACACGTATGTTTATAGTGGCACTATTCACAATAGCAAAGACTTGGAACTAACCCAAATGTCCAACAATGACAGACTGCATTGAGAAAATGTGGCACATATACACCATGGAATACTATGCAGCCATAAAAAATGATGAGTTCATCGTCCTTGTAGGGACATGGATGAAGCTGGAAACCATCATTCTCCACAACCTATCACAAGGACAAAAAACCAAACACTGCATGTTTTCACTCATAGGTGGGAATTGAACAATGAGAACACATGGACACAGGAAGGGGAACATCACACACCGGGGACTGTTGTGGGGGGGTGGGGGGTAGCGGGGAGGGATAGCATTAGGTGATATACCTAATGCTAGATGACAAGTTAATGGGTGCAGCACACCAACATGGCACATGTATACAAATGTAACAAACCTGTATGTTGTGCACATGTACCCTAAAACTTACAGTATAATAATAATAATAAAAAAAGAACAACAACAAAAAAAAGAATATAAGGGAAGTTTTTCTACCATCTTATAGTTTAATTAGCATAATGCTACTGAATCATGCTTATCCTTTGTGGAAAAAATGGGAAAATTGAAGACAACTGAATCAATATTGATTTTATTACTTTATACATTTGTTTTCTCACTTGGTGGCATTATAATTCAGAATTTAAAATATCTAAGTATATTTGAATACAAATAAAGGCAGTTTTTTAAATTTATAGATTATGAGAGGCAAATAATTGAGTTGACATGTCTATACTGATGACAAAATTAATGTTAGTTCAGTATTTTAAAACAAATAGTAGAGTATATTTTAATACATATATTTTTTGTTGTGAGTTTATGCCAGTCAAATCATGTTGTTCTTCTGAACCTTTTGTCTGTCTCTAACCCATCTTAAGAACTAGTCAAAATACATTTTCCAAGAAGAATTAGTACTAAATATGTATTTTATTTTACTATAAACATTACAAAAATCGAACATCTCAGTAAATTTTATGCTATTTTATTTATATTGAAGCAAAAATATTCTGAGAAGGAGACAGAACCAGACTAACCAAATAAAATCCAAATTTTTAAAGTTCGTTTTTCTTTACTGAAAAATAATTATTTATATAATCAATGAATACCAACCAAGTTTTTGGTACCTTGCTGAGCAGTGGGAGTGTATAGGAACAAAGCAGGCACTCTGTGCTGTCCTGAAGCCACATATCCACTAGGGGGTCTAAATATTAAATATGTACTCATACAAATAATTGTACAATTAAAACTCAGCTAGCAATTTCATGAGCAAACTTAGGAAGCTATGACACCAAACTTAGGAAGCTATAACATTAGAGGAATCCTACTCTGAATCGGGGGAGAGTTAGGAAGACTTCCCTGGAAAGTCACATTACACTGTGCATTGAAAGAACAAGTAGGATTAACTCAGGTGAGTTATTTGTCTGGGAAAAGAAAGGAGCAGACGGTAGCATATTGATATCAACACTTGAAATATCATATTTCTAGTAAGTATATTTTCTTAGCTACTCTTTAACATTAAAATTAATAGTGAAACTATGTATCTTATTGAAGTTTTCTACCATTGATTGTAATATGTTATCTCTGTGAAGACAAGTCACAACTAAACACTCATATGGAAAATGTCTAGCAGCATTTTCAGTTAAATCAGTATTTACCCATGAAGCAGAGCACACTTTCAAGGTCACACTTTCTTTTCATTACAAATTTCTATATAATAAGAATACACAGTTTTGTCTTGGAACAATATTTACAATCTCTCTATTACCTACACTAAAAATATAAAGGGCCAAAACATTTGGTGTAAGGTTTTCCCAATGTGCAAGCCAATAGTTGGTGAAGCGTTTAGGGTTTGCAGTGACCTTGAGGTGGGCTACTGCCCCCACAATCATGTCTTTCATAGGGGAGTTTCAATGTACATACAACAGTTCTTTTTCTCAGGCCACTCCCACTCCTCAGTTGATTTCAGGGACTTACAGTGGAAGGCTTTTGAGCTCACTCTAGTGTTTTTATTTTAAATCACCATGCCTTGTGCAACAGGAGATTGGGCTGATTTGTGGGATTCTATGGACTCTCGTATATAATAAACGTTTCCACTTTTAAAAAGTTAGGCAGGAAATAATAAATTGTTTTTCAGAAAATGAGCTATAGAGTTCTTTGTAAACTTACCCAGAAATGGCACATTATAGATCATTTGTTCCAGTGAACAATAACACATATCACCCATGTTTTCAAAATTTTACGTCCGTGCAAATATTATATTTGTGATTTCATGGAATTGATTAATACAAAAGCAGAACTATGATCATTCTATGTATCTGTGTATGTGAGAAAAAGCTTATAAAGTTTGCAAGTGGATATAAAATTTTGCCCTTCATGTGACCCTGACTTCTAGAGCCTTGCAACCCTTCCCAGACTTCTTTGAGAAATGGGATTCAAGAAGCAACCAGACACATAGCCAATATTTTCCTATATGTTTTACTTTGTTCTTCTTGTTTTTCACAGGTACCTTTCAATTTCAGCTCATAGAGACCAATAACCTCATCTATTTAGTGATACAGCTCACTCAGGAATAATATCAATACCGATTTTCAGTTCTGGTGATCTTTGTTTTTCAATGTGACATATATGAATCTCACTCCTTCATCATCCACATCTAATACTTTGCCTACTCCTATCAATTTACTATACCAAATATATTATGAATCTTTCTATATCTTACTATCACCACCATTGATATAACCAACTATCACTCTTACCTAAGCTACTGTAGTAGATTTCTTTCATCCTTTTACTTTTACTTTTATCATTTTTGAATTTGTTTTACTTTTACTTTTATCATTTTTGAATTTGTTCTCAGAAAAGGTTTCAGAGGGGAACATGTTAAACTATGCATGATATCATGCAATTGAATTATTTATGATAGTTGAGGGGTATTGAATTTTTCCTTGGATGATGACCAAGATCTTTTTTTTATTTTATTTTATTATTATTATACTTTAAGTTTTAGGGTACATGTGCACAATGTGCAGGTTAGTTACATATGTATACATGTGCCATGCTGGTGTGCTGCACCCATTAACTTGTCATTTAGCATTAGGTATATCTCCTAATGCTATCCCTCCCCCCTCCCCCCACCCCACAACAGTCCCCAGAGTGTGATGTTCCCCTTCCTGTGTCCATGTGTTCTCATTGTTCAATTCCCACCTATGAGTGAGAACATGCAGTGTTTGGTTTTTTGTCCTTGCGATAGTTTACTAAGAATGATGATTTCCAGTTTCATTGATGTCCCTACAGAGGACAGGAACTCATCATTTTTTATGGCTGCATAGTATTCCATGGTGTATATGTGCCACATTTTCTTAATGCAGTCTATCATTGTTGGACATTTAGGTTGGTTCCAAGTCTTTGCTATTGTGAATAGTGCCGCTCTAAACATACGTGTGCATGTGTCTTTATAGCAGCATGATTTATAGTCCTTTGGGTATATACCCAGTAATGGGATGGCTGGGTCAAATGCTATTTCTAGTTCTAGATCCCTGAGGAATCGCCACACTGACTTCCACAATGGTTTAACTAGTTAACAGTCCCACCAACAGTGTAAAAGTTTTCCTATTTCTCCACATCCTCTCCAGCACCTGTTGTTTCCTGACTTTTTAAAGATTGCCATTCTAACTGGTGTGAGATGGTATTTCATTGCGGTTTTGATTTGCATTTCTCTGATGGCCAGTGATGGTGAGCATTTTTTCATGTCTTTTTTGGCTGCATAAATGTTTTCTTTTGAGAAGTGTCTGTTCGAGTCCTTCACCCACTTTTTGATGGGGTTGTTTGTTTTTTTCTTGAATTTGCTTGAGTTCATTGTAGATTCTGGATATTAGCCCTTTGTCAGATGAGTAGGTTGCAAAAATTTTCTCCCATTTTGTAGGTTGCCTGTTCACTCAGATGGTGGTTTCTTTTGCTGTGCAGAAGCTCTTTAGTTTAACTAGATCCCATTTGTCAATTTTGGCTTTTGTTGCCATTGCTTTTGGTGTTTTAGACATGAAGTTCTTGCCCATGCCTATGTCCTGAATGGTAATGCCTAGGTTTTCTTCTAGGGTTTTTATGGTTTTAGGTCTAACGTTTAAGTCTTTAATCCATCTTGAATTAATTTTTGTATAAGGTGTAAGGAAGGGATCCAGTTTCAGCTTTCTACATATGGCTAGCCAGTTTTCCCATCACCATTTATTAAATATGGAATCCTTTCCCCATTGCTTGTTTTTGTCAGGTTTGTCAAAGATCAGATAGTTGTAGATATGTGGCATTATTTCTGAGGGCTCTGTTCTGTACCATTCATCTATATCTCTGTTTTTGTACCAGTACCATGCTGTTTTGGTTACTGTAGCCTTGTAGCATAGTTTGAAGTCAGGTAGCGTGATGCCTCCAGCTTTGTTTTTTTGGCTTAGGATTGACTTGGCAATGCGGGCTCTTTTTTGGTTCCATATGAACTTTAAAGTAGTTTTTTCCAGTTCTGTGAAGAAAGTCATTGGTAGCTTGATGGGGATGGCATTGAATCTATAAATTACCTTGGGCAGTATGGCCATTTTCACGATATTGATTCTTCCTACCCATGAGCATGGAATGTTCTTCCATTTCTTTGTATCCTCTTTTGTTTCACTGAGCAGTGGTTTGTAGTCCTTCTTGAAGAGATCCTTCACATCCCTTGTAAGTTGGATTCCTAGGTATTTTATTCTCTTTGAAGCGATTGTGAATGGGAGTTCACTCATGATTTGGCTCTCTGTTTGTCTGTTATTGGTGTATAGGAATGCTTGTGATTTTTGTACATTGATTTTGTATCCTGAGACTTTGGTGAAGTTGCTTATCAGCTTAAGAATATTTTAGGCTGAGACAGTGGGGTTTCCTAGATATAAAATCATGTGATCTGCAAACAGGGACCATTTGACTTCCTCTTTTCCTAATTGAATACCCTTTATTTCCTTCTCCTGCCTGACTGCCCTGGCCAGAACTTCCAACACTATGTTGAATAGGAGTGGTGAGAGTGGGCATCCCTGTCTTGTTCCAGTTTTCAAAGGGAATCCTTCCAGTTTTTGCCCATTCAGTATGATATTGGCTGTGGGTTTGTCATAGATAGTTCTTATTATTTTGAGATATGTCCCATCAATACCTAATATATTGAGCATTTTTATCATGAATGGTTATTGAATTTTGTCAAAGGCCTTTTCTGCATCTATTGAGATAATCATGTGGTTTTTGTCATTGGTTCTGTTTATATGCTGGATTACATTTATTGATTTGTGTATATTGAACCAGCCTTGCATCCCAGGGACAAAGCCAACTTGATCATGGTGGATGAGCTTTTTGATGTGCTGCTGGATTTGGTTTGCCAGTAATTTATTGAGGATTTTTGCATCAATGTTCATCAAGGATATTGGTCTAAAATTCTCTTTTTTGGTTGTGTCTCTGCCTGGCTTTGGTATAAGGATGATGCTGGCCTCATAAAATGAGTTAGGGAGGATTCCCTCTTTTTCTATTGATTGGAATAGTTTCAGAAGGAATGGTACCAGTTCCTCCTTGTACCTCTCGTAGAATTCGGCTGTGAATCCATCTGGTCCTGGACTCTTTTTGGTTAGTCAGCTATCTATTACTGCCACAATTTCAGAGCCTGTTGTTGGTCTATTCAGAGATTCAGCTTCTTCCTGGTTTAGTCTTGGGAGGGTGTATGTGTCCAGGAATTTATCCATTTCTTCTAGATTTTCTAGTTTATTTTCATAGGGGTGTTTGTAGTATTTTCTGATGGTAGTTTGTATTTCTGTGGGATCGATGGTGATATCCCCTTTATCATTTTTTATTGCATCTATTTGATTCTTCTCTCTTTTCTTCTTTATTAGTCTTGCTAGCAGTCTGTTGATTTTGTTGATCCTTTCAAAAAACCAGCTCCTGGATTCATTAATTTTTTGAAGGTTTTTTTGTGTCTCTATTTCCTTCAGTTCTGCTCTGATTTTAGTTATTTCTTGCCTTCTGCTAGCTTTTGAATGTGTTTGCTCTTGCTTTTCTAGTTCTTTTAATTGTGGTGTTAGGGTGCCAATTTTGGATCTTTCCTGCTTTCTCTTGTGGGCATTTAGTGCTATAAATTTCCCTCTACACACTGCTTTGAATGTGTCCCAGAGATTCTGGTATGTTGTGTCTTTGTTCTCGTTGGTTTCAAAAAACATCTTTATTTCTGCCTTCATTTCATTATGTACCCAGTAGTCATTCAGGAGCAGATTGTTCAGTTTCCATGTAGTTGAGAGGTTTTGAGTGAGTTTCTTAATCCTGAGTTCTAGTTTGATTGCACTGTGGTCTGAGAGACAGTTTGTTATAATTTCTGTTCTTTTACATTTTCTGAGGAGTGCTTTACTTCCAACTATGTGGTCAATTTTGGAATAGGTGTGGTGTGGTGCTGAAAAAAATGTATATTCTATTGATTTGGGGTAGAGAGGTTTGTAGATGTCTATTAGGTCCGCTTGGTGCAGACCCGAGTTCAATTGCTGGGTATCCTTGTTAACTTTCTGTCTTGTTGATCTGTCTAATGTTGACAGTGGGGTGTTAAAGTCTCCCACTATTATTGTGTGGGAATCTAAGTCTCTTTGTAGGTCACTCAGGAATTGCTTTATGAATCTGGGTGCTCCCGTATTGGGTGAATATCTATTTAGGATAGTTAGCTCTTCTTGTTGAATTGATCCCTTTACCATTATGTAATGGCCTTCTTTGTCTCTTTTGATCTTTGTTGGTTTAAAGTCTGTTTTATGTGAGACTAGGATTGCAACCTCTGCCTTTTTTTGTTTTCCATTTGCTTGGTAGATCTTCCTCCATCCTTTTATTTTGAGCCTATGTGTGTCTCTGCACGTGAGATGGGTTTCCTGAATACAGCACACTGATGGGTCTTGACTGTTTATCCAATTTGCCAGTCTGTGTCTTTTAATTGGAGCATTTAGTCCATTTACATTTAAAGTTAATATTGTTATGTGTGAATTTGATCCTGTCATTATGATGTTAGCTGGTTATTTTGCTCATTAGTTGATGCCTAAAAGAGCTCCTGAAGGAAGCACTAAACATGGGAAGGAACAACCAGTACCAGCCACTGCAAAATCATGCCAAATTGTAAAAACCATCAAGGCTAGGATGACCAAGATCTTTAACATAGTTTATAAGGCTCAGTTTATAATACTTTTCCAACTATCTCTCTCATTCCTCCCTAGCCCTTGCTAAGCAACATTCAGCCATATTGGTTTTCTCAGTTTCTGATGTATGCCAGGCTTCTATCATCTGCACCCCTGTATTCCCAGCACCTGGAAAAATATGTGACATACAGTAGGCACTCAGTACATATTAGTTAAATGAATGAAGGAGAAAATAAATCGATGTTTATTTTTGATAACACTGGTAGGTTTTTTCAGGGCCATTTTGTGATTCCTCAGCCTCTTTCTATACCCGTATCTCTTTGCTTCAATACTATTGGAGACAATTTTGTTGTCCCAGCTCATCTGTTCAACCTGTTCACACATCATAGGTCTATGGATTACTTTTCTTTAAATCACTTACCTAGTGCTGGTCCAATCAGCTGTGGCCGTGGTGAAGGAGTCGCATAGTTAAAAATATGGGCCTTCTCATTACAAGTTTTTGAGTAAAGAAAAAACCTAAATTACTCATTTGTTTTTTCTACTTTTCTGACTCTTCCTATTCAGTTTGGTGGTGGTGTTGGTCATGGTAGTTCCTTCTCATCTCCCTAACCTCTAATCTTGGGCTCAGTCCTGGATGTCTTGTCACTCACACTACACTGAATTTCTTGGTAATCTAATCAAATCTCATGATTAAAATAAATCTATATACTGACAACTACCAAACATTGTCAGTTTGATGTTACACTGGATTCCAGAGGTAAATAACTAATGGTTTCCTTATATCTTCTTGTCTACTGGCCCCTCCTGACCATTAACAATCTCAGACACGTTATGCTCGATGTTGAGCTCCTCATATATGTCTCAACTATGCTCTTCCTCCTGTCCTCCTCATGTCAGCAAATGGCAACTCGATTATTCCTGCTACTTAATTCAAAAAGCTTCGAATTATTCTTTGTTCCTTTCTTTCTCTCATACCCAATATCCGATCTACCTGCAAACCTTGTTACTGTACCGGCAGAATATATTTGCAACCACTACCAACATGCAGAATTCTTAATTTAAGACACTACCATTGTTCACCCAGTTGGCCTCCCAACTTTCACCATTGTCCCCTTTAGTCTACTGGAAGCATAGCAGCAGCTAGAGTGACTCTTTAGAACATCACTCTGTTCATTTCAATCCACCACTTAAAATCCTCCAATATCTCTCCATCTCAATTATATACACCAAATTCCTTACAATAATCTACAATGTTCTGAAATGTTTTTCTGTAATTTTTGTGACCTCATTAACTGCTTTTTTGCTATATGTTCTCTCTGCTCCAAATGTACTGTTCTACTTCTTGCTTTATAAACACACTAGTCATTCTCTTCCTTACTTTTCTTTGCTCAGAATGCTTTCCTTTTCAGATATTCTTCACAGTCCCAGGTCTTTAATTAAATGCCATCTTTTCCTCTGGGGCTTTTTTTCACCATTCAATCTAAAATTGCACCCTACTATCTTTCCTGAAACCTTTTATTTTTGTCGTTGTTGTAAAAATTTATTTCATTTCATTTTACTTTAAACTTTTATTTTAGGTTCAGAGGTACATGTGCAGATTAGTTATATAGGTAAATTGTGTGTCAGGGGATTTGGTGTACAGTTTATTTTGTCACATTGGTAATAAGCATAGTATCTGATAGGTAGTTTTTCAGTCCTCACACTCCTCTCACGACCTTCAAGTAGATCCTGATGTCAAAAGTTCCCTCCTTTGTGTCCATGTGTACTCAACTATTAGCTCCTACTTGTAAAACAGAACATGCAGTATTTAGTTTTCTGTTCCTGTGTTAGTTTGCTTAGGATAATGGCCTCCAGCTCCATCCATGTTGCTGTAAAAGGCATAATTTCATTCTTTTTTATGGCTTCATAGTATTCCATGGTATATATGTACCACATTTCCTTTCTCCAGTCTGCCATTGATGGGCACTTAGGTTGATTCCATGTCTTTGCTACTGTGAATAATGCTGTGATGAACACATGCATGCACATGTCTTTATAGTGAAAGGATTTATATTCCTTTGAGTATATACCCAATAATGGGATTTCTGGGTCAGATGATAATTTTGTTTTAAGTTCTTTGAAAAATTGCATTCCTGAAGCTTGTAATCACTTTTTTTTGCTCATTTCCATTTTTATCAGTTACTACTATATATTACATATTTATATTCCTTTGTTTTCTTCTTAAGAATATGAACTCCATAATGGTAAAGATGTTATCAAGTTTGCTCCTGATATAATATAAGCACCTAAAACTGACCAGACTATAGTTCACAATGGTGATAAAATACAACACATTTTAAAACTGAAGAATCATTATGATAGGATACTTTGTTAGGAAAGAGAAGAGGTTTGGATCTGTTGGAGAGAGAAAATAGATGCTCATTTTCTAGCAATTTACTGGATGTGACCTAGCAAAATTAACAGTGCCCATTAACAAACATATTTATTTGCATTCACAAATTCATAAAAAGGAGAATAGTGCCTCCTAGGAAAAAAAGTTTTCAGACTGTAATTCATAAGTCCCCTTAAGGATAAGAGTTAAATAAACGTTACATTGACTGTAGATGGCTCCTGGATTGAAAAGAACCATAAGACTCATCATCAAGTCTCAATAATTAGAGAAGATATCTAGTTGCATGACAGCACATGATGGATGTAGAGCCAATACGGACTTAATCTCCGGATGCTATAAATTATTATTATTATTATTGAGATGGAGTTTTGCTCTTTCGCCTAGGCTGGAGTGCAGTGGGACGATCTCGGCTCCCTGCAATCTCCACCTCCCGGGTTCAAGCGATTCTCCTGCCTCAGTCCCAGGAGTAGCTGGGATTACAGGCACGTGCCACCATACCTGGCTAATTTTTGTATTTTTATTAGAGACGGGGTTTTTTCATGTTGGCCAGGCTGGCCTCGAACTCCTGACCTCAGGTGATCCACCCGCCTTAGCCTCCTATAGTGCTGGGATTACAGGCATGCACCATCGTGCCTGGCCATATGCATTAATTTTTATGTTTTTATTTTATAATAGTTTTATATTTACAAAGTGTCAAGTACATTACAGACTTTGTTTACTCAGCACACTGTTTCTCCTATAATTAACAATGTGCTACAGTACTGTTGTCAAACTAACTAATATTTGACATATTGTAATGAACTGAAGTCAGATTTAATTTGGATTTCCTTAGTTTTTACCTGATGTCTTTTTCTGTTCCAGGATCCCATATTAACATTTAGTCATCATCTTTGCTTAGCACCCTATTGACTGTGCCAGCTTCTCAGACTTTCCTTGTTTTTAATGTCCTTCACAGTCCGGAGGAATACTGGTAAGATATCTGGAGAATATTCCTCAATTTTGGTTTGTCTTCCTTCAAGATTTTCATTTTTCTTTGATTTTCTGCAGTTTTTATAGAACATGCCTCTGGCGGGTGTGTCTGTATGTAATCCTACTTGATATTTTCTGACCTTCCTGAATCTGTGTTTTGGCATTTATCATTAATTTTAAACAGAATATTTTGGGGTATTTTTAAAAGAAAACCTGACAATCTCTGTCTTTTAACGGGACTCTTTAAATTTTATATTTGAAGTAATTATAGTGATATATTTAGATCAAATTCTACCACTTGTGTAACTATTTTCTATAATCTGCTTTTTTATTTGTTTTAGTCTCCTTTTCTACCATTATTACTTTTTAATTATTTTTCTCTTTGGAAGTTTCTTTTTAATTCATCTTCAAGTTTACTGTTTTCTTAGCTATGTTAAGTTTACTTAAGCCTGTCAAATATTTCTTTGGTTTTTGTTATTCTGACTTTTAATTTCTAGGTTTTCCCTTTTTTCTTTTCTTATAGTTTTCATTTCTCCTTTTACATTATCCATCTGATATTACCGGTCTTCTACCTTTTCAATTAATGTCCTTAACATATTAGTCATAATTTTTTAAAATTCCTTGTCTAATAATACCAACATCTGTGTCATATTAGAATCTGGTTCTGGTGGTTGCTTTATTTATTTGTATTTTGTTTGTTTTTTTTTTTCTGGTTCTTTTGCATGTCTTGCAATGTTGTCTTGAAAGTAGAAATAATGTATCGAGAAGTAAGTGCTGGGGGTGAATGAGCCTCGAGTGAGCTGATTTTTGTTAATATGGCTGAGTTGAGCTGTGTTTCATGTTTGTTGTCGACATAGGTACAAGATGTTAAATTCCTCTAATGGGTTTATTTCTGACTCTCCTTTTGATTTTCTTATTTCCTTTTTCACTGTTGCTCAGAGAAAGTCTGTGTCTTGTAACTCTTTCAGTTATAATCTATTATAATATTAGAGGCTTGCTGGCATGGTGGAAGGGTGTGGGGGACAGAGACCTCTCTACCTTCTCCTGATTAACTCTTCACCTTTTAGTGGGCCTCTGACATGAAGATGTGGACTTTCAAATATTTCTCTCCCTCCTCCAGAACACATTGGTATTCATTTCCCTTAGAAGTATTTGTTAAAGACAAGATTCTGGGAGGGTTTCACTGTGGTTGAAGAGGGGATCTTTATCAGATCCTCACCATGAGGTCCTAGTAGCATTCCTGAAAAGGTGGTATAAACCCACTGCCCATCATCTCATGATTGCAGCCTTCCTGGAGTTTCTCACTTGTGCTAGTCCCTACACGGCCCACCAGCAATTCAACATGAGCATGTCAGCGTTCCTACTAGTTTTTGGCTTCAAGTGTCCTCTGCCCCTAGTTAACAATTCTTGGGAGTTGTATATCTCTATATTCTAGATTGCCCAATCTCTCCAAATTTCTCAGTGGCAGTTTGCCCTGAGACCTAGATTCTCTGAAGGGTTCAAGAAAAGTTCTTGACTTTTAGTTTGTACAGAATCATCTTTATAAGAGTGAGGAGTTCTAAGGTCTCTATTTTTTGGAAGTAAAATTGAGACTTCTCATGCATTTATCTTGGGGAAAATGTGTCTATAGATTTGACCTAATAAGACCTATGTCACTAAATATTGTAGACAGTCTTTAGCTTGGCCTTTTGAATCATTGTAGAGGGTATCACAAGATCGGTGAATTTTACAGTGGCAGCCTCAGGGGTAGTCTTGATTCCAGTACTGAGCCTAGTCAGAAGGATATAACAATGTCATGAGAGACTTAGAAATCAGAATGCAAGGCTTTCAGTGATCAGCAGTACAGAATGTAGTCTGAGAAACTCAATGAGAGACAGTAGGGTATAGAAGGTAAAATATTCAGGTTAACATGCAATAGTAATTTTTAAAAAACTAAAAAATGTATCTAGGTTTAGGTCTTTTTCTCTCTGATATTTTTTCTTTAAATAAAGATATAGATCATAAAAGTATATTATTTGGAAGAAGGTCAGTGGGATAGGTTTTTCTCATTTCATAACATAATGTATCATGCTATAGATAACAGTGTTTCATTGGTTAACATCATGACATATATTTAAGAAAGCTCTAGAAGTTTCTAATTTTTTGTAAGATATCCATTAAGTAGAGTACCAAATGAGTTAATTCAGGAATGTTGATTATCAAACACTTAAAAACTTGACATGATAATATCTGAAAGTCTTCAAACTTGGCTGTACAGGGGTCTCTTCATACATCCATCAATTTATTGATTAACTTTATTAAAAATACAAAATATTTGGGAGCACAGTTCACTACACTCTAGTTATCTACAGATTTTTTTTCAGGTTAAATTACTGTGAACTAAATAGTCACTAATATTGAACTGAAAACAGTATTATTGAAGCAAGCCTTTTTTGTTGTTGTTGTTGTTGTTGTTGTTTTTTGAGATGGAGTCTTCCTCTGTCACCCAGGCTGGAGTGCAGTGGCATGATCTCGGCTTACTGCAAGCTCCTCCTCCTGGGTTCATGCCATTCTCCTGCCTCAGCCTCCCAAGCAGCTGGGACTACAGGCGCCCACCACCACGCCTGGCTTATTTTTTGTATTTTTAGTAAAGATGGGGTTTCACCGTGTTAGCCAGGATGGTCTCGATCTCCTGACCTCGTGATCTGTCCACCTCAGCCTCCCAAAGTGCTGGGATTATAGGTATGAACCACCGTGCCTGGCCAAAGTAAGCCATTTTTAATGAAACTACTGGAGGAATGCACTTTAACAATCCTTTTGAAAATTGACTTGTTTGATTTTAAAACAAAGAAACTAATTTTCAATGACTAGGAAATAGTGAAATTATGGCCAGAGTAAGAAAGTGTGGCTTAATACATAAGTAGAAATGTATGCGTCATTGTATGATGACAGGACCTAAAATAACAAAGACGCTAATCAAGATTAACCTGATATGAAAAGTATCAGGCCTTAAAAGTATTTTATGACTTTCTTCTGAATCCTATTTGTACCAGATGGAATAGTTACATAGAATTACACAAAGTTTTCTAAAGAAAATGTAATTGGACAGTGACCATATGTTTTGTTTCTGCTTTCCACCAGTCCTTTGTTACAGGAACATTGGTTTCACATTATTTTCCTAATCAATATCTATCACAGCAGTCTTAATTGAAATACTTCCTACCTTATCTTTTTTGTTGTTTGTTTGTTTTTGAGGTGGAGTCTTGCTCTGTCTCCAGGCTGGAGTGCAGTGGCACAATCTTGGCTCACTGCAATCTCTGCCTCCCGGTTTCAAGCAATTCTCCTACCTCAGACTCCCGATTAGCTGGGATTACAGGTGCGCACCACCACACCCAGCTAGTTTTTGTATTTTTAGTAGAGACGGGGTTTCACCATGTTGGCCAGGATGGTCTTGATCTCCTGACCTCGTGGGCCACCTGACTCGGCCTCCCAAAGTGCTGGGATTACAGGCATGCGCCACCATGCCTGGCCTCTTCCTAACTTATCTTATTCAGGTCTAAATTTTACCTTTTCTTGGAGACCAACATAATTATACCTTTTCCATGAAGACTCTTCAGTGGTCTTTTATACTATCTGTAGCTATTTTTTACTGCTCTGAATTTTATCTGCTCAGAACTTGCTGCTTTGTAACAGCATCTTCTTATTTGCATATTGTTTCTGTGCGGGCCAAATAGGAATGCTTCAAAGACAGATATAGACAAAGAATTGCTGCTAGTGGAGATTCAACTTTTTTCAAAAAATTCACATTTTTTGTTTTAAATAAATTTATTTCTTTGGATCATGACAGTTATAATTTTAGAAATCTTATTTATTTTTTTTTTTGAGACGGAGTTTTGCTCTTGTTGCCCAGGCTGGAGTGCAGTGGTGCTATCTCGGCTCACTGCAACCTCTGCCTTCCGGTTTCAAGAGTTTCTTCTGCCTCAGCCTCCGGAGTAGCTGGGACACACAGGGGCCCAGCCAAGATGGCTGACTAGAAGAAATAGCATTTCAAGTCTCCTGTGGAAATAAAACATAACTGGCAATAAAAATATCCAGGTTCTTTCATCGAAATTGACTAGAAGGCTCACGTGACCCACAGAGAGAAAGAAAAACAGTGTGGTGTGACAGCCGACCTGACAGCCATATGAGGAAGGGGAACCCCCTACCCCTGGCCAAGGGAGGCAGTGAGTGGGCACAGTACCCAGCCGGGGAACCTGTGCTTTTTCCAGGGAACTGTGGAACCCACAGATTGGAAGATTCTACTCGTAAACCCACACCACTGGGGCCTAGCATCCCAACCCCAGAAAGTGCAGATTCTTACAGCCTTTCAGCTAGAACCTACCTAACTCCCAGGAGGAGGGGTGACCAGCACCTGCTGCAGCTCCCTGTGGTCTAAGCCATTTGAGCTCCTTGGGGGAGGGGCAGCTGCCAGCACTGGGACTCACAGCTGCCTAACATGCTAAGCTCTCTGGGCGGGGGAAGGGCAGCACTCATTTTTATAGCTCCAGGTTGCACTTTTCCCCTGTTGGGGCCAGGGAAGCTTATGGCTTTGTCCAAAGATTTGCCCCCACAGCCCAACACACTGGCTGTGGCAGTCAGTGGCCAGAGTGCCTCTTCAGGTCTAACCCTGACCCATCATTTAAAAACTAAAAGGCAGAAATGAAATCCACAGGCAGACACCCTGGCGCCATGCCCTAGGCCTGGTAGTTAAAGATGGACCCCTGACCTAACAGGTTATGTTATCTATAGATTCCAGACATTGTATGGAAAAGCACTGTGAAAATCCCTGTCCTGTTCTGTTCCAATCTGATTACCAGTGCATGCAGCCCCTAATCACGTACCCCCTGCTTGCTCAATCGATCACGACCCTCTCACACAGACCCCCTTAGAGTTGTGAGCCCTTAAAAGGCACAGGAATTGCTGACTCAGGGAGCTCAGCTGTTGAGACAGGAGTCTTGCCAATATTCCTGGCCGAATAAACCCCTTCCTTCTTTAACTTGGTGTCTGAGGAGTTTTGTCTGTGGCTCATCTTGCTACAGTAGTTCTGAGGGATCTGGGCAGCCCAAACAAGTGGGTTTTTCCCCAGTGAAGCACAGGCTCTCCCCCAAGGGACAAAGTGCTTCGTTAAATGGGTCCTATTCCCCGTGCCATCCAATGGATGAGACACTCCAACAGGGTTTGTCAGACACCCTATACAGGAGCAATCTTACTAGCATCAGGTTGGTGCTCCTCAAGATCAGAGGTCCCGAAAGAAGGAGAAGGCACCCATTTTTGCTGTTCTCCAGCCTCCTTAAATGACATCTCTGGGCATAGGAGTGAATGAGATGAAAAGGGCCTGAAGTGAAACCCCAGAAAACTGCAGCAGACCTACAGAAGACGGACCTGATTATTGAAAGAAAAACAAGCAGAAAGCGACAACAAGAGCATCAACAACAAACACAAAAAAGTCCCCCACAAAAACCCCAGCCAAGGGTCAGCAGTCTCAAAGACTGAAACTAGACAAACTCATGAAGATGAGAAATAATCAGTGAAAAAACGCTGAAAACCTAAAAGGCCAGAGTGCCTCTTCTCCTTCAAATGATCGAAACATCTCTCCATCAAGGGCCCAGAACTGGATGGCGGATCAGATGGATGAATTTTCAGAAATAGGCTTCAGAAGATGGGTAATACAAAACTATGCTGAGCTAAAGTAGCATGATGTAACCCAATACAAAGAAGCTAAGAACCTTGATAAAAGGATGGAAGAATTGCTAACTAGAATAACCAGTTAGTGAGGAATGTAAACGATCTGATGGAGCTGAAAAACACAGCACAAGAACTTTATGAAGCATACACAAATATCAACAGCTAAATTGAACAAGTGGAAGAAAGGATGTCAGAGTTTGAAGACCACCTTACTGAAATAAGACATGTAGACAAGAATAGAGAAATAAGAATGAGAAGGAATGAACAAAGCCTCCGAGAAATATGGAACTTCATAAAGGACCAAACCTACGATTGATTGAAGTACAAAAAGAAGAGGAGGAGAATGGAAAACACACTTCAGAATATTAACCAGGAAAACTTCAGGAAATACAGAGAACACCATTAAGATATTCCATGAGAAGAGCAACCCCAAGACACATAATCATCAGATTCTCCAAGGTCGAAATGAAGGAAAAGCTGTTAAGGTCAGCCAGAGAGAAAGGCCAGGCCACCTACAAAGGGAAGGCCCTCAGACTAACAGCAGACTTCTCAGCAGAAACTCTGCAAGACTGAAGAGACTGGGGGCCAAAATTCAATATTCTTAAAGAAAAGATTTTTCAACCCAGAATTTCATATCCAGCCAAACTAAGCTTCATAAGTGAAGAAGAAATAATATCCTTTCCAGACAAGCAAATGATGAAGGATTTGGCTACCACTAGGCCTGCCCTGGAAGAGCTCCTGGAAGAAGCACTGAATATGGAAAGAAAAAACTGGTATCAGCCATTGCAAAAACACACCAAAATATAAACACCAATGACACTATGAAGAACCTGCATCAACTAGTGTGCAAAATAACCAAATAGCATCATGATAACAGGATCAAATTCACAAATAACAATACTAACTTCAAATATAAATGGGCTAAATGCCCCAGTTAAAAGATGCAGACTGGCAAATTGGATAAGGAGTCAAAACCTATCAATGTGCTGTATTCAGGAGACCCATCTTAGGTGCAAGGACACAGGCTCAAAACAAAGAGATGGAGGAAAACTTACCAAGCAAATGGAAAGCAAAGAAAAAAAGCAGGGGTTGCAATCCTAGTCTCTGACAAAACAGACTTAAACCAACAAAGATCAAAAAGACAAAGAAGGGCATTATATAATGGTAAATGGAATAATTCAACAAGAAGAGCTAACTATTCTAAATATATATGCACCCAAAATAGGAGCACCCAGATTCATAAAGCAAGTTCTTAGAGACTTACAAAGAGACTTAGACTCCCACAGAATAATAGTGGAAGACTTTAACACACCACTGTCAGTATTAGACAGATCAATGAGACAGAAAATTAACAAGGATACTCAAAACTTGAACTCAGCTGTGGATCAAGTGGAGCTAGTAGATGTCTACAGAAGTCTCTACCCCAAATCAACAGAATATACATTCTTCTCAATGTCACCTGACACTTATTCTAAAATTAACCACATAACTGGAAGTAAAGCACTCCTCAGCAAATGCAAAAGAACTGAAATCATAACAAACAGTTTCTCAGACCACGGTGAAATAAATTATAACTCAGGATTAAGAAACTCGCTCAAAACTATATAATTTCACAGAAATCGAGCAAGCTGCTCCTGAATGACTCCTGGGTAAATAATGAAATTAAGGCAGAAATCAAGAAGTTCTTTGAAACCAATGAGAACAAAGAGACAACATACCAGAATCTCTGTGATACAGCTAAAGCAGTATTAAGAGGGAAATTTCTAGCACTAAATGTCCATATCAGAAAGCTAGAAAAATCTCAAATTGACACCCTAACACCACAATTAAAAGAGCTTGAGAGGCAGAAGCAAGGTTATTCAAAAGCTAGCGGAAAACAAGAAATAAGAGAAGAGAAGAATTGGAGGAGATAGAGACAGGAAAACCCTCAAAAAAATCAATGAATCCAGGAGCTGGTTTTTTAAAAAAATTAACAAAATAGATAGACCACTACTAGACTAATAAAGAAGAGAGAGAAGAATCAAATAGACACAATAAAAATGATAAAGGGGATTTCACCAGTGACCCCACCAAAATACAAACTCGCATCAGAGAATATTATAAACACTTCTACCCAAAGAAACTAGAAAATCTAGAAGAAATGGATTAATTCCTGGACGCATACACCTTACCAAGACTAAATTAGGAAGAAGTTGAATCTCTGAATAGACTAATAACAAACTCTGAAATTGAGGCAGTAATTATTTCCTACCAACCAAAAAAACTCAGGGCCAGAGCTGAATTCCACCAGAAATAGAAGGAGAGCTGGTATCATTCCTTCTGAAACTATTTCAAACAATTGAAAAGGTGGGACTCCTCCCTAACTCAATTTATGAAGCCAGCATCATCCTGATACCAAAACCGGGAAGAGACACAGCAATAAAACTTCAGGCCAATATCCCTGATGAACATCAATATGAAAATCCTCAATAAAATACTGGCAAATCAAATCCAGGGGCACATAAAACAACTTTTCCATCACAATCAAGTTGGCTTCATTCCTGGGATGCAAGACCGGTTGAACAAACACAAATCAATAAACGTAATTCATCTCATAAACAGAACCAAAGACAAAAACCACAGGATTATCTCAGTAGATTCAAAAAAGGCTTTTGATAAAACTCAACATCCCTTCATGTTTAAGACTCTCAATATACTAAGTATTGATGGAAAATATCTCAAAATTATAAGAGCTATTTATGTCAAACCCACAGCCAATATCATATTGAATGGGAAAAAGCTGGAAACATTCCCTTTGAAAACTGGTACAAGACAAGAATGCCCTCTTTCACCGCTTGCATTCAACATAGTATTGGAATTTCTGGCCATGGCAATCGGGTAAGAGAAAGAAATAAAGGGTATTCAAATAGGAAGAGAGGAAGTCAATTTGTCTCTGTAGGCAGGTGACATGATTTTATATTTAGAAAACCCCATCTCTTCCAGCCCAAAAATTTCTTGAACTGATAAGCAAACTCAACAAAGTCTCAGGATACAAAATCAATGTGCAAAAACCACAAGCATTCCTTTACACCAACAATAGCAAGCAGGGAGCCAAATCATGAATCAACTCCCATTCACAATCACTACAAAGAGAATAAAATACCTAGGAATGCAGCTAACAAAAGATTTTAAGTACCTCTTCAAGGGGAACTACAAACCACTACTCAAGGAAATAAAAGAGGACACAAGCAAATGGAAAAACATTCCATCCTCATGGATAGGAAGAATCAATATCATGAAAACAGCCATACTGCCCCCCAAAATTTATAGATTCAGTGTTATTCCCATCACACTATCATTCACATTCTTCACAGAATTAGAAAAAAAAAATTTAAATTTTATATGGAATCAAAGAAAACCTCATATAGCCAAGACAATCTTACACAAAAAGAATAAAGCTGGAGGCATCACGCTACCTGATTTCAAACTATACTACAAGGCTACAGTAACCAAAACAGCATGGTACTGGCACCAAAACAGACATATAGACCAATGGAGCAAAACAGAGACCTCAGAAATAACACAACACATCTACAACCATCTGATCTTTGATAAACCTGACAAAAACAAGCAATGGGGAAAGGATCTCCTATTCAGTAAATGGTTCTGAGAAAACTGGCTAGCCATATGCTGAAAACTGAAACTGGACCCTTTACTTACACCTTACACAAAATTAACTCAAGATGGATTAAAGCCTTGATGTAAAATCCAAACCATAGAAACCCTGGAAGAAACCTCAGGCAACACCATTAAGGACATAGGCATGGGAAAGACTTCATGACCAAAACACCAAAAGCAATTGCAACAAAAGCCAAAATTGACAAATGAGATCTAATTAAACTCAAGAGCTTCTGCACAGCAAAAGGAACTAGCATCATAGTGAACAGGTAACCTACAGAATGGGAGAAAGTTTTTATAATCTACCCACCTGACAAAGGTCTGTTATCCAGAATTTACAAGGAACATAAACATATTTACAAGAAAAAAAGTAACCCCATCAAAAAATGGGCAAAGGATATTAACAGACACTTCCCAAAGAAGATATTTACATTGCCAACAAACACATGAATAAAGCTCAACATCAGAGAAATGCAAATGAAAACCATAGTGAGATACCATCTCACGCCAGTCAGAATGGCGATTATTAGAAGGTCAGGAAACAATAGATGCTGGCAAGGCTCTGGAGAAAAAGGAATGCTTTTACACTTTTGGTGGAATGTAAATTAGTTTAGCCATTGTAGAAGACAGTATGGCAATTTCTCAAGGATCTAGAACCAAAAATACCATTTGACCCAGCAATCCCATTACTGAGTATATACACAAAGGAATATAAATCATTTTACTCTAAAGACACATGCCCATGTATGTTAATTGCAGCACTATTTACAGTAGTAAAGACCTGGAACCAACCCAAATGCCCATCAATGATAGACTGGATAGAGAAAATATGGTACATATACACCATAGAATACTATGCAGCCACAAAAAGGAATGAGATCATGTCCTTTTCAGGGACACGGAAGAAGCTGGAAGCCATGGTCCTCACCAAACTAACACAGGAACAGAAAACCAAACCCTGCATATTCTTACTCATAAGTGAGAGCTGATCATTAAGAACACATGGACACAGGGAGGGGAACGTCACACACCAGGGCCTGTTGGGGGTGGAGGGTGAGGGGAGGGAACTTATAGGACGAGTCAGTAGGTGCAGCAAACCACCAAGGCACATGTATACCTATGTAACAAACCTGCATGTTCTGCACATGTATCCTGTTTTTGTTTTGAAGAAATAAAGAAAAAAATAAGGTTAATCCTACCTTGGGGTTTCTAACATGGTAGTGACAGGAACTTCCAGATGGGAGAAGCAACCCTAGGTAACAGAACAATTTATTCAGCTATTAGTGCAAAGAAAGTGTATTTACCACTACCTTGATTTCCACACTCAATCACATTATTGTGATAGTTTTAAGGTATTCCTTCAATTACACATAATCAAAAATAAGAGTCTTAGTAATTACAGTATTGGGTAAGAATTAATACTCATTTGACAAAAATAAAAAAATAAATGATGTACTTCCACTTCTGTTAGGTTTGGTTTTGAATTGGCCCCTAGTTTCATTATCCCTTTCTTTCCATCAAGATATATATTTTCTATTCGTACTAGCTGTTTCATTTGAAAAATCAGGAAAATATTTGTAAATCAATAAGATTTTGCAGAGAGAAAATTTTGTCAGACTTTTGCATAGCCTTCTGGATGGATATGTTTATGCCATTTCTTTATCCCTGGGAGGAAAATTAAACAATAGTGAGAACATTCCATTATTGTCACTCTAAGTTTTCAGAATAAAGCTGAGGAGTTCTGAATTTATGAAAGAATGTTTTACTCAAGAAACTCAAAAACTCTAAGTCTATTATGTAAAGTAGAAAGTAAGCTGAATAAACAGAGAAAGTTGAATTTCCACCCAGCCTGTCTAGTCTTCTGTTTTAAATACAGTCTTTACTTATGGGCCTTTTTCACATAGTGGTATGTGTTTTCATTGGACATTGATTACTATTATTGTAGGGCTAGTTTGGATCAAATCTCCTTCCCACAACAAATTTCCTATCAGAGCTAATGGGTTTGCAGCTCATTTATAATGATCATAGTGGCAGGAATTTAGCTGATATTTCCAAACACTCAATAGGAGTGGTTTTTCCACTCTCCTGAGTGCCTCTCAGCTGCAGGTAAAGAATGTTACAGCTGGATGAGAGAGCTAATTAGAGCCAATTATAGCTTGAGTGACCAGCAATGGCATTAAAATGTCTGGCAGAATCTACCTTGTCCTTGTAACACAGAGGTTTTGTATCTTTACAAATACTGTCTTGGAACATTAAACATTTTGTAGAATTGCAGGTAATAAGCACTTAAATTTAATAATCAAAAGAAGCATTGCCAAAGTAATCCTGAAAGTAGGACTTCACTAGACATAATTATACATTGACTGCCAAAGGCATCTCAAAATTAACAGTAAGTTTCAGATACTTAATGAGAAGCATTGAAGTTCTATAACAAATTTGAACTTAATGAATCCAGTGACCTGAATTTAATTCAACATGTGTATTCATGTTTTCTCATATGAGACACATTGTCTTAGTATTTTGGAGGAGCTATTGGCAGTCTGTCTTAATTTTACTTTACTTATTTTGTTCCAGTGGGATACACCAATCCTTTGATGAGTGGGAATGTTTTTGGATAACATTTTATTCCTATCCATTCAGTTCACAAGAATGTAGAACTTCATCTGGCCCTTGGAAAGTGGGAAAGGTTGTGTAGGCAGAAGAAGGGTCAAATCATTTTATCTTATATTTTTATAGCTTTTGTTTGAAAAAAATGATATGATGACAAATAGAAGCAGAATACTTCTAAATATTAAATTAAAATTTTGAAGAGACACTGAAGCTATTACATTATATTTAAAATGCAGTTGTGCAAAATTATATTTTTAATCTACCTAATTATTTATCTGTTGTGAATATAGCTATCTCAAAAATTATAGTACAGTGTTCTATAATATCCAGATGTTCCAAATAATGATTAGAAGTAAACATGAGTACATTTTTGAAATATGTCTTTAAAGGGCTAAAAATTGAAAATATCATAAATAGGAAATACATAAAACCATTTTATAATATGCTTTATGCTTGAAAGGTGAGTAGTAGGTATAGAAAATTATATGAGAAATTTCTACTGCTTAACTAGTCCAAAATTTAAAATGCAAAGCCTAGATTTATTATAATTAGGTATATTTATAATGCACCATTTTCTGAAAGTCACGGTAACAGTATATAGCCATAATTTATAAGGGAGTAATCAATAATTTCTGATAGGTTGAATGCAGCAAAATCAATTAGCATCTATATAGAAACAAAAATTGTTTTTCTGGTATGCATTTCTAAACAGCTTTAAAGACTACACGATGAAAATGTACTTCATGGAATTGTTTGTCCTTACTCAAATTCAATTCCAGTTATGACCCTGAGAGATGATTAGTAAATTCAACTTTTTAATTAGCATTTTGCATAATTCATTGAAATTATAATGCACTCATGCATTTGATTGTCAAGGTGCAGATGTGCTAATATGAGGCTATAATTTTCTCATCTAAATAACACTTTTAGTAAAACCTCCAATTTCTCACAATTCTATTGTATAAGACCTATTATTGCTCATTTTTAAAAAATGAGTTCAGTTGGATTTTGAAGTCAGCTTGTATTGTTACAATGGATTGCTCAGGATACTAAGGACCAAAATAAACTAACATTTTTTTAAAAAAAGTATTTATTCCATTTTGGTTAATACTACTTGATCACAGTTAAAACAACTTTTAAATGTACCAAGTAGACTTTGTAGATTTATAAATTATATCCAAATAGACCCAAATAGAAATTATAAAATAAAAAATTAAAGGGATGCTGTTTTTTCATTTTATTTCTCTGAAGAAGTATGGACACAATAATCATAGACTCTTCACCACAGGATGTTCAGGTGAAATTAGCACTAAACCAAAAACACAGGCTTTTATTTAATGTGTGGTTTCATGAGATGAACCTTGGTACTTAAAAAAAATAATTGATTGGTATCTTTCTCAAAGCTTCCCAAAGTTTTCCCAAAGATGTATCTATTTACATTGAACTTTAGTGCTTGTTTCCATATAAATCACAAGCTCCTATCCACTGGGCAGCTTTGCTTCAACTCTATAGAAAATGAGAAAAAAAGAAGTAAAATATGGAAAGTGGCTGTTCAAAGAAATGGCAGGATGCACTAGAACATTGTTTTCTTTCTGTACACCAGACAGATTGTTAGAATGAATTAAATGTTTCCAAATGAGGTGAGAGAACTTGCAAACCAGAATTCCTGGCCGTGAGTCCTATTTACAAATGAGGTAAACTGCCTGGAATCAAGCACCCAAACACGTGATGGTTGCTGCCTACTCTGCCAGCATAGATGTTTGTGCTGTCGGTCCTGAGAACACTGGCCAGCAAAATTGCTATTATTGCAAACATGTGTGGCAATGCTGAATAAGATTTCCAAGAAATTGTGTGGTAGAATGAATATTAGTGTTTGGGACAAATGCTTTCTTAGGACATAATTTAAAAAACACTTCCTACATTCCCAAACTCTGATGTACAGAATGTTTATCACATGGATAGTGGTATAAAGAGACCACTGTGTTACTCCTGGCATGGCCTACCTAAGTCCCTAGTAGGTAATCCCTCACAGCAATTTTATAGCATCTGGCTCTAGGTAGCTCATAAAACAAAGTGAAGCATTGCAGTCATGGCAATGCTGATGAGCTGAGATTGGCTCATGTTGAGTTCCACTGTTGTACTTCCAAGTGGTATTATACTGTGTCTCATGATTCTTTCATGCTAGGAAATTATTTTTTGTTCTTTACTTATTAATGTTTGTATAAAAGATTGAAGTGACTGGCATATTTGTTTGATAATACCTATGTTAACTTAAAATGTAGTGGATGAAGGTCCTAAAGTTCCCAGAAATTGCCAAGCATTTGGAAATAATCGTTTTAAAAATGGTAATGTGGAATTTTATTTTCAGAGGCTATGAAGGTTACTTCTAAATAAGAAAGAATTTGATAAAAACTATGCTTCTCCCTCCCCCAAATCTGTTTTCATGTAAAAGACAAATAAATGATGACTTCCCCCGCCCCGCAAAAAAAAAAATTTTTTTTTAAACTATGCTTCACTAAGACCTTAAGTGTAAGTTTACAATCCTAAATTGTATCTTAGGTGGACTTCCTAATTGAATTATTTGTATCATTTTCATGCATACATTCATTACTTTTAACTTCATTCAATGATTTTTATTTTTAATAATTATGTGAAAATCAGCAATGGTTAACTTTAGGTGTCAACTTGACTGGATTAAGGAATACTTAGATAGCTGGAAAAGTATTGTTTCTGGGTGTGTGTGGGGGGGTGTTTTTTGAGGAGATTGATATGTGAGTCAGTGGATTGAGTGAGGAAGATTCTCCCTCAATGTAGGAAGGAACCATCCTATTTGGGGTTCCAGATGGAAAACAAAGTCAAAGGAAGGACAAACTATTGCTCTCTTTCTTGCTTCCAAAGCAAGAGGCTCTTCTATTCCTGCATTTGAATATCAGAACTCCAGTTCCTCCAGCTCTTGGACTCTGGGGCTCACAACAGCAGCTCTGTTTTGGGGCCTTTGACCTGGGACTGAATTCATACCACTGGATTGCCTAGACCAGGGAAGCCAGTTGGCATGGCTCAGTCCAAGTCTGACCACCTGAGGAATGCCTGGACTGAGCCATGCTACTGGCTTCCCTGGTCTCCAGCTTGCAGATGGCCTATCATGAGCCTTCTCAGCCTCCATAATCATGTGAGCCCATTCCCCTAATAAATCTTCTCTAATGTAACTATCTCCATATCCTATATGTTCTACCTCCCTAGGAACCCTGACTAGCAGTCATTAACCTTTAACAGTACATTTCAAACGATGAAGCTCTTTGGATTCCAAATATACCTAAGAAGGCTTTCTAAATACCATTCAAATGAAAAGATAAAGCCGAAAATTTATAGTACCACTTAGAAATGAGGCCGAACTTTATGGGACATCATTGTAATATTTTCCTGATGAATACTTCCAGAAAAAATTTCATTTAAGGAGTGATTGCATTTTAAAAAGAAGATGCATGGAAGGAACAATGAGGATAACATGAAACACACTTGCAGCATATTGTGGTGTATATAAATAATACTCCCGGACACTTCCTAGTTTGGTAACAAGTTTCATGTTCTCCAAGTTTCCTGTTAATCAGCAATGTTTGAAACAATTTGGTTGCTTCACTGTATAATGTTTCCAAGAAAACTAAAGCCTCACTAATGTACACATAGCTCTCAAAAGAAGACGTGTATATGCATTAGATTCCACTGTGGTTATATGAGCATCCTAGGACATTAAAAAAAGGGAATTACATAGAGAAGTCTCAGTGTGCTACTTTTTGAAGTCACGAAGAGCAAAGTAGTCTTCAGATTGACACGTGTGCACCATATCTGAATGATATAGATAACTCCATCAGTCCTGTTATTAAGTTTTTCAGCTTTTGATATTTTTAATAAAAGGATTAGTCAATACTCTAATATTGTTCACTTTTTCACTTCATTTTTGTTTTGGTCATATGGTATTGAGAAGGATGAAGTTTTAGGGCAATCAACGGGAAGATAAAATAAAATATGAGGAGGAACAAAAAAATGCACAGAAAATTCCCAGCAGTTGATGAAGGAAAAAGTAACTGGGAAGTTATTCATAAGTGGTTAGCATTTCAGAAATCTCTGTGGCATTGCTTGCTAACCCACGTAATAGATGAGATTAATAAGTATCCTGTTTATCAGCAGCAGCACTATTATCATCATTAATAATATAAATGTTTTCCTTTTCTATTTCTTTTTCTTTTTTTAAAACTTTTAAGTTCAGGATTACGTGTGCAGGTTTGTTATATAAGTACACTTTTGCCATGGGGTTTTGTTGTACAGACTATTTCTTCACCCAGATATTGAACCTAGTAACTATTAGTTTTTTTTTTCCTCATTTTCTCCCTCATCCAACCCTCCACTTTCCACCTTCCATTATGCCCTATGTGTTGTTCCCCGCTACATGTACATATGTTCTCATTATTTAGCTCCCTTTTATACATGAGAACATGTGATATTTGGTTTTCTATTTCTGCATTAGTCTGCTAAGAATAATGGCCTCCAGCTCCATCCATGTCCCTGCAAAAACATGATCTCATTCTGTTTTTTTTTATGGCTGCATGATATTCCATGGTGTATATGTACCACAATTTCCTTATACAGCCTATTACTGATGGGCATTTAAGTTCATTTCATGTCTTTGATATTATGAATAATGCTGCAATGAGCATACTCATGCATTTGTGTTTACAATAGAACAATGTATATTCCTTTGGGGATATACCCAATAATGGGGTGGTGGGACTAATGGTAGTTCTGACTTTAGGTCTTTGAGGAATTGTCACGGGGTCTTCCACGATGGCTGAACTAATTTACACTCCCACCAACAATGTATAAGCGTTCCTTTTTCTCCACAACCACATCAGCGTCGTTTTTTTTGTTTTGTTTTGTTTTTTTACTTTTTAATAATAGCCATTGTGACTGATGTGAGATGGTATCTCATTGTGGTTTTCATTATCATTTCTCTAATAATCAGTAGTATTGAGCGTTTTTTTGTATGATTGTTGGCCACATGTATTTCTTCTTTTGAAAAGTGTCTGTTCATGTCCTTTGCCCACTTTTTAATATTCACATTTGCCAGAAAATCAGGTTTGGGGATAAGATAAAGATCATAAAATACATGTTTAATGTGTTTAAAGAAATAAAATATGAATAAAGAATTCATGGATTGAAACATTAAACAGAAAAAATTGTAGCAAAGATAAATAAAAATGGATAACTTGAAAAAAGTTAACAAGACATGTAGATGTCTTAATCTGTGTCCCGTTGCTAAAACCGAATACTGCAAACTGATGATTTGTAGGAATAAAGGTTGATTTGTTCATGGTTCTGGAGATGGAGAGTTCAAGAGCATGTTTCTGGTATCTAGTAAGAGATTCCTTGCTGTGTCATAACATAATGAGGGAATCACATAGCAAGAGGCCAAGAGTGTGCCCATTCAGATTTCTCTTCCTCTTTTTACAAAGCCACTAGTCCTACCACAGGGGCTCCATTCTTATGATCTTGTCTAATTCTAATTACCTCCCAAAGTCACCACTTCAAGTCAACATATAAATTTGAAGACTACGTTCCCAACACATGAAATTTTGAGACATGCTTAAACCGTGGAAATAAATAATAGAATAAAAGTATAGTATGTATCTAATTAGTGTCTGAGAAGGGAATAAAATTATGTATTGGGCCACTGAGATATACTGGCTGAGAAATTTTTAGAAATGTTAAAACCATAAATGGTCACTTAAAGGGGAGTACGTTGTACATCACGCATGATAAAGCAAAAATAAATAAATAAATATAAATCTTCATATAAAAATGTGGAGATTTCAGGCCATAAAACCATTTTCAACCAATTTCTAAAAATTGATAACATAAAAATTATGTTATCCAAGCACAGTGAAATGTCTTTTTGTTTCCTGTGCTGTTTTGAACTATAAGTTATATATTTCTATTTGAAATATAAGATAGATATTTCTATTTGAAATGTAAGATGTATATTTCTATTTGAAATATAATATAACATATATATTTCAAAACAGCACAGGAAACCAAAAGGCATTTGAAATATATATATTTCAAAACATTAAAGGAAATTATACATATATAACTAGTATGAAATATATTTTAAAAATAAATATTACATTTTCTTCTAACAGGTGTTAGTTATGCAGTATTTTTTGAACCATTGCCTTAGAATATTTACTGCACAATTTTCCATTTTCATAATTTATCATTTTTGTTATTTTCAAACAGAACTAAAGACAATATTACTTTATATTCAATATTTAATCTGGTTTATTGACATAATTTATCAACTTATCTACTCAGCAGTGGTTTTATCACACATTTTCTGTCATTTTTAACTTTCTTCTTGCTGAAGTACATTCTTTAATATTTTGTTGTCTTAATTGAGGGTGGCATACTATACACAATTAGTTATTGTATACATGAAAACATCTTTCTTTTATTCTCAACTCTAAATGATGCATGGCTAGATATTAAATTGTAAGTTGAGTGTTTACTTTTTTGACTTATTATTTTCTGATCTCAATTCTGCTATTGTTGCTGATGTAGGCTGTTAGTAATGTGAAATTTATCTTGTAGTTTTAAGATTGCTTATCTTTGATATTTTTGAAATTTAATTGGTATGTCTACATATGGATATATTTTTATGTAAGTTATCTCATATTTGAAGAGTACATTTTATATGATGTTCATTTTTTTCCTGGTATTTCACATTTTTAGCAATTTCTGTAAATGATGAATCACAGTAATTCTCTCTATTCTCTGTTTGTTGAAATCCTATTAAATTATTGTTGAAACTTCCTGATTTAGCCTCAGTGTTTCAAATGTTGCTTCCTATTTTTACCTTATGGTCTTTCTGTTCTGATCTAAGTATGGTATTTTTTCTAACTTTCAGTTTATTTTTATCTGTGTCCCTATTTTTTTTCAATGTTTACTTGTAAAATGCACACAATTTAATTTTTATGACACTTTAGTTTCTTGTTTTATCTTTTATTCCTAATATTCCTTTCAAAGATAGTCAACACTGTCTTTTTTTTTTTTTTTTTTTGTGAGATGGAGTCTCACTCTGTTGCCTAGGCTGGAGTGCAGTGGTGCAATCTCCATTCACTGCAACTTCTGCTTCCTGGGTTCAAGTGATTCTCCTGCCTCAGCCTCCTGAGTAGCTGGGATTACACACACACACCACCACGCCCAGCTAATTTTTGTATTTTTAGTAGAGACGAGCTTTCACCGTGTTGGTCAGGCTGGTCTCGAACTCCTGACCTCGTGATCTGTCTGCCTCGGCCTCCCAAAATGCTGGGATTACAGGCGTGAGCCACTGCCCCCAGCCTTAGTTAAAACTGTTTTTAAGAGTATGTGTTTATTTATCAAACTGGTAGCTTTATTAATTTGATAAATAATATTAAACATTTTTGGACATATTTTATATTATTTTAATTTCTTTGTCAGAAAGAGCCACTAAATGATTTTTTTAGGGAGCGGATTTTCATTCTGATTATGGATTATGTTGATTTTCATGGTTTTAGATTTTGGTATCTATTTTTGAATGGTTTACAAAGTCAGATTTGCAGGATTTTTGTATCCGTTTTCTTTCTCAGCTCTTTTTCTCTTTCATTATTTATCCTCTGTGTTAACCGGTCACTGTCTAGCTTTTTATGGCCGCCTACTTCCAAGCTCAAAGCTCTCATCTTATAATATGTGTTGAACAATTAATTATACAGCAGATCATTAGTTAGCAAGTGAAAGCCTTAAGCTATTTTTGATAGTAAGTTTATACTCTTTTCTGTCATATATATTACCATTCATTTGAAACTGTGCCAGTCTGATGAATTGAAAACATGTCACTGTCATTTTTCTGATTCCTGGTGAGGTTAAGCAACCTTTCATGCATCTATTGTTCTATTTAACTCACTTCTATGTTGGTTACATGATAAGATACTTGGTCTTATTCACTCTCTCTTAACTAGTTACACAGTTCTCACTGCTATTACAGTCTTAATCAACCAAGCGCTTTAGGGTAGTAATAACCACATTGCTGCCAAAAATTATAACCTCCAAAGTCAACTAACCCTTTCCCCAAGCCAAGGCAAAAAAAATCCAAATTTTTGAATGGAGTATAATGCATAGAAATAAAGCATCTTCGAATGTTAAAACACTATGTACATCTGCAGTAATTAAATGATATAGAACTGGTACAAGACTATTCTTAAAGATAAATGAAAAGTGATTCGAAGTCTAGTATATGCACATTGCATATACACCATGACACACACACACACACACACACACACACACAAGATAAAGCAGTAATACAAATTGGTGAGATGAAAGAATGTTGCAATAAATTAAAATTAAAAATGAAATTAGTACTCTTAAATCCTATCTCAATTTAAGTAACAAAATATTAACCATACTCCACGTATATTGTTAAAAGTTCCATAGAAAACTGATACAATAAACAAATAAATAAATAAAATATTTGTAAGCATACATATAAGCAGGGTAAGGAAGTATATTTCAGTATAAACTGAAGACAAAAAAAATAATAAACTATAAAAAGATTTGAATAATTAAGAAAATTTTGGGCATCAGAATTTACACTTGTGTCTATTTACTATGACACCTGGGTAACAGATTTTTATTTCAGTCTCTTCAAATTTTATGGCTAAATTACTCAAGAATTTTCAGAAAATGATAAAATATGTATCTAAAAACTTCACTTTTTAAATATAAAAAAGCTCAAAATTATTAACTGAAAATACTCTTTGAATTAAAAACTACTAATTAAAAAATGAGAAAATTAACAAATTTTATGGTTTACACAAATATATAAACATCTAAAATAAATGTGGGCAGATAGTTTTCATGTCTTTATCACTAAAACTCTAAAATTTTATATTGCTAAAACTATAAAGCTTTACTGAATAATAGAAATCTTGAATAAATGGAGTAATTTTCTACATCTCTAATGGAAAGATACAAAAACAAAAATCAATCAATTCTGAGAAATTATTGTATATATTTAGTGCAATTGTATTAAAATATTTTGCTTTTGCTGGACAGACATCAAATAATTTTGATGTTTATTTGAAAGAATATAAACAAAATATGGCAAATTCTTACAAGTGATAATCCTTTCATTGAATGCTTACAAGTTATAAGTAAGTGACTTCTCTGAATATGGCACAATGGCACAAATTATAAAGGACAGCAACTATAAGTGTGATAATACAAGTAAAAACTTTTGTATGTAAAAATCATAAACAAAATAAAATTGGTTTTCTACAAGGTAAGAATTCAATAGAATTGTTATGCTATTTTTACATTTCACATTAGCAAAGCTGATATGAAGGTAATATGCAACATGCAGTGATGTAGGGAAATAGCCATTTTCATGCATTGCTGGCCATAACAAAATTGGTACCAGCTGTTGGAGAATTTGCTGATACTGATATGATCACTCAGCAATTCCACCTTTAGAAATTTATCTTAAGAAATGATAAATGAATTTAAAAAGTAGGAATAGATGCAAAAGTTTGACTGAGGTAATTTTCATCCCACTGTAATCATTTTAAAATGAAAGCTAAATTACTATTTTTAATGTAGAATACTATCCATTCTAGTTTACTCCATCTAGAATATTATACATATATATGTAAGTAGTATTCTATTTTAGATATAGACCAATGGTTTGGAGACAATAATTTCTTGTCTGGAGAATTTTTCACAATATTTTGCTTAGTGACAACATCAGTTTCATGATATGTATAGTATGTTCTTAGTTTTGTTTTTTGAAAGCAATATTTTAATATAGGGAGTATCTTTGGAGATGCTGATTACAAATGGTTTTGTTTTTGTATTTAATAATTTTTATTTGAAATATAATATTCCAACTGGACAGCACATAAATCATAAGAATATATTTAAATAAATTTTCGCAATAGATAAACTCATGACCACTCACAAAATTCAGGAAATATAACATCACTAGCATCCCAGAAATTACAATTATGCTGACTTCTAAACGCTATTCAATGGAATATTCAATGCAAAGAAACACCAACTGTCCTGGCTTCTCATTCCAGATTTTAGTTTTGACTTTCATGTACATTTATTAACAGATCATGTTTTTTGTGCGTCTTTTTAAATTCAGTATTATACTTTGAGATGCTTACATGTTAAGAATTAATTTGCAGTTTATTCATTGCTTCACGATGTTCAACATACAATAATTTGTAAAACGTTGATCAGTTCTACGATCAATTAATACTTGGGCTAAATCCCCTTTAAGGCTACTACAGTGCTGTAACGAAGTGTAATGAATATATATATACACACACGTATATACAATTATTTCTCTGTATATACTCATACTTCTACACATATTCATGCCATTTAAAAAGTAAAAACTCCAGGACAAATGTATGTATGTCTTCGATTTTATTTAAAAAAGAAAAATCATTTTTTACTGTGATTGTGACAGTTATATCAATTTGACTTCCACCAGCAGATTATGAGAATTCCAGTTGTGCCACATACTCAACAAGATTTGGTACTGCATTTTTCATTTTAGTCATTCTAGTAGGTATATTTTAGTTTTTTTTGTTGTTGCTACCTTTGTGCCTTTAATTTACATTTCATTTGTGTTTTTAGAAGTTAAATATCTTTCACATGTTCATTGGTCATTAGAGATATTCTCTTTCAAGGTGCCTTTTTAATTATCTTGCCCAGTTTTTATTGGTTTTTCAGACTTTTCTTACTGATTTGTAGGAAATATCGCAGAATCCTTTGGATGTCACTTCACCACCTGGAAACCTTTGTGGCCGGCAGTGCATCTGCTTGAGTTTTTGCTGGCACCGCTGGGCTCCTACCCACTCTGTCTGGAAGGCTGTGCTAGGCTCACGCTACCAGCCGAGATCCCATGCCCGCCTAGGGCAAGCCAGGTGCAGAGCAGCAAGGGGAGTGTGAGCAAGCTAGCTCCAGGTCTGGTCACTGCACACAGCCAGGCATATCAGCTGCTGCAGCATGGCAGGCAGCTCCAGGTGCAAGCACACATGCCAGCTCCATGCGAGGCTGCAGCTGGACCAGGCCTACCGCAAGCCGCTTCAGCTGCAGGCACTGGCGTCTAGACAAGGGGTACGCGGTGGTGTCTGGAGACACCAGCAACCACAGAGCCCCAGAGGGTGGCAGGGGGGCGTGTTATAGCTCTCTTATTCCTGCAACCAGCATGGCAAACGACGGGGGCGGGGAGGTAGGGGCGGTGTGGGGGGAATGGTGTGTGTTGCAGCCCATTTGTGTTGCAGCTCATTCAGTCCTGCTGCCTCACTCTGCCCCACTGCCCCTAGGCTGGCCCTGACCTGCTGCTGCTTCCCATCACATAAGGCAGCTGCCCAATGCTGATGGAGGGCAGGAGGTCTATAGTGTTACAACTCTGGCTTGAGGAATCCCAAGGTCTTGGCCCAAAGAAGGATCACTGCTCTTCACTCCTGCAGTGTGGTGTATGGGTGTATATCACCACCTGCCACTCAGCAAGCTGGCCAGGAATGTGTTACAGCCCTCTTTGCACGAGCCATTCAGTGGGTCCTGAGTTCTTATCACACATGCAGGAAGAGTGAGGTTATGTGGACAACTGGAGGATAAGCAAGGTGGAGAAGAGTTTTACTGAGCAATAAAACAGCTCTCATAATTTAGGATGCCCAAAGTGGGTAGCTCCTATCCACAGTCAGGTAGTTTTGACGTGCGTCTGAGTCCAGCTGTGTCTAGGGTTTTTTATGGTCTCAGAATGGAGGATGTACATGCTGATTGGTCTATAGGCAAGAGGAGGTACATGCTGATTGGTCCATGGTGGAGGCCAGAAAAAGCACCATCTGATGATTGGCTGAAAGGCATCAAGGAAGTTCTCACTCCAGGTTGTGGACTCCACCCAGAACTGGCAACCAGGCCCTCAGGCTTCAGGCCCTCCCTAGCTTCAAGGTTGGGCCTCACCAGAGACCCTTCTCACCTAAGAACCTGTCTGTCTTCACCTGCCATCATCAAAATTGTATAGTATGTATTTGAGTCCTTTGTTTAATACATTGCAAAATATACTTCTGTTCTGAGGCATGAATATTTTATTCTTTTATTTTTTATCAGACATTTTTCATTTGCTTGAAGTCCAAGTAACAGCCTTATACTTTTGATTAATTTTTTGTCTTATTTAAGAAATTCATGTTTTTCAATGTCATGAAAATTAAAGCTCAGCTCAATTTACAACTTGTGAAGTTTCTGTGTATGGTGTGAGGTAGTATGTCCAGATTCATGACAGTATTTTTATATGTATATATATTTAACCTTAATCTGTTGCGTTGACCATGGTGTTTCCGCTGCACTGCAGTATCTTAAAGATCGTAAACCAATTTTTTTTCTGGTTTCTCTCTTTTGGCCTAATATTCTATTTGGCTATTATTTGCACAAAAATAATATTTTATCTTTATAATAGATTTCGCGTTTGGCTTTGTAAGATCAAGGCATATATATTATTCAAGACTGCCTTACTATATTTATTTCCATATACATTTAAAAATCAGATAGTCAATTTTCATAAGAAAAAATCTTACTAGAGGTTGATTGTTTGCATTGGAAAAATATTATATTAATAAATTATATCCAGTGCTGAATATGACATTCTGTAATATTTTACACTTCCTTAATTTCTTAGCATCGTATTTTATAGCTTTCTGTGTAGGTTTTCTGTACAAATGGGAGGAGGGAGAGGATCAGGAAAAATAACTAATGGTTACTATGCTTAATACATGGGTGATGAAATAATCTGTACAACAAACCCCCATGACACAAGTTTAATTATATTACAAACATGCACTTGTACCCCTGAACTTAAAATAAAAGTTAAAAACAAAAAACAAAGCACTACTGAAATTAAACTTATTTGGAGCATTTTTAATGGACTTTTTACTGAGCTGTTTTAAGATCACAGCAAAATTAAGTGAAAGTACAGAGTTCGCATATACTCTGCCTCAAACACCCAATTTGTGGAAAGTTAAACTTACTTTATAAAATGAACGCTTATAAGAATTTAATGGCAGAGCCATCTCGTGCTGGAGGTTTCCTTGAAGGAAAGGTAATAATTATTATTTATAATAATGGATTTATTTTCTTTGGTATAACTCAGATTACTGATATCTTCTAATTTTACTGTCCACTTTACTGTTTTTCCCCAAAGTATTTGTGCATTTTAGCCAAATTGTCAATTTTATTGGCAAAAATCTTTATATAATATTACTATATTTTAACATCTGAAAGATTTAGATTGATAACCCAATTCTCCAACTGACATTGGTAATGTCTTATATTTTTTCTTGATTTGCATAGCTATTGATTTATGAATTTCATTACTTTCATCTAAGATCCATATTTTGGTGTATTGGTGTCCTCTATTTTATGTTTGTATACCATTTCATTGGCTTTTGCTCTTATCTGTGTTATTTCTATATTTTTCTTATATAGAATGTGATTATTTTGTGTACAGTGTCTAATAAAGAAATTTTAGTCACGTATTTTCTGAGTAACCAGTGTGAATTTTTCTTTGCTTCATGGGCTGTTCATAGGCAGCTTTTTAAATTTCCTAGTTTTCAGTTTTTTCTTATTCTCATTTTGTTATTATTCTCTAGCTTAACTCCACTGTGTCAGAAACATACACTGTATGATTTCACAAAATATATCAAATTTTGATAATATTCTAGATTCACCTGAAAAAAGTATGTTCTTCCATACACATTATATAGCATACAATATTCTATTTATATATCAGTAACACCAAGTTTCATAATTATCTTCAATTATCTTTTATCATTACTGAAAATTTATTAAACAGTTGAAAAAATTTGTTAAAGTGAAATATTACAAATATGTCTTCAAATATATAATTAGTCAATTTTGGCTTTACATTCTGTAAAGTTGAATTATTTGACACAGAGATTTAGGATTCATTTCTTCCTGTTGGATTGACACCTTAATGTATTATCATGATGTTATATTTATTTTTATCTTGAATGTTTATAGCCCTAAAGTGTCCTATTTAGTATAGTTATATCATCTTTGTTTTATTTATTGTTTGTAGACTACATTTTTTCCTTATGTGCCTTATGTGGCATTAATCAATTTTCTCTACTTAAAAATATTATCATATATTAGCTTATTTGTGATATATTTAACTTTTTAAGGTTGTTTACTTAGAAACTAAAGTTAGCATCTTGATTTATTACAGATGTATACAAATAATTACACTTATCACTTCCCCAATCATGCCAGAATAGTTTATTTTTTTACTGTCACAGTAATGGTAGAACCTAAAGTTTAATTTATAAATTAGGCATAGAAAAAGATTAACAAGAAGAAACAGTAAAATAGAACAATTACAACAATACACTGCAATAAAAGTTATGTGAATGTAGTCTCTCACTCTTACTATCTTAAAATATCTTCTTGTGCTACAGTCACTTTTCTTCTTGAGGAGATATAAAATAATATGATTACATGATGATTTAAAGTGAGGCAAATTTCCTCTCAATTTGTTGTCATCTCCTCCTTCCCAGCCTGTGGTAGTGTTGATAACCAACAGCTCACAATTACAGTGAACACCAGTATCCTGCCAGCTAATAGTGGGTGCAAATAAGGACTGGGGATTCTTGAATCCCACATTATGATCATTTAACATCTTTGTTTAAGGCTAATGCTTAATTGAAGAATTCACAACGCCTCTGCCTTGCAAGACAACTCACTTTAATCTTAAAGGTATTTCTTATTTTCTCTCTTGATCACTAGAAAAGTAACTAAGGTTAAGTCTTAACTAATTCGGGAAAGCCCTGAGTCTACTAAAAGAGCTATGAGACTTAGCTAATAATAAAGCTAGAATCAGGATGTGGCGTGAAACCTCATCTTGAATTTCTAGATAAAAAGTGCTGGAATATAAGAATGAATTATTCAAGGCTGAGATAGCATTTCATTTATGATACAACTATAGAAAAGGAAAAAGAAAAGTTATTAACATGGGAACATCTTTTTGGGAAGGCATCTGGTGCTAAGATGGTTCTTAGGAGCTTGAAGAAAGAGATGGCACACAACAAATTAGATATAAATGATAGACTTACTTTCACTGATGTTGAAAAAAGTTATCAAACCCTTAAAATAGACATATAAAAGTGGCTATTCTATGTAATGCTGGAAAACCTGGTACATATATTCTTCCAGATAGCAAAGTCATGAGACTGTCTTGATGAGGGGGCACCAGCATCACTGAGAAGCTGGAAGACACCATTTGTAGATCAGGCTAACACAGATGCATAGGGTTGCATTTATTATTAATGATCAAGCTACTCCTACCACTGTTAAATCAAGGGTCTTTTATCCTGGATGTGGCAGAAATTCATCTGAACTAACATCAACATATATTCTAAGTATGGATTTCATTTTCTGCCCACAGAGCTTCCATCAACAGTACTAAGGGCTTTAGTGTGAGTTTAATCCTACAGAACATTGTATCAGGCATAAAGTATCATTTCACAACAACATAAGTGTTGTAATTAGCAAATGACCACTGGATCATCATCTGTTTTTATCACACACTACTCCACCCAGAAAACTTCCAGTCTAATAGAATGAAGGAAATGGTTTTTTAAGAGGTGTTGAGGTAGCTGATTGGAGATATTAACCTACAATAATTGGATTCTACCCCTGAAGATGTAGGTACAGTCCCAAATTATTTTCCATTATAAGGTTGGGTCTGGGAACAAAGTGTGAAAATAGGACTGGCCCCACTTACTATCATTCCAATGACCCAGTTCAGAAATTGTGCTTTCTATACCTTCTTCTCTGGTTCCTTGAGTGAAAATATTTTCCCAAGATTACATGGCAAGAATTTATGGATAAATGAGGAGAATATTAGCAGAATCTGGGAGAAAGGAGAATCAGTTTAGAGCATTCTGATACATTTTGATACCAGTATCATGAATACTGTAAATTGGATGAATCCAATTTACTTCTGTCATTTAGAGCTGATGGTATCTTCCATATAAATCACATTTTAGAGGTCTCCTTAATAGAGTAATCCAAAATGCATGGTCCTAAACAACACTGCCTTCACAAGATGCTCAAAATTCTAATCCAATTTGAGTGAGACTGTAAACAGTTCTAGTAGGATGAAGTAGACACATAGACTAATGGAATCGGTCTCGCTGTTTAGAATCCCAGACAGTCACTTATATTATTATTTGTCCTCCTCAGGAAACTGCTTAGGATAGTGGTTTGTGTCCTAGACAGTTTTTGCAATCATATCCCACAATCTCGATTTCTGAAAAGATAAGTTTTATCCTCCATAGTTGCTATCATCATTTATCTCTTTCAAAAGGGTTACACCTCAAAACAAAAGCATCTCTGAGTTAGTGCCATATTTTAAGGCATCTTAACTCTGAGAGTTAGCTTTGCAACATAAAATCTATCAATAATCTCACAACAGTAGGTGCCCCAATGTCAGAATATGGAGGATTATTGGAATGGGAGACAAAAGTAAATACTTCCTGTTATTTCTCAAACTAAGAGGAAACAATATTATCTTGTCATGCATAAAACTCACAAGTCTAGCGTAAAGGAGAGTGAATTGCTTTTGATAAGTGATTATATTTGTTGAGGTACAGGAAAGAGAATATGAGTGATTGAATTTTCTTAAAATAGGTCACAAAATTACATTAGGCCCTCAACTAATATAGGAGGGAGTAGGCAGAAAAGAAGAACTATGAAACCAGCATGAACCTAATACCAAAATCTGGCAGAGACACAACAAAAAAAAGATAACTTCAGGCCAAAATACCTCATCAACATAGACACAAGTACCTTCAACAAAATACTAGCAAACCAAATGCAGCAGCACATCAAAAAGTTAATACATCACAATCAAGTAGGCTTTATTCTAGGGATAGCAAGGTTGGCACAACATATGCAAATCAATAAATAAAATTAAAAGTAAAACCATATGATTATCTTAATAGACACTGAAAAAGCTTTACGTCAAATCCAATAGCTCTTCATAATAAAACCCTCAACAGACTAGGCATCAAAGGAACATACCTCAAAATTATAAGAGCCTTCTATGGCAAACCCACAGCCAATATGATACTGAATGGGCAAAAGCCCACTTTATTGTGGTATATTAACTTTTTGATCTACTTCCAGATTCAGTTTGCTAGTATTTTGTTAAGGGCTTTTGTGTCTGTGTTCATGAGGGATATTGGCCTGAAATTTTCTTCTTCTGTTATGTCTCTGCCTGACTTTGGTATTAGGCTGATGTCAGCTTCATAGTCCTTCCTTTCTGCCTACTCTTCCCCCACATTGGTTGAGGGCCCAGTATAATTTTGTGACCTGTTTCAAACATTCTGCTTGAGAACTGGAACAAGGATGCCCACTTTCAACACTCCTATTCAATATATTGCTGGAAGTCCTAGCCAGAGCAATCAGGCAAGAAAAAGTAATAAAAGGTATCCAAATAGGAAAAGAACTCAAACTATCTTTCTTTACTGATGATATGATTATATACCTAGAAAACCCTGAAGACTCTGCCAAAAGCTTACTAGAACCGATAAACAATTTTGGTAAGTTTTCAGGACACAAAATCAATGTACAAAAATCAGTAGATCATTACTGGTATAGTAATGTTTAGGCAGAGTGTCAAATAAAGAATATAATCCCATTTACAATAGTCACAAAGAAAATAAAATATCTCTCAGAACACAGCTAACCAAGGAGATGTATGATCTCTACAAGGAGAAATACCAAATGTTGCTGAAAGAATTTATAGAAGACACAAATAATTGGAAAAACCATTCTATACTCATGGATTGGAAGAATCAGTATCATTAAAATGGCTACATTGCCAAAAGCAATGTATAGATTCAAGATATTTCTATCAAACAATCAATGTCATTTTTCAAAGAATTAGAAAAAGGTTTTAAAATTTATGTGAAACCAAAAAAAAAGAGCCCAAATAGGCAAAGCAATCTTAAGCAAAAAGAATAAAGCCAGAGACATCACATTATTTTAAACTACACTATAAGTCTACAGTAAACGAAGCAGCATGGTACTGGAACAAAAGCACACATAGACCAATAGAACAGAATGGAAAACTCCAGAAATAAAGCCACACATTTACAACCATCTGATCTTTGACAAAGCTGACAAAATCAATGGGGAAATGACTCTCTATTCAATAACGGTGCTGAGATAAATGGTTAGCCATATGCAGAAAATGAAACTGGACCCTTACCGTTCATCATGTATAAAATTTAAAGATGGATTACCAATTTGAATGTAAGACATCAAACTATAGAAATTCTAGAGCAATAACTAGAAAATACCCTTCTCAAAATCAACCTTGGCAAAGAATTTTTGGCTGTGTCTCCAAAAGCTATTGCAACAAAATAAAAATTGACAAGTAGGACCTTATGAAACTAAAGAACTTCTCACAGCAAAATATAATATCAATTGTGTAAACAGACAACCTGCAGGATGGGATAAAATATCTGCAAACTATGCATCCAGCAAAGACCTAATATCCAGAATCTATAAGGACAAATCCACAAATTAAAAAACAAAAAAATGCGTTAAAATACGGGCAAAGGACATGAACAGACATTTCTCAAAAGCATACGTGCAAGTATACAACAAATATATGAAAACATGTTTATCATCACCAATTATCAGATAAATGTAAACCAAAACCACAATGAAATATCTATGCCAGTCAGAATGGCTATTATTAAAACGTCAAAAGGCAACAGATGCTGGCGATGCAGCAGAGAAAAGGGAACATTTATACATCGCTGGTGGGGAATGTGAATTTTGTTCAGCCACTGTGGAAAACAGTTTGGAGATTTCTCAAAGAACTTAAAATAGAGCCACCGTTTTATCCAGCAATCCCGTTACAGGGTATATGGCCTAAGGAAAATAGACGACTATAGTGAAAAGACACATGTAATTGTATGTTTACTGCAATGCCATTTATGATAGCAAAGACTAGGAATCAACCTAGGTGCCCATCAGTGGTAGATTGGACAAATACAATGTGGTACATATTACCACAGAATAGTATGCAGTGATAAAAAAGTGAAATCACATCCTTTGCAGCAACATGGATGGAACTGGAGATTATTATTCTAAGAAAATTAACACAGTAGGAGAAAACAAAATACTGCCTGTTCTCTCTTATAATTGGGAGCTAAACATTGAGCACACATCTACACATAAACATGGGAACTATAGACACTATTGCCTACTAAAGGTGGGAGAGGGTGAGAGAGGTATAGGCTGAAATACTACCTATTGGGTACTATGCTCACTACCTGGGTGCAATATACCTGTGTAAGAAATCTTTACATGTAAACCTTGTATATAAAATAGAAGTTGAATTTAAAAAATCAAAATAAAAAGTCAGCAGCTACAGTTCTAAACATGATAATCTACTAGAAATTAATAAATGGTAGGCAAAGCAAAACTGGAACATTGTTATTTAGGAACAGAATCGAAACAACATGAATGTGCACTAAGTGCCATGATTACAGTGAATTTCTTTTTTAAGTGCCAGGCAATATTAGAGAGGAAGGAAAGCTTTATTTGGTACATCATCATCATTATGATTATTTAAATAAGGAATCAGTATATAGATTGTCATAGCTGGAAAATACTCAAGGTACTATCAAGAGATTAGTTGGCTTAGTTTCTCATGGAATTCTATGTATGAAAGAATAAAAGTGTCATTGATAAGCAAATGAGGGCCTGGAGTATTAGGACAAAAGAATTAGGAAAAGTCAAAGGCCTGGGAGATTTCATCAGGAGGAAGGACAATAACTAATGAAAATGAGAATCAAAGAGAAGTGGGATTAAAAACAGATAGAACACAATGGAGAAAACTCAATGGGTAGTATTAACATTATTATCAGAATTTTGTGATTAATAGGGGTTATCAGGGAATTTCCAGTGGTGAATTATGAGTGTATATGTGGTAAAAGAAGATCATGTAGCTCAGATAAGTACAGATTACAGGTGATTAAATATCTGGCAATGGGACTGAATAGAAGATAAACTAAATAAAAATAAGAATATTAAGATAGGATTAGAAACACATATTGTTAAAGGTAAGTAGTTCCCTATTATGAAAAAATACATACGAGGCTTAGAAACCAGAAGGATGGGGTGGCCCTGCTTCCTAGGTTTCCTGGGAGTGTTTTGATGTATGCCTGATTTTTTTTTTTTTTTTTTTTTACTTTTATTTTAGGCTTGGGGGTAGGTGTGAAAGTTTGTTACACAGGTAAACACATGTCATGGGCATTTGTTGTACATAGTATTTCCTCATCCAGGTGTTAAGCCCAGTACCCAATAATTATCTTTTCTGCTCCTCTCCCTCCTCCCACCTGCTCCCTTCAAGTAGACCCCAGTGTCTGTTGTTTCCTTACTTGTGTTCATAATTTCTTATCATTTAGCTCCCACTTATAAGTGAGAACATCTGGTATCTGATTTTCTATTCCCTCATTAGTTTGCTAAGGATAATAGCCTCCAGCTTCATCCAGGTTCCCACAAAAGACATGACCTCATTCTTTGTTATGAATGAATAGCATTCCATGGTTTGTATGTACCACATTATCTTCACCGTCTGTCACTGATGAGCGATTAGGTTGATTCCATGTCTTTGCTATTGTGAATAGTGCTGCAGTGAACATTTGCGTGCATGTGTCTTTTAGGTAAAGTGATTATATTCTTCTGAGTGTATACCCACTAATGGGATTGCTACCATTAGGTAGGTCTGCTTTTAGCTCTTTGAGGAATCACCATTCTGGCTTCCACAATGGCTGAAGTAATTTACACTCCCACAAGCATTTATAAATGTTCCATTTTGTCCTCAACCTCGCCAGCATCTGTTATATTTTGACTTTTTAATGATAGCCATTCTGACTGGTGTGAGATGATACCTCATTGCGATTTTCAATAGCACCTCTTTTCTTTTCAAAAATGCCTTGGTTAGGTGATAAATATAGTCACCATATGTATAGGTAATACAAATTACATGATGAAAAGTTTAATTAGATAAAAGACAATAATGGTTTCCATAGAGCACCTTAATGTTAGTATTATTTTATTTTTGCTCTCAATCATTTTTTTCTAAAGAAGCCTAGACACGCTACTTGTTTAAGGAAGAACCCAGAGAAAAAGACAGAGTCTGTAAGTCCAGTCTAATGTTTTTTGCACTATCTGATGATATTTCCTAATGTTTTGGTGGATCAAAGTGTTTTGACACTTTTGAGAAAATATAAATTTACCTATCATTATTTTAAATAATGAACACATCTTAACATCTATTTTATACATAAAGTGGAGTACTTACAGCATAATTTGTAATAAAACCATAGATTAGTCATATAAACTATTCCAATATTATTTTTCCTTGGTTGTATGATAGATATACATATTTTATACAGATAGAGAAGAACACATTTATGGATTTGTGGCAAGAGGCCAGGGATGATATATCAGAGTTTCAGAAGGTGTTTAACTTCTATCTTTCACCTGAAGGCACCTGGAGATTTCCTACAATAATCTCAATGTCAGTCTTTTCATCTTGGCCAGCAATGAATTTCACTCAATCTAAAATCTCCTGAGAGGAGAAGTAAGCAGGGTTTGACAATGATAAACTATACAGTATATCTATATAGAGCAATTGGACAGAAGTATGTGTGATATATGTTCGATGTCTGTTTAAAAGATGAGTCAATAAACAAATGGATGAGAAATAATGCATGGTAAAGTTTGCCTTGAAGCAGGAGCTGCAGAGGAAAAACTGGTATAAGCTGCTAAATGTACCAAAGAATTGTAAGAAATAAAATGGAGAATGATCAATGGAAAAGAAACACATATGAATGTGTACGCTTTTCCAGTACCAATTTTTCATGAGTAATGTGAAACAATGCAGTAATTTTAATATATATCTGAAAATCATTATTTCCTCTCCTTTAAGTATTAGCAATCAATGGACTTTTTGTCTCCATGAATCTCATAGGAGACTCTGAAACAAAAGTATGAGCACATACATATGTGTGTATGTATGAATGTAAGTTTGTATATGCATGTATTCATATGTACATATGTTTATACTTTTATTAATTTAAATTGTTCTTAGTGTATACTGATGAACAAATCATGCTTAAAAAATATTAGAAAGAATCATTTATTGGAAAACAAATTGTTCTGAAAACCGTACTTAGAATTGTGCATTTCATAATGTGCTGGTAATAAATATATATTGCCTATAGAATGACTCTTAGATCTTCTTCAAGTATGTGGAAAAGTAAAAAAAATAAAAAATAAAAAAAGGCAAAGTAGCCCAGACAATATTAGTTTGGAGATATTGAAATGTAGCTAGGTAGGTGGATAAGTGAATGAGACATATCTTAAATAAAGCATATTTGTGAGGAAACATTTTTAAAGGTAGAACAGGAAAACAGGGTAATGGATGTATTATTTCAAGAACCCATGGTTCTTTTTCTAATGTTATCTTTCTTCTCTTCCTTTGGTGTTAGGGACCTCAGAGAGATCACAATTTGGTGTAGTGAATCTTTCTTGGCAAAGGAAGAGCGAATTGGAATATAAGTTCTGTGGAATCCTCAAAGGGAACAGTCAGGTTTCTTATGCATGCAAATGGAATGACCTTCTAGTCAGTAAAGAGCACATGAAGAAGAAGGACAAGATCTTGCATATAATATTTACCAAAATCTCATTACATAGACTTTGAGCTTTTAGTTTTCCCAGAAGAAGCTATTATCCATTTCCTTTAAATTTACATATTGCTCGAAATTATTCAATTTTTCCTGTACTTTTTATTAAAAATCCAGGAATACTAAGTGTCAGAGTCAGACACTGCAGTATTTTAAAGACCATATATTTCTGGAATGGCAAATATTCTTAAATATATAAATACTGATCTCTTTTTTTAATTTAACATATTGTTGAGTATCACCAGAAAGCTTTCATTCCTGTTTCATAAATTTTATAAAACCATGTAGTATTAAGACATCAATTTTCTTTGAAATAGTTCAAAGAAATGTTTTCCAATTTGTAAAATACCAAGACTGGGTGGATTCTTGGCTTGACCACTCCAAGTCTTTTTTCTATGGGACAAGTAACCAATATAATATTTCGTTGCATTGGATGGGAATTCATTTTGTTTGCTTTTGTGAGGTCTGATTTATTATACTCTGATTTATAAAATATTGCTTACTAAAACATGTTGGAAAAATCACTTAAAGTATAGAAATAAAATTATATAGAAGGATAATTTTATAATTTGTTAATAATAAATCTATATAGCCTAAGGAATATTGGCTCTTAATAATGCACTGAAAATAAAACAAACTTATTTGGAGCAGATTAGTTTGGAGAGGTTGAGGTCTCAAGTTTTGAATGTAAATGGTACATTCAGTATGCAAGGCACTGTCATTTGAACAATCTTGAAAAAGATTTAAAAAAAAGTCTCTCTGTTCAGGAAATAGCAAATTAAAAAGCTGTGTATAGCCTAGTTATGCCAGTAAACCAGTATTATGTGTGTGTTCGACCACCTCAGTGGATGAGATGTATTATAATCAGGATGTTTATCATACATAATTACTGAGCAGGAGCTGTATTATATGGTGCTGACAAGCATGGATCTGTAACTCCAGATTTATGTCATTTTAGTTCCTAAGCAGAGCTTGTTATGTAGTAAACCAGCAGAAGCAGATGGACTGCCCTCCAGAGTATAATAGAACAATATAGGATTTTACAGGGGAGAAAGTTTCCTCTAGCAAAACCACAGAAATACAGGCAGCTAGAGAGACAAATCCCACAACTGACCAGAAAGAACTACTGGTCACATTTAAAATCTACTTAATGTATATCAAAGCTGACAAGAAAGAGAAGAGAGAGAGCAAGAACTCCTTTTTTGGTTTAAAGACTGGCACAAACTAGGCTGTGTTGAATAATGACTGAAAGCATAAACTCTAAATCTACTTCTAACAGGTGTGCGACTTTAGACACATTTGTTTATCTCTCTTTCATTTCCTTATCCAAAAAATTTAGACAACAACCCTATGACCATTAAATGAGGTGAGGATTAAATAGGAAGCTACACAATTGTTGGCTGTTATTACTATCATCTTGATTTTGTTAATGCGGACAAATCTTAGGGTTTAAGAGAGACTTTTCAAACATTACTGAGCTAGTGAGTAACAGAATAAAAAACAGGTAACAAGTGCCTCAGTCGTCTGATGCTGCATAACAAATCACCTTCAAATTTAGTGACTTAAAACAAGAACAATTTTTCATTTTTCATTATTCTACTGGTTGACCAGGTGGTTCTGCTGATCTCACTTGAGCTCACTTTGCAATTGCATTTCTGTGGTAGGCCAACTAGGGACAAGGCTCAGCTAGAACAGCTGAAATGGAAGGACCTTTCTTGTCAATATTTTTATTCATAGTTTTTTCACAGCCTGTGTTTCAGAGGGTTATGAAGCAAGTCACTAGCGTGCAAATACTTTATCACACCTCTGCTTGCCTCACATTTACTAATGTCATGTTGACCAAATGAAATCACATGAGTAAGCCCATAGTCAATATGGGAGGAGATTACTCAAGAGTTTGGACATTGGCAGGCTGTGATTTATTGGAGGCCATTGGAGAAAAAATTATCTGTATCTCTGTATCTGGAAATCCTTTGATTTATTTTATTTTACTTTATTTTATTATTTGGAGTCAAAGTCTCACTCTGTCACCCAGGCTGGAGTGTAGTGGTGTCACCTTGGCTCCCTGCAACCTCCGCCTTCTGCGTTCAAGTAATTCTCCAGCCTCACCATGTTTGCAAAGCTTGTCTCAAACTCCTGACCTCAAGTGGTCCACTGAGCTTGGCCTCCCAAAGTGCTGGGATTACAGGAGTGAGCCACCGTGCTGCCCCCTGATTTTTTTTTTTATTGCTCTTCTATTAACTTCAGCTAAGAAAGTTTGCAAAACATAGAATGATCACATATATAGTTAGAACAAAGAATCTGTGTATTCGCATGTATGTGCATGGATGCACACATATGAGCACTTACAGGAGGGAGTGTTGCTGAAAAAAACTTCTTGAAAGTTACTGAAATGATGATCTACATTTTAAGTGAAAAAAATCTGAACAAATAATGCTCTAAAAGTTTGTGATAATCCAAGAAATAAGAGTAATAAAACTATGAAAAGTGGGGATTTATTTAGAAAACAGGAACATAGAACATAGACATCGAAATTTTCCTGTGCTATGAACCTGTTAATCCATTACCTTCTGATGGTTTTTTGGTGACAAAAGTGTGTAAAGCAATAAATGTTAAATATCAAATTGAAAGTTTTACCCATCTGGGTGGAGTATGAAATAATGTGTATTTTTAGAAAAATGTGCCTGTGATTAGTCATGTACATCTCTTGAGTGGGTTCACCTTTATGTAGTCCTTTATTTGCACAAAATGGTTGTTAAACAAAGATTTGGGTTCCTCCTTTCCAAAATGCAGATAAGAATACTCACAATAGCGTTTTTTCCTCTATTTTTAGAATTAAAGATGATATACATCTAGAATCTGTCATAGTGTTTGCCACATAGTAGACACTCAATAAATCCTAGCTCTTACATCTCTACTCTTTTGTGATTTCCTGTAGGACAAAAGCAGCAGAAACTTCTCTTCCTCCTTCTATTTCTCCTCTTCCTTCTCCTTCTCCACCACTACCATGACCTCCTCCTTCTCTTTCTTTTTCTGGTTTTGCTTCTCCTCCTCTTTCTTGTACCTTTCTAGTCCTAATGAACTGCAGGTTCAATAGGCATTCAATAAGTATTATTGAATGAATGTCCTTATAGCATTTGTAGTACCTATGTTTGCTTTAATTAAATACTTTATCCAGACAAGTTCAGAAGTGATAATCACCTGAATGGCATGGATAAACCATATTGCCATTACACATAATTTTAAAGAAAAAGAGATTTATATGGTATCTTTGTATTCTTTCTCTTTAATGCCAAAGATAAACTTCTTCTCGCTCAGGCTGTATGCTTGTCTTCTACTAGATAATATTTCCAAATAGACTGTTTCACTGATATATTTTTTCTTGACTCCACCTAATAATATTCAGAGTTTAGGCCTTTTTTTAATCCCAAATGGCAGAATATTAGTCAGTGGTATTAATAAATGCATAAATATTTCTTCCTGGCAGAAATTACACTTGAGAAGTAAATGTTTACTTTGACTAATACTAAAAAAAACTTACTCTTCTATTTAATGGATTTCTATTGGATCATCAATTTTCACATAACTTATGAGTCAGCTGGTGTGAGAGTAAAACCATTTTAAATCCAAGCTGATTTGTGTGTGTATCTTATCTTCCCTTCCCTTTCCCGTCCCTTTCCTGTCCCTCCCCTCCCTTCTCCTCCCCTCCCCTCCCCTCCCCTCCCTTCCACTTCCCCTCCCCTCTCCTCCCTTCCCCTCTCCCCTTCCTCCCCTCCTCCCTCCCCTCCCCTCCCCTTCACTTCCTTTCTCTTCCACTCTCTTCCCCTCTTTTTCCCATTACCTCTCTCTTTATGTATTTCTTTCCTTTTCTACTTTTCTTTCTACTTTCTCTTGCCTTTCCTTTCTTCTTAAATTTTGATTCTGTTGTCTTTTGCTTTGTAATATTTTAAATATTTGTTTAGTACAATATAGCACTATTTGCTTTTGTGGATCTGGGTTACAATATGCTTAGCATGTTTAAAATTATAATTTTTTAATTCTTTCTTCTTCCAATTGTTTATAGCTTTTTAAAAAACTGTGTAAATTTTAAATTCCCTAGAAATTTTTAGACAACTGAGTTTTTTATAAAGTCAAGCTCTATATTTTTTGTTAGAAAAATGTGCAGCCAATTGCCGTACAATCATTAACTTAATGTCATCATTATCACATGCTACTTTACCATTTATATATGCTTTTTTATCTAGCCCTAATCATCTGTTCCATTATTGTATTTTTCTTTTCTTACACACACATTTTTAATTACTGTACGTTTAACATGTTATGCCATATGGTACAACATGTTTACTTTCTCTAAATCAAAGTATTTATTTTTCAAAATGTTTAACGATATTTTTGTGCATTTTATTTTTCATACAATAGTTAATATCTGTTGTATTGATTTTCTTACCTTCAGAGACTATTCTAGCCTCTGGAACACAAATTAGTCAAATGTTGAATGTTCTGAATCTCTTCTCAATTTTATGTAATTTTCTATTATATTTTCTTTCTCTTTATGCTTTTTAATTATGTTTTCCTTCTATTTTGGGGGCTTTTTATTCTAGGTTAGTTGCTTAATTTTATCTATCACACATGCAAACTTCATGTATGTTTATTATATGGTATTTGAAAAAATATCACAAATCATATTTTAATTATAATCTTTCTTATCTGATTTCTCTTATACACAACTGCATTTACCTTTCTTTTCCTTTTTTAGGATGCTAATTAAAATGTTTTTAGGGTCCTTTTGTTTTCTACTATTTACATGCATTATGTGTTAGATAAGTTATTTTGCTTTGTTATCTTGGTCTTTTTCTTTCTTGATCTTTGTTTACTATAATTGCCTGCTGATCCTTGATTGGTACTTTATATTTAGCAATAGGAAACTTGAGTGACTTTTTAAAGGTAGTTAATAATATTATTAATAATGATAATAGCTAATATTTATGTTACCCTTACTACACACCAGGCGTTTTACAAATGTTAGCTCATTTAATAGTATCAACAAGTGTAAAAGTGTTGTACTTTAACATGACCATTGTTTACATCAGGAAATTTATACAGAGCAGCTCCGAATCTGCCCAAGGTCCCAAAACTATAAATCAGCAAAACATAAATTTGAATCCACATACCTGGCTTAAGAATTCATCATTTTTTAAGTTGTTTGAGAAATTTCCAAACTGCTTTTCACAGTGTCTGAACTACTGAACTACCATTTGACCCAAGCAATCCCATTACTGGGTGCCTACCCAAAGAAATATAAATCATTTTATAAAGACACATGCACTCGTATGTTCATCACAGCACTATTCACAATAGCAAAGATGAGGAATCAACCTAGATGCTCATCTTAACAGTCCATAACAGTCCATAACAGTGGACTGAGTATGTGAAAATATTATACATATACATGATAAATACTATGCAGCCATAAAGAAAATGAAATCATGGATTTTTTTTTTTTTTTTTTTTTTTGGTTTTTTTTTTTTTTTTTTTTTTTTGCAGCAATACAGATGTAGCTGGAACTCCTAACCCTAACAAATTGACACAGGAACAGAAAACCAAATACCACATGTTTTCACTTACAAGTGGGAGCTGAACATTGAGTGCACATGGACACAAATTTGGGAACAACAGACACCACGGCCTACTTGAGTGGGGCAGGTGGGAGGAGGTTGAGGGTCAAAAAACTACCTATTTTATACTATGCTCTCTTCCTGGGTGATAAAATCATTTGTATACCAAATCCCAGCGACCTGCAGTTTACCCACATAACAAACCTGCACATGTACCAACAAACCTAAAATAGAAGTTGAAAATAAAAGAATTAAATACTTCCTGAATTTAAAAGAGAAGAACTTAACCAGGTCAGTGCTGTTCTGTAGAGTTAGTGGGTAGAAATGAGACAAAGTAATAAGACTTTCCAGCCATATCCTCATTGTAAAAGGTTGCTCTGGCAGTGAAGTTGTTTTATCTATTCTTCTACTGGAATCTCTCTTTTCTTTCTACATAGAAATTATTTATATCCAATAAGGTGATTTTAATTAATTAGTTAGTACTTTAAGTTTCGTTTCAAAGTTTGTCCTAATCACTCAATCTAAGAACTCTTCCTAGGAAAGTGTTACACTTTGCAATTCTCAGGGCTTCATTAGCCTGAAGGCAAACATTTACTATCTGCTCTATATATTCACAGAGCAAGCCTGCCTAGCTATTCCACAGGAGTCCTTTACCACATTATCATAATGACAACTCCCAAAGCACATCATTTGAGGATAGCCACATACTTTATGCCACATAAAATATATTAAAATACAGTAATGCTATTATAATATTTTATCTATACTTCCATCTACTCCAATGCCCCTGCTTTGTTATTATTATATGTTAAAGGAGTCTTAAATAATATTTATGTATATTAAAATGCACAAATATTATATAATTACAATCAAGAGATTTTTAGTATATTCATAGAGTTGTGCAGCCATCATTACAAACTAATTTTAGAATATTTCCATAACCCCAAAAGAAACCCCCATAACCATTAACAGTCATGCTCCATTATCCCCCAAATCCTCCTTTCCTCAGGCTTGGACAAATGCCAATATACTTTTTGTCTATATGGATTTGCCTATTTTGTACATTTCATATAAATGAAATGGAATCGCATAACTTGTAATCTTTTGTGACTGGCTTCTCTCACTTAGCATAATTCTTGTTCATCTATGTTGCAGTATGTATTGGTATGTCATTCATTTTATTGCTGAATAATATTCCATTTTAAATAATACACATTGTGTTTATTAATTTACCCATTGATGGGCTATTGGATTGTTTGCACTTTTCACATTTATGAAAAGATTTTTGAATGTATATGTTTTTCATTTCTGTCGAGTATATGCCTAGGGATGGAATTGCTTAGACATATGGTAACTATATATTTAACATCTTCAGAAATTGCTATTTTCCAAAGTAGCTGCACCATTTTGCATTACTATCAGCAGTGTATGAATGTCTCAATCTCTTCATATTTTCACCAATATTTGTTCTAGTTTTTTCATTATAGCCATCCTAGTGGATGTGAAATGGTATCTCATTACTCTTTTGATTTGCATTTTAATGATGACTAATGAATTTTATCATCTTTTATGTACTTAATTACCATTTTCATGTATTCTTGGAAAAATATGTATTCAATTATTTTGTCTATTTAAGAAAATTGAGGCCAGGCACGGTGGCTCACGCCTTTTATCCCAGCACTTTGGGAGGCTGAGACGGGTGGATCACGAGGTCAGGAGATTGAGACCATCCTAGCTAACACGGTGAAACCCCGTCTCTACTAAAAAATACAAAAAATTAGCTGGGCGTGGTGGCGGGCGCCTGCAGTCTCAGCTCCTAGGGAGGCTGAGGCAGGAGAATAGCATGAACCCGGGAGGCAGAGCTTGCAGGCAGCCGAGATTGCGCCACTGCACTCCAGCCTGGGCGACAGAGTGAGACTTCTCAAAAGAAAAAAAAAAAAAAAATTGAGCTAAATGTCATGCCATTATTGAGTTGTAAAGCCTTCTTTATGTATTTTGGAGACTACGACCTTATCAGATATATAACTCAATATGATTTGCAATTTTTTTTCTCTTTACAATGGGGTCCTTTGCAAAAATTTTTAATCAAGTTTATTTATTTTTTCTTCAGTTGATAATTCTTTTTGGTGTCATTTCTAATAAATTACGGTTTAATCTAACATCATGAAGACAAAGACTCACCTTTGTATTTTCTTCTAAGAATGTTACACATTTTTGCTCTTTGAGATTTGTGAGTACTTCTGAGTAGGGATCGGTCTTAGTCTACCTTAAACAGGGTAGCTTATAAATAAGAGAATTTTTTTTCTCATCCTTCTGAAGGTTGGGATTACAAAATCAAGACAACAGCAATATCAGATTCTGGTGAGGACCGGTTTACTGGTTCAGATAAGGCATTTTTTCACTGTATTCTTACATGGCATAAGGTGCTAGTTAACTCTCCAGGGTCTCAGTCTAGACCCTAATTCCATTCATGAGGGCTCTGCCGTCATCTGCCTTAGAGGGGGACTACACCACTCCTCACTTTTGCATTTTGTGTTACATTTATTTCAGGGAATTTACTCTTTCTGATGCAATTGTAGTTAGAGTTTTTTTTTTTATTTCGTTTTCGAATTGTTCATTGCTAAGATATAGAGATACAATTCAATATTTTATATTTACCATATATACTGCAACCTCACTGAAATTATTGCTAGTCCTAATAATTCCTAATAACTCAATATAATGGGTTTTTTTAGATTTTGTATGTACAAGATCATGTTATCTACACTTACAAATAGTTTTACTTATTTCTTGCAAATATGTTTTTCTTGACTAATTTGCTCTGGCTAAAACTTCCAGTACAGTGTTGAATAGATGTGGTAAAAGTCAAAATCCTTCTGTTGTTCCTAATTTTGGATTCATTCTTTTACCATTTCATCATAGCTATAATGTTAGCTGTTGATTTTTAATATACGCTTGTTTTAGACTGAGTAATTCCCATTTATTGTTAAAGTGTTGAATGTTATTATCATAAAAGTGTATTGGAATTTGTGAACTATTTGTGTCTATAGAGATTATCATATAATTTTACCTTGTCTATTAATATGGTATATTATGTTTACTGACTTTCAGATGTTAAACCAAACTTATATTACTGAAACAAGTCTCACTTGTTCATCAAATATAATTCTTTATTTTGTTCCTATATTTGGTTTACTAGAAATTTTTAGAGTTTTGCATCTATAATCAAAGGGACATTAGTATGTAATTTTTTTGTAATTTCTTTGTCTTGTTTAATGCCAGGGAACATAGATATGTGAAGTATTCCCTCCTCTCCCATTGTTAGGAAGAGTTCATGAAGAACTGATATTAAGTCTCTAAGTTTTTGTTAGAATTCACTGTTGAAGGCATGTTTGCCTGGACTTTCTTTTTTCTTCTGTTTTAGAAGCATCCCATTTATTTTTTATGTTGTATTTGGTTTTCACTCATCTTAAAATTTTTACTAATTTCCCTTTGATTTCCTCCTTGTCTCATTTGTTATTTAGATATGTGTTGTTGAATGTCCATATATTTGTGAATTTTCCAAATTTCTCTAATGTTTTTGTAATTTAATTCTGCTGTGGTCAAAGAATATACTTTAATATTATTTCAGTCTTTTTAATTACATTGAATCTTGTTTCATGCCCTAACATAGTTTATTGTAGAGAATGTTCTATGTATACGTGAGAATAAATGCATTAGGTCGATGCTGTTTGAAGCATTATATATTGGTTAGTTAAAACTAATAAGCTTATAGTGTAATTTAAACCTATTTATTCCACTGTTGGCATTCTGTCTATTTCTACCCATTTTTAAGCAGGATATTAAAGTCTTTAACTAATGGCGTTGAGTTGACGATGTTTTCCTTATATTCCATCAGATTTTCTCCTACGTATAGCCATGTCAGTTCTCTTTTGGTTATGGCTTGCATAATCTTTTCCTTCATTATTTCACTTTTGTTCTGTTTGTGTGCATACACCTAAAGTATGCATGTTTTAAATGAAAGGCAGTCATGTTCATTGATAAAAAACAATACTATTACTGGATTTAAAAATCAACAGCTAGCCAAATAGTTTCTAAGGAAGAATACTGAAGTAATTGGGGCAGGCAGAAAAATACATATGAAAAAGTCTACCATCTGTGATATGTAAGGTTTCTACTTAATTAAAAATGAAAATTTTTCTCATGGATTTGCAGTACATTTCAATTATGATTATACAACTTTACCAGTGCTTTCAATTTTTTATTTTATTTTTTTACTTCTGAGGACTGTATTGTTTTGGTGTCAGGATAATACAATCCTCATAGATATGTTAAGTTCATTTTTCATAAGAAAATTTTGTAGATGAAATGATTATTGAAATTAGAGCTACCTGTATCATTTTGACCTGTTTTTGCGAAATGCAGAAGAAGGACTTTGGTTTCCTGTGGTGCTCAGGAAGTTTGGAATTATGGAGTTCTGGATTGTTCAGGAGTTAATAGCTCATATCTAACCATAACCAGTGTGTGCTTCACTTATAGGTATAAAGCCATCTTCCCTTTCAAGACTCACATCTCTAGGGACAGATAATTAACATTACTACAAGCTGTAAGTAAAATGTGAATCTCTGTGTTAATGTGTTTCTCTTCATAAAACCTTTCTCCTTACAACATTTGATAACTGACTTTAAGAATGTTATTGATGACTCATGCCTGTTTTTGGTACTGTGGGTGCTGTGGGGGTAGGGGAGATCTTAGGCCCTCTCTTCCATAACCTTCATCTTCTCATTACTACTTGACTTTTTATTTTTATTCTCCCAGACATGTATCCTTCTTACTACAAATCCCTTTCTTTGTGTCCAATCAAATCTTTAGAAAACATATACTGTTCTTATGAGTATACCAATAAGGGAGCCTGAGAAAATATAAGATACAGTTAAGTCAGTGTCTGCCCCTAAAAATATAGGAGCATGAAAGTGCACATTACCAACTACAAAGAGGTAGCTATCTAGTTCAATTTGGCAAGCTTTCCATTTTATTTTTACATACAGTTAAAACATTTATTTGAATTTTAAGATCCTATGGAAAGCATCCCACAGGTGAACATCCTACATGCTGCATTACTGGAAAAATCCCCCACCATCCTTTGGAAATCTTGTTGATGGATTATAAGTATATAAAATATTAATATAAACATAGAAACCCAGACTTACTAAAATCTTACATTCAACTTATTATTGGTAGCCTTCAGGGATAGGACAATTAAATTTAAACATTGACTATCCCAAAGAATATTGAATTGGTTACAGATACTCATTTACTTACAAACAATAACCACCTCTTCATCAAGGAGAATAGTGAAGGAACTTGAAGGAGAAAGTATTACCTAGGGTTATAGCAGAAACCTGGAACTTGGACCAGGTGTGTTATGAGGATAAGAATAAAGACAAGGCATCTCAGATCATAAAGGGGTTTCCTGATTGAAGTATAAAATAAAATAGCATGCTGGCAAACAAGTGGTCTAAACATAACCATTAAGCAATTCAACAAACATTTTCACTTTCTCTCAAATACATATGACAGTAGAAACTGTGAAATAAATTGACCCCAATGTGCAGTTGAGTATGAAACCCCGGGGATGATTCTGACCATTTGGGTGGAGACATTTATGCCTAGCAAAAGCTAGCCTAGGATACACTCCTCTAAGTATGAAAACTTTAATAAAATTAGAAAAAGAGAAAATAAAAGATTTGAGAAAGATAAACATTTTGTCTATCCATCAGTCCTACATTCATTTTTCTTTCTACACATCTTCACTTTTAAAGGTTTCTAGAAGAAAAGAACATTTTAAAATTACAAAAATAGTAACAAATTTTACTTTTATGGTTTCAGATTGATGGCTTCTCTAAATGTAGAATCTCAGAAGACACTTAACTTAGGCAGAGAAGCTTCTTTTATTTATCTTAAGTATACTAAGAATTAGAAAAGTGGATTGTTAACATAATAATCTTTCTCTCCTTATCACATTCACTTTCTAACTACTTTTTTCTCATTCCTAAAAAAAATACATTGTTGGTACTATAAGTTTAAGCCATGAGAATCCTTTTTAGCCTATTTCTAGTTTTAAGAAATCTTTACCTCTCATTTATTTACTCACTCATGTCATGCTCCCTCCCTCTATGGAATTCAAGTTCCATGAGTGCTGTTTGTCTGTTTTATTGACCCTTCTATTGCCAATCTCTAGAGCTATCTATACCTGACATAAATGTTGAGCTCATTAATTTTTAGTAGGTATGTTATTAGTTTCTCATAATGATATTGTGCAAATATTATACACAACCAACAAGACCAACAAGCACAATGTTAATATTAGAAAAAGAAAGAAAATGCTCCAAGTTTTTTAACTCTTAAAGCTCTAGTAAAAATATCATATTTGTGGAATTTTCCTTCAGAGTTTTATCTGATTGTAAAAAAAAAAAAAATCTATTTAGCTTTTACATGCTGATATGGTTAGGCTTTGTGCCCCCACTCGAATATCATCTTGAATTGTACTTCCCATAATTCCCACGTCATGGGAGGGGCCCAGTGGGAGGTAACTGAACAGTGAGGGTGGTTATCCCCATGCTGCTGTTCTCATGATAATGAGTGAGTTCTTACAAGATCTGACGGTTTTATAAGGGGCTTTTCCTCCTTTTACTCTATACTTCTCCTTGCTGCCACCAGGTGAAGTAGGATGTGTTTGCTTCCCCTCTGCCATAATTGTAAGTTTCCTGAGGCCTCCTCATCCATGCTGAACTGTGAGTCAATGAAAACTCATTCCTTTCTAAATTACACAGTCTCGAATATATCTTTATTAGTAGTGTAAGAACAAACTAATACAGTAAATTGGTACAGGTAGAGTGGAGTGCTGCTATAAGGATACCCAAAAATGTGGAAGCATCTTTGGAACTGGGTAACAGGCAGAGGTTGGAACAGTTTGGAGGGCTCCGAAGAAGACAGAAAAATGTGGTAAAGTTTGGAACCCCCTAGAGACTTGTTGAATGGCTTTGACCAAAATGCTGATAGTGATATGGAAAATGAAGTCCAAGCTGAGGTGGTCTCAGATGGAGATGAGAAACTTGCTGGGAACTAGAGTAAAGATGACTCTTGTTATGCAGAGACTGGCGGCATTTTGCCCCTGAGTTAGACATCTGTGGAACTTTGTATTTGACAGAGATGATTTAGGGTATATGGCAAAAAAAATATTCCTACATGGGAAAGTACTCAAGAGGAAGCAGAGCGTAAAAGTTTGGAAAATTTGCAGCCTGGTGATGTGACAGAAAAGAAAACCCTATTTTCTGGGGAGAAACTCAAGCTGTCTGCAGAAATTTGCATAAGTAATGAGGAGCCAAATGTTATTCACCAAGGCAATGGGGAAAATGTCTCCAGGGCATGTGAGAAACCTTGGAGGTAGCCCTACCCATCACAGGCCCAGAGGCCTAGGAGTGACAAATGGTTTTATGAGCCAGGTCAAGGGACTCCCTATTGTGTGCAGCCTCAGGACTTGGGGCCCTGCTTTCAAGTCACTCCAGCCATAGCTAAAAGGGGCCAAGGAACAGCTCAGGCTGTTGCTTCAGAGGGTATAAGCACCTGGCCTTGGCACTTTCCATGTGGTGTTGTGAAATGGCAGTTTCCACGTGGTGTTGAGCCTGTGAGTGCACAGAATTCATGAATGGAAGTTTGAGAACCTCTGCTTAGATTTCAGAGGGTGTATGGAAGAACCTGGATGTCCAGGCAGAAGTTTGCTGCAGGGATGGGGCCTTCATGGAGAACCTCTGCTAGGGCAGTGTGAAAGGGAAATGTGGGGTCAGAGTCACCACACAGAGTTACCACTGGGGCACTGCTTAGTGGAGCTATGAGAAGAGGGCCTCCATCCTCCAGAGTCCAGCATGGTAGATCCACTGACAGCTTGCATCATGCACCTGGAAAGGCCACAGACTTTCAACACCAGCCTGTGAAAGCAGCTGGGAGGGAAGCTGTACCCTGCAAAGCCACAGGGCTGGAGATGCCCAAGGCCACGGGAACCCACCTCTTGCATCAGTATGATCTGGATTTGAGACATGGAGTCAAAGGAGATCATTTTGGAACTTTAAGGTTTAATGATTGCTCTATTGGATTTCAGACTTACATGAGGCATTTAGCCCCTTTGTTTTGGCCAATTTCTCCCATTTGGAATGGGTGCATTTACCCATTGCCTATACCCCCATTATATCTAGAAAGTAACTAACTTGCTTTTGATTTTACAGGCTCATAGGCAGAAGTACTTGCCTTGTCTCAGATTGAGACTTTGGAGTTGGACTTTCGAGTTAATTCTGAAATGAGTTAAGACTTTGGGGAACTGTTGGAAGGGCATGATTGTGTTTGGAAATGTGGGGACATGAGATTTGGGAGGGACTAGGTGTGGAATGATATGGTTAGGCTTTCTCTCCCCACCCAAATCTCATCTTGAATTGTAGTTTCCATAATCCCCACATGTCATGGGAGGGACACAGTGGGAGGTAATTGAATCATGGGGGCATTTACCCCCATACTGCTGTTCTCATGATAATGAGTGAATTTACACAGGATCTGATGGCTTTATAAGGGGCTTCTCCTCTTTTTGCTCTGCACTTCTCCTTGCTACCACCATGTGAAGAAGGATGTGTTTGCTTCCCCTTCTGCCATGATTGTAAGTTTCCTGAGGCCTCCTCAGCTGTGCAGTGTGATGAGTCAATTAAATCTCTTTCCTGTATAAATTACCCAGTATGTCTTTATTAGTAGCATAATAATGGACTAATACACATGCTTGAATAATATGATTCCTTACTTTTTTCTTTCTTTGTGAAATGGCAAACCATCAAGGTGAAGTGGAGATTTAAGTATCACATACATGTGGCTGAGGGTATCTGCTAATCCTGAGATTTTAGAATTACCTTAATTTCTCAACAAATTTCCAGAGGAGCTTAGCCAATAAGTAATGGCCTAGAAGTAAATGCACATAATTTATTTTAAAATTGGGCCACTTTCATAAATAAGATGAGACACTTTTACTAAGCACACCAGGACAAAATTGTCATAAAGGATACTGTCCACGGTAAACTGAAATTTTTTTTTCACATTACCTAGATTGATGATGCTAAGATAGTTACTTTCAACTATCCAGAAGGGCTGAAAATATTGTAAGAAAAGAGTATTACAATATTTTGCAATATTACACAACACATACATACACACACACATACATACATACACACACACACATACATACACACACACACACACACACACTGTATATATATATTCACTAAAAAATGCTGAAAAAGCTGGGAGTTCCTCAGTATCCAAAAGGTCAGATTTAGGAAGATTTACTAAATGAAATATCAAACTATAAAATATAGATAACCAAACAAAAAACTGGAGATATCAGTACAGTTTGCAACCTACCCCAGAGCAAACAGCAGTAAGTGATAATGATAACTGCCTTATAAGCTTGTGAACATGGTAGGATTTTCTAAATGTTTGGTTTTGTGTCTGGATATATGCTTCTAATCCCAGAAGAGGGATTGGTTTGAATTAGGCTTCCTAAAGTAGCTCTGACTTCTATTTTTGCAATAATTGCGGTTTGCATCAAGTGACTACTCGTATATAACATATTTACTGTAATGCTCTGAAATCTGATACTTGTTTCTAATACAGAGTTGCAGTAATTATGCTTACATTTCTATTTTCGTTAAATATTTGAGAGTACATTTTAGAATGAGAAGAGTGGATAAAGCTTTTGTTTGATACTAACAGGAATCATGTGAATAACTTCAAGACCAGAAGGAAATAGTATTCCTGAGGACTGGGGACTCAGGTTACTTCTGGGGGAAGCCTTGCATAAAATATTAAATTGCCATGGCTCTAATATGGCAAGTTATAGAGAGTTATACAGAGACTGAGTTATAAAGAGACTGAGGCTAATGACAAGTTGTAGTCCTATAGTCATGCAACAAGGAGTACAGAGATTAGCTGAAAGATTGGTCATATAGGGATTGATTATGTTTGCATGCATCTGCAAGTGTTCTTCTGTGAATAGACTTAAGTAGGGGTTCAAATGTTTACAGATGTTTTCATGGATATTATTTTACCATTTTCATCTTTTTGCTCTTGTTTATATTTATTTCTAATTTAGGAGTGCCTACATTAAGTCTTTAAAATAGTTGTTTTATGATTTTATGTAGGTGTTGATATTAGAAACACAGTATGTACATAGAAACATTATTTTTAGATTATTTTGAAAAATATTGTACATCAAGAGAAAAATAATGGAAAATAATACTATGAGAAGACAGCCAAGATGTTATGTTTTATTATTACTACAGTAGGTTCCCATTGCTTGATACATTATTTAATATTTAAATATTATATTATCTAATTAAATACAATAGAAAAAAGCAATAAAAACAAAAAACATTAGAAAATTAATTTAGCTTAATATCATTGATTTTCAAATATACTTCTTAAGATCTTTTAATACAGTTTTGTTTTTAAACTTCAAAATAAAAGTTTAGTTGACCTATTATATAATAGGTGATATAAATAAATGTAATAGTTAAATTATATTTTATAAAATGTGTTTTTAAGCAATAATTCTGATAAGCATGTTTGTGATTATAGTAAAGAGATAAAATAAAAATATATTTTTCACAGAAATATATTTTACCTACCAACAAGTAATATTAAGCAACTGCAAAAGTCACAAAAGCAAAAACAAAGCACTAATTAATTTTAAAATTAAATATAAGAATGAATTACAAAATATTTAAATTGTATTTAAATATTTTGGAGTGTTTACACTCCACTGACCTGATTAAACTTCTAATTATACAGTATTGAATGAGTCTCTATAATGTTCACACATAAACAAACTCACACCCTTCTAAAACTTCAGTTACTAGAATTAAAAAAAAATCCTTGAGAAACTCACTTTTATATCCTTGAGAAACTCACAAAATAATTAAATTGTATTCTGTGAGGTCAGGTGAGAAAATTTGGAAGAACAGGGATCGAAACCCAGATGTTTTCAACTTATTATCACACTATCAGATTTGTTAGCTATCCTCTATACTTTTATGTATTAGAAATGGGCAATGTGTTCTATAACACAGTGGGAGTAATAATGAGGTTCTTTTATAGAATCTTATCAGCTGAAAATGCTGAAAAGCATTTAGGTATATATTTATATAAGGAGAGCATATATCTTACCTTGGAATTTATGCATCTCTTTATATCTACATATCTATATATTGATGTTTACCTATTTATATTTATGTTATTTAAACTTTTATAAATGATTAAATATAGTACATTTATATACTAATATTTTGATTTATTTTCACATTGGTTCTAGAAAATAACTCCTCTAATTATTTGACAGACGCTAGACATCAGGGACTGAATGTTTGGTGAGTTTTTTTGTTTGCATGTTTGAACAATATCTGACTCTCTGTAATCCAGAAATCAGTCTATCAACAGTTAGTGGCTATATAATATTCACTACAAAAGTAGTAAAAAAAATCAATGCTTTAGGAATATGATGACAATTATACAGATAATTTCAGACATCAGAACCTAGATGAATTTAAAAATTTGTTTCAGTCAAATGTTTGGTATTTGTAATATTTGGCATTTATTTTTATACATAAAGCATACTAACAAAATGATTTAAAAAATAAGAGAGCTGGCCAGGCGGGGTGGCTTACGCCTGTAATCCTAGCACTTTGGGAGGCTGAGGTGGGTGGATTGCCTAAGCTCAGGAGTTCGAGACCAGCCTGAGTGACACGGTGAAAATCCGTCTCCACTAAAATACAAAAAATTAGCCTGCTCTGACAGTTTACATCTGTAATCTCAGCTACTCGGGGGGCTAAGCCAGGAGAATTGCTACAACCTGGGAGGTGGAGGTTGCAGTGAGCCGAGATTGAGCCACTGCACTCCAGCCTGGGCAATAGAGCAAGACTCCGTTCTAAAAAAAAAAAAAAAAAAAAAAGAGAGAGAGAGAGAGAGACCCAAGCAGAACCAATGGCAAAAATGGATGAAATGGAAAAGATATTTCATTCATTCATTCATTCAATAGGTATGTGTTGGGAGACATTGCAACCACTGTGGTTTCATGGGGGTTGTATGTTAATCACCAAAGAAAAATTTCCATTGTCTTGGTGTATATATCTCGCCTATACTGGAGTTGGATTCGAGTTTCACTGGTTTTTTACAGAATTTAGAGTTGTGTTAATATGAGTAAAATGCCATACGAGTTCTGAATAAAAGTGAGTTTCTCAAGGATTTTTTTTTAATTCTAGTAACTGAAGTTTTAGAAGGGTGTGAGTTTGTTTATGTGTGAACATTATAGAGACTCATTCAATACTGTATAATTAGAAGTTTAATCAAGTCAGTGGAGTGTAAACCATTACACAGGAAGTACAGCTCCTGAGGCAATAGAATTCTTATGTAGAAATGTATACTTATTACCTTATTGAGAGTGTTTGGGTTTGCAGTTTACTAAAGTGTACAATAGCCAATGGCTTTTATATGTTATGTGCAACTTGTTTAGCCCATAAACTATACTACAGTGCATAATAAGACATTCAACTAGATACGGTTACTCATTCAAGTCTGTTATCGATTGAACTGTACATAAAATGACATTTGCAGGATAGTGTATCCTCTTATTTATTGCAAGGTTTCTTTGTTTATGTATCAGCACACAAAATTTAGTAATTAGCAATAGGTCTCAGTTCATTTAATGTGAATGAGCAAGATCTCAGCTCTTACTACATTCAATTATGGTGTAATAGCTCTCTTGACCTCCACCTAGGAACAAGGTTTTCATTCACACTGGGGAAAATGAAAATGGCAGTGGCTTCCTTTCTTTTCATAGAGATGCAAAATGTGTTTTACATCAATTTGTATTAATGAGTGAAGAAAATGTGAAATTACTTTTATTTATCAGAATCATACTGTAGTAAATTATTGCATAAACCTGCACTTTTGTGGTCTGAGCTACAAGTTGAAGTAAAGAATAATATTTTCACCTCTTCTTTTATGAATAGAAACTTCAAACATAAAATAAACATTTCAAATTGCTTTTCCTCTCAACATGCAGGAGGAGAAACAATTTTCTGAAGTTAATAACATTTCTGCAAAGGCTGTGGGGAAATCATGCAAAGCTAAACTGCATAGCATGGAAGGCTGCTAAACAAAAAACTTTTTGAAACTTCTATTACTTTTTTCTTTATTGTTTTATGAAGTTTAAAGTACTTTTAAAGAGTAATCACTTTGTAGAATATGGATTTCTCATACATCTTAGAGAAGAAGACATTTTAACTGTCATTCACTCTCCCATCAATTGCAGTCATGAAAGAAAAGTTTCTCAGGTATGTTTTTATTTTTTTGCTTTCCTAGAAATATATGTGATACTTTTACTTTTAAAGAATACCTTATTAGATGAAGAAAATATTATTTCAGTAGGTTATAAATTTTTAATAAAGACATTGGTTTTGCAAACTATTGTTTGATAGTTTCAAATATATGATTTGATATATGATTTTACATAATAGGATGGATAAAACCTTCTCTTTTTCCATGTTCAGCACTTTTAAAAAGGAAATAGCAACTTGTTAAAAAAATGTGATGTAGAATTTTAATATCTTGTGAACAACAAATTCATATGTTCTTGCTTTAATTTTTAATCTGTTTCCTATCTCACTATACTTCAACATATTTTTGCATACATAGTCCTTGCTAAATCCGTTAAGCCTCTCTTGACTGCCCAATCTCCTGCTATATTTCTGGGGTTTTATTCCTCCAACAACTTTCCTTGGTGCAGTTTCCTTTCATAACTCAACAACTATAATGCTAGCCTAATTTTATAGGTGTTTGTTAGGTTTTGGTCATTCCTTCAACCTACTATTTTTCCAGTTCTACCTAGTGACTTTTGTTTTCCAAGAGCTAGCTTATTAGGGATATAATGATAAAAACAGCAAAGGAAACAGCGATGAGAAAATCTACAAGGTCTTTGTCCTCACAAGCTAAGTGAAGAGAAAAAGTCATATATTAAAAACAATAAGTAGCTTGAGTACTTCCTATTAAAATAATAGTCCATATGTTATGAGTCCCAGTATCAACACACATGGACTGATGTTAGTAGGATTTTGGTTCACTTTCGCACATATATAACAAGATTTCTTTTCTTTTTTCTCTCTCTTTTTTCTTTTCTTTTCTTTTTCTTTTTCTTTTTTTTTTTTTTGAGAGAGTCTCACTGTGTTGCCCAGGCTGGAGTGCAGTGGCTCGATCTCTACTCACTGCAACCTCCACCTCCCAGGTTCAAGCAATTATCCTGCCTCAGCCTCCTAACTCCCTGTGATTATAGGAGACCGCCATCACGCCCAGCTAAGTTTTGTATTTTTAGTAGAGATGTGGTTCACCATGCAGGCCAGGTTGGTCTTGAACTCCTTACCTCAGGTGATCCACCCACCTCAGCCTCCCAAAGTGCTGGGATTACAGGCGTAAGCCACCGCACTGGGCCATGTAACCAGATTTCTTAACATATTTTACATGATACACCTACTAATACTTCATGTTTAGACTCAATGTTTGATAATGTTTTGTCTTTCTCTCTCTGTGTGTGTGTGTGTGTGTGTGTAATGTCCATTTGTTCCACACAGACTCATCCAAGCAATGTTGTACCAGAATTACTAGATCATTTCATGTCACAGTTTTATGTTAAGAATTGCAGAAAAAATGAATATTCAAATGAGCAATGAAGAATTATATATCTATTGTGCACCATGCATCTTCTTAGCACTTTACATAGATTAAATTATTTAATTTTTGTAAGAACCTATGAGTGAGGATCTAGGTTTAAGATTTGTTGTGTTAATTGTTATTGTTATCTTGGGTTTTTAGGAATTTGATAAAAAGTTCCAACAGAAATCCTTTAAGTAGTTTTCAACACATGGATGAGAGAAATGCCATGGACAAAATTTCAGGGAAACCTAATTGCAGTGGTCGCTGGCAAATATCGGTTTCTGCATTTCCTCCCTAGAAAGTCACAACAAATGAATATTTTTGTCATATAAAATATCATAATTATGTATCTGTACTATAGAACATATCTTTTAAACTATACTCAAATTCATGTTAACATCTTTCTTACTGGCAATTACTTAAACATTTGGTTTTCTCATCCATTGCATGTCAGACAAAATCTAATTACTAAGTGAGATTTAATGGTGCAAAACCATGTAAAGAGGCGCTGAGAAAAAAATGTGTTAAAATGGCTGATAGTACGTGAAAATCTAACTGCAACACAGTTCATCAGAAATAATAATTTGGTCATAAATTGATCATGATTGAAAAGTACTGCTATTTAAAATTTTTGTTATAAATAAAAATGTATTAGTGCAAGTGTATCATAGAAAGCAAGGATAAATATTCCTTTAATACTCAGTTCTTTGTGGAGCATTATTTCTATAGTTTCTTGAGAAGATACATAAAATTGTTGCATTTCAAGAGAGCAACATTGAAGATATGTAAAGGAATCATTCAAAAAAATAAAATAAATGTTGTTCAGAAAGTTTAATTTTTAAGAGAATGGAAGCAAGAAAAATTTGAACCAAAAATATGTAGAAAAATTAATTATGGAAAAGACTCTTCTGAACTGAATAAAGATGTACTCCTCTGTGTATGCATTGAAAACTCTCAAGTAATCTTTATTTTTATAGAATAATTATGATATTTTCTAGTTTGATATTTTCTACTAGAAAATGTGTTTTCACAACCTAAAGAGGTAGAATGGACATCCTCCAAGAATTTGATCTAGATGTTGCAATTGATGATGCCACATACACACCAACACCAACAAGGTATGAGACGAGTGTTATGTACATGATGAGGCTTTTCTAGGCAGAGTAGGGCAGGCGTTCCAAGCTGGCCTGAAAATGGCTTAAGAGCCTGGGGAAACGAGACTGCTATTGCGGGTTTTAATATGTTTAGGGGTGTGGGTAGGATTAAGATTCTTATGCACAGGAAAGAACTTTCATGGTTTGAATTTCCCATATAAGCCAAACGGGGTGGCTCCCAGGATTTTTTATCAGATTGCCCAGAGGTGGGGCGGAAAAGGAAAGAGGCACTAGTAAGGCTTAAAAGAAGTTAACAATCATCAAAAAATAGACTCAGGACCTTTATTACTATTTTTCTACCTAATGCAGAAATTAAAATTAGATAATTATGGAAATATTTTAGTGCTGTTATGTTATAAATTATCAGTCTCATCAATGAAAAGGCATTCTTAAGAAGTCAAATGAATAGTGAACAATTATATAAAGCCTACTATTAGCTAAGCATTGTTCTTAGCACTTTACATATACTGAATAATTTAATTTTCATAAGAATCTATGAGTTAGGAACTATTATTATCCATATTTTACCTAAGAGAAAAGTATAGAAAGTCTCAGTGAGATGTCCAGTGACACATTTCTAGCTGGTAATTGAGGAAGTAAAGATTTATACTCAGACAGATTGGTACCAGAATCTGTTCTTTAACAACATATACTGCCACCTGATGATGAGACTGTGTAAGTAACAAGATTAAAATTTGTTCTTTGCTGTTTCTATTTCCAAAAAGTTTTAAAATATTATGCTATGAATTTTAGTTTAGTTTCATATCTTAGAAAATTGCAATTTTTTATGTAGCTTTAATTTTTTCCATGTCTATGCTTCTATTACTGTATATATTCATGTTATGGTCATTTCAATAAAGACTACTACTATACTATGTATAATTTGTTTTTAAAAAGATGGAAGAGCTCTTATTGCATTTATTTAACAAATATTTACCCTGTAGTCACTATTCGTTAAATAAATGCAGTAGGAGCTCTTCCTGTCTAGTAAGAGTTTGGCTTTTAGTCAAAGCAATGATATAACTAACAATTTTTGCAGAAATTTAGAATATCTAAAAAACTCCCCAAAGACACCCCATATTTTATTCCTTTTAATTGATATATAATATTTGTACATATTTGTGGGGTACATGTGGTATTTTGTTAGATTCGTACAAAATGTGTAATAATCAAGTCAAGATATTTAGGGTATTCATCACCTAGAGTATTCATCATTTCTATGTGTTGGGAACATTTCAAGTCCTGTCTTCTAGCTATTTTGAAATGTACAATTCATTGCTGTTAACTATAGTCACCCTACTCTGCTAGCAAACATTAGAACTTATACCTTCCATCTAAGAATACATTTGTATGCACTAACCAAGCTCTCTTTAGCCCCCTACTCTGCCAACCATACAGCCTTTCTAGCCTCTGGTATCTATCATTCTACAGTCTACCTCCATGAGATCAATTTTTTTAACTCCAATTTATAGTGGAAAAAATCAGATATGAGATAGTGAAAACATGAGATATGAGATATTTCTGTGCCTGGCTTATTTCATTTAACATAATGTCCTCCATTTCCATCCATATTGTTGAAAATGACAAAGTTTCATTCTTTTTTGATGGCTGAATAATATTCCACTGTATATATTTACCATTTTCTTTAACCATTCACCCATTGGTGGACACAATTTGATTCCATAGCTTTGCTATTGCGATAGTACTGCAATAGACATGAGAGTGCAGGTATCCCTTTGTCATAATGATGCCTTTTCCTTTAGATAAATTAACATCTATTATTTTTGTTTCTGCACCAACTGATTTCATGTTGTTTCATCTATTTAAAAATCTTGACAGAAACCCACAAAGCTGTTTGCCCTCAAATATAAATATTATGATAACATTTAAATTCAATTGGCACTGTGGCTTGAATGAGTCATTTGATAGGACAAAACTTACCAAAAAGTATATAAACACGTAAGTAATAAATATGTGTAGTAGTAAAAATAAATCAATGGTGTAAAGGTAAGGCATTAAATGCAATGAATTAGTCTTAATTCAGAAGCTTTTATTTCTAATATGGTAAAAGATAATGGTTAAACATTTTAACTACCCAGGAAATCAAAATAAAGAATGCTTCAAGCATGTTTTCTTAGGGGAATGTTCTGAAACAGAAAATAAATCACTTTATAATTTCATTAATATGACTCCAAGTTATTGTTGCTCTCAAATATGCTGCACTCTAAAATGCAGCAAGCTATTAGATTTAGTTTCCACTTGCATTCTCTATGAGACCAGTTTCTACACGGTATTTCTGTTAGTAAGTGTGGTGATTCAGAAAAGCAAGCACTAAAATGTGGATATCATATATTTTATATTTCTATTGGTTATAGCCTTGGCTTTCGGAGAAGACCTTGTATGATCAATTTAGGAAAGTAAAACATTAAAAACAAACAAAATAAAAACCCATGTATTTTTAATGCCACAAATCTGATGATAGGTTTTAATGCATTAGTGTTTATAATTAAAGTAGGCTTAATTAAATACAAAGCATTTATGTCCAAATTGTAGTAAGTTAACCAAAAAATGTTTATGAAATACCTATTGTTCTAGTTATTGCCCTAGGCAGAGAGATTGAGCACAAATAAAATAACTCTTATATTCAAGAAGTCTTGTGGGCAAAGGAGACATTACAAATAATTACCAATAATTAAGCACTGCAAATTATATCTTTAAAAATTTTGATACAGTATGCTATATGAAAACATGTAACAAGAGGACTTAACTTGGTCTGATGGATATTGATGCATTTCCTGAGGATGCAACTTAACACCTATTATTTTGTTGAAATTAAATCATTTCCTTAGGCTAAAAAAAAGTAAGATGAATTGCAGCTTTTGTTATTCAATGAATTCTATACTCCTACCAGCTCTGGGTGAGCCAATAGTTCAATAAACATGTCATGTATTTCCTCATTAATGGGATTTGAAAAGATGTTGGATATTATGGAACTGAAAGCATGCCTGAAATTTCCTTCAGATTGACATTGATCTCTAAATGAATATTCTCTAAGCAAAGTTATTCATAAAGTTACAAAGTTACTTAATTGTAGATAGACATAGCCTGTTCTTGTGTTTTCTTTATTTATAAGATTATCAGGAAAGATTTATAAAACACTCACACTGAGACATACATGGTAATTACACAGTATAGCATATCCATGATCTCCCAGTCTAGAAATATCCATTGAGAAAGAGTAAAATTTGCTTGGGATGTGTTATTTTTCTTGAAACTAAAATGCCTTTTAGATATGGATTCTAACTGCACCTGGAGTTTGCAAGTCATCAGTTGATAATCTGTCCAAAAAGTGTACTCAGCATTAGAGGCTAAATATGATGCCCATTAGTAAATAGTTACTAAGAGGCCCATTAGTAAATCGTTTTTGAAAAATAGACATTTGCTTATCTTTAGTTGTTTTATTTGGTTTTAAATTTTTTCATGGGACAGAGTCTCATTATGTTGTCTAGGTTTGTCTCAAATGCCTCGGCTCAAGCAATCCTCTCGCCTCAGTCTCCCAAAGTACTGGGATTGCTGTCATGAACCAGCACACCTGGCCATCTTTTACTTTTTTTGTACCAAGTATTGTACTTTTATAGGCACTAGAAAATATTAGAGTAAATAAGCCTTCATGACTTCCTTGGAAGAGCTTGAGGCTTAATGTTTTCTGATTTTTATGGTAAAACTCGACTTCTTCTTTTGATATGGCAGTGAATCAACAGATTTCAGAAGTAACATTTCCACTATATTTTATTTCCATAAGTACAAATTTCTATAGTATTTTCTAATGGAGTTCATCCATAAGCAATAGCTAATCAGGTTGCTTCTACCTTTTAGTATATTTTTTTCATGGCTGAGCAATCAATGATTCATTAGCAAACTATGAAAAACTAAACTGGCTTAAAGCTAGACCAAAAACCAATTTTTAAAGAAAATTTTAAAACAAAGTTTTCTTCACATACTTATCATTTATGAAGTGCCTACTATGTATTAGCCACTGTATATGAGTTTTATTTAATACTTGCAATAACTCTGCAAGGAAAATATGATTGCCCAAATTAAACAAATAGAGAGACTGATTTCAGAAATGTTAAGCAACTTGCAAAATTTCACACAGCTAGTAATGTATGATGTGTGTTTGACTGCACAGTCTGTTACTTCTGTTGCTTCCATATCTCTAAAACTAATGTTCCTGCCTGTTTCAGAGAACAGTTTGTATGGTCTTCAGAAAAACTCTTTTTACTATTTTTTTAGAAGCAACTGAATATTTTGGAGTGAGTAATATAACATTGTTAGAAGTATTTGCTTGTACCAAGGAATGCCTGGAAACAAGGCATATTTTGTGAAACAAGTACCATTACCATACTACTTAGCTCACTGAAGTTGAAACCCTTAATCTATATTATAGTGGCTGGAAAGAGCTAATATAGTTTCAGAAGTGTATACGTGATTTTCACTGAGTCATTTATCTATTGCAGAAATATACTGATGTCCAAATGGGTTCTGGGAACTGCCAGTGACCCCCAAATTTTATCTTTCCAATGCCTGTGGGTTGCAGATTTTTTAATCCTGTTAGACCAATGCCGATAAGCAGCAGAAACTGAAACAAATGACGATTGATGGTTTGACTCAACCATACACATATAGTTCCCTCTATAACTGAAAGTTTAATAGTAATAACCTATTAGAGTTTTAAATTTATTGAGCTGAAGTCATGATCAAGAACTTTACTAAATTTTAATCTTTAGATGCTCGTTTTGTGGTGTCCTTGCACCACTTTAATAAGAAACTGTATTATATTGACAAAAATCTTTCTATTTTGTTAAATTATCCATAGATTTTTATTTACTATGTATCAAGTCACTGCCACATTCTCTAAATTCTATTTTTTTTAACTAAATGTCCTTGGAGGTTACTTTCATCACTGATATTTTAAATTTCTGTATTTTTTATTATTTTGCAAGTTTTTATAACTGTATATAAATTTTAGTTTTGTATAAAACTTTTTTGTAACTGTATTTATTTATCTGAGTAAATGATAAATAAGAATAATCTCTCTATTTTAGAAATATTAAATATGGCACTAGTGGATATTCTATTTAATTTAACAAATACATATTTGATGTCTACTATAAGTCAGGAATTCTGCTTGGCGCAGAGGGGAGACTGTTACAAACAAGTCAGATGAGATCTTAGTCTTCACATAGCTTATGTTTTAGTAAGGACGGATAGAAAAAAAACCCAACAAAATAATAACTCATTGTAATGTGTGCTATTGAGGAAATAAATAGGGCCCAGAGAGTGAACACAATGGAGCAGAGTGTCCTACTGCATTTAAGAGCTCACACCATAAATTAAGTGAAACAGGTGCTTCTTTGCTGAATGCACAGAAGACCATGCCTTGCTGCTCCATGAAAAATTTTATCTTCAAGTTTCTTCAGCCACTGAATATAGTTCTTTTTCTGATGCTCATTAGGTTTTATTTTTTTCCAGCAGTTATACTGAAAATATTACTTTTTTCAGTACTGAGAAAAGGCAAAAAAAAAAACAAAACTATTTTTTTCTGCATAAGTATTGCTCACACTTTAAGAGATGAGGGTTATATTTTTGAATAAATGCTTATTTGGAAGTCAAGAATACTAATTGCTATTCTTGGACCTGGCCTTTTAAGATACTGATTTTTGAACAAGTTATTGAAGCTCCCTAGCTTTGTCTGAATTTATTATTGATATTTCTATAAGATTAGTTACTGTTTCCATTTAATAAGAGGAACTGTATAATTATATTCATTATATTTTAACTGTGAAACATGCCATCAATGATAGAAACTGGACTTCAGGAGTTAAAGTTACCCTTAAAAAATTCACATTACCTGTAAGGCTTGTTTCTTGCAACTTATTCTAGCCTCGTCTATTATTTATAAAGGTTGGCTAAACGTGCCTCCTGACTAAGAGTAAGCAGTCCTAATAAGGCTAGTTCATAATAATTAATTATTAATATTATTAATAAAATGAAGAAGCTGGTTTGGTTTGGAGGGGCGGTAAGTTTCAGTGGTTTCAACTGATAGTCTTTTGTTGTATTTGTTGATTATGAGGTTGTAACATGCAAATATACTCTGACCTTCTCCAACTTTGCCCTTAGGACCCTCCCATTTTCTTCACTTTCCTCTCATTGACTTGACTAAGCACCCTGTGACCATCAGATTTTAGCTCTGAGTCTGCTCGTCTAAACATTTCATAGAGTTGCTGCTTGCTCTAGAATTCTGTGAACTGTATTTTGTAGACATCTTTTTTAATTAGCTTACCATTAATTTCTGCCAATGGAATGCAGAGAGGTAAACTGGAGGTGAGGGGAAGGGAACAAAAGTTTCTCTTTCAGCGTTTAGTTTCTGACAGTGTCCCTCATCAAAAGAGAACAGCCAACTCCAGCTCCACCCTCCAGACTCTTCGGAGTTTCTTTGCTTTTGGCAGTTAGAATTACAGCTATTTACACCCCCTCCTCAGAGTTCTTTATGTGAAACTCATGATACTTTCACCACAAACCCTCTCCCTCTAGGTTCAAGCACTTTCCCTACACGATACCTTCTCCAAGCTCCTAGGTTCTGTACAACCGACTCTTCTTTTTGACATCACCAATCCTAGAGGTGGTGGCCTCTTCCTGCAGTTATTAATCTTTGCATAACCTCAGCATCTCCTTTATGTTTTTGGCTTTCTACTACCTGTATAAACAATTTTCAAGGTTAACTCATTTTCTTTTTTAAATACCTAATATTTCTGCTGTTTTTAAAATTAAATTTGGCCTGACAAGGACATGTTTTTATGTCATGTTTTACTCAGCATGAGATCTTGATTAACATTTACCTGACTCAGATTAGTCCAAAGTGCACTAAAGCAAAAGTTATCTAATTTTTAACTAAAGATTTACACTGTTTTAATTTAAATAAATATTTAATTTCAAATTTAAGAGAAACATGGAATACATGGTAACCAATTAAGATGTATTTTTTCACATTAGAAACAAAATAATTACATTCTTGAAAATCAGAAAAGGGCCCCACCTCCGGGTCAGAATCATCAAATTCTTATTTGAAACAAAGACATAGGAGCTGTAAGAATTCAGCATTGACCTGATTACTGTCCACTTTTACTGACAGGCTCCAGGATAGTTTTTAATCATCTCTCTTGAGTTCTCCAGCCCACTGAGCCAATTCCTTCTCACTACACCACAGAGTTTATAGAAGCCCATTAGCCACCTGAGAAGCTCACTTAGGACTTTTTCTGAAAGATCCACACTTGAATAATTTCTGTTAATATTTCTGAAATTTCTGGATTTAAGAATGAATGAACATTTGAGAAACTTGCAAACAGAAAAAAATAGTTGGGAAGAAAGAGAAGTCTGGCATTTCCTTTCTGCAATCCGTGCATCTGGAAGCTTTATATTACTAAGGACAGAACCAAAACTTAAGCGTGATAAACCCTGTCAATATGTGTTTCATGAGTAAAGATGAAAAGCCATTTATAAACCTTCAAAAACTTAAAATGTATGCTGCCCATACACCTTCTCTAAAAAAGAATACTTGAGGAAATATTCCAGCCTACAGAAAACTGAACCAGAATAAAGTTGAGACAGGAGGTCACAAACACTGAATGCGGCTTGAGGATGACTAGGACATAAGTTTATGTTTGGAAACATGTTTCTTTAACTTTGCTAGGCATTAAGAGTAATAGTAAAGACTATGTAACTTGATAAGAATGTAAGTAAGTAGGCTGGGCACCGTGGCTTACGCCTGTAATCCCAGCACTTTGGGAGGCCGAGACGGGCGGATCACGAGGTCAGAAGATCGAGACCACATGAAACCCCGTCTCTACTAAAAATAAAAAATAAAAAAAAAATTAGCCGGGCATGGTGGCGGGCGCCTGTAGTCCCAGCTACTCGGGAGGCTGAGGCAGGAGAATGGCGTGAACCCAGGAGGTGGAGCTTGCAGTGAGCCGAGATCGCGCCACCGCACTCCAGCCTGGGCAACAGAGTGAGACTCCGTCTCAAAAAAAGAAAAAAAAAAAGAATGTAAGTAGGTGAATATAGCTCTATACTGCATTTATTTCTTATTGAGGCAAACTTAAGTTTAATGGTGTTTTAGCCACATTTTGGAGGGAAATATCTACAAGTCAGAGGCAGACTATAAAGCTAAGGCTTGTTATTTTTAATCTCTCAACTAGCATAGAGAGAAAACTGATACTGTCACTCAAGCAAGAAGTCTGCCATTTTTTCAGGCACTGTCATACAGGCCCAACATCCAGATTTTGAACCTGAATCTGTAAGTACTTAGGAGCGTCCCCTTAACCACATTTGTGTTTCAGGATAAAAATATTCATTTTATGCCTTCTTAGGAGCTATGGGCCACAATTAGCCCATAGCAATTTCTTGATACAAATATTAAATAGGAGAAATGAGTAATCAATAAGGCCTTTCGATTCAATATTAAAATACTATACTGTGACATGTTGTAACAAGCTGGTTAGCAGCGCAGATGATAAAGAAGTATTTTATCTATTCAAATTCCAGGTCTACCTCATACCACCTGAGTTATCTCGGCAATCTACTATAGCTCTCTTCTCTTTATTTCCTTATATTTAAAGAAATTGTTTAATGATAGTTTCTAGCCTATAGAGTTATTGCAAGGATTAACTGAGGTATTGTACTCTCTTTATCAGGGGCTTAAAAGGTATTCTAAATGATAGCAAATATTAAAGTTTGACATTATTTTTATGTCTCTATTTGATACCTATATAATTGTTATATCTCTTTATATTATATATGTTTTACAGCTCTATAATGTATCTAAGTTTTTACATATAATGTATGCAAATAATTTTATATCTCTATAATGTAATTTGTAATGTTCAAAGAAATTTTCAAAGAAAGCAAAATAGGAATGGCACAATATTAGCAATAATAATAGAAATAAATTTTAGTATGGTGGCAGATAAGTTATAAAATGCTAAATATGTTTTCTTTTTGTATAGTAGTAGCTATAAGCATATGTATAGTTATGTCTTCATAGTTTGATGTTGATATAAAAATATTTGTTGCTATAACCACTAGTGGAATAAAAATAAATAAATAAAACATTCAGCTCATTAGACAAAAAGAAAATAAGAAATATGTGAACATATATTCACTCTATAAAGATGAACATTTCTCTCAAATGTATAAAATATAATCAATAATTGATTAACAATTGGCCACACAAACACACCCTCACACATACACACGCACACAAACACACCTTTGTTTACTCTAAGTAGAAATCTAATTGCGTTAATCCAACGTCAATGTGATAAAACAGTATTAGTAAAGCAAAATGAAAATTAGGTTTATAGGTGTTTCTATAAAGCAAAATAAACTCTAGATAAAGAAAGAAATGAAAGTATAAAATGCTGATTATTTACAGACTCTTCTTGTAACAAAAATCTAAAGAATGTAGGTTAAGCATTAGTCTAAGAAGCCTTCATAACTTTAAGTTATTCGAATACAAATGAATGAAACTTTCATCTCAAGAAGTTTGGGGAAAAAATAGAAAAATAGAAGGAAGGAATAATTGATTATTTTAGCAGGGAAAATGACTACCTTAGGAAAATACCAGTAAAAATACTATATATTGGATTTGTATATTTTCTTTAAGAATTTAGGGTAAAGCACCCAGAATCTTGGTTACACAGATGAAAAACAAAGAGAGAAAGCATAAATTATGGCATTACAAATAATAAAGATAATGAAACTACAGCTTCAAAGAGAATGCATCATGTAAAGCAGGTTATTATAATTTTACATAAATGTTTTTGATAATAATAATAAACCTCAACTGGAAATTACTAAAGTTACATAGCAAGATGAGGGAACACAGACTAATTTCCATGAATAAATTAAAATAATTATCAAAGGTATACATTTAAAAAACTGTAGTGGTCTCACAAATAAATTTTAGCAAACTGCAAGAAGTATTTTATAGAATATAAATATACAGAATAGTTATAAATTAAATTTATGAAATAAACATATAATTCACAGAGTTAGGAATAGGCTTGACCTATTATTTTCAACCAAACTGATAAAGATTCCAAACCAAGAGGAAAAATATTATAGATCCCTATTGTAAATGTAAGTTGAGAGATCTCAAAAGTAATAGTTACGCAATCACATGGAGTAACAAAAATAGACAATGGCCAATTAAATTTCAACATAGGAATAGAAGGATGATTCAACATTAAGAGTTTTATTCACATAGATCACTGCATTAATGCATTATTCTAAAATGTATAATAATCTCAGTAAGTACTATAATACATTAGTTATATAAATAGTCTTTTCTGTTCTGAACAAAAGACAACATTCTTAAATTATGCCTTAAGCATATTATCCATATTAAAATTAAAGGTATAATTCACTTCCTAAGAGTAAACACCATATTAAGAAATTGCAAACAATTCTCAGTGAAATTAAAAACAAAACAGGTTTTCTAACTATTTAAATTTATTTTCAGATTTTATCCAGTGCAATAAGGCAAGAAAAGAGAAAGTGCTGAATAGCATGTGTACAAAAAAATTACATACAAATTTGGATGATGCTAGTAAAAGATCTGTTATACTTACATTCGGCTTGGTCTTCAATTCATCTTGGAAATGTTTCACATAACCCAGTAATCTTTTGTCACATTCTGCTGAGGAGATAATGCTAATCTTTTGTGTGCTCCTTAAACTCCCCTGTCATCACCTTCAAGAAACAAAATCACTATATTCTATCAGAAAAGAAAATATAATTATGTGGAAACTACTTCAACTGATTACCTTTTTACATAATTTGCTTTTATCTAAGATTATCCTTTTCACCTTTTCCCCCAACATAGTGGAAGAAATCTCATTTTTAATTCAATGTTAATAAGTTTCTGAAATAGGGATTCAGATAGTTGTATTAAGATGAAAAACTAAAACTAAATATGTTTATACACCACACTTAGAGAATATGATTGATAGAGCAAGGATACAAGAGGTAGCTGGAGAAGATGAAATAAAATCAAGAGAAGGTTCTATGAAAATTCTTTCCTGGTAGCCCCCAAACTAGAATTAGAAACTTCACTACCATTCTCCCATAGTACCCTATGCCTTTTTTTAATCATATGGGTGGTTATTTTTATATTATAATATCGTGTTATGTTTCTTGTTCAGTATTTTAAAATTTCCCTAAAAGATCATCCTATGCTAATAGATTCATTCATTATTTTATTTATATAAATTCATATATTTACTCTACCCTTACCGTGTATTATGCACTGTATTGAAAGGTGGAGATTTGATGGTAGGAAACAAAATAAATGACCTCATTCAATAAGTCTGCATTTCTCATAAAAAAAAAAGAGTGAAGTTAGTCAATTGCTTACATGAATAAATGTAAAGTTCTAGGCAGATTGAAGAGGAAATAAACAAAGTATGTAATGTTGAAAGTGCTATGGTCTGAATGTTTGTGTTTCTTCAAATGTGTAAGTTGAATCTATCAATATGATACTAGGAGGTGTGTCCTTTGGGAAGAAGATGATTAGATCACTAGGTTAGAACCCTTGTGAAAGAGATTAGTGCCTTTATAAAAAAGATTTCAGAGAGCCACCTGGTCTCTTTTTATCATGTAAGGACACAGGGAAAAAGCACCACCTATGAACAAGGAAACAAGCCCTCAACAGACAGTGGATTCATTGGTGCCTTCATTTTGGACTTCACAGCCTTTAGAACTGTGACAAATAAGTTTCCGTTGTTTATAAGCCATCCAATCTATGGTATTGTGTTATAGCAACCTAAACTCACTTAAAAGACAAGAAATTATAATGGAAATATCTGTATTCAGTCCTGGAGGGTAGGAAATATAACTCTAAAATGATATATGAAGTGAGATCTTAAGAACTACTAGGATTTAATTGGGCATTCATAATAGGTAATCATAAAAGGTACTCATGGCTGCCAAATAAGTATTTGTTAAATTTTCTATTGTAAGTGGAAAATCACATAGGATCCTATGTGATTGCTTGGCTCTTATTTACAACACTAAAGATATAATAAAAATCATGTAATTAAATAATTCCCAAATTAACCATCTAATTATCAGTCTGTGGTCTATATAAACTAATCAATACTACTTTTTCCACTGGGCACTCATATTACTCCTATTCAGGTAGTTACAAAGAGAATCACAGCACAGACAACAGGTAGTCAATAAACATTAAATAAATTCATGAATTAAGAAAATATATATAGTATATTCTTAAAATAATTAAATATAATTACTTTAACAAAAATAAAGGGACATAAAGAAATTCAGAACCCTGAACAGCCTTCCAATTGTGATGCACACTGGATTCTTCCTTTATCACCTGTAAGCTACAGGCAAGGCCCAGTTAGTACTATTTCTCATACTAATATAAAGCTCACATCATATCTCTCACTTGTCTACTTGGCTTGCACAGTTTCTAGAGTGAGGAGACCAATATGGTCTTTGGAATCAGCAGGCTCCCCTCCTTGGAACAGAGGAATTAAATATCAACCAAAAACCTATAAAATGATTTGTTAAGAAATCTGTGTGTGTGTGTTTATTTATTTAATATCATCAAAATCTTAAAGAGATATCTGGCATCTCTGAGATATAAAATACAAGAGGGAGAGAGCTTACTGTTTACAAACATACATTAACTTTATGCTTAAACTCAACATATACTACAGTGTAGTGAGTAATGGAATGTCACAGCGGATCCAATTTAGATGATATAAAGCCTCTTTACTAATTAGTCATAGCAGTATTCCTTCCTACCTCCCCCTGAACATTTATTCAAATATTCTTCAGAGAGTAGAAGCAAACTGTGATACAGTGGAAGCCGATATAGAAGGAACAAACTTATTCACACTTTACTATTCCATTAGGTCTTTAAACACAGCTGATGAGGTATTTGGTAATTTCCACTTAACAATGGCAAACAAAATAAGCAGCTGCACCTCAGATCTCATTAGCACCAGTATTCTCAGTACATAGTGACAGAAAAAGCATCATGTTACCTTCAAATTCATTTTTTTGTCGGTTAAAATTCATGCCTCTAATCCCCTTACTGGATCACTGCTTGTTGAAAAGTGGCATCATTTACAATCCTGACAGCAAGGGATTGGGGTGCCAGGAACTGCAAATGTGTTGTCATCTGACTTCAGCAATGGGTTAGGAATCCAAAGAATAGTGCAACATATTTTCGACAAGGAAAAGTCCCTTAAAAAGAAAAAAGCAAAACAACAGCAGCACAGATTAGAATGGAAGTGAAACTTGTTTAAGGCCTCTGATGAAGAGCTTTTCATCTATCCTTTCCTATTTTACCTTTCTTGTTTATTTCACCAAATAATATTTTAACTGCTTTCTCCCTCTTCATTCCAACAACTATTTTTGCTAAATCCATCCATCCACAATAGAAGCCTTCAAATAAAGATTCATTATTAATTTTTGCCTGAATTTAGTACTTTCCAAGTGCTTATTAATCTAAAGATATATATTTTTTTACATATGGTGATTATCTAAGAAAAAATTGTCAAGGGCTTTGAAATCCAAACCTGCCATCTCCTCCAACGCTACACATAGATAAAATCAATGTGTTAATTAATAGATTCTTTAAAATATAAGTAGAAATATGAATTCTATACCTTATTCCCTATATGTATAAAGATGAGAAAGGTATTCAAAATTTCTACCTCTCCTCAACTTTCTTCAGAATTATTCTTCTCTATTTACACTAATTAGATGAGGAGAAAGAATAATTAATTGATTTTTCAGCTTCCTGGACATTGACAGGCCCAGCTTCCGAGTAGGTACAGACATTGTGGCCCAGCCAATTTACATTCTCTATAGACTCCTGTCCTTCCACAGATTTGGATGGATGGTTATAAGATTCGGGATCTGTCTTGGGTGGGAGAAAAGTGCACGTGTTCCCACCTACTTAATCAGAGTTTCCTACATTGGAGATTTTGGCTTTGCTTTTTTTATTTTTTTATTTGTTGTTATTGTATTTTAAGTGAATAATTGTGTATGGAACAGTGGTGGTGATATGAGTCAGAATTCAGGTATGTCTGCATCTATTAGCCAAATATAAAGGACCATCCCTGACATCTTGGATTAGCTTCTACTCTGGCAGACTCTTTTAAAACATTGATAAAACTAAGTCTATAAACTAAGGCATGCAAAATAATATTACAAACCCAACTTGGTGTTTAAAATTTAGAATTACCCTTACTACTGGGTTGAGAATATTTAATTCCTACCAACATAAATATTTTCTAGCATTACAGTGGAGATACAAATTCTAATACTATATAAGACAACAAGGTGTTTTGAGGAGGATGGGGGAACCATTGGTCCTTAGCTATACATTGAGGTTTCATACTCTTATTCTTCCACCTACATTACCATTGGTATCTCCTGGGCAGATCTTTCTTGTCTAGTAAGTCTCTTTGGTGTTTCTTTTCTATACATGAGAGCTACTTTCATATACATATTGGGGCTTAAATCCAAGGCTTTTAAAAGCTCAACTTGCCCTGAATTACTGGGACAGATGTTCCTTTTCTGGGACCCTACCATACAGAGCCTCTTTCTCAAATCAGCCTCTGATTTCATACATTTCTCCACCTCATAACCTGTTGCAAGCCCAAGGAATTATTTGTTAGCCTGGAACAGAATTGTCTCTTACTCATAAAATGCCATTTCCTCCATGCATTTTATTTATGTCCTTAATCTTTGTTGACTCCCTAAATATTTAGGTATATGTAAACCTCTTACATTCTTTTTCTAAAGGCAATTTATATGGAAACTCTTATTTCTTGAATTAAAGGTGGGATGTTATGGGAGAGAAAAGAGGGGAAAAACAAAGAGAGAAGAAAAATAGTTGATGTTTAAGAAACACCTGGCTATGCTCTGCCTGTTAGATGGCCAGCTATAATTCAAGCAATAGTCACCAGTCACTGAATGATGAAAAAACTAATCATTGGGTGAATGGGAAGTCAGTACAATGTTTGCTTATTTTGAAAAAAAGGAAAAACTTTGCATATTATTTTTTTTCTAAGTTTGTAGCATTTCTAGTTGTCACTGAACTCAAAATATTATTTCTTTGCTATTCTTGCCTAGCTTTCTGTTAGAGTGATTTAACTTGGAATTTGTGAACAAAAATTAGGTAATTCATGAATTAGAGAGGAAAATATTAGTTATATCTATATTTTTACTAACATTTAACTGAAATCAATATTCTCTCACACTATGAATATCAATAACAGACTACAGTGATATTAATAAATATGAATTTGTAACCTACATAAATTACAGTTATATTCATATACTATTACATTGATGTAAAAAACCTTAAAATATGTTTTCACTTATTATTATAAAATTTCAGTAAGTTCCAGAACTATGACTAGATACTGTTTTTCATTACATTGGTAAAGAACCACATATATTATTCTGTCTCCCTGAATTTTGGGTTTAAATGTCTTGGTAACTAAATTTCATTATAACTGATTTCCTTTGTAATTGCATGAAATTTATTTTTTTCATTTAAAAACATTACTTGAAGAAGGACTGCATAATCTTTACCAGACAGCCAGAGGACAATCTGACACACACAGATGTTATGAGCACCACATGTGGCTAAAGTTTCTGACAAAGCTAGAAATATTTCTATATCACCCACATCACTAGCAGAGCAAGATTATGACCGCTCCACTAAACACTCTGGGAAGTTGGTTTTAATTAATGAATAGATGCTTTTTGACCCTGTGAAATTTGTTCATTTGTAAACATGACTAAACAAAAGAAGCAATAGTGTAATGCCTACTTATATTTATTTTTACCAAAATTAAGAAATAAATTAAGCTTTACTAATCTTCAATGAATGGAGAAAAGCTGGTGCTTTCACTAGATCCACATCTCTCTGGCAGTCACTTGTCACTTACAATGTGGAAGTATTTCCTAAGGAAGTTTGAGTAATTTTTAAAGGTTAATGATGGTGGATTCATTATTTTTTTCACTAGCAGAAATTTCAACAACTGTATTTTGTATAAGATTTCTCTAGTATGGCTAAATATTATTTGGAAATAATTAAATAGTAAATTCTACAATAATTGGTAATGTAATGGGATTGAGTTTAAAAAGGAGTCACTCATTTTTCTTTGCAAAGAGATAAGTACATGACTCAAATTTGATAAACTTTTCTGTGATGTCAGTAGTTTGCTACCAAGCAGATATATTCAAAAATAGTAAAGCCACTTAATCTGTCATTTCAACAAAGGTTGCATTTTAATACCAAGGGGTAAAATGATTGCTTTTCTAAGGGAAGTTTTCGTATAGAGAGAAGTTTAAAAGAAAATGGTTGAAGATTTGTTCGTATTTATGTGACTTTGTTGCCACAATGTCTCCTATATTACAGTTTTAAAACGCTGAAACAATATTTAGAAGCTACACAGCTTCTAATTAAAATATTTTTAATTTGTAACTTTTGGTAAAAATATAAATATGCAACATCTTAGTTTGAAAGAACTGTCCAGTATCAGGGAAATGAAAATTTACTCTCTGTAGTTCAAAAAAAATCTATGTAATTGGAATATGAGATCAAAATTTATAATAGTTTAATAACTGCTATCGATTATGCATTTTTTCATTTTTATATATGGATTTTTGTTATTCTATCATAGTCATTAATTACAAATATTATACAAAAATAAACAACTATGCACAATATTTCTAAATTGATGTATTACCAATAGGTAAACTCAAATTTTCAAAAATTGTGAGGTAATCAAAGACCTTCTCTCAACAGAAATATTAATATTCACTTTAGTGAAACCAAATGTTTTGTACCATTAAAACATAATTAATGATTTTATATCATATATTTAACCCCTTTAACTTTTTATGTTTAATGTAATTCCGTATACCCCTATTATATTAGTTTGGTGGTATATATATGTACAGCTTCAATAAGTTAACATACATTCAATGAGTAAACATACATTGAGATTTAAAATTTAAAATATTTTCATGAATATAGTGCATAATCCAGAAATCTGACACATCACTGGAATAAACATGTAAGAATTTCCACAAATAATATTTATTTAATATTCTGTGATAGAATATTTTTAAAAATTCATTTACTGTTACATTGACTGATTTCGTTTACATACCCTAAGTGGTCATTTGGAAACCATTTCCTCCTGAAAGTCACTTAAAAATGGCTTTTATGGCTGGATGCAGTGGTTCATGCCAGTAATCCCAACACTTCGGGAGGCCGAGGGAGGTGGGAGGACAACTTGAGATTAGGAGTTAGAGACCAGCCTGATCAACATGGTGAAACCCTGTCTCTACTAAACACACAAAAATTAGCCAGGCATGGTGGTGAGTGCCTGTAATCCCAGCTACTTGGGTGGCTGAGGCAGGAGAATCACTTGAACCCAGGAGGCGGATCTTCAAGTGAATCAAGATCTGAGATTGAGCCACTGCACTCCAGCCTGGGTGACAGAGAAAGACTCTGTCTCAAAAAAAAAAAAAAAAAAAAAATTTTTACTAGCAAGGCTATTTGTTTTATGTTTCAAATATTTCATGAGTTCTTGTCATTATGGGGATATTTTGCATATTTTGCACGGTCTGTGTTACATGCCACGGAGGTTCTCTTGTATATAAGTGTGATCTCCTAAGTGGCTATTTTAGCTACCCATGGAGATTTTTACTAACTTTAGTGATTCTGTCTCATCCCATCACCACAATTAATGTCTTAGGTCTGGCTATTAAGATCTTGGGCCCAGATTACTGCCAGAATGTTCTAACCATTGTCAATATCCATCATTGTAGGCATTGAATGGTGCTCCCAGAATATTTTCAACCAGTAACTCCATACTTAAACCTCTTCAACGACTTTTCCTCACCTTCAAAATAAAATCCCACCTCATTAGCCTGAGACAAAGCTCCCTCATGGCAAGGCTCTGGTCCCCGAGCCTCTGTTGGACCTTCTGCACTCCCACGTGTGCCACATTGTCACCACATTGTTGCGCACGCAGTTTCCTCTGCTGCCAACCTCATTTTCCATCCAAATGACATCTAGTGGCTTCTTTCTGAATCTAGAATCTTATCTTCTTACACATCTGACAGTCATTCCTCCTCTGTTTCATTTCATTTGGTTAAGCTCATCTCATTTATTGTATTTTAAAATAAGTTCTATTGTTGGCAGGAACACCTAGACAAGATGTTTGTCTAGAAATCCCGAAATGGGTAAATTCCCTGAATTCACCCACAGAAATGGAATGTTGAATGTCTTTGTGAAATTAGCTGAAAGAATGGTTTTATTTTCACTCTCCATTAGACTAGCCATTGAAGATACAGAAGAAAAAAGTACCTAAAAACAAATGGAAGGATATGCTATGTATATTGATACTGATTGAAGTACGTGCATGTATTTTTAATATCTGAAGATTTCCCTTTTATGTTTTTAAAATAAAGATAATTTACTCTTTTCTCTTTACTCAAGAATGAATATTCTTATTTTTAACTATCAGGAGAAATGAGTCAACCTTATTTAATGAAATAAGTACTCCAAAAACAGATAAAATCCATTCCAAGATAAAATTAATAAGCAATAGAAAAAGTAGAAAATGTTCTTCATTTAAGAAAATCAATCTATACTCTCTGTCCAGTGATTTAACAAATGTAAAATGTTTTTATTGGAAGATGTTTTTAAAATATGAATATACAGTGGGAATAAGACTAATACATTTACTCAGATGCTAATTTAAAAACTAGAATTATTCTTAAAATATATTGTGGTTAAAACTTTCAGACAAAAGCTAAAAGTATCTTCAAAATTTGTATTGTTATGGAATCCTGCTGAAGCAGGATCTACTTCTGACCCATTTCTACTTCAAATAATTTATTTTCAGAGTGAATTGGAAATTGAAACATTAAATTATATTCTCCACAAGGCTTTTCAAATATTGTCACATTAAAAATGGATTATTTACTAAATAAATACTTCTGGCTATGGTGTTTTTGTGTGTGTGAGTAAATGTCTCTGTTTTATAAAAAAATCAATATTCATATAATAAAATAAAGATTAACTTGCTAAATGAAAATAAAACACTTTGACTATATATCTTTTACTATATTTTTTAAGCTTTGCTGTTTGTTTCTTAGAGCCAGGGATACATATATGTATTTCTTATTAATAATATTTACCTGCTCCTTCCCAAATTCACTTCTGTCTGGCCCCTTTTTACTAATTCCCTTTGAAGGGAAGGATTGGTATTTCTGCTCTACCAACATAAGGTCATTGACTTGCTTTGGCCAAGGCAATGCGAGTGGAAGTAATGTGTCCTCATTCCTAGAAGAAGCTTTACAGGCATCACATGTTTCTGCCATAGCTCTATTCCCTCCAATATGAGGCTAGCATGTCCCAGATAAGGCCTTCAGTTTCATCTTTAACTAAGAATATAGTTCTGGAACACCCTGCAAAACACACTAATGTAAAAGAGAAGACCCGGCGCAGTGGCTCACGCCTGTAATCCCAGCACTTTGGGAGGCCAAGGCGGGCGGATCACGAGGTCAGGAGATCGAGACCATCCTGGCTAACACAATGAAACCCCATTTCTACTAAAAATACAAAAATAAAAAAAAAATCAGCCGGGCCTGGTGGCGGGCGCCTGCAGTCCCAGCTACCCGGGAGGCTGAGGCAGGAGAATGGCGTGAAGCGGGAGGCGGAGCTTGCAGTGAGCCAAGATCCTGCCACCGCACTCCAGCCTGGAAGACAGAGTGAAACTCCGTCTCAACAACAACAACAACAAAATAAATAAATAAATAAAAATAAAGAGAGAGAGAGAGAGAAGTAACCTTTGTTATTGGAAACTGTTGAGATATGAGAACTCTTCGTTTCCGCTGCAACCTAATTTTTAAAAATACTGATATTTCAGGGGGTTGCATCAAAGTCCTGCTTGTAACAGATGTAAACTAGAAGCAATACTTTCTTAGAATTTTCTTCTCTTCTGAACATACTTTTGTCTTATACATCAAGTATATAATTACACTTATTTCACTTTTATTAAGATGTGTATCTTTAGGGAGACACAAAACGGCTCATTGATTTCAAACAAAGTCTTGGAATTTTAATGAATATTGCTTTATTTCCTAGTTGTATCAACTTTGGAATGCTGCATTAAGTGTTTGTGCCCCTATTCCTTCATACAAAAAAAAAAACTTACTGCTTGTTGTGAGGATTAAGTGAGAAGATGTTCATTAGGTGCTTAGTGAAAGAATTTGTAAATATAAGCCATTGTTACAGTTTATTCATGTATGTGTATATATATACATATCTATCTATATAGCTATGTGGATGGATAGGTAGCAATCTCTAGAACAGATTTAACTTCTTAAATAATCATTTTATTTCCATCCCTGTTACTTTTATTTTAGATTCAGGGGTATATAAGCACGTTTGTTACATAGGTATATTGCATTACGCTGGGGTTTGGGCTTCTATTGAACCCATTACCCAAATAGTGAACATACTACCGTGTAGATAGTTTTTCAACCTTGTTGAATTCAATTACTAAATATTTTGTTGCACCTCTGGGTATAATGAGATATCAGAATAAATTTTAAAGTGTTATGCAAAAAACAAATTGATTTTTTCTAGTGGCACGTATGTCTTTCTGTTATGATACTCATTTATTAACCAAAGTATTCAGGTTTCAGGTTTTTTTGTTTGTTTGTTTGTTTTGAGACGGAGTTTCACTCTTGTAGCCCAGGCTGGAGTGCAATGGTGTGATCTTGGCGATCTTGGCCAACTGCAACCTCCGCTTCCAAGTTCAAGTGATTCTCCTGCCTCGGCCTCCCAAGTAGCTGGAACTACAGGCGCACGCCACGATGCCCAGCTAATATTTGTATTTTTAGTAGAGATGGGGTTTCACCATGTTGGCCAGGCTGGTCTTGACCTCATGACGTCAGGTGATCCACTTGCCTCAGCCTCCCAAAGTGCTGGGATTACAAGAGTGAGCAGGAGAATAGTGTGAACCTGGGAGGCGGAGCTTGCAGTGAGCCGAGATAGTGCCACTGCACTCCAGCCTGGGCGACACAGCCAGACCCTCTCAAAACAAAAAAAAACACGTCAAAGTTCTAAATAAAGACCCAAAGCACTTTGATATTAAAAATTGAAATAAATGTGAGCTATACATACACTTAAGAATGATTAATAAGATCAAGTAAGTTAATTACCCAAATTTTGGTTACTTGCTGAATGACTATGGTGGAGCTGTTGCGTGTTAAACCAATAAATAAATGTTGCAAAATGAAAATTGTAAGGAGCACCTCCTGCCACCATGCAGTTCAAAAACAAATAGTAACAAATACGGCATGTTCTCTGAGTGCTTTCATATCCATTGTTTATAGCAGGGAATTTGTATGATTATTGTATACTTTATGAATTTTTATTTAACAATAATTTGTATGCATGATTCCTTTATTTTCCAACCCGTTTATTTCGGTTCAGGGTTGCGCTTCGCCAGAGCCTATCCTGGAAGTTAGGGATTTAAGATCGGGACCCAACCTAGCCAGGATGCTGTTGAACTCACAGTCACACTCACTCAGACTGTGACCATTTAGACACTCCAATTCACCTAACACACACATCTTTGGGATGTGGGAAGAAAGTGGAATACCAGGAGAAAGCTCACACAGACAGGACATACAAACTCTACAATCCCAGTGACCTGGTGGGAAATCATTTATTTTTTTCTTATCAAGGTTACAGCACAAAGATGTTATACACGGACCTGCTGTATATCAAGGAATTGTTCTTTAGTCTTCCCCGTTTTTCACGTATTTGTCTTATTTCTTCAAGTAGAAAGTACAGTTTGGGGCTAGTAAGACTTGCATTTCCATAATGTACAGAACACTGGACTAGATCTTGCAATCTTGAATTCGTAGTCCTGGTTAGCCGTTAATTTTTGAGTAAGTCAGTTACCTACCATGGTTATCAGTTGTTCTCTCTTTGAAATAAGAAAATTGAATTTGATTGTTTCTTATATTATTCTCAGACTTCTACTGGAAGGACATGTGTCTCTTTAAACATATAATATTACCTGATTTTATACAAATTCATTTTACAGGTTAGGGCATTTTGGATTAGACCTCTTAATTAGTCTTCATCCACCATTTTTGACCTATGCCATTTTTATCAAGAATTTGGAAAAATGGTCATTAATAATGATATATCTCTAAATCTTGAGGCTTATATATTAGACTAAAAGTTTTAAAATATGTTTTATGAATTATTCTATCATTCATACCAAACTGGAATTACCTTAAGGGCATAGTCATTGACTAATTTGTCTTTCTATTTTCATAGCACAAAAGCAAACTGCCTTAAAACATTCTTTAAAGTATCTTAAAGCATTATTTAAAAATGTTTATTGAGTAAAAGAAACAAAATGAACAATTATTTCAATTTCTGGCACTGTCCACATTGAAAAGACAAAATTTTCTGAAGTTCTCAAATCAGAAACGTAAGTTCAGTTTGATGATAAATATTCAAATTAAAACTAGAAAAAATTTCCCTATCGTCAAGCTTTTAGGCTTATTTTCATCAACTAAAGACAAGACTTTACATTTGGGAAAGGAGATAAGAAGATAGAAGGAGTGGAGAATCAGGTATTAGAGGTCAGAGATAATCAAGATAACATGAGATATCAAACATTTCACTCAACCATAAAAAAGATGAATATTTAAAATATTTAGCTTTTTACATTATCTTAGGAGTTTATCTTTTCTATTTCTATTACAAGTTATTATTCATGTACATGATAATTTCAGATATATTTTTAAAATCACAATCCAAAAGTTCACGATTTAATTTCCAGCCTCCTTTCCTGCTGCTGCTCCTGTCTGTTCTGAACGTGAGTGATGATGAGGAGCCTCCGCAACATCATTGCCTTATGCAGTTTGTATGCGTGAAGCAGATGTAATCTCAGATGATCAGGCATCCATTACTCCTATGAGGAAATATCTACAACAAACAATTAATTGCATTTCAGATCTTCCAGTTAGTCATTTATAGAAGATTTAACAATACTCTTCATGGACATTCCATTGATTTATATTTTGTGGCTAATTTATCTTTGCTTTGCTATGACTGGAGATCATGTACAGCATTTTTTTCCTTTCTCTTTTCTTGCAGCAAATTATCCTGTACTAGACTTGCTTTTTTACCCTGCTTTTGATGTTACTGGATTTATTTATGAAGTCCAGCATTGATAAGTATGTGAAGATTTTCATTCTTGTTATTACACAGAGACATTTACCAGAATACAGAAGTGGGATCCTTATTCAATAAGTAAAAGACAGCTGTAGTGCCCTTGAAGTTCTCTTCTTAGATGGTCATGGTTGCCCCTCATAACACAGAGCACAAAGGCTTCAAAGAAATGCAGCTTCCTTGCCTTTTCTTGTTTTCTCAACATACACAAAGATACTACAGAGGTTTAAGATTGTCCAGTTACCTTTCTAAAATCTATCGCAGTCTAAGACTATTTTGTGACCAAGAAAATTAGGGCTACCAGAACGGTAATAGAGATGGGGCTCAAACAATTTACTATGATTTCTATTTTCAAGTGTACTCCCTTCAGAAAATGAACAGCCTAAGGATGGGGAAGCCGTGAGTTTGTGCAAATCTTTTTAAGTTTTTTTTTTTTTAAAGGGAAGATAGATAGCATTTGGAAATAAATAGAAATAACTTAGTTAAGCAAATAATGAAAAATAACGTGTGTGTGTGTGTGTGCACACCCTCACCCAGAAAGCAACCTGATCTTCACTGTTTAGGACTCTTAGTTTAAACTTAAACCGTTTTGTGGGAGGGTTCCACTTAATGACTGTCATATTAAGTTTTTTAATGAATGGTAATGAATGGTATCATATTAAGTTCTTTAATGAATGGTAATATATATATCACATATATATACGATATATATGATATATCATGACATATCATGAACTGTATTTTTGCTTCTGTTTTTATCATGTATATATACATGATATATATCATGATACATGATATATATCATATATATCATATATATCATGATATGTGACATATATCATATATCATGATATGTGATATATATATCATGGTATATGATATATCATGATATACCATGATATATATCATGATATATGATATATCTTTATATATACATGATATATATGATATATCTTTATATATACATGATATATATGATATATATCATATGTGCATATATACATGATATATCATATATCATGATAGGCAATATAGAGCATGCACATATCATGACATTATCACATATCATGATATATCACGTATGTGTCATATATCATGATATATCGCGTGCGTGTCGTATATAATATATCATGCATACCATGATGTGTTCATGATATATCATGATATATCATGTTATGATAGAACATATGTGTCATGATATGTCCATGATATATCATATATTATGATATATATCATGTATATCATGTATACATGTATCATACACATATATATCATATATATCATGTTATATCATATATATCATGTATATATACATATATCATGATATATCATATATATCATGATATATACATATATTGTGATATATCATATATATATCATGTATATATACATGATAAAAACAGAAGAAGCAAAAAAATACAGTTCACTTCCTAGTTAAATGATAACTCAAATTTGGGGAGTTTCATTTGTTATTCACTTCTTTTCCTTCATTGCAAAGTACACCTCTTAGTATTCCCAAAGAGACCCAAGATTTGCATATAAATCTAATTGTGTGTATTCATGCAAAACTTTTCAATTCATCACAAACTATCCATACATACTAAAATTAATTTGTGAGTGAAGAGTCATTGTGTTCAGACATAGAAAGTGTCAAGCTTTCTGCTCTTCCTTACTTTCCTGCTACTTAGCTGTCCAGGGCATGGACTTATGAGAAATGCTAAACATTTACCTAAGAAAAGAGTTACACATCTGAGACAGATGTATGTACCAACCTGTTCTTGTATATCTGTGTACTTTTGCATGTGTCCTCATTTCGTTATTGAAGGGAAATATAAATCTTTCTATATTGTAAGGCAATTGAATCAAATAAAAGTCATTTCAATTTTGTGATACTTGGAAGTTATTTTATTACTTGTAGCATGTAGTAATCCATGAATACGTTTAATACAATGGATTCTTATATTTAATACAAGAGAGGTTTAATATTTTGTCAGCGACTTCTCCATTTCCCACTAACTGTCTATAATGGTGAAATTCCAAGGCTCAGTGATAGACTTCACGCTATTTCTATAGTTGAAATTACCAGAAAAACAAACCAAATCAAGAAATACAAAAGAAAAAGAGTTTGACAAAGTATTTGCTGATACAATGAAACAATAACATCAAAATTGGAAAAGGGAATTTTACTATTAAACACACAGCAGAAAAACTTTTTTTTTTTTTTTTTTCCTGAGGTTAGAGTCTTACTCTGTCACCCAGGCTGGAGTATAGTGGTGTGATCATGGCTTATTGTAACCTTGAACTTCTAGGCTCAAGTGATCCTCCTGCCTCAGCCTCCTGAGTAGCTGGGACTATAGTCCATCCCACTACTACCAGCAAATTTTTTCTTTTTTTATGGAGATGGTGTCTTGCTATGTTGCTCAGGATAGCCTCAAACTTCTGGCCTTAAGTATTCCTCCAGCCTCAGCCTCCCAAAGTAATGTGATTACAGGCATGTGCCACCATGCTGGCCCAAAAGAAAAAAACTTTAAGGTCATCAATTTTTACATTATGTTTATATCTTTCTCAAAGCCACTGTTTAGGCCCATAACTATCATCATGGAAGAACGAAAGAGAAGTTAAGACTACAATTCTGTCTAGAACTTAAGTATTAGAAGTGATGTCCTTAGCAGCACTTTATTTATTATATTCTCCTTATCTTCTTGTTAGAGATTTTTCAGACTGTGTAGTGATGTTTTTGATGATTCCATATTTATCATACATGATTTTATCCCTTGTAATGTAGTTACTGTCATGAACATAGGAGGAAAAGAAGATTATATATTTGGCCCAAAAATTTAGATGAAAGTTTTAAAAATACCACTTGACTCTCTCTGGGATTCAAATTTTTAAAAACATTTAACTTTATTCAATTCAAATGAGAAAAAAAATTAAGATTTAGGAACCATCATTGTTAACAAAAGTCAGAAATTCCGTACCTTCAATTATTCTTTGGTAATGAGTCATCTGGGTTGATTCCACATCTTGACAATTGTAAATAATCCTGCAATGAACATGAGAGTGCAGATATCTTTGCTGAGGCAGGAGAATTGATTGGACCCAAGAGGCAGATGTTGCAGTAAGCCAAGATCATGCCATTGCACTCCAGCCTGGCCAACAAGAGTGAAACTCCATCTCAAAACAAACAAGCAAACAAAACAAGATAATGATTTCATGTCCTTTGAAAATATGCCCCTATAGTGGTATTGCTGGATTATATGGTAGTTCTGTTTTTAATTTTTGAGCAACCTCTGTACTGTCTTCCATAATGACTGTACAGATTATATTCCCACCAACAATGTAAAAGGTTCCCTTTTCTTCACATCCTCCCCAGCACTTGTTATATCTGATATGGTTTGGCTGTGTCCCCACCCAAATCTCAACTTGAATTGTATCTCCCAGAATTCCCATGTGTTGTGGGAGGGAATTGAATCATGGGGAAGATAATTGAATCATGGGGGCCAGCCTGATAGTGAATAAGTCTCATGAGTTCTGATAGGTTGATTGGGGGTTCCACTTTTGCTTCATCCTCATTTTTCTCTTGCTGCCGCCATGAAAGAAGTGCCTTTCACCTCCCACCATGATTCTGAGGCCTCCCCAGCCATGTGGGACTGTAAGTCCAATTAAACCTCTTCTTGTTCCCAGTTTCAGGTATGTCTTTATCAGCAGTGTGAAAATAAACTAATACATTATAGGTAAATTATCACAAATTTGACTCAAATAATTATCTGTTACCAAATAAAATTTTGAATAATGTTTGAAAATGCCCTGAAGGAGATATAATAATACTTGATATATATATATGATAAGAAGTGATTTTCAAACATGAATAGGAGCATAGGTGTCTTTGTTGTTAATTAGAAAGACTCTGAAATATGTGTGAATTTTAAAGATGTAGAGAAAATAAAATTAATAGATGTTTATTTTATGTACATTGGTGATCGGCCTCAATGTGTTATTTCATCCAAATATCCTATTTTTTAGCTGTTAATTACAGAAATATCAGAGCCTCTGAAAAATAAAAGAAGTCATTGATAGCATAAATCAATATAGGTGGCATATATCCATTCAAGGATAAAATTTGCTTTTTAAAATTCAGAATGATAGCCACTTCTTAAATGCTACTTGTCCAGATAACGTCTTCCTGTGACAGTTGCATACAACTAAATTTTCTATCCTTGAAGTCACTGAGAGTTATTTTCCTAAAAATATGACCACAAATTGATTTACTCTAATATTGTTCATTTTATTATTTAGTTATGAGGCCTCTCTCATGAGCACTAGAAGATGACTTCAGAGTTTGTAGATGGAAGAATAATTATTTACTAAATGTAATAAATTGGTTCTCAATGTTTACTTTTCTAATAACCTCACCATAAATATGTCATCAAGATACCATGACAGCTCTTGTATTTTTGTCATATTCTTAATCTGGACACTATTAAGACTATACACAACCTAAATCCAAATTGCCTTACAGTGATCCTATGAAGTTTGATGAAAATTTCATGTTTACACTAATTAGATTTCTATTGAAAATCTTCCTATTTTATTTCAAGGAGAGAAGCATAAGAATCTTAATATCTAAGTTTTTGAAAGGAAGTGGATTTTAATACATGTTTTACCACTTTTTCATAGCTTTGTTTTATAATCAATAAGAATAGATTAAAAGAGTATTATATAATGATACTCATCCAACAAATAAACCCTAATAGTAATTAGAATGACAAATCACTATGATATATTACCCTTGGAAATTCCACATTAACCAGAAATATCACCTCACTAATCAGAATTTAAAAAGGTTTTGAAATGCATTGAAATACAGTTGGATTTTTTTTCTTCAATGACTTCATTTTTCAGAAACAAGCCGAATGTTCAATGTATGAAAATTTTAGTATCATACATGTATTTTTCAAAAAGGTATAGCATATATTAATAACAGGTATAATTATGTAATCAAACTACAACGTTAAAAATAGTTTATCTATTTGCTTTATTGTGGACTAAAACACACAAGCATAAATACACACAAACTCACATATGCAGAAAAAGACAAATAAAAACAATGATTACCTATGCCCCTGCTAAGAATAGAACCATAAAAATAAACCTATCAGAATAATTCTACTTTATTTTAACAAAGTTGGAAATTAACAACAGGGTTTATATAATTTAATAAAAGAAAATTAACTATTGCTATTATGTAAAAGTAACTACAATAAAGTTTGCTTCACTCTATAGAGAAGAGTTTAATTACTGTTCTCAGTGTAATATTCAAGTCCTGCCTTTGAGAAATTTGCAGTCTAGAAAGTAAGAAACAATATATATAACAAACTGAAGAATGGGCAACAATGCAAAAAAATCATCAGGCATTAAGATAAGAGGAAGAGGTAATAAATGAAGGAAAAAAGTATTGGCAAAGTCAGAAGTTTCCTCCCACTGCTAGAAAATGTAAGAGTGGTAATAAAACCTTTGAAATTGCAAACAAACGGACATTTCCAAAAGAAATCACTTAGAAGTCCCACTTTAGAGTTAGAACTAGTATGTTGCTCCTGATAGAAGCACTTCCCTGAGGGAAATTAAATAAAGAAAACATGGATTTTCTGCCACAATTAAAGTAAGGGTGACTATGAAAACCTAGAATGTAATGTATACTGGAATGATTATAGCACATTGAAAGTAAGTTTCAAGAAGTGGGTTGACATAGGTTTTTGCCTTTGGGGTGGGGAGATTTTATTAAATTCCTTATGTTTTAATTTGTCAGCTTCAAAGACTGTTCAAAAGAAACTTATTGTTATATAAATCTATAAAAGTAGTAAGAACAATTGTTAGCAGGGGTAAACATTAAACCCCAAATTTTTTTATTAAACCATTTCAATATATAATAAAATGTCATAATGCACATTATTCTATTTAAAAGGGTTTTTTTCTTTCCAAATTATTTGTAGTTGGGATTTTAAACATGCTTAATGACCTGAAATATTAAACTATCACATAAAATTAGGTCAGAAAATCACAGTGTAAGTAAAAAATAAGGATAAAATACTACATTACTATTTCTAACATAATTAACTGGTTGTTTAGATCCTCTATTGATGAAATCATAACATAAATAAGTCAACAGTTTATATTGTCAAAAAAGTTGAACTATTATTGGACCTGTTACTTGTAATAGAAATATGTATTCTAGATCTAACAAGGAATCTTTTTCTATTCTTAGAAGCAAATAAAAAAGTAACCACTTTACACAAAAGGGGCTTTGTTGTTTTTAAGTTTCTAGACTTTTTGTCCATTTCAAATGGAAATAACAGAATATTTCCAGACCTAGTTGGCAAATTAATCAAAAAAAGTCTCTGTCATATTCAGTTTGTTGATGCTTTTGTTTAATCTGCTGCCCTAACGGTAAGAGGCATAAGACACGAATTAATGTATTTTAGAACACGAGTGAACCGTCATAGGGTGTAAATGGGTAAGTGCACTTGTGAATTTGTTGGAATGCAAACAATGTAAGTGCTATAGTGATCATTTAAACCAGATTATTGAGATTTGGCTTTACTTTGTGGTACGATTTCCCTATATTGTAATCCAAATATAATTTTTAAAAAAATGCCTCTGTGAAGAGGACCAGACTCAAAGGAAGACTAGAAATCAGCACAGCTACAGCTTTTTCTTATCCTCTATAACTATCTACTCAGATAAATCCTGACAAAACAACAGTTTGTTAGACTGGCTGAGATGAATGATGTGTTTTACATTGCTTTTTCAATTCTATACATAATCACAATAAAAACATTATTTATATAACTTATTGGAATTAATTAGCATCTATAATTTCCCAAAGGGTGGGATCTTGTTTGTGGGTTAAGAGGGTCATTATTTTGAGCATTCCACTGATAATCTTCAAAACTTAACTTCAGGACAATCAGTTTGAATGTACTCTAATTTCCAGATATATGCTCTCTTCTAGTGCAAAACAATATTATTTTCCAAAATTACCTATTTAAGAAGCACTTGTTTCCTGGATGTGTTAGATTGTACAAAAAATTATTTTCACTCATTTTCTAACATATAAGGTAGCTTATATTTGAATGTTTGAATGTTGAAACCTGTAATAGGGTTCTCTAGAGGGACAGGACTAATAGCATTGATACATACGTAAAAGGGAGTTTATTAAGGAATAGTGACTCACACGATCACACAGTGAAGTCCTACAATAGGCTGTCTGCAAGCTGAGGAGGAAGGAAGCTAGTCTGAGTCCCAAAACCTCAAAACTAGGGAAGCCAACAGTGCAGCCTTCAATCTATGGTTGAAGGTCCAAGAGCCTCCCAAAAATCACTGTTGTAAGTCCAAGAGTCCAAAAGCTGAAGAACTTAGAGTCCAATGTTCGAAGACAGGAAACATCCAGCATGGGAGAAAAATGAAAGCCAGAAGACTCAGCAACTCCTTCTAACTTCTTCTGCCTGCTTTATTCTAGCTTCGATGGCAGCTGATTAGATGGTGCCCACACAGACTGAGGGTGGGTCTGCCTCTCCCAGTCCACTGACTCAAATGTTAATCTCCTTTGGCAACACCCTCACAGACACACCCAGGTACAAAACTTTGCATCTTTCAATTCAATCAAGTTGACACTCAATATTAACCATCACAGTATCACATAAATCATTATTACGTTTTCTTGGGAATGCTTAGTCATTTTTCAAATATATCAAATTTAATGTTTTTCCATTTAGGTATGTTATACTGCCAGTTGATAAATTATACCCAAGTAGTCACTGTAATAATTTTTTTGAATATTTTAAAAAAAGGTAAAAGTAAATTTAAAATCTATAACTTTATAGTGGTCACATGCTTTTTTAATGGATTACATTTGATTAATCCAATAACACCATTAAAAAAGAGGTGATATAATAAAACAATTCAGGGTAAACCATGTCTATATTATCATAAGTTGTATCATATCTTGCTATTGTCTATTCTATGATATGTAATGATCCTCATTGTTCATATAACTAGGTAAAGTAATTCAGAGCTTATAAAGACTTGCTTTTGTTATACTTCCGTAAATGCATCAGATGATTATATATTGTCCTTTTTACATTTGAAAGTCATTTTTCAAAATGCTTACTTTTCAGAATTTATCTTATGCTGCTTAAATCTGTCAATTGTGAAAACAGATGTTTAAAAAAAGATGACACTGTTATCTTCCTTTGACTTTTAGTCTCTTATACACTGTAATTATTTAAGTTATTTATTTGCCCCAATATTTTACTTCCCAAGAAACGTGTAATTCTCTATTTTTCAGTCCATTCTACTTTATAGTATTATCAAATCAGTAGAAATTTTTAAATATTTTATGGCTACTGAGTTTAGAATTCTGAGAGTCACATTATTTTTTGACAGAAATTTCATACTGATAAATGACCAGAAGTTTCTTTCACTTTCTGGAAGACATTTTCCCTTATGACAAATATCAATTTTTTAAAGACTATGGCTAAAACTTATTTTCTAATTTAACTCCTGGAAGCATTTTCACTGTCTTAAATAACTTAAAAAAAATTCTCCTTCTCTCACTTTCTCTCTCTCTATATATGAAAATAACATATAATATTATCTCAAATATTGTACATTATCCCAAATTGCATGGTCAATATTAATGTCTATATTATGGCTGCAGGCTGCCTGCTGCTCCTGTCAATGGGTTTTTAAACACATATCCTTGTTTTACCTAAAACTCAAAAAAAAGTATCACAGTTAATTGTTCTTTCAAAAGCTCAAGTAAAGTTTGTCAAATCAAAATCAAAGTTGATGCCAAGTAAACCATTAGCGATTATTTTCATTTCACTGTCCTTCATTATTCATATATAAGCTGCAGTCAAATTATTCTGTTAAAAATTCATTTTAATGAAAGAATTTTATCTCTCTCATAAGTATTATATAATTGCAAGGAGTTCTTTGTAAATATTTGACAGAAACTTCTCAATTTTCTTGAAAAATGTCTGAACTATTCTAAAATGAAATGATAACTCTCTCTAATGAGTTTGGAATGAGTGGGAACTTGCTAGACTTATTAAAGAACATCATTTAGTTATTCTATATAAAATAACTTTTATGAAGAAAATGTCATCCATATACATCATGGAATACTATGCAGCCTTAAAAAGAATGAGCCTGATGCCTTGTGCACCAACATGGATAGAACTGGAGGCCATTATCCTCCAGGAACAGAAAACCAGCACTGCTTGTTTTCACTTACAAGTGGAAGCTAAAAATTGGGTACATATGGACACAAAGAAAGGGAGCAATAGACACTGGGGCCTACTTGAGGGTGGAGGGTGGGAGGAGGGTCTGAAAAACTACCTGTCAGGTACTATGTGTATTATTTGACTGATGAAATAATCTGTACATCAAACTCCCATGACATACAATTTATCTATATAACAAACATGCACCCATACCCCTGAAATTAAAAGTCTAAAAAATTCACTTGTATGAAGATATAGAGGGCAAGATATCAAAAAATAAATTATATTGAAGTCTGTCTGCCATTCATTTTTTAATCTGGTTTTCCAGTTATTTTCATGTCACTACTAGCCAAGGCTAAATAGAATTCTGTTGCTTAATAGAATTACAAGAGAAATAAGATGTATGAGGTAAAAACTACTTCGTAATTATAAAAATTATGATTTAAAAGAAAAAAGGAAAGTCTAATTTGAAAGGTAAATATTGATAACGATAGCTTAATGTTCTTGCATGCTTGGTACCCAAAACTACTCTGAGTGGCTTATATGTATTAATTCATTGAAATTTCTCAATAATCTAATGAGGAAAGTACAATATTATGTCTATTTTATTATTGACATGACTGATGCACAAAGAGGCTAACAAAGCTGCCTAAGGTAATGTTAGATGTGGTGGAGCTATGATAGGAATTTACCTAGTTCCACTGAATTGTCTGTACTCATACTGAGCTTCATTGTCCATGATGAAAAAAATTGGTTAATTAATTTTATGACATAAGTGAAAATAATTCCTTAAGACAGCAGCAGTTAGCTATGGAAAGTCAAGTATTTGCTTGCATTGTGAAAAAATTGGAATAAAATGAAGAGTAAAGCACATTAAGAAATGGGAAATAGAAGAGGTGAGGGTGACTTCCAACGGCTGACTAAAGTGATCTGGCATTCACTTCCTCCACAAAGTAGGACCAAAACAGCAAGTACACAATCGCACATTAAATAGAGCATCAGAGATAACACTGGAATCCAGCAGGTAAGTGCAAGGAAACCACTGACACATGAAAGGAGAAGAAAGTAAAGCAGCTGGCCCAGCTAGGATCAGTTAGAAACCAGGAGAAACTGCCCATTGCAGGCAAAATGTAAGTGAGAGAGTCCCCAGCCATCAACTTTCCCACTGTGGATTCCTGCAATCTCAGCCACAGGAGATTCCCTCAGCTCTTATGGGTCATGAACTACTACAGGGAACTACCTGGAGTCCATACGATAATATTTTTCCAGACAAGTAGTTCATACTGGGTGTCACACATACTCTGAGACCCAAGCAGCTACATCATAGCACCATTTTGAGAGCACAACTCCCACCAGACTACATCCTGTCTTGGGGCACAACAGCCTTTTCATCTCCACATTAATATGCTCCAATGTCGACCTAGAGGGTTGCATGTCATGACACCAGCTGGGGCCAGAGTTGCAGGGTCCAGTGATATGACTGGGTCCTCAGCACTCTAGTTCACATAATGTCCTACATCCCAGGAAGTGGGCAGTGCAGCATGCGAGGGAGGCTTCTCCTGGGACAAACGGTGCTGAAGCATTAACTCCCCAGAGCCTGATAACAGCCTGCTGGGGTTGCTTCCACTGACAGCCAACCCATCTCTTCCAGAAGCAAGGCCACTGTACACTTATAAATGCCTTCAAAGGGGCTGGGAACAGGTCTAGCCAATTGCTTCCCCAGAGCCTGAGAAGAGGCCCGCCATGCCCACTACTGCCACCTGGGCCTACACTTGCCTTCTCGGGGCCTGAGTATGGGCCCAATCGTCTCACCATTGCTGCCCACAAATGCCTCCCAGGGGATCAGGGTCTGTCCAGCCCAGCCTGGTGCTGTCATTGCCACTGGTACCTGCCTGCAAATGCCACCTGGGAGCCTGGCCTCACAGGCCAGGAGAGAAGGTAATTATATATTCGAAGTGATGAACAACAACAACAAAAAACCCTGCCATTCAAAAATAGTATAAACAGCAAAGCTATCCGTCAACAATGAAGGAGAAATTAAACATTTTCCACACAAGCAGAAACTGAACGAATTCATCACTAGACTGTCCCTAAGAAAAATCCTTAAGATAGTCCTATATCTGGATGAGAAAGGACAATATCTACCATCCCAAAAACACGTGAAAATATGCAACTCACTGGTAGGATAGATACACAAATGAGCAAAAGAAATGTGTCAAGTATTGCCACTACAGAGAAAAAACAAACTTCAATAACAAAAACTAAAAGAGAAAGGAAGGAAAAAATATATACAAAACAACCAGAAAACAACAAACAAAATAACAGGGTTAAGTCCTCACCTAATCTTTTCAAAGATAAACAGAATATATTTCTCATTTAAAATATATAGATTAGCTAAATGTGTAAATAAAATAACCTGACTGTATTCTGCTCACACACACACAAAAAAAATCACTTCACCTGTAAAGTCACATATATAGTGAAATTGGAGGTTTAGGAAAAGATATTCCATGCAAACAGAAACCAAAATAAGTAGGAATACCTAAACTTATATAAGATAAAACAGACGTTAAGTCAAAAACTGTAAAAATAAAACCCCCAAAAAAGGTCATTATATAAGAATAAAAAATAAATTCAGCAAGATGATATAAGAATGTTAAATATATATGCATCCAATACCAGAGCACCAGGATATATAAAGCAAATATTATTAGATTTAAAGGGTGAGATAAACTCCAACACGATAATAGTTGGGGACTTCAATACCCCACTCTGAGCATTGGAGGGATCATCTAGACAGAAAAACAATAAAGACACATTGGATTAAAACTGTACTTTAGGCCAAATGACCTAATAGACATTTATGGAAGATTTTATTCTACAGCTGCAGGATACACATTTCTATTATAAACACATGAAACATTCTCTAGGAAAAACCACATGTTAGTCCACAAAACAAATTGTTTTGTGAAGACAAATAGTCTTCAAATTGTTTTTAAAAAAATCAAAATTCTATCAACTATCTTCTCAGACCTCAATGAAATAAAACTAGAAATCAATAACAGGAACTTTGGAAAATCTACAGATACATAGAAATTTAATAGCATATTCCTAAGCAACTATTGGATGAATGAAGAAATTAAGAAGGGAATTTTAAAAATATATGGAAATAAATGAGAATGGAAGCAACCATATCAAAACCTATTGGATACAGCAAAATCAGTGATACCAGAAAATATTACAGCAATAAATGCTTACATCCAAAAAAAGAAAGATTTTGAATAAACAACCTAACAATGCACATCAAGGAACTAGAAAAGAAAGAACAAACCAAGCCTAGTATTAATAGAAGGACAGAAATAATAAAGATTAGAGCAGAAATAAGTCAAATAGATACTAAAAAAAAAAAAAACTAAACAAAGGATCAATGAAACTAAAAGTTGGTTTTTGAAAGGGTGAACAAAATCAATAAACCACTACCTAAGCTAACAGAGAAAAACAAAAGATCAAAATAAATAAAAACAGAAATGAGAGATATTACAACTGATAGGACAAAAATACAAAAGATCATTACATAACATTATAAACAACTATATGTCAACAAATTGGAAAAGCAAGAAGAAATAAATTCCTGGAAACATACAAAGTCAATAAAAAAAGGTCATTATATAATAATAATGGAATATCTTACACCATGGATAAGATACTTGTTTGAAAGATGCAATAATGGGTCAACATATGCAAATCAATAAATGTGATAAATACATCAACAGAATAAAGAATGAAAAACATATGATCATCTCAATAGACACATGAAAAACATTTGATAAAACTTAACATCCCTTCATGATAAAAGCTCTTAGTAAATTAGGCATAGAAGAAACATCTTAATATAATAAAAGCAATATATGACAAACCCATGGCTAACATTGCAATGAATGGGGATGAGCTGAAAGTCTTTTCTCTAGGAAATAGAACAAGAAAAATGTGCCCATTTTCACCACTCTGATTTAATCTGGTACTGCAAGTCCTAGCTGAGCAATCAGGAAAGATAAACAAATAAAAAAAAAAAACACGCAAATTGGAAAAGAGGAAGTTAAATTATCCCTCTCAAAGACAGAATAATCTTATATATAGAAAAAGCTAAAGATTCCACTGAAAAACTCTTGGAACTGATAAACAAATTCAGTAAAGTTTCAGGATAAAATAATCTACATATAAAAATTAGTAGTATTTCTATACATTGAAAATGAGCTACCTAAAAAAGAAATCAAGAAAGCAATCTTGGCTGGGCATGGTTGCTCTAGTCTTTATTCCCAGCAGTTTGAGAGGCTGAGGGAGGCAGATTGCTTGAGTCCAGGAGTTTGAGAGCAGTCTGTGCAACATGGTGAAATCTTGTCTCTACAAAAGTTATAAAAAATTAGGTGGGAATGGCAATGTGTGCCTGTAGACTCAAACTCAGGAGGCTGAGGTGGGAGAATCACCTGAGCTAGGGAGGTTGGGGCTGCAGTGAGTCACAAAAAATAAGGGAAGGGAAGGGGAGGGGAGGGGAGGGGAGGGGAGGCGAGCGGAGCGGGGAAGGGAGGAGGGGAGGGGGGAAGGAAGGGGTGGAGGGGGTAAGAGGGGAGGGGAGGGGGATTACAACATCTACCCCCCCAAAATACCTAGGAATATATTTAACTAAGAAGGTTAAAGACCTCTATAAGGAAAACAATAAAACATTGATCACAGAAATTTAAAAGGAGAAACTCAAATGAAAAGGCATCCCACACTCATGAATTAGAATTGTTAATATTGTTAGAATGACCATATTATCCAAAGCAATCTGCAGATTAAATGCAATCCCTAAAATATTAATAGCATATTTTATAGAAACAGAAAAAAAATCCTAAATTCTTGGAACCACAAAAGACCTCAAATAGCCAAAGCAGTACAAAGCAAAAAGAACAAGGCTAGAGGCATCACACCACCTGAGTTCAAAATTATACTGCCAAAACAGCATAGTATTTGTATAAAGCCAGATACATAAACGAATGGAACAGAGTAGAGAACCTAAAAGTAAATCCAGATACTTACAGCCAGTTTATGTTCAACATAGATGCAAAAACCATATACTGGGGAAACAACAAACTCTTCAATAAATGGTGCTGGGAGAATTGGATATCTATTTGGAGAAGAATGAAACTAGACTCCTATCTCACTTTACATAAAAGTCAACTTAAAATGGATTGAAGACTTAAACATAAGACCTGAAACTATAAAACCACTAGAAGAAAACATAGAGGAAACACTTCAGGACATTGGACTAGTCTAGGTTATGACTAAGACTTCAAAAGCACAGGCAACAAAAATAAAAACAAACAAAAACTAGACAAATGGGACTATGTAATAGTTCATACCCGCACTGCTATGAAGAACTACCTGAGACTAGGTAATTTGTGAAGAAAAAAGATGTACCTTGGCTCGGAGTTCTGCAGGCTGTACAGGAAGCATGGCTGGAAGGCCTCAGAAAACTTACAATCATGGCAGAAGGTGAAGGTGAAGTAAGCCTGCCTTCACATGGTTGAGCAAGAGAGAGAAAAGACAAAAGTGCTACACACTTTTCAAAAACCAGATCTTGTGAGAACCCTATCATAAGACAGCACTAGAGGGACGGTACTAAACCATTAGAAACCACCCCCATGATCCAATCACCTCCCACCAGGCCCCACTTCCAACACTTGGAATCACAATTTAACATGAAATTTGGATGGGAACACAGAGACAAACCGTATCTGACTGTATTAAACTAAAAAGCTCCTGCACATAGGAAACAGAGTGAGGAGACAACCTGTTGAATGGGAGAACATATTTGCAAACTGCATCTGACAAGAGGCAAGTATCCAGAATACACAAGGAACTGAATCCACTCAACAGCAAAAGAACCCCAAATAATTTGATTAAAAATGGGCAAAGGAGTTGAATAGACACTTCTCAAAGGAAGACATACAAATGCCCAACAGACATATGAAAGAAAGCTTAACACGCCTAATCATTAGGGAAATGAAAACTAAAACCACGATGAGATATCACCACACATCTATTAGAATGGCTATTATAAAAAGATGAAAGATAAATGCTGACAAGGATGTGTAGAAAAGGGAACTCTCAAACAGCATTGGTGGGGATGTAAATTAGTACAGGCATTAGGGAAAATTGTAGAGAGGTTTCTCCAAAAACTGTGAATCGAATTACCATATGATCCAACAATCCCACTTCTGGGTATTTACCAAAAAGTTTTAAAATCTGCTCATTCAAAAAATGTCTGCACTCCCATGTTTATTTAAACATTCTTTATGATAGCTGACTTATGGAATCAACCTCAGTGTCCATCAGTGGATAACTGAATAAAGAAAATGTGGATCACACGCCTGTAATTCTAGCACTTTTGGAGGCCAAGATGGGTGGATCACTTGAGGTCAGGAGTTCAAGACCAGCCTGACCAACGTGGTGACATGACACCCCATCTCCCCTAAAAACACAAAAATTAGCCAGGTGTGGCAGCAAGCACCTGTAATGTGGGAAAAATGGGGAGATGACTGCCTAAGAGTAAAAAATCTCGGCCAGTAGAAATATGTTTTTTAGTTCTATTGCAGAGTATAGTGAATAGAGTTAATAATAGAATATTGTACCTTCCAAAATTGCTAAGAGAGTAAATTTCAAATGGTCTCATCACAAAAAATGTTAGGTATTTGAGATGACTAATACATTAACTAGTTTGATTTAACGATTCCACATTGTATTCATAAATCATAGCATTCCTTTGTACCTCACAAATTTATAAAAACACACTGTCAATTTACAATTTTTAAAAAGAGAAAAATACAGTAACTCCTGATTTTTACTTTTTATAGCATTCTCAATTTTTGAAATATTGACCAAATTCATGAATCTCTTACATTAAAAATTATATTGAAATATCTGTAGAAATTTTCATAAAATGTGGTTAGAATGATGGACTGAAATATTTCAGATATCAACAACATGCATTGCTTTCAACTAAAATCATACTGATCAAAATATATTAAATCACACAAAAAAGTGTTAAAGTTTTGTTATATATTTGTGGAGCCATGCAGTAAATTTTGTTCTAAATTATATATTTAGTATATTGAATTTTTCGCTGTTTAAATTTGAACTTAATTAAAGTATACTTTTTAAAGAAAAGGTGGGTCATGGCATTTTTCTTTTTTCGTTTTATGTTTCTGAGGAATATTAAATAATTGACGTAGTCAACAAGGTGGTAGTAGGTATGACGGGGCATACATGAATACAGAGAGGTTTCCATGTTAAACAATAATACCTGTCAAGTTTCTACGCTCAGCAAATGACACCAACACGCTTTTATTTTCAACATGCAATACATTATCTGACCTCCTCCAGCTACCTTGTTTTGTTAGAAATTTTCTCTTTCCTTGTGATGCCTATCAATAAAGGCACCAAACACATATATTTTAGCATGAATTCATTTTGCTTTTAGGTATGATAAAGCATAACAAAACAGTTTAGTCCACATGGGATATATAATACAATCAATTTGCGAGAAGAGCAAACTTGTACTAACTTCACACTATTACTGATGTGAATGTTTTTTCTCTTATTGCTAGTCTTAATACAGGGATTTTTTTTATGTCTAAATACAAATGATGTAGCAAGGGTATATATTCAAGTCCAAAGGGAAATGTTTTATTCAGCAAGAAATATCTTTAAATCACTTGATGTGTTTTACAAATGAGTTCCTGTAGAAAATAGGATTTTATTTATTAGGAAGAAAAATTGGCAAAATGGCAGTACTCTAATACCATTTTGGCAATGGCTAGGTCTGTAATGCATTATTTGTTTTACAGGAAGTACTGTAAAATTATAGAAGTAAAAGAGAGTCATTTATCATTTGTCCCTTCATCAGGGCAGACTAAGTATTTTTCAACGTATTTCATTCTTTTGGCAGTTTTAGTTAATTTATTTATCTAGTGCATTTCAGCTAAAAAGCAATATCCACTTTCTTTTTTACTTTTCTATAATATTGACAGATAAAGCACAATAATTATTATAAAGCTATCTACTCATATTTTTATAGCATATGTGGTAGAAAATTTACTTGAAACTTGAATTGCATAGGGAAAAATAAAGATAAAAAGTCCACAAGTATATTATACATAAGTGATGCATATATTTGTAGAGTACAGCAACAAGATTATTCAGTAGACAATCCAAGATCTAAGATTTGTGCAGTTTTCAATTGTGTGGAGGCAGAAACAAGGAGTAGTAAATTGATTTAGCATGCTGAACTCTTGGACACTGAACTGTAACAAGAAAACGGAACATATTTTGTTTTGTGCATATAAAAGAAATACTATTAAAGATGAGCATTCATTTATTTACTTAACAAATATGTATAAAAGGTATGCTCTATGCCAGGCAATAATCAAAAGGCAAAACAGACAAAACTCTCCATGACTGTAGAGCTTACCTCCTAATTGAGAGTAACAGATCACATACACTGTTTATTAAAAGGGGATGAGTGTTTAAGAAGAAAAGGAAACAGACAAGGGGAATAGGAACACAGGTTGAAGCTAAGGCATGTGTGGGAGAGTGCAATGTTGCCGATGATATTTGAGAAAGACTTTCAAAAGATCTTTTAAAATTCTACAAAAGGAATCTGACATGAATATTCTTGTTACAGCCTTCCTTAAGCCTGCCTTCTTCATCCCCTTCAGATATTGCCACAAAGTCACTTTCTTTGTATTCTTTTCAGATTTCTTCCTTCCTTTTAATGTTTGTTCAAATTTCACCTTTTCAATGACTCCTATACTTAAAATTTTAATTCTACACTCCTACATTTAACTCCACTGTCTACATATTTTCCCTTGAGTTTATTTTGTGCATTTATCACCATCTCTTGAACTATATATTTTACTTCCTACTTAGTGTATTCTCTATCTTTCCCAAACAGAATGTAAATTCCATGACAGTAGAAATTTCTTTTTTTCCGTGATGCTATATTTGGACCCCTTAAATAGCATTTAGAAGGTGCTGAAATATTTATTGAATATACATTTGAATAATCAAACTGTCATCTTTGGCACAGTCTTTTCCTTCACTTTTGTTTGTTTGTTTGTTTTTTGTTGTTGTTTTTGTTTTTTGTTTTTTTTGAGATGGAGTCTCGCTCCGTTGCCCAGGCTGGAGTGCAGTGGCCTGATCTCGGCTCACTGTAAGCTTCACCTCCCGGGTTCACGCCATTCTCCTGCCTCAGCCTCCTGAGTAGCTGGGACTACAGGTAGCTGCCGCCACCAGGCCCTGTTAATTTTTTGTATTTTTAGTAGAGATGGGGTTTCACCGTGGTCTCGATCTCCTGACCTTGTGATCTGCCCACCTCGACCTCCCAAAGTGCTGGGATTACAGGCGTGAGCCATTGCGCCCAGCCTCCTTCACTTTTTATATCCAGTAAACTATTACATCTTGTTTTTTTTTTCTTCTAAATATCTCTTTAATTTGCACACATACCTGAATTTTTTTGACATCAAGAGACCGTGCTTTCTCATCTTGGCTGCTACAACTCCCTACTGCTATTCTCGGCCTTGACCTTTGCCCTTTCAAGTCCCTTCTCTTCATTTTAGCAAAAAGGACCGTGTTATAACCCATATATGATTAATTCATTTCCATTTTTAAGAATCCTTAGTTGAGTCCTGTGGTTCTTAAAATAAAGTCCTAAACCCAGTATAATATAGCTGTGCTGACCGCTCCAGACTCATGTTCTGCCATTTCCACTCTTTCTTGATATCAAGATCATACTACCACTTTTCAGTTGACAAAAGTCACAATGTTTTTTTTTTTCTTTTCCCCCTTTCTCTGGTGTTTTGCATATAACAAACCTACTCCTAGAATATCTGCTCATGTTCACTTCCCCTCAGCTTCCCCCCCTTTTATGGCAATTCATTTTCTCAGGTAAGGTTTCTCTATCCCCTAGAAATTTGATCTATAATATTACTCATATCCCTAAGCTTTTCATTTATAGCCCTCATCTCATCTTATAAACATAGATTTGAGAGATTGTTTTATTAATTTATGTCTCCTCTATGGGTTGTGTGCTTGATCAGAATGGAGATTATTTCTGGTATGTTCACCATTTTTGCCCTCAGCACCTTGCACAGAATAGATGTTCAAAAATACAACCAACCAATCAACCAAACAAACAAACAAAGATGAACAAGAGCAATTTGGATTCTTTGCCAATAGAGTGATAAGAACAGGAAAATGTGACTGGATTAACACTGGCAAAATTAACAATGAAAATCCGGTGGAGCCACTACCATCTGATGCTGGTTCAGGTAGGGTGGCTGAATAATACTCAAATAGTAAGACCATATGAAGTAAACAAGTAAATGAAGTTTTGAAACTTATGTAAGTCCACATATAAAGAATATATAAATCCAATTGAGGACTTACATATTTCTGTTATTATTTTTTCTTTTTCATTATGCTTGACATTTTTGAAACTGAATTTTGTTACAGTCCATTAGCCTATCGTTACATGCTGGTATGATGAGATTGCACTGAGATGCATAACGTAACATTTTTAGCATGAGCAACTGAAATTACAAGGTTTCATGGATTGTATGTTGTGGAGATTGTTTCAGCTTGGCCTTGATGCTGAGTTTGTGAGCAGGTAACTTGTTGTGATGCAGTGAGATGAAATTGGTGCCCAATCATTGGAGAAAGTTGTAATGATGTATGAAATGAAAAATCCCGGCCCACCCAGTGCAAAGAGAATACAAACTCTCCTTTGCAATCACTGCTATGCTATTTTCTCTAAATTATCATTCAACTGCAGAAAAATGAAAAGTCCATGGCAAAACCAAAACTTGGGGTTTTTAAGGGAAAGTGAGAGGTAAGATTCATTGGGGGATTTGGGAAAATGAAGAAGTAGGTATTTTACTGTAAGCAAAGGTTTATTTTTCATCATGAATATACCCCCACTTAAATAAGCTCCAATGATAATCCAATAAAGCACACATGTGCACACACAGTGCATGCATACATGCACACGGCACACACCATAGAAAACTACCTATCCTGAAAAAAACACTTTGAAAGCATTTATGTGGAAACCTCAATTCTATAAACTATTTTAAGCAAACTTTATGTTTTTTTTTTTTATAATGCTTTGGAGAAGATAAGGGGAGTCCTTAATTAATAAAATCTTTCATTAGCAACTATTTGTTAAAACTATTATGTGTCATACAAAGTGCGCATCACTGTGACACAACTGGGTAAAACATCGAATATCTCTTCTTTACTGAACTTTACATTCTAATTCTGGCAATAAGGAGAATGAAGTCTATAATATGTTTGTAGTATGTGTTATGAAGAATAATAAAATATAGAGGATAATAGAAAGAGTGGCATGAAATTTTTATTATAAGTAAGTTACCCAAAGAAGTGTTCACTGAGATTTTTCTGAGAAAAGTCTTGAAGAAGGCAAGAGAGCAAGCCATTTCACTATTTGGGAAAAAGTACATTACAAGCACAGAGAAAAACAATGTAAATAGGCAAGAGAGGGCCTGAAATATTGGGGACAACTAATGATATAAACATGGATATGCAAATTGAGTTAGAGAGAAATTGGAAAAATAAATGAGAGAGTTAATGGGAGGAGGCAGTCATGTAAAAAGTTGTAGGTTATTGTATGCTCTTTGTTTTATTCTGAAGTAGGAACACATTGCAAAGTTTGTAGCTATGCAGTGGAATGGTCAGGAGTGTTTAAAGAGAAACACTCAGGTTGCTTTATGGAAGAATGAAAATAAGTCAGGAAATAGTGCATTAATTCAGGAGAGATGAAATGATAGCTTATACTAGGATGAAAGCACTAGAAGTGATGTTAGAAAACATAAAACAGAAGAAAGAGAAAAATGAACCTAAAACTATTTTTTTCTCTACTGAAGTGTTGTTTTATTTTAGCTTATTTATTTTTTAAATTTCAACTTTTAGATACAGAGGGTACATGTGCAGGTTTCTTACATGGTATATTGCACCCAGGTAGTGAACACAGTACCCATTAATTTTTAAACTATACCTGCCTCCCTTTCTCACCCCTGCAGTAGTCCACAGCATGTCTTGTTCCCATATTTATGTTCATGTGTGCTCAATGTTTAGCTCCTAATTACAAGCAGGAACATGCAGTATTTGGTTCTTTGTCCCTGTGTTAATTCACTTAGGAATATGGCCTCTAGCTTTATCCATGTTGCTGGCAAAGGAAATTATTTCATTCTTTTTTTTTTTTTTTTTTTGTGGCTGTGTAGTAGTATTCCATAGTGTATATGTACCACATTTTCTTTATTCAATTCAACATTGGTAGGCACCTGGGTTGATTCATGTCTTTGTGAATAAATGTTCACTTTATTATGAACAGAGTGGTGATGAATGTATGAGTGGATGCATCTTTTTATACAATGGCTTTTGCTCCTTTGGGTATATACCTAGTAATGGGATTGCTGGGTAGAATAGTAGTCCTATTTTAACTTCTTTGAGAAACTGCCAAACTGCTTTTCACAGTTGCTGAACTCATTCACATTCCCACCAACAGTGTATACGTGTTCCCTTTTGTCTGCAGCCTCATCAGCATCTGTTGTTTATTGACATTTTAATAATAGCCATTCTGACTGGTTGAGATGGTATCTCATTGTGGTTTTGATTTGCATTCTTCTGATGATTGGTGACGATGAACATCTTCATATGTTTGTTGGCTACTTGTGTGCCTTGTTTTGAGAAATGTCTATTCATGTTCTTTGCGTATTTTTGGTGAGGTTATTTGTTTTTTGCTTATTGATTTGTTTAAGTCAATAACAAATTGGACCTTTGTTGGATATATAGTCTGCAAATATTTTCTCCCATTTTGCAGGTTGTCTGTTTACTCTGTTGACAGTTTCTTTTGCTGTGCAGAAGCTGTTAAATTTAATTGGGTCCCACTTGTCCATTTTTGTTTTTGTTGCAATTGCTTTTAGGGACTTAGGCAAAAATTCTTTGCCAAGGCTGATGTCAAAAAGGGTATTTACTAGGTTTTCTTCTAGGATTTTTATAGCTAAAACTACTTTAAATGAGAAACATTACTACACTGAATGAGAAAAAGGAAAAAAGGGACTAATCCAGGTAACTTTTAAACATAGAATTTTTATAACATATCCTGAAACTAATGAGAAAAAATTTCAAACAATTATAAAATTTTAGTTACTATGTTTCGCAGGCCTTTGTTTGTTGTTGTTGTTGTTGTTGTTGCTGTTTTTCACAGTAGTTTGAATTACGGACTCTGAGTTAATATTCTGTGTCTTCTAGGAAGGATGTAATAAATAAATATATTGAAGATAATATAATATGAGCCAAGTTTCTCATTTTTGGAGAAGGATGCTACATATACAAAAGGGGGAGGAAAGTCTAAAATAAATCTTAGGGTATTAGATTGGAATTTAATGTATCAGCATAAATTCAAATACAGTCATGTGGCACATAACAATGCCCAGGTCAACAATGACCAAATACATGATGGTGGTTTCATAAGATTCTAATATTGTATTTTTACTATACCTTTTCTATGCTTAGATACACAAATACTTATTACTGTGTTATACTTGCCTAAGTATTCAGTACGATATCATGTTATACAGGTTTCTACCTATACAAGCGTAAAAAGCTATTCTCTGTAGCCTAGGTGTGTAGTAGGCTATTCCATTTGATTTGTATAAGTACACTCAATCATATTTGCACAATGACAATATCACCTAACAATGTGTTTTTTAGATGTTAAGGGATGTATGGCTATAATGGATATAGAAATAGATACATATATAAGCACACACATATTTGAAGGGGTGGGTTGCCCCTTCACACCTGTGGGTGTTTCTCGTTAGGTGGAACAAGAGACTTGGAAAAGAAAGAGACACAGAGACAAAGTATAGAGAAAGAAAAAAGGGGGCCCAGGGGACCGGCATTCAGCATACGGAGGATCCCACCAGCCTCTGAGTTCCCTTAGTATTTATTGATCATTCTTGGGTGTTTCTCGGAGAGGGGGATGTGGCAGGGTCATAGGATAATAGTGGAGAGAAGGTCAGCAGATAAACACGTGAACAAAGGTCTCTGCATCATGAACAAGGTAAAGAATTAAGTGCTGTGCTTTAGATATGCATACACATAAACATCTCAATGCCTTAAAGAGCAGTATTGCTGCCCGCCTGTCCCACCTCCAGCCCTAAGGCGGTTTTTCCCCTATCTCAGTAGATGGAACATACAATCGGGTTTTATACCCAGACATTCCATTGCCCAGGGAGGGGCAGGAGACAGATGCCTTCCTCTTGTCTCAACTGCAAAGAGGCGTTCCTTCCTCTTTTACTAATCCTCCTCAGCACAGACCTTTTACGGGTGTCGGGCTGGTGGACGGTCAGGTCTTTCCCTTCCCAGAAGGCCATATTTCAGACTATCACATGGGGAGAAACCTTGGACAATACCTGGCTTTCCTAGGCAGAGGTCCCTGAGGCCTTCTGCAGTGTTTGTGTCCCTGGGTACTTGAGATTAGGGAGTGGTGATGACTTAACTAGCATGCTGCCTTCAAGCATCTGTTTAACAAAGCACATCTTGCATAGCCCTTAATCCATTTAACCCTGAGTTGACACAGCACATGTTTCAGGAAGCACAGGGTTGGGGGTAAGGTTACAGATTAACAGCATCTCAAGGCAGAAGAATTTCTCTTAATACAGAACAAAATGGAGTCTCCTATGTCTACTTCTTTCTACACAGACACAGTAACAATCTGATCTCTCTTTCTTTTCCCCACACATATTTCTTGTTTTTGTTTTTCCTCCGAGAAAGCATACAAACAACGATACCTTGGTAACAATGTATATCCCTGGTGCCAGGTGTTGTTATTTAAATACTACTTGCCATAGAAACAAGGAAAAATGATTCCAGGGCTGTGTAATAAAGTGTTGAGGGACTGACAGGAACATGTCAAAGAACACAGAGGCTAGCTTGAAGTGGGCCTCACTGACCAAATCAATTTGAACATCAGATCAAAAAATGATAGTAACGCGTTGTAACCCATAAGCTAATATAAAAATCAGTAAGTCCATAATAATATAAACATAAACTTAATTAATAGAGAAAGAAAAAATTTATTTACAATAGACTTCCAACTAATTAACCAATAAATGTAGACAACAGGATGTAGTTAATTAATCACAATTTGGCAGTCATCAGTTATAATTGATTCAATCAGGAATCATCAATGGAAGCTAAATACAGTAAGTAAAAGTTTGATGAGGAACAAACAGGATGTGGATATAGTATCACAGTATCTCCCCACCAATTACTCACTAATTGCAAGGAATAAAACAGTATCTTTACAGAGGATAAAACTGACAGGCACCATTTGAAACCAGTGATCAAAATTAACATCACCAATAATGAGACAAACTTACATTATGTATTTTCTTATATTATGCATTGGCAAATTCACAGCATCACTGTACAGCACTTGTGCCAAAAATTGATAACCTGAATTGTTGGGAGCAAGCCCTGCAAAATCTGGCCATAAACTGGCCCCAAAACTAGCAATAAATAAAATCTCTGCAGCACTGTAACATGTCCATAATGACCCTAATGCCCAAGCTGGAAGGTTATGGGTTTGCGGGAATGAGGGCAAGGAACTCCTGGCCCGCCCAGGGTGGAAAACCGCTTAAAGGCATTCTTAAGCCACAGACAAAAGCCTGAGAGATCTGTGTCTTAAGGGCATGTTCCTGCTGCAATTAATTCGGCCCATCCCTTCGTTTCCCTTAAGGGATACTTTTAGTTAATTTAATATCTATAGAAACCATGCTAATGACTGGTTTGCTGTTAATAAATATGTGGGTAAATCTCTGTTCAGGGCTCTTAGCTCTGAAGGCTGTGAGACCCCTGATTTCCCACTTCACACCTCTATATTTCTGTGTGTGTGTCTTTAATTCCTCTAGCGCCTCTGGGTTAGGGTCTCCCCGGCTGAGCTGGTCTCGGTACTGAATCAAAATGAAAAAATGTTAAGACAAATTCTACCAAATGACCACCTCTTACTCTGTAGGTCAAGACAGTGACAGACAAAAATAGGACTTAGGAAGTATCCTGAATTGTAGGTGACTAAAGTAACCGAGCAAGGAAATGCAGTATTATATTTCCTGATTTTAAGAATTATACTGTGGTTATGTCAAGACATGTAATTGTTAGGAAATACACACTGACATATTTAGAATAAAAGGCATAATGTCTGTAACTTACTCTCAGATAGTTAAAGGTTAATAAATACTTGCAGAGAAAGATTAAGGCAAGTAGGCCAAATTTAAATAAGCGCTCGGATCTGTTAAAGAAGGTTTATAAAAGTTCTATGTACAATTCTTGCATCTTTTTTTGGAGTTTGAAGTTAAATAAAAATAAAAGCTTAATAAAAACTTTATTGGACTTCTTTATTCTTTTAGGAAGAAATAACATCTTTGCAATATTGAATGTTCCAATGTGGGAAGAGTCTACTTATCGCCTCTATTCTTTTTTTGTTTTTTTTTTGAAATATTTCTCTTTTTTTTGTTATTTCACAGGAAGATTTATTAATACATCCAAAAGAAAGAAATAAAAATAATTTTGTCACACTATATACAGATAATACATACATTGTTTCTTATACACGCATTACATCAGTTTTTACACAAGAAAAATATACATAAAAATGTAAACATTTGCATATAAAAACCCTTAAATTAAACAAGGATGAGGTGACAAAAGGAGACCAATCCATTATTACTTCATCAAATTTTTTAAACAGTAATATAGTACATTCATTGAGAAATATTTCTATTTCACTCAGTACAGTTTTATAGTTTTCTAGAAAGATATCATGTTCATACTTTATAAAGTTATTTTCAAGCAGTTTTTAGTGGTGGCTTCCACTGTAAATGGATTTTTGTTTTCTTTTTTTTTTTGAGATGGAGTCTCGCTCTGTCGCCCAGGCTAGAGTGCAATGGCGTGATCTTGGCTCACCGCAACCTCCGCCTCCCGGGTTCACTCTATTCTCCTGCCTCAGCCTCCTGAGTAGCTGGGACTACAGGTGCCCGCCACCACACTCAGCTGATTTTTTATATTTTGAGTAGAGATGGGGTTTCACCGTGTTAGCCAGGATGGCCTCGATCTCCTGACCTCGTGATCTGCCCGTCTTGGCCCCACAAAATGCTGGGATTACAGGCATGAGCCACCGTGCCTGGCTGTAAATGGAATTTTTTAATCAAAAGTTAAATTTTGATGTTTATATATTTTCCTTATGTATAGCTATTCAAATAATAATGTCTTAATAAGTCTAATAGTTTGTCATTTAATAATTTTTTATTTTGTGGGTATATAATTATATTATCTGAAAGAAACAAAAATATATGTTTTATTTTTCTTCTTTTTAAAATATGTTACCAAAACATTCATAACAATCTACCACAGGAGGGATAGGAAAAAACTCTTTATACTGATGATCCTAATTATAAAAATTCTAATATTTATTATGACTACATATTTACAAATATTTATATTTTTTAAGAAATGAGAGAAGACTTATCTGTAAGGTTTCTTCATGCAAGAAGAAGAAAAAATGTTGGGCTAAGTAGTCATTTTGACATTTAGCAAATATTTTTATAGAATGTACATGAACTTGATTTATCTTTCTTAAGTTTAATTATTTATTTATTGAGACAGAGTCTCACTCTGTTGCTCAGACTGGAGTGCAGTGGCGAGATCTCTGCTCACCATAAACTCCGCCTCATGGGTTCAAGTGATTCTCCTGCCTCAGCCTCCTGATTAGCTGGGATTACAGGTGCCCACTACCATGCCCAGCTAACTTTTGTGTTTTTAGTAGAGACAAGGGTTCACCATGTTGGCCAGGCTGGTCTCAAACTCCTGACCTCAGGTGATCCACCCGCCTCCACCTCCCAAAGTGCTGGGATTATAGGCATGAGCCACTGTGCCCAGCCACCTTTCTTAAGTTTTAACATTACTTGGCCATATAAACTTTTAAATTCTTAAACACAAATACTTTTTATTTTATGCAACATAAAGCAGGTGAGCTAATATTTACTAAGTCCTTTGCTTCTTTGAATAGGTCTTAGGACTAAATAAGTCATTGGTTATGTTATCAATGTTTCTGTTGAAATAACCATGGACCAGAAAGCAGCAGCTTTTGCTCTGACAGAAAGGAGCAGGGAAAAGAAGCAAAATAAAAGGGAATGAGACTTGGTCCAGGAATAAGACTACTGGGATTGGCACGTCTGCCTTTTTACATGATAACCCTGAAGTCCAAACTGTCCTGTAACAAACATGCTTGAGATTTCTTGGAAATAGTTTCTTTCTGATAAAAAAAAAAATGTAAAAATAAAGTTCTTTAAAACCCCTAAAGCCTTACGGTTTAGAACTCTCATCATCTAAGAATGTCTTGTTAAAAGCTGCTGCAGCCATTTTGGGTCCCTAAATAAAAAGACAAGAGATCATGGAAATGGGAATTTAGCACACTAATGCCTTTGAAGTAGTGTATAACCACCTCCAAATTCTGAAGTAATATAACTAACCCATTATTCGCCAGATATTGTCCTGTTAGAAGCTGAACAAACCTTATCTGTAATGGTAAACATGGCAGAGATCCAAAACAGTGATATCAGTGCCAAATAGGGTCATTAACATGGTAGCTACCTCCAGCCTCAACCATCCCAAGTGGGATAATGTGAGATCATAAGAATCCCTTAAGCTGGCACTGGTTAAAAAAAAAAGAATATGGGGAAGTGGGATAAAAAGAAATTGATACTTTTCAGATGTCAATTTTAAAAGTTGGCTTTGTTTTTGTTTGTTATTTGTATGCTCAATGAATACATCATTTTGATTTTAAATACTTATATGCCAGGACTGGAGAGTGAAAGTCAATTAATACGAGTAGATAAATAACACACTCTCTTTAATTAATTGCTCTAGCCATGCTATGAAATGTTATAGGAAATTAACCCAGTCGCAGTTATTGGGTGTACCTAATACTGTTATGAGGAAGAGAAAGAGCAAATATAAGCAAAATATAGAAGAACACAGATATTTTATTAACTTTAGCACTATTGTAGCAAGAGATTATGTTATGTTTTTAAGTAGTTATTATCTCATTTAATACCTAAACCACTTCTACTGTAGGCATTACAAGCATGTTTTAAGGTGGGAAACTCGAGGGTTAGAGAGGTCATGTAATTTGTCATGGATCGCACAACTAACAAGCACTGGAATCAGGGTCAGGAATCTGTTCTCCACATCATCAAAGTCAGCACTTTTAACTGCCATGCTACAAAAAGCTTACATTACATTATCTTTTTTTCTGACCCCTGGGAAGTTGAAACAAAATGTTTTCCTTGACTCTATGCTGCAAAACTGTCAAACTGAAGAATGTCTTCTTTAACAATATCTTTGAGCTGCCTTTATTAAATAAGACTGCTTAAGGTCTTCAGAACTCGGCTAATTCGCAGTTACTTTTCGACTTACTGTCCATAATTCAATAATCAAACCAGTTTATTAGGGCTACAGTTTGTTGTTATTCTTTGGAAAAAAACAGACAGATGATACTTATATTGCTAAATAATGTTTGTCTCCAGACCTAAAATAATTACAGACATATTAGAGAAAGAAGCAAAGGGACAGATCAGAAGAAGGGAGGTTGTCTTTAGCTGAAAACAAACAATTAAGAAAGGAGGCAAAGATGAGTTTCAGAAAATAGAAATCAAAAGATGATGTGTTAATAATTGTGTTTTTTTAACAATTCATTGAGATTATGTATATATAAGAAAATAAACAGCTAAACTTTTAGGGCAGCATAGGTTCAATAAATGTGTTAGTTCTATACTGTTAGATTAGAAGAATATGTATGTGTAATATTTCATGATTTTATAAAAACATTTTGCAAATTTATGTTACTATACATAATACCAGAAACTAGAGTGGATTAAATACATATAAATTTCAGATAAAAGAATTCGTGAATTATCTCTAGAGACTGACATCATCTGGCTTTAGATATAATGATTTCAAAATATAAATCAATCATTAAATTCTAAGAACAGAGATCCCAATTTGTTGAATTACCTGGGCCAAACAAGTTAAATTGTTTAATAAAAGTTTGAGTTGATTTAAAGATTTAAGAGTTAGAAAAATAGTCTGGAATTGTAGCGTGAAACAACGACAACAAAGATAGCAATAATAATGTTACACAGTTTAGATAAAATTTAAGTCATATGAAAAAGATAGGATTGGTGATGCTGATTTAATGCAATTTGTGTGAAAGAAGCAAAGAGATTTCAAATAAATATAGTATTAAAGTGCACCAACATTATAAATTTTCTCTGCTTTCTTCCTAGGTGACATTGCTGCTACCGAGCAATTGTACTCTTCTAATTCTCAAATTAATAGGCCTTTGATTTTCCTGTATAGTCCCTGGTTTTATGTGTGGACCAGATGAGATGTTTTGCATGACAAGTAGATGAGAAGCAGGAGCTGCATTCTTTATATGCTTGTATCATTTCAGGCCATCAAGTGCTGATACAGACTATGCACATTGCCACTTATCTGTGGAGCAGCCATGCCTCCAATTTCTTAAGGTACTGCCAGGTCCACTCGGTCAGCTTCTCCACCCCTGGGCGAGGAGTTTGGCTCCGTGGTGAAGGATGTCATTGTCACCTTCAAGTCACTTACATCTCAGAAGTTGGATACCCAAAGATGGTAAGAGATCAACATGGGGTTCCAGTCCAACCTCATAGGTTCCAGCTTATTATATCAGGTTTCAATTAATATCTGTCTTCTCATAATTAGCCATTATCTTTCCTTACTGGCTGCCTCCTCTTCTTCCTATAAAGCCTAGCATTACAGGCAGAAAAATCAAATTTACATAGAAAGCTTTACTGGAATAACCAGTACCCAAATTGTATAAAGACAATATATATGCATGTATATACATATATTATATTTACATTGGATATCACATTAACATTAGAATTACTGTATGTAGATGTATATCAATTATACTTGAATAAATTTTATGTAAGTCTTCAATAACTGTTTCTCTTTTACGTTATGTTCTATTATTATGTCCTAAAACTTTTTTATTATATTCAGAAAAAAGTTATAATTCTAGCTTTAAGAAAAAATAATACTCTTTGACTATTTCTACTCTGCTGTTAAGAAAACATTTATTTTCCAATAACTCAAATAGCTTTAAAAATCTGGAAGACTGTTTTCATTCATGAGTGCAGCATTCTTCGTTATCCTCCTGAGTCTCCATTAATTATACCTGTTTTAAATTCTCTTCTAATACTATTTGGTCCTTTCCTCACCTTACTGGATTATTGTGAAGAATTTGGTGCAGCTAGGTGTGGTGGCTCATGCCTGTAATCCCAGGACTTTGGAAGGCCGAGGTAGACAGGTCACTTGAGCCCAAGAGTTCAAGACCACCCTGGGCCACATGGCAGAACTCCATCTCTACAAAAAATACAATTATTAGTTGGGCCATGCCCAACTAATTGACTTGTGCCATGCCCAACTAATTGACTTGTGCCTGTGGTCCCAGCTAATAGGGAGGCTTAGGTGGAAGGATCACCTGAGCCTGGGAGGTCGAGACTGCAGTGAGTATTGATCATGCTACTGCACTCCAGCTGGTGTCTCAAAAAAAAAAAAAAAAAAAAAGAAAAAGAATTTTGTACTGTTTATTCATTTCAATTACCTATTCATTATTATTATTTTTCCTATATATTTAACAATTCGTGGCTTGGTGTTTTACACTGTATATTCATTTCTCATATTCCTGATTGAGGACACCTGTTTTCATGTCAAATGGTAAAAGGGAAGCAGGAGAGGCTCTGGGCAAGGTATGTGGCGGTCCTGTTTCCTTTGGTGCCTACAATGCCTGCCATTAATCTCAGCCATGCCTTTTCAGTCACTGCTTCAGCATTTGAGTGCATGTTCCTGCTACTTAATATTCTTTAATATGTGACAGTGTTGTGTGGGGCAGTCCATCTGGTACCCCAAGTTACCTCCTCATTTCACCCTCTTTTATTTGCCACAGGTTCTGCCCCTAATCTTTCTCCCATTCACTTGTGCCTGTTCCTCGTTTCTGCAGTGTCTAATGCATAGCAGAAGCATAGTAAATGTTCATGAAATTGAATTGGACGTGTCGAGGTAACACTGGCTGAGCATACAACACAGATGTTACTGAAAGGGTTTCTCACTTGGGATAGGATTTAAGTGGATGATTCCTCAGTGTTATTGTAATGTTTGAAGTGTATGATTCAAATCATTGTGTATGATTCCGTGTTGCTTGGGACTGTCAAGGTAATATCTTCCTTACTGCTTTGTCTCTTTAAACCTTCTTGATAATTAAATTTTAAAAAAGAACATAAATAAAGGAACGTGCCCCCAGAACTTTTCATTATTAATGTTCTATGACTAAATTGGAAATCTGCTACTGTATCCCAAGGGGGTGATTAATTTAGCAGACTAAGAGTTTTGATTAAAACGGAATGAAATGTCTGACACGTAGTCTATTTATCAGTTATTATGATATGAAAACGCTCTAATCATTGTGGTGCCTAAATTAAGACTTCGCAGCCTAAATGTCACTTCATTTTGCTTCTTTTGGTTTGGTGATGTTTTATGGGCTTATAATCTGCGAATGTGTATGCATGTGCGTGTGTGAATGGCACACATTCTTACTGATCTTCAAAGAAAAATAATGCGGCAAGAAAGCTTTCTAACACAAGCACTGTTCCCTATAGCTCCATGCTTCAGGAGAAATGAGGAATATGCAGAGAATCTTACAATTCTTAATTTAGCTGATTATTTTAAAAATTCGGATGTGATTGTGAAATATATTCTATTGGTATTAAGCAGCAAAAAATATTAATTAGAATTTATAATTTAAAGTTTTCTTTTCATATGAGACTGATTTTGTTAGACACAAATATTAAGATAAAAATTATATCATATCAATTTTAATGTTATCTCCACTTTCAAATTAAACTACATAGGAACAAGGAAAAAATCAATATAAGTTTTTAGATAATGCTCATTCAATAAGTATAACGTGGTTGGATTCTTTTAAGCCTATAGAATATGCTAAATATTCAAGTGTTAATGAAAACATAAAATAAATAGCATAACATAATTTTGAATATTGATTTTGTAATTTACAAAAATATTTGCCCTATTTTAACCTCTCTCTTCCCAAATAATTGTACTACCTATCCCCACTTGAAGAATTAAATAAAATAGTATTTCCTTATAATCTCTCTCTCTCTCTGTCTCTCTTTTTCTTGCCTCCCTCAATATGGAATCACAACCAGTGTTTTTTATTGATTTCTAAGCAACTTTCAAAACACGAGTTAAGTAAGAGTGATTGACTGGGTTGCTCTTTCTCAGTCTTATTTCTAAGCCAGTTTTAAAGATTTAAAAGGCTCAGACCTGGAACAAGACAGGTTATATTTGGAGGAATAATGATCCAATTCTTCACACTTCTTCCCACCCCAATTTATAGATTCAAAAATGATTCCTTATCTTGTGATTAAAGAAGCAAGAAAGCAGTAGGATCCCAGAGTAAAAATAAGGTCATCAGAAAAAACAAAACAAAACAAAAAAAAACGCTGACTCAGTCTGAGACACTATTCGACTCCTGTGGACTCCAATTTCAAAGGCTCAAGTCATTCAAAATCCCCAGATAAAAGATGGACTAGGATACTCAAGAGGTGTGTGAAAAGTAATCATAATTAAAATAATGTAACAATAATTAATACTCATCAATATCTCACCATACTGTATCAAATGCCATGAAAATTAACTTCTATATATTTTATTATTCATATTTTATAATGAGGTAGATAATAGCATTGTCCTCATTTTATAGCTTCATTGCCCTTCATAAGCAAATTATCCACAATCAGTTAACTAGGCAGAAGAGAGTGGACTCCTATTACCAAAACCCAGGCTCTTAATTGCTACTAACAGTATATATGCTCTGAGTACTAGTAGCTGGTAATTGACTTACACATAGACTTCTCCCCAGTATTGTGCAAATTGAACTACTAATCTGGGACTGCTCTATGATGCAAAAATCATAGACCAAATACTATGTATCAGAGAACCTTCAAGTCAGATGTTTGGCATCTGACTTGCTTGTTGGTCTCATCTATTCAGTTTTAGAGATGGTCTTAGATTAATGTGGTATAAGAGTGATGAGAGGACTGGTTTTATAATTCTAAATACCTGAGAGGGAATCATGTCTGTGCCACAAACTAGCTATATGAGACTTTTATCAGTCACTTCTCTTTCCTGGCCTTTCAGTTTCCTCACATATAACATGCCTTCTAGATTAATCTGTAAATGTATATGCCTTCTAGATTGCCTTTTAGATTATTCCGTAAATGTATATGATAATAAATGCAAGCTGTGTCATGCTGTGATTGACACAGAATAAGAAATCAAATATGGTAGATATATTACTAAAGATTCCCTATTTCTGAGAATGGAAGAGAGTATCAGCCACTTCACGTTTTCTGCTTTATTTTGGATTCTAGCTGAAATTCCAATCTAGATACTATTTACATGTGTTTTTGTTCTCTCTTCTGTCTCTCTCTCTCTCCTTTTTTTTCTTTGAGACAGGGTCTCACTTGGCAGCACATACTAGAGTGCAGTGGTGAGATCTCAACTCACTGCAACCTCCACCTCCTGGGCTCAAGTGAGCCTCCAACCTCAGCCTCCCCAGGAGCTGGGATTACAGGCACACATCACCATGCTCAGCTACTTTTTGTATTTTCTTTAGAGACAAGGTTTCACCCTTTTGCCCAGGCTCTCAAAGTGTTGTCACTACAGGCATGAGCCACTGCATCAGACTCTGTTTTCTCTTTTAATCTTTACAAGAGGTTGGACATCAGGTTGGATAAGGAGGAAGTTGAGTGTTGGAGATTTTACAGAATGCAAACAAAAATTAAGGGTTTCCTAATCTATATCCTGTCTGTTCAAATTGTACTTCACAGTATTTCCTTGTGCGCATCGAACTTGTGCCACTCCCCTCTGAAATATTCAACAGCATTTCAAGTCTCTTCTACCTTAAGAGCTCCCTCAATAACTGCTGATAAAGAGAAGTTTGAAAACTGCAAACCTAGACATTGAGTATTCTAAAAACTTCCCATTTTTTGGTTCCAAATTCAACCTTACCCTTCTTCCCAACAGAAAAAAATAGGAAAGTCTTGAGTGGTCTATGATAGGCCATTCACTCTTAATAGATCTTGTATTAGATTTAGATTTAGTACTTGCCTCTGGATAACTTGTCTGGATGAGTTGTTTCTCTCTTTTTTTTCATTCCCCCCCATTTATTCTTTTACTTTTTATCCTGTGACAATTTCTAAGCAAAATTAGTAAAACTAAGTAGTTAAAAAATACAAGAAAAAGGAATAGTGTTCACAGACATGCAAAACATAAACAGATCTGGAGCAAATAAAAAGAAGCAGCCTTGAGATGGTCAAGGGAAAAAAACAACCAGCTACAACATATATTACTGCCAGGTTCTGCCTTTGAGAAAATAAACTGAAATGGCCCAGGTTGGAGAGAGATAGTTCTACTTTTTAGGCAAAGTTGCAGACAGCTGGTTAAAAGAACGTAGATCCATTATGCTCTCTTGATCTTGAAAGGAAGTAAGGAGCGTTTGTCTGAAAAAGATAATTTTTTTTTTGTAAGAAGGGAGCAACTCTGACTTGAGAACACCTTTCTGTCATAGAGCAGCAGAGGCTAAATATACTCTCAAAGTAGGATTTCTGTTTTAATTCTATAATAAATGCTTTCAGGAAACTCTGGAAAATGTAGCCCCTTTTTCTTCTCACCTCAAGGTTGCCTTGGGTTTATTGCCATCATTAGTGGAAACTGTAAAGCTAAGCCAATGATTCCATGTGTATTTCAAGATCTGAAGAGCTCAAAGAAAGGTCAGTTACCTTCCTTGCCCCTCTTCTTTTACGGTTATTGGGGTCTGCAGTGCAAGCAGTGATTGCTGGTGATCCACTTGCATTTCTCTGCTCACTAGATTAAAACCTGGGATGAAGCCCAGAGTGGCAAGAACTTTACATTGGAACTAAACAAGAATTTAAAATCTACAAGCCTGTTGCCATTTCACGTTTATTTAATGCACAGAAAGTTTGGTATTCAGACACAGTGTGGGGATAGTGTGATAAGGATCATGCTAAAAAAGACCAGTTCTTTCAGATATTTACATTCATATGAAACACAAAATCATACCTACAACAGCTGTGGATTTTATGCTTGGGCTATTTTGTTTTGTTGAGTTTATTTTCTTTATCACTATTTTTCCTTTGCTAAGAGCAGTGTTTCAGGGAAAGGGAACATGGATAGCCTTAAAACAGATTAGTAGACATTTGATTGGAGACACATTTGGAATGAAATGAAAGTAAAGTAACTTATTGTGTGTGATCGGAAACAAATAGGCAAGTGTGACACAACAAATTATATATGATAGCACTAATGGGAAAGGGGGAGAAGAATGTCAAGAGTAGTCCAGAAAATAAAGTTGTTTCTGGCTGTAGATTGAATTGCTATTTGAGTATGCAAAGAAATAAATGACATTGAATTGGACAGCACTAATATTATGGGTTCTATTCTGACTCCACGGATAGCAGCTTATCCTTTTTTGTAAACATCATTTTTAGTTCCCCATGGAACAGACATGGGGAAATGATAGTGCTATTGTCTCATTTTTATTTGTGCCATCATCATCATATTGCCTTTTAAGAAGCATCATTCCTATCCTCTGGGATACTCTGGAGGAAAGTAATGAGAGATTACAGTAATCTCTGTTCACTGGGGCAGCAGAAAATACCTGTAACTCTTTGTCTTTCTCATATCTATTTAAATTTGAAGTTACTAGATGAAAAGTCTGTAGATCAACAATATATACTCCCTTACATGATGATCACTCAATTCTTATCAGTAATGCTCAAGGTGGTTCTGGACTTCGTGCATTTTCATCCATTCTAACCTCATGTAAGACATGGAACCAAACACCAGGGCGTTTGGGTCTTTACTTAGAGGATGAGCAAAGCTTTTGTTTTCATCACCTTTTTGGTCTTAATATCTCAGTGTCATATATTTCTGTATATTTTTGCAGAAATCTTTGAAAATGTTTTTCCTTGACATAAGAAAGAAAACAGAGAGAAAAGATCAAGACAGTGGGTTAAGTATCAGCGACAAATTTAACTCAATGTTCACTGAAATCTTTTCCTCTACTTCCTCAAAGAATGGAAATCTACCTTGCATATTTCAGTTCGATATCATTTTCATTATAAGCTTGTTAGTAAATAAGGGTTTGTTCCGTTCTGCCCCATTCCGCCCCACCCCCCACACACCCCCAGCGAAGAATCATTTTATTTGTATCTTACATATGTGTTATAAACAGAATAAACATTCTGACAGTTTGCATGGAAGATTGATTTCCCATGCTGAAAACAATATAGCAAGCAACAATGAGCTCTGTCTCTGGCAGGAGAGTTAGAAACAGCGTCAAAAATCCCAGGGAAATGAGCCTCTGCAGAAGACTTTATAAGAGATGAATGTTTCCCTTTATCGTGACTCGCAATGATGCTGCTAAACAGAAATATGCGTTTTGCATAATTGCCAATGCAGCTGCAGCACTCTGTCTGGGATTCTGACTTCAAACGGAGATGTAATTGCATATATCAGATAGATCCCAAAGGTATAGCAACAACCCCGATTTAGTTATTCCAAAAATTTCTTAAGAGACTCCTGACAGCATTTTGAAATCTATGTAAATTGTTGCTTGGTGTCCAATGGATCGAAGTGAATATGACTCCATTTGAACTGTGCTCCCAAACTTAAAAGAGCATTTTAGAAACACACTTAAAAGAATTTTCTGGATTTTCTTAATAATCAGAAAGGGGAATAATTATAAAAAGTACTTTTTGTATGATGTCTTTTAATATATCTCAAACACTGTAGAGGCACCCTTCTAAAGACCAGGAAAGCTGTTTCTAATTGTTGTAGTCAAAATACAAACTATACATAGTAGGTGTCTAACAAACAAGTACTGGATATCAATTTCTGCTTGGTCAACCCAAGAAACTCCTTTTATTTTTTATTATAAGAACTGTGTATACTTGAGCCGCACTAGGATCAGTGATTGTTAAGTTGCTGGCAGCACATTTCCACTTGCCTGATAAGAAGAGAGCCAAAATTTTTTACACAATATATAAAAGCAACTTTTCCTTCTCTATTGTGTGTATCTACTTCTAAGCCTCAAATTCCTCCTAGAAGCACCTTTGCCTTATACAGGTTTTCTCATATAATTCTAGTTCTTATGCTTATCTTTCTAAGTGAAATAACTTCACAAAACATAACTTTGTATTGCGATTGTTTTTTGTAGACATTTCAATTTGACCAAGACACTATTATTTAAAGGGAGTTTAAGAAAAATGAAGGCAGAATTTTAAACGTCCAATGGTCAGTCTATCTTAATTTGTATGCTGAAGCCTCCAAATAAAACTGAATAAACTCTGTACACAATTGGGCTTCATAAAAGATTTCTTGACTAAAGCGAAAGAGAAAATGCATTTTAATGATCTCTCTGAATGCTTCTCTTATCCATTACCCCTTTTGAACTTGTCTATACTATATCCATATTATACAATTCACCCATGGATTATACTGAGAATTTACTCTGTGAATTATTTTTTCTTTAATATTATAGAGCTCTTAATTAAATATTGCTCAAATTCCTGGAGGTAGAGCTGCTTAATTTGCAGTAAAATATACCGTCTGGTTTATTGCAGAGCTACATTTAAAAACTTTTGAAAATCAAGATAGAAATTTAGACAAAACTTTAAAAATCAGATGCCAATATCTTGTGTCACTCGAACCTCTGGTAATTGGTCCACTTGCTGGATCAATCAGGAGAAAAATAAGCAAAATCTGTCAATGGAATCCAATACAAATCATACATAGCCTAATATGCCTAATACAAAAAAGAAAGTATTGTAATGGCCAAAAGATAAGAGAGTCTCCTGTTCAGGCCTACCTTTCCTTAATGAGATATTGGACAAAAATTCAGAAGTATAAACAACACAACAACTTATGAATCAAATTATGAGGCAACCTTATAACCAGAGTATATTAAGCCTTTAGGTAATACTTGGAAGTCAACCCAGACGCAGAAGTAAGGGAGCACTGCCAATTCTATTTGTCATTGCTTAAAAGTGAAAAAGCGAAAAAGTCAAAAGTGATTTGACTTAGACCTTTATATCTACAGAGCTATAATGAATAGACAAACCACAACCCAAAAGAATTTTCTCACCTTAAAAACCAGGCAACTGGGTCATGTTCAAAAGGAAGAATTTACTGAAGCTCAACTTTTTAGTTGTTCTAAAGCCAATAGATTAAACTAATATCTTCTGATAATGTAAAACGAAAGGATATTGGATACAAATTAAGCCCAGCCTTAATAATTATTTCCAGTTAAAGATGTTGTAGATAAAATACAATGATCATGCTTTGAAGGGTTATAGGGATCCCTACAGCGCTCCATTTTAACTTGGGACTAGCATAGGTGAGTTAACAATAGTCAAAAGAGGACATAAATATAAATACTAATTTGCTTAGGTGACAATATACAGCCTAAGTCCCACACTTTATAGCATGTATTTATTGAAGTATGCAAAATCACCAATATAGTTGTAGGTATGTGCAAATATCAATCATTCTATCTCAATCAATATATTTTCCTTTGTGTTCCTTACTGAAAACATCCTTTTTGTATGTAATACCACTTGAAAATTTAATTGAAGAAACTTACTATGTAAAAGGCACTGCTAAACTAAATGTGCCAAAAAATTATTATTATTTTTTGAGACAAGAAAATTAAACTAGATAACTTGTCATTTTCTTTTTTTTTTTCCTGGGGTAGAGCTGTCCTGCAAGCAAAAGGGATGAATGGATCTCAGACCAGTTAGTTTCATCCCTTCTTTTCAAGCTTCTATGAGAAAGCTTCAATTTTGCCAAAGGTCAATATACTACGTAGGGCAAGATTTATTAGAACACAGTTGAAACATTCTATGATGAAAGAACTAAAGCTAACCAAAATTTCTCCAGAGCCATCAACTAAGAGGATTCCTAGAACTAACTAGATATTCTAGACTGTGGGTCCCAGAAGTTTCAGCTCTTTTTAACCTCTTTAGGATTATACCAAATTGATTATTCTTATATATTACCATGAAAGAGGCTTTTATGTCTCGTACATTGTTTAGTATCAATGACAATCATAACTTTTTTAGCCTCTGTGCACACAGAAAAGGAGACCATGTGTTAGTAGTACTTATGTAACAACATGGCCACATAATAGAACCCTGCTTCCTAAGCGTTTCTTTGGATGTTGTAACTACAACATTTCTTCCTTTTTGAAAAGATCTTACCAAAAAAGCTGCAGCATTTTAAAATTTGTTTCAGGTGACCCCTCAACTTGATAGGTCCTCATTTGGTACACATTTTCATAATAATTTATTTATCATCTATCTACTCACCTAATCACCACAAAATTTTGCATCTCATGTATAATTATTTATTCCTAAAAACTTTCCTTCACACAATTATAATATTCTGACTAAAATGAAAGCCCAAGTTTTTCAGTTATTATCTATGCTATTAACTAATGTTTTAGTTTCAGCACTTGACAATCCAGATTTAATTCTCTTTCTAGGTGGACAATCTCTATTCCCATTTCTTTTATTGCATTTTTCTACTGTGATCCTCAACTGGATCACAGTAGAACTGTGAATTAAAACAACTGGAATTATGACTATTCCTTTGATAAGCAATGTTAGTCTAACATTTCATGGACTTGGATTTTATTTTGCCGGAGTCTCAGATTATATTTCTTTGTTTCCACAGCATTTCAAACACCCTATAATATATAAGAGGCTTATCTACTGTTTGTGTGATTATTGCTTCTATTATTTTGAATATTGTGGCATGGACTTGGACACCTGGAATGATTTTACTTGGAGAGAAAACTACATATCCAACAATAAATATTCCCAAGTCAGTCTTTAAATTCAGTGCATCTTGATTCAGCAAGTATTTATTGAGTTCCAATGGGTTATAAATAATTATTAAGAAAATATTTATTGAGTTCCCATTAAGTGAAAGGTAATTTTCTGTTGTTAGAATTTAAGCAAAGAACAAATGTACAATTTAAGCAAATCATAAGTAAACAGTTTTGGCAATATGAGATTGTTATGCCACGGGAATTGCAAAAGAAAGGAGACATTGCCCAAGCATAAAAGCAGTTTATTCAAAACAGAGGAAAACATGAAGTATTACAAGACAGTATGAAAATGTCATGGTTGGAGCACAAATTAGTAAAGAGATTGAAAATAAAATGTCAGCTAGATAATAAAAAGTTCAGTGAAGGAAAATTTTTAAAGTGGATCAATTTTTAGTTAATGATGTGGTGCTGTTTTATATAGAGGGCTAATTCTGATAAAATTACATAAATGAAGTGAGAGATGAATTATGTGATTATTTGAGGGAAGGACTTTTCAAGAACAAGCAAATGTAAATGTAAATGCTTTGATAAGATAAAATGGCACTCCTCTCCAATGTTTTATGTATTTATTTATTTTTGAGAAGTAACAAAGATAATGCAGAGAGTAGTGAATTTGAAAAAGTGTGTAGGGGCTGGGGCCAGACTATTCAGAGACACCATGATAATCACTTCAAGTTTGGTTTTTTGTTTCATTTTGTTTTGTTTTTCTAAATGTGATGGAAGCTGGAAGCTACTGGAACATTTTGATAAGAGAATGATGCAATCCTAGCCATAAAAAAGAATGAGTTCATTTCCTTTGGAGGGACATGGATGAAGCTGGAAGCCATCTTTCTCAGCAAACGAACACAGGCAGGCACAGGAAAAACACCACTTGCTCTCAGTCATAATTGGGAGTTGAACAATGAGAACACATGGACACAGGGAGGGGAACATCATACACCAGGGCCTGCTTAGGGTTGGGGTGCAAGGGGAGGGAGAGCATCAGGACAAATAGCTAATGCATGTGGGGCTCGAAACCTAGATAATGGGTTGATAGGTGCAGCAATCCACCATGGCACATGTATACCTATGTAACAAACCTGCACATTCTGCTCATGTATCCCAAAACTGAAAGTAAAACAAATATTAAAAAACAGAATGATGCAATTCTATACTTACTTGTGACAAAATAGAAAATGAAGGGTTGGAATTATTGGATATAGACACAGTTATTAATAGTCTGTTGTAGATATCCATAGAAAAATGATAGTTGCTTGTCTAGAACGATGGAGGTTATATAATGGTAGACTTGTGATGTGTTTAGAAGGTAGAGAAAATAGGGTACCTACTAATAGCTTAGATGTAGATTGTTAAATAGGCAGAAAAGCCAATGTTTCAAGGACAATAGATAAGATGAAAACAAAGAAACCAAATCCCAGACAGAGAAGAACTTTAGAATTGAGTATGGAGCCAAAGCAGCACCATATACTGATGAGTCCCTGGTCTGGCTGATATAGAAAAGGGGTAAGCCTGACATAGACTTTATAGAGTAAAACAGAAATTGGAAAATCCTTTGATAACTGTAAGTGGGCAGGACATACCAGAGATTGCAATAGCCCAAAATTAAAAATATATATATATATATTTAATTGAATAATTTACACTCCTTCCTCACATCAGAATTTTACATAGTAAGCAGCCATGGGCTGTAAAATTAGAGAATATATGAAATCTTGAACATGTTTGGAATTATTGGACTTTGATTCTGCACAAGATATATATATATGAAATGATAATATTTATGTGCATATATATGTATGTGTATGTATGTGTATATGTACATATATATCTCCTACATATATACATACATATATAACATATATAACTATATATCTATGTGTATGTGTGTATCCTATCAGTTCTGTTTCTAGGAATACTCTGAAAAAAGTAGTACAAAAATCGGGAGCTGAACTGTCTAAAAGTGAACTCAACATCATGAAATACATATGCCTCTCACCTAGAATTTCTACACAAAAGGAAGCATGTGCACTCTCTACACTCTTTGGGAAAAAAAAAACAAGAAAAAAGCAAAATATACTTTTCTTTGAGATTATGTATTTATTTCAGTATATACATGTATATATACATCAGTGTGTTTATGTGTGTATATTATATATGTATGAAGTAAAATAATATTAGGAGTCATGAAAAAAAGAAAAATGTAATACACACTCAAAGAACAAGTAGAACAATGGAAACATACCTATTATACTTTGCAAAACAGACCAAAAATGAAATGTAAATATTTTATAAATATGGGTTTAGCAGGTAAATATGGGAAATTATAGGACACCAAAAAAATAAGACAATATTATGAACAACTTCCCAAGACTAAACCAGGAAGAAGTTGAATCTCTGAATAGACCAATAACAGGATCTGAAATTGTGGCAATAATCAATAGCTTACCAACCAAAAAGAGTCCAGGACCAGATGGATTCACAGCCGAATTCTACCAGAGGTACAAAGAGGAGCTGGTACCATTCCTTCTGAAACTATTTCAATCAATAGAAAAAGAGGGAATCTTCCCTAACTCATTTTATGAGGCCAGCATCATCCTTATACCAAAGCCTGACAGAGACACAACCAAAAAAGAGGATTTTAGGCCAATCTTCCTGATGAACATCGATGCAAAAATCCTCAATAAAATACTGGCAAAATGAACCCAGAAGCACATCAAAAAGCTTATCCACCACAATCAAGTGGGCTTCATCCCTGGGATGCAAGGCTTGTTCAACATATGCAAATCAATAAGCGTAATCCATCACATAAACAGAACCAACGACAAAAACCACATGATTATCTCAATAGATGCAGAAAAGGCCTTCGACAAAATCCAACAGCCCTTCATGCTAAAAACTCTCAATAAACTAGGTACTGCTGGAACGTATCTCAAAATAATAAGAGCTATTTATGACAAACCCACAGCCAATATCATACTGAATGAGCAAAAACTGGAAGCATTCCCTTTGAAAACCGGCACAAAACAAGGATGCCCTCTCTTACCACTCCTATTCAACACAGTGTTGGAAGTTCTGGCCAGGGCAATCAGGCAAGATAAAGAAATACAGTGTATTCAGTTAGGAAAAGAGGAAGTCAAACTGTATCTGTTTGCCCATGACCTGATTGTATATTTAGAAAACCCCATCGTCTCAGCCCCAAATCTCCTTAAGCTGATAAGCAACTTCAGCAAAGTCTCAGGATACAAAATCAACGTGCAAAAATCACAAGCATTTCTATACACCAAGAACAGACAGACAGTCAAATCATGAGTGAACTCCCATTCACAATTACTACAAAGAGAATAAAATACCTAGGAATCCAACTTACAAGGGATGTGAAGGACCTCTTCAAGGAGAACTACAAACTACTGCTCAACAAAATAAAAGAGGATACAAACAAATGGAAGAACATTCCATGCTCATGGGTAGGAAGAATCAATATCATGAAAATGGCCATATTGCCCAAGGTAATTTATAGATTCAATGCTATCTCCATCAAGCTACCACTGTCTTTCTTCACAGAATTGGAAAAAACTACTTTAAAGTTCATATGGAACCAAAAAAGAGCCCGCATTGCCAAGACAATCCTAAGCCAAAAGAACAAAGCTGGAGGCATCACGCTACCTGACTTCAAACTATACTACAAGGCTACAGTAGCCAAAACAGCACAGTGCTGGTAACAAAACAGATATATAGACCAATGGAACAGAACAGAGGCCTCAGATATAACACCACACATCTAAAACAATCTGAGCTATGGCAAACCTGACAGAAACAAGCAATTGGGAAAGGATTCCCTATTTAATAAATGGTGCTGGGAAAACTGGCTAGCCATATGTAGAAAGCTGAAACTGGATCCCTTCCTTACACCTTATACAAAAAGTAACTCAAGATGGATTAAATTCTTAAATGTAAGACCCAATACCATAAAAACCCTAGAAGAAAACCTAGACAATACCATTCAGGACATAGGCATGGGAACAGTCTTCATGACTAAAACACCTAAAGCAGTGACAACAAAAGCCAAAGCAGACAAATGCGATCTAATTAAACTAAAGAGCTTCTGCACAGCAAAAGAAACTACCATCAGAGTGAACAGGCAACCTACAGAATGGGAGAAAATTTTTGCAATCTACTCATCTGACAAAGGGCTAATATCCAGAATCTACAAAGAACTTAAACAAATTTACAAAAAAAAAAAAACAACCCCATGAAAAAGTGGGCAAAGGATATGAACAGATACTTCTCAAAAGAAGACATTTATGCAGCCAACAGATATATGAAAAAATACTCATCATCACTGGTCATCATAGAAATGCAAATCAAAACCACAATAAGATACCATCTCACACCAGTTAGAATGGTGATCATTAAAAAGTCAGGAAACAATGGATGCTGGAGAGCATGTAGGGAAATAGGAATGCCTTTTTTTTTTTTTTTTCCTCACTCTGTCTCCCAGGCTGGAGTGCAGTTGTGCAATCTCGGCTGACTGCAACCTCTACCTCCCGGGTTCAAGCGATTCTCCTGCCTCAGCCTCCTGAGTAGTTGGGATTACAGGTGCACACCACCATGCCCAGCTAATTTTTGTATTTTTAGTAGAGAAGGGGTTTTACCGACTGGTCTCGAACTCCTGACCTCGTGTTCTGCCCACCTCGGCCTCCCAAAGTGCTGGGATTGCAGGCGTGAGCCACTGCACCCAGCCAATAGGAACGCTTTTACAATGTTGGTGGGAGGGTAAATTAGTTCAACCATTGTGGAAGACAGTGTGGCAATTTCTCAAGGACCTAGAACTAGAAATACCATTTGACCCAGCCATCCCATTACTGGGTAACCCAAAGGATTATAAATCATGCTACCATAAAGAGACATGCACACATATGTTTATTGCAGCACTATTCACAATAGCAAAGACTTGGAACCAACCCAAATGTCCACTGATGATAGACTGGATTGAGAAAATGTGGCACATATACACCATGGAATACTATGGAGCCTTAAAAATGGATGAATTCTTGTCCTTTGCAGGGATATGGATGAAGCTGAAAACCATCATTCTAAGCAAACTATCACAAAGACAGAAAACCAAACACCACATGTTCTCACTCATAGGTGGGTGTTGAACAACGAGAACACATGGACACAGTGTGGTAAACAACACAAACCAGGGTTTATCGGCGGGTGGGGGTCTGGAGGAGGAATAGCATTAGGAGGTATACCTAATGTAAATGACGAGTTGATGGGTGCAGCAAACCAACATGGCACATGTATACCTATGTGACAAACCTGCACGTTGTGCACATGTATCCTAGAACTTAAAGTATAAAAAATAAAAATAAAAAAAAATAAATATGTTATATAAATCTGATTAAAACACTCTTAGGAATTTAAAAGTTTTCTAATCATTTTGCATCCTGATGACTTTTGATACTGTCTCTTGGAAATGATGACCTTCCTTTTGATTCAGAATGAATATAAAAATCCCCTGGGTAGATAATGAGCACATTCAGTGAGGATAGAAATAATTGTAAAATATTTTTTAAAAAGGAAGAACTTCTTCTAAGATATGTTGTGGAGCTCACGCAAAATCCAGGCACTGACAGTGGGAAAACTCATTTTTCGATCTTGAGAACTATGGCAGTAGGTATGTATCATCTAACATTCACAATCACTGTTTTTGCACAGAGAGCAATGTATATCATGTGAAAAGAAAATAATATTCTTATTATCACCCTCATTATCACTGATTGACAAGATGTTATTTGATTTTGTAGAAATTCTTTTGAAAGTTTTTTAAAATAAAAATTTTGAAGGCACACAGAGAGAGAGAGAGAGAGAGACGGAGACAGAGAGAGAGAGAATATTCCATAATTCCATGTACTTAATGTGGTTTCTTCTGAATTAATTTTTCAGTTTTTGTTGTGAATTAGATATGGTAAGGTAGATTTTTATTTTCTGGTTTCACACTGCTTAGAATAAAACTTTATCAATTATCCTTTCATATGCTCATACTTCTAAAATGGATGAAGACAGAAGAAAAACTAAATGGGAAGATTCTGTCATTACTTATATAAATATGTGCTATACATGCAGTCATAAAGCATAAATGATTCAACTCTGAGATGAAATCAAATATAAAATTTTGATATTAGAACATTTGCATTGCTTTAATAAGGAATATAACAAACATCTCTTTTGTGTTTTGAATTTGTAGATATTAATTGACAGATTCAGGGGTAAATATAGATTAAGTTTCTTAGAATATTTTAAATTAGATTTATTATTTTTGTTCATCTTCAGTCTGGTTATTAGTAAACATTTTTGCTTTTTTCAGATTTCTCTTCAAATTAACATATTTTTAGTATTTGGAAATAGAGGTTGAATAAAATAATTTTAAACTTGAGAAGTAAAAATAGCCCGTGTGAAGGGTCTTAATATTTAATTCATCCCTACTTTCAGATGGACAACTCAGTTGCTTTCTTGCTGTTTATGACATTCTCAAGTTTAGAATTAGAATAACCCAAATAATTCTAATATTTAAAATAAAGTGCAAAGTGGTTAAAAATGACTCATATATGATTAGAAGACATAAGTTCTAGGATTGGCTCTATTAAAATTTAGTTAAATTTTATGTAACTCAAATTTTTCATTAACAAATTAAAAAAATGGAATATTCTTTACCTCCAATCTTTTCAACTGTGAATTTATTTGTTATTGATTCTATTTCATATAACAGAGATAATTCAGGACTCTAAACATCCAGTGAGGTGTTACAGAGCAGCATTAAATAAATTGGCATCAGAAAGAATACCTAGATGAGGCCCTCCAACAGAGGTTGTCAGACACCCTATACATGAACGGTCCTACTGGCATCAGGTTGGTCCCCCTTGAAGTCAGAGGTCCCAGAATAAGGAGCAGACATGCATCTTTGGTCCTCTTCAGCCTCCTTGAGTGACACCTCCAGGCATGGGAGTGAATCAGATAAATAGGACCTGAAGTGAACCCCCAGAAAACTGCTGCAGCCCTACAGAAGAGGGACCTGACTATTGAAAGAAAAACAAACAAGCAGAAAGGAACAATAGCACCATCAACAACAACAACAAAAAGGTGTCCACAAAAACCCCATCCAAGTGTTAGCAACCTCAAAGACTGAAACTAGACAAACACACAAAATGAGAAAGAATCAATGAAAAAATGCTGAAAACCCAAAAGGCCAGAGTGTCTCTTCTCCTCCAAATGATTGCAACAGCTCTCCATCAAGGGCACAAAACTGGATGGAGGATCAGATGGATGAATTGGCAGAAGTAGGCTTCAAAGAATTGGTAGTAAAACACTACAATGAGCTAAAGGAGCAAGTTCTTATCCAAGGCAAAGAAGCTAAGAAATTTGATAAAAGGTTAGAGGAATTGCTAACTAGAATGACCAGTTTAGAGAGGAACATAAACAACCTAATAGAGCTGAAAAACAGCATGAGAACTTCGTGAAGAATATACAAATATCAACAGCCAAATTGACCGAGAGGTGGAAAGGATATCAGAGTTTGAAGACCACTTTACTGAAATAAGACATGCAAACCATAATAGAGAAAAGGGAATAAAAAGAAATGAATAAAGCCTCCAGGAAATATGGAACTTCACAAAAAGACTGAACCCATGATTGATTGGAGTACCAGAAGGAGACTGGGAGAATGGAAACAAGCTGGAAAGCACACTTCGGGATGTTATCCAGGAGAACTTCCCCAACCTAGCAAGACAGGCCAACATGAAAATTCAGTAAATATGGAGAACACTATTAAGATACTACATGAGAAGATCAACCCCAAGACACATAATCATCAGATCCTCCAAGGTTGAACTGAAGGAAAAACTGTTAAGCTCAGCCAGAGAGAAAGGCCAGGTCACCCACAAAGAGAAGCCCATCAGACTAATAGCAGACCTCTCAGCAGAAACTCTACAAGCCAGAAGAGATTGGGAGCCAATATTCCACATTCTTAAAGAATAGGATTTTCAACCCAGAATTTCATACCCAGACAAACTAAGATTCAGAAGCAAAGGAAAAATAAAATCCTTTCCAGGCAAGCAAATGCTGAGGAATTTCATTACCATCAGGATTTCCCTGCAAGAGCTCCTGAAAGAAACACTAAATATGGGAAGGAAAAACTGGTATCAGCAACTGCAAAAACACATCAAAGTATAAAGACCAATATAAAGACCAGTATAAAGACACCACAAAGAAACTGCATCAACTCGTGTGGAAAATAACCAAATAGCATAATGATAACAGGATCAAATTCACACATAACAATACTAACCTTAAATGCAAATGGGCTAAATGCCCCCAATTGAAAGACAAGAACTGACAAATTGGATAAGGAGTCAAGACCCATTGGTGTGCTGTATTCACGAGACCCATCTTGCATGCAAAGACACACACTGGCTCAAAATAAAGGGATGGAGAAAAATTTACCAAAAAATTGGAAAGCAATGAAAGCACTGTTTGCAATCCTAGTTTCTGACAAAAGAGACGTTAAACCAACAAGGATCAAAAAAGACAAAGAAGGGCCTTACATAATGGTAAAGGGAACAATTCAGCAAGAAGAACTAACTATTCTAAATATATATGCACCCAATACAGGAGAACCCAGATTCATAAAACAAGTTCTTAGAGACCTATAGAGAGACTTAAGACTCCCATACAATAATAATGGGAGACTTTAACACCCCACTCTTGGTATGAGGCAGATCAATGAGACAGAAATTTAACAAGGATATTCAGGACTTGAACTCAGCTATGGATCAAGTGGACCTAGTAGACGTCTACAGAACTCTCTACCCCAAATCAACAGAATATACATTCTTCTCAGTGCCACATGGCACTTATAATAAAATAGACCACATAATTGGAAGTGAAACACTCCTCAGCAAATGCAAAATAACTGAAATCATAACAAACAGTCTCACAGACCACAGTGCAATCAAATTGGAACTCAAGATTGAGAAACTCACTGAAACCCACACAATTTTCTGGAAATTGACAAACTGCTCCTGAATGAATCCTGGGTAAATAATGAAATTAAGGCAGAAATCTAGAAGTTCTTTCAAACAAATAAGAACAAAGAGACAACGTACCAGAATCTTTGGGACACAGCTAAAGCAATGTTAAGAGGGAAATTTATAGCACAGAATGCCCATATCAGAAAACTAGAAAGATCTCAAATTGACACCCTAACATTGCCATTAAAAGCGCTAGAGAGGCAAGAGCCAACAAATTCAAAACCTAGAGGAAGACAACAAATAACTAAGAGAAGAGAAGAATTGAAGGAGATAGACACAAAATACCCTCCAAAAAATCAACGAAGCCAGGAGCTGTTTTTTTTTTGAAAAATATTAACAAAATAGACTGCTAGCTATAGTAATAAGGAAGAAGAGAGAGAAGAATCAAATAGACACAATAAAAAATGACAAAGAGGATATCTTCTCTGACCCCACAGAAATACAAACTTTCATCAGAGAATACGATAAATATCTCTAAGCAAATAAACTAGAAAATCTAGAAGAAATGGATAAAATTCCTGGATGCATACTCCCTACCAAGACTAAACCAGGAAGAAATTGAATCCCTGAATAGTCCAATAACAAGCTCTGAAATTGAGGTAATAATTAATAGTTCACCACCACCAACAAAAAAGCCCCAGACCAGACAGATTCACAGATGAATACTACCAGAAATACAAAGGGGAACTGCTGCCATTCCTTCTGAACTATTTCAAACAATTGAAAAGGAGGGATTCCTCCTTATGTCATTTTATAAAGTCAACATCATCCTAATACCAAACCGGGAAGATACACAACAAAAAGAAAACTTCAGTCTAGTCTCCCCGATGAATATTGATGAGAAAATCCTCAATAAAATACTGGCAAGCCAAATCCAGCAACATATCAAAACACTTATCCACCATGATCAAGTCAGCTTCATCCCTGAGATGCAAGGCTGGTTCAACATAGGCAAATCAATAAATATAATCCATCACCTAAACCAAAACAAAGACAAAAAACACATGATTATCTCAATAGATACAGAAAAGGCTTATGATAAATTTCAACATCCCTTCATGTTAAAAACTCTCAATAAACCAGGCATTGATGGAACATATCTCAAAATTCTAAGAGCTATTTATGACAAACTCACAGCCAATATCATACTGAGCAAAAGCTCAATATCAATGAGCAAAAGCTGGAAGCATTCACTTTCAAAACTGGTACAAGACAACGATGTCCTCTCTCACCACTCCTATTCAACATAGTACTGGAAGTTCTGGCTCAGGCAATCAGGTGAGAGAAAGAAATAAAGGGTATTCAAATAGCAAGAGAGGAAGCCAAGTTGCCTCTGTTTGCAGATGACATGATTTCATATTTACAAAACCCTATCATCTCGGTCCCAATACTTCTGGAACTGATAACCAAAGTCTCAGGATGCAAAATTAGTGTGCAAAAATAGTAAGCATGGCTTTACACCAACAATGGGCAAGCAGAGAGCCAAATCATGAATGAACTCCCATTCACAATTGCTACAAAGAGAATAAAATACCTAAGAATACACCTAACAAGTGATGTGAAGGATCTCTTCAAAGAGAATACAAACCACTTCTCAAGGAAATAAGAGAAGACACACACAAATGGAAAAAATATTTCATGCTCATGGATAGGAAGAATTAATGTCATGAAAATGGCCATACTGGCCAAAGTAATTTATAGATTCAATGCTATTCCCATCAAACTGCCATTGACATTCTTCACAGAATTAGAAAAACACTACTTTAAATTTCATATGGAATCAAAGAAGACCCCATATAGCCAAGACAATCCTAAGCAAAATGAACAAAGTTGGAGGCATCATACTACCTGACTTCAAACTATACTACAAGGCTACAGTAACCAAAGCAGCATGGTACTGGTACCAAAACAGACATATAGACCAATGGAGCAGAACAGAGACCTCAGAAATAACACCACACATCTACAAAAATCTGCTCTTTGACAAACCTGATGAAAACAAGCAATAGGAAAAAGATCTTCTAATCAGTAAATGGTGCTGGGAAAACTAGCTAGCCACATGCAGAAAACTGAAACTGGACCCCTTCCTTACACCTCATACAAAGATTAACTCGAGATGGATTAAAGACTTACATGTAAAACCCAAAACCATAAAAACCCTGGAAGAAAAACTCAGGCAATGGCATTCAGGACATAGGCATGGGCAAAGACTTCATGATAAAAACACCAAAAGCAATGGCAACAAAAGCCAAAACTGACAAATGGGATTTAATGAAACTAACGAGCTTCTGCACAGCAAAAGAAATTATCATCGGAGTGAAGAGGCAACCTACAGAATGGGAGAAAATGTTTGCAATATACCCTTCTGACAAAGGTGTAATATCCAGAATTTTCAAGGAACTTAAACATATTTACAAGAATAAAGCAAACAACCACATCAAAAAGTGGGCAAAGGATATGAACAGACACTTCTTAAAAGAAGAAATTTATTTGGCCAACAAATATGTGAAAAAAGCTCAACATCACTGATCATCCAAGAAATGCACATCCAAACCTCACAAGATACCATCTCACGCCAGTCAGAATGGCAATTATTACAAAGTCAGGAAACAACAGATGCTGGAGAGGATGTGGAGAAATAGGGACGCTTTTACACTGTTGATGGGAGTGTAAATTAGTTCAACCATTGTGGAAGACAGTAGGCAATTCCTCAAGGATCTAGAACCAGAAATACCATTTGACTCAGCAATCCCATTATTGGCCATATACTCAAAGGAATATATAAATCATTCTACTATAAAAACACATGCACACATATGTCAATTGCAGAACTATTTACAATAGCAAAGACATGGACTCAAATGTCCATCACTGAGAGACTGGATAAAGAAAATATGGTACAGATACACCATGGAATACTGTGCAGTCATAAAAAGGAAAGACATGTCCTTTGAAGGGACACAGATGAAACTGGAAGCCATCATCGTCAGCAAACTAACACAGGGACAGAAAACCAAACACCACATGTTCTCACTCATAAGTGGGAGTTGAACATTGAGAACACATGGACACAGAGAGGGGAACAACACACACCAGAGCCTGTTGGGGGTGGAGGGTGAGGGGAGGGATGTTAGAGAACTGGTCAACAGGTGCAGCAAACCATCAAGGCACACATATACATATGTAACAAACCTGCTTTTCTGCACATGTATGTTTTTTTTTTTGAAAAAAATTCCACCCCCTCCAAAAGAAAGAAAGAACACCTAGTGTGATTAGCTCAAATTTCTAGATACTCTAGTTTTTAAGCCTTTGTGTAAATTTTAGATATTTCAAATAAAAACACTTATTTTCCTGAGAGCCATAGATGAAGAAATATGGGTTACATTTTTTATACAAATCTATAAATATTAATAAAAACTTGCCTATTTAAAAGGCTTCCATGCTAAATTTTCCCTCTTTAAAAAACTTTCAAGCTTAGGAAAGTGAAGTAAGAATTATTGACACAACCTTTTAAGGATGTTGAATTCAGTTTATATTTAAAAATTAAAATAAAACCTCTTAATTGAAGTCATTATAAAGAATGAAGAAAAAAACTCCTTGTGTTTGGAATTTTAAAATAGTGAACAGGCCAAGTTCAGACATTTTGTCCACATCTAGGCATATACTAATTCATGGTATACATTAATGCAGCTAATGTAAAGGGGATGTTATTTGAATTAAATGGATACTGTTATGTGACAATACCAGAGGTAAATCTACATATTAACATAAACTGAGCATGATTAGACAAAGCTTTACTTAGTAAAAGCAAAAAGTCAATTCATTATCCCAAGTGTCTAGGACAATTATAGAAATAGAGAATGTATTCAATTTACAACAGTTATTATTTTACTGTCATAAATTATTTTAACTTTTTCCACATTTTTTTTGAGACAGTGTCTCACTCTGTTGCCCAGTGCCATCTCGGCTCCTCAACCTCCACCTCGCACCCTCCTTCTCCATACCCCGACATTCAAGTGATTTTCATGCTTCAGCCTCCCAAGTAGCTGGGATTACAGGTGTGCGCCACCATGCCAGGCTAAGATGGGGTTGTGCTATGTTGTGCAGACTGATTTTTAACTTCTGGCCTCAAGTAATCCACCCACCTGGGCCTCCCAAAGTGCTGGGATTACAGGCATGAGCCACCATGCCTGGCCCACATTTCTTAAATAATAAAATTTGCTGTTTTATAGAGTGGCGCTGGACATTTTGTATCACATTTCCAGACCCTAGCTCTCTCCTTTGAGCTCTGTGTGTGACTTTCTTTATTATTAATAGACAAACAATGCTCACCTACATTGGCAGCCAAAGAGGACTGTCTTGGAAATAGTTTCTAAAAATCAAATGTAACCTGTCTTTTCATTCAAAGGACTTTATTCTCTTTGTGCAAGTAAGCATGTGCCTATGAGTATATGAGAAAAAGGGAAACTGGGAAATGGGATAACTTGCATTACCCTCCCCATCATCTGTGTCCTCTTACTGTATAGCTTGCAGGAGATTCCTGGTAATGTGTTTGTAGGACAAAGTCGTATCTCAAGGAACTCTTTTTGTAGACATTTGCCATGTTATTCTAGAGTCTAACTGGTGGAGAACAGACTCTTGGAAGTGGATGATGGTGTTTGGAAAGCACTAAAGAAGAAAATAAGCCGTCTACTACAGGAACTTCTTGGAGTATTTCTTAAATTTTATTATGTGTATCATATTATGCACATAGTGTGAATGGGGTAATCTTGAATATAGCGTGCCTTGAAAAATTATAGAAACAAGCTGTATAAATTTTCGAGGGCCTTAAGTATTCTATAATAACCTAACTTAGCAACACAACTGGAATTGAACACATAAGTAACTCTCATTGGTCAGAAAAATATGCTCTGCCAAAATGTCATCTCCAAGTGAAGCTATTAAGGTTCAACCTTGATTTTTTTTTCTAATTTTAGAGTTCTTTTTATGTTTTTGCCTTCTTACAGCTATAGAATATAGAGGTGGATGGTGAGCATTGCAGGGCTGTAACTATGCTGGAGCATTGCAAAAATACGTTCTTCGACCAGCTTTTGCCCCAGCCACCAACATGTCTTGCAAACATATGCAAATAACAGAATTTTTTGTTTGTTTGTTTTGTTTTGTTTTCGAGATGGAGTCTCACTTTATTGCACAGGCTGGCATGCAATAGTGCGATCTCAGCTCACTGCAACCTCTGCCTCCTGGGTTCAAGCGATTCTCCAGCCTCAGCCTCATGAGTAGCTGGGATTAGAAGCATGCACCACCACGCCAGGCTAATTTTTGTATTTTTAGTAGAGACAGCGTTTCAATATGTTGGCCAGGCTGTTCTCAAACTCCTGACCTCTTGATCCACCTGCCTCAGCCTCCCGAACTGCTGGGATTACAGGCATGAGCCACCGCGCCCAGCCAAATAAGGGAATTTGTAAGTAATTATTGAGAAAACATTCTATCATGTAATTAATAGGAAATACCATTAAAGTAAACTAAAATTAAGTGTTTACGTAGGCATGATGACTCTGCTGATTTATAACAGAACTCAGATTTCCTATTTTCCTAATTTTTCTGGCATTCACACATCAAATTTGATATCTCTTAATTCAGTTCATCTGTAGTCAAAATTAAGTATCTTTAGTTTTCTCTTTCAGTCTTTTAGATCTTTTAGATCTTTACTATCTGAATGTAGGTATTATCATTAACAGTCTCTGTTCTAATTGTCACTAATATCTGAGAAATATTAAGGACATATTTTGACTAGCAGCAAAAACATTTTTATGTTGTCTGTGGTAAGTTCTCCTTTTATAAAACAATATTTAAAGATAAACAACATGCTGTTTTTAAAGAAGTAATTGTCACTATGCCAAAGAGCCAGCTGGAAAGGAAGAAAATCACAAATGATTATGACCATTATAATAATTTGCTTTCTAGAGAATTAATTAAAATGAAAATACCAATATAATAGTATTAAAATTCCTCATAAGGCTTCATACCCCACCACTATCACATACTATGATGTTTTCCTTTTTAGATGTCATTCTAATACTTACCAGTATATATCATTTATGGCCCTAATATCTACACTTATTTGTAATGACATTATATTATTTTTGTGGGGCAAATTCAAAAGGTTACTACTTACTTCTTCTCTTCTTCTATCCTTTAAATGTTAGATAATGTAAAGCCTATTTAAATGTAAAGGGGGCATATAGACATTCTACTCGAAGAAACTTATAGATGAAAATGCTGGAAGTATTGAGAATAGGAATGTATATAGAAGGAGATGAAAGAAATAATTTAAAATGTATTTTATTGTGAAACTCATGTGTAGAATTTTCCATGTCTTTTGACAACAAGGAATGTTTTTTAACATATTATATCTAAAATTAAAATACAGTTTCCTCATCGATGAACCTTCCTTCATTAACAAAATTTTAGTGACTTCTGTGTCAAGCAATATTTTTAGCTGAGAAAATATTAGCAGTAAAAAAAGAGAAAATTTTTGCTTTCTGAGAGCTTTCTTTAGAATACATAGATCGATATAATAAACAGATATGTTGTCACAATCGTAAGAAAAATTTCAGATTCCTATCATATAAGAACTTTTTGAGGAATAATGTAAGTTGAAATATACAGACTACAAAGCTACATTGGAGAGTGGTATAAGGGAAGCCTCTCTAAAAGGGTAACACATCATCTGAGACCACAGTAAAAAGAAGGAGCTAGAATTCAAATATCGGGTGAGTCTCCAGGAAGATGGGATAGACTGAAAATTCTCTATGATGGTAAAAGTCTTGGCAAATTTACATTAGCAAAGACATGGACTCAAATGTCCTTCTTTGTTTGGAAAAATTTTAGAAATTTACTGTAGTTTACACAAGAAATTCTGAATAAATGGAAAGATATGTTCATGGATGAGAAAATATACATACCTTGAAGTTTCGATTCTGCCTGTATTAATCAATAAATTCAATAAAATTTCAATTATAAAAATTCCAAAAAGTGTTTAGGGGACTTGCCAAATGATCTTAAAATTAGTAAGAAATTATATATGTGCAAAATGGCCAAGACAATGTTCAAAACCATGAGAAGAACAACAATAATAAAAAAAGAAGAAATTTGCTCAACCTAATCAAAACCACTACAAAGCTACATACTTAAAAACAAGAGATAACTGCAAATAATAAACAAATAGTTCAGTGAAGTGAAATCTGAAATTTTGAAAAAGATTGTGGGGATGTGGATTCTGGTGTATGCACAGATGACTTGTGAGAAAAACATTCTATTGCTATAGGGATTTTAATATTCATTGCTTATTTAGAAATTAAATCAAGTTACATATTTGTTAGGTACAAGTCAGAAAATTGAATTTGAGTTAGACTACGATGTTAAATTTCCATGAAAGTATTAAACATTATAAAGAGAAAAAAACTCATATTAAAATGTGCACCAACACCAAAACTACCAATTCAACATAAAAACCCTTGATAAAATAGAATTTGGACATATGCGTTTGTGTATCTCAGTTGATAGAGAAAGGTGCCATATGTATATATGTAGGTTATATATTTAGACATTGTATATTTAGAAAATCAAAACCAACCTATTAAAAAACCATTACAAGTAATATTTCTACTAAAAAGAATTGTATATTGCAATATAGGAAAATCCATGTATAAAACCAATGGATGTCATATATGAAAAGCATAACCATTTAGATTATTAAATGGAAATGAAGATCTAATTTGTAATGGCAACAAAGTTGCTAAAATATCTAGGTATAAATTCAATAAGAAATCAGCAAAGCCTCTATGACTGTGATGCTAAACATTTAACCACTGAGAACACACAAAAGAAGAGATAAACCAATGAAGGAGATATCACATTCTTAGACAGGAAGCCTCAATATTCTAAAGATTTTATTTTCTCCACAGTTAATTTACATATATGTCATGAGCACAGGAAAAATAGTCATATTTATTTCTTCACCTGGAACAAAATGAGATGAATAAAATTCTGATAGAAAATTAAAGATCATTAATCAGAAAAATGAGGAAAAAACGAAAAAGGTGGGTGTGTTAGTCCATTTGCATAGCTATGAAGGAATACCTGAAGCTGAGTAATTTACCAAGAAAAAGGGTTTACTTGGGCTCACAGTTCTGCAGGGTGTACAAGAAGCCTAGCGCTGGCGTCTGCTTCTGGTAAGGGCTTTAAGAAAGCTTACAATCATGGTGGAAGGCAAAGGGGAGCTAGCATATCCTATGGCGAGAATGATCGAGAGAGAGAGTGGGGAGGTGCCACACTCTTTTAAGAAACCAGAACTCACATAAACCCAAAGTGAGAATTCACTCATTAATATGAGGAAGACACTATGCCATTCTTGAAGGATCTGGCTCCATGATCCAATCATCACCCACTAAGCCCCACCTCCAACATTGGAGGTCACATTTCAACATGAGATTGGGAGCAGGACAAAACATCCAAACCATATCAGGGAGATTAGACATACCAGAAATTGAAACATTTTATACAGTCTCTATAGTTAAGAATATATGCAAATTGTTTACAAATGTTGGAAAAACTCATGAAACAGAATAGAGATCCAACAAGATACCAGGATTTATAGAAATGTAGTATTTAATAAAGGTAGCATTTTAAATAATTGGTGAAAATATGGATGGTGTAGCAACATTTAATATGGATGTCATAGTAACAATAAGACAAAGGTAAATAAAGCGAAATGTAAATGCCACCAGCTAAGTCAAAAGAATATCATTATAATTTTGGAAAGGTTATTTGCACACTATAATATTTAAGGTGAGGTAGGATTAATAATACAAAAGTCTGTGAAAAATTGAGATGAAAATGACAAAAAATGGTATGAATATGGACAAAATATATGATAAATCAAGTAACAGAAAAGGAAATTTGGATGAGCATAAATATATAATTAGGTGCTTATACTATATCATAAAATGAGAACTAAAATTTAAAACACTGAACTAACATCACTCACTCACTGCATTTGCAAACATCTAACATTTTCATAACACACTTGTTAGTGAGGTGGTGGAAATCGAAGGGTGTTAACACATTGCAGTGGAATGCAAAAATTGCATAATTAATATGGAGAAAAAATTGGCAAAATTTAGCAAAATTATATATTTACTATTTTATATTATAATTCAATTTTTAGGAATCTATATCATACATACACTTGAACAATTACAAAATTACATATCAGCAATATTGTTGTTTTTGATGATACTTATTATAACTAAAGATTAAAAAAACCCATATTTCCAACCGAGTTCTTCATGAATAATAAAGGTCCATCTTTACAATCTAGTATTATGTCATTTTACACAGAATGATTTCTAAACAGAGTATAAAATATTATTCAAAAACAAACTAACAAAAGACATGTACCATGTTAATAGATGAGAAAATAAATATCATAAATATATCAATTCTTCCAAAGTAAATTGACCAATTTTGTGCATATAAATGACAATCTTAACAAAATTTTCTGCACAATTTGATAGACTACTGATTCCAAACTATGGCTGAATAAAAGCACAGAATAGAGAATTCAATTCTGAAAAACTATACCAGATGAAAGAAATTGTCCTAACAGATACCAGGTTTCAAGATATGAAAAAACAAAAATTAGATTGAAATGTTAAGAAATCGAGATTTCACAAAATTACAAAAATCACTTCCTACAGTTAAAGACAATATAAATTCAGTTAAAAAAATCAAAAGAATGGAAGAAGGTATTTTCTACATATGTAGAACAAAGGATTTGTATCCGGAATATAAAAAAAAAGTATACAAATCAGGAAAGAAAAGTGAAATCTCAATGGAAAAGTGGGACTGTAGTGGCAAACAGGCAACACACAGAAAAAAAATCCAGATAAACAATAACACATAAAAAGATAAGTCACGCCAGGCGCCGTGGCTCACGCCTGTAATCCCCTCACTTTGGGAGGCCAAGGTGGGTGGATCACGAGGTCAAGAGATCAAGATCATCCTTGCCAACATGGGGAAACCCTGTCTCTACTAAAAATACGAAAATTAGCCGGGTGTGGTGGCGGGTGCCTATAGTCCCAGCTACTAGGGAGGCTGAGGCAGAAGAATCACTTGAACCTAGGAGGCAGAGGTTGCAGTGAGCTGAGATCATGCCACTGCACTCCAGCCTGGGCAACAGAGTGAGACTTCATTCTTAAATTAAAAAAAAAAAAAAAGTAAGTCAGAAGATTTGATTTTCTCTATCTCCAAAATATATTCATAATAGAAACACTTCTCAATTTCTCAACATTTCTACTGCTATATTTATAGACAAAACAATATCATCTTTCATTGAATTATTTTTAAAAGTTTGTGCATACACATTAGTTATCTAAATTTATGGAGTGTATGAGATATTTTGATACAGGCATACGATGTGTAATAATCACAATAGGATAAATGGAGTATCCATCAACTGAAGACTTTATCCTTTATATTACAAACAATTCAATTATATCTAGTTATTTTTAAATCTACAATTAAATTATTATTGACTACGGTCACTCTGTTGTGCTATCAAATACAAGACCCTATTCATTTTTCTCTTTTTTATACCCATTAACCATCCCCTCTACCCTACCCAAGCCCCCTACTACACTTCCTAGTGCCTGGTAACAGTCACGCTACTATTTTCATGAGTATAATTGTTTTAATTTTTAGCTCCTACAAATAAATGAGAACACGTGAAGTTTTTTCTTTCTGTGCCTGGCTTATTTCACTTAATCACATGTCATTCCATTCATGTTGTTTCAAATGATGGAATCTCATTCTTTTTTACAGCTGAAGAGTAATCCATTGTGTATGTGTACCACATTTTCTTTATCCATTAATCTGTTAATGAACACGGGTTGCTTCCAAATCTTTGCATTGTGAATACTGCTGCAATAAACATGGGAGTGCAGCTATCTCTTCGATACACAGATTTCCTTTCTTTTGGGTATATACCTAGCAGTGAGATTACTGAATCATATGATAGCTATATTTTTAGTTTCTTGAGGAACCTCCACACTGTTCTCCATAGTAGTTGTACTAACTTATATTCCCACCAACAGTGTAGAAGGGTTCCCTTTTCTCCACATCTGTATCAGCATTTGTTATTGTCTGACTTTTGAATAAAAGCCATTTTAACTGGAGTGAGATGATATCTAACTGTAGTTTTAATTTGCATTTATCTGATGATAAGTGATGTTGAGCAATTTTGATTTTCATTTATCTCATGAACAGTGATGTTGCGCATCTTTTCATAAACCTGTTTGTCTTTTGTAGGGCTTCTTTTGAGAAATGTCTATTCAGACCATTTGCCCATATTTAACCGGATTTTTAGATGTTTTTCTTGTGGAGTTGTTTGAGCTCCTTATATATTCTGATTATTAATCACTTGTCAGATGGGTAGTTTGCAAATATTTTCTCCCATTCCATGGTTGTCTCTTCACTTGGTTGATTGTTTTCTTTGCTGTGCAAAAGCTTTTAAACTTGATGTCATCCCATTTGACCAGTTTTGCTTTGGTTGCCTGTGCTTGTGGAGTATTGCTCAAGAAGTTTTTATCGAGACCCAAGTCCTGGAGAGTTTCTCCAGTGTTTTCATGCAGTGGTTTCATAATTTTAAGTCTTAGATTTAAGTCTTTAATTCATTTTAATATGAGTTTTGTATATGACAAGAGATAGGTGGCTAGTTACATTCTTCTGCTTATAGATAATCAGTTTTCCCAGAGCCATTTATTGAAGAGACTGCCTTGGCCCAATATATGTTCTTGGCACCTTTGTCTAAAATGAGTTTACTGTATGTGTGTGGATTTGATTTCTGTGTTGTCTATTCTGTTCTTTTGGTCTATGTGTCTGTCGTTATGCCAGTACCATGTTGTTTTGGCTAATATACCTATAGCATAATTTGAAGTTAGGTAATGTGATTCCTCCAGTTTTATTCACCTTGCTTAGAATAGTTTTGGCTTGTTATTGGTTTATTCAGGTTTTGGATTTCTTCATCGTTCAGTCTTAGTAGATTGTATGTGTCTAGAATTTTATTCATTTCTTTTTGTTTTTCTAATTTATGGGCATACAGTTTCTCATAGTAGTCTCTAATGATCATTTGAATTTCTGTGGTATTTGTTGTAATGCCTCCTTTTTCATCTTTTTTTATTTATTTGAATCTTTTCTCTTTGTTTTATAGTTAGTCTGGCTAAAGGTTTGCCAATTTTGTTTATCTTTTCTAAAAGTCAACTTTTAATTTATTTGACCTTTTTTATTGTTCTCTTTGTTTCAACTTCGTTTATTTCTGCTGTTATCTTTATGATGTCTTTTCTTCTACTACTCTGGGTTTGGTTTGCTTTTGGTTTTCTAGTTCTTTAAGATGCATCTTTGATTGGAAGTTTTCTACTTTTTTGATGTAGGCATTTATAGATATAAACTTCCCTCTTAGTGTTGCTTTTGTTTTCTCCCACAGATTTTGTTGTGTTGTGTTTCCATTATATTTTTTTCAAGAAATTTTTTAGATTTCTTCTTAATTTCTTCATTGACACACTTGTTATTCAGAAGCATATTGTTTAATTTCCATATGTTTGTATAGTTTCCAAAATTCCTCTTGGTATTGATTTCTGGTTTTATTCCATTGTGGTCAGAAAAGATGCTTGATATTATGTCAATTTTTTGAATGATTTAAGACTTGGCTTGTAGTCTAACATATGGTCTCTCCTTGAAAATTATTCATGTGCTGAAGAGAAGAATGTTTATTCTTCAGACATGAGAAGAAATGTTCTTTAAATGTCTATTATGTCTATTTGGTCTATAGTACAGATTAAGTTCAATGTTTCTTTGTTGATTTTCTGTCTGAATGATCTGTCTAATGCTGAAAATGAGGTGATATGTCTTCAGCTAGTGTTGTGTTAAGTTCTAGCTCTCTCTTTAGCTCTAATAATATTTGCATTGTATATCTGGATGTTCCAGTGTTAGATGCATATATATTTACCATTTGTTAGAACCTCTTGCTGAATTCACCCCTTTATCATTATGTAATTATCTTCTTTGCCTCTTTTTGTAGTTTTTGTCTTGAATGTTATTTTGTGTGATGCAAGTACAGCTACTACTTTTTTAGGTTTTCATTTGCATGGAATACATTTTTCCATTCCTTAATTTTCACTCTGTGTGTGTTTTAACTCATTCAACTACTCTATGTCTTTGATTGGTGAGTTTAGCCCGTTTACATTCAATGTTGTTATTAATAAGTAAAGGCCTACTTCTGCCATTTTGTTATCTATTTTCTGGTTGTTTTGTGGTCTTGTCTTACTTCTCTCCTTTCTTGCTGTCTTCCTTTCAGTGAAGGAGATTTTCTCTGGTAGTGTGTTTTAATTTCCTGCCTTTTGTTTTTGGTGTATCTATTATATATTTTTAATCATGAGGCTTGCAAATAACGTCTTATAACCCATTATTTTAAACCGAAGACAAATGAACACTTATTACTTAAACAGAATAACAAACAACCAAAAATAAAACTAATGAACACTCTACATTTTGACTGCATCCCCTCACTTTCTTTTTATGTTTTTTTTTTTTTTTTTTTTGTACTATGCATGTCTTGAATAGTTGTTGCAGTTATTATTTTTGGTCAGTTCATCTCTTTATCGTTCTACATAAGATACAAGTATTTTACACACCACAATTGCAGTGTTTTCCTGTGTACTTACTGTTCCCAGTGAGTTTTGTATATTCAGATGATTTCTTCTTGCTTATTAACATGCTTTTCTTTCAGATTGAGGAATTCTTTTTAGCATTTTTTGTAGGAAAGATCTGGCATTGACAAAACTTCTCAGCTTTTGTTTGTCTGAGAAAGTCTTTATTTCACCCTCATATCTGAAAGATATTTTTGCTGTATATATTATTCTAGGATAAAAGAAGGGTTTTTTCCTTTAGCATTTTATTTGAATTTCCTCAAAACAGCTATTTTGAATTCTCTGCCTAACAGGTCACATTTCTCTGTCTCTCCAGGATTATTCTCCAGTGCATTATTTAGCTTGGTGAGGTCATGTTTCCCTGGATGATCTTAAGGCTTGCCGATGTTTGTTGATGTCTGAGTATTGAAGAGTTAGGTATTTATTATCATCTTTGCAGTCTGGGCTTGTTTGTACCCAACCTTCTTGGGAAGGCTTTCCAGGTATTTAAAAGGACTTGGGTGTTGTGGTCTAAGTTTGTGGTCACTGAAGTCCCATCTGCATTAGGAGACACTCTAAGCTCAGTAACACTGTCATTCTTGCAGATTTGCAGAGGTACCACCTTGGTGATGTTAGACAAGATCCAGAAGAATACTCTGGATTACTAGGCACAGACTCTTTTTCCCTTGCCTTAATTTCTTTCAAACAAAAACAGTCTCTTTCTTTGGGCTGAGCTGCCTGAAGCTAGGGGAGAAGTGACCCAAGCACCTCTGTGGATACCACTACTGGAACTGTACTGGGTCAGATCTGAAGCTAGCGCAGCACTGGGTCTTGCCCAAGGCCCTCTGTAACCACTACCTGGATACCATCTATGTTTTCTCAAGCCCCTAGTTCTCCACAATTACAGTAGGCAAACCCAGCCAGGCTTGTGTCCTTCCCTTAAGGACAGCAATTTCCCCCAGGCCCTAGTGAGTTCAGAGGTGCCATCTGGGAGCCAGGGCCTGGAAACCTTAGAAATCTACCTGACGCTTAGGATTGACTTGGCAATGTGGGCTCTTTTTTGGTTCCATATAAACTTTAAAGTAGTATTTTTCCATTCTGTGAAGAAAGTCATTGGTAGCTTGATGGGGATGGCATTGAATCTATAAATTACCTTGGGCAGTATGGCCATTTTCACGATATTGAGTCTTCCTACCCATGACCATGGAATGTTCTTCCATTTGTTTGTAGCCTCTTTTATTTCATTGAGCAGTGGCTTGCAGTTCTCTGTGAAGAGATCCTTCACGTCCCTTGTAAGCTGGATTCCTAGGGATTTTATTCTCTTTGAAGCAATTGTGAATGGGAGTTCACTCATGATTTGGCTCTCTGTTTGTCTGTTATTGGTGTATAAGAATGCTTGTGATTTTTGCACATTGATTTTGTATCCTGAGACTTTGCTGAAGTTGCTTATCAGCTGAAGGAGATTTTGGGCTGAGATGATGGGGTTTTCTAGATATACAATTATGTCATCTGCAAACAGGGACAATTTGACTTCCTCTTTTCCTAATTGAATACGCTTTATTTCCTTCTCCTGCCTGATTGCCCTGGCCAGAACTTCCAACACTATGTTGAATAGGAGTGGTGACAGAGGGCATCCCTGTCTTGTTCCAGTTTTCAAAGGGAATGCTTCCAGTTTTTGCCCATTCAGTATGATATTGGCTGTGGGTTTGTCATAGATAGCTCTTATTATTTTGAGATGCGTCCCATCAATACCTAATTTATTGAGAGTTTTTAGCACGAAGGGTTGTTGAATTTTGTCAAAGGCCTTTTCTGCATTTACTGAGATAATCTTATGGTTTTTGTCATTGGTTCTGTTTATATGCTGGATTACGTTTATTGATTTTTGTATGTTGAACCAGCCTTGCATCCCAGGGATGAAGCCCACTTGATCATGGTGGGTAAGCTTTTCAATGTGCTGCTGGGTTGTATTTGCCAGTATTTTATTGAGGATTTTTGCATCGATGTTCATCAGGGATATTAGTCTAAAATTTTCTTTTTTTGTTGTGTCTCTGCCCGGCATTGGTATCAGGATGATGCTGGCCTCATAAAATGAGTTAGGGAGGATTCCCTCTTTTTCTATTGATTGAAATAGTTTCAGAAAGAATGGTACCAGCTTCTCCTTTTACCTCTGGTAGAATTCGGCTGCGAATCCATCTGGTCCTGGACTTTTTTTGGTTGGTAAGCTGTTAATTATTGCCTCAACTTCAGAGCCTGTTAGTGGTCTATTCAGAGATTAAAATTCTTCCTGGTTTAGTCTTGGGAGGTTGTATGTGTTGAGGAATTTATCCTTTTCTTCTAGATTTTCTAGTTTATTTGTGTAGAGGTGTTTGTAGTATTCTCTGATGGTAGTTTGTATTTCTGCGGGATTGGTAGTGATATCCCCTTTATCATTTTTTATTGCATCTATTTGATTCTTCTCTCTGCCAAAAGAACAAAGCTGGAGGCATCATGCTACCTGACTTCACACTATACTACAAGGCTATAGTAACCAAAATAGCATGGTACTGGTACCAAAACAGAGATATAGACCAATGGAACAGTACAGAGCCCTCAGAAATAATGTCACATATCTACAACCATCTGATCTTTGACAAACCTGAGAAAAACAAGCAATGGGGAAAGTATTCCCTATTTAATAAATGGTGCTGGGAAAACTGGCTAGCCATATGTAGAAAGCTGAAACTGGATCCCTTCCTTACACCTTATACAAAAATTAATTCAAGATGGATTAAAGACTTAAATGTTAGACCTAAAACCATAAAAACCCTAGAAGAAAACCTGGGCAATTCCATTCAGGACATAGGGATGGGCAAGGACTTCATGTCTAAAACACTAAAAGCAATGGCAACAAAAGCCAAAATTGACAAATGGGATCTAATTAAAATCAAGAGTTACTGCACAGCAAAAGAAACCACCATCAGAGTGAACAGGCAACCTACAGAATGGGAGAAAATTTTTGCAATCTGCTCATCTGACAAAGGGCTGATATCCACAATCTACAGTGAACTCAAACAAATTTACAAGAAAAAAATAAACAACCCCATCAAAAAGTGGGTGAAGGATATGAACAGACACTTCTCAAAAGAAGACATTTATGCAGCCAAAAGACACATGAAAAAATGCTCATCATCACTGGCCATCAGAGAAATGCAAATCAAAACCACAATGAGATACCATCTCACACCAGTTAGAATGGCGATCATTAAAAAGTCAGGAAACGACAGGTGCTGGAGAGGATGTGGAGAAATAGGAACACTTTTACACTGTTGGTGGGACTGTTAACTAGTTAAACCATTGTGAAAGTCAGTGTGGCGATTCCTCAGGGATCTAGAACTAGAAATACCATTTGAACCAGCCATCCCATTACTGGGTATATACCCAAAAGATTACAAATCATGCTGCTATAAAGACACATGCACACATATGTTTATTGTGGCACTATTCACAGTAGCAAAGACTTGGAACCAACCCAAATGTCCAACAATGACAGATTGGATTAAGAAAATGTGGCACATATACATCATGGAATACTATGCAGCCATAAAAAATGATGAGTTCATGTCCTTTGTAGGGACATGGATGAAGCTGGAAACCATCATTCTCAGCAAACTATGGCAAGGACAAAAAAGCAAACAATGCATGTTCTCACTCATAGGTGGGAATTGAACAATGAGAACACTTGGACACAAGAAGGGGAACATCACATACCAGGGCCTGTTGTAGGGTGAGGAGAGGGGGAAGGGATAGCATTAGGAGATATACCTAATGTTAAATAACGAGTTAATGGGTGCAGCACACGAACATGGCACATGTATACATATGTAACTAACCTGCACATTGTGCACATGTACCCTAAAACTTAAAGTATAATAAAAAAGAAAAAAAAAGAAATCTATTCTACTGTGGCTGAGCTACCACCCAAACCCCGAGACAAAGTTCTTCCCATGCTTCTCTCCCCTTTTCCCAAGCAGAGGAGTTTCTCCCTATGTCCACCACCACCACCAGCCCAGGTGTAGTGCCGCCAGGCAACTGCAGATGTTCCCTTGAAGCCCATGGTCTCTTCAGTCAGCTTTTGTTGAATGCTTCCAGGCCTTGGACTCACACTTCAGGACAGAAGGCAGTGGGCTTCCCTCTGTCCCAAAGTAGGCCCAGAAATGTCTTATAGGAGCCAAGGCCTGAAATCGGGGACCCTAATGGACTGGTTGGTGCTCCATTTCACTGTGGCTAAGCTGGTACATAAGCTGTAAGACAAAGTCCCCTTTACCCTTCCCTCTACGTTTCTTAAGCAGCAGGAGTCTCTCCCCATAGCCATCACAGCTGTGAATGTGTGGGTCACACATGAAACTTTAGGTCTACTGCTATTTTATTTCTGATTTTAAAAACTACATCAGAAATATGACCTCATAAAAAAATAAACTCATCAAACTTGGAACCAAAAACAATAAACTATAATTGGAGGTACACTCAAAAACCTTTCTAAATACAGGTGTTTATTGAGAGAAGATTGATTAAACATGAAAACAGTGAACTAAAGAAATGTGAACTCCATTTTCAGAAACACATCTTTGCAAAGCCAGACTTTTTAACACATAGCTATCAAACAGAAAAACAAAGTAATTTAGGTGACTCATATAATATGTATTTTCTCTTGTCAAAAGATGAATACCATCTTGAGATGACTATGACGTGTTTCCAAGTGTTTTCACATTTTTATTTTCTAAAATATTGAAGAATTTTGGGTCTTACTCCTTAGTAAAGCACTTGTTTCAGCTTTGGAAAGTTGACAAGACTGCCTGCATGTACTGTTTTTTTCAACGTTAGCAATTTATCCAAGAAATATTATGTGATGCCTTATTTTATGTGCCAACTTTGCTGGGATAAGAGACGTCGAGATAACTCATAAAATATTATTTCTGTGTATATCTGTGAGGGTGTTGGTGGAAAAGATTAACATTTCAATCTTTTGACTGAGTAAAGAAGATTCACTCTCACGAACGCTTGCGGGCCCCATCCAATCCCTTGAGGTCCCGAATAAACAAAAGAAGTGGGAAAGGGTCAATTTGCTCTCAGAACTTAAGATGGGAAATCCATCTCCTCCTGCCCTTGGGCATCCATGTTCCTGGTTAATAGGCTTTTAGACTTTGACTGGGACTGACATAATTGGTTTTCTGGTTCTCAAGCTTTCAGGTTTGAACTAGAACCACACATTTGCTCTTGTGGGCCTCCAGCTTGCAACTGACGGGTCATTAGAGCCATGATTTGAATGTGTCCCGTTGGTGTTGCCAATGTGATAGTACTAATATGTATAGTTTTCAAGAGGTAATTAAACCATGAGGGACCCTCCTTCATGAATGGGATTAAAATCTTTGTAAAAGAAGCTTTAAGCAACATTTGGCTAGCTTTGCTTCAGCTCTTCTACTATGTGAGGACACAGCATTTGTCCCTTTTGTCTTCTTCCTTCCACCATGAGAGAATGCAGCAAGAAGGCTTTAACCAGATGCTGGTGCATTGGTCTTGGACTTGCCATTCTCCAGAACAGTGAGAAAACAAATTTTTCTTCTTTTTAAATTACCCCGTCTGAGGTACTTTGTTATAGTAAAAACAGCAACAAGAAAACTAAGACAGTGGGACCTCTCAAACTCCATAATCACATAAACCGATCCCTTATGATAACCCCTTTGTATATTTCTGTGTGTGTGTGTGTGTGTGTGTGTGTGTATGTATATATCTCCCACTGATTCTGTTTCTGGAGTATTTTGACTAATACAATTTACAAGTGCTCAGTAGTTTCTATGATGGTGACCCCAAGACTTTGATTATAAACATGTTCAGATATGGCAACCCATAAATAAAATCCTATTCTTTCAAAATGTCTAAAGTACGTTTTTCTTTTTTCTTTTTTTTTTTCCTTTTTTTTTTTTTTTTTTTTTTGAGACAGAGTCTCACTCTGTCGCTCAGGCTGGAGTTCAATGACGCAATCTCGGCTCACTGCAGCCTCCGCCTCCCAATTTCAAGCAATTCTCCTGCCACAGCCTCCCATGTAGCTGGGATTATAGGCACCTGCCACCATCCTCAGCTAATTTTTCATATTTTTTTTAAGTTGAGATGGTGTTTCACCATGTTGGCCAGGCTTCTCTCAAACTCCTGACCTCAGGTGATCCACCCGCCTCAGCCTCCCAAAGTGCTGGGATTATAGGCATGAGCCCCCGTGCCCGGCCCGAGTTTTTCGTTTTCTTTCAGATAAAAGGTAAAAATTTGGATTTCCTTTAGTTTAAGTAAATGCTTCCAAACTTTTTTAAGTCAACAGTTTTCTGTGTGGTATAGAAGATGTCACATACTATTACTATATCTTAAAAAACGTTTTCAAAATATGGTAATTCACAGACTTGTTTCTGATAATTTTGATGACTTTTATAGTGTTACTATTTTTTTCAGGGCTATGGTAGAATAAAATGCATTGAATGATGACTGATTTGAGCAAAACAAGATATATTATTATACAAAGCATCAAACATTAAAACCATATATGCAAATGAAATAACATGCAACATTTTTATTTTTTCTGGTTGTACTAGTTTTCTGTGGTTACTGTAAGAAATTACAATGGATTTGGTGTATTAAAACAATATAAAGTTATTCTTCCATAATTCTGTAGGTGAGAAGTCTGAAATCGGAATCATTGGGCCAAAATCAAGGTGTTGACAGAGCCACACTTCCTCTAGAGGTTCTAGGGGAGAATCCATGCCTTGTTTCTTCTAGCTTCTGATGGCTTCAGCATGTCTGGCCTATGACCACATTATTTCAAACTCAGAGGCCAGGGTCTTCAAATACTGCTCTTTTCTATTTTCATATTGCCTTCTCCTCTGTGCATTTCAATTTTCCCTTTGTCTCTCTCTTATAAGGATACCTGTGATCATGTTTAGGGCCCATATGGATAATCCAAAATAATTTCTCCATCTCTCAATTTTCAACTTGGTCCTATCTACGAAGACCCTTTTTCATAGGAACTAGGAGATAATATCTTTGGGTGACAATAAAATGTCATTATTTTATTATCCTACCAATATCAACTGTCATACTTTCATTTGGGAGAAAAAAATATTTCTAATTTCTATATTATAATAACTTTTTGAAACTTGAGTTCCTAGAAGTGATTCATAGTTACAAGTTAAAGAATTTTCCATTGATGGCTACTATCAGGAGGAGAAGTAGGTATGTATTCTTTTTTTCAGCTCAAATAAAACAAGAAGAAATTTAAGATTACAGGTAAGAAGGATTAATTACTATTTCTTGAAGTTATGAGGGCTCAGTGGACTAGCATGTGACTCCTTTATGAAAACTCTAAAGGAAAGTTAACTCGAAAAGGAAAGTGAAGGACTGTTTACTACTGTGCCAAATTACCCAGAACACTCGGGGTTTTTAAGGGCAAAGAATGGAGAAAGAGTGTTCAATAGACAAAATATGGACCTTATATACAGGATGGCTGACTGACGGGACCCTAAAAATGAAGGAAGGAGAGATTTAGAAATTGGACCTCAAGAACTAGAGACGACCAAGAGAAAAGTCTTATGATGCAGGAAGGAAAGCACATCACTTATATCAAGTAGCAGCGATGAGGGACTTTTCTCAGAAGAAGTTGTAAAACTCTCCCTCAAGAGAAAGAGTCAGATTTCAACAACTTCCAAGACCAGAAAGCACAACACCAGCTTCTGAAACATAATTCAAAAAAGAACATTGATACGTCTATAATTGCTTCTCTCTCACTTCAACTCTAACCATGAAAAGTTCAGAAATTAAGGGCACATGTAAGAGAAAAGCATATGGAAAATAATTCAAAGAGTTCACAAAAGATGAGCTAATTGAGTATTTGATTTGGCTGAATTTCATTACTCTAAAAATAAATGGAAACAATTAGATTTAATAGATTGTTTTCAATTTCTAGTGAAAAAATATGTTTCTATGCATAGATGACCTTTTTTAAAATTGTGTCCATAAGTTACATCATGAATAAAATAAAGTTTGTATTTTGCTGGAAAGCAGGTATTTTTAGTGACCGATATATTAGTATTTATATCCATGACAAATAATGACTTAAAAACCATCATTCTCTCAACATGTATTACATTCTTATGCCAATTTACTACCTAGTAATGTTCAATTAATAAAAATATTGCTGCTTGTATTTGGGTCCAGGAATTTTTAATCAGTCAAGAAAATAATAATTATACAACTAGACATTATAGACTAAATTTGAAAGCTAATGTCTTTGAAGTTTCCATGAAACTAATGCTCATGCCATTCAAGATGAGAAATTTATTAATTTCTAAGGAAATATATGCACCGTCTAGATTTCTAATAGAGTTGTTGCAGTTATTTCACAAAGAAAATAATAGACGAACATGATTAAGTGCTTTCTGTTCATATACCATCTCAAGGATATAATTTGTTTCCACAAATAACCATGTGAAAATAATTGCACAACACATCACTGTTAACCGTCACAAGCCTAGAGGCTCATGCTCTTAAACTGAGTTGCTGTCCAGCTGCTTACTTGAAAATTCATAGGATATAAAAAGGAAAAATGAAAATCTCAAAATATAATTACCTCCTAGTGGTAATACAGAGTTATATAGCAGAGATTGTGTCTAGCATTTAAGAAGTTGCAGCTACATTCCATTATCAAAGACATATTTGTTAAAACATGCATATAAAAGGATTTGTAATTGAAGCACAGCTTTGATATATTTAATAGCATGTATAACTGCCATCTTATTTTAATAGGCAATGTTTTATGTGCATTAGCAGTAATATAATGTCTTTTCCGTGTGCTCTTGCCATTAGCACTTTTTCCCTCCCTTTCTTTTAGTTAATCTTAAAACTTTAATGTAATCCAAATACATTAACATATTTTCTGCCCTCACAGTTCTTGAACAGAAGGGAGCTTTGAAATGAATTTTCCGTAATTGAAGGAAGGATAGTTACTATACAACTAAATCATCAATGCTTTTTCTCAAATTCTGCCTGCCCAGTGGTTCATGTATACTTTTTCCAGGCTTAGAGATGCTTATGATCACTAAAAGTGTTGGACTGGAGCAATGAAGAGATAAAAATGAGCTAGAATGCAGAAAATTGACAAGGAGGGAATTTCAAGCATTTAAGAGAAACTTCATTCTATTATGTGCTATCAGGCCATACTATGTCTGATGGCATTGAATTAAAATGAGAAATCTGTACATATGTCCCTGTATGATTTAATAAAGGCAGAGTTTGGGGCATTATTACAAAAACTAGTATCACACCTTTTTTTTTAATTTTCTTAACTGTTTCAAAAGATTCATTCAGACTATACTGTTTTTCTTTATGACATTTCAGTATGCCTTTTAACATTTTTCTTGGAGAGTGTGACCTATAGAAATATGAAGAAAAGTTAATCAGTTGAATGGAAATTACCTGATTGAATTTTCCCAAAGTAGTCTTATCTGGATTGTAGCTAAATATGCACACATAAAATTCTGACATAGCAATACAGAAGGGAAATATCTAGCTTTCAAACAGTAACAAAGCTGTATGATTTAATAGTCTTGAACTCTGAGCTTTAATAAACTGCATCTCAAATGTAATATTTTCATATTCTTTCAGGAATAATTTTGGTACACGTTTACTTTCATAATAAATATGTTGGAGATGCTAAGCTCAAAGACAATTGAGTAGGCTCTCATGTTCAATTCCATTAAAGGTTAGGTAGCCTGGGGTTTCTGGGATCAGATATGTTAACCTCAAACTCTTTTTAAAATAAAACATGACCTTAGATCCCAGGGGAATAATTCTATATTGAGACTTCTCTAAGGAGGCCCATTAATGTAATTGGAAATTCCCAGGACACTTGAATGTTGTTGCTACTCTAAAAGTTTCCAGTATCAGGAGCTTATTAAAAGTTAAATGATATATTTGAACAGGGCTGTCAACCTCATGAATTTTCTATGTATTTAACTAAGTTGTGGTTGTTTATATTAAAATAAGTTTCTCATCAGTAGCAACAAAAATATTTTCTTTTCTTTTTTTTTTTAAGAGATGGGGTCTTTCTATGTTGCTCAGGTTGGGCTCAAACTCCTGGGCTCAAATGATCCTCCCCTCCCGACCTCCCAAAGTAGTGGGATTACAGACATGAGCCACTGCAACTGGCACCAAATATTTTCCTGATGTAAAATTTAAGGTTGACGACTATGTTGTCCACAGGATTAGGAAACAAATTTCAAACCTAACTTCATTTATTCATGAAATTATTGAGCATCCATTGATAAAAATACAAATATTTCTCACAACCACATTTCATACAAATATAGGAGAAAAAAAAGCAGCTTAATAAAGAAGGCGTTACAGGCTTGTGTTTTTTTCAGTACACATCACACTTTTTCACAAGACTAACATTGGCTTTTAATCAAAAGATTCCTCTTCAATACATCAACCCTCAGTTCTGAGCTTAAACACTTAAAAAATAGCTATTTATTTGTTTCAGTATCTTAAGGACAAATGACATGCAGTGTATTTTCCATTCTGTAGTCCCTTATTCAATATGTGCATGCCCTTTGTATTTTTTAATGTTTCAAGAATAAGAGAATTATATAGAAATGCAAATCATGTGAATTTTTACTCTGCTAATTTCATGACAAATTATGTTCAGAAAGACAGATGATGGATAGACAGATGAATAAATACATAGGCAGATAGAGATATTTATGCCTGAAATTCTTGTGAAATTACTTGTGGAAAGTGTAAGAAGTGTTAGACATTACAAAAATGCCTTGAGTTGTATGCACACAGTATTAAGAAAAAACACTTATTTCAGAGAATAAAAACATAATTCCTAAGTCTGATGTACCATAACTCAGGATAGTAGAGAAGCTTACCTGGAATACTAAGTTCCAAAGTTTTGAATGTTATATGTAAATAAATTAAGAAAAAATATAATGATAAATAAAATGCACAGATGAAAATTCAGAAAATAATCCAAAAATTAAACAGTGGACATTTGTTTTAGGTAGTCTTATGAAACAATGCCTTCTCCTTACTTTTCAAATCATATGTTAAGCCCCAGTTATAAGAACACTTAACTATGACTAGATCAAATTTAGTAAAATTAATCTGGTAATATGGCAGTACAACAAATCAAATCCACAAATATGTAAAAACAATAATATTCATACAAGAGAGGTTTGTTTCATCGACACAGGTTTGATTTACCATTCAACAATTAATCAAGGTGAATCACTATCTTAAAAAAGAAAATAATAATATGATTATTTCCACAAACAGAAAAAAAATAAAATTCAATACACATTTTTTATAAAATATCTCACAAAAAATGTAATGGGCATTCATGCATTATTAAATAAGGTACAACATAAGTATAGAAGTGAACTTCTTCAGTCTGCAAAAGGAAATATAAGAAATATCAACAACTAATATTCTACTCTATGGTGAAAAACTAGATGTTTTCTTCTTCAGATTTAAAATAAAGTATATATGTCTGGCTTAAATGTTGGTATTCAATATTGTACAAGAAAGCAAAATCAGTGCAATAACACAAGAAAAATACATAAAGAGTCACAGGCTGAAAGCAAGAGTAATATTGACTTTATTTGTAAACCACATAATCATCTACGTAGAAAATCTTAAGGAGTCCACAAGAATATTTACTGGTTCTGCAAGGTGAGTAAGCTCACAGAATACAAGATCACTATATGAGTTCACTGTATTTCTATAGGTTAACAGTGAACAATTAGAAATTACAATTTGTACATATATTCTGCAATAATCTCAAAAATAAAATAGTGATAAATTGAATAAAGAATGTACAAAACTTGTATGAAACAAAATATCCTTGGAAAAGTTTAAAAAGATCTAAATAAAGGAAGGGATTTTATATTTGTGATCAGAAGACACCATATAAATAAGGTGTCAATTGTCTTCTAACCAATCTTTAGATACAATGCAATCCCAATCAAAATCCAGTTAGGATATAGCAAAAATTGACAAAGTGTTTCTAAAATGTGTGTGGAGATGAAACATTATATGAAATAAGTAATGAAATTTAAAGAAACATTGGAGGAATTACACTAATCGATTCCTAAACTTAGGATACAACTATAGCAATCAAGTAAATATTGATGTTAAGATAAATATGTAGACTAATAGAACAGAACAGAGTGTAGAGTTTGTCAATTAATTTTTGACAAATGAATCAAGGTAGTTTAGTGGGGGATTAATAATCTTTTCAACAAATAGAGCTAAGAAATTAAACATTCATATTTTTAAAAGGATCCAAATTCTTATATTAAACTATTTGCAAAATTTAACACGAAATGAAATATAGACCCTAAAGTAAGTGTTTAAACTACAAACCTTCTAAAAAAAAGGTTTTAAATTCTGCCTGGCCATGAGATAGGCAAATGAGTCTTAGATACAACACAAAATGTATGAACCAAAAAGATTTTTAAAAAAAGGATTAGATTTTATCCAAAAAGTAAATGTTCCTCTTTAAAAATACACTTAAGAAAATGAAAATGCAATACACAAATGTTTAGGAAATATTTGGACACCATCTATTTCACAAAGAATTTATATCAAGAATATGTAAAAAACATTATATGTTAAGAACTTTATGAAGTTTAAAACTTTATAACTCAAACATAAGAAAATGAACAAACCAATTTAAACCTAGAAAAAAGTCTTAAACATAACTTTCATTAAAGAAATACATTAAAAGATACTAAATATCATTAGTCATTAGAGAAGTGCAAATTAAAACCTCAAAGGGATACCACTGCATACCCACTGGAATGACTAAAATTAGTAAGACTGATAATAAATTGTTGGCAAGGTTGTAGAGTAAATAGAACTCTCAAAGATTGATGATAGAAGTGAAATACAAATTAGCGTAGCTACATTTAAAAAGTTTGGCTCCATACGAAATTTAAAGTAGTTTTTCTAATTCTGTGAGGAAAGTCATTGGTAGCTTGATGGGGATAGCATTGAATCTATACATTACTTGGGGCAGTATGGCCATTTTGACGATATTGGTTCTTCTTATCCATGAGCATGGAATGTTTTTCCATTTGTTTGTGTCCTCTCATTTCCTTGAGCAGTGGTTTGTAGTTCTCCCTGAAGAGGTCCTTTACATCCCTTGTATGTTGTATTCCTAGGTGTTTTATTCTCTTAGTAGCAATTGTGAATTGGAGTTCCCTCATGATTTGGCTCTCTGTCTTTTATTGGTGTACAGGAATACTTGTGATTTTTTGCACATTGATTTTGTATCCTGAGACTTTGCTGAACTTGCTTATCAGCTTAAGGAGATTTTGGGCTGAGACGATGCAGTTTTCGAAATATACAATCATGTCATCCTCAAACAGAGGCAATTTGACTTCCTCTCTTCCTATTTGAGTACACTTTATTTCTTTCTCTTGCCTGATTGCCCTGGACAAAAATTCCAATACTATGTTAAATAGGAACGGTGAGAGAGAGCATTCTTGTCTGTCACCAGTTACGAAAGGGAATGCTTCCAGCTTTTGCCCATTCAGTATGATATTGGCTGTGGTTTTGTCATAAATAGCTCTTATTATTTAGCCAAGACAAACCTAAGCAAAAAGAACAAAGCTGGAGGCATCACGCTACCACACTTCAAAATATACTACAAGGCTGCAGTAACCAAAACAGCATGATACTGATACCAAAGCATATATATAGACCAATGGAAAAGAACAGAATCCTCAGAAAAAATGCCCACATCTACAATCACCTGATCTTTGACAAACCTGACAAAAACAAGCAATGGGGAAAAGATTCCCTATTTAATAAGTAGTGTTGGGAAAATTGGCTAGCCATATGCAGAAAACAGAAACTGGACCCCTTCCTTACACGTTATACAAAAATTATCTCAAGAAGGATTAAAGACTTAAATGTAAAACCTAAAACCATAAAAAACCTAGAAGAAAACCTCGGCAATACCATTCAGGACATAGGCATGGGCAAGGACTTCATGTCTAAAACACCAAAAGCAATGGCAACAAAAGCCAAAATTAACAAATTGGATCTAATTAAACTAAAGAGCTTCTGCACAGCAAAAGAAACTATCATCAGAGTGAATAGGCAACCTATAGCATGGGAGAAAAGTATTGCAATCTATCCATCTGACAAATGGCTAATATCCAGAATCTACAAGCAGCTTAAACAAATTTACAACAAAAAAAAACAACCTCATCAAAAAGTGGGCAAAGGATATGAACAGACACTTCTCAGATGAAGACATTTATGTTGCCAACAAACATATGAACAAAAGCTCATCATCATTGGTCGTTAGGGAAAAGCAATTCAAAACCACAATGAGATACCATCTCATCCCAGTTAGCAGGGCAATCATTAAAATGTCAGGGAACACAGATGCCGGAGGGGACATGAAGAAATAGGAAGGCTTTTACACTGTTGAGGGGAGTGTAAATTAGTTCAACCATTGTGGAAGACATTGTAGGTATTCCTCGAAGATCTAGAACCAGAAATACCATTTAACCCAGCAATCCCATTACTGGGTATGTACCCAAAGGATTATACATTGTTCTACTATAAAGACACAGGCACACATATGTTTACTGCAGCACTATTCACAATAGCAAAGGCTTGGAATGGACCCAAATGCCCATCAATGATAGACTGGATAAAGAAAACGTGGCACATATACACCATGGAATACTATGCAGCCATAAAAAAGATGAGTTCATGTCTTTTGCAGGGACATGGATGAAGCTAGAAACTGTCATTCTCAGCTAACTAACACTGGAACAGAAAACCAAACACTGCGTGTTCTTACTCATAAGTGGGAGTTGAACAATGAGAACACATGGACACCAGGAGGGGAACATCACACATTGGGGTTTGTTGGGGAGTTGGGGGGTATACATTAGGAGAAATACCTAGTGTAGATGATGAGTTGATGGGTGCAGCAAACCACCACAGCACATGTATACCTATGTAAAAAACCTGTGTGTTCTACCCATGTATCCCAGAACTTAAAGTATAATTACAAAAAAGAAAAAAAAAAAGAGCTTAGCCTTTTAAAACATTAGCCTTTTAAACAATTTTAAAAGGCATTAGCCTTTTAAAACAATTTTAATATTTTATAAGAACCAGTAAAAACTTGATCATACCAAGCATGCTTTCTGAAAAACTGCTCTAAAGTCCTTTTAAATTTACGCCTTTTGAGTTTTATGCTCCTGTCAGGGACCACTCTCCCTCTCCCAGTCCTACTGTGAACCATGGACTCAGAGCCTTGACTGCCCAGATTTTCTCTGGAAATCCTAGGTATTCTTCCTAGGCAAGCAACCTGCGTCCAAAGCTATCTTTTTCTTTTTTTATTAACTCTGGTCTGCTCAAGTCAGGTTTTCTTACAAATTCCACAATCATGAACTAGATTCATAATATGATATTGATAATTCATAACAGATAAATGTGTCTCCAAGAGCTACATACATTCACAAATTTTATATCTTAAGTTAAATTTATATAATGCGTTAAGGTTTACAAAATAGTTTCACAAGAATGATCTCATTTGATTCCTACAACCTTGTGAAATAAATGGCAGGCAATATCACCATCTTCATTTCACAAATGATACAGGAGAGACTCATAAAGGATTGGAAGAGACTTTATGCTATGGTAATACTATAGTTTACCTAACCTAATGATATTTCAGTGATAGCCTGGGGCCCTTGTGAAGGTGTGACATTTAGGGGCAATCTGTCAGATGGGTTTAAGTCTGATTTTCTAGGCAAACATGCACATTCTCTTCTTATACTTAAGCCATTCTGAATAATAGATACATATTACTTGGCAGTCAAAGGTCTAAGTTGCAGATATTAATAAGATTATCACAAATTAATATATTTGTTCTAAAAGTTATCACACTATGATTTTTCTTTCCTTTTCTTAGAAACTCACTAGTACAATAGCAAGAACTCAGGATATGTCTGCAAGCCTAACAGTTTAGAAAGTTACATGATATATTTCAAACCATCAGACTATGCTAATTTTATGGCCATGTTAATTTTCTAAGTGACAGACATTACGAAAGTGCTGAACAGAATAGATTGTGATTAGGACAACATTGATTTTAATGGAAAAAAGGTCAGCAGCTGCATAAAAAGCACAATGCAAATGGAGAGAATGATGCCGGAAGTGAAAACCTTCTGACATGAGGATGGATTATCTAATGATGGGGACAGGTGACAGAAAGCAGAGAGTTCTGGTCCAGACCCTCCAGTGACCTTCATTATCACTGCACTGAGGAAGGCGATAGTCAACTGCCACACTACTTTAGAACTCAATTATAAAAATCAAGTAATTTATCTGACTAGAGTATCAGCTCATGCTGGAATCACTCCACAAACTATACAGTCATTCTGCCTTTCCTAAGACTCAACGTCCCCCAAGGCATTACGTTTGGGTATTACTCAATTTGTAAACACATGAAAGAGTTAAAAAAAACTGTTTCTCAATAATTTCTAGCACTTTTTTGCTGTTTTCTTATTGTCTCCTAGAGACAAACAATGTATAATGCAGTCCCTATTTTACAGGATTGATGTTTTGACAGTCAAAGAAAACAACTCTGTCCAACCTTTCCTGTTCTTATCACGTAATGCCAGAGGTTAATCGACTCACAGTAATCAAATCTAATGATCCTCTTTTTAGATTTATTCTTTTGTTTGTTTGTTTCTTCTGTAGTATTGATCCCTTTTGGCCTTGATTCTTGAAACTTTCTCTTCCCATGACTCCCGAGACACTATTACCTCCTAGACTTTTGCCTGCGTCTTAAGAAAATGCTGCGTATCTTCTCTGTTGCTTCTATCTTCTTTAGTTCCCCCAATAAAGGCAAGTTTTAAAGGTCTCTTTCTCTTCTGTTATATTTAATTCCACTTTCTACCTCTATATTTTCCTGGAAGTATTTTTCTTCGTGAAAGCCTTGACTATCTATGCTTTGTAGTTGTTTCATAATATGTAGCCCAGTCATCTTTTCTTAATTCTATCCCTGCATTTTACCTACATCTTGCTACCTGTGTCAGTATCAGTAGCATTCTGACATTTGTAATGTAATATGTCTAAAATAAGATTTATTATTTTCTTCTCATACATAATCGACAAATGACTTTACCAAATTCCTTATCATACTGACTGAAACCTTGATTTGTTTCTCTCTTCACTTGTTACATTCAATTATTTGATACATTCTGTTAATTTGATTTATTCAATATCTGTTGAAATTCTACCTTCCTTCCACTCTGACAATGGTTTCTCTCTCCCACCAGTCTGTTTTGCTGAGAGTTCCAAAAATCATCTTCCTGAAACCCGAATCTTTTATTGTCACTTCATTATATATGTATTTTCAATATGCAATTACCTGACAATAGGATGCCGGATAAAGCACACACTCTATTCTTTCACCACTGCCTATGATATTTTATTTCCTTTCATAAGCCTTTTGCTCTAACTAAACTCCACCATCCACCGAACCTCCTGAATCAATGTCAATTGACATTGGCTGGGTGCAGTGGCTCACGCCTGTAATCCCAGCAGTTTGGGAGGCTGAGGCGGGCAGATCACAAGGTCAGCAGATTGAGACCATCCTGGCTAACACAGTAAAACCCCATCTCTACTAAAAATACAAAAAATTAGCCCGGTGTGGTGCCATGCATCTGTAATCCCAGCTACTGGGGAAGCTGAAGCAGGAGAATCGCTTGAACCTGGGAGGCGGAGGTTGTAGTGAGCTGAGATCAGGCCACTGCACTCCAGCCTGGGTAACAGAGCGAGACTGTCTCAAAATAAATACATAAATACATACATATGTATTAACTGATATCAATTCTACTTCCTAATTTCTCTGACTTGTTGATGCTTGTTCTTTTTGTTTTCTAAACTAACTGCATTTTCTTTCCCTCTTGCACATAGCAAATCTTGATCTCCCACACAAATGCTGCCTCTTCACATTAATGCCTTTTTATATTGTAGTCAGGTGTACCTAATCCATTTGAATGCTAATATCTCAACATTTTTTGTCTATAAATTTTTTTGTGTGAGTTTCTGCCTTGTTTGATAGTTTTGTAAATTTCTTTTACCAGTTATCTAGGTATAGTACATCTTTCAGTGAGTTTTTAGTAGGACATGGTCATTTCTTAACTGTGTTTAAATGCAGAAAAATTTGGTCAGTCTCAACCAGCACTTTATGCCCTCGCCAAACAACGAAAACAAAACCGAACCAAACAAACGAAAAAACAACAATAGAAAAAGCTAATAAAATTATGTCCCATGTCAAATTGTATGAAAAAACTATAGGATAAGCACCTACTTTTCCGTCATCAGTCTTTGGTCTTGTTATTATTGAAAGTTGCTCCGTTCTAAGATTAGAATAAAGGAACAAATAAAAGGACCACCGGACCTACTAGGCTGGGAGGGAGGTCTGATCAAAAACATTTCTCAGATATTTTTTTTTTTGTAAACCTCATTGATACATAAGAATGTCAAGGATGTTAAAAAATTAGGATGTTAGTAGATAATATACTTTGAAATATGGGGAAAGGAGAAAATGGATCAGATTGCCTTGTTGAAGGATCTGAAAAAAAAAAGGAATACGCAGAGAAGGCAGTAGTAAAAGTGAGAGTCATATCTCTAAGAGGAGTTTTGGAGAGAATAATAATACTACTACTAATACAGAATCTGCAAAATCATAGTATTGAAGAAGGAACTGGAAGAGCAAAATCCACATGAATAACTGAGAGGGGCAGCAAAGAATAGAACTTTTCTATTTTAAGCTCCTAAGTGTTCTCCTTCCCATCCCATATATGCAAAAGTCTAGCAACTGTTATTTTTTCATTATAAACTTTATATGAATCAGAGGATAAGTACAAACAATTCATAATTAAGGAGGTAAGAGAATTAAGAGGTATTACAAAGAAGGCATAAGCTTCCTGCCTTATTAAGAATATAACAGAGTGAAGATGTTAATTACCTTGATCTAATAATTCCACAATGTATACGTGTATCAAAACATCACATTGCATGCCACAAATATATACAGTAATTATCTGTTCATTAAAAATAAAAGAAAGAATATTAAAAAGATGATTTGAAACTCCAGAAAACTAAAATTCTGCCCTAGAAAATCCATTTACATGGTGTAGTAGGTGCTTTTACTTTAATTATCTAACTTTTATATAAGGACACAGCCAAAACTATGAGACATTCAAAGAAAAAAAAATGTGTCATGAAAGGAAAAAACTACAGAAAACTCACACATACTTATTTTGAAAAAAGGAAGTACAAAAACACAGAGGAAGAAGAACATTTTGAAATAAAATTGAGAACACATTTCAGAAAGTTGATATAAAAGAGAAAAAGAAAACTAGAAGATTAACCTAAGCAGCCTAACATTTTAATAATAAGAGCTCCTTAAAGAGAAAACAAATAAAATAGTAGGAGAGAAATTACCAAAGAAGTATATTATTCCAAAGTACAGAAATAAAACATATTTTCAAGATTAACAGTGTCTGCTGAGTGCTCCGTTAAATAAATTAAAAAACTCTCATGCTGAGACAAAATGTAATGAAATTTAGTAGCACTGAGGATGTAAAGAAAATATTTTAGAAAATCTTGCAGAAGAGAAAAAAAACCCATGTTTCATAAAAATATTGAGAATCAGGGACATTAGACTCCTGGGCAGCATGCAATACTAATGGCTAGGATAGAGCAGAGAGTGGAATACTGAAAAAAGATGATTTTTAAGAAACAATTCTATGCCCAGTCAAAACACATAAAGATAAGATAATTACAATTCTAATATGAAAGGTCTTAATCGTTTTATTATTTCTATACCTATTATTATAAAGCTGAAACTATAACCATATTCTTAAAAGTGCAATAAGATAAAGGGAATTGTGGCAGAATGTTAGTTGAGCAATTAATAACAAAGCCTAGATTATGTTTGAAAGCCAAAATACTAATTTAATATGCATGTTCCAGATGCCTATTGCTCCAGAGCAAACCACTCCAAAACTTACTTGCATGAAACATCAATTTTATTAGGTTTGTGTATTCTGAGGGCCATTAACTCAAACAAGGTACAGTGAGGGTGTCTTGCCTTTGTTCTGTAAGGTCTGGAGCCTTATGTAGGAAGACCCAGTGCTGAGGTTCTTATTATCTGTAGGAGTTTCACTCACATATCTTGTGTTTAACTCTAGCTTTCAACTTAGATATCAGCAAAAGATGTCACAAGTCTACACATGACCTCTATGCAGCTTGGGCTTCCTCACAATATGGTAACTGGGCTACAAGAGCGGAAGTACCAAAGGAACTAGAAATACATTGTATTGCCTGTTGTAAGCAGATGTGGAATTTACTTGGGACTATTTCTGCTACAATCACAAGTCTGGTCCGGATTCATGGAAAGAAAATATTGATGCCATTTATTGATAGGAGTGACCAATATTATGAAAGTGGATGCCTTTTCTTTGTTTCTGTAAAATTTTTCGGGAAGTTCCTTCAAGTAAAAACAGGAATTGGGCAAAGCCTATTCTATCATTTTTTCTTGTTCTTTTTCAGGCCTAGAACATTGATATGATGATTAGAATAACAATAGTCAATTTAGACCATAAGGCAACTTGAGTAGGCATGTGACATTTGCATTTGGTCATTTAAGAAAGGAAAAAATATCTAAGCACATATTATGTGCAAAACACTGTTCTAGGCAGCAGAGATAGAATTTTGAACAAAACAGAAATTCGGCCCTCTCAATTTATACTTCATTGGGATAATAGGGACATCAAAAATAATAACTACAAAAATCAATAAAGTGATGTTAAGTACAAAAGAAGAAAGAGTCACAAGCACAATAAAGCATAAGGCTAGTAATAAGGAAAGCATGAAGAAGGGATGAAATTTTAAATAAAGTGTTCAGAAAACACCTTACAGATTATATTATTTAGCTATTATAATATAAGGATTGGCTTGTCAACTCATACTCACACAAATCAGGTATCAAGCTTTCTAATAATTTTAAGGATATACATAATTAGGAAGTTCATATGGAGTAGAGAGATTGGTTACATTGAGGATGACTCCAGTTCCTACCTTCCCAGATAAGACATGAACTCATCACCTAGATAAATTATAAGGTCTATAATAAGCTTTGTGGGTCATTTCACCCAGGAGGGAACATTTAATTTATCAACCTCAACCATCTCCATTTTATACATGAATGAATGCTGTAACACATGACATGCTTCAGAAAGGCATGCCTCATCTATACATGTATTTCAGTTTATTAACTATATATAACCCTTTAGCCAGGGTTATCTTCCTAAGAAATTCTATAAATAAATTCTGCTCATGACCAAATATCAGAATGTATCTACAGTTGATTTTTTATTTCACCTAGTGCGGTCCCCACTTTATGAAATTAGTGAATGAATCCTAGTCCAGCTGCTTTAAATTTTCCCTCTCCAATCTTTATTCTATTTAAACATACTCATGAAGGATATGTATAGGGCCTTTCAACGCAGAAGGAAAAGCTAGGAAATGGTCCTGTGGCAAGAAAATTCCTGGTATGCTCAAAGAACAACTAAGGCTGACTGTATATATCCTCAGGGCAATTGTGAAGACTCTGAAGGTTGAATGAGATAAAAACCCAATGAAGAGAATCAAGCAAAGAAGTGATGTAATAATATTTGATTTTAAGAAAAAACATTCTTTAGCTTTTGTTTTGAAAACAAGCTGTAGGATGGAAAGAAATGCCAAAGAATGAAGAACAGTTAATAGACAATTGGTGGTGATCATTTTATCTAGAATTGGAATTCATAGAACTGGAGGTAATGTCAAGTAATGCTGTGTATGGTTTTGAAGGCAAAAAAAAAAAAAAAGAATTTGCAGAAAAAAATTGAATGTGGAGGTGAGAGAGAAGGGAAAGAGTTAAGGATGACCTCAAGGTTTTTAGTTTAAGCCACTGGGAATAGTAGGGTTTCCATTTCCTGTAATAGAGAAGATTACAGAAGGAGCAGGTTTCCAAAGGTTAATATTCTAACAGTTTTTATTATAGACCTTTTAAATTTAGAACATCTATTCAGTTTCTAAGTAGAGATAACAAATATGTACTTGGATATATTATTCAGAATTTCAAAGCTGAAGTTATAAATAAGTAATTCATCAACTATACATGTTATTTAAAAGAAAGAAACAGAATAAATTATTAAGGGAGTGAATATAGATAGAGAAGATTTCAAGTTATTTCAGTGTTCAGCAGTTGGCAAGATGTGAAGGAACCAGCCAAGGAGACTGAGAAAGAGCAACAGGCAGAGGAGAAGGAAATTATTGTATCCTTGAAGCCAAATAAAGAGTGTTTTTAAAGAAGAAACTAAGAAGGAGACAGAACAAGATGGCTGAATAGAACCTTCTAGTGATCACAAAACTGAACACCAAACTGAACAACTTTCCTCACAAAAAGCACCTTCATAAGAACAAAAACTCAGATAAGTAATCACAGTACCTGGTTTTAACATCTTATCAAGGAAAGAGAAACTGAAGAGGGTAGTAAGGCAGTCTTGAATTGCTGACAACACACCTCCATTATCCCTGGGCAGTGCACAATGACAGAGACAGAAATTCTGTGCACTTGGAAAAGGGAGAGCAAAGTGATTGTGCGTCTTTGCATTGGAACTCACTGCTGTCCTGTAACAGCAGAAAGCAAGATAGGGCAGAATTTGGCCAGTGACTATGTAGGGATCATTTAGACCATCCTTAATCAGAGGTCTCAACCCAAGTTCTGGCTAGCCCCACTACTGTGAGTGAAAGTGCCCTGGGGTCCTAAGTAAACAGGAAAGACAGTCTAGACCACAAGGATTTCAATTCCTGAGCAAGTCCTGGTGATGTGCTGGGCTCAGACCCAGTGGATGTGTGCACATGACCAAGTGAGACAGCACTGGGGTGGCCAAGGGAGTGTTTTTATTACCTTCCCCAATGCTAGGCACTGCAGCTTGTAGCTCTGGGAGGAAAGGGACGAGTAAATAGCACAGTCCTGTAACATGGATACCAGCTCATCCAAAGTAAAATAAAGCATGAAGCAGAGTCCCGAACCCCCATTTTATACCATTGCTCCCAGATGACATTTCTAGACCTGCCTTGGGCAAGAAGGGAAGCCACTGCCCTGATGAGAAGGTCCATGTCCTTTCAGAATTCACCACATGCTGACTAAAGAGCCCTTGGTCCTTGAATAAGCATCAGCAGTAGCCAGGCAGCAGCCACCACAGGCTTGGGCAAGGCCTAGTATTGTGCTACCCTTGGGTGTGACCCAGCACAATCCTAGAGGTGGTGGCCACAGGAGTGCTTTTGTCATCCCTCCACAAACTCCAGGGAGCTTAGCATGGAGAGTGAGACTTCATTCATTTGTGAGAAAGTAGGGGGAAAAAACAAGAGACTCCTCTCTGGCAATCCAGACTATTCTTCCAGATATTACCCAAGATTGCCAAGGCTGGTACTTCTACAAATCTGCAAAGTAACAGTGTTACTGGGCTTGGAATGTTCCCTAATGCACATATGGCTGCAGTGACCAAAAACTTATTTCATAACACTCAATTCCCTTTGAATACTTGGAAAGCTTTCTCAAGAAAGATGGGTACACATCAGCCCAGACTGTGAAGATTAGAATAAATATGTAAATCTTCAATGCCCAAACATTGGTGAACATCCACAGGCATCAAGACCATCTCAGAAAAAAATCACCTCACCAAACACTAAATAAGGCACCACTGCCCAATTCTGGAGTGATAGAGATATGTGACTTTTCAGATAAAGATTTCAACATAGCTGTTTTAAGGAAGTGAAATAAAACCACACAAAAAAGGGAATTTGGAATTCTATCACATAAATTTAACAAAGAAGATGAAATACTTAAAAAGAGTCAAGCAGAAATTTTGGAGCTGAAAAATTGAATTGACAAACTGAAGAATGCATCAGTCTATGAACAGCAGAACTTATCAAACAGAAAAAAGAAATTGTGTGCTTGAAGAGAGGCTAGTTGAAAATACACAGAAGAATCAAAAGAAAAAAGAGTAAAAAATAATGAAGCATGCCTACGTGATCTAGAAAATAGAAAACAGCTTCAAAAAGGCAAATCCATGAATTATTGCTCTAAAAGAAGTAGTAGAGAGAGAGGGACTGGGTAGAAAGTTTATTCCAAAAGGTAATATTAGAGAACTATTCAAACATAAAAAAACATATCAATATTCAAGTACAAGAAGGCTATAAAACACCAAACAGATTTAACCCAAGTAAGACTACCTCAAGACATTTAATAATCAAATTCCCAAAGGTCTGAGATTAAAAAAGAATCCTAAAAGTAGCAAAAGAAAAGAAAAATGACATATAAGAGAGCTTCACTTTGTCTAGTGGCAAATTTCTCAGTGTAAACCTTACAGCCAGGAAAGACTGATGTTATACATTTAAATTACTGAAGGAAAAAAGGCTTTTATCCTATGAAATTATATCCAGCAAAAATATCCTTCAAACATGAAAGAGAAATAAAGTCCTTGTCAAACAAAAGCTGAGGGATTTTGTCAACACTAGCTCTATCCTACAAAAAATGTTAAAGATAGTTATTTAATCTGGAAGAAAAGAATGTTAAGGAGCAATAAGATATCATCTGAAGGTACAAAACTCACTAGTAACAGTAAGCATACAGACAAATACAGAATATTATAGCACTGTAATATAGTGTGTAAGCTACTCACATCTTGAGAAGGAAGACTAAATGAAAAACCTACAAAATTAATAACTACCACAATTTTAAGGTATATATAATATGATAAGTTATAAATTGAAATAAAAAAAGTTAAAAAGCAGGAGGGATGAAATTACAGTTCAGAGCTTTTATTAATTTTTCTCTTTATTCCTGCAATCAGAGTTAAATTGTCATCAGCTTAAAGTAATGGGATATAAGATGTTACTCGCAAGCCTTAGTGTAGCTTCACATCTAAAAACATAACAACAGATACAGTAAAAACAAAAGAAAGAAAGTAAAACATACCACCAGAGAAATTCACCTTCACTGAAAGCAAAACAAGTAGGAAAGAAAGAAGGAAGAGTAGACCACAGAAAAACTAGAAAACAAATAGCAAAATGGAAGTAGTAATTCCTTACTAATCAATAATAACATTGAATGTAAATGAACTAAACACTTTAATCAAAACACATAGAGTGACTGAATACATTTAAAAAACAGATGGAATAATCTGTTGCCTACAACAAATACACTTCACCTATAAAGAAATACAGAGAATGAAACTAAAGGAATGGAAAAAAAATATTCCATGGAAATGAAAAGCAAAAAAAAAAAAAATAGAGCAGGAGTAGATGTACTTCAACCTTATAGCAATACTGATAGCTTATATCAGATAAAAGAGATTTCAAGACAAAAACTGTAAAAAAAGAAATTATTACATAATGATAAAGGAATTGATTCATCAAGAGAATATAATAATTGTGAATAGAATAAGTACGCACTCAAAAATGGAGCACCCAGGTATTTAAAACAATTATCAGAAATAAAGAGAGAGTTAGACATCAATACAATAATAGCTGGAGACTTCAACACCTCACAGCACTGGATTCATTCTTCTCCTTAGCACATGGATCGCTAACAAGGATAGATTATGTTAGGCCATAAAACAAGCCTTAAAAAATTCAAACTGAAGAAATAAATAAATCACATCATTCCTCCCAGACTACGATGAAGTAAAACTAAAATCAGTAACAAGAGGACATTTGGAAACCATCCAAACACAGGGAGATTAGAAAATATGCTCCTGAACAGCCAGTGAAACAATGAAGAAATTAAAAAATAAATTGAAAAAAATTGAAATAAATGCAAATGGAAACAAAACATAACAAAACGTATGGGATACAGCTAAAGCAATGCTAAAAGCAAAATTTATAGCAATAACCACCTACATCAAAAAAGTAGAAAAATTTCCAAGAAACAACTTAACAATGAACCTTAAAGAACTAGAAAAGCAAGAAAAAATCAAAACTCAAATTAGTAGAAGAAAAGAATTAATAGTAATCAGAGCAAAAGTAAATGAAATTGAACTGAAAAAAATGAAAGATTAATGAAACAAATAGTTGGTGCTTTGAGAAGATAAATAAAATTGACAGACTTATATTCAGACTAAGAATAAAATAGAGAAGTCCTCAAAAAATAAAATCAGAGATGAACAAGGATACCTTACAACTGATGCTGCAGATCCTTTCTAAAGGATCGTTAGAAACTACAATGTGTACCTATATGCCAATAAATTGGAAAACCTAGAAGAAATGATAAAATTCTAGACACATACAACCTACAAAAATTAAACCATGAGAAATCCAAAAACTGAATAGACCAACAGCAAGTAATGAGATCAAAGCAGTAATAACAAGTCTCCCAGAAAAAAAAAAAAAAAAAAAAGCCAGGGACCTGATGGCTTAATTGTTAAATTTTAACAAACATTTGAAGAAAGAATTAATAGCAATCCTACTCAAATTATTCTGAAGAATAGAGGAGACAGGAACACTTCTTAATTTATTGTATGAAGCCAGTCTTGCCCTGATACCAAAACTAGACAAGACATATCAAAAAAGGAAAACTACAGGCCAATATCCCTAATGAACATTGACACAAAAGTTCTCAACAAAATACTAACAAACCAAATTTAACAACACATTAAAAAGATCATCAATACTCATCAAGTGGGATTTATTCTAGGATTGCAATTATGATTCAACATATGCAATTCAATCAATGTAATACATTATATTAATAAAATGAAGGACAAACATCCTATGATCATTTCAACTGATGCTGAAAAAGTATTTTATAAAATTTAACATCTGTTCATGATAAAAATCCTCAAAAAGCTAGGTATAGAATGAAAATACTTCAACACAAGAAAAGCTATATGATAACAGATACATAGCTAGTATCATACTGAATTAAAAAATTAACATTCTTTCCTCTATGATCTGGAAACACAGCAAGTATGCCCAATTATATTACTGTAATTGAACATAGTACTAGAAGTCCTAGCTACAGCAATTGAACAAGAGAAAGAAAAAAAAGACTTCCAAAATTGGAAAGGAAGAAGTTAAATTTTCCTTGTTCACAGAAGAATTAATCTTATTTTGGAAAAACCTAAAGACTTCACCAAAGAATACTATTAGAACTTATAAACAAACTCAGTAAAGTCACAGGATACAAAATCAACATACAAAAATTAGTAGCATCTCTATGTACCAACAGTGAACAATCTGAAAAAGAGATCAATAAAGGAATCCCATTTATGATAAGTACAAATAAAATCAGATACTTAGGAATTAACTAAGGATGTTGAAGATTTCTACAAGAAAAACTATAAAACACTGATACAAGAAATTGAAAAGGATACCCAAAAATGGAAGGATATCCCATGTTCATGGATTGGAAGACTCAATATTGTTATAATATCCATACTATTCAAAACAAACTACAGATTCAGTGCAATTATCAAAATACCAATGATATTCTTCATAGAAATAGAAAAAAAAATCTAAAATTTATATAGAACCACAAAAGACCAAGGATAGCTAAAGCCATCCTGAGCAAAAAGAATAAAACATCTGAAGGAAAAACATTTGTTTATGTATTTCTGAATTGCCACATTTCATAGGGCATCAAAGTTACATTTTTAAATCACATTTCTCTTCAAAACTTGAAACAGAAGTACCAACTGAGTTTAACCACATGATCTACTGCTTGAATTTCTCTTTTCTTTTCTATTAAGTTCTGTAATAATATCCAGTTCAAAGAATGTGAGAAAATTAATTGAGGCTGCATTTAAATAATCTAGTATGGTGCCTCATTTGTTAATTTCCTTTCCTCATTTTCTCAAAAGCAAATTTGAAGAGATTTTAATTTAACACAGATGTGAGTTATTCTAATTTCATTTAAAATGCTAATTAGATAACTTTTTGTATATGCAATTAACATTATATTAATATTTTATTTTTATGGTACTGGAGTCATTTTACTTCCAGGTTTCAACTCATTAAGGTAAATGTTAAATTTTTAAAGTATGTGTAATATTTCTAATTATATTATTTGCTTATATGTCCATTTGTCTTTAATCAAATATTTCCTATTACTACTCTTTATGAATAACTCTGTATGTTGCACCAACTTAAAGAGTATGTTAACAGAGCATTTCAGGGGCTGCTTTCTCCAAATCAACTTTATTTTTCTGTTATTGATCTCTGTGTATCTATTTTTCCAATTTAATTGACTCATTTGTGAAACTAAGTTTTTTTGTTTTTCATGTCCAAAATCATGGAATGATCAGTTTTTTCAAATGAGCAGCTTTTTATTGGTGCTATTCTCAGGCACTTTCTTCAAAATATCATCTTTTGCTTTTTCTATTTAAGTTTGAAGGGTTTATTTCATTTTCCACTGGAAGTGAAAATGCAAAATAATATTAATGACTGAGATATGTTTAGGGGATATATGTTAAGGTTTTCCTATCGGCTTTATAATAGAAGGCTATATAAATTTCATAATGTATATAAAGAATAAACAGTCAATTTAAATGGTAAGATTTGTCCTGGATGAATACTGTATTCATGTCAAGAAAGTAAAGTAAAAGCATATATTTTACAAGAATGTAAATAAAGTTTAAGATATTTCATTTTTTAAATTTAACATAATTTTAGTTTACAAAAAATGATTACCCTTAAATCAAAATATCTGAGATAAACATAACTTTTTCATATGTGAGATAAAATGTTAAAATGAAAAATGTGAGCATTGTGTTAAAACTACTATTTTTAGAAGGCATATTAATAATTTGAGGGGTAAATTATACACTCTGGTTTCGGAAGATTTAAGTCATTGATTTCAGTCACACCACTAACAGCTGGAATCAATAATGATGGAACTGCAGCTGCACAGATGTGCTGTAAATGGAATTTTGGCAGCATCTTCCGAAGGTCCTCAGGAAATGAGCCTGGAAAGAACCATTCATCTGGAGAATGATGGAGGCTTTGCTTTTAAAGAGTAACCAGCGAACCACATAAACTGGATATGACACTAAAGATCAAGTATGGACTGACTCTTCCTGTGGAAAAAACTGAGTTATTGTCCCATCCATACATTGTTTCAAGGACCCTTTGGTGGAAGGAAGAAAGAAAGAAGTGATCTCCTATCTAAACTATGACCTATTATTTGCATAATCATACACTGGAAATCAATATGCTGTAGAGTGCATTTCTCAACCATCAAAGTTAGTATAAGTTACCTCAGATCTTGTAGAAATATAGATTCTAATTTAGGTTGCTCCTGGGGTGGGGTTTAAGAGTCTGCATTTCTAGCCAGCTCCCAGGTGACACTGATACTGCTATTCCACAGATCACTTGGCCCACAGATTGTTTGAGTAGCAAACAAGAGTTTAAGGAATCAATGAATAGCAGTATAAAAGAGAAATGAAAAAATATTAATAACAGAGGCTAGAAGGTAGAACAAATCTATAAATACTGTTCTTTTTGAAATCCTTAAATAGATTTCCTTTCCCTCTCTTGGCCTCACTTTTCTTGTACATTTCTTACCTAGGAATAGCTATTGTTGTACCAATTTAGATAACTACTAATCTCTTACTTACAAGGTACATGGTAAATCATTAGTTAAAAAAGGAAACTCATGTACATTCTATTGACATCAAATTTAATCATCATTTACCTTCTGTAATCAACATTTTTATATTAGATTATCCATCTGTAAAAAATTATTAAAATCTGACACCTAGTAGCAATATTTCAAAATCCATTTCATTATTAACCATCCACGTGAGGTTAAGGAATTGAGTTATTTTCTGGTCTTCTGTTTCCCCAGATACGTATGTTGGAGGATGTCGTTTTGGTTATATGAGATAATGCAGGTAAAGTGTGTACTGCAAATTCAACACTCATTACATGTCTGTTTTTGTCCAAAGTATGTTCAAAATAATTTTTTTAAATTGCATATTTTGATAATTGATAATTCTCAAAGTATTGTGGCCAAGTTTGTATGAATATGTTTTACTCAGCTGTATCTTAGAATACATGCAATTTGGGGGAAAACATGTTTTTGATTACTACTTTAATTACATGATTTTTGAGAGATACTTGATGTCTAAGAATTAGTCTTCTGCAAACTTTAAAAAATGTTCTTACAGCCAATAAACCTCTAAAAACATAAAATAGTTTTAGGACAATAATAAACTGTAATCTCTAAAAGATTCTCTCTCACACACACACACGTATATATATGAAGAAGATAATGTTTGCAACATACCAATGACTAACATATATCAGTATATTTTAGGTGATTACTCAGTCTCTCTATGTGGAAGAACAATCAGCTCGGAACCTATTGGTGTTGTTTTCAAAGCTGTTATTTATCAGCTATGTGAACTACTTGCATGTGGAGAGTTACTTCTTGTTATCAGTGGGCTCAGATAAGCAAATCTGGACCTCTTTATTTCTACATTTCCTGGAAGTCAAAGAGAGGAATGAGCTCTTTTGTTCAGGCCCATGGCACTGGCAGGATGAGTAAGGGCCCCGGACTTCATACTGTCAGGAAGCTCTGTAGTCACTGATGAGACAAGAAATGTCATAAACAGTACAGGGAAGTTTATGTGGGCACAGCCCTGAAGGCCAACAGTTTTAAAGGTGCTTCAAATGCAAAGGGGATTATGCTGGAAAAAGTAGAAGTTGAAGCCAAACAACCAAACTCTGCCTTCCGGAAGTGTTTCAGGGTCCAGCTGATCAAGAACAGCAAGAAAATCACATCTGTTGTAACCCAATGATGGTTGCTTGAACATTATTGAGGAAAACAATTAGGTTCTGGTTAGGGAATTTGATTGAAAAGATCATGCTATTATTGATATTCCTGGAATCCACTTTAAGGTTGTCAAAGTAGCCAATGTCTCTGTTTTGGTCCTAAACAAAGGCAACAAAGAAAGACTAAGATTATGAATTTGATGGTGAAACATAGTAGTAATAAATTTTCATATACCAAAAAAGAAAGAATGAAGCATCTGTAGATCTGCATTGCATGTTGAATATTTTTCTCTTTCCTCTTCAACAAAATGTTATAAATTTTAAAAATTCACTCAAACATAATAATTTCTTGAATTTTTTTTGAGAAACAAGTAAATTATTACTTTATTGACTCATGATAGTCCTGAATATTGACTGTTTATGGCGTGTGCATTCATAGATTTCAAATATGTTTATGTTCTGATTTTCAGCTAAACTTGTCTAGTATAATTTTGGTTATATGAACATATTTTAGACCTTTTATTATAATGTGTATAGTGGATTTTGAATAAAACAAAATCTGAATTTATGAACTTATTAGTAATTTTATTCTTGTCCATTTAAAATATTAAATACAATGAATATTTTATCTTCCACCCTCTGAAGCAACAGCCCAAGCTGTACTGTGGCCCTTTTTAGCCATAGCTGGAGCAGCTGGGAAGCAGGGCACCAAGTCTCTAGACTGCACAAATTTTTGATGACTAATTAAGCAGAGAATCATAATTTGGTAAAGCAAATTTGAGGAAAGCAATTCTTCCCAGAGAAATTCATTTTAAGCCAATTCTTAAAGGTTGATCTTCATATAATTCAAAAAAATCAAGTTGCAGAATTTCAGGTATAAGAATCCTGATGCAAGAAGTAGATAAAATAGGTAACATTTGTAAAGTTGGGACAACACATGACATAAAAGGTCTCTACTTCTGATGTCTTCAGAAACTGGAGGAAGATGAACCCAGAAAGACTCTTGGTTTTACTGGTTAAGACTTATTACCAGTGTCTGAGTAACAAGGAAGCAGAAACTACGTAAGGATCCCTGTATATTTTCTGAAGTTCCCTTTATAGAATTATGTATAGAAAACTGTATGAAATTTTGATAGTATAGGTTCATTAATTCTCAACACTACTACTAAGGACTTTGCAAAGTCTTAACTGAGACCTCTCTTTTTGTTTGTTTGTTAAATATGGAAAACCAGGTAGAAACCTTGTGTTACAGATTCCTTGGCTCTGTTTGCCACTCCAGGGTCTGCTGAGATATTTGCCTTCTTATAAGCTCAATTTTTTTTTCAGATCCATCTGATATTAGAATATACCCATCTTTACAGTTTATTTAATGTGCAGAGTAATTATCATTTATACACATTGAGAGTTTATACACACTGAGAGTTTATACACATTGAGAGTTTATACACACATTTATACACACTGGAGCTTCTCTCCAGAAGTCAAAAAAATATTTTTTTTCCTGAGTTGTGTCTTATTACAGTTCTTTTGTATTTTACATCCTGTAGCTCTCTGTCCTATGGAGTATTATACATATTTCTATAAGGAAGGGCTATTGTACCTTTACTTGACAGAAGGTGAAATGTCCCACAAAATGAATTTCTCTTATCCTACTGAGCAGAAGAGGGAGATTTTGACTCTTCCATAAAACTATGAAACATTTTTCGGAGCTGTATTAGTCCGTTTCCATGCTGCTGATAAAGACATACCCAGAACTGAGCAATGTACAAAAGAAAGAGGTTTTTTAAACTTACAGTTCCACATGGCTGGCGAAGCCTCACAATCACAGCAGATGGTGAAAGGCACATCTCACACGGCAGCAGACAAGAGAAGAGAGCTTGTGCAAAGAAACTCCCCTTTTTAAAACTATCAATTCTCATGAGACTTATTCCCTATCACAAGGATATCATGGGAAAGACCTGCCCCCATGATTCAATTACCTCCCACTGAGTCCCTCCCATAACACGTGGGAATTCGACATGAGATTTGGGTTGGGACACAACCAACTATATCATTTCACTCCCGAGCCATCCCAAATCTCGTGTCCTCACATTTCAAACCAACCATGCCTTCCCAACAGTCCCCCAACGTCTTAACTCATTTCAGCATTAACTCAAAAGTCCACAGTCCAAAGTCTCATCCAAGACAAGTCAAGTCCCTTCTGCCTATTAGTCTGTAAAATCAAAAGGAGTTAGTTACTTCCTAGATGCAATGGGGGTACAGGAATTGGGTAAATACAGCCATTCCAAATAGGAGAAATTGGTGAAAACAAAGAGGCTACAGGCCCAAAGTCAGTCTGAAATCCAGCAGGGCAGTCAAATCTTAATGCTGCAAAATGATCTCCTTTGACTTCATGTCTCACATTCAGGTCACAGTGATACAAGAGGTGGGCTCCCATGGCCTTGGGCAACTCTGCCTTCATGGCTTCGCAGGTTATAGTCCCCCTCCTGGCTGCTTTCACTGGCTGGTGTTGAGTGTCTGTGGCTTTTCCAGGTGCATGATGCAAGATGTAGGTGGATCTACCATTCTGGGGTCTGGAGGAGAGTGGTCTTCTTCTCAATGCTCCACTAGGCAGTATCCCAGTAGGGACTCTGTGTGGGGTCTCTGGCCCACATTTCCCTTCTGCAATGCCCTAGCAGAGGTTCTCCATGAGGGCCCCACCTCTGCAGCAAACATCTGCCTAGGCGTCTAGGCATTTCCGTACATCCTATGAAATCTAGGCAGAGGTTCCCAAAACTCATTTCTTGACTTCTGTGCAACTGCAGGATCAGAACCCCATGGAAGCTGCCAAGGCTTGGGGCTTCCACCCTCTGAAGCAACAGCCCACGCTGTACTGTGGCCCTTTTAAGCCATAGCTAGAGCAGCTGGGAAGCAGGGCACCAAGTCTCTAGACTGCACAAAGTATGGGGACCCTGGCCTGGCCCATGAAACCACTTTTTCCTCCTGGGCCTCCAGGCCTCTGATGGGAATGGGTGACATGAAGACCACAGACATGCTCTGGAGACATTTTCTTCATTGTCTTGGACATTAATATTTAACTCCTCATTACTTATGCAAATTTCTTCAGCCAGCTTGAATTTCTCCTCAGAAAATGGGATTTTCATTTCGATCGCATTGTCAGGCTGCAAATTTTCTGAACTTTTATCCTCTGTTTTCCTTCTAAAATTGAATTCCTTTAACAGCACCCATGTCAACACTTGAATGCTTTGCTGCTTAGCATTTTTTTTCCACCAGATACCCTAAATTATCTCTCTCATGTTCAAAGTTCCACAAATCTCTAGGGCAGGCAGGGGCAAAATGTCACCAATCTCTTTGCTAAAACATAACAAGAGTCACTTTTGCTCCAGTTCCCAAGAAGTTCCTCATCTCCATCTGAGACCATCTCAGCCTGGATTTCATTTCATATCATTATCAGCATTTTGGTCAAAGCCATTCAACAAGTCTCCAGGAAGTTCCACACTTTCCCAAAATTTCCTGTCTTCCCCTGAACCCTCCAAACTTTTCCAACCACTGCCTGTTACCCAGCTCCAAAGTCACTTCCACATTTTCAGGTATCTTTTCAGCAAAGTCCTACTCTACTGGTACTAATTTACTGTATTAGTCCATTTTCACACTGCTGATAAAGACATACCCAAGACTGAGCAATCTGCAAAATAAAGAGGTTTATTGAACTTACAGTTCCACGTGGCTGGGGAGGCCTTACAATCACAGCAGATAGTGAAAGGCATGTCTCAGATGGCAGCAGGCAAGAGAAGAGAGCTTGGACAGGGAAACTCCCCTTTTTGCAACCATCAGATTTCACAAGTCTTATTCACTATCATGAGAACAGCAAAGGAAATACCTGCCCCCATGACTCTATTACCTCCCACCAGGTCCCTCCCACAACACATGGGAATTCAAGATGAGATTTGTGTGGGGACACAGCCAAACTATATCAGGAGAGTAACATTTCCTTTCTCTCTTGTTAATTATCTTATGCCTACATAACTTGTATTATAGACAAAATGCATTCATCTAATAGCTTACTCTGTGTCAACATCTTTGTCTATATTGGAGACAATACTGTGTTTCAATGTGTTGAATATACTATTATTTAAAAATGCATCATTATATACCACAGAGAAAGAACAAAAAGACAAATTAAATTATTATACCGCATATCAGCAATGGCACTCAGTAACATGTTAATCACTCCCACCAGCCCTTTTTTGCTTTGAATTTTTTTTCAAATATTCAAGGCATCTGCTAATCTCTTCAGCTAATAGTAGCATTGCTTTGTCCATGAAAAGAAATCCTTTTGCCTTTATTTCAAGAATAAAGTACTATACAGCTTCAAAGCAGTGATTCTCACAGTTTAAACATACAAATCACCTGGGATCTTATTACAAAATAAAATGTAATTTAAAAGGTTTGGAATGGAGCCTAAAGTTCTGTATTTCTAACAAGTTCCCAGCTGACTGGGACCAAACTCAGAGAAGGAAAGGAACAAAACACTCAGTTGAGGCTTCCAAGGAAAAATGAGATTTTATCGTCCTTCAAATGGCAAATACTTGCTTCACTTAAAACAAATTGGTCTGTTTCTGTGCCTTTCAGGGTATAAAGGTGCAACATATAACTTTCTGTTGCAATGTTAAATCAGAGGTTATTGTTGATGAAGTCACTTTAGACACATATAGTACAAGTAATGTATCAAGTTCAACTGAAGTAAGATCAGTTTGAAAATATATGACCAAAGATGTTCATGGGATGGCAATTTTGAACTGTATCCGAGCCCTGCACTCATTGAAAGCAGTTATAGTTTAAAAACCTGTGCATCATTTTGTATTCTAGGAAACAGGCTAATGACAAAGGACCCCCTGCCCTCACATATCCTGGTATAAAACTTGTCTCCAAGAGTTTCAGCACAGCAAAAACAAAACAAAACTAAACAAACAAACAAAAAAAAACAGCTATCCTCAGAGTGAACAGGCTACCTACAGAATGGGAGACAATTTTTGCAAACTATCCATCCGACAAAGGGCTATTATTAAGAATCTACAAGGAACTTGAACAAATTTACAAGAAAAAACAAAACTCCATCAAAAAGTGGGCAAAGGATATGAACAGACACTTCTCAAAAGAAGACATTCATGCGGCCAACAAACATATGAAAGAAAAGCTCATCATCACTGGTCATTAGAGAAATGCAAATCAAAACCACAATGAGGTACCATCTCTCCCCAGTTAGAATGGCGATCATTAAAAAGTCAGGAAACAAAAGATGCTGGCAAGGATGTGGAGAAATAGGAATGCTTTTACACTTTGGTGAGAGTGTAAATTAGTTCAACCATTGTGGAAGACAGTGTGGCAATTCCTCTAGAACCAGAAATACCATTTGACCCAGCAATCCCATTACTGGGTATATACCCAAAGGATTATAAGTCATTCTACTATAAAGACACAGGCACACGTATGTTTATTGCAGCACTATTTACAATAGCAAAGGCTTAGAACCAACCTAAATGCCCATCAGTGATAGACTGGATAAAGAAAATGTGGCACATATACACCATGGAATACTATGCAGCCATGAAAAAAAGAATGAGTTCATGTCCTTTGCAAGGACATGGATGAAGCTGGAAACCATCATTCTCAGCAAACTAACACAAGAACAGAAAACCAAATACTGCATGTTCTCACTCATAAGTGGGAGTTGAACAATGACAACACATGGACACCGGGAGGGGAACATCATACACCAGGGCCTGTCAAGGGGTGGGGACCAAGGGGAGGGAGAGCATTAGGACAAATATCTAATGCATGCAGGTCTTAAAACCTAGATGACAGGTTGATGGATGCAACAAACCACCATGGCACATGTATACTGATGTAACAAACCTGCACATTCTGCACATGTATCCCAGAACTTAAAGTAAAATTACTTGTTTTCTTTAGCACTCCCTTGTTTACCTGGTGCTGTAGAACTGCAGGCCATATTCCTTTACTTTGAGGTTTTCCTCATTAATGAATATTCTCCCCTATTACAGTAGCCAGAATAAAATCATCTTCTTAATTGCTCACTTCATACTGCCATTCACAGCAGGCAATATCTATTTTCAGAGTATATCATAGTCGTTAAATGTGTGGACCCCAAAGTCAGAGTAATTAGTTTTTAGACCTGGCTCTTCTGATCATTAACTTATGTTAACTAGGACAAGAGATTACAACTCTTGTTAAACTCCATAAACTTCTGTAAACAAAAATGAAATTTTAAGAACCCTAACTTACTGAATGGACTCCCCTCTTGGGCCAAGGAGATCCCAAAGAAATCTGAAAAACTAGTTCAGGCCAGGACAGGTAGAGATATCAGACATGCTTCATTATACCCTGCTTGCTTTAGAGTTTAAGCACAACTGACCAGCATTAACATTAAATTAGAGATCAAAAGACTGACAAAACAGACTCTTTGTAGCAATAAGGAACCAAATTCCAATCTCACTCTGTATATCATCACATGACAGATAACAAATTCTAAAGGCAAAAAAGTATTTTACCCCAAAATATATTTCTTTTACATATTTTGGAATGGCCCTGCAAAGTTGTCTCCTGTAGTGGAGATTTGGATTCTGTAAAGAATCTTCTTTCCTTACTAGATCTTTTGCAGAGTCTGGAAACCTTTTAAAGTCTGTTAAGAGATATTTACCATCTATTCTCTCTGATGCATGTTACTTAGAGGCTTCATCTACATAAACAAGAACCTTGATTTCCACATCTCTGCTTATCAAACATTTCTTTATGCTAACTTCAACTTTTCATGCAAAGCTTAACTCTTTCAACCAATTGCCAATCAGGACATCTTTTAATCCACCTGTGACCTGCAAGCCACTCCTTCTTCCCCCACCTGCCTGTCTTTGAAATGTCCTCCCCTATGTTTCCAGGCCAAACCATGTATACTTTACATGTATCGATTTACGTTTTTGCCTGTAACTTCTGTCTCCCCAAAATCTGTACAACCAAGCTGTAACCCAAGCATCATGGGCACATGTTATCATGACCTCCTGAGGCTGTTTCATGGTCCTCATATTTGGCTCAGAGTAAACCCCTTCCAATATTTCACAGAGTTTGGCTTTTTCATCAACACCTCAAAACCTCCATTTCAACATAACTAAAGAAGTAATAGTAAAGTATTTTTATCCAAACACTCACTTCCCTGTGCAAAAACTATGGAGCTCCCATCCCACTTGCTGGGAAATTGAAACGCATTCTTAGGGCCCCTTGTGACCTCTCCTTTCTCCTCTCTTCTCCTCCCTTCTACTCACTCTGCTCAGGTCACTGTGGCTTCTTTTTTTTCATTCTGGGACTCATGAAGCTGTTTCTCATACTGAGACTTTTCTTTATGCTATTCTTTCCTTCCTAGTTATTCCCCAGGTATTGTTATAGCTGGCTTTTTCTCATCACTCAGGTTTCTATTATATTGTCAACTTTTCAAAAGTCCTTCCCTGATATCCCTGTCCAAATACTCCTTCTCATCCATATCGATTCCCTTCCTGTATTCTAACATGTCCACATCTGCCATTCTAATGATTTTTTTACTCTCTGTATCCTCATGAGAATGCAAGTTCAAAATGGGGCAAGCTACATAATTTATGTAGCCCATTGAAAAATGAAAATGTGAGTCTCCTTGCTTAATAAAAAAGGTATTAACATATAAAGCTTTCTCGTTCTGTGCTCCATCTTTCTCCCTCACTCAGTTGGTCATGGAGTTGTTATTTGCTGTCTAACGCAATTTTAAGTAAAGAAGTATTTTAATTTTATTACTTACATTTGTGTTTATACAATGACAGTTTACATGAAAATGTGGGTGCATTTAACTCATGCAAAACATCACAGAAATTACATAGTTCATACATATTGATCTAACCAAAACGGGACACACCACACAAACGTAGCTCCACTCTTTTGATTCTACTTCTCGATGTATTAACATTCCACCTATACACTCTACCTTTGGCTTACTGATGAGTAAGGAAGGACTGAAAGGAAAAGGAACTCTGGGTTATGCTATATTTCCCTTACCTTCTATGTCATGATTTTCTGCATTAGTGATTGGAAGCTTCCATACATTGCTTATTTTGTACTTTGAGTCCCATTAAATTTCCATGCATCAGGGGTCCACCAGAATTCTGCAATCAAGGGGCATCATATATGCCATATGTAAATGGCACAGGAAGGAACAGTGGTAGACATGTGTATTGCATGTTCCTCTTCTGCTTATGCTCCATTGTCACATGAGCTTTGACATACAAAACACTAATTCAAATATAAAAATATTAATATAGCACAAGTAGAGTATTAAACCAAGAGGAGGGTCCTTCTGAAAATGAGGCATAGGTCACATGGCCATGAAGGCAAACCCTCCATTAGCTCAGGAACTCTCAGACTGATTTATTTCTGCACTCCTGATGGGGAGAACAATGCCTGAGCATGCAGAAAATGAAGAAACATCTTTGAATAAATGAATAAGTACATGAGAGTTATATACCTCATGATTTCTTAGCAAAATACCTGTCACCTAGTAAGTTATCTGCTTATAAAGCATATTATTACTATTTTCACTGTTATCATTATTACATGTTAGAGAATTTACACATTTTGGATTTACTACTGGAAAACTGATAATATTTTGACAAAATTTCTTCTCGTGTATTTACTCTAATTATAGGATTAGTTGAAGTGGATGAAATGAGAGAAAATTCAAATGAATTTTCTCATCAGCTGATAAGAAGTTGACTTCTCATCAGCTTGTCTAATAAAAGTGTAGGTAAAATAGCAGATTAAATGTTATAGTAAAAATAATAGCTTGAAGTTGAGCACAAGTATCTGAATTAACTATATGTATATTGTACCCAACTATTATAAGTAATTTTTATAATTTATGTATATTTCTTTCTGAAAAAATCCGCACTTCAATTTTATTATGTTTTTCAAGACTTGGAATAAGCAGTGGTAGCTTATTAACCAGCACGTTTTTCAACTGTGTCCCCAAATGGCTTTGCTATCAAGAGATAAGAGGTGGGTTTAAATATCTCTATTTCTCTGCTCAGATCTTTTTTCTAGAATAATGTCAAACTAGGCTAAATCTAAATAATCAATTTATAAATATTTGCGGAATGTAAGTATGAGTGTGTAAAAGTAATTGGAAGGAGAAAAAGTTAAGAAGGTATAAGACATTTTACTTCTTTCACATAGTTTTTTTAAAGAGGTAAATAAGACTTCAATGAGACACTTCAAGACAAAATATATTTAATAACAAGTGAATAGTTGTTAGCTTCACATGTATCTACTACAGCAAAGTACACAAATTAAAAAAAAAAACAAGCAAACAGCTCCTCACAGATATAGATATGCCATGTATACCATATATATATATATATATATATATATATATTCTTTTTCCTTACATGCCATCCTGCATACAAGTATCTTAAAAATATGTGGCAGTTGCATAGAGTTGAAGACTGTAAGGAAAATTAGGGTAAAATTTTACTGAATGGAAAACTATGCATTGTATATAGCAGACCTTTAGAATTACCTGATTCTGAAACTGTGGGAGCTATTTTTCAATCCTGTTAATTGTAGATAACTGATAACATTACAAAATTGTTCTTGTCTATAAACATACAAATTAATTCTGTGTTGGGAGACAATCTTGACTCCCTACATTTATTTCAATACATCTGATCTACAAATGTTCTATTCATCAGGATTTCCTGTTTAACACTTGCCAATTTCTTCATTCATGAGTTAAAATCTTTAATACATCCTCATTCTTATATCTTTAAGCTAGTCATATTTTAACTTTTTAATAAATATCGTAATGAGGCTTATGTTTATTTTATTATTTTACTCTACCATGCACAACATGTATCTTCCATGTCATAATCTAAGATGTCTGTTCCAGCTCCTACTATTCTATCCACATTCTATTCAGAAGGATCAAGGGAAAGCTGAGAAAAGGCCAACCCCCTTTGCTTTTTGGTCACAAATTTCATGCCCAGTCTCTTCTCACTAGCCAGAAGTAAGTCAAACAGCATATTTTGGCAGAAGAAACTGGAATAAGTTATCTTTATCCAGCAAGCCACCTGACCAGCATTGAACTTTGAATTCTATTACAAAAAAAAAAAAACAAAATAAAAGGAACAACAGACACTGGTGAATAATTGGCAGTCTTTACAAGTAGTTTTATGGGGTGAATAAAAAAGCCTTAACCTCCCTCTCAGCCTGATGAATCTTTAAAGAGTCTTCATTCTAACTCTTGGGCCCTGACCTCCCTTTTCTTAGAGCATTTATTTAGAAAACTTGTACATGGCCTCTCTGCCTGTTTGAGATGAATATCTTTTTAAAAAGCCTCTTACCAGTTTTACAACCAGGAATGTTTCTAAGACCTGGGAGCTGTCCCTTTGAAATGAAATCTCTGTGGGAGAACAGGAGCCTTATTTTGATGGGCACCAATTAGCAAACACATATGGCCTAATGACAAAGAAAACATATGCAAACTCAGAAATAACTCAGTATGCTCTGCACATCCCATTGATCAACTTTCCCCGACTAATGTCCTCCAGTACTTTCCCACTAGCTTACCCTTGTGGTTAAAAAACCTACCTGCCTTTTGGTCAGCAGAGCTGAGCTCAGAGTGTGGTCTGATGTCTCTTTCCTATTGAAATAACATTACATAAAAGTCTTGCTTGCCTGTGTAATGTCATCCCATGCAATTTTTCCTTTGTCTAGGGATTTGGAGGAAGCAGGCATAACAATGTGCTAAACTTATCTGGGAAGACATCTTCATGGAGAAAAAAGATTGATTTCTGTTCAAAGATTAGTAAGATATTGGATAAATGGAGAATTACAGAGATTCATATATCTGATAAAAGAAATAGTGGGTGATCTAGTTCTGAAAGTTTCTTCTAACATAACGACTGAACCATGTAAGGTTCATAAAGTCAAATGCAGGCAAGGTAATGCATGAAGTAGCCCAGTGTAAACTGAATGGCTTAATAGGGACTGTAAACTAGACGGCTCATGCCCTTTCTGAGAAGATAGCCTTTTTTCAGGCTCATATAGTGGCTGTCATGTTGTCAAAATTTTTAATTTTTCAAAATGAACTAGAATATGGATTTACATTTTAATTTCTAATTTCATCCATATATAACTAATTCAAAGTTAGAAAAATAAATGAAGCTATAAACAACTGCTAGGCTACACAAACTTTGCTTTGTTTTGGTTCTTCTTTTAGTTAAGTAATACTTGAGGCATAAAGTAGTAAAAGGAAAAGTGGGTTCAATTGGGAAGTGAGTTACTTCCTAATTTTGTCATCTTGGGCCATTGGATTAATTTTTCTGCATCTCAGCTTCTTTGCCTGAAATCTGGATAACTATTACATAGGGTTGGTGTATTCATATTGAGACAATATTATTAAAGGTGTTTGGAAAATGATAGTGTAATATAAATACAAAGTATGTGTTACAAGAGAGTTTATAACATAGAAATTAAGCATGTAGACATGTAAGTATGTAGGCAGATATTTGTCAAGTAGCTTTCAAAAGCCATATAACATCCGATCTACAAAATGAATATGAAAATACCATCTATTTCGCAGTGCTGTGCTGAGGATGAAATGAGAGAACCCACATTAAAGTTTTTTAGTGTGGTTTGTACTAACTGCACAGAGTCTGTGACTATCGGTAGGAAGAGGAATAGGACATAGCACAACATAAACCATAATTTTTCTGTCACCCAGGAATAATCACACCTTCTTGAAACTAGCTAAAGTTAGAGAAAAAAATTTAAAAACAAGAAATCATACCACAAAGATTGCCAATTATTCTGTGCAATATTAATGCTCATTTTATGCTGACGCTGCCTTAATGTTAATTAGGAATCCAGAGTCTTCCTTTGTGCACATAATGAATGTTCCTTCTCATGCTCTACTTGTTTGTCCCTGACAATTACTAAATTAATTACTTCAAATCTGAGCTCACACCAGTTTTTAACCCTTCCTGTTTGTGCTAAATGTGGAATTTTAATTTGATACTCCAAAGAGTTTTTAATATTGGTTTAAGTATTTAAATAAAACATCTATAAAAAATCATTAATGGTCTATGGAACAAAACTGTGTAGCAGACACAGGAAGATTTGAAAATGCAGGTCCTACAAAAAAATAAAATTTGATCAAAAGATGTCAATTTAATTTGCTTGATATTGATATTTCTTGGCCTCTGTATTCATACAACACTCAAGCTTGAAATAAAAAATAACTCTGAGAAATATGAAATCACTATTTATTCGGTTGAAAACTAGTAATCATTGAAATTCATTAAATTAATACGAAGACATAAATTTAATATAGTAAGCAAATTTTATCTTGGGTGTCAACTGAGTGTATGTGTGCTGGTATGTGTGCATGAACAAATAAATGGTTATTAAAGTGAAATATCAGAAATTTTTACAGCTGATAATAAAATCACCTGGAAATTTTTAATAATCTCCTCTATGAGTCTGCTAGGGCTGCCATAACAGTACCATATACTGAGTGGCTTAAACAACAGAAATTTATTTCTCATAATTCTTGAACATGGGAAGTACAAAATGAAGGTGCTGGCAGAGTTGGTTTTTAGTATGGCCTCTTTCTTTGGCTTGCAGATGGCTGCCTTCTCTCTGTATCCTCACATGGCCTTTCCTCTGTATGCACACAGTCCTGGTGTCACTTCCTCTTCTCATAAGGACACCAGTATGGCCTCATTTCATTTTAATTACCCCCTTAAAGGCCCTATCTCCAACTATAGTTACAATGAGGATTAGGGCTTCAGCATATGAGTTTTCAGGGGGTACAATTCAGTCTATAATACCTGGTAAAAAAAAAAGTCAACATCTTCTTCATAATAGTTTACTTAATAGCTTGAACTGTGACTTCCCAATCAACCATTTTGTCCTAGCCCATGAATACTGTGTATGTACATATATAACACACATTTACATGTTATAAAATATAAATATAATAAATAAATATAATAATATAAAATACATATTTTATTCCCTTGACTCTCAGTGATGTGAGTCATACTTTGGAGAAATAATTCTTTTATTTGATGTTTTGATGTTGGTTTAGACTAGGAGAGATATGATATCTCACTTGGGGAATAATACATTTTTGTTTTTGATTTGCATTACTTTGAGAGCACAATCACATTCATTAATAACTTGGCACCAAAGAAGGCTCTTGCACTGTCATAGCACTTAGGAAAATGTTATTTACATAAAAGATATATTTTTTTACAATAAAATATTATTCAGCATTAAAAAAAGAAGTTTTTATGCATACTAGGTCGATGAACCTTGAAGACACTATGCTAATTGAAATAAAGTGGACAGAAAAGAACAAATTTCATGGGATTCTACTTATATAAAGTACCTAGAGTAGTCAAACTCATAGAGACAAAAAATAGAATGGCGGTTTCTAGGGGATGGGGGAAGAGGGAAATGGGGAGTTATTGTTTAATGGGTACAGACTTTTAGTTTGGGAAGAGGAAAATTTATGGAGATGAATGATGGTGATAAACAATAATGTGAAGGTAGTTAATGTCACTGGATTTACAGTTTAAAATGGTTCAAATGATAAGTGTTATGCAAATTTTACTGCAATATAAGGATTCTCAAAGAAAATAGATATTATACTATCCTTTTAAAATAAATTTTGTCAGTGGAAAGAAGACATAAACATTGAAATGAAATCATTAAGTTAAACATGAGAATACATAAAAGTACAACTGACCAATCTTTTTGTTGTTGTTTTGTTTTTCTTCAAAGATTTTTATTTTGGTTTTAATTACTTTTATTCTAAAGAGATTATGTTTTAAATGTCAATTCTTCGTTCTTCATTATTGATCAAGGTGAACCACTCCAATATATCCAAACTATTTTATTTATGTGTGTGTATATATGAGTTGGTGTGTATTATACCAATATACAAACAAATGAAGCCCATTTTAGATGAAAAGAAGTCTAATTTATTTTATCAACTACAGTTGATTAAAGGAAATATATTCAAATACAATCTGTATGGAAATTTAATATAATATTAACAAAGACTCTAATAGTTCCCATTTCTTAATTGGTTGGATAAGAACATAGGCCTACCTAAAATCATACAGCCAATATCCTAAAACAACAAAACCTTTTAAAGTACTGTCTCATGTATTACATTTCCCCAAACAATAGCATCTGTATTATGTATCATGAGGAAATTGAAAAGTTAAATAATAGAATAATGTGCTTAGCTTCACAGAATCTTCCTGAGATCTCCTGGGGAAATGTGCCCTTGTAATAGATAACCTCCCTCCCATGTTCCATATTCAGACAGGTCATCGATTTCCTAAAATTGGCTAGATTAAAGAAGCATGTTCTCTCATAATGATGAACAATGCTTTTATATTTGACTACTACAATATCATCAAGAAAAACTCAATTGAATGTATTTATTATTTATTTTCCCACAGCAATGAAGTAGCAAAATGGACAACATACTAATGATCATCTATCTGGATTTGAGGAAAGCTTTTATTCTCTTAACAAAGCTGATCGATCTGAAAGGACGGCATGAGGGTAGAAGGAGAGATCTATTGAAATGAATGAGACTTAGTCTCAAGTGTGGAGATAGACATTGTCAATAAAAGGATTAAAAAATAGTCAATCAAACAATCCCCCTCCCCCAAAAATACAACCTGACAGATTAGATAGCAGAGGATATCCAATTATATACAGTTTTAGGTAGGATAACCTTTGCTAAGATTTGACTGTGAGAAACATCTTTCAACAAAGAAAAATAAAAATGTAATAAATAGTCAGATTAAGTTAAAACAATGCATTTAAGTTGTTACTTTCCCAATTGTTTCTGTAAGTAAGGAATTAGTTGGCTGAAATTTACATTGAAAATGGGTCTTGATACATTACACAACGCTTTAAAACTTGTGAAGGTTAATTTTATGTATAAACTCGACTGGGCCACAGGATGCCGAGATTTTTTTTAATATTACTTCTGGATATGTCTTTCAGGGTGTTTCTAGAAAAGTTTAGCATTTGAATTAGTGGACTGAATAAAGCAGATGTCCAATATGGGTAGGCCTCATCCAACCCATCAAAGACCCAAACTGAACAAAAGTGCAGAAAAAGGTTCAATTCTTTTTGCCTGAATGCTGAGACATAGTTCTTCTCCTCTGGACTGTGATCTATACCATCAGCACTTCTGATTCTCAGGTTTGGAGTGGAATGGAATTTATTCCACTAGCTCTCCTGGGTCTCCAGGTTGCAGCTATTGAGATTTCTTAGCTTCCATAATTGCATGAGCCAATTCCTTACAACAAATTTCATTCTACATTTTCATATTCTACATTTAAAAAGTTCTGTTTCTCTAAAAAACCCTAACTAATACTAAACTGGAATAATCAGAAAACCATCTTTAAAATGGCTAAAACATTAAGAAAACTTATTTTCTCACCTAAAGATCTCAGACATAATTTGATAAGCAATTCAATAATATTATCAAACACCACGATTATTTCAATCTTCCTAGTCTAGCATTCTTATTATCAGCCCATTCTTCCTAAGGCTTTAGAGTAAAAGCTCAAGGCAGCTAAAAGTATTTAAGCAATTCTGAATTGCATGCAGTTTGAATTATTTTATGCATAATGGAGCAATCATTTACTTTTTCACTTTTCACAGAGAAACTCAATTACTCCAGCTCTCCATTTTGTTCATTTATGTCCTCTCTATGTCTGCACTTATTCACCTATCATCTATCTATTCTTTCTTTTTTCCAACTTTTAATCAGCATTTACTTCTGTGATAGCCACTGTGCTGACCTGCTAAGCATTCCTTAACCTTCTGATTTTTCTTTATAATTCTACACTCTCACTTAGCTTTCCCCTTATGTAACTCTAATTCTTTGTACATTTCCTACATTGTGGAATCATTTTTATAGGATTTTTTCCTATACCCAAATTAATTAAGAATTACATTTTAAAATTGTATTCTTTTTCAAAGATATTCTGTATGTATACCAATGAAAAGGTCTTTCAAAATGGAGATATACAAAATTTCAGAGAATATAGACTCAGTATTATGGTGTTTCTTTTAATTATTTTTACTTAGATATACTATTGCTGCTCTTCTGGAGAACTAAATTACATCATATCTGGAAATACTATAGAGTATTTCCAGACTTTTCATGGTTTTCGGAAAGTATAGCTATTGGGACCTGACATAGCATACAATATATTTATTATACATTATCTGTTCATTTATTAATTAATCTATTAACATTTGCTTCAAGGAAGAAAGGTAAGGATATCCCTGTAAATGTAGAGAATCTGGAATTAGCACTCACAACTTTCAGACATTTAGACACATGTTTCTGGGCCTGGTATTTCAGTGATTATTGTCAAGCCAGTAAAGCTGCTATTCAATCTTGTTGTGTCCTTATTTAATGCAAGGCTGATGTAGGAAGAGCTGCTATTAAATTTTAAAGCAGTGTATTAGGTAAAGGATCTATGAATCTCACTGAGGTCTGTCAAAATCGAGCAGCTAATAATCCTACAGGCAGCCTAGAAAGCACAGTGCATGTGAGCCCAGGATGAAAAGTTTATCTTTATTACCCTTTTTAAAGTATCTCTCTATTTTATTGAATTGCACAAGTTAGATAACCCTGTGGCCACATGAACTATGCTTGGGATAGAGAAAAATAAGTAAAACTTGTCAGATTATTTATTGCTGTTGACAAAGCTAAACTTTCCAACAAGACATCACCTATTTTAGTGTAAAGAGCAAAGAAGTAAGAATCAAAATACCTGAGTTTTAAAAAACCTCTTCTTACTAGCTTTGTAATTGTGGTATGCACGTTTGTTAGGTATTACTTGGTTGGAAGAAATAGAAATCTTGAGGGTAAACTCAGGTAAAAAGAGTGAAGATTGGTTATTTGAATAAACCAAATAGAGCCAAGTCTTCTAAACAATTGAAACTTTTCTTCCTCCTTAGACCTAAGCCCCATTACTCCAATTTCCTTCTCAGGTCTTGTGGGAACTCCAACACTAGGGTCACCCTTAGGATACATAAGATTCTCAGCAAAAGTTTGTTAGTAGGCCTCATATTCTCTACTGTCAAACACCTTGTTTCTAGATAATTTTACATTAATAAGAAAAAGGTAGTAATGCTATGTTATTCCCAGCAGTATGGTTTTCTGGAACATGTTTGTAATGAAGCAATATAGATCTTCTTGCTTCTCAAGTGTTCTAATTTAACATATTTCATGCTGATTACATCACTAATCCTGACCCAACTTTATTCTTCCTGCCTCCTGTGAATACTAGGTTTCACTAACTCCTTCAGAAGCTGTTACTGAGCCTCATTGATGATGGTCACAAATGCAAGTCTTCCACAGACTATGTATAAATGTGAACAATGATATGTTAAGTTTACTGTTTGAAATTTTAAAGTGTAAAAACACAATAATGCATCTTCCAACCATGTTCCTATTGAAATGTTTAGATGTGTTTTGTATGTTTTGGAGGTTTAAGCTCTTATCCCAATATTTTGTTGCTTGAGGGAAGCATCTTGGTCTACTATAGACAACAATTGTTTGCATTTAAACTCATGTTTAATCTGTAGAATAAATACAATAATAATTGTTATTAAGTGTTTAGTAGGCTCATTACTTTTCAAGAACTACTACTTCTAATTTAAGTCTTATGAGATAATCTATGAGATAGGCATTTATTTTTATTAATAAAATGAGACAGAGATGCCTAAAGAAGAAAATCAATGTCATTGAAATCAAGTAACTTTAATGTATCTGATAATAATTTATCTGAAAATGATTTGGGGATAAAGTATATGATGTTGAAATTAAAAACAGTCTCACACTCCTATATCAAATACCAGATGTCAATATGTATGATTAAGAATTTAGCATATTTCATCACATTTGAAATGCTGTATTTAGTTGGAAAGATAAATGTAATATATGACAATGTTATGGACTGAATTTTTCCTCCCTAAATTCATATGTTGAATCTCTAAACTCTGATGTGTTTATCAGGAGGTAGAGGTAGTTAAAGGAGTATTTAAGATTAACCGAGGTCATAAGAGTGAGGCCCTACTTCGATAGGACTGGTGTCCACATACGAGAAAGAGACACAGGAGTTTGAGCACAAAGAGAAAAGACCATGAGAGGACACACAGTGAGAAAGTAGCAGTCTGAAAACCAGGAAGTGATGCCTCACCAGAAAACAAGCCTGTTGGCATCTTACTTTGGACTTCTAGTCTCCAGAATTGATAGAAAATAAATTTCTTTTGTTTAAGCCTCCCCGTATGTGATATTCTGTTATAGCAGCCTGAGTAGACTAATACAATTAACCAACCTTGCAATATTTCACATCTTTTGACATTATTAATAAAGGCTTTTAAAGACTCAATGAAAATAAATTTACAGTTTCAAATTTTAGTAAAATAATTCAAATTGTTAGCTCTTATTAATGAGCTTTATGCTCATAATTATGAACTATACCTTGCAAATAAGTACAGTATAAATTAAAATAATATTCTTATATTATTTTTAATATTCTACCATGTCCAGGTAAAAGCATGTTTTCTCTAACTTTACATTATTGTTTTATAGTAATAAATTTGAAATCATCAGAGAAAGTCCAGAGAAGGTAAGTGAGTTGTTAAAGGCCAGGGTTATGTTCTACCAAATATGAGATTATAACCAGTCTACTATAATCAGTTAGTATTCTCTTCTGATGCTTCTTAAATACTTTCCTTCTTATACAATGTATTTTATGAAAAAAATAAGAAACTGAGTTAAGTTTTATGTAGTATTGAAAAATGAGCAAAAATGATGGCTTCTAGGAGACTTTAATAAATAACAACCATATTTACTATTTGGGAATATCAATGCTGGTAATATTTTTATGTTACAATCTTTTGCATTATAGCATGCCATTTATCCACTCCCTTACTCCAAGGGATAGATTTTCTTTGTAAAATGATCAACTGCAAAATAACAGTAATTCTAGCAGACAAAATGAACAAACCCAGAAATTTTAGTGGCTTAAAGCATCGACAATATATTTCTGATGAAACTACTGTGAGTTGGAGATAAGGCAGCCCTCCTCCAACATTTGAATCATGTGGTCTCCAAGATTAACACAGGAAAAAATAGACAGGATAGAGAAACAATGGCCCTTACCTTGGGCCACACATCATTTTTGCTCTCAGTTTATTGACAAGAACTAGTCAAATTACTGCAATCTAACTATACAAGTGCCTATTAAGTATGGTAAGGAGGCTGCTGTGGACAGAACTGTGCTCTTCCCAAATTCATATGTTGAAGCCCTAATTCTCTATGTGGCTGTATTTAGAAATAGAACCTTAAAAAACAAGTTAGTTAATTATGGTTAAATGCGGTTATAAGGGTAGGACCCTGTATCATTATAGGGGACACCAGAGAGCTCACTCTCAACCCAAGTGTACAGAGAAGACAAATGAGTCCATAGTCAAATGGCAATTGCTTTCAAGCAAAGAGAAAAGGCCCCAAAATGACACCTAGCTTGCTACCATCTTGGTCCCAGACTTCCCACACTACTAAACTGTGAGAAATATATTTCTGTTGTTTAAGGAACCCAGTCTGTGATATTTATTTATGGCAGCCTGAACAGACAAAGACAGGTAAAGAAATAAATACTTGGTAAGTTGTCTCTCTCCTTATTTTGTTTTGTGATTATTGTTATTGTTATTATTGTTTTAGTTTACAGTGTCCTCTATATTAGAAATCAGATATAAAGCAGATTATATTCTTTAATTAGAAATTTTCTCTGTCTAAAGTAAATCTATCATAGATAAGTACACTTTGTATTTAGAGAAATTTTGCAACATGTAGCTGTGATTTGGGGTCAGGATAGCCAGCACAGTTTATTAGTTAAAAGCATCGACTGCAATCAGTCCATCTATATTTGAATTCTAGTTCTAGCGCCTTTTAGCTAAATTGCTTTGGAAAATCACCTTAGTTCCTGGTGCATCAGTTTTCTCATCTGTAACATATGGATTGGAATTCAAATAAGTCCCAGGGTTTTTATACAAGTTAAATGTGTTAATATTTGAAAAGTATGTAGAGTAATGCCTGGCACAAAATAAGTGCTATCTGTTAGTTACTAAGTAAAAATAAATAAATAATTGGCTTGTATGAGGAAAAGAGACATGCAAACTACTGTTCTGAAGGTACAAAAGCAGCTTGGTTTTTGATATCAGAGTCCAATTAACTCAATTTTCAATTTTATTCTCAAACATTTACGACACCTTAGAGAACAGTGAAGTCTCATGATGTACTCTATATAAAAAGGTATTTGACAGCCAAATATATCTGAGAAATTCTGCATATAAAAGCTGTTGACAAAGAAGTCATTCAGAAGAGAAACTGTTTCTCTTCCAAATTTGTTCAGCCAAGAGCTTTTCAAACTTATTTGCACATGGATCCTTTCTGTAATACATTTGAACATACTAGGAAACCTAATGTTTTTGGAACACACTCTGGGAAATGCTGTCATAGAAAAGTCCTAACATGTATTAAGAAACAATATAAAACATGACTCAGATAAATGGAACATCATGAAGTAGATAGAAAATTACCAGAATCTGAAGCTACAATATACATTGTGATTGGAGTACATGAAAAAGTAGCAGGAAGACCTAACTGGAAGAATCTTTCTGTAGCTTATAAATTAAGCACATGGTCAAAAGTCAGAGTAAACATAAAGATGACTTGATATTGAGTTGCAAAGTTGGGTTATTGTATTTGAAACACTTATGCCTAAAGTGAGTATCAGCCTAGAAATGGAAATGAGGTCATACATCAAAGTTTCAAGGAATCACCCATTAGAGAATGGTCAAAAAACTTCCTTAAAGGGTCAGATAGTAAGTACTGCAAGCTTTGTGTTATATGGTTTTTATCTTACCTACCTGATGTTACCACTGTAGCAGTGAAAGCAGCCCTAGAAAATACCTAAACAAATGACCATAATTATGTTCAAATAAAACTATCTCTGATTACTGGAGTTTGAATTTCATATAAGTTTCAAACCATAAAGTGTTATTCCTCCTCTGATTTTTTCAAACAATTAAAAATGTAAAAACGATTCTTAGCTTACAGTGTACAAAAACAGACAGTAGGCAGGATTTAGCCTGTAGTTTGCTCGGCTGTCTTTTAAGAAGAAAAAGTTCAAATAATTGGGTAGTATACGTGTGGAGGGGAGAAGTGGAGATGGTGAATGGGTACAAAAATATAGTTAGAATGAGTAAAATCTAATATTTGATAGCATGAAAGGGTGACTATAGTCAGCAATAATTTATAGCACTTTAAAATAACTAAAATAGTATAATTAGAATGTTCATAACAAAAAGAAATGGCAATGCTTGAAGTGACAGATACCTCATTTACCCTTGCTGATTGTTACTCATTGTATGCTTATATCAAAAGATCTCATGTACCCCATAAATATATACACCCACTATGTACACATAAAAATTAATTTTTTAAAGAAGAAAAACTTTAGTTATGAGAACATCTAATAAGTCTAATACAAGAAGCCAATTTTAATATTATTAGGCACTACTTTGGAGTGAACAATGTAACTCATTTAAGACATATTGGCTTCAGAGCATAAGCATCTAATACGATTCAAACATTTTTAAGAGGACATAACCCTGTATTTGAAGACTGTATTCATACACAAATGGGTAATGGTTAAATTAAAAATGAGGTTCTGAGGAAAATGAAGTAAATGAGATATTGTGTGGAAAGCACATACTAGTTCCTGTATATGTGAAGTTCAGTGTACAATGAAATTTTCAGAGTACAGCAGTGTAAATTGGAAGAAACTTATCCCCTAAGAAGATTTGTTTATGATATGAAAAGTACTCTATCACTTGGGACTACCAAAGCACGCATTTGAAATATGCATGCTTACTGTGCATCTTAATGGGCTCAATTGAAGAGTTTAATAAATTTAAATCTTGTAGAAGTAATTTAAAAAGTGATTGATAATGCTAATAATATGGTGAAGCAGTAAAAAATCTAGAAGTAGATAATTCTATGGATATCTTGGGAGGTTGTAAGTACTTATGACACTGGTTATTGTCAGCTTAAAACAAAACATCTGGATGCAAAGTTAAGTATTCAGTCACTTATGCCAAAGTTTTCATGTTCAGGGCAAACATCTGAAAGATTCCATGCAATATTTATTTTTTATTTGAACTTGTAGTGCTAATAAGTTACACTACAATGAAGCCCCTATTATACAAATAAAAATGACTCAGATTTTCTAAACTGCCTTTTGTGATATAAACAATTAATTTCATCCTAAAAATGTAGTAGTTAATGTATTTTAAAATAACAATGATGAATATAGTAGAAGTAGCAACATTTAAAGCCTACATTGATTGACACATTGTATTCTGCACTCTCTTGTTCTGGTTCTCCAACTCAGAACCCATATCTAGGCAGGCAAAGGGTGACAGTGAAAACTGAGCCATCATGTTTTGGGTAGCACTGAGAGAGCTATTTGATGGCTCAGTTTAAGACCCAATGGGCCAATGAAGACATTAAAAGACAAGTTTAAAATTTTCTTGAGACAAATGAAAATGGGAACACATCATATCAAAACCAATGGGATAGAGCAAAATGAGTTCCAAGAGGATAATTTTTAGCAATAAAAGCCTACATCATCCACGAAGAAAGATCTCAAATAAACAACGTAACTTAGCACCTTAAGGAACCTAAACCAAAATGAATAGAAGAAAGAAAATAATAAAAATTAGAACAAAATAAATTAAATAGAGACTAAACAAATACAAAAGATCAACATAAAAATAGATTTTTTTTTGAAAAAATAAACAATGTTGACACAGTTTTAGCAAAACTAGCTAAAAAAGAAAGATTTGAATACATAAAATCGGAGATAAAGAGGGGACATTACAACTGATACCACAGAAATACAAATGAACATAAGATACTATTATGAACAATTGTATGCCAAAAAACTGGGTGACCTAGAGAAAACAGATAAATTCCTGGACACATACAATCTAACAAAACTGAATGAGGAAGAAATAGAAAATCTGAACAGATCAATAATGAGTAACAAGATTGAATCAGTCATAAAAATATTCCCATCAAAGAAAAACCCAGGACCTGATGTCTTTACCGCTGAATTCTATCAAATATTTAAAGAAGAACTAATACCAATTCTACTGAAACTATTCTGAAAAATTGAAGAGAACAAAATGCTTCCAAATTATGTCTATAAGCTCAGCATTACTCTGATATCAAAACCAGACAACAATACAACATAGAAAGAAAACAACAGGTCAATTCCCCTGATGAATAGAAATGCAAAATCCTCAGCAAAATACTGGCAAACGAAATTTCACAGAACATTAAAAAGATCATTCACCATGATCAAGGGGGATTCATACCAGGGATGCAAGAATGGTTCAACATAAACAAATCTATAAACTTGATACATCACATTAAAAGAATGAAGTGCAAAAACTGGTAATCTCAATAGATACAGAAAAAGCACTAGTAAAATTCAACTTTTATATTTTCATGATAAAAACTTTCAAGTTGGATGTAGGAGGAATGTACCTCAAACAATAAAGGCCGTACATGACAAATGCACAGCTAATATCATACTGAACAAAGAAATGTTGAAAGCTGTTTCTTTAATATTTGGAATGAGACAAACATGTTCACTTGTGACACTTAATATTCAACATAATACTGGAAATCTTAGCCAAAGCAATCAGGCAAACAAAAAAAATTAAAAGCATCCAAAATTGGAAATGAAGAAGTTAAATTGTCCCTGTTTGCAGATGACATGGTCTTATATAGAGAAAACCCTAAAGACTTTAGTAAAAATGGTTAGAACTAATAAGTGAATTCAGTAAAGTTGCAAGATCCAAAATTAACACAAAAAATCTGTAGCACTTCTATATGCTAGTAGCAAAGTATCTGAAAAATAAATAAGGGAAAAAATCCTATAGCTAATAAAATGTATTTAGGAATAAATTTAACAAAGGAAGTAAAAAAAATCTCTGCACTGAAAACTATAAAACATTGATGAAATAAATTGAAGATACAATAAATGAAAATATATATCATGGTCATGGGTGTGAAGAATTAAAATTATTAAAATGTCCATACTACCCAAAGTTATCTAGATATTCAAGCAATCCCTATTAAAATAGCAATGACATTTTTCATAGAAATAGGAAAAGCAATTCTAAAATTCATATGGAGCCCTAAAAGACCCCAAATAGCCAAAGCAATCTTGAGTGAAAAGAACAAAGCTGGAAGCATAATGCTACCTGACTTTAAAATATGTTACAGATCTACGGTAACTAAATCAGGATGGTACCGGTATAAAAATAAATACATACTCCAATGCAAGAGTATAAAGAACACAAATAAATCCATGTACTAAGAGACAGACAACTGATTGTTGACAAGGGTGACAAGAACTCATGGAGAAAGGACAATTTCTTCAATAAATGGTGCCTGAAATCTCTATATTTATATGGAAAAGAATAAATCTAGACACAATTGAACTTCAAATGGATTAAAGACTTAAATGTAAGACTTCAGATAATACAACCACTAGAAAAAAACATAGGGAAAACAGTTTATGACATTGATCGGGACAAGATTTTTTTTGGGTAAGAACCCAAAAGCACAGGCAATAGCAAAAATAAACAAATTATATACAAACTACAATCTTCTGCACAGCAAAGGAAATGATGAAGAGTGAAATGACAACCACAGAATGGAAGAAAATATTTGCAAACTGTGCATATGACAAGGGGCCTATTTCCAGAATATATAAGAAACTCCAACTGAATAGCAAAAAACTCAAATAATCTAATTAAGAAATGGGCAAAAGACCTGAATCAACATTTCTCAAAAGAAGACATATAAATGGCCTACAAGTATATGAAAAAATGTTCAGCATCACTCACCAAGGAAAGGCAAATCAAAACCACAATAAGATATCACTTCACCACAATTATAATGACTATTTTTAAAAGACAAAAAAAAATGAATGCTGGTGCAGATGTGGAGACAGAGGAACTCTTATAAACTGTTGATGGGCATGTAAATTAACATAGCTATTATGAAAAATAGTAAGAATCTTCCTCAAATAATTAAAAATAGAATTTACATATGATCCTGCAATCCCACTACTAGTTATATATCCCAACAAAATGAAATCAGTATGTCAAAGAGCTATCTGCACTCCCATGCTTATTGCAGTACAATTAATAGCCAAGATATAGAATCAAGCTAAGTGTCAATCAGTGGATGAATGGATAATACAATTGTTATACACACACACACACACACACACACACAATGGAATACTATTCAGCCACAAAGAGAAAAGAAATTCTGTCATTTGAGGCAACATAAATAAACCTTGAAGACAATGTATCAAGTGAAATGAGTCAGGCACAGAAAGACAAATAACACATGATCTCACTCACATGTCTAATCTAAAAAAGCTGATCGCATAGAAGTAGAAAGTAGAATAATGAATACCAGAGCCTGAGGAGAGCAAGAGGAAGGAGGGAAAGGGAGAGATTGGTCAATGGGGTACAAAGTTACAGTTAGATAGAAGGAATGAATTCTAGTGTTTTATTGAAAAGTAGGTGATTATGGTTAACAACGTGGTATCATATATTTCAAAATAGCAAGAAGAGAGGATTTTAATATTTTCAGCACGAAGAAATCATAAATGCATTAGGTGATGGATATGTTAGATAACCTGATTTGGTTTTTGCACAATGTATACATTTATCAAATTATTGCAAGCACTTCATAAATATGCACAATTATTGTATGTCAAATTTATTTTTATTTTTATTTTTATTATACTTTAAGTTCGAGGGTGCATGTGCACAACATGCAGGTTTCTTACATGTGTATACAAGTGCCATGTTGGTGTGCTGCACCCATTAACTGGTCATTTACATTAGGCATTTCTCCTTATGTTATCCCTCCACCATCCCCCCACCCCATGACAGGTCCCAGTGTGTGATGTTCCCCACCCTGTGTCCAAGTGTTCTCATTGTTCAATTCCCACCTATGAATAAGAACATGCTGTGTTTGGTTTTCTGTCCTTGAGATGGTTTGCTCAGAATGATGGTTTCCAGCTTCATCCATGTCCCTACAAATGATGTGAACTCATCCTTTTTTATGGCTACATAGTATTCCATGGCATATATGTGCCACATTTTCTTAATGCAGTCTATCATTGCTGGACATTTGGGTTGGGTCCAAGTCTCTGCTAATGTGAATAGTGCCACAATAAACATACATGTGCATGTGTCTTTATAGCAGCATGATTTATAATCCTTTGGGTATGTACCCAGTAATGGGATCGCTGGGTCAAATGGTATTTCTAGTCCTAGATCCTTGAGGAATCACCACACTGTCTTCCACAATGGTTGAACTAGTTTACAGTCCCTCCAACAGTGTAAAAGCATTCCTATTTCTCCACATCCTTTCCAGCACCTGTTGTTTCCTGACTTTTTAATGATCACCATTCTAACTGGTGTGAGATGGTATCTCATTGTGGTTTTGATTTGCATTTCTCTGATGGCCAGGGATGATGAGCATTTTTTCATGTGTCTGTTGGCTGCATAAATGTCTTCTTTTGAGAAGTGTCTGTTCATATCCTTTGCCCACTTTTTGATGGGGTTGTTTGATTTTTTTCTTGTAAATTTGTTTAAGTTCTTTGTAGATTCTGGATATTAGCCCTTTGTCAGATGAATAGATTGCAAAATTTTTCTCCCATTGTGTAGGTTGCCTGTTCACTCTGATGGTAGTTTCTTTTGCTCTGCAGAAGCTCTTTCATTTAATAAGATCCCATTTGTCAATTTTGGCTTTTGTTGCCATTGCTTTTGGTATTTTAGTCATGAAGAGCTTGCCCATGCCTATGTCCCGAATGGAATTGCCTAGAGCTTGCCCATGCCTATGCCCCTAATGGAATTGCCTAGGTTTTCTTCTAGGGTTGTTATGGTTTTAGGTCTAACATTGAAGTCTTTAATCCATCTTGAATTAATTTTTGTATAAGATGTAAGGAAGGTATCCAGTTTCAGCTTTTTACATATGACTAGCCAGTTTTCCCAGCACCATTTATTAAATAGGGAATCCTTTCCCCATTTCTTGTTTTTGTCAGGTTTGTCAAAGATCAGATGATTGTAGATGTGTGGTATTAATTCTGAGGGCTCTGTTCTGTTCCATTGGTCTATATCTCTGTTTTTGTACCAATACCATGCTGTTTTGGTTACTGTAGCCTTGTAGTATAGTTTGAAGTCAGGTAGCGTCATGCCTCCAGCTTTGTTCTTTTGGCTTAGGATTGTCTTGTCAATGCAGGCTCTTTTATGGTTCCATATGAATTTTAAAGTAGTTTTTTTTCCAATTCTGTGAAGAAAGTTATTGGTAGCTTGATGGGGATGGCATTGAATCTATCTTGGGCAGTATGGCCATTTTCACTATAGTGATTCTTACCCATGAGCATGGAATGTTCTTCCATTTGTTTGTGTCCTCTTTTATTTCGTTGAGCCCTGGTTTGTAGTTCTCCTTGAAGAGGTCCTTCACATCCCTTGTAAGTTGGATTCCTAGGTATTTTATTCTCTTTGAAGCAATTGTGAATGGGAGTTCACTCATGATTTGGCTCTCTGTTTATCTTTTATTGGTGTATAGAAATGCTTGTGATTTTTGCACATTGATTTTGTATCCTGTGACTTTGGTGAAGTTGCTTATCAGCTTAAGGAGATTTTGGAATGACACTATGGGGTTTTCTAAATATAAAATCATGTCATCTGCAAACAGGGACAATTGACTTCCTCTTTTCCTAATTGAATACCCTTTATTTCTTTCTCCTGCCTGATTGCCCTGGCCAGAACTTCCAACACTATGTTGAATAGGAGTGGTGAGAGAGGGCATCCCTGTCTTGTGCCAGTTTTCAAAGGGATTGCTTCCAGTTTTTGCCCATTCAGTATGATATTGGCTGTGGGTTTGTCATACTTATTATTTTGAGATACATTCCATCAGTACCTAGTTTATTGAGAGTTTTTTAACATGAAAAGTCGTTGGATTTTGTCAAAGGCCTTTTCTGCATCTATTGAGATAATCGTGTGGTTTTTTCATTTGGTTCTGTTTATATGATGGATTACATTTATTGATTCACATATGTTGAACCAGCCTTGCATACCAGGGATGAAGCCCACTTGATCACAGTGGATAAGCTTTTTGATGTGCTGCTGGATTCAGTTTGCCAGTATTTTATTTAGGATTTTTGCATCGATGTTCATCAGGGATATTGGTCTAAATTCTCTTTTTGTTGTTGTGTCTTGGCCTGGCTTTTGTATCAGGATGATACTGGCCTCATAAAATGAGTTAAGGGGGATTCCCTCTTTTTCTATTGATTGGAATAGTTTCAGAAGGAATGGTACCAGCTCCTCTTTGTACCTTTGGTAGAATTCAGCTGTGAATCCATCTGGTCCTGGACTTTTTTTGGTTGGTAGGCTATTAATTATTGCCTCAATTTCAGAGCCTGTTATTGGTCTATTCAGGGATTCAACTTCTTCCTGGTTTAGTCGTGGGAGGTGTATGTGTCAAGGAATTTATCCATTTCTTCTAGATTTTTTAGTTTATTTGCATAGAGGTGTTTGTAGTATTCTCTAATGGTAGTTTGTGTTTCTGTGGAATCAGTGGTGATATCCCCTTTATCATTTTTTATTGCATCTATTTGATTCTTCTCTATTTTCTTATTTATTATTCTTGCTAGTGGTCTATCAATTTTGTTGATCTTTTCAAAAAACCAGCTCCTGGATTCACTGATTTTTTGGAAGGGTTTTTTGTTTCTCTATCTCCTTCAGTTCTGCTCTGATCTGATCTTAGTTATTTCTTGCCTTCTGCTAGTTTTTGAATGTGTTTTCTCTTGCTTCTCTATTTCTTTTAATTGTGATGTTAGGGTGTGTATTTTGGTTCTTTCCTGCTTTCTCTTGTGGGCATTTAGTGCCATAAATTTCCCTCCACATACTGTTTTAAATGTGTCCCAGAGATTCTGATATGTTTTGTATTTGTTCTTATTAGTTTCAAAGAACATCTTTATTTCTGCCTTCATTTCGTTATGTACCCAGTAGTCATTCAGGAGCAGGTGGTTCAGTTCCCATGTAGTTGTGCAGTTTTGAGTGAGTTTCTTAATCCTGAGTTCTAATTTGATTGCACTGTGGTCTGAGAGACAGTTTGTTATAGTTTCTGTTCTTTTACATTTGCTGAGGAGTGCTTTACTTCCAACTATGTGGTCAGTTTTGGAATAAGTGCAATGTGGTGCTGAGAAGAATGTCTAATCTGTTGATTTGTGGTGGAGAGTTCTGTAGATGTCTATTAGGTCTGCTTGGTGCAGAGCTGAGTTCAATTCCTGGATATCCTTTTTAACTTTCTGTCACATTGATCTGTCTAACATAGACAGTGGCATGTTGAACTCTGCCATTATTATTGTGTGGGAGTCTAAGTCTCTTTATAGGTCTCTAAGGACTTGCTTTATGAATCTGGGTGCTCCTGTATTGGGTGCATATATATTTAGAATTGTTAGCTCTTCTTGTTGAATTGATCCCTTTACCATTATGTAATGACCTTCTTTGTCTCTTTCGATCGTTTTTGGTTTAAAATCTGTTTTATCAGAGACTAGGATGACAGCCCCTGCTTTTTTTTTTGTTTTCTGTTTGCTTGCTTGGTAGATCTTCCTCCATCCCTTTATTTTGAGCCTATGTGTGTCTCTCCATGTGAGATGCGTCTCCTGAATACAGCACACTGATGTGTCTTGACTCTATCCAATTTGCCAGTCTGTGTCTTTTAATTGGAGCATTTAGCCCATTTACATTTAAGGTTAATATTGTTATGTGTGAATTTGATCCTGTCATTATGATGATAGCTGCTTATTTTGCTCGTTAGTTGGTACAGTTTCTTCCTAGCATGGATGGCCTTTACAATTTGGCAAGTTTTTGCAGTGGCTGGTACCAGTTGTTCCTTTCCATGTTTAGTGCTTCCTTCAGGAGCTCTTGTAAGGCAGGCCTGGTGGTGACAAAATCTCTCAGCATTTCCTTCTCTGTAAAGTATTTTATCTCTCCTTCACTTATGAAGCTTAGTTTGGCTGGATATGAAATTCTGAGTTGAAAATTCTTTTATTTAAGAATGTTGAATATTGGCCTCCACTCTCTTCTGGCTTGTAGAGTTCCTGCTGAAAGATCTGCTGTTAGTCTGATGGGCTTCCTTTTGTGCATAACCCGACCTTTCTCTCTGGCTGCCCTTAACATTTTTTCCTTCATTTCAACTTTAGTGACTCTGACAATTATGTGCCTTGGAGTTGCTCTTCTCGAGGAGTATCTTTGTGGTGTTCTCTGTATTTCCTGAATTTTAATGTTGGCCTGCCTTACTAGGTTGGGGAAATTTTCCTGGATAATATCCTGAAGGGTGTTTTCCAACTTGGTTCCATTCTCCCCATCACTTTCAGGTACACCAATCAGACGTAGATTTGGTCTTTTCACATAGTCCTATATTTCTTGGAGGCTTTGTTCATTTCTTTTTTACTATTTTTTGTCTAAACTTCTCTTCTCGCTTCATTTCATTCATTTGATCTTCAATCACTGATACCCTTTCTTCCACTTGATCGAATCAGCTACTGAAGCTTGTGCATGCGTCACGTAGTTCTCGTGCCATGGTTTTCAGCTCCATCAGGTCATTTAAGGTCTTCTCTATGCTGTTTATTAGGCATAGAGGAAAGATTAGGCATTCGTCTAATCTTTTTTCAAGGTTTTTAGCTTCTTTGCGATGGGTTTGAACATCCTCCTTTAACTCGGATAAGTTTGTTATTACTGATCTTCTGAGGCCTACTTCTGTCAACTTGTCAAAATCATTCTCCATCCAGCTTAGTTCCATTGCTGGTGAGGAGCTGCATTCCTTTGGAGGATAAGAGGCACTCTGATTTTTGGAATTTTCAGCTTTTCTGCTGTGTTTTCTCCCTATCTTTGTGGTTTTATCTACCTTTGGTCTTTGATGATGGTGACCTAGAGATGGGGTTTTGGTTGGATGTCCTTTGTGTTTGTTAGTTTTTCTTCTAACAGTCAGGATCCTCAGCTGCAGGTCTGTTGGAGTTTGTTGGAGGTCCACTTCAGACCCTGTTTGCCTGGGTACCACCAGCAGAGGCTGCAGAACAGCAAATATTGCAGAATAACAAATGTTGCTGCCTGATCCTTCCTCTGGAAACTTTGTCTGAGAGGGGCACCTGGCTGTATGAGGTGTCAGTCGGCCCCTGCTGGGAGGTGTCTCCCAGTCAGACTACTCGGGGGTCAGGGAACCACTTGAGGAGGCAGTCTGTCCATTCTCAGATCTCAAACTCCCTGCTGGGAGAACCACTACTCTCTTCAAAGCTGTCAGACACGGACGTTTAAGTCTGCAGAAGTTTCTGCTGCCTTTCGTTCACCTATGCCCTGCCCTTAGAGGTGGAGTCTACAGTGGCAGGCAGGCCTCCTTGAACTGCTGTGGGATCCACCCAGTTTGAGTTTCCTGGCCACTTTGTTTTCCTACTCAAGCCTCAGCAATGGCAGACCCCCCTCTCCCCAGCCTCGCTGCTGCCTTGCAGTTCAATCTCAGACTGCTGTGCTAGCAATGAGCAAGGCTCCATAGGTGTGAGACCCTCTGAGCCAGGCGCTGAATATAATATCCTGGTGTGCCATTTGCTAAGACTGTTAGAAAAGCACAGTATTAGGGTAGAAGTGTCCTGATTTTCCAGGTACCATCTGTCACGGCTTCCCTTGGCTAGGAAAGCTAATTCTCCGACCTCTTGCGCTTCCTAGGTGAGGCAATGCCCTGCCCTGCTTCGGCTCACACTTCATGGGCTGCACCCACTGTCCAACAAGACCCTTTGAGATGAACCCGGTACCTCAGTTGGAAATACAGAAATCACCCGTCTTCTGAGTCCCTCATGCTGGGAGCTGTAGACTGGAGCTGTTCCTCTTCAGCCATCTTGGAACCCTCTGTATGTCAACTTTTTTAGAAACTAAAATAAGAAAGATTACATAAAAAAGTAATTTTGTGTAAAAAGGATAATAGAATTATACAACAGTATTTGTGCGACTAGTTAACCTGCAATAAGGATAAAAGAATTATACAACAGTATTTATGTGACTAGTTAACCTGCAAAAAGGATAAAAGAATTATACAACAGTATTTATGTGACTAGTTAACCTGCAAAAAGGATAAAAGAATTATACAACAGTATTTATGTGACTAGTTAACCTGAAAAAAGGATAAAAGATTATACAACAGTATTTGTGCAACTAGTTAACAGTATTTTTGTGATTAGTAACACTGTAAAATATAAATTGTAAGTAGTTTCCAAATACATGATTTCAAATCAATTATGCCAATATTTATATATCTAAAAGAATATTAGTTTTTTCAGAATATTTAGTCATTTTATTCAGTCAAAAATCTGCAGAAATTCTCCCTTTAAAGTTTATACACAGCATCCAGCAAAGCATCTTGCTTAAAGTATGTCTTTAGTGCATGCTTACTAACGTCAAACAGTAACAAGTCCTATAGGAAAATCTGTCGTTTATTAAAGAGTATTGTTTTGTATACTATAAAATTATCACTTTTGGAGATCAAATACTTTAACTCTCCAGTCTTGACCTTATTTAATTCAAAATGTTACCGAATTGAATTAACCAGTGTATTAAGCAGAAAATACTTAAGTGCATTTTAACAGTTCTCTAAAATCAATTAATTCCTCATGAAACAAGTATCTACCACCTTCAAAGGAATGTGACACTGGTAGCCCAAAGAAAATAAATCTCCCATGACAATTATTCTGAAGTGGAGGGGAGAAACAAAAAGTCTATTGTTTATTGATAGATAAACAATGTTTCTCAAAATGCCTATATCTTTACATTTTACTTCTGCACCATGTATATATGCATAGACAATTCAAGGAGAAGACTTCCTTTTATTATTATTATTTTTGATTTGAAGTCTCCCTCTGTCACCCAGGCTATGGTGCAGTGGCACAATTATGGCTCACTGCAGCCTCTATCTGGCTCAAGTGATTCTCCTGCCTCAGCTTCCTGAATAGCTGGGATGGCAGCTGTGTGCCACCATATTCTGCTAATTTTTTTTTTTTTTTTTGGCAGAGACAGGGTCCCACCAAGTTGCCTAGGCTGGTCTCAAACTCCTAGGTTCAAGCAATCCTCCAGCCTCGACCTCTCAAAGTGCTGTTATTACAAGTGTGAGTCACTTGCCTGGCCCTACTATCCTTATAAAAGGACACAACAATTGCACAAACTCCATATAAAAAACTGGTATAAAAATAGTCTTTGTTTAGGATTTATTGATTTATATTTCAGTTTTGACTGATGGGCTGATAAAGGTTACAGATATTTGAGTAGCTTTTTAAATCATACATAGGAAGATTTACTTAAATGTGTATTTTAAGAAAAGTAAGCATAACATTAAAATAACAACAAGAAAATACATGTTAAACACATCTTGCAGGATCTACTGGAATATTAATAACCTGTTTAATTTAGTTTCCAGTTTTCATCTTAATTGACCTTTCAGCATCATTTGACACTGTTGATTGCTCCTTCCTCCCAGATATACTTTCTGCAATTGACTTCTAGGACACAACTTTCTCTTGTTTCTTTTTCCCCTTTATATATTCTTGATTACTCCTAATCAATCTCCTCTGCTGTTTCTTCCTTTTCTTCTGGACCTTTAAATGTTGAAGTGCCTCATGACTCACTCTACTTTTGGGATTCCTTTTCTTTCTACACACACTCTCTGGTGATCTCATCCAGTCTCACTTGTCCACATACAATTGATATGGTGATGCTCCAAGCTTTATTTCTCCTGCACACACTTTTCCAAAATTCTTACTTTCAGGTGTTCAATTGAATCTAATGAGCATTACGATTTCCATACATCCAAGGTTAAAACATTAGTCTTGGCTGGGCCCGGTGGCTCACGCCTATAATCCCAGCATTTTGAGAGGTCGAGGCAGGTGGATTACCTGAGGTCAGGCGCTCCAGGAACAGCCTGACCAACATGGAAAAACCTCATCTCTACTAAAAATACAAAATTAGCTTGGCGTGGTGGCGCGTGCCTGTAATCCCAGCTACTCGGGTGGCTGAGACAGGAGAATCGCTTGAATCCATGAAGCAGAGGTTGCAGTGAGCCAAGATCACACCATTGCACTCCAGCCTAGGCAGCAAGAGTGAAACTCTGTCTAAAAAAAAAAAAAAAAAAATTAGTCTTGCCCTCAAACCTGCCCCTCCTAGAGTCTCCCCATCTCAACTGACAACAACTGTATTCGTCTAAGAATACAGTTGCTAAGTCTAACCTAGAAATCATGCTTGATTTAGTTTATTGTTTCATAGGCTACATCTAAATTATCAGTAAATCTTGTTGAATCTATTTTCAAACTAGGATCTAAACATTTTCTACCAAATCTATAGCCACAAACCTTGTCCGGGTTACTATTATTCTTATGTGGTTAGTATTTTAGCATCCTGACACTTTCCAGGCTTCTATTTTCTACCACTTCAGTCTATTTCAACACAGCAGCCAAAGTGATCCCTCAGGCAGAAGGGGCAAACTAGAGTGAAAGTTTCACTCTTGGAAGGGCCAAACAAACAAGCATACAATATTTCAGGTTAATCCTCTTAGATGTCATTATGTGAGATTAAAGACAGCACCTTACAAACTCTGGAAGAAATATTTGTGAGCAGGAGAAAACATGGCAAAAACAGATAATGTGAATAAGATTATTCAAAAGACAAAAATGGACAACCCTGGAAGAATCCTACCAACTTCCAAAATTTTAACCTGTTGATAAGACAAATTTGTTCACTATGGTTTTTATTTGTGGTTTAAAAAAATCCTTAGAAAGAAACATTTGAAAGAATGACACAATTTATTCCATTGTTCTACCTTTCGCCCCTGTGATAGTGGGATTCTCAGAAAGAGCTTTGGGTCCTTGAGACTTGGGGATCTTATTGTACCAAGAAATGGAAGGCCTGTGCTTCTTAAAAAGAACAATTTAAGTCCAAGAAAAAGGTTTGGAGCTCTGAATCTTTAGAGTTAGAGAGCTTAATAAAACCTGACATGGGAAATTTCTCTAGCACTGAGTTAAGGGATGATGTCTGTTGGTTCCTGGAATAGTGGGAAATGATTCTTTAGTGTGGTGAAAACCCAGAGCAACAGGCACTCAGGCGACTAATTGCAAGGTTCATAAAGGCAGGAAAAGTCTTGCATTGGAAAACACTTGGTTGCCACCTTGACATAGGAGTACAGGGGCAATGGAGGACTTCTGATCCCTCCCTTTTGGGGGAACTCTGCAGACGTGGATTAAAAAGAAGCCACTTATTAAAAGCTGAAACTTATTCAATTTCCAACCATTTGTGAAGTGGGGACTAGTGGTAATTTAAATCTCTTTCAAAATAATAAAGTAAATAAAACTTGTAGTAGAATAATCAGCCTAACCTCTATGGTAGGCCCAGTCCATATAGAGCAGATTAGCATCCGGAGGGCTAGATCAAATTTAGACATTTGATAGGGGACCCACAGAAAGTGAAAAAAAAAATTAAAGAATGTGCCCTAGATATTAGAATGTTCTTTCTCACTGAATGTTTCTGTAGCACAATAGCAATAGTGATGGTTTATTGCAAGTTATAGCCAAAAAAGAAAAGAAAACAAGTAAATGCTTACAATTACCAGGAAACAGACACCAGTCTTTAGTTACATAATTGTCTTATGAAGGAAAATAACTGAAATATTAAGGGTTAAGTATTCAATATATTTATAAAAAATTAGGTATTAAGTGTTCAAGATATTTGTAAAAAATTTATTTGAGGGCCAATTTCATTTAAATAGAAAAATAATCCAACTGATATAAAACTTCAGTTAAAATAAGTTTTAATTGTTAGCATACTTGACAATATTTAGGAAAAAAGATGTCACAATTTATCTGAACAGTTACATGATCTTCAAACTAGTGATTTAATTGCAAAAAAATAATTTTTTTTTTTTTGGAGACAGAGTCTCGCTCCATCTCCAGGCTGAGTGCAGTGGCATGATCTCAGCTCACTGCAACCTCTGCCTTCCGGGTTCAAGTGATTCTCCTGCCTCAGCCTCCCGAGTAGCTGGGACTACAGGCGCTTGCCACTACGCCCAGCTAATTTTTGTGTTTTTAGTAGAGATGGGGTTTCACCATGTTGGCCAGGAAGATCTCGATATCTTGACCTCATGATCCACCCACTTCGGCCTCCCACAGTGCTGGGATTACAGGTGTGAGCCACTGTACCTGGCCAGAAGTTAATTTTAAAACATTTATTTAGATTGAACAAAATCCTATTTGGCATCCGAGTGTATTGATTATTGTCAAGTTTTTGTTTTTTGTTTTACATAATTTTTTCTGGCAAAACCCTCATATAGAGCTTTATCACCAGTATACATTAGGTCTCCTTGTCTTTATGCAAAGTTGAATTTTTAAAAATACATAATCCTATATTACATTACTTTCCAATTAGCTCACTGCTTGTGTAAAAGTAATAAATAGTACCAAATAGTAACACTTTTAATGTATTTGTTAATAATAAAACTCATTTATTTAAAGTATTAAATAAAATTGGTATCTATCCTATTAGAGGTAAATTTTTTCAATAATATGAGAGAGCAGCTCTCAAATACTGTATCTGAGAAAGTGCAAAAGGGTGCAAGGAAAATTTCAGCTATGGTTTACTTTGGGAAGAGGGAACCAGAAATGTATTGATATAAGCTATAAAACTCCTTGGTTATAAAAATATGATAATTCTTTCTTTCTCAGAGAAAGTGAGTATAGGAAAAGCTGGATCTGTAGACCACAGGAAATAAAACACTATCAATTATCTAAATATAAAAATAACAAAGAAGCATCAAAAATATGACTTTTGAGATGAGTTATTTTTGTCTCTTTTAAGCTGAGTTCTTTATCCAGTTCATCATTTAGTCACATTCCTGAAGCCTTCTATAATGTAGTTTGCAGTCATGACATTTTAAGAGAAAAAAAAATGAAGGAATACATTAAGCTCACTTGGTATTACTTATTTATTTTTCCCATGAATGCATCATTCAAATATTGCTTTAGATATAGCACTGAAAGCATCAGAAAAGACTGGGCTGGCAAAATACCTAGTTTTAGTTCTGGACAAGAATGGAAAGCTCTGGTAGTCATAAATCTGTGAATACAATTTATTGAATACATTTTTCAAGTCATTGTGGTGAGACAGGCAGAATTGAAATGGGTCTATGTGCATGTCTGTTTCATTCCATTTTATGTGAAAAGGGCCTGCCCTGGACTGAGTCCAAATTGACAGAAGAGCTCTAGAAGAGTGATAAATTTTAATATATCTGTTAGCTGATAGTGATTAATGGGCATATCTCAAACTCTTTAAGAAGTTTGAGATTTAAAGTGTCCCACTGCCTCTAAGTAGATTTATCAGAGACAGTTAACGGATGTTTCCACAAGGAAAATTACCAACACTAAAAAGACTCCCTATCATAAGCTGACTGGAGATATAACTAGTAGAAGAAAGATCTGGGCTTTATGGAAAAAAAAAACTAATATATACAAAATCGAATTTTAGTATAGTTTAACCTAATGGAATTAGGTGATGGAAATTAATCCAGCTTGATCAAAGAGGTTACTGAAATTTTAGCATTCAAATTTCACTTATCTAATGGGGCTAATTCAAAATACATTCTTTTTGAAAGTTATAATTACATATTTTTTAAAGTTTTACATGAAATTATAAATATGATGTAGTTAATCCAATCTTCTCAAAAATGCAGTATATTCATAGACCAAATTCCCAACAGGAAACAAACATCTACATATAATTTTTGGCTTTATATTCATATTTTGCCTTCAAATTGATGTCACCTGATTTCATGCCATGTACTTTTCTTCATAAAGTTTGCCATTAAATGTTAGAATTCACATTATTAAACCATATCAATGAAGACTATTACCTCACAAAAGTGCTATGTAGAAAATTTTTACCGTTTGAGGAAAACATTTCAAGGAGCACCAAAAGCTTTACTTTTAATGTCCTAGCTTACTCAGTCTTTCTCTTTTCGTACTCAGAGAAAACTGCTCTGCAAACATTTAAAAATGAAAATAATTAGTATAATGAACAAAAATATTGTTGCCTCTGATAAAAGGAAAACATAGTGAAATCTTTTAATATTTAATTAAAAGCACTGTGTGCTTCTACAAAAGAAATATATGCTAGGGAATTTGGTTATCATCATTATTTTAAGAGTGAATGAACTTAATATGCACAATTGATCTGGATAAGGGAAAATATCAGCAGTATAATATTGAAGGTTTTGTTATCCTCATAAGACTTCTTTCTCAACACCATGTCTATCTGCTCTTTTTACTTTTTAAAATCTCTCGGGTCTTCTAGGAGGGAGTCCAGTAATTGTTCATAGAAAGCTGTATTTTATATTGCATCCTACATTATGTCTAGTCAGGTTCTCCAAAGGGGTATATCAATCAAGTTTCAGCAATAATTTTGAATAAAATCATAAAGAAGATTTAATAATAAAATGCAATATAAAATTTCCCACAGTTTGAACACAAACTTCCTTCAAATATGAATTTTCTAAGAAAAAAATAAGTCCAAAGATTCAAAAAGTTGACCCACAACACCACAACATTTGTTTCTGTATACATATATATTTTATAATATAAATACATATACAATATACATGTATTTATAAATTCATATACAGTATATATGTATTTATAAATACATATAATATGTGTGTATATATATAATAGCCATGCTGGCAAGCATGAGATAATCTTTTCTTGTGGTTTTGATTTGCAATTTTCTGATTATTTGAGTTGTAAGCATTTGTTATATATTTTGGGGATTAACCTCTTATCAGATGTATGTTTCGTAACTATTTTTTTCCATTCCATAAGCTGCCTTTTGTCTCTGTTGTTTTCCTTGCAGCAGAGAAGCTTTTTAGTTTCGTGTAGTCTTACTTGTTTATTTTGTTGTTGTAGCCTGTGCTTTTAGTATCATAGCATGGAATCATTAACAAGATCAATCTCATGAGTTTTTTTCCTTATGTTTCAGGTCTTACATTTAAGTCTTTAACCTATTTTGAATTTATTGTCTGTGTGTGGCATAAGATAGAGTTCTGTTTTCATTCATTTACATGTGGATATCCAGTTTGCTCAACACCATTTGTTGAAGACAGTATATTTTTTTTCCTTGTATATCCTTGGTACTCTTGTCAAAGTTCAATTGACTGCATGTGTTAATTTTCTTCTGGGATCTCTCTTCCATTCTATTGGTCTATGTGCCTGCCTTTATGCCAATGTCATGCTTTTTCAATTACTCTAGTTCTGTAATGTATTTTTGAAATTGGGAATTGTGATGCTTCTAGTTTTTTTTCTCACTCTTGAGGTTGATTTGGTCGTTTGTGATCCTTTGTGTTTCTATGTGACTTGCAGAATTTCTTTTTTTCTATTTAAGTTAAAAAAATGTCATTGCTATTTTGATAGGCATTGCACTGAATCTGTGGATCACTTTGGGGATTATGGACATTTTAACAATGTTAAGTAAGTCTTCAAGTCCATGAACACAGATGTCTTCCCATTTGTTTGGGTCTTCTTCAATTTCTTTTACTAATGTTTTGTAGTTTTCAGTATACAAGTATTTCACCTTATTAACTTTATTCCTAAGTATTTTATTCTTTTTGGTGCTATTGTAAATGGCATCATTTTCTTTGTTTCAGATTGTTCATTTTCAGTGTATAGAAACAGAACTAATTTTTGAGGATATAGAGAAATTCAAACCCTTGCACACACTGTTGATGGGAACACGGAATGGTGTGGCCACTATTAAAACCAATATTGAAATTTCTCAAAATATTAAAAATAGAACTACCACATAATTCACCAATATCACTTCGGGTATTTATTTAAAAAGAATCTGAAATCAGGATCTTGAAGAGATATAAGCGTTCCTATGTTCATGCAGCACTATTTACAAGAGCCAAGCTATTGAAAAAACTACATGTTGATTAACAATGAAGCGATAAAGAAAATCTGGTATATACATAAAATAGATTACTATTTAGACTAAAAAATGAAAGACATTTTGCAATATACAACATTGTGGATGAACATTCAAGACATTTGCTAAAAGAAATAAATCAGTAACAGAAGGGTTTTGTGGTAGCTGGTATTATTCCTTTATTTCCACACTTTGAATTCCCTTAAGAATCTCTTGTAAGTCTGGTCTTTGGGTAACTAATTCTTTTAGTGCTTGCTTGCCTGGAAAAGATTTTATTATGCTTCACTTATGAAGCTCATTTGGGAAGATATGAACTCTTGCTTGGAGTTTCTTTTCTTCAGGAATACTAAAAATCTGCCCCCAGTCTTACCTGACTTGTAAGGTTCCTGCTGAGAAGTCCACTGTTAGCCTCATGAGGATTCCTTTATATGTGATCAGATATTTTTCTCTAAGAGTGTTAAGAAATTTTTCTTTAGTGTTGACCTTGGACAGTCTGTTGACTATATGGCTTGGTGATGTTCATTTGCTATAGTATCTCTCAGGTATTCTCTGGATGTCTAGTATCCAGATGTCAACCTCTCCAGTAACATTAGGGAAGTTTGCCCAAATTATTCACTCAAACATGTTTTCCAGGTTGTTTACTTTTTTTTCTTCTCTCTCAGAAATGCCAGTATTTTGTAGGTCTGTTCCATTTACATAATCCCAAATTTCTTAAGATCTTGTTAATTTTTTAAATTCTTTTATCTTTATTTTTATAGGATTGGGGTCGTTTGAAGGATCATTCTTCAAGCTCTGAAATTGTTTCTTCTGCTTGGTCCAGTCTATTGATAAATCTTTCAATTGTACTTTGAAATTCCTTAAGTGAGCTTTTCAATTACAGAATATCTGATTGATTTCTTTTTAGGATGTTTATCTCTTCCTTCATTTCTTGTATTGCTTTAGAAGTTTCTTTATGTTGATTTTAAAATTTGTGTTGGATCTCATTGAGCTTCCTTGCAAAACATGCTTTGAAATTTGTATCCATCATTCTGAGTTTCCCTTTTGGTTAGGGATGATTGCTGGAGAGCTACTGTATCCTTTGGTTGTGTCACTACATTAAGATTTGTCATGGTTCCAAAATTTTCACAATGGTTTCTTCTCATCTGGAGACACTGGCATTTGGCTTTGCTTCTATAGCCCTATGCACTTCTTTTGGCAGCTTTTATATTGCGCTGTTCAGTTTGACCCACAGGGCCAGTAAATGGTACTTATGGGTAAGAACTGGCTGTGGATGGGTATATAGTTCATCCTTCTTTACTGGGAGAAGCTCTCTGTTGCCTCAGGCAATGGGCTGATTCATGGAGTGCAAGTGGTCTGAGCTTGCTGCTCAGCTCTAAGCGGGCAGGGTCAGAGATTGGTGGGGCTGGATTGGGCAGGTCTGCCTACAGCTTGTCTTGTCTGATAGCAGACAAAAGCACCAGTGCCAAGGGATAAACCAGTGAAGTTATAAGGCTTGTCTCCATGTTTTACTAGTTATTTAAACTTTAAGAAACTACTTAATTTTACTAATCCCATTTTGCACTTATGAAGAAAAGATGGCAAAGGAAAGGATGCCTCATGAATTTGCTAAAATTATCAGATAAAATGATGCACAAAAAATGCTGATAGAGTCAAATAAAATGATGTACATAATGTGTCATTAGCACTAAACAAATAGCAGTTAATAACATTTTATCAAAGAGTTCTTTGTGAAGATTTTTGAAGTTGATACATATTTTAGAAACTACATTGTGACCATTTTATATTTCTGGAAGCTAGACTGTCATTGTGAAGAACACTTCGTTAATTTAAAAATTCACCATTCATCACCAAGGAGTAGCAAAACATTATTTGTAAAATAAAATTGTTAGACTCTGAATATTCAATCCTCAAACTATTCATTCACTTAATATATTCCAAACATTTTTTTAATTACTAAAGATTTTTTTTCCTTAATTTTATCTTGCGCCTTTCTTTGTGCCTAGACCTGCAAAAGCCATAGGTTTTCACATGTTTACAACCATAAGGATGAAGACCTCTCATAGAACAGAAAGAAAGCCATCATACCAACCTTGGACAGCGCTCAGTTATATCTTTCAATGAAATGAATAAACCTGTACCACTTAAAACACTCAAGTAGAATTTTTGTAATTAGAAGCTAATTCTCTGATAATATGTAATATTTTAGCTTTCATGTGAATTATTTCATGAGATAAACCCAAGAGAATGACATTAGTTCTGTCTTTAAGATCTTTCCTAGAACAAATGAACAAATTTATTAGTATACACTATTTTGCTGCATAAAAATAATTTTTAAAATTATCCATTTTAAGACTTTGAAATTAAATATATGAAAGGTAGCTAGATGATTTTGAGTTAGAGAGAAAAAGTAGGAAGATCATTTTCAAAAGACCAATATTATCCAACTCTTGACTTGTTAACAGCTTCTCAATAACAACAAAGGAAACCTAAAGACAATGGTACAAATACCCTCAAAATAATGAGAAAAAATAAGCATTCTATAATTTATACACACTGAGAAATTATTTGATGAATTAGAGTAATATAGAGAAAATTCCATATGAACAAAACAGAGTTGTTGTTGTTTTTTTTTTTAAACTGCTACATCCTCTCTAGGTAAATTCTTAATCTATGTGAAAGGATAGCTATGCCAGATAGAGGTTTTATGATACAGTATGAAATAGTGAAAGAAATATACATGAGAAACAACTTAGTTGAGGGAAAAATAAAATGAAAAAAATACTTATCTTCTTAAATGAAGACAAAGGGGAAGGCAAAGAGCATAATTAACCTCAGTAACCAGATAAAGTCTTTGAACTTAACTCAAATATATCAGCAATAATGAAAAATAAGAATGTTGTTTATACCTCTTTCAAAGAAAATGTGGATGAAATATAAAATTCACCTTGATATGACTTGCAAGATACAGACTGAGAATGTTAAATGAATAGGAGTAAAAGAATGGTGAAAATATCAAGTAAATTTTAAAAGAAGGAATGCTGTACGGTTACATTAACTTCAGACAAAATACAACGTTAGAAAACATCATCAGGGATAAAGAGGGCTATTCTCTAATGATAATAGCTCACTTTTTCGGAACATACAATAACCCTGGCAAAGCACACTCTTAGTAACGAATTTTCGACACACCTACATACACCTCAACTATGAGAAGAAATAGTAAAATCCACATAATATTAGGAGATTTTAAAATATATTACTCTCAAAATAGGATAGACTAGGCAGGTAAACATTTCAATAAGGATGTAGAAGATTTGAACAAGCCAATAAATCAACCTGATGTCTTAGACATACAAGAACATTCTACTGGCTATTTATTGCTCTGGGCAAAGATTTCAGATGGGTACAATGGAAATGGCTTTGCCCTGCTCCAAACTATCTAGGGCCTCACATGGAAACTCTAAAGTTTAGGGACTAAAATAGTCTGAATGCGCATTCGCTCATAAATCTTACATTTGGTACCATCTAGGAGACTGGCTGCAGCTGTAAATGGCAGCACCTACACATGTAATCTTCATGTGGTCACAGCTTCCCCAAAAGAAGGTGACGGTGTTAAAAACAAGTTATTTACAGGTGAAGAGAGAGAAAGAGAGAGACAACTCAGAATGGGGAGGAAGGGGGCAGAGAAGGGCAGAAGTCCAAAGCTGCCTCTGCACTTTAAATCATAAGTAGTGAGCTAAAATCTAACTTAGTATATAAACGAATGCAGCCCAACTTGAAATATACTCTTATAATAACTAGCTGACTTCAGCCAATCACAGCAACCAAGTTATAGCCAGTCACAGGCTGCCAGTTGATAAGACCATGTCCACATAAAGCAATGCCTCATGCCGAAATCCGGCAACCACACAGCTGTAACCAATCAAGCTGTTTCTGTACCTGACTTCCTGTTTCTTACTCTAAGTACAGCCTGCCCATATTGCTGAGTGGAGCTCTGTGAACTTCTGTATCTGAGTGCTAATTCATGAAACATTCTTTGTTCAAATAAACTCTGATAAATTTAATTTGTCTGCTTATATTTTAATGAGTAAAATAATTCCAAATACACTTTTATGGATTAAAAAAGTAATACTTTGAATAGACGAGTGTTTGTAGAATTGAACGACAATAAAACATTCCACATTAGACTTATAGAATACTGGTAAAGCACGTAAATTATAAGAATTTTAAATATTCATAAATACTTTTATCATAAAGTGTTCACAGAAATAATTTTGAAAACATCAGGCTGATATAAGTAAGTGAAGCCCCAGCATGTGAGAGAAGCACAGCATTTTAGCCTCAGACCAGAGATTAAAGTACCTACCCTGGAGCAGGGTAGGGGCCTTCACTGCCAGAACTGCAGAAAGTACCTCAGCCATAGGCACTGGAATTGCGCTCTCCCCACCACAAGCCTGAGGTGGGAGAAGGGTTATACAGCTGCAGTTTCTCTTGGGTGGTGAGACATGAAGCCAGGGCCAGCTTGGCAACCTGGAACTGGTCTGAGTGTGCCATTGCTGGGTTTTCCTGCCTGCTCCTCTGAGATCATGGTGAGGCAGGGCCCCCTCCATTCAAACTCCAGGCAGAAATTCAGACATCTGAAGCACTCACTTGCCTGAACCAGCAGCCTAAGCCGCCCCACTTTTCATGAACACACATTAACATGAAGTGGGGTCCCATCTGCTCCACACTCAGGTAGATCTCCAAGGCATTCAAATCACCCACTCACCTGGATCAGCAGGCTGACCCACCCCACCCTTCCTAAGCAGAGATCCTGGTGCAGGAAGGCCCTCTCTGCTTCATGCCCAGGTAGATCTCCAGGCATCTGGAGCACTTACTTCATAGATTAGGATAGACTGCTCCCCAACCTGTGCAGAGAACTTGGGGCCAAAAAGTTTTCCCAGCTCCATGCCTCGAGACACCCTGGGCACTTGGTGGTTACCCACTGGCTCCTCTCTTGGAGCCAGTGCTTTTGCCTGCTATCAGGGGACCTGTATGCAGACCTGCCCCATCCAGAGGTTTGGAAAACCTCTGCAATATTCATTTAAAACATGAGAAAAATAGCAGAAAAACAATATTAGTAACATAAAATGAAATATGGCTATAGATGCAACAGATATTATGACAATTACAAGAGGATGTTATGAGCAACTTTTGCCAATGCATTTTAAAATTTTGATAGATTGAAGGATAGGGGTCTCCACAGCCAGAACTGCAGAAACTTATGCCATATCAAATATAACTCAAGAAAAAGAACACAACTTTAATCTTATACAAATTATTCCAACATGTAAAAAATATTTTATCAGGATATTAATAATTTGATAACAATAACTGACAAAGTGTTGAAATAGTCACTTTAAAAAATAGCTTAAAGATGCAGAGTCAGTGGGAATAAATCCAACAAAGTTCTGTGAAAAGAGCACGGAGATAAGTATAACTTTACTGAAACATATCAAATTCAACCTGATATCTACATTTGTGGATGGTTAGGTTTGGTTTGAGGTCAAGGAACTTTATTTTATGCACTGCCATATTTCTAATACTTTGGACAGTACTTGGCACATATAAATATTGATGAAAGACATGAAAAAGGCTAAGTAGAAATTAAAATTTTGTAGCACTTTCAAGACAAAATTGTGGCTGGAAAATAATTTATTCTCACCTTCTGCTTCAATCATTCTCCTTCATTTATCAGGGAGTTATTTCTATGTCCTCCATTATCCTTCTCTTATGGTAGAAAGATATGACATAACCTTCAAAGAAGACACACACGCACACAATGTAGAGCAGAGGAGATTCAGTGCTGTATCAAAGGGAGCATTACAAAACAAGCAAACAAAAACCTAGCAAACAGCAGATTTTATTTCCTCTGTGTTTATCTGAAATCTTATCTCCTTGTCCAGTTCACTTCCATGTCCCATTCAAGCAGTTTTTATCTCTTGGTATAAGCATTGCAGTAACCAAAGATACAACCTCCCAAAGCGTATTTCTTTTCATATCACTCTGATACAGTTTTCAGTGATTTTCAGACCTAGATAAAGGAAACCCCCATTTCTCATCAGAATCAAGGATCTTTTATAATTTTTAATTAAACTTCTTTTAAAAAATTTGTTTTCTCTCCTACCCACCCCCACCATTTTTTTGAGACAAACATACATTTATTAATGAATGAGCTTTTTTTTTATTATACTTTAAGTTTTAGGGTACATGTGCACAACGTGCAGGCTTGTTACATATGTATACATGTGCCATGTTGGTGTGCTGCACCCATTAACTCATCATTTAACATTAGGTATATCTCCTAATGCTATCCCTCCCCTCTCTCCCCACCTGACAACAGGCCCCGGTGTGTGATGTTTCCCTTCCTGTGTCCATGTGTTCTCATTGTTCAGTTCCCACCTATGAGTGAGAACATGTGGTGTTTGCTTTTTTGTCCTTGCTATAGTTTGCTGAGAATAATGGTTTCCAGCTTCATCCATGTCCCTACAAAGGACATGAACTCATCATTTTTTATGGCTGCATAGTATTCCATGGTATATATGTGCCACATTTTCTTAATCCAGTCTATCATTGTTGGACATTTGGGTTGGTTCCAAGTCTTTGCTATTGTGAATAGTGCTGCAATAAACATACGTGTGCACGTGTCTTTATGGCAGCATGATTTATAATCCTTTGGGTATATACCCAGTAATGGGATGGCTGGATCAAATGGTATTTCTAGTTTTTTCAACAAAAGCCAAAATTGACAAATGGGATCTAATTAAACTAAAGAGCTTCTGCAGAGCAAAATAAACTACCATCAGAGTGAACAGGCAACCTACAGAATGGGAGAAAATTTTTGCAATCTACTCATCTGACAAAGGGCTAATATCCAGATTCTACAAAGAACTCAAACAAATTTACAAGAAGAAAACAAACAACCCCATCAAAAGGTGGGCAAAGGATATGAACAGACACTTCTCAAAAGAAGACATTTATGCAGCCAACAGACACATGAAAAAATGCTCATCATCACTGACCATCAGAGAAATGCAAAGCAAAACCACAATGAGATACCATCTCACACCACTTAGAATGGTGATCATTAAAAAGTCAGGAAACAGCAGGTGCTGGAGAGGATGTGGACAAATAGGAACACTTCTACACTGTTGGAGTGACTGTAAACTAGTTCAACCATTGTGGAAGTCAGTGTGGTGATTCCTCAGGGATCTAGAACTAGAAACACCCCCACCATTTTTTAAATATATATCTTATTTGCAGACTTCACAAAAATCTGCAAGCACTGGTCACATTTTCTTGTCTTTATATTCTAAGTCATACATGTCTCGTTATGCGATACTACTCTTCACCATATCCATCTACTAAATAAATCAACCCAACCTGCAAGATCTATCTCAAAGTCTACCTCTTCACTGAAATTCTCTGTGGTTCCTCCATACACCAGGTTAAGTTCTTCTTCTTTCTTTCACACAAACAGAAATACATATTTTTAAAAACCTGTTCAACAGCATAGATAACTTCTTACCTTATTTCATTACTTTTGTTTATGTTTTAGACTTTGATGTGTTTCAAGATCAAAGAATATGTTATCCAATTTATATTTTTCAATGACATATGGCATCTAGCAGAAGTCCAAGTATGTAAGAGAGGATCAATTAATATTTTTAAATTAAGTGTATAATTTAAAAATCTTTTGCTTTATGAAAAAGGTATACATATGAAGTATGTATATATAGATTGAAACAGCAGATGAGAATGAGTTATTTTCCAGCTATAATTTTGTCTTGTAAGTGCTACGAAATTTTAATTTCTACCTAACCTTTATTTATGTCTTCCATAAATATGTATATGTGTCAAGTACTGTCCAAAGCATTAGAAATATGGTAGTGAATACATACTAAGTATGTACTCTCAGTATTTTGAAGTCAGTGTTTTTCATAAAGCACAATTCTTCTCAAACATTAGAATATGTATATATAAATATTTTTAGTTTGCTCTTCCTCCTATTTTCTCTGTTACAAAATAATTAAGAAACAGCATATTCATTCTTTATTTTTTGACCAGTCACAAAATATTTGGTTTAACATCATGAGGAGACTGAGCAACATGCTCTAAGTATATATAACTTGATTACTAGTTTATAGAAATGTATGGTCAATTTTATAGGATTAATTACTGTCTCTCACATACAAAACTCCCAAGAATAGTAAAACTGAAAGGAGTAAATTTTAACCAGGTGAATTTCTAATTGGCATCTCAATGACCCACACTTACACACCTTTTGAAACTCTTTGCCGGTTGCAGCTACATTACTTTCTACAAGGGCATATAAAACCTCATAGAATAAGTGGTAAAGATTGTTCAACAATGCACAAGTTTTAGCTACATTCCTTGTAAAATTTCTTCTTATATTCAAATTTCCTCTAGGAAGAAAATCTTTATTGAACCCTGCACAGCCATAACAGTGTTTTGCTCTTTGCCCAGTATGCTCTTTCTCGGCAGGCGGAAAAGACTGTGCATTGTCTAGTAGGGGGTGTTAATTTCAGAAGTTTTTCATGTTTACCACAGTAACTAAAAGAAAAAAGCCTTTCTTTTTCTATAGGCAGGGTCTAATCTCAGAGCTCTGTGATGTGAAGAAACAGAGGGTGGTAGAGTAGGCTGAATGGACTTTAGCACTATGTATCTTTTCATACAAATGCGGAGGACAATTATTCCCTCAGGTTATAAACTCTTTTTATTTTCACTTTCATTGATTCATCATTAGTTGCTCAAATCAAAAGCAGGATATCTGCCTGCCTCTATGTTTTTGAAGCTATACATCCTCTACTTCCATTATGCCTTTTAAACAAAGTTATTCTCTAAAGAGCCATTTGCCTTAAAGGATGTGAAAAAAATTTAACTTAATACCCTATATTGGAATGGAACCACAGTTAGTGAAATCATATTATATTTTCTCTGGTGCACTTGATATATTCTAAGATTTTCTGTATTTATCAATCACAATGCATAGTAGTACATTGCATGAATAATAGGCATGTATTTTTCGATATCAGTTATTTATTAACTATTAAGTGGGACATAGGGAAAGGAGTGGTGGCTGGGTCTACATTTCCAATGGCAGAAATCTTCAGAAATCTTCAAAGTCAGAAATCAGTCAGAAATCTTCCAAGTTTTCTGACTGTAACTTTTGGCTGAAGCAACTATTTGTTTATCAAGAAGTTTGTAAAAGTAAATTTTGCGTATAAGTTGGATTATAAAGGATAACCGTAAACATTGCTTGCTGAGACCAATTCTAAGCAATTTATACATATTAAGTCATTAATAGAAACCACAGAATGTAGGTGCTGTCATCAATGCCACCATTATCCTTTGCATAATGAACGTACAGAATTTTAAAATAATTTGCCCAAAATTTATACAGATGTCAGTGATAGCACTTGAGATGCAAATATAGTTAGTCTGGCTCTAGAGCATGTGCTCTTAATTACTGCACTCTACTGAGTAGGTATATTTGCCTGTTATTCTGCCATTTAGCTATATGGTTAAGAGAATCCTTTTCTGTTATTTTTAGCAATGCCTCTGTATTGAATAACCATAAACTGATCAGTTTCACTGACTGGCAAAATCAGAATTCTATAACCTGGTTCTATGAAGCAAATAATTCCTAGAATTGGAATCTACTAGATTTTTAAATGCATATAGTCAACTCTATAGACTAAACTTTTATAGAATGAATTATTATGAGGTAGATTTATATAGAAAATCAAATAATTTGCCAGTAATAAAACAGCAAATATTATGATATATAGACAGGTGCATATTAAGCCATATATTAGATTACTTCAATCTAATATTGTGTAATCTCTTTTTCTTTAATCTATTTTGAGATGAGATTCTGCTATTAATCAAAATTATTCTAATATATTCATATATACTTGTGTAGCCTATATTTGTTTGACAATGTTCTTATTGAAATAAATTTCCTTCCATAGCTTCCTAATTGATAATATATTATCAGGAAGGCCAAGGAGTAGAAATAATACACTCAACAAGTAGAATCATCTCCGTTAATTTTTTTTTTTTTTATCATTTTGTTGTTTAAAGTTAGGAAATGACTGTGCAGCAGGAGGTTCTTTCTGTCGTTGCTGGGAAACAGTCATTTGTGATTATTTCAAGGTATTGCCACCTGGAGTAGAAAACACCTTTCTGTGCCAAGGTGCCAGATTAGACAGATAACATCGCCTTAAGACCAAACATCTGCTGAAACAATGTAGAGTGGGCTATGAATTGGCTACATTTTTTAACAGCATTTGTTCCAAAATTTCATGTGCCAGTTAGTCCATAAAATATTTACTGAGTCTCTAATATATTCAGAACACTGTAGTAGTCACTGTGGGCAAACAAAAAGTAATAGTTTACAATCTACTTCTCTACAGAGGGCCAGAAATAGTTTTGAACATAAAACAGATGTGACGTTGTCTCAAAGGAATTTACAGAATAGGCACTTCTGAATCAGAAGCTGAATGAAGGAAAGAATTAGAGACTACCTGGTCTAACATCCTACCTTTTGCAACATGTTATCATCTAAGTTTTGCTTGAATAAATTCAATTCTATCTATTATCTATCTATCTATCTATCTATCTATCTATCTATCATCTATCTATGTATCTGTCGATCGATCTGTCTCTATCTAAGAGGCAACCACTTCCTCTTTTGAGGAGTCCCAATTATAAATCATTTACACCATTTTCCTCATTGTGCAACTCATAACACATTTCTTCAAAAATTTCATGATCGCCCCCTTAAAAATGTGCCATTCACCTATTCTCTAAGCTTAGCTCTCTAATTTCTTCATATAATGATATAGCTTTATTTTATTTTCATTTAACTCTCTTTAAGCCACTGCTTGACCTATCCAATACATATTCTGTCCATTTTCAATTACCTCTCTAGCTTTTTTACTTTTATTGAGTCAAAATGAAAGATTTATTAGTCAACAAGGATTAGCTTCTCCCCTTCTCCAACATGTATGTTCTGGATGATAATTATTTACACAAAAAAACCTGGTGGCACACACAAAAGTTTTATTCAGTTCTCACAGGAGGGAATGAGAGCCACTGAAAAGTTTTAAAATAATTTAAAGCCAGATAATCCTTTTGCCATGGCAAAGTTGGGTGGATAGAGTGAAGTTGGGCCTGAAAGAAAAGTACCTGAACTAACAAGATGCAATGACCAAAATTTGACTAAGTTTTAATGGCAGTAATTGTGGCTTGAGGTGCTACATAAAGAAAAGGGCAGAGACAAGAGTGTGCTTGGGTAAGACATAGTTAGGTTAACTAAAAAAAAATTCAATTAATGTAATTCAGGATATTTCCTGCATCTTGGCTTATATATTAAACTAGAGTGCAGGAGGATAGGATAACCTCCCTTCACAATGAGACCAGGAACAGTCTCAAAGAATTAGACAGTTTGCCTAGATGGTGTAAGAGGTTGTTTCTCTCTAACCTGCTATGAAAAACAAAGAACTCCAAGGGTCTTGAAAAATGAAGCATTGTCCAAATGAGCAATTGCTTTCTGATGCAGTTTGTCATTGCCCTGCACAGACATGGTATGCTGATATGGTTTGGGTCTGTGTCCCCACCCAAATCTCATGTTGAAATGTAATCCCCCATATTGCAAGTGGGGCCTGGTGGGAGGTGATTGGATCATGGGACAGATTTTTCCCTTGGTACAAGGTTGTGACAGTGAATGAGTTCTCATGAGATCTGGTTGTTTAAAAGTATGCAGCACCTCCCCAAACTTTCTCTCTTACTCTTGCTCTGGCCATGTGAACTGCCAGCTTCCCTCTTCACTCTTTGCCATAATTCGATTGTAAGTTTCCTGAGGCCTCCACAGAAGCTGAGCATATGCTGCCATGCTTGCTGTACAGCCTGCAGAATTGTGAGCCAATTAAAACTGTTTTCTTTAAAATTTATCCAGTCTCAGGTTTTCTTTATAGCAGTGTGAGAAAGGACTAATACAGTATGCCAAAGGAAAAAAAAATGAGGCTGAGGTTTATAATCTCTGTTCTTCTCTATTGAAATGTTTAACATATTTTAATGTGATTTTTACAGACCTATAGTTTCAGCAAAATTTCAAATTATTTACTTTTATTGCATTGAATTCCATACCTTTGTACTTTAACAATTAAATATGGTGTTTTAAATTCTAAGATTGCACAATTTATTATTTTATTATGAAGTTGTAACGATTAATATGTTTTTCCTATTTTCAGCATGGTTTACCTTTTGGTAAGTTTTATGCAATCTAAGCTAACAAAATAATTTGTCCTTCACGTAATAAAGTCCTAGTTCTCTTTACCACTTTATAGATCAAATCAACCACACTATTGGTGTTAAACCACAGTTTGGGTCATTGAAATTAATAACCTTTGTTAAAAGTTATCATGATGTAGATTTCTAGTTCAGCATAGCTTGATGTATTTTTCTACTTTAAAAACGAATAAAAATAATTTTCATCATAAAAGCTAATTGAGTTTCTTATAGTTTTATTCTACTTAACAGTGACAGGAAAGAACCTCTTGATATACAAAAATACAATGTTTGGATCTGAATCCATATCTGGATGTCTGATACTGCTGTTTTAATTCTTTCTGAATAACATGTGTGCTTTTATTAAAAAAGACAGACACACCCATTTAATCTTTCATATTGGCCACAGTAATAACCTCCTATTAAATATTTCATATTGTACTAATAAAGAACACAAGACATTATGCAAAACTTGGCACAAACTTGTTTCAGGAGAGCATCTGCTTAAAAATAAAACATTTGAGAGCCTGGTATTTAGCACATAGCAGCGCTCCTAAGCATACAAACCAGACAATTTGTGTCTTCAGTTATGTTATTGTGGGCTTCCATAATGATATTCTGCCCTTATCTTTATAGTGAAACTGTGTCTCAGCTGTTGTGTGCTCCTAGAGTGATGTGACAAAGTTTCCCGTAAGCCTGTCCTAAGGCCACTGGTCCAGTGAAAGCTGGTTAATAAATCAATAAAGAGTTTATCTTATGCAGTCTCAGAACATCAAAGTGAAACCAATTTTTAATGTTTATTAAGCACTCTCATAACAGGTCTTACACAATATTTATATTATAGTGAACAGAACTTAAATGGGAAAAATGATTTACTGTATAAATGTGGTTTTTCACTGAAATAAAAATTAATAGCCTCTGAAAAACCACATGTCCATAATGACATCACTTTTACCTGGAGATCCAACTACTATTTGATGATTATTCTTCAGTATTTAGAAACGGCAAAGTTGATCTGAGTGTTTGTTTTAAAAGTTAAAAAACATATAAACATTCTTAAGTAGGCCACAATTGTCTTCTTCTTCTACAAATCCTTTCTCCTTTTTACTGGTGCTCTTTTTTGGAGAAACCATTCACTCTAAGTAAGGTTAGGTTTCACTCACTCTTCTGGTACAATATCCTTCTTCTATCTGTAAAAATATAAAAACAAAGTTAATTTTTTGCTTGAAGATATTGGGGGTGGATACAGTCTAAATATTTAATTTAGTTTTTTTATGAAATTAAGACATCTTATAATAAAGAATACAAACAATATTACATGAAAGAATATAACAAAATGAAATGTATTGGTATAAAGAAAAAAATGTTAAGTATGAAAATAGCCAATACTAGAATATGAATTCACAAAGAAGGTGTGCTGAAATTTTAAAATTTTAAAAATATATGTAATGACTTTAATACATATTGAAGTTGAAACAGATTTCTAGATGATGTGCCCCTGAAAGAAGAGTATAGTTCTTCAGGGATCTCAAAATGGTGGGTAATATATAGCTCCATTTCTTGAAAGTTTAAGATATAGATATAGATATAGATATAAGGTAAAATGTAGGCAAATTTCCTAAAGGAGAGTAATAATTAATAATGAAGTACTGCTTTTATCTTCAATGAGCTTGACTTTAGGACACTGATTCCATTATTATTTTCTCCAGTGTATCCAAAATTACCTAGCAGAGCAGAGTCATGTGATCAGATAGGGCTGAGTTCAAATTAAGCCCTGTTTCTCAGTAAAAGTGAAATTTCAGCTCTCAGACATTCAATTGTCTTACCTGCAAAGAGAAAAAAAATATATTTAGAGAGTAATACCCTTTACAGATTTTTTTTCAAAGCATACTATTTATACAAAAGTAGGTGGTATTCATGTGCTGTGAACTTTATAGTGCTTTACAGATTTCAGCATACTCTTTCTGGCCATCAGCTTAGTCTCATATATTGAAAAATGATGACACCTTATGATATGATATACACACTCAGCATTATTTCCATGTATTTCCATTTAAATATGTAAAAATACATTTATCCACAGGCAAAGGTCAAAATAGGAATAATATTTTAGCAGAATTTTAAAATTTATTAACTCCTTGCACCTTTTGATAAAATGGCTTTCACAGCCTAAATTTCTTGGAAATAGATAACATTGATTTTAATAAGAAGAAAAAGTATTCTGCAATTTTCACCATTTTTTCTTCTACAGAGGAAGTGAATAAAATTAGCAATCTCAACAAAACACTAAACCAGATTAATTAAACCCAATGTTTGCCATTAATGAATATTTGGCTAAGTAAATCATGTGTTTAATAATCCTAGAATTTAAAGAAGTAGATTTCTATTTCAGTATATTTTGAATTAATAACTTTTAATAAAAGTTATCAATTTCAATGGCCCAAAATGAGGTTTAATCCCAAAAGGGTAATGGATTTTATGTATAAAGTGATAAAGAGAATTAGGACCTTATTATGTGAAAGACAATTTTTTGTGTTAGTTTAGATTGGATAAATACTCAATAAAATTATTGTGAACCTAAAGGCTAAGAAAAAAATTAATTAGGATTATTCCTATAACACTCTATTCTAGGAATTAGGTTCTTGTAAATAATCAAAGATCAGTTCACAGATAAAAATAATATTATGGTCCGAAGGAAGAAGGGGAAAGAAAAAAAACATAACAAATGACTATGTGTTGTAGGTGCTAGAGAATGAGAAGTATTTCCCAAGGCTGAGAACTTTGAGGCCTGAGGATAGATGTAAAAAAAAAATAAATTAAGATATATCCTGGTCAACTGCTCTTTTAAATGGGTCCAGGTAATGACAAATATATTATTTATTTCTGGGCTAGGGGGAATGAGCTAAATTAAATCTAACAAGGAGGAAAAAATAAATAAAAAATAAACAGATATCAAAAACAAAACAAAAAGAAATTCCAGAAAAAAACAAGTGAAAGCAAACCTCTTAAAATTCTAGGTAGACAATCAACAATAAGAAATAATTTGGATCCATCCCTTAAAGACTAGGAAAGCTATTAGGTTGGTGCAAAAGAAATTGCAGTTTCTGCAGAAGGTAATGGTGAAAACCGCAATTACTTTTGCACTAACCTAATATATTTAATAGTACATCATTAGGTTTGAAGATAATACCATAAAGAGATTGAATAGACCAGCATAGTTTAATTCAAACAATAGCAGAATAGCAGAAGAGTTTCAATATGACAGTGAAATTGGTGGTGCTACAAGTTATTATCTATAAGGAAAGGGACATGCCATACAATACTATGAAATTACTTAAGTAAGAGAATATCCAAATAAGTGAGGCCCATTAAGTGATGCTAGGCAAGAAAACATATACAGATGAAGTTCAAGCAGGTAGAGGTATTAAACCAATCAAAAGTTACATTCTAGGTGACAGTACATAGGCCAACATAAGCGGTGAGCTGGGATGATAAATACTTCTCTGCAGACCCGCAAAGTATTGGCTTTGTATGGCTCCCTATAAAGAAATCATACAAAACAGAACCAAAAGCAGATATTATAAGATAAAATGTCTAGTTCTAAAAGCAAAGACAAAGGAAAAGGAATACTGACCCTCTGAAACTGGTAGTCTAGCACACAATGGAACAGGAAATGGGCTAACATCTAAAGTAGCTAATTATTATTTTTTAATTTGCCCAAGCCAATCTTAAAGAAGAAAGGAAACAACATAGAAAAATGAAAAACCCTGCTGAAGAAAAACATTTAATAAAAAAAAAAATTCCTGCTGTCATTGAAGTAACACAAATCCCTCAGGGCTGAAACATTGAAATCTCTGTAAAGGTATGAGTTGGGAGTAGCCACACTACAGAGGTATTGCTCTGCCTTAGACACCAGGTTGTGTAGGCATCAATGCTCAAAGCAGCCTCAGATTAGGGCAGAAATCTTTAAGGAATGAATCTTCACCTGAGGTGAATTAGGGCTAGAATAAATCCTACTGGATGTGAGATTTCTAGGACAAAAATTTACAGTGATAGGCACTATAAAAGACTCAAGGATTTGGCTGAAAACCAGAAAATTCATAGAGACTAGGAAAAAAATATGGGGCTGTGAATGAAAACATCTCATTTATACACAGTTTGTGGATTTGTAAATTGGTATAGACATAAAAATATTTTGGAAGTTCCTCAAGAACTAAAAATAGAACTACCATATGATCTGACAATCCCACTACTGGATACATATATATCTAATGCAAGTTAAATTTGTGTCTTAAAAAGATATCTTCACTCCCATGTTCATTGCAGCATTGATCATCATAGTCAAGAAATAGTATCAAGTGTCCATGGATAAAGAAAATGTGAGACATATACACACATACAGGCAAACACACACACACACACACACACACACACACACACAGAAGAAAATTATTCCACCTTAGAAAGGATGAAATCCTGCCATTTGTAAAAACATGGATGAGCCTAGAGAACATTATGCTATTTGAAATAAGCCAGACACAGAAAGACAAATACTGTGTGATCTTACTTATATGTGGAATCTAAAAAAGTTGAATGCATAGAAACAGTATAGAATGATGGTTGTCAGGAGCTGGGAAGTGGGAGAAATGGGGAGATTTTGGTTGTACAAACTGAAAGTACAAACTTTCAGTTATATGATTAAACATTCTGGAAACCTAATGTACAGCATGGTGACTATAGTTAATAATACTGTATTGTGTATTTGAAATTTGCCAAGAGAATGGATATTCAGTGTTCTCATCACAAAAAAAAGCGTAACTGTGTAATGTGATTGATATATTTATTAGTTTCATTGGGGGAATCATTTCACTATATGTATACAAAACATCACATTTTACATTTAAACATATACAATGCTTATTTGTTGATCACATCTCAATGAGGCTTCAAAACATTTGAAGAGTGACTATTTTAATTGAAGGTTGACAATTGACATTAGATCATGACTGTATTACCATTTACAAAGAAAATTCTCGAGAGCAAAAGTAAATTAAAAGTGGGTTTGATACTAAAAGAAGAAAGCCTCCAGAAAGCCCTATGGTGGAGTGTCAGTACAATTATCTAGTTATGTATTTATTCAATTTGCTTTTTTGGGAAAATTTGTCTTGACTGTTTCTGAGAAGGCAGTGTGATCACTGGATCACCACTCCATCACCTCCACTTCAATATGACACAAGTGGTGTCACCCTAAACTTATTTAGAGATTTCTCCCAACTGAGTTTAAATGTGTCAGTTGTGGATTCTGAAAAACTGGTTTAGACTCACTAGCATCCTGGTGACACTGAAAGTATTGACTCATTCAATCAGAATTTGCTGAAGTTTTAATAACCATTTATTTATTAATTCATTCAATGAATGAGAATTGAGTGGCTGCTATTTGTCAACTCTAGGCACTAGGGATTAAAACATTTCAAGCCTTATAAAGCATACATTCAAATGTGTGAAACAAACAAATGCTTCCTTTTGTGTGTGAGAAGCTGAGGAAAAATAGAGGACAAGATTTTTGCAGGTGAGGACCTAGTCAGGGAATTGAGAGGACAGATCTTTCATATAAATATTGAAATCAATAAAGCTGATCAACAGTCTGGGTCAAGAGTAGTGTTAGGGTAAGTGACAGTGATTCTGATGCTGGAATCTCCATGGAATGAGGGAGAGTGCCCCAAAAGTTGAGAGAGGGCTGCAGCAACCTAATGTTCAGAACCAATGTTTTTATAGTTGGGGAAGGGAGATTAATCCAGAAACAGTGGTAGAAAGCAAGGGAGCATTGTATTCTATCTCCAGACCCAGGGGTTCTGAAGAATGAGGGGAAAAAAACACCTACTGAAAGACCCACAAAGAAGTAGAAAAAAAAACAGATTGCAGTTAAAAGAAGAACGTCAAAGAAGAGGCTGAGAATAGACGGGTATTTACTGATGACTAACCCTGCATTCCTGAGGGCAAATTGGAAGAGTTTCAGAAAATGGGAAGCATGTGTTTTGTGACATGACTGTTTCTGATGTAAAGAGTGTCAGAGGATTAGAGTCTGTGCGATAAGAAACGACCTGGGAGACCCCTGTATCTTGTGGTGATTTACATAACTTAGAAGGGGCATGGCATGATGGAGTCTTAATGCATACAGTGATCGTGAAACTGTAATTCTGGTTTTCCACTTAGCCTTACCACAGGAAGCTTGCAGAGAGTGGACACTCTTAACCTCTGTTAATATAATCCTATGTGTAGCCTATTATAAAAGTTTGGTAAGTTATATTTGACGTAAAAAGGAAATTTGGGGCCTAGGGTGAACTGTGGTCCTGAAGTTAATTACTGTTTTTTTTGTTTTTTTTTTCAGCTGCATTTCGGAGTCTTCTTCAGCAAAAGGTGAGCATTCCACCAATTTTCTCAAGAAAAGATCCGAAAGAGCAGGAGTTGAGATATTAGGAGTCTTTACAAGAAGGAAATAGCACTACTTTAGGCTGGTGACAAAGTAATTGCAGTAATGGCAAAAACCACAATAACTTTTACACCAACCTAATACTATCTCCTTCCTGAAAAGCAGCACCCACCAGCTTAGAAATTAAGCTCAATGGATTAAGAAGACAATATCATAAAATCTAAAGGGAAGGGAAAAATTAGTTTAGTTAGATTTATTGACTCAAATGTCATTCTCCTCTCGCAACACCTTCACTGACACAGCCAGAAACAATAGTTTATCAGCCATCTAGGCATCCCTCAATCCAGTCAAGTTGATGCCTAATATTAACCATTATACCCATGAACCAAACTGGGTTCAAATCCCATATTGGCCATGAGTTAGCTGGGCAACCTTGGGCAATTTTCTTAATCTCTTTACTCTTCAGTTTTTTCATCTTAAAAAATACAGAAATAATGATATTATTTACTTTAGAGGGTTGTTGTGAGGATTGAGTTGAAAACATGTCACATGCTCAGAAAAATGCCTGACACATAAATTAACCAAATTGAAAGTACTACTATCATCATGATTTTTCTTGCTGATTTTACCATAAGTTTCTTTATATATTCATGTACTGTATTTCTCTTAGTTTATACAAGGGAATTTTTGCTGTTTGGGGTTTTAGCACTTTTTGCTAAGACAAACTTTATCATCCTGCTAAGATATCTTTAACATTAATACATTAATTAACTCAGAAATTTTTTAAGTTTCTCTTTTGTCTAATTTATAAGACAGTGTCTACCTTCACGGATCTTATCATCAAGCAAGAATGATGGCTAGTAATTTGCAAGCTGTTGCAGACACAAATTTGAATAACATAGATTATAAGGTAGATGCAGAAGTGAAAAGTTTAGTTAGAAGTCAAATGTCTGGAATCTTCTTTTTTCATTTTCACTCTTTTTAGAACAAATTTCAAAAGTCATTATTACCTAAATATTTTATGCAAAAAATTATTAAATATGATCACTTTAAACTTAGATTTTGATGAAATTCTCATTATTCAGCTTAACAAGGATGTACTCTACTAAAAATACTATTTTCCTTTCATCTTTTCTTTGATTCCAAAATTGTCACTGGTCAGCAAACATGTGTTGAATGAATAAATGGTTATTTCACTTGTCTTATTAGCATTGTGGAGCCTATATTGAAAACAGTAATTAACTTAATTCACAGTGTTACAGTGAATCTAACTAATCCAATTTTTCCCATTGCAATTATAGGCCCCAGAGTGCACAGGACACTCCTATGGTATGGCCTATATTCTGAAGAACAAACTGTTCGTTTTTTTTTTCCTTTACCATTCCAGTAGAGACAAAGAACTTAGAAGTGGGTCTGTGGGGGACCATGTAACACTCATCTGAAGTGGTCATTGTGTGAAGCACACATACAATTTATCTTTACTTGCAAAAGTATCTACTACATTTACAGTATTATAATGGAATATTAAAGGACATACTTTAGTAGCACCATACTATTTATTTTTGTATAATTAGGATTACATGGAAATCTTATAATGCACATGTCATATCTTTTCTTAGAAAATCCTACTGTCATTCTAAAGAATTTTTTTTAATATTTGAAAAAGCATCAAGTGAAAGAAATTGTGAATGTAAAAAATTAATGAAGCTAAGTGCAATGAGGGCTACTGGTATGGGAGTTGAAGTTAGTGACCACGTGACATCTATGCAAGTGATGCAAGAACTCAGATTTTACTCAGCTATCTGTGGACTGAGCTAGCTATTTCTTAGACTTCATGACTTCTGTAAAGGATGTGATATCTTCAGATTTGACTCAGAATGGATACTGGAAAACAGTTCTCAGGATGGCCTTGGACCTACCTAGTTCTCCCTCTTACCTCACTTGCAGTTCTCAAGGGCAGAGTATGTGCTGGTAAGGCAATATCCTGAGATAAGGAAGGACGGACAAGGACATCCTGGGCTCTGTTTCAGTCTCTCCTAGGAAAGGATGTCCTTCAGTGCTTTAGACCAGAGAGTCTTGCCACATTGGGGTGCAAAACCAAGAGCAAGCTGCTTTCCTGGCTCCCTTAGCTGTGGCACAAGTGGGGTACGAGCAGATGAGACCCCATCCGCCCCAGGCAGCTTTCCTGAGCATTGGACCAGCTCATCATGAATCCTAGACTTCTGTTGTCCTTTGATGTTTGTATGTAAGTCATAAATCCCCCTCATTTAACTTGTGTATGTGTGAGTGTCTTGTCTCACAGAATTCATGCAAGTAGTAGAAATTGCAGCCCAAGATGTAGTGGGCTAAAGTGGTAACTGGTGCACAGGGAATCTGTTTTGCAGACACTGATGGCCAAACTCTTTCCCCGTCTAAAACGTCTTAGGTGGAAAGATATTCAGCAACCATAGCAGAAGTGAGAGAGAGAGACAAAGAAGTGTCAAAAAATGAACAACAGAAAGAGAAGCCAATATTCTCTAAAGACTGCAGACATTTGTAGAGGCTAACCTGAAGATAAAAAAGCAAAACCAAAACAAATATCACTTCTCTTTAGAAATACCATAGATGAAGAGAGAATTTAACATGTAAATTTTAATTAGTTGGAAACTGTCTGAACATTCCTAAAACTTGATATAAAAGCCCAGACACAAGTAGCTGGCTCTTCTGATACAGCCTTTGTGGGGTGAGTGGGACAGGGGAAATTGAAGAAAAATAGAAATGTCTAGAACCATGATTAAGAAAATATTCAAATTAAGGACTGTTTGTATATTTCAATTGATTATGCTATAACAACTATTGCAATAAATAATTCAGAGTTATAACTACATGCATTTTCATAAAGGTCACAAACATGTCACTTAACAATAAAATTTTTGTGTATGATCTATACATAATACTTTAAAAGACTTCAACAACAAAAGAAGATCTGACATTTTATTCCAAATGAAATACTTATTTGTGTTTTGTTTTCTATTTGTTGAAGAAAGCTAAAACCTGCATTTTGTATCCAATTCTATCATTGTTATTCAAAACATACACAGAAGTTAGTTATTATAAAATAGAGAAGGGAGCCTTATCAAAAGGTTTTAATGATTTTATTAATAAAATTAATTGGTACTGCTATATGTGACTTAGATAATAGCTTCTTGGATAATTATTCTTTTATAACTTTATATAAATTATTTTATTTATATATTTTATATATTATTTTTATTTTATAAATAATAAATATTGACCAATATATTATTTAATATATTTAAATAATATATAATATTTATATATTATTTATATTTATTTAAACAATTATTATGGATAATTATTCTTTTATGCCTTTATATACCAAGGTCTTTATACCTTTATGTACCAAGGTCTACCTATGTACTTTAGATAGTCAATAGTTTCTTGGATAATTATTCTTTTATACTTTTACATAAATTATTTTATTTATATATTTTACATATTATTTATATTTTATGAATAATAAATATTCAATAATATACTATTTAAGATATTTATATAATATATATTATTTATTACATTTAAATAATGTATATATTATTTATATTCATATAAATATAATTATGGATAATTATTCCTTTATACCTTTATATACCAATGTCTATTCCAGGGGATGTGGCTGAGTAAAAGACATCCACAGAAAAAAAATAATTTATTTTATATACATTACATATTATTTCATACACATTCTATACAGTATATCAAAGCTACTCGAATGAATGCTTAAAAATTGTTCTAATATATCATTTATACAACACTATGAATATTGACTTGAACTAAGAAATACTTCTATAACCACAATTTCTTTTTTCCTCTAAATTTTAAATATTCTTCACTCATAAAATATATTATTTACTTTTATTATTTACTGGAGTAGATTGGATATTGATCTCAATTCTTCACTCCTCATATCTGTGCCATCTCTTCATCATGGGAAAAGTGTATTTTCCCACCCTTTGACTTTGGGCTTGGCTACGTGACCTGTTTTGATAATTGAATGTTAACGGACATGATGTGAACAGATATTTGAATAGAGACTAGATGGTGTAACTTGGCTTCTTGAACTCCAGGCATCTAGTACATATACCCACGAAGCAGAAAAGAGTTTACCAAATGTGGAGTATACCCCCAAGTCTTTTTGGCTTAAGGGAAACTAATTACTGAGGTTACAGTCAGCCATCAGCACAGCAGACTAAACTATATGCATTTATTCCTAAAGTAAATTCATAATTTTTAGAATCACTTCAGAAGTAGTTAGAGTCTCTAACCCTTTGTGGCACTGCATATTCCTGCTTCGAATGAATAGATTTAAAATAAATAATCACAGCTTCACAGTGATTGATTATAAATATGCGGAAATAGAACTTGAGTAACTTTACTTCTGTCGTTTTAAATGATGTCTCAGAGCTTGTATTTGAGAAGAAAATTTTTAACAATTAAAATGCAAATTTGGGAGGAATAAATTTTTTGCTTTGAAAATGCAAATTTTAGATCTACTATGAAATATTTTATTGAATTTGAATGATATCTTTAAAATTTTAGGTACATTATTCTTTTAAAAATTTTGTTTAAAACCAAAGGCAGATAAATAGAATAATGACATTACTGGTTAATAATCATCTCATGATTATTTTTAAAAATTATTTGATAATTTAAGGGAAAAAAGGCATTAATAAAGAATCTGTTGAGGATGTCAAACATAGCAATTAGGTTCCCAAGGAAAAGATGTCTTTACATAGAGTTCCTTCAATCAGGGGTGCAAAATAAGGCAGAAGTGTTGACCCAACCATAGCTGGAGCAATCTGAGCCAAATCACAGCTTGAAGCTGAAGGACAGTTAATTGACACACTAGTGAACGTAAGAATAAAAGCTTACTGTTACAGGCCGTGAGTGTTGTGGCTGTGCGTCATTTAGAATTATTGCGGCAATAGTATACTGAGACACGTACTGTCTTTTGAGACTTTCAGTTATTTACTGCTCAAATTGTTTTATCCACCATTTCACCTTACACAATGTCTCAGTCACAGAAAGGTCGCGGTGATTATCTGTTGATTGATTGATACACAGCTTTAGACTCAAGGAATTTACAATCACACTGAAGAGGAAAAAAACCTACCTAAAAAGTTGTAACAATGTAGGACGTTATATGATTGTGCAAGTACTATGCACATGATGAATCCTAGAGGAGTTTGGAAGAGGAAAGAAGACAGTTTTATTGGTGACGTGGGAGGCATAAAATATAGTGGAAGTGGTAAAGTCTGTTGAAAGTCATATTTTGGGTTGTATTGAAAGAACTTATTGAATTAATCATGTGTAGTGAATGAGAGATAATAAAGTGCATAACAAGGGCATAATTGAGCATGACATTTTCAGGAATAAGTGTGTAAGGGAAAGGCTATCTTTGGAAAAGCCTGTATCAGATTCAAGTCTCCCCCCTTGCCCACATGTATAATTAAAGGGACATTACTTAACATTTCAGTGCCTATATTTTCTTCTCTGTGGGCTAAATAATACATTATTAGTAGGGTTATTTTGAGGATCAGGTGTGGTTTATTACAAACTGACAAACATATTGTATACAGTATATATATATATATATATAGGTGTATATATATGTGTGTGTATATATACATATATATACACCATTCACTTAATTTTTTTCATTTCCATAAACTTTTTTTTTCTTTTTTGTTTCCTTTTCCAAGCTCAAGACATACCCACATTTAGAATATTTGGCTTAAGTTTGAAATGATATAACTCAGAGAAATAGAGCCACAAAACAGGTGGATCTGTAATTGGAATAAAATCCCGGTATCCTTTTGTTAAATCTGGTGAATTTAGCAAAAGACTTTCAGCTAAATGGTCATATGAATAGAGCTAGAGTCCATGCCTTTCTAGGTATTCTTCAGTGTGAATGAATCAGGATGCATAATTATTGGCAAAAAATGAGAAAGTCCTCTGTGATTTGTAAATATTGCTTCTTCAGTAGCTCAGCAGTCTAAAATACAACGGAGCAAAGGCCATACTAGAGAGTTAATAAATTAGTTAACAGATGTGAGTACATGCACCCTCACGTGCATGCACACACACACACACCTCTTATAGGATCATTTGCCTCCAGGCACACACACACTGCATCTTATTACAAGCCTTTCTGAATTTTAAAGAATTAGTCCTGAGATACACAGGTTCAGTGTTGCACTAAAAAAGATCCTGTTATATATTCTTTTGTGATGGACAAACTTATTACACGATTCCTAGGTCAAGAACAAACGCCTTGGTGGAAGATGCTCTCTGTTCTCTTATTTTTATTGCTCTGAGTGTTCTTGTCTTTGGCATCTCTATAAAATATTTTATTTATAAAATCCTTTATAATAAAAATAATTTTCAAAAGAGCAAAGTACTTGTGTCTGACAGAAGCATTAATTTTGTTTGGAGGATCCTCAATTCAGAAATAATGGTGTTAATTAACACAGTTCAAAAGGTAAAAGCATGGACATAATTATGAATGCATTACATGAAACTAAAAGATAGCTAATAAAAATCATTTGATTTAGATTATTTATCACATTTTTAAGGCCTTCACCTCCTTTTGTGTTGGCAGAATCAGAAAATGTCAATTTGAGACCCACTGGAAACTTCAGTGGGCCAATGGGGATGAAGAAGCCAAAGAAAAAAGGATTGGGGGAGGGTGTTAACTTTGAGTAAGCTGTAGAGTGTCCCCTCTCAGAGTTACAATCATCAGTGCACTCTAAGTTTTCAAGGGGAAATAGCAACTTAAAGTTAATCAAATTAACCTTAATAGCAAATAGGCTCAGAAACATTATTGGGCAGAACAGCAGCATACATTCAGCTACTGAGCAATATTCAGTTAAATGCAGAATTACCATCTTTTCAGATTATGAAATAATATTCCTTTTCTACTGGGAAGCTGGAAAAAAATAGAAAAAGTGTAGGCATCTCATAGGAAGGTGAAATTAAGGATTTTTTAAGCCAAGATGTCCTGTGTTTTAATACCTCAGAATCATCTCTGTGACCCCAGTAAAGAAGGCTAAGTTTGAGGTTACAGTTTCATTTTCAACAGGGAATTATAGTTTGAATTAGACAAAAAACATAGTAAACATAGTGGGGAAAAAAACAAAGCCTAAAGCATAACGTACATACACTACCAGGGCTTGCCTGAGTCAACACTGGATACTTCAGTGGACACAAATTCCAGGCTGCAACCATTCAGAGAGTGGAGGCTTGTAATATACAAATGGGATTGTTTCTATATTGGCCCAAATGAACACATACATGAGAGGATGAGTAAGTCTGTAGAAAAAAAAATATTGGATAAAAACTAAATGCTACTATCAATATCATGTGGGATTTTGGGTCGTCTGAAAAACTAAAACAAAAGCATCAAATAAAATAAAAATTATAACAGAAAAACTACTTGCAGAAAACAATACATTTATTATATTTTACTTCTGTTTTACTGGAGGAAGGAATTATATTCTCAATGTTAAAATGCTTTTTTAAATGTATTCAGTCTTTGCTTCTTTATTTAAGAATGTTATGAATAAACATTTACATCTTGTCTCAAGGACTTAACTATCATATAGGAATGCTATCTGAGCCTACTTAGTGCTTTCCAGGGTCTCTCCATGTCTACCGGTGAGTTTGAAGGCAGTAATAAGCCTCAATGCTACATTCTAACTCCCTGAAAAAGTTTTTTGTTGTTTTTGCTTTTTGTTTTGCTGTTTGCTTGTTTTCTAGACTCTACCTTCTTCTGTATCCTCTGAATCTAATTTGTTCTGTTCTTCTATCTTCATTTTTTTTCCCTGCTGCTTGGTTTTCATTTTTTTCTCCTTAGATGCAACTTCACTTGAATTATTTACCTGACTCTTAATTTGTCTGATTGTGTCTTTGGGCTTTGATAATATACAAACTGAGGACTTCTGAAATCTTGCCCCATTGCCAGACCCAGGGTCTTCAATCCCCCATCCTCACATATGATCATTTGCCTCCAAGCACTCATTTGTCTAGAAGGGAAGTTTAGACATAAAACTCACCCTATTTAGGAAGAATTAGACAAAAATGATTGAGGATATATATTGATTTTATTTTTTTGAAGACTTCAAAATCAATTAAGGAAACTAAAGCAAAAAGTTTTCTAAGTTACTATACTAGGCAGAAAGCTTTCTAACATCAAGAATTTTGCTTGTCCATCAGCCTCTGAAACAAAGCCCAGCACATAGGTACACATAAGGCAGAGTTTACTGGGTACTGTAGCTGACTTATCTCCTGACTTACTGACTGACATTATGAATGAAAGAAACCAAATACCTTCTGAGGTATCTTAGACAATATATATGAAGTATTGAGGCCAGAGTGAGTGATAAGCATAACAGTTTATTGACAACAATATATACCTCATTAAAGGTAAACTTCTCAATATGACTATATTTAGAGATAGAATATTTAAAGAGTCAGTTAAGGTTATGTGAAGTCATAGCGGGGAGACCCCAATGCAGTATGACTGGCGTCCTTAGAAGAAAAAGAAAGGACACCATGAATGTGCACAGAGAGAAAAGGATAAGTAAAGAAAACAGTAAGAAGGCCATCTCCAAGCCAAAGAGAGAGACCTCAGGAGAGAACAAACCTGCTGACACTTTGATCTTAAATGTCTAGTCTCCAGGACTGTGAGAAAATAAACATATTTTTTATGCCACCTGGCTTGTGGTATGTTGTTGTTATCGTAGCTTTAGCAAACTAAGACACATAGTTATAAAGCATTTTTATTACATGATAATCTGTGTTTAAGAAAATGTTGGCCAGGCACAGTGGCTCACGCCTGTAATCCCAGCACTTTGGGAGGCCAAGGCAGGTGGATCACCTGAGGTCAGGAGTTCGAGACCAGGCTGACCAACATGGAGAGACCCCATCTCTACTAAAAATACGAAATTAGCCAGGCATGTTGACAAATGCCTGTAATCCCAGCTACCTGGGAGGCTGAGGCAGGAGAATCACTTGAACCTGGGTTGTGGAGGTTGCCGTGAGCAGAGATCACATCACTGCACTCTAGCCTGGGCAACAAGAGTGAAACTCCATCTCAAAAAAAAAAAAAAAAAGAAAAGAAAATTCTATGTTCTTCTAAAGGATATCTGGAAGTTGTCCTAGTGACAAGTTGTTTCATTGTGTTCTTTGAAATATTTTTCTTTTAATAAGAACTTATTTTTTCTCATATGTTAACTTTTGTTAGGGATTAGGGCTTAAACATCTGAGTTTTGGGGGACACAGTTGAGTTCATAACAATGTGCACTGTTTCATACCTATAGTTTTAAAATAAAAATTTAAAAACCTATTATTTATACCCCTTAATCTTTCTCACAATTTGAAAAACGCTTGTGCAGATCAATTAACTGATGATATACTATATAGTCTTGTATTAGCTCTTGTTTTTTCTTTCATTCTTTTAGTAATGGATTGTAGTTAAGTCACAAATTGTTTTTAACTTTTCAAACACATTGACTTCACTTTCTGTAATATCTCTAGCCAGCAGATTTAATAAAAATAGTGTTATTGACGTGTTTAGATACATTTTTGTGGAATTAAAAAAATCTTTTTCATTTCCAATTGCCATATATTTATGCAAATCAGTCATCATAAATAAATAAATCAGTGGAGCAAAAATTAAAAATAAAAATAAAATGTAAATTTCTCCACTGAAGACATGTGAAATTCAACTCTAACTATTGAACTTTGACTACACTTTACCCTAATTCTCTCCAACATATATATTTCTTGTGGCAATCAACTTCCACAGGCATCTGAAGAATTACTGAAAACACATATCAATCTATGTCTTCTGGTATCACCTAAGTTTTGACTCTGCATTTCTTATAGAAAGTTTCATTTTAACATTTAGCATTTTGAAAACTGGTTTCTAGTCATTGATACTGCTGAGTTTTTCAATCTGTTTTCCTTTCTGGAATTCTATCCATGGCATAAGCAACCTTAATTTATTACTGACATCATCATTTATTACAAGCATTCATCCTAGCAATCCATTGTCTTTTAATGTCCTTTCTTTTTACTTATTTATTTTGATGTCCTGCCCAGCTCTGTGTTTGCCTTGCATTCCCAATTTGTTTTTCAGCCAAGTGGCTAGTGCCAAGTGATCAACTATCATCATCCATCACCATCAGCAAGCTGCACACTATTCATTGCATTTCAATGGATGGAACACTTCGGTTTCACATCCCCAATGCCTTTGGCCTCTCTGCTGGTAAGTCTTCTACTCTAATATTTTAGAGGCACCCAAAACATTGAATGTTTGAATATTCGGCTTCACAAGTAAACACACAAGGATGCAGCAGGAAAAAATTACCTCTAACTGCATCTCTTCTTCCCCTTTTGGTGTATGAGTGCAGTGATGGCCTTTAAGTTCTTTGTCCTTCAGTAGGGAATCACCAACATTGTACTGATGCTAATTTTCTTATTGTTGAAAATATTGCTTTTTGACAAATGTGCAAAGTTGTAAATCTTTTAGGTGAAAGGAACTTTGGAGTCTAATTAATTACTGTGTTTATTTATAAACAACAGTTATTTCAAATAGCTGAATCCCAAGTTATTCTCACAATGAGAATATTTTGCATCTAGAATACAGTTCAGATTGCAAAATAAGCATTAATTATTTTAAACATAGTAATTTTTGTTCTATTCTATTTTTGTTATAAAAAGCTGGATATATATTCACTATTACACTTCCCTTTGACAAGGGCAAATTCAGAAAGAAAAAAGAAGCAGATGTTTTAATGTGGTAAGCTGGAACGCTTACAAATAAAAGCATATTAAGCTCAATAAAACATTTAATTTTAATTGCCAAAGGTTATCATATTATCTTTACTTTCTTATAATTTCATATGACAAACTAAGTTTAAATCTGAATTTAAACATGTTTTCCAGATGCTCCTTAGGCTTCCTTATGCATACCCTCAATCATAGGGTAAGTACATAAATTATTGTACAATCCAGAACACTTTAGATACTGGAAAGGTACTAAAAACAATAAAACTTGTATATATTTTTGAAATATTGATTGCTTGATTGGTTTATTGAATTGCTAAGCTATGAAATAATTCTATGTAAAAATCAAATTTCATTCTGTCATTTGTGACTACATGTGTGAGCCTGGAGGATACTATGCTAAGTGAAATAAGCTAGGCACAGAAAGATAAATACTGTATGATCTCAGTTATATGAGGAATCTAAAAATATTTAACTCAAAGAAGTAGAAAGTACAATGGTGGTTATCAGAGTCTGGGTGGGGAAGGTACATCTTAAATTGACACATCTTGGTAGATCATAATATTTTTAATTGAAACAATATTATTTATCTAGGAGCTAACATGACTGATAAGTTCAGAGCAAACTAAATAACATTGAGGATTTTCTAAAGTCTAATTTACTTCAAATAAAAATATTTAAACATTTTATCTAAAATATTTAAGTAGATGTTTATGTATACTATCACAATTTAGAGTACATTTCTTTGATAAATATTTTTACGAATAAAAGTCTCCAAAATGTTGCCTTTATGACACATTTAATATTACACCAAATTTATGCCTAGATTAGATACTGGAAAAATCAGATACCTAAATTTGGTATAACATTAAATGTATCAAAAAGACAACTTTTTGTGATTTAGGCCAAATCAGGCCTTCTTAATTTATTACATTTTGGTAGAGAATATAAATATAACTGAATATATGTGCTCTATCAAAATATTCTAGCCTCAATTTGAAATTTTTCATAAAGCATTTATAGGCCAGGTGCAATGGCTCATGCCTATAATATCAACACTTTAAGAGGCTAAGGCAGGAGGATCACTTGAGAACAGAGATCAAGATCAGTCTGGGCAACACAGCAAGACTCCATGTCTCTTAAATTAAGAAAAAAAAAAGAAAGCATTTCTAGAACTGCATGATTTAATAGTTGAAATTTGAGCATTCCTAATTTTATTTGTTGGGTTCTCTTAATTTTGTAGGGATATGATGAAATTTTTTATTTCTAAGCTTTGTCTCTGTTATTTTCTAAAACTTTTAACAGCTACAATTTTGATATTCATTAGTTCAAATATTTTGATTAAATATTTTAAACTTAGTTTGAACCAAATACACCTACAATTTAGATAAGAAATTTACAAGAAGTGTCAGTATCTCACTGAAGTTTGATTTATCAAGGTTAATTTTTTTGGAGAGTAAACATTTCTAAAATTGAATTTATGATAATCAGTAAACAGAGAAAGCACAGGATGCCACGCTGAAGTCTATTTAGTTTGAAAAATCAGCTGTTCACAAAAACATTATAGTTTAGGCACACTATGTAATAAAAAGTATGCAAAGTTTTACATTTTATTTCGCTGCTAGTCACAGCTTATTTTGATGTAGTTATAAATTATGTCTCCACAATAAGTTCCAAGTATATTTCTAATCCATTAGTTTTTTAATTTAGTAAAAGCATTTTAAAATAATACTGTGCTCCATCAAAATTTTTATTCCTGTTAACACTGCAAAATCAGATGGATATATTTCCAACGTTGAAAGTTTAACTGAATTTGCAAAAGCATCACAATAACATGTAATATTTTACCTTTCATGAATTGAACCTCTAGAGCTATACTTTGAGGTTATAAACTGGATAAAGGTAAATGATCAAACCATTATTGGTATTCACTAGATTTCCATTTCAAGGCTTTGAAGAACTAATGTAAAACTGGTATCATTTAAAACTTTGTGAAGTTTTCTTTATTTGCTAATGGAGTCAGTGAATTAACCATTACTATTTAATTTGGAATAAAAATTTCAGTAAAATTAATTTAGAAGAACCATCTTATGATCTAAACAAAAGGTATTTATTTACCAAATGATATAAAAATACAGTTTTGCTGCGGCCCAATTAAATAGCTGTCCCAGATACAGTTTTAATAAAACAATATCACTTTAGAATAAATGCTGATATTTTTCATTGGATTTATGCCTTCTAATTTTCATATATTCAATGATATATCCAAACCTCATGATATAGACCAATGTTTAAAAAAATGTAATTTTTACATTCATCAGCTGTCTTAAGAAATAGAGACTCAGCACTTTCACCTTTTAGTCCTTTGTTTATGAAAAGGTTCATAAGTAAATGATTAATGGTTAAAAAGAGATTACCTTTGGTTTCAGCTCCAGCAGGTAAGGAACTTGGAAGTCATCACTCTGTTCTTTAGAAGAAACATTAGGACAACCTGTAAATGAGTGCTCATCAGAAAACTATAGTTGCAGGGCAAATCACCACAGCAAATCCAGGAGTCTGGTTAATCCATAGAGACACAAGTGAGACCTGTTTATGTGGAGCAGAAGCCACTGAAGCCATAACTGGTAGAAACAATTCAATAGTTGACTATTTTAATAAGTTGCTGGGGAATAATGCTAATAAACTAGTGTACTAGTCTGTTCTCACACTGCTATAAAAAAATACCTGAGACTGGGTAATTTGTAAAAACAAGAGTTTTAATTGACTCACAGTTCTGCATGGCTGGGGAGGCTTCAGGAAACTTACAGTCATGGTGGAAGGCGAAGCAGGCACATCTTACATGGTGGCAGATGAGAGAGAGCGTGTGAGGGAGCTCTGGGAAAACTACCATTTATAAAACCATCAGATATCCTGAGAATTCACTCACTATCATGAGAATAACATGGGGAAAACGCCCCCATAATCCAATTACTTCCCTCCCTCAACACATGGGGATTACAGTTCCCTCCCTGGATGTGTGGGAATTATAATTTGAGATGAGATTTGGGTGGGAACACAAAGACAACCCATATCAACTAGCATGAGTGTTGTTGCATGTATTTCCTTGTTTTGTCCTCTGAGAAGACTTAGAAACAATGAACTTGCAAAGCAACAAGCATATCTGGCATCTGTATTTTGGATTCTCCTACCATTTTCCAGTATAAGGAATCAGAGCTTCTTTGAGAATGTCTGATTAAATTACTGGGCTAGGAAATATATAGAATAAGTCTGAAGCATCTTATGGTATCAGAAAGTAAGAAAACATTCTAAATTAAATGCAACGGTGGAGATACGTCACAGGAATAAAAAGAGCTTCCAATGGCAAAGATACAACAATTTGAGTAACTAAATAAATAATGTAGTGTTGAATTATAACCCAGTGTATAAACAGAATATGCATGAGGTCATAAGTATATAAATAAATGATTGAATAACTAAATGGGGGGGATAGACAAATATCTAATATAGGAGAATTCCCAAACATGATGTAGATACCCTGTCCACAAGGTGATGGAACATAACTTTTCACTCCTTAAGTGTGGGCTGTGCATAGTTGCTTCCTTTCAAAGATGATGATATGAAAAGGGTGAAAGAAGAGACACTATGCAGTAGAAAGACCTGACATGAGCTATATCATGATCACAATTAACATCAACAGAAATGTCATGTTGACAGTATGTACTCTTGATATGTTATAAAAATGCCAATTTACTCTGTAATCTTTCTCACATGAACTCATAACCCCAATCTAATCATGAGAAAAAAACATCAGACAAATCCCGACTAAGGGTCATTCAACAGAATATCAGTATTCCTCAAAACTGTCAAGGTCACCAACAGAAAAGGATTCTAAGAAACTGTGGCAGCCGAAAGAAGACTAAGGAGACGTGATGGCCAAATGTCTTATGGCATCCCAAATAGGATCTTGGATCAGAAGAAGGACATTATTCAAAAATTAAGAAAATCTGAAATCATCAATTTTGGTTAAAAATAACTTATCAATATTTTTGCAACTTTTCTGTGAATTTAAATATACTCTAAAATAAATGTTTATTTCAAAAAGTAAATTTCAGAAACAGTATATTATCAGCAAACCAAAAAATTAACAGAGATGAGATTTTCACCATGCAGAAACTGATAAAAGAACTATAGCAAAAACATTCTGGCCATATATTCTGGAAAAAGATGGCTTAGCCTCTATTTCACTCACACTCTATCAAGAGTGACCTGGTGGTATTTATATCTTATAGACTCTAACACATAGTTCAACCGTTCCTGTCAGCCACTTGAAGTACAAGCCAGTTGAGCTATGTGCTAGGGTCTACAAGATATAAATGCCACCAGGTCACTTCTTGATAGAGTCAGTTGAAACATAGACATTTATAAATGGAAACCAATAAATGATGTGAGTGAAATAGACGCTAAGCCAAGACTAGATGCTTGAATCAGGAAGCACTTATTTTGACAGTGAGCAGCTACACTACTGATCTGGAATGGGGTTGTTCAATTACTTTGCCTCTGAGATTTTCAAGAAAGGAGAGACAGACTATCACTACTTTTCTTTTATATTTATTCATGTAATAAAAGTTAAAAACTCTGTTGAGAGCACAAGCATCCTACACTCTACCAGATGAGACCATGGCAGAAACTATAACACAAATCTACCAAACCCTCTCTGACTTATATTTAACTATACTAATAATGTGTAATTTAATTTTTAAAAACTCAGGCAAAATGCTAAACTACATGGGACACCGGGATATAGGTAAATATCAGAAATGACGACTGTCTGCAGAAACCCAGGGTGTATGGCCATTTTATTCAATAAGTCTCCTGAGGATTCTCAGTTGCCAGGGTTTGTGTTACAGCTCAGTACACATATTAAGGGTTTACAATTCATGTGTTTTCATTACTTTTACTTTGTTATGAAAATTGCCAAATTGGAACTAGGCAAGACTTTGGCAGGTGATCTCATCCATTGCCATAATTTTACCAAAAATGTTACAAAAGCACAAGCAGGATAAGTGATGTGAAGTCCACAAGGATCATTCATGTCAGACCCATAATTACAACCTACAGCTTCAAAACCCCAGGCTTGTTCTCTCATTTCACTACCTTGATAGTTTATGCTGAAACCATATTCTTCATTGGCTCCATACTGATGTGCCTTAGGAGCTTTGTTTCAGAGTACCCTGGATGGCTTTATGAAACTAAAGGTATTTATGAAATGATTTTTTAATATATTTTTAATAACATTTAAGTTGTGCTTTTATAAAAGTAACACATTGAATCAGAAATAAAAGGTATCATTCAACCTGGTCAAACTCCTTCTTATGAAATGATTCCAGTGATAGAATTATTCCAGTGATTCAGTCAGCATCTTTTTTAGGAAGCATCTACTATTTCTAAACTTAGGTAGGAGACTGAGGGGTTTAGAGTGGGGCAGAGTATGAAATGTCCAAGTAGCTTATCTAGAATTGAAGAGTCAGAAGTGGGTGTAATTCAAGGTGATATATATACATCAGGTTATAACATAACATAATTTTATGGGAAAACCAATTGGAGTAATATTAATTCTGACTGGAAGATCAGGTAGAGAATCATGAAGAATGGGATATTTGAGATTCCAAGTTGAAGTAATTGTAGGTAGGAATAACGAAAAAGGATAAAACATAGTTGCTATTGATGACTGCAGAATGACAATTGCCCTTATTTGTTAGGATGTTTCTTTAAGGCAATTAGTGAAGATTTTATAGAAAGGTATATTGGAGCCACATCGTAAAGTTCCCCCAAAGTTATTCTAAAAGAGTAGACAAATTGACTGAATGTCATTTAAACTACTGTGTAACAAATACTATATAGTGCAAAAGTAGCATCTTTGAAATGAGAAATATGTACTAAATTTTATATATGATTCACTGTATCAAAGTTCCCTGGATCAGTACTATAAAAGTGAAAAGGGAAATAAATCAGAATCATCAAAGGTTAGAAATAAAAGTAAGCAATGGTAAGCATTTGAAAGATTCCACCTAGTAGAATAGCAGCAGTTAGTGCGTCATGTGGAGCTGTTACAAGGCTTTCTCTCCAATGGTGAGACTTCTCTGGTGTTGGTTAGTGTTACCTCTGGAGCCTTTGCTGAGGCTGAGGGCTCCTGCCTACCTAAGGCCAATGAATTGTATCTCATAGAGGCTTTTGATTAAACAAGTAGAGGTATACACAGAGGATAATATGTTTTATACAAAATACAGTTTACTTGAATACCTATACTATGTATAAAAATTTAAATTAGAAGATAACAACTTCTTATATTACAAATATACAATAAAGAATTAGGGCTTAGGTGAAAGAAAAAAATTATGAAATCATTTATATGTGATTTACACAAACAGTCAATATATATTATCTTATTTTTATATATTAATTGTGATCTAAATCTACACATAGATTTTTAAGCCTTGTTAATTTTCTAGAAATTACAAGAAATATTGATTTTATTCTCCTAGTTATGCTCTGAAATATACTGTTTTAAGGAAAAAAATTCCACAAAAAAATTTATTTCTCTTAAAAGCAAATAACAAATAAGGTAAAATTTTATTATTTAGTTATAGTAACAAATTCTCAGAGTAAATCAACCAAAGAAAATTATAATTTAATTTAAATTAAGTATAATTTAAAATAAGTATAAGACATATAAACATAACATAACTGTTTATAAGTTAAAATGTGCTAACTTTTGAATTATTTCTATAAAGTGACAACTCAAATGAGTGGCTGTTATTCCAATGAGGTTTTCAGGTTTAGTATTTATACATTTTCTTAAAAATGGGGTTGGTGAGGGACACAGATAAGTAGAGGAGCAGGTAGTTAGTGGGATGAGTAGTTACATTCCTATGAGACTTTAATTAGTGACCAGTAAATCTTCATTTTACATGAGATAAAGTGAATATCTGAAGAGACAAAGGGAGTAAAAGAAGAGTCAATTATGCAGCTATCTCTGGGTGAGTAGAAGAAAGAGTCTTGACTTTGTCCAAGAACTTGTCCTGGAAAGATAAGCTTATAATGACATTATCCATGTGGAATGGAACACACTTCAGTTTTAGGAACTAGGCTTAGATTGCAGACTTAAAGTTACAATTGGCATGCCCTTTTTTATAGGAGCCCAGCAAAGAATCTATAGATGAATGATCCGTAGAGGCAGTCCTCCACAGATGCCTGAGAGCTTTTACCTTTCCAGGGGGATCTGGTTGAGGCAAAATGTTAGTAACAGCTATCCATTTGAAAGATGGTGTTGCAATGACCTTCTCCTTCCATAAGTTCTAGCAGCCCTGAGATTTTTAAATTTTCTTTTACAAAAGTTAGGTAAATATAGTTTCATAAATATTCATTATTTACCTTAAAAAGTATTATATAAACTACCCACATAGTATAAGGCAATAATATACATATAAGAACAAATACAAAATAATGTTATGTAAAATTATTAATGTAAATACAATATATAATTTAAATAGAGTATATTACTTATAAGATATCATAAATGTAGTATTCCACATGCACCCATTCTGGGAGAATCTATGACAGAATATGTGTGCTGTATTAGGGTTCTCTAGAGGGCAGAACTAATAGGATATATATATATATGCTATTACTCATATATATATATGAGTTTACTAAGTATTAACTCACATGATCACAACATCCCACATTAGGCTGTCTGTAAGCTGAGGAACAAGGAAAGCCAGTCTGAGTCCCAAAACTGAAGAACTTGGAGTCTGATATTTGAGGGCAGGAGGCATCTTTCTCCCAAAGTGTGAGAAAGATGTAGGCTGGGAGGCTAGGTCACTCTAGTCTTCACATTTTTCTTTCTTCTTTGTATACTAGCTATGCTGGCAGCTGATTACATTGTGCCCACCCAGATTAAGGGTGGGTCTGCCATTCCCAGTCCACTGACTCAAATGTTAATCTCCTTTGGCAACACCCTCACAGACACACCCAGGATCAATACTTTGCGTCCTTCAGTCCAATCAAGTTGACACTCAGTTTTAATCATCACAATTACTGTTAATTATTTTTGGAGAATGCAATTAGTGGCAGGAAAAAATTTCATATGTAACTAAATTTTGACTATGTAAACTAAAATTAAAATCCTAAGCCCCTCAGTTGACTGAACAGACCACTTCTTAGCCAGGGGAATCCAAGAAAAACCTTAAAAACTAAATTTCTAGGCATGAGAGGAAGGGAGGTCAGACATCCCTCATTATACCCCCTCCCTTTTGGGGTACAGGCACAACTGACCAGGGTTAATATTAAAATAGAGATCATAAGACTGACAGAAGGGACTCTTTGTGGCAATAGTGAATTATAAATAGGACCTAAGGCCATGCAAGGCAAAGGTTAAGTCACACCCTACAAACCATAAAACAGCATTAAATGGGTTTTTTAATTAACTCAGTATAATACAGCTTACTTTCTAACATGGCTCTGGTATATTATCACATAACAGACAGCAAACTCCCTTACCTTAACTCAAGCATTCCTTTGTACTGATTTCAAGTCTTTAGACAAAGCTTCACTCTTTCTACCAACTGTTAAGTAATAAGAACCCCTACACCCATCTCTAATTTATAATCTCCTTGCTTTGAGATGTCCTATTATTTTCTGGCTGAACTAGAAACTTTCCATGTATTGATTTATAATTTTACCAACAATTTCTGTCTCCCTAAAATGCATAAAACAAAACCGTAACCCCACCTCCTCAGGATGACTTACTCAAGGCTTCTTGGGTCTGTGTATTCTCTGGGCTGCAGTCACTCATTTTGGTTCACAACAAGCCCTTTAAAATATTTTACAGATTTTGGTTTTTCCATTAACAACTGTGAGTTTTCTTAATGTTATGACAAGAATGAATTTTAGACATAACCCAATAATTAATTGTAATATCTAGATATGTATGAAGTTTTTGAAACTGTGTATATTTGCAGATTGAAAGCAACTCAACATGCAGAATAAATAAGAAACTTGTACCTCTAGCCCCAGGTCAGTAACTAATCTGTATCACTTAGGTGGTTTATCAGCTGCCAGATGAAAATTTAAGGAAATATTTACTTGTCACTAGTGCTGCCATGACATTAAAAAAAATCCAGAGAATTGTATAAAGTCGTTGCATATGCAATATGCTAAGAAAAGAAAAATAAATAAGTAAAACAAAAGACAATGGGGACTCCTATCACTCTCATAGGTAAAAAGCCACAGTCTCAGCTCACTAACACAGAATGCCACACCCATACACACAATCCCACAGAAAATCTTAGGTCCCTACACACCTCACTGGTTCTAAGCTTTTGAACAGAGTCCTTTGGACTGAGTGTTGCATTACCAAAGAAATAATTAGTTGACTGTGGAAATTATTGCTAGGCAGTTTTATTGCTCTAAAATTCTAGGAAGGAGTCAATCATCAGGTAAATCCAGAGAACAGGCTGTCTTCAGCCTTCCCTCAACTAATCACTGAAATTAGTGGCATTACAATTATTCTGCAACAGAGATACAGAGATGATTTTCTATAGTTAATTGAAAACACAGAAATGTTCTTGCTTTCTAGCTAATTCATTAGCTACATTTCTGCAGATAGTTGTGTTTTCTTTCTCCAAATAAGAATTGTGTTTTCTTTTGTTTTGTTTTTTTTCTGAAGTGCTTTATATGTTTCTGAGGTGACTGAATCTAGAAAATGCAGGTTTGTTTGTTTGGCTTTGCTTTTATTTTCCACCACAAACATTTTTTTAAAAGAAGAAATGACTTTTTTAAACTTACGTGCTTGTTTTTGGAGAGTCAATCCTCGTCTAAGTAATTTTACTTCTGTTACTTTGTTTCATATTTTCTACCATAATTAGCAAATTTTATATATATATACACACACACATCTACAAGTATAATGTGTAATCAGGATAGTCACTGATACATGGGACCAAAAGCCTCCTTTATCAGAAAATGCATATGCATTTTTTAGGCTTCTATGAAGAGATTTTCTTTTCTTTCTATTTCCTGCTGTTATTTGACTTACTGGCTGAGCCATGTGTCACTCTCTGAGCCTCTTTTTAATCTAATTTATTTCCAAAATCTTTAAGATTCTGAATTATACTTGTACTAGAAATGTAGTTCTCAGCAAACTGAAGTTACCTGTATTGTTCTATGGATAAGTGGATCAAATTATTGATAGAGATGTACAAATTTTAAGTCCAAGTGTTTCTCCCTGTCAGTTAAATTTTCCTGGATTCTGTTTCTGTTTATTTCAGTCTGCTGAAATAAATATAAAAATAAAACAATATAGCTATACATATGTGGCCATAATCTGTTGCACGTGTTTTCTACCTATTTGAGCTATGATTTTAAGTACCTATAATGTCATATATCAATATTTTTATAAAATTGGATTTATGTAACAGTATGGAAAACATTTGTAAAGTCATATGTTAATAGCAAAAGAAAGGTATAAAATGCTACATTTATACATGTGAAAATCTATATTTTAATGCCAAATAAAGAAAGGGATCATAAGAAGAAAAACAACAAATTTGGCAGTATTAGAATATAAATCATTTATTTCCACTTTGTCATTGATATACTTCAAAATTAAAATATTTAAGCAACTGTAGTATTAGCAAGCTGTATTTTCTTTTCCAAAGAATCATTTTCAACAATTTTTTTAAAATTCGTAGTGGTAAACTATAGTTTAATGTAAATCCGTTGACTTAATGTATATTTGTTTTGTATTTAAAGTAGAGAAATATTAGTAAAAATGGTGTCAATTCTAGGTCAACTCTCCTACTAAATATCAGAATGGGGGTTTTCTGTCACAAATATGCTAAAACTGATCTCTAAGTTTCTTTCCAATTCTCAGATATTATTATTTTAATATGTTATATATAAGCTATATAATATGTAAAATTAATCCATATTAATATGTTAATATATGTGTTACTTATAAAATCTGTTTAAATTAATAATATATATAAGTATAGATCTCAACATAATAAAAATTGCAAAAAATGCAGATGACACTAAAACTTCCTTGACTACTACTCAAACTCTATCCTCCTGATGTTTACCTTCTGTAATATTGTTTACCCCTCCAAACATCTTATGTATTTTGTGCATAAACATACCAACATGTAAATTTATTATGTCATATATGGTTATCATTAAATTGAATTTTACTTTCTGGAAAGACAATTATGCATGTACAAAACTGAAAGAGAGTTTTAAACATTAAAGTAAAAGAGTGGTAGTAATTTTATGTTGAGCACCTACAGAAGTTAGGAAATAGCACTGCTGCCTCTAGAATTAATGTAGTTTGTATTCACTTCCTCAAGCCTGAGATCAGGCAGTTTTTCTGGGACTCAGCCTCTCAGAGAAGGTTATCTTGTTGTTAGAGTTTATAATGTCACAGCTGATGCCATCCAATGCAGTATAATATCCTTCTTGTGAGTAACTCAGGGTTATGTGACAGATATAATTTTAACCTCTTTTAAACACATATGCTATATATGCTTTAAATATTAATACAGAAATGAAACTGTAACCAGGGACTGGACTACTGGATTCTAGGACACTGTTAAGTCAAAGGAAGATGCTTGAAGTATATATATATACTTTTTTTTTCCAGTTAGGTTGTTAGTATGTTTCAAGGATAAACTAAGGTCAGGTTCTAACCTGCATCACAGAAATGTTTATAAAAGCAAAGATTTCCAGTGAATCCAAAGTACAGAAAGACTTTTATTTCCCAATCTGTGCAGTATTCCACCTAAGAGAAACTAATAAATACAGCAGAAAATTTTACAGAAATTCTAGTTCAGAACTTTATCTAGTTGACCAGAGACATAGTAAGGGGTCAATATGATATTAAGCTCAAGATCAAGCTAAAGATAAGAAGAGGAGTAGTTGAAATTAATCTACCTAGGATCAGTGAACTTTGTCATTTTTTCTGCCTTTTTTTAAAACAGACCACATTATTTTTAATCCACTTTTCCTGCACTTAGAAAGGTATTGAAAATCAATACCTTTGGTGAGATGTGCAATACTATTACTTTGGAGTTGTGGTTTCATCACTCTATACCTCTGCATGTTGTTATGTTACTTTTAACTGGGTTTGACTGGTAATATTCTAGTACAAAAAGATACCTTGATTCTACCTCCAAGCTCATATGAAGGCTAGACCATGTGACCTAATCAGTAAAAATAATTAGTAAAAATTTATTTCTTCTTTCATAGGAAAGTTAAGATAGACAATGAAAAAGGCATCTATTATTGAAAAACAATTCAGCAGATTCATTTTTCTAATGAGGAAGCAATACATATATGTGTTCATTTTCAATATCTCCATTATTCAAAATGTCAGATTTTTTACTGTAAAGAGATGTAGAAAAGATAGAGAGTGGGTGCATTAAGCAAATGGGCTGGTAAAAAAATATTAAGAAAATTAAAACGAAGAGACAAAAAAAGAGAAGAGAGAGGGAGAGGGAAGAAGGAAGAGGGGAGAAAGAGGAAGGGAGGGAGGTAGAAAGACACCTCAGAAAATTAAACCCTTTGTCTTAAGAATAACTCCTGCTGGTTACCACTTTTTGAACTTGTCCAAGGGCAGAATTCATGCACAAAGGCCTTTAACATAAAAAAGGAATTATCCACCCTTGATTAGTTTTGTTGATGGTTGGGGACAACCTGGGTTTGTTCATCTTTTCAATATTTTACTCATCTATTTAAAAATATTTATTTAGAGCATTCTGTGTTTTAAATTACCTGCTGAGACCTGGGGATATTTTGGACAAAAAAGAAATCACTCCTGCTTTCATGGAATTATACAGGCTATCAGAGTTAGTAATCTAGGATTTAACTAATCTGAGAATGATTAACCGTCAATATTTAAAGCATAATGTTATTTTATATTACTAAACATTTTAATAAGGACTAATAATTGAAACCACAAGGTAGCTTGTTTCATGTATCAAAAAGATAATCTCTTTGTCTTTCTGTTCTGCTATCCTTTGGGAAAATTACATTAATCACATGATGATACCTGTAAGTAAGGCAACTTTAATAGTAGAAGAAAGGAGAAATATAAGTGGCCAATAGTCAATGCTGGTTATGTGCATGTGTGTGTGTGTGTGTATGTGTTTTAAGTACGTTTTGGAATTTCCAATAAAACAAGTTTTCATTACAATTCATAGACTACGATGATGCAAAATGGCAACGTTCCTTGCAAAGGATGATAGCAGATACATTTTATTTTTTTAATTGGACGTATTTTCTCTTCTTCTCTCTAATAAAATCTAATTTTCTTACAAAGCATAAACAAAGCATAAACAATGCATAGTGAGTAAAGAATTAACAGTCTCTGAATAGCATAGAGGAATATATCTTAATTTGTTACACATGAGTACAGATAGTTGGATGAGGGCAAAACTTAAATGGACAGAGTAGAGACCAGAAAGTCAGCTTGCTAGGGAAACAACTTGCTGAGATATGGGAACCTAAAATAAATAAAACTCTCCTCTGTCTTCTTTGAGATCCTGTATATATATATATATATATATATATATATATACATATATATACACACATATATATACACACATACACATATATATATACACACATACATATACACACATGTATATATACACCTATATATATATGCGCATATATATATACACCCTCCCATCCAGACACATGCCTGATGTATTTGTTCATTGGACTATTTACCAAGAAACTGTTTTAAAGTAACCTTTGAAAACAGTATATGGCATACAGCTACCTTTCTCATAAGGAATCTGTAAAAACTGCTACTGTGAGTACATTAGGTGTTCCATTAATATTCTGATTTTAGAAAGAAAACAAAAGGGAAATACGTTCTAACTAATAGAATTTATGGCTTTAAGATATACTTAGCTGAGTTCTTTTACCAAATCAAGTAACTGGGGAGCAAAATAAGAAAGACGTAAAAGGACGAAAAAAAATATGGAGTGTGATTATTGTCTGACATAGCTGAAAATGATGAAGACTCATTGTAGCTGACGCTTTGAGCATCTTTCCTGAGCAACAGATTGCTCATAAATAATGCAACACTTAGCATAATATTGGTTACCATCATTTTAGTTAAAAGATGCTAAAAGCTTATTAGATAACAGTCTATTTCTTGGCTCTGCAGGCTTGAGTCCCTAGAGACAGCACATAACACTTGATCTCAGTCAACAGACCAAAAGGAAATAGTCATGATATATTTGAAAACGTATTATAGATCTATGGCACATACTCAATTACCAGAAGACAGAATAACAAAACCCTAAATATATACTACTGAAGTTGACTTTTGTATGAGAACAAAGACTACTAAGCTTATACTACATTTTTGAACCTTATTTGCTCGTGTTCTTCAGTGAGCTCATCGTTTGCTACATGGCTCAATAAATAAGCTGTAATTTTTCTCATATGGTATAATCTTAAGAACAAATTTAGATGTTCCTAGTAAAATCTGATATTTTTTATTTGTTTTTGATACAGAGTCTTGCTCTGTCACCCAGGCTGGAAGGCAGTGGTGCCATTTCAGCTCACTGTGGCCTCGATCTCCTGGGCTCCAGTGATCCTCCCACCTCAGCTTCCCAAGTAGCTGTGACTACAGATGCATACCACGACACCTGGTTAATTTTTGTATTTTTTGTAGATACAAGGTTTTGCTACATATCCCAGGCTTGTCTTGAACTCCTGAGGTCAATTTATCCACCTCTCTCTGCCAAAGTACTGAGATTACAGGTGTGAGCCACTGCACCTGGCCTTAAAATTGGATTTTTACACCATAATTAAGTTATTTATTAAGAAATACAAAATTAAAAAGTTTTACAGATAGGAAAATATCATTAAGCTTTTTTTTCTTTTTACAAAGAAAAAAAGTTTCATGAATTTGAAAAATATAGGTGACAAATTCCTGAGGAGGATGTATTACTTTTTTGCCTACAACAAAAGCTATTTTTAGGCATTATGTTTTTCTTTAAAGCTACAGTTTGTTTTTTTCTAAATCTTCCAGAGTTTTAGCTGTGATTTTCTAAGTGATTTCTTTCTCACTTATCAAAATATGTGCACATTCCTTTACATTAGTTAAGATAAATGTGCTATATAAAAATGCTTTTGTTTCTACCCAACCCTTGCGTAGATGGAAGAGCAGAGATGGTATCAGAGCTGGAGCTGAATTTCTCAAGAAGAATAGATTGTCTTTTCCAGCTTCTAGACACAGTGTGCACTTGCTTTGAATTGATTCACCGGAAGTACCATTAATTCCTAAGTGTAAGTCATCCTTTTTCTTTTACAATTCCCAACTAAAGGAGCAAACACACAGTATTATGCCTACTCTTCATATGTCTAGCTTACCTGTCTAATGACACTTGGCTTCTGTTGACAAACAACAATAACAGCTGTAATAATAGAAAGCTTAAGGAGCAATTTCTATGTCCCAGACATTGTTTGTTCTAAGCCCTTTATATCTATTCTCTCATTTAACTTTCCCATCAAACCTGGAAGGTAGGTATATATATTGTGTAGTTATTGTCCTATAGGAAACCAAGGCATCAAGACATTAAGCCAAATACAGACCAATTCAGTAAATATTCAAAATAAGTTTTTATTGTGCAAAACAATTACTACATAGCATGTTGAGGCTTTAGAACTGAGCTAGAGCAAGCAACTACCCTTGAAACCAATAAAACATGGTATAAGAAGTTGCACAGAGGGCTGGGCGCGGTGGCTCAAGCCTGTAATCCTAGCACTTTGGGAGGCCGAGGTGGGCGGATCACGAGGTCAGGAGTTCGAGACCATCCTGGCCAACATGGTGAAACCCTGCCTCTACTAAAAATACAAAAAAATTAGCAGGGCGTGGTGGCGGGCACCTGTAGTCCCAGGTACTCAGGAGGCTGAGGCAGGAGAATGGCGTGAACCCAGAAGGCGGAGCTTGCAGTGAGCCGAGAAGGTGCCACTGCACTCCAGCCTGGGGGACAGAGCCAGACTCTGACTCAAAAAAAAAAAAAAAAAAAAAAAGAAGTTGCACAGAGAATGTAAGTTGTAGAAAGAGCTATAAGTTCACATCCAACTGATAAGGTATGTTGCAACCATATTTAACAGATGTATCATTGAAGTGATGAGATGTATTAAATTTGCTATAAGAAGACTTTGAGTAATGAAGTCACTGTTTAGCAAGAACTTATAGGACATGTGTTTAAATCCTGTCTCTGACAGTCACTTGTAATTTTAGGAATATTATTTAACATCTCTCAATCTCAGTTTCTTGTTATACTTTAAAGGGTATAATGAAGACTAATAGCTTAATGTATGAGTATTCTTATACTGGGAAAAGGTTATTAAAATTATTACATTTTATGCATTTTAATCATTTTTATGTCTCACATATGAGTTAAATATTATCTCTATTTTACTTATGAAGAGTGGAATATGAAAGAAGTAATAAGTGCAAATAACACAAAAATAAATTGATGCCAAATTTCGAGATTTATTTACTACCTAGAAAAGTCACAATAAGCATTTGCTGTATCACATTTCAGATTTCTACATTTTAAAGAATTCTAAGGAGATAGTTTTTCTGACATAACCGTAATAAACTATGAGTTTTCTATCTATAGTTATCTCAAAAGGTAACTAATCCTATGACTTGTAGAAAACAATTTGCTAAATTTCTCTCCTTTTAAAAAACGATGTATTAAAGCACTTCCTTAAGGCACTATGCCTTTAAATGAAAATATTACAGTTTGGCTCTGCTATTATTTTTATAGATAATTCCTTCAAAAAGAACAGCATAAAGAGATTTGATGAATTAAAGATTGATACCTTGCCCTATGAACAAAATTATAACATTCTATCAACTACATTTTGAAATGTGGAGTGTGATATTAGACAGCCACAGTTTACAGTTCAGCCAAGTTTTCTACTACTGCTATATAAAGCCACACAAACTACCATAAACATTAAATCATTCCAGTCTTCACTAGAAAATTCAGGTCATATATCCCCAAGTTGAGGAGACTAGAGAGATATTTTTTAAACTCTTACATAAGATTTTTTCTAAAAGCTTGAAAAATTTGTTGGCATCATTGTTTCATCAAATAGCATCAAAACATCAGATGCTCTATCACTTTTTGAAAACAGTGGTTAAGTCCTTGATATTGATTCAATGGATGAGCTTTCTTAACATGAATTTGGCAATCTGATTATTTCCACAGTCATGCTAGTTTAATTGCCTCAGGTAACAAATATGTCTTCTTCTATTTGATTTACATGTTCATGCCATGTAACAATCATGGCTAACAATCTCCAATTCTTAAAACAAAACAAAAACATTCTTTTCCAATTTGATAAGGGAAAAGAAATAACACAGAGTATATTTCATATTGTTAGCCCTCAGTATGACAACTAGAAATAAATCTCTTCTGTTAGCTAAATTTTAGGTCTTGTTATATAATGGATTAGGATTGGAAAGTGTGGGACTTGAAAGAACCTCAAAACTGGCTTGATTGACTTAAATTAGAAAGATCAAAGAGTCTGTCTGGAAAAAGAAGGAAAAAATGTGAATGGAAAAAAGGAAGGGACAGAGAGCTGGCAGAGACTCAGTACTGGGGAAGTTGAGAAGAGAGACAGGAGACAGCAACATGATGTTATGTATTAGTTGGACGTGGAAAAGAAAATTGGATAAGAAAAATATTTTAAAAGTATTGCTCACTATTATGGAAAGAAATTCACCTTTCAAGTTTCTTAATACAAATCAGTTAAGATGTATATCATTTTTCAATTAAGGGAAGGCATATTTTGGTATGCAAGACAGTAAGATGGGTTACCTGCAGAAACTGAAATTAAAGGTACTTGTCTATAACTTCTTCCAAAGAGGGAAAATATTAAGAAAAGTTTCTAATACATAGCAATGCAGTATTGTCAAAATGACAAGAAAATACTTAATGGGCCAGGGTCCAAAACCTGAGCATTTAGAAACACTGGCATTTTGGGTAATTTATGAGAAAAAATGGGCATGGCAACTAAAGTTGCTCTTTCATAGTCACTTATTCCTCATATCTCTTCTGTCCCAACTGTAATCCCTCTTCTATCACTTTAGGCACACAACCTACATGTTCTTTTTCCTCAACCCAGGTAAAATCCATCGGTAATTTTTTTTTTGTTTTTGTAAGTTACAAACTCATTCTACAGACACAAATTAAAAACATACTCTGGTTCACCAATATGTGGTAACCACAGTTATCCCAGTTCTTCATTCTTATAACTAAAAACATTTGGACACAACAAAACAAGAAGACAACTCTGAAAGGTGGAAAGAGGAGGAAGGCTCATACCTGGAAATCTCAGGGCTTGAGAGAGACAAAGTGGTGAGCCTCATAACTTTCTTTATTTCTCACATATAGCCCAGGAAGGGCACTGCAGAAGCCTCCAACCTGGAACTGCCAACACTCACAGACCAAAAATAAAGCTCCACAAAAAGCATGTTCTCACTAGCAGAAAGACTGGAACAGGGTGACCTGACAAAGAACACGTATTTCTCCAACACCTGCCCTAGTTCAGCCAAATACCAGCAGAAAAATCATATAGCTTTACAAGATGTTGCCATTTGGGGAAACTAGGTGAAAGGTCCTCAAGATCTCTCTATATTATTTCTTAGATTGTATGTAAATCTGTAATTATCTCCAGATTAAAAGATTGATTAAAATATCTTGTTTCAAGTTGTATGCTATATGCAGATTAATATATTTACCTGTGTGCTTGTATTTTAACAGATATCTAAACTGGGGAATAACAACATGAAAACTTGGGAAAAACTCATGGAACTTATATCATCAACCAGTAGGTCAGGGAGGGCAATTTTTATGTGGAGGCTGTATTAGTCAGGGTTCTCTAGAGGGACAGAATTAATAGAATAGATATATGTATAAAGGGAAGTTTATTAAGGAGTATTGACTCACAGGATCACAAGGTGAGGTCCCACAATAGGCCATCTGCAAGCTGAGGAGCAAGGAAGCCAGTCCAAGTCCCAAAATCTCAAAATTAGGGAAGCCACCAGGGCAGTCTTCAGTCTGTGGTCGAAGGTTCAAGAGTCCCAAAGCTAAAGAACTTGGAGTCCACTGTTTGAGGGCAAGAAGCATCCAGCACTGGAGAAAGATGTAGGCAGAAAGACTAAGAAAGTCTAGTCTCTCAATTTTCCTCTGCCTGCTTTTCCTTCTAGTCGTTCTAGCAGCTGATTAGATGGTGCCCACCCAGACTAAGGGTGGGTCTGGCTCTCCCAGTCCACTGACTCAAATGCTAGTCTCCTTTGGCAAGACCCTCACAGACACACCCAGAAACAATATTTTGCATCCTTCAATCCAATCAAGTTGACACTCAGTATTAACCATCACAGAGACAAAGTACTTCAGAAATCATATAATGTATGCTTTTGTTCAGTGAACTTTTTATGAGCCTGTATTATATGCCAGGCCCCAAGAACAGAGAAGAAAGCTATATGATGGCAGTTACCTATTAATGACTCATAATCTTCTGGTGAATACAAACATAAACCAAAATTGTATTATACAGTGATAAATACAAGTGCATATGAGAACACAATTATGAGAGCAGAGCACAGGAAAGGAATGGCAAAGGTGGCAGCCAGTTCCACATATAGGTAGTTGACTCTACTTTGGCCCAAAAAATGTAGAGGAAGTACAGTTGATGGTGATTTTTGTATAGTTCTTCTGTTAAGATTACACTATACCCTAAGTATCTATTCTAATAACCACTTAGGGTAAAAATACCCTAAGTGGTATTTTTAAATAGTGCAGACATTACTGGTGGCATTTATTCACAGTTTATACCCATGTTCCAGTTCTATCTTTTTATTATTATATATATATTTTTTTATTATATTTTAAGTTCTAGGGTACATGTGCACAACGTGCAGGTTTGTTACATATGTATACATGTGCCATGTTGGTGTGCTGCACCCATTAACTCGTCGTTTACATTGGGTATATCTCCTAATGCTGTCGCTCCCCCCTCCCCCCACCCCACAACAGCTCTATCTTACGAACGTCTTGTCAAAATGTACCTGCAAATTTTTAAACTAAAACACATTAATAGTGTTATTTTAAAGATATGAAAATAATTTAGAAGACACTAACATCACAGATAATTATGAGAAATAGAATACTTTGCTGACAAATGAAATACCTGTGAGCTTAAGATCTGGAAAACATTCGAGTCATAGATATTCGAATTAAGAATTATGAGTTAGAAAGCCTATATAAAGCCACTCAATCTAACTTTTATAGCATTCAGGTGTTTTCTGTTTTCATAAACTTTACGTAGTCACTGTGTTCAAATTATCCTCACTTCATTAACCTTTAGATACTTACTTTGTCCAAAATAAAGAGTAATTTTTTTCACTGAAAAAACTGTAGATTAACTTTTTTTCTATATAAAGAGAATTTTAAGCAATTAATGCAAGTGTCACAGTCAATATCAGAGCTCTATATGCCAAGCATTTGAAATAATTTATGTTACAATTTGTAAGTAATGGTCAGGAAACTATATTTTACAGAGAGACAGATTAATACACACTTTCTGGACTTTATCAAGAAATAGACAGATGTTTCATATACCTATTGTTACATATTCTAATTAGATCCAAATGATGTGAATGCATTAAGAAAAGTGATTATTAAAGCAGGGAATTTGGAAAAGCTTATTGCAATGGTTTATGATTCAGATAGACTTAATTGATGTAAATATATTTTTAGTAGCTGAGCTATCCAGCCTCCAAGACATCAATGGTCCTGCTTCTTGGTATACACACCCTTGTATAGTCCAATACCATATTGTACCAGTGCTGGTTGTTTGACCAATAATAGATAGCAGAAGGGATGTTATGTCTTTGCCAATATTAGGTTATAAAAGGCATTGTGGCTTCAGTCTTCGTTGTTCTCTCAGATAACACATATAGAAGGAAACCATCTACAACTTGGGAATCAGTCCTATGGAAAGGCTCCCATATCAAGAAAGAGAGGTATTTTGACAAAAGCCAAGTGACGGGTTAGCAAAGTCTTGGATGACTGTTGCCCCAGCTAGTTTAATGGCAACCTCATTAACGATCCTGAACCAGAACCAACCAAGTCAACTCCCGGGTTTCTAATCCTCAGTAAATATGTAAGACAAATGTTTGATATCATCACCAACTAAGTTTCGGGGTGATTTGTTACACAGCAAGAGACAACAAATACATTAATGCTATGGGTTAAACATCTTGCTGTTTGAGAATGTTATAAATATATCATGCAGAGTTCCACTTATGATAGATGCTATTTATTGTATAATTATGTACAATGTTCCAGATACTTTGTACAAATTATATGTACAACGTTCATAATACTGTGTATAATGTTCCTGATACTTTACCTACTGGTTTTCAATTATCTTTGCGAAATTATTTTTATTAACTTTTCATTTTTCTTTTACTGAAGCCAATACAAATGATTTATTTTAATTGAGGAAAAATTTTTATATACAGTATGTAGCCTTTTATGCTTAATCCAAATGAATTTAACACTGCTCTGAACTCTGTAAATTTGAACTCCACTGCACATTCACACGGTTGCAACATTAACACATAGAATTCCAGGTTAGTTCCTCCTCCCTCCTTCCCTTTCTTTTCTTATTTCTTCAACAAATTCTTAATGAATTTCTATTATGCACAAGACATTGTACTGGGTGCTGAGCATAAACAGTAAATAAAATATAGAGCAAAATCTGTAGTGAGGGAGCAGGCAATATATAACACAAAAAAAGGAAATAGTGTGCTAAATAGTGGTAAGTGTTAAGAATAAAAATAAAGCAGATAAGGGGGAGAAAATAAAGATAGAAGATAGTTTAATATTTAAGATAGGGGAATTTTTGAAGGAAACTATTCAAATTCCACAGTAGTGAGAAGGTAGAATTTGAATAAGACCTGAAGGAAGAGAAGCAGGGAGTGAGTTTATACACATGTGGGAGAAGTGCTTCTTAGCAACGGGAATACCATCTGCAGTGGCTATGAACGGGAAAGGGAAACTGGTATATCTGAGAAACACTCACTAGCAGCACAAGGGTAGAGATAATTAGGGGAAGATCTCTAAGAAGTCATATAAGAAAGACAGTTCAGGCCAGATAATGCAGGCCTTGGAACAAGAAATTTGACACAGTAAGGACTGAATTTTTATTAGAACAAAATGTGGAGCCATTTGGAAGTTATTGAGGAAAGAAATGACACAGGACAAGTCTTATCTTTTAAAAAAATTACTTTGGCAATTGTGTTAGAAATAGAATCAAAGAAAGAGGCAAATGATGAAGCAGGAAGAATAATTTAAAAGCTATTCTAATTGTTCAGTGGGTAGGTGATGATGACCTATATCACTGTATTGTAATACCACTGTTTTGAGGATTTTTGCATCTGTGGTTATGAAGATATTGATTTATAGTTCTCTTGTTATGGTATTATTTTATAATGGCATGTGCTTTATGATTTCCCATAACACCTATATTTTCTTAACACCATCTATTTTCAAACAATATACCAATTCAACACTTACCTCATCAGATGCATTATACTATTATTGATATACATTGACACACACCCAAATATATTTTAACATTAAATATATTTGTATGTATTTTATACATGTAAAATAATCCTCACAATATGTTATTACTGTTAAACAGTTCATTATCTTTCTATAAATGGAAGAAGTTACTCATATTTTTTCATGTACTTATCATTTTGGGCACTCTTATGTAGATCTATGTTTCTGTGACTATTTTCCTTCACTCTTCAAAATTTATTTTTACTTCCTAGTATGCAATTTTATTTCAAGTCTTTCTATTTGATTTCATAGATACACTGGTGGTAAATAGCTTCAGTTTTTCTTTCACTGAAGAGATCTTTATTTCACCTTCAATTTTCATGGATTTTTTTTAAGATTAGAATTTGAGAGTGACAAATTTATTATTTTCTTTCAGTCCCTTAACATGTAATTCCATTTTCTTCTGACTTGCATTGTTTACAATAGGAAGTCTGCAGTCTCTATTATATTTGTTTCCTTGTATGCATTGTAATTATGTTTACTCTGAGTATCTTTATGATTTTCCATTTATGACTGTTCTTCAACAATTTGATTATAAAGAACATTGTCATATCTTTCTTTGTTGTTACCACTTGAGGTTACTTGACTGGTTTGGGTTTCTGGGTTGACATTTTTCATCAATTTCAGAAAATTTTTATTATTTTTACAAGTATATTTTTCTGTGCCCCCTTCTGAAACTCCAGTATCATATATGGTAGGACAACTTGACACTTTCCATATATCACTGAGACTCTTTATATTTACTCTCAGTTTTTTTTTTCATTTTATGCATCACTGTGTATATTTTCACTATCTTTTTTTTGAAAATTAAGTTTTTTGTTTGCTTATTTAGGATTTTGATATTTTTGGTAGTATATTATCTGTTTAGTGAAGTTTTTATTTTAGATATTGTATTACTCAATTATAGAAATTCCTTGTCTTCTTAATCATATTTTTCCTCATTATTTTCTTTTAAATTTGTGAATGTATTTATGATAGCTGTTTTAAGGTCCTTTATAGTAATTTTATTATCTTTGTAATCTCTGATTCTGCTTCTATAGATTGATTCTTCTCCTGGTCATAGGCCATATTATTCTGCTCTTTACTTCTCATAATTTTTATTGGATGTTAGCTATTGTGAAGTATTTAGATTTTCTGTGCTCCTTAAAAGAGTGTTGATTTATGTTCTGATCAGCAGTTATTTTATCTTGGAATCATCTTGATCCATAACTAGTGATGGTTTTAAATTGTGCTGTGATAGGTCTAGTGAAAACTTTACTCTAGGGCTAGCTTAGCTCTCTATAAAAAGAGGCACTGTCTGGGTCTTGACTGAATACCCTGAGTATTTAGTGAGGTCTCTTCACTCTGGCTGTTTAGAATTATTACATGTTCTAACCTCTTTGATCTCAGCAAGTTTTTCAGATTATATTTTTGTAGCAATTGGTATTTGTTTGGGCTTATAGATTACACTCCTGGCACTGCTCTACAGATCAATGGAGAATTTTCCTGAGTAGTTCCTTCTTAAGCCAGGACTCCTGAAAAATTTCAGCTTCCTCAGTCTTCCCAAACTACTATCTCTGCTTCATCAGCTCGGTGCAGCTCACATTGCTATTCTAATATTTCCCCTTGCTTCATTGTGTTCTAGAAATTCCCTTCAGGACAAGATTCTGTGCAAACATAAAGATGATATATTTGTTTCCTTTTTTATAAGTGTTGCTGAATTCCATTTTCTGACAAATAGTTATGGCATATATTTTGTCCCATGTTCTACACAACAGAGCCTAATCTGATGCCAGTATCACTGTTGTGGTCAGAGGCATGAGTCTCTGGATTCATTCTGAAGAGAGAACTGAAATGATTTGCTCATGGATTGGACAAAGAGTAGCAACAATAACCCTAAGACTTTTACTTTGTGTACTTAGAATGATAAAGCTGCCATGAAGGGGACAGGGATCACTGTGGGAGAGGAAGGCTTTTTATGATTTTATGTTGGTGAATGGTATAAATACCCAGAAATGTACTAATATGGGTTGGCTATGTCCCCACCCAAATCTCATCTTGATCTGTAGCTCCCATAATACCCATATGATGTGGAAGGGACCCAGTAGAATAGGTAATTGAATCATGGTGGTGGGTCTTCCCTGCGGTATTCTTGTGATGGTGAACAAGTCTCATGAGATCTTACGGTTTTATAAAGGGGAGTTCCCCTGTAAATGCTGTCTTGCCTGCTGCCATGCAGGATGTGTCTTGCTGCCCCTTCACCTTCTGCCGTGATTATAAGTCCTCCCAAGTCATGTGGAACTGTGAGTCTATTAAACCTTTTTCTTTTGTAAATTACCCAGTCTTGTGTATGTCTGTTAGCCAAGTGAGAACAGACTAATATAGTGAATTGGTATCAGGTAGTGGGGCACTGCCATAAAGATATCCACAAATGTGAAAGAGATTTTGGAACTTGGTAACAGGCAGAGGTTGGAATAGTTTGGAGGGCTCAGAAGAAAACAAGATTATGTGGGAAAATTTGGAACTTCATAGAGACTTGGAGGTCTAAGAAGACAGGAAGATGTGTGAAAGTTTGGAACTTCATAGAGACTTGCTGAATGGCTTTAAACAAAATGCTGATAGTGATATGGACAACAAAATCCAGGCTGAGGTGGTCTCAGATGGAGATGAAGAACTTATTGGCAACTGGAGCAAAGGTGACTCTTGCTATGTTTTAGCAAAGAGACTGGTGGCATTTTGCCCCTACACTAGAGATTTGTGGAACTTTGTAATTGAGAGAGGTGATTTAGGGCATCTGGTGGAATAAATTTGTAAGGAGCAAAGAGTTCAATATCTGACTTGGGTGCTGTTAAAAGCATTCAGTTGTATGTATTCACAAAGATATGGTTTGGAATTGGAACTTATGTTTAAAAGGGAAGCAGAGCAAAAAGTTTGAAAAATTTGCAGCCTGACAATGCGATAAAAAAGAAAATCCCATTTTCTAAGGAGAAATTCAAGCTGGCTGCAGAAATTTGCATAAGTAATGAGGAGCCAAATGTTAATCACCAAGACAATGGGAAAAATGTGTCCAGGGAAAGTCAGAGGTCTTCATGGCTACCCTTCTATCACAAAACAGGAGGCCTAGGAGGGAAAAATGGTTTTCTTGACTGGGCCCATGGCCTGGTGGCTTTGTGCAGTCTTGGGACTTTGTGCTCTGCATCCCAGCCATGGCTAAAAGGGGTCAACATAGAGCTCAGGCTGCTGCTTTAGAAGGTGCAAGCCCCGGGCCTTGGTGACTTACACATGGTGCTGGACCTGTGGGTGCATAGAAGTCAAGAATTGAAGTTTGGGAACCTCCACCTATGTTTCTGAGGATGTACGGATATGCCTGGATATCCAGGCAGAGGTGTAGGGCAGAGGCAGAGCCCTCATGGTGAACCTCTGCTAGGGCAGTGCAGAAGGGAAATGTGGAGTTTGAGCCCCCACACAAAGTCCCCACTGGAGCACTGCCTAGTGGAGCTGTGAGAAGAGGGCCACCATCCTCCAGACCCCAGAATGGTAGATCCACTGACAGCTTGTACCACGCACCTTGAAAAGCCACAGACACTCAACATCAGCCTGTAAAAGCAGACAGGAGGAGGTGAATTCTGTAAAGCCACAGGAGAAGAGCTATCCAAGGCTGTGGGAGCCCATCTCTTGCATCAATGTGATCTGGATGTGAGAGATGGAATCAAAGGAGACCATTTTGAAACTATAAGGTTTAATGACTGCCCTACTGGATTTTGGACTTGCATGAGGGTGGTAGCCCCTTCGTTTTGGCCAATTGCTTCCATTTGGACCAGGTATATTTACTCAATGCCTGTACCCTCCTTTTATCTAGGAAATAACTAACTTGCTTTTGATTTTACAGGCTTATAGGTGGAAGGGACTTGCCTTATCTCAGATGAGACTCTGGACTATGGACTTTTGAGTTAATGCTGGAATGAGTTAAAACTTTGGGGAACTGTTGGGAAGGGATGATTGGTTTTAAAATGTGAGGATATGAGATTTGGGAGGGTCCAGAGGCAGAGTGATATGGTTTGGCTCTGATCCCACCCAAATCAATATTTGCTCCCATAATTCCCATCTGTTATGGGAGGAACCTGGTGCTAGGTAATTGAATCATGGGAGTGAGTCTTTATTAGCAGCATGAGAGCAGACTAATACATGTACTTGTAAATGTCTTAGGCTTGAGATATCTGCCAGAATTATTAGAGATATACTGTGTTTGGAGTTAGATGTATAATTTTAAATTTCAGGAAAGTAATTCAGGATAGTGATTTAAACTGGGGAGTTGTCAGTGTACAGAATATATATAAGTCTTGAGACTAGGTAATATTCCTCTAAAGATCAAATATATATAATAAAAGAGATGACAAGCAAACCTCCAATCATGGACCTATTTAGGATCACTTTAATGGAAAATGAATTATTAGTTGAATTATTTGTGATAAAAATTATTTATTATACTCTAGGTTTTGTGCTAGTTAGTTAGTAGTACATATAGTGGAGGCTTTTTGTTTATCCATGTACATGGAACACCAACACAGTAATAGTGAAAAAAAAATTGAGAGAGAAAAGACTGGAAAAGATTGAAAATATTTAAGTAGATATTATTGAGGAATTGAGCTCAAATATATTATTCTTCTGACATACAAGATAATAAGTCCCTGGAGGGCAAGAATATTTTGTTAAATTTTATTTATGTATTTATATATTTATTTATTTTGCATGTTCTGTGATTAGTTTGGTGTAGTAAGACCTAACTTCTGTTGGACACATGGCATGAGCTAGGTGCTTATTTTAAGTACTTTACTGAACCTTATTTTGTTTCACCAAGAGGACACTGATTATGAGTTGTACCATTATTAGTGAGCAACTAAGAAAAATAAAATAAACTACAAATTAAACTCTAACACACCATCAAATCTATGATGAATCTCAAAATTTAAAATGTTTGTAAGTGAAAAAATGCATCATAGAATATATATACAATTATACATATAATTGCATGTGTATATCTCTATATAATATCTATCTATCTATCTATCTATCTATCTATCTATCTATTGGAGTCTTGAACCTTTGCTAACTCTATGGAAGAAAGAGAAAAAGTAAAGGTAGAGAAAGAGAAATGTACAAGGCAAAATACAAATGCATTTAGAACAGTGCCTGTTCTAAACAATGTATAAATCAAAATTTACACATTGATTGAGCAAATACATTGTTCATCCTTTTATTTCTTTTTAAATAAGAACTTATGAGACGTCCTGAAAAAGTTTTAGGTGGGACTAGTTCAGTTTTGGCCTTAATAAAATGTAATTCTTGGACTATAGCAAGAAAAATAAGTTAATTTCATTGCATTTGGTTCCATATTGGATTGAAGCTACTTCATACTGTGGATAATATTACTGTTAAGCCATGGATTAAAGTGATTTTTTGTTTGTTCCATACCAATCTAATGTTAACATTTTAATAATTGAATTTGAAATAATTGAATTTGAATTTAATATATTGAATTTGTTGTTTTTGTTTACTGAAGCAATACTGGTTATATCACAAGACTATAAATCACTTAGGCGATAATAAAGATGCTTCTATAGTATTATACAAATATAATTTCAGTATTATCTGTGGATTTCATGAGAATAAATGTCATTTAAATATTTATTTATAATAGTTTATATGTAATCATTGAAAGAATTATATTTTAAATACATTTCCTTGTATTGAATTTCTATATTTTGCTTTTTAGTTCTACTCCTAAGTATAGCAGACTACTAAAGGCCTAGACTTTTAAATGAACCAAAATATTGTAACTCTTTTCTCATTAGACATTTTCATCAAACATTAGATAGAAAATTAGAAAACATTTTTTGAGTTGATAACTTAAAATTCTGTTATTTTACAAAACTTGCATAATCTATGTCAGAAGTCAAATAATATCTCCCTAAAATAGTAAGAATCATTCAGCAATTATTGCTTTTTAATTTGTAAATGTAAATAAGTATCAAAATTTTTGAAAAATATATATCATAAATAAATCATCTTAGCTATATCAATTTGCACACTTCACTAGAATAAAACTAGCCAACATAACATATGAAAAGAGCCTGAACACATGATAATAAAATTCAAAGGCCATTATCAAGGAAATGTTGTCACTCAAGCAGTCAGTCTTTTCTCAAAGTTTCAAGTTACCATACATAGCAGTTATCCTGAGTTCACACAGGAATAGTGAGCCATTGGGCAGAGTATACCTTCAGGTAATATAAAAAATACAGTTAGATTCTTTTGTTTTGATCAAAACCTCCAAGGCAATGTACAGATGACTTCATAACATAGTACAGTAGTTCCATAATTGCTACATTTACCAAGTTATCATAAGATATAATTTGTATTAAAATCCTTATAAAACATACTTCCTGTTAATCTGCAGAAAATATACAGAGAAATTGGCAATTAATTTTTCCAGATAATGAGATGTTTGGCAAGAACATTATTAAATTTGGGTAACTTGCATTTTTTTCTTTTTAATCATGCACTTGTATTATTTCATAACAAAATAACACAAATATTTATGGACAAATAAATGAAATGAGAATAGTAATGTATGTATTACTGATTTTAAAATGGGAAAAAATACTTGACCAAACAGAGCATAAAACAGACATTCAAAAATTTACTGATGAATTCAACTACTGGGAGCATAAAGCTTTAAAGTTCTGAAACATCACAAGAAATCAATAAATTAATCAGTAACCAAGTAAGAAGCAGAGGTCAAACTAGAAGAAATATTCAACTTAAACATGTTGAAACACATACTTGGTGAAGCATTAATGTTCATAATACATATAGTTTATATTAATGTGTAACAAATGCTAAATTCTACTTAATATGAGAAGACGCATGAAGAAACAATGTGGAGAACAAACAAAGCTGGCCTATTAACTAAGAAATGTATAATAATAAATAAAAATGAATGTACATTTTAAAAAAGATTTTACCTATCACATTTGCAAAGTTTTAGACATACATCTTGAAATATATTTTAGTTTTCAGGCATAAATTATTTTCAAGCATAAGAAATTAGTACTATTTTTGCAAAATATTTTTGAGTACTGTTTCAGATTTTTGTGTGTGCCATAGAGTGTGACACAACATTTACGTTTTCAAGAATCTATCTTAAAAATGTATAAAAACAACAAATGTATTTTATATGTTTATATCAGTATGAATTGTATCAATAAGAAATTAGTAGTCCAAATCTCAGAGAAAAAATTTAAAAGATCACTAAAAATGAAAATATATAAATATTTTAGCTTTCTTTTTTCTTGGATGGTAGTGAAATTACAGGTTCTTTGCTTTAATGCTTACTTATCCCAATATCCATTCTGTTTTTCTTTCCTTAAATAACAGAACAGTGACAATTTTACCTGGGTACCTGACCACCTAGTTAGAGACAGTATTAGCAAGCATCCTTTGCAATTGAAACTTGTCATGTGACTAACTTCTGCCCAATAGGATGTGAGCAGAAATGATGTTTGAACTGTCTAATGATTATTTTAAATAGAAAATTATCTCCATTTAAGTCTGCTTTCTAACATTCAATGGGACGTTTCAGATGTGGCATGATGAGATTAACATCCTAAGGGATGAAGAAGCAACAGTATAAAAGATACTCCTCTTCTTTCACATCACCTTGTATTACATAATTTTTGGAAGAGAATGACACTATCTTGTTTAAGCCACTGCTGTCTGTTCTAAATTTAAAAGTGTAGCTAATATCTCATCTGATTTAATAGGTTTCTGTATTTTAAAAATAATGTACAAGGAATATGTATGTGGAAACACAAGTTGAATTTTATTTTTAAAGGAGAAAGAAACCAAATCTAAAAATGGACAGAATTCATTTAACAAGCATTTTACCACTAAAAGCTGATGGTCATAACTTTTAAATTTTGGGGCACCTAAAACAATTTTTAAAGGCTTGTCATTAAAATGTGTTATTCTATTTGTAAATAATATTCATAGAATGTCAACTTTAAATAAAAAGTTGCCTCATCTATTAATATATAGGTGAATATCACAGAATTGACTGACAGGAAGAAATTTATCATGGTAAAATTCAGGTTCTAGGGATAGAGTACCTGAGTTTCTGTCTTGGTAAAATTACTTAGGCAAGAGTCTTCTGTGCAAGCTTCGTTTATTTACATCACATGTAAAATGAGCATAATAATCCAATCTAATTCATTGAGTTGGATGAGGATTACAAAGAATTTATTATGGTAACTGGTGCAGTTTGACTTCCATAAAAATTAGTTTTTATTATGAGAATGCTAATTTATAGATGGATATTCAGACTAAATAACAAACTTGGAAATGTATATGAAGGCTACTCTCAGTGGGATTCAAGGTTAAAAAGTTAATGTGGAGTAATTGAAAAAGACTAGGTGGTAGTTAATAAATTTTCACTTATCAAGTTAGCCAGTAATTTAAAGTTTTAGAGTGCCTTGGAACAAAGCTATAATAAGTGCATATTTTAAAATATTGAGCCATGTCAAACTTCACTTAACATGTGTATTTAAAATTTATTGTGCTGTGACACTTATTGGCACATTTAATTAATATCCTATAATGATGCTATGAAGCAAAGTTTTATAGAAAAAGTGTTTTTATAGACAGTATTCATACTCAATAGAGAATATTTTATTTGTAGTGATAGTATCAAGACTTATTAATAAATTATTGATAAATTTAAATATAGCAGATCTCTGATCTCTGGATTGTCACTGCACTCTTATAGAATGTCTTGCAGAGTAAGAAGATGCAGAAAATTAGATTCATAATTTTTCTTTTATATTATTCTATGGAAAGGTATATAATTTGTTTTACAAATAAGGGCAGGTAAAGGTGGGATACAGTAGAATGGATGAGTAAATACAATTGGCATAAATTTAAGGTGTGTTATCATTATACATTGCCCTAAGACCAACGTGTGAAGGTAACTATTAATACAATTTATTAAAAACCATAGGGTAGATACATTATAGAGAAAGTCTAGAGTAAAGATTATATGGTGAGTATGGGTAATTTATTTTTTTCTTTAAATGTTAATGATTATAATATCCATTTTCTCTTCCTTTTAGTAATAGAACATCATGCATTAATATTTCAAAGTAATTTTCTCTTTAGTGATAAAGAGTGATATCGTTAGTGATAGGGAAGTGTTGGTAAAATGAATGAGTATAGGGTGAAGATAATTGTTCTTGTCACCATGCATGCTACTCCTGAAATATGCAACAGAGAATACTTTACAATTAACTCATAGTATACTGATAGAATTTCCACAAATTCTAGTTTCGGCTGTAAAAACTGAGGCTTAGAAACGTTCATGTCCAAAATCCAACGTTTTTAAACGGCTGTGCTGGGATTGAATCCCAGGACTTTCTAGTTCATGTGTGTAATTTCCTACTAAATATTTGGAAAAATATATACGTTAAATTAGCATGGCTTCAGAATAATAATCAATGAGTCCAATAAATACTACTGAGTTTTAGTTTTTATTCTAATTTTACCTTTCAGATATTTTACCTAGTTACAACATTTCATAATTTCTTTTGCAGTTTGATATGGTCATATGACTGTGTCTGCACTAATGGCATAAGAACGCAAGCAATATGTGCAACTTTTGGTTTATCTCATTGTATTCGATTCTTTCATCAAACAAAAGGTTAGAATACAGATTTAATAGTGCCTTATTTTGGACCATGAGGACCAGGACAACATCTTGGGGATGGTAAATGCATAAGAAGAGGGAAAGTGCTTTAGTTCTGGAAGAACATTCTAGATCTCAGCCAACATAACTTGGAGATATGAGAAAGACAAGTAAGCATCTATCTTATTTCAGCCACTGAATGCCCCATTCTTATTATTACTACATGCATTTCCATACATATCCTGTATGCTAACTAATGTAGTAAGCAAGAAACCAGAACAGAAAGAAGGATACAACTTTAATTCAAGCAAGAGATCAGAATTCAATTCATGTAAATCAAGAGAAGTAGGTGGCAAATAGAAGGTAGATAAAGAATTTGAGAAGGAAATGAACTGAAGATGTCTATGAGAACTGAAGACCGGCGATACATGTTGCTTATAAACACAAAGAGCCCACCTTGCGCTACAGGTACGAAGAGGAAATAGAGAACCATAGGAGATCTACTCCTTTTCAGTTAGCTCAGAGAAATTAGGGTGAAGATGAGGAAAATAATAATTGAGAAAGTTTTTCCTCTTAGATAGACAGAAAGATAAGCAAATGGATGAGAATCAGCTTGGCTAAATATCAGCTAAGTGCAGTGGAAATAATTGATGCCTATATAAACATGAAGAATTCTTCACAAATCTATTCATTCAGGAACTTATTTATTCAAAAAACTTTTGTTTTGGAGGTTTTTTTTATTTTGGTTTGTTTGTTTGTTTGTTTGTTTTTAGAGGTAGGGTCTCACTCTCTTGCCCAGGCTGGAGTGCAGTAGCACAAACATAACTCACTGTAAACTCCTCCTCTCAAGTTCAAGTGATCCTCCCACCTCAGCCTCCTAAGTAGTTGGGATTACAGTTGCACACCACCATGCCTGGCTAACTTTTTATTTTTTATAGAGACAGAGATCTCACTATGCTGCCTAGGTTTGCCTTGAAGTCCTAGGCTCAAGCGATCCTCCCACAACAGTCACCCAAATTGCTGGGAATACAGATATGAGCCACTGTGCCAGCCTCAAAGGCTTAAGTAGTACGGCCTCAGGTTACATTGTCTCACCTGAATTATGAAATAGTTTTGAACCTCAGTTTTAGCACGTAAAAAAAGAGTGATTTTAAGAATTTGATAAAATCATGTAGAAAGTAGATGACAAAAAAACGCTGTGATTATTTTTGTTGATACCATTGCTACAGAAAATGAGATAGCGAATTATCTGCAGTATCTGACATTTTCAAAGTGGAATGTGATAGTTTATCTGTGCTTTGAAGGATAAGTAGATATCTTTCAAGAAGAGAGCAGGATAGGACTTCCAAATTGAAGAAAGATTATACTTAAAAGCAGGAAGCCATATAAGAACACCATATATAATGGAAATAAATAGAGATTTACTAAGTTTGGAACATAGGTGACAAAACAAGAAATAATCAAATAGGCTGATAGAAAAAATTTCTAAAAACCATTGATTAACAATTAGAGATATTACACATAATTGTATACATTTTTAAAAGCAGTTTTTTTTAAAAAAAAAGATTGACATAAAAGATGTTTTATTCAAAGAAATTCAAGATTCTTTACATCAGGAAAAACAGAAAAGAGTGAGACCAGCTATTGAGAAATTAAACAAAAGGCTGTTGCAAGTGATTAGGCAAGAGAAAATGTCTAAGTTAAATCAGCGAAAGTACATGTACATAAAATATGGCATTCTAGTAACTAGAATCACAAATTTAGAAACTGGGGAAGGAACAGGTTTGTGGAAGAGAAGTGAGTTGAAGTTTTATAGTGACAAGATTTTGATAAGAGTTTAAAGGAAAATGTGTCTCAGGTATATATCCTTAAAATAAAATACTGTATTTGTGAGTAACATAAGTTTCTCTCATATTTGTGTTATATTGACCATCTCATATATCTGTATACCTCTTCAAAAGGAGTTTGTATATGGAACAGCTGCTCACTCCCAAGAGAGTATTTTGATGTCAGTGGAAAGAGCTCATTACATTAAAAATGAATAGCTCAGGCAGTGTGCTCAATGCTAGGGATAGAACTAGAAACAAATTGGATATGGTCCCCGCATTCATGAAGCTGAGAGTCTTAGAGGGAAGCAGACTAAGAGAAATTTCTGTCAAGGTACAATCATAACCTATGGTGGGAAGAACTGGAAGGTGAAGCCTTTGCGTGGCAAGTGGAATCATATAACTATTTTGTTCAGTTGTGCTCTCTTTACAACATTCCTTGCTATGTATTCACACTTACATTTTATTTGGGAAAACTAAAATTCAGAGAATGCAAAGTTACAAACAGATAGTCTGTAATTCAATCCTCAGTTTTTCCAGATAGAAAAAAAATATAAGGTCAGGAAGTTATGAAAAAAAAGTTCCCTAAATAAACCCAAATATGCCCCTTCTAATTGACCTCTCTCTGATGGAAGTGAAGTGAGTACCTTCCAATACAAAAGACTAGTACCCAGGAAGAACAGGAGAAAGAAAAGAGCCACTCATCAAATTTAGAAAGGCTTGATGGAGCAGCAGTGAGAGTAGAAAGAAGAAAAAGATTGGCATTTTGGGTGTCCATTTGCTTTGAAAACCTTTTTTTTTTTTCAATCCACAGTGACCTAGTCCTGAGAATTTCCAAAGCAGTTCAGTCTAATACCAAGTTAACATTCTATATAAAATCCTAAAATCAATATGACATAAGTAAATGTTAACTAAGAAAGAAAACAAAACTTGTTCACTTAATCCATACATTAATAAAAATAATTATTTATGGAAAGAAGGAGAGACCAAGGGTGAATAAGTAAGGGTAGAATGGAATCCTGCCAGAATACACTTTGTGACGGTCTTGGTTTAGAAAACATACAAATGTTTCACATATTCACAAAGAAAATTTAAATTTACAGAAGCAAACTCCTCCCCAAATTGAAAAGAAATATAACAAATAAACCTAACTATATATAAGGTGGTGACATAGCCACATAGAGGAATAAATTACTTTAAGTGAGTTTCCAGTAAATTAGAAGCCCAAAGAAATATAAATATTATTCGGGAATCTAAGTGTTGGAGTAAAATTAGTATTACTCTTTTAAATTAACTGATTATTTAGAATGATGCAAATGAGTAAATATGTTAATGCTCTTATGGGCCAATATTTTCAATTCAAAGAAATAAGATCAAGATTAAATAAGTGTACCTTAAATCCCATAATATTCAATTGATTTAAAAATACTATTATGGACCGGGTGCGGTGACTCACGCCTGCAATCCCAGCACTTTGGGAGGCCAAGGCAGGCGGATCACGAGGTCAGGAGATCGAGACCATCCTGGCTAACACAGTGAAAACCCGTCTCTACTAAAAATACACACACAAAAAAATTAGCCAGGCGTGGTGGCGGGCGCCTGTAGTCCCAGCTACTCCAGAGACTGAGGCAGGAGAATGGCGTGAACAAGGGAGGCAGAGCTTGCAGTGAGCCGAGATCGCGCCACTGCACTCCAGCCTGGATGACAGAGTGAGACTCCGTCTCAAAAAATAAAATAAATAAATAAATAAATAAAATAAAAGTAGTATTATGGACTCATAAGTCTTCTTTACAAAAATACATATTTGTATATGAAAAAAACTCTATAAAATATTCATGTCATGAAAAGCCTTCTAAAAGAGTATGGAACTGATGCAGATGAGGTGAGAATTCAGAGATGTAATAGAAGCACCCATTAAATTCTAGAGCATTTATTTTAAATCCAATATTTAGAAATGCTTAGGCAAGTTTACTTTAAATTTTAAAGAAAATTGTCAAAAATGACAATTACTAAAAGAGTAGATACCTTTTTCACAAATTGAATCAGCAAAATATTGCTTAAGCTATTAATTGAAAATACATTTTTAAGTCAAATTAGATTTTGACAAGTATAAAGCAGTCTGTAACTATGTTAAAAGTCAGTTCTTTTGAAATTTTCTAATAAGTTTTATTGAATAATATTTGCAGAGGTGGGCGATGTGTGTGAGCAAGAGCAAATTCATAAAAAGGAAATAAAAATGGAGTTAAGTATCTAAGATTTGTTTTTAATTGATTTTTAGGGTTTCTGGGTTGGTTTTTGTTGTTCTTTTCTGAAAGAATAAATGTGTTAATTTTTCTTTTCTTAGAAATAAGGAAGTCAGTCTTTTAAAAAGATCTACTTGTTGATGCTATTATAATACCATGGACATACTGATAGATTTATTTAGCATTGTTTAGAAGAAATCTGAGGTCCACACTATTAAAACTTTTTTTTATTTTTAGGATAAAAAATGTCAGATTGCAGGCACAAAAATCTAATGTTTAAATAATTGATGTATTTATTAATGTACTGCTTATGTAACAATTGAAAACCTCAGAACTACAGAGTAATATTTAAGCTCAACTGGAAGCCTGTGAACATCAGAGTTCCATGCCGATTCAAGGATTCCTGACAGATTTTTATTTATTTTTAATAGAGTAGCAAAAACATTTAACAGAACTCAGGGTGATTTTCAGTATGTCTCTCACACAACGTTAGTACTTCATGAGAACTGCAGGCATCTGTGAGGCAATCATTTTGCTTTCACTTTTTTCCCAATTCACTTTGTCTAAAATGACTTGACACAATGTAAATTTACTTTATTACACTTACAAATATAAAAAGAATGGTCCTTCTTATTTTACGAAATAGTTTCCCCTTTCCCATATATCTTTCCAAACTGACAAAAAGAATGCATATTAGAGTCAGTGTTAATCTCACATTCCTCTAGACTTTTATTCAGGTAAACACATAAATCTGCATATTGTAGTTACTACAAATCTGTAAAGGTTAATTTAGACATAATTTTTAACATATCATTTGCTAGACATGAAAAGCAATGCAATGATCATTTTGATTCCATTTATGCTCTCTCTCTCCAGAAATCTCCTATCAAAATTTTTTCAGATTCTGTGATCTGTATATAATTTTTTAAAGGTTTCTATTTGTCTTCCCAGTACCATCTTCCATTAATGTAGTATGTTTCAATAATATTGACTTTTTTCTTATTTTACAAAAAGTGTTTAGTAAAAGTTAATGAAAATTTAAGATATCTTAAAATAAACTATTTGAAAAAATGTTTATCCTTTTGTTACACATATTATTTTGAGGCTTTCATAATGCATAGTGCTATATTTTCAATCTGTTAAAGCAGTAAGTGTACTTTATGGTTAAAATACTTTACATAATTTGTGTTCCTATGTTACTAGTATCTTTGGTAAATTATTAATTAATCTCTGCCTTTAAATTAATGTCGTTTTGAAAATACTAATTCTATATAAAAAAATTCCCCTTAAGTCTGTTCGTTTTTAGAATACATATCAATTTTTATGTTAAGGTTTTGAAACAAACATGTTTCTATCTGACATTTGTTATATAAAACATTAAGAAAATAAATGATAATTGTGGGCTACATGTGGTGGTCCATGCCTGTATTCCCAGCAATTTAGGAAACTGAGGAGGGAGTGTCGCTTGAGCCCAGGAGTGCAAGACCAGCCTGGACAACATGGTGACCCCCTGTCTCTCTAAAAAAGTCAAAAAATTAGTCGGGTGTGATGGTGTGCACCTGTGGTCCCAGCTACTTGGGAGGCTCAGGCGGCAGGGTCGCTTGAGCTAAGGAGATCAAGGCTGCAGTGAGCCATGTTCCTGCCCTTGCACTCCAGCCTGAGCAATAAAGCAAGAGTCTATCTCAAAAAATATATATATTATATATATAGTTGATATTTTTCTTACAGTTAAAAAAAAACTTTTATGAGATACCTAAGAAAACACAAAATTGAGTGATAAGACTTCAACTTTTTAGTATTATACCAGAAATTAATTTTAATATCACAAAAGTCACAATTTTCCAAGTTCTCCATTTTCACAGATAAAAAATTAGAGTTTGAATAGAAGATTGCTAAGTCCTTGAGAGTTTTAAATTTTTAAAAATTATTTTGTTAATATTACCTACCTATACCATACTAAGTGAATATTACAAAATTGGACATTAATTTAAATATTACTATATTTGCACAACTTATTTGCCTACTGTTCAGGCTTCTGTCATGGTTACTCTACCAAGAGCTCAAAACAAAATGCTTCTGGATTTTATTCAGGTATCAAAAAGTGTTATTTTTTATAATATCGTTATTTCCTTTTAGAAAACTGAATATTACTATCTATTTTATCTACTTGTTTAAAAATTATGTTTGAGAATGTGGCTGGGAAATTTCTGTATGTTTTTAAGGACTGATCATTAGGAAAATATTAAAATATTAATCGCATTTAAAGAAATACAGAAGAATATATGTAATATTTTATAACTTTTTTATAGCATTACAACTATTTTTGTGCATTCTTTTTCTCCTCTGAGAAAGAGTAAACATGTCTAATTCTTGTCTTCAGATACCATAGCACTCACGGCAAGCACTAAATATACACTTAAACAATAACATAATTAATTTGGTATTGCTTGTTTCTCTTGCAGGGTAAGTTAAAAGAAAGGAAGGAAGGAAGGAAAGAAGGAAGCCTCTTTCTATATCTTAAAACTTTCCTTTTTTTAAATTCAATTGTTTCCGAACTGGGAAAACAAAATAAAATGAAACAAAATATATCCTCCCTCAATATACTGCTCTCCATTCTAATTCCAGTTCAGACTCTTCTTTACTGGGCATTAGCCCTGAACCTGCCAAAGTTCAAGACTTGCAGAGGCTAACAAGGCTATGTCCAAGAATCACATCACTTCACCAGGCCTAAAGGAGAAGAAGCAGACTCTGGAATCAAAGGGGAAGATAAGAGGTGCAGGCACTTCCTCCATCACTCGCCACTTTATTTATTGCATCCATGCCTCAAGGGATGCATTTAAAATTTAGTTCTATCATCCCCTTTGGGAAGGATAGTTAGAGACTGAGGAAAATAATGTTCTTCCACAAAGCTCTAGATCAGTGGTTTTCAACCTTGGTTTCACTTGTAACCACCTGGGGAATGTTAAGCAAATACCATCCCCCAATCCCCTCACACAGAAAATATGATAAAATTAGTCTGGGAGGGAAACCAGTATTCACATATGTAGTCTTTTTGACAATTACTGTCTAACTTGGGAGCTCTCTGGAACAGCTTTCAAAAATATGATAAAATAATCTGAGAACAATTTAAAAGAACCGTATCTGAAACACATTACTTTTGTGCTTGCCTTATTCAATATAGTATGTATGGGCATGATTTCAACTTTTTTTTAATGACCCATTACAAATGTTTTGGAATTATCCACATGATCTTGAATGTTTCAAATTTGAGCAGAAATAACTACTGAATCACTGAAAGTGAAATGCGGATATCTAAGAGATGTTATGTGTATTTACACAAGTCCTGTCTTGTGTGCAGATTTTATCCAATAAGAATCTATTTTCACCTCAGATTCCATTTATCAAAAAGAACCTATTATATTCATCCTCATCATTACATTATGGTTAAAAGCAGAATATAAAACATTAGAAAATACAGATTGTGGTGTCAAGAGGCAGAGCAAGATGATGGAATAGAAGGCTCCACTAATCATTCCCATAACAAGGTCACCAATTTAGCAACTATCTACATGTAGTAAAACACCTTCATGAAAACAAAAATCAGATGAGCTCTTATAAAACCTGATGATAACTTTGTATAGCTGAAAGACACACTGAAGAAACAGAAAAACCAGCCTCAGATCACAAATGCCACTCTTCCTCCATGCCCCAGCAGTGTCAACATGGTGCAGAGTGTGTCCCAGAGCACTGGGGGAGGAAGAACACAACAACTGTGAGGCATTGAACCCAGTGCTGTCCTGTTAGAGCAGAAAGGAAAACTGGAGGAAACTCAGCTGGCAGCTACCCACAGAGGAAGCATTAAAACCAGTTCTAGCCAGGGGGGATTTGCCAACCGCATGGGTCCAAACTTGAGTTCCTGGCAAATTTCAAAACCAAAGGCTAGAGTGTTCTGGATCTCCAAGTAAACTTGAAGGGAAGTCTAGGTCATAAAGATTGCAACTCTTAAGCAAGTCCTGGTGTTGAACTGGGCCTGGAAACACTGGACTGGGGAAGCACGTGACTGCTGAGATACCAGCGGGGGTGGCTAAAGGAGTGCTGGCATCAATCCTCCCCTAACCCAAGGCTGCAGAGCTCATAGCTTCATAGCTTATCCACTTGAGAGGAGAGAAAATAGTGGGGAAAACTTTGTCTTGCACTTTGGCTCAGCCATAGCAGGATAGGGAACTGGTCAGAGTTATGAGGTGCCCATTACAGGCCTTAGATCCGAGACAACATTTCTAGACACACCCTGGGCAAGAAAGGCACCGCTGCCTTGAAAGGAAGGGCCAGTTCCTGGCAGCATTTATCACCTGCTAACTGAAGAGCCCTTATGCCCTAAATAACAAGCCTTGATACTCAGGTACTACATCAAGGGTCTCAGGTGAGCCTCCAAAAGTTGCTGGCTTCAAGTACCAGCACAGCCACAAGGGCGTAGAGCACCAAGTGGGCACTTGGGGTCCCTGATTCCAAGATGTGACTCTTAGCATCTCTGTACCTGCCCTGGGCCAAAGGGGAGGCCACCATCCTAAAGGGTTAGTCCTAGGCCAGGCAGCTTTCACCACAAGCTGACTTAAGAGCCCTTGGGCCTTACGGGAACATTGATGGTAGTCTGGGAGTACTCCCAGTGACTGTGACATATGGTCACTGGGTGAGGCTCCTCTGCCTTTGAAAAGGGGAGGAAAGATTGGGAAGAACTATGTTTTATGGTTTGAGCAAAGTCTTAGCTGCAGTACAGTAGAGTGCCAGGTTGACTTCTAAGGTTTTCCAGGAGTTGCTGACTCCTGAACAGCACCTCTGTACACACCTGGGGCTTTGGGGACCTCATCACCCTGGATGGAAGACACAGGACTGCCTGGCTTTGCCACCTGCTGACTGTAGCGCCCCTGGACATTGAGCGAACATAGGCAGTAGCAAGGAAGTATCTACAGCAGGCCTTGGAAGAGACCCAGCACTGTGCTAACTTCAAGTCTAACCCAGCACAGTCATAGTGGTAGTGGTCACAGGGTTGTGGAGAAAAAGAAACACTTAGACACTGTTGGTGGCAGTATAAATCAGTTCAACCATTGTGGAAGCTAGTGTGGTGACTTCTCAAAAATCTAAAAACAGAAACATCATGTGACTCAGAAATTCCATTAATGAGTATATACTCAAAGGAATATAAATCATTCTATCATAAAGACACATGCATGCATATGTTACTTGCAGCACTATTCACAATACCAAAGACATAGAATCAACCTAAATGTCCATTAATTGTAGATTGGATGAAGAATATGTGATTTATATATACCATGAAACACTACATAGCGATAAAAAAAAGAGAGATCATGTCCTTTGCAGGAACATGGATGGAGCTAGAGGTCATTATCTCTAGCAAACTAACACAGGAACAGAAAACCAAATACCATATGTTCTCACTTATAAGTGAGAGCTAAATGATGAGGACACATGGACATATAGAGGGGAGAAACACACACTGGGGCCTACTGGAGGGTGCAGGGTGGGAGGAAGGAGAGAATCTGGAAAATTACTGGATACTATGTCTAATACCTGGGTGATGAAATAATCTGCACAAAAAAATTCCCATGACACAAGTTTACCAATCTAACAAATCTGAACATGAATAGTTGAACTTAAAAGTAAAATTAAAAATAAATTCAAGCCCAAGTGAGCAACGCAGAAGACAGGTGATTTCTGCATTTCCAACTGAGGTACCAGGTTCATCTCACTTGGGTGTGCCAGATGGTGGGTGCAGGACAGTGGGTGGAGTGCACCATGCGTGAGCCGAAGCAGGGAGAGGCATCACCTCACCCGGGAAGTGCAAGGGGTCAGGGAATTCCCTTTCCCAGTCAAAGAAAGGGGTGACAGATGGCACCTGGAAAATCGGGTCACTCCCACCCTAACACTGCGCTTTCCCAATGGGCTTAAAAAACGGCACACCAGGAGATTATATCCTGCACATGGCTCGGAGGGTTCTATGCCCACGGAGTCTCGCTCATGGCTAGCATAGCAGTCTGAGATGAAACTGCAAGGCGGCAGTGAGGCTGGGGGAGAGGCGCCCGCCATTGCCAAGACTTGATTAGGTAAACAAAGCGGCCAGGAAGCTTGAACTGGGTGGAGCCCACCACAGCTCAAGGAGGCCTGCCTGCCTCTGTAGGATCCACCTCTGGGGGCAGGGCACAGACAAAAAAAAAGACAGCAGTAACCTCTGCAGACTTAAATGTCCCTGTCTGACAGCTTTGAAGAGAGCAGTGGTTCTCCCAGCACGCAGCTGGAGATCTGAGAACGGGCAGACTGCCTCCTCAAGTGGGTCCCTGACCCCCGAGTAGCCTAACTGGGAGGCACACCCCAGTAGGGGTGGACTGACACCTCACACGGCTGGCTACTACTCCTCTGAGACAAAACTTCCAGAGGAACGATCAGGCAGCAGCATTTGCGGTTCACCAATATCCACTGTTTTGCAGCCACCACTGCTGATACCCAGGCACACAGGGTCTGGAGTGGACCTCTAGCAAACTCCAACAGACCTGCAGCTGAGGGTCCTGTCTGTTAGAAGGAAAACTAACAAACAGGAAGGACATCCACACCAAAAACCCATCTGTACATCACCATCATCAAAGACCAAAGGTAGATAAAACCACAAAGATGGGGAAAAAACAGAGCAGAGAAACTGGAAACTCTAAAAATCAGAGCACCTCTCCTCCTCCAAAGGAATGCAGTTCCTCACCAGCAATGGAACAAAGCCTGATGGAGAATGACTTTGACGAGTTGAGAGAAGAAGGCTTCAGACGATCAAACTACTCTGAGCTACAGGAGGAAGTTTGAACCAATGGCAAAGAAGTTAAAAACTTTGAAAAAAAATTAGACAAATGGATAACTAGAATAACCAACGCAGAGAAATCCTTAAAGGACCTGATGGAGCTGAAAACCAAGGCATGAGAACTACATGATGAATGAAGAAGCCTCAGCAGCTTATGCGATCAACTGGAAGAAAGGGTATCAATGATGGAAGACGAAATGAATGAAATGAAGCCAGAAGAGAAGTTTAGAGAAAAAAGAATGAAAAGAAATGAACAAAGCCTCCAAGAAATGTGGGACTATGTGGAAAGACCAAATCTACATCTGATTGGTGTACCTGAAAGTGACAGAGAGAATGGAACCAAGTTGGAAAACACTCTGCAGGATATTATCCAGGAGAACTTCCCCAATCTAGCAAGGCAGGCCAAAATTCAAATTCAGGAAAGAGAATGCCACAAAGATACTCCTCGAGAAGAGCAACTCCAAGACACATAATTGTCAGATTCACCAAAGTTGAAATGAAGGAAAAAATGTTAAGGGCAGCCAGAGAGAAACATTGGGTTACCCACAAAGGGAAGCCCATCAGACTAACAGCTGATCTTCCAGCAGAAACTCTACAAGCCTGAAGAGAGTGGGGGCTAATATTCAACATTCTTAAAGAAAAGAATTTTCAACCCAGAATTTCAAATCCAGCCAAACTAAGTTTCATAAGTGAAGGAGAAATAAAACACTTTACAGACAAGCAAATGCTGAGAGCTTTTTGTCACCACCAGGCCTGCCCTAAAAGAGCTCCTAAAGGAAGCACTAAACATGGAAAGGAACAACTGGAACCAGTCACTGCAAAAACATGCCAAATTGTAAAGACCATCAAGGCTAGGAAGAAACTGCATCAACTAACGAGAAAATAGCCAGCTGATATCATAATGACAGGATCAAATTCACACATAATGATATTAACTTTGAAGGTAAATGGGCTAAATGCTCCAATTAAAAGACACAGACTGGCAAATTGGATAAAGAGTCAAGACCCATCAGTGTGCTGTATTCAGGAAACCCATCTCACGTGCAGAGACACACACAGGCTTAAAATAAAGGGATGGAGGAAGATCTACCAAGCAAATGGAAAACAGAAAAAGGCAGGGGTTGTAATCCTAGTCTCTGATAAAACAGACTTTAAACCAACAAAGTTCAAAAGAGACAAAGAAGGCCATTATATAATGGTAAACAGATCAATTCAACAAGAAGGGCTAACTATCCTAAATATATATGCACCCAATACAGGAGCACCCAGATTCATAAAGCAAGTCCTTAGTGACCTACAAAGAAACTTAGACTCCCACACAATAATAATGGGAGACTTTAACACCCCACTGTCAACATTAGACAACGAGACAGATAGTTATAACATAGACGACATAGATCAATGAGACAGAAAGTTAACAAAGATACCCAGGAATTGAACTCAGCTCTGCACCGAGTGGACGTAATAGACATCTACAGAACTCTCCACCCCAAATCAACAGAATATACATTTTTTTCAGCACCACACCACACCTATTCCAAAATTAACCACATAGTTGGAAGTAAAGCACTCCTCAGAAAATGTAAAAGAACAGAAATCATAATAAACTGTCTCTCAGACCACAGTGCAAACAAACTAGAACTCAGGATTAAGAAACTCACTCAAAACCGCTCAACTACATGGAAACTGAACAACCTGCTCCTGAATGACTACTGGGTACATAATGAAATCAAGGCAGAAATAAAGATGTTCTTTGAAACCAATGAGAACAAAGACAGAACATACCAGAATCTCTGGGACACATTCAAAGCAGTGTGTAGAGGGAAATTTATGGCACTAAATGCCCACAAGAGGAAGCAGGAAAGATCTAAAATTGACACCCTAACATCACAATTAAAAGAACTAGAAAAGCAAGAGCAAACACATCCAAAAGCTAGCAGAAGGCAAGAAATAACTAGGATCAGAGCAGAACTGAAGGAAATAGAGACACAAAAAACACTTCAAAAAATTAATGAATCCAGGAGCTGGTTTTTTGAAAAGATCAACAAAATTGATAGACCACTCGCAAGACTAATAAAGAAGAAAAGAGAGAAGAATCAAATAGACGCAATACCAAATGATAAAGGGATATCAGCACCGATCCCACAGAAATACAAACTACCATCAGAGAATACTATAAACACCTCCATGCAAATAAACTAGAAAATCTAGAAGAAACAGATAAATTCCTCTACACATACATCCTCCCAAGACTAAACCAGGAAGAAGTTGAATCTCTGAATAGACCAATAACAGGCTCTGAAATTGAGGCAATAATCAATAGCTTACCAACCAAAAAATGTCCAGGACCAGATGGATTCACAGCCAAATTCTACCAGAGGTACAAGGAGGAGCTGGTCCCATTCTTTCTGAAACTATTCCAATCAATAGAAAAAGAGGGAATCCTCCCTAACTCATTTTATGAGGCCAGCATCATCCTGATACCAAAGCTGGGCAGAGACACAACCAAAAAAAAGAGAATTTTAGACCAATATACTTGATGAACATTGGTGCAAAAATCCTCAATAAAATACTGGCAAACCGAATCCAGCCACACATCAAAAAGCTTATCCACCATGATCAAGTGGGTTTCATCCCTGGGATGCAAGGCTGGTTCAACATACAAAAATCAATAAATGTAATCCAGCATATAAACAGAACCAAAGACAAAAACCACATGATTATCTCAATAGATGCAGAAAAGTCCTTTGACAAAATTCAACAAACCTTCATGCTAAAAACTCTCAATAAATTAGGTATTGATGGGACGTATCTCAAAATGATAAGAGGTATCTATGACAAACCCAGAGCCAATATCATTCTGAATGGGCAAAAACTGGAAGCATTCCCTTTGAAAACTGGCACAAGACAGGGATGCCCTCTCTCACCACTCCTATTCAACATAGTGTTGGAAGTTCTGGCCAGGGCAATCAGGCAGGAGAAGGAAATAAAGGGTATTCAATTAGGAAGTGAGGAAGTCAAATTGTCCCTGTTTGCAGATGACATGATTGTATATCTAGAAAACCCCATCATCTCAGCCCAAAATCTCCTTAAGCTGATAAGCAACTTCAGCAAAGTCTCAGGATACAAAATCAAGTGCAAAAATCACAAGCATTCTTATACACCAATAACAGACAAACAGAGAGCCAAATCATGAGTGAACTCCCATTCACAATTGCTTCAAAGAGAATAAAATACCTAGGAATCCAACTTACAAGGGATGTGAAGGACCTCCTCAAGGAGAACTACACACCACTGTTCAATGAAATAAAAGAGGATACAAACTAATGGAAGAACATTCCATGCTCATGGGTACGAAGAATCAATATCATGAAAATGGCCACACTGCCCAAGATAATTTATAGATTCAATGCCATCCCCATCAATCTACCAATGACTTTCTTCACAGAATTGGAAAAAACTACTTTAAAATTCATATGGCACCAAAAAAGAGCCCGCATCGCCACGTCAATCCTAAGCCAAGAGAATAAAGCTGGAGGCATCACACTACCTGACTTCAAACTATACTACAAGGCTACAGTAACCAAAACAGCATGGTAGTGGTACCAAAACAGAGATATAGATCAATGGAACAGAACAGAGCCCTCAGAAATAATGCCACATATATACAACTATCTGATCTTTGACAAACCTGAGAAAAGCAAGCAATGGGGAAAGGATTCCCTATTTAATAAATGATGCTGGGAAAACTGGCTAGCCATATGTAGAAAGCTGAAACTGGATCCCTTCCTTATACCTTGTACAAAAATTAATTCAAGATGGATTAAAGACTTACATGTTAGACCTAAAACCATAAAAACCCTAGAAGAAACCCTAGGCAATACCATTCAGGACATTGGCATGGGCGAGGACTTCATATCTAAAACACCAAAAGCAATGGCAACAAAAGCCAGAATTGACAAATGGGATCTAATTAAACTAAAGAGCTTCTGCACAGCAAAAGAAACTACCATCAGAGTGAACAGGCAACCTACAGAATGGGAGAAAGTTTTTGCAACCTACTCATCTGACAAAGGGCTAATATCCAGAATCTACAATGAACTCAAACAAATTTACAAGAAAAAAAACAAACAACCCCATCAAAAAGTAGCTGAAGGATAGGAACAGACACTTCTCAAAAGAAGACATTTCTGCAGCCAAATGACACATGAAAAAATGCTCATCATCACTGGCCATCAGAGAAATGCAAATCAAAACCACAATGAGATATCATCTCACACCAGTTAGAATGGCGATCATTAAAAAGTCAGGAAACAACAGGTGCTGGAGAGGATGTGGAGAAATAGGAACATTTTTTACATTGTTGGTGGGACTGTAAACGAGTTCAACCATTGTGGAAGTCAGTGTGGTGATTCCTCAGGGATCTAGAACTAGATATACCATTTGACCCAGCCAACCCTGTTACTGGGTATATACCCAAAGGATTATAAATCATGCTGCTATAACGACACATGCACATGTATATTTATTGTGGCACTATTCACAATAGCAAAGACTTGGAACCAACCCAAATGTCCAACAATGATAGACTGGATTAAGACAATGTGGCACATGTACACCATGGAATACTATGCAGCCATAAAAAATGATGAGTTCATGTCCTTTTTAGGGACATGGATGGAACTGGAAACCATCATTCTCAGCAAACTCTCCTAAGGACAAAAATCCAAACACCGCATGTTCTGACTCATAGGTGGGAATTGAACAATGAGAACACATGGACACAGGAAGGGGAACATCACACACTGGGGTCTGTTGGGGGGTGGGGGGGGGGAGGGATGGCAATAGGAGATATACCTAATGTAAATGATGAGTTAATGGGTGCAGCACACCAACATGGCACATGTATACATATGTAACAAACCTGCATGTTGCGCACATGCACCCTAGAACTTAAAGTATAATAATAATTTAAAAAATACATATATATATTGAAAAAAATTCAAAAAAATTAAATAATAGTAAGCATCTTCTCTGCTCATAAAGGAATACAACTTGAAATTAATAACAAGAGGAATTTTGGAAACTATAGAAATGCATGGAAAATAAACAATATGCTGTTGAATTACCATTGGGTCAATGAAGAAATTAAGAAGGAAATTTAAAACATTTTTGGAAACAAATGATAATGAAAACACAACATACCAAAAACTGGGATACAGTAAAAACAGTACTAAAAGTGAAGTTTATAGCTACAAGTTCCTACATCAAAAAAGAAGAAAAGCTTCAAATAAACAATCTAACAAAGCTTATCAAGGAATTATAAAAGCAAGAGCAAACCAAACCCAGAATTAGTAAAAGAAAATAAATAATAAACATCAGAATATAAATAAAGTTGAAATGAATAAATACTTTTTGTGAAATAAAAAGTATTTCACAGTGAAGTAAAATTTAACATTTTTCAAAAGTTAAAAAAATTGACAAACCTTCAGCTAGACTAATGAAAAAAGAGAGAAGTTCCAAATCAATAAAATCAGACATGAAAAAGAAGATATTACCAATGATGTTCTTCACATAAATAATTAAAAAAACTATTCTAAAATTCATATGAAACCATTAAAGACCCAAAATAGCCCAAGCTATTCTAAGAAAAAAAAAAACAAAATTGGAGAAATCACATTACCTGATTTAAAAATGTATTACAGAACTACAGTAATCAAAACAGCATGGTACTGGCATAAAATCAGGCACATAGGTCAAGGGAACAGAACAGAGCATCCAGAAAAAAATCCACACTTCTACAGTGAGCTCAATTTCGACAAAGTTACTAAGAACACACACTGGGGAAAAGGCAGTCTTTTCAATAAATAGTGCTGAGAAAACCAGATATCCATATGCAGAGGAATAAAACTAGACCCCATCTCTCACCATATACGAAAATCCAATCAAAATGGATCAAAAGCTAAGACCACAAACTATGAAACTACTACAAGAAACATTGGAGGAAATCTTCATGACATTGGTCATGGCAAAAATTCCTTGAGCAATACCACACAAGCACATGGAACCAAAGGAAAATAGAGAAAAGGGGTTATATCAAGTTAAAAAGCTTCTGCACAGCAAAGGAAACAATCAACAAAGTGAAGAAACAACCCACAGAATGTGAAAAAATATTTGCAATCTGCTCATCTGACAAGGTATTAATATCCAGCATATGTCAATTCAAACAACTCTATAGAGAGAAATCTTATAATTAGATTTAAAAAATGGGCAAAAGGCAATAGGCTTATCTCAGAAGAAGACATACAAATGGCAAATAGGCATATGCAAAGGTGCTCAACATAATTGATCTTCAGAGAAATGCAACTCAAAACTACAATGAAATATCATCTCACCCTAGTTAAAATGGCTTGTATTCAAAAGTCAGGCAATATCAAATTCTGTTGAGGATGTGGAGAAAAGGGAACCCTCATACACTGTTGGTGAGACTGTAAATTAGTATAACCACTATGAAAAATAGTTTGGAGGTTCTTCAGAAAACTAAAAATTGAGCTACCTTATGATCCAGCAATTCCACTGCTGGGTATATACCCAAAAGAAGGAAAATCAGTAATATCAAAGAGATATCTGTAGTCTCACATCTGTTGCAGCACAACAGCTAAGATTTTGAAGCAACCTAAGAATCCATCAACAGATGAATGGGTAAAGAAACTGTGGTACATATACACAATGGAATATTATTCAGCTGTAAAGAGAATGTGATCCTGTCATTTGCAACAACATGGATGGAACTGGAGATCATCATGTTAAGTGACTCAAGACAGGCACTGAAAGACAAACATCACATATTCTCATTTATTTCTGGGATCTAAAAATCAAAACAATTGAACTCATGGACCTAGAGGGTAGAAGGATGGTTATTAGAGGCTGGGAAGTGTAGTGGGGGACTGGAAGTGGAGGTGAGGGTGGTTAATGGTTACAATAAATAGACAGAAAGAAGAAGATCTACTATTTGATAGCACAACAGGGTGACTATAATCAACAATAAATGAATTATACATATTAAAATAACTAAAAATGTGTAATTGGATTGTTTGTAACACAAAAGATAAATGAGGGGTTGGATCCCCCATTCTCCATGATATGATTATTTGACATTGCAGGCTTGTATCAAAATATCTTATGCACCCCATAAATATATTCACCTACTATGTACCCACAAAAAGTAAGAACAAAAAAAAATTAAAAGAAAATACATTGTCCTGTGGTCAAAAATAAAAGCATGTGAAACAACTTCCAGAAAATACACAGAAATAGCCTTTTCTCTCATTTTTTCTAATAAATGTTTTTTAAAAAGTGCATATACCTACACAGGTTTTCTCTCTTCTTCCTACTGCTATTTTTAACATAAGATCTGTCATTAACTGAAGATTTTCAAACCATGAGAGTTTTCAGGATCATATGTCCCAAAATTGTAGAGTCGCTATTTTAATATATAATACAAAAGAAAATAATCATATTTTTTCAGTCACACTTGACTGTGTTTCCACACTTGAATTCATTATTAGCAATGAGTGTTAAGTCCAATACTGAGTCTATTCTTTATCAAGTAGCATTTTATTAAATATATTAGAATCTGATATTCTTCTGTGTGGCATCCACTTAAGAATTGTTTCCTTGCTTTAATTCCATTACTTTTTTAAAAATAAATCTTTCTGTCCATCATATATTACTGAATATATTCTCATATATTTCTCAGATATTTCTGAGATAGATTTCTCATATATTTCTCAGATATCCAAGTGTTTACTGAATATGTCTTTATTAGTAAAACAGATTCTCAAAAATTTGCAACAAAATGTTACATATGAACAGATTTATCACTATATTCTAATAAAATAAAATAGCTCAAATTTCCCTTCTAAGTGCACTGAGTTTGTGTATTAAGTCAATCGATCAATCAGTCAGCTAATCAATGTTTATTGAGTACAAGATTCTGTACATGACTAGATGTGGGGCCAGGAAAGCTAACAAACTAACACTATATGCAAGATGAAAGTAAAGTAGTGAAATTTCTATACTCCTTGCAAACTGTTAAGGACTAATTGATCAAATATTTTAAATTATTAAATAAACTCAGAACTCAGACTCTAACTTCTATTACTAAAAAATCAAGTTAATAAACCTCATTTTCTCCACAGCCTGCCATTTAGTATTTTGTTATGACTGTAAATTTATCTAATTATATATATATATATATATATATATATATCCACTTTGATTCATATAGAGAAATGAGAGAATAAATTGTATCGATATGGACAATTCAAAATCAGTTTTAGACTGAAGATTTTCCAAAAGGGTTTCTTTCCTCTTATTGTGTTTTATATTGGGTAAACCTCTGCAATAAACTTTCAAGATATCAAAACACACACAAATAACACAGTGTATTTTTTTTGTATGTGTTAGGTAACTCAGAAATGATATTCCCATAATGTTCTCAATACTATCTAGGTCAATATTGTTAATTTTTCCTTATTTCTCAAAACGGAAATAAGAGGCCTAACTTCTGAACAAAATGAATTTTTATTTCTAGAAATCAGTCTTGTAAATACATTTTAGCTGCAGACAAAAGGAAGATGCGTAGGTTAAGAATAGCTTTTCCATTGAGTTTCCTGTTCTCCTTTTATTCAAGGTGATGTGGTTGAGAGCTGACTTCAGACTAGAGTGATGATCTAATCTAGCATTCATACCAGGACACTTTGAGAAAAAAAAAGAACTATTAATCATTAGGCTAGGACAATATACAAAAACTAGAACTCTACTGTGCATATCAGGACATGTGGTCCCCCTTATCATGAACACACCTGAAATTTAAATCCTAATTTTATTACTTTATTAGTTGTAACAATTTATGGAAATTGTTCAACACACTGGCATCTCAGTTTTACTATTCATAAAGAATAAATTTCAATGTCTAAATTTAAGCCAGAAAATACATGCAAGGTATATATATCACATATTAAGCATTCAAAAATTGGTAGCTACCACCTAGGATATTTTTCTTTGCCAGGGCAGGGGAGCATTTTTAGTCTAAATTTAGTTAGGCATCAGCTATTTCAATTTTTCCATGCCATAATGTTCTCTATTTGTGCATTCCAGAATATCTTCACACTTTACAAATATTTACATCTTTCTCTCTTGCATGTTATCATTGTTAGAAAAGAATGTGACCATTAGCTCCAGGGGAAGGATGAGAGACATGAGAAGAACAATCTCAGGCAAGCTAAGTCAAAACTAGCCAAGTTTTTAAGCTAAGTGTCAGAGGATATTTTTTCCATAAAAGGAAACACAGTAAATAATTTCAGCTCTGGGGCCATACAACCTATTTTATTTGCATTTAGTGGCATAGTACCTGTTATAATTAGCTTGAAATTTATGCTAAGCAAGAACTATAAAATTAGATAGCATCCTAAAAATTTTTACCTATCATCTGCAAATTAAAAACAAAACAATAACTGATTGGCAGATTTACAGTAATCAATCATACTAAAACTATATATAAAACATGTATATTTGTGTTTGCAGGCGTGTGTGTATCTAAGAATCACAATTAATGTGGTCTTACGTGTATATGGTAATCATTAATCTATTAAACGAATGTATTTGGTCCTCTACTTTTTAGGCAGATGGTAGAATAACATTTTTTGCCCATCTCTCATTAGGATTATATGGAGTCATGTGACTAGTATGAAAGGAAAATAAATCTCAGGACCCCAAACTCACTAAGCCAAGGGGAAAACTCAAGGTGGGAACTGAGTCTTAAACCTGTCTCCCATTTTGTTCCTAAATAAGATAGCTACAAAGATAAAAAGCTACATACTCCCCTCACGATTTGCCCACAAGGAAATTCCTTGTGGGCCCCCATATCTTTACCCATAAAACAGGTCTGTTGAATTTCACCATGGCAATGTAAATTGATAGCTTATCTTTACAGGCTCAGGACAAAGGACAGAACTCAAAGTCATTCCTCTGCTCACTTGAGACAAATGTATATCTGATTGCTTCCTCTGCCCTGTTGTTTACATTATGTTATGTAAAATATTCCTCCTCTCCTCTCACATGTAAATTATATATTCAGTAAAAGCCTGATCAAAGACTCAAAAGAATGTAGCCGTTTGTCTCTTATCTATCCATAGCTTTAATTTTTTTCCTCTTTCCCCAATATCCGCCGTTCCTCTTTAAATATTAAAGCCCCTCAAAATCATCTTTGAAGAAAGGCATAGACCTGTCTCCCAGGCGAATGTCCTTAACTTTAGCAAATAAACCTCCTAAAACGATTGAGACTTGCCTCAGTCATTTTCATTGATTCACACTAGCTCTCGCCAATAAGGTAACATTGTAAAATTCTCCCCAGGCTGAAAGCTTAAGAAGATGAATAACTCCTCCTTTCTCAGGCCCAGTCCCAAGGTGCAAGGCCGCTTGCATCAGCAGGGTGCATCAGCAGCATGTGCCAGCAAGACAGCAGAAGCAGGAAGAGAGCCGGCGGGAAGACACCTACTCTGGCGGGAAAACACATACTTCTGAAGATCCAGAAGGATGCTGTCTGGGTACTATGTGGTAGTTACGTCAGACTAGGACACTTCCTGTTTACAGGAGACTACAAAACCTTTGCCCCGTCCTCACTTGGGGCTGAGGCCATTTTAGGCCTGATGCCATTTTAGGCCTCAGCCCTCTTGCACCCAGGTGCTCATTAAAACAGCATGTTGCTCCACACCGCCTCCTGTTGTCTGTTGGCACACTCTCGGAATTTGAACTGATACAAAAACCTTACAAACATACGGTAAGTGACATAACATGTATTATCATTAGATTGAGGATTTTCAGAACTGACATTGCCTCTGATATAACACGAACTCTCAAGATGGCGGATGCTCAGTCAGCTTGGATCCTTAAAGGGCTGTGATTGTGGTCGCCTGTTGCTGTCTGCAAATGGACATGTAGTATAAATGACAATTATCTTGTTTTGTCACATGAATTTGGGGTTGCTTATTGTCACCATGTAACCACATATAAATCTTGTGTATATAAATGCTCAAGATTTGGTTCCAATACTGTATTTAGTTTCAAAGTTACCTTTTGAAGTTTAATATATATTACAAAATAAAATAACTTTCAAGTCAATATTGCAGTCATCCTATTTAAAAGGCAAATATTGTTTACTTTTCACAACCACATCATTAATTTACAAATTTCACAGGGCCTAAAATTTTCTCCACATGAAGTTAAATATAATATTTCAGAAAATAAATATAAGTGTCAAATGTAGTTCCAGCAGATATACTTGGCTCTTACAATCAAGCCTTAAAATTGCTAATGTAGACCAAACCAATTTCTTTATGTACACTAAGCTTCTATCAGAAAGTCTAAAGCAAGTCAATTATGGTCTGTAAAGAAATACCATAAAATGTTCCTCCATACAAACAAAAGCAAATAAATGACACACTGGATGAATTTTTCTTATCTACAAGTAATTCTTACATTTTTCAAAAGGAATTGAGGTCTGGTGCCTTGAAATAATGCAACTGTTAATCTGTGAGTTGTTGTGTCTTTTCTTTGACCTAAGTTGCTTCTCAAAGGACGTTAATATAAATTCTGCATTGCAAGTATCCTCTCTTGATTTAAGGAAATGAAAGGGCAAACAAAGAATCACCACACACTTTTCTTACCTTTTACCGCACAATCAATTGCATTCAATCTGTTGCTAGAAATCCCCTAGTTCTGCTTAGCACTAAATCACTGGTATTCAAAGTTTTATTGCACATTCACACTCATTTGTCATTTGCAGGAAGTCTAATTGAGAGAATTTACAGTTGGTTGTGTGCTTCATTTAGATTGTGCATGTTTAATAAAAGCTTTTTAAGATACTAATCTCAGCTCAGGAAACAACAAAAGTGTTTGAGGGTTAAAGAATAAAACATAGCAGGTAAATGTTATGGTGTGACATTTCCTTATAATGTTTCCAAGTAACTGCATTTACTGGGTTTGAATTGTTTTTACACATATAATGTGCTTTGCTGGAAAAATTTAGCCTATTAGTTATACCATGTGACAAAAATGTGAAGGTAGAATGACTCCTCAGTCAAAATGCTGTGGTTAACGGAAAATAGTGTTAATAATCATTGCCCTGTAGGAGAAAGCCTAAAATAATATCTTGAGTAAAATAATCTTGAACATCTTCTCATAAAAATAAATCTAATTAAATTGTAGAAACTGACTTCAGCCTATGTTACTCTGCAGTCATTTTAAAACGTGATTCTGATTTTCAGCTTGAACATTAAACCATATGCATTGTTTATGGGATGGTACTACACAGTGGGAACTCGTTTTACAAAAATAACCCTCATTGCCATTTAGACTTTTATTTCAACAAAAATACAAAACTGTAAATAAGAATGACCAAAGGTTAAGATTCAAAACATGGTAGAAAAATACATCAAATACATGTAGAAAAATACATCAAATACATGTAGAAAAATACATCAAAGAACCCACAGACATCAGCATCTGCATTCTCTCTGAGTTAGTGTGCTAAAACTGGCCACATAACAGTAAGAAAAGTCAGATGGTGCTGTTGAACAATGCTATGTAACAAAAATGGAAGCTTTGAACCATCTCTTTTAGTGGGAAGTTGATAAGAACTGCAAGTTTTCTCATTTTCCAGTAAATGTCAGTGTGTTGCTTTTTTCTTTAGTGTGGTGTACTAAGTGCTGGTATTACTGCATGACACTGAGCTGCTGTTTAAACTCCGTTGTTTCTAAATAAGCTCTTTTCTTAAATGAAAGTGTCAATCCACCATTACTACTTAGCACATTTGGATTAGAATTTGAGGAAAAAGATACATGCATTCTTTGGAAATTTTGTTGATAATAAAGTGAGGCATGAGAAACTTTAGTATATTATAATAGAAGAATTTATCTTTAGAATGAATTTATGGTGCACAAAATGAAGAAAAACATTCTCTAACTTACACAGATGGCCAAAAGTAGTAATATCAAGTAGAGTAATGAAAATATTCTCACTGCTTTGGTCATTGGACAAAATTTTTCTAAATAAGAATATTTGAATTGATTTTTATCTTAATTAAATTTGAATCAGACTCCCTTGCCTTGTATAGTTTGGAAAGCTTAAAGAGAAATGATCGAGGGAAATACTGTGATAACATGGAGGAGAAGGTTTCAAACAGGGAACAATTAAGCATCTTCTATAATTTTCTAGATGTTGGAGGCGGAGCAGTGAACAAACATTCTTCCTGTGTCCACAGAGCATACATTCGGGTGAAGAAAAGAGATGTATAAGCAAATAAAAAACTAAATGTCTTCTTTATACATTTTATTGAGAAAAATAAAACTTGCAAAAAGAGGGTGGATGTGAGCTTTGTGACGATATTTTACACTTTTATAGAGTGTCAGTAAGGGTATCACTGACAATCTGATATTTGAACAGAAACTAGGTAGAAGTATCTGAGTGCACCATATGGCTCACCAGGGAGACAAATGATCAACACTTTAAGTCTAGATTTAAATCAAGTCAAAATTAGCTAAAGCAACATTAACAGCAACATACAATAAAATTGTCTCTTGAGTCATTAATTCCTTGAAAGCTTTTTTCAATACAGCACAAGATTAGCAGTCTTTATCCTCATTTACCATTTCCTTCATTTCTTTTCTGAGCTGGCTTCATCTCTTGCCCTGGCTTTCATAACACTAGACCCTCAATGCAGTCTGCTGTTTTAGGCGGTTCATGCCACTTTAACAGGATCCCTGAGACAGGGTAATTTATTTAAAACATTTATTTCTTATAGCCTGGAGGCTGGGAAGACCAATATCAAGGTGCCGGCATTCACTGGTCATGGCCCATTCCTCATAGACAGTGTTTTCTCCAAGTGTCCTTTCCTGGTGAAGGGACAGAAAGGCAAAAACGGACCTACCACTGTATAATGTCACTTTTATGATGTCCTTAATCCCATTCACAAAGGAGGAAATCTCCTGACTGAATCATTTCCTAAAGGTACCACCTCTTAATACTATTTCTTTGGGAATTAAGCTTTAACATAAATTTGGGACGGGATCCAAACATTCAAACTATAGCTCTGTTTAACTACTAGTAGTGTGTCCAGAATTGGTGGGTTCTTGGTCTCACTGACTTCAAGAATGAAGCCGCAGACCCTCGCCGTGAGTGTTACAGCTCTTAAGGTGGCGCGTCTGGAGTTTGTTCCTTCTGATGTTCAGATGTGTTCGAAGTTTCTTCCTTCCGGTGGGTTCGTGGTCTCGCTGGCTCAGGAGTGAAGCTGCAGACCTTCCCAGTGAGTGTTACAGCTCTTAAGGCAGTGCGTCTGGAGTTGTTCATTCCTCCTGGTGGGCTCGTGGTCTCGCTGGCTTCAGGAGTGAAGCTGCAGAACTTCGTGGTGAGTGTTACGGCTCATAAAAGCAGCGTGGACCCAAAGAGTGAGCAGTAGCAAGATTTATTGCAAAGAGCGAAAGAACAAAGCTTCCACAGTGTGGAAGGGGACCTGAGCAGGTTGCCACGGCTGGCTCCGGTAGCCTGCTTTTATTCTCTTATCTGGCCCCACCTACATCCTGCTGATTGGTATAGCCCAGTGGTCTGTTTTGACAGGGCGCTGATTGGTGTGTTTACAATCCCTGAGCTAGACACAAACGTTCTCCACGTCCCCACCAGATTAGCTAGATACAGCCTGTCAACACAAAGGTTCTCCAAGGCCCCACCAGAGTAGCTAGATACAGAGTGTCGATTGGTGCATTCACAAACCCTGAGCTAGACACAGGGTGCTGATTGGTGTGTTTACAAACCTTGAGCTAGATACAGAGTGCCCATTGGTGTATTTACAATCCCTGAGCTAGCATAAAGGTTCTCCAAGGCCCCACCAGAGTAGCTAGATACAGAGTGTCCATTGGTGCATTCACAAACCCTGAGCTAGACACGGTGTGCCGATTGGTGTATTTACAATCCCTGAGCTAGACATAAAGGTTCTCCAAGGCCCCACCAGAGTAGCAGATACAGAGTGTCCGTTGGTGCATTCACAAACCCTGAGTTAGACACAGTGTGCTGATTGGTGTATTTACAATCCCTGAGCTAGACATAAAGGTTCTCCACCTCCCCAGACTCAGGAGCCCAGCTGGCTTCACCCAGTGGATCCCACGCCAGGGCTGCAGTGGAGCTGCCTACCAGTCCCGCGCCGTGCGCCCGAACGCCTCAGCCCTCAGGCCAATCGATGGGATTGGGCGCCGTGGAGCAGGGGGCGGTGCTCGTCGGAGAAGCTCGGGCCGCACAGGAGCCCAAGGAGCAGCGGTGCACAGGTATGGTGGGCTGCATGTCCCCAGCCATGCCCCGCGGGGAGGCAGCGAAGGCCCGGGGAGAAGTCAAGCGCAGCGCCGGTGGGCCGGCACTGCTGGGGGACCCAGTACACCCTCCGCAGCTGCTGGCCCGGGTGCTAAACCCCTCATTGCCCGGGGCCGGCAGGGCTGCTCCCAGTGCGGGGCCTGCCAAGTCCACGCCCACCCGGAACTCCAGCCGGCCCGCAAGCTCCACGCGCAGCCCCGGTTCCTACTCGCGCCTCTCCCTGCACACCTCCCTGCAAGCTGAGGGAGCCGGCTCCGGTCTTAGCCAGCCCAGAAAGGGGCTCCTACAGTGCAGCGGTGGGCTGAAGGGCTCCTCAAGTGCCGCCAAAGCGGGAGCCCAGGCAGAGGAGGTGCCAAGAGCGAGCAAGGGCTGTGAGGACTGCTAGCACGCTGTCACCTCTCAGTAGTATAACATCAAAAATAGCTTGCACAACTACATCCTTATCCCTCTCCGTTTTTGTTTATGTAACTATTGCAGATTTAAGAGAAATAAGGAATTCACCCACTCACTCTAAAAGTTAACTTTTTTCCATTTAACAATACATTCGTTTCTTCAATATTTGTCTATTATCCTATAATGCATTCATATCTTCAATATTGGTGTAAAATTCATATCACTTGGAAAAGACATCCTTGCATTCCAGTGAGGTCACATTAGCATTCATTATTCCTTCTTAGAAAATAAGTACATATTAGTTTCTATTGCTGTTTCAACAAATTACTGCAAATTTAGTGGCATAAAACAACATCAGTTCATTATCTCACATTGTTACTGAGTCAGAAGTCCAGGCAAGGCAAGGCAAGACTTAGCTGGTTCTCTGGTTAGAGTCTCACAAAGCCAAAACCAACATGTCAGCAGGGCTGCATTCTTTTCCAGAGGCTCTTGGGATGAATCTGCTTCCAAGTTCATTCAGACTGTTGGCCTAATTCAGTTCTTTGCAGCTACAGTAGCCCCTGTTGCAGCTGCTGAGTATAAGCCAGAGGGGGGCTTTACCCTCAGAGGCTGTCTACATTTCCTATGTTTTACACACACCCCCTGTCCCCAGCAGCAGCAGGTCTGGTCCACACACTCCAAATATTTCTGACCTCCCCTCACCCTCATCTCTCTTCTGCCTGCCTTTCAGATGCATTTCTATGATCCCAATTAGAGATTTTCTCTACTTTTAAGGACTCAAGTGTTTTGATTGGGCCCACCCAGATAACTGAGAACAATCTCCCTATTTTAAGGTCAGGTAACTTTGATTCCATCTGAAAAGTCCTTTCAAAGCAGCTCCTAGATTAGTGTTTGCTTTAATAACCAAGGGACAGGAATCTTGAAGGAATATCTCAAGAATTCTGCCTACCACAAAGTGCTAGCACATTTTGTCAGTTTGCACTATCTTAAGAGCAACTGTTTAATCTTCATAATTTTCTATTATAAATTAAAGCTATTATTTTATGTTAGAAATAGGAAAGGCTTTTATTTACTGTTCTAAAGGAGAGTAGTTCGAGTGCCTCTATAACCTGAACTCAAAAATAGTTGCTTAATCCAGCTTAATTTAAAACTATTCTCTTGACTCTTGTTCATCTAGAGGTAACATCATCCTACATGCAATTTATGTGATTATTTCAGGAGGAAGATGTGCTCTGGAATTATATAGATGTTGGTTTAGGTTCTGTTCCATGTCTCACTGGGTAAAGAATATTGGGTAAATTACTTAAATCACATTCAATATTGCACTAGAATTACAATATCATGATTTTTAAAAGGCATAATTTCTTTCAGTAATCGAGTATTCAAAAGATAATCACTTTCAAGTATTCAAATCGAGTATTCAAATCGAGTATTCAAAAGATAATGCTAACTGAAATAGTGACAAGAGTTTTAATGTTAATTCCAGATCCCTAAGGTAAAATTAACTAATTAGCTTTTTAGGCAAGTTTATATTTATAATAGTGTCAACTATGAGCTTCAGCTTCTACACACCATTTGTTTGTTTATTCTATAAGTTTTAATTAGATATAAGTAATTCAAAACACAGAATAACGGATCTTATAGAGAAGGATTCCTAAAGCACAAATAAAAAGGAGGAGAATTTGACAATACACATTAAATTAACGATAGAGTCTAACTATAAAATTTGCAAACATATTTGGATATGGAGCCAAACTAGAAAATTCAAGATTAGAAAGTCCTTAATGCATTAATAGTACCCACATTTTCTTTTTCTATGATTCAATTAATATATTAGATATTAGAGAAAGCATTACCTGACTTGTATTATAGATGTATGGCCTTATAGAAAATAAAATAATTTTCATAGTAAATAAAATAAACAAGAACTAAACATAATGTTTAACTTTTAAAATTCAGAGCTGAATAAAATATGTGTGTATCTATAAAGTATGTGTGTGTGCATACACATATTTTTTACCCAATTTTTATTATATTGTAATTTCAAAAAATAAAAAGAAATCAACATAATGCAAGTTTTTTCACTTTCCCAAGATTCATGAAGCCCGCTTAATTAAATTACTATACAGAACCCATTGATCAGTATGTTATTATTCATCATTATTTGCAGCATGGAATTTGTATCTGTTTTCTCTTGAACTCTAGGTCCTGTCAAATTAAAAAATAATCTGTAAATATGACAAAGAATTTACAAAAAAAAAAAAAAGAGATAAATTCTGTTAATAGAGACTACACAATAAGAATTCCCGGGCCGGGTGCAGTGGTTCATGCCTGTAATCCCAGCACTTTGTGAGCCCGAGGCAGGCAGATCACTTGAGGTCAGGAGTTCAAGACCAACCTGGCCAACATAATGAAACCCTGTCTCTACTAAAAATACAAAAATTAGCCAGGCTTGGTGCATGCCTGTAAGCCCAGCTACTGGGGAGGCCAAGGCAGGAGAATGGCTTGAACCCAGGAGGCAGAGGTTGCAGTGAGCCGACATCACGCCGCTGCACTCCAGCTTGAGCAGTAGAGCGAGATTCGGTCTCAAAAAAAGAAAGAAAGAAAGAAAAAGAATAATTCTCTTCTTAATTGTTGACAAATTTAATTCACAAGAAGAATATTCTTGTGTTTATTGGTATATTGGATAAAATTTGAAGGTTTTTCTAGCACATTGTAGTATCCTAAAGAATGTAGCTTTTAACAGCTGTTATAACTTTAAGGATTTGGCATTTTCTATACTAAAAAAAAAAAAAAAAGAAAAAACACTACAGGAAAATGGGCTGGGAAAAAGTTAAGCTTACCACACTAGAAGCAAGAACCTCTCTTTTCTATGATTTTTAACTCTTTTCCAGGCCACCCACCTAGTTTTCTGGATGGTGAGATTTATTTTCCTTAGACTAAAGCCAGAGAAATTGTTCAAATACCTTAATTCTGAGACTCTGCTTGGCACGCACAGGGTTACTCAGAGGAGCAACACTGCAGCATTTTCATAGCGCGGCATAAAAATGGAGGTTTGCGTGTATCAAATCCTTGACAAATGTTCCAGCAGTTAAGTAAAACTTTGTTTATATTGCGTGCCTCTCAGCAGAAATTAAGAACTGTGGAAACAATTCACGCAAGTGGTGGGCAATATTCTCTCGTTCTCTCTTAGTGAATATGACAAGCTCACCTGCTGTGGGAGGCTGAAAATAAAAGACAATCTCACCACATTAATAAAACATGAGCCACAACTGAATCTGAGGCCAACTAAACCACCAGAGATCTAGTGTGACGCTTAATTTTGTCGATGATGGAAGTACTTTAGCCCAAGGTAACTTTCATGGAGGCCATATTTGCGTGCAAACCTTCACTTAAAGCACTACCGCCGGGCAGAGTTAATGTTCATGGGAGTGTAAACTTACAGTAAAAGGCAGGAACCACATGAGAAGTTACATCACTCAAGCCAGTAAACTTTGGTAGTGGTCTAATGTTTTATTGAAGCTCATTTCTCCTCAAAGGAGATCTGAAAATCCACTTAGTGCCCTCAGAAAATTGTCTGTTTGGACTGCATGAACTGGTTCCCAATCACAGAAAGATCAAAACATCAAAAGAAGCTAATAGGGTTTTGCCATGAAATACAGTCCCAAGAGATCTAGAATTAAAAAGGGGCGGGGGAGGTTTCCAGGGGAACTATTAAGTTCGAGGTTTTGCTGGAATTAGGGGAACATACTTCAATAAAGAGAAGGATGGGGGAGACAGAAGAAACATACATGAGAAAGGGAAAATCAGAAGGAATAAAAAAATAAGAAAAAAGCAATTATTTCCTTGGAAGTGGAAAAAAGGAAGACCCAGCAAATTGAGTAAAACCATTTTTAAACTTCTTATCAGTCATACAGTATTTGAAAATGATGCTGAGGCACTGAAACAGAATTATGGTGATTCAGATGAAAAACATTCCTTGGAAAGTCATTTTGAATAGTAAGAATTCATAACGGAATGCTGCCAGAGAAAAGACATTTTGTGAAAGAGAGTTTTTCCTTCTGTCAATTATATATTTGTAGGCACAGATTTTAAAATTATGTTTTCATTTATTTCTACCTTTGTTTCTTGAGACCAAAAATTTGATTTCTTTAATAGTAATAATTCATATTCTCAATCAGATAGTGTAAATGAGAATATGAAGAGAAGGCATATAAAACTGTTGATTATTGAAGAACCCTGGAATTTGCTGTTGATCTGAACCTCAGTTATTTGTGAGATTTTAACCAAAGGCTTACGGAAAAAGTTTATAAAGGAAAAAGTGCAATTTATGAAAGACTTAATACTTCTCAGTTGCAGTATGCTTCAGTTTATCCTGAGTATACTAACACCATGGTTTAGGAGGGAAATGTTTTATCACCTTTTGTACAACTGCAAAATGTTATATCTAATAACTCATAGGAATTCTTTTTGGAGAGGATGGCACCAATGAACTGGTTTATAAATTTATTACATAGGATTCTGCTATTTTTGGTAAAGGTGTTAGATCACAAATTTAGAATCATATATTCTCATATTTGTGAGATAATACATGTCATTCTCTTTTCTTTCTTAGATTTCATAGCAAAAAAAGCTTTTAAGATAGGAATAAAGAAAATTATTGAAATGTATGTCACCCTGACAATTCTTGGTATTAAACATGAACCTAAGCCAAACATAGACTTTTAGAAATGATTGTCATTGAGATAAAGGTTTCTCCTGTTCTTCCATATCCTAATAAAACATTACCTCAGGGAGGAGTTGCAAATTTCTTCCTCTTCTGGCTGAATTCAGCCAGCATATGCATTTCATGTGGCCCAGACACACTTTTATTTTTCAGTTTTTAATAACTTGGTCTAATTTTGGAATATGAAGTGGTTTTACGCTCGAAATCTGCATTCCAGCTTCTCTTGAAAGTTAGAAGTTCTGGCAATACCAAGCCCCTAATATCAGTGGCCACCAATCAGCTTGAGTCATGCCAGTATGGGGTCCTGTAGCCAGACTTCTGCAGCCCACCACCATCTCTCTGAAACAAAAATTTGCCATTTATCATCTCACTTGCCCTAATTCAAATTATATTTTTCAGTAGCCAGTGTCTTTCCAAAGGAAAATGTGGATAAAATAAGAAAGCTTTATAGTTTAAAAAAATCGAAGACTGTATTTTTGTGTGGTGATGAAAAGTGTGCCTGTGTTTAACATATAATGTATGCCTATGTCTTCTACCTGGACTCTTCACTCACCTTACCTGTCTGTCCCTTGTGTGCATTTACATTTTAACCCTTGTGGCATTTTTTTTTCCTTGTTGGAATGTTAATCTCTGTCTTGTAAATTCCTAAAGCAGTTCTCATGAAACCGAACTGTCTCATTTGTACTGAACAATGTACATGCCTCTCCCTTTTAATAGGCTAAAAAATCTTTCAGGGCAAGTCTCATATATTCTTCAGTTTTGTCGTCCCAAACACATTTGGCATAATGCTATTAGATAAGCTTCAACTTTTTTTTTCAGAATAATCGAATGTTAACAAACACTACCTTCATTTGAAAGAAAAGATGCCTTAAAAGATTATTACCCAAAATATTATAAAATCTGGAAGAACTGGTTTGACTACTATTGGACTTAATAACCAGATCTCTTCCTTCTATAAACACAATAAATAAAAGTGTTATGCATACACCTCCTTTACTCTAGTTTGTCTGGCCACTATGCCTTTTGATCAAGGCTCTGCTTTTTATTTACCAAACATGTCATAATTTGCAAGTGGAATCAGATGTAGAATGGCATTCTCTAGGCTCTTTTCACCCTAGATGAGACAAACATTTAATGACTATTGTATTTTTTACAAGTAATTTTACTTCTATTTATATTTGAATTGGAGGCTTATTTGTTAATTAGCCCAGAGTTATTTAGAAAAGTCATTTAATATGTAATCGGTTATATGTAAGAATGATGTTCTAGTAATGAACTTCATTAACTAACATCTTAAATAGCTAAAATTTCCCAGAATTCAAAGAGTAACTTTAATAGATAAAACTGTGACTAAAACTTTACATATGACGCCATAAAAAGTATTCCTTAGAGAGCTATCTACATGAGGCTACAGTGATAAATGTCCTAAAATTATTTTTATTGGTTCCTCTTACATGTTTGTAAAGTTTATTTTGCTAAAGACAATATTAATTATACATAAAACTGTATAATAATAATCTGGACTATAAACGTTGCTGGTGAAGTTATTTCTATATGCTAGGTACCGTAAAAATATTTTACAGGTATAATTCAAATGTTCACAACAACCTTCACTGTACTGATGAGTAAAGTGAAATACCTAAACATTATGTAACTTGTTCAAGATCACCCTGCTAGTAAGTAGCAGAGCCTGATTTTCACCCAGTATTGCTAGCTTCTGGGCTTGTGTATTTATTAGGGCATAATTTATAATACTGCCTCTGTTTATGGCAATTACTTGTGAACTAATTTGGAGTTTTAATAGTTAATTTTGCCAACTATGCTAATTTGCTAATTTTGCTAATAGTTAATTTTGCTAATTTTGTTAATTATGCATAATATGCATTTATGCGTAGTTTATTTAAAAAGTGGGCATATCTTAGCACATCTCATAATGGCTACAGTGCATGCTACCCACTCTGTGTAGATCTTGTCCTTCTTTTTACAGTTGGCCCTTTTGTATGTTTTAGGATCCAACTTAGATATTACCTCCTTCCCTTATTGATTTTGCACTTCACTCTAATTTCTCTGCGAATTTATCTAATTTCATCTTTGCTTATGTGCTTTGTATGTGCCTGTTAGTTCTTTCTCAAATTAGAGAATAAATGTCAGAATGGTGGAAGGCATTTCCATTGCATTCATTCAGGCATATCCATTACCTTTCATAGGTACTAGCACTAAGAAATGTGTTGCATAAAGAATTTTCAATGAGTTGTAATTGTTTTATACTAAAATATAGAAGCTTGGTAGTTGAAATGGGTAAAAGACTAATAAGAGATGAATTGGAGAGAAAGCCAAAAAGCCAAATGTATTTCACAGAGAGTCTTTTATGCTCTAAGTAATTTCATCAACACCTTTTAGTGCCTTCCAAAGCATTTTTCTTACACATTTCAATCAAAAAAACTTTTTGAGTATACCTTCCAAATTAAACATACTCATCTTTTTAAAATATAATTTCCCTTCCATGGCTGCTTCCCTTGTATAAGCTACTCTGAATCCACTTCAATTACTTTCTACTCATCATTCCTTGAAACAGTAGATATGCTCACACCTTGGTACTATGTATGGGCTGCTGCCTCTGTCTGGATTGCTATTCTCTCAATTATCCACATGGAGCACTCTCTCAACTCCTTCAGGTCTGTGCTTAAATGTCATCTCAGGACTACTCAGAACACACTATCTAAATCACAACACAATCCCCCCAAATTCTCTATACCTTTTCCTATGCTCTACATATTTTCCATACCATTTTTGACCTTCCACTATATTTCAGTGCATTACATTCATGTCAAGCAAGTATTTACTCTTCTCCTTCTACGTTAAAGAGGGTTTATACCACCCTGAACACAATATTTGACTCAGCTAATGGAATGTGAAAGAATTAAAGCAGAGACTAAAAAGGAGCCTCTGAATTTTGGTTTGCCTCTGAGGTTCCTGGGATGCATAACTGTATTTTGAAGAGTATCTAAAATTTCAACAGAAATTAAAATTTTCATTTATTATTAACATCTAAAGATGTCAAAATAATTCTAAATCTTATTGTGAAGACTAACACATAAAAACAACTGGAAAATTCAGAATAGCTGAATAATGGTTGTGATAACCTATTTTAATAACCATTAAACATATTATTATAAAGATACTATATATGAAACACTGGCACTGGCATATGAATGGGCAAAAAACATAGCCAGGGAAACAGACCTTAGAAAATGTTTGTGGATTTCTCTATCCTTTCCCTTGACTGTGCCATGAACTCATTGTTGGCAGCAAGAAAGAGTGAGAAAAAAAAAAAAAAAAAGCAAGTCTCTGACAGGTGCTAAAAGCCCAATACAAACTGAAAGACTCAAAATCAGAATGAGTTTCCAATGTCTACTTACCCACTTTCCTTTTAGCTTGATTCATGGACACTAGGTTTATTGTCACTGTTTGTAAAAATATTACTAATACTACAGATTAGAGCCCTACTTAATTTTTTTCAAGTTCTGTGAATCTTGTTTTCTTTAACCATATACGACCTTTCACCTCAATCCTTTCTCCAACATAGAGATTGTAAGTTCATGTGTCTTGTTAGTGCATCTTTTGAATGTAAGTGATAATGCTCATTTAAAAGTCGATATCAAGCAGCGGAAGCCCTATAACCAGATAAAGGATGTGTTCTATTTACGCAGTTGGTACCCTGAGAATTCCTCTGCTTTATTCTTTTTCTTCATCTTTGTGATCATCAGCTCCCTTCACAGGTATCTCTTTCCTATTATTTCGATGTCTGATGTAAATAATTCACTGTATTAGTTTTCCATTGCTGCCTTAACAAATTACCACAAATTTTTAGCAGCTTAAGCATCACAAAGTTATCTTGCAGTTAGTAGGCCAGAAGTACCACATGGATTTTGAGGTGTCTACAGGGCTGTGTTCTTTTCTGATTGTTCTATGGGAGAATCTATTTCCTTGCCTTTTCTAGGTACTGGGGCTATCCACATTCCTGAGTTTGTGATCTCCTCCTGTCTTCAAAGCCAGCAAAATTGCATTTCCTGGACCCTTCTTTCATTGTCACATCTAACTCTAACCTCAGCCAGGTTCTTACTTTTACAAACTCATTTATATGAATAGACCGGTTGTACCCATTCTAATAATCTCCATTTCAAAATCCATATTTCTATTCACATCTGCAAAGATCCTTTGACTCTTTTGCCCTGTGAGGTAATATATACCTAGTTTCCGGAGATTTGTGCTTGAACATCTTTAGGGGTTTATTATTCTGGCCTCCACATTTACCATATCTTCTCTCAAGTATAGAAATTTACTATGTGAGATCTGAAGCAATGTAAAATACAGATGCAGAATTCCACATATGCATAAAATATTTTGATCTAATTCAACCTGTGTATTTATTAATAATCTCATAAATTTCTATATTTTAGTATGCCAAATTTTATTCTGATCAATATACACTCAGTATAACTTAATAAAACACTAATATTTTACAATAAAGCAGAGATTGCTCAACTGATGTTATAAAAATGGATTATTTGGAAACACACATTTATATCCTCATTTTAGGACTCATTAGAATGAATGAAGATGTAAATTGAAATAAAATGATCAAAGGGAAGGCTGGCTGCATCTGGCTCTCTGCTTTGGAAGCTCAGGGATTCCCTTCTTACCATTTTCAAGGATAATCAGTCCCTCAGGGACTATCTTATGTTAACTAAACAGTGGAGACAGAAGGAAAAAACAGATTGCAATTTTATTAATTACAGTGAGAATAAAGTTGTCACAAGACCTGAAATTCAGAACTTATGTCAGATCAAGCAGCAGATCTTCATACTATAGTTCTGCTACATGGAAATCATATTACTATCAGTAGCTACTTTGTTGAGATAACTTAAGAAATAATTTTCCCAGTGGCATAATATTCATAGACTGCATAAGCAATCTTTTTCATTTTACTGTAAGAGATCCACCTGGGATTCCCAATACCAAAATAGGTGAGTTTAAAATGAGAAAAAGAAGCTTGAAAATAATTAAGAGCATTGGCCCCAAAGTGTCATATATCCCTTCAGCTCACATTTCATTTGGTGAAAAATATTCAAATGGTCGTACTTAGATGTAAGGAGATGGGAGTGAGACAATTAGACCTTAGATAGGCAGCTACTTCCAGTGACATGTGTATACCTTGGAAAGGGGAACATTGATTTTGGTACTGAATTAGCACCTCAACTATATGGATATGTAAGTAAAGAGGGAAATAGATAAATGATTTTTAATGTAAAGCATATATTATATATAATATTTTTAATGAAAATATATTTATTTGCTTCAAAGTAAAACAAGCAAAAGTAACTGAAGTGAAATTAAAGGAAATGCTAAATTCAAGGTAAATATTTTTAATCTACAGTAAACATTACATTGAAAATAAATCTTTAAATTTATTTATAAAAGATTATGGAAGGCCGGGCTTGGTGGCTCATGCCTGTAATCCCAGCACTTTGGGAGGCCGAGGTGGGCAGATCACCTGAGGTCAGGGGATTGAGACTAGACTGGCCAACATGGTGAAACCCCGTCTCTACTAAAAATACAAAAAATTAGCCAGCATTGTTGCATGTTCCTATAATCCCAGCTACTCGGGAGGCTGAGGCAGGAGAATCGCTTGAACCTGGGAAGCAGAGGTTGCAGTGAGCCGAGATCGCGCCACTGCACTCCAGCCTGGGAGACAGAACGAGACTCCGTCTCAAACAAACAAACAAACAAACAAACAAAAGATTATGGAAAACATTAAGAGGTTGGAGTCATTTTTAACACTGTTTTAATTTAAAACTATATTGATTGACTCACCTATAGAAAATAATATTAGTATAGTTACATATCCACCTACTTCCCTTTCGTCCACCTTCTGTATTTTTGCTAATGATATTATATTATTAATTTAGTTTGTTGTGGCTGTAGCCTTTAAATTATGGATTATAAACTCAATGTATACAGCAATTTCATTTTGATTCCACACTTAAATGTAATGTTTTTATTCCTTCTTTAACAGGATTCTTCATTTCTGAGTGCTTTATTTCAAGTTCTTGGTGTTTGGATTTCATTGCTCAGTAACTTTCTTCCAGAAAGACTTAAAAAAAACAGTGCTGTTTGATTTCTTGCATCTTTGAGGTTGCCTTCATATAGAAGTTCAAGATGTCAAAATATATTCCCTCTGTTACTATGGGAGATTGTATTAGCAATTGTTTGTTGCCCTTGTCTCTAAGAAAAGAGTATTTCCAAGCCCCAGTGACATACTTGACCATGTTACTCACCAATGTAATCGACTGGAAAGATCTTGGCACACATCTGAGCATTAATTTTAAGAGCTCTCTCTTGTTTCTGTCACCGTTCTTTTACAGCTACCATGATTCTAATATATCCTAAATTAGGACTACTTCTTGAGCTTGGATTCTGGACAAAGAGGACATAAGTCAGAGTCTAAGCCACGTTGAGGAGAACATTTAAATTGCTTGAGAAATAAGTCTTTGTTTTTGAAGTGCTTATTAAGATTTATGAGAAATGCAAATGGAAATAGGGAGTACATGAGATTCACATTCCATTGAATGTATTTGAAGGTAGCTCCTCTACCCTCTTTTGTATTGATTTTCCTTTCATCTGGGGAATGAGAGGCTCTTCATTTGGTGGACTCTTACTTTTTAAGTAAATAGCTGCTTGTATCTGAGTCTGGTAATTAAACTAGAGTTCTTATGAAATTTTACTGCACCTAATAACATTGCTACTATATGTATAAGTTGTAATAGAAAGATATACACAATGAAATTGATATTTGAAGTTATTCCTGAATACCCTGTCTGTAGATACTGCACAACATACACGCTTTATGTGCATTTATTTTCTTTTTCAGGTCTTAAATTCAAACTCACTATTCAACAGAAGCAATGTAGAAGGACAAATAGGTTACATGACATGAAAGGTATATTAAGAGTGAGAAACGTAAGTTATCCATGAGATCTTTTATTGTGAGTCTTTGATGACAAAGTGTTTCCAAGTCTCGGTCTGAAGACCCATTCATTTGAAATATTCACTCACTGAAATACTTGTGTAGAGCACTAAATGCTCTCTCCTGTCTCTTTAGATCCCAATGTGTATCACCAGATAATTGTCTTGAATTTTAAAAGATTACTTTTTTGTTTACCTGAATTCAAAAAATTTTTCAATTATTTCACCTTTTAAATGAAGTAGCATTAAATGTCTTTTTATCCCCACTCCACCATTAGATAAACAAGTAAAAAAGTTGCAAGACATTAATGCTGAGGGCAAATTTGAGATATGCTATCGTGCTTTGAACAACAAAAAAATATCGAGGAAACACGGACACATCTGCCTTGCTTACCTCCATATGGAATAATCCTGACAACATCTGTTCTGCAGATGGGAGAGGACCGGGTGACTTGGTTTGTGTTTCTATTTCCAGCAATTTGTATCTTGTTAGATAATAGACATAGATAAATATTGTGGTCTATGACTGGGCTCAATGAGTGAATATCGTGGGCCTGGTTATGCTGCTCTCAGCTGACAAGAGAACACTTAATAGAAAATTTAAAGGAGTAAAGGTGAATGAAAGCTAAGGGTAAGACACATGATGGCTTTCTTAGTCAAAACTTCTGGGTCAGTTCAGGTATTTAAACTGTCAAATACAAACATCTGTAGATACTGGAAACAGGTCTGCTTTTGTAGGGAAGCTCATAAAGTTTGCACAGCATGGTAGATCCAACATGGAGAAGGAGCTTCATGTAAAGGAAGGTGTGTAAACTAATCACATGTGAGTTTGTCTCTAATCATACTGAAAGGAGTTAGTTAGCTTGCCTTAGGTAGATAACAAGGGAAGGGTCTCAGATAGCTCCCCACCGCCACCCATGGGTCAGTGCCTCATCCCACCATAGCATGAAAAGCAGCCTGGGAAAAAAATTCAAGCTGCAGGCACGCGTAAGGGAACTAGCACAGGGTGTTGTGCCTGGAGACATGCCCATAGCTGCACAGATAGAAAAACCTCTGGGCCATTTGGAAAAAAACTTGCACAAACCTCCAGCTCACTCAGATAAGGGAACAAGACCTGGCATAGAAATGCCTTTGTCCTTTGGATAGTCAGTGTGCTCCCAGGAAAACTTTCTTCTTTTGTGGGCATGGGCACGGTGGGCTCTGGTGGATTCCGGTGGGGACTCTACTTTCCTTTATTAGGACTATAAACCCAGCATCTATGAATCATCACCTCAGCCCCTGATTGGTCCCGGGCCAAGCTTTCTCTTCAGCTTCTGATACAACCTGAGCCAGGCTAGTGATCTATGAATCATCATTTCAGCTCCTGATTGGTCCCGGGCCAAGGTCCAGCGCCAAGCTGAGTCACGTGTTTGCCAAGACAGCTCGCAGACTAAGCACATTCCTTCCCCTTACCAGTCCATAAAAACCCTGGACCCCAACCTCATAATGGGCATTCCAACTGGGGACCCACTCTCTGCGGGCAGAGAACTTTCTTCTTTTGCTTACGAAACTTTCGCTCTAACCTTACCTTTGTGTCCGTGCTCCTTAATAGTCTTGGAAGTAGGACAAGAACTCGGGCTTCATCTCAGACAATGAAAGACTGTTTGAAAACTTGTAATGTTCAGTCTTTTTTTTTTCTTTTTAGTCACCTGCCTTTTTGCCAGTCATACTAAGTTGTATAAAAGTTCTTTGTCATAACATAACCCATAAATATCCCTGGAGGTTTGCAGGGGCACATTGTCAATGCACAATATCTGAAAATAAAATATATGTTTGATATGCCATTTTAATTTTTAACCTTCCAAAATCTTACACACACACACACATACACACACACACACACACTCTCACACACGTCAATAAGGAAATGCAAATGATTTGGCCACTAATCTACTTCTGCTAATTAGACTCTGCTTAATTGATCCAATACTTTCTATTAAGAAAACTAAGAAATATTTTCTATTTTGAAACATCCACTAGATATTAGCGTATTTCTTCAGTTTTTATTTTATGCAGATTTTCTGATTTGTTAAAATGTCACTGGTTTATTTTTCTCTGAGGGATTTTGATCTGTGTCTTTGAAGGCCTTCTCTGATCTTCCACTTTCTGGATAGGTGATATTTGAATTAATGTTACTTTCCTGAACCCTGAGTCCATCATTGTAAAGGGTCTTTAATTCAACCCTTACAATTGCAAAAAATAAAAAAATTCAAGTCTTGCAAGGAGCTTCTTCCTTTTTGTAGGCTCCCAAACTGTGTAGGAATTAGATTTTAAAATATATATGTCTAGCAAAGATGGTAAAGAAACAATAGAATGATCAGTATTTTCAGGTGAGATGTTTATATTACTAGAATAGTCAAGAAAATTAGCCAGAGAATTGCCTGCTCAAAAATAAGATTCTAAAATAAATCCTCAAAACAAACTCTGCTCATACTAGTACCGGACAGCAAATAAATAAATAAATAATAAATTTCAGAAAAAAATGCTGTTTGAAATAGTAATACAAAGCATTAAATACTTGCATATTTTTGACTTGAGACACAAAAGACTTAAGGAAAATTATAAAACTCTGTTAAGAGAAATAAAAAATAATAACTACTTGAATAAATGGAGTGCTGCTCCCTACTTCAAAAATAAATTTCCAACATCCTCTGAGAGAAAGAGGAGGCGGCAAGGGAACTGGGAATTACAAGGGTCATGGGGATGTGCCCATGGGTTCAGAAGGGGCAGTTGAAGGTATAGAGCTGGTTCATGTGGTAGAGATGAAAATATATATGACTTTGACTTATAAATTAATCCAGTATCTATTAAAGCCTATTGGAACATTTCCTAGATCCTGACCAGTACAGAGTAAAACTCATCTGGAGGAATAGGGAATAATAAATACTCTTTTAAAGAAATTGGGTAGTTCTATCCTACTAGATTGCGAATTCTAAAGCTGTAATTATTAAAATGTAAGGACTTGTATCACTGGGCTGGCATATGCTACAGAAACCATTCAAATTCCTAAAGAAATGTAATAAGTGACCTATGAGAAGCAATAAAAATGTACTATTCTTAAATGACAACTTAAAATTATTTATTTAAAGTCCTGGTGACACAAATTTTTAAAATAAATAAAATATATCTGTCCAAATTTAAGCAGTTGTTACCAACAGTGTATAAGATGTTACTATTAGCAGAGCTTTTTATACGGTCTAAGCAAACTTCTATTTTTTGCAAAGTTATGCTTATATGCGATAATAAAAATTGCCCTTTATTAATAAATTCACTTTTCTTAATTAGTTTGTGCACTCTTTTGGAATAAGATCTGGAAATGTGAGAGGCACTAGGGAAATTTAATGTTTATACCTAAGAGAAACTAGAAAAGTGTAGGACGTTGAAATGTTTTTATAAAATTGTTTTTAATCTTACTTTAGGGAATATGAGTACACACTTGGGAAGCTCAGTAGACAGGTAAATATGTCATACGATGGTGTGCTTTTGCATTCAGCATGATTGCTTGGGGGATTAAGACTATTTTGAAGCACATAAAGACATCATTGTATCTAATCCTGGACAATTTCTAAAAAAATGACCATTATTTGTGGTTCAGATGCTCACTCTAAGCAATAAAATTAAATTTAAAAACTCCTAGATTGTTGAAATAAATGAGTTTTTTTCTTTCTCTTTTTCTTGTTTGCTTTTTATTGTTTTATTCTCCATGCCCAAGAATCCTTCTGAAATCTCAGTTGATTCTCATTATCTTAAATTGAGAATAATTTTATCTTGTCTTTAATTTTCCACACATTATTCCTTCAGCATTAGATAAAGTCTACTGTAAAAACTATAGGTGGCAGGCGCATGAATCAAATAGACAAGTAGGGTGACTATAGTTTACAGTTATCTGTTGCATATTTCTGAATATCTAGAAGAGAATGATTTCAATGTTTCTAACATTTAAAAGTTAAATACTTAAGGTGATGGATATCTCAATTACACTGCTTTGATCTTTACAAATTATATGAAAGTATATTAAATTATCACATGTATCCCCAAATATGTACATTTATCATGTATCAATATAAAAAAATAAATCAAAAAGGTTATGACATCGAAGGAAATGAGGTGGTTTTGTATCTCCTGAAATCCAAAAGCAGTTTACAGCTTTATCTACTGTAGCACCCTGAATTTGATCACTTAATTACAATGCAGTGTTCTTGTAACAGGTACATTAACCAAGAGAAAAAGGAGTTTGAGTAGTGTTTATCCAAAACTTTAGAGGGTAATTAAAATGAATGAGTCACCATAAATCATTCTAACCCTAAAGTCGCTCAGACTTGACATATTAACTGAGTGGCAGGAAAAACAGTCTGTCTCCAAAGAGACTTTTCCTCTTCTCTTTAGGTTTTCTGTCTACATTTACATTCTCACTTTTACTTGTCAATTCAAATCAATTAGATATAAATTATAAATGGAACTGTTTTTGTGTTTTGCTCCCAAGAAAGGCTGAGTATGATTTAAAACATGGTGATTGCATTCTATGCTCTGTAATAAAATCAGTTTGAACACTAAATTGATGTGTATTTTCTAAATAAAGTTTTTAGAGGAAAATGTTTTCTTTTTCCTCTAATAAAATTTTCTTAATTTTTCAATAAGATTCTTCCAATTATTGTTCTTCAATTTTATTTGTACAATGAGGAATGGAGTTGCACATATTCAGAAAAATCTATAAATAATAATTTAGCAATTTCTTTTGGAGGTATAGTTCTAATAATGAATTAGGAAACAAAATATTGATATATTATCTGATCCACACTCTTTAATAATGTAACTATTTTACACTTGAGATTTTTATTGACCTCTTTTTAGAAAGATAAAGTATTTATTTTGTTTGTAATGAACACAGAAACTTAGAATGATATTCCAAATAATTAAACATTTCCTTCTTACAGTTGAACTTACTGTTCAGCTGTAAGTTTTTGTATCTGTGACTTCCATTAGATGATTTGCAATCATGCATTAGATGGTTTGCAATATTTAAATAAATATACAATATTTGGAATATTTTATGCTACTTTTAAAAATTTTCTACAAGGATTATTTAAACAATGATTGACAAATGATAGTAATGGATGTCATTCCACATTTTTTGGAGTAAATTGTCAAAGCAGACTTAGAGCAAGTACAACAAACCAGATACCAGCATTTTAGAGCTAAATGGTACATTACTGAACCAGCATCTTACTTTTCAACAGAGTAATACAATGGCCAGATAATTTAATAATTTTATTCAAAATCACCAAACTTTATTATATCTCAGGTTTCTTACCTCTTACTATTTACCAAGGATGAAAACATTTAGCTGCTTGGCTTTAACACCCATTTAGAAACTAGAAATAGCATCCATGTTCCTAATAATATGTTTTCTCTTCTCATGCCTTCTATACATTAGGCAAGTCAGTCATTTGTCAGGGATCCTCCAATTTATAAACAGCATTATAACCTGTAAGATGATACCAATGATGTGTAACACCTACCTCTCTAGGACCTGAAAAATAAAAAAAAACTTACTGATTGAAGAGACAAAAATAAAAGATGTTTAAATGGCATAGCCATAGTCTTCAAAATTTTCATGCTTATTTTTCCCACTTTGAAGAATGCCTTGACAAAGACTAAAAAAACTAGAGTCCAGCAGAGTAAGATTATTTCATATAAAATATTCTAACCTCTGGTGAATTCCTGCATTCCCGAATAGTATCTAATAAACTAAGATAGTTTGGCTAGAAACCCAGTGTTTAGTATAAGAGGATTTAACCTGACGTGATCTCTTTTTGATCTCAAAAAAAGTTTTACTGAATTATCTGTAAGACGTAGTGAGTACTTTCTAAGTGGTAGATATTTGTAAAAGAATTGTTCATGTATTAGCTCATTACATTTTCCTAACAAACTTATTGAGTAAGACTACTATTGTTTCCACTTTACAGATGAGAGAAAACTGAGACACAATTATCTAAGTTCACTTACCACACAGTAGTAACTGTCTTGGACACAGCTAAACTCTGTGTATTTGTTGAACAGATAAATTAATAATTTCTGACACTGATTTAGCCACCATTTACAATGCTCAACAACAGTTACAAGACCATATATGATATAAAAGCTTATTAATTGTTGTTGCTTGTGGAAAAACGCGTTTTTCTTTCTTAATAAAACACTAAAAAAAGGAAAAAAGAAAGGTTGTATCCAGTATACCCAGACTAGCTAATCCTTTTTAGAATATCCTAACTTTTGAAGAACGCATATGGAAATATATAGACAGAGAAATACAGATCTAGATATATAGTTATTCCTATAGATAGATATACATATATGGTTATATGGCAATAGATTTTTATATATTTACATATATATAAAAAATATATAGATACAGATAGGTTTCAATATATAGATACGGATATTCCAAATTATTTATATCACTGCCTTAGGAGTGAATAATTCAGAATCCTCTGTTCTCTCTCCCTCTATGTCTGACACATTTTGTATTGTTGGATAAGAGATTGATTTGGCTGGAGTTAGACAAACCCAGGTGGTTCTCTGATGCTTATTGTGTGCACATATTGCCTAGCACCTGCTGAATATTACTTCATTCTCTTCTTTTCTGTAATAGCCCTTTAACCACAAAATTAATAGTATACTCAGAGGTGGACAAATGGAAATTAATCACACATTATTACAAATTGTTATTTCCCTCAGATTGGCTTGAAGGCATTTCCCCATTTTTGGAATCGGAACTGGTACATTTGTCTAGTAACACGGTCAAGCAGAGTCATCATTCTCTTTTTAATACTAATGTTGTTAGAATTTCCTTATAAAATATGCATGCCTTTGAGTGGAGAAATTCTGAACACCAAATATAAATTTTTTCTCTGTGATTTACTCATTTTATGATTATTTTAAAGTAATCCTATTAATATAGAAACATTAGTATAGTATGGGCCCACAGAAGTGAGACTTAACTGTGCTTCAGAACAAAAAGAAAACTTCTATGGAAAATATAATTGGTATTTAGAATGGTGTTTGTGTATGTAATTTACCACAAATCCACAAAAATATAAGATGTTCAAGAGATTCTGTGTTCGAAATCCCTTCAGTGATTAAGCTAGGTACAATAAAAAAAGAACATACTTAAAATTCAATTTATATAATTTGTTATTTATTAGAAATGAAAATAATATAAATAAAATTATACACTGATATAATTGGCAATAAATTTGTATAATTTGTTATTAATCTTCAAAAATGAGTTTCCTCTACAATTATTCTGATTCTAAATTTTATTGATATATGAAAACATAAAAGGTCGCTGTTCTTGAGAAAATTTTATTCTAGTGGAAAGATGGGGGTACAGAAGAAGATGAAAAGGAAAATATAGAAATTATAATTTGACCCAGTCAATGCAGCAATGCATTACTAGAAAATTACTAGGAATTTCCTAGACTCTTGAGACTATTATGGCCATAATTATAATTTAGAGTAATCAATTTATGAAAAGAAATTACCAAGAAATGAATGATGTTCAGACAAAGTTAACTAAAATGCCTTATTAACTCCTTCATCAAATTATTAGAAATTTAGGAAGTCATAGCCTCCTAATTTACTTTTGGATTACTTCTCTGTGAAATGGATTTTTGTGTCTTTGCTTTCCCTATGTGCTACTTTTGCTGATTTTAAGTGAAGTTTTGAAAGAAACAAACACAGTAGTTGTGTGGGTGAATACTAACTTTATTAATAAATATTTGCATTGCATTCCAGTGTTATACTAATTTTCATAAGCACTGAATACCAAATTATTTGACTAAGTTACTAACCAGTCATCCAGCATGATCCTAATTGGTTTGTGAACTTACCTACAACTGAGATGTAACACTTGGGATGGAAGCACTTGCTGAACCCAGTGATGAGGAGGTATCTGTGTTTTGGCACATCTCCAATATTTAATTAACCTGTCATCTTTTATTATGTCTCTGTAAAGCATCTAAATCTTGTGCAAGTTTAACACGCTAAAAATATTTCCAAGCCAAACCTATGATTAATTTAAAGTTAGTCAAATATGGGCACCTTATAACTTTGTAATTTACACTGTTTTTCAGCTTTGAGATCTGTTTTGTCCCTTTTATGGTAAAAGATTTTATGAGTCCAACATACAATACTTTTAAATAGATTAAATCAAGCAAAACTCAGAAGGACATGATTCTAGCTTACCTATGCATTGCACGTGTAATTGTTCCTTTTAATTGGGCCCAAAACTTAGAAGAAGTTTAAGTACTTCATCCAATGTTTTAATTAAAAGAGCCAGAATTGAAATGCAACTGTGTTCAGTATGAAGACACAGCATACTGTGTTCATATAATTTGAAGTTTTGTACAAGGATTCTCTTTCACCAGAATCTTCATCTTTATTTATATGTGTATGTATATTGTATAATTAGTAGTTATAATAAATAGCTTATTTTGGAAGTTGTTTATGAGTGTAGGACCCTACAGTAAACTTGGCATTCAGGGTTCTCCACTCTAAGTAACATGATGCTTAACCCACATGTGACACTTTCAACTACGTTAAATTCACAAAGCATATGTATATGTATTATTTATTTATTTATTTATTTATTTGAGAGTCTTGTTCTTGTCGCCCAGGCTGTAGTGCAATGGATGCAATCTCGGCTCACTGCAACCTCCACTCCGGGTTCAAGTGATTCTCCTGCCTCACCTTCCCAAGTGGCTGGGATTACAGGCACCCACCATCACACACAGCTACTTTTTGTATTTTCAGTAGAGACGGGGTTTCACCATGTTGGCCAGGCTGGTCTCGAACTCCTGACTTCAGGAGATCCACACGCTGCAGCCTCCCAAAGTGCTGGGATTATATGTAACTTTTATTAACATCTCTTAATTTGCCTACTTATTTCTGAATGTTAAAAAACAAGGAATAGTATTTATAAAAAATGATATAATTAGTATTTTCTTGGCTAGCATATTTTCTTAGCTGATGTAATTTTTGGTGTTGTTTTAGAGACAGGGTCTCACTTGGCTGCCCTGGCTAGAGTGCTGTGGCGTGGTGCTCACTGCTCAGTGCAACCTTCACCTCCCAGGCTCAAGAAATCCTCCCACCTCAGCCTACCAAGTAGCTGGGACTACAGGCACATGCCACCACACGCAGCTAATTTCAGTATTTTTTGTAGACCTCGGTCTCACTATGTTGCCCAGGCTTGGTCTCAAACTCCTGGCTTCAAGTGGTCCTCCTGCCTCGGCCTCCCAAAGTGCTGGCATTACAGGCATGAGCCACCACACCTGGCCCCCCTAATGGCATGTTTTATTCACTGAAATTTCATCAATTGTTTTATCATAGTTGTCACTTGAAAAGAATTAGTTTTCATTTGCTATTCCAGACCTGGTGGTGACAAGGAGAGTAAACTTATTGCAGCTTTTTCTGGAAGATGAGACAGGCAGTCTCAATATTTCATAGAGGATTGTGCATAACTCATGAATGTGTAAATTTTCCCACTGCAGATACACCTTGTGTTAAATAGAGCAATTGTAGATGACGTTGTGGCAGGTAAAAAGCTCATAACGTCTTTCAAAATGCAAAAGGTAACATTATAATCTGATTTTTAAAATCATATATTGTCTGCTTTTCCTTTCCTTAAAGCTAGGATAATAACTGTCATATAACTAAAAATGTATTTAAATGTATGATGTCACCTAAGTTGATATTACATATAAAAAGAAAAAGGTAGAAAAGGATGGATAAATCCATTATCTGTATAAATTTTACAAGAACATAAAATTTCCTAAGTTTCATAAATGTTGGTGAAAACATACTGTAATTGTAAAACATAAATACATTTCTGACTTAGAAGGAATCTGGCTTTTCTATTTGTAAGATGTAGCTCAGTAGGACTGGTGCTCTCAGAAGATACAGTTCAGTATCCAAGCAGTAAATTGCTAGATAACTGCTCCAAAATGACTAGAAAATTATGGAAATATCCTAACTTTAACCTACCACTATAATGAACAATAGCTTTGCTTTTTGACACAATTTTAAACTGTAAATGTACCACCATTCATATGGAATTGTTTGCCTTTGTTTTTAGTATATTTTGTTTAGGGCAGTGGTAGGAGTGAGGTGCCACCACAAGTTAGTATAATGTTTCAGTGTTTCAGAGTGTTTTTGCAAACCAAAATAAATGACACAGTAAGTGAATTTACAATACGAATTACTTGGTTCTAAAAAATATTACTTAAGTATATATAATTTATAACATTTCTGTATTTTCTAGATAATAATGAACAACTCTATTGGGTCCTGAATAAAACAAATCTATTAATCATCAGTTTCACTGGCCTTTCTGAGATGTATAAATTCTCAGCAGATGTTCAAGGTCCTGCAGGTTGAGGCCAAATGGGTGAATAATAAATACTTGAAGGTAAATAAATGCAAGAATTAATAACTAATGCATATTCAGGGTTTACGCATACTCCAGGAACTAACTAATTCATACTAGATTTATTTCACATAGATGATGGACTCTGCTAATATTAGAGGTAGAGATCTCACTTTCTTATAGGCATACAGGAATAGAAAAGTAACATGGAGCAAATCCAAGAGTTATGCTCAAAACATGTGTAGCCATATTACAACGTTTCCTCACTTTAAAACAATAGATCTCAAAACTAGACACACATGCCAGTAAATTATGGCTGACCAGAGTGCAATCAACCCAGCAATTTTGACTGGAAATTATAATAAAATTTTAATACAAATAATAGAGTTTATGGGCCGGGTGTGGTGGCTCCTACCTGTATTCCCAGCAGTTCAGGAGGCTGAAGTGGGAGGATCGCTTCAGCTCAAGAGTTTGAGACCTTCCTGGGCAACATGTGGATACCCTGTCTCTACAGAAATAAAAATAAAAATAAATTAGTTGAGTGTGGTGAGTGTCTGTGGTCCAAATTGCTTGGGAGGATGAAGTGGGAGCATTGCTTGAGCCCAGGAGGTCAAGGCTACAGTGAGATATGTTCTGCCACTGTACTCCAACCAGGGCCACAGAGTGAGACCCTGTCTGTATAAAAGAAAAAAAAGTGAGTTTATCAGATTCCCTAGACTAAATCCATTGTTTATGATTCCTCCTGTAATATTAACCTAGCCTTCCCCAATTTTGGTTCCAATTAAACATTTCTCAGAAAACAATTATTTTTGTCTTTTAAATGTAGCCCTTTTTAATTCAATATATTATTGAGGAATAAATAGTATTTGAGATTTTATCATAAATTTTACATTTCTTATGTGTCAGGTCATGGAGGCATAATAAAATGCATGTTTAATATAACCCTTGGTTGATCAAGATAATATCTGAGAACACAAAATACGTATAATTTAGAAAAAATCAACTATTTTGAACATGATCCAGTGTAATGTTATTTGATGACTGGTGATAATCTGAATTTGGAAATTCCTTTCAAAATGCCAAGCATAATATTCACAAGGAAATATCCATATCTGTATGTATCTTTATCCATATGCATGCAGACACATGGGTTGAAACTACTTTAGAACAAAATATTTTTGTCTTAAAATATTTTAATGATTTAAAAATAGCACTGTCTTTACAGTGCCATCTCAATGCAAATTGTTATTTGAAAGATGAGCAAGCCATCCTAACTTACTTCTAGTCAATAGAGATTGAATGCTTTGGCAGAGCACCAAGATACTTGACTTTGGTATCAAGGCACTTATGACTGCGGTGCCAAGATTATTGGCTCTTGGCACCTCACAATTTAATCCCTTCCAGGGAATTGCCTTCAGTGAAAGGTAAAAGGGAGCACAAGTCCAACGACCTTTCAGAAGTGAGAGGAAAAGGCTCAGGCTCATGCTTTAATCTCAGACAATTCTAATGGTCCAGCCCAACTCCAGAATTCCCTGTGGGATAGCCTGAGGTCTTTGTTGGAACTAGATTGCAGTACTCTTTCCTCTCTGTAATCCTATTTCCTTCCCTCACTCCTCACAGAGGTTATTTTTGAGAGTAGCCTCCACAGTCTTTCTGCATGCAAATCTCTGCCTCAGAGTGTGTCCCCAGGGAGCCCAACCTAAAACACCTGTCTTCTGTGTTGGAATAGAAAAATAAAAGTAGATGTAGAAGCCGATATCTGATTCTCAGACAGAGCATTTCTTACTGGGGAAATGAGTGTGAGGAGAAATGCTTCATTTTTTCCTCAGGCAGAACGATTAAGTTAGAGACAACCATAGAAACAATAGGTAGAATTACTTTATTGCAAAATCAGTGTTCTGAAAAGAACAAAATGTGAGGTAAATGAAGAGATTTTAATGTACCAAATTAAAAGCTTGGTGCAGAAATTCTCCATGTTCATGTGGCTGAGCACCTGGAAGCAAAGTGTTCTTTGCTGAACACCAGGAAATATCGGCATATTAAATTTTATCATTCAGAGTAGAAATCATTTTTACCAGCAGAAAGTGCCAATATTGCATAAAGGCAAATGGAAATCACAATTGGTTTAACAGAATGCTCTATAATTTTGAGCGTGCTTTCAGTCTTTCTGTTAGTGTTTGTTACTCTGTCATTCATCATGCAGTTGCAAGCTTTCATAGCAGATGGCAAAAGGTTAAGAAAAAATAATAGAACTTAAAATTTAGGAAATGTTATATTTTATTTTATTTTCCTCTAGTGAACTTAGAAAAATACTCCTGAGTATAAATTTAATAGCAGAACATATATATAGAGTAGAAGCATAGTATTAGAGTCCATGGCTTAGTATGTGCAAGCTTTCAAGTAAGAAAAAGCAATAAGAGGATAGCTTGGATGTAAAATGCATATATATATTACATACATATATATGTATGTATACAATGCATAAAGTATGTATCGTGAGGGAGGTATCTTCAACTTTATGGAGTCCATCCCAATTACTGATAGAGTAGATGTAATATATATGTGCATTTTCAAATCTCTCTGATTGTTTTTAACCATACTAATTATTTTCAGACATTTACATTTCTGTATATTGTATAATAGGACAGTTATACAATCAATCTTTATAAATAATCTGTAAACAAACAAGGGTTTTTTTTCTAAAGAAATAATTAACCATAGCAGGAAACGTCCTCAGAGAAAATGTTGATAAAGAAAACAAACAGAAAGAAAAAATTAGTCAGAAAAAGAACATATTAATGTGTTTTTAATTGTTTAAATACATATTTTGTCTTTCACTATTTTATTAATACTTAAATATACTGTACATAGTATAAGGATAATGCTTTATTAATTGCATTGTGATATGTCAGGTGAACACAGTAACGATTTATTTATTTATTTATTTACTTTTTTGAGATGGAGTCTCGCTCTGTCACCCAGGCTGTAGTGCAGTGGCTCGATCTCAGCTCAGTGCAACCTCCGCCTCCTGGGCTCAAGCAATTCTCCTGCCTCAGCTTCTCAAGTGGCTGGGATTACAGGCACCTGCCACCATGCCTGGCTAATTTTTGTATTTTTAGTAGAGATGGGTTTCACCATGTTGGCCAGCCTGGTCTCAAACTCCTGACCTCAAGTGATCCTCCCTCCTCAGCTTCCCAAAGTGCTGGGATTGCAGGCACGAGCCATTGCACCCAGCCAATTTATAATTTTAATGGTAGTAACAGAAACTTTTGGTAGTCTTAAGCCAGACTTTAAAAAAATACCTTTTCTGTGTGTAATACTGGCATTCCTTAAATATTGCCTATAAAATACTGTGATTTCTTTAAAAATAAGTATCTTGGTTCATCTCCTTCTAGTGAATTACTTTTGATGTTGAAACCATCAGTATATTCAGTAGCTATACTATTCAAGGTACTTTTAAGTGAAAATATATATTTTTTAATTTTTACTAAATTTGTCTTAGAGGTTGTGAATTTAATGTTATTCAATCTTAATGTTATTCAGCCTTAATGTTATATTTTATTTTATTTTGATGAAAAGCTCTTATTTTTCTTTTAAGTAAAGCAAAAGAAAATATTCATGAAGGACCTAAATGGAGAAAATTTACATATGAATCAGAAGCTACTAAAAATAACACTTAAAGGCAACATTTTCAGAAATATTCTTCTGTTTATGTAGCATATTGAAAATATACAAATTGACAGGAAAAACATATATATAATAAATATCAGAGCAGAAACCATTTTTTATTACCACACTAAACACTAAAATACTTCAATTTACTATAGCTTTTGTATTGCTTTTCCACCTGTATTCATTTTAGAATATATTATGACTATTTACTTAAACCAAGAATACTGCTTCACCAAAATAACATACAGAATGGAGCTTTTAAGACTCATTTTATGAAACATTAATGTGTTCTACAGACTGATTCATATACACTAAAAAAGAGGAATTATTTTTGAAACTGTAACGATTATAAACTATTATATTCTATGAAATGATATTATAAAGTTATAGACCCATTATAAGGAAGAGAATTGGGAGGAACCTGGGTTTTCTGAGAAAGTTGAAATTATTCAGTGAAAGTCCTATGGAGACATTTCTGAAACTGAGTAAAATAACACCTATGAGTTAGACTGTTAAGGGGCTTATGCAGGGTAAACTGAGGACACAAAAATTAGCTAATTCTACAAAGCATAAGAGCTATGTTTTGCCTGTAATCTGGATTATTTCTCTTCCTGAAAAAAATGTATTAAAAATTTAATAAGGATCCCCATAATGTTAGACCACATAAGGCGTGGTTACATTATTCCTTTAGCAGTTACTTTTAAAAAATTATATACAATTAATTTGTCAGAGCCATTTATTTTATGTTAATTAAATGCCTAGACACTTCTTCTTGTATAAGATGACTATCAGCATTAGTTCAACTCCATTCTAGAAGACTGCAATACGGTGTTTATTACTTATGTAAATTCAGTTAATTATACAGCAACTCAGTTATCTTATTTATTGCATTTCAATTAGTATCCTTGTAATAGTTGGTAGCTCTTTAATTAACTCACAAGAATAAGAGATGTCTTGTTAAATGTAAATTAAATAGATTTAAATAGACAATAGATTGCAAATGGTACATCACTGCTAATGCTATAGAAAACTGTTGCTGGAAGTTCTAAACGTACTCAGTACCATCTGCCTTCATCTGAGCAAGAAGATAATTCCACTTTTTTTAGAATTCTTTTTAGGCCAAAGATAAGACCAAGGCAAAACATAAGTATGGCAGGTTTTTGTTTTGAGTGGGTTAAATGTAATTTAGAGTTTTGTCTTACTGTCAATAAAAAATTCTAACAGTGTAAAGAAATGTAAAAGAAAAGTCTACTTCAGTGAGGAATTACTTCTCAAATGAATTTGTTAAAAGCCCTAAAAATAATCCATGACTGCTGATTTATTTGTCCAGGGTAGAAAGGAGCAAAATACTACAGCTCTTCCCTAAGTGCTCCCTTGTGACCTAACAAGAAAATTAATTAGCAGGGCACCAATATGTGGCAACAACATGACTACAGGGGAGCCTGAATGTCAATGGGCTGACACTATAACCCAGTTTTGTTAGCATTAACGTTTCTACTTTAGCCAGTTTATTTCTCAGAGGTGAAATAAACGCTTAGCTTAGCTGTAGAGAGAATCTACTTTCACTTAATAGCAAATTTCATTGCTTGTGAAGGGAATTCAAGAGTATTTCTAGATTCTGTTATTTATATTTGGGAAATGGCAGATTCTGTCACTCTAAACATTAGAAATAGATGGAGTAGGGTCTTATACATATTACTCTGCTATATTCTCCACACTGGTTTGTAGAAGGGAGAAATGGGGAAAAATATTTTAAAATATGTTTAGTCAAGTTTTGGGGTACTTCTTATTTTAATAGAATAATACAATTTAAAGTTATGTTGCCATAAATTTGTGATATTTTAAATCAAAACATTTGGCCTATTTCAAGGTTATAAGAGATTATAAGATTTCAGAAATAACAATAAAATAATAATGCTTTTTTTTTTTTTTTTTTTTTTTTTTGGAGACGGAGTCTCGCTGTCGCCCAGGCTGGAGTGCAGTGGCACGATCTCCGCTCACTGCAGGCTCCGCCCCCCGGGGTTCACAATAATAATGCTTTTAAGGCAACAAGAATATCATCAAAATGTAACATTCTTATTATTATTTGGGTTTGTTGTTTTTAATTGGCATATACTAATTTTACATATTTATGCAATAGAGTGTGTTGTGTATACAAGATGTAGTGATAAAATCTGTAATTAGCATATATATCACCTCAAACATTCATCATTTGTGTTGAAAACATTCAAAATCCACCATTCTAGCTATTTGAAAATATTCAATAAGCTGTTAATTACAGTCACCTTATGGTGCAGTACAACTTTTTCCTCCTACGTAGCTGTACTTTTGTAGCTATGCTTGTCTGTCCCTGCCTTGTCCTCATGTCTAATAACATTTCATTCTCTACTTTTGTAAGACAAACTCTTTTGGCTTCCACATATGAGTGAGAACATGTTGTATTTATCTTTCTGTGCCTGGCTTATTTCGCTTAACATAATGTTCTCCGAGTTCATCCATGTTGTCATGAACGACACAAGAAAATTAATAGAAAATAATTTTAAAAAACTGCAACCCATTCTCATATTTTTGGCAGCTACCAAATTATATTGGTTTAATTTGCATTATCACTAACAACAGAGCACCCTCAGACATTCCCCTTTCCTCCTTTCCCTTTCAACTTTCAAGATACACTGTTTTCCTCCAGGAATGAGTAAACTGGAGTGCATAGTAGAAAAACTTGATTGACAGCAATGTCTTACTGTGAATATCATGTGACGTTACTGACTATATTACATCCTTTTCTTTTGATTCTAATTTTTACTCTATATCATTGTAGCTTTTCCAGACAGAAGTTTTCTATCACTCATTCCTTCAAAGTACTTTTTTAAAAAGCAGTTCTCTGTTGAAATACTTTTGAAGAGCTCACTGATTTTGTAGGTAATTTCTGAACATTTTCTAAGGTAATTAATCTTGGCAATATCCTGAAATGAAAATACATATTGCTTTTCCCATGAAACTCTTTTTCTAGTGATTCATCTTTCAAACCAACATATCTAATGGTGCAATTCTCCTGTTCTGAAGTGATCGGTCAGAATTTGGGCTTTGGCCCAAACACTCAGCAGTTATATGATCTGGGTAAATTTCTTAATCTTTCCAAACTTCAATTCTTCATTTTTTTCAAGGAAATAATAATTATTAACATGATAAGTTTTGTATGAGGATTGATTTTTTATGAAGATTGTTTGGAAGGTGTTTAATACAGTGTCTGATACTTAGTGATTACTAAATAAATGGCAGTTGTACCTATTACAGTATTAAAAGATTATTTTGTTTCAGAGACAAAAACATTTTGCTAGATGCAAATGAGAAAATATACCCTACTATGTTTTGTTAACTAATAATTATTTTCCAGGTTGAAAGTAAAATTATTTTCACCTTTGTTTTTCCTCAGATTATGTAGTAAAAACAAAATAAAACAAAAAATTTAGTGCTTCTAGAAACTGTTTCTACAAGTTGTGTCATCAGGGATCTTTATAAACTATTTGTATTATTAACAGGGCATCTTCAATAACTACCTTAGGCAGTTTAATCCCATTGTTATAGACTGTTATATATCTCCCTCAAACTCATATGCTGAAATCTAATTCTAGGAGGGGCCTTTGGTCAAGAGGATAGAGGCTTCATGAATGATATTAGCATTCTTACAAAAGGGACTCTGGGGAGCTCTCTTGCCCCTTCTGCCATGTGAGAACACAACAAGAACACTGTGTATGAATAATAAGTAGGCCCTCAACAGACACCAAATCTGCCAATGCCTTGTTCTTCTCAGCCTCCAAAGTTGTGAGAAATAAATTTCTGTTCCTTATAATCCGCATAGTCTATAGTATTTTGTTATAGCAGCCCAAGCAAAGATACCCACTAACTTAAAAAATTATTTTACTTCCTTGATACCAACACTGTTATATATGCATTCTGTTTTAGGAAAGCACTCTATAGTAGTAACCTGATTTCCTGGAATGCCTCTACCACTAGAATCTTAAAATCCATTCTCCACTGAACATATTCTGGACTTTCAACACTCTTCTGAAAGCAACTACCAATCCATTGTCCCTCTTTCAACAAGTGAAGTTTATATCTGCCTTAGCAGAGGCAATTGCATAATCTTCCAGGCTCCAATAGGCACAGCTTTAAATGTGATTCTCCTCTCACCCCCATCTACTTTTTCAGTTTCAAAGGAAGAGAGTCACCTTAGCTCATCAATGTACAACCCCATCACATGATCTCTTGATTCCATTTCCTCCCTTTTCTTTTTTGAGACCTTGCCTCATTTTTCATACCTGAAAGTACCCCTCCTTATATCTAATATCTTTCACTTTCCTTTTCAATGGAAGTCAACATCAAGATCATCAAGGGTAATATCCACTTAATCATACCCTTTCCTTCAAACTAGCAATCTTGTCCTCCCCTCTTCTCTGATCATCTGATAAAATAAACAGTGTCATCTTTGTTGCTCAATCCAATGGTCAATGCTTCATGTCTTTGGCACCTCTCCTTTAGTTGACACTGTGACCATTTCTTCTTTCTTGAAAACACTCATTTTTTAATCTCCAACGACAGCATTCCCCTCTTATTCTTATCTGAATCCTTGAATCCTCCTTTCATTTCTACTCAAGACCATCTGCTATCTCCAGTATTTTTAGAAAAGCCCTTTAATTATGATGTGTTCAAGGGTGCAATTCTTGGATCACTTCTCTTCTGACTTTCTTATATTGGTATCATTTCATCTATTCTCATAATCCAGGTACTATTCATGCTAAAAATTATAAAAGGTGTGTTACCAGTGTTTCCCCCAAAATCAAAAATTTTATGTATCACCACACAATGGAACTGTGATTTAGATGTTCAATCATAGGTAAGAATGATAAAATAGAAAATTAAATTTCCCATCTTCTAAAAAATACTCTACCAGTGAACAATGAGAAGCCTGAAAGCACAAAAATCTATACATCATATGTATATTATTTAAAGTATATCCCCAAAAATGTGCAATATGTTTCACCAACATTTCGGGAACTGTTCAAGTTAATAATTGTTATTTAATGGTGTAATTTTAAATTCAAATGTTTCAAGCAAATTATTGGAAAGGAGGTTCCAGACTTTACCCCTTTTTTACAGGTTTCTAAACACTCAAAAATCTTCAGTACAGCATCCTCGCATAGAGAGTTGAAAATAAATGATTTTCTTGTAAATAATCTCTGTGCTAAAAATGCATTTTAAAATGTCTTGATGTACTAATAATAACATTGACGTTAGATCACCAAATATTTACCATTTAAAAATCTTTTGAGTGTTACTTTTTCCCCCATTCAGAACAAACCACTTTTTTTCAAAGTGAATTATTTAATGAGAGGGTGGTGCATGACTATAGACAAATTTTACCTAATAATTTATATTTCAGATATTTATTTTTACTTGGATTTATTTAGAACAGAATTAGGATAATGGCATTTAAAAATTTTACCACTTATATGATGCTACACTAAGCAAATTTTTTAAGAAAACATTTATGATCAGTTTCTCTCCTAAGATTTTTTTTACCTGAATTGAATGTCTGAATTTTGAATGCCACACCAGTCAATAAAATGCAAGAGTGACTTCCTTAATTATGTAGCCACAAGTCCAGGTAGAAAAGGAGAAAATAGAGTTGTACTGTTTTACTCAGTGAAGGATGAGAAATGGGAGTTGACTGATACGCAAAAAAATAATAAGCAGCCAATTTTAATACTTCTTTATGTAACCACTTTTTTAAGAAAGGAAACAAACTTATACCATATTTTGCATAATTACGGGGGTATTCTTATGTGTTTTTGCAGGGTCTAAGAAAATGAAGTAGTCCAGAAAGTTATAAAACTACAGAAATCTCTAATGTTGATACATATGCATGAAATGCATGATTCACCTAAGCCGCCTCAATTTGTAAAGTGATAAACACTTTAACAACTTGCTAAATATCTGTTTCCCAGCTTTTGAAAGTTAATTGATCAAATGAGAGAGTGGACTTAGTAAGAAATTTAATAAGTCCCCTTTCCTCCCCTTCCCTCTAGCAGAATCTCAGCATTTTTCTGAAAGGAGGTGCTCCTACTTTCTCAGGTTAGTAATCCTAAAAAGAAATAGAAATTAGAGAGAAATCTGGCTGGCTACCTGACATCTCATTGATTGCTCTGGTTGATTCACCTGCTCTGTTGAATAAGTGGGCTTCCTTCTTTTTCGAAATGCATCCCTTCTACAGTGTGGGTTCCACATGTCAATGTGGATAAACTTTTGAGATGGAAGAAAAAGGAAGATGCTGAATACTGGCATACATAAATGATGAAGAAGATTAGAATGGTAAAAAAGAGATCTTGTGGAAAAGGATTTTGCTGGAACTTATTTTATGAACATAATTATTCATATATCCATTCTTATTTATCAGGTTAGAATTAATGAATAACTGAACAAATCACTACAGTACATTCAAAATAGCTACTGTTTTTTTTTTATTTTGCCATTTGATTCCATACACATCAAAAGGGCTTGATGTGGGCCTCAATTTTTCCAACTATGAAGTAGATAAATACAAACCACAGATCTATAGGTAAAGGCTAGAATAAATTTGTGATATATTTTATCATGGTTGTCCTTTTCTGACCTTAGTGTTTATCAACATTTATTTAGCTACTACACATTTTCTGCTGTTCTACATGGAGACAAAAAGAGACAAAGGTCATGGCTTCACAAAGCATTTCCTCTGATAATTGCTCAATTTTCATAGCTCTCAAGTTGTTACTAGTAAATACATAGGCTATGTCCCCTTAGGCTATCTAGTATGGATGTTTCCTAATTCATCCATTTCTAAATGACCTTAGAGAAGCTTCAGAAAATTAGAAGCTATGGAAACTTCTGTGGTTTCTATGGTTCATAGGTAAGTGAAATGAAACAGGGGAATTTCTTTAGCATAATATTCATATGGAAATAAAATAATGATCTTAATGATAACGACTGTTTGCTATTTATTTGAGTAAACAATAAATAGCACAACCCAATGGTATTCTCCTAGCCCAGAGTAATGTGTTTATACACAGGGATTTATTTAATTAAGAATTGTGTCAAAAAATAAAGTTTAGCAAACAAATGATGATAGGAAGTTCCAAAAAAATTCTTTTTTTTTCATCTCTGCAAGTGATTATTTTGATACATTCACATGGTTCCTTTAACTTTTCTACACCAACTTACTAGCCATAATTCCTGATACATCTTCATAAATGTAAAATGTCATAGACTTTAAATGTGACATTTGTTTATGGAAAACAAATTATAAAAGCTTCTTTCTGTGCACTCTAGTATATCTGTGGACTTTCTTTTTACCCTTATATGTAACTAAAATGAGAGATATTCACTGGTCACTTCTCAAGGTCAGGCAGGTCTTTCATTGATAAGTAAATTATTTACTTAGTAATGACTCCTAATTTAAAAATGACATAAGAAAGCTAATAGAAAAAGGCCAATTTTTGTTTGAAAATAAATTTGTGTTTGAAAAAAAATATGAGAGCAGTGGAACATTTTCTTCACACCTTAATACTCATTGCAAAATATTAATAACTAGGCCCTGGCTATGAGCTGAAGGTAATAGTTTTGGGTGTATGTTCTTAATTAATATCCCTTATCTGAAATGCTTGCTACAAGAAATGTGTTAGATTTCAGATTGTTTCAGGTTTTATAATATTTGCATATACATAATCAGATATCTTGGGGATGGGGACAAAGTCTAAATGCAAAAATTTATGTTTCATACACACCTTATATACATAGGCTGAAGGTACTTTTATACAATATTTTTAATAATTTTGTACATGAAACAAAGTTTGATTTCAGTACTTAAGTGTGGAATTTTCTACTTGTGGCATCGTGTTGGTGTTCAAGAAGTTTTAAATTTGGGAACATTTTATATTTCAGATTAGGGGTGTTTCACTTGTACCATTGTTTTACTTAAAAACAAATTACCCACAGTAAGGGAACAGTCATTTTTAATTGAGAAAGGTGAAGGCATATAATTTTTAATGTTACATATATTAAATTATTAATATCTGAAAAATCTAACTATGTTGACTATTCTCTATTCAACTTTTATTAATATGATAAGATATGTTGTAAGTGAGTGTTATAATACTTGTAGGAACAACATGCATTTTTAACATTTATATCAAATGCTTTTCACTAAGCGATTTTGGTGTACCTTCATACAATCAGTGTTACTAGTTAATTGGACCACTACATCAGAAATTGTTACAGACCTATTCATTTGAATTATTTTTCTTTCAAGTAATTCTTTTATATAAAGGTTTGTTTTTACAACTTCATGGCATTTTCTTTGACTCTAGCAATGTAATACATTTATCTTTAAATAAACCTGGTGAAATAAAACAAGAAAATTATATAAAATTTCTTTCAGTGAATATTAGAATTGCATTTATTTCAGAAAGGAAAATCTTATTCATTTCTATTACATTTGTTCTTAAAATTTTAATCAAAAGTTTTAAGATATATGCACTTTTATCATGCTTTTCTTTTTTTATGTGCCAAGTTAAATAAGCCATTTTAAATTTATTTCAATTTTTGTCTTTCAATTTAAATTTAACACAAAAGACATCATCAAGATGGCTTACTTGAGGCACTCAGCACTTGACTTCTGCACTGATGAGAATCAAAACAGCAAATAGATAACCACACACCAAATAGAGTGTCTATGAGAAAACACGAGAATTAAGCATGGAAGTGACAGAGGCCCTCCGAGGCACTAAAGGAGGTGGACGCAAAGCAGCTGGCCTAAGCAGGATCAGCTCAGATCCAGAAGGGACTCTCCATTAAGGGGAAAGGTAAGAGAGAAATCTATAGTGATCCACATTCTCACCATGGATGTCTGCAATTATAGCCATAAGAAAGCCCCTTGCTCCTCACAGGCCCTGGGCCTAGTATTGGAAGCTTCCAGGAATCAGTGTGACTGCATTGTTTCAAAGAAAGAATTCATGCTGATTCCCACACAATCCTGAGAGCTAAGGTGCTGAATCATTTGGGTCCATTTTGGCGCTATTTTGAGAGCCCAACACACATTACACTACATCCTGCCCTGGGGCTCAACAGCCCTTGCATCTCTACATCCCTGGAACCTAGCTGACATCCCACCATGTACACCCACAACACTTTAGCATTGTGATGCCAGCTGGACCCAGCAGTACAGTCAGTTCTCCAGAATTCTAACCCACACAGTTTCCTAAGCCCCAGGAAGTAAGCAGTCCAATGCCCCAGAAAGGGTACATGTAGGACAAAGGGAGTCGGAGGACTGACCCAGCCTGTGGGCTACTGAAAGTGCCCACATGCATCATACAGGGATATAAGGAGAGGCCTGCCACACCTACCACCACTGGTATATATGTGCACTACCTGGGGGCCTAAGAACAGGCCTGCTGTTACTGCCTCAATTGCCAGCACCTACCCAAGCACACCAACTGAGGGCACGAGGACCAGCCTGCCAAGCCTACCACTGTCATCATGGCACACACGTGTGTTACTTAGGGGCCCAAAGGCCAGCCTACTACCACTACTGTCACATTAAATGCCATAAGCTCAACACAGAGTCTCAAGAACTGGACTGCTGATGTCACTGCCTCACTCACACATGCCACCTGGGGGCCCAAGAACAGGTCCAACTCGGCGCCCATCTATACTGCCAGTACTGATGCACACATACACTGCCTGTAGGCCTAAGGACTGGCATGCCTAGCCCACTGTCACCATTGACATTGATTACAGCAGACAATATCACACAGAGACTACCCTATTGAGCCCCCCCAGAATCAAAACCGAAGCACTTTAAACAACCAACACTGTAGATATATCTACAGGAAAGTATTTTCCTATGAAAGCCAATCCATAAAATTGAAAGAAGCAACTGTTACACCAAATGCATAGATATTATTACAAGGACATGAGAAATATGAAAAAGCAAGGAAACATGACATCTCCAAAGCTACCTCCAAAGGCACAATAATTCTATAGTACAGATCCTAAAGAAAATAAAATCTATGAAATAACTGAGAAGAAATGAAAAATAATGATTTAAAAAACAGTAAGATACAAGAAAAGACACATAGACAGTACAATAAAATCAGAAAAAATCATTTATGATTTCAACAATAAATTCAACAAAAATGAAGATATTGTAAAGAAAGAACCAAACATATATCCTGAAGCTGAAGAATTCAGTGAATTAAATGTTTAAAATGCAATGAAGAGCTTTACCAATAAATTATATACAGCAGAAAAAGGGATTTCACAACTTGAAATCGTTTGAAATAACTTAGTCAGAAAAAAAGAAAGAAAGAGAAGAGACCCAAAACGAATGATGAAAGCCTACATGACATGTGGTACAATATAAAGCAACCAAATATTCAAATTTTGGGAGTTCCAGAAAAATAAGAGATACGAAAAGGTATAGAAAACCTATTATTTAATAATAGCCCTAAATTTCCAAGTCTTGAAAGAGATATAGATATCTACACACAGGGCACCCAAAGATTCCCAAAGAGATAAAATTCAGAGTTCTTCTCTGCAGCACATAATAGTCAACCAAAGACAAAGACAAAGAGAAAATTCTAAAAACAGCAAGAAAAAAGAATCAAGTCACATAAAAGGAAACCCCCATTGTATTAACATCAGACTTCTCAGCAGAAACCTTACAGGCCAGGAGAGAATGGGGTGATATATTCAAAGTACTGGGAAAAAACCCTGCTAGCCAATAATGCTATACCAGGAAGACCTACTCTCCAGAAATTAAGGAGAAATAAAATCCTTCCTAAAGAAACAAAAACTGAAGAAATTAATTATCCCTAGACGAGACCTACAAACTATACTTAACAGAGTCCTACATCTGTAAGTGAAAGGACAGTATCTACCATCATGAAACAGAGAAAGCCACCAAACTAATGCATCCCAAGGAACTACAAAAGCAAGAATAAACCAAACCAAAAATTAGTAGAAGGAAAGAAATAATAAAGACCAGAGCAGAATGAAATGGAATAGAGCACAAAAAATATAAAGAATCAATGAAACAATAAGTTGTTTATTTGAAAAGATAAAATTGATAAACTGCTAGACTAGCCAAGAAAAAAAGAGACTTAAATAAATAAAATCAGAAATAAAAAAGGAGACATTACAAGTGATACCTCAGAAATATAAATAATTATTTGAGACTTCTATGAACAACTATACGCCAACAAATTTAAAAACCTAGAGGAAATGGATAAATTCAGGACATGTAAAGATTAAAACAAAGTAAATTTTAAAAAAATTGTTTAAACATTTTAAAAATTTTAATATAATTAAAAAATTTTTAAATGATAAAGATTAAAACAAACTAATTTTAAAAAATAACAGAACAGACCAATGAGTAACAAGATCAAATCAGTAATAAAAAGTATTTCAATAAAGAAAAGCCCAGGAATAGATGGCTATAGTGAAACATTTTACCAAACTTTTAAAAAGAATGATACCAATTCTTCTGAGCTATCCCAAAAAATTGAAGAGGAGGGAGTTCTTTTTATTATAATTCATTTTATGAGGTCAGCATTATCTTCCTCTCAAAACTAGACAAAAACACAACCACATAAAGAAAACTACAAGACAGTATCCCTTATAAACACAGTTACAAAAGTCCTCAACAGAATACTAACACAACAGTTCCAACAACATACCAAAAAAAAAAAAAAAATACATCATCATTGAATGCAATTTATCCAAGGGATTCAAGGATGTTTCAACATACATAAATCAATACATGTGCTACATTACAATAACAAAATGAAGGACAAAAAACATATGATCATTTCAATAGATGCAAAAAAGCATTTGATAAAATTAAGTATCACTTCCTGATAAAAACTCTCAACAAATTAGGAATAAAAGAAACATAACTCAACATAATAAAGGCCATTTATGCCAAAACCCACACCCCCCAACATACTGAATGGGGAAAACCTTAAAGCCTTTCTTTAAAAACTAGACAAGGATGTACACTTTTACCACTATTACTTAACATAGTGTTGGAAGTCCTAGCCAGAACAATTAGGCAAGAAAAATAAATAAAAGACATCTAAATCAGAGAAGAGAAGGCCAAAGTGTCCCTCTTTGCTGATGACATAATCTTATATATATAAAAAATAAACTCGAGACTTTACCAAAAAAAGCTTTTAGAACTGATAAACTAATTCAATAAAGTTGCAGGATACAAAATCAACATAAAAATAATTATCATATGTATACATCAATACTGAACTAGCTGAAAAAGAAATAAAAAAGTAATCCCACTTACTATGTCTATAAAACAAAACAAACAAACAAAAAAGAATAAATTTAATCAAGGAGTTGCAAGACTTCTATAAGGAAAACTGCAAAACACTGATGAAAGAAATTAAAAAGGACAAAAACAAAGAGAATGACATTTCATGCTCATGGATTAGAAAAATTAATATTGTAAAAATGACCATAGTACCCAAAACAATTTATAGATTCAATGCAATCCCTATCAAAATACCAGTGACATTCATCACAGAAATAGAAAATAATTCTAAAATTTGTATGGAAGCAAAAAGTCCCCAAATGGCCAAAGCAATACAGAGCAAAAGGCACAAAGCTGGAGGCATTATACCATTTGACTTTGAAATACACTATGAAGTTATAGTAACTAAAATAGCATGCTACTGGTTTCGAAACAGACACACTGGTATAAAACTGGTATAAAAAACAATGAAATATAATAGAGAATCCAGAAATAAATCTAGATATTTATAATCAACTGATTTTCAACAAAAAGACACCAAGAAAATACATTGGGGAAATGATACCATCTTCAATAAATGGTGCTGGGAAAGCAGGATATCCATATGCAGAAAAATGAAACTGGACCCCTATTACCATATACAAAAATCAACTCAAAGTGGAGTGAAGACTTAAATGTAAGACCCCAAACTACAACACTATTATATGAAAACATAGGGGAAACACTTCAGAATATTGGTCAAGGCAAAGTGGTTTTTTTTTTTTTTTTTTTTTTTTTTTTTTTTTTGAGCTGGAGTCTCGCTTTGTCTTCCCCAGCTAATTTTTTGTATTTTTAGTAGAGACGGGGTTTCACCATGTTGGCTAGGATGGTCTCGATCTCTTGAACTCGTGATCTGCCAGCTTTGGCCTCCCAAAGTGCTGGGATTACAGGCGTGAGCCACCACGCCCAGCCAAGACAAAGATTTTATAGTTAAAACTTCAAAAGCACAGTCAACAAAAACAGACAAATGGAATTGGAATAAAAAAATGCTAAGCTTCTGCACAGCAAAGAAAACAATTAAGAGAGTGAAGAGGCCACCTGCAAACTAGGAAAAAATATTTGGAAACTATTTATCAACAAAAGACTAATACCCAGAATATACAAGGAACTCAAACAATTCAACAGCAAAATCACAAATAATCCAGTTTAAAAATAGGCAAATAATTTGAATAGACATTTTTCAGAAGAAGACATACAAATTGTCAACAAATATATGAAAAAGGCTCCACATCACTAATAGTCAGGGAAATGCAAATTAAAACCGCAATGATATATTATCTCACCTTAGAATGACTATTATCAAAAGACAAAAATAAGAAATGCTGGTGAGGATTTGGAGAAATATGAACTCTTACGCTGTTGGTGAGAATGTAAATTAGTACAGGTATTGTAGAAAACTATGTGGAGATATCTATAAAAACTAAAAATAGAACTATCATAAGATTCATAATCCCACTACTTGTATTTATCCAAAGGAAAGAAAATCACTATATCAAAGAGATACCCTCAATCCAGTTTATGACAGCATTACTCACAATAGATATGATGTGGAACCAACCTAAACGTCTATCAATAGAAAAATGGATACAGAAAATGTAGTATATATGCACAAAAGAATACTATTCAGTCATAAAAAAAATCCTATCATTCATGGCACTATGAATAAGCCTGGAGGACATTTTGTTAAGTATTAGGTTTTTTTTGCAAAAGTAATTGTGTGTTTTGCAATTGTTTTTAATGACAAAAACTGCAATTACTTTTGCACCAACCTAATAAAATAATCCAGGCACAGAAAGATAAATACCCTGGGTTCTCAATCATATGTAGAAGCAAAACAAACAAACAAACAAAACAAAACAAACAAATGAAAAACAAAATTAAAGCCATAAAAGTAGAGCGTAGAATTGTGGATAATAAAGGCTGGAAAGTTTAGGGGAAAGGGAGGATGGGGAGAGATTGGCTAACATATATAAAATTATAACTGATAGGAGAAATAAGTTCTGGTGTTCTGTAGCATTGTGGGGTGAACAGGATTAAGTCTAATTTATTGTATATTTTCAAAAAGCTAGAAAAGAGGGTTCAAATGTTCACCACACAAAGAAATGATAAATGCTCGCAGTGATGGATATGCTAATTATGTTGATTTGGTCATTACTTATTGTATACATGTATCAAAATATCACTCTGTATCCCATAAATATGTACGATACAAAAATTTTAACCACAGCATTCTATTTTTCTCTTCACAGCTGATTAATTATTAGTGAGAAATTATATTGGTGAATCTGCATAACACAAAAAGCTACCCATTAGCATTCATTTTCCCCTCAGTAATAAGTCTATCAGACTATTCACCTTCAATGTCTGTAACCCTGGCAAGAGAAACATCACCTAATTTCAAATTAAGTTTAACCTTTCACAGCATTAATTATTTATGCAACAATTTCCTTTCTGAGTATTCAAGTACAATATTACTCACATGCTTTGACTTTTGTGACAATGAATAATTACAAAACAGGGACTGAAGGAATGGAACCTTGGTGGTTGAATTGGTTTTAGGGAGTTTCTATTTTAGTTCTTTTAACTAGATGACACTGAAAAAAGTTATATGTTTTCAGCATTCGAAATTTCTAATCAAATGAAGGTTTTGTATAAAAAAATATGATAATATAAAATAACAATATATAAAATGTTAATTTGTATTTAATATTTACACGCAGAGTAATCAAACTGAAACAGTAAGTCAAGTGCAAAGTTTATATGTGAAGAAAAACTTGATAGCTTTTAAGATGTAAATTATTACTCTCATTTTTCTCAGAAAAGGAGTAGTTCTGAATTTACTGAAGCTAATTTTCTTATTGTCTCAGAACCACTTCAGTGAAAAGATAGAGGCATGGTAAAAAAGATAGTGGCATTACAAAATTCTGTATTTCAACTAATTCCCATCCCAAGGGCTCATCCCCAGAGATTCTGAGTAGATTCGTTTGGGGACACAATCAGGCATTGTTACATCATCAACACACCCAGATGACTATAATGTGCAATCAGGAGAGAAGAAAAAAAAACTTTAATTATCTTTAAGGCAGACTTCTAAATCTTATTGAACTTTGGATTTATCTGGGAAGCTTTGAAAAATACAGTTGACTGGGTCCCACCTTCAGATAGTCCAATTTCATTGTTCTAGGCTGTGGCCTGAGCATCAGGGTTTTTATAGCTCCCACAGATAACTCCATGGGCTGAAATGGTCGCCTGCATCAGTCAACAGCAAATTCTAGCACGATCTTGATGTTCATGGTCAAGATATGTGCCAATTGTTATAATCTGCTGTTGCTACTACCTACAGACATTGCTGTCAATCTCTTTTTGGCATCACTTTGTACTCTCTGTCTTATCTTCACAACTTTATTTTATCACTTCTCAGGTGTGATTCACATTTTCCCTTTGAAATCTTTGAGAAATACTCTGTTCTTTTGACCTAGCCTGGGTCCCCCTTTCACGTGACACTTGCCTCCCATATGGCTGCACAGGTAGTAAGCACTACAATCAGATTCTTAAGTTCCCTTTAAATGTAAGAGGAAAAAATTGACTGAGATTGGTCCTAAATTATGACAAGAAAGAAAACCTCAATATGGCAGGCTTAGGACAAAGACATAATTTAGGCTTGATAACACTATATATATATATATATAGAGAGAGAGAGAGAGACACACACTCATGTTATGTTATCAATATATATGTTATCTATCTATCTATCTATCTATCTATCTATCTATCTATCTATCTAGATAACAGCCTTATGTAACTCGGCTCCCTAAGATTCCCTGAGTTGACATAAACTCCTAAAAGAAAAGTCTTTCCTTAATTGTTAGTCAAAACTAGATAAACATATGCATGCATTCCATAGACAAAATTCTTCATCTCTCAGTTCTGTAGCTTCCTCTGTCCTGTAGAGAAAAATTACTGTTTAATCTTTCTATTAACCCTGGTATCCACACATGACATTCTGTTTCCTTTATGCAGATATAGATTACAGATTTAACCAACTAGCTGAAACAACTTGGTTTTGTTTCAGTTTTAGTTTATTTAAGCAATACATTACTAAGTTCTTCTTAGTTTCTATTGTTTTCAACTTTTTGTCTGGTTACATTGTGTATAGTTACAGTTGAGAGTACTGAAATTTACTTTCATTAAAGCTTCAAAATCTAATTTCTGAAATGCACTATAGAATAGTACACTCCCAATCAAACTGCAAGGGGGTCATTCAACAATGAAATACTCATTATGTAAGCTTGGTAGGTTCATGCTGAATATGAAATTCTTTGAGATACTGAATTACGCAGCTCTAGATTATAGAGTCTCTTTTCATTTCTTTCAATGAATGTGAAATTATTGACTCCACCTGGAGTCCTAACTAGATGAGAAAGTAATTCAGTCTTTACAGTGGCAATCTATTAATAAGGTGATTTTTGCTATTTTGTGAAAAATGAAAGTAATAAATCTTGGCTTCTTGATTGTACAGAAAGATAGAGTATATATATTTTTATCCATAAGACTATACACTAAAGAGTGACTTTCAGGCTATTTATATGTTTGATGTTACTCATTAATGATCAAATAAAAAATGTAACAGGCATTTGATAGTTATTTTTTAAAAATCCGTTGTAACTAAAATGGCAGCCTTTCAATACAAAACTAAACCAATGTATTAAGCTGTATTAAAATTAGTATTACAATTTTTCTAGAAAATTGCAATGGTGTAATATCTTCTTAGCATAACAATCAAGCTTTTTCTTTGCATAAATTTTTCCAATATTTTAATTCCAGATTTCAATAATTTTAATTTGAAATAGAGAATAAACTCATGTAGCCAATTTTGTAAATCATTTGGTAACTAACATAAAAAATGCATGATAAAACAGCACATTGTGTTAGGTATTCATAGAGTATGTATTATAGTACAACTGTATAATATTTAATGCAGCTAGATACCTTTGAAGTACTTTTAAGGGAAGTAAGGAGCATAGCTTTAGAAAGTGGTGTGCTGGTAAATGGATAACAATGGCTCTCAAAACAACTACCTATATATGCACATACATATATGTTTACTAAAATTTTACAGATAAAAATGTTGTGTGACACACTGTACAAATATTAAAATATCCACTATTATTTATTATTATTTTCATATAGACAACTGATTCCAACAATATGCTTTTGTTGATTTTTGCTGAACTCTTATATCCATTAACAACTCTAGTTGTAGGTGATAAATAAATGTAGATCTGACATAAATGTTGGTGGATATTTTTGTTTACCTTCATGAGCAAGGTGCAAGTAAAACAAAGAAGACATATATTGGGACTTCACTCTTCCATCAATGATGTTAGAGATTTCTTTGCTGAATTATCAAAATAATGAAAGAATAGTTTCTAATTCCTTCACGTTATTCATAAAGTAATGGCTAATGATGCCACATACTTTTAAATTTCAGCTGCATTACCAACATGTATCTATTGTTTTCTTCAGCCCAGACAAGGATTTTGCAAAATTCTTAAAGGACCATACAGTATATACTTTAGACTTGTCAGCCATATGGTCTTTATTGCAAGTATTCAACTCTGCAGTTAGAGTGAAAAGTTCCAATAACACTTTATTAAAACAGGCAGTTGACCCACAGGTGGTAGTTTACTGACTCCTGATTTAGACAACGAATTAAAAAAATATATAAACCAAGTTCTGATGTGTAGAATTTGCTGATTGTAGTGGCGTAAATACTTCTACCATGGTCGACTTCAAGCTACCAAGGTGATTTCACTGAAAGTGATGGTGGGAAGAGACGCTCAATAGCAGAATGTCATATAGTATTTTAAACATACAGATATGATGGCTATTATTATCTTCAAGAACATAGAGAATAGCAACATGCAATGACATAATTAGAAAATAAAATTTAGTATTTATTACTTGTATCTTTAATATGATTGTATGTTATGTATATGCATATGAGTGTGTGTATGTTATAATGGCTGTATTGACAACCAGCTTGCATAACTCAAATTTAACAATCTGCTCTCAGAGTCGACACAAGCCAGCTCCAGCAAACCAGTGGTTTTAGATTTTATAATGTATGATTTACAAAACAAGAATTTAAGTATTCCAATCTCTATAAATAATTTAAAATATTCCATAGATATTTTTCTTAAAATTTTTGACAGGGAATTTTACACTAGTCAATCTTTAACAGTTTTTATGTAAACACATAGCATTAGTGTTTATTTAGTTAGTTGTACCAACAGTATCACTAGATATAGACTTTTTTGAAGACAAAAAATGTATACATACAAATAGAGTCAAAGATTAAAAATCACATATCAGTTATAACCTTTACATACCTCCAAATGGAAATATAACTATAATAAAAGAGCATTTATCATATATAAATATTCTTATGTGCTCTATTTTTATTTCGCATGTGATAAAATAATAGGTCTCCTTTCACCTTTGACACCTCTCCCTTTCATAAGGTTAAAATTATGAGGCTTGTCATTTGCCTTCCTCATGAGACTATCATAAGGATAAATGGAATAATATCCAGGCAGCATGCATGGCTATTTAGTGAAAAGGCATTTTGCTAAAAACAAAGAGACTTGCAACTCCATGCACAGTATGACCTAGTGTTACAGTTAAATTGTAGAATTGAATAGGTAAGTTGGTTTATTGTGAACACACAGCAGGAGTGTCAGATCCTTATCTATGCTGGCAATTCCACTGATTCTTCCCCAGCCTCTTAATGGTTTCTTTTTGTGTACAACCATATGGTGACAGTAAGCATGGCTTGACAGAGGGTCCAGCAGGGAAGTTGCATGATCTTTGACTTCTATATGCTAAACTTTGCCTTAGATAATCCTTCATGGACTGACCTTTTAGATTAACTGCTGTAACTTTGGTTTTACAGTGCAAATATAAATGTGCTTCAGCCAACAATAGTCTGAGTTAGGATAATATTCAGTCCACATATGTGGGGAAATAAAAGGATAAACACAATATCCTATGTTTGCTAGCTGAAAAAGAAAAACTACAGCCCAATATGAGTGTGTGTAAAATGATATTTAACTTATTTGAAAATGAATATATAAAAATCAATAAGGCAAAGATGTTTAATTTTCAGATGTGAAGTGAATTTTCAGATAGAGAAAGGCTATTTAGCTTCTAAATAGCTTTGAATCCACTTCTATGTTTAGTGATTTATGGGGGGCTTTCCTCAATTCCAAATTCTTAAGTTTCCCAGTAGAAAATGAAAGATGCAAAGCTGAGACCCTAGAAGGGTTTATATGAGGACTCCAAGTAAGAAATGTACATGGAATAAACACTTTATTAATATTTTTTTCCTTTTTCAAATTCTTTAAGCCCCTGCTAGTAAAACCTTGGCTATGATCTGTCATATATGTGGATTTCCTATATCACCATCACCATCTCAAGAAGTAAATTATTGTTTGAAGGAAATTTAAGAGATTCACATTATAATTAAAGTTATTCCATATATTAAAACAATTAAAAGTTTACAATATACTGGGGCAGTTGGAGATGGGAAAATGGCTTCCAAAAAACCACAGAGGAGTTTGCATAAATCCAATCTAATGTGATCAGTTAGATAGCTTGACATAAGGTTAACTTTTTCATTATTTTCCAAAAAAGCAAATACAAATTTTGAGGGCTTTTAATGTTCACGCCAACTGTCAAATACTTGTAAGTGAGAAATTGCTGTCACCATTTTGCTGTTGGTTAGCAGCAATAGCTGTGTTAGTGAAACATCCATTTTTAATGAAGGCCTAGAATAATTTCGTGAGCTTCCTTTCTGCCACCTAGTCAGGAGAAAGTAGTTCTGAGAAACATAAATGGTAATATATTACGACATTGAGTAGAAAACACATCTTAGTCATTTTTAGTGAGGGTAAATTTATGGAACCTCTTTATCCTTAATAACAAAACAAAACTTTGCTTAATCATGTTATTGCTTGAAATAAACTTTTGCGCTTTCATAGAACTTTAACAGGATTTGTATCTAAAAATTTTTATTGTTCTTGTATAAAATACAAGTGTGATGGTACTTCACTTTTATTATTCAAATTATGCATGTTTTTACCTCTGGATGGACTTCCTTCTTAAGTTTTTATGAAGAAGATCCAGTACATTTTCCATTTCTCTAAGTGCGTCCTTATTTCCTGAAGTTGTGATTGTTTTTTATTTACTATTTCACTGAAGATTTCTCCCCTCATATCTTGTATCATTTTTTGGATTTCCATAAGTTGGACTTCACCTTTCTCAGGTGCCTTCTTCATTAGCTTAATAATCAACCCTCTGAATTCTTTTTCTGGCAATTCAGAGATTTCTTTCTGGTTTCGATCCATTACTTCTGAGCTAGTATGATTGTATGAGGGTGTTAAAGAACCTTGTTTTGTCATATTACCAGTGTTGTTTTTCTGGTTCCTTCTCATTGTATAGGGTATGTCAAGAGGGAAGATCTGGGGCTCAAGGCTGCTGTTCAGATTCTTTTATCCCACAGGGTTCTCCCTTGATGTAATACTCTCCTCCTTTTACAAAGGATGTGGCTTCCTGAGAGCTGAACTCTAGTGATATTGTTATTTCTCTTCCAGATCTAGTCACCCAGTAAGTAGGGCTAGCAGGCCCTGTGCTGGTACTGAGGGTTTCTGCATAGGGCCTTGTGATGTGGACCCTCTTCAGGTCTCTCAGCCATGGATACCAACACTTTCTCTGATGGAGGTGGCTGGGGAGGTAAATGGGCTCTGTAAAAGCCCTTAGATGTATTATTGTTCTTTATTGTACTAGTTTTGTGCTGCTTGGCCTCCTGCCAGGAGGTGACACTTTCAAGAGCATCAGCTGTGGTAGCATAGGGAGAACCAGGCTGTGGGCGAGGCCCTAGAATTCCTAAGAGAATATTACCTTTGTCTTCAGCTACCAGAGCAGGTAGGGAAGGACCATCAAGTGGGGGTAGGATTAGACATGTCTGAGCTCAGACTCTCCTTGAGCGGGGCTTGCTGCCACCATTGTGGGGTTTGGGGGTGTGGTTCCCAGGTCAATGGAGTTATGTTCCCAAAGGATTTTAGCTACCTCTGCTGTGCCATGCAGGTTGTCAGAGAAGGGGTGTGGGGGGGCGGTGGGGGAAGCCGGAAGTTACAGACCTCACCCAGGTTCCACACAACCAAAAGGGCTGGTTTCACTCCCACTGTGCTCCACACCGAACAGCACTGACTGAGTCTGTTTCCTGGCAGTGGGCAAGCAGGGCTGAGAACTTGCCCTAGGCTCTCAGCCTCCTGGAGAAAGCAAGCAGGGCTTTTGCTTCTCCCAGCCTGCCAAGTCTGCACATCAGATTCAAGCCCTCCCCTGGGTTCTGGCCAGGAAACTTCACGTTTGGTTGGGATTGTTACAAAGTTCTGCTAGAGGTTTGCTTCTCTCTGTGGTCTTTTTCCAGTTCCTCTGGCAGCCCTCCCCAGGGACCACTGAGACAAATCAGAAATGGCTTCCCTGGGGACCCAGAAGCCCCCAGGGCTTTTTCCTGCTGCTTCCTCTAACCTGTATTTTGCTCGGCTCTCTAAGTTGTCTCAGATCCAGGTAAGGTCAAATCCTCCCATTACCTGTACCTTCAGGTTCCCCAGTGAGGGTGTGTGTTGAAGGGCTGATCATCTCCCTTTCCTGCTTTCACAGTTTGAGCACTCCCAATATTTGGGCTGTCCCAGGAGTCCTGCAGGAACAATCTACTTTATTTAAAGTGTCTGGGGATTTCTGGGTTAATTTGTTTGAAAAAATAAACCTGTGTCTTACTTAAGCTACTGATGTTTTGGTTTTCTGTTACATGTGGCAATTTAACCTTTAAGTGATACAGCAGTGGTATAGATGAGTACATGATGCCAAAGGAGCTCAACATTATTTTCAGGGCACACATTCCTTGTACAGCTCTGTTCTTTCATTCCTAACAGCGGTTTTTATTTGCATGCTTGCAACATAGCAGTTGGTGTTCAAGATATCATATCTGCATCTCAGGCATAAAAAAGAGGAATATAAAGGGAAAAAAGGCAAAGGGGCAAGCCAATGTATCCGTTCTCCTTTACTAGATTTTAAACTTCAATGGCCTAATCTTTATCATGTGGCCACAGTTATCTGCATAAGAGAAAAAGAAATGTTATATTTTAACTGGGCACATGTTCCATTCAAATAAAATTGATTTTTGTCAGTATGAAGAAGGGGAGGGTGAATTCTGGAGAGGTCATTTAACATTCTGTGTCAAATGGCACTTTCTAATATGCATCAAAATATGCAAAAAAGTCCCTTAGGAAGAAATAGTGTGTATTAATCATTTGTGCGTCATCAGCAACTGACAAATGGAATACAACAAAAATAAAATACATGATAATTTTATTTATTAAATTAATAGACTCAGAGGCATCTACATTTGAAGACGCTATAACCATTTACATTTGAAGATGCTATAACCAACTATCAGCTCATGATATTTCTTTACTTTGTATTACAAATTTGCTCTCATACAGTCAGAGATGGTGTCAGAAAGACCCCCTTTTAAATCTGGGTTTAACACTTTTTATATTTATTCTTAGCTGAACAATACAGACAAGTTTAAAAATCTCTCTGAGGTTTGTTTTTCTCACTAAATAAAAATCTGGGTGATAAGATCTCGCTAAAAGGGTCACTGAAATTATTTAAAGTGACAACACCTGTAAAGTTCTGAAGACTATGCCTGACACATTACTATGCTAAGTAAATAGGCACTTTTATTTTAAGTATTGCGACCATAGCACAGAGTGAAAGACATTTGTCTTTCTCTACTTTAGATTTTTTGACTAAATATTTTTTACTGAAAATAAAATATTTGGCTTTTACTATTATTAAAAATCGTGAATGAAAAATGCATTTTTTATTCTTGATATTCCTGTGTTCCATAAAGTCAAATTTTGACAATAGAATAAAGACTAACATTCAGGATCATATTGTTCATATTCCTTTCTCCAGACAGAAGCTAATTAAATACCTGTGACTGAGAGTAAAATATATAAATTATATAACTAATCAGATAATGAAATAACAACAACAAAGGCCTATTTATAAAAGTGTATGCCATGAGAACAATTTATATTTATTTCTTATTTAAATTCCACATGTGTGGAACTTATTTGCCCTGCGTATATTCTCCTTGGAACAAGTAAACAAGTGCCCTCACTGTCAGAGAGTAAAAACAAAAGCATCATTTGGATAACACAAGAAATATTTATATTCTAAAGACCTTAATTTTGTACAAAGAGTTACATAATATATTAGTAGGGAGATAATATATATCTGCTCCTTATATTTAAATTTTAAAAAGTTTTTAATTACTGATTTCATAAAAATCTGAAGTCACTGAACAAACACCAATAAAAATAGGTTTATGTAGTAGAAAGAGTAGACACAATCTTTCCTAATAGGGTAAGAGAGTCAGCAGTCTTTGAAAATTTATTTATCCTCCTGGACTCAGGGGATGCTGAGGTAATTGAAAAAGAACACAATAATACTGAGTTTCTAATGGCCTCAGCAATGCTGCATACATGAAAATATTGAAACTGTAGTTAAATAATTATGGTACACGGCTTAGTGAGGATAACCGTAATGGCAGTGCTTCACAGCTTCTAAAGATATTTTTACTATGCTTTTCCGCAAAATGATGGAGACTTTTATGTAAAGTTTGGGATTATAATTCACCACTTAATTTATATATTTGCCTACTGCCATAAAATCAAGCTAATCAATTTAGCTTCTAACAAGGTAATCTATTTTCCATATTCTTGCATATTCCCTTTTCTTCTGAAATGCATTTTAATATATGAGTTATATTAATTGAAATCCAGGTGATTCATCACAAAAGATCCCTGGATACTTGCTAGCTTTTTTGACATTCTCCAGCCAAATGAGAAGTTTATTCTTGGGTAGTTATTTCTAACCATCATGAGTGTTTTCATTTCAAATGCTTTTTAATGGAATTATTGAAAAAAATAATTCACTAGTATCTAAATATAAGAAAAAATGGAGATCTTTGAGAATGGTATCTATACAAAAAGTTAAGAACCAGGAGGAGAAAGACATAAAATTATGAAAAGATAAGAGGTAAAAATGTGGAAGCAGAAAAGAAAAATGCCTAGAAAAGATCTATGTCTATGGGTGATAAGGACGGAAAGTAAGCATAGAAGGAAGTGAGTGAAGACAGACACATACAGATAAACTAAAAGTAATATCACTCTATGGGATAAGGCTTCAGAGAATGAAGTTGGTCACTATGTATGGAGTTTGGAGAGATTTAGAATGGAGCAGAGTATGCAGAATTGTTTATTAGTATGTTGCTGGTGAAATTTGTGAGGGTGCTTTTGGTAAATGACAATATACTATAGGCCAGTGAACTTAAAACTATATATATTTTAGCTTCCTGTTGGAAGAGTCCTAGAGATGATAATAGAAAATGAAGGCTTGGAAGAAAAGTTGAAGATGGTGGGTGGTGACAACAGTAGAGAGATATTGAAAAACACTATTTACCCAGATGAAAAAGAACTTGAAATGTTTATCTGCTCATCATAGAGCTTTTCTCCTTTGACATTGTGTGATGGCTACATTTATTCATGAATTACAAAAACATTCTATAATTTTAAGTTTTATTTTAGATTCAGTTTCAGATTTGTGGGGTACACGTGCAGGTTTGCTGCATGATGCTGAAGTTTGGAGTACAAATGATCCCATCACCCAGTACTGAGCATAGTGTCCAATAGTTCACTTTCAACCCTTGCTTTATTTCTTCCTTCCCCCAACTAGTAGTCCCCAGTTTCTATTGTTGCCATCTTTATATCCATGAGGACGCGTTGTTTAGCTCCCACTTATAAGCAAGAACATCAATTATTTTACTTTCTGTTTGTTGCTGGTTAATTCGCTTGGGATAATGGCCTCCAGCTACATCCATGTTGCTGCAAAGGAGATAATTTCATCTTTTTTGTGGCTGCATAGTATTCCATGGTGTATATGTACCATTTTTCTTTATCCAGTCCACTGCTGATGAGCACCTAAATTGATTCCATGACTTTGCCATTGTGAATAGTGCTGCAATGAACATAAATATGCATTTGTCTTTAAGGTAGAACAATTCATATTCCTTTGGGTATATACCCAGTAATGGGATTGCTAGGTTGAATTGTAGTTCAATGTCAAGATCTTTGAAAAATCTCCAAATTGCTTTACACGGCAGCTGAACTAACTTACATTCTCACCAGCAGTGTATAATCATTCCTTTTTCTCTACAGTCTCACCAGCATCTACTGTTTTTTGACTTTTTAGTATTATATTAGCCGTTATGACTGGTGTGAGATGGTATCTCATTGTGGTTTTGATTTGCATTTATCTGATGCTTAGTAATGCAGGGCATTTTTTCATGTGTTGTTGGAAGCTTGTATATCTTCTCATGAGAAGTGCCTGTTCATTTCCTTTGCCCATTTTTTAATTGGGTTATTTGTTTTTTGCCTGTTGATTTGTGTAAGTTCCTTATAGATTCTGGATATTTGACCTTTGTTGGGTGCACTGTTGGTAGATTTTTTTTTTTTTCCATTTTGAAGGTTGTCTATTTACTCTGTTGATAGTTTCTTCTACTTTGCAGAAGGACTTTAGTTTAATTTGGTCACACTTGTTTATTTCTGCATTTTTTTGCAATTGCTTTTGAAGACATAGTCATAAATTATTTCCCAAGGCCAATGCCCAGAATGATGTTCTCTAAGTTTTCTTCTAGGACTCTTATAGTTTGAGGTAATCCATTTAAATCTTCAATCCATCTTGAGCTATTTTTTGTATATGGTGAAATATAGAAGTTCAGTTTCCTTCTTCTGCATATGGCCAGCCAGCTTACACAGCACTATTTATTAAGTAGGAAGTCCTTTCTTTCCCCATTGCTTATCTTTGTTGCCTTAGTCAAAGATCAGATGGCTGTAGTTGTGTGGCTTTATTTTTGTGTTCTCTCTTCTGCTCCACTGATCTATTCATCTGTTTTTGTACCAGTACAATGCTGTTTTGATTACTATAGCTTTATAGTATAGTTTCAAGCTTGGTTATGTGATGCTTCCAGCTTTGTTCTTTTTGCTTAGGATTGCTTTGGCTATTTGGGCTCTTTCTTGGTTCCATATAAATTTTAAATAATTTTTTTCTAGTTCTGTGGATAATAATATTGATATCTTCATAGGAATAGTATTGAATCTGTAGATTGCTTTAGATGGTGTGGCTATTTTAGTGATGTTGATTCTTCCAATTCGCGAGCAGGGAATGTATTTTCGTTTATCTGTGTCATCTATGATTTATTTCATTAGTGTTTTGAAATTTTGTACAGATGTTATACCTACTTGTTTAGATGTATTTGTATAGGGTTTTTTTGAGGTTATTGTAAACAGGACTGCATTCGAGATTTGTCTGTTAGCTTAAGCATTACGGTGTATAGAAATGCTACACGTTTTTTGTTCATTGATTTTGTATTCTGAAACTTTACTGAAGTCATTTATCAGTTCTAGGAGTCTTTTAATAGAATCCTTTGGGTGTTCTCACAATAGAATCATATCATCAGTGAAGAGAGATAGTTTGACTTCTTCTTTTCCTATTTGGATACCTTTTATTTCTTTCTCTTACCTGATTGCTCTGGCAAGGGATTTGAATACTGTGTTAAATAGGTGGTGAGACTGGATATCCTTGCCTTGCAGTTCTCAAAGGGAATGGTTCCCGTTTTTTTCTATTCAGTATGATGTTGGCTTTGGTCTTTTCCTAGATGGCTCTTATTATTTTGAGGTATGTTGCTTTGACACCTAGTTTCTTGAGGGTTTTTATTTTTAATCATGAAAGAATGTTAGATTTTATCAAAAGCTTTCTCTTTACCTATTGAGATGATCATATGGTTTTTGCCTTTAATTCTGTTTATGTGGTGAATCCTATTAATTGATTTTGGTATGATATACCAATGTTGCATCTCAGGAATGAGGCCTACTTGATTATGATGAATTAACTTTGTGATGTATTGCCAAATTCAGTTTGCTAGTATTACGTTGAGGATTTTTATGTCTATGTTTATCAGGGTTACCGGTCTATAGTGTTGTCTTTTCATTGTATCTTTGCCAGATTTTTATATCAGAGTGATGCTGACTTCCTAGAATGAGTTAGGGAGGAGTTCCTCTTCCACAATTTTTTGGAGTAGTTTCAGTAGAATTGATACCAGCTTTTCTTTGTATGTCTGATGGAAATTGTCTGTTAATCCATCTGATCCAGAGACTTCTTTTTACCATTGGTAAGCTTCTTTCATTACTGATTAAATTTTGTAACTCAATATCTGTCTGTTCAGGGTTTCAATTTCTTTCTGATACAATTGGGAGGTTGTTTCCTTGCAAGAATTTATCCATTTCCTGTAGATTTTCTATTTTCTGTGTGTAGAGGTGCTCATAATGGTACCTGAGGATCTTTTGTATTTCTGTGGGATTGGTTTTAATGTCACCTTTGTCATTTCTGATAGTGCTTATTTGGATATTTTCTCTTTTCTCTATGTCAGTCCCCCTGACAGTCCATTGATCTTGTTTATCTTTTTTTAAAAAATAACTTTTGGTTTTGTTGACTGTTTGTATGAATAGTTGGATGTCAATTTTGTTCAGTTCTGCTGTCATTTTAGTTATTTATTTTCTTAGCTTTGGGGTCAGTTTATTATTTTTTAATTTGTTCTAGGTGGAATGTTAGGTCATTAATTTGAGATTATTCCAACTTTTTGAGGTAGGTGTTCAGTGCTATAAACTTTCCTCTTAACACTGCTTTTGTGGCATCCTAGAGATCTCAGTTACTGTGTCTCTGTTTTTATTTATTTCAATGAATTTTCTGATTTCTGCCTTAGTTTTGTTTACCCAAGAGTCATTTAGGGGCAAGTCGTTTAATTTCCATTTAATTGTGCAATTTTGAGAGATCTTCTTGGTATTGATTTCTATTTTTATTCCCTTGTGGTCCAAGACTATGGATGGTATAATTTTGATTTTTAAAAATGTGCTGAGACTTGCTTTCTAGTCTGGGGTCAATCTTAGAGTATGTTCCTTGTGCAGATGAAAAGAATATATATTCTGTGTTAATGGGGGTTCTGTAGCTTTCTATTAGCTCCAATTGGTGAACTGTCAAAGTTAAGTCCAAAATATATTAGGCCTTCTGCCTCAATGATGTAAGTGTCAGTGGGAAGGTGAAATCCTACACTATGATTAAATAAGTCTTTTTGTAGGTCTAGAAGTACTTGTTTTATGATGCTGGGTACTCTAATGCTAGGTGAATATATATTTAGGATTCTAAAGTCTTCTTGCTGAATTGAAACTTTTAACATTATGTAATGTCCTTCTTTGTCCTGTTTCACTGTTATTGGTATAAAGTATGCTTTGTTTGATATAACAAGAGTGCCCCTTGCTTTTTTTTTTCTGCTTGTGTCGTAGATTTGTCTCCAACCTTTTCCATTGAGCTTATGGGTGTCTTTACATATAAGATGGGTCTCTTGAAGACAACAGACAGATGGGTCTTGGTTTTTATCCAATGTGCCACCCTGTGCCTTTTAAATATGACATTTAAACCATTTACATGTACAGTTAATATTAATGTGTAAGGTTTTAATTCTATCATGAAGGTGTAAGCTGATTGCTTTGTGGTTTCTATTGTGTGATTTGCTTTATAGGGTCTGTGAGCTATGTATCTGTGTTTTTGTGTTAGCAGGCATTGTTCTTTCATTTCCATGTTTAGAATTCCCTCAAGGACCTCTTGTGAGGCTGGTATAGTGGTAACAAATTTCCACAGTGCTTGCTTGTCTGGAAAAGATTTTATTTTTCCTTCACCTATGAAGCTTATTTTGGCAGGATATGAAATTCGTTCTGGAAATTCTTTTATTTAAGAAGGTTAAAAATAGGGACCCAATCTCTCCTTACATTTCAGATTTCTGCTGATAATTTCACTGCTAGACTAATGGAGTTGCTTTCATCCATGATCTAACTTCTTCTCTAGGTGATTTTAGTATTTTTTAATGGAGGTTGACCTTGAGAAGTCTAGTCACTATATGCCTGGGTGATGTTTGTTTTGTATAGTATCTCACAGATGTTCCCTGCATGTTTTGTATCTGGATGACAAGTTCTCTAGCAAGATTAGTGAAACTGTCATGAATAATTCCCTCAAATATTTTTTACAGGTGTTTTATTTTTCTTCTTCTTTACCAGGAATACCAGTGGTTCACAGGTTTTGTCACTTTACATAATCCCATATTCATCAAAGATTTCCCTCATTTTATAAAGTTATTTTATTTTTGTCTGACTGGGTTAGTTCAAAAACTCATCTTCAGGCTCTAAAATTGTTTATTCTGCTTGGTCTAGTCTATCATAAAGCTTTCAATTGTATTTTGAAATTCCTTAGTTGAGTTTCTCATTTCTAGATCTGGTTGATTTATTGACTCCTTTTTAAGATGTTTATCTCTTCCTTCATTTCCAGATTGTATTAGCAGTTTCTTTGTGTTGATTTTCAACTTTTTCTTGGATCTTGTTGAGCTTCCTTGAAATCTATGCTTTGAATTCATCTGTCATTTCTGAGTTTCTATTTTGGTTAGAGACCATTGCTGAAGAGCTAGTGTGATCCTTTGGTGATGTCACTACATTTAGATTTTTAATGTTTCCAGAATTATTGCACTGATCCTTCTCGAACTTTTAATTATTGTAATTATTTTCATGTAGGTAGAATAACTTCTATTTCTTCCTTTCCCTATAACACTATGATTTTTCTTCTTTCTCTTTCCCTTTCCTCTACTCTCTAAGGGGTGTGACTGTAGATAATGCTGGTAGGGTCTTTTGACTTTGCTTCTATGGAATGATGCACTTCTCTTGGAAGGTTTTGTATTGGACAGTGCAGTTAGAACTATAATCCAGTAGATAGCACTTAGGGGTAAGAGCCAGCTGTGGCCAAGGAAGCTGGGTATACACTTGATTCCTCTTTACTAAGAGAAGCTGTGTGTTGCCTTAGGCAATGGCCTGATTCATGGAGTGCACTGTGATCTGAGCTCACTCCTCAGCCCCCAGGTAGTGGGGGCAGGGGGCAAAATGGGCATATCCAGACTGGGAAAGTCCACCTGCAGATCCCCTGATGTCAGCAAAAGCACCAGGGCTGAGGGAGAATCCAGTGGGGGGCCACCAAGCACCCAAGGTTGTGCCTAGAGATGGAGCTGGGAAACCTCCTTAGCCCCAAGTCCTCTGCATGAGGATAGGGGGTGACCTAGGCTCCTGTGCCCGGAGAGTGGGTGTTCCAGATGTCTAAAGATCTTCCTAAGCATAAAGAAGCTCCCCCCATACTAGGATCCCTGCACAGAAAGAGTAAGGTGGTTCAGGCTGTTGTTCAAAACGAGTGGGTGTTCTGAATGCCTAGAAATTTGCCTGGATATGGACCAAAAAGGGCCCACTGCATGGCCAGGCATGGTGGCTCATGCCTGTAATCCCAGCACTTTTGAGGCCGAGGCAGGTGGATCACTTGTGGTAAGGAATTCGAGACCAGCATGACTAGGCAGTCAACATGGTGAAACCCCATCTCTACTAAAAATACAAATATTAGCTAGGCGTAGTGGTGCATGCCTGTAATTCCAGCTACTAGAGAGGCTGAGGCAGGAGAATCGCTTGAACCCGGGAGGCGGAAGTTGCAGTGAGCTGAGATTGCACCACTGCACTCCAGCCTGTGCAACAGAGCAAGACTCCATCTCAAAAAGAAAAAAAAGTTAGAGAGCGGGGGCCACTGCACCAAGATCTCTGCACGGGAGGGGTAGGGTGACTCAGATGGCCAATTTGGGCAAGGAGGTGTTTGAACGCCTGGAAATCTGCCTGAGCATGGAGCAAAAAAGGGCCTCACTGCAACACAATTTATGTCCAGGATGGGTGGCGGTGTCTCAGATTGCTGAACCAAAATAATGGGTGATTCAAATGCCTGGATATTTGCCTGGACGTGAAGTGGAGATGGCCTCTTTGCACCAAGATCTCTGCACAGGAAGGGTAGGTAGGGCAGGTCAGGTTGCTGATTCAGGTGAATGGGTGCTGCAAATTTCTGAAGATTTGCCTAGGTGTGGAGACAGGGCCCTGCTACACCATGACGTATGCCCAGGAAGGGTGGGGCACCATAGCTGCTGAACCAGGGGAGTAAGTGTTTCAAATGCCTGAAGATCTGCTTGGGCATTGAGCAGAGACTTCCCCACTGCACCACAATCTATATTCATAAAGGGTGGGGCAACTCAGGTTTCTGGCCCAGGCAAGCAACTGCTCCAAATGCCTGAATTTCTGCCTGGGGGTGCTGTGCAGAAGGCCCCACTGCATCACAATTTCAGTAGAGCTGGTTAGAGCACTCAGCAATGACACATGAAGACCAATCCCAGATCACCAAGCTGGCCCTGATCACAAGTCTCGTCATCTGGTAGAAACTACAGCTGTAGCAGCTCTCCTCACCACCCAGGCTTGTGATAGGGAAAAGAAAAATTTCAGTGCCCACCAATGAGGCACTCTATACATTTCTAACTGTGGAGGCCCCTACCCTGCTTCAGATCATATGGCCCAATCTCTGGCCAGAGACTAAGATGGTTACATGGCCACATAGCCATATCAGCTGGCTTTGTATGCACCTTGATTAAAAATTATTACCTACTCTTGGTCTCAGTTCTTTGGAAAATTACTGTAGCTTTTCCTGGTGTCTTTTCTGCACAACATCTCCATTCGTCTCCCCAAGTTAGCTCCAGGGCTTTGGAGAAACAAAGTGCTCTCCCTCAGCCTGGGTTGCTCAGATCCCCAGTGGACCCTCTCTTGTTTCCTGGAGCTTTACTCACTTTTATCAGCCAGATGCCATCACAGGGGCTATTTGCCTGCATTTTCATCTTTCATTAATCTTGTGGATTCCCATTTTCCTTCTTGAATTAAAGCTCACAGAGTTAATCTTTATGCACTATCTTGCTACTTTCAAGTGACTGGGGTGTACTGAAAACCACTAATTTTCCATCTTGAAAAAGCAAAAAATAACATATGTGAATTTGACTGAGCCATGAGGTGCTCAGACATTTGGTTAAACATTATTCTGGACATGTCTGTGAGAATGTTCCTAGATGATATTAATGTTTGTATCAGTAGATTGAGTAAGGCTGATTGTCTTCCCCAATGTGGTGGGCCTCATGTAATCCACTGAAGATACGAATACAACAAAATGGGAGAATAAGAGAGAACTTGCTCTTTCTGCTTGACTCAAGCTGCAATATCTGTCTTCTCTTGACTTTGAAATCAGACTGGAAGTATACCAGCAGCTTTCTTAGGTCTCCAGCTTGCCGACTGCAGATCCTGGGACTTCTTAGCCTCTATAGTCACATGAGTCAGTTCTTTCAATTCCTTATAGTAAATCATTATATACTTATGTGTATGTGTATGTATTTCTCTGGGGAACCAAAACTAATATAGATTTTGGTATTCAGAACGACTCCAGAGGAAGAGAATTTTAAAGATGAGTTGTCTGAATTGGTTCTGGGGTTCCTGGAATTGGATCTCTAATCTGATTAGGTTTTAAAATGCTAATGACTCCATTTCTAACAGTAAAGAAAGCAATGATAGTCCATGGTGTGATCTGGCAATAGAGATAAGCAAAATATCTATATTAGATACACTCAAACACATATTGAAAAGCCAAAAGCTTGATGACTCTTTATATAATACTTCCAAACATTTTTGGAAAACTGATGAATATAATGAGGTTGGATGATTATTCTTAATGTTGCTGGATAAAGTGATGAAAGAAAAGGATGAGCTCAGGGATTTTAATTCCCAGCTCCAGCACTTCATAAATGAATTGAATGTTTCCATGTGTGCTTAAAAGGAGACCCTTATCTTCTTTAGCTGTGGGGCTAAGACTGCTGAAAGTCAAATTCAGGATCCCATCCTACAACTGCCTGAATTACAATACAAGTTGAATTCCCAGCCTTACAGGATACCTACTGTCTAAGTGAGAGCGTTCAGTGGAAAAAAAAAAAAAAGAGGTCCTATAAGTTGGAATGGGGATTTGTGGGAAAACCCTGATGAACTAGGGACACTGAGCCCCTAAATTCTGATGAGTCCTCTTTACAGTGAAGAGACATCCACACCCCCAGTGGAAGCAGCCTTTTCACTCCTGGTGAAAGTGGCATTTTCACTCACATTGGAAAGTATTAACCCTACATTTTTTAAGGAAACTGCAATGAACTCCACTGAGGCAGTTGCCATGCAAGATAATTCTGACTCTCCCTAGGACCCACCTCTAGTACCCCTTTGTGCTTTTAGACCTATATAACTTGACCAAAGTCAAGGCAGGCCCCTAAAGCTGAGGTACAAAGAGTTCGCCATGAGGAGGTATGCTACACTTTCAAAGAACTACAGGAGGTTTTTTTTTTTAAATTTATCGAGACAAAAATACAGGAAATATGTGTGGGAATGGATATTAATATCCTGAAGGATGTGAGACAATGATGGAAGGAACATAAAGTTGAAGCAGGATGAATTTGTTGATATGGGTTCACTATGCAGAGATTCTGCATTTAATGTTGCATTTGGGGAGGCAGAAAGGGCTCTAAAGGTGTGGTTGCTTGGTGGGTTAAGACATGGGCCAAAAGGTGGCCCACAGTGAGCAAATTATAAATGGTTGACCTGACTTGGTTTCATTGTAAAGCTTCTAAGGCATAAAGAGATTGAGATGTTAGAGTAGACTTGTTATTTAAGAAATACCCACCAACACTGAGGGTCGGGGAGTGAGAGTGCAGAAGATATACCTTTCACAACTATGTGGGGAGATCCTGGCATCCTTGAACAGCTCTATAATTGCTCCTCTCTCTAGACCAGACCTTACAGTGTGGAACGCAGTCACCAAGTTGGGAAACCTAAATGCAATGGGAATAATTGGATTCAAGAGGGGCATGGGGACAAGCAGCAGTACTCAGCTACCATATGCAAGATGTGGATGATGTCTGTAATGAAGAGCAGGATCAAAGCAACAATCAGAAGAGCCTGACTTATGCAGACATATGGTGTTGACTAGTTGATCATGGCGTTCGTAGATGTGAAATAGATAGGAAACCTACTAAATTCTTAAATAATCTGTAAGCAGAAAATTCTAGGTCATGTGAACAAAAGTCTAACGTAAGTCATAAAAACAGAGAGACACAGACCCTCAATTATTTCCCAAATTTGAGCCGGTTTACCAACCCAGAACCCTTTGATTGAAGGGGAGGCTGTCCTCTTTTGAGAAAGGACACTGGTACACTGCCAAAAAGTTACATTCCTAATGTTTCTCCCAGCCTTCCCCATGGGACCTATGGCCTTTTACCAGGGAAGCTGTGCAATGTGGAAAAAGAAATAATCAGAACTTTTTAGGGACTAGTAGAGCCTGGTTGTGACCTGACAGTAACCCCAGGATACCCAAAATATCACTGTGGTCCACCAGTCAGTGTAGAGACTAATGGAGGTTAGATAGCTCAGGTCCATCTCACCCAGTGGGTCCACAAAACTTTCCTGTGGTTATTTCCTTAGTTTCAAAATGGATAATTAGAATGGACCTACTTAGCGTGTGGCAGAATCCCTATATTGGTTTCCTTTTCCATGGAATAAATGATATTATGGTAAGAAAAGTCAAGTGGAAGCCACTAAAGCTGCCTTTACCTAGTAAAATAGTAAAAAGCAAATCTGCATTCCTTGAGAGATTGCCAAGATTAGTGCCATCATCAAAGACCTGAAAGATGTAGGGATGTATATTCCCACTCTATCCCCATTCAGTTCTCCTGTTTGGCCTGTGCAGAAGTAAGACGAATCTTGGAGAATGATGATGGATTATTGCAAGTTTAACCAAGTGATGACTTCAATTGCTGCTACTATACCAGGTGTAGTTTTATTTCTTGAACAAATTAACACATCCCCTGGTATCTGGTTTGCAGCTATTAAGCTAGCAAATGCTTTTTCTTGATATCTGTTAGTAAATACCAGAAGCTATTTTCTTTCAGCTGGCAAGGCCAGTAGCACACTTTCACTGCCCTAGGACCTCACGGATATATCAACCATCCAGAACTATGTAATAATTTAGTCTGGAGGAATCTTTCTCTTTCAAACAATATTACACTGGTAAGAACCTAATGAGAAAGACATAGCAACTACTCTAGAGTTATTGTTAAGGCACGTGTGTGTCAGAGGGTGAAAAACAAATCCAAAATAATTCAGCGGCCATTTCACTTAGTGAAATATTGAGGGATCCAGTGATGAGACGGATCCAAGTATTCCTTCTAAGGTAAAAGATAAGTTATTGCATCTGGCCTCATCTACAAACAAAAGAGGCACAACATCTGGTGAGCCTCTTTGGATCTTGGAGGCAGCTTACTTCTTATCTGTGTTTTTTACTCCTGCCCATTTATGTAGCGACCCAAAAAGCTGTTAGTTTGGGGACACAGAACAAAAGAAATCTATGTAATAGGTCCAGTCTTCTGTGCAATCTGCCATGCTTCTTGATCATATGACACAGAAGATCTAATGGTGCTTGAAGTGTCAATGGCAGATAGGGATGTCATTTGGACCTTTTAGTAGACTCCCATAGGCTAATCACAGCACAGGCCCTAAAAAATGTTGGAGCAAAGCCCTACCATCTTCTGCAGATAACTGCTTACTCTCCTTTTGTAAAACAGCCCTTATCCTGCTACTGGGCCTTAGTAGAGTCTGAATGCTTAACCATAAACCACCAGATTACCCTAAGACCTGAGCTTCCTATCATGGACTGGGTGTTATTTGATCCTCCAAGCTGTAAAGCTAAGCATGCACATCAGTATTCTATTATCAAATGAAAGTTTTATGTATGTAATAGTAACAAATAAGACCCTGAGCCACACATGTAAGTTACATGAGGAAGTGGCCCAAATGTCCATTGGCTTCCACTTCTGCTATACTACCTTCTCTCTCACAGCCTTGGTTTTGCACAATATGCAGGCACCACACAAAAGTGGACAGCTACATCACTACAGCCCCTTTCTGATGCACCCCTGGAGGACAGTGGTGAAAGGAAATCTTCCCAATGGGAGGAATTTTAAACAGTGCTCCTGATTATTTACTTTGCTTGGCAGTAGAAATGGCCAGACTTGCCATTATATACTGATTCATGAGCTGTGGCCTATGGCTTGGCTGGATGGTCAGGGATGTGGAAGGAACATAATTGGAAAACTGGTGATGAGGAAATTTGGAGAAGAGATATGTGGATAAAATCCTGTGAATGGGCAAAAAACATGAAGATATTTGTGTCCCATGTGAATTCTCACCAAAAAGGGACATCAGCAGAGGAAGATCTTAATGATCAAGCAGATAAGATGACCCAATCTGTGGATAGCAGTCAACCTCTTTCTCTAGCCACTGCTGTCATCAGCCAGTGGGTTCATGGACAAAGTGGATATTGTGGCCGTGGTGATTTTCCGTGGGCTCAGCAACATGGATTTTTCACTTGCCAAGATTTTGGTCATTGCTGAGTGACCAATCCGCCAGCAGCAGGAACCAACACTGAATCCCCATAAGGCACCATTCCCTGAGGTGATTAGTCAGCTACCTTGTGGCCAGTTAATTACGTTGGTAAATTATGTTAGACCACTTCCATCATGGAAGGAGCAGTATTTTTTTATTACTGTAATATATATTTACTTTGGATATGGATTTGCCATCTCTGCATAAAATGCTGTGCCAAAAGTACCATCTATATACTTACAGAATTCCTTGTCCACCATCATGATATTCCACACAGCATTGCTTCTGACTGAGGAACTTACTTCACAGCCAAAATAGTGCAGCAATAAGCCAATGCCTACAGAATTTACTGGTCTTGCTGTGTTCCAAACAATCCTGAAGCAGCTAGTTTAATAGAAATAATAAAATGGGCTTTTGAAGATCCAGTTACAGCACTAGCTAGGTGGCAATGCCTCCCAGGGCTGTGGCAAGGTTCTCCTGTATATGCTCTAAATCAGTTTCCAATATGTGGTGCTATCTTTCCCATAGCCAAAATCTACAGGCCCAGACATCAAGGGGTGGAATTAGAAATAAAACCAATTACTCTTATGCGTAGTGACTCATTGGCAAAATTTTTGCTTTTGGTTCCCATGACCTTAGGCTTTACTGACCTAGAGGCCTTAGTTCCAGAGGGAGTAATGTTTCCAATAGGAGATATAGTAAGGATTCCATTGAGTTGGAAATTAAGACTGCCAACCGGCTACTTTGCACTCCTCATACCTCTGAGTCAACCGGCAAAAAAAGGGAGTTATGGTGTTCGCTGAGTTGACTAAGCCTGGCTACCAACGGAAAACTGGAATACTCTTCTACAATGTAGGTAAAGAAGAGTATGTCTGGAAAACAGGAGATCCTTTAGGGTGTTTCCTAGTATTACCATTAAGATCAATAGAAAATGACAACAATCCAATCCAGGCAGGACTACTAGTGGCCAAAGTCATTCCAGAATGAAGGTTTGTGTCATCCCACCAAGTAAAAATCCATAACCCACTGAGTTGCTTACTGATGGCAAAGGGAATACAGAATAAATTAAAAAAGAAAGTAATTATGAATACCAGCTTAGAACATATATATATATACACACACACACACGTACACATACATATGTATTGATATGGTTGGCCTCTGTGTCCCCACTCAAATCTCATCTCAAATTGTAATTCCTATGTGTGGAGGGAGGGAACTGGTGGGAGGTGACTGGATCATGGGAGCAGTTTCCCCAATGCTGTTCTCGTGATAGTGAGTTCTCATGAGATCTGATGGTTTAAAAGTGGCAGCTCCCCCTTTGCTCTCTCTCTGTCTCCTGTGACCATGTAAAAAGTGCCTTGCTTCCTCCTCATCTTCCTCCATGATTGTAAGTTTCCTGAGGCCTCTTCAGCCATGTGGAACTGTGAGTCATTAAACCTATTTCTTTTATAAATTACCCAGTTTCGGGTATTCTTATAGCAGTGTGAAAACTGACTAAAACATGTATATGTGTAGGAAATATCCTTGTTTTCTCCAGTCTTCCATTCTTTCGTTATGTAACGTGTTAATTTTATATCCCAGTATTTGAGTATTGTTATTTTAACACAAGAGTACTCAAGTTATGAGATATCAAAGATAAGAATAAACATAACTCCTCTTCTGGAGAAGAGATTAGAGCATGTCCAGTTGAATGCGGGACAGATGTGTCATGTTAGGCAAAGTTATGATCCTGTTTTGTCTTTATTTGCAGATTAAGTATGGTTTAAAAAGTTGTGTATGGGTGATAAGTTGACAAGGGGTGGACATGTAATGTTTAATGTTATGTGTCAACAAGACAGGCCACAGAGTGCCCAGATATTTGGTGAAACATTATTCTAGCATGTCTCTGAGGGTGTTCTAGATGAGATTAACCTTTGAATCTGTAGATTGAGTAAAGCATATTGCCCTCCCCCAGGTGGGTGGGCCTTATCTAATCCGCTGAATGGCCAAATAGAATTTAAAAGGCAGAATAAAAGAGAATGTGCTTTCTCTGCCTGATTGCCTTCAAGGTGACACATCTATCTTTTGCTGCCTTCAGACCTGGACTGGAGTATATCTTCAGCTTTCCTAGGTCTGACAGTAGATCCTAGAACTTCTCAGCCTCCATAACCACATAAGCCAATTTCTTACAATAAATTTCTCTCCTCCTCCCCACCCCCTCTATATATATATGTGTGTGCGTGCATGTGTGTCTAAACACATACATATACATACCCATAGATAGATATAGATATATATCTGTTTGTATATATATATCTAGATGTGCACGCACACACACACACACACATGCACACACACGCACACACACACATCTTCTACTGATTCTCTTTTTTCTAGAGAACCCCGTCTAATACAGACACTCAATGGTAGAAATTACATTGATTGAATAAGCACATTACAATTGTAAAATCATATCTTAATTCATAAGCACTATTCTGAGAGCATAAAAATAAATCTTACAGTCCTCAAATAAAGCAATAAATCATATTTTAACTGTTAATAAAAATAATAATAAAATATGTGTGGCTAAATTAATGACTTTTTCATATATATGCATGTATATGTGTATGTACATATACACATATATACCTTCACATAGATATGCATATATATTCTCATTTTAATCATGGTTAAAAGTAGTTGGTTATTTTACTGGTTGAAATGTTTGATCTTAAATTGCAGGGGTGATAATTTGAAGAACACATTTGCCTGACACATTACATGTAGTTCTCGTGCGACTTAACTTTATAACCTCATTAATTCACTTAACTAAAGAAACTCTAGATTTACCACTTTCTAAGGCAAATTAATAAGAGTCTTTAAAGTATAGTTTATATATTAATTTTATTATATTATCAGAATTTTTGTTTTAAAAATTCTCAAAAATTATGGCGTATGTTTAAAGTTGCCCTTGTATTTAGAAACAGAATCAATGTATATGAAATTTTTTAAACCACAAAGTAATCTTTTTTAATCCTCCATTTGGAAGAAGCCTTCAAAAGTGATGACAGATCATAGTGTCTTTTATATTTATTGGATATAAAGTTGGAACCTACATTAAATGCACTTAATGTCATTAATGCATGCATAGCATTTTTTCAGTGTGTCACATATGATTTTTGTGTAGTAGATGATATATGTAGTGACTAAAAATATAAACCACCTGTTCAGATTTTCACTGCTGAGAGTACTGCATTGTTTAGCTTTTTCTACAGTGTGCTGTGTGTGTCAATATTGATTTCAGAAAAAGTAATAAAGGATCCTGTCAAAATAAAATTAAAACCTAAGGCAATTTACTTTGCTGAAGGGGGTCAGCTTTAATAACCATCACCATCTTACCAGAACCGCTGTGAAATTTCATTAACACTGTACTCCAGTCACATATCAGCTAGGTTTACAATTACTACTTGATTATATGACTGTATAGATCGTTAGGCACAAGCCTCCTTTTTGTGCCCTGTATCATTTGCTGGATGAGGTTTCTTTTCAATTCAGTGAAAATTCTATTCAAAAAAGAAAATGATAATAAAGAAAAGGTTGGTCCTGGAACCGTTTCTCAACTCTGTACAAAATTACTAAACACATAGCAATTTCAGGATATTTGGTGTTTTAATCTATCAAAATTCTTAAGTTAGATATCACTTGAGATCAAAGCCAGAGTGATTTTATATGTAAAGATAACAATATTTAAGAGTTCAGGAGATTCAGGGACTATTTACCAGGAAGCAAATGTAACTGTCTTTATTCCTACCTCTAGGAGGAGGAAAAATCTTTGCTCCATTTATTATTTATTGATACAATTGATATTTATGGATAAATATCAGTTGGCCCACCCAATGTATGAATAATGAACCCAAATGTATATATAAACTGCATAGGCATTAAAATATAAATATGTGAGCATTTTCATCCAGTAGATAGATGTTTTTATTAATTCTTTTCAGCTATGGAGTAGAAATTTTTATCTTGAATTTTTAGTGAAAATTTTTATAACTTTTAATGGCTCTTTTCTTTCAGCAAATAATAATTGTTTTGCATGGTGTTCAAAGCAGGTCAAAACATTGAATGTTTCTCTGTAACAAATACTATATTGAGGTGAGGTTCTGTCCTACTTACCTATATGTGTATTTGAAAGGCAAGTTACAAATAATCTTGTAGAAGATGTAATCCATGGGCCACACCAACACTGAGATTTAAATTTAAAAATAAAGGTAGACATTTGTCAATCATCTAGGCCTATCACTCAAAGCGATTGTATATAGTCTGATGTCAACGCAGTCCTGACCACGTGGGCAGTATGTTAGTAGGCTACATTCACCAGTGGGTGATTTCTAGAAAATCATGTAACTTCAAGTCCAATTTATAGCATCCATCAGACCCCAAAAATCTCTGAGGAACATTGTCTCTCACTAATTCTGTCTTGAATATTCTTAGTTGCTCATTTATACTCCAGTTTTTTTTTCATGACTAGGATCTTGCATTGAACCCTCATGCTCAGGACTAAGTCTATCACAGCCCTTGTTCTGATGAGCCTGGTCCTACCTAATCTCTTCAGCCTGAGCTTGAGATCAACTACAAGTAATTGAATCACTTTCCTTTGTCCCTAGATCCATGTGGCTGTACCTGCTTTATAATGACTATCACTGCTTCCTTGAGATTACTATTTTAGTATGTTGACTAAAACCTCTGGACTTGAAGAGAAATAGATCTTGTTTAAAATCTTTTAAACCTATCTTTTGTTAATTATAGGCAAATATCTTTCTCTGACTCTAAATTTTCTTATCTATTAAAAGAGATCACAATAGGTGCTACCTCATAGAAATTTTGCAATAATTTGATCAGACAATATTCCTAAATTAAAAGAGAGAATAATTGGTGCTACTTCATAGAAATTTTGCAATAATTTGATCAGACAATATTCCTAAATTAAAAGAGAGAATAATTGGTGCTACTTCATAGAAATTTTGCAATGATTTGATCAGACAATATTCCTAAATAGTGAGAATATTTCAAAAGCAAATAACAAATGAGGGAAATGTTAACTATGATCTCCTACTTTTATCGGACACTTTGACCATCAGGACTGTTCTGAACGGATATAGAAGGTGGATTTCCCCTTGGATATTGTAAAGTAAATGACCAAACCTTCTTTCTAGTACTAGTCCTACAGCTGGACCCAACTGTCTTTCCTTGTCCATTAGAGCTGACAGTAAACAAGAATTATGATGATTCACTTTCCCTAAGAGTTTTGCCTGCCTTAAATATTTTATTGGCACTACTAAGAAAATAACTATTCTCTTAACATAATGAACAAGCTTTGCCTCTGTTACTGCTACCATTTTCAGTCTGAAGATGCATGTGCTGATGCAGTGGTAAATACTAACCTTTCATCTCATCCAGCCACTAATGCTGTATACAAAAGAGCACACGATGAACACAAATCTCCCAAGAATTAAAATGACTGGATTCCATTCCTTAAAGGGTAAATTTATTCTCCCAATTTTTGGATCAGTCTCTTCTCATAAGACAGCAGTGGGCTGGATTATATTTGAATAATACCACTTTGGTGTCATATGTACAGAACTCTGACACTGGCTTGCTTTTTCCAATAAGAGGCAGTCAGTGCCCAGGTCAGAGTCTGGGTACTTCCACAGTCTTATCTCACATGGATTCCCCATCTGGTAATGAAGTTCTTCAGATCCTTCTGAAAAATAGGATTATTGGTGTCCCTTCCCTATTATTATAGAAATTCTGTGTTGGGCATGAAGGATAGTAATGCTCTGGGCCTTCAAAGAGTTCGTATTTTAGGAAGTAAATCTCTCTAGTTTTCTTCTCCCTGTACTCAAACTACCTAATTGCACCATCTGCTTATCTCCTTCCATTCTTTCTCAGAATAAGACGTATATTTCTTCTTTTTAAGAAATGAAGACTGTGAAAATAGATTGGCTGTGATAGATTTCTGAATTTACTACTTATTAGTTGGGTCAATGTGGGTGAGCTACTTACCCTCTCTAAGCCTAACTCACTGTCATCAAAATAGAGATAATGTATTTTGGATATTATATGATACAATGTTATAAATTACTTGGTTCAAAGTCAGGAATATAGTAAGCAAATAATAAACATAAGCTAGCATTATCATAATTGTTATCACTATTATTATTACTATTGCCACCTATGCCTTCATTTAGGATAGGCCTTAGGCAACTTGATCCATTGCTAAGCAAAACCCTGCACCATAACTTAATGCCCTAGCCCACTTCTGGTTTAAAAGAGAAGAACACAGAAGAGTGTTTGTTGACTAATTGTCTTAAATTTCTTATTACCTCTTCACCTTCCAACGCAAATATTCTGTGCTCCACTACAGAAATTGCTCCAGATTACCAAAGAGAATAGTGGTATTGAAGCAATTTGGTCCTCATTTCATTTAAGATATTTCTGCACCCTGCACAGACTATGAATGTTGGTCATTACTTGGGTATCCTGCTAACCAAGACTCTAAATCTTGAACTTACTATTGAACGTTGCCTTTTTACTGTTTACAGCAAATGCTTATTAACAAATGTAACCATTGTTTTGAATCTGTGAGACTTAGAAGATGAAATACATATTTTTTGTTATTTTCTTATGACTACAACTTCATAGGTACTTTTTGTCCGGCTGCTTCATCATCTCCTTGGAGGAATCTAGGGTAGACTCTGACTTTGGGTCATTTTCAGATATTAAAAGACCTTGAGTCACATTAAATCTCAAATAGGTAAATATCAAAATGTTCAGTTCCATAAAACAATAATTTAAAAAATATTTTATTTGAAGTTTAACTTCTTCCTTCCTTTGGCTTTGGGAGTCTACAGACAGGAAAGGATGTTATAGTAGTTGGCTTCTTTATTCTTTAATCTCCTGGCACTTTCCTCACGTCTCACTAGCTGTACCACTAACACCTCCAGAATTGCAAAAGGGAGAGAAGCAGAAGTGTTATGTGTATATGAAGTATGCTTCCTAACAGGCACTTTTTATGAACTGGCTTCAGAGATCCCTGGGCTGGAGAGCTGTGAAAGCTGTCTCTTGTTCTCATGCTAACTTTTATATGCTTTTTTTGAGACTGACTTTAATAACTATCACACACAGTTCTCTTGATTAAGAAGAATGTATCACTTCTGGGTACTTTGAGTTCCTCACTTAGCACCTGGGTATTTGGGACTACTACTGGTTCCCTTTCCATTGAGTGTTGTTAATTCCTGACAGATTCCTCGAGGACACAACTTTAAAATAAATTCTGTTTCCAATGCTTGTGTTTCATATTTGATGCAGAGAAAATGAAGTCTTTGACTTGCCACCTGTAGGAATGTATAAATATTCAAATGCAGCCTTTCTGTCTAGTTGACATACTTTTCAGGAATGACTTTTCATCCCCACAGGGGTAAGGTTGAGGAATCCAGGGGTGGCACACTTGGCACACCAAAAATATTCTCAAAAATATATTTCTATAATACCCAACTGACCTTTTCAACCTTACCACTGTATGTTTTTAATATGAGTAAGTAACTGAGTCCCATCCTTAAAAGGGTGGCTTGGCACCTTACTTTGAAATGTGGTTGAGTCTTCCAGTTTTAAGACTCAGAATACAATACCAATTAAACAATTCCCTTTTATCATCTCATTAACCTAGCCAGGCTTTTGTCACAAATATTATATCTTCTATCTCCTATATATCTTCTACTATCATTGCAAACTGACTGAGATACATAGTAGTCTTATATATATATACATATATGTATATATATATTTTAAAAAAAAATTTTCAACAATAGAAACATCCTCCTAAAACGTAATTCAATAATACTTTATATATATTTATTTTATCACAATTATTTTACTTTTATAGTAATTTATTTAATGTAATCTTTCTTATAGTTCACTAGATTCTTTAGGATGCAGGTCATGTAAAATATCTGCTTTCCCATTATCCTTCTGTACTAGGGCATTTTTGCATTGCTACTGCTATAAAGAAATACCTGAGGCCGGGTAACTTATAAGATGAAAAATCTAATTGACCCATGGTTCTGCAGGCTGTAAAGGAAGCATAGCGCCAGCATCTACTTCTGGGGAGGCCTCAGGAAGCTTACAATCATGGCAGAAGGCAAAAGGGGAGTAAGCATCTCACATGGCAGGAGTGGTAGCAAGGGGAAGGGGAGGTGCCACATACTTTTAAACACTCACATCTAGCAAGAACTCACTCACTATCATGAGAACAGCACCAAGCCATGAGGGATCTGCCCCCATAACCCAATCACCTCCTACCAGGCCCCACCTCCAACATTGAGGGTTACATTTCAACATGAGACGTCGGGGGACAAATATCCAAACCATACCCCATCACATTGTCTAACATGTCACAAATGTTTACTGAGAAATTTGAATGTTGAAGTCCTTTCATTTCTTGAAACGGTATATAACAAGATTATGTGCTTGCTATTGTGTTTCACTCAAAAAATGTAATTATAGTTGAATATAGTGTAAGGTGGGCATTCAAAAAAAACTTGAATGGAATTTAGTTAGTTATACTTGAGTAAAAGTTTCTTTCAAATTTTACCAATATTTTTATTCTTTTTATTTAAACAGATGATTACATTCTGACTATTCATCATGCTTACTCTAGTGAGTTATCGAAGTTTATTAGAGAAAGAAATTATCTACTGCTTTTTGTTGTTTCTATCCTAGAAAGGCAAGTTCTTTTCCTAAAGTAGATTGACAAGGGCTAAAGCAGAGTATCAATATTGGCAGTTCACTATCCTCTAGAGAGCTTGAGTCAGCAGACAAATATTCCCAAATGCACTCATTCTTATTGCAGAAGAAATAAGCTGTAGGAGACTCTTGATTGCAAATAATTCTAGTTTACTGAAGAAAGACTGTGGCCATTAGTGAGCATGTTTTATTGAAACCATCATTATGTGGAAGAAGACATTCTGTTTTAAAAAGTTCCGCTCAGATGTTAATGTTTCCTAAAGACTTTTTAGAAATCAAAACGAATCTAGAAAAAATAATCAGTTTCTGTTCATGATTTATAAAATTGTGTCTTTCTGAAGGACTACAAAACATTAGTTTAATATTCTGCCTCAGATAGCTTCTAAAACAATTCTGTAGTTCTCAAATTATTTATTTCAAACTCAATTTCTTAAACAAGTAGTATTTATTACATTCCTTTTAAATAAAAACAAAAATTCCATTGAAATCTAGAGGCAATAAGATGAAATATAAAATAAAATATTTACCCTTGAGAACTCTCAATCATGGAAAAAATATGTAAATGCATAAAATAATTATAGTGAAATTAAGTAGGTGATTAAGCACTTAATAGGAAAGTTACAGGTATAAAGAGAGATTCAATATGAAGTAGAATAGTAAACAAAGAAAGACTTTGATAACTATGTAAAAATTGAGCCAGAAAGATAAGAATAACTTTAGTAGAAAAATAAGAAGGGTGAGGTATATGTTGCATATAATCATAAAACAATATTTTAATTATCCAATATACACATTATATTTAAAGGAAAATTAATTTCTAGAGAGGTTGGATAGTTTATAACACAGGTAACTGGTAAAATTTTAACTTTTGGCAATGCAAAATTTGTTTAACTTTGTAGTTTAAAAAAATCTCACATGGTCCGTATCACAGCACTTGTTCACAGCCTTTATTATCAGAATTCTAGCACCACCACCTTGCCTGTAATGGCAACAAGCCTCCTAAAGAAAACTGTTCCCCCCACAGCCCTTGCTGCAGCTACAAGCCCCTAGGCTCTGAATGATATCCATTTTATGGTCTTCATTTCTCCTACCTTCTCCCTAATTACAATTTACGTGAGCATAGAAGGGCATCTGATCCAAGGGCAGCTAATACAAATTTATGACTTGCTTTGCTGTGAAAAGCTGCAACTGGGGTTTTGGTTGTTACTGAAACAATATTGTTTCTTCTCTTAAAAGATTTGTGAAGAGAATGGGCTAGTAAATACAAAGAAGTGAATTAAACAGAGAAGACTAGAAAACATAGTTGAGTTGAAATTGCAGAGCATCTGATTGAATCCTTGTATATTTCTGTCACTTGGTCTCTGGACCTAACTTGGGTCATGGATGATGCTTCTTCATGACCACAATCATGCATGTTTCACAACCAATGAAGTCTGCCTATGATGATTCCTGTACTTGGATTTCCATGAATTTACAGTTCACTTACTTCCATGTGTGTACATACGCTGGCTTTATAACATCTCTTTGTTACAGTCAAAGAGTTTATTAAAGCATGTACCAGAGGGCCTTGAGGGCCTTTCTATGTGGTTCTCCTTCTGCTTGAAATACTTTCTGCTTTCCTTATTTTACCTTAAACTTGGTAATATGTACTTATTTATCATTTAAGACTTAGTTCACATACACATTCCTGGTGAAGCCTTTCTAACCACTCCAGAGATGCTTAATATACCCCCTTCCAGACTCCTATTACACCCTAGGTCATTTCTTTTCCATCGCATTTATCATCATCTATTTTATGAGCCGGTAAATGTCTTTTTGCTGCAGAAAGTAAGCTTTCTGAGAACAAGTACGATATTAGAGTTATGTTTATATCTCTGGGGCTGATAGAACAGTATCTGGCTCATTGTAGACACTTAAAAATTATTGGGTGAATAAAAATGGCAATGCCTTTAAGCATTTAAATATTTGAAAGCTAGGAAGTAAGTTACAAAACATGACAAACATTGTTTTGACACAGCTAGAGAGGTTACTTACCTTGATCTAGAGGAATTTGACCAACATAATGCAAAGAGTAATTAAAACCAACATAAATTAAAATTATTAAAATGATTCATCTTGTGAAGTTCATCACATGAGTATTGAGTTAAGGTGGGGGATAACATGAGTTGCTCAAATAACTAGAATAAATTCAGTAATATACAGTTAATGTGATGAAGAAGGTATTTTGAGTTATGTTTTGAAGAATAGAATGTGAACTAAGTTATCACCACAAGTTTACATTCTGCTAGAACTTATGAAAATATAATGTATATTTATGACAGGAAAAGAATAGATAATAGATTCACTAGATTCTCCCAAATGATACATATATCTTTTGCTCATCTCTAAATGGTTCTAAAAATCACATATTTCTGAACCACAGTCTTAAACTATTATATTTTTTTAAATCGTATGAAAATATTAAGGCAGTTTAAACTGTTTCTGTGGCTGAAGTATCCATTTTATAAAGAGAAAGAAATTGTTTTAAACATTTTTTAAAAATCATATTTAATATCAAATGTATTCTTTATGACTACGTATAGTAGAGAATTGTGTGGTCTCTTGGGTTTTTTTTTTTAAACTTAAGAAACCAAAATACTGAATAGTGAGGTTAACATGTGCCTAAAATTCCTTAACTGCTCAGCCCCTTGCAATACTCTCAAAAGCCTTCTTCCTATAACCCTGTCTCATATTTCATTTCCATGCTTGCCAATCAGTTACAGTCTTTGGCCCCATGTCACTTTCATCCCATTGGATGACTGTCATGGGAGCTGCCCAATGGTGCGCTGCTAATGAGGCAGCTTAAAGAGCAGCTGGGGATGTGCAATTGCTGGATTAGGGTCAAAGCCAGGAGAGAAAATGGATGAGAGAGATAGAGCCTGAATGACTGCCAGTAAGCAGGGGTTCTATTATCCTGCTGAAGCAGGACATTCATTACCATCTATTGTAACATAATTTGGGCTCAGTCAAGCTGTCTCTCCCTCTTTTTGGATTTACAATTCATAAACCACAAGTGGTCCAAAGGGTGTATTGTCCCTTGTGGCCATGTAACCCTGGGCCAGGGGGAGGCCTGGCAGAAATGAATGAGCTATGAAGTTCCTGGTGTGAACACCATCAGGGCTGACACCTTGTTTCTTGGAGTTGTGACATAAGTTGTAGGCACAATGCTGACAAAGTTTTGCATCTCTCTGGAGCCAGTTTGCTCATTAAGCAAAGATAAAATAAAAAGTCCTTGTTTATCCTTTGCAAAAATCAAATCCTAATGCTAACAGCCGGTATTTCCATGCTAATTTCCTCTAGTCACTGGTGAGATTACTGCACAGGAACAGAAGTGAAGTTTGTTTTTTCCACAAGCATACAAATGCTTGCTTTTTTTAGATCAAGTTCTTCCAAGTCCCAGAAAATTATCTGTTCTATTTTTTAGTAGGTTTGTGGTGTTTCAACACATGAAAAATGTAGAAAATTGTCTCATGTGTCTCTCTTATCGAAAAGCTTCCTTTGAAACAGGATAAATGTGTCTCTCCTTCTTCCTCTTCCCTTCTCCTTGGGCCCTTACTGATCTTTTAAATTATAATATTTATTATCTTTTGGATTCAGGGCTAAAACCCACCTGCCATGTGAACTAACGAGACCATAGTGTTATTATCTACGTGCTGCACTTAGTTAGGAAGGCAAATGAGTTTGGTGAAAAGCTAGCAAGCACAGAAGCTCGGAGAGAAAAGGATTCAAGGCACAGTGAAAATAGTTAATCACTGTAGTAAAGTAAGGAAAAGAGAACAGATGCATCATCTTTGCTTCAGCCAGATTGATGGGAAACTACGTAACTCAGTTTATGTAGCAGGTGGACCTTGCAGGGCAGCCTCACACTCATACCAAAAGGCCAGCTCTATGAGTCACAGATGAAAGTACTGGAAGTACAACTGTAGTTTTTATAGACTTTATTAATATGACTTTAACACAGCTGAGTTTTAAATTATGCCTGCATTTTCTGAGGTTTGCATGATTCAATCCACATTGGCTTTCTTTTCTCAGGTACTAAAGTTTCCCTATATATATATACATATATATATATGACTATCTCACATGCCCTACGTGCCATCTTCGCCTGATATAAATTTGTTACAATTTATCTTCCAATCATTTCCATTTATGCTTCACAGTAAGATTGTTTTATTATTAATTTGAGATTCCAGTGTTTTGACTTTCAATGCTCCACTAGCATAAGTATTTCAAACTACCCATACACACCATAGTAAATGATCTATTCACAAAATCTGCCTTTAATTCTTGCAAGAAATCACTTTATACGTGTGTTTCCAAAATTCAAAATATACATTACCTTGTTTAACTCTTAGACAGAATGGCTTCTAAGGCACTTAAGTCATTTAATATTATGGCTTAACATATTATCACAATACCTAACAGTAAAAATATACTGATCAACAATTTCTGCAAACTCGTAACAAAGTCATCTTTACTGAATGCACAAAGGGCTAGAGACTGAAGTTTTTTGTGTTTGAAAATGTATTAAATGTATTAGTGTTCCTGGTAGTTTAAGATAGTTGATTAATTGTAGCAATTTTCCTTTGCTTAAGATAATATGCTTGATCTGTGTATCATTGATCTAATAAAATGCCTATTTTTGATGCTACCACAACCTATATTATGTTTTCATTATAAGGTGTTTACTCATGAATGTGTTAAGTATATCTTTTGAGGATGTGAACACTAGTTCCTTTACTCAAATTTGTGAAATTTAACCCTATGACATCTTGATTAATACACATGGCTATTAGTAATAATTTTTTTCTCTAATATATTTTAGAAATACAGTAGTACTTTTTTCAAAATTACAAAAATTGCTTTACTGAGTTGAAATTTTCCATTTTCAATTTATTCATGAAACGAATTCCTACTCTGATTCATGTTTAATTGTTTTTGTAAGATATACGTGGTTTATGAATTAAAGGTTGAGGAAATAATGATATTCTTAGAAAATATTTGCTTAAAGTAATTGAATAGAAATAGGAAGGAAGGGAGGGAGGGAGGGAGGGAGGGAGAGAGATTCCTATAATTTCTAAAGGATTTTGCCATTGGAACATTCTTTTGTTGAAGTGCAATGATTGGTAAGGAATGAGAAAATTTAAAGGTTGAATCTGGGTCTGGTCTTAATTACCCAGCATGATGATGATGGGGAGGAGATCCTGGGTCTCTAGGAGTAAATTCAAAGGGAAGGACAAAGTTGCCAAAATTGCCAACCTTTCCTGGAGAAAAGGTTTAAAAATGAGGCTTTGATAAAAAGTAAGCAGAATATTTTAATATGATTCCCCCACAGGACCTTTAAAATCTTTATTAAAATTACTAAATCTATGATATGCTTAGTAAATTTATAGACTCTGAGTGCAGTAACATGCCCTAAGACAGCACCTTTTAGATGTAACCAAACCAAAACACTTAATACATGATTGGCTGCTGTCCACATGTTGTATGTTTGTCACAGACCATTATGTTTTGGTAATAATAATAGTAGTAATAATGATGGCTCACATTATTTTTTATGGAAGAAGTATTATGCTATGAGATTTCTCACATTTAATCTCCAGCACGTATCTCTTCCGTGAGGAAAGTATTTTCCTATTATTTTCCAAAGAGAAAACTAAACTTTAAAGAGAGTTTAAGTGACTTGCCTTAAATCACCTACCCATTAAGTTGTGGAGCTGAAATTCAAATCCAGGCAGTCTGGCTCCACAACTCTTGCTCATAACCAACCACTGAACTAGACTAGTAGGGAAGGGAATGTTAATGTGCTCCACTAAGCATTGCATTTCTGCCAGGGAATGACTTTAATCCCAAGAGAGAATTGGTCTTTTGGAATGATGCCATAAGGGATAAAGAACAAATAGAAACTTTCAAATAAAAAGAACAATGACTACAAATAAAAGCATGTGTTAACATTATAATTCTTTCATCAAATATGTTTACCCACTTAGCTTTGGGAGAGTGACAGTACTACTTTATGGATTCCTGAAAAATTAGCACACTTACTAATTTAGCATATGTTTAAACTAATCTAATCCCATTTTCCATCCCTTTTACTCACCAATTTCCAGTGGATTATCAGGAAATACATACATACATAGACAAATTATTTTTCTGTACATTCTGGAATCTTCTAGAAATTAATGGTAAGATTTTTCCAGCCTGTAATTGTCTACATATCAAATATCTCTTCATATCAAACTTACTTACATGCAGATACAGGTATGAATCAAATATTGTTTCTTAAAATCATAATTTAGTGTTATGGCTTAGATGATATTTAATGGATCAGGAACAAAAAAGTGTGTATACACATGTACTTTTATCTCTATCACCATTCCACTTCCCTTAACTATGCATGCAATGATCTATTTTTTGTAGGTAAATGCAAAAGTTTTTATTTCTAAGATACTTATAAATAATTGGAAAAAGCCATTAAACCCCAATAGCTTAGAAAACATACCTTTTATTTCTGTTAGTGAAAAAAAATTGTGTTATTTTAATAACTATGTTTCTTCTTAGCTCATTATAATATATTCCTGGAATTTTCCAGAATACATTTCATATCTGCAAGTCCCTAAAAAGCCTTCACAAATGGTGACATTAGTGGCACTGGTAATCGGAGCTGGAATGGAGAATGTAACTGACAAGTGCTATGTAAATCAGCTTCGATATTGTTCTGTGGCTTTTATCTGTCCACTGTGAATTGGGTTCATTGCTGCAAGAGCTCATCCTGGCCAGATAAAAACTACAATCAAGTTGCAGACCAAAACAAATGGCACTCACAGGAGTGCCAAAATGGGAATTGTGGAGACTTCCACAGATTGCCTACTTGTGCAAGTCCAAAATTTGCAGTCACATCTTTGATGGCATGTACATGTTTAGTTTGATAAATCCTAGGTCTATACTGCAATCCAGCATCCTCCTGAAATAACAGGCACTCAGCAAGTTAATGCTAACATCCTCTGGTTGGCTTGATTCACCGAATTATTTCCTTACTGGTTCACAGTGTTTGGCTCCAATAGCTTATTGTTTCCCTCTTGTTCTTGAAAAGTTTCTCAGGGGTAAGAATGTGGAAAGATCATCAAAATCCTTAAGAGAAAAGCATCTTGAACAAAAAGCTAAAAGAATGCATAACATCTATTTCCTGAACCATCATATCACAAAGCTCATTTTTTTTTTAAGCAATGGAATGAACATGTTCCTTAGGGATTAAGCTATCTGCTTTTTCATAAAATATGTAAATAGTTATGTGTATATAAATATATATATAGCTGCAATTATTCTCTGTCAATAATAATCTCAACTCTGAAGAAAAATTTAAAATAGTATTTATTTCTGAATTTGTGTATGATGTTTTGTATTTATACATTGAATACTAATAAAATAGCTTACGGGCATTTATTCGACAATTATTTAGATATAGAGAAAGATTAAAATGGATATTCCTAAAAAAGAAATACCATTATTTCTATTTTTATATGAGTGAAACAAGACTTAAAGAATTAGAAAAATTGCTAAAGCCTCACAATGACCTAAGATCTAGCTGTCTGAGTCTAAAGCTTGGCTTGTGTTCTTCTCCACCATGCTAAAGTGACACAGAATGTATACAAGTCTGGTTGACTGAGGAATTTTATTCAAATTAGAACAGTTAGGAAAATAGTGAATAAAAAAGCAATTACACCATTTGTTTTACTTAACGGATTGCTTACATGGAATGAGCCAATAAATTAAGACCTAACAGTCAGTCTTATAGCTCCATGTACTGACAAAACAAATTATTTCTTCTTCAGAATTTGGTTAAGGTAAGGATGAAATGCCAAGTAAAACAAAACAAAAAGTGAGAATATGTCAGCATTTATAATTTTCATTGTTGTTTTGGATCTTGGTCTTCATCTGAGACGATTCGTTAATTCAAAATGGGGATGATATTTCTGAATGAACTCATTAAGAAATATTTGTTGAGCACCTATTGTGTGGTCAGCATCAGATTAAAATATAGAAATATTAAGACATGAAGATATGACAACAGCTTTAACTTCTAAGTGGGTAGTATGAAGGGGGCTTTGAAAAATAGGTGAAAGAGTTTAGGAATTGTAGAAAATACAGACAGTCTAGTCAGACTGTAATTGTCTTAACAAGCTGAATTCTGTCAACTATAACAGGTAAATTTCAAGGGTGAAGCATGCAATGCCAAGCAAGTTGCTGTGATGCTATTGCTGTAATTTGAGTGTGAGGTAGTAAAGGGCCTGGCATAGAATAGTGATAGTGCTATTGTTCTTGTTTGATTCCTTATTCTGTTATTTAGTTTTATTTTATTGTGCTTTTTAAAAATGTTAGGCTTTTTACTATTTCTACTCTTACTTTGTTATTTAATATAGTTGTAGAAAGCAAAACAGGACATTTGATTGTAAATTACCCAATCTAATTCTAATCGAAGCTTTGGTACTAATTTGTATAACTTGAGAAGAAACATTGTATGTTCTCTGAGTCAGGTTTCTTGGCTTTCCAATGAAGTTGTAGAAATTCCTTACATGCTGCAAAGGGTCTTCAGACATATCGAATAAAATTATTAAATTAATTCCTGTATTTACCATCTTGCTCTTCTAACACTGGCAAGAAAATACCTCTACTTTTCATTATTTGCCAGTTATTGATTATTGTTTATTTGTTAAAGATTTGCTTGGCAATTCACAAAGTGCTTTTACATGCAGTTCTCTTCAAAACCCTCGCAAGCACACCATGGTGAAGACATATTTCCTCCATTTTCTAGATGAATCTTAATTTTCTTGTCTGTTAGCATTTGCTGCTGCCTCACTAGTTTTTAAGAATGTGGAGTAAATTTGTCATGCTTGTGACATATGTAGTCCAGAGCTCAAGGAACCATGCAGACTTATAAAGCAGTTAATGAGTAAAATATATATATGATACAGTTTCCAAGAACAGATTGAACCAGAAAAAAAGGAAGTACTAGATATACAGGATAATTAACACAAGAATACTTAAATAATTGCCCCCCCAAAAAAACATTTGTCTTTGACCTCTTTCTTTTCTCACTGCACTATACTCAACCACTTTTTGCTGGTATTATCCTAAATGCCCTCTATACCCGCGTATTCTTTTATACCATTCCCAGAACTACAACTCAAATTAAGACTTGGACCTATTACCATAGTCATATTATTCACCTTATAAGTTTCAATGTATTTTCATTAAGAACAGAGTTCAAACTCCTAATGAAATTTAAGCACCTCCATAGTCTGATCTCAGGATTGTGTTCTGTGGAGTCATGAAGACAATGGGCAGGTAGAAGAACTCACTATGCACATCTCTTCCTCCATGTGCAATGATATCATGTTGGTAGCTTGAAATCTGCCATGATAGGAATATTTATATCAATAAATTCATCAAGCATTACAAATCAGGTTTTCATTCACCAGGGACCCCGTCATTAAACATCCATCTGCATTGCACTGTCTCTGTTCCAAATCACACTATTACTATATTTCTTTATATGCATATGATACTTTCTAAGGTTGTCCTAAGCATGGCCTCTTACATCATCCTGTAATAGTGATGTAATTCCAGTCCTTTTAACTAGGTTAAAAAAATCATGATGCTTAATGATATGACAATATATTTTATAGATTTTTTCTGTTCTTGAGTTTTATTGAGGAGCATGTCTCAAACCTCTAATAAAAGTGAGAACTATTTTTCTCAGGCTTGATTGTAATGCCATCTCCTCCCAATACATGCCTTGTTTTTCACAGCTGAAAAATAATGCCACTGTCCTCTGTGCTCTGATAAGGTTTTATTTACATATATTTGCTTTATAAAAACATCTCACATAGTATATATTTTATGAGGGCAAAGTTTGCATCTTGTTCCTATTTACCCCTGCATTGTTTCATTTAATATGTGGCAAACAAAAGGGGCTTAATAAATCATGTTACATAGGTAAAAGCATTGAACATTTAGCCTCATATTTCCCTAGTTCTTCCATTTTTTCCATTAAATAGGCTAACTTTTATTAAAGAGGTATTCAAAAGGCCTTTGAAAGAGAAATAAAAATATGCTCCACTTATTGTCACTTCGTGATTAAATATAAGTATATTAAATGCCAAATGAGTCATAGGCCTTGTGTTAGAATGACACTCAGGAAGGCATTGGATTGAGAACAAAATGCTAAAAAAGCTATTGAATTTCAGTTATTTTTTCTAAAGAAAATAACGCAAACCAACATAATTTTTAGGCAGTGCCCTTAAATGTCAATACGAGAGAAAACACCACTTGGAAAAACATGTTCTGTAGGAATATTTACTTAACTGTTATTTTTGTGGGGGGAAGAATTTGCATGATAAAATTTCTTTATTAACAGCATACTGGGCCTCAATTTCTTGGTTTGAAACAGAGCCAAATGATCCCAATACTATTTTCCTCTTGTTTTGTTTCCTTACTAACATAAATGTAGACTACTTTAGAATTTGATGAAAAAGTCTATTCCTGCCACACACACTTAAACACATTTCCTCAGATTTGGGACGCTATCTGAGTCAGCTCAGATCAGCAGTTGTAAAGTCACAAAATATTTATCCTCATTCATTATTTCCTTCTGCAAGAAAATTGTGTCACTTCCAACATCTTAATTTCCTTAAAAGATTCCATAAACATTTTCAATCAGCGGCCAATTGAGAAAACTCATTCAGTGGGCAGAAAAGCAAGTGTCACCGACTTCCCATTTGAAAGCAGCTGGTTATTTTATTTCAAATTATCTTTGTTATTTCCAATGTTAAATAGTCTGCCGGGGTACAATGGGCAAGGCTTTGATGTTTCCCTGTTTTGTCCTGTTTCCTGACCACATATTATCCTTAACTTCCATAAGTTATATACATTACACAGGCTCTTCATGACAAAGAAAATTAAGAGGGAGATTCTTAGCTGGATCAGCACCAAAACCCCCACAAAACTGAAACCTGAAAAGAAAAAAGTAGTCTGAAATGTATGCATATCATACAATTGTATTTTGTAACACTATCCTTGCATGTGAAGGGCAGTAGTGTCAACACTTATGATTTTTCATAATTGACATGAATAGACCAAAAATATCCTGTGGGTTGCTTTTAGGAGAAGGGGAAGTAGATTTTTAAATTTGGACCAAAACTGTTGATGATATTTGGTTGATGTAATTGCAGAAGAAAAGAAGTTCTAGACACCTGCTCTTTTACTGAAAGGAACAGTCTCCTTAATACTGTCCCAGATTATAAGAGTCACCAGATATTACCTGAATGTTGTGGAAAATCATCCTGGGAAAAGTTCATTTCCCTACAACAATGCAAAGCAGAAAATAATCTGTAGAATTACACAGAGAGAATAGTTTAGGTAATTTATATTCTGCATTCTGTTCCATAGTTTGATGCTGATCATTCCAAGTAGATTATTTAGCTTAAATATAAATATACATAAGAAATTATATGTGTGTGTGTATATATATATACCTTGTATATAAGAATATATGACCAATAGGAAGAAGCAATTCTATAAATTAAGGGTACCAACAAGTTATCCATTAATAGGATGTATAACACTCTGAAAGTAATTATTATAGCAACTATAAAATCTATGATAATAGCAGTAGCTAAATTTTTTGAAGACCTTTATATCGGGCATTTTCTATACATTATTACAATTACAATTAATACATGTAAACATGTAAAGATGTAATGTTTCTTCCATTTTCTCATTTAATTCTCAGAACTACTACACAGAAATAGACATTTCTTCAATTATATAACTAAGGAAATCAAGGCTCAGTGAGACTTAGCACATTTATCCAAAATCCCACAACTTGTAACTAGTGTCACCAGCACTTAAACAGGACTTTCCACCCCCTAGAGCTTTGTTTTTTTGGCCACTACACCAAATTATATGTGGTAAAATATCAAGAAAGTTAAATTACATTAAAATATTTGTAAGATTATAAATATATCCATGCATTTAAGCAAAAAGACAGTCACTTTTTTCATTTAGACATTTGAATATTTAGAACAGAATTTTTCAAAATGTGCTCCATTAAATAGTAAGTGGGCATGTTATTAATACATTTGACAAGAAATCTTTTAAAATAGTCAAATGAACCTGGCTTAGACAAATTTAAATCTAGTTATCTTATTGCAGGATTCACTCTCAGATCACAATGTGCATTTTGATTCTCTAGAAAGAGAAAGGAAATAATGACTGTTAACAATGTTTATTGCCTGCTTATCACGTTTCAGGCATAAGCATTACTGCATTTAAGTCGAACAGGCTTATGAATTTAGTTTATTATTTTTATTTAATGGATAAAAGGTAGATGATTATAAATGTGAAATAAATTGTCCGAGATCCAAAACTAGATTGAAACTTGTCTAACCCCAGACCCTCGCTATCTTAGCTGCTATGACATGTAATGTTGTTGTCTTTTCTATTGAGAGTTCTTTACAATTTTTTAAAATCTAGAATACATTTGGAATCACCAATTAAGATAGTTAAACCATAGCCTTGAAACTCCTAACACATTATGTATAATTTATATTTTGTCAAAATCTGCTTCCCCCCCACCCTCTGGTTTGTGGGCTTGTTGGAGGTGAAATTTATCATATTTGTACTCTCAGTTCCTAAGAAGAGTGTCTGATACATAATGGGTATTCAATAAATATTTATTGAATAAATTAATTTGTCTGTAGATTGACTTTATTCTTCTTGAATTGCTAAATCTACATAGACAATGTTGTTGTTAATCCTCACGGTCAACCCTTAGTGTTGGAAATGAGAAAGTAGGTAAAAGTAAAAGAAAATCACAGTGCTGTTATATCCAGAATACTGAGAATATATTTAGTAGGCTACAATGATTAGCGAACATGTAAACAGGGACTACAAAATAAAAAATATGCATTGCTGTTCCTAACAATAACTTATTTCAAAATTATGCTTATGGTCAAAATAAATGAATCAATATTTATTACTTAGCAATGTGAGAAAGTGAGGAGGCCATGATTAGCTTGAGGTTAATTATGGCAGGTTGGTATTGTGCCACTTCAAATTTACCTCTTTGGCAACTGTTCACAGTCCTGAGGCTTCACTTTACTGATTTCTAAATGGTTCTGTTACCTTTATTGCAGGATGTTGCAAAAATTAAATGAGATAAACTACCCAAGATAGTGTCTGGAACATAAGCATCAACAAATAAATAGTAACAATTATGTTTTCTTCAGCTGACTTTAAAATCAATTCAGATTGTTGATTTTTGATGAACTAATTTACTTGTAAGGGAATTGTATCTCTGTAAATAGATCTAGTCATAATCTGCTACATGAAGTTTACTTCTGAACCTGCCCATTTCTAAGAGGTTCATTTCTCATTTTTAAAACCTGCTGATGTTAGAAAGAAAAGTGGATGCATTTTGAGACAGTGCTATGGTACACTGACCATTCATCAAGACACTCACTAACTTCTCTAACAATCTAAAAATTGACTCCAGAAGTTTACTTCATCTAGATATAAATTTAAGCATGTTGAGATGTATTAGATTGTCATATATGGGACAAAAGAGACTAGCAATTCTGCATAAACCAGATAAATGCTGGAATAAATCTGCTGCTATTTCTAATAGAGCATAGGCCTTTCTGACATGTCATTGCTAAATGTTCTACTTTACAAGATTGAAATTGTCCAAAGTCACTCACTATTCTAAACAGGATCAATACTAAAAGGGATTTACTACTCAGCTCAGTGCATAAATCTGCTGTGATTAAATCTAGTTCTAGAGAATACTAACACTGGAAATTTTCCTTTTGTTCTTCAGAGGAAATAATGAAATGCATTCATTTTAAGGGTGACAGAAAATAATTTGTTTTTTCATCATGACTATCAATGTTATTCACTCATTTATTTATTCATTGATTCATTGCTCAAATATGCATTGAGTGTTCACTATGTACAAGTCACTTTGGGAGCTGCAAGTTTAGCTTATACATGAATTTTTCCCTTGGGGATCTTACAATCTATCAGAAAAAGACAAATGTGAACATAAATTAATTTTAGTGTTGAAACTGTTAGGTGTAATAAGTACATTAAGACAGAGTTTTAGAGAGAACTCACATTTGGCTTAAAAATCATCAAAAACACATTATAGAAGTTTTCTACACTTGAATGGGGTCTTGAAGAATGCATATAATTTAAATGTGTAGATATGGAATAGAATCAACATATTTTACATTTTTCACTATACATCTTAAACTTCCACAATAGAATAAGCGATAGTAGACAGTCATCAAATATTGGCATTAAATCATTTAGCTAGATTTTTCTAGCAAAACACAATATGAATGTCAACTGCAAGACTGCTTTGCACCTTCCAAACATCTCAATCACTTCCTAGTGTAAATATTTTGAGAGATGAGAATTTTCCCTGGTCTACAGGGAAACATTTTATGCATCTTCTGTCAAAGAGTAGCCTGCATACTCAGATTGCAGCGTTGTAACTATTTTTTTCTTGAGTTTATCTCTTGCTTATTAATATGGATGAATATTAAAATTTTAACGACTTCCATGTGGCATCTGGTTAGAGTATAAAAACATAATTATATGAGAAAGTATAATTAATATTTGTATATTTAGAAATAAGTATATAAATAACCCATAGAGGCAGGAAATGGTATTTAAAGCATTTAAAACCTTTCCCATTAGTAAATAGTGTCTATGATGAAAACTATGAGAAATACTATCACCTTGGTAATTTTAACACTTTGTATTCTGGAAAACTTTACTTCTGTAGGATACTAAGAGGTTTTACTGCCTTTCTACAAAGATTATATTGTCAAGTAAGTGTGGGTTAAAACAAAGTTAACCAAGCTTCTTTATTGCAGGGTTTTGCTCTAGAGTCTTACATACGTTAAAGTGTAACATGAATTCCTCACATAATACCTAGAAAACAATATCTCACAAACTAAATGTAAATGAAACACCATTTTTAAGAAGGCCTTAGCTCATCATTTTCACGTATTTGATTCCAATACTTGAAATAGATTATTCAACTAAAGATGAAACTTTAATGAATATTGGACATATTGATTTGTACATTTATTCAATTCAATAAAGAAAAAAAGTGTCTTGAGTCCCTAGAAATAAGGGCCTATGTTAGAGAAGCAACAAAGCATAGTGCTAAGAACACAAGGTGTGGAGACAGTGTGTATGTTCTGAGCCAATTGCTGATTAACAAGTTTCTTAAACACTCTGTGCCTTCTTGTTTTCTCATCAGTAATGGAGATGAGAATATAACAGAATCTACTCCACAAAGTTGTTATGAGGACAAAATAATTGAATAAACAAATTGGTAAAGTAGTTCCAGCCACATAGTATTATACATGTATTAGCTAATATAATAATCACAATTATAAATATAAAGTAAAAATTTTCAAATATTACCTTTGGCTTCTCATAAGCTAAATATTGATTAAACATATGTGAAGTTGTAATCATGGTTTCATTATTTGACAGCTGTATCTCTTTGAGTGAGTTATTTGAATTCTCTGTGCCGTAGTTTCCTAATCTGTTATTGGCTGGTGGGGAAGGTGATAATGATTGCATCATGTTGGTAACACTACCTCTGCTTTCCCCACTACCTCCCTTTAAAACACAAGCACATTTCTCAATGAAAGTGACACTTTAGTCCTTCCTATTAGACACAGCCTTCAGAGAAATTTATGACAGCCTTGTCAAATCTGACAAATGCATAAGATTATTTCACGCTGAGTCTCAGAATCAAGATCATACGAATCCACACTGGAAGGACAAATATTTGAAATCTTTTTTTCTTGTGTTTTTCTAAATAGGAAAAATTAAACCAAGTCAAAAATTTTGACTGCTAGACCATTTTTTAAATAACAACTTTATTGAGCTATAATTGTCAGAACAACTAACTCCTTTGAAGTGTAAAAATCAAAGGATTTAAGTATATTCACAGAGTTCTGTAACCATCACCACTATGTAATTTAGGACATTTTCATCACTCCAAAAGAAACCCCATACCCATTAACAGTCACATGTTATTTCACCCTATCCCAGGCCCTGGCAACCACTCATCTATTAGAGAGACAGACGTCTCTATGGATTTGCCTATTCTGGAAATGTTATATGAATGAAATGATAAAATATATGTTCTTTGTGACTGGCTGTTACTTAGCACAGCATTTTCAGGCATCAATCATGTTGTAGTATACATCAATAATTCACTCCTTTTTCCTGCCAGATAATATTCCATTGCATGGATCTACTATATTGAGTTTATCTATCCATGGGTATTTGAGTTGTTTTCACTTTTTGGCTACTATGAATAATTCTGCTATAAAAATATAAATATATATACATATATATGTACATGTACAAATGTTTGTGTGAGTATATGTTTTCAGATCTCTTGGGTATATACCTGGGAGTGAGATGGCTGGTTATGTGGTAACTCTATGTTTATTATCTTGAGGACTACCAAGTTATTTTCCGATGTGGCTGTGCCATTTTACAATTCCACTGTCAATGCACGAAGGTCTCAATCTGGGTTTTCTCTACTTGTAATTGTCTATTTTCTATATTTTAGTCATCCTAATGGGTGTGAAGTGGTCTTTTATTGTACTTTCAGACCATTTTTATAGGGTTGAAAATAGAAATGGAATTTTTTGGGGAAGCAGTAATATCATCAAATAATGTAACTATAATATAGAATGAGAAGACGAAATAAACATCTTGTCAATCACAAGCCATGAATATATATATTGCTCTTTTGAAGCATGCTCAAGAATATATTCAGTTCCATGAAGACATATTGAAACCACAGATAACTAAAGAAAGCTCTGAAATGGTGCCATTTTCTTTTTATTTTAAAAACTAGAAAAACTATAGGTCTAGCTGGGCAAAAATACATTTTTCAATACATTTGAAAATATGAACTGTTTAACAGACTTATAATTTTACATTGGCAATAGTTTTAAAAGCAATTATATCAAATATGTTTCCAAAAAATCTCTCATGTTTACAGTTAGAAAAATTGAATTAAAAAAATATTTGTGTCTTGGGAGGCCGAGGTGGGTGGATCACCTGAGGTCAGGAGTTTGAGACCAGCCTGACCAACGTGGAGAAACCCCATCTCTACTAAAAATACAAAATTAGCCGGGCCTGGTGGCGCATGCCAGTAATCCCAGCTACTCAGGAGGCTGAGGCAGGAGAATCGCTTGAACCTGGGAGGCAGAGGTTGCCGTGAGCCGAGCGCACACCATTGCACTCTAGCCTGGCCAACAAGAGTGAAACTCCATCTCAAAAAAAAAAAAAAGTCTGTGTCTGACTCAGCTTTAAGTTATCATTTCCTAACCAAAATGCTGTAATTTTTGCATGTTAAAAATATATTTTCTGCTGGGTGCGCTGGCTCACGCCTGTAATCCCACCACTTTGGGAGGGTGAGGCGGGTGGATCACCTGAGTTCAGGAGCTCGAGACTAGCCTGGCCAACATGGTGAAACCTCGTTTCTACTAAAAATACAAAATGATCCAGGCGTGGTGGCAGGCGCCTATAATCCCAGCTACTCGGGAGACTGAGGCAGGAGAATTGCTTGAACCAGAGAGGCGGAGGTTGCAGTGAGCCGAGGTTGCGCCATTGCACTCCAGCCTGGGCAACCAGAGCGAAACTCTGTCTCAAAAAATATACATACATATATTTTCTTAGTTTGTATAGTGTACAGAATTTTATTTATCCATAATTGTATTGGTTTCTTGTGGTTGCTGTAACAAACTACCACAAATTTGGTGGCTTAAAAAAACATTTATTCTCTTCAAGTTCTGAAGCTCAGAAGCTGAAATCAGTTTCATTAAATCAATAATCAGTGTGTCATTAGAGCCACATTCCCTCCAGAGACTTTAGAGAAGAATCTATTCCTTAGCTCCATCAGCATCTGGTGGCTGCCAGCATTTCTTGGCTTGTGGCCACATCTCTCTACTTCTGTGGCTGCATTTAACTATCTACAGATCTGCTGATTCAGATACATTATTTTATAGCTAGAGATACAAATGTTGTTTTTTAAACCTAAGTGGTAATGATAAACCATTTCATATTTCTATGATACAGTTTTCTGTCTCAAACCTTTTGCTAGATCTTCAATAAATGTCTATAGAAGTTATTATAAACCTTTATGAAAGAGTATACAAAACTATAGTCAGTGCTGATGACTTAAGCTCACTTGTAAATTAGTGCCCAATGGAGAGCCAGACATAGAAACAGGTAAGTAGACTACAATGTAAGAAGCATTATAAGGAATACCTGGGTAATCTGAAAGTGGCTAAAATAAGCTTGAGTAGAAATTTTAGAAGCTGGCACCTGGCCTGACACTTTGTACACAGGCAGCAAATATTTAGTGAGTGAATAAATGGAAAATTCACACTTCAAGAAAGATTCTTGAAAATTTGTCTAGAAGGAATATGATTTTGCATCACTGATAAACTTCAGGCAGAATTATAAGAAAAAGAAAAATATTTGCAAGTTGACAATAGTTCGATTCAAATAGATGAAATAATTAGATATTTTATTTCAATCAATTAAATAGCTTTATGCAACTAAGACACCTCAAGAGCCTTAACAATTATTTAGAGCCCAAAACAACTTTTGCTTTTACAGGTTATAGCTACGCATATTTACTGTATTAGAAATTAAAACTAAGAACTTTAAAAAATAGTCATTCGATTTTTAAAAAGTAAATAATATACCAGTGCATGTTAACATAAATAACATTTTGATTTTAAAAAGGGTTATATTTTCCAGATGAAAATAAGTTAGTGAGAAGAGTGGCACTGTTTTACTTTGGCAAATCTCTTTTATATACGACTTAAGATGGCGGAATTCTTATTTTTGTTTCTGCATTCACTCTGCTGTGATTTTTTTAACTGAAGTATGTGAAGGAAATCTAGCCTCATCCAACTACTTAGTTGGAAAATAATTCTAAAATGTTATTTCATATCATTGTGAAATTGTTGATAGTACACTCAAATGTGACAAGTAGCATTTTTTTTAAAGATTAACTGTGAGGCTAGTGGCTAGTTCAGCTGGCAAATTAAACAAATACGCAAGTGCTTTTCTTCCAGACAAGCCTTACACTTGGCTACTCAGTTGAATTGCTTTGTTGTGTCCTTTCTATTTTATTATGAAGAATATTAGAAAGAAGCATATTTGGCCGGGCGCGGTGGCTCACACCTGTAATGCCAGCATTTTGGGAGGCCGAGGCAGGTGCATCACTTGAGGTCAGGAGTTCAAGACCAGCCTGGCCAACATGGTGAAACCCCATCTCTACTAAAAACACAAAAATTAGCCCAGCATAGTGGCGAGCACCTGTAATCCCAGCTACCTGGGAGGCTAAGCCAGGAGAATTGCTTGAACCTGGGAGGCGGAGGTTGCAGTGAGCCAAGATCGTGCCACTGCACTGCAGCCTGGGCAACAGAACAAGACTCTGTTTCAAAAAAAAAAAAGCATATTTAAGAGTTGAGATTCAATAAAATGAATCATTTTCAGTACTTCATTCATATTTTAGTGAACTAGCTTTTTATTTTCTGCAAGTGCATGGCAGTGAAGAATACAGTAACTGTTAGTACAGTATGCTGCCACATTTCTTGTACTTAAAAAGTACTTGTAGTGGCACCTCTTCTACCAAGAAAAGACTTGTTTTAACATCCCCCAAAATCTATGTTGCTAGAGTAATGCCTATACTCCTAGAAGAAGCCACAGAAACTCGCAATCCATTCCAGATTAAAAAAAAAATCTCCCACATACTAACAATTCAATAAATACAGTTGAATTCATGAAAATATGAAATTAACAGGAATGTCAAATTAGAATTCAGAAATGAGCTAGTAGACAAGGCAACTGACAAAATTGTGAAATTACATCTGATAAATCTAAAAACAGGAAAGAAAGAGAAAAGCTATTTCAGAAATAGCCAAAGAATTTTAAAAGTATGGCTTATATTCTTTAAGGTTTTGTTGTAGATAGGAACTTTGTAGGACAAGTTTTAGTATAGCAGAATAATCCTTATTATCACTCTGGATACCTTGTTGTCAAAAATTACTAAACATTTCCCACTGTACTGAAAATATTTTTATTTAAAATGGTTTAAATTGAGGGAAATACACATATTAGTGTCCAAAGAAATGTGTTAAAAATGGGAAAATTCATTTTGAGGATTCAAGGTAACTGAAACATAACTTGATATCTCATTTCTCACTCTACTAATTCCCTGCATAGCCCATAGCTCTGTAAGGAATTCCTCTGAAATCTGAACGTTTAGCTGTCAGTGCTATTTTACTTCTCCAGGGAAGTTTTCAGGGAAAAAAAATCTTCATAAGTAAGTGTTTTGCTTGGTATGTATTCAAATATTTGGGGCACAAAATTGTTGAACATGTGCAGGAAAAGGAAATCAGATTTTTTTCTTTATTAGAGAGTTGTTTCAGTACTTTGAAATGAATCATAACTGCATATCAAAATGTAAAATACAAAAACACGTTTAAAACCTATTATGTTTTATGATAACTTGCCATTTTAAAATACCGTGTCCATTCTCAAATCAACTTAATAAGAATAGTTAAAAGCTGATATTAATAATCTGAGGGTTGATATAAATAAAGGCCATTAAAATCACCTACCATTAAAGTCAATATTAGAAACCATATTGAATTTTACAACTGAGACCCAGATCTAAGTGCAAATTATTAAACTATAAAAAGTATCTCTGTTTGGTTTAGAGCTCAGTGGTCTTCCTTATATTATCTTAATTTAATCTATCTTCTCTGAATTATCAAAAGATTTGTATATTTCCTCCCTCAATTTCTACAAGAAAAATTATTAACATGCCCATTATGGTATATATCAATATAATTTAAATTCAAATGTAATACAAACTAAATATTGAGCATTAATATTTAGAGTGTTGGCCGGGCATGGTGACTGGCACCTCTAATCCTAGTACTTTTGGGAGGCCGAGGCAGGTGGATCCCCTGATGTCAGGAGTTTGAGACCAGCTTAACCAACACGGTGAAACCCCATCTATACTAAAAATACAAAACATTAGCCAGGCATGGTGGTGGACACTTGTAATCCCAGATACTTGGGAGGCTGAGGCAGGAGAATTGCTTGAACCTGGGAGGAGGAGGTTGCAGTAAGCCGAGATCACGCCATTGCACTCCAGCCTGGGCAACTAGAGCAAAACTCTGTCTCCAGCAAAAAAAAAAAAAAAAAAAAAGATTTAAAGCGTCAATACAAATCATGTTGAAATTGCCAAATTAAGACCCAATGATAGCTCAAATATCAAAAATACTAAATTAATATCTTCTAGTAAGAAACATACTCTTTATAATTACTTAATATTATTTAGTTAGCATTATGAACAGGATCAATTTGGGATGATTGCAAATGCAAGAAGTAAAAGCCTAGAAAAAATATTTTTTTTTTGGTAGAGGGGAGAGTGCTCCAAATATTATACATCAGAAAAGAGAAAACTAGGGTTCTTTGCAAAAGCTGTTACTTGAATGTTATCTGTACTATTTCACATTTCTATATATCTTCTCCCAGTTAAATTTAATTTACTGAATGTTTTCCACAAATATTTCTTAGAAATGGAACTTTACCATTATAAATCTTCATCTCATAAAATGTGAAACTGATAATAACAACATGACATTTCTTTCTTTCTTATGTGATGTAGATTGAATATTTTGTATGTTTACAATTAGCAGAATGAGATATCCCAGAAATTGAAAATTAATTCCAAGTCAACATTAAAATTTAGACTCCTAAACATCCCTGTGGAAAATATGCTCAAGCATTCTTTTTGGAGGACACTGAAGATAGGGCTTAGTTTTACGTTAATCATGTTGGTCATAAAGAGTGTCTCATCAGCAAAATCTGGTTCAAAAGTACAGTTTTCTGCAAACAGCAATTTGCAGTTTATCAGTAAGAACGCTCAAGGTGACTTTCCCTGAAGAACTTTTAGGAACATGAGAAAAGGCATGAGAATCTCAGCAAGAGTGTTTCAGCCTGATGTGTCCAATCCCTTGAAGCATATTGGAAACAATATATACAAATATTCATTCTGGCTATTGTCTTTTCACTCCTTTTCCCCTGAGACAACATGCCATGTTATTCCTTATTCTCCGACTTTCCAGCCCATTTGTGAGACAACATATGATTATATAAAAATGTGTTCTGGATTAGCTAAACTGGCTCATGCTTGTAATCTCAGCACTTTGGGAGGCAGAGAATGGCTGTTCACGTGAGGTCAGGAGTTCGAGACAAGCCTGGCCAACACGACGAAACCTCGTCTCTACTAACCTATTTAACTTTGTAAAAATACAAAAATTAGCCCATCATGGTGGCGCAGGCTTGTAATCCCAGCTACTCTGGAGGCTGAGGCAGGAGAATCACTTGAACTTAGGAGGCGAAGGTTGCAGTGAGCCAAGATCGTTCCACTGCACTCCAGCCTGGACAACAGAGTGAGACTCTGTTTAAAAAAATTAATTAATTAATTAATTAATTAAAAATGTGCTCTATAGCTAACGGAAACACAATAATAACAAATTTTAAGACCAGTTTAAAGGACCATAATCTTGAGAATCTTAAAATTCTTAAACAAACAAATAAGCTTTAATTTTATTCTAAAGTGCCATTGCTGCAGCTGATGACGATGCCTGGCACCCACTGAGAGTTTAAATGTACCAGGGACTTGGTTGCTTTTATCAAATTTTCTTATCTAATCCCTAACATACACAATAACAAAAGTTAAGTGCTCACCTTAATAAAAAAAAAAAAAATTAGGCTTAGAGTTTAAACTATGTGTGCAAGTTCTCACAATTGACAAAATATTCCAGTGCTTAAGAATTCATGCTAAACAAGCACAGTTTGTAATGGGCCAGCATGAATTCAGTGATCTAGATCATCATGAAGAATGAAAATGATGATATATTACAAAAATGACATAACTGTCTATGTTATGATGTAAAACAAGTTATAATAATCTTTGATAATTAACAAAGCTACAGTCTACAAACTGGGATTTATTAGTTAATAGAAAAGATTGGACGCAGTGGATCATGCCTGTAATCCCAAAACTGGGAGGCTGAGGCGAGCGGATCACTTAAGTTCAGGAGATCGAGACCAGCCTGGCCAACATGGTAAAACCTCATCTCTCCTAAAATTACAAAATTAGCTTGATATAGTGGCACATGCCTGTAATCCCAGCTACTCCTGCGGCTGAGGCAGGAGAATCACTTGAACCCAAGAGGTGGAGGTTGCAGTGAGCGGAGGTCGTGCCACTGCACTGCAGTCTGGGCAAAAGAGTAAAACTCCACGTCGAAAAAAAAAAAAAAGGGCCGGACGCGGTGGCTCACGCCTGTAATCCCAGCACTTTGGGAGGCTGAGGCAGGGGGATCATGAGGTCAGGAGATAGAGACCATGCTGGCTAACACAGTGAAACCCCGTCTCTACTAAAAATATAAAAAATTAGCCGGGCTTGGTGGCGGGCGCCTGTAGTCCCAGCTACTCGGAAGACTGAGTCAGGAGAATGGTGTGAACCCGGGAGGCGGAGCTTGCAGTGAGCCGACATCGCGCCACTGCACTACAGCATCTCAAAAAGAAGAAAAAAAAAAAAGAAGAAGAAGAAAGAAAATATTTATTTTCTGCCAGACGTAATTACTTGTTTAGAACACACTGCTAAGCAAAATATGGACAATTATTGCATTTATGGAATTTGCTCTATAGAGAAGTCTTCAGTCCGGTGTAAACTGTAATTAAAAAGAATTTAAAAACAGATTATCTGTGGATTAGTAGAAAAGGCAAGTTTAAATATTCTCCAACGTGTTACTTTCCTGGAGCCATGTGCATTTGTATGCATGGCTATTACTGATCATTAACTGCCCAAGTTTCAGTGAAGTCCTTGTGATTGAAGGGCCAGTTTTTCAATTTATATATCATGAGGGCCAATTCGTTCCTTACTCAGCAACTACCTGCCTTTAGGCAGTTTTCATGATAATGTTTACCTACAACAGAAAAGAAATTGAAAGTCAATTGTCTTCTTTTTTGACAGTTCCTATGACACACTGATGGAAAAGAGAATTAAGTATATTACTTGAAAGAGTTTGAGAATTTTTAACTTTTTATACATTGTACTTATCCACATTATCCCTGTTTTTCTTGCCACCTTTAAGAAACCGTTGGATAAAGAGAAGGGGCATTCCCTATTCAAGATAAAAGACAGTCTGTCCAATTCTGTGTACTCAAAAGGTCATCAAGTGAACATTAAGATCTAATTCCTAGCTGTATAAGCTACTCGGAAAAAAAAGGAGTGCTCAGAAGAATGTCAATTGGTATAACCTGGCCAATCTTGTATCACCACCCCCCCGCAAAAAAAACCCTGTGTATTATGCTCATTCTACAAAATTATGTTCATAGGGACTAATGGGTACTTAGTAGGCACCCAGAAGGCTGTGGTAAAACCAAATCCACATTTGCGTGAAATGTTACATTTATAGTTATGACATAAAACGTGAAAAAAAAAAACAAATGAGACACAGGTGTCAGAATTTCTGTGACTCTTGCTGATTGTGTCATATTGACATGGGTTAGTGCTTAGCATTGTGCTGGTGATAAACATAGTTTATACACTTTCCTATATTTAACTTGCAATTTCTTCTGTAATAGCTATAATTTTGAGTACATCGAGTGCTATTCAAGTGACAAGAGGATTGTGAGTAGAAGCCTCCACTTTTCTAAAATGATGCCAGATTTTTTTTTTAACCTTTACAGTTTTCAAGTGTTTAGGAGCACACAGTGTTTATAAACCCACTGAAATAAGTTAAATGCCTTAATTGCTTCTGATAACACTGCTAATCTGAAGCACCCACCAAGTCTGTTACAGGTATGCTTTCCACCGCAGTTTCCTCAGCAACAATACAAAACTCTACAAGGTCCTGAGGATTAGAATGTGATAGAATCTTTGAAAGAAAGAGTCTGAAGCCAGTAAAATCTAAACGTTTTCCAGCAAAACTTTTTGGATATATTTAGGGACAAAAAGAAGACTTTCTCATGAATCTTTTCAATAGAATAATAGTATTCTGTTTTGATTTCTAAATCAACAACCTACATCTCAAAGTAGATGTTCCACTGGTATCAGCATAATTTGGCATTTATGAGGATATTCATAATGCCTATTCAATTTTTCAACATAAACAATTTGCTTTTTGTACATTTAATTCTACTAACATTATATGGTAAAATTACAGCAAATGGAAATTTGTTTTGCTCCTAGAAGGCATTTTTGATTCCTCCATTTCTCACATACTCTACTATCAATTTATCAAATCCTGTCTAGTCTACCTTTAAATGGTATCTCTAATCTACCTCCTCTCATCATTCCCCATGAACCCCTAGTCTAAGCCACCATTATCATACCAAGATACTTGGGTAACTTCATTGCCATCTTTTCATTCTTGCCCTGCTCTTACTCTTATTAATAAGGAGGATGATTTTATAAAAATAAATCACATTATGCACACCTGCTGAAAGTCTTTAATTTTTATCCATATACCTAGAATAAATACAAACTTTTAAGAGACAAAAAAAAAAATCCCTGCACGATGTCACTCTAGCTTTCTGTAAAAAAACTAAACTTCTATTATCTGATAGTCTTCTAACTCATATTCCAAACAGCCTTCTGAAACGTCTTAGAACAATCAATCAACCCCAGTTTCATCTCTTATAGAATTGACCTATTTATCATCATATAGTGGCCCTCTTTGTCTTTTTTTTTTTACAGTTTTTAATTTGTAGTACATTTTGTCTCATATGCATATATCTACTCCCTGTCCTCTTTTGGATTTTGGTTTCTAGTTGAAGGGTCTATCCCTTCCCACCCCTTCACTTTCCGTCTATGTGTGTCTTTATAGGTGAAGTGGGTTTCTTGAAGGTAGTGACGTTCAGCCACTGTATGTCCTTTCAAGGTATAAAACCCACTGGTAAAATTAAGGACCTCCATTCTTGAGCCTTTGAATACCCCAGCAAACAGGTTAACTCTCAGATATCTAGAACACTTTTCTCATTAATAATTTTGGACCAATGAGGCTAAAGATTTATAACCTACTATGAAAAGAAAATCGTGTACTTTTCATAAAAAGTGCATACCTTGTATCATATTGGCAGTTCTTCTGTGAAATCTGATCATTTGCTGTAGAGAAGAACTGTTGATCACATAAAAGTTAATAATGTCCACTGATATATAGAAATTATATTTTATTTCACAGAAAGTTTGAATTTTTGTTTTTACCTTTCTAATTAACCTCTTCACTAACAGTACACATGCAAGAACAGATCTATATTTCTAACATAATATTAAATGTCTTTCCTGATATATGTTGGACATCAAATTATGAGTTTTAAATTTTTTTATTTTTTCTTTTTTTTTGAGGCGAAGTCTCACTCTGTCACCCAGGCTGGAGTGCAGTGGCACAATCTGGGCTCACTGCACGCTCTCCCTCCCAGGTTCCTGCCATTCTCCTGCCTCAGCAGGAGTAGCTGGGACTACAGGCGCCCGCCACCATGCCTGGCTAATTTTTTGTGTTTTTAGTAGAGACGGGTTTTCACCGTGTTAGTCAGGATGGTCTCAATCTCCTGACCTCGAGATCTGCCCGCCTCGGCCTCCCAGAGTGCTGGGATTACAGGCATGAGTCACCACGCCCGGCTAATTTTTTTTCTTTTGTGTAGAGTACTCTGTGCATATTTATCATTCACACTAATAATTTTAAAATTATAGAATAGAATAAAAATTACTGATTTTATTGTGAAACATTCTGTTTGTAGTTTTACACATTATGAGTATCTGAAATATATCCAAAAGAATAATGTCCACAACCTCATAAAACTATAAGCCCAGTTTTAAAATACCTTTATAAATAAGTATAAGATATATTTCTGTGCATGATATATTGTATTGATATACCTTTTTTTTCTGGAAGACACTTTTAAAATATTGTTTTAGAATTTGAATCTACTGCCCACAATATAAAATTACAAGCGAATCATTAAAAACTACACATCCCAAATGACAACACAAGGGTGTTTCATCATGTTATATATGTCTACTTTACAAATGAGAGGTCTTGGGGAAATTTATTGTCAGATGTTTTTATGGAAGACTCTTCTGGGCTATTTCACTCTCTGCAATAAAGTAAATTAAGATACTAATTAGCTGTGCAAAGCCCATGTGATGATGTGACTGCACAGAGGTAACAGACTACAGTCTTTTGACATGGTTCTTCAGTTTTTGAATGAAATAAATCAATAATCATTTCTCTTTATTTAAATGCAGCTTCAAAATTAGCTATGTTTGTTCTTTAAATAAAAATATTGACAAGGTCAAATTAGTTTAAAACTAAACCCAAGGCTTCAGCAAGGTCTATTTGTATCCTTGACCAGTGAGCAATCAACATGCCAGCCAGTGGTGAGGAGGTCAAAAGCAAAGAGTATTTCTGGGAAATATCTGTCTGCCATTAATGTGAAAGCAACTTTGCTTTTGCCAATAAATAAAATCAATTTTCTACCATGTCTGCCACTGGTATGGATGGAGTCACTGCATCCATTTAGTCCATCAACTGCTTATCTCACAGGAATACTGAGCTTAATGCTTTTGTTCAAAAGAAAACAAGAAATGAAAGCACAGCTACTGCTTAAAAAGTCTGAAGTTTAAAAATCCTGAATCTAGCCCTAAGCAGAACTGATAAGGAAACTCTTCAATTAGAAATATTTCTCATTGATTTAATTATTATACGTAAGTCTTTCTGAAAGTTTGGAAAGTCCAGCTTCTCCTTCCAATAGGGTGAATCAAACTTCACCAAATTTGTTTTCAAAATTCATGGAATATACATCACTTAACTTGGTGCTGCTTTAGTAATTGCTTTGTTATATCAACTCAATGCTTATTCAAGTTAGGATAAAAGTGAATACATTTTATTTCTGCTTTTTTATATTTTGAGGACATCATGCCACACAAACAATAATAATTTTTTAATCTAATTGACTTTTTAAACAAAAGACAAAACCAGAGCTAACCTGTTTTACTCAATTCTTTACACACGTGTTCTTATTTTGTCTTTTTATTAGTTGAGTAAGAATATAAGTAAATCTGAAGAGATTTGGCCTGAAGAACTCTCACCTGTATTTCTGAGTTGCTTTGCTTCACTTATGCTTTAGTAGCCTTACAATAAACAAAAATCCAGTCATAATAGATGGAGCAAATAGGGAATTCACTAGAAAGCTCAGGAAGGGTAAGAAGAAGGAATGAAGCATCATTGGAAATCAGGATAACTTTCCCTTTTATTATTGTCATTTGTGTGCTATATGATAATTTTTTTCAGTTTCTTTCTATTTTCCTATTTTCTTTTTCTAATTGACCTGAAATTTACCCATAATTCCCCCTCAAAATATTCTCAGCACCTAAGTCTTCTTGCTAAAAGTTCAGTTATCACATGGAATTAGCTCCATGTCCTACTTATAAATTTCCAGAAAGAATGTCTAATTGTCTTACTCAAAACTCAGGATCTTCCAGGGGGCAAAGGAATACCCCTGTCAATTGTCACCTCTCATTCAGTTAGCTGTGACTATGGTGGGAACTTGAGATATCAAAAGTGTTGACTAGAATTTTCAACCCAGATATTTATTAAATACTCTATATGGTACTGTGCAATATGTTACAGGAGATATAACGTATAAAAGGTGAACCCATCCAATAAGAATCTTACTATTAGAGGGTGGGTTTAAAAATATATATATTGCATATAAAAATGGTAATACACAATAGTATTTATGACAAGATTTTGTCAGTATTTCACTTTATAATAATAAATATTTGGCTATGATATTAAAATCATCTCTTTTGGGGGGAAAGTAAACAATGAAAGAACTTTTGTTAGAAATATGAGATTGCATCTCATATACTAGTTTAAATTTTTTGTCGACCTTGCTTTATGACATGCTGTAGGCATTGGATTTCCTTAAAATTCCAAGTCTGTTACTTTACCGAGAGAATGCATTCCTACCAAAATTTAATGAATGCTGCTGATATGTATGCTTAGATGGAAATATTATGTCAGACTTGCAAAAAGAATTTAATTCTCAAATTAATCAGACAGCAGTGTGAAAGATTCTTGGGGCTCCCAAATCACTAAGCTAAAGGGAAATGTCAAGCTGGGAACTGCTTAGGGCCAACCTGCCTCTCATTCTATTCACAGTCACCCCTCTGCTCACTGAGATAGATGCATACCTGATGGCCTCCTTTGAAAAGACTAATCAGAAACTCAAAGGAATGCAACCGTTTCTCTCACCTATCTATAACCAGGAGGTCAGTCAGCTTCAAGTCTTCTTGCATTTGCTTCAAGTTGTCCCACCTTTCCAGACCCAACCGATGTATTTCTTACATATATTGATTGATGTCTCATGTCTCCCTAAAATGTATAAAACTAAACGGTGCCCCAACCACTTTGGGCATATGTCGTCAGGACTTTCCTGAGGCTGTGTCATGGAAGCGCATCCTCAACCTTGGCAGAATAAACTCTCTAAATTAACAGAGACCTGTCTCAAGTTTTCGGGGTTCACAATTGTAACAAGAAAATATCTTGAAGTAAAACAGCTACAGCAAATGTATTAAAATATAAACCAGACTTATGCCTGAAATTTCAGCACTTTTGGAGGCTGAGGTAGGAGGACTGCTTGAGGCCAGGAGTTCTAGACCAGCCTGGGCACCATGGCAAAACCTTGTCTCTACAAAAAAATAGGAAAGTTAGCCACACATGGTGGCATACACCTGTAGTCCCAGCTACTTGGGTGAGACCCTGTCTCAAAATAAGTAAATAAATAAAATATTTTATATAATAATATATAATTATGGACAAAATGTATTCTTCATAATCCTTCACAAGGATCAAAAACTTGTCTCATCTTTTCTTAAATGATATAAAAGGCATATAGTTTATTGATTTAAACTATACATAAAATTGTAGATATACAAGCTACTCAAGTGAAGCATGATGATTCTCATGCCCTGGGTCCTAAGAATAACTTCCTTGCATTCTCAGAAAACATACAAGTAATGAATATGAATGTAATGAATATCCTCAAAAAGATCCTCACAGTGACTATAGTAAGGAGAAACATAGGGCAGCTTCTTTTTTCACACTTCAGTGCAGGATGATGCATCATGCCAAAATACAATCTATTAAAAGCAATTGAATTCTGGGGGAACGCAGAGAAGTAAAAGGTCCCAAGGACAAAAGATTATGGTTCCATTTTGCAGCAATACGATTTTAAAATTAAATCCAAAAATAGATATAGTGTAGGGTATTAAAGAACTGTTTACCAATTTGCTATAACTCATTGTTTATTAGCTTTTTATTGTACATAAGTGTGGTACACAAGCATCATAGTCCATTTTGTGCTGTTATAACAGACTACCTAAAACCAGGTAATTTATAAAGAACAGATTTATTTTCTCACAGTTCTGTGGAGTGGGAAGTCCAATATCAAGGTGCCAGCAGGTTCACTTGTCAGGTGAGGGCTGAATCTTCTGAAGGGGAGGAACACTGTGTTCTCATATGTTGGAAGACAGAACGGCAAAATAGCCTAGCACTGCATGAAGCCACTACCGTAAGCACCTTAATCCCATTCACAAGGGAGGAGCCCTCATGGTCTAATAACGCATAAAGACCCCACTGCTTAATAATACTATCATATTGGCAACACCTCCAAGAGGGGACACATCCGAAGCATAGCAAGTATAATTTAGTACACATAAATAAATTTGAGAGTTTTTCTTAGAAAAAAATATCTCTTGAGTAGACATTTTCAGATTAACTGTCAAGTAGAGGTCCATATTCTTCTACTGTCATGTCAACAAGGAATAGGGTTGACATATTTGATGAAAGACCAGGAGCCTGATAGCTATGCATGCCTGGAAAGAATATCACCACATGGAGGTTGGTCCCAGTTAAAAACATGAAGTTCTTCTCTAATGTAGTTAAATGATAAATCATCAACCACCTTCTCTTCCCAAGGAAGAATACATTTCTATAACTTGTCCTACTATCATAAAAATATTAATATATGGAATATAATTTTATTTTTTACTATTAATAGATTTTCTACTAACTTTTTGTTAATATAAAAACTCACGTTACCTATGATGATACGTTTATTCAATCAACATTTAATATGAGGGCGCATAATGTAGAAGGCTTTGTATAAGTCCCAAAGTTTGCTTATGATACAACAGAAGATAAAGAGTAATTAAATAGAATTGCAACTATGAAATAGTAAGTGTTACAGAAGCATAAAAAAGGATAGCTACTGATAAGTTACATTTATTGAGTGGCTGCTATATGTTAGAAACTATTATATGTATTTTATGGGTATTATTTCACATAATACTTACATTTTACAGATGAAACCAAGTATGATATGCTATATAATTTGCCTGAGGGTCTGTTAATTCTGTTTGAGAGTCTCAGTGATATTAGAAGTGATTTTGAATGCTAAAGGTGTTTGAATGTAAGGCAGAAAGTAAGATAAATCCAGGCAGAGGGAATAACAGCAGCAGAGTCATGGAGACTTAACTTCCATGGTGAGTTTATCGAACAGAATAGACACATGTTGAAGGGGCATAAGGTAATTGGCAGTAGTATGATCCAAAGATGAAAGGTTTTGCAAGTGAGAGCAAGAGATTTGAGATCTTGTTGGTAACGCAAGTAATCAAATTTTTAGCAGTGAAGTGGCATGAGGAGATCCAAGAGAATGGGTAATATTTCTTATAATTTTCTTCCATGCAGTTTTTTTTAATTATAAAATCGTTGCTCCTAAAAATAAAAGTATATAAAATACATTATCTTATTTGTATATATCAATTGTACATTCTACTATATATTTCACAAAAATGGAATAATTATTTATATATTTGCCATTTCTTTTTAACCTCTCCCAACCACTTAAATATATATTACAGACCCTTTAAATATGTAAAAACTTCAACATTCTTATTTATTCTTATATTTGAAAATTGCATCCTGGTATGCCTTACCATGAACTTTTCCATTCTTCACAGACATCTGGGTATTTTTGGATAATACACATATAAGAAAAATACTTACAAACAAAATTGGCGGGTTAAAATTGGAAAATGTTAAATGTAGGTAGATACTGTCAGTTTACACTCCAATAAATAGTTTGCATTTCTACAAACAATAATAGTTTTACCACATCCTTACAATATTATTATTAATCTTTTAAGCATCTACCAAATTGTTTTGTGATAAATGTGGTATCATTTTGCATTTTTCCAACATTTCTTCTCTTATTAACAGTGTCTTTTGCCATACAAAAGATTCATCTTTAATACCCTACCTTATTATTACAAGATATATTCTGTTATATTTTATTCTCACTCACTCATAATTTTAAATCTTATATTTATACTGAACATACGACTGAAACATTATGATTAATAAAAGATATGAATATTTTATGATATTTTCCATATGGATACCAAATTGTATTAAAGCAATTTATTGAAGAACTATATTTCTGCAGCTCTGAAACACAAGTTTTATGATATATCAAACATTCATATATGCACAATCTATATTCACATCTAATTTGTTTATCAGTCTGTTATTTCTGTACTAAATAACATTTCATTTCAGTCATTGTAGTTTCCAAGTACAATTTCATATCTAGCAGAGCAGGTAGAATTTTATTAGCTACTTTCCAAAATTTGTTCTACCACGTGAGGTATAGAAATGATTTGCCAAGTGTTTCTAGTATACTATTGAATTATTAATCAAAATTTTTAGCTGGAAAACACGATGTGTTACTTTCATTCAAGACTTGTTTTGTAATACTCAGTGTCAGCTTATAATTATTTTATATAGTTTGTTATTCCTTTTAGAAGTCTTATAGTTTTGTTGACATTGTGAACAACCATTATATTTTAATTGGTTATTACTAAAATTTAGGAAATATTTATCACTATTTAAGTGGACAAATTACTGAAACGTAAGTACTATTCCAGTTTATTCTGATTTTGTGGGATAAAAATAAGTTGCCTTGAAGTAATGCTATTCCGTGACTGCATTTCTAATATCTTTTCCTTGACTTATCTCATGAGTTGGACCGTTAGGACAGTACCAGATAATATATAAAAGCTTTGCTTCTACTTTGGTAATGCTTGTAGTATTTTATTCTAAAATATGTTTGGTGATATTTTCTAATATGTTACTAGTTAAGGAAGCTATTGTCATCATTATTGTTTTCTTTTTTAAGACAACAGCGTATTTCAAAATTTGTTAGAACTGAATAACCCCCTCTATGTCACATCTTTTTGTAGAAAATAAGTTGACCATATTTCCATTTTATTCTACAATTAGCTTATGGCATATATTATTATATAGGTCAATACTTTAAGTTATCATTTGTCAAAATTTTATAGTATTTTAGGGTTATCACCACATAGTTTAACATACTGTTATGAGAATAGAATATCATGATATACTTTTTAAAAAAACCTCTGGGACTCTTGTTCTTTACAAACTTGTTTATCTTATCTAACCTCTTATTTACTTCCTGTGCTGCAAACAACGACAATCATCAGACTTCACTTGGCAGGGTAAAAAAAGACAGTTTTTGATTGAAATACTGCCATTTATTAACGTGCCAACAAATATAATATTATAACAGCAAATAAAATCTCTTCTTGACCAGTCATTGGAATTAGAACTCAAGCATCAATTTTGAAATGTTTATTACTTGCCTTCTCTAATGGCCCATTTATATCTAAAATATTTTTAGAGCAAAATGAAGTAGAGCTATGTAGAAGACTTATCAGTCAGTGGAGGATGGGTGCAGCCTCTGAGGACGATGAGAAGATTACAATCCACAGAGTGTAATGAGAATGCAGTTGGTTATGTTCATACCAATTCTCATTACAATCTTTGTCACTTCAATGAATTCACGGTGTATCATTTTCTATCCTTGTTATATTCTTTGTCAGAAAAATGATACATCATTCATGCCATCTGCCTCTCTTCCTCACACCCCTCCCCTTATACTTTATTGTATTTTTCACAGATTGAATTAGAGGAATAAATTGTGTAGCTCATGCAAAGTCCGTGGAAGAGTCTTGATAAATATCAGAAAAAGTCCCAAATCATAAATCCACAGGCCATATAATGGAAGTGTAAAACAAAATAAGATAATTATAGATAAATATACTGCTCTGAAATTAAAATATATGCAAATGTGTTTCTTGTGTAAATGACATAAGCAAATTTCTATAAGATACTAGAGTAGATTGGAATGGAAATAATGTGAATATAATTAGTAAATCATCCAGTTTCTATCCTCATTCCACAACTCCCCCTTTTCCAATAGGGCACACATACAGTGGGCTGATGGAGTATGCTTATGTATGTATGTATTTGATTTGGTTTTGCTTTTTTGTTTACACTTACATTAAATGGTTTTTGTTGTTATCATGATTAAAGGCTATTTAAGGGCAGTTTGAAATTCACAGAAAAATTGAAAAAAAAGTTCAGAGAGTTCCCATATCCTCCCTACCCCCACACATGTATAGCATCTCCCATTATCATTATCCCCTATCAGAGTGGTATATTTTTTATAATTGATGAACCTACATGGACACATCATAATCACCCAAGTCCATGATTTGCATTAGGATTCACTTGATGTATATTCTGTGGGTTTGGACAAATGTATACAGGCATATAGGCATAATTACAGTAACATATATAGTACTCTTACTACCCTAAACATCTTATGTGATCTGCCTATTCATTCCTCTCCCCTAATCCTTGGCAACCAGAGATCTTTTCACTGTCTCCATAGTTTTGCCTTTTCCAGAATGTCATGTAGTTGGAATAATATATGATGTGGCCTTTCAAGATTGGCTTATTTTACTTAGTGGTATGCACCTACAATTCCTTCATGTAATGGCTTAAGAGCCACAAAAGTGCTGAATAATATCCCATTGTCTGGATTTAGCATAGTGTATTTATACACCTACTGAATAACATCTTGGTACTTCCAAGTTTTGGTCATTATGAATAAAGCTAGTACAAACATCTATGTGCAGGTATTTGTGTGGACATAATTTTTTCACTCTTTTGGGTAAAAACAAAGGAGCTTGATTGCTGTGTCATGTAGTAAGATTATGTTTAGTTTTGTAAAAAAACCACCAAACTCTCTGCCAAAGTGGCTATACCACTTTGTATTCCCAACAGCAATGAATGAAAGGTACCATTGTTCCACATTCTCACCAATATTTGGTGTTGTCAGTGTTCTGGATTTTGGTCATTCTAATAGGTGTATAGTGACATCTCATCATTTTAATTTGCATTTCCCTAATGATATATGATGTGGACATCTATGCCTTTTTGCCATCTGTACATCTTCTTTGGTGATGTATCTGGTAAGGTTTTTGGACCGTTTGTTGAGTTGTTCCTTTCTATTCTGAAGTTTTAATAGTTGTTTGTATATTTTGGGAAACAGTCCCTTATTAGATGTGTATTTTATAAATATTTTCTTTCAGTCTGTGAAGTTTGAATTTTAATGAAGTCCAGCTTAGCAATTCTTTGTCTCATGCATTGTGCCTTTGGTATTATATTTAAACAGTTATTGCCATTCCCAAGGTCTCTCTGTTTTTTGTTCTTCAATCAAAAGACTAAATCTGACAATTCTGAGGAGTTTTAGGGGAAAAAAAATCTTTACTTCTACTCTCTTCTGATCTCCAGATGGACCTGAGAATTAATTTGGCATAAAATAGACTAATAGATGAGAAGCACACAGATTTTTACATCTACATAGGTGCCTCCAATGGAAAATAAATACCCCAAAATCTGGCCGAACTGAAATGCTTTTATACTAAGTTGAACCAAGAAAGACAATTGTGGAAAACTAAAATATATTGGGAGCCTAAACGGTGATAAAAATGACTTTAAGAAGGTCTCTTTATGCAGAATTATCTTGTTTTTAACACTGTCCTTGATAAGAATGCTTTTTTTCTCCTTGTATGGGGAGGGAAGCACTGACATGGGAACTTCATCTCGTCTTTAAGAAGAAAAGGGGAATCAGAATGTTCTTCTTACACATTTTCTTTTTCCGATAGTTAATATGCCACAGCAACATACTTTTGGGGTGGCATGTTCTGAAAACTTTCAAACCTTACAGTTACCTCTAAAATCTTGATATGCTAAACACAACAGAGAAAACATATTTTCTCTGAATTTCCCAACAACAACAACAAAATTCAACGAAAATTTACAACATTGCTATATTCTGATTTTCTCCTAAAGTTTCCATTTGAAACCTATTTTTCCGAAAGTTTGCAAGAAGAATTTCATTTTACCTGTTACCTTGGCATAACTGTTTTTTTATCTACTCTCTTAGCAATTTAAATATATATATAGTTATTAAATATGACATCATAATGTACAATAGATCTCTTGAACTTATTTCTCTGTTAAACTGAAATTTTGTGTCCTTGACCAACATCTCCCCAATTCCTCACTCTTCCCAGGCTTCTGGTAACTACCATTCTACGCTGTTTTTATGTTTAACTTTTTCAGATTCTACATGTAAGTCAGATCATGCAGTATTTGTCTTTTTGTGTCTGACTTATTTTATTTAACATAATGTTCTCCAGATTCATCCATGTTGTCACAAATAACATAATTCTGTTCTATTTTAAGGCTGAATAGGATTATGTTGTTTATACATGCCACATTTTCTTGATCCATTTATTCGGTGATGAACACTTAGGTTGTTTCCATTGTTTGGCTACTGTGTATACTACTGCAATGAATGCGGGAGTACAGATATTTTATCACTATTATACAAATTTCATTTATATGGATACATACCCACCAGCTGAATCATATGGCAGTTTCCATTTTTAATTTGGGGAACCTCTATGCTGTTTTCCATACGGCTGTACTAATTTACATTCCCACCAATGATTTATAAAAGTTCTGTTTTCTCCATATCATCTCCAACATTTGTTACCTTTCATCTTTTTGATAAGGGGTTAATATCCAAAATATTTAAGGATCTCAAGCAAATTAATAGTAAGTAAAGAAATTACTCAATTGGAGAACAAAGGATATGAATATTTTTACAGAGAAGACATTTAAATTGTCAACGGGAACTTTTTTTAAAAAAGCTCAGCAGGGAGCGGTGGCTCATGCCTGTAATCCCAGCACTTTGGGCGGCCGAGGTGGGCGTATCACTTGAGGTCAGTAGTTCAAGAACAGCCTGGCCAACATGAAGGAACCCTGTCTCTACTAAAAATACAAAAAAATGAGCCAGGCGTGGTGGCTGGTACTTGTAGTCCCAGCTACTTGGGAGGCTAAGGCAGGAGAATTGCTTTAACCCAGGAGGTGGAGGTTGCAGTGAGTCGAGATCACGCCACTGCACTCCAGCCTGGGTGACAGAATGAGACTCCATCTCAAACAAAAACAAAAATAGAAAAACATAATAAGATATCACTCCACACCTGTTAGAGCAGCTATTATAAAAAAAAAAACCTGACATTAATAGTACTCCTTCCATTTTCATAAATGTTCTTGATGGCACTATCAATTAGACAATTATACAGTCATTTTATTTTTAGGCGCTTACGAGCCACCTCCCCCCATAAAAAAATCTACTACCCTATTCAAAACATTTTTTATATTCACACTCACAGTGCCTTCTTAGGCTAATTGTTACAATGTGGTTGATCCAGGTGTCTCAGGCTCATCTTACTGATAAGAGAGTAGAAATCCAGCACTTCAAGTTTCTCTGTGGTCAGTCCAGACACTGCAATTCTTAATAATAGTTTTCAATAATAGGACCCATTATGAAAAATTATCTCAATTATGATAATATTTATATTAATTTTATCTGTAGTTGAATATTCTTAAAAACTATACCTATTGCTTTTGCTATTTATAATTGTTTTTATATTTGTACCCACCCCGCCGCCCCTCCCTTCAACCTACAATTTGGGAAGCTTAGTAATAAACTAGAAACCAGATAATGTTTTGTTACTTTGAGATATAAGCATGTTACTCTAAGGTAAATGTGTGTTTGATCAAATAAGGTCAAATGTGTTCCTTCTTAAAGTTTTAGAATGAGTATTAAAATAATAAAGTGTAGGCCGGGCATGGTGGCTCACATAACCCCACGTAATCCCAGCACTTTGGGAGGCTGAGGCAGGTGAATCACAAGGTCAAGAGATCAAGACCATCCTGGCCAACACGGTGAAGCCCCGTCTCTACTAAAAATACAAAAATTAGCTGGGTGTGGTGGCATGCACCTGTAGTCCCAACTACTCAGGAGGCTGAGGCAGGAGAATAGCTTGAACCTGTGAGGTGGAGGTTGCAGTGAGTCAAGGTCACGCCACTACACTCCAGCCTGCTGACAGAGTGAGACTCTATCTCAAAAAAAAAAAAAAAAAAAAATTAACGTGTAAGTGAAGTCCTTTAGTAAAGTCTTTAGTAAAGTGACTTGTTCAATTTTGTTTAATCCAGTAGTTCTCAAAATTACTTTATTATGAAGAACTATGTTACGTTACACCTTTTAACAACCCACAGATCAGGACATTGAAGCATAGTTTAAAACATGCCATTAAATTGTATTTATTCTGATACATATGTTTAAAAAGAAATTGAAGATGCTATTAAAGGAAATAAAATTCATAAACTAAATTGTCCCTATGGTTCGCCTTTGTTTGATGCTTTTTATTAAAAAACAAACAATAAGGCAATAGGTACATTTATGTCACAGAGAACATTTTCAACTCGAAGTCTACACAATGTAAAAATTTTTTGCAGCAGTCTCAGATAGGAGTATGCATTAGAACTAGGTCAGTAACAAAATTTTTCCGAAGATTTGGGACAACCAAGGAAAAGTCCTGTTTGGAAATGAATTTTTGTGTTGTTTGAGGCAGAATGAAGAACTCTCATAGGCCCTAAAACCAAAACAAAATTATTAAAGAAAATGAATATGAACTGTATAGGTTGACCCTATAGTTCTATAAAAACAAATAAAATCCCATTGTTACCAAGGAGTTCATCCAGAATAGAAGTTGATGCTGCATAAATGTGGTTATCAAATTGAGGGCATACTTTTTTCTCAACAATCTAAAGTCGGTTTTTAAAGAAGCCACTAAATTTAAGGAAAATTAGTAGTTTTTACTGGACTTGTGTGCCATGAGATGATGTACAATTTCTTACCGTAAATATATTTTTAATACAAAGGTTTAAGGTATGTTTTATGTTCATTATAACATATTAATAAATCTAATTTTGTTTAGTGTCATCGTTTAGCAATATGGCAAACTAGATAACCAGCACAACTGTAGAACCTTTTAAAATAATATACACTGCTGATCTAGAACAACAGAAAAAATCTACAGAGAATAAAATGAGGAGGAAACAAAAAACACTCCAGATAAATAGAAAAGCACAAAAGCAAGCTTTCATCCGAAAGGTTTAAGCCACAATGTGAAGTAACTGAACATCTTCTGTGACAGTTACACAGGATTTGAGAGCAAGAGAGAACACAGGACCTTCTCACGGTCAGGAGCCTAATGAGAGACTTCTACATGAACTTGGGACACGAAAAGGAGAAAGTAAAGAGAGATACTGGTCTTATTCTTGGCTTTGGTAGACTGGGAAAATGTTTCTTTCAAATACCTTCAAAGAAGAGAATGTGAAATACATGTTTGATTAAAAAACGTAATTCTTTTTTATTTCAAATATTTTATTATTTCTATATCTCTCCACAATGTAAAAGTAAAAGTAAAGTAAAAATGAAAATGCTCTCCATTATATTTTATTAGTCTAGCATAATTTCATATAAGAGCATAAAAACAAAAAATTAGAGACCACTGTCATGCATGAACAGATACTTTTACAATTTTACAATTTCTTTTTTTTTATTATACTTTAAGTTTTAGGGTACATGTGCACAATGTGCAGGTTTGTTACATATGTATACATGTGCCATGTTGGTGTGCTGCACCCATTAACTCATCATTTACATTAAGTGTATCTCCTAATGCTATGCCTCCCCCCTCCCCCCACCCCACAACAGGCCCCGGTGTGTGATGTTCCCCTTCCTGTGTCCATGTGTTCTCATTGTTCAATTCCCACTTATGAGTGAAAACATGCAGTGTTTGGTTTTTTGTCCTTGCGGTAGTTTGCTGAGAATGATGGTTTCCAGCTTCATCCATGTCCCTACAAAGGACATGAACTCATCATTTTTTATGGCTGCATAGTATTCCCTGGTGTATATGTGCCATATTTTCTTAATCCAGTCTATCACTGTTGGACATTTGGGTTGGTTCCAAGTCTTTGCTATTGTGAATAGTGCGACAATAAACATATGTGTGCATGTGTCTTTACAGCAGCATGATTTATAATCCTTTGGGTATATACCCAGTAATGGGATGGCTGGGTCAAATGGTATTTCTAGTTCTAGATCCCTGACGAATCACCACACTGACTTCCACAATGGTTGAACTAGTTTACAGTCCCATTAACAGTGTAAAAGTGTTCCTATTTCTCCACATCCTCTCCAGCACCTGTTGTTTCCTGACTTTTCAATATAAAAAGCAGTTATAATAAGAATTGAAAAATAGGAATAAATAAAAATGAAATTCACTTATTAATGTGTGGATGTTTCTAAAGTGGTAGAAGGGAATTTCTAGGCATAAATACAATAAAAATGAAAGGCTTAAAATGCATGCAAATCTGGAGGATGAAGTACAATGAATAAAAAAAGAAGTAAAAGAAAATAAATAATAAATTTTCAATCATAAATCAATCTAATTATAGAATCAAAAATATAGAATAAACATAAAATTAAAATATTAAAAAATTAACAGTGAGTTCTCTGAGGAAACTAACAAAACAGTCGAAGCTCTAGGAAAATTTTAAAAATGAGGAAAACACAGATGAATTAAGATGGAAATAAGAAAACTAACTCTATATGTTGAGGGAAATAAACAAAAAATAAGGAAATTTGCTAATAAATTTAAGTTATTTAAAAATTTAAAAGAATTACATAATATCTAGAAATAGATAATTTCTCAAATGGATATAAGAAACTGAAAACTTCAATAGTCATAAAATCATTAAACTAATTGAATCGGTTTTCAAAATCTTTCTGCAGAGAAAACAGTAGGCCAAAATGTATCTATAGAAAAAAACTTATCAAATACTTAAAAAAACAAACAATTTTAAACGTTTATGTGGTGATTTTCCGAAGAAAAGTAAAAATGAAAATGGTCTCCATTATGTTTTATTAGTCTAGCATAATTTCATATAAGAGCATAAAAACAAAAAATTAGAGACCACTGTCATGCGTGAACAGATACTTTTAAAATTGTATAAAATTATTAGCAAACTTAATCCAACAATGTTTTAAAATTATTATGACCATATAGCATTTATTTCAGGAATACCTGAATGGTTTAGTATGATAAAATTTATTAATGTAAGTCACATATTTTTAAAGGTATGTTACTATCTCTATCTATGCAGGAAAGGCATTTGATAAGTTTCAATATTCAAGGGAAAAAAAAAACCACTTGTTAAATTTACAGAGGATAACTCTGTCCTAATAAATTATATCTATAAAAACTTTCACATGGTGGAGCATGGTGGCTCATGCCTGTAATCCCAGTGCTTCGGGAAGCCAAGTTTGGAGGAATACTTGAGGTCAGAAGTTCAAGGCCAGCCTGGACAACGTGGCAAGACACTATCTCTATTTCACAAAAATTAAAAATTAGTTTTGTGTGGTGACACACCTCTGTAGTCCTAGCTTACTCAGGAGGCTAAGGTGAGAGGATTGCTTAAGCTCAGGAGTTCAATGTTACAGTGACCTATGATTGTGCCCTGCACTCCCTCCTGGATGACATAGCAAGATCCTGTCTCAAAACAAAACAAAACAGAATTATAGCAGATAAAATACTAAGAATTTCCCTTTTGGATAAAGCACAAGTGGAAGCATTATTACATAGTGGACTTACAAGTCAGATGTCTGAATTTGAATCTTAATTCTTTCATTTACTAATGAAGTAAACTTGAGAACACTTGGTAAAGTGTCTATGTTTCATTTTCCTCATCTATTAAATAACAGCATAACAGTAATGCCCAACTCAAGGAATTTATGACATTAAAATTAGCTAAAACTGTAAGGTTTAGAACACTTCTTGGTTTATAGAAAGCATGATAAAAATGTGTGTTATATGAATAGAAAAATTCCCCATTCATCACTCTTTCAATATTGTACTGAAGGACCAGTACAGTCTTGCATAAGACAAAAATAGTACACACTCACATACTCACACATACACAAATTCACCTATATTAATTTCAAGAAGCAAGATTCTCATTATTTGCAGATAGTATGCTTATCTGCATAGAAAAATCATTTTCAATAGTAAAATAGAATATAAAGTATCAAGGGATACATCTAAAATAATGATGTGCAAGCATTTTATGGGGCAACTCATAAAACTTTACTGACTGACTATAAAGAACACATAGTGACACTAGGGTCTTAAACAGAAAGTCTCAATATCATGAAGATAAAAGTTGCCCCAAAAGCAATTTATGCAGTCAATGTATTCCCAGTAAAAATTTCAATATGTTTGTTGTCTGCTGTGGAAGTCAATTAATAAATTGATCACAAGACATAGATATAAGAGCAGTAATCATAAGACACATATCTTAGAACAGAAGGACAAAGTTGGAATACATTTTTGCTACAACATATCTACCCTTCAAATTTAGCTATGGTAATTAAAACAATATGGTAGTGTAAAAAGTTAGACACACCAACTAACAAAAGGAAATAGAAAGACCAGAAACATACCTTCTGATGTAGAAATGATTGACAATAAACCTGACATTACAAATCAGTAGGAAAGGAAACCATTTGATAATGATACTGGGCCAATTGGTTATTTGTGTTGAAAACGTTTAAAAGGATACCCACCACACATCATACCAGTAAAGAGAGTCTAAGTGGATTCAAAACTTAATGCAGGAAATACCTTAAATATTTATAAAAGATAATATATGATATTTTTATGACATTGGGTTTATATTGACAATAAAGTAACAATTGATAAATTTGAATATTTTAGATTTAAGAATATCTATTTATCAAAAGCAGTGCTTATTAATCTTTTTCTGATTATCACTGTCCTAAGAATAAAATTTACTACCATTTATCAAGATAAATTAAACAACAAAGAGTAAGATTTTACTATGCAGGATTGAATTTTGGATGTTCAGAAACCACTGTATTATCTAAGTTTTTTTTTTATCTCTAAAGAAGAAAAACATTGAGAAGGAGAGAAACCTCCCTAACTCCCTACAAAGCCAGTATCATCCTGAGACCGAAGCCAAGAAAAGACACACACACACACACACACACACACACACACACACACACAATAGGCCAATATTCCTGATGAACATAGATTCCAAAAATCCTCAATAAAATACTAGCAAACCGAATCCTACAACACCTCAAAAAGATAATACACCACAATCAAGTGTGTTTTATTCAAGGAATATAAGCATGGTTCAATATATGCAAATCAGCATCTGTGATTCACCACATAAACAGAATTAAATACAAAATTATATGATAATCTCAATGAATTCAGAGAAAGGACTCAATAAAATCCAGTCTCCCTTCATGAAGAGAATCCTCAAACTAAGCATAGAAGGGACACACCTCAAAATAATAAAGGCAATGATAAACTCACAACCTACATCCTATTGTACAGGGAAAAGTTGAAAGCATTCCCCTGAAGAACTGGAACATGACAAGTATGTCAATTTTCACTACTCCTATTCAACATAGTACTGAAAGTCCTAGATAGATCAGATAAGAGAAAGAAATAAAACACACCAGAATTGGAAAAGAGGATGCAAATTATCTCTGTTTGCTGATGATATAATCTTAGCAAACACGGAGAAATTGAAGATCCCCTCCAAAAGACTCCTAGACTTGATAAATAGCTTCAACAAAGCTTCAGAATACAAAAATCAACATACAAAATCAGTAGCATTTCTATATACCAATAAAGTTCAAGCTGAGAACCAAATCAAGAACTCAATCCTATTTACAATAGCCACAAAAAATAAAATACCTACGAACCAATTTAATTAAGGAGGTAAAAGATATCTACAAGGAGAACTACAAAACGCTGATGAAAGAAATCATAGATGGCACACACAAATAGAAAAACATCCCATGTTCATTGACTGGAAGAATCAATATTGTTAAAATGATGACACTACTCAAAGCAAGCTCCAGATTCAATGCAGTCTCTATCAAATTACCAATGTCATTTTTTTCACAGAATTAGAAAATACAATTCTAAAGTTCATATAGAACGAAGAAAAAAAAAGACTGAGTAGACAAATCAATACTATGCAAAAAGAAGAAGGTGGGAAACATTTACATTACCCAACTTCAATATATACTACAAGGCTATAGTAACCAAAACACATGGTATTGGTATAAAAATAGACACATAATGCAACAGAATAGAGACCCCCAAAATAAAGTCATCTACCTACACCAACTGATCATTGGTAAAGTCAAAAAAAATATACAGTGGAAAGGACACACTATTTAATAAATGGTGCTGAGAAAACTGTATAGCCACAAGCAGAAGAATAAAACTGGACTCCTATCTCTCACCATTACAAAAGTTAAGTCAACATGGATTAAAGACAACTATAAGTTCTAAAACTATAAAACTCCTGAAAGAAAACCTAGGAAAAACTTCTGTGGGCATTGGCATAGGCAAAAAATGTCTAAGACATCACAAGCAAATGCAAATCAAACCAAAAACAGACAAAAGAAACTTAATTAAACCAAACATCTTCTGCACAGCAACAGAAGTAACCAATAGAGTAAAGAGAAAACCTACAGAATGGGAGAAAATATTTGCAAACTATGGATCCATCAGAGAACTAATATCCAGAATCTACAAGGAACTCAAAAAACTCAAGATGAAAAAATAACCCCATCGAAATTGTGCAGAAGACATGAACAGACATTTTTCAAAAGAAGATATAGAAGCAGCCAATAAATATGAAAAAGTGCTCTACATGGCCAATCAAAGAAATGCAAATCAAATCCAAATGAGAAACCATCTTACACCACTCAGAATGGCTATTATTAAAAAGTAAAAAACTACAGATGTTAGAGAGAAAAGGGAATGCTTATACACTGTTGTTGGGAATGTAAAATTAGTACAACCTCTATGGAAAGAGTATGGAGATTTCTCAAAGAGATAAAAATAGAACTACCATTGGATCTAGCAGTTCTACTACTGGATATATATCCAAAGGAAAACAAATTATTATATTTTAAAAAAGACCTCTTCCCTTATATGTTTATAGCATCGCAATTGACAACACCAAAGACATGTAATCAATCTAAGTGTTCATCAACAGATGATCTGATAAAGAAAATGTAGTGTGTGTATATATATATATGTATGTGTGTATATATACGTATATATACGTATATATATTTGTGTGTATATATATACATAGTGTGTGTATATATGTACATATATGTATATATGTACATATATACATACACACACACACATACCATGGAATACTACTCATTCATAAAAATGAATGAAATCATGCATTTTGCAGCGACATGGATGGAACTAGAGGCCATTATCCTGAGTGAAATAATTCAAACAGAAAGCCAAATACCACATGTTCTCACAAATGGGAACTAAACAATGGGTACACATGGACGTGCAAAATGGAATAATTGACCTGGAAGACTCCAAAAGGTAGGAAGTTGAAGGGAATGAGTGATGAAAAATTACCTGTTGGGTACAATATACACTATTTGAATGATGGGTACACTAAAATCCCAGACTTTGCCGCTACACAATATATCCATGTAACAAAACATACTTCTACCCCCTAAATTTATGAAAATATAAATAAATAAAGGTACCTTAAAGATAGCCAGAGGTAAAAATCATAAACAGGGGCCAAGCACGATGGCTCACGCCTGTAATCCTAGCACTTTGGGAGGCCAAGGCAGGTGGATCACAAGGTCAGGAGTCCGACCCCAGCCTCGCCAATATGGTGAAATCCCGTCTCTACTAAAAATACAAAAATTAACTGGGCATGGTGATGGATACCTGTAGTCTCAGCTACTCGGGAGGCTGAGGCAGGAGAATCACTTGAAACCAGGAGGCGGAGGTTGCAGTGAGCCAAGATCACACCACTGCACTCCAACCTGGGCGACAGAGAGGCTGAGACTCTGTCTCAAGAAAAAAATAAAAAATCATAAACAGGCAAATTGTGGTTTCAGCACATAAAACCAACATATTTACATAAATAATTCCTATAAGTCAATAAAAAATAACCCAGTAGAAAAATCGTAAAAGAATATGAAGAGACATTACACAGAAGAAACAATAAGAAACTTGTAAGTCATCAATCAGATAACATTCAACATGATTATACTTTAGAAATATATATCACACAGCTGCATGCTCAGAGATTTGATTTCATTTTCTCTACGTATCGGTATTTGTATTAGTCTGTTCTCACACTGCTATAAAAAACTACCTGAGGCTGGGTAATTTATGAAGAAAACAGGTTTAATTGACTCACAGTACCTCAGGCTTAACGGCAAGTGTGACTGGGAGGCCTCAGGAAACTTACAGTCATGGCAGAAGGGGAAGGGGAAGTAGGTACCATCTTCATATGGTGGAGCAGGAAAGACAGAGGGCAAGGGGGGAACTGCCACACACGTTTAAACCATCAGATCTCATGAGAACTCACAATGAAGAGATCAGCATGGGGAAACTGCCCCCAGGATCCAATCACTTTACACCAGGTCCCTCCCCCAACACATGGGGATTACAATTTGACCTGAGATTTGGGTAGGGACACAAAGACAAGCTATATCTGCTTACAAAACCAAAACTTTAATTTCTGTAATAGAATTCTTCCCAAATAAGACAGAAATATTTTCCACATATGTGTAATCTTGGGGATATATACAATAAGAAAATTTCCCATGTATTACAACTCTTATAAAATTTACTACATACAACTAAAATGAATATTTGGGATGGTTAAAGTTAAATGGGTGTCTGGACTTCTTTATTGTTTTGATGCAACAATTTTAACTTTTAGACCTACAGTCCCAATGTGACATAAAATTTATTTAAAATTTAGAACTAAGGCAAAATAAGATTGGAAGCATGTCCATTAAAAGAAATGTAGAGACAATGGCCATTCAAAAGTTATGTAATGAAAATATGAAGTTCCTAAGTTTTACTCATTATTAAATGTTCTAAACTTGGTAAAATTATTTGTTAACTTACAGACTTTTTTATGATAAAGATATACATGATTTCTGTGTGGAACACATAAACCCAAAGGCTTATGGCTCTTTTAATCAGTTTTGATTCTAACTCAACAATTTTCTCCTTTTATAAATATGCTAGTTTCTCAAATACTTTTTGAACCAGTTATAAATTTCTACTTGTTTTCTCATCTATTAATAAATTGAATGAAATCTTTGCCATGTCTTTGTTTTATATTTGCATGAGAGTTGTAATTTTACTCTTTTGAAAATTATACTTTTACAAAGACCAAGTTTGTCAAGGACTATGGTCTTCTACCTGAGTCTGTTATATTATGGCAGGTAGTCTTCTTCCACCTCTAAGTTCTCAAGATGTTTGGATAAACTGTTTTCTCTTGATCTGGGCTCATTTTGAGTAGATGGACTTAATACCTAGTATTTCTAAAGCATCTCTTTATAAGGCATTGGGAAAAGAGTAATAGGCCATATGTCATACCCAGAGGGAACTTAAAGTCTTAAAAGAAGGAAAGATATTTAAGGCATAACTTATTTTTAGATGACTCAACTTGTTGATAGTACAAGTTTTAAAATATAATAATTTGGAACTATAAAGATACACCACTATGATATCCTGCTCTGGGAAAAAGCATTGATTGATTGCCCCACTGGATCCACCACCCTGTTTTCAATAATGCCTCACTTCCCTCCAGCTTTCTCCAAGTTGATAATTGAGCATGGTTGAGGATATTAGTGTAGGGCCATTACTGCAGTATATGGAATCCCCTAACAGGAAACTTTGGTTAAAGGACTTCCCAGCAGGCTTACAACACTTTCTTTGGAATGATGCCACAGTCTAAGACTTCCCACTCATTTCTTCTTCCCTCGTCCCACCTTGCTCTCCCATGTATCATGCCTGAAATGTGGTCTGGAAGCTCACACTGCCTGTTTATCCTCTTCACAAACATTCCTCCCAATAAGTTGTTTGCACATATAATCCTGTCTTGACTCTGCTTCTTCAAGTACCTAAATTGACAGGAAACTGAGCTGAAATTTTCCTGACTTCAAAGGCTTTGTTTCTATCCCTATACAGTTACACCTTTCTTGAAGGGAGGTTATGTTATAATAGTATCCCATTAATTATTTCTGAAGAAAAGAAGCTGCTATTAAAGAGAGAAAAAATGGTAATTTCACAGTAGCTTAATATGGTCAATGTCAATACGATTCTGACTTAACAAATAATTGCTAAGCAAGACATTGGTTGACCATTATGCAGAGAACACCTCAGAGATTTTGTTCTGATGTGGACTGCTGAAAATCTAGTACTGTGTCATTCAACCATAAAATTCACTGCTATAGTCTGAATGTTTGACTCGCTCCAAATTTCATTTTGAAACCTAATCCCCATTATGGTGGTATTAAGAAATTTAGGAAGTGATTAGGTATGGGGGCTCTGCCTTCATGAATGAGATCAGTGACCTTATAAAAGAGATTTCAGGGAGCTTCTTGCCCCTTCTGCCATTAGACAGACCCAGTGAGAGGTGCCATTTCTGAAACAGAGTAAGTTTCACTGAACATCAAATCTGCTGGCACCTTAATCTTGAATTTCCCAGCCTCCAGAACTATAAGCAATAAATTTTTATTTTTATTTATTTATTTATTTTTATTTATTTATTTATTTATTATTTTTTTGAGATGGAGTCTCGCTCTGTAGCCCAGGCTGGAGTACAGTGGCATGATCTCGGCTCACTGCAAGCTCCGCCTCCCGAGTTCACGCCATTCTCCTGCCTCAGCCTCCCGAGTAGCTGGGACTACAGGCACCCGCCAGCACGCCTGGCTAATTTTTTGTATTTTTAGTAGAGACGGGGTTTCACTGTGTTAGCCAGGATGGTCTCGATCTCCTGACCTCATGATCCGCCCGCCTCCGCCTCCCAAAGTGCTAGGATTACAGGTGTGAGCCACTGTGCCAGGCCTAAATTTTTATTTTTAAAAAATTACCCAATCTAAGGTTGTTTCTTTTTTCAGAGACACGGTCTCATCAGGCTGCTCAGGCTGGCCTCCAACTCCTGGGCTCAAATGATCCTCCCACCTCAGGCTCACAACTAGCTGGTACTACAGGTACATTCCATCACACCTGGCTTAAGGTACTTTGTTGTAACAGTGGAAATGGACTAAGACATTGACTATCTTAATGTATTTAGTTGGGGTTCTGAATAGTTAGCCATCTTCTTACCCTCCTTTCATATACTCTAAGTTCAAAAAACATTCAGTAGCTTGAACAAAGTAAAATGAAAGTAGGGAATAACAAAACCTTTCCTTCTATTGATTGGAGAAAAGAGAAAAGGCCAGATTGACAAAGAATTGCAGAGACCAAGTCAAGTCGCAGACAGGAAAAGCAGTGCAGAACATTTCAACATTTCTGGCACCATCAATCACTGAAAATATGTCATCAGGACAAGGTCATCTTTAACTTGGAATGCTGTAATTGTAATAGGTTGTTTAGGTAGGGGAACCAGTGTATCAGCTAATATAGCCATTACCACTCATTTTCAGATTTCAAGGGAAAAAAATACCAGGAAACCAGGGCACAAATTTATTTTGCAATCAGTTTTTCTTCCTGAATATAATTTTAGTCACCTAATTTAACCAGTTGAAATTCTTCTTTACTATTAGTAAATTTAAGATAGTTTGTTAAATGTGAAACCTATATTCCATAAAAATATGGAACATTTCTCCAAATAGGGTTTTCCCCTACAGTAAAATCTGTATTATTATTATTATTATTTAGATTAACAAGTTGAGTGGTATGAAAAGTGAGTACACTGGAAACAGGAAAGACATAACTTGACTTCTAGACCACTGGTGTAACTGTAGCAAGGAACCCTACAGAAACTGAATTGTACATTTTAAATGATGAAATGGAGCTAGCATACTGAAATACACTTTCAAGCTGGCAATCTAGAAATTACCCTATATATTCTCCTTAGCTATCTGTTAAGCACCCACACATAATTCTGTAGAAACATGTAATAGTAGTTTGGATTTAATGAGTACTTAAGGTTAGATGTTAAAGTATAGAGCTAAGCTTTACTCCCTGAGACATCTGTTTGCATGCAAGAATTTCAGCAGGGGCTTAGTTATTACCTGGTTGAAATGAGATAGGAATTCTGCATTCTGGTCTCTGAAGTTCAAGAAATGTCAAACGGATTGGTGACACTCAAGGTCCTGATAGCTGGGAAGAATAACCAGAGACTCTGAGAAGTAAGAAAATAGAAAACCAGAGATAATTGACTGGACATGCAAATGCCAAGACTGAAACACTTTGGAGAAATAGCGTTAGATAATTTTGCTTTAAAATACTGACCTTGACATAGTAAAGCTGTATCAGCAGGAGTCAGGGTTAGGGTCAGCAGAATAAGGTGACCCAATAAGGCCTTAAGAGGCCAAGACAGCCCAGGTTTCAGCATGGCTTTCAATGGCTTTCAATAATATCACTGCTTCCACAGTGAAACCTTGTGACTGCCTAAAGGCTCCCGTCCTCAAAGACTTACCTATGTGTGTTCTGTCTTGCCAGGCAGAGAACAGCAAATAAGCAATAGAAAAGACTGAGTCATAAAAAGTGTAAAATCCCTGAAATTATTCATAAATGAAGTTGCAGGAAAGAAATACAGCCAGAAAGTGGGAAATTTTAAAGAAAAATGTAAGTGCAAAGATGAAAGGTAATTCTGTACAACAAACTTGTTCAAAATCATAAATTCCTTTTGTTCCCTTCATCTGTCATATGTTTTGTTTTAAGATTAATATTACCTTGCTGAAAAAAATGTGAACTTTTGTTTCACTTCTTCACCCACTTTTTATTGAAATATGCTAGTGTCGGTGCGAAAAGCGACGGCGCAGCACGGTGCGGCGCAGCTCCTGCTCGCCTTTCCCTTCGCTGGGCGAGAGGTGTCTATGGGGCACCCGCTGCCGCCGCCGCTACCGCCACCGCCACCGCCGCCGCCGCCGGGTGCTGTCTCTATGGCGAGGAGGAGGAGGAGGAGCGCGAGCTCAGCGACACAAGTACATAAATAAAGGATAAAATATTTTATGAAACAAATCTTCAATCAAGTATAACATTTTGATGCTTGGCATCTAGACTCCCTTGTGCCCTCACTATGCCAGCGGCAACTGTAGATCATAGCCAAAGAATTTGTGAAGTTTGGGCTTGCAACTTGGATGAAGAGATGAAGAAAATTCGTCAAGTTATCCGAAAATATAATTACGTTGCTATGGACACCGAGTTTCCAGGTGTGGTTGCAAGACCCATTGGAGAATTCAGGAGCAATGCTGACTATCAATACCAACTATTGCGGTGTAATGTAGACTTGTTAAAGATAATTCAGCTAGGACTGACATTTATGAATGAGCAAGGAGAATACCCTCCAGGAACTTCAACTTGGCAGTTTAATTTTAAATTTAATTTGACGGAGGACATGTATGCCCAGGACTCTATAGAGCTACTAACAACATCTGGTATCCAGTTTAAAAAACATGAGGAGGAAGGAATTGAAACCCAGTACTTTGCAGAACTTCTTATGACTTCTGGAGTGGTCCTCTGTGAAGGGGTCAAATGGTTGTCATTTCATAGCGGTTATGACTTTGGCTACTTAATCAAAATCCTAACCAACTCTAACTTGCCTGAAGAAGAACTTGACTTCTTTGAGATCCTTCGATTGTTTTTTCCTGTCATTTATGATGTGAAGTACCTCATGAAGAGCTGCAAAAATCTCAAAGGTGGATTACAGGAGGTGGCAGAACAGTTAGAGCTGGAACGGATAGGACCACAACATCAGGCAGGATCTGATTCACTGCTCACAGGAATGGCCTTTTTCAAAATGAGAGAAATGTTCTTTGAAGATCATATTGATGATGCCAAATATTGTGCTCATTTGTATGGCCTTTGTTCTGGTTCATCCTATGTACAGAATGGCACAGGGAATGCATATGAAGAGGAAGCCAACAAGCAGTCATGACATGAAATAGTCCTTTTATTTTTATTTCGAGCTACACACATGCTTGTATATAGGTTTTATCTCTGGTTGAATCCCTCGAACAATAGACAGTACCTTTCCCCCCCCTTTCATGGCCCATTTTATTGTCTGCCTTTCAGTACTAAGTATGACCGTTCCTATCTCAGATCTTAATAAAAAGAAAAAAAAACGCAAAAAAAAAAAGAAATATGCTAGTGTCTCATTTTATTCATTTGCAATTTCTTTCATTTGTCCGTTACTAACAACAACAAAACGATCCTTGCCATTACAAATTGAAAAAAGATTATTGATGTCATAAATATTTCATAACACCTAGTACATGCTTTGCAAACATAGGCATGCAGATAGCTAAATTTTACATTTCTTATTAAGTAGATCAACATTAGATTTTATATTGGGAGCTCGGTAATTTGGAATATTGATAATTCTGATGTTCTATGTTCAGTGTCTCAATCGTTCAACCTCTAAAATCATAGAACTATTTCCCATTTCCATTTTCCATCCTCATAGGTTTGTTTTTAGAACTAATGAGATAACATTTATAATCCGAGGGAGTAGATTACTTTCTTTCTCAAGACATTAGTGTGCAATTTAGTGCTTATGAAGAAGCAATTTACTGAATGGCACCCTAGTGGTATAAGAAATATTTCAAGGACTATTCCATTTCGAGAAAGTGAAAAATTGGTGGATTCTGCCTAGCAGAGCTTGACAATATGTGTAAGTTAAAAGGTTTTCAATGATTAAAAAAAAAAAACAAAACTGAAACTAAAATGGATCAGGGTTGTGTACAGTGGCTGATACCTGTAATCACAGCACTTTGGGAGGCCGAGGCAGGTGGATCATCTGCGTTCAGGAGTTCGAGACCAGCCTGGCCAACATGATGAAACCCAGTCTCTACAAAAATACAAAAATTAGCCAGGCGTGGTGGCACACTCCTGTAGTCTCAGCTACTCAAGATACTGAAGCAGGACAATCGCTTGAACCCAGGAGGCAGAGTTTGCAGTGAGCCGAGATTGCACCACTGCACTCCAGCCTGGGTGACAGAGTGTGACTCTGTGTCAATAAATAAATAAACAAACAAACAAAACTGATCAGCATGTCTTCTGTCATATTTTTCTTGATTTTATATTTTCCTAATTAGTTTTCATTTCTCCCAAAGACAAATGTTTTCTTTTACTTAACTCACAATTTTTCCTGTACTCTTCACCTTTCTCAAATGTTTTCTTTCATTATTAATATTATCCTGTGAAAAATGTCAGTTTTTAAGTTTTATATTTAACTCATTCTTGTTTTTATATCTTACTGCTTCATCTCATCCATTTATCATTTTCTCAAATGCCCAGTATTACTATAAAATGCAGATATATGTATAATCATTTTTAAAAATATTTAATATGAGAAGAGATTTTAAATACAGAACCATGACTAAACACATGTTATGTATTGAGAATATTTGAAAACCAAAAACAATAAATTTTCTCAATGAAAATTATCATGGTGACAAATTTTCTCTTGCCTGTGCCACAAACACCCTGGGGCACTTAGGGTTTATATTGTGATTATTTACTGTAAATCTTCTTAGTTTTTACTTTAAAATTCTTTGTTTATCTATGCGACATATTTTCAAACTTGATTTTAAAAAGCAAAAAAAAAAAAAAAGGAATAAGAAAGCCATGCATTTTATTAAGTTGAATAATTGTAATAAGAAAAAGAACTATACTGGCTCAGCTGCATGGTGGCAAAAGAATAGGCTGAATGAAATAATACAATTCTGAAATAATTTTTAATGACTAACATGTACAATTAAATTATTAGAAAGGATACTATTAGCTATCACATGAAATTTGGGAGAAAGAAGTTCTTTGAAAACCAGAAAATGGAAAATGGAAATTTCATATCTAAGAGCAAAAAATTATTGACAATGCCAATCTACTTAAGCTGATTTAATGTAATAAGTATTTGGATAAATTTCAATAAATACAAAATTCCTAGGAGTCAGAATTAATTAAACACACCTCAGAAGATCTACCAGCACCTCAGAGATGTTGGTGTTTGTATTTTTCACTCAATACATTTTTCACTCAATACATTTCATTGTTTAGTGTGTTAACTCTAAAAAGGGGAAATGTAATTCCAGAATACCAAAAGAAAGGTAAAGAAGAGACTAATTATTAAATTGTTTTAGGGCTGCAATAATGCTTTATATTTTCTCTAGCCTTCATAAATGCCTTCAAAAAGAGGTGTTTACAAAATATTCAATGAATGGATAAATACATAATTCTATCACTAACCTTGCGTAAAAGTAACAACTTTCTTTAAAGGCCCCCAGTGTTTACCTAAACACCGTAAAATAGATTTATTTCAGCATATATTACTCAACTCTAAATTGTGCTCATATGCTTCTTAGATTGAAATTGGACCCTGGTTTACTGTTTTTAAAATAAGCCAAATTAGTTGTGCACATATAAATGTTTCAATTCTTCCACAAGTTATACAAGCAATGTGGACCTGCATAATGTTCCCATGAAGACTTTTAGACCAATGAAATGAGAGGGAATTAACAACTTTGAATAAATGTGAAATTTATATGCCTGTATTTGGGTGGAAATACCTAATTGTTTTATTATTCTCCTACTGAGATATCCTTTATCCATGGAAGGCAGTAAAGCACAGTAGTTAAGATTGCAGGCTCCGGACTCAACACTTGGATTTGTGCCTAGCTTCTCAACAAACTACAACCTATAAAGTCTCAATTTACACATGGATAAAATGTATGTGATGCTAGTTCCCATTCCATAAATGCATTGTGAGCGTTAAATGAGATAATAAAGATAAAATATTTTATCTAGCACATAGTAAGTGCTTAAAAATTAACTGATAATTATAACTATCCATCTGCTGTATTCGAGGCAGCAAAGTTAGAATATATAATGAAAGATAAACTTTGCCTGTTTTAGAATAAAATGTTGCAGTTGAAAACATGCAGTTCTGTTTTTACTATGTTCAGTTTCTCTGCCTTCATATCTTGTATCTTTCCCCCCATTTTAGTTTGACATTTTTGGTTGTTGTATTTTTTAATTTTGAGGGGACAGAAAATTGATAATTAAATTCACTTATTTTTAAATTCATTCACTTATTATTCTAACCAACTTTCTTTCTAAACATATTTATAGCATTTTATAATTAGAACACACATACAATAAAAGCAGTGTTTAGATACAAAAGTATTTTTAAAAATTTACTCTTAAGTATTAAAATCAGAATTGCAATTACTAAAAAGTGTTGCTTTCTTTTCCCTTAATTCCAGTAGAAGAGGTTGTCAATTACTGACTCTCATTTGAAACTTTCTTTCTCCTTTTCATTTTAATTTTTAATTTTCTTTTTTTTTTTTGTAGATATGAGGGGGTGTCTCACTTTGCTGCACAGACTGGTCTTGAACTCATCACTTCAAGCAATCTTCCCATTGTGGCCTCCCAAAGTGCTGAGATTACAGGCATGAGCCACCATGCTCACCCCTTCTTGTTTTTTAAGCCTAAGCAGTGATGAGATGAGCCCATGTAATACAAGGTATAGGAAAAAAAAACAAAACAAAACAGGCTATATTGGTGGGGCACTCAGTACAGAAAAAAAAGCGATTGTGCTACCCTCTAGTCATTGATGCAAATGTTTGAGAGATTAAAAAAAATAAAAATGAGTCCATTTCTTATTACTTTCTAGATTTTATATTTTTCATGATTGTGTGCATGACTTTCAGGGAATAATAGCCATGTCTACTTGAGTTTTACAAAAATTAAAGAGAAAAGCCTTAAGACGTCACTAGGTAGGTAGATACTCCTCTGTATCTACAAACAGTTCTGTGATATGTAATTGTTAAAGGTATAGCATATGATGCCCTCTAGTGATTCGTATGAACATAGAAAAAGTCATGTAGACTGTCTCAGCTATCCAGATCTGTTTATGGAATTCTTATGTCATCATGCAAAATCTGTATACTGTTTTCCATTATTTCATTATTTCGATTATTTAATAGCCTCGATGTTTACATTTTGGTTTATTCTTGCACAAGTCCAAGTCAAACTCTGTTCTCTATTCTTTATAAAAACAAACAAGCAAGCAAAAACAAACCGTAAGAAAATGTAATAACATATGAAATTCTCAGATGAGAAAAAGAAATATTTCACTTTATTTTAGGTACTTGTAACTATGTTTTTGTGGAGTGCTTTTAACCAAAGAAGTCATTAATCCAAATGTATGTCTATTAAAAGTTAATCAACTTTTCTTAACTTAGTATTTACTGAATATAAGAAGTGACAAGTGAAATTGAATACATCTTGAAAAGGTCTAAAATAATACATACTGGTAATATACAGTTACTATATCTAGCAGAATTGCCAGAGATGTTTGCTAAAAGCATCTTTGTCCCAAATCTGACTCAGGATATCTGGGAATGATGACAAGTAAGGTACATTTTTATTTGGTTCCCAAGTGATTCTTGACCATTTCAAATACTGCCCTGCTCTGGGCCTTTCCAATGCCTTTTCATATCATCTCACATTTCCCTTTGCTAGATTAATATTTCCTATCTTTAGGCATCACAGTTTTTTATGTATGGCCTTCAAGTAAAAATACTTTGAACATATACTTTTATCACCGTTCACGATTTTTCTTAGGCAACATTGTCTCTTAGAATTTTATCTTAATTTTATGTAACAATTTAGGCTCTACATTATGAGATTTCATTCAAAGTAATTAGGTTCCTAAAGAAACAGGAGGGCTTCCTAACTTACAGTATATCACAAGGAAAAATGTTCTACCATATCAAGCTATTGAAGATATTATTTAAAAAGATTTAAAAGTTATAATTATTTATTAGTTGGCACTAGAGAAATGAAAGATGCAAAATATTCAGGGTAAAGTTTCATTTAAAATTATTTCAATAGTATCTACTTTTATGTTTGATAAATTATTTTGAAAACATGATTGATGAAGTTGCTGACCTACGAAAATCAAAGCCTAACAAATATTTACTTGTCATTTAAATTAGGAATAAAACCATGTAAGAAACCTGTAAAACCTGAGTTTTAGCTAAGACCTTACTAAAATCGGAGCCAGAATTAAATACTGTATTTGGAAACTGTTAAGGTGAAATAAAAAAAGAAAAATGAATCATATTTCCCATGGCATTGTTGCCAGTTTTCCTATGATGATCTTAAAATATCTTCTATTATAAAATAACATAGTAAGAGGAAACATTTTAAAACCAAGTCTAAAATTTAACTTGAAATTCCCATTCTATACATGGGAAATTATAAAATACTGAAGATATCTTGTGACTGAATAAGCTTGGCAATTTTGTCTCAAAGTGAGGCTCCATCTACTGATGCTAAAACAAGCCATTTATGACATTTATAAGCAGTTAATTCGATGAAAACCTAATCATTTACGTTAGAAGTTTGTAAACCAATAAACCATAGCTAATCTTACTAAAATGTTGTTTTCTCACACTGCTCATGCAAAAATCAACACAACTAGCAGAAGCAGTCCTCATTATAAACTCCAGTAGGACAGTTTTGTTAACACCACCTAACTTTCTTACTACCCACCCTCAGGCTCTCTGAAAGACCAGTTTACTCTCTTTCCCTCACATCATAACACAAACACACTAAATACCTGCTAATTATGGGAGAATTCCACAAGACTCTGCAGTAGATTTCACGGTAATACACATATTAGCCTCAGGTCATCAAAAAGTTTTCAACCTCAGATGAGAAGTGACAAAATAAAAGAACTAAATATAATAGAAAACCAAAAAATAAAGAGTATTGAGAATGAGAAAATAATATTGTTGATAGTTTGAAAAGAGGCATATCACCATTTTGTTAAAATGATTAGAGATGATTCCATAAAAAGATAACATTTGAATGAATTGACAAAGAATAATTGGATATTAACAAGTAGAGATATAGAGAAAGCTTTCAGCATGTTCTTGAGAAACATCAGTATAGTCATGGAGTCAGGAATGTGAGGGCAGGGTCCAGGAAAAGTATTCTAGTTTGTTCCTTTAAGTCTTAGTGTTGTGGGTTTTTTCCCTCTCTTTACTTCATGCCTTTGTTTGCTTGTACTGCTATAACAAAAACAAAAACAAAAAAGAAGCAAACAAACAAAAAACAGAGACTGGGTAATTTATGAAGAACTGAGCTTTATTTTCTCATGGTTCTAAAGGCTGGGAAGTCAAAGATCAAGGTGCTGACAAGTTTGGTGTCTGGTGAGAGCAGCTCGGCTTCCAAGATAGCAATTTGAAAGCTGCTCCCTCTGCAGGGAGTTACGCTGTATCTTCACATGGCTGAGATCTGATAAACCAAACACCTCCTAAAAGAGGTTTCACCTCCCAATGTTGTTGCGTTGGCTATTAAGTTTGCAACACATGAATTTTGGGAGACACATTCAGACCATAGCACTTGACATCTGGTACCTGTACAGTCTCTTGATTTACCCACTTTTGTTCCTTCTCAGTATTTGTTACTCTTCTTTCACTCTTTTGATGTTGGAGCTACCCAGACCTCTCTGATCCTAGGTGTTCAATGTATATTATCTCCATCTATAATTTCAATTTATGGTTTCACTTACTGTCTACATGATCCTGTTTACCAACTCTAAATCTTTAAGCCTCAAAAATGATAAGTATCCAGAGTAGATGCTGGGCTGTGCCATTGAGATCCCTCTTTGAGGACTGAGGAACTCATTCGCCCAGCTGCTTGGAGTGTTGTAGCTCTCATCTAAATTCTTTCCAAGAATTACATTCATTAGAAAAAATCTGCTTTGTCCCAGGTCATACTTGCTCCCTGGGGAAGCCTGCCTCCAACAACTTCTGAATATAGAAATACAAAGGTCTAACTTATTATTGGCAATATTGGACAATTCCGAAGAGCCATTCCAAATCCAGAGCTTTCCTGAGATGGGGTAAGGTCTATTTTGAAAATGTACCTCAGTTCAATACTTCAATTGCATAACTTTACTTCCTCCAACCCCTTAGTATATTTTGATCCCAAGGGTATTCCCTGATAATTTGTCTGCATGCAAAACTTCACCTCAGAGTCCACTTTGGAGAGAATCTGACCTTTTGCAATGTCTCGTTGTACTATATCCCCTTCTACTTTGGTAACATAAGGGCTTATTAAAATTAAGATACTAAAAATTAAGCTCATTATCTATTTACCTAAAATATTCTTACCCATTTGTTTTGTTTTGGAATATTATGTACCATACATGCCAGTGGTGCCATCCTCATGTATACCCTTGTTTTTAAAACATCTACTTTATCTACAGTCTCAAAGGGGCTGTCCTACGTACTCCAAGGACTGACATTAATTCAACCAGGAGTAGTCACCTGATTCAATCAATCAGGAATTTGAGATAGAACATAAGACAGAGACACTGGGTTAGTCGAATACTGTTTGGCTCTAGAGTGTAAGTAACATTGGAGCCAGATTTTATTTCATGCCAAGCCCAAATCAAAAAACATCTAACTTTATAGAAGAGACAATAATATAAACCTTGCTGAAGAAGCCAGACTACAAAGGGAGCAATAAAATAAATTGGTGGAGGAAACATAAATGAGAACTCACTTAACCTAAGAAATAGTGATGGGTAAGATAGAAGCCTGATTAAAGCTCCCCTGTATGCAGACTTACTTTTTAGAAATTGGTTTTCTAAAATTACCTTGAAACCTTACAATACATTTCCCATCAAATAAAGCATTACAAGACATATCCCCTGCTTGGTAAACAGCACCACAATCTATCCATTTGTTTCCATCAGAAACCTGAGAGGGATTGAGGCCCTTTACTTATAACACAGAGCAGAATAGCTGAAAAAAAAAAAAATTCCTTCCATTTTTGTTGCCACTGTTCTGTCTCTTTCTCTCAAATCCTATTACAATTACCTAAGCTCAGAATTTTCCTATTCTTTGTCTGTCAATACGAATACACTGCCTAAGATTCTGATTCTGGTCTTGCCCTTCTCCAATCCGTCCTTCATATTTATGAGTGTTTTCACTTACATAGTAATCTGATGGCGTCATTCCCTTATTATAATAAAAAATTCTTTCAACTTCATCTCTGAGATAAAACACAAACTGCTGTAATAGTTTACAATGCACTTTCTTATGTGACTCTATCCTACCTGCCTAGCAACATCTCCTATTACAAAGATTGCTTGAATTTCTAATCCACCATTAGCCATTCCATAGTTTCAAAAACTTGCCATACTTTCTCAAGTTTTCCTTCCTTGTGCATTCTTCCCACTGCTCAGAACATTCTCCATCATGCTTGTGGAAAACTTCTATTTATCCTTAATCTGTCCAATTAAAAGTTATGCCATTTTTTTAGCCAACTAGGAATTGTGCTGACCTTTTAGTCACTGCTGCGTCTGCACATAGCAGAGTACGATAAATATAGCAGATCTATATCTTATTTTATGAATTCACTGAAGCATCTTTTGCATTATGTAGACAGATTTGGGTATTGATTTTTATTTTGCAGCTTTTTGTGCATAATTCCATTATTGGAATTAATTTATTGCATTGTCATTTTTATGTGCATAACTCTTTTCAACGAGAATGAAAATGTTTTGAGGGTACAGTCCATAAACTTTCATATTGGCAAATGTTCCCCAGGAACTAACAAAGTATTTGGCATACTTAACTCAGACATATTTGCCACATGAATGAGTGAATGCTCATAGGGTAGCAATAGAAGATAAGGCTCCACATTTTGACAAAGCTTTTAGCTCTCAATAGGAAGGCAAAACTTCTGAGGAATAAAATCCCAAAATTCCTTCTTTAGAAGAACAGAAACAATGTGCATGGGCTAAGGGTGAGAATTTCCCCTGAAACCAGATTGTATGAAGAAGCGTGGAACGCCACAAGTAAGCTATGTTTACAGAAAGCAGTCTGTTCATTTAGGAGGAGGGAGTGAAAGAGACTGTGCATTATCAGCAGCTGTGCTGCCAAACAAGGGGCCAGGAGTAAGGAAATGCTAAAGGAATGTCCTCTCACACTCAGTGCTGCTCCATGAAAATTATTCCTGCAAGCTGGAAGTAGAGTTCTGATTCCTCCTTCTCTAACCAACTGCCACAACCCTCCTTCCCCCACACAAACAACACTTCCTACAAACAACAGACTCAAGAGGAAATAAAGAATCAGCAATGATAAAAAAAGAAGAGGCAAAGAATCTATGCAAAACATTGCAAAAAGAATAAAAGAAGCAGGCAAAACAAGAGGCAGATGAAGACAACATAGAAAAAAATAGTTCAAAGACATTGTGATGACATCAAACTTAAACAACCAATTTCGTAAGACCTCAAACGGGAAGTATAGCAGCTCAGGAAGAGTATAATAAAAAAAAATCAGATAGAATGTGAGCTAGAGAAAATTTAAAAAAAACTAGATAAAGAAAATTACCACAGGAAAACCATATTAGTTGCACCAGAAAGACACAGCTTGAAACAGTACGTTTCAAACCCAGAAACAAATAGTTTTAAATGTAATTTTAAAACATATTTTTAATAGGAACAAAAATAAGCAGGCAATATTATGAATTCCATATTAAAGATTTCTCAGAAAGTCAAATAAAAAAGTGAAATGGTAAAATGTATTTTGGAAATCAGATTACAAAATAAACAAAAGTGAATGGCGAGTTAAGAAATCTAATTTGAATAAAAGCGTTACTTCTATCTTAGTTGCAGGCTGGAATGTTCTGAAATGCTATTTTCTTCATTGCAAAGGATACGAAGCATGGTTCCTCCCTACGGATTCTTACCAGATAGGAGCGACACTAAAATAATTTTACTATACAGTTGTTTATAAGCCTAAAGAAGGCAGGATGGAAAGGCAGCCAATGGCCTTATCCCACAAGGCTATGAGAATGTATTGTTATACTGCCCAGTGGAGCTGGCAGAGTGTCTGAAATTACATAGGTAAACAATAAATGTTAACTTTCAACTATGCTGTGGGAGTGCTTTTAATTTTGCTTGTGTATATGCAATACACATGCACATAAATACATGTAAATACATAATGTCCATGTGTCCGTGATTGCATTTTGATACAAAGAGTATTGGATAATGACGTTGATTGCAAGCAACAGAATCATTATGATTAATTTAAGCAGAATAATAATTTATTAAAGGATTTAGCCAACTCATAGAATCATTGAGGTCTGGAAAAAGATTCTGGAGGCAAGCCTTACAGAGACATAATCACACTCCAGAATTTGTGTAGTAAAGAAACTGCGGCCGAGCGCGGTGGCTCACGCCTGTAATCCCAGAACTTTGGGAGACCAAGGCAGGCAGATCACAAGGTCAGGAGATCGAGACCATCCTGGCTACGGTGAAACCCTGTCTCTACTAAAAATACAAAAAATTAGCCGGGCTTGGTGGCAGGCGCCTGTAGTCCCAGCTACTCGGGAGGATGAGGCAGGAGAATGGCCTGAACCCGGGAGGCGGAGCTTGCAGTGAGCCGAGATCGTGCCACTGCACTCCAGCCTGAGTGACAAAGTGAGACTCAGTCTCGGGAAAAAAAAAACAAAAACAAAAAACAAAAAACAAAAAAACTGTCACCCCTGCGGCTGTGATCACCAAGTATCCAATGTCAGGAATTCAACTTTTCTCTTACAAATATTACAGAACTGGGGACACATTTGCATCAAGAACTTGGCCAGGCACTCACTGCCAGCCCAAAAGAATTAAGTTAATCTAAATTGAGACTTACATGGAAACATCTGCATCTTTACTGAAAGACATACTGTTTACTTGAGGTTTTAATTCTATATTAGAGATGATGATTTTATTTTGTTTGCTTGTTTTGAGACAGGGTCTCTCTCTGTCACCCAGGCAGGAGTGCAGTGGTGCAATCTTGGCTGACTGCATCCTCGACCTCCCGGGTTCCCCCGCCTCAGCCTCGTGAATAGCTGGGACCACAGGCATGTGCCACCATGCCCGGCTAATTTTTTTTAAAAAATATTTGTACTGATGAAGGTCTCCCTATGTTGCCCAGGCCGGTCTTGAACTCCCGGGCTCAAGCGATCCTCCCACCTCTGCCGTCCAAAGTGCAGGGATTACTGGCCTGAGCCACTGCACCCAGCCAAGATGCTTGAGCATTTTATAATGTTGAGAATTCACTACATATAGAAAGGCAATTTAAAAAAAAAAGAGTAGAGAGTGTTTGATAAGTGTCCACTGTATGCATGCATACCCGTCCTCCAGTTTTCTCCTAATGTTATATTAATAACTAACTCACAGGGTTGCTGTGAATATTACAATATATTTTATATGTAGTCTTTAGAAGTGTGCCCTGCACATAAATACTACCTAAGTGTTTACTATCTTTCCTTCCGTCTACTTCCTTTTCTTCCTTTTTGCTTGGACCAATAAAGTAAATGGGTAGATGTTAATGTTGTTATTAAGAAAAATATTGAATGAGAATTATAATGGAGGTTTTTTAACCTGTAGCATCTTATAGATCATCTTCAGCTTTATGTCCATTTTGGCATTGATTTCTCTTTAAATTGTTGACATCAAAATCCAACAGTGAGCCAACTAGTGTTTCAGAAGGAGGCAAATTCAACTTTCTTTTTCTTATCCGATGCTTAGAGAAACTCTAGACAAATGTTCTATTATAGTTTATTGGAAAATAAAACTCTATACTGAGAGTATAAAAATTCTCTCACTTCTACCAAACAAACAACAACAACAACACAAACCCACAAAACAAACAAAAAGTCCTAATTCAATTAGGATTCTCATCAGACATTACTCCAGGCACAGTGTAACTAACATGTGCTTTGGAACTTGAGAGTAGGAGTTACCCTGCTGTCATAAATACTAGCAGTGCTACTCTGAGCAGTTATCTAACTCTCCATCTCAGTTTGCTTGAGGGTAAAATTGGATTCATAAAACCTTGCAGATAAATAAAAATGCAGACAATATATGATATTCACAGAGTGGCTAGCTTTGTGATCTCTTTTATCAGAAGCATAATGACATTGGTTTCATGTACTATTATTTTCATAATATTCTACACCACTATTTGTTTCATGAAATTTATTAGAATTATTTCAGATGTTACATTAGAGAAATATCATCTCTAGAAAAGTCAACAGTATTTAAAGAAATGGTCAGAGCGTCCACAAGTAAGAATTCAATAGCAAACTGTCTTGCTAAGTGGCAATGACAAACCATAAGTTCATAGAGTCAGGAGGGACCTTCAAATATGTCACAAATTCTCCAATTTCCACAAATGATGATTCAGAAGATATAGAGTTTTTACAAGTATAAACCTTAGACTAAACTCCAGATCCATAATTTTCACAATAGTGTTATTTCCATTCTTACTCTCTAGATTTTCATTGTAAAACAGGGAGAATCTCAGATAGAATTGTTTTTCCCTTACTTTATATTCAGGCATACCTCAGAAACATTGTGGATTGCTTCCAGACCGCAGCAACAAAGCAAATTTGCAATAGAATCATACAAACTTTTTGGTTTTCTAACACATACGAAAGTTATGTTTACATTATATTATAGCCTATTAAGTATGCAATAGAATTATGTCTACAAAATGTACAGGGCTTAATTTAAAAAGTAGTTTATTGCTAAAAAATTCTAACTATCACCTGGGCCTTCAGTGAGTTAATCTTTTTGCTGGTGGAGTGTCTTGCCTTAGTGTTGATGGTTGCTGACTGATCAGGGTAGTAGTTGCTAGAGGTTGGGGTGACTGTAGCAATTTCTTAACATAAAATAACAATGAAGTTTGCCACGTCAGTTGATTCTTCCTTTCATGACAGATTTCTCTATAACATACAATGCTGTTTTATGTCATTGGGTCCACAGTAGAACTTCTTTCAAAATTAGAGTCAAGCCTCTCAAAGTCTGCTATTGCTTTACTAACTAAATTTATGTAATATTCTGAGTTCTTTATTGTCATTTCAAAAATGTTTACAGCATCTTCACCAGGAATACATTCTCAAGACATCACTTTCTCTGCTTATCCCTAAGAAGCAACTCCTCAACTGCTCATTTTATTATGAAATTGCAGCAATTCAGTCACATCTTCAGGCTACACTTTTAGTTCTCATTTGCTTGCTATTTCCACATCTGCAGTTACTCCACTGAGGCCTTGACTCCCTCAAAGTCATCCATGGTGTTTAGAACTTCTTCCAAACTGCTATTAATGTTGATATTTTGACCGTCTTTCATGAATCGTAAATGTTCTTAATGACATCTAGAATAGTGAATCTTTCCAGAATATCTTTCCTTACCTAGATTCATGAGGGAATCACTGTCTCTGACACCTATAGTCTTCCAAAATGTATTTCCTAAATAAGACTTGAAAGTTTAAATGACTCTTTGATCCATGGGCTGCAGAATTAATACTGTGTTAGCAGGCGTGAAAATAACATTAATCTCCTTGCGCATCTCCATCAAAGCTCTTGGGTGATCAGATGCCTTGCCAATGAACAGTGATGTTTTAAAAGGAATCTTTTATTCCTGAATAATAGGTCTTAAAAGTGAACTTAAAATATACAGTAAACTATGTTATAAACAGATGTGCTGTCATCCAGGTTTTGTTGTTCCAGGCATAGGCAGGGTATATTTACTATAATTATTAAAAGCTTTAAGATTTTCAGAATGGTGAATGAACATTGGCTTCAACTTAAAGGTACTAGCTGCACCAGTCCCTATGAAGAGAATCAGCCTGTCCTTTGAAGCTTTGAAGCCAAGCATTGACTTCTCCTCTCCAGCTATGAAAATCCTAGACAGCATCTTCTTCCAATAGAAGCATTATTTTGTCTACATTGGCAACCTGTTGTGAAGTGTCACCACTTTCAATTACCTTAGCTCAACAACTTAGTCTGGGTAAGTTGTTGCAGTTTCTACATCATACTTGCTGCTTCACCATACACTTTTATGTTCTGAAAACAGCTTCTTTCCTTAAACCTCATAAACTAACCTCTGCTAGCTTTCAACTTTTCACCTATCTTGGCGTTCATGGAATTGAAGAGAGTTAGGATCTTGCTCTGGATTAGGCTTTGGCTTAAGAAAATGTTGTGGCTGGTTTGATCTTCTATCTATACCACTCAAACTTTCTCCATATCAGCAATGAGGCCATTTTACTTATCATTCATGTGTTCACTGAAATGGCACTGTTAATTTCCTTAAGAAACTTTTCCTTTGCATTTACAACTTAGCTAACTGTTGGTGAAAGAGGCCCAGATTTCTGCCTGTTTCTTGTTGTGACATATCTTCTCATTACGTTTAATCATCTCTAGCTTTTAAGGTAATGTGAGATACGTGTGACTCTTCCTTTCAATTGAACAGTTGGCCATTGTAAGGTTATTAATTGGCCTAACTTCAATATGGTTGTGTCTCAGGGAATAAGGAAGCCCTGGAAAAGGGGGAGAGATGGGGAGGTTGGTCAATGGCGAAGTCAGAACACATACACAATCTTTACTGATTAACTTTGCCATCTTGAATGGGTGTGGTTTGTGATGTCCCAAAAACTATGATGACAATAACAAAGACCACTGATCCAAGATCACCATAACAGATATAATAATGAAAACATTTTAAATATTGTGATAATTGGGAAAATGTGACATAGAGACAAAAAGTGAGCACATGCTGCTGGAAAAATGGTGCTGATGACTTACCCAGTGCAGGGTTGTCACAAACCTATTTGAAAAAGTACACTCCATGCTGCACAGTAAAGCGAAGCACAACAAAATGACGCATGACAGTAGTCTATGCAACATTTTCCAGGGCTTTATTGAAATTCTGTACATGCCAGCAGACAGAAAGAAACAAAGGAGTGTGATTCTTAAGCTAACCAACCAATAGTTAATATAACACGGTTAAAGAAAAACAATAATGCAAACTGAATTTCATAAACTACAACATTGAGGGAAGATGTAAAATAACCTGTCATAAATTCTCTGCTAAAAATTCTCGTAACTAATTTTTTTGTAAAGAAGTATGGTATTTAAAATACAGGTTATTATTAACTAGTATTATTAAATATGATTATGAATGTATTAACAGTAAATATATTTTCAAATATGTTTTGTACTTTAATTACACCTTTAGAAGTTGTGACATTTTAACTCTAGACCTTTTAATCTTACTTACACATTTCCCTATTGTAAAGTTTCACAACATTTACATTAATTACATTGTTTCTGCCTCCACATAAGCTAACATATGTGCTAGAAGATCACATGCTTTAGAGACTTACAGTAACTTCATTTTGAATGAGTAGTACCAACTAAAAAATTCCTTGATGGAGAAGAGTGATAAATGTATATACAAAAATTAGATATGTTTCCTTTCTTTTAAGGCACAAATATATCCACAGGTGTTCCTGAACTTTTATTTAATTTTGAATGAAGAACAGAAAATGCACTAAGTGTTTCCTCTAAGCAAAAATTTAATTCAATAAGATAAAGATACATGGCTTAGAAGATGACAATAGATATATAACCAAAAATTATTGATAATAATGATAATCTTTTACCCCTCAAAACTGGATATACTATGTGAATTTTTAAAACATCTATTTCATAAATAAAAATGACCTATAAGAATATCTGTTTAGTTAGGTATATACAGACCATTAATAAGTATTACAGTGAAAAAATAAAGTAGTTCGGTATTACACTAATTTACCGTAATGTTAGGGCCATTAGAAATTCCTTTGCAATTTTGGGGGAAAATACTTATTGCTTATATATCCTAACATGCATAGAATTGTGGTATAATATTGATACAGTATTTATATTTACCTAATCCACAAAAGATCTTTTGCTGTCTGGCCATGTTATATGTAGCAAGAAGGCATCTCTCATATATATAAAAAACTTAGAACACTAAGCTAGCACTTACTAAATTATTTATAAGTACCCATTTCTCCTTTGTGTTGGAGGAAAAGAGTCTTGCATTTATTTTGACAAGAAGACCTATCATTTTCATTTGTTCAAAAGAAAAGCCATTATAATCTGACACTGAAATCAAGGGCACTTCCATCAGGACAGGTTTGAAAATTTACTTCCAAGTTGCAACATCAGTGCATAATTTCTGTTTCTTTTCAATTTGGCATACACTATTCTAACATGTTGACCTCTGCCTCTTTGGATCCTATGAAATATTTCTCTGATTTTATTATTTCCTTCCCATTTTCTTTTAAGACAATTCCATTTTAAGACAATTGTCTTACTTCTCCTTAAAACTTTGTCTTTTCAGTCTTTCTTTCTTTCTTTCCTTATTCCTCTTCCTTCTTACTTACTCATTTGTTTATTCATTCCCAAAATTATCATACTTTTTCTGTATTGCAGCACCAAAACTATGGTAGATGCTCAGAATGGGTGTGGTTGGTAGGAGAAAAAAGAGCTTAGCCTTATAGCTTAGAGTCTACTCGGGGTACAGAAAGGTAAGCACACATCATTAACCTATGATACGGCTGGAATACTACTGTGGTGTGCAATGGGAGCTCACAGGGTTTCTTAACTCAGATGCAAGTGTGTTTCAGAGGCCTGGGGTGTTATGCAATGCACATCAGCTGAAATAACATTTAAATTGATCATTGAAGCATGAAGGAGGGTTCAGTAAAGAAATGAACAAACAATATCCAGAAGAGATAAATTATTATTTGTGACTACTCAAAGGTGAGAGACAACATAGTGTATTGGATTAACAAATGGAAATAGAAAATAACACATAGAAAATACATATTTCAGAAAGGCTAAAGAGGCTCATATGATTAAGGATCGAGAATGGGGCTGGTGTTGGATTTGCTACTTGGAGTGAATATTGGTGTGAAATGAGACAGGAGGCACAGTAGGGTCAGATCAATATGGGATGCTGTAAAATATATTAAAAGATATGCTTTTATACAAAGAAAAGTGAGCATCCATTTTGCCCTTTATGCAGAAGCCATAAAATGATGACATTCATGTGTACAACCCTGAGAACAGTTCCTTTAACCTATGTCTCCTTCTCGAAACTCTCTTTAACTCTGCATCCTTAATCCACTATCCTAAGAAACTACCTTACTGGAAAGCCACACACACATCTCTATATTAACATGTCCAGATGTGTCTTCATCTTTCTCATACCACAAAACCCACTCTTTCTTGTGTACTAAACTCCATACCTTAGGGAAGACAATAATCTTTCACTTATATACCAAAGTCAGAAAAATGAAAGTGCTCTTTAACGTTTGCATTTCTCTTAGCCTCACACTTAATCACTTGCTAAGTGCTATTAATTTTGCTTCCTTAAAGTATTTAAAAAAAGTTTCCACTCTTTATTATCTCAACAGCAATTACTTTTAGGTAAGAACATGAGTATTTTTTCACATTGGTTATCCCAATAGTCTCTAACTGATGTCCGTGTCTTTTGACTTTTCCTTCATTAGTGCATCATTCACATTCCCACAGAGTAACCCTTCAAAAAAAAGTAAACCAAATTGTGCCAAGTCAGAATCATGGTTAAGCAAGCTGTCTCTTGAATCAGATGGTCTGGCTTCTAGGACTGTGTAAACATTTTAAGTCTCTCTCTTTATAGATAGGTAGATAGATAGATATATCTACACATATATATATAGAGAGAGAGAGAGAGAGAGAAATGATAGATAGATAGATAGATAGATAGATAGATAGATAGACAGACAGACAGATAGATAGATAGATAGATAGATAGATAGATAGATAGATGTGCAAAATAGAAAAAAACACCCAGTAGCAACTACTTTATAAAACTGATTAAATGAGGCAATATATGTAAAGTTCTTCGTATAGAGCCTGGAACATATTCTTACTCTCAAAACCACTTAAAATAGTTCAACTATTTTCATTTACAGACTAAAACTATGGTATATGAGGTACTTCATAATTTCAAAATAGTCTCATCAGACTCTATTCCCACATGGGCTGCAGCAATGCAAACAGACGACAGCTCTCTAAATACACTGTGCTTGTTTATACCTGTGTGCCTTCACACACAGTTCTCTGTGCTTGGATTAAAACATGTCCCTGCTCTCCTTCTCTTCCTGGTTGACTCCTAATTATCCTTATTTATTCAGATTAGGAATCACCATCTCTAAGCAGCCTACCATACATCTCCATCATAGCCCAAGGAGAACAGGTACCTCTCCACTGGAGTTCCATAGACCCCTATCATAGAACTTATCACACTGTAGCCATGTATTATGGTTTCCAGTCTGTAATCTTGATACTCAGCAGAGTTACTGACATATAACAAGTGTTTTATAAATGCTCACGAAAGAAAGGCAGGAAGGAAGTACAGACTGCATCTTTCATTACATAAGTAACTCATTGTTTAAGAAGTTGTTTCTGCTGATCATGTACCAAGTCTCCCTGCCGCAAAATACTTTATCATTGTAACTCAGTAATTAAAAGTCCTATATAAAGTTTAGATTAAAGGATCATATTTTAAAATTCTGTTAAATGCACTCATGTGACTCATATTCTATGTTCTCATCATTCTGATGTACTGGAATTCTCTGGTGTACTGGATGTACATCATTCTGATGTACTGGAATAACAGTGTGTTCACACCCTGTTATTACTCCTCATCTTTACATATATCCTTCCTTGTGATGAACAATGTAATTCACCTGAAATACAACCTCTCTCTCTCCCTCTGCTTTTCTCAACACCCCACCCCTCTCCCCTCCAAAACATTCCAACTTCCACAGAGGTCATTTTCTAGATTTCAAATGGGCTCTTACTGTGGTCTCTTATAGCACACTGTACTTCCTTTATCACTTAAGTTATTCCTTTGTCTGGCTCTGTATCAAGCCACCTGGTACAATAAACCATGTTCTTGCTCCTTCATCATAGGCCGTAAGAAATTCTCTCTGTGGGTGAAGTGTTTCTTTGTAGTTGTAACAAATCACAGGAGAGATGCTAAAGAAAGCTGATTATACATCCCAGAATACCTCAATATTCTTTTCATACATTTGTATGTATTTCTTCTACTTATTAAAAAAAAAAACTTAACTGTAAAACAGCCTCAGGCAGGTGCTTCAGGAGACATTCCAGAAGAAAGCATTGTTATCATAGGAGATGACAACTCTAAGCATGTTATTGTCTGAAAGACCTTTCAGTGGCACAGATGTGGAGGTGGAAGACAGTGATATTGATGATCCTGACCCTGTGTAGGCTTAGTCTAAAGTGTGTGTTCATGTCTTCATTTTTAGTGAAAAATTTTAAAAAGTAAAAAGAAAATTAAAAATAGAAAAAGCTTATAGGATAATAAAAGTGTTTATGTACAGCTCTATATATTTGTTTTAACATGTTATTACAAAAGAGTAAAAAAAATTAAAAAGTTTATAAAGTAAAAGTTACAGTAGGCTAAGATTAATTCATTATTGAAGGGAAAAATATTTTATTAATTTACTGTAGCCTAGGTGTACAGTGTCTTTAAAGTCTCTAGTAGCATACAGTAATGTCCTATTGACTCACCACTCACTCATTGACTCACTCAGACCAACTTCCAGTCCTGCAACCTCCACACATAGTAAGTGCTATTTAGTGGTGTACCTTTTAAAAAATGTGTTAGACCATATTTTTACTATACTTTTTCTGTGTTTAGATATGCTTAGATACACAAATACTTACCATTGTGTTACAATTGCTTACAGAATTCAGTGTAGTAACATCCTGTAGAGGTTTGCAGCCTAACAGTAATAGGCAATACCATATAGCCTAAATGTGTAGTAGGCTATACATCTAGATCTGTGTAAGTACACTCTGCAACATTTGCACAACAATGAAATCACCTAACAATGTATGTCCCAGAATGAATCCATATTATTAAGCTACATATGATCAGATTAACTCAACTATATTGTAGATTTTAGGCTCTGTAGAGACACACATTTGTTTTATTGCTACTATTCTCTCATTGTCAAATAAAGATCTTCACAGAAAATAAATGCCTGGTACATATTGACTCAGGGAATAAATAAATATCTTATTTAGAATCAATTATAATATTTATATCAATTATTCCTTAGTTGAAAGACAATACATTGAAGAAATATCTAGGGGAAAGAAACTTTTTCTTACTTTACAATATCACTTAGATACTTCTCCATGACCCTATAGAACACTCTTGTTTCTACTTGAGCTTATGTTGTGAATATCTTCCATGAGCCCCATCCAGAACCACCGTTCACTCTTCTTTATCAGTTCTGTGCCCCAGGAGGCTCATCACATGGACTTCATGAACACTTTGGCTTCTGGTTGAGCTCAGCCGTGAGACTCATGGCAGGAAATATAGAGGATGGATTAGATTGAAGTCAAAGTAATTATTCCCCCAGCTCCTTCTGTGCCAAATGGTATAGGCTGGTTGGATTTTTCACCAACACCACCACTCTGGTGGTCCTGGTAATAGATACTACATTTTGTCTCATTATTGCCCTTTTCATGTTATCCCTATGGGTGATAAAAGCTTCCTGCTGTTACTAGCCATGAGGGCACAGTACTGTCACACCTTGATAATCATTTATTAACTCTAGAAGTACTGAATTTGAGTGTGTTATTTAATTTCTGCCAAGCGTCTGAATAAGCACAGTTACACTTGCTAATCATTTATTAACTCTAGCAGTGCTGAAGTTGAATGTGTTATTTAATTTCTGCCAAGTGTCTGAATAAGCACAGTACTATTCCCATCATACTATGAGCTTGAACTTCTCTCCCCCTACCTTGGCTTTAAGTATCTTAGGGAAAGTAACTTTCATAAGGACTTTTAGAAACATATCTAATCCTTGCTCATCTATTCTTCCTGGCAATTAAGTGTGGCCTTGTTCTTAAGTTCCAACCCAATAGAATGTGACCAAAAGTGATTAGTGCCTCTTCGGGATCTGAACCATTGAAACCTCCCACAAACATGTCTTCATTCCATTTTCCACTTCCACAGACTAATGGAGATGAGTCCCAGGGAGATCTTGAATATACATGTTAAAAGTGACAATGCATCAAGGATCGCTTAGCAAATTAGAAAATTCTATTGCATTCAAGCCATTATGCATTTTATTCCTCTTAATAATAGAGAAATCATGTTTGATTAGACTGGAATAGTGTTGGGAACATAGGACTTATCTACAGTCAAATTGAATATGAACTGCATATGATTGTCATATTCACCTACATGTTCATTTATTTTAAAAATTTTGCTATGTTTCTATTGCATGCCAGGCATTGTTCTGTATACTGGAAATAAATCACTGAACAAAAGACAAATCCCTTATCCTCATGGATCTTACATTCTAGTAGGGGAAACAGATTTTTAAAATGTAGATACATAAGATAATGCTGCACAATAAGTATTATGAAAAAAAATAGAAGGAATGGAAAGAAATAGAAAGTGCCAGGTGGTCAGGAAATGGTTCACCAGAAAGAAGAAATTTGAGCACAGTGAATACTTGCTCATCAGGAAACACACTGTCTGGATTTTATGGTCTAATTTGGCCAACTTGGCACAAGTGTATCTAACCTTAGGCAGGTAACCTCTTGTGGTCTTAGTTTTCTCATGGTAGAAAGATTATAGCAGTGCCTACAATATTTTGCTAATGTGAAGATTACATTAAATAAATTTACGTTATTTAGCATATTTATTAGTATATTATAAAGTCATATTTTTAAAAGTAGTTCTTTTTGTACTATTGTTAAAGGCTCAGAAGCCAGAAACAAGCATGAAGACCCTACAAACTTGAAAATTCTTCAAAATGAGAAAAAGAGGTAGCTATTGATAAGGTAAAAAAAAAAAAAAAAAAAAAAAAGAGAAATTTCCCATAATAAGTTTGCCTCAGGGTAGGCAATGCCTTTCTTAAGCTATTTTCTTTAGAGCTTCTAATTCAATAGAAGAAAAATTTTCTGTTGATAATTCTGGAATGGATGGGCTCCACAAGAGCCATTTCTCACTTTTTTAAAAAAAGCAACAACAAACAAACAAATAAGCAAACAAGACCAGATCAACAATTTAGATTATTTATACGAAGGGAAGCAAATAATGTGGACCTTCCCAAGAGTGTAGCTTGGAACTGGACATGGTATAAGAATTAACACTCATTAGCTCACAAGTAACTGATACCACTGGTGCTTTTCTTTACTATTAGTCTAGTACTTTCCTATTGCTGCCACAACAAATGACCACAAGTTTAGCAGCTTAAAACAACACAAGTTTATTATCTTACAGTCCTGTAGGTCAGAAGTCTTACATGGGTCTTACTGGGCTCAAATTAAGTTGTCAACAGGGCTAGATTTTTTCCGGAGGCTCTCAGGGAGAATCCATTTGCTTACTCATTCAGGTTGTTGACAATTTAATTATTTGCAGTGGTACGACTGGGATCCTTTTTCCTCACTTCCTGTCAGCTAAGACCTGTTCCTAGATTGTAGGGGTTGCTTGCATTCCTTGGCTCAGGTCCCTTCTTCTTCCATCTTCAAAATTAGCAGCAATGTATTGAATCTCTCCTTTCTCCTTCTATCCTCCCATTGGATTGACTCTCCTGACTATCTCTTCCACTTTTAAGAGTCTTATGTAGTTAAATTAGCACCCCTGGATAATCTGGGTAATCTCCCTGTTGTATAATCCTTGATCTTAATTCCATCTGCAAAGTTACTTTTGCCATTAAGGTAATATATTCTCAGATTACAAAGGTTAGGGTGTGGGTATCTTTGGAAACCATCGTTCTGCCTACCACAGATTACATATTAAATAATATTTTTCAGCTGGTTTTGAAAATTAATCAGAGTCAGTTTAATTAATATTTTAATTTGTGACTTTAATAACTAATGTAAAGAATTTGCCTTTCAAGGTAACCAGATATGTTTTTGTATTTTTACTTGTAAATTCTGAACTTTACTCAGCTAAATTTTGAACCTTAATTCATGTGTATTATTAATTAAATTACATCACTTAATTAATTAATATAATATCATGCATTACCCAATGAATTTGTGTTTCATTCATTATTGAATTCTAACTAAGGAAGAAAGTTATAGGCTATTTAATGAAAATTATGATGGCCACTGGTTTAATATATAGATACATTTTAAAGTAATATAAATAAAACATAACTTTTATTTGTTTTATATTTGACACATATATATTTTATATTCGATAGACCTTGTTTTTGAGCATAAGAAATAAGCATAATATATTTTTTATTTATAAGCAAGTGTGATAGCTGTTGTAAAATAGATTCTATCAATCTCTTGGGAGGGTGTTTCAGTTCCAGTAAAACTTGCCCTTTCACTGTCAAGATATTGAGCAAATAGTAATTATTGAAATTCTAAGTAGAATTGTTGAGCACAGGAATGGGTGTCAGGGAATAATAATTTCATGTCCCCCGTATAGCCATTAGCCTCCAAGGTTCTTAGTACCTTTACTCATGGAAAATCAGGAGGTTACCTTGTATAAACGCTTTTAAATTTATATGACTACGATTGCTTTCAAGTCATTTCTTTAATGAATATCTAGCTACAGGTGAAATGAAGAGATAAAGATATTAACGAAATTGTTCCCATTACAGAAAGAAAAAATACACAAGAAAAGAATCTCATAAGTTTAATAAGTGATGACAATTTATTTCATCTAAATATGTTGTTTATAGTGAGGTTAACTCCTAGAGACTGACTCTAAATCTTACACTATGCAGAAGTTGCTTGGTGTTACGGTTTGTCTGCATTCATTTGATGCTTGCTTTTCCTATTATTTTTTTCCACATGGGCTATTTTATTGATAAATCAAAAGAAAAAAGATCAAATAGACAAAGCAACAAAGCATTAAAGTGCTCACTTCAGGGTTGCAGCCAATCTAATTAATTTTTCATTTGGTTCTCATGTATTGGACACCAATCAATTTGGGATTATGTTTACAGAGTTATAAAAGGAGAGGAGATCGGTCCCTCAATTTGTTGTCTAGGCTGTCCAAATTAGTCAGTTAAATGATCCTGGGGGACATTATAAACTGTATGAATAGTTTCTTGTAAGTACCTTTTCTTTTAATTATAGACCAAGTCATCAACACTTCCTGCAGATCTCGACTCTGATAGAAGGGAAAAGTTTTAAAATCAAACGATGGGGTTTTAGTGTTTAGGGTATTTTTGTTTCATTTTCCCTGACATATTTTAGTTGAAATGTCTTTAGAGGAGGACAATTTCAGCATGTGAGGAGATTTGGAGTGCAGGAACTATCACTCAATGAAGAGTTTTCTGTCAGATAAAAAGTGATATTAAGAATAATGACTTTATTCAATAAGAATTTGTTACTGGTAGGGATATACTGAATCACTGCAAAAAAAAAAATGAATTGTATGAAATAATGAGAACGAGCATTATATTTCATGGAAATAATCCCCACCCCAAAATGGTGTATTCTGGAATAGGAATGCTAAGGTGGAATAAAAATTAAATTATGTGTTGATAAAAGCTTTGTGGCACACCTGTGCAAAGTTTGAGGTACATCGATAAGCTCTGAAACCATTGTTTAAAAAAATCACTGCTCTAGCATTTGGCAGTTTAAGGCAATTGACAATACTTAGGAACTTTTGGAATCCTTCTTACATTCTATCTCTCTGTATATTCAAGTGATCGCCAAGTCCCTACAGGTTGCCTTCCAAATCTATTTGCACTGATTCTGCATTATTGCTTATCTGGCTGATTGCAATGTATTCTAACCATTTTAGCTTACTCCAGTCAGAACTATTTTAATACCTCCTGTCCTGTGTTGACACATCCTCTATACAACCATTAAGGTTACTTCCAAAAATAAAATCATACTCTACTCCTATAAACTCTTATATTTTTATAACTCAAAAAATGTGGCTGTTGGCCGGGCGCTGTGGCTCATGCCTGTAATCCCAGCGCTTTGGGAGGCCCAGGCGTGCGGATCACGAGGTCAGGAGATCAAGACCATCCCGGCTAACATGGTGAAACCCCGTCTCTACTAAAAATACAAAAAATTAGCCGGGCGTGGTGGTGGGCGCCTGTAGTCCCAGCTACTCAGGAGGCTGAGGCAGGAGAATGGCGTGAACCCAGGAGGCGGAGCTTGCAGTGAGCCGAGCCGAGATAGCGCCCCTGCACTCCAGCCTGGGCAACAGAGCGAGACTCCATCTCAAAAAAAAAAAAAAAAAAAAAAAGTGACTGTTTCTGTGAAAGTCTTTGAAAACTTCATTCCTTTCACTCAAGAAATTAGAAAATATCATATAAATAGTCACTTCACACCATAAGCTGACAGTGAATATCTGTAACTATTCAGACTCCTTCTGAAGTCCCTGACCCCATTCTCAGTGTTTGGCTTATAAGACCCTCATAGATTTTAGTGCAACACCTCATTAGACTACTGTGTGCCAGAAATATTTGGTATAAAGAAATAGATGCTACAGGAGAGAAATGGTGAAATGAGAATCCAAAAATATATAAGTATGTTTTGTGCAGCACCTCAGGCTTTTGTAAAACCCAGAAGCCACTAAGAAGAAGCCCTAGCCCTTTATGTGATATAAGACAAATTTTAGTAACTTCATAAGTGACAATTTTATTTAAAACTTAGTCAATGCATAGTTTTACAAGAGACAAGAACCTTCTCCATTTTTTAACAAGAACTTTTTTAAATGTAAGCACTCTTGGAAAAGGAAATGAACTGTCTCGTACTACAAAACCAGATAGATTCACTGCAGAAAAACATAACTTCTAAGGTTCCTTTACAATATTCTGGGATTTCAGCTCATTTTGGAGAAGATTAGTTGGGGCAGGATACTCTTTATCTCTAAGCACACAATGACCTGAAATTCATGATTCCCTTAGGAGGCAGTTTGAAAACTAGATAAGCGTTGAATCCTTTCAGAGCCTCATGAGAATTCGTATTATTTTATTCTCACTGGGATTTTATGGTTTAATTAGTACTCCGTTAAAAGTCAAGTGAAAGAATTTGGTTTTCATTTCTTATTCTAAAATTCTTTAACTGAATGTTTCCTAACTTCTGTGAGATGGTTGTTTTTATTTGACTAAAAAGTTTATCCCAGTTTTAAGTTTGTCAAAGACTAAGACAATTAAAGAGATTTCTGTATTAAACTAGGCTTACTAAGGTATCATTTATATATAACAAAGTTCACCTTCAATTACAAAGTTCAATGAGCTTAGACAAATATATACTGTCTCATAACTACCATCGCAGATAAGATATCATAGCTCACTGCAGCCTGGAACATCTGGGCTCAAGGGATCCTCCTGCCTCAGCCTCCCAAGTAGGAGGGACTAAGATGCATGCCACTGTGTCCGGAATTGGTGGGTTCTTGGTCTCACTGACTTCAAGAATGAAGCCGCAGACCCTCGGGGTGAGTGTTACAGTTCTTAAAGGCAGCATGTCCGGAGTTTGTTCCTTCTGATGATCAGATGTGTTCGGAGTTTCTTCCTTCTGGTGGGGTTCATGGTTTCGCTGGCTCAGGAGTGAAGCTGCGGACCTTTGAGGTGAGTGTTACAGCTCTTAAGGCAGCGCGTCTGGAGTTGTTCGTTCCTCCTGGTGGGTTCGTGGTCTCGCTGGCTTCAGGAGTGAAGCTGCAGACCTTCGTGGTGAGTGTTACAGCTCATAAAGGCAGTGGGGACCCAAAGAGTGAGCAGCAGCAGGATTTACTGCAAGGAGCGAAAAACAAAACTTCCACAGTGTGGAAGGGGACCCCAGTGGGTTGCCACTGCTGGCTCTGGCAGCCTGCTTTTATTCTCTTATCTGGCCCCACCCACATCCTGCTGATTGGTCCACTTTAGAGAGAGCCGAGTGGTCTGTTTTGACAGAGTGCTGATTGATGCATTTGCAATCCCTGAGCTAGACACAAAGGTTCTCCACATCCCCACTAGATTAGCTAGATACAGAGTGTGACACAAAGGTTCTCCAAGTCCCCACCAGAGTACCTAGATACAGAGTGTCGATTGGTGCATTCACAAACCCTGAGCTAGACACAGGGTGCTGATTGGTGTGTTTACAAACCTTGAGCTAGATACAGAGTGCCGATTGGTGTATTTACAATCCCTTAGCTAGACATAAAGGTTCTCCATGTCCCCACCAGACTCAGGAGCCCAGCTGGCTCCACCCAGTGGATCCCGCACTGGGGCGCAGGTGGAACTGCGTGCCAGTCCCGTGCCCTGTGCCCGCACTCCTCAGCCCTTGGGTGGTCAATGGGACTGGGCGCTGTGCAGCAGGGGGTGGTGCTGGTTCGGGAGGCTCGGGCCCCACAGGAGCCCACAGAGAGGGGGTGCACAGGCATGGCAGGCTGCAGGTCCTGAGCCCTGTCCCGCAGGGAGGCAGCTAAGGCCCGGTGAGAAATTGAGCACAGTGTCGGTGGACTGGCACTGCTGGGGGACCCAGTACACCCTCTGCAGCCACTGGCCCGGGTGCTAAGCCCCTCATTGCCTGGGCCAGCAGGGCCGGCCGGCTGCTCCGAGTGTGGGGCCCGCCAAGCCTACACCCACCCGAAACTCCAGCTGGCCTGCAAGCGCCTCACACAGCCATGGTTCCCGCTCACGCCTCTCCCTCCACACCTCCCCGCAAGCTGAGGGAGCCGGCTCCAGCCTTGGCCAGCCCAGAAAGGGGCTCCCACAGTGCAGCGGCAGGCTGAAGGGCTTCTCAAGTGCCGCCAAAGTGGGAGCCCAGGCAGAGGAGGTGCTGAGAGCGAGCCAGGGCTGTGAGGACTGCCAGCACGCTGTCACGTCTCCACCACTGCACCTTGCTAATTTTTTTTTTTTTTGTCTAAACAAATCTTGCTTTGTTGCCCAGGCTGGTCTCAAACTCCCAGCTTCAAGTGATCCTCCACCTCAGTCTCCCAAACTACTGGGATTACAGGCCTGTGCCACCATACCTGGTCAAGATATAGATCATTTTAATCACCCTAGAAAACTCCTCATTATGCTTTGCAATTAATCTTCTCCCTCTATCCCCAGCCTCTGGCAATCTTGAACTGATTTTTGTCCCCTTTTTTACTTTTGCCTTTTTTAGAATATCCTATAATTGAAAACATACTATATGTTACTTTTTGTGTCTAATTTATTTAATTTTTGCATTAATGATTTTGAGATTCATACATGTCACTGCATTTCTCAGTACTTTTTAACTCTTTTTGAGAAGTACTCATTGTATGGGTATACCACAATCGAGTTACTTAGCAGATGATGGATATTTGAGTTGTTTTCAAGGCTAAACCATTTGCCAAAGCAACCATGTCATTTTGTATCCCCGTCACAATCCTGTTTCAGAACTTCAAAATCAGAATTATTGAGGTAAATATTATGAATCAGCATTTAAAAACAAAAATCAGAATGGAGTTCAAGATGGCTGAATAGAAACAGCTCTGGTCTGCAGCTCCCTGTGAGATCCACACAGAAGGAGGGTGATTTCTGCATTTCCAACTGAGGTACTCAGTTCATCTCACTGGGACTGGTTGGACACTGGGTGCGGCCCACACAGGGCAAGCCGAAGCAGGGTGGGATGTCGCCTCACTGGGAAAGCACAAGGGGTCAAGGAATTCTCTCTCCTACCCAAGGGAAGCCATGAGGGACTGTGCCTAAGAAACAGCGCACTTTGGCCCAGATACTGTGCTTTTTCCACAGTCTTTGCAACCTGCAGACCAGGAGATTCCCTCTGGTGCCTACACCAACAGGGCCCTGAGTTTCAAGCACAAAACTGGGTGGCTGTTTGGGCAGACACTGAGCTAGCTGCAGGATTTTTTTCCCCATACCCCATTAGTACCTGGAATGCCAGTGAGACAGAACCTTTCACTCCCCTGGAAAGCGGGTTGAAGCCAGGTTGCCAAGTGGTCTGGCTCTGTGGGTCCCACCCCCAGGGAACCCAGCAAGCTGAGATCCATTGACTTGAAATTTTCACTGCCAGCACAGCAGTCTGAGGTTGACCTGGGATGCTCAAGCTTGCTGAGGGGAGGGGTGTCCACCATTGCTGAGGCTTGAGTAGGAAGTTTTACCCTCACAGTGTAAATAAAGCCCCCAGTAAGGTTGAACTGGGCAGAGCCTGCCACAGCACAGCAAGGCCCCTGTGGCCAGAATGCTTCTCTAGATTCCTCCTCTCTTGGCAGGGCGTCTCTGAAAAAAAAGGCAGAAGCCCCAGTCAGGTGCTTATAGATAAAACCTCCATCTCCCTGGGACAGAGCCCCTGGGGGAAGGGGCGACTGTGGGCGCAGCTTCAGCAGACTTAAATGTCCCTGCCTGACAGCTCTGAAAAGAGCAGCGGTTCTCCCAGCACAGCATTCAAGCTCTGCTAAGGGTCAGAATGCCTCAAGTGGGTCCTGGAACCCCATGTATCCTGACTGGGAAACACCTCCCAGTAGGGGCCCACAGGAGAGAGGGGGTCCACATATAGGAGAGCTCTGTCTGGCATCTGGCAGGTGCCCCTCTGGGACGAAGCTTCCAGAAGAAGGAACAGGAAGCAATCTTTGTCGTTCTGCAGCCTCCGCTAGTGATGCCCAGGCAAAGAGGATCTGGAGTGGAGCTCTAGCAAACTCCAGCAGACCTGCAACAGAGGGGCCTGACTGTTAGAAGCAAAACTAACAAACAGAAAGGAAAGGAATCAATATCAAAAAAAGGATGTCCACTCAGAGACCCCATCCGAAGGTCACCACATCAAAGAACAAAGGTAGATAAATCCACAAAGATGGGGAGAAACCAGCACAAAAAGGCTGAGAATTCCAAAAAACAGAATACCTCTTCTCCTGCAAAGGATCACAACTCCTCACCAGCAAAGGAAAAAAACTAGATGGGGAATTAGTTTGACAAATTGACAGAAGCAGGCTTCAGAAGGTGGGTAATAACAAACTCCTCTGAGCTAAAGGAGCATGTTCTAACCCAATGCAAGGAAGCTAAAAACCTTGAAAAAAGGTTAGATAAATTGCTAACTAGAATAACCAGTTTAGAGAAGAACTTAAATGACCTGATGGAGCTGAAAAACAAAGCACAAAAACTTTGTGAAGCATACACAAATATCAATAGCCAAATCTATTAAGTAGAAGAAAGGATAGCAGAGATTGAAGATCAGCTTAATGAAATAAAATGAGAAGAAAAGTTTAGACAAAAAAGAATAAAAGGGAAGGAACAAAGCCTCCAAGGAATTTGAGACTATGTGAAAAGACCAAATCTAAGTTTGATTGATGAACCTGAAAGTGATGGGGAGAATGGAACCAAGATGGAAAACACTCTTCAGGATATTATCCAGGAGAACTTCCCCAACCTAGCAAGACAGGCAAACATTCAAATTCAGGAAATATGGAGAACACCACAAAGATACTCCTCGAGAAGAGCAACCCCAAGACACATAATCGTCAGATTGACCAAGGTTGAAATGAAGGAAAAAATGTTAAAAGCAACCAGAGGGAAAGGTCGGGTTACCCACAATGGGAAGCCCATCAGACTAACAGTGGATCTCTCTGCAGAAACCCTACAAGCCATAAGAGAGTTAGGGCCAATATTCAACATTCTTAAAGAAAAGAATTTTCAACCCAGAATTTCATATCCAGCTAAACTAAGTTTCATAAGCGAAGGAGAAATAAAATCCTTTACAGACAAGCAAATGCTGAGAGATTTTTGTCACCGCCAGGCCTGCCTTGCAAGAGCTCCTGAAGGGAGCACTAAACATGGAAAGGAACAACTGGTACCAGACACTGCAAAAAATACCAAATTGTAAAGGCCATCAACACTATGAAGAAACTGCATCAACTAACAGGCAAAATAACAAGCTAGCATCATAATGCCAGGATCAAATTCACATATAACAATATTAACCTTAAATGCAAACAGGCGAAATGCCCCAATTCAAAGACACAGACTGGCAAACTGGATAAAGAGTCAAGACCCATCAGTGTGTTGTATTCAGGACAACCATCTCACACGCAAAGACACACATAGGCTCAAAATGAAGGGATGGAGGAATATTTACCAAAGAAATGGAAAGCAAAAAAAAAAAAAAAAGCAGGGGTTATAATCACAGTCTCTGATAAAACAGACTTAAAACCAACAAAGATCAAAAAAGACAAAGAAGGACATTATGTAATGGTAAAGGGATCAATGCAACAAGAGGAGCTAACTATCCTAAATATATATGAACCCAATACAGGAGCACCCAGATTCATAAAGCAAGTTCTTAAAGACCTAAAAAGAGACTTAGACTCCTACACAATAATAGTGGGAGACTTTAAAACCCCAATGTCAATATTAGACAGATCAACAAGACAGAAAATTAACAAGGATATTCAGGACTTGAACTCAGCTCTGGAACAAGCAGACCTAATAGACATCTACAGAACTCTTCACCCCAAATCAACAGACTATACATTGTTCTCAGCACCTCATCGCACTTATTCTAAAATTGACCACCTAATTGGAAGTAAAACCATCCCCAGCAAATGCAAAAGAATGTAAATATAACAAACCATCCCTCAGACCACAGTGCAATCAAATTAGATCTCAGGATTAAGAAACTCACTCAAAACCACACAACTACATGGAAACTGCACAACTTGCTCCTGAATGAGTACTGGGTAAATAATGAAATTAAGGCAGAAATAAAGATGTTCTTTGAAACCAATGAAAACAAAGACACAGCGTACCAGAATCTCTGGGACACATTTAAAGCAGCGTTTAGAAGCAAACTTATGACACTAAATGCCCACAAGAGAAAACCTGAAAGATCTAAAATCGATACCCTAACATCACAATTTAAAGAACTAGAGAAGCAAGAGCAAACAAATTCAAAAGCTAGCAGAAGACAATAAATAACTAAGATCAGAGCAGAACTGAAGGTGATAGGGACACAAAAAACCCTTCAAAAAAATCAGTGAACCCAGAAACTGGTTTTTTGAAAAGATCAACAAAATAGATAGACCACTAGCCAGACTAATAAAGAAGAAAAGAGAGAAGAATCAAATACATGCAATAAAAAATGATAAAAGGCATATAACCACTGATCCCACAGAAATACAAACTACCATCAGAGAATACTATAAACACCTCTATGCAAATAAACTAGAAAATCTAGAAAAAGTGGATAAATTCCTGGACACATACACCCTCCCAAGTATAAACCAGGAAGAAGTTGAATCCCTGAATAGACCAGTAACAAGTCCTGAAATTGAGGCAGTAATTAATAGCCTACAAAACAAAAAAGTCAAGGACAAGAATGATTTACAGCCAAATTCAATCAGAGGTACAAAGAGGAGCTGGTACCATTCCTTCTGAAGTTATTCCAAACAATAGAAAAAGAGAGAATCCTCCCTAACTCATTTTATGAGGCCAACATCATCCTTATACCAAAACATGGCAGAGACACAACCAAAAAAGAAAATTTCAGGCCAATATCCCTGATGAACATTGATGCGAAAATCCTCAATAAAATACTGGCAAACTGAATGAAGTAGCACATCAAAAAGCTTATCTGCCATGATCAACTTGTCTTCATCCCTGGGATGCAAGGCTGGTTCAATATATACAAATCCATAAAAGTAATCCATCACATAAACAGAATCAATGACAAACACACATTATTACTTCAATAGATGCAGAAAAGTGTTCAATAAAATTCAACACCCCTTCATGCTAAAAACTCTCAATAAGCGAGGTATTGATGGAACTTATCTCAAAATAATAAGAGCTATTTGTGACAAACCCACAGCCAATATCATACTGAATGGGCAAAAACTGGAAGCATTCCCTTTGAAAACTGGCACAAGACAAGGATGCCCTCTCCCACTACTCCTATTCAGCATAGTGTTGGAAGTTCTGGCCAGGGAAATCAGGCACGAGAAAGAAATAAAGTGTATTCAAATAGGAAAAGAGGAAGTAAAATTGTCTCTGTTTGCAGATGACATGATTGTATATTAGAAAACCCCATCGTCTCAGCCGAAAATCTCTTTAAGCTGACAAGCAACTTCAGCAAAGTCTCAGGATACAAAATTAATGTGCAAAAATCACAAACATTCCTATACACCAATAATAGACAAACAGAGAGCCAAATCATGAGTGAATTTGTATTCACAATTGCTACAAAAGAATAAAATACCTAGGAATACAACTTACAGGGGATGTGAAGGACCTCTTCAAGGAGAACTACAAACCACTGCTCAAGGAAATAACAAAGGACATAAATAGAAAAACATTCCATGCTCATGGATAGGAAGAATTGATATCATGAAAATGGCCATACTGCCCAAAGTAATTTATAGATTCAATGCTATCCCCATCAAGCTACCACTGACTTTCTTAACAGAAATGGAAAAAACTACTTTAAAGTTCATATGGAACCAATAAAGAGTCCACATAGCTAAGACAATCCTAACCAAAAAGAACAAAGCTGGAGGCATCACACTACCTGACTTCAAACTATACTGCAAGTCCACAGTAACCAAAACCTCATGGTACTATTACCAAAACAGATATATAGATCAGTGGAACAGAACAGAGGCCTCAGAAATAACACCACACATCTGCAACCATCTGATCTTTGACAAATGTGATAGAAACAAGCAATGGTGAAAGGATTCCCTATTTAATAAATGGTGTTGGGAAAACTGGCTAGGCATATGTAGAAAACTGAAACTGGAGTCCTTCCTTACACCTTATACAAAAATTAACTCAAGATGGATTGAAGATTTAAATGTAAGACCTAGAATCATAACAATCCTAGAAGAAAACCTAGGCCATAGCATTCAGGACATAGGCATGGGCAAAGACTTCATGAGTAAAACACCAAAAGCAATGGCAACAAAAGCCAAAATTGACAAGTGGGATCTAATTAAACTAAGGAGCTTCTGCACAGCAAAAAACTAACATCAGAGTGAAGAGGCAACCTACAGAATGGGAGAAAATTTTGCAATCTATCCATCTGACAAAGGGCTAACAACCAGAATCTACAAAGAAATTAAACAAATTTACAGGATAAAAACACCCCCATCAAAAAGTGGGTGAAGGATATGAACAGACACTTCTCAAAAGAAGACATTTATGCAGCCACCAAACATGAAAAAAAGCTCATCATCACTGGTCATTAGAGAAATGCAAATCAAAACCACAATGAGATACCATCTCACGCCAGTTGGAATGGCAATCATTAAAAAGTCAGGAAACCACAGATGCTGGAGAGGATGTGGAGAAATAGGAACGCTTTTACACTGTTGGTGAGAGTGTAAATTAGTTCAACCATTGTGGAAGACAGTGTGGTGATTCCTCAAGTATCTAGAACCAGAAATACCATTTGACCCAGCGATCCCATTACTGGGTATATACCGAAAGGATTATAAATCATGCTACTATAAAGACACATGCACACGTATGTTTACTGCAGCACTATTCATAATAGCAAAGACTTGGAACCAACCCAAATGCCCATCAATGATAGACTGGATAAACAAAATGTGGCACATATACACTATGGAACACTGTGCAGCCATGAAAAAAGAATGATTTCATGTCCTTTGCAGGGACATCGATGAATCTGGAAACCATCATTCTCAGCAAACTAACACAGGAACAGAAAACCAAACACCACATGTTTTCACTTAAGTGGGAGTTGAACAATGGGAACACATGGACACAGGGAGAGGAACATTACACACTGGGGCCTGTCAGGGGGCGTGGGGGCTAGGGGAGGGATAGTATTAGGAGAAATACCTAATGTAGATGACGGGTTGATGGGTGCAGCAAACCACCATGGCACATGTATATCTATGTAACAAAACTGCACGTTCTGCACATGTACCCCAGAACTTAAAGTATGAAAAAAAAGAAAGAAAACAGAAAAAAAATAAGTTGACTTTTGTGCACATAAAAGTGTCAGATGCCAGGTCTCCTAACTCCAAATCTGATATTGTTTGTCTCAACTATAACTATCATAATAATTAATATGCACTGTAACAAATTATCACCAACTTGTTGGCTTAAAACATAAAATTGTATTTAGGAATTTTGCAGTTTAGAAGCCCAACACAGGTTTCCCTAGGCTAAAATTAAGGTGTTGACAGGTTTATCATCCTTCCTGGATGCTTTAAGAGTCTGTTTCTGTACCTTTTCCAGCTTCTAGATGCTGCCTATATTTCTTGGATCATAACTCTCTTCCCCAACTTTAACCCAGAAATCTTGCATCTCTCTGACTACTCCTTCATATTCATAGTTCCTTCTGACCACAGCTTGCAAAAGTTCTCTTCTTTTAAGAACTCATGTGATTAGATGGGGCCCACTTATATAATCCAAACTACTCTCCCTACTCTCCAGGTCTTTAACTTATTTCCATCCGCAAAATCCTTTTTGCCATACAAAGTATTAATAACATATTCACAGATTTCAGAGATTAGGATGTGGACATTTTGGGGGAACATTTTTCTACCTACTATAGACCACAAGCTTCTGATATATTAGAAATCATTGCCAGTTTTGCTTTCTTACTGAAAGTATAGATTTTGTTTCCATTTCATTTATTTAATAAAATTGGGAGTAAATTACCTAACCTCTTTGAATTTCTATTTTGGCCAGGCACAGTTGCTCATGCCTGTAATCCCAGCACTTTGGGAGGCAGAGGTGGGCAGATCACTTGAGGTCAGGAGTTTGAGACCACCCTGGCCAACATGGCAAAGGCTCTTCTCTACTAAAAATACAAAAATGATCCGGGTGTGGTGGCGTGTGCCTATAATCCCAGCTACTTGGGAGGCTGAGGCAGGATAACTGCTTGAACCTGGAGGCAGAGGTTGCAGTGAGCCGAGATCATCCCACGGCACTCCAGCCTGGGTGACAGAGTGAGACTCCATCTCAAGGAAAAAAAAAAAAAAGAATTTCTATTATATCTACAATGAATACATAAAAAAAGATGTTTTTAATCTCAAAACGTCGATGTCCATAAACATGAAACAATCTCAGAAACTTTGTATTTGCAAATATTAGGAATAAAAATGTTTGCATTATTGCTTACTCTTTATTTGTGGACTGGTGTCAGTAAAGAGGAAACACAATCAATCAACTGATCAGGCTTGGAGTCATGCAGTGAGGAGATAGCATATCTGCATCTGGTCCCATTACCTAAATGCAAATTGTCACTTATTTTAAGATATAGTATATTCCTAGTTAAGAAACACCGTATACATTTTATCCTTTTTCTCGAAGTATTCAGAGTGTTCATACATGTTTCCTAAACAATTTGCTGAACATGAGAAAATCTTTTTGTTAAGAAGATGCTTTAGAACATGAAATACCAAAATTGCTTGAATTAATTCCTCTTAATTTAAAAGATCTTGCCTTTATATTAATTTAGGAGTTTAATAAAAGCAAAAAATCTGGGGTTTGAATTTTAAAAATTCAGGTTTTAATCCTGGATCTATCATGTACTGAGAGACTTGAAATAAGCAGATAACCTCTTTAAACCTAGGTTTCCTCATCTGAAAAATGTAAATAATGATATCTCCTCCAAAGGATGTAATATGGGTCAAATGAGAACAAGAGTAAAAGAACATTGCTTGTCAAAACTAGAATCATCATCAGTATTATCATTATTTGTATAGTACCTACCTAATAATATTTTGGGATCAGAAAATGAAATATTATATATAAATCATTCAAGACTACAACCTGAAAATGTAAAACTGTCAATAAATGTCATCATCATTATCATTGCCAACATAGCTAAAAGGCTTAAGTTCCCAGTTCCACTTCAAATATTATCCAACAAATAAATAACAGACAATGTATATACAACCCACAATATAGAAATTTCACTGCTAGATATGAATCCTAGAGAAACTGCTGAATATCCACATAAGGAAACAAGAATGTTCATAGCAGCATTGTTTATAATTGTAAAAAGTTAAACATGGCATTTAAGGCCACCAGAAAAATGTGTAATTAATTTTTGGAGTAGTCATCCAGTGGACTATTGTATGGGATTGAAAATAAATTAATCAGAACTCCATGAACAAACATGAATAACTTAAAAGCATGCTATTGGGTAAAAACCAGTTGCAAAGATAAGTAGGTAGGCCAGGCATGGTGGCTTACCCCTGTAATCCCAGCACTTTGGGAGGACAAGGTGGGTGGATCACGAGGTCAGGAGTTCAAGACCAGCCTGGCCAAGATGGTGAAACACCGTCTCTACTAAAACTACAAAAATTAGCCGGGCATGGTGGCAGGTGCCTGTAATCCCAGCTACTCGGGAGGCTGAGGCAGGAGAATTGCTTGAACCTGGGTGGCAGAGATTGCAATGAGCCAAGATCATACCACTGCACTCCTGCACTCCAGCCTGGGCAACAGAGTAAGACTCCGTCCCCCCTCCCCCAAAAATGATACGTGGGTAATATATACAGCCATCACTCAGTATCTGTGATTGTATTGTACTTGATTTTGTTATTATTAATACCTTTTATTTATATGGCATTTACTTATTTGCAAATCACTAACCTGAGATGAGACTCTTAATTACAGAATTCAATCTAGAATTAAAAATGTAGATTTTATGTTTTCTAAGACTGCAATATCAGGTATATGGCAATCAATAAAATTGTATTTGGCCACAGGTAAGAATAATAATAAATAAAATGTTTAAATCTATAAGACAAATTGCAAAAAGTTGGCCATTGATTATTTTAAGGCTTGATGAAAAAAATAGATAAAAGACAATAATGAGATACACCTACACTTCTCCAGTAAAAATTATTTTGCCCAATCATGGATGCACATAAAAATCACACAGAGAGTTTTAAAAATACATATGCTTGGCACTCACCACACGCAAATTTAATTTAACCAGTCTGCAGTAGGAACCAGTCATTGGTCATTGTTAAAACTTCCCAGGTGATTCTAATATATGGTCAAGGTTGAGGCCCATAGCCCTAAAACTTAGAAAGTCCACACTACATGAGAGATAGTGCAAAACCAAAATGCTTGCCCCATGAATATGACTTGGCTCCTTAGAGAACAGATTGAAAAATCATCTGACTCCTCCATTGGCTTTATAGCAAGGGTTTGATATAAGTGCCAGAAAGAATTACAATACATTGCACATAGTGCTAAATAATAGATATTCACTGAAATCACTGAAATATATAAATACCTTAAAAGGTAATGGCATTTGTAACTTACATAGTAACCCTTGAAAACTATCAGTGAAGTACTAGAACACTGAGAGAAAAGATCTAATTTCAAAATGTGGAGAATAAACATTTGCTTTTTAATCTTGGAATGAAAATACTCCAGTGTCTCCCAGCAACCCTCTGTCTTTACCACAATTAGATGGATTTAAGTCAGTTTTTATTTCTACTTGAGTAGCATGAAATTTGGTTTACAGCTCTTTTTTCAACCCCTACATTCATAATTAAATGACTAAATCCCATCCACAGCATTACCCACAGAACAGGATTGGAGAAAGATTATCCATTAAAGAGAGAGGGCATTGCTATTATGGCTTTTGAAGACTATAACCATGCACTCTCTTAGGAATCCTATTATGGCTGAGCATTTATATTATTGGTATTGCAACTCAATTCATATATATCAAACTATAAACTCCATTTACAGTCAATCCATATTTCTAGGTTTTCTCTAATAACTTATTTATTTGTGTGTTTCACATTGGAAGAAGTTACGTGCTTCAGAATATCTTCTGTGCCAGTGACTGTGGAGATGGCTTTTGTAGCACAATAAGGCATCTTATTCCTATTAACTACAATCTAAACATTTGCTGTTTTACCTTTGATTTTAGTTAGAGCATCATAAAACCTTATCATGATGATACATGTGGTTTCAGATACTGTATCTACTTTTAGTTCAAATGAGCAATAATACTACAAGCAATTGTTTCTGCTGGTGACAAAAGCTGATCAGGATCAATCCCATAAATCAGGATAAACAGACACAATGTACAAGTAAGTTTCATACTTATTTCCTTTTATAATTAAAACAATTATATCAATAATGTGTATTGATGTCTTTAAATTCAGCTCTTGAAAAACATCGGTCATTTTCAGCAGACAATCACACGTGTCAGCCAACAATAGAGCTCAGTTAGCCATAAAATACATTTCTTTGACAGAATAGCTTGAAATGTTTCATGAGCCTTTTTTCCCTCTCCACCATGTTTTCCTAGTGCAAGATTTTTCCTTTTCGCATATTTAAATTCATTTCATTGACAACAGGCATTGCAAACTCAATGATTTCTCTGTGCCAAATGAATGTCTGTCAAAAGGCTCAGGTGAAATCTGTCTACTCCTGGGTGACCAAATTGATCCAGCTGCAGTAAATGATGAAACAGATCATTCATCTAAGTTTGGCCATGCCAAAAGGTTATTCCTTCCCACTTATCCACGGCTGCTAAAAAGTGGGCAACTGATTTTATCTTACAACCAGAGCTTAGGGTAGTTGAGTGTTTTCAGTACCTGTGAACATCAATGGCTTTGGACATAATTAATCGTGCTGAAATCACTTCATTATTTTAATGAGCTTTTCTCTTTCCTCTAGCTATGATAATAAGTACATGGGAAAGAATTTTTTCTCATTATTTCTGAAACTAAAGGAGAGCAAAGGGAGCGAAATGGAAACATGCAGAAAACCTGAAAAACGGAGACAGTTGTGCCTTCTGCTGCTGATTTCTCCACCTGCATCAACAAAGAAAAGTGTGATGAGAAGGAAGCTTTGTGGATGCTCAGCTGCCAGGGTCTTGAACGTGAAGCAAAACAATTTCATCTCAACCTCTTCAGAAGTCTTGTTTACCCTGAATATTTGAAAGCGTATTTTTTAAAAGCTGGGAAAGAGAAAAGAATACACGTACCTAAGTTAATAACTGGTAAAAATAAATGGACTTAGTGCTCTTCAAATCAACCCGCTTCACTGTTCTTCTCTCATAAAGGTATAGAATAATTCCCATTTATAAAGTGGAAGAATACAGCACATTCTTTGAGCATGTGAGCATTTATACTTTATATATATATATATATATGGGTAAACAGACACCATGTATAAACTATATGTGTATATATATGTGTATAACTATATATATATAATTGAGATAGCCCTGAGAAAGAACTTTATTGAGTGTAATTCTGAACTGTGGCTATATTAACCACAGTTCAGAATTACACTCTGAATTCAGAAGGTTCAGAAGATGAGTCAGAATTTAAGATTTTGTTCTCCTGAAATTATTCTCAAACTTTAGTGTCCATCAGATGTACTTGGATCACGATTGCTGGATCCCAGCCACAGAGTTTCTGATTCAGAAGGTCTGAAGTGGTCCCTGAGAATATTCACTTCTCACAAGTTTCCAGCTGTTGCTCGTGCTACCGGTCCAGGGACCACACTTTGAGGACCACTGCTTTAAAGTCACCATGTGGTACAGTAGCTATTGATTTTTTAATATAAGAAGTATCCAAGGCATAAGCCCTTCACCATGAAGAGATTCCCAAGAGAAAAGTACTGACTTTTAGTAAGTCTGAAATGTTAAACTGATACACTGTCTCATTTTCCACTATCCAAAATGAATTACTTGTCATTCAACAAATGAGTGCAGCCATTGTGGTAGGTGTCTTTCAAGGAGCTCTTACTCTTTTTCATTTTTTATTTTATTTTTTTTATTATACTTTAAGTTCTAGGGTGCATGTGCACAACATGCAGGTTTGTTACATATGTATACATGTGCCACGTTGGTGTGCTGCACCCATTAACTCATCAGTTACATTAGGTATATCTCCTATTGCCATCCCTCCCCCCTCCCCCAACCCCACAACAGGCCCTGGTGTGTGATGTTCCCCTTCCTGTGTCCAAATGTTCTCATTGTTCAATTCCCACCTATGAGTGAGAACATGCGGTGTTTGGTTTTTTGTCCTTGTGATAGTTTGCTGAGAATGATGGTTTCCAGCTTCATCCATGTCCCTACAAAGGACATGAACTCATCCTTTTTTATGGCTGCATAGCATTCCATGGTGTATATGTGCCACATTTTCTTAATCCAGTCTATCATTGATGGACATTTGGGTTGGTTCCAAGTCTTTGCTATTGTGAATAGTGCCACAATAAACATACGTGTGCATGTGTCTTTATAGCAGCATGATTTATAATCCTTTGGGTATATACCCAGTAATGGGATGGCTGGGTCAAATGGTATTTCTAGTTCTAGAAGGGATCTCTTACTCTTTTGCATTCCCTCTTACCAACCCTTACAGTGTTAGAGAAAACTACATGTACCATGGCTTCTTTGTATTACTGAAAAGTGGGATTTCATATCAATCAAAAACTGTAGAGTTTGTGTCATGCCTTTTAAACCTAGAAGAATCGTTATATATAAATAGTTTATCCAACTCCTTTTGCAATTCCTTCTTTACAGTGGCAGACAGTAGGGCCCATAGAAGCAGAATACATTCTCAAGGTCACACAGCTAGATAGTTGAAGTCAAAGACAGCATTAGAACCAAAATCTCTGACTTTCGTCCAATGCTCAGTTTCACTCACATATACACTCACTTACTTATTCATAGATTCTCTTACTCATGAAACAAATGGTATTACACATGAAATATGTACTAAAAATTGCTAGGGACTGGCCATGATAAAGAAGAAAAGAGTGAGACTAACATCTGCTTAGTCACTACTCTGTGCTAAGCACTGTGCCAAGGTAGAATACATAATATGGTTTCTCATTGAATCTTCATAGCCACCTTGAGAAATACTATCATTTCCATCTTGACTAGTGAAAAAACATATTGGTCGAACATAAAAATTTCAACCTCAAATTGAGTGCTCTGAATAAACACATGGTCCTTGTCCAAGAGAATCAAAACCCAAACAGACTTGAACACAAATAATTTCAATGAAGTGTCATAAGAATCCTAATGGAAATAGAACAAAGGAAGGAGTGGTAAGCTCTGCCTATGAAATAATATTAGCAAAGCTAACAGTAGTCACATATTATATTCTAGGAAATTAACTTATTCCAAACTCATTTGATTCTTATAATGACCCTGTGCAGAAAGTACTATTATTTCTACTTTACAAATGGAAAATAGAAAAGATTGTGTCTAGAACCACAAAGCAGATCTCTATTTTAAGGTAGATGTGTCCAATTCCAAAGCCCATGCCTTTCTCAGATGTTCTACTTTATATCCTACACATCACGGATGTTACATTAAGTTCTACCTTTCACTTTCCTGTCTTTTTGTTTTTTTTGGCACGGTTTCCTGCTAAAACTCCTCCAGTATGTGGATTGTTCTGCTTATCACCAGCACCAGCACATTATGGATAAACACCCCCCACCCTTCTCTAGGAGTGAATCCTATACCTCCAAAAAATTTGCTTCAGGGCCCTCTGATAGTGAAAGCTGAAAACTTGCTTGCACAGTAATACGAGAGTTGTTGCTGGCAAATTTTTACCCTACCTCAATGCTTCAGTTCGTTATCATAAGATATTTTTCTTTTTCTGACAATCATATCATTATGAGATTTACTCTTAATGGAGCAGACTAAGCAGAAAGAACATTATCTCCTTGGAGAACCACAGACAAAATAGTGTTCCAAAAGGATTATTTTGATAAAGAAATGTATTCAATCAGAAGATGAATATAGTCGATAAGCTCAGTATCTCTAAAGACTTTCCCAAACTTGCACTTTCAAAAAATAAGTAATACAAAGGACAGTGCTTTAGGAAACAAGTGGTACAGTAACTACATTCTGTTTTATTGGAGAAAGATAGGTTTCCTTCCCAGGGTAACAAGGTTCTTCACAGTTATCGGCCCCTTAGACTGATTAGATCTATTTAAAGCCATCATGGCCAGGAAGCATCTGTTGATTCCTTGGCGGAATGTGGAACTCTGGAGGCGAACAGCCCTGTGCACAGGGACAGCATGATCCTGGGCAGCTGAATGATGCCTGACTGCTGACTGCTTCCCTGTCACTTTGCTATTCTGACAATGCCATGGGGGACTCTGAGCTTGAAGAACCTCCAGAGACTGATAATGCAAGTGCTAATCGTTAGCATCTCCCAGAATTCTTGTAGTTCTCATCTCCTCCAGTTTTTCCGGCTGCTGTTTGTGTAATTGAAGAAAACAACACAGCCAAAGGGAGGCAATTTATCTTGTGAGCCTCCCTGTAGTACAGCAAACTAGCTGGGTTGCATAACAAAAATCCAGGCAAAGAAAATAATTGATCATCAGGGGCCTATGGGTGTGGTCTCTCCTGTTATATAATAGACCTCAATTGTAAGATTTTTTAAAAGTAGTTTTAAGAGGAATTAAATTTCTTTGGACTTTAAGGCAGTCTTGAAGAGGCGTCTTCCTGCCAGAAAAAGCAACCTCAGCAGAGAGACCTGCAGGAAGATCTGCATTTATTATTCAAAGCCCAATAAACATTGGGGAATGACATCTTAAGCCAAATAGTCTATCTTGTGCTCACTGGCTTTGAATCATTAAGTTGAAAGGGTACTGAAAGATTATTAGTGTAACATAACCAGTTACATGCAGAGTATAAAGTATAATACAAGCGTGCTGACAGCATCTTGATATTTAGTCTGCTATTATTTTCTTGCCTATCACAATAAACATATACTCGTAATACCGCAATCCAGAGAACAAAAGTCAAGTCATTTAACTGCCAGACTAAAGGACACCACAAATTTACAGGTCAGACATTCTTTTACAAAACTCTCTAGGTATTCAGTTAAAAATGCAAGTGATCTCAAAATATCTTTAGGGTTTTCAGTTCGTCTGGTAGCTTGCAGGGCCACTAAATATACAAAAGCAACAAGAAAAGACTGGGCCTAACATCTACTTAGCAATATTAACATTTTCAGCATCACCTGGAAAGGTGTTAGAAAGCTCAACCCTGAGCCCAGCCCCAAACTTACTGAATCAGAATCTGCATTCTAACCTGGGCATACACAATTTACATGGTGCTCTTAGTTAATTTCCACTAGTTAGCCTTCTAAAAACTTTACTTCTGTCAGCCATGCCAGAAGTAAGAATAATAATAAAAGTATACAAGTGTACATTAAGGATAAATGGGATCTGAAATATTATAGAAAGACATCACAAAATCTTTTTGGTCAGTTTAGAGGCTTATTTTTAAGTTTTTAATATGTATATAATTTTTAGCCCTGATTTATTTTTCTCTTTCAGCTTTACCTTCTGCATGTAGACTAAATTCTGGCACCATCATCCCAACTTGTCCTTTTTTGCATGGGGGCTGAGGAGCTGATGCTCACCTGGGGTACAATGGCTTCGTGGTTATTAAGCTTCCACTGATGGAGTTACACCTCACCCAAGCCACTTACTATAAGGTCTCACTTAGCAAATCTCCCTTTATCTGATATTACTTCAATTTACCCTCTTACTAGTACTTCCTTCCCTAATGTTTTATTGGGTCTGTCCTCCCCTGGGTGAAGGTGACCCCTGAGATGAGACTATATCAGTGTGATTAAGGTAATCATGCTAGACAATTAAATGACTGGAGAGGAAGCTAATCAAAAGTGGGCTCTTAATATGGTCCTCTGAAAGCAAATACGTTATCAAGGCCATAAAAGTGCTAAATATATTATCTCTATCCCCCATACACCTTGGTCAGAGTAAAAGATTGGAAACAGTAGGAAGTCTTTAAGGCTATTTTCAACTAATTGGTACTAACAACCATATGCATTTACAATCTTAACAATATCAAATAAAAGCTCAAAGCTAAGGTACTAAAGAATTCTTATGCAGCCCTTTATGGGAGTTGCTTTCTCATGAATTGCCAAAGAAAAGGGACCAAAAAATTAATAACCCAGAAAAAAAGTTAATTATAAACAAAGTCCTACTAATACAAATTTCAGTGGGGTATTTGGGTAAAAGGAGGCAGGCTGGGCTCTAAACAATATAAGTGAAACCAATGACTATGAGAATAAGGTGGAAGAAGCGGCAGGATACTGATGATAGGATCCAAAAGATGACAGTTCTTCCTATGAAACCAGTTTACTGATTAAAAGAAAAAAAATTCTGGCAAAATTCACAAGAAATGGCAAATTAGTGAATTGTTGCCCATGTTTTTATTTCTTTTTTTTTTTTCTGAGATGGAGTTTTGCTCTTGTTGCCCAGGCTGGAGTAGAGTGCTGCAATCTCAGCTCACTGCAACCTCTGTCTCCTGGAATCCAGCGACTCTCTTGCCTCAGCCTCCTGTGTAGCTAGGATTACAGGTGCCTACCACAATGCCCAGCTAATTTTTTGTATTTTTAGTGGAGACAAGGTTTCACCATGTTGGCCAGACTGATCTCAAACTCTTGAGCTCAGGTGATCCTCCTGCCTTGGCCTTCCCAAAGTGCTGGGATTACAGGCATGAGCCACTGCACCCAGCCCAATGTTCTTATTTGTAATGTAAGTGCATTATATCATGTATTTGTTTGTATTATTGAAACTCCCATATTGGAGAATATTCAAACCAAGATTTAAGTAAGCAAATGCATACTATGTGCTGTTTTATTGTTCAAGCCTTTAGAAACTGCAGATGAATGGCTGCAGTTGCCAGTTAAACAAGTTGATGATTAATTTTAGCTGTGCATACACTCAGATCTATGTTTGGAGTTGGAACATTTTATGTGTTGAGCATAATATCAACTTAGAACACTCTCTTTACCAGATATTCTGAAACAAAATACAATAACTTCTTAATCATAGCAAAATAGCTGTTTCTGTAGATTGCAGCTGATTTTCAAGAATTTATTTAACTTGTTGAAAAAAGGATTCTTACTTAAAAATAATTAAAGTTAGAGTTCACTGATCTTCTCAAATCTACTATTTTTTTCTAACACTTGGCAAGAAGGACCACTTCCTGGGATATCTGTTTCACGAAGAAAGGATTCAATCCCAAGATTTCAGATTCAGAAACCTCCCTGTTTGATTACAACCACCTGTTGCTTCTTGGTTCCTTGCTCATGTACTTCCATTTTGACCTTCCTCTAGCTTCATTCTGAATTCTCTATCCCTGGCTTCTCTATATCCCCTCAGATAGAAGTTTCATTGGCTTCCATATGTATACTGCAGCCCCCACCAATTATTTGCTCATTCCTAAAATCTTTCAGAGGTTTGTCCTAGTGCCAATCCTCAATCATGAGTAAGTCCTAGCACCTCCTTGACTAATTAGTGAAAAAGAGAGGTCTCCCAGTCAGTGCCCAGCACAATAATCTCTGGTTTATTTTTTTCTTTCCTCTCAGCCAGGTCCTCAGAATTATTAGGAATTAATTCATTTTCTTTACATTGATTTCTTTCATGCTTCTGATAGAAACTATCCCTATTATTCTCCCCTTTTCCCCTTGCTCTCCACAGTTTACCCCCTTTCTTCCATGATTGGTGCCAGGTCAGAGATAACCAAGTCCACACATGTTTGTGTCTTTCCACAATGTCAGACATTTATTGATGCTATTTCAAACACAAAAGCTAGGAGCTACATGGAGCTCCCAAGGAGGCAAATCCCCGCATTACTTCCAGATCACTCGGTAGTCACAGCCACAGGCATACAGGCTCAAGCCACTCTACAAGTCAGTCCATACTGCAAACCATGAAGAGGAGAGTAAATCAATATATGAATATTATAGATTAAACATTCCACCACAAACAAGGTAACATTTAACATCAAGAGAAAGCGGATAGGAAAAAGGGTTAATGATCCCAGTCCAAGGAGAGTAGTATACACAAAAGGAATCCCTTGGTCTGGGCCAGGCATTCTGAAAGTCATGCAAGGAACGGTCTTTGATGTGGGCAGAGCCTTTGCTGATAGATATTAAGTGGCTTAACACAAATCACAGCAAGACAGTGTCAGTTAAGATGACCATTTTGAGCTGAAGTCCCTCTTTTTATGGCCCCCAGGCCCCCTGGTGAGAGGTGTTAGTGGAAGAGTGTGCTTGTTTATGCCCTTATCTGCTAGGATGCAGTATTTATTTATTTATTTATTTATTTTTCTTTTTTTTTTTTTTTTTTTGAGACAGAGTCTCGCTCTGTCGCCCAGGCCAGAGTGCAGTGGCGTGATCTTGGCTCACTGCAAGCTCCACCTCCCAGGTTCACGCCATTCTCCTGTCTCAGCCTCCCCAGGAACTGGGACTACAGGTGCCTGCCACCACGCCCAGCTAATTTTTTTTTTTTTTTTTGTAGTAGAGACGGGGTTTCACCGTGTTAGCAAGGATGGTCTCCATCTCCTGACCTCGTGATCCGCCCACCTCAGCCTCCCAAATTGCTGGAATTACAGGCGTGAGCCACCACGCCTGACGCACAGTCTTTATTAAGCAAAGCATCTGGTCCCTGTTGGCAAAGTGCCTTAGGAAACGTAAGATAGAATCTATTTCTAAGACGAAGTTATTTATGTCAAACATGCTATATACACTTTCTAAGAAAACTCCATCTATTTCACATGAGCTCCTTTGACTTCTGGTCTACGTCTCTGGGAATCTTCCAGTATCCTCCTTGGTAAAGCAAATCCTTCTACTTATTTCTTGAGTCCCATGACCACAAGACTCCCTGGCACCCTCTTCTTTCCATTATTCTCATGCCTTCAAGTTGTTCCTTTGTATTGGTCTTCATTCTTTCTTTCCAAATATGATTGAATCTCCTGCCCTAAAAGGATGATACGGTTATCTTCCTGAAGACATAAATTTATTCTCCACCTGGAACAAATTCATTTTGCATCCTGTCTCACAAATAGTTCTCTCAGAAGAATCACATACACTTACCAGTCTATATGCACTTTTCATATGTCATTACTGCAACAGAATTAAAAAAAAATTAACCTACACATCTTAATTCCTTGAACTTAATTTACATTCAGTAGCAAAGAAGGATGTGATAGAACTCACTATAACTTGGACAAATCTCTGAAACAATAGGTTGATCACAAAGTCTAACCATATGCAGCTGCTCTAAAAGGAAAATGAAGCTACAAAGGCCCAGACCAAGGAGATACAGAGAAATCCAGAGAGTAGAAGTCAAGACAAGCCTGTAAGTGCTATTTCTTTAATTTCTTAGTGCTTAATTTATAGGAGGATCAACTGAAAAGTAAGATATTTTTTGATGAGTTTTTGAATATTTAATGCATAAATTTACTTAAATTTAACTAATATTTAACACATAAAATCCCACAAGTCTTTACAAAGAGTTCTGAAAAATAAAAATATTGAAATAGCCATTGGCTCGTTATCAACAATGGCAGATATGGAACCAATAAGATATAATGTTCTACTTATTTTTTATATTGGCATATTTTTTAACAGAGCAAATTAACTGAAGTTTGAGTAAAATAAAATTAAGCCTTTTCATTTCAAAAATGATTTCCTCAGCACATTTTGTCTAGCTTATATTGCTTATTAAAAGAAATACTAGAAAACCTAAAAAGAAATTTAAACATAAAGTAATATGTGATCTGCAAAAAGACGTTTCTTTGTTCAGATGATTTCTGACCAATAATAACATATGTTAGGAAGCTTTCACATTATGTGATAACACTTTACCCTGACATATTATAAAACAACCAAATCTCTCCTATTAGGCTTCAGCAAAATGTGGATGGAGAGTATATCCATGAGCCTTCTGTTCTTGAAACAATATGTAGAGCACCCTCACACACATTTTTTCTCATCTCATTCAGTACAGAATCACTCTTCAAGAATATGCCTCAGGCCGGGCGCGGTGGCTCACGCCTGTAATCCCAGCACTTTGGGAGGCCGAGGCAGGCGGATCACGAGGTCAGGAGATCGAGACCATCCTGGCTAACACGGTGAAACCCCGTCTCTACTAAAAATACAAAAAAAAATTAGCCGGGCGTGGTAGCGGGCGCCTGTAGTCCCAGCTACTCGGGAGGCTGAGGCAGGAGAATGGCGTGAACCCGGGAGGCGGAGCTTGCAGTGAGCCGAGATCGCGCCACTGCACTCCAGCCTGGGCGACAGAGCGAGACTCCGTCTCAAAAAAAAAAAAAAAAAAAAAAAAAAAAAAAAAAAGAATATGCCTCAGGTAGTTATTTGCTGTTTTAAAAGACAGAGTGATGTGGGTGTTCAGGTCTTTAGTTTTCACTCCAAGGACAACCACAGAATTAGCTCTTACACAACCTTCAGATATAAAAATTTTATGAAATTATAACAGGGACCCAAAGTTCTCACAGTGTCTTTTCTTACCCATCTGTCATCCTTCAGAAAGCTACTAAACATAATACCTTTCCACATTTCGGCTCTAAATATATTAATCTAAAATATTTTAAGCTCCGGGTGATCTATCCATGAAGCAAATGTGTAAACTCTTTATTTTTAAAAAATCAAACTGTTAGTTTTAAATGAGAATTACTGTGAAAAGTAAATTCAGTTGAAATGATTTTTCTTGCTCAGAGCACAAATATCGCAAGCACAAAGGTAAAATAAGGTGTAGAATTTGAGACTGAATGTTCAGAATTATTATCCTTGTTTTAGCAAAGTATATAGAGGCTCATTTTATTGCAAATACTGCCCATGTAAAAATATTTTTTTCTTAATTAGTGGGCTTCGAAATTCTTTAGTGGGCTTTATGTTGTTTAAAGCAGCAATACTGACTGCACATATGTTAAAATAGCTGCCAGATGATGGCTGTTCTAGGACACTCCCACAGTGTGTAGGAATAGGGTGGGAGAGAGAGAAGGACCAATGCAGAACTGATGGTCCCGATAGGAGCAGATGGTGGTGAATACTCAAAAAGCTTTTTAATACATACCATTCCTTATTCCAAGCAATTGTATGGGGACTTCCTGTATGCCAGAGTTTTCAAAGCTAATTGCCTTTGTATCTGCTGCCATAACTGTGTTTGACTAAGGGGAAAGCAGGGGGTGGGGGACAGAAGATAATATCATGTGAACTTTTTGGCACTCTACTACTTATTTTTCAACTATCAATTATGTAATTTCACAGTTCATAGATTTCAGAAGGTGCAGCAGGAATAGATCAGATGTCCTTTGGGGCTAGAGAGTGGAAAAAAAGAAAGAATGGAGAAGGGCAAAGATTGGAAATGGCTATGTTTAATTTTATTAGAAAACCATAAAATCAAACGCAGTATTGAGAAAAAGCTATCTTGATGAAAAATAAAGTTTATTCAAAGAAAAGGTAGGAGAGATTGAAGGTTGCTCCTGTAACTAGTTGAGAGTTTCAGAAGACATATTCTTCCTGTACATTTTCTGTGGGAAATGTTTCATTTCCATAGATCATCTTTAAAGCACTTTCTGTCCATCATTTTTACTTATAGAGCAACCATTCCATGCTGTTTGGGAACTACAAAGGATGGCAAACACACCATGTATTAATGTGTTTTCCAGAGAAACAAACCAATTGTTTGCGTTCTGCAGACTAGAGTAAGCTGGCAGGCTGGAGACCCAGGGAAGAGTTGATTGATGTTGCAGATTGAGTCTGAAGACCACCTGGAGGAAGACAGAATTCTCTCTTCCTTGGGGATCTCAGTAATTGTTCTCTTAAGATCTTCACCTGATTAGATAAGACCCACTCAAATTATGGAGGGTAATATGCTTTTACTCAATGTCTACAGATGTACATGTTTATCTTATTTTAAAAATACCTTTACAGCAATATCTAGACTGGTATTTAACTAAATATCTGGGTACCATAACATAAAGTTAACACATAAAATTAACCTTTACTCACCTTCCTCGATCAACTAAAAATGGAATAATCTCCAGAAAGATGCTCCTCAAGGACCCATCTCACATTCCTTTACATAAAAATGTCCGTCCACAGGGAAGATCTGTTTAGGAATATGAAACTTTGTTAACCCAGTTTCCTATGGACATTATTTAAATATTGTTTTATTTTTAAAAATAAAAATTCTGAAATATCAAAAAATTCATCAGTTTTTTTTCTCCTGATATTCAAAAATATCTTTCTCAACCCACTTCTCAGTTGTACATAATTGACTTAAAAGCAAAAAATATTGCTGTTTCATAAACTTTGGGGCTTCCAAAGACCTGGATAGCCTGAGGCTTAATGTTTTAGTTCTGGTTATCAAAAAATCATTACGATTGGTATAATGTGTGTGGAAGAGGTAGCGGGAAGAGAAGAAGAGACAGGCAGATTTCCTGGTTATTTCAATTCATGTCACTGACTGAAATGCCATTGGGTATAATACATTAAAATTTTCAATCTCTGCAAATTCTGAGTGAGAAAGAAATAAGGCTATGTACCTTTAACTAAGAATGTGTGAATAATAAATGTAAAAGTGCAATTTATTTTACGTGCTGCTTCATTGTTGACAAAATGTGTTATCTAGTTACAGTTTGCTCATTTGGCCTCACCAAGCTTTTTTTAGGCCATGCAGGGCAGCTACTGTTGGATCCCTGTTTCAGAATTGGCAGCTGAGGGTGAGAGCAATCATGAAACTTGCTTTTAGCCACTTAGCTGGTAAGCGGCAAAAACAGGATTTAAATCATGTTTCTCTCATTCTAAATTTAAAGAGACTTAAGGGCTGGTCAGCTGCATATTAAGCTCCAGGTATGTGCCTTGCTTTCTTCATCTATTGAATGGGAATAAAATAACACATCACAGAATTGCTTTGAAGACTACGTAAGGTAGAGCAGGAAAAGTGGTAAGTGCAGTTTTTGGCCAAAGAAAATATTCCATTCTTGCTATTCTTTGGAATTCTTAATTGGCAATAGCTACAACTTTGTCAATGAGCCACTCAACCCCAGCAGCTAAACAAGAGACTGCTTGTTCTGCACTATAGGGTTGCTCAACTGCAGGGATCCCCCATTGTGGAGAATACAATGTATTCAGTGTGAAAGGTGGCCCTTGGAGTTGAGCAGTCTCTGGTTATTATGGCAGTACAGAAGCAGCTGCCACTTTACTGTCAGTAGTCAAAATGTTGTTAAATGTAAGAATAGCAGCTTGGAAAAAAAAGAACTGGGCGAGAGATGGCCAATTGAAGCAACACCCACTGGGGCTGAGTACTTTAAGGTTTCTTGTGGCTGACAGCAAGGAGAGCTGCATGAGGCCAAATTTTGTAATGTTCTCTACCCCACCACACCCTAGTGATATGATGTCTTTCATGTGCCTCACTCTTATCTCTTTGTATAATTTTAGAGATGGAAGTTTATAAGCAAAATTAAATTTTTCATTACTTAAAATTTGTGGTTAAGTACAAAAATCAAATTAAACCTTCTTTTCTGACAAATTACTTTATAATCCCATATTTTAAAATGGAGGATAAATGAATGCACTTGGTATATAATGAAACTGAGAAATGTAGAACTTAATTAGAACGTACTTAGATTTATAAATCAGTGAAAAAACCCAGAATGAAATTCAATTTTTTAATTTATATTGTCTATTCAAAGAATCAACTGGCATCACTTACATTTCAGAAAGAACAGTAAATCAACCTAAATTTCTTTCTCAAACCCTAGATAATATAACTCTAGTATTCCAAAATTAAAATAGCATCTTAGATTAAAATATCAATATAACTGTCTTCAGAGGAATAAAATAAAATATTAAATCTAAAAGAACCTTGTTTATACTGACAGGCTCAGTGAAAAATATCAGTTTTTCTAAGCAATAAACCTATGAAAATCAAGCTACCAGACACAAATGCTTACGGGCAACATTGTCTGACGTTATGGTCCTAAACAAATATTGAAGACAGCAAGACAATACGTATTGAGCATGTAAGACAATGATTTACCATTCTAATTTTTTCTACTACCTTCTTTTAAACATATTTTTGAATAGCAAAACTTGAGGAAGACTGACTGCTGAGAAAGAGACCAGTCTTAATTTAGAATTTCCTGATTCACTGAGCAGCTAACAATTCTTGCTATTTCTCCATTTTTTTCGTGCAGCATCTTAAATGTGTTTAGCTTTGAGCATGGTTAATGGAAGGAAAAGATGTTCAGTTCTAGCTTCTGGCTTACAATGGGTTTTTTCAGATGCTACACTGTGAGACTAAGATTTACCTGCAAGTAATCTGGGTGATAATCCCAGAAGAGTGAAGAAGTGGGACATGGAAGGGAAAGAAGCCTAGGAAGCCAAAATAGGGTGCTTAATAAGCAAGCTACTCTTGTGGAACCTAGGTGAGGTACTTTTGATAGATGGTGAGAAATATGGCCAATGCTTTTACAATGGGAGGGGAGAGAGAGCTGGGGTATTTATGCACCAATTCCTGTTTGTCATTTGTGGGCTGCTGGTGGTTAGGGGTCTTGGTGGTTAACTCCCTGGCACTTCCAGTCTACCCTTCCTCAAGACCCTGTAGCCATAAAAAGCCTTTGGAGTAAAACCTGAAAGTATTTGCCTTCTCAAGGCATTGAGTGCCAAGGGGATATAGTTTGAAAACTCACAGTACCTGTTATCAGTTCTTAGTCCTAGACATAGACTGGATTCATAAATATCATGTGCCCATCAATCTTTGACACTTCTGGTGCACAGTCTCTATTCAATTTACCTAAGCAGTAGCCTGGGAAAGGAATTCTCAATTACCCTGATAGAATCATATGTCATGAGATATGCAGCACTAACATATGACTGGTAAGAGTTCAGATATCAAAATTTAAACATTTTAAAGTTTCAAACTTTTGTTTTTTTGAAACGGAGTCTCCCTCTACCACCCAGGCTGGGGTGCAGTGGCATGATCTCAGCTCACTGCAACCTCCGCCTCCCAGGTTCAAGCAATTATCTGCTTCAGCCTCCCAAGTAGCTGGAATTACAGGCACCCACCACCACGCTCGGCTAATTTTTGTTATTTTTAGTAGAGATGGGGTTTCACCATCTTGGTCAGGCTGGTCTTCAACTCCTGACCTCATGATCCACCAACCTCGGCCTCCGAAAGTGCTGGGATTACAAGCGTGAGCCACCGCGCCCAGCCCAACCTTTTCAATGCATTAAATAAAACCAAAGGTTATTCTTTGAAAATACTTGTTTTACTCCCTGGATTGATATTAAGTGAAACAGTGAGATTAGAATGAGAGCTTGTGTTCTGAAATGCTTATAAACAAGAGTCCATTTGTCCTATACCACAAACTATAGTGTCTTTTTTATGGAAAAACATTTATTTTGTAGTTTATGTATTAAAAGTGTTGAGAGTCACTGGTATAGTGTCTTTTTTATGGAAAAACATTTATTTTGTAGTTTATGTATTAAGTGTTGAGAGTCACTGGTAAAGGCAATAATTCATCTCATATACATTCTCTCTGAGTCACATACTTGCAAAGAAACTGTCATGCAAAAATCCACAAAGAGTTTGAGGCAAATTCTATTTTTGTGAAAAAGTTTAACTTTTATGAGAAATTTAGTTTGACATCAGATCAAGTACTTTTCAGAGGGCAGGCAATTATCAAGATTGCAAATAGCATTCAAAATGGGAAAAGATTACCATGTTATTACATGCTAGTTAAACTGGTCATAGAGAAGTATAGTGCATTATAATTTTTAGCCACTTGGAAGAACAAAGAAAAAATATATACACTTAATAATATTTAATAAAATTTCTCAAAGGAGAATTTGTTGAAATTTTTAAGATGTTCCAGAGATCCCATAAGAATGGACAGCATGTATTTTGGTGTTATTTGTGAAACAGAATCAGAGTAAAAATTGTTTGAGAGACCATCATTAGGAAAGATACTAAATATTAATTCAAAACTTTGAAAATTTAGTACTATGCTAATAAAATGAACTTGCCCTTACAGAGTTTAATTCATGTGAAGAAGTCTGAATATGCATATCATCAAAATTTAAATGATAGTAAAAGCATCAGACAACTGTGTATAATTATTTGGAAATGACAGATTGAGACAATAAGTGCTAGAAGTTCATAGGAGGGCCTTATCACTAGTGATGACTGTGGAAAAGATGAAGATTGAACTGCACCTGAAAAATTGGTAAAGCTTGGATAAGGTCAAACAATCATGAGGTTAAGGTCAAAAGGAAAAAAAAAACAGTAAGTATAAAGGCCTTAAAAAAGTACTACTTAGAACAGCATCTCACATAATGATTATTGATATAGTAGATATTTAATAACACAATATTCAATATCTCAATATTATTTTTAAGCATTTAACAATCATCAAAAGGACAGAGCTATGAGTTTGAGATCCATTTTAGAGATATAACGCATCTCTGCCTTCTGTTTAATATTTATATCAATCCTTCTCAAGCATCAGGCTGTAGGTCACCAATTAAAGGATTTAATGCTACCATATTTTGAAAAGTGTTTCTTAGAGACAGGAGGAAAAAATGTCCTTGTTAAAGACAACTGTAAATAATCTTTAACCTGCATTATTAAAGGCTTCATTTTCAAGTCAATCCAGATTGTGGTCCTCTGATAAAAATAGTGAATAAATTACATAGACAACAATAAAAACCTTGGCCCCTCTATCACTGATTTTGCCTTTTTAATAAGAAGCAATAGGCAATTTTTTTTTTATCTTTAGGGACATTAGGTAGCTATCTAGACAATATAAGTTGGGCAAAATTATCTCAAAAGGAATAATACCTAAATGTCATATATTCATTATTTTCTAGATGCCACACTGATAACGTCCCTGAAATCTTCCTTGATAACCTGAGTTACCTGACACCATAAATATAGCTAAAATTTAATGGAGTTCAAAAATTAGATACCAGGAACATTTTTTATGATATGCTGTATCTATATTCCCATTTATTATTTACAATTACCTTAGGTAATATTATTATATCTATTTTACAAATGAGGAAAAATAAACTATAAAAAGGCTAAGAAATTTTCCCAAGGTTTTAAAGGTAGTAAGATTTGAACCCAAGATATTTGAGAAACATGCCTGAATTTAGTTTTAATAATAGTAACTTTCTTTACTGTAACTAATTTTGTCTGCCTTTGTCCTGTCATTGATTAATCTGACAAAATTTTCAACAATAATCACATATATTACACCCAAAATGTATCACCTCTATCATAAAATGTTCACCATTTTTCTTCTCTTGTTCGGATTACCCTTCTGCTGCTGAGGTCTCTGGTACCTGTGAAGCCTCAAAAGGGCTCTTAACATGACGATTGCTGATACTGTTTATCATTATGATTAAATGTAAATGGGGCTGTTCTGTCTGAACATATTGTCATACTGTAACAAATTAGTGGAATGAGTGACACTGCTATGTAGCACCCAACACTGTACACTGGATGCCACTATATTCATGACTGGGTACTAAACCAGCTACTAGGACATGTTACTACAGGAGAAAATGATCCTAGTAATATTCGCTGCCAAGCACTTAAATCATGCTGTATTCTGTGACTAATTGAAGAAAATTCCTGTTTGTTATGTTATTCTTGTGTTGGCTCCAAAGCAATAAATTTTATGTAACTTAGTATGTCATAGGAATTTATATACAAATAGCACTTTTTTTTCACTTTATTTTAGGTTCAGGGGTACATATGCAGGTCTGTGATATAGGTAAATTATGTGTCATAGGGGTTTGGTATACAGATTGTTTTATCACCCAGGTAATAAGCATAGTATCTGATAGGCAGTTTTTTTATTCTCTCCATCCTCTTACCCTCCATCCTTTATGTGTCCCTTTATGTACCCACGTGTACTCACTGTTTAGCTCCCACTTGTAAGTGAGAACATGCAGTATCTGGTTTTCTGTTTCTACATTATTTCAGTTAGGAAAATGGCCTCCAGCTCCATTCATATTACTGCAAAGGACATGATCTCATTCTTTTTAATGACTGCATAGTATTTTATGGCATATATGTACCATATTTTATTTATCCAGTCTACCATTGAGGGGCATTTAGGTTGATTCCATGTCTTTGCTATTGTGAATAGTGCTGCAATGAACATACATGTGTATGTGTCTTTATGGTAGAATGATTTATCTTCCTTTGGGTATATGGCTGATAATGGAATTGCTGGGTCAAATGGTAGTTCTGTTTTATATTCTTTGAGAAATTCCCACATTGCTTTCCACAAGAGATGAACTAATTTACATTCTCACCGGCAGTGTGTAAGTGTTCCCTTTCCTCTGCAACCTCGCCAGGATCCGTTATTTCCTGACTTTTTTTTTTTTTTTTTTTTTTGAGAGGTAGTTTTGCTCTTGTTGTCCAGGTTGGAGTGCAGTAGCATGATCTCGGCTCACTACAACCTCCGCCTCTCTGGTTCAAGCAATTCTCTTGCCTCAGCCTCCCTAGTAGCTGGGATTACAGGCACCCGCCACCACACCCAGCTAATTTTTTGTATTTTTAGTAGAGATGGGTTTCACCACATTGGCCAGGCTGGTCTGAAACTCCTGACCTCAGGTGATCCGCCCACCTTGGCCTCCCAAAGTGCTGGGATTACAGGTGTGAGCCACCATGCCGGCCTTGCTGACTTTTTAGTAATAGCCATTCTGACTGGAGGTTATCACATTGTGGTTTTCATTTGCATTTCTCTAATGATTCGTAATGTTGACCATTTTTTCATAGGTTTCTTGGCCATGTGTATGTCATCTTTTGAAAAATATCAGTCCAAGGTGGGGATAGTGTGAGGAGAAATACTTAATGTAAATGACGAGTTGATGGGTGCAGCAAACCAACATGGCACATGTATACCTATGTAACAAACCTGCGCGTTGCACACATGTACCCTAGAACTTAAAGTATAATAATAATAATAATAAAAGAAAATCAACACAAAACAATAAAAAGAGCTGAGATCACGGCATTGCACTTCAGCCTGGGAGACAAGAGTGAAACTCCATCTCAAAAAAAAAAAAGAGAAAGATCTCCAAAAAAGAAATTCCCAGGCCAAAATGGCTTTACTGGAAAAGTAATAAAAACAACACAAAACAATAAAAAGAGTCTATTCATGGATTTAAGTAGGAGAGGTAAGGAGGTTGATACAAATAAAAACTCAGTAAGAACAAAAAAAAGAAAAATGTCTGTCCATGTCCTCTGCCCACTTTTCAATGAGGTTGTTTGTTTTTTCCTTGTTAATTTGTTATAGATTCTGGAAATTAGACCTCTGTCAGATGCAAAAGTTGCAAATATTATCTCTGATTCTGTAAGTTTTCTGTTTAGTCTGGGGATAGTTTATTTTGTGGAAAAATAGCAGTCTTTATGTGGGCCAGAACCAGAATCTACGTGTACTAGGCTGGAGGGAGTCAAATTGGTGTGACTGACACAGCACTGATTTCAAAATTGCCTCCTCTTGTTCAGAGACTTGAGCACATGACTTCTCAAGCATGAGTTTTTTCCTCACAGCCTTTTCAGTTCCCTTGCACCTGAAACTCCAGTTCTTGGCATTATATAGATCCCCAAATACATTGAAAAGTGTAGAAATTAGACAAGTCCAATGGAGAAAATATGCAACTATCTTATAATTCACCTGCATTTTTGAAATAGATATTTTCTAGGTATAAAATTCTAGATTGATGGGCTGTTGTTTTGTTTTTCACTTTGTTTTTTCTTTCCTTGTATTAAAAACACTGCTTCACTGTCATTAGGCTTGAATTGTTTCTAATGGAATGTCTTCAATTTCACTTGTCGTTGTTCCTCTGTAGGTACATCTTTTATTCTATGGCTGTTTTTAAAAAGGTTTTTTTAATATATATATATCATTGGTTTTAACCAATTTGATTATGATGTGTCTTGGTGTGTTTGGCATGAGACCTACTGAATTTCTTGGATCTATAGGTCTACAGTTTTCTTTAAATTTGGAAAATGCTCAGCCATTATTTCTTCAAATATTTTTTCTTCCTGCCTCACTTTGAAATTCCAATTTTATGCATATCAGGTCACTTAAGATTGTCTCACAGCTGTTTTTCTCTGCAGGCTTTATTCTGAATTGATTCTATTGCTATATCTTCAAGTTTACTAATCTTTTCTTCTGTAGGATCTCATCGCACCAGTATAATTTTTATCTCAGACACAGATTTTTTCATCTCTAGAAATTTGATGTGTGTATTTTTTGTATGTTTTCTGTCTTTCCTTAACAAACTCATGCTTTCTTCTAACTCCATGAACACATGTAATATAGTTATAATAACTTTTAATATCAGTGACTACTAATTCTATAATCTGTGTCATTTATAGACCTGTTTATTTTGACTAATTTTTTTCCTCATTATGAATCATGTTTTTCAGCTTCTTTGCATGCCTGATAATTTTCGGTTGGATATCCAACATCATGGATTTGGTCTTGATAATGATTTTTTGTATTCCTTTAATTCTAGAGCCTCATTGTGAGATTCAGTTAAGTTTCCTGAAAATAGTTGGAGACTTTTGATGCTTGCTTTGAAGTTTTGTTAGGCAGGACCAGGGTCACCCTTAAGGCAGAGCTAATTTTCCCCATTATTGCTGCAATGCCCTTAGGACTACTCCACTCTATTCCATGTATTATGGGATTTTTTTTTTTTTTTTACTTTGGCTAGTTGAGAACATAAAATATTTCCAGTCCTGTATGAGAACTGAATATTGTTCTATTTGTTTCTTTTTCTTGGTGCCCCACCCACTTCCACACACACACACACACACACACACACCCCATCAGATGCATGCCCTAATTAATACTCATTTGAAAACTTGAGGAGAACCCTCTGCTTGTCTCCAGAATTCATACTTTATGTAGCTGTTTCTTCCCACTATTATACCCTCCAAATTCTAGCCACTTTGGCCTTCCCGAATTCTTAGCTCTGTCTTCTCAATTCAGGAAGACTAATAGGCTCTCTTTGGGGTTTGCATACCTGTACTGGCACCCGAAAAATCTCCTCAAACATTAAGGGAGAGCAATTTTAAGGACCACTTTGTTTGTGTCCCTTTTCTCAGAGATTCTTGTCCTATGGTACTTGTTGCACAAAGTCTGTAAACCAATGTTTTCTTTTCTTTTCTTTCCTTTCCTTCTTTCTTTCTTCTTTTGTGCTCTCTCTCTTTCTTTTACTTTATTGCTTATTTTTTCCCTTTCTGCCTTGCTTTTCTTTTTCTTCTTCAGAATTTTAGTTACTTAATTCAAACAGATTAAGCCAGCCCTTATTACTCTATCTTAAATAAAAATAGAAAGACTGCTGGAGATACACATTTCCAGAGCTCTAATTCCAGGCATCTATCTACTAGTGGTAAGCATTACATGAACATTAACTGGTAGGGTTCAAAATTGTTATAAACCTTCTTAGAAGTCAAGTTATGAGCAGGAAACAAATAATTTGATAATATGAAGAGAACTTAATAAAGATGATTTAGTAAAGTATAAATATTGTTTATAAAAATCAACAATAAATGGTTCAGTACCTCATGACTAGTAGTAGCAGGGAAACTGTTGTCACTATACACCTGAAAGTTGAAGAATAAGGAGTACTTATAGAATACAGAAAATAACTGTCCCTGAGATTTCTCAATAGAGAAATGCAGCTGACCTAAACTTACCTAAAAAAAAAAAAAAAAAAGAATTAGGTAAATATAAATGCCCTGCTCACAATAATCCCACCTTCAAGATCTCCTGCCAGTACATTCTCTAGATACCAATCAGAAGCTAAAAGTTAAAGGAGTCATTTAATCTGTTCTAATTGTCAGTTTCCAGCTTAGAGAATAGAGACTTGAGCTGGAAGGACAAATAAAAAATATCCAGGACACTCCATCAAGATAAATTGGAATGATGATGTGTACATTATTACCAACTCTAGGAATTAATGGAGATGAGCTGAAGGGAATAGTCTGTCACATCAAATATAACTACAGTAAAAAATGGTGACCATGTTAGCAAGTCTAAATAAACAGTATCTTAATAAAGCATCCACAGCACAGATAATTATATACAAGGAAATTGGAATAGGCATTGTGTCTACTCACAACCAACTTAACTACTTAATCTTTTGTTTTAACAGTGATTTAGTAAGTAGTTGTTAATCTATCAGTTAGCAAATACTTAAATACTCAACATTATACCAAGTAGGATTATATAAAGAAGCAAAATGCATGGTTGGTGTCAAGGACTCTACAATATACTTGGGAGAATAAAATACACAAGCACCTAAATAATCAATTAATTATGCATACATGGCTGCTTGCAGCGGTTCATGCCTCTAATCCCAGCACTTAGGGAGGTTGAGGCAGGAGGATCGCTTTAGCCCAGGAGGTTGAGACCAGTCTGGGCAACATAGCAAGATTCTGTCTCTACAGAAAAAATATAGCCAGGCACAGAGAATCATGCCTGTAATCCTAGAGCTTTTGGAGGCTGAAGTGGGCGGATCACTTGAGCCCAGGAGTTGGAGACCAGCCTGGGCAACATGGCGACATCCCATCTCTACAAAAAATACAAAAAAATTAGCTGGCCATGGTGGCACATGCCTGTAGTCCAAGCTACCCGGGAGGCTGAGTTGGGAGGGTCCCTTGAGCCTGGGAGCAGAGGTTGCAGTGAGCTGTGATTGCACCACTGCACTTCAGCCTGGGCAACAGAGAGAGACTCCATCTAAAAAATGATAATAATCAATAAATAATATATAAAATAAATATCTGTGAAGGTCAAATTAGAATCTATTAAAAGCTGAATTCTTAGTTTCATAAGCTTCTGAGGCATCTGGAAAATTTGTTTTTTAATGATAGCTCTTCATACAGATTTCACAATGCAGTGGATTAGATCAGAATTTCCAAATTGGTACTGGCTGAACATTTCTGAAATAGCCCTTCATTTTGTAGATAGTGCCTGATATTTACATTATGTCTGATTGAAAAAGAGTTCCAATAGCTTCAGATCAACGTTGTGTTAATAAAGAGAAAGTTGGCTGGGGTGGTGGCTCACACCTGTAATCCCAGCAGTTTGGGAGGCCCAGGTAGGCAGATCACTTAAGGTCAGGAGTTTGAGACCAGCCTGGCTAACACAGCAAAACCCCGTCTCTACTAAAAATACAAAATTTGCTGAATGTGGTGATGTGAGCCTGTAGTCCCAGCTACTCGGGAGGTTGAGGCAGGAGAATCACTTGAACCCAGGAGGCAGAGGTTGCAGTGAGCCAAGATCATGCCACTGCACTCCAGCCTGGGTGACAGAGCCAGACTCATTAAATAAATAAATAAATAAAGAGAAAGTTAAATGACAATTTAGTAGCTCTGGGTTGATTCAGTCAAAGAACTCCTAAAGTATCTGAGAGAGAGCTTTATATCATTAATAAAACAATCTTTATTACATGTGATAGAGACATCTGTCTATCTATTGGAAGACAAAACAAGAAGAGGAGTATCAGAAGGTAGCTCTAGGTGGAAGCTGATCATTTACATCTCAATTGATTATACAAATTACATTACCACATTTATTGAATGACTGCATGGCTCTAAATCATGTATGTGAAAATCAGGTTTTAGTCTCTGCCAAGTAAATCAGAATAGCTACTTGATAAGGGAATAACATGCTTTATCAAAACAATATTCCCATTTGGCCTTTTGGGACCCCTTAATAAAAGAGCAAGTTTAAAACATAATTTTTAAATTTGATTTTAGATATTTTACCTCTGAATCATTTATTAAACTAAGATCCCTTTGGCCTTACTTTTCTGATTTGTAGTATCTATTTGTTTTTATATTAGAAGCATAATAAAAACTGATAGATTTAATATCCATTGACATTTTTCTATTTGTCTTATAATTTAGACTCTAGCAGCTGTTCATACGCACGTCACTAGTTAGTATTCATTGACATTAATGTTCTGGGAATAGCCAAGTAAGAGGACATTGTTGCTGAGTTGGGACCACAGGAGCACGCCACCACACCCGGCTAATTTTTAAATATTTTGTAAAGATGGGGATCTTGCTATGTTGCCCAGACTAGTCTCAAAATCCTGGCAACATAGATACGCCTGCCTTTGCCTCCCAAAATGCTGGGATTATAGGCATGAGCCACTGCACCTGGCCTTTACAGATACTTGATTTAAAAAGGGTTGAGCAATTTGTGAAATCTGTATTTTCTGTTTTGTAATATTAGAAAAAACATTTGAATTCTTCCCAGAACCAAATTATTTGGCTTTTCAGTTGCACGGAAGGTAAGTAGCTTGCTTATAGGCATAGAGAGTACCACTAAAAAATCAGGAAAAAAATTGTATTCCCTAGTGTAAGTTTATTACAGTTTGTTTTCTATTGTTTCCCTTTATTTTGGAAAATATAGAATAGATAAAACCTTCTCTTACAAATACCATCACTCAGAAATTCTTATAACAGACAAACTGAGTGACAAAGGAGGAATAAAGAACATATGCTACCATAATTCTTTAAAATTTCACCTAAAATTTCTTAGCTAAGAAGTTATTTAAAATGAAATAAGTGAGTCTTCATCATTTGAAAAATAAAATTAGATTCAAATATTTCCCAGAGGAAGTTGTTTCTTTACAAGATACCAGTAGTTCATTGGATCTGACTCAAGCAGATCAAAGTTTTTTTCCTAAATATTTTAATTTTTCCTGTTTATATTTTAAAATTAAAGAGCCCTTTTGTGGTGACAATCCACATTTTCTCTTCAATCCCTACTTTTTCATATAAAATTTTATCAGAAAAAGGTACAGAAGATGTATGAGTAGAGATAGTAAACTGAATTAAACCATACTTAATCTGTTTTCAATTACTGTAAGCCTCTTTAAAAGGTAATTATTAAATGTTAAGACCACATAAATTTTTTTAAAGAATTCATTTTATTCCATTTGATAAAAAGCTTTAAGGTTCACCAGAAACTCAAAGCCATATGTTTCATAAGATTAAAAGCAAGTGGTAAGTGTTTCTATATCACTATAAATGATCTGTTTCAGGGGGAAAAAGACGATAAAAAGGGAAAAAAAATACTACCAGCAATGAGCTTGAGTAATAGACTCTTAGAAAAAGAAAATCAGACTCTAGTTAAAACTATAAATTGGGATGCTGCATGATTCACTTTCTGTGCAACTACATATAAATTTGAACTGCTATTTATAAGTGGGTGGTTCCGTAGCGAGGCCATGTAATGTGCAAAGATATTTAAGAAATTTATCAGTGATATTAAGAAGTATTATATAATGTGCTGCAGAATACTATACATTGTACATGGTGACACTCTTAGAAATTGGACTTAGAACAATAATCTCTGTTCAAATGACACAGTGACTTTTTAAGAGAAAGGAGAGGACTGTGATAAACTCCATCAGTCTTAAGACCTCAGCCTCCACAGGGAGCTTATTATACACTGCTTTTAAAATTATGTGTATAATCTTGAAACAACAGCAGGAAAGAAAAGTAGCCAATGCTAAACAAAGTTTGAAATCTATACTAAATACATAAACAAGACAGATACCATTTATGAAAATCAGGAGATGGTGAGCTTTCAGCGTATTTCTCAATGGTGAGCCCAGCCAGCAAGAGAGCCAATCATAGCATGTCTCTTTCTTCCGAAAAACTCATCTAACTTCCCCCCTACAACCCTAGTTTACTTGAGACATCTCTCACCTAAACAAATTTTTAAGGATTTTATGTTGCATCAGTGATTGTTTTCACAGTGGCATCTCCCCAGTGAGTTATGAAAAAATGCAGGGAGAAAGATATGCTTAGAAGGTACAAAATGCCACAGCACACATGGCCATAGAAAGAACAAGCAGTTGAAGACTTTATGCAGACTTAAACTTCTTAATTCTGCATAATTCTTAATTTTGCATAATTTTATATCATTCTTAAATTAATTTTCAAATAAATGTGGATTAAGTGGTATTCTTCCTCCCACTAAATCTACATTTGTCTGAAAATTCACTAGAACTTAGGAGAGAAGCTTTTAATTTTTTTCCTCTTCTTTCTTAAGAGAGAAAGAAGATTAGGTTTATAGGCTATCTAGTATGATTGTTACACTTTTGATCCATCCCAAATAAAAAATCCAAAGGATGTGAACTATAATTCTACATATCTAAAATCAAGACTATCGAAAGAGAAAGAAAAATGAAAGACAGCTTGGAGATCTTAGCTGCTGAGAAAAGCATGGGATCTGAGCGAAATCAACTTAATAAAAGCTGAATGCAAATATTAGGCTATCTTCTGCATAATTTTCATGTTCAGGTTAATTTTCATGTTCAGGTGAAATTCTAATTTCTTAGACATTGAAATTCTTGTGAACTCAGTAGGACAGTGTTCCAGATGTCATCCTTTGGTGAGTCATTTAAATGCACTAAGCTAATGATAGCATTCTCCAGTGTTACCAAGAAAATAAGATATGTTACAAATTGTGGTAGAATTCCAGATGAAATTGCTGGGGGAATCTGCTATTGTATGAAATAAATTATTGAACCTTTTTGTTTTGTTTTGTTTTGTTTTGAATACCAGCCCTAAGGATGTGCATGTTTTGAAGGCAGGGACCTGGAGCCAAAGCCAATCTAAATCAGTGTGGACAGTGCAACTGGGACTTTGTAATTCAACAGGTTTTACTGCCTTCCACTCACATTGCAAAGTGAATAATGTAAATACCACAGGAATGAGCTTCCTTTTCCCTGGCTTTATATTTCAGCTTAGATGACATCATTTAGTGTACCTCTCTTGTCACACACTCATTCACTTCTTCCTAGAAGTACATTTTCTCTTTGGTAGGTTTAGAAACACACCCTGAGAATGTTCAACTCAACCTGTTCTCTTCCTTTTATTTTTTGAGAATCTGCCAGCACATGGGAAAAATGTTCTCTGGTATGCCCCAAGCTAAAGAAAATGTTTAGCAGAAAAGGCTCTCCTTCTGCCTGGGAAACCGATGAATTATCCATCACTGCCTTGGATAAGCCTGTTTATGTGTGTGGTTCAGTAATAGAAAGCACATATAAGACAGACACCATATGTCACCAGTAAATGATTAAAATATTAAGTTCATGTGACTCAAAAATAAATAACCTACGTGATAAGTGATCAATGATTCTGGTTTACTGTTGGAAAATAATATATATTAAATATATAGTTATTTGATATATAGTGTGAGGAGTTTTATTGAACACAGAGGAACCAAACAATTTTAACACAAGGAAAAAAAAGTTTACAGGAAATTACGTATAAACTAAATCATAAAAGATAATTTAAAGTATCCTGGTTGAGCAGTTTATATAGCATAGTACACTGGGGTGGTGGTGGAAAAGTGACAGAAGAGTCATCCCAGATATATCATGATAAAAAACATGGATACGAAATTTCAAGTACTCTTAGGAAAGCAAAAAATGGAGTTGAGAAGCAAAGTGTATGGGAGATAAAATACAAGATGATACTGTGCATGTAGGGATTGTAGCCTGGAGGAAATGAAAGCTCATCAAAGTTTTCTCATATGGGCAGGAATATAACCAAATCTATAGTTTAGATATATTATGATAAGTAGTGAGTATAAACTTAATTTTATGAGTTAAAAGTTTGAATATAGGTGCAAATTTGGCAGTTAAAGAGACTAGAGGCAGGTAGACAAGAGGCTCTTATAATCATCCATGCATGAGATAATAAGGGTTTAGAGATGGTGGAAGATAGTAAATGAGGAAAGAGGTTAAAGAGATATTTTAAGGGAAGAATCAACACAGCATTGATTTGATTATTATATAAAGGGGAAAAATAAAAGAACAGGATATAAATTAATTTTTGACAACAATAAAAATTATAATTATAACTATTATAATAGCTATTACTTATGTGGCATATGTGTGTAAAGCAATGTCTTATAGGCTTTGCACAAATTAATTTGCTTACTCCTCCAAATAACGTAGATACTATTATTAGCTCCATTTACAGATAGAGGAAGACACTGGAGCATAAAAAACGGTTATTTAACTAGTCGCTTGTCTAAAGTCAAAGACCTAGTAAGTGGCAGAGTTAAGATATCAGTACAAGTGATCTAGTTTCAGCGTCTACATTGGTAATTACAATAGTATGCTAGGCTTTAGTTAGTATTCCACTTGAATAATCTCTCATAGCATTTCAATCAGCACAATTCTAAACATCCTAAAATATGTGAAAAATCAATACAACTCCTAGTCATAAATACCATAAAATGTAATGGAAAAAAATTTGGTCATAATAGCAATAAACTTGAAAGATGTAAGAAGAAACCTAATTTTTTAAAAATGTAAAAAAAAAGGAAAATTATAAAGTTATTATAGTACTTTGGACTGCGATAACAAAATACCATAAGCTGGGTGGCTTAAACCAACAAAAATTTATTTCTCACAGTTCTGGAGGTTGAAAATCTGAGATCAGAGTGAAAGCAGGATCATGTTCTTGATTAGGGCCTCCTTCCTGATTTTATTCCTGGTGTAAAGACAGCCATGTTCTTGCTGTGTCTTCCTACAGTGGAAAGAGAGCTAGGTGGCTCTCTGGCCTCTTCTTATAATGGCATGAATCCCATTCATAAGGGCCAAACCTTCATGACATAATTATCTCCCAAAGGCTTTACCTCAAATAGTATCACACTGGAATTAGGATTTTAACATATGAATTGTGGCAATACACAAATACTCAGTCCTTCTCAAAAATGTTAATGGAAAATATAAAAGAGAAATGGAATAAGTGGAGATATACTGTTTATAAACAAAATATAATAAATTTAGTATTAAAATGTCATTTTACTCAAAATGAATCTATAAATTCCATTCAATGTCAATGAAAATCCTAGAAGAATTTTCCTTACTGACTTCAAAAGACTGATACTAAAATGTATATAGTTAGGTAGTAACATTAGGAATGCCAAAAAAATTCTAAAAAGTAAACTAAGGTGGGGAAATTACCCTACCAACCACCAAGGCTTATTATAAAACCATGAAATTAAAAGAGTGATGGTGAACTTTAAGTAAACCCAAGAATATTCTACACTTAATAACAGAAACATTTAAGATAATGGTGAGGGAGGGGAATAGAGAAAGTTTAAGAATTATAGATAACATTTATACTGGGTAAAGTTTACACCAAATAATTTTAATTTGGCTGGGCACGGTGGCTCACACCTGTAATCCCAGCATTTTGGGAGGCCGAGGCAGGTGGATCACCTGAGGTTGGGAGTTCGAGACCAGCCTGACCAACATGGAGAAACGCCATCTCTCCTAGAAATACAAAATTAGCCAGGCGTGGTGGCACATGCCTGTAATCCCAGCTACTTGGGAGGCTGAGGCAGGAGGATCACTTGAACCTGGGAGGCGGAGGTTGCAGTGAGCTGAGATTGCGCCATTGCACTACAGCCTGGGCAACAAGAGTGAAACTCTGTCTCAAAAAAACTAAAATAAAATAAATAAAATAATAATAATTTTAATTCTTTATTATTTGACGTGTATAGCCTTACAATAACACATTATATGTGCATATTTCATAACAAACTTTAACCTAATCAAAAATATTAAAAATAGAAAAATCCTGTATTGACACAGAAAGTGACAAATAGATCAACAGAAAAAAAATAAATCAAATAATATGGAAATCTGAAACATAGTATGATATTCAAATTATTTGATAAAGGCTTTTGATACAATTGGGTAACCACATAGAAAATAATATATTAAATGACTGAATATACAACAGACAAAATAAATTTCTGAGTAAAGACTTCAAAACTATTTAAATATAAGATATATCTGTATAATATTTTGTTCAGGTAGTATTTCTTAAACAAGATACAAAAAGCATTACCACAGGATAAATTATTATTAAATTTGACTAACTCAATTTTGTTTCATTTAGAGAAAAATAATAAACAAATAAAAGGACAATAATAAAATTGAAACAATCTTAAGAGAATTGTAGAAGAAAATAACTACAAAACAACAAGGAATTGTTATCCAGAAATTTTTTTAAAAACATACACACAAAAATAAAATGTCATAGACACTATTGCCTGAAAGAAACAGACTGGTTAACTCAGAAAAAAAAAAAAAAGCTAAAAATAGCAGAGAAACAAACAATGGGTAAACAAAGAAATTTTAAAAAAATAAAAAGAATAAAAATATCTGAATAAAAATGACAATGAACACACAATGTCCCCCAATTTATGATATAGAAATATGTGCCTACATTAAAAAAGGAGAAAGATCCAAAATAAACAACCTAATATTATATCTCAAAGAACCAGGAAAACAAGATCCAACTAACCCCAAAGTTAACAAAAGGAAAGAAATATTAAAGATTTCAGAGCAGAAATAGGTAAAATAGAAAGCAGAAAAACAATAGAAAAAATCCACAAACTAAGTTTATTTTTCCAAAAGGTCAACACAATTATAGCTAGACCAAAAAAAACAAAAACAAAAAAAACAAAAAAAAAAACACCAGAAAACTCAAATATAATAAAAAATAAAAGAGACATTGAAACTGATACCACAGAAATGGAAAGGATCATAACAGATGATTATAAACCAGTATGCATGAATAAACTGGACAATCTAGAAGAAATGAACAAATTCCTAAATACATACAACCTACTGAGAATGAATCCCAGAGAAATTAAAATCGGAACAGACTAATAATGAGTGGTAAGGAGGCTGAATCAGAAATAAAATGTCTCCCACCAAAGAAAAGCCAAGAACCAGATGGCTTCACTGATGAATTCTACCAAACATTTAAAGAAGAAATATTATCTTTTTTTCCCAAACTCTTCAAAAAATTTAAAAAAGATGAAGTACTTCCAAACATATCATACAAGGCCAGCATTACCTTAATAGCAAAACAAGGCAAGGACACTAAATGAAAAGAAAATTACAAGTCAATATCCCTCATGAACATAAATGCAAAAATCCTCAGCAAAAAAAAAAAACAAATTTAACAGTACATTTAAAAGGATCATTCACTATGATCAACTGAAATGTATCCCAGGGATATAAGAATTGTTCAGCATATGCAAATCTATAAATGTGGTACACATCATTAAAAGAATGAAGGACAAAAAAAACCATGTAATCATCTCAGTAGATGCAGAAAAAGCATTTGACAAAATTCATTATTTTTTCATGGTAAAAACTCTCAACAAATGATGTATAGAATGAATGTACCTCAATACCATAAAGATCAAGTATGACAAAACCACAGCTAACATTATACTCATCAGTAAAAAGTTGAAAGCTTTTCTTCTAAGATCCAGAACAAGACAAAGGTACACATTCTCACCATTCTATTTGGCACAGTACTAGAAGTCCTAGCCAGAGCAATTATGCAGGAGAAAGAAATAAAGCATCCAAATTGGAAAGAAAGAAGATAATTCAACCTTAGTTGTGATGACATGATTTTATATATAGAAAGCCCTAAAAGCAGTTTCAAAAAGCTGTTAGAAACAATAAACAAAATCAGTAAAATTACAGGATGCCAATTCAACATACAAAAATCAGTAGCATTTCTATACACTAAAAACACAGTATTAGAAAATAAAATCAAGAAAGCAATTCCACTTATAATAGCTACAAAAGATAATCAAATACTTAGGAATAAATTTCATCAAAGAGAATAAAGACCTGTACACTGAAAACTACAAACCATTGATGAAAGAAATTGGGGGAGACACAAATAAATGAAAAGATATCCCATGTTTATTGATTGGAAGAATTAATATTGTGAAAATGTTCATATTACTTGCTGTGGTTTGAATGACACATTCAGCATACATTGAAAAATTAATGCCAAATGCAATAGTGTAGACAAGTGGAGCCTAATGAGAGGAGATTAGCCATGAGGGCTCTTGTGAATGGATTAATGTCATTATCTTAGGAATGGGTTTAGTATTGCAGGAGTGGATTTTTTATAAAAGAATGAGTTCAGCCCCCTTTGGCTCTCTCCTCCTCTTTTTCCCCTTTCACCTTCTGCCATGGGATGACACTGTAAGTAGGCCTTCACCAGATGCTAGCTCCTCAATCTGGAACTTCCCAGCTTCCAGAACTGTGAGGAACTAAACTTCTGATATTGATAAATTACCCTGTTGGTAGTATTCTGTTATAGCAGCATAAAATGAACTAAGACACTATCCAAAGCAATCTACAAACTCAATGCAGCTGCTATCAAAATTCAAGTGACATTTTTCACAGAAATAGAAAACAATGCTAAAATTCATATGGAATCACAAAAGACCCTGAATAGCCAAAGCAATCTTCAGTAAAAAGAACAAAGCTGGAAGCATCATACTACCTTACTTCAAAATATACTTCAAAAATATAGTAAACCAAACAGCATGGTACTGGTATAAAAAATGAACACATAGAACAGTGGGACAAAATAGAGAGCCCAGAAATAAGTTCACATATTTACAGTCAATTGATTTTTTTTTTTTTAATGGAGAAAGGATCTCGCTTTGTTGCCCAGGCTAGAATGCAGTGGCACAATCACAGCTCTCTCTACCTCCTGGGCTCAAGCAATCTTCCAATCTCAGCCTCCTGAGTACCTGGGACCACAGGTGTACCTCCATACCCAGATAATAATTTTTATTTTTTGTGCAGGTGAGATCTCTCTATGTTGCCCAGGCTGATCTTGAACATCTAGGCCCAGGTGATGAATTGATTTTTTATGAAAGTGCCAAGAACACACACTGAGGAAAGCACAGTCCCCTTGATAAATGGTGTTGAGACAACTAAATATCCACATGCCAAAGAAGGAAATTAGACCCTTATCTTGTACTATATTAAAAAATCAAAATGTAAGACCTGAAATTGTAAAAATATTGGAAGAAAACATAGTGGAAAATATTCATGATGTGGGCTAGGCAATGATTTTTTGGATATAAATCCAAAAACAAAAACAAAAGGAACAATAGACAAATGGGAATTCATCAAACTACGAAGTTTCTACACAGCCAAGGAAACAATCAACAAAGTGAAGACACAACCCACAGAATGGGAGAACATATTTGCAAACCAAAAATCTGAAAAAGGGTTAATATCCAAAAGATACAATGAACTCAAGCCAATAGAAGAAGACAAATTAATTATATTAAAAATCAGTGGGCTGGGCATGATAGCTCATGTCTGTAAGCCCAACATTTTGGGAGGCTGCAGCAGGAGGATCACTTGAGCCCAGGAATTCGGGACTGGACTGGATAACATAGAGAGACCTCATCTGTATATAAATTTTTAAAATAAAATAAGTAAATAAATAGGCTTGTATCTGACTAGATATTTCCCAAACAAGACATAGAAATGGCCAACATATTTAAGAAAAAATACTTAAAATAATTAATCTTAAGAGAAATGTAAATTAAACCACCATGAGATATTACTTCATATCTGTTAGCATGGCTATTATCAAAAAGACAGAAGATAATAAGTGTTAGCCAGAATATGGGGAAAAACGAACCTTTGTACACTGTTGATAGAAATGTACGTTGGTGCAGCCATTATGAAAAACAGTATAGAGTTTCCTCAAAAATTAAAAATAAAACTACGATATGATTCATTTATTCCTCACTGGGTATATAAACTAAATTAAATCTGTATATCAAAGAAATATCTGTACTCCCATGTTCATTGCAGCATTATTCATGATAGCCAAAATATGGAAAAAAATTTAGGCTCCATCAACAGATGAATGGATTTCTAAAAACCTTGGCATATATGCACAATAGAATACTATTCAGACTTAAAAAACAAAGGAATCTTGTCCTCTGTGACAACATGGATGACCCTTGAAAACATTGTGTTGAATAAAATAAGCCAGGCCCCAAAAGATAAATGAAATGATTTCATTTGTATGAGAAATCTAAACAAGCTGGATTCATAGAAGTAGAGAGTAGAATAGTCTGGAGGATGGGGGATTAGAGAGATGTTAAAGTATATAAAATTTTAGTTACATCGGAATAAATTGACAATATCTATTGCACAACATGGTGACTATAGTTAATAGCAATGTATTGTATCCTTGTCAGTTGCTCAGAGAGTAGATTTTGTGTTCTCAACACACAAAAAAGATAAGTGTGTGAGATAATGTATATGTTAATTAGCTCAATTTAGCCATTCCATAATGTATTCATATTGCAAAAAACACATTGTACACAACAAATCAGTGCAATTTTTATTTGTCAATTAAAAAATAACATGAGAAAGTATGCCATAAATATCTATAACTCAAAAACTTCTTATAATACTAGCCCCTTTATCATCTCTCTAGATCAAGCCACCCTTTTTTTTTTGCAAAATAATAGCAGTAGCCTTTTAATTCATAAACCAGCTTCTATTTTTCTCTTCTTCAGTCTACTCTTAAAACTACATTTAATCTCATTAAATCAAGAATTAGATTACAACAAATCTGAAATAAGTGTTTATTTCATCTCAATTTGAGCCAATTCCATAGAATATAGGGTAATTATAAATCCAAGTTTGCCCACAAGACTACTGATTTACGTTTTTTGTCCTAATCCATATATTAAAAATGCTGCTTTTCATTATTTCAAATGTTCTATTAGATGATAAATGTATAGTTATTTGGTGAAATCCAATTACTGCTAATTTTCTCATCTTGTACCACTTTCTACCCCAACTATTCAGCATCAGCACCATTCCCTACATGTCCTTGCCTCAAAGATTTTTACTTGCATCTTCCATTTTCTCTGCCTGGAACCCAAACATCTCTTGTCTGCATCTCTCATTTCCTCAAGATTTTTGATAAAATTTCAACTTATAAGTGAAAGGTTGTTTTATTTATAGTAACACTCTTCTCCTCACACTTCCACGCAATACACTCCATTCTCTAACTCTGCTTTATTTTTCCATGACAGATTATACTACCTTTTGACATGTAAAATGTTTGCTTATTTTTTCTCTTTACTCATCCTACTAGAATAGAATTACATTGAGAGCAGGAATTTGTACTTGTTCATTCACCTCCATTGGTGCCTGTCACATAATACATACTGAATAGAAATATGTTTAATTAAAAAAAAGAGGCCAACTATATTGAAGAATATTATGCATGAATGATAAAATTTATGTAAAATATTAATACATAAGGAAATGGTACTATATGCTAGTCCACACACAGCAAACTTTTGATGATAGTTTTTGAGGAAGAAGAAAAAAAGAAAAATATGACTGGGAGTGGTGTCAATGGTCATTTCAGCCTTATGTGAAATACCTTTATTAACCTTTATTAACAAAAGATAGGGTAAGTATGAGCAGCTTGACAGTTTTAAACTCACAACAGTGGAAAAACTAATATTTTCTTATCATTCTTTGCACTTTTCTGTATTTTGATTTCTTGAAAATGTTATATGTATCAATTATTATCCCCTTATAAATTGAATAGCAGAGAATTGTGATTTTTTTCTCATTCACTAGTTAATCATTTATAAAGTCTTTGAGAAGATGCAAATTGATTTGAAGAAAATGTTTATTAAACCAACATACCCTTTTGGATATTGCATTTAGTGAAAAATATTGAAGCTAAAATCATAAACTAGAAGTAAACAAATAAGATTCCAGGGTGTTATTTTCTCTGTAATTGAAAAAGTACCTTTTATTTTAAATTACATTAGCAATTCTTACTAAATTGCTCTCCTAGTGTTTGCTCCTGGCATAGCTCTTGCTAGCTCCTTACTTTCACCCATGTCTCTCTAACCCTTATTCAATAAGTTCCTTCTGTCATTTTCCTGAGCATGAAAGGAAAATCATATATTACTGAAGTCATTTAACTTCCAAGTCTTTTCCTCATGAAGGCAATAAACGTAAGACTGTTCCACCGATCTCACAGAACTGACATTCTGTTTGTGAAAAGAATTTTATGAATTCTAAATCATTATATGCTCATTAGGTCTCATCATTATTCTCTAGGAAAATAACAATTCTCCTAAAATTTAGTGATAATTTTTATAGGGGAGAAGATGTGAAAGAAAATTAAAGATAAATACAGGGGTTAATAGAGACAGATTTTTCCATTGACCCTAAATTAGTAACTAGACTAGTAACGGGAAATCCTCAGCTGAAGCTCCTCTCCAGGTCTTTGACACAAACTTCTCTTTTATTCACTTTCTTTGGTAGTAATGTAAGATAAATATGTTTCAGGTGACTCACAGAAAGTAATATATTTTAAATGTTTGTTTTTAATAACAATAATAAGGTACTTAAAAGTTTCCATTGATGGGAACTTTACTTGAAAACAAATAATATAGAACCACAACTGGATACCATGTCATTGCCAATAAAAATAATTTCAGCAAACCTAGAAAAGGCAAGCAATTGTTTGGGATTTTTATCTTTTTATCTTTCTGATACTGAAGAATCTATAAAAATCAATCAAGCAACTCAAAAGAAATGAAAACTTTAAAGAAATTGTTTTTCAAGTATACACACAGAAATAATGAAAGATACCAAATTACATAGAAACATGTACATTGTAATCAGAAATACTTCAATTGGAGGCTACATTTTCAACAAATTACATTCTATGAAGAAAGGCTAAAATTATCACTAGATATGGTGATAATATCATTCTATCCAAAAAATAAAGTAGAATCTACTCTTTCAATGATTATTTTTTTCTTTTTATGATTTAGTTTCTTTCTAGAATAAAAAAATATTTTGAATAGAATGAAGCAGTGATATGAAACAGAATGATAGCACACTAGCAGAAAACTGATTTTTATGCATGAAAAGAAGATAGTCTGTGTAGTATTTTTGTCTTCATTTACAAACAATTCCACTCAAATAGCTGCATAGAATGACTACGATGTGCAAGACACATCATTACAAATAAAAGATTTCCTTGTCTTCAACTTTAAGATATCTTGTGACTAAAACTTTCCAAAATTAGAATCTATGTTTTCAACATTCAATAATTAGCTATAGTTATTCCAAAACTATTTCTAGAACTTGCCATATTGAAGCTTTAAGCATGTCTATTTGAACTTCATTGTCACCCAGTTTATGTCTTCAGTATATGGAGTGATTTATCATTTGATATTAGTGAAAAATAATTTTTTTGTTTTTATCACCTGGTTTATAAGGCATCTACTACAAGGGGCTTGAAGTGCAGAGATTTGTCAGTTTGTCATTACATCCAAGGTGCCTGTCATAGCACCAGATAGTAAGAAGGCACACTGAATTAATAAATGAACAAAGTAAATTCCAAACTTTTATTGAAGTATTTAAAATACTTGATAAATGGAAAGATAATCCTTTCCAAGTTAATTTAGAGATTCCATCTAATTGTAATCTACTTTCCCATGAGGTCTTTCTAGAATTTTCCAAAGATTCTAAAAGTTATACAAAAAGAAAATAATAATTGCCAAGACATTTTTAAAAAGGATGACTAGCGGCAGGGTGAGGTGGCTCATGCCTGTAATCCCAGCACTTTGGGAGGCTGAGGCAGGTGGATCACCTGAGGTCAGGAGTTTGAGATCAGCCTGGCCAATACGGTGAACCCAGTCTCTACTAAAAATATAAAAAAAATAGCCAGGCTTGGTGGTGCACTCCCGTAATCCCAGCTACTCAGGAGGCTGAGGCACGAGAATCGCTTGAACCCAGGAGGCGGAGATTGCAGTAAACCAAGATTGTGCCATTGCACTCCAGCTTGGGCTACAGAGCAAGACTCTGTCTCAAAACAACAACAACAACAACAAAAACAACAACAACAAAAACAAACAAAAAGCTTGACTAGTGGTGAGATATTTCTTCTATATTAAAAGCTAAATTTACAATTATCCAAAAAAGTTATGGTATATATATATTAATAGCATAGAATAATTAGCCTGATATATTAGAAATTATATATACAATAAAAGTAGCATCACTAGAGTAAAACAAAAGTTTGACTTTTAAATATATTGTACTGAAACAATTGGTTAACCACTTAGAAAAAATTAAATACTTTCTTCATACTTTATCTCAAAATAGATTTCAAGTGGACTAAACAAATGCAACAGATAGAAACATTAAAACCTGTAGGTAAATATTTGTTGAACTCTCAGAATGGACAGTAACTTTCGATTAATTTGTAAAGGAAGAAGGTCAACTGGTTTTAGTACATACAATTTTAACACATCTATATGTCAAACTAATTAATAAAATTAAAAACAAATGACAAAGGTGAGGAAGACAACTGTAACAACTATGAAAGTTAACATATCCTTAATAAATATTGAGATATAAAATTAATTTTAAAAATAACTTTTCCACACCCAGTTAATCTACAATGACCATGATCAAATCACTCTCAAATGGGAAGTGATGAAGGCAACTATAAAAAATATCCAACATCACTAGTGAAGAAATGTAAAATAAAATACCAGATATGATTTTCCACCTACTAAGTTTATAAACTTTTTTGCAAAATGATAATATTTCATTGTTCTGTGAAATCAGTGATACAGGCATTCTTATATCAGGCTAATGAAGAGACCACATTAACCTTACCCTTTGAGAAAGCACTTTTAACAGGGATAAGAGGACAGCGACATTTCTTTACGTATGTGTAGAGCTTATGAAACCGTGACATAATGTCATAGCTAAATATGCGCTGTCTGCAATCACAAAATAATTTCAAAACAAAACAATTTCTTCTATTTCTATAACATTTTTATGGAGTTATCTTAGACCAGATTAATATTTCTTCCTTTTTTTATTTTATTTTATTTTTTTTTAGACAGAGTCTTGCTCTGTCACCCAGGCTGGAGTGCAGTGTGCAGTGGCACAATCTCAGCTCACTGCAAGCTCCGCCTCCTGGATTCACGCCATTCTCCTGCCTCAGCCTCTGGAGTAGCTGGGACTACAGGTGCCCACCACCACGCCCGCCTAATTTTTTTGTTTTTTTTTATTAGAGACAGGGTTTCACTGTGTTAGCCAGGATGGCAGATTAATATTTCTTAAAATTCTCCTTTTTTTTCCACTACCTGATCCCTTACTCTGAAAGGGAAAGCTGCCCTCTCCAACACATCATGAAAGAACTCACTATACCAGCCCAGCAGTATGTCCCTCTACACTTTCTTGCTGCCACCCTCCAATTCTGCACCAACAAAATAAAAAAAAAAAAATTAATGGATCTGGCAAATCAGGACATTAGGGAGAAGAGAGTGAGTCAAGAGAATTAAAGGAATAGAACTAGAATTTTCTTTCATTAGTTGGGTAGATGAAAGACTTAGGAACACTCCTAAATTAATATTTTGTTCTATGACAGAAAGGAAGCAATCAATATACTCCACAATATTCTTGTACAAAGAAGGATCCACATGCAGCATTTAAAGTCTGTCACATGCATCCGTGTGAAGAGACCACCAAAAAGGCTTTGTGTGAGCAATAAAGCTGTTTATTTCACCTGAGTGCAGATGGGCTGAGTCCAAAATGAGAGTCAGTGAAGGGAGATAGGGGTGGAGCTGTTTTATAGGATTTGGGTAGGTAGTAGAAAATTACCATCAAAGGGGGTTGTTCTCTGGCAGACAGGGGTGGGGATCACAAGGTACTCAATGGGGGAGCTTCTGAGCCAGGAGAAGGAATTTCACAAGGTAATGTCATCAGTTAAGGCAGGAATTGGCCATTTTCACTTCTTTTGTGATTCTTCGCTTGCTTCAGGCCATCTGGATGTATATGTGCAGGTCACAGGGGATATGATGGCTTAGCTTGGGCTCAGAGGCCTGACAATGTCTATGTCTATCAGTAGGTTAGAGATTAAGTAAATTATAAATCGTTCGCACAGAAAATATTATACAGTGATTAAAACGTATGTATTTGAAGAATAATTAATTACATGAGAAAAATCTAAGTAGAAAAAAACCAGAATAGAAAATGTATTTCCAATATGACAATATTTTTACAGGGAGAAAACTAAAAGAGGTACACCAAAAATGTTGCTATCATATTCTAGGCTTTTTCTTCTGATTCCTTGTACATTATGTATTTTCTAATGCTCTGGAAGTAAATGTATTTTATTTTAATATTTTAAAGGTAAAATGAAAATATAGACAAATGATACTTTTGAATACTGGGTTTTATTTTCATCTCTGTATCCATACTGATATAAAAAAGGTGGCTAACTGACAGTCAATCCAAGTTACAAAGAAGTTAAAGCAGTAAATTTTCTTCCATTACATACAGTTAAGCATTAACATTCCTGTTGTTTTAATCTCTGCTATTAGTACAGCAGTGACAGGAAACAGCATAATCATGAATCTAAACTCAGGATGATGACTGACAATCTGTTGGTTAAAGAAACTAATTTACCTAGCATAAGTCTAAAGAGGGACCAAAGAACTAATTTATCTTTTGATATGGTCCCAATTCTAAATGAGAGGAGAAATGGCAATGCATTAGTCTATGTCTCTGATGTCACAGTTCTAATTTAACATATTACTGAGAAGATAAATCTTTGAATACGTCTTGCATAAATAACATATTGTTGTAAGTCCGTTAATAAACCATGAACAATTAGCCTGAGAACCTCTAGCACTCTTTTTTTTTTTTCATTTTATTCTTACAAAATATTAAGTATATGCAAATATTTAAAGAGTACATTTAGGGAATAAAAAAATAGTGATGCATGGATGCTGACTTTTAAAGTCTCTGTGTAACCTTCTCTATTTAGCTGTAAATACGTTCCTAAATTTTGTATTAATTATGTGCTTACTTTTCTTTCTTGATTTACTAGATGTTTGTATCTCTAAAATTATTCTGTTTAGTTCTGAATGTTTTGAACTTTATATAATGAAATGTACTGTATTTATCTTTCTGTAATTTTTTCCTTGACTTGATTTTATGCCCCAGAGAGACTTCTTTGTTCATATACTGATAAAATAAATACAATATTTCTTTTCATTGGGTAGATATTATTCCATTTTAAGAACACAGCACATGTAATGTATCTTTTTTATTATTATCTTTCCTATTATTGATGGATTTGATTGGCGGATCTGAGTAATTTATTTTTTCTCTTTTTTTTTTTTTTTTTTTGCTGTGACAAGCAATGTTGCTTTGACATCCTTTACATGCTTCATGGCACCCAGGAAAAATAGTTCCTAGCATATATATCTAGCATATATATCTAGAAGTGGAATTGTTGGGTCATAGGATAATTGATGTTTTCTAGAGGATTTTTACCTAAAAAATACTTGATTTATTTTATACATTGCTAGACTTTATTTGCTGACATTTTTAAATTTTGATTCTAGGTTCATATCTCAAGTTAGCCTGTATGTTATTTATCTGTAATGTTCTTCTTAGGTTTTGATATCAATATTATATTAATATTACAAAAATGATCAGAAAAGTAATTGCTGTTTTTTTCCTTAAAAAAGCATTAAGGTGATCATTATCTGTTCTTGAATATTTTGTGGATATATTTAATTAAACTACATGGACCTAAGGAGATTATAGTTTTAAAGTTTTAAACTAATGATTTACATTTTAATTATCTTAGGAATATTTTACCACCCAGGTACAATATTTAATTGTAATAGGATTAATTTTTATAGAATTATATAATTACTATTTATTATTATAGATTATTATAGTCTTTATGTTTCTTGAACACTTTAAGTTTTAAAATTATTGGAATTGATTTTTAATGGCAATGTATTTTTGTAAACTATTGTATCTCTAGTTACTTTAACATTTCATTCTTAACGTTTTTGTGCCTCTTTGCTATTCCCATGATCAAACTTTTCAGAGAATCACCAATACAGTAAAGGGTACCAATCATTTTTTGGTACCCTTTACTGTATTTATGTTTTATGTCTTACTATATTTTTGATTAATTTTCTTCCTTCTTCTATAACTTTTGGATTTACAACCAATATGGTTTGGCTGTGTCCCCATCCAAATCTCATCTTCTATTCCCACATGTTGTGGGAGGGACTTGATGGGAGATAACTGAATCTTAGGGGCAGCCTTTCCTGTGCTGTTCTTCTGATAGTAAGTCTCATGAGATTTGATGGTTTTAAAAATGGGAGTTTCCATGCACAAGCTACCTCTCTGCCTGCTGCCATCCACGTAAGATGTGACTTCCTCCTCCTTGCCTTCTGCCATGATTGTGAGGCTTCCCCAGCCACGTGGAACTGTAAGTCCAATTAAACCTCTTTTGTGAATTGCCTAGTCTCAGGTATGTCTTTATCAGCGGCATGAAAACAGACTACTACAGTAAATTGGTACCAGTGGAGCGAGGCACTGCCGGAAAGATACCCAAAAATGTGGAAGTGACTTTGGAACTAAGTAAAAGGCAGAGGTTTGAACAGTTTGGAGGGCTCAGAAGACAGGAAAATGTGGGAAAGTTTGGAACTTCCTAGAGACTTGTTGAATAGCTACCAAAAGCCTGATAATGATATGGACAATAAAGTCCAGGCTGAGGTGGTCTCAGATAGGGATGAGGAATTGTTGGGAACTGCAGCAAAGGTGACTCTTGTTATCTTTTAGCAAAGAGACTGGCAGCATTTTGCCCCTGCCCTAGAGATCTGTGGAAGTTTGAACTTGAAGAAAATGATTTAGGGTATCTGGAGGAAGAAATTTCTAAGCAACAAAGCATTCAAGGGGTGACTTCGGTGCTATTAAAGGCATTCAGTTTTATAAGAAAAGTAGAGCATAAAAAGTCAGAAAATTTGCACCCTGACAATGTGATAAGGAATAAAAAAACCATTTTCTGAGGAGAAATTCAAGCTGGCTGCAGATATTTGCATAAGTAATGAGGAGCCAAATGTTAATCCCAAATACAATGAGGAAAATGTCTCCAGGGCATCTCAGAGGTCTTCACAGCAGGCCCTCTCATTACAGGCCCAGCGGCCTAGGAGAAAATGGTTTTGTGGGCTGGGCCCAAGGTCTCCCTGCTGTGTGCAGTCTAGGGATTTGGGGCCCTGTGTCCCAGCCACTGTTGATTCAGAGGGTAGAAGTCTCAAGCCTTGGCAGCTTCCATGTGCTGTTGAGCCTGCAGATGCACAGAAGTCAAGAATTGAGGTTTGGGAACCTCTGCCTTGATTTCAGAAGATGTGTGGAAATGCCTGGATGCCTAGGCAAAGTTTGCTGCAGGGGTGGGACCCTCATGGAGAACCACTGCTAGGGCAGTGCAGAAGGGAAACGTGGGGTCAGAGCCCCACACAGAGTCCCTACTGGGGCACTGCCTAGTGGAGCTGTGAGAAGAAGGCCACCATCCTCCAGACCCCAGAATGGTAGACAGCTTGCACCATACACCTGGAAAAGCCAGACACTCAATGCCAGCCAGTGAAAGCAGCCAGGAAGAGGGCTATACCCTGCCAAGTCACGGGGTGGAGCTGCCCAGTGGACCATGGAAACCCACCTCTTGCATCAGTGTGAGATGTGAGACATGGAGTCAAAGGTGATCATTTTGGAGCTTTAAGAATTTGACTGCCCTTCTGGATTTGGACTTGCATGGCGCCTGCGGCCCCTTTGTTTTGGCCAATGTCTTCCATTTGGAATGGCTGTATTTATCCATTGCCTGTACCCCCAGTGAATCTAGGAAGTAACTAACTTGCTTTTGATCTTACAAGCTCATAGGTGGAAGGGACTTGCCTTTTCTCTGATGAGACTTTGGACTGTAGACTTTTGAGTTAATGCTGAAATGAGTTAAGACTTTGGGAGACAGTTGGGAAGGCATGATTTTTTGAAATGTGAAGACATAAATTTGGGAGGGGCTGGGGTGGAATGATATGGTTTGGCTCTGTCCTCACCCACATGTCATCTTGAATTCCCCCACGTGTTGTAGGAGGGACCAAGAGGGAGGTAACTGAATCATTGGGGCAGATCTTTCCCATGCTGTTCTGGGTAGTAAGTCTCACAAGATCTGATGGTTATTATAAGGGGGAGTTTTCCTGCACAAGCTCTCTCTTTGCCTGCCATCCATATAAGATGTGACTTGCTCCTCCTTGCCTCCTGCCATGATTGTGAGGCTTCCCCAGCTGCATGGAACTGTAAGTCCAATTAAACTTCTTTCTTCTGTAAATTGCCCAGTCTCAGGTATGTCTTTATTGGCAGTGTGAAAATGCACTTATACAACAACTTTGGTTTTTAACTTTTTAAATTGATACCTGCTTTATTCCTTTCCACCTTCTATTTTTCCTAATAGATATAACCAATGCTAATAACAATTTTTCCTTACTTGTACACAAATTTTGATACTATGCACTGTTTTGTTGTTGTTTACAGTTTATATTTTTTTCTTAATTTACATTTTAGGATTTTTTTCTTTGAACCATGAGTTATCTATTTTCTGATACATATGTGTGTGTATGTGTATATATATCCATATGCGTGTGTGTATATGTAATATATATATATATATCCAAATCTGTTAGTTGTATTGGTCAAATCTTCTACGTTTTTAAAATGTATTATCTGCTTAACCTATTAGTTATTAATAGAAGTGAATTAAAACTAATGCTGCATTTTTAAACTTATCTTTATAATTTCTGCCAGTATTTGCTTTAAATATTTTTGAACCTATATTATTAGGTGATTAAGTTTATTATTATTATTTTGGGGTGAAGTGAATACGAATATGGTCTAGAGGTATCTTTATGTTTTTTAATACTTACTGTTTTGCTTTAAAGTCTATTTTGCCACATATGTTTATGTCAGCTTTTCTTTGGTTAATATTTACTTTGTGTATCATTTTTGCTATTTTTCTACTTTCAGTTTTTCTGTAGTTGTGATTTAGACTAAATAGCATTGTAATATATTCTGACAGTCCTTGTGTACCAAATAAAGAATTTACTCATTTTATATCTGAAATAATATTCTAAGACTATTTTCTACCATTTTATTTTGGCACTTCAATTTCTTTCATCTTTTCTGTATTCTTTTTGCCCTTTTCTTTCATTTGAATTAATTATTTTCTTCTCCCATTTATATTTGTCTACTAGATTGAATGTTATGCAATCTGTTTTTAGTTTTTAATAATTTACTTATACATGTTAACATGAGTAAAGTCTAAAGCTCTAAATGTAAAAAATAATAAAGAATCACAAATTAGTTAACATGGGAACATCTAAATAAATGTTGACAGTAAAATAATAATTTATTTCAGGTTTTAAAATATACACATGTAATAAAATACACATATGTAATATGTAATAAAATACTGGAAAACAATAGCATACAAGTTGGGAAGATGGAATTATATGGAATTAGGTGTTCTGATTCTAACACATATATTATGAATTATGTATTATTTAAATATAAATTACATAACAGTATATAAGTCAAGATATCTCTGCGTAACCATCTACCCACAGTTAGTCAAATTCAAAGTTAAGGGCAAAATTCTCCACAAGACTGCCTTCACTTTAAATACTAGCCACAAGCTCAAAGATTCTCATGGCCACACTCACTTCTAACCAGTGGCTACAAAATAGGGATTCCAACAGCACTCTTAGTTTTAGTAATTCACTAGACCAATTCACAGAACTCAGCAAAGCTCCATACTTTTAATTACAGTTTTATTATAGAAAAAAGAATCAAGTTAGAACTAGTCTGAATAAAGATACATAAGGAGAAATCTGGAAGCGTTTCAAAAGTGAAACTACTATAGTCCTTGGGGACATGTTTGCCCTTCCAGCATTGAAGTATCATTATAAACAAAGAGGACTGTCAACCAGGAAGGTCATTTGAATTTTGGTCTATAACTTTTATTAGAGTTTCCTTACCTAGACATAATAGAATAATTGCCCATATGACTCAGGTTCAGCCTGCTAACTTGCCTGGAGATTGGGCTGATATTACATAACCTAAACTTCTAATCACATGGTTTGTCTTTCTGGCATGGCTAGACTTTATCCTAAGTCATCTCATTAACATAAACCATCTAGGGCTCACCATGGGTCACCTCATAAGCATAAGCTATCATTTGTGGTCTGAGAGGTCCAACATAAATAATAACGACACTCCTATCACCCAGGAAATTCCAAGAACTGAAGACAAAAGCCAGCCAAATTATTTATTATATACTAAGAGAATTTTTAAAAAATGTATAACTACTCAAAAAGAAGAGAAAACAACATAAATAAAAATATAACATTAATAAATTAAAAAGTAGAAGACAAAGGACACAAAATGAGAACATAGAAAAGGTAACACAAAAAGCAAAACTGCACTATGTTAGATTTGAACTTATATTTTCTAAATACTCAAATTGAGTGACAAAAAATGATATACCTAGACTTAAAAGAAAACTAACATGCAGTTTATAGGAGACATACATATAATGTAAGAATAGAGGAGAAATAAGAGTAAAAGAATAAAAAGAATTCTAACACTAATCAAAAGAATGTTTGTGTAGCTATATTAATATCAGGCAAACTTGTGTCATGGGGAGTTATTGTACAGACTATTTCATCACCAAGCTATTAAGCCTAGTGTCCATCAGTTATTTTTTCTGATCCTCTCCCACCTCCTGCCCTCTACCCTCTGATAGCCCCCAATGTGTGTTCTTCCCCTCTTTGTGTTCATGTATTCCATGGTGTATATGTACCACATTTTCTTAATCCAGCCTGTCATTGATGGACATTTAGGTTGCTTCCATGTCTTTGCTATGTGAATAGTGCTGCAGTGAACATACATGTGTATATGTCTTTAAGGTAGAATGATTTATATTCCTCTGGGTATATACCCAGTAATGGGATTGCTGGGTTGAATGGTAGTTCTGTTTTTAGGTGTTTGAGGAATCACCACACTGGCTTCCACATGGTTGAACTAATTTACACTGTCACCAAAAGTGTATAAGCATCACTTTTTCTCCAAAACAACACCAGCATCTGTTTTTGACTCCTTAATAATAGCCATTCTGACTAGTGTGAGATGGCATTTCATTGCAGTTTGCATTTCTCTAATGATCAATGATGTTGAGCTTTCTTTTATGATCATTTGCTGCATGTATGTCTTCTTTTGAAAAGTGTTCATGTCCTTTGTCCACTTTTTAAAAGGGTTAATTTTTTTTGTAAATGTGTTTGTTTCTTAAAGATGCTGAATATTAGACCTCTGTCAGATGCATAGTTTGCAAAAATTCTCTCCCATTCTCTAGGTTGTCTGTTCACTCTGTTGATAGTTTATTTTGCTGTGCAGAAGCTCCTTTGTTTAATTAGATCCTATTTGTCAATTTTTGTTTTGGTTGCAATCGCTTTTGGCATCTTCTTTGTGAAATATTTGCCCGTGCCTATGTCCTGAATGGTATTGCTAAGGTTGTCTTCCAGGGTTTTTATAAATTTTGGGTTTTACACTGAAGTATTTAATCTATCTTGAGTTAATTTTCATATATGGTGTAATGAAGGAGTCCAGTTTCAATCTTCTGCACATGGCTAGCCAGTTATCCCAGAACCATTTAATGAATAGGGAATCTTTTCCCCGCTGCTTGTTTTTGTCAAGTTTGTCAAAGATAAAATAGTCGTAGGTGTGCAGCCTTATTTCTGGGTTCTCTATTGTCTTCCATTGGTCTGTTTGTCTGTTTTCCTACCAGTACCATGCTGTTTGGGTTACTATAGCCCTGAAGTGTAGTTTAAAGTTGGGTAGCATAATGCCTACAGCTTTGTTCATTTTGCTTAGGATTGTCTTGGCTATTCAAACTCTTTTTTGGTTATATATGAATTTTAAAATAGTTTTTTTTCTAGTTCTGTGAAGAATGTGAATGGCAGTTTAGTAGGAATAGCATTGAATCTATAAATTTCTCTCAGCAGTATGGTCATTTTTAAGATGATGATTCTTCCTATCCATGAGCATGGAATGTTTTTCCATTTGTTTTTGTCATCTCTGATTTCTTTGAGCAGTGGTTTGTAGTTCTTGTAGGGGTAGTTCACCTTCCTGGTTAGCTGTAACCCTAGGTATTTTATTCCTTTTGTGGAATTATGAATGGGAGCTTGTTCCTGATTTGGCTTTAGGCTTGCCTGTTGTTGGTGCATAGGAATGCTAGTAATTTTTGTACATTGATTTTATACCTTGAGACTTTGCTAAAGTTGTTTATCAGGTAAAAAGCCTTGGGGCTGAAACTATGGGGTTTTCTAGATATAGGATCATGTCATCTGCAAACAGGGATAGTTTGACTTCCTCTCTTCCTATTTGTATGCTCTTTATTTCTTTCTCTTGCCTGACTATTCTGGCTAGGACTTTCAATACTATGTTGAATAGGAGTGGTGAGACAGAGCATTTGTGTTTTGTGCCATCTTTCAAGGGGAATGCTTCCAGCTTTTGCCCATTCAGTATGATGTTGGCTGTGGCTTTATCATAGACGGCTCTTATTATTTTAAGGTGTGTTCCTTCAGTATCTCGTTTATTGAGAGTTTTTTAACATGAAGGGATGTTGAATTTTAGTGAAAGCCTTTTCTGCATCTATTGAGATAGTTATGTGATTTTTGTCTTTAGTTCTATTTATGTGATGAATCACACTTATTGATTTGCATATGTTGACCTAACGTTGCATCTGAGGCATAAAGTGTACTTGATTGTGGTGGATAAACTTTTTGATGTGCTGCTGGATTCAGTTTGCCATTATTTTGCTAAGGATTTTTGCATCAGTGTTCATCAGGGATATTTGCCTGAAGTTTTCTCTTTTTTATTGTGTGTTACTTCCAATTATGTGATCGATTTCAGAGTATCATGTGGCAATGAGAAGAATATATACGCTGCTGTTTTGGGGTGGAGAGTTCTGTAGATATCAGGTCAATTTGACCCAGTGCTGAGTTCAGGTTCTGAATATTTTTGCTAATTCTCTGTCTTGATTATCTGTCTAATATTGTCAGTGGGGTGTTAAAGTCTCCCAATATAATTGTGTGGGAGTCTAAGTCTCTCTGAAGGTCTCTAAGAACTTGCTTTATGAATCTGGGTGCTTCTGTGTTGGGTGCATATATATTTAGGACAATTAGATCTTCTCATTGAATTGAACCCTTTACATTATGTAATGCCCTTCCTTGTCCTTTTTTTTAATCTTTGTTAATTTAAAGGCCATTTTGTCAGAAATTAGGATTGCCACCACTACTTTTTTTTCTGTTTTCCATTTGCTTGGTAGATTTTTCTCCAACCCTTTGTTTTGAGCCTATGTGTGTCATTACATGTGAGATGGGTCTTCTGAAGACAGCATAGCAATGGGTCTTGTTTCTTTATCCAGCTTGCCACTCTGTATCTTTTAATTGGAACATTTAGCCCATTTACATTTAAAGTTAGTATTGATATGTTTGGATTTGATCCTGTCCTCATGATGTTAACTGGTTATTTTACAGAGTTGTTTATATTGTTGCTTTATAGTGTCACTGGTCTGTGTATTTCAGTGTGTTTTTATAGTGACTGGTGATGATCTTTCCTTTCCATATTTACTGCTTCCTAATTAGGAGCTCTTGTAAGACAGGCCCGGTGATAACAAATTCCCTAAGCATTTACTTGTGTGAAAAGAATCTTATTTCTCCTTCACTTATGAAGCTTAGTTTGACTGATATGAAATTCTGTGTTGAAATTGCTTTTCTTTAAGAATGTTGAATATTGGCTCCCTCTGGAGCTCTTGGGCCTATCGAAGGTTGGAGAATCAGATGGGGAAGCAGGAAAAATAACTAATGGGTGTTGGCTTAATGCATGGATGATAAAATAATCTAAACAACAAACCCCTATGACACCAGTTTACTTATATAACAAACCTGCACATGTACCCCAGAACTTAAAATTAAAATGTAAAAAATTCACACACACACACACACACACACACACACACGAAAACCAAAAAGGGTCTCCATAGCTTCTATTAAAAAATATTACTTAAATAATTGATAACTCAGTTAAAAACTCAGGTACCAATCCAATGGTTCTCAAAGTGTTGTCCAATGACCCATGGGGTCTCTAAAACCCTTTTAGTGGCAAAAAAAAAAAACCAAAAAACTACTAAAAGTTTTGTTTTTCACTGCCATGTATTTATGAGGGGGAAAAAAGCTATTTTCATTTAAAAAATGTCCTTGCTGAGCAAAAAATTCCCATTAATTTCATTAAATCTTATCTGCTGAGCACACATTTTTAAATATTCTATTTTATAAAACATGAATTATGCATAAAAAATTTCTGCTCCAAACAAAAGTATGGTAATTTTCTAAAGAATAAACACTTGTGCTATTCTTTGGCTTGTGAGCTGAACAAAACATAAAGAACCATTTACTTGAAAAACTGACTGACAAAATATTGTTATTTAGACTTGAGTAGGTGACAGACATTGTTTATTTCAAAAACAAATTATATGAGTCTATTATTTTGAGGAAAACAACTGCCAGTATTTTTTGTGAATGGAAAACTTGTATCTACCACCATGATCTCGAATGCTTCTCAGTACTAAAAGGCTTTTATTATAAGTTTGGTGATGATATTAACAGATGTGATGAGGGATACTGTATAATGAAATGTATCAATATTTAGAAGATCTTCATATCGCTATTATTATCAAATTACCAATGTATAGTATTATAAAATCATGCATGGATAAAGATACATTTGAAGTGCAAAAGAGACCAATGAATTTTAACATAACTGAATAAAAGTTTTATGGATATGTTTTTAAATTCCACATTGTAACTAACTCTTATGGAACTACCACTTGTCAAATTGTAGAGTGCTTTAAAAGAAAGATTTTCTACAGTTATCTGAAAATGCTACTAAAGTACCTTTTCCTTCTTACACTACACATTCATATAAATTTAGATTTATTTTTCCCAACTTCATCTAAAACAGTAGAGCCCAACAGGTTTAATTCAGAGGCAGATGTGAGACTACTTAATCATTAAACCACACACTAAAGAGATTTGCAAAATTGTAAAGCAATGCCACTCTTCTCTCTAAATTCTTTTATGTTGGAAGATAGGGGACACTTTTTTATTAAAATATGCTATTTGTTTTGATATGTAATCATTTAATATTATTTTAAATAATTTAATACATATTTTTACATGTTTGAGTTTTAATTTCTAAGGTAGGTATTGATAGACATAACTCATGTAAACAAAAGTTCTTTGTGTTCTCAATAATTGTAAAGAGTTTAAAGAGGCCCCAAAAGTTCTCTGCTGTAGAACAACTTAACAAATAGTTAAAAAGTCTAGTCAAATTGACTTATTTAACAAAGTACCTAACCTAATACTACACATTCTTTAAAAGTATATACATTCAGAAAAATTAATGAAATGGTGGGTCATAAAGGAACTCTCAACAAATCTCAAGGTACAGAGTACCTTGAACTACAGAGTAGGTTCTTTGATCATGGGAGATTTAAACTAAAAATTCATTAGACAATAACCATCATATGTTTAGAAATTAGGAAATGTACTTTTCAATAATCTGTGAGTTAGAGGAGAAATCAAATGTTGCTTACAAATTATTTAGAACTAAATGGCAATGAAAACAGAGTATATCAAATCTTAGGAGATGCAGCTAAAGCCATAGTGACAGAGGAAATTATAGCCTTAATGCATATATTAGAAAAGAAGAAAAGCTAAAAATTGATGTTAAGCATTAATCTCCAAGTAAGATTAAAAAATAAGGGCAAATCAAAACCCTAACATTTTAGAATGGGAAAATTAATATGTTTTTAAAAATCAAAAACAAAATACACAAAGAACCACCTTTGCTCACAAAGCCAAAGGTAGTTTTTTAAGTGTAAAGTCTGTTGAGGCATAATTTGCATACAGTAAAAGCCACCCTTTTCGAGAAGCGAATTCCATAAATTCTGACAAATACATAGTTATATAACTAAGCACCTTATTCCCTTACCTCCCCACCCCCCCAAATTCCCTTATACGCCTTTATGGTCAGTTTCTTCCCCTTACCAGAGTCCATGACAATCACTCATTTGTTTCCTGTATCTATAACTATAAATGGAATCATACAATATGCAGACATTCGTGTTTAGCTTCTCAGCACAATGAATTTTAGATCCTTCCATGCTGCTGAATTTATCAATAATTTATTTTTATTGCTGAGTTGTATTCCACACTACAGGATGCACCATAGGTTGTTCATCTATTCAGTAGTAGTTAGATATATAATTGGTTCCGTATTTTGTTGGTTATGAATATAGCCAGGACTGACCTCACGGGCATGTGACCTGTGCAGTTGCAGGGTGCCTGCAATCTGAAGAGCCTTATGCCTGGTTTAATGCTCTGTTGTTGCCATCTTGAAATTCTTAATAATTTTATGTTTAAATTTGTGTTTTGTAAATGAAGTCTGATGAGACAACAGAGCATGCGGTAGAGCAGAAGAGATATGTGCAATGTGTATATCCACTGTCCTTGCTACCTGACTCATGTCCACAATGCCCCATAAGCACAGAATTCTGGTGGGCCTTGATGCTTCGGCATTCAGTGAAACTCAAAGCAAGTACAACTGTATGTCTACCACTGAAGCAGTGGTGCTGACTGTCCTGCCAAAACTGACATAAGAAATAGAAAACCTGAAAAATTTATTCTTAAAGAAATGTATAATAAAAATACTTTTCAGTGAAAATGTCAAGTGGCTGTATTGCTGAATTACTCTAAACAGTTAAACAGACATTAATTCCAATCTTGCACATACTCTTTCAGGAAAAAAAAAAAGTGGAAATACTGTCAAATTCCTTGTATTAGACCAGAATAACATTGACATCCAAACTTAACTATGACTTTTCAAGAAGGGAAAAACTGCATGCCAGTCTTACTCACGAACACAAATTTAGAGATCCTAAATAGCATTTAAAAACTGAATCCAGCAATATACAAAAGGAAACTTATGACCTGGTTAGCTTTATTTCAGTAATGTAAAGCTGGAACGTCAATTCAGTAATTAATCAATATAATTCACTATATAAGAAAATTATATAATCATTCCATTGATGCAAATAGAGCATTAATAAAATTTAAAATTAATGGAATAAAAATTCAGCAAATTAGGAATTGAAGAAAACTTTCTTAACCTAAAAACACTATCTACAAAAAAAAAGAAAAACACACATATTATACCTAATTGCGAAATGTTGAAAGAATTTCTTCTGAGATTAAAAATTAGAAATGGATTATTACCACAATTACCCTTTACAGTCAACATTGTATGGAGGTAAGAATATTGAATTAAAATAAAATTGTGAAGATTATAATCTATGAAGCAATCTGTCATTATTTGTAAGCTATGTAATTGTTCATGTAAGAAAATCCAGAAGAATACACATTATTAGAATAATTGAGTACAACATAGCTGCTGGATATTAAGTCAATATGGAAACATACTAAAAGTATAAAATTTAAACAACAGTATTTATGAGAACTTCAAAACGTATTTAATGCTAAATCTGTGAATGACATTAGCAAGAGGGCAGAATATAAATTCTCCAGATTGACTTGCTCACCACGAGAGGGCATGGGAAGCTGTTGATCAAAGAGTACAAAGTTTTGGATAGACAAGGGAAACAGGTTTTGAGATGTATTGCACAGGAAGGTGTCTGTAGTCAATAATAATGTATTGCACATTTCAAAATAACTAATGGAATAAATTTCAAATATCTCACCATAAAAAATGATAGGTAAGAGGGCTGATAAATATGTCAGTTAGCTTGATTTAATCATTCCACATTGTATACATACATCAAAATATCACAGTGTCCCCCATAAATGTATATTATCATGATTTTTAATAAAAAATATTAATAAAATAAAATACAAAAGTAGCTATTATTTCTTGACAAAAAATGCTAAACCTATGAAAATATTTTCAACAGGTTTACTCAGAATACTGTAAGTCCATTTTGAGATAACTAAAAGAAGACCTTAATAGAGTAATAAACTAAGTTCAAGGATCAGCAGGCTCAATATTATACTGACATTAATTCTCTATGGTATGTTTACTAGTTTTCTATTGCTAAGTAACACATTATGACAAACAACAGATTAAAACAATACCCATTTATTATCTCACAATCCTATAGGTTAGAAGTTTGGGCTGGGCTCAACTATGTTCTCTGTTCAGGATCTTTTGAGACCAAAATTAAATTGTCAGCTACACTCTGAGCTAAAACTCACACAGTTGTTGATATATTTTAGTTTCTTGATGTTATAGGACCAAGATCCCTGCTGGCTGCTGGCCATAGTTGCTCTCAGCTCCTACAAGATGATTCTTAGGTCCTAATAGTATGCTATTCTCACAGCATAGCAACTTGCTTCTTTAAATCCAGCATGTAATTTGCACTATGCTACAGTGAAGTCTTACTTAATGTAATGTAAACACATGTGTGACTATCCTATCGCATTGCTCATAGAACATAACTGAATCAAGGGAGAAACTGTAGCATAATATTCACAAGTCCTGCACATATTCAAGGGGAGAAAATTATACAAGGCATGTATATTAGGAGGTGGTAATCTTGGGAGCCATCACGGAGTCCAGAAGCAAAGACATCTGCTTACCAAAGCATACAACCCCAATATAAATCCTAAACGTTTCTGAATAAAACACAGGGCCAGGCACGGTGGCTTACGCCTGTAATCCCAGCCCTTTGGGAGGCTGAGGGGTGCGTACCACTTGAGGCCAGGAGATTGAGACCAGTCTGGCTAACATGGCAAAACCCGTCGCTACTAAAAAAAATAAAAAATAAAAAAAAAAAAAAAAAAAAAAAATTAGCCGGGCATGGTGGCACATGTCTGTAATCCCAGCTACTCAGGAGGCTGAGGTGAAAGAATTGCTTGAACCCAGGAGGTGGAGGTTGCAGTGCGCTTAGATCACACTGCTGCACTCCAGCCTGGGCGACAGAGCGAGACTCCATCTCAAAAAATAAAGAAAGAAAAACAGAATCTAAAGTTAAAATGGAAATATAAAAATTGTGAAAAAAGAGACAAAAATGGCAGGATTAATGTTACTAAACATCAAAACATATTATAAAGCAGAAATTTTTCCATAAAAGGGCACTCATTTACTGAAACAATAAGAAATTCACTAATGAAAGGGACATGAGCATCATCAAGACTCTCAGTGGCAGCTGCCATCTATTGGCCAGGACTCTGATAGGAGACAATATTACAGAACTAGGTTCCTAGATATCAAGGGTGAGGATGGAATAATAATAATAATAAAAAAAGCACGGTGCGAAAAAAAAAAAAAGGTGCAATTATTCTAATGACTGTTAAGGATGGAGTAAAATTCAAGAATACAGATATGACTTAAAAATGGAGTAGTTTAGCAAAAATAAATCGGAAGGAAAAGATGCGGGAAATTCTCAGCCTATGCATATTGCAAAGATTGAGAAAGCCTGTTTGGGAGAGAATACTAGGGTTCTGGCTAAATGGCCACTTGATAAGGTGAGCCAACATGTCAGCAAAAGCCAGGGGTCAGAGATTATCAGGGCTGTCTTTCCCAACACAGGCCCAAACTGCAAGGGCATGGAGGACAGAGAGGTCTCAAAGTATGGGGTCATGTCTTCAGTTCAAGCAGACTAGGATGCTACTGCCCAGTGCCACAGGGGTAAACACATTCTTTTCTGTCACTCTAAAGAAGTTGGATCAGAAGTGGTTCACATTCACAAGGTATAGGCAACTGTATGCAATTACGGTTTTATCCCAGGTATATTAACTCTTTCACTCTATGTTTAATATACTTTTAAAACGCTTAAACCATTGATTATTCCACATAATATCACATTGGTTCAATATGTTGATCCTTTATGATGATCAGGGTGGATGAACAAAAAATGGAAAGCATGCGGTGGGTCATTATAAGACATATGTTCTCCAGGCCGGGTGCAGTGGCTCACACCTGTAATCCCAGCACTTTGGGAGGCCGAGGTGGGCGGATCACGAGGTTAGGAGCCAGGACCAGGTTAGGAGCGAGGAGGTTAGCCAGGACCTTCCTGGCTAACACCGTGAAACCCCGTCTTTACTAAAAATACAAAAAGAAATTAGCCGGGCATGGTGGCGGGTGCCTGTAATCCCAGCTACTCCGGAGGCTGAGGCAGGAGAATGGCGTGAACCTGGGAGGCGGAGCTTGCAGTGAGCCGAGATCGCGCCACTGCACTCCAGCCTGGGCGATAGAGCAAGACTCTGTCTCAAAAAACAAAACAAAACAAACAAAAAACAAAAAACAAACAAGACATATGTTCTCCAGAGGATAAGAGATAAACCCAAAGAAGATTCAGGGTCCTACCATATCAGTGAAGGTTTGTCATAGTCCAGAAGTAACAGAATGCAGAGACATGCTTGCAAAAGTCGAGGAAACGTCATCGTGTCATTTACCTTCCACTAATTAAGAAGGAAGCACAACCCCTGGTTAGTTTCTTTGGGTTACAGAGACAAATACCATTTTGACCCATTTACCTACTGATGTGGAAGGCAGCAGGTTTGAGTGGGACCAGAGTAGGAAAGGACTATTCAGCAAGTCAAGATTATGACAAATGCCCCTCTTCTACTTGGGCCAAATAACACAATAGGTCCTGTGATAGGTATCTGTGATTGGCCAGGCATTGTGGCTCACACCTGTAATCCCAGCACTTTGGGAGGAGGAGGCAGGCAGATCACTGGAGGTCAGGAGTTTGAGACCAGCCTGGCCAACGTGGTGAAAGCCCTTCTGTACTAAAATATACAAAAATTAGCCAGGCATGGTGGCATGCACCTGTAGTCCCAGCTAGTCGGGAGGCTGAGGCAGGAGAATCGCTTGAACCAGGGACGTGGAGGTTGCAGTGAGCCAAGATTGCACCACTACACTCCAGCCTGGGCGCTAGAGTGAGACTTCATCTCAAAAAAAAAAAAAAAAGTACTGTGGTTGCAAATGACACTTTTGGACTTTATGACAAGCCCTAATAAGAGAATCTTAATGTCAGCCCTAGGTTTCTGGAGGAAGGTCCTGCTTTTGGTAGTGGAGAATACACCATTCAAATAAGGGCTGGCATGCTACTAACCCTGGTAGAGATGAAATATCTGGTCATGGGATATCAATTGACTATGAGTCCAGAGGGGTCCACCATGTGGTGAGTTCTATTAGATCTACCACCAAATCATAAATTTGGGTAAGCTTGGCCACAACCCACTGTAAAACGGAAAAGATACATTCAGGATCAAGAAGGCACAGAGAACACGAGTAAGCTACATCATGAAATGGCCCATTCACCTCCAACTCACTCACCTTTGGGCCACCCATGCCTCTCTCTCAACTCAAAATATAGCCACATGTGGGGTGCCTAAAGAGTTTCTGTTTTTACTTAGATTTGGCTTCTAAGTAGCCTTTACTTCCTGTAAACTCATCAATGTAGTTTAAAGTATGTATTTCATGTTTTATGTATTATTTTATTCATATTTATTGAGACAGTCAGTAAGGGAATGTTCTCTGACACACTGCTAAAAGTGGAATACCGTTATCTCTCTATAATGCTAAATATAAACAATTAGATTATTAGATTACTATATCATGATAATCTAACATGACTGACAAACCAGCGTTTTATGTACTGCTTAATCTATTTTCTTTTCAGTTATGCCTTTTGGCCTGCAGCACTGACAATCTTGAAAGCTGAATTAAAAGATCTGGAAAGGGAATAATGATATATATGACAAAAGAGAGGGAGAACACTTAGATTAGTTTGTTCTTATTTCAGGGCTCCATAATTCAACAAAACAATCCGTCAGTATTTGGATAATTCAATCTTTCAAATTAATTTTTGCAAACATAGTTGAAATGTGCTATTAAACATATTCATCTTTTGCTTTTATTTCTACCTGAAATATGGAAAAGCCATGGCACAATTTTTTGTTTGTTTTTGAGACAGAATCTCACTCTGTCGCCCAGGTTCAAGTGCAATGGCTCTATCTCAGCTCACTGTAACCTCCTCATCCCTGGTTCAAGTGATTCTCCTGACTCAGCCTCCCAAGTAGCTGGGACTACAGGTGTGTGCCACCACGCCCACTAATTTTTGTATTTTTAGTAGAGACAGGGTTTCACCATGTTGGCTAGGATGGTCTCCATCTCTTGACCTTGTTATCCACCTGCCTCGGCCTCCCAAAGTGCTGGGATTACAGGCGTGACCCACTGGTCCCAGCCAGCACAATTTTAAAACATGGAATAGGCATTTACATTTTAAAATTCTATCTGGAAAAATAATGCATTATTCGATATATTAAAATATGTGTATATATATGTACATATTTTTCCATATTTCTATATATTTTATAAGCAAAAAAATGTGAGAATTCACCTACTTATTTTGAAATTTCTGAGAAAAGGTAGGTGGCAGGAAATCCAAAGCAAAGCTTAAAACATACTTTTCCTGGATTTAATAACATTTACAACAGATCCATATTTTAGGCTATGAAATAAAATTATCATCGTATGAAGCAAGTACTTAAAGTTAATATGTTTCTAAGTGTTTTGCAATTATTTTTATTCTAGTAATTTACATAAATAATGGGATAACTTAAGGATTATCAAATACTCTATTGCAACTTGATGAGAGGGCAAACAAATAACTAAAATTCTGACTCACTAAATGTACTTTGTATATTACCCTGGATGCTAGATTTAACAAATGAATGTCTTTTTAAAAGCATAATTAAGGGCCAGGCGGGGTGGCTCACGCCTATAATCTCAGCATTTTGGGAGGACGAGGCGGGCAGATCACGAGGTCAGGAGTTCGAGACCAGCCTGGCCAACATGGCGAAACCCCATCTCTATCGAAAATAGAAATATTAGCCAGTCATGGTGGCGGGCGCCTGTAATCCCAGCTACTCGGGAGCCTGAGGCAGGAGAATCACTTGAAACCAGAAGGCGGAGGTTGCAGTGAGCGGAGATCCCACCACTGCACTCCAGCCTAAGCGAAAGAGTGAAACTCCATCTAAAACAAGAAAAAAGTGTAATTAAGAGCTGAAATAATGTATATGGGAAGCGGAGGAGCCAAGATGGCCGAATAGGAACAGCTCCGGTCTACAGCTCCCAGTGTGAGCCACGCAGAAGACAGGTGATTTCTGCATTTCCATCTGAGGTACTGGGTCCATCTCACTAGGGAGTGCCAGACAGTGGGCGCAGGTCAGTGGGTGCAGCACACCATGCGCGAGCCGAAGCAGGGCGAGGCACTGCCTCACTCGGGAAGTGCAAGGGGTCAGGGAGCTCCCTTTCCTAGTCAAAGAAAGGGGTGACAGATGGCACCTAGAAAATTGGGTCACTCCCACCCAAATACTGCGCTTTTCTGACAGGCTTAAAAAACGGCGCACCAGGAGATTATATCCCGCACCCGGCTCGGAGGGTCCTACGCCCACGGAGTCTCACTGATTGCTAGCACAGCAGTCTGAGATCAAACTGCAAGGTGGCAGCGAGGCTGGGGGAGGGGCGCCCACCATTGCCCAGGCTTGCTTAGGTAAACAAAGCAGCCAGGAAGCTCCAACTGGGTGGAGCCCACCACAGCTCAAGGAGGCCTGCCTGCCTCTGTAGGCTCCACCTCTGGGGGCAGGGCACAGACAAACAAAAAGACAGCAGTAACCTCTGCAGACTTAAATGTCCCTGTCTGACAGCTTTGAAGAGATCAGTGGTTCTCCCAGCACGCAGCTGGAGATCTGAGAACGGGCAGACTGCCTAAAAATCAATGTACAAAAATCACAAGCATGCTTATACACCAATAACAGACAAACAGCCAAATCATGAGTGAACTCCCATTCACAATTGCTTCAAAGAGAATAAAATACCTAGGAATCCACCTTACAAGGGACACAAAGGACCTCTTCAAGGAGAACTACAAACCACTGCTCAATGAAATAAGAGGATACAAACAAATGGAAGAACATTCCATGCTCATGGGTAGGAAGAATCAATATCGTGAAAATGGCCATACTGCCCAAGGTAATTTATAGATTCAATGCCATCCCCATCAAGCTACCAATGACTTTCTTCACAGAATTGGAAAAAACTACTTTAAAGTTCATATGGAACCAAAAAAGAGCCCGCATTGCCAAGTCCATCCTAAGCCAAAAGAACAAAGCTGGAGGCATCACACTACCTGACTTCAAACTATACTACAAGGCTACAGTAACCAAAACAGCATGGTACTGGTACCAAAACAGAGATATAAATCAATGGAACAGAACAGAGCCCTCAGAAATAACGCCGCATATCTACAACTATCTGATCTTTGACAAACCTGAGAAAAACAAGAAATGGGGAAAGGATTCCCTATTTAATAAATGGTGCTGGGAAAACTGGCTAGCCATATGTAGAAAGCTGAAACTGGATCCTTTCCTTATACCTTATACAAAAATCAATTCAAGACGGATTAAAGACTTAAATGTTAGACCTAAAACCATAAAAACCCTAGAAGAAAACCTAGGCATTACCATTCAGGACATAGGCACGGGCAAGGACTTCATGTCCAAAACACCAAAAGCAATGGCAACAAAAGCCAGAATTTACAAATGGGATCTAATTAAACTAAAGAGCTTCTGCACAGCAAAAGAAACTACCATCAGAGTGAACAGGCAACCCACAAAATGGGAAAAAATTTTCACAACCTACTCATCTGACAAAGGGCTAATATCCAGAATCTACAATGAACTCAAACAAATTTACAAGAAAAAAAAACCCCATCAAAAAGTGGGCAAAGGACATGAACAGACACTTCTCAAAGGAAGACATTTATGCAGCTAAAAAACACATGAAAAAATGCTCACCATCACTGCCCATCAGAGAAATGCAAATCAAAACCACAATGAGATATCATCTCACACCAGTTAGAATGGCAATCATTAAAAAGTCAGGAAACAACAGGTGCTGGAGAGGATGTGGAGAAATAGGAACACTTTTACACTGTTGGTGGGACTGTAAACTAGTTCAACCATTGCGGAAGTCAGTGTAGTGATTCCTCAGGGATCTAGAACTAGAAATACCATTTGACCCAGCCATGGCATTACTGAGTATATACCCAAAGGATTATAAATCATGCTTCCATAAAGACACATGCACACGTATGTTTATTGCAGCACTATTCACAATAGCAAAGACTTGGAACCAACCCAAATGTCCAACAATGATAGACTGGATTAAGAAAATGTGGCACATATACACCATGGAATACTATGCAGCCATAAAAAATGATGAGTTCATGTCCTTTGTAGGGACATGGATGAAATTGGAAATCATCATTCTCAGTAAACTATCGCAAGAACAAAAAAACCAAACACCACATGTTCTCACCCATAGGTGGGAATTGAACAATGAGAACACATGGACACAGGAAGGGGAACATCACACTCTGGGGACTGTTGTGGGGTGGGGGGAGGGGGGAGGGATAGCATTGGGAGATATACCTAATGCTAGATGACGAGTTAGTGGGTGCAGTGCACCAGCATGTCACATGTGTACATATGTAACTAACCTGCACATTGTGCACATGTACCCTAAAACTTAAAGTATAACAAAAAAAAAGAATAAAAATAAGACTAGAATCAAAACATTTTACAAAATATATATATATATATAAATGTATGGCACAGTGAACTGGAAAACATACATGTCTTCTTTTATTTTTGTGAACCCAATGTAAAGTCATCAAATTTTAATAAAGCTGAAAAATCTGAAAAAAAATGTATATGGGAAGCAAGAGTGATGCAATCAGATAGATTCTTCATGCTTCATAAAACAATTGTGAATCTTTGTTATTTAATGTCCACATAGTACTAGACCAACTGAGGTTACATCTGCATAAAAGTGTTTAATTTCACAGTGCTGATAATTGAAATAAATCAAATTTACATGTACTGTTTCTGTCCTCATTTTTTGTGGATTCTGTTTTTGTGAATTTGCTGACACACTAAAATTTACTTATAAACCCAAAATCAATATGTACTTTGTTTACAGATTATTCCCTAATATGTTCAGTGCTAGAAAAATTTGAGTTGTGTAATGCACATATTCCCCGCTGAGGTCCCACAAGTCCATTCTCTGCCTTGTTTCAGCTTTCATACAGAGATGACCAGAGAATGGAGACGGCAGGGGGCAGTGCAAAGCAGTGCTAGAAGACCAGGCTCTAGGGGCCGGTTGGAGAGTGAATCTTAACTCTGGCACCTACCTGTCAGTTGAGCAGCCTGAGGTAAGTCACACAACATTTCTGAACCTCATTTCCTTTTTGTAAAATAAATAAAACAGAATGTACCAGGAAGAGTTAGTTTTAGGTTTTTAAGATTTAAATCATAATCTATGTCAGTCATGTTAATATACCACACACACACACATTTATTTCCCCTAGGAGCAATGATTTAATATTTACTAATTTAGTATTCACAGAAACTATAGAATATAACTACCATGTGCAACTATGTTTGACTGATTTTACATATATATGTATATATGCATATATATATATATACACAAACACATGCACATATATGTATATATAAACTTCTAGAATTTAACTCTGACTTATACACAAAGATATAGCCTGAAATAGTCTTAAATTGCATTTTCTTCTACAAGTAATAATGACACGCTCTTGTATGAGCAGAGCCACAATGCTCATATTATTTAGTGTTTAAAGTGAATAAAAATAATGTACCAATGATAAAATAAACCATAGATTCATGGTTAATATTTTGCTGAATTAAAAATGTAAAAGCAAACAACAAATTTAAGTGCCTTTTAAAATATGAAAAGAATACCAGAAAAAATATATTGCCTATCACAACAATTTACTAATGATAGCTTTAAACAGCAAATTTAAATTTGCTCTTCAAAAGCAAATTTTATGAGGCCAAAAAGAGATTAATCTCTAATTAATTTAGTTTCTAATGTAATGAAAATTATAGTTTTCAATTTTATTTTCACATAATCAGAGGAGTGATGTCTTTTATTCTATATTTATATTTTGTTACTTTTATTCCACTGTTTATAATAGATATTATTGATAATAGATATGATGAATGATGGAACTACATTACAAAGACATGACATAAATCAATCTCTGTTTTATGCACTATCTCCACTGGCAGCAAACATCAACTATGGCCTATTGCCACTTTAGAAAAAGAAAAGAAAAGAAAGTATTCTCAGTTTCTTTTAGAGTATAATGATGTAAAATCCATATTTTTGACTAATAATGGAACTAAAATTTCTTAAACTGGTAAAAACAAAACACAATTTTAAAAACTATTATTTAAAATTGTGACCAATATCTGCCTTCTAAGATGCATCAGTCTTGAAATTGCCTTTGCAATAGACTCCCTTCTGTTGTGGAAAAACACTACAACATGTCTTACAGTTATACAGACAGAAAACTATCTATTTTTCTTGGGGAACATCTGAATGCAGTGGTTTGAACATAAAAACTTGAGTCATGGTTTTTATACTATTGTTTGAGATTTGGAAATGGTTAACAGAGTGTACTGGGTATTCTTTCATTGGAATGCTTGGTGTTTTCTAGTAGATCTTCTGGATATTACCTCATTCTTAAATGATATGCATCTCTGATTAAATTTCTATTATATTATTTTGTTTACTGCAATGAAAATTATTCCTGTTCTTAGCAATGAAATAAATTCAATGTGGTAGATCATATAAGTATCCATATCAAAATTATAATTTCAACTTGTTTTAACAACTTACTGGTTTCCATATCAATGAATAAGTTGAATAAAGTCTTTAGTACACATTAATTTTATATTTGCATGAATCATAATTTTATATGGAATAATTATACCTTAAAACTATGGAAGAGGATTTTTTATGTAGACATATGCAGCAAGTTTTACTGTTTATTTTTTTTCCTAAATAGAAGACTATCTCACCATATACCCCATGAATATCTCTGATTCTCATAGAATTTTGTGTGCAGGGTATCTGGAAACGCAATATGGAGATCAATAGAAAAATACAGACAGGCTGTTGCCCTTCAAGTAATAATGAGAAAAGTCTGAAAAAACTGAACTAAATTATCTCATTAACCTATTAATTGCAACTTTTAATTTGGAATTAATTAATTTTAAAAGTGGAAACAGGGAATGATCATAAGACAGGAAAAAACAAAACAAAGTGCCTAGTGCAGAGTACATACACAAAAAAATATGGGAGATTTGGTTGAAACATATAAGGGAGCAGTCTGACAACGGCTGAATATCACAGGCTGAGTAAATTTCACTAACCTGTAAAAAGTACAAAGCCACTGGGCATAAGGCCTATTGGAGTGAAAGAATCAGAGTTAGAAACAAACAAAAAATCAAATTCAAATCTAAGTTCCATGCTTTTTCTGCTGTGTTACATTGAGGAAGTTGTCTAAAATCTCATATCCTTGAAGGACCTTCGAATGTGCCTCTCCGGATTATTACGAGAATGAAGTGAGATAGAGTATAGAAAAGCACTTTGTGAACTACTCAATGCCATACAAATGTCAGTTTTTGTGTTCATAAAAGCCACAAGAATAACTTTTTGAACTAAAATAGCTGTTCGTTCTAATGGAGGATTTTTGAGATGTTCTCATTTTCCCTTTAGTTATATGTATGCTAAAATTAAATAATGCATCTGTGTATTTCTGCTCTTTCCATAAATTAGGTTGACCTTTTCCCCATAATATTATTGTATTTTTTTCTGTTACATTAAAGAACCGCATATTCTGAAAGTACTTTATTCTCTACCACATAAATCTAGCTAATAATTTCAGCTCCATATTATCTAACTAGCTATGGCTACACTATACCTTTTAACTTCACTGATATTTTTCCCAGTTTATTAAATCACTCTCATTTAGAAGTAAAAGCAGTCTTTTATATTTCCACCTATTGATTTTCATACTCAGAAGAAAAACATTTGAACATGAAAGGTGTTGATGTATATATATGGCCAACTCATTTTTTTTAGTGGGTTGTGATAATACCTAATGCCTACTTTGAAAATATTAGGTCTACTTGCAAAATCTTGTTAGAGAATTTGACAGATGAATGTTTCTTGGACAATACTGCAGTTCTATCTCCTCCTCATAAGCAGGCTCTCTCTGTGGCTCAACCATCCAGAAATGTTGGTGTTACCGTTCTTTGAAGGGCCACAAGTTTTTGGATGTGACTTTCTGATATTGTCTTTCACAAATTTCATTTCTTAGATATTTTCAAAGAAGTCATTTTCTCTGAATATCCAGAATATTGTTATACTTTTTTTCAGACAAGTGTTAACTTGAATGTATTATTTCCTCCAGAATAGTATTGCAATTGCACGACTTGTTATTTCTCTGTCCAGTTAGGCTGTGGTTTTCATCACATAGTACTTGTCTAGTCTACTTTCATTTATATTCTCTTTCTTTAAAATATATTTTCTAGGAATAGTGCAAAAACACTTTTAGCGACAATTTGATCTTTCTTGATTTTTTGGGGTATTTTATTATTACTTCTTAATATATTTACTATTCATTTAAACAGAAACAATATGTCTTTGAAAACTTATCAAACCTAAACATCTCTATCTGGTTCTTTTCTCCTGAATTTTCAATATCTTTTTAACTAATTATAGTTTATTGGTGTTTACAGTGTTATTATACTGTTTGAAAGTTCTACTCTGATAGTAAATTGAATTCATATACTTCAAAGTAGCATTTCTCAGGGGGTGTCTCATTTCTACCTCCTGAGAGGTGGCTATGGAGAGCTAGCCACTATGTATACACAAAGACTCACACACTAAGCAAGCCATTTTCATGCTGTAAAGACTCTTACCCATTGACACTGGTTCTCAGAATGCATAGTTTTTATCTTAGCATATGTGAAAAGCCTGATAAAAATTGTGCCAATTAATATTTAGTTCACATAATTATTTCTTATAGAGATTTGAGCTTTGTGAAACAAACCGTTAGGCTTGAAAATTCTGAATCTGCCATTGTAACTCCAATATGTGTATGATCTTAAGTTACATAAATTCTCTGTTTCTTAATTTAGAAAATAGGAATAATAATAGCGGCTGTTTCACAGAGTTGTGAGGCATCAATGAGATGATGTACTTGAGAGCATTATAAACAGTGTGATATTGCATGAAAATGTGCTCATTCCTTTATGTTATTTCTAGTCATAACACCCTCACTTGCAGGTTTAGGTAGTATGGCATTAAACAAAAGGGTGCATACTTAAAAAGATGATTATTCATATATTTCCCAATATATGATCACCAGATAAATAAAATAAATTAAAAGATAAAAAAAAATTGGCTGGGCGCAGTGGCTCACACCTATAATCCCAGCACTCTGGGAGGCCGAGGCGGGTGGATCATGAGGTCAGGAGTCTGAGACCAGCCTGGCCAGCATGGTGAAACCCTGTCTCTACTAAAAATACAAAAAAAAAATTAGCCAGGCATGGTGGCATGCCAGGCCTGGTGGCATCTGTAATCCTAGCTACTTAGGAGGCTGAGAGGCAGGAGAATTGCTTGAACCCAGGAGGCGGAGGTTGCAGCGAGACAAGATTGCACCACTGCCCTTCAGCCTGGGTGACAGAGCGATACTCCGTCTCAAGAAAAAAAAATAAATAAATAAAATTGTAAATATAATAGGCAAATATATTTTATTTGATGTCACAACAATGTGAATGAATATTTTCTTGTCATTTTTAGTTGATAAACAACTAAATTAGTTTTATATGGGTATTGTCTTACAATATTATATCAATATTATAGAACTTAAAAGAACATATTAAATGTGTAAGGGTTTTATCAAATAATGATACATTTTATTGGCTTTGGCTACACTCCTATCCCATTCACTCCTCTCTTACTGCTTCCAAGTTTTCTGATCAAAGTCAGAATTCTTAACCTTGTTCGTCATTAGTAAGATGCCTTTTTCCTCTGGTTTCCCTCCAGGTGTTCTCTTTGTCTTTGGTTTTATGTAGTTTACATATAGTCTAGGTATTCTTTTTATCTATTTGTTTTATTTTACGTTATTGTTATTTTATCTCTCTTTCCATTCTTATTCTTTCTTTGTATTCTTTCTTAGTATTCTTTGTATTTGTATTCATGTTTTATCTTTCTTCAAATATGATGAAGACTGTGGTTTGGTGTCTTTAATTTTGGAAAGTACTCAGCTATTATTTCTTCAAATATTTCTTCTGCCTCATTCTTTCTCTCTTTTTTCTCTTCTGGTATTCCAATTACTAGTATCTATACATTTTCATATTTCTCCACAGTTCTTGGATGCTCTGTTTATTTTTTAAATTCCTTTCACATTTCTATTTGAAAAGTTTCTATTGAGCTATCTTTAAGCTCACTGAGGTTTTTGTCTCTTCAGACTGTATTCTTTCTTGCCTTTGGTATTTGTTTTATCGTTTTGTTGAAAGTAGCACATGTTGTATAGGATAAAATATACTGAAATAAATAAGCTTTTAGTGAGAATATTTGCATGAATCTGACTGGCATTTGGGCTGTGTTTAATGTTTGCTGTAGTTATAGGTACCAGAAACTTCAAATTTCTCTAGTTTCTTTGTTTTTGTATTTCCTCTTGGCTTTGTGGCTTCTTGTTATACTTCTCAGAGAGCATTCACATTTAGTAGCTCTTCTGGTTGTAATCCACTAAAGAACACTACAGGCTCACTGGTGTAGTGGTCGGCTGTGGTAGAGGAACGTCGTCTATAGTCTCCCAATTAAGTCTCCTCTTTTAGTAGAACCATGTCTGGGAGGTGTTTCACACTTCACAAGTGTTTCTGTCCCTCCTACACAAATACAGAGTTTTTTTTTTCCTTTCTCATCTTTTACTCTTTTCCCTGGATAATGTTCCAGATTTACTTTCTTGCATCCTGGTGACTACATTTCAATGTTTCCCCTCCACCTCTTAGGTATGACAGAAAGGCTAGAAGAACATAGGTAGAAAAATATTTCAGCATTGCCCTATGAGAAGCCTTTCACTCAGAGTTGCCCTTTGTTATAGAGAAGAATCTGGGAGGATTATATCAACACTTTGGCTACTCTCCCAATCCCCCTGCCAAAGGCTTGAGGGCATTTCTATCAGATCTTCACTGTAAAAGTCTGATGAGGTTCATGGAGAAGAACTCCATGATAGTGTGGAAACTCCCGTGATTGAAGCCCCCAGGAATTTCTTACTCTTAGCTTATACGTGCTCCACCTCTGACAATTCACTCAAATTATTAATGAAGTTGTCCTACTGCTATGGCTTCCAGTGGCTTCCACTCCATCTAAGCAGATTTCAAGTACTGTATCTCTCTCAATGTGCCTGTCTCTTCAGATTTTGTTGTGGCAGTTTTCTAGGATCTCAGTCCTTTGTGAGTCCATGAAAAGTTGAAGGATTTCAATTCGTCTAGGCTTTATTTGTTGACATTCTATGCTATTCACACTACCTGGTTCACCATGTTATATGATTTCAGATGTGCCAATATTTTAAAACAAATTGCCTTTAATTGACAGAATTATCACTTGCCATTTCATCCTTTGCATAACTATAAAGCTTTACTTTTGCAGCATACAAACCATTAACAGGTCACTGAATTAACACAACTCTTGATTTGTTTTCTTTTTCTATTTTAACTTTCTTTCCTCATATCATTCAACATTTAAAAAAGAAAAAAAAGCATGCCAGTCAATTCCTGTTACTCCTGAATCTTTTACTTACTAAAATTGAAGTGATGTCTTCTGTTATTTCCTATCAAAATGAATGATGAATACAAAATTGGCTTTGAAACTGATGTCTGGCCAACACAATCATTGGTAATACAAAAGCATTAATATGATACATGCCTAGGGCTGCAAGTTCATCTAAAATAGCATGTTCCAGAAGACAGATTAGAGAAGGAGAAGAACCATTCCATGTGGGCTCTGTCATCATAATTCATCATGCTGTCCTGGACAACTGAAGGACATTTCTTTTATTTCTTGCTACTTGCATTTAAATCCAAGTCAACAAGTCTGTTTCTCTGGAGCACATTCTGATAAATCTTCCCCAATAATTCCAACTTACTTATCTCCACTAAACCAGGAAAATGTGTACAACCCAGAAAACAAGGGGTTAAAAAGATGGTGAGCACAGTGGTCTCTGGGTGACACTTCAGAGTGCAGGATTAATAGAAATTAATTCTAATTTCTATTGTTTAGTAATGATTGGAGTTAACGGATGGGGTGGGTTGGAAATAATTAAAAGTTTAACTGGGAAGTGATTTGCATCACCTCCACCTCAGCAAAAGATTTAAATTAACTTTAAAAATTACTGAACGATTCCGAAATGCCTTTTAGGAGTGGTCTCACTATGGCTTTAACCAATTTTCAGAACGTCTACAGCTCTCTAGTTTTGTAGTTGACAGTTATATCTTCTTTTTGTTCCTTGTTGGATAATTGGAGTATATTCATTATATTTTTATTGCTCTCTGGCTTTTAGTGGTCTTCTCACTTGAGTCACTGTTCTTTCCTTTTAGAAAGCCAAAAGATAGCAGAAACATACTATTTCAGACCCACATAACAGTAGTAAAGTAATCGTATATGTGAGAAAAATGTTCTGGATTTGTGACTCACCCAGTTTACACATAGGTATTCTGAGTAAGCCCCCACTTGACAAGCCCATCATGGTTAAATGATACATGGTATCTTATTAAGGAAAGTCTAGGAATTATCTAGTGAAATTAAGTTAGAGAAACAATACCTTTAGGCAGATCTGATGTTAAATCCAGCCATTTTCTGGACTATCAAATTAAGATACATGTTTACACATTAAGGTAAGACTCATCCAACAATAAGATTCATCCCTTATATAAAATAAATCTGTAGATCAAATTCTACTTTAGAGAATTATAGCCTTCATTTCTATTAACCCCTTCTAATATCCTCTTCTGAGACAATTGCCTTCTCTCTCTGACACCCAAAATCACTCTAAACTTCCTTCCTGAATAGTCACATCCATAGGCTAAGTCTGTGAAAATACATTTTTTTTTAGTTTAACTGAACACTCACGAAGTGCTAGATGCTTTACATGCTTTAGTTCATTTAAGCTTTACTACCTAGTAGCTTATTGATGAAGAAAGTGAGAAACAGAAATTTTGGGTAACCTGAAACAGGCACATATCTAATGAGCAGTTTATCTACAATTAAAATGGAGGTATTCTGCCATATCCTGATGCCCTCTTCAACCTTCCTCGGCTATCCTGTTTCACGGATGGATACTCAGGATATGAAAAGTCATAAACCAAGAAAGAAATAGGTAGGTTTTGAATATAAAGTAACTACATTTCTGTGCAATTTCTCACTGTTCATAGTAAGAGAGTTATAAGACATTCAGTTTGGAAGAAGTATACCACTGGATTTCTTTGCATGGTGAAAGTAGAAAGTTTTGTTTTGTGTTAGTAGAAAATTGCATTAAAATATACAAACAAATAAAAAGTGTCTTAAGTGTTAATTGAGTGATGCTGCCATGACAACTTTATAATCTTTGCAAAGCTTTTTTATTAGTAGCCTCTCTAAATTGCATATCATGGTAGAAATAAACTAAGCAAATAAATTATTTCTCTTATTACAGGAATGTATGATATCAAGGACTCATTTTCACTTTGAGATTTTAAAGTAAGCTTATAGATAGCATTAAGATATGAATAAACATGAGTGATAGATTGAGTTGTCTAACAGCCAGCCTCAAGTAGAAAAACCAACTGACTTGAACAAAGGATCTCAGCAGAGGGAGATTTATGTTATTCAGCTGAATTACATTCCTTTATAGACTGCTGCAGATGGGCTGCAGGAAAAGCAGCCATCTATCCGATTTAAATAGACTGTGTGCTAGTACTATAGATATACCATTAATTCATTGCTGGGTTGCTGTAGGCATGGAACTGGCTTTGTTCTTTGACAGTCTCCCTCAGATTAAATAGAAATGCTATTTACAGGAGTGTCAAATAAATAGGGTCCATATAACACTCTAATCAAGTTGCAATGACATTACATATTTAAGCCTCAATATTGAAAACAGTCAAGTCAGCAGATACTTACACTCTGCAGAACTCTGTCGACCACTGAAAGCTACTTGTCATTTTCCACATAGCTATTATCTTCTATATGTAAATAATAATACTGATATCTTTAATCTGTGCTGCATATTGTAGTTATGATGCTGATTCTCTTTTGTATAGACTCTCTTCTTTAATTTTTTACAAGTTTCTGAAGTATTATTATCTTAGATTTAGGGATAATAAAATTGCACAAGAGAAATTAAGCAAGTTGTCCGAGGTTATAAAACTAAGAAGTGAAAACCTAGAATTCAAACACAAATATATTGTCTCTAACTCCAATATTCTTTCCATGGCATGTTGTTATGTGTTCTGGAATGGGGTTACTATAAATGAAGTATATTATGTTCTAAGTTGTGAGTAAAGCATACATACAAGTAACTATAATAGGAAAAAATTACTGTAGGCATTAACTATAGCTACATTCTTGAAGCATTTCTAGTGTCTCACTTACCCATGAAGTCATAACATAAAAGGATAGCGTTGCCTTAAAGTCACTCATGGGCAAACCGCTCTCAATAGCTTGGAATAATTAGAAACCTGGACTTAATTTTGAATACTAATAGAGATTGTTGTCTTCAATCCTATGTTACTAAACATACTTGCTTACAGGCAGGCCACACAATCTATATGAAAGTACTTTAGGTCTCTTTTACACATATGGGTCTAAGAGGAGTGGGAACACATTGAGCTAATGTGATCAAGCACTGAAGTTACTAATTTGGAATTATTCTGATATTAAGACCAAAAAGTGAAAAACTTAAACAGTTTTGATGTTAGAAGAGACACAGAGTTCACTGAAATGTTTTCAAAGAGTGGATATGACAGTCTGATATTTATAAAAGCATGTATTTCCTGAATTAGATCCGACACTTTACAATTTAAAGCATTAATGATTCAGTATCTGCATTTCCAATTCAACTGGCAGCACATTGTCTTCACTCCACATTCCCATTACAGGGAGATGATCTGTCAACATTTAATGCTACATACAGACAAATGTTCACCTGCAATTTCATTCTCAAATGACTCCATACTAATGAGTAAGTATCAACACTTCAATGCAAAACCTCATTTAGGATGCATGGTGACCAGAATGATGAAATCATTCTTTTGTAGGTAATCAGTGGATTTGATAGAAAAAAAAAATACTTGTTCTGCCCAGTTAAGCCAGACCCTAGGTAACCAGATGTTTGGCATATCAATTGACATTCTAGTGGCTAATAAATATATATAGCCTGGTTAGAATTTCATGGAAATGACTTCATTTTAAAAAGAGATGACTGGAACAAGTTTTAAAATAGGCTTATCAGAGGGCACAAGCTATTCAGTTTCCTCCTTCCCACAGGGTTCTTATATGTAGTTCATTGCATAACATAATACATATTTTTGATATTCTCTTTGTTATCAATAAAGCACAACACACTAAATAAAACATTACTATATTATTTAAAATAAATTTATTTCTCAAAAATGTGAAAAAATTAATTTTTTACATTAGAAAAAATATACATTTCTTCTTCATTTTAATTGACCTTTGTCATCTCTTCAATTCTTGTACTGACATGTAAGGCCAGACCCAAGCAATTTACTCATGTTTTGTAATTTTGAATTTAAAAAGTTATTTATCAAATATTTTTATATGCCTAGCATTGTGCCAAATATTTGAGAAATTTAAAAAAGAATACAATTTTCTAGGCCCTCTAGAAGTTCACAATATTGTTTTAAGACATATGTCTATCATATAACACAGGGAAAAATGTTATCATATCTCAAATTTGTGACAGAAACAGTTAAGTGCAATGAAAATTACCCAGGAGGAAGATGGGATGGAGAACACTGAAGTTCAATTTTACTCCTAAATTGACTAAATTTCTTTTACTATTTTCGAAACAAACTCTTTTTACTACCCATATTATGTATGCATTTAAGGAAAGTAAAAAAAAAGAAAAGCAAAGTCTTTTTTTGGCAATGAAAAGGTAACTGAGTGGTTTATATATTCACCCCCAACATACACATATGATCCCATAATCAAATCCATACAAATCAATACGTCTTTTTACCAATTATAGTCACAAAGTTAATCCTGAAAATAGTGTGTGAGATGTAATTTTCATTATAATAAAATATAACATAAAAACACTTTATTTCATGAAGATGTGCACACTTACATGAAATATACCATTTGAATATGTGTGTTTACATACACACATATGTATAAATCTAATGTGTGTGTGTGTGTGTGTTTGCATATCTGCGGGCATGTTGGTTTATTCTGAGACACTAATTCTCCACTTTACCTTACAGATCAAAACATTATATAGATGCCTTGATGAAACTTAAGCCAAAAAACATAACAAAGTGGTAGCAAATTAATGATTGGCAAAAAGTCATGAGGAATATTTTACGACAATTAATTTTTGAATTGTTACAATTGTAACTAACAGTACTATTTTCTATATCAGCTTCACTGAAATGAACCTCAGAAGTAAAAACAAAACCCTCTTTTCTTTTCTCTGGTGTAAGCAACTCCTTGGAAATGGATTAAGTAAACATGAGCCTTGTGCATTTGATAAATATGTGTCTTATTTCTCCTTTCCCACTGCTTTCCATCCAGCTGCAGCTGGGAACCAAGCAATAAATACTATTTATTTATTTTAATAGTATGCTTAGTGGAAGTATTACCAATATTTCCTATGCTTAAAAGCATCCCCAAATGCATTTTGTGTTAGGCTCAGCATTTTCATCGTAATTTACAACTTAAAAGGGTAAACTCTATTACTCTATGTCAAACCAACAACTGGGTAAGTGCAGAATGTTACCCTGTGAAGTATGACCAAATTTATTGCTGCAGTCATTAGTACATATTGATTCTGCTTATAACAACCCAAAGGGAATAGTAAAGCTATTATGCTGGTGTTTGGTCTCTCTCTCTCTGAGAGGAGCCAGGCTTGGCACAGCCAAGTTTCAAGAAACATCCAATTAGTTCAGCAATCAATGCTGCTCCTTTTCTTTTGGCTATTATTAATACAACTAGTCAGTGACATGAACTTCTAGATCTCGGACTGTCTTACAATCAAATCTGAGCAACACTACTGCTTTTTTGCAAAGGCAAATTTATTCTATCACTTTTGAAGTCATACTTTTTTTTATGGTAGGATGAACAATTTTTTTATTATCTACATTGTCATTGACAAACAATATCTAACTGAATTTCTTTTTTGTTTTCCTCTTAAGATGTGCTTTCCCTTCTGCTATATCTGTTATCTTTGTTACCATCACCTTAGCTTCCAGTTATTGAGAACTTACTATGTGCCAGATACTGCTTACAACTCCAGTCTTTGCTCAATCAAATCCACCCAGTTGTTTTTATTCATTCCATGAATATGTAGGATAGCATGATGGTTTTGCAGTCCCTGTAGGCATTATTATAGTTGGAACCTTTTGCAAAGCCTGCATTTTAAAAGATTCTGAAATACTTTTGTGGGTGTCCTGTTTCAGATGCTAGAAAGATGCTAATGGACCCTTCTGACTTTCTTTTTGGTTCTTCTCTTAGGCAGCATTTTCAAAAGATCACTAACTCATACATGGGCTTTACCTCTCTAGATGAAGCTGCACGATGTCAAGGTAAGCAAATGACCCTTGCTTCTTTTCAGGGTGAGAGATGACATGCATTGATTTCCAAAGAAGTTCCCAGATGATGGCTGAAACGCAGACTTTGAATTGTTTTTGCAATTATTAAAATAAGAAAAACCAATAATATATGAAGTCTTTATTTTTTTTTAAATAGTTTCTCTGGTATCTTTAGTAAGTTGGTTCTGACCTACACAAATGTCATTTGTTTGTAAGGGCTGTAGATGAATTACTTCAGTTAATCCTTCCAAGGATTTTATGAGGTAAGTCTTAATATTATCTCCATTTAACACATTAAAAAAATGATGCCTAGAGGAGCTAACCAGTCTGCCCATGGTTAGGTACCTAATAGGCCACAGGGCCAGGTGTGATTCTCCTTTCAGGGTCTATGTGCTCAACAAGTGTACATATTTCCATTGGTTTCCATTCTGAGGCCATGGCGGAACCATAAATTTACCTTGCATCCTTTGGCAGTTGCAGATAGAAATTTCCTTAAATAAGTTTCTTGTAATGCTAGAACTGCTTTGGCAATATTGGCCCAATATTTCCAGAGGGATGTTGTCTAAGAAAGCCTTTCTAAATGCAACTTGCAATCTCCTGTTCTTCAGGTCACACGAGGACAGCTCTTCACCTGTATGACCACCTTGAACTTTTCACAATAAGACATGAAGGTGTTTGTTTTGTTTTGTGGCTTGCAGTCCCCACAGCGTGCCACAGAGGAAGTGATATGGAACTATTATCAAAAGCAGCTTTTGTGTCCCATCCGCATGAGTGGGGAATGAAGGGCTTTGCAGCACATTTCTTTTTTTGTTTGTTTGTTTGTTTTTAAATGACTATAAATCATGCTGCTATAAAGACACATGCACACGTATGTTTATTGCGGCATTATTCACAATAGCAAAGACTTGGAACCAACCCAAATGTCCAACAATGATAGACTGGATTAAGAAAATGTGGCACATATACACCATGGAATACTACGCAGCCATAAAAAATGATGAGTTCATGTCCTTTGTAGGGACATGGATGAAATTGGAAATCATCATTCTCAGTAAACTATCTCAAGAACAAAAAACCAAACACCGCATATTCTCACTCATAGGTGGGAATTGAACAATGAGATCACATGGACACAGGAAGGGGAATATCACACTCTGGGGACTGTGGTGGGGTGGGGGGAGGGTGGAGGGATAGCATTGGGAGATATACCTAATGCTAGATGACGAGTTAGTGGGTGCAGTGCACCAGCATGGCACATGTATACATATATAACTAACCTGCACAATGTGCACATGTACCCTAAAACTTAAAGTATAATAAAAAGAAGTCATACTTTTTCTATGTGAAATCATTTGATAATTTGTTTGTCTTCTGTAAAAAAAAAAAAAAGGCATTCAAATTCACAATACAATACTGCTATGCACTAGGTAGTTTCTCATAAGCTCTTTTATTTCTATATCTTAGGCATCAACATTTTACATTCATGTTAACCTGGATGGGCTCCCACTGAATCCTGGTAAATATATTTGGAAGTCAATTTGTAGAATCTAACTTTTGTTTTTATAATAGAAAATCAAATTGTAGGCCTTTTAAAAAGAGAAAATTCCTGCTATCACTCCCACACCAAACACAAGCCTTTCTTTTACTATTCTTGCTTGTTCTTTTCCAGAAAGAGTACAATTTTCTGGTTGGTAAGATTATAGAATACTGATCCACCTATACTAGTGATCCACCTGTACTAGTGACCCACCTACAGTAGAGGTCACAGAGCTGAGTTTGCTTAGTTGTGGTTAAATGTGAGCTTTGAGCTTTCACTTCCATCAGTGAAAAATTAACAATCTCAACATTTAGGTATAGAGTTAAGGGAGTGCAGAGTCACCCATATCTCTTTGGGCTGTGACATGTGCATCAAATCCAGTTTTACAGAGCTCTGTACCAAGTACACACTTGCCTCCCAGCTGGCATTGTTTCTTGTGTACAAAGAATCCACAAGATTCACATAACACATGATTGACTTCGCTAAAGCAAAATTTTGTTATTTTGTGAGGACTCCTGTTTAATAAAATCCAATATGCATCATATAATTAAAACCTAATCTTTCTGCCCAACAAAACAAAACCTATAGCCTGCAGTTGAGAAAACAATTTGAATGTAAGAAATGTAGTGACTTTTATCCAGGTCTATGACAATATTTCAAATCACTATCAACTAGAATATACCTGATGGACAAACTATGGGCTGCAGGACAAATCCCGCTGTGTTTGTTTTTGTAAATAAAGTTTTATTTGAACACAGCCATGCTCTTTAGTTTACTTTTTTTTTTTTTGCTGCTTTTGCATTACAAAGGCACAATTGAGACAGAAACTACATGTTCTGCAAAGCCAAAAATATTTACCATTTGGTCCTTAACAGAAAAGTTTGCTGACTCCTGGACTATGTCATACTTTATATAATGCTGCATATTAAAGTTCCTAGAACAGTCCATAATATATAATAGCTACTCATTAAGTTTCGTTGTATGAATGAATGAATATAATATAAATCTTTTTTGTGCATTTTACAGATTTGTAGGAAAAAGCTCTGCCTTAGAGATTGTATTAGTCCATTTTCACACTGCTATAAAGGCATACTTGAGACTGAGTAATTTATAAACAAAAGAGGTTTAACTGACTTACAATTCCACATGGCTGGGGAAGCCTGAGGAAACTTACAGTCATGGTGGAAGGTGAAGGGGAAGCAGTCACCTTCTTCACAAGGCAGCAGGAGAGAGAGCATAGGGAGAATGTGCTCTCCCGGCACTTATCAAACAACCAGATCTCGAGAGAACTCCCTCAGGATCACAAGAAGAGCATGGGGGAAACCATCTCCATGATCCACTCACCTCCCACCAGGTCCCTCCCTCAACACATGGCGATTACAACTGGAGATGAGATTTGGGGGAGGGGAGACACGAAGCCAAACCATATCATAGGTGGACTTAAATCTATCTTTCTTTTTGCTCTCCTTCCCTGGGTTTTTCCTTCCTTCCCTCCTACCTGCCTGCCTCTTTTTTCCCTTTTCCTAGCTGAAGAAAGAGAAAAGAGATTAGCAGTGTCTATTTTTGGGACTAAAAAAGGTAACCCAAAATGGAGGACTCACAAACTGCCTCAGAAAGCAGAAGTTTTTCTCTTACCTTCTCCTGCCCTCCTGTCTCTCATTCCAATTCTCACCTGAGGCTAGCCATAGAAATTAGAATCCCTCTTCCCCAGAGTGGGTCATAAAACCCAGAACCACTTTTTCCCCAAAGCCAGCCATAAAACCTAAAAATATTACCCTAACTTACCCTCTGCTTTTCCGTGTAAAAACTGGCCATAAAGAAATTATCTGACCTACCTTGTCTTACTGTAAGTCCTAAGACTCCCATTCCAGAGAGGGTCCTGCCAATACCCAGAAGGAAGGAGTGCATGCTCCCAGAGGCCAAGAAGAATCTAGACAGACAGGCCTTGCTGGGTTTCCCCACTCAGTCTGTAGCATTAGGTCATGTGCTTTTCATCCAATCATATTTCTACATAGCTGTTTGTAGTTTGTTAAACCTGTTACCAATACACCAGGATCTTTGGTCTAGGCCTTGCTGCTGACCACACAGAAAGCCAATGACTAAGATTGTGAGTATTGCCAGGGAAGAAGGCTTTCATCAGGTGCTTCAACTGGCGATAGAGAGCTCAGTTTCAAATCCATCTCCCAAAACAACTAAAACCAGAGGTTTACATAGCAAGGAAGAAATGTAACAACGTGTAAGAAAACAGGAACTAGGGAGGGGCAAGGAAGCAATCATGATGAATGAAGGGTCTGGCATCTCATTGGATGTGGTGATCTGGTGAGTTTCAGTTAGGCAATAATTTTTTTGAGAGGCCTGAAGGCCATTTCCTAAGGAAGGAACTCAGATGAAATAAATGTAAGCTTCAAGTTTTAAGACCAGAAAGTTTCATTTCTAAGGCTATCCAAAAAACAAAAACAAAACAAACCAACAAAAAAACAAGATTATTGAGTCAGTTTCAAACCTAAGCATAAAAAATAGACAATGTCCCCTATGTCTTTGGTTCTTCATTCTGAAGGCCACCATATACACTTAATGAATATGTATACCTTTTATTTGATTAATCTGTCTCTTGTCAGTGATTTTCAGCAAACCTTTAGAGGGCAAAGGGGAAGTTTTCCCTTGGGCACTACACTATCCTGCTTGAAATTCAGAGAAATGAACGTGTACCACACAGGCAGAGCCTACCTGCCTCAAGCATGCCAGCAGACTTACCACCCTGGGAATACCTCAGGGAGCCAGTGTCAGATGATTCCCCACACACTCTTATACATACTCAGCACATGCCCTTAGATGCCCTCTTCTACCATTCTAGTCGCTAGACCATTTGTGTCATAAAATGCCTAAACAAAAGCTTATTTAATTAGAAGTCTCTGCCATTGTCATTTGTCACAGACTCATGTGACGGCTAATTTGCCAACTTAAATGTTATATAGGTGATCATACTTAATTGCAACTTTGCTTCATGTTCAGTTTAGCATTTCACATTACACAGCCTTAATGTTTTTCATGGGAGAAGTAATAAAAGATAAAGAGAGCTAGGAGGAAATAAAAAGGATGAGAGGTGGGAAGAATAAGATTAATAAGAATGCTATAGCTATAGTTTTTTTGAACTGTCTGCAAATATAAAAGAGATAATCACTTCTCCCCAAAGTGCTACATCATTTTTTTAGCTTTCAAAATAAATTAAATCATAAGCAATTTATCTTTTCTCTGCTGCATCATTTGGATGTTTATTTTCCTACATGGTTATATTCAGTTCTTGAATCATTCAATTTTGAATCAACTCATTATGTCAGTTTTCATTACAGTGGTGTATATGCACAACAAATGGAACTAAAATTAAACTAAGGAACCCAGACATAATGCCAAGTAATAGTCCTGACAGAGCTGATTGGAAGTTTGGCTATAAACATTTACCACATGAAAGGGCACAGAAGTTGTTAAACACAAACTCCATAAATTCGGTCAAAGCTTATTTATTTAACAATATTCTTTCTCAACTTACTCGGACTTTGATTTTTACAACATTGAAGGAGGAATTTTCAATGTGTAAAAATTGTCCCTAGAGTTTATAACCCTTGTTATAAACTGTTATAAGTGGTAGGAATTGGCTAAATAACTTCTGAAGAACAGAAACAAAAAATGACTCTTAAATTTTAAAAGTCATTTGGAAAGTGTTTAAATGCTACCTTTAATAGCTCTTTGAAAATTGATGTATGACTATTATAATTTAAAACATTCTCTAATGCACAGTCCAAACATGACCCTGAGACCATGTTTATCATTTAAATGACAAAAGGTATGTACTATGTACACTGCTTTAAATTTAGTTATTGGCTTCTAAAGGGATAGAGTGAGGCGGGTGAAGCGGAAAGGAATTATCATTTAATTGATTATCAATATATTTGTTAATATGTAAAATGTTGGAATTCAGAGTCAATTTATTTCTACCATGCACCTGAACACTATCATGCTTTTGGTATATATGTTTTCAGTGCAAAATTAAGGTTGGTATGTTAGAACAACATAACTATATATCCCATTTCCCAATTATTCCTTTATTATACCTCTATAATTATACTATTTTTCTGAAAAAAAAGAAAAAATATTTATTAAGATCATATGTCTCATGACATTTTTAATGGAATATGAATTTACAAATAAAAAGTTGGTGTGAAAAATGTACAAATTCTGAACAGTTTTTAAACTTAGTTTTTAAAAGTCACTTTTTAAAGCCCCTTGAACACATCCATCTGTCAGTTCAAGATGGCATCCTCTAGGACTCTCACATAACATTTACATCATTTCAATTTTATGTCTAAATATGTTGATTGTGCCTCTTAAAAGGACACCAGTATACAGTGTCCTTGTATTTTATCTGCCTGGATTTCTGTTCCCCAGGAAATATATTATATGACCTCTGATTAGCAGGACCTTTGATGACTTGTCTTATTTATTTGTTCCTCCAACCACATAAAAAAATGTTTATGGAGGATCTGCTTCATTCTGGGCACTATTATACACACTGAAACAGAAATAAATGAGACAAATCAGTCTAGTAGAGATGTATAAATGATAATAATAATGCAGACAGCTAATGGCAAAATTAAAAATATATGCAAAGAACAATGGCAACACCATGAATGAGGAATTAAATACGTGGGGACTACTTTTTTGTTCAGCCCCTTTTAATGCTAGCTTCCCAAATTTACCTTCCAGTAATGGGATTCTTCTGGCACTGCTGAGTAGCAAATCTGAGGCCTATTACTATTAATGCTTGTTTCCTTACATCTCCAAACATACTACATTTTGTATAAGGTAAATACTCAAAAAATATTCATTGCTATTGATACTCATTTAAATGATTTACTGAAACAATGTTGGTAAATAAAGAAACGTATCAGCATAAGAAACGGACAATATGTGAAGGAGCTGTCCAGGATTAACTGCCTAGACTCAATCACTGCCTTCCTAGCTCATAACATGTAGCAGATTCTTCCTGCCTGGCTAGACTTCCCCAATTCTGCCTTCACTTGGCCAGATTTGCTCTGCTGGTATGTTTCAGTCCCTCTCTAGTTTCTGAGCCAGTTACTGGCATGTTTAAAATCCTTATTTTAAGTTATACGTGTCTTGAAATTGAAAGATAAGACTTCTGGAGGATATTTAAGTAAATTTAATTTATGTCCTGCCTTTTGAAACCCCAAACAACTCTAAATTCACATCTTATTTGGCAGGCCTATAATTACAGAGGAAAGTCAGCTTTCAAAGGCATTGCTCTTAAAAATATACATCCAACCACTTAAGTAATGACTTGCCTTGAGAAAGTAAGAATTGCTGAGCTGTCCTTGAACCACATTGACAATTTCTGTCAGCAATGACCTGAAGACAAGATGTGCACTCTGAAAGGGGATTGCCACAATTTTTAATCTGCCTGGGTTTCTGATCAGGCAAAATATAAATCATTTAATCAGCTCCCAACTGAGCATCAGGTACAACTAGTATAAATTTTCCTTCATAAAAGTTTCATCAAAGCTGGGGATGGCTGCACTGCCTTACCTTTTGCTAGAGAAATTATAGCCTGCAAAGATTGGCTGGTAGTCATATGTGATTGATAGGCTTGGGGTGGATGGCCTTCATGCATAGGAATTCAAGTCTAAATGGCCTTTGCAGCTACTTTCATCTTTCCCTTAAAATAATGCTTTGCTTCACTTACTGCAAAGGAAAAGGCTGCTAACAATCGTTTTTCTTTTTTTTTTTTTTTTTTCTGAAAATGCTCTCACTTCCATCAATTTACAGCTAAAGAAAAATTGGCAGGCACAATCTTCAATATGGTAATTGTTTCTTATAAGCCAGCACACCTATATGAAAAGCTAGAAGATTGAAGAGAATCATCACTCTCTACCTAGCTTTAAGTGAGATTTCTGAGATGAATATTATTAAATTATATGTGTTCTCATTAGCCATTTTATACATCTGGTATAATATCTGTGTGATTTTAAGATGGAAAGTAACTCCAACCAAATGAAGAAAATGTGAAGTCAGAAACTTTCTTAATTAGATCACTAATTCTCTTTACTTTTTAACTTTTGTGATATTAGAACTTATACCATTTCAAATGGAGAACATCATCTAAAATATCACAAATGCTACTCAGAATGAGAGTGCAGAGTGATAAATTCCTGAATAACAAGAGTCCTAATTATGAAATATTGAAAGCCAAGTGATATATCTTTCAAGTATTGGTCACAGCAAGAACTAAGACATAAATCAGTGCTAATAAGTAAACACGTAAGTTAATTTTAAGGAGTCTAATTTTCAGTAGACTTACATCACTCATAATGTATTTCAACTTAAAAGCCCTATCATTTCATGCTTTCAAATCAATAAGTGTATGAATTGCCTTACATTCCAATCCCATGTCATTTAATTTAATGTGTTCTTGCTAAATTATAGTAAGACTCAAAGTAGGGCAAATAGGTATAGAAATATTTAATTCAAATATTAAAAGTTAAATATAAAAGACTGGTGATAAGGTAAATGTTAAACAATGTATGTCCCAGGAAACAAGATTTCTATATTCTGCAAGCTATCAGCAATCAATCAATTAAAATTCACTAACACAAATGCATGAAGTACCTCAAGTATCCCCAGCCACAGATGAACTGTTGCATCAGAACAATTATTCTAGCTGGTAACAGAATTAAATGTCCCCTCAGATGGAAAAGTGGAAAAACATGTTATTACATATTTGGCCAAAAAGAAAAAAAAAGAAGGAATCTTTGATGATGATGTTAAGCAGGTGGGGCTAAAATCTCTCTTAAAACCAAGAACAGGGCAAGTTCTAATCCCAGAATCCTGAGAAAGTCAATCACGATCAACTTTTCAATTATAAATTCAATCAATTGTAGATCACTTGCAGGGCAACTGTTGCCTTCACATACTGTACACCACAACTAAACCCTTGAAATTTCATTAAGTCCTAAAAACAATAGAATTCTGGAAGCTTCCAAAGGCAACTTTATCTCAAAGTCTTAAATGTGAGTAGTAACTTCATTCAGGACTCCCTAATCCAGAAAACCAATATTCAAATATTTATCCACAGGGTCTTTCTTAGTTTTCTCCAACTTTAGTGTAAACAAAAATTACCCACAGATTAATTCAAATATCTTCCCAGAGACATGAATAAGTTGGCCTGGCCTGGGCCGCTGTCACACAACTCTTCAAAGACACCTGACAGAGATGTGTTGATGCTGTTATAAATCTATATAAAAATAACAATAAAATAAAACAAAGGATCGTCAACATAATATAGTCATGCCTTGCTTAACAGCAGGGATACATTATGAGAAATGCATCCTTAGGTGATTTTGTCATGTGAATATTGTGTTAGTGACTCTTTGAGGCTGGCACACATGGTAAAGAATTTACCAAGACAGGAATGAGTTTAAACAGGCATATTTATTAAAGAAAGGGGAGATACATTGCAAGGATGCAACTGACAAGACAGCAGAAGGAAGGCTGTCTGTTGTCTGCAAAGAGGCAGGGACTGGATGGGGAGTTCTATAAGGCTGTGCTGCTTTAGCTGAATGCTACAAACAGGATGCTTGGGTGCAGGGTGCTGGGAGCTGAATGCTTGTAACAGAATGCTTATATGTTAGTGAGCTGCTTATGGTTCACCCCATTTCTCAAACATTCATTCGTCTCTGCCTGTTTCTGCTTTTCCCAGCTAAGCTCATTTTTCAATTTTCTTTTAACTCCTTGGGGCACCACAAACATCGCAGAATGTACTTAAAGCAACCTAGATGGTATAACCTACTACACACCTCAGCTATATGGTACAGCCCATTGCTTTAAGATTACAAACCTGTACAGCATGTAAGTATACTGAATACTGTAGGCAATTGTAATACAATGGTAAGTATTTTTGTATCTAAACATATCTAAACAGAAAATATACAGTAAAATTACTGTAAAATCCTATGGGTCCACTGTCATCTATGAGGTCTGTTGGTGACCACGTCATTTTGCAGTGCATGACTATACATTCTAGATGTTCATTCTCGTAGAATAGTGAATAAGGAAGAAAATAATTGATTTGATGGAGAAAATGTACATCTGATCTCCAGTATGATTGGCCACAGTGAATGGGCAAAAAAGAGTAAATCTAGAAATCTAAAAACAATGGATATCAAAACCAGTTTGAGCTTGATTCACTTATGACCTTCATATCCTCCATGCTCCCTCCTTCCACAGAGCCTGTCCATATCTATGTCCTCTCTCTATAATGCTCTTTCCACTCATCATCACATGAGCACTTGTATATACTTCATTTTTTTTAGTGTAATTTCCCATGGGGAATGATTCCTGTCCTTACTTCTAAGGCCACATCAAAATATTATAGACAGGCATAAACCATATAGCTTTTCTTCCTAGCTTGCCATGGGTAAATTTTACATTTTTAGTGATTACTTGATTAAAATTATTTTTTATATAACATAACAAAATCCATTTAATTTACTTCCAGTATTCTTAGCTCTCAGCACAATACTGGACACATAGTATTTCTTGAATATATGAATTGAGAGGAAGTCTGCTCATGTATGGGGAAATAAAACTCTATGACCCCAAAGACAGAAACTGAAGTAAACCCAAACTGGTAATTGAAATGATACAAGGAAAAACGTAACTTTCCAGTAACATAACTTTTCAGTCTCAGGAGGCTTTTACATTCTTAACTATTACTGAGGACCTCAAAGGGCTGATGTTTATATGGGTTATATTTATGAATATTTACCCTGTTTGACATTAAAACTGAGCATGAAAATATATATTTATTTATAAATTTACTTAAAATAATACAAATAAAATAGACCCAGCTTATGATAACATAAACAACATACTTTAATGAAAAATAAAGATATTTTCCAAAATGAACAAAAAAAACTACTAAGAGTAGTGGCTTTATGTTCATGCAATCTCTTTAATATTTGGCTGAATAGAAGACAGTTGGATTCTCAGATCTCCCTCTACATTCACTTAGCTGCAACATCACACTTCACGTAGCCTTTGGAAAACTCTACTCATAAGAAAATTAGAGGAGAAAAAGAAAAACAATTTTGTAATATATTATAAAAATAATTTTGATCTTGCTGGCTCAAGAAAATATCTCAGATACCCCCAGAGATCCCTAGACCACACTTTAAGAACTACTGATACAATTCATCCTCCAAATGGAGACACTTTTGAAAATGAAAGTATATTATAATAATCATTGTAGAATATCCAGCATAAACAAGGGATATTGCTAATATGTATTAATTAATGGTTATATAAATATGCTAATTAAAATATCTTAAAATTCAAAACAAATATAGACTATATGGTGTATAATTTCTTACTACTAAACTGTAAACTTCTTTAAAGTTGGATACATAAACTTTAAAGCATAGTGTCTTCTACATATACATAGAGCTAGCATAGTGTCTTCTACAAATTTGCTTTTCAATAACTATTTAATGAATGAAAGAACAAATGATTGTGTAAAGAAACAACTAAATGATAACTGTTATTACATGTTTCCCAGTCCTTATAGTCTGTTTTGAAATGGACAGGTGAGAGTGGTTTTAGAGTATTGTAGTGATTCTATCATAATATTCCCTACTTCCTCCACGTCAGTCAACTTTTCGAGTTATTTCAGACCAGTAAAGATAGAAGGTATGAAGCAGAATACAAAATCTCCAACATAGTATGATTGGAGAGGCACAGAGAACTTCAACCTGAATAATTATTACTCACTCTAAAAATGCTTGAAATATATTAGCCGTAGTCGATACGAATTATCATTCTTCCTTGTCTAAGCCAATTTTTAAATTGAATTGTGCTTGCAAGAAACATTACATTTTTTTAAGTGAAGTAGACACTCAACCTTAACCTCAAATGTATTTAATATTTTTCTAGAATTTGTCCAAACATATATTTGTACACATGTATAGAAAATACATAGACATAATTCACCTAAATATAATCCTTTATTTAATCAACATAGAAAACTTCCTGAGTGTAAGATGGCCTTACATATTTTCTCTTCCCCAAAGATAATCTTAAACATAAAAGAATTCTTGGGTACTACATAGACTTAGGATGATAAGAAATGTTGGGTTCAGAGGTAGGTGATTTAATAAGTTGATAAAAGCTAACTCAGCAAATAGAATTTCTTTACTAAGAAGAAAGCTGAAGAATATTAATGGTAGAATGTTTCTTAAATTTTATAATATATTTTTTCATATGCCCTCTTTAAAAAACACTGCTATAATCCTTTTGCAGGCCCAAGTCAATGAAGAACAAAGGTAAATGTGTCTCTTCGTGAGTGTTTGGAATTTATTACTAGCTTTTGCTATATCATATAAATTAATGAGGACCATTTTCGGTTATTTACAAGCAGTTTCTAATTGAAACATTAAAATTATAAATAATATAGAAGCATAATTTTTAAATTATTAATTTATGTTATTAACTTAATATGAGTGAAAATGGCTTATTCAATTTCTAAATAGTAACTGGGCATCTTAATTACCCTTTGGTTACAAGGAATTCACATGTACATCAAAGCTAGCTTTGAGCTGGGTGCAGTATTTCACACCTGTAATCCCAGTGTTTTGGGAGGCCAATGTGGGAGAATTGCTTAAGGCAGGAGGTCAAGTCCAGCCTAGGCAATATAGTGAGACCCTTTATCTACAAAAACTTTTTTTTAAGCTAGCTTTGAATATAAGTGACATGAGACATACACACAAAGAGCTAAAATATAAGGCAGCAATCCAAAGTTTTGATTATTTCTGGAGAAAGGTGATATTACTTCTGGGTTTGGTCATCTAGGGAGAAGAGACATGGATTTAAGTCTTTGTTAGGAATCAAAAGAGAGTAGAGTAGCTGAATTATTCCCTTGAATGAAATGAACCAGGTAAAAAAATTATCTTTGGAGCAGTACCTGAATACAAATTGAATGGAATGCTAACTTCGGGAGGATGGATTGTCAAAGTCAGTTTTTCAGTTGTCTGGGTAGGAAATAGAGGTGTAAATATACAGTAGCATAAGTGACAAAGAAAGATGGCAACATGAAAGGTGAAAGAATAAGAGAATTCACAGAGTTGTTGGTGGTCAGAATTTGGAGACAGAAAGAGATTCTAGCAAGGAAGGTATTCAGCATCAGATCTATTTATGAATATAATACATGGAAGGGAACCATGTTAGGTTGAAGATGTAGCCAGAATTTCAACTATGTGACAATATAACATGAATTTGTAGTAGACAGAAAGAAAAGTTTTATTCTTGTTTATATCTCTGGAATCTAGGATAGTTCTAGGAACTTAGCATATGCTTGAGAAATGGTTATTGATTGAGGACTAAATGTATGCTGTTTAGTCCCCAGCTCATGCTGGGTAGCAAGGGGTGTAAGTTTATAAAAACAAGTTGGAGTTAGACTACAGGAGCCTTGAATGTCCTGACAGATTATATTTTATTAAATTTCAATATAGCCTCTGTACTAGTCAAGGTTCTTAGACAGAACAGATAGAAAGATTATATAGATAGGGCCGGGCACGGTGGCTCACACCGGTAGTCCCAGCACTTTAGAAGGCGAGGTGGGTGGATCACCTGAGGTCAGGAGTTCAAGACCAGCCTGGCCAACATGGTGAAACCCCATCTCTACTAAAAATACAAAAAAAAATTAGCCGAGCATGGTGGCAGGCCCCTATAATTCCAGCTACTCAGGAGGCTGAGGCATGAGAATTGCTTGAACCCTGGAGGCAGAGGTTGCAGTGAGCCAAGATCGTGCCATTGCACTCCAGCCTGGGCAACAAGAGTGAAACTCCGCCTCAAAAAAGAAAAATAATTAATTAATTAAAAATTTTAAAAATATAGATAGCTGGAAGAGAAGGGACTTATTAGGGGAATTGGCTCACATGATTATGAAGGTTGAGCAGTCCCACACCAGGACATCTGTAAGCTGGAGAACCAGGGGAGCTGGTTGTATAGCTCAGTCCAATTCTAAAAGCCTCAGAACCAGGGAAGCCAATGATGTCAACTCAATCCAGGGCTGAGAGAGCAGAAAGAGAGAGAGAGAGACAGAGAGAGCTAATTCATCTTTCCTTTTTGTTCTATCCAGGCCCTCAGCCAATTGGATCATGCCTGCCCACAGTGAGGGAAATCTTCCCTACTCAGTCCACTGATTAAAATGCCAATCTCTTCCAGAAACACTCTCACTAATATACCCTGAAATAATGCTTCACCAACTATCTGTGTATCCCTTAATCCAGTCAAGTTTACATATAAAATTAACCATCACAATGTCATAAAACATTTTGAAAAATGAGTGACAGTTTAAAGAAATGCTTCAGGAAAATTCCTTCAACCCCAAGTTGCACGCAAGATAGATTGGGGCAAGAGTTTTTAAGCCATAGGTGTCATTTCTACTGGGGAAAACTGCTCATCTGGGAGGAAAGCACAAGGAGGAGCCTAGAGAAATGAAATTTACTGAATTTCTTTGTGCCAGGCACTGCATGAAATACATTTGAAACATTTTCTGATTTCCTTGCCTTCCTCCAAAATGTTGTCATCCAAATTTTTTAATGAGGAATTTAAGGTTCAGATATATTAAGTAACAAAAGTTATGCAGAGAGTAAGAAGATGTCATTTAATCCCAGTTTTACTCTAAAGCACATGCTATTTCTGCTGTAACAAAAGTTACAATCTTGGAAGTAGTTACTTCAAGGAAGCTAATTAGAAGACTTTATGGAAGAGCAAGAGTTTGAGCATCAGTTTTGTAGATGAAGATTGCCAGGAATTTTAGCTATGCTTGCCATTAAGATATGGAGTCTACTTATCCTCTCTTGGAACCTGTGTTGGGCCTGTGCCTCCTTTTAACAAATGGGATGTGACAGAAGTGATACTCTACAAGGCTAGATCATGAGCCCTGCAGCATCTGTCCAGGTCTCTTGGCTCACTCTGGGAAAGTCAGCCACCAAGTAAAAGTCTGACTCTCCTGAGATGACCATGTTATGAGAATCCGAGGCCACATAGAAAGAACTTGTAAAATCAGATAGATGCCATATGAGGAGATAGAAAGGGCATAAGGAGCAACGCTGAGACATGCAAGTGAGGACACATGTTTGCCAGTAGAACATCCAGCCCCAGCCACCCCAACTAGTCTCATGAGGATCAGGCAAAAATGGCCTGATAGAGTCCATCTCCCATTCTTGATTTCCTCAAATTGTAATAAAAATAAAATAGTTGTTTTGAGCTTCTATGTTTTAGAGTAAGTGGTTAAGCAGTATTAGGTAATGGGAAGAACTAGAAATAGTAAAAGTCACACTATGATTATTGACTTTTTAAAATAACATATCAAATGATGCTGAAGATCCCTGTAAACACTGAACTTCATTTTGATAATGTAACGATGGATAAAATGTTAAAACAATTACTTCAATATGGTATAATCACACACACACACGCACACACACCAAGCAAGCTAAAAGAAGGAAGAAACAGCAGGTGTAAACGAAATGTGAGGATAGAGGAAAATTCCAGTAGTCAGCACTGAGCTGTCAAATAGGACTCACCCTGATATTTGCAGTGCTTTATATCAAAGGGTCATTTTTTTAAATCCTTCTCACCTCTGTGGGAATCCTATAGCCCAAGTGACCCGTATTTAGTGGCCTACCCCACAGCTAGGTCAGTGAAAATCAATTCTCAGTTAAAAATCAACCAACAAGGAAAGACTTAAAGGAAAAGAGGGAAAGATTTGACAAGGGTTTTACTGAAACCTCTTTGCACTTTACACATTTTGGGCCTAGAAATGGAATAAGCATTTGCTAGTTATCGTGGGAAAAGCTATTTTCTCTCCTCTCAGCAAGACGAAAAGAATGAGGCTAGAATGCTTTGTCTAAAAATCTCCTTTTTCAAAGAAACTAATATTATAGCATAAACTAAGAAAGGTGCTGTGCTTTCAGACAGCAGTTCTACCAAACTCATTGATTGTTTCCTGCCCATAGATAATCCTGAGTAAGTATGCTCATTGATTTATGTCAGTTTTAAAAGCCCAAATTCTCCTGAATTATTCTAGTGCATGTTAAGCCAACCAATTCTAATTTGGTTCTTTAATCTATAGACTGTGTAAGAAATTTTCAGTCATTTCAATAGGATTTTTCAAATGAATTTGTCTGAGACACATTTTTAAATGTCCGTATCTTCTCTAAATAGTTCACATTTCAAAATGATCTGTTTATGGGATCCATGATACTTTAAATGGCATTAAATATATGTGCGCCTGGCTCATGTATGAGATCTGTCAAAGGCCTTTCGTGTCTCTGACAGCACTTAATGGTTTGATCTAGGCATTTGTTTCTATGTTGTCTTCAGTGGGAACACTCAATCAGCATAGGTTCTAGTAGCCATTTGACTTTAGATAATAATAGGTGTAAATCATAATTGCAGCACATGCTGGGAAATGCGATCTTCTTCTTTAAATTGGTGTGATAACTTATTTTCCTTTTTTATAGTTTATCATAAATATTAGCAATTGACAGGTCTTGCTTTTCCATAGATTTACCACAGCCAAATATTGAAATATGATGACCCATAGAACATTTCTGGAGGTGATATTGCACATTAATTCAAATAAAATGACTTTTATAATTCTTCACTTCTGCATCTCTCTATATGTTACATGTAAATGAATTTATCATGTTAAAAGGTTTCAAATCCATAAGCTTAGGCTACTTGGAAAAAAAAAAAGATGCCTTCTTTACCTATGTCAAACCCAAAGATAGTAGACAAGGAGAAGACAAGGTCTCAGGCTGACTTGTTCACCCCTGTATCCCCTGCACCTAACAGTATCTGGCACATAGTGGATGCTCACAAATAGTTGTTGAATTCATTAAGAATTATGTAGGCATCTTAATTTTCTACAAGTGATTACTAGAAGGCAGATTTTTAAAATGTCGTTACCAGAACGCATCCTCCATTTCTCAGTAAACAGTCAGGTTTAAGTCCTGCTTTTCATCCCTGAAAGAATTAAAACCCTCGACTGCAGGAGACAATCTGGTCACAAATAAAATATTTATAATTGACAACTATGCATGTATTTAACAAGATATTTTATATTAATATTATAGCACTACATGGGGGGGAAGATCTTTAAGGTTCACCTATCTCCTTTATTTGAAAGGTAAGAAAAAGAAGGCCCAAAAGATTTAGAGCCTCCTAAACCAATAATGGCACGGCTGAGGCTAGAGAACAAGTCCCCAAATTCCCCACCCAGTGCTCTCATTATCTAGACTTCTAACCTCTGTTCTTCCACATATAGATACCCCCTCCATTCTCTTTATTGAGGCATTTCCTTGCTTTGTATTCAAAAGGATTGGGAGAGAGTGGAAAGCAAGGGTTGATCTTCATCACATGTCAGTGTGGAACTCATTTTCTCTTCTAGTCCTTGTATAACCTCTAGCATGCCTTCAGGTGTTGTTGGTAGGTTTCTGAAAGAAGCAAGAGAAGCTGCCTGAAATCAGACCTTTTTCTGAGAGACAAATGCTGTCTTTATAAAAATAAGAAATTAAGTTTATCAGGAGTAAGGGGATGCTAAAAACCCATTTTTTAAATTTGTCTTTTCACTTGTAGCAGTATTCCAATGTTATGCCATTAGACTCCCTGTATTTTAGATAATTGTTCACAACCATATCAGACATTATTTAGCATGAATAAACTGCCAGGAAAGCACTAAATGTTGCTGAAGACTTTTGTTGATTTTCTCCCTTATCTATGTTCTCAACCTCATGTCCCTTTTTTTCTCTATTTCACTCTTAACAAGGCTTGTTTGGTTTAAGCTGATAGCTAACGAATTCCACGAATGGTGATAATTGATAAGGACTTACCTTCCCACGTGTATTTCAACTTTAACATGAAATTCTTGAGGGTCTAGAGTTGCTTTGAAACCAAATAAAAACCTACCGACCACTTTTGTAACCATCACAACGTTGCCTCCCAGCACACCCAGCACCCAATCTGTTTAACCCTACTCTATTTTCTTTCTTCCAGGACATTTTTTTGAACCTACTATAAACATATTTTTATATCATGTTTATATTTTATTGTCTTTGTCTCCCTGCTAGAATGTAAACTCGAGTGGGAAGGGATCTTGGTTTTGTTCATTGACATATTTCAAGTATCTAAACAGTAGCTTCCATTGTAGTTATTCAATACATATTTGTTGAAAATATAATAGAAATGTATCTCTGTAACTGTATCTATAAATATAGATATGTACATGTTTGTGAATATCAGTGTTGTTTTTCTTATAATGACAGGGATGGGAGTGTGCTTTATTCTATGTAAAGTTCCTCAATCATCAAATGTTTGAAGTCGATAATTATACATTTTGTCTGAGTCTGCTCAAAAATATTCTTGCCAGGCCATATGGAGTCAGATTTGTTCAAGGTCATGAAACAAATCTTATAATTTCTTTATAATTAAAATTAAAATTATAATTAAATTTTAATTATAAATATATAATTATAATTAAATTTTAATTATAAATATATAATTATAATTAAATTTTAATTATAAATATGTAATTATAATTAAATTTTAATTATAAATATGTAATTATAATTAAAATTAAAATTATAAGCTTTGTTTCACCTTATAATGAAACAAAGGTTCATGTAATATTTTAAAATTTTATACAATTTTTTTAAATGCACTGAATGTTAAGGGCAAAATAATATTTATAATATATATGTAAATTATAAAGATGTATGCATTTTAAAGAATAAAAATAAACATCTAGTTACTTGACACCAACTTAAGAAGTAGATCATTAGAAAAACATTTGAAGTTCCATATGTTCTCCCCCAAAATTTCATCCTATTTCCCACCTCTGTCCCAGAGGATATCATATCTAGACTTGCTATTCTTTCTTCTTTCTTTTTTTTCCGTTTTTCTTTTCTTTTTTTTTTTTTTTTTTTTTTTTTTTTTATTTATGTTGGGTTCTTGCTGTTGTCCAGGCTGGAGTGCAGTGGTGATCATAGCTCACTGCAGCCTGGAACTCTAGGGCTCAAGGGATCCTCCCTGGTAGTTGGGACTACAGGTGCACAGCACTGCACCTGGCTAATTTTTTAATTTTTTTGTAGAGACAACATCTGGCTATTTTTCCCAGGCTGGTCTTAGACTCATGGGCTCAAGCAATCCTCCTGCCTCAGCCTCCCAAACTGCTGGGATTATAGGCATGAGCCACCATGTTTGCCCCCTAGACTTGCTATTCTTTTGATATTTTTGCCACATATATTTGTGTTCTTTATTAGCCTTGCTTCATTTTGTCTACTTTTGACCTTTATATGATGGAAATTGTAAAGTATATAGTCTACGGGAAATATTTTTAAATTTTTCTCTCTTATATTGTTAAATTCATTATGATCATTTGTTTTTGCTGCACTGTATTATTCATTGATTAAATATAAAACAATTTATATATCCCATGTTCTATTGATGGCCTTTGCACTGTTTTAAGTTTTGGCTTGTTTTAAATGCTTTTTTATATGTTTCTGTTTTAGTGTCTATGTGTCATAGTTTCTCAAGGGTATTGAAGTTAGTGCTTTAATAAGATATACTGCTAGGAGTAGAATTGTTGGTTATACATTGTATGTATTTTCACCTTTCACAAATAATACCATATTGTTTTCCACAGTGATTGTACAAATATTCATCGTTAACACTATTGCATAAACATTCCAGCTGGTTCCATCTTCATTAATACTTGATGTTATAATATTTTAAGTAAAACACATTTCCCTTTAAGATATTGAGTCAGTTCTGAGAAATTAAAAAACAAACTAAAATATCAGCTTTTTACTCCTAGAAAGGTAGTAAAAAGCCAGTTAACAGAAAAATTGCTATATTCCTAGGTATTTTATTCTCTTTGTAGCAATTGTGAATGGGAGTTTATTCATGATTTGGCTCTCTGCTTGTCTGTTGTTGGTTTATAGGAATGCTTGCGATTTTTACACGTTGGTTTTGTATCCTGAAATGCAAATAAAAACCACAATGAGATACCATCTCACCCAAGTCAGAATGGCCATTATTAAAAAGTCAAGAAACAACAGATGCTGGCGAGGCTGCAGAGAGATAGGAACGCTTTTACACTGTTGGTGGGAATGTAAATTAGTTCAGCCATTGTGGATGACGGTGTGGCAATTTCTCAAGGACCTAGAAATAGAAATACCATTTGACCCAGCAATCTTATTACTCGGTATATACCCAAAGTAATATAAATCATTCTATTATAAAGAAACATCATCGGTATGTTCACTGCAGCACTATTCACAATAGCAAAGACATGGAATCAACCCAAATGCCCATCAATGATAGACTGAATAAAGACAATGTGGCACATATACACCATGGAACACTATACAGCCATAAAAAGAAATGAGTTTGTGTTGTTTTCAGGGACATGGATGGATCTGGAAGCCATTATCCTTATCAAACTAACTCAGGAACAGAAAACCAAACACCGCATGTTCTCTCTCATAAGTGGGAGCTGAACAACGAGAACATATGGACACAAGGAGGGGAACAGCACACACTAGGGCCTGTCGGGAGTGGGAGGTGGGGGGAGCCAGAACATCAGGAAAAATAGGTAATGCATGCTGGGCTTAATACTCAGGTGATGGGTTGGTAGGTGCAGCAAACCACCATGGCATATGTTTACCTACGTAATGAACCTGCACATCCTACACATGTACCCCATAACTTAAAATAAAATAAAAAGTAAAAATTAAAAAAATTTTAAAAGAATCTTACTATCCAAAGTACATAAGAAACTCAAACATCTCAATAGCAAGAAAACAAAAAAAAACCCAGTTTAAAAAATGGGCAGAGAACCTGAACAAACATCGCTTAAAAGAATGAGGCTTTGGATTAAAGCCTTATATTAGGGGGTGAAAGTGGATGGGTAAGAAATAGGTATCCTGCTCACCAGGATTTGCAAATGCAAATCTTCTTTTAAGAAATGTTAATGCTTAAAAAATGCTCAGCATCACTAGTCATCAAATAAAAATAAAAATCACAATGAACTATTACCTTACACTTGTTAGGATGGTTATTATCAAAGGGACAAAAGATGATAAATGTTAGCTAGGATTTGGAGGTAAGGGAACCCTTGTACACTGTTGATGGGAATGTAAACTGATGCAACCATTATAGAAAACAGTATAAATATTACTCAAAAAATTAAAAATAGAATTACTACATAATCTATAAATTCTACTTCTGGGTACATATCTACAGGGAATGAAATCAGTATCTTAAAAAGACATCTGCACTGCCATGTCCATTGCAGCATTGTTTACAATAGCCACGATATGGAGTTAACTTAAGTGTCCATTGATGGATGAATAAATAAAGAAAATGTGGTGTATATCTGTACAATGAAATGTTATTTAGCTTTTAAAAAGTAAGGTAATTCTGTCTTTGGGGACATCATGAATGAACCTGGAAGACCCACTAAGTAAAACAAGCCAGGCCCAGAAAGACAAATATTGCATGATCTAACTTACATGTAGAATTTTAAAAAGTCAAACTCATAGAAGCAGAGAGTAGGATGGTGGTTGTCAGGGGTTGGGGAGTGGGATAAATGGAGAGACGTTGGTCAGTGTTACAAAGTATCGTTTGCGCAGGATGAATACATTCTGAATATCTAATGTACAGCATGGCAACTCTAGTTAATAATACATACTGTATACCTGAAATTTTCTAGGAAAATATAGCTTAAATGTTCTCACCCACAAACCATAAGAAATGATGGCTATGTTAATTAGGTTGATTATGATAATTATTTCACAAGGGGTATGTGTGTATGTGTATATATATATATAAAATATATATATATATACATAAATGCCATGTTATACCACTTGAATATATACAATTTATTTGTCAATTATATCTCAAGAAGGCTGGAAAAACATGACCCCTCAAAAAAGAAACATTCTGTCAGTACATCACAGAGGAGCATGTCAAGATTTGCAAGTTGAAGTTTTATCACAAATTGAAATCTTAGGAAATTTTTAAATAAAATTCTGTAGAAGCTAAGCAAATATTATACAGTGTGCATTCTTCACTATATGTTATGTACTATATACTCTTTACTGTGTGCTTTATACAGTATGATATGTTCTATATTATACATAATACGCAGTGTTTATTAGAATGATCCACTGGCATTTTAACACACCCAGTATTGGAATGGTCTTCCCTGCATACACGGGTGAACTGATTTTCATATGAACAAGAGAAACATTCCAGATTTGCAATTCCACATTTTTTCCTTCTTAGTCATTTGCAACATGTACGTATTAATTCATGCTAATTTCTTTTGAAATGACAAAAATATAAATTTGAGAATTTTTCTACATCTAAAAATGAAAAGAAACTAGGAAAAGCAGTGTGAAAGAAAGAAAATATATTTATATGTTCATAAATATTTTATTATCTTCCATTTATATTTTGACGTACTTTTCAATTTGTAATTAGAAGAAGGCAAGAGGGAAGATAAGGTTTATGACTATTTGTATTTCATTTGAATTTGTGTGTATTTGTTCATCCATGAATAGGAGCCCTTGACTTCTCTGATCTTAAGTTTTCCTTTCTGTCTTTACTGGTTTTAAAAGGGTCTATGAACCTACTGTTAAAATCACAGTAAAGAAAGGGGATACAGCTTTACAAGATTCTGCAAATTCTTAGAAACCAGCATGACAATTGCAGCTAAGTGTAGGATTATTACAATCAGTGCTATACTGTATGTAACTCATAAATGTCCCCATCTGGATAGAAGTTCACATAATAAAGCATTGAAAAACCTTGTCAAAAGCACCAAAGAATACTAACCACTGAGTAGTAAGTAAGTAAATTTGTGAGGTTTCCCTATGTATATGCACGGTTTCTCAGCTCACTTCAAATAGATACTTTTATGTAATACTTATAAGAACTATATGAAGTATTGGTTTTCTACTGGTTTTGAACAAGAAACAAAATGTACCTTTTTTATAAACTCATTTTGTTTTTAGACTCTAAGAAAGGCACTACAAGATGATATCTTCCTATAGTACGAAGAGGTAGCACAACATCTTTAAAGCAGAATTTATGGCTGGATTTGAAACCTCTTCAGGTCCTTCAAAAAGATAATATGGTTGAACAGAAAAGAATTTCTAACATCTCCACTATACAGCAAGAAAGATAGCTAAATAGATGGAGAGATATATAGATAGAAAGATAGCCAGACAGATTAGATAGATGATAGATAATAGACAGATAATAGCATATGTACATATAATACACGCATGTTTGATACGCAGTAATGACATCATTATTGTAGTCTTCACATCAGAAATAGAAACAATTCAATTCAACAATAATTGTAAGACCTAAGATCTTTGATGAAATGCTAAACACAAATATAGAGAGATTCAGAGGGTTAGAAGTTTTAACTTTGTAATTCATAGCAATTCCCAAACTTTTCTCAAACTGTAGAAGAATGACAAGTTTTTTTTTTTTTTTTTTTAAACTATTTTAAGGTCTGGACTTAACCTCCCACTCATAAAATGTTATCCATCAAAATAACAAATACATGATTAAATATAATGATCAATGGTTGGCTATATTTGATTATTTATTTTGGACAGGTGACATAGCCAGTAATGTATCAGACCTTCATCAGAAGGAAAATAATTTATAGCACCCTTGGTTACATATAATTTCAGATACTTAGTCTAATGACTTTTTCAGAAATTAGAACAAGATAACTTTTATTCAATTCACACTCCTGTGTTATTCTGAAGATAGCACATTTTCATATTGATATATTGTGAAAATCATCTACTGGCACAATCATGAAATAATCATTTGCTTTTATTCAACTAAAAATTTCCCTTTTAAAAATATTCATTATCCTAGAAAAATCAATTGACATTTGTCAGAGGCTTATTTAAAAAATTTAACTCAGTAGCAATGTAATTTAGAAGCTGGCCACTGGGCTTACCTAGTAATAAATCAAATCTATGTTTTATTCAAACTCAGACAAAAACATTACATTTAAATAACAATATTGTAATAACATGACAAAGACCGAGGTGTCCAATGTTAAAGCTACTATTCATTTTTACCTCGATTCAATTAGAGAAGTAAAAGAATAGAACATTTTGAGTTATGTACAGATTTAGAACTAAAAAGAAATGTAGGTTATATTATAGACCTTTTTAAACTGGCTTTTTGGCACATATTTTTAGAGTAGGCCTAAAGTAGGCCAAATTTTTTCCGAGATGTAAAATATATCTTCACTGAGTCTTATACTAGTAGCTTCAGACTTTTTCCAATAGGAAAATTTCTTAATAACTCTGAAAGAAGTAATTTTATTTTGAAGAAGACCAACTTACATTAGATATTTTAAATCACAGTTATAAAAGTTAGAAATTCAAATCACAACAGCAAATCAAAATGTTGCACATTTCTTTATTCTTTTAGTCTTTTTTTTTTTTTTTTTTTGGGTGGGTCCAGGGTCCAGGGTTTTTCTTCCATAGTTTTTTGGGGAACAGGTGGTGTTTTGTTACGTGGTAAGTTCCCTAGCGGTGATTTGTGAGATTTTGGTGCACCCATCACCCTAGCAGTATATACTGAACCCAATATGTAGTCTTTTTTTTTTTTTTTTGAGATGGAGTCTCGCTCTGTCGCCCAGGCTAGAGTGCAGTGGTGCGATCTCTGCTCACTGCAAGCTCTGCCTCCCGGGTTCACGCCATTCTCCTGCCTCAGTCTCCAGACTAGCTGGGACTACAGGTGCCCGCCACCACGACCGGCTAATTTTTTTGTGTGTATTTTTTAGTAGAGACGGGGTTTCACCGTGTTAGCCAGGATGGTCTCTATCTCCTGACCTCGTGATCCACTCGCCTCGGCCTCCCGAAGTGCTGGGATTACAGGCGTGAGCCACTGCGCCTGGCCCCCAGTGTATAGTCTTTTATCCCTCACCCCCTTCTCACCCTTTGCCCCAAGGACCCAAAGTCCCTAGTATCATTCTTATGCCTTTTGCTTCCTCATAGCTTAGATCTCACTTACGAGTGAGACATGTGATATTTGATTTTCTGAGTTAACTTCCTTAACTTCCTGAGTTAACTTCACTTAAAATAATAGTCTCCAATTCCACCAGGGTTGCTGCAACTATCGTTATTTCATTCCTTTTTATGGCTAAATAGTATTCCCACGGTGTGTGTATATATATATATATATATATATATACACACACATACATATACATACACACACACGCACTATATATATATATATATATATATATATATATATATATATATGCCACAATTTCTTTATCCACTCATTGATTGATGGGCATTTGGGCCGGTTCCATATTTTTGCAAGTGTGAATTGTGCTGCAGTATCTTTTTTGTATAATAACTTCTTTTCCTCTGGGTAGATATCCCAAATAGTGAGACTGCTGGATGAAACGGTAGTTCTGCTTTTAGTTCTTTAAGGAATCTCCACGCTGTTTTTCATAGAGGTTGTACTAATTTACATTCCCACCAGCAGCATAGAAGTGTTCCCTTTTCAGCACATCCACACCAGCATCTAGTTTTTTTTTATTTTTTAATTATGGCCATTCTCGCAGGAGTAAAGTGGTATCACATTGTGGTTTTGATTTGTATTTCCCTGATTATTAGTGATGTTGAGCATTTTTTCATATGTTTGTTGGCCATTTGTATATCTTCTTTTGAGAATTGTCTATTCATGTCCTTATACCAGTTTTTTGATGGGGCTGTTTGTTTCTTTCTTGCTAATTTTTTGAGTTCCTTATAGATTCTGGATATTAGTCTTTTGCCAGATGTATAGATTGTGAAGACTTTCTCCTGCTCTGTGGGTTGTCTATGTCCTCTGCTGATTGTTTCATTTGCTGTGCAGAAACTTTGCTGAATTCATTTATCAGTTCTAGGAGCTTTTTGGAGTCTTTAGGGTTTTCTAGGTATATGATCATATCATCAGCAGACAGCGAAACTTTGAATTCCTCTTTACTGATTTGGATGTTCTTTATTTCTTTCTCTTGTCTGATTGCTCTGGCTAGGACTTCCAGTACTATGCTGAATAAAAGTGGTGAGGGGCCAGGCACAGTGGCTCATGCCTGTAATTGCAGCACTTTGGGAGGCTGAGGTGGTGGATCACCTGAGATCAGGAGTTCGAAACCAGCCTGGCCAACATGGTGAAACCCCATCTCTACTAAAAATACAAGAATTAGCTGGGCATGGTCGTGGGCACCTGTAATCCCAGGTATTCGGGAGGCTGAGGCAGGAGAATCACTTGAACCTGGGAGGCAGAGATTGCAGTAAGCCGAGATCACCCTACTGCACTCCAGCCTGGGCAACAGAATGAAACTCCGTCTCAAAAAAAGAAAAAAAAAGTGGTGAGAGTGGCCATCCTTTTCTTGTTCCAGTTCTCAGAGGAAATGCTTTTAACTTTTCCCCATTCAGTATTATATTGTCTGTGGGTTTGTCATAGATGGCTTTTATTACATTAAGGTATGTCCCTTCTATGAAGATTCTACTGAGGGTTTTAATCGTAAAGAGACCCTTGGTTTTGTCAAATGTTTTTCTGCATCTATTGAGATGATCATATGATTTTTGTTTTTAGTTCTGTTTATCTGGTGTATCACATTTATTGACCTGCATCTGTTAAACCATCCCTGCATCCCTGGTATGAAACCCACTTGATCATGGTGGATTATCTGTTTGATATGCTATTGGATTTGTTTAGCTAGTATTTTGTTTAGGATTTTTGCATCTATGTTAATCAGGAATATTGGTTTGTAATTTCTTTTTTTGTTATGGTATTAGGGTGATGTTATTAGGGTGATGTTGGCTGTTATCCCTATCTTGTGGAATAGTGTCAACAGGATTGGTACCAATTCTTCCTCGAATGTCTGATAGAATTCAGCTCTGAATCCATCTGGTCCTGGCTTTTTTTTTTTTTTCTTGGCAATTTTTTAATATCCATTTCAATCTCGCTGCTTGTTATTGGTCTGTTCAGGGTTTTTAATTCCTCCTAATGTAAGCTAGGAGAGTTGTATATTTCCAGAAATGTATACATCTCTTCTACATTTTCTAGTTTATGTGCATAAAGGTGTTCATAGGACCGTTGAGTGATCTTTTGTATTTCTGTGGTGTCAGTTGTAAAATCTCCTGTTTTGTTTCTAACTGAGCTTACTTGGATCTTCTTTCTTCTTTTCTTGGTTAATCTCACCAGTGTTCTATCAATTTTGTTTACCTTTTCAAAGAACTAGCTTTTTGTTTCATTTATTTTTTGTATTTTTTTGGTTTCAGTTTCATTTATTTCTGCTCTAATCTTGGTTATTTCCTTTCTTCTGCTGGGTTTAGATTTGCTTTGCTCTTATTTCTCTAGTTCCTTGAGATGCAACCTTAGATTGTCTATTTGTGCTCTTTCAGACTTTTTGATGTAGGCATCTAAGGCTATGAACCTTCCTCTTAGTATAGAGGTTTTGATGGTTTGTGTCCCTATTATTGTTCAGTTAAAGGAATTTTTAAATTTCCATCTTGATTTCATTGTTGGCCCAATGATCATTCGGAAGCAAGTTATTTAATTTCCATGTATTTTCATGGTTTTGTAGGTTCCTTTTGGAGTTGATTTTCAATTTTATTCTACTGTGGTCAAAGAGAGCACATGATATAATTTCAATTTTCTTAAATGTACTGAGACTTGTTTTATGGCCTATCATATAGTTTATCTTAGAGATAGTTCTATGCACTGATGAATAGAATGTATATTCTGCAGTTGTTGGATAGATGGTCTGTAAATATCTGTTAAGTTCATTTGTTCTAGGGTATAGTTTAAATCCATTGTCTCTTCATTGACTTTCTGTCTTGATGACCTGTCTAGTGTTGTCAGTGGAGTATTGAGGGCCCCCATTATTATTATGTAGCTATCTGTTTTATTTCTTATGTCTAGTAGTAATCATTTCATAAATTTGGTGCATATATATTTAGAATTGTAATACTTTACTGTTGGACAAGGTCTTTTATTATTATATAATGTCCCTCTTTGTCTTTTTTAACTGCTGTTCCTTTAAATTTTGTTTTGTCTGATGTAAGAATAGCTACTCCTGCTCATATTTGGTGTCTATTTGCATGGAATATATTTTTCCACCCCTTTAAGTTTATGTGAGTCCTTAGGTGTTAAGTGAGTCAAATGAAGGCAGCAGATATTTAGTTGGTAAATTCTTATCCATTCTGCCATTCTGTAGTTTTTAGGTGGAGCATTTAGGCCATTTACATTCAACATTAGTATTGAGATGTAGGGTACAATTCTATTATTCTATATTCATCGTGTTATTTGTTGCCTGAATACCTTGCTTTTTTAAAATGTATTGTGTTGCTGTTTTATAGGTCCTATGAGATTTATGTGTTAAGAAAGTTCTGTTTTGATGTATTTCAAGGATTTGTTTCAAGATTTAGGGCCCTTAAATCAGCAATTTTTGCAGTTCTTGTAGTGCTGGCTTGGTAGTGGCATATTCTCTCAGCATTTGTTTGTCTGAGAAAGACTATTATTTCTTCATTTATGCAGCTAAGTTTTGCTGAATACAAAATTCTTGGCTGATAATTGTTCGTTTAAGGAGGCTGAAGATAGGGCCCAATTCCTTCTAGCTTGTAGGGTTTCTGCTGAGAAATCTGCTGTTGATCTGATAGGTTTTCCTTTATAGGTTACCTTGTGCTTTTGCCTCATAGCTCTTAATATTCTTTCTTTCATCTTGACTTTAGATAACCTGATGACTATGTGCCTAGGCAATGATCATTTTGGGATGAATTTCCCAGGTGTTCTTTGAGTTTCTTGTATTTGGGTGTCTAGATCTCAAGCAAGGCCAGGGAACATTTTCCTTGATTATTCCCCCAAATATGTTTTCCAAATTTTATATTTCTCTTCTTACTCAGGAACACCAATTAGTCTTAGGTTTGGTCACTTAGCACAATCACAAACTTCTTGGCAGGTTTGTTCATTTTTTAAAAAATTATTTTTTCTTTGTCTTTGTTGGATTGGGTTAATTTGAAAACCTTGTCTTCGAGCTCTGAAGTTCTTTCTTCTGCTTGTTTGATTCTATTGCTGAGATTTTCCAGTGCATTTTGCATTTCTCTAAGTGTGTCCTTGATTTCCAGAAGTTGTGACTGTTTTTTATTTATGCTACCTATTTCACTGATGATTTCTCCCTCTTCATATCTTGCATCACTTTTTTATTTCATTAACTTGGACCTCACCTTTCTCTGGTACCTCCTTGATTAGCTTAATAATTGGCCTTCTGAATTCTTTTTCTGGCAAATCAGGGATTTCTTCTTGGTTTGGATCTGCTGCTTGTGAGCTAGTGTGATTTTTCAAGGGTGTTAAATAACCTTGTTTTGTCATATTACCAGAATTGTTTTTCTGGTTCCTTCTTATTCGGTTAGGCTATGACAGAGGGAAGTTCTGGGGCTCAATGGCTGTTGTTCAGATTCTTTTGTCCCACGCGGTGCTTCCTTGATGTAGTACTCTCCTCCTTTCCTAGGAATGTGGCTTACTGAGAGTGAAACTGCGGTGATTATTATTTCTCTTCGGGATCTAGCCACCCAGCAGGGCTACTGGGTTCCGGTCTCATACTGGTGGGGTGGGGGCGGGGTGGGGGACAGGGATGTCTGCACAGAGTCCCGTGATGTGAACTGTCTTCAGGTCTCTCAGCCATGGATACCAGCACCTGCTCTGGTGGAGGTGGCAGGGGAGTGAAATGGACTCTGTAAGGATCGTTAGTTGTATTATTATTATTTATTGCACTTAGTTTTGTGCTGGTTGGCCTCCTGCCAGGAGGTGGCACTTTCAAGAGAGCATCAGCTGTGGTATTTTAGGGAGGATCAGGTGGTATGTGAGGCCCTAGAACTCCCAAGAGAATATAACCTTTGTGTTTACCTACCAGAGTGGGTAGAGAAAGAACATTAAGTGAGGGCAGGGTTAAGCGTGTCTGAGCTCAGATTCTCTTTGGGCAGGGCTTTCTGTGGCCTCTGTGGGGAATGAGGATATGATTCCCAGGTCAATAGAGTTATGTTCCCAGGAGAATTACGGCTACCTCTGCTGTATCCTGCAGGTTGCCAGGAAAGCCAGCAGTTACAGGCCTCACCCAGCTCCCATGCAACCCAAAAGGCCGGTCTCACTCCCACTCTGCCCCCACCGACAACACCAAGTTTGTTTCCAGGCAGTGGGCAAGCAGGGCTGAGAACTTGCCCCAGGTTACCAGCCTCCTGGCTGAGAAAGTAAGCAGGACTTTCAAGTTTTGCACCTGCCCACCTGCCCATGTCTGCACTCTGGATTCACCCCCTCCCCTGAGTTCTGTCCAGGAAATGTCTCATTTTGTTGGAATTGTTACAGAGTTCAGCTGGAGATTTCCCTCTCCCCATGGTCTTTTCCCAGTTCCTCTGGAAGCCCTCCCCAAGGACCCCTGTGAGACAAAGTCGGGAATGGTTTCCCTGGGGACAAAGTGAGCCCACAAGGCTCTTCCTGCTACTTCCTCTACTCCTGTATTTCGCTCACCTCTCCAAATTATCTCAACTCCAGGTAAGGTCAAGTCCTTCTCCCATGATCTGGACCTTCAGGTTTCCCCAGTGAGGGTGTGTGTTCAGGGGCAGACAATCCCTCTTTCTTAGTTTCACCCTTTGGGCACTCACAGAATTTGAGTTTTCTCCAGGTCCTGCAGGAGCTATCCACCTCCTTCAAAGGGTCTGTGGAATCTATTGGCTTTCCTGGTATGTTCCTGCAGTAGTTCTTAGAGCAAAAGTTCAGGATGTGAGTCTCCACACATTGCTCTGTCCATCAATTTAGTCCTCCCTCCTATCTGCTATTTTCTTCAATCCTCGCATTTCCCTTTATTCTCATGGCCAACTAGAGAAAGCCACTGAGGGTGGCCAACTAGAGAAAGCATAAAGATTATTACACTAAATTTTTTATTTAAAAAATTCAACTGTACTAAAAATCCTCATTTGAATGGACTGAGATCAAAGGAATAGTAAAAAGATGAAGATAAAAATAGATGCACAGTACTTGGATTCTGGTCTCAATTTTCCCACTGACCAGTTGCAGAATTTTGGAAAGGTCACTTCAAGTATTATAATTCCTCCCTTAAATGAAAGAGTGAGGATCTAAGGACCTTTCAAGCTCTAAAATGTTATGAATTTATATTTTTAAAAGCAGCAAGTATATATAAATTGGGGCTGTCTCTTGATCTGAATTTTTCCTACTTGCCTGTCATGCAAAGGTATGGTTAAGAACAATAAAAACAAGGGAACTTTGAAATTTAATATCATGCTGCCCTTCATAGGTAAATAGCCTCAGTCTTACTCATAGGAGTATATATGTCTAACTTTTATACAGTGAAAGTTTTTGCTTATTTTCCTACCTCTTCTTTTCTCTTCATTTGTCAACCTTAGAGAGAAATTCAGGTATGACAGAACACAGGAAATTATTTGGCTTATGAGAGCAAACCTCTATGACTTTTGACTTTACTGGTAAATGAGCTTGCCTCTATGCTTCCCTAAGGACAAGGGGAATGCATATCTATGTTCAAAAGCTAATCAGTTTTTATGTATGTATGTATGTATTTATTTATTTATTTATTTTTGTATTTCAGAGTATTTCTCTTATGTCTGTTTTCTTTTTTTAAATTATACTTTAAGTTCTAGGGTACGTGTGCACAACGTGCAGGTTTGTTACATATGTATACATGTACCATGTTGGTGTGCTGCACCCATTAACTCGTCATTTACATTAGGTATACCTCCTAATGCTATCCCTCCCCCCTCCCCCCACCCCACAACAGGCCCCGGTGTGTGATGTTCCCCACCCTGTGTCCAAATGTTCTTATCATTCAATTCCCACCTATGAGTGAGAACGTGCGGTGTTTGGTTTTCTGTCCTTGTGATAGTTTGCTCAGAATGATAGTTTCCAGCTTCATCCATGTCCCTACACAGGACATGATATCATTCTTTTTTATGGCTGCATAGTATTCCATGGTGTATACGTGCCACATTTTCATTATCCAGTCTATCATTGATGGACATTTGGGCTGGTTCCAAGTCTTTGCTATTGTGAATAGTGCTGCAATAAACATATGTGTGCATGTGTCTTTATAGCAGCATGATTTATAAGCCTTTGGGTATATACCCAGTAATGGGACGGCTGGATCAAATGGTATTTCTAGTTCTAGATCCTTGAGGAATTGCCACATTGTCTTCCACAATGGTTGAACTAGTTTACACTCCCACCAACAGTATTAAGTGACAAGTAGGTGCATGCATGCATGTAGATAATGGTTAAACATGCTGATAAAAATCTGGAGAGCAAATTTTAGGAATCTCTGTAATTAGCAACCAACATTAACTAGATGAGACCATTTTCCAGTTTTCTAGCTCTGAAGCAGACATTCTAAAACTGATGAAAAACAGCTGGCTGGAATTTATCTGGCTTCCACTAAAGTGGTGTTTTTCTAATGTTGTATTAAAATGTTGTATAGAAAATGCAATGCAATGAACACAATCCATCCCCTTAATCTTTATATGTGGCAGTGTATAATTATTATAAATTTTTGAAACAGAAACATAGAAAAATAAAACATTAACTGATATTATATGCTATTGAGTGAAGGAATTGTAGGCATCTCTTCTTTTTCCAGATCAATTTATAACCCCTAGCCTATACTATTATGTTCTACAATGTGCCAGAACTCAGAAAAATATCATGAATATAATTTTTAGTTTCATACTATGAACAGAGACTTATATTTGAGTATCTCAGTAACTTAATAACACTTTACCAACTGAAGCATATACACCTGATCAGGAATGCTATACCATACCACTGAATTACATTCACTATATATGGACTTATCACAAAGATGGACTAACAAAACTATCACTGTGCAAGACTATCTACTTCTCTTAAATCCATAGCTCAAATTATTGTTTCTTTGTTTTGAAATAACAGGAAGCATGGACAAACAGGTATTTAATTCTTCATTGGGATTAAACACCAAAGCAGTTAATTGCATCTGTCATATAGAAGGTGAGAGAACCAGATTATAGTTTGACATGAATAATCACTTCTCATAATAAAACAACAAGCCTTGAAATTAGAATTTCATGAAATTATGTGATGTGGCAGCCCCAGAATGGCTCAAATTTTTGCAAATAAATTGGTGTACAGTATTTTTTAAAAATCTATTCTTGGCCAGGCATGGTGGCTCATGCCTGTAATCCCAGCAATTAGGGAGGCTGAGGCGGGTAGATCACGAGGCCAAGAGATCGAGACTATGCTGGCCAACATGCTGAAACCCCATCTCTACTAAAAATACAAAAATTAGCTGGGCATGTTAGTGCACGCCTGTAGTCCCAGCTACTTGGGAGACTGAGGCAGAACAACCACCTGAACCCAGGAGGCAGAGGTTGCAGTGAGCCGAGATCATGCCACTGCACTCCAGCCTGGCAACACAGCTGTCTAAAAAAAAAACAAAAAATCTATTCTCAAAGAATTTTTAAACTCTTTTTCACGTTGAATTGTGCAAATCAAAAAATTCTATATATTCCAAAAACCATTGACTTTATGGTAAAATATTTAATTATATTGTAAACCAAAGTAATCACTCTGAAAGTCATGTTATATCATTCATTCAATAAAATTTCTATAATGCATAATGCCTCAATCACACTATTGTTTATTTCTTAATTAAGCAAAACTCAAAACTTATTCTCTTGTTTGGTGAGAAGCTCTTCAAAGTGGTAATTTGGGGACCTGAACTCATTCTATTTGATATGTCCACAATGTTTAACATTTGCTTGGGTAATCACTACGATCTTCTGCATGAAGCCAATAGAAGGAAAAGAGTACACAAAGATATATATTTTTAAACCACTTCATCACATTCCATTAGAAAGAATTAGTAATGTGTTCCCATATCGATACAAAGAGTACTGGGAAATTCCTGTTATCCCTGTATAAGTAACTCCGTTCTCAGCTAAAATCCTGTATAATAAAATCGTGGCCAACAATGGCTCATTTTATTTAAAAAGCAGCTGTGAAAAGTTTTTATTATATTCATATATATTGTATGTTTAACACAGTGAAATAAAAAAGCTGCTTTTGTTCCTTGTTTTATCAAGAAAGTGTCCTGACATAACGGGAGATATGAAAGTATTGTTTGACAAGGTTGGAGATATAAATGTTTTATCTGTGAATTTTTAATGAATTCTCTCTTCAGATGATTAAAACCATGGACTCTCCCTTCTTTTCACTATTCCAAGGAATCTCTAGAATGTAGAATAAGCACATAGATATAGGACGACATTTAATTATCAGAAACACACCACATAGCACATAGAGCCAATATTAAGGGATCATACTGCAAAAGAAACTGAATTGCTGAACAACCTGAGTCTGAAAAACCTTTTCCACATCTATGGACATTTTATTCCTTTTCAAAAAGGGCAATATGAGATTACAAGGAAAGCAACTGTTGTGGTGTTCTTTCAAATAATTTTATTCTTTGTACTGAGTATGGGAAATTTATGAGTTGAACAGTGTCCCTCCAGAATGTGACCCAATTTGTAAATAGGTTCTTTGCAGATGTAATTAGTTAATTTAAAATGCCATCACATTCTATTTGGGTGAGCCCTATATCCAATGACTGGTATCCTTAGTAAGAAGAGGAAAATCCAGACACAGAGACACACACAGAGAAGAAAGCTGTATGTAAAACACATAGAGGGAAGAAGGCCCTATGATGATAGAGGGGGAGATTGGCACGATGCAACTACAAGGCAAGAAATGCCAAGAATTTTCAGTAACCACCAGAAACTAGGAGAGAGGTTGTGGGACAGATTCTTCCTGAGAGACTCCAGAAAGAAGCAACTTGCTTACATGTTGATTTTGGACTCTGGCCTCCAGAACTGTGAGAGAAAAATTTTCTCTTGCTTTAAGTAACCCAGTTTGTGGTAATTATTACAGCAATACTAGTAAACTAACACAGGAAATATCCCAACATTATGTTTCAGGGTTACCTCAGTTGAATGATCATCACTCGTTCTATGAACATCAGGTTCCCTTCTGGTGAGTTAGCCTGTAGTATCTTCACTTTTTACCTTCAGAAGGCCATAGACTACAAAGTAACTATCGCAGCATAAAAATCATGAACATTCTCCCCTTGACCCCAAAGAAACATAGACCTAATTACTTTTATCAGCATTTGCCTTTTCCTCTTTAACTTCTTTCTCTCGCTTGTTTAGGCCAGAGAGTAATTTTCTCTCACCATTGGATAACCCCAGTGTCTTTCATTCTATGCAGTCATCCAACCTCACTTGTTTGTGTGTGACACAGTTTGGAAAAGAAGTTAGGTGTTAGAGAATGAATCTTGGAATCCACCACGTGGGTTTAAAAATAACAGAAACAAAAATTCCTTCAGAGTATTTTATCTTCTGACCTCTGTGTTACTTTTATGACAGTCAACCAAAAATTCTACTCATTAATTTATCAAGCTCATATTGTTCAGTCATGGATAAGGGCACCTTTTGGAAAACATAACTTCTACTTTCAACTGCTCTTGATTAGGTCAATGAATAAAAACTCTCTTAGTGCATTGTAATGACTCTCAGGGAACCTCTGGAATAAATAGCATGGATTTACTCGGCAGTTTAACAGAGTAACTGTTTTTAGCATTGCCTTTTCAGAACAAGACTGGCCTAATGTCTCCAGGGTTAAAAGTCATTTTAGAGGCAGAATGCATGTGAAGCAAAGAATGTTATAGGTAAATGGGATTTTAGAGATCATGTTCATTTAATGCTTTCTTTCTACTACTAACCTTTTGTTCCACTTTTGGTCAAATTAGTGAGCCACTCAATGGTACTCCAGGCATAACATAGATATTGAAATTCTAGGTATTAAAAAAAAAAGAACAGCACAGACATAGGTTATAGTAATCCATTTAGCTTGTTATCTGAAAATGTATTTGTGGTTCTTCTTGAGGTTCCTTAATCTATACTTCCTTGACTATAAATAGCTGATGTTCAATGAGTTATGAAAAAAGTGCTAATTATGAAAATTTATTACTACAAAGAATGCTACCGATGAGTCTGATATTACCATCATCACTGTCCCAAATCCTTGAAGCTTTAAAAACACCACCTTAATGAAAATGCCTCTGCAAGAGCAGAAGTCATCTTCTCATGATGGCTAATCCAGATATCTGTCTTTATCCTTTCGATCTTTTAATGTCTGCCACAAATAGTATTTTGGAAAATCTCCCAATTCCTAACATGAATCTTGCTGTCTTATGAATTGAGATATTTGGTGATTAACTTTGCAATAATGTGTTGGAGAATGTCTCTTCTATACAATACATTTTATATATCACCAACAACATAAAACACATGCTTTCTTACATAATCACAAGAGCTAAACTCTTTGAAGTGAAATTTCAATTACTCAGAGTATATTATAAAAACCTTATTCAGACTTCTATTAATCAGTATTTAATACTATATACTACAGGCGGGACAATAATTTACAAAGAAATCCCAGCTTTATACAATTAACTTAATCTTAATTAATTTTTCAATACCTAAAAGGAATGGAATCATTCAGTTGCCCTCTCAAGAGCTGACAGCACTTCAGATTATCAGAAAAAAAAGTGATTTCTGTCTTGCTTACAATAAAGCAAAAGGGGAAAAATCAAGAAAAAGGAAAATCAAGAAACTTAGCAAGAAAATGAGAGCCAAGATTATAAATTGTGTGAATTTCTGTGAATCTCTGTGAACTAAATGGCTATATGTCTCAACTCTAAAAACCATTTTTTAGGCAATGTATACACATATTTCTTATTTCTTTCCTTCCTTCCTTTCTTTTTCTTTTCTTTTCTTTTCTTTTCCTTCCTTCCCTCCCTTCCTTCCTTTCTCTTTCTTTCTTTCTCTCTCTCTCTTTCTTTCTTTCTTTTTTGACAGAGCCTCACTCTGTCCCTCATGCTGGAGTGCAGTGGCATGGATCATGGCTCACTGCAGTCTCAACCTCCTCAGGCTCAGGTGATCCTCTCACCTCAGCCTCTCAAGTAGCTGGGACTACAGGCATATGCCACGATGCCTGGCTAATTTTTCTATTTTTTGTAGAGATGGTATTTCACCATGTTGCCCAGGCTGGTTTTGAACTCCTGGGCTCAAGCAATCAACCCACCTTGCACTTTCAAAGTACTTGGATAGCAAGCATGAGCCACTGAGCCCAGCCTTAAAATTTTTTCATAAGGAATACAGTCATGGCATTTTGAAATAAATAATGAATCAGTGTCTTATAAAAAGCAAATAAAGGCTTGAGGAATATTCATTGCCATTAAAGAAATCATGGTATTCTAATTCTACATCCTGTTTTAATCTTAAGAAAAAAATTATTTTTTGAGCTTTATATCTTATTAGATATTATTTATGTCATAAGTCAAATAGTATAAGGAAAAATAGATGACTTTAAAGGTTAAAACCATGTGAGAATCTTTGAAATGATCAATAAATAGTTTGCCAATTAAATAAAAATTATATTGGCATGGGTTATTTCTGAAAATTATTTAATTAGCAAAGTAATTCATCAATTTTAATAATCAAACTACATTTTGGTAATCAAACTACATTTTAATAAACTTCCACGATAACACATTTTCATAGTTGCAATGTTTTGAAGAATCTCAATGCTTGGAAAATCCATATGGCTTCATGTAGGAAAGCAACTAAGAGGCATGTTTTTCTGGGACATTTTTGTAGAATTCTTATATTGGATTTTGTTTTGTGTTAGTTCTGTATTCTTTAAGAAATGATATTTTTTTCCTGAGGCTCAGGTGCTTTATAAAATGAAGTTAATATTATCTATGTAAAGAGGTAGGGAATCAAATGAGACAATTTATATAAAAAATATTTTATACTGTGCTCTTGCTGGATCTTTTTAAATGCTTAACCCACAGAATTTACTCACAATATTTGTAAAAGAAAAAAAAAATGAAAAAAGAGAGGAAAAAAAGGAAAGGGATAGAGAAGGAGGTTGGAAAGCAATGGGAAAAATATAATATTATTTAAAAAATAAAATATTACATTAAAAATAAGGGGATGGAAGAAATATGAAGAGTTTCTGTATGTGAGGGGAGGTAGAGACAGTTTTAAAGGAAAGGGCTTGGAGGAAAATAAAGTGTAGACAGTGATTCTATAGAAGGCTTGCTGTTGGGATGCTAAATGCCTGGATTCTTTGACCCTAGTTCTTTCATCAATTACATGAGCATTTTTTGTAATAATTTTTATGTAATAATATATTCAATAATTTAATAAATATAATAACAATTATGGTGTGAAACAGAAGGGCAATAGATGCACATTGAGAAATAACAGATAAAGAGAAGTCAAAATGTATTGCCAAGCAAGATGAGCCACACTTTCTCTAGATTGTTTTATTTCTACCTATATCCCCAGCACCTAAAACAATGTCTGACATATAGTAGAAGTTCAATAAATATATAATGGATCCAATAATGAATAATAAAAATAATTTATTCTATTTATTTGGCAGAGATTGATGATAACCTATTATTGAATTCTAAATGATTTCCCGAACTTTCTTAGGGCTCACTAATACAAGCAAAAAAAGCAGGTTCTTCTATGAACAACTAATTATACATTTTATTTGGAATACATATATTTCTTTCAATATCCCCAGCCACTGAATCCTGCAAGGGTTTGTTTGTCCACTTTTCACCAGAGATTTATCTATAATGATAACAAATCTTGCCAACAGGAAAATGTTCCATTCAGGGCAAATAGTAGGTAAAATAAAACTTAAAAGAAACATTGTATGTAACCATACAAATGGACTACTCACAAACAAAGCCAATCTTATAAACCTATAGGGTAAATAAAAGGAAATATCAGTTAGCTCTTTTAAATTTTTCTCTTAGTATTGAACATACATTTCTTCAGGCTGTCCATAAAACAACATTGCCAAAGTATTAAGATAGGGTCAGATTACTAAAAAGATTTGTGAACTGGGAGACATTTGAATCTATGTAAAAAGGCTCCTGTTCATACTATGAATAACTATACAAAAAGCAGCAGAAATAAATATAATACTGCAGCCATATGATGTGTTAAAGTGAGTCCTACATCATGATACATTTGGTGTCATGATAAGGAAGAATTTCAAATTAAAACACTGGCAGCATGTCATCCAGTAACATCAAACACATGACACAGGCTTTCCTGGAATTCTGTAATTATTCTGAACTTCCTTCTACATTTTTCATTGTGTTCACAGTTCACATGTTTTATTCAGATCAATTAGTGTCTACTGGGTAGCCATACATCACATGACACTAAACTAGGTGTTTTGGGCACAGGACTAGGAATGTGGCAAACCATTTCACAGTGGTGGTCTAAGCTACATGACATTTTGTATCCAATAGGGGATGTAAAAGCAAGCGTCTGAAGTCTGTCTTTGCCTCTGTCCCAGAGTGTATTACATAAAGTCAGCTGATGTCTTCCTGCTCCAAGCACTATTTCCAAAATTCTGGGCTTCTTGGCAACATGTCTTAGAAAAACAGTTTTTCTAAGGCTTTGATCCATGTGGCCAGGAGGCACGCATGCAAAAAGTTTAGATTTCCTTGTCTTGCACTCTATAAAATATGATGATAATAATCGTTAAGATATCATAAAATGTCATTTTTTATTGTTGTTGTTTTTTGTGGGGGGACAGAGTCTCACCATCTTGGCTCTCTGCAACCTCTGCCTTCTGGATTCAAGCGATTCTCCTGCCTCAGCCGCCAAGTAGCTGGGATTATAGGCATGCACCACCACGCCCAGCTAACTTTTGTATTTTTAGTACAGACAGGGTTTCGCCATGTTAGCCAGGCTGGTCTAGAACTCCTGACTTCAGGTGATCTGCCTGCCACGGCCTCCCAAAGTGCTGGGGATTATAGCTGTGAGCCACCACACTGGCCATGTCATGTACACTTTTGTTACAAAAACAATCTGTGCAGGTTTTTATTATCTAGAAATATTTATTTCTTACTTTCAAATATTTTTAAGTCACTGTATGTATTTAACTTTTCACTGTATCTGATAAGAGTCAAATAATAGAAGATAGTTTATAACTGTGTAGTTTGTAGCTTTCTAATTTTATTTGTAAAATTATGACTTTTGACAGTTTGAGAAATCAGTCAGCTAAACAAATTAGCCATGACAACTAGAATAAATTTATTTAAGATCTTTTGTATATGTGGCTTAAGTAAGGATTGGTAGGCCCTGTGGGGTTGTTTAATGAACTGCAGAGAAACTCAAGTAAAACCCAAAGGCTCAGCCCAATCCACTGCTACATTACAGTTGAATATATTCATTTATTAATTCTGGGCTCCTGAAAACAAAACCTGTTTTTAAGGCCATTTAATAACTTCCATACTACAACATGTGCACCACTTAAAGTCATACTGAAGAAAAAATATATTTCCATAGGTCATTATTAATATCTAAGTGCTCATTAAACTGTTCTAAAATTACTTATCATTAACATTTTATTTATTTCTTCTATAAAATGCTGTGGTGTTGTAGTTCATTTTAGAATGATCTATTTTAGGGAAGTTTGTCTTCAGTGATATAGTAGAAATTTATTTAAATGAAAGACTTAAGAAAACTCTCTTTTAACCAGAGCTTTCATTGCATTTTTTCTTAGGATACAGATAAGAATGGTAGAAAAAGTTAAATTTAAAGATTTAATTTAAATAGGTCTTCTATTCAGATTCTGTTTTATTGTTTAATTTCTATATTTGCATTCCTGGGGTATTTGTGAAAGATATTGCAAAAGCCCTAGAGTCTTACATGCATGAATTCAAGTCCTGGGTTTACTACTTTTCTGGGTTAGCACAGACGAGTTGTTAAATCTCATAGTGCCCATTTCTGCACTTTAACCTTGATTTTAACAAAGTCATATTTATTTTTTCCTAAGTAAATCTTTGCCCTCTCTTCATACTATTCCTGTCTCTATTCTTGGAAGTAATAACAAAATTTCTCTGACCAATAAACTTGAGGAAGATAATGTGCACTCTAGGCTCAGCTCTATCCTTCCTTCTCTTGAGAGCAAGCTGTCTTCAAGGAGTATAGCTGCTGCTTCTCCCCCCATGCTAGTCATGTGAAGGACTTTTGGCCTTTTTACAACCAAACAGTAAATTTTCCCTAAATCTAGGCTTTGGTTTTAGCAAATCCAATTGCCTAATAGGCTTAAAGCCACATGCTCCAGCCTGGTCTTTGTCGTTCTCCATCTTTATTTTTTATTTCTCCACTTGTGAATCAAAGGATGGAAGAAGAGTGCTTTAAATTGGAAGTTGATTTTTCTTGCTGGTTGATCACCTACTACTCACCAGTCATTATCATCAATGCTTTCCAGAGACTCATTTCGGACAGGCACACTTAGCTTCATTTTAAAAAAGCAAACGTAAGGCTTACCAAAGTTAAACAAATTGTCTAATATAAAGAAGTTAGTAAAAGAGAGAAGTATATTTAACTTAAGTTTGTTTTACTTCAAACCACACTCTGTTTTTCATGGTGCACTGCATTTCATATATATGGATGGCCCTATATAATGTTTGATATTAAAGAGTGGTCAACAAGCCTTAGAACTCTGTATTAACTTTCTACTGATGTGTACCAAATTACCATAAAATTAGTGGTATAAAAAGACACCCACTTATTAGTTCACAGTGCTGTAGAACAGAAGTCTGGATAGGCTCTGCCAAGTTCTGTACTCAGAGTACCACAAGACCAAAACCAATGTGTTAGCTTGGATGAGCTGTTATCCATAGGCTCTGGGAAGGAATCTGCTTCCAAACTCACATACTTGCAGAGTTTGGTTCCTTGTGGCTCTAGGACTGAAGTCCTCATTTCCTTGCTGCTGTCAGCCAGAGCCGGACCTCAGCTTCTAAAGACCATTCACATTCTTTCTTACATAGCTTATTCTAATTCTAAACCAGCAATGGGGAGTTGAGTCCCTGTATTTCCAATCTCTTTGTTTTCCCTTCTACTGAACAGGAAAACTCTCTCTTTTTTAAAGAACTCCAGTGATTATATTAGACACACCCAGACAACCCATTATAATCTCATAAATTTTTAAGGCCAACTGATCTTAATTGGATCTGCAGAATCTCTTTTGCTAAGTACCTTAACATATTCAAGAGTATGATGAGTCATCATATTTAGAGTCTGGAGGATTAGGGAAGTAAATCTTTTGGAGGGAAGGGATGATTATGCTTAGAATTCCCCTACCACAAATTCTCTACCATGAGAAATGATATATTAGATTTCTATCACTGCCATAACAAATTATCACAAGTTTAGTGTCTTAAAATGTGTAAATTTATTATTTTACTGTTCTGTAGATTAGAAGGTTGACATTGGTGTCACCAGACTAAAATCAAGGTGGTGGAAGAATTGTGATTCCTCCTTGAGGCTCTCTGGGGTAAAACCATTTTTTGCCTTTTCCAAATCCTAAAGAACACACACATTCCTTGGCTCTGGCTCTTTTTCTCCATCTTCAAATCCAAAAACTGTTGTATCTCTCTGATCATTCTTTTTTCAGTCACATCTCCCTCTTCTTCTGATAAGAGGAAAGGGTTCCATAACTGGAAAATGTTATCTGATTTAGGGATCAATGCAATTAGATTAGACCCACCTATTAATCCAGAATAACCTCTTTATCTCAGGGTTTTAATTTAATCATATCACAAATACATTTCATATGTAAATTAACATAGTCATAGATTTTAGGAATTAGAATGTAGATATCTTTGGGGGACAGAAAGGAGCATTTTTCTGCTCCCAAAAACGATATTGGTGCAGATAAATTTTAATACAAGATCTTGAGTCATAAATGAGATTTAATTATATTATGTTTATGTCAACAATTTTCAATTTGTTATTATGAATACAAAAATATTCCTATTTAGAAAGACTTTTAATAGTTTTAATGACTTTCTGAGTGATATGGTTTGGCTGTGTTGTCACCCAAATCTCATCTTGAATTCCCATGTGTTGTGGGAGGGACCCAGTGGAGGGTAATTGAATCATGGGGACAAGACTTTCCCATCTCTTCTCCTGATAGTGAATAAGTCTCACAAGATGTGATGGTTTTAAAAATGGGAGTTTCCCTGCACAAGCTCTCTCCTCTTGTTGGCTGCCATGTGAGATGTGCCTTTGACTTTCTGCCATGATCGTGAGACCTTCCCAGCCACATGGAACTGTACGTTCCTTAAACCTCTTTCCTTTGTAAATTGCTCAGTCTCTGGCAGTGAGAAAATGGACTAATACACTGAGTTAATTATTTTCATTAAAGCATCAATTTTTCGAGTGTCATTGCTTATATGCTCATAAACTCCAAAAGATTGACTCACCTTAACTTTATAATCTGATAGTTTCAAATAATATTCCTTATTGCAGTTTTAAGGCTTACAATAGACAAGACTTGAAATTTGAATTAGTCATTCAAGGTATCCCTCTTTCCTTCTTGACTGCCTTTTACATTATTCACAATAATTCTGAAAATTTCCCTTTCTTTGTCTCAATAGTGCATTCAAGAATCAGGCAGCAATTTAATGGAGAGCTCGAACCAGAAATTATTTTTAACACTGAAGCCCCACAGACTTCCTCACAAACTCTTACATGAAACTCACATCCAGTACAAAGAGCTCACAGCCAGTCAAAAGTGAAATACAACATTACACTTGTCATGCTTTTCTTGGTTGCAGAAATTTGAACATAGTTGAAAGTTAAGCCCCATCTGGCTTGCACTTCAAGTTGCACTTCTAAGTTCACAGGGAACCCTGTCTTTCCTGAATTCCTCCAAATGTCCTGCCACTTCCACTTATTCAGTTCTGATTCTTCACTGCCTCACTTTTAGCTACCCTTTACATTGATGTCTTCCCTCTTCTATTACACTGGACACGTCTCTCCTCTTTTATAATGTCCCAAGCAGTAATCCCAGATTGTTTATCCCCCTTAGTGAGTGTTCAATGCTTTTATGACTAATTAATCAAAAGCCCAGGCATGTATAAGCTACTGATAATTCACATGATTTAAACTACTGAAATTCTAATTTGTAGTAATGGCAGTAGATTCTAATGTCAACATTTAATAGATTTAATAGAATCAGTGAGAATTTTTGAATCAGTTCTTTCCAATTTCGAGTATACCAGACATCTTTAGCCTGTAGATGCTGTTAGTCTTAGCACAGGGTTATTTTTGAGGGAAAGCAGCTTAATGTCATTTGTATGTGCTCCTTGTATTAAAGGAGTGATAATCAGGCTTAAAAAATAATGACTTGTTTTTCTCATTAGCTGAATGAATGTGGAAAATGACTCATCAGTTCATAAATTTGTCATAATGCTGTCTTTAGTGTCAGCCAGCAGTAAGATCCGGATTAGCAAAGTAATAGCAGGAGGCTCAAAAGATTATAGAAAATTGCTGTTAAAAAAAATGACTTGACAACATTTTAAGTTTGTTATTCTTTAGCAAAACAATGTAGTCAGCCAGTTTCTGAATTCTCAGCACACTGTTTGCCACTTCTTGAATTATATCCCATTTGTAGAAACATGGTGCATTTTTGTTCTACATGGGCAGGACAGAAGGTTTACCAGCTTGAACTGGTTTTTCTGTGAAAAACTGTCCGGCACCCCACGGATGCTAAATGTGTCATTAACCTTCTACCTGGGGTGTAACTTAGAGACAATATTCACAAATGCCCTTATCAACATAACGAGGTCAAGGCAGCAATCAATGTCTGCTGTGTTGTCTCTTTTTTCTTGAAAATGCAACTACTTTTTAAATCAAAATCTATTATCTAGGTTAAAAAGAGACAGAGAGCTAAAGAGTTTCATGGTGCCAAAAAATCAGTATTCATCTTTCTTTAAAAAGGGTGCAAAAGTTGGGTGACCATATAATTATGGACACTTTTTTTAGAATGAATGGGGGTTCTACTAAGAGTTACACTGAAACAGCTATGTGTAGACAGGAATTTTCTTGGGCAAACTGGTCTATATGATTAGTCTATATGAAAGGAACAGTGAAGACAGTATTTTCTTCTTTGCAGTCTGACAATCTTCAGAAGTTTCAAATCAAGCTTTCAGTTAAAATTTTGAGTGTAACGGACCTCCTGAAGCATATCCACATTGGTACATACTGCTTTTAAAAATTTCAAAGCCTAAAATCAATCACACCCAAAAACAATCAAAGTAAATAACTTGGGAAGATTAACTTAATCTTACAGGTTTTTTTTCCCCAGTCATTACCATCATTTAAAATTTTGTTTTTAGCTTCTTTGCTTGAATTTGCAAGCAGTATCTCAAAGACTAGAAATATTTCCTCATCAAAATTTCATGTAAATCGACTGGGTAAGATACCACATTTTACCACTTGGGGCTCTTCATGATTTCATTTCGAAAGCAAAATATCTCATCCACAGGAACTTTTGAAAAGAAATAATTTCCATTTCAGTTTTAAAAGTCTTTGCCCTTGATTTGGGCATTGACCGCATGGAAATTTTATATATATACACCTTGCCAAAACATTTCAAACTGGACAATTAAGATTTGCACCTTGATGAAATATAATTATACCTTATTTAAAAACTCTTGTTGCCCTGAGAAGACTTATATCATTTAGTCCTTAACAAATACTTTTTGGATCTGTTGTGTGTTTTAATCTCTGTGTCTAATTTTAGTAACTGAGGATACAGTAGGAGACCTGAGAGCCAAAGACCTTGCTTCAAGAAACTTACATTCTAGTGGGATAAAAGAGAAAAGAAACAACAGAAATAAGTAAATAAGATAATATTATGTAGTTATTGATCTCATGAAGAAAAGCCCTGAAGAGTTGACATTTTAATCAAGAGCTTAATGAAGAGAAATAGAGAGGAGTATTGCAAACAATAGGATAGCAGGGCCCTTGGAAGGTAATATACTTAGTGTTTTCAAGGGACAAAAAGTAGATTGATTGGGACAAAGAGAGTGAAGGAAGATGAGCTTGGAGAGATGGGCAAGGGCCAAATCACACATGACTGGGCATTGGTCTAGAATTAAATGAGTTTAAACCAGGCCTCTATAATTTCATTATATTTTCACTAATATTTATAGATTAACAAAATTTGTATCCCATGATTAAATATATTAAAATATAATTTTTCCCCAAAGAAATCTATGCGAATAGAAACCTAGTAACCTCTTTCTTTCTCTTTCTTTCTTTTTTTTTTTTTTTTTTTTTTTGACAGTGTCTGGCTCTGTCGCCCAGGCTGGAATGCAGTGGCATGATCTCGGCTCACTGCTACCTCCGCTTCCCAGGTTCAAGCGATTCTCCTGCCTCGGCCTCCTGAGTAGCTGGGACTATAGGCACATGCCACCACGCCAAGAAATTTTTTTTTATTTTTAGTAGAGACAAGGTTTCACCATGTTGGCCAGGATGATCTCGATCTCTGACCTCATGATCCGCCTGCCTCGGCCTCCCAATGAGCTGGGGTTTCATATTTTTCTAACACACAGCTGAAAGGATAAAAAATGTTGGCCAAAAAAAGTTACTGTGGCTTTGTTGCCTTATTTCCATCTTTTTAACCCCTCGTTTGAAGCTAATAGTATTATTGTATATACCAGTCTGTTTCCAAAAGCTCCAGGAATCATGGATTCATGACGTACATATGGACCTGTATGTCATATGGTCTTACACCCTGTAAGACCACTTTATTGCCTCAGCCTTTCCATGATCATTCAAAATAGATCCTAAAGAATAATAAAATGAATTTATCCTCCAAATAAGATGGTAAAACATTGCTTGCAGTCTACTTGTGTTTCCTACATGGTTGAGAGGATAGCTATTACATTAAAGTTAACATTTTTCCGTTGACATCAGCATTTTAGTAGCCATTTATTTATGTCATTTTCAGAATCTTTTAAAGAACAAAAATTAACACTATAGGAGATTGTATTTTGTTATTTTCCTGTTTTGTTGTGTTTTGTCAATGTATCATAATCTGCGAGTCTAATTTTCATATGAAGGTTTAAAAACTGAGTACCTATCAGCTCATTTTAGGAAAATGATACTACATTTCCTTTAAAAATGCCAATGTTTCAATGCTCATGCATATTACAGATGTTCATTTGGAAACGTCAATATGTTATTAACTTGCTAACGGCATCTACATAATGTAATGTGACAATATTTCTTGAATGATTGAATGAATGGATGTGGCAAGGGAAAATGTGTGTATCTGGAAGGGCTTGTAATTTGAGTGGGTTTGTTTACCAGTATTGGTAGGAATGGCTCTCTGCAAGGGAATGCACTGAAAATTGTGCTATGGGATTATCCTTTTCAACAGTGATGATAAATAATTTTCAATGCAAATGTTTCACAAAGGAGGCTAATGCTGTTCTATTTGCTGTTTATATTTCACCATTTTGGGCTGCCAAAACTACTTGAAGCCTCACAGGATTCTGTCTGTGATAGGCCAATGCAAATTTGATGATCCATCCAAATATACAGAGATGTCGCTTTAATGGTGCCATCATTATTGGAGCTGTCCTCTACACAGAAATTTTAGCCACTAGTAGTAAATGACAGATGTGTTAATTAAGAGACTGAGGCAAAGCCAAGGTTGATGTTCTAATAAACAGGTCATTAACTTTGCTAATGACCAATTTGAGAAGATGATTGTTATTACAAACTATATTCCATGAGTTATGAGAGCAACAGTATTACTTTGAAGTACATCTAATGGTCAGATGATAATGGGAAGTATTCCAAAACAATGGATATTTCTCATATGTCACCTTGCCTATTTATCACTTTACACATTTGCAAAACGTGATTTTATATAAAGCAAAACTCATTAAATGCTTAATTAATTAGATTCAAAAAATAATTGGCCTTTTCTTTGAGAGTCAAGTGAAAAGCTTTGTCAATGATAGTTTTAAGATTCTACCTAATGTAAACTTGATGCTATATTAGAAACTCTTTCCAGAGTTCACAAATGATGTTTAAATTTGTTGAAGACATGTAAGGGAGATTAGAAGCAGATCACAAATATATTGGAAACAAACTTAAAAGTAAATAGATCCTCTCCTTGAACTAACATAAGAATCCCCTCTGCAATATCTATAGTAGATTATTTAAAAATTTTCCACCTAAAACTCAAACATCAGAATGTTCTTCCACTTTGGAGAATCCATCATATCTGGAACAGCTGTTTCTGCTACAAACTTCTCCCTGATAGAGAACTAATGTATACAGAAAATGTGAGTAACCTTTATTTCACAAAACCTAAATTTAAAAGTCTAGAAATAGTTTTATGGCTTTTCTAAATCTTCCTTCTTCTAACTAAACATGCTATGCAGTTGTCCTGAAATTTGCAATTATTTCTCAGGTAACATGGTCTGCAGATCCCTAATTGTGGCAACTACATTTTGTTTTATAGAATAACAGGCCTTTAAAACCGTTTTTCTTTGTCTGCTTCTGCTATAAAATCTAGAAAAGCTAAATATCCACTTTCCCACCCAGTGTTGCAATTGGAAGTGACAACTGTTAGTCATGCTGGACAATGAGATGTAAACAAAAGTCTACAAAGAGTTCCTGGGTAATATGTGCTTCCTTCCAACGGCTCCATGGTACTGGTTCTCCCATTCTTTCCTTCTTCAATAAGAACAAGATACCTGCATCTGAAGGTGCTATGCTGCCTGTATAAGAACAAAATCCCATATGTCAAACATATACATAACCATGGCATGCTGGAAAGATAGAAAAATCCTAGGTCTTTGAAAATATTATGAAATGGATAAGCCCATGTGAACAACCTCAAAATTTGATAAGATGTGAGCCAAAAATCCATATACACTGAAGAGGCTGCACAAAGTTTTAGATTCATTTCATGGAGATTAAGGGAATTGAGTAGTTTTTCTTCTTGGCATTTTCTTTGGCTTCTCTCAATCTTTATTCACTCACAAAAGGAAAAGTTTTCTCCTGTCATAAGCCACAAAGAGCATTCCCATCAAACCATAGGTGGGGTGGCCCCTCTATGTAGGCATTATGTCCTGCAGGCATCTCCCTTTCTCTCTCTTTTAACCTCACTGTGCCTTTCCCAAGTTGAAGCAATAGTCTTAAAATATTCTCCACTTACATGCTACTGAGAATCACCCACTGGGGTCTTTGCACACTTTTCTAAACTTTCGGACTCACATGACCACCGTAGGCAACATGTGGCATCAGTGGGCCCAGAAAGATATAAAACAGAAACCAACAATTTCGGCCTTGCAGTGCTTGGCATTCCCCTCCAAAGGGCATCCTTGCAGCACTCCAGCTGCCAGTTCCAGATGCGTGAGACAATATCCTTATGAATTGGGTGCAGGAGCCACCCTTGCTTAAAAGTTTCCCCTAAAGGATCCTTCTGGAAAGAGTTTAAAATGTGAATAGTTGAGCCTTTTAGGAAAGTTTCCAGAAGCCCATATAGCTCAAACTGTTCTTTTCTACATGAGAAAAATAAGGGACAAAGAGATAAAAATGATTTTCCCAAGAACAGGTTACTTAAAAACAGGCACTAGACTAGAAAACAGGCCTCCTAACGTCCCAATCTAGTGTTCTAAACAAGATTCTTAATGTTTCTTAAGATTTAGTTAACAATTCTATTGTTATTTTCACTTTAATTTGGTTGGTCAATTGTTTTTTTTTCTTTTTCCTCTGGAGTGAAAGTCAAAAATATAAACACATTAAATTGACCTCTACATTTATAGAAATGTAACCAATAGTTTAACATAAGAACTCTAGTATTTTAGAATACATAAAAAGGGATGTACAGCTGTTATTAAATAATGTACTAAAATTAAAGAGAATGAAGTCACTTATCTGCTTATAGCACTTATTGATTTAAAAAAACTATTTTAAATATATTGTTTTTTATTTGTAAAAAAAGATATATGATTTATGATTATGGGCAAGATTTATGATTATGGGCAAGAACTGAAGAGATAATCACAGATATGTATAAGTATCAGTGTAGTATAGTGTAATTAAAAAAAACCCTGGAATTATGAATAAGTATAATTAAATTTATTATTGCCTATTGAATGTTTACCATATGCCAAGAGCTATTTGAAAATCTTTATACGTATAAACCAATTTAATCCTCACAAGTAGTTAAAATTGTGTCCCTCACTTTATAGATAAAGAAAGGTACATGAAAAAAGGACTAGTTGATCCAATGTCACACAACTAATAATTGGTAGAGATAAGATTTAAATAGAACGATGCTTTAATTGTCTAAATTTTAACAGTATGAAAAGTATAGTCCTCAAATTCCTACAACACAGTGTCACCGTTGACTCAGACAAATAAATGTATCTTAATGAAAATTATTTCTAATTAGATTATTTTAGTCCCACCATTAGAGCTCTGCTTCTGATACACTTCTTATCTATTTAAATGACAAACAAGAATAGATGTTAATAACAAATAGGACAGCAGAATGTTGGCAACAAAATTAGAATCATGCTTCCAAGATACTAAAAATATGGCATTTGGTTTATTTTCAAACAGAATTAGATGTAATTCAATAAAAGTGGCCTCTTCTTATGAAGCCTCCATGGCATATATAAAGCAATACAGCAGCAAAAATCCCATATTTAACAGGTTATATTGTTTATTTTCCTTATTTTTTCTATGTCTACGCAACATCAAATCCATGTTGAGAGTGAAACCATTTCATTAATTAACCAGTTGCTTTTTTGATATGATTCCAAAGCATTAGTGTGTTGAACTACTACACTAAGTTGTCCATTTTAAATTCAATTGGCTGAATATTTTGTTTTTATGGAATTTGTGTGTCTATGTGAAACTTGTCAGTATCACCGGAAAATCCTGGCTAATTGATTCCAAGTATGGAAGATGCTCTTTTGGAAGACATAAAAAATCAATACTGCATAAGATAAAAAATCTGCATAAATGTTTATGGTCATATGAAATATGATAATTTCTGAAAGAATAGTGCTACATGCAAAATAAATTTAAATGAAGTAGAGATTAATTCTGGTTTGTATTGAAGGTTGGATTTTAAATGCTTTTTGTTAAAAAATATATAACTGAAAATGATTTTGGCTATCCTTACATAAAAGTCAAGACTTTCATTGGAAGAGAAGGAGGAAAAATGAGCCTACATGAAAACACATAGTAAATGAGGCAGAGTAGTGAAAGATACAGTTAGAGAAATATATTAGTAAAAAATAAGAAATGCTTATTTGTAAGAGAGTGAAATTATTGGAACTGTCTTATTTGTAGAACTATGCCATATTATGTATTCTGGTACTTAGTAGATCAGCTGGAAGATCAGATTATTGTCACAAATAATCCAAGTAGAAAGTAGCCAGTGATGAGCCACGGTGGTGTCAGAAGAAATAAAAGATTAACATGGTAGGTACCTGTGTGTGTGAGTGGTGATAGAAGTGCAACAGCTATGACAGCTCCTTAGAAAGGATGAATCAATAGGACTTATTAGATATTATGGGGTGGGGAATGTCAGACACACACATAAAAGTTAACAGTAATATTTGTAGGTCAGCTCTTGGTTTCTGTGGATTATGATGCCATTAGTCACAGGCATCAGACATCAGCACGAATTCAGCTTGAATACACTGTTTCCTGAGAAATGGTGAGGATTTTTTTAACATATTTGTTGCATCCTGGTAGAGATCTCATATAAGCAATATGAATTATAATTCTAGATGTTTGAAAGGCAGTTAATGCTAAGTAGACACACTTGGAATCATTCTCATAGAAAATAATCTTGAAAAAAAAGAAAATAAACTTGAAAAGATGTTAGTGGCAAAAACTATTAAGAACACATATTGAGAGGAAACAAAAAAATATAGAACTTTACATGACATTTGCATTAGGGAATGAAGACAAAAATAATGTGCTTTTGATGAAAGGAAAAAAGATTATATATAAAAAAAGGAAGGAGCATCAAAAAAAATGTCTGGGGAAATAGAAGGAGTAAAATACATTATCCAGCTCCACCCAGCTCACTAGAGCTAAGCAGGGTCCCAGATCCTACCTAATCTAAGGAGAACTGATTCTAGAGCAGGGCTCTAATCCCTGTGGGAAACCAAATTGAGCTGAGAAATTATGTTATAGAAGGTTCTTAGAAAAGCAAATACAGAACAGAGTGGCAATAAGATATAGTGAAATGAATTGTTGAGCAACAATGAGGATTAAATACTGTCCTGATATATAACTATCACCATCTACCAAGAATTGGTAGCAAACAGGGATTTTTATTTTGGAGTAAATATGCTGTATTAGAAAGTCAAGGAGGCCAGTTGCTGTAGATACTATCTGGGGATGATCTGGGTTTAGAATCAGGAAAAATCAATAAGGGGAAACTCAACTGCAATACAATATAGACCATGATAGAAGAAGCACTTTCAATAGAAGAGGTAGTGGAAGAGATAAAGGACTATGAGGTTGTGATTAAGGAGGAAAGATAAAAGCTTTAAAGTTATGGAGTGATCCCAAGTAAGAGTGAGATCTGATGGAATTGGCCAAGTTGGTAGGTGGCAGATATGGAGGAAAGACAAGGACCAAAATGTTGAGGACACAGGAAGAAGTCAGACTGGTGAGATTTTAACATCAATAGAGAAATCACTAAGGATGATAGCAGAGAATCCAAGTGGGATAGCAATACTTGACTTCTGGTTTCAGAACTCATTGAGGGGTATAACATGAAGGGTTAAAATAAAAGCTTTCTTAAGATTTATTAACAGATTTGTCTGAACATAGCAAACAGGAGAAAGTGCATACACTGGAAAGGCAATTAGCAATCCATGAAAACTTTGTACAAGCACATGTGAGAACATAGTCATATACTCTGACTTGGCACCATCAAGGCACATTATCTTTGTTCAATTCCTTCTTCCTTGCAAAAAAAAACAAAAAGCCCCAAGCCCAGCAGTTCAGTTGTTCCAAATCTGTGTTTTAAAATTTCTACCCCATTAACTTTACCTTCTTTGTCCCTTCTCCATTTCCCAATTCTTATTCTTTAAATATGACTAAGAATAAACACTGTAGGCCAGAGGTTAAAAGATGGAAAGAAGTTATTCTAGAGTTAGAGATAATTATGTTGAGAAACAGGAAAAGGTTTATTCAGGAGACAAGGTGTTGTTTTGTGATGATAGTGAACGAATATATAATCATAAAATAGTTGTAGATTTCAGTAATTTTATCAATGTACTTCTTGAATGTATGAGTTGAGGCAATTAGGGGAAAGCATGATTCCTTCTGTAGGGGGTGAAGGTTTTTCTCTAAAGCTTGAAGAGAAGTTGAAATGATGGAAGAAATGTTCAAGTAAAAGGCCAAGGATGCAGGGAATGATTCACCATAGAAATGGGCATCCAAAGAGCACAGTGAAGGGAACTGACAGATGGGCTGATATTTGGAGTTGGGTTTGGAGAAAGATAAAGGCTTGATCAGGCTCAAAGTAGTTGAGATCAGGGAGAAATTAATACTCACAGTGTTTGACCCAGAGCAGTGATCACGTATAACCTGGAAAGGGGCTAAGAGTCCAGAGTGGGCCTGAATGATGGCAGAACACTATCAAAGGATGGCCAGAAAGAGTAAAATGAAAATCCAAGGAAACAAACAAAGCCAAACATGACTTTGGAATTATAAGTGAAATAGAAAGACTGAATTTTTTCAAGACCGGGCAAACAATTATGAAATCACTTGTAGTTCATTGATTGCATTTGCTAAGGTGTTTTCTTTAGTCTCATTTTCATTTTTACTATTTAGAAAACAGTGGCATTTATTCCATGACTTAATTCTCTATTATATTAAAAAACTTTGAAAGATATCAAGGATATCATTCATTTGCATAGTACATCCATTATGTAGCCTTTAGTCTATTCTTTGCAAAGAAGAAAAAACCTTATACAAGTACACATGCACACAAGGCTGGCAAAAATTGAAACACTAAGCATTAGTATATGGAGCATTAGGAATCTTCACACCATACTAGTGAGAAAGTAAATTGTTATAACCATTTTGCAAAGGTTTGGCATTATTTTTTAAAGTCAAAGATGTGCAAATCTTAAAATCCAATAATTTGATTGATAAGAATATACCCGCAGAGAAATTATTGGAAAGGTGCAGTACACCAGTAGTATAATAGGCAAATAGGCAAATACATGTTGGTATATTTCCACGATAAAATAAAATATACTTATCACAACATAAATGAATCTCAAAACCTAATATTATATATATAAAAGAATATTTCAGGATAATTCCACATACACAAGTAAAATTTGAGAATACATGAAAAGTCCACATTATTGAGTGAATACACATGTAGAAAGTAAAACTATAAAGAAGAGCAAGAAGATAATTATCACACAATATAGATGGGCATTGTTTCTGGGAAAAGGAGGAAATTGTGATCGGGGAAAGTATATACAGAGGCACCTGAGGTGCTAAAAATATTCTATTTCCTGTCTTTGTGATTTCACTGGTGATTGCTTTAAAATTATTCTTCATTCTCTACATTTTAAAATGTATATTATATAGTTTAAAAAAATAAAAAAGAGAAACAAGAAGAGAGAGAGTCAAGGAGAAAAGGAGGAAGGAGAGGGAAGAGAGGAAAAAGAGGAGAGGAAGGGAAGAGAAAAAAGAAATGAAAGCAGTCACCCCACAGATCTGAATAAAGCAGATGCCGTCCTGCCTGAAGCATCCTGAAGTTGTGTGACCACAGTGCAGAAGTGGAATCATTGTAAACGTGAGACAAGATAGCAAGCAGGAAGTCAGGGTTCTATTCTAACGCAAGAAGCAGCATGAGGTCAGAAAAAGCCAAATCGCCTCACATGTTAGTTAGTTTCCATGAATGTTGAAATCTTAATGAAATACAGTGGAGAAAGAGGTTAAGGAGAGCAAATTGGAACTTAAACTGTGAATATATGTGCAGTAGTCCTGTTATCTGTGGTAGACACATTTCAAGGCCCCCCGTGGATGCCTGAAACCTCAGACAGTAATGAACCCTATATACACTATGTTCTCTCCTATATGTACATATCTATGGTAAAGTTTAATTTATAAGTTAGGTACAATAAGGGATTAACAACAATGATTAATAATAGAATAGGATAATTATCACAGTCAATCTGACAACCAAGACAGCTACTGAGCGACTAATGGGTGGGTATCATAGTCAGTGTGGATATGCTGGACAAAGGAATAATTAAGACTCAAATTATAGCCCAAATTTCTAAATTAACTTCTTCTTTCTAACTGAAAGTTTCAATAAGTATAAGAAGAAGATAATCACTAGTAACAAGAATTAATGGAGAATTTACTCTATGTCAGAAATATTGCTAAATATTGGCTCCACATCCTTCTTTCATAAAAGAGTAAAAACATCTCTATGAGATACTTAACTATCATTAGTCCATTTAGACCAGGAGATCCAGAGCAAGATAACTACGAGTGATAATTATGTTATAGCCACTGTACTAAGTGTTTTACATTGAATCTTTTCTAACCTGTGATACGTATGGTTCCCATTTTATAGATGGAGAAACTGAGACTAAGCCAATTACACGTGCCCAATACATATGACTACCAGTCAGTTAGCCTGTGTTCTAACCCAGGCCGTATGTCTTCAGCACTCAAGCTTGTAAACATTTAGGTGTACTACTTTGTATTCAAAATGAATAAGCCAAAGAATATTCTGAATATTTTTATTTTATTTATATTATTTTATTATATATTATATTTATTTATTATATGAATATAATACATTATATTATTATTTATTTATATTACAATAAAATAAATGTATATGGTTTACACTGAGTGATTTATGCCACAGTTTAAACTACTCTGGATAAGTCTACTCTAACATCATCTTCTCAGAATTAATATAAAGAGCTATGCAAAACAAAAGTAATAAATTGGTGGGAGACAGTGAAGTTTCTGGAAATGTCTCTTCTTTCTACACTCGGTCATTCTGTCCTGATGCTCCCTCTACATATCTCAGGATGTAGTGTCTATGTTATTATTTGCTCTTATTTTCATGTTTGCTTCTTATGAAGACTGAATTCTGTCTTTATCCATCTTCTTTTCTTTCTCTGAACACAACTCTGAGAGGTTTCATGTACATCCATTGCTTCAACATTGACATTTTCAAATTTATAGCTACAACTCCAATTTATCATTTTTCCAAGCTCCCAACCATGGTTCCAAATGCTTACTAAATATCCACTGGCCCATAGGCCTCTAACATTTCCATAACTGGAATTGTTCTTTATTCAGCTACAACCTCAACCTGAAAAACCCGTTACTTCACATTTCCCCTATCTTATTTACATGGCATACACTCAGTTGCTCAAGCCAGAAGACAGAAATCCCTGAGACGTCTGCCTCTTTCTCATCCTGACATCTAGTTACTAAATTATTTTTTTATTTCTATTTACTTTAAAGTCAAGGTTTCTTCTGGTTCTCTCCCCTCTTCAACGCTGCCCTGTGAGGCCCTCTGGTTTTTCTTGCTTAGACCATCAGCTGCTCTCTCCACCTTCAGTCTCTCAATCTCCATCACTCCCTGCCCCACTCTTCCCTGTGTTGTTCTCAGAGAGATGATTCTAAAACTCAGATCCCATCTCACTTTTCCCCTGGTTAGAATCCTTTGGTAATTCTTGAAGATGAAAGTCCAAAGAGCACCTTCATAATCTGACTTTCACCTGCCACAAGCCACTCCACGATGAATATCCAGTTGCTTGAACAATCCTCTTTACCCTCTGTGTTGATCTATTTTCCCAACAGGAATCCTTACTGGCTTGTAAGTCTATACAATGTCTAAACATCCTGTAGGACCCAATTAAAATATTGTCTCTTTCAAAAGATTTTCTTGAAGAGAGCAGAATTAAGCATTTTCTTGTTTTTCTTCCCACAGTCCTTTATACGAGTCTTTACTGTAGCAAATGGAATTCATTTTTATCTGTCTCTACCACTGGACTGTAAGCTCTGTTTTATTGTCTTATTCCTGAAATACAAAGGCATTGCCTATAATAGCCTTTAATATTTGTTGGATGTACTGATGAATGAGTATAGAAGTAGAAAATAGAGGAAAAAAGCCATCTAAACTTTTGTCTCCGGACAGAATTGCATCTCATACTGGAAGTAAAGCTTAGTGAAAAACAGAATAACCTCTTAAGCCAAATGTATTAGTTATCTATTACTGCGCAACAAATTACCACAACCTTAGTGGGTTAAAACAATACACATTTGTTATCATACACTTACTGTAGGTCACGAGTGTAATCATGGCTTACTGTGTCTTATCTTTCAGGAACTCTCACAAGGATGCAGTTAATGTGTTGGGCAGGAAAGGGGGCTCAGCACTTGCCTGAGGAAGGACCCATTTGTAAATTTCTGTGGTTGTTGGCAGAATTAAGTTCCATGTAGATGTTGGACTAAAGTTCTCAATTCTTTGCTGATTACAGTCCAGAGTCCACCTTTAGTTCTTTGCTGGTTGGACCTCCCAGACATGGCAACTGACATTATCAAAGTCAGCTAGAACTGAGCCAGGAGGAAGAGAGGTTGGCAAGTATTGAAAAGGTATCTATCGGATACTATGCTCGCCACCTGGGTGATGGGTTCCATCCTACTTCAAACCTCAGTATCATGCAATATATCCATGTAACAAACCTGTACATGTGACCCCTGAATCTAAAACAAAAAATTGAAATGATTAAAAAGTAAAATACAGATAATAAAGAAACAAAAAGTCAGCTAGAGAGAGTCTGCTAGCAAGACGTAAGTCACAATCTTATGTAATTTTATCAGGGAAGTGGCATTCCACCACATTTGCTAAATTTGGTCAGATGCCAGTTGCTAGGCCAGCTCACCCTCAAGAAACTGAGATTACATAAGGGAAAGTGTGATGGACAGAATTCTAAACATGATCCCCGCAAGATTCTCATTCTCCAGTTATTCAATCAAACACTAATCTAGGCACTACCGTGAAGAGACTTCAAAGATGGAATTAAAATCACTAATCAGCTGGCATGATTAATAATAGAAAGGTTATCCACCCGGATTATCTGGAGAGGCCCAATCTAATGACATAAACCCTTAAAATCCAAGCATTTTCTCTGGCTGTTATCAAAGACCTGAGGTAAAAGAGGAAAGCAAAGAAGAGGTGAGGCAGAAGAAGAGGCCAAAAACATTTCACCTGCTAGTGCTGGCTTTTAAAACTGAGAAAGGGAGCCACGAACTGGGGAATGTAGACAGCCACTGGAAACTCAAAATGACCCTAACCTACAGCCAACAAGGAAACTCGGACCTCAGTCCTATAGCCACGGAAACTGAATCCAGCCCACAACTGCAAGGAGCATAGAAATGGTTTCTCCCTTGGAGCCTCCAAAAAGAACATAGCCCTGCTGACTACTTAATTTCAAACTTATGATGCTCTAAGCAGAGCCACATGATACACGCTTTTGTCCCTGCAAAATTATAAGATAATCCATTTGTGCTGTTTAAGCTGCTGAACTCATGGTAATTTGTTAAGGCATCAATAGAAAACTAACATGGCCTACATATTGGTAAGATTATTTGGAGCCATCTTAGAGTCTGCTGCTAGACCAGACTACCTGGGTTTTGAGACTTACTGTATAACCAGAGTAAGCCACTTCTTTGGGCTTCAGTTTTCTCATCTGTAAAATGAAGATAATATAATAGCAGTACTTAACTCAGGGTTGGTGTGAAGAATAAGTTAGTTTGTATATGAAGAGAAGAGTAACAGGCAGAATGTAAGTGCTATATTTATTGGTTTTTAGTATTATTTCTAGAAAATGATTATTTCTGTTTTTCTTAAAACCTCTAGGTACAGTCATTTTAGAAATAAAAGAGTTGGCCGGGCGCGGTGGCTCACGCCTGTAATCCCAGCACTTTGGGAGGCCGAGGTGGGCGGATCACGAGGCCAGGAGATGGAAACCATCCTGGCTAACAACGGTGAAACCCCGTCTCTACTAAAAATACAAAAAATTAGCCGGGTGTGGTGGCGGGCGCCTGTAGTCCCAACTAGTCGGGAGGCTGAGGCAGGAGAATGGCGTGAACCCAGGAGGCAGAGCTTGCAGTGAGCTGAGATCATGCCACCACTGCACTGCAGCCTGGGCAACAGAGCAAGAATCCGTCTCAAAAAAAAAAAAAAAAAAAAAAAAAGAAAGAGAGAAAGAAAAGAGTTAAAGGTATTATCAAAATACAATTCTTTATTTTTCTTCATCCAAAATAGTGGGGGAGCAACATAAAATCATACAGGAAAACATTCCTTATCTGAACAAATCAGGCAATAAATGTGCAACAAATCAGACACTAGATGTGTGGTTCCTTTATTTATTTATTTATTTAGAGTTGGGGTCTCGCTTTGTTACCCAGGCTGGAGTGCAGTGGTACAATCATGGCTCCTGCTGCCTCCCTCGAACTCCTGGGCTCAAGCAATCCTTCCACCTTAGCCTCCCTAAATAGCTGTGACCACAGGCACATGCCACCACGCCTGGCTAGATGTGCAGCTCTTGATGGTAATCAGCTAATGACATTCATTAGGGCAAATCAGTAAAAATGCAACCAGATGTTTCATTTACTACTTCTAAAATTGATTCAGTTCAACCAACATGTTCTCTCAGATGAAAAGCTTAGCATTGAACCAATGCTTTATGTTTTGGATTTATATTTAACTTTCAGATGGTTTTGATAATTACTCTATAGGAAAAATGTAATATATCTTGCCATCTCCAATTGTTCTCAGGTTATATTGAGTGTCCTCAACTTCTCCTGCCTGCATTTGGTCTTTTACATTAGAGGTTTGAAATGTGTTTTAAACTGTTTTTCATGAATTTGTCTTGTCAGGCTGTCATAAATTACTTTCTTTCCTATTTTTCTTTCTGAATCTAATTCTTTATTGGACATTATAGCTCATTTCTTAAGGGACTTGAAACAAGGATGAGCAATTAATTTGTGTGGAATTTAAATGTTACTCTAGTTGAACTTGTTTTTTATATTGAACTTGAGTTTGAAACTGATGATTCACACTCAGGGATTTACATTTCTCTGTTGGGAGTAAGTTACATATTATTTTAAGTTGTCTAAACTCTTTCAGGTCATTAGATCATTGTTCTGGAGCCATAATTACTACATGGTAACTCTCATCATGGGAGAACTTTTCTCTTCTTGTAATTAATTCTCAGTTATTACCCATCCCTTCTTAACTACTCCTTAACAATTGATTTTTGGAAATTATTTTCTATAATTTATAGCAAAACAAAGTTTCTGTCTTATTTCTTATTTATTAAAAAGTAAAATAAAATAAAGGTAAAGAAACAAAACAGTTGCTAGAGAGAATCTGATCTTTGACAAACCTGACAAAAAAAAGCAATGAGGAAAGGATTCCCTATTTAATAAATGGTGTTGGGAAAACTGGCTAGCCATATGCAGAAAACTGAAATGGACCCCTTCCTTATACCTTATACGAAAATTAACTCAAGATGGATTAAAGATTTAAATGTAAGACCTAAAACCATAAATACCCTAAAAGAAAACTTAGGCAATACCATTCAGGACATAGGCACGGGCAAAGACTTCATGACTAAAACACCAAAAGCAATTGCCACAAAAGCCAAAATTGACAATTGGGATCTAATTAAACTACAGAATGCTTTTACACTGCTGGTGGGAGTGTAATTAGTTCAATCATTGTGGAAGACAATGTGGCAGTTCCTTAAGGATCTAGAACCAGAAATCCCATTTGACCCAGCAATCCCATTACTGAGTATATACCCAAAAAATTATAAATCATTCTACTATGAAGACACATGCACACATATGTTTATTGCAACACTATTCCCAAGCAAAGACTTGGAGCCAACCCAAATGACCATATATGTGGCACATATACACCATGGAATACTATGCGCCATAAAAAAGAATGAGTTCATGTCCTTTGCAGGGACATGGATGAAGCTGGAAACCATCATTCTCATCATAAGAACAGAAAACCAAACACCACATGTTCTCACTCGTAAGTGGGAGTTGAACAATGAGAATATATGGGCACAGGGAGGGAAACATCACACACCAGGGCCTGTAGGGGGTTGGGAGAGGGATTGCATTAGGAGAAATACCTAATGTAGATGATGGGTTGATAGGTGCAGCAAACCACCATGGCACACGTATACCTACGTAACAAATCTGCACGTTGTGCATATGTATCCCAGAACTTCAAGTATAATAAAAAGTTAAAAAATTCTGCTTTATCATTATGACTATCATCCTAATCATTATTATTATTTTACTGCCTCTCTCGGGATGCAAATAGCTATGGTTGATGATTTGCCTGTTTTACTAATTCTTCTTTAATTCTACCATATCTGCTCACCTTAACCTTTTCCCAAAGTTATAACTTTAGTATAAATAATACATGAATAAGTAAAACCATAAACCTACCATAAACCAAAAACTCTCAAACCTACACAGTTTGAGATGTGAAGGGAATCTCTGAATAAATATATCCTTCTTCTCTGTTTGTCTTTCCAGCCTTGCCATTTCTTGAGTCTGGGAATTTCCTCTCCTTTCAGATAAGAGCAAATCTAAGTGATCATCCTGCTTCCATTGGGGAAAGAAAGAGATAATGCTGCCAGGTAGTGATCAGGAAAGCTGCAATGGGTTGTGGGTGGTCACATTGAGAGGTGACAGCGTGCTGGAAGTCCCCAGAGCCCTCGCTTGCTCTCGGCACCTCCTTTGTCTGGGCTCCCACTTTGGCGGCATTTGAGGAGCCCTTCAGCCCACCAATGCACTGTGGGAGCCCCTTTCTGGGCTGGCCAAGGCCAGAGCCGGCTCCCTCAGCTTGCAGGGAGGTGTGGAGGGAGAGGCGCGAGCGGGAACCAGGGCTGTGTGCCGCGCTTGCGGGCCAGCTGGAGTTCCGGGTGGGCATGGGCTTGGCGGGCCCCACACTCAGAGCAGCCGGCCGGCCCTGCTGGCCCCAGGCAGTGAGGGGCTTAGCACCCAGGCCAGTGGCTGCGGAGGGTGTACTGGGTCCCCCAGCAGTGCCAGCCCACCGACGCTGCGCTCAATTTCTCACCGGGCCTTAGCTGCCCTCCCTCGGGGCAGGGCTCTGGACCTGCAGCTCGCCATGCCTGAGCCTCCCACCCACTCCATGGGCTCCTGTGCGGCCCGAGCTTCCCCGACGAGCACCACCCTCTGCTCCACAGCGCCCAGTCCCATCAACCACCCAAGGGCTGAGGAGTACGGGCACACGGGGCGGGACTGGCAGGCAGCTCCACCTGCAGCCCCGGTGCGGGATCCACTGGGTGAAGCCAGCTGGGCTCCTGAGTCTGCTGGGGCCTTGGAGAACCTTTATGTCTAGCTCAGGGATTGTAAATACACCAATCGGCACTCTGTATCTAGCTCAAGGTTTGTAAACACACCAATCAGCACCCTGTGTCTAGCTCAGCATTTGGGAGTGCACCAATGGACAGTCTGTATCTAGCTGCTCTGGTGGGGCCTTGGAGAACCTGTGTGTGGAAATTCTGTATCTAACTAATCTAATGGGGACGTGGAGAACCTTTGTATCTAGCTCAGGGATTGTAAACACACCAATCAGCACCCTGTCAAAACAGGCCACTGGGCTCTACCAATCAGTAGGATGTGGGTGGGGCCAGATAAGAGAATAAAAGCAGGCTGCCCGAGCCAGCATTGGCAACCCGCTTGGGTCCCCTTCCACACTGTGGAAGCTTTGTTCTTTAACTCTGCAATAAATCTTGCTACTGCTCACTCTTTGGGTCCACACTGCTTTTAAGAGCTGTAACACTCACTGCGAAGGTCTGCAGGTTCACTCCTGAGCCAGCGAGACCATGAACCCACCAGAAGGAAGAAACTCCGAACACATGGGAACATCAGAAGGAAAAAACTCCAGAGGCGTCACCTTAAGAGCTGTAACACTCACCGCGAGGGTCCGCGGCTTCATTCTTGAAGTCAGTGAGACCAAGAACCCACCAATTCTGGATACAACATGGTTGTAGTTTCTTTTTGGTACCAAACAACCGTGGTTGGTCCTTTCTTTTTTTGACTCTTTTTTCTTTTTTCTTTTTTCTTTTTTTGAGATGAAGTCTCAGTCTCTCCCCCAGGCTGGAGTGCAGTGGCACAACCACGGCTCACTGCAAGCTCTGCCTCCCGGGTTCACGTCATTCTCCCACCTCAGCCTCCAGAGTAGCTGGAACTACAGGCATCCACCACGACACCCAGATAATTTTTGTTTTTGTATTTTTAGTAGAGACGGGGTTTCACCGTGTTAGCAAGGATGGTCTCGATCTCCTGACCTCGTTATCCGCCCGCCTTGCCTCCCAAAGTGCTGGGCTTACAGGCGTGGTGAGCGACCGCGCCCAGCCTGACTTTTGTTTCTTAAGCCACCTTTGCAGCCAGGAGTCTAGAAAGGCATTGTGAAGCGCTAACATTCTAAGGAGCATCACTTTATCATTAATTTAGAAGTCATTCCAAGAACCAAGAGAATCTCTCTATGTATTCTGTGATTACTCAATGAATACTTGGTTTACCCAATAGCAATCTGAAGGTAAATTATACACATAACGTTAGCGGAGAATTTTAAATTTGAGTCAATTATTCCAATAAGCAAATAAAATTCAACACAGAGACTATGGGTTTCTCTAATGGTGAGCCATCCATCACTTTAATGTACACCACTCTATTAATTATTTGTATTCATCTGCTTCAGTTGAGACAACAAAGTACCACAGACTGAGTTGCTTAAACAACAGAAATTCATTTATCATAGTTCTGGAGACTGGAAGTCCAAGATCAAGGTGTCCACAAGGTAGGTTTTATTCTGAGGACTCTTCTCTTGGATTATAGGTGGCTTCTATCTCACTGTGTACTCAGATGACCTCTTTTTTTTGTGATAATTTCTCTTCCTCTCTCTCTCTCCTTTTCTCTCTCTCTCTCTCTCTCCATCACATTATGAAGACACTAATCCCGTCATGAGGACTATACCTTCATGATCTCATCTAACCTGAATTACCTTCCAAAGGTCCATCTCCAAATACCATCACATGGGGTGTATAGTTAGGTCTATAAATTTAGGGAGAATATAAGTCAGTTCATAGTATTATTGATTTCTTAAATATAGTATTTTCATCAAAAAGAATTATTCTTAGTATCAAACAACTTTGCTGTCATATTGAAATGAAGAACAAAATTTAAAACTAACCTTGAAATTTAGACTGGGTCTTAAAGGGGAAAGACTTATTTATTCTAGTACATCCTTATTTATACAAATGACTGGAAAATGTAAACACATTAAAGAAAGAAATGAACACAAAACAAGCAGCCAGAACAATCTGAAAGGGTTCAAGAGACTTTGTAAACAGAGTTATATGATAATAAAGTATGTTTTGACAGATGTGTAATATGCTATTTGGCCTACAGAAGATATCTGTGGTCATTTCAAAAAAAATTAGAAGGCATAAGGGAGAATTACAGTATTAAAAAATTGAATTGTGAAATGAATCATACACAGCTAAATAACCTTTGCTGACTTTTAGAACATATTATAAAACGTTTTGTTTAATGTGCAACACATATAATTTGGTTCTAAATATTCTTTGTTTTTAATTGTGACAATCAAGAGTAATCTTTAAAACAGTGAACTGGCATAGTCCAGGCATCAGCCAATCTGTACACATTGGAAAAGAATCCTACAGGCCCTGCCATGCCAGTGGACCCTGTAGTTTCTGGATTATGTTGATGTCTACTGGGGTTTTGGGGAGGGAGGATGGTGGCAGCTGAAATGGCGAAGGAACCTAGAAGAGAGAAGGATCAGAGTTTTGGCAACCAATATAGAATTATTTAAATATTATAACTGCACCAGTGTGTACCAGCTATACATCAGTCCTGATAATAATTTATGAGTAATTGAAAGGCAACTTCGAATATAAATGCTTTCTCCCAGTATGATCAAAGTATGTCTCTTGACAATAATCACTACATAAAATTTATTTTTTTAATTAATATATTTTAGCACTTTACAGCTGAAAAAGGGATATTGGAGTTAATTTCATCAAAATTGTTACATTTCAATAGTGGGTTAATAAAAAAAATTGATGGATGAATTTTATGTCTGTGCATGACTACTACATATGTATATACATATCACTATGGCATATGATATACACATATGTACATATAGAGCTGATATATATATGTGTGTATACATACACACACACACACACATGCTTTAAATAAAAGTTGCTATGTATTTGCTTTAAATCAAAATTGTATTTTCTGCATTGGTTTCAGCCTACTTCGCTTTAAGAAAAAAATGGTTTCTCACTTCTCATTTCCTATTTTCATTTTTAATAATTTCTCATTTAAAACTAGTCAGAACCTGTTGGGAGAAAAAAACAAATCAGAATACATTTATTAGCATATTTTACACAAAGCTGTACAGTGAATACTATTTTAAAGTTTCTCAAATTTAAAACATGTCAATGGAATTTTACCAGTGATAGTATAATACTGTGAAACATAAGAGAAGAAAACAAGGTTTTGTCTAAGCAAGTAAAGGCAAGACATAGAAATAATATTTGCTTAACAGTATCCTTAGTAATTTGAACACCAAAAGAAGTGAAAAATGCATGAGGATGAGAAGTTTCTTACCATAGGTAAACAAAATTATATTTTATATTTTGAAATGCATAATATTATTTTTTAAAACTACAAATAAATAGAAAAAATTCTATGTCATGTTATACGGGAGTAACATAGACCTGGGGTCACATTATGTATTTTGTTTCTTTCTTTCAGATCCCCAGATGTCATTAGGAATTCCATCAAAACAACCAAAATGGAATAATTTTAATACTTGCTAATGTCTGTAATGAAGTGGGATATTTTTGTCACCATTTCTTGTTTTCCTTAATTTTTAATCAGTGCCTATATTTTCTAAGTTACCTAAATATTGCTTATAACTGTCATATTGACCATACAATGTGCACAATGTAATCAAATGCAACTATATTTTTACATCTCATTCTCTCTTTAAGTTTTTTTCGGTGGAGGTGATCTTCTCTTGGCCCAAAATGAAAATTCAATTCAGTGTCATGAGTTTTATTCCCACTCTTAGGTAATGGAAAGTTCGAGGCGACTTTAGGTCACAAAGCAGTCTCAATCTAATAATTCTAAAATAAGATATTAATCTATGCTCTAATTTTTATCCGAAGGTAACACTCCTCTTCACTCTGCCCACTTTGTCCTGTGAATGACTGCTGCCTGAATTAGGAGAAGAGATGTGGTCAGCTTTACCCCAGTAACTTCTTTACCCCAGTAACTTCTTTCCCCATTAAGTACATAATATTTTAAATCCCACCATAGTGGAATCAGGGCAAAGGAGTATCAGGGCAAAATATGGATACAACTGTTTTAATTTGGATGGGTGCTTTTGAGATTTCTAGGCTGACTCTCTCATGGAGGACTTTTGTAGATCCTTCAAAGAGTTCCATCACTAAAGCCTTTCATTTGCTTTCTCATGTCATAGGCAAAGTACCGATTTACCAACCTGCCATGCCCACTCCATTACTCTGTCCCTGGTTTACTGAAAGTACCATGTAATAGTTAAGACTGTTAATGTTTTTTATTTATTTGTTTATTCATTTATCTAGTATAAATTTAAGGGGTACAATGGCAGCTTTTTCACATGGCTACATTGCATCATGGTGAAGTCTGGGCTTTTAGTGTAACCATCACCTGAATAATGTACATTATTACCCGTGAAGAAATTTCTCATCCCTCACACCCCTGTCAAACTCTTACCCTTGGGTCTCCAGTATCGATTATTCCACACTCTACACGCATGTGCAGACATTATTTAGCCCCCACTCATAAGTGAGAACATGCAGGTTTGTGACTTTCTGTTTTCAATTTGTTTCACATAATATTATGGCCACCAATTCCATCCATATTGCCGCAAAAGATGATTTTATTCGTTTTAATGGCTGAATAGCATTCCTGTGTGTGTGTGTGTGTGTGTGTGTGTGTGTGTGTGTGTGTACAGACAACATTTTCTTTATCCAATAAACCATTGATGAACATTTAGGCTGATCCCATATCTTTGCTATTGTAAATAATGCTATGATAAATATATGATTGAGTGCAGGTATCTTTTGATATAATGATTTCTTTTAAGACCATAAGTTTTTATGTTAAATAAACTTGGTTTTAAATCAGCACCTGTTATTTGTCAATGAAAATCTTAATATAAATTAATTTACTAAGCTTCAAGATGTGTCTGTGCGTGTGTCTGTCTGTCTGTCTCTGTGTGTGTGTGTGTGTGTGTGTGTGTGTGTGTATGTGTTCGGTATTTTTCCATCAATATTGAACACTAAACTCTTTCTTCAGAGACAAGTAGCATAGAAAATAAATTCCTCAGACACAGTTGCCATCAGGAGTCAAGTTCACATTCAAATCAATGAGATAACTAGTACAAGAATTTTAAGGAAGAAGAGGAGAGGCTATTATTCTGCTCTAACAGTAGCAGGTTCCTGTGGAGACAGAAGGTAACTATGAAGATTTTAGTACCTTCCAGGAGAGCTCCTGAAAATTACCTGTGTTGGTATAGGAGGCAATAGTGATAATTAGCATTTCCCTGTAATTTCAATAATTCCCAATGTCCTCAAATCCAGTAGTGGTTCTCTCTGGACCATACTCATCAGTCCTATCAAAGTTTTGTAAGCATGTAATATATCACACTCCTTACTAAAATATCTAAATGGCTTCTATACTCTAACTTGATTAATACATGTGTAGGCTGAAAAAAATGTGTATATCTCAGGATTACACTGGGAAACATATGAGATAAAGCTTTTAGCACAGTGTCCTGCCATCATCACTGTTTTTTTGTTGTTGCTTTTTACTGTTGGTTCAATGTTCTTCCTGACCCTAATCTCCCTGATGACTATAGTGTAAATACTATGCATCTCATAATTAGCCACTGTGCATAAGAGAAAAAGCTAACTTCCAAACTCAAGATTTCCAACAGTGAATTCAGCATTTGCAACTGAAAACCTTCTTGAAATATTATTTTGAACACTGGACATGAAACTTCAGAATTATTTTTGACTAATTTCTTTAACTTGTTATATTAAATCAATTATGTTCACTCTCTCCCTGCAGCATCGTTCTCATATATTTGTCTCCATTTCTAAGGGAGCTACCATAATATAGGGATGATGAAATGTAAATTATATAATCCATTTAATCATCCAGTACACCCAGTAGAGTGCTGATCCATAGTAGGCTTTCAATTCTCATTACCTTCTGTTTCCCATAAGGCTTTCAATACTATTGTAAATATCTCTAATTGCTGTCCTTGTAAGTGTCTACTTGGTAACTTTGCCTCTGGTATCTCCCAGTTCTCATCTATATAACATTCTATTGCCAAATTAATCTTCCTAAAAGAGCCTTCTGAGCATGGCATTGCAATTGTCAGAAAACTTCAATTACCAACAGAATAAATTTGTATATTTGTGCCTTTCTCCCTAGGAATTCATAGTTTTCCGTACTCTATCTGTGTGTAACTGCCTAATGTTAACCTCTCACTGCTTCTCTCTTTATGCCTCATTTTCTAGTAAGACTGAATTAGTTACTCTTCCCAGTTAATCCTATTTTGTATTTCTGTTTTTACTGTCTGTCCTTCTGTCTAAAATGCCTTTCTTCCCATGTCTATCTACCGTAATTGTACTGATCTTTTAAGGTGCTATTCAAATCTCATGTTGGAAACAGAGCCATGCCTAAGTGAAGTTTCCCTCTTTTGTGACTTTGTTATGGCTAAATTGACTATAGTCTGCCTTATATTTGGTATATTTTCATGTATACTAGTTAATTTTCTTGGCTTTTCTACCATAAGACAGAGATGGGAGCTACCTTTTAATCCTGGTACAAGAAAATGCAGGATAATGAAAACTTGTTAAGACCATTGGCTAAAAGTTCAGACCTAAGTAAAACGTCACCTCTTCTATTTCCTAGCAGCATGACTATGTAACATAGGTTAATCTAAATCTTCACTGTTATCTTTTAAAAAATGATAAAATCGTATTTTACTTTTAAAGTCCTGTGTGCCACTTAATCAATCAATCAATGTTTCATTTTCCTTACCTATTTTTGAAAACATATGATAAAAACATATCTCTTTTATTAGGAGTATAGTTTATAACCTACAAGATGCTTTGACACTGGTGACTATTAATATTTGTTGCATCAATATACATAAATTGCAGCCTCTATAATATATTTACAATGAGTTTTACAGCAGCTCAACTGCTTAGAGTAGAATGACTTCTTTAGTATTTATAAAAGTAGAAAATTTTCTCTGTTTCCAAAATATTTTACATTGCCCTCTATTATTTTCATTTTTCCAATGAAAATCTTTCTCTCATACCTCATGGGTCAACAGACTACTCATTTCTCCTGTTTTCATACTCCCTGGGTTAGATTATCCTGCTGTTTACTTTCCTATATTCAAAAAGGTAATCTTAACATCCTGATTGACCAAAGGATCACCTTGGTACATGTTTACCAACAGAACATTAACTATGGCTTCAAAACGGAAAGTGCATCATTTCCCTAAAGGGAAGAGATGCTTTCAATCACACATGAGCAGTCTGGATTTTGCTTGGGTAGGGATTGTACATCTAGAGGAACCTGAAAGGGCAAAGTATTTCTCATGCCAAATTTTATAGGATGCAACTGACCAATTAAAAAACAAAGGAGTCAGCATTTGTGTGTGTCCCTTCAGGAGGTATCATGTCAGCAAGTTATTCTTCATTGCAGCGTTTTAACACACCATTAAGCAGCATTCATGGTCAAACTGATGTTGCTGTGGCTTTTCTTTGCTGCTCCCAGTACCCTTGAACGCTATAGAAAAAAAAAAGTCAATGATCTGATAATCATAGGAATCAACAAGGTTTATTTGGAGGAGTACTGGATGTGGAATTAGATTATTCAATTTTTCGACATGGTTAATCAAATAATATATGATAGCCATTGGAGAAATTCCAATTCAAGATTGTGAAATAGTGATAACATAGGCAGAAGGAAGAGACAGACATAAAAACAAGTGATTACAACCACATGCAGAAAGTGAGATATGGCAATATACTACAAATTGATCAGATTGTCAAAGATATTTATGGATCTATATTGTATCTGATTGGCTGTTGAAGTTTTTCCACTTACTTAACTATTATTACTCTAGAGCTTTTCTGCTAGTTGTCAACCAGATCAAAGTCTTTCTTTTTCTTTGCACATCTTATCCTGCACAAAACTAAGTTCTTACATCACTTATAAAGCCTTTATCTTAATTTATATCATAGTACTCTTAGTAAATGCTATTACAGTAGCACTGAGGGAGCAAATTTTAGCTGACAGAATTGTTATCTGGAGCAATTTTCTAAGCAAGTCGTCTGTGTGTGTGTATTTTATATATGAAATTAGGACAAATACAAAGTTTTACCATAGGTTGTAATTGGACTACATTTTGTATCCACTTCAATTCAGACTCAAATAATTAAGTCTGCTCAAGAAATTCCAAAATTAGCACTAAAGGCAAGCAAGCTGTTACTATTCCTAATAATCGCTACAGACTAATTGCTGCAAAAAAAAAGTTAAAATGTAACATCCAAATAAAAGTATCAGTAAACGATATTAAAAAGACAATTTTTAAACAAGTATGAGAGCATAATGAGCATTTCTTTTTCTACAGAGACAGGGTCTTGTTATTTTGCCCAGGCTGGTCTTCTATTCCTGAGCTCAAATGATGCTCCCACCTTGGCCTCCCAAAGTACTGGGATTACAGGTGTGAACCACTGCACTCAGCCAAATAATAAGCACATTTTAAAAGGTACCATCAGTTTCTACTATTTGTGAGCATACACTGCCTCTAGGAGCATTGGTACATTTCTAGGGAACCTTTATAAAGCAACCTTCATATAGTAAATTTCTGATTTTAGAAATTTATCTAAAAGAAAATTTGGAGATGCAGAAAACATTTTATACATGAATACTCTTTCAAAATAATATGAAATAATAATAGTGTAATAGTGGCAGCTGCTATTTATTAGATGCTTGTGGTATTGTATGATGTACTTTATAAAATCTAATTCTGATTGTTAAACCCTGGCAACCGTTATAATAGAATGATTTATATTCCTTTGGGGATATACTCCCTAATGGGATTTTTAGGTCAAATAGTATTTCTGGTTCTAGATCTTTGAGGTCATGTCCTTTGCAGGGACATGGAGGGAGCTGGAAGCCATTATCCTCAGCTAACTAACACAGGAACAGAAAACCAAACACGCATGTTCTCACTTATAAGTAACTGGGAGCTGAACAATGAGAACAAATGGACAGAGGGAGGGGAACATCACACATTGGGGCCTGTCGGGAATGAGGAGGAAGGGAGAGCATCAAGATAAATAGATAAGTTTTCAAGGGCTTAATACCTAGGTGATGGTTTGATAGGTGCAGCAACAACAGTGACACACGTTTACTTATGTAACAAATCTGCATGTCCTGCACATGTACTCCAAAACTTAAAAAAAAAAAAAAACAAAAAACCTGGCCGGGCACGGTGGCTCATCCTGTAATCACAGCACTTTGGGAGGCTGAGGCGGGTGGATCATAAGGTCAGTAGTTTGAGACCAGCCTGGCCAACATGGTGAAACCCCCTCTCTAAAAATACAAAAATACAAAATACTAAAAATACAAAAATTAGTCAGGTGTGGTGGCGAGCGCCTGTAATCCCAGCCACTCGGGAGGCTAAGGCAGGAGAATCACTTGAACCGGGAGGCAGATGTTGCAGTGAGCCGAGATCGCGCCACTGCACTCCAGCCTAGACAACAAGAGCAAGACTCAAAAAAAAAAAGAAAAAGAAAAAGAAAAACCCTGGAAATCAAGTGTAGGTGACCACTGCACTCCAGCCTAGACAACAAGAGCAAGACTCAAAAAAAAAAAAAAAAAAAAAAAGAAAAAGAAAAACCCTGGAAATCAAGTGTAGGTAACCACATGTAAGCAATAAAGGAGTGCATTGTACATAGAAAACATACAAATCATAAAATGTACTAACATTTATCTTTTTTTTAACCACAGTACCATCAGTTCTAAATTTCATTGACAAAAATACTCCTTGCAAAATTCTTTTGAAAGTTTACGTTTTAAACAGTCGCTGTGATTGAGATTTAATAACATAGATGTAATTTTCAAATTAGTTTTAAAATAATGTATTATTTAATATTTATTCTATTATTATAATACATAAAGTTAATTTTGTCAGTTCCCAGTTATATAGCTAGCCCCCAAAATACATGAATTCAGTGATGAGCATTTATTTAGAGAATAACTAACCTAATGATTTCAAATGGTTGAACTCAATTCAGGTTACGATTGGGTCTGCAGCCCTTGTGGTGCTACATATTCCTGTCTTTATGCACTAGATTAGAAATAAACAATGATACAGTGATTGTAAAGAGAAAAAAACAGAAGTAGACTTACTTTAATTCTGGCATTTTATATGTCTGTTGGAAATTCTTTCTTTCTTTTTTTTAAGTACACGCATTTGAAAGCTGCTAGAACTGATTCTGAAATAACAAAGGCATGGCCAATTTTGAATTTCTAGAATTGATTGTGCAAAGGAATTTTTATAATTTCTGCCAAATTTTTTCTTATGTTTAAATTTCTTCCTACATATTTGTGTATCCTTTCATATGAGATAAAAATTTTAAATTAATATAAATAAAAGGTGTTATTTGCTAAATTATCAATAAAGATAACCTGACCAACTTGGCTATACTGTCTACTGAATGTGATGTCTTCTAATGAGAAGACAATTAAGCCTGAAACAAAATAATCAACATATTTGAAAAAGTTAAGGGTTAGAAACTTTAATGCTATGATTCATATTAATAGTCATCATTTATAATACCAGGCAAATAAGTAGCTCTGAGTTTCTTCCCTCTTCAAAAGCTATACAAAATATACCAAATTAATTATAAAATATTAATATATAACAAAAAAATTCTTTATACAGAAATTTTCATCTTTATACAGAAAATTTTAAAAATTTATTTACTGACAAAATTATGCACACACACACGAAGTACAATTAGGAAAAGTTTCACTGTTCGATTTTTTTTCTGAACATGATTATTTGTTTCATTTCCTGTTTATTTTTGAAAACAATTCTGCCATATAGAAAAGGGGGTATTAAAAATGATCCACTCCAGGTGACACATGCAGCAGGTACATGACTGCCTAGTAGGTCAAAGAGTAATTGAGGAATTGAGAAGTTACATGCTTGATTATCAATCAAGTTATATCAAATTTCATGCTTATAAAATGTAACAAGAATATTTATTTCACTGTGCTCATGTTAATGAAAGAAAAAGTTCTATAAACAAATGATTTGAAGTCTTCAAAGCAAATAAAGACAATATAAAATATATTTAACACTTCGATCTGCCATAACAAAATACCAGAGACCAGGTAGCTTCATTCACAAAAATTAATCTTCCATGGTTCTGGAGTTCAAGATCCATGTGGCAGCAAGGTAGCTTTTATTTTGACGCCTCTTCTCTTGGCTTGTAGGTGGTCACCATCTTGCTGTGTGCTCAGTGTCCTCTGCTTTGTGCAAGTGTGAGCAGAGAGGGAGAGAAGAGAGCAAGCCCCCCAGTATCTCCTCTTACAAGGACACCAATCCCTTAATGAGGGCAGCCACCTCATGATCCCAACTAACCCTAACTACCTTCCAAAGGCCTTGTCTATAAATACCATCATATTGGGGGCTAGGGTTTTAACATATACATTTGATGGGGTAGGGGAGCCCAAACATTCAGTCCATAACATAAAATAATTCAGGAAAAACAGATTTATAATATACTTGTTCTGTAGTCAAAAGTATATTTTCAGCTTCAGTGAGGCAAATTAATATGCTATCCATTGTGGTTTCTGCAGAGGTCTTTGCTGATTAAAAAGAACACTCATACCTCTTTCTCAATCTAACAGTTTTCTGTAAACTTGATGTCTGTACCACATTGCTTTTTCACTCTGTTGTCTGAGGATATTGATTATACATGGCATGGCATGCTTAGTCATTATACTGAGGTTGAAAGAAAATTATGTTCAAAAATGACACAGCACATTACATATTCTTTACATTTGGTCAAGTATATTTGAGAATTAATTCTTCACAGATAATGCCCAAGGGCTTTGACAAAAGGAAATTGAATCATTGATGTTTTCTTCATTGTGGGGTGAATGCAATTCAAGCCGGTGAAGAAACCACGTTAGTCATGAAAAGCTCCCTAGGGTTGCCTATGCCAAAAGATATGTGACATATATGTACATTACTAAAGATATTTTATGTTACTTATTTAGAGCATAAAAATCAAACTACAATTATTGGAATCAGAGTTTTAAGCAAAAGAGTTACTCTGTGACATCACTTTTCTGTCACTAATTTTGACAGTTCTGAACTTCTGAAACCAAACACAGCTGATCATGGAAAAAGCCCAAAGGCTTTTGAATCAAATGAAATTAAGCCTCAACACTGCTGGGAAGTAGATGCGTCTTAATGTTTTAGATTAGAAAAGAGTAACATGGAGGCTAAAACATGTTAAATGAATTGCTCAAGGCCACTCATTAAAAGCATCACTGGCCTTTCTAAGGTATTTTATCAGATGAAAGCCAGACTAATTCTGTGATTTTATTACACCCATTGTGCTTAGCTGGTTAGTAGATACTTTCTTTTATCTGGAAAAACTGTAGATTTATTACTCTTTTGTGTGTAGTCTTGAGGGGATGGAGCATGACAAAGGGGCACAAGGTTTTGCCTTACAATATTTGAAATGTCTAGAAACCCCAGATTTTTGTCTGGCTTTTCCTAATACTAATAGTATGTCTTCCAAATTAATGTACTTATGTTTATTGAAAATAAAATGATACTACAGAAAAAGTATGCAATGTGTTACTTTGTGGTTGATTCCCCTCTTCCCTTTATTTTGAAAAGCAGTTAGCTCTTTTCCTATAAGCCAGGAAATATTTTCATTCCTGTAATACATGAGAGAGGAATCGGGCCTAGCTAAGTTTTCATATTGCTCTTTGAGTGTATTTAAGTATGCTAGTAGTCAACTTTTATTAAAGTAATTTCTATTGGGTGTATTTTACGGCTTAGCAAAGAGGCAGTATTGGGGTTTTATTCATTGTGGCTTATAATAAAAGGAACTTGAGTGACATACCATAGAGAGGCGTACCATGATAAACTGGTACTTAGAAAACTAGACTAAATGTCTTGGAACACATTAGGAAACAATTTCCCATTAAATTTTGAAACCTTTCTCTAGGTTTAGTGTCTGTAAAAATAATCATCAGAGTTCTTCAAGGTTATTTTTTTTAAGACTTTGAAAGAGTTCCAAATAGGATGTATGTTTTTTTAATATTTTTATTTTGTAGCACCTGAATACATTTTTCAGTTTTCCTAGTCCAAAGTTAGTCATTACTGCCTTGCTAAATATAATCATGTTTGCTTGGACAATATTACAAATAGATTTTCAGAAAATTCCAGTGAAATATCAAGTATTTTGACTGACACACATAACTCGCTGTAACATTATTATGAAATGGACAGAAAGGTATGTTTTTGTAGCAGTGTAGTGGCAGTAAATCTCAATTCCTACAAAATTGGCCTTCCATTTCAAGCCTTAGTGTTAGAATTATTCTAATAATTTCTCCCATAGAACAATGCAGACTCAAAGGTATGATTAGAAATTTTACCATAATTTACAAGAATTAATATAATCTAATAATGTGTAACAATTTTGTATATTTCTACTCCGTGACATAATATTCCTAGGGAATATATCAGTCAAGCAGATTTATATATATCCTAATTCCAGTTTCCTAAGTGTCACCTAATTCTATCTGCCCCACCAAATTGGCCTTGGAAGCATTATAGTAACACAATATGTATGCAAAAATGCAATATACCAGCAATTTTACTCTTATAATACATCAGATTTAATGCCTCATCAGATTCCATCTTTACTTTTTGTTATTGCAGATGTTGTTCCACTTTTAAGAAATGTTTTATGTAATTAAAAAACACCAACTAGACATCCCCATTTAGCAAATATTTACATTAAAGAAAACAGAAAACTTTATTTGAGCATCTCTTATAGGAAAGATAATAGTCTTTTGGAACTGAAGCAAGTATTTTGAATTAATCTCATACATTGAAAGTAAAAATTCTTGTTAATTGTGTTTTCTGTATTTTTGAGTCATATGATATTGAAATATTATGACAGCAAATATTAATCAAATCTCAGCCAGGCATGGTGGCTCACTGTAATCCCAGCAGTTTGCGAGGCCAAGGCAGGTGAATTGCTTAAGTCCAGGAGTTCGAGACCAACCGGGGTAACACGGCGAAACACAATCTCTACCAAAAATACAAAAAAAGATTAGCCAGGCCTGGTGGCACGTCCCTCTAGTCCCAGCTACTAGAGAGGCTGAAGTGGGAGAATTGCTTGAGCCTGGAAGGTCAAGGCTGCAGTGAGCAGTGATCATGCAACTGCATTTCAGCCTGGGCGACAGAATAAGACCCTGTCTCAAAAATAAATAAATAAATAGTCTCATTTAATGCACAGAATGTGAAGCATTGTGAACTGGACAGAAAATTATCTTCAACTTTTCATTATTTTAAAGTTGGTAGACCAGGTGATTTGTAAGTCATGTTTTAACTGTGGTAATTTGCCAAAGGACTTTATAAATTAAACGGAAAGAATTTCATCTTTTGTCAGTAAACTTTGAACCATATTTTGATTATACAGTTGATTATCATTATTTGTGGTAGTTGGGTTCTGTAAAGCAAACAGTAGAAGCATTGCTCATAGAGAAAAAATAAGATTAGATTCCTATGAGCTTCTGATCATAACATTTCAACAACTGAGCAATATATAACCTTGTTTTATATGTATTTCTATTTAATACCACCTCATTGAATATATATTGTCAATTTTGAACTTTGAACTCATGGCCAGCTTTAACGCACGTCTGAAGATACTTTCTCCATAAGGCACATCACAGCCTTCTTGCACTTAGGAACACTTTGTAGAACTTCAGCACTATCACTGTTTTAAACACAAAAATCACTGACAAAAAGCACAAAGATGCAAAAAACATGACACCAAATGACTGCAAAAAGGTCATTTACATATAGTAGGAGAGCTGAAACAAAAAGACTGAGCATTCTTTTGTTCTACCTTAGTTGGAACATGTGTCCTAGGCAACTCAAATTTTCTGCCACTCTGCATATGTACAAGTCCACAAATGCTCATTAAAGCACAGCAGTATTGATTTTGGGGTTACAAATAAATTTTAGTAAGCATGACATTCTAAATACAGAATATGAGAATAATAAGCATTGATTAGATACACTTTGGAAGTTATGCGAGTGATTTTAGTGACTTTTGTCCTTTTTTTTAAACATTCATGTTAATTGAATGCATTTTTACATTCTATAACGATGTGATTCAAACCCTTATGAAGTGCTCTTGCTGATGCTAGTGCTAGTAGTGAAAAAACTGCCCCACGATCAATAATTTTGGAGTAAATGTTAAATGTTATAAAATACAAAGCCAAAGGCCACCTTGCTGCTCATTTGGAGAAAGAACCCTTTAATAATAGAAATGATAATAGTTAAAAAGAAGTATTTAAGCAACAACTTGCTATCATTATTGTATAACTGTGTGCTCTAAGACTGTCAATCCAATTTTATACTAATATCTATATAAAACTAATCTTGAATAATTTATTTTTTCACCTATGGGGGTTGTTCTGAAGTGCATGCCTAACATAAAATGCAACAACATTGGCCGGGCACAGTGGCTCACGTGTGCAATCCCAGCACTTTGGGAAGCCAAGGCAGGTGGATTACCTGAGGTCAGGAGTTCAAGACCAGCCTGACCAACATGGTAAAACCCCATCTCTACTAAAAATACAAAAATTAGCCAGGCGTGGTGGTGCATGCCTGTAATCGCAGCTACTTGGGAGGCTAAGGCAGGAGAATCGCTTGAACCCAGGAGGCAGAGGTTGCAGTGAGCTGAGATAGCACCACTGCACTCCAGTCTGGGCAACAGAGCAAAACTCCAGCTAAAAAAAAATGCAAAAACATTATAAATGCAAAAACAATAAAAATGCAAAAACACGATATATATATATATATAATTATATATATATATCACTAAGTCATTTCTACGCTCTATAGCATATACATTTTGTCATTTTTCCATTTATTCATTCAGTAAATTTTTATGGGTTGTCAACTGTATTTCAACTATTACACAAGGCCTAGAAGATACAATGACAAATGAGACACCATACCTGTTTTTGTGAAGCACATAATCTAGTGATAAAGTCAAATAAGAAGCAAAAAATAATAAAAAGGTATTATGTACTTGTTTGCACAGGGATTCACAGAAGAGATACCTATTTCAGACTTGGTAGGGATAGAGTGAGAAGGGCAGAGGCAGACGTTTTGGAAAAGTTTCCAGAAGAACAGACATCTGAGCTAAGCACTGAAGAATGAGTAGAAGTTAGAGAGGCAATGATGATGTAATAGGGGTAAAGGAATGGCATGTTCTGAGCCAGAGGCTATGAAAAGACCAGAAGAACAAAAGAAGGTGAGCAAAACAGGGAAGCAGAAAGAAATGAGGCCGCGGGAATAAACTGTCTAAAGATCATAAAGAATTGTGCTTTCCTGATTGGTCAAAATACTTAAAATAATACAGAGAGGCATTGCTGAATTTTAAACAGAGAAGTGACATGTTGAGTGTGACAGTTTTAAAATATGGCCACAAAATTCTTTGGCACTTGTCCCTTTGAGTCTAGGCTTTATAACTGCTGGGCCAACAGAATACAGCAGACATAATGCTGTGCCAGTTTCCAGGAAGTTGCCCATCTGGGAAACTTCTTTCTTTTGGTATAGACGCTCTTAGAAACCAGCCACTGTCTTGAAAGAGTTCTAAGCAACCCTGGAAAGCCCATATAGAAAGAGGCTTAAAGTTCCTGGCCCTGAGCTGAGCTTCCAATCAGAACCAACTTGCCAGCCATGTAAATTAGCCATCTTGGAAGTTCTTATTTAGCCTTTGAGTGTTTCTTTTGACTCCGCATATAGTAGAGATGGTCCTTTCCCCCAAATTCTGGTCCAACTAGCAGACTTGGGGCTTAATAAATTATTATTGAGTTTAAGCCCCTGAACTTTGAGGTGGTTTGTCATGTAGCAATGGATGACTAGGACAATGGGACTGGTTTTTGTAAAGGTGACTGACATAGTTGTATTATGGAAGTATGATTGGAAAAAGCAAAACTAGAGATAGGGAAGTCACCTGGAAGTCCACTGAAAGATCCAGAAGAAAAGAGATGATGGCTAAAACTTAGGTGATTAGAGTTGGGAACACTTCCAATGTTGAACTGCACACATACCATGGGTAAATTCTATGGTAGGTAATTACACATTAATAAAATGTCTAAAAAATAAAAATAAAACACAATGTTCAGATTATGGCTTGAACGATTACATATATATGATTTTAATGTTCATGTGAGAATTCTATAAAGAAATGTATTCCTCCTTGCACTTTTGCTTATTTCCATGACATTGCGAATGGTTAGCTTGCCAGTAAAAATCTTAGCTAGGCTCCTTAATTAATTACCAATGTTACATACAATATTCCCACCCAACATACCTGCATTTAAGAATAACCATTCCACACAAAATTGAATTGTCTCATGTTTTACTTTTATAGAAGTATCAGTTTGAGAGAATTATGTTGGTAGGAGGTATTTTATAGCATATGCAAACCATTAACTGCTCTATTTATCCTAGGCTTTATTCTTCAGCCATGCTGCTAATGTGTGCTGAATTGTATCAGCCTCTCAGTTTCTTTCACTCAGTTGACTAAATTTGTTTTAGTCACAACTTACATTGAATGCCTTAAGCACTTCAACAAAGCATAACATTTAATTTATTTTAAAGATTTATTGAAAACATTATTTAATACATCATTCCAGTATTACCTATTTGCAAAATAAAACTTATATATCAAGAAAAGTTATTTACCTGATAAATCAGTTTGCATTTGTATATGTATAATATAAATTATGCATTTGACTAGATTTTCTTTGGCTACCAGGAAGTTTAGAGCGAAATTTGTGGCTCAGATCTTATAATTACATAGAAACTTATGATTTGCATGACTACATCCTTACTTTCAACCTGGTCTTGAGCTGCCATTTTAGGTATTATTTACCTAATTCTGATTTTTGTTTACTTTTCATGTTATTGGGTTATGTTAGAATTTTTGTGTTAGTTATTAAAAAACAAATATTGCTGGCATCAGTAGAAAAGGAGAATTTATAATAAAAAACTCAGGTAAGTATGGAATCTTTTAATTTGTTAAGCTTATTTATTTATTTATTTATTTGGTCTCTTATTCCTGCTCCTCTCTATGTATTTGCTGAATTTTGCCTAGATGTGGCAGGAAGAATATGCCCCCCTCATAGAGCCAAAACATTCATGCTACAGGTCTTATCATGTGAAAAATGCATCATTTTGTCTACTTGTGTTGTTTGTCTTTCTCTCTTTCTCTCTCTCTCCCTTACCTACCCTTGCTTCACACTTACTTACTCACTTTTACTCTCCCTACCAATTCCTAGATTTCTAACAGAGACTTGACTTGGATCAGCTTGGGGAAATTGCTCACCTCCAGTGCTAAATACAAAGGCCAGAAGGTTGTGGGTCAACCAGGAAGCTCAGTGGGCAGATGGGCATTTCAGAGCCAGGCAGACATGCCAGATGATGTCTACCTCAGCATTCAATAAGGTCCTTCAAACTCTTTGCAGAAAAGCTTATCATTGTAAGGAGGCATTGGTCCCCTTACAACCTAGGAGGTATATAACTTTTATCATTTCCATTTTGCAGATAAGGCATGAGGAGTTTGTGACTTGATATATACAGGAATTAAGTAGCAAAGCTGGAATTTTAACTGAGATTATCTTGTTCAAGTCTGAGATTTAGCCACTATACGACACTTGTTTCTATGGAAGGGAAGAAGAATGAGGAAGTTCTACATAGTGCACTGCCCTCCTCATAATGCATTATCTAGAAGAGTTGACAGTTACATTTAGATAATTAAATAACCAACACAGGGCTTTCATACATCCATTGTTTCAAAATTAAATTGTTAGTGCGGCAATACTTGTACTTTCCCAAGAAAATACATTTAATATATGAAATTATTTTAAGAGATATGGCCACATTTTTCTAAACTTTTATTTTTCGTAAGATGTAGTCAGAATCAACATTGTTCCTCCCCCCATTTCCACCCCCCAAATTAATGTTTTACAAAAATAATCTAATAATGCATATTTGTATAATGTTTACATAACTGTTAGTAACTAAAAATAGAAGAAACACTCCAAACTAAGGTACAGCATTTAATTTTAATATAAAATTTTGACATGTTTGGTATCTCATGATAAGGTCACCATAACAAATGAGAAGGAATTATACATTTTACTTTAGTTCCTTTTTACTTTGCATTTAAATAAATGATTCAAGAATCAATATTCATTCATAATTTCTGAGGGCCTATTATGTGCCAGGTTCTAAACTAAGAGCAGAATAGTTACACATGCTATACATTTTGAAATAATAAAGAATCTTTCAAAATAGAGATTAAGATTCAATTTTTCAGATGAGGCAAAATTACGCAGAAAATTCAAGTTGCTTCTGAAAATCATAGACCAGAATCTGAGTTTCCTTCATCCTGACAAACATTTTATTCTACAGTGCTCCATGAAAATCTAAAAGCTGCATTTCTAAAAATCTTCTTGGTAATTAGAGCCTGATCAAAATTGTCATTATTATAAACTGTCTACCTCTCAAAAGAGCTATATATGTGTGAAGGCTGACCAACTGTTCACTACTTCACTTAGGACAGGCTGGGTCAAAACTATGATAATTGATAGATACAGGATGAGGCTGCATACCTAATGGAAATGTTAAGCACAAAGCAAATTCTGTCAACATAAATGATTGGTTCTTTAAATGGCAGCATAGTTTAAGGATGACATACTGAATCAATCCCTAACTAATTGAAAAATTAATTAGTGCCTGTCACTTTAACTCTGAGTATTTTTAAGCTTGAGTGTGAATATAGTTAACCAGCTTCCTGCAAGAAGCCAGTTTGAAAATGCAGTGCAACTGTTGCCTAAATTTTTCACAAGATAAGATATCATCCTTTGTGGTCTTACGTACCTTAAGGCTTAAAAATCCATCAACCCACTAATATCTATCAATGACACAGTAGTAAATTGTGTCATTGTTATTATATTTCTTTTATTGTATGTCTTGTAAATTTAGCTATTGCTGCTGGCCTCATTAGGGTCTATTAGATTTATTAATCCTAGAAAGATAATAAAATGTGTTTAAATGTGTTTATGTTTACTATTTTCCCTAAAGCTAAATGTTGAGTATTTTAATATATTGAATATGCTAAAGGATCAAAAAAAATAATGATAATGACTTCTTTAAAAGACACAATTTATACATCTATTACTTATTATTATAGCTCCTTTAATCATCATGGAAGTGAAGTCCAAGAGTCATTCTATCAGAGATAAGGACTCAACATCTACTGAGTACCTACTAGTAGCCATGCTGTATATTGATGTTCTGTGCTTATCCTTCAATACGGCCTTATGAAGTGGATATTATTATCTCCATCCAGCAGATAACAAATAGATAATCTAAGAGGCAAAGCTTTTTGTTAAAGGCCCCATAGCCAATGGGGTATTAAGTATATGCAAGTCTGTGTTCTTTCTATACACTAGACTCTATCACATTTGTAGATGAAATATGAGAACAGACAATTCAGAAATATGGAAACATAATTAGTAAATAAACAGAAAATAAAATGCTTATTCGTGGGAATGGAATAAATGTAAATCTAAATAATTATAATATATCATGTGTATTTGTAAAAGAAATATTGACTTAAAATGTTAATACGCAAAGCTGATGAAAATATGATAACACATGCCCAATCCTACTCTGCTTGAGCAACAGTAACATATTACAGTATTTTAGAAAAGTGTTTGGAATTATGTACCACTAGTCAAAACACATTTATTCATCTTAATTCTATGATCTATTTCTGAAAATTTAGGCTGAGAAAATAATACAAAATAGGAAATCTGTCTTTATATAAAGATATTAATCATCACATATGGAAATAGTCATGTAGATTATTATACATCCATTGGATAGAATATTATGCAAAATAATATGGTTTGGCTCTGTGTCTCCACCCAAATATCACCCTGAATTGTAATACAAATTGTAAGGCCAATCGTAATTTGCATTTGTAATCTGAATTGTAATTGTTGAGGGATGAACCTGGTGGGAGGTGATTGGATCCTGGGAGTGGTTTTCCTCATGCTGTTCTTGTGATAGTGAGTGAATTCTCACAAGATCTGATGGTTTTATAAATGGCAGTTTTTTCTGCTCTCTCTCTCTCTCTCCTGCTGCCATGTAAGATGTGCCTTGCTTTCCCTTCACCTTCTATCAGAATTGTAAGTTTCCTGAGCCCCTGCCCCAGACATGTAGAGCTGTGAGTCAATTAAGCCTCTTCCCTTTACAAATCACCCAGTCTCTGGTAATATCTTTATAACAGTGTGAGAATGGACTAACACAGAGAATTGGCACTGGGAGTTGGGGCACTGATGTAAAAATAACCTGAAAATGTGGAAGCAACTTTAAAACTGGGTAATGGGCAGAGGTTGGAACTGTTTGGAGGGTTCAGAAGACAATAGGAAGATGTGGGAAAGTTTGGAATTCCCTAGAGGCATGTTGAATGGTTTTGACCAAAATGCTGATAGTGATATAGACAATGAAGTTCTGGCTGAAGTTGTCTCAGATGGAAATAAGAAATTTATTGAGAACCGGAGTAAAGGTCATTCTTGCTATGCTTTAGCAAAAAGGTCAGTGACATTTTGCCCTTTCTCTAGATATCTATGGAACTTTCAACTTGAGAGAGATGGTCTGAAATTGGAACTTATGTTTCAAAGGGAAGCAGGGCATAAAAGTTTGGAAATTTTGCAGCCTGACCATGTGATAGAAAAGAAAAACCCATTTTCTGGGGAGAAATTCAAGCCAGGTGCAGAAATTTGCATAAGTAATGAGGATCCAAATGTTAATCACCAAGACAATTGGGAAAATAGCTCCAAGGCATGTCAGAGACCTTCATGACAGCCCCTCCCATCAGAGGCCCAGAGTCCTAGGAGGGAAAATGGTTTTGTGGGCCAGGCTCAGGGGCATGTCACTCTGTGCAGCCTCAGGACTTGACTCCCTTATCTTAGCTACTCTAGCTCCAGCCATGGCTAGAAGGGGCTAACATACAGCTCAGGCCATTGCTTCAGAGGGTGCAAGACACAGACTTTGGTGGCTTGCAGGTGTTGGGCCTATAGCTACACAGAAGAGAAAAGTTGAGCTTTAGGAACCTCCACCTAGATTTCAGAGGATGTATGGAAATGCCTGGATGTCCAGGCAGAAGTTTGCTGCAGGGACGGATCCTTCATGGAGAACCTCTGGTGGGGCAGGGCAGAAGGGAAATATGGGGTTAGAGCTCTCACACAAAGTCCCCACTGGGGCACTGCCTGGTGGAGCTGTGAGAAGAGGGCCACCATTCTCCAGACCACAAAATGGTAGATCCACTGACAGCTTGCACCATACATTTGGAAAAACCTAAGGCACTCAATGCCAGCCCATAAAGGCAGCTGTGGGGGTTGTACCATGCAAAGCCACAGGGGTGGAGCTGCCCAAAACCATGAGAGCCTACCCCTTGCATCAGTGTGCCATGGGTGTTAGAGGTGGAGTCAAAAAAATTCTGGAGCTTTAAGATTTACTGACTGCCAGCTGGGTTTGGACTGGGTTTGGACTTCCATGAGGCCTGAAGCACCTTTGTTTTGGCCAATTTCTCCCACTGTGTCCCCATTGTATCTTGGATGTAACTAACTTGTTTTTGATTTTATAGACTCATAGGCAGAAGGGATTTGTCTCAGATGAGACTTTGGATTTGGACTTTTGAGTTAATGCTAGGATTAGTTAAGACTTTGGAGAACTATTGGGAGGGCATGATTGTGTTTTGAAATGTGAGTACCGAGATTTGGGAGGAGTCAGGAGCAGAATGATATGGTTTGATGGTGTCCCCATCCAAACCTCATCTTGAATTGTAATTGGAATTTTAATCTCCAGGTGTCAAGGTAGGGACCTGGTGGGGGGTGATTGGATCATGGATGGTTTTCCTCATGCTGTTCTTGTGACAGTGAGTGAATTCTCACAAGATCTGATGGTTTTATAAATGAGTTTCCCCTCTTCTGTCTCCCTTTCCTGCTGCCATGTAAGGTGTGCCTTGCTTCCCCTTTGCCTTCTGCCATGATTGTAAGTTTCCTGAGGCCTCCACAGCCATGCAAAACTGTGAATCAATTAAACCTCTTTCCTGTAAAAATTATTTAGTCTCTGGTAGTATCTTCATAGCAATGTGAGAACGGACTAATATACAGGTCTTACAATTATTACAAAAAGTATCTTATTATTATCTTTAAAATATTATTATAAAGTAAAAACATCTAGATAAAATATTATATAAGAATTGTTATCAAAATTGTATAAATATAGATAAAGGAAAAAAGATTGTATGGAAGCAACCAAAATTTCAACCAGGGTTGATGTTACCATGAATTGTATGTTTCCTGTATATACTATACACTTTATTTAAAAAAATGCTAAAAGAAAGAATACCAGAAGTCTGTAACTAAGCCTGCAAATCAAAGTGTAGAATAATATTTGGGTGCAGTCAATTCCTAAAAACAATTAGACAGCATCAATTATTTTGGAGAATGTATATATTTGACATCAGCAGCAATGGTTTTCTTATGATGATAAAGCTTGACAAGATCAATCTAGAAGGAATATTTCCATCAATTAGTGGGTTTTGTTCACCAGCAATTGTCTACCAAATGAGATCATGTATAGAAAAGGGCTTGATTAGCTCTGGCATGTACATATTATATTATTTTTGCTATTATCAAGAAAAGAATATATGGACAATATATACCTTTTGGGATCCAGATCTACTCAAGCTTGTTATCAGGGTGCTGTTCTATAAACTAGATTTTTTTTTTCTTATTATACTCAGTGAACACATGTCCTTCTGTATGCTTGTGTCATATTTTTTCTCCTCTATACATTATTCTTGAAATAATCACACTGAGGGAGGACATGGAAACTCACTTTTGTATTAGGTTGGTGCAAAAGTAATTGCAGTTTTTGCCATTGTATTAATTTTGTGAATAGTAAGAATCAGCAAGAATCTGTAAAAGATTATAGAGTGAAATAGTAAGTATTAATTACTTACTATTATAAAATCTAACAGTCACAGGATATTCATACAGAAATAAGTTCAAAATGCAATCATGTCCAGGTGCAGTGGCTCACACCTGTAATCCCAACACTTTGGGACGCCAAGGTGGGCAGATCACTTGAGGTGAGGCATTCAAGACCAGCCTGGCCAACATGGTGAAAATCCATCTCTACTAAAAATATAAAAAATTGGCTGGTCATGGTTGTACATGCTTATAATCCCAACTACTCAGGAGGCTGAGGCAGGAGAATCATTTGAACCCAGGAGGCAGAGGTTGCAGTGAGCTGAGATGGCACCATTGCACTCCAGTCTGGGTGACAAGAGTGAAACTCCTCTAAAAAAAAATGCAATCAGGTCTTTAAATATTGTATTAAAGTGCAGTTTTTATATAACAATTATTTTGTCAATTTAAAAAGTGTTTAAATCATTTTCTGCTTCAAAATATTTAATGTAGTTTTAAATTACTACACCAAGTATTTCCCATATCAATACTGTTCACTGATATATCATCTACATATTTCATAATGGATATCAGGTAAAATATTATGTATCTTTAATCAACTAAATTTAAGACTTCAAATGTTTTTATTGAGATTCATTAAACTGACAAAATTTAATAAACAGAATGCAATAAATAGTACTTTCCAATATAAAATAAATGGGAGGAGCTTTTGCATAACATTTACTGTTTATCTCATAATGACTTCCACTTTTCTTGCTTGTTTTTCAATCAGATTTATTCTGCTTTCTCAGGTGAGTTAATTTGCCCCTTCAAATTCACAGACCATGTCTACTATCTCCAGACTTCCCACCATCTTTCCCCATCTTTGTTGCTTTTGTCTAAAGGGATAATAGGCTTCTTGGAAAAACATTTTTTAGGTGACATGGGTTTTACATGAAATTGCTGGGGAACTAGGGAAAGGTGGCATATGTGGGCATATGTTTGTTTTGAAATGATTTCAAGACTGTAAAGCAGAAGGAAATCTAGCACTTTCAGAAATAGCAAAGGAGAGAGATTTCTGTAGATATCTGTAACTGTTCATATAATTTTGAATTTTCTATTTTTCACACTTTACAGGGATCTCAAATTTGTACATGATTGTCTTTTTGTGGCATTTGTTGCAGCCCAAAGAAGTGCTCATTGTTATCTCAGTACATAACATCCTTGATAATTCTTTAGAGATGCATCACTCAGTAGGAATCAGTTACCATTGGACACTAATAAGCACACAGCAGTCTGAAACAGAGGAACATTAACACAACAGCTTAGGAAATGTAAGGCAGCCTGATTCATAATATATCTGATTCAAGCTATTGATGCATAATGGGCACAAAAATAAAATCTGTGCCCTTTACTATTAAGAACAGAAGCCTGGCAAACCCCTTCCAAATAGCCACTCTATGTAGAATGTACACATGCTGTTGCTTTTTCTCACATGCATATGAAGAGTGAGAAGTTTAAAAGACTAGAGGGAAAAAAAGCAATACCTCAAAATTATGTATGTGACAATATGTCCTTTGGTAAATCTACTTGTGAAAGATAAAAAAGATGTTTTAGAAAAACAAAGCCCATGCCTGGCTAAACGAAGCAATGATCCTGAAAGATCATTGCCTCATTTCCCTTTGTGTTTCTACTGTGCTAATGCATGTCAAGCATTTAGAAGAGTTTCTAGCACATAGAAACTTTTTTTTTTTTTTCGGAGAGACAAGGTCTCACTATGTTGCCCAGGCTTGTCTCAAACTCCTGGGTTCAAGTAATCCTCCTTCCTCAGTCTCCCAAAGTGCAGAGATTACAAGTGTAAACCATCACACCCAGCCCAGAAATATTTAATAAATATTTGCTACTACTACGGTGGCTGTGGCTACTGTTGCTGATGCTATGGCTAGTACTACTATTGACTACAAAATTGTAATCTCTAGTGCAAAGTAACAAAATAATCCACCTTTGAAATCAGGAAATCAAAACAAGACTTCAATCTATATCATTTACTAGTTGTGTGGCCTTGGGAAATTAAAATAACTTTTGGAACCTCCCTTCCAAAAGTTATTTTGGAAGGTCCTCCTCCCTGTCTTGTCCTTCAAATAAAGGTATTAATAATAATAGTTCATGGAATTGTTATTAGAATGTCATGAAATTAAGTGTGATATATAAATACAATCAGTTATTAACATTCTACATATTACGTTGCAGATTTAAAATTAAATGGTTCTTTCTGTCTTTTATTGGGGCTAATTTTGATGTGACAATTTCTAAATTATTACCACATGAGTATAAGTCACAGGATACAATATAGTCTTTCTAGCATCACACTGTATGAACTTGAAAATAAATTCCATCTGTTCTCCTCCAGCCCCCTCTCCTTCACAAACAGCAATGTACTTACTCATTTGTGCTACCTGGCTGCTTGGTTACCAAAATAAATGTATTAGCAACATCAGATTTGGTTAAAATACTTCCCTTCTCAGGGAATGTATAAATGAATTTGCATAAAAATAGAACTGGCATACAACAGTTTCACAACAATAGATACTCTTCTATCCACTTATCATAAACTCTGGAGGTCTTTGCCTTGCATGCGGCAATTCCAGCAGTTAATCCCTTAGGCAAAATGCATTTGCTGCACATCTATTATATACTCAAACATAGTTTTAGCAACAGTATGAATATGAAATTAAAATGTTCCTGTCTGCCCAGGCGTGGTGGCTCACACCTGTAATTCCAGCACTTTTGGAGGCCGAGGCAGGCAGATCACGAGGTCAGGAGTTCGAGACCAGCCTGGCCAATATAGTGAAACCCGTCTCTACTAAAGACACAAAAAATTAGCCAGGTGTGGTGGTGGGCACCTGTAATCCCAGCTACCCCAGGTGCTGAGGCAGGACAATTGCTTGAATCCGGGAGGCGGAGGTTGCAGTGAGCCAAGATCATGCCATTGCACTCCAGCCTGGGCAACAGAGTGAGACTCTGTCTCAAAAACAAAAAAAAAATGTTCCTGCCCTTGAGGACCTTACAGCTCCATTGTTAAAGCAAGGTATATTTTCACAACAACAACAACAACAACAAAACAACAAAAATTAAAATGAATTTTGTTAATTTCATGGAGCCCAGAAGGCAAAGCCAATTATATGAATTGATGGGGGAATAAATCATCAATAAATTGATGAAGCAGAATAAATCTGAAGTATTCTGAAAGTTTTGAAAATATTCACAAAGATCTAAGTCTAAATTTAAAGCCTGAATCACTACTTTGAAAAATCTGTCTTCTTTCTCCTCTTCTCTTTTTCTCTTTGACCACTTTACTTCAAAAACATTACCACCAGGCAACTGCTCAAATTGGATAAATTGCTATAGAGACATTTGATATGTGGCCCCAAAATGCTGTTTCCTACTTCATTTGATGATGCTTAGCATTTGGTTTTCAGTTGAGATTCCTTCTAAGTTCATACCTTCAGCATCAAAACTAATACTTTTATTCCAGCAAGTAGACAGATAAATATGTTCACTTAAGTATAGCTGGCTCTATATAAATAGACTCTTTATATATGACCCTATAACCTAAACACCCTCTTAGTATTAATAGTTATCTTTCTTTGTGATTTCTCCTCTTTGAGGATTTCTTGCTTTGCTTTTTGGTGCCCCAGAAGACTCCCTTGGGATTTGCTCTCAGTAAATAATTATGTCAAAATTCTCTGACTGTGAGATTATTTATTCATTGGAGATTATTTACGCTCTCATGGCCAAACAGAGTATGGCTAGAATGCAAGGGAGGTCTTATTTCCTTACTGTTCTTTCCACGCCATTGTGATTTTTCCTTCTCTCAGTAAGCCTTTATCTTTTGAGGTGCCTGCCATCTTAGGCTACCTTTTCCACAATTCTTTACATTATCTACCAATTTTTAGATCATAACTCCACATTTAGCATTTTTCTCAACTAACTCACACCCTTTCTTTCATTACAACTCAGCTAATTTCAAGATCTAAGTGAGTTTTAACAACTACCTATAGGTGAATGATGCTAAATCCATATTCTAGCATCCTTCTTTCTCTTAAACTCAGGAATAATTCCTCCTCTTGGATCTATTCATTCCAAACCATTCTGGAACTCTGAACTGTAGATTTTCTTGCCTTCTTCTTGTATCTGAGTTTAAAAAATATCTGTGTGTGTTTTTCCCCTGTAGCATGTAAACATTGTCAATTATCTGATATTTTCCCCAGAAAAGTTTTTAATCAATTTCCCTTCATAATTTGCTGCTTGCTTCTGTCCTCTTTACTAGCAACTTCTTTAAGAAAGAAGTTTCTACGTCTACTTCTTCACCACATTGCAATTTGTCTCCTAATAGTAAACTGTACTGAAATTTCTGGAATGAAAGTCAGCAGTGGCTTCTTATTGGTCAAATTCACACCTATCTTATGTTCTTATCTGTTTCTACATCTGGTTCATCACTGCCTCCTCTTCCCTTCAATTCTTATGTATCAATTTTACCCAGGAGGAGTCGAACACCATTAGTTACTAAACAGTCATTTCCTGTCTCCTTACTCTCACTGGCAAATCCCATTGCCTATAACAAAGGCTGAAAATGAATGTCATTCTCTTTCCTGAAGCTCCCTTAAGATTTTTGTGGCTTATGGTGAGTTCCTTCCAATGAGGCAAAGAAAAATCTTCTACCAAGTCTTCTCAAAAACACTTACTCCACAAATAGAAAGGGAGATGAAAGATTAAAACTCACATCCATTCTATTGTTCCTTGCTATATGTGGACTGCTTGTACAAGTAAATGATGCTTGCAGCTTTGGGAACCATTTTTTGACAATAAGGTCATAGGTTAAAAAAAAAAGGTGAAAAGACCCTTAGTCCTTGATGACAGTGAGAGTGACCAAATCAACCCTGCAATTGCTGACCTGCTGATTTCTTGTTCTAAAAGAATAAATACATTTTTTGGTAACTCACTTTTAATTTTTTGTTACCAGTCCTCTTCTCAATACATCTCACCTTTAATCCCATTTAATCTTTTGGCTCCAACTATAATACACTGCATGTGACACAGAAAGCACGCAGTGACCTGGCACGCAGTTGTCTTATCTTCAAGATACCTTTCTATTTTCTTCTGGATAAAATACAAGCTCTTTAGCATGGCAGAAAGGTTCTGTCTCAAGTTGACCCTGTATTTTGACCACATAAACTTTGTGTGTCTTTGTCTATGCTGATAGCCTTGGGTTGTTCTTCCTGCCCCTTCCTGTTCAGCTTTGTGAAGTCTTGTTACAAGTCAAATGCCAGCTACTCTGATAACCCTTGCTTTCTGCTGGAGGCACTTAAACACTCCCTCCTCCATGTTTGTGGCATCTGTTCATACCTTTATTATAGCATTTATCAACTTATATGGCAATGATTTGTTTACCTGTCTCTCTTTACACTGTGTGTGCCATGAGAAGAACTGTTTCTTATCTAAGTGCGCCCAGATCCCAGCTCACTGTCTGGCACAGAGTGGAAACCCAATTAATTATTCTGTTATGAGTAATGACTCTTGCTCATTAGTTCCTCAGGAGCAAAAGTCAGATAATAGCCTGATTTTTATTTCCTTTTAAATTCTGAAAAGATGACAGTCCTAAAAAGCATATATTGTGAGATAACAACAAGAATATTGGCTGAAATTGTGCCACATATGTATTAGAAAACATTAAACATAGCCAATGTTTCAATACATCATGTTAATTAATTACAACAGCCATATTTTTACAATGTCAGTAAGGGATATTGCTCATACTTTACTATCTCATTGCAAATATGTAAGCAAGGCAAACATCTATCAGAGGATAATTTCAATTATATCATTAACTTTCTATGTTAATATAGTTTTTCCTCTGGGAATCTCTCAAATAGAATCCCTAACTTTTCTCTGGCAAAACCAGAGCCACCCCTCTCCTTGTGGCATTATTTTGCTTCACAACTCTTGCAATATGCCACTGGAGGAGGACGTGGTCATCATTTCTTTCTTCCCTGGCCAGTCAAAAGGTATACCCATCATATGCCCCCATGTTTTCCTGCAGATGCCTCCTCTGATTTAGAGGGAAGATGGCAGGGTAGAAAGAGGGATGCTCACTTAGCTCTAGTACCATGTTTTGTGGGTAAAGCAAGACTTTGAGTCACGCTTTAACGTTCAAATGAAAGAGTCTTCTCATGATTATCTGGATCCCTAACAAAGCTTAACAATTTTCATGCACTTCCATCACTGAACCCCTGTTTTTGAAGTGAGTTTTTGTACTTTCCCACAAAGTCAGGTCATTTCTCCTCAAGCCAATTAGTCATCTTTCTCGACTTCGTTGTGTAAAGTACAAATGATATTGGCTCCCATAATTGTCACTTAACAGCTTTATTCCTTTGAGGAATGTGAAAAGTGATTTCCAAGCTTTGACTAACCTATGCCTGCACTACTCACAAGAGCAGTAAGAGAGGTTTATCTCCTATTTTCTATGTAAGATGAAAACAAATTGAATATCTGATGATAGACCACACTGAAATTTCACTGCAGAGCACAGAGCTAGAACCAGGCACCACAACTATCAGCTCAAGATAGTTTGGACAGAAAAAAACAAGCCAAACCAAACCAACCAAACAAACAAACCAAAAACCACTCTAGGTAAACATAAATACCTCCACAAACAAAATTTTCAGAATGTTGCAGCAAAGCCTGAAATATAAACAATGAATAAATGCTTGTTGAATGGATGCATAAATGAATGGGATTTTTTTTTTTTACTTTTTAAAAATAACCATTCTGATTGGTGTTAGATGGTATCTCAGTGTGGTTTTCCACAAAGACCTAAAAACAGAAATACCATTTAACCCAGCAATCCCATTACTGGATATATACCCAAAGGAATATAAATCATTCTATTATAAAGACACATGCACGCATATGTTCATTACAGCCCTATTCACAACAGCAAAGACATAGAATCAACCTAAATGCCCATCAGTGATAGACTGGATAAAGAAAATGTGGTATGTCTACACCATGGAATACTATACAGTCATAAAAAATAATGAGATCATGTCCTTTGCAAGGACATGGATCTGGAGACCATTATCCTTAGAACATTAACACAGGAATAGAAAATCAAACAGTGCATGTTCTCACCTCTAAGTGGCAGCTAAATGATAAGAACCCATGGTCACATAGAGGGGAACTATACACACTGAGGCCTTTCAGAGGGTGGGAGGCGGGAGAGGATCAGAAAAAACAACTAATGGGTACTAGGCTTAATACCTGGGTAATGAAATAATCTGTACAATAAACCCTCATGACACAAGTTTACCTATATAACAAATCTGCACTTGTACCCCTAAACTGAAAATGAAAGGTGAAAATGTAAATAAATTAAAAAATTAAATTAAAAATTTAAATAGCTAACAGGTAATAGGAAGATACTTGTCAACCAGTACAAAGTTTCAGTTAGACCAGAGGAATAAGTTCTGGGGTTCTATTACACAGCAAGGTGAGTATAGTTAATAATAATGTATTATATATTCCAAAAGAGCTAAAAGAGAAGATTTTATGTGTTCTTACCACAAATAAATAATAAATAAGTGAGGTGATGGATATGCTAATTATCCTGGTTTGATAATTTCATGATGTATACATGTATTGACACATCACATTGTACCCCATAAATCTACACAATTATTATTTGTCAGTTAAAAAATCTGAAAAAATAACGTATTATGGTTTTTCTCTCTTCGTAAAATCTTGGTTAAATCTAAAAAGTAAATAGTTTCATTCCAAAACTGCTCAATATTAAGGAATGTTCAATTTGGATTTTCAAAAAAATGGGCATCCAGGATAATATTAACTAACAATCTACATATGAAGTTAAATACTTGAGAATATTTTATGAGACCGTTCTTCATTAATAATGTTAGTCTGAGAGAAGTCCAGAAGCACCACGTCTTTTATTCCTCACGTAAAATTCTCACTAATTTGTGCCAAATAGCAAATACATAATGAAGATTCCTCCCCAACCCCCAGTGTTTGGCATACAATTTAGGAGAAAAGTCCAAAACAGGCCTTCCTTTATTTTTTGCATATACATCCAGACTCATAGGCATCTCAAAGAACACTACATAAACAAATAAAATTTAAAACAATAAACCTGAAAAGATATAAAATATGCTTTTCTTCCTTCAAAGGAATCTAAATTCATTTAGAGGAAACATGAATCAGGCTAGAGAATACTTGGGATGACAAATACTTGGTGACACATGGGAGCATTTCTCAGTTCGCTACCATGATTGTACTAACAAATGAGATACTTAGCAGAGTGGAACAAAATTAATGTAAACTTTATAATATAATGGATAAAGAATATGTTTATTGATATTATAATATCAAAATGCATTTGCTTATTGTAAACTAAGAAAGGCAGATTTATATTAGAAATTTGTCCAAGGTATCTAGAAACCTAGCCGTGGTAGGGGGACATTCTCTTAATGGAATATGAATTCATTTATACTTTTAAAAAATACATATATGTAGTTTGACGGGAAATGTCTGATGAAAGAGAAATTTCAATATCATAAACATTCGTTTTTCTATCTTCTCACTATAGCAACTTTGCAAAACACCTGCCCTGTTTTCAATCATGATTTTTTTGCTCTGTGAAAGTGAGGTAAGAGAGCTTTAGCAAATCATGTGGAGATTGCTTTTTATCTGCAGGGATTGGGATGAAAGACCACTGTAACAGCTCATTTTTATGAGCATACACGGTCTTTTAAGCAAGCACCCGTTTTCACTTCTTTGCCTTCTAATTTGGATCATTTCACAGCTCTCAAAGAGTTACCTGTGTAAGCCTTCCCTTATCTAGAAATGGTTGCCACTAACGTCATGAATAGGCCAATAGTCTCCTATAGCCTACAACAAACACCTCACCTCTAAGGAAATGAATTACCCCCAAATTAGTGCAATGTTTTCATTTTTATTCTTTTTATATTTCCACCATCTGAGAAAAACTGTCCTTTAAAATACCTTGAACTTGACTGTTTGAAGGAAAATCTGAGCCTGCAATTGGTCTACACAGTCTTTTCCAAATAAAATTATCTTTCATCATGGAAGTTTATTACTGTGAGACTTTTATCATTATATTACTAGCAAAAGAAAATAATTTGCTACTTACTGGAAGGCAAAACTCATCAAATTATGTCAAGATGGACTCAGGTCTCCTATAAAAAACCACTAAGGGTTTCAGGTTAGGTGACTGAAACTGTTAGTGGTAATTTTAGGTAACACTTAGGTAATTTTCACTTTAGAATATTAACATCTATGTATGTGTCATGGGACCCATTTTATATTAAAGAGAGTTTGCTGGGTCATCAGTATCAACAGCGCATATTAAGAACTACAGAGGAGAGAGGATTCTGGGAAGATGGCAGGGGTGGTAGTGTAGTTATTTAATTTCTCCAAATCCCCACATAAAAAAAGAGCATTTAAATAACAAAACCAATAAACCAGGGTCAGCATTTAAAGCAAAATAGATGGATAGTTAACTCATGAACCCCAGAATATGTGGTGTGCAGACAAAGGGCCAATAGACTTTAAAATGCATGATATCTCTATATCTGCAGGAGGAAGAGGAAGAAAGCAACAGGGTGGGATCTTTGGGGACTGAGAGCAGGAGAAAGTTAAAATCATCAGTGGAGCTCACTGGAAAGCAGGGACCGGTAAGGGCAAAGCCGATGAAACTGCGGCGAGTTTGTGAGTGCCACCCTTCCCTGAAAGGAGGACCAAACAATCAGGAACCAAAAACACCTGTTAAATCTCAGAACTCACCCACCAGGCCTCCCCTCCCAAAGAGGAATGCACATTAAAGAAAAATAGCTGGGAGGGAATCAAAATTCAACAAGACAGAGAAAACAAAAAGAAAGGGCGGGGTGGGGGGAAAGCCCAGACCAAATCTCAGAAAGCACCTTCCCCAATTTTTAAACACAACATAAGACAACAGAAGAAGCTCTGTAGGTTCCATAAGCTTTCCTAAACCCCACCTTAGGAAAATCCACTTCACATAAACATGAGCAACAGAAAACGATTAAGGCCATATTTCTCAAGGGGTTATAATAACAAAAAAGGGGAAAAAGTGAAATAATGTACATGTAGATAATAAAAGCATGCCAAAAAGTATACCCACAAAACAGAACAAAACTGTAACCTACTGTTTCAAAGCTAGCTAAGAAACATTAAGAAAATGTTACAATACATTAAAGAATAACATAAATTAGAACTAGAAAAGCTTAAAAGTGATATCCCAAAATTTTGGAAATAATTAAAAATTAGAGAAAAATTCCAAAAATAAAAAATAAACTAGAAATAACACAATAGAGAATAAACACAACAGATGATGTTTTGGTAAAAGATGAAAAGAGAGTAACTTTAAAAATCAAAAAGTAATGAAGGAAAAGAAAAAAGGATTCAGAAAAAAGCAAAAACTTTGAAGACAGGCAAAAAAGTTTGAGCATATGGATAACAGCAGATGAAAGCCAAAATAAAGAAACAGAACAATTACTAAATCCAGTAATCCCAGAATATTTTCCTGAAGTAAAAGATTTTAAATTGCATATTGACATTGTACACATTAAAGAATCTCAACCCATAACAACTAACACAAATACATATTCCAGTAAAGTTACATGATGTTTCTTATAAAAGAAAGAAAGAAGGAAAAAAATCTTTGGGCACCTAGAAAATAAAGAGCATATGACTTACAAAGAAAAGAAAATTATATTATCATCAGACTTTTCAACTGTAATACTTTGTGCCAGAAGAAAATGCAGTAACATATTAAGATATTCAAGATAATGCAATTGTGTGCCAAGGATTTTTTTTTATCCAACCAAAGAGATTTTCAAGTTCAAAGGACATAGGCAAACTCTTATTAGTATGCAAGAACTATAGGAATGTCGTTCCCATGAGCCCTTACTAAGGAATCTATAAGAAAACAACCTTTAGACAAGCAAAGTGACTAGAGAGACATTGACATAAGGACTGCGGGTACATAAATATATAGTTACTTGTGGCACTGAGACTAAATAAAGGCCAAGGGGGAGAGAAAATGGTGTGAAATGACTATATCCTCAGGCAATGTAGGTATAGAACAACTCTAAAAAACAGAAAGAATAGAGAGAACAAAAGCACTACAATGCTAACAGTTTCAGAAATCAAATTGGTGGTTGTATTAGCACTGCTACTCTGAGACTATTGAATGTGCAGTATTCGATAAAATAAATGAACAATGATAAAATTTTCTATCATTGCCCATGCCCATGAGAACCAGTATTTTCAGTAAGAAATAAAGGAGACACAGATGCAATAAAAAAGAGGTTAAGGAAATGCCCTGTAGTTTTGAATTTGAGTAGGAAACATCAATCTGAACTTAAGGAAGATGGTCATCAGTGCAAGAGAGAAAAACATGAGTGAGGAATATGAAATGAAGAGAGGATTACTATTTTAAATAGGAGGGCCTAGGAAGATGACTCTTAAAGAGAGCTGAATGATGTGAGGATGTGAGCCATTTCATATCTGGTGCAAAGCAATCTCAGGGGAAGAGATCCACAGGTAAACCATCCTGAAGCACAATGTTGATACATTTGTCCTGGGAATTTCTGTTCCCTTTTAGTGTGCCCAAAAGTATAAAAGTTCAGAATTCACATGGAAAAATTCATTCTTATAATGTGATTGACAAGATACATAGAAAAATCTCCCCAGAAAGTTATGAAAACTTTTTCTTCCTATTCTTTCTATTGTTCCCTTGTATTCTAGAAGGAAAGTTCTAAGAAGGATCCCAGTCTTTGCTGCCTCCCTTGGTAGACAGTGGAAACTAACAGAGATAATGTGAAGCAAACACAATGGTGAACTCTGGAACCAGGGTCCCAATTGTGCCGCCTATCGTTTTTATGATCATTATCAGGATGCCTGCCTTCACTGTACCTCAATTTCCTCATCTATGCACTACCGGAAATAATAGCATTTGCCTCATAGAGTTCTCATAAGGACCAAATAAAATACCACATGTAAAGAACTTAGAATAGTACTTGGCTTATATAAGACCTCAATAAATATTATCTATTCTTAGTTTATGAATTATCATTGGATACAGAACCTTCTATCTCAATGTGATGTGGGTTAGAAAATGACAGATCATATCCCAGTTCTAAAATGTACCAGTCATGTTCCTCAGTCAAGCTCCTTAAATTTGCCGAAATTCTTTCCTTCACTTATAAAGTAGAGATAACAACTATATTCCTAGAACTAATATGAAGGTTCGGTAAATTTTAGTTGAATGTGAATACTTATCTCATCGCTTAATACATATTACCATAAATGCTTCCAAAACAAATATTTAATACACAAATATATACATATACCATATCCATCATAAAAAAATTAAGTTATCCTTCTTTCTATGTTCCTGAGAAAAACAGTAGATGGTACTTTCCCACCCAAAATTAAAATTCCAAGAGTGCCTGACTTGAAAGTACATATTGGAATAAAAATTGGAACAACCTGATGAAGATTAGCATGACCCTACACAAGAATGACATGGAAATACATCAAGTGTTCTCTGTTTTTAAAACTCTTTGAACTGTACACTTACAATGGAGAATTTTTATTGTGGAGATTATTACTCAACAAACATGTTTTCAAAATGTATAACTTACTAGAACCTGAGAAAAACTTTTCTTTTTATTGATTTTCCAAACTGAGGACTTTTCCTTAGGCCTGTTACCTACTCCCCAAAATCTCCACAATTTTTCAAAGATGCTATACATGTAATTATGGGCATGTATTCTTCTTTAAGAATACACTCTGGGTAACGTAAGCAGTGAAGATCTGTGTCTAATTAGATGTTTAGTCTTCTATACACAAGAGCATCAAAGATGCAATCTTTTTTTTTTTTGAGACAGAGTCTCACTCTGTTGCCCAGGCTGGAGTGCAGTGGCACGATCTCAGCTCACTGCAAGCTCCGCCTCCTGGGTTCACGCCATTCTCCTACCTCAGCCTCCCCAGTAGCTTGGACTACAGGTGCCCGCCACCACGCCAGGCTAATTTTTTGTATTTTTAGTGGGGACAGGGTTTCACCGTGTTAGCCAGGATGGTCTCGATCTCCTGACCTCGTGATCCGCCCACCTCTGCTCCCAAAGTGCTGGGATTACAGGCATGAGCCACCATGCTAGCCTGAAGATGCAATCTTTAGTGGTTGCTTGACTAATAAGGTACAAGGGGAATTGGAAATCTTTCTTTTCTATTGCCTTCCTGAGCTGCACATAAACAGGTAAGCTAGACTCCACCTACCATGTTTCTTACTAGTGTAAATAAGTTAATAATTTATACTTTAAGGTTCACCCAACTAAGATTATTTATTATCGTTTAAACCTTACTCCTATTGTGTCCAGAATTGGTGAGTTCTTGGTCTCACTGACTTCAAGAATGAAGCCCTGGACCCTCACAGTGAGTGTTACAGTCCTTAAAGATGGTGTGTCCAGAGTTTGTTCCTTCTTATGTTCAGACGTGTTCTGAGTTTCTTCCTTCTGGTAGGTTCCTGGTCTTGCTGGCTTCAGGAGTGAAACTGCAGACCTTCGCAGTGAGTGTTACAGCTCTTAAGGCAGCGCATCTGGAGTTGTTCGTTCCTCCAGTCCGGACTTGTTCATTCCTCCCGGTGCGTTCATGGTCTCGCTGGCCTCAGGAGTGAAGCTGCAGACCTTCGTGGTGAGTGTTACACCTCATAAAGGCAGTGCAGACCCAAAGAGTGAGCAGCAGCAGATTTATTGCAAAGAGTGAAAGAACAAAGGGCACCTGAGCAGGTTGCGTCTGCTGGCTCAGGCAGCCTGTGTTTATTCCCTTATCTGACCCCACCCACATCCTGCTGATTGGTCCATTTTACAGAGAGCTGATTGGTACGTTTTGACAGAGTGCTGATTGGTGTGTTTACAAACCTTGAGCTAGACACAGAGTGCTGATTGGTGCATTTACAATCCTCTAGCTAGACATAAAAGTTCTCCAAGTCCTCACCAGATTCGGTAGATACAGAGTGCTAATTGGTGCATCCACAAACCCCGAGCTAGACACAGAGTGCTGATTGGTGCATTTACAATCCCTGAGCTAGACACAGAGTGCTGATTGGTGTATTTACAATCCTCTAGCTAGACATAAAAGTTCTCCAAGTCCTCACTAGATTAGCTAGACACAGAGCACCGATTGGTGCATTTACAAACCTTGAGCTAGACACAGAGTGCTGATTGGCGCATTTACAATCCTTGAGCTAGACACAGAGTGCTAGCTCTGTGCATTTTCAATCCTCTAGCTAGACACAAAAGTTCTCCAAGTCCCCACTAGATAAGCTAGACACAGAACACTGATTGGTGTGTTTACAAACCTTGAGCTAGACACGGAGTGCTGATTAGTGTATTTACAATCCCTTAGCTAGACATAAAGGTTCTCCAAGTCCCCACCAGATTAGCTAGATACAGAGTGCTGATTGGTGCATTTACAAACCTTGAACTAGACACAGAGTGCTGATTGATGTGTATACAATCCTCCAGCTAGACATAAAAGTTCTCCAAGTCACCACTAGACTCAGGAGCCCAGCTGGCTTCACCTAGTGGATCCCGCACCAAGGCCACAGGCAGAGCTGCCCACCAGTCCCGCGCCGTGTGCCTGCACCCCTCAGCCCTTGGGTGGTCGATGGGACCAGGTGCTGCGGAGCAGGGGGTGGTGCTCACTGGGGAGGCTCGGGCCGCGCAGGAGCCCAGGGCAGGGGGGAGGCTTGGGCGTGGCAGGCTGCAGGTCCTGAGCCCTGCCCTGCAGGGAGGCAGCTGAGGCCTGGCTAGAATTCGAGCACAGCGCCAGTGGGCCAGCACTGCGCCAGTGGGCCAGCACTGCTGGCGGACCCAGCGCACCCTCCACAGCTGCTGGCCTAGGTACTAAGCCCCTCACTGCCCAGGGCTGGCCATGCCGGCCAGCTGCTCGAGTGTGGGGCCCGCAGAGCCCACACCCACTGGGAACTTGCACTGGTCCACGAGCGCCAGGGCGCAGCCCCAGTTCCCGCCTGCGCCTCTCCCTCCACACCTCCCCACAAGCAGAGGGAGCCGGCTCCGGCCTCGGCCAACCCAGAGAGGGGCTCCCACAGTGCAGCAGCGGGCTGAAGGGCTCCTCAAGCGCAGCCAGAGTGGGCGCTCAGGCCAAGGAGGCAGCGAGAGCAAGCGAGGGCTGCCAGCGCATTGTCACCTGTCACTATTATTTAAAAAATGAGCCACTGGGCACATTTTCATGAAGAAATAAATTAAGTACAAAAGCCTGAAACCAATTTGTTCAACTTAGTAAAGGCAGTTCTTATTTTGTACTGTTATTTCAGTTACCGTGGTTTAGTTAAATAACACTAGACTCCCAACAATATGGTTCAAATTTCAGTTACCAGGGTACATTAACTGTGAGTGACTGCAAAGAACAAAGTTTGCTGCTACCTCTTCAATTAACACATCGCTATATAAATACAAAGTGCGCATCATGATCAGTGACAAGTCACGTCACTTCTTTTCAAAGTCTATTAGTGTCTGGTCCCTGTACATTTGTTACTCACGCATAGACAACAAAACATGTAGCTGTTATGCCTCCTTATCTCCTGGTGATACAGAGATGCTTTAGGCAGAATAATTTAATTTTAAAAATATTACTACTAGTAGATAATACTCCAGTTGATTCTGCTGGGTACATGAATGAAAATATAAAACTATGCTTTTTACCACCGAACGATTTCATTAATCCAGCCACTGAACCAATAAGTTATTTCAACTTTTGAAAAGCATATTCTCTTAGATGGATTTCTCAGACAGGCTATTGATGCTACAACTGAAGAACATGCCATTTCTTTAGCTGAGTTTGGGAAGAAATATAACATAGCATGCAACTGAGAATATCCAAACATCATGGCAAGTAGTAAAATGCATGCATCATGGCAGAAACTTTATGGCACTGTGCAAATAACTGCAGGATTTGAATTGTCTGTAAATAGAGGGATGAACGAAATAGCTGACCATGGAATGTTGACAATGATGCTACCAGAGAGACTCCAGGTACACAGTCAGAGGAACTTACTGAAGGGAAACCTACCAGAATAAGAAGTGACACTGTCAAAGAAACTCCATATTAAAGAAACTCTCTAGATATTTCATGACATTGAAAATGCAAAGGATAAAGCCTTAAAACCTGATGCAATCTTAGAAAAGTGTATAAAAATTTATCAAGCCATAGAAAAAAAATACTCACTTCATATCAAAATTCACATGACACAAAGAAGGCAAGCACTGGTAAACTATTCTTGACAAGATTTTTTTTTTTTTACAAAGAAACAAAACACTTTAATGTTCTGTATTTCTAATTTTTAAATTACACTGCCACTGAATCAATATTGGTTTCAATATTCTGTTCATTTTTCTGCATGTTTATAACCAAATGAGAGTCCTCAATATTTTTGCAAAAATACTTGTAAAGTTTATGGAACAATCATATCTTTCCACTGATTATTAAGGTCACTTTTCATGGTTTTAGCTTGCACAATCATATTTTATGGCCCCTCACTACTGTGCAAAGTGAGGACTACCTGTGTATTCTTCAAGTACTTGGTATTCAGGAGCAAATATTTATATTCAGGACTGATATCATCTACACAAAACTAAGTTTAAGTGTCATCAAGATACTAAAGCATTTTCATCAATTTTGGAAGTCTAGAAAAGTAATTAATAGAGCAGTATGACCTAACATGGAAATATGTTCTGCTGAAGGAACTCTTGGTCTTTCACCAAAAGCCTTATTCTGAATTTCACCAAAGAGGGTTGACTAAATAAGCTTTCCCAGATTTCACTACAGGGCATTTGATATGCACTTTGTGCTCACTACTACACCGCAAATTTAATTGGAGCCTTTTTTTTCTTCTCTACCCAGTGGCTCTAATTTAGCTACCATAATGTGTTAGTGTGCATTAATACTGTTTCTATTTACTTGCTAGGTTTATTCCTATTTAGTTAACTGAGAACAATCCTCTCCAGGAACATTTCACATTTCTTTGATATTTAAATTCTACAATGTTCTAATAAAAATGATGAATAGATGTGGTCCTACTTCACAGGAACAAAAAAGTTGGAGTTAGCAGAGTTTAAATGAAATCAGGAGGCTTTTTAAATAGATTAAAGGAAAAATTTGAAAACAGTAGTATTTTAAACTTTGGAGAAAGTTATAAAATAAATATCTCTGAAAATGTTTAAAGAAAAGTTTCTGAAAACACATTTATTTGTTGATCAATGAGTTTGTAAGCACCTGCTCAGTATCAAGTATCATTTAGAAATTTCTCTTGGTATTAAGCTCTCTCTTCTAAAAACTAACGGGTAGTTCAAATGCAACAATTTTAAGGTAGAACTAGCAATATGATTTTAAATTTTAATTGCCTTTTACATTTCAAGCATTCTGGTTTTATTTCCTCACATTAACTAAAAATAGTTTGCTCATTTCCATGGCTAAATGTGGAGACCACTAGGATTAACAAGAATATATTCCCATATGTTCAAAGGGGAGGAAAAAATCACTTCTTTAATCTCCTTCAGCCACTTAAACCTGTTTTTTATGCTTGACCAGAGTAGGACCTGAGTCTCCAGACTCTATAGATGGACAACTGTTACTAACACAAACCAGTTAGAATAATAATCAAAAGTGAAAAATAATTAGTACTGTTACTGGGGTGTGTTCGTGTGTGTGTGTGTGTGTATGTGTGGGTGTGTTTGTATGTTTGGGGGGTAGGACTGCAAACAACTGATTACATCACTGAATTCATCAGTATTACGATGTAACTGTGTTGATTTTTGTTGCTGCTCTTTTTATGAGGAGGTATCAGATAATTTGTTGAAAATTGTTTTCTTTAGTGATGCTGGAAAAATTGATGAAAAGTAAAAAATCCAAACAGATACATGTGGCTTTGATTTGTAACAGAATATGAAAATGATGTATGTGTTCTTGAACAAACATGTGACCTGATTTGATTTAATTTATTGGTTCTTTTACTTTTAAACTCAGTGCTTATATAAATATGTTTTAGATTCCAAACTCAAGATGCAGGAAAATTATTTTTATTATGTATCTATCTGCCAACATCCAAAAGGAGCTGAGACAATTATTTTTAAAATTAATATCTGTATCATATCAACTACAATTTGAACCAATGTTCATATGAACTTATCTGAACTACCTTGAATCAAGGATGATCTATAAATATTTGCCATTAGTGAAGTAATAAGAAACAGTACAATAACTTTTATTTGTACTTTCATTTAAATTAAATAAGTAAACTGATTCTGTGATTTTATGTACATTAGAATCACTAGTGGCACAACAGATGTACTAAATGAGAATGTCTAGAAGCAAGATCTTGGCATAGATACTTTGACAAAACTCCACAGAGTTGATTCTGATGTGTGGCAAAACTTGGGAACTTCTGTTCAAATGTCTAACATTCCAAAAACATTAGGCAGAATAAAACCGAAGTAAATGACATGGGCTCACTCTCAAGAAGTTTAGAATTTTACTGGAGAAAAAGATCTTAAAACATGAAAGTTTACCAGGCCATATGAAAACATATAAATATGCTATATTGACTCACTGAGAGATACATTTTAAAGCCATTAAAAATAACACTCGATGAAATAAATTTCTTCATAATCACTTTTGATAACTTTTTCTTGATTATTAAGAAATGATCATTAAAATATGTAAATAGACTAAAAACCAATAAACAAATAAATTACACTGGAAATAAAGAATGTTAATGCGTTGCCCCTTCAGTTCAGCATTTCTAGAAATACATTTGTGGTGGTTTGGTTTGTTTGTGAAATTTGTCTCAACATGATATTATTATATCAAGAAATATGATAGTATTAATTAGTCTTCAAAATCATGGTTTTTAAACACTGCATTTATCCATCATGTGAAAGAATTTATTGAACTGTTTTCATAGTGGTACTCACATATTTCTATGCTTTAGTATTGTAAATAACACTATAAATTTTATGAATATTTGTACATATCTGATTATTTCCTCATAACACTTTTTGAATGGGTTGAATCAAATAATATATGCTGTATGCTGCGAAATTGTCTTCTAAATATTTTGCCAATTTACACTCATATTAGCAGTGTTTACAAATGGCAACATTGGCTATTATATTTTATATATCACTGACAATGTGAAAGGACGGAATGTAATTTAATTGATAATTTAGTATGCATTTTTTTCTTGCTGATGATGATTAATCCCTTTTTTATGGATTTCTTGGCTAAAAGTATTCTTATAGTCATTAGAAAAAGTACATTTAAAGAAAAATATTAAAGAAAATCTATCAAGATTATAGAGAGTTTCAAGTTTGGCAAAGCTTAGAACACAGCTGATACGCATAGATTTGTTTCTCTGAATCAAAATCAAAGAAAACATAAAATTTTCAGTCATGTGTTTAGTATTTGGCATGTTAAAAGAAACTCATACATTAATTCTCATAAAACATTAAAAGTCTCTTCAATTGGCTAAAGAGACATCTCAGAGTTTTAAATTTTATGTGGCACCTACACAGAACATTTTAATTAGTCAAGGCTAAGTGACACAGAAACATATGGAACTGGCAGTAATCTGGTTGCAGAATGATTGAGCAGTTGTGGGTGAAACAAGTTAAAGAGGATAATCAACATTAATGTTAATTTTTTTTAAAGCATTAATGGCTCCTTAGTTCAAAGCTTCACAGCTTCCAGGTGTCCACCCAGATGCCACACATTAAAATGGTCCTTAGGTGCACACTGAGTCACTCATGCAGGGCATAAAATGGCAACTGGCATGGAAAATTATTCTGAAAATGAAGTCACTGATGGGACATTTTTCAATTTCCACATCTTTAACACTCATAAGGATCAGTCCTTGCTCCAACTTCAGAATTTTTTGAAATTGGAAAACCCATTAAATATGATTAAATTTTTTTAAGAAAAAAACACTTTTGCTCTTTTATTCCACAATCTTCTTTAGACACATAGACTGATCCTATAAATATTGCAACAATAACATTGCAACTTATTACACACGCATTCCACAGTGCAAATGACAACTCATCTCTTAAAACTACAAACATAAAGCACCTGATATTAAGCTGATTAGGTTTTTATAATAAAATCCAAATGCCCTATGACCTAGCAATCTCCCCTACTCACCTGGCTCAGACAGGCTGGCCTCCTGCGGATCAGATGTGGTCTTGCCTTGGAGCCAGGGCCCTGCCTTGTATTTGCTTCCTTTCTAATTAGGACACCCTTCCCTTAGACATTCACATGACTAAATGAATTTTATTCGGTCTTCAGCACCTTAGAAAAGATATCTTTGACTATGCTCTCTAAGGAAGCTTCTTCCCCTAGTGTGTACTAATGTCTTTTTGTCTCACTACTCTCTTGCATTTTCCTACAGCATTTAGTACTGTAAAATTATTTATTTCTGTTCCCAGTTGGCCCATATTGGATTTTATTGACATTCCCACTTAGTTAAGAGCAATGAGACTTTTCAGCTGTGTAGGTAACCTGCATATGTTGTATCTGTTACTATTTTTCACATGATAAAACAAGCTTTCTTTATAACCCCATAGAATGCATGCTAAACAGAACTTAAGGAGAATAGTGTCCATGTAATAGAAATGATTTTCCAAGGTACACTATGTATTTTGGACTAGATAGAGAAAAATACGCTTTTTATCAATAAAAATATGAAAGGGAAATATGCTTTTTATCAATAATCAGTATCCTCTGAATCCTTATTCTAAAGAAGCAAAAAGAAAACTAATATATGGTCATTGGAACATAGTCTACTGGAAACAATGTATAGAAAAAGATTCTCAACACAGAAAGAAGGTCTGGACTTGGAAACTAAGAAAGATATACTTTTTTAGGGCCAGGAGGGACACTCATTGTTATGGACAAGAAAACATTCAGAATCAGAGATAGGCATGTTGCTACAGAGATGACTTAGGGTGACAGAGAAAGGAGGAACAGAGGAGTTATGGGATAGAAATTGAGTTGAGGGATAGAAATTGAAGAAAGAAGCTAAAGAAAAATAGGTATTGAAATGTATCAACCTCATGATTGTTTCAAATAAAATATCATTCCCAACACTTAGTGAAAAATACAGTGATTGTTCAGCAGAGTACTGTCCATGTTAAAGGGTTGTTGTTATACTAATTGACCATATTTCTATTCTAAATTATAAAATGAATCAAAATAATTTTGAAGCCAACATTGTTTACTTTCTTTTTGAGTATCTTTCCATATTATTTAAAATTATAATAATTTTTAATTTTTAATAATGTGATATTATTATGGCATAAAGAATTCCTTAGATCAGTTACCTGTGCCATAATATTTTCATTAAAGAATTATGCAGGACAAACTAAGTATATTCAAATATGAGTACATGTATTTTATCTCAAAGACAGCAGCTATTAGTACCTGGATTAAGTCTCTTTGTAGGTGCTTAGTCAAACTTTCAGCCACTAGAACTTCAGTCAGTCACAGAAGAAAATAGCCAGCATCCAATAAGCTCCTTTATAAATTCACCTTACATAAAGAGATAACCAAAGGCTTGTCTGTTATCACATTTGTCCTCACAGTAATGGATAAGGCTCCATATCACTATTAAACCTCGAGGGACACTGAACAATAGAAAGTTAAATTACCCTTCTCGGATTACACACCTTCTGGAGTGACTAGTCTCCAGGGATGTTGAACTGAAAGCTGATGTCAAGCCTCTTAAACTGGTGTGTCAAGCCTCTTAAACTGGTGTTTATGCTTTGTAGGTATATCATCAGCATAGTTCATTTATTGCTACAAACACCTTGTTTTGTTAAAATTTAATTTCATTGTAGGGAAAAAACATATTTAAAGAAAAATTTTGCAAGGTCCTTTTGCTTAAATTTACTTATTTTTATGAGGAAAAAAACATTTTTTAAAACAGAAATGGTAAAAGCATGAAAGTTTAGTGGATTATTGGTTATAATAAATATAATCCTAAATATTTTTCTTCTTTTTATATTTGACCATCAAAGCAAAGGAAAATGCTTTAAATTTAAACATTGATTATTTCATTTTAAACAGTATACAATAGACATAATTGGCATAGAGTAAACTGCATATATCTAAAGTCTACAGTTTGATCAGACTTGTAAATCTATCACCATAATCGAGGTAATGAATATATTCACCACCCTCAACTTTCTGTATTATTTTATAGTCCTCCTTCCTGCCATTCCTAGTCCCATCTCCTTTTCCAGTCAAACCCTGCCCTACTTTATGCCATTATAGGTTAGCTTGCATTTTATAGAACCTTAAATGAATGACATAATATAGCATGCACTCTTTTGTGTCTAGCTTTTAAAATTCTACAATTTTGTTTATCCATATAGTTGCATGTACCAATAATTTATCTTTTTTTAATGCTGAGTAATATTCCACTGCTTGGAAATACCACAACTTATTTAAGCATTCACCTGTTGTGAATGTATATTTGGGTTGTTTCCAGGGTTTTGTCTATTACAAGTAAAGTTCCTGTGAATGTTTGTGTACATGCCTTTGGATGGATATACACCCCCATTTATCTTGAGTAAATATTTAGGAATGCAATGGGTGGATCATATGATAGGTGCATATTTAACTTTTAGAACATGTCATAGTGTTCTCTAGAGTGCCTGTACCAGTCTACATTCCCATCAGCAGTGTATAAGAGGTCCTGTTCCTTCACATCTTTGCCAACGGTTGATATGTCTTTTTAATTTTAGTATGCTTGTAAATTTGTGGTGGTATCTCATTGTGATTTTAATTTGCACCTTTTTTAATGACTGCTGTTAAGCATCTATTCATGTGCTTTTTACCATCTGTATATGTTCTTTGGTGAAATGCCTATTCAGACCTTTGGCCCATATTTTTATTGGTTTTCTTATTACCCTATTACTAATTTTAAAAGCTCTTTGTATAATCTGGATGTGAGCTTTATTTTTTTTAAATCAGATATATTCTTTCTAAATATTTCCTCCATGTGTATGGTTTGACTTTTCATTCTCCTAACAGTGGCTTTCAAAAACAGAAAGTTTTAATTTCGATGAAGTCCAGTTTTTTATCATTATGGATTGTTATCCAGTATGTAAGATTAACCTAAGAACACAAATATTTTCTCGTAAGTTTTCTTCTAGAATCTTTTAGTTGTAGATCCTGTGTTAAGATATATGAGTCAATTTCAGTTAATTTTTGTATATAGTGTGAGGTATACATTAATGTTATTTTTTAGATGTTGATATCTAAATGTTCCAGCATCATTTGTTGAAAACATTATCACTTATCCATTTAATTACTTGTCCATCTTTATCAAAAATCGGTTGTCCCTATATTTATATGAAACTATTTCTGGAATCTCTTCTCTGTTCTCTTGGTCTATTTGCCTATCTTTATGCCAATTTCATGCTGTCTTGATTAATGTAGCTTTATAATGAGTCTTGAAATCAGGTAGTGTTACTCCTCCAACTTTGATATCTGTTTCCAAATTTGTTCTGGCATTCTATATCCCTACATTATTTTATGATGTTACAATCAACTTGTCAATTTATACCCTCCCAAAAATGTCTTCTGGGATTTTGATAGGGATTGTGTTAAATCTAAATATGGAGTTGGAGAGAATTCACATTTTGACAGTGTCGAGTCTTCTGAACTATGAACAATGTATGTCTCTCCTCCTTTTATTTATTTTTCTTTGATTTCTCCCAGGAATATTTTGCAATGCTCAGTGTAAACATATTTCACACCTTTTGCCAGATTCTTCCTTAATATATTTTATATTTTTGAGGCTATGATGAATGAAAATATATCTAATTGTTCATTGCTAGTAGATAGAAATGCAATTGATTGTTGTACATTGCTTTTATGTCTTGCAATCTTGCTAAACTTAATTATTAGTTCTAATAGCTTCTTTGTAGATTCCAGTAGTATTTTTATATATATGATCATGACATCTGCAAATAAAAGCATTTTTTAAATTTCTTTCTCTCCAATCTGGATGCCTTTTATTCTTTTTCTTGGATGATTTCACAGACTAGACTTCCAGTGTAACGTTAAATAGAAGTGTTGAGATCAGGATTCCCCACCTTCCTTGGTCTTAAAAGGAAAACATTTAGGTTTTTACCATTAAGAGTAATTTAGCTATAGGTTTTTCATTACTGTCTTTCATTAGCTGTAGAAACACAACTTCTTTTATTAGCTCTTTCCTTCTGCTACTAGTTTATTGAGTATTTTTTTATCAGGAATAGACATATTTTATCAAATACTTTTCTGCATCTATTGAATTGATCATATGGTCTTACTCTTTAATTTTATTAATCTGATGAGTTATATTGACTGATTTTTAAAAAAATGTTAAACCCACCTTGCATTTCAGGGATAAATCCCATTTGGTCATTAGTTAATACCCCTTCATATACCATTGGATTTAATTTCCTAAAATTTGGTTTAGGATATTTCATCTGTGTTCTGAAATGTATTGGTCTATAGTTATCTTTTTTCTTATAATGTCTTTATCTGGTTTTCATATCAAGGTAATGTTAACTCATAGAAGGAGTTGGGATGTATTCTGTTCCCTTTGATTTTCAGGGAGAGTATTGGTAGTATTGGTATTACCACTTCCTTAAATATTTTGTAGAAGTCACACACAAAAAAGCCATTTGGGCCTTGAGTTTTCTTGGGGAGAAAGATTTTAAAGGCAAATGCAATTTATTTAATTGATATAAGACTATTCAGGTTATACATTTCTTCTTGGGTGAGCTTTTATAGTTTACCCATTGTCAAGATGAAATGGTCTACTTCACCTTTGTTGTCAAATGTATATTACATGATTATTCATAACATTCTTAATATATTTTAATATCCTCTTAATATCTGTATAATCAATAGTTAAATCACCTCTCTCATTTCTAATACTTATAATTGTTTTCATTGTTGTCGCTCTTTTTTTCTGATAGTCTGGCCAAAGGTTAATCAATGCATTAATGGTATCAAAGAACCACTTATTGGTTTCTTTGATTTTATCTATTATTTTTCCATTTCTATTTAACATATATGAAAACTTTACAATGGTATACTTCCAGTTCTCCTCTCCTCATCTTTGTGTGACTGTTACACATTTCTTTTGTACATAATTTATTTTTACATAATATTGATAACTATATTATGTACAAAGATAACAATATACATAACTATATTGTTATCTTTGTTTAAACAGTCAATTATCTTTTAAAGAGATTGAAGTAATACTTTCAACTTTCATATGCTTATTTACATCTTCACCTACTACAAATCCCTTCTTTCTTTATGTAGACATATATTTCCATTTGGTTTCATCTTCCTTGTGCCTGAAGAACTGCCTTCAATATTTCTTATAATGAGTGTCAGCTAGTGATAAAATTTTCAACTATTGTATTTCTAAGAGTCTATTTTGCCTTTGTTTTTGAAACATATGTTCACAGGATATAGAATTTTAGATTCATATTTATGCTTTCTCTCTCCTTTATCTCTTTCTTTCCTTCAATAGTTTAGAAATGCTTGCCATACTTTCTTCTATCTCATGCCTTACTTCCAATGAGAAATCTGTTGTGATTTTTATCATTGTTCCTCTGTATTTATGTTTTCCCTCAAATCTTCTCCCTCAGTGCTTTCAGAATGTTCTCCCTCAGTGCTTTCAGAATGTTCTCTTTGTCACCAGTTTTGAATCATTTAATTATAACATACCTTGATGTAGTTTTCTCACATTTCTTGTGCGTGGGCGTCAATAAACTTCTAAGATCTATGGGCCATAGTTTTCATCAAACTTCAAAAACTGATCCCATGTGTATTAGTCCTGGACATTTTTATCAAAAGATTTTTTTGTTCATAAAACATGTCAGGCACCTACTACTCATCCATTTATTGAACAAATATTTCTTGAATAATTGCTACACATTGGGAACTCTTTGAATCACTAGGAATACAACAGTCAACAAGAGAGCAGAAGTCCCTGCCCTCATGAAGATTACATATCATATGAGAGAGACAGATTACAAAAAATGGGTAAATAATGTGTTAAGTGTCAAAAACTGCTTTAGGGGAAAATTAAGGTATTAATAATGTGACATTTGAATAGACACTTGAAACAAGGATATAAGCCATAAATGGAGCATGGAGAATTATTTTAGATAAATGGAAGAAAATACAAATGCAATGAGACAGGAGCAAGCCAATTAATATTTTTCAAGGATTTCAAGAACGCCACAGTGCCTGTAGCTGAGTCAGTGGGAGATGAACTCTTTTACTTAGTGATGGCCCAAATTATGTGTATGTCATTATACAAACGTTAACTTTTACTTTGAGAAAATAGGGAATCCATTGCAGAATTTTTTAAAAGAAAAGTACATGATCTTCCTTATGTTTTAAAACATTCATTTCACAGCTTTTGGAAGGATATATTATAAAGGAAAAATGATGTATAAAGGCAGATAAGTAGGGAGGTTACTGTAACAATCCAGATGATAGATGATGGGGCTTAGAAAAGATTGGTGAAAATGAATGGGTGAGACATAGATTCTGGTTACATGTTTAAAGCAGAGAAGAAAAAAATTTGCTTGTTGAGTGGATGTAGAGTATAAGAAAAATACAGAAGTCAAAGATAGGGTCGTTGTTTGTGACATGAGTGGTATAAATAAAGTAGCTAACATAGAGTGAGAAAGTGTGCAAAAAGGGTACATTGTGGCATTATGACTGGGATTTCTATTCAGTATTAATTTGAGATGTCAAATACATAGTTCGTTATAAGAGTCTAGAGTTAGGACTTAGATTTAATTCAAAGTATTAATAGATATATGAATTTAGCCAGTAGATGGTTTATAAAACAAAGAAACTTGATGATATCTCATCTGGACAAGATCATAAGGAGTGATATAGACAAAGAAAAGAAGAGGTCTGAAGATCTGTCTCAAATGTGTAGAAAAGTCCAAACACATTGTGAGAGTTTTTCATATGTTATTTTGTGGTCATTGATAGTATTTTAATATGTAGGTTGAGATTGTATTAACAATACATCAAAGTTGATTCAGAAGATACCAAAGAAATAAGTTGACATTTTAGATATCTTTGCTTTCGTCAGGAATTATTTTTGTTCACAGATGCACTGCGTATGTGTCATGCACTACATTTAGATTTTGGACACCTGGCAGTGTTGTTGGCTGAATACCAAGAATGAGAGTTTTTGTTAACTTGTGACTCATCAAGATATTTCTGATTAAATGTGGTCTTTTAAGAAAAGATCTTGCCTTTCTTCATGACTGATGTCATATTATCTGGGTTTTCATTACCCAGATAGGTCACTGAACAAGATAAATAATTCTAGCAGATGAATGAAAATGGAAGTATCATTTAATTTTAATAAATGTTTTCTAAATCACATACACATACAATAACACCTATTGTAGTGAGCAAGCCTCTTTATATCATAATAAGAACATAGAAGTAGAGAGAGCAGATTTTTAAAGTTTCCGGCAGTCTTCAAGTTACACAATCATTTTAAAAGAGGAAACAGACCAACAAACTCCATCACCTTGTTGGTATGTCTAAAAGATGCCCAATAAAGACCTCTTTTTCTTCCATTCACTTGACCTGAACCCTATATACCTATCAAAGTATCACACAATTTCAGAAGAGCAATATTTACATTACTGTCTAAGTAGATGGAGACATTAGGAGAATTACTTACAAGTAGATAAATAAATATTTTAAAGAAAGTACATGGGCACTAATGTTTAAAATGAAAAGTAATAATATTTACTAGTAAGAGATGACTACAGGAATAAGAATAATTAGCCACAATGCTCTTCTTTACTACATTTGACTTATCTTTCTATGTCAGTAGCTCTCAAAGTGTTGTCTCTGAACCACACTATTAATATGACCTGGAAACTTCTTAGAAATAAGATTTTCAACCTTACCCAAAACCTGCTGAATCAGTAACTCTGAGAGTGGGGCCCCACAATCTGTGTTTTGCAAGTCCTTTAAATGAATCTGGTTTACATTAAAGTTTGAGAACCATCGATCTATATCAAACATGTAATAATAATAATATCATCTAGTATTAAATAAAACCTATGTGTACTAGACACTCCATTAGGTACCTCACATATATTTTTAATTTTATAACTTTTCAAGGTAGCTATTTTTCTCCCACTTTAACAATGAGAAAATAAAGGCTCACAGAGGTTAGAATAAACATTTCAAAATTGTTTCGCTATTCTGAAAATAGTGATGTTTTTCTTATTTTAAAGTGCTTTAACTTTCAAGGGGAAAATGATAAATGAGCTTCAAATCTTTAAAAGATAAGAAAATCAGTAGTATTTGATAATGCTAATATATTCTCAGAAGGACTTTTCTGGGCTGTTAAATTTTTGTAATCAAGTGTCAACTTAATTCAATGATATGTAGTTCTAAAGGACACTACTAAAATTAAAAGTCAAACTGAAGTAATGTATAAAAATCAGAAGCCAATAGCAATAATATTTGCTTGACATGATTATCTTTGCAGTTAAAGAAAAGAAAACTAAAGGAAGCGAAAATACATTAACAAATCTATCAGGAACAGAAAAAAATCAGACTTTTTAAGCATTTTTTTTCTTTATTTTCAGACAAGCATAGTAGATGAAGATTAACTTTTTCCTGGAAAGAGTGCATGAAGAAAAAGTGTAAGACTATGCACTTACAAAAGAACCCTCACTTGGAAGAGAAGGAGAGAAAATGGAGACATAGAACGTCCATTGCATCTAAAAATGCCACAAACTTTCCAAAATCTTTTTTGTTCCAATTTATTAATGTCAGTATTTGACTTGATCCTATAGCACATAATCCCATTCAAAAAGGCAACATTGTTATAAATTTTCTGCCTACGAAATATTTGCTGGTATTCCACAGCTAATTTACCCCTGGAAGGAGCAGATTTTAAAATATGCTAATGTAACTACAACTTCAGGGCAGCTCTTTGGAGACAAGAATTTATTTGAGTCATAAATATATTTTTCTTTTGTGACTTATTTTCCAAAATAATAAGAAGAAATCATCATTAGGGGTTTCTCCGCTCACCAACTGCTACTAAAAAAATTATAGAAAGACATTCTACGTAAATATAGGTCATGACTTGAACTAGAATGCAGAAATGAAAAATCATGTGGACTGATGACAGAGGATTGACATCTAAGAAAAAGAGACATTTTGGCAGAAAAGTTGTATTTAATTGTGCCTGAAATATTTGGAAACATTGTTCACAGCTTTTTGACTTGCGTATGTTGGCTTGGAGAAGTAAAACAAATCAAAGATTATTAAATACATAAAAATGCACTGAGGAAACCAACACTTCATTACAGGTTAAACATGTGTTTTTACTCTTATGCCTTGGTTTTTGTGCTCCCAACTTGATACAAGTCCTCAAGCCCAAGAAATAAAAGTTCATCAGTTTCTGTCTTTTGAAAAGTAATTGAAAACAAAAGTATGAAGTAAAGAATTTTTATGTAAAATAATTATGTTTTGATAATATCGATATTTTACATATTTTCCACCTCTTTAAAAATGTGTGCATATAAATTCAGTAATCCCCCAAATAACATGTTTAAAGTAAAAAAAAAATGCTTGGTACATATCCTATGTCAAGTATCATCCAAGGTACTAATGATGCATTGATGAATTAGACACAGCCACAGCTACGGTGAAGCTAATATATTTGTACATATCAAACAGAAAACAGTGGGCAAATGGTGGCTTCAACAGCTTTTAGTTTGCTTATTTTGTTTTGTTTTAAGCGTATTCAAGGCATGTCCCTTGGATGTATTAATTACATAAGATAGTAGATATTCTTTCTCACAGATTTCTTTCCCTATTTTACACCTTAATTTCTAGCGTTCTACAGGTTTCCATTCTAAACCTTCTTTGAATGATCTCATTACACTACATTAAATTTTACTACCTTTCAAATGCTTTCAGAACCATCTCTCCAGGCAACATCTACCTTAGACTGAAGAAAGTATGTTGGGTCTTCCCAACACCTGTATGCCCTTGGCACAGCTGCTTACTGGCAGTATCTGCAACTTTCTGCCTGATTGCTTTCTTTGATGGCAGGAGCATGCTAGGGACCTGCATGTAAATTAGGCCACAAGTGTGCTGACCTTGTTCCCAGGAAGCAGCTTCAATCAATGACAGACCAGAGTTGGTGGATAATCCCTCTAGCCCCCTCACTTTTCAGTGGATCCACTCTGAAGCATGCTCTACAGAGTCTTTTACAGATACAAATGGAAGAAGAAAAAAAAACCCAGTTAACCACACAGGTAACTTGTGAATAGCACTCCCTGTGTTGGCTTACTTCTCCCTTTTTTTTTTTTTCTCACTTCTCTATTACCCTTCCAGTGCTTCCCAGGATGAACTTTCAAATAAACTATTTGTGCTCAAATCCATAGCACAAATCATCCATCTATTGGGTCTTTATATCTGTATGTTTCATAGACAACTGAAGTTTAACATATGTGAAATCAAACTCACCTTTTTCAGATATATAGCTTGGATATTCCTGATATCAACAAACAGTCCCACCATTCACCTTGGGAAACAAATGCTCAAGCACATTTTTAATTTTATTATTTCCCTTATCCTCTTTGACCTGCCACAAAGCCTCTCAATTCTAACTTTTCAACATTTCCCAAATACGCCAATTTTCTACATTACCATGATCTATACTTTTATGTAGTTTCTAATTGTGTATCATCTGCATTGAAGCAATTGATCGTCACTAAAGTCGTATCTCCCTCAATCTTACATAACCAGCAACAATTAATTTTATGTATCAGCTTGACTGGGCCATGAGGTATCCAGACATTTGTCAAACACTATTCTTGATATAAGTGTGAGGGTGTCTTTGGATGAGTGAGATTTGAAGTGGTGGACTGGGTAAAGCAAAATGTCCTCTCTATGTTGATGGCCCTCATGTAATCGGATGTAAAGCCTTGATATGGTTTGGCTGTGTCCCCACCCAAATCTTGAATTGTAGCTCCCATAATTCCCATGTGTTGTAGAAGGGACCTGGTGGGAGGTAATTGACTCATGGGTTGAATCATGCGGACGGGTGTTTCCTGTGCTGTTCTTGCGATAGTGAATAAGTCTCACAAGATCTGATGGTTTTATAAAGAGGAGTTCCCCTGCACATGTTCTCTTCCCTGCTGCCATAGAAGACGTGCCTTCGATCCTCCTTTGACCCCTGTCATGACTGTAAGGCCTCCACAGCTTCGTAAAACTGTGAAACTGTGAGTCCATTAAAACTCTTTTCCTTTATAAATTACCCAATCTCGGGTATGTCTTTATCAGCAGCCTGAAAGTAGACTAATACAAGCCTGAACAAAGCAGAAAGGCTGACTCTCTCACAAGTGAGAAGAAATACCTGCCTCATTGCCTTGAGCTGGGTCTTTGCACTGCTAACTGCAGCCTCCATAATCACATAAGCCAATTCTTTTTTTTTTTTTTTTTTTTTTTTGAGACAGAGTCTCCCTCTGTCACCCAGGCTGGAGTGCAGTGGTGCAATCTCGGCTCACTGCAACCTCTGCCTCCCAGGCTCAAGAGATTCTTCTGCCTCAGCCTCCCGAGTAGCTGGGACTACAGGCACACGCTACCACACCTGGCTAATTTTTGTATTTTTAGTAGAGATGGGGTTTCACCATATTGGCCAGGCTGGTCTTGAACTCCTGACCTTGTGATCTGCCCGTCTCAGCCTCCCAGAGTGCTGGGATTACAGGCATGAGCCACCACTCCCAGCCCACATGAGCCAATTCTTAACAATAAATCTTTATCTGTTTATCTATCTACCGCCTATTGATTCTGCTTCTCTGGAGAACCCTGACTAATACACAGCCACTATATGCATACCCTGCCATCATATTGGTTATTAAAAAAGAAAGAAAAAAGGAAAAAAGAAAAGAAGGAAGAAAGGTTCACAGGAAGAAAAGAAGAAAGAGACTCTATATCACCAATCTGCTTAAAATTGAAACAGTGACTATACATAGCTTTCAGGATAATATTCAAATCCCATGAGCATGGCATAAAAATGTCTGCAATCTTTCTTCAATGAATATTTCAATCCTCATCCACTTGACATCACAATAATATTGAATGCTTTGTAATTCACAGAACACTCCATACTCTCCTTTACCTTAATGCTCTCAAATAGTTTATCTTTATTGCCTAAAATATGCTCCCATAGTCTCCTTCTTTAGGCTAACTCATTAATTAATATTGAATTCTAGTGCAACCTACTCCAGCATATCTTCACTGATCCACTTCAACCCCCAAATCTGTCTTAGTGCACTTTCTATCTGTTCCCATTTTGTACCATGTCTTAAACACTGAACTAAATGTTGGGGGAAATATGAAGTCTAAAATATCATTTCTGCTTCCAAGGAACCTACAGTCTAGCATAGCCTGGCATACAAATTTAAGAAATTTATTTGAAATGAGTAGAAGAAAAAAGTGACAGAAAAGTATAAAATGTCATGATTTCTTCCAACATAAATCCGGAAATTTTAAACTGGAAAAAAAGTGATTTGGAATTACAACTTGACATTTATGTTCTCTCATTAGTTTTTTATTCATGTAAAATATAAGCCACTAATTAATTAATTTTCTGTTTTCAGCTTCCTCCTTAAAAGCAAAAAAAATAAACTTTCAATATGTTACTGGTATATATTAAAATTCTGAAAAATAAACTATTTAAGCTTAAAAATCATAGCATCAGTTCTAAATTATTGATTATTGAAGGGTATTAAGAGTACAGATAAGAATTGCAAGTTTATCTCTGAATTACTTTAAAGGAGAGGAATTTACTTTCTGGTTCATGGTTAATTAAAATTTTAAAAGAGAGAAAATAAAATAATTGACCATTAAAAATGGCACTATATTAAGTAAATTTAAGGCAGGTTAAAAATAAAAACACAACATCTGCAAACTATAGAAAGAAAGGTTGGCAAATGAAATCTGTGTGTGGTACTATGGAGGAACCAATTGACGTAACTGAAATTGCTATTTCTCATGTTTCTAAGCATCAAATAGGAGTTGACCTTGTGCTCTCAATAGTCTTTGTCCCTGTCTTCCATTCGAGTTAACGAAGATCTGTATAAATTTGCCAACATAAGCTGGAGCTTAAAGCCCTGGTGTAATTAGTTGATGTATTAATTTGCCAGCTAGACGTGAATTGAACATTACTATGGTGGATTATCATGCCAAACCCTTACAGTAAAAGCCCTAAAGGAGGTAAAGAATATAGGTCATTTCCAGTTTCAAACTACTGACTGAAAATTTAACACAGAAAACAAATAATTTTCTAAGAGGAGAGTAAAGCTTCTTTACCAGCAGAGGATTCAGCATCTAACCGCATAAACAAATATGCTTAAAGAATTACAAGTCAGCATCTTCATTACTATCATAGAAACAAAAGAAAAAAAATGCCAATATTAAAACTATCTCACAACAATTTAATTCAAACATCCAATGTGTTACTGATGTATTATTAAAATTCTGTTTAGCTAAATATTAAATCTATGAAAAGGGAATATGTGAACTGCATTTATGTTTCATCTTAATGTTTGTATCTTCTTATACTGAAAGTATTATTCTATGTAGATCAGAAATAATAAACATGTCCATTAACATTATAAACCATAATTTACTTAGATACATGCGAGTCATCCATAAACCCACTGTAAATTTGAAACATGAATTAAAAACCATAAACACAACTTGGAAAGTACCTTTAGGAGTGAACTTCATAGAAAAAGGGATGAGAAATGTCTCAATCTATTCCTTTGTGTCTTTCTAATTTGCCACTATATCTTCAGTACCCACTTTAATTTTATTCATGCCTGTATTATCACATAGGCATGAATAGAATAGTGCTTCAGACACAGTAGGCACTCACTACGTATTTTGGAAAGAATATTTAAGTGAAAGAGGTTAGAGTTCCAGCACTGTTTATAAGAAGCTAATACAATGATACAATTGTGTATTAAACACAGACAGGTGATCCTGTAAATGTGTTGTCTAAACTCATTGCCAGAAATAATTAAATGTTCTATTTCAGGCTATCTAATTAATACACACACCTGGGAAACATACAGTCAAAACTTGTCATACTGGACTGACAAAAGTCAACAGGAAAACATTCTTTCCACCTCACCCCAATCCATCAAGCCAAAGAAAAAGAACAAAGTACAAAGTAACTAGAAAAAAATAAGCAACTGAACATTTTTCTAGTCAAAGTTTACTAATAGTGTGAAAATCTATTAATAAAGACATGTAAGATATCCATAATAATCAGCTTCAACAAGCCTGTTGATTTTTTCAATTTGGATTAAATTGTTTCCCATGGAGACTATCACCTGGGGACCCTATTTGAGTTCATAATTCTCACAGGATTCTTACCCTCTTATTTAAGAATAAACAAATTTTGCTTGTAAATAGTCATTTAATCTACAGAGGATTGTGATATCTAGGAAAAGTTGTAACACTTAAGTAATCCAGCACCATGTTAGATAAATGCTGTTCTAACCCGCAATTTGCCAAAAGGTGAGATTCCACCAAATCATGATTTTGTTCATTCCCTATATCTAAATTTGTTATGGTTTCATTTTTCTCAATTTCTGCATCTATAAGCTGTATCTGCCTAGTGCTAACTTAGGTACAAGGCTCAATCTTGGCTAGATTTACAGAAATAATCCCCTAACACCAAAATTTTCAGAAATTTCATGTCTTACTAATGACTTGAGGAAATATGGCAGGATGTGAGACAGGCAATTGTATAGTTTTTCATTATTACATTGATTCTGTATCCCTTTCTCTTTTCCTCCGTTTTCCTACTATCATTACTTGTAGCAAATAAGTTCTCGGCTTTATAAGTAAATTTTACTGAAGTCAAAGGCAATAGTCATTTTTGTAGCTATTTTTCTCATACCAAGAAATAGGAGTAAAATAACTCTATGTCATAGTTATTCTCAATTTACCATCTCTTCACCCCAAATTTTTTTCCAAATATTTCTTTTGCTCATTTCTCTCTGTCTTCTTCTGGTATTCCCATTACACATATGTTACATCTTTTACAGTTGTCCCAAAGGTCTTGGATATTCTGCTCCTTTTCATCAGTCCTTTTCTCTGTTTTTCAGTTTTGGAAGTTTCTATTGACATATCCTCAAGTTCAGAGATTCTTTCCTCAGCCATAGTCAGTCTAAGAAATTAGCCATTTCTGTTAGTATTTTGATCTCTATCATTTCCTTTTTATTCATTCTTAGAATTTCTAGCCCTCTGCTTATTGTATCCGTCTGTTCTCACATATTGTCTCCTTTTTTTCTTTAGAATATTTTTCATATCAGTCATAGTTGTTTTAAATTCCTGGTCTGATATTTCTAATATTCCTTCCATATCTGAGCATAGTTCTGAGACTTGCTCTGTCCCTTCACAATGTACATCTTTCATTTTAGTGTCCTTTGTAATTTATTATTGAAAACTAGACAAGATGTATGGCAGTGGTCCCCAACCGTTTTGGCACCAGGGACTGGTTTCACGAAAGACAGTTTTTCCAGGGATGTGATCATCAGGCAGCATTAGATTATCATAAGGAGCACACAACCTACATCTCTCACATGTGCTTGTCGCAATAGGGTTCGCACTCCTATAAGAATCTAATGTCACGGCTTATCTGACAGGAGGTAGAGCTCAGGTGGTACTGCTTGCTCGCCGGTCGCTCAACTCCTGCTGTGCCTCCTGGTTTCTAACAGGTCACAGACAAGTAGTGGGCTGTGGCCCGGGAGTTGGGGGCCACTGATGTATGGGGTAAAAAGAATTGCAGCAAATAGACTTTTAGTAATGCAGTGGTAAGATGTGGGGGGGAGGGCAAGCATCGTGTAATATTATGACTAGGACTCAGTCTTAACGAGCCTGTGCCCCTGGACTGTGCACTTCACGTGTTTGTTTTAGCATCCCTCCTTCCTCAATGGGACAGGATTGCTAGAGGAGGCTAGAGTTGGGGATATTTCCTCTCCTATGTGAAGGCTAGAGAAGGTGAGAGTTGAGTGTTTTCCTTCTCTCAGTTCAGTTAGGTTCTGGTAAAATCGTTTCTTTTGAGGGCAAGCCTTGTTAAGAACAGAATATTCTCACATATTTCAAATGACTACTTCCACTCCCAAACACCCCGCATCCCGACACTTAGAAACCGGAGAGGATTTTTCTCTGATCTTCACTGTGATAACCTGGTCAAGCAAACTAGAATTCACAAAAATGTAGGCATGTCTCCCTGATACTGGGCTCCTCTGCAGTTTCTAACTCTCAGATTTTCCTGTATTAAGCCTTCAACAATTTGTCAGTTACAGTTTAGGTTTTCTTAGTAAATACCAGCAGTATTTCTCATAGCCGTTTCTGCTTATGGGTTCCTGTTTGGCAAGTTGTGATTCTCTATGTCCATCTGTCTGTCTCTCCAGTGTTTCGGGCAACAGCTATTCCTGTGATCTCAATTCCCCGATTGATCGAAGAAAAATTGTTGATTTTCAGTTTTTTCAGCGTTTTACTTATGGTTAGGATGGGGTGATGAATTCTAAGGTTCTAACATGTTGGACCAGAAACTGGAATTCTCCCAATCCTTTTTCTACTTTTCTCCCTCTTGCTCTGAATCCTGTGTGGCTGAACTCTGCAGTCTATACCAGCAGCACACTTTGCTGGCTGGTGTCTGCTTACATTTAGTCATGAGAGTTACAGGCAGGAGATGGGGGAGGAGACAAGAGACAGGAAGGGCTATTTCTTTCCTAGCTCCTTCTTCCTCCGCTTCATTGTAATGCCTCTGGAAATAACTAAATATTCCAGGACCACTGTTTCCGCTCAGCAGTCCTCCACAGTACCAGCCCTCTGGGCCCCAGTAACACCCTCTTTCGGTTGTCCCATCCACTCTAGGGGTAGCAGTAGTTTCTTATTGTTGCAGATCTCTTTGTGTCTCACCATTAATATGTGTTTCCTTCAAGTAATCAGCTCATTTTAACTCTCTTCAACCGAATCACTAGGGATACATTCTGCTTCTAGTTGCAACTATGTAAATAGAAACAGGACACACAAAAATAACCCAACCAAGTGTGGGCTGTTTCTTGACTCTTTGCCATCCCATCTAAGACCTATCAGAGGTATCAGCATGGTATTACTAATAATCTCAAATATTTTAGTAAACAAATTAGGAAAACATTCATGAGTTTAGAGAAATTTAGTCAAAATATTACACATTGTTTTTATCCAGATTTATGAAATGAAACTTTTGAATATAAAGACTTTTGTTTAGGAATAGAGGATGAGTCAATTAGGATTAGAGCTGTGTTCAAATAAAGGAAAGTCTATTTTTCTTTCACGCAAAAGCAAAACTGTAGCTCCCCATGGCAATTCCACATGCATATCTGAGGTTACTATTTGCTCTTCTTTTTAATAAGGAGATGACTGGAGCTGGCTTGGTAGAATGACAAAGATACATGCACTGGCGGGCTCAGTGGCTCACGCCTATAATCCCAGAACTTTGGGAGGCTGAGGCGGGCGATAACCTGAGGTCAGGAGTTCGAGACCAGCCTGGCCAACATGGTGAAACCCTGTCTGTACTAAAAATACAAAAATTAACCGGGTGTGGTGGCATGCACCTATAATCCCAGCTACTTAGGAGGCTGAGGCAGGAGAATCGCTTGAAACCAGGAGGCGGAAGTTGCAATGAGCCAAGATTGCACCACTGCACTCCAGCCTGGGCGACAGAGGGAGACTGTCTCAAAAAAAAAAAAAAAAAAAAAAAAAGATACATGGCACCAAAACAGCTCTTGTCAAAATCATTTTCATGTTGCCAAACTCTCTTCATCTTACTTGCCTTGTCTGCAGCCTTCATCAGAGACGAGCACCACTTCCTTCTTGAAATAATCTGTTCTCATGGCTTTCATGGCACCACTTCTTCATCAATTTCTTTTGCTACACTTCCTTTTGTGATTCAGCCTCATTTGCTAGTTCTTGCTCCTCAACGATGGGAAGCCCTTGATCCTGGACTTTCTTCCCTTTTTCTGTTAGAGTCCTCCTTCAGTGAATGTATTCATTTCCAATTTCTAAACAAACTCATTCACTGAGATCAGATTTGTAGATTTAATCTCTTTGTTTACCTTCTATATCTCAAACCTAACAGGCCTCCAGTAGTTTTTTATTCTTCCCTTCTTAAAACCTATCCCTCAATATTCTCACAATTTTGTGATTTCATTTGACAGCCTAATGTTTAATTCACCCTTGGTTCCTCTTTTCAGGTTTCACTCTCTTTGTGCCACACCCTACACATCAATTTCTATTTATGATTCTGATTCTAAAACATATCTCAATTGCCTGCTCTTCTATCTCCAGTGACACCTCCCTCGTATAGACTACTGATGTCTCTGGCCTGAGTTTCAGCAAATGCTTTAAATGAAATCTACACTTCTGTTCTTATTCTTCTCAAATTTATTTTCCACAGAGTAGAAGGAATGTTCCTAAAACACAAATTGGATAATGTTACTTCCCTTTAATGTCTTTGCATTGCACTTAGCATTAAAGCCCAAAGTTTTCTCTATGGTCTGTAGGACAAACCTATCTATTCTAGTCACTATTCTGTCTTCAGTCTTCAACCCCCTAGCATTTCACTTTGTTTTTTCCACTTCAGCTACATGCTTCTCTCTGTAGCTGAAACATTCCAAGCTCTTTCCAAGCTTAAATTCTTTGAACATGATGCTCTTTCTATCAGAAACGCTTTCCCTTTCTCTTTGCATTACCAGTTCCATTTCATCAATCTTTGTTGAAATGTCACTGCCAAAGATAGGTCTTTCTTATCCTTGTCTAAAGTCAGTGTCACCTGATAATAAAGAAGAATAAAACATTCTTTTCATTGTCATCCATCACAGTACCACATTTATTTTCTTAATGGCCCTTGATCATAATTTACAATTCATTAAAAACGTTTTGGTTTCCACATTTTAATTGTGTTTACTCCACTAGAATGTGACCAAAAAAAGCAAGAGAGCATGTCTATTTTGTACACTCTTTAAGCCATAATAGAATGACTAACCTTAGAAGCTCATAATTAAATATTTCAGAATGAATTTTCAATATTTAGAAACTTAGTCTTTCCCTTTGTTTTAATGTGTGTATGTATTAATCTGTTATCTTGTATTTTTCATGTTAAATAATTGTTTTTAATCTTCTCCCTCAGAAAAATCTACTCAGTGCTGGCACCAACATAACTATTTTCTACCTTGCTACTCACTCAGTATGATGACTAGTATATTTGGTGAAAAAGTTTAGGGCAACTGGCTTTGAGGAGATTGGAATAACTTCCTTTGACCATTGTTTCTTCTTCCAATAAGTGCAGCCCGTTGAAGTTATAAAATATGCACAAATCACACTTAAATACAAAGTTTTGTTCTAATCTATATCTGATAAATCATTTTTTCTTAAACAGGCAGCCTTCTGTATCCTCATGTTCAACCAACCATGGATTGAAAATATTTAAAAATATAAAAAAAAATAATCATATAAATAAAAAATACGATGTAACAACTATTTACATAGTATTTACATATATTAGGTATTATAAGTAGTCTAGAGATGATTTAAAGTACACAAGAGGATGTGTGTAGGTTATATGCAAATACTACATCATTTTATGTAAGGCACTTGGACATTCACTGATTTTGGTAATCACTAGGGTCCTGGAACCAATCCCCCACAGATAACAGGAAACAACTGCACTATGTTTTCTAAATAACTCACTTAAAATATTTTAAGAACCTGTAATGATGTAAGAATATGTTCTTTAGTGCATTCTCATTACAGAAGATAACAATAAAATTAATTTGCTTCCTTAAATATAGGGGGTCTATATCAATGAATTTATACTATAAAGCTACAAGCCTGATGGAATTCTGACATAATAATATATATTTCATCTAAAGATAGCTGATATTAGCAAGAAAAGATAGACGAGGAAATCATAAGACACAAGAGTATCTTAAAATTAAAATGGTACCAACCACTAATGAATTTTTTGGTTAGGAATTAGTTACTAATTAAAAGATCTTGTATGCTGCATCAACAGTGGAAAGGGAAGGCTTAGGAATGCAGAATTAATCAAAACAGATAGACTTGATCACTTTTGGCAAAAAAAAATAATTAAAGGAAAAGGAAATAAGTCTTTCCTAAGCAATGATAGATTCTTATTTTTGTAACAGATACTTCTAGATAGAATCCAATGTCATTTGTAAGATCTCCAACAGTGTTAGTCCCCCGAATAATCCATAACCTTAGAGCCTACAATAGAAGTCAACTACACATCATCTTCTTCCATTTCAGTTTCTACCTGTAACTCAGATACTCAACAGCCAAAAATTTCAGTAGCTTCAGATACCCCTGACCTAAAGGACCATTAAGATTACCAGGGAAAATACAAGATTACCCATTTATTTTGAACTATATTATTTGAAAGTAATATTCTGTAAACTTCAAAGCAGCAGCAAACAATTGAAAGAGTTCCTAGTGTTAGTATAATTCACTGATAGTTGTTACAGGTTATGGTATGCATTTCTAGGCACTCCACGGCTCTTAGAAAAATGCTGAACATAATTGATAAAAATTGCATAATCGATAATTAGAAAATCTCAGGTTTTATCTAAGGCATTTAATACAAAGTAGTTCAACTTTGAATATGCTGTATCATGTAGATTCCTTTAAAAAAAAGTCAATCCAAACTTTAACTTAAGTAACCATTATAAGGGTACTACCTATATTCTGATGGATGTATATCTGATGGATAGTATTGCAACTTTAGCTCTGTAATATCAGGTGAGGTAAACCAGATGAGTTTCACTCCAAGTAAATTTTACCCCCAAATCTAGAGTTCATGATTCTAACATCTAATTGAAGTCATAATGGCCAACATGCTTCTCTCCCCAAGGAGTACCTTTATGTTGAATTGTGTCTGACAAAAACCATCTGAGCATTATTTTTATTTGAATTATTAGCATCTTTTGTTTAATGGTTCATTATTTACCTAAAAACATTACTTTAAAAAAGGTAATAGGAGAGGTAATTTTTTAGTACAGAATTAGTTTTCACTAACATATAAGGTCACATTGTACATTACGTGCATCATTCTCACAAGTACATTTCAGTGGTTTAAAGTACATCTTATCCAATAAAATTTATTTTGCAATATTTTATATCATGTAAAGTTCTAATAAAATTAAGCTTTAGTCCACATTTCTCAATATAATGTCTAGATGAAAAATGTATGAAACAATCATTGCTTGCATATTAATAATTTCTACAGGCCGGGTGCGGTGGCTCATGCCTGCAATCCCAGCACTTTGGGAGCCCAAGGCGGGCGGATCACGAGGTCAAGAGATTGAGAACATCCTGGCCCACATGGTGAAACCCCATCTCTACTAAAAATACAAAAATTAGCTGGGTGTGGTGGCACATGCCTGTAGTCCCAGCTACTCAGGAGGCTGAGACAGGAGAATCTCTTGAACCCGGGAGACAGAGGTTGCAGTGAGCTGAAATCGTGTCACTGCACTCCAGCCTGGCAACAGAACAAGATTTCGTCTCAAAATAAATAAATAAATAATAATCATAACAACTTCTACAAGGTGAGGAACAAAAACAGGAACTTAAAAAGCAGAAGGAACTAGTATCAGAAACAACTATGATCATTTGCTAAAATATACAATTGTCCTAATTATGAATTATTGTAGTTAAGTCAGGATTTTACTTGATTAGAACCATCACTTTGCAATAAATGAGAGATGATAAATTTACAGATACTGAGGGTTAGGACTTCAACATCCATTTGGGCAACACAATTCAACCCATAACATCTCCTTAACATCAACAGGATCTTGGGAATCCTGAAGTCCTATACTCTGCCTCCAGCTGGAGTTTCATGGTAATGCTCCAAAGTGCGGCCCCCTCTAAAAAGCATTTGCCCTGGAACAGTGGTTCCCACACATAGCGGATCATCAAAATTGTTGGACAGTATTTACAAAATACACATACCGGTATCCTCTAATCTCAATTAGAGAATCTTAATGATTATGTATGAGGAAGAAAACTGGCAAAATCATTTTTTAAAAATTCCCCCAGACTCTTCTAATAGTCAATTCGATATGGGAATCACCTGATTCCAAATTATACTCCTCTGAATATGTAAATATAGTCTACCAGAGTGGAAGAAAAAATTTCAGAATTTCTATTTCTATTCATTCTACTGTAGATTTTTAAATGTCTTTATATGTATTTTTCACAAGGTAATTTATATTACAACAGTAATCACATATTACATATATGAAGAAAGGTATATAATTTATAAATTAAGGTATATTTAGGATGCATACATTCAAAGCCTTTTACCGGTAGACTGCAAGCCTAGGCTTTTGGGTCCCATTGTCCTGAAGGGTACTGAGATAGACAATTATCTTGTCTTCTCTACCATGCAGGTATTCACAAAAACAAACACAATGATGAGGATGGCAGTGATGAGCAAGATCCCCATTGGACTTATAATAAAAACATGTTTATGGGACCTTATAATACATAACTTTGTACTTATTATGGGGCTTTTAATTTGTACCAATAAAACATTCTATATACCATCCTCATTATATAATGTGGACATTCATTGCTAAACAATGGATGAACTGTATGCATAAATCTGCATATACATAAATCAGTACTCCTTTGTGTATTTTAAAGTGAGAGAAATACATTAAGATGGGGATTTTTTATTTTAAAAAAGAAGTAGAAATATAAACCCCAAAAATAAAACAATACATAGCTTGAAGAAGGAAAAAAAAAAGAAGGGAGAAGAAAAAAGAAAAGGGGCAAAGGAAGATTCTTTTAAATACAAGGAACATAAAAAGATTTCAGGTATTAAATTAGAATGAAAATACCTTCCCTATAAACAATATAAGTGCTGCCAATTGTGCTGAGAGAGAATGAGGTGGAATTGATTGTGCCAGAATTAGATAAAGCACTAGCTAAACAAAGAGCTTCTGGTATCCTGAGGAAGGAGCCAGAATGTACAAAAAAAGATCAGTTCAGTGGCAGTCAGCCATTAGATACCAATGAAGCTAATCCACACCGCTAACTTGTGAACGAAGTAGATTTTCCTCCTTGTCTGTTCTCACAAACAATCATTAATTTTAAGTGCAGCTTAGGCAGGTGCTCAGAGAGTCCCTACTGTTTTGACATTATGTTGGAGGATTTCCAAGCAGCAAGCTGGTATAGTCCTTGAGTCCCTTCCACTTCGCTGCTTCTGAAATTCACTTGCACCTACAGACAGCCAGTCTCCTACCTATAACATTCAGGGGTAGACTAGCTGGCCTGGCATCTAGGGAGGTTCATTTTCAAAAATTTAAAGCCAAGACGTCTATCAACATATTCAGCAAACAGCAGTAGGAGCATCTAGTCATTGATATAAACTGTCTAGGATAAGTCTGCTAGGGTAATATGATTGCTGATCATACTACCTTGATTAATATGATTGTTGATTGTGTTATATGTTGATCATATAACATTAGCCTGTTAGATCAGCTTCTGTGGAATGAATTTCTGACATCTTTATGTCCAAGGAGATGTACTATGTAATGTGACTCACTGCCCTTACGACCAATGCAAATGATCTATAAATTTATACTGGACTTAATATACAGAAAGCATTGAAAAGGAAAATAATTCAATTTTTCCCCAATCTAAACTTTTAGCATTTTAGTTCCCATTCTACATTCTATAGTGCACGAGACTGGATGTCCACTTACTTTTCTCACCCACTTTGCCTTTTTTAGGGAAGGCAAATAAAAAATAAAAAAGGAAAAGGTTAGAAGCTGTTTCATCTACCTCTTTTCTACCCATCTGAAAGTCTTGAATAAACAGAAATTATTCCTATGAAGAGCAATACTCCATTTATTAATGCTTATAGTTAAATAAATGCAGATGTCACAAAGGAATTATAAAACCTAGGTGAAATGTGTTCCCATTGTGCATATTGCACTCACTCACCCCCTAAGGTTTATAGACTAGTACCTGTCTTGGTGACAGATCCTCCATGGCCACTGCAAGCTTTCTAGGTGGTGAGCAGAGAGTGCAGCCACATGAGGAACCATCTGTGACATAAAGACATCTGCCAACTCTCTCCTCAAGATTTGGTGAGGACCAATGACAATGTATAGAGCAATTCAAGTTCCTTGGAAAGAAAGACCTGTGAAGTAAGAGTACATTTATTGTCCCTTGGTGTTAGCAGGTAGCTGTCTCCTACCTACCCTATGTGGATATACCTACTGATGCATAGATAGAATAGATGGATTGCCTACTAACATGGAAGATTAAATGACAAGGTTAGAAACAAGAACCAAGCACTATTGTCTCCTAATGCAGGTAATGGATGCTCAGTTCACCAGAGGAAAGAGATGGATGTATCAAGGTATAGAAAGCTTGAATTCCTTCTCTAAATTTCACATACTGAGAAATCTTAACAGTTATAAAATCTACCAGATAAAAATCATCTGGTAAATGGATAATATATTTAAAAAGGAAAAAAAAAACTTGAGAAATTAGAAGTCACTGAAGAGAACAATTACATTTCACTTTTAAGACATCTATTAGAAAATAAAATATAAGCCAAAAATTGATAAAGAAAAATTACTTCAATTTCAGCTTGAACCCAGACTACATTCTTTTATAAGCTTTGAGACTATCACATTTAAAGATAAAGTTATATTCTTTGAAATGGAAACTTGAGGAATTGTGAATGCAATTGGCCCTCTGAGTTTAAGACATTCATGTCTTGAATTTTAATTCCAATTTTACAGCTTGCAAGCTAATGCCATAATGGACATGTTTTCCTCTCTATTTAGAAGGGAGGAGAAAAGGGAAAACTACACATGGCATCACTGGAAACAAGCCAAGTGGCAGGGTGCTGGGGAAGGAATTGGCAGCCACACCATCTGAGAGATCAAACTGGCGACAACTTTTGTTGCATTTCAAAAATAAGATGTGGCATAGTATGACAAGTACAAACTTTTTAACAAAAGCAGTGAAAATCATTTCACTCCCTCCCTTTTTTTGCAATTATCATTCTAGCTTTCTAAATGTTCCCATTTGATTTCAGCTACATTGCTATTTTGGTATAAATGTCAAGAAAGTCTTAAAGACTATATTTTTCTAATCTTGGAAGATGCATCAACTTTTTTTGAGAAAACAAGCTTCTAAAAAACAAAGAGAATTTGGAGGTGACTTCTGCATGATTAAAAATGGAAAATATCAGAAGGAATCATTGCTAAAGAAAACCAAACTGGCTATTTAAATTGTTAGCATTCTACAAGGCCCATAATCTAGTCCATGATACTTGAACATAATGGCCCCTTTTATGTGAGGTCCTTGGAGCATCTCCAAGGCAGTCATCTCTTTAATCTCCAAACTATTGCTGCAGTATAGAAAAGAAGGGCTGTCTATCAAAGCCCCATTTTCTAGATAGTAAACTCTCAAGTGCAAGAAATGTAAGTCTTATTTGATCTATTAAAAAAAGAAATGGGTGTTGGATCTGAACTGTGTGAGCTCTGATTGTTACATATGGCCTTATCCTCTAACTCTTCACATTTCCATCCATAGATGGATGGGGAAAACTTATACTGCCCTCCCCAGGAAGGAAATGTGTTGGAGGAAATGTATCTAGTTACTTTCTCCCCTCCCATTCTTTCATTCAGTCTTTCCCTAGAGAGGAGGAACGGCTCATTTTAGGAGAAAGGCCCTGAGCAGGTGTAGATCAACCCCTCTGGGTGCACTCTCTGATCTAGCCCCCCTCTCAATACAAACACTCTTCTCTGTTCCAAGTTATATTTCCATCAGGACAGGCTCTGCCTAGAAAGGACAGAACCCTGGAGTTTAAGGTGGAAAAATTGATTCAGTTGGGGAAAGAATAGGAATTCTGATTTTGGTTGCAAATTTAAGCAGAATCTCCTAACCTAGCTTTATTAGTAATGAAGCTGTTGTTCTGGTCCTTTACTAAGGTCCTTTACGAAGAAGAATTATGGGTAGCACTTTATACACCTCCATCAATGTGTCCTATCATTTGGTTTAAATCAATCCATAAAAAGATGCCCAGTCCACAAGACTTAACCTGTGAAAAAGATGCTAGTAATGACAATGGTGATAATAAGTAGCATACTTTGACACTTACCATGTGCCTACTCTGTTACCCATAGTTGATTTACATATAATAACTAATTAAATTCTCATACAAATCTATGAGATATAAACTATTATTATAATACAGATAATAAACTGAAGCAATCCAGGCTTAATTATCCCTTCAAAGTCACACAGCAAAGTCTGTTCCCTCCATCATCTTTATTGTCACTAATGACATCGGACATTATCTAACTCTCATCTTCAAATTATCAAGTCATTTTATAATAAGTATTATTTATTATTTTTAAAAATCTGTTCACTTTGACTACTTAGCATGTTGTATTTATGTATCTTTTTTATGGTTGTTTTTTATCTTTTGTTGTTTTTATCTTTAAACATGATAGTCTCAAAGCTTATAAAAGAATGTAATCTGGGTTCAAGCTGAAATTGAAGTAATTTTTCTTTATCAATTTTTGGCTTATTATGTTATTTTCTAATAGATGTCTTAAAAGTGAAATGTAATTGTTCTCTTCAGTGACTTCTAATTTCTCAAGTTTTTTTCCTTTTTAAATATATTATCCACTTACCAGATGATTTTTATCTGGTAGATTTTATAACTTAAGATTTCTCAGTATGTGAAATTTAGAGAAGGAATTCAAGCTTTCTGTACCTTGATACATCCATCTCTCTCCTCTGGTGAACTGAGCATCCATTACCTGCATTAGGAGACAATGGTGTTTGCTTTTTGTTTCTAACCTTGTCATTTAATCTTCCATGTTAGTAGGCAATCCACCTACTCTATCTATGTGTCAATAGGTATATCCACATAGGGTAGGTAGGAGGCAGCTACCTGCTAACACCAAGGGACAATAAATGTACTCTTACTTCACAGGTCTTTCTTTCCAAGGAAATTGAATTGCTCTATACACTGTCATTGGTCCTCACCAAATCTTGAGGAGAGAGTTGGCAGATGTCTTTATGTCACAGATGGTTCCTCATGTGGCTGCACTCTCTGCTCACCATCTAGAAAGCTTGCAGTGGCCATGGAGGATCTGTCACCAAGACAGGTGCTAGTTGTTTTTTATGATGATTGTATTAGTCCATTCTCAAATTGCTATAAAGAACTACCCGAGTTAACGGGTGCAGCACACCAACATGGCACATGTATACATATGTAACAAACCTGCACGTTTTGCACATGTACCCTAGAACTTAAAGTATAATTTAAAAAAGATAAAAAAGAATAAAAATAAATAAATAAAATGTTTTTAAAAAGTGAAAAAAAAAAGAACTATCTGAGACTGGATAGTTTATAAAGAAAAGAGGCTTTTAAGTGGCTTACAGTTCCATGGGCTGTATAGGAAGCATGGCTGGGGAGGCCTCAGGAAATTTACAAGGCAAAGGGAAGCAAGCACGTCTTACATGGCCAGAGAAAGAGTAAGAGAGCAAAATTGGAGGTGCTACACACATTTAAACCACCAGATCTGGTGACAACTCAGTCACTGTTATGAGAACAGCAAATGGGTTGTCCAAACCTTTGATTCAATCACCTCCTACCAGGCCCCTTCTCCAACACTGAGGATTACAATTCGACATGAAATTTGGGTGGGGAAACAAATCCAAACCATATCAGTGATTTTCAAAAAAAAAAAAAAAAAAGGTAAATAACAACAATAAAGATAATACCTGAAATTTTTGTCCAGGAACCATATTAAGCACTTATGTCATCTGATATAATCTTCAAAGCAATCGAATGAGGTAGTGGTGTTATATCCCTATTTTACAAATGAAGTTTCAATTTGTTTTCAACATGAAAATATTTGCTATCAAAATATCGTTAAGTAGGCCTTTAATCCGAGCACTTCGGGAGGCCAAGGCAGGAATATCACTTAAGGCCAGGAGTTTGAGACCAGCCTGGGTAACATAGCAAGATCTTGTCTCTACAAAAAAATTTAAAAACAGTTGATCATGGTGGTGCACACCTGTAGTCCTAGCTACTCAAAAGGTTAAGACATGGTGATTGCTTGAGCCCAGAAGTTCTGGGCTGCAGGAAGCTGACTACGCCACTGTACTCCAACCTGGGTGACAGATCAAGACTCTGTCTCTTAAACATGAACAAATAAAAACAAAATTAATTTTATGTATTGGTCAGTCTGTAATGCTTCAGAAAATTAACCCATACAAAATTTTAAGAAAACATATCTTTATATTAAACCACTTAATATAATAAATGCATTAATTATCTTTATATCTCAAATCATAATGTATTTTTCCTTTTTGCATATTTAAATCATGAGTCTGATCATAACTTTCTAGTTTTGATGGAACTGGGGGAAATTTGAAAGACAAGGTAACTAATGTGTTTTACTTTTATTTCACAATAAAAAAATCCCAAAGCCAAGCTTATGTCACCTATTTGCAAGCTCTGAACTCACCCTCAAAACTTTCTTGGATGTTTTTGCTTAAGAAAAATGTAGCTGACAAGCTAAGTGTGGTGGCTCACGCCTGTAATCCCAGCACTTTGGGATAATGAGGTGGGTGGATCACTTGAGGTCAGGAGTTGGGGAGCAGCCTGGCCAACATGGTGAAACCCTGTCTCTACTAAAAATACAAAAATTAGCTGGGGGTGGTGGTGCATGCCTGTAATCCCAGCTACTTGGGAGGCTGAGGCAGGAGAATTGCTTGAACCTGGCAGGTGGAGGATGCAGTGAGCTGAGATTGTGCTACTGTATTCCAGCCTGGGCAATAGAGCAAGACTCTGTCTCAAAAAAAAAAAAAAAACAAACAAAAACAAACCAGAAAAGAAAAATGTAGTTGACTTCTTTAGCATAATAGTTTGGATAATTCTGTCATTAAAATATCCTTCTGCTTTTTCCAGAATAAATAATCATCACAATTAATTTTTCTTTTCTACCATTTTTATACATCATCTTCTAAATGAACCATTCTGTCTGAAAGGTTCATTAGCAACATCTAAAAGCTCTACTGATCATTAAATGGCAAGGTAGAATTACCAACAAGGAGGCCCTGGAATAGAGCCAGCCAAACTTCATTGAAACTTGATAAAATACAGCCACCTTTCTATGCCTTGCACATAACTGGAGCCCAACAAATACGGGCTGATTTGTTGATCCACTGAGTTGGATCGGTGGGGAGCATGGATGTGCACAGGATATTCAAGCAGTTCATGGATGATGAGTGAAGTACGGTACCTACAAATGGGGAGATTAGAAACAAAATGTTTTTAAAGATGTCCTGAAGCAAAACTTCAAACACTCTGTCATGGCTATGGACCACTGAGAAACCCACACAGCAGATGGCTCAATCTAATGCCCGGCTAAAATGAAATGGCTGCTTTCACAAAAGTACCAGCTTCCCTCCAATGGGAAGAAACAGCTTCAAATGTAGGGCAGTCTGCATTTGTATAGGGTAGGGAAAGGACTGCAACACACAAAAGAAACATTTTCAACTCAAATGTCATTAAAATAAGCAGTTTCTCTAAATTTCTATCTGCCTCTTTTACTAAACTTATTTATATAAATGCCTTACTTTATCACTCAAGTCGTCAGTAATATCATAGTACACAAATATATTATAGCATAATAAGAAGGACATATATTGAAAAACCTATTCCATAATTCTATCTGGTAAAATGTCAAATAGATAGGCTCATCACTTTTTCTAGCCTACTTATTTTTTTAAATCCATATATCTGCTTCATTTACATTTTTACATTAATCCAATTATTTCAAAATTGTTGACTATCCGTTATCTACAATAATTGAAATCTAGAGTTAAGCATATTTACATTGCCTGTATCACTCATACTTCCTAATTTTTTCCATGAAGTTCTCATCTAAATATTTGGATTTCAAATAAAAATAATTTAATATCACAAAAATTGTCACTAAGGCAGAATTATTAAGTAGGAACTCTCAGCAGAATCTCATTTTATCTTTCAGGTTTTTTCCCCCACTTTTCCTGTCAATGCCTTTTTTATGTCAGAAATTCTTTCCACCCCCATTGCCCTCATGTTTTCACCACCCTCTTGTTACCAAAACTTTTCTTGCTATGAAACCAACTGAATGATGACATGGGAGGGTCATGGTAGCTCCTCCCTTCCCATGAGTGCCAGCCTGAGAGAAAAGTCAGGAGAGCTGAACACAGCAGGAGAGAAGGAAGTCCAAGGAACTAGAGCAGGAACATTATTTTAGAACCAGGCTGGAAGTGATGCCTGATTCCTGGTGCACACTACTGCAGAGGCCACAGTGCGCTTGCTGGGCATCCTCAGGGACCATATTGGAAAGAAACTAGTAAAGTAAATTATACTAATGTGTGATTGAGTTATAATAACTATATCTTTTACACCTCCAAAGGTTAGATAGACTTCAAAGGGGACAAAGCAGTTGGGGTTAAAGTTCGAGAAATTCAAAGAACACCTTTTGGTTTTCCTGAGTGGAAAGTGTTATATTTCAACACTCCTGGCTCCTTGCCTCCACTCTACTCCTCTCCATAGGAACAGAATATGGTATCTGGTGAGTTGGTCATGGGCATTATTCCAGTCTTTTCAACTAGGTAGAATAAGTTCTAGATATCTTCTGTAAAATATAGTACCTGTAGTTAACAGGATGTTATAGTGCACTTAAAAAATTGTTAAAAGGGTAGATCTCATATTAAGTGTTCTTACCACAAACACATACACAGGCATACACACACACACACACACACACACACACACACTGGGACTTTTGGAGGCGATGGTATATGCATATGTTCAAACTTATTAATGGTATACATTAAACATATATTTTTTGGTATATCAATTATACCTCAATAAAGCTGTTAAAAAAGAATAATGAAATAATCATGTGAAAAGTAAAGAAAAATATTACCTATTGAGGACTGAAAATTAACAAATTAAGAGACATGTCCCAAGAGCTAATTCTTTGAACACATCAGTAAAACAGACTGATAGTGTTCATTAGTAAGAGAGAGAGAAAAAGAGGTAGAGAATGAGGGTATAAGAGATTGGCTTTGGAATTAAAATATTGGAAAAGATATTACAGCATTCATCATAAAATACAGACTCTCAGGAAATTAATATAAAATTTTTAAGTAAAAATAATGTAAGAAGCTTTATCACATGATACATCAAATTTAAATAATAAATAAAGCAAATGTATAAAATAATTTATTATATTAGTGAGAAAACTGAGTTTAAGTATTAGTGATATTGAGAATATCAAAAAATAGAATGGTAGGTTCTCGAATGACATTTTATTCCTAAATAAATTTAAAATGGGTTAAATATTTAAATAAAGAACCATAAATGTATCAGAATGAGAAATGACTTTTAAATACTTATTTCGAGGTAAAAAATACGGAACGTTTGATATTTTAGACTACATAAAAATTGAAAATATTTGTAAAGCAAAAACTATCAGAAACCAGGCCAGGCGCAGTGGCTCACACCTGTAATCTCAGAACTCTAGGAGGCCGAGGTGGGCAGATCACTTGAGGTCAGGAGTTCGAGACCAGCCTGGCCAACATGGTGAAACCCTGTCTCTCCTAAAAATACAAAAATCAGCTGGGTGTGATGGTGCGTGCCTATAGTCTCAGCTACTTGGCAAGCTGAGCCAGAAGAATCGCTTGAACCTGGGAGGCAGAGGTTGCAGTGAGCTGAGATCATGCCACTGCACTCCAGCCTGGGCAACAGAGCAATACAAAAAATTGAGGGCAATAAGTGTCAAAATAGGTGATGGACCAGATAGTTGATCTATTACTTTAGGAAGTAAAATATATTTTCTCCATACAAGTAAATGTGTATCCAAGACCCACTTTCTTGTCAGCTCCTATATTACCAGACTAGGGAAACAAAAGGTATTTTGAATATTAGGAAGTTGGACCTTGCTTCTCCCCTAAAGCCAAAGAAGAAAGGTCTGAGAGAATCAATTGAAGAAATTGGCATCTTAATCCTTAGTTGAAGGTCTTCTTATGAAGCAAACTGAATGATCTGCACACCAGAGTATTTAAGCAGGAAAGGAAATGAGAAGTTGAGAGAGAAAGTTGGATGGAAGAAGGGACAGAGCATTGGTAAATTTGTTGTGGAGAAAGTAGACATTATAGAAAGTAGCAAGGCTTGAAATATTGTGTTTGTCTCAAATCGTGAAAGCAGGTTACCAGGCAAGGGGAATCCCAAAACATAAGGCTATACTGACGATCAGAAGGAGAAACTGAAGTGTGTTTGAAAAAGTTAGCAGGAAGGAGGTCTCCTGTATTAGTCCATTCTACACTGTTATAAAGAACTTCACTCAGACTGGGTAATTTATAAAGTAAAGAGGTTTAATTGACTTACAGTTCCACATGGCTGGGGAGGCCTCAGGAAACTTACAATCATAGTGGAGGGGAAAACAGGCACGTACTTCTCATAGCAGCAGGAGAGAGAGAAGTGCAAGCAGAGGAAATGCCAGATGCTTATAAAACCATCAGATCTACTGAGAACTCACTATCATGAGAACATCATGGGGCAAACCGCCCCCATGTTCCAATTGCCTCACACAAGGTCCATCCCTAGACATGTGGGGATTATGGGTATTACAATTTGAGATGACATTTGGGTGGGGACACAGAGCCAAACCATATAATCTCCCATGTCTAGGAGCTGAACACCGAGGAGATATCCTATTGGGATCACATGAGCACCCCAAGAGAAGCAACGTATGGAAGCCTGCCACACAAGAGAAGCAATAGCTAGCCAATGTTAGCCAAGAGATAACCTAACCAGAACATCTTTCTCTCTCTTTCTGGCTTCCATTCTATAAGATAAAAAAGAGAGGCATGGAGAAAATAAATTTGGAATAGATATATTCGGAGCAGACTTGGTTTTATCCCTACTTCAAGTTCCATAAGAGAAGAACTAGCTAGTACTAAGATAAGAGGAAATATGCAATAAATTGGATATGCAGTTGTACTTTTAAAAACTGGACTTGAATTGACTGGACTTTAAAAAAAAAACTGAAAATAATGAGGAAGTTGAGGAACTAGTCAAGATGTCCCTAAGGAATGGAAAAGGGAAATCTGAGAGAGCATAGAAAAAGATAGTTTGATCCTACAAACTTCAGACTGTTCAATAAGCCTGTTACATGTACCATGGTTCCTAAAATAGTCCATTCCTCTTCACATAGAAATTTCATTTTTGGAATTTATCTGTGGTGACACAAAGAATCGTATTGTCAAATCTGACTCTAGAAATCATAGATTTTACCCAATATGAAACTTCACCAATGATTTAAAGAACACAGGTGAAGAATTCTTTCCTTGATGTGATCTGAAACCTTAAGATGCAGCTTCCAATAAAAAAGAACTTTTTTCCTACCACAATAAGACATCATTTGGCTCCAGGTTAATAGATGAAGCAGTGGAGCAATGTACATATTGCTCACACAGAAGCCATTTGGGCTACCTCACATAGTTACATGTTGTCCATGACCTTCCTCAGCTAGCCAGCCACCATAAATCTATAAATACCAGTTGCATTTACAATAAGCAACGTCAACACAATATTTTTACCCATGAAAAATCTTCATAGATAAGAAATTACCATTATCCTTCTGCTAGTAAAAAAATAATTATTGGGTTTACTGGTAATTCGTATGTTTACCAAGAGGTGGTTTGCATGTTTGACAGTAGAATTAATACAGTCATTCTTTCTTCCTGGACATCCCTGAGAGAGAGAATAGGGTACAGAACTACTGCAAACCCTTTTCTTCCTAAACCATAGTAAAATAATTGGGTAAAATTGCACCTATTTAGGTATAAGAATGTTTTATTCAAGTAATTATAAATAACCCAAATAAGTAAGAAATGAAATTTCTTCAAATAAATTGTTCATACATTCATATGACACAATATTCTATAGTCACTATGAATGATAACATGTAGAGATATATTTTTGGACATAAAATTATGGCTATGAATGAGAGTTTAGTGAAAAGGTATGTTACAATACAATATACACAGCATAATACAGGATGATATGAGTTTATTAGCACTCAAACACGCATATAGGAAAAAGACTACAATGCTTCAGAAAATATATTAACAAAGTTTACATATAACATTCATCCAGTCAAATAGATTTGATTCTAAACTTTAGCTCCTTATAGTTTTATAGATACATAAAGACACATCAAACCCAAAATAGTCTACCCCCCTTATGTATATATGACCTAAAGAAATTTTCTTAACCTTACAACTTTTTGCAAAAATATCTGAAAATCATTATAACCCTCCTGCCTTGCCCAGGCTTTGTTATATATGGCTCCTCTCTTTTCCAACATTTCCCTATTCATACATATATAATAGCACATATCATATGTATGTTTATTATTTTGCTTGTCTCTTCTACTAAGCTGGAAATTCTCTTAGGCAGGAGCTACCTCTATCATCTTGATAATCTATCACAACACATGACATACACAATCTATTATAAACAAAATTTTTTTTCCAGTCTGGAAAGGAAGAAGAAAGAAGATAAAGAGAGAGAGAGAACTACAGGACATTATACTGTGTATTATGGGATGCAGTACTTATCTGCAGTCTTAAAAATTTAGGTTGGAAAAATAAGACACGGCTATAATTTGATTTCCAAATTATGGGACAGAGTTCCTACAGGGTCAGAGTAACTGTTAACCAGACTCTTCTTTTTCTTTCCCCTTCTTTTCTTGCTCCTGACCCAGTCACTACAGGGGAGGAGGACTACACCCATTACATGTTTGTTCTCTAAGGACAGAAACCCAACTAAGAGTAGTTTAAACCAACAGAGGTTTATTATTCACACATTACAGGAAGTCTGAAGGTTAACAGCGACTGGCATTTATTCCTTTTTTCAACATCAACAAGAAACCAAAATCTTTCTATTTTTATGCTGTTCTGACCTTAGCCCATTGGTTTGGGGCCTTACAGTTGCATGATAACTGCTGAACTTTGAATACTATAGCTACAATTCAGGGAGGAAGAGGTAAAAGGAACAGAGGTAAAGGGGTATTCTAGGTGAATAGATTACATTTTATCAAGAATTTAAAAGCATTCTGGGAACTTCTACCCAGCTGACAGACATTAATAATTCACTGGACAGAAGAAGGGTCATAAAACCATAGCTGGGTGGAAAGAAGCTAGAAGGAAGAGCATTGTATTGGCCAGAAAACATGGCAGCTACAGTTTTTTAAGTTGGTTAGTTATTGCCTGGAACATTTCATGGACTATAAATATTGGTGGGCTGTGGTATCACGCTTTAAAAGTTACAAACACATATTAAGCTTCTTCTCTTGAAATCAGTGATTCTTACTTCCATGTAATAAGCAGACTTGGCCAGGACAGGTTTCCTCTATTTGTGCCCAACCATGCCTCTCTCTTCTCTACCTCCTTTATTTCATGTAGTTCTGTGAGTAAGCTAGCTTAAGACCTGCCCCTTGACAAGCCATACAAGTTGCCCCATCTTTACCTTGTTTCTTACATGTTGCTAGCCAAAGAAAACCAATTTTTAAGATTCCATTAAGGAGGATGAGGAATGCTAGGAGATCCACTTAAACTTGAGCACAACTCTCTTTGTTCTTCCAACCTTTAGCAACATTTTCACTGGCGATAAGAGGTAAAATATCACTCATAAAGAAAGTGGTATTTCCATTTTCTTTTTTATGATTTTCAGGAATCCTGTGAGCAGCAAGGAAAAACTGGCAAGTTTCAACAATTTTCATATGTTCTCTTTATAATATCAGCAATTTCCTTCGCACCCCAATTTCTAACAGACCCCTGATAGGCATGCAGCAATTAGACCCATGAATGCGCAGGCATGTTTGAATATTCTCAACTAACAGACAGTAAATATTCAACTATTTACAACACAAGCTATTTAAAGTATGTTGATGCTATAAATAGGTTCTTGTATGCAAAAAAAAAAAAGTTTATAACATTGCCCTAAAATGGAGCAAAGCAGATTTTTTTAAAAATCAAAGAAATAAGTATGCTGTCTTGGCCAGATTTTCTAAAATGTTAGAGAGAATTAGGTGTTACATAAGAACAAAGAAACAACCATGAAAACCAAATTATACTGGTGGGGTAAAAAGAAAATACACATCTGAGGAAACAGATGTAGCAATATATAGAAACATTCAAACTTAGATTCTTGAGAGTAATATATAAAATATGTAAGATACATGCATATAAATGATATGTTATATCAGAAAGAAAGACAAAACCTACAAAAGTTTAGGCTTTTGAAATTGTTATATGATAATAATATTTTTATATTATGACAAATCAAATAATTTTTATTTTATATTCTACTACAAAACAGAAGGTGTTTTCTGTTGATGTTGGTGAATGGCCTACTGTTAATAAATGTCAGGAAGGAAATTAGTGTCATCTCCTATTTCATTGCCTTTTTTATCTTCAAGGAAAACATTTGTTGGAATGGGAAGTATAAGGAGAACAATGATCAGAGGAAATTAAAACTGGGATATGTGGCCCTATCAGAAGAGGACACTATAGGCTTTTATTAGTGGCTTCCAAACGCTAGCCTGCAGACTGACTACAGAAGAAGGCTGAAAATGGGTACAGATGCTCAAAGAGGAAGAAACATTGTTTAAAAATCCAGAGGAAAGATTTTTGTTTGCCTAGGTCAAAGGACAGCAAGAAGGCCACTGGAACTAGAAATATAAGCCGGTATAAGCCGGTGTGAGAGAAACAAAAAATGCAGGTGGAAAGGTAGACAGGGAGCAGCTCATGCAGGAACAAACATGGTTTATAATAAGGACACTTTTTTTATTCTCAGTGCATTGAGAAGCCAATGAAGAATTATGAGCAAAACATGTGTTTTAATATTAACAAAGTTTAAAAAACTTTTATTATTGGGGAAAAGAAGATGAACAAAATTTATTGTCTAATCCAATAAATTAATGTCAGCTTAACATTAATTTGCTAAGATGGCAGCAGTGAAGATAGTGAAAGCTTGACAGCCTAGATATATTTTATTAGTGTAACCAAAAGAATTTAGGATAAATAGGATATGGAGGGTGAAGAAAAGAAAGAACTCAAGGAATATTCCTAGACATCTGGCATAGCACTTAGGTAACTGGTAGTGCCATTTTCTGAAATGAGAAAATCTGAGAAATGAGTATGTTTGGCGGGGGAGGGTGGGGAAAGTGAGAAGACAGAATTCTATTTTGGATGTATTTTCAAAGACAGAATTCTATTTAGGACATATTAAATTTGATATGCCTGTTAGACAACAAAGCAGAGATGTCAAGTAGACAATGAGGCATACACGTCCAAAGTGCAGGGAGAGTTTCAGGCTGGAGCTGAAAATTGGGAAGGTCATTACAAAGGATATACTTTAGAGCCATGGGACCAGAGGAGATAATCTCAGGGAGGGGTTCAGGTGAGAACTTCAAGAAGGTTGGGGAACGAACCTTGGGCGCTCCAACATGTATAGATTAGGTGAGCAAAGGAAAATAACAGAAACTGCCAGAAAAATGGGAGCACTGGAAATCATACAAGGTAGGTATTCCAAGAGCAGGAGGGAGTAATCAATTGTATTAAGTACTTTGAACTCATGAAATAAAATGAGAAATGAGAATTAATCATTGGACTTAAAAGATAAATGACCTTGTCAAGGGTATTTTAGTGGAGCGTAGAGGTGAAAGCTGATTCAAATGAAGGGACAAATAGAAAATGAGGAATGGAAAACTGTTTTGAAAAAAATCACAGTAAAAGAAAGTAGAAAAAAAAGGTAATACAGGCAAGGGCATAGGGGCAAAAAGAAGTGAGTATTTTTTTCTTTATTAATGAGTGCTTTTGTAGTATTTTGGATGCAAATAAAAATGCTTCAGTAGCAAGAAAAATATTCATTAACCTATACTGCAGATTTTAGTTTCCAAAAGTGACTGTAATATTTCCTATCCCATGTGTTTTTCTACAAGGGGACCTTTACACTTTTCTCATCAAGAAAGGTGGTTGATGTTCCTTCCCCTCAAATCTGGCAGTTTTTGACTAGCTTATAATCAGCAGAATAGTTGCTCTGTGAAGCATCTTTCTGTTCTGTGGCTAGGACAGAAAAGGAAATGAAACTTACTCCTGGATCACTGGAACACTCCCACTGAACCCTTAAATTGCTTCGTAAGCATTCTGACTGCCCTGAAACTCTGTGCTGTGAGGAAGCCCCAAGCAACCAATGCAGAGATGCTACAGAGAGAAGTTTTGAGATTCTGTTTAGTGAGATAAACACTAGCCATTCCCCAACTGCTCCTGACTTGCTCCTCCATTGGTTCTAGCCCAACAACGATCTGAATACATCACATAAGGGATCCTGGGCCAGAGAACACCTGATCCAATGACCCATACTAGATAAGAAAATGCTTGTTTTAAGATACAAGTTTTAGGATGATTTGTTAAACAGCAATAATACTTAATGAAAGGGGAAAATTGCAGAATAATTTTGCTGAGTAAATCAGAAGGACTGAAATTCAATGCATAAATATAGAGTTTATCCATGGTAAAAAGTAGATAAGCAACAAATATATGTCCAGATGTGTAGAGCTGGCAGATTTCATGGTAAATGATGAGGTATTTGTCTTCTGGCTGCTTCTATATTCTCAAAGCTGTAAGAAAAGAGTCATTAACGCAGAGTAAAAAGATGAAAGAGATGTGAAAATAGGAAAGAGGAGAAGATGTGAAATAATGTTTTGAAAGAGTAAGAGGGTGACCTGATTAGAGAAATGGAGTAGCATAGCCAGGCAGTCTTGAGGAAACACAGGAGGTTTGTGATTATGATTTTTAAATGAACCAGTCAGTACATTTGTGTGTTTCCCTCTTGCTGTGTTTGGCTGAGAAGTTGCAAGTATGGCTAAAGAAGGGCTTACCTAGCGTTGGTGTTTTACTTTATCAGGCAATATGGAGAACAAGAGAGGCAAGGGAGCTGAAATGAATTCAAGGAACTGTCACGGCAAAACAAGGCAATGTAATCTGGATAAGAAGAGAAAATTTTCAGGGTTATCCTGCACGGTTAAAAAGGTGGCATAGAGTTTAAAAATGTGTAACATATTATGAAATAGGCAAGCTAGAAGTATTTGATGGTCAGAGAGTGGAATTCCTGAAATTGAGGTTTTGTGGAAATTGGTAATGACGACGTTCAGGGAATGACATAGGGATGCATGGTTGAGGATATGAGGAGCGCATAATAATTGGGGTTAAAGGCAGTCAAGCAATTGAGGGCCCATGATTTTAGACAAGGGGTCTCAATGACTGTTTAAGATACTAAGAAAAATAACATGCATAGTGAAATCAATCGCTAAATCTCCAGGGAATGGCAAGATATAACTGGGAGTTTGCAATATGAATATCCAAGAAGCACAGAGGGAGCTGTTGTCATGTTCCTCAAATAATCTAAGGGTTTCGACAAAAAGCAGGACAGATGGTAGTCTGGGAAAAACAATGAGAAACACGGAGGACATCTAGTCCACCTCTGATACCCATGGTACATGAAATATAGAAGAAAAACCTGTCACAATTCAAAGAGCTATATCTAAAAGGTACCTGAGCTTATTTTAGAGCAAAAGGTGATTACATATTAAGAGAAAAAGATACAGGAGATTTTGTAGACAATACAGTAAAGGGTGTGGGCAAATAGGGAAGGGAGAAAAATTGATTCCGATTAAGGAACACACAGCCATGTGGAGCTGTAACCATGGTGGATGCCCCAGGAGGCTTGAACCTGAGTTTGTGATCAAGGTAAGACATAATGAAATCAGTCCTGATGGTTTCTCGCAGAATATAGAGAGTCAACTTGATTTATAGTCTCTTTCTTATGATTTGTCTCTTAAACATTGTATAATGTTAAGAAGAGAAGAGGTAGGACAGGTGATGAGGATAGTGAGTGACAGTCTTACCAAGTGCATATGGATTTGCGGGGCTTTCCCAAAATCTTACTCTGGTCATTGTCAATGATGTGAAGACACGATCTTTCCAGAATCACAAAGACTTCCTTGGGATTGCATTAAATCGTATTGCAAGTTCTATTGTGACAATATGAGGAACAATCTTACCAGGGCCAAATGGAGCCTTGGGCCTAAAAGGAGTTACACATAAGAGAGTCAAGACCATGGGCAGAAAATATAAGCCTTGTATAGAAAAGTTATTTCTGTTTCTGAAGAATGACAAAATAAGTAAGGAATGAACAGTTAAAGATGTCTAGAAATTTTAATGTTAAGATGTGAAAATTCTGAGACTCAGACAACCTTAGAAAAGTACTGATTAATAATGCCTATCACAATGTAGGAAACGAATATAAATTTGATGGATTAAATAATTGTTTGGAATTGCTGTGCTGTATGCAATGGAAAGATAAAGGAAAGGTATGTATGTATTGCTAAGTATCCTGGAGAGTTAGGCATGAAAGTGTAGATGGCAGGGATTATGTCTTCTCTGATCCTCCTGATGTACCCACCCAAGGCCATAGCATGAAAGTTCCTAAAATTTTATATTAGAAAAGGAAAATGTAGTAATTAACATTCTATCTTTATACCTTTAATGGGACTATAAATGTGATATTGCTTTCCAGCTCCTGGCTTCATCCAAGTTGGAACCCATTTACTATATATTTTTACTCAAGATATGTTATTTGATAGTCTAGAATATGTGCTCCCTGAGGTCAGGAAAGATATCTTATTCACCTTTGTATCCCCAGCTAGTATTGCAGCATCTGATATCTAATATACACACAGAGATATTGACTAGAAATGCAACTACACATACGTATTTGTGACACCTTCTAGAGGAATAATGCATGTTTATAATTTGATAAAACTAGACTATTAAAAACTTTGCCATTTTTATATTGTCAAGATTCTAGTACTTTTCTACTTGTTATACATATGTGTATACTCTCTTTATATATATATATTTTTTTTTTTAATGAAAAAACATCTCATTTAGCTGCCAACCTAAGACCAGTGGTAGTAATTACAGCTTGCATGCTCACCCACTGTAATGGCAAAAAACTTATGTGAAGGAAAAATGGTATTGCTGGTGTTCTTAAAAAATAAAAACCTATTGTATTGCAAGATTTTAATGCCCAGGTGTTACCTAATGTGCTGTAAATACGTATAGCAGACAATTTCAGAAGAAGTTATTTCATTTCCATGGTAACATCAGGGCCACAATGACGGGTGCTGGTTAAAAATGGATTCTTTTCATTAAAATCACACAACAGGAGGGGGCAATTAACCGACCGAAGGGAAGGCCTAATGAATTTAACAAAAATACAATAAAGCTGTCCCTCTATTTTTACTGTAAACATTTAGGAAGCAAGACTACAAATAAAATGCTTGATAGATTCCAGCCTATTTCAAGAGACAATTCTACAATTATTTGATTTCAAATGTTATATAAAATATTTCATGATTTCCTGACCAGACTGAATAGGAAAAGAAAGAACAGACAAACCTAAAAAGGTTTGTTTTGATTGTTGAAATCACTTAAACTCCATCTAGTATACAAAATTGTGAATCTTAATCACTGTTCAGTAGAAGAAAACTAGGAAAGTCAAAAAGGCTAATTAAAATTTACATAAGTCCAATATAAGATTAATAAGTAAAACCACAAAACATATATTTTCTCCACTCAACTGGGGCTGCTACTGGTCAAGATTGAAAGAATTCTTTTTAAAGTCATGCATTTATTTGCCTGATACTCTGCCACTGTCTGGCACCAAAGAATATAATTCAAAGTGAAACTTGTGTCAGTCATTCAGAGGTTTTGACTACACAAGGCTAAACATCTGCATATTTGGATGAACGCCTGGCTTTCTAATTCACTAACTGAGAGGAGATGCACTATTAGCTGTTATCCTAGGCATCAAGAAGGTTAATTCATTATGCATATCAGATATCAGTGTACTTGTTTGGGATACATTTATCTTATCATCTAAGATTATGTTGATTTTATTTAGATCATATCCAAATAAAGGATAATTAAACTGCTATGTGATGGGAAATAATCCGCTGTTAAAGAATTCTGCAAATATAAAATTAACTGCCAGGATGACCTTCAGGGTACAGGGGAAAAGAGTGCAGGAGCAAGAACATGAGGCCCGTATCAATCCTCTCTTAGTAAATCGCACTGTGAGTTCTGTCAAGTCATTTAAAACAGGGGTCCTCAAACCCTGGGCCATGGACTGCTACTGATGAGTGGACTGTTAGAAACTGGGCCCCACAGCAGGAAGATGAGCTGCAGACAAGCAAGTGATGCTTCATCTGTATTTACAACCACTCCCCATCACTCACATTTACCACCTGATCTCCACCTCCTATCAAAATGGGGGTAGGGAATTAGATTCTCATAGGAGTGCAAACTCTATTATGAACTCCGTATGTGAGGGATTTAGGTTGCATGCTCCTTATGAGAATCTAATACCTGATGATCTGTCACTGTCTCTCATCACCCCCAGATGGGACTGTCTAGTTGCAGGAAATCAAGCTCAGGGCTCCCACTGATTCTACATTATGTTGAGTTGTATAATTATTTCATTATATATTATAATATAATAATAATAGAAATAAAGCACACAATAAATGTAATGTGTTTGAATCATCGCAACCTGCCATCCGTGGAAAAACTGTCTTCCATGAAACTGGTCCCTGTGCCAAAAATGTTGGGGACTGCTGATTTAAAGCATCTGTTTCCTCATCTACAAAATAGAATTTAAAATTCTTGATTTACATATTTCCACATATAGTTATAAGATTCATGATTAATTAGTGTTTAAGAGTTAAAGCTCTGAAATTAAGTATGCCTGATTTGAATCCTAATTATCACTAACATTGTAAATTTAGGCATGCTTCAGTTTCCTCACCTGCAAATTGCTACAAAGTCTCTAAGTATTAAGTGAATATACACCCTGAATGCTTAGCACAGTGCCTGGCACTCTGTAAGCAACCAAGAAACATGTGTTTTGGAAAATCAAAGAAACATGTTCCAAGTAACTTGGAAAATGTAGAGAGCCATAGATTGTATAATTTCTTACATTTGAGATGCCAGAATGTATAAGTCATACCGTATTTTCTAAGCTCTGAGTTAAAATGAACAAAAACTCATTAACACTGGCATAAACAAAAGGTATATTTATATTCTTTTTTTCTTTATCTGTATGTTCCTTTCTTTTCTTTAATTATTTTAATACCTGTCCAGAGATAACCTAGAAATCCCCAGAAATCAACCCAGACTTCTACACCAAACGGATCAAACTGGAGGCCAAATTTAACCTGGAAATATGCTTCCTGTATTTCAAAGTGCTTAAAAAATATTACCCCAAAATAGAAAAATTGGAGTTTTCAAATAAAATTGTTCCGTGGCTTCACTTTAAAAAATTAGATAATCTGGGAGCCTTCAGTGCATGTACTCACATGCACGAAGCTGCTGAAATATAAGAGCAAATTCCCTTAATAGAGATTCACAAACTCTTCAGTTCTCATAGTCCTCACTTCTTCTGATTTCTCTGATACCAGGACTCAGTCCAGTCACTGCTTATCATCGTATGTACCCAATTATTTTCCTTATAGCAAAGAAACAGTTCCCTGTACTCATGTCTCTATCTAAAGCTGGAATAAGAAAGATCTTTAGGTTACAAGTTTCTAAAAAAACAAAAGGGTTGACAAATATTTTTGTGAATCTTAAGACTGTTGAGACCCATTTCTTAATCTTTTTATTGAAGTATAACACACATACAGAGGAGGACATAAATCACAAGTTCAATGATTATTATTTATTATCATAAATTAAACCTGTGTATGTGTAACCAGCACCCAGATCAAGAAACAGAACATTATCAGCACCCCAGAAGCCTGCTTTTTTGCCTCCTTCCATTCACTATTCCCCTATTCCCACAAGGGAACTGCTATCCTAATTTCTAATGCCATAGGTTTGTTTTGTCTGTTTGAACTTTACGAAAATAGAATCACACAAAAGGTACTCTTGCATGTCTGACTCGTTTTGCTTAATATCTTGTTCATGAGATTCATTCATGTGGTTATAAGTAGTTATAATTTTATTGATGCATTTATAAGGTACAAACAAAGCTTGTCTATGACCCCTTTAACTTATGTGACCTGCTGGTCCCATTAGCCATGGACACCCTAATCTAGACGTACATTTTTCTTTAAGAAGTATCCCTCCTGCAATTCTCCTGATACCTCAAAATCCCTTGGCCTTTCTACAACAATTTAACTCCCTGCCCCATGATTTAAATTTTCAAAGGGCCCTCCTTGCTCAAGCAGAGATAAAGTTATGCAGTCACCTACTGACTTAATCCTCTTTCCCATCACTAAACTCTTTCCCCTACAAGTTCCCCCTTCTTTTCAAATAAGCCTGAAATATCTTTAATTGCCAAAAAGGGAAGTGATTTTTTTGTTCCTGCTTTCTGTGTTGCTATTTTGTCTGTTCTTGAAGAAGAGGAAGTGGTGTTCAAATATCACAGCTTCTTTGTACAACAGCCTAGAATCAATGCTTTGTAAGTAAAAGTAACTTTTTTGTGTGTATTTTGAATGATAAAATATGTTGCACCTGACATGTAGCCATCGTCAGTTACTGATATCACATCATTAATTACCCAAGATTTTTCAGAAGAAGAATAAGGCTAGTGATTCCCAACCACAAAATTATAATCTGTCCAGACATTTAATAGCTAATAACAAATCTTTTGCTTAACACACCCACACATGGTATATGAGTTATTTTTTAATGCTCCTTTGGAAAAATTAAGATATCATGATTCAAAATGTTATTTGGGCAACAAAGAAAAAATGATTGCATTTACCAACAACCAAGAATAATTTCACTGGGAATTCTCTACTTCATATTTTCTCCTGAGATTTTTAATAGGCTTTTAAAGCAGATTCTGAGCTGGGAACTAATCCAAGAAATAAAGAAAGCCAAGGGGAAAAAGTAATAATAATAGACAGTTGTACTTGATTGTTTCCATGGTCAGGGCCTCCTCCTGAGTGACAGATAATTCATCTTCTGTCAGTTTCCATTGCCTAGAGATCATTCTAAGTATTGTTACCAGCAAAACCTCCACAAAATGAAGGATTTTCAAACAGGAAACCAGATGTGATGGGGTCAGGCCCTGCATGTGATGGGGATATTTGGGTTAATGATGATTGATGCCATATCACATTTCATAAAGTACACACTTGCCAAATCAGGTATTTTTCCCGTCACATAGGAGCAGTTGCTAAGTTCCTTTATGGTAAAGCACCAAGGTCAAAGAGGAAGGAGTGAACACAAAAGAAAGGTGGCATAATAAAACAAAGATAATCACATTGCATATTGTATAAGATTTGCATGATAATCTGTCCTAAATGTCTGTTATTTATCTGGGAAATCTAAAACATTTCAATTTTTTCTGTACCTACAACATACACAATGTTTTTGTTTCTTGTTTGTTTGTTTGTTTGGGGTCTACTTTTAACTTTGTTTCTCTAAATTAATATATTAATTACATTAACTGTGTACTTACTGTAATTACTTTATCAAAATCAATGATTGAAGTGGTGAACTCTTAACTTTTTCATCACATACGTCATGATTTGGGGAAAAAAAGTCACTCAAAATACAAATGTATTATCAAACAACACTGCCTTCTATTTGACAGTACATGTAAAGGTAGTGATTTAATTACCAATCTTGTTTTAGTAACAAGTAGGCTTTCTTTGTGTGATATTTTAATATGGGCATATATTTAGATTCTCTAAGAGGACAATTTTCAAACATGCTCAAGGGAAAAAGAGCCCTCACTATTTAATCTTAGAAATAAATCTTTGCAAAACCATTATGCTGTTGTTTTAGAGCTTGATGTTTTCAAAGGAAGGATGATAAATGTTACAACTATCCTAAAATAGCTCTAGAAAGCTTAATAGTTATTATTATGTTGATGTATTTACAAGGACCTTAAAGCATTCATGGTTTTCTACAGCTATTGGTATATTATCAATTTTTTCAAACTAGGAATAATATTTCACAGAGGCTTATAGTCAGAGCTGGTGTAGAAGCTTATATGGTTGATTTTACAATTCCTTTCCTATAATTAAGACGTATCTGGTGGAAATTGGAAGCAAATAGTTCTGAAAGTCTAGGTGCTAAATAAAAAGCAGAACCATATTGTCAATGGTAGACTGGGAATTATTGATCTAATAAATTATAAAGGTGTAATGGCTAATTTTATGCATCAACTTGACTGAGCCATGAGAGGCCCAGATATTTGGCTAAATATTAGTTCTGGGTGTCTCTATGAGGGTGTTTCTAGATGAGATTAGCATTTTAATCAGTAGACTGAGTAAAGCAGATTTCTCTCTTCAATGTGGATTGGCATAATCTAATCTTTTGAGGGCCTGAGTAAAACAAAGATAGCCAAAGGGAGAATTTGCTCTTTTTCTCTCTGCCTGACTGTTGAACTGGGATACTGGTCTTTTTCCCTTGGACTGGGATGTGCACCATTGGCTCTCCTCATTCTCAGGACTTTAGGCTCAGCTGGAACTATACCATTAGTTCTCATGGTTTGGGCGTCTTCAGACTTGGATTGGAAATATACCACCAGCTCTCCTGGGTCTCCAACTTGCCAAATGAAGCACATGGGACTTCTCAGCCTCATAATCATGTGAGTCAATTTCTTATAATCTCTCTCTCTTTCTTCCTCTCTTCCTTTCTCTCTCATTTTTCTCTCTTCAATATTTTTTGTTTGTGTTTCTCTGGAGAACCCTAACTAATCAGATTTTAGAACTAAGAAGTGAGATGCTGTTGTAACAAATACCAAAACATGTGACAAAGGCTTTGGAAGTAGGTAATGGATAGAGGCTAAAAGCATTTTGAGGTGCATGCTAGAAATATGAGCATTAAGGGCAACTCTGGTGAGGGTTCAGATGGAAATGAGGAACATGTTATTGGAGACTGAAGGAAAGGAGATCCATGCTATAAAGTGGCAAAATACTTGGCTGAATTTTATTCTAGTGTTCTGTGGAAGGTAGAACTCATGAGAGATGAAACAGAATATTTAGCTGAGGAGATTTCTAAGTAAAGTGTTGAAAAAGTGGCGTTGTTCCTCCTGACTGATTTTGGTAAAATGCAAGACAAGAAGAATAAATTAAAGAAGGTTAAGTAAAGAGGAACCAGAGCTTAAAGATTTGACAAATTCTCAGCCTGTCCCTATTGCAAAAGTTGAGAAACCAGGTGTTTAGCAGGAGAATACCAAGGGTGTTGCTCACCAACCATTTGATAGGGAGATTAGCATGGGTGTGAACCACATACCCAATCAGCCATCTCAATAACACAAGCCAGAAATAGAGATGAGATTATACCATCAGAAACACTGCCAGCTGGAATTGAAAAAAATAAAGAAATAAGCAGAATAAGGTCTAGTGTTCTGTAGCACTCTGGAGTGACTATAATTAACAATGATATAATGTATGTTTTTAAATAGCTAGAAGAGCAGATTTTGAATATTCCCAACACAAATAATTGATCAATATTTTAAGTGATGGATATGCCAATTACCCTGATTTGATCATTACACATTGTATACATGCACAGAAATATCACACTATACCCCATACATATGTATCATTATTAAGGGTCAATTAAAAATAATAAAAGAAAATAGAGAAAATAAGACAGAACAACAAAGGCAGACCGTGAACATGTGTTAAAGGAAAGAAGGAGCCCGGAAGTGATTTACAGATTATCAGGACTACTATTGCTACCACAGGTCCAGAGTGCCTGGGGTAGGGGGAAAAGCTGCTTTCACGTTGCTTCAAAGGGTGGAACTGCCACCCAGCAGACCCACCTGAGGGTGAGGGGGACCGTCTCAGAGAGCCAGACAGACAGCCTTCCACTGAGCTAAAGGGTACTACTGACACTGGAGGCAATACGGCCAACCCAGTGAATCTGGAGGGCAGAGCATGGAACTAAAGAGGATTATTCTTGAGCCTTAAAATGTAATGAACTGAGTAATGGATGGAAGCTGAAAAGGTTTTGAGGTGCATGCTAAAAATATGAGCATTAAGGGCAATTCTGGTGTGGGTTCAGATGGAAATTAGGAACACGTTATTGGAGACTACAGGAAAGGAGATCCAGTTTATAAAGTGGCAAAATACTTGGCTGAATTGTATTCTAGTGTTCTGTGGAAGGTAGAACTCATGAGAGATTAAACAGAATATTTACCTGGATTCTGAACTTCCTTGGGATCTCTCATCTCTTTCTTCTGATTTACTGCTTTTGGAATGGGAATATTAGTTCTGTGCCTATCCCGCGATTGTTTCAGAAACACATAACTTGTCTGTTCTCACAGGTTCACAGCTGGAGATAAATTTTACCTCAGGGTGAATTGTATCTCAAGTCTCACTTATATTGGATTTAGATGACATTTAAATAAGGCTTTGGACTTTAGACTTTAAAATGAATACTAGAATGAGTTAAGAATGTTGGAGCTGTTGGGATGATTTGATTAATGTATTTTACATGCAAGAAGGCAGGAAATTTGGGGGTCCAGGGGCAGAATGTTATGGACTGAATGTTTTTTGTCCTTTCTTAAAATTCATATGTGAAAACGCTAACTCCCAAGGTGATGATATCTGAGGTGGGGTCTTTGGGAAGTAGACTTAAATGAGGTTATGAGGGTAAGGACCCCTAATAGGATTAGTATCCTTATAAGGAGAGTAAAAGAGATCCGTAAGCTGGTCTCCCAGACTTTCTCTTTCTCTCTTTCCCCTTGCTATGTGAGGACATGAGGACAAGGTAGTTGTCTGCAAGCCAGGAAAGAGACCCTCACCAGAAACTGAATCTGTCATCAGCTTGATCTTGGACTTCCCAGCCTCCAACTATGAAAAATAAATGTCTGTTCTTAAGCTATCCAGTCTATGGCATTTTGTTAGATAGCAAACCAATCTCACTAAGACAAAAAGAAAATCCCACACCAAACCTTGTTAACAAGTAGAGGTTATTAGCCATCTGCCTATATAATTAGAGCACATGAGGGGAACTGACTTCGGAAGAGATTCATGAGATCACAAAGATTAAATCACAAAATTTACAAAGCTCTTTGAGGCATCAGCCTTGGGTCCTTTCTTACACTCTTTAAAAGAATAAACATTAAATATTTAACGTATTCAAATCCTTCAAGCGAAGGATTCCAGGTAAATTCCTGAGAGGGATTGCCATGAGGGCAAATAAAATAGATGAGACCACAGAAGATAACTGTTTGAATTCACTTGTGAGTACTGTGTTTAAGGCTCTGCACATCTCTCTTTTGGAGTTCTTATTTTGGGAACAGATTTATTAATAAAAGCAGACATATCTATTTCTGTCTTCATTAAGGGAAGTGCCTAACCAACTAACCTGTTTAATAAAATATAAACAGAACTCATTCCCTGTTTAAGGTAATGACAATCAAATTATATCTTAATTCTATACTGCACAAAGACATTTTGATGACATTTAAAAAATATATCTGCACAGCTAGTACCATAACTAGAAGTACAGAAAACAAAGTCTTTCAAATCTGTTCTCACAAATCTCTGATAGACAGGAATCCAAAGTACAAAAGCAGCAGAGTACTCATAGTCTTCCACCAGAGGCATGGGGGGGAAAAACGAAATTTTACTCTCTCATGGCTCAAGGTGAAACTGCTCAAATCTGAAGGTAACATGAAAAATGGTTGAGGGAAGGGTTAGCAAAGAAGAGTAACCTGAGCATCATTTTCTCCTGAAGCCTTCTCTTTTTCACAATGACATCTCATCCAGAATAAAACTGGCAAACCTAATAGCCACTGATACAAGCCACATTTGCTGAACAAATAATTTTTTTTAATTCTTTCCAATGTATTCTAAGACACCAGCCATTTTAAACAAAGAGGAATTCGCATAACTCTTTAAAATGTAATAGTCTGGTATGTATAGTCTAAATCTAAGTCTAAAACATATATTGCACCATTATACTTGTTTAACATTTCCTAGGAAGAGCACATGACATGCTCGGTGAAAGGAAATCTTTTACTGTTTTCAATAATAAATCCATACGCACATAAAAGGAAGCTACAGATGATGAGCTTCACAATTCAGAGGAACGAGGAACAAGAAGAGGAAGGTATTCTATTTGCATATCTTTTATACTATTCACACAAGCATATCCAAACCTCACAATATTCCAGAGAAATATATATATATATATATACATATACATATATGGAAAGTAAGAACCAGAAAAATCAAATAGCTTGTACATGTTATGCAAATATACAAGCTCCGTATCCAAATTGCAAAATGAGATACCTAAGACAACTCACATCAAAAGCAGCCCCTTAATAAAATCTCACAACAGCTGTTTACCTTGGGTTTTGTTTTTATTATTTATTTATTTACTTTTTGAGACAGAGTCTCACTCTGTCACCCAGGCTGGAGTTCAGTGGCTCCATCATGACTCACTGCAGCCTTAACCTCCCGGGCTCAAGAAATCCTTCTACCTCAGCTTTCCTGGGTAGCGGGGACTACAGGTGTGTGCCTCTCAGCTAATTTTTGTATGATTTTTAGAAAAAGGGTTTCACTATTGTATTAGTCTGTTCTCACACTGCTATGAGGAAATACCTGAGACTGGGTAATTTATAAAGAAAAGAGGTTTAATTGACTCAGTTCCACACGGCTGGAGAGGCTTTGGGAAACTTACAATTATGGCAGAAGGCACCCCTTCACAGGTCAACAGAAGAGAGAAACCAGTGTCAGTGAAGGGGGAAGCCCCTTATGAAACCATCAGATCTCCTGAGAACTAACTCACTATCACAAGAACAGGATAGGGGAAACCACCCCTGTGATTCGATTACCTCCACCTGGTCCCTCCCATGACATGTGTGGATGATGGGAACTACAATTCAAATTGACAGTTGGGTGGGGACACAGCCAAACCATCTCATTCCACCCCTGGTCCCTCCCAAATCTCATCTCCTTACAATTCAAAACACAATCATGACCTTTCCAACAGTCTCCCCAGATCTTAACTCATTACAGCATTAACTCAAAATTCTAAGTCCAAAGTCTCATCTGAGGCAAGACAAGTCACTTCCAGCCATAAGCCTGTAAAATCAAAAGCAAGTTAGTTATTTCCTAGATACAATGGGGATACAGTCATTGGGTAAATACACTTGTTCCAAGTGGGAGAAATAGGCCAAACAAAGGACCTACAGGCCCCATGCGAGCCTGAAATTTAATAGGGCAATCATTAAATCTTAAAGTTCCAAAATGATCTCTTTTGACTCCATGTCTCACATTCAGGTCACACTGATGTAAGAGGTGGGCTCCCACAGCCTTGGGTAGCTCTGCCCCTGTGGCTTTGCCTAGTACAGCCCGGCTCCCAGGTGCTTTCGGGGCTGGTGTTGAATGTCTGCAGCTTTTCCAGGCACACGTGGCAAGCTGTTGGTGGATCTACCATTCCGGGGTCTGGAGGACAGCGGCCCTCTTCTCACGGCTCCACTAGGCAGTGTCCCAGTGGGAACTCTGTGTGGGGGCTCTGACCCCACATTTCCCTTCTGCACTACCCTAGCAGAGGTACTTCATGAGGGTTCTGCTCCTCCAACAAACTTCTGCCTGTACATCCAGGCGTTTTCATACCTCCTCTGAAATCTAGGTGGAAACTTTAATTCTTGACTTCTGTGCAAGTGCAGGCCCAATAACATGTGTAAGCTGCCAAGGCTTGGGGCTCGCATCCTCTGAAGCAATGGCCTGAGCTATATGCTGGCCCTTTTTAGCCACAGCTGGAGCTGAAGCAGCTGGGATGCAGAGCACCAAGTCCCAGGACTGCATAGAGCCAGGGGCCCTGGGCCAGGCCCAGGAAACCACTTTTCCCTCCTAGGTCTCTGAGTCTGTGATGGGAGGGGCTGCAGTGAATGTCTTTGACATGCCCTGGAGACATTTTCTCTATTGTCTTGGTTGTTAATATTGGGCTCCTTGTTACTTATGCAAATTTCTGCAGCCAGCTTGAATTTCTCCCCAGAAAATGGGGTTTTCTTTTTTACGGCATAATCAGTTTCCAAATTTTCCAAACTTTTATGCTCCACTTCCTCTTGAACTATTTGCCGCTTAGAAATTTCTTCCAACAGATACCCTAAATCATCTCTCTCAACTTCAGAGTTCCACAGATCTTTAGGGCAGGGCAAAATGTCGACAGTCTCTTTGCAGAGCAAAACTTACCTTTATTCCAGTTCCCGACAAGTTCCTCATCTCCGTCTGAGACCCCCTCAGCCTGGACTTTATTGTCCATATCACTATCAGCATTTTGATCAAAGCCATTCAACAGGTCTCTACGAAGTTCCAAACTTTTCCACATTTTCCTATCTTCTTCTGAGCCCTCCAAACTGTTCCAACCTTTGCCTATTACCCAGTTCCAAAGTCGCTTCCACATTTTCGGGTATCTTTACAGCAGTGCCTCACTCACACTACCAATTTACCGTATTAGTCCGTTCTCACGCTGCTATGAAGAAATACCCAAGACTGGATAACTTACTAAGAAAAGTTTAATTGACTCACAGTTTTGCATGGCTGGGGAGTCTTCAGGAAACTTACAATCATGGAGGAAGGCACCTCTTCACAGAGTGGCAGGAGAGAGAATTTAGTGCCCAGTGAAGAGGGAGGCCCTTTTAAAACTCACTATCACAAGAATAGGATGGAGGAAACTGCCCCTGTGAGTCAATTATCTACACCTGGTCCCTCCCATGACATGTAGGGATTATGGGAACCACAATTCAAGATGAAATTTGGGTGGGGACACAGCCATACCATATAAGCCATGTTGCCCAGGCTGGTCTCGAACTCCTGGCCTCAAGTGATCTGCTCACCTCAGCCCCACAAAGTACTGATATTACAGACATGAACCACCATGCCCAGCCTGGTTTATTTTTAAAGCTAAAATTTATTTTTATTAAATTAATGCACATACATTGTTAAAAATTAAATCATCCAAAAAGACTCATGATTAAAATGATTAGTTCTTTTCTTCTCTTCCCCATTCTAAGTTTCGCTTTGCTGCTAAGAATGTACATTTTTATTGTCATTGGGTTAAGTTTTTCCTGTGATTCATGAATTTGACCTTATTCATTACCTTTCTACAGAGCTATATGAGGAAGTAACTTTACAACAATGTCCATTACCTCTCACCCTCCACTTTTCCCAAAATGTTAATATTATTAATTCCTCTATTTATAGTTTATAACCTAAATAATTTAACTTTATTACTTATCTTAAATAATATAAATAATTGTTCCTATACCCCAAGGCTATTTTTTCCTCTACCTTTCCCTTGACTTAACTTTTCCTATCTTCTAGATTTTAATTTTGGTCATCTTTACTTTTCATATTTTATATTTATATTTTGACCTCAAGTATTTCCTGTCTAATTCTAGAGTCACAAACTGTGAGCTGCAAACTGTCTAGGGCTCAAAAAAGTAGTGTGAGCTAAAGAAATAAATTCAAAATGTATAAGATGTTTAAATCTATTGAAATAAATATACATTACCTAGAAGGAATGTGTATAGCAAAAAGGCAGAAGAAGAGAACTTTGAGCTTCATGAATAGTTAGGGTTTGCGTAGAGGAGAAACCCAATAAGGGAGAATGAAAAAGAGATTGAAGACAAAGAATGAAAGCCAGGAGAGTGTGATGAAAATTAAGAGGAGCTAGTGTTCTTGATAAAGAGGAAATAGCATATTACATCACTTCTGCAGAGAAGTTGGATAAGAAAAGGATAAAAATTCAGTGTGATAATGTTGATGACTATGACAAGTGGTGTGATGGGCGAGGAAGCAACATTACAATGGCTTAATGAATAATTTGGCAATGAGGGAGCAATGATATCTTCTGTAGAAAATGCCTTCCAAAAAAATTGGATGTGAATGGGAGCAGAGAAATGCAGCAGAAGCTGGAGGGGTGTGGAGTCAAGAAAGTAATTTTTAAGCCAGTGTACCAACGTGTCAGTAGAGAAAACCCAGTGGTGCCCCACAAACTGAACAGATTCTATAAGACAGTGTTGGCCAAGTACATACTGAACAAACATACTGTGGCCAGAGTGGGGCAATAAGATAAATCCATGGGCTGAGGACATCATTTTGGGCTTCAGGTTTCCAGGCTTAGAAAATGATTCTCTGATCCTTATATAACTTTGAGTCATATACTTGGGTGCTGTTAAGTATTACGTGAGTCATTATGGGCTTTGAGAGACTAGAGAACTATAGGTAGGGCCTTTATTTACTCTAATATTTCTGCTACTGATATTTACTGGTGTACAATTTTTAACTATTATTATTAAACTTTTTGCCTGATATTTTTATTTGTAGAATCTCACCATGTTACTGAAACTGTGCTGAGGACTTTATAAATATTAACTCATTTAATTCTCATTACAACCCTATTAAGTGGGTACTATTATGTTTATTTTATGAATTGAGGCACAGAAAATTCTGTTACCAAAGCAGTCTATTTTAAGAGTTCATGATGTCAAACCCTGCATTCAATTTTTCCTCTTTTATAAAAGTGCTTATTTGCAAATGAGAGTTGATATGTGGTCAGGTGGAAAACATTTCACCCAACCTCTGGATGGGTGATTGAAGCCAAGTGAAGAAGATTCCTTTTGTTAGTTAACTTGGGCCTTCTGTTCTGGTATCTCTGACATAGTCTATGAACTGGCAGCATTGGCAATGTGCCTGCCATATCAGTTTTCTTTAAACCTACACTAGATGAAGTGATCTAGTATAAAAGCTCATTTTTATCATTAATAGGTATGATGAACAAAGAACTAATTACTGGTTTGCTTTTTTTCATTTGAGGGGGACAGAGTTTCTATCTGAAACTCTAACTTCTTTGCGCAGACTTCCTCTGAAATCTGAAAAGGAGCATCTGGAAGAATTGCTGCAGTAACATGACTGGAGCTGCCATCTCTAAAATCATCAACTCAACATTCCCACTATGGCTGGTTGTCTCTTGTCCTCACTGCTACTGCACATGTTCTTTGACTTTAAAATATCTTAAGGTCCTTGACCTTTTAAAAATCTTATTCATTGGCTTGGCACGGTGGCTCATGCCTGTAATCCCAGCATTTTGGGAGGCCACGGCAGGCGGATCACTTGAGGTCATGAGTTCGAGACCAGCCTCGCCAACATGGTGAAACCCCATATCTACCAAAAATACAAAAATCAGCCAGGCATGATAGCATGCGCCTGTAGTCCCAGCTACTCAGGAGGCTGAGTCAGGAGAATCACTTGAACCCGGGAGGAGAAGGTTGCAGTGAGCCAAGATCATGCCATTGCACTCCAGCCTGGGCAACAGAGTGAGACTCCATTTGAAAACAAACAAACAAACAAAACAAAAAACATTGTTTATTATCTTATTTCCAACTTTATCTCCTTACCTGTCCATCCTAAATCTTTACCTATTTAATGACCCTCTTGCAGCACCCTCAATTTTTTTACGTTTATGTTTCTAGTTCAAATTCCCAAAACATGATCACTTAAATAAATCCAAATGTTGAATTCTCTCCCTCTCCACTCAGACATCTGAAGACCCAGCTGTGTAAAATATGACAATTATATGGATTGATGGTACTGCAAGCCTTGGACATCACACATGAATCCTTTTAGATAGCTCAGACCAGTTCCCTGTCTCCTTATCTCCTCTCATTAAGACATAAGCTAGACTGTGCCTGCCTCAATTTCAGCCTCATAATACAAAGGGGAGTGAGGTACTTCATCTGTAAGTCCATCTGCTTCCTGTTGCCTCACCTTGATCCCCAGGTCAGGAAAAGGGGGACTGCTCCTCTTTGCAAGGTACTTCCTTCATACATGCTTTACATGCTTCTTTCCCTGCTTCCTCCAGGCTCTTGCTCCAACCATTATTCAATTTTTCTGTATTGGCGAAATTTCCCATTCCATTAGCTCCTTCTCATAAGTGTAGCCAAAATATGCCACATAAGAGACACAAAGAAAATAAATGGAAACTCTTCTACATATCTGTGTTTTTTCTCCTCTGTTACCTTTATTCTACACAGCATATCCACTTTTCCCAAAATATTAATACTTGCTAAAACTTTAGAATATACACTGCATGTCATAACTTTACATATGTTAACTCACTTAATTCCTATAACAACCCTATGAGATAGGCATTTGTATTATCTTCATTTTAGACATGAAAAACTGAGTCACAGCAAGTTTAAGTAAATTGTTCAACATCACTTAGCATCACTTCTTCCCATCCCATTGTCTCTTTGACCTGTTAATTAATTTTTCAGGAATCATCATGGGTGATTACCTGCTTACTTGTATTGCCACCAGATTTTAAAATTTTAAACTGACCACTTCTTTCAGGATGTTTTAAAATATCTTTTTTAATTTCTACTTTAAAAATTTTTTGAACTCTATTTTTATATTTTCTATTTCCATCACAATCCCAACTTGTACTCATTCTCAGTGATTTAAATGATTAAAAAAAGCAAAGTGTAATTGAAGTCAAAGTATATTAAATCTGAATGTATTTTCAATCAGAGTGTATTGAAGTATAAAAAATACACATTTTATCTTTGTTACCAAAAAATTATTTTTAAATATTCAAAATTAACTATTAAAAAGAAGTAGGAATAAAAAATACTTACCATAAAATTTTTAATTTAAAAAATTGTTAAATCTTATTAAACATTTTTATAAAAATATAATTCATCTCTATTTTGCACTTAATGTCTATTTACCAAAGTAAAGCATCACTATCATGCTTCATGAAGCTTACATTGAAACTTAGGTAAATACAAATTTAAGAAAAACATGAACCATTTAATGTTGTAAAACAGATCAAGCTCTGCCACATATTGAGAATGCCTGTTTTTTGTGAGTACCTTAGAAATGCAAATTGGAATATAAAAAGTAACAAAAAATAGATGCTCCACACTACCAGGTAATGGTACTATATTTTGCAGGAATCTTTAGTATTTGTGCCATTTGAGAAGAAGCATTTGGCAGATCAGCTCATCTATCTTTTCTCTTACCAATCCCTTTCTGTGCTCTGATCCTGCTCTCACTCTGATGCACTGCTTTTATCTCCAATGTCACAGTGGCGTAGCCCACAACCTTCACAGCAATTGGACACAGTTGCCTTTTGCAAGAGATGAAGAAAAATATTACCCTGGGTGAGTATATTATTAGTCAGGAGAATAGATGTTTAAGATTACAGGAGTGCAAGTGTTGAGTGCTATATTCTATCTTATAGGAAAACCTATATGTCTTTAAAACTGGTACATATGTGTGTCTAAGATATTCAAAATCTTTTAAAGTACAAGGCTCATATTCAAATTCTTCTAAAGTACCAAGGGCCGCTCTTGTCAGGATCCAAGGGAGTTTTGCTCAAGATGGAAACTAAGTTTAATTGTGGAAACACAAAAAAAGATAAATTATTGAATTTCATAGTTTGAAAATATATATCCAGTATACACTACAGTAAATTACACATACTTTACAAACCTTTATTGATAGTCTGTTTTCTTTCCAAATTAGAAGCTTACTTAAAAAACTGGAATTAGGTCTCAATTAATTACTGTGGTCCCAATGAAGAGCCTATCTTCTGGCACATATCAGCAAATATTGCTGTAGATGATCCATTGTTCCTAAGGAGAATAGGCTGGGATCAAGTACATGCAGGAAATGAGCACGCTGAGGGCAAAAATATGTAAAAGGGATTTAAATGAGAGTATCTTGAATGGTAAGTAGAAACAAATACCAAATTTAAAGATTATTACGAATGTAATATACATATTTTCCTCCTCTTTTCTCATTTTTCTTCTTTGAATGAACAATTCCCAATAGTAAATAAAGAAAACCAAGAGCTCTTTAACCACTATATTTTCCAATAGCTATTACTTGTATAGAGTTTCCTTGATATACAAGGAAAAATGTTGCTATTAAACTAAATTTTAAGTAAAAGCACATTATGGTAGAAATAAGGCCCTCCAGAGAATAATTTCATGAGACTATTATTGCACGGTAGCTTGGGCAGTTGAACTCACGTGAAACAAATGGCTCTATAAAACAAGTCCCAAAGTGGCCTATTGCTTAATTAAATTCATATACAAAACGTCCCTCTGCCTTGACATGTGTACATACATATATTAAATATATTTTAAAATTCAGTCTGAAAAAATATGACCTCATAAAGATGCAAAAGTCTAGACTCCACTTCAAAGCCAAAGAACTTCTTGAAGCAATATTTTATGTAGAATTGTGACTTTTAAATAATTGCTTTTTCCCCTTAACCTAGTGAAACCAGTCAGTCTGATGTATATAATATGTTTAAGCTTTCTGCCTAGAAGGGTATGCCATAGTCTCTATGAAATGTTTGCGAGGAATGCAAGTACTGCTAATTCTTTCTTCTCTTATTTCATCAAAATGGAAGCATTTCTAGAGAAGCCTGGGCATGCATAGGAAGAAACACATTTGCAAGCTCTATAGCCCAATCCTTCAAATGAAACGTGTCTACTTAGAAGAATGTTAATTTAATGAATGCAAATAAATTAAGACATGTTTTTTCCCTTGAATATAAAATTGTTTTACCACAATGTATTACTCTACTCTTCTGTTTCATGAACCACCTACATGTGGGTAACAGCCCTCCAGGAACAGAATGCAGTCCAGTCTGTTCAATAACCTAAAAACATCTTAAAAGCCATCTGCTATTAAACGTGTTCAGGGAAGATGGAAGCAAAGGGGTAAAAAGAAAACACAATATTCAAAATGTTACTAATTGATTATAAGATTTTATTTCTGCAAATGTTCAGTTTCAAAATTTCACACTAAAGCATCTAAAATTAATAATTTTAGCCTGTCTATTTTCACCTATTCTTTTGGGAAACTCTTTAATAGTGCTTATTCAACTAACATCCCAAAGAGAAATGGGAAACAATGTGTAAAATCTAGATACATACAGATGAGTCTCAAATACAGAAAGTAAATGAGGCCAGTTCTAAATATGTAGGTTACATATTTTTGGGACTTATAAAGAGAAAAATGAGAAAGGTCGTATGGTGGTCTGAATAATTTTTGCAACTAGACACTGAACATGTCCTACATAAACATGTACGGGAGAAAAAGTAATATATTTTTCTCACCCACTGAAAGGATCATAGCTGATATCCCTATAACAAAAGACAAATTAACAAGAGAAAAGCAATAGTAAATATATTTAACCGTATCTTTATGTGACATGGGATACCTCAGAAATGAAGACCCAAAGATGCATAAAATACTGTGTATTTTCATGCAGACATTTGATGAAGAATGAACAATCATGTAGAACTGTAACTGGACAAAAAGGGGATATGATTAGTAATAACTTAAGGGGAACTTAGCGGGGCCTGTTTCTTCAGATGCTTCTTGGCTTCCAGGTATAGGGTGGGACTCCTCTAGAATGAGGAACTTATGACTTACTTTCAGAATTGCTTGATGACCATGCTTCAGTGAAGAAAGGTAGGAGAAGGTCAGTGGCTTTGCTTCTGCTGTTTACTCAATTGCCTCAGTTCCATATTTTGGGGTAACATGTTCTGAGCTCCGGCTAACTATTATTTATTATATACTCACTGAATACCAGGCACTATATCAAGCATTTTACACTCATTATCTCATTTAACTCTCATGACACCTCTATGGATGCATTCTTAGTTTAAAAATGAACTGAGACACTGAGACATTATGCAAGTTATTTCAAATGACACAATTAGTTAGTAAATGGCAGCATGAAATTCAGCTCACAAAAGCCTATTTTTTGGCCCCTACATCCTTGCTGCCAACTTTGACAACAAGTCATGTCTTTTGACCTGGGGAGAATCTTGGTAGTACATGTCTTAGAACCTCACAGAGATAACTCTAAATTTAGGCCACTGACAAGAACAACAACAGGTTAGAGTCACAGCCTGAACATTCACCTCACCAAAGGCAAACTGCACAATCTGACCAGTGTCTAACCCTGCATTTGTAAAAAAAAAAATTATGTTAAAAAAAGACGTTTACACTTGGCAACACAGTGTCTGCCTCAGTCATTTATATTCACAGAGAGGATAAGCAGGAAAACTTTTCTCTAAAGGGGCGTGACAACTGAGAGGCCACAGAACATGCACTCTGTGGTATACAGCAAATAAGCCTGAGACTGCAAAGGCAAGAAGTCTGGGCAAGCTTCCTGTCTGGATGAATAGCATGTGTGAGCTGTGACGGCCTTCTCACTTCCACCTCACTACTCCCTTTGTCAGAGGCCTTCAAACTAGAGCGGTGTTCAAACCAGAGTGACTCCATCTTGAGTGAGGATAGGAAAATGAGGCTGGGACTTGCTAGAATGCATTCCCAGAAAGGCATTCCTAGCCTCTAGATGTTTACAGTTAAGGGAAAAGGTTGATAATGTTCACTAAACAGACCCAGACTTGGGAGTGTTCTGATATCCTGATATCTTGAGAACAAAGACATTCCTAATTTTGCTTTAAAGATAATAAGATTGATTCTTGCAAAACATAGTAATTAAGAAAATTAATCCTTGAGCACAAACCCTTGTAGCAGAGCACATCTCCTCATTGTAAGAGTTAAAGAAAGAGGAAAGAAACACGAAAAGCAGCTCAACAGTCAAAGACAGGTTTATTTTGGAGAATAAACATGAGAGGGGCTTCTGGCTGATTTCGGTTAGGAGCGCTGTCTCTTACAGACTAAGAGTATTTATTGGTGAGAGATTGTGGAATGTTTTTATGTGGAGGAGAAGTTTATGGCGGGGTTGGAATGCCTCTGGTCACAGGGGAGGTTATCTTGGGGCTGACATCTTTCCAACCAGAGGGGAGGTTATCTCGGGGCTGGCATGTCTCTGATTGGGGAGGGGTTTGGAATGTTTCTGGTTGGAGATGTAATTTGTGGTTTATGGTCATACTGACCTTAGCCATTAAGTTGATGCCCTTTGGATTTGGGCAGTTTTTTATCAAGGTGAACTTTAGAATGATGGTGCTTGTCTAAGATGGCAGTGCTCCCACTCTTTCACCCATGATGTTTTTTCATCCTACATATATACAAGCATTGTACCGAGGGTGGATGCATTACTCCTCTTACTTTTGGGAATGCCCTACTCTGTCTATGGAGTAGCTGTTATTTCACCATTTTACTTTTTTAATAAACTTGCTTTTGCTTTGCACTGCGGACTCCCCCTGAGTTCTTTCTTGCATGAGATCCAAGAACCCTCTTTTGGGATCTGGATCAGGACCCCTTTCCTGTAACACCTTCCTTGATGCCATAGCTGAGGAGTAAGGGGCAGAACTTGAGGGTGACAGCAGGTATTACTATTGCCTTTCAAAAGAAATAAAGGCATCCATATTCAAAAAATAGCATAGGGAGTACTTGATAATGCTTACCAAACATGCACAGGACTTTATAGGCACTTTCCATGGGAATGTAATGTTTGCTTTGTCTAGATAAATTATCATAATAAGGCCAGAGAGTCTTTTCATTGTGCCCACCAATAAATATTGTACTCTAACAATTACAGAGACACAACATGTTTTTTTTTCTGGTTGCCATGAGAAGAAATGAGATTTTTAAGAATTTTAATGCACATTTCTTAAAAAAGAGTCCAGGAACCTTCCAATCAATTTCATGGAGGAGTCAGGGGAAGGGCAGGGGTGAGGATCAATCTCTCTTTACAACTGGAAAATGTTATCAAAAATATTTATAACAAGAATACCTAAGAAGGGATACCTAACTTCTTACTCCTTTATGTCTTCATTGTTATGCCCCCGGTATTATATTGTCACTTTGGGTAGGAAAAAAAACTATGACATAGTAATATAATTTATGTATTTTAGAAATGTAATTTTTCAGTAAGTTTTGAATGCTTTAAGAATTCAATTGAAAGGAATGTGGCAATGATGCTTTAAAGGAATTTTTTCTACCACCATTCTGTAATATTGAGATTTAGAGTGTTTTCACTATTCTTAAATTAACACCTTTTCTGCCATGTAGCACTTTTGAATTCTAGCTCTTTATTTTCTTTCAAAGAAACTTACTTTAAGGTCCACATATATTCATCAAATACTTATCAAAAGCCTACAAAATACAAAGCATTATATACAAATGCAAATATTCTTGAATTCAAAGAGAACTTACTGTCAAGCAAAAAAAGGAAAACAAATAGCCAAAGCTATAATGCTAAACAGCCCAAGGGAAGTGCTATTTGAATGATAGAAACTAAATACCTATGAGAATTTCAGAGTTTTAATTTGGCTTCGGAATGATCAAGTGACCTTATAAACACTAGAGTGCAGCCAAGGTCAAGGCTCTTTAGATGAGGAAAGCTCTTTGTTTCGAAGGCCCTAGAATGGAAATGTCTTGGTATTGCAGAACTACTAGGATTTGTTTACTCTTAAATTGCTTTGACTCAGTTACATTGCAAAGTTACCGTTGTCTTTTGCCAAAAGACCAAATACTCACTCAACGTTAAGAGAACATCTCTTTCTTAACATGAGGGTTTTGTGAATTAAATGATATGAAGAATATTTAAGAGAATCTAGAAAGAAAAAGTTAACTTTACAGATGAGATGCTGAAGCCCAGATAAGTGAAATGAGTTATGGGCAGAGAGGACGTTGGCACCTTGTTTTCTAATTTCTTAATCTAAGTGTTAGTTCCAACACACTATCTTAATTATTAAGTGGTTCAAATTTATTTAGTCAGTGAAATGCTGTCTATAGGTGTTTTTGCTTTGATCATATTTGATGATTTGTTAACCTGTTTTACAAGTTATATGTCTATTTCTGGGATAAAAACATAAATACAGTGTCCTGAAAGTAAGCAAAGGGATAAAGAAGCTTGGCATAAAACACAAAGTAACTGCTTTTGTCTCATATTTTATGAAACATGCAAGTCTGTCTTTCATTCAAGAGTCGCTGTCCTATTATTCTTAGGTTTTGACAACTGAATCCAATGGAATAGTTGGGACTTAATCTGACTGTATTGTTAATTCTAATTTGGAGATCTTTGTTTGCACACCTTGCCCATGAAACACTCCTGAAGTTCACATGTCATTTGCACATGAAAATCATCTTAAGTCCACTAGATCAGGTGTAAGTATTCTTCAAACCTGCTCTTCATAAAAAAACAGCCTATGTTAATCTCTCTTATGGTACCCTATGTCATACTATTATTCATGACACTTAATGCATGACAATATCATAATTTGAAATTATATATACATATGTGTGTATGCATATGTATATTTGTTCATTAGTTTAACATCTGTCATATGATACACTGTAAGCTCTGTGGAGAAAAAGAATTAGTCAGCTTTGTGTCAATTTTATTTTCATTCTGGCACCTAGTGGTTATTCAGTAAATATCTTTTGAATGAACAAATGATTACTGATTGGGTGCTCTTCTGAAAATGGAAATTGATGAATATTCTTACATTTTGGCTAGGTACAATTAATAAAAAAAGGAGTACCATTGCAATACACACCATGAAGATTTTTTAAGTCTATTATTATTCATTTGGTTTAGGTCCAAGTGATAAAACACAACAGTTTTAGGTTCAAGTGATAAAACACAACTCAAACTCATTTAAACAAATGTCTTATAGGGAAGTCTGAATTTACACATAAAATAATACAGAATATAGTTAAATGCCAAAATACTTGTTACATATAATAAGAGATATACAATCCTAAGGAGGAGAGAAAAATGTCTATCCAAAATGTTAGTGGAGCATGTAGAGTAAGAAAACCCAAAATGGGTTCTGAAGATTAAACAGAAATAAGAATAAAAATGTGGAGAGGATCTTCTTATTAGAGATTACAGTAAGAGCATGGCCATTGTGGGAAGTGTAAAGAGATAAGACTATTTTGAATAGAATGGGAACTTAATTATGACAAGAATCTTGAGATCAAAAATCAAGAAGGAGGAATGAGAAAAAGAAGGGTCATCAAGGTGTTAAAGTTTCAAAAAGTTGTCTACAAATGTCTGCGAAGATTAATTTTATGAGATTCCATTATAAAGTAAAAACATACTTAACTTCATACTAAGGTTAGAAACTATTTATGGTTTCCTATTTTCTTAATCTTTTAAAAATTCTACTAAAACATGATTCTCCGAAAAATGTTAATTTTAACAACATTTTAAACTGCAGTAGTACATGTTTCTCTATGTGGATCCAATATGATGATCATAGAAATTAAAAAAAAAAACAACCTTTGACTACTGAGGCAGGATTAGAAAAACCATTGTAGAAAGGTCTAAAAGACTTAAGGGAATCAATGCAATTAAGAAGAAAGGTTGATATTAAGCTTACAAAGCATATGAATCATTCTTTTGCTTCCTAAGGTGACTCCCCAAGTCATCTGATATTTTATCCTTATTTTCTCTTTACCTTCAGGGAGAAAAATAAAGCTGGAGTTTGAGCTTCCCACTCACCACCAAAAAAATTGTCAGCATTTTCCATTAACTATGTGCCATGAATCCCTCCCTCTCTGCTAGACTTTTCCTCCAGGAATTTTAAGGTATTCAACTCTCTAATTTTACTTATAAAACAAAACAAAGTTAAATCTTCTCTAAGTCATCCTCTGCCTGCTGTCTAGTTCCTCTCCTTTCCTCCTCAGGCAAGTGTCTTTAAAAAGCAGTGCTCACTTCCCATTTAGTCCTGAATTTGCTGTACTCTGACTTTGCTTCCAGCCTCCACATAAATTTTTCTTGGCAAATGATCTCAGCATCTCCTGTGATCTCTCCTTCACCTCATTCAGACCTCTACTCGCATATGACCTCTCCACAGAGGCCTACCCCATGTCCCTCTATGTTCACTTGTCCTGCTTTACTGTTCCTCAAAGTTTCCATCCTTCCCTAAAATCATATGATTTGGTAATTTGGTTAAGTCTGGCTCCCCACCAGAATCTGCACCCACAAAAGCAAGGACAAGGACTTTGCCTTGCTCCTCTCTGTACCCCAAGATGTAGACATCAACAGACACTAAACAAACATGTGTTGAATTATTTTTACTAAACCCAATTAAAACATTTCGATTTCGACTTACTTTGCTACAAAATTATAACCTTCTTCTTTTTAAATATGCTTTTGTCATAAGTTCAGTGATGATTATTCTTTAATGCCTTCCTTCCTTTATTTTTGTTTCATGCTTCCCATCCTAATGCAAAGAGATATCTTTTTTAACATCCCGCAGGAATGGTTTGGTCCTTGGTCCTCTTTGTTACTCACCCTCTTCCGCCTCTTCCTGCGGTCTTATTTGCTTTAATGGCTTCAGTTATTATGTACATGTTCTATGACAACTTTACCTTTATTTATAAAAAATTGTGTTGTTTACATCTTTACCACAGAAATCTCTCTTTAATCCCACAAGAATGTCTTAGATGGCCTACTGATGCCTCCCCATGGAGAAATGTGAAACTAAATGATATATCTCCTCTCCTCTTTTTTCCTGGGTATGCCCTAAACCTTTAATTTATATTTATTAATTCATGGAACTACCCACTCCCTTAATCCTGCCTGATCTTCAAGCATTACGTGTTTTCAATTCTACCTCCTCAATAGCTGACACATGCTATCATTTTTCTTTATCTTTGCTGAAATAGTGTTACCTCAAGCTCTCATTGTTTTCCCTGGATTCATGCCACAGACTTCTACTGGGTCTCCTTGCCTATCATCATGCCTGAATCCCTAATCGACTTGCTATTTTGGTTATTAGAATGACAACTTAGAAATTCAAGATAGCATAATATAAAAGGTCCGTGATGGTGTGTTCCTTAGCTTCCCTCACACTGCTGTTGGGCAAATGCCCAGTGCTTTTTTCCCATCACTGTGCCTTGGTGGGAAAAAGCACTGTGCACATGTTGCTTCTACTTTCTGGATGCTTTCCCCCATCGTTTCCTATTGGCCTGCCTAACTCTCACTTTTCTTTTACACCCTGGTTGAAATGTCACTTCCTTCAAGTTTCCTCTTCTGACGGTTACCCCCACCTCCACATCTAAACTTGCATTTGGTGGCACTCCAATGTGTTCCCATAGCTTCCTCCCTACTTGTCATAGGTACATTTGTACTCAAATTAATATGATTTTAAATTATGATTTACTTGCCTGACAGCCTATATCAGTAAGGTAATACTAGCTGCCTAGACAAACCAGCCCCAAAATTTCAATATTTCAATGCAATAAAGGATTATTTATCACTCGTATAACAATCTTGTCAAAGACAAAACTAAGTCTTCGCTAAAACTAACAAAGTCTGTTTATTCATAAATTTGAGCAAAAGAACCCATTTACTATCACTCTCACTTCAGCTGGGGTTCAAAGATGTCAGAAAGGAGAGTAAGCTTTAAACAGTATAAAGAAAGAACTTAAAGACAGTTCCTGATCGGCAAGTATTTTATTAAAGTATTTTGGAAATAGAGAAGGCTTGCTGGTTTCCAAATACATTTGGTAGCCCTTGAATGGTTGCAGGAGACGAGACAAACAAGCAGTTTGTGGACATTTTTAAAAGGGATTTTTCATTGTTAGTTTAGGAGGGTTTTTTTGTTTGGTTGGTGTGTGTGTGTGTGTGTGTGTGTGTGTGTGTGTGTATGTCTGGCCATTTATTATAGCAAATGGAAGTGCATGGGGTTTTTTTTGTGGTTAAATTTTCATCATGGTCCTTAAGTTGTAGTTGCCATGACAGGGAGTTTCTCTGTCCAAGAACAGTTTCCCTAGTGGTTGAATTGCTTTCTTTCCTGTGATGATGCTGACATGTAAGCTCCTTCTTTGTATGACCCTACCACATGCTTCTAGCATATAAGGAAAGAAATGGCATCCTACTACTTACAAACACCAAACAGGGACTAATAAGCATTACTTTTATTCACATTCTATAGGTAAAATCTAAACCTATGGATATAACTGGATACAAAGGGTCCCAGGAAACATAGCACTAGCTGGGTAACAACCTCCTGGTGACTCATTTTCACTAAGCCAGGGGGAACATCAGTTTTGGGTGAACAGTTTGTAGACACCATCTCTGCCCCACATTCCCATCAGATTTTTAGGTTTATAAAAGGAAATACTGTATATTTCCATTGACTGGCAAAGGGACGATGCCACGTGTTAGTTGCTCAAAAAATAATGCTTGGGTGATTAAATCAATAAATGTTTGAATGGCTCTATCATCCGAAAACTCAGAATCACTAAAGTTGCCTCTTTCTATTCTTAAAGGTTTACTCAAGCAAATTATGTTTAATGGTGAAATAAAAACATACAATTTATAGATATAAGGCATCATTCTGAGAGCTAATACTGAATATCCTTCTATTTGAAAAAACAAAAATGAATCTAAGAATAAGCACTATAGATAGTAAATATCAAATAAACTAATAGCATATTTTGAAAAACAAAAATCAATATTATACAATAAATTAGAAGAAAAGTTCCTCTAATAAGTGTATTTTTGTTACATACTTGCCAAAGGAATCTTCCTAACATTTTGAAAAGTCTATTCATAAGAGTCATAGGTTTGATCTTAATAACCAACTAGAGATAGATTTTTCTTGAACTTTGAGCTAATTTTTCAGGGAGGAAGATCATTCTTAATCATTTCTATTTGTCACTTGAAGATATTTCTAAAATAAAATTGTCAAAACTAAAGCATGAAATAAATATCAGCACATCACCTAGTGAAAAATATAATAAACAACTTTCCAATTAGTTTTAGAGGTATTCAGGAATGAATTATCCTCTGCTTTCAGGTTTCATGAATAATTCAAATTCCAGTGTCAGTCGACCTAATTAGTAATTATACAAACTATTTCTGAATTATCTGGTTTGAAGCTACCTGTGTTACAGTTAGGTTTATTTCTGATATAATTATTAACCCCATCCGCGTTGGTCTTGTCTCTTTTTCTGTTTCTGGTAATGGAACAGGCATCTCCAGAATGCAGAAAAACCTGCAGATTCAGTTTATTAATGTACCATTACCAATTAGTCCCTCTAGTGCCAAGAACTGACAGCATATACCATACAAGGAAATATTTTAAGCACTTAGAAATGTCTGTCTTACATTCTACTGATTTAACTCTACAACCACAGAAAGAGAAAGCTGGCCTTAAAGGGAAAGATGAAACACTGGAGTAGATATAACAGAAGGATAGTGAAGCAAAGGGACTTACTTAAGGACAGATTGAAACATATTTGGGTGATTGTAGAGGCCCCACATGCTTGGACACTCTTCTCCATGTGATCCATGAAAGCAATTGAACATATTCAGAGCCAATATGGTACAAAGGACATCCATTAAGCTGAAATTTAATGCTGGATTATAATACCCAGAATTATGTTTTCTTTGTATTTTAAATTGCAGTATATCTCAAATTGTATATTTCTTAACAACACCATTTGAACTTACAAATACCTTCTCCCTCAAGAAAACAGGTTTACAAAATAGATTGTAACATCCCTACCCCCAACAAAACCTAAAACCTTAAAATTCTTAACAAGTCTTGAGATAAAACAAAACAAAATAAAATTATAATTGTGATGGAAAACCTACTTCATTGATGGTTCCAACAGCATCATAAATTCTGGGGTGAAAATTGCATTTAATCATGCACCTATTCTCTGATTTCATTCTACTTGTTCCTAAAAGGGGGAATTAGCTGAAATTGCATTACCTTTCTCTTCTTAAGTGTTATTTTTTCTACTGGAAGCTTTTAGAGATTATAACACTCTATGCCATTCTTTCAAAACTGTCAGAAGCATTTACTTTAACATGCAAGAGCACATCATAAAATTTTATTTCACATTTGCTATTTTCCTGCAATAATGGCTTTGCCTATTATCGTCATTAATAGTGTCCTCCAATCCCATACACATTCAACAACAACAACAAAAGAACTCTACTTTTTCTATTTTTCCAGATTTTACTGACAACTGAGAAGAATAAAAGATGTGATAGGCTTATGGTCATTCGTTGAGTCAGCCTGCTCACCATTCTCACTTTACAGTGTTTTTCTCCCTGTTTTGTTCTTTCTCTTGGATATATTTATAGAAACTTTTCTTATTTCCTTTGAGTCCCTTAGCAACATTATTTCATTTTGCTTTCTTGACTCTCTTATTGTGTGCCTGCATTCCTTGATGGGCAGCTTATATCTATTGCTTTCAATCTCCCCTCTTTTCCATTTCCTATACAATTCTATTTTGTATTTCAGTGCTTACAGAGACCCACCCTCAACCACAGATATTTTTAATCTTCTCTATATTTTTAACCTGTATTGGAATAGATGTTGAGCTTCCCATGCTGAGCTCATCTCAAAACTCATTTCTTCCCCTTTCTACCCGCCCCTAGCAAGTCGGCACTGACTTCATTTTAACTGGTTATTTTGCTCAATACATTAATAAAAAACTCTTCAAGTTTAGTGACTACTCATTGCATCAAGGACATGGAACAGGTATTTAACAATTAGTAGGGACTTATTGGTCTAAAAATGAAGCAGGAATTTTACACACAACCCTATAGTGTCTAACAAATAAGTGAATGGGTGATGATACAGTATCATTGCATACTAAGTCCTACTGAGTTTTTGAGTCATTGGGATAGGACTGACTTCCCTGAGCTAGTAAAACAGAAAGTCCAGATAATCTCATCATAGATAATTATTGTTGGTCAGCTGATTCATCTAATTGACAAAACTGTGACAGCTGGCACCATTGCTAAGGCCAACCCCAGGTTCACTTAACTTGGAACTACCCTGTATCCAACTGCTCCTGGGACTCAAAAGCCCTTAGTAAATTTGTTAAAGTAATCTTGATAAAGTATGGCTCTGAATCCTCAAATTGTAGCTAGTATAAATATAGCCATAGAATCATAGAAGATGATGTAATAAAAACAGCTTAGCCTAAAAATTCAAAGTTTCATGTAAAAATCTTTTAGTTAAACCTATAGACACATTTTCAGGTAAAAATCTACCAAATGTCTGACTCGTTTTGAAAAACTAAAAATGATCTGGAAGCCTAGAGAGTTTTGTTAACCAAAATTTACCTGAATACCTCAGACCTGTTCCAGCCCAGATATTTAATGATGTCTTCCCAGTAAGCCATTGTGTGCTCTTAAATGAAAGAGCTAAGCCCACAGAAATTAAACTAACAGGCTTGCCCCTCCCAGACCAAAAGAAATATAGAAAATATATAAAAGACACTGTAGCTATAGATGGCTCTGAATCACTGGGTGTCATGCGGAGGAGCAAGGGCAAATATTATTCAAGTTATCTCATTTCATTTCACTGGCACCACTTGAAAAAGAAAGATAAATTAAATATTCGCTTCAGGGTGGCTATTTACAAACCTTATATCTATTTGAATCAGCTGACAATTTATATCTGTCTTTCAGTTAATATTAGCTCCTCTACACCTGAATATTTTAAACACAGCTGAAGATTCGTTAGTAACTGATGGTTTTATCCAATTATTCTGAATTTTTTTTGACATGGTGGAACTTATCATATAAAGATTAAAATGAACTTAGGCCCTTCCTTCAAGATACTTCCAAATTAATTACAATCTAGATAAAAATATCTGTTTTATCACTTGCCTTCACACACACACCATTCTAAATTATATGTGTGTACACACACACACACACATAGCAAGTAGACTTTTAATATTCTTTTACACAGATGGCCACAAGCATTTGTATAGCTAAAAAGCAAATAATCAAGCATAAATTCAAGCAAGATTTTACAGGAGGTAGAGAAAGAAAAATCAACTTTCAGAATCTAGAAAGAAGACTGCCTGCTAAAGGATCGCCCACCTCAACCCCCACCCAGTGGAAAGCAGGGCATGCTTCATACATGTTTCTAAATAAATGACATATAAATTTGTTCATGAATAAGAGAAAAAGGACAACTTTTTTGTAACATGAAGAAAGGGTAAAAGTAAAGTACCATCAACATTAAGTGGATTTTTTCCCTTTTTTATGGATTTTACATTTGAAGCTCATATGTCATGACATTTTAATGTAGCAGTACTGAAATGGAGAAAAAGAACATTGATTTTGTGCCCCAGAGAAAAATAAACAACAGCACTTTCCAAAAAGGCTTTGGCCTGAGCTTCCCTTGAATGATATAAAGGACATTAATTCTCAAACTGAATGATGTTGGTAATGACTGCACTTTCTTGACCACTCTTACCATTGAAATATTCTGATTTACTCCTATAAATGAGGTCATCATGATATCCAGGATGTAATGTGAAGTGCTGATGAAATATTACCATGAATTCAGATTTATTCAATTTCAGAATACCAAAAATTCAGAATAAACTGCATAAATATAAGATTAGTAAAAATGATTGAATATCCTTCATGCATTTAGCTATAAAGTTGGAAATTTTTAAGAGCAATTTTTACTGAGACTTAAAAATTTAAAGTGTATATCCAACTAGCATATGTTTTAAATATTTTTCCTACTTAAAATTATTTTCCATTCTGTTTTTAGTTTTGATACAGACAAACTGTGTGCTGATTTTTAGTAGTCCTAAAATGAAATGAAAGAAAATACTTTCATTAGGATTAAACTAAGGTTAAAAAGGTTTTTAAAAATGCATATTCTACTTTTGATGCAGGTAAAACCTATTAAATGATGATATGAGTTATATTTAGCAACAGAGGAATTCTTTAACTTCTAGTTTTAAATACTGTCATCTGAAGATTCTTGTTGACATGTGTTGTCTGAAGTCTATTGGGAAAATAAACTATTTTCCTATTATTTTTTATATTTTCCCAGTAGACTTCAGATATCTACTTTCGAAGAAAATAATATGTGTATACTTTCTTGGATATAAAAAGTCTTCTAACTCTACCAAAACGTATATATTGGAATCCCATTAAAATACCCTAATTAGGATCTATGACACAAGACTATTGTTTAGATGAAATGATATTACGCTGACATTCTTCTGAAAATTTTTTTTTTTTTTTTTTTTTTTTTTTTTTTTTTTTGAGACGGAGTCTTGCTCTGTCGCCCAGGCTGGAGTGCAGTGGCGCGATCTCGGCTCACTGCAAGCTCCGCCTCCCGGGTTCACGCCATTCTCCTGCCTCAGCCTCCCGAGTAGCTGGGACTACAGGCGCCCGCCACCACGCCCGGCTAATTTTTTGTATTTTTAGTAGAGACGGGGTTTCTTCTGAAAATTCTTATTGTAAATCTTCAACAGCTTCCATTGTAGGAGGCCATATTTACAGAATAGAGTAAAATATAGGCCTACAGCATATATAAATACATTGATTTATGTAGGAAAATTAACTCAACCATCACTTTGATGATGGGAAACTGCCATTTACCATTTTAAAAAATTACAAATTAATAAATTCTTCTTTTCTCATTTCTATATTGTTGTCTGCTATCATACTAAAACTCTATGGGTAGACAGCCTTAAAGAATCTCAAGATAGCATAGCCTTTTCACTTCCTCTGCATGGCCAGTTCCCAACTGACAGATGAAAAGCCAAATTGAGGGAAGAGAATTCCCTTAAAAGATATGGGGAAGGTGTTTTCATTCCTCCACATCCACACTTTCAATTATTTTGCAACTGGGAGTTCCAGTGGTATTTGTGTGCAGTGTTTTAAAAGATGGAAGCAAGTTTGGTGGTCCTGCCTACAATTTCCAATGTCATCATCTGCTCTGGACTCTACCCATTTTTACTGAGCATGCTATACTAGCAGTCATTTCCTACTGAGTTCTTACTATCTGTAATCTGGTGCCACAGAGGCCTCCAAAAACACTGTGTGTCTTTATTTCCATTTTCAATAAGATGACTTAGGGAAGCTCGAGTGTTGATTTGGAATATCTTATTATAGGATGCTTCATAGTTTAAGATCTAAGACAATGACAACTTAATTTAGCTGGCATTATAGCTATCCAAAATTATTTTTAATCCATAGACTTTTTGGAAACAAGTGAGTTGGCTTAAATTTATTTGTCTCACACCCCTATTGAGGCTCATTTTATATTTCACATTCAAGAATCTGAGCATCTCATAAATGTCAGTATAAATCTTGCATCCTGTCTAGTCAAATTCATGTTAAGTAGAGTCAAGCCTTCTCAAAAGACAAAGTAATTTAGTGTAAATACCTTTCAAATTGAGAAAAACTAAACTTTGGCATATTTTAGTAAAATATTTGTTTACATTATTAAAATAGTTTGATACTGTTTTTTTCATGACTCAGACAGTCAAAATGTAAAAACCAGCTGCAAATTAATTTTATTTGTCAACACTTTGTCAGTAGTAAATGTTCCATTGGTACTGAACTTATGAAGTTTTCCAGATAAAACCTGAAGGAGAATTGTGGTAAATATTGTATTTTTAAGTATATGCATTACTCTCTGCTCCCTACTACGAGCACACTAAAATGACAGTAAAGAAAGAATAGAAAGAGAAGGAACAATGCAGGAGGATGAAGGAACAGAAGCAGGTATACGATAGCCAAAAGAAGTCAACAAGTTTTTGGAAGAGGAAAACCAGGTGGATGACAGCTTCTAATTATTAAAACAGCAGAAAACTAAAACCCAGAAATGGAAAAACTGAAACCTCCACAGGTGAGGCTGTCAAAAGAAGCAGTTAATTGATGCAGTAATATCAGAGAAAGACTCAAGAATCAAGTCTTTTGAGACTAGATATTTCAGAATATGGGGATCATGGTAAGACTGAAAAATAGGAGGATTTTGAAAGTCAACTTAAAGATTAAACCTCACAATTTTTTTCCCGACCCTAACCATCCACGGGATTACTCTTTTTCCACTTTGGCTTAATGTTTTTGGAAGAACTGAACAACTTAGACTCTTAAAACAAGGATATAGATGTCAGGAATAGCTGAGAATAGGACCAATTTAGTGGTAATATCAAAGGACGTTTTACACATTAGAACTTATGATTTCTACTGCACAGTTGAGCCAGGTTATACTGCCTAGGCCTGTCACTGGAGAATGCTTCTTGGAGAAACAGTCCAGCTCAAAACAAAAGATATACAGATGGTAACATTTGGACATCCCCAACAAAACAGCTAAGCCCTACCTAATTACCCTGCAAGGAAGGCTAACAGTCAACAAATTCTGCCCAAACACAAGGGTCTCCAGTCCTTAATGCTTCAATCTAATCATAAATCCAATCATAAATGTGAATAGACAGTCAAGAATTACTAAACATTTGAGGAAAGCCTTCAACATAAATGTTAGAAAATGAAAAAACAAAACAGCAATTAATGCAAAGAAATAGATGCAACACAGGAAATGAGTCAGCTTCAAAATGTGTTTATATAATTAATATTCTCAGAGAGATAGAGGAAGACATTGATCTGTGAAAAAGTACAGATTACCATAAAAGGACAATTACAGAAAAGAAAGAGGCTTTCTGAATAGAAATATGATAGTTAAACATTCTGTTGAAGTTTCAGAAAAGTTGAGAAATCTTTTAAACAAGTAGTATGAAAGAAAAAACTTAAAGAAAAACAATTAGACAGTTAGTTTACGAAGTTCAACTCCTGACCAACAGATGTTCCAGAAAAAGATACAAAGAAAATGTAGAGGAAAAATGTATTTAAATAAAATAAAATGAAATTTCTCTAAAGATGAAATGTCTCTGAAAGACATATATTCCCAGATTAGTTATCACCATAACCAATAAAAAATAACCCCCACCAAGGCACATTTCCACGAAGTTTCAGAGCTTGGGAGTTAAAGATACTACCCTAAGCTCCAGGGATGGTGCTGATGTTGATAAATAAGTTTTCAAACAATTAGAAAGGAATAAAGAGGAACAGTTCAGGTCTGCAAGTCCCAGCGAGACCAATGCAGAAGGTGGGTGATTTCTGCATTTCCAACTGAGGTACCCAGTTCATCTCATTGAGACTGGTTAGACAGTGGGTGCAACCCATGGATGGCAAGTAGAAACAGGGTGAGGCATCACTGCACCCGGGAAATGCAAGGGGTTGGGGATCGCCTTTCCCTAGCCAAAGGAAGCCATGAGGGACCTTGCCTTGAGAGACAGTGCTATCTGGCCCAGATACTACACTTTTCCCATGGTCTTTGCAACCCACAGACCAGGAGATTCCCTCGGGTGCCTACACCACAAGGGCCCTGGGTTTCAAGCACAAAACTGGGAGGCTGTTTGGGCAGACAGTGAGCTAGCTGCAGAAATTTTTTTTTGTACCCTAGTGGCGCCTGGAATGCCAGTGAGACAGAACCTTTCACTCCCCTGGAAAGGGGGCTGAAGCCATGGAGCCTAGTGGTCTAACTCAGCAGATCCCACTCCAATGGAGCCCAGCAAGCTAAGATCCACTGGCTTGAAATTCTCGCTGCCAGCACAGCAGTCTGAAGTCAAACTGGGACACTGAAGCTTGGTGGGGGCAGCAGCATCAGCCATTACTGAGGCTTGAGTAGGTGGTTTTCCCTCAGTGTAAAAAAACCCACCAGGAAGTTTGAACTAGTTGGAGCTGACCTCAGTTTGGCAAAGCCTCTACAGCCAGACTCCCCCTCTAGATTCCTCCTCTCTGGGCAGGGCATCTCTGAAAGAAAGGCAGCAGCCTCAGTTGGGGCTTATAGATAAAAATCCCATTTCCATGGGACAGAGCACCTGGGGGAAGGGGCAGCTGTGGGCACAGCTTCAGCAGACTTAAATGTTCCTGCCTGCAAGCTCTGAAGAGAGCAGCGGATCTCCCAGCACAGTGCTCGAGCTCTTCTAAGGGACAGACTGCCTCCTTAAGTGGGTCCCTGACCCCCGTGCCTCCTGACTAGGAGACACCTCATACAGGAGAACACTGGCTGGCTTCTGGTGGGTCCCCCTCTGGGACAAAGCTTCCAGAGGAAGGAGCAGGTAGCAATCACTGCTGTTCTGCAGCCTCCGCTGATGATACCCAGGAAACAGGGTCTGGAGTGGACCCCTAGCAAACTCCAGCAGACCTGCAACAGAGGGGCCTGACTGTTAGAAGGAAACGAACAAACAGAATGGAACAGCATCAACATCAAAAAACAAAAAACAAAACAAACAAACAAACAAAAAGACCACACAAAAACTCCATCCAAAGTTCACCAACAGCAAAGACCAAAGGTATAAATACATGAAGATGAGGAAAACCCAGTGCAAAACGCTGAAAATTCCAAAAACCAGAATGCCTCTTCTCCTCCAAAGGATCACATCTCCTTGCCAGCAAGGGAACAAAATTGAATAGACAATGAGTTTGACAAATTAACAGAAGTAGGCTTCAGAAGGTGGGTAATAACAAACTCCTCCAAGCTAAAGGAGCATGTTCTAACCCAATGCAAGGAAGCTAAGAAACTTAAGAAAAGGTTGCAGGAGCTGCTAACTAGAATAACCAGTTTAGAGAAGAACATAAATGACCTGATGGAGCTTAAAAACACAGCATGACAACTTCATGAAGTATACACAAGTATCAATAGCCAAATTGATCAAGCAAAAGAAAGGATATCAGAGGCTGAAGATCAACTTAATGAAATAAAGCATGAAGACAAGATGAGAGAAAAAAGAATGAAAAGGAACAAAGTCTCCAAGACATAAGGGACTATGTGAAAAGACCAAACCTACGTTTGATTGCTATACCTGAAAGTGATAGGGAGAATGGAAACAAGTTGGAAAACACACTTCATGATATTATCCAAAAGAACTTCCCCAACTTAGCAAGACAAATATTCAAATTCAGGAAATACAGAGAACACCACAAAGATACTCCTTGAGAAGAGCAACCCCAAGACACATGATCATCAAATTCACCAAGGTTGAAATGAAGGAAAAAATGTTAAGGGTAGCCAGAGAGAAAGTTCGGGTTATCCACAAAGGGAAGACCATCAGACTAACAGTGGATCTCTCTGCAGAAACCCTACAAGCCAGAAGAGAGTCAGGGCCAATATTCAACATTCTTAAAGAAAATAATTTTCAACCCAGAATTTCATATCTAGCCAAACTAAGCTTCACAAGCGAAGGAGAAATAAAATCCTTAACAGACAAGAAAATGCTGAGGGATTTTGTCAGCACCAGGCCTGCCTTATGAGAGCTCCTGAAGGGAGCGCTAAATATGGAAAGGAAAAACTGGTACCAGCCACTGCAAAAACAAACCAAAATATAAAGACAATTGATGCTGTGAAGAAACTACACAAACTAATAGGCAAAATAACCAGCTAGCATCATAATGACAAGATCAAATTCACACATAACAATATTAACCTTAACTGTAAACAGGCAAAACACAGACTGGAAAATTAGATAAAGAGTCAAGACCCATCAGTGTGCTGTATTCAGGAGACCCATTTCATGTGCAAAGACACACATAGGCTCAAAATAAAGGGATGGAGGAAGATTTACAAAGCAAATGAAAAGCAAAAAAAAAAAAAAAAAAAAAAAAAAAGGAGGGGTTGCAATCCTAGTCTCTGATAAAACAGACTTTAAATCAAGAAATATCAAAAAAGACAAAGAAGGGTATTATGTAATGGTAAAGGGATCAATGCAACAAGCAGAGCTAACTATCCTAAATATATATGCACCCAATATAGGAGCACCCAGTTTCATAAAGCGAGCTCTTAAAGACCTACAAAGAGACTTAGACTCCCACACAATAATAGTGGGAAACTTTAACACCCCTCTGTCAATATTAGACAGATCAATGAGACAGAAAGTTAACAACGATATTCAGGACTTGAACTCAGCTCTGGACCAAGCAGACCTAATAGACATCTACAGAACTCTCCACCTCAAATCAACAGAATCAACATTCTTCTCAACACCACATCACACTGATATGGTTGTAGATGTGCAGTTTTATTTCTGAGTTCCCTATTCTGTTCCATTGGTCTATGTGCCTGTTTTTACATCAGTACTCTGCTGTTTTGATTACTATGGCCTTGTAGCATAGTTTGAAGTCAGGTAGGGTGATGCCTCCAGCTTTGTTCTTTTTGCTTAGGATTGTCTTGGCTATGTCAGCTCTATTTTGGTTCCATATGAAGTTTTAAATAGTTTTTTTTAATTCTGTGAAAAATGTCAATGATACTTTCGTGGGAATAGTATTGAATCTATAAATTGCTTTGGCAGTACGGCCATTTTCATGATGTTGATTCTTTTTATCTGTGAGCATGGAATGTTTTTCCATCTGCTTGTTTCCTCTTTGACTTCCTTGATCAATGGTTTGTAGTTCTCCTCGAAGAGGTCCTTCATTTCCCTTGTTAGTTGTATTCTTAGGTATTTTACTCTCTGTGGCAATTGTGAATGGGAGTTCATTCATGATTTGGGTCTCTGCTTGTATGTTGTTGGTATATAGGAATGCTTGTGATTTCTGCACATTGATTTTGTATCCTGAGACTTTAATAAAGTTGCTTATCAGGTTAAGAAGCTTTTGAGCTGAAATAATGGAATATTCTAGAGAGAGGATCATGTCATCTGCAAACAAAAACAATATGACTTCCTCTCTTCCTATCTCAATACCATTTCTTTCTCTTGCCTAATTGCCCTGGCCAGAATCTCCAACTCAATGTTGGAGAGTTCTAACCACTAAGATTGATGAAAGAGGACATCCTTGTTTTGTGCCATTTTTCAAGGGGAATGCTTTCAGCTTTTGCCAATTCAGTATGATATTTGTTGTGGGTTTGTCATAAATGGCTTTTATTATTTCAAGGTGCATTCCTTCAATACTTAGTTTATTGAGAGTTTTTAACACGAAGGGATGTTGAATTTTATCAAAGGGCTTTTCTGCATCTATTGAGAAAATCATGTGTTTTTTGTCTTTAGTTCTGTTTATGTGATGAATTGCATTTATTGATTTGTGTATGTTGAACCAGCCTTGCATCCCAGGGATGAAGCCAACTTGATCATGGTGGATAAGTTTATTGTTGTGCTGCTGGACTTGATTTGCCAGTATTTTATTGAGGATTTTTGCATCGATATTCATAAGAAATATTGGCCTGAACTTTTCTTTCCTTGTTGTATCTCTGCCATGTTTTGGTATCAGGATGATGCTGGCCTCATAAAATGAGTTAGAAAAGAGTCCCTCCTTTTCAATTGTTTGGAATAGTTTCAGAAGAAATGGTACCAGCCCCCTTTGTACCTCTGGTAGAATTCAGCTGTAAATCCACCTGGACCTGGGCTTTTTTTTTTTTTTTGGTTGGTAGGCTATTTATTACTGCCTTAATTTCAGAACTTGTTATTGTTCTATTCAGGCATTCAGCTTCTTCCTGGTTCAGTCTTGGGAGGGTGTGTGTGTCCAGGAATTTATCCATTTCTTCTAGATTTCCTAGTTTATTTGCATAGAGGTGCTTAGAGTATTCTCTGATGGTGGTTTGCATTTCTGTGGTGTCAGTGGTTGTATCCCCTTTATAATTTCTGATTGTGTTTATTTGAATCTTTCCTCTTTTTTCTTTATTAGAGGTGGATTATATTGATTTTTTTTTTCAAAGAAACAGCTCCTGGATTTGTTGATTTTTTGAAGGTTTTTTTGTGTCTCTATCTCCTTCAGTTTCATTCTGAGGTTTGTCATTTCTATTATTTTGCTAGCTCTGGGATTTATTTGCTCTTGATTCTCTAGTTCTTTTAGTTGTGATGTTAGTGTGTCCATTTGAGATCTTTCTAGCTATTTGATGTGGCATTTAGTGTTATAAATTTCTTTCTTAACACTGCTTTAGCTGCATCCCAGAGATTCTGATACATTGTCTCTTTGTCTCATTGGTTTCAAAAACCTTCTTTATTTCTGCCTTAATTTTATTATTTACCCAGGAGTCATTCAGGAGGAGATTGTTCAATTTCCATGTAGTTGTGTGGTTTTGAGTGGGCTTTTTAATCTTGAGGTTTTTTTTTTTTTGGAGGCAGAGTCTTGCTCTGTTGTCCAGGATGAACTGCAGTGGCATGATCTCAGCTCACTGCAACCTCTGCCCCCCAAGTTCAAGCAATTCTCCTGCCTCAGCCTCCTGAGTAGCTGGGACTAAAGGCATGAGCCACCACACCTGGCTAATTTTTATATTTTTAGTAGAGATGGGGTTTTACCATGTTGGCCAGGCTGGTCTTGAACTCCTGACCTTAAGTGAGCCACCTGCCTCAGCCTCCCAATAATCTTGAGTTCTAATTTGATTGCATTGTAGTCTGAGAGACTGTTATGATTTCAGTTCTTTTGCATTTGCTGAAGAGTGCTTTACTTTCAATTGTGTGATCAATTTTAGAGTAAGTGCTATGTGGCGCCAAAAATAAAGTATATTCTGTTGTTTTTGGATAGAGAGTTCTACAGATATCTATCAGGTCCACTTGGTCTAGAGCTGAGTTTAAGTCCTGAATATCTTTGTTAATCTTCTGTCTCGATGACCTGCCTAATAGTGATAGTGGGGTATTAAAGTTTCCCACTATTACTGTGTGGGGGTCTAAGTCTCTTTGTAGGTCTCTGAGAACTTGTTTTATAAATCTGGGTGCTCCTGTATTGGGTGCATACATATTTAGGATAGTTAGCTCTTCTTGTTGAATTGAACCCTTTAATATTATGTGGTGCTCTTCTTTGTCTTTTTTGATCTTTATTGGTTTAAAGTCTATTTTGTCAGAAACTAGGATTCCAAACCCTGCTTTTTTCTGCTTTCCATTTACTTAGTAAATTTTCCTCCATCTCTTTACTTTGAATCTATGTGCAGTTTTGCACATGAGATGTGTCTCTTGAATACAGCACACCAGTGGGATTTGTCTTTGTATCCAGTTTGCCATTTTGTGTCTTTTAATTGGGACGTTTACCCCATTTACATTCAAGGTTAATATTTTTATGTGTGAATTTGATCCTGTCATCATGGTGCTGGCTGGTTAATTTTTCAGACGTGTTAATGTAGTTGCTTCATAGTTTCATTGGTCTGTGTTTTTCAATGTGTTTTTGTAGTGGCTGATAACGGTTTCTCCTTTCCACATTTAGTGCTTCTTTCAGGATCTCTTGCAAGGCAGGCCTGGTGGTGACAAGATCCCTCAGCATTTGCTTGTCTGAAAAATATTTTATTTCTCTTTCCCTTATAAAGCTTAGTTTGGCCAGATATAAAATTCTGGGTTGGAATTTCTTTTCTTTAAGCATGTTGAATATTAGCCCCTATCTCTTCTGGCTTATAGGGTTTCCACTGAGAGGTCCATTGTTATTCTGATGGGCTTCCCTTTGTAGGTGACCTGGCCTTTTTCTCTGGCTGCCCTTAACATTTTCTCCTTCATTTCAACCCTGGAGAATCTGATGATTTTATGTCTTGGGTAGATGTTTTTATGGAGTATCTTATTGGGGTTCTCTGGATTTCCTGAATTTGAATATTGGCCTGTCTTGCTAGGTTGGGGAAGGTCTCCTGGATGATATATGCAGTGTGCTTTCCACCTGGTTCCATTCTCCCCATCTCTTTCAGGTACTCCAATTAGTCATAGTTTCAGTATTTTTACACAGTCCCATAGTTCCTGGAGGTTTTGTTTGTTCCTTTTTATTCTTTTTTCTCTAATCTTGTCTGCTTGCCTTATTTCAGCAAGATAGTCTTTAAGCTCTGATATTCTCTCTTCCGCTTGGTCGATTCAGCTATTGATACTTGTATTTGCATGATGAAGTTCTTGTGCTGTGTTTTTCAGCTTCGTCAGGTAATTTATGTTCCTCTCTAAACTGGTTATTCTAGTTAACAGCTCCTATAATCTTTTATCATGGTTCTTAGCTTCTTTGCATTGGGTTAGAACATAGTCCTTTAGCTCAGCAAAATTCATTATACTCACTTTCTAAAGCCTACTTCTGTCAGTTCATTCATCTCAGCTTTAGCCCCATTCTGTGCCCGTGCTGGAGAAGTGTTGTGATCATTTGGAGGAGAAGAGGCATTCTGGCTTTTGGAATTTTCAGAATTTTTGCGTTGGTTTTTCCTCATCTTCATGGATTTATCTACCTTTGATCTTTGAGGCTGATGACCTTTGGATGGGTTTTTTTTGGGGGGCGGGTGTCTTTTTTGTTGCTGTTATTGTTTTTGTTGCTTTCTGTTTGTTAGTTTTTCTTCCAACAGTCAGGCCCCTCTTCTACAGGTCTGCTTCAGTTTGCTGGAGGCCCACTCCAGATTTTGTTTGCTGAGTATCATCAGTGGAGGCTACAGAACAGCAAAGAGTGCTGCCTGCTTCTTCCTCCAAAAGCTTCATCCCAGAGGGGCACCTGCCTGATGCCAGCCAGAGCTCTTTTGTATGAGGTGTCTGTCGACCCTTGTTGGGAGATCTTACCCAGTCAGGAAGCATGGGGTCAGGGACCCACTTGAGGAGGCAGTCTGTCCCTTAGCAGAGCTGGTGTGCTGTGCTGGGAAAATCCCTCTTGTCAGGATCAGCTGCAGAGCTGGTACGCTGTGCTTGCAGAATCCCCCTTGTCAGGATCAACCTCTATCTTCATAGGCGGCAGGCAAGAAAGATTAAGTCTGCTGAAACTGAGACCACAGCCACCCCTTCCCCCAGGTGCTCTGTCCCAGCCCACCTTCCCCCAGGTGTCAGTCTGTAAGCCCCTGACTGGAGCTGGTTGATTTCCTTCAGAGATGCCCTGCCTGGTGAGGAGTGATCTAGGGAAGCAGTCTGGCCACAGCCACTTTGCTGTGCTGTAGTGAATTCTGTCCCGTCCAAACCTCCCAGTCTCCTTAGCACTGTTAGGGGAAAAGCATATACTAAAGCCACTGTAATGGTGGTCCCCTCTCCCCCAACCCCAAACTCAGTTGTTCCAGGCAGACTCCAGACTGCTATGCTGGCAGTGGGAATTTCAAGCCAGTGATTCTTAGCTTGCTGAGCTCCATGGGAGTGGCACCATTGAGCAAGACCACTTAGCTCCCTGGCTTTAGGCCTCTTTCCGCAGTAGTGTGGATGGTTCTCCTGTCTCACTGGAGTTCCAGGTGCCGTTGGAGTATGTAAAAAACTCCTGAAGCTCAGTGCCTGCCCAAACAGCTGCCCAGATTTGTCCCTGAAAAGGCTCACGAGGGAATCTCCTGATCTGCAGATTGCAAAAATCCATGGGAAAAGCCTAGTACCCTTGGCGGGTAGCACAGTCCCTCACCATTTCCCCTGGCTGGGGAAGAAAGGTTGCTCCACTTTGTGCACTTCTCAGGTGAAACGACACCCCACCCTGCTTCTGCTGGCTCTCCGTGGGTCATGCCCACCACCTAGCCAGTCCCAATTACTGCCTTCTATATTGGTCTTACTGGGAGCTGAAGACCGGAGCTGTTTCTATTTGGTCATCTTGGCCCAAGACCTATCCAAAATACTGAAAATCCTGTCCAGAAAATCATTAGTAATCAATAAATTGTTATTATTTGTATTTTTATTCATCTATATTGGTATTATTTAATTCACTATTCCCACTGTTTTCTTAAATCCACAGAATTAGCATAAATCTTAAATGCAGAGAACAAAGGTGCAATAGGGCACTTAGACTATCCATTATTTAGGCCACAGAAAGATTAAAGAGCAGGTGAGACCCAGATCCTCCAAATGTTTCCTTTATCCACTCTAATCCATACAGCAAGTCACTTGTCCAAAGACAGCAGATTCAGAAACACAAATACATGGCACCTTAAACCTTAAATGAGAGTAAACATTGATAAAATCAGAAGTTAGTAAAGAACTAGACTCCTTTAAAAAAGTTTTTTAAAAATAATAATAACAAGATCTATTTGTCATAATTCAGCTTAGCCAAGCCCAAAGACTTTCTCTTTCCTGTGGCCTACCAATGTTCTGCTTTCTCTACAGCCTGATTATTTAACATTTTACTTTAACTATGGGGAAGGAAAATCATTTTTAGGAAATGATCATTTTTAGTACTTGACCTGGAACCTTCCCTATATAGGAAACAGATAGCTAGACAAACATTTCTTTCCAGACAGCTGAAGTCAGTTAATATATCAAGTAAATCATGAGCATTAACAGTATCTCCAACTGGTTAGATATCACACTTGTCTTCTAGGAAATCATGATGAAACAAATGTCTTCTGTTAAGAATCAAAGCTTTTGTCTCATTAAACAGCCTTATGCATTGTAATCTTGACATTGAAGCATGATGGATAATGGTTAAGACTCACTTTTGAGTTAAGCTCCGTTTCTGACCTTGAGATATTGAGTACCCCAATGTACTTCAGCTGCAATGTTGCACAGATATAATAAGATTTTTTGTTTGTTTGTTTTTGAGACAGAGTCTCGCTCTGTCACCCAGGCTGGAGTACAGTGGTGCGATATCAGCTCACTGCAACCTGGGCCTGCGGGGTTCAAGCAATTCTTCTGTCTCAGCCTCCCAAGTAGCTGGGACTACAGGCGTGCACCACCATGCCCGGCTATTTTTCTTTTTTTTCTATTTTTAGTAGAGACGAGGTTTCACCATGCTGGCCAGGCTGGTCTCAGACTCCTGACCTCATGATCTACCTGCCAAAGTGCTGGGATTACAGGCATCAGCCACCACGCCCAGCCATAACATGATTAAAACAAACAAAGAAAAAAACTTAACATAGGACCTGCCATAAAGTAAATGTTCAATAGATTATTGCTTTTATCATTATCATCATCTGAAGTTTGTATGATGTCATATACCTACAATAAAGTAATTTGTACTTATCTTCCCCATTCTAAAGGTAAAGTATTAAGGCTATTTTGCCCAAAGGCACATAGTTAATAAAAAATACATTAATGAATTATTACATTACATTTTACATTTGCTTGTCTAAGCCTCAAACTGTTGTTTTTCCAATTGACAAAATTTAAGTGGCAGAACTTTATTTGATTCCAACAATTCCAACTCTTCTCATTCTGTAAAACTTCAAAGTCATAAATTGCTGAAGGATTATTTACTAAGACATAAACTTCTCCCTTCCTTCCTTATTTCTTTGCTTCATTCCCCAGTTCCCTTTGTCTTGGTTGTCAATAAATAGCACTTACAGTGAAAGGAGGAAAAGGAATAATGTTTATTCAGTTCCACAAATGTTCAAATATCCAGCACAGGCCCACATGAAAAGATTCTTTTTTTCAGTGACTAAAAAGAAAACCACAATAGGAACCTATGACTGGCTCTAGGGCAAACATATTTTACAATCTGCCAATTGATTGAAGCCCAACAGTTGCCTCAAATTTAAATAGTGAAAAGAGAAATAAGAGAGAATTTCATGACAGGTCAAGAGAAACAGGTTCATGTAGTGGCCTGAAGCTAGGCCAAGGGCATATTTCACAACAGGGTAAAAAAGTATTCTAACAATCTCAAAAATGTTGGAATTTATATGGTTTCAGTTATTTTATACTATACACAATATATGTTACAAAAGGCAAGGAGTCTTTTTATAAGAATCCATGTAAGTGTTTCTTTTTTTTTTCTTTTTGAGACAGAGTCTTGCTCTGTCGCCCAGGCTGGAGTGCGGTGGCGCAATCTTGGCTCACTGCAAGCTCCGCCTCCAGGTTCACGCCATTCTCCTGCCTCAGCCTCCTGAGTAGCTGGGACTACAGGTGCCTGCCAGCACGCCAGGCTAATTTTTTGTATTTTTAGTAGAGATAGAGTTTCGCCATGTTAGCCAGGATGGTCTTGATTTCCTGACCTCGTGATCCACCTGCCTCGGCCTCCCAAAGTGCTGGGATTACAGGCGTGAGCCACCGCGCCTGGCCTAAGTGTTTCTTAACATACTAGTTTTTAGAATAGAGCCTGCTGGCATATTAAATTATAACCTACACAAAATTAATAGGCTTTCAGAACCAGAAGATATCCATAGTTTTCTAAATTGATTGTTTCAGAGAATTATTTCTTGATGAATTTCTCCTGAAGGAGAGATTCCATGACTGACCAAATATGCTTAGGATTCATTTGGTTAAATAAACTTCAGCAACCCATTTTTTCTTTTCGTCTAATTTTTTTAACCCCAGTACTTTTAGTAGCCTTTAAAGTACGTTGTGAATTTCCAAGAGGAAGATACAGACTCCCTTATTTTTCAAGCTGTTGTGGAAAGAGAATTTTTTTTCTACTAGTGCACTTATCAAGTGGTTCGGTTAAATAATGATTAGAAAAAATGCTAATGTAATTTAGGAGATTATAGTCTCCTAAAGACCAAAGAATGAACTGATTTTCTCAAGATCAACCAACTAGTAATAGAACTAAGAGACTTCTATGTTATCCATAGACTTCTCAGATTATCCAATGAAAAGATCTACTGGTCTTCAAAAAAAAAATGAAAAAGTTATCAATGGTAAGATACAACTTAATCCATAGCAAAAAATATATATATATTAAAACACAGAAGATAGAGAATTAATCAAAGAATTGTTAGAATGTACAGAATTTAGGATATAACATCATTGTTTTTAAACATTGGGCTACTCTAGCAGAATGTATAAATGTAAGATAGCATAGAATATATATATTATATATTTAAACACTGGGCTATTCTAGCAGAATGTGTGAGTATGATAGTATATACATACCTGTGTTTATGTGTATATATATGATACTATAAGATAAATAGTATATATATAAACATATATACACTAAGATAGATACTATGCTATATTCATACATTCTGCTAGAATAGCCCAATGTTTAAATATATAATATATGTATGATATATATAGTATCTTCTATTCATTCTGCTAGAAGAGCCAACATATAAATATATAATATATAGTATCTTATATTTATATATTTATAAATATACATTTATATACACATAAATATATATGTATGTGTATATATACATATATAAATGTATTTATGTACATATATACATATGTAATGTAAATCTATAATATATATTATGGATTTACAGGTGAAATTCTCTGATAGAATAACGTGACTTCCAGTCTTAGCCCAAGTTTTGATGTATTTACCGTAGAAATGTAAAAGGGGACATTGTAGAAATGAGCAACTGGAAAAACATTCATAGATTATTCATACTATTATTTCTTAGAAGGATAATCTTTCCATCAATTCATTTGTTTATTTAACAAATACCAGTCAGGTACTTGGATGTGCCAGAAATTATTTTACCTCTAGGGTATACACTGGTAAACAAAACAAGAAAGGTTCTTGTTATCATGAAGTTTACATTCAAATGAGTAAAATGAACAATAAACAAGCAAAAAATAGATCATTGCAACCAAGCACTTTGAAGACAATAAAATGATAATGACATAAAGAAGGGAAGGAAGGGAGACTTTTCCCAGATGAGGAGAAAAACACTTAGAAAGAATGAGCAGAGAAGACCTACCTGAGGAAACAACATGTGCCCTGACACTCAAATGACAGAAAAAGAACTAGATAGCTGTATGAGTTCATTTTCACGCTACTATAAAGAAACACCTGAGATGGGGTAATTTGCAAAGAAAAGAGGTTTATTTGACTCAGAGTTTCACCTGGCTGAGGAGGCCTCAGGAAACTTACAATCATGGTGAAAGGGGAAGCAGGGACCATCTTCACATGGAGGCAGGAGAGACAAGAGCATGTGAAGGAGGGACTGTCAAACACTTCTAAAATCATGAGAACTCACTCATTATCATAAAAACAGCATGGGGAAAATTGCCCCTATGATCCAATCACCTCTCTCCCTCAAAAGTTGGGAATTACAATTTGAGATGAGATTTGTTTGGGGACACAGATCCAAACCATATCAATAGCCATGTGAAAATCTGGAGGAAAGAACTATTGTTGAGTGGGAGGCTTCGTGTCCTAAAGGAATCATAAGAACAATATTTGAAACTCCAAAGGGGAGAATAAAGAACATTGCTATGGTTTAAATATGTCCCCGACAATTTCATGTGTTGGTAACTTGACCCCCAATATTGTTGAGAGGTGGGACCTCTGGAAGATGATTGGGTCATGAAGGCTCTACCCTAATGAATTGATTAATAGATTGATAGACTAATGGGCTATTGAGGAAGTGGGTTAGTTATCAGGACAGTTGTTCTGTTATAAAAGTCATTTTGGTCATGTCTCATGAGCCCCCTCTCACCCTGTGATGCCTTCTGCCATGTTATGACATAGCATGAGGCCCTCACCAGAAGCTGAACAGATTCAGCCCCTAGGCTTTGAACTTCCCAGCCTTCAGAACTCTAAGAAATAAATTTCTTTTCTTTATAAATTACCTAGTCTCCGGTATTCTATTATGGCAATAGAAAACAGATAAAAACAAATGGTCTCAAACTAAACAAGAAAGACGCAGGAATATAAAAGTATGATGATCAAAGAGATTCTAATACTAACAGTGCAGCAAAATGGTAAGCCTGTCCAAGATGACAGCAATGGTGAAAATTTGTGCTTTTACAGAAACAAGGTGTCTCCCCAAAAGAAGGACCCCTGAGATCTTTCTTTAAAGTACAGTTAACAGAAGATAACTAACATATTGAAAAGGAGGTTAAAAAAAGAGCAGCACGCAAAACATGGAATACCAGTTAGTTAGTTCAGCCTAGCTGCTAGAGTGTTGCAGGAAAACAAAGCCCAGGAAGAACAAACACAATCTTCTAAATTTAAAGAACAGCAGCTGTATGTGGATAAAAATATCTTCCGCTTAGCATTGTGATGCAATGATAAAAGATTGAAATGGATGAAAGAAGATATTTGCCTTAGTCTGCTCAGTCTATCATAACAAAATACCATAGACTGCATGGCTTAAATAACAAATTTATTTTCACACAGTTCTGGAAGCAGAAAGTCTGAGATCAAGATGCCAGCATGGGCATTTTCTAGGGAGGTTTCCCTTCCTGGTTTTCAGAAAGCAGCCTTCTCTCTGTGTTCTCATCTGGCAAAGAGAGAGGGTTCTAGTGTCTCTTCTTATAAGGGCGCTAATCCTGTCATTAGGGCCCCACCCTTATAACCTCACCTGAACCTAATTATCTTCCATAGGCTCCATTTCCAAATACCATCACACTGGGGTTAGGGCTTCAACATATGAATGATGGAGGAGGAGACACAAGTCAGTCCACAGCAACATTAAAGTTCTATTAGCTAATTTTAGAAATTAATGGAAATATTTTCTAAACTGGATTTAGGATTATGACAAAAGAGTCTGAGGCATTTAAAAAATGAGAATGCTGCTAGAGACATTTGATCAAAGTATTACCTAAAGAAAGAAATATAAGAATCCAAAGAGATGACAATCCAAAAGGCAGGATCCAGGCAAAGACTGAAGTTTTGTCTCTTACCTCTAGTGAAGAACCAGTTCAACTCATGTCTTACAAAAGAATGGTGTCCTAAATGAAACTCACATTTAATATGTGCATTTTAGTGAATTATGTATCTTTTTATTCCTCTTTTGCCCACCTTTGATCTCGAGCTTATATTTAGCACAGTAACCTAAGTTTGATATAAGATAGGTGTCAAATAAATATTGGCATATTTTTACTGTAGTGTGAAGTGCAAGGACTTCAGAATCTTGTGGATCTGGTACCTCAATCTCTTAAGCCTATAATAAAGGGATGCTGGTTTCTCTAAAGAAAAAATTTGAAATAAAATATATTTCCTACTTTTCACTCACTCAACCCTTTACTTCTTCCCAAGCATACATCAAAATCCAGGAAGAAAGACTGCTATCAATTTATCAATTTTGAGGACACTGTTCATGCCAAATTTACCCGGGGTAGACATTTGTAGAAGAGTGTATTAGTTGGCTTGGTCTGCCATAGCAAAATACCATAGACTGAGTGGCTTAAACAACAGAATTCATTTTCTCACAGTTCTAGAGGGTAGAAGTGTAAAACCAGATGCAGTCAGGGATGGTTTCTGGTAAAGCCTCTCTTCCTGGCATACAGATGGCTGATTTCTCTCTATATTGTCACATGGTCTCTTCTCTGTGTTCATAGAAAGAGGGAATTGTGTGGTGTCTCTTCCTCTTAAAAAGACACTACTCCTATCAGATTAGGATCCTACCCTTATGACCTCATTTAACTCCCTAAAGGCCTTATCTCCAAATATGATCACATTGGAGATTAGGGTTTTAACAAATGGTTTTTTGGGGGGACACAATTCAGTCCACAACAAAAAGTTTAAAAGGAGGAATGGGGTGCTAGGTAAATAGTTTCTCTATAACTTGTACTTTCATTTGCTTCTTAAGAGTATATGTATACATTAGCTACTGCCACAAAATTGCTCTATTGCAAACCTTCTCTAAATAGAGTGGCTAAAATTTATTCTCACAAATCTATAAGTAGGCTGACGCTGTTGCTGGCTGGGCTCAGAAGTCCTGCTAAGTTCAGCTGGGTTAGCTCTCACACCTGGGGGTGTCCTCGATGATGCTCTAGACTGGGCCGTGATGGGTCAGCTCTGTTCCATGGAATCCACTTCCTGGGGCCAGCAGGTAAGGCCTGTCTTGTTCTTCTCACAGCAAGAAGTTCAAAAGAGTATGTCTAATCATATTCAGGGGCTATGCTTGTGTCAAATCTGCCAGCACTCCATTGGCCAAACAAGTTATTTGGCTATACTCAGAATCAAGGTAGGTGAATTACACTATACCCACGGAAGTGGGGAGAGAAAGTGAATAACGTTTTAAATTAATTTAATCTATTATTGTATATACAACTTTTTACCACATTTAAATGTTGAGACCCAAGACTCTGGTAGACTTTGAGGTAGAAATAGACAGAACCAAAGTTTAAGTATACCAATAATTTGGTTCTAGAGCTTAGAATGGGATCTCAATAAATTAGGGCTTAACTAATTAAAATTCTACCTTGAGATCTGGGGGTCCCAGAAAGTGCTAACTTGTCTTGCTTAATTAATTGTATGTATGTTCCCTCCTAACCTCCCCCAAATCTGTTTTAACCTTTCTTAAGATGGTCTTAAGAAATGGAGAGTTGGCATTCAAAGGGTATAAAGTTTCAGTTATGTAAAATGTATACATTCTAGAGATCTGCTGTGTAACATTGTGCCTATATTAACAGTACTGGACTATACACTAAAAATGTGTTGAAGGTAGATCTCATATTAAGTGTTTCTACCACAATAAAATAAAACAAAATGATTATTTCTGAGGAAAAAAAAAGAATGTAGTAAAATATGTAATGGCATCAAGCACAATGCCTGGCACAGAGTAGGTTCTTATGAAAGTTTTCTTCTGCCCATTATACAAATCTAATTCAAAGTGGCTCATGCACAGAATTGTTTCTTCTTCTTCAGGCCTTAATTTCTGACGTTTCAAGTTGGAAATCTCCTTTCATATTTCTTTAAAGAGCTACATAAATACAGTTGAACTGAGCTAACAATCTGATCTTCATTTTTAGTATTTGGGAAGAAAAATAATTCTCACTGAGTTTGCTACACCAGTGGTTTCCCAGAACCTTTTTATAAAACCAGTGCCCTTTGAGATCATCCCCAATATGGGGAGCCCAAATCATAGCCTGTTTAATCTAACATATGCCACAGACTTATAAAATTCACAAGGGAAATGTAAAAAGACCTTTGAAAATTCCCATATGTGTAAATGTCACTGTATCATGTAAGTTTTCACATAAGTCTGTTGAATGTAATGATGCATATAAATAACCCCCTCAGACCTCTAATGAGGGTTTCTGCATACCTGATAACAAGCTTAAAAAAAAAAAAAACAGAACCAAAGTGATATTGAGACACAGACTGATTGAAGAGGCTCACTCAAAGCCTCACAGGTTTTTTCCCCCCACACTGGCCTCAAGGACACATGATTCAAACATAAGACTCAACACACAAGTGCTGCAATTTGTGAACTTTTTAGGTTTCCTATGAATTGTCAAAATCACAAGTGTTAACTTTGTGAATGGCAAGGCTCCACTTAACCATGAGATGGAATTCAGAGGAATAGCAGGAGGTGAAAGATCTGCACTGGAATAGAAAATGAATTAAGCACACAGATCTCTTGCAGCAGCATAAATGAGAGATTGCATATGTTCAACTCAGTCTTTATATGATCAGGTGAGATATGCAACAACTTAGTATAAACAGGAGCTAATAACCTGAGTAACAAGCTCTGCTAAGAAATAAATATCCCTATGCTCGCATTACACAATGAACATTCATTAGCATATAACCTTCCACTTACAAGTACACATGGGAAACCTGCCAATAGGACACTATACGCCAAAGACGATTAAATCAGCATTACAGAGAGAAGATCACAAAAATAGACTTTCTAAACAATTTAACTAGAAGTACTACATTTGCTGGAAGACAGAGTTTAAAATCTCTTGCTGCCAGCAATTTGTAAAATGAAATTTCAGACTAGTATGAGAAAGACAATACCAGGTGCTCTTTATTGCTAACCAACGTTGTTGTTCTATTACAAATGCCTTCCCACTTTAATGTTAGGGCATTCATGTAAGTACTAAATTTCATTAAGTAGCATGGATGATGATGATGACCATGATGACAATGATGATGATAGTGGGTTATGTCTATTGCATGCTTTCTACCTACTAAGCTCTGTTCTATGTGCTGAAATGACCTTTAACTATCACAACAATCCTGTAAGATAAAACTTATTGTATTCCCATTTTATAGTAGGAGAAAAAGATGTACAGAGTGAGAAGGGATAACAGTAGAGACTGAAATCAAAAGGACATGGTTTGGTTCTAGAGTCTGAGCCCTTTAACAATTTGCTGCAGTGCTAAAGAATAGTTAAGATAATTCAAATATCTCTTTGCCTCACTTTGCTATGAAACTGAGCAACTGACATAACCACTCTAAATGTAAATTTTTTCATCTGTAAAATGTATATGAATAAATATACCTAACTTCTATTTAAACTTATTGTAAGACTTAAGTGAGACTGAGAATGGAACTCATATTACACAATATATGGAAGAAAAATTTCAAAAATATTATCTCTTAAGAGCTGTATTAGCTCTTATTTTATTAAAAGGAAATTACTTGTCATGTGACACTCTTGCCTTAAAAAATTACCCTTTGATTTTAAAGTTAGCTTTATTAAAATACATCATAAAGTGCATCCTTATATAAAAATATAAATTATATATTTATAAAATAATTCTTATTAGAAAGTATCATTATTCTTTGTAACAGAAAAATTTGAAATATCAAAGCAGATGTTATATTTAGAACAATAACAGTTATATAGAATATTACTAGCCTTTCTATACCTAAACCTAATCCACTTTTCAACATTCCTTTTTCTTAGGACTTATTTAAAAAATTGAAATTCTAGGTGAACTCACCTACAGCCTTATAAAATAACAAGGACTTTGGAGAAAAACGTTCACTAAACTTAAAAATTGTCTTTAAGAAAACATAAAAGTATCTTGAGAATTATGACATTATTGTATCAATTATCTATTGATAAAAAAAAGCAAGGAAACAATCTCAGTGGCATCCCAAAATATTCAATGATTTTCATAGACGTACAGGTCGATCAGCCAAGGTGGCCCTGCTTCAGGCTTTGACAACTGAGGAAGCTCTTCTTCCTCATACAGGTCTGAAGTTGGCTGGGCGATTCTGTGCCATATATATGCCCTCGGGGGTTCGGTGTAAATGGGCAATACTACCCAGAGGAAGCTCTTCTCATAATCATGGCAAAGGCAAAGGAAGCAGAACACGCAAAGTGAAATCTAGACTTGTTACTAATAACATGTTACTTCTGCCTTGTTCTAAAAAGACAATCTCTTTTTCATTTGGAAAAAGACAAGCTGTCTTACTTCATTTGTGTTACTATAAAGGAATACCTGAGGCTGGGTAATTTATAAGGAAAAAGGTTTGTTTGGTTCACAATTCTGATATCTAAAAATGTTCAAGACTGGGCATCTGGTGAAAGCTTCAGGCTGCTGCCACTCATGGCAGAAGGCGAAGGGAAGCCGGTGTGTGCAGAGATTACGTGGTGAGAGAGAAAGCAAGAGAGACACGGAGGAGGTATCAGGCTCCTAACAACCAGCTCTCACGGGAACTAATAGAGCAAGAAGTCACTCAACTTCACACTCAGTGAAAACATTAATCTAGGCCGGGCGCGGTGGCTCATGCCTGTAATCCCAGCACTTTGGGAGGCCGAGGCGGGCGGATCACGAGGTCAGGAGATCGAGACCACCCTGGCTAACACGGTGAAACCCCGTCTCTACTAAAAACACAAAAAATTAGCCGGGCCTGGTGGCGAGTGCCTGTAGTCCCAGCTACTCAGGAGGCTGAGGCGGGAGAATGGCGTGAACCCGGGAGGCGGAGCTTGCAGTGAGCAGAGATCGCGCCACTGCACTCCAGCCTGGGCGACAGAGTGAGACTCCATCTCAAAAAAAAAAAAAAAAAAGAAAAAGAAAAAAAGAAAACATTAATCTATTTATGAGGGATTCACTCCCATGACCCCAACAAACACCTTGCATTAGGCCTAACCTCCAACACTATGGATCATCAACATGAGATTTAGAAGGGACAAACATCCAAACTACAGCATTTCACTCCTGGAACCCCAGATCTCATGTTTTTCTCACATTGCAAAACAAAATCCCTTCCTAAAAGTCCCCAAAAGTCTTAACTTTTTTTAGCATCAACTCAAAAATTCGAAGTTTAAAGTTTCATCTGAGACTTAAAGCAAGTGTCTGCCAGCTATGAGCCTGTAAAATCAGTAACAAGCGATTTACTTCCAAGATACAATGGTTGTATCATTCCAAAGTAAACGTTCCCATTCCAAAAGGGAGAAATCAGTCATAAAAGGGGTAACAGCCCCTATGCAAGTCTGAAACCCAGCAAAACAGACATTAAATGTCTTATCTGTTTTTATTATTATTTATTAACTTTTTATTCCCATAGGTTTTTGGGGAACAGGTGGTATTTGGTTACATAAGTTCTTTAGTGGTGATTTGTGAGATTTTGGTGACCCCATTTCCCGAGCAGTATATACTGAACTCAATATATGGTCTTTTATCCCTCACCCCCTTCCCAACCTTTTCCCCTGAGTCCCCAAAGTCCATTGTATCATTCTTATGCCTTTTCATCCTCATAGCTTATCTCCCACTTATGAGTGAGAACATACGATGTTTGGTTTTCCATTCCTGAATTACTTCACTTAGAATAATAGTCTCCAATCCCATCCAGGTTGCTGCAAATGCCATTAATTCATTTTTTTATGGCTTAGTATTTCATTGTATATGTATATATATACCACAGTTTCTTTATCCACTTATTGATTTATGGGCATTTGGGCTGATTCCACATTTTTGCAATTGCGAATTGCCTGCCATAAACATGAGTGTGCAAGTATCTTTTTCGTGTAATGACTTATTTGCCTCTGGATAGATACACAGTAGTGAGATTCCTCAATCAAATGGGAGTTCTACTTTTAGTTCTTTAAGGAATTTCCACACGTTTTCCATAGTGGTTGTAGTTGTTTGCATTCCCATCTGCAGTGTAGAAGTGTTCCCTTTTCACTACATCCACACCAACATCTATTATTTTTTGATTTTTTGATTATGGCCATTCTTGCAGGAGTCAGGTGGCATTGCATTGTGGTTATGATTTGCATTTCCCTGATCATTAGTGATGGTGAGTATTTTTTGGCCATTTGTATATCTTCTTTTGAGAATTGTCCATTCATGTTCTTAGCCCACTTTTTGATAGGATTATTTTTTTTTCTTGCTAATTTGTTTGAGTTTGTTAGAGATTCTGGATATTAGTCCTTTGTCAGATGTATAGATTGTGAAGAGTTTCTCCCACTCTGTGGGTTGTCTGTTTACTCTGCTGACTGTTCCTTTTGCCATGTGAAAGCTCTTAGTTTAATAAAGTCCTAACTATTTATCTTTGTTTTTATTGCATTTTGTTGGCTTCTTGGACATGAAATCCTTGCCTAAGCCAAAGACTAGAAGGTTTTTTCCAATGTTATCTTCTAGAATTTTTATAGTTTCAGGTTATAGATTTAAGTCCTTGATCTGTCTTGAGTTGACTTTTGCATAAGATGAGAGATGAGGATCCAGTTTCATTCTCCTTCACGTGGCTTCCCAATTATCTGAGCAGCATTTGTTGAATAGGGTGTCCTTTCCCCACTTTTTGTTTTTGACTCTTTGTTGAAGATCAGTGGCTGTAAGTATTTGGGTTTATTTCTGGGTTCTCTCTTCTGTTCCATTGGTCTGTGTGCCTAGTTTTATACCAGTGCCATGCTGATTTAGTGCTATGGCCTTATAGTATAGTTTGAAGTCAGGTAATGTGATGCCTCCAGGTTTGTTCCTTTAGCTTAGTCTTGCTGTGGCTATCTAGGCTGTTTTTTGGTTCCATATGAATTCAAGGATTTTTGTTTTCTAGTTCTGTGAAGAATGATGGTGGTATTTTGATGGGAATAGCAGCGAATTTTTAGATTACTTTTGGCAGTATGGTCATTTTCACAATATTGATTCTACCCATCCATGAGCATGGGGATGTGTTTCCATTTGTTCGTGTCACCTATGATTTCTTTCAGCAGTGTTTTGTAGTTTTCCTTGTAGAGGTCTTTTACCCCCTTGGTTATGTATGTTCCTAAGTTTTTTGTTTGTTTGTTTGTTTTGTTTTTGTTTTTGTTTTTTGCTGTTGTAAAAGGAGTTGAGTTCTTGATTTGATTTTCAGCTTGGTCACTGTTGGTATATAGAGAGCTACTGATTCGTGTACATTAATTTTGTATCCTGAAACTTTGCTGAATTCTTTGATCAGTTCTAGGAGCTTTTCTGAGGAATCTTTAGGGTTTTGTAGGTATACAATCGTATCATCAGCAAACAGTGACAGTTTGACTTCCTCTTTACCAATTTAGATGCCCTTTATTTCTTTATCTTGTCTGATTGCTCTGGCTAGGACTTCAAGTACTATGTTGAATACAGGTGGTGAGAGTGGGCATCCTTGTCTTGTTCTGGTTCTCAGAGGAAATGCTTTCAACTTTTCCCCATTCAGTTTTACATTGCCTGTGGGTTTGTCATTGATAGCTTTTATTCAGTTGAGGTATTTGCTTTGTATACCAATTTTGTTGAGAGTTTTAATCATAAAGGGATGCTGGATTTTGTTGATTGCTTTTTCTGTATCTATTGAGATAATCATGTGATTCTTGTTTTTAATTCTGTTTATGAGGCATATCACATTTATTGACTTGCATATGCTAAACCATCCCTGCATTCCTTCTATGAAACCCACTTGATCATGGTAGATTATATGTGGTTGGATTTGGTTAGCTAGTATTTTGTTAAGGATTTTTGCATCTATGTTAATCAGGGATATTGGTCTGTAGTGTTCTTTTTGGTTATGCCCTTTCCTGGTTTTGGTATTATACTGATACTGGCTTCATAGAATGATTTAGAAAGGATTCCCTCTTTATCTTGTGGAATAGTGGCAATAGGATTGTACCAAATCTTCTTTGAATGTTTAGTAGAATTCAGCTGTGAATCTCTCTGGTCCTGGACTTTTTTTTGTTGGTAACTTTTTTTTTTAATTACCATTTCGATCTTGCTGCTTGTTATTGGTCTGTTCTGGGTATCTAATTCTTCCTGATTTAAGATAGGAAGGTTATATCTTTCCAGGAATTTACCCATCTCCTCTAGGTTTTCTACTTTATGTGCGTAAAGGTGTTCACAGTAGCATTGAATGGTCTCTTGAATTTCTGTGGTGTCGGTAGTAATATCTCCTATGTTGTTTCTAATTGAGCTTATTTGGATTCTTGTCCTTTCTTCTTGGTTAATCTTGCTAATGGTCTATCCATTTTATTTAACTTTTCAAAGAACCAGCTTTTGTTTCATGTATCTTTTGTATTTTTTGTTTTTGTCTTTATTTCAGCTTCATTTAATGCAGACATTAAATCTTAAGTTCCAAAATAATCCCCCATTCACTCCATGTTTAACATCCTGGGCACACTGATGTGAGGGGTGGGCTCCCAAAGCACTGGGCAGCCTTGACCCCATGGCTTTGCTAGATGCAGCCCACATATCTGCTTTTACTTGTTGGATTCTGGTGCCTGTAGCTATTCCAGGTTTTTCCAGCTTGAGTTGGTATACTTCTGTTGGATCTATAACTCTGGGGCTCCTGCAGCAGCTCTATTCCCACAGCCCCACTAGGCACTACCCTAGTAGTTGCTCTCTGTGGTAGCTCTCATCAGTGGCAGATACTTGCTTGGAACCCAGGTCTTCTGATACATCCTCTAAAATCTAGGTGGAAGCCGCCAAGCCTCTGCCACTTATACATTCTGGGCACCTGCAGACTTAACAACACATGGAAGTTTCCAAGGCTTATAGCTTGCACCCTTTGGAGTAGCAGCTTGAGCAGTACCTGGGACCCTTTGAGTCAAGCCTGGAGCCAGAAAATCTGGGATGTAGGAAGCATCCTAAGGCAGTGCAGGTGCAGGGTAGTGGTGTCCCAGGCCTGTCCTCCAAGGTCTCTGGGGAGGTGATGAGAGAGGCAGCCTCGAAGATTTTTGGAATGCCTTGCGGCCTTTTTACAATTGTTTTTACTATCAGCACCTGGCTCCCTTTCATTCACACTAATCTTTCTAGCAAGTGGTTGCTCTGCAGCATCCTTGGATTTCTCGCTTGAAAATGCTCTTCCCTTTTCTACCACATGGCATGCTGCAAATTTTCCAAAGTTTTATGCTCTATTTCTTTTTAAATTATAAATTCCACTTTTATATCATTCCTTTCCTGCCATGTCTGAACATAAGCTGATAAGTGTAATCATGCCACTTCTTGAATGCTTTGCTTCTCAGAAATTTTATTCTACTGGATACTCTAGGTCATCACTCTTAAGTTCATCCTTCTAAAGAGCCTTAAGGCATGGACATAATGCAACCAAGTTCTTTGCTATGGCATAACAAGTGTGACTTTTGCTCCATTTCAATTCAAATTTCAACATGAGATTTGGAGAGGACAAACTTTCAAATTATAGTGCAAGCTGATAAGTGGTGACTTTCTGAGCAACACAATCTTTCTAACAACCTTGTCCTTGGTTCCTTGATTACCTCACCTCTAGTCATCTTTGTCTTCGTATTACCGCAGCCATCAACTTCTATCTTCACATCTTTTATTTCAGGCAACTTTCTTTCAAACTATGACTTCCTAACCTTCTAACTCACCTCCTCAGGAAAAATTCTGTTATTAATAAAATGTTACAAAATACTTGATATTATTAATAAAAAATTAATTACTTATGTATTGAGTAGTTACTATGTGTCAGACACTGAATTCAGTGCTGTGTATACATATTAATTTATATAACACTTTTAAGGCAATAAAACAGAAACTATCTTTATCCTGTTAACTATTTTATTCCATTATTTCATATCACAGAAATGTTAAATTACCTTTGCTAGCACATGCACATAAGCAGCAGTCTCAGTTCAAACCAAGACAATCTGATTCCAGAACCTGTTCTCAACCACTACAGATACTGTCTTTCCATTTCTACATTTATTTGACAAATTTAGACAACCCCCCCACAAATATAGCTTCTACTTCTTTTTCAAAGCAATTATCCACCCATGTCCTCTTTATTTCCTAATCCTGCTGATATTATGTGGGTCATCATCATAATCATTCCTCTGAAAATCCCCTTAACTAGTGCCCCCCTTCCTTTCTCCACAATATTAATCTTGCATTGCCCCAATCCAAAGGAAGTCCAGCTAACCTCCTAATTTCTGCACTTTACTTGAATATCTTCATGTTCCAGAGAAAGAAATACATCATCATTTGGTAATCTCACATTAAATTTAGGACCTCAAATCACAACTGACTCACCACACTCCCTGACAGTCCAAAAATATTACTGTAGTACTTTTACTTTCCCACTATCCAAAAAAATTATTTAAGGTGAAATACTGTCATATTTTGTCAATTTTAGGGCTTATACTTCTAAAAAATACCTGAAACTTTGCAATTGCAATCAGCCAAATGGTAAATTATGTCATTCTGTTTGTATACCTGAACCAAAAAAGCATTGCTATCAAAACTTGCAAAATGGACTTCAGTATCTTGGAATAAAATACTATAATCAATAGTAAATCTTTTTTTAACTTCTATAAATCAAACAGTTGTGGGACAGGGTGAGACAAGTGATGAATCAGAGGTTATTAACAACTTTCCCAAAACACTAGACAAAAGTAGGCTAACTCTACAAAACACTGAAGTCAATTTAAGAGTGCAGGTTTTAGTTATGTTACTGTTTTCTTTTGTTGTTTGTTTAATTTGTTTTACTTTTGTTCGTTTTTTTTTCAATGCTACATCACCAACACTGTAGACTGCACAAATGACAATATTGTGAGGAAAAAACCCACAAATATCAACAATAATGGGTTAGAAGTCATTCAGAAGAGAGAGATTCTGAATGCAAAGTTTTAGGAATACCTTAACATATTTATCCTTGAATGAAAAGTTTTAAGAATACCTTAACATATTTATCTCATTTAATTGTAAAAAACTTTACTAGAGCAATATATGATTAAAATATATGTCTAAATCTAAAATAAACTTTTGATACATATACAATAAAATTAGTTGCAGAAAGTTGTTATCACAATTTAATTAGCAGTGCTTTTCTGTTCTGTGGTACTATAAATGATGATATAGCCTGCATGTGAACTTTAGAGAGGCAAAAGCTTCAGTACTGAATAAATTCTCATATATTTCAATAAATTGTGATTGCACAAGTGTGTGGTAGAAAAAATAATGGCCTCTGATTATGTCTGTATCCTAATTTCTTGAATCTGTGAATATGTTACCTTACATAGCAAAAGAAACTTTGCAGATATGGTTAAGTTAGGGAATTTCAGATGGGAAGAAATTTATTTTGGATTATCTGGGTGTTCCCAGATGTTAAACTGCTGACTTTGAAGATAGAGGAAGAGTCCAGGAATGATGGAATGCAGGAAGCCTGTAGAAGCTAGAAAAAGACAAGGAAATACATTGTTCCCTACAACCGCCGGAATGAATACAGCCCTGCCCAAACTTTTAATTTTAGGACTTCTGATCTCTCCAACTGTAAGAAGGCAGATTTGTACTGTCTTAATTCACTAAATTGGTGGCAGTTTGTTATAGTAGCAATAGGAAACTCTTATAAAGTGTATACGGTCTAAGATAGTTGCCAAACTAGTTTAGATGTAGGTTTTTTTCACAGTGTCTCATGATATAGTATTCTGAAGAATGACCTCTGGAAAATGCTGTTTTTGCATGTCCCAAATGCAGAAAGGCTAATGGTTAAGAGCCTAGACTTCCGGTCCAGATCAGCTGGCTTCAAATTCCGGTCCTACCACTTCCTAGCCAATTTCTCACTTAGGCACTTAACCTCTCTGGGATGCTTTGGATTCTTGTCTGTAAAATAAGAATGATGATAGTACCTACCTCAAAGAATTGTTATGGGATTGAAATATGTATTAAGAGCCTATAACAGTGGTTGCCACATTGTAAAGACTATGTTAAGTGTTTGTTTACGAAAAAATAGTGACACCAAGAGAAGTTAAGAAATTAGGTGAAAAGTAAATTACATCTAGCTATACTCTTAATATTAGATTAGTATATAAGTCAAAGATGCTTTTTGAGAGAATAATAGACTCAGATGGTGGGAGAGTTACATAGTAGATAAAGGAAACAAAAAATGATTTTTAAGACCTTAATCTGAACAAAATTATATGCCGACTTTATCAAATTCCCATTGTCCACAGCCCCTAAAAGCAAACTCTCATCTTAAGAATCTGCTCTTCCTTTGCTTACTCACATTATCAGTTTAAATGTAAACCTAATATAGCCACCTTTTCCCCTGATCATTTCAATTAATTAGAAATTGCTCTCTGCCAGTCAAAATATCATCACTTTATCTGCTCTGTTATGTTTTGATAATAGGTCATTTTCATATAATGGCAACTTATTCATTCAAATTCAGTACATATTTAATGGATATCAAGCGTACAGCTACATTCTTGAGATAAAAAATGAATATGTTTGGTTGTTGGCCTCTTTTAGGAATTAAACTAGATTGCAAAGTCTTTAGTAAAAAAAACTAAGAAACATTTGTCTTAAATTAACAAATTATTCTAAAAATTAAAAATGCTCTTATTTATTAAATATTGGAGGCTTAAATCTAGAAAAACTACTCTAAAATAATGATACACTGACTTTAATATATATAGGCTAATTCCTCTTAAATATAAATATGTGTCTATATCTTAAATATATATGTATATCATGAATATGTCTTAAATATATACACATGCATTTATATACACAACACATATATAAATAGCTCTACAACTAACCTGATCACTCATTTTCAACAAAAAGTATGGCTTTAAAAAATAGTATCTACTAGATAGTAGAATCTGAATGCTTTAATATTTCTATTGGAATTGAGATATCTATTTCTAAACCTAGAAATAAACTCTACTTGTTTGATTTGAGAATTGCTGGTTACAAAAGAGCAGAGAAAACTCAATAGTTCTTTAGAAAGAGGTAAAACACACACATACACAAACACAAACACAATTCTCCTGTAAAAACTATATTTGATGGCAAAAATCAGATTCTTCCTAAATTCTAAAAATAAAACATATGCCTGCCAGAAGGCCAAGTATTATATCAACCTGATCTATGGAGGTTATAGTTATGAAGGCAACCATAAAATAAGTGCACACTGTTTCCACTTTTTCCTTTAAAAGAAGTTATGTCTACTCACAGAGATGTTCAGCTATAATGGAATACATGTGCAGTCCAATGTTAGTTCACTGGGCAATGGGCATTTACTATCTTCTAGCTATATTTATCCATTCATTACATATTTTACTTCTCAATTGCTATACGCCAAACACTTTGATAGGCATTAGGAGAGTAAATATGAATAAAATGTGCTCCTACTATGAAGGAGCCTACATGCCAACAAGTCAGATAAAGCAATGATAAAGTGTTACAGGCAGAAATTTGTGCTGAAATTGTAGAAACCCAAGGAATAAGTAACTGGTGGGAAATAGATATACCAGGGGTCAGAGAAGCACCATGTTAGACAGGTCTTTAAGGACACAACAATTTTGTAAATTTATTAAAGTTACCCCTTATTTTCCCCCAGCTTAATGGATGAAACTATGCCTTCCTGTTCATAGGCAACTGAATGAAAAGGAATGTCTGATTCCAGATAGGAAAATTATCTTCTCTCTGCTATTTCTCAATAAGATAAACTGAGAGACATGGAAGCAATGATAGCAGCTGAATCAACTGAATAGTGAAGGATGGGAATAAATTTTGAGAAAACCTTCTCCCTGAAATCCACTAATTGTTGCCCTTTTCAAAGTCTTCCTTGTCAACCATGTCAGATTTTTCCTGTATTCCATGAGATCTAAACTCAGAAAGTTAACTTTCTTTATTAGAGGGTTTTGATTCTTGCAATGAGATAGAAGGGAAATGGTAATTCAAGCAGCAAGAATTACATATGCTAAAATATAGAAGAGATAAATGAGAAACAAAAATTAAAGTAAAATTCAAATATTTTAAAATGCAAAATAAGATGTTTTCAGGTACACAGTTGGATCTAAGACACTTCCCTCTTCCAGACACAAGAAAATCCAGGGTCTTGAATTTATTTCCCATTTCCTAGCCTTAAGGGTTCTACAAAATGTGACTACAAAACATGAAAAAATATGAATACATATTTCTCACGAGAGAAGTATATTTCTCCATGATCCTAGCTGCAGAATTTTGATTTTTAATTTGGGTGGCAATAGAATGATCTTACCAAATTCTTGATTCATAATGTTATGTATACTTTAAAAGTTGTTTAACATATTTTTCAAAATGTTACTTATAAAATTAATCTTTAATAACCAAGTCCAGTGTATGAAACTTCAGACAGAAAATAGAATAAAAGGTGAAAGGCAAAAATGAGAATACAATAGTAACTTGAGGTAGAGAATTACATGAACAAGGCATGCCACAAGGCATTATTCTAGATTCAGTCACTATTTACAATCACCTTTAATAAATTGTGAAGAATCTGGTAGTAAAAACATTATATATATGTAAATGTATGTATTATATATTACATCTATAGATACTAAAACATTATATAATATGTATACATTTGTGTTTGTGTATATATAAGTATATATGTGTGTGTGTATATATATGTGATATAAAAAACACAATTCCCAGCAATATGGGGTAAATATGAAACAAAATATTTCTGCAGTGTAAAGCCAACTCTACAGTTCTTTTTCTTTCTCCCTTTATTGCTCTTCCTTTTCTTTTTTATTTTACTTCTTTGGAAATAAATGCTGTTGAGCTATTCATCATATCTTTTAAATACCAATAGTAAATTCAATATTCCGAATTTTTTTTAAAAACTTGTGTTTTCTTTATTGATCATATTCATTTTTCATAATACAAACGTGTAAAAAAATTGTCAATATTTCCTAAACATTTTAAAAATGTTTGATGGTCATGATACTTGAATTAATTTTTAAAAGATTATTTATTGAAAGTGGACTTATTAAGCTAAAAGAGAAACAGGAAGTAATCCAGGGTATAGCCATGAGTATAGCTGTAAAGAAAAAGGGTGGGTGGAGAAGGGGAAATAATGCTAATTTTGTGATTATTAAAAATCTGTCTTTATAAGCCATAATAATAGAAGTAAAAAAAAATAAATTTTTTTATTCAAAAAAATCTGTTGAGCACTCACAATTATGAAAATTAGTAGGAGGGATATAATAATAAATTATAATGTGGCAACCTTTTTTTAAATTGTACTTTAAGTTCTAGGGTACATGTGCACAACGTGCAGGTTACATAGGTATACATGTACCATGTTGGTGTGCTGCACCCATCAACTCGTCATTTCCATTAGGTATTTCTCCTAATGCTATCCCTCCCCCAGTCCTCCACCCCCTGACAGGCCCTGGTGTGTGATGTTCCCCACCCTGTATCCATGTGTTCTCGTTGTTTCAACTTCCACCTATGAGTGAGAACATGCAGTATTTGGTTTTATGTCCTTGCGATAGTTTGCTCAGAAATGATGGTTTCCAGCTTCATCCATGTCCCTGCAAAGGACATGAACTCATCATTTTTTATGGCTGCATAGTATTCCATGGTCTATATGTGAACGTGGCAATCTTTAAAAATGTACTATTTAGTAGGGGGAAATATCAGGCATGCTGAGTCTTTTATTAGCTAATTTTAATACAAAGTTAAAAATTAAAAGAGCCATACTAGCTTAAAGACAGGCATACAGGCCAATGAAACAATATACAGAGGCTGATAATAAACCCAGGCGTATCTAGTCAAATGATCTATGACAAGGGTGTCAAGATTATACAATGGAGAAGGTGCAAAAACTCCACAATGGGAAAGGACAGTCTCTCCAATAAATGATTTTGGGAAAGCTGGATATCTACATGCAAAATAATGAAATTGGACCAGTATTTTGCACACACACACAATGAGCAACTCAACATGGATTAGAATCAAATGTAAGACCTGAAATTATAAAACTCCTAGAAAACAAACATAAAACAAGCTTCATAATATTGACTTTGGCAATAATTTCTTAGATATGACACTAAAAGCAAGGGAAACAAAAGCAAAAATAGACAAGTGGGACTGCATCAAATTAAAAAGGTTCTACACATTATGGGAAATAATCAATATAGTAAAAAGGCAACCTATAGAATGGAAAAAAAAACTACAAGCTATATGTCTATTAAAAAATTAATATCCAAAATATAGGGAACTCCCACAACTCAGTAGCCAAAAAAAAGACCTGATTTTTAAAAGCAAGCAAAGGACTTGAATAGACATTTCCCCAAAGAAGACATAGACATGGTTAACAGCCATATGAAAAGATGATCAACATTACTAATCATCAGAGAAAAGTAAATCAAAACCACAATGAAATACTTCATCACACCTGTCAGGGTGGTCATTATCCAAAAAACAGAAAATAACAAGTGTTGGCAAGGATGTGGAGAAAAGGAAACCCTTGTATACCATTGGTGGGAATAGAAAATGCATCAGCCACTATGGAAGGAAGTATAAAATTTCCTCAGCAAACTAAAGATAGAACTATCATTTGATCCAGCAATCCCATATCTGAGTATTTATCCTGAGAAATTAAAATCAGGATCTGGAAGAGATATTTGTACTCCTATGTTCACTGAAGCAATTTTCACAATAGCTAAAGGTAGAAACAATATAAATGTCCATTGACAGATGAATGAGTAAAGGAAATATGGGATATACATTCAATGGAATATTATTTAGCCTTAAAAATGAAGGAAATTCTGTCATATGCTACAACGTGGATGAACCTCGAGGACATCATGCTAAGTGAAATAACAGTCACAGAAGGACAAATACTGTATAATTCCACTTATGTAAGATATCTTAAGTAGTCAAACTCAAAGAAGCAGAAAGTAGGATGATGGCTGCCAGAGTTTGAAAGGGGAGGGAAATGGGGAGTTGCTGTTCCAATGAATATAGAGTTCCAGTCATGAAAGGTAAAAAAGTTCTAGAGATGTGCTTTAAAACAACGTGAATATACTTAACAATATTGTACTTCACACTTAAAATTTTGTTGAGGATAAAATTTTGTCCTCAACAAAATTTCATGTGGTTTCACGTATTTTTCACCACTATACACATACACATGTGCATATGTGTATATACACACACACATACACTATATATATGTACCATATACACAATGTATGTATACTGCATATATAGTATAAGATATATATATACACACACATAAAGTGAAATGACAGATAAGTGATATCAAAATTCAGAAAAAGGAAAGATTACTATGAGTCAAGGTTATCAGAGAAAGCTTCAAGGAAGAGACTGAATAAGTCACAGGCCTTAAAAGATACGTAAGATACGAACATTTGGAGATTATTTGCAGGACTGTTTCAGGCTAACGAAATAGCATGAGCAATAGCATAGAGGAAGGAATCTTGGAGCACTCAGGAAATAGTAGTTCATATGAACCTAAGTGAGGTATGTAAAAGGAGAAATAGTAGGATTTGAATGACCTGGCTACAATTAAAGAATGTTGGCCAGGCGTGGTGGCTCACATCTGTAATCCCAGCACTTTTGGAGGCCGAGGTGGGCTGATCAGTGGAGGTCAGGAGTTCGAGACCAGCCTGGCCAACATGGTAAAACCACCTCTCTACTAAAAATACAAAAATTAGCCAGGCATGGTGGCATGTGCATGTAATCCCAGCTACCCAGGAGGTTGAGGCAGGAGAATCGCTGGGACCCGAGAGGCAGAGGCTGCAGTGAGTCGAGATCATGCTACTGCACTCCAGACTGGGTGACAGAGGAAGACATCATCTCAAAAAAAAAAAAAAAGGTTAAAAAAAAAGAATGCCTTGGAAGGTAAACTAAGCAGTACAGATTTTATGTTTCTATATAATACGAAGAACTGAACTTTTGAGGCCTTCAATGAATATAAAATGACAAGAATAAAATTTAAAACCCACAGGATAGTATATTTGAAGTTCATAGGAATATTGGCAATAACTAGCCTATATAAAGCAAAAAAAAATACATCAATTCACATTTTAAATTTTTCTTGCTTTTACAGATTCATTAAAAATAATAATTACACAGTACTTATAGGTGTGATAGATGTTAGGAAAATATGAAGGAATATAAAATATTGCTTTTGCTTAAAAAAACTCTTTAGTTAAGAACACAAATCTAAATTATGCAAAGCAATTAGAATATAACCAAGTAATGAATGTACTGGTCAAATTAACATGTAGCTTCAATGAAGGGAAAAATCGGGGAGGGCTGGCTTAATCAAGAAAGGTTAGTCAGCATCAGTGTAGATTAGTGCTTAAGAAAACAGGCTCTGGAATTAGAATGAATTATGTTTAAATCCCTGCTGTGTAATTAGCTGTGCGATCTTGGGTAAGTAACTTAACTGTTTGGGATGTTTCTTACTCTATATAATTGGGAGGATTCTATGAAAATTTATGTAGATGTAAAATTATATTGCACAGCAGAAACTTAACACGGAGTAGTTATTTTCTCTTCTCTCTTACTGTGCCTAAGGATGAATCAGAAAAATCAAAGAAAATATCAGAAAATATACTGTATATTTCTGGCTAAAAATAATACATGTACTTTTATGAATTTTTGAAAAGAAGACAAAAAAGAAGATAATGGAAAAGATCACCTGTAATTTTATTCCATGAAATAAATATACTTAAGATTTTGTTTATTCTTTTCTCAGAGGAAGAGAGACAGAGCACTCCTACCTTACCTGTTGATAATATGAGTCCTCTCTTTTTTATGATATCAAACATTTTAGAATTGTATTATCTTTAATGACTGACCAGTTGTCCATAATAAAGAATCAACATGCATTTATTTATCAAGTATTTATTGCACATTTCCTATGTGTTCGTTACCGTTCTAGTACCGAAAACAGAGCAGTTGACAAAGAGAAAATCCTTGACTAATGGTTTCTAACCATTTGAAATCTATTTCTTCTAATGTTTCACTATCACAAACCACATATCAACAAATGTCTTTGTATATAGTTTTGCAAATATCTCTGTTTATTTCCTGTTTTCTCAGAAATAGTTATTGTAAGGTCCTCTGAGCTGGCTGCACCATGGTCAAGCCTTCATGACATTCCCCAGCCCTTGTGATAATACACTTTGTGGTATTCCCCATGCTTGTGAATGTACTTTGTAACATTCCTCCCCACCCTTGTGACAATACACCCTCCCTGCCCTTGTGAATGTACTTTGTAACATTCCTCTCCGCCCCTGTGACAATACACCCCCACCACCCTTGAGAATGTACTTTGTAACATTCCTCTTCTCTCTTGTGACAATACACGCCCCCCCACCAACTCTTGTGAATGTACTTTGTAACATCCATCCACTGCATGAAAAAACTGCTCCTAATTCCACCGCCTATCCCAAACCTGTAAGAACCAATGATAATCCCACCACTCTTTGCTGACTCCTTTCTCGGACTCAGCCCACTTGCATGAAAGTGAATAGACAGCCTTGTTGCTCACACTAAGCCTGCTCAGGTGGTCTCTCATACGGATGTGCTTAACAGTCCTGAAAATGGAAATAAAGATATAAATTTAGGAAAGACTCCTAAAACATATAACAAATATGAGTTCTAGATGAGCTGAGCCAATTCTACTTTTGTGGACAATACAGCCATACCTCAGAGACATCGCGGGTTTGATTTCAGACCACCAAATAAAGGGAATATCTCAGTAAAGCAAACCACACAGTTTTTTTTTTTTTTTTTTGCTTTCCAAATGCGTATATAAAAGTTACATTTACACTATACTGTAGTATATTAAGTGTGCAATAGAATGATGTCAAAAAATGTAGTCTATTAAGTGTGCAATAGGATGATGTCTGAATTTAAAAATACTTTGTTGCTTTAAAATGTTAATGACTATCTGAGCCTTCAGTGAGTCACAGTCTTTTTGCTGGTGGAGGGTCTTGCCTTGATATTGATGGCTGCTGACTGATGAGCATTGTTGTGGCTGACTGTTAGCTGTGGCAATTTCTTAAAAACAGACAACAATAAAGTGTACTGGATCAATTGATTGTCTTTTCATGAATGATTTCTCTATAGCATGCAATGTTGATGATATTTTCCTGGCAGTAGAACTTCTTTCCAAATTGGAGTCAATTCTCTCAAGGCCTGCTGCTATTTTATCAAATAAGTTTACATAATATTATAAATCCTTTGTTGTCATTTCAACAGTGTTCATAGCATCTTCCCCAAAAGTAGACTCAATCTCAAGAAACCACTGTCTTTGTTAGCCATAAAAAGCAATACTTCATCCTTTCAAGATTTTTTATGCAATAGCTGAAAATTAGTTGCCTCTTCAGGCCCCATTTATAATTCCAGTTATCTTTCTATTTCTACCACATCTGCAGTTATTTCATCCACCGAAGTTTCAAACCCCTCAAAGTCATTCACTAAGGCTGGAATAAACTTCTTCTAAACTCCTGTTAATATTGATATTTTGACCTGCCCTGAATCATGAATGTTCTTAATGGCATCTAAACTGTTCCATCTTTTCACAAGATTTTCAATTTACTTTGCCCTGATTAATCAGAGGAATCACCCATCTATGGCAGCTAAAGACTTACAAAATATGTCTCTTAATAAAACTTGAAAATTTTCATTACTCTTTGATCCATGGGCTGCACAATGGTTATTGTGTTAGCAGACACAAAAACATTAATCTCCTCATACATCTTCATCAGAGCTCTTGGATGACCTGGTGCATTGCCCTTAAGCAGTAATATTTTGAGCAGCAGGTCTCAACTGAAGGCTTAAAATATTCAGTAAACCATGCTGTAAACAAATGTGTTGTCATTCAGGCTTTAATGTTTTATTTCAATCTATAGGAAGAGTAGGTAATTCTTAAGGGCCCTAGGATTTTCAGAATGGTAAATGAGCATTGGCTTCAACTTAAAACCACCAGCCACATAGGCCCCAGCAAAAGTCAGCCTGTCTTTTGAAGCTTTGAAGCCGAGCATTGACTATTCCTTTCTAGTTACGAAAGTCATGCATGGTGCCTTCTTCCAATATAATGCTGTTTTGTCTACATTGAAAATCTGTTGATTAGTGTAGCCATTTTCATCAACCATATTAACCAGATCTTCTCAATAGCTTACTGCCACTCCACATCAGCACTTGCTGCTTCACCTCACACTGGTGACAGCTTCTTTCCTTAAACCTCATGAATAAACCTATGCTGGTATCAAACTATTCTTTTGCAGCTTCCTCATATCTCTCAGCCTTCATGAAACTGAAGAAAGTTAAAGCCTAACTTTGAATTATACTTTGGCTTCAGGGAATGTTGAGGCTGGTTTTTTTTTTTTTTTTTTTTTAGTTTTCAGGATTTTATTTTGTAAGAAAGTAGACTTGTAGATATAAGAAACATCCCAACAATTTTCATTGTCAGTACATATTCAAACACTGTCTAAAACTTTCTAATAAAATAAATTACAATTAGTAGTTATGATCAGTGTTCTTGATTGTGACTTTAGGATCCTAAAGTACTTTACTCGTTCATGTTTTAATTCATTTACTCATTCATGTATATGGTAAACATTTGTTAACTGTCAGTCACAAAGGATGCAAAGATAAATCAGATATGAAACCATATCTGCAAGGGAAATAGATACATTACTAATAATAATTATACATTCCAATAAATTCATAAAGTTAATCAAAGGAAGATCAAACTATAGTTTAATTCAAAAGGCTTTTTGCCATACTTTAGTTCTTTAAAATTTACTTAAATAAAATATTCAGTTAGAGAGGCTGGTTTAATCTATCCAAACCACTAGAACTTTCTCCATACCAGCAATAAGGCTGTTTTACTTTTTTATCATTCGTGTGTTCACTGGAGTAGCACTTTTAATTTCCTTCAAGAACTTTTCCTTTGCATTCACAACTTGGCCAACCATTTGACACAAAAGGCCTAGATTTCAGCCTTTTTCTGCTTTTGACATGCCTTTCTCACTTAGCTTAATCATTTCTAGGTTATGATTTAAATTGAGAGACATTCAACTCCTCCTTTTACTTGAAGACTTGGAGGCCACTATGGGGTTATTAATTGGCCTGATTTTAATATTGTTGTGTCTCAGGGAATAGAGAGGCCTGAGGAGAGGGAGAGAAATGAGAAAAGGCTGGTTGATAGAGCAGTTGGAACACATATAACATTTATCGATTAAGTTTCCTGTCTTATATAAGTGCAGTTTATGGCGTGCCTAAACAATTATAATAGTAGCATCAAAGATCACTGATAGCAGGTCACCATAACAGATATAATAATAATGAAAAAGGTTGAAATATTGTAAGAATTACCAAAATGTGACACGGAGACAGGTAGGGAACACATACTGTTGGAAAAACAGCACCAACAGACTTGCTTAAAGCAGGGTTGTCACAAACTTTCAATCGTAAAAAATGTGTCTACGAAGCACAATAAAATGAGGTATGCCTGTATATAAGAATACCCAATTAATCACACTTCTGCTAAAGTATTTTTCATCAGTTTAGTAATATATAGCTGTATACATTCCATCATCATCATCATTATTCAACAACAAATTCTAGGCTTATAAAATTATATTAATGTGTCAATCATTTTGTCAGCCAGTCAAGCCCTGATATTTGAGGCCATTGTCAACCACCATGTGACTCAACACTATATCGCAGAAGATATGACCTGGCATGGACATCTTATGGACAAGCTGAGCAGATCAGTGAGGTGATCCAGCATAAAAGAATTTAGTCCAAAGCTTGGTCAATTATTTAGAATCTGAAATTGAAAATATAGAGATAACTAATATTTCTATGATTGAAATTAAAGAAATATGTGGAAAAGAGACTAGGAGGCTATGAAAAGGTCATGTAGAAAACAAACCTATTTAGGAGATAAAACCTTTTAGCTAGCAGAAGCTATTAAGTAGAAAAATAGGTACAAAGGGTATCTGTACAAAGCAAGAATTGTATATGAGAAGGAAATTAAATAGAGTTGCTAAGTAAACTAGTGAAAGAATAGGAGTGTCAAATGAGAGCATCCAAGAGCATAAGGCAATTATACTGATGGCAGAGCTATGTAGTGAATTCTCCTCTCTCCAGTCACTGGCCCTAGTTACCAGGTAGAGATAACTAGAGTCCCAGTCGTGGACGTAATAGAATCCACAAAAGAAGCATGAGGATGTGATGGTGCTAGAAACACTGTGAAATGCAGAGATAAAGGTAATGTAGACACAGACTGACAAAAAAGGCTTAGCTTAGCCCTGGAGCAGAACTGCAGTTATGCTCTTTCCATAAAACCATTCTTTGAAGTTACCTGCACAGCCCTACTCCTTGTAACCAAAGTGAACTAAAATAATAATTATTTGCCATTTTAAAAATATTTTATTCTACAATGTCTCATCTGAATTCCGAGTCCATATAAATGTTCAGAGCAATCATTACTCTTGCTTTTATCTTTATTTTGCTTTACAGATGGGCCTCGGAGAGATGAAATAATTCATTCCATCAGGTCTTTTGATTCTAAATCATCTCCATTCAGAAAAAATGTATTAAGAAATTATAAAGAAGCAGAAATCATACTAGTCAATGAAATGACATACATACATACATACAAAATACAAAGATACAATGCCTTCCATAAACAAGCTTACAATATAATAGGAGAGGCAAAAAAGGGAATCACGAGTTATGACACAGTTAATTGCAAAGATACATGTGTGCACAAGATGTTAATTGTAGAGGAGATAACTTGAACCCAAATTTCAGTGAATAGCAGTGAATATCCAGGGCTATTCAGTGGATAGCCCAAAGCAATGGGGAGGAAAGCCAAGGGAAGACAGAGCAATTAAAAAGGGAAGGCTTTATGAAGGAGAGTGAGAGAACAGTATATGGCACGTTGAAGGTGGTCAATCAATTTTGACTGAATAAAGGAATAAGCTAATTATGATCTTACAATTTACTATTGAAGCATGATTGGGTGTTTGAGTAGATGAAGAGGCAGAAGATTATTTTTAAAGAGATTCAGAGATTATAGAATCATTGGGGAAGTTTGAGTTATTTGACATGGTTGGAGGTGTGAGAGCATGTATTAGAATTTGAATATTAAGAGGTAGTCAGGTGCCAAATCACACAGGGCTTTCTATGTCATTTTAAGACATTTGATACTTATCTTGAGGTCCCCGAGGAATAAGGAGAGTGCTTATATTTTCACATTTGCATTTTAGAAATATGAGTCTGATAGCCATGTGAAGAGTGGATTAGGGAAAGATAAAAATAAAGCAGGTAGATAAGAAAGAAGGGTTTTGTAGAGGCTGAGGAATAAGGCTTTTGGGGTTAATATAAGTCAGGGAGAGTCAAACTGAATAGGAGGGAACAAATCACAAAGGAATTCAACAATTTATTAGCACAGGACTTAATCACCAATTAGATGTATAGAATGATAGATAAAAAGAGTGATAAATTGACTTTCAGGTCATTTTTGTCACTTTCAGGTGCCATTAACCAAATATTAAATACAAAAATTGAGCAGATTAAGAAGAAGCAGAGGAATAAAAGGAAAGACAAGAGACAGTAGTGTCAGGGCCTGAGATAATTTAAAGAAGAAAGGAATGACCACAATGTCAAATAGCAAAGTAATGTCAAATAAAGTAAAAACCAACTTATGTGTGAGAGTTGGCAATTAGAGTGTTGGTGGCCTGTACAACAGCTGTTTCAGAGAATAGTGGAGACAGATGGCAGAGAGCAGCTGGTGGAAAGAGTGAAAATGGGAATCAAGGACAGGAAACCAAAAGCCCAGAGACTTCTTCCTTATACCTTGTTAGTGGTATCTTACAAAAGTTAAGCATATTGGGAAAATATTAGGGAATTCGAGATTCAGCTAACCATATAAGTGTCATTTAGTTATAATTAGAGTGAAATATGCGGTACATACTTAGAATCCTTCACTAGATGAAGTGCATTATATTTTCAATAAGAATCATTCCTGCTAGACGATACATTCCAAAAATCAGGAATTGTTCCTGTCTTCTTTCCCATTGTACTAACAACTGGAAGCCATTAAATATGCAGTAGATAATAACTTCCTTATCTCTATTTTTATTTTTCTCATGCCAGTAGAAATTCCATTCATTCTTTCAGGTTCAGAGCAGGAAATACCACTCCCTCCACAAAATCTTTTTCAATATCCCCTGGGTCTCTCTCTCCCTCTCTCTCTCTCTCCTTCCTTTTCTCTCTCTTTTGTTATTTCGATATGATAGAATATGTTATATCCATATTCATACCATCTTATCTTTCTGACTTGAATATTTCTGTATCTTTCTGACTTGAATATTTATTAGTTTTGTTTGATCAGAGTAGCAGAAACTGCATGGGTAATATTAGGACTTATTTAGAGGTTTATTTACTTCAAGCCCATCTGTTATCTCTGTCTGGCCCTGAAACAAACTGGACCAGCAGTCAGGAAGGGAAGATAAATATAAATAAGGGGAAGGCAAGAACAACCTGGAGTCCATGAGGACAGGCTTAAGTCTACAAGGATAAACAAACCCTCATCTGTCTTTCACCAGAAGCTTCCCTGATCTCATATCTCCTCCAAGCCTCTGGCCTCCAACTTCAGTGCTGCAGTTTTCCGCACATCTATTGTGCTTCAACATGGTGCTGTGAACAAATGTTTCCCAGGGTTTGAAGAAGGTTAAAAAAAAAAAAAAAAGATCCAGCAAAACTTGGAGGCGAACCTGCAGATCCACAACCATGTAAAAATATTAAAACAGTGCCTGATGCTACACCAACCTGCTGAGTGTGAACATGGCTGCTGCTTCTCTTCTACCTCCCAAATCCCACACAAATTTCTCTTATAATCAATCCCAACCCAGGGTAGAGAATTCTGGAAAAGTAGCCCCAGATTAGCTAAGTGAACATACTATAACATTACCACAGTCCATCCTTTATTAATTTAGCATCATATATATCCCTTTAGTCATACTTAATTTCCATACAAAAACAATATCAAAATCATGTATTCAGTATTTTGTATAACCAAAAATATGCTAACCCTCTCCCCAAAAAGGATGCAGTCATACTTTTTGAATGATATTATTTACCATCTAGGACAGTCATGTCCCTCTTTGACATCCTGTAAGTTAAATACTAATATTTGATGTTAGCTATTACTATTACTTGTTATGTTAGATCATAGGAGAGTGGTAGAAGGAAAAAATTATTAAAATAGACACAAATATTTTCATATCAAAATAATAAGGAAAAAATGTGATTATTACAGTACTCATTTCTGAAAACTGGATGCATAACAGCTAATATTCATCATGTCTTTCTTTCACTGCCAATTTCATGTATACTTTGCCCACACCAAGCACCTTAGCATGTAGAGTGACCCAAAGTTTCATTTCTCAAGGGTCAGGCCATTAGTCATTTTCTGTGTATGGAATTGTTGTAGTTTATTCATTGACTTTAACTGCAGAAATTGAAACTACTATGAAGTTTCCCAGAAGATTTCCTGCATTCCCATACAGACTTCTCTTTAACCTACTGTGCAGTAGAAAATCAATTTCCTCATGTTAGTTAGGGTTAATCACCATTAGCCAGTATGGTAACCTTCTTATTTGTCTGTTTATCCACACGTGTAAGAACCTGCCAAAGGTTGAGGGGATCTCAACTTCCAGTTTAATAGAACTATTCTTGTGCCCCTGGTGGAATAATTTACCTCTTGGTAATGAAGACCTCTCAACCAGCAGAACCCAAGGTTAGGGAGAAAGGAGCAAAAATTTCACTATCAGATCACTAAAAGTAACAGTGAGAGAATTCAGTTTCATTTCTACACCTTAATTCCTATACTTGTGAATCCTGACTATGGGAAAAACACCACCGTATATTGAAGGCTAATTTAGAGCATATACCATATTCTGATGGCCCTTATCCCAGCTTCCAAGATGTTGCCCAAACTGGCACCAAAACTGAGTCTTCAAAATGTCACGTCACATATTTATCAAAACCAGATACCTCAAGTTGATGGAAAGCATGGTAAAACTAGTGAATTCCACAATCATAAGCCTATTGTCACACATTATCTGCTCTAAAATGGGTCACTTGGTCAGAAGAAATGTTTGGGGATTGCCATTACAGTGACTAAGTCATTGGTTAGTCCATGTTTGGTGGTTTTGAAAGAACAATTGAAAAAAGGGAGGTAAATCCATATCCAGAGTCAATGAGAAAAAATTCCAGCTCTTTCCATGAGGGAAGCAATCTAATGTAACAGTCTGTCACAGTTGGCTGCTGGCCACCACAATGAATGGTGTCATATTGGGGCCCACATGCTGGTCTCTGCTCTTGACAGATCAGGCATTCAGCAGTACCTGTAGCTAGTCACTGTTGATGACTGGAAGTCCATTTGCTGAATCCATGCATAACCTGCATTCCCACTACCATGGACAGTTTGTGAGCCCATTGGGCAAGAAAAAGAATGGCTGAAGTTAGAATGTGTCATTTTGTCCATATTATTGTGAAGCTCCTTGATATGGTTAGGTATTGTGTCCCCACCCAAATCTCATCTTGAATTGTAATCCCCATTATCCCCACATGTTGAGGGAGAGACATCTTAGGAGATGATTGGAACATGGGGGCAGTGTTCTCATAATAGTGAGTGAGTTGTTGTGAAATCTGATGGTTTTATAAGTGTCTGACAGTTCCTCCAAACACACTCTCTTCTCTCTTGCCTGCCACCAGTTAAGATGTAGCTTTGCTTCTCCTTCACCTTCCACCATGATTCTAAGTTTCCTGAGGCCTCCCCAGCCATGCAAAGTTGTGAGTCAATTAAAACTCTTTCCTGACTACCCAATCTAAGCAAGAGTCACTGACTAACCAATCTAACCAAGAGTCACTGACTATGAAACAGTATAGAGCTATACCTCTGGCTTTTTCTCCTTTCAGATTTGAAGTTCTGGTCACTGATGGGTATTGTTTGGAGTCATCCATATACCAGATCCAATTTTTTTCAAAAATGTTTAAGGCAGATACCACATCATTAAACACAGCATCCTGTATGTGGAAGTTACTCAAATAACTGTTTACATGAACTTAAAATACTTCATTTTAACTAGCAATTTTGATTTCCTTTTGGGAGGAAAAACAGACCAACTAGGGGAGACTAGTGGAACAGAAATTTCTTCCCTTTTGTGCATTTAAATTTAGAATCATTTAAATATATTGCTTATTTTCAATTACTTTAAATTTGGAATAATAAACTCAGCAACTGCAGTTTTTTATAAAAGAATTCTATTCTTCACAGTTAAAAAATTTATATGTATTCATTTGTATTTCCACTGTCTTGTACTTGAAATCTTAAACTCAGTGTTGATAGAATAGAGGCTGACTTTCTCTTTTATTTCTTGGAGAAAATTTGCACAGCTTTAAAGTAAGCCATGCTTACAAAATACATGCATTAACCTTTTGTAAAAATGTCATTATGCATGCATGTTCACACAGTGCCAGTGAATATCGGATGTTACTCAAATCCACTCTACCATTCCTAATCAAGTCAAACAAACTTCTTCCGACTTCTTTCACTCAACAATTAATTGTTTTAAAGAAATTTTCAATAAGGCTGTGGAGTAGAGCTATATTTTAAGAGTTTGAAATAGTAGTTGCCTTTATTTTTACTGAAGAAAATTTCAGAAAATGTGCTGGTCAGTTCTCCCACATATTGTAGGGGTGGGCATTACCTCTACTTATGTTACTTTTTGCCTCATATTTATCTGATGGTGCAGGAACATGCATGAACATGTGTGTATTCTGAGATTAATTAGGAGATTCCCATTTATTTCCTGTGTTGTACTTTTGGGTTTTTTTCTCCCATATTATATGCAGAGTTCCCATACCAGTGCTTCTCAAGTTTCTCAAGTGTACTCCTGGAATCAATGAATGGCGAGGTTTCATTTTAAAATTATGATCCAGTCTGTGTTCTCATAATGACTTGTTAATAGCATATGAAATATTTGGTCATTTCCTTCTTCAAACACTTCTTCCTCTTGGCTCTTTTGGTGCTCTATCTACATGACTGCTTACTTCCTCCCAGGCTCTTCTGTTGCATTTTCTTAATCTCCATAACCATTAAATGTTGTAGTCACCAAGGCTTGGTTTTTTCTTCCTTATCTACTCTTATTTCTAAATGATCTCCTCCTTCTTGGTTTGAAAGACCATGCTATGCTAATTGCCAAATTTATACCATCTCAGAACTCTACGCTAAATTTCAGACTCATATTTAATTACTAACTCCATATTTTCATTTGGATATCTGATAGATATCTTAAACCACATGTTGAAACTCAACTCCTGATTCCCCACACTCCCCCAAAACTCATTGATTCCCACTGCCCTTCAGCTTTGAAAGTGACTACTCTATCCATCTGCTTGATCTGACCAAAATCCTTGTCACCATTCATCTTTTTTCACATTCACAGCACTTATTCTTTAGCAAATCCTATCAACAACTTTTCTCCCACTTTTCCCACAACAATTCTAATTTAAATCAATACACATCTTACCTGGATTCTTATAAAAGCTGGTCTTTTGTTTTATATCTTAGCCTATTCACAGCTTCCAGAGTGATCCTTTATAACCATATCACATCCTGTTACTCAGTCCTCAAAACCAACCAGTGCGATTAATTTTATTGTTGTCTATATTATTATTAATATGACAAGATTCTTGGCCTTCAGGAATTTATAATGCAGCATAAAGTGAGAAATAAGAGAGAGTAAATAAATTAAAAATTACTGTGGTGGTTAAAGAAGGAAAAGAACGATTCTAGGCAGGAGGAAGAGGCAGGGAAGATGTTATAGAAGGATGATACTTAATCTAGATCTTGACAATGGATAATAGAAGCCTCATGAAGCATATCTAAAAGGGAAATAGTGTGTGCAATGGAAAGAGCATAAGAGGAAAGATAGCTTATTTGAAAAACTGAGAGATGTTTATTAGGTTTGGGTCTCTGGGCTCAAAATAGAGGAGCAGCAAAGAGAAGACTGAATAAATAAGTGGATATCATAAAATCATATGCTCTGTGTGTCACAAAGGAGGTTGGATTGTAGCCTGCAAGTTATGTAAAGCCACTGAAATATTTTAAACATGGTCATATTGGCAATCAAAAAATAATTCTGGGTAGATGGATTAGAAAATGGGAGTTAGAAAGCTACTGAAATAATGTATGTAAATTTATAAGAGATTTGCCCAAGAAAATAAATGAAAAGGGGCAATACAGAGGTAAGAGATGGGAAATAGTTTAAACCAACATAATATTAAGGTCATTTTGAAACAAGGGAAAACAGGTAATTTAGGATGATTCCCAGATTTCCAGGTCAAGAAGGTAGAAATATTTTGATAGTTTGTAAACTAGAAAAGGAATAAGTTGAAAATGAAATTGAATACAAAATTTCCATTCTGAACATATTGTGTTTAGGATAAATATGCAGCACATAAGACTTAAGCCATTTAAGAAGGTTGTGGAACATCCCAGTGGAACATTCAGTAAGAAGAGACCATTTGGAAGAGATCTGAGCTGCAGGTGGAAATTTGGAGATCATAAGTATATGTGTGTCCATTAAAACCATACATGTAAATGGCTTTATAGAATTTGGAGATTTTAAATATGTGATTCCATAAAACTATATTGCCCAAGGAAACTACATAGCACAAGAAATGAGTAGCACTGAGATCTAAGCTCTGCAAAACACCCACTTTTAAGGGTCACACAGAGGAAGAGCAACCTGAGAAAAAGACTTGAAAACATACATAGGGAATCAGTAGGAGAATTCTGAAGTCCTAAAGGGTAAGAAAGGAGAGTTAAAAAGTAACTGGTCAACAATGTCACTCCCTGTGGAAAAACAGTAAGGTTGAAAGATAACATATGACAGCTGATAATTTGGTGGCTATCACAGAACTGCTTTATGCAGCCTATTTGTTAGGAATTGATCTTCATTATATACCAATACGAAACTAATTTTCTTTTCATTTATTCAGTATACGTTTCCATGTCTCTGTAGTCTGTGGCCAATATGGCCTCTTAAAATAAAATAGATGCTCCAAAACAAAGCCCTTTTCTTTCGTCATTGAAAGTCCTTGTTCCCTAAAGCATAGGATCAGCTGAATTTGGGCCATTTCCCTTTATCAAGATAGTCATCCTGTAACTCTATAAACATGTAAAATTCTCAAACATTAATTTTAGTAATTCTTAATTTGACATACCTTTATTTTCCTTAAAACATTATTTTATCTCTTCCATAGAAATGGTAGCACCTTTGTGTTTTACTTTGCAACCCTCATCAAAAGACTTGTACTTTATAGAAGTCTGCATTCGCCACTGTCTGATATGTGGCCTTTACCCCTCCTTGCTTGCAGCTTACTCATTTTATAAGCCAAAAAAAAAAAAAAAAAAAAGAAAAGGCGTAAGATGAAAGTGAGCAAGATAAAAGAGGATAATAAAAGAAGTGAGGCTGAAAAAAGGTGGCTTCCAGAACTCCTTGAACAATAACAGGTCCTCATTCATAATAAGGAGGCACTTTGCTGGAAGCCTTCTTTCAAGAATGTAGTACAGTGCATAACCTTGGAAAGATAAGGTGAAGTCAAACTGCTATAGAGAACAGTTATTCTCCTCCAACCCCAGTATATAAGACTTAAACTTTTATTACATTCTTCCAATACTCACTGGGGAAGTGACAACATCTGTTCTGAACCAATGCAAAGTTTGCATCAAAGAAATAGGAAGGTGGGAGATATACCTAATGCTAGATGACGAGTTAGTGGGTGCAGCGCACCAGCATGGCACATGTATACATATGTAACTAACCTGCACAATGTGCACATGTACCCTAAAACTTAAAGTATAATAAAAAAAAAAAAAAAAAAAAAAAAAAAAGAAATAGGAAGGGATGCAATTTGAATAAAAAAGAAGTAAACCAAGCAAGAGCCATGATCACGAACAAGGTTTATATTAGCAGCATACTCTACCCCTTTCAAAAAGGTAAGAATAACACAATCGCTTTCAGTTACACCTAAACCACATTGTCCTCACACAGAACATCTGGTAATGTTCAGTTGCAAATTCCCAAAGGATTTTACACTTATTAAATTCTTATTAAAATTAATAGCAGGCCTTCAAGGCATGGCAATATTATAACAGCCCTTTATCAAGAAAATATTATCATCTGAAATAATAAAACTGTCTTCAACTGTAAGAAAATTAAGTCCAAATATTATATACAGGAAACTAGTTAAATTTATTCCTGAAGAATGTTATTCCTTTCCATACCATATTGACACACTGATTATTTATTCATAATACAATGTCATGAACATTACAGATGAATACTTCTGTATGATGACAATAGATATTCCCACAAGCTCAAAATTCTAATTATTCCCATTCTTATATTCCTTTATGCTATAATTAAATGGTTTTAGTGACTGGAATATCATTTTGCATATTGTGTCATTGCTGCAGTCTGATAAATGCCACTGTTTAAAAAGTCACCCTTTATATGACCTAAATCTCTTCTTGAGACATATCAACACTGCCTAATTAAGAAATTTATGTATAAATTGAAGTTGTTGTTTACCTTGATATTATTACTTTTCTAGTCTTTTGCACCCTGACTTCAACTTTGATGCCCATGCATTCTCTGCCTCTCTTTCTGTTTCTCTGTGTATCTGTCTATGAGTATGTCTCTCTCTGATTCTGTTTGTATCTCTCTGTATACATTTGTGTGTATAAATTTTATTTTTCTTCTGTGTGTGCTGTGTGTAGCTACTGTACTTATATCTTTCCATGGGGTGTGTGGTGTGGGTGTCTCTCTTTTTTTATTGGGATAAAATTGATGCAACATAAATTTCACTATATTAATCAGTTTAAACTGTACAATTTAGTGTTTTTTAGTATATTCATAAGGATGTGCAACCATCACTACTAAGTCCAGAATATTTTGATCACCCTAAATAGAAAGATGGTACCCATTAAGCAGTCATTCCCCATTTCTTCCTCTCATCAGCCCCTAGCAACCACTAGTCTTTCTGTCTCTAAAGATTTGCCTATTCTAGACATTTTGTATAAATGGAACCATACAATAAGTGACCTTTGGTGTCTAACTTCTTTCATTTAGTATAATATTTTCAAGGTTCATCCATACTGTAGCATGAATCGGTGCTTCATTCCTTTTTACTTTTAAATAAGTGCTAGTCTAGGTTCTTTGTATCTTCAAGTGTGTCAGCATGTGTGTCTCTCTCTCTGTAGATGTCTTTATATGCATATTTCTTACTCCCTCTCTCAATTTCTGATAACTGTATTTTTATTAGAAAAATACTGGCTAGGCTCTTCATCTCTGAGTGTATTTGTGTACACTCAGACACAGATAAACACTACAAGAGACTTAGACAATAAATGTTGTGAGCTTGTTTACAGAAAGACTGTATTTAATGATTATTGGTTCTTTTTCTTAGAATCTTGATTGTCTATCAAAGGTAACTGGAGATCTTCCATAGAGGGCAGTTTTGAAATAAGAGGAATCACACCTTACATACAGACTCTTTCTAGCACCAGCAGTCCCACATAACTGGACATAAAGGGCCTGTTCAATAACAAGTGCATAGTCACTTGGGCAAAGAACTGAAAAATTAAAATAAGAGCTCCATGTTAGAAAAGGTGGCATTAAAAAGGCGCATCTGCAAATGTCCAAATCAAATTATTTTCTATATATTATATTAAGGCTCCTTTTCAAACCAAGTTCCACACTCTCCAAAATCACAATTGTTACAATCACAAGTCATAAATGACAGGACACATTATGCTGTTACCTTCATAATTTCAGTTTGTTCCCAATTGACTACAAAAAAAAAATTAGAAACTCTTCATTATGGCTTTCCAGCAGATCCACAACTTACCCACAGTTGATAGCTTTAAGATCATCGACTGCTTTCTTCCGCTTCACCCCAACAGCTCGTTACCTTGAACACACCGTGCTTCTTCCTAGTGCTAGTTCCTCACCTTGAGGTATCTGGGTATCTTTCCTTTTCTGGTCTACATGACCTCTTTCCAGTATCAGATCAAATGTATTTACAATTCTCTGGTTTCTCCCTATCTTCTCACTACCCAATGAAATTAATCTTGCTCACTTATACACTCACATTTTAAAAACAATGCTATTGTGGGACCGATCCTAATTTTATTACAGCTCTGTATTTACTTTTCTAAATTCCTTCTAACGTATCAGATTCTGGAGTATTTTACTCAGTTGTTCATACCCAGTGCTTAACAAAATACCTGGCACACACTAGATTCTGAATAAATTTTGGTGGAATTGGATAATTTTAAATTTTCATTTAGGTAGTGTGAAATTCACACAGCTTTTTGAACGCTGAAACTGAGAAGAAGAAAAGGATAGGGAAGTGAGCAGAATCTAAATAAGAACATGATTCCTAAGCCCAACCTTTGAGGAAGAGTGCCTGAACACTGGCTCCATCGTCTTTGTGGCTGGCGAGCCAAGCAAAGAGTTCCTGTGTGCAGTCGGCGAACAATGTCACATTAGTGATGACAGTTGCCAGGCACTTGGGGAAACTTGCTGAGTACCATGGCCCACTGAAGCAGCAACTTTTCTCAAATCAATTTCTGTTTCTCAAATGCTGAGTATGTAGTGATATTTCAAAGTAATCTCCAGAGATGCACTCAAGCACCAGCAGGAGTTCCAAGCTATTGTTCCATTACATCAGGTGTTGTTTTTATGCTTTTTTTAAAAAAGAGAAAAAGACACAAGAACTTCAGAGAGGACATAATTCAACGCTTTTTGGTCAAGTACAATCCCCACTAGTTCCTTTCTAGCGCCCTACAGGTTATCACCCCAATATTCAAATCTAAGTCCCCAACCAACTTAACCTGTTGAATGTGCCTAATTATGAGACATTTTAGAGTTATTATCCTCATTCTTTCTGTGCATATGGATTAAGTATCTCTAGGTTTTTTTTTTAAATGAGCAAAAATATCTCTTTTCCCCCAGCTGAGATGAAAGAATGTTAGAAAATAATTGTATATTTTGAGTTATATATTCTTTTCTAATGTCAGAGAACTCAGATATTTATCTAAGTCGGAGAAAGAGAAACTATGTTTCATGCAGTGAATCAAAACTAAAGATATGCAAGCTTCATAAGTAGGCAAAGAGAAGAGAGACTAAAGTAGAAAAGGAGAATTAAGAGGAGTATGAGGAGGAGATAAGTTGAGCCCAGTGAGGAAAACTAACTTTCCTGAGAGCTAGACAAAGGGAACCCACACTGAAGATACTGTGTCCGATACAGTAGCCACCTTGTGAGCACTTGAAAAGTAGCTAGTCCAAACTAAGATATTCTATAAATATAAAATTATACACTGGAATTCAAAATGTAGTATGAGAAAAAGGAATATAAAATAGTTCATTAATAATTTTCATATTGACATGTTCAAATAATATTTTGAATATAGTGGGTTAAAAAAATTAAAATTACTTTCACCTCTTTTTATATGACTTTTTCATGTGACTACTAGAAAATTTTTAATTGCATATTTAGCTCACATTACATTTCTATTGGACATGTCAAATGTTTTTAAATTCAGATTTGAATAAGTAAACAATTATTTGAAGTATTATTGTAATAAGAGGAAAGGGACTATTGCAATACAGAGAATGCTCTAACCACAAGATCTGCAAAAACCTCAAAGATTAGGCAGAAAGGAATATATATGTATATTGATCAGAGGGGTAAACAAGACTAGAAAGAAATGAATGTGGGGAAGTGGGTGGCATGTCTGGACAATTGTTCAAGGAATGTATTTCCTTGCAGTCAGCTGATTCACAAGACATACGGTTAAGAGAACAAGAAACAAGGGTTTGTTTGCTGTATCAAGCTAGGAAGTATTAACGTTCAGGGACTCGGGGAAGGACAGAAGTTTAACTAAGTTAGTCAACTTAATTAATAGCACTTTGTTTCAATTGATCAACAGGGCAAACAAATCAGCTAATATTTTATGGGGCAAAGAAATGGGAATGTGGAGGGTCTGTGTCTGGCCTTAGCATAATCAAGGGGGGTGTCCATGAGCCTTACCTGAGTCATATGGGGAAAGGTGGTTCTTCATGATAAGCTATTTTCCTGGGACACAAAGGGTGGGGAATTTCTTAACTGTCCTTGTTTTCCAGGATCATAGGTTCCAGTAAAATTCAGCATTGTCAGACAGTGTATTTCTAGAATCTAAGTTTAGCACTATTTCCAGAGTGGTGGTTAAAATAAGATGTAGAGTAAGAAAAACTAACTTCAGATCTCAGGCCTGCCATTACCAGCTCTCTGAACTTGGACAATTTACATAAATTCTGTTTGCCTCAGTTTTTTCATTTCTCAAAAGTATTTACTTCACAGGGCTCTTATGTTTGTGGAAATAAACAAAGAGCACCAAAATGAAAACAATAAGGCTATTTGTTCAGAGCTTGCTGTAGCAAGGGAGACAGCCACCATCCCTTGCATTTGGCAGAGACTCAACAGTAGACAGGGGAGTAAAAAATGTTTATAGTGGTAAAAAGGGAAGACGTTAGATATGTTCTGATCGCAGATTGTTGGCATAGTGAAGCTGGAAACAGGCTAACTAGAAGCAGAACATCTATCTCATATCATTGGTTTGGAGAACATATTTGGCTTTCTTTGGTTGGTCTTGAGTTGGAAGCAAGGGTGGGGGCAGTGGAATAATGAAGCTCCCTGTTATTGACCAAGTCCTGGCTTTCTGGGTTGATTACTGCAGAGGTTGACATTTAGTTTCCCTGGTTGCTGCAGAGGATATGGGCCAGAGTTCTACTGGTTATTTAAGTTCTGGTCCCATCAGTTTGTACATTTAGTCTCTCATGATGATAAAGTGAGATAGTATATGTAAAGTGCTTAATAAGTGATTCGACCCACAGTGAGAATCAGCTTTAATTTTACGCCATCTTCTTTTCTTAGTAGGTAATATGTAGCTCCTTACTCTTACTTGGGCCAGTTTTGTTAACTATAATAGGAAATAATCTATCATATGTCAAAAGCTGGCTCTCCAAACGTTCACACAATTTGGTTATAAGACAAAGCTGAGTTATCGCTTATTAAAGACAAGGGAAAATATCATCTTTCAAAGCTTTTACAGTATTTCAGAGGGGAAAAGTGAGATTGGAAGTTATTAAAAATTGGAAATTGGTTTAAGGCGAGGTTTTCAATGCAGGGACTTCATTAGGGTAGGAATCATAATAAAACCATTCCAGGTTTGGTGGAAATAGTAAGATGATGATTTTGAAGGTTCCAAGAATCTTAGGGCATGAACTCTCTGTTGATATTGTCTGTTAAAGAGTTGATGAGTCTTTTTAGAAGTTCCTATAGTCAACAATCACACCACTTGCTGGAGGAAGATGGCCCTGGGAGAATAAAGACATGTTGATGAATATAAAAGTAATATTAATATAGACAGTAAGGTATGATTTCAGTTGTCAGTGCCTAAACTGAATGGGGGAAGACGATTTTGGTTCTTACATAGATTACACCTATTTATGTCTATAAATTTTAATTAGGTATTCAGTTACAAAGAGCTTGATCTAATTTAGAAAATTTGTATCTGTCATGGTGGTTCTTTTTCTCAATGTTTCCAAAAAGTATTCTCCAAAGAGGCCCTCTTCCTCAAGATACAAAAGGGAATTGCTGAAAAAATGTGCTATGGTTGAATAAGATTGACAAGCTTTTCTAGGTCTTCCTCTTGTTGATATATAGCATACTAGAATATAATAAAATGTCTGAGAAGTAGAGCATTCCAGAGTCCTCTTTAACTTGTTTAACTCAGAGGCTTTGAGTGTAAGTGGTTTATATGGGAGGTTAGGAGTTGATTCTAGGAAGAACCATTAGAATGATGGGAAATGAAAAAAAGGAAGGAAAGCAACCTAATATGGGATGTATTAATGAGCAGACTGCCAGTGCACACACCAGGGGCTCGGTGCTGCTGGGAACATGGGGAGACAGTGTGAAAGGAACTTCAGAGTTATTCCACCTAAATTGGTTGTAATCTACAGATTATTTATGCTCAAACTCTCATCATTGGTTGAGTGTTGTTCTTATGGGTATTAACTTCTCCAGCACTTCTGGCTTGCCTTGGGCAAAGGTTAAGAGAAAGCTCTCAGGCAGAGAGCCACAAGATTTTAAAGGCCAATAATATGTACCCATACTACAACAGTGAATGCTATTACAACAATCAACGTTGAAAGGGATAAGCTTTTGGCTCCAGTGGCATCTGCTACAGTCTGCCACTTGCAATTCTCAAATTCACTCATCTCCCAAGATAAGTTCAATTTGCCCTATCACTGCTTCTTTAAGTTGATGGTCCATAACAATTTCTAAAAACAAATAAGTCTTACAACAAGAAGAATAATGGGAATTTATAACAGAAAATGGGGTAAGCTATAGTCCTCACTATTGAAGTTGGTGTTGAGGCTGAAATTGACATTGTACATCTGCTATCACTCACTCTATTTCCTTTAAGTCCCTTCAGCTTGTCTCTGAGAAGTATAAGACCTGCCTATTGTATCTTTGTGTTGGCTTTAATAGCCCACTGGTAGTTACCATTACACATTAAAGCATCAAGAACTCCAGGAACATAGGATGAATATGGTAAGCAATAATGTATTTTTTCAAACAGCTAGAAGAGAGACTTTTGCATGTTACTAACACAAAAAAATGATAATGTTCTGAGGTGATGGATATGCTAATTACCCTGATTTGATCATTACACACTGTTTACATTTATCAAAATATCATGTACCACACAAATATGTACAATTATGTGTCAATTAATATGAATAAATAAAAATAAATTTTAAAAGAGAATTCCAGAAAACTTGTGGATTTCAAATATACTCTTTCCTATCTTTACTACATAGCAGCAACTTCATCTTCTTGTTATAATGCTGGTTAACTACTTATCAGTATGGTAACTTTTTTCTTGGTTAATCTAACAGCACAAAGAATTTCAAATGACATGGAAATGGATATTAGTGGGAACACTGCTATATTAGGGTTCTCTAAAGGGACAGAATTAATAGGATAAATGAATATATTAAGGTGAGTTTATTAGAAGAATTGACTCACATGACCACAAGGTGAAGTCCCACAATAGGCCATCTGCCAGCTGAGGAGCCAAGAAGCCAGTCAAAGTCTCCAAACCTCAAAAGTAGGAAAGCCGTCTGGGCGCGGTGGCTCATGCCTGTAATCCCAGCACTTTGGGAGGCCGAGGCGGGCAGATCACAAGGTAAAGAGATCAAGACCATCCTGGCCAACATGGTGAAACCTCATCTCTACTAAAAATACAAAAATTTGCCAGGCATAATGGCATGCGCTTGTAGTCCCAGCTACTTGGGAGGCTGAGGCAGGAGAATTGCTTGAACTCGGGAGGTGGAGGTTGCAGTGAGCCAAGATTGCGCCACTGCATTCCAGCCTAGCAACAGAGCAAGACTCCAGCTCAAAAAAAAAAAAAAAAAAAAAAGTAGGGAAGCTGATAGTGCAGCCTTCAGTCTGTGGCCAAAGGCTTGAGAGCCCCTGACAAACCACCCGTGTAAGTCCAAGAGTCCACAAACTGAAGAACTTGGAATCTGATGTTTGAGGACAGGAAGTATCTAGCACAGGAGAAAGATGGAAGCCAGAAGACTTAGCCACTCTGGTCCTTCCACATTTCTCTGCCTGCTTTTATCCTAGCTGCACTGGCTGCTGATTAGATGGTGCCCACCAGAATGAGAGTGGGTCTGCCTCTCCCAGTCCACTGACTCAAATATTAATCTCTTTTGCTTTGACAACATCCTCACAGACACACCCAGGAACAATACTTTGTATCCTTCAATCCAATCAAGTTGACACTCTGTATTAACCACCACAACTACTGTCTCCCCTGTTAGAAATGCTCAATCTCCCTCCCAGGAAACAAAACCTTTAATCCAGAACAGGGCATAGAAAGCAAAGTTTCTCCAGGTATGGCATTGGGAATAGTGAAAGGGGCTTCTCTGAATTCCACCCCTGTACCTGGACCTGTGTATTCTGAGTATCACACAGTATCATATATTGACCATTGGTTCAAAGTTATATCATATCTTGAAGAACAGCACCCCAACTCTGCAGGGCTATAGCTAGCAATACTTTTCAAATGCTACCCTGCTTGAAATTAAGCCAACCATTTCAAGGTTAACAGATGGTAGGATGAGTGAATCTCATGATTATGTGCCTCCTTTGCAAAACAAACAAACAAACAAACAAACAAAAAACACAAGTGGTTCCTATGTTCTAAGGCAGGATATGAGATGCATATCTATGAGTTCTCAGATAATGATGCCAATTAAGAGAATGTGGGAAGTGGAAGAAAACCCACACTCAGAAACATAAATACCAGTGATGATAAACCACTGTCCCCTCCAGAGTTCAGTGCCACCTCCTGTGTTGTTTCTTTCAAATTTGATGTTGACATCTCTCTCTGGAGAGTGGCCATAAACTCTAGCCCATCCCTGATAGGGTTCCAGGAGATTTGATCATAGATGCTTACAGTGTGTCTTTCACAGGAAACTTCTTTATCCTGGCAATCAGCCTAAATGTCTGACTCATGACCAGTTGTCCCTCTCCCAGGAAATTTGTTTATACTGGCAGACACCCTAGTGGCTCTTGTCTGATCTATGACTAGTTTACTTCTGCAAAGATAGCTACTCTCTAGAGAGAACTTGACCAAGAGAAAGGTTAGGTTTTGGTGTGTCAGCTGGGTGAGACCCAGAGAACCCACACAACAAAAACACATGACATAAAAGAAGTTTATTACTCATAGGTCCATGAAAGAGAGGGATATTGATGAGGGACAACAATAGGGTCACAAAAGCAATGCCCTCAACCAGCAGATATGGAGCCGGAGAAAGATAAACCTATAGGCCACAGCCTTATTGGGGTTCAAGATGTTACTCAAGCAGGCTTCCTGAGGTAAGTTATAATTGGTGGGTTTAGGGCAGGCACATGTTCCATACAGTCACACTGTGACTGACAGCTAGTCACTGCAGCATATTTGTGCAGTCCATGTGGGTTGTGTGGGGGTCAGTGGGACAAGTCAAGTACGTTGTATCTATCTGTGTCAGAGAGAGGTGGCCATCAGGAAGTGATTGTATAAGACAAATATCTGAGCCAGGCGTGCTGGCTCATGCCTGTAACCTCAACAATTTAAGAGGCCAAGGCAGGAGAATTGCCTTGAGACCAAGAGCTCAAGACCTGCCTGGGTAACATGGTGAGACCCTGTCTCTACAGAAATTACAAAAATTATCTGGGCATGGTGGCATGCACCTGTGGTCCCAGCTCCTCGAGGGGCTGAGGCAGGAGGATCCCTTGAGTTCAGGAGGTCAGGGCTATGGTTAACCATGGTCGCACTACTGCACTCCAGCCTGGGCAACAGACTGAGACCCTATCTCAAAAAAAGACAAATATCTGGTTTCACCACACAGAGAAATTGGAAGGAGACAAAGAATTGGAAATTGTCAAAGGCAACTAAAACCTGCTTCTGGTGTGAAAAAGTTAAAACCTATATTCAAAATGGATGCCAAAACAACATACAATTATAGAAATTTGCTACAGCCTGGATTTTATGTTACTGTTTATTTGGGTGACCCTAAGAAGACTGGAAAGGAAGAGGTGATATAACACAGGAAACCAATAAAGAGTGTGTTAAGGAGCAAGATATCACCATGGACAACAGGAGCTCAATCCTGCTAATGATCTCAGAGATAGTATAGAACATGCCTGAGAGTCACCCATCCAAAGGACAAAAACACTGGAGTATTCACACTCCAGCTTCCATTCACTATTAACTAGGAGTTTTTCCTGGTGGCATTAATTCTCCTGGTCTGCCTTATGCAAAGTCTGAGAGTAAGCACTTAGGCAGAGAGCCCATAGGACACCTGTTCATTTAATGAAATATTGAGCGCTAGGGTAGGGGACATAGGCAGGACAACTGCAAGGTCTCTTACACTCAGCATTTGAGAAGATCATCCTAGAGCAGAATTAATATTCAGCTGGTTTGCTCTGCCTAGCTGTTTCTGTTATTTACAGCTGGTGTCTGTTCTGATTGTTCAATAGCCATGCTCTGTTGGTTAAAGATTAAAAATATCACCCTCCTTAAGGGTATGAGGTTGCTCCCTAATTATTAGTAAGGGAAAGACTTAAAGTATGGAATGAGTTATAGTTCAAAACCCAGAGGTATGAAGAAGAGCTCCAGACACTTGACAACAAAGACAGAGAGTTGTCAACCATCTGAACACTTTGCAAACACCTTCCTATTATATGGCAACCTAGTCTTGATGAGAAAATCTCATTGTTTAATGATAATGTCAAGCAGAAAGCTTGAGCTTTTACAAATAGGAAGAGACCAAATTTGGATCTATGCCCTTGAAACAGAGATATTTCTTACACTCTCTCTAATGAGGCATACCTTATAATCTAAACTTGTATGAAGTTCAACTAAGTAAAGTGAGCTTGTTAGCAATCACTATCTTGGAGTTATACGTTTTATCAATATTGTGTAGAGGAGAGCTCTAGAATGAACAACTATAAAAAGACCAAGTTAGTTCCATCTTCCAGTGAGTAAAATTCTTAAAATGTAAGTAGCATGCCAAATTGCACAATAAGCATATAAATAAAACCCATCTCTTTGATTTTAGTCCAGAGTTCTGCCCAATAGAGCACATTGCCTCTTAAAACTTCTCAATGGTAAGGAATTATTATTAAATCATGTTCAAAAGGGCAAAACTAGCATGAAACTCAAGCCAATACCATATGGAACAGAGAATAAAATGAATTAGCATATTATTAATTGCATACCATTAATTTTCAAGGACAATTGCAAATTAGAACAACTCATTCATTTCTAAAATGTAGCTTATGTATAGGGAATTTCTTCATGTCTCAGACAGGTTATTCATTTATTAAGTTTAAAATATTTTCTTTCAATCTTAGTTCCCTGAAGGGTGCCATAAAAAGGGGACAGATGTTAAATGGGAAGAGTGAGAGTTTGTGAGCCATAAGCCTGTCACTATAAGTCAAGGAGAAAAATAGCAAGCAATAGTCAGAGAAGACTGAGGAAGCTCTTTTTGCTATAGCCCAAGCACTCAGTCCAGACACATGCAGAAAAGGAAAAATAATTTCAATAGTATCATTCAAGAAAAACTATGAACATTATAACAAGAATCTATTTTAGTCCCTTTTCAATTGCCTTCATTATTCAGCTGATGTCAGTAAGGCAAGATTCTCCAAAATTTTACTCCTGAATTGCTTGCAACGCACTGACATTGTGTTCAGCTCTGTATTGACTTAGAAGATGACTTGGTCTTTGCCTGGGGCTCTTACAATCTGGTTGAAGTAGTCAAAGCAATTTAAACATAAAAATGCCAACTGAGAAGGGGATTAAATCCCAAGAGGTATAAAGGTGCATGTAACATTATTAGCCATAACACCACATATATGGTAATTAAGCAAAAAGCACTTCTATTTTGCTACCTTCAGCAGCCCATATCAAAAGGCCACTATTTAAATCAAGTCAACTTGTGACCTTGATGTGACTTATGATTTGCCAAACCTGTAACACTGTAATCAATAATTCAAATAAATTTAAATAATCAGAGTTGTGTGCTGCAGATTTACATGCTCTCTTAACATTTTAGAACCAAAATACATTGTGATTTTTAGACTGTGACACCATCTATGAAATTATCCCAACACTGTAAGAAGTTATGCAGCAGTATAGAAACTAAATTGGGTTTTAATAGACTCATCTTACATGTCCATTGGCTAAGTTGCACTCCTGTCAGTGAATTTATGAAGGCTAGTTGAGTAAGTCAACAATATATTCATGATATGCAACTGTGGGATCAGTGAAGTTAGTTCCACTCTACTCAAGTCTAACAGAATCAGTGGTAATTATTATTTAACTGAATTCTATTCCACATCATATAGCATTATGATTAAACAATGTCCTCAAATAGGCTCTGTTATCTCCACTATGATAATAGATAGGTAGATGATAGATAGATATGTATGTATGTAGGTAGGTAGGTAGGTATATAGATTAGATAGATAGATACATAGATAGATGATAGATGTTTTATAATGCTAAAGTCCCATTTTATTGTTATGAAGTTGGTATATCTGAAGTTGATGTGAAACTGATCCTTTTTTTCCCCAAAATTTTCAGTCTCCTCAGCCCTTCCTCCACTCTCTATAATGTAAATGAAAATTAAGGTATGAATTTTCAGGGTGTTCTAAGAAACATTTGATAACTGAGTGTTTCTTGAACAAAGGGACTATTTACAGAGTTGTAAGTAGATTTAAGGATATCTTAAGCTAATAATGGCAAAACACACACAGAAAAACAACAAGAACCCATTATAATCCCTTGGAACCAAAGGAATCAGGGGAAAGTAAGGTAGTGGTGAAGCCCAGAGAGGTCTTAGGGCCATGAAGGAGGAGCCACGTGATACAACCTATAATTGTAGGACGAACCGCTGACAGAATTGTAGCAGGCAAAGAGAGTGGTAAAGGAAGGTAAATACTCAGATTTCTAATTTCTTCTGCCCCCTGATTTCCTGTTTGTGCTTCCCATTGGCTGAAACCAATCCAAAGACAAGAAAACCAAGATGATGCAAACTATAGTTGTCAGTCTCCTGGGGCATAAGCAGGGTAGAAGACAGTTAAGAATGCACAACACAGATAGGTATGGTTAGATATTCTATTTTGCATATTACTAGTAAATGTTTGTATATTAAACATACAGTCTGTGCCTGCATGTAATAAAACTATGAAGTAGTTTTGAATGGTTTGTGTCCCCCAGAAAATCATGTTGAAATTTGATTTCCAACATGGCAGTGTTGGGAGGTGGGGCTTAGAGTTAGGTGTTTGGATCATGAGGCCACCAGCTTCATGATTAGAATAATGCCATCTTTGGGGACTGGGTGAGCTCTCAGTCTCCTGGGAATGGGTGAGGGTGGGTTGTAATAAAGTTAGCACAGCCTCTTATGTGTCTCTTTGCACATGCCCACTCACTTTCCTGCTTCTCCACCATGTTGTAATGCAGCATATGATCCTTACCAGAAGCTAAGCAGATGCTGGTGCCATGCTTCTTGGACTTACCAGCCTCCAGAGTCATGAGCCAAATAATTTTCTCTATAAATAATGCAGTCTTAAGTATTCTGTTATAGCAACACAAAATGGACTAAGGCATCCACTAAATATTGTTTATATAAGATTTCTGTTTACTCAGTTCTATTAATCCACATGTCATTTACAATCCAAGAACCTCTACTCAAGATGACATGGTTGAAACGAATAGTTTCATTCTTACAAGTTAATACCTCCATTACATAATGTTGAACGTATGATCCAATTGTGCTTTTTTCCAGGAAGTATATTCTCAAATGAAAAATTATCATAATTTAAAATGCAGTGTCAGCAATGCCAGAAAATATATAATGATATCTTTGCCTAAACAAAATAATCCAAGCAGGATAATGAGTATGGAGAGAGTGAGTGAGCCCAGTCTGAAGTATATAGATTAATAAGCGGGAAGATAGATAAGGAAATTGTAGACAGAGAAGAAGGGGCAAATTCTATATCTTAGAGGTGGGGCTGCCTTATAATGACTAGGTTCATACTGGTGCTGTGTGGAGGTGGAGTACAAATGGAGGTTAGTGACTCAAGGAAAGAGAGGAACTATTCAATTAAGAGATTTAATGAACCATCAACAAGAATAAAAGTGGGAGTGAGTTACAGAGGGAAAGCATAATACATGCTTGTAACCTCCTCTGCTATTTTTTTTTCTGAACCAATTAATGTTGAAGTTTTTACCTCACATATTTACTAGGATCCATTTTTTCCCTGTTTTCAATGTATGCCTCTCGAATGTATGTAGGTATGTTAATTAGTCCCCTTATGTAATTCCACCAAACAGTAGTTGGATGTAAGTGTTTCTACTTGACCAACTGATCCATCCCAAACATGTAAAAAATTATATTCCTTAAAATTATAAAAACTTTAAGTCTACTTAAGAAAGCACAATAAGTAGAGTTCTGCACAGGTGGAAATAAGTAATTCTTACTCTGCATTTCAACATTTTAAAAATAAAATTGGACTCTAACATCTATTCTATTTCCATTATACAATGATATCTTTCTTTATGAAGGTTAGTGCTATTTCCCAAACTAAATTACCAACTGCTAGACTTGTAATTCCTGGCAGCATATAGTCTACAGTGCAGAGAGAATTGTTGAAACTCAGGAAATTTTTGTTGAATTAAATTTGATTCATTTTCTATTAATCAATTTTCACAACTTTTCTCTAACTTTATAACCTAAAGAAGAGTGCATTCTAAATTCATGCTGCCTGTTTACTTTTTCATACAATTTCTAGAAGTCAGTCATTCAAATCTAAGGTGATTTAATCCACCTATAAGCATCTACACAAAGTATAAACAGAAATTTTTATATAACCATGAAAATAAAATATAACAAATGACATCCATACTGTTGTGAATTATTTTAGTCACCATTCTTTGGGTTTTTAAAGTTTTTAAGCTTTTAACTACTTTTAAAAGTCATAATTTTGGCCAGGCATGGTGGCTCATGCCTGTAATCCCAGCACTTTGGGAGGCCAAGGCGGGTGGATCACAAGGTCAGGAGATCGAGACCATCCTGGCTAACACAGTGAAACCCCATCTCTACTAAAAATACAAAAAATTAGCCAGGTGTGGTGGTGGACACCTGTAGTCCCAGCTATTCAGGAGGCTGAGGCAGGAAAATGGCGTGAACCTGGGAGGCGGAGGTTGCAGTGAGCCGAGATCGCACCACTGCACTCCAGCCTGGGCGACAGAGCGAGACTCCGTCTCAAAAAAAAAAAAAAGAGTCATAATTTTATTTTGTGCAATTTAGAACATTTATCGTCATTTTTGTTTCTTCACATAAAACATCAATATGATTTTAATCATGCCACAGCTATTCATCATATGCACATAAGATCTATAATAAAACATTAACTTACAACATAAGAAACTAAAGACGATAACCTTCTTTACCATAGTTCTAAAAGCTTTTCCCAAACTTAAAATACAAATTTCCTTGAGAAGGGTTATATTCTTCAAAATATAGCACAAACTCAAAGAATCAAATTTTGGGACCAGGCAGCACACTAAAAGACCCTCAAAAAATTATCCATTTCTGCTGTGCCACCCTCCTGTTCATTTCTGCTATGCTACATAAAATCCTCATCTCTTAGATGACAGAATTTTAAAATTCTATATTTTAAATTTATATTTAAAATGCTATGCTATGTAGCATAGCATAGATGTTAGAGTCCAATTTTATTTTTAAAATGTTGAAATGAAGAGTAAGAATGTGATCCTCATCTCTTAGATGACAAATTTTTAAAATTCTGTCAACTCAGATAAGAGATGAGGATTTTATGTACACAGGCTCCTCGACTTACAATGGGGTTATGTCCTCATAAACCCATCATAATTTGAAAATATCATAAGTTGAAAGTGCCTTTAATATACCTAACCTACCAGAACATCATAGCTTAGCCTATCCTACCTTAAATGTGCTCAAACATCTACGTTCACCTATATTTGGGCAAAATCATCTACCACAAAGCATATTTTATAATAAAGTGTTAAATATCTTATGTAATTTATTGAATAGTCCACTGAAAGTGAAAAACAGAATGGTTGTATGGGCATTCAAAATATGGTTTCTACTGAATGCTTCTATACCATCCCAAAGTTGAAGAATTGTTAACTCCAACCATTTTAAGTTAGGGACTGTCTGTATTTTAAGTTCTCTAGAGAAATAGATTCTACAACTTTATAACATACCGTTAGCACCGTTGCTGTTATATCTTTATTTATTCAAATTCCATCCTACATCTTCTACATATCTTGTATCTTCTATATTTCAGCCCCTTTTCTTTTGTTCTGAATTCTCTAAACATGTAATTCAGACTCTAGAGAAGAGGCTTTCATGTAGTGTTAGACTCCAATTCCAATTCTCTAAACTTGGACTAGTAAGAAGTTGTCAACTCATCTAGATAAACTCCCTCCCAAAGTTGAATCTCTTCCAAAACACCCTTGATGTGTTTGCCCTTCCTTTGCTTGAACACCCCCAGTGACAGAAAGCTTAGTACCATGTGAAGATACTTCTGTAGAGATCTCTTTTCTGCACTGGGTTAATACCTGCTTCCTTCTATTATTTCAGTATCAGCTTTTCAAATAGTTGAAGACATTTGAGCTTTTCTTGGGATATTCTTTTCTAAGATAAACATTTAGTTTTCCTGTCACCACAATTGGTTCCAATCATCTCCCTCCTCCACTATTCATTCTAAATTTTCTTTACCATTAGCTATCACTGCTAATGATCACAGTGGCTTACATGGGGGTATGACCTAAACTCTTTTCTGAGAGATATGAGCACCAATAACTATACCTTTCTTATATAAGGCTTGCTGAACTATTTATAACCACAATTAAACAAGGAAGTAACAATATGTACCCAAGTAGGTACAGAGTTCCACTTATATTATATCTTGCCCCCATAATGCAATATCCCTGTATCCTCTTAGTGATCAGGTGAATTATCCCTGCCAATGTCATGACTCCTCTTTTTGACCGCTGGCTCCTGGAAATAAGTAGTACAATGTGCTCAGGTGGCAACTATAGCTTATAGTTCAAAAAGACACTTATTGCATCTCCTGACAAGAGCAGGATCCCTTTAAGGACCAACACCTTTAACTTGCAAAGCCCAGAGTTATAGGAACAGCAAAAACAACACACCCCTGCCCCCGCCTTAATGATCAGGTCACTGGGAATGATGGTAAGTCGAGGCATACTTGCTTCTGCCCCTTGGTTTCTAGACCAATTAATTCTTTCTGTTGAGTTCAGAGCACTATATTGATTCAGTGGGTATACTGCATTCTGGAGTATAGCCCCTCATCCTCACAGGTATTATCTCCAGCCTCTCCTGCAGCTGTAGCTTCAGTAGACTATTCTAGCACTCTATTAGGCTGGCTTCTGCTACATGGTGCAGTATATAATTCAACCAGTGGATCTCATGGTCTGAGCCCATCTCTTCACCTTCCTCACTGTTGAGTGGATCCCTCTGTCAGGTGCTATGTTGTAGAGATTCAATGACTGAGGACCAAGCACTGCATAAGCTCCTGGATAGTAGTATTGATTAAGGAGCTCTAAGAAGGAAAGATACTAGCCAGAATAAGTGTCTGTTCCTATGAGAAAGAATTGCTGATGTTTCCAAGACAGAAGGGGCCCAAAACATTTAACTTGCTACCAAGTAGCTGGTTGATCTTTTGAACGAATAGTGTCATTCCAAGTACTCATGGTTGAGCTCTATTGTTGTCAGATTTATTTCCCATCATTTGGAAGGCTTATGTCTTATCAACGCCTGCAGCATTGTTGTCACCTTTTGTTCATCCTACTTGATCAGCATGGTATCATTTATATCATACATTAATGTGATGTTTTATATGATATGATGTTTGTGTTATGTTGAGTCGGTACGGATCTTTTTGAACTGTAATTTGACAGAGAGTAGGAGAGTTTGTATACCCCTGAAACAAAATTGCAAATGCATATTATTCTCTGTTCTACATGAATGCAAACTAAGATATTCTTTTTCTGTTGGAATAGAAAATAATGCATTCACCAAGTCAATGAATAAATATCTTGTGTCTTAGGCCATACGAATCTGCTTTAGTAATAATACCATGTATGGCATAGCAGTTACAATTGGGACTATCACTGGTTGAGATTGAAGTAGTGGATAATCATTCTACAGGATCCATCTGGTTTCTGCAGGGGCCAGATTGGCAAATTAAAAAGATATATGTAGGAATCCCTTACGTTCTTAAGGTGGATCTAATCTCTACCCTGCCCCCACAGCAAGGGGCTGTTTCACTGCCTTCAGCTTGGCCTTCTTCATGGCAGACTAAGGACCTAATATGAGAGTTTCTCCAACTATCAAGCATGCCATTCCCAATTGTACATTCAGAGACCAGTGAAATAAGGACTGTTTGAACCCAAAGACCCAGTGGACCCACTCTCTGCTACACTTTGGTCAAGTCTACATGTGTTACCTGGTCCCTGTATATTGTCACTTAAATGAGGGTGGAGCAATGGTTATGCTTCAGTCCTCTGGGTATCAGTGACAACTGAGGCCTTATGTCCGAGACTCAAAATGTGTCAGGTATATTTTCCAAACATACCTGAGTAAATGGCCATTGAGTCCAACTGGGGAAGGACTAGAAAAATCATTATACAACATTCTTTCTGCACTATTTTACATTAGTTTTTCCCGGTAGAGATCTATATGTTGGACGTGATATGGGAGGAAGGATTCTAATTGGCTCCAGGTCTGAAAACTGACTGAGGTCTGCAAACTGGGAAAAGGATGTGACATTTTATGAAAGCTATGACCTTCAGTTTCCTGTTCATCATTTTTGCCTTCTTTTAATTATGTACAAAGCAGTGTCCTTGTTTGCTGCCCATCTATTTTGTCCCTAGAGATGCTGCTTTCTATTAAGTATCTCCACAATTCACTGCACATAAAGTTCCCTGAGCTGCCACTCTGACCTTAATAGTTGTTACAATAATTGTGACTGCCCCCATGACCCCCAACCCCTGCATCCCTAGTTTCTGAAATTTAAGTGCCACTGCCTGGCCTCTACTGCTTCAGTGCTACATCATCCCCACTGCTATCAAAAAGCAAAGTTCCATTACAACCTCCTCCCATAATCCTGACTTTCAAAGGAGAACCTCCACTAAACATTTTGGTGATGCTAGAACCCCCCTCATCAGTGCATTCCGGATGGACTTGGTGAATGGTATATCTTGCTTTACTGACAGTCTTTTGATGGGTCTTCTGGGCTCATTTAATGTATCCAATTTAGCATGATCATTTCCAAGCTTTCTTATTCCTTCTTCTGCCATCTTCCATGGCAATTCAGGCATTTCAACTTGTTCAACAAGGGTTAGTGTTTTCTCCAGACTTCTAGGAGTCACCCTTGCAATGAGTTTGTCCCATCACCTTGGGGTCTTTGCTAGAGGGTTAAGGCAGCATTTTGAGCATCTGTTCCAAGGCAATATACTCTCCCTTTTTAAAATTTATATTCAGCCTCCTTTAATTTAATTCTGACATCCCCAAAATGTAGTCCTAAATGTATCCCTGCAGGTCCTGTTGGTTCATGGCAGCTAATTCTTAGAGATTCTTTGATTTGAGGCCTTTTCTCACATATCACGCCCAGCATATCCCCAGCTTGATTATGCTTCAATTTCACTCTAGTTACTGGCCCAAAAGCCAAGAGAGGACATAGGGGCTAATCCTGAGAAGAATCTCTATTGTCTTACAAGGAAGATACCCCAGCAGTACCTTTCTACATGGTATTAGCTCTTAAAAAGGAAACATGGGCCACCTCTGGAGGATGGGAAGGACCAAATGAATTGTGAGGCCAAAGGCTTTAGGAACATCCACCCAGATTTATCAAGGTACAGGTTTTCCCAAGAGTCATAAAATTCCAGAGATGTTTGAATGCTCAGCCAAGACACGGTGCCGACTTAGCATGAAAATCCTGCCTTGGCTGAGCATTCAAACATCTCTGAAGTTTGGTGACCCTAACCTGAGTTTGGTCATCAGCATTTTATGTTCTGCCACCCTGTCTCCTTTCTTGGAAAATTCTCCAGAGTCACTACCAATGAAAGTTTTAGCAATTGAGCCACCACCCTGTGCCAGAAATAGAGTCCTTGGGCCAGGGATGCCACCTGGAATACCATCCTCATTGCCAACAGATGGTAAGCAACCAAGGCCCCAAATTCCTTCTGAATGGCTCTTTTAGTGGACCACTTACAGTACCACCACGTCAACTGAGTTCTCCAGGAAGCAAATCCTGAGACAAAGTTAAGAGTACAAAATGTTCACAAGTAGTGTTTGTGAAAGAAAAAGAGGAAAAAAAAATAGAACTGGTCAGAATTGACAGTCTCTGCCAGCCAACTGATAGCTCTGGTGCAAAAATTACCTGTTAGAGCAGTCCTACGTTGGATGGACATAGCTTGTGCTTTATATCACAGTATTGATTATTTATTGGTTAAGGCCACACTGAGAAGAACATGATCTTGACACAAATGCTGAGGTGGAAATCAAAGAGTTAACAGTCAGAGGCTGTCTATTCACCATACTCCCTGAAGGTGCGTACCACTGCCTGTCATAGCTATATTTTATGTTTTTGGGTTTTTTTCCCCAAACATCATCAAAAAGCAGAATTTTGAATTTTGGACCCCCCTAAGACATTGACCAGATGCTTTGGAGTCATGACATTACTAAAATAACCTCTTTTGAAGGTCAAATCCTTAACTAAAATAAAAATGTAATTCATGTCCATCCTGGTCCTCTATACAAGTAAGTGTGACAGGTATTTTTCTTTAGTAAAGTGTGCTGATTGTTTCTCAGGAACTTGATTTTATGAAGGTGTTTGCAAATTGATTTTCTCGTAGTTGTTCTTGATGCTTCTTTTGCAGCAAGTCTTATCTGAGTTAATCTATTACCTTATATATTACTACAACCATAACTCAGATAAAGCATAACACATTTTCATTTTGTCGCTCCATTATTTTTGCAGTAAGTCAATATAATCTGAGATGAAGCATGCCTTGCTCAGCATTTATTGATCTGCCGGTTTGCTCATTGTTTACATCAAAATACCACTTGTCAGTTCTGGCCCTATTATAATTATCTTCTCATATGGGAAATGACAGCTTCAAAGCCCAAGTATGAGTCAATTTCTAAGATGAGTTACTCTCAAGATGCTGGTACGAAATGTGGACCCCACTTTCTCTAGGCATGAATGATGGATAACTTTCATTTTCTAGCTAAAGAAGAGAAAAGCATACATCTATCCTAACAAGACACCACTTTCTCCAATATGAGAAAAAATGTACTTTAACTTGTACCAAGTGCATGAGCATGCAGTAAATGTTCAATACATAGTAACTATTATTAATATTGGTTCAAACAGTTGTGAACATATTATCGTAATTAACAGGAATCAGTTTTGGTGAGGAATGGGAAACGTTAAAGTAAGGCAGATTAAAACAACTTTTCCAGCTCTCACAGAAGTAAAATCTAATTGGTCTTTCAAACTTCTCACTATCCAAACCTTTTACTCAATGCTGAGCTTGACTTCTCAGGTGTCTAAGCTTCTTTTTGCTTACTTTAAAAGTATCCTGCAACCACATTAATTCTCAAAAGCCATGGAAATATTACTATTCTACAAGCATTTTAACTAACTTATTTACTATCATTTCAAATTTTTATTTTACTATCTACTCACTTCTAGAAAGCAATTTAATCTCCAATTCAGTCAGGACCCTATTGACCCAAGTTTACATTAACCACATTGCTAACTCCAGAGAACTTTGCTTCTGACATCCTTTGAATAAAAATGTCCTTCACTTTTTTCCTTGCTTATAAAAATATATTGAACCATTCCCTTGGCCCAGTTTAAAATTTACTTTCTTCATGGACTCTCATATAAAAGGACTATCTACATACAGTAGGTCTTCTCTCACTGTCATTGAGAGGTTCTTGGAAACCGTGACTTTAAGCAAAATATGACACATACTGAAACCAGTTTTTCTTTTTCTCATCAACTTCACAACAAAACAATGCTGAACAAAACAGTGTTATTCAAGGACCTGCTGTATGTCATTTTAGCTTTCCTTCTTAGCCTAGTGTTGTGTTATATGTAATTTTTACTATTCTCTCAGTACCTACCAAAGTAGCTAACTTAGTACATATACGAGTATAATAAATTCATGCTGAATAAATGAATGCATGAGTTAATTAAAGTAAGTTTTTGCTGACTTAGAAAGTATAATATGGATAGAGAGATTTCATTATAACTTCTGCTTATTGTTTACAATTTGAAAGCCTTTGTCACTATTCTACTTAGGTTTAAAAGTAAATCATTAATTTTTAAAAAATTTTTCCAGAAGCGTTTTTCTACACAACATTGTTTCCACAGGATCACTGTTAGATATACATATACAAATTTGAATGACAGTTTTGTTTGATAGGCAATACTTTTTTAAATAACTTGATCATTTGTGTTTTTGTGTCTGGTATTCTTTACTGGTCAAATTGTTGTAAATGCAACTTCTATTAACTGTTCAAAATCATTATAAAAGCTAAAGTAACTCAAAGTATGCATGCATGTATGCATATCAATTATTGAACGTGGATGAAAAGGACAAAAGCAATAGCCTAAATCTATAAATAGTGTCAAAAATTCCCATGCTTTTAACATGTATATATGAAGATAAAAGTGAATTTAGGCTAAAGAAAAGAAACAGACTTTAAGTCTGACTAAAATCTAGCAGCATATGATGATTGCTCTTATTCTGTGAATATAGAAATGAGCTGTTTCTATTACTTCTCTGTGATGAAACTGACAGTAGTTTGTTAATCACATGTACTCACAGTCCGACAGGGAGGTGGAGGGGAAGGAGGTTGTCACATGCCACACAGCACTCAGGAGTAGAGTGACCCAACAGGAGCCGTTGGAGGCAGGATTTGTAGTAACAAGAGGGTTAAGTTTTCCCTGGTTCCTGAGGTAGGTTGTGATTGGCTTGTTTGAATAATTTTGTGGAGTAGCAAAGTGAAACCTATTAAGTTAAGGACCAGGTAGAATGCAGCTGTTTAGCTGATAGGGGAACTTGCCAGGTGGGGAGACTTTCCTGCTGGGTGAAAAGCTTATTTGAGAACAGGGAAATCACAGATAGGCCTTTTGAGCCATGGGAGGCTCAAAGATGTCAAGGCAGAACTTGAAATTTTAGGCTTTACAATACACTTGGTCAATATGAGACCAATATCAGTTTATATGAAAGGAGAGGAGATGGTTAGACATTTACAATTTTTTAAGTGTTTACCATGAATGAGTTTTCTGTACAGTACTTTATGTATGTACTTAGCCACTCATATAGACATGCAACAAGAGATAATATCCAAATGGGTATGAGTGACACCTGACATTGACTGAAGGCGCAGAATCAAAAGGTGTATAATACAGTAGACATCTTTAAGTAATTTTATTAATTTATATGGCAATCTAGCCTGTAAGATTATTTATACTGAATATTTAATTCAGCTAATGTGTTAGTTGGAAACAAATAAGGAGGGGAAGAAGAAAAGAGGAAAAGGAAAAAGATTGTGAAGAATAGGAAGAGGAGAGATGGGTTTATAATGATTATGTTTTTAGGGAGTTAAGTTAAAATGAGATAGTGATAAAATGAGGGAAGCAGAAATTGGAAAAAATGTTACCAAGTATAGTAATATATCAAGTACAGCAGTGGTCATCAATCCCAGTTTGGGTCATTATGCAACATTCTCTGCATCTGCGTTTTGAGCATAAAGAAGTTTCTCAGCCAAATGCAGGATTGCCCATATATTTAGAAAAACGTTTCCAGGTGGATATGTACAAAAATATGTCAGAGATTATGAGCAACACACACTAATATGGCTTTCAACATAGTGTTCTAGTTTTAGGGTTCCTGTATGTTTTTGACATTTTTTCAATAAACTCTGAATTCTTTTTTTAAAACCAGAATATAGTAGTAATAAAGTTATACAGCTTTGTTGTTGATGCAACACTTTAAATACATATTTTTAAATTGTTTTAGTTTTAAAGTACCCTGAACTTAACATAAAGCAACATAAAGCATTTTAATCAGTGAATAAATATTCACAGCTAAAATATCCATAAGAAATAAGAGTATAAATCTCTTCTGTCATCATATTAAGAGCTTGGAAAGGTCACTTTTCTTCCCTGCCACCATCTCCTGAAATGTAAATATAGGGACCTCCTGCCAGAGTCTTTCAATACAGGAATGATTAAAAATACATTCCTTATAAAAGCAATTGAAATTAACAAAAACTTGGGAAATTCCAATTAATATTATGAAAACAGAATTATTAAGAACCCACAAGGTGTATCTTGAATATATCCACCAAGCTGTCAAAGCTATACAATAAGCTTTTATCCTGACTTCCAGCTGTAAGTACTTCAGAGGCTATGAACATCAAGCTTTCCCCCAGGAATTACATTTGCCATTCAATAAACTCTGAGGAAAGTGTTTCAAACAGATGCCAACTGTGTCCCTATCAACATTAGACTGGGCCAGGGACAAATCCTCACAACTACACTACACTTGTAAAACATCCCCATATTCTTTTAGGAAATAAATCATTTTATGCTTATCCGTTTTTATCATGATGTGTGAACTACTACTTATTCCCTAGAAAATAATTCTCTATATCTTGGCCCCAAAAAGTTGTTGCCTGATTCTCTACACTGCATATATGTTGATTCACTTATTCTTTCAACCAATATTCTCCAATATGTAGGAGGATATAAAAATGTTAACAAGACACAGATCTTGTCAAGACTTGTCTGATAAGGGAAATGAATGGGTTCACAGGCTGTTTCAGTAGCCTTCTGCTGCAATAGGTATAAGCATTGGGTGCTATGAAAGCACATAGGAGGGACACTCACAGTCTTGAGGGGTGGCGAGAGTGCCCAGGGAAAAAGACGCTGGATTTGATAACTAAGGGAGGACTTGTGGCAAAGGAAAGAGAAAACACTCCCATGAAAAGGCCCAGAGCCCAGAATAGGATGGTTCAAAGACCTGTGAATGGTGGGACCATACAGTGAGGAAGATGAATCTCTAAGTTAGGCAGAGGCCAAACAATGGAGAAGCTACCCTGGGATGCTAAAAATTTAGACTTTATTCTGAGGGCAATGGAAACCCAGGTAAGGGTTCTCAGCAAAAAAAAAAAAAAAAAAAAAGCAAAATGATCAAATCTGCACACTTTCCCCAAAATGCTTGTGATGTCTCCTCCACTAGTCCCCAAAGCAAAGAGGGCTGTTGAGCTGCTAAGGATATTCTGGAAATGCTTTTGGATAGGAGGATCAGGGACTGTGATGCTTATAGGCATAGAGCAGGGCAGGACATGAATAAATGAAAATAATCAGTATAGCTTTGCTTAAAAGATCAATCACTTTGATGCACAAAGATGAGAAATTTATAGCACCTCCTATTTTTGACCCAGGTATTTTAAAGGAAAATTTATAAATTTAAGTGAAATTACCCTCTAAATCTGAATGAAGCAGATGAAAACTAATAGAATTCTTTTTAACAAAATTTAGTTTTTCGAGCTGAGGATTTACGTAAGTAACTGTATCAAATCCTACATCGTGAAATGGAGCTTTAAAATTGAGTTGAAGATTGGTTCCTAAAATGTGAATATTTTTAAAAGACATTTACCTTTGCTTAGAATTGCAAATTCTGCCAGCACTGGATGGTTGCCCCTTCTGTGTCTCCTTCCTCCCTATTGAAGCACATGTCCTATCAGATTCCAGTTATACACTCACTTGTTCTCTCCTTTCCCCTTCTTAGAGACTAGACAACTCCAGTCATCCCTTCTGCCTCCCGCATCTTTAACCCTCTCTTTCTACCAAATCATCCTTTTCAATATTCTAGCGTGCTTTAATTCCATCTGTTAAAAGTATTAAGATAAATATTTTCTTCCTCATACCCTCATCTTCATCTTCTAAACTCTTACTCATCTGAGCTAGAGGTCATTTCATAAGAGATCTTCCTTGGAAATCTAGGCTGATAATATTTTAACTCTTTCATAGCACAATAATCTTTTTTGCATCACATTTTAAAAATTGGGCATTACATCAATTTTCTAGGGCTGCTGTAACAAAGTACCACAAACTCCATGGCTTAAAACAACAGAAACTTATTCTCTCACAGATCTGGAGGTTAGGAGTCTAAAATCAAGGTGAGAGCTGGGCCATGGTTTCACTGAAGGCTCTAGGGGAGGGTTCTTTCTTCTTTTTTTTTTTTAATTACACATTTTTAGGGTACATGTGCACAACGTGCAGGTTAGTTACATATGTATACATGTGCCATGTTGGTGTGCTGCACCCATTAAGTCGTCATTTAACATTAGGTATATCTCCTAATGCTATCCCTCCCCGCTCCCCCCACCCCACAACAGGCCCCAGTGTGTGACGTTCCCCTTCCTGTGTCCTTATTTCTTCCTTGCTTCTGGTGGTTGCTGGCAATCTTTCCCAGTCCCTACCTTGTATATAAATCACTGAATCTCTGCCTTTGTCTTCACATGACTATCTTCCTTGTGTCTCACATTGTCTTGCCTCTGTGCATGTCTCTGTGTCCAAATTTCCTCCTTGTGAGTACACAGTTATCAAATTAGAGCCCACCCTAATCCAGTATTACCTCATCTTAACTGAATTATACCTGCAAAGACCCCATTTCCCAATAAGGTTACATGTACATGTACATGTTTTAGGAGGATATAAATTTAGGTAAGACATTCAATCCAGTATGAATATGTATATGCTTATTTGGCTTGTTTCATATACACAAGGTCTATGAATATTTTGTGGCACATTGTATTTGTTCAAAAAGTATTTGCTGAATGAATCTGAGAATATCTGGATTCATAGAAAAAACTAGAGGGGAATGGGCAAAAGCTGGAAGCATTCCTCTAGAAAACCAGCAGAAGACAAGGATGCCCTTCCTCACCACTCCTACTGAACATAGTATTGGAAGTCCTGGCAGAGCAATCAGGCAAGAGAGAGAGATAAAGGCATCCAGACAGGAAGAGAACAAGTCAAACTATTCCTGTTTGCAGATGACATGATTCTAAATCTAAAAAACCCCATAGTCTCAGCCCAAAGCCTCCTTCAGCTGATAAACAACTTTAGCAAAGTATCAGGATACAAAAATCAATGTACAAAAATCACTAGCATTCACTGGTGTTGGGAGTGTAAATTAGTTTAACCACTGTGAAAAGCAGTATAGTGATACCTCAAAGAGCTGAAAATAGAACTACCATTCCATCTAGCAATCCCATTACTAGGTATATACCCAGAGGAATATAAATCATTCTGCCATAAAGACACATGAAACTGAATTTTCACTACAGCACTATGCACAAGAGAAAAGACTTGGAATCAACCTAAATGTCCATCAATGACAGATTGGATAAAGAAAATGTGGTACATATAAACCATGAAATACTATACAGCCATAAAAAAGAATGAGATTATGTCTTTTGTGGAAACATGGGTGTAGCTGGAGGCTATTATCCTTAGTAAACTAATGCAGAAACAGAAAACCAAATAACACGTGTCTTCACTTATAAGAGGGAGCGCTAAATGATAAGAAATCATGAATGCAAAGAAGGGAACAACAGACACTGGGGCTGCTTGAGCATGAAGGGTGGGAAGAGAGAGAAACAGAAGAAATAATTATTGGGTAGGAGGATTAACACCTGGGTGATGAAATAATCTGTGCAACAAACCCATATGACATGAGTTTACCTATAAAACAAACCTTTACATTTATTGCAAACCAAAAACAAAAGTTAAAAAAAAAAAACTAGAGGGGCATTTTGAAGATATAGGTTAATATTATTAGAAAAAGGGAGTAAATTATCTTTTATTGGGGGTAGATTTACCTTAGATGAGAGGATCTCCAAGCTTCTTTTTGTTTTTGTTTTTTTTCCATCAATATCATTGAGCTATAAATACAAATAATAAAGTGTACCCATTTGATTATTACTTATATTTCAATGAGTGGTGGCAAATATAACCACCACCACAATTAAGATAATAATGTTTCCTTACTCCAAACTATTCCCATGTTCCCCTTGCAGTTAAGCCCTTCCCTAATCCTGTCCCTGTTACAGCCACAGGCAACCACTAATCTCTCTGTCAAAGTCAATTAACTTTGCCTGTTGTAGAACTTCATATACATGGACTCATATAGTATGTTTTTGTATCTTGCTTCATTCCACTCAGCATAATATTTTTGGGATGCATTCATATTATTGCTTATATCAATACCTCGTTTCCTTTTATTGCTGATTAGTTTTCATTGTATAGATATACCACAAATTGCTTATTCATTCACTTGTTAATGGACATTGAGGTTGTTTCTGGTGTTTTGGGCTACCAAAAAGAAAGCTGCTATGAACATTCCTCTACAGGTCTCTTTTGTGGGTATATTTCTAAAATTGTTCTTGAGTAAATACCCATGACTGGAATTTTTGGATCATGTAGAACTTATATATATAACACTATAAGATAATGTTGAATAGTTCTCCAAAGTGGTTGGAACATTTTATACTCTCCTCAGCAATGTATGAGAGTTCCGGTTGCTCCACATCTCCACCAACACTTTGATTTTTTCAGTCTTTCTAATTTTAGGTATTCAAGTGGGTGTTTCATTGTGGTTTTAATTTACATCCCCCTGACTATTAATGCTGTTGAGCATGTTACATGTGATTATCAACCATTTCTATATCTGCCATGTGAACTACTTGTTTAAATCTTTAGCACATTTTATATTGAAATATTAAGTTGTAGTAATTTGTTATATATTCTACATGCAAATCCATTTACAGATACATGTAATACAAATATTTTCTCACAATCTGTAGATTGCTTTTTTATTATTTTTTTATTATTTTTTATTTTTATTTTTTCTTTTTTTTTTAATTATACTTTAAGTTTTAGGGTACATGTGCACATTGTGCAGGTTAGTTACATATGTATACATGCTTTTTTATTTTTGTAACAATATTCTGAAGAACAGACTTGTTCATTTTTGATGAAATTCAATATATTAATTTTTTCCTTGATGTTTTATGATTTCATGTCCTAAGAACAAGTTAAGATGATTTTATCCTATTTTTCCTTCTGGAAGAATTACTAGCTTTGTTTTTGCTTACGTCTATAGTTCACTTCAAGTTCATTTTTGTGTAAAGTGTGAAGATAAATGGTTAGCTTTTTCTATACAAATAGCTAGATTTTCCAATATCATTTGCCTCAATGACTATCTTTTTCCTATTGAGTTTCCTTGTCACTCTTGTTAAATATCTTTTGACCACATATGAGCCTCTATATGTTTATGAATTCTCTATTCTGGTCATTGATCTATATATCTATTCTTATACTGACATCATACTGCCCTGATTTCTAGGGTTTATAGTAAGTCTTGAAATCAAGTAGTACACATTCTCCAAATTTCTTCTTCTTTTTCAAAATTTCTTTAACTGTTTAGGCTTTTGTATTTCTTCTAGTTTTTAAAAACTTCTTGTTAATTTACACCAAAAAAAGTCCACTGAGATTCTGACTGGGTTTGGGGTCTTTGTATGTGTGTGATTGTTCCCACTTTGATGTATATACAGATAGATACATAAACTTTGCAGCATTTTTATAATTAGGGTTTACACAATAAAACCTTTACTTTTGACTTATCTGTGCCTTTACATATGAATTGCATTTTTTTTTGGTAAAAGCACGTAGTTGGTTCCTGCTTCCTTTGTAATCCAGTCCGATAATCTCTGACTTTTAGTTGGAATGTTTGGACTATTTATGTATAATGTAATTATCAATATAGTTGCAGTTGTAATTATCAAGATGGTCCACCATCTTGCTCTGTGTTTTCTATTTGTACCATGCGTTCTTTGCTCCCTTTTTGTCTTTGTCTGCCTTCATTGTATTGAGGATTTTTTTTGGAAAAAAAGATATTTTATTCATATTTATCTCCACTGTCAGTTATTTATAGTTTTGTTTTTATATTTTTAGTGGTTCCCATTGATTTTATATTTGTACCTTTAACTTATCACAGTATACTTTCAAATAATATGATGCCATTTTTAATAATGTAAGAACTCCATAACAGTATGCCTCCATTGCCTCGTCTCCTTGTCCTTTGTGCCATTGAGCTTTTTTAATTTTTCTTCTGACTTTCCGACATCTTCCTCCTTCTGTACTTATACCTTCTTTATCAAGGGTCATTCATCTTTATCAATGTCCTTTACAAGTCATAATTACCCAATAATATCCCCTAAGAAGAACAATTGCCTCAGTTTAGAGATAAGCATTCTAATGCTTTCCATATGCACTTTTGGGGGAGTTGTCAGGATAAAATTAGAGCATGTACTCAAAAATACCTTATAATCTTTAAAACGTATTACGCATGAGGTCTTTATGCTTCCACAAGTATTTTCACCAATAATATATGCAATCCTCAACAAAAACATAGCAAGACGTCTATATAAGTTCAGTGGTTTGAATGAGTGATATATAAATGAGCATGAATGCAAATCAGACTGTTGAGCTAGAATTTACTTTTGTGCTTTCTGTAAAATAAAATTTGATAAGCAAAGAATACTCTAAACATGGCACATACTTAGCATAGGTAACTAAGAGGGGCAACAAACTATTTTTAAAGTGCCAGAGAATAAGTACTCTATATTAAAAAAATTAATATGGGTAAATATGTTTGAAAAACACAAATGGATGTTTTAAAATAAGTTTTCTGCTCCATCTTCTTCCTTCTCAGTCAGCAGTTACTCATTATAGCCCAAAGTAATAAAGCTATATTTCTTTTGAAATATACCATAAGTCAGATTTTACATCAAGGCATAGTGACCTTCCTTTCAGTTAGTATGAGTTAGTGAGGTTTAAACTATTTTTTGCCATGTAAGTACTGTAAATAGCAGTTGCCTTGGACCCACAGCCATTCCTCCAGCTAGGAAATTGGGTACTAGAGGGGTTGAGAGATAGAAGAATTAGTTTCATTGTATCATCTTTGAACTGCTTGCATTTTTTACCATGAATATAAATTACTTTTTCAATGAAAAAAAACCCTGGTTAATAAAATCATTAAGTAATATAATTTCATAACTATATTGTGCATGGTTCATTGTGAATTATAAACTGCCGTTAAGTACGCACACCTAGCTTTTATTAGCATTGTACTCAAAATGATATTTGCTGTGCACAATTGACTACTGCTTATTACACTTTAATGAAAGCAAAGCATTCACATATTAAATATAAATAATTGATGATGAATAAATCATTTTGACAGTGTTAAATAGCTAATAAAATATCAAAAGTTCATTGATTCTCAATAAAAATAAAATTCAATCAATAAGCTCGCACTTAAGGCCACCACACAATTGCTTCAAAAGGTCTTTAGAAATCAGATAATGATGCAGTGAATTCTTCTTTCAAATACCATATGTCCCATACATTTTCTACAGACTGTTAAAAATGATAAACAGTAGTGTAATGAAGTGGAACCTCCCATTACTTCAACATGGTTCATCATTATATCACTGAAACAAGGACACTGCCTTGTAAAATCTACTAGCTCCCTCCAATTTACATTTAGAATTACAGAAAATTAAATAAGAGATATAATTAGTTTGTTCTTGTGGGAAAAGCCAAGAAGCACCGTCTTGCCAGTGCCTTTCTTCACAACATTAACGCTTTATCCTTCAGATGTGTTGTCCCTGTTCAACACTGGATTGGGAGCTGGAGGAATCTGACAAACTGGCACTAAGGTAGACATTTCAGAAATGAGATCAGTTCTAGGAACCTGGCAAACTACACAGAAAATTCCATTTTCTTCTCACCTATTTATTTCAGTTTAGTTTTGCAGGCTATTCTACACTACCAATCCTTATAGAACATCGAAGGAGGAAATTATTCATATCCTATATAGGTCTTCATCATGCCTAAATAGCAGCTCTTTCTTTAGTAAGGATTTCTGTAATTGGAAGATAATTATGTGTGTGTTCATTATTGACTGGTCAGTTTAAAACAATTTCTATCAAAATCCTAGCAGGACTTTTTTGTAGGTATACACAAGATTATTCAGAAACGTATATGGGAAGGCAAAGAAACAAATAACTAGAGCAATTTGGGAAAAGAAGAATAAAGTGGGAGGAATTGGTCTATCCAATTTCAAGACTTACTATGCAGCTACAGTAATCAAAACTGTGTGGTATTGATGGAGAGATAGACACTCAGATCACTTTAAAAATAAAGAGGTGAGTTATGAGCAGGATCAACAGTCCAAGAAAGCATACAGAAGAGGCCCCCTGGCTCATGCTGGAATCTGGCACAGGACACAGCACATGGAGTGGAGGATGCGGATGCCGTTGCCAGCCTGAGGAGGAGTGTGGACAGCTGGATGCTCTACTTCCCTATGGAGCCTTGACAACCACTCTTGGCTCACACAAAGGCTTTTTCCTCTGGACTTTAGAAAATATTCCTCAAATACTGTCATTTACAACTTCTACTTTGCAAAGGTGGATACTGAGACTTGGAGGATTTTTCTGGGGCCACAGCCACAAAGAGAAAAAAAGCTAAGCCAAAATGGAGACTCAAGTGTGAATGCAAATGGTGGTACCCTCAGCCATGCACAGCTTCCATTTTCAGGGTAGGAAAAGGCTGCTTGTCTTTGGACTTGTGTGTGCATGTGTAAGTGTACTGGGTGGTGGTGGAGTGAGTTACTTGAATGATGGTTATGCTTTCTATGAACATTATTCATAAACAGAAAAAAATTGTATGTGTTCTCTAGATTTTGCTTTTGAACACCTAAATCTTAGTTTTCCAAAACATGCTGGCCCTTAATAAGTGAAACTCGATTAAAAGTTCCAAACAAGAGTCCAAAAGCTATACAATTCATAAAATATTTCTCCATATACTTTATCTTACACCTTAAGTGATAGAAAAAGTTTTAGTTTACCAAAATAATCAGCTCTTGTCTGCCCTTTCAGAAGATTATGCTGTGTTTAGTACAACTGCCTTAGCTTTAGCAGTGTCATAGACTTCTATGGGTGCAGTGTTCCCTCAAGTAACTTCATCTGTACATTCCTTATAACCCACTTTTATGCTCTGCTTCTCAGACAGCTCAGGTGGCTATATGTTGGCTCTAAAATTCAAACAAAACTCCTAACCTCAAGTTCAAAGACTTAGTGCAATTAATGTCATTGCCAATTCTCATTTTAGGTACAGGTCCCTATTCCATTCTGTCAAACCACATCCCTCCTCTTCAACCTTTGGGATAAAATTCATCTGTCCACTCCAGGTTGCACACAACCTCTAGCTTATTCTGTTATTTCTAAATATTATCACTTATAACCTTTTAAAGCTTCCCATTAGTCTTGAAGTAAGGAACACAATCCTCGAACATTGTCTCTAAGACCATAAAAGATCTGGCTTCCCCTTTCCTCTGTGGTCTTTTTCCTCATTAACTTTTCCTTGCTCCATTCGCACCTCCTAGACAGTTTCTTTTTGTTTTTAGAGCACACCATGGTCTCTATTGTCTCTAGGCTTCCCCATATGCCCTTTAGCACTATCTGAAAAGCTCTTCCCTCCCTCCTTTTGTCACTTAAATATCACTTCCACAGAAAAACCTTTCCTGATGCCATTATTATAGGATGGCCAGATTGGGAAATAATACAAATAGCAACAGTAACAACAACAATAGCAGCAACAACCACAATAATAATTCCTAGTATTTATTGGATATTACTTTTGTGCCAGCCTCTGTTCTAAACATTTTATATGTATTTATTAATTTATCTTTACAACAACCCAAAAGAAATATGTACTGTTACTGTCCCTTTTTACAGGTAAGGAAACGTGTCAATGAGAAACTCACCCCAGGTATCGCTGGTAGGATTTGAGGAGCTGAGCTTCATCCACAGGCAGCCTGCCCCTGGGGCCTATGCTTTTAACTGGACACACCGTGATGCTTTATCTCTCTTGGGCAGAAAACACAGCAATTCTTTTTATTTGAATGAGGTAGATATTTCAAGACACCAAGAGATAAAGATTCATCAGAGGTTTCACATGCCTTCTACCCTACTAAATACAATATCAAATCCAAATACTGTTTGCACTGCTTCCAGTCTTCTATCTGAAAGTAAGACTCTCCAATTGCCCAGTTTCATATGTTCCTAGGGTTGGTGTGATTCCTTTGTTCTTAGGGTCATCAAAGAGCAGTCTGGAAGGTCCTGGAAGTTAACAGATAACACTGTAGCAAAGAGGAAGGAAGATTGTGACCACATTATTACTCTTTCTGTGGCAGAATTGTGGGCCAAAGAGGAAATCCACTTGGAAAAGTTTTTGACCCTATTCGGGGTAGAGTGAATAAATTTCTTTCACATTATTACATATCAAAAAAGGCAGGCAAGGAGAATTTTATACAAATTATTCAAATTGTCTTTAAGAAAAGTAGAGAATAATACAGATGCTACTTTTCCTCCTTTAGTGTAGATGCCCATAGGTTTTAGCAGTGTTCACATGTTATTTTAAACCATAGTAATTATATATTGGTCAGATTTAGTGTGCTAAAAAGGAAGAATACTTCCACAGCTATGCCTGTCATTTCACACCCATTTGGGAAATTAGCCTGAGAATGCAGGATTGTGCCTTACATTTCCTTGAGGCCCTGTCCCTCAATCTCTCGCTTCATCCTATACTTCTCTTCTTTTCAATACTCTGCACTCACTCCTGTCTTTCTTTACTTCCTTCCGCATTAGCCCATGAAGGCAGAGACTAATTCATTCTAATTCACACTGAATTCTCTATATCTTGGCCCCAAAAAGTTGTTGCCTGATTCTCTACACTGCATATATGTTGATTCATTTATTCTTTCAACCAATATTCTCCAATATGTAGGAGGATATAAAAATGTTAACAAGACACAGATCTTGTCAAGACTTGTCTGATAAGGGAAATGAATGGGTTCACAGGCTGTTTCAGTAGCCTTCTGCTGCAATAGGTATAAGCATTGGGTGCTATGAAAGCACATAGGAGGGACACTCACAGTCTTGAGGGGTGGCGAGAGTGCCCAGGGAAAAAGACGCTGGATTTGATAACTAAGGGAGGACTTGTGGCAAAGGAAAGAGAAAACACTCCCATGAAAAGGCCCAGAGCCCAGAATAGGATGGTTCATAGACCTGTGAATGGTGGGACCATACAGTGAGGAAGATGAATCTCTAAGTTAGGCAGAGGCCAAACAATGGAGAAGCTACCCTGGGATGCTAAAAATTTAGACTTTATTCTGAGGGCAATGGAAACCCAGGTAAGGGTTCTCAGCAAAAAAAAAAAAAAAAAAAAAAAAAAGCAAAATGATCAAATCTGCACTTTAGGAAAACCCCTCTAGTGGCAATGTGCCAAAAAAGTTGAAGAAAAGGTTGCTAGCTGGCAGGAGTTGGATCTTACAGTCCCCCAGGTGATGGATGTTGGTGTTTCAACCTCAAGCAACCTTGATAAGATTAGGGAGAACTAGAAATGAACTTAAGCACTGAAGGAATAGAATCAACAGAACTTCGGGACTGACTAGATGTGGCAAATGAGTGACTCCAGGGTTTCTGGGAGAGAGTTCTGTTGGTTACCACCTGTGTAACCATACATACAGGATTTAGATGGCATATGAACACATACATACAAGCATTCCTCATGCTCTATTTCTAATTTCCTTTGACGTTTAAAAAATATACTTTAAAATGTCCCAAGTCATAAAAAATATGTGTCCCTTTTAGAATTCCAAAATTAAGATCTCTACCCAAGGATTAATTTAATATGCAGTGTACCTGCCTTCCTTCTTCAAGATTGTATAAGTTCCTATCAGAGTAATGGGCCTCCTGAATGAATTAATTTAATATGCAGTGTACCTGCCTTCCTTCTTCAAGATTGTATAAGTTCCTATCAGAGTAATGGGCCTCCTGAATGAGTTCTGACCCTCAGGAAACCTTCCATAGGAATAGGTTCAATTTGATACTTTTTCATGATCCAGCATATTAGTTACAAAGCCGAGATTTGGCTCTTCTCCCATGCTTGCCTCCTGTGCCTTTTAGTGACTTCCAATACCTCACCTTCATCTTTACGAGGCTGGAATGAATTGCAACATCACTGGTCCATATTATCTGAAAATGCAGGTCAAACATAAAGAGAAGTCCTCTGAAACTGACTTCAGAAAATATTAGCTTTCCCTTTAATATCAACATTTAATATTGCTTTCAGCAAAGGATTCTACTTGTTTCTCTATTATTTTGGTAATCCACTATCTTTGAAAAAATAGTCAGATGTTCCAAATATCATATGGCCACAGGGGGAATTTAGCTGGAGTTCAGACTTTCACACATGAGCACCAAAGGAAGTGTGAGGGGATTCAGCAGAGTGAAGGCCAGTCCTTTCTATGCTTAGGGGCACAAATCAAGATTAGGTAAAGTATGTTTCCACTTGTCCCAGGAATAGTAGTGCCATGCCCTATAAGATTCAGAATAGAGTCCTAAGTTATTACTGATGAAATAGTTTTAACGAGGAACTGCCTAGTGGGATCTATATTTTTGTTCTTCTCTCTCCATGTTCCGCATGACTTGCTTTACAAGAGCTCTCAAGCACAAGCATGAAAGCCAAATCTGATGAGGAAACAGCTTCTTCTGATTCCCCACAACACCGTTTCCCCTGATTTCTCGGATAAGCATTTGATTTCCACATAGTGCTTTTTCAAGACATTCTTTTTACAGAATACTGAATCTCATATTGTGTTTTTAATATGATCGTTTAGTGGAAACCAATGTTCCAGTCATTATTTTTCTAGCCATATTCTAGTTTCAGCCATGCTGATTGGTATTAGGGCCACGTAATCAGTAGTGTTTCTAATTGCAGCAGAGAGAATGCTCTTCTACAGGTCACAGTGATTCATGATCTAGCATTGCAGTAACTCCTTTACAGTCCATAACGAAAGGGCTTTCTGCCTTAGCTGGACTGTGCCATGTTTTATGGCATATGGTAAAGATATTTATTTAACAAATGATTTTGCCACACTGTATGCCTACATAACTAAATCATGTCTAAATATATTCAGTCTTGTGTTAGAAAACCTCTTTATCTTAAGTAGGGCCGGTCAAATCTGCCAAAATATGATATTTAAAAACTTTGGGTATAGCTTAGTAGTGCAAGGAAAAATACTATAAAATTAATCTTAGTTTTTAAGACTTTGTGCTTATTTTTAGAATTATTCTTCTCTTAAATATTTTATTGTACAGTTTTGTTGTTGTGGCTAGATATATTTAAGATATCTTATTATATGGAATATAAATTGTAGGAGAAAAGTTGAAGTACAGCCTATACAATATTGAATACAAAATGGTTAACTAGGCATACTGTGAATATCTTAAGTCACAAGAATACATTGAACTGCTGCAGCCAAGAGAGTGAAGTAAATGGTTTAATTTGGAAATGTTATAAATTCTAAACTCTGGTGGGGGATGGGATACTAAAAGGGTAACAAATTATTTAATGAAATTCTCAATTAGGAAGTTACTCCCTCTAAAGGTATTCTAACCACTCTTTCTTTTGTTGTACTCCAGCAGAGAACAAAGGAACTGAACAAATATGCCACCAGACCAGGAGATTACTTTAAAAAACAGAGCTGGAGCTTCAATAAATAAATAAATACATAAATAAATTAAACAAACCCCAAACAAAATAAAATAATAAAACAGCAGACACTTTGTAGAATGCAATCCTCCTTATTAATACAATTGATAAATACTTTACTACAGGGAAACATTAACATATGTAAAAGTAAATAGTGGATTGTAATAATGGCTCTAATCTAAGTAGTTTAAGAAATAAGCACAGGCTAATTTTATATAAGAACCACTAAAAAGAATCAGTACAACTTGAACAATTTAAGAATAATTTAAAATATCAATAACTGTAGAAATAAAAATTATCATTTATTATTTCTATTTTCCACACACTCTGCTAAACAATTTATATTCATTGCATTATTTAATCCTCACAATAAATCTATTGCAGTGGGTACTTATTTTAATGCTTGTTTTATGAATGAAGAAATTGTTGCTTAGAGTGGCCAAGAAATTTGCCCAAGGATAAATGCTGGTAAAAACAAGATTCTGACCCAGTCAGAATTACTCCTTTATCATACTCTCTTCCCTGACACTCTAGGAGAAGTATTGTCAACAAATTATTCTCCTGATGGCTTTCACCAGCTCCTTAATAAGGATGAATTAAATAAATGAATTAATAGGAATGAATGACTCTAATTTACATTCGAATCTCAGCAAATAGCATTTGTAATTTTTGTATAACTTCATGTTCAACTTTCTAAAAAATGTATGTACTTCTAATTATAGAGTGAGGGTTTAGTCATTCTCAAAAATTCTTTTAAAACTTTCTTAGAGTTTCAAGTTAAAAATCTTAATTTCCAGTAACTCTGTGGAACAAAACTAGATAAACATCATAATTTAGAGAATATTTTTACATGGAGTAATCCAGTCTGGAAGTGCTCCATGTTACAGTAGTACTGACCACAGCTACAACTGATGTCATTTTTACTGGTGGCCAACTTGCCTGAGGTTTCTAAGGCAATTTTTACAAATAATTTATATATCTTCTTTCTAGGTATTTGTGCTTTCCTTATGTATTATGACAATTTTCCTCACCTACACTTTTATACAAAAGATGTACATATATGCATAAATGCATACACTCACACTTACATGCTTCACATATATGTAAGCAAGCACTCATAGCTATAGATTTTTTTTTTAATTTCAAGGCTATTGTAATTGAGAGGCTACTTTGATCGCCTAGCAGTTATATCCATGCGGTGTCAGCAACTGCCCAGCTTATGATGATATAAGGGCACTAATGATATTATATTCACTGAGCTGCCATAATACGTTTCCAGAGAAAGATAACTTAATTTGCAGCCTATTATCTGAGTAGGTATATGGGTGCTCTGGCATTTGGAATGTGCTCATTGAAGCCAAGGTAATTGAGACATCAGGTGATTTGAGTAATGGTGATTAGAATCATCTGTGTGCAATGTGCAGTGAGTAAGAACATGTGTAGGAAAGAATCCTTTTTATGAGACATTTAATTGTTGAGACCCCTGAATAACCTTGCTATTCTTTTACCCTCCTCACTTCTAAATCTACTATTAATTCAAGCTGGAAATAATTTACACAAATATTCCTGGGATTTATTTTTGTAACAATTATGAGATCTTCGGGTAAAAACACAAACTTATTTTTAAGGTAAAATACTTGTTACTTGATACATATTCTCATAAGTTATATTCATTCAACAGTCTGCACCACAGCTAAAGGAATCACAAATGGTTTTGATATGTTTCAAAATATATCATGATGACAGTATCTGAAGAAACTTGAACAGATTTCTAGATTTTGTTAATGTTGGAGAAAAATATGTCAGTGTGAAAGTCTCTATAAGTATGTGGAAAATTCATGACAAACTGAATGAATAAATAATAATTTCCTCCTTATTAATACCAACAATACTGACTATAAATATTAAAGAACACATCAATTTATTCTAAATTAGATTGTACAAATTCTAAGTTTTGTTCTAAATCCCATTAGGTCTGAGAGGCCTATTGTTGGGGGAGAAAAAAACATAATATACAAGGATAGCATTAAACCCTAGGCTTCCCTACATAAACTACAAGTAAAAAATATTTTAAACAGAAAAAGACAGAGATCAAATGTCTATTTGACATGTTTTATCCTATGACAGTTGCTTACAGATATTTGTTAAATTAATAAATGTATACTTGGGAAGCAGAGTTCTATAATCTGATTATACGGTTATAGTAATTTTGTTTAAAATTATTTTCCAATAGCAACTTAACTTTTACAGCCAAATAGCAGTGAATTTTAAACACGTGACAAGTCACAAAAAAACTTTAAAATATGTTACTTCAAATATTGGATGGTAAATGTTAGTAAATGAGAGTCAGTATGATCATGACTATGTTATCTTTGAGTGATTGTGTAGTAAGCCATTCCCAAAAATGTTGGGAAACTTAGTGAAAATTAGCATTAGATATGAATGTAATATTAATGAAGGCTTTGAAATAGCCATTACCACTATGTGGAAGCATCAGAACCAACTCTGTGGAAGATCAATTGATCCTGGAAACACTATCTTTTTCTGGGTTATTGGTGGCAAAGTTGCATGAGCCTTCTAAGGCAAGTTTTACTAATCATTTATATATTTTCTTTGTTCTTTTCTTGTGTTTTTATTTGTGCTTTTCTTATGTATTATGATAATTTCCCGCCTATATTCTTATACCAAAGACTTTTTTGCACATGTATGCATAAATGTATACACTCACATGCTTCACATGTATGTGAACAAGCACACAGAGCTACAATTTTTGGTTTTGTTTTTTGTAAATTTCAAGGCTATTGCAGTTGAACAGTTACTATAATAGGTGGAATAAACCTGTGTCATAGCCCTTCCTGTGGCTTTTCTATATCATTTTTCTCCTTTAAAAATATTGTGTGAGTAATCTTTAATCCTTTAACAAAACAGGCTTGGTCAAAAGGTAGCATTATCTACTTACTAATGAGACTTAAACTTAGAGATAACCTTTTTCATTTAAGTCAAGTCTCTAGTTTTCCAATGTCAGGGTTTATCATAATCACTTTATATTTAACAAAAAACTTTCATGCTGCTAGAGTCTAATTAGGTAGTGACATTACGAGTGAACTCTGAAGAACAGATGTTTGGAAAAGTGGAGCAAGAGGTCATGTCTGCTGAGCACATCATGGTAAAATAAAACTCCTAATGTGTCTTAATAACTTACATCAGAATAACCTGCCTAATAGGTTAGTTAATACTGCCAAGTATGAAAGAAAACAAAATTGTTACCTAAAATGACTTCTTTCAACTAATATTTTCTTTAGCAGGTCTGATTAAAAAAAGGGGGTTGGAAGGTACAAGCAGCCACCAATTTCATAGAAATACCTTCCTTGTTGATCAATCATATACCTCACTGAAGAAAGGAATCATTAACAAGCTACAAAGTTTTCATTAAATTTTAATGAAGAAGTGTAGTTGATAGAATTTATCAATCTCACAGTTAGCATAGGGTCCTTTATAATTTTCTCAATGTTCAGATTTATTTTTAATCATATTTCCTGAAAAATCAACTCACTTTCCTGGTTCCCCTGTTTCTGTCAATATTACTATCATCATTCTAGTCACCTAGGAAGAAAAATCTAGATATAATATCCAGATCCTTTTAAGCATCAAGTCATGTCATTTCCCTTGGGATATTTCTCAGATCCAACATCTTTCTTTGAATTTCTATTGCGATCAACATTAGCATGGTTTGAATCAGGATTTATTATTATTATTATTATTATCAGTATTATTATTATTATTATACTTTAAGTTCTGGGTTACACCTGGAGAGTGAGCAGTTTTGTTATATAGGTATACACATGCCATGGTGGTTTGCTGCACCCATCAACCCGTCACCTACATTAGATATTTCTCCTGATGTTATCCCTCTGCTAGCCCCCCACCCGCCACAGGCCCTGGTGTGTGATGTTCCCCTTTCTATGTCCATGTGTTCTCATTGTTCAACTCCCACTTATGAGTGAGAACATCCGGTGTTTGGTTCTCTGATCTTGTGATAGTTTGCTGAGACTGATGTGAACAAGGAATTTCTGAAAGCCAGAGACTAGACACATAGGGGTGAATAAGATAAAAGATGTTAAAAAAACATCTGTTGATCGTGCCACTGCACTCCAGACTGGCAACAAAGGGAGACTCCATCTCAAAAAAAAAAAAAAAAAAAGCTGTTGTATTTTGACTACTCAATATCCATTTGTCTTCCACAATAGAGATAGCCTTGAGGAACTCTGAGAATGTTTTGAAAATTTACTGGATTTAATCTTGTTAAGGAAATCAGAAGAGGCTTCCCTAAGCAATTGAGTCTGAAACTGAATTGTAACATATAAGTAGGAATAAAGTACGCAATGAAGGGAAGGAAGGGTAATCCAGGCTGAGGGAATATTATGTAAAAAGATGCTATGATGGTGAAAAAAGAAATGAGAAGAAGGCCTGTGCTGTTCCAACAGAGAGCAACAAGGAGCATCATCACATGAATGAGCCTGGAGAGACAAGACCATGCAGTCTTGAGAGCCATGTTAAAAAATTTCATTTTTATCCAAGATCACTGGACCTTTCATGAGATCTCAAATGCAACATGTTGAAAAACAAGAATCTTTCTTCACCCTGGATTCTGATTTCTCTCATTTTAGTTCCTAATGTTTAGTGAGTGGTTTCCTCTACCCAGGCTCTGAAACAAACCTTCAGTCAGTCACCAAGGTCAGTCTACTCTACCTCATATACCTCACATTTATATCACTTGTGTCACTGCTGTTTAATTCAGATGTCATCATTTTTTTCTTGATTTACGTAATTAGAATTCTCCCTGTTCTCCAGCTTAGCCTCCCTTTAATTCATCCACTTGACTGCTCCTTAAGTGACCTTTCAAAATTATTGATATAATCCCATTAATTCTCTGTCCCTTCATAGTAAACCTAAAAATTCAGTTCAGCTTAGTTTACCACGCAAACCACTACCTAAATCTTTATTCTCAGTCTTGCAACTTCTTTAAATGCTTTCTTTATTTCAGTACTGAGCTTCCTACAACATGAATGAGACATTATTTCATGCTGTGATTATTATTTCATGTGTGTTAGTTTGATTTGGGTCCTTTATCCAACCTTGTCAAACTATTAGTTTGGTGCAAAAGTAATTGCCATTACTGTTAATGGCCAAAACCGCAATTACTTTTGTACAAACACAATAACATCTTGACTTTAAGATGCAACCAAAGCAGCATCTCCTCAAGGAAGATTTTAACTCACTTATCCCTCCTCTAGCTCTGTCAACTTTTAAAAGAATATTTTATAAGTGTTCAGTAATGGTTTGTTTTAAGATTTGTCACCTTAACCAGATCATCTATAACTATGTCACTTGAATCATGGAGGAACTTAACAACTCTTTGTCAAACTATAGATTTTACATGCAATGTATTTAATTGCTATAATAATTCTGTTCAGTAAACAATCTTAAAGCTATTAAAGTTGAAAGTGTGACGCGGAGAGGGTAAATATCTTGCTCAAGAAATGGTTCTTCAATTAATAAGGAACTCTGTGCTCTCTGTGTAATAGAAAACCAATATTTATGTTAAAGGTGGCTCTTTCGTTTTTGAGTTTCACTGTTTACTATCTACTGTTGATAGAGTTTCACTGTTTGCTACCTACTATTGGACCATTATTAGCATTAACTATAACTTAGTCAAGAGGCCCATTTGAGGGTTTCATTATAAAAAACCTATATATATAGTATATTATATTACAATTATAATATTCCAATACTAAAAATAATGACAATAGCAATCCAAGATTCCCACAGTTGCAGGGAAAAAGGCCAACATCATCTCTGTATAATATGGACCAATCCTCCTAACATCATCAAATGATATTATGAAGTTAAAACTCTGAGCAGTGATTAATGATGAAAATTAGAAATGGAACTTCGCTAATCTCTATTAATATAGAGAGTTACAGGGAAGAGAGAGTTTGCAATTTTATATTAGTAGTTCTGAAAAGGCCTCACTGAAAGAGTAATATTGAGCAAACTCCTGAAAAAGAGAAGCCCATTTAGTTTCCTGAAAAAAAAAGAAAAATTATAGCAGTAGAATTTGTCATACCAAGAGAAACTGAGATCCCCCATGGGGTCAAAGACGTAGAGAGTTTAAATAAGGAGGGAGGATGAACCACCAAATGCTACAGAGTAGACATATAACATCAAGGCAAGAAGCACCTACTAGTTTTCATAACGTTGTTTTGTTTTGTTTTGTTTTGTTTTTGAAACAGGGTCTTGCTCTGTTGTCCAGGCCAAGTGCAGTAGCACAATCATGGCTCACTGCAGCTTTGACCTCCTAGACTCAAGCAATCCTTCTGCCTCAGCCTCCTGAGTATCTGGGACTACAGGACATGCCACCATACCCTTCTAATTTTTTATTTTTTGTAGAGACAGGGTTTTGTTATGTTGCCCAGGCTGATCTCAAACTCCCAGATGCAAACAATCCTCTCACCTCAGTTTCCCAAGATGCTGGGATTACAAGTGTTAGCTACTGTGCCTGGCCATTATTTTCTTTAAAGGATTTTCAGGGGGAGTGTAGGAGCAAACAGAAGCAAAACAACCAAAAACCCAGAGTGCAGCAAATTGAAGAAATGATTAAGAGGTGAAAACAAAATCCAGCATATGTGAACAACTGTTTTGAATAAAATGACACTTGCATCCCTCCACATTAAATTCATCAAGAAGTTGTGTCACCTCTACCTTGAAAATGTATCAGTATCTCACTGCTATATATCCCCTCCAATGCCATTCTAATCTAAGCCACTACCGTCCCTTTTCTGGATAGTTAATAAAGTCTCCTAATTAGCCATTCCACTTACTCTGTTCCCTTCTATAGCATATTTGCCATAGCAGCAAGTACTTTTTAGTTAAAATATTACTTCTCTAATCAAAACTCACAGTATAACTTTCCTTTCACTCAAAATCTTTGCAATAATCACAAAACCATATGTAATATACCCCCTACTACCATCTTATTGAGTTCAAATTCTACAACTGCCCACTTTCCTCATTCAGTTCCCAACCGCTCTGCCCCCCTTATATTCCTCAAATATGCCAAATATAGTATTACCTCAGGACCTTTGTGCATGTTGTTCCTGCTGCTTGAACTGTTACTTCCATCTGATATCTCTGTAATTTTTTTCTTCATTTACTTCAGGTCTTTGCTCAAATAGCACTCTTACACTGAGGTCTTCCTTGAGCAATATAAAATTCCAAACTCCGCTTTCATCCCTTAATCTCTCTCTACACCCATTCCCTGCTTTTCTCTTTTTCCATAGCACTTATCATCAGGTAATATTCTACCTGTTTTATTCATCTTTAATTTATCATTTATCTCTACACACTACAATAGTAGCTGCTATATCAGAGCAGGGATTTTTATCTGCTTCATTTACTGTTTTATCTACAGCACCTAGAACATGCCAGTCATATAATAGGTTCTGAGTGAGTACTTGTTGCATAAATAAAATGAGTGAATTTTTTTTAAAAAATGAAAAAATTGGATTAAGGAAGCAGAAGTTCATGGAAGAAATTTTTAAGTATGAACAATAGCAGAACATATGTATATACTGATGACAAAGAGGCAGAGAAGGTAGAATGGTAAACATACAGGAAAACAAGGAAATTATTGATAGAACAAAACCCCTTCAGCAGCAAGAAAGCATGGGTTTTAGCAGAAATATACATTTAAAAATGCATATTACCACCTCAAACCCATTGACATGGCTCCTATCAGCACACACACATACACACACACACACACACACACACACACAAATAACAACTGTTGATGGAGATGAGGAAAAATTAGAACCCTTGTTCACTGCTGGTGGAAATGTAAGATGGTACAGCCACTATGAAAAACATTATGGAGATTCCTCAAAAACTTAAAAATAAAACTTCCATATGATCCAGCAATTCCACTTCTGGGCATATACCCAAAAGAATTAAAAGCAAGATCTTAAAGAGATATTTGTACACCCATGTTTATAACAGCACTATTCACACTAGCTAAAATGAGGAAGCAACAAATGTTCATAAGTGGATGGATGAATTAATAAGCAAAATGTGGTATATATATATAGTGGAATATTATTCAGCCTTAAATTAGAAGGAAATTCTTTTTTTTTATTTTTTTATTATTATTATACTTTAAGTTTTAGGGTACATGTGCACAATGTGCAGGTTTGTTACATATGTATACATGTGCCATGCTGGTGGGCTGCACCCATTAATTCATCATTTAGCATTAGGTAAATCTCCTAATGCTATCCCTCCCCTCTCCCCCCACCCCACAACAGTCCCCAGAGTGTGATGTTCCCCTTCCTGTGTCCATGTGTTCTCATTGTTCAATTCCCATCTATGAATGAGAACATGCGGTGTTTGGTCTTTTGTCCTTGCGATAGTTTACTGAGAATGATGATTTCCAATTTCATCCATGTCCCTACAAAGGACATGAATTCATCACTTTTTATGGCTGCATAGTATTCCATGGTGTATATGTGCCACATTTTCTTAATCCAGTCTATCATTGTTGGACATTTGGGTTGGTTCCAAGTCTTTGCTATTGTGAATAGTGCCACAATAAACATACGTGTGCATGTGTCTTTATAGCAGCATGATTTATAGTCCTTTGGGTATATACTCAGTAATGGGATGGCTGGGTCAAATGGTATTTCTAGTTCTAGATCCCTGAGGAATTGCCACACTGACTTCCACAATGGTTGAACTAGTTTACAGTCCCACCAACAGTGTAAAAGTGTTCCTATTTCTCCACATCCTCTCCAGCACCTGTTGTTTCCTGACTTTTTAATGATCACCATTCTAACGGGTGTGAGATGGTATCTCATTGTGGTTTTGATTTGCATTTCTCTGATGGCCAGTGATGATGAGCATTTCTTCATGTGTCTTCTGGCTGCATAAATGTCTTCTTTTGAGAAGTGTCTGTTCATATCCTTTGCCCACTTTTTGATGGGGTTGTTTTTTTCTTGTAAATTTGTGTGAGTTCATTGTAGATTCTGGATATTAGCCCTTTGTCAGATGAGTACGTTGCAAAAATTTTCTCCCACTTTGTAGGTTGCCTGTTCACTCTGATGGTAGTTTCTTTTGCTGTGCACAGGCTCTTTAGTTTAATTAGATCCCGTGTGTCAATTTTGGCTTTTGTTGCCATTGCTTTTGGTGTTTTAGACATGAAGTCCTTGCCCATGCCTATGTCCTGAATGGTAATGCCTAGGTTTTCTTCTAGGGTTTTTATGGTTTTAGGTCTAATGTTTAAGTCTTTAATCCATCTTGAATTAATTTTTGTATAAGGTGTAAGGAAGGGATCCAGTTTCAGCTTTCTACATATGGCTAGCCAGTTTTCCCAGCACCATTTATTAAATAGGGAATCCTTTCCCCATTGCTTCTTTTTCTCAGGTTTGTCAAAGATCAGAAAGTTGTAGATATGCGGCGTTATTTCTGAGGGCTCTGTTCTGTTCCATTGGTCTATATCTCTGTTTTGGTACCAGTACCATGCTGTTTTGGTTACTGTAGCCTTGTAGTATAGTTTGAAGTCAGGTAGTGAGATGCCTCCAGCTTTGTTCTTTTGGCTTAGGATTGACTTGGCGATGTGCGCTCTTTTTTGGTTCCATATGAACTTTAAAGTAGATTTTTCCAATTCTGTGAAGAAAGTCATTGGTAGCTTGATGGGGATGGCATTGAATCTATAAATTACCTTGGGCAGTATGGCCATTTTCACAATATTGATTCTTCCTACACATGAGCATGTTTGTATCCTCTTTCATTTCATTGAGCAGTGGTTTGTAGTTCTCCTTGAAGAGGTCCTTCACATCCCTTGTAAGTTGGATTCCTAAGTATTTTATTCTCTTTGAAGCAATTGTCAATGGGAGTTCACTCATGATTTGGCTCTCTGTTTGTCTGTTATTGGTGTATAAGAATGCTTGTGATTTTTGTACATTGATTTTGTATCCTGAGACTTTGCTGAAGTTGCTTATCAGCTTAAGGAGATTTTGGGCTGAGACAATGGGGTTTTCTAGATATACAATCATGTCGTCTGCAAACAGGGACAATTTGACTTCCTCTTTTCCTAATTGAATACCCTTTATTTCCTTCTCCTGCCTGATTGCCCTGGCCAGAACTTCCAACACTATGTTGAATAGGAGTGGTGAGAGAGGGCATCCCTGTCTTGTGCCAGTTTTCAAAGGGAATGCTTCCAGTTTTTGCCCATTCAGTATGATATTGGCTGTGGGTTTGTCATAGATAGCTCTTATTATTTTGAAATACGTCCCATCAATACCTAATTTATTGAGAGTTTTTAGCATGAAGGGTTGTTGAATTTTGTCAAAGGCCTTTTCTGCTTTCTATTGAGATAATCATGTGGTTTTTGTCTTTGGTTCTGCTTATATGCTGGATTACTTTATTGATTTGCCTATATTGAACCAGCCTTGCATCCCAGGGATGAAGCCCACTTGATCATGGTGGATAAGCTTTTTGATGTGCTGCTGGATTTGGTTTGCCAGTACTTTATTGAGGATTTTTGCATCAATGTTCATCAAGGATATTGGTCTAAAATTCTCTTTTTTGGTTGTGTCTCTGCCAGGCTTTGGTATCAGGATGATGCTGGCCTCATAAAATGAGTTAGGGAGGATTCCCTCTTTTTCTATTGATTGGAATAGTTTCAGAAGGAATGGTACCAGTTCCTCCTTGTACCTCTGGTAGAATTCGGCTGTGAATCCATCTGGTCCTGGACTCTTTTTGGTTGGTAAGCTATTGATGATTGCCACAATTTCAGATCCTGTTATTGCTCTATACAGAGATTCAACTTCTTCCTGGTTTAGTCTTGGGAGAGTGTATGTGTCAAGGAATTTATCCATTTCTTCTAGATTTTCTAGTTTACTTGCGTAGAGGTGTTTGTAGTATTCTCTGATGGTAGTTTGTATTTCTGTGGGATCGGTGGTGATATCCCCTTTATCACTTTTTATTACGTCTATTTGATTCTTCTCTCTTTTTTTCTTTATTAGTCTTGCTAGCGGTCTATCAATTTTGTTGATCTTTTCAAAAAACCAGCTCCTGGATTCATTGATTTTTTGAAGGGGTTTTTCTGTCTCTATTTCCTTCAGTTCTGCTCTGATTTTAGTTATTTCTTGCCTTCTGCTAGATTTTGAATGTGTTTGCTCTTGCTTTTCTAGTTCTTTTAATTGTGATGTTAGAGTGTCAATTTTGGATATTTCCTGCTTTCTCTTGTGGGCATTTAGTGCTATAAATTTCTCTCTACACACTGCTTTGAATGTGTCCCAGAGATTCTGGTATGTTGTGTCTTTGTTCTCGTTGGTTTCAAAGAACATCTTTATTTCTGCCTTCATTTCATTATGTACCCAGTAGTCATTCAGGAGCAGGTTGTTCAGTTTCCACATAGTTGAGTGGTTTTGAGTGAGTTTCTTAATCCTGAGTTCCAGTTTGATTGCACTGTGGTCTGAGAGACAGTTTGTTATAATTTCTGTTCTCTTACATTTGCTGAGGAGAGCTTTACTTCCACCTATGTGGTCAATTTTGGAATAGGTGTGGTGTGGTGCTGAAAAAAATGTATATTCTGTTGATTTGGGGTGGAGAGTTCTGTAGATGTCTATTAGGTTCACTTGGTGCAGAGCTGAGTTCAATTCCTGGGTATCCTTGTTAACTTTCTGTCTCGTTGATCTGTCTAATGTTGACAGTGGGGTGTTAAAGTCTCCCATTATTATTGTGTGGGAGTCTAAGTCTCTTTGTAGGTCACTCAGGACTTGCTTTATGAATCTGGGTGCTCCTGTATTGGGTGCATATATATTTAGGACAGTTAGCTCTTCTTGTTGAATTGATCCCTTTACCATTATGTAATGGCCTTCTTTGTCTCTTTTGATCTTTGTTGGTTTAAAGTCTGTTTTATCAGAGACTAGGATTGCAACCCCTGCCTTTTTTTGTTTTCCATATGCTTGGTAGATCTTCCTCCACCCTTTTATTTTGGGCCTATGTGTGTCTCTGCACATGAGATGGGTTTCCTGAATACTGCACACTGATGGGTCTTGACTCTTTATCCAATTTGCCAGTCTGTGTCTTTTAATTGGAGCATTTAGTCCATTTACATTTAAAGTTAATATTGTTATGTGTGAATTTGATCGTGTCATTATGATGTTAGCTGGTGATTTTGCTCGTTAGTTGATGCAGTTTCTTCCTAGTCTCGATGGTCTTTACATTTTGGCATGATTTTGCAGCGGCTGGTACTGGTTGTGCCTTTCCATGTTTAGTGCTTCCTTCAGGAGTTCTTTTAGGGCAGGCCTGGTGGTGACAAAATCTCTCAGCATTTGCTTGTCTGTAAAGGATTTTATTTCTCCTTCACTTATGAAGCTTCGTTTGGCTGGATATGAAATTCTGGGTTGAAAATTCTTTTCTTTAAGAATATTGAATATTGGCCCCCACTCTCTTCTGGCTTGTAGGGTTTCTGCCAAGAGATCTGCTGTTAGTCTGATAGGCTTCCCTTTGTGGGTAACCTGACCTTTCTCTTTGGATGCCCTTAACATTTTTTCCTTCATTTCAACTTTGGTGAATCTGACAATTATGTGTCTTGGAGTTGCTCTTCTCGAGGAGTATCTTTGTGGTGTTCTCTGTATTTCCTGAATCTGAATGTTGGCCTGCCTTGCTAGATTGGGGAAGTTCTCCTGGATAATATCCTGCAGAGTGTTTTCCAACTTGGTTCCATTCTCCCCGTCACTTTCAGGTACATCAATCAGACGCAGATTTGGTCTTTTCACATAGTCCCATATTTCTTGGAGCCTTTCTTCATTTCTTTTTATTCTTTTTTCTCTAAACTTCCCTTCTCACTTCATTTCATTCATTTCATCTTCCATCACTGATACCCTTTCTTCCAGTTGATCGCATCAGCTCCTGAGGTTTCTGCATTCTTCACATAGTTCTCGAGCCTTGGCTTTCAGGTCCATCAGCTCCTTTAAGCACTTCTCTGTATTGGTTATTCTAGTTATACATTCGTCTAAATTTTTTTCAAAGTTTTCAACTTCTTTGCCTTTGGTTTGAATTTCCTCCTGTAGCTCGGAGTGGTTTGATTGTCTGAAGCCTTCTTCTCTCAACTCGTCAAAGTCATTCTCCGTCCAGCTTTGTTCCGCTGCTGGTGAGGAACTGCATTCCTTTGGAGGAGGAGAGGCGCTCTGCTTTTTAGAGTTTCCAGTTTTTCTGTTCTGGTTTTTCCCCATCTTTGTGGTTTTATCTACTTTTGGTCTTTGATGATGGTGATGTATAAATGGGTTTTTGGTGTAGATGTCCGTTCTGTTTGTTAGTTTTCCTTCTAACAGACAGGACCCTCAGCTGCAGGTCTATTGGAGTTTGCTAGAGGTCCACTCCAGACCCTGTTTGCCTGGGTATCAGCAGCGGTGTCTGCAGAACCGCGGATTTTCATGATCCGCAAATGCTGCTGTCTGATCCTTCCTCTGGAAGTTTTGTCTCAGAGGAGTACCTGGCTGTGTGAGATGTCAGTCTGCCCCTACTGGGGGGTGCCTCCCAGTTAGGCTGCTCGGGGGTCAGAGGTCAGGGACCCACTTGAGGAGGCAGTCTGCCCCTTCTCAGATCTCCAGCTGCGTGCTGGGAGAACCACTGCTCTCCTCAAAGCTGTCAGACAGGGACATTTAAGTCTGCAGAGGTTACTGCTGTCTTTTTGTTTTTTTGTGCCCTGCCCCTAGAGGTGGAGCCTACAGAGGCAGGCAGGCCTCCTTGAGCTGTGGTGGGCTTCACCCAGTTGGAGTTTCCCGGCTGCTTTGTTTACCTAAGTGAGCCTGGGCAATGGCGGATGCCCCTCCCCTAGCCTCGCTGCCACCTTGCAGTTTGATCTCAGACTGCTGTGCTAGCAATCAGCAAGACTCCGTGGGCGTATGACCCTCTCAGCCATGTGCAGGATATAATCTGGTGCGCCGTTTTTTAAGCCCGTCGGAAAAGTGCAGTATTCGGGTGGGAGTGGCCTGATTTTCCAGTTGCCGTCTGTCACCCCTTTCCTTGACCAGGAAAGGGAACTCCCTGATCCCCTGCACTTCTCGAGTGAGGCAATGCCTCGCCCTGCTTCGGCTGTCGCACAGTGCGCTGCACCCACTGTCCTGCGCCCACTTTCTGGCACTCCCTAGTGAGATGAACCCGGTACCTCAGATGGAAATGCAGAAATCACCCATCTTCTGCATCGCTCACACTGGGAGCTGTAGACCGGAGCTGTTCCTATTTGGCCATCTTGGCTCCTCCCCCCAATTAGAAGGAAATTCTAACATATGCCACAACATTAGCTGAAGCTTGAAGATACTATACTATGTGAAATATGTCAGTCACAAAAACAAAAATACTCTGTCATTTCCCTTGCATGAGGTACTTAGAGTGGTCAAAGTCACAAGGACAGAAAGGAGAATAGAGGTTGCCAGGGATTGGGGATAGGAGAGAAGCGAAAAGTATTGTTTAATGGGTATAGAGTTCTAGTTTTACAAATGAAGAGTTCTGGAGATGGATGACCATAATGGTTGCACAATATTATAAATGTATTTAATATTACTCAACTGTGTACTTAAAATTAATTAAGAGGGTAAAATTTATGTAATGTGAATTTTACCACAATTTTAAAAATTGGGAAAAAAAGTACAGAGTGGTACCCAATCTATGTTTACTGGATTTTCATGTACACTGCTCTTAGTAGTTCTCAGAAATGGACTTAGATGCAAAAATTAAAGTTAAAACAATTTACAGTATGTCAAAAATAAGTAAAGATGGTATTTTCATGAAAATAAATTTTGTCATACAAATTGACATTATTATACATAGTCTTAAGAATTATGCTAATCATTAGTTGCTATCTCTGTAACTTAATTAAATGTGCAGTACGATTTCTATGAAAATGCTATTTTTCTTCATGATTTAATGAGACCTACCATCAAGCCATATCCAAATCATTCAAACCATTAAGAAAGCCCAACTGTTAGAAATAATCAACACATTTTTAAAGATATTTGGAGGTTAATAGGAGATTAAAGGGAACCCATTGTTATTCCATCTGGATCCAAGCATTGCAAAAATTAACATACAAGCTAAACAAAAATGATTTCCCTTTTTTATTATCCGGGAAAGAAAATCAAAGAAGAGCTGGAACATCACATCAAACAAAGTGTTCTCAAACCAATTTTACATGCCTGGTGTGCTTGATTGGTTTTGACAGCGTGTTAAGAAGGGACGACGCGTGGAGGGGTTCAAACACTTGGCATCAGATTTGGCTCTTCTGTATACCTTGTCTATTTCCATTTACCAATCATATTTCAAGAACTTTAAATTCCTCGTTTGAAAGTCTATTCATCCTTTTCAATATCACTTCCACTGCTCTAAATCAAGCTCTCATCACCTCTCTCAGAGAGCGGCCTCCTTGTCAAACTCCTCAGTTTTCCGTACTTAGAACTAAGTGATTGCATACATATGGCTGTGATTGCACTACAGATCTCACAGGGAGACCTTCAGAATCTTCAGTGAAAGTTCTGTTGACAGCAGAGCTCCAAGTTGGTCAAAGTTCACAAGTGTCATGCAGAATCATAAATTTACTTTAAGTTGGCTGGAGATGGAATACCCCATAGAGAAACTCTTAAATTAAAATAAATTTTACAAGTCATGAACAACAGTCATTTGATCATATATTTTCCATGGAAAAAAGTAACATTATGTCAGAAGGTAAGTATCATTGTTTCTTGATATATAGACAAATACATACGTATATACATACATGTATACATATTTGTGACATCTTATCCCCAGAACTATTTTTCCTCAGTATTCCCAAGAAGTATCACCACATACCTGATTGATTAATAAGGAATCTGAGTGTCATTATCTCATTTAGATGCTATTGGCTGCAACTAATAGACATCCTAAAACTGGTTTAGACTATAGCGATTCTTCTTACGTAACACCTCTCTTTAGCACTAGCTCCTCTTCTCTGTGCTTTTCTAGGAATTGTCTTTCTTTGCCTATTGGCTTTATCTCCTAGGAGGAAGGTGGTGGCAGCAAGTTCAGGCATCATATTCAGTCGTTACAATATCCAAAGGAGAAAAAAGAACTAAATTTTCTCAAATCTCCTACTTAGGAACAAGAAAACTTTCCAGAACACCCCTAAAATGGGTTGCATTGTATCTCCAAAGAAGATATATTTGAGTCCTAACCTCTGATACCTGTGAATGTGACCTTCTTTGAACATTGGGTCTTTGAAGACACAATTTCTTAGGACAAGGTTATTTTCCATTAGAGTGAACTCTCAATCTAATGATGGGCATTGTTATAAGAAAACCATGTGAATACACAGAAAGACAGAGGAGACACACAGGGGAGATCAGTGAAGACAGAGGCAGAGATTGGGGATTGTAGTTGCAAGCCAAGGAATAAGGATTGCCTCCAACTACCAGAAGCTTGGAGGGAGTCAAGGAACAGATACTTCCTCAGAGTCTCCAGAAGGAACCAAACCTACAGACACCTTGATTGCAGACTTCTGGCCTCCAGAACTATGAGCAAATAAATTTCTATTGTTTTAAGCAACCCAGTTTGTCATGATTTATTACAGCAGCAACTAATACAACTTCCAGGCCTTCCCTGCACATCTTTTTGGCCAAGATCAGGTTACATGACTCTTCCTAAACAGATCACTGCCAACGAGAATGGATTATGACCATTGGCTTGGACTAGTCATTAGTGGTGGAATGGATGGTGGGCACTCAGCCACAAGGACTTGTGAAAGAAACACCAGGCTGGACACGGTGGCTCACGCCTGTAATCCCAGCACTTTGGGAGGCCAAGGTGAGTCAATCACCTGAGGTCAGGAGTTCGAGACCAGCCTGATCAACATGGAGAAACTCCACCTCTACTAAAAAAATACAAAATTAGCTGAGCCTTGTGGCACATGCCCATAATCCCAGCTACTTGGGAGGCTGAGGCAGGAGAATGGCTTGAACCCAGGGGGCAGAGGTTGCAGTGAGCTAAGATCACACCACTGCACTCCAGCCTGGGCAACAAGAGCGAAATCTCCCCTCAAAAAAAAAAAAAAAAAAGTGAAAAAGACACTTAAGAGCTACTTAGTCCCTCTGCCATGTGAGGACACAGCAAGAACTTGGTAGTCGGCAACCCAGAAGAGGGTCCTTGGCAGAACTTGGCCATGTTGGCACTCCAATGTAGACTTTCAGCCTCCGGAACTGTGAGAAATGAATTTCTATTGTTTCTGCTTTCAAATATCAAATGCACGCCTAAAATCCATGATGAACAAAATAAAAACATTATAATTAAAGACAAGCTCCTTACTGTCTATAACTAAAGACAGTATACTGATTTTTCCTTTTGCCTCAGGCTACAATAGCTCTCTGCACTGGTGACTGGCATTGTGCTAAGCCCTCTTCACACTTCAACTAAATTAATTTTTAAAGCAGTTCTGTTACAAAAAGATAATCATTATCCTCCTTTTATAAATGAAATGTCCTTAGGCTTAAAGAGGTTAAGCAACTATGCTTAGTCCCATGGCTAAGGGTGGTGCGGAGATTAACACTCTAGTCAGCCTGCCTCCACGGTCACTGCTCTTAATCACTGCTAAATTGTCTCCTGGTAGGTTAATACATGTGATTGGAAATTTTGCCATATACTTTCTATTTTAAATATATGTTTAGACACGTTATAAATTACTTGACCCCAAAACACTTCTTGTGGTGAGTGGAGAAATAACATGAGAGAAAAACATTTATAAAAATAAAAACATTAAAACATTTGTTTACTCAAGTTAAAATGTTTCAAAAACTAGCAAATTTAGTCATTTGCTAACTTTCAAATTTCAACTCCCCCTTCCTTCATTCGTACGGCAGCAGATTTTTAAAAATCTTCCTTAAAGTAATACTCACTTAGTCAATAAAGACATGTTTGTAATAGAAAAATATATCCATTCCAGTTAACATATGAATCAAATCATATCCATATGGTAATTTGCCCTTGAGGGCTAAAAAAGTGTCAAATAGGCTTTTTCCCTATACTGGATGGGTGATCATCCTTCTGTTAGAATCAGTCAAATGGTTTAATGAAAAGAGATAATACAAATGAGATTTTGCTACATTAAAGAAAAAAATCCTAGTTTTTACAGGTTTTTTTTTTCCATCTCAGTCCTTAGGCATAGTGATTGTCAGGTGTGTTTTTTTATTTCTTCGTGTTTGCTGTTTTTTAATGTTGCAAAATAAGTAGAAGAATAACAATAATTTGACTAATGGCATACACTCTCCAAAGTGTTTGAAAAATGACTTTTTTTCATGATTGCCTCATTGTTTTCAAAGATCATTAAACAATAGAGAGAGGTCAAGTGTTCTCATTTACATTTTGTACTTGAGGAAATAAAAACACGAACAGGCTCAGTGACTTAGACCAGATAACATGGATATCAACATGATATTTGGATATTATGGCCAGATTTCCATATTGTGGTCTAATACTGTAATTGAAGAAGAAGAAAGTGTTTATGATTCAGAGAAAATAGCATAGGTGGCAATCTGGGGGTGAAAGGTGGTGAAGTAAACCTGGTAACTTAGAGAAATGTAAACTCTCTGAACAAAACTATTTACATGGTGATTTTATATACAATGGGATAATAATATGTATTTTTTCTATTATGCCTTGAGATATGCAACATTATTATGCTCATTTACATAGGAATTGACTGAAAATCAATGTCAGACAATTAGTAAATGATGGAACTAGAATTCATTTCCATGTCCTTGACTCCAAGATTCTTTTCCTGGTATTATACCATAAAACTGAAGATAGAATTACAGTTGACACTTGAACAAATCAGAGGTTAGGGGTACCAACCCTCCCATGCAGTTGAAAAGCCATATATAATTTTTGGCTCACCAAAAACTTTACTAATAGTCTACTGTTGACCAGAAGCCTTACTGGTAATATAAACAGGTGACTAACACATATTTTGCATATGTATTACATACTGTATTCTTACAATAAAGTAAACTAGAAATAAGAAAATGTTATTAAGAAAATTATAATGAAGAGAAAATATATTTACTATTCATTATGCATAAGTGGGTTTCATAAAAGTCTTCATCTTCATCATCTTCATGTTGAATAGGCTAAGGAGGAGGAAGAAGAGAAGGGGCTGGTCTTGCTTGTCTGTCTTAGGGATGGCAGAGGTAGAAGATCTGCATGTAAAGTGGACCCTTATAGTTCAAACTCATGTCATTCAATGGTCAACTGTACTGGCAATGTTTCTTAGTAATCAATAAAATCTCTAGGTTCTGCAAATTTATTTGTCTAAATTCACTTTATAGTTGTTTAGACATCAATACAAAAAAGAATAAAAATTTTAAAATTTAATGGAAATATATCTATTAAAATTGAGCTTTAAATATTCAGGGAATTTTTCTATATAAGTTAAGTGAAATATAAATGACTAAGCAAATGAGTTTAGTCCATTTTTGTTACTTTTTTGACATTAGAATGCTTACTAGATGATAAAGTACCCCAGGAGACATTATTCTGATGAAAACAGACACTGAACACTAAAAGCTCTTACCATGATTTAGTTAAAAGCTCTCTAGGAAACAGAAGTCAAAGCACGGACTAAGTACCAGAGCTCAATTTGCGTGTGCAATTCCAGGGCAGTGAGAGTGAGGGAGAATGGATTTAGGCATCAAGAATGGCAAGAAATTCAAGGTGATGTGTTACTACACTAGCCACTGTTTTAAGAGGAGTCATGAAGAGATACCCCTAGTCATTCAGCAGGTGCATCTGTACAGCCATGCAGAATATCTCTGGACAGCTGCTACAAGGAAAAAAAAAAGTGGGCCACAGAATAGCCCAGTGGAAGAAGAAAGAATGTAGTATTCTTCACAGGTCTTGACAATCTCCTGTATTCTGCTGTTCAAAGTTGTCCCTCTAGAACATAGCTCCCCACGGTTCTGGGTTGCATACTATCTTTGGCAACCTCTTGAGAAGCATAATCCTATGTCCCACACTATGGCTAGTAGGTCCAAAGCAGTTTAACCATGCAAGTATGCATGGAGTAAGTCATCCATGACAGTGGCAGAAAGGGAACAAGAGGCTGAGGGTCCTGGGGACAGGTGAGTCCAAAAGAATATGAGGAAACACTTAAGATGTGTCTGATAAAGTCAGTGATTCCACTATTCAATTGTTGCATGGACTTATATAAGCCAGCAGATTAAATTCCCTTAATTCATCATTTCTGATAATTGTTAGCAACAAGTTCCCTAAACTCAATTTGGAAATTTCTAAACTATATTTCATTCCAATATCTTTGCCAACCCCCACATGCAATTGGTTGAAAATTCCCACTGATTCTTTTACTATAACTTCTCATAGTCAGTAATTCCTTTCCATTAATATTTTAATCATCCTGGCTCAATCTGTCAAGAGTCTCTACGGTAAAACTCTTCTTACTGTTCACCCTATTATTTCTCTTTACCTTCAAACTAGTCTATATGCCATGGCTTCTTAAACAAGCTCTATTTAAGGAAAAAAACAGAAGGTTGTATAAATATTTCCAAAGGTCTACAAATTCACTGCCATATTTTTAAGTTATGTTTCTTTAGAAGATAATCTCTGGATTATCTAAAACAGCCCCAGGATTGAGTACTGCTACCCAACTTCTGACCTCTAATCAAAGTGTACGTTGGCTCCAGAATTACTAGGATTCTCTCTGGCTAAGAAGCATTCCTTCTAAGACAAACACATTGTATAAACAAAAATTTGTCCATAGCTTAAATAAAAGAAATATGATGAGAGAACGGAGTGATCATTCTGCATAGCAGAATATGGGCAGACTGAGTAAAAGAAAATTTGCCCTGTAGTAGTCAGTACCATGTTCACTTTGAGAACAGCCAGGTAATCTAGCACATAAAATTTGATATTGCTATTATGAATTATCTTAGTTTTCCTGTCTCATTAGTATTTAATTTCATATTTATTTTCATTTTATAATTATAAGATTTATCATAAGAATTTTTACTGAATTTACAGTTTTACATTTTTATATAGTATTAACAATAATTTGCATCCATGCTAGAAATCCAAGAGAATTATGGCAGTTTCTTTAAAAGTATGCTGTACATTGTTTGAGCTTGCAGATGTGCTGAAATATATCATTGCTGGGTTAATTTTCCTAAAGCATATCTCTAATTATGCCATTGTCTGATACAAAATCTTTAGAAGTTTCTTACTATATATAAAATTAAAATTCATGAATCTGGACATTCCTACACATATGTTCTCCTTCAGTGTACTTGTTTTGTTTTCCAGACTACCTCAGCAAATGGACGCATACAAACAACATGTTCACTTATCATTTTGCTGTAGTCCAAATGTTTGTGTACCCCCAAAATTCATATGTTGAAATTTAACCTCCAAGGTGATGGCATTAGTAGCTGAGGCTTTTGGAGGTAATTAGGTTATGAGGGTGGATCCTTCATGAATAGGATTTGTGCCTTTGTAAAAGAGATCTCAGAGAACTAGTAGTTCCTTCTACTACATATGAACACAGCAAAAAAGGTACCATCTAGGAGCCAGAAAGTAAGCCCTCACCCAATATAGAATCTGCCTTGATTTTAGACTTCCCAGACTCCAGAAATAAATTTTTATTATTTATAAGCCACTCTTTTTGTGATATTGTTACAGCAGCCCAAACTAAGACTTCTGTTTTTATCTGAATTTCTTTTTGCCACAATCTTCTCATGACCAGTCTTATCCATGGATTAAAATCCATGACATCTTCCTGATCCTTCAAGTACTTGGGACCTGACTCTTCATTAGAATCCTGTGAAGTTTTGGGTATATCTTTCTTATGGCACTCAGCATATCTGCTTTGTATTGTGGATACTTGTATAAATTCCTTAGCAAAGTCATCTTATCTTCATCTAAGAATCCGCTAATTGGCCCAGTTTGGTATTTTGTGTAGGTTATCTGTTCAATAAATACTCGTTAAGCTAATGTAAGACACAAAACACAATTAGCTGCTCACACATTTGAAAATATCTATATACTGGGAAAGTAATCACCATGAAATTATTGATGGCTAAATATGAGACAAATAAAGGAATCTCCAAAGGAGTGAATTTATGTGTAATTTGTTGAAAACCTAGCAAGTAATGACATTCTAAATGAAGCACTTTTAGAAGGTAATGGCAAGCATTGGAATCTAAGATTTTGTATTGGTATTGACTAAGATCACTAATGAAAACAAAAAAAGTAGCAAATAAGGGCCAAAATAGTTCTTCGTAGGATACCAATTAACTGCTAATCTGTTTGCTCTAATAGGCCACTATTAGAGGAAATGATAAAATTAGCTATGCACATAAGAAGCATTTATTGCCTACATATTACTTTTGCCCTGAGACCAATGCAATTCAGCAAACTTGTACAATAAAATCAGCCCCAGAAGAGTTTAACAAACACAAGTTTTTACCTCTACTTGCTTGAATAAGGGTTTTATTTTAAAAAACTAAAATCCTAAATAGTCAAAGAAGTGAGAAAAATCTGTTTCTTTAAATGAGTTTTGAATACTCCTTTTTTAAACTTCTGAATTGCTTTCTGCATCTAGAATGCTATCTAAATCCCTGCTGATTTATCCTTATACTTTCAGCAGGATTTCATTGCTCCTGGGCACCAGACAGTCTTGTTAATAATGGCAAATCCTTTCAGTCCCTCTTTGGTGCAAGGTGGGCTTTGATTGACAAGGTAATAAAAGTGTTAATGAGACAGAGTGGCACAGTCAGAGATCAATAGTTGCCAATAACAAAAACAATACTGATACTCAGTTTGTAAAATTCCCTTAAACCAGATAAAAATATTTTGCATCAAAATAGAGACTTTTCATTTTATAATTGATGACTTTCTTTTTTGTCTGCAGCAAAGCTGTCATAGGCATTGTACAAAACTATAACCATGCCTAGGATGGATACTGTCCACAAAATCATGATGGAATTTCCTAGTTTGCTGTTTGCTTACCTGGTGGTCTTTAGAGAAGGTGTTGTTACAAAAGACTGCAGTCAGAACTGGAATGGACTTTTCAGCCTCTTCATTGAGCAGCTAGGTTTCCCACAGCAAGTTTGTAAACTTGTCTGAGACTCACATTTAAATCTGTTGAAGGACTTTACCGACACCTCCCTTGCAAAGTACTCATGAAGGATAAATGATATGAAATCGGTAACGAAGTAAACAGTGTCTGGGGCAGAGGAGACATTTCAGAAACAGAAGCTATTATCTTTAAATATGTATGGCAATTTCTTCTCAGTTACGCCTGGGTTACAGCTTAAAGAAAACTTTGTTTTTGGTTTTTTTTCTTTTCTTCATCTTGGGCATCCATGATATATTGAATTAGAAAAAACACTGATGAATTCAGGAGGTATAAATGGATATGTACAATTGCTTTTGAATGCTTTGTTTTTATTTGATCTGATTCTGTTTTGATTTCTCTCTCCCTTTGTATCAATTAGCATTTGTTGCATAACAAACCATATCCAAAATTACTGACTCAAATAATAAACATATATTATTTCTCACAATGTTATGGGTTAGCTGGGTGTACTTCTGGTCTAGGCCAGGCTAGCTAGAACAAGATAATGTAGGATGATCTCTTTCATGTCTAGTGGTTGGTTTATCAGTGGAGGCCACAGAGATGAACTGGCTTCATGCATCTCATTATCTAGCAAGCTATCGCTAGTGTGTATTCATGCCATAGTCACAGGGGTCCCAAGAACAGCAAGAGAGGCAAGGACCAATAAGCATGCACTTTTCAAGTCTGTTTTTGTCATGTCTGCTATTATCTTATTGATCAAAGCAAGTCATGTTGTCAAGCCCAGAGTAAGAGCATGCATATAGGGAGGTAAATTATTGAGACCATTTCTATAACAAGCTGCCACACCCTCACACTCTGTTTATTCAGATTTCCTCAAGAAATACATACATTTTCCTATAGAACAATTAATTTTTTTCAGATACAACTTAGAGTTAAATATAAAAAGCACTTTTAATATGCTTTTATGTTTTGTATTCCCATTGAGTGTCTGATTAGCTTTTAATTAGACAGAGTGCTGAGAAGCACATTTGAAACAAATAGACCATTTATACTACATATGTATGATGGTTTTGTTAGAAGCTCTTTGACCTGTAGAAAAATGTTAGTTTTATCTCTCCAGTTTAGAAAGCATGGCTTTTCCTTTGCTTTGATTCTTTTTTACTTAAAGAAATTACTCTTGGGTTAATAATACCTTTTAATTTTAGAAGGGAACCAATGTATCTCAGAACCTGAGTTGTTCCTATTTCTTTGCTAGGTACCTTGGTTTTATTTGTCAGTTTTATGCTATATAATATAACTCCAAACCAGAATCTCTTCCATCTAAAAAATGGTGACAAGGACAAGGAAATTATATTACTTTGCATGGATTGCCCCAACAAAATACCCTAGGCTGGGTGGCTTAAACAACAGAAATTTATTATCTCACAATTCTGGAGCTGAGGAAGTCCAAGATCAAGCTGCTGGTCAATTCCATTCTTGGGAGGGCCTCTTTCTGGCTTGTAGATGGCAGATTTCTCACTGTGTCTTCACATGGTGGGGAGGAAGAAAGAGAGAGAGAGACAGAGAGAGGGAGAGAGCTCTCTGGTGTCTCCTCCCATACAAACACTAATTATTTCATATCAGGGCCCCATCACTATGATCTCATTTAATCTTAGTTACCTCCTTACAGGCCCTATCTTCAAGTATAGTCACATTGAGTGTTAGCACTACAACATATGAATTTATGGGGAGAGACACAATCAGTCCATAGCAGGAATACTGAAAAAGTGAAAGCTAAAAGTTTAAATCTTTACACACTTCGGCAATTTAATTGAGATAGACTTGATCTATATAGTATGTGGTGATTATGCAAACTTCTATGTCTCTCTGTACAGCATTGACTAATCACAATACAGATGAATGAAGCAAAGAAACCTAAAATTGGTCAAGAAATAGTCTCCTAAGAATATGTAACCGAAGCTAAAATTTGGCAGGTGTGGCCTAATGCAGTACCTACGAAGTCTGTTGAAAATAATTTGAAGAATCATGAAGAATATAAACTGTTTCTTCTTCCTTTTAATTAACAAAAATAAATAACTTCATAATGCTGTTTCCTATAAGACTTTTTGAAATATATTCTTGATGTGTCTCTGGTTTCAGCATGAATAGGTTTGGAAAAAACTTAGATAATGTGACTGGAATGTAAATGTAAATTTCCATTCCTAAAATACATTTTTCCCAGAGTAGTAATTGTTTGAAAGTCTTAAAAGCATAAATTTTATTTTATAAGTGCTTTATGACTTTTTCAAAGGGACATAGAATAGATAAACTTAAAAATATTTAAAGCATTTTATAAATGCCTTTACACATTCATGGCAAAATGCTTAGTAAAATTTCAGGTACAAAATTCTCTAGGGTATTACATTGTTGAATGTCTTTAAGAACTATAAAATTTCCTATCCCCATTATTTCTCCTGTTTAATTTCCTGTCACCACAGATGAGTCTGGGCTTTGTTTGTTTTGCCAACTACAGAGTTGAAAACTCTGACTTGCGGGATATTGCTAAATTATAAAAGGAGGCATTTTTTTCTTCTCGTTAATGTTCTTTGTGAAAAGAACATAGAAAAACTTAGTATTAATACTTCCCAGTATTATGCCAAAACGACAAACTAAAAGTCATTCACTTCTGTATTGAACATGTCATAATGAAACAAATTTTAGTTTAAGTTACTTGGAAATCTATATTTGACAATATATTCTTACAGTTTGTTTGTTTTTTTTTCAACAAATCCAGGGGATTAAGACTGGTATCTAGGAAGGTGTGTTAGTCAGCTTTGGGCTGACATAAAATATCACAGACTGGGTGGCTTAAACAACAGAATTTTATGTTCTCACATTCCTGCAGCCTGGAAATTCAAGACCCGGGTGTCAGCTGATTCAGTTCTTGGTGAGAGTTTGCTTGCTGTATTGAAGACAACTGACTTCTCTATGTCACCTCGCTTGATGGGAAAGTAGAGAGAGAGAGAGAAAGAGAGAGAGAGAGGAAGAGAGAGAGAGAGAGTCTGGTGTCTCTTAATATAAGGTCATTAATCCTAACATGAAGAGCTTCAATGTTATGATCTCATTTAAACTTTATCACCTCCTCATGGGCCCCATCTCCGAATGCAGTCACAATGGGGGTTAAGGTTGAATCATACCAATTTGAGGGGTAGGGGTTGATACAATGCAATCCATAGCATGAGGCAACTGCTGCATCCACAAGTCAGGCTGCAAGGCTAATCTTTCCTGTTGAAATTTCCTCTTAGGCCCCACAAACTAATGGGTCTTGTATCATCAATTAGGTCATAGTTTTCCAAACTGTCAGTTATCATATGCCTGTTGATTTTGATGCTGTCTATTGTAGATCCTGCTTCAAGGATCATCCCTGAGAAGAGAAATGAGAGAATTCTCTGCTAGTGTGGAAACACCAAGGGACCTGCAGTTCAACCATCTCATCCAGTGGAAAGGGAGGAGGCTCATCTCCCTCTGCCTTTTTCCCATTTCTTCCTACTACCCTCATCTCCAAAGCATTTTCCAGAATACGAAGAGAAAATACAGAAATCAAATTTTATATTTGCTTTTTACTTATTGGTTATTTTACTTAATAAAATGTTGCCAGATATTGTGCTGTAAATTAGGGGTAGAAATAGCACTCATTTATTCCTTCAGTGAATATTTATCAAGTGCCTACTATATGCCAGGCACTATTCCAGAATCTGTGAATAAGATACAAAAAGATTCCTTTCCTCCTTGAGTTTATATTCTCAGGGAGAAAAACAAACAATAAACAATCAGTTTTAAAAGTTAAATGATATGGCAGGTTAGAAGTTGATAAGTGCCAATAATTACCAGAGCAAAGAAAGAAAGTAGAAAGTGAAGAGAAGTGAGCAAGTTGCAGGAATAAGTAAGGTGGTCTAGGTGGGCCTCACTGAGAATGTAAAATTTGAGTAGGGAACCAAAGATGAGAGAGTTAGCTAAGTAGATACCTGGGTTTAGGATATTCCAAGCAGAGGGAAAAACTAGAACAAACGTTTAGGCTGGCATGTGTCTGATGAGCTCCAGAAACAGCAAAGAGGTTAATGTGGTTGAGCAGAGTGAGCAAGAAATTCAAAGTTGAAGAATTAAATTACGTAAGGCCTTGTAAGACAAAGGGTTGCCATTAACTCCTCGTGGCTTCAGGAGGCATCTCAGGGTTCCAAAAAAATGCTCTGATATATTTTCAAAGTATTATTTTTTACAGTTAAGTTCTATAAGACAAATATAATTGTATTTTGCTTTTTAATTCAATTTGATCCTCTGTCTTTAAGTAAATGGTTTACTCTATTCATCTTGATTAGAAATTTGGACTCATTTCCACCATCTTTGTATTACTTATTTGTCCTCCCCCTCTTTCCTAGTGTGCTTATTTTTTCTCTTTTTTTCTTCTTTTGAATTGACGTGGTCTCCCCAATCCCCATTTGATGTTTTCCCTCTACTCATTTTTAAGTACCTCGTCTAACTTTTTTCATTTCATTGTTTTTGCAGAAATTTTAGCATGCTTATTTAACCTCATCAGTTCTAAGCTGAATATCTTTATTTTCCCTCTGAAAAATACAATGACCTTACAATGGTTAATTCCAATAATCACACTCCTTCCTCACTTATATAATATTATTGGGGAAGATTTTTATAAACCACAAAGTGTCTGAGACACATCTCAATGGAATAGAGGTTTATTTTGCCAAAGTTAAGGATGTGTCTAAGAAACAGAATCACAAGTTATAATAGAATCCATGGCCTATGCTTCTTTCCAAAGACAGTTTTGAGGACATCAATATTTGAAGGGGACCAAGCAAGCAGGAGGGAGAGGAGGAAAGAAAAATAAAAGAGGAGGTTAGGCAACGAGGCAAGTGGTTACACTCTTGTGAGGCTTTGATTAGTGCTCACTGAGTCCACATTTTACATGCAAAAAGGGAGGGTCAATTATGCATTCCTCTAGCGCTCAGTAAATCTACATTTTACATAAGATAAAGTGAGCTGTGAAATTACAGCTATCTGTTTGGAAACAAGAGGAAGTCAGTTTTTGGTTTGTTTTCTTGTGTTTTGGTTTGGTTTGGGTTGAGTTGGGTTTTTTGGGGTGTGTGCGTGTGTGTGTGTGTGTCTCAGCTTCCAAGCTTAAGTTTTCCCTTTGGCATAGTGAGTTTGGAGTCTCGAGATTTTATTTTCTTTTCACTTTTTTTTTCTTTTTTGAGACAGAATCTCACTCTGTTTCCCAGGTTGGAGTGTAGTGGTGCGACCTGGGCTCACTACAACCTCCGTCTCATGGGTTCAAGTGATGCTCCTGCCTCATCCTCTCGAGTAGCTGGGATTACAGGCGTGTGCCACCAAGCCGTCTATTTTCAGTAGAGGCGGGGTTTCTCCATGTTGGTCAGGCTGGTCTCGAACTCCTGACCTCAGGCAATCTGCCCACCTCGGCCTCCCAAAGTGCTGGGATTACAGGCATCCTTTCACATTTTATTTCTATCTTAAGTTTTTTTTTTCCTTTCCCAATTAGACAAGATAGTTACTGTTTTACAGTCAGTGATGGTTTAGATTTTTCCCACAGGCTTGCCATTATTTTGCTTACCATAAGTTCTTCATATGGTACTACTTCTGACTTTTCCACTATGATCCTTTTCTCTCTTAAAGGAGAAGTTTTAGACATTCCTTTAGTTAAATTCTATTGTCAGTAAAATCTCAGTTCTTGTTTACCCCAAAAAAGCATTTCTTTCTGTTTCTGAAAAATAAAATTTTGCTCAGTATAGAATTATAGGTTAATAGATATTTTCTTTCATATTTTGGCTATATCATTCTACTATCACCTGACTTCCACTGCAGTTATTAAAAGTCACCTGTCATTTAAGTTGTCACTCTTTTGTTTATCATCAAATTGTTTTCCCGCTGGAGGTTTTTATGTAATTATGATTGTAATTAATTACATTAAAACTTTTCCGAATGAAATCTTTGCATTGCTGGAATAACTCTGCATGCAATGATTCTAATAATATACCTTTGGATGCTATTTACTAATACATATCTAGGATATTTACTTCATATCAGGATTTGCATTTCCTTTACCCTTTGCATAGAAGGATCTGCAATCCTCGTGTCTGGCTTCTTCTTGTCAATCAGGTGTCAGCATGAGTGTACCTTTTTTCACCGGGCCTTTCCTTTCCAAGCAATCTAACAATAGCCTCCCTTCAGTCTTCATAACATCACCCTTTTTACATTTGTTTCAGAATTCTCACAACTACAATCATCCTACCAATATGCTTGCTAATGTGTCTGCTTCTGTAGCTTTCCGTTCTCCTCTCCAAACCTACGTGAATGCAGAATGTTCCCACAGGGCCCTCTTTGTTCCTTATGGAAAAGGGCACACAGTTTCTTTGTCCTGGAAGCTTATACAAAATCAGAGGATTCGTAATTAGAGGATTACTGACTTTTATCATTTCTTTTAACTCGGGGTTTGGGGAGGATGCACATCAGTATATGTCACCAAACCGCCTGGGTCACAATTTCTTACTTTATTTTTTAAATGTTATTAAATATGTATTTTTAAATTTAAAACAGGAATAAACAGTATGATCTCATTTTTCATAAAATAAAAATATTTTTATGTTCAGATATTTTATTCATATTCATATGAGTCTGAAGATAGTACTGTAAAGTGGAGAGTGATTGTTTCAGTCTGTTATAGCTTTTTCCCCAAAGCTTTATGCATATAGGTAAGTTTTGCTTCCTTTTTCATGTTTTACTAAATTTATAAAATAATAAAAATTAGAAATTCACCAAGGATCCCATCAACCAAATACATACTTACATAGAAAATTAATTGCCCCCCAAATCTCTTTCTTTCTTAACTCTTATAAATATAGATTTAGCTTTTTGTGAATTATATGAAACTGAGCTTCCAGCTTTTATTAAACCTTCCCCAATTCTACTCAGGCCTCTAAAACACAACCTCCTATCTGCCAATTATTCTTTATGTAATTTTTTGCCACGTCATGAATTGGCAAGTACCAGAATCAAAGGTACCCCTTAATCACATGTGCAACTAAGGAAATTGACATAACTTTTTGCCTTGGGAATCTTCAAACCTTCATGCCCAGATATCTCAGAAAGCACTGTTGCAGTCTTCCATCGGATTGTATATCAAAACAATGAATGTGTAGCACAAGAGAGCTTAACCCTGCACATTTTCTCTGAACAGGGCCATAAAGAAAGAGTACCCATAAAAAGAGGTTTACATAACTGAATTTCATGGGGAAACAGGAATATATTCTTTTTTATGAGAAATTCTTATGCCTTGGAGCCTGATTGTAAGGCACTGAATTTCATTTCAATTCTTATTACTGGAAAAAAACAAAAGATGGATTGTTCTCTGAACTAATGAAACTCAAATGGCTAGCAGATTGAGCTCTGATACCTTTGCTCCAGTTTTTTGAAGTATTTGCAATGCAAATAACTGTTCAAGATTCCTTTGGCTACACTAACATTTGTGTGTGTTGTGCCAAATAAAATAGCTATTTATGTGTTTAAGGGAGAGTATTTCTTGTTCTGTATGTGCACACCTGGGCTCACTTCCCTTGAGAAGATGCCTCAACAGTGCTAGTATAACAAGACAATAACAGCGAAATAATAGAGATTTATAGTGATTGTCCAGAAGTCAACAGGGGATGGCTCACACAGTGAGTGTAACCATAACAAGTGTCAGTTTTTTCAAGCAGAAAACAAAAGCAAAGCTGTTTGATGCAGTCTAAGTTTGAGTCAGAAAGCCACGCTGAATCTACAGGCTAGATTCATGGCATGCTCTTGCTCCTGGGATTAAAAAAAGAGGAAAAAGAATCATAAAATATTAAACTGTAAACCCTACAACCCAAATTGCATGTAAAACTCTTATTTTTAATGAAAACATCATGATTTTTCACTGCTGATGATGCTTCCTAAAGGTCTAAACCAGTCCATAGATTTTTTTTTTCGTCTCTGTCACCCAGGCTGGAGTGCAGTAGTGCGATCTCGGCTCACTGAGACCTCGCCTCCAGGATTCAAGGGATTCTCCTGCCTCAGCCTCCCAAGTAGCTGGGATTACAGGCGCCCCGCACCAAGCCCAGCTAATTTCTTTTTTTATTCTTATTTTTAGTAGAGATGCAGATGTGTTTTGTTTGACCCATGCAGTAATAAGGAAATCAGAACGTCTCCACATTTAAAAGTCTAGATTTTCAGCTTCTTTGAATTGAGAGGATTTAGCAAATTCAAAATCATGCATGCATGGTAACCCTCAGATGGGGCTGAGTAACAGCTGTCCATATTTTAACTATTTCTTTTCTAGTTGAGCACATTCTCCTCTACTCCCTATTGTCTTTCATCTCCTATTCCTTTACTAATTTACATACAGTCTTTAATTGTCTGGCCCCTTTGCACTCAAGTCTGCATTCTCAATACAAATAAGTCCTCTACTATTACTACGGAGTCGGTTTTATCATCAAGGACTTTACATCTCAGAAAAAGCTCTGAGATAGATATTATGGTGTGAAATAATTTGCAGTGCAAATTACCTTAGGCTTAGAGGTTTTGAAATGACTTGTCCATGTATATTAAGACATGCCTTTGAAGGGAAACTAGAATAAAGATAAATTAGATTCACTCTTCATATGAGGTAAATTTTCCAATCTTAGAATTTGGAAGAGAATGGTATCATGACATAATGAAATCGTCCAGAGCCCCGTACTAACTCTGGGTCAGCTTTAGGCAGATTATTTTATTTATCTGGGTCTCAGATTCCTCATCCTTAAAGTAACTGTGTCTGATGTAATGAGGGCCCCTTCCCACTCTTGATTTCTGTATGAATCCCGACTAAGAGGAAAGAAGTATCTCTTTCTTAACCCTTCCTGGCTCCAGAGAGCAAATGTAAAAGGAAACAACATATTTATGTCCACCTTCTAGTTGTTCAGTAGCCTTTCTAAAGGGAAAAAATCTATTTAATCAGTATTTTCCAGTAAAATAATTACTCCTGTCTTTAAATCATCTTGAATCCTCATCATCTAGCACTAGAAACCATGCTATAAGACATATCGAAGATCTGAAAGACTGCCCCAGTGTCCAGATTCCAGGGATATCTCCAATAAATTATAGATATGCCAACCATGACTTTCTAACAACTATCATGATGATTATTGTTTATTGACATTTTACTAGGGTTTCTGCCAAGCATATCACATGCATCTTCCTATTTAATTCCAGATACCATTTCATAAACACAGAAGCCATTCATGTCTATGCATCTCTATGTTTCCTCTTAAATGTCATTGTCAATACCACATTATGGAACCATATCACTGATGCTTAGAAATGGAAAAACATAAATCCAGGATGGGACAAAAAGCTTACCTACTGTATAGAACAACCATGAAATCTTAGTGCCTGGTTATGAATTTTAAGAGTTTATAACTGTCCATTCCATCTCCATTTTATTTGTACACTCCAGTCACTTGTCTTTCTACCAATATATACTTCTTGTGTACACACACAAAAAAACCTTGTAAATATTGACTTAAATTTGTTTAAAAACACTTTTTATCCTGTTTCAAATTTGTTTCTCTAAATGCATATATTAATATTTAGTACAGAATTCACTACACAATTACTTGGGATAGAAAAGAAACTAATAACAAAGAAATTATTACTTTGATTATCCTCAGGTCTCTTGAAGAAATCACTTAAAAATGTGAAGCCTTACTTTCATCAGATACAGCAGAATCAGTAAATGATTTCTGTAAGGGGCCAGATAGTACAATAAATATTTTGGACTTTCCATAGCACATTGTCTCTGCTGTAATTACTCAATTCTGTCGTTATAGCATTGAAGCAGCCATGGATAATATGGAAATGAATGAATATAGCTATGTGCCAATAAGACTTTATTTACAGAAATTTCAATTTTATATGATTTCACATGTCATTAAATGTTATTCTTCTTTTGATTTTTCCCAACCATTTAAAAATTTGAAAACCATTTTAAACTCACTGGGTGTAAAATACGTTCCATACAAGGGCTATATTGGCCTACAAGCCATAGTTTGCCAAACTTGAAATACAGAATGAAGGGAAAACAACTTAGCTTATAGAGTTGTTGTGAATATATGCATATTAACCTCTGTAAACTGCCTTATGGAGTATATATAACACAACAGGCCCTCAATACATAGCTTTTATTTGTAATTCTTAATATATATAAGATTTTTTTTCTTTAGTTTAAGCTATACTCTTTTATAATTAAAAAAACTTAATGGTAGATAGCAAGTATTACATTAAGATAATTCTAATAGAATTAGAAAAATAAAGATGTCTTATTACTACTTATTTAATAAAGATTGTGTTAGCAAATGGTGTTTTATAGTTCTAGGTTAGACAATCTGTTATCATAATTTTTATATTAGGTCTGTATGATTTGTTTTCTAAATATTTTGAATATTCATAAAACAATTTACTCATCACTGTGACAACCTTAAGTCATTATGGGTCGTCACAGTGAGGAGAGAGCCTCAGGGTCTCAAAAATAGTTAAAATCTCAAGAGGGGTGTCATAATTTATGGTTATCCAAGTACCTTTTTAAAAGGAGGGTTACGGTAAGCCATGTGCCTTTACACTCTATCAATAACATCTATTACTCTACTCGGCAATTCTATTGAAGAATGTCTGTGAGGGTTGTGTCCACCAGGGGGAGCTGAGATGCAGTGTTAATGTTCTCAATCTTTCACTAAGCATAATCAGCAATAGTTGGTAGAAGCTTCTCTATGAAGAACCATTTCCATCAAAGGTAATTTTATAATCATTAAAATGAAGAAAATCCATTGTTCTTAGACTAAAAAGAATACACCCAGCTCTTGTTGTTGTCAAATTTGTAGATGACACAAAGATGGTGATGAAAAGAAATATATTAGATGACACAATCAAGATGACAAAATATACAGGCTGTCATTTTGAATTTGTATCAAGATTCTCCAGAGAAACAGAACAGGATATCTGTACGTGTATGTGTATTACACATATCCTATTGTGTGTGTGTATGTGTGTATTATACACATCCATATTTCTTTTAAGGAATTGGCTCACACAATTATAGAGGCTTGGTAAATCCAAAATCTGCAGGGTAGTCCGGCAGGCTGGAGACAGGAAAAAGTTGATGTTGCAGTTCAACTCTGAAGAACATCTGCCTGCAGAATTACTTCTTACCCAGGGGAAATCCGTCTGTTCTATTGAGGCCTTCAACTGATTAGATGAAGCCCATCCACTAATAGAGGGTAATCTATTTTACTCAAAGTCTAACGTTAAGTCTAAATGTTAATCTCATCTAAAAACATCTTCATTGAATGTCCACAATGTTTAACCACATATCTGGGCACTGTGACCCAGTGAAGTTGACACATAAAATTAACCATCAAAGGCCTGAATACAGCAAGAAAAAAAAATTTAAGAGATGCAACTTGTAAGGGAAGAAAAAGTTTCCCTGCTCTAAACCTGATCAAACCTTTCCTGGTGTCGTGTTCAAGTCTTGACAAGATGTTCTAAGAAGTGCCTAGAGACACTTGGATCATAATTACATCAGCACAGAGCAAAGCACTTTTGATAATGAAGGGACTTAAAACCATAACATGGGTAAGATGGCTAAGGGGAAGAAGAATGTTTAATTTTTTTAAAAAAATTAGAGTTTTGGAAGGGATACAATAACTATCTTCAAACAGTTGGGGAATTTTCAAGTGGAGTTTTTCTGGTTAATCTAAATATCCAAAGACAAATGCTGAATCCAGTCCAGAGACTGCATGCTACAAAGAGATTGATTTCTTACCAACATTAACAAAAAGCATTTAACAGACAGTCATTAAAAGATAGAATACAAATACAGCAGAGATAGATGGCAGGTAGAGTCTGCCTTGCTGCACATGTACAAACTTGGAATGGAAGACCACGTGGAGAAAATGTTCTAAAGGAGATTTGATTACCACATTGATGATTTGACCAAAATACTTTAAAAGAATCATTCTAACTTTGACTTTCATGTTTTTGTTTCTAACAAAATCTTGAGCTGGCTCATTGCCCATGCTGATGGTTTATAAATAATTTGTATTCTACAGAAAATATTCTAACCTAGGAATAATATATTTCTAGGACCTAGGAAAGTTAATCATAAGACTTGATGAGCCTGAAAAAACGGGATACAGATGACAGAATTCTTCCTATATCAACATTTTCAATGAAAAAAGCACAATGAAATATAGCACAAAATTTTAATCTAGAATCTTCCTTTTCAAAATGTATCTTCCAAGTATTCTAATTAAAATGCTTTTCTTGGCCGGGTGTGGTGGCTCACTCCTATAATCCTAGCACTTTGGGAGGCCAAGGCAGGTGGGTCACCTGAGGTCAGGAGTTTGATACCAGCCTGGCCAACATGGCAAAACCCAGTCTCTACTAAAAACACAAAAATTAGCCAGGCATGGTGGCAGGCACCTGTAATCCCAACTACTTTGGAGGCTGAGGCAGGAGAATTGCTTGAACTCGGGGAAGCGGAGGTCGCAGTGAGCTGAAATCATGCCACTTCACTTCAGCTTGGGTGAAAGTGAGAGACTCTGTCTCAAATAAATAAATAAATAAATAAAATTATTTTCTTCTATGATACCACCTGCCTCAAATTACTTTTAAATGAACTTTTTTTTTCCTGAAAATTATGGTATGCACTTGGCTAGTGGCAGCTGTTCTCAATAATGAGGAGAGGCTCTACAGATTTTTTGCCAGGTTACAGTTTCCTGATTACCGTTATTTTTGCCTCTGTGAGTTGTCTTTTCAAAGCATCTGTAAATATGCAGGGAAAGAGACACAAGATTCTAGAGGAAGACAATTGAGTAATCTGTAGCCTATTTACAGTTCAGCCAACAGGAGGACTTTCAAGCAGTCAACCCTTGTTGAAGTGCATAACACGGAGAATAAATGCTAAACTGGGGCCTTGGCACAGGGAAAAGCAAATTGTGACTGGGTGGAACAACATGCTGACATTCTGGAAACTTCTAAAATTATGATGAAAAAGTTAAAATTACTATTTAATTACTATTACTAAAAGTTATAGTTACTAAAATTTAATTACTACTAGTAAAATTTAAAAATTACTAATTTAAATTACTATTCCTCCATTTAGTAATTAAAGGGAAATGTTTGTATTCAGTGCCTTGTAGAAAAAAGTTATGGCAAAATGCTGAATTTCAAACTGTGAGAAAGTGGTGGAAGAGGTAGGTAATCCCTCTCTGCTGTCTATGACTTAAAAATTTGGCTAAATGGGGATGCCATTAAGTATAAAATCTCTGCCATAGCAAGTCTAGGATCTTTACTTTCTTTCCAATCTTTTTGAAGCAGTATTCTAGCAATTTTCAAAAGACAAAAATTGTCACTTAAGTGGCCTGATATCTGCAGCCTCTACCCTCCTAGACTGTGATATCACAACTCTCAATTGTTACCTAGAACATTGCAATATTTAATGTCTCAGTACATATATCTGTCTTCCCTCACTAAACAGTAAATTCCTTCCAAGAAATAACGAGGTCCTATTGATCTTAGACTTGGCCTAACAAATCACTATGCATAGTAAGTGCCCAAACTTATGATTTAGAATGAATAAATAAATGTATAAACTCATAAATATAAAAATATATCATCTTGGATGACAGAGACCATCTTGCTTATCTTTTCACACATTATATCCACATACAGTGTCTTGAACTGTTGGGATTTTTCCTGCACTACTAATTTTAAGAAAAACCTCCTGTACTGTGCCTAAAGGGAAAATAGCTCTACTGAATTCTTTCCTTTCCCAAATAAGAAATAAAATTATGTTGAACCTCTGGCAACAACAACACACAAAAAAAGAAAAATATTTACATCTGGATTGTATAGAGAACTTTTTAGAAGAATGAAGGGAAGATTATTAAATTAGGAAAAGGACTTTTTTTTCCTTATGATGCCTGGAATCCACACTCCAGCAGACAATATTTGCACCCTAGTTGAAACTCAGTGTTAAGCACATGGTGTCTGAACACTTGCTAAGCATCCCTGATTATGCTAAAGCCACAGAACAGTCGAATCCCTAAAGCTCCAGGTATAGATTTCATTCCACATTGGACTAATGGTAAATACTTTCACTACTTTGCTTCCTAAAAAAAAATGTGATTAACTTTGATGGAAACAATGAATGCTCAACCATGAAGCAATGTCCACTTTCCATTCTTTCTATGAGAATTGTTGGAATGAAGGAAAAGAAATAGCCCAGGAGCCTTTTAAGCATCCTTATTTTTCTCTGTCACAACATTAAAGGTTCAATGAATCTCCAATTAAGTCTCCCTGGCTGCTGTCACCAATTTGATTGATAGATGTCCTTGGCTCACCCTCCACAGGACAAGCCAGTACACCAGGCCCCCACCTGCCACCATCAATTATCACTCTCTTGTCATCAGTGCCCTCACTTGTCAATTTATTTGCCACAAATCCAGTGAAGCCTTCTAATCAGGAAAAAAAAAGAAAAGCCATTCTTCTTTACTTTTAATGGTGGAATAGGAAAAAAAAAAAACTTAACAAACCACATACTGTTTAATCTTAGGAGAAAGTTTGCTTTAGCCTTTTTCAATTTCTTTCCCCACACCATTCACCAAACTGGCATAGAAACTGGGTGTCATAGGGACTGATTTGTGCACACATATAGCTAACCAAAGCCAAGAGAAAAATGGGAGATTTTAAAAAATATATACTTATAGAAATACAGACTTTTGACTCTATGAATCCACCAAGCATTTGCCAAGGGGAAAAAAATTATTGAGTGTCTTTCAAAATAGATATAAAGAAGCACAGATTAGAACTGATTAAAAAGAATAAAGCAGTTCTTTGGTTGTTGGCAAAACTAGTAAACATGATAAATTTTGCTTGTCTCCTGCCCCACCTGTTTAATGTTTAAACGTGAGCTGATTGTGGTCCTTGATAACTGATTACCTGTCTAGGACACTGCAATCTTCTGTCTATCGACAGGAAAATATAGTTTCCCCTGGAGTGCCAATATCCATTCTTGCCTTTGACCGTGAACCACTCTGCAAACACCCCGGGAAGGCTCAGGTGCATCTGACAGGATCTTTGAGGGAGAGATTGATTCCATTTGTATGCCTGTTAGATAATGACCTTCGGCCTCTGTACCCAAAGTGACAACAAAAAACGCCATCTCGTATTCATCTCATGTCCCAGGAAATACTATTTGGTTTCCTGTAAACAGTTTACAAGCTTTGAGTTTTCCAGTTGTTGGTTTGGTAGTTTTGTGTTGTTTTGCTTTCTTTTCTTTTTTTCATTTTTTTCTTTGTTTTTGTTTTCCTCATTGGACAGAAAGAAAAAATACAAGAGAGGAAAAAGAGAGATTATTTCATGAGATAAGAAAAGGTCTCATCTCATCACAGGTGAGATCATAGGAAGTCATTTTCTGGGTCTAAAGCATCTCCCAGGGATGACTGATGCTCTCCCTAGTCCATCTATTTTGCCATTTTGGTAGTACATTACTTATTACATCATTAAGCATATATTCTGAAAAGACTAATTTTGTTCATTCAAGAAGGTGTGAAATGAGCAGAGAGAGGTGGGAGATTATCTTTTTCTTCTCTCTTCTATATTTAAAGTTGTCCTTCCTGCTGTGATCAAATCACAGAATGTGAACAAGCATCTATAGTGTCAAAATAATTGTAGTGCAGTGCTAAATGCCTATATGACTAAGAAGATATTGAACCAGTATTTGTAGGACTATAGTCCACCACTATTTGATGAATAGTTACTTTGTAAGGTCATTATATAGGTTCTTCCAAGGTCTATCCTTCCCCCAAAAGAGTGACGATAGTTAGGTAAATGGATTCTAAGTGTTTACTTTTGTTTTTAATTTACATTTTATCTATTAATGACCAGGCTAGGGACTTTTCACTGTTTTAAAATATTTCTCATCTTAATAGCTTCTATTAAAGTAGTCTACCCTTAAGAAAAGGGATTCACTAAAGATAAAATTACCTGTGAATGAAGTCAAATTATAAATATTATAAATATCCTTAAATATATATCACTGAATTCTCCACAGGAGCCAATATTCCAACCCTACTTGTTAAGTCTTAAAATTGGTTCGAGAATAGATGACCATGAAGTTATTTGGGCTTAGTGATTATGAGCCTGACTTACAAAACTCGTATGTCATTCTTCATATAGGCATTTCTGGCACAAGAAATGCACAATGAAGTGATGCTTCCATCTAAGTCTAATCCAGGTTATATGGCCGCACAGTCACTAATTATAGCCTTGCCCAGTTCATGCAACCTGAGATGTTTAGAAATTGAATACAATTTCCATACCAGAACACATTTAGTATACCCCCAGTTATACAAAGTAACTGATTTTTCCAGTTCATCTTTGAATAATTTGAAGTCTCCCTTTCCTTTGGGGACTCTTTGACACTTGATTTCTTCTCAGATCTGAATGTTAATGGTGATATTTGCTTTTGGTGATACAAAAATATTCTAGATCATATTGCTCCTTCTCATTATATATTATATATTAAAACAATATTGATTTACCATCTGTCTCCAAAAGTCCTCTCTTTATTGTACTGACAAAAAAGTTATAAAAATATTTTAGCTCTCATTTATTGATATAAATGCAGTGATTCCATTATGCATTTACTCTATCCCCTTTACCAAGTTTCTAAGCATACAAATGCTTTTATCATTTATGATTCTTTTATATTTAATATACATTATCTTTTGTATAGTGCACAGCAGAAAAAAAAGTTCTTTTTAAAAATTAATAATTAATCATTCAAGTGACTATCCCCAGGAGTCTATGGAACCATTGTCGATTGTGCTCAGATACTTTTCTGGTTTAGACAGCAATTGCTGCAGTCCTTAAGTATCAACCATCTTAATATTCAAGGGCTCCTTGTTAGCTTGCTGCAAGGACCACTCGTTTCTCTTAACTGTAGTTTTAAATTTTTTACCCACAAGAGAAATCCACAAGTCCTATGTAAACAAACAGTTCTGAGCCTATATTTAAGCAGTACTTTCTAGGAACAAGCAGTTTCTTAGAGCACTGCTTCTTTGGCTTAATGTGCATGTAAATCACCTGGGCATCTTGTTAAAATGTAGATTCTAACTCAGCAAATTAAAAGTGGGACCTGAGATTCTGCATTTCTAACAAGCTCCTAGGTAATATCGATGCTGTTGGTCCACAGACCACACTTTGAGATTCAACCTCTCATAACACAAATAGTATACATTCAATTTTGTAAGATGACCATACCCACTACCCCATGGAATTGGTTTGATGAATTTTCTAGACTAGCCTAATCTAAACATTGAACATTTAGACCTCAGATTTCCTTTTTAATTCTAAACAACAAATAGTAAATATATTTTAATGGAGCATGAAACCAAGTTGTAAATATCCTTAAATATTTATGGCTGAATTTTGCACAGTAGCTAATATTCCAATTCTAAGTGTTAAATCATGAAATTAGGTCAATAACAGAAGATCATGAAGTTGTTTGGCCTTATTAATCATGTGCCACTAAACTAAACTAAAAATCCTAACATGCAAGTGGCATAGTAGTTGCTAAATCTAAATTAAACCCGAAGATACAGTGCAAGTAGCATATAGTTGTTAAATCTCTATCTGTTGACAACTTAAGATATTTTATCTCCTCTTTTATTTTGTTCTCCATAAGACTGCTTCTGAAATATCAGTATGCACAAGAGTCTTCTAAGGAGTTTGTTAAAGGGGCAAATTACAAAGCCCAAATCCCCAACACTGATTCAGTAAGATGGGATAGAGCCTGCGAACCTGGATTTTCCAGCCCTCAAATGGACCTTGCATAGGCAATGAGCAAACCACTCTTTGAGATATACTGCCATATGGTGAGGAAACACTTTTGGACCATCTGAAAGGCATTTTAGTTTTGAATGAAAATAAGTTATATCATTATTAACTTTATCTTTTAAGATTTGGAACTGAAATATTGTCTGTCCTGTGATTTGTATGCACATTAAGCCTAATCAGTTGTGGTGAATCCTTTTGTTAACATGGATTAAAAAAATACCATTTAAGTGCATTTTATTGTTGTGCGTTGGAAAATATAATGTTGTTTCTTAAGGACAGCAGGGCTGGTTGAGGGTAGGACAAATACTTCATTTGGCCTCTTACCTAAATATTAAAATTGTTAGTTATTCAACCTCAGATATTCTTTCTTTTTTTTTTTTTCTGAGATGGAGTTTTGCTCTTGTTGCCCAGGCTGGAATGCAATGGCACGATATCCACTCACCGCAAACTCCACCTCCCAGGTTCAAGCGATTCTCTTGCCTCAGCCTCCCAAGTAGCTAGGATTACTGGCATGTGCCACCACACCCAGCTAATTTTGCATTTTTCATAGAGACAGGGTTTCTCCATGTTGGTCAGGCTGGTCTTGAACTCCCAACCTCAGGTGATCCACCCACTTTGGCCTCCCAAAGTGCTGGGATTACAAGCATAAGCCACTGCTCCTGGACTCAGATTTTCTTAAGATATTATAAAGGAAGCTTGAAAGAACCAAGGTGCTGAAGGTGCAAAAAGCCTTGTTTGATCTATATCTCTATTTTGGTACCAGTACCATGATGTTTTGGTTACTGTAGCCTTGCGGTACAGTTTGAAGTCAGGTAGTGTGATGCCTCCGGCTTTGTTCTTTTGGCTTAGGATTGACTTGGAGATGTGGGCTCTTTTTTTGTTCCATATGAACTTTAAAGTAGTTTTTTCCAATTCTGTGAAGAAAGTCATTGGTAGCTTGATGGGGATGATATTGAATCTATAAATTACCTTGGGCAGTATGGCCATTTTCACGATATTGATTCTTCTAACCCATGAGCATGGAATGTTCTTCCATTTGTTTGTATCCTCTTTTATTTCATTGAGCAGTGGTTTGTAGTTCTCCTTATAAAGGTCCTTCACATCCCCTGTAAGTTGGATTCTTAGGTATTTTATTCTCTTTGAAGCAATTGTGAATGGGAGTTCACTCATGATTTGGCTCTCTTTTGTCAGTTATTGGTGTATAAGAATGCCTGTGATTTTTGTACATTGATTTTGTATCCTCAGACTTTGCTGAAGTTGCTTATCAGCTTAAGGAGATGTTGGGCTGAGACAACGGGGTTTTCTAGATATACAATCTTGTCATCTGCAAAAAGGGAGAATTTGACTTCCTCTTTTCCTAATTGAATACCCTTTATTTCCTTCTCCTGCCTAATTGCCCTGACCAGAACTTCCAACACTATGTTGAATAGGAGTGGTGAGAGAGGGAATCCCTGTCTTGTGCCAGTTTTCAAAGGGAATGCTTCCGGTTTTTGCCCATTCAGTATGATATTGGCTGTGGGTTTGTCACAGATAGCTCTCATTATTTTGAGATACATCCCATCAATACCTAATTTATTGAGAGTTTTTAGCATGAAGGGTTGTTGAATTTTGTCAAAGGCCTTTTCTGCTTTCTATTGAGATAATCATGTGGTTTTTGTCTTTGGTTCCGTTTATATGCTGGATTACCTTTATTGATTTGTGTATATTGAACCAGCCTTGCATCCCAGGGATGAAGCCCACTTGATCATGGTGGATAAGCTTTTTGATGTGCTGCTGGATTTGATTTGCCAGTATTTTATTGAGGATTTTTGCATGAATGTTCATCAAGGATATTGGTCTAAAATTCTCTTTTTTGGTTGTCTCTGCCAGGCTTTGGTATCAGGATGATGCTGGCCTCATAAAATGAGTTAGGGAGGATTCTCTCTTTTTCTATTGATGGGAATAATTTCAGAAGGAATGGTACCAGCTCCTCCTTGTACCTCTGGTAGAATTCGGCTGTGAATCCATCTGGTCCTGGACTCTTTTTGGTTGGTAAGCTATCGATTATTGCCACAATTTCAGATCCTGTTATTGGTCTATTCAGAGATTCAACTTCTTCCTGGTTTAGTCTTGGGAGAGTGTATGTGTCGAGGAATTTATCCATTTCTTCTAGATTTTCTAGTTTATTTGCGTAGAGGTGTTTGTAGTATTCTCTGATGGTAGTTTGTATTTCTGTGGGATCGGTGGTGATAGCCCCTTTATTATTTATTGCGTCTATTTGATTCTTCTCTTTTCTTCTTTATTAGTCTTGCTAGCAGTCTATCAATTTTGTTGATCTTTTCAAAAAACCAGCTCCTGGATTCATTAATTTTTTGAAGGGTTTTTTGTGTTTCTATTTCCTTCAGTTCTGCTCTGATTTTAGTTATTTCTTGCCTTCTGCTAGCTTTTGAATGTGTTTGTTCTTGCTTTTCTAGTTCTTTTAATTGTGACGTTAGAGTGTCAATTTTGGATCCTTCCTGCTTTCTCTTGTGGGCATTTAGTGCTATCAATTTCCCTCTACACACTGCTTTGAATGTGTCCCAGAGATTCTGGTATGTTGTGTCTTTGTTCTCATTGGTTTCAAAGAACATCTTTATTTCTGCCTTCATTTTGTTATGTACCAATGGAACAGAACAGAGCCCTCAGAAATAATGCTGCATATCTACAACTATCTGATCTTCGACAAACCTGACAAAAACAAGCAATGGGGAAAGGATTCCCTATTTAATAAATGGTGCTGGGAAAACTGGCTAGCCATATGTAGAAAGCTGAAACTGGATCCCTTCCTTACAACTTTAACAAAAATTAATTCGAGATGGATTAAAGACTTACATGTTAGACCTAAAACCATAAAAACCTTAGAAGAAAACCTAGGCAATACCATTCAGGTCATAGGCATGGGCAAGGACTTCATGTCTAAAACACCAAAAGCAATGGCAACAAAAGACAAAATTGACAAATGGAATCTAATTAAACTAAAGAGCTTCTGCACAGCAAAAAAACTACCATCAGAGTGAACAGGCAACCTGCAAAATGGGAGAAAATTTTCGCAACCTACTCATCTGACAAAGGGCTAATATCCAGAATCTACAATGAACTCACACAAATTTACAAGAAAAAAACAAACAACCCCATCAAAAAGTGGGCGAAGGATATGAACAGACACTTCTCAAAAGAAGACATTTATGCAGCCAAAAAACACATGAAAAAATGCTCATCATCACTGGCCATCAAAGAAATGCAAATCAAAACCACAATGAGATACCATCTCACACCAGTTAGAATGGCGATCATTAAAAAGTCAGGAAACAACAGGTGCCGGAGAGGATGTGGAGAAATAGGGACACTTTTACACTGTTGGTGTGACTGTAAACTAGTTCAACCATTGTGGAAGTCAGTGTGGTGATTCCTCAGGGATCTAGAACTAGAAATACCATTTGACCCAGCCATCCCATTACTGAGTATATCCCCAAAGGATTATAAATCATGCTGCCATAAAGACACATGCACACGTATGTTTATTGCGGCACTATTCACAATAGCAAAGACTTGGAACAAACCCAAATGTCCAACAACGATAGACTGGATTAAGAAAATGTGGCACATATACACCATGGAATACTATGCAGCCATAAAAAAGGATGAGTTCATGTCCTTTGTAGGGACATGGATGAAACTGGAAATCATCATTCTCAGCAAACTATTGCAAGGACAAAAAACCAAACACCGCATGTTCTCACTCATAGGTGGGAATTGAACAACGAGAACACATGGACACAGGAAAGGGAACATCACACTCTGGGGACTGTTGTGGGGTGGGGGGAGGGGGGAGGGATAGCATTTGGAGATATACCTAATGCTAAATGACGAGTTAATGGGTGCAGCACACCAACATGGCACATGTACACATATGTAACAAACCTGCACATTGTGCACATGTACCCTAAAACTTAAAGTATAATTTTAAAATAAGCCTTGTTTTATTTAGAAAATCACAGTCAAATTTTGTGCTGAAGGATGAATAGCATTTCCAGAAGTAATGTTTTCAACTTGCAATTTCTTTTCATATGATTTTGGAGGGAAAAAAATATACATAAATAAGAAACCACACAAAGATCATCTCAGACAATGAGAGGCAAAATATAGGACATTCCTCAGTTTGTTGGATGAGCCTGGGAATGAAAAGAAATAAAGCCAATGACTACCTACTATTGATGATAATCTAATAAAAGGGCAAAAGGAAACATATTTGGGAACTTGGGCCCTGGAAAGAAAAACACGAAAATAAAGCCAGAAAAATATTGGGAAAATAATTTATATTAATAATCCACATATTTATGGGACATTGAACCTAATGATTATATCTCAAATATAATCAGAATCCACAGGGAGTAAAAAGAGGCCTCTGAATTCAAAATACATGAAAAAGTCCATTTGGTATAGTTTTCACCTTCTATTTGAGTGTGAGGGTCTTACATCCTCACTCAAAGCTTATTTAAGCATCTTATAAACAATGTTAACAAGTTTTCTATCAAGTTTTCTCTAACTTGGAGGTTAGCATTTTCCATTGAATATGGTAATGTATAATAAATTGAACAGCCTACTTTACCTCACTTATTGTAACAGACCAAGAACAGAAAAAATGCTTAATTAATATAGAGATATACATAGATTAATAGATATATGCATATATGGTTATATATATACAGAGTGTTGAACCTGAGATTCTATATCACTTGCATGTTCTGAAAGGGTATCACTGAGAATTAAATAATCTAATATTTTAAAGAGTTTGGAATACTGTGTGGTTTGTTATTGTTCTTGTTTTCATTACTGTTCTTATCACCTGGTAATGAAGAGTTCAACTTCGGTCATTGTGTGGCTGGGCTTACTTTCAGGTTCCATGATTTGCTAAATGTCTGACCTTGGGCAAGTTGCTTAACACCTTAATTCCCAGTTCCCTCCTCTGTAAAATTATAGTCTTCACTTCATTGTTTGACAAAGTTTAAGAGTCATAATGAAAAGTTCTTAGCCCTGTGCCTGTGCCTGGAATTTAAGCAGTATCCAATAAAAGTTGCTGTTCTTGTTGGATCTGTGGTTCTGACGAAGGTATTATAATCCCATTTTACAAATGAGAAGACCAAGGTGAAAGATGTTAGATAACTTGCCCAAATTCATACAGGTATTAACTAAATTAATTTGGTCAAGTGCAGGTCTGTCGGAGGACAGGATTCATGCTTTTTTCACTCTATCAGGCTGCCTTTCATTCATCTTGACTGAATTTTGAAGATGAGAATTCAGCAATCACAGTTCTTAAAGTGTAGAATGCAATCAGTAAATATTTATGGATTGGTCTTAATAGTAGGGCAATACTTAAAAGTCAGCAAGGTATGATTTCCAAAACCCCAAGAAATATCTTTTTCCATAGATGGAATCAAAATTCACCCTTCACTAGTACATTAGTGACTGCCACTCTACAACTGATTATTTCCTTTGTTTCTGTAAAGATATAAGTACCGTATAAAGGATAATTTGTTCTTTAGTGTGTAATGACATTATCTTTCTTGGTTTTTGTTTTGCTTGTCACTGTTGTTATTATTATTGTTTTCCGAAAGCAGATTTTGAGTAGGACGCGTAGGACCAAATAATGAGTACACAATGGAAAGGAGTAATGAATTGCACCTAAAGGCTTTAATATATTCTATAAAACACATAACCTAGTTCCTAATTATTTCCAAAAACCTTCTCATACCACTCACCTCCTCTCATTCGTACCTGGTAGAATATATTACTGTTCCTAGTTAGTCTCTGCTCTCCCTTTAAGAGAACTATTACATATCTGCCCATTGCTATGTGACTTGTAGTGCCCCCTAGGAGAGCAGGATACTTCCCTGCTCTACTCATGACGACCATGGCCACATGCTTGATTAACCAATGGAATATGAGCCAAAGAGCTTCAGCTATTGTGTGTGGTTCAGCTACTTCTTTCTTTTTCTTCTATCACAAGAATGGCATTTTCATTTAGGAACTGCTCTTCCTGGCTTAGTCCTGAAATGGAGACTTGGGGAGAAGCAGCACAACCCAACAGCACATCACCGGCAACAAGAGTGAGATGTGGGCCTTTATTGTAATAATCTACTGACATGGTGGGGCTGTTACTGAACCACAACAGTGAAAGCTGACTAATTCAATATTCCATTCACACTAAGCTATTTTTAATTCCCCAATTGTGTCACACTCCTCCTCAGTTCTAAGCATTTATACTTCTATTTCCTTTAGCTTAGATCATACTCATTCTCCAGTTTTGATTATGTAACTCTTATTCAGCCCTTATGCCTCAGCTTGTACACCATCCTAATCCCCCCATACTGTGTTAAGTGCCCTCCTATATATATGCTCCCATAGCAACCAGACCTTTCCTATCATAACACATACCATGTTGAATTGCAAATACCTGTTTGTTGGCCTGCATCCTTCCTGAGGCTGCTAGCGTCATAAGAGAAGGGACAGCATCTGTTTTGCCTCTATTGTTCCATCACTGCCAAGTCTAGTGCCTGGTTTATAATGAACTCACAGCACAATTTACTGAAAAGTAAATGGATGAACAAACATGTGAAAGAATGAGGGGCTGTATGGTTAAAAGGTTAAACATATTGTCTTTAAACTCCCTGGACTGGAATCCTGGCTATTTTGCCTCCTAGCAGGACTAGCTACATATTTGTGGAGCTCAAAACAAAATGAAAATGTGAAACTCTTGTTCAAAAATAATTAATGGTTTCAATATAAGGACAGCAAGATCATTAAACCAAGTATGACACCCTTCTAAACATGGGATCCTGTGTAGCTGCTTAGGTCAAAATGCTCATGAAGCCAACCCTGATTCCTAGCTGTATAAATTTGAACAAGTGAGCTAACCTTTTTGTGGTTCTGTTTTCCTATGTGTAAAATGTGATTAAAATAGAATTGAAGTTAATGTATATTCAGTAGTCTCTCCTTATCCAAATGGGATATGTTCCAAGACCCCCAGTGGATGCCTGAAACTGAGGATAGTACTGAACTTTATAGATACTATATACACATCCTTTTGTTTTTTTCCTCACAATTTCATAGAGAGAAGATTCATTCTTACCATAGATCTTAGTAATCTCAATATATGATTGTTTTCCTTCCCTTATTAAATCAAGAACTTTCAATTTTTCACTTAAAGGAAGCACTTTAGAGCTTCTCCTTGGCATATCTGAACTGTAAGCATCACTGATCTTGAGCTTTGGGGCCATTATTAAGTAAAATCAGGGTTGCTTGGCACCAGCACTGCAATACCATTACAGTTGATCTGATGACGAACACAACGATTAAGTGATGAACAAACGGGGAGCCTAGACAGTGTGGATATCCCGGACCAGGAAGAATTCACATCCCAGGAGAGATGAAGCAGGACACTTGAGAATTCATCACACTACTCATGATGACAGGCAATTTAAATCTTATGAATTTTTATTTCTAGAATTTTCCATTTATTATTTTCAGACTTTGGTTGACCAACGGTAACTGAAAATGCAGGATGTAAAGCCATGAATAATGCAGGACAAGTGTAAAGCCTTCATAATAATGAATCCTACATATGTACTGTTATTACAGATGGGAGAAACTATGGATGTCAAGGGCAAATTTTTATTTTTCCAAATTTTGCTTCAGGTTTCCTAAAGGCTACAAGACCATCTGGGCCCACCAATCTAGATCAATGTTTCTGAACTGTGGGTGATTTTGCCTCCCAAGGGACATCTGACAGTGTCTGGAGACATCTTTGGTAGTCACAACTGGGGGCATTACTGGCATCTAGTGGATGCTGCTAATATTCTACAGTGCACAGGACAACCCCCACAGCCAAGAATTATTGGTTCAAAAATATCAGTGGCACCAAGGCTGAGAAACCCTTATCTAGATTGATTTCTGGGCTTCCAAGGACAAATCACTGAGTTTTTTAGACTCTCAGTTTCTCTATCTATAAAATATGGCCAATAACAACTGTGCCTACTCACTTTGCAAAGACATTGTAGAGATAAATTTAGAGGGAAAAAGCCTAGCTCTCAGAGGGGAAAGGGTACTATTACAGCCTGAGGTGAAATTATCAAGCTGTGCCGACACTTTCACTCTCAGGAAGCCAAATGTTCTACTTGGAAATGATAATTTCCCTCCACTAAATGAGCATTTTACTTCCCAGAGGGAGTAATTTTATTCACCTTTTGCCATCATTGGATTGGGCCCATTACAGCTGTTGTTCTTCCCTTATTTGAAATTTCATAACACACATAACAACAGAGCCTCTCCCGGTGGAATGGGCAGCCATGCAGCAACAAGCCACACACATGTGCCCACATGTAAACAATCTGCTAACCCAACCAGCTTGGGTATTTATTATGTAAGCATCATCCTCATATCCAAATCTGTTTCAATGAGACTATTCAGTACAGAAGAAAAAATAATGTTCCTATGAGCCATTGTTCACATCAGCCACTCTTCCAAATTCCAATATGAGTTACCAGATAAATAGTAAAGCACCATTTTGACTTTCTGTTTATAAAGTGAATGCTTTAGAGACTGATTGGCATGGCAAGAGGTAAGGGGGAGGCGAAGGAACAAGGAAAAGTTCAGACAGGGAAAATAAAGGAGAAATCCTAGGAAACCACAAATGCACTCAGCTGATATTCTCAAATGCCTTAAATGTGTAATTAATCAATAGTTTGTGCATGAAGACTGCACCCCTTGCATGAAATCAGAATGGAACCACATTATAGCAATTAGAAGGAGCTAATGAGCCCCCAGATGTTCAGATCAATTGCTTTCTAACGAAATCTGTGTTCACAAAATAATCCCAGGACAGAAAGTACTAGCTGGGGAAAGATTTACCTAACATGAGTATTGCATCACAGTCTTGCTTTGTTCTCCCCTTTTGTCTGACAGCTGAGGAGCAGAGCTGCCACAGGCTTGCTGTGCAGGGCGTTGAAGGTGAAAGCTGAGAGGGAGACGAGCTGCTTGCTGTGAAGAGAACTACAGAGCATGAATCAACTTATCAAGTTCTATCAGTGCCTGCATGGGGGAACTCATGAGTATGAAAACATCTTTTTATGGCTTTCTCTGTGACCAGTAGAGAAGTAGTGAGCAGACAATAGTAGTAGGGATGACAGCAAGCACTATGGAAGGTACTGGGTGCCTTGGGGTCAGAATGAAGGCCTGAGCCTTCCACCCTCCAGTGTTGGCACTGCCTCTGTTTGTATGTTACCAGGACAGAGCCCTGGGGTGCAACAGAAGTAGAAGGTCTGTAAGGACCAACACCTCAGCTCTAATTTTCATCACTTTTAGCTATTTTAGTCACTGTACATCTGACTTTCAATTTCCTCCTCTGTAAAATGAGGATAATTATCCTTATATGACAGCAGCAGTCCCCAGTCTTTTTGGCATCAGGGACCAGTTTTGTGGAAGATAATTTTTCCATGGGCCAGTTGTGGGAAGGCAGTTTTAGGATGAAATTGTTCCACCTCAGGTCATCAGGCATTAGTTAGATTCTCATAAGTAGCACGCAACCTAGATCCCTCGCAAGCGTAGCTCACAATACGATTTGGGCTCCTATGAGAATCTAATGCTGCCACTGATCTGACAGGAGGCAGAGCTCAGGCCATAATCTCTGCTCACTCACCTGCTCGCTGCCTGCTGTGCAGCCCAGTTCCCCACAAGCCACAGACTAGTTCTAGTTCATGGCTTGGGGGTTGGGAACTTCCGTATAACAGAAGAATAAAAAAGAAAAGAAAAGTTCGTGAATAGAAAAACTTATAACACAACATATAGTTGTCACTCCGTGCTTATTCGCTTTAGGAAAACATTTTTCCCTACTTAGATCGCCAATCTTCCTATGAAACCTCATTTAAAATTTACATCTTCCCCAAAATTGGCCTTGACTGGTTGTGCCACATCCACAGATCTCTTTTATGTCACATTCCTTGACCTTATAGGCACTCAGTTTTAGCTACTGCCCTTCACTCTTGGTCAACTATCTGTCTGTGAGCGCCCTGCAGTTCCATCATCTCCATGTGTTCCATCTACACCAAAGCAATGCTGACCGTCCTTGCTTGTGACTGGCCTTTACACACCTTAAAATTGTAAACAGGGGGACATGAGTGAATATTGTCAATTGCGTAAACTTTTGCATGACTGAATTACTTGGCTTGGTTCTGGAAAAAAAAAAAAAGACTCAAGTGGTTCCTTCTCATCACATGCCTCTGTAATGTGATCTGGTAGAAATCTAGAGCCTGAGGCCATGTTGGAGTCAGGTCAGAGTGAGGAGAAAGTGAAAAAATTGGAGGGATTCACTCAATTTAGCCTCCCCTCCCCATCTATGTGCAGACATGTTTATGTTCCTAGTCCTTTTCTCTTCTTGTTGTAAATTAATGTCTTAAAACTCCATAGTGACTTTAAGGTACATTACAATGACCACTGATTCAATTACAGTAGAGTCACTAATTAATGGTACTTTATTTACCATAAGCTTAATTTTTGTGCACTTGATATGCAAAATCACATAAATAAATATATAATCCAAAATAATGGGAACATTTGTTATTTTGCCAAACGAGTAAGACTGTACTGCTCCTGTCAAAGTAAGCTAACTACCACATGGCATTCAAAACCTATATGGCTGAACAACATGATATTCAGTCCCTGATTTGTTAGTGTGGCCTTTTTTAACACTAATAAGGACCAGTAAAGAAGGTCTTTCTCAATCTTGCTTTTCATATCTTTTATTTCATATCTTCAGTAATTAGAGTCACTTTTCTTATTTGCTGTAGGAATAATACTTAAACATTCCACCCAACAGTGATCATACCAACAACTCTCAGATGCTGACAACAGAATGTCATTGCTTTTGATAACCGATTATATTCTGTTATTGAACCATAATTTTAAAAAAATGTAAAATAAAAGCAAAAGAAAACAAATTCTCAATTTTACATGCAGGTTATGATCAGCTGTTTTGTTGGAGTCTCACTTTGGATCCTCCCTACGTCTTCCTTCTGTGTTCAGACGCAGAAGTGGATAGAAATGCACCAATAAGCAGCTGCATAATTAGCAGCAATTAACCCGGAGTGAGATTCAACAAAGGCAGCAGAATACTCAATTTTCCCTCTATTCCCAATTATTCAGTCACAATTCTAACTCTATAATTCCAAGAGAGGCTAAAACAGGAACTACCATCAGAACTGACATAAGAGAACAATAATGGAGCAAACATCGATTTGATTTTTGACTTAGGCCGGTTGTTATTTTGAAAATGCTTCATCCACTGCTACTTAAAGTGATGCTTCAGTGACTTTCCTACATCAGTTATCTAATGACAGGATCAAAAGTCAAAGATTGCAGGGTTAGAAGGAAGAGTTTGCTTGTTTGTTTAATTTGTCAACTCCATCATATTGATCATAAATGACCATGTCTTCTGTTACCAATGCTAAGAAATAGACAATCAGTGCCAGGCAGGTCCTGTTGCTATCAGGCAGCACTTAGGGTTCACCTAGCTCCCTAAGAGATAACAGCAGTCTTATGTTGTCCAGCTGCCCCTCCCAGCTTCTTACTCTCACACTCACCATCACAAGAGAGTGCTAGAAAAGCCTGCAGTCCAATCAGCACAGTCCAAGCCAGTTAGCCAGATGGTGAGTTTTGCTGCAGGGATAGCTAATGAACTCATGTGATAGTGAGATCATCCTCCAGCCTCTCAGGAGAGGAGACGGTGCTATTGAATTAGCTTTGCCAATGATCCTCTTTCAGCTTAATCAACATTTACAGAAGGAGGAATTAGATTGTACAGTCTGTAAATGCAGCTAGCCACCTTCCATAGTGAGACATTGCTGCTTCTGATCACCATGGAGAATGGACTTTATTTGCACAGCCAGGTCAGGTCTGAGTGCATCAATGATCATGGTTGATTTTAAACTCTTAGCATGTTTGTTTTGAGAAAGGAAAACAGGTCAGAACCCTAAAATTTAAAACATAAAATCGCTTCTGAAGTGCAGGCTCAGATTAAACAGCCTCAAGAAAAATATTGTAGTTTCCCGGTTAACCTTGAAATTCTTTGTTTTTTAAATCTGTGGGATATTAAAATTTGTTAAATCTGTTGAGTTTGCTCCTCTTCTAAGCAAAGAACATATCCTTTTCAAAGTCTGAGATTGTTTAGCTCAGTTGGTTGGAACACCGTATTTAAAAAGACTTTATGGAGCAACTGTGTTTGTTCTATTCCATGGCCATGAGTTTCATACATGTAGTCTGGGAAATGTACATCCTGGTCATAAGGGGTCTGAATGAAACAGCTCAAACCTGAAGTTTCCTCTGGGAGAGAAAACAAAAAAAAGAGACAATGGCAAGTAACTGCTCTGCCACAGGCATCCACTTTGTATGTTGTATCGAATGCTGCATTTTTACCACACTAAATGGATAAGACCATATCAATTTGAGGACTCCAAAAGTTAGATTTTAAATTTTATGAAGTAAATTATGATTTTAAGTATAAATACCTGCAGAAGTAAGCATTTAATAAAGGTATGTTGAGCAATTGAGTGAAAGAATTTATCAGCTCTGTCCAAAATCCTGAGCGAAATATAGAGGAGCATGCTTTATTTAAATGTATCTATCATATAAATATAGAAAAATTGAAGCATATGGAATTAAATCCAGATATCTAAAACTATTTTAAAGGTACTTAGTCTCAAAGAGAAGTATAATATCTTCTCTACACCTGGATTTCTCTCCAAATAAAACAGGGTAATCAACTTTTGTTATCAGACATTTTAAATCTGAAGAAAAATTACATTCTTATTCCCTTTTTTCCACTAGCTCAGCTCCTGGGAAGCAGGAAAGGCAGCATCCTCAGATTATCTGTGGCTCCAGCAAGCATCATTCAGAGCATCATCTCCAGCGCTGTCTTTCCTTCAGCTCTGGCCTACCCTGTTCTCCTACACCTTGGTTAAATGAATGGAGGCAAAGGAACACTAATCTTTGGGCATAAGTTGAAAAACTTACAGAAGTCACTGAAATGAGGATTTCAAAACTTCTAAATCCCAGCAAGCGTGAATTGTATTAAATAACAATCAAAAGCCATCTTACCAAAATGGGAGAGACTTCATTCCTGTAAAATTTGGAGTACTTGAGTCCATCCCAATCTCTGCAGTATATGATTATAAATATTAGTATAATATAAGAAAGCCAACTATGTAAATAGGAAACTAACAAAGAATTCAAAACTAAGAGTAAAACATAGCTGCTCACATCTTAGATAAAAAGTTATCAAAAAATTATAATTAAATCATTAAAATCAAGTAAGAATTATTTTTCTCATGTTAGCATTTTTCTTAAATCAAAAGAAAAAATTCTCAGAAATATGTTACCTTCTACAACATCTAAATTAGTAAAAATTACAAAATAGTGATTAGTTTAAATTATATGGTTAGGGCCAAATTGTTCACTTCAGGCTTTTATTTCAGATAAAATATATGTACTATACCATTTGACGCATTGTATTAAATAGAAATATTTCTGATACTTTATATATATTCACTACTTAGTCATATTTACTCATTACCTTTCATTATAACTGAAGGTAAATGGAAGAGAGAAGTGTAGTCTCTCACTATCGTCACCTTTGTTATTATAGGTATCATTAATTATCATCATATCACAAAGAATCAATATTTATTGAGAATTTTCTAAGTGCCAAAAATTATGCTTATAAAATTACTATAAATTAGGAATTCTTACTGTAACTGACCAAAGTCATAGAGCTTTCTAGTATAATTGGAATTTAATTCAAATCTACCTTACTCCAAAGTTCATACTTTTGCTAATAAATAAAACATATAACATACTTTGGAATGCAAAATTCATCTTTGTAAAGTCACTTATTTGGAGAAAAATATATTAGTTTTATAAAATAGTAATACAATAAAACTATTCAATGAGAATATACAGACAGTCCCCAGCTTATGATGGTTTAACTTAGTGATTTTTCAGCTTTACAATGATGTGAAAGTGATACATGCTCAGTAGAAACCATACTTTGAGCATTCATACAGCCATTCAGTTTTTCACTTTCACTGCAGTAGTCAATAAATTACATGTGATATACAACACCTTATTGTAAAATAGACTTGTGTTAGGATTTCTCCATAAAAGTTAATAATATCAGGATAGTTTTTGCAAGTGATCCCTGTACTTAAAGATACATAAAATAACATATTTGGATCTCCTAGGGGTCAGTGGTAGACCTGCTAAGTTACTACTTTTCTTGGCTAGCCCAACCCTGGATTTGCCACGTAGGGGAAGGAAAGAAAAAAGGAAAAGAAAAGGAAAGGAAAGCAAAGCAAAGAAAAGAAAAGAAAGAGAGAGAGAGAGAAAGGAAGAAAAGAAAGAAAGAAAGAAAGAGAAAGAAAGAAAGAAAAGAGAGGAAGAGAGGGAGGGAGGGAGGAAGGAAGGGAGAAGGAGAGAAAGAGAGAAAGGAAAGAAGAAAGAAGAGAGAAAGAAAAGCAGACAGAAAGAGAGAAATAAAGAAAGAAAGAAAAGAAAAGAAAAAGTATAAAGATCTTAGAAACCAAGGATCCTGTGATGATAAAAGATTGTTGTGACGTGGTGTGGAGAGGAAAGTAAAGTCTAGGGCAGATGGGGGCTGGATGCCACAGATGAGAGATACAATGGAAGAACAACAAACTGAACAATCTAAGCTGGGACCAAAGTAAATATAAGTGTAACGCAAATATGAAAAATGTAAAATAAGAATAAACATAATTACAAGCTTTACGGAAGAATAAGGTTAACCTGAAACAGCACAAAGCAGTTATAAGAATAAAACAAAGTGGAATTACACTTAGGAAAAATTTACCTGTGAGGCAAGGAGAAAATGGCATGAAGTAATCATGATTAGATGGTAGACCTAAATATACTCTGTTATATAGATTTGATTTTGACATAATATATATAACCATGAAGAAACTAAATTTAAAAAAGCAATTCAAATGTTTAAAGCAAAATTAAATGAATGTAAATGTATATCCAGTTTGTAGCATAATCACACTGAGAAGAACCCTTTCTAATGACTCTAATACAAAGAAATTTGATTATACATCTTTGGGGCAACATATCATAAGGACAAAAAACCTGAAAATAAATTAATTAAATAAACTGTTTTTAGTAATCATACTGTAAGTGGTAATATTGTTATTCAATATATGACTATTACAAAAGTATTTCAGAATAAAGAAGATCAGAAATTGTATGAGTCTAGAGATACTGGCATTTGGAGCAAAGGAAAGGAGAAATTGATATAAATGTATTTCCTTTAAATTTATGTTAAAATCTGTAGTCCTGAATTTGAGTTGGAAACATGAAAATGAATTCATAAAATATTTGATACTGAAATAGAATGTATCTTCTAGCTATTATTAATACAAAACCAGTAGCAAGACACTCCCCTAGTGCCCATCTTGTGGTCTCTAAATACCAGTTTTCACTAAAAGAAACTGCAGCCTCTTAAAGGAATGTGTAATTTGAGGTCTAGACTATGAAATGTATAAAAAGAAACTGAAAAATTCTGTCTTATTAATCACCAAACAAGAAAGTTACCAAAAACTTCTGAGAGTGAATCAAAAGCACTTAGGAGTAAACTAAAGAGGCTCCTACTGGCCAAAGATGGAGCAAAATGAACATCAAGAAGAATAATGATTACAATGGACTTAAAGATATCATATTTATATAAATCCATTTGTATGCAACGATACTTAGAACAAAGAACAGCAAAATTAAAACAACCTCATTGGTCACCTTTGGAGGATGCCAGGTATTGAAATTATTACTTAGGAAACTAGTAAACAAACGGAAAGAATCAAGCAACTATCTTTCCTTTGCTATATGAATTAACTTTAGATTAAGCAAGGAGTTGGTGAAAGTTTCTCTTCATAAACTGTGTTGGTTTCCTAAGGTTGCTGTAAAAACTATGACAAACTGGGGGGTACCTTAAAACAACAGAAACTTATTTTCTCAAAGTTCTGAAAGCCAGAGCCCAAAATCAAAGTGTTAGTCATACCCCCTCCAGAGCCTCCAGAGGAGGATTCTTGTCTCTTCCAGCTTCTGGTGGCTGCAGGACTTCCTTGGCATGTAGCAGTAGAACTTCAGGCTCTCCCTCCCTCTGTCTTCACATGGCCATCTTTCTCTTGTTTCTGTTTGTGCCCAAATTTCTTCTCTCTTACAAGAATAATAGTCATATCAGATAAACTCCCCCCTCCCATGAATTTATCCTAACTTGATTACATCTGGAAATGCAGATGGGAATAGCAGAAAGGCTGTTTCCAGACAAGGTCACATTCACAAGTATGTGGGCTAGAACTTCAACATATCTTTTGGAAGACACATAACATAGAGAATTCCAGCTATTAATGAGAATGAATAGAATAAAATATCATTTTTCAACTCCTTGTAAAATAATGAACCTATGCAAGGATGATCAATGACTAATAACATCAAAAAAGCAGCTATTTTGGACCCTCTGAGAAAAGTATACAATAACCATCTATTGAGAAGTTTTATCAAAAATTCTACCATAAGTCTGTTCAAGCCTCTAGCACTTAACTACTAATTTACAGCAAATACAGCCATCATAGGAACAATTGTAAAGAACACCATAGGGATGCAATCAACAACAAAATTCAGACTGCAGGAAACTATAAAAAACAAATAACTTATTTCTCCACTAAATACATTAAAAGGGAGACAGAGAGAGAGAGAATGAGAGAGAGGCAGATCTACAGATTTAAATAGATCTAAAAGAAAACTCAAGAAATTACAATATACGCTCCATGTTTTATTTCAAAACTGATTTCACCAAATAAACTGTAAAAAATCATTTTAAAGATGATAAGATGTAAATATTAGTTTTAAGTACTGATTGAATAGTACATAATGTTAAGGAATTAGCACTAATTTTCAGAAAACACTGGTATTATTATTATGCTTAGAAATAAAAAGAATTTAGCCTCTAGAGACACTTGCTGAAATACTTATAGATGAAGTGTTACAAGGTTTCACTTTGCTTCAAAATAATTTAAAGGAGGGGAGAAAACAAGGTTGAAAGTAAAACAAAATTGGCCATGAATTGTTAAATGTTTAAACCAGTAATGGATACATGACACTTCATTTTCTTATTCTTTAACATTTTTATGTTTCAAATTTCTGCAAAATAAAATGTTTTATATATATATAAAACAAATAAACTATAAATTTAATAATGAAGTAAAAACCTAAATGTTCACATCAGAGAACAAATTAATGGCTGGAATATGAGATAGAGGATTCTTCAGAAGACACTGGGAAGAAATGAAGAGATAAATAGACCGGGCATAGGGGCTCATGCCTGTAATCCCAGCACTTTGGAAGACCAAGGCGGTGGATCAGTTGCCCTGCCAACACAGCGAAACTCCATGTTGTGGTGGTGCATGCCTGTAATCCTAGCCACTCAGGAGGCTGAGGCATGAGAATCACTAGAGCCCAGGAGGTGAAGGTTGCAGTGAGCCAAAATTGCACCACTGCACTCCCGCCTGGGCAACAGAGGAAAACTCTGTCTAAAAAGAAAAACAAAAAAAGAAAAAAGAAAGAAATGAAGAGATAAATATATTGAAGATAGATATGAAAAGAGTTTCAACATTTATGTCATATGAGTCCCAGGAAAAAAGAAAAAAAATTCCTGAAAGGCAGAATATATTTGGATACATAATAACCAAGAATTAGAGAAAGACATGAAACATTAAAAGGAATCATAGAATTTTCTTTTAGGAGAGATTTTTCTAAAAATGTAACCAACCACAACAAAAACATCCATACCTGGACAGAATGTAACAGTACCAAAATGAAAGAAAAACTTTAAAAGTGTTTGGAGAGAAAAAGATCACCCCTAAAAGGTAATTATTGGATCATTATATTCTTCATCAGTAACATTAGATATAAGACAAGAGTTTGGTAACATTTTAAAGTTTTGAAAGAAAATGAATTTCTATATAATATTTTATATTCCAGTTAAACTATTATTTAAATATTTGTCTTTATAAGTGTGAGTTTTCTAGAAAACAGAATCATACGATATGAAGTTTTTAGTGACTTTTTTCACTTAGCACATTTTCAAACTCCATCTATGGTTTGGTGAAAGTTCAGTACTTTATCCCTTGTAATGGCCAAATACTATTCCAGTATATGAACATACCACATTTTGTTTGTATATTCATTGGCTGATGAAGATTTGAGTTGTCTCCACATTTTTGTTACCATGAATAATGCTGTTATGGACATTAATTTTCAAGTTTTTGTGTGAACATGTTTTCATTTTGTTTGGATATATACCACAGAGTACAACTGCTGGGTGAAATAACAACTCTGTTCAATTTTTGAGAAATTAAGAAATGGTTTTCCAAAGTAGCTACACCATTTTACATTCCCACCAGAGAGTTTGAAAGTTCCAATTCTTTCACATCCCAACACGCTTTATTATTGTGTCCTTTTGATTAGAGGCATCCTAGTGGGTTTAAGTGGTATTTCACTATGTTTTTTTCTTCATTTCCCTGATGGCTAATGATATTGAGCATCTTTTATGTAATTATCGACCATTTGTGTATCTTCTTTGGAGAAATTTCTATTCAGAAGTTTTCTCCACTTTTTGTGTCATTTGTCTTTTTGTTATTGAGTTTTATAAGACTTAAAAAAAGCAAGTACTTAGAGACCTACAAAGAGTCTTAGACTCCCACACAATAATAGTGGGAGACTTTAACACCCCACTGTCAATATGTGACAAATCAACAAGACAGAAAATTAACATGGATATTCAGGACTTGAACTCAGCTCTGGACCAAGTGGACCTAATAGATATCTACAGAACTCTTTACCCTAAAATAGCAGCATATGCATTCTCAGCACCACATCGTACTTATTCTAAAACTGACCACCTAATTGAAAGTAAAACACTCCTCAGCAAATGCAAAAGAACAGAAATCATAACAAACAGTCTCTCAGGCCACAGTGTAATCAAAGTAGAAATCAGGATGAGAATCTCACTCAAAACCGCACAACTACATGGAAACTGAATAACCTGCTCCTGAATGACTACTGGGTAAATAATGACATTAAGACAAAAATAAATAAGTTCTTTAAAACCAATGAGAAAAAAGAGACAATGTAACAGAATCTCTGGGACACTACTACAGCAGTGTTGAGAGGAAAATTTATAGCAATAATGCCCACATAAGAAAGTGGGAAAGATCTAAAATCAAAACCCTAACATCACAAAAGAACTAGAGAAGCAAAAGCAAACAAATTCAACAGCTAGCAGAAGACAAGAAATAACTAAGATCAGAGCAGAATTGAAGGAGATAGAGACACAAAAAACCCTTCAAAAAAAGGAATGAATCCAGGAGGTGTTTTTTTTTGAAAAGATTAACAAAATACACAGAACGCCAGCCTGACTATTAAAGAAAAGAAAGAAGAATCAAATAGACACAATAAAAAATGATAAAGGGGATATCACCACTGATTCTGCAGAAATACAAACTACTATCAGAGAATACTATAAACATCTCTATGCAAATAAACTAGAAAATTTAGAAAAAAATTGATAAATTCCTGGATACATACACCCTCCCAAGACTAAACCAGGAAGAAGTTGAATCCCTGAATAGACCAATAACAAGTTCTGAAATTGAGGCAGTAATTAATGGCCTACCGACCAAAAAAAGCCCAGGACCAGTTGGATTCACAGCCGAATTCTACCAGAGGTACAAAGAATAGCTGGTACCATTCCTTCTAAAACTATTCCAAACAATAGAAAAAGAGGGAATCCTCCCTCACTCATTTTATGAGGCTAGCATCATCCTGATACCAAAGCCTGGTAAAGACACAACAAAAAAACCAGAATTTTAGGACAATATCCCTGATGAACATTGATGCAAAAATCCTCAATAAAATACTAGCAAACCGAATCCAGCATCATATCAAAAAGCTTATCCACCACGATCAAGTCAGCATCATCCCTGGGATGCAAGGCTGGTTCAACATACACAAATCAATAAACACAATCCATAACATAAACAGAACCAAAGACAAAAACCACGTGATTATCTCAATAGATGCAGAAAAGGCCTTCGATAAAATTCAACAGTGCTTCATGCTAAAAACTCTCAATAAACTAGGTATTGATCGAACGTATCTTAAAATAATAAGAGCTATTTATGACAAACCCACAGACAATATCATACTGAATAGGCAAAAATTGGAAGTATTCCCTTTGAAAACCAGCACAAGACAAGGATGTCCTCTCTCACTACTCCTATTGAACATGGTGTTGGAAGTTCTGAGTAGGGCAATCACGTAAGAGAAAGAAATAAAGGGTATTCAATTAGGAAGAGAGGAAGTCAAATTGTCTCTGTTTGCAGATGGTGTGATTGTATATTTAGAAAACCCCATCGTCTCAGCCCAAAATCTCCTTAAGCTGATAAGCAATTTCAGCAAAGTCTCAGGATACAAAATAAATGTGCAAAAATCACAAGCATTCCTATACACCAATAATAGACATACAGAGAGCCAAATCATGAGTGAACTCCCATTCACAATTACTACAAAGAGAATAAAATACCTAGGAATCCAACTTACAAGGGAAGTGAAGGACTTCTTCAAGGAGATCTACAAACCACTGCTTAATGAAGTAAAAGAGGACACAAACAAATGGAAGAACATTCCATGCTCATGGATAGGAAGAATCAATATCGTGAAAATGGCCAAACTGCCCAAGGTAATTTATAGATTCAATGCTATCCCCATCAAGCTACCACTGACTTTCTTCACAGAACTGGAAAAAACTACTTTGAAATTCATATGGAACCAAAAAAGAGCTGCATTGCCAAGACAATCCTAAGCAAAAAGAACAAAGCTGGAGGCATCATGCTACCTGACTTCAAACAATACTACAAGGCTACAGTAACTAAAACAAAGATATTGACCAGTGGAACAGAACAGAGGCCTCAGAAGCAACACCACACATCTACAACCATCTGATCTTTGACAAACCTGACAAAAACAAGCAATGGGGAAAGGATTTCCTATTTAATAAATGGTTTTGGGAAAACTGCCTAGCCATATACAGACAAATGAAACTGGACCCCTCCCTTACACCTTATACAAAAATTAACTCAGGAAGGATTAAAGATTTAAACGTAAGACCTAAAACCATAAAAACTCTAGAAGAAAACCTAGAAAATACCATTCAGGACATAGGCATGGGCAAAGACTTCATGACTAAAACACAAAAAGCAATGGCAACAAAAGCCAAAATTGACAAATGGGATCTAATTAAACTAAAGAGCTTCTGCACAGGCAGCAAAGAGGCAACCTACAGAATGGAAGAAAAATTTTGCAATATACCCATCTGACAAAGAGCTAATATCCAGAATCTACAAAGAAGTTAAACAAATCTAAAAGAAAAAAAACAAATAACCCCATCAAAAAGTGGGCTAAGGATATGAACAGACACTTCTCAAAAGAAGACACTTACGCGGACAACAAACATATGAAAAAAAGCTCATCATCACTGATCATTAGGGAAATCAAAACCACAATGAGATACCATCTCACACCAGTTAGAATGACGATCATTAAAAAGTCAGGAAACAACAGATGCTAGAGAGGATGTGGAGGAATAGGAACCCTTTTATACTGTTGGTGGGGGGTGTAAATTAGTTCGACCATTGTGGAAGACAGTGTGGTGATTCCTCAAGGATCTAGAACTAGAAATACCATTTGACTCAGCAATCCCATTACTGGGTATATACCCAAAGGATTTTAAATCATTCTACTATAAAGACACATACATGCACACGTATGTTTACTGCAGCACTATTCACAATAGCAAAGACTTGGAACCAACCCAAATGCCCACCAATGATAGACTGGATAAAGAAAATGTGGCACATATACACCATGGAATACTATTCAGCCATAAAAAAGAATGAGTTTATGTCCTTTGCCGGGACATGAATGAAGCTGGAAACCATCATTTTCAGCAAACTAACACAAGAATAGATAACCAAACACCAGACATTCTCACTCATAAGTGGGAGTTGAACGATGAGAACATATGGGCACAGGGAGGGGAACATCACACTCCAGGGCCTGTCAGGGGGTGGCGGGAAAAGGGAGGGATAGCATTAGGAGAAATACCTAATGTAGATGACGGGTTGATGAGTGCAGCAAACTGCCATGGCACGTGTATACCTATGTAACAAACCTGCATGTTCTGTACATGTATCCCAGAACTAAAAGTATAATTAAAAAAAGTTTAAAAAAAAAGGTGAGGTCTTGTTTCTGTGTTCTAAATTCTATTTCACTATTTGTCTATCCTTATGCTACTACCAACATTGTGTTGATTACTGCTACTCTGTAGTAAGTTTTGAAATTGACAAATGTGAATACTTCAACTTCATTCATATTTTTCAAGATCATTTTGTCTATCTGAGACTCTTGAGTTTTCAAATGAATTTTAAGGTCAGCTTATCGGTTTCTACAAAAAGAAGGTTGTCCAATCTGTTCCTCCTTCTTGGCAACTGTATCATATATCAGATTTTCATATACACATGAAATGTTAAGTTATAGCTCACTTGTAAATTTAAGAGAAGATGGAAATATTTGCAAGGTAATAATAGTTTGCTCAGGTTTGATAATTTTACCTTAAGGTCCCCATTTCTATAAAAACTTTATGACAATGTTTAAGTATGAATGTGATTTGGAGGACACAAAAAATTCAGGGTAAAATGAAGGACAATGATACCTGAAATTCCTGAGATAATATTGTCGAAAGAGTATTTCCAATTCATTTATTTCTTTATTCCAAAGTTTTTGTTAAGAAAAACTATGTATAAAATCCCTCAAGGTGTGATATCTTTAAAAAGTTCTTGAACTAGATAAAAGAGATATCTCATATTGGAACATCTAAGCCCTAACTCTACCACAGCAGGAGAAGATCTATTCTTGCATTTAGTAAGCATTTGAGTATATTCTGTGTGTCGTGATGGGGACACAAAGTGGTTCTCCCTGAGTCCACAGTCTATTGTGGAGACAATTATGATTCAGAATGGTAAGTGCCAGGATAGCAGCAGGCATAGATATCTTTAAAAACGCCAAGGAGAGCATCTAATGAAACCTGTCATTAATGGTTAAACTGCAGAAGGAAGAATAGTTAAAACTGTGAAGAAGTAAGAAAGGTGTTTCAGTTAGAAGAATTTTTTTTTAACTTTAAAGTTCAGGGATACAATGGTTTCTTACATAGGTAAACTGGTTTCATGGGGGTTTGATGTACACATTATTTTATCACCTGGATATTAAACCTAGTACTCTTTAGTTATTTTTCCTGATCCTCTCCCTCTTCCCACCCTCTACCCTTCAAAAGGCCTCAATGTGTGTTGTTCCTTTCTATGCATCCATGTGTTCTCATCATTTAGCTCATAGGTGAAAATATGTGGTATCTGGTTTTCTGTTCCTGTGTTAGTTTGCTAAGGATAATGGCCTCCAGCTCCATCCATGTCCCTGCAAAGGACTGGATCTCATTCTTCTTAATGGCTGCATAGTATTCCATCACGTATACATACCACAATTTCTTTATCTAGTCTATCATTGATGGGCATTTAGGTTGATTCCAGTCTTTGCTATTGTGAACCGAAAGAAGACATACATGTGGCCAAAAATCATGTGAAAAAAAGCTCACCATCACTGATCATTAGAGAAATGCAAATCACAATCACAATGAGGTACCATCTAACACTAGTCAGAATGGCTATTATGAAAAAGTCAAGATAATAGATGCTGCTGAGGTTGTGGAGAAAAAGGAATGGTTATACACTGTTGGTGGGAATGTAATTGAGTTTGACCATTGTGGAAGACAATGTGGTGATTCCTCAAAGACCTAAAGACAGAAATACCATTTGACCTAGCAATTCTACTACTGGGTATATACCCAAAGGAATATAAATCATTCTATTATAAAATCAGAAGAAAGTTTAAGTGCAAAGGTGTGGAAATGAGAGACAGCACGGAATATTCAGAGAAGAGAAAGTAGCTAGACCGAGAAGTGAGTGCGACATGTTCAACTTTATTATTATACAAACATCTATTTTCCGTTTAGAAGTTAGTATGGTTGAAAACAATTATTTTCACTGGAGATAATGCAACTGTAGAGCTGTTTAACTTCTAATGTGTACCTCAGACCCCTAACTCCCAAAGAAATAAAGACATAGCAAAGTGGGACCTGAGGCTGATAGGACACACACTAAGCACATCTGCCCTCCGCTCCAACTTTTCATACATCACTAAATTGTTCCTTGGAGTAATTTGAGAACCAGGAATTAAATAACAAAGCCCTAATTTGAGGGGATTTAGCTCTAAATCATACTAGAATTGTAGTAGCAAGATGGTAGAAAAAAGGAAGGAAACTATAAATGAATAGGGCCAACATAAAACGATAGACATGCATATAAGAATGGATTTCAGAGGAGGTCAAATTTAGATCCTCTGAATTGGATGGTAAACTTGAGTTCAACAGTAGCAGAAATCTATAATACAGATTTTCAAGAAATGGCAATATTCAGGCAGGTAATTCTTATGGGTATCTGGTTTAAGAATCTGAAGATAGTGATAATAAGACCCAGCCTCCATGGAAAAGGAAGAAATAGTGGCAAGGAATATCTACACAGTGTCAGAGCCCTAACCTAGAGGAATGTAGTTTCATCAGAAAAACTGAAAAGAAAATAAAGAAATCAATCCAGAAATGTAGTCATACGAATTGGGAAGACACAATGGGGTGTTTTAAAGCCTGAATCTCAGGGATCACAGGGACCTGGGATAAACTCCTAACATTATGATGCCAGGCTTAGGACAGCATAATGAATAAGAGTCCTTGCTTGTAGCTGGCCATGGGGTTCTGAAAGTACTGACTGCGGAGAGCTGACTCCAGAATTGGTATCAGTAAGTCTGCAGGACAACAATATCAGAGACTTCAAGGGCTAGGGAGGGCCAGGCTGGATAGCAAGGTAAAAACATATCAATCATATTCCAGAGAAATAATTGGCTATTCAGATATTTATTCTACCTGAATAACTATATAATATAAAGTTAAAATGTGCATAGTTAAGCCCCATTTGTTTCTAAATATTTATGGCAAAAGTTAACCAATAGCAAGATGGTACACTGAACTTTGACTGTTGGTCTAGACATTTTGGCACCATAGTAACATAACCACTGAGCACATGCTGCAGAACTGTAACTCTACCATACATATGTGTCACTCCCATATATTTTGCAAATGCCTCCCCCAAAGATGAAATACAGCCTATTTAGGAAGGAATAAATAGCCTTATCCTCTACAAATGGAAATTCACTTTCAATTATTTTAAAATGCCTTTGTTCTATAACATTTTAAGATGATAAAAACCACCCATCAGAAAAGTTCTTTTTGAATACTTCCACAGGCTGCTGTTTATTGAGTGAGAAAAGGGAAGCATAGGAGTACAACTACGTTCACTTCTAGAGAGAATTCTGAGGGCTTTGAGAATTTACTAAGTTAGTTACTTCATTGAAAATCAGGGAAACTATCTCTATCTTATCTTTGCAATAAAGAGGCTTATTAATATTATTAAAATAGGAATCATGGAAAACATTTGGGGAATGAGATAGGAAGACTACTATCTGCTTTCTTTTAAAAGGGGTTTTGATGAGAACATAAATACAGATTTAGAGAACTATTAAAACTCCAGCTACAAAGGAAATGAAAAACTTGAATTGCCTGTATTCTTGTCATCTCCACAGCTATCCATCTCATAACAGCCTTATTGCAACTAGACATGGGGTGATGAATGCAGAAATGTCAGACAAAAAGAAATGTGTAAAGATAAAAGGCTATAGGGTGGGGAAAAAAAACCCATACAACAAAGAAGTGACTGCATGTTGCTTTTGTTATCATTTTGTTTCCAAAAGCTGCCCAGGTGGCAGCTAAGCCAGAATTCCATAAAGATAGACGCAATCCACAAAAGGCCCCTGATGTTCCTGAAAAAAAAATTATAATATATAAAAAGATGGACAAACCTAACACTAAAGGTTTCTCTCTCTCTCTCTCTCTTTCTCTGCCTATCTGTCTCTCTCTTTCTCTCTCTCACTGTCTCTCATCTTTCTCTAAAGTTAAGGCTTAAACTCATATGAACATGTTTTATTTAAGGACCTCAAAGCATTGTACCCACAATTAATTATTCGACCATTTCCTATTATCAGTCGAAGACCAGAAGCCTTGAGAGTCAGGTTCAGCAGGAGCCTTCAAGTCCTATTATGCAGAAATAGAGGGTAAGTTACTGACTTGAGTGCCACAAGCATCAATAAGAGAGCCATTGTTGCTTCCCTCTGTTTTAACCATTCTCACTTCCCAAAAAATTGCTTATTGTAATCTGCCAGAGATAAGAAAACCACATCATACAGTGTCTTCTCTTTATTGAGTCGTTAATTGTACACCTCAGAGATGCATCATCTCTTTCTCTAAAGAATACATTTTAGTTAAACCAAATTACATATAGAATTACCTCACTGTTTTAAAAAAAAAAAAAAAAAAAAAAAAACCTCCTAAATACCATCATCAAGTTTTTTTAAGTACTCTGACTCTTCCAAATTCCCATTCAGTCATGGTACAAATATTTAGGTGGACTTTATTCTCTAACTTTACTCCTCTTTATTACACATAAAAATTACCTTATATAATAAAAATAAGAATATTCCATTATTTTCCCAAGTGGCACCATCGATACTATAAAAGAGAAGACTTTCTTAGGAAAAATGTATTCACCTGTGATAACGTTAGAAAGTCTTTCCCGAGAGCCCAAGTAACATTAGCTGAACTGACATTCACTAGTAGGGGGATGCATCTCTGCACAACAGAAAAAGAAGCACCTAGAGAACATACAGAACTGAAACAATGAGAAATGGAAAGGTAAAGAGAAGGAGGAAAAAACAGGCCAGTGATATCGGTGTGTGAATTATTAACTGTTACTCACTCCTATAAGCCTAACCCACAAAATAACTTCACCAAAGTCAATTAAGTTGTCTGCTCCAGGACACAAATTAAGACACTTGACTCAGGTCCCCTCACTCAAACAAAACCCTCAAGATACCAGAACCAGAAAGTATGTAGCGGATGGTGTAGGGGAATGAGATAGAATAAAAATGAAAGTAAGCTGAGATTGTTGTCTTATATTGATAGCAAAGGTCAGTACAACTAGGGGTCTTAATTAGTTAATGACAACAAGTAGATGAATAAAAATAAAATACATTCTTTCCAACCAAAGTGCCAAAAAAAATAAAATTTGAACAAAGAAAATTTTATCTCCAATCAAAAGTGAGAAAGGAAGAAAGAAGCATGGTATTTGTACAAAATAAAGTGTTAGTAATAAGTCTTGATTTACATTAATTACAACAAAAGAATTAAACTCAACGTTTATGAGACATAAACTCTTAAAATGAATTTTTCCCAAGTAAATCCAACAATGTGTTGCACTAGAGGCACCAAAAAAGATAAAGGCACAGAAAAACTACAGAAAATAAAGGGATTAAAAATATATATTAAGCAATATGTACTAGACATAATATAATTTAAGATGAAAAATCCCCTAAAGGATAAAGATGCAAATTTTACACTGGGCAAAAAATCCAACATACTAATAAAATATAATAATCATTAATATATACTCCCAATAATAAAATCTCATAATATATAAAGCAAAAACTACAATAATTACTAGAAAAAAATAACATTTAGTTTCAGTACAGATTGTAATGTATCCATCTAAAACTGGTAAATAAAACAATGAAAAAAGAACATAGAAGACAGGAATAATATTCTCAATAAATTTGAAATAATGGACATTTTGAAAAATGTATATCCAGGAAACAGAGAATATACATTATTTTTGAAACAAGAATATATTTAATAACCCATCATAAATTAGGTTAAAAAGGCAGTCTTGAATAAATTTCAAAGAATTATTTATTTTTGAACACGTCATATTTTCTGATAACAATATAAGAAAATAAAAATGAAGAGTAATAATATCCCATATAACTGAAAATAACCTTATGTCCAAAAATCAGTGGGTTGAATAGCAAATAGCTCAAATTATGAAATACAGTTACAAGATTATGAAAGCACTGCACATCATAATTTGAGAAACAAAGTGATGATATACGTAAAGTCTAATTTACAAATAGAAAAAAACAGGAAATAAGGATTACTAAAAAAATTAAGCATTCAACTCAAAAAATAAAAAATAAGCAAGAGAATATTTTTTAAACTAAGAAAGAAGGAGTAATAAAACCTAGAAATCAACAAAATAGAAAAAAAGGAAGAGAAAGGATTGACAAAACTACGCTATTTTAAAAGACTAATATGGCAATTCATGGGAAACATTCATCAGGCAAAAATAAAAAAATGAATAAATAAGCAAAATTCTGAATGAAAAAGAAACATATCACTGTTTACAGAGCAGATTTTTAAAAATTATAAATGAATCTTTTTAGTGACAACATGGGCCAATAAGAAATAGAAAACTGGAATAGATCAATAACCATTAAAAATCATAAGATTATAGAAGAAAACTCCTCTTCAAAAGAAGTAATCACCCAGATAAATTTTTCAGGCAGAGTTCACCAACCATTCAAAGAACACGTAATAACCTACAGCTTCTATGGTGCCCACCGGACTTATGCAATGTGACAATTATAATTGGAAAATTTTAAAATAAATATGGAAGAAAAAATCCTAAAAATAACTATGATAATCCTGGAAGAGAAGAGAAAATAATGAAGACTAATTCTATCAGCTATTAAGCTATTTTATAAGGCTACAGTAATTAAGATAGTACTGTAATAATAGAAAATGAAGCCAGATCAATGTATTCCACCTTATACCAATCTTTCTGACAAATATAATAATTAAGACAATAAGAAATATTGGAAAGGGTTATAGGTTTATGTATTAGTGAAGTGATTTTAGGGTACAAATTGATAGAACCTGGTAAAACTGAGTATATGCATAGCCTATGCTCTGTTCCACTTTTGGTTTTAAACTCTCAGAGAAACTTTCATACCTGAATACAAAGAGGAAAGTATAAACATGCTCATTCTAGTCTTGTTTGTAATAGCAAAAACTTGGAAGCATCTATAAATATCCATCTAGGTAAAAAGATAAATTAAATGCTATATGAGGTATTATTTAAGGCTAAAATTATATATATATATCAAATGTAGATAGGTCTTAGAAAAAGTTTTGTGAAGTCAAAAATAGAATGAGAGGCACATCAAAATATAACAGTATAGATACTTTAAGTAAATATAAAACATATATATAGTGTATACATCACAAATACAAAATATATAATATACATTATTTTACATTTTATAATGTGTATTTATATAAAAAGAAAGACATAGAAAGTACATACATACAGAACGAATGCTTGTTTGAGTGATGTTTTGGCACTGAAAATCAATTAAAGAGCTAGATTCACATTGGAATGATACACTGCAGAACATAGAAAAAAAATAAGAGGAAGAAACTAACAAGCAGAGAGCGCCAGCATATCTCAGTCTTTCATCAACCTCCCTGTACAAAAAATAAACAAAAATATTGATGGAAGCTTTGGATTTCCATAGATCATGAAATTAGAGAATTCAAGTCGCCACTATCATCTAGATAATACAAGGCTGTAGCAGGTCCCAACTGACATCTCACTTAGATTTATAACAATGAAACTTTTATTGAGGGCAAAACCATGTCTTAATTTAGTTAAGCTCAACAACTCACAGTATGTTTCTTATGCATGCGATATTGTGCTAGAAGCTGCTTTGGCTTATGAGATGATTGGAAGGGCAGAAAAGATGTCTTTTAATCACATTTATAGAATATCCAAAATAGCGTCACACATTCAAAGTACTCATCAGGCTCAGAGAAGCTAAATGGCGTGCCCAATATCATGTAGTTAATAAATGGACTAAAAATGAGAAGCTGAGATACTGAAAGTTCTGAGTAATTTAGATAAATGCTAAAAATAAATCAGAAGAATAAATTCACAGCAATATTTTATTTAAACAACAAAAAAGAATAACCAATATTAAATATAGGAGTAGACATACTTGAATGATATGAAAAAAATGGGAATATCATATTGTGTGGGAACCAAGGATAGAAGTAGTCCACTGTAGAAGTAAAAAGAGAGTACAAATTATGATAACAACATGTTATCTATGCTACATTTCTTGTTTTTTATTGTTACTTTCCCTCTAATGCAAATGGTTTGACCTCAATGCGATGCCTCTCTCATACTGAACCTATTGTCACTAGGTGGTCTTCCAGCACAAAGCCTGAACTGGCAGTCTTATCTAAATCAGACACCACCACAGTTCTCTTGTATCATGATCCACAGCTTTTGAGGTCATTGTGATAACTTCATTTAGGCAGTAATCGTTACATTGTCAGTGACAGCAATATAATAGTCCCATCCTTATCCACAGGCAATACATTGTAAGACCACCGGTGGATGCCTGAAACCACAGATACTACCAAACCCTCTATATACTATGTTTTTTCTCATATATACATAACCTCTAATAAAGTTTAATTTATAAATTAGGCACAGTACAACATTAACAACAACTGAAGATAAAATATAACAATTATAACAATATGCCAGCATCACTGCTCTTGAGATTGAAAACATTATTAAATAAAATAAGGATTGTTTTAACAGAAGCACTGTAATACCACAACAGTTGACTGATAACCAAGAGGGCTACTAAGTGATGAATGAGCAGATAGTGTGTACAGTGTGAATGCACTCGACAAAGGACATAATTCACGTCCCAGGTAGGACAAAGCAGGATAGCACAAGACTTCATCACACCTCTCACAGTGGCCCACAATCTAAAATTTATGAATTGTTTGTCTCTGGAATTTTTCATGTAATACTTTTAGACATGGTTGAGTGAGGATAACTGAAACCACAAAAAGCAAAACAATGGATAAAGGAGGACTGCTGTAATTGCTCAATCAATCATCTAATTGTTAAATGATACAAAATCAGGATGATTCCACTAACATGTAACACCATTTTTTAACTTTCCACCAGGAATTTGAAAACTGGATTCATACGCAAGTAGGTGAACACGATTTGATAATAGATAGTAAATTCATATTTTAGCCTGGGCAGCCTCTGGGGGAGCATTTCCATTCTTTAGACAGAAAATACAAAATTTTATTCTTATTGCCAGCCTGGCCCAGGGCCAGAGAAGAAATGTGAAGATTACTGTTCTCCTAAAAAAAGACATGAATATAACCACCGGCCAACAACATCATTAGCCACCCATTCAATACTTCAATGATGATTGATGTGAATAGGGAAGCATTAGTCTCTTGGGATTGTCCAGAGTGGCTCATGACAGTAACAGAATTATTGTAGTCAGCCATAAGTCACCGATGTTGCGCCACTTCCCTTAAAAAAACTCTATCCCCATGGCCTTAAGGGTTTGCACAGCTAACCTGCCTTATATATTTAACTTTGGTTTTCTCATTCAATCTCTGAAAGGAGTTGGATTAGAATAGAAATTTAAAAGTTTATTTTAACTTCCTTATCCATAAAAACAGGTGATACAAATTGATGTTCTTAAAATGTTTTATTATTCTAAGTCAGGACTTTTCATATTTACTTTAAAGGGATTCTTATTTGCTTCCTTTCTTATATTTAACTTCTTATCTTAGTGCTCTATTGCCCAAATTAAAATGGAAGGTTTGCTTCCGAAGAATATATTCAGAACATATAGAGACTGAATTAGAATAGAATGACCATAGGGTACTTTCCTTAGTTGAAACAACTTTTTTTAAGTGCAAAACAAAAAAACAAATAAATCCTCCATAACTTCAGAGGTGAGAAGTGTGATAATTTGTGAGAAGTAAACATTTTTATTTCTCCTAAGATGACACAAAGGTGATGGAAAAACTGATGGCCTGGTGGATAGTAATTTTGAGATTTTTTTGGTCTGAGGGTCAAGAAAAAAACAAAATGGATAGTGGGGCCACCGAATGTGTTACTTAACTAAATAAAGAGGATCTTGTAATAAAGAGGGAAAGCCAGTTCAAGATGAAGGAAAGAACCAATGTGTTTGTTTTCTCTACCTCCCAAAATCCCATTAAAATGACAGAAAAGATACAATAAAAATTAATTCTATGGTTTTTAGAAAACAAAAGGATTACCCGAACAGAAAATATAAGGACTTTTTGGAATAGAGAGAGAAAGTACATCGGGCATCAGATAGATGGAGAAACAACAGTACAGAAAACTACAGGCCAGAATACAAAAAAGATCTAAAGAGACTAAGAGCCATACATTCCAAGAGAATTATGGAGAAACTTCACACAGCACCAACAAGTACAGAAGACAGAAACAAACTGTGAGCAATTAATAACTGTACTAATGGAAATTACGAACTAGTAATCCCACTTCTCCTGTATGGGAGATGGATGGAGATATAAACTGCAGGTTAGCCTTATAAAAATGCACAAGACAAAGTGTGTAAATAAAATCGACAAATGAGCAGTTACTTCCGTGTATAAATGTGTATTAATACACACACACATACACACAAACTTAACATATAAACTCATACCCTGATAAAAGAGGAACTTATAACTCTGTTTCATAAAATGGGATCATATCATAAAATTATCTGAAGCACTGAATATAAAGTGATTTAAAACTCTTAAGATTATCTCTCATGTGCCAAATCTCAGAATACATGATAGACTATACAGAATATAAGAACAGGAGAAATTGCTGTGATTAAGTTGCATGAATTGTAGGATTATTATTCTAACCATAACACCTAACAAAACTTATTTGACTCAATCTAACAAGACTTATTGGTTGATTTTGAAGGAAAGCTGTTTAATGAATTGCAATATAGAATTTAATTAAGAAAATAATTAAAACTACAAGTTTAACCTAACAGGAAACTTTAAGATTACTACATAATGTTACCAGGGAACATTATACAGATAATTTTATGTGCCACAAAGATCAAGATTGCAATCATGAGTCAAGAAGAGAACTGGATCACCAAGATAGCACAACTGCCAATGGTTCTCACTTTCATTGTGATGGTTCAAGAAGAATTTTGTTTGAAATGATACAGCTAAATCCATGATGTGTCATTTAGTTTTCATTTAGCTGCAAGTAAGAGAAAAACAGCTAACAGTTGGCACTTAATTATCTCAAATAATGAGAAGTCTTGAAGTAAGCAGTTTAAGGGCTACTGAAAAAGCTCAATGACTTTAAGTGACAATTTTTGATATAAACTTATGTTATAATTCAAATGTATGAGGACACTATGACATAGAAGTAACTAAGGTGACCATCAAATAAATAAATAAATACCTTCAACACATAGCTAAGGTCTACATCAACTTAGTTATATATCATAACTTATTCCTCTGCCTCCTTTTTGGCAATTTATATAACTTTGTTATTTTGAATAAAATATGCATGCTAATTTCTGAAATTTTAAAATATGAAAGAATTTGACCTTATACACAAACAAAAACATAAATGCATGATTATAGTACATTATAGCTGAACTCAAAATAACAACATTATCAGATATTCAAGGACCCAGAAAGTTCAGCATGTACTCACTCCTAAAAAGAGCTTACTCCTGGACATACTTCAGTAAAACAAAAAATCTAAGAGACAAACATGGGATCCAAGAAACAGTGAAATCACCTAAAGTATTAGTCTACTGGATGCTATAACAAAATGCCATAGACTGGGTGGCTTAACAGAAGTTTATTTTCTGAAAGTCTGGAAAATGGAAATCCAAGATTAGGATACCAGTACATTCAGTTCCTGAGGAGGGCTCTCTTGATGGTGTGCAAACAGCCACCATCTCATTGTAGGCTCACATGACCTCTTCTCTGTCTATGCTTGGAGAGACAGCACTCTCCTTATAAGTTCTCTTCTTATAAGGATACTGATCCTTTCAGATCTGGGGCCCACTTTTATGACATTATTTAATCTTAATTACCCCCTAAAGACCCTGTTTCCAAATATAGACACATTTCAAGTTCAAGCTTCAACACAAGAATTTTGGGGAGACACAGTTCAGTCCATATCACCTAAGGTATTCAATTAATAAAAAGAACTTTGTGTAAAAGCTGTGCCATCAGTTAACCAAAAAAAAAAAAAATACTGGTTAAAATTAGAACAGAAATTCTGAGACTTTTGTGAAAAAGTCTTCAAATTAGAGTGAATATTGCGATGTAGGTCATATGAATAAGAATATATAAATTAAATTATAATGTGCTTTTAATGAAAAGGCATTCTTCTTAACAGAAAAAAAGTAAAAATAGAAACAAATACAAATAAAAAGTTATGGTCCAAACCAAGTAATCATACATAGTATGATTTTGAGTAATTGATTAGATTATAAGAAATAACAGTTTTTGAAACAACAAAGGCAAAATATTTAGTCATATAATTCAGATAAATAAATAAGACTAGTACTCTGAATTGAAACTTCCTTGTTTTATAGATCTGCTTTTTCATACTTAGAGAGTAATCCTAAAGGTAGACTATGATTTTAAACTTGTTTTTATATTAATGAAAGGCAATCTGATTTTACGAGATGGTACATTAAGTTTTACTATCTGGAAACTTTACTCTTTGAGAAATATGAAGCCCTAATGTCACAGTAACAACCCCCATAACAATAATAAAATGTTAATGAAAATCTTTTCATTTTTGCCTTGATCTTTTAATTTTGGAAGAATATTTTAGCAACTATTCATATATTTTTAAAATTAAAGTCTAACATTCTCATTTTAGCATATTTTTCCTTCTGTCAAATTCAAGTAAAGTTAAGCTTAATGTGTTTTAAGATGTCAACCATCATTCTTTGGATGACAGGAATATGAACAATTTCCACTTTATTCTTGATCCTTTTTGATATTTTCCAAGTTTCCCACCATAAACACATTATTCTTAAAATCAGAACAGATTGATGATGTTATTTGTAATTAAAAGAATAATTAAATTTCAAATAAAGAAATATTGATATTAAGGATGAAATAGCTGTGGGGAAACTGATCATGATTCTACATTATCTCTAAAAGTAGAGACAAGAAAGACAGGATTCAAAGAAATGACAAAGAGAGAGAGATCACTAGACAAAATGTTTTCCACTACTGGAAACAGCTGAATAGACAACAATCCAACCTCAAAAATTTGTGAATGTTAGTCATTTGGAAATTAAAACATATTTGCCCTAGATGCTGTAAATATTTGAAAAGATATCTGAACACCCTTCCTTTAATTATCTTTACCTTTTTCGGTTTTTCTTGATATTTACTGGAAACAATTTGGATTATAGATAGCAAAAAGCATGGATAAAGAGGTTTATTCTGATTTTTGTAATAATAATAAACAACAATTGGCATCTGTTGAGCCTAGACTATATGATAGGAACAAGTCTAAGAACTTTACATTAAATTTGCTCATTTGATCCTCCCAACACTGCCTTGAGGTAAGTATGGCTATCCTCACCTTACAGATGAGAAAACCAAGACATAAAGAGTTTAAATCACTTGCACCAGGTCACTCAGAGCAAGTATAAGCTCAGTAATAATCCAGACAGTTTGATTCCTGAGGCCAGCTCTAAACTGTGACACTAAGTTGTTCTTAACAGGACAAAAAAGATGATCGATCCTTTTTCCAAGATGAATTAAGAACCATACGAGGTAAAAGTGGTAATCAGTTTTCAATTTCCAACTTGGTTTATAAAAAAAAGATGTAGGCTTTCTCTTTGTGACTAAACTTGCTACCAAAAGAAATGAAATCAGTTAATCTTTGAAAAGCATCCTATAATTTACAAACCATGATTACATGTTAGAGCTAATTTAATGGGCCAAAATCTTGAAGGATCAGTGGTATTATTATTTAGTAGCTGCAGAATATGAACATCAGAGAACAGAGATGACTCACCTATTCACAAGAGAGTCAGAATGAAACCATGCTCTTTAGCCTGGATGCTATTCTCTTTCCATCACTGTTTTCACAATGAATGCCAATACTCATATCATTTGCAGTAATGTGGATAGAGCTGGAGGAAATTATGTTAAGTGAAATAAGCCAGGAACAGAAAGTTCTCACTTACATGTGGAAGATAAAAAAGTTGATCTCAACAAAGTAAAAAGTAGAAAACAGGATAACAGAGACTGGGAAACCTGAAGGCAGGGAGAGACAGGAAGAAATATTTTAAAGAATACAAAATTAACAGTTAGATAGGAAGAATAAGTTTCAGTGTTCTATGCCACTGTAGGATGACTATAGTTAGCAATAATTATATAGTTTCAAATATCCAGAACTAAGATATTGAATGTTCCCAGCACAAAGAAATGATAAATGTTTGAGATGATGGATATGCTAATTACCCTGATGTGATCACTATACATTATATGTATCAAAACATCACTATGTGCCCCATGAATATGTACAATCATCATTTTTCAATTTAAAAAATAATTTTAAAAAATTTTAAAGCAGCAACTCTAGCTAGACACAGTGGCAAACACCTATAGTTCCAGCTACTCAAGGCTGAGGAAGGAGGATCACTTGAGCCCAGGAGTTTGAGACCAGCCTTGGCAACATAGTGAAGACTTATCTCTAACATAGTAATAATAATAATAATTAATAATAAGCTGGGTAGCTGCAGGCATCATGCTACCCAACTTCCAACTATATGATATGATTTGGCTATGTCCCCACCCAAATCTCATCTTGAATTGTAGTTCTCATAATCCCCACATGCAGTGGGAGGGACCCAGTGGGAGGTAATTGAATCATGGGAGCAGTTACCTATATGCTGTTCTTGTGACAGTGCATTCTCACAAGAACTCACTATAGGAGTTTTATAAGGGGCTTTTCCCCCTTTTGCTTGGTACTTCTCCTTGCTGCTGCCGTGTAAAGAAGGATGTTTTTGCTTCCACTTCTGCCATGATTGTAAGTTTCCTGAGGCCTCCCCAGCCCTGCAGAATTGTGAATCAATTAAACCTCTTTCCTTTATAAATTACCCAGTCTCCGGTATGTCTTTATTAGCAGCATGAGAACAGACTAATACACTATACTATAGGTCTACAGTAACCCAAACACAAAACAGCATGGCACTGGTACAAAAACAGACACATAAACCAGTGGAACAAAATAGAGAGCCCAGAAATAAGGCCACACACCAACAACCATCTGATCTTTGAAAATCCTGATGACAACGAGCAATGGCGAAAGTACTCCCTGTTCAAAAAATGGTGCTGGGATAACTGGCTAGCCATATGCAAAAGATTGAAACTGGACCCCTTTATTACACCACATACAAAAATCAACTTGAGATAGATCAAAGACTTAAATGTAAAACCCAAAACTATAAAAGCCCTGGAAGACAACCTAGGCAATACCGTTCTGGACAAAGAAATAGGCAAAAAATTCATGATGAAGAAGCCAAAAGCAATCACAACAAAAGCAAAAATTGACAAATGGAATCTAGTTAAACTCAAGAGCAAAAGAAACTATTAACATATTAAACAGATAACCTCCAGAATGGGAGAAGATATTTACAAACTATGCTTCTGATAAAGGTCTAATATCCAGCATCAATGAGAAACTTAAACAAATCCACAAGAAAAAAACAAATTACCCCATTAAAAAGTGGGCAAAAACATCAACAGCCACTTTTCAAAAGAAAAACATGTGGCCAAAAAGCATATGAAAAAAGGCTCGACATCATTGATCATTAGATAAATGCAAATCAAAACCACAATGAGATACTGTCTCACACCAGTCAGAATGTCTATTATTAAAATGTCATAAAATAACTGGTACTGACAAGGTTGCAGAAAAAAAATGCTTATACACTGTTGGTGGGAGTGTAAAATAGTTCAGCTACTGTGGCAAACAGTGTAGTGACTCCTCAAAGATCTAAACACAGAACTACCATCTGACTCAGCAATTCCATTACTGGGTATACACCCAAAGAAATATAAATCATTCTATTATAAAGATACAGCATTCACATTTATGTTCATTGCAGCAGTATTCTCAATAGCAAAGACATGGAATCAACCTAAATACCCATCAATGGTAGACTTGATAAAGAGAATGTGGTGGCCGGGCACCGTGGCTCACACCTGTAATCCCAGGACTTTGGGAGGCTGAGGCAGGCAGATCACGAGGTCAAGAGATCGAGACCATCCTGGCCAACATGGTGAAACCCCATCTTACTAAAAATACAAAAATTAGCCAGGTCTGGTGGTGCATGCCTGCAGTCCCAGCTACTCAGGAGGCCGAGGTAGGAGAATAGCTTGAACCCGCGTGGCCGAGGTTGCAGTGAGCCGGGATCATGCCACTGCACTCCAGCTTGGCAACAGAGAAAAACTCCGTCTCAAAAAAAAAAAAAAAAAAGGAAAGAAAGAAAGAAAGGAAAGAAAAAGAAAGGAAGAAAGAAAGGAAAAAAAAAGAAAGAAAGAAAGAAAGAGAAAGAAAGAAAGAAAGAAAGAAAGAAAGAAAGAAAGAAAGAAAATGTGGTACATATATATCATGGAATATTATGCAGCCTTAAAAAAGAACAAGATTATGAACTTTGCAGGAACATAGATGGAGCTGGAGGCCGTTATCCTTAGCAAAATAACACAGGAACAGAAAACTAAATATTGCATGTTCTCACTTATAAGTAGGAGCTAAATAATGAGAACACATGGACACATAGAGGGGAACAACAGACACTAGGGCCTATCAGAGGGTGGAGATTGGGAGGAGGGAGAGGGTCAGGAAAAACAACTAATGTGTACTAGGCTTAATATCTGGGTGACAAAATAATTGGTACAACAAACCCCATGACAAAAGTTTAACTCCATAACAAACCTGCATATGGAATCCCTGGGTGTAAAATAAAAGTTATGAAAAAAGGCAGCAACTCTTTAAAGTCTGTCTTTGTTTGAGAAATGTCAGGAAGAAATATAGAATTTTTTATTTGTTGCCATGATCTGTTTTCCCCTTCATTCTTGTACTTCACTCCAGTTCCCACCACCCCCACCCTCACCCTTGACCCCAGCCCCAGGCATCTGCTCTACTGTGTTTAATATCTGTCCTTAAATTACCACGTATCCTTATAAATGCATTTTATGTCATGCATTAATTTACGAAAATGGCATTGTGCTGTGCCTTTTATTCTGCTCCTCGTCTTTGCTTTGTCAATTATCTTTGAGACTTGTATGTACATCTAGTTTACTGTTCCTGATTGTGTGTGATTTTCCTTGCTATGCAGCCACCCCAGTTTCCTTATTCACTTGTCTAGTGATAGAAACTGACTCTTCCTTTTTCCCTGTACTACAACAAATAACATCCTGACATAAGCCCTAAACTTGTTTCCTTAGTGACCTGAGAAAAAATTTCCTGGCAGACATCCATCGGATGGATTATCATAAGGCATGCATTTTCTTGTTTTCACTACGGACTGGCAGTCAGCTTCCTGTAAAAAATATATCATTTATTCTCACTAGCAGAGCATAAAATTATAGTGTCTCACATCCCCTCCAACCTTCATAGCATATTCTAATCATGACCAATCTAACATTTGTAAAATTTTATCTCAGTGCCAAATTTAGTTCCATTTCTTGGATTCTTACATACCTTATATACTCACTGGCAAATCAGGTTTCCCCTTTTCTAAATTACCAATTCATATCCTTTGCCTATTTTTCCATTTGATTTTTATCTTTTTCTTGTTTTTATAAAAATTTACTTTATATTCTAGAAATGGATCCCTTCTTGACTTTACAAAATGCAAATATTGTCTCTCAAGTAGTTGTCTAAAACCTTTCTTTGTCTGTGGCATCCTTTATTGAGCAAAAGTATTTTTATTTTTATAGATTTAGGAGTACAAGTGCAGTTGTGTTCCATGGATATACTGTGCAGTGGTAAAGTCTGGGCTTTTAGTGTACTCATCACCTGAAGAGCATACAATGTACCCAATAGGTAGTATTTCATCTCTCACCACTCTCTCATCATCCCACTTTTTGGAGTCTCCAATGCCTACTACTCCACTCTGTATGTCCATGTGTGCCCATTGTTTAGCTCTTACTTATAAGTGAGAACATGTGGTATTTGATTTTCCATTTCTAAGTTATTTCCCTTAGGATAATGGCCTCCAGCTCCATCTGTGTTGCTGCAAAGGACATGATTTTTTCTTTCTTTTTTTTTTTTTTTTTGACTAACAGTACTCTATGTTGCATATGTACTACATTTTCTTTATCTAATGAATTGTTGATGGACGCTTAGGCTGATTCCATGACTTTGCTGTTGTAAATGGTAATGTGGTAAACATGGGAGTGCAGGTGTCTTTCTCATATGCTGATTTACTTTCCTTTGGGTTGAGCCCTAGTAGTGGGATTGCTGGATAGAATGGTCATTCTATTTTTAGTTCTCTGTGAAATCTTCGTATGGTTTTCTACAGAAGTTGTACTAATACATTTCTATCAGCAGTGCATAAGCATTTCCTTTCTCCATATCCTCACCAATATCTGTTGTTTTTGGACTTTTTAATAATAGTCATTCTGACTGGTGTAAGATGGTATCATATCGTAGTTTTAACCCTCATGTCTGAGTAGTAATGTGGAGCCTTTTTAATATGTTTGTTGTCTATTTGTATGTCTTCGTTAAAGAAGAATGCAAACATCTGTTCATGCCCTTTGCCCATTTTTCAATGGGATTATTTGTCTTTTTCTTGTTAAGTTGTTGAATTCTTTGCAGATTCAGGATATTAGCCCTTTTTCAGATGAATAGTTTGCAAATATTTTCTCCATTCTGTACGTTGTCTCTTTACATCATTGATTTCTTTTCCTGCACAGAAGGTTTTTAATTTAAGTCCCCAAATTGGAGAGCCACATGCAGAAGAATGAAACTCAACCCCCATCTCTCACCATATACAAAAATTAACTCAAGGTGGATTACATACCTGAAACTATAAAAATCCTAGAAAGAAAACTAGAAAAAATTCTTGGGGACATTGCCCTAGGCAAAGTATTTATGACTAAATTCTCAAAAAGAAATTCAACAAACACAAAAATATTTATTTCAATGTAACCTGACCTAGCCATTTATCGTCTTAAAATGTATACCCCTGGAATTTCATCTAAAAATTCTTCTCCTCCCCTAAGTTACAAAATATTCACTATGTTTTCTTCTATCAATGCTATTTAACCTTTCACAATAAGGATTTTAACGTGTCAAATCTCCTGTAGATTAGTAAAACAAAGATCGGTGTTATTTTTCTTCATATAGGAAGCCAAATTTTTCCAATATCGTACACTAAGCTGTTGCATTCCTTTGTTTTGTGGTCCATTTTAAATATACATTATATTCCTAGAACACAAACAGATTTCACAGAAGGGCCTCATAATGATAAAAGATTTTAACCAAGACACTGTGGTCCTTAAATCATATTTAAAGAAGATGAATAGCCCATGATCCCCATTGTTTGGGACCCAAACTTAAGTTATAAGAACTGCATTATATCATGTGATATTTAATTAGTACCTATCTGCTCCATTCTTCAAATTCAGTCACCTTCTTAAACCTCTAAACTTTTTCTTCATTGTAAGAGCTTCACTTCAGAAAACAGTAACCTGCCCAGAATCCACTTTGGGGATTTCTAAAACCCACACTTTTCTGGCAGAGCTGGTGGCTAACTTGCTATACCTAGGCAAAACATTGGTCTTCCCAAGCTAAATTGTAAGACTCTTTTTCCAAGAAGAGCTGCATAAAGAAACAGTAAAAAATATTATGCAGCATGCATAATAATAAATGAATAATCAAATCTCATGCTTCAAGAAATAAAGTAATTACTGCCGGATTTAGGAACCAGAGCCTACCTCCTCCATAAATAGCATTGGCCAAATCACTGGAGGCTTTGTGTATAAATGTGTGTGTGTGTTTAAGTATGTGTGTTTATGTGTATTTGTGTGCAAGGGAGACAAATCAGGTATATTAATAAAAATCTTGGAGTGAGACACAATATGCCTCTTCCTCCTAAACTTCTGGTATTAGTCAGTAGAAAAAAATCAGAGCCTAAGATGCATAGAGTTATAGTCTACTTGGGAATAATAAATCCCAGATTTTCACTGTCTATCCTGCTTCCTTGCTCACTAGAGAATAATCTCCCCTGAGACTGTGCCCAGGTCAAAAGTGCCAAATAGCATTCATTAAAGAGATTGCTTCTAGAATTCCTCTTGCAAAACACTTATTTCTCCCTTTTGTGGTTTTGGTACATTTGACAGGTTGGAAGCAAATCTAACATTTTTCACTGTACCACCACTTCATAAAATACTACTTTTAAAAATACATATTTTCCATTATTTTTCCCATAATGCAAACCTATTTCACTTAACACTAATTCAGCTACATATAAAATCACTTAAATGCCAAAAGCCTTTTTTGATGGAGTTATTATCCTAAGCTCTAATCCTAACACTGTCAATGCCTTTCACCTTTTCAGCTTGGGCTAGTAATAACCCATTCAGCGATAGACATAAAAATCCTTGACCTAATTTCAAAAGTTCAATGAAAATCATACATTTATGTAATAAAAGGTTATAGGACAGCTTAAAACGTCAATGTGATCTCTTTGCTTAATATTATATCATGAAATCAGCTCAAATTGATGTATACCTTTCTCACTAGACTGTAAACTCCTTGAAGGCCAAGATTGTGCTTTATTCACCTTTACATCCTCAGTGCCTGGCATGCTATAGACAATCAATAAATTATACTGTTGTTGACTTCAACTATTAATATTGATCAGAAGCTCTGAATTGGCAGTTTTATGTTATATTGATATAAAAAATATGGGGACTATAAATTAATGGTTACTTAATAAAGACAGTTTGAGAAGGAGAGTACATGAAATAGGGGATTATTTTTTAAGTTGGGAATCATGCAATTACACTATCATTTTGTATATTATTTGATATTATTACACTTTCTAACTTTGGATTTCTCCAATGTAAGAGATAAATGTTAAATGTCTAACCCACAATAACATAAAAGAGATTTAAGAATAAAACTATAACAAACATGGTTTCTTAAATAGGCAGTCTCGTATTTTTGGTAATTCATCTTTAGGGTAGTTTTAAGTATTTGTGTGGGAATTGGAAGTGATTATTCAATAAGAATATAATATGCAATCCTAGGCAGAACTAATTCCACCAAAAATACTTCACCAGGAATTAAATATGTTTTCTACTATTATCAATGTGTTGCTAGATTTTTTAAATTGCTTTGATTGCTATTGAAGTGCCAGACATATTCAAGAAAATGTGAATAACATTGCAGTCTAGGTGAGATGAAAGCAACAGATAATATTCTAAGATCAATTTAACAAACAAATTAAACAGGAAGGAATGTAATATAATGCACAGTAGAAAAATCATGCCTTACCTCACTAAAGACAATCTCATAGGTAGGAATCAGTCTTGACCAACATCTAGCATGCTCTTTCTTACTCTCTTCTCTCAATAGATAAATAAATATATACTGATAGATGTACACATATATCTTCTTGAAAATTTTTTCTTGTTCCCAGAACCTAACATTCCAGCTTAGTCAAGTTTAAGAGAATAGATTCAATGTGTAAAAAATAAAAAACCATATTAATTTGCCAATCTCAGTTGCCAGGCATTATAAAATGTCAAAAGCAGCAATCAAAAAGCTAGAACATCCCAATTGTTTTAGAAGCAGTCATCACAAATTCTCCAAAAAAGAACACAACAATTGGCATATGGAAGCAGATCAACAGAAGTTTATTAAAAGCATAAGATCAAAGTTGGCAAAGTATTTATCTGTTAGCTGTGTATCTTCCCTTTACCTGAGTCCTAAAAAATAACAGGCTGTTTACCAAATAGAGAAGAAAGTCCAGGGTTAGGGGCACACATGAGTAAGATGATGGAGGTCCGTGTCCCCCAAACAATGACTACACTCTACCATCTCCTACATTCTCTGAGAAAATTTCATCTAGAAAGGGTTTCTCCAGGCTCGGGCATTTTGATATTTAGGCTTCATCAGATAAACAATTCTCTTTCTGTAGACGTCAGATTTTTAACCTCTGATCAAATCAGAAGCAATAAATATGATTATTACTAGACATTACATATAAAATTTTGTGGGTAAATGCTAAATATGAGTCTTTAAAGTAGCTCTAACTTTATCAAAATATACTGTAAACTTAATGGCATCTACTCTCCTTCAAAATTTTCTGGTTGATAATTTTAGAAAAATTTTTTTTTTTTTGAGATGGAGTCTCGCTGTGTCGCCCAGGCAGGAGTGCCGTGGCATGATCTGGGCTCACTGCAAGCTCCACCTCCTGGGTTCATGCCATTCTCCTGCCTTAGCCTCCCTAGTAGCTGGGACTACAGGCGCCCACCACCACACCTGGCTAATTTTTTTTTTTTTTTTGTATTTTTAGTAGAGATGGGGTTTCACCGTGTTAGCCAGGATGGTCTCGATCTCCTGACCTTGTGATCTGCCCGCCTCGGCCTCCCAAAGTGCTGGGATTACAGGCGTGAGCCACCGTGTCTGGCCTAGAAAAAATTTTATCTTTGAGATGACTATGTTAACACATGGACTGCTCAACTCACATCTTAATCCTTTTTTTTTTTTTTTCCTAAGAACTTGGAACTGACTCTGTGGCCAAGAAGTAAAAGGGAGCCTGCCTAAAGTGGACATTCGATAAATACTTAAACAGAGTTAACAGAGTTAACTATTGGAAGGAGGAAAAATTGGATCATTACCAACACATAGCATTTTCTTATGTTGGTAAAAACATACTTACTGACTACAGCAAAGCATTCATAACCTACAAATAAGTGGATTTATTTAAGTTTTCAAACATGCCTTACATGGGCTCACAGACCATATCTTCCTTATAAACGGATCATAATGCACCTGACTCAGGAATTTTGTACAGCTTTCTGATGGGATAGGCAATATAGCAAATGTTATTTGGATGCTTAGGACATTTATTTCAGTGATTTGCAAAACTGCAAGGAGAAATTGGACAGCTTCTGAAAGCCTGGGATATATGGTCTCTATAATTATGGAAAATTTGAAAGTTAGAGACCAGTACAAGGAGAAGCAAAAGAAAAAAGGAAATGCAGGGGTCAGCCATGCTGCCTAGGAAAACAATATTATTTTAAATGGAAAACTTTGGGACATCAAGATTAAGAGTTAGACGTAGAAAGTCTCCTAATGTACCAAAAATACATTGCCTTGTGAAACCCACAATTAACCAAGTCAGCTATTAAAATATTATCTCTGTGCTGCATAAGGGCAGGAAGAGGTTTTTTATCTAGGAACACCAAATTATTCTTTATGGATGAAGCATTGGTCTAGCGAATACACTAAAGCAAGGCTGTTTTACCTAGAGAAGAAAAGAATATTACTAATGACAGAAAATATAAACTAGCTAATACAAGGCTTGAAAATGGAATTTGCACATTCCCAAACCAAAGAAACACACCTTTTCTCTGCGCTCTTCCTCTCTTCAAAAACTAAAATAAAATGATAAGTAATTTCTTTCACGAAGATACCCATATAGGCTTACTTATGTGTGAGCAGCCTGAGAGCTACTGGCTGTCAATGTCATTTCAGTCATTCTGTCAATATATGCTCTCTCTACCTCACACTGATTGGAAGGGTTTTCTAATTTCAGTCACCAGTTAGTCTGCTCACTCAAGCATCCTGCAGCCATACGTGAATTCTTCCTTATTACAAGGTCACTTTCACCTTACATCTCTGCCTTCTAGTTGGATGTAAAATATCCATGTGTTCTGGATTATTAAAACATACACACAACTTACCCTGCTTGAGAAATATTATATTCGTTTTTCATGGGGTTTTACATCTCATAATAAGCTACTTGTGTGATGATCCATTTTCATTTTTCATTAGGATGTCCTCTGAATTCCCTTTTTGCTCCTGCAGACAAGAAAAAAATTAATCAAGAGATATCTTTGTAAGCTTCGAAACAATTAAAATGCAATTCTTGTAGGAGTGTTATCAGATCAAGAGAATCTGGAATCAGTTGTTTGGTGTTATCATTATCAAAGGCAAACTCTCACTCTAAATGTAAAACATGTCTGATAGGCCTTATCACATAAAGTTAAAATAGTGTTTTTAAGAAGGAAAATGGATTCCTGAATCTGGTTATGGATATCTAATGTCAACTTAACAGGGTGTCTATTATGAATGAGTGATTATGATAAGTGCTGTCCTGGAAGGGAGCAAATCCTGAGAAATAATTGGATTTGCTAAATCCAGACTCGCTTTGGCTTTGGTTCTGGCACCTGCCACAAAAAAGGACAGCTGTTCTGGACTCCCACCAAGTAAATACTATTAAGCTCATTAACACAAACATTTTGGCTATGATCAAGTAAAGTATCAGTTTAATCCATTCTGTGTCTCCTGTCAAGGGACTTGCTCGTTCTTGCCCTGCTACTTAGAGAGGTTGTGGGGTGGAACTTGGCAGACCAACGCAATCTCTTCCATCTTTAACAGCTATGAGTTTTATTTATGATCCAGGTGAAATGGCATAACGATGATAATGATAATAATAGCTCAGGTGGATAAACACCCCAACCCTAAGGAGCTCAGAGGGCTCTGCTGATATTTATCTAATTAATCCTCACCACATGCTTGGTGAGGAGGCATGTGGCATTATCCCTAGTTTACAAACGAGGAAAACAGGGCAAAAGTGACTAGCCTGGAATCACCAAGTAAGCTACTTTGGAGAAAATACTATAGTCAAGACTTCTGATCTCTCAATGCAAATACTGTGATTAAAATTAGCAATGGTCACAATTTTAAATTTCTGGTAAAAACTGCATATGTAACTGTGAATATTACTATTTGGTAATCGCATTGCATTGCCCAAGGAGCAATAATCAAACAAAATAAAGAGATATGTGGATATATTATATCCTCAGATGAGCTATAAATCCCTTTTTATCCACATATGTTGACCATTGTGTTTGAACAAGTTATAATTGAATTAAAAGGGAGAAATGGGGCAGTTATTTAGGAAGCTTTTTAGGCACTACTCCAAAAGAATTTAGAGATCACAAACAAACCTATATATTCTATAACTTATATCATGCTTCCTGTTTAAACCTCAGGATTTTACCTCATTAAAACTGCTTGTAGTAAAACAATGATTTTTGTTCATATTACTCAAATATTATCATAAATAAAACAACCTGGCAGATGGTATCTGATCCTTTAATTTTTTAAAAAAATCCCAGCTTAAAGAAAAGTGATTACACACATTTAGCTTAGAAAATCAGATACAGAAAGCATTGGGCCTCCATGCTATGAATCAACCTGTCCTTGTACTTATAGGGCCAATTGAATATTTACTAACAGCCACTGGCGCTAATCCACTGAACATTTACCATGACAATGACAGCCTTTGAAATAATTGAAATTTGACCAATTGCAAACTCTAAAAAATGTATGCATGTTTTTCTGGAACCGTATGCTTTTTCTTTCTGTATGCTATTTCTTTCAGCAATAAAAATATTTTGTCTTTTTCAAGGATGCCTTCTCTCACCACTTCTATTCAACATAATGTTGGAAGTTCCGGCCAGGGCAATCAGGCAAGAGAAAGTAATAAAGGGTATTCAGTTAGGAAAAGAGGAAGTCAAATTGTCCCTGTTTCTAGAGGACGTGATTGTATATTTAGAAAACCCCATCGTCTCAGACCAAAATCTCCTTAAGCTGATAAGCAACTTCAGCAAAGTCTCAGGATACAAAATCAATGTACAAAAATCACAAGCATTCCTATGCACCAATAACAGACAAACAGAGAGTCAAATCATGAGTAAAGTCCCGTTCACAATTACTACAAAGAGAATAAAATACCTAGGAATCCAATTTACAAGGGATGTAAAGGACTTCTTCAAGGAGAACTACAAACCATTGCTCAACAAAATAAAAGAGGACACAAACAAATAGAAGAACATTCCATGCTCATGGATAGGAAGAATCAATACCGTGAAAATGGTCATACTGCCCAAGGTAATTTACAGATTCAATGTCATCCCCATCAAGCTACCAATGACTTTCTTCACAGAATTGGAAAAAACTTCTTTAAAGTTCATATGGAACCAAAAAAGAGCCTGCATAACCAAGACAATCTTAAGCAAAAAGAACAAAGCTGGAGGCATAACGCTACCTGACTTCAAACTATACTACAAGACTACAGTAACTAAAAGAGCATGGGACTGGTACCAAAGCAGATATATAGACCAATGGAACAGAACAGAGCCCTCAGAAATAACGCCGCATATATACAACTATCTGATCTTTGACAAACCTGAGAAAAACAAGAAATGGGGAAAGGATTCCCTATATAATAAATGGTGCTGGGAAAACTGGCTAGCCATATGTAGAAAGCTGAAACTGGAATCCTTCCTTACACCTTATGCAAAAATTAATTCAAGATGGATTAAAGACTTAAATGTTAGACCTAAAACTATAAAATCCCTAGAAGAAAACCCAGGCAATACCATTCAGGACACAGGCATGGGCAAGGACTTCATGACTAAAATACCAAAAGCAATGGCAACAAAAGCCAAAATAGACAAATGGGATCTAATTAAACTAAAGAGCTTCTGCTCTGCAAAAGAAACTACCATCAGAGTGAACAGGCAACCTGCAAAGTGGGAGAAAATTTTTGCAATCTACTCATCTGACAAAGGGATAATATCCAGAATCTACAAAAAAATCAAACAAATTTACAAGAAAAACACAAACAACTCCATCAAAAAGTGAGCAAAGGATATAAAGAGACACTTCTCAAAAGAAGACATTTATGCAGCCAAAAGACACATGAAAAAATGCTATCACTGGCCATCAGAGAAATGCAAATCAAAACCACAATGAGATACCATTGCACACCAGTTAGAATGGCGATCGTTAAAAAGTCAGGAAACAACAGTTGCTGGAGAGGATGGGGAGAAATAGGAACACTTTTACACTGTTGGCGAACTGTAAACTAGTTCAACCATTGCGGAAGACAGTGTGGTGATTCCTCAGGGATCTAGAACTAGAAATGCCATTTGACCCAGTGATCCCATTACTGGGTATATACCCAAAGGATTATAAATCATGCTACTATAAAGACACACGCACATGTATGTTTACTGCAGCACTATTCACAATAGCAAAGACTTGGAACCAACCCAAATGTCCATCAATGATAGACTGGATTAAGAAAATGTGGCACATATACACCATGGAATACTATGCAGCCATAAAAAAGGATGAGTTCATGTCCTTTGCAGGGAATGGATGAAGCTGGAAACCATCATTCTGAGCAAACTATCACAAGGACAGAGAACCAAACACTGCTTGTTCTTATCTATAGGTGGGAATTGAACAATGAGAACACTTGGACACAGGGCAGGGAACATCACACACCGGGGCCTGTTAGGGGGTGGGGGGAGGGGGAGGGATAGCATTAGGAGAAATACCTAATGTAAATGACGAGTTGATGGGTGCAGCAAACCAACATGACACATGTATACCTTTGTATCAAACCTGCACGTTGTGCATATGCACCCTAGAACTTAAAGTATAACAACCAAAAAAGAGAATATTTTGTCTTTTTTCTTCTTGCAGCAATGAGGATAGTTTTACCTTTTTTGCAGTCAGAATATATCTATAACAATACCATAAAATAATCAGGAAGTAGGTTGAAGTTCAGAAAAAATTTTGCTGCTAGTCCAAAAGCCAGATGGACCACAATTTAACTTTGTTCAGAGCCTCTGCTTCCGTAAAAGAGAGAGTAAAGGAAAGATGGAATGAACAGAAAATAGACATATTTTCCTACCAGAAAATGTATCCAGCAAAGGGACAATGGCTGATTGATTTTTGAAGAATATTTTTCCTTTCAGCACTCACAACTTTTGAGTTCCCTTATCTGTCCACTCTAAGTACATTTTAGTCATAGCATAAGACCCTTAGTAAGATAATTATTAGTTGAATGTTTGATATTTTTGTATGCTAGCACTATGCAAATATGTATCACTTTTCATATGTGAGGTATTATGTTAGGCACTTTCATATTACTGTTATTTAATCTTCACAACAAACTTGTTCTTCTCATAGGTAAACATCCAGCAAATACTGGTTGAATAAATGAATAATAGAGAAATATATTATCTTTATTTTACAGACAAGGAAACAGGTTCATACTGATAAAGTAATTTGACTGATGCCAGGTTGCCACTAAATGTCCAGGTCAGAGTTCAGATCCTGAAAATCTTACAATGAGTCCATAATTTCTATTATACAATTGTCTCCCGAAATAGGTAACTAGTTTTTAAAAATGGCTTTATTTAAGGTAACTCTTTGAGACTAATGAGTGTCATTTCTGAGCACCTAATAAGTATAACTGGGAGATAAGAGATAAGCAATCTCATAAAGACCTATCTAAATCCCAGGAAGTTAATGACTTAATTCCTGTCTACCTTCTTCTTTCTAAAGTAGAGATGGTGTTCAAATGAGTGTGGTCTTAGGAGAACAAAGATTATAACATCCTTAACCCTTGCCTCCATGGCCATTAGAATATCACTGAAGCTCCTCATGCCTCCCTCTTACTGTCCCTAGTAAATATCTGGGAAATATAACTGCTTTTGACATCTGACCTCAGGAGGAGGAAAATTGGAGAACTATTTAAAAAGTCACTACAGTAAATGTATACAAAAGAACCACAAATGTAGGAAGGAAAAAGAAGATCTGAGAAAGTGAATGAGGAACGTTTACATTTTGTTTTAAATTACTATCAATAAATAACTCTTTCAGAAATGGTCTTTGAAAGCCAAAGGCAAATATGCTAGACAATGGGAGTTATATATATGAACCGAACACAAGATGTTTAAGCTTTGGTGTGCACGCTTATTTTATCAACATGCCATATGCATGCACTTTCAAATGCAAACTTCAAAACATTTTGTATTTACTCGTGAAATACTTGAAAATTATGAATTTCACAATCATGATGGAATTTAAAAGACCAGTTAAATGTTGATTTTAATTAGAAACATGAGGATCTCCATTCACAAAATTATAGAACCAGTGTATAGAACCACCAAATATTGTCAGTATAATTCACACAGAAATATTAACATTTGAACAAATCCTATATTTAATCATTCATTATTTACACATCAATTATCTGTTCTTATATTACTGTGCTATCTTGGCTTTTTTTGGTAAAATCCAAAACTAACCTGATAGGGTTTCACACATTGTTAAAAATCTCCATGGACTAATTTTGCAACCCCCTGGATCATAGTCAGCTCTTCACTGTAGGGTCTTTATGTCCACAAGTGGACCCTTCAGGTATGAGAGGCTTCAGTTTTAATGGACTCCTAAGAGCTAACAATGAACCAAACAGAAATATAGAATAGTTAAAAGGGCAAAATTGATATGGATTATGATCCTGTGCATTTTTAAACATTATCTAAACAGGATCCTTGCCAAGAATATACATAGATTATAAATGTGTGTGTGTGTGTGTGTGTGTGTGGTGTGTGTATATATATATATATATACTACACACACACACACACACACACACACACACACACACACATACACCTGAGACTGGATAATTTATAAAGGAAAGAGGTTTAATTGACTTACAGTTCTGCATTGCTGGGGAGGCCTCAGGAATAACTATATACGTAGTTATTCAACTTAGTTTAGCTAGTTCCTTTATGAAAGGTTTTCATTCCACAGAGACTCACTTCACTCCACCTAAGAGGAATGCTCAAGCAAGTCACTGCAGATTAGGCTCTTTATGCACTGTCTTTCACCTAGCCCACACCAACTTCTTCATTATTTGCACTCCTTCATCTTGTTTCTTTGGATGCAAAATCTAGTTAAACATGATGAAAAGCCTCAACTCTGCTGCCTATGAATGTCTTCCCTCCTCTCCTACTCTCTACTTTTATCTATTGCCTTCTAAGTATACCTTGTGGAGACTAGACCTCTCTAGTTCCAGATCTGCCTCAATCCCTTTTCCCTTGCTTTTTTCACTCCCAAATCTTATTTTAGCATTTTTTACTTTGGGTCTTTCATTCACTGAATAAATGTTTATTGAGATCCCACCATGTGGTCAGCATTGTTTTAGATACATAAAAGACAGCAATGAACAGGAGTCCTGGTTGTCACAAAACATCCACTGTAGTGTGGGCACAGAGAGTAAAAGTAAACAACAGAATACATAACATATCTTCAGGGAGTTGGTGCCAAGAATAAAACACAGCAGCATATAAGCCTAGAGAATAAATGTGGGGCAGGGAAGTCTCTTTTAAATACATGGTCAGAAAAGATCTGTAAAGGAAGGAGAACAGAGACTGTTTTAATCAGGCTGCCATAACAACACACCATAGACTTGGGTGACTTAAACAACAGAAATCTATTTTCTCACAGTTCTGGAGGCTAGGAGTCCAACTTCAGGATGCCAGGATAGTCTGTTTCTGGCAAGGAATGCCTGCCTTGCCTGGGGACAGCTGCTGTTTCCTCACGTGACAAGGAGAGAGACACAGAAAACTCTCGTTTCTCTTCATATAAGGGCACTAATCCCATCATGAGAGTCCCACCCTCAAGACCTCATTTTAATCTAGCTATCTCCAAAAAGCCCCTTCTCCAAACACCATTAACTTGGGGGTTTAAGCTTCAACATATTAAGTGTGAGAGGACACAATTCATTCCATGGTGGAGCCCTGAATGATGTCAATGAGTGAAAATCTGATGGAGGAGATATTCCAGCTGGAGTGCCATGAAGCAAGAATCAGCTTGGACAATTTGAAGAATGGAAGGCCAGTATAGTTAAAACAGAATGAGAAAGTGGGAGAGTGGTAAGAACAAGGATGGAGAGACAGACAGGGGCCAGAGCATGGCAAACATTATAGGAGCAGGGAGGAATTGAGGGATTATTTTGAATATAATCTAAATAAATAGATGGATTTTGAGAAAGAACATTACTTGATCTAATTTATGTTTAAAAGAAAATCACCCCCCGCTGCTATGTGACGAATTGACTAAAGTGGGAACACGAGTGAAAGCATCCTTGTTTGGAGGCTCTTAGAAAAGTCTAAGTGGGAGATAATTATCCTAGTTTAACAGTAGTGGAAATAGTGACAGGTGATGGGACTTAGTATGTATTTTGAAGGTAGAACCGACAGGACTTGCTGATAGAGCAGGTGTTGAAAGTAAGAAAAAGAAGAGTGAGATAAAGACAGCAATGGCGGCTTATTAGTTTTGTCTTCAGCAGTGACATAAACAGTGATACTGTTTGCTGAGATTAATTAGAATTACACAAGGAGGGGAGACATGATAAGATGGAAATTAAGGGTTCAATTTAACATATAAAGTTTGAGATGTCTCTTAGATATCCAAGTATAGGCTTAATGCTGAGAAAGTCAATGGAAGGGTTACAAATGAACATATAACTTGGAAGCCATCAGCAGAGATGTGGTATTTAATTCTACGGAACTGAATGAGGTCACTTAGGAGAGTCTAGAAAAATAAACACTATATTAGTCTGTTTTCACACTGCAATAAAGAAACTACCTGAGACTGGATAATTTATAAAGGAAAGAGGTTTGACTCATAGTTCTGCACTGCTGGGGAGGCCTCAAGAAACTTATAATCATGACAGAAGGTGAAGGAGAAGCAGGCACCTTCTTCACAAGGAGACAGGAGAGACAGAGAGAGGAACTTCCAAACAAACACTTTTCAAACCATCGGTCCTCACGAGAACTCCGGCACTATCATGAGAATAGTGTGGAGGAAAAGCCGCCCCCATGATCCAATCACCTCCCACCAGGTCACTCCCTTGACACATGGGGAATACAATTTGAGATGAGATTTGGGTAACGACACAGAGCCAAACCATATCAGAGGCCAACAGGTGAACTCTAGTGCTGCACATTTAGAGACAGGTAATAGGAGGAAAAGTTACCAAAGATGTTGAGGAAAGGCTAGCAGAGCTGTAGAAAGAAAACCCAGGAGAGTGTTCAACCATGCCACACTCTGCTGAGAGCTTAAGGTGGAAAAGCACAGTAAATGGATCACTGGACTTGACAAGATGGAAGCCAATAGCTACCTCCATTTTTTAGTAGACTTTTAGTGATGTCATGGTGACAAAAAACTAATTGGAACAGGTTAAAGAGAGAATTGGAGAAAAGAAAGTGGAGAAAGCCAGTAGAGACATTTCTTTTAAGGAGTTTTACTCTTGAAAGAGATCAGAAATATGTGGCAGCAGCTAGAGAGAACAATGGGTCAAGGGAAGATTTCTTAAGATAGAAAAGAATAGCAAGTTTGTATGCCAATGGAAATCACTTGGGAGGGGATAATTGATTCAGGCATAAAAGAAAAGAGACAGAAAGAAAATAACTGTAAGAAAAAAGGCCTTGAGTAGACAAGAGTGGATGGAATCCTGTGCCAAAGGAGAGAGTTTGGATGTATACAACAGCAGAGAGAATTCATTGAATTCAATAGAAGAAAAGTCAGGGTGCGGCTTTACATAAGGTATGTTTTGAAAATTTGTTAGGGGAACGATGGACTAGTTTTCTTCTGAATGAAGGGGGAAGAGATTGAATTTGAGGTTTGAAGAGAGCAAGTGTGAGGTAATTATGAAAGTAAATGAGAAAGTAAAATTGTATCTTTTATATAATACAATAAAAGTAAATTTCTTTTGAAACCTAATTCCTATTTGCAACACTATTTGTATAGATAATTATTTCAAATAATGTCACATATAATAAAGCCCACATTTCCAAAAAAATATAACCCTGCTGTTATTCAAGTAAGTGAAGTATTCCTTTCTTACAAAACTAATACTACACTAATGAAATTTTGCTAACAAAATCCACCAAGTTGCTCATTACCTCCTATTAAGTAAAGTCTTATTATATCTAATACTCTCTTTTTTTATTAAGGAACTAAAACCCTGTTAACCATATTTAGTCTGTTTTGGATGAAGAAGTCCAAATTTTTCAAGCAAGAAGCAATTATTTTAAAGAAAATAAGCTGACAATAAAAAATCTCTATCAGGTTCCAGCCCCAGCTGAGACCCAGAAGGACTGGGTGGATGGGCAGAAAGAACACTTGGAGGGCCGTAGGCAGGAGAATATGGTTTTATTCAGCAGCAGCTCTCATCAATAGCTTTCTTACACTGGCTGTCTCACACTGTCCGCCCTGTCTCGGCTGCTTGAGGCGGCAGCTCCAACACACAGCTGCATGGCTGGCTTGACCCTGCCTTCAGGGTCAGTAGCTTAACTCTTTTTTCTCTCTGGGCACGAGCACAAGCCATAACATGCCATGCCGTGCTGAGCCATGCTGTAGCTCCCCTCTGTCCATTGGCAAGAGGAACAGTTTTGGCTCTCTCTCTTTTTCTGGGCACCAGAGCCTGCAGAGGAGCCGTGCTGGGCCAAGCCGAGCCCTGTGCAGCGTCAGCAGGGCAATTATACCTTTTACAGACAATAGTGGCTCAGGGCCAAGTCTGAACTTACACAGTTTATATAACAAGTGGAGGTGTGTGCCTGCAAGCCAAACTCACTGAGCCACGCCAGCCTGGATATCCGCCTCGGCCTATTCCTTGACCAAAGCACATCCACGTGCCTTACAATCTCAGTAAGGTGAAAAACACTCATTGTCACTGTATTTTCTAGAACACACACTGAACTTGAACATTGGAGAACAAAATACCCTGGGAAGATTTCCCTGAAAGTTTTAATAAGAGTACATGCACGTGAAGAGTTCCATTTATGTTTAAATTCACTACTTCTTTTTCATTATTTTAATTGTTAGGTTCACAATTACACCAAATGTCCCTCTTGGGGACAGATTCCAGGCCATGCTGAGGTCTGAGGGGAGTGGGTAGATGAATGGCAGATAGCTGAAAGAACCCTCGGGGGGCTGTAGGTAGGTGAAATGTAGTTTTTTTCAGCAGCTCTCCCATCAGCAGCTTACTCACATTAGCTCTCTCACTGTCCACCTTTATCTCTGCTGTTTGCTCCGGCTCTGCAGCTCCTCTCAGCAGCCGGCTCCCACGCACAGCTGCACAGCCAGTCTGCAAGGTAAGCTCTCCCTTACAGTTTTAGCAGCTCAATTCTTTCCCTCTGGGCACAAGCTGATTCCTGGCTTCCCACTGCCCCCCTTCAAGGTGACCAGCTCTTCCTTACAGTGGTCAGTAGTGCTGAGAGGTGACAGCGTGCTGGCAGTCCTCACAGCCCTCGCTCGCTCTTGGCGCCTCCTCTGCCTGGGCTCTCACTTTGGCAGCACTTGAGGAGCCCTTCAGCCCACCGCTGCACTGTGGGAGCCCCTTTTTGTGCTGGCCAAGGCCGGAGCAGGCTCCCTCAGCTTGCAGGGAGATGTGGAGGGAGAGGCAAGAGCGGGAACCAGGGCTGCGCGCGACGCTTGCGGGCCAGCTGGAGTTTCCGGTGGGCGTGGACTTGGCGGGCCCCGCACTCGGAGCAGCCGGCGGGCCCTGCCGGCCCCGGGCAATGAGGGGCTTAGCACCCGGGCCAGCGGCTGCGGAGGGTGTACTGGGTCCCCCAGAAGTGCCAGCCCACCGGCGCTGCTCTTGACTTCTCACCGGGCCTTAGCTACCTTCCCGCGGGGCAGGGCTCGGGACTTACAGTCCTCCATACCTGAGCCTCCCACCTACTCCTTGGGCTCCTGTGCCGCCCGAGCCTCCTGGAAAAGCGCCGCCCCCTGCTCCACGGCGCCCAGTCCCATCGACCACTCAAGGGCTGAGGAGTGCGGGTGTACGGCGCGGGACTGGCAGGCAGCTCCACCTGCAGCCCCTGTGTGGGATCCACTGGGTGAAGCCAGCTGGGCTCCTGAGTGTGGTGGGGACGTGGAGAATCTTTATGTCTAGCTCAGGGATTGTAAATACACCAATCAGCACCCTGTGTCTAGCTCAGGGTTTGTGAATGCACCAATCGACACTCTGTATCTAGCTACTCTGGTGGGGCCTTGGAGAACCTTTGTGTCCACACTCTGTATCTAGCTAATCTGGTGGGGAGGTGAAGAACCTTTGTGCCTAGCTCAGGGATTGTAAAGGCACCAATCAGCGCCCTGTCAAAACAGACCACTAGGCTCTACCAATCAGCAGGATGTGGGTGGGGCCAGATAAGAATAAAAGCAGGCTGCCCCAGCCAGCAGTAGCAACCTGCTGGGGTCCTTTTCCACACTGTGGGGGTTTTGCTCTTTGCAATAAATCTTGCTGCTGCTCACTCTGGGTCCACACTGCTTTTATGAGCTGTAGTACTCACTGTGAAGGTCTGCAGCTTCACTCCTGAGCCAGCAAGACCACGAACCCACCAGAAGGAAGAAACCCTGAATACATCTGAGCATCAGAAGGAACAAACTCCGGACACGCTGCCTTTAAGAACTGTAACACTCACCGTGAGGGTCCGCGGCTTCATTCTTGAAGTTAGTGAGACCAAGAACCCACCTAATTCCAGACACAGTGCTACTCTCTCTCTGGGGACCAGAGTGCATGCCACGTCCAGCCGGGCCATGCCCTGGCTCTCCTCTGTCCATCTGCAAGATGAGCAGCTCTGGTTCTCTATTTTTCTGGGCTCCAGCAGCTCCTGTACAGCAATAGCAGGGCAGTTGTACCTGCTACAGACAATAGTGGCTCAGAGCCAAGTATGAACTTACACAAACAGGTTATATAACAAGTGGAGCATGCACTGGTGCACCAATCCCGCTAACTCATGCATGCCTGGATGTCTGCCTGGGTCTAATTATTGACCAAAGTGTACCCATGTACCTTATAATAATGGAACTTAATAAATACAAAACAAATTAAACATTGAATATTATATAAATATGTGTTCTGTGAAGAATATATTAGAATCTCATTTGTTCAGAATCTGTATTCTCTGTAGTTCTAGTTTATTTAAGTCACTATATAAATATTACTGTTTTGTCTTTTTTTTACAATCACCATGGAATTATTTGAACTGGGAAATGTCCAGTGAACTCTATATTACACTCATATTTAGAATACACAAAATCTGGGTTAATCTGTACATTCAGTTAGGACTGCCTGAGCAGTTGACTCTGAGCCAGGGACTAGCCTACAGCAAGTTTGCTGGGAAGTGCTGTAGGTATTATCAGCTGGAAGAAGAGAGAAGGAAGCAGGATTGAGCAGAGGGTGAGGTTGTGCTGCAGTACATTCTCAACAAAGTCCTTAGTTGAAACCGTGAGAGCACTGCAGTTAGGATGGCTTTTCAGAGTTGTCCCCAGCTGGGGAGAGGAAGAAAAGGCTTTGCACCCAGCTTAAACACCAGAGACAGAGTATGAATTTCCCCTGGGAAGGGGACATAATTTGCCCAAGGCAGTTCTCTTCAGCTGAGGACCATTTCCAGCTGTGATCTAGCAGGCAGCAGTACTCCTGGCAGCTGGAGGAAAAGCCCTTCAGTTCTACAGGAGGAGCAGTGGGCAGCACATGGTCCACTACAAGAGTAAAGATCATCTTAGCTCCATTGTAAAATTGAGAAAAAAAATGATAGTTTTAAGGGTTGCTTTTGAAAATGCAGAATCAAATCAGTTTTTCCTACAGGTGCAGTATGTTTTGTGGGAACAGGAGTAAGTAAAGGATTTTTTTTTTCTCTGAGTATGTGTTGATGTGTTAACCTCAGAGTCCAGAGAGGTCCTGACCAGCAGCTCAGAGCTGAGAACTCTAATATGCACAAGATTCCCTATAATCACAAGAGGACTTGGATGGAATGTGACAAGTGCCACCTTTATCTTTGAGGAAAGGTATTTACAGGTCAACGCAGGAGATTAACTGCAAATTAGAGGACCACTAGTAAAGAGTCAGTAATTTGGTGGTCTCCACTCCCCCCAGGGACACAGGATATTGAGAATTATCAACATAGCTATCCTCTGTTGAAAATCTAGAGAATGTGACCCGAATAGTAGTAGTGATGATGTCAGTAGTAATAACATTAGTTTTAGTAATAGTAGTAGCAGAGGTAGCAAAACCACTTATTAAGTAATGAGTATGTTCTATGTAACAGACATTGCATTAAGGACCATAATTGAATTACAAAAAGTAAAATAACTTCCAAGGCTACCTGCTGATGACAAGCAGAACTAAAATTTGGCTATCTGTCTATATTACTCCAAAATATTATTTTTACTACATAAATGATGGTCTAGAAAGAAGGTTTTAAACACAAATTCCTTCAAAAGTTACACAAATAAAAATGGGTGAAGTAGGCTGCTGTGATGGTTAATATTGAGTGTCAACTTGATTGGAATGAAGGATGCAAAGCATTGTTTCTGGGTGTGTCTGTGAGGGTGTTGCCAAAGATTAACAGTTGAGTCAGTGGACTGAGAAAGGCAGATCCCTCGGTCTGGATGGGCACAATCTAATCAGCTGCCAGCATAGCCAGAATAAAAGCAGGCAGAAGAACATGGAAAGACTAGACTGGTTTAGTCTTCTGGCCTCCATCTTTCTCTTGTGCTGGATGCTTCTTGCCCTTGAACATCGGACTCCAAGTTCTTCAGCTTTGGGACTTGGACTGGCTTCCTTGCTTCTCAGCTTGCAGATGGCCTATAGTGGGACTTCACCTTGTGATCGTGTGAATCAGTACTCCTCAATAAGCTCTCTTTTAATATACACCTATCCTATTAGTTCTATCCCTCTAGAGAGCCCTGACTAATACATTGCAAATAACTTACATTGCACATATTATGTGAGTAATGGAAGCTCAGATAAATTGGAGAAAGGGGATAATTAATACTCAACTCCCATCAAATGTTACCATTTGGAAATGTGGGCCCCATCTGACCAAATATACCAACTTTTAAAAAAAAAAGCAAAAATTATGTAGTGTAGTGTGAATTCACCCCTTTACTGTTGACTTAATTTTTAAATAAATAAATGTTAAACAAAACGTGTCTGGAACGAGATTCAACTACTTCTGAATTAGAAAGAATTTGTTATTCTAGGTGCCAATCTATTCTCGATTGGATTGGTTGAATTATAACCATAAAGCAAGAACTCAAAGAAAAAGAGAATAGAAGGGGAGCTTTAGTGGTAAACCTGGAGTTAAAGCAAAACCATGGATGAGACCTCAGCAGGTGGCCAACCTTACTAGTCAAGCAGCAACAACATAGATGAACTTGGCTAAGAGTGGACTATATCAGTTCAGCAGCAGTGGATCAGAGCATAATGAACGCTGGAGGCAGTAATTTGTGGAGTTGGAAGACTTTTTGTCTCTATTATCAAAGGATATTGCCCAAAAGAAGGAAAAAAGCTTCAAGAGTAGCACATTAGGCCACATGAGGATTTGGCAGCTCTGAATATGGCCCTGGAAATTGGTAGGAGAAATTGACAGCTGGGTTGTTGCCTTTGAGTTAAAACAATCAGGCTGAGAAGATCCTGGAGCAGCTGCCACTTGGAAACTTCATTGAGCAACCTGAAATAGGAGGAAAGCCTGGGCTTTGAACTCAGATGAATCTCAGCTGGTCAGAGCTGACTTGCAGGATGGTGAAAGAGTTAGAAACAAATGTGTGTATAAGTACTTGAACAGAGTTTGAATTTAGGCTAGCTTTGGCCAGAATTCAGTGAGTAGTATGAGAAGGGGCTTATGCAGGGCAAAAAGGAAACCATCCTAAATAGGAGAAGAGGGATAAAAATATTTCCACTGACTCAGACCTGAAGACATGAAATGATCAAGTCCTAATTATAGCATCAAAAAAGTCTCAGCATTATTATGAAGGATGGCAACAAATTAGCTGATTTAAATATTAGCCAAAATTAATACAAATTAACTGCTAACCACCCTCTACTGCAAACTGTTAGGCACTCCCAGAAAGAATGAAATGAGGGATAGATACATTTTAAGTGGGTAAGATGATTAAGAGGTAAGATTTTTGCCCTAGGAGTATCAGGCCCTAACCATTTTCATTATATTTTGAGGATATCAGAAGTTTGGGTTTGGTGAGAGGATACAGAGAGGTTAAAAAAAATGTGAAAGAAGGGAGAATACCAAGAGCCAACTTTGCATATTGACAATATTGCCCAGGCCTAGCCAATATCAAATAATTCCTTTCAATGGCCATGCCCACTGAATCAAAGAGTAAATGAATCACCCAGAAACATTCAATCATTTTTAAGAATCTCTACCTCTAAAAGATATACTGAAATATTATGGAGACAGCCCGAGACTGAATATGATAATACCTGAGACTGAATATGAGTATGATAATACTGAATATGATTCCGGTCCTAGTGACCACTCATCAGTCATGTGACCTTGAACAAGTAGCTTAACCTCTTGATCCTCAGTATCTTTTTCTGCAAAGTGGAGATAATTAGACCTGCTTGTCTTTTTCATACAGTTACTAATGAAGCTTTAGTTGAATAATAAATGTCTCAGAAAACTATAAAATCCTGTGTCAGTATGTCATTCTAATAGTTTTGTTCCTATAAAATAAACCTCCTTAAAACTTTGCTTTGTTACTGTCACTCACACTCCATACATTTAAGGATGATCTATTGTCAAGAGAAAAATAAGTATCTTGAAAGCATTCACATTTTTTACTCCAACTATTCACTTCTGAATTCTCCATACTAACAAACAAATTTTGTACCATTATGGCCTGGTGCTTTTACTCAATCTATTAAATTGACTCCAGGAAAAAAAAATCCTTCAAGACTCAATTCAGTTTGCCTGCCTTTTCAGATGAATCCAGCCCATAATGATCTCCTTTTTATGTGAATGCCAAAATCCCTTAATATTGATACTGTTAATTTAGTAATTCATAGTTGTCTAGGTTTTTTAACCAGTTTTCTAATGCTTTTGTGCACATTTATGTCATACATTACTAAAATCTCCCTCTGATTATGTCTTATTTCCCCAACTATACTATATGTAAATTGAAGATAGCAGGGACTAGCCCCTCAACATATTTCTATTTCTCCCATCAGTTCATGGTGTTAATATAATAGAAGGTTCCTCCTAAACAGCTGAATCTATTTCACTGCTGCCACTGCAATCACTGAACTTCTGTAAATCTTCCCTGCATTGCAAAGACTCCTAGCTTCACAGCCACAACCCACTGCAGCTGAGCTTGGCCACTCAAGTGCAAAATCTCAGTCACAATATCATTCTAACTTGGGTTTATTTCAGAACTCACTTCACTGATCATAGCTCTGCCTGTGATGTGGCCCAGCACACATATTTAGATTGTGAGGCTACATACCATCATCAGGAACTGTCAGGGCAAAGTCTTGCCTATGCAATAAATATTGCCATAAAATTCAACTTTTCTTGCCATCTCTTCCAATATTTGTTATCCCAAATGATTATCAAGAATCAATCACTTACTGACCTGTTTTCTCTGCCCCTTGACTAAAAAATGGTAGAGCAGAGACAAGTGGGCTGCCAAAGTCTATAAGCTCTGAGAATTTACTTCCTCATGTCCCAACTTTCTAGCCTGGTGATGCCCAATACCATACCTACTGGCCACATATGACATTAAGCACATGAAATATGGCTAGTGCAACTAAGAAATAGAATTTTAATTTAATTTTAATTTATTTAAATTTATAAACTGAAGCAGAATGAAATGGTCTTTTGTTAAAAACAACTTTATAATATGACCAAGATTACTTTTCCCTTATCCATTGAAAATTTAGCGTTCAAAGTAAGGTGTGCTGTAAATATAAAACACACACTGGAGTTTGAAGATTTAGTATGCAAAAATATATAAAATTGCTTTAATAATTTCTATATCATGACTAGTTGAAATGATATTTGGACACAGCAGACTACATAAAATCATATTATTAAATTGACTTCATGGCTTCTTTTTTTACTTTTTTAATGTGGCTAACAGAAAATTTACTATTAGATACATACCACATAATATTTTCCTATTGGATGATGCTGCTCTAGCTCATCACCTAGTACATGGAAAGTGTGAATAACTAAGAATATTACATACATTATCCCACTTCATGTTCACCATGAATTCTGTTTTATAGATGAGAAAACTGAGGTTTAGGAAGATGAAATGACATCAATATTACCTAGCTAGTAAGTGATGATTAGTAAGATAGTAAGATTCGTGCTTAGATCTGTTTCTCACCAAAGCCCATATAGAACAATTGATTGACTGGGATATTTACCTCCTTGCATTACAAAACTACTGCTCTAATATGCTCAGAAATTTATTTTTTTAAATACAGCTGCAATTGCCTAAGCAATTACAAACAATGAAAAAATTCAGGCAAAAGTTAGACAAAAACACAGTCTGGATTGTTTCCAAAACAGAATCCAAATTGGGCCAGTCAAGAGTATGATAATGGAAAAACAGTGAGGAAACAACTGACAGGGACACAGAACAAACAAAACTCAAACGAGGCATAGGTTTAAATATTCCCCAAAGCACTGTCGCAAACATGTACCAAAACAGTAATAATATTATTCATTTCTCACAGTTTTCTCATTTCACTCCTGAAGGAAGTTTTCCAAGCAATTCAAAATCTTGGCCAACTGGTCTTCATCAGAATAATGAGTAGAGTATTGGTATATTTTTGGAATCTGAAGAATTGCTCCACAGGAGGCTAATTATTTGCATCTTGAATTTATACCCACTTCACATTAATTTCTGTATCTTGCCAGGTTTTCAAACTGCCTTTAGAAAGTAGCAGTGACAGTGACATCTGACCAGATTCCTGATGCCGCTTCAGAGACACATTCTCATGCAGAAATGGAGTATGAGCTTGTCATCCATTTTGGAAATCTAAATTTTTTTCTACAACTATAAAATGGTATGAGTAAGGCTGATAAGTGAGACTGGCTTAATAGTTTATCATGTCATTGGAGGTGTTGATTCTTCAAGTATATTTCCTGAGCAAATAATCTAATAGTGCTGAAACTCTATATCTGAGCTCTATAAATTATTGATCAGCACTATCAAGCTCAAAGAAATCCCTTTGAAAAATTTTCCCAACTACAAATACTCTCTCTCACACACACACACACACACTTGCAAGTTTATCTTTGCACAAATATATATATCTTTACTTATATGGATTTTGCTTTGAGTTAGGACAAAAATATTTCTATGGAATAAATCAAGAGTACTATTTGAAATCAAGTTACATGTCCTTTCATGTAGTGATACTAGGTGAGCCCAGATTCTCTTTGGCAGTGTTAGTTTTATCCAGAATTGTAAAAATATGCTCCTCTTTCAAGTGGACTAAAATCAGTTTTCTTTCTGAAATCTAGAGTGTACCTACCCAGATGTAAGTCAAACATGTGGTTTAGGTATATTTTCTCACAAGATTTATTTACATTTTCAGAAGAAATTCTTGAAGCCTGGAAAGATTCATGATACTCAGGAATGAATATGCAACAGTATAAATTTCAGACAGACAGATATCAGGGATAAAATATGAAAACAGAACTATTTCCTCCTCAAATGGTGACATTTTGGCTGCTACTTACTCACAATGCCAGTTCTGTCTTCGGAATCCCACTTAGCTGGAAATTTACATGGATGTTTTAGCCCTCCAATCAATTTTCCCTCCCTTTTTCTTTCCTTCCTTCAGCAGATATTTACGGTGAATGCTACATACATATTTCTTGCACCAAGCTTATGTAAACACACACCTTTTGGATGTGGGTTTAGGTGGTATGTATCCGCATAAGGAATGGTCAGAGTAGGCCAACTTTAAGCTGTTTGAAAATAATGGCAAATAAAGAAAAATAGATGCCCAAGCCTCTCTCCTCTCTGAGAGTTTCCCAAATATCCCTGACCTGAAGCTGGAATCTTTCAGCTCTCTTTGAAGCCACTGCTGCTTGTTTTGCTCCTGCAGCTTTCTCCAGCTGCTGTCACATCTGTCTGAGATCACAGCAAGCTTGGCTGCTTTAATACTTTGGTATCTGTTATGTTAGCTCCTGCTGGAACCTGGCACCTCAACTCTTCTATCAGCTCAGATCATCGTCATTACCATCCAGGCTGACCTCAGTCTCAGCCAGCGGCTCTCATGTAGTCTCCCTGTTAGAGGCACACCTCGGGCAGTAGACAGTCACAAACTACTCCCCACGGCTGTGGGAAGAGGTTACATATGACTGCTAAGCTCAGTCATATTTTATCAAAGCCTTTGATCTCTGGTTTGATCTTAGCCAAGATCTGTGACACAAACAGGTCTTTGCTCACATGGCAACTGGTGCTTACTAACTCAGTTCCCTTTTTTTACTTTGAGCATCCTGCTGTCTGTATATTAATGCTGTCTAACACTAAATGAAAGGTCAAAGTAAAAATAAGCACTTTGTGATAGAAGACATTTTTCCTTTCACCCTATTGGCTTTTTCTAGGGCCCCACACTTTTGCAAAGCTTTTTTTTGTACCTGCCTGAAGGGCATCATTAGATGGTTTCCTGTCAGTTCCTTTTTTGTCTTGCAATAGGCAAGTTTTAGAGGGACTATAAGGTAAAATAATGTTTTATGTGTTGCACATTAACTTTATCAGATAAACATTTAATATTTTAGACAGTTATCATGAGTAAATGAATAACACTTTATCAAGAAATGACCCAAAAATATCTGTCTCTGTGTGTGTGTGTGTGTGTGTGTATTTTGAATGGCTCTTGAAAAAAAAATAGTTCTGTTTAAAGGAATAATTAAAACAATTGTAATGAAGAGAATTGTGAAAACCTAGAAGAAGTAAAAGAAGTCAGATACATTGGATAGGATGAGGAAAACAAAATCACTCAGAATATGAACACCTAACAGGGGCAAGGATTGTGCACTTGACTCTTGGGGAATGGGAAGACCTTCTGGGATTTAAGAGTAAGAATGGAAATGCTGGAAGCACAGAAAGAATCTTTTGAATAGTGGCAGTAGGCAGAAATGGAACAGATGGACCGCTTAAAGGCAGAGAGGGTTTCCATGAAGAGAATCATTCAGGTAAAGACTAGGGCAGCAGTAGAGGGGGAGAAAAAAGCTGCAAATTTAAAGTGAGGCAGCAAGATTTGGCAATCGATGTGGCAAACAAAGGGCAGGGATATATAAAGCTCTCACAGGGAGTTTGAGTTTGGATGTCAAAGAGAAAGACTGAAACCCGAAGCTGCTGCCTCCTGTGAAATACTATTACGGAGATAATTACAGTGGGAAAGTCTTGTACAAAAATAAAAATAACATCTTACCCTAGCTTCAACATCAGCCATTCTGACCATCACCAGGCCTTATTAGGCAGGTAAAAAATTTTAAAAAAAGGACTGAAAGACATTCCAAATTTAAGAAATTTGTAGAGCCAAACCATAACACCATCTCAGCTTACCAGCCTTACCATCAACCTAGATAATCAAGCAAGAATTTAGGAGGCAATCTTGATTTCTTTCTTTCTCTCATCCCTGATAAGCAACCCATCATGTATCCTGTTGTCTCTATCTTCAAATATATCCTATAATCATCCATTTCTCTCAAATTCACATCTATCACCATAGTCCACGATATCATCACATCTCACTTGACTAAAATGGCCTACTAAGTAATCCTCTTTCTGCCAGATGATCTTTCAGAAATATCTATCAGATCAATCTCATGTTATGTATATGTATACTATATGTGATATATATAACATGTGGTAATATAAGTACAAAAATGTTTTCAATAAAATATAGAATAAAAGGCAACTTACCAGGACCTAAGAGCTCTCCATGATCTGATTCCACCCTCCTCTTCAACCTCATCTACTGATGCTGACTCTCCTGCTTATTCATGATACTTCAGCCACACAGGCCTTCTTTTTGCTTTTCTTCATGTGCTAAACCTTCACTGTTAAACTTGCTATTGCTCCATTTAAAATGGTATGTCCTATATCTTTGTAAGCCTAGCTTCTCCTTTTCTTTCAGTTTGGTGTTTAGTGTCACCCCTGAAAGGACCTTCCTTAAACACCAAATCTGACATGGCCAGTCCTCAACCATAGTCACTCTACCACAACCCCCTGGTTCTTACATATAAGTTCACCACTCTATTCTCAGCAGCTAGAAAAGTGCTTGGCACAACGTAAATGCCCAATAAATATTTGTTACTTAATTAGTCTGGGCCTCAGTTTCCTCATTTTTAAAATTAAAAGCTATATTAGATGACTCCCAATTTCATCCAGTTCTATGATTTATTTTAAATAATTTGAGCAGATAAGAAAAGTTTTGTGAATAATGCCACAATAAACATACATGTGCATGTGTCTTTATAGCAGCATGATTTATAGTCCTTTGGGTATATACCCAGTAATGGGATGGCTGGGTCAAATGGTATTTCTAGTTCTAGATCCCTGAGGAATCGCCACACTGAATTCCACAATGGTTGAACTAGTTTACAGTCCCACCAACAGTGTAAAAGTGTTCCTATTTCTCCACATCCTCTCCAGCACCTGTTGTTTCCTGATTTTTTAATAATTGCCATTCTAACTGGTGTGAGATGGTATCTCATTGTGGTTTTGATTTGCATTTCTCTGATGGCCAGTGATGGTGAGCATTTTTTCATGTGTTTTTTGGCTGCATAAATGTCTTCTTTTGAGAAGTGTTTGTTCATGTCCTTCGCCCACTTTTTGATGGGGTTGTTTGTTTTTTTCTTGTAAATATGTTTGAGTTCATTGTAGATTCCGGATATTAGCCCTTTGTCAGATGAGTAGGTTGCGAAAATTTTCTCCCATTTTGTAGGTTGCCTGTTCACTCTGATGGTAGTTTCTTTTGCTGTGCAGAAGCTCTTTAGTTTAATTAGATCCCATTTGTCAATTTTGTCTTTTGTTGCCATTGCTTTTGGTGTTTTAGACATGAAGTCCTTGCCCATGCCTATGTCCTGAATGGTAACGCCTAGGTTTTCTTCTAGGGTTTTTATGGTTTTAGGTCTAACGTTTAAGTCTTTAATCCATCTTGAATTGATTTTTGTATAAGGTGTAAGGAAGGGATCCAGTTTCAGCTTTCTACATATGGCTAGCCAGTTTTCCCAGCACCATTTATTAAATAGGGAATCCTTTCCCCATTGCTTGTTTTTCTCAGGTTTGTCAAAGATCAGATAGTTGTAGATATGTGGCGTTATTTCTGAGGGCTCTGTTCTGTTCCATTGATCTATATCTCCATTTTGGTACCAGTACCATGCTGTTTTGGTTACTGTAGCCTTGTAGTATAGTTTGAAGTCAGGTAGCGTGATGCCTCCAGCTTTGTTCTTTTGACTTAACAATAGCAAAGACTTGCAACCAACCCAAACGTCCAACAATGATAGACTGGATTATGAAAATGTGGCACATATACACCATGGAATACTATGCAGCCATAAAAAATGATGAGTTCATGTCCTTTGTAGGGACATGGATGAAATTGGAAATCATCATTCTCAGTAAACTATCGCAAGAACAAAAAAACAAACACCGCATATTCTCACTCATAGGTGGGAATTGAACAATGAGGTCACATGGACACAGGAAGGGGAATATCACACTCTGGGGACTGTGGTGGGGTGGGTGGAGGAGGGACGGATAGCATTGGGAGCTATACCTAATGCTAGATGACGAGTTAGTGGGTGCAGCGCACCAGCATGGCACATGTATACATATGTAACTAACCTGCACAATGTGCACATGTACCCTAAAACTTAAAGTATTAAAAAAAAAAAAAAGCCAGGGCAACGATTGCCTTTGTTGGTTGTGGGGTAGTGACTGGATGTGAGTATGAGGAGGGACTACAGTGCTACTCAGGTTCTAACTCTTTATTTGAGTGCTTGTTACACAAGTGTGTTCATGATGAGAAAATTTATCAATGTGAACTCTTAGGATCTGTGCTTTTTTTTCCCATATGTATTTTATACTTGAATAAACAAGCCTTTTTGCCTTCTAAAAAAAAAAAAAAAGAAAAGAAAAGTTTTATAGATGGACTCCCAGCTTAAACCAGCATAGACACTCAGTAAGTGTTTGCTAATAAATGAAATTATATCTAAGCTAGTTTTTTGTACATATGTAAAGATGTAGTCACCAGAGCCCCTGACACACTGCTTTTTAGGGTTTAAAAGGGAGGTTTGATTTGCCTCCCATTAATTTAATCGAATTCACCAGAGTAAATGCCACCTCAGCAAAATCTTCACAAAAACAATGAGAGCTGACATCCAGCTGGTAGGCATTAGTTCCACAATATGTGTTGTTCACAAGCAGCATCTTTTCTGATTGGTCAGTCTCTGTATCATATGGAGGTTAAATATTTTGATTCTCACACATCTCCAACCCATGGCTCTATTTAAGCCTATCAGTTCCCAGAACTTTCAAACAAGGATCTCAGTTAAGGTCTTTCAGTTAAGATTATACTAGGCAACAATGGGCACTAAGCCAATTTACTATTCTAAACCGAGGACTAGAAAAGAGTGCATGGAGAATATTGGTCATATTTGTTTACAGCATGTGTGACTTAATAAATTGAGCACCTAGTTTTTTCTAAAAGTTGTTTGATTCTTTATTGATGGGATTGGAGTTTGTGGAGGTTTGTGGGTTTTTTCTTTTAATCTTGTTTTGTATTTTTCTGAATTGAGTTTTGATGAGCCTGTTCTGCCTCCTAGAAATACTTTCTCAAGTTATTACACACTTGATGGTATTACTTGTATCCATCGGAACCACAGCAGAGATGCATTTGAGAAAGTGATTTAAAGATGTTATTGCTGCCATTTGTTTATGAGTTTACTGAAGAAAGCCTAGGCATCATATGGATTTCTACTATATCAAGAATTACTTTGTCTTTAAAAAGTTCAAATGATGTTATTGCATAATAGATGATTTTTTGTGCTTTTCTCAGTCTTCTCAGAAAATATTGGAAATAAATAAAATCTAATTAGAACAAAAAGACTGAGGAATACTTAGGCTCAGCATTCTGTACAGCAATGAGTCAGCTTTATAATTATTTTGAAGTGTCAGAACAATATGTCTTCATATCATTACAATAACTTAAACATTAATTAGTATTCACTGGCTACTGTAAAATCTCATAAGTAAAAATTCTGTTTTATAATAAAATTTCTTCTTAAATATATGGATTTATTAAAAATAAAGCAGAAAATAGATATTTTTAAATGATAGAAATGTACAGTGTTTTAAATGAAGCTTAAAGTTCTCAAAATTATATTTCTATTCAAGCCTTAAGAGAACATTGAAAATATTTTCAAAATCACTCATGAATCATACTTTCCTTTTGATGTTATTTATTGGTGAATAACATGTATAAGGGATCACTTTTCACTCTAATTATCTATCTATATCTTATCACAAATGGTAGATTGTGAATTTCTTGGAAGAAGAACTTGGGTTTCATTGCCCTGTACACGCCCATATATTGCACAGGAACTTGTACATGACAGGCACTCAATTTAAATGAAGGTATGAAATTCACAATATTCTTGTTTTGCTTATGAAAAATTAATGAGGCTACTTTAATTCAGTTTTGAGATTTTGATTTTCAAGAGACATTGGCCAAACAAATCCCCTTCCCTAATGGGTATTCATACTTATGTCTCTGGAACTGTTGCTGTTGCAAACAGCAGTAACTTCAGAAACATCAGGAATAAATTGCAGCAATGCCAAACCCTCAGATTCAGGGTAGACCCATCAGTTCACAGTTTTGTCTGAAAAACTTTTTCTACTTTAATAAAAAATAGGCTATCAGGACATCCAAAGATTGGCCAATTTTCCCAGTATCTTTTGTATTTGAAGTTAACATCAAACTAAAACTCTCACATCCTCTTCAGACAAGTGTTGATTCCCTGGTCCCATTACAGACCCAATGGGTTCCTCTATCATAAAACATGAACAGAGGTTACCTAAGGTTCTCATTTTACAATGTTAAGTGAATAAGCCAATTATAAAGAATGCAATAACAATAAGTACCTTGATTTCACAAATGTTAACTAGAAATGTAAAAAGTAAGATAAAATAAAAACCACTGTGGAAAGTAGAAATAAATAAGAAATTGCTAAAGAATAGAGCATTATCTCCTAAAGTCTTCAGGGAGGGGAGACAGAAAGAAAGGAGAAATTTTTTTAATAAAAAAGAATAAGAAGATATATTCCAAGGGATAAAGAAATTGGAAGACCTTAAAAAATATTAAGGGGACTGACTATTTAAAAGCTTTTGGAAAAAGAATTTCCAAAAGCTTTTAAATGACTTACAGGGGCAAACACCCTTTAAAATACCTGTTAGAGAGATCTTACATGTCCATAAATAGGAAGACTCAATGTTGTCAAGAAATTAGTTCTTCCCAATTACTTCTATAGATTCAATGCAATTCCAATGAAAATCTCAGCAAGTTATTTTGCAGATATTGACAAAATGATTCTGAAATTTTTATGGAGAGGTAAAAAATCCAGGATAGCCAACACAGTATTGAAGGACAAGAACAAAGTTGGAGGATTGACACTACCTAAATTCAAGACTACTATAAAGCTGTAGTAATGAAGACAGTGTGGTATTGATGAAAGAATAGATGAAGAGATCAGTGGAACAGAATAGAGAGCCTAGAAATAGACGCACGTAAATGAAGTAAACTGATTTTAACAAAGGAGCATAGGCAATATAATAAAGAAAACTGTCTTCCACAGATGGTGCTAGAACAACTGGACATCCACATGCAAAAAGAAAAAAAAAGAATGTAGACACAGATCTTACACACTTCATAAAAATAAATGCAAAATGGATTATAGGACTAAATATGAAATGCAGAAGTATGAAACTTCTATAAGATAACATAGGAGAAAATCTAGATGACCTTGGGTGTGGGAATGACTTTTAAGACACAACACCAAATGTATGATTCATTAAAAAAAAGTTGATAAGCTAGAACCTGTTACAATTAAAACCCCCTTGTGAAAAAGACAATGTTAAGAGAAAGAGATTGAAATAAGACATTTGCAAAAGGCATGCCTGATTAAAGATGTCTACCCAAAACATACAAAGAACACTTAAAACTCAAGAATAAGAAAACAACCCAATTTAAAAAATGGGCCAAAACCTTAACAGACACCTCACCAAAGAAGGCAAATAAGCATATTTAAAAAAGGTTCAGTTCAACAATGAGATATTACAACAAACCTATTGAAATGGCTAAAAATCAGAACATTGACAACTGTAAATGCTGGTAACAATGTGGAACAATAGGAACACTCATTCACTGCTGGTAGGAATGTAAAATGGTATAGCCACTTTGTAAAAGAGTTTGGCAGTTTCTTATAATACTAAATGAACTCTTATCACATGATTCAGCAATTCCACTCATTGGTATTTACCCAGAAGAGTTTTAAACATACATTCACATGAAAACTTGCGTACAGATGTTTATAGAAATTTTATTAATAATTGCAAAAACTTGGAAGCAACCAAGATGTCCTTCAGTAGGTGAATGGATAAAGAAACTTTAATATACCAGGCAATAGAATATGATTTAGTGCTAAAAAGAAATGAGGTATCAAGACATGAAAAGACATGGAAGAAACTTAAGTGCATACTACTAAGTGAAAGAAGCCAGTCTGAAAAGAGTACATACTGTATGACCATATGAAATTCTAGAAAAGGCAAAACTATGGAGACAATAAAAAGATCAACAGTTGCCAGGGTTTGGCAGCAAGAGAGGGGAAAAGATGAATAGGCAAAATTCAGAAATCAGTGAAACTACTCTCTGTGTGATACTATAATAGTGGATACATGTCATTATACATTTGTCCAAGCCTGCAGAATGTACAACATCAAGAGTGAGCTCTAATGTAACTATGAACTTCAGGTGATAAAAATGTGTCAATGTAGGTTGATAAATTGTAACAAATATACCACTCTAGTGAAAGGTATTAGTAGTGGGGGAGGCTATCCATGTGTGGAGTTAGAGAATAACTGAGAAAGTACTGTAGCTTCTGAATTTTGCTGCTAACCTAAAATTGCTGTTAAAAAAAAAAACTTAAGCATTTAAAAAATTACATCTTTAATGAAAAATGTGAAGATAAGAGGTTTTCATAGCAACGCTCTGAATTTAGGATATGAACATATATTTACATCTATATACATATAACGAATTGAAAATTAAATATCATGTGAAACTATCTTTTATACAGTAAATTTTTAAATTTTATTTGGTGAAATTAGGGAAATGCAAATTTAAAACTACAGTGAGATACTCCTATACATCTATGCGAATACCTAAAATTCAAAAGACTAATAATACCACAGGCTGACAAGAATGTGGAGCAATAAGGACTCTAATTCATTGCTGAAGAGAATGCAAAATGGTACAGCCACTTTGGAAAAGAGCTTTACAGTGTCTTATAAATTCACCATAAGACCCAGTAATTCCACTCCTAGAAATGAAAACATATGTCTCCAGAAAGATATGTACACTGTATATGAGTGTTCATAGCAACTTCATTCATATCTACTCAGTTTCTGCCCAAGTGGGTATACCAAAGTATATTTCTAACATCAATTCCTATAGTTAACATCAGACTCCGCAGGTTACTTCTCCGCAGGATTGCTCTTGCTTTACATGCAAGCTGCATGACTTGAGAGTTACACACATTTATGAGAGGCTGGCTATAAATGCAAAGGTTCCCATGACTTTGTCACTAATTTACAAAACAAAAAGCCTCACAAAACTCACTAAAAGTACTATACTTATAAGTAAGGTTTTATTATAAAGACTATGCTCAGGAACAGCCAAATAGAAGAGACTCATAGTGGAAGGCATGACTTTTCCCTGTGTGTCAGAGCTCATCGCCCTCCTGGCATATCAATGTCTTCACCAACCAAGAAGCTACACCAAACCTTTAGCGTTTTTTTTTTTAGATGAAGTCTCGCTCTGTCACCCAGGCTGGAGTGCAGTGGTGCGATCTCAGGTCACTGCAACCTCCCCCTCCCGGGTTCAAGCAATTCTCCTGCCTCAGCCTCCAGAGTAGCTGGGATTATAGGCATGTGCCACCATGCCTGGCTAATTTTCTACTTTTAGTAGAGACGGGGTTTCACCATGTTAGGTCAGGCTGGTCTCGATCTCCTGACCTCGTGATCCGCCTGCCTCGGCCTCCCTGTTTATGTGTAGGCATGATTGATTAAACATTGGCCTTGGGCTTGAACTCAGTCTCTAGCTCCTATCCCTGGAGGTCAAGAAGCTGGAAAGTTCCAACACTCTAATCCTGTGCTTGGCCTCTCTAGTGACCAGCCCTATCCTGACATAATCTAGCTCTGCTACTTTCACCTCTGTGAGTCACCTCATTAGCATAACAGAAGTGTCTCTATCACTCAAAAAGGCCTCAGGATTTTTAAAGCTCTGTCCCAGGAACCAGGGACATAGACCATATATATTCTTTTATACCGTGGTACCTAGAACCTGAAAACAAACCAAATACCCATTAATCCATTAATAAAAAAGGAATAAACTACTGACAACTGCAATGGGATGAATCTCAAAAGCATTATGCTAAATGAAGAAGCCAGATATAAGACTATATATTCCATGATTCTATTTGTGTGAAATTATATAAAACACTGAACTAACAATCATAGTGATAGGGGTTTGGGGAGTGGGATGGGAAGACAGAACTGACAGTGAAAGAGAAAGGGGAGGAAACTGTCTGGAGAGATAGAAATGTCCTTTCTTTTGATTATAGTTGTAGTTACATAGCATATAACATTTGTGAAGACTGGTCAAACAGTACACTTGAAATGAGTAAATTTATTGGGCATAAATTATACCTCATCAAAGCAGATAAAACTTGTTTTTTAAAAAAGTTAATTGATTAGATGTGATATCCAGCCTCACAGACTAAAAAATGAACATTTTGATTCACTTTTCTGAAAAGAAGTAAAAGCCTAAATTTTACTAACCTAAATCAGCATCAATAAAGATGAGCATTAACATGATTTTTGAATATGAATGGATTAGAAAAAGAGTAGCACAGTACTAATGATGCACAAAGAAAGGCATACTTGCTGCAACATAGCCAAAAGTCACAAGTAAGCATTTAAACATGGCAAAGTAGTAAAATAAAATTAGACTTCATTTAAATGCATTAAAAACTATGTATTATAAGATTTATCAAAAATTGAAATGTGAAAACAAACACATATCTCTGACAATAATGAACATTTTTTAAACTGGTTTCATTCATCATTTTCTGATATAAAATCTGTTGGGGGCAAGTGAAGAAGTGACTTTATTATCATTGACTATTTTTATTAAGTTCACCAATTAAATAGGCATCTCTAAAGCACATAAAAAGACATCTTTGGTCTACTTATTCTTAAATGTTATTACAGTGATAATGATGAGAGATGCTAATTGTCCACAATAAGAGGAGTCCTGAACACGCTTTGTTCAATTTCAAGCACCTCATTACTAGAAATTTGCAAACTTCTATAAAAAGCCATCAGAAGGGCTGAGGGCTAATGTAATTCATTCATATGAAAAGGTCAAAAGAACATCAAGGATGACATACGATTAATCCTCATTAATTTGGCCTCAGATTATTCAAAGTCAGGGCTTTATGGAAGTTAGGGAAACCTGGACTTTGAAACAGCCGAGACATGAATGAGTTGCATTAAATGATGTTCAGGGCTTACTGTGTATGGTTAAGAAGAATAATTGTTAAAAGGCAGGATAGTCTACTATGGAGAATTTTGGGACAGAACAACAGTGTAATGTGTCATGGTGGCCTTATTCTTCAATGTTGAACATACCAAAAAAAAAAAAAAAAAAAACCCAAAACTTTGTATTTTAATCACTCACTTAGGAATAATTTGATGATATCTAGAAAACTGGTTAATGATAAGTACATTCAAAACTGGCTAATGGGTAAATTCATTCAAAAAGATCATGGTGTCCTCATTCCTCAGTTTTGAACATACCTAAAAAAACCCCAAAAACTTTACATTTTAATCACTCAGGAATAATTTGATGATGTCTAGAAAACTTGTTAATGCTAAGTACATTCAAAACTGGCTAATGTGTAAAACATAATGCTAAGGTATACATTTTTAATAAAAGAGTATTTTTCACATAATTGAAAAATGCATTGCCTCTATCTAGGGACACATTTCCTGGATTAAAAATAACAAGAGGCAGGGCACGGTGGCTCACACCTGTAATTCCAGCCCTTTGGGAGGCCTAGGTGGGCGGATTACATAGTAAGGAGATCGAGACCATCCTGGCCAACATGGTGAAACCCTGTCTCTACTAAAATACAAAAAATTAGCCAGGCGTGGTGGTGCACGCCTGTAGTCCCAGCTACTCGGGAGGCTGAGGCAGGGGAATCAATTGAACCCAGGAGGCAGAGGTTGCAGTGAGCAGAGATTGCACCACTGCACTCCAGCCTGGCGACAGAGCAAGACTCCATCTCAAAAAAATAAAATATAACAAGAAAATTGGATTCATAATCAAATGACTGCTTGATGAGAACAGAGTTAGAACAAAGGTAAAAAATTGTGTTTCATTTAAGTAAGAATAATCTCACCCAAATTGTAAAGAGAGTCAGATTGCCATTAGTTACATGCATTAGGCGTTGATTCTTGTTTGCTTCAGTTAAGGTGACTTTCTCACCTTGTCTTAGATATTGAGATGCAGGGTTTACTTGCAGTTCATATTATCACCTATTCAAATACTACATTGAGCAATACTGTTCTTTTTTGGGGTTTTTTTGTTTTGTTTTTTTGGTTTTTGGTTTTTGGGTTTTTTTTGAGACGGAGTCTCACTCTGTCACCCAGGCTGGAGTGCAGTGGCGCGATCTCGGCTCACTGCAAACTCCGCCTCCTGGGTTCACGCCATTCTCCTGCCTCAGCCTCCCGACTAGCTGGGACTACAGGTGCCCCCCACCACCCCTGGCTAATTTTTTGTATTTTAGTACAGACGGCATTTCACCGTGTTAGCCAGGGTGGTCTCTATCTCCTGACCTCGTGATCCACCTGCCTCGGCCTCCCAAAGTGCAGGGATTACATGCATGAGCCACTGTGCCCGGCTGAGCAATAATATTCTTTAAGCAATAAAGTGCTCCTTATTAAAGCATGATCTCCAACAATTTGGTGGCATAATAAATTGTTTTCTACTATCTGGCTATATACACAAGTGAATGAGACTTTAAAGTAGTGATTAATTTCTATGAAGGAATGGTAAGAATGGGTTTTTATGAAATATCCCTGTTTTACTTCTGCATTTTGCAGTTTATTTATTCTTTCAACTCTACTACCTGCCAAACACTGTGTTTGGCACTGGGGATTTTATAGTAAACCTATAGAATTGGCCCTTGCCTTCATGGAGCATTCTGCACCTAATAGTGGCACGAAACAGCCTGCATTTGTTAAAACAGTATCTCTATGAGGTTCTTTCAGTTCATGAATGAATTTCTCTGAATACCTGGTATAGCTCATGTGGTTAGTTAGACATGCAAGTCTCATAAAGCCAGTAAGATCTCACAAGGAAATGGGAACTGTATAACATGATTTAACATGTGGGTGTTTAAGGAGCATGTTAATTAATTGTCCACTTGATTATTTTCTTGCTATATGGGAGAATAATTGGCATTCAATTGTGTATTGCCAGTAGCAGAAAGCTCTTTGAAATGGATATCAGTTATTCATTACCATGCCTTTGAGCCCAAATACTTTGGTGGAAATATTTCTATGAAATTATAATAAAAGTTAGTAGGCAAATACAAATTAATTTCTACTATCTCTTAAATATATCTAAAGCAAAAAAAAAAAAAGCAAAAAAAAAAAAACACATCTCAAATATGGTCATGATAATTCCTTAAAGGGAAGAGAAAGATAGGGTAGCAAAAAGGCCAGACATGGTGGCTTACACCTGTAATCCCAGCACTTTGGGAGGCCAAGGTGGGCAGATCACGAGGTCAAGAGATCAAGACCATCCTGGCCAACATGGTGAAACCCTGTCTCTACTAAAACTACAAAAATTAGCTGGGTGTGGTGGTGCACACCTGTAGTCCCAGCTACTTGGGAGGCTTAGGCAGGAGAATTGCTTGAATCCAGGACTTGGAGGTTGCAGTGAGGAGAGATTGTGCCACTGCACTCCAGCCTGGCAACAGAGTGAGACTCCGTCGCAAAAAAAAAAAAAAAAAAAAAAAAAAAGGCTAGTAAAAAAAGAAAACAATGGAAGGGACAAGAAGAGGCTAATATGATCATCAGTAGCTGGTAGAAGGAGACCTCATTCCAATTCACTTTCCTCAACACTTACCGAAATCCCCTAGGTTCAAGGCACTGTACTAGGTCAGAAGGAAATAACAAAATAAGTAAGAAATATTTGAACTCCCCAGGGTTGCACAATTTTGTAGGGATTTATTTCTTCTCATTCTAATTTCTCTAACTCAGGATGCTTAAAGAGTGTCTGATTCTAAATAAGTATCTGGCCCTCCCCACATATTACTGGATTGTTTGAGAGTTAATGAGAGGTTTAAGAGGAGAAATTAAAACATTCACAAGAGTCCTGCTTTGGTCAGATGCTCTTGCACAGTTATTGAGCTTTTCGGTTGCATTTTCATGGCAGTATCTCTCTGGGTTGTTTGTGAGTTTGTCTCATCAATAAGAAGAATCTCATTGTGCCACCCACCAAGCCCGCACTTGCTAATCACTGTTAATTGCCTACAATTGAGATCAGCAAACTGTTCACTGAGTACAGCGATGGGCACTTAACTCATTGACACTGAGCTTTCCTGTGTGCCCATTTTCACTAATGCATCGTTTGTCCTGGAAATTGGAAGTCCCAGCATCAATCACATAAACCAGACTCAGTAGGTGGAAGTGTTTACTTTCCTCTTCATTTCCAGAGGGGGTGCAATATGGATAGGCACTTACATCTGGCCAGAGGGTGGGCAGCCTTTTCAGAGAGCAAAATCCTTCACTCCACCAGTAGAGCTTAAAAGAAGGGAATTCCCAGAGAGGCAAAATGTCCAGAAATACGACGAGAAGAGGCAGAATCTTTCACTGTTATCCTTTTGTTTTCAGACTCCCTGTCAACAAGCCACAGCCTTAGGGAAAGGTTGAAGAATGCCTCTGGAGATGACTGAGGAGGCAGGCTTCTTCGTAACTACTTCAAAAGCTGCTTCCTCTTAAGAGCCCACTATCATTGCAAATATGGGGATAAAAATCACTGCGATCAGCATCTAACTATTGATAGCATATGGCCCTGATACAGAGGGATAAAAGAAAAATGTCTTCTATTCCCAATTGTTGTGCCTATACATCTTCCTCCAGAGGTCCGAAGAGATACAATTGTACCTGTGTTTGATATGATTTGCATTTCCCTATAGTCACAGTATACATGTCTAATGCTATTAGACATATTAGTGGTGTTGCTACACCACTTAAAAAGAGGAATTTCCTGGGAATTTGTTAGATCTCTTGCCTCCATTGAACAGTAAAACCTTATCCCCTACAATCCCAAATCACCTTACCTTCACTTCCCATGATTACTCTTTATCACTGAAGTTTTGTTTTAAGGTATTAATGAAAAAATTATTCTGACACTTGTCAAAACAGTAAGGCAGGCTTTTTTAGGACTATTGCAATAGCTGCTAAGACTATCGCACTAGGGGAGAAAGATTAGGCTCAACTCCAAATACAAGACTGCTGGGATTACAGACAATGAGCAGAATAAGGTGGGTCAGTAAATGGAAAATTAGTAGGAGGAGACATCAAGTTTATGGAGACCCATGTTAAACTGACTTAACAGGATTCTTGCTGAAGTCAGGCCAAGGTGATCAGATATCAATGGTGGGAGGATTCTTGGTAAACCGACTTATTGGATTTTGGCTAAAATTGGACTCAGCATGCAAAGACAATCCCCAAGGAAAAAGTGTAGTCAAAAAGAAGGCTCTGAAGAGCCTGTGGAAACTTTGGTAAAGGAAAGAGTCTTTGTCAAGGTGCAAGAGTGATCCTTGTAATAGGTCATGCTGTGTTAGAGGTTACAAAGTTTAAAAGCAGGTTTCTGTCCTTGCAATAGTTTGCTGAGAATGATGGTTTCCAGCTTCATCCACGTCCCTACAAAGGACATGAACTCATCCTTTTTTATGGCCGCATAGTATTCCATGGTGTATATGTGCCACATTTTCTTAATCTAGTCTATCATTGGACATTTGACTTGGTTCCAAGTCTTTGCTATTATAAATAGTGCTGCAATAAACATACATGTGCATGTGTCTTTATAGCAGCATGATTTATAATCCTTTGGGTATATACCCAGTAATGGGATGGCTGGGTCAAATGGTATTTCTAGTTCTAGATCCTTGAGGAATTGTCACACTGACTTCCACAATGGTTGAACTAGTTTACAGTCCCACCAACAGTGTAAAAGTGTTCTGTTTCTCCACATCCTCTCCGGCACCTGTTGTTTCGTGACTTTTTAATGATCACCATTCTAACTGGTGTGAGATAGTATCTCATTGTGGTTTTGATTTGCATTTCTCTGATGACCAGTGATGATGAGCATTTTTTCATGTGTCTTTTGGCTGCATAAATGTCTTCTTTTGAGAAGTGTCTGTTCATATCCTTTGCCCACTTTTTGATGGGGTTGTTTTTTTCTTGTAAATTTGTTGGAGTTCATTGTAGATTCTGGATACTAGCCCTTTGTCAGATGAATAGGTTGCAAAAATTTTCTCCCATTCTGATGGTAGTTTCTTTTGCTGTGCAGAAGCTCTTTAGTTTAATTAGATCCCATTTGTCAATTTTGTCTTTTGTTGCCATTGCTTTTGGTGTTTTAGACATGAAGTCCTTGCCCATGCCTATGTCCTGAATGGTATTGCCTAGGTTTTCTTCTAGGGTTTTTATGGTTTTAGGTCTAACATTGAAGTCTTTAATCCATCTTGAATTAATTTTTGTATAAGGTGTAAGGAAGGGATCCAGTTTCAGCTTTCTATATATGACTAGCCAGTTTTCCCACCACCATTTATTAAATAGGGAATCCTTTCCCCATTGCTTGTTTTTGTCAGGTTTGTCAAAGATCACATAGTTGTAGATGTGTGGCATTATTTCTGAGGGCTCTGTTCTGTTCCGTTGGTCTATATCTCCATTTTGGTACCAGTACCATGCTGTTTTGGTTACTGTAGCCTTGTAGTATAGTTTGAAGTCAGGTAGCGTGATGCCTCCGGCTTTGTTCTTTTGGCTTAGGATTGACTTGGCAATGTGGGCTCTTTTTTGGTTCCATATGAACATTAAAGTAGTTCTTTCCAATTCTGTGAAGAAAGTCATTGGTAGCTTGATGGGGATGATATTGAATCTATAAATTACCTTGGGCAGTATGGCCATTTTCACAATATTGATTCTTCCTACACATGAGCATGGAATGTTCTTCCATTTGTTTGTATCCTCTTTTATTTCATTGAGCAGTGGTTTGTAGTTCTCCTTGAAGAGGTCCTTCACATCCCTTGTAAGTTGGATTCTTAGGTATTTTATTCTCTTTGAAGCAATTGTGAATGGGAGTTCACTCATGATTTGGCTCTCTGTTTGTCTGTTATTGGTGTATAAGAATGCCTGTGATTTTTGCAATTGATTTTGTATCCTGAGACTTTGCTGAAGTTGCTTATCAGCTGAAGGAAATTTTGGGCTGAGACGATGGTGTTTTCTAGATATACAATCATGTCATCTGCAAAAAGGGACAATTTGACTTCCTCTTTTCCTAACTGAATACCCTTTATTTCTTTCTCCCGCCTGATTGCCCTGGCCAGAACTTCCAACACTATGTTGAATAGGAGTGGTGAGAGAGGGCATCCCTGTCTTGTGCCAGTTTTCAAAGGGAATGCTTCCAGTTTTTGCCCATTCAGTATGATCTTGGCTGTGGGTTTGTCATAGATAGCTCTTATTATTTTGAGATACGTCCCGTCAATACCTAATTTATTGAGAGTTTTTAGCATGAAGCGTTGTTGAATTTTGTCAAAGGCCTTTTCTGCATCTATTGAGATAATCATGTGGTTTTTGTCATTGTTTCTTTTTATATGCTGGATTACATTTATTGATTTGCATATGTTGAACCAATCTTGCATCCCAGGGATGAAGCCCACTTGGTCACGGTGGATAAGATTTTTGATGTGCTGTCAGATTCGGTTTGCCAGTATTTTATTGAGGATTTTTGCATTGATGTTCATCAGGGATATTGGTGTAAAATTATCTTTTTTTGTTGTGTCTCTGCCAGGCTTTGGTATCAGGATGATGCTGGCCTCATAAAATGAGTTAGGGAGGATTCCCTCTTTTTCTATTGATTGGAATAGTTTCAGAAGGAATGGTACCAGCTCCTCCTCATACCTCTGGTAGAATTCGGCTGTGAATCCATCTGGTCCTGGACTGTTTTTGGTTGGTAAGCTATTAATTATTGTCTGAATTTCAGAGTCTGTTATTGGTCTATTCAGAGATTCAACTTCTTACTGGTTTAGTCTTGGGAGGGTGTATGTGTTGAGGAATTTATCCATTTCTTCTAGATTTTCTAGTTTATTTGCGTAGAGGTGTTTATAGTATTCTCTGATGGTAGTTTGTATTTCTGTGGGATCGGTGGTGATATCCCTTCTATCACTTTTTATTGCATCTAACCAAACACTACATGTTCTCACTCATAGGTGGGAATTGAACAATGAGAACACATGGACACAGGAAGGGGAACATCACACACTGGGGCCTGTTGTGGGGTGGGGGGAGGGGGGAGGGATAGCATTAAGAGATATACCTAATGTTAAATGACGAGTTAATGGGTGCAGCACACCAACATGGCACATGCATACATATGTAACAAACCTGCACGTTGTGCACATGTACCCTAAAACTTAAAGTATAATAAAAAATAAAATAAAAGCATCTTTCTTAGAATTAACTCTCTTATTGTAGTTTCCTAAATCAACAAGCCAGATGGAAGGACAAGAAGCTTCACTCAAATTGGCTTCAGTATGGGTTTACAAAAATAGCTTATCTATTTTTATACATTATATATTATATATATTTTATACATTATATATTTTTGTATTGCTTATCCTTTCCCTCTCTATTCACTCCATTTGATCTATGCAGACATTTATCTCCTCCTCCCACTCTTGCTACTCTCCCCTCCATAATCCAGACTGTAGCTTTACTGATTTTCAATGTCTTCATTTTACCACCTATAGACCTCCATCTAGTATATAGTCCCAATAATTTAGATTTGATTTTATATCAGTTTTAAAATGTTCCGGGATTCAGTTCAATTATTATAACTGGGGTTTGGAATATTATTGTCTTTTCTTGAATTTTGGTTCTTTTTCTTCTTCTAGCTAATGTGAAAGCTTTCTAAACCCTCGATCTATATACCCTCCAAGCTAAAGTCCTCCAAGACCATATCTAGAATGTGATTTTTCTATTTTCTTGATTCAAGACAAGAAAATAAAATGAGACATAATTTTGTGCATTCATCAGAAGAGTATAACTTTAAAAATCAAATAGTACCTGGTGGTAGTGAGTATATTACTAGAAGGAAAGGATATTGCTACTATGACTATATGGCTGTCTTTTCATAGTCATGAAGGTTATGGAGAAGAAAAAGGACTTCCTTATAAAATGATGCTTTAAAGACTGCAAAATTTTTGGAGGTGGTAGGTTCTGTGAGAGTTTTTGCCTTCTTTTTTTATATTTATAAAATATTAGTTTATGACATGTTATTTTCAATTATCAATGAATGTCTTCATTTTTTGTGTGTTTCCATTCCCTTCATCTTCACAACCCAATATCTCATTCTATTCCCTTTTTCACTCTAAGCACCCAAGCTTGAGTTGGTATTTACCCAAATGGTACTAACTTCTAATTCTGCTCACTTTTCCCAAAAAACATTAGGCATCTCAGATTGATCCATATTATATTTATAGTCCTAGTTCATACATTTTAACTGCGTTATTTTTGTGCATATAATAATGTTTAGTTGGACATTAATTATTTCCATTGTTTCCAACTCTTAAGCCATTACAATTAAAAATAGTTCTCTGATAGATATCCTTACCCATGATTATTTGGGTACTGATCTAAGAGATTCTCTGGGATATGTATTAATACCTTCAGACAGGAGATTATGCATACTTGATTTCACTAAATATTCAAATTGGTCTCCTGGATGGTTGCCACAATATCATTTTCTTCCAGTAATATGCTCACTAGCACTGGATGCTATCTGACTTTTTAAGTTTTACTCCTCTGATGAGTGCACAAAATTATGTCTCATTTTAATTTTTCATTGTCTGATTACTAATAAATGTGAGCACTTCTCTATGAAAGTGCCATTTAAGTTTTCCCCCTGAAAATTATCTACTCATATCATTTGGTCACTTCTGTATTGGGTTGCTTGACAGTTTCTTCCTGATTTGCAGGAATTCTTTACACATTTTAGCTATTAATCCTTTTTATTTACATATGTAAAAGTCATATTCCTCCAGTTGTTAACTTGTTTTTTAATGTCTACATATGGTATCCATTGTTAAACAGAAGTGTTTAAGCCTACTGTAATCAAATCCATCTATCTTTCTGTATTTGTGATTCGTGCTTTTTTTGTTTCTGGTTTAAGAAATCTTCCACAGACCCAAGGTCATAATGATATTCTTCTGAATTTTGTTCTAATAGTTGTATAACATTTCCTTTCATTTCTAGGCTTTTATTCAATTTAGATTTTAATTTTTTATAGGTGGGAGAATAAAGCCCATTTCCAAACGGCATTTATTAATAATCTTTTTCTCACCCAGTTATGAAGCCACTACTACTGTCCATGTATATATGCATATATATGTGTATATATACATACACACACATATTCATATGACTGTCTCATATGTATGTATACATGCACACACATAATCATTTAATTATGCAGTAAAACAGTATCTTATTATCTGGTCAGATAAGTTTCTCCCTCTTTTATTTTTGTGGGTGTAAAAGGTCTTAACTATTCAGAAACAGTCTTCTATAAATTTTAGGGTTATTTTACTTAATTCTCAGTGGGATTTTGAAAAAAATTCATAACGTTTATAGTTTAATTTGGGAAGAACTAACATCTTTATGATGTTAAACTTTCTCATTCATGAATATGTTATATAGCCATTTTTTAACTTAGCAACTACTTCCTAAATATTCATTGCTATTATAATTGATATTTTATTATATATTACATCTTCTGATTGCTACTATTAAAAAGGAATACTATTGATTTTTGTATATTGATTTTATATCCTAGAAATTTGCCAAGCTACCTCATATTCTAATAGTTTATTATTGATGAAAATAACAGTTTAGTGTCATCTCTTCCATTTTTTTAATCTTTTATGTAAGGTAGTGTTATGAGTGGAGACTCAGAAGCCAAACTTCCTGACCCTGATGCTTATTAGCTGTATGACCTTGAGCAAGATACTTGATATCTCTGAGTCCCAAATATTTTCATCTGAATTATGGAGCTGGTGATAGGACCTCCTCATAGGTTCTTGTGATTATTAAATAATTTAATGCATATAAAGAAACTAAAATAGTGTTGGTAAATTATTACTGCATTGGTAAATTTTAACTGCATTGTTGAATTGAATAGCAGCAAAGATAGACATTCTTGCTTTATTCTAAGGCTTAGGCAGGATGATTCTAAGTCTTCTCCATTGGGTACAATGATCAGTGTTGGGTTTTGGTAGCTAATCTTTCCTGGATGAAGGGAGTCCCATTTTATTCCTGGTTATCTGAGAGTTTTATCTGGTACATTTTAATATGTATATTTATTAATATTTTCTTAAATGCCAACACAGGCTTCTGGAGCATAGCAGGTTAATTATTATACTTACATAATAAAAAGCACACTAGTCCCCTTTGCCTCAATTCATAACTCTTGAAGGTGGCACGATGAGAGCTATATATTTTCCCACATGTTAGCGGACCTTCTGTGGGCAAGGAACCTTAAAAATACATCTCTGGATGCTTACATGCATGCTTTCCCACTTCCCATGAGAGCATCTCCTTGCAAACTTATTGAGAAGAGTCCTGGATCCTCACTCTTTGTAATGTAAATAAATCTAAGGAAAAGATAAGAAAGGTATCTCCAGCTTTACCATCCAGCGATGTTTCCATGTCTTCCAGTCACATCACCCCTTTGGAGATAAACACATACTTGCAGGGAAGTGAATCTCCCTGGAGTGTTCTCTTGCTAATCAGTCACAAATTGACTTATATGGATTGCTCTTTTAACCCAGGTCCTGAGCTTTAGTTACATTTTCTCAGAAAAACCCTAACTGTGCATAAATTACAATATCATAAATAGATATTGAATTTCATCCCCACATTACCATAAGTAGACATTGAACTTTATCAAATGCTTTTTAAATTTTGCCCTCACATTATCGTCAATAAATATGAAACTTTCAAATGCTTTTTCTACATCGATTTAGAAGGTCATATAAATTTTTGCCTTTCCTATGAATAGGTAGTAAACCGTATCAACAGATTTTCCAATTTCAAACCATATTGCATTCCCTTCTTGACAAAAATCCTACTTGATCTTGATATAATACACTATTAGGTGTTTCTAGCTAACATTTTATATAGATTTGATATCTCTATTTTGATAAGTAAAAATGGCCAATAAGTAGCTTTTCTTACATTGTTCTCATCTGGTTTTGGTTTTAAGATTAGACTACATTTCAAATGATTTGAGCAACTATATTTTTTAATCTGTAAAACAATATGTTTAAGAGAAAAATGATCTATTTTTTGAAAATTGGGTAGGGCTTCCTTATAAAACTATCTATCTCTGGTACTTTTAAGGGATGGAGAAATAGGGGGTATTCTTATTATAAATTTAAATAATCTAATAGAAATTATTCCATTGAACCCTTCTATGTTTAATTAGAATGTCTGTATCTTCTTGGGCCAATACTGATCAGTATAATTTTTTTCCAGAAATGTATGTGTTTTCACAGAAGTCCCAAATTTACTGGGATTCATCTGTGAGTTGAAATATTTTTATCTGTAGCTATTGTCCTTTCTGATTCCATATTATTTTCTCTATCAGTCTTGCCAGAAATCTATCAGTCTTTTAAATTTTCTTACCTTAATAATTAATTGGTCGTGCTAATCATCTATTTAGATATTCTTCCCTAGATAGGATGATTTATGCCTTTATATTTATTATTTCTTTTATTCCTACTTCTTTAGTTTATATTTATCATCCTTTTCTATATTCTTGAGAAAAAAGCTTATCTAATTTTTTCTTTTTTTTGAGACAGAGTCTCACTCTGTTGCCCAGCCTGGAGTGCAGTGGCACAATCTCAGCTCACTGCAACATCCACCTCCCAGGTTCAAGCGATTCTCCTGCCTTAGCTTTCCAAGTAGCTGGGACTACAGGTGCACGCCACCACGCCAGGCTAATTTTTGTATTTTTAGTAAAGACAGGGTTTCACCATGTTGTCCAGGCTGGTCTCAAACTCCTGACGTCGTGATCCGCCCGCCTCAGCCTCCCAAAGTGCTGGGATTACAGGCGTGAGCCCCTGCGCCCAGCCGCTTATCTACTTTTTATTCCTTGTTGTATTCTGATAAATACACTAAGCTATAAATTTATTTTAAAAGTGATGTAAGTTGCATTGGACTAATTTTGTTACATAGTACATTGTAATTCACTGCCAAGCATTTTTTAAGGCCTTTTACAATTTGGGGTCAAGATGTATGTTTTTTATTTTTTAGTCATACGATTATTTGAGTTTCCAAGGACTCAACTGGGTGTATGAAATAATGCAGTAATAAGATATACAAGAGTATTTGTAAATGTGATACATGGTTGTTCAATAGAACACGTTAACATAGATTGCATTGAGAATGCATCAACTGAAAGCTAAATTACAATTTAACTTTGAAATTAATTGAAAAGATGGTGGGTTGATGAGCAAATCAGTTTGAAACAGAAGACTAAGTTTCCTCTTTTCCAAATAGCCCAGAGATGAAATAATACCTCACTTCTGCCCCCAAAATCCTTGGACAATGACAAAATGGTCTAGTTAACTTTTACATAGGTGCCAGATACTTCAATAAACATTTATTTGAAGAATGTTAAGGCATCTCTGTGTGTTTCCTCATTTATAAAACAAAGGGTAATGACTAGATTAGTGCTAAAGTAGTTGGTTGTGACTTGTTTAAGCCAATCCACCAGGAAATAAGGAATCTACACCTCAGGATATAAATAAAGCAGTACTTCATCAAGAAAGCTTTCCTTTTCATCTAGGGAAAGGAAATAATAGTGTGATCGATGAAGATGATTTCTAGTTTCCTTTTTAATTCTAAGTATGATGATTTGATTGATGGTAGTTTATGAGGCTTTCTAATTTTGTAAAAGTTCTAAATGTCAGAAGTTTTGCTATAATTTGCATAGCCCTTATCGCATAAAAGCTGTTCCTGTTAATTTTTTCAGATTTCTTAAAGTGCTTTGATTCTTTATAGGTTGTCATCGTTAAAAATTTTGTTTCTTCTAGTCTTTCACATATCAATGCTGTCATCATCATGTAAGTCATCTTTGCAGAAGTGGAAAGCAGGGAGAAGACCTAAATTAGACTAAAGTAGAGACAATGTAGTACATTATCATTTCTGTGCCCTGATGGCACAGGGAAGGCAGTTGCAAGAACATTAGATTAGTTGATAAATTACAGAACCTGGAAAATCGGTACATCTCTATTTTGCTTAACTAACTACATTGTTCCAAGTGTTTCCTGGGGATGTGTATAAGGGAAAGGAAGTTCGTCCTCAACATATCTTCATTGATAACCTTCTGAATTGCCTTTTCCTTCCTCTTAGATGAGTAGTTGATATTTTTCTTCTCAATCCAAACCTCTTTGTTTAAATGGTTGTCACATTACAGTATTCTGTTGGAAAGAATTAGAGTCAACATATGATTACACAATGTTTCCACCAAAGTAAGTGAGGGGAAAAAACAATAAAATAGTTGATGTATGTTTTAGTGCAAGATATTTTTAAAATGTGCCTTCAAACCCTCTCCAGCCAACTCACTGGCCTGCAAATTACCCTAGGAACTTTTTAAAATGCTGGATACAATTTTATAGAAATAGCATAGAATAATTTTCATTGATTATTCAATGGGGCTGGAGAAGAAGTTAGATGTATATGACCTTTTAAAAACTCCACAGATGATAGTGCAGTGAAACTGCTAATCATGGTTTTAGAAAGGACTTCATATACTTAGTTCTTTAGCCCAATTACATATTCAATTCTTAAACTAATCAGCAACACCCTATCAAGCTTGACACCACATGATTAGACCCACTTAGTGACAGTAAACTCACTTTCCAAAGCAAACTGTTTCAACTTTAGAGAATTCAGAGTATAAGAAATCACTCCAAAATTAGTCTCATGGCAGCTTCCAAAATTGGTCTCATGTCTTTCCAGTGGAGCTATTTAAAACAAATTCAATTCACTTTACCCAAGATGGTCTTTCAAATATTTCAAGTAAATTTTAAGAGACCCTATTCCAGGCCCAAAGCTTCATTTCTTAGCCTATTTTCTTGTGGCCCTCTGAACATGCTACAGTAGAGCTGCATTTTTTTTGTTTTGTTTTTTGAGACAGAGTTTTGCTCATATTGACCAGGCTGGAGTGCGATGGCACGATTTCAGCTCACCGCAACCTCCGCCCCCTAGGTTCAAGTGATTCTCCTGCCTCTGCCTCCCGAGTAGCTGGGAATACAGGCATGCACCAACAGGCGCAGCTAATTTTGTATTTTTAGTAGAGACAGGGTTTCTCCATGTTGGTCAGGCTGGTCTTGAACTCCTGACCTCAGGTGATCCACCCGCCTCAGCCTCCCAAGTGCTGGGATTACAGGCATGAGCCACCGCACCTAGCCCAGAGCTGCTTGTAAAAGCCATCCTTAAAATAGGCGAAATCCTTCATATGAAATCTCAGAAACTAGATCAAAACTATTTTCTCTCAATATAGATGCTGTGTTTCAGTAAATACGTTTTGACTATTTGCCATTTGAACTATTCTTTGTGGAATCTATATCACAAAAATAGCCCACCTTTAATTTGAATAACCTAAAATTTCTAAATTGACATGCCATGTTTTACAAATTTATACTTTCTGCCAACTTTGGCCCTAACAGAAGAATGTTCTGTTGATCACTAGAAATATCTATCCTATTGGAATTGATTTATTGTCATCACTTACCACCAGGTTTTATTTTGATTCTCACATCATTTGTAGTCACTGCTCATCTCTGCTTCTGTGCTGCCCCTGTATTCATCCACATCATCCATGAAAATGCTCTAGAGAAGCAAGACAAGGATAGAGCTATGTCACTGACAATAAGATTGTCTTCCAGGCTCTTATGGGTTCATTGATTCAGTGGTGCTGATTAGTATCCTCAGAGCATGTTTCTTCCACAGTTGCTAATTTCTTTAGTTGTATTATACTAGTTTCTGGTTCATATTTCTCCACTACTTTCAGATGAACACAACAAGAACCTCTTTCCAAATATTTGGGTCCAAATATTCTAAGCTTACTATATTATCCTGACAAACCTTCCTGTGGGAAAAACAAATGAGGCCAGTGTGACCTAAAGTGGTTCTACTAACCTTTGATGTTCTTGGTAAGTGCTGTTTTTCACTCACAGTATACTGAACCATCCTTTTAATAGTCTGTCCTAGAATCTTGCCCAAATTTAATGACAAAAATCAATCCATCAACATCAGGCATGCCTAGACTCTCCCCATGTTTCTTACAGAGTTTACTATATTTTATTATAATTGTTTATAGATATGTTACCAAAGGCAAGAACTGTATCTAAGGATAGTGCCTGGCATATGAAATATCTGTTGAATGAATACGTTAAAATCCTTCTCACATTTTTTAGCAATTAAAATTAAAGGCATTGCAAGGATTTTAGATGATAGGAATGGTAGAAAAACTCTAAGATGATGCCCATGTGCGTGCCTTCTGATATTTACACCTTTGATTAGCCTTCCTTTTGAGTGTGAGTAGGACCTGTGCCTTGCTTCTAACTAGTTGAATACAGCAAAGGTGATGGGATGCATGGGATTATAAGTACATGATTACATTAAACAACATGGTAATGCTCATCTTGGGAAGTGAGTCCTTCTTCCTTGCTGGTTTTGAAAGGGTGAGAAGCCATGTTGGAAAGAAATACATGGCCAAGAAACTGAGGGCAGCCCCACATCAATGGCCAGCAAAAAACTGAGGCCCTCAATCCAACTACCCACAAGGAACTAAATGTTGCCAAAAACTATGTGAGCTTGGAAACAAATCCTTCTTCAGGCAAACCTCAGATGAGACTATAGACCACTGACTCCCTTAATTTGAGCCTTAGTAATGACCCGCTAGCCATGCCTGGGCTTCTGACCCACAGAAGCTACATATCCAAATGATCTAGGAAGCTTTATAAGTATATACATGTTCCAACCTCAAACTTCAACTATTCTGAAAAAAGAAAAGAAAAGAAAAGAAAAGAAAAGAAAAGAAAAGAAAAGCCTTGCAGGTGATTCTGGTTGAGAACCCCTGACCTAAACTAATCAATTTTAATACAAAAATTAAAAATAAAATTATGCAAGAGTAGGTAAACAAAACAAAACAAAAAGATATTCTAAATGAATAGAAAGGACAAGAAAGATATGCTCCAGAAATGGCCACGGAGGGTGTTGAGGGTGTAATTTGTACATTGTACAAATTGTACGTTCAGATTTTGCCTTTCCCTAAAGATTCCTTCAGCACGCTGTGTTGAAGTATGGCTATCAGTATTCCACTGACAGACAGAGCTCCACATTTTTGCTATTTTGTTCACATTTATCTTAAAAATCTTGGTTTCCCTAGGGCTATCTCTGACCTCTAGCTCTCGATTCTAGAACCACCTTTCTTATCTGAGATTATAGATTTTGAGTGCATCTAGGTCATCCCTGCTTATCATGTAATATCCTTTCCTAAGGTATGCTCCTGCCTTTCTTGTAAAACAACCTTCTCTTAGGTCCCTTTTACATGCCCCCATTTTTAAACAATATCTGTGCTATGCATGTTAACTCCTCACCACCTCAACCCCCATCTTTCAATGAGTACTCTGGGAAAACGTTTTTATTATCCTGAAGCAAGAGCCTCTGAACTTACACTGAGAAAAGTTTCAGTTATATCAATGTCTATTGCTGCAGGGGTACATTTTTCACCTAATTTCTCTGATATCTGTTCTCTCAGCTACCCTGAAGGAGATAAGCTGTTCTATTAACAAACAGGGCAGGCTATGTCTTCCTAGTTATCTCTAAACTGAACTATATTTCCACTAATTAAATTGGATCCCTCTACTGAAGAATCAGAGCCTACACTTGAGGCTTTCTTCTAAATTTGTGTTCACTCTTTCCCTTTAAATCTTCCCATCAGCTGGCCTTGAAACTAAGATGTCCCCCTCAAACCTCTGCTTGTTCTCTTTGTCCAAAGGCTTATATATGCCCCAAAGTTGTGGTTAGACTCAAGCTTGCCTCTAAAAGGATATATCCAGTACATCACTTTTTTTCGGATAATTCTAACTTTTCCTTTAGCCTTTTGGAAAACTTTCTAACTTTCCTTTATCTCTCCATTTCTACTGGGAAGAGAAAACTGCTTTCTGCTGCTGATGGTTTAAAAAATAATAATTTCTTATTAAAAATAGTCATGCATAGCTATGCAACACATTTTAGAACAGCCTACCAGGCCAAATATATAGAAACAAACTTACAATAAGTAAAAGTAAGTTACAGATCAGATTTGCATTTCGAATAAGTTCATTTAACAAGTTAAATCCTTCTAATCCCAGACTACAGATGCTGTAAAGTATAGACACCCTTTACCAGCGCAATAACAATGACCCCTAGAACTACTAGCCTATCTATTTACCCAGCATGAAAAAACAGGCATGCATTAAGAGTAAGTGGGAACACGAGGATTTGTATCCCTTGCTTCCCCTTCTCTATCCTTCAGGTGACCCCAAGAGTCACATTGCCGGTAGCATTTCTATCACAATAAGACTGCTACTGCTCCATGAATGTGGCCTACATGGAAAAAATTAGAGATCTGCACCCTAACAGCAAAACAAATCCAATTATGTACCAGCAATTTTAATGCTTTTCCAAGATTGAAGTAGCTCACTAAACCTCAGACAGTAAGGATCCAGGGAGCATGTTTATTTATTTATACCATGCCTCCCTCCAAATAGGATTTGAAGCAGTTCAGTGAGCATGTTAATAATGCTTATTCTCAAAACCCTATTTACTGTGCTGTGCTGCAGCAGATATCATTACCCCTGTTTGCTCTTAGAAAACCTGACTCTGGGGAGGGTAGTTTATTTATTGTGGGATTTTCTGAAATTCAGAAGGGATCTTGAGGTCTGACTTAAAAAAAAAAAAAAAAAAAAAACTCCCATGGGATATGTGAGAAGTAGGGAAGAAAAGAACCCAAACATTGGGGTGGAACCACCCTGGTAGGGGAGGGCAAGAGGAACCAAACCGACAAGGTTCTAGGATTCCCATGATAGTGCTGATCATAGAGATCAGGGCGCACAGGGGGTCCTAGTCAGGAAATGGGACTTGGAAAATTATTGAAGAATTGTGCTCCTGACACCAGAGAATGTTGCCTATGTATTCAATTATTAATTTTTTCTTTTCGATATTTGTGATTAGGGCACTGTGGAGTTTGGAAACTTCTGCTGCCTAGAAATGACTATTTTCCATGTTTCTGGGTGGGAATTCAGGTGGAGAGAGAAAAGGCATTGCTGAGGGCTCACCAGGCATCACATATTGTGATGGGTATTTTGCATATAGAGTTTCAACAGATCCCAATAAGAAATCTGCAAAATTGGAGTTATTGTTCCCCTTTTGTAGATGAGGAAACTGATGCAGAGAGAGAGCCAATTCATCAGAGGCAGCTAATAAGTGACAAAGCTGAAAGTAGAATATTTAAAAATAAAGGATCTAGATAAGACCTTTGTGTAAGAGAAAAACTTCTGAGTGATTTCTTACACTGTGCTCAGCATATAGTAGGCACAAGGCTATAGTGTCTGCTTGCAAAATTGACACAAAAATATAAAAATAAGCCATTCAATAGATATTGACTGAGTGCCTACTATGTGCCAGACACTATGAATCAACATAGAATAAATTTTACACTAAAATTACAATTAGAATGTAAATCGGCTTTAATCTATGAAAATGAAATTAGGCCAGCAGGGAGTCTATCAAATGAGACTATTAAAATACATCCCATAAGAGGAAGAGCAAGCAGGAAAAATCAGGTGAAGGGACGATGAGATAATGTAATTTTAAAATTGGCTCTTGTTCTCCTGAAATACTTTTAAGATATTACTGCAAAATTACACAGTCAACAAGAATATGTCATTTTTAAAAGACTTTCTCACTCAGGTCAGTGCATAAATAATAATATGTTTTTTAAAATGTATGACTATTCATTAAACCATTGACCACTTCCAGCCTATTAAGTATGTAAGTATTTTAAAAATTACTTTAATACATATTTACCCAATAGACCAGAAAAGTTCCTTTGGTCCACGATGTGCATTTTAAAAGCTGCCTACACAAGGAGTTATCTGATTGAAGCTAGAGCCTGCTGCCAACTACATAATATGCATTTTAAAGAACAACCTAATTATGTGCTTACCCAAGAGAACAAAGTTAATACTGAGGGTCAATAGTTATTACCTTCCTTTACCATCTTTTATTCTTTTCTGTCAAATAAAATGGGAGGGGAAGTTTATGTCTGCTCTCTTATCTATTTTCTCTTGACAACTCATGTTCCAATGTTTTCACCCCTACCTTCAAAAAAACAAAATAAAGGAAGGAAGGAAGGAAAGAAAGAAGGGAGGAAGGAAGAGAAGGAGGAAGGGAGCATGGAAGGGAGGAAAGGAGGTAGGGAAAGAAGGTGGCAAGAAGGAAGGAGAGAAAGGCAAAAAAAAAAAACATATAATTAAAAGTGAGTGCCTGGCTTATAACAAACAGGAAAGATCAAAATTCCATCCCTTTATATTATTTTATCTGAAAGATCAAAAGTCCACTTCTTAATTTATATTATTTTCTCTTTTCTAACAGTTTAACCTATATACTCATTATTTCCAAAATTATCTAGTGTCCTCTGTTTATTGGAAATATTACCTTTCCCCATTTTCCTTGGTAAGAGAGAATGATATAGGTTCCTTTCTTCACTTGCACAAAACAAAAATTCTATGTTATTTAAGTCATTGAGTCTGTTTCCAATGGCACAATATAAAGGGTTTCTCAGCAGAAAATCCATTCTCGTGCATACAAATATAAAATCAAAAACTGTATTTTCTGCCTGGCACAATGGCTCATGCCCATAATCCCAGCACTTTGGGAGGCCAAGGCAGATGGATCACTTGAGGTCAGGTGTTTGAGACCAACCTGGTCGACATGATGAAACCCAGACTGTACTAAGAATACAAAAATTAGCAGGGCATGGTGGCATGTGCATCTAATCCCAGCTACTCAGGAGGCTGAGGCAGGAGAATCACTTGAACCCAGGAAAACAGAGGTTGCAGTGAGCTACTGCACTCCCTCCTGGGTGACAGAGCGCAACACCATCTCAAAAAAACAAAAACAAAAAAAAACCTGTATTTTCAACAGGCAGACTGACAGGCTTGCTAGTTTATCTGCTTAGTGTCCTCATTTCGCCACACTGGCAGTAGCAATACCACCCCACCTTTGAAAGGGACCTAACAGACCAACAGAACAAGGTTGGCAGTTTCCCCATAGGGATATTTCCCCTTAACTTTTGGTGATGTATAACTACCCATTTAGCTCTAATGAATATAGCCAAAATGGAAATATCACCTCTTATTTAAGTAGTAGATGTCAGCTCCTCATGAAACAGTAAGTTATGGCTGTGAATACCGATGGCTGCCATATACGCTACTCATAAAAGTTATCCTCTATCACTCCCAGCTCTGATAGCAGACTTAAGGGTGACATTTATTTTATTTAAAAAAATCATTTTGAACAAAGATTTACTTCCTCTCTTTACCACCACTTCCCCATCACTTAAATCAATTACATTCTGTCTCCAAAAAAATCAGAAATCCTTCACTAGTTCTAACCGAATCTAAAGACGTCCTCCTATTCTAAATGTGTTTATTTTAATCAGTCTCATAAGATGCATTCAGGTTTAAAGATGGATTAAAAATACCAGAGTCAAGGTTATTTTTTAATTCATCTCAATAATTTATCATTTCTATGCTTTATTTTGTAATCATTATTGTATACCTGAAGAATATCCCAGAGATCCAAAAGCTGATGGGAATTTCTTAAATGAACTTGGCAATTTTATAGAGAAAGGAAGAAGTCTTAGAAACTAAGTGGACTTTAATTAAAGAAAAGCTTGTTTACTCTCAGCATGGTAATTAAAATATAATTAATATTTAAAGAAAAAATTCTAATACAAAAAATATGTTTGAACTTCTCCATGACTGTACTAATGAGCTCAATGACTCACCTTACTGTACCTATGTTTCCTACTCTCCAGTTGACAAGAACAACAAATATAATTGTAAACATTTTGTAAAAATAAAATCATTATTTTGTATTTAATGCATATAGATATGTAGCAAAAAAAAAACTAGATAAAATTTAAAAATAATGAACGCCATTATAAATCTAAACCACAAGATTCTGACACCACCACCTCTTTTTTTTGTGATGGAGTTTCGCTCTGTCACACAGGTTGGAGAGCAATGGCCTGATCTTGGCTCACTGCAACCTCCGCCTCCCGGGTTCAAGTGATTCTCCTGCTTCAGTCTCCTGAGTAGTAGGGATTACAGATGCACATCACCATACCCGGCTAATATTTTGTATTTTTAGTAAAGATGGGGTTACTAAATGTTAGCCAAGCTGGTCTCGAACTCCTGACCTTGTGATCCGCCCACTTCGGCCTCCCAAAGGGCTGGGATTACAGGCGTGAGCCACCGCACCCAGCTTACCACCACCTCTTAATTACATATTACATATGTTAGTTTTTTATAGACATACCATTCTCTATCAGTAGTAAACTCTACTAGGGGGTCAGATTTATTTTCTCATTTAGTAATAGATCCAAGATGCCAACTAAAAGTTAGACCAAACTGGAAAGAAAATGTAAAGTCTTCAGGCTCCTTGTTGTGTTTGTTATTTTTTTAAGTCTTTGAGAAATACACCAATACCTGTTGGTTTACAGGCATATTCTCCTTTGTTTCTAATAAGTTTTAAAATAAATTTTGCATTTTTATCAAATTAATCTGAGCCATAATTGAACTCAGTTTGACAAAGGAAACACATCAGAATCTACTTGAGTACATTTTCTGTCACCATCTGAGTTTAACTGGTATTAGGGCAGCCTTTCTTCTCAGTGCTCTAGATCCAAAATATGCCTTTAAGAATCAGATTAGATTCAGTTGCAAGTATATTTAAAAACTCTGTAGTCCCCATCAGATTCATCTCTCCCTTTCTTGGCACAGGTCAGCCACCTATATAAAATGGCAATGAGATACTAAACTCTTTGGTCAATTTGTTGACTCTGATTTTAAGCTAGAATCAAAAATGAGAACCAGATGTAGACGCAAAGTTCATTATCTGTCTGGATACCACTTTCCCAGACAAATGACCTATTGACTAACTCATAGGTAAATTTCCATCAATAGCTTCAAATTCCACATAACCTCGAAGGACATTAAATCTATTCATTTATGTCTTGCTTTAGTATCCAAGTAAATGAAGCAGGATTTAGAAACTTGATTAGCTGAATCATGGTTGGTTATGGGATAAGCTTTATTACTTATTTGGTAGAATTTGCACAACACATTAAGTTTGGTAATTAATAGAATCATGTATGGTAATTTGGGCTGTTAAGAGATTTCTGTTTGGTTGTGGATAGTCAAAACTACTTGATTAAAAGATTTCATAAGCTTCCATATGTAGCTTCTAAAACAAAAGCTGATTCTCTATATATTTAGTACCTACTACTGTATATTCACTGTTTTCTACTCATATCCCAAATCAAAATCTTGTCAAAAATGAGAACAAAGAATACTTTGAATTCTTTTTAGAAGAAGGTAAGATTTTGGAAAAAGGTGAGTTTTGGATAGCCTCTCAGCATTTCTGGGATTGCTGCTTGTGCATTTTTTTACTGCTGACAAGATCCCTAATAGAACTAGAATTGTTTCAAACGAGATTGTGCAATTTAGCTTTGCATCCTTTTCTCTAGACCTATAAGTGTGATAGTAACTGATTCTCTTTTGCATGGCTCTAGAGGTAAAATTTATAGATTAGTGGACTTGGATTTGATACCTCACAAAGGGTTGGGGAAAGACAAGAACTAAAGAGCAGTTCACTGTGTCCTATGTCAAAGAAACCCTGAATGCAATGAGGAAAGGGAGGAAAAAGAGTTTCATAGATCAGACTCCAAAATAGAAAAGGAGAGTGAATGCATTAAGGTTCAAAGGTTATAACTTGACAACAACCTAATAGGCAGTCTTATAATGGGAAGGGATCTGATCTATAAATTGTAATCCTATCTCTCTGTCTATCTCACTGCATGATCTTGGGACTCAATTTTCTAATCTAAAAATGAGAATATTGAAATTCTTGGACTGTAAGTGTCATTCTAGCTGTAAAATTATCTAATCTGACCTGAAACAGGAGACTGAGTCCAATTGTGAAGTAGGTAAAATTTCTGGCCTACAATCTCCCTACCAGTCTACATTTCCTTCCTCTTAGCACATTTCCTTCCTCTTAGCACATTTCCTGGTGATCTCTTCAACCTCCAGGTCTTGTCCAGGATAAATAGTTTCCCTCTTGGGGCAGTAAAACTGTCTGGCAATTAATGCAATGTAGTTGACTAATAATAAAGATGTTAGCTGATGATGGCTAAATGAATGACCCTTCCCACAAGTAATAGCATTTTAAACATAAATGGATTCTCAAAGACTAAAACACCATGACCCAAAAGACTGAAATTATAATGATGAACTGAGAGGAAGTAGACTTAATCTTTTGTGCATAAGTAATCATCTACCCTGCTTACTCATAAAGCTGTCCGGACTGCTTTGTCTAGAGTGAGAAGTTCAAGGTAGAAGTTGAAACAACGCCACAGTGTGGTGGTTAATAGCACAGACATTGAAAGCAGAGTTGGATTTAAGTCCCTGCTGTATCATTTCATAATTGCTTGAGTTTTAACAAGTTACTAACCTATCTAATCTTAAGTTTTCTTATCTATAAAATAGGATAATAATGTCTATATCCCAGAATCATTTTAAAGAATGATGACAGTATAGTTGGCACATAGTACACATGAAAAAACTGCTTACTATCATTATTATTACCACTTATCTGGGAACATTAGTGATGAGCCTGTTTAAAAATCAAATGATGTTATTTTCACTTCCACATGTAGAGCCACAACAAGCCTTGCTGTTTTATAAAATGAATATACAATATAAGATCTCTGACTATAAAATAATGACACTGGCTTAGCATCAGCAAATCAATCTGATTGTTTTATAGTTACATTTTCATAATTAATTGGCTGAATACTGGTTTACCTTGTAAAATCCATCCTTCCTATGTTCAATGGGCAACTTGCAGCCCCGCATAAATGGTGGATAATTTCCCTAAGTCTTCAAAATTATCTGTCCTATTCGATAATCTTTAAATGATGGAAATAAATTGAATTGAAATGGAAAAGGACTGACCTCATGCTATGAATCAAATAAGTACAAATGAGAAACTAATCCAAAACAGAAGCACTCTGGATTTGCACACTTTATTAGCCCTTGTCCCTATGTCTTCTGACTACTCAATATCAACTATTGTAGCATTATTTTACTATATAAATCCTTCTATGTTTTATTCAGATCAATAGCTTTTGCCTTTAAATTTATAGATCTTGCTTGACCAAGTATTGAATAACTATGAAGCCAAGGACTGGGAAGAGCTCCCTCTGCTAATAGTGCCAAGGGGAATCCTGACAAAGTAAGCCGGCCATCTACTCCTCTCCAGCTTTTCATCTTCAGAGTCCAGAGGGATCCCCAGATGCGGGGAGTAAGCCTACTCCTCTGACCTCTATACCTCCATTACTAAGGGTCAAATGAAAAGTGCCAAATCTTTACATATCCAGGTAAGAGCCATCCTCTCCTCCTGCCTGAATACTGACTAGACTGTACCAGCCTTAGGGCCATCAGGACAAATTTCATCATGCTTCTTATCATTGTTTATGTCTTTATCACAGGAAACCCAAGATTTCCTGGTCATCCTTCCCTGAACTTTCTGCTCATTTTCCCTGAGACAAACGAAACAATCCGAAGATGACTTCCAAAAGTTTTACTTCTATACACACCCATCTATTTTCTGCTTATTTTCTCTTCTTTCTCTCTCATTACTATTAACTGTCTATGTTCCTAGCTAAGGTTAACTCTTCTGCTTTGCAATAGATATCATCATCTCTTGCCTGCTTGAGAGCATTTGTCCTGCTGATTTCCCCTCTCTCTTGCATTGTCAATGTTACTTTTTCCAGTATCTCTCTTTTTTTTTTGCTTCCACCACTCTAGAAATTCCTCTTACTCTTATCATTGTCAACCTGACTGTATTATTACTAATCCAATAGTAAAATTCTCAATCTTCTTGCTACTTAACCTATCAACAGCATCTGACACATTTCATTCTTTACATCTCCTTGATGTGGCTTCTACAACTCCACACTCACCTGACTTTCTCATAACTCACCAGGTACTTCTTTTAGTCTGTGTGCTAATTTCTTTTTTGTTCACCAACCTCTTGATGAAGAAGAAACCGAGGGCTCAGTCCTTGGACCTCATCTATTTTCTCTCTACATCCACTTCTTTGGTAATCTCAGTCAGATTCAAGGCTTTAAATAGTGCCTCTATGCTGATGACTCTCAGATTTAATTTCCAGATGGGATCTAGCCTCTCAACTTCAAACTCCCACTCAACATCTCCACATGCATATCTAAAAGGCATCTCAAGGGCAGCATACCCCAACTCTCCAAATGAACTCTCAAACTCCTCCTGCCCCCTAAACCTAAAACAGTCTATCTTAGTGAAGAACAGCTTCATTTTTCCACTTGTTTAGACTGAAAACCTTGGAGTCACCCTTTACTCCTCTCTCTTTCTTGGCCTCTCACACACAAGTGCATCTTGTCTTATTAAAAAACAAATCCTACCAATTCTGTCTTCAAAATATATCCAGAGTCCCATCATGTTTCACCATGTCTGCTGCTGCTTCCTTTCTGGCCCAGGCCACCGTTTTTTTTGCTGAGATTATTCCAATAGACTCCTAAGTGGTCCTCCTGCTTCTTTCTGTGAATTCTCAACATTGCAGTAATAGGCATCCTAGGAAAACTTACCAGTCAGATCATATCACTCTTCTGCTCAAAACTATCCAATATCTACCATCTCACTCATTTTAAGAACCAAGGTTTTTACAATAATGGCCTGTAAGTCCCTATAGGATGTGTGGCTGCCTGTTAACTCTCTGACTTTATCTTCTATAAACTCAATTCCCTGTGCTCCTGCCCTGCTGGGCATCTTATTCCTTCTCAGACTTGCCAGATGTGCTTCCACAACAGTGTTTGCACTCACTTCCTTAGTGGCCTGGAATGCTCTTCCCCCAGACACCAACATGACTTATGTCTTCACTTCCTCATTCATCGCGTCTGTGCAGGTATTCTCTTCTCAGAAGGGATTCCCCTGCCTGCCATATTTCAAAATGGAAGACTCAGCCCTGACTGTCTGGTCTCTTTCCCTGCTTTACTTTTCTCTGTAGCACTTTCATCATATAGCACACTACATATTTTACTTATACTCTTTTTTTTTTTTTTTTGAGACGGAGTCTCACACTGTCACCCAGGCTGGAGTGCAGTAGCGTGATCTTGGCTCACTGCAAGCTCTGCCTCCTGGGTTCACACCATTCTCCTGCCTCAGCCTCCCGAGTAGCTGGGACTACAGGTGCCCGCCACCACGCCCAGCTAATATTTTGTATTTTTAGTAGAGACGGGATTTCACCATGTTAGCCAGGATGGCCTCGATCTCCTGACCTCATGATCCGCAGACCTTGGCCTCCCAAAGTGCTGGGATTACAGGTGTGAGCCACCGTGCCCAGCCCCCATATTTTACTTATATTCTTTATTAACTCTCCCTCCCTGTTCAGACGCAAACTTTATGAGAGTGAGGATTTTTTGTTTTATTGTATTCTCTACTGTCTCAGGTTCTTAAAGCAAAGAATTTTAAAACTTGAAAAGTTCTTAGATGTTTAGAAAATAGGCAACATACTCAATTACAGTGTTGTTATAATAATAATAATAATGAACATTGTAATGCTTACTGTGTGTCAATCACTACTTTAATGGTTTTTCTATGTCTGTCTATTCATAAAATTAGCTCATTTAACCCTCACAATTAACCTATAAAGTAGAAAATACTTTTGTCCACATTTTATAAATAAAGAAATTAAGTCCCAGAGAGGTTAATGATGAGGCTCAGGACATGCTACCCCAAAATATGGCACCTTGGTATTTGAGAAAACAGCAAAAGCAGAAAGGTCACTCTCACCTTCCCCTCATCACTTCTCCCATAAAGCAGGCCATAAAACCTAACTGACCTTCCCCATAAGACCCTATACATGGAGGAAAAGAACATTCTTATCTCTGAAGACACTGAGACCCAGAAAAGAATCTGAGCAAACAGGCTTTGCTAAGTTTCCCCAGTCTATCACCATTAGATCATACTTGTCCTCGCATACTTCTCCACAACTATCAACTTTATCAAACAGCATAGAAATACACAGGTTTCCCTGTTTCTTTGGGTCTTCATTTCTGAAGCCTTCTGTGTCCTGTAACACTTATATTGAATAATTGTTATGCTTATCTCTTGTTAATCTGTCCTTTGTTTTACAGACCTCAGCCATGAACCTAGCAACATACATTTAAAAACACGCTCAAGATTACACTGTATGTGGAAAATCAAAATTTGGATCTGGAATTTATGCTTAACTTCTCTAGGCTCTATTTCCTCTGTTAAAATTGAGAAAAAAAGATATTTGCAGGATTGTGGTGAGAATTATATATAATATATTGAGGGTATAAAGACAACAGCACAGTGTCTAACTCTGGGATGTCAGTACATGGAAGCAATAATTATGCTGCAACTGCTAAACATACAGAGTAAAATTTGGTACAAGGAATCTGAAAATATCTTTCTAAATAGAAGTGCTATGTTATTCAGTCTCCCAATTTGTGTTTTGTTTGGTGGCGCCATATTTAAGAGAGGCCTTCAAAATCACACAAATCTGCTCTTTGGAAAAAAATTAATTGGAGTTCATTTTTGTTATTGTTTTCTTAGCTTAGTGGCTGTATTATGCAAGTCTGTATCAATATACACACAGTCTAACAATGCAGGCATATTTTCAAGTGAAAGGGGGTAGATTTTGTAAACCACTCAGTATTTGTTTCGTTAGTCCAAGACTCTAACCTTCTCTTCATTCAAGCTTGCAGAGTTCCAATATAAAGAAATCTTTAAACCCCAGGCCTGCTGACTGGCATGAGCTCTGTTCTGGTACCATAGAGGAGCCAGACATAAGGCTCCAGAGAGGGACCCTGAAATGAAGTAGGTAGATCGATGTCCCCATTTGTGATCCAGTGCCCCAAAATAACTTCACAGCATGAGTGACTGTGTGAGGGCCCTACTGAATTTGTATTCTAGAGAACAGACTAAAAGGTCAACATGCATGTATATTTATAAAGGAATTGGTATTTGCTAATCAGTTAGGGGAAATGTTTCTTCCTTTGTAGCAATTTCTCAAAAAAAAGCTTCTTAAAGAGAGCATCTCAACTCTTTTTCTGTAGAAAGCCTGCAGTCAGTCTTAGAAAACTCTCACAAATTACACTTCTGTATTTTCTGAAATACTTAGGACAAAACGTGGTCAAACTGATAGTCTACTCATGCTACAATCTTATAACCAAGATTAAGATGCAATGTCAAATAGTAAGCTTTTCATATCCATTAAAGGGGGAAAATGTGCATACTTGTATTGAAGCCATATTGTTGTATAAATTCCCTAGACTGGCAAATATTCTTTAGTTGCAAACTATGGGTGGAGCATGTCAGTTTCACATGTGACAATAATTGTCAACCACCTTTATCAGAATAGAGATTATACCGCTATGCAATTCCTCTGATAGTAAGAATGAGTAAAGTGATCTTCTATCTCCAATCCCCAATTCTATAGACGTAAACTTATTTGTCATGTTATCCTGGCTTAATTAGTTCTGAAAACATTTGTTAGCATGACTCATATAGAGATATCTAGAAAAATACATTAATAATGAAAACACTCCTTTTGAAAATATAAAATCAGAGTTGCTTAGTAGCCCTCCATCTCCTTTTCAGGCTATGCTGTCTAATAGACTGCTTCTCCAGAATCCATGTCCTTTACATCAGGTAACTCTTCCAGTCACCAAACAGCACTTGCACCTGACAAAATGATGGAATTGCTGGGCCTCACAGCTTCTCTGCCTCTATTCACTCCACTGCTCAGTTTGTTGTGATCACTACATCTCCCTTTCTCAGTCAACCCTCTCTCATAACCCTTTAAAATTTCACACTAGAGATTATTTTACATAGAGTGTAGTTCTAATTTTGTGAGTTCTAACAACATAGAATAGAATCCCTTAATGCCTTTAATCACTTAATCCATGTGATACCCCCACTTCCAGGAATATCTGATTACCTCCATGATTTATGTCTTCTTGCAAAGCTTAACCACAGTAGCTGGCACTTCCTCATCTGGCCTCAGCCCCCTGCTGTTTTATTTCTTCTTCAGTTACTACTCTCAGTATTCATTCTCATCCACTACTTTACAAATATTACCCAATAAATATCAGTTTAATTAAGTTGGGTTTTTTCTTATTATTTTAGTAACTTTGGATTCTAAATGTGCTTCTGGGTATAAAGTGAGCTTTAGTTTTATACATGAGTGCCTTGGGAATTTATTGAAGGGATAATTAACGCATATTTGAGTTAGTGGAGAAAAACTAGAATGGGTAATTTGGAGGTAAAGATAAAAAGATGACAGAAACATCACCTAGTTAAGACAAAGGTTAATACTAGGATGAATCTGAGAGCTCTATCAACCCAAACAAGTATAATAAAAACAATGTTTAGCTTACAATACACATAGAATGTGAACTCCAGTGGATAATGGTGATGGGCAAGGCAGCAAGGTAAATGAAGCAACTATTACACATGGACAAAAGATCAATCAGTAAAGAGGGTTGGTATGAGGTCTTAGCTGCAGTTAACACTTGTAATTCAGCCACAGTGATATTCTGTCATGAGGAAAATACAATAAGTTTAAAGATTTGCCATCTAATAAGATGTTTTTATTAGTGGAGCATAAACACAATGTTGTATCAAATGATGGATTAGCACTCAAAGAATGAGAGTTGAAATAATTTTTTTTTCAGATACTTTCACTCTGTTGCCCAGGCTGGAGTGCAGTGGCACGATCTTGGCTCACTGCAACCTCCACCTCCCAGGTTCAAGTGATTCTTATGCCTCAGCCTCTCCAGTATCTGGGATTACAGGTTTGTGCCACCACACCCAGCTAATTTTTCATCTTTTTAGTAGACATAGGGTTTCATCATGTTGGACAGGCTAGTCTTGAACTCCTGACCTCAAGTGATCCATCTGCCTCAGCCTCCCAAAGTGCTGGGATTAAAAGTGTGGGCCACTGCGCCTGGCCTGAAATAAATTTTTATTTGATAATGTGTCCATATATTTTTATTGCCTGAATCCTGTAGTTTTACTGAGTAGTTTTTTGAGGAAATGGAAGAACTAGTTATCTCATCCCTTAGATTAACAAAAATTATAGGAAAAAAAAGCTCATGAGAATATTTAAACAATAATTTGTGTATATTACTATTATAATCCTATTGACCCATAAAGATGTGCACGTACTTATTACACATGCACACACACACACACACACACACACACACAGCCATAACTGTGCCCTGGCCAGACTTTACCTGCCCATAGGTCTCAGAGCCCAATTCCTCACCTCCAATGTGAAGAACTAGATATGGGGGCAGGAATGTAGATAGCAGGGTGTTGGGGCAACAAGAATGTGTGCACTGCTAGTGGCGTGTGCAGTGTAGCTGCAGGGATGTGAGTGAGCAAAAACATGGGTATGTGCACACAACCGGCATGGCCACCATGTAGAATTCTTCAGGTTCTACAATATTAAGAAAATTTACTTACTTAAGAAAGGAAATCTTTTCTAATTCAAAAAAAGGTATTAAATGGATTAATGGTGTCCCTCCTTCTGAAGCTAAACCTAGAAAGATAACACTATATAAGAAGAGGCAGAAAAAAACATACCTACAAGAGAAGCAGAAAAATCAGGAACCAGCTCACAAAATGGACTTAAGACTAGAAGAAAAATGGAATGCAAGTTGAAGACAGAGTTAGTAAACTATAGACAGAAAACGTGGAGCAGAGAAGGGATACTTGGGTGCCACTGAAGAATGTAGTGGTCTGCTGCCACTTTCCCTGATTGCTTGTGTTCAGATCCCTGGGCAGCCACTTACTAAATGGTACTTGTATTAGCCTGTTCTCACACTTCTATGAACAACTTCTGGAGACTGGGTGATTTATAAGGAAAGAGGTTTAGGCCAGGCGCAGTGTGCTCATGCCTGTAATCCCAGCACTTTGGGAGGCCAAGGTGGGTGGATCACGAGGTCAGGAGTTCAAGACCAGCCTGGCCAAGATGGTGAAATCTCGTCTCTACTAAAAACACAAAAATTAGCTGGGCATGGTGGCATGCACCTGTAGCTAGCCACCTAGCTGCTCAGGAGGCTGAGGCAGGAGAATCCCTTGAACCCAGGAGGTGGGGGTTGCAGTGAGCCGAGATCGTGCCATTGCTCTTCAGCCTGGGCAACAAGAGCGAAACTCCGTCAAAAAAAAAAAAAAAGAAAGAAAGAAAGGAAAGAGGTGTAATTGACTCACAGTTCTGCATGGCGGAGGAGGCCTCAGGAAACTTACAATCATGGTGGAAGGGGGAGCAGACACCTTCTTCACAAGAAGGCAGGAGGAGAGACGAGTGTGTGAGAGTGCAGGAAAAACTACATTTATATAACCATCAGATCTTGTGAGAATTTACTCACTATCAAGAGAACAGAATGGGGGAACCACTCCCATGATCCAATCACTTCCTTCCTTCAACATGTGGGGATCACAATTTGAGATGAGATTTGGGTGGGACACAGAGCCAAACTATATTAGTGCCCATGGTCAAGTCGTTTAAACTGCAAGTGCCTGGATTTCCTCGTCTGCAAATTAAGATCATGACACTACACTTGTCATAAGTTTTGTGCATGTAAGTACATTAAATAAAGAAACAAGTCTAAAGCACATAGTAATAATAAACATTCAATAAATGTTGTTATCATTAATGTTAGTCTTATTATTATTCACAAATGGTTTGGTAACAGGTTCTCAAAGCCATAAGTTGCTCTGCACCAAAGCCTCTTCCCTGACTTACCTCCATGACATGAGAAATCAGTAAAGGCAGTATCACATCCCTTCCAAATCTGTATGTCCAGTGGGATCTTCTAGCAGGACCGGAGAGCAGTGGAAGGACAGGGCCAACATAAAAATGGTGCCCAGAAGAAAGCTCTCTGCTCGTTTCCATCTCTTCCATTTTCCAAGTCAGCAGGCAAAGGATAGTATCCAAAAATATGAAGCCACTTGTCTAGGAATATGGCCAGGTGGATAAAAGTGAGTACATGGTGTGCAATTAATCATGCACAGTATTGTAGAGTTACATACATTACTAAGAATTGCCAATAAATCTGTCAATTAAGTTATAATACCAGAATGAATTAAGAACATAAGGAAATTGTCCATAGAACCTAACATTTTCATTAAAACACAATGAAAATGTTGCCCCTAAATTTTGTTTCTGGGGCAGAACTCTTTCCAGTGGTTGCATGATAATTTTTTAAAAGAAATAAAGGCCTTTTTAAGAAGCAAATAGCATGGCATCACTGTATTCCAGACTAAACCTAAGAAAAATGTTTCTTACTTTCTATTTAGGTGATCTAAATATACTATAAATAACGCAAGAAACTTCTAGAACTCCTCTAAGCTATAATGAACCTAAAATAGAAGCAGAAGATTATGAGTAATAAACAAGCTTACCAGGACAAATGTGATGCATATCATAGCAAAACCCCCAGGGCATCAAAAATAATGATGAAACACCACATATTTGACGGGGGTGCTGCAGCAGCTGTCAGAACAGCATGGAGTATCAATATAAGCTACAGAGAAATTGTGTTTAAGTATGGTCCCCGAGCCCACTGTGCACCTAGGAGTTGTGACAGGCACTTCAAATGGCATCTTTAATGACTATTCAAATAAAGATAGGATGATTCGTGATATCCTTTCTCATTTTTTTAAATACCAAATATGAAGCCAACCCTACATAAATTCCTTTACCTTGCCGAGTGAGAAACAATCTCTCATTATAATATACTCCCATAAATCACTCAGGATTGCATAGTAGAAATAGCATGGCTCTGGCTTTAATTCTGTCTCTCTCTCTCTTTGTGTGTGTGAGTGTGTGTGTGTGAAAGAGAGAGAGAAATAGGATTATCACCTACTTTACAAAGTCTTTGTAAGTAAAAGTAATTTGTGTCATAAGTGCTCAATGATATATATTTTCTCTAGAAATAAATGCAGTATCTATAAGCTAACATAATGTCTAACACAGAGTACTTCTTCAATGAATATTTGTATAGGAAAATGAGAAAGATGATAAAAGGATACGGGAGAGAAAGATTAGGAAGAAGAAAAGCAAAAAGACAGAATGAAGAACTATTAGAAACATTTCCTAACACTCTGGCTAGCAGAAAAACCAGATCTTTGTGTGTTTTATCTGGTGTAGAAGCACAAAGTGTGTTGATGGAAAGGTGGTAGCTATTATCCCCACGGTTCCCTGGTGAGGTATGTGAAGATTCAACAGTTCTCCTAACTGATTGGTGGCAGAGCTAGAATTGAATTTCAAGTAGTGTACCTACTAAATGCTTTGCCATACTTAGGTGAAAGTTTATGCATTATATCCTATTTGACCCTTTTTCTAAAACCTCTCACCAATTTGATGTGGCATCAGAGAGCAAGACAACACATATCAATGCTAATCGCTTCCATTAGGCTGAACAATTTTTTTTCTCTTCAATTGATTTCCACCATTTTTGCTCTTGTAATTTAGGAAACTTTCTGAATGCACAGTCTTCAGTCTCTTGGGTAGGAAACATTTTGATATTTCCATGAAGTACTTTACTAATCTGCCTATATCCTTCTCAGCTTCACTGTTCACTGCTACCCATAATATTATTCCCAATCAGTGTGTCTCTTTAATGTGTTGAACCTTTAGGGTGACTGATATGGGTTACACAGTAGTGAACTAAAGTGGATATAGAAAAAAATTGAGTGTCATAAGTCAGTTTGCTCCATTATTCTAATGGCTTTTAAAACATGAAATTATTTTTGATCAAGGCGTATCGAAAGTTTGCACAGTTTAGAAGCCATTTGATTTTCACATACTCTATATTTTAACATTTAACAATGTGACAGTCTCAAAATGGCACATTGTCAACTTGAAAGTCACTTTAGAAATTCTGAGGTACTAAACTAAGTGTGGGGTAGACCATCTACAATTATCTATGGAATTGTAGGGCAATGTTGGCTCTCAAGGACTTAGATGACAATATCGTCATCATATGACCCATATAACTGTCACATTGCTTTTCTTAAAGTGTAAACTTTTCATTAAATGTATTTTATTGAACCCAAAACGTTTACAATTGAAGCTAAATTGATGAAAAACAGTAACACCCTATGATACAGTCTGGCTCCGTGTCCCCACCCAAATCTTATCCTGAATTGTAATTTGAATAGTAATCCCCACATGTTGAGAAAAGGACCTTGTGGAAGGTGACTAGATCATGGGGGTGGTCCTGCCATGCTGTTTTTGTGATAGTGAGTGAGTTCTCACAAGATCTAATGGTTTTATAAGGGGCTTTTCCCCGCTTCACTCTGCACTTCTCCTCCCTGACACCATGTGAAGAAGAACATATTTGCTTTCCCTTCTGCAATGATTGTAAGTTTCCTGGGGCCTCCCCAGCCCTGCAGAACTGTAAGTCAATTAAAACTCTTTCCTTTAAAAATTACCTTGTCTTGAGTATTTCTTCATAGCAGTGTGAGAATAAACTAATATAGTAAATTGGTACCAGTTAGTGGGGCACTGCTGTAAAGATACCCAATATGTGGAAGCAACTTTGGAACTGCATCGCAGGCAGAGGTTGGAACAGTTTGGAGGGTTCAGAAGAAGATAGGGAGATGTGAGAAAGCTTGGAACTTCCTAGAGACTTGTTGAGTGGCTTTGACCAAAATGCTGATAGTGATATGGACAGCGAAGTCCAGACAGTGGTAGTCTCAGAAGGAGATGCAGAACTTGCTGGGAACCGAATAAAGGTTACTCTTGCTATGCTTTAGCAAAGAGACTGGTGGCATTTTGCCCCTGCCCTAGAGGTCTGTGGAACTTTGAGTTTGAGAGAGATGATTTAGGGTATCTGGCTGAAGAAATTTCTAATCAGCAAGGCATTCAAGAGGTGATGTGAGTGCTATTAAAAGCATTCAGTTTCATGTATTCACAAAGATATGATTTGGAATTGGAACTTATGTTTAAAAGGGAAGCAAAGCATAAAAGTTTGATAACTTTGCAGCCTGATGATGTGATAGGAGAGAAAAACCTGTTTTCTGAGGAAAAATTCAATCTGGCTGCAGAAATTGCATAATTAATGAGGAGCCAAATGTTAATTGCGAATACAATGAGGAAAATGCCTCCATAGCATGTCAGAGACATTCCAGCAGCCCCTCCCATCACAGACCCAGAGACCTAGAAGGAAAGAATTGTTTGGTGGGCTGGGTCCTAGGGCCACCCTGCTGTTTGCAGCCTAGAGACTTAGTGACCTGCATCTCGGCTGCTCCAGCAATGGCTAAAAGGGGCCAAGGTACAGTTCATATCATGGTTTCAGAGGGTGCAAGCCCAAAGGCTTGGCAGCTTCCATGTGGTGTTGAGCCTGCAGGTGCACAGAAGTCAAGAATTGAGATTTGGGAACCTCCACCTAGATTTCAGAGGGTGTATGAAAATGCCTGAATGTTCAGATAGAAGTTTGCTGCAGTGGTGGGGCCCTCATGGAGAACTTCTGCTAGGGCAGTGCAAAGGGAAAATGTGAGGTCAGAGCTCCCACACAGAGTCCCCACTGGGGCACTGCCTAGTGGAGCTGTGAGAAACAGTCCACTGTCCTTCAGATGCCAGAATGGTAGATCCCTGAAAGTTTGTACCATGCACCTGAAAAAGCTGCAGACACTCAACATCAGCCCTTGAAAACAGTCAGGGGTTGGGGGGGGGGGGGTGTGGGCGTTGATATGTGCTGCAAAACCACAGGGGTGGAGCTACCCAACAATGTGAGAGCCCATCTCTTGCATCAATGTGTCCTGGATGTGAGACATGGAAGCAAAAGAGATTTTTTGGAGCTTTAAGATTGAATTATTCCCTCATTGGATTTTAGACTTGCATGGAGCCTGTAGCCCCTTTATATTGGCCAATTTTCCCATTTGGAGTAGGTGTATTTACCCAATGCCTGTGCTTCCATTGTATCTAGAAAGTAACTTGCTTTTGATTATATAGGCTCATAGGCAGAAGGGACTTGACTTGTCTCAGATGAGGCTATGGACTTGGACTTTTGGATTAATGCTGAAATGAGTTAAGACTTTGGAGAGCTGTTGGGAAGGCACAACTGTGTTTTGAAATATGAGAAAGACAAGATCTGGGAGGGGCCAGGGGCAAAACGATATGGTCTGGCTCTGTGTCCCCACCCAAATCTCATCTTGAATTGCAATCTAAATTGTAATCGCCATATGTTGTGGGAGGGACCCCGTGGGAGGTTATTAGATCATGCAGTGGTCCCCCCATGCTATTCTCATGACAGTGAGTGACTTTTCACAAGATTTGGTGGTTTTCTAAGGGACTTTTCCCCCTTCACTCTGCACTTCTCCTTCCTGCCATCATGTGAAGAAAGACATGTTTGCTTCCCCTTCCACCACGATTGTAAGTTTCCTGAGGCCTCCCCAGCCCTGCTGAACAATGGGTCAATTAAACCTCTTTTCTTAATAAGTTACCCAGTCTTGGTATTTATTCATAGCAGTGTGAGAATGGACTAATACACCCTATAATCTAATTCTTTAGTATTTAGTCATCCTACATGATTCAGGTTTTTATTTTGATATATCTGTCCCTTCAAAGTGAGACTTACCAATTATAGTAGCCCTACAGTGTGCTTTGATAATTACACATTGTATACATGTATTGAAATATACACTATACCTGATAAATAGGTACAATTATGTGTCAATTAAAATCAATAATAAAAGCAAAAAAAGTGAGATTTGCCAAAATATCTCACTTTTATGAGTTTAAGAAATTGAATTTCCCTGTTGTCATTGAAAAAGAGACAATTTACATTCTTCTAGAAAACAGAGCCAAGTGATACAAGGAAACCCAAAAGGTCAAAATGGAGAATAATAGATACAATTTAAGTTAGGAAAAGAAATGATGAAAGTGAAAGATTGAATTTTAAAATAAAGATATGTTAGTGTATTTTTAAATGTATATGCAGAAGTGAATCAGAACACGTAGAATACAAATTAAGATAAAAGAAAATTTTGCAAACAAACCACTGCTAAACCACCAATTTTATCACTCCTGTGAACCACATTGAAAAATACCCACTCCAAACCTTGTGCCTTACAACATTTGCAATGTATCTGTCCATTTATAGGAGTTCCTCACACCAACTATAGTGCACAAATTTGAGAAGCCAGAACATTTGCTCTTTGGCAAACTGATGACCAGCTGATCCTTTCTTGCCTACAGTTCCTAAATTTTTAAGCCAACACTCTAATATAAGCCCTCAAGCCATCTATGTTCCTCATACATTCATCGTAATTCTGATAGGCCCTTGTCATCTATGACACAGTCTTTCACTACTCCTCTCCAATCCCATCACACAATCTAACAGTGACTTTTCTGGGTTAAGCTTTTGTTATGTAAACCCCTGAGACCTAGATGCTGTTTGTTTCCACAATATAACCTAGCCTATCTTGACCAATATACTCCTGAGTAACAATATCTGTTATTGAGCACTCTCAAGAGCACTGTTTTCATGTATTAATTCTTATTCACCTCAGAATCTGGATCCCAGTTCAATCATCCCCTCTCTCTTCCTTATGAGCATTACTCATTTAAGGATCATGCCATTAACAACAAAACCCTTGAAAATTTTCTCTTACATGGCTGGCAATCAATCTGGATGCATTCAATATTCACAGGTATGATCAATTCATGAATTTACCAATCAGTTATATCACTGTATCACTTCAATAATCTCAATACCACCTCCACCCCACATTCCATATGCATACACACATATTTTCATCACCTGGATCAGTTTTGCCTCTGAAATATGGGATTCATTCATGTCACTTTCTGAACACAGCCTCTTATATGCCAACTTTGTTTGTTTAATCATTCTCCAATAAACCAATTCTTCAACCTCATCAGGACCCTCAGGATACTGACTCTTCTAATTTATCTCATTTTTATCTTAATGACTATTGACCTCACAGTTTTTTATCTCTGGCAATTGTAAACCTAATGATTTTGCACACTTTTGTCAGTATTCACAGTGTCTTTACTTCACTTTCCTTTCCTTTCCTACCCCCAAAAAAGCTACTTTGGATGAACAAAACTACTTGCTCTCTCTGCAGCTTCACCTCAAAAAATATGTTATCACTGGGTAGACTGATTTCACTATAAATTTATGTTTACCAATATCAACTGGATCCCCCTATACTCACTGGAAATACTAATGGTCCACTATAACTCATTGTTTCACTCTACAAAAATTCCCCATTATTCTTAAATCTCAACTTGATTCACTCTTGCCTTGTTTCTTTATCACAGAAATCCTAAGTAAGAAATCCCTTTGAATTCCCAACCACATAACCTGCTAAGCTACAAGCATCAGTAATCATATTTTCATTCATTGTTCAATCTATTGATTTTCTCCACTCTTCCTTGTATCTCCAAACTCTTCCTTTTTAGTTTTTCCCGTCAACATTTAACAATGATCATGATTCTTCCCTAGCTTATAATTACCCAAGCATAAAAGTAGTCCTCATAATTCCACCTAAAATACTTTCATCATATTCAATAATGATGTTAAATGCAAAGAACTTATACATATATCATCTTCTTTCATCATTTAACAGTATTTTTATACAGGCGGCCACATTTTTCTCTTTAGCTTCTGCACCCCTCACTGTCTTGATTTTTCCCTAATGTTCCTAGCTGGATAATCTCAGCCTAATTCACAGAACCTTCTTCTGTGTCCAGTTCCTTAAACCATCAGTATACCTTCAGATTTTATTCTTGGTTCAAATTCTCTGCTTATTTCACACACACTTCCTGAGTGATCATGTATACACACATGGCCTCTACTATCTACATAGACTATATATGAGTGATTAACACATTTACCTAGAGAACAGATTTCACTCCTAAGCTCTTGGCTAACGTAGATAACTGCTTACCACACATCCCCACATAAGTGTTAATTAGGAAACTTAAAAACAACCTATCCAAATTATTTTTTAATAAATCAAAATGTTTCAAGAAACAAGGAATAGAGCATATGAGGCACAAGGAATTTCCAGGTTGTTGAGTAAGGAAATGCACAGGATGAACCTGTGCAACAGACATGGAGAGGAACCTTTCCCAATTGAAATGGGAGAACAGAGGCCCAAGAAGGGATCCCAGAGAAAAACAAAGCTGATAAATATATACTATGTTTAAAGAAATTTCAAAGATGTCTCACTAAATAGAGTGGGGATTAATTAGCAATAAGCACATAGAAAACAAATGACAATATTAGACCGTTATTAACTCCAGGAAAAGCAAAAAATTAACAATAGAAGAAATGTAATCATAGGACACTTCTTGAGTCATCTGTGAATATTGGTTACATAATTATAAAAATATAAATATTGACTGCTGATGTACCCAAAATTTTAATATAACTATATTGACAAAATAAGACAAAGAACAAGATGCTAATAAATTATATATAACATTGAAAAAATAAGAAATAAAAATATAAACAAAGGGTATTTATTAAAATAATTAGCAAAAAAGATGTGAGCAAATTATTTCAAGATAGTAAAAACCTGGAGAAGAGGGGATGGGGCAGGTGACTACTATTTTAAAATATTAGTGTACTAATACTATTTTGCTTTTTAAGTAATATACATGTACTCTTTTGATATAATTTGAAAATATTAATAAAGATTTTAAATATATGTATCTTGCTCTAGATGCTGAGGTGTGAGGTGCAAATACTAGAAAAATACTAGGTAGAAAATACAAGGAAAAAGGGTGAGTTGGTAAAAAGAAGACAAAGCACATTGGTGCATGTAAAGTGGAGAGTATTTGCCTGGTTAGTGAGTAGTTAGGAAAACTAGGAGATAAGAAAGAGAATAAAGTACATAGGAAATGGTTGCTAAGCTTGTTGAGGGTGGATAACATGTATAATTTACTGTCGATACAGTAGGTAGCCTAAAGTTATTATGAAAAGAAATACTTTACCGAAGTACATGACAAGTTGATGAAAGGACATTTAGAACAAACTTAATAATGGTACTGAATCTCCTTTGATGCTAAATGAAAACTTACTCTCTGAGTATGTTTTGAAAATGTTGGGATGAAGGATGAACCTAGAGTTGCCATATAAAAATACAGATGCCTAGTTAAATTTTAGTTTCAGATAAACAACACATTTTTATATATGAGTGCCCCGAATATTACTTGAAATTTACTTATAATAAAAAAGTATTAATTGTTTATCTGAAATTCAAATTTAACTGGAAAACCTATATTTTTGTTTGCTAAATCTGGCAACCCAAGGATGACCTGACAGACAAATAGAAATGCAAACATTCTGGTTGAAAAGTAAGAAATTATATTAACTAATATTTTTAAATTCATTTAAGAACCTAAATTTGGCTGGACACAGTGGTTCACACCTGTAATCCCAACACCTTGCGAGGCCAAGAAGGTGGATGGTTTGAACCTAGGAGTTTAAGACCAGCCTGGGAAACATGGTGTAACCTCGTCTCTCCAGAAAAAAAAAAAAAGGAGAGGGGGCGGGGGGGAAGAAAGAGCAAAAGAAAGAGGACAGGAAAGGAAAGAAAGAGCAAAAGAAAGGAAAGGGAACGGAAGGGAAGAGAAGGGGAGGGGATGGGAGGGGGGAGGGGAGTGGAGGGGAGGGAAGGGAAAATTAGCTGGGAGCAGCGGCATGCACTTATAGTCCCAGCTATTCGCCAGGGTGAGGCAGGAGGATCACTTGAGCCCAAGAGGTGGAGGATGCAGTGAGCCATGATCATGCCACTGCACTCCAGCCTGAGCAACAGAGAGAACTCCTGTCTCAAAAAAACAAAACAAACCAACAACAACAACAACAACACTGTAAAACTGAAAAGCAGAGAAACAGAAGTTCTGAAATTAAAACCCAGGTGTAAGAATTCCCCTTACCCTTGTTAAATAAAAATAAATATTTTTGTAAAATAATGATGCTAGCTTCCTAACTGGGTGAACACCACCATGAAGCCACCCTCTTGCCCCATATTCAAAAGAATTAATCATCCTCCTGATACACATCTAAGTTCCTAACCAAGAGCAATTTAGAACAGAGAAATTCATTACTTCCTTGCAAATTAAACTATAAAGCAAGGGTTGGCAAACTATGGTCTACTAGCCTGTTTTGTAAATAAAGTTGTATTAGAATACAGCCATGCCCATTTGTTTATACATTGTCTATGGCTGCTTTCTCACAAAAATGGCAGAGATGAATAATTGTGACAAAGACCTTATGGCTCACAAAGCCAAAAATATTTACTATCTGGTCCTTTACAGAAAAAAGTTTGCCAACTGCTACTCTGAAGGCTACCTTGACCAAGAGGACACAGCAGAATCAGGCAAGTGGATGTGAGTGGACCTAAAACTAAGCCTTCTTTTCAATAGCTCAAATTTTAGTGTGAATTATAATCAGCTCAGGAGAGATCAGAGTTAGGTTGAGTTAAGCAGCCAGGTAGCACAGATGTAGATGCTTTTTAAAAATTCCTATACAATAAAAGTTGATTTTTTTCCCATACATTTATCATGGGCTTATTTTCTCATTAACATATAAAATATGCTGAAAGAGAGAACCTGATAAATAGTTTCATCACTTAAAATTATTTTACAGAGACAGAAATTTATTCTTGAAAAAAAAGGACTTGACTTTTCTCCTTGTGAATGAGATACAATTCTCAAAAATTATATCAATATTAAAAGCATGTATTTTAAATAAACATTTTAAAATTCTAACATTTTTACTTGTTTAAAACATTTTCTTGAGATATAATTAACAAATAATACAATTCACCTAAAGTATGCAATTTAATGTTTTATACATATTCACTGTGTTATGCAGTGATCTAATTTTAGAACATTTTTGTCCGTCAAAAAAAAATACCCATTATCAGTCATTCTTCATTCTTCTCCATTCCACCTACCCCCAGCCTCAGCTTTAGGCAACCAGTAATCTACTTTCAATATTATAGATTTGTCTGTTCTAGAAATCTCATATAAATTGAATCAGACAATATGTCTTCTTTGTGACCGTATCTTACCATGTTTTCAAATTGTATCCATTTTATCACATGCATTAGTACTTTTTTTCATTGCTGAATAATACTCCATTGTATAGTTACACCACATTTTATTTCTTCATCAGTGAATGGACATTTGGACTGCTACCACTTTTTGGGTATTATAAATAATGCTACTATGAACGTTTATGTACATAGTTTTTGTATGGATATATGTTTTATTTATCTTAGGTCTAAACTTAAAAATGGAAGTACTAGGTCATGTGGTAACTCCATGCTTAATATTTTGAGTAAATGCCAAACTTTTTCCAATGTCACAGCACTATTATTTTAAATTCCCACCAGCAACGTGTGAGGGTTCCAGTTTCCCACATTCTCACCTATACTTATTACTGTCTTTTTATTATAGCCATCTATTAAGTATGAAACTTTAACTCATTGAGGTTTTGATGTCCATTTCTCTAATGGCTAATAGTGTTAGAGTACTGTTTCAAGTGCTTAATGGGAATTTATATATCTTCTTTAGAGAAATGTCCATTCTGACACTATACCCATTTCTCAATTAGGTTGTTGGGTCCTTTGGGTTATAAGAGCTCTATATGTGCTATATACAAGTCTCTTATCAGATATAACATGCAAATATCTTACCCCTGTCTGTAGATTATCTTTTCACTTTCTTGATGACATCATTTTCAGCACAAAAGAGTTCAACTTTGAGGTAGTCCCAATTCATTTGTTTTTTTTTTCTTTCTGTTGTTGTTTGTGCTTTTGCTGTTACATTTACCCCAAGGTCATGAAGATTTACTTGTGTGTCATTTCTTCTGAGAGTGTTATAACTTTGTTCTTGAATTTAGGTCTGTAATCCATTTTGTGTTATTTTGTGTTTGTGCGAGGTAAGTGTTCTACTTTACTCTTCTGCATGTGGATATTCAGTTTCCCAACACTGTTTGCTTAAAGCTTATTCTTTCCTCTATTGTCTTGATAGCCTTGTCAAAAATCAACTGATCATAAATATGAGGGTTTATATCTGGACTCTCAGTTATATTCCACTGATCTATATGTCTACCCTTATGCCAGGACCACACTGTCTTGATTACTGCAGTTTTGTGGTAAATTTTGAAATCAGAAAGTGTAAATACTCCCGTATTCCTATTCAAGATTGTTTGGCTTTTCTTGAGGTCTTGCATTTTCTTAAGAATATTAGGATGATGTTGGACTACAGCTTCTTCCTTATAGAGTGGTGGCTAGGTGGGGGAAAAGATACCCAATCCTCTCAGTGCACCTACCTGCAACATGAGGCTGGAAGGAATCGGAAAAGGCAGCCTTCCCCACTAGAGATGAAACTGCAGCACCAGACTAGGAGCTGGAGAGTGAGTCCCTTGCCTTCTTGGCTGTATATACCTGAGGGAATTTCAGTATCACAGAGCTGGTGTGGAGCGGGGAGTAGTGTAAGGGAGTGAGCCATGACTCAAATCCCAACTCTTTCTGTTCTAAAAGAGATTTAGTAAGTTTTCTTAAATAAATGTTTCTCCATTCTCTGTATGCCTCCAGGATAAATTTAAAGACTTTAGATGTTTGCTTTTTATAATTTTCACCAGTTAGAGTATTGTTTGTTAAGGAGAGTCCTGCTAAGCTCCTTACCACTTTGCATAAACTTTAACAATCTGCTTGATTATTATAACATTACTGTAAGATGAGGAGTAGCAGGTATTTTTCTCATTCTTCAAATAAGGTTAAAAACATTGAATGTAGAAATAGAAATTATGCATCTGAAAATAAAGCATATATCTCTCAGCCAACTAGTTTCATCAGTTCAAGCTGCTTCTGTGTTGAAATAAGTCTGGAGAAAAAGGTCAATTAATGTAATTTGCCTTCTAAAATTCACATGATCCTGTGTCATGGTTTTGTCATGTCGATTTTTATGAAGTTGCAAAGACAGTCAGACCTAGCTAGGCAGCACTTTTGTCAAATGTTAGTAAGATATACCACTTAACTATCTTTAGTAGAACTTCTTAATAGAAAGCATGCAAGAAACAGATAAATTGGTGTTAATAGACTAGAGTTAAAATTTAGATACATTTTCTAATGATTTGTACTAGTTTATATCACACAACTTTAAAAAATGACATAGAAACCACAAATGCATACACACAGCTAAGCTAACTCATAGGGAAACCTGCCACATTTAGACAAAAAATATGTGATCAACTTAAGACAAAATTGTGATGTAGACCATTGTTTCTTCTTCTACGCAGTCTTCTCCTGCTCTAATAACAATTTCATTTCTCCAGCTGCAAATGTCTGGTGGGCTTGTGATCTTATTCGCAACTATTCACATCTTAGTGTGGTACCCATTCAAGTTGTCTGCATCTTTACTTAGGTTTGAGTTAAAGACTATATCTGCATAGTATCTGGCATCCTCAAGAGAGTAAGAAAGACGTTTTGGAATGCAGTGAAGCTGTCTTCTCTTACACTCTGAAATCACTCACATGTGAGTAGTTTTCTATTCTACTTACGCATAAGGATTTCTCTACAAGAAAGATATCCTTTCTGCTTGTGTAACTGAATGATTCTCCTGAATTTACAGCTTCTACCCCTCTATCAGTCATTGTGACAGCACTTCACAGCAATACAACAAGAGAGATTGAAGACAAAGACAATTGATCTGCCCACCAGTCAGATGTGATTACAGCTCTACACGTCAATGTTTAGATTATAAGGCAGTGTATACCATCTTTATCACAATCAGATGAGCCACTTACTGTTCATTGTCAGGAAAGCCTAGAAGAGAACACATAGCACCAGACACATTGTGTCATCTTTCTTTCACTGGAAAGTAAAACTGGAGGACAGAAATGAAAATTAACCAGTTTAGGGATTCAGAACTTAGCTGAATTTGTTATTTAACATCAGATATATATCACCTTTTTATTTTAGTTCTTTGAAGAAAAGATCTAGCTAAGAATACAGGGAGGGGGAGAGGACATTGCAATGCTTCTAATTTTGTTACAATTTTTGGTCATGCTCAGTGTCAGGTAGGAAATACTGAGATGCAATAGGAAGCTTTCTTAGGTTGAATCTTCCAGAGAAAGAATAGCAAAAGGTTAACAAAATCCTGTTTGAAGCATACCTGGTTATGTAAGAGTCCCAGAAAGGAGAGTATAAAGCCAGTGGAGGACATAAATGGAGTTGATAATGCCATCTAAGTAAGTTCTATTACCCATCTTTCCAGGAATCTGCCCTAACTGTGTCATCAACAGAAGTATTATTTAAAAAATGGTAGTTTTATACAGCTCAAGTCATCTTCTTATCATGAAGTTCTAATGACAGACTTTTAATGGCAATGCAGAATAATTGACTATACATTGTACACGCCTACTTGGCTTTTTAAATTAATAGTAATAAGTAAACAATGTGATATTTTGTATGTTTTAATAATTTTAAGTCAATTAAATTTTTAGCCCAGGTTTATTTATTTATTTTGAGACAGAGTCTTGTCTGTCACCCAGACTGGAGTGCAGTGGCATGATCTCGGCTCACTGCAACCTCTACCCTCCAGGTTCAAGCAATCCTCCTGCCTCAGCCTCCCAAGTAGCTGGGACTACAGATGCACGCTGATGTCTCTGGCTAATTTTTTTTGTATTTAGTAGAGACCGGGTTTCACTGTGTTGGCCAGGCTTGTCTCGAACTCCTGAGCTCAGGCAATCCACCCACCTTGGCCTCCCAAAATGCTAGGATTACAGGCGTGAGCCACCATGCCCAGCCTAGCCTAGGTTTATGAACAATAAAATAGTCAGTACCACTTTCCATTTATTTGGCTCACATTCAAAACCTTATTCTCTTGCCTTTGCACCCTACATCTAATCCATCAGAAAGTCTTAAGAGTTCCACCTTTAAAGATGCCTCAATCTACCATGTCTTACCACATAGCCACCTTCACAACTTTTAGATTCTTCTAGGAGTCTTCCAGAAGATTCCACTTTTGCTTCACTTCTGGCAATTTTCTGCACAGTAACCAGAGTGAACATTTTTTTAAATCAGATCATTTCGCTTTCTTACTTAAGACCTACCAATGTCTTCTCTCTTCTCAGCTTCTTCAAAGAAATTTCAAACTCTTTATGATGGCCTGAATGCCTAGTATAATCCAATCCCAATGACTTATTCTATTCAAGCCACACTGACTTCTTGCTCCACTTTGAATATGGCTTTCTCCTTAACAAAATAAGGTTTATGTTTCAAAAGAAAATACAGTGATTCAATATGACATTAAATCCTTCTATATGATAGTCCCCTTGAACAATGCCAAGTAATACCTCTTCAGGAATGAGTGGTGGGCAAAGTAATGATAAGTTCTCTTACTAGGTGTATTAGTCAGGGTTCTCTGGAGAAACAGAGCCAATGGAAGATAGATAAATGATAGAGATAGATAGATAGACAGATAACAGAGATTTATTATAAGGTAAAGGCTCATGCAATTATAGAAGCTGAGAAGTCCCATGATCTACTGTACACAAGCTGGAAACCCAGGAAAGCCAGTAGTGTAGGTCAAAGGCCTTAAAGCTGGAGGGCCACAGTGTAGAGTCCAGTCTGAGCCTGAAGGCCTGAGAACCAGGAGTACCAAGGGTAAGAGAAGATCAATGTCCCAGCTCATGCAGTCAGGAGTCAGGCAAAGAGAGAGCAAATCTAGCCTTCCTCTGCTCTTTTGTTCTATTTAGGCCCTCAGTGGATTGGATGACACCCATCCACATTATGGATGGCTATCTGGTTTACTCAGTCTACCAATTCAAATGCTAGTCCTTTCCCAAAGCACTCTCACACACACCCAGAAATAATGTTTAATCAGATATCTGGGCTTCCCATGGCCCAGTCAAGTTGACACATAAAATTATCACATTAGGTAATGAAAATATGAATGAGAATCTCCTATATATCAAGGAAACCATCAAATAGGAGAAAAAGGTTTGAAATCAAATTGAATGCACAATTATTCATATCAGCTGGCATCTAATTGGATCACAGCATCTTTTCAGAATCAATCAATATTTCACTTCATATCTGATCAATTGGCTAGCATAATCCAATATAAAGAAAAATGAATTAACTTTTTAGAAAAGCCATCTAAATCTCACAATCATTTTATTAAGTCCTTTGATTAATAGGCAATAAAATGTTGAACAGAGAATATGAACATTCATCTTAACCTTACATCAGAGAAAGAAATTAGGCATTTTGGAAATATCCTTATCATACATTATCTATTTGAACAAATCCTTTGAAGTACAATGGGATTTCCATGCATAAGGAAATGATTTCCTTGTAAGTATTAAATAGAAGTTGCTTAAAGTCTACTTCATGTTATGTATGAATAAAATGTTCAACATATATTTTTACTTTTTGCACATGCTCAGTGGTTTTTAATTCATAGACTTTACATCATAATAGTAAATCCTCATTGTGTGTTTTTCAAATGCTACCTGTTTATTATAGTTCTAGTCCCACTCTGACTAATGTTCTAAGACTAAAATGGTTCTTTACCTCAAAAGAGATATTTTCGAAAAAGCTTTAAGTATATAGTATTTCTTAGAGAAAAAAACTATAATTCTAGAGCTGATAAGAATTGGACAGATTTAGTGATACTCAATCCAGCTTTAAATAAAGTTGCTGTCCTGTCCTTTCCTGTGGCTTATGTCTCTGACAGCAAACATAATTAAAGCTATAGAGAGAGAAATCACCAGTTGTTCTGAATCAGTGAGACTTGACAACCAAGAAAATAATGCAAAGCTTTTTTTATCCCAAGTACTGATTCTACCCACAGTCTCCTTTGTCTCTGTATCATTCTTAACAGCAGATATAAATACAGAGCAAAGATGAATCAATAGAAAAGACTAGGGAGAGAGAGAGAGAAAGAGCAATCTGGGGACTTTGGGACGCATCATAGTTCACACATTTGCAACCATCCAACAAGCCTGACGTCCTCCGCAGCTCTGAGTTGCTGGTACCTGCTTCATTCTTCTCATCACCTCCACCGTTTCCTGTCTCCTTCCCTCCCATAGACTGAACGTCAGTTCAGATACAAGAAAAAGTAGGGCTGATAGTTCAACACCTGTTTCTTACTAAAGTCAGAAAAATTGTTTCTCAATTGCCTGCTATTTGGTCTTTCCAGTAAAGGGTGAATATAAAGAAGGAGAGTGGTACAATCAGAGGAAGCGGTTTTAATTTCTGTCATCACTAATAAATATGCTTTTCCCCAAAATGGCCTATGGAGTCATTTTGAACCAATTTCTCTCTGGCTAGCATGTTTCTGATTCACTTGCATTATCCTCCTATACATCAGGGACATGGCATCTTTAAAGAAATTAAAAAGAATTCTCACCATGAATTCAGAATGTGTTGTAACTATTGACCATATATAATATGTATGTTTGAAACTGCCATGAAGATTATAATTTTCCATAGACGGTTTCAGCATGCTGCATAATGCCTTGGCAGTATCTTAGAAAGCAACCTAGAAATCATCAGTGTGATTCTGCCTCTAGTTCTTGAGCTCAGAAGTGGGCAGTTGTGTAGTGCTTTCTTAAGAAAGCCTGCAAATCCACTGGGTTTGTTCACGACCATGCCCTCCTATAAGTCACACGCTAGTGGGATTTTAAGGACTTTAAGGACATGCTAAGAACTATTATTAAGTCCTTGAATATAACTAACACACAACATCATGCCACCTTGTTATCTTTTGGACGACTGAAAAGCCCTTTGGCTAATGATAACATTGAATTTGCACCTCACATCACACACCAGGTTAAACTTCAAAAGGATCAAATATAAGACATAACATTTATATAAAGTAGAAAAAGAAATGGATGAGTGCCTTTTTCAGTCCAGTATTGGGGAAACCTTCCCAACTCTTCAATATCTAGTTGCTATTCAAGAAAAAAGAATAAGCCACTGACTAATCATTAAGAAGTATTCTACACAGCAAAAACATTGTAAACAAAGTCAAAATGTAAATTAAAAACTTGGAGAAATTATTTGTAACTTATATCACAGGGCCAGAATAACTAATAACAAAAGAGCTCCAAAAACTCCCATGGAAAAAGACTTGTAATTCAACAGAAGTATATGCAAAAGATAGGAAGGTAGTTCACAGAACAAGAATTTTAAATGACTCTTTAAAACAACAAAAAATGGTCAATCTAATTTATTAAGAGAAATTAAAAGCAAAACTATAAGAAAATACCACTCATCTATTAGAATGGCAAAATCTAAAAGCTTCACTATAATACATATTAGGGAGAATGTTAAGAATAGAAACTCATAAATTTTGGTAGGAATGCAAACTGAAACAACCACTGAGACAATAATTTGACAATATATAGAAAAACTGCAGATGCGTATACCTTTTGACTTTTCTACTTCTAGAAATGTATCTTACATATACACTGAAAGAAAAATGTGAAATAATTTGTCAATAAGGTTATTTATTGTAAAAATATGTATAATAGCAAAAGTTTACAAATAACCAAAATATCCACCAGCAAGGAACCAGTTCAATAAACTAATGCATTCACACGATAGAACACTATGCAATAAAAACAAGAATAAAATAGATTCCTATGTGTGAATATAAAATTATCTCCCAGACACACTAAGTGAAAAAACAAATTGCAAAAGAGTATGAATATTGTTTCCTTTATGTGAGAAGTTGTGTGTTTATTAGCTTATATTTATAAAAATAAAACAAAAACTTATTAAATATGGTTATTCATAGGAATAGAGGGGGAACGGGAAAGAGAACCCAGGGATAGAAGCAAGATTTTTCTGAATCCACCTCATAAAATGTTTTGATTTTATTCGTAAGAATTTAAGGGGTACCAATGCAATTTTGTTACATGGCTATATTGCATAATGGTTAAGTCTACGCTTTTAGTGTGTCTATCACCCAAATAATGTAGACATTTTACCCATTGTACCTTCCTGTGGAACCTCTGTGCTTTTGAAAACTGGAGTGAAGGTATGTTCCAGAGACCCAACAAATGTTTCTTCTAAACCAGAAATGCCAATATTCTTAGCAGAACCATGAGTCAAAGAACATGAAGGTCTAACTACATCTTTTGGATACAGAGGGGAAATTTTACAGTGACAAACAGAAGCCCAAATCAACACTGTGGTGTATATAATTTAAATAGGTGACACAGCAATAAATGCACCCTGAGAAGGCAGCACTGTTAAGCGGCAAGAACACTGAGTGTGGAACTATCACACACAGATTTGAATCCTAGGCCTGCCATATGCCACGAGATGACCTGGGCAACTACTCATTCTTTCTCACCCCTGGGCTTCTCTACTGTAAAGTGGAAATAAAAAAATAATCATTCTTGTTTTTACCAAACCAGGGAGTGGTTTTAAAAGTTCAGTCAGGGTAGATATGTGAAGATACTTTGTATATTGGAAAGCATTTAAACCAATGTAGGCGATTGGATACTATACATATAATAGGAAGTAAGAAATCAGTGTGTGTTAAGAGTTGTCAAAGAAAACTTCCACACCACAGGGCTATAGTAACCAAAACAGCAGGTACTACTGGGACAAAAACAGACACAAAGATCAATGGAACAGGGTAGAGAATCCAGAAATAAGGCCACACATCTAAAACTATCTGAACTTCAACACACCTGACAAAAACAAGCAATGGGTAAAGGATTCCCTACTCAATAAATGGTGCTGGGATAACTGACTAGCCATATGCACAAGATTGAAACTGGGCCCCTTCCTTCCAGCATATACAAAAATTAACTCAAAATGGATTAAAGATTTACATGTAAAACCCAACCTAGGCAATACTATTCTGGACATAGAAACAGACAAAGATTTTATGACAAAGACACCAAAAGCAAATGCAACAAAAGTAAAAATTGACAAATGGGATCTAATTAAACTAAAGAGCTTCTGCACAGCAAAGTAAACTATGAACAGAGCAAACAAACAACTTACAGAATGGGAGAAATGTTTGCAAAACATGCATCTGACAAAAGTCTAAATATGTATAAGGAACTTAAACAAATTTACAAGAAAAAAAAACAAATGACTCCATTAAAAAGTGAGCAAATGACATGAACAGAAATTTTTCAAAAGAAGACATACATGCGGCCAACAATCATATGAAAAAGTGTTGAGCATCACTGATCATTAAAGAAATGCAAATCAAAACCACAATGAGATACCATCTCATGCCAGTCAGAATGGCTATTATAAAAAGTCAAAACAAAAAACAGGAGCTAGCGAGGTTGTCGAGAAAAAGGAATGCTTCTACACTGTTGGTGGGAGTGTAAATTACTTCAACCATTGTGGAAGACAGTATGGCAATTCCTCAAAGACCTAAAAGCAGAAATACTATTTCACCCAGCAATCCCATTACTGGGTATATACTCAAAAGAATAGAAATTGTTCTATCATAAAGACACATGCACATGCATATTCATTGCAGCACTATTCACAATAGCAAATATATGGAATAAACCTAAATGTCCATCAATGGTAGACTGGATAAAGGAAATGCTGTACATATATGCCATGGAATACTATGCAGCCACAAAAAAGAACAAGATCATGCCCTTTGCAGGAATATGGATGGAGCTGGAGGCCATTATCCTTAGAAAACTAACACAAGAGCCAAAAACTAAATGCCACATGTTCTCACTTACAAGTGGGAGCTAAATGATAAGAACACATAGACACATAGAGGGGAATAATAGACACGGAGGCCTATTGGACAGTGGAGGGTGGAAGGAGGAAGAGGATCAGGAAAAAACTAATGGGTACTGGGCTTAATACCTAAGTGACAAAACACTCTGTACAACAAACCCCCATGACACAAGTTTACCTGTATAACAAACGTGCACTTGTATCCCTGAACTTAAAAGTCAAATTTTTTTAAAAAAGAAAACTTCATGAAAGAAATAGAAGCTGAGTTAAATGTTTTAGAAGTGATAGAATTATACAGAAAGAAAATATTTTGTAAAGAAACACAAAGGCAAGAGTAAACAGGGCCCTCCAGAAGAGCAAGGCAGTCAACACCCTTTAAAGAGTGTTTGTACCTCTCCCACTGACCAGTCATAGATTAGGGCTTCCCCTAAAAAAGGGTCAACAACTAAGGTAAGGAGGCATTCTTTGGCCTAAACAGGAAAATTCCTGCAGAAGGATGCAAAAGTGAGCCATTAATTTCTAAAAGATGCAGATCTAGGCAGCCTGGTATGGTATCCACCTTATGGATACTTGTACTGAAAGGAATCACTGAGCCTGGTATCCTGAACCCTAATATTCGGTTTTCTGCTGTATCTGTGTGTGTGTGTGTGTGTGTGTGTGTGTGTGTGTGTGTGTGTGTGTTTTAAGACATGCACTTAATGTCAATAGCCAGTAAACAAGAATGTCTTATTTTTCTCCACTGAAAAATGAATGACAAAAAGAAATTCTATATTACCAAAACAATATACAAGCACCTATTTAATTTCTATTATCAATCTCTTTGATAATACTCTTTGCCAATAGTAAAAAGTAATAAAAATAAGGCCAATAATACAGAATCAAAGGCAAATGTTGACAGTACTAGCACAAGAGTAAGTGAAGAGAGGAAAATGTGTGATTTATTTCCTCCCCTCAGGATTTTCATAAATCCAGAGAGGCGACAGTTGGCATCAGCTTGTTGTTTGATTGCCATAGGAAAGTGAGGGGCATGAAGGATTTTTTGCTGTTGCTTTTACAGCCTGTTCTCTGACTTACTGTTTATTTGTTTTACACGGATGCATCAGCAGCGTATGCATCAACTTATGAATGCTGTTTGCTCAATTTTAATAAAAATAAATGTCATCCAGCAGTCTCATTCTCTTTGCCAGGACAGATAAAGCCCAGAAATCAGCTTTCATAAGGAAAATGTTGCACAAATCTTTGTGTTGGCTCATTGGTCAGGCGTCTGTCTTGGCGTGTTCTCTCACATGTTCCACTGTCTTCTAAACTGAAAGTGTTGCCCCTGTGGACACACAAGAAGACAGATAGGGGACAGTGTCACCATTAAATTTTAGAAAAGAACATATTGTCAAAGCTATTGTTGCAAGAGTCAGGTGCAGTGGCACAAGTGGTAGTCTCAGCTATGTGAGAGTCTGTTGAGCCCTGGAGTTCGAGACCAGTCTGGGCAACATAGCAAGACTTCCTTTCCTTAAAAATAGAAAAAATATATTGTTTCAGCATCTGTGAATATATCTGTAGTTGATAGAATATGAACAACGGATTTGTTTTGCTTTGTTTTGTTTTAAGGCTTATTTGTATTTATTCTCTGTGGTGCCGCTATTATCTGAGATAGTTTTATAAGTGAAAAAGTAGACCAATAGTCTAAGGAGAAAGCTCTGAATTGTGCAAATAGAACACTGGAACATCCTCATTCTCATCGAATAGCTAAAATGTCAATTGACATTTATCTACCATTGTTTTCCATTATATAAAGTATGTGTGATCTATTTTGGTCACTGATATACATCAACATTACTAAACATTAAATTAAAAAGCTCACATATGTGAGCTTCAGTTCACATATATTCCCACATATGCTACATATTAGTTCCTTCTGAAAATATTCTTACCTGCATCTGGGACAAAAACAAATTAGTTAAAATAAATATGTAAAAGGAGGAAAATGGTACATTGACATGTTTTAGAACATTTTTCCTTCTGAAGATATTTGTAATTTAGCAATTTGACAGTCCACATTTTTTATATGTACTGGTGCACATATACACTAGAATATGTTCCTAATAGATGATATTATATTTCTGTTTCTTATTCTCTCCCTGTTTCTTTCTTTCTTTTTTTTTTTTTTTTTTTTTGAGATGGAGTCTTGCTCTGTTGCCCAGGCTGGAGTGCAGTGGTGCGATCTTGGCTCACTGCAACCTTGGCCTCCCGGATTCAAGCGATTCGCCTGCCTCAGCCTCCTGAGTAGCTGGGATTACAGGCGCATGCCACCACACCTGGCTAATTTTTGTATTTTTAGTAGAGACAAGGTTTCACCATGTTGGCCAGGCTGGTCTGAAACTCCTGACCTCATAATCTGCCCCCCTCAGCCTCTCAAAGTGCTGGGATTACAGGCGTGAGCCACTGAACCCAGCCTCCTCTCCCTGTTTCTTAATAGGAAATCAAGAAAGCAGTTGCCAGCAAATGATTTGGGGGCAACATTAGAAAGAAGCTGCCCTGGAAAGTCAATGATAGATTATTTAGTCCTTTAGAGATCACCATTTTACAGATGAGGAAAATGTGACCAAATGAAATTAAGTGATTTGTCTTTAGCCATTTGCCTATTTAATTGATATGTTATAAAAAGAACCCAGGTTTTCTGACTCCCTATCACACTAAAATCACCCACCCCAGGATCAGCAGCAGGCAAGCGATGGTCATTCTTGGTAATATCTTTGGATCCACTCTAGTACAGAAGCTGTTTATCCCTCTAGCCTCTCTTAATGGTAAAAGTCTAGCTAGCTGCATCTCCAAATTTAAGTAAGCCAGGTTTTCAAAGGATTACAGAACACTAGTTGTAGAAATTATGTCTTTTACCTGAATGTGGAAAATAATGTAGCTGCAAATGAGATGCTTTCTACCCCAAAAACAATATTGCTACCACAATACTTATCCCTGTATATTATTTATTTTAAGATTACCTGATTACAAGAAGACCAATAATAAAATATACTTTCTGCATAATGCTTTGCAACTTACAAGTTATTTCATATACATTACCTTATGAAAGCCATTTGATGTGAAATTTAACTCCTATTCATTCTTTAGTTATTAGTTTAGAAGACGCTTCATCTTGGAAGCCTTCTCTGATCTTGCTATACTGAGTGAATTGTTCCTGCCACGTGTTTTTCCAGCACTTAGCTCCCCTTGTCTGTCTGATTATGTCACCTCCACCTGAATTATGTGGGAACAGAAACTGTTTACATCTCATTCATTCACGTATACCCAAAAATCTAGTAGAGCTCTTGGCACACAAAATACTAAATATTTGTTAATGAATAAATAAATGAACAAAAGAAGTTTTCAGGCAAAGTGGGAGTGAAGGAAAAACAAAAGTTTTTAGGGCCAAGAATTTTACTATAAAGATGGCTATGTAACTGGGCACAGTGACTCATGGCTCTAATCCCAGCACTTTGGGAGGCCAAGGAAAGTGGATCACTTGAGCCCAGGAGTTTGAAATCAGCCTGGGAAACATGGGGAGACCCACCTCTTTATAAACAAATTAGCTGGGCATGGTGGTGCACACCTGTAGTCCCACCTACTTGGGAGGCTAAGGTTGGAGGATTGCTTAAGCCCAGGAGGTTGAAGCTGTGGTGAGCTATCATGCCACTGCACTCCAGCCTAGGTGATGGGAGTGAAACACTGTCTCAATAAAAAAATAAATAAATAAAAATTTAAAAAAAATTTTAAAAAGCTCTATAAGGCTGAGGGCCAGATCCTCTATGCAGTTTTTCTTTCCTCAATTTCTGCACAAACAAATTTTCTAAACGCGCATTATCATAATGGCTTCTGCAGCTGCACGTCTAATAGTAAGACAAGATAAGAATAGGACAGAAATATTTATGCTTTCTTTTTACATCTGGATCCATCTACAAAATGTTTTTAAGTCAGAAGCTGTCTGAAAGCTTCCTTTTTATCTAAGGGTACTGTGACTATTCAATAGGAACACAGTTTGCTTTGGGTGCCTTTTGGGCCATAGCTGTATACATTAGCTCACCTATTCAAACATACAGAATACACTAGAAAAAAGATGGTAGAGATTATCTCCTCTCTATGACTTTGTAAACCTCACATAAGAGCTTGAAGTTCTGGGAAGTGTCAGATAGGGGATTTTATCTTTCACAAAATAATCACAAACATAGTTAAACCAACTACACTCTGGAGGCCCATACTGATTTGTAATGGGAACTAAAAGTCACATGGCCCTGGTCAGAATGTGGCTTTTTCAATCCCAGGATAGCTGATCAATGTAATAATTTTGGCAACTTAGGCTATCTCAAAATAGCTTATAGCAATGTGGACTATAACTAACATCCAAATTTCTACATCAGATAATGTAACTGTTTTCCCCACCTCCTTCCTGACTTCATTCCTTCCCTCTCCCTCTTTAAGCCCCCCTAGGAATCATTTGTCATTGCTGCAAACCCAAATGGCTGACTATAAAAATATATGTTTATAAAATACTTGTGCTACGCTCTGCATCTTAGACTCCCTTGAAATAAAGCAGCCATAATCCCCACGACAGTTGCCACCATTAATGCTGATCATAAATGCTGGTAAAGAGGCAGAGATGCTGATTTACCACACGTTGCTATGCTTGTGTGTCCTTTTTCTAATAAAAATGAGGGGAATTATTACTTTCTGAAAGTTAAGCCCCTCAACATTTGTATCACGAACCTCCTCTACCGGGAGATTTCACTGCTCCCCATGCTATTTTTTTTCTCCCCCAAAAGCTGCCAGTGTAAATGTGCCACACTTGAGCTCCATGGCAGACTGAGCTGAAAGAGCATATGTCCTATATCTATACTGGAAAATTTGGTGTTTAGGGAGCAGTGAAGTAAGCTATAACTCAGATTTAGAGATAAATGCTATTTGAGGCTCCTGTTCTGTTTATAGATATAATTTGAAAAGCTTAGAAATTTTTCCCGTAAGAACTTTTACTCCCAAGATTTAGGTAAAATGAGTGGAGCTACAATGTTTAATATGAATAATATCTTATTATTTTTTGCTTTATTTTTATCTAACACATTAATATAGATGAAGTCAGAGCACTAAAAGTATACAGCAATAGGATGTACCAAATGCTGGAATCATTGGCATATAAATCTGGATAAGATGTAGGACTCCAGGAATAAATGGTATTAATTTGATTTAGCTTCATATTTTATGTGATACTTTCACTAAACCCAAAATTATATTCCAGAAACACTACGAGTTTTAAAATAAGCTTTTGACCTGGCCATATTGTCACTTACAAAACTCGTCTTTAGAACTCCAGAGATTCGTTCAATGGAAAGTGATTCCTGGGTATCATAAACACACACAGACACACACACACACTTGCCAAAAAAAAAAAAAAACAGATATTCAAAGAAGTACTTTGATTCAGATTTCTTTAATATAATCATAATCTCCTCAAGAAAAACAGTCATAAAGTCAGTTTCACAACTTGTTTATTTTTCTTTCCTTTAACAAATGTGTATTGAGTACTTTCTATGCAAAGGTCATTTTGCTAGATGTTACAGAAACAATGAAGAACAAAACGAATACAATATATTCCTTTAAGTATTTCATTTTCTAAGGGTATAAATTCACTGTCAGAATTTATTCCTAATAGTGGAGATAAATAAAAAGCAAAGTTACATAAAATTGTCTTAAGTATCATAAAGAGAACATATAGTATTATGTGATTGATGTTGTCTGGCTCTGTGTCCCTACCCAAATTTCATCTCAAATTGTAATCCCACAAGTTGAGCAAGAGACCTGTAATTCCCAAGTGTCAAGGGAAGGAAGTGATTGGATTATGGCGGTGGTTTCTTTCATGCTGTTTTCATGATAGTGAGTGAATTCTCATGAGATCTGGTGATTTTATAAGTGTCTGATGTTTCCTCCTACACACACTCACTTTTTCTCTCTCCTGCCAGCACGCGAGAAGGTCTGAACTTACTTCCCCTGCACCTTCTGCCATGATTGTAAGTTTCCTGAGGCCTCCCCAGCCATGTGAAACTATGAGTCAATTAAACCTCTTCCTTTATTAATTACCCAGTCTCAGGTATTTCTTTGTAGCAGTGCAAAAATAGACTAATGTAGTGATAGAACGCACCGTCATATTCAGAGGAACTTTGTCTCACATTATGTAAATATTGCAAGTGTCATTTAGTCTCCCCAGTAAATTCACCATTACTGCTCCTTCTTAGTGATCAAACTGTCAGGATTAAGCTATTTTAGTAAAGCTTCATACTCCATTCTGTCTAAAATACCATGGGAAGGGATCTGGAAAGAACTGAAGAGTTATGGACGTGGACTCAGAAGACAAGATTGTAAGGAATTTGCTGGGAATGAGAGTGAGTCTTGAGTGGTGTCAGGCACACAGCACACATTCCAGGATGAACTGATCAGGAAAAGAAAGGAAAAATCCTGAATTTCGACACAAACAACAAATGCTAACTGCTTGTCTATTGTGATCCATGTAGATAATTAGAATTCAAAGACACATAATAATATTAGTAATAGTTAACACTTACTGAGCATTTACCAAGTGCCAGGCACTGTGCTAAGCACTTTTACATACGTTACCTCTAATATTCACAGCAATGTAATGTGGTAGTTAGTAATATTAACTTCATTTTGCAGATTAGGAATTAGAAAGGATTTTTCAAAATTAAATTGCCAAGGTCACACAGTTAACACATACGATTTCAAAGATTGAAATCTGAACATTCTGGCCATTCTCCTACAGTCCTATTTTCACAGGTTGTCTTATCACTTTATAATCTATTGAGGGGAAGTGTTCTAGATAAATATAAGTTAGTCAAATGTAAGTAAACACCATGATACACTATAAATTAAGTTATATGTTGTCTTACTGAAGTAAACATTCAGTGATCATACTCACCAACGCATCCTGGGTTCTACAAAACTTTTTCTTTGAAACAACTTACTCTAAATTTCTATCAATTTTTCAACTAAAATACACTATTTCTCTTTCTTCTTCATTTAAAATTCAGAGTTAATCTTTTCATTCTCTGTTTCTGGAGTGCATTGTACACATTTTTGTAATTATTCGTTATTTAGATATGTGCTTCCCCCAGTAGATTAAGTTCTAGGCAGGTAAGGACTTTATACTTTCTCCCTAACCTCACTGCAAGAAACTGTCATATAACAACTATTCAATGAAATGTGCATTCAGTAAACTGCAAGGTACCTTTATGGCCACATAGATGTGACACTATAGTATAGCCTCAATTTAAATGCAGTAATTGGAACTTGGATACAGATTAAATGACTTCTCAATTCACAAAGACTCTTGAGATGACAGACTTTCAGGCATTATTCTACTACAGTTGCAAATGGACTATTATTGTACTATAATGAAGAGAATGAGCACTTAAAACCACTAATATTTTCTCAACCTTTAAGTGTAAATCTACCTGGAGCCAGACTAAAAATGGCAAATACACCACTAGCCCCCTCATCTACTCTGCAAGAGACACTGCTAATCAATCATGACATTGGCTGCTTCTGTGTCTGGACTCATCCTTTGCATCAACTTCAGCATGACATTCTAGCAGTCACTGCCAATTGACAGGCCTTCATCATCAGTTAATGTTCACATGTCATGCTTGACCTGGATCAATGTCACATAATTTTCCTATGTGTAACATTTTACCACTTGGTACTTCTTCTAGTGAAGAAAGAAAGCATATGGGCATCCCAGGGAAATCTTATATAACTAGAGTTCCAGATTTTATTTGAGCCAGCTGGGTCCCAAGAGCCAGGCCATAGACCATTACTGATCTGCAATTGATTTTCTCACTGCCTCATGAGAAAAAAAAAAAAGGAAAAGAAAAAGAGAAAAATAGTCCAGATACTAATCTGACTGGCTGCGTTAGAATCACCTGGAGAGCTTTGTAAATACTGTTTATAGATCCTCAATCCTGAATCAACATCACTAGAGATTATGTCTGAAAACCATGTGAATATATGTAGATTATGATGTACAGTCTGGTTTAGGTACTGCTAAATTTTTGTGTCCATAGGTATAACACTTCAGTTGCATGTCTTTGAAAAAGAAAATTTTTTTCTTTAAACGATGTCACTCTTACTTTTAATTTTTAGTTTGAAAATGTCTTATTTATGAAATAATGGAAATAATAAATAGAGTTGTAAGAGTATTTTTGGCTGCTTTTTTTAATGCCATACTTGACAAAATAAAGAGTTGGGAATCCTATGGAAGTCTCCTTTTTCAGAAATGGTGTCTGTCCTTTCAACAGGTCTATTGGTACACAGCTCTCCAATCAGACAAGTCTGAGCATTCAGGGTGAAGTGGTGGGTGGAATAAGCAAGACAGAAATCTGCATTTATTCAAAACTGAAGAACCTCCTGGGAAATATCTAAGGCCAAGAGGAAAAATCTCAAGAGCACAAGCTAGGCTAATCAGCAAATCCTTCTTCTGGGAAATGGAAGGAGAGGATTCTAGTCTTTGGCATATGCCTTGTCCTGGTGCAGCCTCACACATGGTCTTCAAGTCTAGCTGCCATGCAGAGGGGCTATGAAGAGAAAGGGGCAAATTATACAGTAAGAAATAAGAAGACCCAACTCTGTTATTAAAACTTCTTCTGCAAGATATTCAGGTTTGGGAAAATCCTTAACAGTGTAGTGCAGAGAGGGGACAGAGGCATCCCTCCACTTTCCACGGGTCGCTGGGTAGCTTTGGAGCCTTCAGCATACATGTGGCAGTGGCGGCAGTAAGAGACAAAGGAGAAGCTAGCTGCCATGAGCAGGGAATCAGCAGTGTCTCAAAGACAGCACTCTTAGTAGTGGCAGCAGAGTCCAGCAGCACCGAGGTCCCCCAGGAGGCATAGAGAGCCAGCAGCCATGTTCAGCAGAGAGTGGTGCTCAGAGAATGCTGTGTGGTTCTCTTGAACATTTATGAAAGGCTTCCCAGAAACACACTAGATAAAGAGGGAGAATTCTTTCTGTGGAGCTTAAACCTGACATTAGTAGGCTCCACCAAGAGCCCAAGAAGTTTTGATACATAATGTGACGCTTACCCCATTTCAAATCCCAGTTAGTGTAGCCCACAGAGCAAGCAGTCTCTACGCAATGAGAATGGGTGTACACTGGTAAGTTCTGAAGGGCAATCTCTCACAATACATCAGGTTCTGAGTCTCTTTTGGTCACAAACACAAAGGTTCAAACTAGCCCATAGAAATGAAAAATGATTCTAGTAGGAAAAACATCAAAACTAATTCAAATCATGACCTGAATGGTCAAAGGGAAATATTTTTCACATCTATTACATACTTACACTAGAAATTAAGAGGAATGGCTGCCTGTTCTACAGAAATTATCCACCCAGTGTATCGGTGTTATCCCAATGGATCTACCAGAAAGAGCCCCACTCTTCTGGTCAAAGCAGTGCAGTTGGCTGATCCAATCTTCTCCCCTTGCTGAAGCAATTGGTATGAGAATCAAATTAGCATTCTTTCCTAGATTTATATTAAACAGGAGCTAAGAGAGATTCTTCTTATTTGTGTGTGTGTGTGATGTTTTGTTTTGTTTTGTTTTTTCAAGTAAATACCCATGCCACCAGGAGAAAGTTCATCTTCAATAGGAATAAATGAAGTTGACACAGAAAAAGGCAAAGAGGAAAGATGGAGAGGGAGAGTGTGCAATGATGTTCAAGAACCTGGTTTCCATATCTCCGGTCCTTAGAGCCATTGTGTTCCTATTGCAATTCCTTTGACTGCATGAGCTACTCTCAATTTCTGAATAAATTCCCTAGTTTGAGTTGGGCTTTTGTCATTTGTAACCAAAAGAATGCATGACTGAAGTGTCAGTTAAGATGTTTTCAGCTACAATTAAGAAAACTCTACTAATAAAAATTAAACTTTAAGCATATTTATTGTTAACAAATCTAGAGGTAGTCCTATATTCAAAATTACCATCAAGTTTCTTTTTTTTTTCTATTCCGTCACTCTAAGAATACAGGATTTTGCCTCAAGCTTGTAGCCTCAAGGTCACAACATGGCTGCCACACCACTAACCATCATATCTTCATATGACAGCATCCAAAGCAGGAAAGAAAGAAGATGACAAATGAGCTCTGTCATTCAAAAGAGAAAAATATATATATTTCCCAGAAGATCCTCATAAAATTTCCTTTTACATCTCACTGGCTAAAACTGGATTATATAAACTGATGACCAACGAAGGGAAAAGGGAAAGCCCTGATTAGCTTATGCCTCACAATTTACCCTCCTGGCTAGATACTTTGCTAACAGCATTCTGTTATTGATTTATATTGGAGTGAGTAGCCATCAGTCTCTATCCCAACTATATAGAGATTTGAGGTTTAAGAACTATAACTGTGATCACATTCCAAACTAAATTTTTTTATTTTTTAGATTCGGGGGTACATGTGTAGGTTCGTTACAAGGGCATATTGCATGATGCTGAGTTCAACATGAATTCTTTTTTTAAAAAAATTTCAATTTTTTGTAGATTTAGAGGGTACATGTGCAGGATTGTTACATAGATATATTCTGTGATGTTGACGTTTGGGATACAAATGACCCCATCACCCAAGTACTGATCATGGTACTCAACAGTTTTTCTGGCCTTTCCTCCCTCCCTCTCTCCCTACTTTTGGAGTCCCTAGTATCTATTGTTCCTATCTTTGCGTCCATGTGTATCTAATGTTTAGCACCCACTTACAAGTGAGAACATGCAGTACTTGGTTTTCTGTTACTGCATTAATTCACTAAGAATAATGTCCTCCAGCTGCATCCATGTTGCTGCAAATGACATGATTTTGTTCTTTTTTATGATGGGATAGCATTCCATGGTATATATGTACCATATTTTCTTTATCCAGTCCACTGTTGATGGGCACCTATCAGCCTGAATTCTTACATGATGATGTCAATAATGATGACAATGATAATTAATAGTTCTAAATCTGGGCCAGGCCTGTTCAAAGCATTTACTTAATTCTTAAAACAATTCACTGAAATTTCACAACATCCAATGAGGTAGTCATTATTACTATTATCATTTTTATTATTATTATATTACCATCATATTAGACATGAGATAAATGAGGCATCTTGGAGCTAAGTAACTCATGCAAAGCCACTTGGCTAAGAAAGTATGGTGTTGAGATCTAAACTTTGGAAGATTGACCTGGAGACAAAGATCTGCTACATTATATTATATGACATTCTTCTCTCTCCAAAATCAAATGAGATAATAGTATTATGAAGATATGAATTTTATGCACAGGAAACATATTGTAAAAGTATTATTTGTCCACAGACTGACCTTGAAATTATAGCTACCATATTTCCAAAAAGAATACATTAATTCCAAAATGTAGATCATTCCCATTAACCTCCTTTCTGTTTCTTTCCTTGCACACAAATGACTGGATATAGGATTAGAAAATCCTCTGCACAGGGAAACACAGAACAATTCAATTAATAATTTCAATTTCATTTGGCATTAAAGGTGTTTTAAAAATAGATGTCTTTATCTCAACGAAAGCAAGACCATTAAATGAAAAGAAGTCCCTCTGAAGATTGAGAGCTCAATGACACTAAATTAGTCAATGGATTTAAAATTACAAAGACTTAAAGCCCCCCAGGAAAGATTTTATAGTGTATTTTATCAGGTGACTTTGGATATTAGGCCTTGGGAGAAAGAAAAAATCCATTCTGAAGAAGCATGAAAAGCTGAAATAAAAAAAAAAAAGTACTCTTGCAACTGTAAAAAAGGCAAATGACATTGAACAGCCTAATATCATTTTCCAATCAGAGTGCATTAAAAGCAGAGGAAACAAAGTAAATTTAGATTAAGACAATCCTAAAAGTTAAGTAAACAAAACTTATTAGAATTTAGGAAATTTAACTTTTTGTTCTTATTCTTAATGATGTGAACTCCAAGTCATACAGGCAAAATTTTTCAAAACAAGTATAATCCTTGTCTCAACAGTTTCTCTTTAATAAACTTTCTGGTCGAATGTCAGCCAATTGTTTTCAAATGGTGATTAGCTTCTCCTCCACTGTGTAAACAGTGACCAAGCTGCTGCCTCTACAGCAGCTGCCATTTCATACCTGAAGGGGCAAAGGATATGACTGCCTGCTGGACTGGCATAATAACTGGGGTAACATAAAAATGAAAATGTCCTTGAAATCTCCAACAGATGACATTAGTAATTTCTACTTAGCCACAAAGATGAATTTTCCCTCCATCTCTAATAGAAAACAATAAGAGAACAGAATTATCAGTATAATCCTAAACATTAAACAAAATAAATTGTAAACCTGAAGTTAAACAACCAATGTTACTCAAATGACACATATACAATAAATAATTCAGTCTAGTTCAGTTATTGGAGAATTAAGTGGAGAAAAAAAGAAGTTTGCTTGGGAAACCAACTTACTCATTCAGATGAAGCACCTCCATTTGTCCAAGCACTGGACTAGGGATCAGGAATCAAAATGAGGTAGAGCCAGATCTTGCCACCTAAGTAATCATAGAATCCACCAAACACCAAGAAACCAGAACCCCATTGCCCCCTAAAACCAATACAAAATTTTACCCTTAATTCAAAAATCTATACGTTCCATTGACTATACATGTAACCTTTCTGTCTTAGTTTTTTTTAGTATTAAAAAAATGCATTTTTTTCATGGAGTCTTGCTCTTGTCACCCAGACTGGAGTGCAATGGCGTGATCTCAGCTCACTGCAACCTCCACCTCTTGAATTCAAGAGATACTCCTGCCTCAGCCTCCCAAGTAGCTGGGATTACAGGCGTGCACCACCACCCCCGGCTGATTTTGTATTTTTAGTAAGGATGAGGTTTCACCATGTTGGCCAGGTTGAACTCCTGACCTCAGGTGATCTGCCCACCTTGGCCTCCCAAAGTGCTGGGATTACAGGTGTAAGCCACCATGCTCGGCCTCAAAAAGTGACATTTTTATATACCCATAAAATTTCAAGAAATTTAAAAATAACTGAAATTGTCTTCCTAATATTTTTAATAGAAAGCCTCATAACAAGATATCTTTACTGATCCTTCTGTCTAATGCACAGGTTCTACTCAACACTAAAAGATGCAGATGTTAAATTATCTCACCAGTCACCTGGATGTCAAGGTGATAGTCCACCTATTAGCTGGTATTTTCTGTTATCTAGAGGGAGCCAGATGCTTGACATCTGATTACTAAAATATTCTAATGACTACCAGCTAACCAGCTCTTAATAGTCATCTCAAAATTTTGGTTTAATGTAGAAACTAAATGTCAAGGAATTATTTTTCAGAATGAGTTCCTGTCCTTTGCAGGGACATGGATGAAGCTGGAATCCATCATTCCCAGCAAACTGACTCAGGAACAGAAAACCAAACACCACATAGTCTCACTCATAAGTGGAAGTTGAACAATGAGAACACATGGACACAGGGAGGGGAACATCACACTGGGACCGGTGTGATGGGGACAAGGAGAGGGAGAGCATTAAGATGAATACCTAATGCATGCAGGGCTTAAAACCTAGACGACTGGTTGATAGGAGCAGCAAACCACCATGGCACATGTATACCTATGTAACAAACCTGCATGTTCTGCAGATGTATTCCAGAACTTAAAGTAAGATAAAAAATAAATAAATAATTTAATTTTAAAAAAGAAATTATTTAACTCAAATCTTTCATGCTTTAACTTGGTCACTTTCTCCTTATTTTGTTGTGAAACAGAAAGAATAATGGTTATAATTTTCTATCTCTTAGTCTTAAGAAAAAACAGAGGTCCTATTGATTAATATTGGTAATGTATTAATGTAGGATCACTGGAAACTCTACTACATTATTGAGATTATTAATCTATTTATTATTCAACAATTCCTCAGTGTCAGTATAAACCATATGCTATGCTACATCCTGGAGATATAATGATGAGGCACAGTCTTAGTCTCTTGAAATTTTTAGCCCTGTGAGAAAGCCAGAAAAATAATTGTGCAGACATATATAGAACTATGACAAATGATTTAAGCAGAAGGTACCCAGAATTATGAAAGCCTAATGTAACAGAATATGGCCTTTTAGAAAGAGTCAGAGAAGACTTCCATAGGTAAGTGATCTTCAAGCTAAAAACGAAGAAAAATTGGGAGAAAAGAAAAAATTGTCCCCAAAATAAGAGCATATGAAAAGGCCCTGTGGCAAGACAAAGCATATTAGATAACAGTTTTCAAAATATAGTCAGAACCCCTATGAAAATAGTCGAAAGGAGAGTCATAATAATATAAGATGTTGCTTTCACTTTTCACTATGATTCTCTTATAGGTATACTGTAGAGTTTGCTAGGGGCAACATGAAATGTGATACTGCAACAAATTAAATACGAGAGCAGATATGAGAATCCAGCTGTGTTTTATTAAGCCAGACATTAAAGAAGTTTGCAGAAATGTAAAACAGAGCTATTCTTTTTACTAATTTTCTTATGCAGGAATATATAGTTTATTCTTATTATTATTATTGGTCTCTTAATACGTAATAACCCAATAATGTTACTCTTAATAGATTAATAAATGAACACTTTTTGAAGTTTTAAATTTTCATTTCCAATTATGGTAAGCAACAATAGATACAACACACAAGAACAAAAGCTCATCGGCATCCTCGATAATGAAGAAAAGAAGCCCTAAAACCAAAAAGTTGGAAACCTACTGATAGGAAGAAATTAAAAATGAATGGCGTGACTGAAACAGAGAGTAAGGGAGATGTTCATCAGGGTATTGCTTCCCCTTTCTCTGATCCCTCACACCAACATTCTGCCTATTTCCTTTCAACTGAGAGAAAATAACTCACCAAGTCTGTCACAAATACATATACATACCTGTGCATGTGTCTGTGTGCATATGTGTGGTGTGTGTGTGTGTGTGTGTGTGTGTGTGTGAAATAAGGAAAATGAGCAGTAGCTCTTTGGTTCTTAAAATCAGGGCCAGTCATATACTTTGCAGGGCTCAGTGCAAAACTGAAAATGTGGAGTTTCTTATTTAGAAAGCAGGGGTGGGAGGAAATGCTGTTCAAGATACTGAAATGTAATATTTTTCCTTTCTTTAATGATCCCTTTCTCTCTCATCTGGTGCTTGTTATTTGCTATTTAACATCATTCTATGTAAGGAAAATTAGAATTTTTAATATTATAATAATGTTTACTATTCATTTTATATAGTACAATGCTAATTTTAAATGCAAATATAAATTCAATAAGAAATATCTATTTTTAAAGCTTTATAATTGATTTTGATGATTGTTGTGGTTAAGAAACACTGAGAAATTCCATTGTTTCAAAGTGTCATAAAACCAATAATCAAAAATAAGAAAGAGGCCAAGACAGATATCTCTGAGAAGCATTTTTAATAGCCACTCAAAATATTTAGTGAATCCAAAATAAGCCACATACGAGTTGGCATGCTGAGGTCCAGATATTTCTTTCTGCATAAGAAATTGATTACTGAGGGTAAGAGGTGGTTTGAAAAGTTAACAAAGATATAAGAGAAACAAAAAACTAAACCGAAGACTCAGAGAATGAGCAAAGCTCTAAACCTAACTTAGTTAAGGAAGTAAGAGAAAATTTTGGAAAACATTATGATATCTTCAGGAGCTTGAAATAAAATGTGACCATCAAGGCCAAGGAGTCTAAGAAAAATAAAACAATAAAATGAAAGAACAGTTAGATGAAACACAAAGATAACAAAGTAAGATTTAAAGGAATATCAAAGACAGGTTTCAAAGGAAACCAAAGTTATAATAGCTGAATACAAAATTTGCATAACATTTTTTAAAGAGCATTACTGATCATGAGAAATAAAAACGATATACATTTGATGTAGAGAGAGAATTAAAGTCAGCCCAACAATTATGAGTACTTTCAAGAAATTTGGAATCAAAGTAGCAACCAAGACATAATTGAAAAAATAAGGTGAACTAAGAAAAATAATTAAAAGAGATCATTGTTTAGAACTATTCAGCTAAGATTTTTCGTAATTTGCATTATCAAGAGGAGAAAATCTCTTGTAAGATTATAAAGGTAGAAAAAACTAAGCAGATTAACCACTCAGGAATTAAAACCAGATGGATTCTGTCTCCAAAATTATATAGAAGAAAAATAATGAAACAATATACATAAAATTTTCAAGGATATAGGCCCAGTAAAAATATCATTCACTTCTGAAAACAACCAAAAGATATCCTCAGATATACAAGAACTCAAACATAACATCTTTGTACCTTTCTTCAAACTATCTTGTGTAACATACTAAAGATATCAAATGTTAACCAAAATTGAGTTAAAAAATGAAAAAGTCAGGTTATATAAATGCAAATGGTGTATCCCGAGAATAGTTTAGCAAAGTTAAATTTAAATAACTGTTGTTAGTTGGAGTAAAAAGTTGAATGCAAACATCAAAAATAATCATTGTAAAAGGAAATACAAAAGGTAGTATATATTTAGTTAAGAATGGTTATCTGAGTTGCAAACCTCAGATTGTATTAATATTAATGAGAACTATGGCTTTTAATTACAGGAGAAGTTAAAAGTAAAGAAAACAGTCACATTTTATAGGGCAAAGAAAGCACAAAATGAGATGGAGTTAAGACAAAATATTTGAGTGTAGAACAAAAAGCTTAAATTCCTCTATTAATATAAATAGTATCAAATTAAATTGAGACACAATGTAAATATATGCTGCTTTCAAGAGACCTACCTAAAATAAAGTGGCATTAAGATGTTTTCAAAAGATAGAGATTTATCAAACTGAAAACAGACTGCCTGCAACCACGGATCTAATAGAATAAAGAACTGATTGTCTACATTAACACATTTTTACTATTCCAATAAATTCTTGCCTAGGAAAATAAAGTTTCAAATAACGTAACCGTTTGTTTCATGAAGTGCTTAAAAATTCATTTACCATTTCTGCTCATCTCCTTCCTTCCACTCGTAACCCTCAAGTAGACCCCAGTGTCTGTTTTTACCTTTGTGTTCATGAGTTCTCATCATTTAGCTCAGAAAATATAATTATTGGGTACTGGGTTTCATACCTGGGTGATGAAATAATCTGTACAACAAAATCCCCTGACACAAGTTCACCTATGTAACAAACCTTCACACGTACCCCTGAACCTAAAATAAAAGTTTAAAAAGTAAATAAATAAGAATCAAAATCAATTTATCTGAAAAAGAAACTGTTCAACTTGCCTCCTCCTCGGGCATTAGGGAGGAATAGCCTCTTTCTGAAGAAAATAGATTTCTTAAATGGGCAAACTTCTCCATTATCAAACAAATGTTCATTTATCAAGACCCACATTAAAACCCTCATTTTTCTGTGCCCACCAATTATAATTAATATCAAAAACTTTGCACAATTCTTCTCAGATCCCTGCATTTAAAAATTTGCTTTAAACCAAACCCCAAAACTCCCTAAATATCCACCCATAAGTGATATTCTCCCTTATTGTAGTAGGTAATAAACTTATATTTGCCTAAACTATGTGTTTTGGGGTGAGTTTTTTTTTAATTGGCAATCAACAAAATAATCTCAAAAAAGTTAACATTTGTTTCTGAATAAACTAAACAATGATTTAAAAAACTAGCTGGGTGTTAATTTCTGTTGATCAAGAGATATAATCCATAACAAAGATACAACAGTCATAAACCTTTAAGTGCTAAATAACATAGTGTCAAATATGAATAAATTTCAAACTGTTAAAAGTATGGGAAGAAATTGATGGATACAGAACTACAAAGGGAGAACTTAACTTTTTGCAGATCAAGTAGTCAAAAAAAGGAAGACAAATAGACAAATGCAAACAAAAAGAAAAAATAAGAATGATAATGTCAGACAAAATTAACTTTGAGGAAAAACGCAAAAACATGAAAGTACCATTTTTGATAAGATTAGAATAATTCAACTAGTAATCTTAAATTCATATAGATTAAATTCAGTAGCCTACAAAAAAATGCCTTTCCAAGTGTATATAGAGCACCAATTTTTTAAAAAATGATAATATATTAAACACTGATTTTTTTATAATGATAATATATCCATAATATAGTTATATAGTAATCTCCATAATAGAGAAATTTAAAATTCCTTAAGCAAATGCTTTTGAAGCCATAGTTGCTAATCACAGTGCCATAGAACAGGGAATTAATAATTTGTTTTAGCTAATCAAAATGAAAATGTAAATCATATACTTACATAGTTATTGGCTTAAAGAGAGAATTAAAACAATTACATCTCATGTACAAAAAATTAGAGAACTATTTACCAAAGATATGAGCCATAGCCAAAGCTACTTTCATCCTAATAATAGTTTTCTATTTTTGAAGAATGAAGTTGCTATGGTTTGAATGTGCTCCCCCAAAAGCTTATGTTGGAAATTTAATCTCCAATGCAACAGTATCGTGAGGTGGGGCCCAATGGGAGGTGTTTAGATCATAAGGGATTCACTCTCATGAATGAATGGATGACAATTATAAAAGGGTTGAGGTTGCAAGTTAGATCTTTTGCTCTCTCATACGGTCTTGTCCTTCCACCTCTAATATGGAGTAACACAGCAAGAGGCTCTGACCAGATGACAGCATCTTGGAGACTTTTCAGCCTCCAGAACTGTGAGAAATAAATTTCTTTTCTTTATACATTACTCAGTTGGCAATTTTCTATTATAGAAGCATAAAATTGACTAAGAAAGGTTCTAAACACATTGTATGCATTTTCTCATTTAGTTTTAACATCTCTTTAAGGGAGGTATCATTATGATTTTTATACATGCAGAGACTGAGGCTTAGAAAGCATAAGCTAGTAAAATAATATTAAATTTAAATTCAGGAATCTATTAAAACATCACATAACTCAAAGTAAAGATAAATACACACAAACATAAAATTGTTGTGAAAAATGCAGAAAACACAAATTTAATAAAATGCAATATGCATTCCTGGTTTTTAAAACTTAAAGCAACTTCATGAACTAGAATAGCATTTTTGTTAGCATTATTAGAGTAGATTACCTATTTAAAGCCAAGAACATTATACTTAAAATTTTTTACAAATTGAATGTTTATGTTGCGCAAAATTTATATATTGAAATCCTAGTGCCCAGTGTGATAGTATTTGGAGGTGAGACCTTTGGGAGTTGATTAGCTCATGGGCATAAAGCTCTCATCAGTAGAATTAGTGCCCTTATAAAAGAGACCACAGAGAGCTCCCTTGACCCTTCCACCATGAAAGGACACAGAAAAATGATGGTCCTCATCTTTTTGACGGGTCCTCATCAGACATTTAATCTGTTGACATCTTGATTTTCTCAGCCTCCAAACTGTGAAAGATAAATTTCTGTTATTGATAAACCACCCAACCTATGGTAGTTTTTTATAACAACCCAAATGAACTAAGACAAAAGTGAAACCCAAGATAAATATTTCCCAAAATTTATTTCATAAAAGGCTTTTATGAAAATTATCAAAGATTCAGCACTCACATAAGTTTGAAAATTTGTAATGCTATAAACCCTTCTTCTGCATGTCACAATATATATGAGCACAGGTAAGGCCCTGAAGTTCCTTCAGTTAAAGAAAAACTTTATTTAACCTTGTGTTTCTCCAACTTTCTTGGCCACAAAACACTTGTCACACATTTCATCTATTAATATTCTCTCCTGGGCACTTTAGAACAGGCATTGCTATTAAAGTAGGAAGCCAAACAAGGATACTTATAATCATCACATTTAACAGTATTCTAGATCTGTAACCCACAAAATGAAATAAAACAGAAATGAGATAAGCGATGCAACATGAATATTCTTGTTAAACATGCACATAAAAATGACTGCAAGAGGCCTGGCACAGTGGCTCATGCCTGTAATCTCAGCACTTTGGGAGGCAAAGGTGGGTGGATCACCTGAGGTCAGGAGTTTGAGACCAGCCTGGCCAAAAATGGTGAAACCCCATCTCTATTAAAAATACAAAAATAAGCTGGTGTGGTGGTGGGCATCTGTAATCCTAGCTACTGAGGAAGCTGAGGCAGGAAAATCACTTGAACCCCTGGAGGCAGAGGTTGCGGTGAGCCGAGATCATGCCACTGCACTCCATCCTGGGTGACAGAGCAAGACTCCATCTCAAAAACAAAAACAAAAACAAAAAACTGTAATAAAATACACTAGAACGATAATAGTGGTTATCTCTGTAGAATCAAATGACAGCTGATTGTATTTTCCCCTTTATATTTTCTGTATTCCCTACAATAAGAATGTATTATTTTATTAAAATAATACATTTTAATAAATTATGCTTTGGACTGTTTGTCCAAAGCATAAAGGCAGAAAGTTTTTCCAAAAAAAAATCAGAATCAAAAATACAAATAGTCTATAAAAATACTGATAAAACCAATGTTAAGCACATCTGAGGCTCAACTGAAACCTGTTCAATTGATCTCTTATTCTAAGCTCATTTGGTATGCAAAAGTGAGAACAGAGAATTATATTACCAGAAAAGAGAAGTTAATTACAAATAATGGAAGAAAAAAAAAGGTGACACAAATAATCAAGAACTAATCTAAGTAGAAAAACAAGGCAAAGTAAGTCAGCTAAAAAAAGAGCTAATATCTAAGGGAAGAACAAATCAACATTAGTCTAATTATTTGACATTTCAAAAAATATGTATAAACATAATATCTGTAAAGACAAAAACCAAAAGATGTGCTAAATCTGATGCCTCTATGTTACGATGCCAGTATGTTTCTATTGTCATTAATTTTGTATTGTTTCTTTCTCTATTGCCAGGTGGATTTCTGTTGGTACTCCAACTGTAGAAATATGCCATTGATTCCGTTTCTCTAAATCAGTGTAATAATTAGAGGCAGAGACTGTCAATCGGTAAGTTAATTCCTGAATTAATCAACTATTTAGTTATTTAGTTACAACTAACTGACAAGCCAGAATGAAAGGTGAAGTGAAGCAGGAGAAATGGTTTAGTTTATAAAAGAAATTAACAGTATGATTATTGTTTTGAATGAGTTAAAATTGATTTTCAAGTGGAAAAAATTCTTACAACTATTAAAAATGTCAACACAATATAAGTACTGGTGAAACTTTTAAATGGCCATTTTCTGTCTTCTTTTATCTAAAGCCCAAAAATTCTAGAACAAAATAAAAGGCAAGTATTCCCATATTCCAAATCAAGTGCTAAATCAACTAACTGGAAATTGTAAGATCATTGAAAGGTTTTGCAAATCTTAGCACTTCAGCCTCTGAAACTGTATAAAAAGAGTTCAAATGAACTTGATTTCTTTGATTAAAAAAAAAAATCTCTGACTTTTCCTTCCACCATCCCTCACTCCCGTGGGGAAATGAAGAAGGGCCTTTGAGTATCTACTGGAGAACTTGATATTTGTCCCCTGAGGTTTAAGAAGAAACAAAGGTTTAAAGTTTGACACAACTCTGAGAAATGTTCAGGCAAAGATCACTGCAAGATTCCAGGCATGAAGGGCTTTAAGAGTTTGCTACTCCTGTTTTACAAAGAAAAAAAAGAAAAATTTCCTGTGGCACTCTAGTACGTCACTCTACTGCTTTATCCCCTTTTATCCATCAATTTATTTCTACCTATCCCATCTTCCTATTCACCTACTTCCAGCTCACCTTACCCACATTTAATTCAATGTCCTATCTCTTCTGCACCCAAGCTTTTGTCCCAAGATAGTTCATATGAACAAGAATAGTTTTCTTTCATCCTCTATGCCAATTCCTGGCTGCCATTTTGCCCGCCCTTCAAATAAATATTGAACTTGTTTTCTATTTGAAATGCTAAAAATTCAAGCAATGATCATTTAAAAGCTGAAGGATATCATTTACATTCATCAAATGGTTCTCCTAAGACTTTTAGCTGAAACAAATGAGCTTTTCCACTGAAGGATATAAACCTTTTTCCCCCAGACAAAATATGAAATGGCTCTGATTCCATACCAGGGTCAAGATCTACCTCTCTACTGGATCACGGTTCAAATAAAACTAGGCCGCATATTTTTTAAAACACTTAAAAAAGAACCTTATCCTATTCTCTGTCTTCATTTCAATGTCTCAAATATCTGTAAAGCGAAAGAATAACACACCCAGAAGAGTGGTGCTCCAAAATTCAAAGATAAGTAAGTAGGTTATGTAAAATACACGCTTTTATCCTTGTGGCTTTATTTTGTCCAGTGTCATGACAAGAAGGAATCAGAAAGGAACTGGTTTCTTATGAAATTTACTGCAACTAATTTACATTGAGACTAAATTGAAGAATCAATGAGAACTGCAGCTCCATTAAAACAATAAATATAAATTATGGATATATGTGTCAAAAACACAGATTGAGATGGCATACAGGTTGCTTTTGATGTTTTGTTTTTTAACCATGAATATCTCATGGTCGGTGTTTTAGTTGCCAAAACAGTAATGTGATTGCAAAACAGAACTGCCAGGAAGCTTTCATAATTGAATTCTGGCGTCACACAGTTTGTCATGTTAGACAATTGAAGCTTCAGAAACTTCTGTTTTTCCACAAACTTATGAACTGTGCCATTCTCCAGTAAAATTACAAAAGCCATGAATTTGACACATCCAGAAACACAAACAGCAGGCTTCACAGAAAAGGAGCATGTGCTAGGGCATGTAAACATTTAACACACTGTCACAGAACTGCCTACAGTTCTCCTCTTGTCAAGGGCTCAAAATAACTTAAAAGCATTCTGTGTATAGGAAGCCAAAATGATTACCAAAAAAAAATCACTTTAACCTCTGTTGCATTTACAATGAGGGTTATGGGGGTTGATTTTTTTTTTCAAAAACAAAAATAATAATTTGTAAATACCTTAATCTCTAAGAAGTTACAGAAACATATAATATGAAATGAGAGAACAAAGGAGAACCAGGATCCACGTAAGTGTGGGTGGAGTGCTAGAGGTAGAAGTGGAAGCCCCATTTTCTGACTTCAAAGTGACACAGTATTGTGGTTAGATTGTGGGTTCTGTAATTGAATTTGCTAGATGTGAGTCCTGGAACAATGTAACTAGCTGTGTGATCTCAGGCAAGTTTATCCCATATCTCTTATTTTTGGTTTTTTCACCTATAAAAATGAGAATAATTCAAGATCCTACTTGATTGAATTGCTGTGATTATTAACTAATGCATGTAAGATACTTAGTATAATGCCTAGAATATACTAAGTACTCGTAAATGTTAGGTTTTATAGCCATCGTTATTTCTTCTGTAACTTGCTACCTCAGGCTTAATATCCTTGAATTTGTACAAAACATCTTTTGTAAACATCTTTTTGAAGCCTTAATCTAGAGAAAACTGCCTCACTGTAGCATCATCAAACAGAATAAAGGCAGTTGATTTGGGCCTCTTGTATTTGTTTGTTTTGTTTTTTTGCTGGAATAAAGTTGGAGAAAGGCAAGGAGCTAAAAGTCTTTTCAGAATCTCTGAGAACTTAAGATACAGACAATAGCATAGATCCAGAAAGACCTCCATATACACAGGTGTCTGTACATAAAATTGAAACTAGCCTAGGTATTTTACACTTCATGCAAGGAATAAGATACTCACAAAATATTTGGGAAGACTGGAGGGATATGTGTACACGAACCATTGAATTCAAGAGCTTACTGACTAAAAGCTACAATCCAGGATCAGAAAGCTGCTGCTGCTTCTCCAACTGCCCCAAGACACTCATGAAGCTGCTGAGTAGGCCTTGGAAGCTGAGCCCAGCCATCCTGCCTCTGTCACTGCCATGAGTGGGTGAATGACAATTAGAACCCTGAGTCCAGCTGCCACTGCCACCTCATGTTTCCACAATCGTGCCTGCCTACACAAACAGCAGCAGGGAGAAAGCACCTGCCTCATGTCTAAAGTTCAAATTAGTGGAATCCTACTTGCATCTAGAACCCTGGAGGTAAGGGAGTCTGGAAAATGTAGCAGTAAGCTTCTCATGCCCTGGTAGGTAGATAGAATGAGTCGAGAATGATATTCAGCGTGGGTCCTCTCTTTGACTTCTTAACATTCATATATGCCATTTGATATGAAATTAAGATTCTAAACAAAAATAGTAAAAATGATATTGTTGCACCTAGAATAATACAAATATTCCTCACAGAAACATAACAGAACTTATTCTTTCCCCAAAAGATGAACCCTAAGACTTTCAGTCTGAATTTAACTCTCTGTCTGGGTCACATTTCTTCTGTTATACTTCAGTCACAATCTGGCTTTAATAATCCGTTACCTAAGGACTAAACTATAAATCTAAACTACCACCAATACAGTTAATATAAAGTAATAAAACAAAAGGATGGAGGAAGAATATGTTTATTAATATATTTATATACTACATATATATATACACAAACACACACATGACTAGAGTCCTCTTTTGTGAATCTGGCCACAAGACAGAAATGGAATTTAAAACTTCCTTCCTCAACTACACATTCCATTTTCCCTTTGCTCTCAACAAGATGTTAGCTAGTATGTGGTTTTTATTTGGTGGTATATGAAAACCTTCAGTCTTGAGATATCCAGCCATTAATGGCTCTTCCAGCATTGAGTTGAGACAATTGTTTTATGTTATTTTACTTTAAGTTCCAGTATACATGTGCAGAACATGCAGGTTTGTTACATAGGTAAAATTGTGCCATGGCAGTTTGCTGCACCCATCAACCCATCATCTAGGTATTAAGCCCCAAATGCATTAGCTATTTTTCCTGAGGCTCTCCCTCCCCTTTCCCTCCAACAGGCCCAAGTGTGTGTTGTTCCGCTCCCTGTGTCCATGTGTTCTCATTGTTCAGCTCCCACTTATGAGTGAGAACATGTGGTGTTTGGTTTTCTGTTTCTGCAATAGTTTGCTGAGGATGGTGGCTTCCAACTTCATCCATGTCCCTGCAAAGGACATGATCTCATTCCTTTTTATGACTACATAGTATTCCATGGTGTATATGTACCACATTTTCTTTACCAAGTCTATCACTGATGGGCTTTTGGGTTGGTTTATGTCTTTGATATTGTGAATAGTGCTGCAATAGACATAGGTATGCATCTATATTTTTAATTTTTTTTAGATGGCGTCTCACTCTGTTGCCCAGGCTGGAGTGCAGTGGAGTGATCTTGGCTCACTGCAACCTCTGCTTCCCAGGTTCAAGCCATTCTCCTGTCTTAGCCTCTCAAGTAGCTGGGACTACAGGCACATGCCACTGCACCTGGCTAATTTTTGTATTTTTTAGTAGAGATGAGGTTTCGCCATGTTAGTCAGGCTGGTCTTGAGCTCCTGACCTCAGGTGATCCATCCACCTTGGCCTCTCAAAGTGCTGGGATTACAGGTGTGAGCCACCATGCCCGGCCTGCGTGTACCTTTATAATAGAATGATTTGTATTCCTTTAGATATATACTCAGTAATGGGATTGCTGGGTCAAATGGTATTTCTAGTTGTAGATCCTTGAGGGATCACCACCATCTTCCCAATGGTTGAACTCATTTACATTCCCACTAATAGTGTTAAAGTGTTCCTATTTGTCCACAGCCTTGCCAGCATCTGTTGATTCTTGACTTTTTAATAATTGCCATTCTGATGGGCATGAGATAGTTATCTCATTGTGGTTTTGATTTGCATTTCTTTAATGATCAGTGATGTTGAGATTTTTTCATATGTTTGCAGGCCACATAATGTCTTCTTTTGAAAAGTGTCTGTTCATATCCTTGGCCCACTTTTTGATGGGGTTGTTTGTTTGTTTTCTTGTAAATTTGTCTAAGTTCCATGTAAATTCTGGATATTAGACCTTTGTCAGATGGGTAGATAGCAAAATTTTTCTCCCATTCTGCAGGTTGCCTGTTCACTCTAATCATAATTCCTTTTGTTGTGCAGTAGCTCTTTAGATCCCTTTTGTCAGTTTTAGCTTTTGTTGCAATTACTTTTGGCAATTTTATTATAAAGTCTTTACCCATGACTATGTACTGAATGATATTGCCTAGATTTTCTTCTAGGGTTTTTATGGTTTTAGGCTTTACATTTAAGTCTTTAATCCATCTTGAATTAATTTTTAGATAAGGTGTAAGGAAGGGGTCTAGTTTCAGTTTTCTGCATACGGCTAGCCAGTTTTCACAGCACCATTTATTAAATAGAGGATTCTTTCCCCATTGGTTGTTTTTGTCAGGTTTGTAGAAGATCAGATGGTTGTAGATGTGTGGTCTTATTTCTGAGGCCTCTATTCTGTTCCATTGGTCTATGTGTCTGTTTTGGTACCCGTACCATGCTGTTTTGGTTACTGTAGGGTTGTATTACAGTTTGAAGTCAGGTAGCGTGATGCCTCCAGCTTTGTTCTTTTTGCTTAGGATTGTCTTGGGTATATGGGCTCTTTTTTGGTTCCATAGAATTTTAAAGTGGTTTTCTCTAATTCTGTGAAGAATGTCAATGATAGTTTGATGAGAATAGAATTAAATATATAAATTACTTTGGCCATTATGGTCGTTTTCACGATATTGGTTCTTTCTATCAACGAGAATGGATGTTTTTCCATTTGTTTGTGTCTTCTCTTATTTCCTTGAGCAGTGGTTTGTAGTTCTCATTGAAGAGGTCCTTCACATCTCTTATTAGCAATTGTGAATGGGAGTTCATTCATGAGTTGCCTCTCTGCTTGTCTATTGTTGTTGTATAGGAATGCTTGTGATTTTTGCACATTGATTTTATATCCTGAGACTTTGTTGAAATTGCTTATCTGTTTAAGGAGTTTTGGGGCTGAGATGATGGGGTTTTCTACATATAAAATCATGCCATCTGCAAACAGAGACAACTTGATTTCCTCTCTTCCTATTTGAATATCCTTTATTACTTAATCTTGACTGATTGCCCTGGCCAGAACTTCCAGTACTATGTTGGATAGGAGTGGTGAGAGAGGGCATCCTTGTCTTGCACTGGTTTTCAAAGGGAATGCTTCCAGCTTTTGCCCATTTAGTATGATATTGGCTGTAAGTTTGTCATGAATAGCTCTTATTATTTTGAGATACGTTCCATCAATATCTAGTTTATTGAGAGTTTTTAATATGAAGGGATGTTTAATTTTCTGGAAGGCTTTCTGAGTCTATTGAGATAATCATGTGGTTTTTGTCATTTGTTCCATTTATGTGATTAATTACATTTATTGATTTGCATATGTTGTACCAGACTTGCATCCCAGGGATGAAGCCAGCTTGATCATGGTGGATAAGCTTTTCGATGTGCTGCTGAATTCGGTTTGCCAGTATTTTATTGAGGATTTTTGCATGGATGTTCAGCAGGGATATTGGCATGAAGTTTTCTTTTTTTGTTGTGTCTCTGCCAGGTTTTGGTATCCGGATGATGCTGGCCTCATAAAATGAGTTAGGAGGGAGTCCCTCCTTCCTTTTCTATAGTTTGAAATAGTTTCAGAAGTAATGGCACCAGCTCATCTTTGTACCTCTGGTAGAATTCATCTGTGAATCTGTCTGGTCCTGGGCTTTTTTTTTTTTTTGGTTGGTAGGCTATTTATTACTACCTCAATTTCAGAACTTGTTATTGTTCTGTTGAAGGATTTGAATTCTTCTTGGTCTAGTCTGAGAGGGTGTATGTGTCCAGGAATGTATTCATTTTCTAGGTTATTTGCACAGAGGTGTTTATAGTATTGTCTGGTGGTAGTTTGTATTTCTGTGGGGTAGGTGGTGATACCTCTTTATCATTTTTTATTTTGTCTATTTGATTCTTCTCTCTTTTCTTCTTTGTTAGTCTATCTAATGGTCTATCTATGTTATCAATATTTTCAAAAATCAGCTCCTGGATTCACTGATTTTTTGAAGGATTTTTCGTGTCTCTATCTCCTTAGTTCTAGTCTGATCTTAGCTATTTCTTGTTTTCTGCTAGCTTTTGTATTTGTTTGCTCTTGCTTCTCTAGTTCTTTCAGTTGTGATGTTAGGGTGTTGATTTGAGATCTTTCTAGCTTTTGATGTGGGCATTTAGACTCTACACAATGATAGTGGGAGAATTTAACACCCTACTGTCAATATTAGACAGATCAACAAGACAGAAAATTAGCAAAGATATTCAGGACTTGAACTCAGCTCTGGATCGAGTAGACCTGATGGATATCTATAGCACTCTCTACCCCAAAACAACAGAATATGCATTCTTCTCAGTGCCACATAGCACTTACTCTAAAATTTATCACATAGTTGGAGGTAAAATACTCCTCAGCAAATGCAAAAGAACTAAAATCATTACAGTCTCTCAGGTGGAAGTAAAATACTCCTCAGCAAATGCAAAAGAACTAAAATCATTACAGTCTCTCAGTCCACAGTGCAATCAAATTAGAATTCAGGATTAAGAAACTCACTCAAAACCATACAACTACATGGAAATTGAACAACCAGCCCTGAATGACTCCTGGGTAAATTATGAAATTAAGGCAGAAATCAAGAAGTTCTTTGAAACCAACAAGAACAAAGAGACAACATATCAGAATCTATGGGACACAGCTACAGCAGTGTTAAGAGTTGAGACAAATTTTTATTAACTTTTCCACAGGGCAGGATCATTAGAGGCGCTGCAGAGGGTATCTTGAGTTTCAGACATATTTCTCCTTGCCTTCACAGTGTAACTGATACAGGATAGCCGAGCCCCACAACCGGGGCTTATCCCAGGAAGGCTTTTGGCTTCACACAAGAAAAAACTCAAGGGCAAGCTGATGGTGTTACATAGCAATCTTTTATTAAACAGTACTGCTCCTTGCAGAGCAGAGCTAACTCATGGGCAATGCACCCAGAGCTGGCCACATATGGGCTCTTGGCAACTGTATTTATACTCACATAAACCTACTTTTAATTACTGTAAATTAATGGGTGGGTCAATGCAAATTAAGGAGTAGTTCAATGCAAATTTAGGGATGAGTTATTTAAAACTTTCTAGGAAATAGGTGGTAACTTCTGGGCCATTGCCACAGAAAGGAGTGATAATTTGGGGGTCATTGCCATGGCATTTGTAAACTGTCATGGTGCTGGTGAGAGTGTCTTATGCTAATGAGCAAGGAGGGTGGCTAAGGATCACTTTCATTGCCATCTGCTGGTTCCTGCCAACTTCTTTACTTTACCCTGTCTGGGCTAGATTCCGCTTTGGTCAAAAGGGCTGTAACCAGAACACAAGCCTGCCAGTCTCCTGCCTCATTAAAACCACCTAATAAACCTATGATCATCAAGATCACCTAGATAACACAGTAACCATTCTTTTGCTTGTTGGTTCGGTGGCATAAGAGTCCAAAATGGCCAGGTGATCACCTCAATATTCAATTTATATGGAACCAACTCTTGTGTTCTCTGGCAGAAGCGTGCCTCTAAATCTTCCCAACAATCAGAATTCAAGGTTTCTGGGATATTTGTCAGGTGCAAAATGACCAAAATGACTAGGCATTTTGGCTTTGGTCAGATAAAGTCTATTTCAGGATGAGAATCTCAGGTCACAGGGTGACTTGTTTCCTATGATCAGCCATTTAGACTCCATCAGGACCCAGCAGTAAGCTAGGAATTGATTTACAGGATGAAAATTGTTATTTGTAAAAGGAAATGTGATGATCAGTTTTTTGTGTCAATTTGGCTAGGGTATAGGTCCCAGTTATTCAATTAAATACTAATCTACACATTGCCGTAGAGGTATTTTGTAGATGTAGTTAACCCCTATTATCAATTGACCTTAAATAAAAGAGATCATCCCCAATAATGTGAATGGGCCTTATTCAATCAGTTGAAAAACGTTAGAGCAAAACTGAGGTTTGTGTAAGGAAAAAAATTCTGTCTCAGGAAAATAGCATCAACTCCCATCTAAGACTTTCCAGCCTTCTGGCCTGCCCTACAAATTACAGTCTTGCCAGACTTCCCATAATCCTGTGAGACAATTCCTTGAATTAAATTTTTCTGTCTATCTATTCATCCATATTACTAGTTTTGTTTCTCTGTGAATCCCTGATTGATACAGCATCCATAACTTTATTCAAAGTCCAAGGTGACTGCAAATGATTCTCAACACACAATCCTCTCCTGTCATTGGTTTAGTAGGTTTAGTAGGTCATAAGGTTAAGTGGAAAAGATTCTCAGAAATCTGATTACATTGCAGCCTGAAGCAACTGAAGAACCATTTCTTGCACTGGGACACACTCAAAACAGGCAACATAATGGAATTATTGGATCATAGAAAAGGACCAAAATATGATTTAGATTGCATTCAAAATATACAAAATGTAGCAAGTATTGCAGATGTGTGTGAACTTGTGTTTTTGTGTTTTAGGAAATACAAAGTATATCAAATTGTCTTTTGCTTTGAATGGGGGTATCTTCACATGCCCCATACAACTGGATTCCCAAAAACCTCACTGAAGTGGCAGATCCCTTAACTTATAAAGAGTATATTTGTCCCATCCTCTGGCAAACATAGGTCTTACAAATACAGATACAGTACCACTAATCAAAGTGTGGTCACATATTTGTTCTGGTCTGTGAACTCTTTATTACTGATTCTCAATGTGTACAGAAATTGAGAGAAAGTACTTAGAAATGTTTACAGTAGTTTTATAGACTGTAATAATTAGATTTGTACTTTCATGCCCTTTCATCTTTTAATTATTTACTTTTATTATAATTTACAAAATCATTGGTCTGAATAGATTGAAAACCTTTTAAAAACTCGTCCATCATCCTTGATTATTTGAGAAACACTGACCTAAAATACCTACTTTCTGCTCATCAGATTCTATCAGCTTGATGTCATCAATATGGTGGAAAAATACTCTATCCTATGGGATGATAAAATGATCAAATGTCCCGTGGAGTAAATTATGACAGAGAACCAGAGAGAAGTCCTACCCCTGAAGTAAGATGTATACTCTTTTTCTTGTCAGGTTAAGAGCAAGTTGCTTCTGTTTGTAGGGAAAGAGAGAAGAAGTAAGTACTCATTAGAAATGCGGTTGCATACAAGGTACCAGGGATCACGTTGATTGGCTCTAGCAAATAAAACAATTTGAATTATTATTTGATTACATTTAAAATTATGTGCTGTCATTCTCTAAAACAAATCCATATCCATTCTATCTTTGGTGGTGGCACTAATCTCTGTTATTCTCTCTCTGAGAGACACAGTACTGCTTTTGATTTACTACTTTGAACAGGAGGAGAAGTTTCAATGATCTTTACTTAGCTTTTAATACCAAAATAACCCTTAATCCATTAATCACCTGATTTTCAAAAAAGACAACTCTGACATGAGGACCAAAATGAGATTATCACTTTGGATTATCAACAGGACCTCTAAGGATTATCATTTTTTACAGTCACTAATCAATAATTCTCAAAATAACTAGTCTTTTTTTCTTTTTTCCAGTATTTGAGTGTTATGGCAAATGGCAAATCACTTGGGGAGGATTAGGAAAAACACTTACTGAATATTGCAAGTACTTTTTCAAAAGGACTCAGCCATCCCTTGAGTCAAGATGCTGTGGAGTATGAGAGCTCTCTCAAATCTGGGGTTTGGTCATGAATGTCCTCGACTCTACATTATGTTACCTCAAGTCAGTTTCCATTCACCAGCCCTAAAGATTTTATTTTGCTTTAGTTATAAAGATCAAATAGGACCCTAATAGCCTATTCATTGGATTCAACATGGAAACTATGATCAGTTAGCCCCACAAGGATGCAGCACTCAAATAATTCCAATTATTATTCTTTGCTCTGCTCTGTATTAGGGTAAAATGCTCTTTTTGCATCTGGTGGCTATCACTGGAATTCTGACCCTCTAGGATCCTATCACATCCACTGAAATCAAAGATTTCTATAACAGCATCTTCCATGGTTATCTCCAATCTACAGAGAATTTCCACTGTTAGGGGCTGAACTGTATGGCCCCCAAATTTTTATGCTAAAGCCCTAACCCCTAGTACATCAGAATGTGACTGTATTTGTTGGAGATAGGGCTTTTAAAGAGGTGATTAAGTTTAAATGATGCTATTAGGATTGGCCCTAATCCAGTCTGACTGACATCTTTATAAGAAGAGGAAATTTGAACACACAAAGAGACAACAGGGATACACAACCTCAGAGGCAAGGCCATGGGAGGTCACCACGAGAAGGTGGCCATCTGCAAGCAAAGGAGAGAGGCTCAAAAGAAACCAAAGACCGTGATCTTGGACTTCCAACCTTCAAATGTGAGAAAATAAATTTCTGTTTTTTAAGCTACTCAGTATGTGGTATTTTACTATGACAGCCCTAGCAAACTAATACATCTACTAATGCCACTGCTCCCTTTACCAATATAGTTTTCAATTTCCATTGTGAAAGCAACTTTTTTCCTTTGAGAAGGCACACTTAGGAGGAAGAGACCAAGTGACATGTGATAAATGCATTGCAGTGTTCTCATTAGCCTAAATATTTGCATTCCTTCCTCCACAGGTTATCTAGCAAGTCAAATTTATTTGGTGTTTACCAGCACTGAATTCAGATCTTCATTAATCAAGTAAATGATAAGGGTTAACTAGCTGAAGGCTGGTTCCCTGAAGCAGAATAGCCTCCTGTAAAGTTGCACAGAAAATGGCTATGCTCAAGCACGTTAAGAATATTAAAATAAGTAAAATGTTCAGGTGGCATTTAAGACTATTGGCCCACACCCTCGTGCTGCTGCAATTGTGGGGTCTGGCCTGGTATCAATCAGCTCAGGCTGCCATAATACAATGCCATAGACTGGGTGGCTTAAACAACAGAAATTTATTTTCTCACAGTCTGGGACCTAGACTTCCAGGATCAGGGGATGAGTATGGTCATTTTCTGGCTCCCTTCTTGGTTTGTAGACAGCTACTTTCTCACTATGTCCTCACATAGCACTTCTTCTGTGAGTGTTCATGGAGAAAGACAGAGTGTGAGCTATCTTATAAGGACACCAAACCTATTGAATCAGGGCTCCAACCTTATGATATCTTTTAACCTTAATTACTTCCTTACAGGTCCCATCACCAAATACAGACACATTGAAGGTTAGAGCTTGTACAGGTTGACGGGTTCAATTTTGAGAGAATACAACCATTCAGTCCATAACAAACCCAAACTCCTTCATCACACTAAGGGAGGAGTTAGTGGTCTCCTATACCTGAATGCTAAATTAGCAGCTAATGGCCATTTACAAATTGTTAGAATAATTCCTATATCCTTGAGCTTGCACACTGAATTCAGAATCTCTTAAATCTATGCATAGACTTAAAGTCATCCCCAAACAAGAACATATCTTTCCTCTCTGGCCTAGCATACTTAGTATCCATTCTAATGGATGTTTTTCAGGTTTCTGCTGATATTTAGCAATTATTTTTATGTGTAAATCCTTTGCTTTGGATCAGACTTTATACTTGACCCAGGACATGTTAAGATTGACTTATTTCAAGATAATTGAGAAATGGTAGGGATGTCACATAAGGAGAGATGGCATGTCCTTTCAAAGTAACTGCCTCAGGAGAAGTCATTACAAGTTGTCCGGTAAGTACAAGACCAGCCCCACAGACAGGAAGAAAGGGATGCTTCTGATGGCAGGGGAGGCTCAAAGGGGTTTGGTCATTTAGTCTACTTAGATTCACTGTAGTCCGCCCAAATGTCCCCATTCTAATTCTGAGTGTCTCGATCTTTCCCAATTAATCAAAGTTTAAACATCAACAACAACAAAAAAGACCTGCTAAGGCTGTAAATTCAATTATTCAGTTATGTTGTAATGTAGCAACCTTCAATGCCAGATTTTGGTTATATCAGCCATTAAGCATTAAGGGAAAAGAAATTTGATCAGGAACCACAGTTTTTGTGTTATTTGTCTCTCCAGTAAGAGTCTCTCATAGAAGCCCTTCAGTCTACCAAAGCCTTGCACTCTGTAGACACTTTATCCCTGGGGATGCCATGTAATAAATAATTTAAGGAATTCTTTTTCCTGTGTGCCACTGACTACCAGAATCCAATTTTTCAGTAGTAACAAAAATATCACTGCCTTCAAATATTTCTTAAGCAAAGTCAAATAACCAATCCAAATTCCCATCAGTCAGAGTTTTGTCCTAGAGACGTACTCAGTACTTCTAACAGATTGCAACTGAATACAGGAAATCAGATATTTACAAAGCTTTAATGAAAGCTGAAAAATTAGGAGTCAGAATGACACCACTGGAAATTTTGAAGATAGAAAACACGGTGCTGAAGTTCCATCCAGGAAAAGATAAATTGCTACCACCACCACCATCACCATAACTTTCCCTTGACACCCACAAAGCTAGTGACTAAACTCTGAAACACCAAACTAGGGTACAGCAGTTGCCTCCTGACACTCCATGACCTTGCTTGCCAGCTGAAATAGCACCAGGAATATGACCACTGACTCACTTTCAAATTGGTCTTGAGTGCATGCTACCATCAGGACATAATTTCTTGCCAGAACCCCAGCTGCAATGGACTCTTGGAAATGTATTTTTAACTTTTCAGCATGTATAATACAGGAAGACACATAAAGGAGTAAGCACAAGACTGTTAATTTACCAAAGCCAGCAGAAGTTCAACCACTTAGTTCTCCTGGTCACCCGGAAGTTCTCTTCAAACCAGCAGGATTCCTACCTTCTTCTCAGCCTCAGTTTATACAGAGCTACCCTAACAAGAGCAGCAGTCTCAGATTTCGGGGTGTTTCATAAGTGAAGAGGTCACTGGTTTTTGGTTGTTTCTCCTCTTTTCAAGTATTTCTCTCATAGCCTATTTACAACAGCCCCTTTTCAAAAGAAGGTATAGTCAATCCTTCACTGGCTCCCAAGGTTGCTTTGTTTTGGCATCCTAGCAAGGAAGCCTGGAGTTAAGTACTAATGTGTGTCTATTTATGAGAGCAAAAAAAAAAAAAAAAAAAAAGAAAATGAGACTGTATTGTTTTCCTAGGGCTGACACAACAAAGTACCACAAAAGGGATGACTTAAAACAGAAGAAATTTATTCTTTTTCAGTTCTTCAGGGTAGAAGTCTGAAATCACAGAAGTGCCATGTTAACCTCTCAAACACAGAGTAGAATTTTTCCTTGCCTTTTCCCAGCTTCTGGTAGTACCCATCAGCCCTTGGCATTGCTTGATTCACAGTGTCTTCCCTCCAATCTCTGCTACTGCTACCACATGACATTCTCTCTGTGTGCTTGTGTCTCTTCTCCTCTTCTTATAAGGACACCAGTCATATTAAATTAGGACCTAACCTAATGAACCATGACCTCATCTTCACTTGATTACATCTTCAAAGACCTATTTTCAAAGAAAGTCATATTCCTAGGTGCCGGGGAGTAGGACTTCAACATATCAATGCAACCCATAACAAAGGCATAGAAGGTAAGTCTCACAAAGAGGGCCAGAATCATTAGTAACAGAAAGTTTCCTCAGGAATTTCAAGGAAAATGGCAGGTCATGGTCTGCCATGGCTTCATCTCTGATTGTGGGTTTGAGTAACTTACATTTATATGCAAAATTATACAGAAAACACAGAGGTAAAGAACACCAAAATGTAAACTTACTTAAGAGATTGTTCATAAGGAAAAAAAGGAAATCTTCCTCTAGATGTTATGACACTTTCATAGCATTAATTTTATTTTAGATAAATATTAAAATTCTAACATAGACTGATTAATTGTGAATATAGCCATACAAAAGATATTATTAACTTTTGTTCAGATATAATTTAATTTCCCAGATTTCAAATTTAACATCCATTTTAACCTACTAACAGAGGTATAAAGTCTATGATTTATGTAATCACTCAGAAAATATTTCTTAAGCACCTACTATAAGCTAAGTATTTCATATACAGGATTCAAAATTTTTAAAAACATGATTTCTGCTCCAAGATACTTCTTGATAGTCTGGTAGGAAGAATAAGTGAGTCAATACACAATTAGAGTGCTACACTGAAGTTAATAACAGTATTGTGGGGTCAAGATAATAGCTAATAACCCACTGGGGTTGAAGTGATTAGGAAAATTTTCCCACCTAGAGGAAGAAATTCTAGAACTGGATCGTAAAGAGTATAAAAGAGTCAGGAAAGGTGTTTTAGGCAAAGAAAGCAACATACGTATTTACAAAGCTGTGAGAGATAGCATAGCACATTCTGAGAACTGCAAAAAGTTCAGTATGGCTGGATTTCAATGAAAAATGGGGATGGGATGGTAGGGTAACAGAGTGGTGCAGGGAACAGTTATAGTGAAAGCAAAGATCAAATTATGGAAAACTTCTATGACAAGGGCAATGGACAATGTGGTAAACTTAACCAGTGCTCACCAATATCTGTTCTCTCCTCCTGGACACGTGACTGTACTTCACATACCTTAAAGTTTAAGGGGATTGTGGGGTACCTATATGACTAGTTCTGGTCAATGGGCTGTGTGTAGAAATGCAATATGTCACTTCTGGTCCAAAGCATAGAACAGCAGTTGTAGCATCTTCCTGTGCTCACTACTCTTCCTGCAGCAACCAGCAATATCCAGATGGCAGAGCCAATATAAGGCTGGATTCTTGAGTGACTTGAGGCAGAATATCCAACCCATAAACCTGAGCCACAGGGGATATGTAGAATGAGTAAGACTTAAGCCTTTGCTTTGCTAAATCACTGAGATTATGAGTTAATTTGCCCCTGCACCATAATCTGGTACTAACCTGATAATATAGAGTGCAACTGCAAGAAAATTTAATCAGGAGAATTGCTTAGTATGATTTGTGTTTTAGAAAGATCACATTAGCTAGACGGTAGAAGGTGGGCTAGTAGAGCCAAGGATGAGTACAAGTAGAAAAATCCAAAGCTATAACAATAATTCAGAGTCCACGGGTGCTGTCTCCCACCTTAGCCAAACTTATCTCTTTCCAATTAAACCTCAAGATACCAAACATTGGGAAATCCAGGGCCATAGCATGACAAATGGGGTTTCCTTGGGCCCAGCCCTCTTCCAGGATTATTACATGTAGCAATTCTATACCAGGTTTCTTGTACTCTCACAAAGAACTTAAGACCAATAAAACGGTCTGGATTTCTGGTTAGGATAATAAACTCTGTGCTAGTAGAGAAGAGTGTATCTAACAACTCGTCCTAAATGACTCTGAAATCATTTTTCTGCAGCACTTATTCTAAGCATTTAGCATTTTGAAATTCAGGACAAAAGATTCAAAGGGAAAAAGTTTTCACGTACCATGTATTTCCCAACCATCCATAAGTGGATCAAAACTCCAACCCAGATTTCCCTGAGCATCACGTGAAACATAAAGAAGTTACTGAGATGAAGATATAAGGAAGCCAGTATAAAAATCATCAACACATTTGCGTGTTTAATGCTAACAATAAAATTGCACCACAGTTACAACCCGCATAGTTACTAAGCCAGTTGGAAATAGAACACATTTGGAGATAACCCTAGTTTGGAATTTGGCCATCAGGCTACTTGGCTAGCCTAACGGTGGGTCTTTTAGTGACCTTGGACAAGCCACCCACCTTCTGTGTCTCCCTTTCCCTTTTCTAACTTAACAAAAAAATTACTTTTCCCCCTCAGAAAGATCACGTAAGAAGTTGTAACAGAAGCGTTTATGAAGCATTTTGTATCTCTTTCACACAGGGAGCCTGAAGTTCAAAGCAGCTCTATATATGCCCAGACAGGGACCCATAATTGCACTTGGTCCACACCAAGGGATGATTCTGCCATGTGTTACTGTTCAGAAATGAAGGACTTGCATTAAAATGCATAATTTAATCAAGAGAAAAACCACTAATCAGTAGGAAATATGCAACCTTGATGTTATGGGATTTTTTAAATGTTCATGTTATTAGAGCTGCCACAATTTCTCATGAATCTATTGAAATGAAAATCAATGTAAAGGAGAGGTTTTAAAAGATAAAATGAGCTCAAACATGAGGTCCTCAGGAGGGTTTGGCACTCTCTAGGGCAAATGCAGAAAAGCAAAAGCACTATGACTGCAGCCAGGCTGTCACTGTTCCTGCTCCCTGCTGAAAAGTACAAATTTGCAAGGTAAGTTTTGCAGTCCTTTGGAGTTCTATAAACTATGTGGCCATTCTACTAAACCAGGGCCCAAACAGTAGCAGAATATACAGGCCACCCTATAATACAGCATCAGTAACAAACAATAACAGAACATAGGCCACTCAATAATATAGCATCAGTTTCTCATTGTCTTCATCTATTTGGGCTGCTATAACAAACACCTTTAACTAGTTAATTTGTAAAGAACAGAAATTTGCTCCTTCCAGTTCTGGAAGCTGAAAACTCCAAGATCAAGGCACCAGCAGATTCAGTGTCTAGTGAGGACTCTCTGCTTCCAAGATGGTCCCTTATTGTTGAGTCCTCAGGTGGAAGAATGGGTAAGTACTGTGTCCTCAGGTGGCAGAATGGGTAAGCACTGTGTCCTCAGGTGGCAGAAGGGCAGAAGGACAAAAGGAAAAAATGCTGTGTCCTTCCCTGGAAGAAGAGATGAAAAGCCAGGCAGCTCTCTGAAGCCCCTTTCATAAAGGCATTAATCTGTTCATTAAGGCAGGGCCCTCACGATTTAATCACTTCCCAAAGGCCCCACCTCTTAATACAACTACGATAGGGATTAAGTTTGAACACATAAAATCAGTGGGACACGAACATTCAAACTATAGTAGTCATGCACTTATGAGTGGAGTTGGCGAAATAACCGAAAAATGTCAGTGATGTTCTCAGGCCTGCCCATGGGTCAATGATTAGGTACAATCTTCCAAACAAGTGTTTATGAGATTCATCAGGGAGCCTCATCTGAATCCAAGGAAGTCATGAATGAGCACATGTGACAATTTCATTAGCATTTTATTGGTATAACACTTGATTGGAGGTTTAGGGCTGGGACAAGGGATGTGTGTGTGTGTGTGTGTGTGTGTGTGTGTGAGGGTGGGTGGGTGGGTGAGTGGGTGTGTGTGTGTTTATAGCCTTTTTCTGTATTTTTCTCTTTGTGTGTGTTGCTGAGAGAGAATGCAGTAACAATCTAAAAGCCAGAAAATGGGAAGAACAAAATGGTCTCCAGCTTATCCCCATTAACTCATGTCTAAGCTTTAAAAAGAGAGATGCTCAAAACTGCTGAAGTAGTTTTCTTGAAAGATTCTATATGATATGTAGCCACAAATAGCACCACTTCTGTTCCCCGGTGCCTACACAGAATAGGGAAAACAGAACAATGTGCCCACTTCTTCATGGAACACACCTTGGTGTAATGAAGATTATAGGTAGGAATATCATCTATCAGGTCTGCCCAAGATCATCCAGTTTTTGCCCACTGTTCCAGCATAATTATCAACAGCATTCTTTTTTACTCTCAGTAGTATCTCTAGTTATAGAGAATGAATAGAATCTTGATGGGTGGACCTTTGAAAGCTTGGAGATAGGGCAACACTCAGTATGAGAAATATTCTCAAGGAGTGGCACTGATTAGCAGTGATGATGGAAAGCAGCAACCTCAGAGCCTTTGGGAGCAATGGACATCAACAGAGGCCAATGAGAGCAGATGGCAATGAGATGACTGCTCATGGGCACCTGTGTGACACTCTTCTGGGAGAGACAGGACTGTATATTTCAGGTCTGGATTCAAGAATTAGGAAAACCATTGGCTTTCTCCACCTATGCACATGGTAAATGTGACAATGTTAATGACTAATTATTTCTTTAAAAATAAGTTACATGACTATGTGTAACTTTTAAAGTAATCATTATAATGTTTTTATAGCATTGCATTATGCAAACTGGTAATAGAAAAAAATTTATCTTGCCAAATTTCATATTACAGAATTCTTGTATTTCCTTTTCATTTTAAATCTTTGTGTATTTATGCTTTGTTTTTCCAACGTTAAGGTCTTGGAGTATAGAAATAAAGACTCATAGCATAGAGCAAGCACATACTAGCTTCATAAAGACAGAATTTATTGCTTCCTAACCAAAGAAAATATGATCTGTATTTGTTAAATTTGACATAAAACCATAATTATTTTCAATTTAAGAAATAGTTAATATTTTTCCAATTTACTCCACATTTTCCAAATACTACTTTTTCAATTCCCATCAAGGCTGTATATTTCTCATGGTGATTTATGCCTTATGCAGAACTTACCCACAGTAATCCTGGGGGAAAATTATTACCATGTTATAGATGAGGTTCCTAGGGCCTAGAGATGTTAAATTATATGTTCAAGGTAACACAGCAATGAAACACAACTGGAAATATCCCAGTGCAACTAAAACCTATGTTTGTCCTAGACTCTTTTCCTCCATGTCTTCCTTCTCTCCCTCCCTTTCTTTGTTTCCATCTCCCTTGCTTCCTTTCATCTTATTGTTTTATTTTACTTTTTTAATTTTTATTTTTATTTATATATATTTTTTAAAAAAACTTTTTAATTATACTTTAAGTTCTGGGGTACATGTGCACAATGTGCAGGTTTCTTACGTAGGTAAACATGTCTCATGTTGGTTTGCTGCACCCATCAACTCATCATTTACATTAGATATTTCTCCTAATGCTATCCCTCCCTGAGCCCCCCACTCCTCGAGCGTGATGTTCCCCACCCTGTGTCCATGTGTTCTCATTATTCAACTCCCACCTATAAGTGAGAACATGTGGTGTTTGGTTTTCGGTTCTTGTGATAGTTTGCTTAGAATGATGGTTTCCAGCTTCATCCATGTCCCTGCAGAGGACATGAACTCATCTTTTTTTATGGCTGCATAATATTCCATGGTGTATATGTGCCATATTTTCTTAATCCAGTCTATCATTGATGGACATTTGGGTTGGTTCCAAGTCTTTACTACTGGGAATAGTGCCGCAATAAACATATGTGTGCATTTGTCTTTATTGTAGAATGATTTATAATCCTTTGGGTATGTACCCAGTAATGGGATGGCTGGTTTAAATTGTATTTCTAGTTCTAGACCTTGAGGAATCACCACACTATCTTCCACAATAGTTGAACTAATTTACACTCCCACTAACAGTGTAAAAGCGTTCCTATTTCTCCACATCCTCTCCAGCATTTGTTGTTTCCTGACTTTTTAATAATTGCCATTCTAACTGTCATGAGATGGTATCTCATTGTGGTTTTGATTTGCATTTCTCTGATGGCCAGTGATGATGAGCTTTTTTGCATGTGTCTGTTGGCTGCATAAGTGTCTTCTTTTGAGAAGTATCTGTTCATGTCCTTGGCCCACTTTTTGATGGGGTTACTTGTTTTTTTCTTGTAAATTTTTTTAAGTTCTTTGTAGATTCTGGATATTATCCCTTGGTCAGATGGGTAGATTGCAAAAATTTTCTCCCATTCTGTAGGTTGCCTGTTCACTCTGAGGATAGTGTCTTTTGCTGTGCAGAAGCTCTTTAGTTTAATTAGATCCCATTTGCTATTTTGGCTTTTGTTGCCATTGCTTTCAGTGTTTTAGTCATGAAGTCTTTGCCCATGCCTATGTCCTGAATGCTATTCCTAGGTTTTCTTCTAGGGTTTTTATGATTTTAGGTCTTATATTTAAGTCTTTAATCCATCTTGAGTTAATTTTTGTATACAGTGGAAGGAAGGGATCCAGTTTCAGCTTTCTACATATGGCTAGCCAGTTTTCCCAGCACCATTTATTAAATAGGGAATCCTTTCCCCATTTCTTGTTTCTGTTAGGTTTGTCAAAGATCAGATGGTTGTACATGTGTGGTATTATTTCTGAGGGCTCTTTTCTGTTCCATTGGCCTATATCTGTTTTGGTGCCAGTACCATGCTGTTTTAGTTACTGTAGCCTTGTAGTATAGTTTGAAGTCAGGTAGCATGATGCCTCCAGCTTTGTTCTTTTTGCTTAGGATTGTCTTGGCTTGTGGGCTCTTTTTCGGTTCCATATGAACTTTAAAGTAGTTTTTTCCAGTTCTGTGAAGAAAGTCAGTGGTAGCTTGATGGGGATAGCACTGAATCTATAAATTAGTTTGAGTAGTATGGCAATTTTCACGATATTGATTCTTCCTATCCATGAGCATGGAATGTTCTTCCATTTGTTTGTGTGCTCTTTTATTTCGTTGAACAGTGGTTTGTAGTTCTCCTTGAAGAGGTCCTTCACATCCCTTGTAAGTTGGATTCCTAGGTATTTTATTCTCTTTGAGAATAAAATGGGAGTTCACTCATGATTTGGCTCTCTGTCTGTCTATTGTTGGTATATAGGAATGCTTGTGATTTTTGCACATTGATTTTGTATCTGAGACTTTGCTGAAGTTGTTTATCAGCTTAAGAGATTTTGGGCTGAGATGGGGTTTTCTAAATATACAATCATGTCATCTTCAAACAGAGACAATTTAACTTCCTCTTTTCCTAACTGAATACCCTTTATTTCTTTCTCTTGCCTGATTGCCCTGGCCAGAACTTCCAACACTATGTTGAATAGGAGTGGTGAGAGAGGGCATCCTTGTCTTGTGCCAGTTTTCAAAGGGAATGCTTCCAGTTTTTGCCCATTCAGTATGATATGGTTGTGGGTTTGTCATAAACAGCTCTCGTTATTTTGAGATACGTTCCATCAACACCTAGCCTACTGAGAGTTTTTAGCATGAAGGGCTGTTGAATTTTTTCAAAGGCCTTTTCTGTATCTATTGAGATAATCATGTGGTTTTTGTCATTGATTCTGTTGATGTTATGGATTATGTTTATTGATTGGTGTATGTCAAACCAGCCTTGCATCCCAGGGATGAAGCTGACTTGATCGTGGTGGATAAGCTTTTTGACGTGCTGCTGGATTCAGTTTGTTAATATTTTATTGAGGATTTTCACATAGATGTTCATCAGAGATATTGGCCTAAAATTTTCTTTTATTGTGTCTCTACCAGGTTTTGGTATTAGGATGATGCTAGCCTTATAAAATGAGTTAGAGAGGATTCCCTCTTTTTCTATTGATTGAAATAGCTTCAGAAAGAATGGTACCATCTCCTCTTTGCACCTCTTGTAGAATTTGGCTGTGAATCTCTCTGGTCCTGGACTTCTTCTGGTTGGTAGGCGATTAGTTATTACCTCAATTTCAAAACCTGTTATTAGTCTATTCAGAGATTCGACTTCTTCCTGGTTTAGTCTTGGGAGGGTGTATGTGTCCAGGAATTTATCCATTTCTTCTAGATTTTCTAGTTTATCTGCATTGAGGTGTTTATAGTATTCTCTGATGGTAGTTTGCATTTCTGTGGGATCAGTGGTGATATCCCCTTTATCATTTTTTACTGCGTCTATTCGATTCCTCTCTCTTTTCTTCTTTATTAGTCTGGCTTGCAGTCTATTCTGTTGATATTTTCAAAAAACCAGCTCTTGGATTCATTGATTTTTTGAAGGTTTTTTTGTGTCTCCATCTCCTTCATTTCTGCTCTGATCTTAGCTATTTCTTGCCTTCTGCTAGCTTTTGAATTTGTTTTCTCTTGCTTCTCTAGTTCTTTTAATTGTGATGTTAGGGTGTCAATTTTAGATCTTCCCTGCTTTCTCTTGTGGGCATTCAGTGATATAAATTTCCCTCTACACACTGCTTTAGATGTGTCCCAGAGATCTTGTGCATTGTGTCTTTGTTTTCATTGGTTTCAAAGAACGTCTTTATTTCTGCCTTCATTTCGTTATTTACCCAGTAGTCATTCAGGAGCAGGTTGTTCTGTTTCCATGTAGTTGTGTGATTTCGAGTGAGTTTATTAATCCTGAGTTCTAATTTGATTGCACTGTGGTCTGAGAGACAGTTTGTTGTGATTTCTGTTTTTTACATTTGCTGAGGAGTGTTTTACTACCAATTATGTGGTCAATTTTAGAATAAGTGCTATGTGGTGCTGAGAAGAATGTATATTCTGTTGACTTGGGGTGGAGAGTTCTGTAGATGCCTATTAGGTCTGCTTGGTGCCAAGCTGAGTTCAAGCCGTGGATAACCTTGTTAAACTTCTGTCTCATTGATCTGTCTAATATTGACAGTAGGGTGTTAAAGTCTCCCATTATTATTCTCTGGGAGTCTAAGTCTCTTTGTAGGTCTCTAATGAGTTGCTTTATGAATCTGGGTGCTCCTGTATTGGGTGCATATATATTTAGGATAGTTAGTTCTTCTTGTTGAATTGATCCCTTTACCATTATGTAATGGCCTGCTTTGTCTCTTTTGATCTTTGTTGGTTTAAAGTCTGTTTTATCTGAGACTAGGATTGCAACCCCTGCCTTGTTTTGTTTTCCATTTGATTGGTAGATCTTCCTCCATCCCTTTAATTTTGAGCCAATGTGTGTCTCTGCATGTGAGATGGGTCTCCTGAATACAGCACACTGATGGGTCTTGATTCTTTATCCAATTTACCAGTCTGGGCATTTTAATTGGAGCATTTAGCCCATTTACATTTAAGTTTAGTATTGTTATGTGTGAATTTGATCCTGTCATTATGATGTTAGCTGGTTATTTTGCTCATTAGTTGATGCAGTTTCATCCTAGCCTTGATGGTCTTTGCAATTTGACATGTTTTTGCAGTGGCTGGTACTGGATATTCCTTTCCATGTTTAGTGCTTCCCTCAGGAGCTCTTTTAAGGCTGGCCTGGTGGTGACAAAATCTCTCAGCATTTGCTTGTCTCTAAAGTATTTTATTTCTCCTTCACTTATGAAGTTTAGTTTGGCTGGATATGAAATTCTGGGTTGAAAATTCTTTTCTTTTAGAATGTTGAATATTGGCCCCCACTCTCTTCTGGCTTCTAGAGTTTCTGCCGAGAGATGAGCTGTTAGTCTGATGGGCTTCCCTTTGTGGGTAACCCAACCTTTCTCTCTGGCTGCCCTTAACATTTTTTCCTTCATTTCAACCTTGGTTAATCTGACAATTATGTGTCTTCAGGTTGCTCTTCTCGAGGATTATCTTTATGGTGTTCTCTGTATTTCCTGAATTTGAATGTTGGCCTGCCTTGCTAGGTTGGGGAAGTTCTCCTGGATAATATCCTGAAAAGTGTTTTCTAACTTGGTTCCATTCTCCCCATCACTTTCTGGTACACCAATCAAATGTATATTTGGTCTTTTCACATAGTTCCATATTTCTTGGAGGCTTTGTTCATTTCTTTTCACTCTTTCATCTCTAATCTAGTCTTCTCACTTTATTTCATTAATTTGATCTTCAATCACTGATATCCTTACTTCCACGTGATCGAATCAGCTATTGAAGTTTCTGCATGCATCACGAAGTTTTCATGCCATGGTTTTCAGCTCCATCAGGTCATTTAAGGTCTTCTCTACACTGTTTATTCTACTTAGCCATTCATCTAACCTTTTTTTCAAGGTTTCTAGCTTTCTTGCAATGGGTTAGAACATGCTCCTTTACCTTGGAGAAGTTCATTATTACCAACTTTTTGAAACCTACTTATGTCAACTTGTCAAACTCATTCTCCATCCAGTTTTGTTCCCTTACTGACGAGGAGCTGTGATCCTTTGAAGGAGAAGAGGTGCTTTGTTTTTGGAATTTTCAGCTTTTCTGCCCTGGTTTCTCCCCATCTTTGTGGTTTTATCTACCTTTGGTCTTTGATGTTGGTGACCTACAGATGGGGTTTTGGTGTGGATGTCCTTTTTGTTGATGTTGATGCTATTCCTTTCTGTTTGTTAGTTTTTCTTCTAACAGTCAGACCCCTCAGGTGCAGATCTGTTAGGGTTTGCTGGAGGTCCACTCCAGATGCTCTTTGCCTGGGTATCACCAGCAGAGGCTGCAGAACAGCAAATATTGCTGCCTGATCCTTCCTCTGGAAGCTATCCCTGAGGGGCACCCGCCTGTTTGAGATGTCTGTCAGCCTCTACTGGGAGAAGTTTCCCAGTCAGGCTACACAGGGGTCAGGGACCCACTTGAGGAGGCAGTCTGTATGTTCTCAGAGCTCAAATGCCATGTTGAGAGAACCACTGCTCTCTTCAGAGCTGTCAGGCAGGGACGGTTAAGTCTGCAGAAGCTGTCTGCTGCCTTTTGTTCTACTATGCCCTGCCCCCAGAAGTGAAATCTATAGAGGCAGTAGGCCTTGCTGAGATGCGATGGGCTCCACCCAGTTCTTGCTTCCCACCCTCTTTGTTTACACTGTGAGTTACACAAGCCTCAGCAATGGTGGACACCCCTCCCCCCACCAGGCTGCAGCCTCACAGGCCAATCTCAGACTGCTGCACTAGCAGTGAGCAAGGATCAGGCTCTGTGGGCATGGGACCTACCAAGCCAGGCACAGGAGGTTATCTCCAGGTCTGATGGTTGCTTAGACTGTGGGAATAGTGCAGTATTTGGTTAGGAGTGTCCTGTTTCTCCAGGTGCAGTCTGTCACAGCTTCCCTTGGCTAGAAAAGGAAAATCCCCCAACCCTTTGCACTTCCCAGGTGAGGTGACCCCCTAACCCTGCTTCAGCTCACCCTCCATGGGCTACACCCTCTGTCCAACCAGTCCTAATGAGATGAACCAGGTACCTCAGTTGGAAATGTAGAAATCACCCACCTCTGCATCAATCTCGCTGGGAGCTGCATACCAGAGCAGTTCCTATTTGGCTATCTTGGAAGCAATCCCCCATTTTATTGTTTTAATGCTTTTCTTTTAGCATTCAGAAGCTATAAGGATTCTAAAGGCCTTAAACTTACTTATTCTTTAATATCTTGCTAGAAAACTAGAAGAAATGAAAAATTTAAAAACAGGAGGGGAGGCAAGGGCAAGGTAGTGTGTCCAGAATTGGTGGGTTCTTGGTCTTGCTGACTTCAAGAATGAAGCCATGGACCCTCACCGTGAGTGTTACAGTTCTTAAAGACGGTGTGTCCAGAGTTTCTTCCTTCTGGTGGGTTTGTGGTCTCACTGACTTCAGGAGTGAAGCTGCAGACCTTCACAGTGAGTGTTACAGCCCTTAAAGGTGGCACGGACCCAAAGAGTGAGCAGCAGCAAGATTTATTGCAAAGAGTGAAAGAATAAAGTTTCCACAGCATGGAAGGGAACCCGAGTGGGTTGCCACTGCTTGTTCAGGCAGCTTGCTTTTATTCCCTTATCTGACCCCACCCACATCCTGCTGATTGGTCCATTTTACAGAGAGCTGATTGGTCCGTTTTACAGAGAGCTGATTGGTCCATTTTGACAGGGAGCTGATTGATGCATTTACAATCCCTAAGCTAGAAACAGAGTGCTGATTGGTGCATTTCAAACCTTGAGCTAGACACAAAGTGTTGATTGGTGCATTTACAATACTCCAGCTAAACATAAAATTTCTCCAAGTCCCCACCAGATTAGCTAGACACAGAGTGCTGATTGATGCATCCATGAACCCCAAGCTAGACACACAGTGCTGATTGGCAGATGTACAATGCTCCAGCTAGACATAAAAGTTCTCCAAGTCCCTACCCAACTCAGGAGCCCAGCTGGCTTCACCTAGTGGATCCTGAGCCAGGGCCATGGGTGGAGCTGCCTGCCAGTCCTGCACTGTGCCCCTGCATTCCTCAGCCCTTGGGTGGTCAATGGGACTGGGCACTGTGGAGCAGGGGGTGGCGCCCATCAGGGAGGTTCAGGCTGCATGGGAGCCCATGGGGGTGGGGTCTGGCATGGCAGGCTGCAGGTCCCAAGACCTGCCCTACGGGGAGGCTGCTGAAGCCCAGCGAGAATTTGAGTGCTGCATGGGTGGGCCAGCAATGCTGGGGGACATGGCACACCCTCCGCAGCTGCTGGCCTGGGTGCTAAGCCCCTCACTGCCCGGGGCTGGCAGTTCTGGCTGGCCACTCTGAGTGCAGGGCCTGCCGAGCCTGTGCCCACCCAGAACTCGCACTGGCCCACGAGGGCCACGTGCAGCCTCAGTTCCCACCTGCGCCTCTCCCTCCACACCTCCCTGCAGGCAGAGGGAGCTGGCTCCAGCCTCGGCCAACCCAGAGAGGGGCTCCCACAGTGCAGCGGTGGGCTGAAGGGCTCCTCAAGTATGGCCAGAGTGGGCACTGAGGCCGAGGAGGCACCGAGAGTGAGCAAGGGCTGCCAGCATGCTGTCACCTCTCACTCCCTCCTCTAAACAGGACACCCCAACTGCTGTTGGGAATTTGGCTGATGACCGCTCTAGCTACTTCCTGCTGGATAGGGGCAATGAAGGGGCCCTGCAGTTGTAGTGTCCTCCAGAGGGGAGATCTCTAGGCCAGTGAAACTGACAGTGGGTCGGTCCAAGGGTCTTTGGTAGAAGTCGTTAGTTGAACTCATTTGGGATTCCATTTGTAAGACCATCTGTAGCTTGATGGTCCTGATTCTAGAGGAAACAAATTTGACAAGAAGGTTACAAATACAGAACCCAAAGGTGAGTAACAGCAAGATGGCTGCCATGGGACCTAGAAAGGGGAGAAGCCATGTTGCCCAACTCCAGAGGTTGGTATAAGAGTTTGAAAGGCAGTGTCTGATTTCAGAAACCTTTTCCTGTAAATGCTGGGTAGCATCTCATACTATCCCTGACTGGTTAGTGTAAAAACAACACTCTTCCCCTAAGAAGGTGCTGAGTCCTCCTTTCTCAACAATAAGGAGGTCTAGGCCTCGGCAGTTTTGGAGAGTCACTGCTGCCAAATAGTCTATGTGGGATATAAAGTAAGGATAGATTTCATTATTTCTTGCCAACTGTCTGAGAAATCCTTTGACAGTGTGTGGTAGTAGGATAATGAAGTAGATAAACTGGCTGTTCTGGTTCCTGTAGCAGTAGCCATTCCTAACCCTATAAGTAGGGGTATTAGTTGTATGCCTCTGCACTGACAGACTTGAACTTTGAGGGGTACTGATAAGGTCTGATTTCCTGGGGCAATGTTAATGTTGGGACTTAGAAAGACTAAGGTGCAGGTGCCTGTCCAGTTAGCGGGTAGGCAGATATAGGTCAATGTTCCACATAAGAATATGCCTTGGCTGGGTAGACATTTAGAAATTTACCCTGGCTTTTAAAGGAATAGGGTACACTATTTTTTCTTTACTACTTCTATCTCTCTCTTTGACTTCTCCTTTGTCTCTCTCTTTCTCTCTTTCTGACTCCCTCTTTGTCTGTCTCTTCCTCTCTTTGTCTTTTTTCTTTGACTTTTTATCTCTTTCTCTTTCTTTCTCTCTTTGTCTCTCTCTTTCTGACTGCCTCTGCCAGCCGCTTGTGCTGCTGTTCTCCCCTCTCCTTCCCCTTTCTGATGGCTTTGGCAGTGTAAGACTGCCACCTCCTTGGGTTTTTGCACTGTGTGCAATAACTCTATAATTTCCTTGTGGTATTTAATGGGGGTTCCCCCAGAGGTTAGGAACTCCCTTTCTTTCCATATTGCAGTATGGGCATGTAGGATTAGATAAGCATGCTTGCTATCTGTATACACATTTATTCTTTTTCCCTTTCCCAGTTCTAAGGCTCTGGTAAGTGCCACTAGTTCTGCTAACTGGGCACTTGTCTCTGGGGGAAGAGGTTTACTTTCAAGTACGGTTACATCACTAACTATGGCATAACCTGCCCTTCATATCCCATTCTCCACAAATGAACTTTCATCAGTATATAGGTTAAGGTCAGGATTAGCTAAGGGGACTTCTAAGAGATCATCTCGGGCGGCATAAGTCTGGACTATAATTTGTTGGCAGTCATGCTCGATTGGTTCCCCATCCTCTGGGAGAAAAGTGGCAGGGTTGAGGGCCACACACATGTGTATTTGAAGCACTGGTCCCTCAAGGAGTAGCACCTGGTATCTAAGTAGGCAGTTGTCTGATAGCCATAAACTTCCTTTGGCACCTAGTATGCCATTTACATCATGAGTAGTCCAGAGAGTGAGATCCTTTCCTTGTATTATTTTGATAGCCTCTGACACTAAGATGGCCACTGCCACAACTACCCATAAACAGTGAGGCCAGCCTTTTGCTACTACATCAATTTCCTTACTTAGGTATGCCACTGGTTGTGGGGTTGTCCCACAAATCTGAGTAAGGACTCCAAGAGCTATCCCTGCTCTTTCCATGATGTATGAAGAGAAGTTTTGTCCCGTCAGAAGGCTTAAAGCTGGAGCTTGTACTAGGGCCTGCTTTAAGGTTTTGAAGGCTACTTCTGCCTCTGGTTCTCATTCTACTAGATGAGTATTTGCCCTCTGGGTTTCCTTGATTAGGGTATAGAGGTGCCTGGCTATCTCGCTGTATCCAGAGATCCATCATTAGCAAAAGCCAGTAATTCGAAGGAACCCCTGCAACTGTTTTAATGTCTTAGGGTGAGGATAAGCAAGTATAGGCAGTATTCATTCCTTCCTGAGGGCCCTGGTCCCTCTGGCTAAGATTAGGTCTAGATATCTGACCTGCTGTAGGCAAAGCTGGGCCTTCGACCAAGACACCTTGTACCCTTGATTAGCTAGAAAGTTCAAGAGATCTAGAGTAGCCTGCTGGCATGAGGCTTCCAAACTGGTAGCCAAAAGTAAATCAACCACATATTGAAGGACCAGAGTGCCTGGACTTGAGAAGTGGCCTAGATCTTGGGCCAGTGCCTGACCAAACAGATGAGGGCTATCCCTAAACCCCTGGGGAAAGACCATCCACGTAAGTTGAGACATGTGATCTGTGGGATCCTCAAGGAAAAGAGAAACTGGGAGTCAGAGTGCAGAGGAATACAGAAGAAGGCATCCTTGAGGTCCAGAAGAGTGAACCATTCTGCTTCCTCTGGTATTTGAGAAAGCAGGGTATAGGGGTTGGGTACAACTGGATATAGAGGAATTACTGCCTCATTGATGAGTCTAAGATCTTGCACTAGTCTCCACTGACCATTCAGTTTTTGTACTCCCAGAATTGGGGTGTTGCAGGGACTGCTACATTTCCTTGCTAAGCCTTGGATCTCATGCTGGGGCCGTGGGCGGAGCTGCCTGCCAGTCCTGTGCCACATGCCTGCATTCCTCAGCCCTTGGGTGGTCGATGGGACTGGGAACCATGGAGCAGGGGGCAGTGCCTGGTGGGGAGGCTCAGGCCATGCAAGAGCCCACCATGGGGGGTGACTTGGGCATGGCGGGCTGCAGGTCCCAAGCCCTGCCCCATGGGGAGGCAGCTAAGGCTCAGTGAGAATTCAAGCATGGTACGGGCAGGCTGTCAGTGCTGGGGGCCAGGCACATCCTCCGCAGCTGCTGGCCCAGGTGCTAAGCCCCTCACTGCCCGGGGCCAGTGGCTCTTGCCAGCCGCTCCAAGTGTGGGGCCCACCAAGCCCGCACCCACCCAGAACTCACACTGGCCCATGAGGGCCATGCGCAGCCTTGGTTCCTGCCTGCGCCTCTCCCTCCACACCTCCCCACAAGCAGAGGGAGCTGGCTGTAGCCTTGGCCAGCCCAGAGAGGGATTCCCACAGTGCAGCAGTGCGCTGAAGGGCTCCTCAAGCATGGCCCCAGTGGGCGCTGAGGCTGAGGAGGTGCTGAGAGTGAGCGAGGGCTGCCAGCATGCTGTCACCTCTCAATAATCTCCAAAGTTGTCAGAAACCTGCATTCGAGAGCACCTGAAAGTTCTATAGCTGATTAAAAATCGCCTTTTGAAGAGGATAAAAACAGGACAACTGTCCATGGATGACAAAACATCTTAGGGTAGCCTCTATTAAAGCTACAATTGACTAGAAATTTTGATTACTCCTGTGGCATACAACAATTTTGAATAACAATTACAGTTTTTAATAACATATACTAAGTCATCAGAATTATAGGAGTTTAAGAAAGTTTTGGAACACATATCAATAACATATTTATACAAATACTGCCCAAAGAAAACCAAGCACCATTTCATATTTGACAATGCTTCCTGTATAATTTTTATACCAAATAAGCCAATATGTCTCTTCTGAACTTTAGGGGACCTAGTTTTTAAAAGATTAATTAGGTCTGAAAAAGACATAATTTATCATTTAATTTTAGAAAGTTTTTCAAATATCAAAGGTTTAAAACACTTGATATTAAAAAATAAAGTCCCAGATCACCGTAAATTATTGGTAAATTATTCATTTAGTCAAAATGATGACTTAAAAATTTTAAGGAGGCAAAATCTTTACTAATAGAGGAAAGACTTAGCTTTCCAAACAATCTTTCTTTCTCTTGTTTTTCCTATAGTTTATTCAAAAGGCAAACAAAACTGTTTTATAATAAAACATAAAAATCTTGTTCAAGAGAGAAAGGCAAATTTTACTGTTACATTACTGCATTATTATTATTATTATTATTTTTCTTTTTGAGACAAAGTATCTCTCTGTTGCCCAGGCTGGGGTCTGGTGGCACAATCGGGGCTCACTGCAACCTTCACCTCCTGGGTTCAAACTGTTCTCATACATCGGCTTCCCAAATAGCTGGGATTATGACATGTACCACCACACCTGGCTAATTTTTGTATTTTTAGTAAAGATGAGCTTTCACCATGTTGTCAAGGCTGGTCTCAAACTCCTGGCCTCAAGTGATCAGCCCGCTTTGGCCTCCCAATGTGTTGGGATTACAGGCATGAGCTTTCGTGCCTGTCCACATTAGTGCATTATTGGTGTCAAACCCAATTCTTAATAAAACCTTACAGACAAAGCTATTCAATTTTAATGTCTGACCATAAGATTCTCATAAATCTTTTTTTATAACCTTTTACATTTTTTGTTAAGAAGCAGATCAGTGGTGTAAGAAAAACCTATTTTGCTTTTATTCCAATGTTCAGTTTATGGAAAAACTGAATAATACTCCTTTATTCAGTTTTTAGCCAATATGTTTACATATGGAATTTCTTTTACAAGGTTAATTTTTCTAAACCTTCTACAACTTGCTCAAACCTTCAGCTTTATTATATCTAACTTAAAACAATCTGTTAACCCTTTAATATAGGTTAAAAAAATCCACATTCCCATGACTTCTTATAATCTTTTACCAAAAATACATTTTACTTTCCTTGCACATGTTGCATGTAAAACTGTTTTTATTTCCAATAGATTGCTAAAGCCATGTGAACTAAAAAATATTAAAGTTTTTATTTTTCTGAGAAAATATTTGATTTAAGCTCTTATTATTTTTAAACCAATTAATCAAAACTCTTTCATATCACACACACATCACACATAAATACACAGACAGAAGAAGACCCAGTAGTTTTAAGATCTTCCATTTGCTAGTTCTTTAACCAGATTATTGACTTCAGGGTGCAGCCTTTGGAGGAACAGGGCCAGGAAAGGATGCAGTTTCTATGGCCTTATAAGCAGGCACAACTGGAAGGTAAAACATATCTCCCAAAATTAAGGATCCCATTTTTTATACCATAACTTAGATCCCAAAACAGAGAAACTCTGCAGAACAATACAGTGCAATGATTTTATTGCAAAGGAAACAAAATCCAATCAGCCCATTCTGTGATTAGCCCATCCTGCATGGGAGTCTTTTCTCGCAGTGGGGGTTTGGGGGTTGGGGACATCTTCATACCTTCCAGGTTGCCAGAGCATGCTTCTCTGACCCAAACATGCAAAAAGCTGAGGATCTCCAAAACTATTTTTTCTACCTAGTTATTACACATCAAAGCTCTTTCATAATGCAATGTGGTTTCAGATACCCCCAAGAGTAAAAACCATCATATAATGCAATAGGACAGAATAGCAAGTGAAAGGGGTCTGATGGTACTCACTGCTTGGCAATAGGCGACAGTCTCACCGCTCAGCAATAGGCGATGGTCTCACTACTTGGCGATGGTCTCACCACTTGGCGATGGTCTCACCACTTGGCGATGGTCTCACCACTTGGCGATAGTCTCACCACTTGGCGATAGGTGATAGTCTCTTCATGGTCGCCAAAATGTGTCCAGAATTGGTGGGTTCTTGGTCTCGCTGACTTCAAGAATGAAGCCACAAACCCTCACAGTCAGTGTTACAGTTCTTAAAGATGGTGTGTCCAGACTTTGTTCCTTCAGATGTTCAGATATGTCTGGAGTTTCTTCCTTCTGGTGGGTTTGTGGTCTCACTGGCTTCAGGAGTGAAGCTGCAGACCTTCGAGGTGAGTGTTACAGCTCTTAAAGGCAGCGTGTCTGGAGTTGTTCATTCATCCCTTCCGGAGTTGTTCATCCCTCCCAGTGGGTTCATGGTCTCACTGGCTTCAGGAGTGAAGCTGCAGACCTTCACAGTGTTACAGCTCATAATGGCAACATGGACCCAAAGAGTGAGCAGCAGCAAGATTTATCACGAAGAGCAAAAGAACAAAGCTTCCATAGCGTGCAAGGGGACCCCAGCACGGTGCTGCTTCTGGCTTGGGCAGCCTGCTTTTTTTCCCTTATCTGACCCCACCCACATCCTACTGATTGGTCCATTTTACAGAGAGCTGATTGGTCCATTTTACAGAGCGCTGATTGGTCCATTTTGACAGGGTGCTGATTGGTGCATTTACTATCCATGAGCAAGAAACAGAGTGCTGATGGTGCATTTACAAACCTTGAGCTAGACACAAAGTGCTGATTGGTGCATTTACAATCCTCTAGCTAGACATAAAAGTTCTCCAAGTCCCCACTAGATTAGCTGGATACAGAGTGCTGATTGGTGCATCCACGAACCCCGAGCTAGACACAGAGTGCTGATTGGTGCATTTACAATCCTCTAGCTAGAAATAAAAGTTCTCCAAGTCCCCACCAGATTAGCTAGCTACAGAGTGCTGTTTGGTGCATCCACAAACCCCGAGCTAGACACAGAGTGCTGATTGGCACATATACAATCCTCCAGCTAGACATAAAAGTTTTCCAAGTCCCCACCCGACTCAGGAGCCCAGCTGGCTTCACCTAGCGGATCCCACTGCCAGGGCTGCAGGCAGAGCTGCCTGCCAGTCCAGCACCATGCGCCCACACTCCTCAGCCCTTGGGTGGTTGATGGAACTGGGCGCCACAGAGCAGGGGGCGGCACCCATCATGGAGGCTCGGGCCACACGGGAGCCCACAGCAGGGGTGGGGGCGCTCAGGCATGGCCAGCTGCAGGTCCTGAGCCCTGCCCTGTGTGGAGGTGGCTGAGGCCCAGTGAGAATTCAAGCGTGGCACGGGCGGGCCAGCAGTGCTGGGGGACCTGGAGCACCCTCTGCAACTGCTGGCCTGGGTGCTAAGCTCCTCACTGCCCAGGGCCCACGGCACTGGCCGGCTGCTTAACGTGCAGGGCCCACCAAGCCTGCGCCCACCTGAAACTTGCACTGGCCCGCGAGGGCCACGTGCAGCCTGGGTTCTGCCTGCGCCTCTCCCTCCACACCTCCCCTTAAGCAGAGGGAGCTGGCTCCGGCCTCGGCCAGCCCAGAGAGGGGATCCCACAGTGCAGCAGTGGGCTGAAGGGCTCCTCAAGTGAGGCCAGAGTGGACACTGAGTCTGAGGAGGTGCCGAGAGTGAGCGAGGGCTGCTAGCAGGTTGTCACCTCTCAGTAGGAGAGGGGAGAGGAGGGCAAAGTAGGAGGGGGAGGAGAGGGGAGGGGAGGGGAGATTATCTTTACCCATCTTTTGGCTCTGGCTAGTCTTCCCTGTACAGTAAAATTCTTGAAAGAGTTCTGTGTACTCACTATATTCAATCTTTTCTTTCCCTTCTCTCTACTTCTCTCTAACCAAGTATCTCCTCTGTTATACCATGAATACTTCTCTTGTTAAAGCCACCAAAGACCTCCACATGAACAATTCTGAGACCCCCATTTTAGCTGACCTATTGGTAGCAGTTGATACTGTTGGTCAGTCTTTCTGCTTTAAAACAAATTCTTCACTTGGTTTCTGGGCCATTGCATTCTCTTGGTTTCCCTTTTTCCTCTCTGGATATTTTCCCTAAGTCTTCTTAGCTACCTTATCATTATTTCCCCAATCTTCAGATTTGGAGTATCGACAACTAAGTTTTTCCACATTTTTGCTTTTCTATCTTCTGATTTCAAAGCAATAAATACCATCTATATGCTGATCACTACCAAATTGATGTCTCCATTAATGACCTCTCCTTTGAATACCAGTCTGGTATATCCAACTGTCTATTAGATATTTCTACTTGTATGCCTCTTAGACATCTCAAAGTTTACATACATAAAACTGAACTTTCACCAAAATTTGTTCATCCCACAATCTCCTCATTTCAATATCAGGCCAAACACCTTGGAGTCATCCTGAACATCTCACTTTCTCTTATGTCATACACAGTCCACTAGCAAATCTTGCTAGCTGTAATTTCAAGATGTATACAGAATCCAACTAATTCTCACAGCTTCCTCCACTGTCACCCTGGTTCATGCCACTGTGACATCTGCTTGGATTGCTGTAACAGCCTCCTGACTAGAATTCCTGCATATGCTCTTACCTGTCTTCAGTCTCTTGTCAAAACATCAGCCAGGTTGATTCCTCTGTTCAGAACCCTCAAATGACTTCCCATCTTGCTCAAAGTAAAATCTAAAGTCATCACAAAGACCTTATAGCCCTATGAAATCTGTTGCCTCTTTCTTACCTGGCTTCACCTCACCTACTATACTCACCCTTCCTTACACTGGCCCGCTTGCTACCATTCCTCAGAGACACCAGGCACACTCCTATCTCAAGGCCTTTGCCCTTGCTGGTGGTCACCCTTCCTAAATGTTCTTCCCACAGAAATTTGCACAGCTTTCTTCCTTGCTTCAGATCTTTACTCAAATGCCATCTCCTTAGTGAGGACTTCCTGACCACTCTATCAGAAACTTGCAGTCATACACACAATTTCTATCTCCCTCCCCTACTTCAGTTTTCTCCTTGGTGCTTTGTCACTATCTAATACACTGTATATTTTTATATTTCTCATATTTAAGGTCTGTCTCCCCCATTAGAATACTGAGTCAAGGGAGCTTTATCTACTTTGTTCACTGCTCTATCTCCAGCACTAAGAATAATAATGACACTCAGGAAATACTGTGGAAGGTAGATATGTTACAATTGGCAGTTAGTCACACACAAGCAGGGCAGAAGACCCTCCCCCCAACCCCCACCAGGAATGTCAGGTGACCATCAGGTAATGGTCAGACAGTTGGGTTAACTGTCTCTCTCAAATAATAATTGGTCACAGCCAGCACCAGAGAAAGCCAGTCTCCCAACAGCTAGAAACACCTGAAACTGATGGTCAGCAGCTTCCCAATAAGATTTCAGGATTTGGGCAAGTGGGCTCAAATATGCACATTAAGATGCAAAATGGTGGAGTTTAACTGTTACATGACCTTCTTCTCGGAACACTTGACTGGTAAGGGAAAAATGCCTGAAGTGAGCATGTGCAACATTTCAGTAAGCACACTGCACATGTGCCAGCAGACCACTGCTCAGGCAGACAGCGCACCCCAATGGAAGAATTGGGGGAGAAGGGATGCAACCCCCAGGAAGCATGCCAACATGTAAGATCCCAAGTCAAAGGTCAAACCATGCACTTGATCTTTCATGTCACTCGCTTAGCCCTCTTCCAAGTGTACTTTACTTCTTTTTCTTCCTGCTCTAAAGCTTTTTAATAAACTTTCATTCCTGCTCTAAAAATTGCCTCAGTCTCTCACTCTGCCTTATTCCCCTCAGTCAAATTCTTTATTCTGAGGAAGCAAGAACTGAGGTTGCTGCAGACCTATACAGATACACCACTGCTAACAGATGGAAGGAGGGAAGAAGGGAAGGAAGGAAGGATTGCAAGAATGGTTACAACATTAGTTTCCCCTCTCAATGTAAAAACAGCACTTAGCTAGCTTATGATACTTAAGTTGCATGTGGCATGAGCCTACCCCGTTGCTTCCTGAGTAGATCTAGAGAAATAGAAACCATCAGCCTCTAAAGAAAAAGTGGCATCCTCCTAACTAAATGTACTTTTTAAATGCCCATATGAACCAATTAAAATATGAAGTGATTTCAACTTCCAAAGCTTTTTTCTTAGACAACAAGCTAGGAACAGAGGCCAATGCCCAAGCTGCCTGCAACTTCACACCATGTTAAGTGCAATGCTGGCTCTAGATAAATGTTAAATTGCCGCTATATGCCTTTTACTTCCTAAAACTAGCTTTTGATTTACCTTATTGTGGGTTTTGAGCATCTGGAATTTTCCCAAGTGAACTAAAATCCTGCCAACGGTAAAACTACTGCTCATTACCTGCATTAATTTCATCTCTTTCTCTACATTCAATAACCCCATCTGTTGCAATTCCAGCTGTGAGAAGGGAAAGGAGCAAGAGACTGAGCAGACCTAACACAGAGACTCTGTGGGGTAGCAATAACTCCTTCCCAGGAAAAAGGAAATTTATAATTCACAGTGGACATGACTAGATCCACCAAAAATAACTAGGCAAAATGGAATCTTAGGGTTAGTTGCTCAGATTTTTTAAGTTTTTATTTAATCATGTCAAAATATCCAGTATAATTTATGATAAATTCATTTTTATAAATATATTTGTTATATAATACCCTAAGCAGATCCTGCCTCGAAGTGCATATAACCTAAGTTTCAGTAGGAAGCTGCCACAACCATACACCGTATTTTTGAATTGGGCTTTGCAGAACTGAAAAAAAAAATGGCAGGCATAATATGCCATATGGTAGATGCTCAAGAAATGTTAGTTCCCTCTGCCCCTTTGAAGAAACAACCAAGTCTGGTGCAGCTTGTTTGTACTTTGTGACAAAGTTTTTCAGCAATTCCCTGCTTCAGAAGAGTCACATCTGGCCCACTACATTCCTGACCCCTGCCGTCTTCTAAGGAGCTTCCTGAGGCTCTGAAAAGCTGCTGAAACTGAGTGAAGCATGCATTTTCTCCTCTCTAGATTGATAAGCAGGATTGTAGTGATTTAGAATGACACTTCAACAGGCTCAATTAATATCTGATAGACAAGAATATGGTTGGTTTCAAAGTTGCCCCTACCCTAAAGGCAAATGCTGTGCATGTAAAGGAAGTGAGTGTTCTTGCAAACTTTGCTCCCTTTCCTAAAACAAAGCTTCTCTCTCTCTTTCTCTCTACCCCTCAGCACCAAGGAAGAATAAGCATTATACAAAGAAAAAATTAGCAATGAAAGGAAAGGAGGGAAGAGAGGAAAGTTACAAGCAAAGAGAATGACATGAACAAAGGCACAGATGGATGAAAATCCAAACATGTTGAAGAAACTATGAATTGCATTATTACTAGAGTATGAAATATATAAAACAGAGTAGCAGTGGTGAAAATTATGAGATGAGTGGGAGCAGATCGTGGCCCTGTGTGCTGAGATCAGGGATCTATTGCTGCAGATCTCTTGAAAGATTTTAAGCAGGAGGTGGGTGTGGTCTGATTTGTTTTTTAAACAAATCGCTTTGACAGCATTGTAAAAAATAGTTGTGAGAAGGATGAAATTGATCCAGTTGCTAAAGCATGCTAGAGATGATGAGAAACCAACTGGGATAAAGTGAGAGAGGTGCAGAGTTGGAGGCAAACTTGGTAAATATTTATGAGAAAAAAATACAAGGATCTGGTGAGCAATGATATAATGGGGAGAGGAAGAGGAGGGATCCAGGATTACCAATGAGCTCTCCTTGGATAACCAGACTAGTGGTCAAATTTCACACACAACGAGGGCAGGTTAGAGAGGGAACGAGAGGGATGTTATGAGTTCAGTCAGGAGAAGATAATTTTCAGATGCTTGTGTAGCAATGCCTTGTCTCTAAAAATAAATAAATAAAAATAAAAAGATACATATTTTTAAATAAGGAAATACCTAGTAGTACATAAATCAGAGGCTCAGGAGAACAACGTTAGAGAAAAAGATGCAAGTTATGAGCAAAAAAATATATGTTTACCAATTAAAGTTGTTTACTTGGTTATACTAGAAAACACAAAATAGCAGCAGTTTTAACAGAATAAAAATTTATTTCTCTAGATCCAAAGGTGGGGAGTAGGGGCTGTAATGACGGCTATAACCTGTCATCAGTGAGCCAGGCTCCCAGCTTTCTGCACCACCATCCTCAGTGCACAGCTTACATCCTCAAGGTTACCTGCTGTTCTGGTGTGGCTGCTCAAGCTCTTCCCACCGTGTTCATATTTCAGGAAGCTGCAAGAAGACAGGAAGGGCAAGAGAGGGCACTTTCTAGCACCTTTTAGGAGCCACCTCTGAAATCTCATACACCAGTTCTGCTTGCAACTCCTTAGCCAGATCGTCAACGTATGGCGCACCTAAGTATGACAGAGACCGGGAAATGTAATCTTATAGCTGAGTCCATTAACTCCTTGTACAAAATTGATATTCTGCTACTAAGAGGGGTGAGTGGATATTTGTTAAACAAAGAGTAATCTCTGTTACATCATGCAAATGACTAAGATGGAGGAAGAACTTGAAGCATAAAAATAAAGTGGGTCAAGACAGACCTAAGAGGAATGATTTAAGGGGCAGACAAAGGGAAGGCACTGAGAAGGGAAAATATTAAAGGGAGGGGAAGAACCCAGAGGAGGAAGTACCTTTTCCACAGTTTTCCAAATAGTGAGTCATTAAGCCTTCTGCAGTTGTAATCATATTACATTCTTGTGAATTAAGCTGATGCTTCTGTGTTATTTTTAAATTGATTATTCAGATTTCTAGCTATAATTTTTTATTATATACTTATTTATGCCTGATATCTGTGATCATGATATCTGTGGTCATTTGGCTTCTTCCAAATAGACACCTTTGGAAACTGCATTAGCTCCTTCAAGTCGTCAGAATATGCTGGAGTAGCAAGTTCCTAAACAGTATCTTCACTTTCAGATACTGAAATGATTTATGACTCATTCAAAAGCATTAGGTTAATGAGAACATTAAAAGTAACAATAGATGTCAAGTCAGAATGCAAAGCCAGAGCAGAAACAAAGTTATGCTGATATCCCTTAATAAAATAAACAGTTCTTCACTGAAGCTTGTCTTTTAAGCAAAATTCTGATATTGAAACCATATTTTTCTCATTCACTGGTACTTCCTATGAGGGAAAAAAATCAGCCCAAAGACATTTAAAACAGAACTGTACTCCAGAGCCGAGTGTCTCCTCCACTAATGGGAATGAGGAAATGAAACAGGAAAGAGGAAAAGATATCATTAGTCACAGTATACTGGCTTATACTCTCTAGATAGAAAAAAAGAAATTAACAAGCCTGTCAAGAAAAGGAAAACTGGGGCTAAATGTAGGCCAGAAAAGAGAAAAGAGACTCGCAATCATCATTACCTACCAAAAGGCAGCATGAGTGAATTTTCAAAGTATGGTATAGCATTCCTTAAATGGCCATATATCAATTATCGAGTGCTGTTAAGGAGTAGTGCCTTCCAGCTAATTCGGAGCCCTAGGTGTTAATAAGAACCTTACATATCTAAAGTATACTAAGTTGGCAAAGTATTTTAAATGCAATAGGACATTTTAAGTCACTTGAAGTTATTAGAAAGATGATATTACATAATCGCATTTTACAAATAGAAAAGCAGATTCAAAAAACCTATCCTTATCTGTCATATGAAAGGAGTGCTGTGGTCTGAATATTTTTGTCCCTTCCAAACTTATCTTGAAACTTAATCCCCCATGCAACAGTGTTAGGAGGTGGGATCTAATGGGAGGTGTTGAGGTCACGTGGCTCTACTCTCATGAATGGATTAACGCTGCTATAAAAAATGGGCTTGCAAAAGTGGGTTTGCTGTCTTCTGGTTCTTCCACAATGGCATCCAAGGTGCCATCTTGGAAGCAGAGAACCTGTTGGTATCTTGATGTTGGACTTCTCAGCCTCCATAATTGTGAGAAAATAAATTTCTGTTCTTTATTAATTACCCAATCTGTAATAGAATATCTTCTCTGTGGCAGCATAAATGGACCAAGACAAAGTGTAACTGAATGTTTCACTCTAAAAGTTCTATAAGACTATGAGAACTACACAAATATTGAGAGATAACGTTAGAACTTGAGGTTTGCAATTCCAAGACCTTGATTCCCTAAAAATTTCACAAGAGCACTCAGTATATATGGCTCAGGTGGACCGTCAGTATCCAAACCATTAGCAAAATACCATAAGCAATAATGTTACCACATATTAATGATTAGAGAATATGTTCATGTATCACAGGTCTCCAGAAAAATCATCATAAGGATCAATTGTGCTTAAAAGTATATACAGACATACTGTATATACAGACATACAGCTCTGATTAAGCCTGTCTCCAATAAAAGAGCACATTATTATTAATCTTTACATTCAGGTACTTGTTATATAATTAGGGATCTCAGAAAACTTATATCTAGAACATAGATCATCCTACGTTTTTCTTAAATTATAAGGCATATGACTGATTTTCATTTTAATTAACTTTCCTGGATAAAAGTTTACACATGGTTTCCTTCTTTTCTCAACTCCCCATTTTGACAGTCTTTCAGCATTTCATTATGACACAGTTACACAAAGAACCTCTCCAGATGGTTTATCAACACCACATTTTTCATATCAGAGGCAGATATAGAAATGTGGCAATCCATGGTAAGTACTAGTTTCCTATTGCTATTTTAACAAATTACTACAAACTTAATAGCTTAAAACAACTGCTATTTTACAGATTTAAAGGGCAGAAGTCTGAAATGGGTCTTAGTCATCTAAAATCAAGATGTTAACAGAACTGCATTTTTTTAAGCCTCCAAGGGAAAATCTATTTCCTTTCCTTTTCTAGCTTCATAGGCTTCCCGCAATCCTTGGCTCATGGCCCCTTTCTTTATCTTTAAATCCAGTGGAGTTTTTTTTGAATCTTTGAATCTCTCACTTATTCTAAGCATCACTCTCCTTCCTCTGTCTTTCACTTATAAAGAACTTTTTGATTACAGGGGCCCACCTAGATAATCCAGGATAATTTCCCCATCTCAAGATTCTGAACTTAATCACATCAGCAAAATTTCTTTTGCCTTGTAAAGTAATATATTCATGAGTCTAGAGATGGAGACATGCATGTCTTTGTTAATGTAACAAGCATTATTCTGCATATTACAATAACTAAGAAAAATTGGTAAGAGAATATGACTGGATCACCTACACTATTTAAAGAAGAAATCAAACTATTATGGGCAAGTTATATCATTATGTTTTTTATTAAGGACATTATTTCCTATTTACCCAGTCACTTCAAATAGTTAACCCTCTTCTAAAATGCATAACTTATAACATGGTGTTGTGTGGTCCTTAAAATGTGCAGACCTAACTCAGCAAACCAAAACTTGTTTTTCTTTTTTTTAATTATTATTATTATACTTTAAGTTTTAGGGTACATGCACACAACGTGCAGGTTTGTTACATATGTATACATGTGCCATGTTGGTGTGCTGCACCCATTAACTCGTCATTTAGCATTAGGTATATCTCCTAATGCTGTCCCTCCCCCCTCCCCCCACCCCACAACAGTCCCTGGTGTGTGATGTTCCCCTTCCTGTGTCCATGTGTTCTCATTGTTCAGTTCCCACCTATGAGTGAGAACATGCAGTGTTTGGTTTTTTGTCCTTGTGATAGGTTGTGGAGAATGATGGTTTCCAGCTTCATCCATGTCCCTATAAAGGACTTGAACTCATTATGTTTTATGGCTGCAGAGTATTCTGTGGTGTATATGTGCCACATTTTCTTAATCCAGTCTATCATTGATGGACATTTGGGTTGGTTCCAAGTCTTTGCTATTGTGAATAGTGCTGCAGTAAACATACATGTGCGTGTGTCTTGAGTTCATTTGCTTGAGTTCATTGTAGATTCTGGATATTAGCCTTTTGTCAGATGAGTAGGTTGCAAAAATTTTCTCCCATTTTGTAGGTTGCCTGTTCACTCTGATGGTATTTTCTTTTGCTGTGCAGAAGCTGTTTAGTTTAATTAGATCCCATTGCTCAATTTTGACTTTTGTTGCCATTGCTTTTGGTGTTTTAGACATGAAGTCCTTGCCCATGCCTATGTCCTGAATGGTAATGCCTAGGTTTTCTTCCAGGGTTTTTATGGTTTTAGGTCTAACATGTAAGTCCCTAATCCATCTTGAATTAATTTTTGTATAAGGTGCAAGGAAGGGATCCAGTTTCAGCTTTCTACATATGGCTAGCCAGTTTTCCCACCACCATTTATGAAATAGGGAATCCTTTCCCCATTGCTTGTTTTTCTCAGGTTTGTCAAAGATCAGATAGTTGTAGATATGTGGCATTATTTCTGAGGGCTCTGTTCTGTTCCATTGATCTATATCTCTGTTTTGGTACCAGTACCATGCTGTTTTGGTTACTGTAGCCTTGTAGTATAGTTTGAAGTCAGGCAGCGTGATGCCTCCAGCTTTGTTCTTTTGGTTTAGGATTGACTTGGCGATGTGGGCTGTTTTTTGGTTCCATCTGAACTTTAAGTAGTTTTTTCCAATTCTGTGAAGAAAGTCATTGGTAGCTTGATGGGGATGGCATTGAATCTTTAAATTACCTTGGGCAGTATGGCCATTTTCATGATATTGATTCTTCCTACCTATGAGCATGGAATGTTCTTCCATTTGTTTGTATCCTCTTTTATTTCATTGAGCAGTGGTTTGTAGTTCTCCTTGAAGAGGTCCTTCACATCCCTTGTAAGTTGGATTCCTAGGTATTTTATTCTCTTTGAAGCAATTGTGAATGGGAGTTCACTCATGATTTGGCTCTCTGTTTGTCTGTTATTGGTGTATAGGAATGCTTGTGATTTTTGCACATTGACTTTGTATCCTGAGACTTTGCTGAAGTTGCTTATCAGCTTAAGGAGATTTTGGGCTGAGACAATGGGGTTTTCTAGATATAAAATCATGTCATCTGCAAACAGGGACAATTTGACTTCCTCTTCTCCTAATTGAATACCCTTTATTTCCTTCTTCTGCCTGATTGCCCTGGCCAGAACTTCCAACACTATGTTGAATAGGAGTGGTGAGAGAGGGCATCCCTGTCTTGTGCCAGTTTTCAAAGGGAATGCTTCCAGTTTTTGTCCATTCAGTATGATATTGTCTGTGGGTTTGTCATAGATAGCTCTTATTATTTTGAGATATGTCCCATCAATACCTAATTTATTGAGAGTTTTTAGCATGAAGGATTGTTGAATTTTGTCAAAGGCCTTTTCTGCATCTATTGAGATAATCATGTGGTTTTTGTCTTTGGTTCTCTTTACATGCTGGATTACATTTATTGATTTTTGTATGTGGAACCAGGCTTGCATCCCAGGGATGAAGCCCACGTGATCATGGTGGATAAGCTTTTTGACGTGTTGCTGGATTTGGTTTGCCAGTATTTTATTGAGGATTTTTGCATCAATGTTCATCTAGGATATTGGTCTAAAATTCTCTTTTTTTGTTGTGTCTCTGCCAGGCTTTGGTATCAGGATGATGCTGGCCTCATAAAATGAGTTAGGGAGGATTCCCTCTTTTTCTATTGATTGGAATAGTTTCAGAAGGAATGGTACCAGCTCCTCCTTGTGCCTCTGGTAGAATTTGGCTGCGAATCCATCTGGTCCTGGACTTTTTTTGGTTGGTAAGCTGTTAATTATTGCCTCAATTTCAGAGCCTGTTATTGGTCTATTCAGAGATTCAACTTCTTCCTGGTTTAGTCTTGGGAGAGTGTATGTGTCAAGGAATTTATCCATTTCTTCTAGATTTTCTAGTTTATTTGCATAGAAGTGTTTATAGTATTCTCTGATGGTAGTTTGTATTTCTGTGGGATCAGTGGTGATATCCCCTTTATCATTTTTTACTGCGTCTATTTGATTCTTCTCTCTTTTTTTCTTTATTAGTCTTGCTAGTGATCTATCAATTTTGTTGATCTTTTTAAAAAACCAGCTCCTGGATTCATTGATTTTTTGAAGGGATTTTTGTGTCTCTATTTCCTTCAGTTCTGCTCTGATTTTAGTTATTTCTTGCCTTCTGTTAGCTTTTGAAAGTGTTTGCTCTTGCTTCTGTAGTTCTTTCAATTGTGATGTTAGAGTGTCAATTTTAGATCTTTCCTGCCTTCTCTTGTAGGCATTTAGTACTATAAATTTCCCTCTACACACTGCTTTGCATGTGTCCCAGAGATTCTGGTATGTTGTGTCTTTGTTCTCGTTGGTTTCAAAGAACATCTTTATTTCTGCCTTCATTTCGTTATGTACCCAGTAGTCATTCAGGAGCAGGTTGTTCAGTTTCCATGTAGTTGAGCGGTTTTGAGTGAGTTTCTTAATCCTGAGTTCTAGTTTGATTGCACTGTGGTCTGAGAGACAGTTTGTTATAATTTCTTTTCTTTTACATTTGCTGAGGAGAGCTTTACTTCCAACTATGTGGTCAGTTTTGGAATAGGTGTGGTGTGGTGCTGAAAAGAATATATATTCTGTTGATTTGGGGTGCAGAGTTCTGTAGATGTCTATTAGGTCTGCTTGGTGCAGAGCTGAGTTCAATTCTTGTATATCCTTGTTAACTCATAGACACATCCTTGTTATGTGATATCTTGTTAACTCATAGACACATCCTTGTTATGTGATATCTTGTTAACTCATAGACACATCCTGGATATCCTTATTAACTCGTAGATACATCTACTCATAGACATATCCTTGAGTTCAATTCCTGGATATCCTTGTTAATTCGTAGACACATCCTCATTGATGTGTCTAATGTTGACAGTGGGGTGTTAAAGTCTCCCATTATTATTGCGTGGGAGTCTAAGTCTCTTTGTAGGTCACTAAGGACTTGCTTTATGAATCTGGGTGCTCCTGTATTGGGTGCATATATATTTAGGATAGTTAGTTCTTCTTGTTGAATTGATCCCTTTACCATTATGTAATGGCCTGCTTTGTCTCTTTTGATCTTTGTTGGTTTAAAGTCTGTTTTATCTGAGACTAGGATTGCAACCCCTGCCTTGTTTTGTTTTCCATTTGATTGGTAGATCTTCCTCCATCCCTTTAATTTTGAGCCAATGTGTGTCTCTGCATGTGAGATGGGTCTCCTGAATACAGCACACTGATGGGTCTTGATTCTTTATCCAATTTACCAGTCTGGGCATTTTAATTGGAGCATTTAGCCCATTTACATTTAAGTTTAGTATTGTTATGTGTGAATTTGATCCTGTCATTATGATGTTAGCTGGTTATTTTGCTCATTAGTTGATGCAGTTTCTTCCTAGCCTTGATGGTCTTTGCAATTTGACATGTTTTTGCAGTGGCTGGTACTGGATATTCCTTTCCATGTTTAGTGCTTCCCTCAGGAGCTCTTTCAAGGCTGGCCTGGTGGTGACAAAATCTCTCAGCATTTGCTTGTCTGCGAAGTATTTTGTTTCTCCTTCACTTATGAAGCTTAGTTTGGCTGGATATGAAATTCTGGGTTGAAAATTCTTTTCTTTAAGAATGTTGAATATTGGCCCCCACTCTCTTCTGGCTTGTAGAGTTTCTGCCGAGAGATCAGCTGTTAGTCTGATGGGCTTCCCTTTGTGGGTAACCCAACCTTTCTCTCTGGCTGCCCTTAACATTTTTTCCTTCATTTCAACTTTAGTGAATCTGACAATTATATGTGTTGGAGTTGCTCTTCTCAAGGATTATCTTTGTGGCGTTCTCTGTATTTCCTGAAATTGAATATTGGCCTGCCTTGCTAGACTGGGGAAGTTCTCCTGGATAGTATCCTGCAGAGTGTTTTCCAACTTGATTCCATTCTCCCTGTCACTTTCAAGTACACCAATTAGACATATATTTGGTCTTTTCACATAGTCCCATATTTCTTGGAGGCTTTGTTCATTTCTTTTTATTCTTTTTTCTCTAAACTTCTCTTCACACTTCATTTCATTCATTTCATCTTCCATCGCTGATACCCTTTCTTCCAGTTCATTGCGTTAGTTACTGAGGCTTGTGCATTCATCACGTAGTTCTTGTGCCATGGTTTTCAGCTCCTTCAGGTCCTTTAAGGACTTCTCTGCATTGGTTATTCTAGTTATCCATTCATCTAATTTTTTTTCAAAGTTTTTAACTTCTTTGCCATTGGTTCGAACTTCCTCCTTTAACTTGGAGTAGTTTGATCTTCTGAAGCCTTCCTCTCTCAACTCGTCAAAGTCATTCTCCATCCAGCTTTGCTCCATTGCTGGTGAGGAGCTGCATTCCTTTGGAAGAGGAGAGGCACTCTGATTTTTAGAGTTTCCAGTTTTTCTGCTCTGTTTTTTCCCCCATCTTTGTGGTTTTAGCTACCTTTGGTCTTTGATGATGGTGACGTACAGATGGGTTTTTGGTGTGGATGTCTTTTTTGTTTGTTAGTTTTCCTTCTAACAGTCAGGACCCTCAGCTGCAGGTCTGTTGGAGTTTACTAGAGGTCCACTCCAGACCCTGTCTGCCTGGGTATCAGCAGTGGTGGCTGCAGAACAGTGGATATTGGTGAACTGCAAATGCTGCTGCCTGATTGTTCCTCTGGAAGTTTTCTCTCAGAGGAGTACCCGGCCGTGTGAGGTGTCAGTCCGCCCCTACTGGGGGATGCCTCTCAGTTAGGCTACTCGGGGGTCAGGGATCCACTTGAGGAGGCAGTCTGCCCATTCTCAGATCTCAAGCTGCATGCTGGGAGAACCACTACTCTCTTCAAAGCTGTCAGACAGGGACATTTAAGTCTGCAGAGGTTATTGCTATCTTTTGTTTGTCTGTGCCCTGCCCCCAGAGGTGGAACCTACAGAATCAGGCAGGCCTCCTTGAGCTGTGGTGGGCTCCACCCCGTTTGAGCTTCCGTTTTGTTTATCTACTCAAGCCTGAGCAATGGTGGGTGCCCCTCCCCCAGCCTTGCTGCCGCCTTGCAGTTAGATCTCAGAGCTGTGCTAGCAATGAGTGAGGCTCCCTGGGCATAGGACCCTCTAAGCCAGGTGCAGGATGTAATCTCCTGGTGTGCCGTTTGTTAAGCCCATTGGAAAAGCACAGTATTAGGGTGGGAGTGACCCAATTTTCCAGGTGCCGTCTGTCACCCCTTTCTTTGACTAGGAAAGGGAATTCCCTGACCCCTTGTGCTTCCCGGGTGAGACGATGGGATGCCTTGCCCTGCTTTAGCTCACACACGGTGCGCTGCACCCACTCTCCTGCACCCTGTTTCCGGCACTCCCCAGTGAGATGAACCTGGTACCTCAGTTGGAAATGCAGAAATCACCCATTTTCTGCATTGCTCATGCTGGGAGCTGTAGACTGGAGTTGTTCCTATTCAGCCATCTTGGCTCCACCCAAAACATGTTTTTCAAAAGTCAAAAGCATAGCTAAGAACACTGCTCAGATGTATAATCAAAGGTCTTATTTAGGACAGGAACTAAAGTCTTTAATTGTGACTGTGTGCATTGTCCACAGAATTGGTTAGTAACCTCTCCAGGAAAAAAAAAAAAATATATATATATATATATGTATATATATCAGGGTTATCAGAGAACAAAGATGGTCTACTTTTGCTTTCCACATTCAGGAAGGTAAAATAATTTCTTAAATTTCTTTAGCCTTAAATTTCTTCAGACATTTCTAATTTTTTGTGAAATGAACATTTGTTAGAAGGAGAGTGTGTGTTTGTGTGTGTGCATTGTGTGTGTGTGTGGTTAGTTTAAAAAATCTTCAGAGGAGAAGAAATAATTTACCCCATAACCTTTTAAAATGGGAAATAACTTTGACTTTCTTTATGTAGATTAATCTCTATGTGGCTGTCAGAGGATACTATTTAAGTAGAAGACAAGAAAAAAAGAGGTTAGAAACCCATTTCACTCTTTCTCAGAATAGCAATAGAAAGAGAGAAGAAAATACCAGGACAGTTCTCACCAGTCTCTTCTTCCTGATACAGGAGAAAATCTCAGTTTAAAGCAGAATGGATTTTAATCCTTTCTTAATTTCATTTGTGGCCAAGAAAATTTAACAAAGTCTTTAAAAATGTACACATGACATGGTCAATGAGAGAGATACAGACATAAAGACAACTCTTATTCTAAATGGCACAATCATAATTGTTATTTTAAACACCCAACTGTCTGTATTCTTAGAGTCAGAGACAAGGCATTGTGCATAGCTGTGGGTGGGACTCTGAGCTTCTAAAACACTTTCATTACCCACCACTGGTATGAACTATCAGCAAATTACCTAATCTTTCTCAACTTCATTTCCTTATCTGTAAAGCGTAGATAATGGTACCTGTCTCAAAGGGTTGTTTTTAAGTGCTTATTACAATGCCTGATACTTACTAAGAGCTCAATGAATGTTAGCCATTATTATTACCTAAAAGTCACTCCAGAATCGAGAAGAGACATATCAAAAATAAGCATCCATATGAGCCCCAAATGCAATCTTAGGATATGGAAGAAAATTAAAGAAATGCATATGAATTGGTGAGTAATTGGTCAAATTCTTTTTCAAGTCCTATTTTGACGCTGCAGAGGCTCCACTTTTCAATCTATTCTTCTCAATGAAAAATCTACTGAGAAAAATTTTTATCAGAGATTTTATTTCTTTGATGCCCTGAGTAGGAGGAATTGACAAAGCATAAAACAACTGAGAGCTGTCTGCTTCATTATTATTAATGAATTAGCCCTTAAACAACCCAGGATTACAAAACAACCACCACTAACTGGAGACTGGTTAATTACCAAAACCCACACAGAATTAGCTTCTTATTTACTTAAAATTGGGTATGGTTTCAGAATAAAATTAATATCCAAATGCAACAAGACTGTAGGAAAAAGGCCTGGCATATAGAGGGTGACAAACAACTATCATTACATGACAGTCAGGAAAAATGGAGGTGGAGAGAGAGGAAGGTAGGGGGAAGATAGGAGAGAGAGAGGAAAAAAGAGAGAAAAGGAGGGCTGACTCCTGTTCTCCAGAGACAGGGGATGGCCATAGCCAATCTTATTCTTTCTTGCTCATTCCAAACCTCACCTTTTCCATCCTCCCCACTTTCACACTCCCACTACACACACACACACACTCACACACTTCAGTCCAGAAACAGTCTTGTCTTAAATTCATGAGACTCATCTTGAACTGTATCCTGGATATGTAAATCACCTTTATACAAGCCATTCAAGTTTCTACCTTTGAACTTGAATTGCTCTGCCAAAACTAACTTATTCTGTAGCAAAGATCCAAATTCATCTCTCCAACAAGCAGCCCTGACTTAACAATGGCCCATTTATACAAATGGCTGTCATTACTCTCATCCTACCTTGTACTTTACTGGAACATAAAAACCGTCCAGAAAACACTTACATGCTCATAAAGAACCTGTTCATTTGGAAGAGAGGAGAGAAAGAAGTTATAAAAATGTACAGCTTGGCCAGGCACAGTGGCTCACGCCACCCATAATCCCAGCACTTTGGGAGGCCAAGGAGGGCAGATCATGAGGTCAGGAGATCGAGACCATCCTGGCTAGCAAGGTGAAAACCCATCTCTACTAAAAATACAAAAAAAAAAAAATTAACCGGGCATGGTGGTGGGCGCATGTAGTCCCAGCTACTCGGGAGGCTGAGGCAGGAGAATGGCATGAACCCAGGAGACGGAGCTTGCAGTGAGCCAAGATCACACCACTGTACTCCAGCCTGGGAATCCATCTCAAAAAAAAATTTAAAAAATAGAAAAAAATGTAGAGCTTTAGTGACTTTCATCCTGAGATCAGATTCCTAGGTGAGATTAACTGGCCTGAGCCAGCCTTCTTATGTCCAGCATTGTTACTAAAGCAGCCAATTTGCTTATATTCTTACCTTGTTCCTTTGTCTAAAATTCTATAAATAAGATATTTATCTTGGTTATCTGGGTTATCAAGCATTCTTAGCAATGCAAATGCTTCCCAAAAGGTTAATGGGCTTTCAATCGTGAACACATTTGTTTTGAATTAACTCAGTCAGATGGCTTTCCTCCTAACTTCTGGAAAGCATTTGAATTAAAAAGAGTTTTGATTCTGGAGAAAATATGAAGGCAATATAGAGGTATTGAGAACTTTGTTATTGATCTATCTATTCATTCATTCAGACATATTAAATGCTTCTAGGTGCCAGGTCCTGCTCCAGGCAGGAGCACTTAGTGGCTAAGGTGGTCATAGGAGTTGAGGGGTGGGGGTGTTTAATATGCCACAGTGGAGGCCTGAGCGCACAATGAGAGCACCAGAAGCTGTAATGAGAATTCCTGGGAGGTCAAAAATATATTAAATTAAGGCAACGGAAGGAAATAGAAGGTTAACAGTGACAAATTTTATCTACTTGAAAAGTTTGTGTCATATTTTCCTGCATCAAAGAAAGAGAAAAAAATACATTTTTCTTCCTTCCCTGAATAACCCACTGTTTCTAGGATACAAAACATAATAGAAATAGTTTTATAATTTACCCATCTTCTTGGTCTTATGATAAGAATTTATTCTGGGTGGAAAAGAGAAACTTACTATTGATTTTATACCCTTTTAAAAGTGTTTTAAATTTTATTTACTTCCATTTAAAACAACCCTACAGTTAAGTTATACTACTCCAAAACCATTACGATCATGAAGTCTTCCTGATACCTGTATTGGTAATGACCTCAGAAATTATTTAAGGAAGTGAAGCTGTATCTCAAATGCCAAAACACTCTAGAATCCCATTTATAAATTATTAGACTTATTATGTTGTTTTTATTACTGACTCATTCTCAGGTGTCACTTCTTGTGCTCTACCTCTGGCTCTTCTTGTGCACGTACCTCTAGCCACCTCCTGTCTAACTTGCTATTCTACTTCACTTAATCAAGACTGTGTGAACTGTGTGTGAAATAAGGGTGAAGAGAAGCGGGCGCAGTGGCTCATGTCTGTAATCTCAGCACTTTTGGAGGCCGAGGCATGCAGATCACTTGAGGCCAGGAGTTCAAGACCAGGTTAAGCAACATGGCAAAACCCTATCTCTATTAAAAAAAAAATTATAAAAAGTAAATAGGAAGCCTGAAAAAATCTGTAAAAAAAAAAGTTTATGAGTTTCGATGCATCAACTTTGTGACATTTATTTTAATGTTTAGAGGTTTTCATACATAACTTTTCTGCTTTGTTCTGGGTAACGGAGGATTTCAGGTAAATAACCTCCAATTAAAGAGAAATTGTGATATTGCAATTTGCCATAACATGATCAGAAGAAAAGCTCACAATGGAACAACAAATCCATTTAAGCAGCGATCAAGATACAGTTTTCTTCTTTTTTTTTTTTGAGACAGTCTTGCCTTGTCACCCAGGCTGGAGTGCAGTGGCACGATCTTGGCTCACTACAAGCTCCACCTCCCAGGTTCACGCCATTCTCCTGCCTCAGCCTCCAGAGTAGCTGGGACTACAGGCACCCACCATCACGCCTGGCTAATTTTTGTATTTTTAGTAGAGATGGGGTTCCACCGTGTTAGCCAGGATGGTCTCGATCTCATGACCTCGTGATCCATCTGCCTCAGCCTCCCAAAGTGCTAGGATTACAGGCGTGAACCATCATGCCCAGCAGTTTTCTTTTTAAAATAACTTCTTACCTGCATCTACCTTTGCTGTAGTCTCAGTCTCACATTCATGAATGACAATTGACCTATAGGAATAGGCATCCACGGTTAGATCAAAGGACAAAATACAGTCTTCCACTCATGGGTGGAAAAAAGCCAACACTTATGCCTGGTGTTATACTTGAGATATGCAGAGAAAAGTTTTATTTCCCTAAAATATGTTTCTTACCTAATAGCTAATTCTTTGAAAAAGCCCTGGCTTAAAGCCTCTTATTCTTGTTATTAGGCAAATATTCTTGGAATACTTCTGTTTTTCAAATTAAAAAGTACAATAGTCTCTTTAGGAGTCTCGTTAGCAATGCAAATGCATCCCAAAAGGTAATAAGCTTTCAGTCATAAACATAATCATTTTAGCTCAATCAGATAGCTTTCCTACTAACCTCTGGAAAGTCTTTGAATTAAAGGGATTTTTCATTCTACAGAATACACATTCTTCAAAAAATAATTGAACGCTTCCTCCTGTGTGAGAATTCTGTAAACTGTCTACCAAATCCTTCTCCCCTTCTTACATAGAAATAAAATTGTAGCAAACCATTGGCTGGCTAGGTAGACTGCATTTCCCACTGGCTAGATAGACTACCTCTCTTGTAGTTGAGTGTGGCTATGTGACATGGCGAACGGAATTGATATTCTCTTTCCTGGCCAATGTCTTAAGACAGCAGGAGTATATTCTGCACACTCTCTTCCCTCTTCTTTCAGAAAGCAAACAACACACAGTGGAGACCCACCACATATAAAACCCTACCCTAGGAAATGAAGAAAAGCAAAGTTGAAAATACTTGGGTTCCTGAATATCCTTGTGGAGCCAAGCTACCTAGCAAACCAGCTGCACTACAGTCTTACATGGAAATGAACTAAACATCTATCTCATTTGGGCTATTGTATTTTAAGATATCTTTGTTGAGGCGGTTTAGATTTATTACAGTGTACATAGAAGCTATGATATGCCCTTCTGGCAAGTGAAGAAAATTCCTGATTCTCAATACATTGATGTCCAAGTTTTAAGGAGGTGTGACTGCCTGGGTTATTTTTGTTTCAATTTCTAGTGGAAGTCTTTGATATTAAAGAAACTCCTCCACCTGTGCTCTGAGCCCAAACCACCTCTCAGAGGCAGCTGTACGGTTTATTCCTTTCTCTTCTGTTGCTTCAGCTTCTCCCTAACTCCTTCCTCTCAACATTTAAACATCCTAACACAATATTAAAACTAATCCTCTCTCAACTCCATGGCCTCCACCATCTGCAACTCTATCTATCTTTCTTCTTTCTTTCATTGCCAAACCTTTTCAAAATATTGTATAAACTCTCTTTGCTTCTCCCACTTTTACTCAAGCATATTATCTGACATCCAGTCCCATGAACATCTTGAGACTACATTGTTATTGTCTTGATTTTATGGCCATCCCCTCTCTTGAACACTTTACCTCACCATCTGTGACTCCCGCTGTCCTCATTTCCTCTGCTTCTCTACCTACTTCTTCACAGGCTCCTAGCAGATCTCTTTTCCTTTGACTGTCCTTAAATGCTAGGATAACTCAGCATTGTGTCCTGGGTCCTCTCCTCATTCATCACTTTATACTTGCCCATGCTTGATACTTTTTTCTCTTGTGATTCTCAAATAAGTAGCTCCAGCCCAGGCCTCTCTCCTCAACTTCTGGCCCTTAATGCAACTGTTGCCTGCCCCTCTCTCCATAAAAGTTTGCTCCCTTCTAATATTCTGTATATCCAAAATATCCACCCAGTTTCCTGACAACCAATTGAGAGGCAGGACTAGCTGGATTTCCTAGGCTGACTAAGAATTCCTAACCCTAGCTGGGGAAGGTGACCGCACCTACCTTTAAACACAGGGTTTGTAACTCAGCTCACACCCAACCAATCAGGTAGTAAAGAGGGCTCACTAAAATACAAATTAGGCTAAAGCAGGAGGTAAAGAAATAGTCAAATCATATATCGCCTGAGAGCACAGGGGCAGGGACAATTATTGGGATATAAACCCAAGCATTCAAGCAGGGAGCGGCAACCCCCTTTGGGTCCCCTCCCATTGTATGAGAGCTCTGTTTTCACTCTATTAAATCTTGCAAATGCACACTCTTCTGGTCCGTGTTTGTTATGGCTCGAGCTGAGCTTTTGCTCACCATCCACCACTGCTGTTCTCTGCCGTCCCAGACTCGCTGTTGACTTCCACCTCTCCAGATCCGGCAGGGTGTCCACTGTGCTCCTGATCCAGAGAGGCGCCCATTGCTGCTCCCGACTGGGCTAAAGGCTCGCCATTGTTCCTGCATGGCTAAGTGCCCAGGTTCATCCTAATTGAGCTGAACACTAGTTGCTGGGTTCCACAGTTCTCTTCTGTAACCCACAGCTTCTAATAGAGCTATAACACTCACCGCATGGCCCAAGGTTCCATTCCTTGGAATCCGTGAGGCCGAGAACCCCAGGTCAGAGAACAAAAAGCTTGCTGCCATTTGGGGAGTGGCCCGCCCCCATCTTGGGAGCGGTCCGCCATATCTTGGGAGCTCTAAGAACAAAGACCCACCCGTAATACAATGCACCAAGCACTGAATCTGCTAATTAATTTCTACTCTGCTTACTTATTTTCCTCTCCAAAAATACTCTCTTAGTTCAGCCAGTCCATTATAGGAATTAAGTCAAATTGCCCACGTTTAAAGCTAACTTTGTGATACTGGGCACATTTCTTAACCTCTCTATACCCCAGTTTCTTCATCTGTAATGTGGGGATAAGTATAGAATCTACCACATAATGTAAGTTTAAATGAGTTATCATACATATAAACACCTAGAGAAGTGCCTGTCACTTTTTAAGTGCTAGTTAAGCATTAGCCATCATCATCACTGGTGAGATTATTACAGTAACCTCTTAATTCATCTTTCTTAACAATTATTTCTCCCTCACCAACACTAACCTTAACATGAAATTTCTTCTTACCCTTCCAGTGCTTTCCTGTTGACTTAGTTTACGATGCTAATTCCTTAACATAACTTAAAAGATCTTTCATGATCTGACTCTCTGACCCTGCTCCCCACTTTAGCCTCTTTTTTTATTTTTGAGACAGAGTCTTGCTCTGTTGCCCAGGCTGGAGTGAAGTGGCACGATCTTGGCTCACTGCAACCTCTGCCTCCGGGTTCAAGTAACTCTCGTGCCTCAGCCTCCTAAGTAGCTGGGATTACAGGCATGTGTCACCACAACTGGCTAATTTTTGTACTTTTAGGAGGATTGTGGATTGTGTATCATCATGTTGACCAGGATGGTCTCCAACTCCTGGCCTCAAGTGATCCATCCACCTCGGCCTCCTAAAGTGCTTCTTACATTCTGTGCTCTCACCATTTTGGCCCCATTCTGGCCCCATTCAGGCTCCTGTAACACCCTGTACTTTCTAAGTTATAACATTTAACATTAAATGCTGCCCACTTATTTTCTCTCCATTCCTCATATGAGTTAACCACGAAATAAATGCATTTATAAGTTGTTTAATTAAGAAATGCCTTTCCAACAATGTAGTGCTTGCTCCTATTGCCTTTTGCATTTTAACAGAATTGATTCCCAACTATCGCCTCATTGGTCCTTTGATGTTGATGAGCCAAGCACAGTCTTTGCTCTCTGCATTTAGAAACTTCTATTTATGTTGTGATATTCTCTGAGAGTAACACTTGCATTTGAATGATGGATCTTATACTCCTGGTTCTTTCTGCAGCAGCTCAAACAAAAGATCACTTTCTATTTTACATTTAGAAACAATTCCAAGGATAGAGTGTGCTTGCATTAGCAAACTCTGAGATAACCATTATCCTAACCTGATTGGTCTGAGGACATTGTGTATGTATATGTGGCAGGAGGAAGAGATATTTGAGCTATAAACCCCAAGTCATTATTCCTCTCTCTGACCTCCAAAGTGTAGAGAAAACTCTGGGATCAAATTTCTAAGAGTTAGTGCCCTCCCCAGGCTTCCATCATCATCAAGATGACTGGGAAAGGATTTGGTCAGGCTGCTTAACAGCCACATTCTCCTTTCCTCTGCCACATTTCAGGCTAATCATTGTGCCTTTATAGATTCACTTGCCCTTTGGTACCTCTATATTTTACCTCAAAACCCTCCTCTTCTGCCACTGACTGCTCATAATGCTTTGAGTTTCAATTCCAATAATACAAACTTTCCATAATGTTCATTTGAAGTAATATTTGTATGCAGCTTTAGAGTTTGCAAATAATTTCTATATGTCTTACCTCATATAATATAAGATGCTACACAGTGTAGTGGTCAAGAGAGCATACTCTGGGGCCAGCCTCCCTGAGTTCATATTCCTTGCTCTGTCCTTTACTGGTTGTGTGACCTTGACCATGGAAGTGACTTTGGAACTGGGTAACTGGCAGAGATTGAAACACTTTAGGGGGCTCAGAAGAAGGCAGGAAGATGTGGGGAAGTTTAGAACTTCTTAGAGACTTGTTAAAAGGTTTTGGCCAAAATGCTGATAGTGATATGGACAATGAAGTCAAGACTGAGGTGGTCTCAGATGGAGATGAGGAACTTGTTGGGAACTGGAGCAAAGGGCACTCTTGCTATGCTTTAGCAAAGACACTGGTGACATTTTGCCCCTGCCCTAGAGCACTATGGAACTTTGAACTTGAGAGACATGATTAAGGGTATCTGGCAGAAGAAATTTGTAACCGGCAAAGCATTCAAGAGGTGACAGAGTATAAAAGTTTAGAAAATTTGTAGCCTGACCATTTGGTAAAAAGGAAACCCATTTTCTGAGGAGAAATTCAAGCCAGCTGGGGAAAATGTCTCCAGGGCATGTCAAAGACCTTCATGGCAGCCCCTTCCATCACAGGACTGGAGGTCTTGGAGGTAAAAAATGGTTTCATGGGCTGGACCCAGGGCCCCACTGCTATGTGCAGCCTTTAGGCTTGGGGCTTTGCATCCTAGCCAATGCAGCTCCAGCTATAGCTAAAAGGGGCCAATGTACAGCTTAGGTCATTGCTTCAGAGGGTACAAGCCCCAAGCCTTGGCTGTTTACATGTGGTGTTGGTCCTGTAGGTGCACAGAAGTCAAGAATTGAGGTTTGGTAACTTCTGCCTAGATTTCAGAGGATGTATGGAAGTGCCAGGCAGAAGTCTACTGAAGGGGCAGAGCCCTGATGAAGAACCTCTGCTAGGGTAGTACAAAGGGGAAATATGGGGTTGGAGCCCCCACACAGAGTCCCTACAAGGGGCACTGCCTAGTGGAGCTGTGAGAAGAGGGCCACAGTCCTCCAGACCCCAGAATGGTAGATCCACCAACAGCTTGCACCATGCACCTAGAAAAGCTGCAGGCACTCAACACCAGCCCATGAAGGCAGCCAAGGGGGGTTGTACCCTGCATAACCACAGGGATGGAGCTACCCAAGGCTATGGGAGGCCACCTCTTGCATCACTGTGACCTGGATGTGAGACATGGAGACAAAGAAGACCATTTTGGAGCTTTAAGATTTAATGACTGCCCTATTAGATTTTGGAATTGCATGGAACCTGTAGCCCCTTTGTGTTGGCCAATTTCTCCCATTTGGAATGGGAGCATTTATCCAATGCCTGTACCCTCATTGTATCTTGGAAGTAATAAATATGCTTTTGATTTTCAGGCTTATAGGCAGAAGGGACTTGCCTTGTCCCAGATGCGACTTTGGACTTGGAATTTTGAGTTAATGCCGGAATGAGTTAAGACTTTGAGAGATTGTTGGAAAAACATGATTGGTTTTGAAATGTATAAAGGACATGAGATTTGGGAGCGTCCTGGAGCAGAATAATATGGCTTGGATCTGTGTCCCCAACCCCCAAATCTCATCTCAAATTATAATCCCCACCATTGAGGGAAGGACCTGTAATTCCCACTTGTCAAGGGAGGGAGGTGATTGGGTCACAGAGGAGGTTTCCCCCATGCTCTTCTCATGAAAGTGAGTGACTTCTCATGAGATATGATGGTTTTATAAGTGTTTGGCAGTTCCTCCTTCACTCCTCTCTCTCCCTCCTGCCATAATGTAAGACATGCCTTGCTTCCCCTTCACCTTCAGCCATTATTGTAAGTTCCCTGAGGCCTCCCCAGCCATTTACCTAGTCTTTATAGCAGTGTGAAACAGACTAATATATTGATTGAATTGTAAATTCATTTCATATTAAAAAATAGCTAAGCCCTCCATTTTAGCTTATACCCTATAAGTAAGACAGCCTTGTCTTCATATCATAGCTTATGCTAGAATCCTAACACTTTAAAGACTCAATACCAGAAGCTAACTTCTTTCTTCCTTCCTTCTGCCTTCTCTCTTCCTTCTCCCTTCCTTTTCCCAATTGCTAACTAAATCTGAGTGACTCATCTGTCACTATGCTTCTCATATCTCCTCTTCTTTTTCATTCATGCCGCCATTGCATTAGTTGAGGTCATTATCAGCTCCTACCACCAAGAGATCTGTCTGTGTCTCCCATTTCCTTTTTCCAGTTCTACTTCTCACTGCCAAGAGAGTGGGTGATACAAAAAAGTATAAGACACTCTAAAATCTTGTAATGAAGTGGAGATGTCAAATAGACATTGTACATTCATGAGAAACAAATTACATAAGGGAATAAATACAAGCAAGGACTGCAATGGGAAATCAGAGAAAAAAGACATCACCTCCAGTGCAGGCAATCTGGGAATACTTCATAGAGGATGTGATTGATCAAAGCCTGGCTTTTATCCATTAATTTATTCACTCACAAATGTTCATCCAACCAATATTTACTGAGTGTCCACTTTGAGCAAAGCATTGTTCTGGCCATTAAGACAGACCAATGCTTTGTTCAACAGCAGTGAAAAAAAAAAGATGAGACTCCCAGTCCTTATGGAGCTCACAATTCTAGTAGAAGACAAACAACAAAAAATATGTAAGTGAAATATGTAGTATATTAGAAGATTATAAATGCCATAAATAAAAATAAATCAAAGAAGGGAATAGGAAATGAGGAGTGTCAAAAGCATGATTAAAGAAGTACTTACTGAGGGGCAATAGTTAATCAACTAAAGTACGGGTCAGCAAACTATGGCCCATAGGCCAAATCCAGCCCAAAACCTGCTCATATATGGCCAGTAAGTAAAAAGAGATTTTACATTTTTAATGGCTGAAAAAAATTAAAAGACAAATAATAATTCTTGACATGTAAAAATTATAAGAAATTCAAATTTTAGTGTTCATAAATAAAGTTTTATTGTAACCCAGCCATACTTATTAATTTATGTGTTGTCTATGGCTGCATTTGTGCCACAGCAACAGAGTTGAGAAATAGTGACAGAGACCTTATTACTGCAAACCAAAAAATATTTGCCATCTGCCCTTTTTATAGAAATGTGCTGACCTTGAGTTAAAGAAAGTGAGAGAGAGAGACAGAGAGAGATGTATGTGGTTTTCTGGGAATGGAGCATTCCAGGCAGATGGAGCAGTAATACCAAGAGCCTGAAATGAGAATATGCCTGGCATGTTCAAATCTCAGCAAGGAGCCTGGCATGGCTGGAGTGAAAGGAGTAAGGGAAGAATAATAGCACATGAGGCCAGAGGAGTGACAGAGGCCAAGATCAATATCAGCCTCACTGGCCACTTTAAAAACTCAGCTTGTATTCCAGGTAAAAATAGAAAACCACTGGAGAATTTTGAGCAGAGGAGTGACATGATCCAATTTCAGTTTCAAAAGGAACACTGTGGCTAATATGTCTGAACAGAGATTGCAGATATTGAGAATGGAAGAAGGAAGATGGGTTAGGAAGCCATTGAAATAATTCTCACGAAATGATGATTTCTTGAACCAGGAAAATAATAGTGCAAGTGGTGGGAATTTGTCTGCTTCTAGCTATATTTTAAGGTAAAGCTGACAAGATTTGATAAAAGAGAAAAAAAATCCAAGGATGCCTCCAAACTTTTTGGCGTGAATACATGGAGGATGGAATTGCTGTATCTGAAGATGGCGAAGAGTGTGGTTAGAGCAGGTTTTAGGAAAAGTTTGTTTCAATTGTATACACATTAATTTTGAGATGCCTCCTATAAATCTCAGTGAAGATGTCAACTAGGTGGTTAGAATATGAATCTTGGAATTCAGAAAAAATGGTCTAGATGGAAATAAAAGTTTGGAAGTTGTCAACGTAGAGATGATATTTAAAGCCATGAAACAGGATCAGCAAGAGTAAATAGAGAAGGAAAGAGCACAAGGGCTGATCCCTAAATGACTCAAACATTGAGAGGTCATAGAGAAGCAGAGGAATTGACAAAGGACACTAACAAGGAGCAAAAAAGAAGCTTAACACCAGGAAAATGCGGTGCCTTAAAGCCATGGGAAGGAAGTGCTTCTAGGAGGAAGGAGTGATAACCCATGTGGAAGGTCCCTGATAAGTCCAGAATGATGCATTGATTTATGCATTTCACAACAGGGAGGTCTTTAATGACTTTGTCTAGAATACTTTTTGTAGGGGAGAACAAATTAGTGTGGTATTAAGACAGAATAAGAGAGAATTGGGGAGAAAAACAAATATACCCAACTCTGCCAAGGTATTTTGCAAAAATGGGAGTGATTAGGGACAGAGTTTGGATAAAAAGGAAGGAGAGAAATATTCTACTTGGCACAAGTAGCCAGAGCCTCATTTTCAAATTCAAGATTCCTTTATTAATTACACAGATTGTCTTCTTTTAAATATTTTTCTAAAAATAGTTCATTTTCTCTCTTAACTTCTTTATACATTGGTTCCTTACCAGATCCCTTCAGAATAGTTCCCCAAATAAACAGTGACCACCAGAACTATATATATATGTGTACACACACACATATTTGTGTGAGTGTGCATGGATACATCTATACATATGTGCATGTATGTTCATATATAAAACATGTACTTATATGTGTATGGCATTTCACCTTTTTATGACCATTACTTTTGTCTCTGACATGAATTCTGAAGGAATCTCTCTGTCTCTCTCTATATATACATATATATGTTTATATATATTTACCTGTGTAAATATGTATGTGTATATATGTATGTATTCACATTTATGTATCACATGTATAAAACATACCTACATATATATACATGAGTGTATGTGTATGTTTGTGGAGAGAGAGAGAGAGATTTGATATTGAGAGAAAGGTCCCTTCAAGATCCATTTAAGATGTGAAGGTGATGCTCAAAAAAAAAGATCGATTGTTTCTCAAAATCAAAGAGTCCTTTGGCCAGTGACCTGATACTTATTGCCCACTTTGTATCCAGCAGTGTTCTAGGCCCTGGAAATTTAGAAATGAACAGTACAGACCTAGCCTCGTCCTATCCTCTGGGATGACCTACAGAATCCTCAAAGTAGTAGGGTGTTCCATCACTGAGTCAAGCTAGAGCTGTGTGTCTCAACCCTGGGAAAGATTCTGTCTCTTAGGAAATATTTAATCATTTCTGGGGATATTTTTATGGTCATGATTTGGCGGATGCTGCCAGATTTCAGAGATGCTGCTAAACATTCTATAATACATAGCTCAGCCCCACACAACAAAGAGATTTCTGGTCCAAAATGTCAATAGCATTGAGGATGGGAAACCCTGAGCAACAGGATATAAGGAGAGCCGTATTCTCTGAGCTTACTATTATGTAATACTACTTCACCATCTTTCTGCATTAATTCAAAAATGATATATTTTAAAGAGGACAATAAGCAGACTGGACAGTGGAAAATAAAACAGTATATATTGGAACAGGATGCTAGGGAACTATTACGAGTGTTTTGAATCCTGACCAAAAGACCTACTACTAACTAGTTGACAGTATTGGTAGATGACCAAGGAATGAACAGGAGAAATTTTCGAGGCTTACTTTATATGCTTCATAATTTTACAAAGCCTTGAGAGAAATTGTGTCTCTGAGATGGGCTGCTCTCTGCAAAGCAAGGATTTCTCCACAAGGAACAATATCAATTATCTATCAGAATATTGGATTCTGATGGTTCAACTCACTGTAGAGATTTGGATTTAGGTTAGAACAAATATAAGGCCTGCATGCAGCAGCATCAATCTGGACAGCGTAAATGAATGAAGTTACTCAGCCAGCTTCATGAGAAAACAATCAACCTATTCTGTTCCTAAACCAGGCAATTAGAGATATAGATGGCTAATGCAATTCTGTGTGTCAAAAAAAGGAACACAACTTTCCAGTTTCTAAGGTAGATAAAGTTATTCTCTACTCTTCTTCACTGCCCAAGTAGTGGCAGAAATGGAATGCCAGATAGCTTAAGCAAAAAGGGAAATTGATTCACATAAATAGTAAAACCTAGAACTTTAGAGGATAATCTCTGGATGAATCTAGGACCTCAAATAATTTTCTCAAGGAGGGCTTGGTCTCTTTCTAGCCATACTTGTTCTCAGTCTCTGCGGGGTTTCATTTTTTCCTGCTTTATCCACACTTTTTCCTGTGGTGAAGAAGATGGTGGCAAAAAAAAATCAGGCTATTTCTAGCCAAATTAATTTTATTCAACATAGTATAAAGTTTATGAATCTCAACTAACAAAGAGATCTTTAACTTTTACTTCCCTGTAGAAATATAATTTTTTATAAATCCTAAGTGTTTTACTGCATAAATACTGGTACTTCTATCAAATTATTGATATCACTTTTAAATATCCTCTGTGAGGCTCACTGACTTATGACAAGTATGATTCCCTTGCCTCTGATGACAGTGGAAATGCCTCTTTCTTAGCTGAGTGTTAGGAAGGCCTTCCTACCCTGCTGACCACAAAGCAAACTTTGGAAGCATCTTGGATTTTACTCAGTTGTAAAAATGCCTTTAAGTGTAACGTGTTGAGAAACCTGGATATGGCGGTCCCCACATCTAGATGTCAAATTCTCATTTTCTTTCTTCCTGTCATGCAATTCCTATGAATGCCTATGTCTTTCTTGTCTTTAAATTCTGAGTCTGTAAACTCGTTTCCATGGCAATGAACACAGGAAGCCCTAAATTTACATTTTTTCCAGGTTGGCAACCCCAAAAGAAGGTGATCTCTCCTAACTTCCCTATAGCAATCCCCCAAAATAATCTAATTTTCCAGAATCACCCCTGGACCAATCGCTGGCTAAAGGATGGCAGTAGTCTGTATTATGTCCCCAACACTACATGGAATTAGGACTCTATAATTGACAGCCCTTCAACAACCACAGGAGTGATACTGAGCAGACAAAATCAAGATATGTTCACTATAATCTTCAAATTGTTCATTGATTGAAGTAAAACTAGACAGTATGCCTTTCTTATTGACAAAAAAAATAGAATATTTTGATTTCCATTACTTCCCACTATGGGAAAAATTAAATACTAAGGTAAGAACCTCCCCCCTTTTTTTTTTTTAGTATTTTACAACTAAAAGGGATCTTAGAAAATCTAGTCCAACCCCTCACATTGCACTTGAGGAAACAGTGAACCAGAGAGTTGAATTGGCATGATTTAGGGTGAAGCTAGAACCATGCTAACATCCCTGGATTCCTAAACCACTGGGCTTTACTCTATACAAGCCTGTTACTCAAATGAAGATAACAACTAAAAGATCATTTCCATCATGACAGGGCCTATAAAATGTGTATAATGTTAAATGATTTAATAATTCTTTACCATACATTTTAATACTAAATATCAATTGCTTGGCAACTTCAAGATGCTGACTACCATGGTCATAAACAATTGACACAATATCAGAGGAAATCATACTGAATTTTTTAACTCATAAAATGTTAATATGGGAATACATCTTAACTTTTAAATGCAAATCAAATGCAACACTATCTGTATGCAATGTTTTTTTTTTGTTTGTTTTTTGTTTTTATTGCAGACTGTGGTTCTATACTACTCCAGGAAGCATTTTTCACATTGGGATGGAATTATGGAAACTATGCCCCTGCTGGTAACTTCTGTTTTTTCTTTATTATTATTATTATTATTATTATTATACTTTTAGTTCTGGGATACATGTGCAGAACATGCAGTTTGTTACATAGGTATACACATGCCATGGTGGTTTGCTGTACCCATCCACCCGTCACCTACATTAGGTATTTCTCCTAATGTTATACCTCCCCCAGTCCCCCACCCATTGACAGGCCCCGGTGTGTGATGTTCCCCTCCCCGCATCCATGTGTTCTCATTGTTCAACTCCCACTTATGAGTGAGAACATGTTGTCTTTGGTTTTCTGTTCCTGTGTTAGTTGGCTAAGAATGATGGTTTCCAGCTTCATCCATGTCCCTGCAGAGGACACGAACTCACCCTTTATTATGGCTGCATGGTATTCCATGGTGTATATGTGCCACATTTTCTTTATCCAGTCTATCATTGATGGACATTTGGGTTGGTTCCAAGTCTTTGCCATCGTGAATAGTGCCACAATAAACCTAAGTGTGCATGTGTCTTTATAGCAGAATGATTTATAATCCTTTGGGTATATACCCAGTAATGGGATTGCTGGGTCAAACGGTATTTCTGGTTCTAGATCCTTGAGGAATCACCACACTGTCTTCCACAGTGGTTGAACTAGTTTACACTCCCACCAACCGTGTAAAAGCATTCCTATTTCTCCACATCCTCTCCAGCATCTGTTGTTTTCTGACTTTTTAATGATTGCCATTCTAACTGGCGTGAGATGGTATCTCACTGTGGTTTTGATTTGTATGCAATAAGTTTTTAAAGACCTTTGAAATTGAAAACTTGATTACAAATCAGTTGCTAGTTTATCTAGTTTATACTGAAAGCACCAGCAAAATTATTGTTAAAACACCACTATATTTTTAGAAGACAGACAAAATTCAAAATATCATTGCATGATATAAGAAGAGAAAGCAAAATGTCACGAAAATTCAAAGATAGCCAGCTCAGCTTACCTGATGACTAAAGCCAGGGAAGATACACCTTATTATTTAGGTAATTATATATTTTTTTCTATCTTTTTTTTTTTTGAGACAGAGTCTCACTCTGTCACCCAGGATGGAGTGCGGTGGCACAATCTTGGCTCACTGCAACCTCCACCTCCTGGCCTCAAGCGATCTTCCCACTTCAGCCTCCCAAGAAGCTGACCACAGACATGTGCTACCAGGCTCAGCTAAGTTTTTGTATTTTTGGTAGAAACAGGGTTTCACCATGTTGCCCAGGCTGGTCTCTAACTCCTAAGCTCAAGCGATCCACCAGTCTTGGCCTCCCAAAGTGCTGGGATTATAGGCATCAGCCACTGTGCGTGGCTTTTCTAGCTTTTTATTAACAAGGTGCTGCTTATTGCCCCTCTCAACTTATTTTATAACCAAGAAATCAAAGCTAAATAGAGGCAGACTGATGTTCAGCAGCTCCCCTCCAGCTTAGCAGAACTGGGTGTTCACAGTATCTCTTCTAGTTGGTTGATTTCAGTGCTGTACCAGCTTGATGATTAATTTTATGTGTCAACTTGAGTGGGCTAAGGGATGCCCTGATAGCTGATAAATACATTATTTCTGGGTATGTCTGTGAGAGTGTTTCTGGAAGAGATTAGCATTTGAATCAATAGTCTGAGTAAAGAAGATCCATCCTCACCAACGTAGGCAGGCATCATACAATCTGTTAAGGGCCCAAATGGAACAGAAAGGCAAAGGAAAGGTCAATTCTCTCTGTCTAATTGGTCTGGGATATTCCTCTTATCCTTGGATCTCCTGGTTCTTAGGCCTTTGGACTCCAGGTCTTACACCAACTCTCTCCTAACCCCCACCCCTTCTCAGGCCTTCAGATTCAGACTAAATTGCACCACTGGCTTTCCTGGTTCTCCAGCTTGCAGATAGCATATCATTGAGCTTCTCAGCCTCCATAATCATGTGAGTCAAGTCCCCTAATAAACCTCCCCTTATCTGTCTGTCTATCTATCTATCTATCTATCATCTATCTATCTATCTGTGTGTGTGTGTATATATATATATGTGTGTGTGTGTGTATATTTGTGTGTGTGTGTGTATATATATATATATATACATATACATCCTATTGGTTCTGTTTCTCTAGAGAACTCTGGCTATGGTATATTGTGTTAGTACTGCCTAATTCTCCAGGTATTAAGTATTTTTAGATCATATTTGTATACAGAAATAAGTTAAAATACTAAGACAATTAATATCAAAGTATTGAATTAAAAGACATCTGGCCTTCAACAAAATTGAGACTTTGGGCCAGGCACAGTGGCTCACGCCTGTGATCTCAGCACTTTGGGAGGCCAAGGCAGGTGGATCACAAGGTCAGGAGTTCAAGACCAGCCTGGCCAAGATGGTGAAACCCCGTCTCTACTAAAAATAAATAAATAAATAAATTAGCTGGGCATGATGGCAGGTGCCTGCAATCCCAGCTAGTTCGGAGGCTGAGGCAGGAGAATTGCTGGAACTCGGGCAGCAGAGGTTGCAGTGAGCCGAGATCAAGCCACTGCACTCTAGCCTGTTTGACAGAATGAGACTCTGCCTCAAAAAAAAAATTGAGACTGTGTTCCCTGTTCTTCATTCCCAATGAGTCTCCTAATTGTTTCTCCTCATGCTCTGTGAAATCAAGCTCTCTTCACTTCTCCATCTCCCCACAAACACTGTCACAGATTAAAATATGAAGCTTAGTCAGAATAAGGTATAAACAACAGGTAACAATTAATGTTTTATACCTCCCAAGGAGTCCTGCTTGTGAGCCAGGGACAAAGCTTACCCAACACAACAGGTATACTGAGTTATTTATTGAATAAATGTTTACTGAATGAAGATATCTACTGAATAAAGAATAAATGAACAACCTGTAGGAGAGTCATTTTGGAAAACAACAGCCCTTTTCACTGTTTTTAAAATTATACACATGAGAGGTGCCTACTCAATCTATATAAAAACCCAATTTCAGCCAAAATCTCTTCTCACAAACTCTGTGAGGTTGCACCAAAATGAAAAAAAAAGAGAAGTATGGCTAATCTCCTTCCATAAATTCTTCAGCTCTGAAACTGCACTTAGAAAACCTAAACCTAAGAGGAAGGCTTCACCTATCTGGCTCCCTATCTCAAGAATAACTCTTTAGCAATATGTCTAGAATAGCTGTGGGTTTATTTCTTATATTTGTTGTTATTCCAGGTTCTCAACCAGATTCTCAACCTGATTCAAATATTCAAATATTGTTTGAACCTCAAATATTGTTTGAACCTGATTCAAACAATATTTTTTTCAAATATTGTTTGAACCTCATATGCCAGAAATGTTTTTAATAGCAGTCTCTTCAGTGTGACTCACAAACAAGATCTACACTAGGCCTGGGCAGCTAATGTTGCATCAGGAACATGAGCTAGCGAGAACCATAGGAGTTTGTCTCAGGGTGGGGCACAGGAGATGGTGACTGAGTGTGGAGGCAAAGGGCTGGGACAGTGGTTTGGATCTCAGCTGGTACAGGCTGACATAATGAGCTACAGAAGCTACAGAGGTCAATTTTCCTGCTTGTGAGGACAGACTCCTCTCCAGAAGAAAGCACGAGCTATTTTACAGCTGTTTGAGCAATTTTTGAAATCCTCATTGCAATACCCAAGATGACCATCCATTATAAAATACTACTCCATCCCTACCATCACTCTTTGTCCCCCTTATCTGGCTTAATATTTCTTGGTTAGCACTCCTGATGTCTTACTTGTTCTTTGTTTATCTCCTCCCATAAGAATGTAAACTACATAAGAACAGGGACTGTTTTATTCACTGCTCTATACCCAGTGCTTGGAACACAAAAGTACTTGATAAAAAAAAATTAAAAAAAAGAATAGTTGAAATGAACAGAAAATGCATTAACTATGGAACTGAGACAGTACCCTGATTCTTGGGTTCATCACTGTCATCACCAGAAATAAAGTAATCAGTTTCTTACAAAACTAAATATACTCTTACCGTAAGATCCAGCAATTGCACTCTTTGGTATTTACCCAAAGGAGCTGAGAACTTGTGTCCACACAAAAACCCACACAAGGATGTTTGCAGCAGCTTTATTCATAAATGCCAAAACTTAGAGGCAACCAAGATGTCCTTCAGCAGGTGGGTGGATAAATTCTGATACATCTAGACAATGGGATAATATTTAATGCCAAAAAGAAATGAGCCATCAAGCCATGAAAAGACAAGGAGGAAGCTTAAATGCACTTTTTTTTTTCTTTTGAGACAGTCTGTCTCTGTCGCCCAGGCTGGAGTGTGGTGGTACAGTCTTGGCTAACTGCAACCTCCGCCTCCTGGGTTCAAGCTATTCTCCTGCCTCAGCCTCCTGAGTAGCTGGAATTGCAGGCACGTGCCACTAAGCCCGGCTCATTTTTGTATTTTCAGTAGAGACGAGGTTTTGCCGTGTTGGCCAGGCTGGTCTCAAACTCCTGACCTCAAGTGATCCACCCACCTCAGCTTCCCAAAGTGCTGAGACTACAGGCATGAGCCACTGCACCTGGCCTTAAATGCATATTACTAAGTGAAATAAACCAATCTGAAAAGGGAACATATTTTTTATTCCAACTGCATGACATTCTAGAAAAGGCAAAACTATGGCAGCAGTAAAAACATCAGTGGTTGCCTGAGACTGGGGCTGGGGAGAGAGCTAAATAGGCAGAGCATTTTTAAGGCAGTGAAAATACTCTGTGTTATGCTATAGTCAAGGATACAGATCATTACACATTTGTGCAACTCCCTAGAAGGTACAATACCAAGAACCCTAATGTAAACTATGAACTTTGGGTGATGATGATGTGTCAATGTAGGTAATATGGTTTGACTGTGTCCCTGCCCAAATCTCATCTTGAAATTGTAGTCCCCATAATCCCCATGTGTCGTGGGAGGGAGGGACCCAGAGGGAGGTAAATGAATCATCGGGGCAGTTACCTCTATGCTGTTCTCATGATAGTGATTGAGTTCTCACAAGAATCTGATGGTTTTATAAGAGGGTTTTCTCCCACTTTGTTCTGCACTTCTCTTTGCTGCCACCATGTGAAGAAGAATGTGTTTATGTCCCCTTCCACCATAATTGTAAATTTCCTGAGGCCTCCCCAGCTCTGTGGAACTATGAGTCAATTAAACCTCTTTCCTTTATAAATTACCCAGTTTTGGGTAATTCTTTATAGCAGCATGAAAACAGACTAACACAGTAAATTGGTACCACAGAGAGTGCTGCACTGCTGTGAAGGTACCCAAAAATGAGGACTTTGGAACTGGGTAACAGGCAGAGGTTGGAATAGTTTGGAGAGATCAGAAGAAGATAGGAAAATGTGGGTAAGTTTGGAACTTCCTAGAGACTTGTTGAATGGCTTTGACCAAAATGCTTAGAGTAATATGAACAATAAAGTCCAGGCTGAGGCGGGCTCAGATGAAGATGAGGAACATGTTGGGAACTGGAGCAAAGGTTACTTGTGTTATGCTTTAGCAAAGAGTCTGGTGGCATTTTGCCCCTACCCTAGAGATCTGTGGAACTTTGAACTTAAGAGTGATGATTTAGGGTACCTGGTCAAAGAAATTTCTAAACTGCAAAGCATTCAAGTGGAAGTGGAGCATAAAATTTTGAAAAATTTGCAGGCTGATGATGTGATAGGAAAGAAAATCCCATTTTCTGAGGAGAAATTCAAGCCAGCTGCAGAAATTTGCATAAGTAATGGGGAGCCAAATGTTAATCACCAAGACAAAGGGGAACATATCTCCAAAGCATGTCAGAGATCTTCCCAGCAGCCCCTCCCATCACAGGCCTGGAGGCCTAAGAGGGAAAAATGTTTTCCTGGGCCAAGCCCAGGGCCCCCCTGCTGTGTGCATTCTTGAGACTTGGTGTCCTATGTCCCATCTGCTCCAGCCATGGCTAAAAGGAGCCAAAGTACAGCTCAGGCTGTGGCTTCAGAAGGTGCAAGCCCCAAGCCATGGCAGCTTCCATATGGTTTGGGCCTGTAGGTGTGCAGAAGACAAGAATTGAGGTTTGGGAACCTTCACCTATATTTTAGAGGATGTATGGAAATGTCTGGAAGTCCAGGCAGAAGTCTGCTGAAGGGATAGAGCCCTTGTGGAGAACCTCTGCTAGGGCAGTGCAAAGGGGAAATGTGGGGCTGGAGCCCCCACATGGAGACCCCACAGGGGCACTGCCTAGTGGAGCTGCAAGAAGGCCACCCACCGTCCTCCAGACCCCAGAATGGTAGATCCACTGACACCTTGCACCATGCACCTGGAAAAGCCACAGACACTCAATGTCAGCCATGAAGGCAGCTGGGAGGGAGGTTGTACCCCTGCAAAGCCACAGGGGTGGAGCTGCCCAAGGCTGTGGGAGCCAACCTCTTGCATCAGTGTGACATGGATGTGAGACATTGAGTTAAAAAAGATCATTTTGGAGCTTTAAGGTTTAATGGATTTTGGACTTGCATGGGGCCTGTAGCCCCTATGTTTTGGCCAATTTCTCTTTTGATTTTACAGGCTCATAGGTGGAAGGGAATTGCCTTGTCACAGATGAGCTATGGACGTGGACTTTTGAGTTAATGCTGGAATGATTTAAGACTTTGGGGGACTGTTGGAAGGCATGATTGTATTTTGAAATGTGAGGACATGAGATTTGGGAGGGGTCCGGGGTGGAATGATATGGTTTGGCTGTGTCCCTACCCAAGTCTCACCTTGAATTATAGTTCCCATAATCCCCACATGTCTTGGGAGGGACCTGGTGGGAGGTAATTGAATCATGGGGGCAGTTACCTCATGCTGTTCTTGTGATAGTGAGTGAGTTCTCATGAGATCTGATGGTTTTATAAGGGGCTTTTCCCCACTTCGCTCTGCACTTTTCCTTGCTGCTGCCGTATGAAGAAGGATGTGTTTGCTTCCCTTTCTGCCATGATTGTAAGTTTCCTGAGGCCTCCCCAGCCCTGCCGGGGAGTCAATTAAACTTCTTTCCTTTATAAATTACCCAGTCTCAGGTATTTCTTCATAACAGCATGAGAATGGACTAATACAATAGGTTCATCAATTGTAACAAATATACCACTCTGGTGAGGGGTGTTGACAATGGGGAAGGCTAAGCATGTGTTCAGGAAGGGAATATATAGGAAATCTCTGTACTTTTCTCTCAATTTTTCTGTGATTCTAAAACTGCTCTAAAGAAATTGTCTTAAAAAAATAAATAAAGCAGCCTCTCTTGCATTATCACTAAAGAACTTTAACTTTGCTTAGTCTGCCCACTACTACTTTTGATATACTTCTTGGCAAAACTTTAGGAAAGAGATTTGATCTGGGAGCCCAGCTTTACTCATTATGTCACTATTTCCAACTTACTTCTATTATATGGTTTGGCTCTGTGTCCCCACCCAAATATCATGTTTAACTGTAACCCCCAGTGTTAGGGGAGGGACCTGGTGGAAGGTGATTGGATCATGGGGGTGAATTTCTCCCTTGTTATTCTCATGATAGTGAGTTATCACGAGATCTGGTTGTTTTAAAGTGTGTTGCACTTGCCCCTTCATTCACTCTCTCTCTCTCATGACTCTTATGCCACCATGTGAAGATGATGTTCTTGCTTTTCCTTCACCCTTCTGCCATAATTGTAAATTTCCTGAGGCCTCCCCAGACATGCCTCCTGTACAGCCTGTGCAATTGTGAGTCAACTAAACCTCTTTTCTTTATAAGCTACCCAGTCTCAGGCAGTTCTTTATAGTAGTGTGAGAATGAACACTCTACTTTGAAATCAGATTTTTTTTCTTATATATATATCCCACTTCTTTTCCACATGTACCTCTTTCCAAGACTAAAGGGGTAAAGAAAAGATAGAGGAAGGAGGATGGCTTTCATCACTAAAGGTGCTATTAGCCAGCCGCATCCATTTGCATATCAGATGGATGGCTCCCTTGCTATCTGTGATACTAGGATGTTGTGGTTCGGTGATATAATCAAACAGTAATCCCCCCATTCCCAATTATCATACCTGGAATGAGTTAATAAAACTGATGGGGTAAATCTTGCCAAAAGAATATTCAAACATCCCATATCTGGAGTTACTTCAAATATCCTCCAAGAGCCTTGATTTCTTCACCTCTAAAGCAAAGGTGTTGTTCTGCGCGAAGGCGTCTGAGGGGTCACGGAGCTCTCACATATTAGGACTGCATGTCTGGAAATGACACCAGAAAGTCAAAAAACAGCCTCAACTGTACAAGGAGAGGTTTGGGCAATACATTCTGGATGTCACAATGGGATCCGCTTTAATGTAATCTGTGAGATTTTCTTTTTAAATTCCCACACTCTACCTAAGTCAAATGTCATCCTGGAGCTAATTTGTGAGCCTTGATAAAGTTTGGGCAGTAAGATCTTCAAAAATATTATTTCAATTGAATCATTTTATATGTTAACTTTGAAAATGTCAACAGCAGGGGCTGTTGGAGGAGCTTAGGAGGTCTATGCATTTGCCATTTCAAAGGCTTAAGCCATAGTGTAGGGGTGGGGGACAGCCTGCTGTGCTCCATGTTCTGTATAAACATTTCCAGAAATATTTAGCAGATAATAGGGCTCCCACTGGGGCCGTGTGTTCAAAGGCACCACGTTGAGCCACCTACCAGGAAAGATGTGGATGCCAAAGCTGAGAGTGCTCTGGTTTTTAGACTGGGTTCTTGCTTCCTGTACAGGATTTCCAAATACACAAAGAAAGGGGAAACAACAGAAGCCCATCTTAAAGGAAAAGTGCTTAATGGATGCCAGAAGAAAATAACATAATGGTCAATGTCTGAGTAATATTCAATAGCCTTCCATCATGCAGCAGGTCTGTGAAATAGTCAGACAACTTGAGAATTGAAGGCCAGAATTCACTGCTTGACAGACTAACACCCATCAATTTGAAAAGCTCTGAAATCCTTCTTGATTTTACGGAATAAAATTGGTTATGGTTAAAGTGACAGTGATCTCTTTTTCTACTGCATTTTACATATAAAGACATTAGCTTTTAGTTCTGAATTTGACTGGAAATTGATAAGTGAACAGGCAAAATTAAGACATAATCATTCTGAATGGTTTTATAAGAGGAAAGATAGAAGAATGAAAATGACACACACACACAAAAATACTATTATACATTGTAAATAATATAGTTATGTGCCACATAAAGATGATGTGCATATATGTGGTCCCAAAACACTATAAGACTATAATACCTTATTTTTAATGTACCTTTTATATGTTTACATACAGAAATACCATCATGTTATAATCACCATTCATTCTAGTAACAGGCTGTACAGGTTTGTAGCGTAGGAGCAATAGGCTATACTATGTAGCATAGGTGTGTAGTACAATATACTATCTAGATTTGAGTTAGTAAACTTTATGATGTTCTCACAAAGCCTATATTGCCTAACAACGTGTCTCTCAGAATGCATCCCTGTTGTAAGCAACGCATAATGAAAACATTGTGAATTTATTTATATACATGTTACACAAACATTTATATTGCCATGTTTTAGTCAAGCAGTGTCCAAGTACTAAGAATTTTTAAATGCTTGAGACCAGATTTCTGTCATCAGGAATCTTGCAAACTAGTACAAGAGAAGGGTGCATACATGAAAAATTAACAATGCAATAAATGCCATTAAGGAAAGTAAAGTAAAACGTCCTGTCGGAGCCGGAGTGGGGAGTCGCCTTCCAACACTGCAGGAAGACACAGAAACTGTGCAATAGGCTTTGTTACACCAGCTAAAATCTAAGCCCAAAGGGCCAGTAAAGGTAAATATCCCTTTTCATTCTTAGGTAGCAATCGCAAAAGAAAGGTTTTCTACAGTGAAACCTCTTCAAACATTTTTTTTCACAGTTTCATTTTTTTAGAGGCGACATTCTTTATTTTGTTCCCCTCTCCCATGAAACCTTGAATACCACTTTTTAGTCATTTTTGAAAGAAAGCCTTTCAAAATACGAGCCTTGAATCTGAGGAACCACCTGGGTGTGCGGAAGCTTCCTGCCTAAAGCTTTCTCATTCGCTTGCCTTTTACTGACCTCTAGTGGCCATGTCTTGCTATGGCCTGGAAAGCCAATAGATTATTGTATTCTGAATTGCGTTAAATTCCGTCACTCAATTTCCCTTCTACCTGAATACTTAATTTTTCCACCCTCTTTCCATATAAATGCCAGCACGAATTTGGAGTCAATACAAATTCATAATGTACAAAACACCCCTGCACACATAGAAGTATAAATAAAAAACCTTTCCTCATAATGTGGCTTTAAAAAAAAAAACTGATTTCAGAATTGTCTTAGATAAGACAGTGGACCTTAATGGCAATTACTGGAGCAGGGTGCCTCATAAGATTTCAGCCAGATATTGTACTAATATTTCTTTTATATGTCTACTTTCAAAAACAACTAATTTCCTTACCCATTCTTATCTCATTCCAAAGAGAATTCCATTCAGTCCAAGTTTCAGCTCAAGAGTTTATTGCTAAACAAGAAATGCTCCCCTTGATTTGTGAGGCAATTGGAAGCGGAAAACTCCCTCATCTATACCCACTAGACAGCAACCCCTTTGTTCCTTTGTACCATTTCTCTTGAACTGCTTTATATAAAGAAGAAATAAACTTGATCTATAAAGGCGTTAATAGATTTGATTACATCTGTGTGGCAAACGGCTGGGTCATTGTGTCAGCGAAGGTATTCTAAATGTTAATGCACAGTCTGCTCACTGCTCAACAGACTGGAAGCCAAGACAAGACTATGATGAAGATCTCAGTGTCACAAATTTGTACAATAACACTCGGAACCTGAAAGTAGTTAGGACTTCTAAAATAATGATAATTAATACAATAATTTAAATAAACTGGAAGGAGAAAACAAGGAACACATGTAGGAATCAGGAGCTTGGGTTGACCAAAGGATAGAAAAATAAATCTACAATAATGAAACTGGGAAAACATTTTGTAGGACCAGTGGATTCTGGTTAACACCAATACCCTAGTCCATGTCTGCCAAATGGAAGAAGCTTTTATTCATAAAAAAGCACATATCAAATTCTATAAATCTCTCTCTCTCTCTCTGTCTCTGAATTTTTCCCTTCTTTTCATTTGGCTGGTATTTTAAGCATTCTCTTAGTCTAGCAATTGGGTAATCCAAAAGTGATTCCAACATACAATGTGATTTTCCTTCAGACAGTCTAATTACAACTTAATAAATTCTTGACACAACAAAGAAGGGCTGTGCTGTCAGTGCAACAGAAATGAGATTAAAATATAAAAGAGTTTTTCCCCAGGGATTTTGTCATCCAACAAAAAAGCTGACAACAAACTTTTCTTTGGTCGAGGTCAGGATAGCTCTGTTCTACCCTCATAGGTATAAGAATAGATTGTGTAGATATAAAGTATAGATAAATGTTTCCAAATATATGTCATCCAACCTTTACAAGCATAGAAGCATAACAATTTTAGCCCCCAGAATTTCTTAATAATTAAAAATCCACCATTACAACCATTTTGATTCCGAGGAAAATACCTGCATTTTAACTAAAGGTGTTAGCAAATCAAATTAGAAAAAGCCTTTAAAAAGGAGATCTTAGGTCCCAGAGATACTCCCCTTTGAAAGATTATTGGGTAAATATGACTCATTTTGTTGAAATTAAGGCAGTTTGGAGAATGACTTAGAAGGTAAGCAATCTCTGTGATTCTTTTTATTAATTATATGAACTCAAAGTGCTGCAAAAGCCAAGAGATTCACAAGTCATTTGCTTCCTTTTTGGCTTTGAAGGCAAAAAATGTAGTATATTCTTTTCCACCCCAATATTTCCTCTCACTGCATTTTTACTATACCTACACTCAGTGCTAAGAGCTCAAGTCTTCACTCAACGTCACTGTTGGGAGACCCAATAGCTAGATAAGAATACATTTAAAGTCTGCTATGATAGGAATATTTGTGTGCCCACAAAACTCATGTATTGAAATTCTAACTCCCAAAGTGATGATATTAGGAGGTCAGCCCCTGGAAGGTGATTTAGGTCACATGAGTGGAGTTAGTGCCCTTGTAAAAGAGGCCCTAGAGAGCTCCTCACCTTTCCCATCTTGTGAGGACATGTTAAGAGTGAACTGTCAAAGGGCTAATATCCAGAATCTACAATGAACTCCAACAAATTTACAAGAAAAAAACAGACAACCCCATCAAAAAGTGGGCGAAGGATATGAACAGACACTTCTCAAAAGACGACATTTATGCAGCCAAAAAACACATGAAAAAATGCTCATCATCACTGGCCATCAGAGAAATGAAAATTAAAACCACTGTGAGATACCATCTCACACCAGTTAGAATGGCGATCATTAAAAAGTCAGGAAACAACAGGTGCTGGAGAGGATGTGGAGAAATAGGAACACTTTTACACTGTTGGTGGGACTGTAAACTAGTTCAACCATTGTGGAAGTCAGTGTGGCGATATCCTCAGGGATCTAGAACTAGAAATACCATTTGACCTAGCTATCCCATTACTGGGGATATACCCAAAGGATTATAAATCATGCTGCTATAAAGACACATGCACATGTATGTTTATTGCAGCACTATTCACAATAGCAAAGACTTGGAACCAACCCAAATGTCCAACAATGATAGACTGGATTAAGAAAATGTGGCACATATACACCATGGAATACTATGCAGCCATAACAAATGATGAGTTCATGTCCTTTGTAGGGACATGGATGAAACTGGAAACCATCATTCTCAGCAAATTATTGTGAGGACAAAAAACCAAACACCACATGTTCTCACTCATAGGTGGGAATTGAACAATGAGAACACATGGACACAGGAAGGGGAACATCACACTCCAGGGACTGTTGTGGGGTTGGGGGAGAGGGGAGGGATAGCATTTGGAGATATACCTAATGCTAAATGATGAGTTAATGGGTGCAGCACACCAACATGGCACATGTATACATATGTAACAAACCTGCACATTGTGCACATGTACCCTAAAACTTAAAGTATAAGAATAACAAAATAAAATAAAATAAAGAATGAACTGTCTATGAGCCAGAAGTGGGCCCTCAGCAGACACTCAATCTGCCTTTATCCTGGACTTCCCACCCTCCAGGGTGGTGATAAATAAATTGTTATTGTTTATAAGCTACCCAGTTTATAGTATTTTGTTATAGCATCCTGAATGAACTAAGACAAAGTCCCAGCAAAACAAGAATACCAAGGGGAGGGAGACAAGGAAAGAGAGAAAAAAAAAGTAAGAGAGAGATCCATTTATATACTTTGTTATGTAATATTTCAGAATAAGAACAAATAGAGTTATCATGGGGTGAAAAGAGCACTTTATTGAACATCCTTGCATTTGTTTAATTGCTATTATTTTATTTTTAGCAGCAGTGTAGTATCATAGTTAGCAGCATGGACTCTGGAGTCAGTAAACCTACAGCTGCATCCCAGCTCTACCATAAACTAGCTATTTTCTTCATCTATAGAATAGTCATAAAAATAGTATCTAAGTCAAAGGTTTGCTATGATAAGTACATGAATTAATGTATGCAGAGCACTTAGTAAAGTACTTGGTATGGAAGAAATGCTTAGAATCTTGCTATTACTATTATTCTATAGTACAAGTATTTTTTAAAAATTTTAGTTACATAAGCCGCATTGAGAAGCTACAGAGCACCGAAACTTTGCATTCCTCAGGGCTCCGAAGTTATATTCCTGTCTTGCCCTGGATAATGACCGATTGCTGACTCTATACATAAACAATATGTTCTTGCAATCCATTAGATTTAAAGGATAAATTATTAAAATTGCAGGGATTTTCTGACCTTAAGATGCCTATCTTGGCCCAGAGGAAATCCCATACACTTCAACAGGACAATAATTTATACTCGTAGTAAAGACTAAAACTTCACATTGCACCTTATTTCTGGGTACCTGGGTACCTGCTGGAACCTCTGAGTGATTTTTAAAAAATTAGCGTGCTTCTTCCTGGTCTAAGTTTCTCAAATTGAATAATTTGATAAATAAAACAAAGAAATTGCAGAAGACAGATAAAAATATCACAATGAATAGCAACTGAAGGCAACTTGCAGGATGTGACTTGTGCCAGAAATAAGAACTCCCCACCTGGTAATGGTAGCAACGGACCTGGCTCAAATCCCCAGAAGTGGTGAGCAGGTGGGAGGCAGGAGCTGCCTGAACAGGGAGAAGCAGAGAAGCCCTCCTGACCTTCTGACTTCTTCCAAGAGGAAGAAAGACAGGGACGGAGCTATGCACACCCCATTATTCTTTTCAAAAGGACCCTTCCACAGGGGCATAGTTAATGTACCAGGAGTGTGTTTACAGAAAATCTCTCATCATGAAAAGCATGAGTTATGGCAAAGCATTTCTCACTCTAACATTTGACAGCTCCCTCTTACCCATTGGCTTTAACTATTAATCCTATAGTTGACCACGGGTGTAGTCATCATCCTGAGGGGAATGAAGCAGCCTCTTCAGGGCAGTCCCGTTTCATCTCCTCCAGGACACTCCCCGAATAAAAGCTGCTCTTCCTCCTGGGAAGACCTACTGAGCAATTAGATTTTGCTCCCAGAAGGTTCTGATCTGGATCAAAACAGTACGTTGATTATACCAATCCCAAAGCTATTCTGGAAAGACAGCTGAAATTAACTCTCTTCTGTTTCTCATTCCATACATTTTTAGAAACACTATCTAGTACAACATTTCATATGTTTTCCAGTGAGACCAGGTAATAATACTAGAATAAAGCATACTCCAATAATAAAATGCCAACAATAGAAATTCTCAAAATTTTAATATAAACCTCTTCCTGTTATCAACATCCTAGTGAAAATTTAATGCTCAAGATTAAATCTTCTTGCAAGTTCAAAGAAATTAAAATCAAAAATTAATTCTTTTCCCTGTAATTTGAAGTGCAAAGTTTGGAATTCTTAAATAAAAGTCTAAAAACTATCCCCCCTAATTTATTATTCTTTTCATCAGATTTCTGAATGTTACCTGGATTAAGATATTTTGCTGTTTGGGGACTTTTTTAGCAGCACTGACTCTATCATCTCTCCCAGAGTCAACCTCATTACTTCAGGACCTGAATTAGTTAATGTAATGCCAACTGTATTTGGTGTAAATACCAAAATTTTAGTGTTTTAACACAATAAATGTTTATTTTATGTGGATTTCCCAGTCAGCAAGAAGGAAAGAAAATTGTGGTCTGCTGTATATAATCATTCAGGGGCTCATGCTGATGGAAGCTCTGCCATCTTGACATATGACTTCCAAGATCACCCTAGCCATCCAGATCTTGTAGGAAAATTGGGAAGAATAATAAAGAAGGCACGGGCATGTCTTAACTCCCAAAGCCCATAAGTCACACATGAGAGGAAGGTCAGGCACCTCTGGTGGACGTCTGCCTGTACTACAGAATCCCAGAAATTAGCTGAATGACAAGCTTTTAGCATGTCTCATTTGTCACAGAGTCCAGAATTAATGGGACACATGGTTTATCATCTAGCACTAGAAAATTTAGAATATAAAGCAGTGCCCAATTCTAAAGCAGTTATTCCAGACAAATGTTATTTTATGAAACCAATTAAATATTGTTACCAAAGACCGTAACAGAAAAAAATCAATGATATCTACAGGAAGAAGAAAATCTCCCTAGTTTTAACCTGTCTGTCAGTATAGACAGCTGTCCAGAATCCATAATCTGTGGCTTTAAACTCAAATCAGGAACAATTTCTAGTCAATTTTGGACCTGTGCATTTACTATTTATGAGGGATATTCACCTGTGCACAAAGTTCTAATTTCCATTTCCTACTTTAATTTCTATCAAGTGTTTCTGGCACTTAATACTGAACAAATCATAGACTCTACCTAATAACAGAGCATTTACATCCTCTTATGAACAGGGTTTTCAATCTTGTGCCTCACAGAATATATCTAATGCTTTTTTGTTATGGAAATATTTAAAAGAAAACAAAAGCTGGCTCCTGGGGAATGATTTTTCTCTCTTGGGTAATTAACCAATACAAAGTCAACTGGAGACCACCAGGTGTGAAGTGACTCTTCACCTGTAGCAAGATCAGGTGAAATTCAAAGTAAGCCTCCTTTGTTGCTGATGAACATACATGGAATTTGGGGTAGTAGATCCATCACTGCCTTCCTAGACCTGGCATTAATAATTTAAGGCTAGAACTTTACTCATGCTTTTTGATAAAGGTGAGCAGAACAAAATTTCTTCTGCCCAACAATGCCCCAAAACTCCTTAAAGACTCTTTTTTTCCCTATGTCTCAGCCACACTTGCTTCGACCTAAATCTATCCTTCTAAAAGTTCGGCCCTATTTCATCCCTGCAGAATCATTAAAAATAAACCTATTCTCTCTTTCTTCTTCAAATGAAGACAGCTGGCTCTAGAGAGACACGCCTAGTCCTCTTGGCCATTTCTGATTTAGATGTTGCCAAGTTCTTTAGTCATTTTTGACTTACTTTCTCTGGAACAAGCTGTAATTTGTTTGTTTTTCCAAAAGTATAATCATGAGATCTGAATGTGATATTTTAGGTAAGGAATAAGTAGCAGAGGATATTCTACTCACTCATTTCATATCATAGATTTCCAAAAATCCTGACTTTGCTTGAATTGGCATTTGTTAGCCATTTACATATCAGGCTTAGAGTTAATTAAAATTTCAAGATTTTTTAGAAATTCTGATGCACATGTCCTTAATGCTGATGTTTTTAGCGACTAAGGGAATGTTTTTCATCCAAGTTCTGAAAGCCCATATTCTTAAAACCACTTACTAGTTTTGTAAATCTAAATCACTTCCATATCTTTATGAACCTGTTTCAACTTAAATTGAGTTTATAGTTGCCCTCTTTCAAGGTCATATTAGTTTGCTGAGGCTGCCATAATAAAGGACAATAGAGTGGGTGGTGTAAACAACAAATTTATTTTCTCACAGTTCTGAAAGATAGAAGGCCAAGACCAAAGTGTTCACAGGTTAGTTCCTCCTGAGGCCTCCCTCCCAGCTGGTAGACAGCTGTCTTCTCCCTGAGTCTTCTTTACATGGTCTTCCCTCTGCGTGTTCGGTGGCCTCATCTCTCCTCTCCTTATAACAACACCAGTCATATTGGATTGGTGTTCTTATGACCTCATTTAACCATAATCACCCCCTCAAAAATCCTATTTTCAAGTATAGTGACATTCTGAGGTAGTAGGGGTTAGGACTTCAGCATATTAATGGGTTAGGGAGACACAATTCAGCTCCTAACAAGGGTGATTGTATAATAAAATGAAATAGTACTAGTAAAGCATTCCCAGAATATATGGACTTTTTGATATGTCTCCAGCATGTAGAGTATCTCCTGGCACATAACATGTTCTTCGTTAATTAATATCTGTTGAATAAAGAAAATGAAATAAAGTAAACTGTTTTGCTAATTAAATGCTAATTAAATATTAGCTCCTTTCTTTCTCTCCTAAATCTCTTAAATTTCATTTTGCTGACAGATCTCAAATTATTCTCTACATGAATGTGTGGTGCACTCTGTTCATGGAAAACTCAGCACAATCAGAGAGTGTGCCTTGTTTTATTCCATCCTTCCAAAATGCTTAGTGAAACATTGTACACATGGAATAGTTTCTCAATAAATGCTTGTCAGCAGCCTGAATCAGATGATGGACCTTTATAGGAGAAAAGACAAAACTTTCTCTTTGCCCTCTGAAAGTTTGCTGAAAATCAACCAATAAAAGGCAGATTAGTAGGAGACAAGGCATACAAATGTATTAGCATGGATAGGAAATCACAGAGCGATTACCCCACCACACAGTAAGGCACAGATGGCTAGATATCCTTCCTCTTAACAGAAAGGGAGATAGGGAAGTGTGGATGATTTTAGGGGGGTAGTAAGTGACTCTTAGGGAGATTCAATGGGCTTGAAGAACAAACAAACAATGGCCTGGGACAAAGTCTGTTGAGCCCATCAAGCAAACAATAATTTGTGACAAAAGTCTATCCAAGTGTGTTGACAGACTTCAGTCTTTCTTCTTTCAACGTGTGTTTCATTAATGAAAACTCAGGGAAGGGACCAGCGGTAATTGTTTCCTTCTTTGGCAGGTCCAGACTTTAGGCAGATAAGGGAATGTCAGAGAAAAATTTCATCATGGGCTTTGAAAAGACAGAGGATTCAGAGACACAGAGAGGGAGGTCAGAGAGACCTTGAGGCATCTTCTTCAGTTCAGCACGTCAAAGCACCATATTTTGGGGTATCCATTTTTGAAGTTTCTGTCTGAAACTTCCCTAGAAGTTTACACACTAAAATCTGAGTTAGTACCTGTGGAGAAAAAGTCCATCCTATAGCTGAATGGCAAAGGATCCCACTAAGCCAGTCTCCCATTTCTAGAAACAGGCCAGTCCATTTAAACTGTTGTGTCTCATTTCAGAAGATGGTGGTGCAGACAAGCTCTCAGAAGAAAAACAAAGGTTAATGTCTGGAATAGTCTATAAGCAGTTTCCTTATAGTCTGAAAGACAGTCAGACTCAAAGCATCTTCAGTTAAAGTGGAAGTAGGCAGTGGCAAGCTGATGAATTGTTCTCATTTGTAGTTTGTGTGTCACGAGGTTGTTTATACATGAGCTTCAGTTTGCAGAGCCTCAGAAAGAAAAGTAGCAACAATTTCACTGAGTCTAAGTCAGAAAAATGGAAGAAAAATTTGGAAATGTTTGGAGACTAATAGCCAAGAAAGAATTCAAGATTCAGTTCAAATTGTAGGAAAGTGATAAAAACTTGAAGACAATGAACACCAGCCTGAGAAACATAGGAAGACTCTGTTTCTACAAAAAAAAGGAAGAAAAAGAGAAAGAAGAAAGCAATTAAGAAAGAAAGAGAGAGAGAAAAAAAGAAGGAAAGAAAGAAAGAAAGAAAAAAGAAAGAAAGAAAGAAAGAAAGAAAGAAAGAAAGAAAGAAAGAAAGAAAGAAAGAAAGAAAGAAAGAAAAGAGAGCAGGAAAGAAAAAGTTCTTTTAAATTAACCAGGCCTGGTGGCACCTGACTACAGTCCCAGCTCCTTGGTAAGCTGACGGCTGAGGGAGGATAGTTTGAGACCAGAAAGTAGAGACTGCAGTGAACTATGATCACACCACTGTCTTCCAGGGTGACAAAGCAAGACCATTTCAACAAAACCCAAAACAGAAAAACAGAAAAGAAGCAAAACAAAACAAAACAAAAAAACTATAAACTGGCTAAAATTTAATAACAGGTATGTCATAGGTTTTTTTCCAACACATATTTTTTCTCTTTCCAGTCTCTTATTTTTACCAAAGACCAATTTATTTGCAAAATAAGTTTTAGTTTTATGATATTTGGCTTAATTATTTGCATAAAGTGCAACAATAGTAGTGATTGGCCATATAGATTCTATTTAAATTGGCTTTTCTGAACTCTTTCATAATGAATCTCAGATTAGACTTTTGAAGTCTGTTGAGGATAGGAAGCCAAGCCAAGGATTTGCCATCAGACTGTGTCTGTAATATCTGAATGAATTGGGTAATTTCTCTCTTCTTCCAGTCCCAAAATATATTGAGGCTTCTGGACCTGTCAGAAAGTGACATTCTTTACTTACCACAAGATCAGAAACATTGAAAAGGAACCATGTAGATAAAGTACCAGGTCAGTCTTTCCAAAGGGCTTTTCATCAGTTCAATAAAGTCAACCTCAATTCTTCAAAGCAGTCTGGACATATCTGAAAATATGTCATTCCAGTCAAAATGTTGATAAAATAAGCAGCATTTCTGATTGTGTCCTGTTGCAAAATAAAACATATTCTTATCTAACTTATGCAAATAATTATATTGCCATAAGATAAGAATACTCATAAACAGTTTCCAAATTCTGGAGAAATCAGGTAGAGGGAAAGGTAAATGTTTCAATTTTGCTCACAAAAGTTTACTTTACCCAATTGCTGAAAGCTACACATAACTCAAAAGAAAAAAAAATCTTGACTCTGGAAAAGAAAACATAAAAAGAATCAGCAATGTTTCAAACAAAAAGTCATTAAAAATCATTTATGACTGCCATCAGTTCAGTCCTGTGTAATTAATTCTTGTTCTTCTTAATGTTGAGTTAGCAATCTTCATGAATCAATTAGGTTTATTTTATTAGAGTTCTGGAAGTTTTTATTTAGCCCAATTATATGATCCAGTGTTATGTGAAACCTGTATTTAAGAGTACTTCTCATGGTTCTTTCCATGAATTTTCTTGAAGGTAAAACACGTTAGAATTCACAAAGAGCTTTTAGAAGAAAAAACATCAGGATAAGGCAATTTACTTAATATACCAAGACATATCAGATTTCTAGGAATTCCATACAATTTTGGAACACATATTAATAACATCCATACAAATAAACACCATTTCTTATTTGACAATAATGACAGTATAATTTTAACATATGAAAGAAGCCTAATATGTCTCCCTTAGACTTTCAGCGTCCTCATTTGGACTTCCAAGGGTCCTAACATCCAAAAATCTGTTTAAGGTCAAAAAGGTAGATTTAAAATTTGTTATTTGATTTTGGGAAGTTTGTCAAATATCAAAGGTTTAAAACACTTAATATCAAAATAAGGGACGCTTAAAACACTCAATCAAAATAGGATCACAGGTCACTATAAAAGATTAATTAATTTAGCCAAAGTAATAATTCAAAAATTTCAAAAAGCAAAAACCTTTACTCTTAGAGAGAAAGGAGACTCGGTTTTCCAAATAGTCAAAAGCCCTAATAAAGACAATATGAGACTTTCTTCCTCTCTCTTTACCTCCCTCTCAACTTTACCCTTGTATCAATGTATTATTAATATGAAACCTAATTTTAATAAAACCTTATAAATAGATTTATCTAATCTCAATCAGCTTTGGCCACATAAGATTGCGATAAACCTTTTATAACCTCTTAAATTTTTCCTATTCTTTCTTTTCCCAACATTCTTTTTCCATTTAGTTTTATCAATTCTCATTTTTTATTTCTTCAATTTAAAACAACATTTAAAAATCTTTAAACTAAACAAAACTACTTTTTCTTTAACAAAAGTCATATTCTCACACCTTCTTTATAACCTTCCTTACCAAAAACACATCCTATTTTCTTTATACACTTTGCATACAGAAGTGTTTCTCTTATATCTAGTTGTTTAAATTACATAGTAAACCTAACTTACAATAAGAAATATAGAAAGAAAGCAATTTTAATTATTATGTATCAGATGCAGAGCCCAGGACAAAAGACAGACCTGCGAAGACAATGCCTAGAGGATCTGACCCCTCCCAGCATGGCCAGGAAGCATAGATGGGCCAGGGAGGATGAGGCATAGGCACTGTGGACATACATGTGTCCCTGCGCCTGACCATGGCCAATTGTCTAGATCTTAGAATTTAAAGCCTCAAAACCAAAAATATAAACTCATAGACAGATCAAACAAGCACAAAAATATCACAGAAGCAACAGCTTTGTGACCTGAAAACATCTATCATAAATAGTATAAATTAGTCTGATGAGTAGACCCAGACAAAAATATCTAAAACTCTGAAGACATTTCTATTTTGCCAACAATTTTAAAATTAGCTTTATTTACCAAAAACTACTAAAGCCACATGAACTTGAAAAGCGGGCTAGTTAATTTATGAGTACTCATTTATTTATGTTAGTGTGTTACCACGTAGCCAATATACAAACACATGTACAAACATATATGTACATGCAGACACAACATATGACATACACAGGTGCACATGTGTGTTTCTAAAAGCCAAAGATATAAAAGAGTTCCGTGTAAAAAACAGTAGAGCTTTAGACCTAAGAGTAACCTGTTCATGCTCTTGAGACTGCACAAGGAAGACAGAAGACCCCAAAATGAGGATTGTGGTGCCTTCTTCTGTGTTCCTCAAGAGGTCTCAGGATCATTACGAGTCCCTTCCACATTCTTTCATGTGTTATCAAAGATAAGCACTGCAGGAGGAGGAGTAAAGTAAATGGGAGAAATTTTCTCATAAGAGGCAATTTGGGGAGATTTTTAAGCTTTGTAAAAGGTCAATGAAGTTTTATTTTTTCTTTAGCAAAAATCATACCCACAGAAAGGAAGTAAATGGAAGCAGCAAGCATATAACTTTTTAAAAGAGGTTTTGATTCACTGAAAAAACTTCCCAGAAACAGAATACAAAATAGAAAAAGCAGAGAGTTATTTTAAAAAAGAAATACTCTTGAATATCAGCTTTTAATAAGCCGCTTTCTGACCACAGAGCTCTTTAAAAAAAGAAAATTTCCCTCAAATCTCTTATTATCAAATCTTAGCCAGGACAAATCGACAATATTTTTGGCTTTTGAGCTTTTTTTGCTTTTGTTTTTAACCAAAAGTACCCTCCAAGTAACTCACCAAAATGAATAGGGCTTAACCAAAATTATGACTTAACCAAGGACACACAGGTCATCTCCAAAGAGGTGCAAAACAGACCTCACAAAATCCAAAACTACGCCAAAGACAGCTGAAAGAAAGGAAAGGTTCATTAGCCACAAATGGGGTACAACCCATATCTGTCTCCATATACTCTAGGCTCTCAGCTTCTCAGCTGACCACCTATAGACAAAAGTCCAAAAGCCCAGATGTCCCCACAGATGGAAGAAGGCAGAAAATCAACACTTGTCCATAGAAGGGAAAAGAATGGATAACAAATGGGTACCCCCAAAGTTAAGCTTCACGCAAGTATCAAACTAAAAGGGACTGGTTATCTAACCAAGCATCAAACCTAAGGTTGTTAGAGTGAAATCATAGAATTTTAACTACTAGACTACAAGGTAAAGAAGCCATCACTGTAAATTTCACAGGGGTCCAAATCAGGCAGTTTGAGGTTACAAATAATTTTAACTTTGCTTTAGGTCAAATTTTTGTTTTTTAATTTCATCAAGATAAGTTTTAAGGCTTCCTATGACACTATTATGTGTCTTTCTTTTAATCTGATCTTCCCACAAGGCAACTGTTTAGAATGAGGAGCTCTGATACCTTTTTTTTAAATTTCGGGGTCTTTCTAATTTAAAGAATCCATCTTTTGGCCACTAATGACTAGAATTTCTTATGGTGTGCTTATTCCAATAGCAACTCAGTCCAATTAAGCTTCTTTATGGAAATCCCAGGAAGTAATTTTTCAGGTTTAAAATAAGTTTTTCTTTTCTGGAGAGGACATGAAAGAGGCAGTCTCCATGATCCAAAAAAATTCACTCCCAGGTATAGGCCAGGATAGAAAATGACTCGTGTTGCCACAGACAGTTTAGGATGGTGTTTCTGCATACAGTACCTTCAGTGTTCCACAAATCTGTAGAAAGCTGCCATTCACAGACCCATTAATCCATGACTCTAGGTAGGCCCTCCTGGGATTGTACTTTCCCAAGACTAACCAGGCAACAAATGATTGAGACAACAAAAGCCCCTTACGCCAGCTTGACATGCTTGGAACAAGAAGTGTACTGCTTAAAATCTCAGGGGTTTCCAACATTTTCCAACTGATCACTGGATATGACCCAAAAATCATGCCTCCTAGATGGCAGAGACCAAGAGAGACTGTTGCTACTAGATCTTCAATCAAGCTCTCAAAGACATGAAACAAAATGAGAGGGGAACCTCATACAGTTTTTATTTGGGAGACCTACAGGAAAGTTTATCTAAATAGATGCTGTTGTGATCAGAACCACAAAACTTACCAGTCCGCACATCCTGCTAAAACAACCAGCTTATAGAGATATGAGACCTATGTTCTACCCATGGTACCCCTCTTTGTGACAGAACAACAAACAAACAAACAAAAACAAAGACTATTTCTGGAAGGAAAGGGATCAAACAACATGAATATTCATACCAAAAAGTACACCAGAGACACTACACCCAAGACTTGTCACCTAAATCTTTTTATCCCATTAAACCAATATTTTGGAGGGGAAAAAGAGACAAACTGATTTTTAGCATCCACTCAACTGGATTCTGCAGAAATAGAGGCTGAGAGTCCAGCTGGTAAGAATTTATTTCCCTTCTGCCAGTTTGTCACATCCTGAGTTTCCTTGACTGCAGCTTCCAGAAGAGCAGAGTGACTGGTTATCCTGTTCATGATGCCAAAGCTGTAGAGACCAAGGGAAAACTTCCCCTTTAACCTCTGAAGGTTTGCTGAAACTCAACTAACAAAAGGCAGGTTAGTAGCAGACAAGGCATGCACATTTACTAACATGCATGGAAGAAATCACAGAGTGATTACCACACCACACAAGAAGGTACAGATGGTTATGTACCCTTCTTCTTAAAAGAAAGGGAGATGGGGAAATGTAGGTGATTTTAGGGGACTAGTAAAGGATTTTTATGAGGATTCAATGAGCTTGAAAAACATACAATGGCCCGGGACAAAGTCTGTTGAGCCCACCAAGCAGACAATGGTTTGTGACAAAAGTCTGCTCAGGTGCGTTGACGGACTTCAGTCTTTCTTCCTGCAATATGAGTTGAGTTAATGAAAACTCAGAGAAGGGATCGGGGTGATTGTTTTCTTCTTTGGTGTGTCCAGATTTTAGGCAGATAAGGAAACTTCAGAGTACAACTTCTTCCTGTGGTTTGGGAGAGACAGTGGATTGAGATAGAGCAGGGGAAGGTCAGAAAGACCTTGAGGCATTTTCTTCAGTTCAGCTCGTCAAAGTACCATGTTTCTGGGTAACAATATCTGCGCCCCAAAACATTCTCCACCAACAATCAATGAGCTGTTTTCTAAGATTTGTTTTTCTATCTCAGGGTAGGAATTAAATCCTAATTATTCTTACATCCCACCAAAAAAAAAAAAAAACTCCATGGACTCATATAAACAGTTGATCAAAAATTTCCCCTTGAATGAAATTGAAATAAATATAATTGAATGAACAAAATGTTCTCCTTGCCAAAGGAAATTAAGAACCATTGCAATGACCCCCATTCCTATCCATACTTAAATTAATTTTTGCTTTCATTATTGTCCATTACTTCCTCTTTTCCAGCCCATGCTGCTGTTCCTTTTTTGTCACGTCCTAGAACAGGGCAAACTCATCAAATATCACTTTATCTTCTAATCTCTTTACGATCCTTGCCTTTCTCCTTCCCCCGTGCATTGTCAGTGTAAGGGCAAAGAGAATTCCCTCTGCCTCTGAAGGTTTTAGTCTAAGTTTGTTGAAATAAATTGACAATAGACTGATTAACAGAAAAAAAAAAAGGATACAGATATATTAACGTTCATAGGGCAACGGAGCCACATACAAAAAGAGAGGCCAGATGACTGAAGGTTTAGACTAGGTGCCTGGGACTGCTGTGGAGGGGTTGAGGGGCATCACAGGTTATGGATGAAAGAAGGAAGAGAAGCATGGCAAGCAAAATTTGGCATGTTATGCAAATATAATCTCTCTGGAAATTTCAGGGCTGCCCTCAGAAAGAATAGATGACAGCCTGTGCTAAAAGTTTCTCTGTCAGACTTTTAGAAGTGTGAAACTTTTAGTCTCCTTTTCCTATGAGTTAATTTTTCCTAGATCTTGATAAGAGGGGTATGGAGGGGGGCATCAGAAAACCCTGTTTGCATCCACTATTTATCTCACTATGTAGATTTCCTCCACAGATGCAAATCTCCCCTACAAAAGGACAACTTTTCAAGGCTATCCTGTGGCTTATAGCCTCTCTGAATAGCCATCCCACAACACGTCAAAGTATATTCTGGGGTGAAATATTCTGGTTTACTTCACGAGAATGTTAAGTTGTCTCTGTGTTGCTGATCAGTGGCTAATTTCCTTTTTATCAGGAATAAAGAAACACTCAATTGCCTCCTGCAATACCACTGGCATAATCCTGACACTATCACATCACAATGAACAGGAGGCCCATTAATAAACATGCAGTGCTGTGAAGAATTTCACTGATCCCTCTCCAGGTCATTAAATCTATACATGTTTGATGGGCAGTAAAAGAGAAATGTGGAATGATAATAGCAGTTGGAGGAGGCTGCTGCTCTCCTAGGCTGCTTTAACCACAAAAAAAGGCAGGAAATGATCCATGTATTTTTTTAAATATGTATATATTCTACTCATTATTACTAATTTCAAATGCCTATGCATATTTCACAGGCAGCTGCTTCATAAATAAAATTCAGGCTGAGATTTTAGCATTACATTATTTCAACTTCAAGTAGGGTCATGGTATTCAGTTTGATTAAACAATGAGGAGTTGGGCTGTGCTCTAACGAGAAAAGTTTTTGTGTGTGGGTGACTTGGAGGGCAGGTGCTAATCAAAACACATTTCTGTTTGTCACCTTTTAAGATATACTTAAATGATGTTGCCCTATGTTGATAAGATGTTAAGCAAATTCTAATTCTAATTCCAGAAACAAGTCATCAAGCCAATAAAGATAAAATAGTCTTACAAGTTTATTCTTTAAAGCTAAAATCAAAGTAATAATTTGTAGCATGACACAGGTCAGATTACTTCAGACCTTTTATTCCTATTTCTTACCTCAATTCAAACATAAACTATATATTGTAAAACAGAAAGTTTAAAATACCCAACGTTTAAAAATTAGCAAATTCTATCATAAGCCTACAGTGGTGGCCAACATTGAAGCAATGTAAATAAAAATATTTCAATAACCCCTTGGCAATTGAACATTCAATGGTTTTTGTATTTTGAAGGGAAAAAAATGATTTCTTTTCTCACCAATTGCTAAGTTCATGGCTAAGACCCCTATAACAAAAGACAAATTAACAAAAGAAAATAATACAAATTTGCTTAATGTGTTTTATGTGACACAGGAGCCTTCATAAGACAATAAAGGCCCAAAGAAACAGGGAAACCTGTGTATTTTTATTTCTGTTCTTTGTAGACTAGGGACTACAACTAGTCCCTAAGGCTAGTTGTAATGCTTTTTTGTGTCCCCATTTCAATTTGATCTCCCCACAGGTACCAATAGGGCATTTGTTTAGGATAAGAACTCTTTCAAATGCAAAAGTTTTCCAAATCAAAGGATTCATCGTCTAGTCATTGACAAGTGGGATCTCCAGAAGTGCACTTATTCAAAAAGTGACATAGTCAAATAATCCTTTTCGTGGTAAGACCTCGAGTTAACTTTCCAGGCTTAGAACAAATTTTTACAATGGATAAAGGGGGCATCCCTGGAGCAGGTGCAGAAGAAGCAACTCCCACGATCCAAGAGTCACTCCCAAAGATAGCTTTAAGAAAGCAAAGATCCTCATTGCCACAGGACATAGCAACTAAGGTAGAGATGAGACAAATTCCCCTGAGAGTTGGCATGGTCTGACAGACATTCCTCGGGTTTTCTCTCCTTCAAAGCTAACCACTAGATCCAGATTTCCACAACCAGCATTCCTGGTTGGTGGAGACCAGGGAAAATTTCCTCTCACTAGTTACAAGCCAAGCTCTCAAGATACAATAAGACAGAAGGAGATCCTTTTCTGATTGTCTTTGTCATGACAAACACAAAAAGATAGAGACATGGGGAAAAAGACTATCTTTGGGAGTTAAACGATAAAAAAAATCAAGAGTACTTGAGCAAAATCACAAAAGTTGCTATGCCCAAAGAATTAGTCCATACAAAGATGTTTTCTCCTGCTAATCTAAACTTTAAAAGGGTGAGACAAGAAGTTTTTATATCCTCCTGTCTTGACTGAGCACTACAGACACAGATGTGAGATAGCTGACCTTGATAAGAATCCTTATCTTTTGCTGGCTTTTGTCAGTTTCCCAGGGTTTCATCTGCTGGCTCCAGAGTAAGTCGGGTGTCTCAGCTGTCCTTCAATGGGTGCCAGAAACTATAGGGGAGGAAAGATTTCTTTCTTCACCCACTGATGGCTGAGGCACCCATAATGAAAGACAAAATAACAAGAAAAAAATACAAATGTATTTAATATAAGTTTTATATGACATGGGAGCCTTCAGAAATGAAGACCCAAAGAAACAGGAAAACCTGTGTGTTTTTATGGATGGGTTTGATGAAGAGCAGTCATGCTGAAGTATGATTAGACAAGGGGGTTATAACCTAATGTTAATAAGCTAGGAGGAATTTAGCAAGGCCTGTTTGTACAGTTTCTTTTCTGTCTCAGTGTCCTCAGAGATAATAACATTCCTATCCTCCAGGTATAGGGAGGGCGCTTCTGGGATGAGAGTCTTACAGTCTCCTTCATGAGAGGGGCTACTAGGGTTTACAACCTGCTTCAAGGAAGAAGAGGCAAAGGGAAGGTAAGAGTGACCTTCCTGCTTCTGCTCTCTCTTCAAATGCTAAAGTGCCATATTTTGGGGTAGTGTGTCCCGAACCTCATCACTTTTATATACTCTTCAATAATTCTAAAATGTCATGACTTGTGATCATTTTTAATTTTGCTGAGAATGAATTTGAATTGCATCTTCCTCCCGCCATGAGCCTGATAGGATGAAATAAACTGCATAGTTAGTGAATTTACCTGGCCAACCGCATCTGTTCATTTGTTCAGGCCCAATGTTATCTTCCTCTCCCATTTGTAGTAACTCACACAAAATAATTTTATAAATCAAAAAAGAAAAATAAATTTTTAAAATATTGTTGGCCTCCTTAACAATTAGAGATAGTACTTAGGCCTAAATTTACAGCCATATCTTTGGATTTACTCATTTCTCTGGGCATCTCTTATATATACGTGAGGTATATATATTATAAAACTTCTATTTGTTTTTCTCATTTTAATTTGTCGTTTGTTAGAGGGGTCCACCTCAACTAAAAACTATGAAGAGTAGAGAAAAAAATTATTTTTTCTTTCTACATATATATTTTAAAGGTAAGTGCTGGTCCCAACATTCTCTCTAAAACTTAAAGCAATGCCATTGTCTCTAAAACAAGGGAAATAATGGTACCCACTGAAATAATTGATGTGAGGATTAAATGTAATCATTTATGGTAGGTGTTGGCAATGCCTGGCAAATAGAAAGCTCTCAATTGATGCTATACATATTATTGATAGTCATTATTATAATAAGGAATTTAGTTTGAAGGATTGTATAACCATTTCTAGTATTCTTGTTACTTTTTTGGCTAGAATTACCACACTGCTTCAATTCTAAAATATAAATTTTTTCACATTGTAATATTTTAGAAATCTGGATATAGTCAGATACTCAGCATGTATATTTGATTTACTGAATTTTTTTTCCTGAAAAGTTATTTTAAAAGTTATGGTTCATCTTATAATCAATAGAATCTTAAAACCAGATATTATGTTATATCCTATTAGTGCTGTTGAAATACTAGAGAATCCAAGAAAGCCTTGCAATGTATCACTAACCAATATAAAGTTCCCTTGGTTCATGAAGTATGATTGTGTCATCAATATCACAACTCCATATTTGCTGACTGATGTTTTAAACCAAAATATACACACTTCAAAAGACAAACTTTTTGAGAGATATTAGCCTGTAGTTACACAAAAATTTCAATAAAAGCATTATTTTATAACCATTTATGAGAAAATGCCTATTTGGCATATAAGCATAAGCTCATGTTTAAATGAAATCTAGTGCTCACAATTTCCCTGTGAATAGCAAGCAATAAGGTAGTTTTTTTTCCTTTAGTAAATGTTGAAATGTTTTTTAGAAGCCATCACTGTTTTATATCTGATTTATTTGGTAACTGGTGAGAAACCTGACTAATCAGTTAGTTGAAAAACAAAGTACATGGACAATCAGCTAGACTGACAAAATTCAAACACCCTAAAGAAGGATGATACTCCTTCAAATAATCACACCCACATGTTTTAAAAAAAAAAAAAACTTCCAAGCAGTTGTTTTATTTTAAATATGCCTACAGAAAAACAAACATGCTTTTTTTTTTTTTTTTTTTTTTTTTTTGAGACGGAGTCTCGCTCTGTCACCCAGGCTGGAGTGCAGTGGCACAGTCTCGGCTCACTGCAACCTCCGCCTCCCGGGTTCAAGCAATTCTCCTGCCTCAGCCTCCTGAGTAGCTGGGATTACAGGCGCCCGCCGCCACACCCAGCTAATTTTTGTATTTTTAGTAGAGACGGGGTTTCGCCATGCTGGTCAGGCTAGTCTCGAACCCCTCACCTCGTGATCCACCCGCCTCAGCCTCCCAAAGTGCTGGGATTACAGGTGTGAGCCACCGCACCCGGCTATTGTTTTTTAAGAATTGCTTCATTCATGATATGTGTTTAAACCATGTTAAAATGTTTGACATAATTAGTGTCCCCACCAACACTGAACAAGACAGCTAAATCTTTGTAGCTCTCAGCTTTCTTGATCATGAATATTGTAGGGCAAAAATAATAACCCCCATAAATTCATAGTTGGAATGGACCTCTGTTATAAAAGACAAATTAAGAAGACAAAAACAAACAGAAGTTTATTAACATGTGCCTTTCATATATACATGACAGACACCCAGAGAATGAGTAATTCTCAAAGAAGTGGCTTTGAATTCCCGCATCTATAGCATTTTCAACAAAGAACAGTACATTTTTAAAGAAAGACAAGATAAAGAAAAAGGACTTTGAGTATCTACAAGAAGCAACCTGGGGAAAGGCAAATGAGTGGCAGATATAGGCTAGTTAGTAAAGATTGTTAATATAAATTATTCTGGTATTATCTCCAGGCCAATGGGGGTCTAAAGCTGTCTTCAATTTTTAACCTTTGTTCTACCTAGTGTGGGGGGAGGGGGCCGGGGGGGCAGTGTCAGTCCATTTTATGTTGCTGTATCAGAATACTTGAGGCTGGGTAATTTATAAAGAAAATATGTTGGCCGGGCACGGTGGCTCACGCCTGTAATCCCAGCACTTTGGGAGGCCAAGGAGGGTGGATCACCTAAGGTCAGGAGTTCAAGACCAGCCTGGCCAACATGGTGAAACCCCGTCTCTTCTAAAAATACAAAAAATTAGCGGGGTGTCACGGCATGCACCTGTAGTTTCAGCTACTTGGGAGGCTGAGGCAGGAGAATCGCTTGAACCTGGGAGACAGAGATTGCAGTGAGCCAAAATCATGCCACTGCACTCCAGCCTGGGAGACAGAGCAAGACTCCATCAAAAAAAAAAAGAAAGAAAGAAAAACAAAGAGAGAGAGAGGAAGGAAGGAAGGAAGGAAGGAAGGAAGGAAGGAAGGAAGGAAGGAAGGAAGGAAGGAAGGAAGGAAGGAAAGAAGGGAAGGGAGGGAGAGAGAAAAAAAGAAAGATTATTTTTTTCCATGGTTCTGTGGGCTGGAAATTAAGAGAGGCATGATGCCACCATCTGCTTGGCTTCTACTGAGGGGCATCTGCTGCAACATAACATCGTGAGAAGGTCAAAGAAGAAGTGGACACATACAAACACAGAGAAAAGAAGAGAGAAAAAAACCTGAGGAGTGCCCTGGCTTTATAACAACCCACTCCTGTGGGAACTAATCCATTCACATGAGAACTAACCCAGTCTCAGGAGAGTGAGAATTTACAAACAACAGAACAGTATCAAGCCATTCATAAGGGATCTGCCCCTATGACCCAAACACCTCCCACTAGGCCTCCCAACATCACACACTGGAGATCAAATTTTAACATGAGTTTGGTGGGAACAAAACAAATCATACCCAAACCACAGCAGGTAGTATATATTTTCTCCAAGTAAATTTTATGTTCCACTTCTAGACAAATAAAAGGAGGACAGAGAGCTCTTCTGCATCTTCTTCTTCTTAACTGTCTTCAGCTCAACAATCCTTCATATTTTGGGGAGACATATTCTCATCTCTTACCAGATAAAGATCTTTGTGATGTATAAGGTCTAAGAACTACTGGAAGGGAAAGTAGGAAAGTCCACCAGGAAAAGGAAAGCAAAATTGGAAATGGAAAATGCTAGGAATAGGGTCAGCATCTACTGAACAAACTCTAGTCATAAGGAAAACAAGAGAAATATCACTGTCTTATTATAAGAGTAGTTTCTTTAAACTTTTCAGAGGGACCACTAAGAAAATTGACTGAATTCTCTTCTGCAAATATGGCTAAAAAATCTGATCTCTAAAGATAAGCAGTCAAGCTGATGTGACAGCTATTGACCTAACTCCTTCTGAAAGATGGAGAATACATACTAATAGAATACATACTATTTACTAGTATGTAAATCGTTGAGCTGAAGACAATTAAGAAGAAGATGCATATTAGTATAATAGAATTCTAACATCACAGCAAACTCTGAAAACAAAGTGCTTTAGTTTGAATTCCAGCTATGCCACTTTCTAGCTGTGTGACCTTAAGGAAAATATTCAGCTCCTCTCTGCCTCAGTTTCTTCATCTATAAAGTTGCAGCAAATATTATCTGTCTCACGAAATAGATTGAATATGTCAATATAAATTAGTGCTTACACAGGTGCCTGATGCATTAAAAGCATGCAGTGTTTTTTATTGTTAAATTTATAGATGTTTTGCTCCTTTACATCTTGCTCCATTTGGCATCTTTTGTCATAGCTTATAAGTGTTTGTAAGTCAGCAACCATTGATTCATATTTACCCTGCAAAATAAAGAATATGTAATCCCTTAGAGACATAATACCTATGGCATAGTCATGTCTTGAAATATTAATCTAATTGTTCTCTGTGTATTTCTCTCTCTCTTTTACCTGCAGCCAAAGGATTGACTGCTCTTTCTCCTCAAACAGACTGGAACAGAAAAAGAAATTCAAGTAAACCTTTAGCATAAGTGCAAGAAGAAGATTCTGCATGGCATCCAGAGTGCCTCCAAAAGACTAGACAAGCCTGGGTAGGAGGGAAAAAGAGAAATAAGGAGGATGGTTCAGATAGGATGTGAAGGAGGGTCTAAAGGGAGAATTCAAAAAAGGAAGGTGAACAATAACTTTCCATGACAGATGAGCAAAGAGCAAAGTAGAAGGGCCTCTGCTGAAGATGGGCTGTCCTCTAGCATGGATCATTCTTTCACTGTCCCAGTGAGGCGCCTGTCCTCAAACCCATACTTTAGAGGACCCTTCCCTGGCCCTTCTTCAGCTGTGTCCCTCCTCACTGGTAAGGAGTCTGTGAACCAAAGGAGACATGCCTATGTGAAAACTGCATTCTCCTTTGTACACTATATGCTAGGGAGCTCCATTGTCTCTAAGCTGCTTCCAGGACCTATGCCAGTCTTCTCCAAGCTCTGCTTCTAATGTGCCCAGTCTTAGGCCCAAGGTGTGGCCACAAGAAAAATGCTTGCAAAGATATGGTCAGAATTTGGACTTGTGGCTGAGGTGTACACAGGAATGTACATAAAGACCCTCATAATGCAGGATTGAGCTGGAAGTGAAATGAGAAGGCAGAGCCAGCTATGGGCTGTGTATTAGTCCTTTTTCATGCTGCCGATAAAGACATACTAGAGACTGGGAAATTTACAAAAGAAAGAGGTTTAATGGACTCACAGTTCCATGTGGCTGGGGAGGTCTCACAATCATGGCTAAAGGTGAAAGGCAAGACTCACATGGCAGCAGACAAGAGAAGAGAATGAGAACCAAATGAAAGGGGTTTCCCTTTAAACCATCAGATCTCACGAGACTTATTCACTACCACAAGAATAGTATGGGGGAAACTGCCCCTATGATTCAATTACCTCCCACTGGGTCCCTCTCACAATACAAGGGAATTGTGAGAGCTACAATTCAAGATGAGATGTGGGTGGGGACACAGCCAAACCATATCATTCTGTCCCTGGCTCCTCCCAAATCTCATGTCCTCACATTTCAAAACCAGTCATGCCTTCCCAACAGTATCCCAAAGTCTTAACTCATTTCAGCATTTACCCAAAAGTCCACAGTCCAATGTCTCATCTGAGACAAGGCAAGTCCCTTCTACCTATAAGCCTGCAAAATCAAAGCAAGTTAGTTACTGCTTAGATACAATGGGGGTACAGGCATTGGGTAAATACAGCTGTTCTAAATGGGAAAAATTGGCCAAAGCAAAAGGGCTACAGGACCAATGCAAGTCCAAAATCCAGCAGGGTAGTCAAATCTTAAAGCTCCAAAAATGATCTCCTTTAACTTCATGTCTCACATCCAGGTCACCCTGATGCAAGAGGTGGGTTCCCATGGTCTTGGGCAGCTCCTCCCCTGTGGCTTTGCAGAGTATAGCCTCCCTCCCAGCTGCTTTCATGGGCTGGCGTTGAGTGTCTGTGGTTTTTCCAGGTGCATGATGCAAGCTGTCAGTGGATATATCATTCTGGCGTTTGGAGGATGGTGGCCCTCTTCTCACAGCTACCCTAAGCAGCTCCCCAGTGGAGGCTCTGTATGGGAGCACCCCACCCCACATATCTCTTCCACACTGCCCTAGTAGAGATTCTCCATGAGTGCCCCACTCCTGCAGAAAACTTCTTGGACATCCAGGTGTTTCAGACATCCTCTGAAATCTACGTGGAAGTTCTCAAACCTCAGTTCTTGACTTCTGTGCACTTGCAGGCTCAACACCCCATGAAAGCTGCCAAGGCTTGGGGCTTGCACCCTCTGAAGCCACAGCCCAAGCTGTATGTTGGCCCCTTTTAGTTACAGCTGGAGGAGCTGGGATGCAAAGCACCAAGTCCCTAGACTGCACACAGCAGAGGGACCCTGGGCTCAGCCCATGAAGCCATTTTTTCCTCCTAGGCCTCCAGGCCTGTGATGAGAGGGCTTCCACAAAGGTCTCTGTCATGCCCTGGAGATATTTTCCCCGTTGTCTTGCTGATTAACATTTGGCTCTTCGTTACTTATGCAAATTTCTGCAGCCAGCTTGAATTTCTCCTCGGAAAATGGAATTTACTTTTTTATTATATTGTCAGGCTGCAAATTTTCTGAACTTTTATGTTCTGCTTCCCTTTTAAAACTGAATGCCTTTAACAGAACCCAAGTCACTTCTTGAATGCTTTGCTGCTTAGAAATTTCTTCCATCAGATACCCTAAATCATCTCTCTCAAGTTCAAAGTTCCACAGATCTCTAGGGCAGGGGCAAAATGCCACCAGTCTCTTTGCTAAAACATAACAAGAGTCACCTTTGCTCCAGTTCCCAACAAGTTCCTCATCTCCATCTGAGGCTACCTCAACCTGAATTTCATTGTCCATATCATTATCAGCATTTTGGTTAAAGCCATTCAACAAGTCTCTAAGGAGTTCCAAACTTTCCCACATTTTTCTGTCTTCTCCTGAGCCCTCCAAACTGTTCCTGCCTCTGCCTGTTGCCCAGTTCCAAAGTCACTTCCACATTTTTGGGTATCTTTTCAACAGTGCCCCACTCTACTGGTACCAATTTACTGTATTAGTCTATTTTCATGCTGCTGACGAAGACTTATCAGAGACTGGGCAATTTACAAGAAGAAAAAGATGCTTAGTGCACTCACAGTTCCACGTGGCTGGGGAGGCCTCACAATCATGGCAGAAGGTGAATGGCACATCTCACATGGCAGCAGAAAAGATAAGAGAATGAGAACCAAGGAAAAGAGTTTTTCCCTTATAAAACAATCAAATTTCATGAGACTTATTCACTACCACAAGAACAGTATGAGGGAAACTGCCCTCCTGAGTAAATTATCTCCCACTGGGTCCCTCCCACAACATGAGGGAATCATGGTAGCTGTAATTCAAGATGAGATGTGGGTGGGCACGCAGACAAACCATATGTAGGCTGGGTCCTGTATCTTTAGGCGTATCTTCTGGTGTAGAACTATAAAGAGTATGAAATTTCTAAGTTGGACTCTGACCTTCTAAGTCATGTTGAAGGTATGCTTGTCAAGAATATGATAGAATATATTTCATTTACAAGTTTATCACCTTGATTTTTTGCTTTTAAAGATTTAGACTTACCATGTATGGGCTTCCATTTGTATTCTTGCTATGAGTTCCACGAATGTTAGTCACGTCCTATGAGTAGGGAGAAGATGGCCCTGCCACTGTAACATGCATATTCCTGTTGTCTTAGTCCATTTTGTGCTACTATAACAGAATACCAGACTGGGTAGTTTATGAACAAAAGAAGTTTATTTGGCTTATGATTCTGGAGACTGGGAATTCCAAGATCCAGGGGCCGCCTCTGATGAGGGTTTTCTCATTGTATCCTCCCCTAGCAGAAGGTGGAAGGGCAAGTGAGCACATGAGACAGAGAAAGGATGGAGATGAACTTCATCCTTTTATCAGGGACCCACTCCTATGATAGCTAACCCATTCCCACAATAATGGCATCAAACCATTAACAAAGGCAGAGCCCTCATGACCTAATTACCTTTTAAGTGCCTTATATTTTAATAGCATCACAATGGCTATTAAGTTTCAACATGAGTTTTGAAAGGGGGATTCAAACCATACCACCAGTTAACTATGAGGTTTCTGCACCCTAATCAAAGCAGTCATCCACTAGATTTTAAGCCCCAAAAGGCAAATATCATATATGTTTTATTCAATACTATATGTAAGGGTTAGCAAAATAAAACCCACAAACCAAATTTAGCTGTCTGCCCATTTTTGTGTGACCGATGAGATATGAAAGGTTTTTAAATGATCAAGAAAAAAATCAAAGAATACTATATGGCAACTGAAAATTACATGAAATTAAAATTTCAGTGTTCATAAATACATTTTATAAGCCACAGTTATTTGTTACATGTTATCTATGGCTGCTATCACACTACAATGGCAGAGTTTAACAATTGTGGAGGCCACAATTATTATGGTCCACAGAGCCTAAATTATTTGCTCTTTGTCTGAGCATAAAAATTTTTGCAGACTTCAGCTATATACCCAGTGTCTTCTAAAATATGTAGGATAAAATAGGTGTTCAATAAATATTTGTTAAATAAATGAATAAAAGAATAAATAAATGTCTTCTAGTAATAATTAATTTGCTTGATGTCATAGGTGAGAACTATAGCCCCGTCTTGGAGGACAGGGCTACAATATGTCATAGAATAAAATTAAATATCATAACCACATGTTATAAGCAACATTACATGTTGAAACAGAAATCTGATCAAAAAAGTTGTTTGGGATACTTGAAATTACAGGCAGTGTCTACAAGGTGCCTCCCAGAGTAGCAAAACCTTGATGAATTTAGCCAGTTCTGGGGTTTTTATGAAGTTGCAAGGTTCAGACTTCATTGGTCCTAAAAGAAGGTAGAGGAATCCATCTCTCAAGGATAGAACTCAGAAAACTTATGTAGGAAGTCAGAATGCTAATTTTTGAGTTTACATTAGAAAATACAACCGTTTTTCCCACCAGAACACTGTTGCCTTTTGCCTCTATTGGAAGACTATTAGAGTTTTCCAGAGAAAAGCAGCATGATAAACTGTGTGTGTGTGTGTGTGTGTAGACACACATGTGTATGCACATGTAATTGGCTCACAGAGTTATGGAAGCCAAGAAGTTCCAAGATCTCCCATCTATAAGTTGTTGACCGAGGAAACCCATTGGTGCAGTTCAGGTTCAAGTCAAAACCTGAGAACCAGCAAAGCCAATGGTGCAAATTTCAGTCTGAGGGCCAGAGGACATAAAATGAGATGGCCCCACTCAGGAACACAGGCAGGAAGCAAAAAGGGATGCATTCCTCCTTCCTCTGCCTTTAATTCTATTCAGATCCTTGACTGATTAGTTGATACTAACTCATATTAGGAAGGAAAATCTACTCAATTGGGTCCACAGATATAATGCTAATCTCTTCTAAAACACCCTCACAGACACACCCAGAAATAATGTTTAATGTGGGCATCTTGTGGCCAGTCAAACTGACACATAAAATCAAGCATCACAAACACCTACCTGGAAGAAAAAACATATAATTAAATGTGATTTAGAGTGCACAAAATCTAAGCAAAATATTATCTAATTCAGTGGATTCATGGCATAAAACTGGATTGCCTGTTGTATTTGTTTTCACAAGACTTAATCGTTATTGCATGTGACCCACATCTCCTTTTCCCCTGATCAATGCTTAGATGGGAATTACCAGCCCTTACTGATACCTCCTTGTCTATACTTCTGTGCCTGACCTACTTTCCTTTATGAGTGACATATTCTTTTGTTAGTTATATCTACTCATTCCATCCTTCAGTTAATTGTAGAAGGACTGGGAGTCATTTTTACTTGGTTGACTTTGCTGGTCTCTGCTATGATTTATAATGTATGTATTGATTGTATAGTTTAATACAAGATAGAAAATATTATTTTCCAAGCTCCAGCAGAGGAGCAAGAGAAATAGATAACTCACTATACCACCTCCTATACTGCCAAATATAGATGTAACACGTACACAAACACACAAACACAAAGTCTGCATTTAAGTATATATATACACACATATGAGACATCTACCACATGTATGAACATAGAACAGAAGCCTGCTAATTTTTAATCATTCTGGATATAATCTAGAAGAATATTTTGTTTCATTTGGCAGTAAGGCTCTCAAACAGTGAATACTGGATTTATATAAATTTATAACAAACAACTTTCAAAAGGGAAAAACATTACAGCTAGCATAGGTGGTATGTTAATAATTATAAGAAGCCATAAATGCTTTTATAAATAGCAAATTGCACTTAGAACACTAAATGATGATGAAATCATTGCAGGAGAAACCAAAGCATCTAAGCAATTATTAAACTGCCGTGATGAGCTAAGAGTATCTTCATATTTAAAAGTAGCTAACATGAAAATTAATTTTAAGTAACTTTAGTTAAAATTTTCTAGTGCTTTCTATATGCCATGAATTTTGTATGTATTCCCTTTCAATTAATTCTCACAGTTCTAAGAAACAAATATCATTATTTTCTTTATTTTTGATAGTAAGAAAACCGAGACGGTATTGTGACATAACCCTCAAGTGCCTTAAGACAGTTTGAATTAGGACTCTACCACTTACTGATAGTGTCAGCTTCAGCAAGTTACTTGTCCTCTCTGTACTCCAAGTTTCTCATTAGTGAATGAGATAATTCTTGTAACTGCCTCAGAGTGTGGTCATTAATAATAAAATTAGATGAAATAATTTTTTAAGTTTATAAATAATACTTGGCAGATAATAAGTGCTCGGCAGATACTCTACATTATTAGAATAGTTGACATTTTTGAGGTTACCTTACAAAACCAGCAAGTTTCAGGAACAGGACTACAACCTGAGTTCATTTTATTCAAACACCCACACTCTCAATCTCTACACTTGAAGGTATTGTTTACTCAAGAACTAGTGAGGTTATACTAAATTATGTATAAGACCCCTAAAAGTCTTTTACTCTTCTTCAAAGACCTTAAGGTTGTTTTACATTTTTCCCACCCCAAGAAAAGTAACTTATTGACCATTTCCATGTCTTTTTTGAAGAAATGTCTAATCAATCCTTTGCTCGTATTTTAATTCAGTCATCTTTTTATTACTAGGTTGTAAGAGAATTTTATATATTCTGGAGACCAGTCCCTTATCAGACATATAATTTGCAAATATTTTCTCCTATTCATGGGTTGTACTTTCACTTTCTTTAAGGTATCATTTGCAGCACAAAAGTTTTTCATTCTGAAGCAGTCCCAACATATCTATTTTCTTTTGTCACTTGTACTTTTAGTGTATCTCATAATGATTGCTTAATCCAAGGTCAAGAAGATTTACTCATATGATTTTTATAGTTTTGGCTGTAATATTTAGGTTTAAGATTCATTTTGAGTTAATTTTTTGCATGGTGTGAGGTCTGTGTCCAAATTAATTGTTTTGTATGTGTGTATTTCATTGTCCCAGCACCATGCTTTGGAGTCTATTCTTTCCCCCCATTTAATTGTCTTGACACCCTTTTCAAAAATCAATTGACTGGCCAGGCATGGTGGCTCATGCCTGTAATCCCAGCACTTTGGGAGGCCGAGGCGGGTGGATCACGAGGTCAGGGAATTGAGACCATCCTGGCTAACATGGTGAAACCCCGTCTGTACTAAAAATACAAAAAAAAAAAAAAATAGCCCAGCGTGGTGGCAGACGCCTGTAGTCCCAGCTACTTGGGAGACTGAGGCAGGTGAATGGCGTGAACCCGGAAGGCAGAGCTTGCAATGAGCCGAGATCGCGCCACTGCACTCCAGCCTGGGCGACTGAGCGAGACTCCGTGTCAAAAAAAAAAAAAAATCAGTTGACCATAAATATATTCATTGATTTCTAAACTCTCGATTCCATTCCATTAAACCATATGTTTATTCTTATGACAGCAACACGCTATCTTGATGACTGTTTCTCTGTAAAATCTTTTGAAATTGGGAAGTATAAACCCTCCAACCTCATGCTTTTTAAAGATTGTTTTAGATATTCTGGGTCCTTTGCAGTGAATTTTAGGATCAGCTTGTCAATTTCTGCAATAACAACAACAATAACAACAAAAAGCCAGCTGGCATTTTGATAAAGATTGTATTGAAGCTGCAGCTCAATTTTGACAGTACTGCCATCCTAATAATCTTAACTCTTCTGGTCCAAGAACATGAAATATCTTTCCATTTATTTCTCTTTGTCAATTTCTTTCAAAAATATTTTATAGCTTTTGTGTACAAGCCTTGTATATCTTTTGTTAAATTTATACCTAAATATTGTATTCTTTGTAACTGTTATTGTAAATGGACTTGTCTTCTTAATTTCATTTTTGGAATGCACATTGCTAGTGTATAAAAATACAACTGATTTTTATATATTGATCTTGTATCCTGCAACCTTTCAAAACTTGATAATTAATTCTAATAGTTTTTTAGTAAGCCCCTTAGGATTTTCTCTATTCAAGATTATGTTATCTGCAAACAGAGATAGTTTTACTTCTTCATTTTCAATTTAGATGCTTTTAATTTTATTTTTCTGCCTAATTGTCCTGGCTAGAACCTTCGGTACATGGTTGAATGAAAGTGCCAATAGAAGACATTCTTGTCTTGTTCTTGATCTTAGGGGCAAAGTTTTAAATCTTTAACCATTATGTATGATATTAACTGTCAGTTTTTCATAAATGTCCTTTGTCTATTTGGAAAATTCCCTTTTCTCTTTTTTCAGTGTTTTTATAATGAAAGAATGTTAAAATTTGCTTTTCCTTCATCTACTGATAATCACACAGTTTTTGTCCTTTATTCAACTTGTGATACTGTGAGTTTTTAATAAGAAATGAGCCGGGCAAGGTGGTGCATGTCTGTAGTTCCAACCACTCGGAGGCTGAGGTAGGAGGATCCCTTGAGCCCAGTAGTTCTAATCCAGCCTGGTAAATATAGTGAGAAACTACCTCCAAAAAGCCTTTTTTGATCAAATCAATAAATTGAATTAAATATATATTTGGTCTTCATCCAGTTTCTCTGCACACAGCTTCCAAACCCTTGGAATCTCCAAGTTAACGAGTATCTTTATGTACGCTAATGAGATGACTAACTGGGGCTCCTGGATAGACTCAGGATAAGCCAGAGGGGACCAATCTTGTTATTAGAGCATTAGAACTTTCAGCCTCACCCACTGACCTCTGGAAAGGGAAGAGGAGTTGAAAGTTGAGTTGATCACCAATAACAAATTCTTTAATAAATCATGCCTACATAATGAAGCCTTAATAAAAAACAAAAAAGACAGGGTTCAGAGAGGTTCCAAGTTGCTGACCATGTGGAGGTACTAGTAGGGTGGTGCATCCAGAGGAAGCATGGAAGCCCCACATCCTTTCCCCCATTCCTTGCCCTGTGCATCTTTTCTATCTTACTATTCATCTGCAACCTTTGTAATATCCTTTACGATGGGATAGCTACTAGTAAATAGTTTCCCTGAGTTCTGTGAGCCCTCCTAGCAAATTATCAAACCTAAGGAGGAGTGCAGGAGCTTGTGGGAACCCCAATTATATATATAGCTGGTTGGTCAAAAGCACAAGTCACAACCTGGGACTTGCAATTGGTGTCTGAAGAGGAGGCAGCCTTGTGGGACTGAGTTCTCAACCTATGGGATCTCATGCTATCTCTGGGAAAATAGTATCAGAATTTAAATGAACTTTAGGATACCTACCTGGTGTCTGCAGAATTATTTGGTATAGGGAAAAAGAAAACATACATCTCATCACAGAAGTATCAATAATATAGTAGGAAAATAAACAGTTATAATAGGAAAACTATATCAATAGTATATGTAGTTTTCTTACTGTACACTCATGGTATACTTTCATTAATTAATTTTTGAATGTTAAAGCAACCTTGTATTGCTCAGATAAATCACACTTGGTCAGGTATATAATCCTTTTTATATTCGATGCATTAGGTTTGCTACTATTTTATCGTGAATTTTGTGTTAACATTCATTGGAGAAGTTGGTGTGTACATTTGTTTAGATGTCATTGTCTGGATATCAACATAATAGTGTCCTCGTAGAATTAATTGGGAAGGGCTTCCTATGTTTTAGAATGAAATGGGATTTTTTTTCTGTTTTTTGAAAGAGTTTGTGAAGAATTGGTATCCACTCTTCTTTAGTAGAATTTGCCAGTGAACCCATCTGAACTAATATATCTTTCTGCTATATTGACCCTTTTATCATTAGAAAATACCTTTATTTTATCTCTAGTAATTCAATTTGTCTTAAAGTCTATTTTGTTGATATTAGTATAGTCCTGCTCTTCTATGGGTGTTGTTTGAATCATATATCTTTTCCATTTTTTTTCTTCCAGCTGTACTTTTTAAGCAAAAGTGCATCTTCTGAAAACAGCACATAGTTGGATCTTGTTCTTTGTCCAATCAGACAATTTCTGCCTTTTGATTAGATTGCTTAATTCAGCCAGGCACAGTGGCTCATGTCTATAATCCCAGCACCTTGGGAGTCTGAGGCAGGAGGATCACTTTAGGCCAGGAGTTCAAGACTAGCCTAGGAAACATAGCAAGACCCTGTCTCTACAAAAAAAGAAAATAACTTTAAAAACAAAAAAAGATTGTTTAATTCATTTACATGTAATGTTGTTATTGATAACACTGTTACATGTTATCACTAATAATAATGTTATTATTGATATAGTTGGATTTACACCTGCCATCTTGCTTTTTGTTTTCTACACATTTCGTATCCTTTTCCCTCTATTTTTCTTTTATTGACTTGTTTCGTAGTAAGTGCATATCTTCTATTAGCATCACTTTGATTTTTTTGGGGTTTTTTTTTGTTATTTTCTTAGTGATTAATTTACGGTTTACAATATATATCTTAACTTTTTAGAATCTACTTAAGACTTAAACTGACAGTTCAAGGAAATATAAAAACATTACTGCTACATAGTTCCATTCCCTGTCCTGCCTTGTTTGTGCTATTATTGATACCTATGTTTTGTCTATAAATGTTGCAAACCAAACAATACTTTGTTGTCATTATTACTTTTTATAATCGTATATCTTTTAAAGAGGCCAAGAAAAGAAAAGAGAGCAAATATGTATTTGTAGAATTTGCTGTATTAATCTGATTTACCCTTTTTGGTTCTCTACATCTCTTCCTGTGAATTTGAATTACCATCTGGTATCACTTGCTTACTCACAGTTTGTCCCCATCCATTTTCTTTGTTCTAGTATTGTCAAAAATAGTATTTTTGTACTTTATAGGCCCAACAATATAAGGAAATATGCAGCTATAGTGTCTTTCATAATCACCTACATTTTCTCTTTATCTTTGGCTTTCAGTATTTTGAGTATAGTATGTCTGAGTGTAGATCACTTTGTATATATCTTCTTGGAGTTTGTTGAACTTTTTGGATTATAGGTCAATGTTTTCACCAAACTTGGACTTCTAACATTATTATTTCTTCTTTTATTTATTTATTTACTTACGTATTTATTTGACAAATCTTGCTCTATTGACCAGGCTGGCGTGCAGTGGTGCAATCTCAGCTCACTGCAACCTCCGCCTCCTGGGTTCAAGCGATTCTCCTGCCTCAGCCTCCCAAGTAGCTGGAACTACAGGCGTGCACCTCAGTGCCTGGCTAATTTTTGAATTTTTAGTAGAGACGGGGTTTCACTATGTTGGCCAGGCTGGTCTCAAATTCCTGACCTCATGATCCACCTGCCTCAGCCTCCCAAAGTGCTGGGATTACAGGCATGAGCCGCCACACCCAGCCTAAATTATTATTTCTTTTGTCCCTTTTTTCTCTCTTCACCTGTGGCACTCCTGTTGCTCATATTTTGTGCACTTAATGGTGCTCCACATTTCTCTGAGGATTTGTTGATTCTTCATTCTTTTTTGTCCTATTATTCAGATTGTAGAATCTCTATCTATTTTCAAGTTTGCTGATACTTTATTCTGCAAGTTGAAATTGACTGTTGGATGCCTCTAGTGAATTTTTATTTCAATTATTATACTTTTCAACTCCAGAATTTTCATTTGTTTCTTTTTTATAATTTCTATTTCTTTATTTTGTCTCCTGTATTTGATGAGACACTGTCATTGTATCCTTCTTTAATTCTTTAAGTATGCTTTTCTTTGGTTTTCTGAACATATTTATAATAGCTGCTTTGACATCTTTGTCTGCTAAATCCACCATCTGTGCCTCTTCAAAGGCAGTTCCTATTACCTGCTTTTTTATTTCTTTTGTATAGCTCATATGTTTCTGTTTGCATGTCTTATAATATTTTTGTTAAAAACTGGAAATTTTAGAAAACATATTATAGCAACTCTAGTTACCAAATGATGCTTGAACTAATTATGCGAAGTCTATTTCCCCTACAGTGTGCAGCCACTGATGTCCCTAGTCAGTTTTTCTCTTTTTTGACTGACAACCTATAGGTCACCTCTCGATTGACATAAGCCGCTTATTGGTCAAAAGTTCTGCTTAAGCCTACCTACTCGGTTAGATTTTTATTCTTTACCATTTGATGTGTATGTGGCCTAATGGCTTCTATCATAGTTCGAGGAGTATATATTTTTGGCCTCCACATTCAGCCAAGGACTAATAGCTGGGAAGCTCCCTGTTTAGTGACTCCTGAGAGGGTAAAGTCTTGGGCGTTGTATTAATCAGGGTTTTGCAGAGAAACAGAACTAATAAAATATATGTATATATAGAAATATTTATTTTCAGGAATAGGCTTACATGTTGGTTGGTCTGGCAAGTCTGAAATCTACAAAGGAGGCTGGAGTCCCAGGGAAAAGTCAACATTGTTGCTTGAGTCTGAAGGCAATTTAGAGGCAGAATTCTCTTTTCCTGTGTTGAACCTCAGTCTTTTCTCTGTTAAGGCCTTCAACTAATTCAATGAAGTCCACCCACATCATGAAGATTAATCTGCTTTACTCAGAGTCTACTGATGTAAATGTAAATCTCATCTAAAAACTACCTTCATGGCAACATTTAGATCAGTGTTTGATAAACATCTGGGGACTGTGGCCTACCCAAGTTGGTACATAAAATCAACCATCACAGACATGGCACATAGTCTTTTACATTGCCAAAGATGAGTAGGATTATAGTTTTAAGCCTGACTTCCTAGGAGTTGACCCTAAGTAAAAGTAGCTTCTTATTCAGTCAATGTTTGGTCAAAGGTTGTATTTAACACCTCCGTGGCAGTAAAGCTTCTGCCTTGTGTTGATGGCTATGTGCTCCTTGGGGAATGTTTTTAAGACTACCCCACATTCTGCTCTGAGTGTTCCCAACTGGGTGCAGCCTAGCTGTGCACATAGCCTTCCTGATCCCGAGTTGACTGAGATCTTAAAAAGGCTCTTCTTGGCTGTTTCTTTCCTTATTTTGTTTTTTGAATAATCTACTCTGCCATTTTGCCTGTATCATGGAACTGCCACTCTCCTCTTAAGTGTTCTCCACCAAGGTTGGGCATGGGCTCTCCACTTTCTGTTCCACATAAAGTCCCTTTAGGCAGAGCTATGGAGTAATTTGTCTTTATGGCCTGCTTTTACCCTGGGAAGAATCCCTGTGACACTGCCCCAGAGCTAGGGGCGGAACTGCTTTTCCCAGAGTGACACAATCCATCACTATGAGTGGGCATGGAGAGGTGCAAACAAACTCTGGTCTCCTTGGCTTGTCCCTCTTAGTATGGAGCCCCTTTGCTACAAATGAGCTCTGCCTGCTGCCTGGACTAGAGCTTCTGCCCCATAAGTGGGAGCTTCTGCTACGCAAGGCTTGGGGAATGGAGAGTGAAGGCAGAAATGCCAGCATCCTGCCCCTCCCTGGATGAAACTGTGGCCCCAGACTAAGTGCTGGTGAGAAAGAGCCCCATTGTTTCAGCCACATGCCTGCAGTAAAACTGCTGGAACTTGGTAAGACAAGTGCCCAGGTAAAACTGCTGGAACTTGGAGCTGAGGGGCAGAGAGAGGAAAGATTGCAGTTCATGATTCTGATGCCACAAACTGTGTTCTTAAGGAGACTTGTAGATTTTCTTGAATGAATGTATCTAATACAATTTCCAGAGACTTTAAATGATAGTGTTTTATAATTTTCACCTAATGGTTGTTTCCATGGGGAAACCATCTCCCGAGGACCTTATTCACCATTTTCGAAGTCCCTCTATTCTTTTACGGAGCCAAGCTTTTTCTTGCCTTGAGTCCTCTCCCATGTTATTTCCTCTGCCTGGAATCCACATTGCCTGACATTCACAACCTGAACTCCTGCCTATTCTTCAGGTATTTGATTGAACGTATATTCCTTAGGAACACCCTTCCTAATCCAATGTCCAATACACTCCAATCTGGATGAAATCATCTTGTTATAACAACATCCTAAGCTCTCATGACATCTGATACTTTCTTTCATAGTACGTATTGCAATTGTAGTAGTAACAGGTTATTAAAGGAGATTTTTCCTATTTCTGGTATTTGTAACTAAAGCTCCACTGCTGAAAACAACAGGCACCAAGCATACCCACATTCTTCAAAGACAGTCCATAGGATTTACCGGTAGCAGAATCAGCCCTATTGTAATCACCTGGATTCAAGCCCATGTGACAGTAATTTCTAAAAGGAGTTATTGGAAGTTATAGAGAGTTTCGAGAGAGGTATCCTCTTCCCCAAAGCCAAGACATATGTGTGTTACTCATGGGTGGAGTAGACACTGCAAAAGGTAGCCAGGTTTGAGGAACTTGACTGAATCCTGCAGAGAGAGTGGCCTTAGAGGCGAGGGGAGCTTTGCAGCAGGTGATTAACAGGCATACCACGGGAAGCAGAAGAAGGAGCTGAAGTGGAGCTACCAATCATAGCACTAGTTGATTTAAAAAACTTTTGACTCTTTTCTGTAATTCTCCTTCCTTACGTTCCCCCAAACCCACACTCTACTTGATGGGGCCCAAAGCGACAAAGTGAGTCAGGATAAAAGGAGTAAAAAAGACCATGCCTCCCTTCCCAGTGCCATGCCCCTTTCATCGAAAATCAGGCCAGAACTGGGAGAGGGATCAGACAAGAGAATTAACTTCTCAATTGACCTGGATTGGAATTTTTTATGCCAGATGGTAACTGGGAAGTTATTGAAGCTCCCCTAAAGGTCATTAAGGAGTGAGAAAGAATCACCAAATACACAGAAAGGCACAGACTAGAGAAAAACACAATTATTTCATGCTTGCATCCCACCATATTCATGCAGCTTAATTAGCTGATGTGATAATTCTGTAGTTTTATAAAATTCTTAGTGTGTTTATTTGCTTAATGTTTATGTCTTCCAGTAGACCATAAGTTCCATGGAGGCAGAGGTTACATCTCCAGCACCAGCCCAGCTCTGACACATAGTGGGCCTCTAATTAATATTTGTTGAATAAATAAATGAATATATGCAGAAGCGAATGCTTTTGATTTTTCATTTAACATTTTTCAATTGTTCAGAATAATAGTCAAAATTGCTTTGTGGTATCCACATATAAAAGATATAAATATCAGACTAGTCAATTAAAAATGAGAATCTGAGGAGTAAAAAGAAATTTGGAGAAAAAAAAGAAAGAGCCTCTGCTGAGAGGATTACTTTCCTTTGGGAATGTTATTTTAAGTATAAACTTGATATTCCTTGGACAGGGAAGATTGTGGAGAAAAAGTAAAGGATCAGTCTGCTGGAAAAACAGCCTCCACTAAAGTAGCCATTGCTTGTTCCAGAGAAAAGGCAGATGGGTGGGAGGTAGAGGAGTTCTTTATCCTGTACTCTTCTCTTCTTATAATGTCTCTTAAGGTAATATTTCATCCAGAGTGATTGCAGTCCCTGAAATTTCAAGAACAGGCAGGTCTTCTTTTACAAGCAACAGTAAAAAATTTTTGAGCAGCTAAGCATGTTACCAGGGAATTAATAATAAATCTTTACTGATTGATATTCCCCTGAGATAAAACGAAAGAGAAAATATTAAAAAACTGATGCTTCTGGCAAATGAAAAACTAATGGAGTGTGTATCTCTCAGTGGAGGGGAAGAACGCAGCATTTGCTTTTATTCCCAAGACTAAAGCCTGCCATACCAGGTAATGATGAGATCTCTTCTCACGTACGCTGTGCTCTCAATACCACTGACAAAAACTAAATAGCATGGTGCCAAGACCCAGTAGGCTTTGGCTGGAATGCCAGTTCTACCACTAATTAGCTGTGTGACCTCAGACAAGTAACTTCATGTCCCTGAGCCTCAGTCTTCGCAACAAGAAACAAAGATAACACCTGCTTCATAATGTTTTCAGAATTAAGCAGGAGCATGTGCACATTGGCTAGTATCTAGTAAGGACTCAGCAAGCTTCTGATTCTTTCCCATAATATGGTACATTTTTCTAGGTCACTTAATCTTTATGTTAAAAAAAATCCTTTACTCCACATAAACTAGCAACTCTTTACTTACTAGCTCACATGCTACTCTATTTTAATAACAAGTCAAGGTCCATAACCTCAGGAAATTGTTCTTATCCAATTTTATAGACATCAGTTTCTTGAAAATGTTAATCATGCTTCTTTGAATTTTATCTCCTTCCACCAGCCCTTCCATCCCCACCCTTATTAGTCACCAGTAGATTATAAGAGCAGGGAAGCCAAGATCTATATATTTTTTTCACTGTTGTAACATCAGCATATAACATAGACTCTAGCACTCTGTAAGTAATCAGTATGGATCTATTACATGAATGGAGGAATGTAAGATATATTCATCAAAACAAGCTAACTGCTGTATCAAACAACCTCAATATTTCAATGTCTTAAATCAAAGAACAGTTATTTTTTACTTAGCCACAGATGAATGTGTGTCATCAGGTGGCTGTAATCTGCACTATCATTCAGACACTGAGATCTTTTCATTTAATGATTCCACTCCCTCCACAGCCTCGAAGTCCTCCACTAAATCTTCTGCATCCAACCAGCAATTAAAAGAAGAGCAAGGCCAGACATGGTGGCTCATGCCTATAATCCTAATACTTTGAAAGTCTGATGCAGGCAGATCACCTGAGGTCAGCAGTTAGAGACCAGCCTGGCCAACATGGTGAAACCCTGTCTCTACTAAAAATACAAAAAAAAAAAAAAGAGCCAGACGTGGTGGTATGCATCTGTAATCCCAGCTACTTGGGAGGCTGAGGAAGGACAGTCGCTTGAACCTGGGAGGCGGAGGTTGCAGTGAGCCAGGATGGTGCCACTGCCCTCCAGCCTGGGTGACAGAGTAAGACTCTGTCTCAAAAAAAAAAAAAAAGAGAAAAAAAGAAAAAGAAGAGTAAGCCAATGAGAAGGACTTACAGGGAGGTTTTAGGAGCCAGGCCTGCAAATGACATCTATCACTTCCCCCTCCCATTCCATCAGCCAGAACTTAGGCCTGTGTGCCCACCTACCTTTAAAGGAACCTGAAAAACGTAATACAACTGTGTACCCAAAAGGAAGAAGAAATTGGTTTGATGGGACCCTAGCCAGATTCTTTAACTTAATAGGCAGTCCATATCTGTTGAGTGACTAAGTGATGAGCATTAGGAATTGGGCAAACAGTTGTAGCCAACAATAATAGCCAAGGTTAGGGAACAGGAATCTAGGAGTCAGAAAAACATGAAAATAAAGGGAAGGAACAGGTAAGAAAAAACTAAGATCCAAAATAAGAGACCAGGACTGAAAATCAAGGCAGAAGTTCTACAACTCCAGAGACGTTGGCCAATATCATAGATCAATATTATCAAATATTTGCACCAAACCAATAGCAACAAAAGTAGCTGCTCAAGTTATGCCTGTTTTGAGTCCAAACTATGGTGGAAACTGAAGCAGGGTAGGCTTTGTGTAAGATGAATGTGTTTAAGTATGCAGAAGTAGAAATTCAGAGGCAGACAGTCAATAATATAAACAACCAAAGCCATAAAACAGCTTACATGAAAGCTGCTCTTGGCTCTTACCCACTGAACATGATTGGAAAAAAATATGGCTCTTCCATAACCTCAGGCCTCTGCATTCTTTGTTCCCTACTGGTGTACTTTCAGACCAAGGGGCAGATTATAGAAAGGTCATGCTTTGCCGGAAGGAACAGGCCTCATCCTGGAAGACAGGCACAAGATTCCCTGCAATACATAAGAGGCAGGACCTGCATCTGCAACCCTCACCTTGGCGACTGGCACCTTTGCCTGAACAAGAACAAGGTGCAGCACTACCCATCCAATCATCCCGTAGCACTGCCCTTGACAGGCCAATGACAAGACCATTCTCCCATCTCACTTGTAGGTTTCCCTTTTCAGCACATTTTCCCCCTGCCAGGCATCATAATTAGGGCTTCTCTGTGGGCTTAATTGTACATTTGTTTTGATTAATTAGCCTCAGAGCTGACTTGGCAGTTATTGAGACATTGGAGAGGGTTCTGGATTTATTTAGTGTTCATACCTCTGCACCCTCTGGGACTCCTCTTTCTGTCAGCAGCAAAACTTCAAGTTCAAAACTGTCTGTTTTAGAAAATGTTTTATGTGTCCAATTAACTATTTGTCATGTTGAGGTAAGTACAAAGATAAAATCTCACCATCTTGTGTAAGGTGATGGATGTGTATCTTTTTATAGTACCATGGACCAGGAAACTCAAGAATCAATTTCTATACTCTGAAACAATGACAAAATTGTCTAATATATTAATTTGTGCTGTGACACATTACTCATGATGTAACCTTCCAAATGGCTTCTCAAAATCTTAACTTCCCCCTACCCCTACCCTCTGCCCTGAGAGTTTTCTTAAATCTCTACCTCCAGGATTCAATGCAAAAACTGAAGCTGGTAATATTTAGCCTAGCAAAGTAGAGCCAAGCATCACAGTAAGGTTTATGGAGAATCCAATCAAGAGATTGAAGATCTGGGTTTGGATCGTATACTTGTCACTAAGTAGCTGATTAGGACTCCCAGACATCCAACTATAAGAAGTTTAATGTAGGGAATGTATTAGCTCCTATAACTAAAACGTCCAGGGACTGGTCTTCAGACACAGCTAAATCAAGGAGATCCAACCATGTTGCCAAGGCTCTGTTTCTCCCTCCTGTGCTTGGACCTTCTTTACATTTTTTTTAATTTAAAATTATTTGTGTATTTATTTTTAAATTTTACTTTATGTTCTGGGATACATGTACAGAATGTGTAGGTTTTTTACATAAGTATACGTGTGCCATGGTGGTTTGCTGCACCTATCTTAAAATTCATAAAATTTACAGAAAACCATTAAGAAATTTTATTCTCTCTACTCTCCATTCCGCAGTTTGGACTACTGGGGCCTTGTGATTTAAATGACTTTTCTAAAGTCATGATTCTGCTAAGTGCCAGAATTGTAAGACAAATCTGTTTTCTACCTAATTCGTAACTAGTTCTTTCCAGAACATAATGAGCTGAACATTCAGTTCATGCTTGAATCTAGAAAATTATCCTATATTTTTACATTAATCTGGATATACCATAGGTGTTTTAAACTCCCGGAAGATAACTATATGTTCTACTCATAGCTAACATTTATTTTAGTGCTATTATGTTATAGACACTGTTCTAAGTATTTCACATCTATCAAATAATTTAACCCTCAGATTAGTCCTATGAGATCAGTTCTATAGGACTGTTATCTTCATTTAACAGATGAAAACATGGAGGTTCAGAGAGGCTAAGTAACCTGCCCAGGGTCTCAGCTTCAAAGTGAAGGTTGGTGCTTAAAAAGCCTATGCTCTTAACCTATGCATACTACCGTTTACATATAATAATGGCCCATGATGGCAGGAGTAATACATAAGTCCAATTCTACAGTAATCAGCAATAATAGAGAATTTTTCCAAACTTTAGAAAATGTTTTCAAATAATTGCCTATTGAATTACAAACTGGACAATTTCCTCTTAGGTTTTGCTGTTTTGTATTCTCACCAGTGCCGAGGTGAGATATGACTGAAGAATAAATTCTGTTTCATTACCTGTATATTTTAAATGTTAAAACATTGTTGAATAACTTGTATCCTGATTGTTCATAGTTTGTGCCGGCTGCTACTCCTGTGAGTAACTTCTCAATGTCAGTTGTCCCAGATCCAGATACTTGGCCACTCTTCTTCTTCTACCTTCTCTCATAGATATTTTCATTCATTTATTGAATTTTCAACCCAGGTATAGGCCCATGGAAGCTAAATTTCTATCTCTAGCCATAGCCACTGAGTTCCAAATTTAAATATGTTTTTGTCTTTTGGCATATCCACTTGAAATTCCAATAAATAGCTCAAATTTAACACAATTGAAGTAGAACACTGTAATCCCTTCTGCTCTCAAACACAGAGCAGGAAACAAAAATAAAAATAAAATCTGCTCTTAGCTCAGTATTTTCCATACCAGTTAATACCACTCCATCCACCTAGTTGTTCTCCCCCAGATTAGAAGTCATTCTTAACCATTTACTTCCCTTACACTCTGCATTAGTCCTTTAGCACATCCTCTCAGCTGTACTTTCAAACCATTCTCTCCTATCTATCACCTTCCCTTCTTCTCCACTGCTATCATTCTAGGCCAAACCACATACATCTCTTACCTGAATTACTTGGTAGCCTGTTATTTGGTCTCCTTGCTTCTACTCTCTCCCCTTTATAATAAATTTTCTATATAGCAGCTACAGGTGTATCTTTAAAAGGTAAATCTCAGTGTGTTGCTCACATCCCTTTCCTGCTTAAAGACCTCCAATGGCTCCAGTGGCTTTTCTCTTCAGACAGTTTGTTCAAGACAGCTAGGGCAGACAGCCAATTGCAGCCCTAAGTACCTGGGTCTTGCAACTCTGCCTCATTAAAAGAGACTGCCTCTCTCTCTCTCTCTGAATACCCATAAACAAAATTTTACATTAGTTTCTGATTACCTCATTTGAACCATGGGCTCAACGCAGAACCAATCACTGTAGCAAAGGGATAAAGTAATGTTAATCATGTGAGCCATGTAGACTGCAACTTATACCCCTTTCTATGGTAAGAAACAAGGAGGAGAAGAGATCAAAACACAGTGACAGACTTATCATAACATTTTGGAAATGTCATCCAAAAAATGAAAGATCAGGTGCTATTACCAGATGCAAAGGACAGAAAGGATAAACAAACAAGAATACCAGAAATTTGCTACTTAATTATTTAAACCAATCACTTATTCAATCTGAAAAATAAGCATAAGAATATTACTATTGACTTTACATGGAAGTACAAAGACAAAGCACAAAAAGTGCTTCCAAAAAAGGCCTTTGGGGAGAAACTTGTTAGATACTTTACAAAATAAATTACATTGCTTGTACATTGCTATTGAAAGTATAAATTTGCATGATGACTTAGGAAAACAATTTGGCATTGTCTTGTAAAGCTACATATTATAAACTCTAAAGCCTGGGAATTTCTTTCCCAAGTGGCTGAGACAGGGGTGATCATCAAACATTTTATCTGCTCCCCTACAGTTCTTACTTCACTTGAGTTAGGTTTGGCCATTGGGCTACTTCAGGTAAAGGAAATGTGGATAGAAGTTGTATTAATCAGTGTTTTCCAGAGAAACAGCCAATAAGATATGTGTGTGTGTGTGTGTGTGTGTGTGTTTGTGTGTGTGTGTGTGTGTGTGTCTTCCTAGATATTATATTAGTCCACATGATTATGGGGGCTACATCATACCATCTGCCCTCTGCAAGCTGGAGATCCAGGAAAGTCAGTAGTATAATTCAAAGATAGCAGGAGAGCTACTGGTATAGATTTTAGTCCAGATCTGAAGGCCTGAGAACTGGGAGCACTGAAGGCAGAAGATCAGTGTCCCAGCTGTAGCAGTCAGACAGAGTTAATTCAGTCTTCCTCCACCTTTTGTTCTACTCAGGCCTTCAACAGATTGGAGGATGTCCACACACACTGAGGAGAGCCACCTGCTTAACTCAGTCTGCCAATGCAAATGCTAATCCCTTCTGAAGAAAACAACTTCACAGGCACACCCAGAAGGAATGTTTAGTCAGATATCTGGGCATCGCATCACCCAATCCAGTTAAGACATAAAACCAACTATTACAAAAGTCATCTGTCACTCTCAGATGAAGCACTGAAAGGCCCTCTGCCCTTCTATCACATCCCTCTTCCCCTGCCAAGAAGCCAAAGGAGGTCTCACATTCCTGAAGACACAGCTACATGATAGCACAGTCTCTGTCAGCCTTCGTCCCTGGAAGTCCCCCACCAAGAAATAAGCCTTTATTGTGTTAAGCCATATATGTATAGGAGTTAATTTGTTATCACAGCATAATGGTTTATATCCCTGATACAATCCTCAAGAGAACTTCTGCACATGTGCAAGATGACCACAGTAACACTGTTAGTAATGGTAAAAATGCTCAAGCAACCCAAATGCTCATTGATGAATACAACAAACAAAAAAGAATCATGATGTATTTCTGCAATGAAATACTGTGTAGTGGCAAAATATATTACTATAAGCAACACTACATATGAATCTTAACATAATGTCAAGTAAAAAAGTCAGTCACAGCAGACTATATATAGTTTGATGCCCTTATCAAAGGTTTAATAATAAGCAAGGAAAATATATTATTTAGGCATACAGATAGCAAAAATTAGGATTAATCCAATTTTATATAACTGAGGTCCAAATAAAGAGATATGTATTAATAATAATAACAATAGAAATACTAGTGATAGCAATTGCAAGTTTAGAAATACTGAAACACTTTGGGCAAAGAGAATAAAACTGGAACTGGTAAAAAGAACTTAAACTGTTAATATCACAAACTCAAAAATATAGGTTTAGTTTATTTTTATTTACTCTTGTCATTTTGCATGTAGCATCCTATCCAGCTTCCAGCTTGCATCTTCAGTAAATGTGTATAAACATCATAGAATGCTGTTTGGTTTGGTTTGGTTCGATTTTAGGAGGATGGAGATGACATCTAAAGAATGCTACTGAAAAGACAGTCTCAACAAGGAAACTAATTCCAGTTGCTTTCAGTTTTCAAATTTCTATGAAGAAGGAGCAGTCATTAGCAAAACTGTGAAGTCATTGAACTGTGTTTTTGGCTAACAAATCTCCTAAGTTTGAGCCCTTGTTCCCTTATTCCCTTTAAGCTACCTTTATCTTCATATTCTCTCCAGTCTCTTACCTGCTGAAACATGGTGTCAACAACAAACCTGACCTCTTTCTCTGTAATGTATTCCTCTTTTCTCCACTTTCTAAAAACTATCTCAGGGCAGTCTCAATAACAAATATGGCTTTGACAGCCACTATAAGCTAATAACCCCCCAAATTTACACATTTCTCTCCTGAGCAACAGAATGGTAATGATAATTTCTCATTTGTCATCTCCACTTGGGTGTCTGACAGACACCTTCAGTACAAAACACACAATAGTCACTTCTTAACTTCCCCTCAAAATTTGTTCTTTCTCCTACTTCCCCTTCTCCTTTTTTAAATCCCATACTTTATTTCAAAACCTCTTTTTGTTTAATGCTATCACTAGTTACCCAGTTTCCAGAACCATGGATCTGGAGTTCATCCTAGACAATTTCCTGTCTTTAGATGCCTGAGAGAATGTTTCCTATGGGATTCCAACAGCAGTGATCAGGGCAAAAATGAATGGCTAGAGAGGAAGACATAAAGACTGTTTTTGAAGACACATGAATTACTTCCAGGAATCCCCATAAGTAACTGAGGGGCTTATTAAAGAAGGCAGGATATGTGATATCAAGAACAACTACAAACCAGAGGAATTTAAGTTACTCAATTTTACCCAAGAACTAATAAAACCTACACATTTCCAAATTACATAGTTTGGATGTCTGTTTCTTCCACTATATTGTAAATCTCTGGAGATCATGAGCTATATTTCATTAATCTTTGATTTCTCAGTGCCTATCATGGTACCCAACATACTGTAGATACTTAATACTATTTAATATTTAAATGAATAAATTCATATAAAAGATAACTTTTCCAGAGCTATTTACTTTTTTTATGATTGAGGAAATTCAGTGGCAGAGTGAGCCTTACTCTGAGTCCCTGATCAGCGAAGGAGTCATTGCTCCATTATCTTTCGCATCAGGCCATTCCCATCGAGAGATGCGCTTCAGGCCAGGGCTTCTAGATTGCTTGTCAGCAAGTCATCTTACTCTGCACGTAACATGTTTTCTAGCTCCACATAAGTAAACAAACAGCAGAAGAAAAAGGGGAGAGTCAAAAGATCAGGAACAAATAGATTGCTATCTTTTGGAAACACTTGCCTCAAAGGATTTGGCAGCACTACTCATAATAATTTTGTCTTTGTTTTTTTGAAGCATCAACAAATAATGTCATTTAAAAAAAGCACAATGTTTTCAAAGGATGCAAACGAGAGGAAATAAAAAGGATATTATTTCCACTAGCATCAATACATACCTATCTGGTTAAACTTTGTGGAAGTCACGATAAAGGGATGCCTGGCTATAGTCACAGGAGCACTATACACTGTATATTTGTTATAAGCGATCCACTGTAAACTGACTATTTTCTTCCTCATGTAATTTTAGTGTTGTTTTTTAGAGCATGTTTATTTATTTACCTTTTGGGATTCCACATTTTTGTCAGGTCATTTCCCTTATGGTATAAGAACTAATGTGAGATGTTCATGATGGTGACATTTGTAAAGCCACCCAATGGAATATAATGAGGCCTGCAGTCAATCAATAAATAATGTTGACCTGAAAAGAATAGTGAAAACACAACTTATACCCACAAGTAACTACTGACTATGAACTGTTCTGCAAAATATCATGAAAAGAACACTGTGTCCATGACAACCCAGCAGTTGAGCTCTGATGGTGTTCTGTTGGGTTTTTTTTTTTTTTTTTTTTGCTTTTTCCATCTTGGGAGGGGGGTGAGTGTGCATTCACATGCTTACCAGAGTTAATAATAACTTCTAAATCTGGCATTTCCTGATAATACTACAAGCTTTTAAAACAGCTTTCATCCAAGGACCTTTAAAAGGCCTAAAATCAAGCTAGTACTATCAGCATTTGAAAGATAAAGAAGCCCCAAAAGATTATGCAATTTGCCCAAGGTCAGTCTGAAAAACTTGCTAAAGCAAAAATACAATTCAAGGTAACCAACTCCCAGTCTGTTGTTCTAATTATTAGACAATCCTCTCCTGTGTCAGGCTTGAAGCTTTGCCTTAGATTCTGAAAACGTTCAATGGATCGCTGAAGTCCAGGGAATGTTCCCAAAGGGCAGCTGTGGTTAATTGAACATCTTGCAACTTGCAGAAATCTGTTATTACTCTCATTAATTAGTTTAAAGCATTTCTAACAAAACAAATTCTCAAAACACATGAAAATTAAGGATTTCCCCTTTGTTTTATAATCTCACAAATGAAGATGTTAGAAATAAATTATAATTGAAATGAATCTATCACATTTTCACTTATAACTCAATAAAAAATAAAGCCTTAATTGTACTATGTTAGGGTAGCTATAAAAAGGTTGGATGTGTAAAGCCCTTCCACAAACACTGTCTTTGTGGTGCAGAGAGCATTCTAAATTAAGTAGCATAAAAAAAATAGGAATTCATTGTCTAAAACAGCAAAGCACTGTAAGATGCTAAGCAATAATGTCTAAGACACTCTCTCTTTCATCTTTGTGCTGCTATACTCACTCTTCTTATAACCCAGACCACTTTTCCTCTCTCATCTCTCCTTCTTCAACATGTTAACTACCAAAACACAACTCAGATACCGCCCTTGCCTGAATCCTTGCCAGCCTGCTCTTCCCATCCATATTCTGTCCCATCTCCTCAGGCTGGAACCTAGCCCTCCTCTGTACTTCTATATTCTTCTGACTTATCGATCAACCACCTATCTTCCTGTGTTTAAATGATCTCCTTGTACATTAGACTGAGCTCCAAGAAAGCTGGGAAACTGTTTATTTTATAAAGGTGTGAAAAGATTATTCATAATTTCCTGTGATCTAGCTCAACACATTTAAGAGTTTAGGAAAATTGTCCCAAACTGGAAAAATAGATTTCCCTACTTTGGCTCCAACATGTAAAAAACTAAGAAGTTGCCTGATATGGTTGCGCTTTGTGTACCCACCCAAATCGCATCTTGAATTGCAGTCCCCAGGTGTTGAGATCGGAACCTGGTGAAAGGTGATTGCATCATGGGAGCGGTTTCCCTAGTTCTGTTCTCATGATAATGAGTGACTTCTCATGAGATCTGATGGTTTTATCAGTGTTTGGCAGTTCCTCCACTGCTCTTCTCTCTCCCTCCTGCCATCAGGTAAGACATGCCTTGCTTCCCCTTCACCTACCGCCATGACTGTAAATTTCCTGAGGCCTCCTTAGCCATGCAAAACTGTGAATCAATTAAACCTCTTTCCTTTATAAATTACCCAGTCTCGGGTACTATCTTTACAGCAGTGTGAAAAGGGACTAATACATTGTCATTCTCATCCTAACAACAAGAAGAAAGCTGAATAAAGTGAAAATCAGTGACTTTCCTTTGACCCCACAGAGAACTGAAGTTGTGGGGAAAACAACCATCCCAAAATGTGGGGAAACAAATGAATCCAGAGAATCATGTCTAAGATCTGCTTACCTGGAGTAGAAGCTTCTGGAGCTATAAACTAATAGGAATAGTTAAATGACAATTTTGATGAATTTCTAGAGGCTGTGTATGGACCAGTGTGAAAATGAGAAACTCCCAGAAGCCTCAGACTTAGGGGCCCCCACACTTTCATGGGTTTTACGTCTGGCAACTCTGCCAGGTTCTCACGGTGAAAAGCCAAAGCCAAGAAAGATTTTGTGGCTCTGACAGGTGCAAGAGACAAGTAACCAGTTTGAAATGCCCAGAGCATTTTCCATTATAAAGCCCGCTTTCCAGAAAAAGACTTTACCAGAGACTTATTCCACATGAAGATGGGTACTTCCCTGATTCCCGTTCTCTCTAGCCTTCTAGTCTCACACAAAGGGTAAAAATAAAACTAAGAAACACTTGTGAAGATTATACTCCAGGCCTACTAAAGGACTGAAATTTAATCATAAGATTATAGAGTCCTTCTCCTGCCCACACCTTTACCATCACATCAACAAGGCTCTGGGGTAATAGGAATGGACTGCAGTTGAAAGATCTGCAAAATGCATACTCTATCCAAGGAAGAATTTAGGGAGATCAAGGACAACAGAAAGAGAAAAACAAGGATGTTCAAAGAATGTGAAGCCTATGAAACCTACAGCTATAGTAAACATTAAACACAGATCAACTCCTACTCAGATTAATATGAATATTCACCCTAAAGACATATTTATCTCAGTCCCTATTACTCAATACATGTTTGACTTTCAAAAAAAAAGTTACAAGCTGCCAAAATGCAGGAAAAACACAATCTGAAAAGACAAAACAAGCATTAGAACCAGAATCAGATATGACACAGATTTTTGAATTATCAGACAGGGAACTTATAATAACTATAATTGATATATTAAAAACTCCAATGAAAAACAGTGGAAAATATGCAAAAACAACTGGGTATTATAAGCAAAGATTATGGAAACTCTAAGAAAATATCAAAAGAAAATCTAAAAAGCAAAAACATTAACAAATGAAGGCTGTCTTTGATGAGGTCACCAGCAGACTGAACACAGCCAAAGAAAGATTCAATGAGCTTGAAGGTAGGTCAATAAAAAACTTCCTCAACTGAAATTAAAAGACAAAAATAAATTTTTACAGAAAAACATCCAAGAACTGTAAGATAATTTCAAATTATATAAATACATGTAAATAGAATCCTAGGAGAGGAAAAAGAGAATAGAGCAAATAAAGAAAAGAAAGGTTTAAAGTAATAATGGCTAAGAATTTTCTAAAATTAGTGACAAACACTGTTTTTGTCTCTTTGTTTTACTATAAAAGAATACCTAAGGTATGTGCAGAGATCACATGGTGACACAGAAAGTAAGAGAGAGAGGGAAGGGAGATGCCAGTCTTTTTTCAAACAACTAACTCTCATGGAAATGAACATGAGTGAGTACTCACTCAACTGCCCCACTGCAAGCCCAGGGAGGGCATTAATTTATTCATAAGGGCTCCAACTCCATGACCCAAACACCTCCTATTAGGCCTCACCACTGGGGATCAAATTTTAACGTGAGGTTTTGAGTAGTCAAATATTCTGCATTCTACTCCTGGCCCCTCAAAACTCATGTTCTTCTCACATTGTAAAATATAATCATCTCTTCCCAATAGTCCCAACTCTTAACTGCTTGTAGCATTAACTTAAAAGTCCAAAGTCTCATTTGAGTTCAAGGCAGGTTTCTTACAGCTGTGAGTCTGTAAAAGGGTCAAATATTCCAACCATAACAGACACCAAACCACACATCAAGGAAGCTTAGAGAACACCAAGCAGGATAAATGTCAAAAAAAAATGTACACTCTGGAAATTCAAACTACAGAAAACAAAAGACAAAGCCTTGAAAGAAGCCAGAGGGAAAAAAAATTCTTAACCTATAGAGGATCAAGAATAAGAATTATAATGAACTTCTCTTCAGAAACTATGCAAAGGAGAATAAATTAAAATATTTAGTGTTGAAAACAGAAAACCAAATATAGTTTTAAAAAGGGATTTATTAACTTATTGAAGAGAGGATATTCTTTTTAATAGCTTTTTTGATATATATAATTGATATATAATATATACTGCATATCTAAAGTATATAACTTAATAAGTTTTGACATATCTACATACTTATGAAACCATTATTACAGCCAAGATAATGAATATATCCATCACCTCCCCTAAGTTTTCTTGGACCATTTTGTGATTCTTCCCTCCCAGCCCTCTTTGGGCAACACCTGATCTGTCACTGTGGATTAGTTTGCATTTTCTGTAATTTCATGTAAATAAATCATACACTATATTATTTTGCATCTCACTTCTTTCACTCAGCATAATTATTGTCAGAATTATTTGTTGTAGCATTATCAGTTGTTCATCCCTCTTTATTGCTGAGCATTAAAGAGGATTACTTTGTATCTATGTTCCACAATTTATTTATCCATTCACCTATTATTTGGCTATTTAAGTGGATAGCTCCCACTCTCCACCATAATAAAACCTCAGCACATCTAACTGAGAGCTCCCCCAGTCACCTTCATCAAGGCTGGAACCTTGGCCCACCAGCGGGTATTACATCTACTTACCTGCCTTAGCTACAACCAGTGCCCTACTCAGGGATACCTTCCCTATTGCCCTGAAGCCTGAATCATCAACTCAGTAAATAAAATGCTGGGGCAAAATTATTTTAAATAAATTAAATAAACTGTCCTCCACAAGAGAACAAGATAAGCTTCAAGAGATCCCCGCCATTCCAACCCCATAGAGGGCAATAAACCCACCCACACACCAAGAATTAACTACTACAACCAGCATTGGGGAGAGACAGCACACAAAGACTCTCTATAACTAAGGAACTCATACAGAGTCTTCAACCCTAAAAGCACCAAGATTAAAATTAGGATAAAATAAACATAAAAGTCAAATCCTTAAGAGGGAAAAATGAAAAATAAACCACAGTCCAATCAAAACTAAATTCAAGAACAATTTGAAGAAATAGTCTACCCAAATGAGAAGGAACCAGAGAAGTAATTCTGATAACATGACAAAACAGGGTTGCATAACACTGCCAAAATATCATACTAGCTCCCCAGCAATGGATCCAAACCTAGAATATTGAAATTTCCAGATAAAGAATTCAGAAAGATGATGATTAAGCTACTCAAGGAGATACCAGAGAAAGGTGAAAGCCAACTTAAAGAAGTTAAAAATACAATCCAGGATATCAATGAAAAAAATTCCATATAAACAGATGTCATAAGGAAAAAACAACAAGAACTTTGGGAAATGAAAGACACACTTAGGGAAATATAAAATATGGTGGCAAAGTTTCAATAATAGACTAGAACAAGTAGAAGAAAGAATTTCATAGCAGGAAGACAAGGCTTTTTAATTAACCCAATAAGACAAAGAATAAAGATTTTTTTTAATGAACAAAGTCTCCACCAAATATGAGATTATGTAAAACAGCCAGACCTTAGAATCATTGGTGTTCCTGGGGAAGAAGAGAAATTTAAAAGTTTGGAAAAACCTATTTGAGGAAATAATCAAGAAAAACTTCCATAGCCTTGCTGGAGATCTAGACAACCAAACACAAGAATCTCAAAAAACTCCTGGGAAATTCATCACAAAAATATCATCACCAAGGCACACAGTCATTAGGTTATCTAAAGTCAAGAGGCCTCTCCCTCTCCCTCTCCCTCTCCCCTCCCCCTCCCCCTCTCCCTCCCTCTGTTGCCGAGGCTGGACTGTGCTGCCATGATCTCCACTTGCTGCAACCTCCCTGCCTCGGGCTCCCGTGATTCTCCTGCCTCGGCCTGCCGAGTGCCTGGGATTGCAGTCATGTGCCGCCACACCTGACTGGTTTTTGTATTTTTGGTGGAGACGGGGTTTTGCCATGTTGACCGGGCTGGTCTCCAGCTCCTGACCTCGAGTGATGTGCCCACCTCGGCCTCCCAAGGTGCTGGGATTGCAGACGGAGTCTCGCTCACTCAGTGCTCAATGTTGCCCAGGCTGGAGTGCAGTGGCATGATCTCCGCTTGCTACAACCTCCACCTCCCAGCCGCCTGCCTTGGCCTCTCAAAGTGCTAAGATTACAGCCTCTGCCCGGCCACCACCCCATCTAGGAAGTGAGGAGCATCTCTGCTTGGCCGCCCATCATCTGGGATGTGAGGAGCCCCTCTGCCCGGCTGCCCTGTCTGGGAAGTGAGGAGCGCCTCTGCCCGGCTGCCACCCCATCTAGGAAGTGAGGAGCATCTCTGCCTGGCCGCCCATCGTCTGGGATGTGAGGAGCGACTATGCCCGGCCACCCCGTCTGGGAGGTGAGGAGCGTCTCTGCCTGGCTGCCCCGTCTAGGAAGTGAGGAGTTCCTCTGCCCAGCTGCCCCATCTGATAAGTGAGGAGCGCCTCTGCCCAGCCGCCCCATCTGGGAGGTGAGGAGCACCTCTGCCCAGCCACCACCCCATCTGGGAGGTGAGGAGCACCTCTGCCCGGCCGCCTCATCTGGGAACTGAGGAGCACCTCTGCCCGGCTGCCCCGTCTGAGAAGTGAGGAGTGCCTCTGCCCGGCAGCTGCCCAGTCTGGGAAGTGAGGAACGTCTCTGCCTGGCAGCCACCCAGTCTGGGAAGTGAGGAGGATCTCTGCCCGGCCACCCATCATCTGGGATGTGAGGAGCGCCTCTGCCCGGCCACTCTTCATCTGGGAGGTGAGGAGCGCCTCTACCCGGCTGCCACATCTGGCAAGTGAGGAGCACCTCTGCCCAGCTGCCCCGTCTGGGAAGTGAGGAGCGCCTCTGCCTGGCGCCCCCGTCTGGGAAGTGGGGAGCGCCTCCACCTGGCCACCCCATCTGGGAGGTGAGGAGCACCTCTGCCTGGCCTCCCATCGTCTGGGATGTGAGAAGCGCCTCTGCCCAGCCGCCCCGTCTGGGAGGTGAGGAGCATCTCTGCCCGGCCGCCCCGTCTGGGAAGTGAGGAGGACCTCTGCCTGGCCGCCCTGTCTGGGAAGTGAGGAGCACCTCTGCCTGGCCACCAATTCTGGGATGTGAGGAGTGCCTCTCCCCAGCCGCCACCCTGTCTGGGAAGCAAGGAGCACCTCTGCCTGGCCGCTGTGCAATCTTCCAAATGTGAAGTGACAGCCTTTCTGCAGGTGTACCCAACAGCTCTGAAGACACAGCGACCATCGAGAATGGGCCATGATGACAATGGTGGTTTTGTCGAAAAGAAAAGGGGGAAATGTGGGGAAAAGACAGAGAGATCAGATTGTTACTGTGTCTGGGTAGAAAGAAGTAAACATAGGAGACTCCATTTTGTTCTGTACTACGAAAAATTTTTCTGCCTTGGGATGCTGTTAATCTATAACCTTACCCCCAAGCCCGTGTTCTCTGAAACATGTGCTTTGTCAACTCAGGGTTAAATGGATTAAGGGCGGTGCAAGATGTGCTTTGTTAAACCGATGCTTGAAGGCAGCATGCTCGTTAAGAGTCATCACCACTCCCTAATCTCAAGTACCCAGGGACACAAACACTGCGGAAGGCCGCAGGGACCTCTGCCTAGGAAAACCAGAGACCTTTGTTCATGTGTTTATCTGCTGACCTTCTCTCCACTGTTATCCTATGACCCTGCCACAACCCCCTCTCCAAGAAACACCCAAGAATGATCAATAAATACTAAAAAAAATAAAAAATAAAAAAAAAGTCAAGAGGAAAGAAACACTCTTAAGAGATGTGAGACAAAATCATCAGGTAACGTATAAAGGAAAACCTATCAGACTAACAGCAGATTTCTCAGCAGAAACCCTACAAGCTAGAAGGGATTGGGGTGCTATCTTTAGCCTCCTTAAACAAAATAATTGTCAGCCAAGAATTTTGCATTCAGCAAAACTAAGTTTCATAAATGAAGGAAAGATAGTCTTTTTCAGACAAAAAAGTGCTGAGAGAGTTTGCCACTACCAAGCCAGCACTACAAGAAATGCTTAAAGGAGCTCTGAATCTTGAAACAAAACTCAATATACACAAAAATAAAACCTCCTTAAAGCATAAATCTCATGGGGCCTATAAAACTACAACACAATGAAAAAAACAAAGTATTTAGGCAACAACTAACATGATGAGTAGAACAATACCTCACATATTACTACCAACATTGAATCTAAATGCCCTAAACACTCCACTTAAAAGATACAGAATGGAGGAATGGATAAAAAGCCACCAAGCAAGTATCTGCTGTCTTCAAAAGACTCACTTAACATGTAAAGATTGACATAAGCTTAAAGTAAAGGTGTGGAAAAAGATATTCCATTCAAATGGACACCAAAAGTGAGCAGGAGTAACTAGTCTTATGTCAGACAAAACAAACTTTAAAGCAACAACAGTTAAAAAAGACAAAGAAGGACATTATATAATGATAAAAGAATTAGTCCAACAGGAAGATATTATAGTCCTAAATATATATGCACCTAACACTGGAGTTCCCAATTTTATAAAACAATTACTACTAGACTTAAGAAATGAGACAGCAACACAATAATAATGCGGGGACTTCAATACTCTACAGACAGCACTAGATAGATCATCAAGACAGAAAGTTAACAAAGAAACAATGTATTTAACAGAACATTCTTCCCAACAATTGCAGAATATACATTCTCCTTATCACCACATGGAACACTCTCCCACACAGACCATATGGTAAGCCACAAAACAAGGCTCAATAAATTTAAGAAAATCAAAATTATATAAAGTATCTTCTGAAATCACAGTGGAATAAAACTGGAAATCAACACCAAAAGGAACCATCAAAACTATAGAAATACATGGAAATTAAATAATCTGCTTTTGAATGATCTTTGGGTTAACAATGAAATCAAGATGGAAGTTTTAAAAAATTTTGAAATTAATAATAATAGTGACACAATTGATCAAAACCTTTGGAATACAGCAAAAGCAGTGCTAAGAGAAGAGTTCATACCATTAAATGCCTACATCAAAAACCCTGAAGGAGCACAAATAGACATAGACAACCTAAGGTAACACCTCAAGGAACAGAGAAACAAGAAAAAACTAAACCCAAACCCAGCAGAAGAGAGAGAGAGAAAAAAAAAAAAAAAAGATCAGGGCAGAACAAAATAAAATTGAAACAAACAAAAAAAACCCAAAAGATAAATAAAAGAAAAAGCTGGTTCTTTGAAAAGATAAACAAAATTCATTGACCATTAGTGAGATTAACCAAGAAAAGAAGAGAGAAAATCCAAATAAGCTCAATTAGAAATGAAACAGGAAATATTACTTTCATGCACGTCCGTGTGAAGAGATCACCAAACAGGCTTTGTGTGAGCAACATGGCTGTTTATTTCACCTGGGTGCAGGCGGGCTGAGTCCGAAAAGAGAGTCAGCAAAGGGAGATGGGGTGGGGCCGTTTTATAGGATATGGGAAGGTAATGGAAAATTACAGTCAAAGGGGGTTGTTCTCTGGTGGGCATGGGCGGGGGTCACAAGGTGCTCAGTGGGGGAGCTTCTGAGCCAGGACAAGGAAATTCGCAGGGTTAATCACTCAGTTAAGGTGGGGCAGGAACAAATCACAATGGTGGAATGTCATCAGTTAAGGCAGGGCAGGGCCTTTTCACTTCTTTTGTGATTCTTCAGTTACTTCAGGCCATCTGGGCATATATGTGCAAGTCACAGGGGATGCGATGGCTTGGCTTGGGCTCAGAGGCCTGACAATTACAACCAACACCACAGAAATACAAAAGATCATTCAAGGTTACTATGAACACCTTTATGCACACAAACTAGAAAATTTAGAGGACAGGGATAAATTCCTGAAAATATACAACTCAGCTAGATTAAGTCAGGAAGAAATGGAAACTCTAAACAGACCAATAACAAGCAGCGAGATTGAATTACTAGTAAATACAAAATGCCAACAACAAAAAAAAGTCCAGGACCACATGAATTCACAGCTGAATTCTATCAGACATTCAAAGAAGAATTTGTACCAATCCTACTGAAACTATTCCAAAAGATATAGAGAGTATCCTCCCTAAATCATTGTATGAAGCCAGTATCACCCTAATACCAAAACCAGGAAAGGATATTAACAAAAAAGGAAAGCCATAGACCAATATCCCTGATGAACACAGATGCAAAAATTCTCAATGAAATACTAGCTAACTGAATCCAACAGTATATCAAAACAATAATACAGCATGATCAAGTGGGTTTCATACCAGGGATGCAGGGATGGTTTAACATAAGCAAGTCAATAAATGTGATTCACTACATAAACAAAATTAAAAACAAAAATCACATGATCATCTCAATAGATGCAGAAAAAGCATTTGATAAAATCCAGCATCCCTTTATGATGAAAACCCTCCCCAAAATTGTCACAGAAGGGACATACCTCAAAGTAATAAAAGCCATCTATGACCAACCCAAAGCCACCATCATACCGAATGGATGGAAGTTGAAAGCATTCCCCCTGAGAAGTGAAACAAGACAAGGATGCCCACTTTTTTTTTTTTTTTTTTGAGACGGAGTCTCGCTCTGTCTCCCAGGCTGGAGTGCAGTGTTGCGGTCTTCGCTCACTGCAAGCTCCGCCTCCCGGGTTCACGCCATTCTCCTGCCTCAGCCTCCTGAGTAGCTGGGACTACAGGTGCCTGCCACCTCGCCCAGCTAATTTTTTGTATTTTTAGTGGAGACGGGGTTTCACCGTGTTAGCCAGGATGGTCTCGATCTCCTGACCTTGTGATCTGCCCACCTCGGCCTCCCTAAGAGCTGGGATTACAGGCGTGAGCCACCGTGCCTGGCAGATGCCCACTTTCACCACTTCTCTTCCACATAGTCCTGGAAGTCCTAGCCAGAGCAATCAGACAAGAGAAAGAAAAGGAAAAGAAAGAAAAAGGAAGGGGAGGGGGAGGGGAGGGGGGAAGGAGCGGGAGGGGAGGGGAGGGAAGGGAAGGGAAGGGAAGAGAAGGGAAGGGAAGGGAAGGGAAAGGAAGGGAAAGGAAGGGAAGAGAAAAAGAGAAGGGAAGGGAAAAAGAGAAGAGAAGAAAAGAAAAAAGAAAAGCATCAAAATTGGAAAACAAGAAGTCAAACTGTTGCTGTTCACTGATGATACAATTGTATACAAACAAAACCCTAAAGACTCATCCAAAAAGCTCCTAGACCTGATAAATGAATTCATTAAAAGTCTCATGACTTTACTGACTTCAGAATTGTATATTGGCTTATAGGTTTGAAGCTAAATGGGAAAGGAGAAGAAAAACGTCTCATGACTTTACTGAATGCATTTATCACTAATGAATAGATCACTGATACATGCTGGGCATGGGCCCAGCATGCGGCTGTCTCTGTCTTCAATTGTTGTTGATGCCAGTTTCTGCTATTATTACTCCCTCAGCTCAGGTCTCTAAGGGCCAGCCTCTACGTTTCCTTTTGTTTTTCTCTCCCTGGCCCTTCCCTTCATTTCTCAAAGTAAAAAACAGGCTTCTTTTGGGAGCAAGATTTGCAGTGGCATGCTGGGCCCAGGAAGCCTCAGGGAAAATGAGGAACCTGTTAGCAAATGTGTGGGAAAGCACTGGGGAAATTCTTACAGTGTGGGAGGTTTGAATAAAGGGTGAGATCAGTTGAGGGAGAATAGAAAAGACAATTTATTTATTTATTTATTTTTATTATTATACTTTAAGTTTTAGGGTACATGTGCACAACGTGCAGGTTTGTTACATATGTATACATGTGCCATGTTGGTGTGCTGCACCCATTAATTCGTCATTTAGCATTAGGTATATCTCCTAATGCTATCCTTCCCCCTCCCCCCACCCCACGACAGGCCCCTGTGTGTGATGTTTCCCTTCCTGTGTCCATGTGTCCTCATTGTTCAATTCCCACCTATGAGTGAGAACATGCAGTGTTTGGTTTTTTGTCCTTACGATGGTTTGCTGAGAATGATGGTTTCCAGCTTCATCCATGTCCCTACAAAGGACATGAACTCATCAATTTTTATGGCTGCATAGAGGGAAACACAGTTGTGTTCAAATCTTGGCGCTGCCACATACTAGCTAAATGGCCTGTGGCAAGTAATGTAGCCTCTCTGTTCCTTTGATTCTTCATGTGTAAAATGGGCATAGTAGTCATACTACCTAATTGGGTTGTTCTGAGGAGGATGTGAGTTAATACACATAAAACTCTTAGAATAATATTGAAAAAATGAAAGATTATTGTTGACATAGACTGGTAAGCACTCACCATAACATGTATTGATGGAAATATATTCATGATAATATTCAGTGAAGATGTCACAAAATAATGTGTACCTTTTTAGCACATTTTGTCAATATGTATAAATATACAAAGAGAAATCATAGAAAAATATACTTCAATATCTCTGGATTAGGAGATTACAGGTCTTTTTATCTATTCCTTTTCATATTTCTATCCCTCTGGAATTTTCTAGAGTAAACTTTTATAATAAAGAAGTAAATATATTTTGATATGTAATGAAGGAACAGCATGAAATTTTTAGAGAGTTCATTGATAGAAATAGGATTCTCCAATATGTCCCAAGAAATTAATTTTAACTTTAAAAGGCCCTAAGAATTCACAAGAGTCTCAATTTTTTATTACTATGATGTTTAAAAGTTATAGTGCCTGCTGTTATCTAGCTTTCCTTTTTAAAATGCGTTTATCCTTGTCAGCAAAGGACACTGTGCTAGATTTTCTCTCAATAAGTAGGCAGGAAATGGACAGGCCTTTAAGAACAGTCACTTAGGCAGGGTGTGGTGGCTCCCACCTGTAATGCCAGCACTTTGGGAGGCCAAGGCAGGCGGATCACCTGAGGTCAGGAGTTCAAGACCAGACTGACCAACATGGAGAAATCTCATCTCTACTAAAAATACTAAATTAGCTGGGCATGGTGGTGCATACCTGTAACCCCAGCTACTCAGGAGGCTGAGGCAGGAGAATCACTTGAACCTGGGAGGTGGAGGTTGCAATGAGCCAAGATTGTGCCATTGCACTCCAGCCTGGGCAACAACAGCTAAACTCTGTTTTAAAAAAAAAAAAGAATAAGAAGAAGAACAGTCACTTAACGGCACAAAAGCAGCTATATGTTACCCTCACCTTGAAAAACTGAGTAACCCTGACAACTTATTAATAATATTATCCAAAATAAAGAAGTACTATATATTATATTATATTATATTATAATGTGTAGGGAGTAAATATATATAAATGTAGGGAGTTAATATATATATTAATATAAATATACTCTCCTTACATTTATATATATATATATATATATATATATATATATATATATATATATATACTCCCTTTATTTTTACAACAATCTTATAAGGAGGGTATTACTATTAGCCAAATTTTATAGTGGGGCCACAGAGGTTAAATAACTTGCCCCAAATCAAACAACCAGGGAAGGAATAAACCAAGATTCAAACCAAAGCCTGGACATGCAGACAGGCACTCAGACTAGCTTTTAGCTCTAGGAACACAGAAGCACACATTCACACAATACAGTACAGAAATGGAAAGTGCCTTAGTCCGTTTGGGCCGCTGTAACAAAATACCATAGACTGGGTAGCTTGGAAACAATAGAAATTTATTTCTCACAGTTCCAGAAGCGGAGAAATCCAAGATAAAGACACAGGTAGAGTTGGTGTGTGGTGAGGACTCACTTTCTGGTTCACAGACAGTGCCATCTTGCTGTGCCCTCAAATGATGGGAGAGGCAAACCAGCTCTCTGAGGCTCTTTTATAAGGGCACTAATTCCATTTATTAGGGCTCCACCCTCATGACTGAATCACATCCCAAAAGACTCCCTGCCCCCATCTCCTAATGCCATCACATTGGTAACTAGGTTTCAACATACAAATTTTGGGGGGACATAAACATTTGGACAGTAGCACAAAGAATCCTCAGCATACATTTTATAATTGTCCCAAAGCTTTTCCCAGCACTGACCCCACTGGCTTTAGAATTGTATATTGGCTTACAGTTTTAAAGCTAAATGGGAAAGGAGAAAATACCACCACTAAAAACATTGAAACATAAGGACATCACACACCTTTCTATGCATAACATCTAAAAACAGTATACTGTAAGTCTGGGAACTTAGCAGTACAGTCGTGTTTTTTTTTTTTTTCTTGTCATTATAGAATGTAAATGTGGTTCGTTCATTTGTTGCTTTTTTCCACAAATATTCCCACATGCCTGTTCTATTGCAGGCACTGTGCGGTAGGCACTGATGGTGGTCTCAACAGTTCACTTAGGAGCACTTTATTTTTTATTTCGAGCTTCTCAGATCATCACTCACTGGAATTCAGAGTTAACAGAAAGAAAAATATACCTGCCTCCAAGCACATTCACACTCCTGCATGGCCATAGACCACAAGTTTCTCATGTTCCCTAAAAAAGGCACAAATTTTTTATTCTCCTTTAGCAACATTCAATTTTATATATATATACACACATATATATGAATTATATGTATACATATATGAATTACAGTGAAAGCAAATAAATATCTATACAAATAAATGCAAATGCAATTGAAAGACATATATACACTGTAGGTATCTTTGTAACTGAGGATCCATTTATGCCTAATGATTTTTTTTAAAAAAGGCTATGAAAATGACCATCCTCTGTAAATGGTGGCTAAATCTCAGTCTGTACCCATTGAGGACACTTTGTTTTGATGGTGATGGCGTCTTCCTCCTTCCTCCACTGCAGGGAGAACTCTTGATGAGTGTGCCTGCATCCTTTATTATGGGAGGCATGCTTTGTAATGGAGTCATTATCTTGCTGAGGACTGAGTAAGAGAAAGTGTTCCTTCTTTTCTGTATTAAAGTGCCTGCTCCTTGACTCAGTTATTAAAATGAGGATGCAAATAGCACCTTGTTCTAATTTTCCTTATCAGCCTCCACAGGGCCCATTTCAGGCTGTCTGTGAAGTGTTAGAATGCAATTGTGTGCTTGAATAAAATGGAGAAACTGAATTAGAGCCTCTTACGACCATTATATTGTCTTATTTAGTGACACTGTTTGCCTCACCATTATGAAGCAATGAGCTAAGTGTTCTTCCGGAGTAATAATAATAATATCCACATTTAACCAGCACTTTACACTTGCAAAGCACTTTCACATACTTTATCTCTTGTGAACCCTGCAACAATGCGAAGCAGATCAGGTGGGTGTCATGATCACCAATTTACAAAGAGGGGGAATGAATTGTGGTTAAGTTATAGGTTTAAAACTTCAAAGCAGGACATGAAAGCCAATGAACCTGGTATTGGAGAAGATGAAGGAATTTGAGAAATGGCAGGTGCAGGAAAGGCTCTCTGACCTTTCTCTGAAGGAGGTCATAAGACACACATCTGAGCGATGCCCTCTCTATACCTGGAGGAAAAGAGCATCCTTATCACAGAAGACAGATTGTCAGGTGAGAGGAATCTGAACCCACAGGCCTTGCTAGGTTTTCCTAGTTTCCCCTTTATAGCTCATACCCTTTTCTCCTATCATATTTCTCCACTAATTTCCACACTTCATCAAACCTAGTATAAAAATGCTCAGGTTTAACCACTTCTTCAGGTCTTCATTTCCTTATGAAGGCTCCCATGTCATGTAAAATGTATATTAAATAAATTGTATGTTTTTATCTTGTTAATCTTTTGTCATGAAACCTCAGCCAATGAACCTAAGATGGGTAGAGGGAAAAGATATGTTTGCTCACCTACAACCACCTGACTAATTTCACTGATCAATTTGTATTTTGGGTAAGTATAAGGTTTTCTTCAAGCAGAATGCACATATATGACTTTCAGACATTTTATTTGTTGAGCTTCTACTATGGGCCAGCACTCTGCTGGAGACTGGAAATTTAAGATAGAAGTACAAACCCTTGTACTCAGGTTGTTCACAACACAACCCCGGGTGGAAAGAAACTAACCAGGAAAATGTTTGAATTTCCCATTTGATGATGAAAGATTTCAGTAAATGCCACCTCTAAAATATGCTTCCTTGGTTTACGGGTTGAATATTCCTTATCCAAAATGCTTGGGACAATAAGTGTTTCAAATTTATGATTCTTTTGGATTTTGGATTATTTGCATTATACTTAACACTTGAGCATCCAAAATCTGAAAGTCTAAAATCCAAAATGCTTCAGTGAATATTTCCTTGGGCATAATGTCCATGCTCAAAAAGTTTCGGATTTTGGAGTAATCAATCTGTACTGATTTCTTCAAGCTGAAGGCACTTAGTGAAAGTAAATGCAGGGAGGAGATTTCCCTGAACTCCCTTCATCTGCCTAAAGACAAATGCTCCAAAAGGAATTCAATTGTCATCAATCCCCTCCCCAGGAATTTCATCACCCAGAGGAGATTAAATTTTTTCACAGAAGAGGAAGACCAGAAGTCAACAGCACACCCAAATTTTGTCGAAAGCTATCATCTATTCTTTGAAAAAGCCATTAATCCCTCCCCTAAATCATTTGCTCTCCCTTAAGTTGCCTACATGCCCCCTCTTCTCTCCTAGATGAAGAGGGTATATAAGCTTCTATATCTCACTGGGTTGGGGAGTATTCACTTTTCTTTCATATGATGCCCTCATGCATGTAATAAATACTATCTTTTTTCCTATTAATCTGCCTGCTGTCAGTTAATTTCATAGACACAGTTATCACACTCTCAGAGGGTAGAGGGAAAGCCAAGTCTCTCATTCAATGGTTTGTAAATCCCCAGAGGTTTCTAAAAATATTTGTGTCATTGCCAAAAATAGGTTGCATCATTACCAAAAAGTAGCATCACATCTTAGCCTCCAGAAAATAAAGTCTTGACAAGTATCAAGGTGATAACACTCTGGATAGGAGTGGAAATGTAACAGCAGGCAATAACAGAGGAAGGGAAGGAAAGCAAGGGAAAAGACATGATGCGATACAGTAACACACGACTATAGGGGCTCTCACTTCACAATGAGCCAGTAAGTTGAGGAGCAGTTGTGTTTATTCTATCTGGGAACTTCTCCAGAAAGGTTGTAAGAAGGAGCTACTCTCCCTAGAAGAGAGAAAGGATGGGGAGCTTATGTGCCAGGCTCCCGTTTTTTGTTTTTTGGTGTTCTGTTTCTGCGTTGGTTGAGATTCACTTCATGGGGAGCTAGATTGTGTAAATGATCCCCTCCTGTTCATTCGGAAAGCTGGTTTCCACTGCTAAGGGATGGTGTTTTACTCGAGTTAAAACGTGGAAGGAATGCCTGGTAAGAGTAAAGCATCAATCAAGAGAAAGAGGCAGGGAGGGAGGGAAGAAGAAAGGGAGCCATAGAGGTACTTTGAGATAGTGCATGATCTTTGATTTCAATAGAGCATCCCTTACATTTTTAGGTTTTAAACTCAATACATAAAACAATTATATGATTTTTTATTTTTTCCCAGAACACACTGAGTGGAGATTACAGATGCAATTCCTTTTTTGCATGATCTTGACAAATTATGTTTCTCTCCTTCAGAATGCTTTCCAGTTTATACTCATTGGTATTATTTGATTAATAACCATAGCTTCCAAAAAATAGTAAATTTTTGATAACAAGGATCAAGTCCGATTTGAATTTTCATCATATCTCCAGGAGCTGGCACTTAGTAGGCAAATGCTTGTTGAGTAAATAAGTGAATGGATAAAATAAGCGTGCTCGAAACAATCCCTGAGTTGTTGGCACATAGCCACATTTCAACTAGCTTCTCTGGTGACGCTGTCGTACAGACCTAAAATACTTCTATGTTTTGTCTTTTTGTTGTTGTTGTTCTCAATGGGTCATAAACATGAAATGTTTTTTTCCTTGTCTGTTCTTCAACTCTTCTGCCCACTCTTCACTTTCTAATTCCTGGGTCCTTTGGACAAGGAAAGGAGATTAGAGGAAAATGGCATATTTTTATTTATGGATGCTGCTGGGTCTCTCTAAGATATGGATGCCCTTTGGGTGGCAAGGGTCCAAATACTGGCTTTTTTGTGGAGTGTGTGTGTGCATCTTTGGAACAGAGAAGCTTCTGCAGAGGCCCCAGCTGCACTGCTGCTCATTGATGTGGGAGATCAGCTCCAGTTCAACCCTTCCAACATCCCTGTAGCTGCTATTTCTGGTAGCCTACCCCTCAGGATCTTGCTCCTGAGGTCTCTTCATCAGGAAACCCACCCTCTTAGGCAGATGGGGGAAAAGTATTAGCAAGATGGCCCAAGCCAAGCTACTTTCCAAAGTATCTACTTGTCAAGGAGGATTTTCAGTTATAGCAATGTGAAGGGTCAATAATTGCTTTCCACAAAAAGAAAGAAAAGAAAAAGTATAAAATTGGATAAAATTGTCCAAAACACCCATTTCAGAGCACTGGGCATCCTCACTCCAAGCTATCCATTCTTTCCTAATCCTCTCCAACGTCGGAATTTCTGACCTTTGTCCTTTGTACTCAAATCACTCCCAGGTGATTAGATGACTAAAGCTGATCTAATTCCTGTCATGGTATTGATAAGTGTGCATGATATAATGGTTTAGCACATGCCCATGCCACATTTGCAGATTACTGGATGCTTCAAATCTTTACCCATAAGGAAGAAGAAATAACAAAAAATTTTAGCACTATTAAAAATTAGAGATATATTTTAGACAGAAAAGAGAATGATTCTTCTAGTTCTTCCTAAGTCTATCACATACCTAAGTTGCTGCCTCCTCTCCCTCCTATGAGCATTAAAATCTATATTTGTAGTTAAGTTAAAGAGAATTAACTAACTTTATAAGATTTTTGTGACACACATTTTGAGATAATTGAAGACCTCCTGACGTGCCAGAAATCCAGAAACTGAAATTTCCTGCACTAAATAATTTAGCAGTTTGTGGAGAGCTTATTCACTCAAGATTACTTGCAAAACAAGACCAAATATCCAAATCTTCCCTCCAGAGCTTTGGCTCTAATCCTTAAATTATTTTGATCTGCTTTCACTGGAGCTTCTTGTGAAAACTGAGCTATAATTGCTAGAGGTACTATAAATTAGATGGTATGTTATGTCTTTTTCTTTCCTAAAGTTAAACTGTTAACATTAGTAAGAAATTGATTTTGAGTCATTTATTAATAAACAGATTGAAGGGTTCACAGCGCCACCTAGTGGTATAACTTGTAAGTTTATGCAACTTTCCTTGATCTGAGTTGTAGTCAGAATTCTATACCAAAAATAAATTTTAAAAACTTAATTTTTTAATGGAAGTAATTAACATACATGCAAGTGTGTGTACCTCTTTTGTGAGATCATTCAAAAACTTCTTTAAAATTACTGAATTTAGTGTGATTAGGTTGGTGCAAAAGTTATTGCGGTTTTTTTTTTTTTTAACGACAAAAACAGCAATTGCTTTTGCACCAATCTTATAGAAAACCTGGCTTGGCTCTGCTAACTTCCAGCCATATGACCATGAGTAAGTTTTTAACATCATTGTGCCTTGAGTTTCTAATCTGTAAAATTTGGGGAAAAAAAATTGTTCTTGAAGAAGTAAGATGTTGAAGAAGGATAATAAAAGTGCTGAAGGTGATGGGATTCAGGACCTGCTACCCCCAAAATAAGTCACCTTGGCATTTGAGAAAACAGCAGAAACAGGAAAGCCATAAAAGTTAGCCGACCTTCTTCTAAAGTAGGTTATAAGAAGCTTATATGCCCTGCCCAGAGGAAGGGAATGTCACACAAGGACACAGAGAAGAGCCTGAACAAACAGGCCCTGCTAAGTTCCCCCAGTTTATTACCCATTAGATCATACACTTTTGTCCTCCCAGCATACTTCTGCATGCCTAGCCATGAAAATTACCCAGTTTGCCCTGTTTCTTTGCGATGAGAGAGAAATACTATTCCCCACAAGGGTTAAGAAATAAATGCAGAGCAAGGAATTTACTTACATTAATTCCAGTTCTGAAGAATGAATTTTTCAGTTTGATGAAAACATGAGACAATAAGGTACTAATAAGAGAATTTTAAAAATTGTACAAGCAATGCAGCCTGGCAAGAGAAGAAGTAAAACCTGGGACATGAGAGACAAAAGTGAAAAGGCAAGAGACTAGAGATCATAATGAGGTGAGAGAGCAGATAAGCCATAAATAAGGAAGAAAAAGATCCAGAAGGCCAGGAGGTAACAGAGATTCATTCCAGAGCTTTCCAGATGATGACGATGTCACAGATGTGCACAGAGGTGGATGTCACAGGGGTAGAGTTACCATAAGGCTGGGTGTTGGCTGATTTGTCCGGATATGGAATGCTCAAGGGCAGCAGAGAGAAAAGACCATCAGCTGGAGTCAAATCCTTTCATAATTGTGGGAGAGAGACCGATACTTAAGAAGATGACAATAAGAAAGGAATAGAGATGGGATGGGCAGATTCCATCAGTCCCAAAGCATGTGGAATTTTTGCTTGAGGGTGTCAGTTTCCTCAATCATTCAATCAGCCTCTTAGTCCATCTGTGTGTGGATGTGTATATATGTCTGTGTCTCTGTCTCTCACGCCTCTCTGTCTTTCCCTCTTTGTCTTTCTTCTGCATAGTGTCCCAAAATTCCTAGTGTAGTTTTAAGCTTTAATAACTTCAAAAGTATAAATGCTACCAACAGACACACATGTTCACACATATATATGCACATACAGAGACCAATTCAGAATCTTGAACTTGGGAAAGCTTCCAAGTTTATTCCTTGAGGTACACAAAACAGCTGGTCGACTATTAAGATGTAGCACTATTTCCATTTCAAAAAATAAGGTCATGCTCCTGGGAAATTTTTGCTAAATGACCCAGGTAACAGCTTAGAGTCCCTGGATTTTAGCCTGTCCTTACCCACCTCATGAAAAGAAGTAAACTACATTAAAAACATATTTTAATAAAACTACAGTCAATGATTTTTTATGACAGGGTTCAGGACATGCTATACCAAACTGTAACACCGTGGCATACTGAATAAGCTAAAGGAATCTGAGGACCTCAGGTACAGGGAGAACTCTCTGACCTTCCCATGAAGCAGGTCAGAAGACCTCCATCTGTGTGGTGCCCTCCCTATACCTTACAGAAAGGAGCATCCTTATCTCAGAAGATGGAGGCTCAGACAACGGAATCTGAACCAACAGGCCTTGCTAAGTTTCCCCAGTTTACTGCTTTTAGCTCATGCCCTTTTTGTTCTATCATATTTTTCCATGACTTTTGACTCATCATCAGACCTAGTATAAAACACCCTAGATTAACCATTTCTTCAGGTCTTCATTTGCTGATGAAGACTCCGACATCACATTATATTAAATAAATCTGTATGTTTTTTGTTTCTTATTAATCTATTTTCAATTAATTCAGACTCAGCTGAGAACCTAGAAGGGTAGAAGAAAAAAATATTTTTCCTCCCTTACATATATGGTAGTATATGTTATATATTATACTGTCAGCATATTGTTTATTACGTATTATGTATGATACACTTTTATAAAAGTACAAAAACTGAGGCTATCCTATTTTTAGCATGTGTTCATGGGTGGTGGAATATAACAGCTAAAGCAAGGACTCTAGACTTAGACTATCTCAGTTGAAAATGTGATTCATCAACTTAATAGCTAATCCTTGGTTAGGTAACCATCTTAAGCCTCAACTTTTTCTACTACACAATGGGATGGTACTAACACTACTCACCTCATAGGATCATGGGAAGGATTTAAAGATATAACATGGAAAGCCACAGTAATGCATCAGAAAGGTTTCCTTTTATTATAAAATTAGCTCAACCCCTTTCTATCATTTCTCTCCTCTTCCTTTTCTTCTTCACTCTTCTTAACTTGGCCTGCCTCACAATAATGTGAGGTAGGAAGTTTAGCCTAACTTGCTTCTGAATCTACTTTTTCCAAATTCATTATAGAAAAAAAGGTACTTCTTTATTTTCCTAATCTCCTCTCCCTATATGAGAATTTGGGACCAAAATGTAAAACAATTCACTTCATTTGAATTCCAGGGAGATCTTAGCATATTTGAGCTTTGTGTCTACTGACTGTAATCGATTTTGTTAGGTTCTAGTCCTTAAACCAAAAAGAAATGTAGATTTATTCTCAGCAAGTCAAATTCTCATTTCTTGCTGTTCCCTGGACACAAATGAGATGGAGATTATTAAAAGGTTAAAATATTTTTGGAAACCATAACTATTATGCCTAGCTTTAATTAACCCTTCCATTGAATTAATGACAGGGTTAATTAGCTCAAATAGGATACAGCTTTTAGTTTGGGAAAATAAAGCCTTAGAGATTAGAGTCATTCTTTCGCCATCTTGTGGTTTCATTCCCACACTGCAATGTGTTAAATAGATCTTTTCTGTAAAAGCTGGATAGCTACATCGTTTATCTACCTAATTTTAGTATATCTTGGCATGTATTTAAAGCTGCCACTTAAAACTACCAGATGATTGCATTTTGTCCTTTTTTCTTAAATGCCACATACTCAAATGTTCGGTCTTGATATCCCTCTAAAAATGGAGAATGTTTTCATATACATTTGGCGATAAATGAGAAAAGATGCAATGAGGAACAGCTGAGTTTACAAAGGAAGGCTGACACTTGCACAGTTCTGTGGGTTTCTTACTTATACACTACATTCTCTGCCAGCGTATCATTCATAGTTTTAATCAAGACAAATAATGATACCCTTAAAGGACTCAATCAATACAATTTGACTACTTAACTTGAAGACAAAGTGCTTTTGCTGTTGTTTTTATTAACTTTTTATCCATCTGTCTGGATGGTCATTTTCTACACCGCCCTTACTTCATTCAAACTACTGACAAGGAGAGAGCCTGAAAGCTACCCTCATGGGCAGAGTCGTCTGCACTGGTGAGGTAGACACAGCCTCAGGGTATCAGTGCCAAGATCAAGAAAACTCTTAAGTTTTCTAATTCCTCATCTACTTTTATTTCCATCACAGGCTTAAAATATGTTCTTATTTACATAGTACAAATAAAACAAAAATTCTCTTATGTTTCCATGGTTCCAAAAAAGACTACTAGATCTAACCTTTGAAGCCAAAATGGAACCAACACTCAGAACAAGCAAGTCTGTAATTTTCCAACTAAAATTATAACTGAGCTTTGGACTACAGACAGATCCATCCTTAAATAATGCCCTTGTTTGTCTCAGATACAGCATTATAAATGAATTCACTAGAAAAGACTTCCTATTCTTTATCAGTTAGCTATTGTAGCAAATAGCTAGCTATTTCCTTTCTATCAGTTAGCTGCATATGAAACTATACCAAAACTTAGTAGCTTAAAACAGTAACTCTGCAGGTCAACAATTTGGGCTAGGCTCAGCTGGGTGATTCTTCTGATCTTCACTGGGCTCATGCATGCATCTGTGGTCATTTGCTAGGTTAGCCAGAAGATGGCTGGTCTAGCATGGTCTCAGCTGGAATGACTTACCTCTGCTATACATGGTCTCTCATCCTATAGCAGGCTAGTTGAGACTTGTTCTCATGATGTCTGAGCAGGTTTCTATGCCTTATCAAGGCCTAAATTTGGAAGAGGCCTGAGACACATTCAAAGACTCTTGAGGCCTTGGCACACTGTCACATCTGCTGCATTCTATTGGCCAAAGTAAGGCACAAGGCCAGCAGGATCACTTTGCAAAAGGCATATATACAGGGAAGAGTGAAGTGTTGTGGCCCATTGTTTGCAATGTTCCATGTTTATACCCAACATATGTGATTGCATCACTCTTATTTGAATACTTTTATATTTGTTCCTATTCAACTTAGGACAGTATTATAATAGAACAGACTCCCAATGTTACCAATAAGCTAATAATGTTGCTATAGAAACTTATTCAAATCATTTATACACATTTTCCACATAATACAAATTCTGTTTTAACATGACCACGTTGTACATTAACCCCACAAGTTATAGCTGGGAATTGATAATTAACTTCAATGCCACACAGAAAACCAGTGTATCCCAGTGAAAAAAAAAAAGCAGTGAACTACGAATCAAACAAAACAGTTTTACTTTGGTTCTACCAATGACACCCTATGATGGTGTCTTCATGATTAAAACTAAGGACTAAGTAGTTAAATGACTTCTTAAGTTCCACTCAATTAAAATGAAAAGAACTAATAAAGAGGAGAGAGGAGAGATAGTGCTTAGAAGAAAAAGGTTTCCAAGTTTCATTGGATATAGACATATTTCAGGAGTTTCCTAAAATATCCTTGTTGGGAGAAAGCCTGGTAACCTAGAAAGCTGGCTTGAGAAATAGAAGACCTGATCTCTGCTCCCATCTCTACAACTTATTTGTCAGGGACTTTGAGAAAGAAATTGCTATCCATAGGCCAGCATTTGCTCATTTCCATAAATTAAGGCAATAGACTAAGTGATTTTTTTAAATCTCTGCCAATGCTTAATAAATAAATAAATAAATAAAAAGCTGTGGTGGTTCCTGAGTTCACTGTATATAATTACTATGCGTGCCTAACTCCCATCCTTACTCAACCTCCCACTCCACTCTCCATCCATCCTGGAAAAAAAAAAATCCAAAAATGTGTATGTCAAATGGCCTTAATCCAGTTGGGCTAAGAGTACTTGCAATGTAAATGAAAGAATTCAATATGCTAACATTTGTAGTGAGTGACAACTTGTTTGACAATCAGATTACATGACAGACGAGACAAGAGAAGGCTGCCAACAGCATACTGGATGTGTGACTGGGGGTGTGGTGTGAGAAGTGACAGTGACATGAAAGAAATAAAGGCTTTTTTCAGAAAATGGATGATTCAACAGAGTATAAATGAAGCTGTTCTGGGGATGGCAGATAAGACTTTCTAGATAAGCTGCATGAACACCTACAAGGGACTGGCAATTAGAAAAGGTTTAAAACCAAAATTCAAAATGGGAAGAGTATAGAATTCAGGGGAGCTGAGCAGGGGTGTGTGCTAGAAGAGAGGAAATTTGGGGTGATTTCTAGGAATAGGGCTCTAGAAGAGAACCAGCACTCAGTTTAACCCAACAAAGTCAAAAGATGCTTGCACATGCATGTTTATAGCAGCACAATTCACAATTGCAAAAACATTGAACCAGCCTAAATGCCCATCAGTCAACGAGTGGATAAAGAAACTGTAGTGTACATATATAGATATGATGGAATACTACTCAGACATAAAAAGGAATGAATTGATGGCATTTGCAGCAACCTGGATGGGATTGGAGACTATCATTCTAAGTGAAGTAACTCAGGAATGGAAAACCAAACATCATATGTTCTCACTCATAGGTGGGAGCTAAGCTATGAAAATGCCAAGGTGTAAGAATAATACAATACACACTGGGGACTCAGGGGGAAAAGGTAGGAAGGAGGTGAGGGATAAAAGATTACAAACTGGGTTCAATATATACTACTCGGGTGATGGGTGCACCAAAATCTCACAAATCACCACTAAAGAACTTACTCATGTAACCAAATATCACCTGTTCCCCCAAAACCTAAGGAAACAAAAAATTAAATAAATAAATAAATAAATAAATAAGAAATTTTTAAAAATACTCTTTCCTCATGGAGCATTTTAGAAAGGGAAAACAGAAAGTTTTTATGGGATAAATAAAGCAGGAAATGGGTTCCTGGGTAGGGTCAGGGAGGTTGCAATTTTTAAAAGATTAGTCAGGGAAGGCTTCAATGAGAAGTGGTATTTGAGTACAGACTAGAAGGAGATGAGTGCAAAGGTTCTCTACCACTTGTATGAGCCTGATGATTCTGAATACACACAAGACATCAGGCGAAGCAGATTCATTACTCACAGATAGGCAGCAAGAACAAACAAAAGCCTAAGATCCATGGCGAGCCAACCTCCCAAGGCTCAGGAAAGCTGCTCATGGTGGCTGGACTCTCACCTGTATGTGCCCTTTGTCAAACAGCAGCTGACAGACCCCCAAAGCATGCACCATGCCCTGGGTTTTATACCCTGGACGCTACTTGGACCACTGAGTTCAAGCATTGTAAGACATTCTGTTCTAGGAGGAACAAGGATATATCCTGGGCTGTTCCAGAGAGTTCCTTCTTATCTCAGGACATTGCATTCTTGGTACATTCTACAGCTATTCTAAGTATTACAATTAGTAGTCTGAGAGAGACAGGTCAGTCCAAGCCAACCAGGGACATGTTCTACTGCAGTGAGGGGGTTATACAGGCTGACATTTGAGAACAGATGTTCAAAGCAGATCATGCCTCATATATACTAAGATCTGCAAAGAGGCCAGTGCAGCTGAAATGAAATGAGCAGGTAGGGAGAGATGTAGTTCAGAAAGAAGAACTAGTTTGTGGGCATGTTGGAAGGCCTCTGTGAACTTTTTCTCAGAGGATCACAGGAAGATATGGGATGGCTTTGAGCAGAGAGACCTGACCTGACTATCATGAAAGTAATGGGGCTTTGGTCTCAGTCTGGTCATGTTGGTTGCATAAACTTATTTGTATGTTAAGAAGGGCAAATATACAACAGAATCAAGATCTCTAAATCAGTTTATTCTTTATTCAATAAACAAATATTTAAGTGAACAAATGTAAGCCTAAATTCTAGAGATACGACAATGAATATAACACAAACGTGCCATAGGAACTTAAGATTTAGCAGGAGAGATAAACAAGAAGACAGTCACAACTCAGATGTAACTTTACTTCTTTTTTTTTTTTTTGAGATGGAGTCTCGCTCTGTCGCCCAGGCTGGAGTGCAGTGGCGCGATCTCGGCTCACTGCAAGCTCCGCCTCCCGGGTTCACGCCATTCTCCTGCCTCAGCCTCCCGAGTAGCTGGGACTACAGGCGCCCGCCACCACGCCCGGCTAATTTTTTTTTTTTTTTTTTTTGGTAGAGTCGGGGTTTCAGCGTGTTAGCCAGGATGGTCTCTATTTCCTGACGTCGTGATCCGCCCACCTCGGCCTCCCAAAGAGATTACAGACGTGAGCCACCGCGCCCTGCCACTTTATTTCTTTATAAACCTAATTTGTTTGTAGGTCTCCACTCAATAGTAGAAAACAAAGTAGGTTACCTATTCACAGTAACTTATTCACATTTGCATTTAAAAGAAAACAAAACCCTCTTCCAATTTAGTTTAGTCTCTGGTTCTCCCAGAGGTTAGGGTATTCCCCTCTCAGAGTATGCAGGAAAGAGAATTTGACAAGAGAGAAGTGACTCTTCCCATGTGTTCCACCCACTTGGCTGTGCTTGTGAGCATCTCTCCTTCCAGCCTCTTTCAGCTGGAGTGTCTGGAGTGTCGGAGTGCAAGCTGTTCTCCCTGCACTATCAAGAGCAAAGGTCTTCCCCACCACTGAGGACTAAGCTTGGGCATGGCCCTTGCGGGAAGTGCTGGTTTTCTGCATCTTTCCCAAGACCCCTAACTGGCCCCCAGCTTTGGGCTACAACCCTTCCTACAACCACTTCCCATTGGAGAGAGGCACTCTGCAGGGCATCTCTCCACAGCCTCTCAGATGGAAATCCAGGCACAAACGCACTTTGTTTTTGTTATCTTCCAACCTCTCTGACTAGTCTTTATTTTCCCAACTAAAGGTGCAAACCCTGAGGTGGAGGCATGGAACAAGCTCTACACTCTGTTCTGCTACTCTCCTCTCCCTCCCCAACCCAAGGTCCTACCCCAGCTGATAAGGACTTCCAACCTCCTTCTGCATGATAAATGCCTTGACATAGCCTGTTTCCACTCAACAGTTTTGTCTCAAGATCCTTTACACTCGTAAAAAAATGTGGGGAGTTCAAAGGGCTTTTGTGCAGATTACATATATTAATATATTTTTTATTATACTTTAAGTTCTAGGGTACATGTTCACAACCTGCAAGTTTGTTACATATGTATGCATGTGCTATGTTGGTGTGCTGCACCCATTAACTCATCATTTACATTAGGTATATCTCCTAATGCTGTCCCTCCCCCCTCCCCCCACCCCACAACAGGCCCCAATGTGTGACTGTTCCCCTTCCTATGTCTAAGTGTTCTCATTGTTCAATTCCCACCTATGAGTGAGAACATGCAGTGTTTGGTATTTTGTCCTTGCGATAGTTTGCAGAGAATTATGGTTTCCAGCTTCATCCATGTCCCTACAAAGGACATGAACTCATCATTTTTTATGGCTGCATAGTATTCCATGGTGTATATGTGCCTCATCTTCTTAATCCAGTCTATCATTGATGGACATTTGGGTTGGTTCCAAGTCTTTGCTATTGTGAGTAGTGCTACAATAAACATACGTGTGCATGTGCCTTTATAGCAGCATGATTTATAATCCTTTGGGTATATACCCAGTAATGGGATTGCTGGGTCAAATGGTATTTCTAGTTCTAGATCCTTGAGGAATTGCCGCACTGTCTTCCACAATGATTGAACTAGTTTACAGTCCCACCAACAGTGTAAAAGTGTTCCTATTTCTCCACATCCTCTCCAGCACCTGTTGTTTCCTGACTTTTTAGTGATCACCATTCTAACTGGTGTAAGATGGTATACATATATTAATATTTGATGTGTTAGAAATCAAATCTGAGATAATTTTAAAATATTTATTTACACATTAATTTAAAAATAATAAATTTATAACTAGTTAACATAACTCAAATAACATTTTGGGGAAAATAACTCAACTTTTTTTCTTTTATTTTTTTCTTTCTTTTTTCTTTTCTTTTTGGAAACAGGATCTCCCTCTGTTACCCAGGCTGGAGTGCAGTGGCACAATCTTGGCTCACTGGAACCTCCACCTCCCAGACTCAAGTGATCATTCCACCTCAGCCTCCCCAGTAGCTGAGACCACGGGTGTGCACCAAAACGCCCAGCTAATTTTTGTATCTTTTCATTTTATTTATTTTATTTACTTTTGTATTATACTTTAAGTTCTGGGATACCTGTGCAGAATGTGCAGATTTGTTACATAGGTATACATGTGCCATGGTGGTTTGCTGCACCCATCAACCTGTTATCTACATTAGGTGTTTCTCCTAATGCTATCCCTCCCCTTGCCCCCCACCCCCTGACAGGCCCGGGTGTGTGATGTTCTCCCTCCCTGTGCCCATATGTTCTCATTGGTCAGCTCCCACTTATAAGTGAGAACATGTGGTGCTTGCTTTTCTGTTCCTGTGTTAGTTTGCTGAGAATGATGGTGTCCAGCTTCATCCATGTCCCTGCAAAGGACATGAACTCATCCTTTTTTATGGCTGCATAGTATTTCATGCTGTATATGTGCCACATTTTCTTACTCCAGTCTATCATTGATGGACATTTGGGTTGGTTCCAAGTCTTTGCTATTGTGAACAGTGCTGCAGTAAACATATGTGTGCATGCGTCTTTATAGTAGACTGATTTATAATCATTGGGGTATATGCCCAATAATGGGATTGCTGGGTCAAATGGTATTTCTGGTTCTAGATCCTTGAGGCATCGCCACACTGTCTTCCACAATGGGTGAACTAATTTACACCCCCCAAAACAGTGTAAAAGCTTTCTATTTCTCCACATCCTTGCCACCATCTGTTGTTTCCTGACTTTTTAATGATCACCATTCTAACTGGTGTGAGATGGTATCTCATTGTGGTTTTGATTTGCATTTCTCTAATGACCAGTGATGATGAGCTTTTTTTCATATGTTTGTAGGCCACATAAATATCTTCTTTTGAAAAGTGGCTGTTCATATCCTTCACCCACTTTTTGATGGGGTTGTTTTTCTCTTGTAAATTTAAGTTCCTTGTAGATTCTGGATATTAGCCTTTTGTTAGATGGATAGATTGCAAAAATTTTCTCCCATTCTGTAGGTTGCCTGTTCACTCTGATAATAGTTTCTTTTGCTGTGCTGAAGTTCTTTAGTTTAATTAGATCCCATTTGTCTATTTTGGCTTTTGTTGCAATTGCTTTTGGTGTTTTAGTCATAAAGTCTTTGCCCATGCCTATGTCCTGAATGGTATTGCCTAGGTTTTCTCTAGGGTTTTTATGGTTTTAGGTCTTATGTTTAACTCTTTAATCCATCTTGAGTTAATTTTTGTATAAGGTGTAAGGAAGGGGTCCAGTTTCAGTTTTCTGCATATGGCTAGCCAGTTTTCCCAGCACCGTTTATTAAATAGGATATCCTTTGCCCATTGCTTGTTTCTGTCAGGTTTGTCAAAGATTAGATGGTTGTAGACATTTGGTGTTATTTCTGAGACCTCTGTTCTGTTCCATTGGCCTATATATCTGTTTTGGTACCAGTATCAAGCTGTTTTGGTTACTGTAGCATTGTAGTATAGTTTGAAGTCAGGGAGCATGATGCCTCCAGCTTTGCTCTTTTTGCTTAGGATTGTCTTGGCTATACAGCTCTTTTTTGGTTCCACATGAAATTTAAAGAAGTTTTTTCTAAATCTGTGAAGAAAGTCAATGGTGGCTTGATGGGAATAGCATTGAATCTATAAATTACTTTAGGCATTATGGCCGTTTTCACTATATTGATTCTTCCTATCCATGAGCATGGAATGTTTTTCCATTTGTTTGTGTCCTCTCTTTATTTTCTTGAGCAGTGGTTTGAGGTTACACCTTGAAGAGGTCCTTCACATCCCTTGTAAGTTGTATTCCTAGGTATTTTATTCTCTTTGTAGCAATTGTGAATGGGAGTTCACTCATGGTTTGGCTCTTTGTTTTTCTATTAACGGCATATAGGAATGCTTGTGATTTTTGCACATTGATTTTGCTTCCTGAGACTTTGCCTAAGTTGCTTATCAGCAGGGAGTTTTTGGGCTAAGACGATGGGGTTTTCTAAATATACAACCATGTCATCTGCAAACAGAGATAATTTTACTTCCTGTCTTCCTATTTAAATATGCTTTTTTTCTTTCTCTTGCCTGATTGCCATGGCCAGAACTTCCAATAATATGTTGAATAGGAGTGGTAAGAGAGGGCCTCCCTTTCTTGTGTCAGTTTTTAAAGGGAATGCATCCAGCTTTTGCCCATTCAGTATTATATTGGCTGTGGGTTTGTCATAAACAGCTCTTACTATTTTGAGATTCGTTCCATCAATACCGAGTTTATTGAGTGTATTTAGCATAAAGCAGTGTTGAATTTTATCAAAGACCTTTTCTACATCTATTCAGATAATCATGTGGTTTTTGTCATTGGTTCTTTTTATGTGATGGATTACGTTTACTGATTTGCACATGTTGAACCAGCCTTGCATCACAGGAATTAAGCTGACTTGATCATGGTGGATAAGTATTTTGATGTGCTGCTGGATTTGGGTTGCCAGTATTTTATTGAGGATCTTTGCATTGATGTTCATCAGGAATATTGACCCGAAATTTTCTTTTTTTGTTGTCTGTCAGGTTTTGGTATCAGGGTGATGCTGGCCTCATAAAATGAGTTAGGGAGACGTCTCTCCTTTTCTTTTTTTTCTTTTTCTTTTTTTTTTTTTTTTGGAGATGGAGTCTCACTCTGTCACCCATGCTGGAGTGCAGTGGCACAATCTAGGCTCACTGCAAGCTCCGTCTCCTGGGTTCAAGCCATTCTCCTGCCTCAGCCTCCTGAGTAGCTGGGACTACAGGCACCCGCCACCACACCCAGCTAATTTTTTTGTATTTTTTTTTAGTGGAGACGGGGTTTCACATGTTAGCTAGGATGGTCTCAATATCCTGACCTCATAATCCACCCACCTCAGCCTTCCAAAGTGCTGGGATTACAGGCGTGAGCCACCGCACCCGGTCAGGAGTCCCTCTTTTTCTATTGTTTGGAATAGTTTTAGAAGGAATGGTACCAGTTCGTCTTTGTACCTCTGGTAGAATTCAGCTGTGAATCCATCTGGCCCTGGGCTTTTTTTGGTTGGTAGGCTATTAATTACTCCTCAATTTCAGAACCTGTTATTGGTCTATTCAAAGACTCGACTTCTTCCTTGTTTAGTCTTGGGAGGGTGTATGTGTCCAGGAATTTATCTATTTCTTCTAGATTTTCTAGTTCATTTGTGTAGAGGTGTTTATAGTATTCTCTGATGGTAGTTTGTATTTCTATGGGATCAGTGGTGATATCCCCTTTATCATTTTTTATTGCATCTATTTGATTCTTCTCTCCTTTCTTCTTTATTAGTCTGGTTAGCAGTCTATTTTGTTAGTCTTTTCAAAAAACCAGCTCCTAGGTTCATTGATTTTTTGAAGAGTTTTTCGTGTCTCTATCTCCTTCACTTCTGCTATGATCTTAGTTATTTATTTTCTTCTGCTAGTTTTGAATTTGTTTGTTCTTGCTTCTCTAGTTCTTTTAATTGTGAAGTTAGGGTATCTATTTTAGATCTTTCCCGCTTTCTCTTGTGGGCATTTAGTGCTATAAACACAGCTCTAAACGTTGCTTTAGCTGTGTCCCAGAGACTCTGGTACGTTATGTCTTTGATCTCATTGGTTTCCAAGAACTTATTTATTTCTCCCTTAATGTTGTTATTTACCCAGTAGTCATTCAGGAGCATGTTGTTCAGTTGCCATGTAGTTGTGTGGTTTTGAGTGTGTTTCTTAATCCTGAGTTCTAATTTGATTGCACTGTGGTTTGAAAGACTGTTAGGATTTCCATTGTTTTGCATTTGCTGAGGAGTATTTTACTTCCAATTATGTGGTCAGTTTTAGAATAAGTGCTATGTGGTGCTGAGAAGGATGTATATTCTGTTGATTTGGGGTGGAGAGTTCTGTAGATGTCTATTAGGTCCACTTGGTCCAGAGATGATTGTCAAGGTATTCAGAACTGAGTTCCTGAATATTCTTGTTAATTTTCTGTCTCATTGATCTGTTTAATATTGACAATGGGGTGTTAAAGTCTCCCACTATTATTGTGGGGGAGTCTAAGTCTCTTTGTAGGTCTCTAAATACTTGGTTTATGAATCTAGGTGCTCCTGTATTGGGTGCATATATATTTAGGATAGTTAGCTCTTCTTGTTGCATTGATCCCTTTACCATTATGTAATGCCCTTCTTTGTCTTTTTTAATCTTTGTTGGTTTAAAGTCTATTTTATCAGAGACTAGGATTGCAAACCCTGCTCTTTTTTTTTTTTTTTTTTTTTTTTTTGCTTTCCATTTGCTTGGTAAATCTTCCTCCATCCCTTTATTTTGAGCCTATGTGTGTCTTTGCATATGAAATGGGTCTCCTGAATACAGCACACCAATGGGTCTTGACTCTTTATCCAATTTGCCAGTCTGTGTCTTTTAATTGGGGCATTTAGCCCATTTATATTTAAGGTTAATATTGTTATGCATGAATTTGATCCTGTCATTATGATGCTAGTTGGTTATTTTGCCCATTAGTTGATGCAGTTTCTTCATAGTGTCAATGGTCTTTATATTTTGGTATGTTTTTGCAGTGGCTGGTACCAATTTTTCCTTTCCATATGTAGTGCTTCCTTCAGGAGCTCTTGTAAGGCAGGCCTGGTGGCGACAAAAATCCCTCAGCATTTGCTTGTCTGTGAAGGATTTTATTTCTCCTTCACTTTTGAAGCTTAGTTTGGCTGGATATGAAATTCTGGGTTGAAAATTCTTATCTTTAAGAATGTTGAATGTTGGCCTGGTTTGTAGGGTTTCTGTAGAGAGATCCTCTGTTAGTCTGATGGGCTTCCTTTTGTGGGTAACCCCAACTTTCTCTCAGCTGCCCTTAACATTTTTTCCTTCATTTCAACCTTGGTGAGTCTGACAATTATATGTCTTGGGGTTGCTCTTCTCAAGGAGTATCTTTGTGGTGTTCTCTGTATTTCCTGAATTTGAATGTTGATCTGTCTTGCTAGGTTGGGGAAGTTCTCCTGGATAACATCCTGAAGTGTGTTTTCCAACTTGGTTCCATTCTTTCCGTCACTTTCAGGTACACCAATCAAACATAGGTTTGGTCTCTTCACATAATCCCATATTTCTTGGAGGTTTTCTTCATTCCTTTTCATTCTTTTTTCTCTAATCTTGTCTTCATGCTTTATTTCATTAAGTTGATCTTCAATCTCTGATATCCTTTCTTCTGCTTGATCGATTCAGCTATTGATACTTGTGTGTGCTTCACAAAATTCTCGTGCTGTGTTTTTCAGCTCCATCAGGTCATTTATGCTTTTCTCTAAACTGATTATTCTAGTTAGCAGTTCCTGTAACCTTTTATCAAGGTTCTTAGCTTCCTTGCGTCGGGTTAGAACATGCTCCTTTAGCTCAGAGGAGTTTGTTATTACCCACCTTCTCATACCAACTTCTGTCAATTCATCAAACTCATTCTCCATCCAGTTGTGTTCCCTTGCTGGTGAGGAGTTGCCAGCTTTTGGAGGAGAAGAGGCATTCTGGGTTTTGGAATTTTCAGCCTTTTTGCACTGGTTTTTCCTCATCTGCATGGATTTGTCTGCCTTTGGTCTTTGATGTTGGTGGCCTTCGAATGGGGTTGTCATGTGGTCATCCTTTTTGTTGATCTTGATGCTATTCCTTTCTGTTTGTTAGTTTTCCTTCTAACACTCAGGCCCCTCTTCTGCAGCTCTGCTGGAGTTTGCTGGAGGTCCACTCCAGACCCTGTTTGCCTGGGTATCACCAGCAAGGGCTGCAGAATGGCAACAATTGCTGCCTGCTCCTTCTTCTGGAATCTTCGTCCCAGAGGGGTACCTGCCAGATGTCAGCTGGAGCTCTCCTGTATGAGGTGTGTGTCGACCCCTGCTGTGAGGTGTCTCCCCGTCAGGAGGCATGGGGGTCAGGGACCAACTTGAGGAGGCAATCTGTCCTTTAGCAGAGCTCGCGTGCTGTGCTGGGAGATCCGCTGCTCTCTTCAGAGCTCGCAGGCAGGAATGTTTAAATCTGCGGAAGCTGCGCCCACAGCTGCCCCTTCCCCCAGGTGCTCTGTCCCAGGGAGATGGGAGTTTTATCTCTAAGCCCCTGACTGGGGCTGCTGCCATTCAGAGGTGCCCTGCCCAGAGAGGAGGAATCTAGAGAGGCAGTCTGGCTACAGCGGCTTTGCAGAGCTGCGGTGGACTCTGCCCAGTTCGAACTTCCTGGTGGCTTTGTTTACACTGTGAGGGGAAAACTGCCTACTGAAGCCTCAGTAATGGCAGATGCCCCCACCCCACACACCCGCCCACATCCACAACAAGCTCGAGTGTCCCAGGTTGACTTCAGACTGCTGTGCTGGCAGCGAGAATTTCAAGCCAGTGGATCTTAGCTTGTTGGGCTGCATGGGGGTGAGATCTGCTGAGCAACACCACTCGGCTCCCTGGCTTCAGCCTCCTTTTCAGGGAAGTGAATGATTCTGTCTCGCTGGCATTCCAGGTGCCACTGGAGTATGAAAAAAAACTCCTGCAGCTAGCTCAGTGTCTGCCCAAATGGATGCCCAGGTTGTGCTTGAAACCTAGGGCCCTGGTGGTATAGGTACCCGAGGGAATCTCCTAGTCTGTGAGTTGTGAAGACAGTGGGAAATGCATAGTATCTGGGCCAGATAGCTCTGTCCCTCACAGCGCAGACCCTCATGGCTTCCTTTGGCTAGGGGAGGGAGTTCCCCAACCTGTTGCACTTCCTGTGTGAGGTGACACCCCTACCCTGCTTCTGCTTTCCTTCAGTGGGCTGCACCCACTATCTAACTAGTCCCAATGAGATGAGCTGGGTACCTCAGTTGGAAATGCAGAAATTACCAGCCTTCTGCATTGGCCTCACTGGGAGCTGCAGATCGGACCTATTCCTACTCAGCCATCTTTCCCAGGCATGAATGTTTGTATTTTTTGTGGAGACAGGGTTTCACATTGTTGCCCAGGCTGGTTTTGAACTCCTGGGCTCAAGCAATCCACCCGTCTCAGCCTCCCAAAGTGCTAGAATTACAGGCATGAGCCACCATGCCCAGCCAACTCAATTTTTCAAAACAAAAAAATTAGTTTAAAAAAGTGGCATGGTTTTACATTTTTGCCAATTTATAATATCTAGCTTAATAGAAGACAGTTGTATTCTCATCTTGACTTCTGTATGCAATGTGATACAATATGCTGTTTGAAAGAAATCTGGTCACACAGATATGTAATTGGAAAAGGGAGAAATACTATCATAGCCTTTTTAGATTCTAGGGTGTATGCTTCTTTTACATTGAGCTAACATTGATAAGTGGTATTTTCTTAAAGTTTGTTGTAAGGTGGCATCTGAACAGCCATATTAACAAATTTTTTAAACTTTATGATGTTAAAATTTGTTGGACTTTCTTACATCTCAAATAGATCTTTTTACACATACATGATTTTGTATCATGCATGGCTCACTTGAAAATATTGGTTCACTGAGTTATGTGGATCATTCAAATGCTGATGCATTTCACTATACCATATCAAAAACTCACATTTGTTAATATATCATCAGCAAAGTCTTTATGTATTGGGACGCAGTGAAGTTCAAGGTAGTAGATACAAGTCTTCAAGGATAATTCTAATTTTCACTTGAAAACTCAAATTTACCATTGGAAACAAATACTGTCAGTTGTTTTCCCTGAAGTTATAAGCTCATGTAATTCATTTCCAAGATAAGATGTTTGCCAAATATCCAAGTCTTAATTGCTTATTTGTCAATTGGTCACTCAAACATTATATTTCATAAAAATAGTGCCTGGTCCAGCTCACAAGTCAAAAAAAAGTGCTTTTCCTTTGGACAGTCATGACATTTTTTAATAGCTTTATCAGGATAAAATTCACACAATTCACCCATTTGAATTGTACATTTCAATGATTTTTAGTATATTCACAGAGTTGCACATTGTACGTCATAACCACAATCAATTTTAGAATGTTTCAATTACCAGCCAAAGAAACCAAATACGCTTCAGCCATCATCTTCCAATTCCTCTATCCTCCCCAGTGATAGGCAACCACTAATCTACTTTCTGTCTCTATAGATTTATCTATTCTAGACTATCATATAAATAAAATCACGTGGTTTTTGTAACAGGCTTCTTTGACTTACCATAATGTTTTTAAGGTTCATCTAAGTTGTAACATATATCAGTACAGTACTTCATTCACTTTTATGGCCAACTTAAGATCTAGGTTATCTATATGATGAAATATTGTTTGGCCATAAGGCCTCAAACAGCCTCAAACAGCTGATGCTGTTTCCATTTTGGGCTAAACAATGCTGCCAAGAACATTACTGTACAAGTTTTTGCATGGAGATATATTTTAATTTTTCATGGGTATATAACTAAGATTGCCATTGCTAAATCATGTGATAACTCTATGTTCAATCATTTGAGGACCTGCCAGACTGTTTTCCAAGCAGCTGCACTATTTATCATTCACACCAATAGTGTGTAAGGGTTCCAGTTTCTCTTCATCCTCTCTAACCCTTGTCTTTATCTGTCTTTTTTTATATTAGCCATCCTAGTGGGTGTGAAGTTCTACCTCACAATGGTTCTATTTGCATTTCCCTGATGGTTAATAATGTTGAGTATCTTTTTATGTGATTATTAGCCATTTGTATATCATCAGTGGAGAAATGTATTTTCCAATTATTTGCCCATTTATAAATGTCAATTGAGTTATAAACTCAATTTATCTCTGTGTTATTCAATTGTAGGAGTTCTTTATATGTTCTAGATACAACTCTCATCAGATTTAAAATTTTCAAATATTTTCTCCCATTCTGTGGGTTGTCTTTTTATTGATGTCATTCTTTGAAGCATAACATTTTTTAAATTTCATGATTTCTTCTTTATTTTTACTTTCATCCCTTGTGGTATTGGTGTCATATCTAAAAAACCATTGCCTAAGGCAAGGTCCACAAGAGTTACATCTATGTTTCCTTCTATAAATTTTATAGTTTTAGCTCTTAATTTATGCCTTCAATTCATTTTGTATTAATTGTTATATACATGGTGAGGTAGGTGTCCAAATTCATTCTTTTGCATGTGGCTATCCAGGTGTGCTAGCATTGGTTGCTGAGGAGACTATTCTTTGTCCATTGAGTTGTCTTGGAACACTTTTTAAAAACCAGTTGACAACAGATGTATAGATTTATTTCTGGATTCTCAATTCTGTTCCATTGGCCTATATGTCTCTTTATGCCAGTGCCATACAGTTTTGATTACTATAGCTTTGTGGTAAGTTTTGAAATAAGAGAAAAATGAGAGTCTCACTTTGTTCTTTTTGCACACTTGTTCTGGCTATTCTATAATAGGTCCCTTGAATTTCCATGTGAATTTTATTTTATTTTATTTTTGAGACAGAGTCTTGCTCTGTCACCCAGGTTCAAGTACAATGGCACAGTCTCGGCTCCCTGCAACCTGCACCTCTCAGGTTCAAGCAATTCTCATGCCTCAGCCTCCCAAGAAACTGGGAATACAGGCATGTGCCACCATGCCTGGCTAATTTTTGTATTTTTAGTAGACTCAGGGTTTTGCCATGTTGGCCAGGCTAGTCTTGGACTCCTGGCCTCAAGAAATTCCCCCATCTCAGCCTCCTAAAGTGCTGGGATTACAGGCGTGAGCCACTGTACCTGACTGTGAATTTTAATTTGTCAGTTTCTGGAAAAAAAAAAAACAGCTGTTATTCTAATAAGAATTGTCTTGAATCTGTAGATTAATTTTGGGAGTACTGCTACTGTGATGGTTAATTTTAGGTGTCGACTGAATTGAAAAATACCTAGATAATTAGTAAAGCATTACTTCTCGATGTGTCTATAAGGTTGTTTCTAGGGGAGGTTGACGTGAGTCAGTGGCCTGAGTGGGGAAGATCTACTCTCAATGTGGGTGGGTGCCATCCAATACCTTGGGGCCCAACTAGAACAACAAAAAAAGAGGGGAAAGGATTTCTTCTCTTACCCTCCAGGACCTAGGCTACACTCTCCTCCTCTGCCCTTAGAAAGCAGAATTCCAGACTCTGCAACATTGGGACTCCAGGAGTTAACACCAGCAACTTTTCAAGTTTTCGGGCCTTTGGTCTCAGACTGAGAATTACACCATTGGCCTTCTGGTTTTGATCATTTTAGACTTGGACTGAACCATGTTACAGGCATCCCAGGGTTTTGAGTTTGAAGATGGCCTGTTGATATGGTTAGGCTTTGTGTACCCACCCAAATCTCATCTGGAATTATAATCCCCATAATCCCCATGTGTCAAGGGAGAGACCAGGTGGTGGTAATTGGATCATGGGGCAGTTTTTCCCATGCTGTTTTCATGATAGTGAGTGAGTTCACATGAGATCTGATTGTTTTATAAGTTTTTGGCTGCATAGTATTCCATGGTGTATATGTGCCATATTTTCTTAATCCAGTCTATCATTGTTGGACATTTGGGTTGATTCCAAGTCTTTGTTATTGTGAATAGTGCCGCAATAAACATACGTGTGCAAACCTGCACGTTGTGCACATGTACCCTAAAACTTAAAGTATAATAAAATAAATAAATTAATAAGTTTTTGTTAGTTCCTCTTGTGTTCATTCTCCTTCCTGCTGCCTTGTGAAGAAGGTGCCTTGCTTTCCCTTTGCCTTCCACCGTGATTATAAGTTTCCTAAGGCCTTCCCAGCCATGTGGAACTGTGAATCAATTAAACCTCTTTCCTTTATAAATTACCCAGTCTTGGGCAGTTCTTTATAGCAGTATGAAGAATGGACTAATACACCTGTTGTGGAACTTCTCAGCCTCCATAATTGCTTGGGCCAATTCTAATAAATCCCCTTTCATCTATCTGTCTATCTATCTATCTATCTATCTATCTATCTTCTATCTATCAATCCATCTACTGTTCCAGTTGGTTCTGTCTCCCTGGAGAACTCTAGCTAATATAACTACCTTAACAATATTAAGTCTTTCAATCCACAAGTATGGCATATCTTTTTATTTAAGTCTTTCAACCCACAAGTATTGGATATCTTTTTATTTATCCAGGCCTTCTTTAATTAAAGCAAAATGTTTTTTAGTGCTCAGTGTACAACTCTTGCACTTCTCTCACCAAATTTATTCTTCAGCATTGCATTATTTTTGACGCCATTGTTAATGTGATTGCTTTCCTAATTTAATTTTCAGATCATTTATTGCAAGTGCATAGAAATATAATTATGTTTGTATATTGCTCATGTGTCCAGCAATGGGCTAGACTCATTTATTAGTTCTAACAGTTTTTTAGTGGATTCCTTAGGAATTTCTATATATAAAATTACATCATCTGCAAACAAAGATAGTTGTACTTCTTCCTTTCCAATATGGACATCTTTTATTTTGTTTACTTCCCTAATTGCCCTTACTAAAGCTAACAGTATAATGTTGAGTAGAAGTGGCCAGAACAGCTTTCTCTTGTTTCACATATTAGAGGGAAAGCATTCAGTCTTACCCCATTAATATAATGTTAGTTGTGGGTGTTTTATAGATGCCCTTTAGTAGGTTGCATAAATTTCTTTCTATTTCTTGTTTATTAACGGTGTTTACTGTGAAGAAGTATAGAATGTTGTCAAATGCTTTTTCTGCTAATAATGGGGTGATCATATGGTTTTTGTTCTTTATTCTATTGATGAGGTGTGTTACATTAATTGATTTTCAGATGTCAAAACGGCTTGTATTCTTGGAATAAATCATACTTGGTTATGGAGTGTAATCATTTTAATATACTTCTGGATTTGATTTGCTAGTGTTTTGTTGAGGAATTCTGTGTCTATATTCATAAAAGACATTGATCCGTAGTTTTCTTTTCTTGTAATGTATTTGCCTAGATTTGGTATCAGGATAAAATTAGCCTCATAGAATGCATTGGGAAGTGTTCTCTCATCTTTTATTTATTGGAGGAGTTTGTGAATAATTGGTATTAATTACGTAAATATTTGACAGCATTCACCAGTGAAGTCACCTGGTCCTGGGCTTTCCTTCATGGGAATGTTGGTATTACAAATTGAATCGCTTTACATGTTATAAGTCTATTTGGATTTTTTGGTCTTTCTTGAATCAGTTCAGGTAGTTTGGGTCTTTCTAGAAATTCTTCATTTTATCTAAGTTATCTAGTTTATTGCCATACAGTTGTTCAACTACGGAACTTTTGTACATAGCAGAAGTGCTCTCTATATATTTCCCATTTCATCACGCAGAATATTGAAAAATATGTGCGCTCAAGGATCAAAATTTAATAAAATTAATTTTTTACTGCTGCAGCAAGGACATTCTGAAGCTATTTTTTAAAAAAAACCGTAATTCCTTGGTGATGAAGAATACAATGACTACGAGGGCATTTGATGCCAGTATCCAGAGGTCCACAGAGTATACTTTCAGAAGTACTGGCTTATAGTAAAGACTCTGTACTTCAAGTTTGGGCTATTTAAGTCATGCATATCCTTTTTCTCTTGTAAAGTTCTTGCAAATGAAAGCCTTGCTTACCAGACTATTGTTTCTGCAATGCTGTTTTAACAATTTTTTTAAAACTAGTTAAAATGTTCAACTTAGCAATGTCTTCTTTGCTTTCAGTTATACCAGCTCGCACCTTGAAGCAATGGTATCTGAGCTTCAATAAATGGAGACCTGCAGGGCAAAAAATAACAATTTCAGGGAAGAAAAAATATTGTTTCAAATTTTCAAATTTTACTTCGTTTCACAGGCAGTCATATTATAGTTCTGTGGGTGCTTGGATGAAGAAAAGCACTGGTGTCTATGAAAGCGCAAAGAATAGGTGCCAAAAATCACTTCTGAGCAGAGGCAAGGCATGGAGGGTAAAGAAGAGCATGCCATAGAGAAAGGGCACATGCAAAAGATCCACAGATCAGACAGCATTTGACCCAGTAGTTAAATGGAAGTCTTTTTTTTTGTTTTGTTTTGTTTTGTTTTTTTTGTTTTTTTTTTTTTTTTGGCTGCAAGGCAAACTGAAAGGATATATAGCTCTAGAAATAAAACTGTCAAGGTAAATAGGAATGGTATGATATCCACTCACATTGATGAGGGCAGGTCTTCTTTACTCAGTCCACTGATTCAAATGCTAATCTCTTCTAGAGACATGCTCACACTCTCAGAAATGTTTCACTAGCTATTTGGTAAAAATATTGTTTAAAATCCTCAAATTTTATTTCCTCTCATGGGCAATCATATTATCATTCTGTGGGTGCTCTGATGAAGAAAAGCACTAGTGTCTATGAAAGCACAAAGAATGGGTGCTGTTCATTGTCACATTAAGGACATGTGACATACTCTTGAGAGCAATAGGAGAGACATGAAAAATCACTTTGGCTACAGTGTGCAAAATAGATTAGAAGAGCAAGATAGGAGGTCAGAAGAGCAGTTAGAAGATTGTTGAAATAATCCAAATGAGAGAAAATGGGGGCCGGAAAACACAGTGGCAAAGGGTGAAAAGGGCAGGTAGATTTTTAAAACAGGAACATAAAAACATCAAAACTGACAAAGTTTTAAATGCAGAGAGTGAAAGAGAAGAAAATCAAGAATAATGCCTACGTTTCTGATGGATGGTGTGTCATCTTAAGATACGCAAGAGTGGCCAGGTGCGGTGGCTCACGCCTGTAATCCCAGCACTTTGGGAGGCCGACTGGGCAGATCAGGAGGTCAGGAGATCGAGACCATCCTGGCTAACACGGTGAAAACCCGTCTCTACTAAAAATACAAAAAAAAAAATTAGCCAGGCGTGGTGGCAGTGCCAAAAAAAAAAAAAAAAAAGATACACAGGAAGGGGTTGGGGATATTTAGGTGAGAAGTTAATTAGCTGAGTTTGGCACAGGCAGTTTTGGGTGTTTATGAGATATGTGAGTCGAGATATATGGTGAATTATTTAACAGAAGTTTTCTGTACATTGCTGAGAATAGCCAAGTTAGTTTCTGCTCATTTTTATTCATACCATTTTGCAAGCTTGTGTGAGTATCTTCAACAGCGCTCAGTAGCTTGGGTGTAAGAGCTAGTATGGCTGATGACTTGGTGATGATGGAGCATGCTGGGATAATGACACTGGTTCCAGCAATTCTAATTTTCAAGTGGGGAAGAAGAGCTTGTGCCACAGAAGTCAGCAACTGTGGTCCCAAGAATAACAGTCTCCAGAAGCATCCTTCAACTGTGCAATTAAAATTGAGGGTGGCCGATAAACAGGACCCAGAAGAGGAAAGCCCATGGAAGGAAAGAGACAGATCAGCAAAGTTGTATTGCTCTCACCAGGGCTTTTTCTCAAGGCAAAATTCCTGTTGTGACATAGACATCTTTATTCCATTTTTTTCTTTTTCTCACCTTTCCTTTCTTTTTTTTAGTCAAGATTCTGAGAAGGAAAAAGCACTATATTTTAAGCTAGAAAAGCCATGATACAGGAAATCAGGTGCTTACAGCCTTATTGGTAAGGATGATGCAGCAGGTCTTCTCAAATGATGCTCATGCAACACAGAAATGATTTTTGGGGGCAGATACCACCTCAGAGCCTGCCCTTGTAGCTATGCTGGAGCCACTCCAACACTCTCTGGACACCCAAGAAGATGGAGAATAGTCACCTGAAGATTCAATATAAGGAATAGGATGTCATATCAAGAAATGACAATTGCCAGCATTGCATTTCAACACCCAGGAAGCTAGAGAAGGAATACTAGAACAACATTGTGGGGAAACCTAGTGTTTCCATAACATTGCTTGCCAAAATCATGAGCCAAGAACCACTGGAGAATGGCCCCCTCTTTACATCTACCTTCCAAATCTCACGTAAGTGCATTTATTTGGCAGAACCTAATATGCATTTAATGGCTAACACGGTGAAAACCCGTCTCTACTAAAAATACAAAAAAAAAAAAAAAAAAAAATTAGCCGGGCGTGGTGGCGGGCACCTGGAGTCCCACCTACTCGGGAGGCTGAGGCAGGAGAATGGCGTGAACACAGGAGGCGGAGCTTGCAGTGAGCCGAGATCACGCCACGGCACTCCAGCCTGGGCGACAGAGCAAGACTCAGTCTCAAAAAAAAAAAAAAAAAAAAAAAAAAAAAGATACACACGAGGGAGATAAGGATATTTAGGTGAGAAGTGCATTTAAAACCTAGATGAAAGGGGGTCTTGGAAATGTAATTTTTGCCTTTTCAATCAATCACTCAACGGAGAGGAGGGCAGAGTGGAGTTTAGGTGAGTCAATTCAGAGAACCCACATCCTGGGGATGCCAACAAAGAGGGAAATGTGTTTTTATTTTTTTTATTTTTTCAGAAATGATGTGTACCCTCCTCCTCGTCCTATTCAGTGGATCTATGCCAAGAAATGATTAGGAAGTTACATTTCTGGCCCTCAGATGAGAAGTTACTAAGCCTTTAGTTTCTCTTACTTAAATTTTTATTTGAGGTTTCGCCTTTTCTCATACTTTCCTTGAGCCTTGTGTCACACCTGATGGACTTTTCCCAAGCCAAGATCACTTTCAAATCAGACATCCTATTGAGTGGCAGGTACTGTTCAAGGCACTAAACACACAAAAATGAAGAAAGGAATTGAAAAGCCTGGTCTTTAGGAACATTATATTATAATAGGAATGATAAACAACGAATAAAATGATTAAATAAATTACAAGCTATTTTAGGAGGTGGCTAGAGCTGTATTTAGTCCAAGGCTATTTGTCCCCCACTACTGAGGCAAGATCCTTCTGAGTAATTTTATTAATGCCCCATGTCTCATGAGGTTTTCCAGTCTGGCTGGTGAAAGCAGACACTATGCACTGTTTCTCCAGTTCCTCTCAGTTATTTCCCCAGCCTTGGGTGGTCTCCTCACAAGCATGAGCCAAATGTACTCTGCTGAACACTTTGGGAAACTCTCCAGCGCCTTGGTCTCCCTTGACTCTCAACTTGGGAAGTCTACTAGCTCTCCTTGGGTTCCTCCTTCCTTTTGTCTCACATTCACAGGATAACTGTGTTGTATTTCATGATGTCCATTGTTTTGTAATGCACTATTTCATGTATTTTCTCTGCTTTGGGGGTTGTTTTAGGCAGGAGGGTAAATCTACTCCCTTTTACTACATTATGGCTGAAAGCAAATGTTCCGATGACAGCCCCTATATGTCCCAGTTGGTGTGTTTACTAATTTTATGAAATGGTAGGACAAGATACATGAATATTAAACTCTATCACTAGAGAGTCACATTGATACTTAAATGTTGATGACTATAAATTTTATGAGGGATGGTGTGATGGTTAATTTTACTTATCAACATGACTAGGCTGTGGTACCCAGTTGTTTGGTCAAACATCAATCTAGACATTGCTGCGAAGGTGTTTTTAGATGTGATTAATATGCAAATCAATAGATTATCCTCCATAATATGAGTGGGCTTATCCCATCAGTTGAAGGCCTTAAGAAAAAAGACTAAAGTTCCCTAAAAAGGAAAAAATTCTGCTTCCAGACTGTATTCAGCCTCAAGATCAATATCAACTCTTCCCTGGGTCACCAGCCTGCTGGCTTGCCCTGCAGATTGCAGACTTAGCAGCTCCAACAATCTTGTGTGTCAATTTGTTAAACTCTTTCAAGATATTAGATTATACATATAATCTTCAATTGGTTGTTTTTCTGAAGATTCCTGACTAACATAGTTGTATATATGTCTGTCTTTTTTACAGCAAACCCAAGGGAACTGGAATAGCTCTTAAATAATTCAAAACCGTGCTATCTTGAGTTCTTTGCAGCACTTCTTTATTTAGAATACCAAGACATATATAATCCAATTTGTCTCTGGAAATAGTCTACTAATGACAGAATATATTGAATTGGTCAAAACTTAAGGAAATCAAAAGTTTGCTCCTCTGCTGGCTATTGCTGACACACAAGGCCCAGAATAAGAATTTTAAGGTTGATTCTATTGTCTTTGGTATGTTCTATATCTGAAATGTCTATTACCTTAATCCTAGTGTCGTTCTCTCCCCGTGCACCATATCTTGCACACTATTACCCAAACTCATCCCTCACAGTATTAACAGCCACAGGGATTGTGGTGAATCAGAATAATCCCCAGGACTTTTCTGACAGAGATACTAAGGAAAACTGTCTTTTGCTTTGCAGCATGGCTAGAAGAATGTGTAACTAGGACTACTTGTGGCCATCTTCCTCACTTGCAGCAGGAGAGAATGAAAGCCACACAGGAAGAGTGAAAGAAAGAGCCAGATATTCTCTGCCAGGGAAGAATCTCAATTTCTAGCCTCAAGTCTTTGCTTTCTTTAGATTTTCTTTCTTGTGAACTGCTGCAATATCCTTCACAATAATGGGAGCCAATAAATTCATTTTTGCCTACTCTATTAGAATTGGGTTGGGGGTGACTGGAACTAATAGTGATTGGACATGTTTGCACCTTCTTGTTATTGGAGATTCCCATAACAAGAACTAGAGGTGTAGCAGCATCAGAGTGATTGGACTGTACCACTGCAGGGAGAACACATGTTCTAACATGGTGGAGAGATTTAATGTGTGATTCAAAATTATATTTTCTCTGTGAGTCGGTGGAGATCCAGAAGTTAATATTTTGATGAACAAAGTTATCTTACAAACTATCTTACTATTGATCATAAAAAATCCATTGGTTACCAAAAATTTCTTTAAGTTCCTTGCCTAATGCAATTAATTAATTGTTTTAATGCAAAAACACAGATAGAAAAACAACAATGAGATGCCACTGTATACTACTAGGATGGCTATAATTTAAAAAAATAATAATAAGTATTACTGATAATATGGAAAAATTGAAACCCTTATGCTTTACTGGTAGGAATGTAAAATGGTGCATTCACTGTGGAAAACAGTTTGGTGGTTCCTCAAAATGTTAAACATAAACTTACCATATGACCCAGCAATTCCACTCTTACATACATACCACAAAGAAATGAAAGCAGAGACTTAAGCAGATACTTGTTCATTAATGTTCACAACAGCATTATTAACGATAGCCAAAAGTTACAAACAACCTGAGCACCCATCAATAGAGGAAGGGACAAACAAAATGTGGTCTATACATACAGTGGAATGTTATTCATCTATGAAAAGAAGTTAAGTTTTGATACACATCACACATGAATAAACCCTGAAAATATGCTAAGTGAAATAAGCCAGATACAGAAAGGCAAATGTTATAAGATTCCACTTACATGAAATATCCAGAATAGACAAATTCATAAGGTAGATTAGAGGTTACTAGGGGCTGGGGGAAGTGGGAATGGAGAGTTACTGCTTAGTAGGTATAAAATTTCTGTTGGGGGTGATGAAAAATTTTGAAAATAGGTAATGGTGATGGTGGCATAACATTGTGAATATAATCAATGCCACTGACTTATATGCTTAAAAATGGTAAAAATGGTAATTTTATGATATATATATCTCAAATATTTATCTTTTACCACAATAAAACAAATGATAAAGCACACACCTACACACACAACTAGAGGGACAGTACTATATGTGCGGCGACTAAGAACAAGAGAAAATGGCTGCGGGTCAAACAATTTGAGGTTCAAGCAGGAATCTTTGGGAATGTTCTTGATTAGTTTGTATCCCCATTTCTTTATCTGCAAAACTAGGATAGGAAGTACAATAGCTAGTTCATGGTGTATTAGTTCATTCTCACATTGCTATAAAGAAACACCTGAGACTGGGTAATTTATAAAGAAAAGAAATTTAATTGACTCACAGTTCCACAGGCTGTACAAGAAGCATCACTGGGGAGGCCTCAGGAAACTTACAATCATGGCAGAAAGAGAAGGGGTTTCACTTCAATTGTAAAGTGAAAATAATGGAAGTAGTAGGTTTGGAAAAATCCAGCTATTTTAGATCAGAAAATGACTTACTTATCTATGCAAATGGCTAGACAATATGTGAGATGATGGGGGTAGTTTATATAAACAACTGAACTATTTCATGCCACTATTGTTCATGTTCTTATTGTTTCTTAGTTTATTGTAGCAAACCATATTTGTAAAAGCAAAAAGTAAATAAACTTTATCCTTAAGAAAGTTGGAGAGGGGGCCAGGCATGGTGGCTCACACCTGTAATCTCAGCACTTTGGGAGGCCGAGGCAGGTGGATCACCTGAGGTCAGGAGTTCGAGGCCAGCCTGGCCAACATGGTGAAACCCCATCTCTACTAAAAATAGAAAAATTAGCTGTACAGGGTGGTGGGCACCTGTAATCCCAGCTACTCGGGAGGCTGAGCCAGGGAGAATCGCTTGAACCCTGGAGGTGGAGGTTGCAGTGAGCCGAGATCGTGCCACTGCACTCCAGCCTGGGAAACACAGCGAGATTCCATCCAAAAAAAAAAAAGTTGGAGAGGGACAGCTCAATCTCGCCCATCATTAGGTCAAATTTCTTTGAAGACTTAAATTTTGCTCAACAATTTATTTGGATTTTCCTTCCACATTATTATGTCTCTGTGTTAATCTTTAAATAATATTCTAAATTATTAACAAGGAAAAACTCTTATCACAACGGTTAGAGCAAGATGGTCTTCCATTTTCTTACTGATTCTGAAAAATTGATATAAAATAAAGAAAGCAGACACTGCACACTCAGGTAGTATCTCTTCTCTATCTTGGTTTCACAATAGTTGCTGGGTTTGTTTTTTTTTTAAGGGGATCTCAATGTGGCAAAGTATTTTATGTTGTCAGGGTAATCACTCTAAAGAGACATGCAAATCATCTGGTAGCACTTTCAGACATATTAATTGTTTCTAGGGCTGCTGTAACAAATTACTTCAAACCTGGGGTCTTAAAACAAGAGAAACTTATTACCTCAGAGTTCTGGAGGCTAGAAGTCTGAAATCAAGTTGTCAGCAGAGCCACACTCCCACTAACGGCTCTCGGGGAGAAACTTTCCTTGCCTCTTCCAGTTTTTGGTGGCTCCCAGCATCCCTTGACTTGTGGCGGCATCACTCCAAGCTCTGCCTCCATTTTCACATGGCCTTCCATGTATTCCTGGGTGTCCTTCTGTCTCTTAGAAGTGAATTTAGGGCTGACCCTAGTACAGCATAAACTCATCTTGATGCTTACTTTACATCTACAAAGTCCCTATTTGCAAATGAAGTCACATTCTGACATTCCAAGTGGACGTAAATTTTGGGAGTCATTATGCAACCTAGTAAACTAATGAGGGGAATGGGCCTTGGCTTCAACAAATTTGAGTTCAAAAACCCAAGTCTTTCCCTTTCTAACTCTGTGACCTTAGCAAATCATACATCTCTGGACTTCAAAGTTTGTCCTCATAGATAAAATACAATGAGATTGTATTCAACACTGGAAATATTAACTATGCCCTGTTCAAGTATTCGGACGTGGTTTTTAATAACATACTTAAAGAGTGGGAGTAGGCCGGGCGCGGTGGCTCACGCCTGTAATCCCAGCACTTTGGGAGGCAGAGGCAGGCGGATCATGAGGTCAGGAGATCGAGACCACCCTGGCTAACACAGTGAAACCCGTCTCTACTAAAAATACAAAAAATTAGCCGGGCGTGGTGGTGGGCGCCTGTAGTCCCAGCTACTCGGGAGGCTGAGGCAGGAGAATGGCATGAACCCCGGAGGCGGAGCTTGCAGTGAGCCGAGATCGCGCCACTGCACTCCAGCCTGGGCGACAGAGCGAGACTCCGTCTCAAAAAAAAAAAAAAAAAAAAAAACAAAGGGTGGGAGTAAATCAAGTAGTGGGAAAGGAATGACTCTTCATAGTTGATTCTTTATGAGATATTCTGAGCAGTTTAATGTTTAAAATTGTGACATTTTTATTCTGAGATAATATAGATAGGCTAAAAAGGATAGTGAACGTATTGCTGAAATACACCACTTGAAGGAGCCAACCGAAAAAAATAAAATATAATAATTAGTAGCATAATCCAGGTCATTAAAAACTGTTTCAAATTCATTTCTTATTTCAAATCCTGTTGTGAATATATCTCCTCTCAATAATAACCAGTATAAAATGGTAGTAGCTTATACTCACTGTTAGAAGCTGAATTTTGCCCCTGAAAAGTTTATATGTTGAAGTCCTAACCCCTGATACCTCAGAATATGAGAGTATTTGGAAATAGAGCCTTTTAGAAAGTTCTTAATTTTGGCCGGGCACAGTGGCCCATGCCTGTAATCCCAGCACTTTGGGAGGCTGAGGCAGGTGGATCACCTGAGGTCAGGAGTTGGAGACCAGCCTGGTCAACATGGTGAAACCCTGTCTCTACTAAAAATACAAAAATTAGCCAGGCATGGTGGCAGACACCTGTAATCGCTGCTACTTGAGAGGCCGAGGCAGGAGAATTGCTTAAACCCGAAGGCAGAGGTTGCAGTGAGCCGACACCGCGCCATTGCACTCCAGCCTGGGCGACAAGAACGAAACTCCGTCTCAAAAAAATACAATAAAATAAAATTTAAAATAGAAAGTACTTAAGTTCAGATGAATATGTTAGGATGGGTGCTAATCCATTACGACTGGTGTGCTTACAAGAAGATCAAATTTGGACACAGACATATACAGAGGAAAGACCATGCAAATACACATGAAAAACACAGCTATCTACTTAGCAAGTTGAAAAGAAACCAACCCTTCGAACACTTTGATCTCAGACTTTTAGCCTTCAGAACTATGAGAAAATAAATTTCTGTTGGTTAAGCCACCTGGTCTGTGATGCTTTTTTTTTTTTTTTTTTTGGCAACCTTAGCAAATTCATACAGTCACCATTCATTTTTGCATACCATACTGAATCTAATCATATTTAGAGTTTTTTAAAATCAAGAAGCAGCACATCATTGTCTGCTAACTTCTCTATGTGAATACACTGTCTAGATTGGCATGTAAGCACAAACTGCACAGATGACTGGTGCTTCACTAAGTCCAACTTGCTTCCCAGAACAAAGGGAAGTTTGCCTTACAGATAAATCTAGGACTTTGTCTACTAGGATCTAGAACACTGGCCTCTGCTTTGTTTTTTTCTGTCTTTTTCACTAAAATTCAGAAAAATTCCTAGGTCTAATATCATGCAGGGTCACCCTATTACAATACTATGGGGTTTCAGAGAAAGGAGAGCTCACATTGGGTCAGGGAATGGGAAATGCTTCATTAGAGGGTGGCATTCAAACCATACTTCATCCCCACCCACCCCCCCTTAGGGGAAAGTGAGAACGCAGTCTCTCACTATCACCAATTATGCAGTTGAGTTTCCCACATTTGGGGAAATCGCAGGGGTCAGCACATCCTGAGTTTAATGGATAAACCTCACCCTGGGAAAACCACCTTTGTGATCATGGTATCTCCTCTGCCAGCTAAGTATCAAACCATACATGAGTGGGATAGGCAGCAATTAACAGGCAGTATACTTTAACTGGAAATAAAAGATTAAGAAAATCAGTGAAGTCTGGAAAATTTGGTATTTAGAGAGAATGGTTTCATATCATTAAAGCATGTATATGTTTAGGGGGTGGTGCATAAAGACTTTAAAAAGTATTCTAGAAACAAGTTATTGATTATTATCGTTAAGGTTAAAAAATTTGGATATTAGCCCAAAGGACAAGTGTATTTCAACTTACATGGGATAGCTGTTAAAAATAGCTTCCTGAGCCCCATTCACGAATAAATAAATAGGAATCTCTGCCAGCAGGCCTCCAATATGTGCATTATAGCTAGCTTCCCAGATGCTGCTTATTATCACACTAAAATTTGAGAACTACTGCAATAGATATTAGGAAACTATTAAATGGCCCTGCAAATTTTTGAGCAAAGAATAACCAAATTATATCTACACTTTAGGATGATTAATCTAATAATGATAGGTATTCAAGACAAGGTATATATGGGTTTAGGAAGTTGATGCACCAGTCAAGGCAAGAGACAATGAAAGTTGAGATAAAAGTGGATATAAAGGGCTTTTTGTCTTACCGTGCAAAAAATATGACAAAGGTAGGAATGTAGAATTTTATAGCTCACATATAAGAGGATGAGATAAAGAAGTATCGAGGATGACTGTGAGTGTTAATATTGAGTGTCAACTTGATTGGATTGAAGGATGCAAAGTATTGTTCCTGGGTGTGTCTGTGAGGGTGTTGCCAAAGATTAACATTTGAGTCAGTGGACTGGCAGAGGCAGACCCACCCTCAATCTGAGTGGGCACCATCTAATCAGCAGCCAGCACAGCTAGAATAAAGCAGGCAGAAGAAGGTGGAAGGAGCTGACTAGCTGAGTCTTCTGGCCTTCACCTTTCTCCTGTGATGGATGCTTCCTACCTTCAAACATCAGACTCCAAGTTCTTCAGCTTGTGGACCACTGGACTTACACCAGTGGTTTGCCAGGACTCTCTGGCCTTTGGCCACCGACTGAAGGCTGCACTGTTGGCTTCCCTACTTTTGAGGTTTTGGGACTCGGACTGGTTTCCTTGCTCCTCAGTTTGCAGACAGCCTATTGTGGAACTTTACCTTGTGAACATGTGAGTCAATACTCCTTAATAAATTCCCCTTCATATATACATCTATCCTACTAGTTCTGTCCCTCTAGAGAACTCTAACTAATACAAAGACTAAGTATTAAGTTGTGGTAGGGTTAATTAGAGATAGGGGCATCATAAGGAAAAGGCTGTTGAGCATTTAAGTGGGAGTACATGATGGATTCAGACTGAGACATGTTGAATTTTGCTATTCTGGTAGGACACCCAGAGCAAGACATTCAGCTGGCTGTCTAAAATATAAGCTGGAGTCTAAGAGTGATGTTTGAGCTGAAAATACTGATTCAGCATTTATCTGGAAGAGATGATGATTGAAGCAATCTGAATGGATAACACTTGGCTCTTATCTATCCAACATAGGCCATAGGAGAAAGTCACACAGAACCAGTGAATTTAATGACAAACTACAAGAATTTTAAATTGAAATTTTATTATGATTTCTTACATTGTTTATAATAGTTTACATTATGATCAGTACCTAAAATTATATTCTCTGGGCCTTAGGTTCATTTTTAAAACTAAAAACAAACAGCCCTTACAATGTAATTGTAATGAACACGTAAGTATTTTTCTTGTAAAATCAAGTACAGTAACAGCTAAAGAATTGTGTCACCTGGGTCATCCTGGTCCTTACTGTTTCCAGTATCTTCTGTATTTACCTTGCACATTCTCAGTTTTCTTCACATGGTGCCCATTGGTTGTAAACTTTCTGAATCTTTTCATTTTGACAACCTATCCTACCATGACTTGATTGTTTGGTTACAGATTCAAGATTTGAAATCATTTTTATCTCAAGCTTGGAAAGAACTGTTATACTACCAGTATTGCTGAAGTGCTCCCAATGCCGATGCTTATTCCTTTGTAATGATCTTGTTTTGTCTCTGAAAGCTTCTAGGATTTCCTTTTTATCATTAGAGTTTGAATTGTTATCAAAATTATGCTAGATTTTATTTTTCTTCTTGGCTCTTAGGGGACCTTTTCAATCTAAACAAATCTTTCTATCTTCAGTTCAAAAAAAAATTGTCTTCCATCATTTTCTCCTTTCCACTCCCTCAAGTGTGTCCTTATGTGATTTCTATGAATGCTGTACCTACTAAATCTACCATGTCCCTTAACTTTTCCATCATGTTTCTCATCTATTTATTTTATTATTTCTCTCTCTCTGTGACTTTATCTTTCAGATTGCCGATCTTTTTTTCAACTGTGTTCTTTCTAATATTTAGCATGTATACTGAATATTTACATTTCCAAGAACTCTTTTGTATCTTCTAATTGCTTCTTTTTGTTTAGTAGTCATCTTTGTTTTATGGATCCAACTTCTTTAATACTCCTGAAGACACTAAGTAGAATTTTAATTTTTTTTAAATTCTCTTCTCTTACCTAAATTGTTTCTTTTTCATCCAGGTGTTGGTTGTTCTGTCTGTTCATCTTGATCTGTCTCTTCCATTCTATTCTTTTTCCTCCTGTGTGAGTTGCATCTGCAGTCTGGTTGTCCTGTTTCCCTAACAATCCTTTTGAAGAAGAGAGTAGGCTTCATAGAAAGGCATGACACTTGTCAACAGGCAGAGTTCCCTGTAAGATAGGTGGCCTGGGAACAGACCAACAGGCAGACAAGGCTACCATTTGACAAAATAAAGAGGGGTTTACTCTGAAGTCAAAGTGCTTTAGCCTTTTGTACCCATGAGTGCAACACCCTATCCTTTTAATTTTCCTCTGTATTATTTTGAAGGACCCCAAGATCTATTCTACTTCTTTCTCAGGATCCACCCAAACCAGAAACCTGCCTCAGGACCCAATGAATTTCTTTCAAATTATGGTACTTAATCTATTACCTGAACCAGAAACCTCTGGGTTAGTGTTTTAAACATTTTCCATCTTCTTTTAGCTAGCAGTCATAATTATTAAAGTTAAATAATATTGTGATACTGTACCTTACATTCAGTATCAACAACAAAATTACCTTGCTTTCTTTTAAGAGACTTTTTTAGAGTAGTTTCAGATATACAAAAAAAATTGAGAGGAAAGTACAGAGTTCTAGTATGCAACCTCTTTCTCTGATACACACACAGTTCCCACTATTAGCATCTTGCATTAATGTGGTACATTTGTTACAACTGATGACCATCACCTTGCATTGTTACAGCACTTTTTTTTTTAATAAAAACATTTAGTTATCTAATTTAATCATCAGATAGTAGGTGTCCAATAAATATTTTTGAATCATTGAATGAAATTAAGCATCTGCACATGAGCTACAATTGGTTGCAATTAAATCATATGGCAGAAGAAAAATATTAAAATAACTATATTTTTAGTTTCAGCATCTATCATTTGCTAAATTATGTCTTCCAGACTACTAACAATTCCTTGGAGTGAACATTTGATATCTAAAATTTTCCCTTCATCTGGCTCATCAGGCAACATGACTATCTAAACTATGCAAATAAACACAATAAAGCAAACACTTGAAATTATCCTTTATCAAAATATTGTTTTTACAACCCCTTTAATTGTAGTAAACTTCTGGCACAACTTATTAAAACTGGTTTTACAAAAAACATGCTCTTCCTCTTACCAACATTTGAATCATCTGAAACATTGCTTTTGAATGCCCACCCTGTGCTGGGAAGAAAATTTATCCTAACCATCAAATATTTATGGTAAGTGATATGGTTTGGCTGTGTCCCCACCCAAATCTCATCTTGAATTGTAGCTTCCATAATTCCCACGTGTTGTGGGAGGGGCCCAGTGGGAGACAATTGAATCATGGGGGCAGTTTCTCCCATACTGTTCTCGTGGTAGTGAATAAGTCCCACAAGATCTGATTGTTTTATAAGGGGTTTTCCCCTTTTACCTGGCTCTCATTTTTCTCTTTTTTTTTTTTTTTTTTTTCTGAGATGGAGTCTTGCTGTGTCTCCCAGGCTGGAGTGCAATGGCATGATCTTGGCTTACTGCAACCTCCGCCTCCTGGGTTCAAGCAATTCTCCTGCCTCAGCCTCCCAAGTAGCTTGGATTACAGGCGCCTGCCACCATACCTGGCTAATTTTTGTATTTTTTTAGTAGAGATGGGGTTTCACCATGTTGGCCAGGCTGGTCTTGAACTCCTGACCTCAAGTGATCCACCCGCCTTGGCTTCCCAAAGTGCTGGAATTACAGGCGTGAACCACCGCACACCCAACCTCATTTTTCTCTTTTCTGCTACCATGTAAAATGGGCCTTTTGCCTTCTGCCATGATTGTGAGGCCTCCCCAGCCACGTGGAACTGGGAATCCATTAAATCTCTTTTTCTTTATAAATTACCCAGTCTCCATTATGTCTTTATTAGCAGTGTGAATACAGACTAATACTAATAATCTTCCTAGTAAGATTAGGAAGTTGCCAAAGGAAGCTGAAAGATAGATATCTTATACTACATAAATCCTCCAAAAAAAAAAAAATAGTCTCAGTAATTTGTAACCTGTGTTTTCTGCTTTCGTGAGCAGGATTCTCTTAGGCAAAAAAAAAAAAAAAAAAAAAGCGTCTGTTCATAGGAGTCAGATCTAAAACTTAATCCTTCATTGGGTAGAAATCCACCTCCAATGACAGCTCAGAGTTTCATAGCATATTCCTGTCATAACTGTTATTTTCTTGAATCCTTAACTTTGATGGACTTTAGAAATCAGCATGTTGAAGGGCAACCCACTCGGGTCCCCTTCCACACTGTGGAAGCTTTGTTCTTTCACTCTTCACAATAAATCTTGCTGGTGCTCCAAAAAAAGGGCAACCCACTCAGATCCCCTTCCATGCTGCAGAAGCTTTGCTCTTTCACTCTTCACAATAAATCTTGCTGCTGCTATAAAAAAAAAAATGCACCATGTTAAGAAGATTGATTGCTGAGAGGAAAAACCTTTTGTTTGGTTGCATACTGTTAACAACAAGAGGCCACTGGAGGAAAAAGAGCAATAGTCAAATAAGGAAACCACCATTGTTTTCTTTTTGCATATGTTCTATATGTTTTGGCCCTATTACAGAGTAATCAGGATTCCCCAAAAATAACTGCCTATGAGTTTTAGAATAGGTAGGCATATAAGAATAAGATGAGGCCTGGGAGAGTTGAATTGTAACAGTGTACACGTAGAAGCCCACTGAAGAAGTCTTAGAGATTGTTCTTATCTTCATTTATCTTATACTTGGCAAAGAAACTTAAAAAAATTTGGTTGAAAGGAGTAAGTCAACTTCATATGCTAATTACTGTCTTGTGATCCTTTTACTTATTAAACTTCTTAATATAAGCCAAGAACTCTGACATAACTTAATGTTTAGACCCACTTTCCTAATAGAGTTGACCCTTGAACAACACAGGTTTAAACTGCATGGGTCCACTTACACACGGATTTTCTTCCACCTGCCACTCCTGAGATGGCAAGACCAACCCCTCCTCTTCTCCTCTTCCTTCACTTTACTCACCATGAAGATGACAAGGATGAAGACTTCTATAATAATCCACTTCCACTTAATAAACAGTAAACATATTTTCTCTTCATTTTGATTTTCTAAGTAACATTTATATTCTCTAGCTTACTTTACTGTAAAAATGTAGTATATAACACATATAATTTATAAAATATGTGTTACTTTACTGTTTATATTATTAGTGAGGCTTCTAGTCAACAATAGGCTACTAGTAGTTAAGCTTTGGAGGAGTCAAAAGTTTTATGCTATATCAGTCCATTCTCACACTGCTATAAAGAACTACCTGAGACTGGGTAATTTATGAGGAAAAGAGGTTTAATTGACTCACAGTTCCACAATCTGTACAGGAAGAATGGCTGAAAGACCTCAGGAAACTTACAACCATGGCAGAAGGTGAAGTGGAAGCAAGCACATCTTCACATGGTGGCAGAAGAGAGGGAGAGAAGGAAGAAGTGCCACACACTTTTAAGCCATCAGATCTCATGAGAACTCACTCACTATCACAAGAACAGCAAGGGGGAAATCCACCATAATGATCCAATCACCTCACACCAATTCCCTCCCCAACATTGGGAATGACAATTTAACATGACATTTGGGTGGGGACACAAAGCCAAACCATATCATATGGAAATTTTTAACTGTTTGGTTGATCAGTGCTCTTTACTCCTGCATTATTGAAGGGTTAACTATAAATCTTTAAAAAAACACACACACACAAAAAGAATATTTACTTAACACTGCAAGGAATATTTAAGAATATTTATCTTAAACAGTATCTTACTTAAAAAAGTAAAATTAGATGTATTACTTTAAAAATCAGTGATAAAACTGTGTTCTTAAAATTCTGGCCACAGAATTAAAATATAAAATACAAATTATAAGTTACACAAAGGTGTAACTCATAAAATAAAAAATATACATTTCAGTCATGTACACACATATATACATTTTGCAAATAATTTATATTCTGAATTTATATTATATAAATCTTTAAAAGCTGAAAGTTTATCAAATTAACAAGTTTAATAAAGTGACTATACATTAGATAAACATGGAAAATCAGTTATTTTCTAATATCCCATCATTATCCATAAAATATTTAATGAAAAAAAATCTGAATATCTACAACAAGAAAATTAAATGCCATGTAATAAATTGCTTACAAGAGTCCAATTATTTAGACCACGTAGTACCCATGCCCTTTGCTATGTGACTTTGCAGTTCCTCTTTCCAAAGAGGTAAAGTCTATCCCACCTTCTCACCCCTGCTAAAATTTGGGGTGGGAAGGTGGTGATTTGTTTTGGCCAATACAGTAAGTCTAAGGTTCTAGAGACCTTGAATATTTTTGCTTGTTGCTTTTTTGTTCCTGCCATTGCCAAACAAACAAGCCTTGTCTAGCTCACTAGCCGGCTAGAAAAGGAAAGATATACAGAACAGCCAAGTTGTCTCAGTCATCCAGGAAAAGCTATCTTAGATGAGGTAATACCAGGTGATCTCTAGATGTGAGTGACTGCAACCAAGATTAGCAGAGTTACCTCAACAACCAGCAGCTGGCCACAGTCAAATAAGCAAACCCAGTCAAGATCATTCAAGCCAAGCACAAATTAACCAAGCCCGAGAGACTCATAAGCTAAGTAAATGTTTAACATTAAATGCCACTGAAGTTCAGCAGTTGTTACACAGCATTATTGTGGCAATAGATAATTGATACATACTATTTAAAGACATTACTAACATGGAAATATATATATTCTTATATTTTCTAGATTTCCTAAATGGCCCTAAAAGAGTTAATACTCATACAGCCTTTACTATATGCCAGGCACTGCTCTTATTTAGACCCCATAATAATTCTCTAAGAAGGCACTATTATCATTGTCATTTAATAAATGATGTAACTAAGGCACAAAAATTTTAGTTTCCCCAGATCTCACAGCTCAGTGGTGGAACTAGGAATAGAACTTTAAAAATATGGCTTCAGAATCCATGGTTTTAACTATTGCACTATAATACATTTTGGACATTTTGCTTACAAAATTAAAAATATATATTCATGTATTATAAATATACTATATATATATAGAGAGAGAGAGAGAGAGAATATAATTTTAGTAAAATAAAACTATTTTGGTATTATGCTAGCTTGGTACAACCTACATTCCAGCCTACCCATACACACATCCTCAGCTGTGTTGAGAGTGGAACCTAATCCAAACCAAGCCCGGCATATTTTTTCATCAGAAAGTATAAAATTGGAACAAAGAAAGAATCTGTCAAACTTTGAACTGGAACTCTACAGGGTCACCTCTGAAGCATATGAAGAAGCCAAAAATATCAGTCTACAAAGAAAAAGATGGTGAAGCAGATTTTTAAATAGAACCAGAAATCAAAGACCATGATGCCTCCTAAAGAGAGGTGTTGTCTTAGTTCCTGATAACTTTTCAGACGTGGGTTTCAGCGCCTCATGAGATTCAATAACAATCCTGGCCTTGATTCCTATAAGAAACCCATATATTCTCTTATTAAGTTCTTCCTTTCTTCCTAAAATAGTTTGAGTAGTTTTCTGTGGTAGATAGAATAACATTCCCCTGAAAGATGTCCACATACTAATCCCAGAACCCAGCAAAAGGAACTCTACAGATACGATTAAGGCAGGGATGTTGACATGAAGAGATTATCCTGTATTACTCAACTGGGGCTGATGTAATCACAAGGGTTTTTATTAAGTGAAAGAGGGATGCCAATAGTGAAAGCAACAATAAAACAATGGGTTGAGAACATAAAAGGGAAAAATAGAGGCAAGTTGTTTCTTCATTGCAAATTTGCCTAGGGTGTGATTTTACAAAACAGTGTTTAGCAGTTTCTTTAAAAGTAAGCATAGTCCTGCATATAATCCAGGAATTGTGCTCCTAATTTTTGCCCAATTGAGTTGAAAACATACAGTCACACAAAAACCAGCACACAAATGTTTATAATGGTTTTATTCATAATTGCCAAAATCTAGAAGCAAGCAAATGTCCTTCAGTGGGTGAACAGCTAAGAAAATAAAGATGTATTCATACAATGGAATTTTATTTATCAGTAACAAAGGAATGACTGACCTCCAGTTTCCAGGCCAGCACATAAGGAGCTGGAAGTCACCATTTCATCCTAAGAAGTAAAAAACTGAACAAACAGAAATCAATGGCTCCTTTGAGATATAACAGAGAGTTGGGGTCACAGGGCAAACCACTGCACCTCAAGTTGGAGAGACCAACAGCCATAGCTTGCTGTAGCAGAACTCACAAATACAAACTCACCAGGGGAACCAGTGGTGAAGTAGGGAAACCTTAACTATAACTGATGAATTGCTGAAATCTCAGTATGGAAAAGTCTGAGAGATAAAACTCCAGTGGGAGGCCAGTTAGCCAATCATTGACGGCCCCACACTTTTTTGAGTTTTACCTCCAGGAACTCAACCAGGTTCTCACGGTGAATATCAGAGAATAAAAAATCAGCCTGTGCTTCTTGCAGAGGGAGGGAAAAATAAACCATTTTGAAATATGCCAGAGCATTCTGTTCTTCTTAACAAGGTTTTCGCACAGGAGAAACTAGTTAACCAAACCCTAACATGCTGAGGCTTTACCAAAGTCTAACTAATGGGGGATGGGAAATATTCAACTGCAACTAGCTCTAGTGTTTCATTTGAAAGAAGAGAAATACCCAGTGCCAGCCCATGTTAGCCATCCTTTCCCACCTAAGGGGAAGGAGGTGGAAACTGAGAAATACGTGTGAAGTTCAAAGTTCAGAGGCAAAAGCTCACTAGAAGACTGAGACCTATTCAAATGACTACAGAATGATTCCTCCTCCCCACACTTAACCACATGTTACCAAAAGCCTATTTACTGCAGTTACTTTTATTCTATACATTATGTCCAGCTACCAAGAAAACATTACGAGACATATTAAAAGGCAAAAACCACAGTTTTTAAAGAGACAGAGAAAGCATCAGAGCCAGGCTCGGATATAGCAGAGATGTTGACATTATTAGACTAGGAATTTAAAACAACTATGATTAGGTTGCTAAAGGCTCTAATGAAAACAGCAGCATGAAAGAACAGATGAGCAATAAAAGCAGAGAGATAGAAATTCTAAGAAATAACCAAAAATAAATGCCAGAGATAAAAAAAAATACTGTAAAAGAAATAAAGAATGCCTTGGATGGGCTTACTGGCAGACTGGATATGCTGAAGAAAGAGTCTCTGACCTGAAATATATCTTAATAGAAACTGCCAGAATTGAAAAGCGAAGAGAACAAAGACTGAAAATATATATATATAATATCCAAGAAGTGTAGGACAACTACAAAATGTATAACATGTAATGGGATTTCTAGAAAAAGAAGAAAGAAAGGAATAAAATAAATATCTAAAACAACGACCGAGAATTTCCTCAAATTAGTATCAGACACCATCCACAGATCCTCGAAACTCAGAAAAAACCCAAGCAGGATAAATGAAGAAAAAAAAATGAAAAGCAAAAAACCCTACACCTAGGCACATCATTTTCAAACTACACAAGATGGAAGATAAAGAGAAAAAATCCTGGTCTATGGCCATACCACCCTGAATGTGCTTAATCTTATCTGATCTTGAAAGCTAATCAGGCAAGAGAAAGAAATAAAGCATATTCAATTAGGAAAAGAGGAAGTCAAATTGTCCCTGTTTGCAGATGACATGATTGTATATTTAGAAAACCCCATCATCTCAGCCCCAAATCTCCTTAAGCTGATAAGCAACTTCAGCAAAGTATCAGGATACAAAATCAATGTGCAAAAATCACAAGCATTCTTATGCACCAAAAACTGACAAACAGCAAATCATGAGTAAACTCCCATTCACAATTGCTTCAAAGAGAATAAAATACCTAGGAATCCAATTTACAAGGGATGTGAAGGACCTCCTCAAGGAGAACTACAAACCACTGCTCAATGAAATAAAAGAGGACACAAACAAATGGAAGAACATTCCATGCTCATGGATAGGAAGAACCAGTATTGTGAACATGGCCATACTGCCCAAGGTAATTTATAGATTCAATGCCATCCCCATCAAGCTACCAATGACTTTCTTCACAGAATTCGAAAAAGTTACTTTAAAGTTCATATGGAACCAAAAAAGAGCCTGCATTGCCAAGACAATCCTAAGCAAAAAGATTAAAGCTGGAGGCATCATGCTACCTGACTTCAAACTATACTACAAGGCTACAGCAAACAAAACAGCTTGGTACTGGTACCAAAACAGAGATATAGACCAATGGAACACAGAACAGAGTCCTCAGAAATAACACCACACATTTACAACCATCTGACCTTTGACAAACCTGACAAAAACAAGAATGGGGAAAGGATTCCCCATTTAATAAATGGTGCTGGGAAAACTGGCTAGCCATATGTAGAAAGCTGAAACTGGATCCCTTCCTTACACCTTATACAAAAATTAATTCAAGATGGATTAAAGACTTAAATGTTAGACCTAAAACCATAAAAACCCTAGAAGAAAACCATTCAGGATATAGGCATGGGCAAGGACTTCATGTCTAAAACACCAAAAGCAATGGCAACAAAAGCCAAAATAGACAAATGGAATCTAATTAAACTAAAGAGCTTCTGCACGGCAAAAGAAACTACCATCAGAGCGAACAGGCAACCTACAGAGTGGAAGAAAAATTTTGCAATCTACCCATCTGACAAAGGGCTAATATCCAGAATCTACAAAGAACTCAAACAAATTTACAAGAAAAAAAAACCCCATCAAAAAAGTGGGCAAAGGATATGCACAGACACTTCCCAAAAGAAAACATTTATGCAGCCAAAAGACACATGAATAAATGCTCATCATCACTGATCATCAGGGAAATGCAAATCAAAACCACAATGAGATACCATCTCATGTCAGTTAGAATGGCAATCATTAAAAAGTCAGAAACAACAGATGCTGGAGAGGATGTGCAGAAATAGGAATGCTGTTACACTGTTGGTGGGAGTGTAAATTAGTTCAACCATTGTGGAAGACAGTGTGGGGATTCCTCAGGGATCTAGAACTAGAAATAACTAGAACTAGTAATGGGATAGACCCAGCAATCCCATTACTGGGTATATACCCAAAGGATTATAAATCATGCTACTATAAAGACACATGCACACATATGTTTATTGCGGCACTATTCACAATAGCAAAGTTGTGAATTTGGGTTGGAACCAACCCAAATGTCCATCAATGATAGACTGGATTTAGAAAATGTGGCACATATACAGCATGGGATACTATGCAGCCATAAAAAAGGATGAGTTCATGTCCTTTGCAGGGACATGGATGAAGCTGGAAACCATCATTCTCAGCAAGCTATCACAAGGACAGAAAACCAAACACTGCATGTTCTCACTCATTGGTGGGAAATGAACAATGAGAACACTTGGACACAGGGTGGGGAACATCACACGTCAGGGCCTGTTGGGGGGTGGGGGCAGGGGGAGGGATAGCATTAGGAGAAATACCTAATGTAAATGACGAGTTGATGGGTGCAGCAAACCAACATGGCACATGTATCAAAACTGCACGTTGTGCACTTGTACCCTAGAACTTAAATTAAAAAAAAAAAAAAAATGCTAAGCAAGATTGGGTTTGGCTAGTACTTGAATGGGAAACCATTAGGAAATACCAAGTGCTGTAGGCAACAACAACAACAACAACAAAACAACAACATCCTGAAAGCAAATAGAAGAGTAAAGAAAAAGAACCCACAAAGACCACCTTACTTATAGAGAAGAAAAGATAAGAATTACATCTGCCTTTTCAGAAATTATGCAAGCCGGAAGACAGTAGGGTGAAATATTTAAAGTGTTTAGCAAAAAAACAAAAACAAAAAACAAAAAACTACTAACCTAGAATTCCGTACCCTGTGAAATTATCCTTCAAAAATAAAGGAGAAATAAGACAAAAATCGATCATTTAAGGATGCAGAGAAAAGAGAACTCTTATACATTGTTGGTGGGAATGTAAACTAGTACATCCACTATGGAAAATACTACGGAGATTTCACAAAAAACTAAAATAGAGTCCATTTGGTCCAGCCATCCCACTATTGGGTATCTCCTCAAAGGAAAAGAAATCAATATATCAAAGGGTTACCTGTACTTACACATTTATTGCAGCACTATTCCTGATAGCAAAGATATCAACCTGTGTGTCTATCAACTAATGAATGGATAAAGTGGCACAGATATACATATATATATACAGATGTACATGTATATATACATAAACATATATGTGTACAGATATGTGTATGTATACACACATACACAACAAAATACTATTCAACCATAAAAATAGTGAACTCATGTCATTTGCAGCAACATGGTTGGAAATGGAGGTCATTCTCTTAAGTGAAATAAGCCAGGCACAAAAAGACAAATATTGCATGTTCTCACTAATATGTGGGAGCTAAAAAATTTGATCACATAAAGGTAGAAAGTGGAAAGATAGATAAGTGGGGGAGGATGAAGAGAAGTGAGTTAAAGGATAAAAACATACTGTTAGAATAAATAAATTCAATGTTTGATAACAGAGTACGGTGACTATAGTTATACAAAAATGTATTGTACTCAGGTGCGGAACACCTTAAAACCCCGATTTGATCACTACACATTATAAACACATAAAAAATTTTCACATAACAACATAAATGTGTACAAATAAAAATAATAAAGACAACTTTGAAAGTCAAAAATTATAATAAAAATAAAAATGGAAAACTGAAAAACAAATAGAAACAAAGAAAAGGGACAACAGGTAAAAAAACAGTAACAAATATGGTAGACACTAATCCAACTATATCAATAATCACTTTGAATGCCAGTGGTCTAAATGCGCCAATTAAAAGTCAGAGATTGCCTGTAATCCCAGCACTTTGGGAGGCCAAGGCGGGTGAAACATGAGGTCAGGAGTTTGAGACCAGCCAGACCAACATGGTGAAACCGTCTCTACTAAAATTAGCCAGGCATGGTGGCGTGTGCCTGTAATCCCAGCTACTCAGGAGGCTGAGGCAGGAAAATTGCTTGAACCCGGGAGGCAGAGGTTGCAGTAAGCCAAGATCGCACCACTGCATTCCAGCCTAGGCAACAGAGTGAGACTCTGTCTCAAAAAAAAAAAAAAAAAAAAAAAATTAAAAGTCAGAGATTGTCAGAGTGAATCAAGAAACAAGAACCAACCATGTGTTGTCTATTAGAAACTCGCTTGAAATATAAAAACACATACAGATTTAAAGTATACTGATTTCAGACAGGATAGACTTTAGACCAAGGAAATTTATCAGGGATAAAGATAATCATTGCATAATGATAAAGGCGTCGATTCTCCAAGAAGATATAACAATCCTTAATGTGTATGTGCCTAACAACGGAGTATACATGAGCCAAAATCTGATAGAACTTTAGTGAAAAAAAAGATAAACCCACTAATAGTGAGAGACTTCAACATCCCTCTATAAGAAATGTACAGATCCAGCAAGCAGAAATCAGTAAGGATACAGTTTTACTCAACAACTCCATCAAACAGCTGGATATATCAGACATGTATAGCCTACTTTATCCAACAGCAGCCTAATACACATTCTTCTCAAGATCACACGGAACATTCACAAAGATAAATCATATTCTGGGTGATAAAATACACCTTAACCAATTTAAAAGAATAGAAATTATGCATTGTCTGTTTTCCAAGCACAATATAATTAAAGTGGAAACCAGTAACAGAGAAAGAGCTGGAAAAATCCCAAAATACTTGGAGATTAAACAACACACTTCTAAACAATACACAGATCAATGAAGAAATCTTGAGAGAAACTTAAAAATACTTTGAACTAAATGAAAATGAAAACAACGTCAAAATTTTGCAAGATGCAGTGAAAGCAGTGCTTAAGATAAATTTAAAGCACTGAATGCATAAATTAAAAAAAACTAAAAATAAAAAATTAATTACCTAAACATCCACCTTAGAAAACTAGCAAAAGAAGGGCAAATTAAGTTCAAAGTAACCAGAAAAAAGTAATAAAAAATAGAACAGAGATCAACGAAGTTGAAAACAGAAAATCAATAGAGAAAATTAATAAAACCAAAAGCTATAATAGTTCTTTGGAAAGATGAATAAAATTGATAAACTTCTAGCCAGGCTAAGAAAAACATGAGAAGATACAAATTATTAATATCAGAAATGAAAGATGGCACATCATTAAAGAGCCCATGGACATTAAAAGCATAATAAAGAATACAATAAAAAAACTCTACTCCCCAAAATTTGATAACCTATATAAAATGAACCAATTCCTTGAAAGACACTATCTGTCAAAATTCACAGAATCTGAAGAGAAAATAGATTCAAAAATCCTCAACAAAATATCAGCAAATCTGATCTAACAATGTGTTTAAAAAATTATACATCATGACCAAGTGAGATTTATTCCAGGTATGCAAGGCTGATTCAACACTGGAAAATCAACTAATGTGACCCATCACACCAACAAGCTAAAAAAAAAAAAGTCACATGATTTTATCAATAGATTCAGAAAAAGCATTTGACAAAATCCAACACCCATTAATGATTTAAAAAAAATCCTCAATAAACTGGGAATAGAGGGGAACTTCCTCAAATTGATAAAGGATATCTACAAAAAACTGGAAGTCCTAGCTGAGTATTCAAGAGAAAGAAATAAAAGGTATCCAAATAGGAAAAGAGAAATTCAAACTATGTCTCTTGCTTACAATATGATTCTTAAAGACTCTTCCAAAAGGATCCTGAAACTAATAAACAATGTCAGGAAAGTTTCAGGATATCCAATCATTTTACAAAAATCACTAGCATTTCTATAAAACAATAATGTTCAAACTGACAGCCAAATCAAGAACACAATCCCATTCACGACAGCCGCAAAATAAAATAAAATAAAGTAAAATAAAATACCTAGGAATACATGTAACCAAAGAGGTGAAAGATCTCTACAAGGAGAACTACAAGACACTGCTGAAAGAATTCACAGATGACAGAAACATATGGAAAAACTTTCCATGCCCATGGTTTGGAAGAATCAATATCATTAAAATAGCTATACTGCCCAAAGCAATTTACAGATTCAATGTTATTTCTATCAAACTATCACCACAATTTTTCACAGAACTAGAAAAAATTAGCCAAAGCAACTCTAAGCAAAAAGCACAAAGCCTGTAGCATCACATTACCCAACTTCAAATTATACTATAAGGCTACAGTAACCAAAATAGTATGGTACTATACAAGAACAGACACATAGACCAATGGAACAGAATAGAGAGCTCAGAAATAAAGCTGTACACCTACAGCCATCTGATATTTAACAAAGGTGACAAAAATAAGCAATGGGAAAGGGACTCTCTATTCAGTAAAGGTGCAGGATAGCTGGCTAACCACATGCAGAAGAATGAAACTAGACCCCCTACCTTTTATCATATACAAAAATTAATTCAAGATGGATGAAAGATTTAAATGTAAGACCTCAAACTATAAGAATCCTAGAAGAGGTGAAAAGCGACGGCGCAGCACGGTGCAGCGCAGCTCCTGCTCGCCTTTCCCCTCGCTGGGCGAGAGGTGTCTAGGGAGCACCCGCTGCCGCCGCCGCTACCGCCACCGCCACCGCCACCGCCACCGCCACCGCCGCCGGCTGCTGTCTCTATGGCGAGGAGGAGGAGGAGGAGCGCGAGCTCAGCGACACAAGTACATAAATAAAGGATAAAATATTTTATGAAACAAATCTTCAATCAAGTATAACATTTTGATGCTTGGCATCTAGACTCCCTTGTGCCCTCACTATGCCAGCGGCGACTGTAGATCATAGCCAAAGAATTTGTGAAGTTTGGGCTTGCAACTTGGATGAAGAGATGAAGAAAATTCATCAGGTTATCCGAAAATATAATTACGTTGCTATGGACACGAGTTTCCAGCTGTGGTTGCAAAACCCATTGGAGAATTCAGGAGCAATGCTGATTATCAATACCAACTATTGCGGTGTAATGTAGACTTGTTAAAGATAATTCAGCTAGGGCTGACATTTATGAATGAGCAAGGAGAATACCCTCCAGGAACTTCAACTTGGCAGTTTAATTTTAAATTTAATTTGATGTAAGTGGGAAATAACTGTATAACCCAGACTTTTTTTTTTCTTTAATCTTAGGAATTGATTTTCCTCAAGTATGGTGACATGCTAAGTGAATTTGGTGGTTATCCTGGAAATATATAAAACGTAACATTTCAAAAGCATGGTTTTCTTTTTTACTATGGGACCAAAAAAAATACTTTGATGTTAAAGATGTTATATTTAAAATATGACTGCAACTTTTTTTGTATTTGGAAAACTCTGGGTATTGAAAGTACTTCTGATAGAAAAAATTATCTTACCACATTAGTTTTACTTTCAAAAATTTTGTGTGCAATTTGAAATATAGCCTTTTATAATATTTATCCTTATTGTAAAGATTTTTATTGCAGTCATATTCCAGTTTATGAGTAGATTACATGTCAAATGCAGTAAGACATTTTCTGGAACCTTGGGTACGTTTTCCTTTCAAGTCAGTATTACATAATCATTATGTTGCCACTTCAGCCCACAAAAGCTCTCTTAATTTACATATAGGAGAACTAGTAATATCCTTTAACCTGGTGTTTATCATATGTCAGAATCTGCATTCTAACTCAAGCCCTGGGTCTCCACCCAGTTTCCTTAGTTATAATATTTCTATATTATTAGTAGAAGTAGTCTTGATAGCTAAGGGAAGTTTTAGAGTGTTTTTGGAGAAGGGCAGATTATTTGCAAACTGTAAGTTGGGTAAATAAAATATTTAATACATTCTAATTAAAAAAACAAAAGAATCCTAGAAGAAAACCTAGGAAACACCATATTGGACATTAGCCTAGGGAAAAAACTTGTGACTAAGTCCTCGAAAACAATTGCAACAAAAACAAAAACTGACAAGTGGGATGCAATTAAACTAAAGAGCTTCTGCACAGCCAAAGAAACTATCAGCAGAGTAAACAGATAACCTACAGAATGGGAGGAAATACTCACAGACTATGTGTCAGATAAAGGTCTAATATTCAGACTCTGTAAGGAACTTAAATAATTGAACAAGGAAAAAACAAACAATCCCAGTTAAAAATGGGTGGAATACATGAACAGACACTTCTCAAAAAGAGACAAAAAGAGACATAAAAGTGGCCAACAGACATATGAAAAAATGCTCCACACCATTAATCATCAGAGAAATGCAAATCAAAACCATAATGAGATATCATCTAATACCAGTCAGGATAGCTACTATTAAAAAGTCAAAAAGCAACAGATGCTGGTGAGGCTGTGAAGAAAAGAGAAAGCTTATACACTGTTGGTGGGAATGTAAATTAGTTAAGCCACTGTAGAAAGCATTTTGAAGATTTCTCAAGGAACTTAAAATTTGACTCGGGAATCCTATTACTGGGTATATATCAAAAAAATAAATAAATTGTTCTAGCAAAAAGACACATGCACTCATACGTTTATCACAGCACTATTCACAATAGCAAAGACATGGAATCAACCTAGGTGCTCATCAACAGTGGATTGGATAAAGAAACTGTGATACATATACACCATGGAATACTACACAGCCATAAAAAGGAACAAAATTATATCCTTTGCAGCAATATGAATGCAGCTGAAGGCCATTATCCTTAGCAAATTAACTCAAGAACAGAAAATCAAATACCACATGTTCTCACTTATAAGTGGAAGCTAAACTTTGGGTACTCATGGACATAATGATTGCAACAATAGACACTGGGAACCGCTGGGGAGAGAGAGAGGGATGGGGGCAAAGATTGAAAAAATAACTACTGGCTACTATGTTCAGTACCTGGGCAATAATATAACTATGTAACAAACCTGCAAATGTACCCCTCTACATCTAAATTAAAGTTGAAATGATTTTTTAAAATGATATATACAAGAAACCTACAGCTAACGTCATACTTAATAATTAGATATTTGAAGCTTTCCCGCTAATAGGAACAAGGTAAGAATACCCCCTCTCACTATCACTTTTCAACATCACACTGGAAGTCTTAGGAAATGCAATATGACCCAGAAAAAAGCAAATAAAATGCCCACTAATAAATGGAGACAATCATAAAATTATAAAATATTTTCCTTTTCAACAGCACAAACAGGCTTCCAGTATCATAACAAGAGGGTACAACTTTTCAACAGCACAAAAGGGCTTCAGTGTCATAACAAGAGGGTACAACTTAGAGAGCTGCAAGACACAAACTCTACTTAGATAGAGTTCTTATAGGAATTTCCTCAATTTGATCTACAAAAACAAAAACAAAACAGAAAGCTAATTTCATACTTAATGGAAATTGTACACTTCCCACTACAATTTTGAAGAAGGCCATGTTGTCCCCTCCCATTATTCCTATTCAACATCCTACTGGAAGTCCTAGCTAATGCAATAAAACAATAAAAAGACAAAAAAGGTATACAGATTGGGAAGAATAAATAAAACCCTTCGTTCTTAGATGAATGATCATCTATGTAGAAAATCTGAAAGAATCAACAAAAACACTCCTGGAACTAATAAGCAATTACAGCAAGGGTGTGGAATACAAGGTTAACACACGAAAGTCAAACCCTTTTCTATATACTAACTAGTAATAAAGAAGTGGAATTTGAAGTTTAAAAGAGAATACCATTTACATTAGCATCCAAGAAAGGAATTTCTTAGGTACAAATCTCACAAAATATGTACAGGATCTATATGAGGAAAACTACAAAACTATTGATTAAAGAAATCAAAACAGAATTAAATAAATGAAGAAAATTTCATGTTCATGAATGGAAAGACTTAACATTGTCAAGATGTCAGTTCTTCCCAACTTAATCTACAGATTCAAGGCAATCCCAGTCAAAATCTCAGCAAATCATTTTGTGGATACCAACAAACAAATTTTAGAGTTTATTTGCAGAGGCAAAAGACTCAGAATTGCTGATACAATATTGGAAAAGAACAAAGTTGGAGGACTACCACAAGCTGACTTCAAGACTTATTGTAAAGCTACAGTATTCGATGTAATGTAGTATTGGTGAAGTCTTTCAACAAATGGTGCTTGAACAATTGGCCATGTAGATACAAAAAAACAAGAACCCAGATACAGACTCATTTATTGCTGGTGGGGATGCAAAATGGTACAACTACTCTGAAAGAGAGTTTGGCAGTTTCTTGCACAGCTACATATACTCTCATCATACTGTGCAGCAATCATACTCCTTTGTATTTATCAAAGGAATTGAAAACTTATGTTCTATGGAAAATCCTTCATATGGATGTTTGTGTCAGCTTTATTCATAATTGCCAAAACTTGGAAGCAACCAAGGTGTCCTTCAGCAGGTGAGTGGATACACTGTGGTACTTCTAGACAATGGAATATTATTCAACAATAAAAAGATAGCAATCAAGCTTTGAAAACATGAAGGAAACATGAATCCATATTACTAAGTGACAGAAATCAATCTGAAAAGGTCATATACTAGATGATTCAAACTATATGACATTCCAGAGAAAGCAAAACTATGGAGACAGTAGAAAGATCAGTGATTGCCAGGGATTAGGAAGGAAGGTGGGACGAATACGTGGAGCATAGAGGATTTTTAGTGTAGTAAAACTACTCTGTATAATACTGTGATGGTGAATACATGTCATTATACGTTTGTTCAAACACAGAGAATGTACAATATCAAGAGTGAACTCTGATGTAAACTATGAAGTCTGGGTGACAATGATGTGTCAATCTAGGTTCATCAATTGTAGCAAATGTACCACTCTCTTGGGGGATATTAATAACAAGAGAGTAGAGGCAGGAAGTATATGGGAAATCTCTGTACCTTCCTCTTAATTCTGCTGTGAATCAAAAATTGCTCTAAAAAATAAAGTCTTTGAAACAAATAAGAAATGATCTGTGAAGTCACAAAAAGGCAATGAAGGAAACTTAATTGCATTTTTTCTAAGTGAAATAAGCCAGTCTGAAAATGTTATATATTATATGATTCCTATTATATGACATTCTGTAAAACACAAATAAAAAAATTCTGTAAAACACAGACCATTCTGTAAAACACAGATCAAGAAAAGGTCAGTCTTTGCCAGAGGTTCAGGCAGAGGAGAAGGTAGTTAAATTGGAAAAACACAGATTTTTAAAGTACTGAAACTATTCCATATGACACTGTAATGATTGGTACATGACACTATTTATAAAAATCCATAGACATTTACAGTATAAACAGTGAAGGCTAATGTATACAAATTTTCATGAAGTTATTTAGGAAGTCAGGATATCCCAGTATGGAATGTAGAATATGACAAAACAATCTAACTGTATTACAAAAGTATAAAACAACCTCACTGAATGGGGAAGAGAAGAAGGATGCTGACCCAAGTAACTCTGGAAATGAGTGGAGTCTGAAATTCCAAAGACAAAACAAACTGAACATAAACTGATAACGTTGTTTCCCATTGAGGTACAGGTTAACAACTCTGAAACAGCTGTAGAGTCATGCATCACTTAACAAAGGGAATACATTCTGAGAAATGCTTCATTAGATGATTTCATCATTATGTGAACATCATAGTGCATACTTACACAAACCTATGATGTACAGCTTCCTACACACCAAGGCTATGTGGTATATATAGCCTATTGCTCCTAGGCTACAAAACTGTACAGCATGATATTGTGCTGAATACTGTAGGCAACTGTAACACAATGGTAAGTATTTGTGCATCTAAACATATCCAAACAGAAAAGGCACAATAAAAATACAGCATAAAAGATTAAAAATGGGCCGGGTGCGGTGGCTCAAGCCTGTAATCCCAGTGCTTTGGGAGGCCGAGGCGGTTGGATCACCTGAGACCAGCCTGGCCAACATGGTGAAATCCCATCTCCACTAAAAATATAAAAAATTAGCCAGGTGTCGTGGTGGGCACTTGTAATCCCAGCTACTCAGGAGGCTGAGGCAGGAGAATCGCTTGAACCCAGGAGGAAGAGGTTGCAGTGAGCCGAGATCGCACCATTGCATTCCAGCCTGGGCGACAAGAGTGAGACTCTGAAAAAAAAAAAAAGATTAAAAGTGGTATACCTGTATAGAACACTTAATATGAATGGAGCTCACAAGACTGACTCACTACATGAGTCAGTGAGTGGGCAGTGAGTAAATGTAAAGGCCTAGAATATTTCTGTACACTACTGTAGAGTTTATAAACACTATACATTTAGGTTACACAAAATTTATAAAAACATTTTTTCTTTCTTCAATAATAAAATTAACCTTAGCTTATTGCAACATTTTTACTTTATATACTTTTTAATTTTAAAAAAATTTTGACTCTTTTGTGTAACACTTAAAACACAAACACATAGTAACACTATAAAAAATTTCTTTCATTATATCCTGATTCTATAAGCTTTTATCTACTATTTTTTTTTTACCTTTTAAACCTTTTTATTAAAAATGAAGACACAAACACACACATTAGTCTAGGCCTACACAGGGTCAGCATCATCAATATCACTGTTTTCCACCTCCATATTTTGTCCCACTGAAAGGTCTTCAAGGGCTATAACACTCATGAAGCTGTCATCTCCTATAATAAAAATGCCTTCTTCTTTTTTTCCTTTTAATAGAGATGGGGCCTTGCTATGTTGCTCAGGCCAGTCTCAAACTCCTGGCTTCAAATGATCCTCCCACTTCAGCCACCCACAGTGCTGAGATAACAGGCATGAGCCACTGGGCCTGGCCAAACATTGGCAATGCTGTAATTCCTAATGTTGGGGAACGGACATGGTGGGAGGTGGTTGAATCATGGGGCAGATTCCCTGCTTGCTGTTCTAATGATAGTAAGCTCTCACAAGAACTGATGGTTTAAAAGTGGGTGGCACTTCCCCCTTCACTTTCTCTTTCTCCTGCCACCATGTGAAGACATGCTTGCTTTCCCTTTGCCCTTCCGCCATGATTGTACATTTCCTGAGGCCTGCCAGCCATGGTTCTTTTTCAGCCTGTAGAACTGTGAGTCAATATAAACCTCTTTTCTTCATAAATTATCCAGTCTCAAGTAGTTCTTTATAGCAGTGTGAGAATGAACTGACACAGAGGGGCTGCCAGGAAGTTCTCTGAAATGCCTTCAGGGCCTTTTTCTTATTGTCTTGGCTATTATTACTTGCCTTCCTTTTAATTATACAAATTTTGGCAGCTGGCTTGAATTCCTCCCCAGAAAATGCATTTTTCTTTTCTACCACATGGCCAGGCTGCGAATTTTCCAAACTTTTGCACTTTGCTTCCCTTTTAAATATAAGTGCCAGTTTTGCATAGGGTGTTAGAAGCAGCCAGGCTACATCTTGAATGCTTTGCTGCTTAGAAATTTCTTCCACCAAATACCCTAAATCATTGTTCTCAAGTTCAAAGTTTCTCAGATTACTAGAACAGGGGCGCAATGCCTCTAACCTCTTTGCTAATGCATAACTAAAATGACCTTTGCTCCAGTTCCCAATAAGTTTTTCATCTCTATCTGAGACTCCTCAGCCTGAACTTTATTGTCTATATCACTATCAGCATTTTGGTCACAACAATTTAACAAGTCTCTAGGAAGTTCCAAACTTTCCCTCATCTTCCTGTCTTCTTCTGAGCTTTACACACTCTTCCAACTGCTGCCTGTTACCCACTTCCAAAGTTCTTCCACGTTTTCAGGTATCTTTATAGTAATGACCCACAACTAGGTAGCAATTTTCTATATTAGTTTGCTATTGCAGTGCTATAAAGTAATACCCAAGACTTGGTAATTTATGAAGAAAAGAGTTTCTACTGGCCCACAGTTCTGCAGGCTGGACAGGAAGCCCACTGGCTTCTGGGGAGGCCTCAGGAAACTCCCAGTCATGGCAGAGGTGAAGAGGAAGCAGACATGTCTTACATGGCTAGAGCAGGAGGAAAGGAGGTGGAGGGGGGAGGCTTTTAAACAACCACATGTCATGAGAACTCACTCATTATCACAAGAACAGTAAGGGCAAAATCTGCCCCCATGATCCAATTAACTCCCACCAGGCCCCACCTCAAACACTGAGGATTACCATTCTACATGAGATTTGGGCAAGGACACATGGCATGATTTGGGTCTGTGTTCCTGCCCAAATCTCATGTCGAATTGTAATCCCCAATGTTGGAGGTGGGGCCTGATGGGAAGTGATTGGATCATAGAGGTTGTTTCTCATGGTTTAACACCATCCCCCTTGGAGATGAAGTTGCAATAGTGAGTTCCCGCAAGATCTGGTTGTTTAAAAGTATGTAGCACCTTTCACTCCCTTCTCTTCCTCCTGCTCTGGCCACGTAAGACATGCCTGCTTCCCCTTCACCTTCTGCCATGATTGAAAGTTTCCTGAAGCCTCCCAAGAAGCCATCATGCTTCCTGTACAGCCTGTGGAACTGTGAAATTGAACCCCTTTTCTTTATAAATTACCCAGCCTTGGGCATTTTTTTACTGCAGTGCAAGAACGGACTAATACAAATGCCTTCATCTTGAATAATTCCTGAAGGCTCTGCCTTAGGCTGTTTTACAATTAACTTTTTTTTTTAATAAGTAGAAGGAGTATGCTGTCATACAGTGATAAAAAGTACAGTATAATAAATACACAAACTAGTAACATAGTCACCTTTCAAGTATGTACTGTATTTGTATGTGCTATAATATTATACAACTGGCAGAGCAGTAGGTTTGTTTACACCAGTATCATCACAAACACGAGTAATGCATCAAGCTACATGATAATAGCTACAACATCAGTAGGCAGTAGGAATTTTTCAGCTCCATTGTAAACTTACAGGACCACTGTTGCATATGTGGTCTATCATTGACCAAAATGCAGCACATGACTGCACAAGCATACTGGAATAGAACAAATAAATAAATCAGTGATGGATAGTGGGAGCCAGGTTTCTTACAGTTGGAGTGGGAATTTACAGGTAAGCAAGGTGAGGAGGCTAGAATGGTCCATATGAGAATGGATTAGAGTCATTAGTAGTAATTCATGTTTTAGCTCAGTTGAGTTGATTACATATAGAAATGTTATAATATGTGTATGTATTCAGATTAGTATACCCAAATATATTACTTTGTTTTATAAGCTGAGAGACTCTAGAAGCAAAATGCCCAGAGTATATCTAGCACACAAATTTTGTCTTCTAATACCATTCTCTAACAAGAGGAACCAGAGCTTCTTGGAGAAATGGCTAATTCTAGGACTGGGACAAAAAAATATAGACGATGAGCCTAGGGCATCTTGAAGTGCCAGAAAGTAAGGAAGTGCTAAAAAACAAGCAAGCAGGTAAACATGTCACAATAATAGGAATATGTCAAAGGAACACAGGAACCACCTGAGGAGCTCCCAATAGCCAAAGCTAGAACAATTTGAGCAAGAAAATAAAGTACTACTGGGTTATAACTCAAAGTATAAAACAAATATCCAAGAGTTCATACTGAATAAATAAATAATTGAATAAGTAAGCAAACATGGGAGGAAGGACTAATCTCCCTTACAGAAGAATTCCAAATAATTTATATAAATGTCCCACTCTCACATCACACACTGCGGCCTGTTGGGGGTGGGGGGCAAGGGGAGAAAGAGCATTAGGACAAATAACTAATGCATGCAGGGCTTAAAACCTAGATGATGGGTTGATAGGTGCAGCAAACCACCATGGCACAAGTATACCTATGTAACAAACCTGCATGTTCTGTACATGTATCCCAGAACTTAAAGTAAAATAAAATAAAATAAATAAATGTTCCACTCTCAAAGAGGTAAAGCATAACTCCCGCCTCATTACATATGGGCTGCACAGTGACTTCCTTTCGAAGACTACAGTATAGAAAGGAGGAGGGAAAAGGTTAACTTTACCTTAGAGAAACATGGCAAACACTACCTCAGTCAGGTGATCAAGGTGAACATCAGTAATCACAAATCATGTTGATAATTTGTACCCTTAAAATGATGTGATGAAAATGGCACTTTACTTCTGTGATCTTCTTCCTAAAAATCTCATAACCCCAGGATAATAATGAGAAAAATATTAGCAAATTCCAGTGAAAAATCATTCTACAAAATTCCTCACCAGTACTCCTCAAAACTGTCAAATACATCAAAAACTATATATATATAATATATACATGTTGAGGGGTCTCACTATGTTGCCCAGGCTGGTCTTGAGCTCCTGGGCTCAAGCAATCCTCCCACCTTGGCCTCCCAAACTGCTGGGATTACAGATGTGAGCCACTATGTTGGGAAAATGGCTGTTGCTTTTACACAGTAATAGATAACTGGAACAGTTTGCTACTAATATTAAGGTTTTAATAAAAATACCTTTTTGTATACTAGCATTACATAGTACAATAAAATGCCTACACTAGAAAAGGAACACAAAACCATATATTCACACCTACACCCACTTTAACGCATAGATATTGGAGAAAGCAAAATGCATAAAGCAAAAACACCAGAAAAGTGACTGAAATGCCAGAAAAACACCAGAAAAGCATCCAAGAGTACATGTCAAAATCAGTGCTTCTTTGAAAAAAGGCCAAAAACTTTATGTTTCTTATTTTCCAGAAGAAACACCTTGGACACAAAATTTTTAGAAATTAGGATTAAATTAGAAAATTACATAGGAAAGATTAAACTTCAGAATTATGAAACAAACTAGCAAATAAATATGATTTATAAACAAATTGGGCTGTAACTCATTATTTAAAAATCTTTAACCTAAAAATATATCTTAATCAAATTAAATGTTCATGAATGTGTTTTGCAAGAAAAAATAGTATATAAAAAGTAGACGGACTTCAAGTTTCTGTCTCACGTAAGAGGAGAAAAAAAAAAGAGAGACTGAGAAAGACTCAGCTTAGGCCGGATACGATAGCTCACATCTGTAATCCTAACACTCTGAGAGGCTGAGGCAGGAGGATCTCTTGAGTCCAGGAGTTCAAGACGAGCCTGGGCAATATAGTGAGATCCTGTCTCAAAAAAAAAAAAAAATGTAAAAGGAAATTAGCCAGGCATAGTGGCATGCAACTGTAATCCTAGCTATTCAATAGGCTGAGGTAGAAGGATTACTTGAGCCCAGGAGTTAGAGGTTACACAGTGAACTATGGTGGCACTGTGAGAGGCACTGGAACTTGAATAACTCCACCTTGAACAGGGGCTGGGTAAAATAAGGCTGAGACCTACTGGGCTGCATTCCCAGGATGAGATACGAGGTTGGCAAAAGACCTCTTTATAGATCATAAAGGCCTTGCTGATAAAACAGGATGCTGTAAAGAAGCTGGCCAAAAACCACCAAATCCAAGATAGCAACTAAAGTGACCTCTGGTTGTCCTCACTGCTCATTATATGCTAATTGTTACAATGCATTAGCATGTTAAGAGATGCTCCCACCAGCACCACGACAGTTTACAAATGCCTTGGCAACATGAGGAAGTTACCTTATATAGTCTAAAAGGGAAAGGAATCCTCAGTTCCAGGAATTGCCCACCCCCTTCCCAGAAAACTCATGAATAATCCACCCCTTGTTTAGCATATAATTAAGAAATAACTATACATGTACTCAGTTGAGTGGCCCATGCTACTCTTCCGTCTATGGAGTAACCATTCTTTATTCCTTTACTTTCCTAATAAACTTGCTTTTGCTTTACTCTATGGACCCACCCTAAATTCCTTCTTGTGGTGAGGTCCAAGAACCTGCTCTTGGGGTCTGGATTGGGACCCCTTTCCAGTAACAGTACCACTGCACTTCAGCCTGGGTGACAGAGTGAAATCCCATGTCTAAACAAATGAACAAACAAAACAAAACAAAAAGATCTCATCCCAGCAACTAAGGCCCACTATTAAACTGAGAGTTAATCATAAGATTATGTTTTCCTTTTCCACACCTTACCACCACCAAAATAGTGCTTGGGTATAATAACAGGGGGTTACAATTTAGAGCTACAAAACATAAACTCTATTTAGATTTCCTAGAAACTTTAATTTGAACTACAAAAAAAAAACTAAAATAACATCATACTTTTAAAAAGACATTTCCACTGGTGTTCAGAAAAAATGTAGTAGATAAAAATTGTTTTTAAAAAGACATGTCCCCCTAAGATGAAGAAGGCAATGATGTTCCCTTTCACCACTCCAATTCAACATCCTACTGGAAGTTCTAGCTAATGCAATACAGCAAGAAAAGGAAATAAGAGTTATACAAATAGGAAAGGAAGAAACAAAACTATCTTTGTTCATAGATGACATGACTTCGCTATGAAGAAAGTCCCCCAAAATAAAAAACTTCTGGAACTAAGAAACAATTATAGTAAGTGGGAGCTTAACTTTATGCGTCAACTTGACTGGGCCACAGAGTGCCAAGACATTTGGCCAAAAATTATTCTGAGTGTTTCTGTGAGGCTGTTTTTGGATGAGATTAACATTTAAATCAGTAAACTGAGTAAAGCAGATTCCCCCCACCAGTGTGGGAGGGCCTCATTCAATCAGTTGAAGATTTGAATAAAACAAAATGACTAACCTCCAAGTAAGAGAATTCTTTCACCCGGATGGCCTCTGAACTGGAACATCAGCTTTTTTCTTGCCTTCAGACTCAAACTAAACCACTGGCTCTTCCTGGGACTCACCCCTGCCACCCTTTGGACTGGAACACCACCATCTCCTAGGTCTCTAGTTTGCCAATTCACTCTGTAGATAATGGGACTTGCCAGCCTCCACAATCGCATGAATTAATCCCTTATAATAAATCTCTCTCTCTCTCTCTCTCTCTGTATACACACACACACACACACACACACACACACACACACACCCTTTGTTGGTTCTATTTCTCTGGAGGGCCCTAACATAGAAAGGTTGCAAGATACAAGCTTAATATGCAAAAGTCAACTGATTTCCTTTATCAATAACAGCATAAATAACTGAAATTTGAAACTAAAAACACAATACTATTTACATTCACACCAAAAAAAAACTTAGGTATGAATTTAACAAAAATTAGATAGTATCTATGCAGAAAACAACAAAACTCTAATTTAAGAAATTAAAGGAGATATAAATAAGTGGAGAGCTATTCCATGTTGATGCATTAGAAGATTTAAGATAGTTAAGATGTACATTCTTCTCAAATTCATCTATAGATTCAGTTCGACCTTAATATAAACTGCGGACTTTAGTTAACATATCAGTAATGGTTCATTATCAAATATACCACACTAATGTAAGATGTTAAAATAAAGGAAACTGTATGTGGGGTGGGAGGAGAGATATATGAGAACTTTCTGTGCTATTTGCTCAATTTTTATGGAAATCTAAAACTGTTATAAAATATAAAATCTATTTTTTAAAAAAGGCCATTCTATGGCTTCTAGAAAAAATGAAGTAGACATACTTTTCCCTATTCCCTCCACTAAGTACAGCTAAGAATTCTGCACCGTATATACAAAACATGAAAAGACTCTGAAAAGTGGAAAGAAAACAGAAGAACCAGGAACCTTGGGATCTGAGGAATGATATGACAGTGAGTTTCACAGATTTTCTGTTTTGCCTTGTTTATCCTAAACTTGGCACTATAGAAGCAGGTTTCAAATTTCCAGGTACTAGACACAGCAACAAGCCCACATTTTTAAGAAAGTTCCAAAACAGCCTGCTCTTTCTAGCCATAGGATCAGGAAAGTGGCAGAACTGCTCAACTCGAGTCAAACAGCATAGAGAAAAAACACAGCTCTATCCCCATTCCCATCACATAATGTTGAGTCTAGACTTCCACCTTAGCCAGCTGTAACAAGACACTCCTCTTACCCTCCAGGGGTGATGCTGGGGAAAGCTGAACTGGGATTCATGATTCATGATTTTAAGCCCAGCAGAAAGAGTGCCCTCCTTTTCCTTCATTGTAGGGGGTGGGAGGGGTGAGGGGGGAGATCAGGTGGAGAAACCTAACTTCCACTCATAACCAGGAAGTAGTGAGACACCTCTCCCCCTTTATGCTGTGGTGACTTTAGTGAAGGCTAAGTGGACAGAAAGGACTTTTATCACCCTACAAGCCACATGGAGAATACTAACAAGGCACCCCTGTGCCTCTGGGTAGTTAGTAGTGGAGGCCTAATTGGGAGCCTCAATTCTGAAACCCATCTAGCAGCCCTCTTACACCTAAAGGGTAAATGGAGGCTGAGTAGAGAGCCTCCCATCTTGTAGCACAAAGGAAGCAACCCCTTTCCCTGACTGCACAATGTCAGGTATGTAAGAAGAGGTGTCAGAGTACTGCTAAACAGATTGAAATAAAATCCAAATGTAATAACAAAATATCCAAAATGTTCAGATTCAAATGAAAATCACTCCTCATACCAAGAAACAGAAAAGTCTAAAATTGAATGAGAAAAGATAATCAACAGACGCCAATGTCAGGAAGATACAGATTATAGAATCTAACAAATATTTTAAAATAATCATCATAAAAATGTTCCAAGGAACAATTACAAATTGAATTGAAACAAAAAATAGAAAGTTTCAGCAAGTGAAAAATGCAGTGTCCCAACCAAAAGACACCAATGTCAGGATGATATAGATTATAGAATCTAACAAATATTTTAAAGTAACCATCATAAAAATGTTATGAGGAACAATTACAAAATGAATTGAAACAAAAATCAGAAAGGTTCAGCAACTGAAAAATACAATGTCCCAATCAATTAATGGACTCAACAGCAGAATGGAAGGAACAGAGGAAGAAAATAGTGAACCTGAATACAGAACAATAGAAATTACTCAATATGCCGGGCACAGTGGCTCATGCCTGTAATCCCAGCACTTTGGGAGGCCGAGGCAGGCGGATCACAAGGTCAAGAGATTGAGACCATCCTGCCAACATGGGGAAACCCCGTCTCTATTAAAAATACAAAAATTAGCTGGGCGTGGTGGCACGTGCCTGTAGTCCCACCTACTCCCAGCTACTTGGGAGGCTGAGGCAGAGAATCGCCTGAACCTGGGAGGCAGAGGTTGAAGTGAGCCGAGACCCTGCCGAGGCGGAGGTTGAAGTGAGCTGAGATCCTGCCACTGTGCTCCAGCCTGGCAACAGAGCAAGACTCCATCCATCTCAAAAAAAAAAAAAAAAAGAAATTACTCAATATGAACAACAGACGGAAAACAGACTGAAAATAAATACAGCATCTCAGTAATCTGTGGGAATTTAACAACAAAAAAATCTAACATTTGTGTCATCAGATCCTAGAGGGAGAAAAGAAAGAGAGTGGGCTTGAAAAGTATTTGATGAAATAATGGCTAAAATATTCCCAAACTTAGCAAGATACATAAACCTACAAACTCAAGAAGCTGAACAAACACCAAACAGGATAAACCCAAAAAGTTCACATCGAGACAATTATAAAAAAACTTCTGAAAACCAAAGATAAATTAAAAATCTTGAGAGGCACAAGAGAGAAATGTCTCAAGTCCAGGGGAAATATTCAAATGGCAGTGCATTTCTCATCAGGAATGATGGAGGCCAGAATGAAGTGTCCCAGCGTTTTTAAATAAGTGATAGAAAAGAACTGTTAACTTAGAATTCTATATCTAGTGCAATATCTTTCAAAAATGAAGGGAAATAAAGACATTCTCAGATAAAAAAAAAATTGTCACCAGCAGACCTATCAATAAAAGAATGGCTAATAAAATTCTTGAAATAAAAAAAAACTCTTGAAACATCAAGAAGAACAAGGAACTACAAAGTGAGTAAGTATATGGGTAAATACAACAGATTTTCTTTTTCCACTTGCCTTTTATAAACTATGATTTACAGCAAAAATTCTAATACTGGTATGGTTCTCAATTTATATAGAAGAAATATTTAAAAATCAGTTATATTATACATAAAGGCAGGCAAAGGGATGTAGATGATGCTAAGACTTCTATACGCAAATATGTAAAGTGGTAACTCGTGTATGTATGTATGTATAATAAATACTTTATTCTAGGTATTAAAATACTATATAAGCAGATAAACTAAAAATGCTACAGATAAATTAATTCTACAAAATGTTAAGCAAGCCACTAGAAGGGTGAAAAAAGACGAAACAAAAAACAAGGAACAAACTGAAAAATTAAAATAGCAGACAATAGCCCTTCCATATGAATAAATGCATTAGAAGTGAGCAGTCTAAATTTCCCAATTAAATGACAAAGATTTGGTGAGGTGTATTAAAACAAAACAAGAACAACCAACTGGGCACAGTGTCTCATGCTTATAATTCCCGGACTTTGAAAGGCTGAGGTAAGCAGATCACTTGAGGCCGGGAGTTCAAAACAAGCCTGGGTAACAAAGCAAGACCCTATCTCTATTATAATTAAAAACAATTTATTTTAAAAAACCACCCAGATCCAACAATATACTGTCTATAAGAAATTACCTTCAAATATACCAATGTGGGTAAATTGAAAGACAAAGAATGGGAAAAGATATCATTCATATATTAATTAAAAGAAAGAAAGGGTGGTTATATTAGTATGAGATAAAGGAGACTTCAAAGAAAATTAGCAGCAACAAAGAGGGACATTATATAATGTAAACATTATATGATAGCAACTTAAAAAATTTATCTAAATCCTGCTCCTTCTGCAAGAAACTCTTGATACACTAGTAATAGTGGGAAACTTCCTCACCTTGATAAAGAATAATAATAAATAATAAAAAAGGATAAATAAATAAAAAAGGAGCCAAGAAGACAGGGCAATCCCAAGCACGTATGTACCAAACAAATGAACTGTAAAATACATGAAGCAAGCAATGATAGAACTGAAAGGAGAAATAGACAAATCCACAATTGTTGGAGACTTCACACTCCTCAATCTCAATAACTGATAGAACAACTAGGAAAAAAATCAGCAAGTATATACATGAACTCAACAACACCATTAACAAACAGGATCTACATGACATTTTTAGCAAATTCCACACAATAAAAGCAGAATACACATTTTCTTCAAGTACCCACAAACATATACAAAAATAGGCAGTATCTTGGGTCATAAAACAAACCTCAGCACATTTAAAATAATTACTATCATACACTGTATTCTCTGAATACAGTAGGATCAAACTAGAAAACAGTAATAAAACATAACAGAAAAGCTTTTTTTTAAATCTTGGAAACTAAACAATGCACTACTATAGAATCCTTGGTTGAAGAAATCTCAAGGGAAGTAAAAGATATATACATTGAGCTGAATGAAAATGAAAATACAACATAAAAATTTGAGACACATATAAAGCAGTGCTGAGAGGGAAATTTATAGTACTAAATGCATACATTAAAAAAGAGTAAGAGTCTCAAGTCAATAGTCTAAGCTACTATCTCAATAACTTAGAAAAAGAAGACCAAAATAAACTCAAAAATAGCAGAAAATGGAAGAAACAAGAGCAGAAATCAATGAAATTGAAAACAAAAGAGAGGAGAAAATCACTGAACAATAATAAGCTGGGTCTTTAAAAAGATCAATAATATTGACAAACCTCTAGCAAAACTGGCAAAGATGAGAGAAGGCACCAATTACCAACACCAAGAACAAAACAGAGAATATCACTATAGACTCTGCAGAAAACAAAACAAACAACAACAAAAAAAACAAGAAAATATTACAAACATATCTATACACATAAGAAAAACCAGATGATCATATCCACAGATGCAAAAAAAGCATTCAACAAGATTCAACACTCACTTGTTATTTAAAAAATTAGTCCTCAACTTGACAAAGAACATCTAAAAAAAAACCTATGGCTAACATCAGGTGAAGACTAGATGTTTTCCCCCTATAATTAGGAAAAAGGGTAAGGACGTTTATTTTCACCACTGTTATTCAACATAAAACTGGAAGTTCTAATAGTGAAAAGCATTCAGATAGGACAGAAAGAAAATCGGCTTTATTTGCAGATGACATGGTGGTCTAAGTAGAAAATCTTTAAAAACAAATCTTTGAAAAACAAAAAACTTCCTAGAACTTGTAGTGACTCTAGCAAGTTTTTTCAGGATGCAAAAACTGACATACAAAACTCAACTGAGAGCCTGGACAGGTGGCATACATATGTAGCTCTAGCTACTCAGGACACAGGATACCAGAAGTTCAAGGCTATTGTGCACTAGTCACACCTGTGAATAGCCACTGCACTCTAGCCTGGGCAATATAGCAAGACCCCATCTCAAAAAAATTGTATTTATATACTCTAGCAATTAACCTGTGTAAGCTAAAAATTGTATTAAAAATACAATATCAAAGAAGTCAAACAAAAGAGGCTGTATAATCCAATGCTATGACATTCTAAAAAAGGCACAACCTTGGAGACTAAAAAGATCAGAGGTGAGGGAGATGGGAGGTATAAATAAGAGGAGCATAGAGAATTTTAAGGCAGTAAAACTTTTCTCTACAATACTATAATAATGGATACACGTCATTATACATTTATCAAAACCCACAGAATACCCAACACCAACTGAAAACCCTAATGTAAACTGTAAACTGTGGGTAATAATGATGTGTCAATGTAGGTTCATCAACTGTAACAGATGTGCCACTGTGGTTCATGGTGCTGACAGCAGGAGAGGTGCATGTGCAGGGGCAAGCAGTGTACAGGAGCTCTCAGTACTCTCTGCTCCATTTTGCTGTGAACATAAACCTGCTTTAATAAATAAAGCCTATTTTTAAAATATGCAAGACACTCTGTATGTTCCACAAAATCTAAGATATTTATTTACCTTCTAGCCCTTTACGGGAAAATGTTGCCTACCCTGACCTTGTTATAAAGTTTCTGATTTCCTTTAATAAAGCTGTTTCCAGACTACTACTTTTATTCCTTCTCTGAAGCTTCAATTTACAATCTCAGAACTTCCTGAAGCTATTGTAATTTAATCTAGTGCATATCATGAAAGTTACATGTAAAAATCAGTAGAATATATTCCGGTATCAGAGAGATAAGATACTTTTTAATATAAAATCTTAAAAGACTAGGAAAGGCAAAATGCTGAAGAAATAAATCACAGAACACATACTATAGAAAAATTACCATTTATAATTCCTCAAAAAATATATCTAAATCTAACAATACATGTACATTACTTTTATACTGAAAATACACAATACTAATGAAAGAAATCAAAGATCTAAATAGATGGAGAAACATACCATCATATCAAGTTCATGGATTAGAAGACTTCAAGATAGCAAAAATGTCAATTTTTCCCCAAAATGATATACAAATTTAACATAACTCATCAAAATCACAGAAGGATTCTTTGTACATAATGACAAAATTATCCAAATTTACATGAAAAGGCAAAGGAATCAGAATACCTAAAACAATTCTGAGAAAAAACAAAATGGGTGGACCACTATACCCAATTTCAAGTCATACATAATCAAGACAGTGTTGTATTGGCAGAGAGGTAGACACATAGATCAACAGAGAATCTGAGCACAGACTGCCTGGAATCTAGCTAGCTGCTGCTAATGAAACACTGCGGGTATGATACCCACCTTGCCAAGTGCAAAGGAGCTGGGTAGGTTTACTACCACCTGCTACTCCCCATTCCCTATGTGAACTCTTCTGTGCAACAGAAGCAGCTGTACTCCTACCTGTAACATCACCCCGGCAGCCAGAAAAGTGCCCGCTGACCGCTACTGGGACCACTGCTTGCCCTACACACAGAAAGTCAGAGTGCACACTTACCTGACCCAGCCTCCACTTGGCTTTGCGCCTCTACCTGCCCTCGTAGCTTAACACAAACAATAGAAACTTTTGGGAGCACTATAGCACTGCCCATTGCCTGAGACACCAGAGTACCTTCCCTGGGTAACATAAAGCAAGCACAAATCTCACCAGTACCACTGCAGCTGGCACTCTTTGGCAAGCACCACCTCCTAGCTGGAGGCTAACCAACACAGTCCATTACAGCATGTCTAGGTAGAATAACTGTGCCAAGGGAGAAACCTGTGTGTGACTTCAGCTATCACCATTGCCTGTACCACCCTGGCTAAGCAGGAGGTCCTGAGTCTGTCCATGTGACCAGTTCGTAACTACTGCAACTGGCATCTGAGAAAGCAAACACACTAAGGCTATTTATAACCAAGGAGTCTCAGAGCCTATGTCACTCCCCTGCCACCCCCACCACAGCTGGCCCTGGTAGCCACTGCTGGAAAATTTGAGGACAGCTCATATCACTGGATTCCTTGCAGACATTCCCCTGCACCAGCCTGGAGTGTGGCAGCCCCACTGGGTGGCTAGCCCCAGCAGAGCATTCACAGTAGTCTGGCTCTCAGGGACTCCCACTACTGAAGGAAGGGGGAGTATACCATATCAAGGGAGCATCCCGTATGACAAAAGAATCCAGATGGCAGGCCTTGAGTTCCAGAACCTTCATTTGTGGGAAGTTTCTTTCAGCAGAGGCACAGGTGCGGTGCTGGGCTTAGCATGGAAAGTCTGTAGCTCTACTTTGTCAGGCAGCCCTCATGCTCATGAAGGGTCTTAAAGAAAGAGACTTCTAGCCGGGCACAGTGGCTTATGCCTGTAATCCCACCTCTTTGGGAGGCTGAGTTGGGCAGATCATGAGGTCAGGAATTCGAGACCAGCCTGGCTAATATGATGAAACCCCGTCTCTACTAAAAATGTAAAAATTAGCTGGGCATGGTAGCGGGCACCTGTAATCTCAGCTACTCGGGAGGCTGAGGCAGGAGAATTGCTTGAACCCAGGAGGCAGAGGATGCAGTGAGCCAAGATCACGCCACTACACTCTAGCCTGGGCAACAGAGCAGAGACTTCTTTTCCCCCTTAATCTACCACTGCAGACAGAGCTGGGGCTTCTCCCATGGGAGCTTCATGTGGGTGCACCTTTAGACAGCCTTTCTGGAACACGTCAGGGTGACTGCATCCCCACAGGAAGAGTGCCCTCCAGGTTCAGGCTTGCATGTGGGGTAGAGTCACACTCCCTCTCTACTTGGAACACCAACGTTCCTGCAGATGAAGAGGTACCTGTCTGATCTGAATAGCCACAACACTGGGTCAGCAGTGTGACTAGGAGGTGGATCGCATTCCTGATGGCCTGGCAGTGGAACTGAGGAAAAGTCAGAGGGCAGAGTATCTACCTACTTCTTTTCCTTGGGATAGATATGGGCAAGGGTTGAAAAACTGACTATTGGGTGCTCACTACCTGGATGTGCTCGCTACCTAAGTGTGCTCCCTACCTGGATGCAATATACTCAAGTAACAAACCTGTACATGTAACCCCGGATCTAAAATAAAATTGAATTTTTTAAAAAATGTTATTTTGCAGCAACGTGAATACAGCTGGAGGCCATTATTCCAAATGAGGTAACTCAGGAATGGAAAACCAAATACCCTATGTTCTCAGTCATGAGCTAAGTGAGAGGGAGCTAAGCTATGAATATGCAAAGGCATACAGAGTGGTATAATGGACTTTGGAGACTCAGAAGGGGGAGGATGAAAAGGGAGTGAGGCATAAAAAACTACATACTGGGTACAATGTACACAACTTGAGTGACAGGTACACTAAAATCTCAGACTTCATCACTATGTAATTCGTCCATGTAACCAAAAACCATTTGTACCCCAAAAGCCACTGAAATAAAATTAAAAAAAATTTTTAAGCCACATACCAAGGATGGCAGAGCCACCCTATTTCGGCCTTTGACTATACACCTCTGAACTGTTTCAATAGAGTAATAAACTTCTATCATATTAAAAAAAATAGACACAGAACTCAGAATAGATCCACACAAATATGCTCAACTGATTTTTGACAAAGGTACAAAAGCAATTCAGTGGAAGAAAGATAGCCCTTTCAACAATTGCTGCAGGTACAATCAGACATCCACAGCCAAAAAATGAATTTTGACCTAACCCTCTCACCTTATGAAAAAACATTTAATTCAAAATGGATTACAAAACTGAAATGTAAAATGCAAAGCTATAAACTTACAGAAGGAAACAGAAAAAAAAATTTTGGATCTAGAGATTGAAGAGTTTGCAAGACACAGTATGATCTATAAAAGAATAAAAATCAATAAGTTAGACTTCATCAAAATTAAAACCTTTGCTCTTCAAAAGGCCTTGTTATGATGAAGACAAGCACAGACCAGGAGAAAATATGTGCAAACCATAAGCCCAACAAATGATTCATATCAAAAATATATTTTTAAAACTTCCAAAATTCAACATTAAAAAATCCAAACAAAAAATGATCAAAAGAGATGAAAAGGCATTTCACTGAAGAGGACATATGGATAGCAAATAAACATATGAAAAGATGCTTAACATCACTAGTCATTAGAGAAATGCAAATTAAGTTCAAGAGACAATATCCTTACTCACTTATTAGAACAGCTAAAAAAAAGTAACAATACCAAATGTTTGGTGAGGGGGCAAAGAAACTAGATACAGCAGTCCGCCTTGGGGGTTAGGTTCCCAAGACCCCCAGTGAATGCCTGAAACCACAGACAGTACTGAACCCTATATATATCTATAGATATAGATATCTTTAGATTTTTTTGTTGGCATACATATAATGGTTTAATTTATAAATTAGACAAAGTATGAGTTAACAATGAAACAGAAAAATTATAATGTGCTATAATAAAAGTTTTGTGAAAATACTTTCTTGTACTGCACTTACCCGTCTTTTTGTGATGACGTGATAAAAGGCCTATGCTGATGGGATGAAGTGAGGTGAATGACACAGGCATTGTGACATAGCGTTAGGCTACTATTGTCAGGAGGATAAACTGCTTCAGGTGATCCTGGATCACAGAACCATGGTGGTATCAATGGTTGAAAGTCAAGAGCAGAAAATATTAATGACTAATGGGCAGGTAGTCTATAGTATAAATATGTTGGACAAAAGGAGGATTCACGTCCCAGGCAGGAGGGCATGGGATTTCATTATGCTATTTGGAACAGCACACAATTTGAAACTTATGGATTATTTCTGGAATTTTCCATTTAACATTTTTGGACCACTATTAACTGTGGGTTAATTGCATTCAAGGAAAGTGAAACCACAGATAAGGGGTTTATGAGACCACTGTGTCTCATAAATTGATTGTGGGAATGTAAAATGGTACAGCCAATCTGGAAAACAGTTAGTTTCCTAAAAAATTAAATGTATGCTTCCATATGGGCATTACTCCGGAGAAACAAGAACTTAAATTTACACAAAAACCTGTAGGAAGTGTTCACTTCATCTTTATTTGTGGTACAGTCATCCATACTAGAGAATACCACTTAGCAATAAAAAAGAAATGAGCTATTGATAGGTATAACTGCTTGGATGATGTTAAGGGCTTTATGCTGAGTGAGAAAAACCAAAGGTCATACACTATATTATTCCATTGCTACAACAATATATAAGTGACAATATTACAGAGATGAAGAACAAATTAGTGATGATGAAACAGTTCTATGTTGATTGCAGTAGTTACACAAATTCACACATATGATGAAATAGAACTATACACATGCATTGTATCCTTGCCAAATTCCTGTTTTCTGCATTGTAGTTACATAGATGTAAGTAACCATTGGAAGAAATTAAAGACACATGCATCCATGTGGTAAGTAAATGGACAACAAACTGTGGAATCCTATCCAACAATAAAAATTAGAAAAATCATTAAAAAAACTCTCGTGGGTGATGCCCACGATGGATTAATGGGTATCAAATTTGCCCTCCTCCAACAAACTTTAAAATAGAAAAAGATAAAAGGTAACTCTATGCAGACATTGGACAAAAGTGAAGGACGGTGATTCTTTTGTTTTCTTTTTTTGAGTCAGAGTCTTGCTCGGCTGCCCAGCCTGGAGTGCAGTTGCGTGATCTTGGCTCACTGCAACCATCATCTCCCAGGTTCAAGCAATTCTCCTGCCTCAGCCTCTGAGTAGCTGGGATTACAGGCACCTGCCATCACGCCCGGCTAACTTTTGTATTTTAGTAGAGACGGGGTTTCACCATGTTAGCCAGGCTGGTCTCGAATCCTGACCTCATGATCCACCCGACTTAGCCTCCCAAAGTGTTGGGATTACAGGCGTGAGCCACCACGCCCGGGTAGAAGTCTCTTTCTTTAAGACCCTTCATGAGCATGAGGGCTGCCTGACAAAGTAGGCAGGACTGTGATTCTTTAAAGACATGAGATTAACTCCATAGTCACCCAGTTTTATGCCTGGGGGCACTCTCCAAAACTGGACACAGAGAGTTAAGCTCAAAAAGAACAGTGGTCTTAATGGGCAGAGAAAGATCACAATTTAGGGCTGTTGAGAAGACTGAATTGTGATGCAGGGTACAGAAGTGGAAACTCCACTGAAAAAGAGCTCCAGAAATCTGCACGAGGTGCCCAAGAACAGAACTTTCTGCAACTTGTATCTGTGACATCTAATGTGGTAGCCACCAGTACCATGTGCTACTAAGCACTTGAAATGTGGCAAATGCAAGTAAGAAACAATATTTTAAATTAATTTTAAATAGCTACAACTTGTGACTACTGTATCAGCCATTATAGCCCTAGAAGTTGGCTGAACAGTTGGCTGAACAGTAGGCTGCAAATGTGCAGAGCAAAATTCTGAGACATGACAGAAGCCTATGAGCTGAACAGAGTACAGAGGTGGCAAAAATCAGACGTGGCTCTGACCAAGCAGAATGGAGAGCCTTTGCTGAACCATATGGGCTTTCAGTTTAGACATAGAAAGGCTACACTTAAGCTGGGCACAGTGGCTCACACCTGTAATCCCAACACTTTGGGAGGCCGAGGTGGGTGGATCACCCTGAGGTCAGGAATTCGAGACAGGCCTGGCCAACATGGTGAAAATCTGTCTCTACTAAAAACACAAAAACTAGCCAGGCGTGGTGGCAAGCAACTGTAATCCCAGCTACTCAGGAGGCTGACGCAGGAGAATTGCTTGAACCCGGGAGGTGGAGGTTGCAGTGAGCTGAGATCACACCATCGCACTCCAGCCCAGGCAACAAGAGTGAAACTCTGCCTCAAACAAAAAAAAAAAAAAAAAGAAAAGAAAAGAAAAAAGAAAATAAAGAAAAAATATTGCTAAAGCTTTGGAAAAGAACTGTTGGAATCTGTGGCCTCCTTGAGTGAGGTCTCACCCACCCCTAGGTTGATTGGTAAAAACTACAGTTTTGTCTGGCTGTAGCTAACTGAAAAACTAGCAATTTTGCTGTAAGAGGAGTCTTGATTTACAGCAGAGGTATAAACCTACAGCTTTGTAAGTCAAAAGTAAAAAAATCACTTAGGAATGGACAAGGAGTATCTGTAGTTGCTAACCAAAGGTTACAGTCCTAGTTCTTGAAGAGCAACAGAGCAGCCAGAAATTTAACAAGGTCCTGGAAACAGAAGGGCAGAAAAGGGTAACATGAGCTCTCCAAACATCTTTGGCAAACTGAAATGATGCATGCACAGGGGAGACTCAAGAGAGCATGGCAAATGTAAAAACCAAGGGGAATTGGGAACTGCCTCCTACACTGAATGCATCCCCCATCCCACACAGAACAACCAACAGTGGGTAGAAGGCTTATAGACTCAAGTGTTTGATCTTAACCTTTGTCCAAATGATTGGCTGACTGCTAAGCTATGCAGACACAGGAACTACCCCTAGCAAGCAAGAATAAATATTGAAATAAAGAACTTAAAAACTGAGCACAGACAGCAATAACTTCACATCATATATAAGATAAGATTCCACAATTTGAGTCCAGTCAAAATGCTAAATTTAAAACAATACAAATCCCTTAGATATAAAACAAAATTGAGTTGCTACAATATGCTACCTAAAATGTCCAGCTGTCAACCAAAAATTATTAGACATGTAAAAACATAGGAAAGTGAAATATACTAAAGGAAAAAAAGCATTCAGTGAAAACTAAATCTGTATGGGCCCAGATACTTGATTAGTCAAGCCTTCAATAAGACTTCATAACAAATATATTCAAAGAAATAAAAGTAAAAAAAAAAATTAAAAATGACTCAATAAAAGAGAAATCACAATAGAAAATTATAAAGTATAAAAAAAGAGCCATCACACTTCATTCTTCCTAAGTCCTACACCAGAGTTGCTTTGAATGTGTGTATTTAATGGTTAAATAAGACCTGAAAAGGGAGTTGGCCTAAAAATATTTTTACCGTGAAACATCAATTTCTTCAGAGTTAATGAGAATTATATGCTAACCATACCAAAAACCTTGATTAGAATTTTTAGCTTAGATTTATTGATTGATATTAAAAAGGGAAAGTTGAGGCCACACACAGAAAGCAATGGCGAAGGACACTGCCTCCAACAGAAAATATGAACCAAAAAGCATAATGGAAAAACATTTACATGTAATATACTAAATAGATGTCATGCCAACACAGACACACAAGGTGAGAATACCATGTGATAATGCAAGTAGATTGAAATGCTACCGGTGCAAGCCAAGGAATGCCAGAAATTGCCAGTAAACCACCAGAAGTTAGGAATAAGGAAGGATTCTCTCCCTTACAGGTTTTCAAAGACATCACGGCCTTGACAACACCTTGATTTCAGACTTCTAGCCTCTAGAACTGAGATAATAAATTTCTGTTGCTTTAAGTCACTCATTTTGTGGTATTTTGTTACAGCAGTTCTAGGAAATTAATACAAACATGCCTTTTATCACAGTTCTCTCCCATTGGATTATTTAATAATAAATGATTTAAAATTAGTATTTGGAAAAGATGTTTTTTAATGAGTAGACATATTAATCAGGTCTCTTTTGACACAGAAATGTTCTATATTTCATTTTCGTATTCTTGTCAAATTATAAAAATAATATCATAAATATGGACATCGCTACAAGCTATTATGTACAGTCACTGAAAAATCAGAAAAAACATGAGTTAGAAATGTTTATCAAATACAAGTCTACACAAAACTGAATAAAATTTTTATTTTAAAACATCACAAGTAATTACAAAGACAAATATTCCAACTATACAAACTGTTTTTCATATATACATATATACATACATATATTTAAGGTTGGTTGATCTTTCATCTTTTTATCTGAGTAAAAAGAAGAACACTTTCCTCATTCCGGAGATTTTTGATGTTATAATAGTTACCTAAAAGTAAAGTGATAAGAAAATAAAAATTATTTACATATGAATCATTCTTTTTGATTAAGTATGTAGTCATCACCTGACAGTTGTACTATAGGACACAAGATAAAAACAATTCACCTAACCTAAAGTAACTTATTTAATTCCATGAACTACATCAACAGCTAACCATGACACGTGATCCAGATGAGGCTTGAGAGAACAGAAATATAAATTTCACATCGTTATGAAAATAAATACGGAGATGAATCAGTCGAGAGTGTAAGAAAAGAAAATCTCTTTCTGAAACCAATCTTTATTAGGTCTACAGAACTGCTGTGGATTCCTCTAACCAGACATACTCATATATAGATGAATATAAAAGGTACAATGTTAAGTAGAATAAAATCTCAAAATTTTATTTATTTATTTTTTGTCTTTTGTTTTGTTTTTTTTTCTTTTTCTTTTTCTGGAGAACGGGGTCTCGCTATATTGCCCAGGCAGGTCTCGAACTCCTGGGCTCAAGCTATCCTCCTGCCTCTTGCCTCCCTGAGAGCTTGGATTACAGGCATGAGCCACCGCGCCCGGCCAAAATCTCAAAATTTTAAAAAGGCAAATGCTACTCTTAAATAAATGAGGTAACAAATAACAGCAAAAGTGAAATACAGATGGACGGCAAGTATCACATGTGACAGGCGTATTAGAATTGAGTACTATCACTGTGACTTTCTATATATTAGAAATTGAGAAAGTATTCACAACAGTGCTGACATACTAAGGATTATGCAAGTATGGCTATTATTATTGTCTCCTTCCAACAGAATGTAAGCTCTATAAAAGCAGGGATTTTTGCCTGTTTTGTTCATTTATATATCCCAAATCTTGCAGCAATACATGGACATAGTAGACACTTTGTTTTGTTTTTGTTTTTGAGACAGAGTCTTGCTCTGTCACCCAGGCTGGAGTGCAGTAGTACAATCACAGCTCACTGCAACTTTGAACTCCTGGGCTCATGCAATCCTCCTGTCCCAGCCCCCCGAGAGCTAGGACTATAGGTGTGCATCACCATGCCTGGTTAACTTTTGCATTTTTTGTAGACACAGGGTCTCCCTAGGTTGCCCAGGCTGGTCCCGAACTCCTCACCTCAAGTCCTCCTCAGCCTCTCAAAATGTTGGGATTACAGGTGTGAGCCACTGCACCTGGCCCATAGTAGTCTCTTAATCATACTTGTTGAATGAGTGAATGAATGACAAGTGGATTAAAATGCCTATTTACAATAACTTCTGCTGTTCGATAGCTGATGAAGCATACCATTCTTGAAACAGTTTAAAATAATGTTCTAAAAACATAATTTCTTAGAGATAACATGGGGTAAATAATTTTTGTTCTCCTCTGTAATACAACATATCTGCTGACTATATACATAAATGTATTTTTTTTTTGAGACCGAGTCTCACTCTGTCCCCTAGGCTGGAGTGCAGTGGTGCAGTCTCTGGTCACTGCAAGCTCCATCTCCCAGGTTCATGCCATTCTCCTGCCTCAGCCTCCAGAGTAGCTGGAACCACAGGTGTCCGCCACCGCGCCCAACTAATTTTTTTGTATTTTTAGTAGAGATGGGGTTTCACCGTGTTAGCCAGGATGGTCTCGATCTCCTGTCCTTGTGATTTGCCCACTTTGGCCTCCTAAAGTGCTGGTATTACAGGCATGAGCCACCATGCCCAGCCAATATTTTCATATTCAGTAGTAAACAACTCTTGTTCTCATGTATCAAAACACTAATTGGTTGGGCACTGTGGCTCACACCTGTAATCATAGCACTTTGGAGGCCGAGGTGGGCAGATCACTTGAGCTCAGGTGATCTGTTACGGCTAACATAGCAAAATCCCGTCTCTACTAAAAATACAAAAAGTAGCCGGATGTGGTGGTTCGTGCCTGTAGTCCCAGCTACTCGAGAGTCTGAGGCACAAGAATCGCTTGAACCCAGGAGGTGGAGGCTACAGTGAGCTGAGATCGTGCCACTGCACTCCAGCCTGGGTGACAGAGCAAGACTCTGTCTCGAAAACAAAAAAAACCACCAGAAAATGCTAATACACTTACCTAATGATCAAATGAAAGGAAAATATGTACCAAACTGTTCTGACATCCATCAGTCATATCACACTTCATTTTGACCACTGTGGCTTCCATTTCCATAGTGCCCAAAAACAACTATATACATGTTGTCTAAGTGAAATAAATTGTCTTACCTGAAGGAACATAGAACGAATCCCCAGTACTTAATATATAAGGTGTTTCATGTAAAGTACACAAAAGGTCACCAAAGTTAACATAAAAAACCTGTAAAAATAAAAATAAAAATCTCATTCAAAATTGAACCATGATAATACTCCAAAGGAACCTTAAAATGTAGTGGGAAGAATAATGACTCCCCATAAATGTGCTGGCTTTAATCTCCAGAACTTGTAAATACATTAAATTTCATGGCAAAAGGGACCTTGAGATGGGGAGATTATCTTTGATAATGTAGGTAGGCCCAATCTAATCACATTAAGCCCTTAAAAATAGAGTACTTTCTCCTGCTGGAAGCAGAGAAGAAACGAAGCAGAAGGAACAGTCACAGAAATTTGAAGCATGAAAGGGACTTGCACCGTTGCTGGCACTAAAGATGTGGGGCCATATGCCAAGAAACATGAGTTATTTCTAGAAACTAAGAATGACACCCTGGCCAACAGCCAGTGAGGAAATGGGAACCTCAGTCCCACAACCACTTAAAACTGAATTCTGCCAACAGTCTGAACGAGACTGGAAGCAGATTCGTCCTTACAGCCTCCAGAAAGAAATACAAACCTGTCAACATCTTGATTCCAGTCTTGTAATACTCTAAAGAGAATACCTGGTCAAGCTCATGGTTCTCTCTACATAACTGTGAGACAGATAATACAAGAGTATTGTTTCTTGTTTTTTGAGACGGAGTCTCACTCTGTCATCCAGGCTGGAGTACAGTGAGGCGATCTAGGCTCACTGCAAGCTCCGCCTCCAGGGTTCATGCCATTCTCCAGCCTCAGCCTCCTGAGTAGCTGGGACTACAGGCGCCCGCCATCGCGCCTGGCTAATTTTTTTTTGTATTTTTAGTAGAGACGGGGTTTCACCATGGTCTCGATCTCCTGACCTGGTGATCCGCCCGCCTCGGCCTCCCAAAGTGCTGGGATTACAGGTGTGAGCCACCGCGCCCAGCCCAAGAGTATTAAGCCATTAAATCTGTGATACAGTCATGCACTGCCTAACGATGTTTCAGTCAACAGCAAACTGCCTACATGATAGTGGTCCTATAAGGTTACAATGGCATTAAAAAAATCGTATTGCCTAGTGACCTCACAGCCATCATGATGTCCCAGTGAAAAGCATTACTCACATGTTTGTGGTGATGCTGATGTAAATAAATCTACTGAACTGCCAGTCACATAAAAGTATAGCACATACAGGAAAAAGTGGAGGATAGAAAGTAGGACTAACTTGCAGCTCCCACTCAGATGGACAGAACAGCATGTGGAAACTCACATGAACTTTTTTGCCAGAAGAACTACTGCAGGAACATACCAAGAAAACTGAAAGAATTCACAGACTCTTTGAAAGAAATGGCTTGCTGCTGCAAACTCCATGAGACAGCTGAACAACCGTGAGTGCCCAAAGTGTGAAAGGGGCGAAAGTCTGCCTCCAAACACATCCTTACTGGGGAAGCTGAAAATCCAGGTCATGAGAGAAGGATTTAACCTTACCTAGAGCTGAAACGAATTGAGAGAGCCAAGGGAAATATAATAGTAGAAGCAGAGGCAGGAAGAGCCCTGTAAGTACTCCTGGTTTCCAAGGAAGCCCAAGGAAGCCATTTCTGACTTTATCTCATAGGGTTCCTTGGGGATGGCTGCCAGTGGAACTGGGGGAGGACCACAGAAAGAAGGAAACTTCCAGCTGAACTTTAAATAATTTTGATGAAGCGTGAATTTTCCTGGGCAGAATTGGGGGAAGGGCGAATAGGAAGTTCAGATACAAGCCAGGGTAGGCAGCAAGGGGCAGGGCCTGAAAGCCCAGCTTGCTTTCTCAGCAGGGAGACTTATAGCCTAGCGCAAAATGTCAGTCCTGCTCACTGGCTGTCTGGATACAAACTTGGTTTGGTGGGGCACAGTAGGAGTGAGACTGGCCTAGCCTGGCTGCATGGGAGCTGGGTGAGGCCAGTCTGCCAGCTTCCCCCACTTCCTTGGTGACCAGTATGATGTACTAGAGACAGCCATAATCCCCTTGGGAACATAACTCCAGTGGCCTGGGAACCATATTTTCGTCCCCTACAGTGGTCACAGAAAGCTCAGCCCAAGGAGAGTCTGAGCTCAGACACACCTAATCAATCCTACCTGCACCTGATGGTCTTTCTCTAACTGCCCTGTAGCCTAAGACAGGAGCTATAAGGCCCCACCCATCACCTGAGAAACCTGAATACTTACCCAGGCAACCTGTGGCAACCTTGTATCAGCAGATGCTCTCTTGAAAGTACCATCTCCTGGCTGGTGGCCAGCCACCTGCTAGCACAACCAATATTAAAGAAAACCAGCACACTAAACAAAACTACAACCAAAGACCGTCACAGAGTCTGCTTCACTCCCCTGCTACCTCCACTGGAGCAGCTGCTGAGATCCATGGCTGAGAGACCTGAAGACAGATCATATCACAAGACTCTTTGCAGGCACTTCCCAGTACCAGCCTGGAGCCCCATAGCTCTGCTGGGTAGCCGGACACAGAAGAGCAATAGCAATCACTGCAGACTGCCTCTCAGGAAGCATAATCCCTAGGGGAAGGAGGAGAGCACCACATCAAGGGATCACTCCATGGAACAAATGAATCTGAACTGCAGTGCTTGACCTCCAGATGTCTCCTCTGACACAGTCTACCCAAATGAGAAGAAACCAGAAAAACAATTCTGGTAATGTGACAAAGCAAGGTTCTTTAACACCCCCAAAAGATCATACTAGCTCCCTAGCAACAGATCCAAACAAATAAATCTCTGAATTGCCAGAAAAATAATTCAGAAGGTTGATTATTACATCACTCAAGGAGGCACCAGAGAAAGATGAAAACCAACTTAAAGAATTTTTTTTAAAAAATACAGGATTTTGATGAAAAAATCTCGAGAGAAATAGATAGCATAAATAAAAAACAATCACAACTTCCGGAAATGAAAGGCATACTTAGAGAAATGCAAAATACATTAGAAAGTTTTAACAATAGAATCGAACGAGTAGAAGAACTTCAGAGCTCAAAAACAAGGCTTTTGAATTAACCCAATCAAAGACAAAGAGAAAATAAATTTAAAAAAAAATGAACAAAGCCTTGAAGAAGTTTGGGATTATGTTAAATGACCACACATAAGAATAATTGGTTTTCCTGAGGAAGAAGAGAAATCTAAAAGTTTGGGAAAATTTGAGGAAATAATCAAGGATAACTTCCCTGGCCTTGCTAGCAATCTAGACATCCAAATACAAGAAGTTCAAAGAGCACCTGGAAAATTCATCGCAAAAAGATCATCACCTAGCCACACAGTCATTAGGTTATCTAAAGTCAAGACAAAGCAAAGAATCTTAAGAGCTGTGAGGCCAAAGCATCAGGCAACCTATTTTTAAAAAACCTATCAGATTAACAGCAGATTTCTCAGCAGAAACCCTACAAGCTAGATGGGACTGAGGTCCTATCTTTATCCTCCTTAAATAAAACAATTATCAGCCAAGAATTTTAGTATCCAGCAAAACTAAGCTTCATAAATGAAAGAAAGATAAAGTCTTTTTCAGACAAACAAATGGCGAGAGAAATCCCCACTAACAAGCCAGCACTACAACAACTGCTAAAAGGAGTTCTAAATCTTGAAACAAAAACTCAAAATATATCAAAATAGAACCTCCTTAAAGGATAAATCTCCCAGGGTCTATAAAACACACACACACACACACACACACACACACAAACACACACACACACAAAGTATTCAGGCAACAACTAGCACAATGAACAGAACAGTACCTCACATCTCAATACTAACATTGAATATAAATGACTTCAATGCTCCACTTAAAAGATACAGAACGGCAGAATGCATAAGCATTCACCAACAAAGTACCTGCTGTCCTCAAAAGACTCACTTAACACATAAGGATTCACATAAGCTTAGGGTAAAGAAGTAGTAAAAGATATTCCATGCAAATGGATACCAAAAGAGAGCAGGAGTAGCTATTCTTATATCAGACAAAACAGACTTTAAAGCAACAACAGTTAAAAAGACAAAGAAGGCCATTATATAATAAGAAATGGACTAGTCCAACAGGAAAATATCACAATCCTAAATATATATGCACCTAACACCAGAGCTCCCAAATTTATAAGACAATCACTACTAGGCCTAAGAAACGAGATAGACGGCAACACACTTATACTGAAGGTCTTCAATACCCCACTGACAGCAGTAAACAGGTCATCAAGACAGAAAGTCAACAAAGAAACAATGGATTTAAACTATACACTGGAACAAATGGACTTAATAGATATTTACAGAACATTCTACCCAAAAACTGCAGAATATACATTCTATTCATCAGCTCATGGAACATTTTCCAAGATAGACTGTATGAGAGGCCACAAATCAAGTCTCAATAAATTTAAGAAAACCAAAATTATATCAAGTACTCTCTCAGACCACAGTCGAATAAAATTGGAAGTCAACTCCAAAATGAACCCTCAAAACCAAGCAAATAGATGGAAATTAAATAATCTCCTCCTGAATGACTGTTGGGTCAACAATGAAATAAAGATGAAAATTGAAAAATTCTTTGAACTAAACAATAATAGTGACACAATCTATCAAAACCTCTAAGATACAGCAAAAGCAGTGCTAACAGGAAAGTTAATAGCATTAAATGCCTCCATCAAAAAGTCTGAAAGAACACAAATACACAATCTAAGGTCACACCTCAAGGAGCTAGAGAAATAAAAACAAACAAAACCTAAACCCAGCAGATGAAGATCAGGCCATTTGGTAGAACTAAATGAAAATATAATCAGAATTGATAGACCATTAGTGAGGTTAACAAAGAAGACAGAAGATCCAAATAAACTGAATTAGAAACAAAATGGGAGATATTACAACCAATACCACAGAAAGACAAAAGATCATTCAAGGCTCATATGAACACCTTTATGTATACAAACCAGACCTAGATGAGACAGATAAATTCCTGGAAATATACAACTCCCTAGATTAAACCAGGAAGAAATAGAAACTCTGAAAAGACCAATAACAAGCAATGAGATTGAAATGGTAATAAAAGAATTGTCAACAACAAAAAAAGTCCAGGCCGGGTATAGTGGCTAATGCCTGTAATCCCAACACTTTGGGAGGCTGAGGCAGGTGGATTGCCTGAGGTCAGGAGTTCAAAACCAGCCTGGCCAACATGGCAAAACCCTGTCTCTACTAAAAATACAAAATTAGCCAGACTTGGTGGCACATGCCTGTAATCCCAGCTACTTGGGAGGCTGAGGCAGGAGAATCACTTGAACCTGGGAGATGGAGGTTACAGTGAGCTGAAATCGCACCATTGCACTCCAGCCTGGGCAACAAGAGCAAAACCCCGTCTCATAAAGGAAGAAAAGAAAAAGAAAAAAAAAATTCCAGGACCAGATGGATTCACAGCTGAATTCTATCAGACATTCAATTTATCTATCAGAAAAGAGACAAATTCTTGGAAATACACAACCTTCTTAGATTAAACCAAGAAGAAATAGAAACTCTAAATAGACCAATAATAAGCAGCAAGATTGAAAGGGTAATAAAAGAATTGTCAACAACAACAAAAAAGTCCAGGACCAGATGGATTCACAGCTGAATTCTATCAGACATTCAAAGAAGAATTGGTACCAATCCAACTGAAATGATTCCAAAAGACAGAGAGAAGTCAATACGCAAGTCAATAAATGTGAAATACCACATAAACAGAATTAAAACCAAAAATCACATGATCAGCTCAATAGATGCAGAAAAAGCATTTGCCAAAATCCGGCATTGCTTTATGATTAAAACCCTCAGCAAAATCGGCATAGAAGGAGCATAACTCAAGGTAATAAAAGCCATTTATGACTAACCTACAGCCAGCATCATACTGAACAAGGAAAAGTTGAAAAGTTTCTCCTGAGAACTGAAAGAGGACAAGGATGCCCACTTTCACCACTTCTATTCAACATAGTACTGGAAGTCCTGGCCAGAGCAATCGGACAAAAGAAAGAAATAAAGGGTATCCAAACTAGAAAAGAGGAAGTCAAACTGTTGCTGTTTGCCAATGATATTATCATATAGCTAGAAAACCCTAGACTCATCCAAAAAGTTCCTAGATCTGATAAGTGAATTCAGTAAACTTTCAGGATACAAAATCAACGTACACAAATCAATAGCTCTGCTATACACCAGCAGCGACCAAGCTGAGAAACAAATCAAGAACTCAACTCCTTTTACAATAGCCACAAATAATAATAATAATTTGGAATATACCTAACCAAAGAGGTGAGAAATCATAGACGACATAAACAAATGAAAACACATCCCATGCTCATGGATGGGTAGAACCAGTATTGTGAAAATGACATACTGCCAAAAGCAATCTACAAATTCAATGCAATTCCCATCAAAATACTATCATCATTCTTCAAAGAACTAGAAAAAGCAATCCTAAAATTCATTATGGAACCAAAAAAGAGCCTGCATAGCCAAAGGGAAGACTAAGCAAAAAGAACAAATCTGGAGGCATCACATTACCTGACTTCAAACTATACTATAAACATATAGTTACCAAAACAGCACAGTACTGAAATGAACATAGGCACATAGACCATGGAACTGAATAGAGCCCAGAAGTAAAGCCAAATACTTACAGCCAACTGATCTTCAACAAAGCAAACAAAAACACTAAGTAGGGAAGGGACACCCTATTCAACAAATGGTGCTGGGATAACCAGTAAGGCACAAGTAGAAAAATAAAACTGGATCCTCATCTGCCACCTTATACCAAAATCAACTCAAGATGGATCAAAGACTTGAAACTAAGACCTGAAGCCATGAAAATTCTAAAAGATAACATCAGAAAAACCCTTCCAGACATTGGCTTAGGCAAAGACTTCATGACCAAGAATCCAAAAGCAAACACAACAAAAACAAAATAGATGGGACCTAATTAAACTAAAAAGCTTCTGCACAGCCAAAGAAATAATTGGCAGAGTAAACAGGCAACGGCAGAGTAAACAGACAACCCAGAGTGAAAGAAAATATTCACAAACTGTCTGTGCAACAATGGAATAATATCCAGAATCTACATGGAACTCAAACAAATCAGCAAGATAAAACCAAACAATCTCATCAAAAAGTGGGCTAAGGACATGAATAGACAATTCTCAAAAGAAGATATACAAATGGCCAAGAAGCACACAAAAAAATGCTCAACAATAACTAATGATAAGGAAAATGCAAATCGAAACCACAATGAGATACCACCTCATTCCTGCAAGAATGGCCATAATCAAAAAATAGTAGATGTTGGCCTAGATGCAGTGAAAAGGGAACAATTTTACACTAATGGTGGGAATGTAAACTAGTACAGCCGCTACAGAAAACCTTAGTAGAGCTAAAAGTAGATCTACCATTTGATCCAGCAATCCCACTACTGGGTACCTACTCAGAAGAAAAGTGAGTCATTATATGAAAAAGACACTTGCACACGTACATTTATAGCAGCATAATGTGCAACTGCAGAAATATGGAACCAACCCAAATGCCTATTAATCAACAAGTAGATAATGTGGTATACATGTACCATAGAATAGTACTCAACCATAAAAAGGAATGAAATAATGGATGGTATTTGCAGCGACCTGCATGGAGTTGGAGACCATCATTCTAATAAAGTAACCCAGGAATGGAAAACCAAACATTGTATGTTCTCACTTATAAGTGGGAGCTAAGCTATGAGGATGCAAAGGCATAAGAATGATACAATGGACTTTGAGGACTCAGGGGGAAGGGTGGGAGGAGGAGAGGGATAAAAGACTACACGGTGGGTACAGTGTTCACTGTTCAGGTGATAGGTGCACCAAAATCTCAGAAATCACCACTAAATAAATAATCTCTTGTAATATGGTTTGGCTTTGTCTCCCCACCCAAATGTCACCTTGAATTGTAGCTGCCATAATCCCCACATGTCATGGGAGGGACCCAGTGGGAGGTAGTTGAATCATGGGGGCAGTTACCCTCATGCTGTTCTCATGAGAGTGAGTTCTCACAAGATCTGATGGTTTTATAAGGGGCTTTTCCCCCTCGCTTGGCAATTCTCCTTGCTGCCACCATGTGAAAAAGGACATGTTTGCTTCCCCTTCTGCCATAATTGTAAGTTTCCTGAGGCACCCCCAGCCCCACAGAACTGTGAGTCAATTAAACCTCTTTCCTTTCAAAATTACCCAGTCTTGGGCAGTTCTTTATAGGAGTATGAGAAGGGACTAATACATCCTGTAATCCCAGCTACTTGAGAGGCTGAGGCACGAGAATTGCTTGAACCCCGGAGGCAGAGGCTGCAGTGGGCTGATATCGTGCCACTCCAGCCTGGAGACAGTGGGAGACTCTATCTCAATGAAAGAAAAAAAAAAATTATCTATGTAACCAAACACTACTTGTTCTCCAAAACCTATTGAAGTAAAAAATAAAATATAACACAATTTTGTGTAGTACAAAACACTTGGTAATGATAATAAACAACTATGCCACTGGCTTATGTATTTACTATACTTTTATCCATTACCTTAGAGTGTACTCTTACCACTTATATTAAAAAAAAAAAAAAGTTAACTGTGAAACAGTCTCAGGCAGGTCCCTCAGGAAGTATTCCAGAAGAAAGCAGTGTTATTATAGGAGATGACAGCTCCATGTGTGTTACTGTTCCCAAAGACCTTACAGTGGGACAAGATGTGGTAGTGCAAGACAGTGATAATGATCCTAATCTTGTGTAGCCCAAGGCTGATGTGCTGTTTGTGTCTTACTTTTTAACAAAAAAGTTTTAAAAGTTAAAAAAAAATAGAAAAAAGCTTATAGAATAAGGAAATAAAATATTTTTGTACAGCCAAACAGTATGGTTGAATTTTAAGTATTACAAAAGAGTCCAAAAGTTAACAACAACAAAAGGATATAAAGTGAAAATGTTACAGTTAGATGAGGTTTATTACTGAAGAAAGAAAAATTCTGTTTATGAATTTAGTGTGGCCTAAGTCTACAGTATTTATAAAGTCTACAGTAGTGTACAGTAATGTCCTAGGTCTTCACATTTACTCAGCACTTACTCACTGACTCATCCAGGACCACTTCCAGTCCTGAAAGCTCCATTCATGGTAAGTGCCCTATAAGGGTAACATTTATCTTTTATGCCACATTTTTATTGTACTTTTTCTACATTTAGATACACAAATACAACTGTCTACAGTATTCAGCACAGAAACACGCTGTACAGGTTTGAGGTACAGAAGCTACTCGGGAGGCTGAGGCAGGAGAATGGCGTGAACCCGGGAGGCGGAGCTTGCAGTGAGCCGAGATCGCGCCACTGCACTCCAGCCTGGGCGACAGAGCGAGACTCTGTCTCAAAAAAAAAAAAAAAAAAAAGAAGCAACAGGGTATCCTATATAGCCTAGGTTCGTAGTAGGCTATATCATCTTATGACGTTCATAAGACAAAATAGCTTAATGACTCATTTCTCAGTGACTCATAGCTGTAATTTGTTAGAGCAGCAACTGAAAACTAATACAGATGTCCCCAACCCCCAGGACAGGGACCACTACCGGCAGTGGCCTGTTAGGAATGGGCTCACACAGCAGGAGGTAAGCAGCACGCCAGTGAGTGTTACTGCCTGAGCTCTGCCTCCTGTTAGATTAGCAGCAGCATTAGATTCTCTCAGGCACATGAACCCTATTGTGAAATGTGCATGTGAGAAATCTAGGTTGTGTGCTCCTTATGAAAATCTAATGCCAACTCCCACTGCCACCACCAATTTTTGTGGAAGAAAAATTGTCTTTCACAAACCAGTCCTTGGTGCCAAAAAGGATGGGGACCATTGTAATACAGGAAGAGATTTCTTTTATTTTTCCTTATTTTGTTTTTCCTTATTACTTACTGGCTTATGAAAATTCTACAGCCACTGTAAAGATTATCACCTACACTATAAAGATTATCACCGCACTGGGCGCAGTGGCTCACGCCTGTAATCCCAGCACTTTGGGAGGCCTAGGTGGGCAGATCACGAGGTCAGGAGATCGAGACCACCCTGGCTAACACAGTGAAACCCCATCTCTACGAAAAATACAAAAAATTAGCCAGGCGTGGTGGCGGGCACCTATAGTCCCAGTTACTTGGGAGGCTGAGGCAGGAGAATGGCGTGAACCTGGGAGGTGGAGCTTGCAGTGAGCCGAGATCACGCCACTGCACTCCAGCCTGGGTGACAGAGCGAGACTCCAACTCAAAAAGATTATCACCTACACTAAAAAAATACCTAGGCTTTATGTATGCCTCTTTAAAGGTCACATGCTTAGGACAACAAACTACTCAATCTGATTGAAGAATCAAAGAAAGCAAAAAGCTAAATCCCTATTCCCCTCAAAATCATATGTCAAATAAGCATCAAGACTAAGAAAGTAAAAGAGGATAAATCTCTCAATCATGTTGGCTTTCATATTCAAACATGCCAAATTTTATACTTTATACATAGGTAGCACACACTGGCAGTGACCTGGTTTTTTGAGCAACTAAAATAAACAGCATAAGGCCTTCAAACTTTGAGATTCAGCCATTGTTAGAAATTAGTTTGTCTCCTGAAAATTCACACTCTGGAATCTTAACCCCCCCAATGTGATGGGATCAGGAGGTGGGGAATTTGGGACGTTATTAGGTCCTGAGTGCAGAGCCTTCAGGAATGGGAATAGTGCCCTTATAAGAGACACAGATCAAAGTCTATGGTATTCTTATTATAGCAGCCCAATCTGACTAAGACATCCATCAAGAATGTTTTGCCTCAGATAATTATTTCTCCTCCTTATTTTTTATTACTACTTTGTACAATGATCATAATATACCAGAATAACAATAACAGCTAGCACTTATATAGCACTTACTCTATACCAAGCAGTATTATGAGAACTTTATTCTTATTCACTTAATGTATATGCCCACTAATGAGACAGCTACTACTTTAGTAGCTTTTTATGGATGAAGAAACTGAGGCACAGAGAGGTTAAGTAATTTTCCAAGGTCACAATGTAAATGGCAAAGGGGGGGAGTTTGAACTCAGGCATTTAGATTACAGAATTCATTCCCTAATCACTGTGATATACTGCCTCCCTAAATGGGGAAAAAAGCCCCCCGAAATGTTTCAAAGGTATTTTTATAACTTAATAAGACAAAAAAAGTTATTACATCCAAAAATAATTTGCCTTAATCAAAAAGACAAAAAAGTAATACTAAAAAGTATATATTTCTAGTGTTTTTTTCTCATCTATTCAATTTGGTTTTCTAAGCACACCTCTCCTCATTTCTGTAAACATTTAATTAAGCAAGCTTTTGAAACATACAAAAATAGAATGATGAACTCTCATGAATACTTAATGCTAACCACCTGCCCAAGCCAGAGTCTACTATCCTCACTCCATCTTATTTCAAAATAAATGCCCAGTATCATAATTCATCTGCAAATATTTCAGTATGTACTGAAAGATCAAGTGCTTCTAAAAAACATAACCGCAATACTGTTATCACACTTAAAAAATAAATATTTAATACCAAATATCTAGTTAATAGTCAAATTTCCAATCATCAGTTAAACATATCTTCAAGGATTTCTTTGAATCAGGATCCAGGTTAGCACCACATACAGTGATTGGTTGATCTGTTTCTTAAATTTCTCAATCAATATTAGTGGTTCTCAATCAAGGTGATTTTGCCTCTCAGGGACAACGGACAATTTCTGAAGACATATTTGATTTTGTCACAACTACAGTGGTGTACTGGAATCTAATGAGTAGAGGCCAGGTAAGCTTCTACTTACAGGGCCTTACCTACAGGACGGCCCCCACTACAACAAAGAAGTATCTAATCAAAAATGTTACTAGTGCCATGGTTGAGAAACCCTGATTCCCTAGGTTTCACCTGGTTCTTTTTTATTTCTTACATTTAATTTATTGAAAACATTAAGCAGTTTGTCATAAAAATCTTCATGCAGGTGGATTTTGCTGACTACATCCCCAGGTATCATTTGAAAGATTTCACCACACTTTATTTCTTGTAAACTGGTAGTTAAATCTAGAGACTTGATCAGATTCAGGTTTTGTATTTGCTTTTGGGGTTTTTTTTTTTTTTTCTTTTTTAAGGCATGGGGTTGGCAAGACTACTTCTTGGATAGTGTTGTATTTTTCTATCAGGAGGCACATAATGCTTGGTTGTATTCTTTTTAGTTATCTGTCAGCCACTGAGCCTTGATGCCTAGATCCCAATAGCTTATCAGGGATTGCAAATGGTGGTATTTTAACTCCAACATTCCTTCTTCACTCATTAGCTGGAATATTATTCTAATAAGAACAAACTCATCTATTATTTGATTACCTAATAGCACGGTTTATTTAGAAAAGGCAGAATCAGTTGTTAAAGTGAGTTGGCTTCCTAGAATCCTCCAACAGTAACAAATTTTTGTTGTTGTAGTAGTAGTAGTAGTAGTCTTAGAAATTCATGGATTTAGATATAATTGATACATATCAATCTACTGAAGTTATTCTTGTTAATACTCAAGTTTCATATCCTTAGCCAGCCAGTGGTAGCATCTTCAAGTTGGAACCTGAAACATGACCCAATCTTAATGGTTTCTGATTAGTAGTTTGCTATCGATTCCAAGCTCAGTTTCAGGCCTAGAATCAGGCATTCCTCCAAGGAACTGGTTCTTTTAAGTAGGTTGCTGTCACCTTTTTGTTTTTTTAGCTCTGAAACATTTGTCTAATTTTAAAAATATTCTCAACCATTTTTCATTGGGTTTTTTCTCTCTCCTGAAATTCTTATTATTTGAATTTAGGCATGTTTTTCTCTCTTCTCTACATTATTTAACTTTAATATTTTCTACTTTTTAATTTCCTTCTTGTCTCCTGGGAAGTTCTACAACCAGCTCTCATAATTAATATGTAAATTCTTCTGTAGTTTGATTTTAATAAACCTACTACTCTTCTCTTTTAAATATTCTCTAGTAGTGTTTGAAAGAGAGTTAATGGCCTATGCTGGTTCTCCATCTTGTCCTGTTTATTATCTTTTTCAAAAGCATATATTTGTAAGTGTGCTTCATGTTTTAAAATGTAAAAATACGAGTCTTATTAAAAAAACTTCAGCTTTAATTTTCATTTATTTTCATTATAAAAAGTTAAAGGTAATATATAGAAGAAATAAAATCAACTAAAATAACTACATAATCACAGAGTAAAACATGTATTCTCTTCAAGATTTTATTTACATTTTTAAATTCTAGTTAGAAAAATAGATACTATATACAAAGAACTTTTATCTTGCATATTTGCTTAAACATTTATCCCAAGGGTCTTCATATATGGCTGTTCTTCAAAATAAAATGCTCAAACTAATTTTAATGTGCTTAGTGCAGTGCCTGGAACACATAAGTTCTGTATAACTGTTTATTATATCACAGAATGGTTTATCCCATTACTAAGTCAAAATTAAAATATAACCATTTTCTTCCTGTAGCACATTGTAGTGGTTTCTAATTCTGCAATTACCATCAATGATTCAATAAATAACTACATATGTTCAGCACCCCTCACTCTGAACTTCCAAATTACTTCCCTGGGAAAAATTTCTAGAAATGAGTCACAGGTCACAGGGTATGAATACTTTTCTAATAATTTCCATTAACTCAGTAATTATAAAGTGTCATTTGGATTTAAATGTGTATTCCTTTGAATATTAGCCAGATTACACACTTTTAAACATCTATTACCAATTTCCTTTTGTATAATAAAGGCATTACAGTTTAATAGGTAACTGCTATTAGTTCAGTGATGATAATTCATGTTTATCCTCATTATTAGTTACTTTATTATTATACAGGGACCATCTATGCTTTTAAAATGTGTTATTTTCACTCATAATAATAACTGGAGGCCTATAACATTTTCAGTTTGAATTAATGAATATTGTTAAATTATTTTAAATCATGATTCTAACTATACTGATGTAGTAATAATCTTTGACTTTCATATGTATCTTTTCCTTGCCTTGCCTAAATTTGCCCTTCTTTGTTAATATAAACTCAAGAGTCTTCACAATTTTTCCCTCCTTTTTGAATTTACTTTAAGTTTGTTGGCAAAGAGAATCATTCTGACTGTGATACTTTAGTAGCACAATTTCAGACTCCTGAAATGTCAGATACTGAAAGATGTTCCTTAGCTATATTTTTTAACTGCTGGTATAATGTTAAATATTCTTAAAATTTGGTGCTTTTCAAATTCTATATTCTACAATTTTCAAACTCAGACTACAAATATTTTATATATATATAAAATATTCCTGTTATACATACACACACACATACACACATACACACACACACACACACACACATACACACATATAAAACAGACCAATGTTGCAGAGGTGTATGTCTCTAAATGGGGGTGGGGGTGGAAGAAAGGAGATAAAGAGAAAGAAGGAGAAGATAGAAACTGACTCACCTTGAATCTCATTACAACTTCAGCCAGTAATATTGTTACATATAATAGTATATTATTTAGTACTTATTGAAGCAACTAGCTCTTAGTCCTGAGTCTATGTCTAAATAGTTAAGTAGTTTTCTTATAATCTCACTCATTTTATTTACTTTTTTCTCAGGTTACTGTTTTATTGATATATAAAAATTTTACATGGTACATGTCACATTTTAATACCTGTATGCAATGCATAATGATCAAATCAGGGTAACTGGGATGTAAGTGATTTTTGAAGAAGTCTTTTAACCTATTTCTCTATTGCATTATCATAGAAATGTGGAATTAGATTTAATCTCTATAATCCCCCAGCACTAAAATTCTAATGATTTGTTTGCAAACCTATATTTAAGATGTTTTTAAGTAAAGAACATTCCTTAAATTTCTGAATCTCAAAATACAGTGCTATGCAGAGAACAGATACTGTCAAATAACTGTTGGCTGGTTGACTCTAAACAGATTTAACAAATAACCTTTCTCTGTGTGGTGTAGTAATAGAATTTCATTTCTGAGAAAACAGCATTTTAATGTCTCATCAAATCCAATAAATCAGAGTTCTACCAAGAGTGAAACATAAATATATAAAAAAAGTACTCACCAATATATCCTGGCCAACATGCTGCTTTCCCTTTTCTTCTTGTGGTCCTAATATCAATTTCCCAGTAGAAAAAAAGGGTGTATCCAATGTCTTGTATACCTTCAACTCACCATGCTTAACAAAAAATTGATATGTATCTTGTGGCCTTACAAGATCTAGGAGTAAAACAGTAATACAAATATAAAACAACAGCAGTATTGGTTAATGATATAACACATACACATATATATAATAAAGAGTCATTTCTGGATATAAATCTGCCTTAGAGAGTTGTTTCAGAGCATTAACTCTGGAGCTAGAATGCCAGAGGTCAAATCCTGTCTCTGTCTTAAAAGCTGCATGACCTTAGGCAAGTTACTTAAGCTCTCTCTCACTGTGCCTCAATTTCCTTTTCGATAAAATTAAATAATAATAAGTTCATCTATTCGATGTTAATGAGCTGCTGTGAATATCAACGAATTAATATGTGTAAACTATTTAAAATATTGTCTGGCAAAAAGTATGCACTGTTAGCACCAGCTGAATAACAAGAATGGCAGTATTATAGGAACTGAGACAGAAAATAGAATTAGCTGAGATAAAAAAAAGAATTCTCTATTTTTAAAGTTTAACATAAACCACAAATGTATCATCACCATGCCAATAGATTTTTCTTCCTGCTTGACTAATAATTTTTATTAGGTAAAGTTTGTGAGAAAGCAGAGTTCTAATGGTTGTTCATAAATTACTACCTCACTTACAAAAATTTCCATTACTTAACAAACTTTTCCAGATCTATAATTAATAAATTATTCTGTCATCAATGTCTGATTCTGTTTCCCAGGATATTTGGGAATGTTAGTGATCCTACAGACTACATGATATAGAAATATATATATATATAGAGAGAGAAATATATAGATATAGAAATATATAGAAATATATATATAGAAATATATATAGAATATATATATATAGTAGATTCAAGAAACAAATAAGAAATGAACTTTTGACAACACTCACAATAACCTGGTAGAGTACAGCAATGCTTTCAGTTAAGACACTAAACAAAACTCCACACTTCTAAGCTCTGTTACCAAATAAATAATCTGCATATAGAGATACCTTTGCTAAGGTGTTAAGATATTAAATGAAATCTATTTTTATGGTCAAAATTTTAAGTAGGAGTACCATTATTACTACCTTTCTTTTTTTAGGAATTAACTAACTAGTTTTATTATTATTATTTTGAGACAGGGTCTGGCTCTGCACGCCCAGGCTGAAGTGCAGTGGCATGATCTCGGCTCACTGCAATCTCCACCTCCCAGACTCAAGCAATTCTCCTGTCCCAGCCTCCCAAGCAGCTGGGACTACAAGCACCCACCACCATGCCCAGCTACCATTACCGCGTTTCTGATTTGACCTACTTCTCCTCTGATATAGGACAAACAGCCCTTAGTACTCAATGGTACAGTCATAACAGTTGTTAAAATATTTAAATATTTCATATATATATAGAGAGAGAGGGGGAGGGGAGAGAGAGGGAGGGAGAGAGAGAGAGAGAGAGAGAGAGAGAGAGAGAGCGAGCGAGCAAGCCTGGTTGTTAAACAGTTGCGTAATCCATAAACTCCTATCCCACTATAGCCCATCCCTTGGGGATCTTACATGACCTGCTAGAGACTAAATATTTAATCCAATACAGCAGGAGGCTTCCAGGACTTTGCAGCACCAGCTTTAAGGTTAAACCTGGCATCTGTACAACTGATTGATGCCCTTGCTAGTCATCCTCACAAAGGATTCATATCCCAGGTAACATTACTGCCACCTGTAGGCCCAGAAGTTTGTCTGTGCCCTACCCACAATCCCTGCCTGGCTTCATGATAAGCGTATCCTTGAGTCTGCCAACTATCTATCTACAATTCCCCATAAACAGCCTCTGTTCCCATGTGTCCTCCTGGTCAAAGAAGGCCTAGACCCTGTTGGGGGAGACGACATTCCTGATTGTAGCACTACTTGTGCCCCAGAGGACAAGTCCGGGGTGTTAAGTGTCCCCTGGAGCTGTCTGATATCAATATTCCCCCACAGTTGTCTTCACATAGGTTGCTCGTTGGAATTAGACTCTTCTGGACTTTAGCACTGATAGAATTGGGGAGAGAAAGGGAAAGTAGACAGGCCAATCATCAAGCAAGCAATATTTTCTTACAAATTGTTTAATTAAGTATTTTCAGTATCATGCCTGATCTTACCCATGAGAATAATCTCTCTTGTTTCTGGGTCCTTTACCCTCGTTGGCTGCAAAGGATCTCCAAGAGGTATACCTAGATTTACCATTAAGTTAGTCTCTGCAAAAGAAATACCATTGAAATACAAACTACTTACTTAAAATTATTCTCAATCCCAAAAAGTTCAGTACAAAATATAGCTATAGAGAAGTTATAAAACTGTCAAACGCATAAAAGTCTCTTCCTATTTATAAATCACTCTGATAAAAATTCAAACTTAAAAACCCATAGTGATTTAATATAAAAGCAAACACCCTAAACTTCCTATTTTCTGTAAGCCTTAACATGTAAACTCTTGCATCATCAAGGTATTAAGTGATGTTTCGCATAATCTCTAAGTGAGATAGAGGTATATAAAACACTTTAGAAATGTCTATGTTAACCATAGCTTGGGCATAGGAATGGTGGGTTTCATTTGACTGGGAAATTTACTTATGAAGAAATTTATAATATGCTATTAATAATTTTTTAAGAATAAAATTAGCTTACTTTCCATTTGGAAGAAAGTAGACATTAAAAAATGAATTTTACCTATGGTATTATTTCTGAAGTTTTTGGAAGTAAATTTCATATTTTGCAAAGAGCTTCTTCTCAAAGTACTCCTATTTAAAATAAAATCTAAAAGTTACTTTCAGAAATAAGTTCATACTTCTTTCATCGTTATCAAGACAGATCCTTTTCTTATTAGATTTTTTGTTGACTTTTCCAGTATTTTCTTTTGCCTTCCTTTTAGACGATATTGTGTCTGGAGATAGTACTCCACTAATCACGAATCCTCCTGAAATTTAACAAAAAAAGTAAAATATACATGGGAAAGACAAAATCTTGAAACAAAACTCCTTAAATTTAATATGGCACATTTCCTTTCAAAGTACCAAAGAATATATGTCTGCAGCTAATAGTTAAAATAACACAAATACCAACCAATTTCATTATATCTCTACCACCTTAATCAGAGGCTGATAAAACAGGATTAGATGATGAAACATGATTAGATGGTCCTATTGCTCCCCTGAAATCAACAGTCATCAGTGGAGGCTTTTAAAAAAAAAAAAAAAGGAGGGGGGCTAGCAATGAACTATTTATAGAAATCCACATGAGTTTAGTCCTTTGACTAAGATATATCCATCAAAGAAAGAAATATGGCCAGGCACAGTGGCTCACACCTGTAATCTCAGCACTTTGAGATGCCAAAGCGGGAGGACTGCTTGAGCCCATAAGATCGAGACCAGCCTGGACAACATAGCAAGGCCTCATCTCTACAAAAATAAGAAAGAAAATAACTCTACGATTAACACTATACTTTCTTGCCCACCCTACACTACTTTGTAGAAAACTATGAGAAAATGGAAAATGGTTAATAGGAAAAATAATGAAAACTACTTTACCTTTACCAGTTACAATTTTCTCACGTTCTAATCTAACGCTTTATATTATGCAATTGGAAATCTTGTCAGATGATACAGGAATAACAACATTCAGCTACCAAAGAGAAAATATCAGCATCTCTACATTAATCAGACAAAAATGAATTTAAATCCTATTATCAAAATTTGGGGGGGTGATGATTAAGTAAGGTAATGTATATAAACATGTAGTGCAGTGTCTGGCACATAGTAAACAAATTTTTTTATTGACAGATATTATAACATAAATAAGTTTTACCTGATGGCCTTCCTTGATAATCTATTCGCTCTCCTCGCCAGTACTCCAAAGGTTTCAAACGTGTTCTCTTGGTCCTGCGAACATTTGGTGTGTTGGAGGGCAATACTATAAAAAGATGTCAGACAAAAGTGTATACATGGTTTTTAGTTGATGGTACTTAGCAGTGCAAAGACTGTCTTTTAGAACATGAATGCTTTATTTTTTAGAACATGAATATTTTTCTAGACAAAAGACTAGAAAAAACAAATATTTATGCTAACAATTAAAGAAATGCCAATGGAAAAACAGGCTACCAAATTGGCAAATACTTAAAAATCTAATAATACTCAGCATTGACAATGTTAAATGTACACTCATCTTATCTGAACAATGCAAAGTTCTGTATACTAAATTGAGTTTGTTGGCTTATCTTCAAATTCCCATGTTCTTACCTATTTTTTGTTTGCTAAAGCTATGCTGAAGCTAACGAGAAGTTGCCTACTGCTCCTAGGCATAATGCTCAATGTTCCCCTCTGTAAATACTGAAGCCCTGCTCAGGAACATTTTTATTTCCCTTTCCCTACTCCTGATTCATCATTTCACCCCAAGACAAGCATTAAGTATTGAGAGGTATAGCAGTCTCTCATCACATAGGCCCACAAAATACTGACAATATCTAAGTTCTTGAGTAAGGCAATGAGAGAAAGCTTCACTCCTATTGGTAATCTCTGAGTATGAGTGAAAGAGCACTCACAGCCTCAAATAAAGGGAGAAACATGGAAAGCCACCCAACATCACAGAAAGGTGGGAACTATCATGTATCTTGACTGGCAAATATCTCTTTGGGAACCATGGATTGTTAATCTTTACATGGGCCTCTCCATGGGTTCCACAGTTCTTAGCTTTGTCTACTTACTATCCTAGCTACTGCTTTGTTTAGGAGTCAACTGGATTAAAGTGGAAGGAGATGCTGTCAAGGAAACCATCTACCTGGTAGTTACAGTTTCTTTGACAAAATTCTCCACCCTAGCTTCATAGCTAAGGGAGGATCATGCCCCCTACTATGGGGCAAAAAGTGAGAGGGCAATAGGATTTATAAATGGACAATAGACTAACTCAAGTGGCTTGTGGTGACTTACTATGAAATTCATAAAAACTAAGTGCATAATTTTAATTTATCTGCCAATTAATCCACATAATCGTATTACTCCTGCTTAAGAAGAAATAAGTTATATTTAGAAACAGAAACTTAAGGTATTTTTCTCAATGAAAATATTAAAAAAGAAAAATATTCTTACCTAGTTTGTGATGGATTCTGTTCTTTGGTATCACTTTAGATTGTTTTGAGTCATCTACAAAATGCAAAAGATAATATCATAAGAAATTACTGCTAATTCCATGTTAAATTAAAATGTGTTTCCTGGTCAATTTCAGTATGAGTATTTTAAATAAAGTTTGACCTGATAATGTATTTTATTACTCCTTTTGCTTTTCATTGCTCAACTATAAAAACTAAGGAAAAGAACTATTTCTCTAGACTTTGCTACAATGAATACATTGCAAGTTTGTCCAATCCACCTTATTTTGTGGTTGTTCTGTTTTGTTTTGTTTTAGACCTTTAGCAGCCTGAAACCATGCTTTTTAGTTTCTGTCTCTGGCGACAAGTGGAAAAGAGGGATGAGGAAGGGGTTTTATTGGACCAACCAGAAACAGAAACTAAGAACTCATGACTGTATTCGCTCCCTTGGACACCCCTGGTTTTTATTCTAAAGAGTGTAACAGTTAAAACAAACAAACGAACAAAAAAAACAACAGATTTTCTATTGCTCATGGAAAGATGAAATAAGCCACTTGTGGATAAAAATGTAGGGCCTGATAATGGATAATTAATATGCTATTTATGAACTATCTGTAACTTTCTCTTTAAAGTTCTAAAATAGTGTAAGTGTACTGAATTTAGCAGTGTGCCAATAAGCTCAGGGGTTCTCAACTTTGGTAACTAGCACCTAAAGATGGCTGTCATCCCTTCTTTCCCTTTCTATGCACAAATGTTCTGTATCAAGAAGCAGAGTCTCATTCCCTTCTCCTTCAATCTCTGCTGGAGTTAGTGACTTGCTTAACTAATAGTATGCAACAGAAATGATGTTCTGGGGCTTAAAAGGCTAAGTCCTAATACAATCTACAGGTTCCATCTAGAAGTCTTGGGATCTCACTCTAGGGGAAGACAGCAACAATATGAAGATTAACACAAGACTGCCATGCTGTGAGGAAACCTCATGTGGCCACATGGAAAAGCCACATGGAGGAAAAGAGATGCTTGGCCAACCTCAATGTCCCAGTTCTTCCAGCTGGGTCCAAACATGTAAGTGAGGAAGTTACCTCGAATGTCCAACCCATTTGAACTTTCAGATGACTCCAGCCCCAGCAGCTTGCATTTAACTATATAAATTCATGAGTGTACTCAAGTGGCAATTACCCAACTAAGCCAAGTCAATTCATAGAACCATGAAAGATAAATCAATCACTGTATTAAGCCTTTAAGTTTTGGGGTGGTTGGTTACGCAGCAATATACAACTGGGACACAATGTCCATGAACCACCTAAAACTGCAAATACAATTTTGTATGAAATATATACCTTTTTTCCCTAAAAAGCGGGTCTGAGCTTTTATCATATTCTCAAATGAGTCCATGAAAGCAAACAAACAAAAAAAAATTGTTAAGAATGATTGAATTAGATATTTTATAAAATTGCTGGTTTGGAAGAAACTTCAGTGATCATAACATCTAATTTCTCTGTCAGAAACAGGCAAATCTCTAGACATCAGAAGTAGATTAGTAATTGGGTAGGCCCAGGGAAAGGAAATGAAAGTCGGCTACTAAAGGGTAAAGGGGTTTCTTTTTGGGGGTTATGAAAAGGTTCTAACATCGATTGTGTCAATGACTACATATCATTGATTTGTACACTCTAAGTGGATTAATTATATGGTATGTGAAGTCTAGCTCAATAAATCTGTGTACCCCCCACCTCACCCCCACCCCCACCCCCAAAAATTCAATTTCCTATGCAGTCTTCCCTAGAACAAGTAGAGGTCTCATCTCTGTTGGAAATTCTCCTGTGACACTGGGCCTCGGAGGCAGTGTCAGAGTGATATAAGGAACCAAAGAAACAAGTAAATATACTGAGGATAATGGGAGTCAGGTTTCTCACTATTTGAGAAGAACTTGTAATAAATACAGGCGGCCAGGCGCAGTGGCTCACACCCGTAATCCCAGCACTTTGGGAGGCTGAGGCAGGTAGATCAGGAGGTCAGGAGTTCGAGACCAGCCTTACCAACATGGTGAAACCCCATCTCTACTAAAAATACAAAAATTAGCCGGGCATGGTGGCACACGCCTGTAATCTCAGCTACTCAGGAGGCTGAGGAAGGAGAATCGCTTGAACCCAGAAGGCGGAGGTTGCAGTGAGCCGAGATCACACCATTGCACTCCAGTCTGGGCGACAGAGGGACACTCCATCTTAAAAAAAAAATTAAAAATAAATAAATAAAAATACAGGCATACCTCAGAGATATTGCCAGTTCAGTTCCAGACTACTGCAGTAAAACAGATACTGCAATAAAGAAGTCAAACAGTTTTTTAGTTTCCTGGTGAATATAAAAGTTATTTCTTTTGCTGTTTTGTTTTGGTTTTTTGAGACTAAGTCTCACGCTGTCACCCAGGCTGCACTGCAGTGGTGGGATCAAGACTCACTGTGGCCTCAACCTCCTGGCAGCAAATGATCCTCCCGCCTCAGCCCGCCGAGTAGCCGGAACCAGAGATGCACACCACCACCCTCAGCTAATTTTTGTATTTTTTGTAGAAACAGGTTTCTGGCATGCTGGCCAGGCTGGTCACAAACTCCTGGGCTCAAGTGACCTGCCTCGCCTCCCAAAGTGTTGGGATTACAGGCGTGAGCCACCATGCCAGGCCAAAAGTTATGTCTATACTATACTATAGTCTATTAAATGTGCAAGAGCATTATGTCTAAAAAAATCAGTGTACATATACCTTAATTTAAAAATATTTTATTGCTAAAAATGCTAAAGATCAGCCAGGCATAGTGGCTCATGCCTGTAATCCCAAGCCAAGACTTTGGGAGGCCCAGGAGGGTGGATCACTTGAGGCCAGGAGTTTGAGACAAGCCCGGCCAACATGGCGAAACCCCATCTCTACTAAAAATTAAAAAAATTAGCTGGGTGTGGTGGTGTACACCTTGTAATCCCAGCTACTCTTGGTGGCTGCGGCACGAGAATCGCTTGAACCCAGGAGGCAAAAGGTTTCAGTGAGCCGAGATCACACCACTGCACTCCAGCCTGGGTATTAGAGCAAGCCTCTGTCTCATTCTCAAAAAATAAAAATAATAAAATATAAAAATGCTTATCATCTGAGCTTTCAGTGAGTTTTAATCTTTTTGCTGATAGGGTATTTTGCCTTATTGTTGATGACTGCTGACTGATCAGGCTGGGGTGTCTGTGGCAGTTTCTTAAAATAAGTCAACAATGAAGTTTCCCTGGAGAATATAAAATGCTGTTGTATAGCATTTTACTCACAGCAGAACTTCTTTCAAAACCGCAATCAATCCTCTCAAACTCTGTCGCTGCTTTACCAACTAAGTTCATGGAATATCCTAAATCCTTTTTTGTCATTTCAAGGGTTCACAACATATTCACCAGGAGTAGATTCCAACTCAAGAAATCAGTTCCTTCGTTCTTCCATAAGAAGCAACTCCTCATCTGTTCAAATTTTGTCATGAAATTGCAGCAATTCAGTTTCATCTCCAGACTCCACTTCTAATTCTAGTTCCCTGGCTATTTCCACCACATCCAGTTACTTCCTCCATTGAAGTCTTGAACCCTTCAAAATCACCCATAAGGGTTGGAATCAACTTCTTCCAAGCTCCTGTTAATATTGATATTTTGACCTCCTCCCATGAAACACAAATAGTTTTAATGGCATCTAGAATGGTGAATCCTTTCCAGAAGGTTTATTTACTTTGTCCAGTCCCATCAGAGGAATCACTACTCGTGGCAGCTACTGCCTTACAAAATTTATTTCTTAAATAATAAGACTTAAAAGTCCAAATTATTCCTTGATCCATGCATGAGCTGCAGAATGAATGCTCTCTTAGTAGGCATGAAAGCAACATTAATCTCCTCATCTTTGTCCATTAGAGCTGCTGGGTGGCCTGGTGCATTGCCATGGATGTGCTGTCACCCAGGCTTTGTTGTTCTACTAATAGAGCAAAGTAGATTTAGCATAATTCTTAAGGACTCTAGGATTTCTGGAATCGTAAATGAGCACTAGCTTCAACTTAAAGTCACCAGCTGTATTAGCCCTTAACAAGAGAGTCACAGCCTGACCTTGGAAGCTTTGAAGTCATGCATTGACTTCTCCTCAGCTATGAACGTCCTAGATGACATCTTCTTTCAATAGAAGGCTATTTTGTCTACAGGGAAAATCTGTTGTTTAGTAAAGACACCTTCAATTATCTCAGCTAGATTTTCTGGATAACTTGCTGCAACTTCTACATCAGACCTTGCTGCTTCACCTTGCTCTTTTATGTTATGGAAACAGCTTCTTTCCTTAAACCTCATGAACCAGCCTCTGCTAGCTTCAAACTTTTCTTCTGCTGCTTCCTCACCTCTCAGCCTCCACAGAATTAAAGAGAGTTAGGGCCTTCCTCTGGATTAGGCTTTGGCTTAAAGGAATGCTGTGGCTTGTTTAATCCTCTGTCCAGACCACTGAAACCTCTATATCAGCAGTAAGGCAGTTTCCCTTTCTTATCATTCATGTGTTCACTGTAGTAGCACTTTTCTTTTCCTTCAAGAACTTTTCCTTTGCATTCACAAATTGGCTGTTTGGTGCCCGAGGCCTAGCTTCTGGACTATCTCGGTTTCTGACATGCCTTCCTCACTAAGCTTAATCATTTCTAGCTTTTGATTTAAAGTGAAAAATGTGTGACTCTTTCTTTTACTTGAACACTTAGAAGCCATCGTAGGGTTATTATTGGCCTAATTTCAATATTGTGTCTCAGGAAATAGGGAAGCCTGAAGAGAGGGAGAAAGATGGGGAACTGGCCAGTCGGCAGAGCAGTCAGAGCACACGAATTTTCACTTTCTTAAGTAGCTGTGGTTTGCGGTGCCCCAAAACAATTACAATAGTAATGTCAAAGATCACCTGATCACAAATCACCATAAAAGACATTGTAATGAAAAAGTTTGATATACTGTGAAAATTACCAAAATGTGACACAGAGACACAAGGTGAGCACATGCTATTGAAAAAAAAAAATGGTGCCAATAAGGCTTACTCAACAAAGGGTTGCCACAAACCTTCAATTTGTGAAAAATGCAGTATCTCCAAAATGCAGTGACACAAAGCACAATAAAACAAGGTATGCCTGTATAAATATAAATATAGAAATAGATATAGATGCCTGTATTGTATATGGTGTGTACATATGTGTATGTGTGTGTGTATATATATCTATTTCCGATCTCTGTACACTGAGAAAGACTAGAAGCAATGGTATCCCAAACAAGGATCACGTCAAGTGCCCAAATCTTGGTTTCTAAATGCCATCTTCCACTAAAAAGAACCAGGTTTCCTGGAGCAGTAATTGATCCCAGAGCTGGGGCAGGAAAAAGACTGGAACATCTTATGCCAAAAAACAAAGACAGTATTCACAGAATCATGACAAAAGCACACAGAGACCAGCTGAAAGAAAATCCAGTGACCAAATCTATCACAATTCGAGTATCATAATAAATGGTCAAGATTTTACAACCCCATGGCATAAAATAGTAGTAGTCCATACTGATATAAATAAAAAGAATCATGAATAAAATAATTGGCATGGGGGAGAAAAACTGGCAACTAATTAATGCGGAAGGAATTAAAGAAACAGAAAATAGAAAATAATGTGGTACCATCATTAGTGGCTGATAATTCAAGTGGGAGTCTTGAATGTATGTTAAGGTTGGTGAATGGAGGTTTGACAACAAACAGGCTATTAAGAGTATCAGAATATCACTCCACAATAATATTTATCAATTATAAGAGAAAAGCAGTGTCTTTACAGTAGAGAAACCTGGCAGACAATAACATGAACAGGTAATCAGGATTGATATCATGTCAGCAGGGCATGGTGGCTCACACCTGTAATCCCAGCGCTTTGGGAGACTGAGGTGGGCAGATCACTTGAGGTCCAGAGTTTGAGACCAGCCTGGCCAACAAGGTGAAAGCCTGTCTCTACTAAAAATACAAAAATTAGCCCGGCATGGTAGCATGTGCCTGTAATCACAGCTACTCAGGAGGCTGAGGCATGAGAATTGCTTGAACCTGGGAGGTGGAGGTTACAATGAGCTGAGATCACACAACTGCACTCCAGCCTGGGTGAGAGAGCAAGACTCCATCTCAAACAAACAAACAAAAAACAAAAGCATCATGTAGATGGGTGAACGTTGTGTGCCTCCTGTGTGATGCACAAATTACATCCCCTAACTCCTAACCCTATAGCATCATTTCTGTAGTATTCCTGTCAATATGAATGGCACACATTTGATCATGAGTTAAGTTAGGAAAAAAACTAAGAAACTGTTCCATGTTGAAGGAAACTAAGGGACATGGCAGCTAAATGCAGTCGACGATCCAGGACTGGATCTTGAACCAGGAGGAAGAAGAAACTCTGAGATCCAGGACTGGATCCTGAGCTAGAAGGGAAAAGGAACTGCTAGTGAAATCTGAATGGAGTCTGTGAATGAACCTGTGTTGTATTAATGCTGATTTCCTTATTTGTATGGTTCGAGGGTAGTTATAGCCTTGTCTTGCTGAAATACATTATGGGGCATTTAAGGGAAATAATATATCATGTCTACAATTCCCTCTCAAATAGTTCAGAAAAAAGATGAATGATAATAGACATGTATTTATTAGAGGAGGCAGGGAGGGAGATGGAAAAATGTTGTAAAATGTGGACAATTGTGAAATCTCGATGAAGGGGATATGGGATCTCTGTATAAGACTGAAATTATTTCAAAATAAATTATTTTTTTAAGTGACTAACACAAGGGACAACTCCTAAATTTCAAAGATTAAAGGATCCTAGTAGGTATGGAGATGGAAGAAAACAGGTTATCTACAAAGGAAAGAAGAAATAAGGCTGCCTTCAAATTTCTATTCATAAGCATTAACTCTCATGAAGCAAAACAGCAATACGGTGATAGTTTAAAGAAAAAAAGATCATGACTCAAGATTATGTTCTCTATTTAGCTGGTGGTTCATTGTGTTTAAAAAGCAAAAAAAATCCTGAGTCCTTGCTAGAATATGTGAGAATGTCTATCAACTTTACAAAGAAGTAACAAGTATATCTGTTGACAATAAGTGTATATATATTAAACAATTTATTAAAGGAAAAAGTACTGACACAGCGAGTCAAAAACAATTCAATCATATGCTATTTCTTAGCCACTTTTAATTCTCTAATAAAAGTTAAATAAAAAGATAAATAAAGAAACAACAACCAACCAAAAGAAAGCAGAAGTCACAATACTAGTATTAGACAAAACAAACTACAAAGTAAAAAGCATTTAACACAATGAAGCAGATAAATTTGACCAAAGCAGGTACACTCCATATGAAGGCTTATGTGATCAGTAACAGCACTGAAATGTACATAACAAAGACTACAGAAAATACAAGGGCAAAGACAGTTGCAGTGGGAACACTTTACTTCAACTCTAGCAGTCCTTAATAGATCTCAAATAAAAAGAATACATAGGTTGAGAACATCAAGCTTAGTATGTCCAAATCTAACATCCTGTTCTTTTCCTCAAAATCTGCTTCTTCCCCAGTAGTCCCCAGATCAGGTAGTAATATTGCCATTCTTCCAGGAGCTCGGGCCAAAAACCTTCAAGTTCTCTCTAACACCTCTCTTTTTCTTATACACCACGTATCGTCCATCAGAAAATCCTGTTGACTTTACTCTCAAAAACACCTAAAAATCCTCCTCCTGCTTTCCACTTTCTACTGCTACCACATTGGTCTAAGCCAACACCTCTCACTAGGATTATTTCAACATCTCTCCAGCTAGTCTCCTTGCTTCCAACCTTCCTCCATCCCTTCAACCCCATCAGTCAACTCCTAACACAGGAGCTGCAGTGATTCTGTTAATACAGGTCAAGTCATGTCTCTCTTCTGCTCAAAACCCTCTAATGGCTTCCCATCGCTCTTAGTAAAATTTTGCCTTTAACATCCTATGTGATCTTTCATTCTGTTGCCTCTGTGACATCATTTTTCCTACTACTCGTTCGCTCTCTTCCTCTGCTCTAACCCTCTGGCCTTCTTGGTGTTCCTCGATCAAGACAGACTCTCGACCACATAACAACTTTTGCCCTTCATCTTCCCTCTACCTGGTACACTATTTACCCAGACAGCTGCATGGTTTGCTGTCTCATCTCTTCAAATCTTTGCTCAAATGATCACTTCCTTAGTGAGGACTTCTCTGCCCACCTACCTAAAAATGTAAACTTCATTTCCCACCCTAAAAGCCATGCTTTATTTCTGTACTCTCAACACCCAACAAATCATAAATTTTGTTATCTTTTTATATTGTCTGCCATCCTGCCCCTTCCAGAAATTAAGCTGGAGGGCAGAAATTTTTGTCAGTTTTGTTCACTGACACACCCCTACCCTTAAAATAATAAGTAAATATTCCATAATTTTTCACCTTTAAGAATTCCATAAATATTAAAAGTATATTCAAAAAATATATCCACTTATGTTATCAACAAAATAACTGGATATATATCTTTAAATCCATATCTGTATACAAATTATTCCCTTTTTCAAGCACCAATGGAAAAATTATAAAAACTAAGCATACACTAGACACTAGAACACAAAAAAAACTTACTGAATTCAAACAATAAATAAAATAGACCAAGTTTTCTAGAACAATAAAATGAAACCAGAAAATACTAAAAGAACAAAATAAAACACAACTTCTTAGAATAACAGCAAAAATTGGCTATTTAACATACACCTGATATTAAACTAAGCAAAGAATATGTATTCATCTTTATATCAGCTTATGGGATTGGAGCTGATATCATTTTACAGATAAGGAAACTGAAGTTTAAGAACACTGAAATTTCTTACTCAAGATAATATAGTGATGCTTCCCGATCAGTGGTGAATGGGGCAAAAAAAAAAAAAAAAAGAACGTAGCTAGTAAGTAGTAGAGCTAGAACCAATCCCAGGTCCATGACCCTGGAGACCAAGCTCTTAACTAATGTACTCTTAAATAACTGCTGGGTCAAAGAAAAATCACTACAATTTAGAGTATACTACAATAACACTACATAGCAAAATCTATCAAATTAAGCCAAAACTATACTGAAGGAAATTGAATGCTGCTTCTTTACCAAAGAAAAAGCAGAAAAACACAGAAAGCATTCAAGTTAAAAGAGAAAATACAATAAATCTAATGACGGGGGAAAAATTAAAAAGTTAAAAGAATAGTGATTATTAGAAAAAAAGTATAACAGATTACAATCAAGCACGCATTTTTAGGAGCATGAAAAAAATTATAAAATTCTCTATTAAGAGGCATTTTTAAACTTCAGTATGAAAATTTTCAAGTACTGAAGGCCGGGAGTGGTGGCTCACGCCTGTAATCCCAGCACTTTGAGAGGCTGAGGCAGGTGGATCACAAGGTCAGGAGTTTAAGACCAGCCTGGCCAAGATGGTGAAACCCCATCTCTACTAAAAAGACAAAAAAATTAGCCAGGCGTGGTGGCAGGTGCCTGTAATCCCAGCTACTCAGGAGTCTGAGTCAGGAGAATTGCCTGAACCCAGGAGGTGGAGGATGCAGTGAGCTGAGATTGCACCACTGCACTCCAGCCTGGGAGACAGAGCGAGACTCCGTCTCAAACAAAAAAAAAGGAAATTTTCAAGTATTGAAAATAGAGAAAATAGTATAATGAACCCAATACAACCATCAACCAGCTTCAGTAATCATCAACAGATCACTAATCTGCTTCATGTATACTCTTATTAGCTTAACAATTTTAAATACTGGAGTAGACACCTTAAGTGCCAATATTTCATTATGTTCTACTTAAAAAACTGTCACTCATTTTCTTTCTGTCTCACTTAACAGGGTCTTATTAATCTCTAACTAAGGGTCTTAAGAGGTAGGTACTCAATATACATTCGCCATCAGTGACAATGTAAACAAAACATAGCACTCCTTACTCCATATTCATAATGCCATAAAAATCAAGACAGAAAAAAAACAATAGTTTACCTGAACTTCCATGAACTTCCTCATCATCCACATCATTCTTTCCAGATATTAAATAATTATTATTGAGCCTGGAAGGTCCACTTAAGAAAAAAAGGAAACCACAAAATTAATGCTTTTATAATACATATATCTAATGTATTTGCCTTAATGATCATTTGTCTCCTAAAACTGCCTTTCTTATAAAACCAATAGTGATGTTACAAGTCATCAAAAATATATAGTCATCCCTCAGTATTTGTGGGGGATTGGTTCCAGGATCCACTGTGGATACCAAAATCCAAGGATGCTCAAGTCCCTTATATACAATGGTGCAGTATTTGCATGTGACTTTCACATATCCTCCTGTATACTTTAAATCATATCTAGGTTACTGATAATACCTAATACAATGTAAATGCTATGTAAATAGTTGTTATACTGTATTTTTATTTGTATTATTTTAAATGTCATATTGTTACTTTTTATTGTTTTATATTTTATTTTCTGAATATTTTCAATCCATGGGGGTTGAATCAGTGGATGCAGAACCCACAGATATGGAGGGCTGACTGTACTTGCTGCATTAAACAAAGACTACAATTTCATCCCATAACTGACAGCTGAGCAACATAAGTACTGAATTTATGACTTATAGATCAGAGTAACAGACTTAGTAAATTCAAATGATAACATCCTGTGGTGAAAATCAAATTATAAAAAAAGAAAGAAATCATCATATTTTAATTAAAAAAATATATAGCCAAAAACCAATGGAATTTAAAATGTGGTCCAGAAATTGTCAGAGATGATTCAGCCTCTCCTAGTCCTAGATCTCTTTCTACCTATTATGAACCCAGGATAAGCCTAGTCATAACCTCACAAATAGTAAAAAAATCTTAGCCATCCCTTAAAAGTCTGAGAATTTGCTAAAATTTACCCTTTATTCATTTTTTAAAAGGTTATATGACATCAGATATAATTAAGAGTAGGTAATTCAATTTGATCACTAAATGTGGTCATTTTAACATTATATGTCCAAATTCTTTAATACACCACCTTTCAATAGGTGGAGCCTAATTCCACCTCTCCCTGAATGTAGTGTGGACTCAATAAGTTGTTTCTAATGAACAGAATAAAGTAGAAATGACGGTGTACAATGTCAAAGACTAAGTCATTAAAAGACACTGTGATATCCATCATAGTCACACCTTCTCTTGGAGCATTTGCTTTGTGGGAAGCCAGTTGCCATATTCAGCAGCTGAGAGGGCCACACAGTTAAGAAACTAAGGTCTACTGGAAACAGCCAGAACGGAACTGGGGTCTCCAGCCAACAGCGATGTGAGACATTTTATAGGTGGATTCTCCAGTTCCAGACAAGACTTTAAAGGGCTAAAACCAGAAAGATATCTTGACTGCTACCTCCTGAGAATATCCGAGCCAAAACTAGCTAGCTAAGCCTCCCAGATTGCTGACCCATAGAAACTATGAAACAATAAGTGTTTTTAAGCCTTTAACAAAATTAAAATAAAGTTCTTGGGTAATCTGTTATACGGCAATGGGTAACTAATATATACAACTATTATCCTTACAATACACGCATACCTTTCCTCTAAAACTGAAGTCTTATGCTCTCCAGAATCCAAGTTTGACTCTGTTGGTATATTACATGTATATCCACTGGTCTGAGGCTTTAGGGGAACATTCTGTGCAGTCATAATATTATCTTCATTCTTTGAGCTTCTTGTAGATCTATAAAAATGATAAATGTATGAGTGTTTATACTTCTTCAAAATAAAATTTTCTTCCAGAAACGATACACAGGTGGGTACAAAGACAATATAATATTGGCTATAACGAATATCAGATCACCCTGTTCAGGTTCTGAGACTTGCAACTAGCTAAGGAAGGAAACTGGTTTCTAGGACCTACCAAGAGTTCCAATTTGAAAAATTCTGATGAGACAAATGGAGAAGACACCTGCCAAGGAAGGTGGTGAAAGGGACATAAGGAGACCTTATCTATAAGCAGCTTGATATATATTACAGTTAATCTATCATGGTTTACTGGAGAATCCATAAACAACTAAAACTGGCTTCTTTGATATCCCTAGTCAGCCTACTGAGGGGCAATAGGGTCCTCAGAGGGACTGAGCTCATCTCTTTGGTAGTTAGTTTACTCCAAATATATGCAAACAAGATACACTCTTCCTAGTGACTGTATAATTCTTCAGGTTCTAGTATCCTCCTGGGTCCTACCATTAAAGTCAAAAGAAATAAAAGTGATTACAAGAGAATACTAGGAACAACTGTATGCCAACAAATTAAATAACCTAGATGAAATGGACAAACTCCTAGAAAGACACAAATTATCAAAATTGATTCAAGAGGAAACAGTCTCAAAATACCATGAATCAGTAATCAAAAACAAACTACCCATATAGAAAAGCTCAGGCACAGGTGGCTTCACTGCTTTTACCAAACATTCAAAGAAGAATTACGACAAATTATTCACAAACCGTTTCAAAAAATAGAGAGATAATACTTCCCAACTCATTGTATAAAGCCAGTATTACCCTGATACCAAAACTAAACAAAGACAACAGAAGCAAAGCAAGCTACCGATCAGAACCCCTCAACAAAATACTAGCAAATTCCAGCAACACAATAAAATAAAAGAGAGAGAAAAGCAGAGAATGGCCTGAAAAAGTGAAACAGAATGGGTATGGGATTTCTTTATGCACTATAACGATATACGCTAATATATTTTAGGACACACTGTCATTTATTTCAGTATATCCTCAGCACCTTACTGCTTCCAACACAAAGTATGTATTACCTCAATAGGTTGTTGGAACTAATAAGAATTCATTAAAAGCATCTAGCAAATATTTGGCACATAGTATGAACTCAAAAAATGTTAACTATTATCATCCTAAGAAGAAAAGTATTAAGCTATATTCCTAACTATTGAAATCACATTAATCTCACTTAAAAGGAAACAATTTGAACTATACACTTAAAAAAGATTAAGACAGTAAATTTTATGTTATGTGTTTTTTGTCTGTTTGTTTTTTGAATCTCTACTTTGGGAGCCCAAGGCAGGAGAATCACTTCACACCAGGCGTTCAAGACAAGCCTAGGCAACAAAGCAAGACCTCATTTCTCCAACAAATTAAAAAATTAGCCAGGTGTGGTGGTCCACACCTGTAGTCCTAGCTACTCAGGAAGCTAAGGCAGGAGGATTATCTGACCCAGAAGTTTGAGGTTACAGTGGGCTATGATCATGCCACTGCACTCCAGCCTGGGAAACAGAGGAAGACTCTGTCTCTTAAAAAAAAAAAAAAAAAAAAGTTTAACTCTTGGACGACAATAATATCTTATTAAATGTAACAGTCATAATTCCAGATGCTATGTACTATTCCCTATTTTAATATGAGGAAACAAGTGCAGAGTACTACTTTGCCTGTGTGTCACCCAGCTAATGGTAGAGACTGGATATAATACCAGGTATGTCAGAGTGCAGAGCTCTTCATGCTAATTACTGCCTGTCCATAAATGACTAAATAGCACAAATTATTAAATGCTGAACAACAAAAGTAACTATATTGTACACATAACAGACATTACCTAGAACAATCAAGATTTTTCTTCTTAGCCAAGTCTGCCTCATCACTTTCCAATGGCTCACTCAGCGAACATCTGGAAATTTCATCATGACCAACGATACCTCCAGAACCTTCAGCATTTAAAAACTTCTGTACTCTTTGGTTGCCTTTAGTTGCTGTCTTCTGCCTTTTAAGTGGAATAGTTTTTTTCCTAATATTCTTAGATGACTGATTTGTTTTCTTAGTAGATTTTTGGCTACTATTGTGATACATTGGTAATTCATTTCTTACTGAAGAATTGCTATAAACAGGACCTGAAGGATTCAATGATAACCTAAAGTTAGTAAGTTTGTCCAGATGATTTGGCTCACTGAAATACCAACAGCATTTATATTTGCATATAAACATATACACATACACACACACACACACACACACACACACACACACATATCTCAGGCTAAATTTATTTCCAAATTAAATTCTTTAAACCATGTAGCTCTTCAGTTTATAGACATATGAAACAGGCCCTTCAAATCTGTCACAGGCTTCAAGAAACACTCTCTGGCTCTGCCCACTGCCCTTCTGGCCATCCTTAATATCTGATATTCCCCAAGGTGACAGCTTCAGCTTTTCACTCCATATACTTTCATTGACGGACTTATCTACCCAGAGCTTTAATTACTATCTATATGCTGACACCTATAATATCCATCTACTGCTCTCCCCTAAATCTGCCTCTCTTGCTTTATTTCCTATCTTGATGAAAAATACAACTACCTATTCTATCCAGATATCTAAATCAGAAATTTGAGTCATGCAAGACTACTACTCCTATCCACAATCACGCCCTAAATCCCATCAATTCTACTTTATTAATGCCTTTCAAATCTTTCAAGCTCTCCCTCCTGTCATTAGTAGAAGTCCTCATTATTTCATATCTGGATTATTAAAACAGTCTCTTTACTAATCTCCCCCTCCCTAGCCTTGTTTTTCTTCAATCCATTCCCTACACTGCTGCAAGAATCACCTTTGGCAAACAAAAACTGGATCATTACAACTCTGCTTAATTAAAGTATTTTAGTTATTATCTATAGCTTCAGGATGAAGTCCAAATACTTCAACATCAATTCATATCTACATCTAGATTTGCTTATTTCATAAACCACAATTCCCAAAACCCCCCTCCAAACAAACAAACCAAAAAAAGCCATCAGTAATGAACAATCTACAGTTTCTCTAAAGCACTGGTTGTCCAAAGGCAGTCTCTAGACCAGCAAGATCAGCATTATCTGGGAATTTGAAATGTAAATTATCATGCCTCACCTCAGACCCCAGTGAATCAAAGACTTTGCAGAGCAGGGCCCAGTAACCTGTGCCTTAATAGGCCCCCCAGACAATTCTAAAGCACACTAAATTAAAGAAAGAAAAGATCAAGCTCTCTGCTCCAGATCTCTGCACAAGCTACTTCTACTTAAAACATTCCATAACTTCCTCCTTACTCCACTCAATCACTTAGCTAACTCCTAGTTCATCCTTCAGGAAGCTTTCCCTAATTTCCAAGTCTTAGGTAGCTTGCTATCACACATACGACTGTTTACTTATCTCTACTTCTCTCCTCCAGCAGACTAACAACTCCTTGACCTCAAGTAATTGATTGGTATTTTATCTATGTATATTCCCAATGCCTAATGACAGGGGCAGGACTATGGTGAAGCAAGAGTAGCCTCAGCTGGAAAATTCAAGAAGGTACTCATTTTCAGGTCTGTGCAAGTACAGAGCCCGAACTGATACAATCCTGTGACTGACTGCCTTAAATTTTTCACCCTAGTGTCTCATTGTCTTACCCTAGTCCTGGTCCTACTTTACCTCATTCCTGACCCATGGCAAGTACTCCATATACATTTCTTCATATATATGGAAGGGCAACAGTGTCACACGTACGACGGGCAGGCTGGGGGCAGGTCAAGTTGTTCTTCTTAACTTCAGACTTCAGTTTCTTCTTCCATCAGATGAGAGTTTAGACTATATGATATATAAAGATTCCTCCACTTTTTCGACTCCCAGCTTGATCAAAAATCCAACATCTATTTCAGGACTCTTAAGTAAGTGTTTTTTGATAGTTTCAGAGATCTAGCACATTTATCCAAGTTCTGTAAGAATTTATTTACCCATCTGTTTATGTACTCATCTGCCACATAGTACTTTGCATTTCAGGCAACCTGGGGCAGAAAAGTGAGTTCCCCAAAGCAGTAACAGTACTATTTAACACTTCAATACTAACATATGCCACCTACTATGCTAATTGCATTTAAGCCTTATAAAAACTCAATGAGGTAATCATGTTACAGAATGAGAAACTAAACAAAGCAATCTACTCAAAGTGGAAGAGTGATACTTTGAACTCAGATCTCACTCCAAAATCCAAAGGCTGCAACAAAATAAATACTTGCTGCTATCCATCAAGAATCTCAATGATTTAATAATTCATAGCAATAAGGCCTCACATATACAATGCCATAGTTGTACTAATCATTCACTTATTAATCTAAATGCCCCAAAGTCAATAGTATTTGTGTATGTGAATGCTACCTTATGATCCACCAATCTTTTCAGGATCACTTTCTTTAAAAAGGGACAATTCTCCCAAAACAATAAATGTTTCATATTGTGCAGAAAAAAGTTAGCAAAGCAGGTCTGAGTATACTACCCTTAAAAGGGCCTGCTTTCAAAGTTAGCCCTGTAAACTTAAATTTCAGGATTGTTCCCGTCATTTCCTAATTGGCAAACGTGGTGTTGTGGGCCTAAACTGCTTATGCAAAAAATATGGTTTAGGCAAATATTGCCTTCCTTCAGGGAGTCTGGAATTGTAGTACTTGCTAGATAGAGAGTACCTATGTGACCACCCCCAGGAAAGATCTTGGGCACTAAGTCTCTAGTGAGCTTCCCTGATAGACATTTTGCCGATTTGTCACAACTCATTGCTAGAGGAATTAAGCAGCTCCTGTGGGAATCCACTGGGAAAGGACTCTTTAAGCTTCTGCTGATTTCCTCCAGACTTAAGCCATGCACTTTTTTTCTACTGAATTTGCACTGCATCCTTTCACTGTAATGAATCACAGCCATGAGTACAACTATATGCCCAGTCCTCCTAGCAAATTACCAAATCTAAGGGTAGTCTTGGGAACCACCAACACAAGTAATTTACTTTTTTATGTGTAATAAACTATAATCTTTTAGATTATAAACTCCTTGGTGGCAGAACCTCATATTATCAATCTTTGTATCCCTCACAGCCAGGACATTAAAATAGCTGGATTATTTATATTGCCTTTCCCAACTAGAATGCAAGCTCCATGAGAGCAGGGATTTCTGGTTTGGGGTTTTGTTTTCCCACAGCTATTATCACTATTCCTAAAATACTGTATATATTAACGCTTCAAGGAATATCTTTACAATTGATTTAATATTCCTTTTGATGACCCAATTTAACTTGGTCCTCATGATATTCTCTATATAGAAATATAAAATCAAACATAATGCCCCTTACAGAATGATTTTGTCTATGAACAAACACAATTTAAATAAAAATACTTACTCTCCTCTGATTTTACCACCCACCAATCAGATGGACGCCTGGAAATTCTTCGACTTTTTGTGACAGTTGAAGTCACTTCTTCAGGTACAAGTTTGTTCTTGGACTCACTGGAAAAGCGCTTCTTTTTAGATTCTTCCTTATCTTTTCTAGTGCTACTTTTCTTGCTTCCTAAAATAAAGAAAACCATAAAACCAATTCACAATCTACTAAAAGAGTTTTCAGAAAACCACAAGATTATAAAAAAACCGTCAATTATAGGAACTTCTTAAATTTATCCTGTGGCCTTTTCATCTCCATTTTTAAGTCACATGTTCTCTTTCTGTCAATTATATGTGCTGCTGAAGCACTAACTTCCTATTAAATGCAAATTTTCACACTGCTTGATAACTCTTATATACTCCTCAGCCAAAAAAATAAGTATCTTCTGAAACTGAAAAAAAATATACAGTTCCTTCCTACAACGTCCTAAGTAAAAGTAGGCAATTACTGCTTTCCTGTTTTGAAATAATGATTTTTTTCAACCTAAGAAGAGGAGATTTAAAGTGTGATTAAATTATAAACTCTGAAATAGAGGCATTATCTTGGATCATCCAGGTTGACCCAATCTAATTATGTTTCTTTTAAAAGCTGTGGTCAGAGAGATGAGATGATGGAAGAAGAGGCAAGATAAATTCACAACATGAGAAGGCTGGTATTGCTAGTTTTGCAGATGGTGGAGGAGGACCATGAGTCAAGGAATATAGGTAGTTTCAAGAGGGTGGAAAAGGCAAAGAAACAGACTTTCTCCCAGAGCCACTAGAAAGAAAGAAAACCTCACCAATACCTTGATTTTATCCCAGTGAGACATCTGACCCACAGAACTGTAAGATAATCGATGTTTGTTGTTTTAAGCCAATAAGTGTGTAGTAACTTGTCATATGACAGCAATAGAAAATTAATACAACTGATATGGTAATTAATGAGAGCATTATATTCACTAACCAATCTAGATACAGAATATATATAAAAATTAGTGTGTAGAATATAGCAGGTACTCAGAAAATGTTTAATATTTACAATTATAGAGCGCATCTTTCAAGTATACTTCCTTCATATGCCTTTTCCTAAGAAATTATGGATAAATCAAAATTTTGTACCCTTCCTTTTAATCCTATGCATGTATGTATATTATCTATTGTTCTACAGAACCCACCAGAATGATCTTGTTAACAGTAGAAATAATGGGTTAGTAATTTTTGTGATTACAGTGCCTAATGCAGTGTATGGCATTCAACAACTGTTAGACACATGAGTGAATGACGGAAGAGAATGGACTTTTATCTCTATAAAAAATAGTCCCACGGTACCCTGGGATTTTTTTTAACATTTTTATTTTCTAAATAATTTATCATTCTGTCTTATTCATCTTCCAATACTAACTTGTTTACTAGCCTTTTCTTTTCACTTTGCCCTCTATATATACTGCCATCTCACAAGATAAACAAAAACTACATGAGTTAGAATTAAATTATATATAAAATAAAAAGATTCTAGAAAAGAACCTATAGGCTTTTCAGGCTCTTTGTTCATTTAGGTTTACTTTGCCTACTTGCCAAGGCTAAGTTAGGATATTAAAAAACATAAAATGGGTAGAATAATGCTCATGGTTATATTTAATATAAACACTTACCCACAGGTGGCATCTGTTTTTTGGAAACACAATCATTTCCCATCTCTTCACGCTCTTCCATATTTCTGTCTGAATTTCTTTGAAATTCGTCTTGGGTAATACGTGATGTATGTATGTTTTCATCTTTAGACTGTCCCACATCAAGCTGTTCTTCAGCTGGTTTAGCCATGAATTTTCTTCTCTGTTTTTGTTTTATAGTCCTTTTGCTTCTAGATGGTTTTTCTGCATTCTTGGAATACATTTCATATTTTGTAGATCTATAATTATTTACTGTTTCACCTATCAAAGCATAACTTGTATCCAGTACTGTTTTATCAGAGGGCTGAGATGTCTCTACTGGGTGAGGTTTATGGGAATGTTTGTCATTTGCCAAAGTCTTAGGTAATATATTATGATGCTTTTCTCTTGACTTTCTACCTTGAAGGAGTGCAGTGCTCTCAGCCGGGGATATTGTGCGTTGTTTCAGAGACCCTGCCTTTCTTGGTATTGTAATCCAAGATCTACTGGCAAAACTTTGATCCAACTCATCAATTATAAATTCATCCTCTATCAACTTCGTATCATCGGGAGGACACGAATGAGGTGGAGCAGTTGCCGCATGCCTAACAATGGGACTGAAACAGGGTGATACTTTTAACAGTTCAAAAAAATAAAGCTTTTATATTTGTTTAGTAAAGAAAATAATCTAGGAAATAAAATCTAAATGTCTTTTAAACTGTTTATATATCTCCTCAATTTTCCCTTAATCTTACAAATCTTTCCGTCCTTTCACATTTCTATGTCTGTTCACCCTTATTTATAATAGTAATGACATCACAAAAATTTAGAGCTAGAAATCTAGACATCAACAAATTTGATCCCACCCACCCACCCATTATACATACTAAAACTGAAGCCCAGAGAGATATAATTATAACTCAGATACATTGACTCACAGTCCAAAATGAATGCCACTATTATATATAATCTTATATTAAATTATGTATTTGTATATATAACTTTTGGGGTCTGAATTTCTTCACATTCAAAATAAGTCAACAAGATTATTTCTGAGAACACTCCAAGTCTAATATTTGAATGGACTACTACTAAATTATAAAAAGTTGAGGAGGCCGGATGTGGTGGCTCACGCCTATAATCCCAGCACTTTGGGAGGCTGAGGCAGGTGGATCACTTGAGGTCAGGAGTTCAAGACCAGCCTGGCCAACATGGTGAAACCCCGTCTCTACTAAAAATACAAAAATTAGCCAGGCATGATGGCGGGTGCCTGTAATCCCAGCTACTTGGGAGGCTGAGGCGGAAGAATCACTTGAACCCAGGAGGCAGAAGTTGCAGTAAGCCGAGATTGCACCACTGCACTCCAGCCTGGGTGACTGAGCAAAACTCCATCTCAGACAGAAAAAAAAAAAAAGAGAGAGAGAGAGATTGGGGACAATTTCTTCCTATCTTTTTTTACATCCCACAGTTCTTCATACATAGCAACACCAAATACACAGACGGTTGAATGAATGTAAAAATTACTAATATTACTATAGGACTGTAAATTGTAGACCTACAGAACTATAAAATAATAAATGTTGTTTTAAGCCGCTAAGTGTGTAGCAACTTATGACAGCATATGTGTAAAAATGCATTCCAAGTTTGGGTATTTCACATATATTTTCATATTATAATCATGGTATAGAAATAAATGGAGTGTATCTAGAAAGGTAGCATAAGCACAAAAGAAATCTAGTGCCACAGAAACAGGAAAAATAAAAGGCAAGTCTTATCACAAAGCATACAATGCTACAGAATGTTATTAAATAATGAAGTCAAACAATGTTTCCCAACTCTAGACCTTTCTCCATAGTCCTAGCCCAAACTTTATGTATTTTACTAAAAGGCAGAAAGCCTATATCATGAATATTATTGTTATTTCCCATGCCCAGTGTTGTAAAAGGCTAAAGAGTAAGACAATTTCAACTACAATCTTATGGCTTATAACATCAACATTAATTCTTAAATTTTCATAAAAGCATGTACATGTTAAGTACATACAAAGAGATTCATGCATTTAATGAGGTGTTGAATAAATTAAGACTAGTGCATTGAGATTACACAGTACCTCCTCCAATTAGTCAGGAAACTTTCCTAGAGAAGGGAGGAATTATTCCAAGGACAGTAATCTGATAGACTGACTAATTTTACATTTCCCTGATTGTTTTAATAGCTTTAAGCACACCACATATTGCAGTGAGATACACAAAATAAAAAACAAGGTAAACATCCAAACTCCAAAGCTGGCATACGCACTCGTTTCCACTTTTTCACTAGGATAAGAAGGCTTAGTTAGCTATGTTTAGCCATAACAGAAACAAAGACAGAATGCAAAAATTAGATTATGTTTTTCTCTTTTAATTAGAACATACACAAGGAATCAGAAATGAAAATGCCTTCTCTATTCCTCTAATCGCAAACTCCTGACAAATCTTATAATGTGAAATAGCAAATACTCTAAAAAATATACTCTCTAATGGTAGAGTTTCACAAACTTATATAATTAGAAAACTCTATAAAAACTAATAAAGAACAAAGTCAATACAAATACTACAATGAATGGATGTTAAACAGAAATGATATCCTTAGGAAACAATCTTGACACTATGAAAGTTTACAATAGGAAAGATGGCTTCTAATTAGCTACAAAAACCCTGAAACGCTTTGTAGCATTTAGGCTAGATCTTGGAGGATTTCTAAGATTTGGTCACAAGGAAACGCAAGAAAGACAATCAAAAGGAAGAGCATAAGTGGAAGCAATGATGCTAGAAAGCACTGGGAATAATGAATAGTTATATTTGACTACAACAATTAAACATAAGATGAACTTTACTCACTAGAGTATCAAAAAGAACATTAAAAAATAATTTCTCAGACATTATATAATTAGCCCACAAGTATAACGCATTTGTTTCAGATGGTGGTGACAATATCCATATGAAGTTTAAAATATACACATAAAAATAATTAATCAACTACAGGAAGCAGAGACTGAACAAAAGGGGAATTTCATTCATTCATTTAACATGTTTTTATAAAAACTTCCTTTTTATTTTTGAGACTGAGTCTCACTCTGTCACCTAGGCTAGAGTGCAGTGGCACCGTCTCGACTCACTGCAACCTCCACCTCCCAGGTTCAAGTGTTTCTCTTACCTCAGCCTCCCGAATAGCTGGGCTTACAGGCATGTGCCACCAAGCCCGACTAATTTTTGTATTTTTAGTAGAGATGGAGTTTCACCATGTTGGTCAGGCTGGTCTTGAACCTCTGATCTCAAGTGATCCACCAGCCTCGGCCTATCAAAGTGCTAGGATTACAGACATGAGCCACCGCGCCCAGCAATAAAAACTTCCTAGTATATTCACTAGCACTCTGATAACCTATGATAGTGACATAAGGGCAGCCTAACATAACGATTTCTAAATACTGCATTGTCGGCCGGGTGCGGTGGCTCATGCTTGTAATCCCAGCACTTTGGGAGGCCGAGGCAGATGGATCACCTGAGGTCAGGAGTTCGAGACCAGCCTGACCAACATGGGGATATCCCATCTCTACTAAAAATACAAATATTAGACAGGCGTGGTGGCAGGTGCCTGTGATCCCAGCTACTCGGGAGGCTGAGCAGGAGAATCTCTTGAACCCAGGAGGGAGAGGTTGCAATGAGCCGAGATTGCGTCACTGCACTCCAGCCTGGAAGACAGAGGGAGACCCTGTCTCAAAATAAATACATACATACATACATAAATACTGCATTGACTTCAGTCTTTGATATCACACAGACAAACCAGAAGGCAATGAAAACTGAATAAACTTGTTTTCTTTCAAGTCTAATTTAGTATCTATTAAAAAATGGCTTTGGGAGTGACTCACTGACTGGTAAAAAACCATCTCTCCTTACAGGTCAGAAAAAATTTCAATTAAAATTTTTGTTAATTAAATTACTTATTTCTAAGTTAAATAGCATTAGGAATCCTTATATATGGTTCATAGAATATAAAAGAAAAATGTCTCAAAGGGCAGTTTCTTAATAACTCACCTGGATTCACTTTTTCGTTTTACTGTTTCTAAAAACAATGTTGAAAAACTTTTTTTAGCTTGTCGTTGAATTTCATATTCTGAATCTCGTATTCTATTCTGAGATGATCCTGATGGTTTTCTTTCTTGTCCTTCTGATGTTTTATCCTCTTCATCTGATACTTTATTATCTATTTCTATTTTCTTTAACATAACTTTATCATCAAAGTTTAACCTAAAAGGTTAAAAGGAGGGTAAGCTGAATGCTCCCGTAACGTTTCTTGAGTTATAAGTCTTCCTGAACTCCTTTACAGAGACAATACAGACCAATTTAAAATTCTGTACTAGGCATTTATTTAAGACATAAATGCTGATTTGTGCATTCCAAATACATAAGATAAACTGCTCAGGAAAATTAACTTTTGTATTTATCACCAGAAAAACATGAAAGAGAAAATAATGGTTAAAGTATACATCAATGAAATGTATAGCTAGGCAATGGTTCTCAGGGCAATCTTAGAGCACTGTGACAGACCAAACTTTGAATATCAAAGTCTTAGAATATACTTAACTCCTTGGCTCCAGTAATCATACAATACTCTAAATAGAAATTACACTCATTACAGAGATCTCCAAATGCAAAAGACCTTGAATAATCCACTTTGTTTCCTAAAGGCCAAAGGTAAGGTCAAGAAAGAGAAACCAGCTGTCCACAAAGCATAGCATCCTCAATAATACTTATGCTCTGCTACCCTTGAAGTGACCTGATACATATCTACACTTGCAATTACAAAAAATATTGAGAAAATACAAATTGTTTCTCTTAGGAAGCAATCAAATATTATCAGAGAGAAAACACATTATTCCAGACTATAGAAAAGTTAACCTCTAAACTTCTCTGAAGTACACTTTAAGGCCTTCCTTAATTATTACAAACTGAATATATGCTAAATGTATACTTTCTCATAACATGTTAATATTCCTCCTTCCTTACTGTAAAATAATATAACAAGATTGAATTACCATTTTTTAATACAAAAAGTAAAATTTTTAAAGTGCGTTAACATTATTTAAATAAAATGTTACCTTTTTTTGGTTTTAACTGAAACCTCTGTACTTGAAGGCAGCATATTTACTGAATTTTCAAAAGTGTAAGTCTCTCTCTTTTGGGCACTAGATGGAATAACATTTTGTGATACAGATGTTTTTGCATCCAAAAGAACAAAAGGTGAGCCAACGGATAAGTAAAATTCTTCATCAGCTTCGCTGTGATGATCATTTATGTTTCTACTTGACATTTTTTTCGAGTCAGGTGTATTTTTGGAACTAACATCAGTTGCCAGAATTTTCTGATGAACTTCATGGGCCTGAACTAGAAGAAAATTATATAAAGATATTTGTCAATTAAAAGAATAATAAGAGAATCAAGCAGGCTTTTTAAAAATTCTGCAATAATTTAATCAGAAATAGTTTTCAGAAAACTCAAAGTCATTAAGATTAGAATCAAAGATCTATGATTAAAATAAGTAAGTACTTAAGATTCTTCTATCTTTGGGCTAAAAATTGGTGACCTAGGGCAGCTAGATGATATATTTACACATACACACATGGAATATAGATATAACAGATATAGAGAGATACAACATAAGCATGTGTGTATATATACATACACAATATATATGTATATGAACATTTATCTATAATGATAAAATTTAAAAGAATGTATCCATATTCTCTTAACCCTCACCCTTCAGAACGAGATGGCATTTCCCTGCTTCTCCCTCTAAATACAACTAACTTCCCTGGAAATTATCCATCAATCAACAACAGGACTCTGAAAGCTGGAAGAAAAAAAGGTAGACTAGCTAGGAAGCTCAAGACCAGAAACAGACAAGCCTTAGGTTTTCTGTCTGTCTCCCATATACCCCTGGACTGGTTGCTAGTATAACCTGTAACCACCAATAGGTGAAAGACAGGGTAGAGGCTGGGTGGAAATGCATTCTCTGAACAAGGTAAACCCAACGAAGACCTAATGAGGAAACTCAAGCCCCATTCAGCACTCTCAGCCATGGAGCACTCCTTACTACCTGCATTGGCAAAGCAACAAAGCCCTGGGCTGTGCTATGGGACTGTAGCAGTAAAGGAGCTCATACCAAGCCAGTCCCGCTTCTACAATCATAGATGGCAGGCGGTATGACCCACATGAAGCTGTAGAGTAGTGAAACCCCTGACCTTCACAGCCCAAGGCAACATTTTGATCCACTGATAGTATTGACACCCCAGGCCATCCCAGTCCCTACTTTACAACCAGGGCACCAGCAGACAGTCTAATCTGAGGCAAGAACAGCGTAAGAGAGGCCAGCAACCCCCTGTCCTCCACCCAATGATATAAGGAAACCCAGGACCAGCAGCTTCTAACCAGAACCCCACACAAGTGAACATGGACATCAAAAGGCATCTTCTACCCACCCCAGACAGCACCAACAGGAACTGAGCTAGAATCCTAACAGCATCAGAAAATGAAGTAGAACAAAATACCACTATTACTCTGAACACTTAACTATCATTGAAAATAAAACTCATAAAACTAGGAAAGAGGGGCTGGGCGCAGTGGTTCATGCCTGCAATCCCAGCACTTTGGGAGGCCAAAACGGGTGGATCACTTGAGGCCAGGAGTTCAAGACCAGCCTGGCCAACATGGCGAAACCCCATCTCTATTAAAAATACAAAAATTAGCCAGGCGTAGTGGCACATGCCTGTAATCCCAGCTACTCGGGAGGCTGAAGCATGAGAATCACTTGAACCCAGGAGGCAGCGGTTGCACTGAGCTAAGATCACACCACTGCCCTCCAGCCTGAGCGACAGAGCAAGACTCTGTCTCAAAAAATAAACAAACAAACAAACAAATAAATAAATAACGCAGGAAAGAATCTATACATTAAACCAAAATAGGGCAACTATGTGCTGTAACAAAAGATTTAAGTAGTCTAAGAATCCCCTAACATAAGTAACCAAATCTCAGGAATACAATCAAAACAACTCGTCATACCAAAACCAAAACAAACCAAAAAAAAAAAAAAGTAAGAAATAATGATCAATAGACATAAATGAGATGAATCAGATTTTAAAATTATTTAACAATAAATTTTAAAGCAAACATCATAAAATGCTTTAATAATCAATTACAAATCCTCTTGTAACAAATGAAAAAGAAACTCTCAAAGTAGCATTTTTTAAAAAAAAGTTTTTTGGATATTAGCCATTATCAGTAAGTAGTGATTTTTAAATATTATTTTAAATTTTCCTAATAACAGTGATGTAAAACAAATCAAAACTACAATGAGATACTACATCACACCCATTAGGATGACTATTATTTATAAAAACAAAAGATAACAACTGTTGATGTAGAAAAAAATGGAACCTTTGTGCATGCACTGCTAGTGTGAATGTAGAATGACAGTCACTATGAAAAGTGCACAGTGGATCCTTAAAAACTTAAAATTGAAAGCAGGAACTCAAACAGATACTTTCACACTAATATTCAAAGCAGCATTACTCACAATAGCCAAAAAGCGAAAACAACCCAAGTGCCCATCAACAGATTAATAGATAAAAAGTGGTATACACATACAATGAAATATTACCCAGTCTTAGAATGAAATTCTGACACATACTACAACATGGATGAACCTTGAAGACATTATGCTTAGTGAAATAAGCCAGTCACAGATAAATTTTCTGTCTGAAATTCATGGACAGAAAAAAGTAGAATGGTGGTTGCCAGGGCTAATGGAAAAAGAGATACTGTTTAATGGGTACAGTGTTTCAGTTGTGAAAAATGAAAGAAGTTCTATGGATTCATGGTGGTGATAGCCTCACAACAATGTGAATGTACTTAATGCTACTGAACTGTATACTCAGAAATAAAGTGGACAATTTTATGTTTATATTATACAATATTTTAAAATACACTTCTTTAAAAAAGAGCAAAGGAAGTGACGTGTGTATATAAACAAACTAAAACAAAAAGTCTTGTAAAGTTAAAAAATATTAAAATACCTGACAACAGAAATAACTAACAGTAGTATTTAAGTTGGGAATTCGTTGTTTCAGTTACCATGTCTGCATAATATAACTTCTTAACTTGGCTGCATAAAACAACCATTTGTTATGTTCATGGATTCAGTAAGTCAGCAATTCAGCAGAGCACAGAAGGGACGGATTCTTCCATGAAGTCTGAGCCCTGGAATCATCTGACAGCTTGTTTACACATATTTGACACCTGGTCTTGACTGCAGGCTGGGAGTCTTTTCTCTCCATAATGGCTACTTTGGGCTTCTTCACAGCATATTGTCTGGGTTCCAAGGGCAACTGGAGAGAATAAGAAAGACAGGAAGAGAGAGAGAGAAGGAGAGAGAGATCCAGCATGCCAAGCAGAGCCATATAGCCTTTTATGACCTAATCATGGAAATCACATGTATTACATATGCCACATTCAATGTATATGTAGAAACAACCTCAATGAAGTGGATGGGGGGAAAAGGTGATGACCTAAGAAAGATCAGAAATGAATCAAAGGCCAGGTGTGGTGGCTCATGCCTGTAATCCCAGCACTTTGGGAGGCCGAGGTGGGTGCATCACCTGAGGTCAGGGGTTCCAGATGAGCCTGGCCAACATGGTGAAACCCCATCTCTACTAAAAATACAAAAATTATGTGGGCGCAGTGGTACGTGCCTATAATCCCAGCTACTTGGGAGGCTGAGACAGGAGAATCACTTGAACTCAGGAGGCGGAGGTTGCAGTGCACCAAGATTGTGCCATTGCACTCCAGCCTGGGTGATAAGGGCAAAATTCCATCTCAAAAAAAAAAAAAAATTAAAAGGAATGAATCAGCTGGGCATGGTGGCTCACACTTATAATCCCAGCCCTTTGGAATGCTGAGGCAGGCGGATAACTTGAGGTCAGGACTTTTAAGACCGGCATGGCTAACATGATGAAGCCCCGTCTCTTCTAAAAATACAAAAAATTAGATGAGCATGGTGGCTGCTGCCTGTAATCCCAGCTACTCAGGAGGCTGAGGCAGGAGAATTGCTTGAACCCTGGAGTCAGAAGTTGCAGTGAGCCGAGATCACGCCACTGCATTTCAGCCAGGGAGACAGAGGGAGACTCTCTCTCAAAAAAACAAAAAATGAATGACGTCTGTAAGACTGAAGGCAAAAGAAACTGTACATAGCACTATTCTCTAGTTGATAAAACTGTTTTCCACAGGATATGAGTCAACAATTCTGACACTCTTTTACATGTATACAGAAATGTAAAAGATAAGTAAATGGATGTTGAATGGTGAACGCCCAGTTTCTCATTCATGTAATGGGAGTTTACAGATAAGCAAGAGGAGGCGGCTAGAATAATCCACGTTGGTAATGGATTAGAGTCAGAGACACCAATATGAACTTATGATTACTTCAACATAGATACAGATAGTTACATTTAAAGATATATATAGGTATGTGTTGATACACAAGTTATTGTACACACACATACATTTACCCAGCTCTATCAGTTGAAAGGGTCTAGCAGCAACAACTCTACAGGAGTGACAGCACACCTAGCACTCAGATCTTGATTTCTAATACCATTACCCAGTAAAAGAAATCATGATTCCATGAAGAAATGGTTGATTCTGGGATGGGGCAGGAGAGCATCTTGTGGCTCCAAAAGGTATGAAAGTGCTCAGAAACAACAACAAAAATGGGCTATGTCAAAGGGACACTGGAACCAAAGTAAGAGCTTCTATTAGCCAAATCTGCAACAATTTGAATAACAAAATAAACAGTAATGAATTATAAAGTAGAAAATAAAATTTATCCATCAAGAAAAGAACAAAATAAACCCAATCAAGCAGAAGGATGGGAAAAAATAAAGAGCAGAAATCAATAAAACTGAAAATAGAAAAATACAGAAAACTATTGCAGGAAAAAAACTACAAAATGATAAACCTCTATCTAACAAAATTGACAACTATAAGAAGACACCAACCATCAATATGTGGAATAAAATAGGGGATGATGTCACAATAGATTTTGCAGCCATCAAAAATAGGGTAATGCTTCTGTTTGAAAACTGGCACGAGACAAGGATGCCCTCTCACCACTCCTATTCAACACAGTATTGGAAGTTCTGGCCATGGCAATCAGGCAAGAGAAAGAAATAAAGTGTATTCAAACAGGAAGAGAGGAAGTCAAACTGTCTCTGTTTGCAGATGACGTGATTGTATACTTAGAAAACCCCATTGTTTCAGTCCCAAAACTCCTTAAGCTCATAGGTAACCTCAGCAAAGTCTCAGGATACAAAATTAATGGCAAAAATCACAAGCATTCCTATACACCAATAACAGACAAGCAGAGAGCCAAAACATGAATGAACTCCCATTCACAACTGCTACAGAGAAAATAAAATACCTAGGAATACAACTTACAAGGGACATGAGGGACCTCTTGAAGGAGAACTACTAACCACTGCTCAAGGAAATGAGAGAGGACACAAAGAGAAAAAAATTCCATTCTCATGGATACGAAGAATCAATATAGTGAAAATGGCCACACTGTGCAAAGTAATTTATAAATTCAATGCTACTCCCATCATGCTACTATTGACTTTCTTCACAGAACTAGAAAAAACTACTTTAAATTTCATATAGAACCAAAGAGCCCATATAGCCAAGACAATCCTAAGCAAAAAGAACAAAGTGGAAGGCATCACACTACCTGGCTTCAAACTATACTATAAGGCTACAGTAACCAAAACAGCTTGGTACTGGTACCAAAACAGATATATAGACCAATGGAACAGAACAGAGGCCTCAGAAATAACACCACACATCTACAACCATTTGCTCTTCGACAAATCTGACAAAAACAAGCAATGAGGAAAGGATTCCCTATTTAACAAATGGTGCTGGGAAAACTGGCTAGCCATATGCAGAAAACTGAAACTGGACCCCTTCCTTACACCTTATACAAAAATTAACTCAAGATGGATTAAAGACTTAAATTTAAGACCTAACATCATAAAAACCCTAGAAGAAAACCTAGGCAATACCATTCAGGACATAAGCATGGGCAAAGACTTCATGACTAAAACACCAAAAGCAATTGCAACAAAAGCCAAAACTGACAAATGGGATCTAATTAAATGAAAGAGCTTCTGCTCAGCAAAAGAGTGAACAGGCAACCTACAGAATGGGAGAATATTTTTACAACCTCTCCATCTGACAAAGGTCTAATATCCAGAATCTACAAGAAACTTAAACAAATTTACAAGAAAAACAAAAACAAACAATCCCATCAAAAAGTGGGCAAAGGATATGAACAGACACTTCTCAGAAGAAGACATTTACACAGCCAACAAACATAATTTAAAAAAAGCTCATCATCACTGGTCATTAGAGGAATGCAAATCAAAACCACAATGAGATACCATCTCACACCAGTTAGAAAAGTGATCATTAAAAAGACAAGAAACAGATGCTGGCAAGGATGTGGAGAAATAGGAAGACTTTTACACTGTTGGTGGGAGTGTAAATTAGTTCAACCATTGTGGAAGACAGTGTGGCGATGCCTCAAGGATCTAGAACCAGAAATACCATTCAACCCAGCAATCCCATCACTGGGTATGTACCCAAAGGATTATAAATCATTCTGCTATAAAGACACATGCACATCTGTGTTTACTGCAGCACTATTTACAATAGCAAAGACTTGGAACCAACCCAAATGCCCATTAATGATAGACTGGATAAAGAAAATGTGACATATATACACCACAGAATACTAAGCAGCCATAAAAAAGAAATGAGTTCATGTCCTTTGCAGGGACATGGATGAAGCTGGAAACCATCATCCTCAACAAACTAAAACAGAAAACCAAACACTGCATGTTCTCACTCATAATCGGGAGTAGAACAATGAGAACATATGGACACAGGGAGGGAAACATCACACACCGGGGCCTGTGGTGGGGGGGAGGGAGGAAAGGGAAGGGAGAGCATTAGGACAAACACCTAACTCATGTGGGGCTTAAAACCTAGATGACGGGTTGATAGGTGCAGCAAACCACCATGGCACAGGTGTACCTATGTAACAAACCTGCATGTTCAGCACATGTATCCCAGAACTTAAAGTAAAAAAAAATATTTAAAAAAACTCAAAAAAAAAAAATAGGGTAATGCTATGAACAACTTTATGCTTACAAACTTGACAGATGATTAGAAAAAATGGACCGATACCTCAGAAAACACAAACTACCAAAATTCAGTCACAATGAAATTGATAATCAAAATAGTCCTATAACTATTAAAGAATTAATATTGCTATTTAAAAGTTCTTGAAAAAAAAATCTCCTGGACCAGATGATTTCACCGGAGACTGTTAGACCAAATAGTTAAAGGATTAACACCAATTTTACACAGTTCCTTCCAGAAATTAGAAAGGGGAATAATTCCCAACTCATTTAATAAGGCAAATATTACCTTGATAACAAAACCATACAAACACAGCATTAAAAAAAACTATAAACCAATCTCTCCTTACTTAAATACAAAAATCCTCGAAATTTTACCAAGTCACATCCAACAATGTATAAAAAATAGCAATAGTGCACAATAATTGACATTTATAGATAACTACACCCAACAACAGAAAACATTTTTTTTAAATGCCCATTCATAAAGACATGCAATATCTTGGGTCATAAAACAAATCTTCATAAATGTAGAACTGAAATTGCACAGTGCATACTATGTCATAAAGGAATCAAGATCAGAAATTAATAAGGAAAAGATAATATGAAATTACCAAACACTGGAAAATTAACACACTTCTAAATAACCAATAGGCTAAACTCTGAAAAGATATTTAAAAATACATCAAAATAAGTGAAATGAACAGAAAATATGAGATACAAAACCTGTGGAATGCAGCTACAACAGTGCTGAGGGGGAAATTTATACCAAATGAATACATTTGAAAAGGGAAAAAGAGCTCAAATCAATAACACACCATGACCACATGGAAATTTTATGCAAGGCTGGTTAAACATTCAAAAATCAATATGTATAAGCCACCATATCAACAGATCAAAGAAGAAAAATCGTATGATCATATGGATTTATGCAAAAAAATGCATGACAAAATCCACATTACCTATGATTAAAAATTCTCAGCATACTGGCAGGAGAAAATTTCCCAACCCTATAAAAAACATCTATTAAAAACTTATAGCTAACATCTTAATGTGAAAGATCAAATGCTCTCTAAGAGCAGGAACAAGGCTAGAATTTTCACCCCATCCTTTTTATTTATTTATTTTTTTTGAGACAGGGTCTGACTCTGTACCCAGGCTGGAGTGGGGTGGCACTAGCACAGCTCATTGCAGCCTCAACCTTTTGGGCTCAAGTGACTCTCCCACCTCAATCTCCCAAGTAGGCAGGACTATAGGCACATGCCACTGCACAAGCTAAATTTTTGTGTTTTTTGTAGAGACAAGTTCTCACTACGTTGCCTAGGCTGGTCTCAAACATCTGGCCTCAAGAGATTCTCCAATCTCAGACTCCCAAAGTGCTGGAACTATAGGCCTACGCCACAGTGCTTGGACCCATCACTGTTATTTAACATAATACTGAAGTACTAGCTAATAATAGTAAGAAAAAGAAATTAAAGACATAAACTAAATTTACCCCAAACTACCCACAATTATTATTTTAAGTGGCACAGTACTAATTTCAGTTAAAATCATAGAACAGACATGGATACCTAATATCATCATTATTAAACAACATTGACTCAGAGATTCTAGCAAAGGCAAGAAGACTGAAATAATCAGATTAAACATAACAAATAAAACCTCTCTTTAGCTGATGACATGGTTATATAGCTTAAAGAAAACTAAAAGATTCAAATTTTTAAAGGTCTACAATTAATTTTTTTTAAAACCTTGGTAAGTGCTGAATTAAAATTTTGATATAAAAATTAGCCTCATAATTTAAAAAAATGTTCAGAATAGTACAAAAATTATAGTACAGTTAGGATTAACCTTAACAAGAAAGTCAAAGACCCAATACTAGGAGGGAGGGGAGAATGGGGAGCCAGGAGACAGGCTTTATTAAAATATTTTTTATGATAAAACATGAAATTTACCATATTAACCATTTATGAGTGTACAATTTAATGGCATTAAGTACATTCACAACACTGTGCAACCATCATCATTTCTAGAACTTTTTCATCATTTCAAACAAATTCTGTACACATCAAACATTAAATCACCATTACCCCCTACCACAATCCCCTGCAACCTCTATTCTGCTTCCTATCTCTAAATTTACCTATTATAAATACCTCATGTAAGTAGAACTACAAAATTTTTGTCCTTTTTTGTCTGGTTTATTTCAGTTTGCATGTTTTCATGTGTTCAAGATTCTTCTATGCTATGTTATATAGCAGAACTTTGTTTTTAATGACTGACTAATATTACATTCTGTGTATAAATCACATGCTGTTTATCCATTCATCTGTTCACGGACACTTGGCTTGTTTATACCTTTTGAGTATTGTGAATAATACTGCTACGAATATTAGTATACAAATGTCTGCTTCCATCCCTGCTTTCAATTCTTTTGGGTATATACCTAGGAGGGAAGTATTGGGTCATATGGTAGTTCTATGTTTAACTTTTTGAGCAACTATCAAATTGTTTTCTACGGTGGCTGCACCATTTTACATTCCCACCAGTGATGCATGAGGGTTTTAATTTATCCATATCTTCAACACTTATTTTCCTTTTTTTGTTTTAAATAATAGCTAACCTAGTGAGTGTAAAGTGGTATCTCCCTAGGGTCTTGATTTGCATTCTCTAATGACTGAAGATTTCAAGCATCCTTTCATATATTTATTGGCCAATTGCATACCTTCTTTGGAGAAAGGTCTATTCAAGTCCTTTGCTCATCTTTTATTTGGGTTGTTTGGTTTTTCTGTTGTTGAGCTGTAGAAGTTCTTTATATATTCTGATTATAAATCTCTATCATCCTTTTCAGGTAAATTATTTGCAAATATTTTCGCCTAGTCTGGTTGCCCTTTCACACTCTTGACAGTGTCCTTCAGATTTATTTATTTATTTATTTATTTATTTTTGGAGACGGGGTCTCACTCTGTCGCCCAGGCTGGAGTGCAGTGGCGCAATCTTCGGCTCACTGCAACCTCCAGCTCCTAGGCTCAAGCGATTCTCCTGACTCAGCCTCCCGAGTACCTGGGATAACAGGTACTTGCCACCACGCCTGGCAAATTTTGGTATTTTTAGTAGAGATGGAGTTTTACCATGTTGGCCATGCTGGTCTCAAACTCCTGACCTCAACTGATCCACCTGCCTCAGCCTCCCAAAGTGCTGGGATTACAGGCATGAGCAACCACTCCTGGCTCCAGATTAACATTTTTATAAGAAAGAAACATAACTTATTTTGTAAAAAACCTAAATAACATAAAAAATGTGAATTCTCACGAAATTACTACATAAATTAAATGCAATTCTAGTTAGAATTCCAAAAGTTTATTTGGAATTGGATAAAACTAAAAGCTCATAGAAAGAAAAAAGGCTGCAGAATGGCAGTGGAATAGTGAAGGTATTTATATCAGGACATACTATGAAGCTACTATTAGTAACAAGAGTATTGTGTTGACAGAGGAAAAAACAAATATATCAAAATTCAAAAGTATGTTGAATGTTATGTGAGATTTAATATATAATAAAAGTAGTACATTCAGAAGAGAACAGATTTTTTTAAAATTTAATAAACAGATCTGACACAACTGACCAACTGGAAGAAAACAAACTTAGAAGATTATGTCATGTTACATACCGAAACACATTCCAGATGGTTAAAGACTTAATTTTATTTTTCAAAAAAAGGTTTTCAGATGAAAAATCTAAGTTGGGATAAGACAGAACTTTTAACTAAAACAAACAAAGTTATAAAAGTCACACATTTAACAATTAAAATCCAACAGCCAATAAACATAAAGGTGCTCAAACTCTGGCAATCATGGAAATGGACACTAAAGTAAAAATGAGATTGCTTAATATCAATGAATGGGCAAGAACGTAGAATAGTAAATAGACTATCAGGTAAAAGGTACTCTTACACTATTGGTGTAAAAGGAAATTATAATAGCCTTTTCTGAAAGCAGGTACAGGCACAGATACATACAAACACACATGCTTTTTTTTTTTTCATTTATGGGCACCAATTAAGGTACAGAACTATTTAAAGGCTACCTCAGCAGAATGATAGGAGTAATGACTAAATTATTATTTTAAACCTTTATTAACTCAATGGAGTAACACTCTTTTAATCTGAAAAATAAAAAGAAAGAAAACTTTAAAAAGTAGTAGCATGTATCACTGACTAAAGGAAATGGAGAAGAAGAGAGAAAAAGAGCACTGACCATGGAGTTGTAAGGAAATCAAAAACAAATTCATCCATTTCACAATTCACAATTCTGTCTAGGCTGACCCTGACCTTCATACTCAAAGCAACACATGCACCATTAGCATTTCTCATTTTTTAAATATATCCAAGCAAATAATGCCCATGGAGATGCCACCAACCTGATCTGTTTGTGGCTTCACTTGGTTCTACAACAAACTGTAGAGAGGCTTCTTTCTTCTTTGAAGAAACTGGAACTGACTTTGGATGTGATTTCTGGCAGTGAGCACAGAAGAAATACAACATTAGAACTATTTTATTAACTTACCAATTCAATGAAATATATTTGTTTTTTAAATGGGGGGAAAAACAAGTATTCTAAAACAACAAACCAGCTGTTAAGAGTTTTATGCTACTTTTTATTTTATTTCTAAAGTAATAGCTACTTTGGAAAACAATCTGGCATTATTCGGTAAAGCTGAAATTTCATACAACCTATCACAGAAACAATATTGCTCTAAACAGCAACTATGTGGACAGAAGACTGAATAAACTTATTAAATAAATAAATTATAGTATAGATATACCATATTACATACGTAACAATGGAACAAATAAACTACAATAATATAAATTATTATTTTAACCAGAAAAAAAAGCAACCTGCAGAAGTACATAACAATCTTATCTATGTAAAGTTCAAAATAGACACGTAAAACACTGTAGTATTGAGATTCACTCTGCAGGAAAGAGTTAACATAGGAGGCCTGATATATTTAAAGGACCAGCTTACAGGGCTACCCCTTGGTTGGCATCTGGAGACTTAACTTTTAGAATGTTCCCTCCATTACCAACAGACAAGGTTGCACCTGCTGCGCCAGACTGCCTAGACTGTTTGTATAAATAAACACTGTGATCTGTGGTGAACATCTGCTTTCTTTCCTTCTGGGAGTGCGTAAAATTTTGGTAGGCAGGGGATGCCTATGGGACCAACCCCCAGTGAAAACAGGCTGAGTTTCAAAAGGCTTCTCTGAGGAGAAAAAATGTACACACGTTACTGCATTTCACTGCTGAAGGGAATGAGTACATTCTATATGGCCCCTTGGGGAACACAGGAAGCCTATATATGGATTCCTCCAGACTCTGCTAATGCGCATTTTTCCCTTACTGACCCAGCTGTGTATCCTGGCTGAATGACTATAATAAGTATCAGTCATGAAAAACACCAAAAGCAATGGCAACAAAAGTGAAAATTGACAAATGGGATCTAATTAAACTAAAGAGCTTTTGCACAGCAAAAGAAACTACCATCAGAGTGAACAGGCAACCTACAGAATGGAAGAAAATTTTTACAATCTACCCATCTGACAAAGGGCTAATATCCAGAATCTACAAAGAACTTAAATAAATTTACAAGAAAAAAATCAAACAACCCCATCAAAAAGTGGGCAAAGGATATGAACAGACACTTCTCAAAAGAAGACATCTATGCAGCCAACGGACACATGAAAAAATGCTCATCAGCACTGGCCATCAGAGAAATGCAAATCAAAACCATAATGAGACACTATTTCACAATAGTTAGAATGGCAATCATTAAAAAGTCAGGAAACAACAGGTGCTGGAGAGGATGTGGAGAAATAGGAACACTTTTACACTGTTGGTGGGACTGTAAACTAGTTCAACCATTGTGGAAGACAGTGTGGCGATTCCTCGGGGATCTAGACCTAGAAATACCATTTGACCCAGCCATCCCATTACTGGGCATACATCCAAGGGATTACAAATCATGCTGCTATAAAGACACATGCAAACGTATGTTTATTGCAGCACTATTCACAATAGCAAAGACTTCGAACCAACCCAAATGTCCATCAATGATAGACTGGATTAAGAAAATGTGGCACATATACACCATGGAATACTATGCAGCCATAAAAAAGGATGAGTTCATGTCCTTTATAGGGACATGGATGAAGCTGGAAACCATCATTCTGAGCAAACTATTGCAAGGACAGAAAACCAAACATCGCATGTTCTCACTCATAGATGGGAATTGAACAATGAGAACACATGGTCACAGGGTGGGGAACATCACACACCAGGGCCTGCTGGGGGGTAGGGGGAGGGGGGAAGGATAGCATTAGGAGATACACCTAATGTAAATGACGAGTTAACGGGTGCAGCACACCAACATGGCACATGTATACATACGTAACAAACCTGCACGTTGTGCACATGTACCCTAAAATTTAAAGTAAAATAATAATTTTTTAAAAAGCAAATACATAAAAATAAGTATCAGTCATGAGTTCAACTATATGTCAAGTCTCCCAAGTCCTTTTAGTGAAGCACCAAATGTGGATGGTAGTGGGACCTCTGTCACAAGTGGTAGCAGAAGTGTGGACACAGTATCGGCACAGTAGAGAAATAAATAAATGACAGACTTACATGGTTTGGCTGTGTCCCCAACCAAATCTCAATTTGAATTGTATCTCCCAGAATTTCCCTGTGTTGTGGAAGGCGCCCAGGGGGAGACAATTGAATCATCAGGGTCAGTCTTTCCCGTGCTATTCTCGTGATAGTGAATAAGTCTCACAAGATCTCATGGGTTTATCAGGGGTTACCACTTTTGCTTCTTCCTCATTTTTCTCTTGCCACCACCATGGAAGAAGTGCCTTTCGCCCTATGCCATGATTATGAAGCCTCCAAGCCATGTGGAACTGTAAGTCAAATTAAACCTCCTTTTCTTCCCAGTCTTAGGAATGCTTTTATCAGCAGTGTGAAAATGGACTAATACACTACACTGCTGTTGAGTGACCACAGTATGGAATTCAATGCCATAAAAAGACAGAGGCAGGCTTTCATTTAATCTCTGCTCTCTCTTAACATCTCATTAAAGATTTTTAAAAACAAACTCAGAAGGATGAAGAGAAAGACAAAGGAGTAGATGAGACATGTCAGCAAACATTTTTAGGTTGAAAAGCAAACTACTGGTAATTCAGCAACCCAGAGAGAATGGAAACATGCTAGCAATGGAGAAAACCCAGAAGCAGACAGATTACTGTTTATGGAGAAACCTATAAAGATTAGTAGAATTGCAAGACACCACTAAAAAAAAGGGGCAGGCCAGATGCAGTGGCTCACACCTGTAATCCCAGCACTTTGGGAGGCCAAGGCAGGAGTATCACTTGAGGTCAAGAATTCAAGATCAGCCTGGGAAACTTAGCAAGACCACATCTCTGTGTAAAAATAAAAAATTAGCCAAGAGTGGTGGTGCATGCTTGTGTTCCTACCTACTCAGGAGGCTGAGGCAGGAGGATCACTTGAGCCCAGAGGTTTGAGGTTGCAGTGGGCTATGAGCATGCCACTGCACTCCAGCAACAGAGCAAGACCCTGTCTCAAAAAAAAGAAGAGGCATGCAGAGGGTGTTAAAAGCGTGTATAGTTGAATGTGTCTTTTGTCGCAGAAAAAAAAGTGTATATAGCAAGTAGTTAAACTGGCTGGGCGCAGTGGCTCACACCTGTAATCCCCATACTTTGGGAGGCTGAGGCGGGTGGATCACCTGAGGTCAGGAGTTCAAGACCAGCCTGATCAATATGGTGAAACCTTGTCTCTACTAAAAATACAAAAATTAACCAGGAATGGTGGCAGGCACCTGTAGTCCCAGCTGCTCGAGAGGCTGAGACAGGAGAATTGCTTGAACCCGGGAGGCAGAGATTGCAGTGAGCCGAAATCGTGCCACTGCACTCCAGCCCAGGAGTGCTTTTTCTCAAAAAAAAGAAGGTAGTAAAACCGAAGAGCCCCTCCCAAACCTATCAGAAGATTATTTACTCTCTTGAGTTTCTTAATCAGAGAGACTGTGACATTAGTGGCATAAGACACAGGTGAAGTTAAGGGCAATACATGAAAACCAGAGATATTAAGTAGGAGCATTTAAACTGCACTTTCCCCTTTGCCACATCTGACTGAAATTGAAAACAATCGCAGTTAGACTTGAACCGCCAAGCGGGAAAGATTTCTTTGTCAGAAATACTTACTAGGCCAAGAGAAAAGAAATCTACAGATATTAACACCAGGATACCAATGATGAAATGGACCAAACTACACCACAGTGACATCCACCAGTCTACAAATTTTACCAGGCATATAGAGCTTCCAATGTGTTTTAGTTTCCCACTTTCAAACAAGAGGAGACAGCTAAGGATCACTGGACATATGAAAAAGGCAAGGTAATGAGCAAAGTAAGTAAAAAAGGTACTTGCAGAAAACAGAAACTGAAGAAATATTTATGAAAAGGGTTAGATGAACCTAATGTCAAGGAATATAATAAAAATTTAGATCACTAAGGACAGATGACATGATCCTAAAAGCCTGCAAAGAGGAAAAAAATAGTCACAAAGGATCATGGAATCACAACAGTATTCTCAACAGGAGAAGCTAAAATAAAAGAAAGCAACATTTGTAAGTCTAAGGGAAAATACACCTGACTAAAAGGGAGGCTTGATATCAAAAAATATATATTATTTTTTAATTAAAGGAAAATAATTTCTAATCTAGAATTCTGTACTCACCCAAATTACCCATCATGAAGGTAAAACCATGGTATTTTTAAACAATTAAGGTCTCAAATTCTCAGAAAGCTACTAAAGGATGAGTCCCACCAAAAAAGGAGAGGCCAAGAAAAAAGGAAGATTTCAGATCCAAGAAATAAGAGTTGCAATTCAGGAGAAAAGCAAAGGGACTCTCTGTGATACAGAGAGAGTACATGACAAAACCTATGTGATAGGTCTAAGGGTAGATTGAAGAAAAAAAAAAAGAGCAGGGACAGCAAAGCTGAAAATGATAAATTAATGTGTCTATGCATACTAAGACATTTATACTTAGACGTTTGTCATAGAAAACTGGTGATGAATTAGTCACAGGTGCACAGAAAGTCAAAAATGGAAAAACCAAAATTAAATCAAGAGAAAATTAAGAACTGTACATAAAGAAAATTTAACCATTAGTACTCTACATAGCTGTGACTACTGAAACAAGTCATAATAATATCATAAACACTAACTACTAATCCTACTAAAAATTATGATGTACTAAAGAATGGAAGTTTATGTGTTGTGGTCGGAAGTAGAAACTATATGACAAATAAAGTCTAAACTTCCATAGTAGAAAGCCAATAAATAATAGCAAAGACTGGAAAAAAAAATCAAGAAACAGCAATATAAACATTATTTAGAAATATGGAGTCAAAATACCTAGAGTAATAGCTAAGACTAAAAAGTTAGACTTGGAGGAGGAAAAGTGGGGTCTACTATTTTTTTGTGGAATTTATGGAACTATTTTAACTTCCATGTATATAATGCCTTTGAGCTTTAAAAATCAATCTTCCAACAAATTAAGAAGAAAAGTATGTAAAAAGATAGGGAAGAGAATAAAATAGTGAACCAGAATAGACTGCTGATTCTTTGAAAATGTTAATGACAGAAAAATACCTGTAACAACACAGATAATTTAAAAAGGTGAAAACCAGCAATAAAAAGAGAGTAATAACTATGAGGAAGATCATGAAGTTGACTATACACAAATTGAGAACAGAGGAAATGTTTCAAGAAAATTATAAAATGTCAAAACTGGCAAAAGAAATATAAAAAATGCAACAGATCATTGAATAAAGTGGTAATCACACACATCCCCACCAAAACAGCTCCAACCATATGTTTTACGAATGATCCAAATTTGAAGAAACAGATCATTTTTGCTTAATCAAGTTATCCCAGAAAACAGAAGAGAAAAACTAATTTATTTCATGAAGCTTGGTTGTGTTTCAGTTAAAACCTACGGAGTCATATCTTATTTTACTTAAAGACAAACAAATATGAAGTAATAACTAGACCTAGGAATCTCAAGTTCGCAAACAGAAAAGCCTATAAGATAGATAAGTCTTAAGTCTGATTTTATTTTCAAATCAAGTAAACAAATTTCATTCCCTATGTGGAAGGCCTAGGCCAAGCTTGCTGCATGGAAAGGCCCTACCTGAAAAAAAAACCCTAACACCTACAAAGTCTCTGTTGTTTTGAAGCATCCATCTCAAGGATTAGAAAAAATTAATAATATAAAAATAAAAATAAAGAATATATGAAAAATAAAATTAAGAAAAAAATAATGAAACTAAAAACAAGCAAATGAGAGGACCGACAAAGCCAAACTTGGTTTTCTGAAAGACCAAAATTGATAAACCCTGACAAAATTAATTGATGAAAAAGACAAGGCATAGCAGGCACAGTGGAATGTGACTCACGAGCTGTAGTCCCAGCTATTCCTTAGCTTAGGGAGGATCACTTAAGCCCAGGAGTTCTAATCCAGCTTGGGCAACATACCAAGATCCCTACCTCTAATTAAAAAAAAAAAAAAAAAAAAAAAGATAAGGCATAAATAACCAATGTCAGGAATAAAAAAGGGGATATAACTGTAGATCCTACAGACATTAACAAGACTGTAAAAAGACATGACAAAACAACATTATCCAAATAAACTGGAAAATTTAAATAAAATGAACAAATCCCTAAAAAAAGAAAAGTAGAACATTTAAAAAAAATAGAAAATCTAAATTGTCTACTGAAACTATTAAGTAAAATCTAAATCTTTAATGTTCTATATCATCATCTAGGTAGTAGTTGTAAAAATTCAATGAAATATACACACAATTTGTGTATTTTAATGTATTATGTTTCATAAGAAAACAAAAGTGAGGCCAGGCACAGTGCTCATGCCTGTAATCCCAATGCTTTGGGAAGCTGAGGCAGGAGGATTGCTTGAGCCCAGAAGTTTGAGACAAGCCTAGGCAACACAGTGAGACCCTGCCTCTGTAAAGAAAAATTTTAAAATGGCCGGGTGTGGTGGCTCACACCTGTAATCCCAGCACTGTGGGAGGCCAATGCAGGAGTATCACTTGAGGTCAGGAGTTTAAGACCAGCCTGGCCAACATGGTTAAACCCCATCTCTACTAAAAATACAAATATTAGCCAGGTGTGGAGATGGGCGCCTGTAACCCCAGCTACTTGGGGGACTGAGGCAGGAGAATCATTTGTACCCCGGAGGCAGAGGTTGCAGTGAGCCAAGATAGCACCACTACACTCCAGCATGGGTGACAGAGCAAGACTTTGTCTCAAGACAGATAGATACATAGAGAAATAATAAATAAATAAATAAGCAGGCCAGCATGGTGATATGCACCTATAGTCCTAGGTAGTCAGTAGGCTGAGACGGAAGGGTTTGAGCCTAGGAAAAGTTCAAGGCTTCAGAGAGCTGTGATCATGTCATGGTACTCTATCCTGGGCTAAAGAGTGAAACCCTGTCTCAGAAAATAAATAAATAAATAAATAAATTCGTATTTTAAAATTCTCGCAAAGAGAAAACTCCTATGAATTCCATCAAATACTTGAGAAAGAAACAATAGTGGTTCATAAAAACACTTCAGGAGAAAAGAGAAAGAGAAAATACTGAACAACTCATTTTACAAGACCAGTACAAACACAGAGTAGAACCTTTATTTTGAACATTTCTTATTTCTTATACATTTAAAGTTATGAATTCCCTCTAACACTATTTTAGCTAAATCTCACAAGTTCTGATAAGTCATATTATTATCTTCATTCAGAATATTTTATATTCCCAACATGCTTTCTTCTTTGGCCTAAAGTCATTTAGAAGTCATTGCAGTGGACCTTGGCTTTAGAGCACAATGTCTTAAAAGGGACCAGATTTACCCTCCTGCCTGAATCAATTTTAAAAAAAGAAAAAACATACAAGATTCTCAAGAAATACGACATTGAAAAACCAAAGAGAATGATTCTTGAGATGGGAAACAAATGAGGTGAACCCTCTGATCACCCATTTCCAGATGTGACACGCAGGGGAAATCCTCAGTTGAGGAGCCAAAGCTGAGGATTCAGGAAGACCAAAGTGGTTAGAATTTGCAGGGTAAAGTACTGGACAGGAGACGGTTACATAGAGAAAACTGCAGAATGTGCAGATCTCTCTCAAGCATTCAATCAAATATTGATCAGAGAATGCATTGTAAGAAAACCAGAGAAAGAACCACCCGAAGCCTTGAGGGGGAATATCCTCCCAGTTACAAAGGACCTAGAATAATCTACCAGCCAGAGTGGAAAACCTCCATAAGTAACGGGACACAGTAGAGAAGAATTTTGCCTCAGAAGGGAAGAAAATTAGCCACAGACTATATTTTGCTAGTCTTTATTGTTTCCACAGCTTCTCATATCTCTAAAATTTGTTTCCGTTTTTTAAAATAGCTGCTTTAGCAGGAGTGTTAGCCTTCTGTGACTTACTGCATTCTACCTAGAAGAGGAACCTCTAGCATAACCTTGATACCAAAGCCCTGTAAGAACATTTTTCAAAAAAAGACAATATTATTCATAAACATAGATGCAAACATCTTCAATATTAGGCAAACCTAATCAAAAAAAGTTAATACTTTATGACCAAGTCAAGTTTATCCCAGAAAACCTAAAGTTGCTTTAACTTTCAAAAACCATTGTAATTTATCAAGTTTCAGAAGGCCTCTCAATTCTGAAAGAAATGGTTTTGTCTGCATTGCTTGGAACCAAAAGGCTACATATGTTTAATATGTTGATTGCCTTTTACAGTTTTCTAGTAAGTGTTATTTCTAGCACTATATGATTTTTCTAATTAGTATTGTGCTTTTGAATAATTTGCTTTAGATTAGCTTCAAATACTTTATTTGAAAGTCTGCTACTTAGTATAGTTAAGTCAACCAATACTTTATTTCTGATCAAACTAACAGCAATTAGAATATATAATCAACAGAAGATTGATTTCCCCATATAACAATGAAGTGCCTTCATTTATTAGAATATAACCAACCCTGCCAACCTGATTAGCAACTTTGATCGCTGCCCATTTTCCTAAAAACCTAATTTGAGCATTATTTTAGGAGAAGTGAAAAATGTTTATTATAATTTGATAATTCTAATTCCCATAATCCCAATTCCAACAGAAAATATCAAATAAAACTTTTCACAAAATACCTCCAAATTTTATAGAAAGTCAATGGGAATATAGAATTCCCTTTCAAGAATAAGACTTACAAACAACTAAAATATACATGAGTATATTGTGTATACCTTCATTCATTAAAATATTAAACCTATACCAGCTCTTCTTTATCACTTACCTCTTTGCTTGGTGACTGAATACAAGTGTCTTTTATTTTGCGTGTTGAATTAGGCACTGATTTTGTAGAATTTGTACTAAAATCATTGGCAAGACCTAAAACAAAAGTATGAAATTTTCAAAAACAAGATATAGTGTAATATCTATTAGTCACAATTAAAAGTAGCTGTATATGACATGTGAAGAACCATCTGTTGACTCACTGACCACAATTAGCCTAAATCAAGTAGAGACCTCAATTCAATATTCGAATGTTCCTGAGAAGCATCAGGAAATGAGAAAAGCAATATCAATATATGCTGAAGTATCAATATATGCCAGCTCTTCTTTCAGAGCTTGTATAGAAAACATTCTTTTCTATCATCTGCCCCTATTTCTTTGGCTGGCTTATTCTCTTATTCCAATACCTGCTGATGCTAATCAGCACTTGGAAAAGTTTTTGCTGTAATTTATGACTTCCTTAAACAGATATGTAAATCACCAAAGATTATCTCAAATTCTCCAGCGATTCCAAGAATTCTACACATCTATTTTCATTATATATTTTTTCTGGCTAGATGCAGTGGCTTATGCCTGTAATCCCAACACTTTGGGAGGCTGAAGAGGGCAGATCACTGGAGGGCAGGAGTTCGAGACCAGACTAGCCAACATGGTGAAACCTGGTCTCTACTAAAAAATACAAAAATTAGCCAGGCGTGGTGGCACACACCTGTAATCCCAGCTACTTGGAAGGCTGAGGCACAAGAATCACTTGAACCTGGGAGGCAAAGGTTGCAGTGAGTTGAGATAGCACCACTGTACTACAGCTTGGGTGACACAGCAGGACTATGTCTCAATAAATAAATAAATAATAAAATACTTTTTCTTGTGTATGATAATTATGTATGGACTTCCAGATTACAGTAATCTAATGTGAACTAAACGGGATGACAAATTATTGTCAAATTATTATTTTTTGTCAGTATTATCCTAAGTATACCAGAAGGTACACAAAGGATTGCATATGAACTCAAAATACCAGGGAAAATATTTTCCATATATTTAAACCCTAGAACATATTTGCTGCATTTGATATTAATTACCATGACAAATTCATATTTTCATCCATCTAACCCTTAAATTCCATCTTGAAATGAAGCCTTACTTTTTTCTTCAAAACAGTCTTGTAAGATTTCCAGAACATTCTGGCCTTGCTCTGTGTTAATGTCACGTGCCCTAATAAAGAAAGGAAAAATACAGCCTATCATTTTCAGAAGATATTTCTTTATATTACCATCTATTTGAAAATTCCACATCTCATTATAAAATATAAATTTACTTAATATGTAAAATATCTTTACTATTTGAAGACAAAACAAGTACTTGAGGGTCTATACATTCCCTCAAGTGAACTCTTTCCTTCCTAATAAGAATTAGTATATCATAATCTACATTAACAATTAATATTTCTTAGTTGAACAGCCATGTCTAAAGCTGTTTTAGATTACTGCTGTATCTCAAAAACACAAATTTTTTTGAATGAATCCAATCAGTCCTGAAATGCTTCTTTAACAGACTTTACAGTCACATCTCCAAGTAACATATTCCTCCCTATAAATTCTCAAATGCATTTCTAATTCAGTATCATTGATTAATCTTAAGTTTATGAATCAGTATAAATTTTAATTAAAAATTATATTGAGCTTGTAGAGTCACAGCCAGCTATACAACATAATACAGACCCCTTGTTCACTTTACCTAGTTCTCCTCAGTGCTAATATTTTGCAAAACTATAGCATATTATCACAATCAGGATACTGATATTGATACAATCTACCAATGCTATTGTGATTTCTCCAGTTCTACATGTACTCATTTCTGAATATACTCCTGTTTGTGTGTATATATACAAAATGTATCACATCTGTAGGTGCAGATAAAACAACCAGAGTCAAGATACTGAATAGTTCCATCATCACAAAGATCCTCTATTGTCCTTTTGTAATCATAACCACCTTTCTCTCATCTCCTTCCTGCCTCCTCTCATTCCTAACCTCTGGCAACCACTAATCTGTCCTCCATTTCTAAAACTCTGTCATGTGGAAACAATTATATGTAAATAGAATCATACAACATGTATCCTCTTGCCTTGGCTTTTTTCACTCAACACAATTCTGTGGAAATCAATCCAAGTTGAATGTATCAATATTTCATTGCTTTTTAGAGTCAAGTAATGTTCCATGCTATGTGTGTACCACAGTGTTTAACCACTTACCTGTTGAAGAACATCTGGATTTCAATCAGTATAAAATTGACATGCATCTCTAACAGAGTGGACAAACTTTTGCTTAAAGGGCCAGATGGTAAATATTTTAGGCTTGTAAACCATAGTCTCTGTCACAACCAGTCGACTCTCCCATTCTAGCCCAAAAGCAACCACAGACAGTATGTAAACAAAGAGGCATGGCTGTGTTCCAATAAAATTGAAATAAAACCTGTGACAAAACATTTGGCTGGCCTATCAGCCAGAGTTTACTGATCCCTGATCTACAACATTCCTATTATTGAGAGCTGGAAAAGTACTATATATGCAGTAATTAAAAACTGTGAGCCACAGTGCATTATCAGGTCATCCATCATAAAGTTTTATAACTGAAAGATCTCAGAAATCATCCAGTCCAATAATTATCATCCAAATAGATGTGTAAAGTTACTTTTGGAGCTTTGCAGAAATACACATAATTGGTCACTTCCCACAAACCAATTTAATTAGATTTCCTAGGGTGATGGAGGTAATTCAGATGTGCAAATCTAGTTAAAAACCCCTAGCTGAATCCTATGCCCTCATTTTGCAGATAGGCAAACTGAAACCCAAAATGGTCAAATGGCCTACCTCAGTTTGTAAACCTAAGTAGTATTAGTGGCCGGTTTTCTACCAGAATATATATAGGTGACTATTATAAATTCTGGCCTTGACATCACCCCAAAATACCACCTACAGGTGCACATATTACACACCTATAAATACCCTCCTGCTATTACCTGTTTCAAGGATGAGATCCAAAAAGATCAGATTTGCCAAGGTGATAATGCAGAGTCACTATTAGAACGCAGGTCACATTAGGAAACAGCTTTTTCAAAATTTATCAAATTCGTCTTTTCTTCCCCTTTGTCATTATTACCTTAGCATAAAAGCACCTCCACCATGTGTAGATTACTACAACCCCCTCCTTAAGCTACTTTGTAAACATCAAACATCTTTGCGTTTTTAAATGTGTGTGTGTGTTTATATCAGATAGCCCTTATTCCACAGAAGATTTAGGAGAGCTTATTCAAGCCTATAATAGACACCTAAAGCCTAACATATCCATTTTATGGCTCAATCCAACTCATATGGTCTTGTTTTCCACTTCTACCCAACATATTCAACCTTCTTAAATCAGGTCTCTCTGCTACTGACAAATATATGTATTCCTACTTTGGTTCCTTCGTTAAGTTACTTTCTATGTCTGGAATATACTTTATCTTAGTCTTTAAATACCTGTTCAAGGTCCACCAAAGTTACACTACAACTTTAAAGCTTTTCTTAATATCAACAACACACAAATCCCTAATTTCTCACATGGCTGTCTATACTGCAAGTTAATGCCTAATTATATATAGGCCTACTCTCTATGATACACAAGTCATTACTTCAGTATTGCAAGTAATAATTTTTGTCCATTAAATTGTTTCACAAATGTACATATACATTTTCCCAACAGAAATCTAAGCTTCTTGTAAACAAAAGAACATACTTCTGTGCCCCATTGGACCTACTAAAATCACAGCTCAATAAACATGATGTTATTCATAATAACATCTTCACTTTTAAAAACATGCTTTTCATCCTATTACTAGTAAATATTTAACTAGAAAATTTACTTTTTACAGGTTTTACAACTAAAAGAAGAACCAAAACAACCCAAACAAGCACTCAACAAATAAATGCATGACAGCATGTACTATTTTTCTTTTTGCCCCACTGAATAAGCTACATCTTTCTAATTTTACCATTTGATTCATTCTACAAAATGCTTTTCCCATGGCAGTCACTTAGTCAGAACTGAGACTCCCTCTTCCTGGTTCCACTATTTTATCAGGTGAATTTCTTTTTTCACAGCCACAAAGTCATTGCACTGCTTGCATTAACATTCCCCTGTTAGTATAAGATGACTACCCTTAATCAGTGGGCACAGAAATCATTATATTAGTCAGAGGTGATAGTTTTTCCTTTCTTCATTTAAAAATCTATTAACGATGAGAATAAAAATAATCTTAAAAGCTTAAGTACATAAATCACCTGGAAGGTCGACAAAATCTTCTTCTGTAGCCATTTTTGAGATGATCCTGAAAGAAAAGTAAATCATCAATTGGGTTTCTTTAAGATAGAGTCGAGTAAAATTTATTTTCAAAGTAACTTCATCCAGTATGGGCATGCTATACACCAAACATCTCCTAAGGGCTCAAAACAATTTTGAGGTTATGTTATGACATAACATAGGTTATGACAGGCATTTAAAAACTGAACTGCAGGCATCTGGTAAGCTTTATTCCGCTTCTCTCCCCACAGTGAGAATGGCTTTATTGCTTTCTTCTGATTATATATAATGTAAACAATATATGTGCTCATAGTAAAAAGTATAGATTATATTATTCTTTCATACAACTCTTTATGTTTATATGTATAACGTCACATAATGGGAGATCATCGAAGCTGAAGATTTTCTTAGAAGGGGAGATAAATTAGAAAAGAAATGATACGGATTTTTATATAATAACCATAACCAAAGTATGAAATATAGAATAGTGAACACCAAAGAACTCCAGAAATATGTAAACAAAATGAGTTGTCGCCCCCATTAGTCATTCACAGCTTGTACCTTTTAACTGATAGCTGTCTTTCAGAAGAGTTTGTCAATAACATATGCTCCATAAATCAGCCTCAAGAACTGCATAAAAGGCCACCATTTTGACAGAAGAACTGAAAACGTCAAATTATTTCGAGACGTATTTGTTACATAATCTGTTTCTCCCAGCTACCAAGTGTGACGCAAAGGCACACTTTTAAGTCTTTTCAACACTTCTACCATGGGGAGAAAAGTTATTTGGAGGCCTAGGAACTGGAGCTAAACTAAAAAGCAGAAGCCAAGATCGCGCCACTGCACTCCAGCCTGGGGGACAGAGCAAGACTCCGTCTCAAAAACAAAAACAAAAACAAAAAAACCCCAGCAGAAATCACAAGCACCTCTCAAGAGTAAGACGTAGGCACAGACGAAATGACGACATGAAAACTTAAGAAATAATAAAAGTACAGTAAATTAACTCTGGTTATCGACACACGATCACACTTGATTTCAAAAATTCCTGCGGCTTTCCCACTGAAATCCCTCAGAGATCACAGCCCCAGCCTAGCATTTCCTTCTCCCCAGCCTCGGGCGCCCGTGCCCCAGCCAGCCGCTCAACCACTCGCCTGGAGCGGGGGGCCTGCACTTACCAGACCGGACGCAGCCATGTTCCGGCCCCGCTGAGCCAGCGCAACTGTCTGAGGTGGAAGCCCACACGGACCACAGCTCCAGGAGGCCGAGCAAGAAACGAATCGCCGGAATACCAGGCCGCGGCCAAGCAATAACCTTAAGTCTCAGGCGACTGCCGCGAGAGCTGCGATCCGGAAGGCGCGCGCTAACAACACTTCCCCGCCATTGGCTCCGCCCTCAACAAACAAGAACGCTTGGCCTGTGCCTGGGTTTGAACCCGGAGACACATGCGCAAAACGGGCCGCGCCGTCCAATAGGAAGCAAGCCGTTAGTGGGCTCGCCCCTTCATGCTCCAGGCCAACGGCCCTCCAGCCTGCAGACCCACCCGCCCGCCCTACCTCTAGCCGCTCTGCTCTTCCCACCTCCCTTCCTCAGCGGCGCGCCCGGGACAGGCGCGAGACTGGGCTTTTATTAGGAAGGCACGATCCTGGGAACCGCTCCTTGTGCCCAATGTAAAACTTCTCAACAGTTCTATTAAGGAATAATAAGTAATACTTGGAAGGATGAGAGGTAGAAATTGCAGACGACTGTTTTTTTAATAGAATCTTTTTTTGAAGAGATTTTTCTAATGCAGATTCGTCAGCCACGCCCAGCCCATCTAACCATCATCTCTGAAAATAATTGAATAATTATGTATAATAATGGTGATGATGGCTTGTATTCTTTTTCAAGTATGTGGGCGATATTTTTATGATGCATTGCCAACAAATGACCCACGTAAATACCTATCATTTAAGTATGATGCACTGAAAAGAATTCTATACAGAATCCTGAAACCTGCCAGCCATTGACTAGCTATGTTATGGAGGGCAAAATTGCGGCACCATTCTGGGTGTTTCCATAGTGGTAGAATGGAAGTCTAAATTAGACGCTCTGAAGACTTCTCACCTGACCAGTGTATGATTCTATGAAGCTGTATCTTATTTTATTATTTAATTTAAAATTACAAGAAAATTCTAATCAGAAAATAGTTTACTAATTGAATAAATACATTAATCAGGAGTTGAGATAATAGATTTTTAAAACATGTAGTGCTTTAACAAATGCTGTCACCTATGAAGGCCAATTTTTTATTTCATTTATTTTTTTGATAGAAAAAAAGGAACTATGATCTCTGACTGAAATTAGGCCTGGATTGCACTCCATTCCATTAATTCTGCCATTATGGGCAACTAAGTTATCTGTTCCTTAATTCTCTTGTCTGCAAAATGAGAATACTATTAAAGTGGTTGAGATGTTGTAATTGAATAATTCCTGTTAAGAGCTAAGCACAATGTTTGCAACATAGTAAGAATTCAATAATAAAGCTATTGGAATCATTATGGAGACTTTTTTACTATGTTTGGCAGTTTTGCCAATCAGTCCAACTTATAATTTGGTGCTGTCACATTTGGAATAGATAATAATAAACACTAACATTTATTGACTGCATACTCTATGCCCAGTTCTGAAATGCTTTGCATGCATTGAAGAGAACAATTAATATTCCTGTTTTATAAACAAGGGCACTGAAACACAGAGAGGTAAGTGTCTTGCCCAAGATCACATCACCACTAAATGGTAGGATGGGATATTATCCCAAGAATTCTCACTCCACAACTGAGCTCTTAATCACTACACTCTTTGCCTCTGGGTAAGAAATTTTAGCAAGCACGATTATAGATGTAAAGTCCCACATGTAAAATTATATCCTCCTGCTTCCACTGGAAACTAAGTCCCACGCTTATTTTGAGAAAGTTGGAATGCAATGGCTTGTGCTGCTGCAGAAAGCAGGCCACAGAGGGCGTTGAGGATTAACTGTTCTAAAGAAAATAGAGCAGTACTCTTATAAAAACAGTTGTGGAGACTCCACAGTTTCCAGACAAACGTTTTACTTCCATATGTACTTGTTGTAGTACTTAATAGCCCACCATGGTTTTAGTATCCTAAAATAGGATTGCTAATTAATGGGGGGAGTAATATTTATTTAAAAACCCAAGTTTGTCGTTATAAATCTCCCCCCAAAATACATCAAAGATTACTTCTTATGAACTGCTATGACAATCTTGAAGTTTTCTTTCACAACTGCTTACCTAGTTAAGGGGTGTGTGTGCATGTGTGTATTTACATGTAAGTATATGTAAGTATTAACATATACATAATTAGATGTGTATATGGGAACATAAAGTATCCAGAAATTTGGCTTGAAAGAGAAGTAAAAAAAACTTTTCGTTACTTATGGTTTTAGGTACATAATTTAAAATTTGTAAATCTTGAAACTATTTCAAAGAATATTTTGTTTTAGATCTTTGATTTTCATCAAATAACTATGGTATGGGTATTTACTACCAAAGTGTCTTCCATTAAGTGTTAGCACAAAAATATTCACAACTGAACTAACACTTAAAAATTAGTCTGTATTCATTCCCACCCCACAGCTTAACATGCGCATCTGTCCTGGTGAGTGGATAAACAAATGTACCTCAATGCAGTGCAATACTCTTCAGCAATAAAAGCAAACTACTGATATACAATATGGATGAATCTTGAAAGCACTGTACTAAGTGAAAGAAGCTGGACATCAATGACTGTACGAAAAGAAATCAAATCGCTGGTTACCAGGGGTTGAGGAGGGTGGGGGAAAAAAGACTGTAAAGGAATAAGAGGGAACTTTTTGCGGTGCTGAAAATATTCTATGTCTTGATTACGATGGTAGTTACATGGCTATATCTATTTGTCAAAACTCCTAGTTAGAACTGTGCCCCTGAAAAAGGCGACCTTTTTTTTTTGAGAAAGGTCTTGCTTGGTTGCCCAGGCTGGAGTGCAGTGGCACAATCAAGGCCCACTGCAGCCTCTACCTGCTGGGCTAAAATGATTCTCCTGCCTCAGCCTCGTGAATATCTGGGACCACAGGCATGCACCACCACACCCTGCTAATTTTTTTTTTTTTTTAATTTTTTGTAGAGATGGGATCTTCCTATGTTGCCCAAGCTGGTCCTGAACTCTTGGGCTCAGGTGATCCTCTGGCTTCTGCCTCCCGAATTGCTGGGTTACAGGCATGAGCCACCACACCTGGCCAAAATAGTGACTTTTACAGTAAATTATACCTCAGTAAATCTGTGAGAGCGATGATAAAAGAGAGAAAGAGAAAATGAGAGAGACTCAAAGGCACTGTATGGAAACCAAATGCAATGTGTAAACTTTGATTAGAGTCTAGTTCAAAACAAAGTAACTGTAAAGAGCATTAAGCAATAAGTGAAAATGAAAAAATTAATTTTCAGATGATATTAGAGAATTGTAAAGTTTTCTTAGGTATTATAATGTGATTATGTTTATGTAATTTGTCCTTACTCTTAGGATATGCATATCAAAGTATTTAGAGGTAAAATGTCTTGTGATATTTGTAAGTACTTTGAAATTGTTAATCATAAAGAGATTGAGATAGTTAAATACATACGGCAAAATATTAACAATTATTGAACCTAGTTCATTGGTGTGTTTATTAACAATACTCTTTCAGTTTCTCTGTATGTTTGAAATATTTCATAGAAAAATGATGGGGAAACTTGAACTTAATAAAATTGCTTAAGTTCTAAAAACTTTTGCAAAAACATTTATTATTTATTCTGCAAAAGTCAAAAGTGAAAATATTAGCAAATGACTATCATATAATTTTGTCAGAAAAATTACACATGAAAAATGAATTTCTTCTAAAAAGTATAGCATAGTCACAATTATAACAATATTTGCTAAGATAAAATAGACTTAGTTTTATGATTTTGGTTTTTTTTAATAATGTAATTTTTTTTCTTTTACTCCTTACTGCCAAATGTTGGTCCCTCTGTTAAGGAGATTCATTTAAGTATCCTTTTCTGATAAAAAATTATCCTCCAATAGAAATGCTATCTATGCTATGTAGACCATAATGGAAAAGTTAATAAAATGTGCTTGCAATGTACAGGTAGGTGGCAGCAATGTTTACAAAATAGTTTTACCATGCTATGAGTTGTTAAGGTCTGCAATGCGTCATTAATTGTAAAGTGCTATATAAATTAACTGATCTTTACATTTCCTAAATTACCTTTGTGTCAACCATTGCTTATTAGTTATAGTTATATTCTATTATGTACACATTGTTTCTCTTAACTCAAGATCACAACAAATAACACTATTCTGTAGATCTCCATTCTGCATCCTATAAGATAGGATAGTTTACTTCTAGTCAACTTATTTTCCACTCACACAAAGGAAATTTTGTCATTGAAAACACATTAAGATTTTCAAAAGCTTAATAAAATGGTTCTGCATTATAATTTTACTCTTGAGAGGACTTAAATTACCCTGAGTGAAAATTGGCAAGTAATGTAGGATACTGTTTTTAAATTTCAGGCAGTCATTGCTTTGCAAAGTAGTACAGGACCCTTAAAAAGACCCTGTAAGCTGAAACCATGCAAACCGATCTTTGCTTGGGAAAAATTCTGATTGTTTCATGACCTTGAAAAAAAAATTATCAGCTGGAGGCGGTGGCTAACGCCTGTAATCCTAGCACTTTGGGAGACTGAGGCTGGCGGATCACCTGAGGTCAGGAGGTCAAGATCAGCCTGGCCAACGTGGCAAAACCCCGTCTCTACTAAAAATACAAAAATTAGCTGGGCGCAGTGGCTCACGCCTGTAATCCCAGCATTTTGGGAGGCCGAGGCAGGCGGATCACGAGGTCAGGAGATCGAGACCGTCCTGGCTAACATGGTGAAACCCTGTCTCTACTAAAAAATACAAAACAATTAGCCGAGCATGGTGGCAGGTGCCTGTAGTCCCAGCTACTCGGGGGGCTGAGGCAGGAGAATGGCATGAACCCGGGAGGCGGAGCTTGCAGTGAGCCGAGATCGTGCAACTGCACTCCAGCCTGGGCAACAGAGCGAGACTCCGTCTCAAAAACAATAAAAATAAAGATACAAAAGTTAGCCAGGAGTGGTGGTGTACGCCTGTAATCCCAGCTACTCGGGAGGCTGAGGCAGGAGAATTGCTTGAACCTGGGAGAGAGGCTGCAGTGAGCCGAGATCATGCCACTGTACTGCAGCCTGGGAGACAGAGCGAGACTCAGCCTCAAAAAAAAAAAAAAATTATCAAAATATTAACATGTCTCTTGCTGTCAGTTATAAATTTATGGGGAAATGAAAAAATAGTAAAACTAATACTTATATAGCACATTGTAACTCAAAGCATTAGAAACATTGAGCATTAAAGTGCTTTAGTTCTCAGTTTTGTTTTCTATTTTTTTATTTTTGGCTCCTGACAGGAAACATGCTTTAGTTCTTTGTAACAAAAAAAAAAAAAAAAAAGAAAGCTATCAAGAATAGTTTGAACAGTGCCTGCCTTCTCAGCTGTAACTTATGATACAGTGTGAGCATCTTTTGGTGAATTGTTATACTGCTTGCTAAGCTTGGGTCATTTTAAATTAAGTATATGTGGCATAGGATATATAACATATTTGTAAATTCAAGTGTCTATGGAAACTCATAAACAATAAAATACCAAAATGGTAACTTGCAGACAGTACCTAAAAGTAAGAGTTGTTTTGTTTTGTTTTGTTTTGTTTTGTTTTTTCTGGAGGCTCCATCATTCACCTAAAAGTAAGAGACAATAGGAAGATAAACTAGAAGCAAAGACACAGGGCAGAAGTGATGTGCTGTTGACCTAGAGAAAATCTGAATAATATTGAAAAGTGCGGCCAGGCACGGTGGCTCATGTCTATAATTCCAGCATTTTGAGAGGCCAAGGCAGCAGGATCACTTGAGGCCAGGAGTTCACAACCAGCCTGGGCAACATAGTGAGACCCAGTCTCAACAAAAAATCAAAAATTTAAAAATTTAGCCAGGTGTGATTGCATGTGACTAGTTTCAGCTTCTCAGGAGGCTGAGGTGGGAGGATTGCTTGCCCCATGGCACTCTGCCTAGGCAATAGAGCAAGACTCCTTCTCTTAAACTAAAAATAAAAATTTTAAAAATGTTCATGTTGACAGAATGGAACTAGATTATGGGGCAACTTCAATGTCAGGATAACTTTTCACTTATCCTATGGACAATGGGGAACTGTGGTATAATCAGGGTTCAATTACATAAAAGAAAATTTGTAGCCAGGCACGGTGGCTCACGCCTGTAATCCCAGCACTTTGGAAGGCTGAGGCGGGCGGATCACCTGAGGTCTGGAGTTTGAGACCAGCCTGACCAACGTGGCGAAACGCCATCTCTACTAAAAATACAAAAACCATTAGCCGTGTGTGGTGGCACATGCCTGTAATCCCAGCTACTCGGGAGGCTGAGGCAGGAGAATTGCTTGAACCCAGGAGACGGAGGCTGCAGTAAGCCGAGATCACACCACTGCACTCCAGACCAGGCGACAGGGCGAGATTCCGTCTCAAAAAAAAAAAAAAGAACAATTTGTGATGGCTAGTTTTGGCAAAAAGGGATCTGCTACCTGCATTTAACAGCTCATAAAATTTTTGAGAGGATGAAGAAACAGTGTATTTTGGATTTTCAGGAATAATTCCCAAATGCACATTGAAGAACTAAGCCATTAAGAGGCAGCTGATGTTTCTACAGTTATAAAACAAATAGAAAAATTGGGAAGCTGACGTTAATGCTTATGTCTCCAAGATCATACTGACATCATGCAATCAGGAAGCCACCACAATTACAATGCTGCCACGTTATGGAAATCACTATAAGAATTAAAGAAAGAGGAAAGAAACACAAAAAGTGGCTTGACAGTCAAAGACAGGTTTATTTTAGAGAAAACCCAAGGGGGCTTCTGGCCAAGTTGGGTCAGAGGCACACTCTCTTACAGACTAAGAGTTTTTAAGGATTCAGGGTGGGAGAGTTTATCAGAGGCTTGTACTGCTTCTGTGTCTCTTTGCTGTGCTTATCTGGGAGGAAGACTTGTGTGTCTGTTCCCATACATCTTTCTGCGCTGCAGGCATACTCCCCCGAGTCTGCTTTTAGCTTCCCTATCTTAGTGCACCTGAAGGGAAAGGAATGTGCTTATTAAGGCCCACTGTTTTACTGGGGCCCATTGTATGAGGGTGAAGTTTGGCAGTTACCCAAGAGACTTTCCCCCCACCTCCCTCTGTGCCCAAGCTGTCTTATCTGTTTTACTCTCTGCTCTTTCTGGCTGCTTGTAGTTAGAAGAGAAGTGATTTCCTTGAAATGCATGAGGCTAAAAAGGGAGCTGGAACTTAAAGTGGCAGTATTTGAGATGATGGTGCTCCTGCTCTGTCAGTCACCACCAATAAGAATTCTCCAATGAGTCTGGGTATGGCGGCTCATGTTTACTTCCAGCACTGTGGGAGGCTGAGATAGGCAAATTTCTTGAGGCCGGGAGTTGGAGACCAGCCTGGCCAATATGGTGAAACCCCATCTCTACTAAAAATACAAAAATTAGCAAGGCCATCATTGTTACAGAAGTGATATTAGTAGCTCTGTCAGAACAGTTTAATTTGCTAACCCTTATAACTGTCAGTACAAAGAGTTGCATCTAGGATGATAAGAGCTTTTCCTATTACGTATTTTCAAACTATTTTTGTAGTGGAAAATGTCACTTTTGTTACTGAGGAGTAGTTTTTGGATGCCAGGTAGATACGGGAAACTGGTTTTCATACTAGGTAACTCACAGAATAATGGTAGCTTATTCTATACTTATACAGTAGTGGTGGCACACTACTGTAATCCCAGCTACTCAGGTGGCTGAGGCATGAGACTCGCTTGAACTCGGGAGGCGGAGGTTACAGTGAGCCAAGATGGTGCCACTGCACTCCAGCCTGGAGGACACAGCTAGACTCTGTCTCAAAAAAAAAAAAAAAAAAAAAAAAAAAAAGAATCCTCTCAGAGCAGAAAGCCTCCTTACTGCTTCCAGCTCCAGAGCCACACCTTACCTAAAATGATATGATGATATGCACAAGCAAACTGATGTCTGTGACTTGACTATCAACACCCATGAAGCTAGTGATCAGACATTGGGACTTCTGATAACTTTGCCACAGAAAAATTAGATGCCTACAGGCCATACATGCCTTTTTATTGGTTAGAAAAGCCAAAGGTTGCCTGGTGCAGTGGCTCACATCTGTTAATTCCAGCTACTCAGAAGGCTGAGGCAGGACGATTGCTTAAGCCCAGGAGTTTGAGACCAGCCTGGGCAACATAGCCAGACCTCCTCTCAATGAAGTTTAAAAAACAAACAAACAAACAAACAAACAAAAACAAAGGCAGCATAAGAATGAACCCCGCCTCCCTTCTGCCTTGCCAATCATGTTGAATGCTTTTCAATCTTAGCTGCACAGAAGTCTGAGAAATGTAGATTTTATCTTTTTAGCCTCTGCAATAAACAAAAGCACACTAGAAGGGTTTGGAATGATGGTAAGCACCAATCCACCTTATTCCCTAAGGAAGGCATGAAGGATGAGAAATAAAAGAGAAAACATAGACTTAACCTTTGTATACATTGAGTTTGAAATGGTTAAAACTGAATTCATTATCCCTCTACCACCCAAACTATCTCCCCACTCTGAATTTCTAGTTTCTATTAAAGCTACCATTATTCTGTGAGTTACCCAGTATGAAAACCAGTGTCCTGTATCTACCTGGCATCCAAAAACTACTTCTCAGTAACAAAAGTGATATTTTCCACTATAAAAATAGTTTGAAAATACATAACTAGGAAAAGCTTTTATCATCCCAGATGCAACTCTTTGTACTGAAAATTATAAGGGTTAGCAAATTAAACTGTTCTGACAGAGCTACTAATATCACTTCTGTAACAATGATTGCCCACCTTTTTTTTCTGTTTCAAAAGACTTAAGGGAAACATTTTCTGAGTAAAAATGGCTCACTGTATCAGTAATTCTCAGGCAAAGGAGTAGGAAGCTCCCTCCATATTGTATGTCTGATAATCTCTGGAGTTGTGGTATTACAATGTGCATTTTCTCCACTGAAAATGCTGCATGTCTGGGTGTGGTGGCTAATGCCTGTAAATCCCAGCGCTTTGGGAGGCCAAGGCGGACGGATCATTTAAGGTCAGGAGTTCAAGACCAGCCTGACCAACATGGTGAAATCTCATATCTACTAAAAATACAAAAAATTAGCCAGGTGTGGTGGTGAGCACCTGTAGTCCCAGCTACTCAGGAGGCTGAGGCAGGAGAATGGCATGAACCTGGGAGGCAGAGGTGGAAATGAGCTGAGATCATGCCACTGCACTCCAGTCTGGGCGACATAGCAAGACTCAGTCTCAAAAAAAGAAAAGAAAAGAAAAAGAAAATGTGGCTTAACTCTATCAATAGTAATAAAAAATTTACTCATAATAAAGATTGTATTGGATTCATACCAGCCATTGATAAGCTATAAGTATTTCACACAATGGTTAAAATTAAAGCTGTATTCTTCAGGTATGAGTTGCAAAAATAAATGTATTCAATTAAAATATCTTAGAAATATACTGCCGCAAATTATAATGCATATGGCAATAAATCATCAGTAAGTATTAAGCAAAACAAAGGTCAGAAATGTGGAAGTACTGGAGCAGGGTTGGTTGATTTGATTGATTCAGTACTAATAAATGGATAGAAAAGTATTTTAGAGATCCTCAATTATTGTAAAAAATGTGGATTTTTACTCAGATGACCTTATAACATAGAGGAGTCAATACAGCACTGAGATTTTGGTTTATATGAGTTAAATCTTATACTTCACCCAAAGTTGTTAAGTTATATTTGCCATAAAACCTGATTTGTAACAATCTTCTGTGACACAGATGCTACTGATGGCTGTAATGTTGGGCTCCAATAGTTTAATAGTAACATGATTGTTCTACAAGGCGACACAAGAATCATATGTCAACCAATGGTCACATATATCAGAAAAAATGAAACTCCTGTCACAATGGAAGCTAATAATTCTCCAAACTAGAATCATATTTTTTAGCTAGAAGCTATTCAGTAAATATATGATATTGCAATCTACTTATAACCAACCCCTACTTCAACACAATCTTTCCTTTGGAAAAACTGTTTCTTGTTGATACTCAATGTATACAAATAACTACAACAGGACAAATACTATAAGAAAGAAATCGTGCAAAGTGCTTTGGGAAAGCAGAAATGAGAGTAATAACTTTTTTTTTTTTGTGGGGGTGAAGAAAGCTTCAGGAAATTAGGAAATGTTCAGAATTAAGGATAGATTCAGCCTGGGTCTTGAAGGACGAGTAGGACATTACCATATAAACAAAGAGAAGGAGGGGCATCTAAGCAGAGTACAGTGACGGAAAAGGTATGAGGAGACAGGGAAGATCATAGGGTATTCAGGCAACTGAGACTAAATGAAATTACCAGAGCAAAGGGTATTTTGAGGAGTTATTATTTAAAAGGGCCCTGCTATAAAGGACCAACGTGCCATGCTTGAGCCCATTGTTGGTATTCAATAAGTATTTAGTGTTCAATAAAAAATATTTAAAAAGGAATCTCAAAAGCAATGAGAATCCTTTAAAGTCTTTTCAGTAGGGGAATATCTTGATTAGGTTGAATTTTAAATGAATCAAAGAAGAAAAAGAGTGGAAACTAGGAGACTACTTAAAAGCCTTTTGCAACTCTTCAAACAATAAGTCATGTAGTCCATCGCCTCCTTGTATAGGTGAGGAAGCTATGATACCAGAGAAGTCAAGTGGTTTGTTCAAGGTCTCAAGAGCTGGTTAGTAGCAAAATTAGTTTATGCCCTATGTCCAAACATATTTTCTACTATATTTCCTTACCTACAAATTTATTCTTCACTGCCTAAGACTTGAGGTATCTGTAAGAGGATTTCCATTGTAATGGTGCAGTGGTGCAATGACACTAGTCATTGCAGACAGGACTAACTTGTTAATATTGTTTAAGCAAGATTTTTGCATTTTGTAGTCTTTTTCAGGGAGATATAATTTGATTCTTGGTATATTAAAAATGAATTTGACGAACAAATCAGCAGACCAAAGTAACTTACTGTGTCTGATTAGCTGTTTTTAAATTGTTGCTTATTTTTTTTAAAGGCAAAAAAAAAAAAAAAAACTAAGTGCTTATTTAACAACAACAACAAAAAATCCCCTTTACATTTTTTTAGAGGTATTATTTTCTCTCACCTATGAAACTTTCTGACCATAAAGTCAGTGCGTAATCACTGATGATTCCCAGCATTCTTTCTTTATCCTTGCTTCTTTTCATTTTTCAATTCTTAATCCCTCCTTTCACTTCCCCGCTGTATTACAACAACTAACAGCTGCCAAGAAAGTGGATTAGGTCATATATTCAATCAGGAGGTTTTCCTGTTATTCAAGTCACTTTCTTAGTATACCGAAACTAAAAAATAGTTATGGTTTTTGCCTCAAAAAATTCAGTTGGACTTATATTTTATTATTTGAAGGTTGGGTAGCAAGAAGCAGGTCTAAACTTACAAAAGCAAAGCAGTCATTTTGGATCTTCAACTCCCTATTTCTGTCTTGAGCTGTTTTCATTTTGATAATACATCTGAACACTCTTCTCTAACTTACTGATAATCAGTCTGTATTGTTCTACCTCACTTTGTAGACAATTTGTCATCCCATATCTACAGCTGCAGGATCAGTGGGACCCATACTGGTGGAGAAAACCATGCAGTCTCTCCATTAGGAAAGGAGAATCAGACTGAAGACTCCTGACTTGCTTTGATTTCTAATAATAGGCTGGTCTCACTGGGCCCAGGCTGTTCTAAATCTAGAGTAGTTCTGAAATACTGAGTGTGAAATAGGCAATGGTAGAAATTCTTAGGACCCCTGTAAGACAAATCAAAATTCCTTCTAGTATTCTTTTCTCCCATCATTTCCTGCACTGTGCTACGCCAAATCCAATCTCTTAAGGACCATTTCCTACATGCAACCATTGAGTGCACTTTGGCCCCAGTATAGCTTTATAAATCTCACTAGATAACTGTGGGAACTCCATCCATGAATCATAGTATCAATGGTCTGCAACTCAGAAAGCACAAAAGAACAAAATAAAAGTTTGAAAACTTACAGCTTTCTCTGCCAGATATTTTTTTGCCAAATATCTTAGACTCCTTTGCGTTGCTGTAACAGAATGCCACAGACTGGTAATTTATAATGAACAGAAATGTATTTGGCTCATGGTTCTGGAGTCTGGAAGTCAAAGAACACGGCCAGCATCTGATGAGGACCTTCATGCGGCATCATTCCATGGCAGAAGATAGAAGAGCAAGAGAGGGTGATAGCATGTGAGAAAGTGCCAAACTTGATTTTATAAAAAACCCACTTCCAGGCCAGGTGCAATGGCTCACACCTGTAATCCCAGCACTTTGGGAGGCCACAGCAGGAGAATCGCTTGAGCCCAAGAGTTTGAGACCAACCTGGGCAACATAGGGAGATACTGTCTATACAAAAAATGAAAAAGTTAGCTAGGAGTGGTGGCGCGTGCCTTGTAGTCCCAGCTACTTAGGAGGCTGATGTGTGAGGATTGTTTGAGCCTGAGAGGTCAAGGCTGCAGTGAGCTGTGATTGCACCAGTGTATTCCAGCCTGGGCAACAGAGCAAGACCCTGCCTCTGAAAAAAGAGAAAGAAACCCACTCCCACAGCATTAATTCATTCATTCATTCATGAGGGCAGAGGCCTCATGACTTAATCACCTTCTAAAAGTCCCATTTCTAAACACTGTTGCATTGGGGATTAAGTTTCTAACACATAAATTTTGGAGGACACATTCAAAACATAGCACTAAATATTCATTGGGAACTCATGTACTTGGAATATCTACTGGCAAAAAAAAAAAAAAAAAGAAAGAAAGAAAAAAGAAAAAAATTCCATATTCCGTGTTCCCATAATTGTGGTTTATATTTAGTGAAGCATCAAATGAGCATGAGATACAACTATTTTTTTATTTACACAAAACTTGACCCTAAAATATTTAACCAACAGAAGTAGTACTAATAAAATTATTCTATGAAGTAATTTTTAATGAAGCAGAGTTTATTCAAGTCACGTCTTCTGCAAATAAAAATGGACACCAATAAACAAAAACAAAGATAGAAAGAATAACTGTGTTCTTGATATCTCCCCTAAAGTTCACAATCTCTACACCTGTTTCTTTCATCTTCTGGTGATGTTAATCTTCTGTTTATTTTGCGCTTTAAATCTAAGCACATGTGGATTACCCAGAGATTGCCCTCTGAAAGTCAGTCTACACCTGTTCTTTCTTACCTCACAAAAAGTAATGGAAAAAAAAGTGTGTGTGTGTGTGTGTGCGTCTGTGTGTGTGTGTGTCCTGTTGGTGGTAGTGTTGGTGGTTAAAAAGCAATTTGGGACTTCCTCTTTGAACAGTTGCCTTTTCCTCTCACAGAAGGAAGATTTCATTTTGTTTGAAACGAGAAACCAAACCACACACCAAAGAGAGGGGTATGATGGCTAAGAAGCCCCCAAAACCAGCCCCTCGCAGGATCTTCCAGGAAAGGTTAAAGATTACTGCTCTACCTTTGTACTTTGAAGGTTTTTTATTAATCAAGAGGTCAGGATACCGGGTGAGTCTATAGATGATAATGTTAAACCTAAGACTTCTGTTTTAATTTAATATTTATTTCATGGTGATGTGATGTGTTAAGACCTCCTTGTTTCTGTTGAAATTAAATCATCTTCTCTTCTTTGAGCTCAGAAAAATGATTCCAATTTTTCATAATTTAAATACAATGTCTGGCTTAAACCTGTATGTATACACATATATAATATGTATAATAACAGAGGTTGTAATATTAAGGCACTAATATAAAAAAGTCAATAAGCTAAATTTCCAAAGAACTTATTTAAATATCACAAAAGATTTTGGCTTGGGAGATAAAATGTTTCTTGTATTTTCTCCACAATTTATTGCTATGCTTCAATGATGACATGTACCATTAAGATAAAATGATATCATGATTAAAATTAAACCTGCTCCTGTTCTGAGTCATTTGAAGTTTATAATGATCAAATTATTAAAAATGGCTTTTGTAAAAATTGTTAAAATGACAAAGTTCATACTGTTTAACATTATATATAGTTATGTGTTCTAAAATACTATTCAAGATAGTGACTTTTAATTTTGGGGGTACTACTGTGGGTATTAAGTACACTAAGCTACATAAATACCTTTGCTCTAAGAAAATCCATGAAGCATTCTGTATTTTTAAATGTAATAATTAAAACTTATAGTTAGTTAAAATCATTACTTTTAAAACAGTAATTATGGATGACTTGAAATTAATTAGAGAAATAAGCCGAAAATTGCCTGTTATTAAAGAAAAAAATCATTAACTTAGGTCAAATTTTATGAAATTGTATACTGACTAAAACTAGAAAAATTTTAAGGTTTTCAGAAATTCCATCAGAAATGTTTAATGATGCTAAAATATATTTTCTGAGGATTTATGAATACTTGTGGAAAAATTATATATATGAAAAATCTATAATAGCATATTCACATTTCTTACATATATAATCAGATCATTTACTATTTGAGAGTAAAGACATGGTAATTTGTATTCTGTTATGGATGTTAAACATGCATAAATAATTACCTTTCAGTTATATTAGAATTTTTTAGATTGATCCTATATGCTTTTAATGTAAATTCAATCTTGTCACCACAGGTAAGCCACATAGTCACACTTTGCCAGGAAAGGGAAGTTGAGAAAAAAAAATTCTAATTAGTAATTTAAATCGGGTTGTTCATTGAATGTTTTCCAAGGTATTTATAATAACTGTTTATGATAGCAGTTTTTTTTAAATGCTTAAAGAAGACATGTCATTGGTATGGTTAGCAGAAAGAATAAGAATTTTAGAGTGTCTTTATCTGATGGTTTTGCCACTTATAGCTTGTGATCTTGTGCAAGTTACTCAATCTCCTTGAGACTGTTTCAACTATAAGATAGAGAGTATACTACTTGCTACTTGCCTCCTAAGGTACATTCTAGGATTCAGTAGGTGTTCAATCAATTTATTCACTCAACATTTATTGTGTGCCTCCTATGCACCAAGCATCACTCATTTCTGGAGAATATGGAAAAAAACACAAAGATTTTATTTTCAGGAGGCTTAATATAGTAGGAATGATGTCTTCCTTACCAAATTTCTACTCTTTACCTTCTCTTAGAAAGCATTCTTTGAAGCAGAATGAATACCTATAGGCATAAATATTTCCAATGAAATTAACTTGTGTTTCTATTTGAATTTATAGTAAAGTATCTTTGTGTGTGTGTGTGTGTGTGTGTGTGTGTGTGTGACAGTGTCTCCTCTGTTGCCCAAGCTGGAGTGCAATGGTGCAATCACTAGTCATGCAGCCTTGACATCCCCGGCTCCGGTGATTCTCCTGCCTCAGCCTCCTGAGTAGCTGGGACTACAAGCGCATACCACACCCGGCTAACGTTTGTATGGTTTATAGAGACAGGGTTTCATCACGTTGTTCAGGTTGGTCTCAAACTCCTGGGCTCAAGCAACCTGCCCACCTTGGCCTCCCAATGTGCTAGAATTACAGGCATGGGCCTCTGAGTTAGACCACAAAGTACCTTTTTACTTGTATGTCAGGGAGAAGAGAGCAAGAGGATGACAATAATACCTACTTATGTGGTGGTTTCAGGGATTAAAGGGATAGCATATGTAAAACACCTGGCTCACACTAAAGGTTAGATTCATTCTCTTACCCTTTCATCACTTATCATACTCTTATTCAGGTACTAAAATTAGTTTGAGGTCTGCAAGTAATATGACTCCAAGGAGAGTGAGCATGGTGATAATTAGAGTACTTGAAAATAGAAGCTATGAGAAAAATCTAAGGAAAATAAGTGGAATTTCCAAGCAATTGGCAGCAAAGTGCCAGGGAATCTTTGAACAGAAGGTGAGCCAAAGGTATATAGCCAAGTAATCTTTGGAGCTGATTGGCTAGAGGAAGGTGAGAGGCTCTGCAGAATGTAAAGTTGGGTCTCTGCCAAAGTCATTCAGAACATTTAAACTAGAAAAAATATAACTGAAGAGTAACCTGGTCTATAAAGGCATTAAATGCTGAGAGGTGCTTCTTAGCTATTTTTTGTGGGGCACTTTTAAGTATTTAAAGAGCTTTTCCCCAGGAAAATGTAACAACGTATACCATTTTGCATGCAATTCTAGAAGGTTTCTAAATCTGAGGTCAAGAACCCATGAAAAACACATAATCTTTATGGAAAAGATAATGTGGGAAGATTTATTTAAGCCACAGCACTAGGATTCTGAATTAACCAGGAATATGTGTTTATTATCAAAGCTGTTAAATGCCACAGTGGAATACCATTGGCATCGCAGTTCTTACAAATGGGAAAATTTCTCATTTTTTCTGGGACCGTTTGAAAATAAGAGAGAGTGTGGGTGGGCCGGGAGCGGTGGCTCATGCCTGTAATCCCAGCACTCTGGGAGGCCCAGGTGGGCGGATCACGAGGTCAGGAAATGGAGACCAACCTGTTCAACATGGTGAAACCCCGTCTCTACTAAAAATACAAAAATTAGCAGGGCATGGTGGCACGCACCTGTGGTCCCAGCTACTCGGGAGGCTGAGGCAGGAGAATCACTTGAACCTGGGAGTCAGAGGTTGCAGTGAGCCGAGATCGCGCCACTGCACTCCAGCCTGGCAATAGAGCGAGACTCTGTCAAAAAAAAAAAAAAAAAGCAAGAGAGAAAGAAAGAAAAGAAAAAGAAAGAAAATAAGAGATAGTTTGGGCAACGTCTCATAATTTCTTCAATCTGTGATGTGCTAAAGTAAAAAAAAAAAACAGTGTGTGTGGGCCAGGCCCGGTCCCAGCTATTCGGAAGGCTGAGGCAGGAGAATCGCTTGAATCCGGGAGGCGGAGGTTGCAGTGAGCCAAGATCGTGCCACTGCACTCCAGCCTGGGTGACAGAGCGAAACTCCGTCTCAAAAAAAAAAGGAAATTTTTTAGGGCTAAGTTGTGCTCACACACAGTTCTCTATGGCAGTAATCTCCAAATTTTAAAATAACACACTCCTTTCAGGAAAACATTTTGAGCACAGATCCCTAATATAAGAATATTAATTCAGCCAGGCGTGGTGGCTCACGCCTGTAATCCCAGCACTTTGGGAGGCCGAGGCGGGCGGATCACGAGGTCAGAAGATTGAGACCATCCTGGCTAACAAGGTGAAACCCTGTCTCTACTAAAAAAAAAAAAAAAAAAAAAAAAAAAAAAAAAAATTCGCCGGGCGAGGTGGTGGGCGCCTGTAGTCCCAACTACTCAGGAGGCTGAAGCAGGAGAATGGCGTGAACCCAGGAGGCGGAGCTTGCAGGGAGCCGAGATTGCGCCATTGCACTCCAACCTGGGCAACAGAGGGAGACTCCATCTCAAAAACAAACAAACAAAAAGAATATTAATTCATTTGGAAATTATAAATATATATATTCCCGTACTATTAATCCATGTAAATTATTTGATATATAAAAAATGAATTAAGAAATATGAAATAAAATATAATTAAATATTCTAAAATTTTCTCTCCCAATGGATCATCTTGCACACCTTTGGAATTTATGCATCCCATTTTGGAGACCACTATACAACATTCTTCCTTAGGTAAATGTACTTTACTTGCTCACAAAAACAAAGAATGAGAGCTTTTTATTGGGGACAGAGGAAGAGAAACTTAACTGGAGCTTGCACTGTAATTCATTTTTGCTAGTTAATTCATTTTTGCTAGTTGTATTAATGAGAAAAGAGCACTGGGGAGTCAAGAGATAAAAGTATCAGTCCAATTCTAGAATTTGGGCGATTCCTTCACATTTTAAAATCTGTTCTCTCCTTTCTAAAAAGAATAATTACTCTCTTGCATAGCTGAATAGGTTGCTCCAATGACTAAGTGGACTATATAATAATGAATGCAACCTTTTGAGGTATAACATATAATGGATACCATTCTAGGCTCTTAGTGTTCTGTCACTGTGATCCTTACAGTAACTCTTCTGGGTAGAAATTATTTTATTCACTTCACAAATGAGTGAGTATGTGGGGCATGCTGGCTCATCCCTGAAATCCCAGCACTTATGGAGGCCAAGGCAGGAGGATTGCTTGAGGCCAGGAGTTGGAGATCAGCCTAGGCAACATAGCGAAACCCCATTTCTACAAAATCAAAAAATTAGCCAGGCGTGGTGGCACACCCTGTATTCCCAGCTACTCGGGAGGCTGAAGTGGGAGGATCACTTGAACCCAGGAGTTCGAGGCTGCAGTGAGCTATGATTGCATCACTGCACCCCAGCCTGAGCAACAGAGCGAGACCCTGTCTCTCTAAAACAACAACTCCAAATAAACAAATGAGTGAGTTCTGGCCGCAGAGGTTATTCAAGGTTCCTCTTCCATTAAGGAGGCTAGCTTGGATTTGATTGTGACGCACTTGACTATGCTGCTTCTCAAACTCAAATTCTAATTCCATTTGATTGTAGGTTTCCTAGTTAAGCTAGTGATAAATTCAGAAGTCTTATTTCAGCCTCTTTTCTTACATCAATGATTTCACACAAACGATTGTTAAAAAAAAAAAAGAAATTTGTGCTTCATTCCAAAGATATGTCCTTCCAAATTAATTTTTTTAATTTTTAAGTATTTCTCTAGATATGAATAGGTACCTAGATGTTGTTTATTGAGATTGATATTTATAAATGACTCAGATTATATGTGTATTTATTACATCTTATCGAAATGAAATCAAGATTGTGACCTGTAAGTCTCTGCATACTGAATATAAGTTTGGTCTGTCCTTAGGTTTGCAGCTGTGGTTGCAGTTCACATGGTCTAATGCTATTTGTAACCTTACTTTTCCTCCAGGGCTGCCTTTGCTTTCAGCTCAGTGCCTTTATACTTGCTTTTCCCCCCATTTAATAAATCCTTAATCCTTTCCACAAGTATATACGTTTGCTTACCTGTAAAACTCCCATTTTTCCCTATTTAACTTTACCCAATTCATATCATTCTTTTGAGACTGAACACCTCTATAATTTTTCTCGATAGTGCAATGGAGGTCTGCATGTACATACAGAGGGAATTCAATAAACCTTTACTGGCTATCAGTAATACTAGTTTTTATACCTTATGGCAGGGTAATACTGTAGTTATGAGGCTGATTAGGAAGATGAACAGAGTGGTAGGCTTTGACTTCAGGGTTTTCTCTTGTATTTTTTTCCTCCAGGAATCATACAATCCTGGAGTTGGACTAGATCTTAGAAGCCATACTTCAGTAAAATTGCACAAATGACACTTTGGGAGGCTGAGGCGGGTGGATCACTTGAGGTCAGGAGTTCGAGACCAGCCTGGCCAACATGGTGAAACCCTGTCTCTACTAAAAATACAAAAATTAGCCAGGCATGGTGGCATGTGCCTGTAATCCCAGCTACTTGGGAGGCTGAGGTGGGAGAATGGCTTCAACCTGGGAGGCAGAGGTTTCAGTGAGCAGAGATCAAAATCACACCACTGCATTCCACCCTGGGTGACAGGAGACTCCATCTCAAAACAAACAAACAAACAAACTACACAGATGATAAAGTTCTCAGAACAGTATGCATTTCTCTACATTCCCATCTCCTCCTGCACTGTTCCTCACCTGCTTCCCAGCTCCAAAACACAGGAGAGCCTTGATTTACTCCTTTCATTGCAGAGGCTTACCATTAATGCAGGGTGGGGAAGCCTTAAAAAGAGTTGGTCGGATAAGCAAAGAAACAAAACAACTTGCAAGATAAATTTTAATTATTTTGTTATGTAATTATAGGTCAGATTGAGAAAGTACAAGTTTTTTTTAACAGAGTGAAAAAAACTAGTCACTCCCATATGGTTTTTTACAGAACGGCTATCTGATCACAGTGCTAGTATATATTAGCAACTTCTCAAGCCAGAGTTCTCAATGGATTTTTAAACCTCTTTATTTAAGAAAACATGAAAGGGTGATTTTACATAGGAATGACAATGGGTTTCATTATTCTGGTTTAGAAAATATTTCCTCCTTCTCATACATATTACCATTGAAGGAGATCTATTTTAGAAATTTTTAGATACTGCTATCACACCCACACATACAAATCACCACATGGAAGAAGTATTATGTGGCTAATAAAAAATGCAAAGTTCTTGCCAATAATGTGAGCGTCGAGGCAATGCTCTTCTTTTTCTTTTCTTTTCTTTTTTTAAAGTGCCTAACATTTATTAAATACTTGCTATGTCCCAGGTCTTAGGTGCTTTACACACATACATTATTAGTCCATTCAATTATTCAACAACTCTATGGAGCAATAGCAGGAGGTGGTGTTGTGTTTATGGGGTACTCCTATTTTTGGGTACTCCTATTTTTGGTTCCTTGAAGTAAACTCTCATATAGGAGACACAATAATAATAATTATTATTCAGTGTCTTTTGATATATTCCAAACTCATACAACTATCACCAGTATCTAATTCCACAACATTTTCATAATTTCAAAAAGAAGCTGCATGGGCAGTCATACCCACTTCTCTTCCCCCCTCAACCCAACAGTTTTTTTTTTTTTTTTTTTTTTTTACGAGACAGAGTCTTTCTCTGTTGCCCAGTCTAGAGTGCAGTGGTGCGATCTCTGCTCACTGCAACCTCCGCTTCCTGGGTTCAAGAGATTCTCCTGTCTCAGCCTCCCAAGTGGCTGGGATTACAGGCGCCTGCCACTACTCCAGCTAATTTTCGTATTTTTAGTAGATACAGGGTTTCACCACATTGGCCAGACTGGCCTCGAACTCCTGACCTCAGGTGATCTTCCCGCCTCGGCCTCCCAAAGTACTGTGACGACAGGCATGAGCCACCGCGCCTGGCCCTCTTCCCTCTTTTTTACATTTTTTATATACTCTTTTATTAGAATTTTTCTTCTCCCAAGTTTGAAACCAGCCAGACACAGAAATCACACAAATGAAGATCAGTTAGTTACTTTTATTATTGACAAATTATCAATGTGCAGTTTAGATTTAAGGCCAAAACTGTGCTTATATTTTACTCCAGATTTGGGTAGCCTTGAGCTACATCAAGTCACTGACTCAGATTAAGAGCCACAAGCTGAACCTCTTGGAGGCCCTTTGCCACATGGCAGGGAACAGAGCAGTACACTCACTCTCTCCTGGTAGACTGAGCTGAGAGAGGACAGGAAGGGGCTGAGCTGAGCTTGCTGCCTCCCAAACACACCTATTAGATACTCAGTCCTACTCTCTGCAAAGGAAATAATTCACCCTGGCAGTACTGAGCAGAATAGATTCGAAAGTAGGTTGGACACGGTAGCTCATGCCTGTAATCCCCACACTTTGGGAGGTTGAAATGGGCAGATCACTTGATGTCAGGTGTTAGAGACCAGCCTGCCCAACATGGTGAAACTCCGTCTCTACTAAAAATATAAAAATTAGCTGGACATGATGGCACATGCCTGTAGTCCTAGCTACTGGGGAGGCTGAGGCAGGAGAATCGCTTGAACCCAGAGGGGAGCAGGTTGCAGTGAGCCAAGATCACGTCACTGCACTCTCTAGCCTGGGCCACAGAGTGAGTGAGACTTCCATCAAAAAATAAAATAAAATAAAAATAGAGTAGATTAATAGATTAGAAAGTATAAGAAAGTGGTAGAAAGACAGGTAAAGGGATACTGTTATAGCAATAACACTTTACATCCTATATAAAAAGAAGGAAAGAAAAGACTTTGGATGGGGTTGAAATTAAGATGTGTTTTCTTGTCATTAAACTGCTTGACTGAGACATATCAGGTATATATTGGGCATCTGGATTTCAGACAAGAGAGAGAATCTCTTTGCCTAGTTTTATAACTACTTCTTTGAGGACCATTTATTGGCTAATCCTTCAATGAATTGTTCTTTTCTATGGTAATTTGTTCCTTGGTTCAAGAGGCATCAGCAGGTTCATTGCATGTTATAACCAGTTCTCAACTGGGGGGAGGATAGAGTGAAAACACAGCAGGGCTTCAACAAAGATACCTTGTCCCAAATTCCAATGTGCCCCTGAGGTCGATTGCTGCAGTCACACTACCAATTTGTTCAAGTCTTACTGTACGTACCTCTCTTTGAAATATGACTTCTCTGCTCATCCTATAAAGAGGCTGAATCTATTTCTCTAATCTTTATTTTATGTTTCAAAATTGAACTTACAGCAAACAATAATTTTCTAGCCTTTGAATCTGGATTGGGTTATGTGACATGTGTTGGTAAATGTGACACAAGCAAAGTCTTAGAATAAGCTTGCCCATTGGGTTTTGCTCTCTCTTGTTCCTGGTAATCCTTCTGCCAACATGTGTCAAGTCTAGGCTAGCTGACTGGATAAAAGAATGGATAGAGTGAGACTCCAGTTGTCCCTCCCTTCCCAGTCATTCCTGCCTTCCCAGCTAAGACCCTAGACAAGTAAGTGAGGCCACCTTAGACCATTCAGCCATAGCCAAGCAAGCCCAGATCAGAAAGGCCATCAGCCAACCATAGAATGGTGAGAAATAGAAATCATTTGCTTATTTTAGTCCACTAAGTTATAGGGTGACTTGTTACATGGGAGAAGCTAACTCATATATTATCTTATTAGGCATGAAGACAAAGAAAGAAAAGAGTTCTACCAAGAGCATAAGAAAAAAATGGTGATTGTAGTTCAAAATGAATTTAATCTTGAGCTTCCTGGTAGCCAGGGAATTAAAAGCAAAATTGAGTTATAGAGTTGTCATTATTTGAGAAAATAAGCATACAAATTCTGAAGAGTCAACAAACATTTTACTGGTTAAAAAAACATAAAGGATATGTTAATATTGAAGAGACACAAAATACCATAAGACAAAGTATCTTCACATGCACAATAAAAGAGAAAACCCTTTATATAACTTTCTTATATTAATCGCCAATATCATGATGGTTCAATAAGTTGTAAAACATCAGCTTATCAAACCATAAAGGAAGGAATGATTAACATGTTTATTAAAATAACAGGAATTTTTAAAAACACACTTTTGGGAAAAGCTGCATATGAAAGTAAATCTTTAGATGTGAAAGGATTTTATTTTTAAAATTTACTTGCCATTCTTTTGTAATATAGTCACTCTTCATATTTATTTAAATAAACTTAATGGAATGAAATGGGAGTTTAACTAGGTTATTTAAATATTTTAAACTTCAAAAGTCATATTTCTGTAGAATCTAGAGTAATATGAATGTATTAATAATTAAATATTCACCACATCAATAAGATTTGGATTTTAAAGTTCAGCTTTGATGGTGTTAAATTATCAATTTCTCACATTTTCTTGATCTGTCAATAATATATACTATTTATTGAACCCCAACTATGAGCCATGTACTCTGCTAAGTGCTTTACATGTATTAATTCATTAAATTATTTCATCTGTCCTAGAAGGTAGATATTATATGCTTTTCCTATGCTGGGCCCTTCACTGGTCCATCTGACATGCGTAGGCTTCCACTGAAATTGCATAAAAAGTCTTAAATCAATGAGGAAAGTTTTAGAAAATGAACTACTTAAACACAAATCAAATTACAGTGATGAGTCACTTAACAATGGGGATATATTCTCAGAAATGCATTGTTAGGTGATTTCATCATTGTGTGAACATCACAGAGTATACTTATGCAACCATAGATGGTATAGCCTATTACACACCTAGGCTATATGATATAGCCTATTGCTTCTTGGCTACAAACCTGTATAGCATGTTATTGTATTAAATACTGTAGGCAATTGTAACACAATGATAAGTATTTGTTTATCTAAACATATCTAAACATAGCAAAAGCAGAGTAGAAATATGGTATAAAAGAAAAAATGGTATACCTGTATAGGGCACTTACCACAAATGGAGCTTGCAGGACTGGTAGTTTCTCTGGGTAAGTCAGTGAGTGGTAAGTAAATCTGAAGGCCTAGAATATCATCAGATACTACTGTAGACTTTATGAACACTGTACACTCAGGCTACACTAAGTTTATAAAAAATGTTTTTCTTTTTCATTAACAAATTCATCTTAGCTTACTGTAACTATTTTACATTATAAACTTGTTTAATTTTTGACTCTTTTGTAATAACATTACCTTAAAACAAAAACACATTGTACAGCTCTGCAAAAATATTTTATTTCTTTATATCCTTATTCTATAAGCTTTTTCTATTTTTAAAATTCTTTATTTTTTTTTTTTTTTTACTTTTTAAGCTTTTTGTTTAAAACTAAGACACACATACATTAGCCTAGGCCTACGCAGGGTCAAGATTATCAATATCATTATCTTCCACCTTCATATCTTATTCCATTTTGTGTGTGTGTGTGTGTGTGAGATGGAATCTCGCTCTGTCGCCCAGGCTGGAGTGCAGTTGCATGATCTTGGCTCATTGCAACCTCTGCCTCCTGGGTTCAAGTGATTCTTCTGCTACAGCCCCCTGAGTAGTTGGGATTACAGGTGCACGTCACAATGCCTGGCTAATTTTTGTATTTTTAGGTAGAGATGGGGTTTTGCCATGTTGTTCAGGCTGGTCTGGAACTCCTGGCCTCAAGGGAGTCGCCCACCTCAGCCTCCCAAAGTGTTGGGATTACAGCGTGAGCCACCAGGCCCAGCCCCAGTGGATGGCCTTTAGGGGTAATAACATGCATGGAGCTGTCATCTCTATGATAGCAATGCCTTCTTTAGAAATACCTCCTGAAGAACGTGCTTGAGGGTGCTTCACAGTTAGTTATGTTTTTTCAAAGTAGAAGTAGTATACTCTAAAACAATGATTAAAAAGTATAGTATAGTAAGTACATAAACCAGTGACATAGTCATTTATTAATCATTAACAAGTATTATTTACTGTACATAATTATATGTCCTATATTTTTGTTTGACTGGAAATGCAGTAGGTTTGTTTGCCAGCATCACCACAAACACCTGAGTCATGCATTGTGCTACAACATTATTGACAGTTGATAGGAATTTTTCAGCGCCATTGTATCTTATGGGACCACTATCATATAGGCGGTTTGTCATCCACCAAAAGATCTTTTTGTGGCACATGATTGTATATCCTTATCTGAAATGTTATACTAAAATAAATTTGAGAATGATTTAATCAAGTGGTGGCATGGGCCTGTAGTCCTAGCTACTCTGGAGGCTGGAGTGGGAGGATTGCTTGAGCCCAGGAGTTCAAGGCTGTAGTGAGCCATGATTGTACCACTATGCTCCAGCCTGGGTAACAGAGCAAGACTCTGAAAAAAGAAAGAAAACAAAAGAAAAAGAGAGAAGGAAAGAAAGAAAGAAAGAGAAAGGAAGGAAGGAAGGGAGAAAGGAGGGAGGAAGAAAGGAGGGAGGGAGGAAGGAAATAAAATGTTAAGCCAGGTATGGTGGCATATGCCTGTAGTCCCAGCTACTTGGAGGGGAAGCTGAGGCAGAAGAATTGCTTGAGCCCAGGAGTTGGAGAGTCCAGCCTGGGGGACATATTGAGACCAGAGAACCTATCTCAAAAAACGAAAAGAATTAAATGTAAAATTAAGCTATAAAAATTAGAATTATCCAGGATAAAGAAGACTTCTTATATCACACAAGCAATTAAGAAAGTTACAAAGGATAATATTATTAGAAAAATAGTTGAATATACACTAATGAAATGATGTTTATGATTTCTTTCCCACAGGAGTATGAGCATTACTGGACAGAGTTGAGAGGAACTACTCTTTTCTTTTATACCGAGAAAAAGAGTATAATAGTAAGTAAACATGTTGAGCTGATTCCATTGTTTCCCAATATACCCTTGTCACATAGCATATTATTCATTTTGGATTTTCTGCCATCCAAGAATAAAGATGCTCTGGTAAAATTCATTCAAAAAATAAAGTTTAAATCTGTGGGGGCCGCCAATGATCACAGGAACGATGGTAAATTTTCCTGGGCAATTCCGAAGAAGATACTGACTCATGTTTTTTACTTTTCATTATTTTCTTTCTGATTCTGATAACTAAACAGTTAAAAAGTGAAAAATTTTGACAAGACATCTGCACATATATTGCTTAATACCAAGTGATAGCTTCCATTTCTCCCACTTTTTATCTTGCTGTAGCATGCAGTTATAACTGGAAAGGAACAAAATGATCTCCAGAGCATGCAAAGCCATTATTTAATTTTTCTGAAAAGACAAAAACATATTTCACAAAGCAGGACTTCTAAAGGCTTAAACATGAGAATAACAATAAAGGGATTCTGAGGTTTATTTATTCATATTAATTTCAAATTTTGATTGTATGCTTCAGTTCTTCCAGGAATAAGATATAGTATTTTAGTGGCAAATGCTTACCTACCTTGGAACACTATAAGAGACTTTATGAGCCAGTAACTTGATTAAATATAAACATTCTGGATCTGGATATAGTAGCCCATCTAATAATTAGAACATCATTATTAGAAGCCAACATCTAATGAAAGAGACAGAAAAATAACCTGTGTAATGTAGAATGTTTTCAAATGCCATAATAAATTTTACAAAATTAATTTCTCTTTTGTGCATTCCAATTTCCCACTGATGTCAGTAAATATAAAAGAGCTTTTATTCTAACCTTTTCTATTGCACAGTAAGTGAGAGAGCTAACAATTTTTGCTCACTTACTACATGGCAAGAGGCAGTAAAGCTTAATAATCGAGAGCCTGGTCTCTTCAGACAGCCTGCCTGGGTGTTTGTCCTAGCCCTGCCACTGTTAACTGCAGAATCTTGGGCCAGTTACCCCACCTCTCTGTGTCTCAGTGTTATCAGACAGGAAACTGGTAGGAAACAGAAGATATCTCAAATTGGGCAATTTGAAGAGAATTTAATAAAGTTTTAATAAATATGCAAAGCAGTGAACAGGGTGTAGGAAAATTACAAAGATAGTACAGAATCCTGAGGCTAAAACAGTGTTCATTACCATGCCTAGGACTCAGAGGAAAGAGTGGGAAAGTAGTGTGAATTGTATGGAGATGACTGCCTTAAGGAGAGTATGATCTTTGACTGAGGGAGCAACTGCTTAGGGTAATAAATACCCACCCTCACTCTTCTGATCTCCTGCCACTGTTCTCCAGTGGTCCAACCCAATAGGAACTCAAAGGGTACGGAGCCCCTTGATGTTGTCCATACAGGTCTCTCTCCTGCTGCAGAGTGTTGGGTGGTGAAGGAATAAAAGTGAATCTAAAAGAGCAAACAAAAGATCTCCAACACAGTCTTCAAATCTCTAAAATCAGAATAAAAGTAGTAGTCCATTTTATAAGGTTCTCAAAATAACTAAATGAGATAGTACATGTAAGGACCTAAGAGAGTAGCTGGCACATAGTAAGCATTCAGGCATTTTACATGCATTGCCTAATTTAATTCTCACAACTCTGCAGAATGGGTGCTATTTTAATTCCGGCTTTATAGATGAGATTAGTGAAGTTTAAAGATTAAGAATTGTACAAGGTTAGATAGGTAATATGAAAGGTACAATCCAGGTCTTGCTCCTAAGCCAGCCTTCTTCATCACCATGCCATGAGGAAATTGTTATAATGAAATGTCTCAGAATTGCCCATCTACCAATTTTTGTTAAGAGTATACAGACCTTTTGGGAACTTTTTAAAGTGATAGTCTCAGAAGAAAGCACTGGGATAGACGAGGTGAGAAGTGTAGATTTTTGTCTTACAAAAGGGAAGAATTTAAAGCTGCCTTTAAATATTTGAAAGGCTGTCAGGAAGTCGTGTGAAAGGGTCACTGAATTTGTTTCATGTTATTCCAGAAAGAAGAGATTAGGACAATGGATGAAAATTGGAGGAAAGTTGTGGCTTAATACAAGAAAAAACTTGCTAGTAGGCAGAGGTGCTCAGGAGGCATGAGTTCCATGTTAGAAATGTTTGAACACAGACTGGATGACTAATGAAAGGATACCCTGGCAGAGATGCCATCAGATGTCAGTGAGGTTAGACAGATGACCTTTAAGCCTCTTCACAAGATACAAATAAAAACAAAGAGATATGACTTCCTTTCCTCTAATCAATGGATCAGGCTACTGCACTCCAACTAACTGCCACCTCTTCCTCTGTTGCTTCCTCCTTTGTTGCAGCAAAACTCACTGAGCTTGATCTAGACAATCCCTCAGAAAAAAGATTTCTGTTTAATTTTAGATTCTTTCTTCCTTTGAACCTCCCTTCCATATTTTTTGAATGTATTTATTTTTAAAATTGACATATAAAATTGTTTATCATGATGTTTTAAAATATATATACATTGTGGAATGGTTAAATTGAAAATAACTAGGCCAACTCAAACTTTCTCTCAAACTCATCAATATAGAAATAGCTTTGGAAAAAAATTATATACCTATTTTTATGTCCTACTTTACTCAGAAAAATAAGACTTACAGATATACAGTAAAATAAGTCATATTGGCTACAATTGAAAGAAACATAAAAGGAGATAAAAAGAACTCAAGAATGAGGCTAATTTAGTAAAAATATATATATCATAAAAACCCTACTATACTTACTACAGGTAGTTCTTTCTACTACTAGAAGGCAAGCCCGTTGCATATAGAGAGTGGAAATTGACCAATTTCTCAGAAGAAATATTTTTATTATACTTGGATAGGATAGGAATTTCTTAATAGGATTGCCATAATCAGTGGTGTGCAGTAAATGCTGAATAGCTTTCTGGAAAAAAGTATGAATATATATATACATAAACTTGTTATAAATATTGCTGATATGAACAATGTATAGTACACAATTAGAAAAATACACAATAGTCTTTATTGTAATGTCCATACAGACAATTGATTCTCACAGAATGCTTTCCTTGATTTTTGCCTAACTCTTGCATTGGTAACCAACTGTCAATGTAATTCGATCATAATTTGACAAATGGAGATTTAAATGGTATTTAAATCTGCTCTTTCCATAATAAATTTATTATCATTAAATATGATATTTGACATGAATATTGTCTAATATTTTCATTTACATTAATGAGTAAAAAGAAAGTAAAATGATGTATGTCAAAATATCATGTATTTATTAAAATCAATAAATGTGAGCAATTTCTTTGCTGAATTAGATAATAGTTTTTGAATTCTGGAAGAATATTCTGTCAATTTTTGTTCTATTTAGAGTGAAACAGATTCAGACCCAACAAACCTATCTCATCTGCATATTAACATTTTTTCCTTTACTTTTTAAAGCCTACACCAAGGGCCAATAATCTGGATGATGGGCCAAATCTGGCCTATGGCCTGATTTTCTTCAGTTTTTGAGATAAGAATGTCTCCATATGTTTAAAGTGTTTCTAAAGAAAAAACAAAAATGAAGAATGTACAACAGGCTGTATGTGTGCCTGAAGTATGGTACTGTTTGGCCTTTTGCAGAAAAAAAGTGCTGCCCCTGGACATCAACAAAATAATAAATCAAGCTTGATTTGTAAGGTTTACCAATTTGCATGGTGTAAAATACCCTCACTGTGGCTGATTTCAACCTAACAGTATGACCTCACGGAGCATGTAGTTGGGAAGAAAAGCACAGTAGCACAGTATTATATGGTATTTTCACCATACAGAAATGAAGATGTAAATAACCTTAAGAACATAGAGAACAGTAAAATATAGAAATAGAATGTAACAAATTTTGTTTTAATTACCTTTGCTTTGAATATAATTTATTTACTGGTATGTTTATATAATTCGATGTTTAAAATAATGGCTGTGTTTAACAACTTGCTTGCAAAATTCCTGAAAATTTAACAATTGGCTTTTGCAAACCTGTGTGAGCCAGGTTCAGCACACCACCACATAATACATTTCCACATGTCTTCTGGGATTAGGGAAACCAGGATATCATACAAAGTACTAATTAGTTGAAAGGAAGATATTACTTATTTTGCTTCCTGCTAGAACTAATGTGTATTACCCATGAAATAATGTAATGTGATCTTCCTTTATCTTTGCAGTATGTTGACAAATTAGACATAGTAGACCTCACATGCCTTACTGAGCAGAATTCAACTGAAAAGAATTGTGCGAAATTCACCCTTGTTTTGCCGAAAGAGGAAGTACAACTGAAGGTGAGCGAGGAGAAACAGTAGTCTGTAAAGGGTTGTGGTTATAAATAACATTCTTCACATCCAGTGGCTGAAGTAAAGAGAAATTGTAAGACAGGCTAAGTCTTACACTTTGTTAATATTTTTGCTTGCGTCTGGCCAAGACCTAGTTTTCTGAATTGGAATTTAAAAAGACGTGTTCACTTGTTTAGCATACAAGCGCCACGAAACCAGATACTCCTGCCCTCTGACAAAGTCAGGGATCCCACCTGGTGTTTGCTAAGGTTGTTCTTGAATCAGCATTCAAAATGAGCCAATAAAAGTCACCCAGTAACCACGGTAATAACATAAAGAGAACAACTTGTATTAAATAAGATATACTCGGAGACTTTTCCTGGGAGATTACTGATTGACCTTGAAAAGCACTGGTCTGAACTTCCGTGTAATAGGAATCGCCTGTACTAAGGAGATCGGACCCCCATCCCCCAACTCAAAACCTATATTTTAAGCAAGCTCCCCGGATGATTTGCAGATATGATAGTGAAGAGCACAGGACTGGTGTCAGATACTTGGGTCTGAATTTGGGCTGTTTTATTAGTTATTCATTCATTGTGATTATAGGCAAGTTACTTACCCTTTTTGTGTCTTTGTTTCTTCACCCGGAAGTAAGTCTTCTCTCAGATGAAACCCCCTCACCAAGGCCTACCTGGAGCACTTTTTTACAGTGGCAACCTTTTTCTCCTCTCCTATGCCCCTAGTTGCACTCCTAATCTCTCTTACCCTGTTGTACCTTTAATTTTTCTCATTTCTTTCTTTTCGACACTATAAAATTTACTATTATGTTTATTATTTATCATTCCTTGCTAGACTCTAAACTCCATGAGAACAAGGATTTTTATTTTGTTCCCTAATATAAACCAGTGTGTAGAATAGTGCTTAGCACTTAAAGGTACTTAGTAAATATCTGTTAAATGAACAAATCTATAAAACAATCAAACAAGCAAAAATAATAAGACCTTTTGCCAAGTTGCCTTGAAGGTTAAATCAAGTAATACCTGTGAAGTGCTTAAAATAGTAGCTACCACTAAAAGTGCTCAAAATATGTTGGCTGCAGTCTTGACCTCCCAGGCTCAAGCAACTTTCTCACCTTAGCCTCTCAAGTAGCTGACACCACCACACCAGGCTAATTTTTTGTATTTTTTGTAGAGACATGGTTTCACCATGTTGCCCAGGCTGTCTCAAACCCCTGAGCTCAAGTGATCCTCCCACCTCAGCCTCCCAAAGTGCTGAGACTACACGCATGAGCTACCAACCCTGACCTGGTATTGTTATTATTAGTAATAACATAGTACTAGTATTTACAGCTAAGAATTGGAAGTTACTACTATCAAACTTGGTTGTCCTGAATTTAAAGCCAGTCCATTTTAACTGCTAATGGAGAGAGTAACTGTGAATTGACATATTGCAAAAGTAAGTTTTCTAACATTTAATTTTTTTGAGTAAATTTGTACATGTTCATTTGTTTTAAGTAAGCAAACAGATTACAGCTGTATGTCTTCTGACAAAAGAAAATAGTATTGAAATATTTCATAAAAAATACACATTAGTAGTTCTAAGCCAAAAAAAGAAAATGAATTATTTTTTAGGCTCAGTCATAATTATTTATTTTATGCTCAATCACTCATGTATTTCCTTCTTTGGCTTTATCTGTTTTTGTCTTCAACTTTAGACAGAGAACACAGAAAGTGGGGAAGAATGGAGAGGCTTCATTCTTACAGTAACAGAGGTAGGAAGCTCACTGCTTTTGATTGATTCTTTTTTTTTTCAACAAATATCTGCTGAACACCCTATGATCCATGCAGAGTGAAAGTGGCTGAAGATATAGCAATTGAAAAAGATAGACCTAAACTCTTGCACTTACTTATGAACATTATATTTTCATCAGGTGGTGGAGAGGGAGAAAGTAAACAAGTAAACAGATGATCATTTCACATTGTGACAATTGTTATGAAGAAAATAAACAAGGCAATTCGCTAGGGAGTAACGGGTGGTAAAGGAGATCTACTTTTTGGTCTTATCTGTTTGACTCAGTGGTCCTTTGTATATTCTGATATTTGTAGCTAATACAGCATGTTTGAAAATACATTCCAATTTCTTTTCTTTTCTTTTCTTTCTTTCTTTCTTTTTTTTTTTGAGATGAGGTCTCACTATGTCACCCAGGCTGGAGTGCAGTGGCGTAATTTGGCTCACTGCAACCTCCATCTCCAGAGTTCAAGTGATTCTCCTGCTTCAGCCTCTCAAGTAGCTGGGATTACAGGCATGCACCATCATGCCCAGCTAATTTCTGTATTTTTAGTAGAGACGAGGTTTCATCACGTTGGCCAGGCTGGTTTGGAACTCCTGGCCTCAAGTGATCTGCCGGCCTCGGCCTCCCAAAGTGCTGGGATTACAGGTGTGAGCCACTGCGCCCGGCCTCTGATTTCTTTTTTATTTATTTAATACATATTTATAGAATACTAGCCAAGATGAATTTTATAAATAACATAGACAATGTAACAGGGAGAGACCATAAAAATGAAAACTCACCTTTAAACATTTCTTTAGTGAGTCTTAAAACAACAGGATGCTTATCTGTTCAACTCTGTGGTGTTTTATCAGAGGCAAATAGTAAGATCTACTGCTTAGAGTTAACTCTTGCAGTAAGATAATGTCCATTATTTTAGATAAAGCCACCGTAGCAATTGCCTTGGAAACACGACGTTCTTTGATAACCAGCCTCCCAAGGAGCACCATGTTCTCTAGTAATTTAAAAGGATATAAAAACTGTGTTTATTAGAGTCAGTTAAACACAGATTCTATCCAAAGCTAGTTTCTAAGTATGCCATTGCAGTCATCTGAAATAAGCACTGCACTTTACCAAGTTGATGGATGCAGGTTCTTTATTTCAGCCAGTAACAGGTAAAAGTTAGAGGTTCAACTATTGTGTAGGGAAGTTATATGAGGCTAGAAAAGCGGACCAGTTAAAGATGTGAAGAACATGTTGACTTCTGAGAGGGAGAGGAAGAAATCCTGGGGAATTGCACTCTTTCCCTCTGTTGTGGAAAATATCTCTGAGTGGTACGGTGCTTCCAATACCGGGTATAACTATCCCAAGGGTATGTGACTAAGTATCAAGGAGTACACTAAAAACACTGGCAAAAACTTTTTGCATCCTCCCGGTACACTAAGTATGTATAAAGTTTTGGCCAAACATTTTGTTTTTAGTTTCTTTCCTGGAGTAAAAATAAAAAGCATTATTTTTATATTAAAATACACACATAAATAAGTAACAGAATATAAAATCAAATTTATGTGATTTTTTTTTTTTTTTTGAGACAGAGTCTCACTCTATCACCCAGGCTGGAGTGCAGTGGTGCAATCTTGGCTCACTGCAACCTCCACCTCCTGCGTTCAAGCAATTCTCCTGCCTTAGCCTCCCAAGTAGCTGGGATTAAAGGCACGTACCATCATGCCCGGCTAAGTTTTTAAAAAAATATTTTTAGCAGAGGTGGGGTTTCACCATGTTGGCCATGCTGGTCTCAAACTCCTGACCTCAAGTGATCCTCCCACCTCAAGTGATCCTCCCACCTCAGCCTCCCAAAGTGCTGGGATTACAGGTGTGAGCCACCACGCCCAGCCCATGTGAATTTTTAAGAGAAGACAAGTTGCCTCAAATTTTGTACTCTGTAAATGTTGTTTTGTGTTATGATTCCAGATCATGGTATATGAACATTTACAGTATGTTGTTATGAGGATGACTTTAGTAGAGAAGTGAGAGAAGCCCAGACTGTATGTAGTTGAAAGAGCTGAGACATTGCTTTTGAATCAAATAGACCCCAGTTTGGGTCCTGGTTCCACAACTTACTAGCTATTTGACTCTGGACTAGTTATTTAATCTTTCTGTGCTTGATTTTTTTTTCTATTTGTATTAGGCCATTCTTGCATTGCTATAAAGAAATACCTAAGACTGGGTAATTTGTAAAGAAAAGAGGTTTAATTGGCTCCTGGTTCTGCAGGCAGTACAGGAAGCATGGTGCCAGCATCTGCTCAGCTTCTGGGAAGGGCCTCAAGGAGCTTTTACTCATGGCAGAAGGTGAAGGGGGAACAGACATGTCACATGGTGAGAGTAGGAAAGAGAAAGAGTGGGAAAGAGGGACCACACACTTTTAAATGACTAGATCTCACAAGAATTCACCCACTAACATGAGAAAAGCACCAAGCCATGAGAGATTCATCCCCATGACCCAAACACCTCCCACCAGGCCCCACCTCCAACACTGGGGCTAATTTAACATGAGCTTTGGTGGGAACACATATCCAAACTATATCACCATTTGTAAATTGGGGATAACAATACCATTTTTTTTTTGAGATGGAGTCTTGCTCTATCACCCAGGCTGGAGTGCAGTGGCTTGATCCCGGCTCACTGCAAATTCCGCTTCCCAGGTTTAAGCAATCGTCCTGCCTCAGCCTCCCAAGTACCTGGGATTACAGGCACATGCCACCCAAAATTTTTGTATTTTTATTAGAAACGGGTTTCATAATGTTAGCCAGGCTGATCTTGAACTCTTGACCTCAAGTGATCCACCCACCTTGGCCTCCCAAAGTGCTGGGATTACAGGCATGAGCCACTGCACCCTCCCGTATAACAATACTTTCTAGCATTTCTGTGAGGATTGCAATAAAACATGTACAATGCTAGAGCTATAATAGTCAATTAATAAAGATATGTGTCTCATTAGGTATTTTCCCCCATTATTTTATTTTTTTCTGGTATATATGGAAATTGTTTTACTGGTTATTATCTTAGTTATCTAAAATGTCTCTAAGCCTTTTTTATTGTGTATCTGTATTAGTAAATGTTTGTGTAAATTTTATATGTACTTGTATGCATATTAAAACATATATAATAATAGAAATTAGTGAAATAGTAACTTAATAGAAAGTGAAGTTATAATGTTTTCTTCCCATACTCTAATGGACTTTCTTGTATACCTCCTGGAAAGCATGCACTCTTCTCTGAAGATAAAGGTGATAATCACACAAGGCTGCCTCCAAATAAAGACTTGCTAGGGTCACGTACAAAAAATATCTTACCATTCAAACTATACCTTCTAAGAGCACAGAGCTGGTCATAATGAGGTCAAAATTGCAGGTATGAATATAAATCAGAAGGACATATATAGGTGAGTCAATCTGAAATACATCTCTAGGAAAGGTAACAACCACCACAAAACCAACTAATAAGTAGAAAAGTATCATAATTCTAACATGTGAATGAATGTTTGAAACACACCACAGACGCAAAATTGTGACCTCTGACTGCTGCTCTTCAGTCACCTAATGAACAGTTCCATCTGAATCCCATGTTGCCATATGGCTGGGGGAAATCATTTCAGATAACTTATGAGAGAGTGAGGTACCTTGAAGGTGTTCTGGAAAATCCCTGGCATTGATGAACTAGTGAGCTCAGAATGAAAAATATGAGGTTTGTTGTTACTTGAATTAGCTTTTAGTGCAAGGCGGGGTGTTCTTTGCTTTGGGGCCAAACCAAAAGGATGATTCCTTGGCAGAAGGGTAGGCACTCTGTGCAGGTTGTAGTTGGTGCAGAGGCGGTTCTGAAACACCCACCCTAGACTAAAATCCTCTGTTTCTTATTCCCTTAGTCCCTACTCATTCACCTCTGTCAGGTAACTGTAGCCCTATAGGACCAGAACAGGGTCGTCTTTACTAAAGTTATAAGTTATTAAGCTGTTTTCTTGCCTGCCTACTCTTTTAATTGGTTTCAGCTGTCAGTTCCCCAAAATGTGTCACTCCTACCTGGGCAAGTAATTAAACTGCATGAAGTCCTAGAGAGAGAAAAGAAAAGGAGGATTGAGACAGAGCAGAGTACGTCCGTGGAAAAAGAGAAGGAACCAACTGAAGATTATGTGGATGTACTGAACCCTATGCCAGCGTAAGTGCACAATGAACTGCAGTTTATTCATTCGATTGTTAAAACTAATTTCTAATTATAAAGGAGAGTTAGTCACTTGCTCTTGTTAAGCCAGGGACAATAAGCAGTCTTGGGGATAAACTGTATATCTCTGCGTACATGCCATATTTCCTCTTCTATGTCGTGATCAACAAAATGCAGATTTGAACCAACCATCTTACCACACAGGAAATCCCCTTCCACCCACATCTTTAGAACAAATAGATACTCTTTCCAGAGCTCACGCCTAAATAAAAACTCCCATGAAGAAGGCAGGAAAAGATATTTTTTCACTATGCAAACTCTATGATTGACTGATTTTCTCTCAGAAAATTATACCAATAAATTTTCAATACCTAGAATGTTCTATTCAACTGACCAATTAGTCAGTAGTCATCAAGCTTGTACTTTGACAAAGGCCTTGTGTAAAATGTTTAAGGTATTGGAAAAATAAAGAAGTGCAGAAAATGCTAAATTCACCAACATCCTACATTTATTTTTTATATTATTGAAAAGATTCTGAGCTCTTTCCTCCTGGAATCTTGGTGGTGTTGTCAATAAAACTTGTCCTGGTACCCTGTTTGACATCAGGTTCTGTTGCATACTCTATCTGTACTACAATCACTGAAACCCGCCAACCATCATTTTTACCTGAAACCACCAGCAACTGATGGACTGATAAGTTAAAAGTCACATGGACTGCTAATTTTTCTTTTTTCTCAATAAAACAAGTAATATATGTTTATTATATATAAAAGATTAAAATCATTCCTTGTTCCACCACTCAGAGATATTTGCTATTAACATTTTAGGGTTTTTTTTGTTTTTTGTTTTTTGTTTTTTTTGAGACAGTGTCTCACTCTGTTAGCCAGGCTAGAGTGCAGCACGATCTCAGCTCACTGCAATCTCCACCTCTGGGTCTCAAACGATTCCCATGCCTTGACCTGCCGAGTAGCTGGGACCACAGGCACCTGCCACTGTGCCCAGCTAATTTTTGTATTTTTGTAGAGACAGGGTTTTGCCATGTTGCCCAGGCTGGTCTTGAACTCTTGAGCTCAAGTGATCCACCCGCCTTGGCCTACCAAAGTCCTGGGATTACAGGTGTGAGCCACCATGCCCAGGCTTCTACCAGATTTTTTCTATTAGTTTTTTTTTCTATGAATATGACTATATATTTTCTTGACTATGATTTACAGGTGGTCTGTATAAGTTGAACAATGGTTAAATGACTTTTTGACTTTAAGATGATGCAAATGCAATATGCATTCAGTATAAACTCTACTTTTCGAGTACCCATACAACCATTCTGTTTTTCACTTTCAGTATTCAATGCATTGCATGAGACATTCAACATTTTATTATAAATAAACTTTGTGTTAGATGATTTTGCTCATCAATAGGCTAATGTAAGTGTTCTAAGCATTTTTAAGGTAGGCTAGGCTGAGGTATGATGTTCAGTAAGTTATGCATATTAAATGCATTTTCAGCTTACGATATTTTCAACTTACAGTGGGTTTATCGGGATATAATCCCATCATAATTCAAGGAGCATCTGTATATTATAAAAATGAGAAGTGCTTTATTTTTTATTTTGCACATAAAAATAACAACGTCATAGAAAGACATATTACACCAAAATAAATGAGTGCAAACATATTTAAATATCAGTTGTTTAAGACATAGACCATACAAGAGAAACATTTACAGATGTTTTGTATCCCTGAAAGGAGACCCCCAATAAATATTTATCCAAGAACCTACTTATCAACTGAGACTGGGGATACAGTGTTAATTCTTGTTGGTAATGATGATTATATACTGATCAGTAGATAACTTTTCAGGTTCTCTTTGTATAAAAAGGCTTTGGAAGAATTAAGGAAGGAAGACCTTAACATTAGCATACACAGAGTGGCACAGGCTTGTAATAATAGAGCATTGTAATTACATAATTGGAATAATCAAACCGGAAGTTTTAAGAAAAGTTAGCAACTGCAGCTCTCAAAGTTATTTTGGTAGTATTTTTTTCAAGTAATGATCTTCATCAGTTAAAAAAACAATTCTGTTTTTTTATCTCACATCTGTAGATGTTTTTATACAGTGTCCCGGAAAGAGGCAACTGAGATGCTCCAGAAGAACCCTTCTTTGGGAAATATGATCCTGAGGCCTGGTAGTGACAGTAGAAACTACTCCATCACTATTCGGCAGGAGATAGAGTATGTTTAATTTTTTTTAAATGTATGGAATTTTTAAAAGCATGGTATCACTAAATACAAGTCCAGATCAGCACCTGCTATGTGTTTCGTTGGGGCTGAAAATATGAACACAAGTGGCCGGGTGCGGTGGCTCACGCCTGTAATCTCAGCACTTCGGGAGGCTGAGGCAGATGGATCACAAGGTCAGGATATCGAGACTACCCTGGCTAACACGGTGAAACCCCGTCTTTACTAAAAATACAAAAAATTAGCCGGGCGTGGTGGCACGTGCCTGTAGTCCCAGCTACTCGGGAGGCTGAGGCAGGGGAATTGCTTGAACCCAGGAGGCAGAGGTTGCAGTGAGCCGAGATCACGCCACTGCACTCCAGCCTGGGTGACAGAGTGAGACTCGGTCTCGAAAAAAAAAAAAAAATGAACACAAGAATAGGGAGGGAATGTCATAAAAGCAATGCTAAAGACTGAGCCAATGCTAACATTTGCAGCAGGGAAGAAGAAAGAATAACACATTATTTTGGTCCTGGATATAGTTGCATTGTTCATTCAATTCAACAAATATTTATTGAGCAGCTGCTATATGCCAAGCAATACTCTAGGCACTGAGAATACGCAGTGAAAAAAACAAACATCTCTGTTTTGGTTTGAATTGATTAGCAATAAAAGTATAAAAAGAAAAACATCCCTGGCTTCAATCTTCAATGAGTTTACATTCTTGTAGGGAGACATAGACTTAAACACGTAACTAAAAATATATGTGGCCATAAGGTCTATAGAGTAAAATAAAGCAGGAAGAGAGAGATGGGAACCCTCAGAGGTGACAAAGGGAGCACATTTTTATGGTTGCTATTGTTTTAATATAGAGTGGTCAAGGAAGACCTACTTTATTGACTGATTTAAGCAGAGAGCTGAAGGAAGTGAGAAAATAAACCCTACCAATATCTGGGGCAAAAGTGCTCCAGGCAGCAAATGCGTATGCTTTGAGATAGAAGAATGCTTGACTTGTTCAAGAAAAGAAAAAGGCTGCTGTGACTGCAATGAAAAGAGCAAAGAGAAAAGTGGTAGGAGAGGAGATTCCAGAGTCAGGGTAGGGACACATCACTCAGAGCCCTACAGATCATTGTAGGGACAAGGGTTTTACTTTGAATGACATGAGAGGCCACTGAACTGTTGTCATAATCTGACTTATTTATAAAAAAGGGCCACTTAGGAGCCTCTTTGTCAAGGTTACTAATTTCTTTCTGGTAAAATGGTCTAACTTTGATAAAGTCAGTAACACTTAAATGCAAACATTATTTTTCTGTGTAGTTGGGGTAGTTAGATCTTTTAATAGACTCCAGCTTTCAAAGTCTATGAGAACTTGCACTTCATTGGAGACTCTGGCTTAGTTAATACTTCCACAACTGATAATATAATTTAAATATCAAGGTTATGTCCTACATAAAAATATTCAGTAAATGACTTTCTTTAATATATATGCATAAACAGAACTTTGACATTTGAATTTGCTATTCCTTATGGGGATAATATTATTTTATTAAATTTTATACTATAACATATCTATCAATGAATCTATCTACTAATCCACCCCATAAATATCTATAATTCTAAATATGAAGATATGTATGGTGAATAAAGGCAGTTAAAAAGAAACAACTTCCAGAGACAAATTTAAAACATGGCATTATGGCTACATTGCTAGTGTGTGCCACAGCCCAATAAGCTTTATTCACTTGCCAGTAAACAGATCCTTGTCTTATACACTAGTCATGGGCACTGAACAGATGGCAAGAATGTTAGATGGTAAATCAGGTCATGGTTCTTTGTGTAAGGAAATGTGTGTGTGTATATATCTCTGTGTGTATATTTCTACAATGAATGTCTGTCAACTTAAACTTGTGGTTTCATTATTTTTTGTTTATTATAAACTAACGATTGAAGTTAATGGATTTTCAACTCTATTGAAATACAGTAGAAAATAATAGATTTTTCAATTACAACCTAATTTGATGTATAATTTAATTGACTGTCTTGATACAAATCCAAAAGAAATCATTTTTCTTATCGTTATGACTGCCATTAAACATCAGTGAACTTAGAATAATTTGTAGGAGAAAAGTGGATTTTTCTCTTTACTATATCCTGGTCAAGAAGTTTGTCCTTTTTCAGGATTTAGGAAATTGTGTATGACATAAACTACAGCATATCCTTAACCGTTTACTTCCACTTTTAAAGATGAGAGGATGTAACACTGAATTAAAAATTAAGAGAGAGCAGATTTTTAATAGAAACATAATCTAACTGCTTAAATGTAAAATTAGAACACCAAAGAGCGTGATTTTTTTTCCCTTAATGTCATTCCTTTCTTGGTCAGATTGAGTGGTTGATACATTTACACGTGACCCCTGTCTTACTATTCTGCATGAAATGAACAAACTCTGAAGACCTGACAGCTCCATAAAGACTGCATACTTCGGCCAGGCACGGTGGCTCACACCTGTAATCCCAGCACTTTGGGAGGCCGAAGCAGGTGGATCATGAGGTCAGGAGTTTGAGACCAGCCTGACCAACATGGTGAAACCCCATCTCTACTAAAAATACAGAAATTAGCTGGGTGTGGTGGCACGCACCTGTAATCCCAGCTACTCAGGAGGCTGAGGCAGGAGAATCGCTTCAACCTGGGAGGCGGAGGTTGCAGTGAGCTGATATTGCACCACTGCACTCCAGCATGGGCAAGAAAGCAAGACTCCATCTCAAAAACAAAACAAACAAACAAAAAAACTGCATATTTCTTGCACAATAGCAGCCTGATCCCTTTTAAGGTGGTCTAGATTAGTCCAACTCTTTCATTACATTTTCTATACAATTAACTATGAGAAATAACTGTTTTCTGTTGCAGATGTGGTGTGTGACTAAACACAATGAATTTCTGTACTTAGTGTCACAGTTTTTACTCACAATTGTATTGTATTTAAGTTATATATTAAGCTCATAAGAGTATGGAAAAGGAGTTCATATCAAAGTTGCATAATTCTAAATTTAATAAGTTCACTTTCGGTTTGAATTCATATAGAAATTCATGCTTTTGTTAGCTGATGGTCATCAAAACTTACAACATTTTATAAAACTAATCATTCTCCCCCTGCAAAAGTTCATATTTGGAAAGCAAGAAGTATATTGGTTAAACTAAAGAACTCTAACACTAGAGTCAGTATGCACTTATTTAGGCTTTGAGAAATAGTTCATACCTGGAAGTGGATACGAAAAATTCAACTGTATTGCACAAATTTTCCTTACATGCCAAATCCATCTATGATGTCAAAGTTTGTTAAATGTATTCTCTAATGCCTCAAAACAGGTGTTTCAGAGTACCTGAATTTAATATCTTCCATGTAACAGGTCACTTAAAGGATAACAGTTGTACAGAGTATTAGAATTTTAGCTTGTTATACTGTACGACTTAATGTAAAGAATTTGGTAGAAACCTCGGCTATTGGGAAGCAGTTGTATTACCCACAAAACCAATTCATTCTCTTATAGGTTATGGGAGAAATGTTCAGTCATGCAAGTTAGATGAGTGTGTCTGGTAAAACATTAGCTGAAAAGTACAAGTTAGTTTACAAAGCAGTATATGAAAATAAAATTATCTCCATCTGTTCACAGAGCAGCTGTGGGAGGGAATACTTGTTCTCAGGAATAAACAAAAGCCATTCAATGCCAAATTACCAGATGACTCTTGTCTCAATGTAGACTATCATCCACCTTTACCCAGCCCAATGGTGCGTGAATTCATAAGACATAAAGCTGTTCTTACAACAGAACTTCATGGCTTGGTTTGGTTTTCTTGAAAATGTTATGACTAGGTACCAAGCTAGCAGTATGGAAACTTTGGAAAGCCATTAGCTAAGGAAGTAGTAGGAAATATTTACCCAAAATTTATTTCTTTGCAAAAATGGAAGTCAGAAGCTAAGAACAAGTATTTATAACCACATTTAAGGGGACACCTTTTCTTTCTTTTTTTCTTTTTTTTTTTTTTTTGAGATGGAGTTTTGCTCTTGTTGCCCAGTCTGGAGTTCAATGGCGCGATCTCAGCTCACCACAACCTCCACCTCCCAGGTTCAAGCAATTCTCCTGCCTCAGCCTCCCGAGTAGCTGGGATTACAAGCATGTGCCACCACGCCTGGCTAATTTTTTTTGTAGTTTTAGTACAGACGGGGTTTCTCCATGTTGGTCAGGCTGGTCTCGAACTCCTGACCTCAGATGATCCGCCCATCTCGGCCTCCCAAAGTGCTCGGATTACAGGCGTGAGCCACCGCACCCGGCTGGGGACACATTTTCTTAAAAAAAAAAAGACTTGCTTCTTCTGTTTTGAGGTCAGCATCAGGAAATCTTAATATAGCAAATTCTATCAATCTTGTTTTTTTCATCTCTTTTTATTTCTTTGGAAAAGCAGAACAAAACAGAATATGAAAGGAAAGCAAAATGTCTAAAAAGAGAGTCAAAACCTAAGCAACTTCAATGGATTTTTTTTCCCACCTCTTTCTGTTCCAGAATTTCATTCTATTAGTCAAAAGTTCCAAGATAACTTGTTGACCTTTGCCACTTTTCCTCCCACAGCTTTGCCATAGACGATGATGATGATGATGATGATGATGATGATGATATGATGGCTTTTTGTTTTTTTTTTGAGACGGGGCCTCGCTCTGTCTCACAGGCTGGAGTACAGTGGTGCGAGCTCGGCTCACTGCCAACTCCGCCTCCCGGGTTCACGCCATTCTCCTGCCTCAGCCTCCCGAGTAGCTGGGACTACAGGTGCCCACCACCACGCCCGGCTAATTTTTTGTATTTTTAGGAGAGACGGGGTTTCACCGTGTTAGCCAGGATGGTCTCGATCTCCTGACCTCGTGATCCGCCTGCCTCAGCCTCCCAAAGTGCTGGGATTACAGGCGTGAACCACTGCGCCCGGCCAATATGATGGCTTTTAAAAACAACAACAATCGTTGTTCTCCTTATAGGTTACCATTTGTGGGTGCTATGTTGAGTACTGGCAAACATTTCCTTCAGGCACAATAAAAACTTTGAGACAGACAGTATTTTCCATGTTTTACAAATGAAGAGGATGAGACTCACAGAAACTACTACATTAAAACAATACATTTAAGAAGTAGTAAAAATGGTTATAATTTACTGAGTGCTTAAATGTGCCAGACACTGTACTAAGGACTTTGCAAAGGTTAACTCACAGCAGCCCCTTGAGGCAAGGCACCATCTCCATTTATAGATGAAGAAAATGGAGGTTCAGAGAACCCACATGACAATCAGAATTTGAACCAAGTTTTCTATCAGTCTTCCAACGAACAGCAATCCCTTATTTAATAGGAATACAGGAATTCTAATTGAAATTGTAGAGTTTTCAAAAGTAACTGTGTGATTACAAAGATCTTATTATGATGTGATAAAGATAAAGCCAGGTATAACCACCCTGAAAGCGTGCTGTATGACCTTCTGTGTCCAAAAATGCTTCCTTCACCAACTTGTAACTGATTCCTGAAGTTTCAGCGTTAAGGAATGTTTTCTTTTAGGAAGGAAAAGGGTTGGTTGGGTTTTATCCCATGTTTTGAAAGTAGGTTATTGGAATTTATGAGCTGTTTCCATTGTGATGTCCAATTGAGAGGTGATTTGGATATAATGGTGAATGAGAAGAGTCCCCTGAATAGAAGACTTCAGTTTCAGTCCTAAATGAAAACGGAAGGAGAAGCGATTTAAAAAAAGAAGGTAGAAAGACCCTGTGCCTAGCTTAACCTGCTGAACACTTTTGTTTTAGACAGCTTCTGTACATAGGACAAATGCTTAATTAGTGTGTCATTCAAGCAAATGACAATGTAATAAATGCTGTTCATTTGTCAACACCAGAAAAAGTTTTCATCCTAACATGCTTGCCGTACAAATCAAGGGAATTCAAGACAAACATACTCTGGTTCAAAACTAACTGACAAGGATAGTGACTTCTGATCTCAGTGTAAATTTGCTTAGTTCTAGCAGATAACATTATGAGGTGGGGGATCCTAATTTTTCTTTTTTTGAGACAGGGTCTCATTCTGTTGCCCAGGCTAGAATGCAGCGGCACCATCATAGCTCACTGCAGCCTCAATCTCCTGGACGCAATGATTCGCCCACCTAACACCTGAGTAGCTGGGACCACATATGCATGCCACCATGCCTGGCTAATTTTTTGAATTTTTTTGTAGAGATGGGGTCTCACTATGTTGCCCAGTCTGGTCTCTAACTCCTGGGCTCAAGTCATCCTCACGCCTTGGCCTCTCAAAAGTTCTGGGATTACAGGCCTGAGCCATCCCACTCATCCAGCTCCTAATATTTTAAAAACTCAACTTTATAAATATTTATTCTGTGCCTAATGCTAGAATACAGTGATGAATAGGATATGCCTCTTGTTCATAAGCAGTTCATAATCAATAAAATACCCTGTATTTGAGTGGTAATAATCTTGAGTGCTATGTGACTATAGAAGAGGAAGACAATACGATTCATGTAATGTACTTACGTTATCATCTATATGTTCATATAGTGCCTAAGACCCAGTATTTTCCATATCTCTAAGTCAGCCCCAAAGTTAGTGGATATCCAGGGTGGTATATGAGCTAATATGCATAACAGCTATTGAGGGGTTTCTCGTTGGATTGGTGATAATGTAGAGTAGAAAGCAATGTACTTTTAATAATTCTTTCTACTTCTCTCAATATGGAGAATATATATTTGATTTTATATACCTACATAGAATTTTATTATGTTGTTTACTTTCTAGGTTACTGACATCAAAAGAATTATTTCTGCCTGAAAGATTTTTAATTCTTGATTCCTGTTTTCCTGTTTATTCTTTCTAATTCACCCACTCAATGACCCAGATTACCTATATCCCTAGTGAGTAGCCCCCACAAAAAGACACTCTGCAAACCAGGTAAACAGAAAATAAAAAACCACGAAGGATTTTTTTTTTTTTTTTTTTTGCCAAACTATAGTCATGACAACATAGGTTGATTATACAGGTGATATTTTATATTTACTTTAGTTTGCATTTACCCAATTGTATAATAAAATGGAGACTAACCATTTGTTTCATTGTAGCATTCCAAGAATCAAGCACTACAAAGTGATGAGCGTAGGACAAAACTACACTATTGAACTGGAAAAACCTGTAAGTAACTATTTTTGTTGTTGTTGATGAACTTCCTCCCGATTCCTTATAGCCTCCTAGTGCTGGCAAAAAGCAGCCAAGTTAAGGAGCCCTGAATGTGGCAGATATACAAGGTGAAAAGTGAGATTCAGGAACAGGTGGTGAGGCAGAGTAAAATATAATTTGCTTCTAAAAATTCTTTCCACTTTTCTTTCTCTGCAAATTTCTCAAGGTTTGCAGAGAAAGAAAAGTGGAAAAAATTCAGAGAAAGAAAGATACTTTTGTTAAACATTCTCCAATTATAAATCTTCAAATATGTTTATTTCTAATGGGAAGAAATCTGTAAATGCCTAATCCTCTAATACCTGTCTTGCTGAAGTTCAGAAATCCTCTCTTAATAGCAACATAGTAGTGAAGAAAGCATTTCTTATTTGTCTTGAACTCTTCTCCCACCCAAGCTGACTTACCATGGGGCTAATGATATAGCTAAGCACTTGACATATATCATCCAATGTAATTGTTATCATTACCCTGAGGTAGATATTGTTATGCCTTTTATACAGGTGAGATAATTGGTATTTACACTGTTCTGAACCAATGAGAATGTGGTGATGTGGCCTACATTCCAGGATGCTGAAAAAGAGAATATAGCTCTGTGATTTTAGGCTGCAGTAGTGGGAAGATTGAGTCAGGAAAGTTGTCTCTGGATATCACTTAAATAGAACTGGTGGGTCTTGAAGATATTTATATTTACCTAGTTCCTCTGCTTCTCCAGGTCCATTGTGTTGATCAAGTAGAAAAAGGAACAGTGTGGTTGAATTTTTTATATTTTGGTCATAATTCTTAGAGAGCAAGGTAGCTGCTGATTCATAGAGCACACTTACATCTTTGCCATAAGTGCCTCCCAAAGCTTCTCAGTTATCAGATCCATTCCTGACTAGACTTTTAAAATAAAATTCAATAAAGAAGGCAGAAAACTAGATTGCTAAAGGATAATCCAAATAACTAAGTGACTACAAGCAATGGACAAGGAAGAATAATGTGTCGTCTTTGTAACTGGGTAAACTGGGGCTCATTTCTGTCATTAGCTCATACAGTCTACAGTGTAAGGAAAACTAACAGCCTGGATTATTCTTTCATTTTTCACCCTCCCCAACCATACCCCTCAACCCCTCAGTAAGGTTGTATTTTTGTGATTTTTTTTTTTTTTAGAGACAGGGGTCTTGCTATGTTGCCCAGGCTTGAGCACAGTGGCTGTTCACAGGCACAATCATAGTGCCAGCCTGAAACTCCTGGGCTCAAGCGATCCTCCTACTTCAGCCTCCCGAGTAGCGGGAACCACAGGTGTGTACCACTGCGCCTGGCTCAGGAATTCTTTTTCCTCTTCAAGGTTATCTGGTATATTTATTCTGATTTCATTTGTATAAAAATATTAGTTTAGGGGTAGAGACACATTTCATCTACTCCTAGACCGGCAAATTATCCTGTTACAATAAAATACTAAAATGCTTAAATTCTCTGGTTTTAAAGGTTATTTGCTTTAAAGCATAAGAAACCAACTACAGCTAACTTAAGAAAAAATAAATTTATTATAAGAACATAGAATGACTGGAAGGGTAGCAAACCTTCAGGGACTAGGAAGCAGTTACTTGTGCTAAGAACCATCTGATTAGGAAACTGGATCCTTCTTTGTTCTTCTACTCAAGTTCAAATTTCAGAAAGAAAGCATTTTCTAGCCTAACTTGAGTCACATTTTTTGCTCCCCCCATTTTTAAGGGACAGGGTCTTACCCTGTCACCCAGGCTGGGGTGCAGTGGCACTATCACAACTCATGCAGCCTCGAACTCCTGGACTCAAGGAATCCTCCTGCCTTAGCCTCCTGAGCAGCTGGCACTACAGGTGTAAGCTACCACACCTAGCTAATTTTTTCAATTTTCGTAGAGACAGGATCTCGCTATGTTGCTCAGGCTGGTCTGAAACTCCTGGTCTCAAGTGATCTTCCCACCTGGACTTCCCAAAGTGCTGGGATTACAGGTGTGAGCCACCACACTTGGCTTACATTCTTATGCTTTAATTGAGGGAGAGCAAGGTACCTAACTATTGTCTACCAGATTGTATTCAATGGGAAAGGTGGTAATTCCTCAACAGAGAATGGACACATGGTCAATTAAAAAGGATAAATAAGACACAGGGATAGGTAAAACTATGGTCATACAGTAAGCCATTGAAGTGAAGTAATGACAGTAATCTCCATTAGATTCCAGTTGAGCCTTCTCTTACTCTATACTTATCCAGGTGATGCTGAGTTTTCTCTCACTCTCTATTAATACAGGTAACACTCCCAAACCTTTTCAGTGTCATTGATTATTTTGTGAAGGAGACTCGAGGAAATTTAAGACCATTTATATGTTCAACTGATGAAAACACTGGTATGTTTTTCACTTCATTGCTATGTTAAGGGAAACAAAACAAAACAAAACAAAATTCCCAAAACTCTGCATATGATTTATAGTACCAGCCAGGCAGGAACTGTAGTTCAGTCTTTAAATTTATCCATTTGGAAATCATTTTGTCACTCATTCTGTGAAAATAGGAAAGTACCAATATGTATTATGAACAGAGTATGGATGCATTTTAGGGAATGGAAAACCCTGAGGTATGTAGTATTACTATTAACTTCATTCTATCATTCTACTCAGCTTTATCTAACAAATTCAGAGGTAAGAGGAAACCATAATCATACAAGTTAATGGAAACCAAATGGAACTTAAAGGGATAGTCTGTCAACAACGTTAGATGCGTAATACAGGATAAAATGAATGAAGATTAAGAAGAGACGATGAAAACTGGTGATTAGCCAATAGATGACTTGAGAGAGAGTTGTATTCCACTATGAAGGCAGAAGTCAGATTGCAAAATAACAAGGAATGAGTGGGTGGTGAGGAATTACAGATAAAGATTGTAGCTAGGACCAGCTACAGAATTTGCCAGCCCCTTGTTCATAAATTAAGAATTTCAAAAACAGTTATAGCAAACCATCAAACCGAGCATGAGACCCTATGCAACTGCACAGTTTACACAGCCCTGAAACTGGCTCTCTTTGCAGTCCAACTTCTGGCAGAGCAAGCCAGGCTGAATGTAATAGTCTCTCTCTATCTTATGCAACAGTTCCTGGTACACATGGTCACTGGCAAACTGTAAGCAGGAGAGAGAAAATATCTCCAGCTTGTTTGGATTTTAGTTATCAAAACAAGTCTCTTTTTCTACAGATTATGGGGGAAAGCAACCTTATTTGGCTATCTGCATTGGGGCATATCTGGATAGTCTTATTAATTAAAAGGATAGCAAGTTTAAAAGTCCAAGTTCTTAAAACATGATAATGAATCTTGTGATGCCAAATAATAAGAGTAACCAAAACCACAGACTCTCAGGATCTGAAGGAACTTTAGAAAATTATAGTATCTTATCTGTTTAGAACTCACCTGCACATTCAGTACAGGAAACATCTCTAGGATATGACCCCTTCGGCTTATTTGTAAATTGTGAATGTAAGAGGGCTTAAATTTGATTTTTGAAGCAGCACAGTTCACTTCTGGACAGTTCTCATATTAGAGAATTCTTCCTTGATATTGAGTCTGAAGCATTCCTTCAACTTCTACATATTAATCCAATTTCTGGCTTTGAAACAATACGACTTAAAAGGCCATCAAATATTTAAAAATGTCTACAATGTCTTCCCTCAGTTTTTTACTCTCTGTCATCTAAATTATTGGTTCCTGAATTTCTCTTACTCTCATCTTTGATGTTCTTTTTACATTGTCTAATTTTTAAACTTGTCACTTAAAATATAACCCTACTGAATAATAATGTTGAGCATCTTTTTATATGTTATTTGCCATTATATATTTTATCTGGGAAAGTATCTATTTAAATCTTTTGTCCATATTTTTATTGGGTTGTTTTTTCTTTCATGCTTGTTTTGAGAGCTCTGAACCGATACAAGCTTTTTGTGTGTGTGTGTGTGTGTGATTGGGAAGTATTTTCTTAGTGGGTGATTTGTCTTTTCATTCTTTTAACAGTGTCTTTAGGAGAGCAGAAGTTTTAAATTTTGCTTCTGTAGATTGTACTTTGGTGTTATACCTGAGAAGTCTGCCTAACCTAAAATCACAAAGACTATTTTCCTGTTTTCTTTTAGAAGTGTTGTAATTTCATGTTTCACATTTAGATCTATGATACATTTTGAATTTTTTTTAAACTGGGAGGGATGTGTCAAGGTTCATTTAGTTGCATTTAGATGGGTAATTGTTCCAGCCCCATTTGTTTAAAAAGATTATCCCACTGAACAGGGCAGCCCACACCTATAATCCCAGCACTTTGGGAGGACAAGGCAGGAGGATCACTTTGAGAGCATCCTGGGCAACATAGTGAGACTTCGTTTCTACAAAAAAAAAAAAAAAAAAAAAAAAAAATGCTGGGTATGGTAGCACATGCCTGTAGTCCTAGCTACTTGGGAGGGTGAGGCAGCCAGAAGTTCAAGGTTGCAGTGCACTATGACTGTGTCAATGCACAATGTGAAAGGGCAAGAGTGAGACCCTTTCTCTAAAAAGTAAAAATAAAAATAAATGCTTCTCCATTGAATTGTCTTTGCAACATTTGTAAAAATCTATTGACCATTTTTGTATGGATTAATTTCCAATGATACATGTTCCTACCCTTTTGCCACACTTACTATTACTATAACTTTGTAATAGTAATTACGAAATTAGGAGGATTAGTTTGTTCTTTGCTCTTTTCTTTTTCAAAATTGTTTGGACTAGTCTAGTTTCTTTGCCTTTCATTCTAAATTTTAGAATCAGCCTGTTGCTATCCAGAGAACAATCCTCCTGAGACTTTGACTGGATTATGTCGAATCTGTTGATTAGTTCAGGAAGAACTGACATCATAATATTGAGTCTTCCAGTTGAAGAATGCAATATATTGGTACATTTGGGCTGTCCTTGATTTCTTTCATAGTGCTTCGTTTCAGCATACAGCATTGGCACACATTTTGTTTGATTTATAGGTATTTAAATTTTTGTTGCTGGTAAATGATATTCTGTAACATTTGAATTCCATTGTTCATTGGTAGTGATATGGTTTGGCTGTTTTCCCACCTGAATCTCATCTCAAATCGTAATCCCCAAATGTTGAGGTAGGGACCTGGTAGGAGGCAATTGGATCATGGGGCCGGTTTGCCTCATGCTGTTCTCCTGATACTGAGGGAGTTCTCATGAGATCTGATGGTTTTAAAGTGGCCATTTTCCCTGTGCTCTCTCTTTCTTGCCACCTTGTGAAGACGTGTCTTGCTTCCCCTTCACCTTCTGTCATGATTGTAAGTTTCCTGAGGCTTCTGTAGCCATGCACAACTGTGAGTCAGTTAAACCTCTTTCTTTGATAAATTACCTAGTCTCAGGTAGTATCTTTATAGCAGTGTGAAAATGGACTAATACAAGAATTGGTATTGGCAGAGTCGGGTCCTGCTATAAAGCAACTTTGGAACTGGGCAATGGGCAGAGGGTGGAACAGGTTGGAGGTCTCAGAAGAAGACAAAAAGATGTGGGAAAGTTTGGAACTTTCTAGAGACTTATTGAATAGTTTTGACCAAAATGCTGATAGAGATATGGACAATGAAGTCCAGGCTAGGTGGTCTCCGATAGAGATGAGGAACTTGTTGGGAACTCGAGTAACAGTCATTCATGCTATGCTTTAGCAAAGAGACTTGTGGCATTTTGCCCCTATCCTAGAGATCTGCAGAATTTTGAACGTGAGAGAGATAATTTAGGGTATCTGGCAGAAGAAACTTCTAAGCAGCACAGTGTTCAAGATGTGACCTGGCTTTTTCTAAAAGTATACAGTCATATGCATTCACAAAGAGATGGTTTGAAATTGGAACTTATGTGTAAAAAGGAAGCAGAGCATAGAGGTTTGGAAAATTTGCAGCCTGACCATGTGGTAGAAAAGAAAACCCATTTTCTGGGGACAAATTCAAGCTGGCTGCATAAATTTGCATAAGAAACAAGAAGCCAAATGTTAATCACCAAGACAATGGGGAAAATGTCTCCAGGGCATGTCAGAAATTTTCAAGGCAGCCCCTTTTATCACAGGCCTGGAGGCCTAGGAGGGAAAAGTAGTTTCGTGGGCTGGACCCAGGGCCCCACTGCTCTGTGCAGCCTCAAGACATGGTGCCCTCTGTCCCAGCTGTGCCAGCTCCAGCAGTGGCTAAAAGGGGTTGAGGTACAGCTCAGGTTGGTGCTTCAGAAGGTAGAAGCCCCAAGCCTTGATGGCTTCCATGAGGTGTTGAGCCTGCAGGTGCGCAGAAGACAAGAATTGAGGTTTGAGAACCTCTGCCTAGATTTTAGAGAATGTATGAAAATGCCTGGATGTCCAGCCAGAAGTCTGCTCTAGGGGTAGAGCCCTAATGGAGAACCTCGACTAGGGCAATGCAGAGGGGAAATGTAGGGTTAGAGCCCCCACACAGAGTTCCCACTGGCACTGCCTAGTGGAGCTGTGAGAAGAGAACCACCATCTTCCAGAACCCAGAATGGTAGATCCACCCACAGCTTGCACCATGTGTCTGGAAATGCCACAGGCACTTAACGCCAGCCCATGAAAGCAGCCGCGGGGGATGTACCCTGCAGAGTCACAGGGGTGGAGCTGTTCATGGCCCTGGGAGCCCACCCCTTGCATCAGCGTGCCCTGGATGTGAGACATGGAGTCAAAGAAGATTATTTTGGAGCTTTAAGATTTAATAATTGCCTTGTTGGCTTTCAAGCTTGCATGGATCCCGTAGCCCCTTTGTTTTGGCCAATTTCTCCCATTTTGAATGGCTGTATTTACCCAATGCCTGTACCCCCATTGTATCTTGGAAGTAACTAATCTTTGATTTTACAGGCTCACAGGCAGAAGGGACTTGCCTTGTCTCATATGAGAGTTTGCTCTTGGAGTTTTGGATTAATGCTGAAATGAGTTAAGAATTTGAGGGACTGTTGGGAAGGCATGATAGGTTTTGAAATGTGAAACGGATATGAGATTTGGGAGGGGCCAGGAGTGGAATGATATGGTTTGGCTCTGTGTCCTCACCCAAAGCTCATCTCAGATTGTAATTCCCAGGTGTTGAGGGAGGGATCTGGTGGGAGGTGATTGGATCATGGGGGCAGTTTCTCCCATGCTGTTCTTATGATAATGAGTTCTCACAAGATCTGATGGTTTAAAACTGGCAGTTTCCCTTGCACTCTCTTTTTCTCTTGGCTATTGTGAATAGTGTTGTTATAAACATAGGAGTGCAAATATCTCTTTAGTACACTGATTTCCTTTCTTTGGGGTATATACCTAGCAGTGGGATTGCTGGGTCATATGGTAGTTCTCTTTTTCTTTTTTTAAGGAGCCATCATCCTGTTCTCTATAGTTGCTCTACTAATTTACATTCCCACTAAAAGTGTATGAAGGTTCCCTTTTCTCTATATCCTTGCCAGCTTGGTTATTGCCTGTCTTTTGAATATAAGCCATTTTAAATGGGGTGAGATGATATCACCTTGTAGTTTTGATCTGCATTTCTCTGATGATCAGTGATGTTGAGCACCTTTTCATATGCCTGTTTGCCATTTGTATGTCTTCTTTTGAGAAATGTCTATTCAGATATTTTGCCCATTTTTAGTTGTTTTATTAGATTTATTTCCTATTGAGTTATTGAACTCCTTATATATCTGGTTATTAATTCCTTGTCAGATGTGTAGTTTGCAAATATTTTCTCTCTTTCTGTGGGTTGTCTCTTCACTTTAATGATTGTTTCCTTTGTTGTGCAGAAGATTTTTAACTTAATGTGATCCCATTTGTTTATTTTTGCTTTGGTTGCCTGTGCTTGTGTCTTACTCAAAACATTTTTGTCTAGACCAACGTCTTGGAGAGTTTTCCCAATGTTTTCTTGGAGTAGTTCCATAGTTTCATAGTTTCAGGTAATGAAGCGATGCTGAATTTTATCAAATGCTTTTTCAGCATCAATTGAAATGATCATATAACTATTGTTCTTCATTCTATTGGTACAATGTATTACATTGATTGATTTACATATGTTGAGTCATCCTTGTATCCCAGGGATGATAAATCCCACTTGATCACGTTGGATAATCTAATATGTTGTTGAATTTTGTTTGCTAGTATTTTGTTGAGGAGTTTTACATCAATGTTCATCAGAGATATTGGCTTGTAGTTTTTAAAAATGTGTCTTTGTTAGTTTTGTTATCAAGGTAATACTAGCACTGCAGAATGACTTTGGAAGTATTTACTCCTCCTCTATTTTTTGAATCATCTTAGTAGGATTGGTATTAGTCCTTCTTTAAACATTTGATAGAATTCAGCAGTGAAGTCATTGGGTCCCAGGCTCTTCTTTGCTGGGAGACTTTTTATTATGGCTTTGAACTCATTATTTATTATTGGCCTATTCAGGTTTTGGATTTTTCATGGTTTCATCTTGGTAGGTTGTATGTGTCTAGAAATTTATCTATTTCTTCTCAATTTTCCAATTTATTGGCATATAGTTGCTCATAGTAGTCTCTAATTATCCTTTTAATTTCTGTGGTATCAGTTGTAATATCTCCTTTTTAATCTCTGATAGTATATATTTGAGTCTTCTTTTTTTCTTAGTCTGAGTAAAGGTTTGTTGATTTTCTTTTTTCTTTTTATTTTTTTTTTTTATTTTTGAGATGGAGTCTCAGTCTGTCACCCAGACTGGAGTGCAGTGGCACAATCTCAGCTCACTGCAACCTCCACCTCCCGGGTTCAAGCGATTCTCCTGCCTCAGCCTCCCAAGTACCTGGGATTACAGGTGTGTGCCACCACGGCTGGCTCATTTTTGTATTTTTAGTAGAGACAGGGTTTCACCATGTTGGCCAGGCTGGTCTCGAACTCCTGACCTCAAGTGATCCACCTGCCTCGGCCTCCCAATGTATTGGGATTACAGGTGTGAGCCACCATGCCTGGCTTATTTTTTCAAAAAACTTTTTGTTTCAATAATCTTTTGTATTTTTTTAAATTTAAATTTCATTTATTTCTGCTGTGACCTTTATTGTTTCTTCTACTAATTTTGGGTTTGGTTTGTTCTTGCTTTTTTAGTTCTTTATGATGCATCATTAGGTTGTTTATTTGAAACTTTTCTACTTTTCTGATGTAGATGCTTATTGGTATAAACTTTCCTGTTAGTACTGCTTTTGCTGTATCTCATAGATTTTGGTCTCTTGAATTGCCATTTTGATTTGTTTCAAGAAATTTTTAAATTTCCTTTTTAGTTTATTCATTGACCCACTGGTCATTCAGGAGCATTTTGTTTAATTTCCATGTGTTTGTATAGTTTCCAAAGTTCCTCTTGTTACTGATTTCTAGTTTTATTCCATTGTGGTTGGAGATGATGCTTGATATTACTTCAATTTTTTTTGAATGTTTTAAAGAGTTGTTTTGTGGCCTTACATATGGTCTATCCTTGAAAATAATCCATGTTCTGAAGGAAAAAAATGTGTATTCTGTAGATGCTGAATGAAATGTTCTGTAAATTTCTATTAGGTTCATTTGGTCTATAGTGCAGATTATGTCTGATGTTTGTTGATTTTCTGTCTGGCTGAAAATGGGGTGTTGATGTTTCTAGCTATTATTGTACTGGGGTCTATCTCTCCCTTTAGCTATAATAATATTTGCTTTACATACATGGGTACCCCAGCATTGGGTGCATATATATTATATATATTTACAATTGTACTTCTTGCTGAATTGACCCTTTCATCATTATATAATGACCTTTATTTTTATAATTTTTGACTTGAAATCTATTTTGTCTGATATAACTACTCCGGATTTTAGATTTCTATTTGTGGAATATCTGTTTCCATCTCTTTAGTTTTAGTCTATGTCTGTCTTTATACGTGAAGTATGTTTCTTGTAGGCAACAGATCAGTGAGTCTTGTTTTTTATCCTTTCAGCCACTCTATATCTTTTGATTGATGAGTTTAGTCCATTTATATTCAATGTATTATTGATAAGGACTTACTACTGCCATTTTGTTACTTGTTTTCTCATTGTTTTGTGGTCTTCTCTTCCTTCCTACCTTCTTTCTTGTCTTTTTTGTGAAGGTGATTTTCTCTGGTGGTATCTTTAATTTCTTGCTTTTTATTTTTTGTGTATGTTGTAGGTTTTTTAAATTTGAAATACCATTAAGTTTTCAAATAACATCTTATAACCCATTATCTTAAACTGATGACAACTTAACATTGACTGCAAAAACAAGCAAACAGAAACTAATAATAGCTCTATACTTTAACTATGTACCCACACTTTTAAATTTGTTATTTCTATCTTCTTATACTGTCTATGTCTTGAAAAGTTGTAGTTATTTTTGATTGGTTCATCTTTTAATCTTTCTATTTAAGATATAAGTAGTTTACACACCACAATTACGGTGTTATAATATTCTGTTTTGTCTAGTACCACCAGTGAGTTTTGTCCCAAAGAGATAAGATGACTTCTTATAGCTCATTAATGTCCTTTTCTATCAGATTGAAGAACTCTCTTCAGCATTTCTTTTAGGACAGGTCTGGTATTGATGAAATCCCCCAGCTTTTGTCTAGGAAAGTATGTCTCCTCCATGTTTGAAGGATATTTTCACTGGATATACTATTCTAGGAGGAAAGTTTTTTGCTGTCTGCATATTAAATATGTCATGCTCTCCTGGCCTGTAAGGTTTCCACTGAGAAGTCTGCTGGCAAATGTATTGGAGCTCCTTTGTATTTTGTTTGTTGCTTTTCTCTTGCTGCTTTTAGGATAATTTCTTTATCCCATCCTTGGGAGTTAGAATATTAAGTGCCTTGAAGTAGTCTTCTTTGAGTTAAATCTGCTTGGTGTTCTATAACCTTTTGTACTTGAATATTTATATCTTTCTCTAGATTTGGAAAGTTCTCTGTTATTCCTTTGAATAAACTTTCTACGTTGATATCTCTGTCTACCTTCTCTTTAAGACCAGTAACTCTTAGATTTGCTCTTTGGAGGCTTTTTTTCAAGATATTGTAGGTGTGCTTCATTCCTTTTTATTCTTTCTTCTTTTGTCTCCTCTGTGCATCTTCAAATAGCCTGTCTTCAAGCTCACTAATCCTTTCTTCTGCTTGATCAATTCTGCCCCATTGAGAGATTCTGATATATCCTTCAGAATGTCAATTCTTCAGGTCCAGAATTTCTGCTTGACTTTAAAAAATTATTTCAATCTCTTTGTTAAATTATGTGATGGGATTCTGAATTCCTTCTCTGTGTTTTCTTGATTTTCACTGAGCTTCCTAGAAATGGCTATTTTGAATTTACTGTCTGAAAGTTAACATATGTTTGTCACTCCAGAATTGGTCACTGGTGCTTTATTTAGTTCATTTTGTAAGGTCATATTTACCTGTATGTTCCTAATACTTATGTTTGTTGATGTCTGGGCATTAAAGAGTTAGGTACTTAATCTAGTCTTCACAGTATGTGCTTGTTTGTACCCATCCTTCTTGGAAAGGTTTTCCCAGTCTTCAAAAAGAATTGAGTATTCTGATCTAAGTCATTGGTCACTGCAGCCATATATACATTAGGGGGCACATGGGCCCAGGAACATTGTGACTCTTGAAGACTTGTAGAGTACTGCCTTGATGGTCTTGGGTAAGATCTAAAACAATGTCTTGGATTACCAGGCAGAGACTCTTGTTCTCTTCCCTTACTTTCCCCCCAACAAATGGAGTCTCTCCCCACCTCCTCTCTCTCTCTCTCTCTGTGTGTGCTGAGCTGCCTGGAGCTGGGGGAGGGGTGGACATAAGCACTCCTGTGCCACCACCACCATGACTGTGCTGGGTCATACCTGGAGCCAGCACAGCACTGAGTCTTGGCCAATGCCCGTGGTGACCATTGTCTGGGTACCGCTGATGTTCACTCAAGGCTCAAGGGCTCATGATTTGGCAAATGGCTAATCCAGCCAAGCTTGTGTCCTTCCCTTCAGATTGGTGAGCTCCTCCACACCAGACCAGAGTGAATCAAGAAATGCCATCCAGGAGCCAGGGCCTGGAGTTAGGAACCTCAGCAATCTATTTGGTGCTCTATTCTACTGCAGCTGAGCTGGCACCCAAGGTGTAAGACAAAGTCCTTCCCATTCAATCCTCAGGCAGGAGTTTCTCCCCATGACTACCACCACCCTAGTCCTGTGGCAAGTACTGCCTGGCTACCACTGATGTTCACTCAAGGCCCAAGGGCTCTTCAATCAGTTTGTGGTGAATACTGCCAGGCCTGGGTCTCTCCATTTAGGGTAAGGGGTGCCCCTCTGACCCAAGGTGGGTCCAGAAATGCCATCCAGGAACCAAGGTCTAGAATTGGGAACCACAAGGCCCTGCTTGGTGTTCTACCCCACTGTGGCCAAACTGGTTCCCAAGCTGCAAGACAAAGTCTCCTTTACTCTTCCCTTTCCTTTCCTTAAGCAAAAGTCTCTCCCTATGGCCACCACAGCTAGGAATGTGCTGGGTCATACCTGAAGCCAGCACAGCTCTGGGTCTCAACCCAAGGCCCACAGCAAGTACTGCTTGGCTACTGTTGATGTTTATTCAAGGCTCAAGCATGCTTTAGTCAGTAGGTGATGAATACTGCCAGGACCGAGTCCTTCCCTTCAAAGCAGTAGATTCCCTTCTGGCCCAGGGCGTGTCTAGAAATGCCCAGAAGCTAGGGCCTGAAATGGAGGCCTCACGACTCTGCCTGATGCCCTGTTCTACTGTGGGTGAGCTGCTTTCCAAGTTTATGCTCCCCTCTTCTCTACTCAAGCAGAAAGGAGGAGTCTTTCCTGGAGTTGTGCTGCCTGAGATTGGGGGAGGGGTGCCACAAGCCCTCCCCTGGTCACCCCAGCTGGTGTCTCACTAGGTCATGTGCACTACATGTCCACTGGCTCCAAGCCCAGCACAGCACAGGACTTGCCCAGGACCCTCAGTGTTTGTGGCCTAAACTGCCTTTCAAATTTATTTCGAACCCTAGATCACTTTAGCCTGTGGTGTTGAGACTAGTCAGAGCTCAGATTCTGCCCACTGGGATGGATGATTTCTCTCTGGCAAGAGCTGGTCTAAATGCTCCCTTCTGTGGTCCTGGCTGAATTCTGCCCTGTGTTGCTTTCTACTGTGACAAGTAGCACTGAGTTACAATGCAAAGTGCCACAGTCACTGTCTACTTCTTTTCCTAAGCACACAGATTCTCTCTCTGCACCAGCAGCCACTGCTGGGAGATGGGGGAAGAGACCAGGTTGGCAATTCAAGACTATTTTTCCTACCCTCTTCAGTGTCTCTTTCCTTGCTATGATGTTAAAACCAAGTACTGTAATTGCTCACCGGATTTTTGGTTCTTATTAAGGTGCTTTCTAGTGTAGACAGTTGTTTAATTTGGTGTTCCTGTGGTGGCGGGGGCTGATAGCTGGAGGGTTCTATTTGGCCATCTTGCTCCACCTCCTCTCTCCATTGGGTTTTTATAGCTTTTCTTTGTTGAGAACATCTATCTTTATATTCATTTCAAGAATGTTTATGACCACCTCATGAAGCATAGCTGCTTTAAGGTCTTCATCTGATAATTTCAACATCTTGGTTATCTTAGTGTTGGCATCCATTGTCTTTTCCCTTGAAAACTGGGGAATTGGTCAAATTCCTTCTTTTGTATATCAAGTAATTCCTGGTTTTTCATATATCAAGTAATTCTGAATTGTATCTTGGACATTTTGAATATTATGTTGTGAGCCTCTGGGTCCTGTTAAAATTCTCTGGTGCATTTTTTAAAAGCAGGCAACCATCTTGATTAGATTGAACCAGTTCTCTCTTACTTTCTGTGGGAAGCCATTCCAATATTGGTTCAGTTTTCAAAGCTTCTGTTATGCTGTTTTGGGTCTGTATTCAGCCTGGGACTTGGTTGTGGTTTATGCCTTAGTTTAGCTGTCAACGCCTTTGCCATCTGTTTTGTATCTGGTTCTGTGCATGCACAATTCAGAGGTGAGCCTGGAATTTGTGTCACTTCATACACAGAACTAGGAGATAACTCTTTTCCAGCTGTCACCTCTCTGGGATTTCTCCATACTCTTGAGCCGCCAAGGGTCCTTTTTCCTGGTGTTCTAGCTAGAATGATGGAGCTTATTAATGACACCTGTGCTGTAATTGCAGTTCTGTGAGACTGCAGTTGCCCAATCTCTCCAAGAAAGTTAGAGATAAGAAAGAGAAAAATGTAATTCCAATTCTCCCCCTCTGCCCACCTTTCCTGATTTCTCTGGCTGGAAGGCTAAATTTTCTCTTGGGGTTTTAGGTGCCCATGCTGTCACTGCCAAAGTACTGCACCTTGACTAGGGGCCCCACCCTCAGGGCAGGGCCAGGGAAGAAAAAACAGACAATACAAAAAAAAAAAAAAAAAGCACCTTAATGATTTTAGAAACAGACAACCAGATTGCTATTGGTATATGACTGAATGTGTTCAGTTTGCTTTGTGGTCGGGAACAAACTACTCAGCCTCCCCCTGCATTTCAGATGCCTTTGTTATAGGGACTGGGGAATGACATAAGAACAGATGGAATTAGAGGGTCCTGTGAAGAAAGACTTTAAATAATTAGAATATTATCTGTAGTGTAACGTATTTTCTTTCAAAAGCAGAAAAATGATGGAAAAGTACATGACAATGAAAATAGGACTTTCTAAGAAAAGCTACACAAAGATAAAAACTTATCTTGACAAATAATGCTGATATTTTAAGAAAACTTTGTGGAACCCTAACATTGCTTCAGGAATTTGGACTCATAGCTGGCTGTGGCACAGTGAGACTGCTAGTACATCAAACTTGGGAAATGGGAGTTGTAGAGCAGATAAGGGTTCCAATCTGGAGATTTGGAAAAAGCTAATATGTAATAAAATATTATCTAAAAGAAAATAAGATTTTTTTGATCCCTGTTAACCCATGTCAGCATTTGGCTCTCTCTTACACCAGAAGACAAGAGCAATAATGGAACAAGAATGGTCAAAGATATTTCCCAACTCCAGAAATTAGCAGTTTAAACTAAAAGCCGCTTCAAAATATAAGGCCTATTAAGCTAAAGAGGAAGAAAAAAATTATTAGGTACAAAGTTACAGGTCCAGGATAAAATAAAATTTAAAAAAGCATCTGAATATTCAGTATTTATTTTCCTAACATTTACTAAACACACCAGCAATGTTCCACACACGAGCAGGAAAATCAACTCACTGAAAATAAAGAACCACCGTTTTCTACAATATTGGTTCGCTAATTAAGTTTTTCTACCCACAATTTCTAGGTCAAGAACCCAGTATGGAAGGGAGAAGTGAAAAGTTGAAGAAAAATCCACACATTGCATGAAATACAATGTGAAAGCTCCTTTGTGTATCTTGGTAATTTATATTTTCAAAACGAAGTTCTTACTTTTAAAGAGAATTACCTATATTCTCCTGATACTGATTACCAAGTCATTCACCCGAACACCAGAATTAGAATTAAACATTGTACCATACAATTTCATTATCTTATCAGAATGAAACCAATTCACAGGGAAACTAGAGACTACGGCTGTGGTGGTAACCTGCAGATATACACATTCCCATGCACTGACATAAGTTGAAAACACATAGTACTTTCTAGATGGAATTTTTTTCTTTAGGCCTCAATGAAATACATTTCCCCTATATAATTCCAACAGCAGTTTCTCTAGTTCTAAATTCTACCAATTCCCAAAAAACCTAAGTTTTGCTGAAATCTGATTTGACCAATTTATCAAATGTCATTTTAATTACCTAGCTGGAAGTTAGAGACATGAAATGTACTAGAGGAGCCCTTTTCCAATGGAAATATTATATACCACATTTTTTGTTAATGGAAATAAATGTCTCCATTCCCATGTTTTTCCCTGGTGTCATCTTTTTGCCACTCAAAATCAGCCCATTATTTCCTTACAAAGATCGTGAAAGGCTGTATCATCATCTTGTGTCGTAAGTACGATGAGCCTGATTATAAGTACCCGGAGTTCTTAAAAATATGGAACCATCAGCCCCAGACTGCATCTACTGAATCAAAATAACGGATATTTTTTCATAATTTTTTTCTTCAAAAGCAAACTTTTAAATTGATTTTGATGGTTATCAATTTGGGAATCACACAATCAACTAAGAATGAAAAGATATGGTCTATATTCTACAGGGGAAAGACTATGTGAGACAGAGGGAGAAAACAGCCATTGACAACTCAAGGAGAGAGGCCTCGGGGGGAAAAAAAGATCAACCTGGCCAAAACCTTGAAAATCCGGCTTCTTGACTTGTGAGAAAATAAATTTGTGTTCCTTAATCCACATGGTCTGTGGTATTTGTAATGACAATCCTAGCGAACTAATTCAGTGAGCTTCCTGGGATGCCTGAAAATATGAAGAGTTCTCTCAGACTTACTGAATTATAATTTTGGGGGTGGGGGGGCGGCGCTGAGGCTGGTCCAGAAATCTGCCTTTTAAGCATACAACACAGGTAATTGCTATACATAACAAATTTGAGAACCAGTTCTTTAAGATCTACTATAATATGAAGATAAATAATCTGTGTAGCAATATATGCAAAATCAAGTCAGGCTTTCTTTTAAATGGAGAGGCAGTGACAATTAATAAGGAATCATAAATATGACAAATGAAAACATTGAGAAATGCTTTTCTCTATGTCATTTTGATCTTTTAATTTCTGGAGTGTAAAAATACTTTATTAAATTTCAAATGAGATTGTATTTTAGTTTAAACCTGACAAAAAAGTGTATAATAAATATGACCCAATGTTTACTTTTTGTCTAAAAAAAAAAATTGGGACATAAAGCCTGAGCATTAATGTTAAGTATTTATTGAAATGTATTGAGTATTTATATAAATCACTGTTAATGTAAAAATTATAAAAGCAGCACATATGTATTATTCTCAAGGGTTTTACAATTGAGTTGGTCAAAATATAGGTAGATGAGACTAAAGAGCTCTAATTTCTTATCATTTCAAAGTGTTGAGTGAATTCTTGCATTCTATAAGAAATTAGAGTGCTTAATATAAAAAACTTTTAAAAAGTAGATTCCTAAAGTTGGTGACACATTGTAGTTGAATGCAATAAATGGAAAACTAACCGACAAGAGAAACAGAAATCAAAGCCCAGGGCCTTGCCAATGTGGAGAGTCTCACAGGAGACCGACAATACATTTAGCTGGAAGAAACAACAGAAACAGGGCCACAGACATTTCAGAAACTGAAAGCAGCAGACAAAGATCGTAAAACAGCCCTCATAGTTTCAAGAACAGACATATTAGAAAATATCTGTAGGGAATAAAAAACTATAAAAGTGATCTAGCAGGTTTAAAAAAGAGAACCAAACAGAACTTTTAGGACTGAAAAATAAAACTACCACCACCACCACCACAACAAAATAGATGGCTGTAAGTAGACAAGAAACACATGAAGAGGTAAGTAAACTGGAATATGGGTTAAAATAAATTATACAGAATAAAGCATGACAAGAAAGAACAATTGAAAAATATAGAAGAGAGGGTGTTAAAAACTGAAGACAGAACACTGAAGGTCTATCATGTTTAATGAGAATCTCCATAGAAGAAAAGAGAATGAGGAAGAGGTTATATGTGAAGTAGTATTTGAGAACTTCTCCAGAACTAGTAATCAAAGACACAAATCCAGATTTAAAGATCTCAACAAATCTTAAGCAGGATTAGTAAAAATAAATCCATACTCAGAAACATATTAATTGCATAAAACCAAAGCAGATAAAAAAAGAGATTTTTTTTTTTTTTTGAGACAGAGTTTCGCTCTTGTTGCCCAGGCTGGAGTGCAATGGTGCGATCTCGGCTCACTGCAACCTCTGCCCCCTGGGTTCAAGTGATTCTCCTGCCTCAGCCTTCCGAGTAGCTGGGATTACAGGTGCCTGCCAAAATGCCCAGCTAATTTTGTATTTTTAGTAGAGATGGGGTTTCTCCAAGTTGGTCATGCTGGTCACGAACTCCCGACCTCAAGTGATCCACCCACCTTGGCCTCCCAAAGTGTTCGGATTACAGGCGTGAGCCACTGCTCCTGGCCAAAAAATAAATTTCTTTAAAGGTGTAAGTGTTAGGCTGACAGCTGACTCAAGAACAACAGAGGAAGTCATGAGAAAATGAAAAAATATCTCCAATGCCAATGTGCTGAAAGATAATAAAGGCCAAATTAGGCATCTATATTCAGCAAAAATATCTTTACAGAATGAGGAAAAAATACAGATATGTTCAGAAAACAAATCATGAGCAAGTATGCCACCAGCAGACTCTCACAAAATGAAATTCTAAAGCAAGTATTTCAGATAAAAATTTATCCCAGATGGTGTTTTAGTCCATTCAGGCCACAGTAACAAGACATGATAAACTGGCTTATAGGTGACAAAAATTTATTTTTAGGGGTTGGGAAGTCCCAGATTAAGGCACTGGTACATGCAGTGTCTCGTGAGGGTCCACATGCCAGCTCAAGGATGGCACCTTCTTGCTGTGTCCTAATATGGTAGGGGTGAGAGATCTCCAGCCTCTTTTATAAGGGCTCTGCCCCCATGACCTAATCACCCCTCAAAGGCCCCATCTCCAAATTACATCACCTTGAAGATTAGAATTTCAACATATAAATTTTGGGAAGACATAAACGTTCAGCCCATAGGAGTAAGTCTTAGATACAAAAAATAATGAAAAGCAAAGAAAGTTTTATATATATGTGTATGTATAAACACAAACACTGACTATATAAAGTTATAATTAAAGAACATTAAAGTACATGACAACAGAATTAAAACACACAATACAGATAAAATATATGACAATAGTACATAACTTGGAAATTGAAGAGTTGTTCTAGTTATTATATCTGCACAATAAATAACTCTAAAACTTAGTTGCATAAACAATCCATGTTCATGGAGTCGGTGGGTTAGGGGTTTGGCATGGCACACCACAGAACAGTACCAATGGCTTGTTTCTGCTCTGTGAAATCTAGGGCCTGGAATCATTTGAAAGTCTGCCTACTCACATGTCTGACCACCTGATGCTGCCTGCAGGCTGGTAGCAAGAGATTTTCTCCATGTGTGCTAGTTTGAGCTTCCTCACAACATGGCGTCTAGGTTCCAAAGGTGAGCTTTCCAAGAGAGCAAGTAAAAGAGTGAGAGAGAGCCAAAAGGAAGCCAGCTATATATCCTTTTATGACCTGACCTCAGGGGTCTTAATGGGGACTACAGTGTAGTAAGCTTCTAGAAGAGTATGTGGGATTGAAAATATTGCTGTAGCCATTTTTGAAAAATAAAATCTGCCAAAAGGTAAAGGTAATGATTAACTTTAGTCTTATTTAATCTGAATACGTATGATGGAATATAATTACTAAAAGACAAACTAGTAAAGAGAAAAAATGTGTATTGCTCAAGGAAAACAAACATCATTTATTTTAAGAAAGAATTTAACAAGGAATTAGTAAACAGGTTTTGAGAAAAGTGAAAATGTCCACTAGGGACACAAATAAAGGCAAAAAGATGGGATTAATAGAACCTAGAAGCCTTTAAGAGATACCCTCCAGAATGCCAGAGAAAAGCTGGAGTCTGGAAACAAACCACAGCTGCTAAAACAAGAGCCATTGCTGAGGTGATACTGACAATATTGGGAGGCTAATGGGAAGGGGAAAAGTCTCTTCTCCTTATCTTCAGCATTCTAGTCTCTTAGTACTCTTTCTTTGCAAGACCTAAAAACAAGCCAGATGGCAAAGGAGAAGCACAGTTTGCAAAAAGTGCTAGGCACAAAGTCCCAGAATACAGATAAGTGAGTCTAGAGTTGAGAGACAATCAATTAATAACTGGCAAAAACAGAATAATATAGTAAGTCAATACTAATTTTAAAAGGCAAGAAAACAGAAAAAGAATCACAAAATAGGTTAGACCAAAAAAAAACCCAAAAACAAAAACCCTAAACTCTCCCAGAACAAACTAAAATGGCAGAAACAAATCTAAATATATTGGTAATTATATTAAATGTAAATGGCACAAGTGTTCCAGTTTAAGACAAAGATTATTCTATTAGATTAAAAATAATAATAACGGCCAGGTGCGGTGGTGCACGTCTGTAGTCCCAGGTACTTACGGAGCTGAGGCAGGAGGACCACTTGAGCCACTGCACTTTGACCTGGGCAACATAAGAGGGACTCTGGATCTAAAAATAAACAAAACAAAAAACTCCACTAAAATCCTAAATCTATTTTGTTTACCAGATACACATTTAAAACATAAAGATACAGAAATATTAAAATTAAATAGATGAAAGAAGTTACTCTGTGAAAATACTGACTAAAGGAAGGCTAGTATAGCTACAGAGAAAACAGACATTAAGGCAAAACATATTACTGATACACTACATAGTGATAAGATATAATTCATCAGAAAAATGTAACATGTTAAACTACATGCAGTTAATAATTATTCTCAAAATATATAAACCAGAAACATATACAAGGAGAAAGAGGCAAATCAAGATCATATTGGGTGATTTTTTAACATACTTCTTTCAGTAATTGACATAATACGTATATTAAAAATCAGTAAGGCTATAGATTTAAATAACACAATTAACAACCCTAAAAGATACATTAGATGGCTTGTTTTTAGATCCCACAAATAACGAGTACTAGGAGACTAGAATGCTGAAGATATGGAGAAGAGAATTTTCCCCTTCCCACTCTCCCTAATTACTACAGAATATACTGTTTTCAAATGCATAAAAATTGTTTAAAAATTTATCATATTCTTGGCCATAAAGCAAGTCTCAAGTAATTTCAAATAATTAAAATCAGAAATATTTTTTATGACAAAAATTCAATTAAACTGCAAATCAAAAAACATAATTAGAAAAGCCCATGTTTGGAAAAAAAGAAACACTCTCCTAAAAAAGGGTTAAAGAGAAAATTCCAATGAAAATTAGAAAAATATTTTAACTAAATATGACCATTATATATCAAAATTTGTGGAATATGACTATAATAGTTGAGTAAATGTAACTATATTACAATAGTATAGAGATAACTTTTAAATGTGTATGTTGAAAAGGAGGACAAGTTAAAAATGAAAGAAGTAACCCATCTCAACAAGTTAGAAACAGAATAGTGAAAAAATCCCTAATAAAATAGAAATAATATTGATAAAGGCAGAAATTAATGGAATAGGAAACAAACATACTATAGAAAGGATCAACAAAACCAAAATTTGGATATTAGAAAAGATTAAACTATTTTTGTTTGGAGTTAAAGTTATGTAGAAAATTTTTAAAAATGGGCCGGGTGCAGTGGCTCACGCCTGTAATCCCAGTACTTTGGGAGGCCGAGGTGGGCGGATCATGAGGTCAGGAGTTCAAAACCAGCCTGGCCAACGTAGTGAAACCCCGTCTCTACTAAAACTACAAAAATCAGCCAAGTGTTGTGGTGGGCGCCTGTAGTCCCAGCTACTTGGGAGGCTGAGGCAGGAGAATTGCTTGAACCCAGGAGGTGGAGGTTGCAGTGAGCCGAGATTATGCCACTGCACCAGCCTCAGTGACACGACGAGACTCTGTCTCAAAAAAACAAAACAAAAAAAAGAAAATTTAAAAAAATGTGCAAATAGTTTAGAGAATCACTACAGAGTTTATTGTTTCCAGGTACAAAAACAATACAAATAAACCAACTGTATTTTACACATAATCAACAGGAAATAATGTGGGCTAAGTAATTTGGATTAACATTCTCACTTGAAAACATTTAGAAAAGCTGGATAAAGTATACTTTTCAAAGATGTAGGAAGGCAGCAGAGAGCTGATAAGTTGGTGAATAATTACCATGCCAATAATATCTGGGAAAAGATAGAAATTCAGAAAAATGAACCATTCATTTGGGACCACTGTGTTAGGAGTATTTATAGATTGCAAAAGGCCACTGGGAAGTTGAGTAGATAGAGCTAAGGGGCTAAAGATTCAATAAGAGTCCAGGGTCAGTGAAGAGGTAAGGGCCTGGTAACTCCAAACCACACTTTGAAACCCTGAATGGTTGAACCCTAGAAATAAGGATGAACAGAAGAGCATTACCACAGTCTGTGGCTCAGCTTTCAGTCACCTAGGTGACCTGGAAAATTTCAGTATCTGAAACTGGATCAAAATAATCCTAAATTACTAATGCCCAGGTACCTGCCAGAAGCAAAAAACTCTGTGGAGGATAAAAATATCATTCTGAGCATCAAGTTACTTCTAGTTTTTTCAAACAATATTGGTAAATAATTAAAGGTAACCAGGCACACAAGGAGACAAGACAGTAAGAATGAAGACTGGAACAAACAAAATAAAAACAGACCCACAGGCGGGTTTTGATTCTGGAATTATTAGACAGACTAGAAAATAATTATGCTTTTCATTTTGAAGCAGATAAGAGACTGAAAATTTCAGCAAGACAATTAGAAACTGCAGGAGTGACAAATTTACATGCTTTCAATTAGAAATATGAGAACTGAAAATACAAGGGGCTAAGAATAACCAAGATACTCTAAAAGAACAATAAGTTGGGAGGATTTGTTTGGCCAGATATCAAGAATATATCAGCTACAATGATGATGATGGTATACTAGCACAGGGATAGAAAAAAGGGAAAAAATATTTAGAAAGAGATGTAAGGACTAAGCTCTGATATTTTGTTATCTTGCCCAAATTCCTGTCTAAGGAGTCTGGGGAGTCATGCTCTACAAACCATAAATTCTCATCAGATGGGTTTTATTTAACCCTGTAATGTCGTGACTTAACTTTCCAATCTGACTCTGGCATAACAAGAAAGAAAATCAAAATATTTTACCCCAAAATATGTTTCTCTGCCATATCTTGAAATGGCCCTGCAAAGCCATCCCTTGTGGGAAAAATCTACATTCTATAAAGAATCCCCTTTCCCCCTTACCCATTTTTTTTTTTTTTTGTCCTTCCTTCCTTTCCAAATCCAGGAGATAATCAACTAAGACCCAGGCATCCTTTTAGGTCCAATAAGAAACACTTTACAACCTGCTCTCTTTGAAGTCTGCTGAGAGTTTCCTCTGCACAATAAAACTTGTTCTCCACAATCTCTTATTTAACCTGAATATTTCCTTTCTATTGATCCCAGGTCTTCAGATAAACTCGACCAATTGTCAACCAGAAAATGTTTTAAATTAACCTATACCCTGGAAGCCCCCGCTTTGAGTTGTCCTGCCTTTCTGAACCAAACCAATGCATTTCTTAAACGTATTTGATGTCTCATGCCTTCCTAAAATATATAAAACCAAGATGTACTCTGACCACCTGGGGCACATGTTCTCTGGACCTTCTGAGGGCTGGGTCACAGGCCATGGTCACTCATATTTGGCTCAGAATAATCTCTGAAAATATTTACAGAGTTTGACTCTTTTCATCAACAGATGTTGATGAAATCTGTATTCACATACAGGTATAATACATGACTTTGGTGGCACTATAGAAAGGAGGAATAAAACCCAGACTTTTCAATAAACAGTAGTGAGGCATCTCCTAGCATACACCAAATTAATTCCTCATGAAAAAAATTTAAATATGAAAGGCAAAACTAAAGCTTTTAAAAGACGATATATAAGACTATCTTCATGACTCCAGGGTAGGGAATGGTTTTTTAAAACAACTCACGCTCTAATTTTAAAATACTCATACTTCCTAGTACTTAACCATTAATAAATTGTTTTTATCAAAGAACATCATAAGGGAGGGAAAGGCAAGCCACAAATTGGGAGAAGATATTGGCAACTATATAGCCAACAAAGAACAAGATTTATAAAGATCCTTTATGAATCAATGAGGAAAAAGATTAGCAACACAACAAAAACATGTGTGGCAGTCCTGACAAGATACTTTACAAAAACAGAAAGTCAAATTGGCCAATCAACTTATGAAAAAATACTCAACTTCACAGGTAATAGCGAAATGCAGAGTGACACTTCAATGAGATACAATTGCACATCCACCAGATTGGCAAAATTAAAAACAAAAACTGTTAACACCAGCACTGACCAAGATATGGAGAAATATGGTTTGGATATTTGTCCCCTGCAAATATCATGTTGAAATGTGATCCCCAGTGTTGGAGGTGAGGGCTGGTGGGAGGTGTTCGGGTTATGGGGGTGGATATCTGGATCCCTCATAAATGGCTTGGTGCCCTCGTTGAGATGACGAGTTCTTGCTCCATGAGTTAATGTGAGATCTGATTCTTAAAAATGATCTGGGACTTCCTCTATTTCTCTCTTGCTCCTCTAGCCATGTGATATGCCAGTTCCTCCTTTGCCTTCTGCCATGATTGCAAGGATGCTGGTGCAATGTTTGTACAACCTGCTGAACCATGAGCCAAATAAACCTTTTTTCTTTATGAATTACCGAGTCTCGGATATTCCTTTATAGCAACACAAAACCAACCAACATACTAATGCTTAGAAAAAAATTTGTAATCATCTAATAAAATTTAAGATATGAATACCCTATGACCAAAAAATTCTACTACTAAATATATACTCTTTGTACTAGGAGTTACATAAAGTGATGTTCATTGTGAAACTGTAATTGCCTGAAACTAAAAACACCCCAATTGTCTACAGTAAATAAATTGTGGCATATTAACAGAAAAGTAAATTACACAGACATAATGAAGAATAAAGTACAGCTACAACCAACATGAATCAATCCCATCTTGAACAAATGCAGCTACAAAAGAATGTATGATTTTAAATAAAACTCAAAAACAAGCAAACTGTATTGTTTAAGTTTACACACATAGATGGTAACACTATAAAAACAAAGAGACAATTATCATAAAAGGTAGGATAGTGGTAATTACCAAAGCGTATGTGGCAGGGAGCTGGTTGTGACTGGGAAGGAACTACATGTGTAATTTCTGAACTGCTGTCAATATATTCTACTAAGCTGAGTGCTAGTTATATAGTTACTTTAAAATTATTCCTTGAACTGCATATTTATATTTTATGTATTTTTGAATATATATGTATTTTTGAAAAATATATATTTCTCAATAAAAAAACAAAGTTATGACATAGAGCAAAATGAACACATATTATCAATGGATACTTAACTCTGATCCTCAAGAGCTCAACTCTGATTTTTTTTTTTCAGAGAAAGCATTCAGATTATATGTTTTTGAATCTATGAAAAGTAAAATCGCTAAATCCATACACAGTGATTATATAAAATTAGATATTTGCAATCACAATGAATATTCATTATAGTGGAAAGACTTAGGTCACAAGATTTTTTTTTTCCCTAAAAATTTCAAAAGAACAATTTTCTATCTTCATTTTACTAATTATAAAATAAACATAGTTGCTTTTTTAATGTTCCATGAATATCACCAGAGTGTGACATAGTAGATTAAAAAATAAAGATATACATTTATTTCCATGTCCTACCTTTGGGACAATTTATGAGGAACTTATGGACAAGTAACAGAACTGCTTTGAACTCTAAAAAGAAATGGACTTTACAAATCCCTAACCAGTAGTATGGGATTTACCAGATCCTCTAGGTTTTACATGGTCACAACTATTTCTCTCCAACTGTTTTAAAAGAATTTCCTGGAGCCATTTGAGGACATTTGAGGTAATGTCCTTCCACACCTAATAACTGCTGTATCTCCATGATTGCAAACTTGAAAATCAGGAAACACCAAAGCAACATTACTCACAAAATAAACAGCAAAATCAGAATCTCTGGAGTCAACTTATGAAACATGATTTACAAAGATATTCTTACATTTCTTAATTTATTTTTAATAAGTAAAAAATTACTCATTGAAACTGTACAAAAATCAAATCATTAATTTTTGCACCTGGTATTTCAGTCATCAACAGCAATCTCATGGTACAGAAATAAAATAATGGGAATTATCATTAACTTCACCCTGGCTTTCTAGCTTAGTAGAACCAAACAGAAGAAATCATGGCAATAACCATTAACTATAGAAAAAAAGTAATGGAAAAATGGTTGCAGGTTTAATCACAAAATGAACTTAATTTTTGTTGATTTTGTTTTATCTGCTAAAACACTAATATCTATAAATATGAACTGAGAGCATCGTTCTAAATTTACTTCTGAAGAGCTGTCGAGACTTCAATAAAATATAAGCAAGTTACTGGATCATATTTATGGACTGCTGAATTAACTACCCGAAAAGTATCAGTTACTTTCAAAGAACACAAAACAAAGTGAAAGTGGAAAAAAGCCTTCTTTGCAAAAGTCCTTTTATTAGTCCTATCCTCTAAAATTCCAAGCCACAGAGCCTTGATATTCCTGGATTCTGTTTTAAGTAACCTTAGTTTTAAATATGACACTTGGGATATGCACAATGGGAAAGGGTAGGATATGTGAACAAAATTTAATTTCTTTTTTCCAAAGGTAGTCATTTTCTTTAAATTCATCCTATCCACTTTTGCCCACTTCCCTATGTACAGATTATCCTTTAATCATACAAATTCACTCTCCACTTCCACATACATTTTCCCCACTTGATGGTACTTTTACAAAAGAGGGAAACAATACAGCTGGTTGATAAAGTAATTTAAACTATTTGTAAATGAAATAAAAAGAAAGTAGGTATAACACATAGTGTAAAAGATACCAAATTGGAGTAATATTGATGTTAATCTAGTTTTTTATTTAACAAAGTACCTACTAATGGTCTGAGCAGGAGAGTAGAAGGAAAGGAGCTAGAGGGAAATGACTTCCTATGGTTAAAAAAAAGCCAACTGCTTCAGAATGCATGACAGTCTTAGTAATAAAAGAATCATTTACTATTTTCACTGAGTTTACAGTGTTGGGTACTACTGTTTACATCATTTTAATGAAAGTATTTATAAAAACATCTGCAATAGTTCATATCAGAAAACAAAGTTTCTCTCAATAAAGACCTTAAAAAATAAATTTTTATCTTCATTAACTCCCTTTCTGGGAATGGGAATGAAATAACATGCTTCTGTTTAAAAAAAACAAAAAAACAAAAAACAAAATTTAATACCCTAATTAGGTTTCTGGAAAAAAAAAAGACTACCCTAGCAATAATTTTTAACATTCTACATTTCATCTATTTCTAAAGACACTCCCTTTACAAAATCTTTTAGTTTTATATATTAGGACAACCAGGTTTAGAGTCTCACATAAATAAAATAGCCACATTAGAAGGCATACTGAAGAATCAAATGGTTAGCCACATTTGTCTGTTCACATTCACGGATTCTCTAAGAGCGTTGTGAGAGTCCATATAATATTGTTCACGTTTAGTCTAAGTTAATATGTCTCATCTGACCTATTGCTCCTACAACACTGATGCTATCAACAAAAATCCTGATTTTGGGGACATAGTGATATAACAAACTGGTTAAACGAGCAGAGGTAATAGGACAGTAAACTGTAACTGCACAATTTAAAATGTCCACCCTTCATCCACCACTACCATACTTCTTCCCAGTGGTATTAAATTCTCAAAGCCAAATCATATCAGAGGTGCAGGATGCCAAACACTATTTGCATAGAAAATCAGTCTTCAAGACTAAACAAAAAAGAAATTCATAAAATTAAACTTTTTGAATAGTTGCATTCGTTGCTTTCAATTTCTTCATCCATATGTGTTCTGGTCATACATATTTTTTCCTTCTTTTTATCCAGAGAGATTAATACACAGATTAATACACAAAACTTTTGTAAATAGCATTCCAGTTCAAAGTTGCTTGTGATCATAGCCACGTGTGAACCGTTAGACAAGTGTATGCTATGCCCCAAAATGTTTTATAATTCTTCAGTGCAGTTTCTTACTGATGTTTCCCTTAAAATTAAGGCTTAATGAAAGAGAAATCCATAGTATTATGAACTGATTTTCTTTAGCTTCTGAATTAAGTGCACTCTTTCCAAAATCAAGTGGTCCTGGAGTAACGTTAAGACAACTTGTATTAATCAGTGTCATGACTGAAGTAGTATCTTACTGGAGGTCCCGGCAAATCTTCATCTCCATCAATGTCTGGAGCAAATGACACAGTAAGATCCACATATTTCTTTTCAGTAGAAGGTTTTACAAGTTTATGCATTCTAAGAAAAATAAGCAAGAATGAATACTTTGGTAAATTCTATAAAATGAAAAAATGATTTGCTGACTAATGCCATCCAGAGAACCTGGACTTGTATCTAGACTTTAACATCTAATAATAATCTGCTTTCACATATTCATTTTTCTTTACTAAAAGGTCTGAACTCATTTATACTCAAGACACTCATTTACCTAACAGTGAATAAATTTGGACACTCTGGTCATGATAAAGAATACAAACCATTTATTAAAAGACAAAAAAAGGCTCAGCGTGGTGGCTCACGCCTGTAATCCCAGCACTTTGGGAGGCTGAGGCAGGCAGATCACCTCAGGTCAGGAGTTTGAGACCAGCCTGGCCCACATGGCGAAACCCCATCTCTGCTAAAAATACAAAAACGAGACGGGAACAGTGGCACATGCCTGCAATCCCAGCTACTCGGGAGGCTGAGGCAAGAGAATTGCTTGAACCTGGGAGACAGAGGTTGCAACGATTTTAAAAAATTAATTTTCCTCCTAAACTTCCTCTTAAGTTTGGAGGCATTATAAATTCAAGCATTTCTCTGTAAACAGTAAAAAAGCAAGCTAGAATTTAAACCTTAAAATGTAAGCTAGAAATACAAAGTAAAAGACATTCTTAGCTTTTTCCCTTATGTCCAATCTTTATCCTATTTACTGAAAAATCACTCTTTGCTATAGCCACTACTGCCTTAAATGAAGTCATCATCTACACACCCCTTACATAATTGTATTGGCTTCTAGCTAGCTTTCTCTAGTCTCTTTTCTACTTCCAATCTACACTGCTCCTAGAATTCTCTTAAAATATAAATTTGATGTATTCTCCTGCCTAATAATGTTATTTATCATACACTGTGTACCTACTTCATGCCAGGCTCTGAACTACGTAATCGATTTAATCCTCAGTAGCTCTTTCCATTTCACAAAGATATTTTGTCCCGTACATAAACTTTTCATTCTTTCCACCATTCATGATCATCACCTCATACTTGAGTCATTCCAAAAAAAAAGTGAATTCTAAATTCCCAAATTCAGAATTTAGTAGGAATTCTAAATACTACTCTTAATTTATCCAAGATACTTAGGTATCCTAATGAAAATCAGTATAAGGCAAATTAATGCCTTAGCTAATATAACAGTAGTTTTACTTTTGTATGTATGCTCTTTTTAGCTGCAAAGACTGTTGCTTTTGTCTGGAATAATCCTTCTTCAAAGGTAGCTCAAATGAAATCTACCCTGAACTAGAGGTCTGAGTTAGCACAATACTCTGTAAAAATTTTCATTATCACAGTTATTCAATTATACTTTAATGATTAACATGACCAGAGGTGAGACCTAGCTAGGTCACTGTCTCAAGAGTTACAAGCAGAGGAAACAACTAAAGCAAAGGTCCCACAATGGAGCATCATTAGAGTGAGTATTCAAGGACAAATAAGTAGGCCAGTGTAGCTGGAATATTGTGAGGGCAAAGTAGGGAAGGAACTTAGAAGGATAACTAGGAATCAATTTCCTTTAATAGACTGTGAACTGCTTGAGGGCAGGGCTTGATGACCATGTATAACAAAATATTAACAGGACTAACATTTATGGAATACTTCTTACATGCCATTACACTATTAGCCCTTACTATTATTTCAGTGCTCAACTATGGGCACAGTCATCCCTATTTGTGGATTTGTAGCTTTTTGAAACTAAGTTTCAAAAGCTACTCAAGGTAACAAAACTAAGCAGCTGAGCAAGAATGTGAACCCAGGTCTTTCTAAAGCCAACCTCATGCTATTAATCATAATCCCACTGACTGACTTAATGTGTTCAGTACTTAACAGGCACTCAATAAATACTTGCTAAAAGGTCAATGTAATAAAATGAAAAATATTATCATGCTGGAGGTTTCAAATATTGGCCAAATCTTAAAAGCATTTTTAAATAACCTGCCGCAAATTTTAAACTCCACTAGTCAATACACTTTATGATCACGTACAGTCCACTGCAGCTTAAAATAAAGGAATTCTAAACACTAGCCTTGCTTGATCCAAAAGATACTGAGGGATCCTAATGAAAAATAATATAAGGCAAATTAATGCCTTAGCTAATAAAATAGTAGTTTTACTTTTTAAGGTATAGATAATTCAGACTAGATCATAATTTAAGAATGATTAACCTCAACTGATTATCATAGTTAAAGCCAATAGATACGTTAAACACAACCATCATGCAGAGATTCATTTACTAGTCTGACAAATATTTGTTGACAACCTTTTATTTGCCAGGTATTGATCTAAGTGCTTGAGATACAACAGTGACAAGATCAAATAAAGATTCCCACTCTTGTGAAATATATGTTCTAGTAGCAGGTAAATAGCTAATATACAGTACATGGGCCGGGCACGGTGGCTCACGCCTGTAATCCCAGCACTTTGGGAGGCTGAGGCGGGAGAAATCACCTTAGGTCAGGAGTTCAAGACCAGCCTGGCCAACATGGTGAAATCCGTCTCTACTAAAAATACAAAAATTAGCCAGGTGTGGTGTTGGGTGCCTGTCATCCCAGCTATACTCGGGAGGCTGAGGCAGGAGAATCGCTTGAACTCAGGAGGCAGAGGTTGCAGTGAGCTGAGATTGCGCCACTGCAATCCAGCCTAGGCGACACAGTGAGACTCCGTCTCAAAAACAAAAACAAACAAACAATAAATATAAGCAAAATACACAGCAGCACAGCAGTCATAGGACAGTAATAAGTGCTCTGAAAAAAAAAGTAGAGAAGAGTAAAGGGGACTAGACATACTAGACTGGGGCTGAGGACAGGTTGCAGTATTAAATGAGGCCTCTTTAGGAAGTGCAAAGACCAGGGGTGAGACTTGGCCAGGTCACTGTCTCAGAGTTACAAGCAGAGGGAACAACTAAAGCAAAGGTCCCATGCTGGAGCATGATTAGAGTGAGTATTCAAGGACAAATAAGGAGGCCAGTGTAGCTGGAATATTGTGAAGGGAAAGTAAGGAAGGAACTTAGAAGGATAACTAGGAATCTAAATTTAGAGTCTTGCAGACCATGATAAAGACTTTAGCTTTCTTTGGTTCTTTCTTCCTTTCAGTCTCTGCTCAAATTCCACCTTAACAGGTGAGACTATGATAGGCAAAGGGAAAACCTAGACTACTCAGTATAATATAGCAACTCAACACCCCCAACTCCCCATATTTCCTTTTCTCTTTATTCTTCTTTAATTTCTCCATAATACTTACTATCACCTAACATACTTGCCTTATTGTTATGCAAACTCCTTAAGTAGGAAAGAACTTTGGTTTGCTAACTGCTATCTCCCTAATGACTAGAATAGTACCTGGCACACAGCTGGTACCTTAAACAATAATTTGTTGAATAAATGAACAAAAATAGTGATTTGGCAGTTAGATTACTCATAAGCCTGGTCATTAAGTGTTTCAACATAAGAGACGGATCCACTTTTACTTAAGTGTACTGACCAAATCAGGTTTCTAAACCTATTAACTGAAGAGCTGAATCTCTCGAGAGGTAGCCTGTTGGCCTTCACCTGGCAGATTCACTGTCTTAATTAATGTCATTAGAGAAGACTAATGCTTTTATCTGAATTATAGTAACCTCTATATTTAATTTTTTAGTGTGCATCAACTTACATTTAAATTCTTGTTAATCGCTGCATATAACGTTGAATACTTACGTTAACTTCAATCTTTTTGCATGACCAGGCATTACAGGAACATAAAGCATTTTGACTCCCTGTACCACCATTGTTGGCTCAATTCCATACTTCTCCTAAAAGTGAATATCCAAAAAAGAAACAATGAAAGCCTCGCTCAAACATAAAATGCTTATTTAACATTGTTCGTAAACAATGTTTTATGACCAGTAAAAAAAGCAAATTCATGGTAAATAATTATAACTTCCAATAAAATTATAAATAAAAACAAAACAGAAACCAGACATAAAGCTACTAATGAACTAAATGAACAAAAGTATCTCACTTTGACTGCATTTATGAAATCCAAGAGGGTGAAATCTTCTTTTCCATGTACGGTCCATCGATCCCAAATTGTAAATGATATTCCATTTCTGTTACAGAAAAATATTCAGAACAGAAACATTGAAATTTTCTTCCTTTTAGTGATGACACACACACAAAAAAACCCACTTTCAGAAGTCCATTATTTGTGATCAGGCTAGAAATTAATGTGGGGAAATAAAGGATAATATATCTTCTAAAATATTCCATAATCTTATTTCTTCATCACATCATATAGACAACCACTTTTAATCAGTACCTTGCTGATCCTTCCAGTGTATTATAAATCAGTATGTTTTAGCAAGACAGTGTTGTCTCTCTCTTTTTAAAATGGGTTTCACTGTGTGGATGTTCCAGTACCCCGTTACTGGACACTTCGGTTATTCTAATCATTGGCCACGATAAATAATGCCAGAATAATTATCTTGCAAATATATAGTTTGAGACTTGTGCAAATGTATCTGAAATATAGTGCTATATATCCCTTACTGTGGATTATAGTATTTTGTACTCTCATTAGTAATGTATGAGAGTGTCTGCTTTCTCACACCCTTGTTAAGGTAGGTTTTTTTTCAAGTTTTTGGTTGTTGCCAATCTGAAAACTAAAAAGTACAGGCCCAGGAATTGTTCTGCTTTGTCTCAAGCTTGTGGAATTCTTCTAAATCTCATGACCTACAGTCAGACACCAGGGTACCTTCTAATTCATCTGGCAGACACAGATGAAACCATAATGCCAAATAATGTGGCAGATAAAGTGTTGTAAGGGTTCTTTGGCTACTTTAGTCAGAAATATTTAATGAAGATGAGGTTTGAGCTGATCTTGAAGTGATGGCAAAAATTTACACATACACAATAGAAGAAAAAAGAGGTGAAGCTAGTATTTTTCCCTTTTAAAAGGTAAAACATTTTATTTCATTCTCATTATACAAGAGAAATAGACCTTCATACATACCTGATTTTAGTTTTCCTTACTTCAGTTGTCTCTGTAAATACTACAATTGGAATGGCTAAGTTAAGAAAACAATTTTTGTAAGCTTCAAATGGATAGCCACCAGTTACTTTGATCATCTCCAAGGCAACCTAGATAAAAGAAGGTGATCTGATAATATAAACAGCCTAAAACTATCCGTGATTTTAATTGCATCTATTCAATTTTCACAAGTTTTCAAGCATTTCTCTGTGGATAGTAAAAGCAGCTACGGGACTAGAGTAATATAAATTTCTTATTACAGGTCTGTATACTTTTAGTATATTTTATACTTTCAAACTTTCAACCTACTCTATACATGTTAACAGTTATTTAAAAAAATATTAATTCAACCATATAGTCTCCCTATTTTGAAAGCACATGCTGTAACTCAAAAAATAACAACAGTCTAAAATCACTTAATACAGGGATAAATAACTACATAGCTTCATAGATAATTACATAGAGTAATGATGTAATATGGTATAATAACTAGGGCCGCACTTAAAGATTCTGAATCATTATGAATAAAGATTAGGGAAGTTCATTTTATTCAAGAAAAACAGAGTACCTGCTTTGTATGAATGAAGTAAAGATCAGTGAAAAGATTATTGCCTATAAGAAAAATCATAATCTATCTTGAGCTTATTTTTTATTTTAAAAATGTATATTTATGTAAAACTTCACAATACAGATGACTGCATTTTCAGAAAATATTTTGAAATTTTAAATTATGCGATCCAATATTTATCCTTCCCTCTCTAACATCTCTGAGTGACTGGGTTGGTATGACGGGGAAGTCAGGGAAGAGGCAATGAAAAGGAGCATTTTTATTTAAGGAATAATAAACTTACCAAGCCAGAAACTGTAGCAGTGGTTGTTGCGATAGCAGGTATAATTTTACCAGCTATGCGCTTTGTTTTGAAACGGTCAGCTGGTTCAATGCTGTACATTTTGGCACGAAGATTTGATGCAGCTGTGATGAAATCTATGTGTCCATTATGATCATCATCTTTTTCAAATGAAAGCACTGCCATCTGAAGGTCACCTGATTATACCAACCAGATAAAGTTCCACAGCAAGCAGTAAAGATTTTACTAGGTAAAAAGCAATGTGAATTTACTAACTTTCAAAGATTCCTTTTTATATTTTTTAATGACTGAGAAACATAAGAAAAATCCAGGCAACTAATATTATTGAAGGCCATGAAAACAGCTTTTCCCATGATTAAAGAGAGCCAATTTTTTTTAATTAAAAAGATATACCTAATGCTAGATGACGAGTTAGTGGGTGCAGCGCACCAGCATGGCACATGTATACATATGTAACTAACCTGCACAATGTGCACATGTACCCTAAAACTTAAAGTATAATTTAAAAATAAAAAAGAAAAAAAAAAAAAAAGAAAATGATGGTTTTAATGCCACTAAACTAGAGACGTTTCTGTATTTAAAAAAACTTTTTAATAAATAGCAAAATAAGAAAGTTGTGTACTGCACATCTCCTATCAAGTGGTTTACAATAAAAAAGCCAACATTAGGTATAGTTCAAAAATTTATTCCATAAATCCGACTCTGAAACATTTTCCCTCTGGTAACTAAGAACAGGGTCAGTTGGTCAAATTAAAATAAGTAATTTCTGAAATCTTTGTAGATCAGTGGTTCCCAAGATCCTTCTAATTATTGTTATTCTGGGTTATTTTTCCTGAAATTCTACTGGTCCATGCTTAAAATCTCAAAAGTTTGGAAACCACTGATTTATAAAACTAAAAGACGGTGAGCAGGTCAAAACAGATGAGTGTATGGCTGCTTTTAAGGAATTAAAAATTCAGTTTTCCTGTATTTTTATATTTAAGTCCATCTAGCAAGGAAGTATATATAGGTCATTCTGTATTCCCTGTCAGTAATTATGAACCTAATTACTAAAGACTAAGAACCTAAGAATATTTCTGTTTATAGTTCTTTATCCTAAAGTGATTTAAATGGGTCTGTCCAAAGATTAGTTTCCACAAGGACCCCATTAAACTGAATTTTTAGTTCCTTAAAAACAGAGCTATTCATTCATGGTTTTAGACCTGCTCACCATCTAAAGAACTAAAACAATCAGAAAAACAACAACAATGCAGTTAATGTGATTTGGAGAATTAGACTTCAATCTTTGAGAGTAGGGCAATAGTGGTGAAAATGATGAATTTAGTCACAGTTAAAGATGAACACTGACTTTAATATGATCATGAAATCAATCAATATTATCATCATTATTGTTGTGATTAAATTCCACAAATTCTTAGGTGTAGAGCTTACTGAAAATAAAAACTCATCCAGTTCAAAACATTTTTATAAAGATTTTCCCTTACTTTTGGTGGCTTCATTAGATAAAATAGCCTTTTCTAGTTGGAAAATTGCATTCCTCTCATCTTCACTGCTAATAGGAACATGGTCTGGTTTCCTTGCAGTTTCATCTGTTTGAACAACCTTTGAATATATGAATACATTTTTATTAATGTTATCATTTCCTGCATCTAAGTTTGGTTACCATTTAACTGTTTAATCAAATTACAAAGAGAAAATATTTTCTCTATATATTTTGATCAGATTATTAATCATTGGTCCAATGTATTTTATACGTTCCTTTAGAAGGTATTATTATGTTATTCATGTATGTATTTTATTATCTATCTTCTCGCACAGGCATGTAAGCTCTATAACAACAGGGATCTTTATGTATCTTGTTCACTGACAGAACTCCAATATATCTAATTTTTAATACGCACAATGATACAGTGGGCATAAAAAATATTTACTGAGTAGCTCATACAATCTAAGTCCATACTGATCTTTTTAAAAATTCCACACTAGAATAAAATTAGTATTAATCAACACTTTGTGATTCTGACAAATCTACTTTAAACGCATGTTGCTTTGCTCTAACTAGTACAGAGCAGCTTCACATCAAGGAAACTAAAGCAATCCATAAGATATATAATATGGCCATCCTTTAAATATTCACTGACTGCTGGTAAGTTTTTTCCTTAAGAATATGTCTTCTTTCATATAGAAAGTTTGGTAGGATTAAGGGAGTACATACCACAAGTAATTTAACCTTAAGAAATTACTTATTAGATATTCCCTGAGGGCACGGAAATTAATATTCTCAAACCAAGAAATTAGCTTCATTATCATGAAGTAATATTTATTTAAAAATACACTCAAATCATCGTTTTACAAATTAAACATTATTACAAAAAATTAAGAAATATTAAGGAGTCCAGGAAGGAGAAACTTTTGTTTGTCTGAATGGCTAGTTGATATTTTTGGCTGTGACATCTGTAACCAGTAGTACCATACCTGAAACTTCGGTGTGAGCTCCTTTAGGGAGTTGTGAAAAAGCCCATAGTTCATGTTAAAACTGTAGTTAAATTGCTCAGGAGAATTTATTACCCTCAAACTTTAACACAGATAGAAGCAATGCAAGCCAGAAAACATAACGAAGCAAGAGCAATAACGGAAAGTAAAGTTAAAGCATTTTTCCTTGGCTTCTCTCTAGTTTTGCCCTTGGAAACATGGGCTGGGAACCTTCTTTGGGATTTCTGTTTATCCTCCCCCTATTTTTATTCTTTATAGGCTATAAGTCATAAACATTGTGTTCTGCAAATCCATCTACCTGGGCAAAATCAACTGCCCTACAAGTCTTTTTTTTCTTCCTAAAATAAAAACGGAGAACGAAAGACCGCACATGTCACTTCTTTCTTGAATTTTGCAGGGAGGTGGTCATTACTCCACCTTTTCTGGTATAGCTAAATTTTGTGTATGATTTTTAGAGAACATACAAGAAAGGCATATATTGAACATGTAAAAAAGAAAAAAAAGTTTTCAAACTTTTCTATTTACATTGCCTAAATTTCATGTTCCATCTTTACTAATACTCCCTTTGCTTTTTTTTTTTCAATATATTTGCCTGGCAAAATCCCAACCCTAGTTATATCCAATTTTCCATCCATTATACAGTATAATACCACCCAAGCAGCTAAATTCTGGCTGGAGAAAAGATCATTACCCTTTCTCCAGCCACATTTAGTAGGATACATTAAGCAGATTAACATTAAGTGGATCTTCAGTATTGTCTTGCATTTTACTACATCTTTTAATTAAGTGACTCTTCCACTTCACTGGACAATTATTTCATACCTTCTTTTCTTTGCTCTTACTTCCTTTATCTTCTCATCCCCTTCACTCTGAGCTACTAAGCTAGCTTCTTATTTCAACTAAGAAAATGATCTTTATTTATCATAGCCCCAACTATCTCTGTAATTTCCTCATTTACGACTCTCCCCCTTGTACAGTCTCTTCTAGACGAGTCCTGACCTTAAAAGCTTTTCAAGGCCTTTCTCTGCACTTATTTCTGCTGCCTACATTGCTCTTTCACTATTCCTTTACTTCCTTCAGGTTTCTGCTAAAACGTTACTGTTATCAGAGGTTTTCCTCACTTCCATCCCATATAAAATTATACCAGCTCCATCACTCTTTCTTTTCCCTGTTGTATTTTTCCTTCTTAGCACTTACACTCACACTGCAATATTATGTACTTATTAGCATTTTTGTTTATAGTCCCTCTCTGCCCAAAATACATTGGTCCAATGTATTTTATACATTCCTTCAGAAGGTATTATTATGTTATTCATGTACGTATTTTATTATCTATCGTCTCACAAAGGCATGTAAGCTCTATAACAACAGGGATCTTTATGTATCTTGTTCACTGACAGAACTCCAATATATCTAATTTTTAATACCCACAATGATATAGTGGGCATAAAAAATATTAACTGAGTAGCTCATACAATCTAAGTCTATACTGATCTTTTTTAAAATTCCACACTAGAATAAAATTAGTATTAATCAACAGTTTGTGATTCTGACAAATCTACTTCAAACTCAAGTTGCACTGACAAGAGCAAGAGCAAGAACCATTCATTGTGATATTCTCCAGGTTTAGAATGGGACTTGGTACAAGTCCAAATTCCCAAACTATTTGCTGAATGAATGATTTTTTAAACATACCTTATTGGAAGGCTTGAATTCCTGAATCTTTACTTCTGAAAGAATATTCAAGAGGGCATCTGCTGATAAGTCCTGTTTTTAAAAAAGTAATTTTACCAACAAACATATTCTTCTACTTCTAAATTCTAAAGCTAAAAATATCCTACAAAAGGTCCTTAATCATATTACAATATATGAATATTTCATTATCTGAATATGTAGACATTCATTTGAGACATTTATCTTTATTTCTATAAAAATATCCCCCCATAAAGGTTATGGGGGAGGAGAAGGTAAGGGGTAAAAAAGTACTTATTAGTCAACAAACTTGAAATTTTAGTCCTTCTGCAAATTTTTTAAAAGGCATTTTTAGGACTGGTTATAAATATAAAACTGAGTGACTTGATCAGTCAGTTTTAATTCTCTTAGCTTTATGTTTTATGTTTTTAATGTTTTACAAAGTTCCCTGAAGTAAGTTATACTCAATAAGTAAAATAAGTAAATGGAATTCATACCTTAAGAAGGAGGGAAATATTTAAATGGTTAAAGATGAACTTAGATGAATTTAAAGCTATGGGTTGCATTTACATTTGTCATTGAGAAGTTGCTTGGCAAAAGCTGAGACATAGTGCTTTTGAGGTCAATTACCACACTCACCACTATATTACCACTGATTTTCCCAAAAAGAATATCAGACTGAATGCCACTATTTTTACCAAATATTTACAGTTTATTTGTATGAATTCCAAAAAGGATTAATCTAAAACAGATATTGTTATCTGAATCCAAAACAGCCAGTGTTAATTATGGGATCTGATTCATGTTTCTCTATTTAGCCCACCTAAAAGTACAGCAATTTACTTAGCTAGAATATGCATTTGTGAAGAAAAGAGATGCCTCTCAAAACCGTATGAGGCTCTTTAGCTGTTAGTCAATGAAGATGATGTTTAAGAGAATGAGTATGATGCTAAAGAAATGTCAATATAAGGGAGCATTTTCAGATTTCCTGAAAAGCACATAAATTATCACAAAATAACAAACAAATGTTAACAAAGAAAATCTCTATGCAGTATTTCAAAATTGCGATGAAATGGTTTGCTGTGGCTTTTTAGAATAACTAGGATAACTGAAGCTGCTAAGCAGGTTATAAATATTCTTAAAACAAAGTTTAACTGCTTTTAACAAATAATGCTGTTTCACTGCTTCAGTTCAGAAGGAAAAATCCGACTTCTACTTAGCAATACTGCAATGAGCTTTTAGCTTCCATTATGTTAGTATGGGTAAAAATACAATAAAAATTCTGTATCAAAAAGAATGATTCTTATAACAAACAAACATGTTTTGATGCAATTAGTGCATCAGTCATCTAATTCTAATTCGGTTTTGCATCACTTGCTAAGGCTTAAAGAATATCTTACCTCTTCTGTAAATGGAATACAATATACTGTAGCATATAGTTTTGCAGCATTCTGAAGGAAACTGAGGTGCCTTTTGAAATTAAAAAATAAAGCAAAATTTGAATGCACAGTTTTAAAGACGATATTTAACTCATTATGAACTATAGCCTTTAAATGTAGTTTGAAGAAATATAACCACAGAATTATTATTTCAAGTTTTTTTTTAAGTTAGACAAAAATATTCTGGTCTACACCAAAACACTACAGAAGTTATAAAAGACAAAACATCAAACAGTTATTCTCGAAAACACTTAACATTCAGGTAGTGATGATCATGACTACCTTGGGAAGAGGAGTGAGTGGACAGAACCAGAAAACTCAGACCAGTGAACAATAATTCATTTTAAGTCATAAGAAATATTATACATTTGGTCTTAATGAGTATATATCAAGTTCAAACTAAGTAAATGTGTTTATTTAAAAACAAAAAAAGAAAGTCTTATAGAAGAAGCAGTCCAGCATAAGGTGACTGGAAGCCTAAAACCACCACCAGATGAGAAAATTAAGCATAGAGTTATCTGCTGAAAGGAAGGTTAATGAATGCAAGCTAAGTGTTTAAAAATATATATACATAAGGTTGGGTGTGGTGGTATGCACCTGTAATCCCAGCTACTTGGGAAGCTGAGGTGGGAGGATTGCTTGAGCCTAGGAGTTCAAGACCAGGCTGGGCCACATATGTGAGACCTTGTCTCTTTCAAAGAATAAAAACTAAATTAAAAAAATAGAAAAAATATACATACACACACAAGTGTGAATCTAATGTGTATCTAATATAGTGTTTCCAGGTATTCACACAAAGACCAACTCCTCTGAAAATAATTTGAGATTTAGGGAGTTATTCAGTAGTAATTATTTGTTCCTCCATATAACTGAAGATTCTTATATTTGATTTCATTAAATGTAAAAACACATTGTCATTTTACTAATTTATGGATAAAGTAAAAAAGGTGATTTTGGTTTCACCTTAGATATTTATTATGAATAATGAGGTTATTTACCATGTAAATGAATGGATTCACATTTGTGTGGGAAGGGTTGTGGCTGGCTTTCTTGGTCAGAATGACTTGTTAACTCTTAAATGAACAGGAATGAAATAATTTAACATTAAAGAGCCTAAGGTTTTCACTCTGCAATGTACAGTTAAGGAATTTACAGTAAAGAAATATATAATGAAGGATACATAAAACTAAATATAAATACTTACAAAGGTTCATTTAAATCAAATTTTATTGGAGAGGGTGGCCTCTTTGGTGACTGCCAAAATAAACCTGGCAAAAAGATACAAATATTATTTTCAATGTATGTAGCCAGTAATAAATGTCATTAAAATTTATTCTCAACATTTATACTTACTGCCATCTTTTAATCGTATGTCCAGAGGGAAACAGTGAAGAAGCTGAAGAGCCTAAAGAAAAAAAATGAATTAAAGACACCCACTACTTAATATTATCCGAGGAAAAATTAAAAAATGTGTGTAGTAAATATATGCACATGATTCAAAAATCAAAACACATTAAAAGAGACACAGTGAAGTCTCCCTACCACCCTTGTATTCCATCTGTCCATTCTCCTGTCAATGTCCCTCATAAATGAAAAATCCAAATATCATTTTCTATCACTATTTGTAGGTTTATTGGGAGGTGGTATCTACAGCAAACAAATGTAGATTACTTCACTCCTTTTTATATAAATGGTGGCATATTTTACATGTCATTCTGTTCTTTTTAAAGAGCTAATACTTAAATAACAAAACCAGAAAAAACACACAGTACTTTGTATTTTTGAAATGATACATGTTTGAGATTTGCTTCAAAATCACCTGGGGGAAGGTAAGAATGAACGGGAATGGTGATGAAACAAGATTTATCTATGAATTGATAACTGCTAACCCTGGGTGATAGGTAATTGACAATTACATTAGGGTTCATTATACTATTTCCTCTACATTTCTATGGCTGAATATTTTTCATTATAAAAAAAGTTTTAAAAAAATGCACAGAAGATAAGAACTAAAGAGTTCCTTAGATTTTTGAAACAGGGGTCATTGATAACCATGTTAAGAACAATCTGAAGAGTAATGAGCAAAGAAGTCAAATTTACTGGGTAAGGAAGTGGTACATTGAGTAGTACAGACCACTTTTCCAAGAAGTAGAGCTCTGTCGAAAATAAAAAGAAGAAGTATAAACGAAATATTTTTTAAGTGGGGTGTGGTGGCGTGCACATGCAGCCTCAGCTACTTAAGGGCTGAGGCAGGGATCACTTGAGCCCAGGAGTTCCAGGCCAGACTGGAAAACATAGGGAAACCCTATTTTTTGTTTTTTTTTTAAAGTTGTTTCTAAGGAAGATGAACTTAAGAGCCTAAAGAGAGGGAAAGACTAAAGAGAAGGCAACACACATTCCAGCAACTATATTTAACTGGAGGTAAGAATAACAGCTAATATTTAGTAATTTTTTATGTGCCAGGCTCTGTTCTAAATGCTTTGTGTTACCTCCTTTTATCCTCACCACTACCTTATGTATTAGGTACAAATTTATTATTTCTATTTTACAGATGGGGAAACAGACATAAAATGTGATTATCAGATATGGGTGGAAATGGCAAAATCTCAGCAAAATTTCTGACTAAATATCCCTATTTTCTCAGTTTCTTGCTTCTTCTATTCTGAACAAACTTCTTTTAGATTAGCATGTGTTCTCATTTAACTTACTACTAATTTCTGAAAAGCTTGCCAAAAGAAAGAATACACATTTCAGGTCAATGAAATTAATTTGTTAATAACTAAATAAGCCAAGATCAGACCTTTTCTTAATGTCTCACAATGCATACTTACCTTATGGTTAAAATATTTTTCAAACTTTAATCTTGCTAATTCTACACACTGGGACCAATTTCTAGGTCTTCTGCTAAGTAACTTTATAACTTGAAAACAGCCTTCTAAACTGTGTCCACTCTGTATCTTCTAGAATGGGAGAGAAAAAAAAATCAACATACTTCCAATTACAAACATATACACATCCCTCACCAAAAGTTAGCCTAAGTTTGAAGTGTCAACTCATGTGTTTTATGCTTTTCTTTTTTCACCTCAAGCTCCTTTTCCCTTCCTTCTTCTTTAACCTTTCTTTTCTTTTCTGTTTGAGAAGGGGAATGGTAAGAGATAGCATACAAAATTTTAACTCTGATTTCTTATCTTACAAGTTATCCTCATATTTTCCTAGCTGTAAGTTATTAGTACTATAATATATGTACTCACTATAAGTGCTATGAATATTTGATACTAAAAAGTGGGCCTTGTTAGCAAAAGATTAAAAGAAAGTGAGAAAACATCTTTAAAGTTGCCTTCACTATAAGAGTAATAAGTCTTGGAGATTATTGTTCCCTCATGAAATTTTAACTAGAACTTACCTCAATTTTTTCTTTCCAAAGGGCTTAATAAAAGCCCTTTTATTATTTGTAGCCCTTCTATCATAATTATCATATCTTTATTAGCTTGAACCATATGAATTGCTGTTTTGTGAGTCGAACATGGTCAAATATTGACAATTCCATGTAGTTCAACCAAACCAAAAGGATAATTTGTGACCTAATTTCAAGATTCCTTATGTATCATTTCACTTTTTATATACAATCACTCTTTATGGAGGTAAAATAAATCACTTGTAGATACTTGAAAATAAGATTACACTGACACAAAGTGTTAAGTTTGTATTAAAATTTACTGATTTTTACCTGTAAGACTTCTTCTGCAGATGAATAGGTTTGCCAAAATTTGTTAAACAATGAAGGTTTGTGGGAAAAGGAACTTTCAAACTGTAACAGAGAAAAGAAAAAAAAATTACAAATAGAAGTCTGTTTAAAGTCAGAAATATCTTCTTTCTCACTTCAAAGAAAATAAATTTAAAAAGGAACTTTTACCTTATCTCTTGCCCACTGTATGGTATGTTCAATAGCAGCTGGAAAGGATTTTAGAGTACAAAATGGTATTTCCTCTTCTGGGGGATCCCGCTAATTTATAAAATATGACAACAGGTACTTAAGGGGAAGCAATGACCAATTTTTATTGATTTAATTTAGTTTTGAGCTTTAAGCCTATTAAAAATCCAAAAATAAATAAAATCCAACCAGACATTTTTATATCTTCTCTCTCAGGCAATAAGAGAAGTTAATTCTTTTGACGTTTAACCTATTTGTTAATAGCTATGTAATGCCAAACATGAATCTTATTTATTATTTGTGTACTCATTTAAAGCACCATGTAGTACTCATGACACACCATCATCTATAAATCATTTTTTTCCTCATGAATCAAGGTGACATTTAAAGTTTTATAACACTGCCCGCTTTGAAAAGTAATTCAGGAATACCCAGTATAGTGCTCAGAAAAGCATGAGTTTTTCCATGGAGAAAAACATCTGAGAGCAGAAATATGTCCTCAATGCTTGAGGTTTCTTGCAGAAAGCACGTATTAAATAAATGGTAAATACCTAAGTCGTTTTTTGTGGATAAAGTACCATTGAAGAAATCCACATTCTATTATAGAGTACATTTTGCCTAGGTTTATTGGTTTACCTAATCTAAAATGACTCACTTTGTCTCGGCAAGTGAATAAAATTTTATGTCTTTGTTGACAGTTCTAGTCTCAATCTAATAGTTTGTTCTTATCAAACAATCTTAAACTCAAAGGGTATTAGAAAACTAAGCAGCTCTGAGAAATAAATAGTAAACAGAAGAATAATGCTCCAGAAACACCAGACACAAAATTCTGATAATTAAAAAAAAGTTCAATTATATTTTTAAAAATGTACATGCACATATGTATGAACATCATTGGCAGAGCAAAATCAGAAGGATTAGGAAAGCTAAATCAAATTGTTGATTAAGACAAAAATTACAAGATATAAAAAAGACATCTATTTCAAAATATTGATTCACTTACATGACTATTGTAAGACTCAGTCAAATGCGGTACAATAACTTCAGTGTGTCCCTTAGTGCCCATTGTTCCAGAATCTAAAAGAGGCCTTAGATTTGCTAAGCAACGACTATTTGAAAAGATAGCAAGTAAAAAACAAAAAAGTGAGCAATAACAATGTAACCAAAGGACATCCTACAACTTTCTATTGACCATTTCACATACTGATCACTTCTTGAATGCAGTATTTTAGGAAAACAGATATACTACTATCAAACAGTGGATCATTCCTGTTCCCCTATTCTGCACTATACATATACATCTTGTTGTTCAATCTAGTAATTTCTCTCTTTTCTACTAGTAGTACCCTAAATCTCGGGCTTTCTTAACCTTTATCTCTAGGTTAATTCCTAACAATATTACTCCTTTTCCCTTGCTTTATATTTCTTCTTTGGTTATTTTCTAACTACAAGTTCTACCACACTATCTCTTCTCAATATTTTCTTTATCCCAAATAATATTAATCTTCTTTCTCAACACTTACAATACCTATATTCTACAAATTTTTATTTTTTAAAGTTTTATTTTCTTCCCCTCTTTGGCCCAAGATTACATACTTTTCACATTTTTCAACTGATAAATTCTCCTCTGCTAATATATCTGCTCTACACCCTAACATTGAGGAGTCATATAAAGATGTAAGGTGAACACATTTATAGTCATTCATTCATCTACTTATTTAAGGAATATTTACTAAATGACATCATATGTTGGGCACTGAGGATACAATGACGGAAAGTAAATGGTCCCTGGATGAATGATTTAGTGAGGACACAAACATTAAATAAATATGCATATCAGTAAAAATGAGTGCCATGAAGGAAAAAGTACATAGTGTTATGAAAATCACCATAGGAGGATTTAATTTAGAATTTGAGGGAAAAGAAAGTCTGTTTTGATAAAGAAATTTAGGTCCCTCTCCCTCTCCCGCTCCCGCTCCCCACCGTCTCCCTCTCCCTCCCTTTCCACGGTCTCCCTCTGATGCCGAGCCGAAGCTGGACTGTACTGCTGCCATCTCGGCTCACTGCAACCTCCCTGCCTGATTCTCCTGCCTCAGCCTGCCTAGTGCCTGCGATTGCAGGCGCACGCCGCCACACCTGACTGGTTTTCGTATTTTTTTGGTGGAGACGGGGTTTTGCTGTGTTGGCCGGGCTGGTCTCCAGCTCCTAACAGCGAGTGATCTGCCAGCCTCGGCCTCCCGAGGTGCCAGGATTGCAGACGGAGTCTCGTTCACTCAGTGCTCAATGTTGCCCAGGCTGGAATGGAGACGGGGTTTTGCTGTGTTGGCCGGGCTGGTCTCCAGCTCCTAACAGCGAGTGATCTGCCAGCCTCGGCCTCCCGAGGTGCCAAGATTGCAGACGGAGTCTCGTTCACTCAGTGCTCTATGTTGCCCAGGCTGGAATGCAGTGGCATGATTTCTGCTAGCTACAACCTCCACCCCCCAGCCGCCTGCCTTGGCCTCCCAAAGTGCCGAGATTGCAGCCTCTGCCCGGCCGCCACCCCGTCTGGGAAGTGAGGAGCGTCTCTGCCTGGCCGCCCATCGTCTGGGATGTGAGGAGCCCCTCTGCCCGGCTGCCCCGTCTGGGAAGTGAGGAGTGCCTCTTCCCGGCCGCCATCCCGTCTAGGAAGTGAGGAGCATCTCTGCCCGGCAGCCCATTGTCTGAGATGTGGGGAGCGCCTCTGCCCCGCCGCCCCGTCTGGGATGTGAGGAGCGCCTCTGCCCGGCCGTGACCCTGTCTGGGAGGTGAGGAGCGTCTCTGCCCGGCCGCCCCGTCTGAGAAGTGAGGAGCCCCTCCGCCCAGCAGCCACCCCATCTGGGAAGTGAGGAGCGTCTCCGCCCGGCAGCCGCCCCCGTCCGGGAGGTGGGGGGCAGACCCCGCCCCACCAGCCGCCCCGTCTGGGAGGGAGGTGGGGGGCAGCCCCCGACCGGCCAGCCGCCCCATCCGGGAGGGAGGTGGGGGGCAGCCCCCACCTGGCCAGCTGCCCCGTCCGGGAGGTGGGGGCGCCTCTGCCCAGCCGCCCCTTCTGGGAAGTGAGGAGCCCCTCTGCCCGGCCGCCACCCCGTCTGGGAGGTGTACCCAACAGCTCACTGAGAACGGGCCATGATGACAATGGCGGTTTCGTCAAATAGAAAAGGGGGAAATGTGGGGAAAAGATAGAGAAATCAGATTGTTGCTGTGTCTGTGTAGAAAGAAGTAGACATACGAGACTCCATTTTGTTCTGTACTAAGAAAAATTCTTCTGCCTTGGGATGCTGTTGATCTATGACCTTACCCCCAACCCGGTGCTCTCTGAAACATGTGCTGTGTCCACTCAGGGTTAAATGGATTAAGGGCGGTGCAAGATGTGCTTTGTTAAACAGATGCTTGAAGGCAGCATGCTCGTCAAGAGTCATCACCACTCCCTAATCTCAAGTACCCAGGGACACAAACACTGCGGTAGGCTGCAGGGTCCTCTGCCTAGGAAAACCAGAGACCTTTGTTCACTTGTTTATCTGCTGACCTTCCCTCCACTATTGTCCTATGACCCTGCCAAATCCCCCTATGCGAGAAACACCCAAGAATGATCAATATAAATAAATAAATAAATAAAAAGAAATTTAGGCTGAAACTGAAAGGATGAAGAAAAAAAGCTAAACTAGATGAAGAGTAGATAGGTAGATTAGAGATCAGGAATGTTAAAGCAAGAAAAACAGAACTTCCTGAGGCTGAAGGATACTGTGTGCAAGTCCCTGAGGTAAAAAAGTGCTGAAGGCCTGGTAAGAAAAAGGCATAGACAGAAGGAGGGGTGGCAGGTCAGAGCTGCTGCGGGTAACCAGCATGAGCTTGCCTGGTAGAAGAACATGAAAAAACAGAAGAATATGCAAACAGTTAAGGGAAAGTGCCAAGAAGACAGACTCTCTGCTGCTGCCCACAAGCAGAGGGACCTGGAGACCATGCAGCTGAAGCAGAAAAGGGAAAACGAGAAGGAAGAACCTAAGTAGCTTTGTGGTTTGGTGTCCACCCCCGTGCCCTTCGCCTCTGTGCCTGAAGCCAAGTCCCACCATGCTCACATTTCCTCCTCTAGTACTCACAGGACCCAGGACTGATGGCATTCCCCTTTGCCCTGAGTTTGCAGTGGGTCCTTTTTGTGCTTCCTTCTCAGGTAGCCTTTCTCCCCTGGGGCATTTCTGGGGGTGAAGGAGTTACTCCTTCTATGTTTTCTATTGCAGTGGGACTCACCCCAAAGTATTAAAAATAGCTTTATAATTCAGAAAAAACATAAGACAGCCAAAAAACTGAAAGGCACATACAGCTAGAATAAGGGGAGCCAAGGAAGACTGGTAAATGTTACACTGGCATGGTGAACAGGTGAAAAGTACTCCATGAAAAACATTTAGGTTATGTTACAGATTTTGAATTTCATTCTAAGTATAATGAGAAATCATCAAAGGGTTTGTGTTTGAGGAGTACTACAATAGGAACATAAGGAATAATCAGATAATTCCGTAACTTTTCAATAATAATGTGGGAAACAGAAGTGAAAACTAAAGACAATTCTGTAGGAACATGAATTTCAAGAACATACCTGTCTACGTATCTCCTGGCTTCCACATTATCTAATGCTGTAATAATTATATCTTGTTTAGTATAGAACTCATCATTGTAAATGGTCTCAGTGGTTGGACATACTTTGTTCAGGTGTGCATCTATCTTTATTTGAGAATTTATTTTCAGAGTAGCATCAGCAGCAGTGTAGCTTTTAGGTTTCTAAACAAATAATATAAGCAGAAAGAATATGTTAAACAACAAAAAAAGGACTATGATTTTTCTATATATTCCAGAGTGATAAGAATGTGTAAGTTCAGTCATAGTCCATATATATATAATGAGAGTAATGAGACCAGTTTTCATTTTTGGCTTGTAGAAATTACATTCACTGTAATCACACTACATTAATAATGCACATTAGTCCAAATAATTTACAAATTATTAATAAAAATCTAAACACCTTCTGTCTTATAGTTAAGTACTTTACAGTTCTTAAAAAAAGTTAAAAATCCAATTACAATTTTTCCCTAGTAATGATGTTTGACTTGGTAAGTGCCTAGAAAAAAATGAGAACACATTCAGTAAAACATTGGAAATCAACTCTGCAAAAGATAAGTTCTTAGAGGTATGCGAGTTGAATACTTTGGTACTAACATATTTTAAAATTATTATTTCTGGATGGAAATATTTTCAGAAATTATTTGTGTTCAATTTTATAAAAAACAGTCCAGTAGTTCCTCATCTGCCTTCCACAACCCCCCAAATTGCCTAAAACTACAGACAGTACCAAACCCTATATATACTATGTATTTTCATATACACACATACCTATGATAAATTTTAATTTATAAATTATGCATAGTAAGAGATTAATAACAATAAAACAATACAATCATAACAATATACATTAATAAAAGGCATATGAATATGGTCTCTCCCTCTCAAAATACAGTATCTTATTGTACCACACTGTACTCACCTATTTTCAGATCCTGGTTGACCATGGCTAACTGAAACTGTGGCAAGCAAAACTGGATACTGCTGATAAGGGGTACTACTGTACTCTAAATATAATTTATTCTTTCTTTTCTTAAAAAGATTTAGTGACTATTTTTAAATCATGATTGTTATTTCAGGTGCTGTCACTGTTCATCTGCATTTGCTTTGGCATTAAATATCTTTAGGCCATTCTGTTTAAATTCACACATCTAGTTTTAACGGTATTTCTGTCTCTTCTCACATTCTTAGGCTGACACATTTCACTTATCAGTGTTCTAAGTGTACAAACAAATCAAAACTTTGTTAGAACTCAGTAAAATAAGAATGAACAGGACTTTATAGTTCTTCTCTAAGTAAAATGCACCAAGTTAAGCAAATACACTTTGCAACATATTTTAGTTCACAACGGACCCTGTTACTTTGTCTATTATATTTGGATAAGCAAGGCAATTAGATTAACTATGACATCTGTTTTAGTTACTTTCTGTTCATAACATTACTAAGCTTAGTTTACTAAGACTTGCAATGAGTTGTTGAACAATAAAGAAAAAACTTTTTTTTGTTTTAATTTTTTTAAAACTTTTTTTTAGGGTAGAACTGGTTTTTCCCTAGGTTGCCCAGGCAGGTCGGGAACTCCTAACCTCAAGCAATCCTCCTGTGTTGGCCTCCCAAAGTGCTGGGATTATAGGCATGAGCTATTGCGTCTGGCTAAACATTCCTAAAGTAAAAGCAAATCTGCTTGACTTAAAATGCTTTTTTGCCCGACTTAAATATTTTGATTTATATAAAAAAGGAGAAAATTGAGAACAAGCATTATTTTACAATAAAAACGGATGTTGGTCAAACGATCAAAAGAGCACAAAAATTCTAAGTGCTAAACTTTTATCTGATTTATGATAAAGATAAAAAAAGACACTGCCAAATTTGCTAACTATCAAAACCTCAAATTAGAAACATATTTCTATATACTTCCTTTCTAAAATTGAATGTCAACATACCCTGGTGATTACAAAATGAAAAAAATACTGCCTGTTTCACAACTCAGGTTTCAATTCCAAAATCAATGCAAAAATCAATATTGTGCATTAAATAATTTAATATTTTCCCTTTTGTCATTTCCATTAATTGATAATTTGAAAGATTCTAATAAAATAACACGATTGTTCAATCACTATTTTCTATTTATTAAAAGGAAACTTTTTTGTATAATACATGATTTAAATTTGAAACAGAATAGCAACATACCTGTATGTGATGAGGACGAAATAGGAACTGTCTATTTAAGTTGGATTTCTCTATCAAGTCAGGATCTGTAACTGTAATCTAATATCAAGAAAATATGGCTGAAATTACATAATAGATACATTTTAATCTATTTTTCTTTTCTCAGTATGACTAACAAAGTCCTGACAAATTATTCTAAATTAGTCTGGTTGGTAAAGGTCATAACGATACAAACATTCCCAAATAGTTACCAATACTACTCTTTTATGTTTTATTTAATTGTAATTAATGTTTTACATAGGAGCACATCAAACAAAATAGCTGAGGCCAATTGCAATTCCTGTTCAAAACTTTTTTCTAATTATTCATAACAAAACAAAACTTTTTAGAACTATGAAATGGATTACCTGCAGAGGAGCTACCTCTTCTTTCTAAACTGATATTTAATCTTAATCTCAACTAATTTGGGAAGAATGCTTATATGTATCAATTTGAAAGGAACTCTGGCTAAAGCAGAGGCATACAAACTTTGGTCTTGAACTCCTAACCCCCTAATTAGGCATGCTGCCTATTTTTGTAACTAAAGTTTTATTGAAACACTGTCATACTATTTAAGAATCGTCTACCGCAGTTTTCATGATCCTAGGGGCTGAACTGATAAGTTGTGACAGAGATCTTTGGTCTGCAAAGTTGAAATATTTGCAATCTTGTCCTTTAAGAAAAAGTCTGCAGACTCATTCTAAAGGACACAAGATGAAAGTAAACTCAAGATCATCTGAAGAGTATTCAAAATGCATTTGCCACTTTAGCATTTTTAAACAAGATTTGCCTAGATGTAGAATGTCTCTGACTATATTCCACATTCATTTTCTTTCAGTTGTTATTTCCCTGATATTTTTAATATTTCTGTGTAATTATGTTAGGGAGTGTCTCTTTTAATGGAAAAAAAATCAAACAGAAAATATATTTTAACAAAAAAGCTTAATTAATTCATTGTTCACTGATATTAAGGCTTTTTCTTTCCACCTCCTCCAATTCTGCTTTTCATTCCCCTGTATTTTTGCCTTGTACTGGACTGACCAAGTTTTCTTGATTCCTATTGCCCCCAACTCCCCAAACTGGTTTAGAAGCTAAGTGCCTAATGTTATGTGGTTATGCTCAAAATTTTAACATGCTTATGTGACTTAAGATCTAAAATTTATTAAAATTTCTATCTTCCTGAAAACCGAGAATATCTAAATCATTTAATTTGGAACTCTCCAGTCTGCTTTCCATGAGATCAGTTACACTTAAAACTTTTAACCATCTCACTCTAAGGTTTTAAAAAATCAATACTCATGTAAATCAAAGAATGCTGACAAATGCCTCTACATACCCTTTACACACTGCCCACACAACCTAACATCTTTCAGTAAGAACCAATAAGTGGTAGTAATCTTTCATCATTTTATTTGTCAGCTATCTTTACTTTGCTCTCCCTCTTGAACTGAGTATAGGTTAATAGTAATTTTCCATTACACTATGAAGATATGCTTCCATTATCTTCTATTTATTGCTGACGAAAAGTCTATTATGCAATCTCTTTTTTTAATCTTTGCTTTTGATTTGTTTGGTACTAGTTTATCTTTCCAATTTGAAAACACTTGTCTTTCTTTAACTCTGGGAACTTTTGTCATTATCTTTGGAATATATTGCTTCTTCTCCCTTATCTTTATCTCTGGAAATTCTACTAGACCTATGTTGGACCTTGCAAACGCACTTCTTTCATTAAAAAAGGATATCTTTCTGCACTACATTCTGGGTATTTATATTTATCTTCGATTTGTCCATTCTCACCTCAGTTATATTTAAATTTTAATATTAGTGATTATATAGAAATTCTTATTTGGCTTTCTGTAAAAATTTCAGTGCCTTTTTTTCCCTTTTCTAGCTCTCTTTATCTCTGATCATTTTTAACTTTAAAGTTTGTTCTATTTTCTGTAAAATATTCTATTATTCACCAGCATGGCACATGTATACATATGTAACTAACCTGCACATTGTGCACATGTACCCTAAAACTTAAAGTATAATAATAATAAAATAAAATTAAAAAAATATTCTATTATTGGTAGCACTTCTATCATCTATAATTCTTAGGAGACTAATTCTTTTATTTGCCATGGCTGATTCTTGTGGTGGTTCCCTTTCTAGTGAATAGTCATTTTTAAATCTGAATTGTCTTTAATGAAGGCTGACTTTTTCTGCATAGTCCTGAGTGTGTTATTATCATCATGATGCAGTTTTACATTTGCTTTAAAGGCTGTAAGTTTTAGTGGTCTTAAATTTGTTATATTCCATTCTCTGCTTTAAGTTTTATATGATATAATTTTGGACCCCTTACCCTGGTGTGGTACATGCTCTGAGTTTCAATTTCTCATTAGTGACTTCTGTTTTTACTTAGAGTTTTGGACAAACATTCAAGATAGAACCACTTGTAAGTACCAATGGCTTTCAATTTAGGATTTTTTCTTCTCTCTTGGTTCCTGGGACCTGGGAATTTCTCTTTTCAGCTTGGCTACATTACACTTAAAAAAATGTATACAGTAAGTCTGTGTTTCCAGTAGTATAGAAGCATGTCCACATTAACTTATCTTGTTTTGTTATCTGAAGTCAGTAAGTTTCTTCATTACAGTTCTTTTCCTGACCTTTATATGCTAATGTGCATCATGAATTTCCAAGGAGTTAAAGCATTTAGGTGATTCCTAAACTGATGTAACCAAAGACTTTCTTCTTTTTAAAATCAACACAAGTAATAGTGGTTTGTGAAGCAGTATTTAGGAAATGTTAATATAAACATAGAACATCTGCCTGTTAACTATGATAGTAATGTATGCTCTTTTGAATTGGAATAATAAGCTAAGTTTAATAAACTTTTATAAAAGGTGAACCATCATATAAATTTTAGCCATTTAATCAGTCTTCTGTTAGTCACCTTGATATATCTATGAAATCACTAATGGAAGACAGTTTATCTTAAAAGGCAAACAGCACCAGTGAAATAAATTTCTATTTAAATATATGACATGGCTTGCAATTAACTCACATTTAGAGTCTTAAGAATTTAAATTGTACACTGAGCTTTATATTTTTCCCACTACTTTTAACACTCTTTAATTGAAACTACATCTGAGTCCTCTGCAACTTTGTAATGTTAGCTTCAGTTATCTTAAACATTTAACAATAAACACTATCTAACAGAAATAACAACATATTTTATAGCTTGCAAAGCCCTTTCACATTTGATCATCACAATAACGTTATGAGATAGGTAGTACAAACGTCAGTTTCACAGTAGTAGAGAAGGAAACTGAGAAAAGAATTAATTTGCTACAAGGGAAAGAGAAGTAATTTGCTACAAGGTAACATAAGTTTTGAAAAGTGGTCAGAAGGGCATGACAATCTTCCAATTTTTAGTTTAATGCTCTATTTTCAAAAAACTGATACTTCAGATTTATGCAGTCAAATATAGCTGAAAAAGGGCAACAACAGAAATATAAACTTTTAACTCTCAAGAATTGATATCTTACCATTCCTTTCTCTTTGCTTGTGCCAACACCAAGTAAAGCAAAATTTTTCAACATTTCACAGCCTATGGCTCCACACCCTACCTATGGAGGAGAAAAATGGTATATATCAGATTAAAATAACCTATCTGTGAATCATTTTATTTTGAAATATTTAACAGGTTTATTTTTACCACTGTTTCAATGAAAAAAAAAAGTATAAACCAAATAAGGAAAAGCATAATTGTACAATTTCTTTAAACAGAAGACATTTAAAAATTCCAAATAAAATTTAAACATTGAACTGCTTATGTAAGATAGAAATAAACACAATATAATGTTAATACAACATTTAAAAAAAAGATTCCTCCCTTTTGGACATTTCTCAAAACTCATTTACTGAATAAAACTATTCTAAGACTTCTACTATTATCTAAAATTGATAATACTAGATTCCATATGCATGTAAAAAGCTCAGTAACAGTTGATTTTCAAAACATTATTTTAAAGATGATTAATAAGAATAAGCAGTAATTTTCAGGGCTAATTTTAATAATTAAAACAATAAATGGCAGGGAGAGTTGTTTTATGTTATTGGGGAAAATTTCCCTGCCAATGCACTAAGACAATTAAGAAATACAGAACAGGCTGGGTGAGGTGGCTCACACTGTAATCCCAGCACTTTGGGAAGCTGAGGAGAGTGGATCATGAGGTCAGGATTTCGAGACCAGCCTAGCCAATATGGTGAAACTCCGTCTCTATTGAAAATACAAAAATTACCTGGGCGTGGTGGCACGCCCCTGTAGTCCCAGCTACTCGGGAGGCTGAGGCAAGAGAATCACTTGAACCAGAGGCAGAGGTTGCAGTGAGCCGAGATCATGCCACTGCATTCCAGCCTGAGTGACAGAGCGGGACTTTGTCTCAAAAAAAAAAAAAAAAAGAAATACAGAATACACTTCTATATTCCTTCATTTAGTGAGAAAAAAAATTAAAAACCCACCAATTTTCAAACATATTTCTAGAATTTAATTTTTGAAATTATCATACTCATACTTTCACTTTAAAGATATTAATTAGACCAGAGGATGGAAAACTTTTTCTGTAAAGGGTCAGACAGTAAACAATTTCAGCTTTATAGGCTGCAAGGTCTCGGTTATTACAACTACTCACCTGTACTCTACACACTTAGACTCAAATTTGTTTTAATGAATTAAGTTGATATACGATCGCAGTTTGAACATACTATTCCCATGATTATTGATACTTACTAAGAAGATGTTTAAATTTTGCAGTTTCTGACACAAAGTGTCTCCAATGCAAGCTCTTAAGGCATCATATCTATCTCCTCTGAAAAAAATAACATATACCAAAAAGTAGAAATAAAAAACATTAAAATTAGTTTCACTGTCATCAATACCAATTTAATGTTGTACTTTAAAAGGAAATATTCTTTAAAAGTTTCCCCTAACCAATCTTAATTGAAAAAGAAAAGCCTCCATAAAGAAATCCATTTTTCCTTTTTCCACTTGGCTTAATAGTCTAAATACAAATGACTTAAGTGAAGGTGACTCTGGTTTCTCTAGAAAAAAAATTTTCCTAAGCCAGAGATTTTTAAGGAAAGTTCTTAGAGGAATCTATGGATGGGCTTTGGAGCTGATAACCCACTTAAATCAAAGGCAGAAATTTGGGTTATGTGTATTTTAGGGAGAATAATTCTAAACTTTTCATTCTCAAAAAGATTTATGACCCAAAAAGGTGAAGAATTACCTATATAAATAAAGACTGCAGATAGCAGTTTTTTTTCCATCTAACGTCATTATGGTATTTTAAATGCTAACCATTCTCATGGCATACAATTTAAAACTTTGCATTCACTATTTATCAAGTAGTAAAGAGATATGACATTATTATGACACTTAAAATGATTCCTAAGTAGAGAAAAAACAACTACAAAAGTGATTTGGGAGAAAAGACACATAAAACAAAGGTATGTTTAGACAAAACTTTTAAAATCTATTTGCCTGTTAGTAAAAGCAAGAGAAATTTCATTATTACCGTGGGAGAAATTCTTCACATTCAGGTTTGCCTAGTGATTCAACAATATCTGCTGCTTCAAGATATAACTTAAAGTAGAAGATTAAAAACACAATTATTATGTATAAAACAAATTACTATAAAAAGCTCCTTTATAGTTATTTAATAGTCATGAAGAAAAAAATGATAAAATAAGGCAATTCAGAGTAAAATATTTAAAAATATAATTAAAAATATATAATATACATTTCTATATCTCTCATTAAAATAATGATAAAGCCTGAAGGAACTGTTGACAGATATAATTTGATTCATGTCACTTAGCCATCACAAACATGATGTATCCTAATTTTAAACCAAAGGAAATTTCACCTCCAAATCTATTTTTCATAACTACACAAAAGCTTTAGAAGCCCCCATTCAATTTCAGCTACATTTGAATAAGCAACTTGATTACTTTTTGTTTTTTGTTTTTGATTTTTTGAGACAGAGTCTTTCTGTTGCCCAGGCTGGAGTGCAGTGGTGTGATCTCTGCCTCCTGAGTTCAAGTGATTCAGCCTCCCGAGTAGCCAGGACTATAGGTGCGTGCCACCATGCCCGGCTAATTTTTTTGTATTTTTAGTAGACATGGGGTTTCACCATGTTGGCTAGGCTGGTCTTGAACTCCTGACCTCAGGTGATCTGCCCACCTCAGCCTCCCAAAGTGCTGGTATTACAGGCATAACCCACTGCGCCCAGACATAATTTGATTACTTTTTAAGAAGAAAGTACCTACTCTGTATTTATTTTTCAGCTTGGATATATAATCTATAATTATACATACTATGTGTATGTGTATGTCATCTATAATTTCACACACTATAGGAAAATAATCTAGGAAACCAAAATTTCAGCATTTTTTAAAATACCAAAGATAATTAATTTAAGTTAATGAAGAAAAGAACTGAGTCTTACTCTCATTTTCATTTAAGTAACTTGTGTGGCTAAATTTGAACATGAACAAATATTTATTTTATTATAACACAGAATCTATATTAACAATTAATTTTTATTATTTCTCATGGTGTTTTTTTTTTTTTTTTTTTGAGACAGAGTCTCACTCTGTCACCCAGGCTGGAGTGCAGTGGCACAATCTCGGCTCACTACAACCTCCGCCTCCCAGGTTCAAGCGATTCTCCTGCCTCAGCCTCCCGAGTAGCTGGGACTACAGGGGCGTGCCACCATGCCCGGCTAATTTTTTGTATTTTTAGTACAGAAGGGGTTTCACCATGTTAGCCAGGATGGTCTTGATCTCCTGACCTCGTGATCTGCCCGCCTCGGCTGCTCAAAGTGCTAGGATTACAGGCATGAGCCACTGCGCCTGCCTTAACGGTTATCTTTAAACCAGATTTTTACTAATGTACTTGTATTCTGTGTTGAAATAAATAATTCAGCAGCAAAAATAGCATTATGTGAGTACCTTTTAAAATATAAAAAAATGAGCCGGGCGCAGTGGCTCATGCCTGTAATCCCAGCACTTTGGGAGGCCGAGGCGGGTGGATCACGAAGTCAGGAGTTTGAGACCAGTCTGGCCAACATAATGAAATCCCATCTCTACTAAAAACACAAAAAGTTAGCCAAGTGTGGTGGTCTGCATCTGTAACCCCAGCTACTTGGGAGGCTGAGGCAGGAGAATCGCGTGAACCCGGCAGACAGAGGTTGCAGTGAGCTAAGATCGCGCCATTGCACTCCAGCCTGGGTAACAGTGTGAGACTCTGTCTCAAAAAAAATAATAATAATTAAAAAAAAAAGATAAATGGTATATTCAAAATGTTTATGGTGTTTCAACAGAGAGAGGGCCTGGAGGCAGTATCCTTTCACACCTTGTGCCAATTATTCCTGCTGACAAAAGAAATGGGGATTTTTATTCCATCTTGTGATGTTCATACCCCATGTAACTCTAAAACCTGTACCACTCCCATGTTTTCCACTTTTGTAAGTTTATACCTAGAAAGGGAACCTGAATGTTCATGATAGTAAAAGATTCCATGGAACAAATTCAAGAGTCCTGAGAGCCCGAGAATGCTAAGCTTATGGTACTGGAGAACAATTACCTATAAGGATAGAACATTCATTCCCTTACTATCACAACTAAGGGAAATATATTTGAGAAGGCAACTTTGGGTTATATCTCAATAGCCCTAAAATATCATCCTGTTAATTTCAATCATAGAATCAAGTGTTGGAGGCATACTGCTTGCATCTCTTTCATGCATCAAAAAGTATTTTAAGGTCGCTTTTCTAATATATTAATACTACATTATAATATGTAACACATTCCATTTCATGAGTAAAGAATTCAACTTTAAAAACTCAGAACTAACCCACTGGCACAAAGGAGAAAATTTTCCTGTTACAGCTTTCAATACTTCTTGGCTGGCAACACCTCCTACTGCTGCAGCAAGTGGAGATAAAAAGCCTTGGGCAGTCCAAGAGAGCCAATGCACAATGTCAGCATTTACATCAGGCTAAAACAAAAGCCATAAAAGACAATAACATTAACAGCATTTACACAGTACACTTAAAATTCCAATGACTAAATGTGAGAATTAGAACTTAACTTCTAAAAAAGTTCTTCTATTCAGTTCCCCTACTAAATATCTCTAAAAATGTCCCAGTTTCATGATAACAGACCCATTTGCGTGTTACCTTAAGTAGTGTCTCTCTTTACTAGTATCTGCCCATTTTTGTCTTTGGACTCTATATGTCACTCTAGGGCATCATTTATAATTAACTCGAATATCTACCATTTATAGTTTTTGTCAAAGAACAGTTCTGTGATGCCAGTCAGACATATTTACAAATAAACAGATTTTTTTAAATTTAAAAAGTTTGTTAATGAAAACTACTATGAAAAAACCCTGAACTATGATAAAGGAAAATAAAATGATCTTAAAAATGATAAGCTATCAGTTTGTGTTGAAAGTTGTAAATAAAAACTGCGATTAATAATAACACAATACACTTAGAGATAATGTTTTCAATTACACTTAAAAGTTATGTATCTCAAAACAGAACATTTTAAAGGAAATATTGAAAAACTGAATTTTAGATCTATTATTTCAGCAATCTTATATGTGACAAAGATCTTTTCACGAGCCCTGTTTTCTTTCTCTTCCTATTCTTTAAACATTAGTAATCTTAATTTTATCACTAAACTTCAAGTTTGCCTAATTAATCTTTTGAAATCCTATGTAAAAGAAGAGTTCTTGTACACAGAGGAGAGGACAGAGAAGAGTTTTTATTACACTCTCAAAAATATTTGTGATACAAAATGGTTACTACTTACTATTCCACCCCTCCATTTCAACTTTCTATATCTCATTATTTACAACTATTGAGCACTAGCCTCAACCAAGATCAATTACAATTTAAATTCTGCAATTTTTGAATGCAGATATTGTTGGTGGTGATAATATTAAAAACAATGATGAGAATGATAACAGTATAAGTGGGTACTTACCATGCCAGGTTATCTATTAAGTCCTTACACAACCTTCCAAATAATCCTTATAAACATAATTTCTATTATACAAGTAAGAAAACTGAAACATTGAAAAATTAAGTAACTTATTCAATATTTTATAGCTAGTAAATGGTGAAGCCAGGATCTGGACCGAAAAAGTCCAACTTTATAGGTTTATTCTCAGCATTAGGTTATGCAACCTCCCAGGATTCCTTATTTTTTAGTAAACAAACATCTAAATTTTGGGAATTTTTGGTTACCATAGGATAAAGACGGCAGCCTATAGCTAAATTTCCCCAAATAATCTCCAAAACATATGCATAATCACAAGAAGAGAAATAAAACAGTGACAGGGCTTCAGTATTACTAGAAAACAGAATATTATAAATTTCAAATTACTTGTGAGTAGAAAGACAGATGGCAAACTCCATCAGCACTCTCTCTGGATTTCACATTGCTACAATCTCGGACAGAGAGCAGAAAATACGAAGAGATCACAGAAGAGAGTGAAAGGCCTTATGGTAACAAAACACAGTCCTAAGAAAAAGAAAGACCCACACTAAGTGCAGAAAATATTGATGAGAGGTATAAAACTGGTGGCAGATATCAGCTGTCAAAGAATGTCATCCTGGGAGAGAAAGATGTAAACAAAAGAGGGGAGACATTCTTTGAGAGAGAAAGCTAAAGAGAGAGATGTTAAGAGTTTGGTAAAAATCAAAGAAACCTACAAATCACACCAATACCTCTCCACCACAAAAAGGTCATCCATTAGAAGCTCCTTTTCAGTATCCTAAGAGAAGAGAATACTACAAAAGTAGGAATCTAAAAAGCACCTAAAACCCTTATCCTGTCCAAAAAGTAAGCACCAAAAAGCATTCTACTTTACAAAGCTAATGTAAGAAGAAAACAGAAAACCAGAATCAAAACATTTCAGCTACTGAAAATCCACACCCCCACAACTAACCAAAAGTCAGAGGATATTTAAGTGAATTATATATTCTTAACAAGCACTTGGCAACGTAGGGGAAAAAAACAACACAAAAAACCTTGAATCAGGAATTTAAAAACTAAGAACAGAAATGATCCATTCTACCCTTCCAGAAAAGAAAAGAAATACTTAAACAACATTTGACTCTGCATATCAAAATGGGCTTATGGTGTACGTAAGAAACTTTACTGAATAATCAACTCTGAGATATAACCTGGTAAAACTATTAGATGAAGACAAAGATTAAACACATAGGGACTTAAAGCAAAAAGACCAGATTACTTCTAAGAGTATGAAAATTCGGCTGCCATCTTATTTTTCAACAGTAAAATATAAAGCAAGATACCAGTGAACAAAGTAAGAGCCCAGAATTTTACATCTAGCCAAGCTTACAAGTATGAAAACTACAGAAAAAATATGAAACATATAAAAACTCAGGGAATACCATAATTCTGAGCTCTTTTTGAGAAACAGACTAAACCTGACTTCAAGACTTAATATAAAAGCCACAATAAGCAAGACAGGATGGAGCTGGCAAAAGGACAGAAACAACATGAAGACAATAGAGTACAGAAATAGACCTACATATATATGGTAAAAAAAACTGTTGACAAAAATGCCATGACATTTCAATAAAGAATAGCCTTTTCAACAAATGGGCTAGAATAGCTGGACATTCATACACAAAAAAATTAACTTTCATCTATACTTTGTGCAGTATATAAAGACAAACTCATAAAACTACAAAAGAGTGCATAAAATTAGTGTAACGTCATGTACACTGATCTGTACTTTGTATGATCATGTCTTTATCAATACTTTGCACCATATGTAAAAATGAACTTATAAAATTACAAAAATATAAATTGTCTAGAAGAAAACAGCTTTTTGACCCTGTGTTAAAAAAGCTCTTAAGACAAAAAAGCACAAACCACAAAAAGTATTCTTTTTGTGATTTGATAAATTGAATTTCAGAGACTATTGTAAAACATGTATCTGATAAAGAACTCATATCCAAATATATAAAGACATATAAAAACCCTCTCAACCAATAATTAAAAGCTATTTTAAAAACAGGCAAAGATTTCAAAAGACAGTTTATTAAAGAAGACACATGAATGGCAAATAAGCATATTAAAAGATATTCAAATTCATGGCCAGTGATATGAAAATGAAAACCAAAATGAGATACTACCACACACATAAAAATGTTTAAAATCATATAAACAGACAACACAGAGTGTAAGGAAGATGCAGCACAACTGAAATTCTCATACACTTCTGGTGAGAATGCAAAACGGTACAGCTACTTTGCAAAACAGTTTGGCAGTTTCTTATAAAATTAAACATGGTCTTGGTCCTCCAAGATGGCCGAATAGGAACAGCTCGTCTGCAGCTCCCAGAGAGATCGATGCAGAAGATAGGTGATTTCAGCATTTCCAACTGAGGTATGTGGTTCATCCCACTGGAACTGGTTGGACAGTGGGTGCAGCCCATGCAGGGCGAGTCGAAGCAGGGTGGTATGTCACCTCACCCAGGAAGCACAAGGGGTCAGGGGATTTCCCTTTCCTAGCCAAGGGAAGCCATGACAGACTATCCTTGGAAAAACGGTACACTTCTGCCCAAATACTGCACTTTTCTCACCATCTTAGCAACCGGCAGACCAGGAGATTCTCTCCTGTGCCTGGCTTGGTGGATCCCACGCCCGTGGAGCCTTGCTCACTGCTAGCGCAGCAGTCTGAGATCCACCTGCGAGGCTGCAGCCTGGTGGGGGTACAGGTGTCTGCCATTGCTGAGGCTTGAGTAGGTAAACAAAGCAGCTGGTAAGCTTGAACTGAGTGGAGCCCACCCCAGCTCAGCAAGGCCTACTGCCTCTATAGACTCAACCTCTGTGGGCAGGGCTTAGCTAAACAAAAGGCAGCAGACAACTTCTGCAGACTTAAATGTCCCTGTCTGACAGCACTGAAGAGAGCAGTGGTTCTCGTAGCACGGCGTTCAAGCTCTGAGAACAGACAGACTGCCTCCTCAAGTGGGTCCCTGACCCCCATGTAGACTGACTGGGAAACACCTCCCAGTAGGGGCCGACAGACACCTCATACAAGTGGGTGCCCCTCTGGGACGAAGCTTCCAGAGGAAGGATCAGGCAGCAATATTTGCTGTTCGGCAATATTTGCTGTTCTGCAGCCTCTGCTGGTGATACCCAGGCAAACAGGGTCTGGAGTGGACCTCCAGCAAACTCCAACAGACCTGCAGTTGAGGGGCCTGACTGTTAGAAGGAAAACTAACAAACAGAAAGGAATAGCATCAACATCAACAAAAAGGACATCCACACCAAAACGCCATCTGTAGGTCACCAACATCAAAGACCAAAGGTAGGTAAAAATACAAAGATGGGGAGAAACCAGAGCAGAAAAGCCAAAAATTCTAAAAACCAGAGTGCCTCTTCTCCTCCAAAGGATTGGAGATCCTCGCCAGCAACGGAACAAAACTGGATGGAGAATGACTGTGATGAGCTGACAGAAGTAGGCTTCAGAAGGCTGGTAATAACAAACTTCTCCGAGCTAAAGGAGCATGTTCTAACCCATTGCAAGGAAGCTAAAAACCTTGAAAAAGGGTTAGAAGAATTGCTAACTAGAATAAACAGTGTAGAGAAGACCTTACATGACCTGATGGAGCTGAAAACCACAGCACGAGAATTTCACGATGCATGCACAAGCTTCAATAGCTGATTCGATCAAATGGAAGAAAGGATATCAGTGATCGAAGATCAGATTAATAAAATATAGCAAGAAGACAAGATTAGAGAAAAAAGAGTAAAAAGAAATGAACAAAGACTCCAAGAAATATGGGACTCTGTGAAAAGACAAAATCTGCGTTTGACTGGTGTAACTAAAAGTGACAGGGAGAATGGAACCAACTTAGAAAACACTCTTCAGGATATTATCCAGAAGAACTTCTCCAACCTAGCAAGGCAGGCCAACGTTCAAATTCAGGAAATACAGAGAACAACACAAAGATACTCCTCGAGAAGAGCAACCCCAAGACACATAATTGTCAGATTCACCAAGGATAAAATGAAGGAAAAAATGTTAAAGGCAGCCAGAGAGAGAGATTGGGTTACCCACAAAGGGAAGTCCATCAGACTAACAGCGGATCTCTCAGCAGAAACCCTCCATGCCAGAAGAGAGTGGGGGCCAATATTCAACATTGTTAAAGAAAAGAATTTTCATCCCAGAATTTCACACCCAGCCAAACTAAGCTTCATAAGTGAAGGAGAAATAAAATCCTTTACAGACAAGCAAATACTGAGAGATTTTGTCACCACCAGACCTGCCTTACAAGAGCTCTTGAAGGAGGCACAAACATGGAAAGGAATAACTGGTACCAGCCACTGCAAAAACATGCCAAATGGAAAAGACCATTGATGCTATGAAGAAATTGCATCAATTAACAGGCAAAAAAACCAGCTAACATCATAATGATGGGATCAAATTCACATATAACAATATTAACCTTAAATGTAAATGGGCTAAATACCCCAATTAAAAGACACAGACTGGCAAATTGGATAAAGAGTCAAGACCCATCAGTGTGCTATATTCACGAGACCCATCTCACGTGCAAAGAGGCCCATAGTCTCAAAATAAAGGGATGGAGTAAGATCTACCAAGCAAATAGAAAGAAAGAAAGAAAAAAAAAGAGCAAGGGTTGCAATCCTAGTCTCTGATAAAACAGACTTTAAACCAACAAAGATCAAAAGAGACAAAGAAGGCCATTACATAATGGTAAAGGGATCAATTCAACAAGAAGAGCTAACTATTCTAAATATATATGCACACAATACAGGTGCACCCTGATTCATAAAGCAAGTCCTTAGAGACCTACAAAGACTTAGACTCCCACACAATAATAATGGGAGACTTTAACACCCCACTGTCAACATTAGACAGAGCAACAAGACAGAAGGTTGACAAGGATATCCAGGACTTGAACTCAGCTCTGCACCAAGTGGACCTAATAGACATCTACAAACTCTCCACCCCAAATCAACAAAATATACATTCTTCTCAGCACTACATCACACTTATTCTAAAATTGACCACATAATTGGAAGTAAAACCCTCCTCAGCAAATGTAAAAGAACAGAAATCACAACAAACTGCTCTCAGACTACAGTGCAATCAAATTAGAACTCAGGATTAAGAAACTCACTCAAAACCGCACAACTACATGGAAACTGAACAACCTGCTCCTCAATGACTACTGGGTAAATAATGAAATGAAGGCAGAAATAAAGATGTTCTTTGAAACCAATGAGAACAAAGACACAACATACCAGAATCTCTGGGACACATTCAAAGCAGTGTGTAGAGGGAAATTTATAGCACTAAATGCCCACAAGAGAAAGCAGGAAAGATCTAAAATCGACACCTTAACATCACAATTAAAAGAACTAGAGAAGCAACAGCAAACAAATACAAAAGCTAGCAGAAGGCAAGAAACAACTAAGATCAGAGGAGAACTGAAGGAGATAGAGACACAAAAAACCCTTCAAAAAAATCAATGAATCCAGGAGCTGGTGTTTTGAAAAGATCAACAAAATTGATAGACTGCTAGCAAGACTAATAAAGAAGAAAAGAGAGAAGAATCAAATAGATGCAGTAAAAAATGATAAAGGGGATATCACCATCAATCCCACAGAAATACAAACTACCATCAGAGAATACTATAAGCCCCTCTATGCAAATAAACTAGAAAATCTACAAGAAACGGATAAATTCCTGGACACATACACCCTCCGAAGACTAAACCAGCAAAAAGTTGAATCTCTGAATAGAACAATAACAGGTTCTGAAATTGGGGCAATAATTAACAGCCTACCAACCAAAAAGTGTCCAGGACCAGACGGATTCAAAGCCGAATTCTACCAGAGGTACAAGGAGGAGCTGGTACCATTCCTTCTGAAAGTATTCCAATGAACAGAAAAAGAGGGAATCCTCCCCAACTCATTTTATGAGGCCAGCATCCCCTGATACCAAAGCCTGGCAGAGATACAACAAAAAAAGGGAATTTTAGGCCAATATCCCTGGTGAACATTGATGCAAAAATAAAATACTGGCAAACTGAATCCAGCAGCACATCAAAAAGCTTATCCAACATGACCAACTCGGCTTCAGCCCTGGGATGCAAGGCTGGTTCAACATACGCAAATCAATAAATGTAATCTATCACATAAACAGAACCAATGACAAAAACCACATGATTATCTCAATAGGTGCAGAAAAGGCCTTCAAAAAATTCAACAGCCTTTCATGCTAAAAACTCTCAATGAACTAGGTATTGATGGAACATTATCTCAAAATAATAAGACCTATTTATGACAAACCCACAGCCAATATCATACTGAATGGGCAAAAACTGGAAGCATTCCCTTGGAAAACTGGTACAAGACAAGGATGCCCTCTCTCACTACTCCTATTCAACATAGTCTTGGAAGTTCTCACCAGGGCAATCAGGCAAGAGAAAGAAATAAAGGGTATTCAATTAGGAAAAGAGAAAGTCAAATTGTCTCTGTTTGCAGATGACCTGATTGTATATTTAGAAAACCCCAACATCTCAGCCCAAAATCTCCTTAAGCTGATAAGCAACTTCAGCAAAGTCTCAGGATACAAAATCAATGTGCAAAAATCACAAGCATTCCTATACACCAATTATAGACAAAGGGATAGCCAAATCGTGAGTGAACTTTCATTCACAATTGCTACAAAGAGAATAAAATACCTAGGAATCCAATTTACAAGGAATGTGAAGGACCTCTTCAAGGAGAAGTACAACCCACTGCTCAACGAAATAAAAGAGGACACAAACAAATGGAAGAATATTCCATGCTCATGGACAGGAAGAATCAATATCATTAAAACGCCCATACTGCCCAAGGTAATTTATAGATTCAATGCCATCCCCATCAAGCTACCAATGACTTTCTTCACAGAACTGGAAAAAAACTACTTTAAAGTTCATATGGAACCACAAAAGAGCCTGCATAGCCAAGACAATCCTAAGCAAAAAGAACAAAGCTGGAAGCATCATACTATCTGACTTCAAATTATACTTCAAGCCTACAGTAACCAAAACAGCATGGTACTGGTACCAGAACAGACATAGAGACCAATGGAACCGAACAGAGGCCTCAGAAATAACACCACACATCTACAACCATCTGATCTTTGACAAACCTAACAAAAACAAGAAATGGGGAAAGGATTCCCTATTTAATAAATGGTGCTGGGATTAGCCATATGTAGAAAGCTGAAACTGGATCCCTTCCTTACACCTTATAGAAAAATTAACTCAAGATGGATTAAAGAATTAAATGTAAGATCTAAAACCATAAAAACCCTAGAAGAAAACCTAGGCAATACCATTCAGAACATAGGCATGGACAAAGACTTCATGACTAAAACACCAAAAGCAATGGCAACAAAAGCCAAAATAGACAAATGGGATCTAATTAAACTAAAGAGCTTCTGCACAGCAAAAGAAACTATCATCAGAGTGAACAGCAACCTACAGAATGGGAGAAAATTTTTGCAATCTACCCATCTGACAAAGGGCTAATATCCAGAATCTACAAAGAACTTAAACAAATTTACAAAAAAAAAAAAAAAAAGAAAACAAAAAACAACCCCATCAAAAAGTGGGCAAAGGATATGAATAGACACTTCTCAAAAGAAGACATTTATTCAGCCACCAGACACATGCAAAAATGCTCATCATCACTGGTCATCAGAGAAATGCAAATCAAAACCACAATGAGATACCATCTCATGCCAGTTAGAATGGCGATCATTAAAAAGGAAACTACAGATGCTGGAGAGGATATGAAGAAACAGGAACGCTTTTACACTGTTGATGGGAGTGTAAATCAGTTAAACCATTGTGGAAGATAGTGTGGCAATTCCTCAAGGATCTAGAACTAGAAATACCATTTGACCCAGGAATGCCATTACTGGGTATACACCCAAAGGATTATTAATCATGCTACTATAAAGACAAATGCACACGTATGTTTATTGTGGCACTATTCACTATAGCAAACTTGGAACCAAGTAGGTAGGGTAGGTATATAAGAGAAACAAAGATATATGTCCACATCAAAATCTATATGCAAGTATTTGTAATAACTGTATTCATAATTGCTCAGACTGAAAACAGCCCATATCTTCCATCAAGTGATGTAAAAACAAACTGTAGTACATCTACACAATGAAACAGAAAACCAAATACCACGTGTTCTCACTTAGAAGTGGAAGCTAAATGATGAGAACACATGGATACACTGAGGGGAACAACACGCACTGGGGCCTACTGGAGGGTGGGAAGAGGAGGCGGAAATGACTAACAGGTACTAGGCTTAATACCTGGGTGATGAAATAATATGTATGACAAACCCCCATGATGCAAATTTACCTATATAACAAACTTGTACCTGTAACCCTAAAGTTAAAAGTTAAAAAAAATGAAATGAACATGTAACAAAATGGATAAAACTCAAGTTAATTATATTTAGTGATAGAAACCAGACTCAAAAGACTACACATACTATATGATTCCATTTATATGACATTCTGGAAAAGAAAAAATCTATAGTGGATGCTAAGGTTTGGTTATGGGCTAGGGAGGTAATTATAAAGAGGCATGAGGGAACTTTTTTGCATTACGGAATGGTTTACATTTTGATTGTGGTGGTGGACCCATTACTGTACACTTTGAATTAATTGCGTACATCTGAATTGATTGTGTACAAAATTTTTTATAACTACACACCTAAAAAGAGTGAAAAATTTACTTTATGTAAATTTCCCATCAATAAACTTGATAAATCCCTAATCACATTCTTCTGTTTAATCACAGACTTCTACAATCTATTTCTAGCTTTTCATACATTTTATTTTCTCAAAGCACTATATATGCAATAAAAGGTCTTTCATTATGGCTAGTGAGTCACTGTTTTCAGTACATTTATTATTTCTTTCTTTGTGTAATTATAGAACATATGATATTAAAGCTTTTACCACTGATGTTAAGACTCTCACTTCCTGAGATGGTTTGGCTGTGTCACCACCCAAAATCTCATCTTGAATTGTAATCCCCATAATCACCACATGTCAAGGTGGGACCAGGTGGAAGTAACTGGATGGTGGGGTTGGTTCTCCCATGCTGTTCTGATGATAGTGAGTTTCACGAGATCTGACAGTTTTATATAAGCGTCTGGTAGATCCCCTGCTTGCACTCACTCTGTCTTGCCACCCTGTGAAGAAGCTGCCTGCTTCTCCTGTGCCTTCTGCCATGATGGTATAGTTTCCTGAGGCCTCCCCAGTCATGTTAAACTGTGAGTTAATTACCTCTTTCCTATATAAATTACCCAGTTTTGGGTATTTTATATAGGAATATATAAAAAATATATATTTTATATAGCATATGCAGTGTGAGAACAGACTAATACAGTAAATTGGTACTGTAGAGAGTGGGATGCTGCGATTAAGATACTCAAAAGTGTGGAAGTGACTTTGGAACTGGAAAACGCAGAGGTTGGAATAGTTTGGAGGGCTCATAAGAAAGGAAGATGTGGGAAAGTTTGGAACTTATCAGTTTTGACCAAAATGCTGATAGTGATATGGACAATGAAGTCCAGCCTGAGGCAGTCTCAGATGGAGATGAGGAACCTGTTGGGACTAGAATAAAGGTGACTCTTATTATGCTTTAGTAAAGAGACTGGTGGCATTTTGCCCCTGCCCTAGAGATCTGTGGAAAGTTGAACTTGAGAGAGATGATTTAGGGTATCTGGCAGAGAAATGTCTAAGCAGCAAAGCGTTCAAGGGGTGACTTGGGTGCTCTTAAAAGCATTAAGTTTTATGCATTCACAAAAAGATGGTTTGGAATTGGAATTTATGTTTAAAAGAGAAGCAGAGCATAAAAGTTTGGAAAATTTGCAGCCTGATGATACAATGGAAAAGAAAAATCCATTTTCTGAGGAGAAATTCAAGTCAGCTGCAGAAATTTCCATAAATAACAAGCAGCCAAATGTTAATTGCCAAGACAACGGGAAAATGTCTCCAGGGAATGTCAGAGGTCTTCAAGGAAGCTGCTCCCATCACAGACCTGGAGGCCTAATAGGAAAAAATGGTTTTGTGGGGTGGGCCAAGGGCCTTGCTACTTTGTGCAGTGTCAGGACATGGTGCCCTGTGTCCCAGCTGTGGCTAAAAGGGGCCAATGTACAGCTCAGGCTGTTGCTTCAGAGGGGACAAGCCCTAAGCCTTGGTGGCTTACACATGGTGTTGGGCTGTGGGTGCACAGAAGTCAAGTGAGATTTGGGAACCTCTGCCTAGATTTTAGAGGATGTATGAAAACACCTGGATGTCCAGGTAGAAGTTTACTGCAGGGGTGGGGCCCTCATGGAGAACCTCTTGCTAAGGCCGTGCAGAAGGATAATGTGGGGTTGGAGCCCCCACAGAGAGTCCCCATTGGCACTGCCTAGTAGAGCTGTGAGAAGAGTGCCACAGTCCTCCAGATCCCGGAATGATAGATCCAACAAAAGCTTGGACCATGAATCTGGAAAAGCTGCAACACTCAATGCCAACTCATGAAAGCAGTCGGAAGGGGGGCTGTACCTTGCATAGCCACAGGGTGAAGCTGCCCAAGACCATGGGAACCCACCTCTTGCATCAGCGTGACCTGGATGTGAGACACGGAGTCAAAGAAGATCATTTTGGAACCTTAAGATTTAATGATTGCCCTATGGGATTTTATAGTGCATGGGGCCTGAAGTCCCTTTGTTCTGTCCAATTTCTCCCATTTGGAATGGAAGCATTTATCTAATGTCTGTACCCTCACTGTATCTAGGAAGTAACTAACTTGCTTCTGATTTTACAGGCTCATAGGTGGAAGGGACTTGCCTTGCTCAGATAAGACTTTGGACTTGGACTTCTGGATTAATGCTGGAATGAGCTAAGACTTTGGGGGACTGTTGGAAAGGTGTGACTGTGTTTTGAAATGTGAGTACATGAGATTCAGGGGGGACCAGGGATGAAATGATACATTTTGGCTGTGTCCCCACCCAAAATCTCATCTTGAATTGTTATCCCCATAATTCCCACATGTCAAGGGCAGGACCACGTGGAGGTAATCAGTGAGTGACAGTGAGTGAGTCTCATGAGATCTGATGGTTTTGTAAGAACCTGGCAGTTCCCCTGCTTGTACTCACACTGTCCTGCCACCCTGTGAAGAGGTGCCTGCTTCTCCTTTGTCTCCTGCCATGATTGTAAGTTTCCTGAGGCCTCCCCAACCATGAGGAACTGTGAGTCAATTAAACCTCTTTCTTTTACAAATAACCCGCCTCAGGATTTCTTCATAGCAGTGTGAGAATGGACTAATACAGTTCCCTCTCATTTTTATAAAATAAGAACAAAAATATTAGAATCTTCAAATAATTGCACAAACATCACCATGTTTATAGCTGCTTAAATAAAACTGTTGACGAGCAGGCACTGGCATCATAACACACACAAAAAAACCATTTTCTAGGTGACATGTTTAAATCTAAATCTGATGTGCGAAATGTGATAAAGAGATATGAATGTATAATATATAAAACAGGTGACTTATATAAGAAAGCTAACATATATAAGTTTAAGTGGGTTAACAAATCAAGTAAATCATAACAGAATAATAAAGAATAATAGTAACAGTTAAAAAAATAGCAGCAAATATTAATTACTATATGTCACATGGCATTTCTAAGTACTTTACAAAATTAAATTATTTAATGTTCACAATAACCCTATGAAGGTAGGTTAACTCTATTTTATAGATTTATAAATTAAAACAGAACAAACTGAAAAAAGTTGTCTAATGCCACAGAGCAGCAAAGCTGGATGTGAAGGATAAGAGAATACGAATATACAGAACACTTATGTATTAACAAGCAAATATTCGGACAGCCATAAATTTCAATAGTCACCTTCTCTTCCAAGGTTTCACTTATAGATGTTGCTAGTTTCAACAGTTCTTCTGAATCTTGTTGGCATCTACAACTCAAAACAGAACACCCTAACTTTAATTTTCTCAACTGCCATAAACAGTAGGACATACTCAAAATTAAAATTTAGGAAATATATAAAAGAATGTGGGATTTTTGCCAACAGGTAGCACAAAATGTTTTACTGATTTAAAGATGATTGGCTTATAAATACATTACTTCAAAATCACACTTATATCAGTATATAAATAAGTTTAGTTTTTTTTTTTTTTTTTTTTTTGAGACAGTCTCACTGTCACCCAGGCTGGAGTGCAGTGGTGCAATCTTGGCTCACTGCACCCTCTGCCTCCTGGTTCAAGCGATTCTTGTGCCTCAGCCTCCCAAGGAGCTGGGATTACCGGCATGCACCACCACGCCTGGTAATTTCTGTATTTTTAGCAGAGACAGGGTTTCGCCATGTTGGCCAGGCTGGTCTTGAACTCCTGGCCTCAAGTGATCCACCCGCTTCAGCCTCCCAAAGTCCTGGGATCATAGGTGGGAGCCACAACACCCAATCCCAAGATTTAATCCCAAATATAAAAAGCAAAAACCTTCTGCAACAGTACTCTGACTTAACAGGGTATAAAGTTAAAAAAAAAATTACTATGGGTTAATAATTCAGTAATTCTCAGAATTTTTTTTGTTTTAAGAAGCTTTAATTTTTAAAGGCTTCAAAGTGGAAAAATTCACATTTAGTATGATTCCACTTTTATAAACCAATTTCTCCACTCCCACCAGGAAAAGGACCAGAAAGTCATAATAAATGTTTGCACAGCTTGGTATATCTATTGGTATTGTAATTACAAAGGGCATAGTTACTTTTTAAATTATAATTTCTGAACTCCTACTTTTATAAAAAGGAAAATACTTATTTTTAAACTTAAAACATTACCCAACATTTGGCTTGCGACTGTATTTCTCCTGAAACTGGTCCAAGGCAAGCATAGCTGTGTGAATCTCTAAAGGTGCCTATTGAGAACATTAAAAATTGGCCAACATTTACTGAGTGCTTGTATGTCCCAGGCACTGGGCTAAATACTTTTAAAACATTATTTAACCATCATAATAAACACATTAGCTTAATACTGTTATTAACTCTATTTAACAAATAAGAAACCTGAAGGTTAGAAGTTAAATGACTTAACCTCAGGGCCATGAAGGTAAATGATTTAATCCCCTTTCCTTATTAAAATTTACAAATTTGGAAACTGTTAGTTCCTTCCTTATCACATTTACTGCTACAAAATTACATCCATTTAAAAAAAATAGAATACATACTCAAGGCTTTTTTGGTAAGACATATGTATTATATAAAATGGTATGATTCAGAAAATCTTTTAATATGATCATCTTTGCACAAGTTATTGAAATCGTCTTATAATTATCAAAGTTGGCAAATCATTATAAAAGTGAAACTTTTTCCTATTACTTTAAGTTTTTTTTATGATACAAATTCACATTTTTAATCCTCAGAAGTCAACTTTAGATATGTGAGTATAACCTTTATTATACTCACATTATAAGGCCTGACAGCAAGATACCTACATGGTTATTCCATTTTAACTTTATAATCACTCACTAATTCTCATCTCTGATTCTGCTGCCTCTCTCAAACCTGCAAAGTGTTTATTTACCTCAGGATTGCTAAAATCCACAATAAGGCACTTTGGATGTTTTAACTGCCTCTCCAGTGATTCCTGATAGGAAGGAAAAAGTCGTTACTTCAGAGTAAGTGAGTGATTATTTGACAAAATATACTGTTACATGTCAGTGCGCTAAAAACTAGGGAACTCTCCCAAGGGTCTGAAATAAGTAGGGTTGGGCTGATATGTTTTAACTGAAATATAAACTAGCTACCATTATTATGACCATACTTAAAAAAAAAAGTTAAATGCAATAAAACAACCTGCTCTACATAATAAATTTGGGAACAATTAGTAAAAACATTTGCATACTTTAAAAAATTTATTATTTTAATCTAAAAGCTACCATATTTTTATAATACCAGGTTGTCAAGACTTATTAAATTCTGTGTGAAGAACTCAAAGGTAAAACAAATGAAACCCCCCCTAAAAAAAACCCAAAACACCCACCCAATCTAAAATGGGGACATATCCAATTAAAAATTGGAGACAAAACACAAGGAGATATGCAGGAGCACATCTGACTAGATATACTATTTTAATTTTTTTTTTAATTCTAACTTTGGGTTGAACAAAGCCTGTAAACGACTGGAGTTGTTAATAGTTCTGGAAAAGAAAAGACAATTATGTTAAAACCTTGAGAACTTGTAAGAAAAAACAGAGATGTGCTAGCTTATCCTGAGAAGGAGCCCAAGGATTTTAGTAGCACAAGATCCCTTAGTTCCCTGACACCACATTCTCTATATTCAGCTATTTACATTTTGCTTTCAATGCCAGTCGTTTTTAGAAATTATTTTACATTTCCAACATATATACTGTTTTTTGAAATTTATAAAATTAAATTAAATTTTAAAAACCAGGATTAACAAGTATAATTTGAATATCTTCATTTTAGAAAATTAAATAATAAAGCAAAACAACTCTTGCTAAATCTTGAAAATACATTAGTTTTATTTCTTGTCTTAGAAAGCAAATTGTAATAAGTATGATAAACTCTTTGATAATTCACAAAGATACAGTTCCTTTCGGGTATACCCATTTAGCTCAACTATATGTATATGGTATTCTGGCTATAAAAGATGTGTAAGTTTTTTGTTAATATCCATTTTATTCATTTATTTCATTAGATTAATTCCACTTCCCTCAAAGTGGGTACAAACAAAAAAATAAAAATAAAAACAAATTCTGTTCCACATTTAATCTGTTTGGTTAACTGAGTAGTTATTTGTCTCTTCTGCCTTTCTTTTTCTGTAAAGAAATATTTTTTAAGCCGAAAAAAAAATACTTACAAAAAAAACTGTTTTAGGAGTCTTAACTTGGACAGCTATGCCTCCATGTAAATATGGTTCCAGTTCTGTGGTGTCACCAATACTAAAAGAAAATGGCGATATCACTAGAAGACAAAAAATTTAAAAAATCATTACACAGGGATATAGATATTTAAATTTCAACTCTTATTGTCATAAGAGGTTAATTATCCCTAATTTACAAAATTAAAGAATTCCAGCATAGTGTTTTTTTTTGTTTGTTGTTTTTTTTTTTGTTTTTTAATGAAGAGCTGGGAGGAGTGTGGGGAACTAGACAGAGCATTTTTTCCAATGTGAAACTCCAGGACTTAAAAATAACCAAGGAAACTTACAGAAAAAGAGTAATGAGGGCTACTCATTATTAGATATTAAAATATATCATAAAGCCTCAATAATATAATAATAACTACCTATCATAATAATATAATATGGTACTGGTTAATAAACAGACAACTGGAAAAGATTAGAGAATTCAGAAACAGTCTCAAGTACACAAAGGACAAAATCAAGGTGGCACCTCAATCAGTAACGAAAAGATAAGATTATTCAATAAATCTTATAGAGAAAAAAGACAACTGGGAGAATACCTATTGCAAATGGATAAAAGTTTTAGGTTTCAAAAAAGATGCTAATAATTTCTCAGATAAAAGCATGGGAGAAAAATTCCTTTAAAACCATGTAGTAAGGAAGGCTTTTCTAAGTAACACTAAATAACAACCATAAAAGAAAATATTTAAAATTTGACTATAAAAACATAAAAAAGAAAACCTCATGACAAAAACCCATCATAAGGAACATCAAAAGATAAATGGCAAGCCAGGAAAATATTATGCTCTGTCTGGGCATGGTGGCATGTGCCTGTAGTCCCATCTATTCAGGAGGCCAAGGCAGCAGGATCACTTGAACCCAGGAGGCTATAGTGTGCTAAACTGCACCTGTGAATAGCCACTGTACTCCAGCCTGGATAACACAGTGAGACCCTCATTTCTTAAAAAGAAAAAACATGGTCCGATAACATTTTCATCTGTATTATGACATATTAGGTAGCTATAAAAGAAAATGTTTCTCATTTCTAAACCATTTGCTTATTCAAAAAATTAAGTTAAAAAACCAAGTAAGCCCCCCCTTTACTTAATATATTATATAATACAGGCATATATACTATATAATATGTAATATATACTATATGTGTGTATATATAGTAAACATATAAAGTAGATAGAATGGTCAGCAGAGTGAACACCAAACTTAGCTGCTGTTACCTCTGGAGAGGAAAGGAAGTCTGAAGTAGGATTCATTTTTAACCCTATTTAAACATATACACACATATATATATCTAGAATAAGTATGTATTATTTTAGCTATTTAACAATGTTTTTTGGCTGGTCATGAGGTTTTTTTTATCTTCATACCTGTAATGCCAACACTTTGGGCAGCCAAGGCAAGAGGATCACCTAAGCCCTGGGGTTCGAGACCAGCCTGGGCAAAATAGAGAGATCTTGTCTCTACAAAAATAAAAAAGTTAGCCAGGTGTGGTGGCACACACCCGTGGTCTCAGTTACTTGGGAGGCTGAGGTGGGAGGATCACTTGGGCCCAGGAGGCTGAGGCTGCAGTGAGCCATGATCATGTCGCTGCACTTCAGCCTGGGCAACAGAGCAAGATGCTATCTCAAAAAAAGAAGCAGAAAACAAACGAAAAAACAAAAAAACAAAACAACATTTTTTCATGCTAGCAGAATATTACTTTAGATCAGTAAGTAGCAATTTATAAATGTTAAGGAAAAAAAAGCTTCGTAACAGCCACTCTATTTAAACTTATTCATCTCTCCCTCCAAAGAATTTTTGGCACAAAATGTGGGTTTTCTTTCTCTTTATTTCTTGACATGCAGTGGCTCCTCTTTATACAAGCAGCCTCATAATGTGAACTATCACCACAATTCACCACAACATGGACCCCAAAATTACAAATAATAATCCTAAATGATTAATTTTAATAAAAAATAGATATATTATTTAATATCTATGATCTGAACCTGTATTCAAAATAATTAGATATAGTCAGGAAACAAAATTAAACAGTTTTGTTATACAACATGCATGCTAAAATTACAAATAATAATCCTAAATGATTAATTTTAATAAAAACAGACATATTCTTTAGTATCTATGATCTGAACCTGTATTTAAAATAATTAGATGTAGCTGGCAAACAAAATCAAATAGTTTTGTTACCAAAAATACTTAAATATAGATTCAAAGTTATCTATAAACAGTTTGTAATAAGAATTGATTTTTCCCTCTCCTGAGGATATATTTTGCCGTCATTAAAAAAAAAGTAATTCCATTTACTGTCTATAAACTAAATACATAGTTATATTTTCAAATGCCCTAAAGATAAAACTGAATCAATTTCCCCTAAATAGGTGTAAGCATGCCATATAGTTATGGGTTGTCCAGTACTTTGACTCTTTTAAACATGGCTGAAGGAAAAACACAAACTACACAGATTAACGCTGCTATAAATTCATTATATTAAACTTCAAATGGGCCCTATATATATATGATGCCTGACATCTTTCCATTTTTAAGAATGTCTACTTTCCTCCTGGTTTCGGCACCTTTCATTTCCTTTTGGCAATGACTTCACATTAGTCCAGTAAAAAAACAGACCCCTTCAACTTCTTGCGAACAAACCTACAAACTTGCCTGCAGACACGACATTCATCCCTTTTATTCAAGCCACTGAAAAAGAACATATATCCCAACCAACATCTAGACATCTTCCTTTAAATACTTCATTGCCACCTCATTTTACAAAGCTAAACTATACTCTTTATCTTATCTCCAAAACCTACTCCCTTTCTTGCATTCCTTAAGTGAATATGTTGACTGACCATGTAGAAATCTTCACTCACCTATAGTATGTGATCAAGTTTCCTCCTAAATATCTTAAGACTTGTGAGCTTAATTCTCCCTGCCAGCCCTGCTGTATTAAATTTCTTGTAGTTCCTTTAGTTCTGTCTTGCATCTGCGCCTTTTCCGTTTGTCTCTGCATAAATAATCTTTTTTCAATACCTTCCTAAGCCAATGCAACCTTCACATTTTAATCAAGACACCCTGTCCCACTGCTGCTGTCCCAAAACTGGGTAGGTTTCCCTGCTAAGTTCAGTGTCCCCAGAATGAGTATACTCTCTTAATATCATCAGTGTTTAACAATGTCTTCACTTGGATCGAATATTTTGAGGCCAAGGGCTTTAGATCATGTCTCTCTGAGTTGACGTTCTGTTCCCAACACTTAGTGTCTGAACTATAAATTTGCTGAATAAGTATAAATGAATTAATAAAACACATTGACTTACCCGTTATTTGTTGTATAGATCCATTTAAACCTGTCATTCCATTAATTTCTCGAAATGTTAGGAATTGTCCTGTCTCCAGTTTGTGAGGATGATTTTCAAGGCAAGTAACAATGCCAGGATTTGCCTAAAAATAAGAGTAATCTATTAAAAAAGAAGTTCATGTATTCTTTGTGTACAAATTCAAATCTTAAGCAAAAATGACAAAGTTACCATAAAATTCTCAAAACCGAAATTCTAAGCTATTCTTCTGTTAGTAAAAGCAAGCCTTTAAAAAGCTATCACAAAATAATGATCAAATTATTACTATTTTTTAAATGAATGCTGAAAATATAATTTCTATGTTTGGTAGGAGATGTTCAAAAATTCCACAGAAAGGATCAAATATTTAATAGATTCAAAAATTCATGTAACTTGTAACAAACATTCCAAGTTACCTAATAGTTTTAAATGTGAGAAAAAACCATGGGCATAAATGATAAAAGCCTAACACTGAAGATCAAAGAACAGTAAAGAAGGAGGATAGAAATTTTAAAGATGGGAATCTGGTAGCTTACAGCTTGCTCAACACTTTAAAGAAATATTGTGTAGCTTATCAGCTATATTTCCTATAGTATTCAATAAAAGATAACAACAATGCAATAAGAATCCATACCATATTTTGGAATTTATTCTCTGTGTTTTTCTCAGGGACAAACTAAAATCAACTAGAGAAGGTAAAAGGTTAAGTCTTAATATGCCTGAAAGAATAACTCAGGTAGAATAATAATCACTCTTTGAGCAGAAAGATATACAGATTGACTTTTTGATAAATTTTTCCTAAAAGGCATGACAGAGACAGTACTGGGTCTCCATCACCATGAGATTAAACTGGGTTTAAAAATAAAGTGTAAAGACAGAAGTACAAATTACAAATACTGTTATGTTAAAGTATATTATCATTCCCTTATTTTGTCTTCTTTTGGACTTCAATGTAAGTTGATTACAAAGAGTACAAATAAAGTAAATTATTTAGGTAAAATAATATTAAAAGGGGATCATAATGATTTCTCCAGTTCTTTTATGGAAAAAAAATTGAGCTTATGCATGATCAAGAGTGCGGTTAGAAAATTTAGACTTTTGAATCTGAAGGTTAATCAAAACTTTCTACACCTTCTAAATAATGCTTTAGAAATATAACAAATTAGAAATGCTTTTCTCTAATATGATTTAAGTGTGCCTTTTTAGAGTATTAGGCTAGGTGACTTACAACATACTTAGTGCATCCACTATCTAACACAATAAACAATTCAGTATACACTGAATCACAATTCATGACCCACAGGAGGTAACATAGAATAAAATTAAAATTAAAATTTATGACAAGCAAATGTTGCTCTATCAAGTATTATTATTATTTTTCTTTCTTTATTTTTGAGATGTGGTCTCACTGTGTCACTCAGGCTGGAGTGCAGTAGCGTGATCTTGGCTCACTGCAACTTCTGCCTCCCGGGTTCAAGTCATCCTTCCATCTCAGCCTCCTTAGTAGTTGGGACCACACACCACCAGGTCCGGTTAATTTTTGTATTTTTGGTAGACATGGGGTTTCACCATGTTGCCCAGGTTGGTCTCAAACTCCTGAGCTAAAGTGATCCATCCCTGTCAGAGTGCTGGGATTGTAGGCGTGAGCCACCATGCCTGGCCCTATCAAGTATTATTTGTTAGAGAAAATCCAGAATATTTTTAACAATAATGTTCCAGTTTTAATACAATGCAGTCAAGAAATTAGCTACATATTCCCTCATTATCTTAAAACACTGTAAAATAAATTTTGCACACTGCAATACTTTGCTGATACCACCTTTCTGAAAACAGCATTCACATCAACTTTAACAAAATTTATTTTAAAAGTTCATTAATATAATCATACTTGCGTTATGTTTGAAATGAAAATTTCTTTTGGTTCTTCTCCTGTTGTATCTAAAACTTCAAATTCATCACCGAAATCACAAAATAACCTTGACCAAATTCCATGTACATCTGCACTGATAAACTGTAAAATGGCAAAAACAAGTTCAATCTTATTTATATAAAGAAAAAAACACTCTAGTATCTTAGGCCATTTCATAACAATTTCATTTATAATTAAGTATACCTTACACAACCTATAGAATACAAAGTAAATCATAAACAGGATAAACTGATGCAGAATGGTTTAGGAATCAAAGATTTTCAGTACTTTTAGTAAATGGATGTCCAGTATAACAAAATTAGAATATCAGCATATCATCTTTATAAATTCCATGATTTTTAAATAACAAAAATTCTGTGACTTTAAAATTTTGTGCTTGTCACAAAATTCAAGCACAACATAAAAGAAATAGATAACTCTGGCTTAATAGTCCAGCAGTGAATTCTTACTTGTTATTTTAGGAAAGAGGAATGAAGTGCTCATTTACCAAAAGCAGCAGAGTTAATGGAAAATAGAATAGAGCTAAAAGCTGAGAGCAGAGTCTACAGAAAAAAAGGCTGAAAAACTGACATCGCAAATCAAAGCCATGAAAGGTAAAACATTAAGTTCTTAAACAAATTATAAATGTTTTATTAAAAGCAATTTTTCTAACACATGCATTGTCTCCATTCTGAGAATTTGTAAAGAAATTATTTTTGGGCTTAAAGCTATTTTTAGAGCTACTGCTAATAAAGAGAAATCCTTATTCTGTAATGCACCCAATCTTGCATAAAATAATGTTTTTCTAACATAATTAAGTATATTGATATTACGGTATAAGAACATATTAAAATAATTTATAATCCCAATTACATGAAGTAGTGATATGGATAACAGAAGACCACCTCCCACTTGATCATATATTGACTTTATTGATCAAAATGGATACATATAGCTTTTTTTTTTTTTTTACAAGACATAAAACTGGGCAGAAACTTAGAAGCTTTTTTTTAAAGTTTAACTCTAAAGAGCATATAAATTACATAAACAAAGGTTTTAATTTATAACCTTGTGTAGTTATTTTGTAATACTGCTGTGCCCTATTGTAAGTTCACTGCCTATTCTGTCTTAATCACATGCTTAAATTGTAAACCACAACACGAATGCTCTAGAGCATAAATATGCTATATAAATACAACAATCCAAAAATTTTCAACACACCTACATCATAAATTATGATTTTGCCTTGGTGCCTAACTCAAAGAAACAAGTAGCTTTTTCCTTTTTCCAGTGGAACAACCCCGAAAACAAACGAGATGAGGTTAGTAATGAATTCAATTACAAGCGAAGAACTGTGATTTTTCCCATCTAAACCTCTTCCCAATGTCACTGTGCACCTAATTATGCTGGAGGTTTAAAAATCTATGAGTAATTCTTGATCACTCACTCTTTCCTTCACAACTCACACTCATCTATCTACAAGTTCTGTTAGGCCCCCACCCCACCCCACCTTTTTTTTAAACAAAAGATACCTCAAATTCAATGACTTCTGACTATCTCTCTTCCCAACTCTTTTGTCTAAGATACCAGCATCTCTCAGCTGAACTACTGCAGTAACTGCTAACTAGTCTAGCTGCCTCTACTCTACTCTTATAATCCAACAGTTCTATTTCTTTTGGTTATCTTTCATGACTTCTTCATACTCTTACGAATTATTGAGGACCCAAAGAGCTTTTATGTAAGTTACACCTATCAATATTTACTGTGTTAGAAATTAAAACTGAGAGAAATTTAAATCACAAGAATATACATATTCCATTGTCAGAGCAAGGATATCACCACACATCATATAGACTCTGGAAAACTCCACTCTGCTGCCTAAGATAATCAGAATGAAAAAGGCAAATAACATCTTAGTAATATGAAAATAAAAAGTTCGAGTGTGCAGAACCACTGAAAGGGTCTGAGGGATTCTTAGTGTCCCTGGACCACACTTTGAAAACTACAATTATAGTTTTCTCTCCATACAGCAAGCCATAGTGATCCTTTAAAAATATAAAACAGATTAAAACTCACAGGCCTAAAAACTCAAATGTCTTCGAAGATCTTGTAACGTATGGCCCCCAACCTACTTCTCCCAAACTAATCTTCTGGTATATTTTACTCCTACTATCCTCTCCTCTTTACCACTCTATTTTGGTCCTGCTTGCCTCTTATTGTTCCTCAAAACCGCCAACCTAATTTTTACACTTGCAAATGTTTACATTTGCTGATTCCCCTGCTTTGAATGCTTTCCCCCAGATCTTTATATAGCCTGTTCTTTCTCATTACTCGGGGCCCTACTCAAACGTCATCTCCTTAGTGAAGACTTCTCTAACCTTCTAATCTAAGAGAACCAGAACTGTCCTTCTCCCTACATCATGCAGATATCATTCTCTATTTTTCTTTACTCAGATTTTTCTTCTTCATAGGACTTGAAACTATTTAAAAACGCATGATGTATTTATTTTCTTGTTTACTGTACATCTTCCCTAGCAGAAGGTAATTTTCATGAGTAAGAAAATTTGTCTCTATTCACTAATGTATTTCTAGTGGCTATAACTGTCTCCAATACATAGATAGTCAATGAATATTCATTGAATGAACCACTGAACCTCTAGAAAATCACCATCATAACGACATTTAAAATTAGAGGCTGGGCGCAGTGGCTCACCTGAGCTCAGGAGTTCAAGACCAGCCTGGCCAACATGGTAAAACCCCGTCTCTACCAAAAATACAAAAAATTAGCTGGGCTTGGTGGCGGGTGCCTGTAAGATCCCAGCTACTCAGGGGACTGAGACAGGAGAATAGCTTGAACCCGGGAGGCAGAGGTTGGGGTGAGCCAAGATTGTGTCATTGCACTCCAGCCTGGGCGATAGAATGAGACTCTGTCTCGGGAAAAAAAAAAAAAAAAAAAAAAAAATTAGATGATGATTTCAATGTTTATCATCCTTTCCATTCCTAACATTAATTCTTCCTTAGTTTTGGCAATCTGTCTATAAACCAAACTTAGATCCTAGTTTTAAAAACAGGAAATGAATATATCAAAATTAATGAAAAAAAGATTGTGATTAATATGTAAAAAGTTTCTTATATAACCCATCAATGAGTTAAAAATTCTAGTAGTTAAAGTGTTCTTCCTTGGTTAACTACATGTCATTACTAAATGATACAATTACCTTAATTGGAGGGCACTGAGAACGGCAAAAGTCATTGATCTTCTTCTGCAATGGAAGTTTCATCTCAGTCAATACTACACACTGTTGAGAAAACAACAAATTAAAAACTAGAAAATACATAATTATTTTTGTAGTATACAATAATCAGAAGCATGTCAGTTTGCGTTGTGCTAAAGACACATCGCTAATCTCATTGAAAAGTTATAATCCTATGGAATTCCATTCCAAGGTTAATACCTTCACAAAGTGTAGGTAACAAAAGTAAAAATAACATATACAGGGGAAAACCTGCACACATAAAACTTGATAACCATCACACGCTTTATGATTAGAAGCAAACCTTAATATCCTATGCAGTATTTATGGACTCTAAGTGATTAGATTTGTTTCATCTATTACTATCACACAAATATTAACCTAGCTACCAGAGTATTACTTTCATGCTAGCTTAAAAACCTGACAACATTTTTAAGAGACACATTAGTTGGCTACTAGAACATGTCCATCTGTGGATTTAGTTTTTTTAAATCTAGCTTGCAATATGGTTTGCTTCCTGTAGGGAGACATTCCTCCATGGGTCTCTCAGTCTATACAGTCTCACAAGGTATGCCATGAATGCAAGGCCCTTACCGCTCTTTACTTGAGGTCATTTCTCAGAATTGTATTTGCGTGTAAAAACTTGAGGGATGAAGTAAGGTCTTCCTCAGGGACAAAGAGACGTCTTAGCTTGCTTTAAAACAGCCAGTTCGCCAAGCTCAGTGTTCTTCTCTAAAGCAACCTACTGCATGTGCATTCACTGAGCCCTCTGCCTTGAACTAGAGGGACTTGGGGGACAGGGGGCGAGGAAGAAAATGCAATATATGCTCATATTTTTTATTATGCACTGAGTAATAAACTTCTTAGTCTCTGACCCAGGAATCTCATATTTCCTGCATCTGTGAAACAGTAACAGGATAGTTTGCAAATAATAAAAAAATCAAAGACTAGACCCAACACATATTGAATTTGATTTGTGTTTGATCAATGTTAGAAAATTCTCAGCCATAATTTCTTTGAATATTGCTCTTTTCTATTGCTTTCTATCTAGAAATCCAGTTTCATAAATTGGACCTTTTCATTCAAGCTCTCATTTATTTTAACTTGTCCATAATATTTTCTCTTATTTCTGTTTTGGGTTTTTTTTTTTTGAGACACAGTATCACTCTGTTGCCCAGGCTGGCGTGCAGTGGTGCGATCTGGGCTCACTGCAAAACAACCTCTGCCTCCCAGGTTCAAGCGATTCTCCTGCCTCAGCCTCCCCAGTAGCTGGGATTACAGGCACACGCCACCATGCCCAGCTAATTTTTGTATTTTTAGTAGAGACGGGGTTTCGCCATGCTGGCCAGGCTGGTCTCGAACTCCTGACCTCAGGTTTTCTGCCTGCCTTGACTTCCAAAGTGCTGGGATATTTTCTTTATTTCTATGTGCTATAGTTTTGGTAATTTCTTCAGGTCTATCTTTCAATTCACTAATGTTTATTCCAGCTATATCTATTCACTGTTTAATCTATCCACTGAATTTTAATTTTTAAGACTTCATGTTCATTTCCATAAGTTGTACCTGGTTCTTTATCACATCTGCCTGGTCTTTTTCAATAGTGTCTTATTTGTATATTATATAGTTAATCCCTTCTTTTAAGATTTAGTAGTTTTGAACATCTGTATTTTATAATCTTTCTCAAATAATTCTATTCTCCTAAATTCTTGGAGGTCTAGGCTGGGCACGGTGGCTCACACCTATAATCCCAGCACTTTGGGAGGCCAATGCGGGAGGATCACCTGAGGTCAGAAGTTCGAGACCAGCCTGGCCAACATGGTGAAACCCCATCTCTACTAAAAATATAAAAATTAGCAGGGCATGGTGGCACGTGCCTGTGATCCCAGCTACTTGGGAGGCTGAAGTAGGAGAATCACTTGAACCCAGGAGGCAGAGGTTGCAGTGAGCCCAGACTATGCCACTGCACTCCAGCCTGGGAGACAGAGCAAGACTCCATCAGAAAGGAAAGAGAAAGAGGAAAGAGGAAAGAAGAAAGGAAAGGAAAAGAAAGGAAAAGAAAAGAAAGAAAGAAAAATAAATAAAAATTCTTTGAGGTTTAATAGTTTGTTGACTCTTGGTCATATTGAGCTGCTTTTTCCCATCTTGTTATTTTGTACTGTGAACTCAAAGGGACTTTATATACTGGAATACCCTGTAACTTAGTTGAGGGTATATTTCTCTAGATTTGTTTAGTTTTGTTTTTGTCTGGCACTTTAGGGTATGGCCATTATGGCCATTATAGTACTACCTTTTTTTTTTTTTTTTTGAGATGGAGTTTTGTTCTTGTTGCCCAGGCTGGAGTGCAGTGGCTCAATTTTGGCTCACTGCAACTTCCGCCTCCCGGGTTCAAGCGATTCTCCTGCCTCAGCCTCCCGAGTAGCTGGGATTACAGGCATGCACCACCACGCCCGGCTAATTTTTGTATTATTAGTAGAGACAGGGTTTCTCCATGTTGGTCAGGCTGGTCTCGAACTCCTGACCTCAGGTGATCCGCCCACCTCGGCCTCTCAAAGTGCTGGGATTATAGGTGTGAGCCACCGCGCCCAGCCTATAGTACTACTTTTTACATTAAGTTCTCAGTTTAGGAATTTCCAGATCACAAAAGATTATAAAGTTTAATCTCTAAACCTATGTGACAGCATGCCTAATGGTTATGAATTCCCCAGGAAAACCTTTACTTTTCATCCAGAGCTTAAGACAAAACAAAACAGACAAGATTGGTAAAGATTGTTCTTGTCCACCCTTTCACTGAGGGCATAGCTCTCTGAGGTTCCAGCTTTATGAAGAAGGGGAGGTCTCAATTCAATTTCTCTAGTTTATGTAGTTCTAGGTCTGAATCTTCTGTTTCTATGTGAACATCAATTCCCAAGAACTTTGGTTACTGTGACATGCAACTCCTGTCGCTAAGAGTACCTACAGATAACAGTTCACTAGTCTTTTAGCTAACTGTTCATTTGTGGCCTCTGAGCATTTTCCTTACATTATTTTGAGCTCGGATAGTCATTTAAAAGAAAGTCTGTTTAGAAATTCTAGGTGCTTTGTACCAGGATGAATTTTAAGTTATCTACTCCAGAACAGAAGTCTACACTCATTTTTAAATAGATCACAGCATAATTAACTCACAGAAAAAAAAAAAAAAATCAGGGTCAACCTAGTCACTTTTACAATACCCAAGGTCCTGGGAATTTTGTTGTTGTTATTTAAGGAATTGTTACCTATAATAGATTGAACTACTGATCCATGTATTTTTACTCCCCTGTAATTGTACTGCTTGCCCATGCTTTAGGAAGAGTACTTTTCTGCTTCTTGACTTTAGGCTTGATAACATTGACTTGCTTTGGCCGACAGGATGTTAATGGACACAACAAAAACAGAAGCTTGAAATGTGCATGTGTGGCTGGACTTGACCTTCTGTTTCTGCTACTACCATGAGAACATGACCTAGGTAGCCTCCTGGTCCCAGAAGAGAGACACATGGGGGAGAACCCAAACTCTGGAGTTTAATCCAGGCTGAGTTCAGCCTAGAAACCCCAACTGACATATTCAGGTACACAGGAAAGAAATAAATGCATGTTGCTATAAACCAGAGTTTTGAGTAGTTTTTAATGGATATTACTGAGAAAAAAGCCAACTGTATAACTACTTTGTCAGTAGTTCTTAGGTCCCTTCCTTAAAATGGAGAATTTGAAAGGTTTTACTCTAATATGTCTTCTACCTTGAAATTTTTTTGTTCTGTTTCTCAATATACTAGGTTAAATTAGTTAAACATATTAATATTTAACAATTTTGCCCTGGAACCTGTCAATAACATTTAATACAAAATGGAGTACTAACCTGGTATTTATCTAAAAAGGAGAGATCTGTGGTCTCATTGAAAGGAACAGAAGATGATGTGACATGAACATATGGATTTAGTTCTGCAATATGTTTAAGTACAGCTTCAGCCCTAAAAAAAAAAATAAATTTTTACTGTTCTTTCATTCAATATACTCAAATCTCTTGAAGTTGGACACTGTAATGACATCAGAGGAACCTGACATGTTACAAAATTTCAATGGAAACTTACCTTGTAGAAGAAAGAAACCAAAACTTACTTGTCTTTACAGGTAACTATAGAATCTTGAAATGATATACTATCATATTCTACAATAAACCACACAATCTCAAAGTGTACCCTAATAGTTCCAAGCTCCAGGCTCCTTAACTTTCTTAATAATTTAGCAACACTAAAGTCCTTCTTTAATAAATTCAAGGAAATACATTTCTAGGTAGCAGTGTAATATATATATATCTTTTATATATATAATATATAAAAGATATATGTAATATATATTATATAATACGTATTATGTAAATATATAAAAATTTGACAAATACAAATAATTAAGTATATATCAATATTTATTTAGCCACAGTAGTAGGAATTTATGGTCATCAATTAAATAACTACAACTGATTGGTGTTCTAGATAAAGGAAATATTCTAAGTAAATGAGTAAAAAAAAACTCATAATACATAAAAATATCTTTACCTGTATAAATATAAAGTAGAGCACTTTATATTTAAACAACTATGACTGATTGGTGTTCTAGATAAAGGAAATATTCTAAGTAAATAAATTTAAAAAAACTCATGATAATACATCAAAATATCTTTACCTGTTTCTCTTATTAACAACATCATCTTCACTGAGAAAGAAGTTGGTTCCTAGATCCCATGCTTGGCATTTTTCTGTATCATGAATTGTAACTGCCTTCAAAAAAGAAAAAAGTATTGGTTGAAGTCAGGAGTTCAAGGATATGCACTCTCTCCAGTATTATTGACAATGTACTAGAACTATTATTTTGTGTAATTAGACAATGAAAAGTAAACAAAGGCATAAGAACTAAAATATGTAAAGATGTTCAACCTTGCCCAGAAATGAAATAACTTTTCTCACTTGTTAGATTGGCATAAATCCACAGTTTGACAACACAGTCTATTGGTGATGGTGAGGTGAATGAGCGACTCTCATTATTACTGATAACAAGGTAAACTGGCTCAACCTCAATGGAAAGGAATTTGGCAATCTCTAGCAAAAAGACATATGCATTTATCCTGTGATGCAGCAATCCCACTTTTAGGACTCCAACTCAAAGACACACTGGGAGAAATACAAAAAGCTATATATACAAGAGTATTAAATATAGCACACTATTTGTAAGAGCAAAAGACAGGAAATAATCAAAATGCCCACCAATGGGGAACTGGCTTTAAGATGATACATCCATACAATGTACAATCATGCAACTATTAAAAAAAGAATGAAAGATGTATTTATAAATATGGAGTAATCTCTAGGATATGCTATGAAGAGATAGCAAGGTAAAGAAAAGTAGAGCACTTTATATGAGAAAGGTGGGAGGAGATAAACATATATACCCACACATAAACAGATACACATGTATGTGTGTATGCATTTACCTATCTACAAAAACAAATGAAGAATAAACCAAATATAAAAAGACAGTAACCTAATAAGTGAAGGAGGAAACAAGGTAACAAGAAGCTAGACTTACCTGAAAATACTTTGTTTAAAAAATCTGACTTTGAATCATAAATCTCACATAATAGTAAAATTAAATTTTTTAAAAAGCAATCTCTAAAAATCCAAAGCAAAATGAATACATGGACTAAACTGTTTATGGAGTCTGCTACACACAGAGATTTATTTAAAGTGACTTTTAAAAGCAGTTAATTTGCCTGCCAAATCCAGGTAGGATCAAAAAACTCTAAATTTTTTTCAATAATACATTATTATTAACAATATTGGAATTGGTATTCTGAAACTATGCCATACAAGTAAAATATAATAGGATAAAGAATATATAGCATATATAGGATAAAGCATGTAATAGATCATTAGAAACCAAAATCCTAATAAGATACAAATATAAAATCACAGAAATAAATATCCTATAATCCAAAGTAAAAATTAGAAATTTTAGTAATACTTTATAAGCCTAAACCTGAAAATCAGAAATTTCAGTATTTACTCATTACGAACGTTCTAGCTCTGCCCACTGAAAAGACTTTGTAAACAGTGACAAAGACTACTGGGGGCTGTGTCCCAAAGCCTCAAAAAACAGGAAGAGAACCACAATAACCAAAGATGGAACAATCTGAGCATCAATGAAAATAACTATAATAGATCAAAACACAACAAATTATGTTTAAATCCATGAGTTTATCATAATGTACACATACATATAAATTCACTGGTCAATACTACGAAATGATGACAGGAAACCACTGATTTTGAAAACTGGTAAGTTAATGGGGAAAAATGTAGTATTTATCCTGCATTTTGTAAATGTACAATCCATACTTTCATGAAACCAAGAAAGTCATGACTGGAATTTTTTTCTAAAATATAATTCCAGCTAATAAATGAGAAAAGAATGATAAAACATCATCACTGCCCCTAATGAAATAATGAATCTAGGCAATAATAATTAACAGCTAATAATAATCACAAAAAGAGAGACAACAGAATATTACTGTCTCCTGATGGGAGAACAGCTATGAAATAGTCTTGCCAAAAAGAATCAAATCTGAACTGGATTCTCTGGCTATAACTACCAGTTTACAGGAAATATACATGTAGAAATACTTGCGACAAATGACTAGTTTCTTCAACAAATAAATTGCAAGAAAAAACCTAGGCAAGGAAGTGAAATCTATAGATTAAAATAAACCAAGTTCAGTATATGAATTTTACTTGGATCCTGATTAGAATGACACAAGCTTTCAATAAAATGTCTTAAGACATTTGGGAAAATTTGAACTCTAACTAGACATTTGATGACTGTGGTAGACAGGCTTTTAAGATGGCCACAAATGTTTCCTGCTTCATAGTATTTAGGCTTTCGTGTGATCTCCCACCTTGAGTGTGGCCTGGACCCACTTCTGAGATTAGGTTACAAAAGACTGACTTGTCTTGTTAACACACTCTCTTCTCCTGTCTTACTTGTTTACTCTGATGAAGCAAACTGCCACACTGTGAACTGCCCTATGGAGAAAGCCATACAAGCAAGGAATTGAGGGTGACCTTTGGTCAAGAGCCAGCAGGAACTGAGGTCCTCAGTTTAACAATACATGAAGAACTAAATCCTACCAAGAACCACATGAGCCAGCTTGGGAAGCAGATCCTTCCCCAGTCTAGCCTCAAGATGACTGCAGGCCCTGCTAATACCTTGACTGCAGCCTTGTAAGAGACTCCCAGAGAAACCCCAACCAGAGTCATGCCCGAATCCTGACTCACAGAAACTATGAGATAACAAATGTTGCTTAAGCTACAAATTTTGGGGTAAACTGTTTTATAGCAACATGTAAACTAATACAATGGTATTAAGAGCTTGTTACATTTTAGGTGTGAAAATTATATTGCTGCTTCAAAAGATATTCTTATCTTTTAAAGATACTACTAAAATATTTAAGGATGATATAATACAATGTCTGAAATTTACATCAAAATAATTTGGCAGTTGGGGGCAATAAGGAATGGGAAGGAGATATATGAAACAAATGTCCCCAAGAGTTGGTAACTGATGCTTTCTGATGGGTATGTGGGGTTTTGTTACACAATTCTTTCTTTGTATATTTTTTAAATTTCCATGATTTTTTTTAAAAAGTAGAGAATTGAAGACAATAATTAAAACAAAGTATAAACAATATTACCATAACAAATGAGCCAAAAAAAAAGGCTCATAACAATTTTTCTTACAGAGGACATTTACTTACCTTAATCCCTGCAAGAACAAGATTCTTTGCTAGAAAGGCAAAAGAAAAAGGAATAGCTCAATATTGGGAATACACACTAGATATGTCTTCACAGAGCTTAGTCACATATCTGACTGCATACTTTTAACTTCTTTTTTTACTACTTAATACAAGTTCCTCGTCTTAAAAAAGTTACAAAATACAGGTTAAAAGTGAAAAAATTAAAATGTGCATAATCACAACACCCAGAGATAATCACTCCTAAAATTTCAACGTATTCTTCCAGATATGTTTTTATGAATACAGTATACGTATGTGTGCTTATAATGAATTAATGGATATAGAGAATGATAATTAATGGCTATTAACATCACAAAAAGAAGCAATGAGTCATTATTGGTTCTTTGTGGAAGAATATAACATCACGAAATAGTCTTGACAAAGATTAAAAACTCAATCTGATCAACATTTTGGATCTAACTTCCTTTATAGGAAATATAAGGGGATGAAGTTAAGTTATTTAAACTATCTTCATTGCTCAAAAGTGTCATACAAAATTAGGAATATAAATATTGCTTACCAATTTCCAAACCAAGACCACCCATCCCACTTAAGAAAACATGGGACTTGGCCATCTTCTGCATTGCTGTGTCTCCAAGAACGTACCTCTGTCGACTACATGGAAAACACAATAAAAAACAAAAAATTATTTCGCTGAAATTATAATATCTCTTAAAGTTGTTTGCAAACTAAAAGCCTAGGAACTCAATCCGGCCCACAGACTTGTTCTGAATGATTTGCACAGTGTTTAAACATTTCTGAATTAAATGCCAAATATATGACATATTTTGAAAAATCAGATAATTTGGCACCACAATCCATATTCCCTCAAGGCAATAGACAGATGGAGGTGAGTAAGAGTTGCCCTGTTTAGGCAGGAGGATTATGTGCTCCAGATTTGCCACAATCAATTCCTTCCTGTTCCTCTCATTTATTACCTCAGTGGCCACTATAAGCATTTGAGTTTGCCATTTCCACCTTAAAACTTTCACTATCAACAGGATTTCTGAGGCAACAACAACAAAAAAAATTTGGTTCTCTTCTTGGAGTTCAGATGTTATATAAAGGACCTTGTTAAGTTATGCATCCTAATAGCCACAAGGTAGTAACAGGATGGGAATTTCAAAAAATATACGTTAGCAATTTAAAAGTCTGATATAGTAATAAAGTCAATTGTAAGTGTTTATCTGAAAGAACAATGAGAAACTTGATGCTATCTTTGGAGATAATATAAATTCCAATGAATTCTTATGAGAAACATTTTAAAGATTAGTTCGATATAAATAAATAATTTCAGAACCCCTTGGGTTATAAGTATTTACTTTCAGAATTAACACATACATGTTTAATGCACATTTGTTTTAAAAATAAATATTTAATTTCCATTATTTCAGCTTTTCATATTCAACATAAAAGCCTGAAAAGGGATTTCTTATCTAGAGAGACAAAACTTTATAAACACAAGCTATCTTTATTTCCTTCCCTGTTTCATACAAAATATAATAAAACCTAAACTTTTCTTTTTAAATTGGTACTCAAGACTTTTGTTTTAGAAAGTAAAAACTATCCATTTACACATCAAATATTTATTGAAAATCTACTATAGTATGTACGAAAGTGTCTTATATTGTCTTACCGCCCTTATGCGTACCCAGAAATAATATATTTAGGTTTTACCTGATTTTAGACTTTGTATAGATGGAATCACTTTGAGTGTCTTTTATCTTGTTTCTTCTGAATGAAATTATTTATGAGATGGACTTATACTGATGTCTGCAACTGGTCATTAATATTCATTTATATTGTATTCTGACCATTCTTATAAACATCTCCTGGTACACACTTAAGAGTTGTTTCTCTGATACAAGCTTGTCCAACCCATGGTCCACAGGCTGCATGCGGCCCAGGACAGCTTTGAATGCGGCCCAATACAAATTCGTAAACTTTCTTAAAACATTATGAGATTTTTTTGCAATTTTTTTTTTTTTTTAGTTCATCAGCCATCATTACTGTTAGTGGATTCTATGTGTGGTCCAAGACAATTATTCTTCTTCCAATGTGGCCCAGGGAAGCAAAAAGATTGGACACTCCTGCTCTAATGTATATCCCCAGAGAGGAAATGCAGGATTTAAGAATATGTATACCTTCAACTTCATTAGACAGTGCCAAACTGTTTTCCAAAATGGACGTACCAGGCCAGTTGTGGTGGCTCACGCCTATAATCCCAGCACTTTGGGAGGCCTAGATGGGCGGATTACTTGAGCTCAGGAGTTCAAGACCAGCCTGGGCAACACAGCAAAACCCCATCTCTATAGAAACTACAAAAATTAGCAGGATGAGGTGGTGGGTGCCTGCAGTTAAGTCCCAGCTACTCGGATGGCTGAGGCAGGAGAATTGCTTGAGCCAGGAGGTGGAGGTTGCAGTGAGCCAAGATCACGCCACTGCACTCCAGCTTGGGCGACGGGAATGAAATCCTGTTTCAAACAAAACAAAACAACCCCCCTGCCCCCAGCCCAAAATCAAAGTGGATGCAGCAAGTTACCCTTCTTTTGGCAGTGTATCAAAGTCTCTGCAATTTCACAACCTGGCTGTGCAGGCTTGGTCTTTAGAAGGGCATGCTTACAGGGCTACACTTGTAAACTTGGCTCTTGAAATATTTCCTACACTAATAAATCTAATTTTCTTTTTTTTCTAGTTACCTGAAATAAAACCCATTAATATTTAGATTTTAGTTTCTCAACTACTAATGTAAAATGTAACGTTAAGAGCATCTCAAGTTTTGATAAGAGCACTTCCTTATTTTCCCATTTTAATTATGATTCTTTTTTTATGTGTTAATCCAAAGTATATTTTGAAATTTCTAATTTTATGGGAAATTTTTAAGTTATCGTTTGTATTAATTTCCCGCTTAAATGCATTGTGAATAGATATCACAATCTGTGTAACTCTTTAATATTTGAGAATTTCTTTGGTCAATTTTACAGTTGCATGTGTTCCTGAAAAGAATATGGATTCTACAGCTGTTAAAGACACAAGGTTCTTTATATATGCATTAGGTTAATTTTAATAATCATGTTGATGAAATCTATACCTGTTTGGGTTTTTTGTCTGCTTGTTTTCTTGATTACTAAAAGCAACATTTCAAAAATCTTCCACTACAACCATAAATTTGTCTACTGTCTTTGTATCTCAGTACCTGAACCGTGCCTGGCATGTAATAATAACTGAGTTTTTACTATGCACCACATGTTGTTTTAAGTGTTTTACTTGTATTAACTCATTTATTCCTCACAAAAATACTATGAGATAATTTCTATTGTTATTCTCATTTTTACAGATAGGAATACATAAGCACCTAGAATTAAGTAAGTAGTGGAGGTTAAGAGTCAATCCAGGCAGTCTAGCCTTAGCATCCATACTCTTAACTATTATGCCACAATGCATACAGATTAAGAAAGCCAAATCATTCCTCAAGGTTTATGAGAGAGAGGAAAAAAACAACCATCAGTTCCCTGACCTAATTCTTTCCTACCCTGATTCCCACTCTCCAAAGATAACTAGTCTCAATTTTTTAGTCATTTCTCTTAATATTTACTCCCGTATTTCTAAATAACACGTGTATACTTTTATTTCTTGATTTTTTGAGTTTTATATATTACCTATTAACTTCCTACTAAGAAAGATAAATGATCTTTCTGAAACAAATCTAGTCAAACCATTTTCTTGCTTAAAAAACCCCAATAGTTTTCTATTTCCTTTACAATAAAGTCTAAATTCTTTAGTCACAAGGCATTCATGAACTAGTCCCTGCTTAGTTCTCTAGTCTCATCTTTTGCCTCAGGATGAATCATACCCAATTTAGATGAGACTGGACTTTTTTGAGTTGATGTTTGAACAAGTTCAGATTTTTTTTACTACTGGGATGTAATAAAAGTATTTTGCATTATGAGGACAAAAATTTGGGGGGCCAGGAGCAAATGCTACACTTTGAATGTGTTTCCCGGAATTTGTGTGTTGGAAACTTAAACCCCGTTAGGTAGGACCTAATGGGAGGTGTTGCCTAGCGGGAGGTGTTTAGGTCATGAGGGCTCTACCCTCGTGAATTGATTAATACCATTATTGTAGGAGTGGGTTCATTATTGTGGGAGTGGGTTATATCTAAAAGTAGGTTCAGCCCCCTATTGCCCTCTCTTACTCTTGCCCTTCTGCCTTCCACCATGGGACGATGCAGTAATAAGCCCCTCACCAGATATGACCCCTTGATCTTACACTTCCTAGCCTCCATAACTGTGAGCCAAATAAATTTCTGTTTAGTCACCAAAGGGAAAGGTACTAATTAAGTGCCTTCTTTGTACCAAGTAATATGTCAGGTACTTTGCAGTTAAATAACACTTAAATGCTGTGAAGTTCATAATGTTAATAGGTAGTAAAGATGGGATTAAAGAGCTGAGAGTATAACTGCAAGTCCAGCATTGTTACATTACAGCTGACTCATACTAAGTGACCATATAACAGTGAATGTAGCAGAAATCCCTATCGATTAAAAATTCACCCTTTTATGAAAGAACAACATCTCCCTATAATTTTTACCCACTAGTCTTAGTTTTATTCCCTTGGGGCCATAGAGAACTTGTCTAAATCCTTCTTTGATGTAATACCCCTCCAAACATTTGAAGATGGCATTCAGGTTCTAGAGTTTTCTTTCTCTAAGCTAAACATCTCCAGTTCTTTAAACAATTCCAAGCATAACATCATTTTGAGTCCCCCTCAACACTAATCACCTTCTTATGGACACACTTCATTATCTTCATCATGCATGCATATATTTATTAACATACCGATTTCAAGCCAGTCACTTGCTTGGGGTTCACTGTGCAGAGATCATAATAACAACAACTTCATATGGCTGCTACGAGGATTACATATTAAACAAAATATGTAAACTACTAGAATCCCTGTGACATGGTACTGGGAGAGACAGATAGACAAAAGATGAGTGGTTGCCTGAAGAAATGAAAGTTGGAGTGAGAAGAAAAGAATTATAAACGGGCATAAATAAAATGTTTGGGTGTAGTAGGGTGCAATGGCTCACACCTGTAATCCCAGCAATTTGGGAGGCTGAAGCGGGAGGATCACTTGAGACCAGGAGTTTGAGACCAGCCTGGGCAATACGGTGAGACACCCATCTCTACATAAAAATGTGAAAATTAGCCAGGTGTGGTGGCACACACCTGCGGTCCTACCTACTCAGGAGGCTGAGGTGGGAGGATTGCTTGAGCCTAACAGTTTGAGGTTACAGAGAGCTATGATCACGCCACTGCCCCCAAGCCTGGGCAACAGCAAGATCCTGTCTCTAAAAAAAAAAAAAAAAAAAAAATCAAAAACAACCTATAGCTTTTACATAAAATCTTTAAGACTATGTTTTTTTTTGTTTTTTTTGGTTTTTTTGAGACAGAGTCTCACTCTGTCGCCCAGGCTGGATTGCAGTGGTGCGATTTTGGCTCCCTGCAACCTCTGCCTCCCGGGTTCAAGTGATTCTCCTGTCTCAGCCTCCTAAGTAGCTGGGATTACAGGTGCGTGCCACCATGCCTGGCTAATTTTTGTATTTTTAGTAGAGAGGGGGTTTCACCATGTTGGTCAGGCTGGTCTCAAACTCCTGACCTTGTTATCCGCCTGCCTCAGCCTCCCAAAGTGCTGGGATTACAGGCGTCAGCCACTGCACCCGACCAATATTATCCTTAAGATATAAAATATTATTATTCCTATTTACACATGAGAAACTGTGTAAAAGAAAGATTAAGCAACTAGCTCCAGTTCATATAAAAGTCAGGATTGGGATATGAACTCTTACATCTGTCTCCAAAGGCCATGTTAATTCCACTGTACCAATGTTTCTCTAACAAGTAGATATTTGCTGAACATCTACTCATTTTACATTTAAAGTATGTAGCTGTATGCACTTAAAAATGAAGGTCTTGAACTTGGAAGGAAAAATCTGAAGAGAGACTCAAATATCACTAACATAAAGAGATACCTAAAATCATGGGAATAAATGATGTGAACTAGAATATGAACTAAGAAAAATCCTCATCATTTAGCTCCCAGTCATAAGTGAGAATATGTGGTATTTGGTTTTCTGTTCCTACATTAGTGTGCTAAGGATAATCGCTTCCAGCTCCATCCACGTCCCTGCAAAGGACATGATCTCATTCTTTTAAATAATCAGTACCACAAACCCCCATGACGCAAGTTTACATATGTAGCAACCCTGCATTTGTACCCCTGAATTTAACAGTTAAGAAAGAAAAAGAAAAATCCTAAAGCTGGAACCTGGCATTTATGATGCAGGAAAAAAGAATTTAAGAAAAATATCTGAGAAAGAAGAGTCATAGTAGTAAAAGCAAATTCAAAAAGACTGGTATTCCGGAAGCTAGAGGAAAGCGTTTCCTCTAGGATTACACTAGAATAAAAGGTTTAGATGCTTAAAGTAGTATTACATCTAAAGACCTAGGAATGTCCTGATTCTGCTTTGATATTAACCCTTTCTTCATATAGTGATCTCTACAAAGGAAATTATATGCAAGGAAGAACAGAATAGATAAAAATACCATGTTATTATCATCTGAATCAGCCTTAATCACATTCAATGGAGGGTTCTTTCATAAAAGCAGCTAGAAAACCAAGCCTGGAGTCCTAAATTGGGACTCATTCATTTCTTCAGATACATCTTGTGATCAGCAGACTCACGCACATCTTCAGAGAAAAAGAAAGAAATGGCCAGAGAATAGGCTCAAGTCTAATTCACCTAACAATAAAGACCAAAAATAGAGAGAACTCAGAATACCATCAGAGGTAGTAAAAAAATAAAACCCCTCTGAGAGAGAGAGAACGCAGAATACTATCAGAGGCAGTCCAAAATAAAACCCCTTTGAGAGAGAGAACTCAGAATACCATCAGAGTCAGTCCAAAATAAAACCCCTCTGAGATTCTAAGAAAAAGTTTAGAATCTGTTGATCAGTAAACTATGAGGTGGCTTAAGATTCAGTAGTAATAAGAAAAATAAAATTTTTCTCCAGAAAGATGCTTTGTTCAACTGGGTACTAAAATTGCTCTAAAATATATTTCCTAGTTAAATATAGATGTACAAATATTAAAAACATCTTAGTTGATATTTAAGATTTGTAGATTTTTTAAAAGGTTTAGTTTTATAGGAAAATCTAATTGTTTAGAAGGAAAATTATAACCTAAGACACAGTTATTTATGTCTGTAAAAAACCTGTGTATCTAGTAAATACTAACTAAATTTCAATAATAGCATCCAGGAAAACAAAAACAATAGTGGATATTTACTAGATTTCAATTACGCAGAGTCCCTGACTTATGATGGTCTAACGTACTGATTTTCCAACTCTACAATGGTGCAGAAGTGACACACCTTCAGTAGAAACCATACTTTGGGTACCCATACAACCATTCTGATTTTTACTTTCAGTACAGTATTCTCAATAAATTGTATGAGATATTCAACACTTTATTATAAAATAGTCTTTGTGTTAGATGATTTTGCCTAACTATAGGCTAATGTAAGTGTTCCAAGAATATCTAAGATACGCTAGGCTAAGATGTAATGTTCAGGTTAGGTGTACTATATGCATTTTCAACTTAACAATATTTTCAACTTATGGGTTTATCAGGACATAACTCCATTTTAAATCAAGAAGCATCTGTATAGTATACAAGTATCTAGGAGGAAATAAACAACATTTGAAGTATCAACCTTACATATCTCAACATATAAGATGCCAGAAAGTTACACTCTTTAATTTTCAGGAAAAATGAATTTACATGTATCTGGGCTGTTATAAAGACACTCATTTGCTCAAAATGCCCCAAATGCCCCAATTCCTGAGAAAAGAGAAATGTTTGTTTCTCTATCTAACTTTTTTGGCTGTCAGAATTTTCCAGATATAAAGGATGGTCTTATTGCAGCAGCTTCATGTCAGAATTCAGAAGTCAGGGAATGTGGTACCTGGCCAGTAATACTGGTTTTTGCCTAAGGATGGAATGTGTAAGTGCCTTCTTAGTATCATCACTTCTTCTATTGTTAGTACCATCTGCACCTTTTTCAGACTTTTTTGTCATATCCTTAGTTTTGGTTCCTGCCCAGCCACTGAACTGCCAACTACTTAGGCAACGTACCTAGTCTTAGGTTCCAGACTACAAGCCAATCTGAACCCACTGTCTTCCCTAATCATTCAATAATCATTTAATGAGTATCTTCTAAGACTCAGACACTGTCACAGTCTACGACTTAGAAAAGCTCATGGTCTGACAGAGTTGACATACATGTGAACAAATACTATGTTATAATGTGCTTATTTAATAGCAATAAAAATAAGATGCTTTAGGGCTAAGCAGAAAGGAGGAGAAGTAACTCAGGCAAGATATCACAGAGCAGACATAGGAGTGAGTTCTTAAAGGATCACTGGAAGGTATTTTTGAGGCACAAAAGAGCATTACAGGAAAAGACAGTTGAGGTAAAAAGGTATAAACTGCAATTACCTATCTTATCTTTGGTAAAAAAGTAGTCTAGTATGGCCAGTGTATTCAGAGGAAAAGGTGGTTGGGGCCTTCAATAAATGGTGCTGGGAAAACTAGATTTCCAAATGCAAAAGAATGAAACTGGACCCTTATACCATACAAAATAATCAAATCAAAATGAATCAAAGACTTAAATGTAAGATCTGCAACTATAAAACTCCCAGAAGAAAATAGGAAAGAGGCCTCATAACACTGGTGTTGGCACAGATTTCCTGGATAACACCAAAGGCACACACAACAAAAGCAAAAATTGACAAGCGGGACTATATGAAACTAAAAACCAGTAAAGGAAACAATCAACAAAATCAAAAGACAACCTACAGAATGAGAGAAAGTATTTATAAACCATGTATGTGATAAGGGGTTAATAATATCCAAATGAATGCCTATAACTCAATACCAAAAAACCCCTGAACTGACCCAATTTTTAAAAATGGACAAAGAGTTTGAATAGATCTTTCTCCAAAAACATGCACATAGCCAACAAGTATATGAAAAGGTGCTCAACATTCACTAATCATCAAAGAAATACAAACCAAAACCACAATGAAAGATCACCTCACACCTGTATGGATGACCATTATAAAACAAAACAAAACAAAACAAAACATAACAAGTATTGGCAACAATGTGGAGAAATTGGAACTTTTGTGCACTGTTGGAAATGTAGAATGGTGCAGCTGCCATGGAAAACAGTATGAAGCTTCCTCAAAAATTAAAAAATAGAATTACCACATAATCCAGCAATTCCATTTTGGGTATTTCTCCAAAAGAATTAGAAACAAGATCTTGAAGAAATATTTGCTACACAGATCTGCTATATGACAATGTACACAGAGTTAAAAATATAGTTGTCCCGTGAACAACATGGGTTTCAAACGCACAGGTCCATTTATATGCAGATTTTTTTCAATAAATATACTGAAAATTTTTTTGGACATTTGTGACAACTTGAAAAAACTCACGGATGAACTTTGTAGCCTAGAAATATCCAAAAATTAAGAAAATGTCATGAATGCATGAAATCTATGTACATATTAGTCTATTTTATCATTTACTACCATAAAATATACACAAATTATAAAAAGTTAAAATTTATCAAAACTTATGCGTACACTTACAGACCATAGATGTTGCCATTTGCAGTTAAGAGGAATGTAAACAGATGTAAAGATGCAGTATTCAGTCATAAGTGCATAAAAGTCACTGTAGTAATCTGCACTACTGTAATAATTTTGTAGCTACTTCCAGTTGCTATTGTGGTGAGCTTAAGTGATGTATCTGGTTAAAGCGCATGTGACTCTATTCATCTTTGCCTGAGCAGTTCCTCTCTCCAGTAAACTGAATATTGCAGGAAAAAGTGATGTCTTGAGATTCTTGCATATTTTTTCATCATGTTTAATGTGCAATACTGTAAACCTTGAGTGACATCATGGGACCCACACAAAGTGCCACCAGTAATGTTGCAAGTGCTCCCAAGAAGCTGAGAAAAGTCATGACATTACAATAAAAAGTTGAATTGCTTGATTATGTACTGTAGACTAAGGTCTGCAGCTATGGTTGCCTGACATTTCAAGATAAAATGAATCCAGTGGAAGGACCATTGTAAAAAAAAAAGAAAAGCCATCATTGTAACTACACCAGCAAGTATGAAAACCTTGCACTTTTTGTGAAAGATTTTTTTATCTTATATTGAAAATGCAGCACTGATATGGGTGCAGGATTGCTGAAAGAAAGTCATAGACTCTAACATGCTTTGAGAAAAAGCGAAGTCATTATAAGACCACTTAAAGCAAAAAGAAGGTAAAGGATATAAAGCTGTAGAATTCTTTTTTTTCCATAGGTTACTGGGGTACACAGGTGGTGTTTGGTTACTTAAGTTCTTTAGTGGTGATTTGTGCGATTTTGGTGCACCCATCACCCAAGCAGTAAAGCTGTAGAATTTAATGCCAGCAAAGGATAGTTTGATAACTTTAGAAAGAGGTTTGTCTTAAAAAAAAAAGTCAGACACAACATGAGAAGCAGCTTCTGCCGATCAAGAGGCAGCAATGAGTTTCCAGACGCCATAAGGAAAATCACTGAAGAGAAAGGATATCTACCTGAATAGGTTTTTAATGTAGAAGAAAGTGCTCTATTTTGAAAAAAATTGCCACAAAGGACATTTATTAGTAAGGAAGAGAAGCAAGCACCAGGATTTAAGGCAGAAATGGATAGTTAACTCTACTGTTTTCTGCAAATGCTTTCAGGTTTATGATCAGGACTGCCCTTACATATAAAGCTGCTAACCCCTGAGCATTGGAGGGAAAAGATAAACACCAGCGGCCAGTCCTCCGGCTACATAACAAGCAGGCCTGGACAAGAACCCTTTTTCTGGATTGGTTCCATTGATGCTTTGATTCTGAGGTCTGGAAGTATCTTGCCAGCAAGAACTTTTAAAGCTCTTTTGCTATTGGACAATACACCTGGCCACCCAGAACCCCGTAAGTTCAACAATGAAGGTGCTGAAGCGGTCTACTTGCTTCAAAACACAACATCTCAAATTCAGCTTCTAGATCAGGGCATCATAAAGGACCTTTAAGGCTCATTACACATGGTACTCTATAGAAAGGATTGTCAATGCTATGGAAGAGAACCCCAAGAAAGAGAACATCATTAAAGTCTGGAAGATTATACCACTGAAGATGCTATCATTGTTACTGACATCAGACAATCTGGCAGAAGGGTTCCGATGATTCAAGATTGCATTGATTTCTTTAATGACATGGACCCTTCTACAACAGGGGCACCAAAAAGAAACTAAAGAAAATGACAGGAGGATCAGTATTGTATAGAAACATTTTTCCAGAAATGAGAAAGCAAAAAAAGTCACATAGTAGTTACATATTTCCATAGTTACACTGTGTGTGCCTGCCTCTCTTTCCCTACCCTTCTGCCTCCACCTCTTTTGATTCTGCCACCCCTAAGACAACAAAACCAACTCCTCCCCTTCCTCCTCCTCAGCCTACTCAACATGAAGACAACAAAGATGAAGACCTTTATGATAATCCAGTTCCATCTAATGAACAATAAATATATTTTCTCTTTCTTACATGATTTTCTTAACATTTTACTTTCTCTAGCTTACTTTATTGTAAGAATACTGTGTATATATATACAGTATATAATACATATGATATTAAAAATGTGTGTTAATTGATTATTTACATTATCAGTAAAATTTCCAGTCAATAGTAAGGCTATTAGCATTTAAGCTTTGGGAGAGTCAAAAGTCATATGTGGATTTTCGACTGCACAAGAGGTAGGGTGGTAGGGGAGTTGGCACTCCTAACTCCTTCATTGTTCAAGTGTCAACTATACTATACTACACACTTAAAAACTTGTTAGTAGGGTAGAGTTCATGTTATGTGTTTTTACTACAATAATAACTTTTTAGAAGGTAAGTTGGAGTTATGTTCAAAATAACTCGGTAAGCTATAGTATTTGGACTTGTACTATGAGACAAAATGGTCGGAACTGTGGCTGTGTGAAAGAGAACGGAGAGAAAAGAGAACTTCTGGAATTTATCTTTATCTTACCCTACCTTCATCAAGCTTACTGATGAAATCTATCTCCCTGAGATGTTAAGAGGCTAAGGATCCTCATTTCATGCCTTGTCCCTAAAATAAATCATTGTCCAAAGTCCTAGGTCTTATACTAGTCCCCATAAGCAACAGATACAGATTTTTAAAAAGAAAAAATACAGCTGGGCACGGTGGCTCACGCCTGTAATCCCAGCACTTTGGGAAGCCAAGGTGGGCAGATCACGAGGTCAAGAGATTGAGATCATCCTGGCCAACATGGTGAAACCCCGTCTCTACTAAAAAAAAATACAAAAATTAGCTGGGTGTGGTGGTGCATGCCTGTAGTCCCAGCTACTCAGGAGGCTGAGGCAGGAGAATTGCTTGAATCCAAGAGGCGGAGGTTGCCATGAGCCGAGATCGCGCCACTGCACTCCAGCCTGGATGACAGAGCAAGACTCCGTCTCAAAAAAAAAAAAAAAAGAAAAAATACAAAACTACCAAATCTTCAGATTCAGTCACTATAAAAAAAAAAAACCCTCAAACATTTAAGTTAATTTTTAAAATCTAAGAAAATAAGAGCTGGTTATTGTGTGAAAATCTCACATTTTGGCATTTTGGTCTTTGTAATATATACATCTTTGTATTTCTTTTTTTTTTTTTTTTTCTTGACATGGAGTTTTGCTCTGTAGCCCAGGCTGGAACACAGTGGTGCCATCTCAGCTCACTGCAAGCTCTGCCTCCCCGGTTCATGCCATTCTCCTGCCTCAGCCTCCCGACTAGCTGGGATTACAGGCGCCCGCCACCGCCACCACACCCGGCTAATTTTTTGTATTTTTAGTAGAGATGGGGTTTCACTGTGTTAGCCAGGATGGTCTCGATCTCCTGACCTCGTGATCCACCCGCCTCGGCCTCCCAAAGTGCTGGGATTACAGGCATGAGCCACTGTGCCTGGCCACATCTTTGTATTTCTACTAAGAAAACCTGTATGTAGTCAGTAACTCTTTTAGTATTCCCTAATAATTCACTCTTTTAGTACCCACATAAATTTCTGGCTTCCTGCCCTCACTATGACAAATTCTTAAGGAAGATATTAAAACTCAAATATGCACATTGGTAAACAACTAGATGTTTGCAATAAGACGTGCATACAAAGTGCTAACAGCTACACCAAAAGATACTCTCCGTCAAACAAAAGAAAATGGCTTACCTCTAATAATAACAGCTAAACTGCTATATTCTATAACTCTCAGTAAAGCAAACTGCAGCCTACTTACGTAGCATTGTAAATGGAAAGTTTAGTCACTGGCCTACTGAAAATTATGTTTATCAGCATTACAGGGTTGGAGGGACATTAAAAAAGTTTCACAAGGATTAAACTAAAAAATGAATAAAATTAGTCAATACTATCTCAAAGAAGTGCCATTTGTTAAACCAAGAAAAACATGACCAAAAGGACATTAAGAATATAATTATAGATTAAGAATCCCAACGTAAGAGTCCCACTCTCCCTTTTTGCTTACTATCTTCAAGCCACACTGACCTGCTTGCTGTTTCGCAAGAAGGCAAGCTTGCTCTCATTTCAGAGATTTTACACTATTTCTTCTGCTTAGAATGTTCTTTCTTAAAAATCTTGAAATAGTTGACTTCTTATCACTTAAGCCTCTGTTAAAATATTGTATTACAAATATCACACACATCATTTCTGATCACCCTATCAATAAAATGGCTACTCTTATCCTTAGGTCACTGCCTAACTCATTAACCTGTCATAGTTTCTTCAAATTACTTACCATTAACTGTTTGTCTGCCACTCCTACCAAAAAATGTATGGTCTTAAAAACTCACTACTGTAATCCAAATACCTAAAACAGTACCAGGCATTTAATAATAATAGATAACCCTGTGCTACACACTGTTTTAAGCGGTTTAAATGTACTAATTCAGTTAACCCTTATACAACAACTTAAGGTGACTTCTAAACCATATTTTATAATCAGGAAATCATCTGTAAAATAATTTTTACATGAGCAAGATTGTTAGTCTTTTATCTCTTTTCCCAAGCATAGAGTACAAAACAGGATTTGGACTCAACATGCCAGATGGTATGTATTAGCTCCTAATAAAGTGCCCATTATTGACTCTGCATCTTTTTCTTTACTTTAAAAAGTATTCAAATTTCATGAAAAAGTATAGTTTAAAAAGTCTCATCAAATTTCATTCAAATCACAACTATTCAATCATACAATACTTTAATTACTAAAAAAGTATTCCAATTTCCTGAAAAAGCATAGTTTTAAAAGTCCCATCAAATTCCATTCAAATTACAACTCTTCAATCACACAGTATTTCTCCACTGTCTATAAATTACAGAACAGGAAATATTTTAATGAGATTACAATGAAGTAATCATATTCTCTAGATGTTATTGTATGACTAAAGTGAAATATTATTCTTCATCAACTCCTGCACTATCAAGAACTTAAATACGTATTATTGTCCAAAAATGAAAGGTTTATTTTGCAAGGGCAGCAAAATCCTTCTTAGTCCTATCACCTAAACCTAAAACAACTGAGATTTAAATATTATCCGAATGTAGATTAAAAAAATCACAGAAACCCTAATTTTAACTTGAGAGGAACTCTTTATATATATGTGTGTATATATACACACATATACATATATACACACATATATATACACACATATATATACACATATACACATATATACACACATATACATATATACACATATATACACACACATATATATACACACATACATATATACATACACACACACATACACACACACACACACATATATAATTCTGCATAGGCCGAATGGTATCTTCAAAGAGACTACTTGATTATTTGAGAACAATTAATGGGGAAAATAAGTTTCAGTTTCTATGAGACTCTTACCTGTATAATGCATCATCGATTTCCACAGATGCTGTTGACATAATGGGCAAATTTTTATTTGTGCTGGAAAAAAAAACATGGTTATTAAATATTCACATTTTATAATGTAATATTTGATTACTTGTGTGATCAGATTCACCAGTTACTAAAGGTTTTCACAAACCAAACATATATTTTATTAACAACCACTTTACTTATATTTTTTAAATGGCCTGAAATTAAATTATCGGATTGCTTGTTCTATTCTGTGTAAATTTTAAGATTACAGAGCTCATCATCTTTTATTCTCAGATCTCAGGTGTTGTTTTATCACTGGTACATAAATACATATATATATATATATTTTGTTGTTGTTGTTGTTTGTTTGTTTGTTTTCTTTTTTGAGATGGGAGTCTCACTCTGTTACCCAGACTGGAGTGCAGAGGCACGATCTTGGCTTACTGCAACGTCCACCTCCTGGTTTCAAACGATTTTCATGCCTCAGCCTCCCAAGTGGCTGGGACTACAAGTGCACACCACCACATCCAATTAATTTTGTAATTTTAGTAGAGATGGGGTTTTACCATGTTGGCCAGGCTGGTCTTGAACTACTGACCTCAAGAGATCCACCCGCCTCAGCGTCCCAAAGTGCTGGGATTACAGGCGTGGGCCACTGTGCCCGCCTGTTTGGTACATATATTCTAATGGATCTGTATTTCAGCAATTCTGTACCATGAACTTTCTCTATATATACACTCTTCCTAGATAAACTCATTCAATCCTATTGATGAATATATATTGATTATATTGAAACTTATTTCTCCACGTGTGATCTTTCCTCTGACCTCCAGATTGTATACAACTGCCAAAACAATAACTATTCTGATGTCTTAACTGGTATCACAAACATAACAAACTCCAAAGAGAATTCAATTACCCCTGCTTAATCTATTCTTCCTGTCTTTCCTAACTCATTTTCCGCTACCATCATTTACTGGGTTGGGCCTGAAATCTAGGGATCTTCTTGCTTAAATCATTCCCCAATTTTCTCCATCTGAGACCTGTTAGCTCTACCTTCATAAGATATCTCAAACCTGATCACTTCTTACTATTTCAATCAGTACAATCTCAAGCCAAACCATCATCACATTTCACCTGGGCTATTTCAAAGACCTCCTAGCTAGTCTCCTTATTTCTAGTATTGCCCTTCCCCTTCATTCTCCATAAAACAGTCTAAATATCTTAAAATGCAGTCAGAAATTATTCCCTGAATTTGGACTACCCTTCAGTGGATTTCCTTTACTCTTAAAACAAAATTCAAACACCTCACTATGCTTGAGAGGGCCAATGTGTCCTGTCTCCCAATTATCTCTCCAATTTCAACTCCCACCAGTCTCCGTTTTCGCTTACTATCTTCAAGCCACACTGACTTGCTTGCTGTTTCGCAAGGCAAGCTTGCTCTCATTTCAGAGTTTTTACCTATTTCTTCTGCTTAGAATGTTCTTTCTTAAAATCTCGGAATAGTTGACTTCTTGTCACTTAAGCCTCTATTAAAATATTGTGTCACAAATACCACACACCTCATTCCTGATCACCCTATCAATAAAATGGCTACTCTTATCCTTAGGTTGCTGCCTAACTCATTAACCTGTCAGTTTCTTCAAATCACTTACCGTTAACTGTCTGCCACTACTACCAAAAAAATGTATGGTCTGTTAAAAACTCACTACTGTATTCCAAATACCTAAAACAGTACCAGGCATTTAATAATAATAGATAACCCTGTGCTACATACTGTTTTAAGTGCTTTAGATGTACTTATTCAGTTAACCCTTACAACAACCTTGTCCAAACAGTGGGCAAGCACTATTGCTATCTCCAACGAACAGATGGAAAAAAGAGGTTGAGGGAGGTTAACTTAAAATTTGCCCAAAGTCACAGAGCAGGCAAATGGCACTGCCAGGATCTGAACCCAGGCAGTCTAGCTCTTGACTACCACACATACTGCCTACTGTTTCTGATATTAGACATAAAGGCAACACTTAAAAAAACCTGTTAAATGGGATGGGCGCAGTGGCTCATGCTCGTAATCCCAGCACTTTGGGAGGCCAAGGCGGGCGGACCACCTGAAGTCAGGAGTTCGAGACCAGCCTGACCAACGTGGTGAAACCCTGTCTCTACTAAAAATACAAAAATTAGCCAGATGTGGTAGCAGGCGCCTGTGTTCCCAGCTACTTGGGAGGCTGAGGTGGGAGAATCGCTTGAACCCGGGAGGAGGAGGCTGCAGTGAGCCAAGATCCCACCACTGTACTCCAGCCTGGGTGACAAGAGCAAGACTCTGTCAAAAAACAAACAAACAAACAAACAAAAAAAAACAAAAAAAACCCTGTTAAATGAATAAATTTTAAAGGAAAAAAACTAATCTAAATATGCAAATCTGACAAAGTATACTTATTATAGTAACATATTATTTATAGCAGTGCTCGTCCCATTTTCACAGCATGGCCTTCAAAAAACGTATCTGTACTAAACACTGGCAAGCAGAGATAATTCCCAGGTACAGGGAACCAGTCTGGAGCATTTGGAGCTGAACCACTGTGAGAGCTGAGATCAATATACTGGCAGAAGTGCAGGCCATTCCTAGTTCTGAGAAGCTCTAGTTGTCAATTAAAAGATTCTAAAAACAATGCGATGGCGTCAAATTCAGGCTTGGAATCCAACTTTCTAGTCCTAGCATTGATAAATAAGCCAAAGAATTTGTAAACAAAGGTAATTAAAATGTTATCATTTATCTCACCAAACACTGGCACATATCAAATGATACCAGCTTCTAGCTAATTAAACGGATAGCTATTAAAAAAACTGATTCCAATTACCAAGGCAAATCAGAAGATAGCTGTGTTCTAAGAGATCACCTACCTAATAAAAAACACACACATACACAATATACCCTGTTTGGGCATTGTAACAAAATATAAAAATTAACAAAATTTGTTTCTTTTCTTTTTTTTGAGACAGGGTCTCTCTCTGTCACCCAGACTGGAGTGCAGTGGCACGATCTCGGCTCACTGCAGCCTCGATCTCTCTAGACTCAAGCGATCCTCTCATCTTAGCCTCCCGAGTAACTGGGACTACAGGCGTGCACCACCTAGGCCCAGCTAATTTTTTTGTATTTTGTAGAGACGCGGTTTCGCCATGTTGCCCAGGCTAGTCTAAGAACTCCTGAGCTCAAGCGACCCGCCTGCTTCGACCTCCCAAAGCGCTGGGATTGCAAGCGTTTGAGCCACTGCGCCCGGCCAAAATTTTTTATTATCTACTTTCCTATCATCTTATCCCTAGTACACTTTCACTTGCTGTTTTCCTTGCATGGCGGGGGGCAATAGGCCTGGTGGGTAAATGAGAATAAAAACGAGAAGAGCTGCAGTCTAACTAGCTCTGCCACTTAATGGCATGACTGGCACTTTTCAGAAAGTTGTGCCTCACTGGAATGTTTCAAAAATATGTAAAAATAATATGATCTATAAGACAATCAAAAACGCTTCAAATAAGGCGCGGGTTATATTACATAATATCCCTCCAGTCTGGCAGTGTTGGCAATGGCAGACAACACCATGAAACTGAAAGCATCCCTTCAGTCTGAAACTGGCGAAAAGGCTACAGGTTTACAAAGTCTCACATAAGCGAAAATAATACATCCATCACTTCTATCTTTGGCATGGTGTATTCTGACAGTGGTGGATAGAATGTAACCACTTGCTTTATTAATTATGAGATGATTGAAAGAGGAACTACTAACCAAGAAATTTGTAAAGGCCTAGCACAAATATGTTCCCCCTAATTTTACAGGGGCGGGAAAGACCTGAAGAACTTCAAAACCAAGTGGGAAATAAGAATGGGTAACTTGTGTATTTTTTTTTCCTGGCTTTTTTTTTTCTTCTTCCGAAGTCAACAAAGGCCTCAGGGTGTCCAGATTGCTACTGATTCATTCTTACCAAGTTCCTTCTGGTAATAGTTTTCAAAAGAGGATCTCAGTGGAGGTGCACAGTGGCGCTCCTAGCTTTCTTTTTACGGAAAGGAGGAAAGGTGCTTGGCACCAGTCGGGGAAGCTCACGCCAAGTGACCGAGACCAGAACTCGCTCTCGACCGGAGCCCCCCAAGTCTGGTGACTTGGAGGAAGGAGGATCCCGAATCCCAGCCAGAACTGAGAAAGCGCTCAAAGGTGCGGAAAGGGGACTTTTCCCTCAGGAAAGCCGGGAACAGCAGAGGCCCTAGCCCACGTCGCCACACCCACTCCGCGCGCGCCCCTCGCCTCCCAGGGCCGGCTCTGCTCGGCCCCGCGGCCTCTCGGGCGCCCCCAGCCCGCCGGAAAGAAAGAAGCAGAAACCCGGAGACTGGGTCCCACCCGCGACCCCTCACCTTCGCCCTTCTCGTCCTCTCACCTGCCAGTCCCCCAGGAAGAACAGGACGCCTCTTCCCGCTGATGGGCGGCCACAGGATCGGATCCTTCCATTGCCGCCTGAGACACCGCCGCCGGCTACTGGAAGGTAGGAAGGGGGCGGGACCGTGGGGGGTCAAGGGGCGGGCGGAGACGTCATCAGAGGGGGCGGGCCTGGGGAAGCTAGGAGCCCGGCAGCGCCTTCCCGTCAACCCTAGGGGCGTCCTGGTTTCCGGTTTGGGTGTGACCGCATGGCGTGCTGTGGTGCAGGTGGCCGAAGGGGGCGTTACTGTTGCGACTGCCATCCGCATCCGGCAGATGTAGATGGAACCAAAGTCCAGAAGTTACGCGTCACCCTTGCTCTACAGCCAAACATGCAGGACTCTAGTAACCCGCGAAATGATGGGATAGCGTTGCAAATCCTTAAAAGAGTCTTACGGTAAGAAGAGGAAACAGCTTTATTTTATAAATAAACTGAAGGCTGCTAATAGCTCCAGATTGTCGGTGAGGGGATACCACTTAAAGATGTTATACATTTAATAAATAATTTTGGGAGTCCACTACATGTGAGGCACTGCCTCAGATTTAATAGAATCATGTGACTTTTAGTGCCATAGATGTCGTTAGATCATCCAGTTTGGTCCCTTAAATTTGTGGGTAAGGGAAAGGAACTTCCGGTCAGTGCAAGTGACTTGGTCAAGGTTATAGAGCTAGTCACTGTTAGATTACCAGAACACATATCTAAGAAGTTCTCATATAATTCTTTTTCATTTACTTCCGTGTCACCTTTCTTAGAAAGCAAAAATGAGTTGGACACAATAACATTAGGATTTGTCTTTCACTAAATAACACAGTATATTTGAATAAACCTCTGCAGGATTTTTTAAATTAGCATATACTTTGACTTTGGGTATTATGTAATTTTCTGTGATGTATCATATTTTTAATTAGAAATTTTTCCTCTCATATGGAGATGAGGGTCCAGGCAAAACTGTATTATCCTTCGTGCCCTCTATTCTCTTCAAAATTGCACATCTTAAAATGCCTGGAAGCTTTATGTTGCTCACCTATGGCATTATCCGTGTTCCTCAATCCGGTTGTGAACCTTTTCCACATTAAAATGTTCTTGATCTGTGTTCTATTCTTTCAAGGCTCTGCTCTAGCACTAAGATAATGCTACAGGACTGAAGATAATGAAAAAGATTGAAGAAAGCAGAAACAGAACAAAAATCAGATTATTTCAAAGTTTCTTTCCTTGTAAAGGTTAAAACAGAGCATACTTCCTTATTATGCCCACTAGGTTAACTAGAATCTCCTGTTTTTAAAAAAAAAAAAACTGGCTCATTTTTTCAAAATCCACTTTAATTACATGGTGCTTAGCACAAGCAACTCCATTCTGGTTTGATCTGATGGGGCCTAGTGTAGAAGGCTAGGCCAAAACAATGGCCTGCCATTACCCACGCTTCTTCATATTTTAACATCCATGAATAGAGGATGCATTTTTAAAAAATAAATACAGAAAACGATGCATCTTAAAATTGAGGGCATGTTAGATTTGATAAAATATGGTGTGAATTATTTCAGGCATGTAACAAGCAACCAGATTTAACAGATTTTAATGTTTTGTCACGTATGTAAAATGGGAAAGAAAACTAGGCGATCACAGCTTTTTGACAGTGAGGCTTTATGTCATAAAAAAGTAGAATGACATATTGAGGAAACTTAAGGGAAAAATATGTAGGCCAAAGATTTTACATTCAGCAAAACTAACTCATATACAAAAGGTACAAACTGTTATCAACAATTGATATATCAATTTGGTGAGACTAGTGTTTTCATGAGCCCCTCCTTAATAATTAATTGGAGAAAGAGTGTCTGACAATCAGAATTATTACAGAAACATTGATCTAAGGATTGACTCGGTTTCTTTACAGCAAATCATAATCTGTTGCATTTATTAGCTTTTGTGTTTCTTGTAGTTTATTCTTTATTACTAATTCTCCTGAGTTCTGTCACCTCATTTCTGAGGTTTTTCTAATTCAGAATCAAGTTCTTCCATATCTTTTATCATTTCTCTAATGTCATTTAGCTAGTTTCAAAATAATAAATTGTTTTGTAGTGCATCTTTCAGGCATGTTTTTATTATCTTTGATGATGATGTTATATTCCTTATTCTCTCTTTTCACATAATAACTTTGCATGGATTTGAACTTGATGCTTTTTTTGTTGCTCTTTTTTTTTTTTTTTTTTTTTTTTGAGACAGAGTCTCGCTCTGTTGCCCAGGTTGGAGTGCAGTGGCGTGATCTTGGCTCACTGCAAGTTCTGCCTCCCGGATTCACGCCATTCTCCTGCCTCAGCCTCCCGAGTAGCTGGGACTACAGGCACCCGCCACGATGCCCGGCTAATTTTTTGTATTTTTAGTAGAGACGGGGTTTCACCGTGTTAGCCAGGATGGTCTCGATCTCCTGACCTCGTGATCCACCCCTTGGCCTCCCAAAGTGCTGGGATTACAGGCGTGAGTTGTTGCTCATTTTTATGTGAAATTGGTGTTCCTGAACTAATATGAGACAGGCTTTTTGCCCAATAAGCCTAAGTTTATCAGGAACAAAACTGTATTTCAAGAAAGTCAGGTATATTAGTCTGTTTTCACACTGCTATAAAGAAATACCCGAGACTGGGTAATTTATAAAGGAAAGAGATTTAGTTGACTCACAGTTCCGCATGGCTGGGGAGTCCTCAGGAAACTTAAATCATAGCAGAAGGTGAAGGAGAAGCAAGACATATCTTACATGGTGGCAGGAGAGAAGTGAGAGCGTGGGAAAAACTGCCACTTTTAAAACCATCAGATCTCATGAGAACTCCCTCATTATCACAAGAATAGCATGGGGGAACAGCCCCCATAATCTAATCACCTCCGACCAGGTCTCTCCATGCACACATGGGAATTACAATTTGAGGTGAGATTTGGGTGGGGACACAGAGCAGACCATATCATCAGGTTTACTGGCTCATTGCAAGGAGGGAGCCCACATTCCAGAAGAACCATGGGGTACCTCACCAACAGAGGAAGAGATAGATTTATTGTAGGAATTTGGGGAAGTATGGAGTTTAGAAGGAATTGAAATGAAGTAGTGCTTTGATAGACTCAAAAGAAAGCAAGGCTGTTTGTAAAGAATTCTACACTACATCTAAACTATTACTAATGGCAAAAACTGCAATTACTTTTGCACCAACGTAATACAAGACGGACCCAGGGTTCTGTTTTTTGAAAATTGCAAAGTTCTGCCTCTCAGAAGTGGAAACTATTTCTCTGTGTCAATGTGACTTTAGATATTCTAGCCAAGAGTGAGATATTTCAATCTTAATAATAGGATTTAAACAGCAGAGTTTTTGACAATCTTTTGATATTGTCGTAAATGCTCTATGATTTTAGAGAAAAGGGCATTGTGTGAGTAAAAAATCAGTTACTCTAAGGGTGTGTGTGTGTGTGTGTGTGTGTGTGTGTGTGTGTGTGTGTGTGTTTGAGACATTTTAAAGCATCTTCCAGAGAGAAATAGTATTTTCTGTTAATTTCACAGCTGGCTTTATTTATGCCTGTTATCCCATAGCTGATGAATGGCAAAGCAGATTTTTACTTTCTTATTCTATGCTTATTTGCTTTCTCACAGGTTTTGGGAAAACTTTTCTAATTTCAGAGAATTCCCTTTTCTGTTGCTTTTGTGTAATGTTCAGCAATATTATGGTTTTATTTCCTTTTTAAATTAATACATACATAATAAGCATATGTTTATGGGGTATTTTGATATTTGCGTACAAGGTATAATGATAAAACCAAGGTAATTGTGATATCCATCACCTCAAACATTGTTTATTTCTTTGTGTTAGGAACATTTCACATCTTTCCTTCTAGATATTTTGAAATATACGATAAATTATTGTTAACTATAGTCACCCTCTAGTGCTATCGAACACTAGAAATTGTTTCCTCTATCTAATTGTATTTTTGTACCCATTACGCAACCTTTTTCATCCTCCTTACCCTCAACCTTCCCAGCCTCTGGTAACCATCATTCTACTCTATACTGCCATGAGATCCACTTTTTTAGCTCTCACTTATGAGTGAGAATATGTGCTATTTGTCTTTCTATGCCTGGCATTTCACTTAACATAATGACCTCCAGTTCCATCTATGTTGCTTCAAACTACATGATTTCATGTTTTTGTATAGATAACACATTTTAAAAATCCATTCATCTGTTGATGGACACTTAGATTGATTCCATATCTTGGCTATTGTGAATAGTACTGTAATAAACATGGGCGTGCAGATACCTTTTAAATTTATTGAATTCCGTTTTTGGATGTATACTCAGGAATGGGATTGTTGGATCATGTGGTAGATCTATTTTTAGATTTTTGAGAAACTTCCATACTGTTTTTCATAGTTTCTGTACTAATTTACGTTCCCACCAGCAATGCACTAGTGTTCTCCTTTTGCCACATCCTCACCAGCATCTGTTATTTTCTGCCTTTTTGGTAATAGTAATCTTAACTGAGGTGAGATGATGTCTTATTATGGTTTTGATTTGCATTTCCCTGGTGACTGGTGATGTTGAGCATTTTTTCATATGTCTGTTGGCCATTTATATGTCTTCTTTTGATAAATGCCTATTTAGATCATTTGCCCATTTTAAAATTGGATTATTTGGGGGTTTTTGCTATGGAGTTGTTTGAGTTCCTTATATATTCTGATTATCAATCTCTTGTATGAGTAGTTTTCAAATATTTTCTTCCATTCACTGAGTTGTCTGTTCTCTGTATTGATTGTTTACTTTGCTATACGGAAGGATTTTAGCTTGATGTAATTCCGTTTGTCTATTTTTGCTTTGGTTGCCTGTACCTTTGAGGTCTTACCCCAAAAATTTTTGCTCAGACCAGTGTCCTAAAGTATGTCCTCAATGTTTTCTTCTAGGAGTGTCATAGGTTCAGGTCTTACATGTAAGGCTTTAATGCATTTTGATTTGATTTTTGCCTATGATGAGATATAGCCATCTAATTTCATTTTTCTGCATATGGATATTCAGTTTTTCCCAGCACCATTTATTGAAAAGACTGTCCTTTCCCCAATGAATGTCTTTAACACCTTTGTTGAAAATAAGTTGAACTTTACTGAATTTGTTTATCAGCTTCAAGAGTACTTTGATGAAGCTTTTAGGACTTTTTAAAAAGTGTAATATGTTGTCTGCAAACAGGTACAATTTCACTTTCTCCTTTACAGTTTGAATGCCTTTTGTTTCTCTGTTCTCTACATGTTCTCTCTTCTGTTTCATTGCTCTATGTGTATGTTTTTATACCAATACCATAATCCTTTGTGGTATATTTTGAAGTCTACTGTGATGCCTCCAGCTTTGTTCTTTTTGCTCAGGATTGCTATGGCTATTCATGGTCTTTTGTGGTTCCATATGAACGCTAGGAGTTTTTTTTCTATTTCTGTGAAGAATGTCATTGGAATTTTGATAGTAATTGCATTGAATCTGTGGATGACTTTTGGCATTGTGGTCATTTAAAAAATATCAGTTCTTCCAGTCTGTCAGCATGTGATACCTTTTCATTTTTTGTGTGTGACCTCTTCAATTTCCTTAATCAGTGTTTCATAATTTTCCTTATAAGAATTTTTCATCTCCTTGGTTACATTTATTTCTAGGGTGTATTACTCCATTTTCACACTGCTGATAAAGACGTACCTGAGACTGGGCAATTTACAAAAGAAAGGTTTATTGGACTTACCGTTCCACATGGCTGGGGAGGCCTCACAATCATGGTGGAAGGTGAAAGGCACATCTTACATGGTAGCAGACAAGAGAAGAGAACTTGTGCAGGGAAACTCCCCTTTTAAAAACCATCAGATCTCATGAGACTCATTCACTATCACTGGACAGTACAGGAAAGACCTGCTCCCATAATTCAATCACCTACCACTGGCTTGCTCCCATGACAAGTGGGAATTGTGGGAGTTACAATTCAAGATGAGATTTGGGTGAGGACACAGCCAAACCATATCATAGGGTTTCTTTTTTTGTAACTATTGTAAATAAGATTGCTTTCTTGATTTCTGTTTTCACTAGTTTCTTGTAGATATATAAAAACGCTACTCATTTTTGTATGTTAATTTTGTATCCTGCACTTTACTGAGTTTTTTAAAATCAATTCTAAGAGTATTTTGATAAATCTTTAAAAGCTTTCTTTATATAAGATTATGTTGTCTGCAAACAGGGACAATTTGACTTTCTTCTTTACAATTTGAATGCCTTTTATTCTTTCTCTTGCCTAATTGCTCTGGTTAGAACTTCCAGTACTACACTGAATAAGAGTGGTGAAAATGAATATCCATGTCTTATTTTAGTTCTTAGAGGAAAAGCTTTCAGCTTTTCCCCATTTAGCATAATCTTAGCCTTAGGTTTATCATATATGGCCTTTATTGTGTTATGTTCTTTTAAACCTAGTCTATACCTAGAAGATTTTTATTATGAAGGGTGTTGCATTTTATTAATACTTTTCCAACAACTATTGAAATGATTAAGTCATGTTTTTTTTTATTTTTTGGGGGGGTGGGGTAGGTTGGGATGGAGTCTCGCTCTGTTGCCCAGGCTGGAGTGCAATGGCGTGATCTCGGCTCACTGCAAGCTCCTCCTCCCGGGTTCCAGCAATTCTCCTGCCTCAGCCTCCCAAGTAGCTGGGACTACAGGCATGTGTCACCATGCCTGGCTAATTTTTGTACTTTTAGTAGAGATGGGGTTTCACCATGTTGGCCAGGCTGGTCTCAAACTTCTGACCTCAGGTGATCTGCCTGCCTTGGCCTCCCAAAGTGCTGGGATTACAGGCATGAGCCACTGCACCCAATTGATTAAGTGGTTTTTGTCCTTCGTTTTGTTGATGTGATGTATCATGTTTATTGATTTTCATATGTTAATCCATCCTTGCATCCCTAGGGTAAATTCCACTTGATCATGGTGAATAATCTTTTTAATGTGCTGCTGGATTCAGTTTGCTGGTATTTTGTTGAGGATTTTTGCATCTATGTTCATCATAGGTTTTGTCCTATAGTTTTGTTTTTTTGTTGTGTCCTTGTCTGGTTTTGGTATTAGGGTATGCTGGTCTCAGAATAAGTTGAAAGAATTCTCTCCTCTTTAATTTGAAGAGTTTGAGAAGAATTGATATTAGTTCCTTAAATGTTTGATAGTATTCAACAGTGAAGCCACCAGGTCCTAGGCTTTTCTTTGATGGGACACTTTTTGTTACTAATTCAATTTAATTACTTGTAGTTGGTCTGTTTGGGTTTCCTATTTGTTCTTGGTTCAAACTTGGTAGGTGTAAATGTCCAGGAATTTATCCATTTTCATTAGGCTTGCCAATTTATTGGCATATAGTTATTCATAATAGTCTCTAATGATCCTTTGTAGTTCTGTGGTATCAGTGGTAATGTCTCCTTTTTCATTTCTGATTTTTAAAATTTGGGTCTTTTTTTTTTTCTTGGTTAGCCTACCTAATTGTTTTTTAATCTCAATTTGCTTTATTTCTGCTCTGGTTTTATTATTTATTTTCTTCTACTAGTTTTGAGGTTGTTTTGTTCTTGCTTTTTTAGTTCCTTGAAATGCATTATTAGGTTTATTTGAAGTCTTTCTATTTTTTTGATGCAGGTGTTTATTGCTATAAATAGCAATATATTGCTTTTTTTCAATATTCTTTTGCTGTATTCCATTGGTTTTGGTATCATATGTTTTTATTTTCATTTGATTCAAGAAATTTTTAGATTTCCTTTCTAATATCTACATTGATCCATTGATCATTCAGGAGTATGTTGTTTAACTTCCATGCATTTGTATAGTTTTGAAAGATTTTCTTGTTATTGATTTATAGTTTTCATTGTGGACAGAAAAGATACTTGATATGATTTCAATTTTTTTATATTTTTTGAGACTTGTTTTGTGGCCTAACATGTGGTCTATTCTGGAAAATTTTCCATGTGCTGATGAAAAGAATGTGCATTCTCTGACTGTTGGATGAAATGTGCTATAAATGTCTATTAGGTCCATTTGATCTGAAGTGCAGTTTAAATTAAATGTTTCTTTGTTAATTTTTGTGTAGATGATCTGTCAAATGCTAAGAGCAAGGTGTTGATATCCCCAATTTTTATTGTATTGGAGTCTATCTCTTCCTTTATATGTAATAATATTTGCTTTAAATATCAGGGTGCTCCAATGTTGGATGCATATATATTTACAATTGTTATGTCTTCTTTCTAAATTGATCCCTTTATCATTATATAATAACCTTGTCTCTTTTTGTTGCTTTTGACTTAAAGACTGCTTTATTATATAAAAGTATAGCTATTCCTGGTCACATTTGGTTTCCATTTGCATGTGGTTTAGTCAATTTTCTTACTGCTATGAAGAAATACCCAAGATTGGGTAATTTATAAAGAAATAGAGGTTTAATGGACTCACAGTTCCACATGGTTGGGGAGGCCTCACAATCATGGCAGAAGTTGAAGGAGGAGCAAGGGCATATCTTACATGGCAGCAGGTAGGAGCACATATGCAGGGGAACTGCCCTTTATATAACCATCAGATTTCATGAGATGTATTCACTATCATGAGAACAGCATGGGAAAAATCCATCCAATGATTCAGTTATCTCCCACCAGGTCCCTCCCGTGATACATGGGGATTATGGAAGCTACAATTCAAGATGAGATTGGGGTGGGGACATAACCAAACCATATCATTCCAACTCTGGCCCCTCCCAAACTTCATGTCCTCACATTCCAAAACCAATCAGGCCTTCCCAGCAGTTCCCCCAAAGTCTTAACTTATTTCAGCATTAACTCAAAAGTCCACAGTCCAAAGTCTCATCTGAGACAAGGTAAGTCCCTTCTGCCTATGAGCCTGTAAAGTCGAAAGCCAGTTAGTTACTTCCTAGATACAATGGAGGTACAGGCATTGGGTAAATACGCCCATTTCAAATGGAAGATATTGGCCAAAATGACAGGGCTACAGGCCTCATGCAAGTCCGAAATCCAGCGGGGCCATATGGGTCTGCAGCAACCTCAATTCTTGCCTCTTCAGAAAAAAGAATTTGACTGAGGGGCATAAGGCAGAAAAAGAGACCAAGGTAAGTTTCAGAGCAGGAATAAAAGTTTATTAAAAAGCTTTAGAGCAGGAAAGAAAGGAAAGTATGCTTGGAAGAGACCCAAGTGGGCACTGAGAAGGTCAAATGCAGTGTTTAACCTTGATTCTAGGACCTTATAGGCTGGCCCTCCTTCCCATGTCTTGCACCCCTTTCCCATAATTCTTCCCTTAAGGTGAAATGCCTGGATGTGCAGTGCCCTCGTTACACTTGGGAGGTGAGCACAAGCTGTGTGTTTAGAAAGTTGTTTGTATGCCCATTTGAGGCTTTCCTCCCTTTTCTGATGTTGTGCCCCCGGAAGCTCATGTTCTACCATTTTGTCTCTTAATGCTCATGCCCGGGAAGTTGCTTCTCACTGGCATCTGCATTCAGTGACCACTTTAGTGCAATAGGTTTGGACCATCAGGAAATGGCCTCTCCCTGGTGTCGGATGCCAATGTTTTATAGTTACAGAACATTTTAAAATGTATTATTTTTACTCCATACTCCTGAATTATTGAGTATTAGCACAGAAAGGATGCTTGACCATCATCTAAATGTTCAACTCCTTTGTTTCACAGAGGATGACCCAAAGACATTAAATGGCTTGAATAAATTCACATAATTGTAGATGCAGAGTCAAGACTAGAACCTAGTTTTCTTCCTAATCTAGTGTTTTTCTAGTATATTATGCCAGACATATTATGTTCAAAAACTGGAACATCTGTTTTGTGGTTATCAAAAAGATTAGGAAATACTGAGTCCTGAGGTCAGGCCTTCATGAACACAGTTGGAGAGCAGCTGACCTTTCGCATTTGAAGACTGGCTTCTTTGCCCAAAGGTATTGTAGTAACATTTGAACGAGTTGGAGGCAACTAATTAGAACCCAGAGGGAATTCCATCGTAAAGAAAATAACCCTTTCAATAAATGTGAATAATTATCTACTTAAATTATCTATAAATTAGAATATGTGTGCCATACACAATGTTTATATACCCACCAAATTCATATGTTCAAACCTAATTCCCAGTGTCATGTGAGGCCTCTGGGACATGAGAGCTTAGAGAACTCCCTTGCCTTTTTAGCCATGGGCAGGTGAGAAGACAGCTGTGTATAAATTAGGATGTGCACCCTCATTAGACACCGAATCTGCCAGTGCCTTAACCTTTAACTTCCCAAACTCCAAAACTGTGAGAAATAAGTTTCTGTCATTTATAAGCCACCCAATCTATGGTAGTTTTTTTTTTTTTAATAAAATAGCTCTTTTTTTATTCACTTTGATTTGGATCATTGGAAATATTCAACAATAAATAAAACAGAGCAGGGGATGAGGAAAACAGGATATTGCTAACATCATTCAAATGCATCCCAACCAGTGCTCAGCTTCACAACAACACGGAGAGAGGTGAGGGAGAATAGAGAGCAAATTTTAAAACACCAACAGCCAAACACACAAGACTGCACAGAAGAAAAAGTGCTCAAGAAACTTTGGTTTTGAAGGGAATTCAGTGAAGGGAAACGACTGTGTAGGAGGAAGGGAATAAACCCATAATCACCCTAAGAGGCAGGGGCTTGGAGGGGGAGGCCCTGACGCAGGCTATGGTTAAATCTGACATCCCGGAGCTCAGAACGTGCAACCGATGGCAGTTTTGTACTAGGAAGAAGCTGAGTGATGAGGCTGGGTGATGGTATCACCTGATAGGCTGGGAGGGAGAACAGGAGGTGCAAAGGCGGCTCACTGTCAGTAGGAAATTCAGTGCTCTTTTGATAAGAAAAAAAATCGGTAATGTCCTAATCCTGACAAGCTGAGATGCTGCTTTGCCTGTCTCTGCCTTTTCTTCTAAGTCTTCCTCCTTTTCTTTGCACAGGTGTCAGGTAGCACCCCAGGGGTGCAGGAGCTGGTGTTTTCATGGCAAACAAGAAGAGGGAGGTTGACTCTATATCAAAACTGGCTAGCCCGGTCCATGGGGCAGGATGATCCTGGTGGCATGCAGTCACATTTGCTGCAAACCAGATGTTCATGATGGATATAATGATACCCCCAGGGCTTTTCATAGGGGCGAGGACAGGTGCTGGTTCCTGATGACACATGCCTGGCATCCAGTGATCTTTAGCTGGACGGTGGCCCCTCAGGGCGTGGGCTTCCCTGCATAAAGTAGTTTTGATCCTAACCAGGTGAGGGAGAGTGAGTTCTTTTGGTTTCTCTGTTATTTGTTTTCAGATTACCTCAAAGCAAACATCCCTGTTCTAAATGTTCTCTGTGGTTTTATTCCACCTTTGCCAAGAAGCCAGAGTCACATCCAGGTGGGACTGGCCTCTAGCATGGCTTTCTGGCCACATCAGAGAATGGGATTCCATCAAAACCTCTCAACAAGCCCTTTCCCTAAAGAATCACCCAGATCTTAACTGCCCTCTCCACCTTCTTGACTTTTTTTTTCTATTTTACATTCTATTTTCTCATATCTGGCTTTTCTCTCTAAGCCTAGCCAAATGCTTTGCTGAATGATGCTAGGACTAGCCAGAGTTTTAAAAGGCATTCATCCATTTATGAACTTTCTTCCAGCCCAGGATCCCTGCAGAGCACCGGAGGTTATAAATCTGCCCTCCTTTCTCCCCTAAAAGGTGACTGAGGGGAGGGGAGGGGCATGTAGCTCCAGCTATAGCAAATCAGTACCCTGACTCACTGGGGAGACCCAGGGGGCTGGGATGTTGCTGACACCTCATGGGCCACCTTGTCAGCCTATCTTTGTGGCTTCAGGTTCAGCTCTGGGTGCTGCAGGCAGGGACCCGTCTACTCCCTGCCTGAGCCCAGGGCCGGTCTCCAAGGAGCTCTCTGCCTGCAGAGTAGAAAGAGCCCTAGGCTGGGATTCAGGGGCCTGAGGGAGCCCCTGCCACTGCCTGCCCAACAAGAGTGCTCCTCATTCTCCTGCTGACAGCATGCATGGTGCCCTTTGGCTAACACTCTTGTCTAATTCCCAGCCACCTTCACCCCAGGGTTCCATTTGGTTTACGCCAAACTGGTGCATTTAGTTCTGGCCACAACAGTTGGCTTTTATTCTGTTAAGTGCCCATTGCTAAGCCAATGAGACATAAGAGATGTCTGCTGGGCTTCTTTTATGTCTCATAAGAGAAATGCCATCTCCTGCACTGGAGGGTGTGAGAAGGCAGAGACAAGAGCTTGCCTAGGGCCATGCAGGCAGCCTGCGGACACAGCTCAGTGCTGAGAGAGCAGAGGAGAGTCGGACACCTCCATTCTGGTTACACTTTTTCCAGATGCTGCATGGAGACTCGCTGGGAAAGCCCGCCTCCAGACAATTTAAACATGGTGCCAGGAACACCCCGTTGTTGCTGAAACTCTGACTTGTGCTATCTGTCCCAGCCAGTTCCTGATTGCCAGTCACTTCCCTCCTTCGTACTCCACCAGGAAAAGGCCACGCCTCCCCATGCAGCAGTGGCCTTTTAGGAAACGTGCTTAACAGGATAGGTGGTTTTTCTGATTAAACATCAGTAACTAGAGTCAACAATCACTGTCCTCCCATGCCTGGCACTCTCCACTCCTCACCCAACTGCAATGTGGCCTTGCTTTTCTTATCAGTAAAATGGGAGAGCTGGATTTGGGGGCTGGAAGATATCTCACAGCTTGACCATCCTAGTGGAACGGAGGGAGACCAGACAGAGAGCAGACGACCGACCCAGGCAGCATCCGGCTCAGACACAGACATATCTTCATTTCGAGGGACCTATTCTTACTCAAAAAAAACCCAGAGAAGTCGATTGCTCAGCCTGAGCCAGTCATCCCTAAATGGAGTCAGCTTTTAGAAGAAGAGGAAGAGTTCAGGAGACAGCATCGCTCTTTGTATCAGTGTTTGACTAGCCAATCAACAAACGTTTGCTGAATTCTTCACGTCATACATGTCTGTGAGCTCTGCCCTTTGAGGATGTCTGTTGTGAATGATGACTCATTGATTACCAGCCTTTATCAGAAAAAAAAAAAAAAGTCTTAAAAGTTTTGGAGGATTTTAAAGCTGAAACAGGTTTTTTGTTTGTTTGTTTAACACTTTCCACATTCTGAACCCTTGAGAATCTAATAAAAGCTATGGAACCTCTCTCCAGAAAAATGCTCATATGCAGAGATTCAGAGAAAAAACCAAACTTAGCATGCAACTTCCAGGGACTCTTGTGAATGGCCTGAAGCGACCTTTACCCATGACTGGTGTCCCCAAGCTCCTCCCTCCCAGTGTGCAGAGGGGGTTTCCCTGAGCCTGGGAGCACAGGCCCCATGCCTCCTTCACACTCCACCAGGAAAAGGTCACACCTCCTCAAGGCAGCAGTAGCCTTTTAAGAGATTATTATTTTTTTTTAAAGAAAAGTGGTTTTTCTGCTTAAACATTAGTAACTGGAGCCAACAATCACTGTCCCCACCATGCCTGTCACTCTTCACTCCCCACCCAGCAGCAATAAGGTTTCATAGAGTTTTGGAGACTCCTAGCCTGAGAATGAATTCCAGTCCACAGTGAGGATTCCAGTCCACAGTGAGGAAGAAGGAAGGTTGGGTTGGAACGGGAGGATGCTGTGGACATTCCACAAACTATCCAAGCCCTAGATACCCCCAATATCCCAAGTCCAAGGACTCCTACAAACCTTCCTTAAGCCTCCCTATTTCCCAGCTGCTGGGTGAGGCAAGCTTCATTAAAACACCAGGACCACCAACAGAGCCACAGTGCAAACAATGTCAATTGAATTTTTAAAAAATCAATCAATAATCAGGAAGCCTAACGAGGAAAAGAGAGTAGTTGGGGAGCGAGAAGATGAGGTATGTGCCAGTCGCCATTCCTGGGATGTCCCTGGCCCAGCCCCCCAGTGACAGCCCCAAGGTGGCCAGCAGGGACTTGACCCTGAGCTCAGGCCCTTGGGGAAAATGCTGCCGGAAGCCTCCTGTGTGGCCTTGTAGGTTAAGGGCACCATATTGAGTAGTCTTGAGAATGAGAATGTATGGTCCCATTCTGACGCACTGCTAGGGGGCGCTGAATATCCTCAGAGCTTTGTTCTAATTCAGGTGCCAGCTCAGGAAACCAGAAAAGATGTTTCCAGCTACGGAGCAAGTGGGGCCACTGGTGGGGGTCCCTTTTCCCAAGTAGGGGCTTTTGCCTTATTTCAGCCAATACATGCTTTTCTTCCCCAAATACAAAGGCATATGGAAGTGGTCAGATCTGCTCTTGCCACGATTAGAGCCATGAGACTGATTATCCAAAGGAATAGCTGCTTGGGAAGAGGCATCTTCAGGAGTTAGAAACATGGTGCCAAGTTTTTTGTTTTTTTTTCCTTTTTTCTTTCTTTCTTTCTTTTAGAGACAGGGTCTCACTCTGGGCTGGAGTGCATTGGTGAGATCACAGCTCACTGCAGCCTTGAACTCTGGGTACAAGAGATCCTCCCACCTCAGCCTCCCTAGTAGCTGGGGCTACAAGTGTGTGCCACCATGCCTGGCTCATTTTTTAAAAATATTTTATTTTTGTAGAGACAGGAGTCTCACTATGTTGTCCAGGCTGGTATTGAACTCCTGGGCTCAAGGGATCCTCCTGCCTTGGCCTCCCAAATTGTTGGGATTACAGGTGTGAGCCACGGCACCTGGCCTCAAGTTTTTGTGAAAATCTTTGGGGTAGAAGCCTCTGGTGGCACTTAAATGAGCTTTGGGAAGAAGGGGATGACAGGGTTATCACGCCAAGGGAGAGGCCGGCTTCATGCAAAGAAGGGCAGCATCTCGCCCCCAGCGCGGACACTGCCCAGCGTTTCTCTGTGCTGGAGGTAATCACCACCCAAGTCTCTCTGCCAGTCTTCCTTGGGAAACCATGCTGTCTCTCAGAATATGGGCGTCTTCCACATTTGTTCCCCAATCCCACCCCAGGAGCCAAAATGATTTTAATGTGTGGAGGTTGAACCTTTTCCAGCGTCTCCCCAGCCCTGGGGCAGCAGTTGGGGGACGTTGTCCCCACCCAAGACAGGTTTTGAGACATGCTCCGCCATGCTGGGTAGTGACCTTGCTGAGTAGATGCTGCCAACGGCTGGGTGCAAGAGGCTGCAAGTGGCACTCGGGCACACACCTGAGGCTGACCCTCCAAGCTCCCGGATGGACTGGCTCTGGCAAGATGCTGGGGCTGGAAACGCAGAGGCATGATGGTGCATCCATCCTCAACCCTTCACTGTGTCATCTCCCCTTGAAGATCCGGATTTTATTGATGAAGCCAAGGTGGCCGTCAGGTTAGACTCAAAGCCTGCATCGTGCACCCCCGTCTTGTGAAAAGACCCCGCGGACAGGTTTTTCTCTCAGTAGTGGTGTCAGTTCCCTTTGCTGTCTGCTCAGAAGCTATACAAGTCTACCTAATCGCAGACATGCATTGAGAAGATGACCGAGACGATGCTGGTGAGTGGGTACCGCCTGTGGCTCTGCAGCCAGTTGTCGAAGACATACTTGATGAAGGCTGGGTGGTAGATCAGGATCTTATCCTGTTTCACTCTGATCTTCACAAGGACCGGGGTGTAGGTGTGGGAAATGGCAGCCGTGGTGGTGGTGCTCACCACCCACTCCAAGTTCATGGTCTTTAAGGGCACCAGGACCATGCTGACATTGTCCCCCAGCTCCCGGAAGCTCTCAGGGTACACCAGATGGTGGGCGGTTTTGCTCCCAGCATCAGCTTTAAACCCTGCCGTGGGTGCCTTGTTCATCCTGAGCATAAAATTGTGACTGTTTATCTCAGGCCTATACGACAATTGCCTCAGGTTGCCCGAGTTGCCCATGACAGCACAGTGCCAGCAGCCCACCGACCTCTTCTCCAGCATTGGGTCCACATTCCCAGGTACTGCTCTGAATTCCTTGATGGTATTTTTCAAGATATTGGGCTTCTTCTCCTGCTGGAGCCTCAGCCACCATTGGTAGGTGTTGTCCTCCAAGAGCGCATTCTGGGCAGTCAGCAGCAGCTGCACGATCTAGTTGAACCTCTTGTCGAACCAGGCTGAGAGCCCACGCTGCCTGATGCAGTGGGGGCAAGTGCAGGGCCTGTGCTTGATCAGTCTCTTCAGGTTCTCCAAGAGCTCCAGGACCATCTTCTTGGGGAACCAGGTGGTGGCCACCATGGCGTGGGAGTAGTTCAGGAAGGAGGTGAGGAAGATGAAGAGCATGAGGAAGGTGAGCACTTTCAGGGTCCTCTTCCGCAGGGTCACCATCTTCACTGTCCTGATGGCGACCTCCCTGCAATGGTTGGCAGGAACTCCCTCCTTTTCAGAAAATAAAGTAGCCTATTCTTCTGCAATCCTTAAAGAGCTGATGATGTCTCTTGATAAAGCTTTAACCAGTGATTTCCATTCCCATCCGAAGAAGCTAAGAGGTAATTAACCTCTGTGACAGTCCAGGCTCTCTCAGGAGTGAGGACCTTGAAGGAAGGGTCTTGGTATAGCAGGGAGGGAAGCTGTCTCTGCTGCCCTCCTCCGAGTGTGGTTTCTGATGATCCTTAATTAGGGCTTTGTCTTTCCCATGCTGTCACCAGAGACATGGTGGGTTATATGACAAGCTTGATGAAGGCCACAGAAGGTTGTCTGTCATTGGCTGTGTGACTTTAGTGGAGTCTCTTAACCTCTCTGAGCCTCAGTTTCTTCATCTCCATAGGCTGAGTGACTGTCCATCTCAGGTCCCCAAATGGAATTGTCCTGGCCCAAGCTCAAAGCATTTGCTCACTGCAGCTCTTGCAGATGTTAATTTCCTCTCATTGACATTTCCAGTTAGAGAAGGTGAAATCTGAAAATGGTACCAGCATGGCTGGAGACACGCTGGAGTTTCTGGGATTTGGGCATAAGGGAGTTTGGAGTAGATAAAAGGGTGAGTGTCCCGGATACTTGCCCCCTTCCCAGCTCACATCGCTTCTTCCTTCTCTCTCCACTCCTCTTCTTCCTCCTCCTCCTCCCTCCAGTTTAGGGGTCTTTGTCTTTGCAAAGCGTTGAAACTGTCTGGCACAGTGGGCTCCACTGGCAGAGACTGGAGCTGGGGAAGTAGGGAGGCAGGGTGAGGGTGGGAGAGGGCTCAGGAATACCTTCTCCTGGTTGTAGTGGGAGTGAAAGGTGGGGTGACTGGGGAGGGGCCGCCTTCCCTGGCCAGGGGCTGGGAGCAGGGTGTAGTTTGTTATAGCAGCCTAAATAGACTAAGACCATGTGCATATCACATTTTCTAGGAATATTTTTGAAAACTTGCATGTAGAACAGTAAGAGAAATTATCATAGACTAACAATTGAAATATAATTCTCCAAGACTTTAAAAAAATAAATATTTTAAATTAAATCTTTAAACAATAAAGCATAATTATTAATATTTGATTGTTGGAAAGTATACACAACATTTTCCCCTTTGTATTAACATAAATATTAGCTTATGATAACAATACTCACTTAAAGTCCTTTAGGCACTTGGGTATAGAAAATAAAATATAATTTTACTTTACTGCTACTTATAAGAGAGTAAGCAAAATTAGATCTGGTTACTCTATTTTCAACACTGTTAGCATTACTGACCTAAGAAAAAAAATACTCTTAATGTATATGTCTAGATAACTTTTTAAGTTCCATGATAGTTAAAATGGGAAAAACTTTATTGATTGTTAAGATTCAAACTCCTTTTAGTCTGTTCACTGAGATACTAAATTTCAGGAGACAGAAACCAAAGAAAGATGAAATTTCTTTTTAGGAGGCTTAAAGGACACAAATTCTGGTCCAGGTAAGAATGAGTGTTTGGTGTCTGTTCCCACCCCTAGCCATCACACTGAATGCTCCCAGCCCAGAATGCTGGTCACTGTGTGGCCAGCAAGGCCTGCATGTGCTACAGATGCTGCTCCCAGCCAATGCAGAGTGCTGCTTGTAGATGACAGCATCAGTCTCCCTCATCAGATCTGAGGATAGGATGCTGCCATCTTAAAGGACCTCTAAAATTGCTTCCTGGATGGCGCTCTCTGAATCATCAAGATGAACAAGGGGTTCCTTATACAGATATTGAATGTTGTTTTGATGATAAGACTATCTATCAGTGCTTTTGATGCATTTCAGCCAGGTGATTAAGGTGGATGCAGCTGCTATTATTATGTTGTTGAAAATGTCATCTAGATGTTTTTAGAGTTCAGGGTAAATCTCGATGAATTTATCTGCATTAATCACGTCACCAGAGGTTTTAAAAAATATATTAATAATTTTGCATGGAATTAACTAAGTCAGTTGAGAATATTCTTCCAGGGTGGTCAGAATTTGAGGTATCAGTATTCCCTACTACACTTCCTGTATCTGTTTGACCAACAGGACCTCGCAGCTAGGGAGCACCCAGAGGCAGGACACAATGGCTGTCCGCCCCACATGCCTTTGCAGATGTCCTTTATCACTGTCTCAAGGTAGCTGTGAAACTGCCTTTGGGAGGTGATGGTGTCCTTTGGCCTCAGCAGCACTTTGGACAGGATGGAAGAAAGTTTTAGACACATCTGCAGGTCTCTGGCTGGCTGGAGATAGGCGTTGGGTGTGGGGACCAAGTGTTGTGGCACTTCTTTTACAACAGAGCCTGAGTGACAAGTACGTTGAGCTGCATAAGTTCTGCAGAATAGATGGTCCAGTCGTTGTGTGATGTGGTTGACCACATCTGTGTATTTCCCACAGAAATCCTGGCTGACATTGACTTCTCCACTGCAACCATCGAGTTCATTGTCTCCTAAACCTTGCCATGGAGGCCTGTGGCACCTGAGCCAGCCATTATCATCACCAGCACTTCCATGAGCTACAAGCTGGACCCACTGCAGTCCTCCTGACACACTGAAATCAGAGCCTGCACACAGAGCAGCAGATGCTTCAATGTAAAGGTCATTTCCAGGTCCTTGACAGGCGTGCATCTGGGCCAGATCCATGGCAATAACCTTCAGGTTGAGGCTAGAGGGCTTCAGATGGGCAGCTTCGAATGACAGGAGCAAGGACCAAGAGGCCGGAAAGGGAGGGTGACATTTTCAGCATCTATAAGATCAACTTTAGAAATATTTGGGGGTTGACAAATTCCCATCAAGCTCTGTGGATCTTGTACAACTGCTCACCGCCGGCTTCTCATCAGCACATGATTGGTGCAGGGTTCTGAGGATGATTTTGAGATGTTCCCTGATGTGGTCTTGTGAGGAGATTTCATGACAGATGGCAGGAAGCTTCGTGGAGAGATTTCTGAAGACACTCCTGAGCTCCCAACAGCGGGCAACTCTCTTGCAGAGGATAGTGGGGTGGAGGGTAGAAGAGAGGCAAAGTCAGGTTTGCCCTTCAGATCCCCTTCATTCTCCTTTTGCCACTGTTAACCAACTTTTGCTTACAATTAGACACCAGTTTTCGGCAGATGAAATCTCTCTGATTTCAGGCATTTTGTCAATTAAGCTGCTCAGCAACAATAGGATAAACTTATGAAAAGAAAGGAGTAGCAGTCCCACAGACAAAGCATCCAGCCCCTGCACTGAGACAGTATAGGGAAGGGACTTGGTCCTGGCAGACAAGACAGATAATCAACATCCTAGTGGGCCTCACATATGTGGGCATATTCTTTTCCATACCTTCTTGTCTCTTTTAACAAGCTAACCCCAGTCACAGTAGCAGAGAGAGGGTCCATCCTAACTTAGCTGACCAGGCTGGATTCCTAATCATAAAACCAAAAAAGGAAGAACCTAACCATTTATCTCTTTCAGCTATGTGTTCCAAGATTACTGAAGCAGGATTCTGGCCTTCCTGATAAGAACAAGACCAGATCCAGCTGGTTTGCAACAAGATGAACTTCAGTGCTGAGCTTTCACCAAGTTTTTCTCATTACAATCTCATTGTAATACTAAAATCTCCACCCAAGATGGAGGTTATCTGACATTTTCTGTACATGTGTTACCAGAAAGGGGTCCTGATCCAGACCCCAAAAGAGGGTTCTTGGATCTCACGCAACAAAGAGTTCGGGGCGAGTCCATAGAGTAAAGTGAAAGCAAGTTCATCAAGAAAGCAAAGGAATAAAGAATGCCTACTCCATAGGCAGAGCAGTGGCTTTGGCTGCTCAGCTGCTTGTACTTGTTACTTCTTGAGTATATGCTAAACAAGGGATTGATTACTCCTTGTTTAGCAGTTTTCTGGGAAAGGAGTGGGCAATTCCCAGAACTGAGGGTTCCTCCCCTTTTTAGACCATATAGGGTGACTTCCTGATGTTGCCATGGCATTTGTAAACTGTCATGGCGCTAGTGGGAGTGTCTTTTAGCATGCTAATGCATGAGCAGTGAGGATGACCCGAGGTCATTTTTGTTACCATCTTGGTTTTGGTGGGTTTTGGCTGGTTTTGGCCAGCTTCTTTACCACTTCTTTTTATCAGCAAGGTCTTTGTGACCTGTACTTAGTGCCGACCTCCTATCTCATCCTGTGAGTAAGAATGCCTAATCTCTCAGGAATGCAGCCCAGTAGGTCTCAACCTTATTTTACCCAGCCCCCATTCAAGATGGAGTGACTCTGGTTCATGCGTGGTCAAATGCCTCTGACACATGCGCCCCATGTTTGGGCATGAGACCTCACTGTGTAGGTGCAGAGAAGACCCTGCCTAAACATTGCCTAACGTTGCTCCTTTTTCCTGCCTCAACTTCCTTAAAATGACAAGAGCGGAGCCCTTTTGGGAGCTAACATCAGGACTCCTTTTTTGTACTCTGCTCCGTTGTGCTGCTAGAGCCACAAGCCTATTAAACTTTGCCTGAAATAAATTCCTATTTGCGCTGGTGTTAATTTTTACTTATGAGTGAGCCAAGAACTCAGGCCAGAGTTGCGGTAACACCACCAGAAGAGGTCTCCGCTTGTCAGACTTGAGGGATATCATCAATGAGCCTCTGAGCTAATGGTGTAAACCAAAAATAAAATTCTAAGCCCCCCGCCAGCCAAACCATCTGAATGGACTTCCTCCTCAGCCAGGGCGCTCTTAAAATTTAGCCTGAGAGACTGGTTCAGGTCATGATGGGAAGTAGGGGTTGGACATGCCTCATTATACCTCTCCAGCATTAACATCAACATAAACCCTAAGTCTAAGAAACTTTTACAGCCTATTCTCTCTGAAGCCGACTACCTTGGAGGCTTCATATGTTTCATAAAATTTTGGTCTCCACAACCTCTTACTTCAACCCAGATATTTCCTTTCTATTGATCCCAGGTCTTTAGATAAACTTAACCAATCGTCAACCAAAAATTTTTTAAATCTGCCTATAAACTGGAAGCTCCGCACTCCGCTCCCCTCCCCACCCTTCGAGTTGTCCTGCCTTTCTGGACAGAACCAATGTATTTCTTAAATGTACTTGAAGTCTCATGTCTCCCTAAAATGTATAAAACCCAGCTGCTCCCTGACCACCTTGGGTACATGTTCTCAGGGTCTCCTGAGGGCTGTGTCATGGGTTATAGTCACTCAAATTTGGCTTAGAATAAATCTCTCCAAATATTTTACAAAGTTTGACTCTTTTCTTCGATAATGGAAACACATGATGCCTAGATAGGGAGTGAACTAAGTGTCTCCTAAGGCCACTGCCAGGTGGGACAGCTGCAGAGTGTCCTGCACAGCACCTTGCAGACCTCCCATGGCTGCCTGCTCTGTAGGGCCTCAGGAGGGCTGCATGGCATGCTGCAGGCCTAGGCCCAGCAGGTGTGCAGCCAGAGTGTTGCGCTCTCTGCTGGTGACAAAGAAGAAATTACTTAGGCCAATAGTAAGGGTATGGGAGTCCTCAGTAAGGCTTTTCTTTTTAATGAAAAGCAGCCGCAAATCATTTTCTAACAAAGGGCAGCCTGTGAAGTTGAACTGCAGACACAGACAAGCAAGTTGGGAGCTTGCAGGGGTGAATGCTGGCAGGAACTAGGGACTAGATACGTTCAAGATGGCGGTTCCATCTTCCCTTCTCTGCCAGCCAGTGTACAGTAAGGAACAGACAAGATGGCGCTGGGATCAACTGGAAAGTCCATTTGCATAATAAGATTAGGGTGGGGCAACCAGCCTTTCTCACTCGCAATGTAAAAGTCATACCTGATCGAACCAATCTGTGAGCCCTATGTAAATCAGACACTGCCTCCTCAAACCTGACTAAAAAATCAGGTGCATTGGCCAACCAGCCAGCCCTTTCAGCTCAGAGACCCCTCTCTCTATAAAGAGAGCTGTTTCTCTTTCTTTTCTCTTCTGCCTATTAAACCTCCTTTCCAAACTTCCTGGTGTGTGTCCGTGTTCTAAATTTTCCTGGCATGCAATGACGAACTCCAGGATATATATCCCAGACAATGTAGCTGCTTTACTGGGTCAGCCAGGCAGAGCAGCAGGCAGGGCAGCTGCAGGCGTGCCCAGGGGCACTGGGTGGCGCTCTGGCCTCACTGCCTCTCCCAGCGAGTGATAGCAGCCCAGCTTGCAGATGGCCTCCAGCTGAGGCATCCAGCACTTGGAGCGCCACTCAGCTCTGCGGCCTCCGCTGCTTGGGACCAGCCTGCGGCCGACACCACTATCTTCCTACTTTATTGTTTGACTTAACTACTTAAGCAACAGTGACTGGAGACAAAATATAATAACTTCAAAATATAATAGTAAATGTGTATAAAATAAAATGACTTTCTAGGCTTTATGGTATAAATGCATCAGGATCTGCCTGCTAATGCAGCTAGACTGTAGTATGTAAGAGGAAGAGTGTTCAAAATAAAACTAGAGAGGAGCCTAAATAAAACTAGAGAGTTCAAAATAAAACTAGAGAGGAGCCTAAATAAAACTAGAGAGTTCAAAATAAAACTAGAGAGGAGCCAAAATAAAAAGAGTGTTCAAAATAAAACTAGAGAGGAGCCGAGTTACTTGGGAATTTGTAAATACAACAGGTATTTCAGGTTCAAGTTCAGGGATGATAGCCTTTCCTTCTTAAGCCTATTCTTTTTTTTTTTTTTTTTTTTTTTTAGACGGAATCTCACTCTGTTGCCCAGGCTGGAGTGCAGTGGTGAGATCTTGGCTCGCTGCAACCTCTGCCTCCAAGATTCAATTGATTCTCCTGCCTCAGCTTCCTGAGTAGCTGGGATTACAGGTGCCCTCCATGGAGCTCAGATAATTTTTGTACTTTTAGTATAGGGGGGTTTCACCATGTTCGCCAGGCTGGCTTGAACTCCTGATCAAGTGATCCACCTGCCTGGGCCTCCCAAAGTGCTGGGATTACAGGTGTGAGCCACCACACTGAGCCTTAAGCTTATTCTTTCTGTCATCTCTCTCCATACACACTCATGCATACACACATCTATATGTCATTCTGTTTGTTAAAGCCTTTACTTTCCTGGATGAAAATAGAAAAAAATTTGTAGGTACACAAGAGTTATGCAGGAGCAATCACATTTGAAAGTAAAGACAATCTAATCAGACACTGATGACTTAAGTTAAAGATAAACTGTGCTAAGATGTGGCAAGTTAAAGGGAATAGACAACTTATATTTCTCTCCTTCTTTCCCTGATCCTCTGAAATCCACATTGCCTTATAATCTTTCCCTAGGCCATCCGTGCTTCTGAATACTCCCCTTCTTTCATCTCTTCACCCTTATACACAGTGAACAAAGGCACTCTTGGCATGACCAACTTGTGGTCTAGGCAAGTCCAGGCTTCAGCTATGACTGCAGTATTGCTCCATGAGCACACAACTGCATTTACTTTGGCAGTCTCTACTAGAACTGCAGTGGGACACTGATAATTGATTCCAACCTTGAAGCCAGAGAGGCACAGATCTGCAAATTTGTCTTGATGGTGGCAATGCAGTCTTCATATTTGTGGAAACCATATTACGCTGATATAGTAATAATGTATTATTACCATAATACTATACAATAGGTAGTGAGCCATACATTTATCATTTCAAGTGTCACATATCATCTGGTTGGCTAGCTCAGAGCAAGCATTAGTTATCTCTGCTACAGAAAATGTTTGTGGTAGGTTTTGCCAGCAGAGATAGCTGGATATATACACGGAGGGAAGTAGACATAAAGATAGAGAATAAGTATAAAATTTTGATATATTGACATTCAAGGCACCATGAAATCTGAGAGAAACAATGATGGAGAATACAGACTGGTTGAAAATGTGCTTAAGGTTATTGTGTATTGGGTGCTCAATATTAAGGTTTCTACATAAATATTATAGATGGCCTCATTATGTAATATGAAGACACAATCAAAGTGCTAAAGAGTTGTTGGAATTGAAGACCTCAGCTTCAGCTAAGGAAAGCTAAGGAGCTGGGTAAATGGAGAATTTTGCTCCTATAATCAACTGATAGAGATTCTATCAACAGAAAGGCAAAATAAAAACTGTAGTTACCACCAACCAGCAAAAATTCAAGAAAGCCTGAAGACCTGTACTTAGGTCAGCTAGCTTCTGAATCCAATCCAACACTTAGTCAATGCTTTCCTTTTCAACGGTGTAGTGACTAGAGGCAAAGCTATTTGATGCATCTTCTTTGCTAGTGATCGCTCCCTAGGGCAAACTTCATCACCACGTATTGGCTCTAGGTCCACAAACAATTTTGTGGAGCCATGCTTGACCACAATAGTCCCGTTGAAGAAGGTATTAAAAGAGTCATCTTCTCTCAGAATGCTCTTATTGTTTGGCATTGGATTTGGGCTAAATTTTGTATTCCAGGCATTAGAGCTCCTAGCAGTTATTTACATTATTTACAATCTGGATAATACCCTCACTGATGTAATTAGGGATGCTTTAATGCATAGTGGCAGGGATAGGAAGTAAAGATGTGAGAGCAAATATTAAGTCCAGGTTATCATCTCCAACTAACTGAGAATCAAAGTATCTATTTTTATGAAGCAGTGAAATGACAGTTTTAGTATGCCAAGAGGTAAACACCACTCAGAAAAGTTTTCCTACCTGTTCTTTATTATCAAATAAAGATAATAATAATAATAATTTAAAAATTACCTGCATGAATTCTTAGCCCTCTGCTGGTGAGATTCTGTCGTTATTTCTATGTCTTGGGAAATTGAAGATGAAGGAAATAGGTAATAAATAGATTTTACACCATAAAGTTTTGTGGATAGATCTGATGAATGCTTTAAATGCCAGATGGTCCCATTACTTTTATTACTTCCACTGGACAGAAATGATGGACATTGATGACACCTAATCGCAAACTCTATTTAGTTGCTGAAAGTGTGACAGACACCATACACCTTGTTTCTTAATAGATCTCCTTTCTTCTTGCTAACAGGACCCCACTTTTTTTCAGATATAGTGCTACCATGAGCTTCATGGCAGGCTGTTTTTCCCTAGCTCTACACACTGAGTTATGACTGTGAAACTGTCCCTATCAACTGCATAAAATTAGCCAGGGAAGAAGGGAAGGAGAGAAACAAAAACGAACCAAGCTTGAAGCACATTCAGCATTAATCATTAGGTCAGCTTGCTGTCTGACCTGCTTCCTCATGGTTGTTTCCTGCCTATTGCCCCAGAATCACGTAGACCCTGTCACAAGATTATAGTTCCCCTAGATAACATCTTAAGCATTGTGAAGCTTTTATCCATTTGAGATATTCTTTCAAGTCCTGCATACCGGTGAAACTACTGATGTGAAACTACTGATGCCAGCAGGTCTGAAGGACCCCATGAGGTGCTGACTCAGCAAAGAATGCAGTTTCCACATCCTGATGATTTCATCTCTCTTCTCCTGACCCATCAGCAACCTCAATTTTCCAGCCCCTAGCTGTCCACAACCCCTTAAAAACGTCAGCCCAGAACTCTCATGGAGATGGATTTGAGGGTTTTTCCCATGTCCTTGCTCAGCTGCCCTGTAATCATTAAACTCTCTGCTGCTAACTCTGCTGTCTCAGTGTATTGGTCTGTTATTGCACAGCAGGCATATGAACCTGGTGGTCCTGTAACAATTGGTCTAAAATAATCATAATCCCAATCCACTCAAAAGTGGATTGGCTTAGACATTGACATGTGAGACAATTCTGAGTAATAGAATTACTCAGTGAGGGATAGTCTTTCAGATGGGTGACTAAAGAAGATTCTTCCTTTTGATAAGAACAGACACATTAAGGAAATATTCTTTTTTGTGTCTTTGGGCTTGTTCTATGAGGGAGTGACACTTGCAGCTGTTACAGGTTTCTCCTGAACATTATGGAGAAGCCTGAGATCAAAAGCTGACAGAGTGAATATGCTGAAGTCCTAAATTCACTGGAGTTCTGAATCAACTCACCCTGGGATTGACTGTTATGTGAAATAGTAAATGTCTTTTTGCTTAAGCCATTTTTAGTTATGTTTTCAGTTACTTGTGGCTTAAAGCATTCTAACTGATAAAGGTAGTATTTTTCTCTATTATCTAATAAAAACATTGAGATAGCAAACGTATCATTTCCACACAAAGATATCACAAATAATTTTGCAGGGCTTTGCATATTTTATTTCTCTTAGTATGTATATATATTTACAAAATTACAAATATGTATAATCTATATGCATTATAAATGATATATAAATTATATTTATAATTATATTACATATAAATTATATATTATACAGGTATATGTACTATATATTTTGTGTATGTATTACACATGTATATATGTGTACATATGTCTATAAACATGTATATATTCGTGTGTATATATGTGTATATACAGATACACATATAGCTATTAAATTAAATATAGATATATCTATAAAATATATATTACATATGCACATATATATTTCCCTGGAGTATAGGGTAGGCCTTGCTGTGTTATTCTTTAAGAACAATTATGACATTTTATTAATTCTATCTTTTCCTAGGAGAAGGAAAAATGTTACATTGTCAAAGTCCCAAAGCCTTTCAGCCTGAAGCCAGGAACAATTGTTCAAAGTTTCTTTGGAACATCAAGGAAGGAAATCTGGATTTTACTTTAAGTGCAATGGGGAGTCATTAAGGATTTTGTGTAGGTGAGTTACATTTCGATTATATTTTGAAAAGAGCATTCTAGCTGCATAGTGGAGAATTGATTATAGGAGAACAAGAGGGAATCGATGAGAAGAATGTGGCTCTAATCAGGTGACAGAAGTGATGACAGATTGGACTAGATCAGTAACAATGAAGATATAAATTTGTGAAATGGAGATAGAGATTTGGGAAATATTTTGCAGACTGAATCAATTAGACTTGTTGACGGGCTGGATATGAGATACCAGTGAAAGATGAATAAAGGATGAATCCCAGGTTTTGGCTTGAAAAAACTGGGCAGTGTTGATGCCTTCATTGAGATGGGAAGAATAGATGAGAAAGTGATTTAGGGGAGAGAGAGACAGTTCATTATAATATCACAGATTTATTTAGTTTAAGATGTCTAATGGCTGTGCATTTGGAGAAACCAAGTAGGAATTTGGATCTATGATTCCATAGCACATGAGAGATATCTGAGCTAAATATATAAATTTAATTATATATATTTAATATATATATAAATTTATATGTAATATATAATATATAAATATATAAATTTAATTTTATATAATATATAAATATATAAATTTATATATATATGCATGCACATTTTTGTGCACATACACGTATGTACAAACACACATACATATATAGGATTGGGTGATATTCCCAAGGGGGAGAGAATGAACAAACAAACCAAGAATCCCTAAATATGAGCCCACATAAATGTTAGGTAGAAGAGGAAAAGGAAAAACACAGAAAAAACTGCTAGTGAGGTAGGAGGAAAACCAGGAGGAGATGGTTTCACAGAGCTAAGAGTGTCTGTATAGGTTTCACAGAGCTAAGAGTGAGCTGGTATAGGAATTTATCACTGTCCAGTTCCATTCAAGTATTGATACTGGCCTTTCTTTTCCACACCATCACCACTCCTCACGGTGTAGACTGATGAAAATAGGGATTTTCACACAGGGTATCATTCACATGGGGGCTCAACACTGTTTTAGGATGATGACTGTTTTCATGAATGATAAATGGATGATATGCAGGTATCTGAAAATGGAAGGACGTCACTAGACAGAAGAAAAACAGCAATGGGATATCTTAGTCAGAGATGTGATTTACTTACTTGAAGAGGGAGGGATGGCTTTCAGACACTGTATGGATGGAATACTTGTGTCTCCCCAGATTAATCTGTTGAAGCCCTAACCTCTAATGTGATGGTATTATAGGAGGTGGGGCCTTTGGGAGGTAGTTTCAGATATGGTTGTGATGGCAGGCCCCTCATGATGGGATTAGCATCCTTATAAAAAGAGACAAGAGTGTGCTCTCTCTCTCTCTCTCTCCCCTCCCTTCCCATGTGAAGATACAGCAAAAAGGCAACAATCTTCAAACCACAATGGCCCTCACCAGAACCCAGCCATGTGGTCAGCCTGATCTCGGACTTCACAGCCAGCAGAACTGTGAGAATTAAATCTTATGTTTAAATCACCTAGCCTATGGTATTTTAATTATTTATTTATTTTTATTATGCTTTAAGTTCTAGGGTACATGTGCACAACGTGCAGGTTTGTTACATATGTATACATGTGCTGTGTTGGTTTGCTGCACCTGTTAACTCGTCATTTACGTTAGGTATTTCACCTAATGCTATCCCTCCTCCATGGCCCCACCCCACAACGGGCCCCGGTGTGTGATGTTCCCCACCCTGTGTCCACGTGTTCTCATTGTTCAATTCCCACCTATGAGTGAGAACATGCGGTGTTTGGTTTTCTGTCCTTGCAATAGTTTACTCAGAATGATGGTTTCCAGCTTCATCCATGTCCCTACCAAGGACATGAACTCATCGTTTTTTATGGCTGCATAGTATTCCATGGCGTATATGTGCCACATTTTCTTAATCCAGTCTATCATTGATGGACATTTGGGTTGGTTCCAAGTCTTTGCTATTGTGAATAGTGCCGCAATAAACATGTGTGTGCATGTTTCTTTATAGTAGCATGATTCATAATCCTTTGGGTATATACCCAGTAATGGGATGGCTGGGTCAAGTGGTATTTCTAGTTCTAGATCCTTGAGGAATCACCACACTGTCTTCTACAATGGTTGAACTAGTTTACACTCCCACCAACAGTGTAAAAGCATTCCTATTTCTCCACATCCTCTCCAGCACCTGTTGTTTCCTGACTTTTTAATGATTGCCATTCTAACTGGTGTGAGATGGTGTCTCATTGTGGTTTTGATTTGCATTTCTCTGATGACCAGTGATCATGAGCATCTTTTCATGTGTCTGTTGGCTGCATAAATGTCTTCTTTTGAAAAGTGTCTGTTCATATCCTTTGCCCACTTTTTGATGGGGTTGTTTGATTTTTTTCTTCTAAATTCGTTTAAGTTCTTTGTAGATTCTTGATATTAGCCTTTTGTCAGATGGGTAGATTGCAAAAATTTTCTTCCATTCTGTAGGTCACCTGTTCACTCTGATGGTAGTTTCTTTTGCTGTGCAGAAGCTCTTTAGTTTAATTAGATCCCATTTGTCTATTTTGGCTTTTGTTGCCATTGCTTTTGGTGTTTTAGTCATGAAATCCTTGCCCATGCCTATGTCCTGAATGGTATTGCCTAGGTTTTCTTCTAGGGTTTTTATGGTTTTAGGTCTAACATATCTTTAATCCATCTTGAACTAATTTTTATATAAGGTGTAAGGAAGGGATCCAGTTTCAGCTTTCTGCATATGGCTAGCCAGTTTTCCCAGCACCATTTATTAAATAGGGAATCCTTTCCCCATTTCTTGTTTTTATCAGGTTTGTCAAAGATCAGATGGTTTCCTTAAGCTGATAAGCAACTTCAACAAAGTCTCAGGATACAAAATCAATGTGCAAAAATCATAAGCATTCTTATACACCAATAACAGACAAACAGCAAAATCATGAGTGAACTTCCATTCATTATTGCACAAAGAGAATCAAATACCTAGGAATCCAGCTTACAAGGGATATGAAGGACCTCTTCAAGGAGAACTACAAACCACTGCTCAATGAAATAAAAGGGGACACAAACAAATGGAAGAACATTCCATGCTCATGGTTAGGAAGAATCAATATCGTGAAAATGGCCATACTGCCCAAGATAATTTATAGATTCAATGCCATCCCCATCAAGCTACCAATGACTTTCTTCACAGAATTGGAAGAAACTACTTTAAAGTTCATATGGAACCAGAAAAGAGCCTGCACTACCAAGACAACCCTAAGCAAAAAGAACAAAGCTGGAGGCATCATGCCACCTGACTTCAAACTATACTACAAGGCTACAGTAACCAAAGCAGCATGGTACTGGTACCAAAACAGAGATATAGACCAACGAACAGAACAGAGGCCTCAGAAATAACACCACGCATCTACAGTCTATGGTATTTTACTATAGAAGCCCACCCTAAGATTTCAATTTAGCTCCCATGTAGTTCCCTGGTGCTTGGCAATCTCCTGACTCACTACCTTGTCACATGGTCTATCCCAAGTCAGTCCTTCTCCTCTTCCCATATCCCCCTACTTCAATATTCACCCATATGTGGCCAAGTCTTCCTGCACCTGAGCTCCTTGCAGAGGAATGAACAATAGTTTAAACATTAATGAATATTAAAATAAGTAAAGAAGAGAAAAATCTCCATTTGTTTTGATAGTAGGGTGATCTTTGGTGAGCTTAGGAAAAGTTTCAACCAAGTAGTCATAGCATGATCCAAGTTAACATGCATTGAGCCAGGCGTGATGTAATCCCAGCACTTTGGGAGGCTCATGGGGGCAGATCACTTGTGTTCAGGAGTTCACGACCAGCCTGGCCAACATGGTGAAACCTCGTCTATACTAAAAGTACAAAAATTAGCCAGGCATGGTGGTGCATGCCTGTAATCCCAGCTACTTGGGAGGCTGAGGCAGGAGAATTGCTTGAACTTGGGAGGCGGAGGTTGAAGTGAGCCGAGATCGTACCACTGCACTTCAGCCTGGGCAACAGAGTGAGACTCCATGTAAAAAAAAAAAAAAAAAAAATCAAGGCAAGTTAACAGGCATTGAAGATTAAAAGGGAAGTAAAGAAGGGGAGTTATCTGGTGTTAACAACTCGAGAAATTTTCTGTGAAGGGGAGTTTAGAAATGGTAGGACATGAAGCTGAAATTGAATATATGGTTGAAAAGGATTTTTTTGAAGACTTAGGATAAGAAAGCACTGTTACATGCCAGTGAGAATTTGGTAAAAAGGGGGAGATCTATGGTGTAAGAGAGAGAAAGAGGGAATAGTTGAAGAAATTATGTCCTCAAAGTGTAAGAGGGTATGATAGCTACAGCATAAGTAGAGGGGTTCAGCTTTAAGAGGAGCAGGGACAAGTCTTCCATCATGATATGAAAATAGAAAAAAACGTAGTTGGAAGATTTAAAATTTAGTAGTGGGAATTTGAGATGCTCTCCTCTGATGGATCTGTCAATTTTTGCATATTTATTTCTTTGGAATCTGTTTTCTATTGAATTTGAGGGTGCTAATCTGATGATGGTTTTATTTTGTCAATTAGCTGGTCATCAAATAGTTATCTGATAGCAGTGGACTTGGGAAGACTTTGGGGAGTTGGTTTCTGGAACTACATCTATTGGGATAGGCAGCTGTTGTAGAGGAACCAGCTGTTAATAATGATAGAAGGTACCTCCTAGGAAGCAGAACACAATTGGCACATTTAGTGATAGATAATGGAAAGTTCAGGAGAGAAACTAGTGATGAAGAAATGGATTAGAGCATAGCAAGATACATTCTATCAGGTGGGTTGAACATAGTAATTAGCAATCTATAATTAGCAATTTTGGTACATAGACTGGCATATAGTTTGTAGCAGGAAAGCCTGCCATCAGTTAACCTGTCCTCCCCAATTAACATTGGTTTAAGAGCACACTTCAGTCCAGGCACGGTGGCTCACACCTGTAATTCCAGCACTTTGGGAGGCTGAAGCTGGTGGAGGTCAAAAGTTCGAGACCATCTTGGACAACATGGTGAAAACCCGTCTCTACTAAAAATACAAAAATTAGCTGGGCTTGGTGGCAAGCGCCTGTAATTCCAGCTACTAGGGAAGCTGAGGCATGAGAATCACTTGAACCTGGGAGACAGAGGTTGCGGTGAGCCGAGATAGTGGCCATTGCACTCCAGCCTAGGAGACAAGAGCGAAACTCCATCTCAAAAAAACAAAACAAAACAACAACAAAAAAACAGACTTCAGTTCCAAGAATTTTAGAGAGAAGGCATTAAAGGCATTAGAACGGCAAGAGTAAGGCGGACCTTATCCTAGCTTTCTGGGGAGATCATTGAGATAGTAAATTCGGCATAGAAAATAAGATGTGAATCACTTTACCAGGACTGGCATGTTAATTTGGGAGGTGGTCCTACAAATAGTGCAGGGGTTTAGTTCCTACTATAAGGATCCATGTTTTCTGAGGTCTGAAGTTTTTACATATGGGTAGGCTTTCTATAAGTGGGTATAAAAGGAAATATTTTGCTAGACGAGGTGGCCCATGCCTGTAATCCCAGTACTTTGGGAGGCTGAGGTGGGAGGATCACTTGAGGCCAGGAGTTTTGAGACCAGCCTGGGCAACATAGTGAGACCCTGTCTCTATAAGAATAAAAATAAAAAAATTAGCCAGGCATAGGAGTGCACGCCTGCAGTCCCAGTTACTTAGGAGGCTAAGGCAGAAGGATTGCTTGAGCTCAGGAGTTGGAGGTTGCAGTGAGCTATTATCACACCTCTCCAACCTGGCTGAAAGAGCGAGACCCTATCTCTGACAACAACAAAAAACTAAAACATTATACTGACGAATACCACAAACATCATTAAATCTATAAAAAATAATGTAATATTTTCTTATTAACTGCTTGACATAACTCTAAAGTACTTTTTTTCTTCTAAAATATTTTGGCTGCATGCTACTTGATTATATTTTAGTATAGCAATATTTTATAATACCATTTTTTATACATTGATAGCTTTGAAAGGTTTCTTTCAGTTTTACAACTATTTATTACTAATGACATCCTAGCATGAAATCTGACACATTGCAATGCATAAAAAAGATGTACTTGCTGTTTCTAGTACTGCTATGGTTTTGTGCCCTAGAAGCACAGGAATTCTCATAAATTGGATCTTGTACATTTCCAATCAAAAGAAAAAAATGTAGGGGGGTTTGTAGTTGTATACACTGTGGCATTGTTCAGTGTACTTCTGAAAAGAGAGAATTTCCATCTTGACTAGGATTTGATAAGGACCAAATCTATTCCTTATGCTTTTCCTGCTAAGTATATTAGTTTTCTATTGTTGCATAACAAATCACCACAAACTTAGTGTCTTAAAACAATACATGTTTATCTCATAGCTTGTATGGGTAAGGAGTCCAGGTACAAACTGAGTCTTTTGCTCAGGGTTTCACCGGGCTATAATCAAGGTGCTTGCAGACTGTGTGCTTATCTGGAGGTTTGACAAAGGAAGAATCCACTTCTAGGCTTTTTCAGGGTGCTGGAAGAATTCATTTCTCTGGCTGACTGAAGGCCCTAGCTTCTTACTGGCTGTCCACTGGGGGCTACTCTCAGGCCTAGAGGCTGTCCACAATTCTCTGCCACATAGCTCTCTGCAAAGGCATTTTACAATATGACTGTTTGCTTAAGGGTGAATTTCTCACTTCAGTTTGCTAAGATAGTCTTATATAATGTAATGTAATCACAGGGCTGATATCCTAGCACCTTTTCTTGATAATGTAACCTGATTAAGGAATGACATCATTAATTTGCCATAGGCAAAGTATGATTGAAAGCAAGTCACAGGTTCCAATCATGCTCAAAGAAAGGGGATTATATAAGGGCATACCTTATTGGGAATCACCTTTGGGTGTACATGTACAATAATTTTCCATGGAGAAGCTTCTGTACATTTTGTGTCTTGTTTTCTTCTCACCACTTACATGGTTTTGTTGCCATAGGTCTAGACACATTGATATCATGATATGACCTCTGGCCCTACACTTTCCTGTCACTATGCCAGGTAGTCACTATAGTAGGTGTTTTTTCTAGTATTATGCCTGGAAGTTTCTTGCAATGGTTAGCAATGACTTAGCTCAACATGAAAGCGACCAGGAACCACACACTATCCCTCTAGAGTCAATCTAAAGATATTCTTAATTCAAATTCCCTTTGTCTGGGTCCCAAAAGTACACATGGCCATCTCAATACCACTTCATCTGCGGGGAAGGGCGACAGAGGGAAAGCAAGAGTGGAAAGAGACAGTCTTAACCAATTGCAATTAAAATACTTTTTTTTGGTGTGGGTTTTATAAAAACATGTGACCACGTGAAAACATATTTTCCAGGGCCCCAAGAGTGGACTGAAATAAGTGAGGAATTTGGAAATTAAGTTTCATTAGCTTTATAGGAAATCCATTTCAATTTGCCATTTATTTATTAACTTACTCGATAATTGTTCTCTGAATCTGAAGTGATGGCCAGAATTTTTAAAAAGTGTGAACATTTCTTATCCAATGAACTAGTTATAAAATCAAACAAATAAATGAAGAAAAAAACAGGAGCCAAGAGTTCCCAAGAAAGTAAGTAATTAGGCAGAACCTATCCGCTATACATCAGATAAAGATTCTAACCACTAGAGTTTAAAATATTTGGATTTAATTTATGAAAAACAATGAAAATCTGTTCCTTTCCCTTAGAGCTACATTTATTTTGCAATCATTGTGCTTCAGGGCTTCATTTAGTTTTTATGCATTGTATTTAAATTATGTGCTACTTAAATTTGTGACATATATAGTTTAAATTTTGTTTTGAAAAGCTAATTGGTGATTATTGCAAGGACTGCAGTTTTCTGACCCAAAAGGTCAGAAAAAGGTCTCTTTTTCTCTCTTCCTCCTCCCCACCCCAAAAATAAAAAATAGAAAAAGCCTTCGATTTTTTTTAGTTATCAGATTGCTGAGTGTTCAGGGAAACTGAACACTGTCCCACAAGACAAATTATTCCTTTAAAGTATTCGAGATAATCTTTGCTAGTGATTTGTTTAGGGTCAGTCATGTGTCCCAGTTCTAGCCAATTTAAGGGGAAGTACTGAGAGTTATGGGAAAGAGAGATCCATAATGAGAAGTGACCCTTTCTTTCTGCCTTTGACCCCTAGAATGGTGACAGCCAACTTCTAGTCAGGAAAAAAAAAAAAGCCTAGTATAATCAGAGAAGCTGACTCAAAGCTCTGACTTAACTGATTCTGCATGTCTACCTCTGGACATCCTATAACATGAGATGGAAAAATGCCACTTCTAGTTTGACATTTTTATTCCTTACAACAGAACACCTTCTAATAGAAACAATGATGTATAAAATAAAAGTCAGACAAACACACACACATATAATATTTATTATGTTTTCTCTTAATACACATGCAATATGAGTTCATTTTGGGAATTTGGAATTACAGGAATTCACAAGGAAGAAATTTTTAAGAAATCATGCAGATAACTATATTAACAGTTTTCGTATATATTTATCTATTGCTGCTATGCATACGTTTTATATAACTTTTAAAGTTAGACTAATTGTTTTAAACTTGATTCCTAATAATCATAAAAATGATAAGCAAGATTATATTGAATCTGATTTTTTTCTTTTAAAATTTCTTTTATTCATATGAGCACAATGTATAGTAATTAGAGAAGCCCAAGGCATTGGTTCAATGTAGGAAAGTGGACCACAGGTAAAATAGATGGAGTTCTAGAAGTATTTTAACTGCCTAAAAACATTATCTCTTCATGACTACCACCTAAGTTCTAAGACAAAGTCACTCTCAGGAAATTTCAAACTAATTTATGCTATGTTCCCTGGTAGACAATGTTTGTGGTACCTTCCCCAGAGTATTTTTTTAGCTACTATATTTCTATATTTCTGTTGAATAGGCTTAAATTGAACTAATGTAGGCTTTGTTCAATTTATTGTCATTAGTTAATGTCACTCCTGTACTAAACTGAATTGCTAAAAGAAATTCAATTTTTAACTAGTTTTATAGGCTAAGTAAAGGAAGAGAAACCAAGATAGAATCTCAAATATCTGATATATTGGATTGACTCTGTGGAACATTTCCTTTTTTACAAGGAGTCCTCACCTTTTATTATAATAGGACATAAAATAAATGATTGTAATATCGAATATGAAATATTGTCTGTTGAGTGGAATATCTTTAATTTCAAAGCCATATTTATCTTTTGTGCTATAAATTTTAGTTTATATATTACATTATAATTCATAGATTATACATTATAATTTATGGACCATAATATTCACATAGAATAATTATTTGTGTTATGTTTTTTATTACATATTGAACCTTAAGAGAGTTTGTTGGTTTGAAAATAATAAGCATATTGAAGCAATCTTGTTTCAATATTTACATTTTTATGTTTGCATATAAATAGATGAATAGATTATGTTATATTTTTATTGTAATAGACTTCTTTATATATATACAAAGTCAACTAGGACTTCTTAACCTTTTTTTGTGCTACGAGCTGCTGTGGCAGTCTGGTCCATCCCTCTCAGGATTGTGTTTTTAAATGCATAAAATAATACAAATAGGACTAAAATAAAAAATACATCGAAATATATATATATTTTGCATGAAATGTAGGTTAAGAACCCCTGAGTCAAGATTTCGAATAGCCCTTTAGTTAATGTGTAAAAAAAAAATGCCTGAGGCAATTCCTAAGACAGAGAGATCCATAATGAGCACACAAGAAGAACCAAGCTGAGATACATTCGTTAACACATGTGTGATAAAGCCCTTAGATTGTATCTGTACAAGTGTGTTATTTTTGCTTTTAAATCCAGAAGTAAGAATTATCAGTTTAGGAATAAGTATATGATAGAGACTTAGAGGACACTGGTTTTGTTTCAACTTATCTACATCGCTGTGTTATCTACAAGAACTATAAAATCTTGGAATGGGTTTATGTGCCAACTTGAGCATTTTAGCACACTACAGAATTTTAGCCTTGTCCAATTCAACTGTAGAACTGGGCCATGAATTGGTTAATTAAAGGTATGAGTTTAATGGAAAAGAAGCTATGAATGAAAGAGTGAGTACACAGAGGGAGTTCAATTGAGACAGAATTGGAAAGTAAGGTAGGATATGAAAAAAACAACAACACAACACTATAAAACTGAAGTATGAGAGGAGAAAATCAAAGAAAGAAAGGACGTACCATTAGTTGGCAATTTGCTTTCCATAATACCACACACCTGGAGTATTTAGAAATTACATTTCATCTTTTGTGTGGCAGTACATAGCTCATATAAATATAATGGTATCTTACCTATTTAAAAAATGTTAAATGGCTTAATTTCTTTTAAGACTCTTATGTTTTTCACATTAAATGGGTATTATACTCCCACTATTTTCATCCCTTTCCATTTTTCATGGAAGAGGTAGACACAAGCCTGAATTAAATAAAGAGGTCTTGTTGTGCAGACATATTTTGGAAACCATACTATTTAATGTGAATATCAGTAGGTGTTAGTTGTGCCATGGGCTGCTGTGGCAGTCTAGTCTATCCCCTTAAGATTGTGTTTTTTAAATGCACAAAATAATGCAAATAGGGCTGAAATAAAAACATTACATGGAAATATAGTGTTGTGCATAGACTGCAGGTTAAGAAACCCTGCATCAAGATCTTTCCCTCCTTCCCCTGACATGTTCTGTCTTCTTTGATCTGTACAGACTGAAGCTGTAGTTTTCTCTCCAGAGTTCCTTTTGTGTATCAAGCATCTTTTTGCTTGTGCATTTGCTTAATTTTGTTTTAATTTTTCTCAGTTATTTATGAAATATGGATTTAGTAAGATCAGGAGAGAGACAAAAAATTCTTCACATCAAAATAGAGGTCATACTATGCATAGAGCATACTCAGTATGAGTATTTTCTTAGTTGCATTTGGAAACATTGTTATTTTATGGCAATTAATTGCCACAAACTCCACAGACTAGATAGCCTAGAGGAATGTTCTAAACCCCTGTCCAAATCCTAACCCCTCTAAAATTTCCCTTTATATAGAGATACTTCACAACCTGTACCACATAAATAGGATGAAGGAGAACTACTCATAGTCTTGTCAGGTTGCTGGAGTGGTTGGTGGGGTTGGTTACTGACTCCTCCAAATGCCAGAATGCTTTTGAAGCCAAAGAGAAAAATAGATTCATTTTTTTTCTTTTTAACTATAGGAGGGAAAGTTGATATTATGGGCAAAGGGCTCTGTGCTCTATGTATTATATAGCATAAAACTCTAATTGCTAATATGCCCCTTTTGGAGAAAAACTCACCAAAGCATGCTGAGTTTAGACCTGTGTTGTGGTTTCTCACCTTTGTTTTTTTGGCATCCTTGTGCCTTAGGCTGAAGGTATTTTAAATATTAGTACATTATTATGCAAAGAGAAAGTGATAAGAAACCTACATAATGTGTTATATGAGGTCAGAAAAGGCAGAGATTAATTTAGAAGCTTATGAGGAAGAGAAAATATTTTAGTATTTTTCCTGAAGACTTTTCTTTAATAATTGAGGCTCTGAAAACTGAGTTTCTAAAAGAATGATAACTTAAGTGTAAATCCTACTTTGTTTGTATGTAAACATGCTCCAACATTTGTGTTAATCATTCCCAGATGGAGAGATTCATTACCTTACCCTTCTTCATATGACTTCTTGTGTAGTCTATCAATCACAGAGAAAAATATCCATAGATAAGTGGATCAAAGCATGGGTTTAAAAAGGCAAAGAGAAAGAAGAAGTGATTTACTGGGTCTGACACCCTGTTTAACATTTCAGGATCAAACCAATACCAAATTCCTAGGACGTAGTAGGGAGTCCAGCAGACAGTAAATGAAGTGGCAAATGCAACCGTCATTTTTAGAGTCTTCAGCCGTGCTCTTGGTATATTGTTCTTGGACTGATTCAGTTGTAGTTCTGTTGGATAGAGAAAAGAGCAGGTGTTTAAAGATCAGTTTTCTTACAAAACCAAAGTGGACAAAAAGGAAGACAGCATCACTAATTCAACTTAATCAATGGGAGAAAATTTCCATTATTTTAAATAATAATAATTTGTTTGAAAAGCATGTTTTAATAAGAGTTTTCCACTATGTCACATAATGAATAGAAAAGTTTGAAGATGATAGTGCTCTTATTTCTGCCAAAGTAATCTGGATTTGAAATATGGGGTACTCAAACTCTTAACATATAAATTTAAAAGAGTAGATGAGGTTGAGCTCAGTTGAATTCTTTCTTAAAAAAATTATTTTTTTATTTTAATAGGTTTTTTTGGGGACTGATGGTGTTTGGCTACATGAGTAAGTTCTTTGGTGGTGAGTTCTGAGATCTCGGTGGACCCATCACCTGAGCAGTGTACGCTGTACCAAATGTGTAGTCTTTTATCCCTTGCCACCCCCAACCCTTTCCCCCGAGTTTCCAAAGTCCAGTGTATCATTGTTATGCCTTTGCATCATCATAGCTTAGCTCCCACATATGAATGAGAACATATGATGTTTGGTTTTCTATTCCTGAGTTACTTCACTTAGAATAATAGTCTCCAATTCTATCCAGGTTGCTGCAAATGCCATTATTTTGTTCCTTTTTTATGGCTGAGCAGTATTCTATAGTACATATATACCACATTTTTTAATTCACTTATTGATTGATGGGCATTTGGGCTGGTTCTGTGTTTTTGCAATTGCAAACTGTGCTGCTATAAACATTCCTGTGCAAGTATCTTTTTCATATAATGCCATTTTTCCCTCCTGGGTAGATACCTAGTAGTGGGATTGCTGGATCAAACGATGGTTCTACCTTTAGTTCTTTAAGGAATCTCCACACTGTTTTCCATGGTGGTTGTACTAGTTAACATTCCCACCAACAGTGTAAAAGTGTTCCCTTTTCACTGCATCCCTGCCAACATCTATTATTTTTTGATTTTTTGATTATGGCCATTCTTGCAGGAGTGAGGTGGTATCACATTGTGGTTTTGATTTGCATTTCCCTGATCATTAGTGATGTTGAGCATTTTCCCCTATGCTTCTTGGCCATTTGTATATCTTCTTTTGAGAATTGTCTATTCATGTCCTTAGCCCACTTTTTGATGGGATTGTTTGTTTTCTTCTTGCTGATTTGTTTGAGTTCTTTGTAGATTCTGGGTATTAGTCCTTTGTCAGATGGACAGATTTGAAGATTTTCTCCCACTCTGTGGGCCGTCTGTTAACTCTGCTGATTATTTCTTTTGCTGTGCAGAAGCTTTTTAGTTTAATGAAGTCCCATCTATTTATCTTTGTTTTTGTTGCATTTGCTTTTGGGCTCTTGGTCAGGAAGTCTTTGCCTAAGCCAGTGTCTTAAAGGGTTTTTCCAATGTTATCTTCTAGAATCTTTATGGTTTCAGGTCTTAGATTTCAGTCTTTGATCCATCTTGAGTTGATTTTTGTGTAGGATGAGAGATGAGGACCCAGTTTCATTCTTCTGCACACGGCTAGCCAATTATCCCAGCACCATTTGTTGAATAGGATGTCCTTTCCCCACTGTATGTTTTTGTTTGCTTTGTGAATTCTGACTTCAAAACAAAATTATGTTCACTGAGTATCTCTGCCACTAAGGATAGTAAGTATCATATGTGGATGAAAGTGTACTACCCCAAATTATCTGTCTCAACTGTGTGCTTCTTTCTATGATATCTGAAATAATTTCACTTTTCATATTAATACAGCCATTAAAGTTCATAGGTTACACTTGTGAAGAAATTTGCTGGAAATTAATGGAATTGCTGACTTTTTACAGTCAGGCTGCCTACCTGAAATTTTGGACTTAGTTCTTAAAGGTAAAAAGGTGCAATTTTGAAGTGCTCAAAATCTGTTCTTGTATTTCATAATCGAGAACTTCTGTGTCAAGTAAGAAATACTCTTCACACACTATATTTTTTTTTGAGGGAAACAGATAGTGCTATTCAGAAATAGTCATTCTGAAATTTCTTATTAATTGGTCACCAAAGGGTGGACATATAGAGGAGAACATTTACATGCATGGTGTTTTAATTATAAAATTAATTTTTATCTAGAAATATTAAAGTAATTTATTAAATACAGACTTATGGATTTTTAGCAGACAAAACTAATTACTGTTTACTCTGTGCCTTGAGGTCTTGCTCTTTTCACATACTATTCTTTTTTTTTTTTTTTTCTGAGTTTCGCTCTTGTTGCCCAGGCTGGAGTGCAATGGTACAATCTTGGCTCACTGCAGCCTTTGCCTCCTGGGTTCAAGCGATTCTCTTGCCTCAGCCTCCTGAGTAGCTGGGACTACAGGCATGTGCCACCACACCCGGCTAATTTTTGTATTTTTGGTAGAGACAGGTTTCATCGTCTTGGTCAGGCTGGCCTCGAACTCCTGACCGCAGGTGGTCCGCCTGCTTCGGCCTCCCAAAGTGCTGGGATCACAGGCATGAGCCACCGCACCTGGCCTTTACACACTATCGTTTAATCCTCAATATCTGTAAACTTTGGTGACACATCCATTTAAAATTCAAAAAACCATCTTGGCTTAGCACATGACTGAAAATGAAAAAAATATCAAGACAACCACAACATGTCATGCTTTTTCTTCTTTTGAAACATCATCACAGTTGATAATTGGTTTACTGTTTATGACTTTTCTGCTAGACTGTAGTCTCCATGAAAGCAGGATACTTACTAGATTTTTCTTATTCACCATGGTATCCCCACCTAGCACAGTTTCCAGCAACATTGAGTAGTCAGTATGTATTAATCAAATAAATAAAATAATAAATAAATGTGTTCATAATATTTATTGCTTCCTGCCTCTGCTTTTTTGTTTTTCTGCTTATGTACTGCTCATATTTCTTCAGATTAACTCCTATTTGAGATTCACCTTCTTATTTTCCCTCTACCCTTCTTAGATATTGCTTATAAAATGGAATCTCTCAAGATAAGATTTTGAAGGCAAATTGTTCTTGCAGTATACTTTTTTGGAAATATTAAATACCATTTTGTGCTGGCAGGTGGAAACTGCCCAATTCCCTATTAGAGAGCATCACCATGAATATTTTCTTTTGAAAATATCTACTGAGACTATTCATGCTATAATAATTAAGATGATTTCCCTGATAAGTTGTACCAGATATAACTTATGCACTATGTCATTGATAACATGTCTTTTGGATGTCATGCCAACATAACAATGTTTATTTCATAAATTTATAAATTTTAGTTTTTGGGAATGCACCATTTTACTAAAGCAAAAAAGGTACAAACACGTGTGAAGTTTTGAATGAAATAATTACATAGTCAATATTTCGCATATTAACATACACACAAATGTGCATAGTTTATGTTGTGTAAATATATGGGATTTGAATATGAAATGAAACAGCTTACTTTAGCTAATTTATTGGATAGCATTTAACAAGTTGTACTTTGCTATAGTCTAGATATCACAATTTGTACTTGCTGCCCAGCAGAAACCATTTGCCAATTCTTATCCTGGGTTTTAATGGAATAATCATTCTTTCTTATTTAATTTCATGGTGCAAATGTAGAACAGCAGAAGATATTAAGTAACCTTATCTGTAAATTGATTATGATAAAACCATAATAAAAATATTACCTTATGGGGTGATTGTGAATATTAAATGAGCTAATATATGCAAACTGCTTAGAACAGTATCTGTCACATAGTTCATGCCACTCTGTTTTGAGCATTGCTATTTAAAAACTGCCCACAAATGACACTAAATCTAAGGAATACATACCGTAGGGGTCCTGATGAAGGACCCGTGTCAGGGTGAAGATGATTTTTGCATTGCAGATCAGCATGATGAAAAGAGGGATGATGAAGAGGCAGCTGAAGGTGAAAAAGTTATAAAATGCTTGATGCCACCATTGTGAAAAACTGCAGTGTGTTACACATTGAGAGAAAACTTTTGTCTGTCCGGAGCTGTCTGCTAGATGAATCATCCTGAAGATGTATAACTGTATGAGACAATAAAAAGCTATGTTACTTTTTTCCATATGGTATTTGAAAGTTTTCTCTTTGGTACTCTGCTAGCCTTCTAACATGTTACCTAAAGCAATTTCTAAGCTCCTTAGTGTTATACTTCTGACGTTTCTATGAAAAGTCATGTGAATATTTACTTAAAATATGTTTGGGTAAGTGTCAATAGATCTGTAAGATTTTGGATTTTTTAGAAATTATTTCAACCTTGAAGAATAATCATCCCTCAAGGATTTAAACGTTGTTTGTATTTCAGTTTCCAGTACAATTATGCTGAGTAAACTTTTTGCAAGTGATTTTGCTCATAAGTTATATCTGCAGTAACTACAACTGTGTCTGGCACTTAAAATGTACCCCCCAAAATACATATTTAAATTTTATTTTAGAGACAGAAGCCCTATTAAAATGACATTTTAAAAAATGGTCAAAAGACATGAAGAGACAGTTGCTCAAAGAATGATGGAATATGTCAAAACAAAACAAAAAAAACAAACAAAACAACCCAGGAACCAGCTGAAAAGAGCTTCCACTGGCCAAATCTGGGGCAGTTTAAGCATTAAAATACAAAAAAGAAACTGATCTAAAAGAATGAGAAACTATTGAATAAAGTATGAGCCCATACTTATAAAAATTACAAGATAACAAAAACAACAAATAAATGGGGGGAGAAAAACCTCTTCCATAATGTAGAATGCCAACTAATAAATGAAAAGGAATAAATGGAATTAGTGATTACCAAATGTTAATCACTATAATAAGTGATTACAGCAAGAATCATCAATAGCTGGTAAAAATAGTGGGTGGAAGTTTGAGGAGAACAGGATGTTTACAAAATCTCAAAGTATCAGTCTGCAGGATACTTATTCATTGTAAGGAATACAATAATAACTTTACAGAAGAGAAATAGCTAGATAAGTATGTTAACATTGCCAATAATAGGACCTATTGCCAATGTCTGTCTCCTTATGTAATGCATTGAGAACTTAGCCTCACTAATTTGGTATTTTTGCTTAAAGTGTATAACCTGAATCTAACCTTGAGAGGACAAATCCCAATTGAGAGACATTTTACAAAATGACTGGTCTGCACTCTCCAAAAATGTCAATATCATGAAACACAAAGAAAGACTGAGAAATGGTTCCAGCTAAAAGAATACTAAAGAGGTATGCAACTGAATCCACCACATAATCTTGGATTTTCTTTTGTTAAAAGGGCAAAAATTAAACTGGGACAACTTATGAGCTCTGAATAGAACATATAAATTAAATAGTGGTATTGTATCAGTGTTAAATTTCTTATTTTGACAATCATTACTGTGGCTGTGTGTGAGAGGCCTTAAACACACATTGAAGTATTGAGGGGTAAAGAAAAATCATGTCTACAGCTTACTTTTAAGCAATTGGGAAAAAGTAAATAAGATAAAATAAATAAGCAAATGTAAAATATTAATATTTGAGAAAATCTGGGTGAAGGTATCCAGAAATATGTATGATTCTTGTAACCATTCTCTGAGTGTCAAATTATTTTTAAAAAGCCTTTATCCTACAACTTTTAAAAACACAAACTGAATCAACAATTAAGAAAATGTTGCAAGTAGTTTTCAAAAATAAATTCTAGTGGACATTTATTCATTATTCCTCTATTCATTAAACACTTCTTACCTACTTATTTATAAGCTTTTCCCCTGAGAAGTTTCATTTTACTGTGAAACATTATTAAAATGAAATGATGAGAGTTTAAGCATTTTTAAATTGATAGCAAGTAAATTCAAACAAAAGTGTTACAATATTTTTTATTTTAAGCAAATGAGGGATTCTATTTTTTTTAAGTTTTTGATTGAATTAGAAAATTTTAATTACAATATTAAGAAACATGATTCTTTTCTACCCTACCAACAAAAAACACTATTAAATATTTTAAAAATACTTCATTTTTTTTAAAAGGCATACTCCACTCCCACTCCCATCACCTCAAAAGGGAAAGAAACCTTGGCCCTGTTAAATAAGTTAAAAAGTTGATTTTCAGTTTCAGAGCTTTTTTCATTTTCAAGGGGAAAAAAATGATTTTAAATTCATCCACTAGAGGGCGTCTAATAATTTTACTATCACTCCAGTCAAGAAACCCCAACAAGTGCATTCAGCTAATTTTATCTTATGATTCAGACTTTTTTCCCACATTACAAAGTGAGCCTTTTAGTTTTCTGTAATTCTTTGCAACCTGACCTTATTTAAAGTTCAGCTTTGAATTAGATCCAACAGAGGCTGTGAGTTAAAGTCTTTGGAAGGGTTACTTCACGTAGAACCTGAGAATCTTATATTTCTTTAAGGTTTTAGCTACTTCCCTCTGTACCATCCCAGCTGGACTTGGAACCATATGACCTGAGTTTTACTTTCTGCTCTGCCCTGGGCCACATTTTCATCTTAATATTTCATGTTTTAAAGGCATAATGATGTCACTGACTGGCTGATGAAATCCCAAGCGTAGGTAGTATGCTACATGAGGGGCAAGTTTTTTGCTAACACCACAAAGGTCTCTGGCCCAATGAGTGGAGTTTGATAGTAGTTCTTGTGACAAGTCTAATGTTATTGCATGCCAGTTTTGAGGAGAGATGAAAACATTTGAAAAGCAGTGTGTTTTTTTGCTACGTTTGTCCATATTTCTTACTCAGGCCTCTCAGGCATTACTTGGCCTTTCCGTTTTCACACCAACTTGGTGAGTTCTACTATAAGATTCTAAAAAGATGGGTAGTGTGTGGTTCAAATTGGTTCATTTGTAACTGGAAAAAATTTATAATTAAAAAAATAAAATATGTTTAAAAAAGCCATAATGATGAAACTTTCAATTAGCAATGACTTTGAAACATAGTACTATGATTGAGTTAATGGCTATCTTATTTAACACATGTTTATTTTTTAGGCAACTCTTTGGTAAAACAAACTATAGCTGGCATTCTCTGTCATAAAAGATAAAGCAGTTATATCCTTCAATCAGGGAATTTAATATTTGGTAGTGCAGATTTAAAATGTATGTGACCCAGATAATACAAGATAGACCAATAAATTTTAAGAAAGGTATAATAAAGTGTACACAAATTCAGAATCTTACTTGCCCATAAATTAACTTGCTATTGTCTTAGTTCCGTTTATTTTGTGCTCCAAGGCCATGTTCATTTGAATGATTAATATAGAGATCCACTTTGCTTTTAGTTGTTCATTTGTCCTTGGATTATATTTCTTTAATTTCGGTATATTTCTCCTCTCTTGCCCCTGGCCCTGCTTCTTATCAGTGTTTGCTTTATTTTGCCATAAACAAGAACATTCTGTTTTTGTTTTTCACAGTCAATTGCAGTTGTTCATTTCTTCTTAGAATATTATCTTTAACACTCACCTTACCCACACTAATTACACCCTTACCTAGTGTTGTCTGCAGGTAATTATCTTCAGATGTGTGCTTCAGTTTCCTCATCTACATACATGGAGAAAATAGTAATATCTACCTCTAAGGCCTATCATGACAATAAATGAGTTAATACATGCAAAGCACCTGGAATAGCACCTGGAACACAGAACGGTATAAATCTTTACCATTATTATAATTAAAACTTGAGGCACACAATTTTTATATGTATCCATATGCATTTATATGTTTATAAATGTGTATCATATATATTTTTTTCTTGATGTGTTTTAAGCATCAGTTTTCACTTCAAGCTTTTTCTGCCTTTTTCTTCCCCAGCCCCCTACAGGTAAAAAGGAAATAGACAATATTGCAGTGTTCACTGGGCAGAGTTGTGTAGAGTGTAGCAGTTAAAAGAGCTGGCTGCACCCATTAACTCGCATGGCACATGTATACATATGTAACAAACCTGCACGTTGTGCACGTGTACCCTAAAACTTAAAGTATAATAATAATAAAATAAATAAATAAATAAATAGGAAGCCTCTGACTGTTAAAAAAAAAAAGAGCTGGCTATGGATATGGCCATATATAGATAACTAAATATACTGATATACTGAGATTTCCACTTAGTAAACAGTAATTTTGGGCATGTTATATAATATTGGAGGTTTAGTTTCTTCATGTGTAAAATAAAGAAAATGATTGTACATAATTTATGTGATTGTTGGAAGCATTATATGAAATATTGCCTGTAAAAGCTTATTTATTTAATATTTATTCACTGCCTGTTCTGTGAACCTAGCATGTAAAAGCTTTTAGCCAAATTCCTGGCACATATTTATGTCTTCAAGCATTATTTATCATCATCAACATTATTGCTGTTGTTATTTCTGCTAGTAGCACAGTACTATGTTGTAGCACAATGTTAGGCATATTGTACCTGTGTGATAATATTTACTGAATTTAAACCATTGGCCAATGTCAGTATTGCATTCTACACCAGTAAATTCTCTGTGTGTTAAGGCAAGCCTCCACACATCTTCAGACGACGTATCTTTACACTAAGGACTAAGGAGTGGCCCACATTTCTTGCCGGCAGGCCTGGGTTAACCATAGAATTTAAAAGCTGTCAATATGTAATACTCTGTATTAGCACAGATAAACTAGTGATAAGCTTAACACAGATAAGCTATGAACTCTTTCTGCAAATAACCTGCTACTCTGGAATTCTTGTGGTATTAAATGACTCTTATTAGATACCATGTGATTTTAAATTAGATACGGGCACATCTAATTTAGGAAATGTCTTCTCTTCAATTTATATTTACCACCCTAACCACAGATGGTCTTAAACCAAAGCTATCCCAGGGTGTTTGCTGCTTTTTCTTTTCCTCCTTCCCTCCTTTGTTTTTCTTTTCTACCTTTCCTCCTTTTTCCTCCCCTTCCCTTCTTTCCCTCCCTCCCTTCCTCCTTTCCTTCCTTCCTTCCTTCCTTCCTTCCTTCCTTCCGTCTTTCCCCACTTTTATATACGATACCTCCAAGACTTGAATTACTGTGCTCTGGCATGTATAATTTGCAGAGTGAGTATGATAGCTTTGTGACCAGGGAGTAGTTTACTAATCAGTCAGAATGCATGCTATAATTTTGAAAAATTTGAAATAATCCACTTTTATATAAGCATTTCTTTTTGCTGTTTCTTAAAGAACCAACAATTCCATACTCATATTTCTGTACTTTTTCTTTCCTGACTTCAAAAACTCTTTTATGAAGGTAAGAAGAAAGGATGGTCTTAGGAAGAAGGGAAAAGAAGAAAAATAAATATTAAATTAGTATTTAAAATTAAGGTGTAAAGTCTTAGATGATTTTATAAATTGTATGACTTATTCTTTACAATTACTCTTTTAAATGTAAGTAATTTGCTCAGAGTCACATAGCTGGTAGGCAGTATTACTGAGATTTGAGCACAACTCCATTTGAATCTCACACTCATGCCACTTTTACTATCCCATTGGCTTTTGAACTTTGCTGCAAGGAGATAGGAAGTCTTTAGTAATTGTGACTGAGAGCTAGTGAATAACCAAGTGGAGGACTGGTCCTCCTTTCCCTCTATTTTAACCAGAGCAGCTCCACTTATATCTGTTTCATTCATTATGGCATTTTGTACAGGATTTTTTGTATAGGTTTTTTTAATGTACAGGATTTTTTGTACTGTATTTTATTTAAAAATTTTTAACAGACACGTAATAATTGTATATATTTATGGGGTACATTGTGATATAGAATTTTTTAAAAAGAATTCTATTACTAGCATAAAGTTTGAAAGTTTCTATGCCACACTATGCTAAAACTTCTGAGAATGCACTGCCGAATTATCACAGAACATAGCTTCTGAGGTTAATAATGAGGAAAGTGGAAAATCTAGGAGGCCAATTTGAAATTTGGTCGTTCTGAGCTGAGGCAAAATGTCATAAATTCCCAGATCCCCAGCCCTGAGTGGTGAAAACATGTTTGTTAAGTGTTTTTTTTTCAAGTGAGGTATGAATTACTCAAATAATAGAAAATTGGTATGTGTACCAAAAGGATGAAAATTAAAGTTACCCTTTTAATGTAAATTAGGCACAATAGGACGTGCCTTGTCAATTACATTTTTATAATTGACCACAGAGCATGGTGAAGCATGAGACACACTCATCATGCATCACAGTCTAGAAATAAAAAGCCCTCTTTCTCTCTCATATTCCTTATCAAATATATGTAACATTAGTTATGGGATTGAAATCTCTTTTATTCAGAGAAATTGAAGAGAGCCATAATAAAAGGAAAGAATAAGACAACACGAGTCCAACAGAGCACGTGACACTGGGAATGCTAATGAATCCTTTTAAATCAGTGCTTTTTGAACTGCAGGATATGCTCAGCAATGAGTTGTAAAAAACAGTAAAAAATAAAACATAACAGAATAGAATATTTATTTCATCAAAATTTTTTCTCAGTTATATGTGTGAGAGAAAGAGACAGAGACACAAACAAGGTTTCAGTGTAGTGTGTATTTCTTACTTTGGATTATTGCAAAAGGATTTGAATGCCATTGTCTTCATAGGTTTAGACCTTAGCTCTCTTATATATGAAATAGGGATAATAACAAAGCTCCTATTTACCTCATAGAGTTAACGTAAATATCAGCATTACTTATGTGAGGTTATTCAGGAAACTTCAGCAAAGTGCTTTAAAGTGTTGTTGAAAGTAAGGATGAGTCATGTGTTTTACAAAATAACACCATTTTCTGTGGCTCACATTCACATAAATCTCTCTAGTAATGTATTTGAGGTCAGACTATTACATGAAATTCCTAAACAATTCAAAGTTAAGTTCCTATTTTCTTTTTGCTACATCAAGTTAGATAAATATTTGGCGTTATCTTTCTATTATTGCTGTTAATACTTAGATGAAAAGAATTGGATTGATAAAGCAATATTTTATTTATAGCTTCTAGGAGACTTCATCTAAGAAGAATCACATCATGAGTTTGCCCTTCAGTTATTATTGCAGATAGGATTATTTCTACTTTGGTTTGGATTTTAATCTACATCAGCACCTCAAATTACCAACTACTTTACACATAGTTGTAATTACACAGATCTTATATTGCCAACAGTCATGTCCTAAAGCAAATGATTTTACTTCTCGTAGCCTGCCTTCCCTCTCCCTTCTACAAACAAATAGGCAGACAAACAAACACTCCCCTTCTCAACCGGATCATTTCAATGGTTTTACTATTTTAATTCCTAGGCTAAAAAAAATTGGAACTTTATTTCCCCCTGCTCTATTATTAACTCTCTCAATCCAATTTGTTGTCAAGTTTTGTATTTTATTTGAAATGTCTCTTTTACTATCTATTCTCTTTGATACCACCCTAGCCCCCTGATCACCTCATTGCCAGATGATTTTTAAAAAAGTCTTTGTTTTATTCCACTCCACTTGGGCCATTTGGGCCTACATAAATTTTCCTAAAGACTTTTTTTTTTCTTTTTTGAGAAGGTTCTCATTCTGTCACAGAGATTGCAGTGCGTTGCAGTGGTGCATCATGGCTCTCTGCAACCTCTGCCTCCCAGGCTCAAGCGATTCTCCCACCTCAGCCTCCCGAGTAGCTGGGACCACAGGTGTGTGTCATCATGATCAGCATTTAAGCAATTTTTTTTTATATAATTTGTTGATATGGGGCCTCCCTACATTACCCAGTCTGGTCTCGAACTCCTGGCCTCAAGTGATCCTCCCACCTCAACCTCCCTGCCAACCTCCCGGGTAACTTGGACCATAGGTGCGAAAGTGGAAAGAAAGAATGTGGAAAATTTTAAGAGCATAAGCCTTAGCTAAATCACCTCATTTCAGGTGATATATTTGCTAAACTTATTCTTATATATTGCATCACTGTGAAAGAAATCATATATTTTTCTTCAGAAAATGAAAACATTTTAGTTTTTCCCATTATTATTATGAAACACACACATATTCAAAAGAAATATTAAAGTGAGAAATTGATGGGATAAAACAGTTATCCAGCTTTCTAGTGTCTTGTGCTATATAGTGAGTTCTGCATGGCAGTTTTTTTTGTTTGTTTGTTTTTGTTTTTTAACCATCTGGTCAGTTAAAAAAAGTCTAGATAAATTTCCATTTTCAGAGGCAAGTTTTGGAGGATCCTAGTTAATTCTGATTTATTTCTTGACACATCCTTGTATCCTGGGTTTATCATGTACATTTAAATGCAAGAGAAAACTTGTTCATCTGCTATTAACATTCTTTGTTATTTTCAAGAATTTGTCCTTTTCTTCGGGGATCTGATTGTTAAAATGGCAGGTTCAGCAGGTCAGTTAACTAGGCTGCTTCTGGTGAAGGCAACCTGGAAAGATGACTGCCCTCTGTGGGGAGGGCCTGTGCCTACTCTGTCAGTCATCATATGGTTTTCTCAATAAGCTGCCTCCAGCAAAACTCAAACTAACTTTAGGGAAATATTTGGATTTCCAAACGTCCAAGATGTCTTACTTTTCTTCTATATTCAGTCCCACTTAGCTGCAAACTGCAGAGCAACATACTAACCAAGAATAATTCTCTCTAAGCTGCAGTGACAGAATTCTTAAAATTTCCACTGAAGAAACCCTAAATAAGAAACATTATAAATATTTTCTACCTAGGCAAATTTCATAATTCCTAAAAATTATCTTAACTAAACATTAAAGCCATGTCAACCAAAACAAAAAGAAAAACAGATAAAATAATAGGATGGAGATAGGGTCAAGTTTGAGAATCGCAATTTTTTGGGGGAAGCATTTGCTACATAATAGAGATTATGTGAGCTACTTTATTTATTTATTCATCACAAAAGCAGTATTAAGTAAGCATTAACCCCCATGTTACATTTTATCGGTAAAGGAACTGAAACCAGAGAGGTTAAGAAGTTTGCCCAAGGTAACAGAACAGAGCCAGAATTAAACTTCACTCTCTGACTTCCAGAACCCAAGCTCTTAAAGGTAATACAGTACTTCCTTTGATAAGACCTTATATCAAATTTAGATAGGAAATCTATGATCACCATATCCAAATAAGTTTGTGTATAATGGCTTACCTGTGGTCCCGCAAAGACACTACTGAGGATCCAGGCCAGGCCAACCATGGACTGTCCGAGTTTGCTGTTGCTTTTCAAAGCTAGGGGCCTCGTGATAGCCAGGGAGCGGTCTAGGCTGATCACCACCATCATGAAGGCTGGGGCATACATGGAGAAAAGCTTTAGATAACTGAGAACTTTGCAGAGTAACTCTCCAGCATACCATTGGACTGTAATGTTCCACATCCCATCCAGTGGCATGACAATCAGAGTCTCCAACAGGTTCGCTAAGGTCAGATGTTTTAAGAGCAGCTTCATTCTTGAGAGCTTTTTCCCTTTCTCTTTCTTCTGTGTCCACTTCTGAAGTTTCAACAAGAAAGAAGCATTAAAGGTCGCAGAGAGCAGAAAAAGGAAGAAAGTAACCGTCACTCGGATCTTTCCAGACAAGGTCAGAGTGGGGAGGTTGCCCTGCATCAGTGGGATGCTGTTGTTGATGGCTGAACAGTGATTTTGATTCTGTTCAGGAGAGGCACTGTTTGCCATATTTTCCCAGGACAGAGCTTCAAGCCTTGTGTCTCTGGTGCATCTGATATTTTATTGTAACCGAATCTAAAGTCCTGTTTTATTTCTGCCTTCTTTAGATGGAAACGTCACAGGTTTAGACGTATGTCAAATTTTGTCCCTGAGATACTTAATGTGAAAGATCAAGGTTAACTTGTTTTGTGTATTGGTAATCCAACAGAGTGCTAAAACAGAGCAGGCCAAACGCATTCTGAGGGCCACATGTAACTGTAGCACCTCAGCAGATGGTCTGGCTTTCACAACACTCTTCCTAAGTGAAGAAGGATAGTCACAGCCTAATTTAAAATTTAAAAGTCAGTCATGATATTATGATTTAAATAACTTTAAAAAATTTTTCTAAAAACTATTTAGTGTTAGTATTCTGTCCAACATACAGATGTAGAATGATAATGAAGAAAAATGAAAACAACTTGATCCAATTAAAATCCATTTTCTTAAGGAATTAACACATTTCTCAAAAACATTTCTTTGTTTTCCTTTTCAAACACACTGTTGAGCACTCGAACACTGAACAAATATATTCATTTAAAATTATTCTACAACAATTAAAACTTTAAATTAGAATCAATCTAACTGGCTGCATTCAAATTTATTAATCAATCTTACTGGTCAGATCCATGCTTAAGTTAGAGTAAAACGGTTAATCAGTTTTTAAATTATTGCCTTGGTTTTTATAATTATCTAAATATTGTAGTTGCTGTTATTACACATTAATGCATAAGGAAGCTAGTTATTGAAGAGAATACTGTGTAACTGCTGTAAGTGCATTTATATGTGTTTATGTTAGTATAATATGAATATGTTCTTTTATAGGTTATATGATCATTTCAAATTGGGACCACTTAGGAACATTTTCTGTGTTGCTTCTTTAACTTTCATGGTGAGTGCTGGATAGTTATTTATCAATACCGGTAAGACTTCCATTGGAATTTATTAAATCACCAGCTTGATTTGTCTAATGCCAACAAGTTTGCTTCTGTGGCAGCCAAAGCAGGTACAATGTTAAGGATAGAAGTGGCTATTTTGACTTAGATGGTGCATTCTTATTGGTTCATTTATTATACTTGTTTATTCTGTCTTAAATATTTATTTATTTAATAAATAGTTACTAAATATTTACTATATACATTATCTTAGCCTTTGCTGGTGATAAAAAGTGAACACAACATCATCCAGCCCCTTTAAGGAGCTTGTTACCACAGAAGGTTAGATAAGTGTTTTAGATATATCTTATGTATCTCCTCAGCTTCTCTGTGTACTGGCTGTCTCCTGAATCTTGAGCAGCTTAGACCAGTCTTGTACCTGAGCTCTTTTTTGACTGTCACTATATGTCCAGAATTACCAGCTTCTCTCACTACTTCCAGACTTGAAATATTTATATCCTCTATTTATATAGAGTATCAAGGAAAGAGCTTTTCTCACACCTGAGATTTGTGACCATAAAATTTTTACCTACGTTAAAACTAAGTTCTGACTCATCTAGGAGAATTACAAAAAAATAAATTGTGCCTACTACATTAGCTATAATAAGTTCCTTATAAGCAATCAGTCTTGAATAAGATAATTTATTTTTCTGAAGAACTCAAAAGGCTTTGCATGTACATCATGTCAGTTAATCTGATCAGGGCCATATGCCTGAAATGAACAAAACAGGATAACCATTGGAAAGACATACAAATATGAAAAGTGTTTGTAAGTGTACCAGCAACCAAAAAACAAAGGAAAGAACATTTATGTAAAAATCCAATTTTAGTGAAGTATATTTTGTTCTTTGTCTTCTATATCTAGGGGAAAAAGATTAGAGCATATCATTCATTATTTGTCCCTTTTCCTCCCATTCCTTCCCTTCCCTTCCCCTTCCCTTCCCCTTCCCTTCCCCTTCCTTCCCTTTTCCTCCTTTCATTCCTCTCTTCCTCCCTCCCTCCCTCCCTTTCTTTGTTAATGATGGACTGATTCATTAGGGAAGAGGTTGCAACTGAGCTGAATGGGACTACAGCATATAGCGTAATAAGTGACTGGGGAATGGGGTATGAGGACAGGGAGGGCATGCTTAGAAGCTGGAGCAGCACATACAAACACGAAGACAATGTGAGAAAGTTCAAAGGGTATGTGAAAGCAAAAGTGTAAATAATTAGGCAGACTTCAGATCTGGAGAGCCTATATTCCAAGAAAAGGAGTTTAGGCTTTACCTATATAAAGAATGGAGTAATATACGGTAGGTATGGCCAGATTTATGCTTCAGAAAGCTTATTGTGTAGCATACAGAGAATGCCTTGAAGGGATTTGGGAAATAGTGGGCAATCAAAATTCAGGGAAGTTAATCTATTTGGAAAACCCTTGCTAACAACACAACATGAAAGGTATAAAGCCCTCAAGTGCAGGGTGTGGCTATGAAAGTCGGTAGAGGAAGTAGAGGGCGAATGATGTTTGACGCATTTGAGGAGCTCTAAGTTGTTGAATCTAAGTTGTTGGATGAGTCAACTATATAGATTTTGAAGGTGCTGTCAATACTGATAATATTACTCATATTTAATATTTATTGGGTACTTACTTTGTGTCGAGCACTCTTCTAAGCATGTTACACGTATTAACACATTTAGACCTTACAACAACCCTAGAAGTCAGTACTATTATTTTCGTCTTGTGGTTGAGGAAGGTGAAGCAGAGACATTTACATACCTGATCCATATTAGAGTTTGTCATGGGGGAGCGGTGGCTATCTAGGCCCGAGGTGCAGGGACAAAAGAGTTTACCGTTGTAGGTAAAAGAAAGGCAAATTTGTTAGAGAAGGGAGGAAAATACGTTGCCAGGGAGACAATGGGCAGGATCAGCGGAAGGGAAGCTGACTGCAACGAAACAAAGGCTTGCTGGAGATTTTATAGGATGGTGTTTATGCGTATGCTGAAGAGGGCTTTGTGCAGTACTGATAATGCCAAGGTTGCAGTGAGCTAACTTGCAGGTGTCTGGTGATAGTTGGGCATAGGAAGATTGAGAGTTATTTGCACAGGAGGGCTATGTGTCCTTGTAGCTTATCTGCTTTTTCTTTTTGCTTTCCCCTGCTCCCACCAGCCTGACTCCTTTTCGCTAATTAGGACACCACAGAATTGTGTTACATCTCATGCAGTCTGCCTTCAGAGCTCCTGTCTTTAACTACTATGCAATGCTACTTTCTGGTAGCAGTTGGGGTGGAAATGTCTATGAGCCAGGTGCCATAGTCCTTAGCGAATGAAGGGCCGTGTTAACAGGCCTTTTTAGTTGCAGGAAAGGGAGACTGTTTTAGATAATGGAGGTATCTTTCATGATACACAAGACCTAGAAAGCCAACAGGAGCCCAGGCAGCTCTAAGGATGAGCAACTCCTGCTGATTCATCACCTGAGTTGGTTTTCAATTATAGTATCTTTTTTTTCTTCATAGTGTTTTTCCCATCATCTTCTTGAACCTAACTAGCCAGTTTTTTTTTTTTTTTTTGAATTACAAGTCCAACTTCTGAAGGGAAAGAGTGATGGTGGTTTAGAAGTGACCCAGGGGAGCAAGAAATATTTTTCATACCTCTTTACTCATGAGAATAAAATAATAGAGGAAGGCAGCTCTTTCAAATAAGAAGAATGTGTATGAAAATGTATTTGGAAAAAAATTTGTTTCCTGTAAGGAGAGAAGATGGAAGTAGCACAATATCAGAAAGAAAAGAATTTTTTTTTTTTTAGTTTTTGAAAACATGACTTACTTTGTTGAGCAAAGAATGATAGTGTCTACGACAACTGTGAAATGAGTAAAAGGGGAACTTTTAAAATTTAAGTTTAAATGGAAGCATTTGAGGAAGGACTGTGGATGAAGTAGTATGAGGAAATATATACACAAAATTGTTGTGAAGGAGAGCAACAAATTCTAAAAGCCATACAAATTTTTCTAAGCCATGTTAAATTATGCATAGCATTTAACATGGCAGATTCACTTTCATTATTCCAAGAGTGCTTATTATTTGGAGAATCACACTGTAAAACATTGTTGCAATTTTTATTTCAGTATAGATGTGTTAGAGGTAAATGATGGGAAATTATGGTTAAATATGTACGATTTTGGAGATCAGATTAAGGAAATGCATATATAATATAAATCACCAACATATGAAATGAACAGAAAAGCAGAAGCATAATAAGTATGTTTACTTTTCAAAATTTATGTTCACTAAATACTAAAAGTAGTAATCTTTTAGTTTTAAGTATAATTAACAATATATAAAAAGATTTAAACCAGGAATATAAGAATTATATTTATTTCAACAATTCAATTAACCACTTATTAAACAGTATGTACTACACACTATACTTGTGGATACCAAAAATAAGGCTAGCCAAAGCTTGTATTTGATATTTCCAAACATATTTTATAATTATATTGTATTGTTATGAATTTTTTTTTTTCAATCAAGAGTCCTGCTCTGTCACCCAGGCTGGAGTGCAGTGGCACGATCTCGGCTCACTGCAACCTTCGCCTCCTGGGTTCAAGTGGTTCTTCGGCCTCAGCCTCCCAAGTAGCTGGGACTACAGGTGTGCACCACCATGCACAGCTAATTTTTGTATTTTTAGTAGAGACAGGGTTTCACCATATTGCCCAGGCTGGCTCGAACTCCTGACCTCGTGATCCACCCACCTCGGCCTCCCAAAGTGCTGGGATTACAGGCAGGAGCCACCGTGTCAGGCCGAGATATTTTTATTTACATAAACTTTATGTAGTTTGCTTGTATTAAAAAGAGTATAATTTCAATTTTGTTCTTTTGCTGATAATCTTCTGTTGACACATAGCATTTCCATTTCATGATGCAATTCAATTTTAAAATACAACGTATCTTATTTCCACCTTCTTCAGAATTGGAAATTTAAAGCTAGATCCCCAATAATTGTATTAATTAAGAATTTATGCCGGGCACGGTGGCTCACACCTGTAATCCCAGCACTTTGGGAGGCCAAGCTGGGTGGATCACAGGGTGAGCAGTTCAAGATCAGCCTGGACAACATGGTGAAACCCCGCCTCTACTAAAAATATAAAAATTAGCTGGGCATGGTGGCATGCACCTGTAATCCCAGCTATTCAGGAGGCTGAGGCAGGAGAATCACTTGAACCCAGGAGGCGGAGGTTGCAGTGAGTTGAGATCAAACCACTGCACTCCATCCTGGGTGACAGAGTGAGACTGTCTCAAAAACAAACAAAAACAGAATTTATGATGCAAATGCATAATAATATGAATAAGATTTTAAAATACAATTTAGAAACATATGATTATTAGTATTATTGGTTTCTCTTTAAGTTTCAGTAAGACTGGGCACACATGAAATTGACATCCTGTTAATTTCTATATAACATATTCACTTTTATTTTATTATTATTTCTTCTTTTCTTATTTTAGGACTTTTAAAATAAAATAGTTTTTTAAAAATTGAATTTTATAAAAATAAATATTGTATTTTTAAAATATTTAAGGATCAAGATTAAAACAAAGATGAAGCTTGGGCAATATAGGGAGAGCCTATCTCTACAAAAATTTTTTTAAAAATTAGTCAAGCATGGTAGCACCCACCTGTAGTCCAGGTACTCTGGAGGCTAAGGTGGGAGGATCCCTTGAACCCAGGAGGCGAATGTTGCAGCGAGCTGAGATTGAGCCACTCCAGTCTGAGACAGAGCAAGATCCTGTCTCACAAAACAAAAAAATACCGTTGAACCCTAGAGATGCTGTAGTTATTTAATAAAATCTTTGAAAAGTACTTTTATTCAGGTAAATCACTCAGTTCCTTTATAGTTACTTTTATCTGAAATTTTTCCACTAATTGATTTGCTAGGTTGTATAATTTGGAAATTTATTAGCATTATTTTTCAAAGGTAGAAATGATAACAGGAATGGGAAGAATAAAAACCCCTTTCTTCTGCTAATTTCTCTTTATCTATGATGCAGATATCACACATACAAGGCCTTTGTTTTAAGGTGTAATTTCATAGATAGGGGTGTATATCTATGATATAGTATTACTTGCATAGAATTTTTTCTTTACAAACATCCATAAAAACAAAGAAAAATCTTTTAAAGCAAGAGTCTTTGAATAGTTAAACTTGATTAACTGGCGTTCTACTAACCAGGGTTATGGTTAGTTACCTGAAAATTCACTTGCATTCTACTGTGAGAAACAGACAAAGAAAAAGAAAAAAAAAAATGTAACAAGTGTTTTGTCAAATGTAAGAATATGTCCTAAACTTAGTATAGTGTTTTTTTTAAAATGCTTTTTTGTTTTTGTTTAAATGCTTAAACCACCTGCATTTAACTTTACCGTACAATACAAGGAAACTTCCTCATTGGAAAGATGAACTTTAGACAAGATATTCTGGAACAATAATGATTCAATTGGTTTTACTGTATTGGATTTATTGAATTAGAAAAATACACACATGTATTTTAGGGAAAGTATAAGAAAAATGTTTCCCTTAACAGTTCAAGTCAGTGGAAAACTAAATCAACTAATGTATTAAGTTGAATTCCCTAGAGCAGAGCTGGAGATGGGGATTCTTGTGCGAGCGACTTGGGAGTGTGCTTTAAGGTGAAACCTCTAAGAGAGTGAGGAAAGCAAGACAGGGCAGAGGAAGAATCGAAGCAAATGTGTGTTCAGCTGAAGTCTAACCTTCCTTAGCCTGATCCCACATGGGACACTGGGTATAAATGGAACCACAGACTTGCCCCACCATTAGGAAAGGAGGCTGAGCTTTGGCACTCCTTTATCAGTTACCATCTGGCTGGGGCCTGTTGTTTATGTGGGGAGAAGTATAACTTCTCAGGTGTTTCTGGGTGGTGGCTCCCATAAACTGATGGCATTTCTCAGAAGAGGGTAGCTATGAGCTCTTGGCAGCCAATACTCTCAACAGCTGATGGAAGAGTCTTGATGTCTGAGAAAGGGCCCCTTGTGGGACATCGCCAATGTCCATTACAACCAGTATAATATATTCAAAGAACACTGAGAAATCAATGTTCGAGGGAAACAGCTTTTCTTATAATGGAATTTAAACTATATTTTCATAATGAATATAGTATAGAAGAAAGAACACTTTATCAGGAATTAGGAGTTCCCAGTTCTCTTGTGTAATCCTCATCTCCTAGCTCTCACAGCTATTATCTGTAAAATTTGTAACATAATCTTTAAGTTCTCTTTAGCTTAAAAGTCATTTTCTATTATTCCCTTTTATTATACACAGTTTTCTGCTCATTAACATGATCTATTTTCATTTGTTGGATATATCTTATTTAAAAGAGTCATAAGAACTATCATTTCCAAATTTCACTCATTTATTTAACAAATATTTATTTGAGTTTTGGGCAATGAGAAACAGAATAAGACAGAGCTCATAATCTCATGAAGTTTGTGTTTTTTTAATAAGCAAATTTTAAGAAATGTTTAAAATATATGGGAAGGCAAGAAATTTTCATCTTAGAAAAATAATTAATTTGAGTTTATATTAAAATCTCTACACAGCAAAGAGTTAAAGGGAATATAATAAGGATATCGTTTTTCTGACATTTGAAAATGTATGTAGTGTGGATTTTTTTTAAGTAAGAGGATTCGTGAAAATAAAGAAAGAATAAACTCTTTAGAAAGGTTTTTTTGGTCTCGCATTGTTTACTTGTTGAAAATTCTTTTTGGTTAAAATAATTAAAGAAGCCAGCCTCTTCCACTTAAACTGTGAGATCTTCTGAGAGGATGTAAACAAATATGCCAAAAAGACTCTCAGCAATCTTAAGTGCGTGTTCTAGCAGCATGAACAAAGGCAGTCTGCTCAGCAAAAGAACCCTGAAAAGCAGCCAAAGCAGCAGTCTGAGTAAAAGGGAGAGAACTCAGAGGTCAAAGTGAAAGTGTTAGTGAAAGTAGCAAATCTCTTACTAGATACTGAATTACCCGGTGAGGGAGTCTATAAGCCACAGCTGAGTACAATCACAAAGATGCCAAAAGAGATGCCAGATAGTTCATGTTACTAGTCACAAATGCATGTGGTTTAAAAGGCGAAAAGAAACCAGCTGAGAAGTGGAACTTACGTTTATCAAAATTTTACTAGCATATTGTCAGGATGTATATTGTCTATTTTGTTTCAACATGCAGCACGTGTAGTGATATTTGTATTCTATTTAATGGACCTATTTAATAAACTTGGTAATAATTAATTTATATTCAGCATATTCAGTTTTCACTATTATTTCAAGGTTTTTAAATTTTAAAATATTGAATTGACAAATAAGGATTTTATGTATTCTAAGTTTACAACATGATGATTTGATATACCTATACATTGTGTAACGATTACAATCTAATTAATTAATTAACTAACACATTCGTCACAACTCGAGCTGTACATTAGATCCCCAGAACTAGTCATCTTATAACTCTACTCTTTGATTAACATCTCCCTATTTCCCCCAAACCCCAGCCCCTGGCACCCCCTGTTATATTTTTTGAATGAGGTTGACTTTTTTTCAATCATGAAATATTTGTCATTCTGTGTCTAGGTTATTTTACTTAGCATAATGCCCTCCAGGTTTATCTATGTTGTCACAAATGGTGAGATTTACTTCTTTTCTATGACTGAATAATGCTTTGTGTGTGTGTGTGTGTGTGTGTGTGTGTGTATCACATTTAAAAAAATTCATTCATCCATTAACAGACACTCAGGTTGTTTCCATGTTTTAATTATTGTGAATAAATGCTGTAATCAACACTGGGATGGAGATATCTCATTGAGATACTGATTTCACTCCCTTGGATATATACCCAGAAGTAGGATTGCTAGATCTTATAGTAGATCTGTTTTTAATTTTTTGAGGAATCTCCATACTGTTTTCCATAATGACTGTACCAATTTACCCTCCCACCAACAGTGTACAAGGGTTCCCTTTTCTCCACACACTCACCAATACTTGTCTTTTTTATAAAAGCCATCCTAACAGGTGTGAGGCATTAGCTCATTGACGTGTTATTTAATTGTGGTTTTAATTTGCACTCTGGTGATTAGTGATGTTGAGCATCTTTTCGTGTACTTGTTGGCTATTTCCATGTCTTCTTTGGATAAATATCTATTTAGGTCATTTGCCCATTGTTAAATTGGGTTATTGGGGGTTTTTGGTATTAAATTGTGAGAGTTCCATATATATTTTGGACATATGATTATAATACCCTTAGCAGGTATATGGTTTGGCAATATTTTCTCCCATTTCATAGGTTGTCTTTTCATTTGTTCATTGTTTCTTTTGCTGTGCAGAAATTTTTCAGTTTGATGCGGTACCACTTGTTTTTGTTTGTTTGTTTGTTTTTGCTTTTGTTGCCTATTCTTTTGGTGTCATATCCAAAACATCATCGCCAAAACCAATGTCAAGGAGCTTTTCCCCCTACATTTTCTTCTAAGAGTTTTACAGTTTCAGATTTTACATTTAAGTCTTTAATCCATTTTGAGTTAGTTTTTTCATTTGACGTAAGATCAGGATCCAATTTCATTCTTTTGTGTGTGTTTTCATCATGAATTCTTGCCACATACTTTTTATAGCATAAATGCTGAGATTTGAAGAGTTATGATGCAGGTGCCCAGGTGGGGAGACATTATTAATAGTAATAATGGTATCTCCCCACTGTGACTGTCTTGGCTTGGAGAGAGGAAAAGGGAATCCATTATTATACAGCACGTCATCATGCAGGTAACTTACAGCCAACTTATTTGGAGGCACATTCTTAAAATGTATTAATGTATCTGTCTTTGTGTTAAATTATTTTCTAAATTAAAAATAAAATATTTTGTATGCTAGATAAAAATAATACCTATTACCCAATGCAAAATGTGCTACATTCTCAATCAATATACTGTTATTCAAAATAATATAATTACACAATAAACAAAGATTTTATATTTTCATGTGTTTTTAACTTGTAAGTAACAGATTTTGCATACCATGCATATTCTGTTATCTTGGAAAAAAACAACATAGCCTAGTGATTTAAGCTACCAGTACTCCTCTTTACCTGTTTTTTTGTGTGTATGTAAACCATATACAATTCCTACAGGAAAAAGAAGCATTTTATTTTTCTGGAAATGTCCCTCCCTTATCCAAAGAGGTGTCAATCAAAAGTCCATCACAGGAGTGATATCCTGATCCAAACTTGTAATCAGAGGCATCCTTGGGACTTTTTAATTTTTATTTTTACTGTAGCCAGTGGGCAAGATTACTGTATTTTTGTCTGAGACTGGTAGCTTAGCACTAACGACAATCTAAGTCTAGAATCAGTGAACATGTCTTCACCACCTCATAGGGAAGTGTCTGCCTATGAATGAAGACTAAGGAGAGGAGAGTTAAGATATGACTAGAGAGGAAGAGAGAGACACTGTTTGAGCTCCTGGATCCAGTCTCAGCTATGTCAAAGGATGTAGATCTCTAAATTTCTTAGTTAGATGAGCCAATAAATGTCTTCTTTTTACTTAGGCTAGTGTTGATTGAGTTTCTGTCACTTGCAACCCAAGAATCCTGGACATTATGCCTATAGTTTTATTTTGTTTATGCTTAATTTCTAAAACATCAAAAAATAAAAAGTTAAACATCAAAAAGTATCTTATAAGTGTATGATGATATGTCAAATATTTTAAAAGCAATTAAATAATAAAGCTACTGTAATGAGTCATCCATAAAGTTTATGACAAATGTTCCATTTTAGAAGACTATGGAAGGTAGAGCTTTGGTTATAATCATGTCACATAACATAGTATAGATGCTAAAACTGTGAGCTCTGGAATCCAATTGTCTGATTTTGAATCCCAGCTCAGTTCATTATAAATTCTCTGTTTTTTGGCAAGTTACTTGACTTCTCTACCTCAGTTTCCCCAAGGTGACCATCATCACAGTGCTGGGGGGACAGTTCAATATAATAATACATATAAAGTGTGCCTGGCACATAGTAAGGAATCAGCAAATATTATCTGCTATAAATGCAATTTTGAGGGGGTTTATGAAAAAATTTACATCAAAACGAAGGCAATTGGTGGTAGCTGTAGGATTGTCAGCAATGAAGAAGAGGAGGATAAACTACTGAAGAGACACTTGTGGACTACAATCTGGGAAAGCACTCTGATGAGATCATTTTTAGGTAAATGCCAACTGACTTGCTAATTTGGCATAACAGTGCCTTTATAAACATCCGTACCCTCAGCTAGGATTTCTGTATGGGGAATAAAGTGAGTGAAGTGGAAGCAAAATTTTCTATTATTTATTCTGGTTGATAATTTGTATGATTGAGAAACTTTAGTAGTTTGGAGAAATACAGTACAGTAGTGTTTGCATGGTCTATTCAAGGCACTTATTGAAACATAGCCCATGTGTCTGAGGATTATTTTACTATTAAGTGTGTGTATATTTGAGAACCATTTTCTGGCTTCACTTTCATGCTTGAAGGAGAATGAGAACAAATCAGCAAGCATTGTGACCTATTCAATGTACTTCAGGGGCTTATCATGTTGTTTTGTGTCACTCAAGGTTAGGAAGTCATAAATAGATCAGGGATTAGTGTTGGCACAAGAACCAGAAAGAAAACAGGTAGATACATTTTCCTGGGTAACTTTTATAGGCAATATTATTGCAACTCACTAGACTACAACCTACTAATATGTTGATCCTATGGAATCCATGTGCTTGTCATCAGGGGATGACTCAGAAGGGAGTATGTTGCTAATAGCTACTCTATGATTCTCCAAGAGTCCCGGATCTGCAAATTGGTACAGAAAACTTCCTTAATAAACTGTAATCCATGTTTACTCATATAATTACCATCGATCTGAAAAGGTAAAAGGGAAAATTGTATGTCCTAGTCCATTAGTCTCATTAAACTTTTGTCAAATTATAATAAACAGAAAGTTTTCATAGTTCTAAAATAGTATGTGTTTAAATGCAACATTAAATGTTCATAAGGAGAGGTGACATCTAAGTTAAATATGGTTTGGGAATTACAAACATGTAACAAGCATATAACATTTGAGCTTTAATCTACAGAGAAATTTTGCACTAAAGGCCAGTTTTGGATAGGATCCAGTCTCAATAGTATGTCACTTGAGTGTAGACACTAGGCTTGTTTGGAAGAGCACGTTCATTTCTCCAGCTTTCAATACCAGCAGGGAACCTTTAGCAAGGATGCCTTTAGAATCTGTACCAACCAGTGGTCCACCAGAGTCACCCTAGAGAGAACACACACACACACACACACACACACACACACACACACACACACACACATATACTTATTATTTTCATCTACTGATCTTTAGGCCATTTTCCCAGAATGATGGAACACCTCGGCATCTGGATTTCCCTTTGCTGTAATTCTTCCTATCATCCTGGATAATTTTCAACGTCTGTTGGTGACACACGTAATACTTTAGCTCACAGTCTCTTGGCTTCCTTGACTCTGATCATTTTATTGAATCTTTCCATGTCACTCCTTGTTATCACCTGGAACTGCTCCACTTCTGAAACACCATTATTCAGTATTACGATTGAGTGCATCTACCCCATAAGTTTTTTTGTTCCACTTATACCACTTTTTACTTTGTGTCTGCTCTTCAGTCTCACTAAGAATGTGAATCCCTGGACTCCTCTATGGATGTATTAGCTCATGTCCTCCTGCTCTTCTTTCTTTATGCCAGCTATATTTCATAATGCACCATACCACTATTCTGTCAACAGCTTCTCAGCTCCCTATCTTTCTCCCCATCATAGCCTGGGCCAAACCAGACACTGTGAAGCCATGTTACAAATTTACATCCTCAAACCAACACCTCTAAGCAATATTTACGTGTCTTTAGCCAGCTTCTTTTCTTTTTTTTTTTCAGATGACTGTTAGCATTTTTTTTTAACAATGAAGTATTTTTTAAAAACTTTTAGGTTCAGGGGCACACATGCACATTTGTTATATAGGTGAATTGCGTGTCATGGGGGTTTGGGGTCTAGGTTCTTTCATCACCCAGGTAACTAGCATAGTACCCGACATGCAGTTTTTCAATCCTTACCTTCCTCCCACCTTTCACCCTCAAGTAGGCTCTGGTGTCTGTTGTTCCCTTCTTTGTGTCCATATGCACTCAATGTCAGCTCCCACTTATAAGTGAGAACATGCGTTATTTGGTTTTCTGCTCCTGTATTAGTTTGCTTAGGATGATTAACCAGCTCCTTTTCTAATTTTTCAGGGCGACCATTCCAAACTCTTGTGATTTCACAATTTTTGAAAATCCCGTTCCCTCATTCTGAATCTAGCGTATTCCTTTTAAATTCTCAGAGTAAGTGGAGAGTAACAGTTGAGAATCCCTTCATTCCTTGTCTTGCCTTTTTGGCTTCTCAGATCACTTAAGTCAATCCACCTCTGTGTCTACTTTTCTTCTTCTCAGACAGATAAATGTATTTCATCTTTTAAAAAATTGAGATCTGATGTACAAATAAACATTGTATAGATTTAAGGTGTACAATGTGATGTTTTGATATACATATTCATTGTGAAATGATTCCCCCAATCAAGGTAATTAACCTATTCATAAGCTCACATATTTACCTTTTTTGGTGAGAACACTTAAGATCTCTTTGAGAAAATTTTAAGTATACAATACATTATTATTAATGGTAATCACCATGCTGTACATTAGATATCTAGAACTTATAACTGAAAGTTTGTACTCCTTGATCAACATCCCTTTGTTTTCCCCAACAACTCCCCAACGCTCCATCCGTGGCAACAATTATACTATGTTTCAATGAGTTTGATTTTTTTTTAGATTCTAGGTATAAGTGAATGTATGGATTATTTTTCTTTCTGTGTCTGGCTTATTTTACTTAGCATAGTGTCCTCTAAGTTTATCATTGTTGTTGAAAATGACAGGATTTTTTTTTCTTTTATATGGCTGAATAATGCTCATGTGTGTGTGTGTATCACAATTTTTTAATCTACTCATTCGTAGATGGACACTTAGATGGTTTCCATATCTTGGCTATTGAGGATAAAGCTAGAATGAACATAGGAGTGTAAATATTTCTTTAAAATCCTGTTTACAATTCTTTTGGATAAATACTTAGAAGTGTGATTGCTGGATGCCATAAAAATATGATAATTCTATTTTTAGTGTTTTTGAAGACAATTCATACTTTTTTCCATAATGGCTGTACCAATTTACATTCCCACCAATGGTGTACTCTTATCAGAACTTTTTGTTAATAGTCATCCTAACATGTGCAAGGTATAACCTCATTATGGTTTTAATTGATGCTTTCCTAGTGCTTAGTGATGTTGAGCATCTTTTCATGTACCTGTCAGCCATTTGCATGTCTTCATTGGAAAAATGTCCACTCAGTTTATTTGTTCATTTTAAAATTAGGCTATTTTGTGTTTTCTTTTTAGCATTGAGTTGTGTGAGTACCCAAGAGTTCCTACAAAGAGGCTTGATGGAAGAGACTTAATAATGTTTACAGAATGTACCAAGAGGTCCATCAGGGTGGGACAGTTTGGAAAATACAGAAGAAAACTCACATTAATAGAAAGTTCAAATACCTATGTAGTAGGAAGGAGACTGAGTGAAAAACACATGCAAGAGATTAGTTTTGAATAGTGAAAGAAACTTGTTTATCCCAAGCCCAGAGGGTGAGAATGAGTACAAACATAAATGTATCAAGGAGAAAGGAAATTAAAGGACTTCTCATATGATTGCTTCCATTTTTTCTCTGGTTAGTAGGAGAAAATATAATATGCTAAAGAAGATAAGGACATGGTGAGGTACGTAGGTAAAGAATATAATGAAAGTCCGGCATAGCACTATAAAAATGCATTAATAATTGTACAGTGTGTTAAGGACCCACATGTGATTATGTAACTCCAGTTTACAAGAAGGCATGATTTCTTCTAGCTGTTCTCAGCAGCTTGCATATAACAGCAAATACAGTTGATAGATCGTTCTGTGGTTGATGATTATTTGAATGGGTGTCGGGGAAGTCAAGGATGAAGTCACCGAGAGTGCTGTCAATAGAGTGGCTGAAATAATAAAGCAAGGGTCCTAGGCTGTTTAAGGTTAGGAGAGAGTCATGAGGGTGGGGGGTTGATGGACTGAGAAGAAATTAAGAGGAACAGAGTTTTAAGCTCTTCATGATACTGAAGAATGGGTTTAGTGGGACAGTTGCAAAGCTAGAAATTTGTAATTAGAGATGATGATTATGTATTGCAAATACTTGTTTGCATGTCTGCTAGCTCCTAGAGTACAGGAATATGCTGTGTTCATTTTAACTTCCCTGAACATAGCACTGTATCTGGCACATAGGTAGTAGTCAATAAATAACCACTACATGAAAGATTGCATGAATAAAATAAAGGTTTTCTTGGATTTATCACTGATTCTACCTGCTTAGAAACTTTTGTTAGCTCTGGGACTATTGTTGATAAACAGCAACAATTGTTAAAAGCACATTAAGCATAAGGAAAAACATCTTAGTGTAGAGTTCAGAGCACAGGCCCTAGAGCCCAATTTCCTGCGTTTAAATCTCAGTTCTTTTGCCGCTTAATAGCTCTGTGAGTTTAGACAAATTACTTGATCTTTTTGTCTCAATTTCCTCATCTAGAAATAGGGCTTACAATAGCACAAATATACTGCAGAGGACTGAGGTAACTATAATACATTAATATTTGTAAAGTGCTGAAAACAGTGCTTGGCACATGGGAATACTATATAAGAGTTGTTAAATCAATAAAATATTTAGGATGTTGGAATCACGTTGTGAAAGCTCCATGATTGTTAATTTTGCTATTAGACCCAGCTGAGTGTTTCTCAGTGAAATGACAATCACACTAAAGTCACCAGTAAACCATCTCATCTCTTCATTGCTTATTCTAAATTGAGTTTCTTTCCCACTCCTGCTCACAGCTTTGTACAGCAAGGTAATTTAGCACTTTAGGACTTTAATGAGACCTATTTGATATAATTGTAATTCTAATTAGATACTTTGGCTAGGAAACATACTTAAGCCTTTAAAAATTGTCAATCCCTTGAGAAAACTGAACTGATTATTTGGAAATTTAAAACTACAAGAATAAAGTTCTTGAAATTAGAATAAACAGACTTACCTGGCAGGCATCCACACGTGGCTCCAGGAACCCGGCACACAACATTCCAGATGTGATGACTCTGCCATCGGCCTCCCCATTGTTGCAGGTCCTATTATCTATAATCTTCACTAATCCCTTGTGGAGTACATTAGGAGTTGTTCGTAAAGGAAGAAAATTATATAATTTTTATTGATGTCACTATTAATCTTTCTGGCTAGGCTATTAGTATCTAACTTTAACACTATGTACAATTTCTAGATCAAATCAGTGTAAAGTATAATTAAGCTTTTAGCTGTAGTAACAAAAAAGCAAGTAATGTTTATAAACATACCAAGCTGTTGCTGAAAAATGACCATTTTTAGAAATATTTAGTGTGTACATCTATATGTAATGAGATTTTTTCTTTTGAATTGTTTTGAAATTTTATATGTATTACATGTATTAATATGTAATAATATGTTTATTAATGTATTAATATGTTGTATATAAGCAAAAAATAGCATGAGCATATTTTGAATAACTCAATAAGCTATGTTTTAGAAGATAACTCATGGAAACTACATCTTATTTCTTATTCTGTACAGAAAAGATGTCTTAGAAAACAAAATGAATCAGGTGCTGTGGCTCACGCCTGTAATCCCAGCACTTTGGGAGGCCGAGGTGGGCGGATCACCTGAGATCAGGAGTTCGAGATCAGCCTGACCAACATGGTGAAACCCTGTCTCTATTAAAAACACAAAAATTAGCCAAGTGTTGTGGTTCATGCCTGCAGTTCCAGCTACTTGGTAGGCTGAGGCAGGAGAATCACTTGAACCTGAGAGGCGGAGGTTGCAGGGAGCCGAGATCATGCCAATGCACTCCAGCCTGGGCAACAGAGTGAGACTCTGTCTCGAAAAACACAAAAACAAAACAAAAGCAAAAAAAAACACCAACCAACGAACCAAACAAAAACAAAAGAAAACAAAATGAAATATTGCAGGAGCATACATTTTATGATTATTTAAAAATTTTTTAGCTAAATTTTTACTGTAATTCTGAATCTTGAAATTAATTTTAGGTTTATTTTTCTGCTTTCAAACTGCATTTATAGCCATTAATAGCCACTAAGTGTTCACATTATTAGGGTCATGGGGATGCATATATTTAAATCTTTGCTCAAGTATCACCTTGTCACCTTATTAAAAATGCTGAATCCCCTACAGTCCCTATTTTTTTCTATGGCACTTAACTGCATAAAATTTGGTATAACTTACTTATTTCCTTTAATATACTTACATCCTTCATTTCATGAAATTGTCCATTTTCCTTTGTTAAGGATGAAAGCTTTTTCCTTTTTTTTTTTTTAACTAAGAAAATAGGCAGGAATTATCTGCCCATTTCATTCATTAACGTATCCAAACCACCTAGAACAATCCCTGAACAAAGGTGGTAATTATTTTCCATTAGTAAATGAATAAATGAATGAAGGAAATGAATTACTTATTCAAATAATATATTTCTTGAAAAACTGCCATCTTAAGAGGAATTATAGTAAGCAGCTCTATGAAGTTATAGTTTCTGCATGAATGTTGTTGAGGATAATTTTCAATCCATTCCACATTGTACTCTTAAAAATGATCCAGAGAAAGTATTTTTCAGTTTAGGTGTAATTCTGAGTATTTTACTTTTTAACTCCTAAAATTCAAGCCGTATAACGGAGTCAGGTGAGGAACTCACCATCAGACTTTAAATGATCCCCATCCAGTAACCACTGCTTCTGAATTGTATAGGAACATATAATTAACATCTGGAAGACATGCTTTTTGGATGTTGCTTGTATATAACACTGGTGAAGATAGATGCACAACAGCAATGTCATTATTGTGTGCAGGGTAATGGTAGTTTTCTTGAATTATAACATTCTTGATATTTCACTGTGTTTGTGGGTTACTTAAAATAACATTCCATTCTTTGGGATCATGGACCCTAAAAAATAGATTTATTAATTAAAAGTCCTGTGTATTGTACTTGTGGGAATTAATGTCTTACAATTTTAAAAACAATTAGGTATGTTTTGAGTTCCCATGATACTTGTAAGCATACAAAAATAAAGTTGTGTATAAGAGAAAAATAAAAATAATGATAACATGAGCAGATTTTGAATAATGCAATGTTATGTTTAGAAGATAACCCATGAAAACTACATTTTATTTCTTATTCTGTACAGAAAAGACTGAAGGGGATTTAGAAAAATAAATGATGACAGTATAGGATAAAAAGATTAAATAAAAAGTGGGCAAGGGTATGGGAAAGTGAACTAAGGGAAATTATGGAAATAGTCTAAATCCTCTTTTTGACCATTAAAATCTATAAAAAGAAATGTATTTCTGACTTATTATTATTTGTTAATCCAGGATTTTTATATTAAGTGCTGAAAAATAGTGCTGCTGAAACATTTTCAAACTCTCTACTAAAGCAACATAAGAAGCAAGCATGATTTTGAAGAGAGCTGAGCAGGTTTGGGAGAGATTTTTTTGCTTAAAAAAGACCCTATGAGGGCTATATAAAATCAATGGAAGTTAATGAAAAAATCATCAAACAAAAGGGTAAACAAGTCTTAGTTAAAAAGGGCAAACTATTGGTGCAATAATGTACCCTTTAAAGACATCATCATTTCAAATAGGGCTGTACAAATATAGAAAGATGTAGGATGAATTCAAAACCTATGACTAAATAATTTAAACCAAACGCAATAATGATGAGAAAGAAAGAAGATCCATGTTCAATTGGGGATTTATAGTTTCTTTATAAAGATGAAGTACAGTGACTCTAGTGTAGTGGTTCTCAATGGGGGACAATTTCATCCCCCACATTTAGCAATGTCTGGAGACATTTTGGTTGTCAATACTGAGGGGTGCTACTAATGTTAGGAGTCAGGTATGCCACTAAATATCCTCCAATGCACAGGACAACTTTAACAAAGAATTACTTATACAGTCTAAACTGTCTATACTGCCATTTTTGACAAATCCTGCTTCAGCCTATGTCTGTCATTATGTTGATAATTAACTGAGTAATTTTGAGGCCATACCTCACAGTATTAGACAGTTGGATGTGTAGTTGTGTGGGTGTATTATTGAAAGACAGTAGGCTTTTAAGGACTTGAGTGACTTTGAGGCCTTACCTTATGAAGCAGTGAGCAGCAGTGATAAGCCAGCTATTACTAAGCCATGTGGCTCCGCGTCGGTAGACATTGTTCTGTGGAAGGCTAGCTTGCCAGGGCCATTCTCCTTCCTCAGCATCCAGACCCTCTGCTATTCTGTTGCCAGAGGGAGTTATTGTGCATTGTCCACAACCTGCTCAAAATACAGTTCTGCTTATGCACGTATATTGGTATAGTAGAACCTACCACAGAGAATCTATCCCATAAAAGGAACTCAAGAAATATTTGTAGAAATGAAGTCCATATTGGGCCAGGTGCGGTGGCTCCCGCCTGTGTAATGCCAGCATTTTGGGAGGCCAAGGTGGGCAGATCACAAGGTTAGGAGATCGAGACCATCCTGGTCAACATGGTGAAAGCCAGTCTCTACTAAAAATACAAAAATTAGCTGGGTGTGGTGGTGTGTGCCTGTAATCCCAGCTACTCGGGAGGCTGAGGCAAGAGAATCACTTGAACCAGGGAGTCAGAGGTTGCGGTGAGCCGAGATTACACCACTGCACTCCAGCCTGGCAACAGAGCAAGACTCTGTCTCAAAAAAAAAAAAAAAAAGAAAAAAAGAAAAAAGAAATGAAGTCCATATTGTATTATCCATGAGCTAGCTTTTGTTTTTGTATTTCTTTAAGCTTTTGCTTTTCTATTTCTTTAAGAAAATATCAGGAAGATATTTTGAAATAAAAATGATCACTTGATTACAAAGCCCTTTTCTGTAATGGGTATATTGCAAAGCATTTGTACAAATTTGTATAATTTGTATAATAAAAATATTTGCCATAATCAATGTGTGGGCATAAATTAATGCAGTGGCTTTCAATCAGGACAATTTTGTACACCACCTCTCCAGGAGAGATGTATTTGGCAATTCCTGTGTTAGAGCAGGTAGTTAGGTAGACATGAACAGAGCAGGAGAGCACCCCCGCAACCAGGAATGTCAGGTGACCATCAGGTGATGGTGAGGTGGTTGTTAAACTGTCTCTCTAAAGTAATAATTGGTCACAGCCAGTGCCAGGGAAAGGCAGTCACCCAATAGGTAGAAGACACCTGATGTGGGTGATCAGCAGCTTCCCAATAAGATCTCAGGAGTTGGGTAATTGGGCTCAAGCATGAGCACTAAGAGGGAAAACGGTGGAGTTTAACTGGTATATGATCTTCCTTTAGGAAATCTCAACTGGTAAAAGAAAAACGCCTCAAATGAGCATGCATACAACTTTTGTAAACACACTGTGCATGCAGCCCATCCCAAGTGCTGGCAGGCCACTGTACCTGTGGACAGCTCACCCCAAGGGAAGAATCAGGGGATAAGTAAAGCAGATCCCAGAAGCATGTCAACATGAAAAATCCCAAGTCAAATGTCAAACTGTGCACTTGATCTCTCAAGTCACTTGTTTAGCCCTCTTCCAAGTATCCTTTACTTCCTTTTGTTCCTGCTCTAAAACTTTTAAATCAACTTTCAGTTCAGCTCTAAAATAATTGCTCTTGTCTCTCATTCTGCCTTATGCCCCTTCAGTTGAATTCTTTTTTCTGAGGAGGCAAGAATTGAGGTTGCTGCAGACCCATACAGATTGGTTGCTGGTAACACTTGGAGACAATTTTGATTGTCACAATTGTGGAGTGAGAAGCCTACTGGTATCTAGTGGGTAAAGGCCAGGGATACTGTTAAGTATTTTGTAATACACAGGACAGCCTCTGAAACAATTATCTGGCCCCACATGTCAATAGTGTTAAAGTTGAGAAACCGTGGGTTAGGTAAAAGTACTTGTTACTGAGAATGAGAATATTTAAATAAATTGGAAAGGTTAGATGGTCAATTGCTTCATAGGGATGTTAATTATATGTGGCTAGATGTACACTGAGATACTCTTTCCTGAGGGTGAAAGGGCATTAGAAGATAAGGGAGAATAATGTATATTTTTACAATTTTTTATTAAAATGTTTTTCATGTAAACTTTAAAAAAGGCAACTGGTCCTCTGAAGTCCTTGAGTTTGTATATTGCTTCTAATTCTAGGTTATTCTCTTGTTGCAAACCAAACTTCATGTTGTGAAGACATCCTTTTCATAAAAATCACTTGGCTAAACTGTGGCCTTTGTGGTTGCTTTTTCTAAATGAGCCAGCATTCACACTAACTTGTTGAATGTAACTCCCTTTTCCTTTTCTTCCCACTCCTTTATCATAGACAACCATGATATAATGGTTGTCCCTTACCATGGACAACCAGAGGTATAATGGTTTCTTCTTATCCTCTCTTCTGTCTGGACAAGTCCTAAAGGAAGTTGGCTTTTACTCAGCTTCCTTCGGAAAAATATAAAAACAAAGATGATTCTCTGTGGGTGAGGAGAACCTCGCCTCTGTGACTCTGCTTCCATGTTTCTCCTCTTACTCAGAACTCTAATCTAATTTGTATTCATGCATTAACTTTCATTCTAAATTCTCATTTAATCATATAATTGCATGTTAGTCTTTCAGCTGCCACCTCTGCAGTTATTACCTTATTACCTCTGCTGAAGTCTTACATGTCATCTTATAGCTTTGTTATGTCAAAAGAGATCATATGAAAAATTTCAAGGACTTAAGGACTATAATGAAGATTGCTGGCTGATACTTTCAGAAACATAGGCAAATCTACTGGTTTTGTACAGCCTTCCAACTCTTGTAACTTCTATTCGTTTATTACTGCATTTTAATGCACTTTATGTTGCATATCGAGGCTCTGTTTTTAATGCTGTTTGATTTTCTTTACCCCTCCTTTTTAAATTTAAAGTATAAAGAAGCTAAATAGGCCAAGTCAAATTCAGAATACTGGTATGGATGGTTGTTTAGTATTCCAGCTCTATCCAGCTGGAAAGAGCTGATCTCTTTCTTACCACTGCTTTTATTCCTGTCTTGACTATCTCTCTTCTATGAACCTGACAAATCTCAATTGTGGATTTGGATCATATTGGTACTGAAGTTTTTCATTAGAATAATTGACTTTAAGATATCTTATTTTATTGAGGATTGTTTGCTCATACACTGTAAGAGAGAAAAATAATCCAGTACAGGTTTCCATTTAAGTTTTGCCCAGGTTTCTCAGAAATAGCTATACTGTGACTGAGGGATAGTAAGAGCAGTCAGGGTCAGTGTCACCTGGTTCCAGAGGGTAAGTCCTCTAATCCAGCTGTCTCAGTCCGTCTCAGTCCCCAGATAACAGCAGTGCCTCTTCTGACAGCCTGCTCTAGGTTCCTGCAACCCAGAGGATCATATTTCCTAGGCAGGTAGTGGAAGAATGGAGGCAGAATGCCTTGGCCAGCCAGGAAGAAGCTGCTTGTATGTAAGGTAGCTTACTCTTTGCACACCAAATATGGGTTCTAGGATCAGAATTCTACAGTGAGTTTCTAGGCCTGTAGTTCTCATAAGCAAAATAGAAAATACTAATAGATGAAATTTACTGAGTTCATAATATGAGCCATGTACTCTGATAAGTACTTTACTTGTGTTATTTTATCTTCAAAATAATTTGGAACTGGGGCATTGATAATTTAAATAACTGTAAAAATTCATCCAGTTAGTAAGTGACAGCGCTGGGACTCAAAATTCATATGTAGCTGGTTTTAGATTCTAATTTCTTAATTATCATTGCTTGTCCCTATATCCGCTCTGCCATATGGCATGTGATAATGTATTCCTCACTTTAATCAATGATATCAGTCAATTTAAGGCCAACTCTGGCCTTAAAGCAGAGTTTCTAAAAGCGCTTTTCTATTATTACACATTTATGGATATCATAATGACTCTCAAGAAGAGGTCTCTTTTGGCATCCAAAGAATTAATTTTCCCTTGAAAACAACTTATTACTGATGAACTAACTTGAGAAGATTTTCGGCTGCCGGCATTGCAATGTCTAAAAGTCAAGGGAAAAGAAAATGAAAATATTTACATTTATGAACACATTTTATTTTCATATTAATGTTAATTGTTTTCTTTTTGGAAACATTATTCTGTAGGCATAATCATCTTATTCAATCTTGACTATATAATTTATATGTTCATAAGTTAGTATAGAGAGTAATAACATCTTTGCATTCATTCTTCAGTTTCTAAAGAGACTCTCAAGTTCTTCATTATAAGTTATCTGAAAAAGAGGTCTGGATCCTGGAAAGCACTAAAATATATGAAAAATTGTGATCTTCTATCACATTCTGAATGTACAACACCAGAAAACAATGTATTTGACACCTTTTATGGACCACTTTAAATTCTTTTTGACTTATCTCTTATTTCTTTATTTTTATTGTATTTTATTTATTTATTTATTTATTTATTTTTTGAGATGGAGTTTCACTCTTGTTGCCCAGGCTGGAGTGCAATGGTGTGATCTCGGCTCACTGCAGCCTCTGCCTCCCAGGTAGCTGGGATTACAGGCGTGCACAACCAAGACCAGCTAATTTTGTATTTTCAGTAGAGATAGGGTTTCGCCATGTTGGTCAGGCTGGTCTCGAACTCCCGACCTCAGGTGATCCTCCTGCCTCGGCCTCCCAAAGTATTGGGGTTACAGGCATGAGCGTCCGGCCCTTATCTCTTATTTCAACTGCAGTTGTGGTGACCACATAAATTTGGATCCGCTGTGCTCAAAGGTAACTTGATAAGTGCCCTGCTAAATTCAGCATCTAGGACTTCTCACTTTCTTTTCTTTTCTTTTTTTTTTTTTGAGACGGCGTCTGGCTCTGTTGCCCAGGCTGGAGTGCAGTGGCGCCATCTTGGCTCACCGCAAGCTCTGCCTCCCGGGTTCACGCCATTATCCTGCCTCAGCCTCCTGAGTAACTGGGACTACAGGCACCCGCCACCACGCCCGGCTAATTTTTTTTTTTTTTTTTTTTTTTTTTTTTTGTATTTTTAGTAGAAACGGGGTTTCACCATGTTATCCAGGATGGTCTCCATCTCCTGACCTTGTGATTCGCCCACCTCGGCCTCCCAAAGTGCTGGGATTACAGGCGTGAGCCACTGGGCCTGGCCAGACTGCTCACTTTCTGCCAGAAGAAACCTGCTGGACACTCCCAGATGGACAATTTGGAAACGCAGGAGTTGATGCCAGGATAGCCAGTGACCAATGTAAAATGGGAGCTGATGGACAAAAGTTTCCCTCTTTAGTCATAGTGGGTACAGTTCTGAAATACAACTAATTAGGTCCCAGAGGGTGGAGCTAGAGTTGCCCCTAGTGATGGCCAACTCACTTTCAAGTCAACTACTGCATGCAAGCTTTTGTTTCAAGATCTGTTTTTTGAGAAACCAAGCTAAGACACTCAAATAATTATGTATCTTAACAAATAACATTAATAACGAGGAGAGAGTACATACATTGTTGTATTTAATGTGTTTTATTGTGTCAAGTGTATTTTACAATATTTTAACTCTTTAACAATTAATACTCTTTGTTAAGTTTCAGTTATTCAAAACATTTGGTTAAGCATGCCATCCCATTTTCCATTCATTTTGGGTCAAAAGAAATTTAATTCAGTAATGAAGCAAACTTTAACATTGTCTGCTAATCCTTGGATAGACAAATTATTTCAGGGAATATTACAGAATGGAATTGTTTACTGGAGTAACTATTTCCTGAAATAATTTGTCTATCCATTGATAGTAGACAATGTTAAAGTTTCCTTCATTACTGAATTAAATTTAAATTAGTAGATCCCTGATAGACAAATTATTAGATCCCATATCTCTGCAGAATTTCAAACCTGTTCTAATCCCATATGAGGGATGAGTAGAATCTGCAGAATTGCAAACCTGTTCATTTCATGTGATAAATGTGCGAGGAGAGGGTGAACAAATGAGTGATGCTTCAAATTTCAAATCCAGAAGACCATAAACCTACTAAACATATCTACTTAAGAGTTCCTCTTCAAAAATAAATCGCCAGCTGTTGCATGAATTAAGTACTATGTCACTGTAGGTTCATTTTTATTAGGTTCCTGGATTTCTATAAATCCAAGAAAGAAAAGAATATTCAGTTCTACATGCCAATTACAATAACACACTCTTATTAGGTTGCACAACAAATCAGGGAGACAAAAGAACCATTTACCAGAAAGTCAACTTGTCTGAACAAAAAAGCCAAAGTAATTTAGCAGTGAGGGCTAAGTAGTCATCAGGGTTGTGAGTTGATATGAGTCACGCCTACTTAAATTGAAAGCTGGCATCTTTTCATCTAATCTTTCACAGGTGCCTTCCAAAGGCTGTTTTTTATTTGACATGATACTTCTAGGGCTCAGTTTTTAGTTTTGTGGCTTGGTAAATATATCAAACCATATTAAGATTATTTAGGAATAATTAAACTTTTATCTGGACTGGAAAAAAATGTTAATTCCTATAGCTTTGGAACTAATTATTTAGAAACCCTATAATGTTCATGAAAGTTTCTTCTTACTTTGAGATTTTCTTTATTGATGTATGTCTTGCTAAAGAGAAGAAATGACTTATAATTTACTTTTTTTTTTTTTTCCTTTTGAGATGGAGACTCACTCTGTCACCCAGGCTGGAGTGCAATGGTGCAATCTCTGCTCACTGCAACCTCTGCCTCCTGGGTTCAAGTGATTCTCCTGCCTCAGTCTCCTGAGTAGCTGGGATTACAGGCATGTGCCACCATGTTTGGCTACTTTTTGCATTTTTAGTAGAGATGGGGTTTCACCATGTTGGCCAGGCTGGTCTCGAACTCCTGACTTCGTGATCCACCCACCTTGGCCTCCCAAAGTGCTGGGATTACAGGCGTGAGCCACTGCCCCCAGCCATAATTTACTTTTAATAGTTGTATTATCCCAGATCCGTTGGGTAGGTGGAAGACAGGTTATAATGAGTGGGGAAGTGACTTAAGCCATCACCCGTTTTGGCTAAGTCGCTGCTGTGGCTGTTTTTGTTTCCTTCCTTTTAAGCCCCTTGGCACACCCTCAGAGTCTGGATATTCCTGTAGATTTACCTCTGAGTTAAGGAGTCAACATTGTAACCTAAGATACTCTGTTTACAATGTCCTATATAAAGGAAGTGACAAAAAACAATGGCACATGCCTACCAAGAGGAAATTCCATCAAAGGATAATAAGACGAAGCAGTTTTGAAAAACAGCTCAGCAAATGTGCATTGGTTTCTCCTGTGGGGCAGGAATCAAAGAATAGATATTCTTCACGGACCATTGGTGGACCCAGCCCTCAGTGAACTTGGAGTCTAATGGAAGAGATTTTAAAAAATGTGTATGAGTTAAAATCAATGTAAAAGTGCTGTAAACCAAAAATAAAATTCCAAGTCCCCCTAACCATCTGAATGGACCCCTCCTCTCAGGCAAGATCATTCGAAAATTAACCTGAAAAACTAGTTCAAGGCCATGATTGGAAGTGGGGGTCAGATGTGTCTCATTGTACCCTCCTCCCTTTTGGAATTCCAGAAAAGCCAACCAGCATTAGGATCAACACAGACCTTAAGTCTAATAAGAAACAATCTTTTCTCTCTGAAGTCTGCTGTTTGGAGGCTTCATCTCCATGATAATGCCTTGGTTTCCCCTTATCGTAACCCAGATATTCCTTTCTATTGATAATAACTCTTTAAACCAATTGCCAATCAGAAAAATTTTAAATCTACTTGTGACCTGGAAGCCCTGCTTCAAGTTGTCCTGCCCTTCCTGATCAAACCAATGTAACTCTTACATGTACTGATTGATGTGTTATGTCTTCCTAAAATGTATAAATGCAAACTGTACTCTGACCACCTTTAACACATGTTATCAGGACCTCCTGAAGCTGTTTAACCTTGGCAAAATAAACTTTCTAAATTGATTGAGACCTGTTTCAGATACTTTTGGGCTCACAATAATACGGAAGAAGTATCCATAGACAGTTGAAAACACCAAGAAAAGTCACTTAGCATAGAGGAGTGACGGGGGAATTGGCATAGCTGATAACAAAAATTCTTTTGGAAGGGCAGAAGGGAGTCAAGATTTCTCTTAAGGGTAAAATAGGCAAAATTCACTGGCTGTTGAACATTAGATTAGAAAAAATCTTAGATACTTTCTAAGTGGGCCTTTTGGATCTTTAGTATAGCAGGTCCATGACCACTGTTAATATTTGCCAAGGTTAGGAAGTGAAAAATGCAACTTTGGATGCACTGGTAAGAAGGAGGGCTCATCAAAAAGTCTGATTTCCAGTGAATATTTCCCACCTTAAAAGAAGAAATCTGAAACAGATAAGGATAATCAAATCTAAACTGTGTAATTTTAAAGTATAAGGAAAGATTTTCCAGTAGCTATAGATTAAATTACACTATAAATTCTATCTAGACCACAGGCTTTAACTCTACTTAGGTGAAGTAATGACTTCACCTTCATTACTTTACATGGGTCCAAATGCTAAATTAGTGGATGAGTTTTATTTTTTAGATAGTTTTGCTTTGAGCCTACCAATACAAATTTAGAAGAATTGAGCTGTATTCTCTTATTGAATGCGCTTTATGTGATATTAAAAATGTTCATATGGTAGATTTCTGAAAATGTTGAAACTTACCTACATGGACTTACTGAACAAGGTAACAACTGTAAATTGTTTTATGACACAGAAAACATCTTCCACCATGGCAGTTTATTTATAATACTTTGTCCAAAAAAGCTCTAATAGGACTGGTCTACATTAAAAATAAATGAGCAGAGCACAGACCTGGATTGTGGTTGAACAAAATTTGAATTCTTTACTTACTGCAGGTTGTTTGTTTGTTTGTTTTTGTAGAGATGGGGTTTCGCTATGATGCCCTGGCTGGTCTTGAACTCCTGGCTTCAGGAGATCTTCCTGTCTTGGCCTCCCACAGTGCTGGGATTATAGTCATGAACCACCATACCTGGCCTCACTGCAGGTTTTGATTAGTCCCCCTGGCTGCATATTTGGGCTCAAAAAAATGCTTTTCTTTATGTTACTAAGTAGACTGAAATTTATCTTTGTGGTTACACATTATATATCGTTTGTTATTTCTTAAAGTCATGTAGTTTAGTCTTTCACAGTACATACCTTCGATGTTTACCATTTTGACTGAAGATATAATGCTAAAGATTTTATTAAATAAAATTAAATCTTTATAAATTAATTAAAGTTAACTTATAATGAGTTGTATACACAGACAGTAGTTCTTAAGGTAGACCTGTACTTCAATTTTTTTAAACCTTTATACAGATTTCAAGAAATATGAAAAATCAGGACTATCTATTTTTATTTGGATATTATATATGCTTCTCCTATAACACAAGACTTTTTTTATTTTAAGCTTTGGAAGCAGTACAAAAGACTGTTGTGATGAGGAGAGAAGACATGTAGCAAATCGTATATTTAGGCAATCATGTTGATATAGTGAGGAATGGATAATGTATGTTATAACATGTCTTATGTTTTTGATGTGCCATCCATGTGTTTCTAATGGGCCCTTTTGAACACACACTAACAGGGGTTTAATATTTAGGATTAGCACTTTCAGTTTGGAAAGTTTCCAGCTTGGTTCTTCCAGGCCCTTAGATACCTTCTAAGGGTCTGCAATTTGATGGCACAGCTCTGATGTTTCATTCAGCAGAGACTGTGGGTTCCTTCAAGTTCATGCCCATTGCTTTTTTTAAGACCTATCTTAAGAGACCTCTTTTCCAGTAAGCTTTCCTTCTTATCTCCCTCTTTTCAGATTATCACTTAGCTTCATATTTCCTTGCCAGTTTGCACATAGTAGTTTCTGATACAAATTACCCATCACCTAATAATATTAACTCATTCATTCTTAATGAATTCACTTTTTTCTTCTGGAATTTATTTCAAGTTTCTTGTTTTTACAATAAATGTATCTTTCATATAGTTAAAAAAGCATTTCTTCTGGAAACTATATATGATGGGAAAATATAGAAAAATAAATATTTAGGTGGTAGTTAATAGACCCAATAACAACCACAACAGAATTTATAGACTTATTTTCTGCAACACTTATATGGCACTTGTATATGGCAATTACATGGTTTTTGAATTTGCACAATTTAGCTTTCATTAAACACAAACTGTAACTATTATTTTCTTCCTCAGAACATGTAGCATTCTTTCATTTCTTCAGAAATTCTACACAAGAGACAAGTATGTTGAAGGTACAAAAACGAAAAAAAAATTGAAACTTTTTTTGAAATCCTTAAGCTTAAATTTTAAATAGAAATGAGACTGGCACACTTGGTAACTATCTCTCTGTCTTTTTTTAAAAAGAGCTATTAATATTTTGAATGCCTCTTCCTGTTCCTTATTAATTTTTTTGCCACATTATGAGCTTCAATAAAATCTCATAGGCTGGGCGCAGTGGCCCAGGCCGGTAATCTCAGCACTGTGGGAGGCCAAGGCAGTTGGATCAGTTAAGGTCAAGAGTTTGAGACAAGCCTGGCCAACATGGTGAAACCTTGTCTCCACTAAAAATACAAAATTTAGCTGGGCCTGGTGGCGGGTGCCTGTAATCCCAGCTACTCTGTAGGCGAGGCAGGAGAATCACTTGAACCCAGGAGGCGGAGGTTGCAGTGACCCAGGATTGTGCCACTGTTTTAAGAGTTCTCAGGCCGGGCGCGGTGGCTCACGCCTGAATCCCAGCACTTTGGGAGGCCGAGGCGGGGCGGATCACGAGGTCAGGAGATCAAGACCATCCCTGGTTAACATGGTGAAACCCAGTCTCTACAAAAAATACAAAAAATTAGCCGGGCGCGGTGGCGGGCGCCTGTAGTCCCAGCTACTCGGGAGGCTGAGGCAGGAGAATGGCATGAACCTGGGAGGCGGAGCTTGCAGTGAGCCGAGATTGTGCCACTGCACTCCAGCCTGGGCAACACAGCGAGACTCCGTCTCAAAAAAAAAAAAAAAAAAAAAAGAGTTCTTTATATAATCTAGACACTAGTGCTTTGTTATATGATGTGCAAATATTTTTCCCCAGTCTGTGGCTTGTCTTTTCATCCTCTTAACAGGGTATTTCACAGAGCAGAAGTTTTTAATTTTGTTGAAGTGTAATTGTTGTGCAGTTTTCAGCATACAAATCCTGTACATAATTTGTTAGAGGCTAGAAAGGGTGAAAATATAGGGTTCCAACTCAGCCTTTGCCAGCTTGGGTGCCGGTGAGGCAATAGTTTTTCTATGGTGTCTTGGCTGGAGTAGAGCTGTAATTGTCTAGAAGAATTTTATCTTGCTAGGCTGATACTTTCCTGGTCTTTTGGCCAGAAGGAGGGGCCTTTTTCTGGGGCTTCTTTTTTCTTCCTGTACCCTTGGGAGTTTTGGGGGTGCTGGCTTCTTTAGCTCCAATTTTGGAATATATGAAGCAAAAAGAAAACTCATGGAACTCAACTACCATGTTATTAAACTCTGAAGTCACTAGCCAGACTGGCTGCTTCTGTTTGTTTTGTAATTAATGGCTAGGGTTCTTAGTTGTATTTAGTGGGAGGAATAAGGAAAAACACATTTATCCCATTTTCCTGGAATGAGAAATCATGCTTCCTTACTGAATGTTTATAAAACTATTTTTATTTATCTTTTTTTTGTTTTATCATCGAAAATTCTGACTCCTTTTTCTTTTTAATAAGTGAAAATATTCCCTGACATTCTGCCTTTGACCCTCTGTCTTCTCATTTTCATGTATTCTTTGTAATCATATCCTTTTTCAGAATTTCATTAACAGCCTTTGGGAATGAACACTGTTTTTAGGGTTTTAGATGTGAGCTTTCTCCAGATGACCAATTCTTTATTTCTCAGTGCTTGCTAAATAATCATCTTCTGTTGTACACACCTTCTCCATTGTCTCCTTTTCTTTAAGAGGTTATCATCCCTCTAGTTACTCAGACTTAGATGTTTTATTTGATTCCTCTCACAGTTGTGACTCACATCCAAGTAGATAAGTTCTGTCAATTCTATAAATATAATCTCTGACATATGCCCACCTTTTGTAATATTATTTTCTCTACGACAGTGCAGGTTTTCAGTTCCTCACACTTGGACCATTGTAATTGCTTCCTAACTGATTCCTCTACCTGAAGACTGTCTCCCTTCTGGTTCATTTTACACAGTACTATCAGACAAATTTTAGGAAACAAAACTATGATTATGTGTCTCTCATAAAGACCCTTTATACTACCAAAGCACAAACTGTTTAACCCAAAACTTTTCACTCTTAATTTTGATTATAACTCACTCAAGCCAGGAATGAGTAATACTGTGGCTTCAGGACCTCAAGTTCCTGGGAAATGAAAGGAAGCTGAGACACATTTGAAAGGAGATAGGAGAATTGGTCAAGTTGTATGTGCAATTGGCCTCCTAGGAGTATGAGGCCAAAGGGGTTTCTGAAAGGCCATAACAAATTTGGGCTTGATGGTTATTGGCAGTCCACTTCAGCAGTTTGTGTTAATTAGTGTTCCCTAGAGAAATAGAACCAGCCAGGGCGTAGTGTCTCATGCCTGTGATTCCAGCACTTTGGGAGGCTGAGGTGGGAGGATTGTTTGCATCCAGGAGTTCCAGACCAGCCTGGGCAACATAGCGAGACCCCATCTCTACAAAAAATAAAAAATTAGCCAGGTGTGGTGGCACATGTTGTCCTTGCTACTCAGGAAGCTGAGGCAGGAGGATCACTGGAGCCTGGGAGGTTGACTGAGGCTTCAGTGAGCCATGATTGCACCACTGCACTCAGTGTGGGCAACAGAGCAAGGCCCTGTCTCCAAAAAAAAAAAAAAAAAGAAAGAAACAAAGCCAATAGTGTATGTGCATATGTATAAATATATGTGAAATATATATATTTATACATATATATATTTATTTTGAGACAGAGTCTTGCTCTGTCACCAGGCTGAAGTACAGTGGCACAATCTCTGCTCACTGCAACCTCCACCTCCCCCGGTTCAAGTGATTCTTGTGCCTCAGCCTTCTGAGTAGCTGGGACTCTAGGCACCCGCCACCACACCTGGCTAATTTTTGTGTTTTTTTTAAGGTGGAGACAGGGTTTTTTCATGTTGGCCAGGCTGGTCTCAAACTCCTGGCCTCAAGTGATCCATCTGTCCTGGTCTCCCAAAGTGTAAAATGTATATTTTATGAGGAATTTGCTCACAGGATTATGGAGGCTGCGAAGTCCTGTGATTTGCTGATCTGCCACCTGAAAGCTGGAGACCTGGTGTAGTTCCAGCCTGAGTCCAAAGACTTGAGAACAGGAGAGGTGATGATGTAAGTCCCAGCCTGGGGGCAGAAGAAAACCAATGTCCCAACCCAAACAGGCAGAGAGATAATTTCACCTTCTTTGGCCCTTTGGTTCTACTCAGATCCTCAATAGATTGGATGACACATGACCATGTTGGGGAGGACAATCAGCTTTGCCGAGTCTACCCGTTCAAATGTTAATCTGTTTTGCAAGCAGCCTCACAAATATACCCAGAAATAATGTTTAACAAGATATCTAGGCATTCATTCCAATGGGCAGGCAAGTTGATGCATGAAATTAACCATCACACAGGTGTATTCCAACCTCAGAACTGGTCATCAATCAACACAGTGGTGTTTGATTCCAGGTGCTCAATCCCATGGGCTAAAGGCCCCAATCATTTAATGGAGGAGGTGGCAAGAACTAGCTTAGTTATTGGTAGCCCAGTCAAAAGGGCTAAGTTTCTATGAAGAGCTTCCATTTTAGCAGAGGACAAGAATGCAAAACTACAAATTAGCTAAAGTGGAAATAGCTGTACAAAACTATCTAAAGTGGAGAAACAGATTGGGAATTCATTCAAGTAGTGTCAAAGAAAGGATGTGATGCAGAGAGCACACAGCTGAAGTTCAGGACTCATAGTGGGTATATTTGATCAAAATTGGCAACATGAATTTAGAACTACACTAAATAAAGTCTATTTGGGTCTAGAGTACTAATAGCCTGCCTACTTTGATCTGAAGTTTCAAAGACATGTTCCATGTCTAGAACTGAATCAATCCTGATGGACTTCCCAAGTAGTCCAGGCTATTGACTGCATTGGCCAACAAGATGGAATATTTTAGCACTAATGATTTAAAATTAGTGCCCAACTATAAAAAATAACTATTAGAAAATTATAATGATTTTTCCTCTGCCAGAGATTAGAACATAAGAACAATTAGGCTGGGCAGGTAGGTGGCTCATGCCTGTAATCCCAGCACGTTGGGAGGCTGAGGCAGGCGGATTACTTGAGGTCAAGAGTTCAAAGCCAGCATGGCCAACATGGTGAAACCCCATCTCTACTAAAAATACAAAAAATGAGCCAGGCATGGTGGCATACACCTGTAATCCCAGCCACTCAGGAGGCTGAGGCAGGAGAATCGGTTGAGCTTGGGAGGTAGAGGTTGCAGTGAGCCAAGATTGCACCACTGTACTCTAGCCTGGGTGACAGAGTGAGACTCTGTCTCTGTCTCTCTCTCAAAAAAAAAAAAAAAGAAGAACAATCAGTCCATGGATATTTTTGTGGAAGTTTATCTCATGTGCCTTATTGGTAGTGGATTTCTTTAATTTGTTAATAATTAAACTCTCATAAAGTATTCAGACAGTGTCTAATATACAGTTGTATTATTTAATAAAGATTTCTAACTTTAAGCATAAGACTGAATTTGAAAAATACTTTTAAAAAATCCTTTTAGTATATTCCTGGCTTTATAGAAAAACATTTTGAAATACCAACAGGTACAGTTCTCCACATCGTTCAGGAGACTTGGCAACATTTTCTGTATGAATATTCTTTCTCTAAGAATAAAGCCAAGAATCAGGAAACAAGGGCGTCTGTGTAGCCAAAAGATATATATATATATATATATATATATATATATATATATATATATAAAATCAATACACTGAAACTTACATAATTAAATAAGAAGGCCCAACATATTCTCATTCAAAGGCTATTTATTTTTCTAATTTATTTTTTAATTTTTAGAGACAGTGTCTCACTCTGTTGCTCAGACTGGAGTGCAATGTCGTGATTATACCTCACTGAGGTCCTAAACTCCTGGGCTCTAGCAATCCTCCTCCCTTAGCCTCCTGAGTAGACTACAGGTGCATGCCACTGTACCTGACTAATTTTTATTTTTATTTTTTTATAGAGATTGGGTCTCACTTTGTTGCCTAGGCTGGTCTTAAACTCCTGGCTTCAAGTGACCCTCCAACTTCAGCCTTTCAAAATATTGGGATTGCAGGCGTGAGCCACTGCACCCAGCCAGTTTTTCTAATTTATACATATAAATTACTGCAAAATATTTCAAATGAACTAGAAGAAGATAGAAGAAAGACCATAGAAAGGATCATTGAACTGATTGATATTGAGGAATGACAAATAAATAAAATATAAAGAATAAATATGAGAACTCAAAAAACCAAATATTGGGGTCATTTGGTGATGGTGGCATCAACCGTACGTTTTCCAAAATGCCTGAAGGTCACCACAATATCCACTATATACCCTTAGTAATGTCAGAAAAGTCAGTGGTAAATTTGAGAAAGATTTTTGTAAAAATATAATTGTATTAGTCTGCTCTCACACTGCTATAAAGAACTACATGAGACTGGGTAATGTATGAAGAAAAGAGGTTTTGTTGATTCACAGTTCTGCAGGCTTAATAGGGAGCATGACTGGGAGGCCTCAGGGAACTTACGATCATGGCAGAAGGTGAAGAGGAAGCAAGCACCTTCTTCCCAAGGCGACAGGAGACAAAGAGAACAAAGAGGGATGTCCACACACTTTTAACCCATCAGATCTTGTAAGAACTCACTCACTATCATGAGAACAGCAAGGGGAAACCACCCCCGTGATCCAATGGCCTCCTACCAGGTCCCTCCCCAAACACTGGAGATTACAATTCAACATGATATTTGAGTGGGGACACAGAGCCAAACCATACCAATAATTTTAAAAAGAACTTTTATATTTTATTTAAAAGATAAACTACTCAGAAAATTTGCCAATTTAGAAAATGCTTATTTTCGGAGAATTGTGGGTGGTCAAAGTCTTGCACTCTTTGGAATAATTTAAGAAACAGTTAGATAATATAACACAGGTTTATAGAACTGAAGATTGGTTCTTGCTTAAGAAAGCACTCTCTGGGCAATAATATGCTTTAAAAAATGTCCTTTGGAATTTAGCAAATAATGATTCGTTAGTTCAGTTGCTTAAAGCATGATATAAATGAAGCCATGCATTGTCTCAGGATTAAGTTGCATGAAAAAGGTGTGCTCGATAACAATCTATACCTCTGTGTAGGCTAGCCACTCACAAATGAGTACTAGGCCAAGCTTCATTTTTCTTGTAGAACTCTTTGTAGTGGGTCAGGGCCATCGTCCTTGTATACTAATGTATTTGCTATTATTTTTTCTATTACTTCTATGTAATTCGAATTTTTACTTTAACCAATCATGGTTTTGAGTAAGTATGTTTTTAAAAATGTTTTTCATACCTATTCCATTCATGAGAAGGAGTTTGCCAGGATAGACAAGACATTTTTATTTGGAAAATGATGACTATATTTTAAAATAAATGGTAGTCATACCCTTAAGCATGCCTACTAAAGTTCTGAGTAGTCAACTTTATGAGGCATTTCATTAAAAACCCTCACTTTAACGTATAAGGCATTTCTTTGCTTTTTCAAAGACTGATTTGAATTTTTCCTTCCAGAGCTTTCAGGAGAGATCTACTATGTGGTCATTTTTGCAGTTTTATAGTTGGTTCAGCTAATCTAGTGTTGTGCTCTTTCCTTTAGCTCTTGGGTTGATAGCTTACGGCAGTGATAGTCAAGTGTATCATGCCGTGAAGTCAACTGTTTGGTAAGTGAGATATCACTTGCATTTCTCTACTTGTTCTTTTCTTTCTTTTTTTTTGCATTGAAGTTTGAATTATACAAACATTAAATATCATATGTATATTCTGTTTTGATTGTTAAACTATAGAATAGCCTAATGAGATCGTATAAGAAGTCATAAATTACTTAATAAAAGAAAAATTGTTTTAACTAATTTTAACTATGTAATCATCTCTTTGTTACAGAAATGTGATATTGTTCAAGCATAAATGAATATAAATTTGAGGGCTTGGGGATGCTTAAAATCTTTTCCCATTGAAATAAATAGAATTAGGTCAAGGAATTTACCCTAGGAGAGATTTTTCAGGAAATAATTCTTTCATAGGCAGAGGAAAACTATGCTATCAATGGTTTTTCTAGGTTTTATGCTAAATAGGCAATTTTAAAGTCTTCTGATTTAGAAAGTTTAGAATTGATAGAGAAAACTTTGATCTCTCACTAAATAATACACTCCAGAAATACTGATTTTATTAATTTCTCAGAAAGTAGTAGCATTGCTACTTTTCATGAGATTCAGGAGTAATTGGAAAATAAAATTGTACATTATATTTATGGATCTTAATAATTGAAGTACTTTTTACATCCTAAATCTGGGGGTAGCAATGTCTACTAGTAGCACACCTCTGCCATACTTGTCATCATCCCTCCTAAATTGAGATTCTGGAAGAAAATTAAACTCTACTGTCTATGGCAACAATTATATGAAATGAATAAACTTCTCTCTTATGCAACTGGAATGGTATTAACTATGTATCATCTTTGGAAGAACTGAAAACACACTCACCCATGTCATATTTTTAGGGCTTAATTCTTTTGTGTAACATGAGTTGAGAAGGGGTACATATGTTCTCTCTTGCTATCCTGGTTGTTAGTTGCAGCTTTTATATTATGAAATATTAATTCATCCAATAAATATTTACTGCCATGTGTCTGGCCCTGTGCTAGGCTCTGACAATATAATGCTGGGCAAAAATGAACATGGCCTCTGCAAGAGGTTTGAACTATGCATTTACTAAAGTGATTATTTGACTGCTGACTGTATTTCCCATCAAACTGTAATCTAAAGGTGGGAAAGACAGTAACCTAGAGATTCATATCTACTGTAATCTGGAGATTCATATCTTATACAGAAATCAACTCAAAATTGATAAAAGACTTCAACATAAGACCTGAAACTGTAAAACTACTAGAAGAAAATGTAGAAGAAAAGTTCTAAGACATTGGCCTTGGCAATAATTTTTGGATATGAAACAGCACAGACAACAGAAAGGAAAATAAACAAATGGGATTACATGAAACTAAAAAGCTCCTGCAGAGTAAAGGAAAAAAATCAACAAAATGAAGAGACAACCTATGGAATGGGAGAATATATTTGCAAGACACATGTCTGATAAGGGATTAATATCCAAAATATAAGGAACTCAAACAATAACAAGAGAACAAATAACCCAATTAAAAATGGGGCAAAGGAAAAGCCAAAAGATAACAAGTGTTGGAGAGGGTGTGAAGAAAAGTGAACTCTTGCACACTGTTGATGGGAATGTAAATTAGTGTAGCCATTAAGAAAAACAATATGGATGTTTCTCAAAACACTAAAAACAAAACTACCATATGATCCAGCAATTCCACTGCTGGTATGTATTCAAAGGAAATACAATCAGTATGCTGAAGAGATATCTGCACTCCCATGTTCATTGCATCATTTTTCGTAATAGCCAAGATATGGAAACAACCAAAATGTCCGTCAATGGATGAATGATTTAAAAAAGTGTGCTATGTATCCATAGAGGAATACTATTCTGTCATAAGAAAGAAGGAAGTCCTGTCAGTTGAAACAACATGGTTGAACCTGGAGGAAATTATAAGTGAAATAAACCAGGCACAGAAAGACAAATACTGCATGATCTCACATGCCGAAACTAAAAAAGTTGAACTCACAGAAGTAGAGAGTAGAATGGTGGTTACTACGGAATAGAAATTGGGTTGGGGATTTATTGGCCAAAGGATACAAGATTTCAGTCAGATGGAATAAATTCAAAAGCCGTATTGTATAACATGGTAACTGTAATTAAGAACAATGTCTTGTATTCTTGAAAATTGCTAAACGAGTAGATTTTAGAATTTTGACCATGAAAATGATAAATATCTGAGGGTAATACATATGTTAACTAGATTGATTTAGCCATTCTACAATGTGTATGTATTTCAAAGCATCGTATTTTACATGATAAATATGTATAATTTTTCCCTGTCAATTAAAATCTATCAATAAATATGAAAAAATAAACCTTGAGAGGAAGTGCTCTGAAAAAAAGAACACCTTCTATAAGAGCTGTCACAAAGGATCTTGGCCCTGGGTGGGACTGTTGGCCAAAATGGTGACAAAGGATGTACAGGCCAGTGGACTGAAAAATATGGGGCTCCGGGCATCTCGTTGACAAGAGTTTTCAACTCTTCTCATTGAGCAGCTTTCAGTCACTGTTGATTTTATCAACTAACCACAGCATTAGGTCCCATCCACACCACACAGCTTATACTGAACAAGCTTAAAATACATTTGTGAAACGATCATACTAATTGTGCCTTTCATCTCATATACACTCTTTGTTTAAGCTTAAGTGTAAGTAAGCTTTTTGCTGAGAGAGACAATATTCTCTTTGAATTCCCCATAGCACCTAACAAGGCATTGTATAAATACTTCATAATTGTTCATTAAATTTAATATTTTATAATATTTATTTTATCCCCCTCAGCATTTTTTGTTAAGTTTAGATATAGATTTATAGCCTTCCTTCTTTGATGCTAAAACTGAGAACAGAGTTTTAAACATTTAGACTTGGAATGAATGGATTCAAATTTAGAAAAAGAAGGCATAACAGTTTGGGAGGCTGAGGCAGGTGGATCACCTGAGGTCAGGAGTTCAAGACCAGCGTGACCAACATGGTGAAACCCCATCTCTACTAAAAATACAAAAAAATTATCTGGGCATGGTGGTGGGCACCTGTAATCCAAGATACTTGGGAAGCTGAGGCAGGAGAATCACTTGAACCCGGGAGATGGAGGTTTCCATGAGCTGAGATGATGCCATTCCATTCCAGCCTGGGTGACAGAGCAAGACTCCATCTCAAAAAAAAAAAAAAAAAAAAAAAAAAAAAGGCAGATTTTTTTTTTTCCACTAGGAACTTAAAAACAGATTTTTAGCATAGTCATCAGTTCTAAACCAATTCATAAAAGTAGTGTAGAGAACATACAGACCATAGAGTAAGAATTCACGGTTCAAGTCTTGGGTATGTCCATGATTTGCTTTATGACTTAGGATGGATCACTTTACTTCATTAAATTTCATTTTCTTATCTGTAAATGTGGCAACCAGACTGGGGATTTCTAAGGATTTTTCTATCTGCAAAGTCTTTCAAATGTCTACATTTCCATGCATTTACTTCAAACTAGAAATCAATAACCTATTTTCACTGTTCCTGATGTTGCCACCACTGATCTAAGATAAATGACTTAACAGGCATTAACAGCTATAGCAAATACAAATGTTAAATAGAAATTATGTAATTATGTGAGATTTTGACGTGTAGGTTTTTTGTTTGTTTGTTTGTTTGTTTGTTTTTGAGACAGAGTCTCATTGTGTCACCCAGGCTGGAGTGCAGTGGTGTGATCTGTAATCTCGGCTCTTTGTAACCTCTACCTCCTAGGTTCAAGCAATTCTCGTGCCTCAGCCTCCAGAGAAGTTGAGACTACAGGCACCCGCTACCATGCCCAGATAATTTTTGTATTTTTAGTAGAGACAGGGTTTCACCATGTTGGTCAGGCTGGTTTCAAACTCTTGACCTCAGATGATCCACCCGCCTTGGCCTCCCAAATTGCTGGGATTATAGGCGTGAGCCACTGTGCCTGGCCTGATTTCTAGATTTGATCATCTATGGCAACTTTTTAAAAAATCATCAAAAAAAGCTTTTTATACAGTCATTCCAGTATCATTTGGTATGTTCATAGGAAAAGAAAATAAATTTAATATTAGCATAAACAAATAATTTGTGAATTAGAATTTTATTCCAATTTTGTGGGTCATAGTCAGTGTTCAATCAATGAATCAACAAAATAAATCAATAATAGGTGATTAAATTTTTTTCCCTAGCTTGGTTTAGTATTATAACAAATAATTATATCATTTTCCTGGGGTAGGTATTAAGTGCAGATTTTTTTTTTTTTTTGAGATAGGGTTTTGTGCAGTGTTGTGATCATGGCTCACTGCAGCCTCCACCTTCTGGGCTCAAGTGATCCTCCTATCTCAGTCTCCCAAATAGCTGGGACCACAGATGCATGCCATCATGCCTGACTAATTTTTTAATTTTTTTTTTTTTGTAGAGATGGGGGTCTCACTATGTTGCCCAGACTGGTTTCAAACCCCTGGTCTCAAGAGATCCACCCACCTTGGCTTCTCAAAGTATTGGGATTACAGATGTGAGCCACCACACTCAGTCCTTAAATGTTAAGGAACACTTTGCTTGCTTATCTGTTTTTACACCTGTAAAAGCAATAATTTTCATTCCTGATTTACTTCATTCCTGTGGCTTGTAAAACCTTTTTAAATGGGCTTATTGCCTTGCTTTAAATCCATATAGAAAAATCATATATGTATGTTCCCCAAACTCGGTTGGCTCTGTAGTGAACATCCAAGTGTAGTTACTCAGAATAAATGCAATGGCTCGGAAAATAGTCCTTTGTAAAGGATATGCTAGATAGATAGATGGATGGATGGATAGATAGATAGATAGATAGATAGATAGATAGATAGATATAAATAGATCTTGGCTAGTATTTATTGAGTACTGATGCTATGACAGGGACTGTCTTAAATACTTGTGATGTATTTCTTCATTTATTCTCAGAAAAAAACACTGTGAAGTGGTTCGATATGGATATGATGTCATAATCTTCTTTTTGAAGATAAAGAAACTAAGACTATATCATAATGTTCTTCTTGAAGATGAAGAAATGAAGACTCTGTGAGATAAAGCGATTTGTTTTTGGTGGGGGCTTGGAGGAGGAGAGGCAGAATTGTCTCTACTGTACTAGTGCTTTGGGAGGTCATTCTTGCTTAGGAATGTCTCCACTTCCTTTCCCCTCACCCCTAGCACAGCCTGAGTTTGGAGGGAGGGTAGAAGCAGGACTATAAGTAAAAATAATAACTTTATTTACTTATCAATCATCTATCTGTGTGTGTGTGTATATATGTATGTGTGTGTGTGTGTGTGTGTGTGTAAATAGCAGGCATACCTAACTTTTCAGTAAAATTTTATTGAGAAGAGGAATAGGTAAATGATGCTAAGGGTAAACATAGAGTCAAGAGAGAAGGTTTAGGAAAATGATAGTGTGTGAGCTAGTTATTGATATCTCTGAAGAAAAGACCATGAATACTGTAGTGCATTCTAGGAGAGCAATAGTATTATGTTATCTTATATCCTGTAGGAAAGAGCATCCTATGGAGAAGATAGAATAATGTAGTTACTTTTATGCTCAGAATAATTCACATGTTCTTAGGTGAATTCTAGGTCCCAGAGATATTTCTGCTGATGCTGTAAACCTACCGTTTTCTCTATAAGCAGTTAAAAAAATTTCTCCCTCTTAATCCCCCTCTTCTCATTTATGTCTTCTTTTTATTTATGCAAATATTATTTGAATCATTATTTCTATCCTTTTTCTTGTTTTAGGTTTGTTTTGCCCTTCTTTTACTAGGTTCTTGCAGCAGGAGCTTAAATTACTGATTTAAGATTTTTTTTCTCTGTTCTAATGCATGCTTTTGGTGTATAAAATTCCATTTTCAGCACTGTTTTGACTATGCCCTGCAAATTTGATATGTTTTATTTTCTATTTTTATTCAGTTCAATGTATTTTCAAGATTTTCCTTAAGAATGACTCCTTGAGCCATGGATTATTTATAAATATGTTGTTTCATTTCTAAGTGTTTTGAGATATGCTAACAAGGATATTGGTCTTTTTAAAATTGATCTCTTGCATGATTTCATTGTGGTTGGAAAATGTACTATGTATGGTTTCAATTCTAAATTTTTTGAGGTTTGTTTTATGGCTCTGGATATAATCTATCTTGGTATATGTTCTATGAGCACTTAAATAGAATGTGTTTGCTGTTGTTGGGTGGGGTTTTCTGTAAATGTTGATTAGATCCTTTTGGTTAATGGTGTTGTTGAATTCTTTCACATTCTTGTTGTTTTTCTGTGTAGTTCCAACAATTATTGAGAAAAGAATGTTGAAATCTACAATTATAATTCTAAATTTTTCTATTTGTCCTTTCAGTTCTATCAAATTTTATTTTACATATTTTGCTGCTCTGTTTTTTGGTTCATACATTTTTATGATTGGTGTGTCTTCACATGGATTGATCCTTTTATCATTGTACAATGTGCCTCTCTGTCTCTGGTGATTTTCTTTGCTCTAAAGTCTATTTGATATTAATATAGCTATTCCTGTTTTCTTTTGATTAATGTTATATAATAGGTCTTTTTCTGTTCTTTCACTTTTAACTAACTTATATTATTGTATTTCAAGTGAGTTTTTATAGACAACATATGATTGGTGGTATTTTTTTTTTTTTTTTTTTTTTTTTTGAGACGGAGTCTCGCTCTGTCGCCCAGGCTGAAGTGCAGTGGCGCGATCTCGGCTCACTGCAAGCTCCGCCTCCCGGGTTCACGCCATTCTCCTGCCTCAGCCTCCCGAGTAGCTGGGACTACAGGCGCCCGCTACCACGCCCGGCTAATTTTTTGTATTTTTAGTAGAGACGGGGTTTCACCGTGTTAGCCAGGATGGTCTCGATCTCCTGACCTCGTGATCCGCCCGCCTCGGCCTCCCAAAGTGCTGGGATTACAGGCGTGAGCCACCGCGCCCGGCCCGATTGGTGGTATTTTTTAATCTACTCTGTCAATATCTTTCAATTAGGTATTTAGATTATTTACATTTAGAGTAATTATTGATATTAGGATTCAAGTCTGCTATTTTAATGCCTTAATTAAAGCAGCCTTCAGGTGCTCCAGGGATCTATTCATCACTACTCACAGATTTATAGGACTGTTATCTGTATTAAGTTCTATGTACAACTTGGAAATAGTAATTGGACAGAGGAAGAGGATAATAATGTTAAACACTTTTAGAATAAATTGTCTGTCATATTATTTATGAATTGGGTGACAACTTTGTCCCAATATATTTATGTTTTAATATTGTTAAATAATGTTTTACTTTGGCCTACACAGATTTGGAAGAAATGTCTCTTAAGAAGCTAATTAAATAATTTATTGTACTCATGTTTGTTGAACATTTTCTATGTGCAAACTATTATTCCAGTCAAGGGGAGTACAATGATGAACAAGATTACTAATAAATGTAAAAATGCAAAAACTATAAAAAATTAATTTTGTTTTATATGCTTTATACTATATTGCATTTTATATTAGCTTCCTAGGGCTTCCATAACAAAGTACATGGACTGAGTGGCTTTAACAACAGAAATTTATTTTCTCACAGTTCTAGAGGATAGAAGTCTGAAGTTAAAGTGTTAGCAGGTTTGATTTTGTTCTAAGGCTTCTCTCCTTGGCTTTTAGATAGTCTTTTCCCTGTATTTTCACATGATCTTTCCTCTGCACATATCTGTGTCCTAGTTTCCTCCTCTTTTAAGGACAACAGTCATATTGGATTATGGCTTACCCTAATAACCATATTTTAACTTACTTCTATTTACTTATCTTCAAATAAAGTTACATTCTGAGGTACTAGGAATTAGGATTTCAATATAAGAATTTGAGAAAACACAATTCAGCCCATAAAAATATTTTTATATTTTATTTATATATTTTATATTAATATAATAAACACATTTTAATATTTTATATACTAAATACCCATCTGTAATACTTTGTATATGCTTATATGTATGTATGTGTGTATGTTTCTAATATATAAAGAAAAATCAACATACATTGAAATGACTGTACTAATTATTAATTTGAGAGACCTATATTAATACCTATATTATTTTTACCTGCAAACAATCAAATATTTATCAGAAAATTTGTTTTTTTAGTTTTCTAGCAATCAGTGTCTGACCAGATGATATTCTCTGAACAGATAGTATTAACTAGATCTCCAATGTAGGTAAAGTCTTATTTTTTTGGGAAACTTAATTTTACTTAAAAAGCACTCCCAACATTGTAAAGTATTTTGTTCAAATTATGTTTGCACATTGTGTGTAAAAATTAATGTCTCAATATTTCTATGGATGTTTATACCCATGAAATGTTTTGTCCATTGAAAAAAAACCTAAAAAAATCTCACTATGTAAGAACTTAGAGGAAGGTACTTTTTCAATCTGATCAACTCACTATTGAGTCTAGGATAGCGCTTAAAATTTTTGGAAAAAATATTGACTAAATGATATTGTAAACCTATTAAATCAATTTCTTAGGGGTGGCTATGTGCTGTAAAACGTCCTCCCCTATACTCATTGGTATATGTTTCCATAGTTTCCTCAACGCAGCTTGCCATGGGATAAGCCGCAATGATAGTGTAATAAATAAATGTGAGATTTTATGTGGCAAGTATTTGGGTTATATTTTTCTATTCTTTTTAACTGTGTCCTTCTACTAGATTGAACTATTTAAAAATTGCTGCTTTTGTAGATGAAAAATTGAATAATGATAAATTTATCATAATTCAATCTATAGATACACAAATATCCTTCATTTATTTTTTCACCTTTGGTTTTGTGTACAAGACAATATAAAAGTGATTCTTGTGTGCAATAATTTGTCTAAGAGAGAGCATCGTTTGACTTCAAACTCCCATCGAACATAAATATCCTGGAGTAAGAGACTCATAGCCTTTGAGAGCTGGAAGAAACTATGCTAATCACCCATTCCAGTTTTCTAATTTTAAATAAGGGAAACTGTGGGACCATATTTTCACTTTAGGACATTTCAAATCTAGAGAAGATTAGCATTTAAGGTAGAAATTTCTCCTTTAGTTATTATCAGCACATTTAAAGTTGGGATTAGAGTTGGGATTAAAGTTCTTCTTTCCTGATCTCCAGAAGGAAAATTAAACCATACAGTCATTTTAATTTGCAACTCTCACTTATTTTACAGCCCAAATCTAAGATTACTACAGTGACCTATCTGTCTTGACTCGAATATGTGAAATCGTAGTTAATGCACAAAAATTAATTTTAAAGGTGGATGAACTGTTTATTTCTGTCATTTTAGTCTGCATTTCTAAGATTCAGATGTTCTGCCTACTTGCAAAAGGTTTCATTGAGAAAGTAGTTATCCAGCATGTGTACATGTGTGTGTATATATACATAGATTCAATACTTATGTATACACATACACAAAATACATGTACACACAATACAAAATACATATAAAATTTATGTATACACACAGGAAAATTAGACTTTGTCAACATCCAGATTTTGTTTCTTTAAAGCATTCTCTAAAAACAATGTAATACAATAAATTCTATTTTTCCAAAGTATTATTATTATGTGGAATGTTGGTTGAAAAATAGACTACCTATCATTCAACACAAATTGAGTCTTGGGTGGAAGTTAAAGTGAGGAATAAAAATCCTGCTTTGATTTTAGCAACATGCCTTAATTTTCCATATGTGTTTTATTTATTCACCAAGTATACTCTGAAGCCATTCAGATATAATAATAATAAAGTGCTAATGATATAAAGGATTATTTAGATATTTCAGAAACTGTGAGTTGCTAGTGAGTTGTACAAAATATTTATTATTCATTCCTTGAAAGGATGAAACCAGGGTCTGTCTACACACTCTTTCTCATACATAGTTTATGAAGCCGAAGGAGCTGAGCAAGTTGACATGAAAGACAGAACATACTACTTAGAAGCCAAGATGAAACATTTTAGCTAGTTTTGTTAATTAAATAAAAAATATTTTAACTTAATTCGATGGGAAATATTTCAAAGTTTCTCTTACAGCTAATTAAGCTAAATATTAATGTGAATGTGTAAAGTGACTGATTTTTAAAGCTATCAGGAAATTACAATCTGCCAAATATTATACTGCAGCTAGAATCTAGATGATGGCAGGATATGAAAACCAAAAAACTGTCTAAAAATTTTATTAAAAATATGAGTCAGTCTCAATAGGTTTATCAAGGCATATATTTTGTTGGAGTGCCAGAAAAGACCATAATGTGTATGTGAACATTTGTCTTTGTGTTAAATTAATTAGCTTTAGAATAAAAATGTAAAAATTATTTACCCACCTGTGTGTGCCATAGAACCAGTCAGCAATTTGTCTGACTTTCAGGCCAATTGCGATTTAAGCATTAGGCATAGCTAATGGGAAGGAACTAAATACTCTCTAATTGTTGCTATTCTTGTTTCCAACCACAATGTTAAATCATACCACTAACAATGTATAGAAATGAAGCACTGCAGTGCTCCAATAATTAAAAATTAAGACCTAAATTCTGGCTCACCACTTTCTATAGGTAAAATAGAATAGTGCAAACATATCTATTAGTGTCTCTATATCAACATACATCATTAGAAATAGATATCTTGTGTCCTCTTGATTTTCATAGTATGATTATCTCTTTAAAAATAAAGGACATGAACAGACACTTTTCAAAAGAAGACATACTTATGACCAACAAGCATATGAAAAAAAGTTCAATGTCACTGATCATCAGATAAATGCAATCAAAACAACAATGAGATACCATCTCACACTAGTCAGAATGGCTATTATTAAAAAGCAAACAAGTAACAGATGCTGGTGAGGTTGTGAAGAAAAAGGAATGCTTATACACTGTTGGTGGGAGTGTGAATTAGTTCACTCATTGCGGAAAGCAGTGTAGCAATTCTTCAAAGAGCTAAAAGCAGAACTACCATTGGACCCAGCAACCCCATTACTGGGTATATACCTAGAGAAATATAAATCATTCTACCACAAAGACACATGCACGCAAATGTTTATTGCAGCACTCACAATAGCAAAGACATGGAATCAACCTAAATGCTCAGCAATGACAGATTGCATAAAGAAAATGTGGTACATATACACTGTGGAATACTATGCAGCCATGAAAAGAATGACATCATGTCTTTTGCAGGGACATAGATGGAGCTGGAGACCATTATCGTTAGCAAACTAACACAGGAACAAAAAAACAAATATAACATGGTCTGACTTATAAGTGGAAGCTAAATGATGAGAACTCATGAACACAAAGAAGAGAACAACAGACTCTGGGGTCCACTCAAGGGTGGAGGGTGGGAGGAGGAAGAGGAGCAGATAACCATCGTGTATTGGGCTTAATACATGGGTGATGAAATAACATGCACAACAAACCCCGTGACATGAGTTCACCCATGTAACAAACCTTCACGTGTATCACTGAACCTAAAATAAAAGCACAAAAATAATAAAAAAGAAATCTCTTAAACATCTTGAAGTTTCAGCAGTTACATACACACTTTACATGAATGCTCTAATTGTGATTGAAAGATTACTCACAAAAATGAATCAGCCAAACAGACACTAATAATTAAAATTTATCTTAATTACTTTTGTTTTTCTTTTATTTAGGATTTATAGTGCTTCTATTTCCACAAAAATATTAAGCAAGCAACTCATTTTCAAGAACTTTAAAACACAAATTAAGTTATTTTTACAAATTTGGTCCTTTTAGAAAATTAACCTGAGAAGTAATGGCAAGCCCTCCTGCTATCACCCCCCTTGAGCCCACCTGTCCTACAGAGGTGTCCATGCCAGCTGACTCCACCAAGACTGACCCTCTGCCATCCTCTCCTGAGTGCTGAGTAAGAAGGTCATTCTCTACTTATTTAGTTTATGAGGTTCTGTGACTTTTATGTTGTTTGTAATAATGACATAATACTTAGCACTTATACAACTTTTCATCTTCAAAGTGTTTTCTGAACATTTACTAATTAATTTTACATTAGTAAAACATGAGCTGTGTATATGTCACTCCATAAATAATAAATAATCATATGACCCAAGTGGAGGTAGAATTTAAAACTCAGTGTGAATGAGGAAACCACAGGGCTACCTGGTTTGAGAAGGACAGTGAGCCTTAACTCAGTTTCACATTTTTGTGAATTTGGAGACAAACGGCTGCTCTTCTCACTCCCTAGAATCCACTTCCAAAAATTATGGTAATTTTTTTTTGCTCCTATTTGATGAAAAGCCAATGACTCTCCAAGCTCTAACCCTTCCTTAGCAGCTAAATGTTTTTCAACTTATAATTCTCTTGCCTCCTTTCCTCCTTTTTTTTTTTTTTTTTTTTTTTTTTTTTTTTGAGACAGAGTCTTGCTCTGTTGCCCAGCCTGGAATGCAGTGGTGCGATCTCGGCTCACTGCAGCCTCCACCTCCTGGGTTCAAGCAATTCTCCTGCCTCAGCCTCCTGAGTAGCTGCGACTACAGGCGCATGCCATCACGACTGGCTAATTTTTTTTGTATTTTTGGTAGAGACGGGGTGTTTTTTATTTTAAAAATATGGGTTTAACCAGTAATTTCCCAAAGTTTTGGACGGCATTCTGGTTTTTAGCAGCCAATTTTGATACTGCTGTAGAGACTAGATAGGTCATGCCTTAATGTTTAGCTACCTGGAAGGGAAAGAATTTGCTAGACATCAGAGGCAGCAGTAAAGGGGAATTCAGTTATGCTAGGAGAAGATTCTTGGGTAATAGTCTTTGTTAAAGAAACTCAAACTCAGTATATGATCAAGTAGAATCATTGTCCTACTTCCCTCCTTCCAAAAACATTTACAGGGGAAGATAATCAGGGAAGCCATATTTGTATTAGGATGAAAAGAACCATAATGTCAGCTCTTATATCAGTTATTAATAGGATCTTGATCAGATCATCTACGTTTAAGAAGTCTACATTAATTGTATATATTTGAGCATTCCAGACACTATCCTTGACATGTGTGCAAAATTCCAGTATATTATTCCCACTCTCTTTGTCTATGTAAATCCTGCTAATCCTTCAAGGTTAGCTCAGTCCTACTTTCTCCATGTGGGCCTCTCAAAACATATTGCTTTATCATCTGAAGCTCATAAACTCATGGTATCTTGCAACAAAATGTACACAGGACTTGGAGTGTATTAGACTAGGGAACAGGTGATAAGCTTCCCTAATTATTGTCCTAGAATGATTTTTGGGGATCAAAGATCTTGCCACAGATTACCTTCTTCCTTCATTGACCAAAAAATATATATTGCACACCTGCTATGGCATTGATACTATGTTAGTTATAGAATTAGAAATAATACTCTAAGGTGATTACAATCTTATGATGAAAGCAATCAAATAAACTAGAAATTGAAACACATCAAAATAAACACTAGACAGAGCATATGTGGAGCACTATATGAACATAGAAGTGAAATCTACTCCCATTGTTCTGGGAGGGAGTGAGGAAAGAATACTCAGAACATGTCATATCTAACCCAACACCTAAAGGGATGCATAGGAATGTAATATTTAGACAGGTGAAGGTAATGAGTCAGCCTGGTAAAAATAAAGGGAGAACTGCAATTTGGGGTGACTGCAAATTACCCCAAGGTAATGAGCAAGTTGTAGAGGGTGCAGGAGTTTGTGCATGTGTGTATTTGTGTGTGTGTGTATGTGCGTGTGTGTTTAGTGGATGGCAGTGGTGGAAGATGTTGACAGGAGGGAGGGTGACGGAAATCAGAAGTATCCAGATTCTGTAAGGCATGCTAGGCTATTTAGGGAGTTTGGACTTGATTTCAGAGCAATACAGTGCCAGCGAAGAGTATAAATATGATTAGATTGACATTTAATTAAAATAACTCTGGCTTGCTAATTGGAAAGGCGATTGGAAAATGAAAAAACTGGAGTTGAAAGGGAACAGCTAGACAATCATTCAGGTGCTAGTGCTTTGAACTAAGATAGTGAAATGGAGATATCTGGACTTCATAGGATTTAATGATTAATTGGATATGGGGAGTGAGGGAGTGGAGGAATCAAGAGCAACACTGATGAATTATTTCACGAAAGTATTGTTTTGACAGAGTTATCTATGGCATCCTGGTGAATGACATAGCAAACAATAAGCTGCATGATAATGCCTTGGTCACTGACCAGCTTGCTAAACAACTCTATCCAAGTAATGTTGATCAGTAATTGGATATGAGTCCTAGTGAAATTACTTAGTACACACTTTGTTTTGGCTTTGCTTTATTCAATATTTTAATCAAAATTTAGGAAAAATAAAAACATTTAGGTAGGAGTAACTAATATGATAATATACCAGGTTGAGACTAAAAGGAGACATAATACCTGAGATAAAATATTTGAGATACCACTATGTTGACCTATTTTGTGGGGTTTGCCTTTTATAGAAAACAAAACAAGCGTTCAGAATAACATTTTGAAATGTTCTATGTTGTGTTTTTTTCATTTCTGGTAATTTCTTTTTTTTTTTTCTTTTTTTCTTTTTTTGGAGATAGGCTCTCACTCTGTTGCCCAGGCTGGAATGTAGTGATGCAATCTCAGCTCTCTGCAACCTGTCTCCCAGGTTCAAGTGATTCTCATGCCTCAGCCTCACAAGTAGCTGGGATTACAGGCATGTGCCACCTTGCTCAGCTAATTTTTGTAGTTTATTTTAATAGAGACTAGGTTTGCCACATTGGCCAGGCTGGTCTCAAACTCCTGGCCTCAAGTGATTCTCCCGCCTCGGCCTCCCAAAATGCTGGGATTACAGGTGTGAGCCACCATGCCCGGCCATTTCTGGTAATTTCATTTGATCCTATTAGATCCTATTGGTATATTAGATAAGAGACCAGGTGAGAAGCTTCCCTAATTATTGTCCTAAAATGGTTTCTGGAGATCAAAGATCCTGACACAGGTTGTCTTCTTCCTTCATTGACCAAAAAATATATATTGCCACCTGCTGTGGCAGTGACACGATGTTAATTATAGAATTAGAAATAATACTCTAAAGGCCAGGCACAGTGGCTCATGCCTGTAATCCCAGAAATTTGGGAGGCTGAGGTGGGCAGATCACTTGAGGTCAGGAGTTCGAGACCAGCCTGGCCAACATGGTGAACCCCATTTCTACTAAAAATACAAAAATTAGCTGGGCGTTGTGGTGGGTGCCTGTAATCCCAGCTATTCAGGAGGCCGTGGCAGGAGAATCACTTGAACCCGGGAGGGGGAGGTTGCAGTGAGCTGAGATCACCCCATTGCACTCCAGCCTGGGTGACAAAACTAGACTCGACTCAAAAAAAAAAAGAAAGAAAGAAATAATACTCTAAGGTATTAAGGGGAACACTTAATACCTTAATACATTACCCTTAATACATTAAAGATTAGAAGGGAACACTCTTCCCCTCACTTCGTGTTGTAGTTATAGCATTGAGTTCATTGCCATTGGGTAAGGTTTGTCATAGCAGACAATTTTAAATAGCCTCTTTAAGCCTATGGCAGAATCAATATCTTAAAAGAAAAATTTGTTTATTTTTAGTCAAAAGAGGCTGCTGTTCTAATGATCAAAAACAGCTTCTACACAGGGGTATTCAAGGCTATTGAAAATGTTCTGTTTCTTATATGCATTTGTGCTGCTTTGAAAAATTTTTCTCTTATATACATATCAATATAATATGCTTTTTGTATATGCATTATTTCACTACATATGAAATGTATATACTCTTATTTTAAGCTAAAACCCAACCTATACTATAGAATTGAAAAATACTTTCTTGTTCAGAGCCATTTTTCTCCTCATCTGACCAGACTAGATACATTTTCATGGACTGGAAGAGGGAGTAGAATGTCGGAAAGGAAAGCACTAGAGTGAGAAAAAGTCTATGACCTTTAACCCTTCCCATGCTTCTTCCCTAACTCAGAGTTAGTGCTGGAGAGTAGGGACAATAAAACTCAGATAAACACGAAGGGAAATGAAAGTAGAGAGGGCTTATGTCCCCCTTCACATTTGGAGCTGAAAAGTGACAAACTTGCAGAGTTCCTTGTATACCAATGGTGCTTAAGTCCTTGACTAGAGAGAGCCTCTAAGAGTATTGAGGCAGAGAGACCCCGAAATAGCCTTGTTGAGTTTGATGGTGATTGAGAGTAGTAGGGGTTAGTAGACCATGTGTTATATTCCTCTAAATGAGTTCAAGAGAAAGCTGGCAGACCAGTTGGGAGAATGTGCAGTGGTTAGCAATATGATCTCTGAGTGAGAGACACAATGAGAACTCAGACTTCTGAGAGGATAGGTATGGAGAGTTGATCACGTCTGAAGACCAGACAGCACAATGTACATCTCAGGGGATGACAGTGCGAACAGATGATGACTGAAGATCAGCCCCTCAGCCTAGTGCATTGGCAATGTATAAAGTGGGTCACTTTGAACTTAGAGAAGGATAAGGGATATGGTAACTTAACTGAGAAAACCTCATACTAAGAAAACCCTGAATTGGCAAAATCTACCAAGAATAGAGTTATATTTGCTATCCTTAGGCAGAAAGGAGGCTTGAGAGATGTAATTAAAAAAATTACTTTCTGGGGGGGCTTAATTGAATTTACAGCAAGAAAATATGCCAGATGGAATAGAAAGTTTGATATAAGCTTAAAAAGAAGCAGCTTTTAAAGATCTTATTCATTTTTTGTTTAAGAAAACGGGCTTTTGGCTGGGTGCGGTGGCTCACGCCTGTAAACCCAGCACTTTGGGAGGCTGAGGCGGGTGGATCACGAGGTCAGGAGTTTGAGACCAGCCTGGCCAAAATGGTGAAACCCCATCTCTACTAAAAATACAAAAGAATTAGCCAGGCATGGTGGCATGTGCCTGTAGTCCCAGCTACTCGGGAGGCTGAGGCACAAGAATCCTTTGAACCTGGGAGGCGGAGGTTGCAGTGAGATAATCGCGCCACTGCACTCCAGCCTGGGAAACAGAGCGAGACTCTGTCTTAAAAAAAAAAAAAAAAAGAAGGAAAGAAAGAAAAAGAAAAGAGGCTTTCATAAAAGTTTTAGTTTTTAAGCAATGAGATGTTTAGAAGTATTAAAAAAACAGGAAGATATCTTTAAGATATTCTATGGAAGAAGAATGCCATAGAAAGTTGTTTAAGGAAGAAGTTATAATTCCCTAATATTATGTGTTTGAAAGTGTCTTCTCTATATATCTAACATTTGTGATGATGTATCTTAGAACATTTTCAAAAATAAAAATAAAATATATATTTTTGTTGTTCATTTCTTCTTTTCCTTCTTATTACAATTTTTATGTCCACTTTAAAAGCTACCAGTAAAGTCAACCAACCAACCACTGGAATGAAATTTAAAAGGTTAAAAACCTATTTTCTATAGTATTATTATCTATTTATATTTTTGTGAATTGACTGGTACATGTTTATTGAAAGGAAACAGAAGTGGCAAAGTCTTCTGAATTCATTACTGCTACTAAAGAACATTCACAAAGTGACAATGAGCTCTGAACAGACCAATTTTAAAGTTTTATCCAATACACTGGAAAGCACGGACAGGAAGAATACTCGTCAATATCCCTTTCTTCAGATATGTTGTCAGGACAACATGAAATAATGAAAAAACTATTTTTAAATGAATATTAACTGATGTATTGACATATAAACTAAATAAAAAAACATTTTGGTAATTATAATGAAGCAGCATGGAATGAATATGAACATATATGAATATAAGGTGAATAAGGCAGAATGCAATTTTTTTTATGATTATAAACCAAGTAAAATTATGTATGTATTTAGATGAGAACTGAAAGAGAATATGGAAAAGGAAAATTGCTGTGATTGATTGTTGGCAGTGTCATCAATTTTTTTTTAAGTTTTAAATTCCTTCCCATTATTATAATGTTATTTACCCAATACTATCTTTTGAAATGAGGGAGCATTTTTTTTCTTTTTCTTTTTTTTTATTATTATACTTTAAGTTTTAGGGTACATGTGCACAATGTGCAGGTTAGTTACATATGTATACATGTGCCATGCTGTTGTGCTGCACGCACTAACTCGTCATCTAGCATTAGGTATATCTCCCAATGCTATCCCTCCCCCGTCCCCCCACCCCACAACAGTCCCCAGAGTGTGATGTTCCCCCTCCTGTGTCCGTGTGTTCTCATTGTTCAATTCCCACCTATCAGTGAGAATATGCGGTGTTTGGTTTTTTGTTCTTGTGATAGTTTACTGAGAATGATGATTTCCAATTTCATCCATGTCCCTACAAAGGACATGAACTCATCATTTGTTATGGCTGCATAGTATTCCATGGTGTATATGTGCCACATTTTCTTAATCCAGTCTATCATTGTTGGACATTTGGGTTGCTTCCAAGTCTTTGCTATTGTGAATAGTGCTGCAGTAAACATACGTGTGCATGTGTCTTTATAGCAGCATGATTTATAGTCCTTTGGGTATATACCCAGTAATGGGATGGCTGGGTCAAATGGTATTTCTAGTTCTAGATCCTTGAGGAATTGCCACACTGACTTCTGCAATGGTTGAACTAGTTTACAGTCCCACCAACAGTGTAAAAGTGTTCTTATTTCTCCACATCCTCTCCAGCACCTGTTGTTTCCTGACTTTTTAATGATCGCCATTCTAACTGGTGTGAGATGATATCTCATTGTGGTTTTGACTTGCATTTCTCTGATGGCCAGTGATGGTGAGCATTTTTTCATGTGTTTTTTGGCTGCATAAATGTCTTCTTTTGAGAAGTGTCTATTCATATCCTTCGCCCACTTTTTGATGGGGTTGTTTGTTTTTTTCTTGTAAATTTGTTGGAGTTCACTGTAGATTCTGGATATTAGCCCTTTGTCAGATGAATACGTTGCGAAAATTTTCTCCCATCTTATGGGTTGCCTGTTCACTCTGACGGTAGTTTCTTTTGCTGTGCAGAAGCTCTTTAGTTTAATTAGATCCCATTTGTCAATTTTGGCTTTTGTTGCCATTGCTTTTGGTGTTTTAGACATGAAGTCCTTGCCCGTGCCTATGTCCTGAATGGTAATGCCTAGGTTTTCTTCTAGGGTTTTTATGGTTTTAGGTCTAACATTTAAGTCTTTAATCCATCTTGAATTGATTTTTGTATAAGGTGTAAGGAAGGGATCCAGATTCAGCTTTCTACATATGGCAAGCCAGTTTTCCCAGCACCATTTATTAAATAGGGAATCCTTTCCCCATTGCTTGTTTTTCTCAGGTTTGTCAAAGATCAGATAGTTGTAGATATGTGGCGTTATTTCTGAGGGCTCTGTTCTGTTCCATTGATCTACTTCTCTGTTTTGGTACCAGTACCATGCTGTTTTGGTTACTGTAGCCTTGTAGTATAGTTTGAAGTCAGGTAGCGTGATGCCTCCAGCTTTGTTCTTTTGGCTTAGGATTGACTTGGTGATGCGGGCTCTTTTTTGGTTCCATATGAACTTTAAAGTAGTTTTTTCCAATTCTGTGAAGGAAGTCATTGGTAGCTTGATGGGGATGGCATTGAATCTATAAATTACCTTGGGCAGTATGGCCATTTTCACGATATTGATTCTTCCTACCCATGAGCATGGAATGTTCTTCTATTTGTTTGTATCCTCTTTAATTTCATTGAGCAGTGCTTTGTAGTTCTCCTTGAAGAGGTCATGAAGGAGCATTTTAAAAAATGTTGGCTTATTCATTTATAATCACTTTTGAACATTTCAGTTGAAATTTAAAAATAAATCTCTTTTAAAAGTAAGTATAAGATACATTTGCTTTCCCATCTAACTTTCAAATAGAAAACTTTTTATAAAGAGAAAACTTGTTAGCAGTGAGGAAGCTACACAAATAAAACATAAATATATTTCAATTTTAGAAGGCCCTTAGAAAAGAAGAAAATTTATCAGTTTTTAAGCATAAGTAAGCCATTTGAAAAGAAACATGATATGCAAAATTTTAAATTAAAATACCAATAAAGCTAATTTAAGAGTTAATTCTGGAATATATGCAATTCATAATTTGAGAAACAGTACTTTGGGTTTTGTTAACAACTATATACATGTATACTCATTGTTGATAATTCATATTTTAACTATTTTTATAAAAGTTACCTAACACTTAAAAACTAGTATTAGTCAAATTCTCTAGTTATTCCTACCTGAGAGTGCTTTCTTTGATTTTTTTTAAGTGAATGTGTGACATTGTTGTGTTTCTATGAATACATGTAATTCCTTTAAGTTCCATAATTAAAAGTACTACTGGGGGCCGGGCCAAGATGGCCCACTAGGAGCAGTGGGGATCGGAGGTTCCTAGCAAAAAGAACCGTAACAGTGTGCGCATCCTGCACCGGCAGCCGAGGTATCCAGGTTCTGTCATCAGAACTGACTAGAAGGCTGGCGTGACCTGTGGAGAGAAAGGAAGAGCAGTGTGGTGTGGCGGCCCACCTGAGAGCCACACGGGGCAGGGGAGCCCCCACCCTCCAGCCAAAGGAGGTGGTGAGTGAGTGTTCCACCTAGCCTGAGAAACTGTGTTTTTTCCATGCAACTGTGCGACCCACGGATTGGAAGATCCCACTCATAAGCCCACACCCACGGGAGCCTAGGGTCCTAACCACGGAGCCATGCAAATTCTCAACAGCCACTCAGAATCTGCTTAAGCCTGCGGAGCTCTCGAGGGGTGGCCAGCCTCTCAGCTGCTATTGCCTGCTGTCTAAGCCGTTTGAGCTCCCTGGGGGAGGGGTGGTAGCCAACACTGGGATTGCTAGCTGCCTATCACACTAAGCTCCCAGGGCAAGGGAAGGGCAGCAACCATCTCTATAGCTCCAGGTTGCACTTTACCCCTGCTGGAGCCAGGGCGGCTGGACGGCTTGGTTCTAAGCGGTATCCTCCACAGCTCAACACACTGGCTGTGGCAGACTGCTGTCTGCGTCTTCAGGCCTGACTCTGACCCATCCCTCTTCACTGGGCGGGGCCTCCCTGCATGAACTCCAACAACTCCAGCCAGGGGCTCAGAGCTAGACTCTGATCTCGCTGGACCAGAACCCTTAGGGGTGGGGTGGCCACAGTCTCTGCAGACCAGCAGACTTAGTCTTTCCTCTTGCTGGTCCTGAGGAATCTGGGTGGCCCAGATGAGTGGGTTTCCACCTAGCAAATCACAACCCCTCCACCAAGGGACAAAGTGCTTCATTAAATGGGTCCTACTACCCATGCCACCCAACTGGGTGAGACCCTCCAAAGGGGCTGTCAGACATTCTATGTAGGAATGTTCTTACTAGCATCAGGTCGGTGCCCCTCGAGGTCGGAGATCCCAGAGGCAGGAGTAGGCACCCATCTTTGCTGTTTTCTAGCCCCCTTGAGTGGCATCTCCAGGTGCAGGAGTGAACCAATCAGATGAATAGAGCCTGAAGTGAATCCCCAGCAAACTGCAGCAGACTTACAGAAGAGGGAACTGACCACTGAGAGAAAAACAAACAAACAGAAAGCAACAACAACATCATCTACAGAAAAGTCCTCACCAAAACCTCATCCAAGGGTCAGCAGCCTCAAAGATCAAAACCAGACAAACCCATGAAGATAAGAAAGAATCAACAAAGAAACCCTGAAAACCCAAAAGGCTAAAGTGCCTCTTCTCCTCCAAATGATTGCAATGCAAGGGCACAGAACTGGGCAGAGGATGAGATGGACGAATTGAGAGAGGTAGGCTTCAGAAGGTGGGTAATAACAAACTCCACTGAGCTAAAGGTGCATGTTCTAACCCAATGCAAAGAAGCTAAGAAACTTGATAAAGGATTACAGGAGCTGCTAACTAGTATAACCAGTTTAAGGAGGAACACAAATGACCCGATGGAGCTGAAAAACACAGCACAAGAGCTTCGTGAAGTATACACAAGTATCAATAGCTGAATCGACCAAGTGGAAGAAAGGATATCAAAGCTTGAAGACCATCTTGGTGAAATAAGGCATGCAGACAAGATTAGAGGAAAAAGAATGAAAAGGAATGAACAAAACCTCCAGAAATATGGGACTACGTAAGAAGACTGAACCTACAGGCTGAGCACAGTGGCTCATGCCTGTAATCCCAGCACTTTGGGAGGCTGAGGTGGGTGGATCAAGAGGTCAGCAGTTCGAGACCAGCCTGGCCAACATGGTGAAACTCCATCTCTACTAAAAATACAGAAATTAGCTGGGCGCAGTGGCAAGTGCCTGTAATCCCAGCTACTTGGGAGGCTGAGGCAGGAGAATCACTTGCCTAGATTGTGCCACTGCACTCTAGCCTGGGCGACAGAGCAAGGCTCCATTTCAAAAAAAAAAAAAAAAAAGACGGAACCTATGATTGATTGGAATACCTGAAAGAGATGGGGAGAGAATGGAACCAAGTTGGAAAACACACTTCAGGATACTATCCAGGAGAACTTCCCCAACCTAGCAAGACAGGTCAACATGCAAATTCAGGAACTACAGAGAACACCACTAAGATACTCCATAAGACAATAAACCCCAAGACACATAATCATCAGATTCTCCAAGGTCAAAATGAAGGAAAAAATGTTAAGGGCAGCCAGAGAGAAAGGCCAGGTCACCTACAAAGGGAAGCCCATTAGACTAATAGCGGACCTCTCAGCAGAAACCCTACAAACCAGAAAAGAGTGGGGGCCAATAGTCAACATCCTTAGAGGAAAGAATTTTCAACCCAGAAATTCATATCCAGCCAAAATAAGCTTCATAAGTGCAGGAGAAATAGAATCCTTTCCAGACAAGCAAATACTGAGAGATTTCATCACCACCAGGCCTGCCATGCAAGAGCTCCTGAAGGAAGCACTAAATAGGGAAAGGAAAAACTGGTACCAGCCACTGAGAAAACACACCAAAATATAAAGACTAATGGCACCATGAAGAAACTGTATCAAACAGTGTGGAAAATAACCAGTTAGCATGATGATGACAGGATCAAATTCACACATAACAATATTAAACTTAAATGTAAATGGGCTAGTGCCCCAATTAGACACAGACTGGCAAATTGGATAAAGAGTCAAGACCCATCGGTGTGCTGTATTCAGGAGACCCATCTCATGTGCAAAGACATGCATAGGCTCAAAATAAAGGGGTGGAGGAAAGTTTATTAAGCAAATGCAAAGCCAAAAGAAGCAGGGTTTGCAATCCTAGTCACTGACAAAACAGACTTTAAACCAACAAAGATCTAAAAAGACAAAGAAGAGCATTACATAATGGTAAAGGGATCAATGCGACAAGAAGAGCTAACTATCCTAAATATATATGCACCCAATACAGGAGCACCGAGATTCATAAAGCAAGTTCTTAGAGACCTACAAAGAGACTTAGACTCCCACATAATAATAGTGGGAGACTTTAACACCCCACTGTGAATATTAGCCAGATCAACAAGACAGAAAATTAACAAGGATATTCAGGATTTGAACTCAGCTCTGGATCAAGTAGACCTAATAGACATCTGCAGAACTCTCCACCCCCCAATTCAACAGCATATACATTCCTCTCAGTGCCACATGGCACTTATTCTAAAATCAACCACATAATTGGAAGGAAAACACTCCTCAGCAAATGCAAAAGAGATGAAATCATAACAGTCTCTCAGACCACAGTGCAATCAAATTAGAACTCAAGATTAAGAAACGCACTCAAAACCATACAACTACATGGAAATTGAACAAACTGCTCCTGAATGACTCCTGGGTAAATAATGAAATTAAGAGAGAAATCAAGAAGTTCTTTGAAACCAATGAGAACAAAAAGACAATGTACCAGAATCTCTGGGACACAGCTAAGGCAGTGTTAAGAGGGAAATTTACAGCACAAATGCCCACATCAGAAAGCTAGAAAGATCTCGAATCAATGCCCTAACATCACAATTAAAAGAGCTAGAGAAGCAAGAGCAAACAAATCCAAAACTAGTAGAAGATAAGAAATATCTAAGGTCAGAGCAGAACTGAAGGAGATAGAAACATGAAAAACCCTTCAAAAAATCAATGAATCCAGGAGCTGGTTTTTTGAAAAAATTAATAAAATGAATAAATAGACTACTGGCTAAACTAATAAAGAAGAAAAGAGAGAAGAATCAAATAAACCCAATAAAAATGATAAAGGGGATATCACCACTGACCATACAGAAATACAAACTATCATCAGAGAATATCATAAACACCTCTATGTAAATAAACTAGAAAATCTAGAAGAAATAGATAAATTCCTGGACACATATACCCTCCCAAGGCTAAGCCAGGAAGAACTCAAATCCCTGAATAGACCAATAACATGTTCTGAAATTGAGGCAGTTATTAATAGCTTACCAACCAACCAAAAAAAAAAAAAAAAAAAAGCTCAGGACCAGGCGGATTTACAGCCAAATTCTATTAGAGGTACAAAGAGGAGCTGGTACCATTCCTTCTGAAGCTACTTCAAACAATTGGAAAGGAAGGACTCCTCCCGAACTCATTTTATGAGGGCAGCATCATGCTTATACCAAAACCTGGCAGAGACACAATAAAAAAAGAAAACATCAGGCCAATATTCCTGATGAACATCGATGTGAAAATTCTCAATGAAATACTGGTAAACTGAATCCAGCAGGACATTAAAAAGCCTATCCACCACAATCAAGTCAGCTTCATCCCTGGGATGCAAGGCTTGTTCAACATATGCAAATCAATAAACGTAATTCATCACATATACAGAACCAATGACAAAAACCACATGATTATCTCAATAGATGCAGAAAAGGCCTTTGATAAAATTCAACATCCCTTCATGTTAGAAACTCACAATAAGCTAGATATTGATGGAAAATATCGAAAAATAATAAGAGCTATTTATGACAAACCCACAGTCAATATCATACTGAATGGGCAAAAACTGAAAGCATTCCCTTTGGAAACCAGCACAAGACAAGGATGCCCTCTCTCACCACTCCTATTCAACATAGTATTGGAAGTTCTGGCCGGGGCAATCAGGCAAGAGAAAGACATAAACGGTATTCAAACAGGAAGAGAAAGTCAAATTGTCTCTGTTTTAGATGACATGATTCTATAGTTAGAAAATCCCATTGTCTCAGCCCTAAAACTCCTTAAGCTGATAAGCAATTCAGCAAAGCCTCGGGATACAAAATCAATGTGCAAAAATCACAAGCATTACTATACACCAACAATAGGCATGCAGAGAGCCAAATCATGAGTGAACTCCCACTCACAATTGCTACAAAGAGAATAAAATACCTAGGAATACAGCTGAGAAGGGATGTGAAGGACCTCTTCAAGGAGAACCACAAACCACTCCTCAAGGAAATCAGAGAGGACACAAACAAATGAAAAATCATTCCATCCTCATATTGATTCTCAGGAAGAATCCATATTGTGAAAATAGCCCTACTGCCCAGAGTAATTTATAGATTCAATGCTATTCCCATCAAACTACCATTGATATTCTTCACAAATTAGAAAAAACAAACACTTTAAATTTCATATGGAACCAAAAAAGAGTCTGTATAGCCCAGACAATCCTAAGCAAAAAGAAGCTGGAGGCATCATGCTACCTGACTTCAAACTATACTACAAGGCTACAGTAACCAAAACAGCATGGTACTGGTACCAAAACAGACATACAGACCAAAGAAACAGAACAGAGAACTCAGAAATAACACCACACATCTACAACCATCTGATTTTCGACAAACCTGACAAAAACAAGCCATGGGGAAAGGATTCCCTGTTTAATAAATGGTGCTGGGAAAACCGCTACCCATTGACAGAAAACTGAAACTGGGCCCCTTCCTTACACCTAAACAAAAATTAACTCAAGATTGATTAAAGACTTAACTGTAAATCCCCAAACCATAAAAACCCTAGAAGAAAACCTAGGCAATACAATTCAGGACATAGGCATGGGCAAAGACTTCATAATGAAAACACCAAAACCAATCACAACAAAAGCCAAAATTTACAAATGGGATCTAATTAAACTAAAGAGCTTCTGCACAGCAAACAAAACAAAACAAACAAACAAAAATCTATCACAAACAAAAATCTATCACCAGAGTGAACAGGCAACCTACAGAATGGGAGAAAATTTTTAAAAAAATATTTTATTTTAAATTATTATGGGTACATATTTATAGGGTACATGTGATATTTTGATACAAGTATACAATGTATAATGATCAAAGCTGGGTAACTGAAATAAGAATGGGAGAAAATTTTTTGCAACCTATCCATCTGACAAAGGTCTAATATCCAGAATCTACGAGGAACTTAACCAAATTTACAAGAAAAAAAAATCATTAAAAAGTGGGCAAAGGATATTAACAGGCACTTCTCAGAGAAGACATCCATGTGGTCAATAAACATGAAAAAAGCTCAACATCACTGCCATCGTTAGAGAAATGAAAATCAAAATCACAATGAGATACCATCTCACGCCAATCAGAATGGCAATTATTAAAATGTCAAGTAACATAGATGCTGATGAAGGTGTGGAGAAATAGGAACACTTTTACACTGTTGGTGGCCATGTGAGTTAGTTCAACCATTATGGAAGACAGTGTGGTGATTCCTCAAGGATCTAGAACCTGAAATACCATTTGACGCAGGAATCCCATTACTGGATATATACCCAAAGTAATATAAATTATTCTACTATAAAGACACATGCACACAAGGTTATTGCAGCACTATTTACAATAGCAAAGACATGGAACCAACCCAAATGCCCATCAATGATAGACTGCATAAAGAAGATGTGGTACATATACACCATGGAATACTATGCAGCCATAAAAAGGAATGAGATCATGTTTTCTACAGGGACATGGATGAAGCTGGAAGCCATCATCCTCAGGAAACTAACACATGAACAGAAAACCAAACACTGCATGTTAGCCACCATGCCTGGCCAGACTTCTTTTATTTAATTTTATGATTTTCATTTTTGTTATAGGGTGATATTCTATTGTATGACTATAACAAAATCTATCCATTCTACTGATGATGAATATTTGGTTGTTTCCACTGTTTGGCTATGATTAATAATGCTTCTTTGAATATTCCTGCACATGTACATAGATTTATATCATATTTACTTTAGCATGGAATTCCTAGGTCCTAAGATATGTATATGATATGTATATGATGTATATAAGATATGCATATGATATATGTATTAGATAGTACCATTTTCCAATTTTATTAAAGCAATTTACACTCCCCCATTCTTGCCAGTTCTTCATATTGGCAACTTTTTAATTTTTACCCATTCTGATACATGTGTAGTGGTGATATATTACAATGGCTTTAATTTTCATCTTTCTTATTTCCAATAATGTTGAGCCTTTTTTTCTTACATTTATTGGCCACTTCTTTTTTTCTGATGTGCCTAATCCAACTCTGCTCATTTTCTATTATGTTATTGGTCTTTAAAAAATTTATTTGTAGTCATTTTTCATGCATTCTAGATACAACATATTTTTTAATTTATATGTATTGTATAGAAATTAAAAATATGCTATTCTGGCATATTGACTATTTTTAGTTAAAGCCATTAGAAAACAGCAGGTACAAGATCACTCTGACCTTTGTGCTGTTTCTTAAAAGCAGGAGATGACATTCTCATGTGAAAGGTGTACTCCCTCAACCAAAAGGAAAGAACCATTTTATAATCAAGGATGTCATGCTGAGGCTGAGAACATTCTGCACAGATCTTGTTAAAATATCTTGTACTGTAATCCCAGCTCTTTGGTAGGCTGAAGCGGGCTGATCACTTGAGGTCAGGAGTTCAAGACCAGCCTGGCCAACATGGCGAAATCCTGTCTTTACTAAAAATACAAGAATTAACCAGGCATAATGGTGGGCACCTGTGATCCCAGCTACTTGGGAGGCTGAGGCAGGAGAATTGCTTGAACCCGGGAGGCGGAGGTTGCAGTGAGCTGAGATTGCGCCACCACATTCTAGCCTGGGGTATGGAGTGAGAATCTGTCTATAATAAAACAAAACAACAAAATAAAATATCTTCTAGCCTTCCCTTATAATTTACTTTTTTTTTTAAACCTTAGTGCTCTTCAATTCAGTATGTGTTCAACTCTTTTTTTGAGACGGAGTCTCGCTTTATCGCCCAGGCTGGAGTGCAGTGGCCGGATCTCCGCTCACTGCAAACTCCACCTCCCGGGTTCACGCCATTCTCTTGCCTCAGCCTCCTGAGTAGTTGGGACTACAGGCGCCCGCCACCGCACCCGGCTAATTTTTTGTATTTTTAGTAGAGACGGGGTTTCACCGTGTTAGCCAAGATGGTGTCAATCTCCTGACCTCGTGATCCGCCCGCCTCGGCCTACCAAAGTGCTGGCATTACAGGTGTGAGCCACCTCGCCCGGCCGTGTTCAACTCTTAACTGTATTTTGGGGTCTTCATTTTCTTATGAAGGCTCCTGTGCCATGTAGAACTTCTATTAACTTTGTATGATTTTCTCTTGTTGATCTGTCTTATGTCAACTTAATTCTCAGGTCTAGCTGAAAAAAACCCTAAGACAGTAAAAGTAAAATTTTCCCACCCCTACAATTGCAAATATCTTTTCTCACTCTGTTATTTCGCCTTTTAATCTTACAATAGCATCTTTTGAATAACAAAAAGTTTCTAATTAAGAAAAATTTAGCATTATTTCCTTTAAGTCCCTTTTATTTGTGATACTAAAATCTGTTTTTAAATCATCTTTAAAACTTTTCTTTACCTTGAAGTCATCAAGATATCATCTTATATTATTTTCCAAAAGCTATATTTCCCATTCTCTCTTCTCGTCATTCCAACATGACTTTTTCCCCTACTTCACTGAAACTGTTCTTGTAAATGCCACAAAATTTATATTTCCTATCTCAATCCCTCCCCTGAGCTACAGATATATATTCGCAACATTTTACCTGTTCTCATAGCTTGTACATTTCAAATGTATCAGATTCAGAAAGAAACTCTTGATTCTCTACTCTTCAAACTTGGTTCTCCTCCCAGATTTTTCTATCTCAGTTATTTTCTATCTCAGGACCAAAACTTAAGTCAACTTTGATTTCTCTCTTTTCTTCAGCACCTAAATCTAATCAATTGGAAATTATTATTTTTTTCCTATAGATATTTCCTAAATTTCAATATTTTCTACCATCTTCACTGCTAGCTCCTTAATCAAAGTCAAGCTCGTCCTTTTCCTAGATGACTGCAATGGTCTACTGATTAGTTTCACTGTTACTCTTGTCCTCGGTAGTTCTCTGTAGAGTAGCCAGATTCATCTTTAGAAAATGGAAAATTGATCATATGATTTCCCTCCATACTCATGTCCTCACATTTAGAATAAAACAGAAACTTATTTATGTGGCCCACATGTCTATTTCTTCAGCCTCACCTAATACCAGTCTCCCCTTCATTAATTTTGTTCCAGCCACACTGGCTTCTTACTGTTTTCCAAACCCACCAACTTTGTAGGTACCTCAGGAACTTTATACTTGCTTTTTCTTTTGCCTGTCTTGCTCTTTCCCAGAATTCAGTTTGACTGGCCTAGGATAGTATCTGGCACATGGCAAGTGAGCAAAAACTATTGATAAATAAATAAATGGATGGTTAAAAAATGAATGAATGGATAGATGAATAAATTTTGCAGAAAAATCTCTTTCTGAACATGTCAACCATCTTAAAAACAATCTTAATTGATTCAGGTGGTAAAAGTATAGTTTTATTGTATAGATATATTGAGCAGTGGTGAAGTCTTGACTTGTCGTGCACCCATCACCTGAATTGTGAACATTGTAACCAACAGGTACTTTTTCAATCCTCACCCACCTCTCCCTTTTGAATCCCCAGTGTCTATTATTTATTCCCCACTATATGTCCATGTGTACCCATTGTTTAGCTCTCACTTGTAAGCAAGAACATGTGTCAACAGATTTTAATTGCACTAGTAATTTCAGTATAACTTGTATGGTTGGAGGTAGGTTAAATGTAATGGCATTCGTGGAAAATGCCCTGTTTGTTTTCTGAATCATCTCATCAATTTCATTTGGTTGCCTTTTTTCCAAAATGGATTGTTACTTAATTCACATTGTGATTGGTTTGATTTCTTTAGGTGATTTGTTTCATAGTTGAGTACCAGATTAAACAAACTAACAAATCGATATCCAAACTCTGAAATTCCTCTTTCTCTCAGAGATCTTATGATCCTCAGAACTGCTTATTATGGGTAGCATCTTAGACTGTGTAGCAGCCTTGGGAATAATCTGATTTTAAGCCCAACTCATTACAGAAATCTTTCAAAACATTTCCGCAAAATATCACCGCAGGCGATTATCCAGCTTCTGCTTAAAAATCTCCCATGATTTAAAAAATGCTCCCATGGAAAGAAATCTCTTTCTTCAAATGACAACTACTTCCTTTATAAATAACCCACCAAGCCTGATGCTGTGGTGCATGCCTGTAGTCCCAGCTACTTGGGAGACTGAGGCGGGAGGATCACCTGAGCCCAAGAATTTGAGGCTGTAGTGTGCTATCATTGCACCTGTGAATAGCCACTGTACTCCAGCCTGGGTAATATAGTGAGATCCTGTGTCTAAATTTAAAAAAAAAAAGACATGCAATGAAACACCAGAAATAGAGAAGGAGATAACCTGTTTCCCCTACAGAAGATTAATCAAACTGACTGTTTTGAAATGAAAAGGACTAGGTTTGATATCTGGATTATGTAGACATGTAATAAATATAAAGACAAAAATCTATTTTTGGTCTCATTGAACCATTTCATATTTAGCAAGTTGGAAAGAAAAGGAAGTGAGTTGTGTAAACTAGAGCCTGTGAAGGATTTAGATTCATATTCTGAGAAGTTCTTAGTCTCTTTTTCCCTAACCACAGGGAAATTATCATGGTTTGTGGCAAATTGCTGCTCTGAAAGACTGTTTTGATTTTATTATAAATTAAACATATTTTTATTAGTCTGCTATGACCTTCCCATTCTTCTGTTATCTGGTCAGAAATGTTGTACTCTATCATTTCATCCTTTTTGTTATATTGCATAATGTGTTTGTCAACATCACTATTCTCTGCGTGTCTTAAGGGCAAGTATTATGTCTTATTTATCTTCGTTTCATTGGTTAGCAGAGAACCTCAAACATAGTAGGACTCAATACATTTATTAAAGGAACAGTTTACACTCTGTAATTAAGACGTTCAATTAGTGCAATAAGTAGTAAACTGTTTGCTCTAAACTTTCTTGGATAATTCTCTTTTCATTAGTTCTGTTCACTATTTTAAACTCAGGAGGATTCAGTTTTAGTGCCAAATATTCACTTCATTTGACACATTTTTTAACTGATTAGTATATGTGCTTTTAAAAATTGATTAGTATGTATGCTGAACAGGATTTTCCTTGTTCAATCTTTCTACAACTGAATTAGGGTGCTAGAAAGTTTCTTCCAGAGCTCCCAGAATGATTTTTTAAGGACTGAAAGCATTTATAAATCGCCATTCCTCCATAACTACTCAAAATTACTTTCATGAAGCCATACATAGGTGTCAGGAAAAGTGAATTTATCAGTACATAAAAAAGAAGCTCTTAAAATAAATGCTCCCCTAGTTTTCAAATATCTTTTCACAAAATATGCATATTTTGCTAAATAATTTTTTGTTTTCAATAAATAATTGAATTTGCTCTATTTTCTGCTAAATAATTATCTTCTTTTATATAGCTTTCAATACATAAGAATAAACACAAATATCTCTGCTATTATATGAGGGCAGCTGCACACACAAACACACAAACACACTCAAGCACAAAGTCTCCCTCCCCTTGAGGCTTACCCTAAATTACCAGTTCAATGTTGTCTTCACAGGGTGCAACTGAGGAGTGTCAAGCTGGACGCTTGCCTCAATTATAGTGCTGGATTAAAAGGCAGCAGAAAGTGCCAAGCCTTTAGTAGAGTATATGGGGCGCTTCTTTCATTGCAGAACCAATTAAATAAATGGTTTTGAATTGTCCTTCAAAAGTCATAACTTCCATAAATAATTAGGCAGGGATATTATTTTAAAAAGAATTTATTTGAAATAAAGTATTGCAAAGATTTGTTTGTACAGTTCGCCAAGAGTTGGTTGCATTTTCAACTCCCTTTCCCTAAAAGTAGATGGCTTTAATGTAGGTGTTTGCACAATTTTACATCAGGAAATACAAGAAGTTTTCAGCAAATGTATGGAGCAGTCCTGATGCCCAGATGCAGGGAGTTAGCTTGTAGAAGGAGGAAGCTCTGACGCATAGATGATCATGCATAGGCAAACTTTAGCTGTACTAGGAGCTCATAAAAACTCAGGAATATTAGTGATTCAGACTACATAGATTTTCATGCCATTACATTTTAGTGGATTTAATTTACATTATATTCTTTGGTGGGGGAGGCATGTGTATGAGAAGGGGAGAGAGAGAGAAAGAGAAAATGAGAGAGGAAGAGTGACAAAGTTTTTTCTGTCTTCAGGATCATTCTATTGATATTAAGCTATTTAAACTTTTCCTTTGCAAACTAACTCTTCCCCCTCTTTAAACTTTCAATTCATTACTTAGATTTAGCGTTTGACGACCCTTTTACGCTCAAAAATATAACTGCCAGTGATAGGAAGTCTGTAGTGGGATGTTCTTCCCAATGATTAAATTTTTCATTCTTAAAATTATTATTTTGTTGTTAAAAAGTACTATGTAGTTGTAAAGCACCTGACAAGTTTGTGTAGGTATATTTCTTAGCTTCTCTATAAAATAGATATAGTCTCTTCTTTATGTAGATGAGTGATATTTTTCATGGGTCATCATGAAAAATATCTATAATTCTTTGGGTCTCAGTTGAGGAGTGAACTATTTTAGCTTTTGCCTTAAATAGCTGAAAATTATCCACTATTTCCTATGGAAGCATGTTCTTACAGAATAATTAAGGTTAGGTTATACATATAGTACAACAGTTTCACATTTTTAATTTTAGGACTCATACTAACTATAAGATATTGAGTAACCAAAAATTTTAAATACATATTATTTCTCTTGCCTCATACTGTTCTTTTTGTCTTGAATATTATTCTATCACTTTTTCCTTTGCATGTTTCCACAGTTTGCTTACTTCTCATCCTCAGTGAAACCCAGAGAAGACCCCTCTGACCCATCAGACCTGTGCAGTTTCCTCTACTATACATGCTCAAGGTTCCTGTTCTTCTCACTACGGGCATTTAGCACAACTGTAATGAAATTGTTAACTTTGTAATTAGTTTAGTGTGTTTCTTCTGTTACACAGCCACAGTACTATGCAGCATTCATATAGTTCTCTGGAGAAAATAGAAAACCTTTAATAATAAAGAAAGGTTAAACAGTGTTTGTTAAACCATATTTATGTAACAAGATGTTAAATTAGGACATTTCTAGTTTCTTTTTCAGTTGAAATGTAAAGCTTTGGAATTTGAGACAGGCACACCTGCATACAGACTTTGCAACACGGATGCACTTGTTGCACTAGATCCCAGTTTGTTGCCTAATCCAGTCAAGGTAGGCTGTCACTCGAGTATACACTCCTGGCTTATCCGGCAGGCCACACTGATCTCCCCAGCTTACTATCCCCACAATAAACCAAAGCCGCCGTGAGTCTTCTTGTACTAGTGGGCCACCAGAGTCACCCTGTAAAAAAAACGGAATGACTGATTACTTAAGTGCAAAGACAAACCCAAAATATTAAGGAGTTTATTTCTATGGCAGTCGAGGAAGGAGTCACATTCATTATACAAATAAAGTCAGCCTATTTCCTTTTGAAATATTATACCAAGTCATGGAAAAATTACTGAAATCCTCAAAGTACCCAAGTCATTCCTTCAGCAAGTCTGAGAAGATGACAAATACATTTTTCAGATTTCCCTCAGTCACTGCGTGGTTGCCTCCTAATCATCCAGGCTTTCTCTCCTTCAGGAAAACTTCTCTGATCAACCTTTTTCCTTCACACTCTCACCCTTTCCGGCTTTGGGCTCAATTGTTCTTCATTGTGTCTTTATATCTTGTGTGTGTCTCTGTCACTGCTTCACTATTTTATAAAAGCATATTTGTGCATTTGTGTGCCTATTTACACTTAATCCCACTGGTCGGTTTTTTTGTTTGTTTGTTTGTTTTGTTCTGTTTTGTTTTGATGTAGCAGCTGCATGTCTCTGAAACACTCACTTGCATTTATGATATTTATTCAATGTCTGTTTTCCCAGATATACTATAAGGTCCAACAGGAAAGAGAACATACCTATTCTGTTCACTGCTGAAACCTAAGCTTCTAGCCCTTAGGAGATATTTGTTGAATGAATGAGTTTCTAGAAGTCTCACTTATCTTCCTAACCTTAGCACCCTGCATGGTGTCTGATGCATAGTATATCATCAGAAAATCTTCTTTTGGTGAAGAAATTTATATAGTCATAAGCAAAACACTCCTAATGACATACTTACCACCCAGTCATAATAATGAACCAACCAACCAATAAATATTTGTGCACATAATAACCTAGTTGGGGAGACAGATGGAGTATGTCTTATGTTCTGCACGATGGATTAAGTCTGTGGGTTCTGAAACTAGATAGTCTGGGTTTAAGTCCTCCACTTACCAGCTATGTGACCTTTGGTAAGCTGGTGAATAGCTCTCTGTACCTCCGTTTCCTCATATAATGTTTGTATGAGTTTAAAACTCAAAGCACTTTGAGTACAGCTTAGCATACAGTATAGTCAGTACTAATAAAAGTCAGCTATTATTACCAAGTGTGCTTCTAAATTAGTCAGCTATTCATTTGGCTGCTCTTAGTAGCTTGCTCGTCCATACCTGTTTAATTACTGGTCTAGATGGGGAGAAGGATCAGTGTGTGAAGTGCCAATATGCATGGCAAATACTTCATGAAGCTGGTCGTCACTTGCTTCTTTTAGATGACATATGCGTGCTTCAGTTAACCAGTTCTCAGTTCTTTATATTATTGTTTTTGTAGTGTTTTTTTTTCTATAGTGAGAAATTATTTTGCATGATGTCTGACCAAATGTGGGCAAGCAAATGTTAAAGCAAGAGGGACTTGTAATTTTTCCATATCTAGCCAGCTTCACTGCTTGACTACAGACATTTGAATTTGTGTCCTCTCTTATAGACCATAGACTTGCTGAATGCAGGGATAGTATTGTTGTGTTAACACAACGTCTGGTGCATAGAAAGTAATTAATATAATTCCTTTGAATTAATGATTGTAAAAATGAACAAAAGAATGGATAAAACAAATAGGATCCTGTAAGCTCTTATGTAAAGTGCTGTGTGTTTTTTTTTTTTGAAGTGTGAGCTATGCATTATAGTATTTCAGTTAAAAATCAGTGAGGCCTAGAGTGGAATATACATGGAAGGTATCATGGTGAGGTACGGCTTGAACTGGGCTTGAAGGAAGAGAATAATTTGTATGCACTGAAGGACAGAAGGTAAGGGACGTTATAAATGGGAAAATAATGAATAACACCCTTTTAAAACTCATGTTTATTTTTAAGTCTTAATTAATGCTCTTAGTAGGTCTGGAATTGTCAGTGTTGAGGTGTGTTGCTTATTTGATTGATGGATTCTTTGGAAAGCTGTCATGAAACTTGAGAATTTGTTGTTTCAGGGCCAGTAGTAAAAGAGAAACAGGAAGGAGAGCAAGAAGGGTTTCCTAGCACAGAGACATCTCCACCAAAAGGAGATAAAGGACTGGGTAATTAACAGTATCTTGACAATTGAAAAACAAATCTCCACCTACACACAACTTGCAGTTGATAAAAATGTTTCATTTTGGGAAAAGTGCTCATGGATTGGGGGCTTTCCATAAAATGTGAGAACTACTTTTTATCCACTTTTTAAAGACCATGAGCACTAAATATGAAAGTCAGTGACCTTTTGATGCGAAGAATAATTCTTATCCTTCTGTATACAATTCACCCATGAAAACAGCAACAAATTACTCAAGTAAACAGATTGATTTTTTAAAACTCCAGACTAAAAGAATATTTAATTTCTGACACCAGCTGTTCCTGTTACTATGCGGAGTTGGATTTCAGATATGTGAACAAAACCTATTAAAACATATAACTGCATCAATTATGTTTAGATAATTTAATTTAAAATTTTAGAATTCAAATTTGATTTTAATCACTTTACAGTGAGAATTTCATATTTGTTGTTTGTTTTTGTGCATTTGGTTAAAAATTATGGGCTACAGCCAAATATAATAGTTATTTCTTTTCTTTTTCATTTGTACTGTTTCATTATTGTAGGAGCTTTTGTGACTCAAATTACTAGGATTTTGTATAAATTTTCTATCTTCAAGGAGTCCATGAATTATTACGTATCTCTTAAAATTCATTTATTATATATCAATTAATTTTTATAATATAGTGATTAATTTTTTATTTAATCCTTCATAGCAGTTAAAAGGTTGAGGTTAAAGTTATTAACACCAGTGACCATGGTCTACATTAACAATAGTGAAATAGATGAGATTTCTTTGTTGTTTAACATGTGCCTGATATATTTAGTCTTCATTTAACTTTTCTTAGTACCCAAAAAGTTAGGTGCTATTATGATTATCCCCAGCTTTTAGTTAAAGAGACTTGGTAATAGAGGTTAAGGAATTCAAATCGAGGTCTTTCTGATTCTTGAGCTTTGGATGGTTAACTACTCTGTAATTTGGCCTCTCAGAGTTAATGCTTTCATGATAGATAAACTTCATTCATAAAAAAATTTATTTCTAAAATCTAGATTATAAATTTTAGAGGAACAGGGCTGTGTATTGTAACTGTTACACTTATGTCTATCACATTATCACATACTAGGAAGTGCTTATACACTTCTTGGATGATGACATGGATGAGATTGTCTTGAGCTTACTTGACATGCGTCCACTCCACCTTGAGGTACTCCAGCACACAGCATTCCAGACAAGATGGCTCCATTATAACTATATGGTGCATTACATACATCATTACTTATTATTCTGACCTGTCCTTGCCTTAGCTCTGGAACCGTGTGGCCTGTTTGGTATAAAAGCAGGAAAAAAATGGACTTCAAGATGTGTACATTATTGACCCTATAATAAATTTGAGAAGAAATAAATGTACTCCAAACATTATTTCATATTTAACAATGAAGGCTTCTAAAGATTTACTTTGGAGTTTCTTCGCAGCCAAAATTCCCCAAGTAGATGAGGATAACCCCTTTCACAGATCAGTTTTTTTTTCTTTTTTTTCTTTAGCTTTGTGACACAGTGCCCCTTAAAACTTTAAGAAAACAAATATCTTAAAATTGACTAAAAGCTTTTAAATTATCCACTGACAGATTTTGGATTGGAAGATTACATATTGAATAACCTTTAACCTAGCAGCAAAAGAGAAACCAGTCTAGTTTCAAGGCTAAAGAACTAGTCTATTTTATATTGATGTACTCTCGGAATGACACCAATAGTTTTTCATGACTGGTGCAAATGTTATCTACTACACCAATTTACTTTGGGCCATAAGAACACAATAGAATGTGTTCTAGGACTATTAAGGCTTTGTATTATTCCTTGGAGAGACAATCTACAACATGGGTAAAAGCCCAGGGAAATTGTCAATGCTACCCTTCCACTCCTTCGCTGATACTCTTACTGGTTCTAGTAGCTCTTGTGCATTGTCCTCATTTTAGTTTCCATTTTATTCATTCAATAAACAAATATGACCAATGTTTATGTACACATTGAGTTTTTGCCATATCCCAGAATACTTTAAAGGGCAGTTAATACCTTAAGGATTATTAAGCCCTCATACAATGTCTAATCTAAATCCTCCCATTGCTTTGGGAGGCCAAGAAGGCAGGAGGATGGCTTGAGGGCAGGAATTCCAGACCAGCCTGGGCAACAGAGCAAGAACCTGTCTGTAGAAAAGAAAAAAAAAAAGCTGGGTATGGTGGTACACACTTATTTATAATCCTAGCTACTTGGGAGGCTGAAGCAAGAGGATTTCTTAAGACCAGAGTTTGAGGCTGCAGTAAGCCATGATTGCACCACTGCACTCCAGTCTGAGAAACAGTCTTTGTCTCTAAAAAACAAGCAAACAAACAAACAAACAAAATCTTTTTTATTGTTTATAGGGAAGCTATTTGAATCTTATAGAATCTCTGGATTATTAAAGAACTCATGTGTCTTCCTAACTTTCTTTTACATTTTCCTATTACTATATTTGAGAATTCCCATAGTTTCTGGAGCATTGCTTTGCTTTGCTAAGGAGACTCAGGGGTAGCCAGAGCTTGGGCTGAGCAGAATATAGAATGGTTCTGTCTGTAGAAGAATAGAAACACCTATTCCAGATGTTTCCTAATTTAAAAAATTACCTAATAGCAAATATAAGACATTTCTATTGTTAATTTTTTTTTCTGAGACACTTACCAGCATATTCTTGAGCACCCCATCCTGTTACATAAGCAGTAGAGCCAGGTGGAATATTCTGGGTAGCAGCTGGGAGACACACACTATGGATATCTTTGGTAAAGGTGACACTGTTCTCAAGTCTCACAAGTGCAATGTCATTTTCATGAGTTGCAGATTTATAATTGTTATGAATTAAAATATTTCTTACTCTCATTCTTAGTTTAGGAAATGTTGTGGAAATACCAGACGTGGCAATCCAGTCACGAGGATTAGAGTTGCTAAAACATTATGAAAACATGCTATATGAGTAGGGAATTTGTGAACATTTCAGATATATAAATTCATCTTAGCCATCCTGTACCACTATCTAGAAACTATTGGATCCACATCTCTTTGCTATATTTTCCTGCATTATAAGCTGGCAAGTGAGTATAATTCTTCACTGGCCGAATACATGGTCACTTGTCTAAAGAAATGGAGAAGATTTTAGAAAACATATCGTGGGGTGATCTTGGTGTTTTTCTATTCCAGTGAAGTTATTCTGATACTTTAATGATAAGTAGCATAACACAAATATCTTTGATTTCTCTTTTGTCCATACCTCCCTTCCCATTTAAGCAACTAAGAAACCTGAAATAATAAACATTTTAGATTTAACTAATTTTTTTCAATCCCTGTGTTTTCCTTTAGCCAAGAGCTCCATTTAAATAGTAGTGATGATAAGGGGCATTCTTATCTTGTTAATGGATGAATAATTTTTCTGCACTAAGTCTGATAATGGTTGAAGATTTTGGTGTGTGTGTGTGTGTGCATATATATACATATGTATGTATGGGGTCTTCAAAAGTTCATGGAAAATGTATATTATAAACAAACTATGCATGGATTTCAAAAATTTTTGCATGCAGATAAACTCATACTAACTTGTCATACTGAACAAGATCTAGTTTGAGGCACTAAGAGGAATAAGACATGAATTTGAAAAGAGCTCTTATCAAAGCAACATGAATGCTGCTAAAATTGAAGCAAAAAAACATCAAATTTATGGTGAAACTGGAAGAATGGTGAAATTATTTATGCCTTACAAAAAGTTTATGTGGACAGCATCTCCCCCAATCATCAGTTTACTAATGGATAATTTGTTTTAAGAAAGAAAGAGATGTTGTTGAGGGTGAAGCCCGCAGCAACAGATCATCCACATCAATTTGCTAGGAAAAATTTCATCTTGTTCATGTCTCAAAGAGGACCAACAATTAACTGTGAGAAACAATAGACAACACCATAGACATCTCAACTGGTTCAGCTTATACAATTCTGACTGAAAAACTAAAGTTGAGCAAACTTTCTACTTGATGGATACCAAAACTGTTTCGCCCAGATCAGCTGCACCCAAGGTCAGAGCTTCCAATAGAAATTTTAAACATGTCAGATCAAGATTCTGAAGTATTTCTTTGAAGAATTATAACAGAAGATGAAATATGGCTTTACTAATACAATCTTGAAGACAAAGCACCATCAAAGCAATGGCTATAAAGAGGTAGAAGTGGTCCACTCAAAGCAAAACCAGACTAGTCAAGAACAAATGTCATGACAACAGATTTTTGGGATGCTGAAGGCATTTTGCTTGTTGACCTTCTAAAGGGTCAATGAAAAATAACATCTTCTTCTTATGAGAGTAAGAAAGTTAGCCAAAGCTTTAGTAGAAAAAGTGTCCAGGAAAGCTCCACCAGAGTTCTTCTCCATCACAACCATGCTCATGCTCATTCCTCTCATCAAATAAGGTTAGTTTTATGAAAGTTTCAGCAAGAAATCACTAGGCATCCACCTTGCAGTCCTGATTTGACTTCCTCTGACTTATTTTTGTTTCCTAATCTTAAAACAATCTTTAAAAGGCACCCATTTTTCGTCAATAAGTACTGTAAAAAAGTAATGTAAAAAAGACTGCATTGACATAGTTAAATTCTCAGGACCCTCAGTTCTTTAGGGATGGATGATATGGCTGGTATTATTGCTTACAAAAGTGTCCTGAACTTGAAGGAGCTTATGTTGAGAAATAAAGTTTATAATTTTTTATTTCATCTTTTAATTTTATTTTCCATAAACTTATCGAACTCCCCTCATATATAGGTATATGTAGTGTGTACAAGTATATGTGCACCTATATACATAGGGGAAGACAGACAGAGAACAGTAGCGTAAAAAAAAAAAGGACATTACCTTTATGACCTAGGAATGGGGACTTTTTGGCTAAACAACAAAAACACAAACTAAAAGGTAAAAATAGAATGAATTCTATTAAATCAAAATTAGGTATACCATAGACAAGTTTACCAGATGGATGAGGAACCATGGGAAAATATTGGTAATGTTTAATATCTAAAATTTTTGTAGAATATATTTTAAAAGTCTGTAAACCAGTAATAAATAAGCAGAAAAACCATTGTAAAATAGGCAAAGAATATTAGTGGCAGTTCATGGTAGGGGAGATCAAAACAGCTCTTAGATATATGAAAAGATACTCAAACTAGTAATCTGAGAAATTAAAATTATAAAAATGAGCATCTTGTGTACATTTAAAAGATTGATAAAACTTAAACAAGAGAATAATACTAAATGTTGATGTGGAGGGAAATGGGGCCTCTTTTGCATTACTGGTAAAGATTTAAGTGGCTGGAAAGTATTCTGGTATATTTAGCAGCCTGCATGTGTGCTTCTGAAATTCCTGAAGGTTTACAGAAAGATAAGTACAAATATTTTGTGTGTACTCTTTGTGGCAATGGGAAGGTAGGTCATGCAACCTAACTGGATGAAGGAAATATGGTGGCTGCATACCATGGGGTGCTATGCAGGAGTGCATCAGATGAAAATTCCAAGGATTGAGTGAAATCAGTAAGAAACAATATTAGACTTTTACACAATGCTACTTATTTAAATTAAAGACATATACATACAAAAAAAACCACTATAGGTTTTGTAGGTGCGTGCATGTACCTTTAAGACATGTATATTTCGAATATATTAGTATGAGGCATATGGGTGGAAGGAGGGCAGTGAAAGTGAAATCCAGGGATGACAGGAGGAAAAAAAATTAAAATGAGAGAAATGCCTTGTACAGACTGATGAAAATAAGGATCTGTGATTTGGAGGGCTGATTAACTTAACATTGTTCCTAAGGGTTGAGTAAAAACAAAATGTTACCGATAATACCAATTTAGGAGTTTTATGGAGATTAGATAGTGGAGTTAATACAGAAAATAAAAATTCTATGACCGGAAATACTTTTATAAGACACAGTAGTTTGTGTAAGAGTGAACCTGAGTTAAAAATTTTGAAGAAAAAATATTAGAAAACAAACAAACCTATGTTGTTTTTATATTCAACTTCTTTTTCTCAGAGTCTTTACAGTGAAGGTTCTGAAGAGACTCTTTTTTCTTTCCTTCCTTTTCTCTCTTCCCTCCCTCTCTTCCTCCCACTTGTTTATTTTCTTCCTTTCCTTCTTTCCAGCAAGTGAATTAGAGCATCATTTTGGAACCAGTAACATTTATATTTAAATCTTGGCTATGCCACATATGAAAAGTGTTATTTATGACAAGTTAATTAATAGCTCTGGGGTTTATTTACATATAAAATGCGATTGGTGATACCTTCTCACACAATTGTTAAGTATTAATGAGACAAATGTATTATGTCAAGTATAGTGTTTGGCACAAAGTGAACTTTCATGAAGGTAGCTATTATTTTCATTAATTATAGTTCAACAAGCCATTGTTAAGTGTCTACTTTGTATAAGGAATAGTATGAGTCTCCAGGAATAAAAATATAAGTAATTATGGTCTCTTTCCTTGAGGAACTCTACACTAGTGAAGGAAACTGACAAGAGGTAAGTCAAATATCACAAATCATGAGGACAACTGTTAAAGGCAGATAAAAAATTTCTGTGGAACTCAATGGAGAGGAAAGAGAGTATCAGGGAAAGCTACATAGAAGAGGTGATAATTCAATAATCCTCTTTGATAAGACCTCATCACTTCTATGTACTTTGATGTAAGGCTGGTCATGCCCCAAACAAATCCTCACTGATGGTTCTCAGTGACAATCAGGTCTTTAGGGAGGGGTCCAATACAAGGTTCACAGAGTCTGTTAGCTTTAGTGGATCAATCATGGTAATGAATAGAAGGATGTGGGGTGGCAAAATTCAAAGTTCCATGGATTCCTTTGGTAATCATTGTTGATATTTATAACTGTGGCTTTCATTATAGTGATATCATTTACTTAGTTTTTGGTGGTTGGGCCTGAATAGGGCTTAGAATCCAGGGAGGTTTCTATTCCATTCTTGGTTATGCTAAGTGCCTGATAAGTCCAGGTATTTTAATTCCTGGTTCCCACACTCAAGAGTATGATTGAAATCAATGCGTGCCATTTCTGCTTTTTGGCCTTTCAAGTGGCAATGAAAATTGAAATGTTTTTGTGAATTTTGTCTCTTGGGTTATTTGGGATATAGTAATCAATTTGCCAATCTACATCAGAAAACTGATAATTCTGGAAGTATCTTTTAAAATTTCAAATTTGTTCACTGCATATAAAAATATTAAGTCATAAAATTACCATAAGAAAAATTTGAAATAATTTGGGATTTCCTAAAACTTTAGTTCAGTAACTACCCTAGTCTTTTAAATCTTTATTCCTTCTAAATTTAACAAATATGTTTGTAACAGGCACTGTACCATGAAGTAGTGCCTATAAATCTGAAAAAGACTACTTAGAAATTATCAAAAATTTCATAAAATTCAAATAGAGATGTGGTAAATATATTAACATTTCAAGGATAAGCAGATTGATCAGATACTCATAGGTAGGGAAATGTAGGAAGAGTCCAGGGGAAGAGAACAATGCTGTTTATCTGAAGCTCAAGGTACATGCTTTGAGAAATAAGACTGGATTGATCTGCCTATGGAAGGCTTTGTGTGTGTGATAAGGAGGTCCAGTTTAGAGTAAGAGTCTGAGAAGAAAGTTGATATGGTCAGGGGCACACGAGTTCAAATCTCCATTATTTTTCTGGGTGAACTTTTTGAGTTAAGTTCCCAAGAACTGTTGTGGTCTACGATGCCCCAGTAACAAGGCAGGTTTGAAACAGATTTTAGTTATGCTGAAATCTAAAATCCTTCTTTTATGAGCAATGTGAACTTTTCTTTTTACCAATAAGGTAAGTTTATGCAACCTACTCTCCACTGGTAGCATATCACCTTAGTGTTGGCAATAGTTTAGTCACCTCAATTAAGAATTCTTGTAAGTTGCCTAAATTAATTTTATTTATGCTACTCATTGTAATTGATCATTATTTTTGTGCATTCTGATTCCAACATTCGAGTGTAAGCTCTTTGAAGGCAGAGGCAATACTTTGTTTATACTAGTAGCTTCTACAATATATAACACTGTGCTCATACTAGATACTCAATAATCTTTATGAATGAATAAATTAATGGCATGGGGCAGTCTCTAGGTTAGCCATCAGCTTCCATGATATAATGTGCAAATCTTCCACAACAATTCGTTTCGCTAACATTTAACGTATGTTTACATTAGTGTACTCAATGCTACCAGTAACACTAAGTCACAGATAACAGTGTTGTCCCTTAATTTGGAAAAAAAATAAAGCTTATGGAGATTTAGTAAATTTCTTAAGCTTTTATAGCTAGGATTTAAAAAACATTCTGACATATAAATCTTTGTTCTTTACTGTGCTAATATATTATTACCTGAAACAGAGAAATAGCACTAAATTAGCATGCTAAAGGGGAAAAATCCTTTTCCTTTCATGAATAGGAAGAAAATTCTTATTGATTTTTTTTGCATTGAATTATTTCTGGCTCAATTCAATCCTAGGGTAGAGGGTGCAGTCTTCATGACCTGTCTATTCTAATTGTTCCCAGATGGGTAGGTAGTGGTGGCCTCACCTTCTGAAGCAGTGAGCTGCTGTCAGGATCCACATGTTATTGATCAGGCTGCCTCCACAGTGGTGGGCATTATTGAGCCGCAGACTGACTTGCCATGGCCAGCTTCCCTCCTCAGCCTCAGTGCCTCCAAGGATTCTCTGCTCAGACAATGTTATTAGGTCTGGACCGGCCCCACATTCTAATGAGAAAAGGGCATTAATGTGCTGGGAAGATCATGATTCCTTTACATTTGGAAGAAGCTGAAGAGTCTTTCCATAATTTATGACTTTTATGTCTTATACATTCTTCCTCAGGACATGCTGGACTTTCCAAAAAGCATCATCAATATATTTTTACAATGCATTTGTGACTACTGTTGCTTATAGATGGCATTTTGGAGAACATTTCTGAATTTAGTTGGCATATAGGCTTCAAATTTTGAGCAGCTTCAGAGTTCCCTGGAATTCCTCATGAGTTGAGGTTAAGATAGGTCATTATTGGATGTGCCAGCTCAGGCCACAGACTCCTGGGAAATTTCCTTTTTCTCAATAGTCTTGCTATGCTCAGTGTGGTTTGTGGGCCTGCAGCATGGGCATCCCCTGGAAACTTATTAGAAGTGCTGATTCTCGGAACCACATCATGGGACAAATCTAAAGCTACATTTTGATGTGAGGTTCATGCACACATTGAAGTTGGAGGAAAACTGGTCTCATCCAAAAGACTCCTTAGTGACTGCAGTTCACCTTGTAGAATCCAGTCCACCTCCAAGACTGATGCTGTATTACCAAACATGCCCTCATAAAGGAGTCGCTATACCACAGAATATTCTTGAGGATGACAGAGGGTTTCTAGTATCTAAATAAGGTTTATTTAAATGTTTTCAAAGAGCTCGTGAATAGTCTACTGGCCAGAGCTGAAACGGGCTGGGGTAGGCTGATCACCCAATTCCTCTCAACTCGCATTCCCATAATTTTCTTCTTTTGTGTGGTCTATTACTAAGAAATTAACGGTAAATCACACAACTATTTCTGGGCTGGCTCTTAAGTAGTGCCCTGGTTTAATAGCACAACCACCTAAAGGCTTTTTTTTCCTAGCAAATTTCCTGGATAAAGGAGGACCAGGCTTCCATTAAGAGATACATATGTTCCTTTGTGGCATCTCCCAAACAAATACCCTAGTAAATTGCTTATCACAGTTTCATTAACAATAAGCATGAATTAAATATGTAGTGAAGCTGAAAAACACCCATAGGATTACCATCACTTTGTAAAATCACTGAAGTACCTAAGATAGGCCAGCTACCAGGTACATTGAACTAATTTTTAACTGCATTTTTTTGGTCAGAGAAGTAAGTTGCTGTTTTCTAGGGATTGCATTTCTGCTATCCTAGCCTGAGAGTACATAGGATGATGTTGAAGAGTAGTGACTTTTCCTTCAGGTTATAGACCCAAAGCTGAGAAGACCTCTGATAATTCTTTTTTATTATACTTTGTGATTAACCTGAATTCACAACAAAGCAAGCTACTCTGGTGGTTAGGAGAAGCTACATAAACGGTGTCATCAAACATAATTTGTAAGTCTACAGAAATGCCACCTTAGAACCAGGGCAGTAAAAGTTTCTCAAAGCTGCCAAAGAAATTTTCATGAGGGCAATTTTGAGTGCAGAGTGGGTAGTCCTCCACTACAACTTCTTCCTTTTTCTAAAAGGAAAGGGGAAACCTAAAGTCCACTCCATGGGACACTTGGGATCAGCACTGTCTTGTTTCAACACCACCTGAGCGAACTAAGAACAAAGACATCAACTTGATAGATACTGCCTTGGCCAAAAGTACACAAAAGACTTGCACTTTTACTCTTTATGATTTGGCAAATTATAGTTGCAAAATAATATTAAAACTTACCATTAATAAGCCAATTTGCTGCAGCCTGGTCAGTAAGTGCTAGTATTAAAAAATGAGAATAAGATAAATACAATAAAGGCTGATATCATTTCACCATAATTTCTTAAAGTACAGTACTCAGACAACAAGAAGCAGAATTACTTGTTGGGGTTGGGGGGAGTCCTCTAAAATGCAGATTCCTAGGCTTCCTTTCAGACCTGCTGAAACGATCTCTAACTCATGGGCCCTACAAATCTCTTTGTTTACAACCTTTTCCCAATTTGTTGTTATGCATACTAAAGTTCGTACTTTAATTTCTCATTAAATACTTAATAGATATCTCTTTTTTCAAGTTACTCAATTTATATGGGAAAACAGAAACATAAGCAAGTCATTGAGATGCAATGTGATAAATACTATAGGGGAAGTTAATTTATCATGTACTCAAATATATGTATATTACTCTAATGATACCATTCTATAATAAGTGCTGCAGATTTAACTGTGAGCAAAATATAGAGGACCTGCCCTCACATAATTTACAGGTAGAAATTAATCAAGCAATCATTCAAATAGATGTAAGTGCAAAGTAGAGAAAAGAAAAAAGAGAGTAACTAATTAAATTATATGGAGGAGATAATATTTGAGCTAGAAGAAATAGCATCTGCACTGTATTTTGAAAATCTGAAAGGAATTTTTCAGGCACACAAGAGGACAAAAGAGATTCCAGATGGAAGGTGTAGTGATAGTGGGCACAAATGCTTGGAGGTGTAAGATGTTTGTGGAGCAATAAAGTAAGGAGAGCTAGTGCATGTGTTGTGTTTAGGGAAATGGAGGGTGAGCCTGGAAAGGAAAATATGTCAGTATCAGAGGGTAAAGGTCTGTCTATTTCAATTTAAGAACGGTATACAAGACAGTTTTCTCTGTATGTCCAACAGCCATCTCAAACTCAGTGGGACCCAACTTTATCCAAAATTTGCTACTTATTATATCCTTTTAGTAAAATGACACCATTTCCAAAATCCGAAATTTTCTCAAACTCCTCCTTTCACATCTTATAATCTCCAGGTTCTGCACATCTGTCCTCTATCTTTTGAATTATTCCATCCTCCTCACTCCTTTTGGTACTACTTTAGTTCAGGTTTCATCATTTGACATCAGTACAGTTACAATAATTTTCTAACTGAATTCCACCACTTTTGCTCCCTTTCAGTTTATGCACCTCTACCTTACCAGACTGATCTTTTTAAAAAAATGTTATGTTAGATCATATCCTTCCTTGATTGAAATTTTTAATTCAGAAACCCATCATTCTTATTTCCTGCAAGATAAATTAAAACTTTTCAAGACAGGTTTCCACGCTCTCTCAAACCGACTTATACAAAGTTATTTCCCACTAAAAGTTTCACAAGGTTTGGTTATCACATTTGTTTTGCAAACTTCAGTGGAGCCAAATCATACTTCTGGAGACAGAAAATTTTAAAAAGCTGGCCATTCTTAATTTTTTGAACAAACAGACTTAGTTTGAATCCTGACTGCCTCATATACTGACTGTGTCAGCCTAGGCAATTTATCTTTTCTAAGGGGGACAATAAAACTATCTATGGGATATGGTTGTTGTAAGGATTAATCAAGAAAAAAATTCATATAAGGCATTAAAGCCATGCCTAAAAAACAGTAAGTTCTCATTAAATAAGTGTTTTGATGACGATGGTGTGAATGATGAACACTGATCAATCATTCCAGCAGGTCCCTTTCTTCATTATTCTGTCAAAGCATCACGTTCAGTACAGACTATTCGCCTTTTCATGCTTTCCTTCTCTGGGAACTTTCCTTTTCTCGTCTCAAAATATGTAAATCCTACCCATATTTCAAAGTCAAAGTCCATTCTCCTTCATGAAACTTTTGCTAGATATCCCAAGCACGCTGGTCTCTTTCTTCCCCGGATTCCTGCGGTGGTCATTGCCTGGGCCTCACACTGGGCCCTTGATCATATTCTATCTTGATTGTCAACACTCTTGTGTTGGAATATCTTTCCCTTCAACTAGATTATGGGCTCTGGAGGTGGAAACCGCTATTCTGTTACCATTGTATCACCATATTGTCTAGTATAATGATAAATAAATAAACACTCGGGAAGTGCGTTCGGGAGCATTCCTTAATGTGTGGAAGCAGAGGTAATATTCAACTACCTAACAAACCAGTGCGTGAGCATCGGCCAGTCATAAAAGATGCAATCAGGCCATGGAGTTGGAGCAGTGTCTTAGAGTGCTTTGCTTTGCTAAGCATAACTCTTTAGCTGCAGGGGCAGTGGATTTGAAACATCTCGGAAGACAACTTTGTGGGCCTGATGCAGTAATTGTTTACCAACAAATAGGAAAGCATTTCAATATTTAACAGTTAGTACATCTGTAACTGGTACCTACCAGTCTAGTGTGGGAATCATCAAAATCCTTTTAATCTTGAGCTCATTGAGAAGAAATAATGGCTTATTAAACTAGCAGAATGTAACCAACTTGGAGGAATGTCCTTAAATTCTACGCATATATTATTTCTTTTCTTTCAGTCATGCAAGAATTATTTATTGAATATGTGTTATATGATGGAGACTGGGTGGTAGGAGGGTAGTAGGATGAAGAAGGTTGACTGGTTCTTTCTTTTAGGATGATTACAGTGCAGGATGAAGCCAAACAATACAAAAATTACACAAATAACTTTGTAATTTCAATTGTGATAAATGTTACAAAGAAAAATGAAGAAGCCTCTGAGGTGGATCATTAATTAAATAGTTCTCTGACCTTGAGCATCTATGTACCCCTCCTATGGCATATCCACAAATGACATCTGACATCATTTGTGGATCACTCATAAGGAATGTTGCAGGGATAATTAATGAGAATTTTTAGCAAATAAAATTTACTATATAAATGCCAAATGATTCTTTAAGTCTTAGAATGCTTTACGTTAGGGAGCTATATGGTATATTTAGCTTTTTAATGGATTGTTTTCACAGTTTAGTTTCAAAGAAAGAAAAGTCAGCCTCTCAATTAAAATGTGAATTTGAATTGGTAAACTTGAGGGATATATTGAAATAAAATTGTTTATGAAAAATTATACTTACATGTTATCTCAGTTGAAGGGTTTATTTCCAGGTTTCCAGAGTTATTCAGCATTTGTTGTAAAACAGACTCAATTCTGCTTTTCATTGATGCTCCATTGTTATTTCTAGTGAATCGAAATTTCATGACAACATCCGCTCTCACACCACTACCATCTTGCCTGTAAATCATAAAGATATTTTAAAAAACAAATAATATGAAAATTTTTCACCATCCTGTTTATATATTCTTCTTGATTAAACCCTTTTAAAGAATTCATTTGTGGAATTTAACTTTAGACAGATCTCTGTAACAGTGTTTGCATACGTAATACTATATCACGATGCTATCTCACTTATTTGATTTCAATGCACAGAACACTGTACTCACTGTAGGATAGCTGATTTTGAAGTTATAATGCCAGAGTTTTACTGTGTAACTTTGGATAAGTTATGTAAGTTTCTTAATCTTTCTATATCTAAGTTTCTTCACATGTAAAATGGGTTATGAAGATTAGATGAATCACTATATGCAAAACTTCAAAGAAGAGTCAATAGCGCACAGTAAGTGTACTATAAATATTAGCTATTCTTAGACTTCACCAATGTTATTAAAAATAATCTCCTAAACAAATTCATAAAGTGATAGGGTTGTAAATTTGTGTGAGTTAGAGACTCAACTTAATTTTTTGATACCTAGACCATTCATCTGCCTGCAAAAGCAAATTTTAACTTTTGTCATATATTAAGATTTCATCACTCATTTTAATTAATAATAAAAATTCCTCACAATAAACCTTGGTGACTTGATTAAATATTCAGATTATCCAAAACCTCAGTAATTTCTATTTTCTTCCAGGAAAGTTACCTCATAAACCAGTTCCTCCACCTGACATTGGCTGTTTTCTTTTCTGAAAAAGTACATTAAAGATATTTGGCTTTGAGGCTCTCATATTCTCTCTTGGCTTCCTCCTCTCACCTCAATGACCAGCTCTAACTTAATATTCATTCCAGATATGAATTTAATATTTATTTTTAAAAATGTTAGATAAACAACTTCTTGTGCTAGGCACTATTCTAAGCTTCAGAAATTAGCTGGGACTAAGATTCACAGTTGCCATATGGGTCTTGCAGTTTAGATGTAGAAACAGGCACTGAACAAATAATTACAACTTCCATGTCTAGCAACATGGAAGCCTAAATAATTTTAGAAAACACTTTCTGTATAAAACAAATAGAAAGGATAGATAATATATAATAAATTCCATTTCAAATGCAAGACTGGGCTCATAGAAAAGTAAGGAAAATCCTGGAAGACCAAAAACAAAGAAGAATGTGAATAGTATGTGGTAAGACTAGAATATTCCACAGGCTTATGTTTAGCATTTACATAGAGACTGGAGATGGGACCTTGGGCTAGTGCAAAATAGGAAGTTGAACTTGAGGTTTTAGAAAAAGGCCAGGAGTCTCAAAGAACTAAACACCCCATAACAGCATGAACTAGAATGAAAAAAATGCTCGTCATGTCATAAAAAAATAAATTTATCTGTTTCCGAGATCCAGCTTTAAATTAAGAAAAAAGAAAAAGAAGTATCACCTGAAAATTCATAAGCATGGGCCTGGCTGCATGATGTCTGAATCTTTATTAATACTACCTGAATACTCCCAGAACCTTTTTTAAAAAAATTTTATTATTATTATACTTTAAGTTTTAGGGTACATGTGCACAACATGCAGGTTTGTTACATATGTATACATGTGCCATGTTGGTGTGCTGCACCCATTAACTCGTCATTTAGCATTAGGTGTATCTCCTAATGCTATCCCTCCCCCATCCCCCGACAACAAATTAACAACAACAAAGTCCATGTGCTGCTGATTCCTCTAGAATGTCTGACAGATGTAACTGCTCTGGAGGTAGATACGTTAAATCTAGGTTGTACAGGGTCCCAAGTGAGATTAAATTTAAGCATACAATTTCAGTGGTAAACAATACATCATGAGGTGTGTATTAGTTTTTTCTCACGGAGCTACAAAGAACTGCCCGAGACTGGGTAATTTACAAAGAAAAGAGGTCCGCATGGCTGGGGAGGCCTCAGGAAATTTACAATCATGGCAGAAGGGGAAGCAAACACATCTTTCTTACATGGTGGCAGGAAAGAGAAGAACAGAGCAAAGGGGGGAAAAGTCCCTATAATCTAATCACCTCCCACAAGGTCCCTCCCACAACATGTGGGTATTATGGGAACCAGAGTTCAAGATGAGATTTTGGTGGGGGCACAGCCAAACCATACCAAGGTGGAATCAAAGTAACAAAAAGATTATCCTCAAAAACTTCACATAATGGAATCAACAGACAAGTGACTGTATTTGAAATGACAAATGACGTAAAAGAGGGAATCATAAAAATGAGATTAAGTAGAAAACATTATTTTTAAAAGATCACCTAGTATCTGATAGCACAACAGAGTGACTATGGTCAATAATAATTTAATTGTACATTTAAAAATAACTAAAAGAATATAATTGGATTGTTTGTAACACAAAGGATAAATGCTTGAGGGGATGGATACCCCATTTTACACAATGTGATTATTATGCATTGTTTGCTTGTATCAAAAAGTCTCATGTACCCCACAAATACATACAACTACTAGGTACCCACAAAAATTAAAATAAGAAATGTGTTTAAAAGACCAGGCAGATTCTCAAAAGAAACAAATAGAACTTGCAGATAGGAAAACATACTCATTGAAATTGAAAACGCAGTAAATGGGTTACACAGAATACAAGTCAAAGCTGAAGAGATATAAGTTATCTAAAAGAGATGAAGAAATTACACAGACTCTACATACGTAGATAAAAGATAAAATAGAGGTTGAGAGACATGATAAAGTTCCATGTAAAGCAATGCTAAAAAAGAGCCCAGAAAAAAATAAAGAAGCAGTCATACTGGAAGAGATCATGAGAATTATCCATGTGATGGTACCAAGTACATGGCTGCATATATTCATGTCTGGAGGCAAAAGAGGACTGGCCTAGAGATACAACTTTGAGAGCACTCAGCATATGGGTGGCAGTGAAGGCCAATGAGAGGAGAGAGTGTGACCTGAGATGAGAGGCCTAGAGCACAGCCTGATGTTCAGCAACATTTAAGGAATATACAAAGAAGTAAGACCTAGTAAAGGAAACTAAGAAGGAATAGCTAGGGAGGTAAGGGGAAAATCAGGGTATACAAGGCCATGCAAACCAAGGGATAGTCCTATTTCAAGGAGTGACAGGCCAACAGGACCAAATACTGTTGAGAGGTCCAAGAATAGGACTGATGTGGTTTCTTTGGATTTTGTTATCTGGATGTCATTGTTGAATCAGCAAGAGCAGTTGATATTTTGTGGTGGTATTGAAGCCAGGTTGCAGAGGATTGAGTGATAAGTGGGAAGTGAACAAAAGGAGAGAAAAGGCAGAAGGCTCATGTAGTCCTACAGGTTTTCAGGGCTTACTCACTTTTGAACATTAGTGGCTGATACAGATACTGACAAGAAAGTACTAAGTGAATGTGCACTGAATTGACCGAAAGGTGTTTTGGAAAATACCCTTCTCATGGACTCTTCTTATCCCTTTAACTCCTCATCAAAACTTACCTGACCAGACATCTGTGCTCCAGATACTTACTAGGTGACTCTCCAGAGAACAAGAATTAATTTTCTTGTGATGCTAGTATTTGAGAAAGAATTAGTATAATTCCTCTTCTACCAAAGAACTATTGCATATTATTTAAAGACTAGAGCAATGTGGTCATTTGAGACATTTGCGGGAGAGTCAGTAAAGGTGACTATTTCAGTTGGAAAGGCCGGTTTTATCACATCATATTTAACTAAGGCAGGAATGGCAAATAACTAGCATGCATGCTGCTACTACTCCTATTATTAATTCATGATAGACACGCCTTGGATTTGGCCATAATACCCTTTTATTATAGCACATCAGGCAGATAAAACCAAAAAGCCACTTTTGATCTTGGTCATAGTGTCTTGATCTTGGATGGATACACCCAAACCACAGCATTGTGCAACTCCAGGAGGGAGTGTTTACATAGGCTGCACTGTGAATGATATCCACTGGAGTTTTACAATAGGATGGCCTTGTTACTGTACCTTCACCCCAACTCTCTCTCCACCCCTTCTTCCTCTTCCCAATAAGAATAGATGTAATATGGTTATTTACATTAGTAGCTAAATAGATCATATGTTTGGCTTTTTTGGCATTGGTTTTTAAGCTGACTAAAATACTATTTTCATAATATTACAACAACTTATCTGAACATGTCATTTACTATTCATTCTGTGACAAAAAGTCAAGTATGCCACATTGTATCTATACTTAAATATTTTTTCTACAGTTCCACTCACCTCAGTTTGACAACATGAGCTCTGATGAACTGATTTCTTAAATTTGATTCTTTGAATGTTTTAGTAATCTGTAGAAAGAAAGAGAGGGGGAAACTCTCTGTAAATACAGTTCTTCTTCTCCTTCCTCTCAACCTTGCAACATGAGACATGTTAATGAGGAGTAGAAAACTGAATTTTCACTTTAGTTCAACCTAATTCCATTGCAAAACACATGGGATTGATTTGGGCAGGTTCTATAACCTTTTGATACAGTACCTATTCCTTTATCTGTTATACAGAGATGATGCTGGACAGGCTGGTTTTTTGCTAGAAGTCATTCTAAACACATCAGATGTTTTACTCAATGAGAGGTTATGTTATATGGCTTGGTGGCTTTTACTAAGGGCTTGGGGCAGGAATCATGCCAGCATGAGGGAAGTCCACTGACACAACTCAAAATGTGTGATCCCAACAATTGCTTTTAATGGATGAAACCTGATTAAACCAGACTAAAATGAGTAGCAATGGAAAAGTTGAAGAGAAGGGGAGAAGGAAGCAAAGGGCAGTCTTTTTTTTTTTTGGTCATTTCTAATTCATACCTAAGCATCAGAGACTATTTTTTTTAGCATTAGTTGGTAATTTCTTTTTTATTTTTTAGAAATTGAGTCTCACTATGTTGTCCAGGCTGGTCTCTGTTGTGCTTAAGAATCCTGCAGCCTCACAGGAAAGGTAGTGGGGAAGAGGGGAAAAGAGGTGATGGTTAATGGGTAGAAAAATATAGTTAGATGAAATGAATAAGATCTCGTATTTAATAGCACAACAGGGTGCCTATTCCAAGAATGGAGGTGGAATGTTCCTAACACAAAGAAAGATAAATGCTTGAGGTGTTGGAAATCCCAATTACCCTGATGTGATTATTAAACATTATGTGTCTGTATCAGAACATGACTTGTACTCCATGGGTATGTACACCTATTATGTACCCATAATAATTAAAAATAAAATAACATAAAAAAGGATACTCCAACCTCAGTCTCCTGAGTATCTGGGACTATAAGTGTGTACCACTGTGCCTGGCTCAGTTAATAATTTATGGCCGGGCGCAGTGGCTCACACCTGTAATCCCAGCACTTTGGGAGGCTGAGGCAGGTGGACCTTGAGGTCAGGAGATCGAGACCATCCTGCCTAACACGGTGAAACTCCGTCTCTACTAAAAATACAAAAAATTAGCTAGGCGTGGTGGCAAGCGCCTGCTGTCCCAGCTATTTGGGACAATCACTTGAACCGGGGAGGTGGAGGTTGCAGTGAGCCGAGATCATGCCACTGTACTCCAGCCTGGGCTACAGAACGACACTCTGTCTCAATAATAAAAATAACACTAATTATTAATTTCTTGACTGAATCATAACTATCTCCTTGAATCACTACTTAGTCCCAGCAAGGATGTTTCTCCTGAGGCATAACATTCAGATTCATAGTCAACTGGAAGTGCTGTGGCTGATACAGTTCTCCTGAGATGCAGGGTCAGATGTATTGTGGTTTCATTGAGAAGAATGGATTATGCTGGCTTATACTGTGAGGTGGCACCTAGGTGGATGTGGATATGAAAAGGTGAAGACAAGAAAATTAAGTAGCATGCTGGATATTACATTAAGCCAGGATTTGGAGCAGATTCTTCTCAAAAATGGTAAAATTTATGCAATCTCGATTATACCACAATATATCTTACTTTTTCAATATTCACTCCTATAGGATGATTGATGTCAGACCAACATGATTCTTAACCAAATGATAATTTTCTGTTTTTTTTCCAGAGAACCTTTGAACAATTTTAAGAACAATGAGACTGTTGGTTTTATCAAAGTACTTTATGTTTCTTTTTTAAAAATTCAAGAAATACTAGTAAGTATTAAGAAGAAAGCAAAAAGTCAGGCCAGGCACGGTGGCTCACACCTGTAATCCCAGCACTTTGGGAGGCTGAGGCAAGTGGATCACTTGAGGTCAGGAGTTCGAGGCCAGTCTGGCCAACATGGTGAAACCCTGTCTCTCCTAAAAATACAAAAAAAAAATTAGCCAGGTGTGGTGGCAGGCACCTGTAATCCCAACTACTCAAGAGGCTGGGGCAGGAGAATCACTTGAACCTGCAGGGTAGAGGTCGCAGTGAGTCAAGGTCGCGCCAGTACACTCCAGCCTGGACAACAGAGCAAGACTCTGTTTAAAAAAAAGGAAAAAAAAAAGAAGGCAAAAAGTCATTCTAAATTCTATGATCTAGAATTAACCATTGCTGTAATTCGATAAAGTAACTTCTAGTAATCTACTTAGAAGCATGAGCTTTAATATGTTTATTAATATGGAATGTTACAGGAGATATTTTAATAAAAATATTTAACTTTAATTTTACTTGACTTTAATCGAAGTAGAAAAAAACTGTCACAAAGCCGAAGGAATTATTAAAATTTGATAAGTGGTTCTTGTAATTATATTTTAATTCATGATTTGGCATTACACTGGCATTGGCTAGACTGGACTAAAATGTTAAGTATCCACCTTAACATTTCTGTTATGTGGACAACATTAAGAGGCAATTTAGTAAGGACTAAGATAATAAGCAACATAAAGAAAGCAAGTTGATTAATTGGTTGATATGCAAATACAAGAATAAAAGAAGAGGCCTATGAATAAGATTTCATATTTCACAGAGTGGGTGAAAATGTTACTACCGACTCTCATTAGAACTTAACAAATGCTTGGTAAGAAAATCAGTAAGGAGATGCCTGAAGAGTATTCTAATGAGATAGTGATAAGGACAGTAGATGGAAAATACAGAGACAGGTTAGTTTAGCTTGTGTCACAAAGTTTAATGAACTGTATAAACTTTCTTCCTCTCAGTTTCTCCATCTGTAAAAGGAAAGTAGTTAACGTGTACTAAAATGATTCATCTGTATGCAGTTGACTACTGCAAATCATAGAGACGATGTATCTACTTTTCATAAATTTTACATTCAATCTTTTAGCCTTTTCCCTCCCTCTACAATTATTAACCTGTTCAAATGAGTTTACTTTTATGCACATTTTATTTTGTAACCTGTACTGCTGACACTTTCATTACATTGGACAAAAACTGAGTAAACATTGAAAAAATGAGAACTATTTAATATTTCCCTTCTGATTGAGGTGACAATATTATTTTTTAAATCTAGAATAGTCTAGAATCCTTAATATCCATAATATTCATAATCAGTAGACTGAAGCAAGTTATGGCGTGTGTAAGAAAATTCTAACAAAGTGAACATCACTAAATCTGTTAGTAGAACAGATCACATAAAGGTTGAAACACTGCACACAGGATATCTATAATTGTCACATATTTTTCATGGCTGCAATAGAAAGGTCTTATTAGTTGCCTGTGAATATATCAGATTAATCACCTTCTTTAGTGCATTATTACTTGATAGTTATAGCTTTGTTCATATTATTAGAATAGAAGTAATAGAAGTAATGCTTTTGTCATTTTAATCACTCTTCTGTTACAACTTTCTCTTTCGTTTAACCAGAAGATCTGGAAAGCTCAGTTGTCAAGGAGGAGATAAAATATGTGGCAATATGATCTATCTATTACTATAATGGTCTCCAGACATTTCTGATTATGTGCTCCTATGGGTGAAACATTTTATGCATGAGTAGCCAAAACATGTATATTTACTTATAAATTATATACATGTAATAATACTACATTACTAACAATATCCATTATAATATATTTATGAAATTAGAAATTAAAAAGGCTGAGTTATAAAATAAACACAGGTTTTTTTTTGTAATGATATTTTTAGTATTATAATATAAGTGGATAGAATTTATAATTTTTGAACATTGTCATAAAATGGTTCAAAGGTCTGATTCTAAGTTTAATTTCAATACTTGGCTTTAAGCATTGAAAAAGTTTCCACATAATTACCTGGCCCCATGTGCATGAAGTTTACCATTGGCAGAATTCATTAAATCATGACACTAAGTTGTCAGTCTCACTCATCATGCAAATTTTTGTTAAAATTCAGCAAGTGAATTTCCATTTTCCATGATGTCAATTGGTTATTCTTGCAAACCAATTGAAAGGTGTTGTGTTTTATATATTTTTAAAGAAATGTGTACAAAATCTATTAAACATTATAGTTAATCTTTTCTCCCAAATTTTTATGTGTGCATGTCAGAGAACTTTTACAGATAACATACTTTATATGATTTTCAGTAAAACAAAACAAAAGGAAACTCAATCACCTAATGATGGACACATTGCTAAACATGTTTTCATAGTCTTCTCTCTATAGCATGAATTTTATCTAAAAAGTGATTTTTTTTTTTTTTTTGAGACAGAGTCTCACTCTGTTGCCCAGGCTGGAGTGCAATGGGTGATCTTGGCTCACTGCAACCTCTGCCTCCCAGGTTCAAGTGATTCTCCTGCCTCTGCCTCTTGAGTAGCTGGGACTACAAGCATCCGCCATCATCCCTGGCTAATTTTTGTATTTTTGTAGAGATGGGGTTTCGCCATGTTGGGCAGGCTGGTCTTGAACTCCTGACCTCAGATGATCCGCCCACCTCGGCCTCCCAAAGTGCTGGGATTACAGGCCTGAGCCACTGCATCCGGCCTTAAAAAGTGATTTTCTGATACATACACCTTGAAGGAAAAGGTTGTGTGTGTGTATGTGTCTAGTATGTATTAAATATCTTCTAAGAAGTGTACCACTGACTGGCATTGCTTTACCTGTTAATATGGCTTTAATAGATAAGGAAATATGTCAGTTCTGTCATTATCTTACTGTTCATTACTGTGATTACATATTAGGGTTATTACAAAGTGCAAGTTTTAAAATTTGTTTTTGTTTTGCAGGATTCCTCTCAGTTCCCTTGTTGCTTTTGGGAGGCTTAGTTTTCTTTTAGAACTAGATAATATAATCTTTCAATCTAGTTGTAAACTGCTCATCACTGAAATCTGCTGAGAGCAGGTAAAGGTGTGCTGAAGCCTGGTCAGTCCCACTGTGTTACTGTCTACCCTTCCCTCAGATCTCAGAATGTCTTCACACATTTCATGTTCCCCTAAGGCATAAGACCAAACAAGGATGCTAGTGTCAATCCTGTTTAATGATTTAACTATTTGTTAGAAAGTAACAAAGCTAAGTTTCTTTTTTTGTTTTCTGTGTCTTAAGAAAAGTAATTTAGAGAAAAAATACATGTAAAATGACCTTTGAGTATTTTATTTCAGCACTCCAATGAATTGTTGGTCCTCCCTGGGATGCATATCCTCATTTTGGAGATGACTGTGAACTCCACCGTGACTGTAATCATGTCTTTATTTTGTGTTTCTTAGACACTTGCATCATTTATTCACTCAGTCAACAAATATTTGAACACCAAGTATGTGCCAAATTCTCTTCTAGGCTTTCAGTAACAATCAATTCTTGTTAAATGGATGTGCCTGAAAGGAATTTTACCCGAAACCCCTGATGGTATAAGTTATGTGATAAGATTAATTTTAAATTAATATTGCTTTCTTTCTCCTCCCATGTTCTAGTTTGTTTATGGAAATGCCATTCAATATATTTTGGGAAAAAAGTATTTGTTGTTTGCAGACATTTGTTGCAATGTCACTCCTGATGGCAAAGGAGAGATTTAATGACTCAGTTTATCCCAGGTATTAATCCTGATTGAAGTCTTTTGTTTTATTTGGAGAAAACCATGTAAGTAGAATGCATTCATAGTTTTGATACATGTACTTTGCAAACAGGTACTTTCGTTATTTCTAAATGACCTCATTCATTTACTTATTCAACAATTGTTTTTGAGCATCTCTTGTGTGCCACCACCTCCCGCCCCCGTTCTGTCAGGTATTGGAATACAATGATGGATAGAAAACAGTAATCTGGCCATCATGAAGCTTATGTCTAATGGATGGAAATAGACCTAATCAAATAATCATTCATAATTAAGTAAAATTATAACTGTGAAAAGTGCAGCAATACAGTAGAGGGACCTGAGCCAATTAATGATATTAGAGACATTTCTTAGAGGAAATGCTTATTGAGCTGAGATTTTCAGGAAGAATCAGACTTAGCTGATTGAAGTGGAAGGAAAAAGGCTCCTCAGCCGAATGAATGGCACATGCACAGTCCTGAGGTGGGAGGAAACACGTTGTACTTAAGGAATGAAAGAAAGCCAGTGCAACTGTACCATGGAGAGCAAGTAGGCTAGGGTGACAGGAAATTCCTGATCATGCCGGTCTTCGAACTTGAAGCATTTGGTTTTATCATAAACAATGGGAAACCATGGAAGTGTTTTAAGCAAGAGGATAATATAGTGGGATTTGAAATTTGAGAACAATCTGTCTTGCTACATATAGATAATCAGTTTTGGAGAAAAAATAATGCAAATGAACAGATTAGGTTTGTTGCTATTTTGGTACCCTAGGGTAGAGGCAATGGCTTGGATAGTCATGCAGCAATGGATATGGAGAGAGGTGAATGGATTTGAAGGAAATACAGGGGATTAAGAATACAGTGGCTGCTGATGGATAGGATATTTGGAATGATAGTAGAATTTTAAGGATGAATTCTAGGTTTTTGATTTGGATAACTGAATAAATGGTATTGCTATTAATAGGGATAGGTATTGTTGGTGGAAAGCTAGGATGGTGTGGGGACATCATGAGTTTGATTTTGAGAGATAATATATCTGAGTTGTTTTGAAACAGCCATGTAAGGATATCAAGCTGGTAACTAGAGTGCAAAAGAATGTCTAGGCTGGAAATATAGTGAATCATTGGCGTATAAATACAGGTTGAAGTAATGGGCATGTATGTATGGGATCATCTCGACAGAATGATAGTGTCAGAGGAGAGGTGGACATAAGTAAAGCTTTGAGGTGTTTCAACATTTAATGGCAGTGTAGAGGAGGGGGAGCCTGTAAAGAACACAGAGAAGTAATGACCAGTGAGGCAGGCTGGGAAAATGAGGTGAATGAGTGCCATGAGTATATCACATTAAAATAACAAAATCATAGATTTTTTGTGTAAGAATGTACTATACAAATTATCTAGTCCAACTATTTTATTTTACTCATGAATAAACTGAGGACCAGAAATGACAAGTGAATTGCTAAATAAAATAAAAAATTCTGAGACTATTTCACTGCTCATTCAGTGTTAACACTTTGTCTATGGGATAGAGATAACAATAATACTCATATTATCATGAGAAATGGTATGATCCTTAGATTTTGAGTCAAGAGACCCTGGTTTGAATTCTCATTATACCACTTTCCAGCTCAATGGCCTTTGATGCGTTTCTTAATCTCACAATCTTTACTTACCAGTCTATACAAATGATTTATAATTTTTATGGCATTGTATTAGAGTACTATTCATGTATCATTTTAAATGTTCAAAGTGTTTTTACAAAGGGATACATATGTAAGATTAACTAGGGAACTCATACATCAGAAGAATTTCATGGAAATCTTGAAATACTAAATATATTGTCAAGCCACAGTACTCTAAATATCCTGCTGCTGCAAGCAAAGATTACTTACAGAAAGAGATTAGAGTACAGAAAAAAAGACAAAGAAGGATTTAGTGTATGATAAAGGTGACATGACAAATACATCAACTGCACTATTTAACACACTTAGTGTTTAATAGTGTGTTAAATAGGTGTTTCAACTAGAAAGCATCATCTACAAACCAGAAGGTGGCCCCTCAGACACCAGATCTGCTGGTGCATTAATCTTTGACTTCTCCTGTGAGAAATAAATTTTTGTCGTGCATATGCCACCCAGTCTATGGTATTTTGTTGCAGCAGCTCAAACAGATGAAAACAGCAACTGACAATAAACTTTGTGTGGGAAAAAAAGGGTCCCGAGTTAGGAAGAGATAAAACTGCTGGGGGTGGGTGGGGGGAAGGAAGTCCCAGGGATGTTAAGGCTCCTGCAGAGGGAGGAAACACCCTGTCAAAAGCTGACACCCCAGGGAAGCGCAGCAGCAAGGGCTCGGTGCCAGCTCTGGTGGGGTGACAGCCCCAAAAGAGAAGGAGGGTTTCTGTAGTAAAGGAGTGCACTTGGACAGGCAGAGCCCCAGGTCTGCATGGTCGGGATATGCCTCCAACGGGAGCTGTGCAGTGTCAGTGTGTGTGTGCACTTGCGTGTGTGCCTTCATTTGTCTTTAAATCCCAATCAATCTTATATTTAAATTCCTTTCTCCACAATGCCTGACATTTTTAGCATTCAGCCTTAAATAGCCCAAATCCCAAAGTTTCACCATTTTCTAGTACTTTACAACTTATAGATGACTGCACACACACTCATTTCATTATTTACAGCTCAGTAGATCTCACTGGACCCATGTGGCAGGTGAGGAAAAAGCCTGTGAGCCTTCGAGTGACTTACCTGGAAGTGGAGGAAATCAAACCAGGCCTTTGACTACCTGCCCAGGGCTATTTCTGCTGCCCCAGAGCAAACCTTTGTACACAGACTGAGAACTTTGGAAATGTACCGAAGCGGGAGCTGGTGCTGTCCTGACATTGACTCACTTCCCTACTACTGTATGTGTCTGGGAGGATGCACTGGTTTTAATGGAGATCTATCTATTGCAGCCATTCCGTTCCCTCTGCACATTCACTTAGATGGTGGGTCCAGAGTCACGGATTCAAGAGAAGTGGCATCAATAAATCTGCATTACTTAAACGAACAAGTGGTTCAGAAAATATACTCCCAAACAACTGGGGATCCAGATCTCTAGGCATAATAAATTTCACTCATCTCCCAATTTCGGACTGCACTCCTGTGTAAAGGCAAGCAATGGCTGAGAGACAGCTCTGCAGACAGATGCTAGAACAAAAAATATCAAAAGATTTTAACTCCCTGGAGCCACTGGTGCTTTGCTGTCCTCCACTGAGGGAGGCGCACCTCCTAGCCTCACCCGGACTATAAATCTGAAGCAGTGTGTCTGGGGAGCATGGCTGAGGAGCAGTTCGTTAGGGATTGTTCATCTTGTATCTTTATTGCTGGCTCCAGCTTAGGTCTTCCTCTGAGGTGGTCTGGGCATCCATTCCTTTCCCCACTGAATCACTCTGCTGAGATGTCCACAGTGAACTTTTGTCTCCCTGAACAACATACTTTCATTCGGTTTCCTTTTCTAGCCAATGGCACCATTATCTACCGAAGTTAGACATTTCTGTGTTAGTGTTAACCTGTCACTTCTCATCCTGTCTTCTAATCCATTGCCAAGTTCTGTGGATCCTACCTTAAGCCCATCCTTTCCTCTCTATTCCCTGGCAGCACTTCTGGCACCTGGTGTATCTCTGGTTTGGCCCTTGTAGGGGCTGCTCTGCTGCACTCCCACCCACCTTGGGACTGAGGTTACACCATCAAGGAGGTGGGGCAACTCACACCTAATGGTGAAGGATGGATGCTAAGGGCCCACCTCTACCCCCCGGCTCTGACTCCCTTCAGTCTTCTGTGCCAACAGCACTGTAGTTTGACTATGCCTCTGCCCAATGCTGCTTCCTTCTCTTCCTGAAGATGTTGGTTGAGAGCACCCCAGAGACACTCCCTGCATGCAAGTCTCAGAGGCTGCTTCCCTGGGAAACTAAACTGTGATACTTGGTGCCTGGATAGCCCTAGGAAGCAAACTCTAAAACGTAGTTAGAGTTGGAAACTCTCCTGCCGGTTTCCATAGAGGACCCTGTCATTGGTGGGAGATGAGCGCTGAAAGCTTTGAGTGGGGCTCTGAGAAGCAAAGGGACCAGGCTGCACTGGCAGCCTTGTTAAAACACAGATTTCTAGGCCCCAATGTCAGAATTTTTTATTTAGTATGTCTTGGTGAGCCCAAGAATTTGCATTTCTAACAAGTTTCTAGGTTATGCTAGAGACCATACTTCGAAAACCACTGAGCTAATCTTCAGTGAGAACCATCACAGCTGGAGGACTGAATCATAAGCTTATTTAATACATTTTTTTCTCTAGAAGCAAGCATCATTGAAACCAAGTTATGAGAAGACTGCAGGATGAGCATAGAATAAAGCAAGCGAAGTTAGATATATCATTTAAATGTTTAATGAGATCAGAATGAACAGTTGAATCAGAATGATTTGGGAAGAGACTCTTGGACAGGAACCAGATGTAGGGTTAACACTGGGGGAAATAAGTTCATTATGTCAGAAGTGGGAGACTCCTATTCCTTCAATAAACATTTATTAAGCATCAACCCGACCAAATGTTGTGGATATACAAAAATGGAATGGATATGGAGCTGTCTTCATGGAACTTAGTCTAACATGGCAAATTAAACAAGTCTACAAATATTTATAATATAAAATACATACAGGTATGTGGCATGAGATCAACACAGATACGATTTTGTGGTGAGGTGATGGGGAAGGAGGATTAATTATATCCAATCATGGAGAGCAGAGGTAGTTTCTTATAAAAGATGGCTTTTCAGGTTGGCTATAAGAATAAGTGGGGCACACGATGGCTGAAATATGAGCCAAAGCACAGACATGAGAAGGTGCTTAGCTAACAAGGTTGAATTTTATTTTGTAGGCAAAAAGTCTTGAGCTGGAGGTAACATGAAGGAAACAGGCTGTGAGAGATTTGTGTTCAGAAGTGTGTAAATTAGATTAGAAGGAAAAGAGCCTGCACACAGTGAGAACAGTTAGAAGCTCATTGCAGTGGTTCAGAAAAGCACCAAGGGATTAAAAGCCTGGATTAAGGAATATTCCAGAAAATGTAGAAATGCTGATAAAATTTTATCTTGAGCTCACCAAAGCAACCCTGCCAGGTGACTCAGTTACATGCTAAAATTGTAGAACCATTGAATTACTTTATATTCTTAGGACTTTTTTTTGAAAAGGTAAGGGTAAGTGAGTGACACTGAGACTGGTCAAAGCTAAAGGGCAGCCCCTGGTTTGTGGTGACACATGAATGTTAAGTGTTCACTCGTGAGGTTTCCTGGCAGGCACCCAGAGGCTCTCTTCAAGTTAGAGCTCAAACTTGCTTTGCATATTTCTGTTCAAACTTCTATGTCTATCATTGAACCAAAGTGTAATGTTGTCCAAACTATGTTACTGCTGATATGGTAAACCTGTTTTTTAACACCTCCTGCTTTGCGTCTTTAGTTGGATAAGGAAGAGGGAAGAAGGTAAAATGAAAAGAATTTAAAAAGACAATGTCAATGCTTAATTAAACAAATAAAAAACTTTTAGTATTTGAATTCATAAACAAATAAAATGCATATTTACTCGTGGCCTTTCTAACACTTTTTACTCATGACAAAGATGTGAATAAGAACCAGTATATGAGTAAACTAACTGGATAAAAGCAGAGAGAAACACATGTTTCACCATTCAAGGAAGGAAAATATGTAGAGCACTTAGCAACTGAAAATATATTACAAAACATTAGGTTTATTATCATATTCATTTTATAATGGAATAAAGAGCAAAGACAAATATTAACTTACCAGAGATTCAATTCTTCCACTCAAAGTCCTGTATTCCTGTGTAGCTGGTGAATTTAACTGACTATTATATTCAACATTTAGGAGTTGAAAACTGCTCCTATAAAAGTAAGATTTTTGATCTGAAAAAAAATAAAAGGGAAGGTCAGTCTTACTTTACTAAGTTGTTGAACCTTTAATTTATTCAGGATTATGGGAGGTTATATTATAGAATTTCAAAAATTTACTTTCCTTGAAAGAAAGAAAAAGTTCTATGCTTCAGTGTAATTATGATAAAATTATTATCTTTTCAATTTTTAAAAAGATTGGCAAAGCCAGAGTGGTGTAGATGTTTAAAAATCAGAGTGGTATTTTTATTTGAGAAATTAAAAATTGTCAGAAATAGTATAATTTTTATTCTTGCTACATTTTAAGGGAGATTTGTGGTGTATTCATTCAGGAAATGTTAATGTATGTTTGTAATATACTATTATTTATTTATCATTAAGAAAGAACCCAAAGTAATTATGAAATTTCAAAAATTATTTCAAATAATATTCTTTATTGAGGAGTTAGTAATTCACCATTAGTTTTTCTGGAGTAATCTAGAAAGTAAGTCATCTGACAAGATATCTAATCTAGTAATCCAATGTAAATTATTTTCATCAAAAGGCACCTTGCAAAATAAAAAACTTGACAGACCAATAACAAGTAATAAGATTGAATCAGTAGTAAAATATCTCCTAATAAATAAATGTCCAGGACCGATGGCTTTATTGCTATTCTACCAAACCTTAAAAGAAGAACTAACATCAATTCTCCTCAAACTATTCAAAAACATCAAACAGGAGGGAGTTCTCCCCAACTCATTCTATGAAGCCAGTATTATTCTGATAGAAAACCAGACAAGGACACAATTAAAAAAAAATACTACAGGCCGGGTGCAGTGGCTCATGCCTGTAATCCCAGCACTTTGGGAGGCCAAGGTGGGTGGATCACGAGGTCCGGAGTTCGAGACCAACCTGGCCAACATGGTGAAACCCTGTCTCTACTAAATATACAAAAATTAGCCAGGTGTGGTGGCAGGCGCCTGTAATCTCAGCTACTTGGGAGGCTGAGGCAGGAGAATTGCTTGAACCCGGGAGGCAGAGGTTAAAGTGAGCCAAGATCATACCACTGTGTTCCAGCCTGGGTGACAGAGCAAGACTGTCTCAAAAAAAAAAAAATAGGCCAATATTACTGATGAACACAGAGGCAAAAATCCTCAACAAAATACTGTCAAACTGAATCCAACAGCATATCAAAAAGATAATATACCACAATCAACTGGGATTTATCCCAGAGATGCAAGAATGATTCAACATATGCAAATCAATAAACTTAATACATCACATGAACAGAATGAAGACAAAAACCATATGATCATCTCAATAGATGTTCAATAGATTCCATATCCCATCATAACAAGAACTCTCAACAAACTAGGCTTACAAGGGACATACCTCAACAACATAAAGGCTGACCAACCCACAGTTAACATTTTACCAAATGGGGAAAAGCTGAAAGCCTTTCCTCTAAGAACTGGAACAAGACAAGGATGTCCACTTTCATCACTCCTATTCAACATAGTACTGGAAGTCCTAACCAGAGCAATCAGGTTAGAGAAATAAATGAAAATGCATTCAAATTGGAAAAGAAGTTACATATTCAAATTGTCCCTTTTGCAGATTACATAATTTTATACCCAAAAAAACTAAAGACTCCACCAAAAAACTCTTAGATCTGATATATAATTTCAATAAAGTTGCAGGATACAAACTCAACATACAAAAATCTATAGCATTTCTATACACCAACAATGAAATAGCTGAGAAAAAAATCAAGAAGGTAATTCCATCTTCTACAAGGACAACTGCAAAACACTGATGAAAGAAATGGAAGAGGGCACAAACAAATGGAAAGACATTCCTTGCTCATGGATTGAAAGAACTGATACCATTTAAATACTATACTCTTCAAAGCAATCTATAGATTCAATGCAATCCCTATCAAAATACCAACATCACTTTTCACAGAAATAGAAAAAGCCATCCTAAAATTTGTATGAAACAAAGAGCCCAGATAGTCGAATCACACCTGAGCAGAAAGAACAAATTTGAAGACATCACACCACCTGACATCAAACTATACTCCAAGGCTATAGTAGCCAAAACAGAATGATATTGGTATAAAAACAGACACATAGACCAATGAAATAGAATAGAGAGCCCAGAAAGAAATTCACCTACAGCCAACTGAATTTCAACAAAAGTGTTAAGAACAAACAATGGGGAAAGCACACTCTTTTCAATAAATAGTACTAGGAAAATTGGATATCCATTTGCAGAAGAATGAAACTGGACCCTTATCTCTCACTATATACACAAATCAACCCAAGATGTATTAAAGACTTAAATGTAAGACTTAAAACTATGGGAACTATTAAAAGAAAACATAGGGGAAACACTTCATGTCTTTAGTCTAGGGAAATAATTTATCACTATGACCTGAAAAGTACAGACAACAAAACCAAAAATAGACAAATGGGAATTAATTAAACTAAAAAGCTTCTGCACAGCAAAGGAAACAACCAACAGAATGGAAAGACAACCTATTGAATGGGAAAAAACATTTGCCAACTGTTCATCTGACAAGAGACTAATATCCAGAATATACAAGGACTCAAACAACTCAACACTAAAAAAAAATAAAAATTCCATTAAGGAGTGGGCAAAGAACATGAGCGAACAGTTCTCAAAATAAGACATACAAATCATCAACAGGTACATGAAAAAATGCTCAACATTACTAATCATCAGAGAAACGCAAATCAAACCCACAATGAGATATCATCTCACCTCAGTTAAGACTTCTATTACCAAAAAGACAGAAAATAACAGATGCTGGTGAGAGTGCAGAGAGAAGAGAATTCTTATACACTGTTGGTGGAAATGTAAACTAGTGCAGCCATTATGGAAAACGGTATTGAGATTTCTTATAAAACTAAAATAGAACTACTATATGATCCAGCAATCCCACTACTGGATATTTATCCAAAGGAAAAGAAATCACCATGTCAAAGAGATATTTGTACTTGGGTGTTTATCACAGCACTGTTCACAATAGCCAAGATGTGGAATCAACCTATGTGTCCATCAACAAATGAACGGATAAAGAAAATATGATATATATATATACACACACACACACACACACACACACACACAATGGAATACTATTTGGCCATAAAAAGAATGAAATCTTGTCATCTGCAGCAACATGGATGGAATTGGAGGTCATTGTGTTAAATGAAATAAGCCAAGCACAGAAAGACAAAATTAGCCAGGCATGGTGGCTCATGCCTGTAATCCCAGTACTTGGGGAGGCAGAGCTGGGAAGATCACTTGAAGCCAGGAATTTGAGACCGGCCTGGGCAACAAAGTGAGACCCCATCTCTACTACTAAAAAAAGAGTAAAGAAGAAAGACAAGTATGTTCTAACTCATATGTGGGAGCTTAAAAAGTTGATCTCATCAATGTAGAGAGTAGAATGACAGATACTAGAGACTGGGAAGGATGGAGGGGTGTGAGGGGGATTGAAGAGAGGTTGGCTAACAGATATAAACATATAGTGAGATAAATGGTATAAGTTTTATTGCTTAATAGCAGAGCAGAGTGAAGTTAACAACAATGTATTATGTATTTCAAAGTGGCTAGAAAAGAGGACTTGAGTTGTTCTAATACATAGAAATGATAAATACTCAAAGGGCTGTATACCTCAAATACCCTGGCTTGATCATTACACATTGTATACATGTAACAAAATATCACATGTATTCCAGAAATATGTAAGATATTATGTTTCATTAAAACAACAAAAACAACAACAATAACAACAGGGGTCTTCCAGAGGACCTATTCAGCTGTGTGAAGGAGATAAAAGTCTCTGAAACATATCTGTACACAACTCAGAAATACTATGAAGATGTACATAACCTAATGGAATCTGTCTAGAATAAAAATGTCTACTTTCTTTTGATTGTTCATATGCATTACTTACGCAGACAAATACCTTGGTAAGGGGCAAGAGTTGGAGATCCTGGGGGAAGGGTGGTTGTTTGTAGTGGAAGATCAAGTCATTTGGGGGCCATAAGTGATCACTGGAACACAGTTTGCAGATGACTTACCAAGGGGCCTACTCTTTAAGCATGACAATGCCGTGTCATTAAGTGTGAAAATTCATTAATTTAACCTGAAACTCCATGTCTCTTTTTTCTACCTCTGTAGTTCACCTTAAGGGTAGGTGACTCCAGGTGATTTGATAGCAAAATGCAGCCAAAAGCAAAAATTTAGCCATAACCTTTACATTTGATTGGCTGAAATGATTGTGTATCATTATTGGTATTTCTAATGTTGGTAATTTTATTGCACCATTGGAAGTATTTCAATCTTTGCATAGTTAAGCATTTTTGCCTGTTTACAATTGGACATACTATAAGTTATATTCTTTCTCTTTTTCTCTTAACACTCACACATACCCATGTACACACCTGCACACCCATACACATGATTTAAGTGATTTAATAGAATTATATTTGAAATAAAAATAACCTCAAAGTGTATTTTAAGTGAAAAAAATTCTAATATATGATATTATTTAGTAAAATTTGACACATTTTACATATCTATGTTAAAGCATCTGAAAGAGCCTTCACAGAGATTTTTAAGGAAAGTTGTTTATGAATGAGCATGATATGTGTATTCTTTACATTATTTTTTCTTGTCCACATTGTCTATTTTTAGTGATATAATAATAAAAAATTAAACAAAACAAAAGAGACAAATAACTAAAGAACATAATGTTTTAAAAAGTTTGACTTTACCCCTTTTAACATCTCAACTGAAAATTTATCTCCTGACCATCCTAACTGTTAGGCTTGTAAGACACTGTTTTCAGAAGACAGAAGCATTATTTGTTAATAAGAATGGACAAATACTTAGGTACATCCAAATTTTAGGTGTTGAAACTTAAGGTTCTTTGAAATATTTCACTGTTATGATTTTATCAGGTTATCAATGAAGGAAATCATAGTATTAATGAAAAACAAAATGAGTAAATTTTAGCATCAGAAAATTATTGAGAGTTTTTTTTTCCTTTGGATAGAATAATTCTTTTTTGAGTAACAATGTTTGGTATACTCAAAAGGTATGTTTGGGGCACTAAAAATGGCCAAAATAGGAAAGAGAAAAAATACTGATTCAGTAAAAATACAGATATGCATCTATATTTGGGGAAGAATTATAAGTAAGATATATAATCACATTATATTAGGAAATAAAAGCCATAGTAAAAGAAAGAATGCCAGACTTTAAATCTGAAATTGTATGTAGCTATTAAATCTGAAGAGTAATAATGTTCTGGTACTTACCAAAAGCTAAAAAGTAAACAAGTAGAGCTATGGTGACTGCCAGGATCACTACCCCTGCGACGACAATGAAACATACTACATATGGATTCAGAAATCTTGAAGTCGAAGTTACACGTGCTGGCCTTACAAGAGAGAGAGATCAAAGAAAGTCATTCATTTCACTGATTTCATCCATCATTTTGGTGCTCATGATTGTCTTCTGTCTTTCCCGGTCTCTTATCTGGGACATGGCTCTAGCCATAGAAACATATTCGTAGATATGAAACTGAACTTAACAAGACTGTCCGTAGTGGTTTTTCTTTCAAGTTTTTTTTTTTCAGCACAAAATGAATGAAATTCAAGTAGTCTGATGGAAGAAGAGGGAAATCTGACTTATGGTTTGGAGTTGCTTTCCTTTCTGCCAATTGATAAAGTTTTTGAGAATAACAACAAATCATTGTCTGTTCTACTGCAATGTCTTCCAAAATTCTATGCTGGACATTACTGTAGTAATCAACCTTGCTTGGGCACCATCCCCAAGGCTGTACTGAAGAGAGATCATTTGGGTGGGAAGAAGTGTCGAGGAAGATAAAGAAGCAGGGGTGGGGTGGTGAGGGGGTCAGGACGGTAGCATTTCTCATTGCAAGATTCCCCATATTATTAAAAATCGGCAGAGGCATAGAGCTAGGATTGGGGAGAATAGCAAGTAACTGAAATGAAACAGAACTGCTCCAATAGCCAATGATGTATTTGATTTATCATATTTTCCCCATGAATTTTTACTAATACATAGTCACACACACTGACACTGGGAAAGTCACCAGGGGAGCTGGATGTGAATTCCAGTTTTACCCTTTGTTTGCTTGGAGGTCATATTGTCATTTATCTGAGATTTTCTTTATCTGAAAAATAGGAATAATAATACCTACCTCAAAAGGCTGTTTTGAAGATTAAGTGGGTCATGTTACGTGTTATAAAGTATATATTTCTAGTTCAATAGGTTATCCACTTGGCTGTGAACACCTTGAAGGTAAAGATAATATTCATGCCTATGTTTAACATAGGCAAACTGTTTAACACTTTGCAGAATGCTTGGGTTATATAGGTGTTTTGTAAATATGTATGATATTTATAAATATTTATCGCCTGTGTTAATTCTTGACATGTTTCAGATTTAAAAGCCTCAATAGAGCTGAGAAGCAATTATATGTAGGCATATTCTAATTTTCATATTTTTGTATTTTGTTTTGCCAGCATTCTGGTATAAGTGAGAAGGGTATGTTCTGAGGGTCAGTGCTGTGGGATACATTTCACTGCAATGTTGCCTGGTATTGTTTGGGCTCTACTCAACTCACAAGCCTATAATAGGGCACTTCTTGATATTTTGTATTGTGCCACCTGCACATTGTATGCTGTGGCACTGGAACTAGTAACATTTCAGAAGACTGTTGGAAGCAGACATAGACTTGCCAATTTTCCATTTTGTTGAATAAACACAGGACACTTTATAAAAATTGACCATGCTCAAGCATGATCACTTTTAAAAAGAGCATTTAAGTATATAACATAGGAAGAAAATAACCTCAGAAAAATTTATTAAATGCTATAACTTTATGATGTCTTTTTGCTGTATTTGTCTTATTTGTTCATTTTGCTACACTAGTGAAAACTGGCTTTCCCTAACATGGGTTGAGAGTCCAGTGTTCAACAACCACTACTGTAGTAATTTTCTAGTTGAAGAAAACTGTCACTTTGACATTTGCTAACTATTTGAGTTTCAGCTTACCCATTTGTTACCTCATGGGGTTATTGTGCCTGTTACATGCAATCACAAATGCATAGTGTCTGGTATTTGTGATTTCAGTAATTAATAGTGGCTGCTGAGTAGTGAAAGAGTTAAAAATAGACAGAGTTGGAGGCAAATGTAACTCCAAAGGCTAAAGAAATCTCAAATTGTTCCTTTCTGCAACAATTAAGGATTGATTTTGTTTCCAGAGATGAGCTGATATGTCAGGATCTGTAAGTGTGGAGTGAGAAGAACTGTAAAGAAGGATTAAGTTGGAGGCTAAAATCTCCAAAAAAAGAAATCAAAAGGCTAGAGTCAATATGTGCTTTAACTTGGATGAGCCTCCCACGGGAATAACATTACAGCCAATTTTGCTTTCAGTTCACGAAAAACGTCTTGAACTCAATAACTGAAAAGCACCATGAGACATATGACTCAACAAACAAAGGGTGTGGAGCCCAAATTACCTTACGCTCACAAGCCATAACTAATTACATAAGAATGAATTGTTCCACCCTATAGAAACAACTGAGGAAATAGCATGTTTCAACTTTCAATAGCATGTTCAACTTCTAGTTGAACCTCTGAACGTTGCTAACACAAACTAAATTGTGTATAATATTTACTCTAAATATGTTTGTAAACACTGAATTTTCATTCATAATGCAATGGAAATCTGTGAAAGAAAATATATTGCTTTTAAAGCAGGGTCTTGGTGAGTTAGATTTTTAGTACTTGCATTTAAACAGCAAAGCAAATATTCTATTGTGACCCATTTACCCAGTTTCCCTCTCACTCTTTCTCTTTTTTATTGACTTGAAAAAATTGCATGAGGGTGGAAAATTTATCTTTTTATACTTTTATTGTGAAAGCCTATCTGCCAGGCATTGTACATGTACGTTGTCAATCTTCATGATCTTTTCATAGCCTTGTAAATTCTGTATTACGATTGCATTTTAAATATAGGAAAGGTGAGGCTCAGAGAGTGAATAACTTATGTTTATTCAGGAGTGACAGAGCTGGAAACAGAAACCAGGTAAGTTTGAATAAAGACACATGAACTTCCGCTCACATACACTTTGTCCCTAAGTACATTGCTTCACACTACAGAGAATGGAAAAGCTTTGGGTTTCATGTCTCTCCTGACCTCACTTGGGGGAAGCAAAGGGAATCAATAGCTATTAATAATATATTTCTTAAGATATATCTTCAGCCCAGACCTCTCTCTTTGAACTGCACATCATCATTTCCAATTACTAATTGAACGTGTTATGGGTGCTTTACAACCACCTTAAATAGAAAAGTTCAAAACCACAATAGCGAAGACTTGGAACCAACCCAAATGTCCAACAATGATAGACTGGATTAAGAAAATATGGCACATATACACCATGGAATACCATGCAGCCATAAAAATTGATGAGTTCATGTCCTTTGTAGGGACATAGATGAAGCTGGAAACCATCATTCTCAGCAAACTATCGCAAGGACAAAAAACCAAACACCGCATGTTCTTGCTCATAGGTGGGAATTGAACAATGAGAACACTTGGACACAGGGAGGGGAACATCACACACCGGGGACTGTTGTGGGGTGGGGGAGGGGGGAGGGATAGCATTAGGAGATATACCTAATGTAAATGACGAGTTAATGGGTGCAGCACACCAACATGGCACATGCATACATATGTAACAAAGCTGCGTGTTACCCTAGAACTTAAAGTATAATAAAAATATATATATATAAAATAATAATAAAAAAATAAAAATAAAAAAAGGAAGTCACAGCAAACTTAGATCTGAGTACAACTCGTAACTCTTATGCTCAAACCATGACCTTGGGCAACTACACTGTGTCTTTAATTAATACGTGTAAAAACTGATCAGAATGGAGCTCAGAACCTGATATACATGCAATAGCTGTTGGTTATTATTATTGCCAGTCATAGTGTTGGCAATTATGTCTCAATTTCCTTTTCTAACAAATAGAAAACCAAAACTGGTCTTGCTCAAAAAAAAAAAAACAAAAAAAAGAAAAGTTCAAAACTGAACGTGGTATTTTTTCTCCCACTGGACTATAGTGTTTGAGGATATGCCCAGGGTTGTATTAAAGAATTTTTCTGCAAGACATTTTTTCCAATTAAAACATGATCATTTCTTATTTATTTAAAATTTCCTTTGTTCTGATATCAGTCATGTCTTTCAAATGAAGGAAATGAGATATGAAAGATTTCTTTAATTGATTTTAAACTTCTAAGCACAGTGTTTAATTCCTACATCATAAAACACTTCTAAGGGGATGTGAAAAGGGAACTAGACTAGAGCTAGGAGATGTGGATTCAAGTACTCTTTCTGTCAAATATCAGCTATGTGATCTCACATTAATCGTAACTATTTTAAGCTTCAGATTTCAAAAAAATTTAAATGATAAAGACAATACCTTCCTCATAATTTGATTTTTTAAAATAAAATAAAATGGTGTATATACCAATGATTTGTAAACTGGAATTTAAGGTATTATTATAGAGGCAACTGAAGTATAACAGCAAGATCCCTAGAACTGAAGATTTTTCTGCCAGTAACTGTTGTATGAGCTTGGATGAGTCCTTTTAACATTGTGGAATCTTAGTCCCCCTGCGACATGTTGGTGATAACAACAGTTATTGTACAGTATATGTTGTGAGAATTAGAGCAGATGACATGCATGCTGTATAAACTATAAAGGGCTAAATAACCATAAAAAACTTTAGAGAAAAATAAATTTTTAATTAATTAGTTTAATTTATTTATTACTATTTTTATTTAAACTTACACTATCAAGAGAAAAAAGCGCATTTCTTTAAAGTATTCAGTATTACCTATTTACCGATTTACCTATTTCACTTTTTCTCCACACTTTTTATTTTGCTCTACATCATTCTTATCACACAGGTAACTTTATAGTAAAGAAGAGGAATGTGTTGACACCTATCTCCATTGAGGTACTTTTGGAGTAGAAGAGTCAATACTAGTTTTCTATTCTTCTGTAGTAATTAATTTCTTAACTCTCTAGACTGGCTCTGCAAGAAATGCTCAAAGGAATTCTAAACATGGGAATGAAAGATCGATACTCACCTATCATAAAAATACATGAAAGTATAAAACTCACTTGTCTTATAAAACAAAGAAATGAGAAAGAGAAAGAAACAAAATGGCAATATGACAGAACTCCACCAAACCATGGGGCTTATAAAACAATTACAGAAATGACAGAGAAAGAAATAAAATGGCTGCATGACAGAACTCCACCAACTATATGCTGCTTACAAAAAACTTAACTTACTGATAAAGGCACTTATAGACTAAAGGCAGAGGTATAGAAAAATATATTCCACACAGATGAAAACCAAAAGAGAATAGAAGTAGCTATGTTTATATCAGATAAAACAAGGTTTAAATCAACAGTAGTAAAAAAAGACAAAGAAAGTTATTACATGATAACAGAATCGACTCAACAAGAAGACATAACAATCCTAAATGTATACATATCCAACACTAGAGCACCCATATTCATAAAACAAATATTACCACACTTAAGAGATAGACAGGAATACAATAATGATGGAGAACTTCAACACCCCCATTGACAGTACTAGACAGATCATCGAGACAGAAAATCAACAAAGAAACACTGGACTTAAATTGGACTTAGACCAAATGGACCTAATAGACATTTACAGAAAATTCTGCCCAACTATTACAGAATATACATTTTTATCAGTACATGGAACATTCTCCAAGATAGATCATATATTAGGCCACAAAACAAGTCTGAAGAAACTTGAAGAAATCAAAATCATATTTGATATCTTCTCAAATTACAATGGTCTACAACTAGAAATCAATACCAGGAGGAACTCTTAAAACTATATAAAAACATGAAAAAAACCCCAAAATGCTCCTGAATGATCTTTGGGTCAATAACAAAATAAAGAGGGGATTTAAAAAAATTTTGAAATGAATGAAAATGGAGACAAAACATACCAAACCCTCTAAAATATAGCAAAAACAGTGCTAAGAGGGAATTTTATATCATTAAATCCCAATGATGTACCTTAAGGAACTAGAAAAATAAGAACAAACCAAACTCTAAACTAGCAGAAGAAAATAAATAACAATGATCAGAGCAGAACTAAATAAAATTTAGACCAAAAAATTACAAAGGATCAATGAAAGAAAAAGTTGGTTACTTGAAAAGATAAAGAAAATTGATAGACCGCTACCTAGACTAGCCAAGAAAAAAAGTGCCGATTCAAATAAACAAAATCAGAAATGAAAAAGGAAACTACAATGATATAGAAATACAAGAACCATTAGACACTACTATGAACAACTCTATGCTCACAAACTAGAAAACCTAGAGGAAATCAATAAATTCCTGGAAACATGTAACCAGGTAGAAATCTACCAGGTTTAATTTACAGATTAAACCAGGCACAAATAGAAATCCCAAACAGACCAATAATGAGCAGTACAATTGAATAAGAAAAAAAACATCTTTCAACAACAACAAAAATCCCAGGACCAGATGCATTCACAGCCAAACTCTACAAGATGTATAAAGAAAAACTGATGCCAATCCTAATGAAATTGTTCCAAAATATTGAGGAGGAGGGAATCTTTCCGAACTCATTCTATGACTCCAGTATTACCCTGATACCAGAATGAGACAAGGGCACACACACAAGAAGGGAAAACTGTAGGTCAATATCCTTGATGAACACTACATAAAAATTCTCAACAAAATACTAGAAAACTGAATCCAACAGCACATCAAAATGGTAATATGCCATGGTCAACTGGGTTTTATTCCAGGGATGCAAGTATGATTCAACATACACAAATTGATAAATGTGATTCACCACATAAACAGAATTAAAAACAAAACCATATGATCATCTCAATAGATACAGAAAAGGTATTTGAAAAATTTAGCATCCTTCCATGATAAAAACCCTTACAAACTAGGCATAAAGGGAGCATACCTCAAAACAATAAAAGCTATATATGATAAACCCACAGCTAACATCATACTGTACAGGGAAAAGTTGAAAGCATTCCACCGAAGAATTGGAACAAGGCAAGGATGCCCACTTTCATCACATCTATTAAACACATTATGTGAAGTCTTAACGAGCTATCAGGCAAGAGAAAAAATAAGATATCCAACTTGGAAAAGAGGAAGTCAAATTATCTCTACTGACAATATGATCTTATACCTAGAAAATCCTAAGACTCCTCCAAAAGACTCCTAGATTTGATAAATGACTTCAGGAATGTCTCAGGATACAAAATCAATGTACAAAAATCAGTAGCATTTTTATACATCAATAATGACCAAGCTGAGAACCAAATCAAGAAGTCAATCCTATTTATAATAGATTAAAAAATAAAATATATCGGAATATATTTAACCAAGGAAGTAAAAGATCTCTACAAGGAAAATTAAAAAACACTGATAAAATAAATGGAGATGATACAAACAAATGGAAAACCATCCCATGCTCATGCATCGGAAGAATCAATGTCATTAAAATGACCATACTTCTCAAAGCAATCTACAAATTCAATTAAATCCCTATCACAATACCAATGTCATTTTTCACAGAATTAGAAAAAAAATCCTAAAATTCATATAAAACCAAAAAAAGAGCCAAATAGCCAAAGCAATTCTAAGCAAAAAGAGCAAAGCTGGAGGTATCATATGACATGACTTCAAATTATACTACAAAGCTATAGTAACCAAAACAGCATCATATTGGTATAAAAATAAACACATAGATCAATGAAACAGAATAGAGAACCCAGAAATAAAGCCACTTACCTACAGCCAACTGACCTTTGACAAAGTCGACAAAAACATACACTGGGGAAAGGACACCCCATTTAATAAATGGTGGTGGTAAAATTGGACTGCTGTATATCAAAGAATAAAATTGGACCTCTATCTCTCACCATATGTAAAAATTAAGTCAAGATGGATTAAAGACTTAAATTTATGATGTGAAACTATTAAAATGCTAGAAGAAGATGTAGGGAAAACTTTTGGACATTAACCTAGGCAAAGAATTTATGACGAAGTCCTCAAAAGCAAATGCAACAAAATAAAAATAGACAAATGATACTTACTTAAACTAAAAAGCTTCTGCACAGCAAAAGAAATAATCAGCAGAGTGAACAGACAACCTGAAAATGGGAGAAAATATTTGCAAGCTATGCATCTTACAAAAGACTAATGTCTAGAGTCTATAAGGAACTCAAATAACAACAGCAAAATAACACAATAACCCCCTTAAAGAGTGGACTAAGGACATGAATAGACATTTCTCAAGAGACGTACAAATAGCCACAAACAAATGAAAAAATGCTCAATATCACTAATCAGAGAAGTGCAAATTAAAACCACGATGAGATAAACTGTTACACCAGTTGGAATGGTTATTAGAAAGTCAAGGTATAACATGTTGGTGAGGATGCAGAGAAAAGGGAACACTTACACACTTTTGGTGGAAAAGTAAATTAGTAAAACCTCTATGAAAAACAATGTGGAGACTTCTCAAATAATTAAAAATAGAACTACCCTTTGATCCAGCAATCCAACTATTGGGTATCTACCTAAAGGAAAAGAAATTATATCAAAAATTACCTGTACTCATATGTTTATTGCAGCACTATTTATAATAGCAAAGATGTGTATTAAACCTAAGTGTCTATCAACAGATCACTAGAGAAATATATATATATATATATATGAATACTACTCAACCATAAAAGGAATAAAATCATGTCTTTTACAGCAATATGGATGGAACTGGAGGCTATTATCTTAGGTGAAACAACTCAGAAACAAAAAGTCAAATATTGCATGTTCTCACTTATACATGGGAGCTAAATAATGTGCACGCATGGACAGAGAGAGTAGAATAATGGAGACATGAAAGAGTGGGAGGGGAAAGAAGGATGAGAAATTACTTAATGTGTACAGTGTATCCTATTCAGGTGATGGCTACACTAAAAGCCCAGACTTCATAACAGTGCAATACCTCCATGTAACAAAACTGCACTACTACCCCTTAAAACTATTATAAAAATTCCTTCACTCGGAGGAGGGAGGAGGAAATGCCACCAATCTTCATAGAACATGTGACATGTGAGCTATGCCTTGAAAGATGGGTAGGCCCTCTGGGTAAATGAAGAAACGGGAACAGAAGAGGTAGAAGTGCAGAGTATGTTTGGTGAAAAGTAGTTGGCCCAGTGTGGTGGTTATAGGAAAGCAGATGGAAAATAATCTAGAAAAATAAGTCTGGTCAAGATTATAGAAGACTTTGTGAGTAATGGGTTTGGACTCTTTCTTGGCTTTAGGGTATCAATGAGCTTTTTGAAATGAGGAGTTAAAGAAAGCAGCAGTGTTTTAGAAAGGTTAATCTGGTGGCCCAGTTGGGCTGCAAGAGGCGGGAGTTATGAGGCAGGAGGTCTCATTGTGCAGACAAATTTATTAGTCCAGTAATGGGATATGAAGTGCTAAGGGCCATGTAGGGGCTATGTGTGTGGAAAAGAAAGGGTTGAGGAAAATATTGAAGATGAAAAATTAGAACCATTCCCTGGTAGAGAATTCAGTGCCAAGGGCAAGAGTGGAAGTCCAAGATGAAACTTTGAAGATTGAGCTTGCGTGACTGGGGATTTAGTTATACTCGTCACATGACTAGACAATTTGAGTTGTTTTGAGATGTTCTAATAATAATTTTCACTTCAGTAACTGTTAGTATTTTTGTGTTTATTCCCAGCAGTCAGCTGTTAAGATGGGTCTCGGCTGAGCAAAGGTCTTGGGACTGGAAGTGTTCTTTTTGAAGTCATTATCTTAGAGGTAGTATTTGAAGCTCTGAAAAAGAGTATTGGAAACCACTCATTTCACTGCCTTTGGATTAAAAAATACAGGCCTACAATATAAATCTCTAGGCATATATGTAGACACACATGAATTTGATATAATAAAGAATTTCCCATTACTATAGCCTTAGGTATCTAGTAATAAGAAGAAACAATTGGCAATTATGATTACCTATATGCTATATAATTTATAATAATGTATGTAACCTATAATATATATGCAATATTACAAGTATATAATTTAGGCAGCTATCAATTAATATTTGTAATCATATGATCATACCATTACCATAAGTGAAATAATTTTACATGTGAGACTAAAAACACAGACAGTGATTTATGACCGAGGGAAAATCAAACTTTATTGTGGCTTACAAATAGAAAAGAAGGAAACATGAAATTTGGTCTGTACTTCATTTACTAGCATATGCTAATTCTTCAAGAATTACTAATAATGAATGAAAACAACATAAATAATTACTCATGCTGGCTGCTTGGGTGTGTGGCTATTTAATAAGTTGGTAGAAGGACCACACCTATTACATTAAGCCATCAATCAGTAGCTGGTTATTTTAGGTACTTACGACATGGTATAATGAGACCAAGGTCAAAGGTTTAATTTTATATAGATCCTCCCCATTAGTTCACAGATATAGGCTCAGCCCTTATTCTTATTTGCTATTTTGCAAATTCGTGCTCCTTTTTTTAGCAAACACCCTCCCCTGCCAAAAATGGAAGGAAGTCTCTAATTTAAAAAGATGGTTTTGGCACAAGCTACCCTACCTGTGGTGCTACACTGATCACCCACTAAGGACTTCATGCTGAGTTTCATACGCTTTTCTTGTGTGTGGCAATATCGTTTTTGCATATTTTAAGATTTTCTAGAATATTTAAAATAAAATTTTCATAGTGAACATGTTTATTAGACATCCAGGATAACCATGGGTATTTATCTGGTAATATTTTGCCTCTTAATTTCTTGGTACCGCATCGAGACACTACTTCCAGGAATTTCTAATGTGGTTCCATATCTCGTTAAGTCTCTGACTTTATGTCTAACTTCACTCTACCTCCATATCCTGTTCCAGACATCCTGGCCTCTCTGCCGCTCCTCAAGCACAATAGGCCCTCTCTACCTCTGGGACTTTGTGCTTGCTCTTCCCTCTGCCTGGAACACTCTTACCTCAGGTTTTCACAGGGCTTGCTCCCTGGCCTCTTGTATGTCTTTGCTCAATTGATGTCTTCTCAGTGAGACCTTGCTGACTACTCTATTAAAAATTGCACCTCCGGCCGGGCGCGGTGGCCCACGCCTGTAATCCCAGCACTTGGGGAGGCTGAGGCGGGCGGATCACGAGGTCAGGAGATCGTGACCATCCTGGCTAACATGGTGAAACCCCGTCTCTACTAAAAATACAAAAAATTAGCCGGGCGTGGTGGTGGGCGCCTGTAGTCCCAGCTACTCAGGAGGCTGAGGCAGGAGACTGGCGTGAACCCGGGAGGCGGAGCTTGCAGTGAGCGGAGATGGCGCCAATGCACTCCAGCATGGGTAATAGAGCGAGACTCTGTCTCAAAAAAAAAAAAAAAAAAAAAAAAAAAAAAATTGCACCTCCTCTCTCTGCTTTATTATTATTTGCTTTATTATTTTGCAGTACACTTATAACTTTCTAATATACCCCACAATTTACTTATTTTGTTTGTTATCTGTCTCCCTCCACCAGTTAAGAAGCTCCATAAAGGTGAGGATTTTTATGTTCCTTCCTTCCTACCAACTCATTAATAATGCCTTTATTTTAAAAGATGGTTGAACTCATTACTCTGGCTTCTAGTATATTTAATACATTCAAGAACTGTTCCTAGGAAGGCATTGGCTAGGAGCAGGAATTGATTCTGGTATTGAAAAGTCTATAAAGGAAGGTGATGAATACCAAAGCCAACAGTCTTTATTCATTAGTCAAGCTAATTTGTAGCCTTTTCAGGAAAAGAATTTCTTGACTGCAGAAGACTTATTTAAAGAAACTCAAAGTGTTTCCCTTTCAAGTCAGAGCTGTGATACAGCTCTGCACTCATAATTTGCAAGGCAAGAATTTTCAGATGCTGTTTCTGATCCTCATATGCTATATATCTTATTTTAAACTGAAGGAGATGGTATATCTGTATTGTCACTCTCATACCTCATCTTCCTCAAGCAATGGTATAGCTAGGAGGATGGTATAGACTGCTGAGTAGGGTTTCAAGAATGCTGCTGACACAAGTCGGTAGTTTGCCATGTTTTCCTTCACTTAGCATATATCCCCATATTTAATAATAGGGTCAGCCTTGCATGATTATTAATAGATGTCTGAAGACTACTTGCCATTTCTGTGAAGAATCAGTTGAAGACTTAAAGACATATTCTGATTACTGCTGTCTTACACTTAATATACACTTACTTTGCTAAGGAAAGTAATCTTTTCTGGCATTTTACATCTGCCCAAAGTGTGGATTCTTGCTTCCAGAATTCAGATTATGAGGCCTTTTGTGTCTGCAAATGAGCATGGTGGTAACATGGTAGGGGTGGCACCATCTACAAAGGTGAGTCTGCCTAAATGATTTGAAAACAACAGAACAAATGGAAATATTTTTTCTGGAACTTTATGATGCTAAGAGTTTAAGTTAATTTCTCTAGGAATCACCAGATTTGCAAAGTGGTGGGAGCAATACTTTGTTGACTCTACTGGTGTTTAAGAACATGTACTGAGTGTTGGTAACCTGTTTCCAAGAATCATAAGAGAGACAGCCCTGACAGGTTAGTTATGTCCTTACTGATTAATGTTAGTTAGGGATAGCCCAACATGTACTGTAGAGGGCACTGCTGTTCAATGTTAATATTTTTTTCTGAGTTCTACAAAGTGTAGTCATTCATAGAGCCATGAAGCCCATACTAGTTTCAAAACAAGAAACAACTACTTACAGACTTGCTTGCTTCCTCGCCTATTTCCCCCCAAAATGGCCAAAATAAAATTTTTCCCTGTCTGGATTTAGTTTCCAAATAGGTAGGTTTTCTTCCTCCTTTCTTTCATTCTTTATTTTCATTTTCTTTCCTTTTCCCCCCTTTATTTTTAACTAAAGATGTTTTCTAACCTTTATTGGCACAAAATAATTTTGCTGGCTACCGTAAATTATAAAAAAATACTCATGACAGTTTAAATATGTGATATTTTATTGTAAAAATGCTCTTTGGGAAATGAGTACTTGAATATCATGTATATTTGAATATCTTTTGGGATGAGGAAAATATTTTGAAATTGGATTTTGGTGATGGTTGCACATCTCTGTACATATACTAGCGATCATTGAATTGTGCACCTTAAACACATGAAGTTTCTGTTTTATAATTTTATTTCAATAAAGTGGTTAAAATTAAATTTATCTTTTAATGATTGTTAACTTAGTGGAATAACAAAATTACCAAGTTCCCTGTGCGTAATTGACAATGAGGGTGGACTTAAACTTCCAGAACAGAAAAAGACTCAGCCCATTCAGTTCAGGTTTCAATGCTATTTCCTAGGTAGCAATTGTTAATGAGATATTGGAATACAGGAGTGTGTTAGTATTGATGGCAAGCAATTTGTTACACATAATGGTTAAAACACATCAGAGTTTTGAAATGATTTACTTCTTATACAATTTAAACTGCTTAATTCTGGGATAATATTTCTCCTACTCACTTGCATTTTTGTTTTGTTTTGTTTTCTGGGTGGAATTACAAGTAGTGCATTGGGAATTGCTTTAAACCTGGTTGGATTCATGGAGATGTGTCACATATTTTCATCAACTGTCATGTGTCAGAGTGGATAAAGGACTGAAAAAGCCTAGAGAAAAGTTCATGTTTAACCTCAAGATGCCAAATGACAAAAAGCCAATTGCTCTTTGCACATTTCCAATTCTATTTCTTCTTTTCCTTCTGTAGCCCGAACTGATGAAACAGCAGTGTTTCCCAAACTTACCAAAACACAGAAACATTTATTTCTGAAATACCCAGCATTTTGAGGAGCACAGTATTCCCAGAACTCAGGAATGTGCTGCTCTGTGAGTTCTAACTTGCCAAGGCTTTCAGTGTTTCTGCAGGAGAGGAATGGGGAAATCTATTGCACACTCAGGTTAGAGACATGTTTATTCATATTTAAATACACAAGGAAATGTCTTGCTGTACCCATCTCTTCCATTCTGGGAATCTGGGAAACTAAGCCTGTAACTTGTCGCTTGTAGAATGAATGATGGAGTAGAATAAATAAGAAAGGAATATATCATTAAATGCACAGGTTAAATAAATAAAAATCTATTAAAAAGAGCCTAAAGAAAGAAAGATGACATTTCAGCACATATTGGGTGAAATAAGTTGTTTAGTCCAGCACTTCTCAATTTTTAGTGGATATGTGAATTGCCTATTAAAATGCAAATTTTAAATTAGTGAATCTGGGTTGGACCTGAGTCTGCATTTCCAACAAGCTCCCAGGTGATGTCAATGCTATTGGTCCAAAGACTATGTTTTGTGTAGCAAGGGTTCTAGATACAATTACATTAGAAAAGATCAGAGAAAAGTGGAGTGACTGTACTGAAGGCATAATAGATCCTTCTCTGTTTCCTAAAGCCCAAGTAAATAGGCAATCCTCTTTGCTATAGGATTATTATGAAATGTTCAAAGCCTTAACTTATTGCTTCATCAAAATATACTGACCCTATTATAGAACTACAGTCATGAAACATATAACAACATCTTTGTCAATCACAGATCGCATGTATGACAGTGGTCCCATATGACTGTTATACACATTTTTAATGTACCTTTTTTATATTTAGATATGTGTAGATACGCAAATATTTACTATTGTGTTACAATTGCCTACAGTGTTCAGTACAGTAACGTGCTATACAGGTCTGTAGCCAAGGAGTAATATGCTGCATAGTCTAGGTGTGTAATAGGTTATATCGTCTAGGTGCATGTAAGTATACTCCATGATGTCTGCATAAGGACAAAATCGCCTAACGATGCATTTCTCAGAATGTTTCCCTGTCAAGTAACGCATGACTGGTGGATCCATGTTTACTTTCTATAGGACATAAATCAGTGAGGGATTTAGAAGTTCCTATACACAGCTCAGTGTGATCTGATTTGTAATGCGCAATAGAAAGCGTCAAGATATTCTCCACTCATCGTTATCTCTACAAAATGTGTCCCAAAGTGGTGAGAAATTTGGTACATTACACTCTAATGGCAGTGTTTCTTGCTCCAAATGTGTGCATCCTCCAATGTTTGATTTTACCTTTATAGATAGACCTAAACCATAACATTGGTTACAGTGTTAAAAATGTTGGGGATGGGAGTGAGGAGGTGAGAAGGGAGGCACTGTGAATGATGGAGTAGAATAAATAAGAAAGAAATATATCATTAAATGCACAGGTTAAATAAATAAAAATCTATTAATAAAGAGCCTAAAGAAAGGAAGATGACATTTCAACACATATTGGGTGAAATAATTCAGAGGAGATGATAGAGTAGGGAATCCAGAAATTTACTGAAATTATTTTCTCACAGCAACTAGTTGAGGGTCATTTAGTAGAGAGGAGTGGATACTGGAATCAGAGCCTCATTTGTATTCATCATGGTTCATTCTATTTAACTATATCTACTAAATCATAATTGTTCTCATAGAAAAAAAGGTGACTTTTAGTGAATCATGGACCAAACCCAAGATTAGTTCTTTGAAATGTGCTTGAGTAATATTTAGTTGCATCAATATATTTTTAAAAACAACATCTTGCATTCAATCCCTTCTGAATTTAATCCTACTGGCTTCTTGCCTAGATTGTCTTCAGAAACACAGGAAAGAATCAAGCTTCTCAGTTTTATTTTCCCAGGAGGATTTTGTGTTATAATGAAATGAACGGAGTTCCGAGGTCTATGGAATGAATACTTTTGATGCCTATACAATGTGTTCCTCAGAGCTTATGAAAAATGCTGCACATATATTCTCTTATCCAGGGAGGCAGTATGCATACTGGCAGGGTGAAAGGGGAAAGCTGTTGTAATCAGAAAAAGCTGCTCAACAGGAGGCAAATCCCTTCTTTGGATTTCAGTTTTCTTCCTTGTCATTGAATGAAGAATCAGCAAGTTTCTTCATCACCTTCACACCGTTCTCTCCATCCTCCCTTCTTAACAAGAAGGTTCCTTCTTCCTTCCCATGGCTAGCCCATGGATAGATCCTCCCACGACTCCTACACACTCTCAATCTTTGCAAACACTTTATTCCCCTGGAAGGTCTGTCTGCTCATATATTTATTACCTGTCTCCCCATCCGCAACCCGTCCCTACAAATAAACTGTTCCGTGAGAGAGACAGCACAGCTGAGAGCACAGACCCTGAGACTGGACTAATTGGGTTCAAATCCCATTTCTGCCATTTATCTGCTGTGTGAACCTGGGAAGTCACCTAACTCCTCAATTTCCTTGTTTGCAAAACGGAAGTGACAGTAGTACCCACCTCCTTGTTATGAGTCCAGTGAATTAAAAATTTGTTAACAGAACTCAAATAATGTCTGGCATTTGGCCCTATGTCAGTGGTTGGTAAATCAAATAAATGAAAGCAAGCACTGACTGATTTGTTTTCTGCTGTATCTCCCAAAGTATTTAATGATCTGTTCATTGAGTGAATCTGTACAGTAAAAGGATAGGTTAGATGATGGAAGGTAGGCTCTGTCTACCTTGTGAATCTTGCCATGGAATCTAATACTGGCACAAAGAGTCACATAAAAAAGAGATTTCTTTCTGTCTCCTGAACAAATGTACTTGTTTACTCTCTTTCTTCTCTTTTTATATAAAGATTATTATGAAACACTAGTCCTGTCCAGGGGCCTGTGTTTTTAATTACTACACAGGCAATGCAGAAAGGTAATATATTACAATAGTAATAACCATGAGTTTTATAATCCGACAGACCCATGTGATCACTGGGAAGTAACAAAACCTCTCTGAACCTTAGTTTCCTCATTCATAAAATGGAGATAGTCACATGCCTCAGAGGGTTGTGAAGATTAAATGAGATACTGTTTATAAAGTACTTAGATTCTGTTGTATGTTCAATAAATTGTAAATTTTGTAGTATTTCTATATGTAGAACCTGACTTTGGCTAAAAATAATATATATTTTTAAACATACAATAGAATATATACATTTTATTTTTATTTTAAAATATTTAATTGACAAATACAGTTTTACATATTCAAGGTGTACGACATGATATATTTTTATAATAACATTTTATAAGATTGACAGCATTTTGTGGAATCATAGCATGTTAGCAATGGAAGAGAGTTTCAAAAATATCCACTCTGACTTTGCTATTATGCAGATAAATAAAGTGATCTGCAGTGAGATTAAGTGGTACCACAGAGGGGCCAGCATTTAGACCTCTTGACTTTTTTGTCTGTGCTTTTTTTCTGAAGCCTTATTGTTTTTTGCAACCCAAGACATGGTGGGTGCTCTATAGATACAGTGCTTATTGAATGAATGTTGGGAAAACTAATAGCTATTGAATACTTATTGCAATATTCTGCCAAGCACTTAGGACATTTTTTAAATTGCCAAATAATTGTCCTTCCCTTGAAGTACTCATGTCTTACTGAAGAAGGATATTACATAGCCCCCTTAGCAGCATTTCCCACCCTTGAATATCCCTTTTTATTGAAACACTCTTTTTCTTTTGATTTCCATAATTCCATACTCTTTTTCTTTCTGACCCCATCTGTTCTCTAAATATCTTTTGGGTGTGGGTAGGTGACGGAGGAAATAAGACTGGCTGCTGAGGTGTGGTAACTTGAAACGGGCGATAGGTATGAGGATTCATTCTATTGTGCTCTGTACTTCGTTATATCTTTAAAATATTCTATAATTTAAAAAAATTTTTTTTTAAATCTTTTGCTAATTGCATCTCCTCTAGTCAACCTAAGTGTCTGGTGTTGCTCCATGCTCTGTCCTGGGTGTTCTCCTTTCTCTAGTTGATCTCATTCAGTCAGTTTCAATTACCATCTAAGCCAATGGTTCTCAAATTTTTGTGTGCGTAAGAATTACTTGAAGACTTGGAAAAGTGCAAATTCCTGTACTGAATCCAGTACCCACCCAGACTATTTCAGTAGGTCTGGTCTTGCATCTCAGAGTTCTGCATTTTATACAAGTAGCCTGGGGGATTCAGAGAGAGATAAACCAAAAATTACGCCTGAGAAACATTGATCTGTACATGATTTTCAGACTACAATATCCAGCTGCATCTTTCACGTATCTCTATTCAGTGCTTAGAATTCAGCATTTGCAAAGCTGAATTGATCATCTTCTTTCTGATTCTCACAACCTTCCTTTGCCCCGTCAAATAGGCCCTTTTCTGGCATTTTCTTTCTCAGTAAACGATGCCAAAATTCACCAAGTTACTCATGTGAAAAACCTGAAAATTATACTTGACACCTCTCTCATCCCTCACATCCAGTTGAATGTCAAATCTGGTTCTTTCGACTTCTTAGACATATCTCAAATTGTATTGCAAGTCCCACCACTTTATCCAAGCCACGTTTATCCTTTTCCTGAAATACTGAACTAGCCTCCAACTAGTCTCCCTTCATCAAAAGATATCTCCTTTCTCCACAGAGATTGTTCTCTATATGAAGCTAGAATCATCTTTTAAAAACCATCATGGCACATGTATACCTATGTAACAAACCTGCACATTCTGCACATGTACCCCAGAACTTAAAGTATAATAAAAAATGAAAACTGGGTAATTTATAAAGAAAAAAATTCTAATGTAGTAACATCTCTGCCCTGCTATGTCTTTAACAATTTTGTGTTTGAGGATATAATCCCAGATTCTTAATATAGTCTTCAAAAACCAGCATGATCTGTTTCTTGCCTGCCTTTAAGTTTCTGCTTAAACAATGCTTCCTCAGAGAAGTCTTCCATGAGCTTCTAGACTGGTTTAGTTTTCACTATTATAATACTTATTTCAGTGTCATCGTATTAAACAAATCATAATGAAATTACATATTTCCATGTTAATCACTGGAACAGTTGTCTTTTGGATTGGAAGGTTTTTAGTTTTCAGTAAAGACTACCTTTTGCTCTACTGAGATTTCCACAGAGTAAATGTTTTCAATGATGGTTGTTTCCATTTATCTTGATTACCCAAAGTCCTTAAACTTTTCTTCATAGCACCACCACAACTATAATTAGATAGGTATTTGTCTAATGTATTTTAGTGTCTGTCTTCCCAGCAAGCACCATGAGAAAAAGGTCTGGGCCTTTTTGTTCCAGTGCTGTATATCTAGCACCTAACAGCTCTTCACTCAAATTAGACACTCAATGAATGAATGAATGAATAAAGTATAATATAAGGAGTAATTGGCCAGGCGCAGTGGCTCACACCTGTAATCCCAGCACTTTGGGAGGCCGAGGTGGGCAGATCATGAGGTCAGGAGTTTGAGACCAGCCTGACCAACATGGTGAAACCCCGTCTCTACTAAAAATACAAAAATTGGCTGGGCGTGGTGGCACGTGCCTGTAATTCCAGCTACACTCAGGAGGCTAAGGCAGGAGAATCACTTGAACCCAGGAGGCAGAGGTCGCAGTGAGCCGAGATTGCACCACTGCACTCCAGCCTTGGGGAGAGAGGGAGACTCTGTCTCCAAAAACATATATGGAGTAATTATATATATCATAAAAGATGTATAAGTAGAAATAAAGCACTAGGATATTTAGGATTCAAAATGGTTTATTTTGCCATATGATATTAAAAGTTGCTTTGAAGTAAGAGCATTTTGTGTTTTCCAGTGAATGACAGTGGACTTAAGGGACATTAGGGACATTCCCTAATGTCCTAGGGAATCATTAGCTTATGTAATATTGAAAACCGTGAGACTGGTGGAATCACACAGAATGTAAGAAGAAGAAAAACATTTAAGGCTGGGCGCGGTGGCTCACGCCTGTAATCCCAACACTTTGGGAGGCCGAGGAGGGCGGATCACGAGGTCAGGAGATCGAGACCATCCTGGCTAACACAGTGAAACCCCATCTCTACTGAAAATACAAAAAATTAGCCGGGCGCAGTGGTGGGCGCCTGTAGACCCAGCTACTCAGCAGGCTGAAGCAGGAGAATGGCATGAACCCGGGAGGCAGAGCTTGCAGATAAGGCCACCGCACTCCAGCCTGGGCGACAGAGCGAGACTCCGTCTCAAAAAAAAAAAAAAAAGAAAAGAAAAGCACTTAAACTTTGGGGACAGGAAAATTAGTAGAATCTAGTAACAGAAACTGAGAAAGTTTGACCCATGGGATAAGCAAAAAACCAGGAAAGAATGGTGTTTTGGAAGCTTTGTGAAGATCACGTTTCAAGAAAAGAATGGTCTCTGGTGGAGTGATTATGTAAACTCACTGAGATCTGACCACTGGATTTTGCAATTTGGAGCAAGACAAGAGCTATTTCAGAGCTGTGAAGATCAGAAACTATTTGCACTGAGAAAAGGGAGGATAGATTAAAGATAAAAATGCATACACCATGTGACTCAGAAAATCTATTTCTAGGAACATATCCAAGAGAAACTCTTGCATGTTTGTACCATTGGACCTGTGTAAGACTATTCAGTGCTACATTATCTGTAATGGCAATATACTAGAAAACTGGATATTTAAGTTATGGGTCAGGCTTACAAAGAAATATTATACAGCTATGAACATGAATAAGCTATGCACACTTTATTGTATATAACATATATAATATTGATCTCATTTATATGACTTTCAAAGGCAGGCAGAATTAAACCATAAGTTTTTTAGGAATATATCCATGCATGGTGAAACCATGAAGAAAATGAAAGAAATTAAGATACCATGCCACGTAACAGTTACATTGTGAAAGGTGGGGAAAGGTCAGTTCGTAGACAGGAGGTGCCCATGGGGTCTTCTAAGATACTGGTGATGCTATTTTTATTAATAGATGTCTCGTACCAAGAGGTTCACTTTTTAAAATTAGACTTTAAATGTGATGTGTTTAATAATAAAAAATTAAAAAGCAAAAGGAGAGAATGGAGGAAGAAAATAAAAATAGAGGCAATAGGTTTAGACAGATCTTTAGAATAGTTTTGCTTTTAAGAGCAGGAGATGAGAAATGACACAATAGCTGGACAGGAGATATGGGTCAAGGGAGGGATTTTTTTTTAATTGGGGATAGTATGGCATGTCTTTATGCTGACAAATATTCAGCAGAGAAGGAAACATTACATCTTAATTTATTCTTGCACTATCAAATTCAGGTAGATATCTTGGCTAAGAAGTAAACTTGTCAGAATAAAAACTTGTCTAGTTTAGGAAAAATATACTCGGTGGCTTTTATTTACTTATAATTTTTAATCTTTTTTTTTGAGACAGGTTTTTGCTCTGTCACCCCAGCTGGAGTGCAGTGGCATGATCATAGCTCACTGCAACACTGAACTTCTGGATTCAAGTGATCCTCCTACCTCGGCCTTCAGGGAATACAGGGAATACTTGTACCACCATGCCCATCAATGACTTATTGCTCCACTGTCTTGAGCCCTGAACGCATATATTATTTTATTAATCATTGATACACTTGTTCAAACCTCTGGCAAATGGATATTATAAATATTCCATAGAATCTGCTTTTTCTTTCTGCTGAATGACTCATCAGTATAAACTTTTCCAAAGTCCATTTTTATTTACAAGTATCTTAGGCAGTTATCCAATTAATGACTTTAGATTTAGGATGGTGCTTTTGTTTTACATGTCATGAGCATATACTAAAGCTAGAGAAGGAATACTCCCCAAAACTGTGAAATCATGCCAAGTCTTCTTTGCTCAAAAGAATGGGATCCTTCAAATGGGAGCAATACCTTTTAAGAAATTGGATTGGATAACTTTAGGTTCCCTTACAACAGTAAATATTGAATCCCTTCCTTATGACTTATTTTAGGGGTGCCAGTCATAGCAATTTGGGAGTTGCAGTAGTGTGTTAAGTAAGCAATGAATTACTGAGAAAATAGATTGGGAGTGCCTTCTGGAAGACAAGTTGGCAGTGGCATGGGATAATTTGCTAGAAAATATATAATCCCAGATGACTGACTGCAGCTGATCTTCCTGTATGCAGGCCCATCCCACACCATCATTAGAAGAACATTTGGGCCAAATGCAGCAGCTGTTTTAGCATGTGGCCCAAGATTTTATAGGCAACAACTTGTACTTTAAATGCACTATTTTGGGCTTCATGACTGTAAATATAAATTGGTGTCCACCTGCCTAATTTCTATGAAGAAATATGTTCTTTGCCTAATGATTTACAATTTTAAGCATGTTTTTCTGAGTTCCTATAGCAGTTCAAAAACCAGGATTGAAACAACAGGCAGAATTTGGAATGCGTTTTTGACAGCGTTGGCTCTTCCCCCCGCCGACTTTTGTCTCAGGTTCTTTTGGACTGTTGGGAGGCAGGGCATCTGATTGTCTTTGGCATGTCTCTGCAGTCAGTTAATCATGTCTTGAGCACAGACAAAAGGGAAGAAAATGGAAACAAGATTTGTTTGGTAGGAGGAGTCCTGCTAAGACTTGTCTGTCCCTGAGCTGAGATATGCTCATTTACCTTAAATCTTTCCATAAACGACGTTCCAAATTCCAGTTTATAAATCTTTATCCTATTTCCCAAACCTCATCTCACAGATTTTATGTAATCTGGTGGGCACAGATATTCCCTTGGTGAACCTGAGAAAATCTAGAGTGACCAAGAATCTGAAATGAGTAACACAGCTGTTCAGGTTCCTGGGCCCTACGGTAGGATTTCCTTCTTCAGACAAGGGAAGAAGGTAGATAAAGAAAGGAGCATTTCATCTTGTAGCAGCATGGAAGAGAGCTGGGAGTTTAATTTTTATAAAAAAGCAATCAAACCATCCAAGGCAGCCAATTTTCAACCAAAAGTATTTCAGAATTACCTGAAGATTTATCTAAAATTATGCCAAAATTACCTACAATTACCTAAAAAAAGTATATTGTACAATTTAATTTTCCTTCTGTTATATGATATGAATACCTAGCTGCTATTTATTAGTAGTAGATACAGGCTATTAAAGAGATAAAATATTCCAAAAAGTGTGATCCTTAGAAACCAAAATTCCACAGAAGAGTTATTTGTAATTGACAAGGTTGGCTCTGATTGAGTGTCAAATTTCCTGTACAATGATGGATCAACTTAGAAATTTGATTGATTCAAAGCCTTCTGAAATTGTACAACTCTTTCAGGATTTGTATTATTTACATGTCTTCTTTTATTATTTTCCATTGAATGATGTTTTGATATACACTTGACTGCTTATAAGGGCAATATTTTAAAATCAGAGTAATTTCTTTAAAATTAAAATATTTCAGCAAAATACATTTTACAATGCACTATATTACCCAAATAATATTACACTTATAGATGGTTTAAGAACAATAAAAAATATAATTTATAAGCTCACTGCTTTAGTATAACAAACCTGATTAATGTTCTATGTTCTTTATTAGACTTTCTCCCATGTATAGCTTTACAAAATAGTAGTTGATGAGTAAATACAATTTTGTGATTTGTTTTTTTCACATAAAATAAGAACAAACTCAGTATGTAAATTACTTCATAGGTTTTTAAGCTACTTTAATACATTTCTTGTATCTATTACATGAATATGAAATAATTTTATTTCTTCTATCATTGGAAGCTTAGACAGCTATCCACTTTTCACTCATATATATATATATTCAAGTGCATATAATTGTATATATATTTTTATTATTTAAAATGGTTTGACTTTTGATTGAATTTTCCAATGTTCAGGAGATTTAAAATAAATTCAGCTGCACTTATTATAGCTAACACATTGTTCATGCTTTTGTTGATCCTTTCAGCATGACTTATCAGTATCATGTTTTCCTGTAGTCATAGAAAAATAATATGCATAATATATACACTTAAGTGCACACATAAACATACCAAGTTACATAATTATTTCATTGTTTTGAGATTTTAACGTGTGACTTGATTATCTCACAACTTTTTGCTTTCTTTATGTGAAAGTATATGAAAATACTTATTCATTAACTAAAAAGAAAACCAGAGAGAGATTATTTTCTCTTAAATGTTAGCAAGAACTTTCTTGAAAATAATTCCACAACTATATAAAAAGTAGAAAAATACCGTCTTTACTTTCTAAAAGTGTACTTTAGGATTTATGGCATATTTATTTAATAGCTAGCAATAAAACTGTAATGGAAGTCAAAACACAGAATCCTCGAAAAGTTCCAAACAACACAAGAATTGTTTACTGATTGCAATTTTAAAATCCACACACCACTTTTTGAAATGTTGCACATGAGAAACAAAACCACTTCCTTATTTAAAGATACATTGTCATAACGCTAAGCTAAGTATTTTTGTGGTTGTTTTATAAAAAATTCAGTTAAGCAACTATGTACCTTATGGAAATAATATCAAGCATATTATCTAAACAATATCTAAGAGTTTCAATGAAGTTTTCAGAGAAGTAACTAGAAGATTGCTAGACACAGTCAAAATTTGCTAAGCTTCTTTATATTTTTCCCATACTGTAAGATATAGTAAAACTTTTAAAGCTACAAAGACAAAAACAGGACTTACCTATACATTTTAATCCTTAATGAAGAGGTTCTTTTTTCTGCCTACTCAACTGCTTTGAGATTCCCACTCAAATGAATGACTCTCATGTATTACGTGTGATCTATAGTTGAGGACAAAGGAGGAAATCTCATGTTAATTAAAATCTAACTTGTTAAACAAGTTTGAGGGAATCAACAAACCAATAGTATGACTTGTGGAAGATAATTGGAAATAGACAGGGAATTTCACAAATTAGTAAGAAATTTATTTATTCTGGTAAATTGAGATTAAACACAATTACAATAGACAGGTATTTTGTGAAAGCCTGTGACTACTTCACAACTGTAGAGGCACTTTTAGTTCAAGAGGATTTGACACTTATTTTGCTCATGTTATCATATTGTCATACACCTCATTCCTCAACACAGCCAGCCAAGAACCATCAGAACATACTTTCCGTACATTAATGGGCACTACCTCTGAATTCCCTCGTCTGTATGATTAAATGCGGTTTTTCTCATAATATATGAAACAGAGCATAATTGAGTAGATGCACAAAGTAAGACAAGCAAACCCAATAGTTGGAACTAAAATCCACTTTGTTTTTTTCCAAATATGATCATTTGAAAAAGGTATTCTAACACACTGCTACTAGAAGAGGAGCAGACAGAAGAAGACAGTATGAGTGTGTAGGGTGTTAGGGTAAGGATGGAGAGCTCAAGAAAGCAGGCAAGACTCGCAGGGAGGGGAAAAAGGGCATTCCTGTCTAACATTGCAAAGAAGCAGGATATAAATTTGGAAGGTTATACTGGGGTTACTTTGTGAGAACTAATGAATGCTAAAGAATTGGAACTTGTAATAGAATTATTACAATATTATTATTAGTACAATATGAATTCTAGTCTTAGCTTTTTCACCAACTAATTGTGTAGCTTAAGGGAAAAAATTTACTTATTTCTCCATAAGTCACATGTATCTACTAAGAAAAGTGGAAGCTGAATCAGGAGGTCTTAGAGGACTCTTTGAATTATAAAATTCTATGACTTCATCTTGTAAAGCACTGACAACTAATGGTTAAATTTACTCCAATACTGCAACTTCAGATGTGTTCAGTTACTTGACTTTTTCTATATAATGTGCAAATCAAACAACAGAGACAGGAATAAGTGGTTACTCTACCTTTCCCAAATATATTTTTTACATACAGTATCTCATGCCTGACATTCTGCCATTGTTTTTTTAGCAATAAATAAATAACTATAATAAGATTTAAAAGTTTAAAAAATAAAGTTACCTAAACAAACCATTTTTAAATTTTACATGTTAACTTCAAGTACCTTTAAATATAGTTATATCATGGTATATAATTTTGTATTATGCTTTTTATACTTAATATTATTTCACAAATATATCGCTATTACTAATTTTTATTTTTAGTAGCTATATATTTATAACTTTGTATTTTTATATAATTTAAAACACAAATATGGTACCAAGATTCATCAATTATTAGCAGTTTTAATGGTTGCATTTTAAAAGGTAAATCATATTACATTGAATGGACTTATCATAAAGCACCAAAGTTATCTTCTAATGTGAAGAATTTAGACATTTTCTATTTTTTTATTGTAGATGATTCTTTGAATGACCACCTTCACAAACATAGTTTTTCTTTGTCATCCTGCAGTTGAATTTTTCTTCAGAATAAACTGAAGAGGCTTATTGAGCCAAGTGATTTAAATATTTTAATGGCTTATAAAATTATACTTTTGTTTTAATAATTTTTACTAGGATTTAAAGTGTTATTTTCTGTTTTTTGCTTACAGAAATTTTCTCTAATTATGCATGCTCTTTCTTGTATGTCTTTATTTCCTGGAATACTCAGCAGCAAAGGCCTTTTTACCATGTAGGTACTTAGTCATCATATGCTGTTTAGATGTCTCATAATTAACGTATTAGTGCAGATCCCAGTGCCCTATTACTATTCACAACAGAACTTGGGGATGAGTCGGGGGAAAGGCATGGGGAAAATTGAATTCAGTCTGAAAGTGACTTCCCGCATGATGAGCTCAACACAGAAAGGGAGGTGGGGCAGGAAATTATGGTTTGTGAGGCAAAGGAATTGTTTATAACAGGGACCAGTTTAAAGATGTTGACTCTTCATCTTTAGATCCTCAGGGAGTGGCAGGATAGGCCTTGACCTATTCTCTTTTTAAGAGATTGCATGAATGAGAAATGTAGAATCACGTTATACAAAAAATATAAGAGTCCTCTGCCTTCTGGTTACAGGCTGATTTTATTCTTCTGGTTGAACAGTCACAAAACCAAGGCAGCTAGACTGAGAACGAATGACAGGAACAGTTTTCAGGGACATAGCAGAGATCATTTATATTTCTGGAAGATGAACTATGCAATGTAAGAACTATTAAGATTGGTTCTTTTGCCTGCTGATGGGGAGAGAGTGTGGTTAAGAGACCCATGAAACTCTGGACATATTTCCCTGCAAATGTGTATTAACACACTTCGTTTAGAAGGAAGTATGAATCATTCAATGTAACCGTCATAACAATATTAGCAGAAAAAAACAACCAAAAAGCAGATGACCTGAGAAGGTGTGGGCCAGTAGTGTTTTTCTGAATTTGAAGTTTGTTTAGTCATCAAGTCCAGGAAAGCACAGTCATATGTCTATGGTAGACAATATATTCGTCATGACCTCCCTCACAGAGTTACTGTAAAAATAGAAAAAAAAAAAAAGATAATGGAGGTGCTCACCATATGAAAGCTATAAATGTTGTTTAAATACAACTATTTATATTTGTTATAAATGTAAATTTTAAAATTGGGTAATAATTGGATTTTGCAAGTGTGGCTAAATATAATTTTGTGGCTTATGACATGCAGGTAGTTGGAGGCAAAGGTACAAGTACATTCTACCATTTTTCAAAGGCATTTGTCTATTCAGAAGGCATGATGTAGTAGAAACAGTATTCTCCTTGGAGTTAGAGTACACTTTAAGTAAAATCTTGACTCTTCTCTTTACTACCCAGCAAGGTCAGGAAAAGTTATTTATCTCTGTAAGCCTGAGAGTTTTTTTAACATGTAAAAATTGAGTTAAAATACCATTCTCATAGAGTTGCAAAAACTACATTTAGTCAAATCAAATCAAATGAACTAATAAATGTAAAGCACTTGTCATGTTCAGTAGTTCGTAGAGTACTTGTTCCCAAGGCAGTGTGTGTGTGTGTGTGTGTGTGTGTGTAGGGGTCATAATCTCTAGGGAGTGGAGAGCTCATACAATTTGGAACTGGTCCTGGATGTTTCCAAAATACTGCCCCCCCGCTTAGATGGGCATGTTCTTTTGCTTCTACAAATCGGTCTTATTCCTAAAGCATTCATACAAACATGGTTTAAGAAATCCAACACTCATTACAACCTGTGATGGCTTTCATGTTGACAGTTATTTTCTTATGTTTTCTACAAGTAATTTTTTTTTACCTGCACTTAACCATAGGAGGCCAAAGAAACATCTTGACTAGAGGCATTCTTTAATCTTGTTAAAGGAAGAAGTGTGTATCCTTCACCCCTCTCCTAAGTTCTCTGCATCAGTCCCCTTTGAGCTGCATAGAGTTGTTTTCTTATATGATGAGTAATTTTCACTTTCCTGCATGCATTCACAAATTTTACTCTTGTAATTTTTCTCCACAATGAGAAAAGCAATCAGAGCACATAAATATAATACATTTAGTATGCAACATCATACATTATTTCACCTACTGGAGGGTCTGGCTGATAAACTCTGTTATTAAAGAGATACTACTATGTATTAAAATAGATACTACATAGTATCTATTTTAAGAATTATTACATTATAAATTTATGACTATTGGTCTTAGCTGGCCCTTCAATACTGCCTAGCAATACAGCTAGGTTCCCTGGTCAATGTCAAGCATAGGGTTTATTAAAACCATTTCAAATCTTTCTACTCTTCCCCAGTATGAATTTTCCATTCCTTATTCACTGCACTTGCTTTCAACAGATGACTTACCTTTCTACTATTGGAAAAACAAAAGAGAAGCCTTCAGATGGACACTCCCTCCACTTCCTGCTATCATGTCTACAGATCTGTACCCATCTGCCCATATTCTTCCTGTTTTAGCAGAAGAGGTTTTCTCATCCCTCGGGAGGCTAATCTTTTCATTGTGCTCTGTATTCACGTCTTCTTCTTTCCTTTTTCTAAACCTGTTTCTCCAGTATTCCCTATTTCCACAAGTCCACTCCCATTCACCCAGTTTTGAATCCCAGAAACCTAACAAACTAAGGTGTCATCCTTGACTCTATCTCTTTTCTTGGTGCCCTATATACATAAATATTTATTGAACCAATTTCTTTCCCTCTCATCCACACTGCCACCACATGACTCCAGGCCACTGTAATCATTAGCTTGATTACTGTCACAGCCTTCTGATTAGCCCTTCTGCCTCTAATCCTTTTCCCACTCTGGTTTACTCAGCTGCAAGAATAATGATTACAAATTGAATTATGTTAGTATTCTTTTAAAAACTCTTCAATAGCTTCCCGTACACTTAAGATAGAATGTGTTCTCCTTAACATGGGTGGCAACGCTCTGTAGTATCTGGCCCTTGCCCACCTTTCATGCTTATTCCCACCATACCTCTGATACTCTACACTTGAATTTCTTTTAGTTACTTTAATATGCTATCTCTCTATCCCTTCCAGTTCTGTTCCTTTAGCTTGGATTATCTTTTCCTACCTCTTTCAATAATTTTTTTTCTTAGTTCCGAAATCAGAATGATCACTAAGGTCTACTTGTAGGCTTTTTCTCTTTGGGTAGGTTGGTTCCTCTGCAGTGTGATCCAACATCAGTTTACTTCTCCTCTTATACTCATTACAACACTAGTATACTTTTTTATTTTATTTTATTTTGAGACAGGGTCTCACTCCATTGCCTATGCAGGAGTGCATTGGCATGATTGTGTCTCACTGTAGCCTTGAACTCCTGGGCTCAAGCAATCTTCCCACCTTGGCCTCCCTAGTAGCTGGGACTACAGGTGTGCACAACCATGCTCAGCTAATATTTTAATTTTTGGTAGAGATGGGGTCTTGCTGGATTGCCTAAGTTGGTCTTAAACTTTTGGCCTCAAGCAATCCTCCTGCCTTGGCCTCCCAAAGTGCTGGGATTATAGAAGTGAGCCACTGTGCCTGGCCTCAGCACACTTTTTTGAAATTTGTCTACACAGTAGACAATAGACTCCACAAAAGAAAGGATTGCTATGTTCTCAGAGCCTGTCATCCCTATGTGGCATGGGGCTAATCATTCATTTAATAATTTAATTTATATAAATTACTCAAATAATTTATTTGAATAATTTTTGAATTATTCAGTGAATAAATAAAACGTCACTGCTTTCTGCTTACTGCAACTGTGTTTCAGCTGCTACAAAATTCACTCTTATAGCAGACATGGAGATATCCTTCAGATCCTTCTTCAAGATAAAGCTTGGTGCTTAACTGCAAAGAGTATGAGTATCTGTCTTTTAACTGTAGATTTGTTTTTTATTTTGGTATGGTGAGGCTAACCAATCAGGAGAAGATTGTCACTGAAAAGACAGTTTGTTACTCACAGTTCCCAAGAGGAGGGTGCACACCATGCCACACAGTGAAGCACCAGGGTCACTCAGAAGGAAAGGGGTGAAAAAGGTACTATAAGGAAGAGCCTTTATCATTGTTTCTGTGGTAAGGAACAGGTGGTAAGGAATGCTCAATTGAAATAGATCTGCTCTTCCCAAGTCAAGGCTCTAGTTAAGAAAACCTGGGACCTGATGCATGGGATGTGGACATCTAGCTAGATGTCCTTGAAGGTTTTGACTCTGCAGACTTCTTTTGAACCCATGGCCTTGCAGAAGTGGCCCCACTTTCTTCAGTGAGAGCTGGCACTGTGAAGAGATACTGGGGAGGCCTTTTCCCCACAAGGCAATAGCTCACAAATTAGGAGCTGTGTGCCTCTCCTCTCCTGGTCACCGGGCCTATCAAAGTTAAGCTGGTTATTATCATTACCAGCTGGGAATGTGTCAGGCCTGAAGAGGGAGGAAAGAATCTACATCCCAAAGGTGCTGCATAAAGTGGCCAGCAGGCAGCAGCAGAGACTGTAGGAGTGCCCTCTGTGGGAATGGATCTTGAGGGTGCTTGGTCAAGGGGATTGGAACATAAGACTGGATAAGGAAAGTTTTGTTAATTTGGGAGTAGTCTCTCAGTATACAGGATTTAACACCTGACACGGTGCCCAGGGAATGGTGTAAACTTGCTGTTGGAGTGGCTTTTAGGAGTCTGGAAAAAGTGATGGCCCATGCTGAGCAAGGTTGAAATGCTAGGATTGTTATGGGAGGCAGTAGGGGAAGGGATTAAAGGATTCAGAGAAATGGACATGGTGTAATGTATAATATTATGTGATGCCAGAAGACCCATTAGAAAATTATATTCCCTGGGAAAGTCCAGATAATAAATGAAGACCATTAGGAATATGCTGGTGAGAGGGGCACTAGTAGGGGATCAGTTTGTCTCATTTTGCCTGGGACAATCCAGGCTTTGAAATGGAAAGTATAGCATCCTGGAAACCTCCTCAATCCTAGGCAAACTGGCAAAGTCACCTTAGAGCAGTATCAGTAAGTGCTGGCAGGATAGGCACACAAATGATATGGCCACAGTGGGCAAGATGGAGGTCCTGCCTAGGCCCAACAGTAAGGACTCCCACTTACCAACAACAATGTAACAAATGCCTCCTCAGAATGCCAACCTGTCATCAACATAAACACTACACCTACTGGATAGCTCTGTTACTCAAGGGGGCCAACTGGACAGTCAGTGGCAAGTTAGCTATATGGAATGCCTTCTATCCTGGAAGGACCAGCCATTTCTTCTCACAGGAATAGAAATCTATTCCAGATATGGGTTTGTCTTGCCTGCCTAGAGGGCCTTAGCCAACGCACTAACTGGGTTGTTGGAAACATTCTAACTGTGTAGATACCTTACAATTGAAGGGAGCCTCCCTTGTCTCCCAGAGATTTTTTTTAAATAACTATTTTTTTTTTTTTGAGATGGAGTCTCGCTCTGTCGCCCACGCTGGAGTGCAGTGGCGTGATCTCCACTCACTGCAAGCTCCGCCTCCTGGGTTCACTCCAGTCTCCCGTCTCAGCCTCCCGAGTAGCTGGGACTACAGGCGCCTGCCACCACGCCCGGCTAATTTTTTGTATTTTTTAGTAGAGACGGGGTTTCACCACGTTAGCCCAGATGGTCTGGATCTCCTGACCTTGTGATCCGCCCGCCTCGGCCTCCCAAAGTGCTGGGATTACAGGCGTGAGCCACCGCGCCCGGCCTTTCATTGTGGTTGTTGTAAGTCATTAAAAATATATTGTCCTGCTCATTTGGAAGTGAAATAAATAAATTATTTTCACTTTTTTAACATGTAGAGACAAATTCCAAAGAAGTCACAGGTTTTTTGTTTGTTTTGCTTTGTTTTCTGCTATGAAATATGTTCTTTTCAGGTTATGACTAAGTATAATTTGAGTGTGACATAGAGTTGATTTTTTTTCCAGTGTCATAACATTTATACCTATCTTTTCATCTTAAAGGAATTCTTGAGCAGTAATAAGACTGTATAATATAGTGGAAGGAAATCAATTATAATCTTTTAAAAGTCAGAGACATTGTCTTATTGTGTATTGATGTAGCTATATGGTAATATTTTAAAGTAGTTATTTTGGAAAAAAATATCTATAACTGTGCAGTGTTGTAGTTTAAGGGCCTTAGAAACCATGGTATGAATTCTTATGGTGAGTTCCCCTTTTAGGAACCTAATAGGAACACAAACCAGGCCTCTGGCAAAGATGCTGCTTCGCTGGAGAGGAAGAACAAGAAGTGTGGAAGATAAAATTACATTAAGTTTTGACATAAAAACTGTTTTGTTGCCTTTTGTTTTTAGATGCTTTAAAGGAAACATTTGTCTGTTTAAAATAGAGTGATTAGACTATAACAAATAATAATAGTAAATGATAAGTAGTAAAAAGTCTCCCACCAAGGGAGGGAAGTACCTGGAAATATTTACTAAGGTTTCAGTTGCTCTGAGGATGAGTGTGTATTGGGGGAATAAAATATAGATGATTAGGAAGTTCTCAAGAAAATATAAACAATAAATGGTAGAAAGAAATGTAATAGAAATATAATGTTGATTTTGCCAATATACATGAATTGTTTCAACAGAAATAGTAAGAGACAATAATTCTTCTAATGGTTTTTAAAAGAAGATGCACTTAGCAGATACCTATGCATTAGCAGATACATAACTAAAACAAAAAAAAAGTTAAGGGTAAGAGGAAGAACAAAAACAGCAGATTACTACACAGACACAGTATAGGTAGAAGTCCAGAGCAACAACATTAATACAAATAAGAAGTACAATTTGTATTGATAAAAAGTACACAAAAATGCAACATTTTAAAAATGAGAAAAACAATGTAACACACAAGAGATAAGAAATGCTAACATTATGTGAAACTATGATAAAAATAGTGAATCTTAAGAAAATAATTTTATGAAACATAAAAATTATTGAAATTCATTAAAGAAGTAGGAAACTTGAAGTGAAAAATAACCATGGAAGAATGGAAAACATTATATACAATTTTTTTTTCTAAAATGATCTGGACTCATAATGTTTCCAGAAATAGTTATTTCCTATTGTGTCCGGAATTGGTGGGTTCTTGGTCTCACTGAATTCAAGAACGAAGCTGTGGACCCTCGCGGTGAGTGTTACAGTTCTTAAAGGCGGCGTGTCCAGAATTTGTTCCTTCTGATGTTCACATGTGTTCGGAGTTTCTTCTCTCTGGTGGGTTTGTGGTCTCGCTGGCTCAGGAGTGAAGCTGCAGACCTTCCCGGTAAGTGTTACAGCTCACAAAAGGAAGTGTGAACCCAAAGAGTGAACGGCAGCAAGATTTATTGCAAAGGGCGAAACAAAACACCTCCCACACTGTGGAAGGTTACCAGAGTGGGTTGCCACTGCTGGTTGGGGCAGACTGCCTTTATTCTCTTATCTGGCCCCACCCACATCCTGCTGATTGGTCCATTTTACAGAGAGCTGATTGGTCTGTTTTACAGAGAGCTGATTGGTCCATTTTGACACGGTGCTGATTGGTGCATTTACAATCCTGGAGCTAGACACAAAAGTTCTCCAAGTCCCCACTAGATTAGCTAGATACAGAGTGCTGATTGGTGTATTTACAAACCTTGAGCTAGATACAGAGTGCCGATTGGTGTATTCACAATCCCTTAGCTAGACACAAAGGTTCTCCAAGTCCCCACCAGATTAGCTAGATACAGAGTGCTGATTGGTGCATTTACAAACCATGGGCTAGACACAGGGTGCTGTTTGGTGCATATACAATCCTCCAGCTAGACATAAAAGTTCTCCAAGTCCCCACTAGACTCAGGAGCCCAGCTGGCTTCACCCAGTGGCTCCCCCATTGGGGTTGCAGGTGGAACTGCCTGCCAGTCCCCTGCTGTGTGCCTGCACTCTGGCGGTCAATGGGACCAGGCGCTGTGGAGCAGGGGATGGCACTCATGGGGAGGCTGGGGCCGTGCAGGAGCCCATGGTGGCGGGGGTTGGGGGTGAGGCTCAGGCATGGCAGGCTGCAGGTCCTGAACCCTGCCCTGCAGGGAGGCAGCTAAGGCCTGGAGAGAAATCGAGCACAGCGCCAGTGGGCTGGCACTGCTGGGGGACCCGGCACACCCTCTGCAACTGCTGGCCCGGGTGCTAAGCCCCTCACTGCCAGCAGCAGCAGGGCCGGCCGGCCACTCCAAGTGCAGGCCCACCAAGCCCACACCCACCCGGAACTCTAGCTGGCCGGCAAGCGCAGAGCGCAGCCCTGGTTCCCGCCTGTGCCTCTCCCTCTACATCTCCCTGCAGGCTGAGCGAGCTGGCTCTGGCCCCTGCCATCCCAGGAAGGGGCTCCTACAGTGCAGCGGCAGGCTGAAGGGCTCCTCAAGTGCGGCCAGAGTGGGCGCCGAGGCCGAGGAGGCGCCAAGAGCGAGCGAGGGCTGAGAGGGCTGTCAGCGCGCTGTCACCTTTCACTATATTAACCATTTTTAAGAATAGAACACGCTGAAATCTTTACAGTTGATTTCATAATGTTCACATTATCTTGATTAATAAAAATCTTGTTAGAACACTCATAAATAGACTAATGTGGCTCTGAGGAATTATTAACTGCATTTAAGTATATACAGTTATTTAAATATGTACAGTTAATAATTGTATTTAATTATATACAGTTATTAATTTCTCAGAATTAATTATTTTCTCTAGATCAGGGTATGTAGGGTTGCTTAAGTGGACTGCAAGTCGAACACTGCAATTCAAAGTATTTGTCCTTATGATCACGTTAGTGTTTCTATTTGGAAATGCTGCCTTTGTTTTGTTTTACTAGAAGGACGTAACATGTCCTTCTAGATCTTTAGTCATGTAAACCTTTGTTGAACTTGGATTTTTCCTGATTTGGCTCTGGGAATCCTCAAGGGAAATTGTATTAAGTATGTTAAGGCAAACTATTTCAATAGCACCTTTCAAAGTTGGTGAAAATTTGCTTAGCTCTGTTTTTAAGGATTCATGCTATTACATTGGACCCACTCAGATAACTTAGAATTATCTTAACTACATGTTAATACTTAATAGCCTTATTTACATCTGCAGAGTTCCTTTTGTCAGGTAGCATAACACATTCATAGGCTTGACACTGGTGAAACTAGATTATCAGGAATTGGTAAGGGAAACTTTTCTCTGGGATATCTAACTTGAGAATTTGAGTCATTTCGCTCCCAGGCTGCAACTAATACAGATGATGCCTCAAAGGTAGCTGGAGAATTGCTATGGATAATAATGTCTAACAGAATGCCAGAACCTCCTGCAATGGCCCTGGAGGACCCAGAATTCAGAGGTGGTTTACTTCATGAGGACAGTAAGTCAGGGAGCTGCTCAACCTATGACTTTTTCTGTGCTATGATGCTACCATAGTTTAAACCATGCAAAATATTCAGTAAGTTATGCAAAGATTTTCAAAATACTACATAATATCATCTAATGTGCCCAAACCAATAATGCTTATGTCAAGGCTAAGGACAGATGAGGGTAATCTGAGAAATCACTCTCTTTTTCTGACTGCGGAAGCCTACTTGTTATCTTTGATTTTTCCTACTAACATTGGTATGACATTAGCAAGGAGGTCTCCAACATCCTCATGAAGCTATTAGATACTGCAGTGACCCTCTCTCTGCATCAGCACCATCAATTTCCACAGAATTTTAAGCTACATGATATTCAGCTATTAAATTATTTAAGAAAAATACCTTTGGTTCCTATTCTCTGCTTATACCTATTGAACAAGAATTTCAATTTGATTATTACAAAAATTTCTGATTTTATGTTTTCTTTAACAATAAAATTCAGCCACAGAATTCTTCAGCTATAGAAGAGTTAATTCCCTTATTCTAACTCCCTGCACGCCTTCATCCAGAACTCTATATTCTCCTTTTATACTCCTCTATATTCCACCACATCTCCAAGGGCCTTTAAGGATCTGGTAGCTTTTTCAAAAAGATAGATTTTGGCTGGTCGCGGTGGCTCACACCTGTAATCCCAGCACTTTGGGAGCCTGAGGTGGGCAGATCACGAGGTCAAGAGATCAAGACCATCCTACCCAATCTGATGAAACCCTGTCTCTACTAAAAATACCAAAATTAGCCAGGTGTGGTGGCGCACGCCTGTAGTTCCAGCTACTCACGAGGCTGAGACAGGACAATCGCTTGAACCTGGGAGGCAGAGGTTGCAGTGAGCCGAGATTGTGCCACTGCACTCCAGGCTGGCGACAGTGAGACACCGTCTCAAAATAATAATAATAATAATAATAATAATAATAATAATAAATAGATTTTATTTTTCAGAGCAATTTTATGTATGTAGAAAAATTAAATGGAAAGTACAGAGAGTTTCCATATATCTTCTTACCACATCACATGCACAGCCTCCCCTACTATCAACGTTCTGAACCAGAGTAGTACATTTGTTCTAATCGGTAAAGCTATATTGGTATCATTATCAACCAAAGTCTATAGTTTACATTAGGGTTCACTCTTGGTGGTGTACATTCTATGGGTTTTGACATGTGTACAATAATATGTATCCACAATTATATTATGGTACAGAGTAGTTTCACTTCTCTAAAAATCCCTGTGTTCCATCTATTTATCCTGCCCCACCCAGCAACCCCTGACAACCACTGATTCTTTTAAAATTGTCTTCTTTCACTTAGTAGTATGCATTCAAGGTTTCCATTGTATTGCCACAGTTATTTTTTTAATCCATTATCCTACTAAAGGACACCTTGTTTACAACTTGTGATAATTATAATGGCTATAAACAACTATGTGCAGGTTTTTGTATGAACATAAACTTTCAACTTATTTAAGTAAATACCAAAGAGAGTGATTGCTGGATCATACATAAGAGTATGTAGGCCAGGCACCGTGGCTCACACCTGTAATCCCAGCACTTTGAGAGGCCAAGGCGGGTGGATCACAAGGTCAGGAGTTCGAGACCAGCCTGACCAACATGGTGAAACCCTGTCTCTACTAAAAATACAAAAATTAGCTGGGCATGGTGGTGAGTGCCTGTAATCCCAGCTACTTGGGAGGCTGAGGCAGGAGAATCGCTTGAACCTGGGAGGTGGAGGTTGCAGTGAGCCGAGACTGCGCCATTGCACTCCAGCCTGGGCAATGGAGTGATACTCCATCTTAAAAAAAAAAAAAAAAAAAAAAAAAAAAAAAAACAGTATGTTTAGTTTTGTAAGAAACTGCCAAACTTTCTTCCAAAGTGGCTATGCTGTTACACATCCCCTGGATAGCTTTTTTTTAAGCACTTGGGAAATCTATAGCCCAATACAGGAGTGCCACCAGCATAGTCTCTGGGTTACCAAGATCAGGTGCAAATAGCATGTCAATAGTGTGTAACCTTAGGGAAGACTGCTGTGTAGAGTATATTCTTTGAGGGTTCCTCTGGCCTTTGCCAGGGTCTAGAGGGCTGCTGAATCAGTCCCTCCTAAGTGCTGGCAACTATTAATATTTCTCTTGTAACTTGGAGCTTCAGTTTCCACTCTATCCACATCTATTCATTCTTTCACAGTTCTCGCCTATGCCCAGTTCACTAAGAGCTCACTCTGAGTTATATCTACCTATCCCAGAAACATTAACCAGAGGCAGAAAATCTAAGTGTGAGTTAGGTTTTCAGCTAACTACTGTTTCTGCCTACTTGGAAGCAGAAGGGAGAAGTCACTGCAGTTTAACTCACTTCCTAGCTCAGAAATGTAGCAGACACATTTGGGTCTTTTAATGAATAAACCTAAGATAGTATCTTTAACTTTTCCATCCTTATTTTTTCCAATAATATTGTTACTTTATTATGCCTGATTTTACCATTTGTTGGTCTAAGAATTAGCCTTTAAATGCCCACATTCTTTTGAAACTATTCTCTAAGTGGGTTTGGATCCAGATTCCCTTCCCTACCAGTTGCAATCTTCAGATTAAAAATGTGTAAAATGGCTTTTGATTTGGCTTCTCTCTAAAACTTGACCTCAGAAATTTTAACATTAGCTCAAAATACTAAGTTAATACTAGCTCAAAATACTAATACTACATTAGTTCACATATAAGTGGTTTTTCAGTTACCGAGTCTTTCTCTAAGTTTGGATGTTTCAGGCACCTCCTTATACGGAGAGTGTTGATACTCTCACTCACTGTTTTCCAGTCCTTTGTTAGCTCACGAGCCCCAGATCACTTCCATTGGCATATTTTTTGGATTGACATTTAGTATTTTTCCGCTTTATTTTATTTAGTGACTTCTGGTGTAGGAGGAGTCTCCTGAGTTTAGAAAATATCAAAACAGTTTAAAAAGTTAGTTTACCAATTAAATCCTGATTACAAATGGAAATAAAAGAATAATGTGTTATACAGATAAGCAAAATCTATGAGCAAAATATCATTTTTAAAATCAATTTTAAAATACCTATTTCTATTAGCTTTTAAAAATAGATATCATGTGTTATTTTTAGTTTTATCTCTGTTGTCTCCCATTAGACAAATTCAACAAGGAAGGGCCTCAGTCAGAGGAATATAATCATGGATATCGATCATGGTCATTTGGAAGTACTCAGATTTGTGAAATCCATAAGAGAAACAGGAAGAAAGAACACTGGTAAATCAACTAAAACCAAAAAAGGGAATGTGAAGTGTTGCAAGGCTGAGGTTTGCTTTTGGCCTTGTTTCCAAATATACCTATGGATTTGGAGTATGCTCATGTTAGGGTTTTTTGGGGAAAAGTTCATCAGTTAGAATTCCATGTATGAGTACCACAATTTTTTTTTTTTTTGAGATGGAGTCTGGCTCTTGTTGCCCAGGCTGGAGTGCAGTGGCACAGTCTTGGCTCACTGCAACCTGTGCTTCCTGGAGTCAAGTGATTCTCCTGCCTCAACCTCCCAAGTAGCTGGGATTATAGGCGCCCATCACCACGCCTAGCTAATTTTTGTATTTTTAGTAGAGACGGGGTTTCACCATGTTGGCCAGGCTGGTCTCGTACTCCTAACATCAGGTGATCCACCCGCCTCAGCCTCCCAAAGTGCTGGGATTACAGGTGTGAGCCACCATGTCTGGCCGAGTACCACATTTTCTTTATCCATTTATCTGTTGATGGACCCTTAGATTGCTTCCAAATTTTGGCTGTCGTGAACCATGCTACAACAAACATGGGAGTGCAGATATCTCTTTGATATACTCATTTCCTTTTTTTTTTTTTTGGAAGGAGGGCATATACCTAGCAGTGGGATTGCTGGATTATATGGTACCTCTATTTTTAGTTTTTTGAGGAACCTTCAAACTGATCTCCATAGTGGTTGTACTAATTTACATTCCCACAGTGTACAAGGGTTCCCTTTTCTCCACATCCTTGCCAGCATTTGTTATTGCCTGTCTTTTGGATATAAGCCATTTTAACTGGGATGAGATGATATCTCATTGTAGTTTTGATTTGCATTTCTCTGATGACCAATGACATTGAGCACCTTTTCGTATGCCTGCTTGCCACTTGTATGTCTTCTTTGAGAAATGTCTATTCAGATCTTTTGTTCATTTTTAAATCAGATTATTAGATTTTTTTCCTGTAGAGTGGTTTGAACTCCTTATGTATTCTAGTTATTAATCCCTTATCAGATGGGCAGTTTGCAGATATTTTCTTCCATTCTGTGGGTCGTCTTTTCTCTTTTTTGATTGTTTCCTTTGCTGTGCAGAAGGTTTTCAACTTGATGTGATCCCATTTGTCCATTTTTTGCTTTGGTTGCCTGTGCTTGTGGGGTATTATCGCTCAAGAATTTTTTTGTCACCGGGTGCGGTGGCTCATGCTTGTAATCCTAGAACTTTGAGAGGCTGAGGCAGGTGGATCACTTGAGGTAAGGATTTCGAGTCCACCCTTACCAAAATGGTGAAACCCCATCTCTACTAAGAACACAAAAATTAGCCAGGTATGGTGGCGTGCACCTGTAGTCCCAGCTATTGGGGAGGCTGAGACAGGAGAATTGCTTTAACCCAGGAGGCGGAGGTTGCAGTGAGCTGAGATCATGCGATTGCACTCCAGCCTGGGCGACAGAGAAAGACTCTGTTCCCCTGCCCCCCACCAAAAAAAAGGAAAAAAAACTTTTTGTCCAGACCAATGTACTGGAGAGTTTCCACAAAGTTTTCTTGTAGTAGTTTCATAGCTTAGAGTCTCAAATTTAAGTCTTTAATCTATTCTGCTTTGATTTTTGTATATGATGAGAGATGGGGTATAGTTTCATTCTTCTGCATATGGATATCCATCCTAGCATCATTTATTGAAGAGACTGTCTTTTCCCCAGTGTTTGTTCTTGGTACCTTTGTCAAAAATGAGTTTACTTTAGGTGTGTGGATTTGTTTCTGGATTCTCTATTCTGTTCCATTGTTCTATGTGTCTGTTTCTATGCCAGTACTATGCTGTTTTGGTTACAATAGCTCTGTAGTATAATTTCAAGTCAAGTAATGTGATTTCTCCAGTTTTGTTCTTATTGCTTAGGGTAGCTTTGACTATTCCAGGTCTTTTGGGATTCCATATAAATTTTAGTATTGTTTTTTCTATTTTTGTGAAGAATATCATTGGTCTTCTGATAGGGATTGCATTGAATCTACAGATTGCTTTGGATAGTATGGACATTTTAACAATATTGATCCTTCCAATCTATGAACATGGAATATCTTTCCATATTTGGTGACTTCTTCAATTTCTTTTATTAGTGTTTTACAGATTTCATCATAGAGAACTTTCACTTCTTCAGTTGAGTTAATTCCTAGGTATTTAATTTTATTTGTGGCTACTGTAAATGGAATTATGTTTTTAATTTCTTTTTCAGATTGTTTGCTGTTGGCATATAGAAATGCTACTAATGTTTTTGTGTTGATTTTTGTATCTTGCAACTTAACTGAATTTGTTTATCAGTTCTAATGGTTTTTTTGGTGGAGTCTTTAGGTTTTTCCAACTGTAAGATTATATCATCTGCAAACAAGGATAATTCGACTTCTTCCTTTCTAATTTGAATGCCCTTTATTTCCTTCTCTTATCTCATTGCTCCAGCCAGGACTTCCAGTAATATTTCGAATAACAGTGGTGAAAATTGGCATCCTTGTCATGTTCCTGATCTTAGAAAAGAGACTTTCAGTTTTTCCCCATTCAGTATGATACTAGCTATGGGACTGTCATATATGGATTTTATTATGTTGAGGTATGTTCTTTCTATACCCAGATTTTAGATGATTTTTATTATGAAGGGATGTTGAATTTTATCAAATGCTTTTTCAGCATCAATTGAAATGATCATATGGCTTTTATCCTTCATTCTGTTGATATAATGGATCACATTAATTGATTGCATATGTTAACCCATGATTGCATCCTAGAAATAAATCCCATTTGATTATGATGAATGATCTTTTTAATGTATTGTTTAATTTGGTTTGCTAGTATTTTTGCAGGATATTTGCATCGATATTCATCAGAGATATTGGCCTGTAGTTTCCTTTTTTTGGCTAGTCTTTGTCTGGTTTTGGTATGAAGGTAATTCTGCCCTTGTAGAATGAATTTGGAAGTATTTCCTTCTCCTCTGTTGTTTGTAATATTTTGAGTAGTATTGGTATTAGTTTTTCTTTAAGTGTTTGGTAGAATTCAGTAGTGAAGCCATCGGGTCCCAGGCTTTTATTTACTGGGAGATATTTTATTATAGCTTCAATCTCATTACTTGTTATTTGTCTATTAAGGTTTTAGATTTCTTCATGCTTCAATCTTGGTAGGTGGTATGTGTCTAGGAATTTGTTCATTTCTTCTAGGTTTTCCAACTTATTGACATATGGTTGCTTATAGTAGCTGCTAATGATCCTTTGAATTTCTGTGATATCAGTTGTAATGTCTCCTTTTTCATCTTTGACTTTATTTATTTGAATTGGCTGTCTTTTTTTCTTAGTCCAGCTAATGGTTTATCAATTTCGTTTATCTTTTCAAAAAACTATTTGTTTCGTTGATTTTTTTGTATTTTTTTCGTTTAAATTTCATTTTTTTCTGCTCTGATCTTTATTATTTATTTCCATCTACTAATTTTGGGTTTGGTTTGCTCTTGCTTTCCTAGTTCTTTAAGATGCATCATTGGTTGTTTATATGAAGTTGTTTTTTTTGATGTAGACACTTATAGCTATAAACTTCTCTCTTAGTACTGCTTTTGCTATATTTTATAGGTTTTAGTGTGTTGTGTTTTCATTATCATTTGTTTCAATAATTTTTTTAAATTTCCTTTTTAATTTTTAATTTCTTTAATGACTCACTGGTCATTCAGGAGTGCATTATTTACTTTACATGTATTTGTATAGTATGTATTTGTATAGTTTCCCAAATTTCTCTTGTTATTGCTTTTTAGTTCTATTCTATGGTGGTCAGACAAGACACTGGATACTATTTCAATTTAAAAAAATGTTTTATTTTAAGCTGATAACAATTTAACACTGTTTTCATAAACAAACAAACTAGCCAATACAAAACTAACAAAGACTTTATGCCTTAATTTAGTTCCCCTGCTTTTTAACTTTTTATTGTTTCTATTTATATCTTATTGTACTGTCTTTGTCTTGAATAGTTATTGCAGTTATTGTTTTTGATTGGTTCATCCTTTAGTCTTTCTACTTAAGATAAGAGTAGTTTACACACCACATTTACTGTGTTATAATATTCTGTGTTTTTCTATGTATTTCCTATTATCAGTGAGTTTTGTACCTTCTTGTCTCTAATTTTATTAACATCCTTTTCTTTCTGATTGAAGTACTCCCTGTAGCAATTCTTATAGGACAGGTCTGGTGTTGATGAAATCTCTCAGCTTTTGATTGTCTGAGAAAGTCTTCATTTCTCCTTCATGTTTGAAATACATATTCGCTGGATATACTCTTCTGGGGTAAATATTTTTTCCTTCAGCACTTTAAATATGTCATGCTACTCTTTCCTGACTGGTAAGGTTTCCAATGAAAAGTCTGCTGCCAGATATATTGGAGCTCCAATGTATGTCATTTGTTTCTTTTCTCTTGTTGCTTTTAGGATCCTTTCTTTATCTTTGACCTTTGGGAATTTGATTATCAAATGCCTTGAGGTAGTCTTCTTTGGATTAAATTGGCTTGGTGTTCTGTCACCTTCTTGTCCTTGGATATGGATATCTTTCTCTAGGTTTGTAAAGTTCTCCATTACTATCCCTTGAATGAAACTCTTCTACCTCTATCTCTTTCTCTATTTCCTCTTTAAGGCCAAAAACTCTTAATTTGCTCTTTTTAGGCCATTTTCTAAATCTTGTAGGTGTGCTTCTTTTTTTTTTAATTCTTTCTTCTTTTGTTTCATCTGATTGAATTTTCAAATACCCTATCTTCAGGCTCACTAATTTTTTCTCCTGTCTAGTTACTTCTGCTATTAAAAAACTCTGATGCATTCTTCAGTATGCCAGTTGCATTTTTCAACTCCAGAATTTCTGCTTAGTTCTTTCTAATTATTTCAATCTCTTTGTTAAATTTACCTGATTGCATTCTGTATTCCTTCGCTGTCTTGTCTTGAATTTCTCTGAGTTTCTTCAACGTGGCTATTTTGAATTATCTGTTTTAAAGTTCACATATCCTTCTTTGTCCAGGATTGGTCCCTGGTGCCTTATTTTGTTCATTTGATGAGGTCACATTTTTCCTGGATGTTGTTAATGCTTGTAGATGTTCTTCAGTGTCTGAGCTTTGAAGAGTTAGGTATTTATTATAGTTTTCTCAATCTGGGCTTATTTGTACCCATCCTTCTTGGGAAGGCTTTCCAGATATTTAACAGGACTTGAGTGTTGTGATCAAAGCTCTATCTGCTTTAAGGGGGCACCCAAGGCCCAGTAACACTGTGGTTCTTGCAGATTCATAGAGTACTGCCTTGATGGTCTTGGAAAAGAGCTGAAAGAATTCTCTGGATTACCAGGCAGAGACTCTTGTTCTCTTTCCTTACTTTCTCCAAAGTGAATGAAGTCTCTCTCTGTATTCTAAGACACCTGTAACTGGGGATGGTGTAACACAAGCATCTGTATGACCAACACTACTAGAACTGTGCTGGGTCAGACCCAAAGCCAGCACAGCTCTGAGTCTCACCCAAGGCCTGCTGTAACCACTCCCTGGCTATGACCTATGTTCATTCAAGGCCCTGGGACTCTACTATCAGCAAGTGGCAAAGCCAGCCAGGCCTGTATCCTTCCCTTCAGGGTGAGTTCCCCCACCCCTGGGCATGTCCAGGGTGCCTTCTGGGAGCCAGGGACTAGAGTCAAAAACTGTAGAAGTCTACCTGACTTTCTATTGTACTGTGCCTGAGCTGGCACTCAAACCAAGAGATGCAGTCCTTCCCTTTTCCAAAGGCAGAGGAGACTCACCCCATGGCCATCACTATCACAGGCCCATGGGAGTACTGCCAGAGTACTATTGATGTTCCCCTAAGGCCCAAGGGCTCTTTCGTCAGCATGTGGTGAATTCTGCCTGGCCTGAGATTCACCCTTTAGGGTGAATAGGCTCCCTTCTGGCCCAGGGAAGGTCCAGAAATGCCATCCAAGGGTCAAGTCCTAGTTGGAGACCCCAAGGGCCCACTTGGTACTCTATGCCCCTGTGGCCAACCTAGTACCGAAAGTGCAGGACAAAGTCCCCTTTGCTTTTCTCTCTGCTGTTCTTAAAGGAAAGGAGCCTTGTAGCCATCACAGCTGGGAATATGCTGAGTCTCATCTGAGCCCAGCCCATCTTAGAGTCTTACACAAACCCTTCGACACATTACCTAGGTATTGCTGCTGGTTCTTCAGGGCCCAAGGGCTCTTTCGTTAGGGGGTGATGAATCCTGCCAGAACTGGGTCCTTCCCTTTAAGGAAACAGGGTCCCTTCTGGCCCAGGGTGTGTTTAGAAATATCATCCAGGAGCTAGGACCTGGAAAGGGGGCCTCATGACTCTGACCCGTGCCCTATCCTGCTGTGGCTGAGCTTGTATCCAAGATGCAAGACAAAGTCCTCCCCACTATTCTGTCCTCTCTCCTCAAATGGAGGGAATGATTCTCTTTTGGGGCTATGAGTTGTGCAGCCTGGGCTTAGGGGAGAGGTGATGCAAGCACTCTCTCAGCTGGTCTCAGTAGGTTACATGTCCTCTCCAATCCACCCTCTCTGGGCCCAGTTCAGCACTGGGACACACCTAAGTGTTTCAATCCTTGTTGCCTAGCCTGCCTGTCAAGTTTATTTGGAACCGCAGTGCACTTTAGCCCATGGTGGTGAGGCTCGCAGGAACACAAGGCTGGACCACTGGGATAGATTATTCTCCTCTGGTTATGGCTGGTTTACATACTCGCTCCATGGGTGGGTGTCAGCTGAGTTTAGTCTATGTTTGTTTTCTGTTATAATAGGGCAGCACTGAGTTTAGTGCCTCAAAAATACTGTCATCTCTCTCTGCCTAGCACGCCAAAATATTCTTTGCACCACACCGCTGCTTCCAGGGTACGGGGGAGGCATGGTGCCAGTGATTCAGGACTGTTTCTCCTACCTTTTCAGTGCCTCTTTCAGTGATATAAAGTTAAAACCAGATACTGTGAGTTCTCACCTTATTTTTGGTTCTTATGAAGGTGATCATTTTGTGTAGATAGTTGTTAAATTGGTGTCCTTTGGGAAGGGGGACAATCAGTGGAGGCTTCTATTCTGTTATCCTGTTCCACTCCTCCCCAAATGAATGTTAATAATACACTAAATGCTCAGACTTCACCACTGTACATATATCCATGTAACAAAACTGCACTTTGTACCCCTTAAATTTATACAAATAAAAAATATAATAGTGAATGATTATTTGAGAACATTTATTGGCATTGCCGGTCATGATTGATTAGATTGTGGAATCAATTTAGTCGACGGGGTAAATGTTTTTTTAAAAGTAGAATAGAATTGAGTAGCATAGAGTACAATAAAGTAGAAAATATTAGATTTCATTACATTTTGTAATGGTAAGTATTGTTTTATGAAACTTCTGTTTCAATTTTTGTATGTATTTGGTTGTATATGTAGGGAGCTGTGATGTAAAACATATTTCCTACTGTGGATTTTGGTCAAGGTAGAGAAACTCTGCTAGAGGGTGTTTTTCATAAAGCCCTATCTTCATGGAAAACTTTCATGGTGCTCTATGACTACACTCTAGTTCAGGCAGAAGCATAAGACAAATTCTTTGAGGACATTACGTGCGGGGAGATCAGTCTGTATTTGAAACAGCCACAGACTGAAGCACCAGTCATGTATTCTGTTATTTCTTTTAGGAACATGATAGTGAATGTTCAGCTTGATCAGAAAACTATAGTTTCTGAATATTTGATGTCATGACTTTGAGTCATCTCTCACATTTCTAAAAATGATCAAGTGAATCCAGAATAGTGGTTCTCAAAAGGGGACAATTTTATACCTTAGGGGACCTTTGCCAATGTCTGGAGATATTTTTTATTATAATAATTTGAGAAAAGGGGTATGCTGCAGGCATCTAGTGGGATGCTGCTAAGTATTCTACATTGAACAGGATAGCCCCTTACAATAAAGCATTATCCAGATCAAAATATTAATAGCACCAAGTTTGTGAACTCAGCTTCAGAGTGATCCAAACTAGTTATTTAAAAGAAATGTGATTTTAATGACAATTGAAAGATTCATGATATTGGCCTAAAACAAACTCAGTGATATTGTTTGTAGAATGCTCTGATCACCAACTTTATTAGATTAAAAATGACATATCAATATCTGCTTACATGTGACCCAAAATGAAATGCTGCACCAAATAGTTTAAAAATACAAAGTTTATAATTCTAAGATCATTTCCTGAATCTGAACATCCAAAGTCAGCATTAAGTTTTACCACCATAATATAGAATAATTTATATGCCTATGAATATTTATATATGAAGAAGAAACTTTGTCTTGAAGTGAATTCAGAGAATTGGCAGCCAGCTGCCTAAATGAATCTCATCATTTAAAATTCTTATCTTAAGAGTTTTCTACCTTAATACAGGTTCAATAGCTCTCACTTAAAATTTTATAGATCTGATGATTCAATAAAAATAGGCAATAATAAAGATACTTTGTAAGAAAAAGGGAAGGTGAAACTGGTACCTGTGTTCTAGGCCCATTGTTGATTCAGACTACCTATTGCTTCATTGAGTCATTTATGTTTTCTGGCTTCAGTTCTCTTAAACATAACATAAGTATATTGGCCTATGTGACATGCAATCTCTTCTCAGCTTTAAAATTCTATGAGTCTAAATTATGAATCAAGTGTTTTATGAGTGACTGCATATCTCTTTTAGATATTTTAGGATTATTTTCATGCCTTCTCAATAGCATGTGAGGGAAATTATTATAAAGCAAGTTCATCGTTCCAATGATTTGTCTTATATATGGGCTAAATGAGTAAATGACTCCCCAGCCTGCAGACCATAATATTTCACAGGCATTGCCAAGCAGAATAATTGCTTCCATAAAGCCTTAATTTAATTGTATTACAAAATACATGAGCCTTACTCTCCTAATGACTTCAGGAGACACGTTGCTGATGGAGTATGTTTTCTCTTGTGGACCACATATAACAAAGTGGTCCAAAAGAGAAAACATACTATATGTTATATGTTATAGCCACATGTGTTATATGCAGTAGGTGCTCAAATTTTATATTTATTTTCAAATTTTTCTAAAACTAGGGTTTTATGATTGCAATAGTTGGGACATTGCCATAAGCCTTATAAGCTATTTGGCTGTAGCAATGCGAGGGCATAAAATTTTTCTTGCTACAGAGGAAGATAATGTTCTTTGATTTTTCAAGGTATTAGTAAATGCTTATTTTTTTCAGGCGTTTAACCCTACAATAATAATGCACAAAATTTCTCCCTTGTGGTCAAAATATGTAAGTGCATCTGTGAAACGTCAAATTTCTTATGCCGGTGTTTTGGGACTAATGAAATTACCATCACCTTCTCCCAAATTTTTAACAAATACATAGTTTTGATTAACGAATCACTCTATCTATCTATATATAATTCATTAATCGGGATTTTTCTGATTATATCTGTAGGATAAGAATATCTATGTGACTGTGTGTATGTGTGTGTGTGTGTGTGTGTGTGTGTGTAGAAAAGTCACCAAAAAATTAGAGGTTTTATAACTAAAAAAAGTTAGAAGATCTCTGGCTTGTTTTACTATCAGACTTTGTTTCCTACATATGACTTTCTTTTATTGGTGTCTCTCAAATGGGTGTAGAAGTAGAAAATTCATTTCCTATGGTGGAAAGGTACTTTGAAAAATCTGATTGAATAAGGAAAAAGAAAAAAAAAGTATTTGTGAGCTCGAGAGAAATGTAGGGAATTATACAAGGGTTTCTTGAACACTTTGTGAGTTCAAAAAGTTTCTCAGTTAAAAGGAGACCCTTGACAACGACAATCTAAAAATCCCATGGACTATCTTCAAAAATATGTATTGAGTCTCACTGGTACTTCAACATTCGTGATTTAAAGAGCTAAGTATCTCTACCATATTTTTCAAGCCAGATCCATTACTTTACAAATAAAAGTCCCTTATAAATTGGCTAAGGATTATTGGTTGATTAAAGTGATTCTAAATAACTTACGTTGTGTGTTTCGTGTTACTAGATCCAGTAATTTAATATCACTTTGTTGTACTACACCCACTAAATAGTTGAATTCTCATGCATATATGACCTGCATACAGCTTTCTTTGTTTAACTTTTATCGTGAATTAGATGCCTGTTTTTGAAGCAATCCAGTTTCGGTAATAAGTCACTTGTGTGTAGACTCCAGGCTTGTCCTTTTGACCACAGTTATCTCCCCAGCTTACAATTCCAATGAGATACCAGGTATCTTTCAGATCCCTTGTGACTAAAGGTCCCCCAGAATCACCCTAAAAATAAAAACATAAGAAAAAAGAAAGAAAATTAGCTAAACATAAAGCTCATTATTTAAGATATTTTGATGAATCACATATTTTGTTACTAGACAGTACATGTATAGACTATCAACACAGAATAATTAATTGAGACATGGATTTTAATATTACAAAGAGCCTTAAGGTTCAACTTTCACATTTAAAAAATAAAATTTATTTTGTTAGAGTAAACAGCAACTTAGTTAAAAAAGGCAAAAACGAAAAAACATGAAGAGGCTTGAAAAGCAATTATGTCCCATGTTACCTCACGCAAGCTGTTCTCCAAGAGGTAGCCACTTCATGCTTGTTTAATGATTTCTTATAGTATCTAACTCCTTATCACTAGATAATATGCTCAAATTACAGCTTCTAGGTTTAGACAGTAAATATTTATTTTCTCTTACATAGTTAAGGATTTAGTTGTTTTACAACTTCTTTGCAACTTTTCCACACCACATCTTTACATTATAGCATCTCTATTTTTGGTTAAATTAACAGCCTACATTTAGTACCAGTTTGTAAATTTTATTAATTGAAGAGTCAAGTAACATATTTGGATTACAGAAATCTTTTTTTGCTTTCCTAGAATTAATAACACAACTCTTTTTTTCATGTGGATAGTTTTCTATGTACCTGGTAAATGCTGAATGCTCCAAAAGATCTACCAACACCTCACAATAATGTTTACTAATGTTCAAGGACATCAGATAGCTTGTTAGTTCTTTTGCTTCCTCTGAAGCTGTTCCACCATATCAACACACACACACACACACACATACACACATACACACACACACACAATCTTTTCTTACTTCTGCTCAAATTTGAGCTGGTTACTTTAAGCCTGGTGCAGAACTATGGTGTTGGGATTATCTGATACCACTCTTTAGTGTTGGACTAACAGTTTCAGGTCTTACGTCTTCCACTTTCTTGATTTATTCCCTCATTTTGCTGAGGTACCCTCTCAAGTAGTTTCCTAAGAAATAGGGTATCAGAAGTACATTTTTTTCAGTCATTGCTTGTCTAAAATTCTTAATTCCACCCTCACAGTTGATATTTAGTTAGCATGGGCAGGAATCTAGGTTGAAATAATCTTCCCTTTGAAACTTGAATGTGTTTTCCACAGTCCTCTACCTTCTAGAGTTACTGTTGAGGAGTTCTATGTAGTTCTGATGCTTCTTCCTTCAAAGTTTTAAGATTGTTCTCCCTATCCCTGGCTTCTGACCCTTTATGATGGTATGTCTTGGAAAGAAGTACTTCATTTATCGTGCCCAGCACTACTTGGACCTTTTCTTCAATAGGATGCACGTAAGCTTCAGAACTAGGAGCATTCTTTATTTTTTTTAATATTGTACACTCATGTTTTATGTTTTCAGAGCTCCTATTCATTTGATGTTGGATCTCCTGAGCTTATCCTCTAATTTTCTTAATTTTTCTGATTATTTTTCTCCTCTGTGTCTTTTTTGTTGTTGTTGTTCTTTCTGAGAGATTTCCTTGATTTTATCTTCCAATCCTTCCACTGGATTTTAAAAATTATGATTATATTATTGCTACATTTCCAGAGGTGATTCTTACTGTTTGGTTCTAGGGTATGGTGCTAGAAACCATATTGGAAGCTCTGTGCTTTTGTGCTGGGTGGTGCTATGGTTTGAATGTGTGCCCAAGAGTTCATAGGTTGGGGAAACTTAATCCCCAATACAACAGTGTTGAGAGATGGGACCTAAGAAGAAGTGATTAGGTCATGAGGGCTCTGGAGAGAAAGACTTATGGAGAAAGACTAGGTGTTGGTGGTGCTTGCACTTCTGTTGTATCAGACTAGGCCCCTCACCGTGTGCCCCAATTACAATCACTGTATTCCTGTCTTGGATCCTTGTACCTGAACCGCTGCCCTGATAACTTACTGTATTTTTCTATGACTAAAGCCTTGTTTTATCACTTACTTTGCATAGTTAGGCAGCAAGTTTACCTCTGCTCCCCAATCCAGTGAAGCATCTCTATGACCACCAATCCCTCCTAAGGCTTTTCAGTTATGTCATGGTTCACCTGAATTCCCCGGTCCTGTCTGCTCCAAGACTCCTGCACCTTCCACCTGTTCCCCGTGGTATGGACCTTTTGTTGGAATCCCTAAATTCTGCCTGCCTCCCTCCACATTATTAGCAACCGAAGCTGGCTGTGGACCAGATCCTGCTTTTGCCCAGCCTCTATGTCTCATAGGTCCCTGCTCCTTTTCTGATAGAGGTCGCACATGTGGTACAGTTTGTGGGACTCTGGACAGGACTTTCTGCCACCTGATATCAATACCATTCCATCATTTCCACATAGAGTGGCCTCCTTAGAGTTCTAAAGAATCTCATGTTAAAAAGCAAGTGTCTCCAGGAAGAAATGTACCTTCGTTGGAAAACATACATGTTAGAAGGCAGATGAGGGCACTGGGGAGGGCCCATGGAATCACAACATGGCCTAATCCACCTTCTCATGGTTATCTACTTGTTTCTCCTCTCATCCTCCTCATGCTGAGACCCAACCAATTACTTGGAGTTCCCTCAGATATGAATTGTAATTTCACACCTTCATAATTTTGGCTATGCTTTTTGTCTTTTCTATAACATTATTTTCTTATTCTGAAATTGGATGTTATTTATTCTTCAGGCCTTATTTATGTCTCATCTCTCTGATACTTGTTCCAAAAATGTTTCCTTCAAGAAAAATATTTGCTTTTCATTATATTATTCATAACATCACTTTATACTTCTCTGTTTATGATTATTTTCTTTCTTGAGTGTGAGCCCCTTGAGAAAATAAACTGCTTTATTAATCTTTGGATTTCTGGTTAAGAAATTCTAATTTTGTTTGTTTGATAGCATCAGAGAAACTCTTACTTCATTTATCTTAATAAAACATTTAAAAGTATTTTGTGCTGTGAAATTTGCATTTGTAACTTTTTTGAGCTGACATGATATCTATGTTTTGTCCTTATGTAAAGAACATATAATATATCCTGAGACAGATAAAAATTTTTGAGTTAGTAATATAAAAAAATCCCTCCAACTTACCCTGCAGGCATCATAAATTCCTTCCCTATATCCGGCACAGAACATTCCAGGTTTTATATCATTGCCATACACCTGTGGTTGCTTGCAGACATCATCACTTATGATTTTCACTCTGGCTTCTCGGAGATCATTTTGGGATTCCCCTTAAGGAAAAATAGAGTTATTCTAGTATTTACAATCAGCATCTTTGGCTAGAGTGAATGAGCAGACTTTCCTAATATTTTTTTCATAGTAAAATTGTCAATACAGAATGAAGTTAATATAAGCAGTTTCTAGAAAAAAGAATTTCTGGTTAAATCTGGCACATCTAATGATAATTATTGTCCAATCACATTTTTATAAAAACTTCTCAAAGCGAGAAAGCCATTTGGATTATTTTTTCTGGAAAATCTAACCTTAAAAATAATCAGCTTATATATTTCAGGAAGGCCTTTTATCTTTTGTAAAGCTTTTATCTGTGGGTTCCAGAGTGTTCCCAGAAACTTTGCATGCCTAGATGGTTTTCTCCATTGGCTTGATAAAATGCCTATAATACTATGTACATTTATTTTATTATTTAAAGTTTATGATGAGCTTTCACATATATAAGATATATGTGAAATATACATATATTATATATCATACATATATATATAAATGCATTAAATGGCAATGATTTCACTTCTAATGTATTACAAGTTGGTGGCTGCAGACTGTAAGCTAGGTTCTGAGTTTTAGAAACCATTATTATGGCAGGCTACGTAGAAAACCAAGAATAGCACAAGCATTCAGGGATTCTTTATACTAAACCATATATTGATTGGGAAACCATGACCCCATGGTTGGCAGAATTCTAGGATGGTCCCCAAGATTCCTATGTGATTCCCCTCCTCCCAAATATGGGCAGGATCTGTGAATATGAGGGATGCCATTCTCATGATTAGATTATGTTATATGGCCAAGATGAGGGAATTTTACAGATGTGATTAAGACCTCTAATGAGTTTGACTTTGAATTCATCAAAAGGAGATTATCAAAGGTGGGCCTGACCTAATCAGCTGAGCCATTTCAAAAAGGGCGAACCTTGCTGGAGTTGAGACACTTTCCTAAAGAGTTAAAGCAGCAAGCTGGCATGCATTCTACAGCTGCGAGTAAAGGAATTCTGCCAGCAAACCTTGAGGAAACCTTCAAAGGAGCCACAGATGTGGCCACAACCCCAGCCGACATCTTGATTACAGTTTGGTGAGACCCTAAGAGGACCCAACTAAGCTGTGTCTGAAAGTCTGACTCATGAAAACAGTGAGATAAAAATAAATGAGTGCTGTTTTAACTGTTTGTGGTTATTTGTTACACATTTATAAAAAACTAATACAAGAATACGATGTATCATCAGCTATGGTCACCATGATGGATGAGAGATCTCTTGAACTTTTTCTTCCTAACTGCAAATATGAATTTGTTGACCAGCATCTCCCCAACTCCTTCCCCTGTAAAGACCCCCAGCTTCTGGTTGCCTACTGTTGATATATCGTATTCTTGAGAAACGCTACAAGAGTAGATATTAAGTGTTCTTGCCACAAAAATGATAATTATGTAAAATAAGACGTTTCTTAATTAACTAGATTTAACACTCACAGTGTACATATACTATACTTCAACACATTATGTTGTACATGGTAAGTACATGCAATTTTATACATCAATTTTAAGAAAAACTAAGTACATTTGAAAAAACCCTAATACACCAGTTTCTTTAGAAGACGATTTCCAAGATTTATTTCTGAAGAAATGTTTGTAAACACATATTTAAAAGTGCTCAGAAGATTTAAGTGTGTAACTCAGAAATATGCTAAGAGATTTTTCAAATTATTCTGTTATTTGAATACAATTGGTTTATATATATTATATACACACACACACACACACACACACACACACACACACACACACATTTATATTGCCTACTATATCATCAATTAAAAACATTCATGGCCTGGCGCGCGGTGGCTCACGCCTGTAATCCCAGCGCTTTGGGAGGCCGAGGCAGGTGGGTCACGAGGTCAGGAGATCAAAACCATCCTGGCTAACACGGTGAAACCCCTTCTTTACTAAAACTACAAAACAATTAGCCGGGCATGCTGGCGGGCGCCTGCAGTCCCAGCTACTCGGGAGGCTGAGGCAGGAGAATGGCGTGAACCCGGGAGGCGGAGCTTGCAGTGAGCCGAGATCACGCCACTGCACTCCAGCCTGGGAGACAGAGCGAGACTCTGTTTCAAAATAAAAATAAAAATACAAATAAAAAAATAATAATGGTGAGAAGAGTAAAGTGAAACTGACAATCTACGTATTGTAAGTAGGTGACAGTGCAAATCCACAACTTCTTCAGCAAACTAAACTGGTTGGTAAAATGTATTCCAACTCATGAAAAGCATAGCCCATAAATTCTGGACATCCCTGAGCTATATCTCATCTTCTGTAAAAATGCTTAATGACATTTCTAGCAAAATATTGATTTTATTAAATAATCAGCTTTTTACTTATCAATTTTCTATATTGTTTCTTATTTTCAATTTTATTCATTTCTATTCTTATTCTTATTATTTCCTTCCTTATGTTTGTTTTAGGTTTATTTTTTCTTTTTCCAGTTTCTTGAAGTGAGAACTTAATTATTGATTTGATATCTTTCCTTATAATATGCATTTTCTATAAATTTCCCTTTCTACACTATTTTAGCAGCATCTGGCATATATTTGTATATTTTTGTTTTCATTTAGTTCTATGTGTTTTTACAAATTTCTTTGAGATATTCTCTTTATTTACATATGTTTTTTAATTGGTAAGCATTTGGGGATTTTTATGTTATCTTTCTGTTACTGATGTCTAGTTAGATTCCATTAGGATCAGAGAGTATACTTTGTACAATTTCAATTTTAAAAAACTTCTTAGGGTTTGCTTTACAGACTTGAATATGGCCTCTCTTGGTGAGTAACGAATGGGTGCTTTTAATCTATTAATGTACTTAACAGATTAAGAATGATAGGTTAATTTAATCTATTTAATAGATTAAAAGCACCTGTGGGTCACTCACCAAGAGAGGCCGTATTCAAGTAGGGTGGAGTGCTCTATAAGTGTCAGATTCTGTTGCCACTCACAGCGCATTATGACAGGTATGTTTCTGTGCCCGTCTCAAACTCCTGAAAGTGATTTTTCCCACCAAGCCAAAGGGGATTTGTGATGTCTTTCCCACCACTATGAAGCAGAGAATGCAAGCCCTATCTTCAGAGAAAATCCATCCAAGAGAGTGCAGACCTAGGGAGGTGTCAGGCTTACAGCAGCACTAGATCTACTAGAATTAATAAACCATAGGTAATATTTTCTGTGATTGGTAATACAACCTTAAAGAAAGCAATGCATGTCTCACTCTGTATAAGATGAAACAAAACCACATGGGACATCTGGAAAAAATCTAGAGACCCTAAAACCTATTCCTGCCTATGTGAGTGAAAGGTTATTCCTAGTTCCTTAATGGTAGACTGAGAATCAAAAGCTTATTCTTTATAATTTCTTGTAGGTAAATAAATTGTATAGAATCCTGCAAATAGATTTAGTCATTCTCAGAAAGCCCTTTTGCATTTTCTCAAGCCCAGTGTTAAAGAAACTCTCTAGCTTTTGTTATACATATGTACCTGGACCACATGGTAGAATCCAGAGCGTGTCTCACTAAGATTGCCTAGAACATTCAGTAACTAAATCATCATTATTTCTTACAAGACTAAGTTAGTATATCAAGTTGAATACTTTTAGAGGGGACAAAAAATTTGACAATTTATCTCTACACTATTCTTACTCACCATCACGCTTAAATTAGCTTCTTCAGTACTAAAGCAAATTTTGCTACATAGGCATAAAGAATATTTGAGTTAGCCACTCAATCTGAGTCCTCCTAGACACAGCTGGAACAATAGAAATTAATGTGAATTCTGGCAAAGAAAAGAAATAAATGTTCCTTTCTATGTATTTTTTCTTGGTTGAGGATGATGTGTTGAGGTGTTGTTAGCCACCTCTGACACTAGGTGAAGCTAGCATCCCTCTGAATGAAGCCAACATAGAGAAAAGCAGGGGCAAAAAATTCAAATTCAGAGACACAGAGCCAGATGACATCATATAAACCCCTGTGTCTGAAGTGAAACTTACTACACTTTTTTGACTTCCAAATTACGTGAGCCAAATTTGTGGAAGTTTTTGTTTCTTTGTTTTTTATTCTGCACTGGTTAATGTGAACTGAATTTCTGTCACACAAAATAAGAACCCTAACTAATCCAACCAGACTGTGTGGAAATGGCTGTCAGGATAATATTGATGGAGATGAAATCACATTGCCTTAGACAGGGCTTAGTGCTCTGTTAGCTATCCTGAGATACCCACCACCATAGTAAAGTGCTCCAAATCCTGTGATGTAGACAGTCAAATTTGGTTGGAAGGATGCAGAGGCTTCTGGCAAACAAATCCGGCGTATGTCATCCGAAAAGGTGACTCTGGAAGAGACCTGCACAACAGCAATGTCGTACTCTCTTGCTGCAGAGCGGTACTTCTCATGGATAATAAATCTTCTGACATTTCTTTTCATTAAGGGAGGGTTGATTTTTGTTCCAAAACTAACAGTCCATTGATGTGGATTTTTATACCTGGAAAAGGTTAGAAATTAACAGAATATATATAAGCTGCCCGAAGTATATGAGCTAGATTAATTGCATTTAGGCTAATATAAGAGAAATACAATCCTGAGAATACTTGGCTGCAGTTATAGTTTTCTTTTATCATTTAAATATAATCTATTGCTAATATTTTGAAAGATAAAATCATATAAATGCCATATTAGAACTGATATTTAATACAAAACTATTGAATTTTAGAACTGTAATACACATAAAATATCATTCATTTATCCCTTCCACAAATATTTACTGAGCATCTGTGTGCTGAGCCTTATCTGAACTGCTGGGGATAAAGTGATGAACAAGACCTAAGATGCCTGCTCACAGGAGTATAAGATTCCAGAGAAGGAAAAGGATCAAAGCAAGCAAACAAATAGATAAATAATCTTAAACATTGATAAAGGCTATGAACAAAATAAAATAGGGTAACGGAATAGAGTACTAACAGGTCATTATGATTATTTTAAGAACGCATTTGGGCTAAGACATAGTAAAAGAGGATCAGTGTGAGGAGATGAGGGAAACAAGTTTCCAGGCAAAAATCCCAAGGTCTTGGGTTGGATGGGCTGCAGTCAGAACACAAGGGAAAGAATGGTTGGGGGTGAGCTTGGAGAGGTAAGCAGGGACTAGATTTTAGAGTGTTTTATAGGTCATGATAAAGTGCTTAAATTTTATTGAAGTGATATGGGAATCTACTGGATAATTAAGCCAGAGAATAATGTAGTCTCATTTACATTTTTAAAAAACATGTTGGTTCTTTCTGGGGAGTAGATTCTTGAAGGTCAAGAATGGATGTGGTAAAGTCTATTAGATGACTGCATAGTCCTTTGAGAGATGATCAAATGTGGTAAATGCGGTTGACTTCTAGCTTGTGGGCTTGGGCAATGGGTGGATTATGGTACATACAGGGATCGGAAAAATCATTTAGTAGCAATGAAAGATCATCTAGTAAAGACTGTGTTTTATACTTAAGGAAAATAAAGCCTGGATAGGTTAAACTATTTGATTCACATCACATATCTGCCTGCCTCTCTCTGCTCTTCCCTTTATAAAACACTGTCTCCCACCAATTTACATTATTTGTATTTTTCAGAAGACTTCCTGCTTTATTTTGTTATGTGTGACACTAGTCACACATCTGTCTTGGTGTATTTAGTTATTGGAAGCATATTTTAAGGAAGACACTGACAAAGTCTCGAATGTTCAGAGAATAAGAACCAATGTGGTAGGGCATCTGGAAGTTGGTTCTGGAAAAATGAGGTAATTATATATATATATATATTTTTTTTATATATATATACACACACATATATGCATATATATACACACATATATATGTATGCATATATATGTGTGTGCATATATATACTTTTTTCTAAGTTCAGGGTTACATGCGCAGGTTTGTTACACAGGTAAACTTGTGTCATGGGGTTTTGTTGTACATATTATTTCATCACCCAGGTATTAAGCCTAGTACCCATTAGTTATTTTTCCTGATCCTCTCCCTCTAGCACTCTTCAGTATAGCAAAGACATGGAATCAACCTAAATGCCCATTAGTGATAGACTGGATAAAGAAAATGTGGTATACATACACCATGGAATACTATGCAGCCATAAAAAGAACAAAATCATGCCCTTTGCAGGGACATGGATAGGGCTGGAGGTCATTATCCTTAGCAAACTAAAGCTCACAGTAATGATATTTATTTTCACTTATGGTTTGGATATTCTCCCTCATTTTATGTTTGGTCTGAAAAAGAGAAACTAAAGAATAGCTGTTATATGAATGAAGAAATAAAATTGGTTCCTGTTGTTTCAGATTAAAAGAAAAACAAATATTGATGGTAGAAGTTAATAGAGTATAGATTTGGTGTTCAATGCTATAAAGATATTTGCAAAAATAGAACTATCTACCACAAAAATGGCTAACTTTGGCAAAGTAAGTTTCCCATTACTTTGAAAAACCAGACACCAGCATAAGGGATTTCTGGCTTTCTAATATATCAGCTTACTGAGCTCTCACATCTTTCAAACATTAAGAATTTATGTAGATTATTTTTAAAAATATATTACTATTTTTTTAAGATGGGGTCTTGCATTGTCACTCAGGCTGGAGTGCAGTGGTGCAATCATAGCTTGCAGGAGACTCAAACTCCAGGGCTTAAGGGATCCTCCTGCCTTAGCCTCCCAAGTAGCTGGGATGATAGGTATGCACCACCATGCCCAATGGGGTTTCACTATCTTGCCCAAGCTGGTCTTGAACTCCTGAGCTCAAGTGGTCCTCTTGCCTCGGCCTCCCAAAATGCTGGGATTACAGGCATGAGCCATCATGCCAAGCCTAGATTCTTAATATGTATATTCTTTGGAATATTAAGAGTCTCTATAAAGATTTATGCTCCTAGGCAAATGAAATTTATTATAGTAACAAAAGTTAGAATTTTATAGGTCAAAAAGAATGTGAAAAGATCTAGCCTATCTATTACCTAATACACTAAGGTTCAATAATTTGCCCAGCTCTCCAACTGCCTGGGACATATTTTTCCCACTAAATCCTGCTGCCACCCATTATATAGAGATACTCAAGAAGTCTTTGTTATTACTGTAATAATTGGCAATGAAGAAGAAAGGCGATACAGTTAATCTACTTAGAAACAAATCTAAAATTCTAAATGTAATAGTGATAAAAATGACTGGTTATTATCTTGAAAAGTAAGATTAAAAGTTATAAAAAGTCATTTAATCTTATATTTAATAAAATGTATGCATTCAGAAACAATTATAGGATAGCACAATTTGCTATTCTTCACTTCAGCTTTGTCTTTTGTGTCACTACTGTGAAGAGATGCTCTATTATGCGAAGGTCACATTGAGTGGCCCAAGGGCCTCTCTGAATCCTTTGATACTCCGAGGAATCTCTTTTGAAGTGCCTGTCTTTATCATGCTAGCAATCTCTCATTTTGGTTGTAAACTGTTCTGATTCCACAGATCTTCATATGTCAATGCTCTAAATTTATCTGCGGTTCTCCATCATCACGGTTACCAACTTCCAGCATTTATTGAAAATTTCCATTTTACTTTGGAATTAGTTTGATTATTTAAGATCAGTATGAGACTGGCCAAGTGTTTGGCAGAAACAGACACTAGTTTTAAGTGGAGAGCATTGTTTGACAAAAGATTAATGGTACATGTTATTAGTGAATATTTTGTGTTAGGATGTTGCAAAATAGTTCTGATTCCTTACACAGTTTCCTTATTAAAAACTTTGAGGAAATGATTGATGGATACTAGGATATTGACTGTTACTTCCTTTATTCCCATCAAATTTCTGATTAAGTATACATGTGTAACATTATTTTAGAAAAGAACCTGAAATAACTTTTTCTTATTTTACTTCAGTAATATTTGAGACATTAATTGTTACCAAGAATATGACAAAACTCAGGGCTTTTTAGCAAAAGTGGGTTCTAACTTAAGGTCAATAACTTACTTCTGGAAGCAGTGTGCTGCAGTGACAAGCCATGTATTACTAATCAAGGTGGCCCCACACTGATGGATGTTATCATACTGAAGGGAAGCTTGCCAAGGCCAGGCCGCCTTGGGTGCAATGACTCCAGATGCTATTCTGTTGACGTTTAATGGAACAACTCGTTTACCACAACCTGAAAAAAGATGAGATCATTAAGTTATAAGAAACATCTTGTAATTACAAGAAATGACCCCATTCTTACTTGCCCGAAGACATTTTCGTATACTACTCCTCCTGCCCAGGACACTTAACCCACCTGTCACTGGATTCATGGCCTCTTCTCTCTTACATTTCAGGGTTCACTTTCTTACTCTGTGAGAACAGGTTAGCTGACTCTCTGATCAACTATCATAGCACTATGCACTTCCTCTGTCATAGCATTTATCACATTATTTTCATACTTCCTGATTTATTTATATCTTTCTCTACTTTGGAATTCTAATTTTAGAGCAGGGATCATGTTTTATTCACAATGGTACCACCAACTCCTGGTCTAATTTCTGGCACTTGGTAGATGTTAAAAGATATTGTTGAATGAATAAACACATGGATAAAAATACTTAGGGTGTTTGCAAGACACAGAGGCAAATGCATGAACATCATTGCTCAAATTCATCACTGTTTTTTGTAAAATCTTTCGAAATTTAGGCCACAGTGATTTGAAGTGATTTAATGAAGCCACTGTTAGCGATTAAGATGAATATATTAAGCATATTTTTTTTCTTTTTTTTTGAGATGGAGTCTCACTCTGTCGCCGAGGCTGGAGTGCAGTGGTGCAATCTTGGCTCACTGCAACCTCTGCCTCCCAGGTTCAAGTGATTCTCCTGCCTCAGCCTCCCAAGTAGCTGGGACTACAGGCACCTGCCACCGCACCCGGCTAATTTTTGTATTTTTAATAGAGATGGGTTTTCTTCTCCATGTTGGTCAGGCTGGTCTCGAACTCCTGACCTTAGCATATTTCACAGATAACTTGTCAGTCACAGACAATGGGTTTTATGTCCTTCCTATTGATTACTTTCTTATTATTTTATTTTGTAGCAGAAAGTACATTTTATGGCATTTTTAAAAATTAGAAAAACAAGTCCAATATTCCCAATCAAAAATATATGCTTTCTTCAAATTGCCCCAGAAGGTTACCATGGCAATTTATTTCTTGAACATGACTAAAAGATCAGTCCATGAGTTAGAAAAAAAAAGTATTTAAATCTATCATACAAATAGTTATTATCTCTCAAAGAAAATCTGGAGGACAGATGGGCAAGTATGAGCAAATATTTGAAAATGTCCTTTCTGATGTGAAAATTGAACTTGTTTATATAAGCTAACTTGACTTACTTGCTTGGACAGTTAACTCCCCTGTTGATGAGCTCATTGCTGAAAAAGAAGATAAAACAAATAGTGATAATTTGATATTTTCCTGGTTGGTCTCAATGACCAGGAATAATCAGAGGATACTGACCATATATGGATTCTAGACAGTTGAACATATAATTAGGAGAATGGCTATCTGATATAACAACATCTGTGTACAGTTTTTGTAGAGACTTATAGGCAGCCTCTAATTAGGTGGATACTATCACAAGCAATGGGTGAGTAAGGCACAAATAGTGGATGACTAAAGCCCACAAATAGTTTGTATTAATAGAGAACTATGGTTTTCCAGCAGTTCGGGGTAAAGCTTCTTTGCATTCCACTTCAGAAGATGGATAAATGGGACAGAGGAAACAGGTTATATTAGTTTGTTTTCACACTGCTGATAAAGACATATCTGAGACTGGGTAATTTATAAAGAAAAAGAGGTTTAATGGACTCAGAGTTCCATGTGGCTGGGGAGGCCTCACAATCATGGAGGAAGGCAAAAGGCATGTCTTACATGGTGGCAAGCAAGTCAGAGAATGTGAGCCAAGTGAAAGGGGAAGCCTCTTAAAAAACCATCAGATCTCATTCACTACCATAGAACAGTATGGGGGAAACTGCACCCATGATTTAATTTATCTCCCACCAGGTCCCTCTCACAACATTTGGGAATTATGGGGGCTACAATTCAAGATGAGATTTGGGTGGGGATACAGCCAAGCCATATGGCAAGTAGACTGTCTTACAGGTCTCAAACTCAGCCTCAGCCAGAACAGATCTGCTTTGATCTCTTCTATTTACTTTGAATTTCACATAAATCTTTTTTTTTTTTTTTTTTTTTTTTTGGTTAAAGGGCTTAGAATGAAAAAAACCTTGAAAACTCTTGCATAAATGATATTTAAAATGCTTTTTAAACACAGTTCCTAAATAGTAAAATTGCTTTTTTAAAGAATAAACTGTTATGTGTTTCTTATCCAAAATATACTGAATAGTGGTAAAAGCTAGTTATTGGACACAATCCAAGATTAAATTCTGTCAACTTCCAAAAAAGTGAGGAGTTTGACTAAGGAAACACAAATATTTAAACTTGTATACATGTATCAAAGCATCATGTTATATACAGTATACAATTTTTATTTGTCAATTATATCTTACTAAAGCTGGGGAAAAATAAAGTTGGTGGAAGGTTTCATGAAAATTTTGATGATTTTCAAGTTAAAATGACTTAGCTTACTGAGCAGATGAGAATAAACTGTTTTACTTTTTCCTACCAGTGCCATGTTTCTCAGACACATTCTCAGTATTCTATTCCTCATTATACAAAATAAGATTGTTTCATTCTACTAACTTTCTACAAATTCCACTGGGGAAACTAGTGATGATAAACTCTACAAAGTGGGAGCTTTTGAAAATATTCAATTCAAATATACCCTTAAAGGCATCCCAAATCATTGTATGGTGAAGAATCAATTGCTCAGGACCATGGATTGCTGTTAGTGGTTATTCTATGGAAGGAACTCAGTTTACCGTCAAATGTAGTTTAAGGCAGTAAATTTATTTCATTTTTAAGAAAACTGTATATTTTGTCCTTTGTAATGCAATAAAGTGGAAAATAGCATAAAGTTAGAATTCTTCAATTGAAACTTTGTCAACTTAGTCTGAGCAGGATGCAAGTTACCCATTTCCAGGAATGATACCAGGATAAGTATAATGGTCGTGAATATAACCGGATTTTAAGGGAGAATGATTACACCTGGAAACAAACTGTCAATACACAAGTAACTAGTTGTTAAAGATTTCTAATTTTGACCAAAGATTTTTACTTTCCTGGTATAGAAATGGAAATAAATATTAACACTTTAGTTTTGAAAGCAACCACCTCCTAACACGGTTCTGAGTTGGGAGAAAGCTAGTTAATATTCAGGGCTCTATAGACTACAAGTATCATGATGAAAAATGAAGCAAAGTCATCTGACACATAGGCAGTGAGCTGCTTGACTACAGCCTTGGTGTTTGCAATGCAAAGAAGTTGATTTTAGCTTTGCTTTGTCACACTGTGTCTCCTGAAGGACCCACACCACACAGTTTTTTTTGTCAAAACAAAATACAGATTCTTGACAAATTATAAATAAATCTTGGGCTACAGGATTATTTCTAGACTTAATCTAGAATCTCTACAGTTTTCTATTTATTGGTAGTCCATAAATTTTGTTTGCCCAGGAAACAATGTTTTTGCCTATAAAAAATTGACTTAAAGATTTTCCTGAGCTGTCCACTGAATGTGCCTTTCTTAAGTGCTAGTGATGGCAGCTACAGGCTGTCTGGAGCAGTGGTAGCAGGAGCGGATGCGGGAGTAGCAGTGATGGTGGTGGGTCCCCTGTGTCCCACATCCCTGAGGCAGCCGACTGTGCCACCCCCAACCTCACGTGACCAGGCAGGACCCGCTCCCAGGCCTGGAGCCTCTCCTGCTCCGGAACCTGGCCCCACATTGCCATTCTTGACCATGGCCACTGCAGGGAGGGCGTGGGGAGAAGGTGGACAGTCCTTGGAGCCCATCCCTGGGAGCCCCCAGAGCCTGCCACCCTGGAAGCTACCACAATGGGGCTGGGCTGAGTTGCCCACTGGTAGGGGAGCAGCTTGGTCAGGCACGGAGGGGTGGGCAGAGAGGTGCCGGAGGCAGCATTGGACCCTTGCAGATGGAGAGGTGACTGGGAGACCATGGGACTACCTGCCTGCAGAGAGGAGATAGACCACTCTAGGGCCTACTGCCTACTGTGTGCTGAAAGCTGAACACTCAACAGGACAACCTGCCTGCAGAGAGGAGCTTCTACATCCAGGGCCTCCTCTTTGCTAGGAGCTGGACACTTGTTGGGACACCCTGGCTATGAAGAGGAGCTGCCCACTGTGGGTCTCCTGTGAGCTGTTCTCTTGCTCAGTAAACCTTTCTTCGTCTTGCTCACCCTCCACTTGTCTGCATACCTCATTCTTCTTGGTCTCAGGACAAGAACTCAGGACCTGCCAAATAGCAAGACTAAAAGAGCTGTAACACAAACAGGAATGAAACATACCCCTTGCTGGCCACATTGTGGGTAAAAAGAGAGAAAAGCTGCAGCCCTTTAGGGATCCCAGACCTGGGAGCTCCCCAAGCCAGGGTTGTGACTCCCTCTTTGGGACCCTGCAGTTCCTGGCATCTCCAAGCTTCCTGGGTGCCACCACATTCCCAGGTGCCTGCCAGGGAAGCTGCTTGCAGTGAGCTTTGTCCAGCCACAGCCTCACAGAGAGACAGCACACCTGTGCCAGTGCCTGGAGCTGCCCGTCATGCTGCAGCCAGTGTGCCTGGCTGTGGGCAGTGGCCAGACCCTGTGCTTGCTCAGACAACCCTCACAGCTCCATGCCTGGGTTGGCCTTGGTGGGCATGGGATCCAGGCTGGTAGCAGGAGGTGGGCACAGTCTGCCAGGTCAAGTGGGCAGAACGAGCCCAGTGGGCCAGAGCAAAACTTGGGCAAAGGCACCAACCACTGGCCACAGAGGTTTCTGGCCAGAAAAGCAACACCCCCTAGGCTCCCATATTACTAACAAACACTGTTCTTTCTACGTTGAACATTCTGAAACTTTCAAGGATCTATCTTTCTGCTACTAGTCAATCACTCAAATGAATGATTTCAGGTTTCCAAAGCATATGCACAACATAATAGTTTTCTCATTAATAACAGCCTCTTTATTTCACATTGTGTTTTCTATTTCCTTGTATATCGTTATAATCTCTCTGTGATTTCAGGAAGAACAAACATTACCATTGGAATTTTACAGATGAGAAAATGAAGACAAAGGCATGAGCCAATTATTTGGGTGGTCCTGTAGTGACTTAGTGGAGTTAGAATTGGTCAGGTAACTCTTTTATTTTTTATTTTTTTGGAGATGGAGTCTTGCTCTGTCAAGCCCAGGCTTGAGTGCAGTGGCGCGATCTTGGCTCACTGCAACCTCCGCCTCCCGGGTTCAAGTGATTCTTCCCCCTCAGTCTCCCAAGTAGCTGGGATTACAGGCGCCTGCCACCAGGCCTGACTAATATTTTGTATTTTTAGAAGAGACGGGGTTTCACCATATTGGCCAGGCTGGTCTTGAACTCCTGACCTCAGGTGATCCACCCGCCTCGGCCTCCCAAAGTGCTGGGATTATAGGCGTGAGCCACCATGCCCAGCCTCAGGTAACTCTCAAATCAGGTTCTCCATTAGCATATCCTACCTTTTAATTTAGTACAATTATTAAAATAAGCTGAAGTTTAGAAGCTGAGCCTACAAAAAACAAAAAGACCAGGCAGCCAATGAACAATTTATGCTTTACTCTGGTTTCAGATAGTTCAGGCTTTTACATTCCTGACAGATTAACTATTTATTGGAAATTACACAGAAAGCATCATGTAAATTATCAGAATGCCCATTGTTTCACAACTTCTATTCATTTGCTTCCCCATCTAACAAAGAAGATGGATTAAGCACTTGTCAGGTTCCTCCCTTCTGGCTGGGAGAGGTCCTCAGCTTTATTCCCTAAGTAGCTGACTCGTTCTCACATCAGCAAACATCTGCCCATTCCATTACCTCACATTTTTTACTTCCTTATCTGGTTTCCTCTTGAAGTGTCAGCTAGACCCTTACAAGGGCAGAGTGTCCTGTTTCATGTCTGATAAAAATCGCTTGCCCTGAATCTCTTCTGTAACACTTAGGTCTGGTATCCATTGAAATTTGTAGGAGAAATCTATACTTGTCTGTTGGAAGAAGATGCTGTGCAAACAGCTTAGCGGACGAGGGTAAACAAGTTTCTCTCTAGCTGGCTGCCTTAGAATTTTTAATATGATACTATAAGGAAGAATTTCCAAGAAACGAGTATCATAGCCAGAATTTTTAAGATGTGTTTGACTATAGAAACCTTTTTTAATTGGAGCCTTTTAAGAAATTAGAGATTTAAATTTGATTCTTAGCTCCTTTTAATTACTGAATTCCTCAACTCTTTTTGTGTGAATTTCACTTCTATAAAGGTGAATTTGCGTACGTCACTGGAATATAAAAAGAAATTAGTTACTTAAGGTAAAGGCCATAGAGATAGACCTTGATAAAGGTCCATTCTCCTTAATTGAGGGAAGTGATAATGGTATAATGGGCTAAGGGTGAACCAAAAAAAAAGAGAAAAGTGGAACAATGTACACATAGTTTCAGTGATGTTTTCCTAGGCTGTGATTTTTAAAGCATTAACGGTAAAATGACTCTAACAACTTTAAAGTTGGCTTGCCATTTTCCCAAATGCCCATAGGAAAAAAAGCTAACAAAAATTGTATATCACCATATATAGAAACTATCAATAAAAGTATGGCAACACATGAATTTGTGTTTTAGGAAGGTCCCACCCAGAAAAACAATTATTGCTAAACCCCTAGTATTTTCACTTGCTTAGTCATGGAGGCAGTGCCTGGGTGGGATTAACTCTCTGTTAGTTGTAAATGCTTGCCTATATTTTGGGATGAGTGCCAATCAATTACTGTTGGGAAAACCACTGGATGACTAACTTCAGACATGCTTACATTAGAGACTAATACACCTTGAAATGTCACATCTTTAACTTGAATTTTTTCATCTGAATTCTAGCTATTATTTGAAATGGAAATAATGACAAATAAATTTGAGATTAGTCAAAACATGGACCTAATAGAGAACTTCATATCACATAGAAGGGGACCTCCTTACCATTAACTTGAACTGATGAGGCATTTATTGGCAAGGCTCTTAAATTCCTTATCTTCTGATTTAAGATGCTTTGGATTTTCTTCTCTCTTACTGCCCTTTGTTCAGTAGAGGGGAACTGGAACACCATAATGACATCTACTTTCACACCATCTTCCTCTGGACTATGACACAGAAAAGAAAGGTACATTTTCAAAGAATACACCTGGAATTGTCCTTCAGGCTTACCTGTATCTTCCTCCCCCGAATGATCCCTCAGTTGCTGAGAGTGTCAAGTGCTGATCCTCTCATGTCATTCTGACCCAAGGTCATTTCATATGTTCCCTCTTCTAGCTTTCATTATGTTTTCAGTGCATTTTCCCCATTAATTTGAAGGATTGTTACAGCAGCTAGGAATGACAGATATAAAAAATCATCATCAAAATTACAAGCTCTGAGAGTTAGAAGAAGCCTTCATGTTTTCTTAGGCTAATCAATTGTATATTTGATACCTGAATCACTTCTACAGGGTCCATGACAATTGGCCCTCTAATGACAGTGCAGTAATTAAAAAGATAGTAAGTTTAATTTTCTAAAGAGGCCTGTTTCTCTTTGGTCAGCTCTGCTTTTAAGAGTTCATCATTTTGAGTTGAAATATGTCTCCCTATATCTCCCATTCCATAAGGCTTAGGTCTACCAGTTGGAACATACATAAAATAATTTCCTCCTCTAGCCCAAATATTTGAAGACAACAATATTGTGGTCCCCGAGTCTTCTCCAAATTAAACATGCCCAATTTCTTGAACTTTTATCATATAAACAGGTTCAAGTTCTGTTACCTGAGGAACTAAACTTTTAAATACTGTTAAAATAGGAAAAGCAATTACAGGTTTTTGTTTAAAAAAAAAAAACAAAAAACCTTGAAACTAATACATATTGATCTGTTATCTCTCCTTTTTTTTTTTTTTTTACAAAAAAAAAAAAAACTGTGAAAAACACTAGAGGCCCATCTCCCTGAATCTTTTGGCTAAAAGGAAATTCTGAGACAATTTATGTATTTTTGTTCATTTAGGCTCTGGAATATAAAGATCTAAATAACTAGAATTTTATGTCAAATTGGCAAACAGATGACTAATTTTACTTCTTAAATCTGAGGAATTAACATTTTTACCAGGTATTATATAGTGATGGCTACCATCCAAAGGAGTTCACAGGAGTATAATAATGTTGCTACAATAATATGGTAAAGGAGAATTTGAAAACAGAAAACATGAAATCTAGAAAGTTCTAGCATTTATATGCTTTTTCCCTCCTAAGTATTGTAGGAATTACCCAATTTATGTTATAAAATCCTTACGGAAGTCACTACTCAGTAAAGACATAGAGAACTTTGAGTACACCTGCCAACAAAGCATTATTAGTCTATTGGTGAGAAAGGGATAATTATTTTCTTCAAATAAATCAAAATCTGAATATATTATTTTTCTTTATCTTTAAGAAATATGAGTCATACAGGCTCATGGATTTGTGTATATGACATGTGTGTTCTGCTATGTAGTTTTTCAAAATAACACAATTGAAACTTCTGAGCAATATCTGCAACTGATATGAGTCTTCCCCCTCCACCACAACAGAAAGAAAATTTATTACTACAGGATTATCTTTTTGTTTAGGCATGCCTTATGTCGTTCGGCTACATTATAGGTAAAATTTGTGAACTCATTTTGTAGCCAAGTTTGCCTGCTTAACGTGGTTGAAATAATATAATTGTCAAAATAATATAACTTGGTGCATGCAATGACAAGCTGCTGGGTTTTCCCCACGTCATCGGTTCTGGTAGGTTCCAGGCCTCACAATAAGTTGATGGGGTTTGATTCCTGGTTCTGTCACTTTGGGAAACTGTCAGTTGGTGAACTTTGAACATATTTCTTACCCTTCCTGAATCTTAGTCTTTTTGTTGACAAAATGGTGGTCAGCCCTATACTTCAAGACTGCTTTAAAGGTAATGTTTATGAAAAATTCTAGCCAAAAGCCTAGTCCATGGAGACATACAATACATGAGAGTCCCTGTCTCCTTTGTTCCTTTTCCCTCCAGTCTTGTGATTCCACCTTTGCCCAAACATACATACGTCAGTCTGACTACTTGGTTCTTGATATAGTTTTTCTTCCAGGCTGAATCTATAAATATCTCATCCACCTGTTACACAACAAGAGAGAAACTATGTGTTAATAATATATTTTATAATAGGAATATATCCTTGATTAAATGTTAAAGCAATCAAAAATTTTTTCACAGAACTAACATCATTATTTAAATTGGTGGATCTCAGCTTTCACAGTGCAACAGAATCATTTGCTGAATTAAAAAAATTTATGGATGCCAGGGACCCTCTCCAAGAATTTTGGTTTCGATTGGTCTAGAGGGGACCTAGGCACTCATATTTTTAAAAAACCTACCCAAGTAATTCTACTCTGCTAGAGTAGGTTTCTGGAGTAGAAGATATCTTGCTAAAACACCAGAGAAGGAGTAGCAGAGAGATACAGAGCAGAGATGGGATATTCAGAGAGGCTTTGAGTGGTGACAAAGAAAACCCTGCCTCAGTCCTGGATTTGAGCGTATACTACTTTTCCCAAACTGGGCAATCTTGGCAAAGTTACTGAATCAATTTGAGCCTCAGTTTTCTAACCTGTAAAACAAAGATATTGATCTGCTACTCATAAGGCTATGAAGGTTAAACAGATATAAAATGTTGGGTAAGTTTTGGTAGTTAATTGCTGATGGTCCTCTAGCCTCCATCCTGGCATTACAGGTCTTAGCTCTGCAGGTCTTTGCTTGTAAGGTTTAAGGAGGAGGCATTAGGGATTTAAGAGAGAGCCAAAATTTTTAAATTATTGTCAATTGTGGACTCTAGGGTAAATCAGGGAGGAAAAAAGAATTAGGTGGTATTCCAGTATTAGGTCAAATTTGTTACTCAGTTTATGTCACCAAGGTAGGAGAAGCAAAGCCACTGCTTTTAGTCCATATGCACAGCTTTAATCTACTGCCACGGTATTGTGATGCTGTGGTCTCTCACACCTGGCATTCGGCTTGCAGTATCCCCTAGCACTCACTTGGTAGAAATAGTGTCATCTCAATGTGGGTAAGGTACTACAGTTCATGTTGGACGGAAGAACCAAATGTGTGCAAAAAATATCCTAAATTCTCAAGGAATGAGAAGAAAAACCAACTTGCATGACTGAAACACACACACAAATATAGGGAAAGCTGTTTCAGGGATCAAGAAACAAGTTATAACTTCCTTAGCATGCTCAGGAATTCATAAATACTTCATCAGGAACCAAATTATTTGTTATCTTCTTTAACTCTAATGACAATTCTGCGAAATAAGAAGTATCTTCATTCCTATTAGAAATCTGTGACTCAGAGGCATTATGTGAATTTCCCTGGCATCACGCAGATACTAGTAAGCTGGGACTGAAACCCAAGTCTTCTATCTGTAGGGTCCGCCTCTTCCCACTCAATCACACAACCACCCTGTTAAATGTGATGTAAATTTTACTTCGGTTTCTTTTGTAGAACACATAGTAATAAGTTATCAAATAATTTATTGACCTAAAGTATAAAACTTGTAGAGATATAGATTTGGTAATAGCCTTAAACTTAAGATCAAAGATAGCATTTGGAAAATAAATTGCTAGTATCCAAAATATGTCTTTATTGGTACTTAAATAAAGAAAGCCCCATTTAGCTGAGGTGGTGTGGGGTTTATCTGCTAGAAACAAAATTCTTTTGGAAGACATGTTTTTGAAAGGGTGACTTTGTTATAACAATTTCTCTCTCATCACCCACAGCCAGCTCTACTACTCAGTATGGAGGTGAGGGATTCCAAAAAAAAAAAAAAGGCAAACAAAATGGAACAGGGAGAGAAGTGATACAATTTAGAAGGAAAAAAGCAAATAGCAGTTGGGTATTTAAAGAAGTTTGTTTTGTAATTACCCTCTGAATAAGTTCAACCACAATTGATTCCTGGCCATTTGTAACTTTTTGGTGAAGGCATTGGATTAAGTTTTTGACTCTGGATGACATCATCAATCTGGCAACGTGCCTGCTATGAATATCTAAACCAAGCACCAATTTTATCTTTGAATTGTTAGGTTGTCTGGGAAGATAGGAGCTGTAAAAATAACATGAGAAGAATCTAGGCAGAAGTAACTTTGGTGATCACAATAATAAAAAGGATTCTTCTTTATAAAATTCTAGGACTCTCTCTAGAAAAGTCTCATTTACTAGATCGGAGGAGGCCTTAGAATCTTTAGGTGATACAGGTAGTCTGAGGACAACGCTTTGAGAAATGGGGCAGAGGGACTGGTAAAAAGAATTCTGATAAAATGAATTTACAGCAGGAGGAAAATCAGAAAAAACATGAACATAAGTTTTATTGTAGAATGGAGCTTATGTATAAACTAGCTTTCTAAAGACCCTGAAATTGTTTCCATGGCAGATGATGGCTTTCATTATTAGAAGCATTCTTTCTGCCAACGTTCTGGCATTCCAAGTTCCCAGAAGTTTCAGAGAAACTTATATATTTAAAGCTGTGTGCCAGGTTGTTATAAATCTATTGTTATCTATACAACCTAATAGCATTAGCAATTTGTAAATCTATCCTATCTCCCTCTTTAGGGCATTTCTAGAATTTTGTAGTTGGAGTTTGTCTCCTAGCATTGAACAAAAGACCCTCTTTCAGGGTAGTATCTCTTTCTGCTTGATAATTTTGACATGCTGGAAATTACACTGAGATTAAGTTCCAAGAGGGCAATTGAAGGTTAGTTGGATATTTAATGAAAGAGTGAGGGAGAGGCTGTCAACTCAAACAAACAGACTCGCCCAGCCATTCAGCTTTCATTCCTGAATTAACTCTGTTTATACATGTTGCCTGCTTTTCTCTGCAGGTGCTTCCTGACTGGCTCCCCTTACAGCAGTCAATGTATTCACTTAGGGAGTGTTTTGTGGCTAACACTGTAAACCTCAGATAGGTATGTCACTGCAGACTGGCATATGGAATATAAATGAGATATAAAAGCTGTTTTTTCCAACGTAACACCAGGTGAGCTCCTTAGAATTAAAGAAACCAAAACCATGCTGTGGAAAAAAACTTTAGATCCTATTGCTTTCTCCTAATTATAACAAGAGTAACATGCAAAGGATATTATATAAGAGGGATTTTTAAAAGACACTTTTAGCCTTAAATAAAGCTTCACTGAGGTTTCATTGCCACAAGGATTGAACTCAAGGTAAAAATAGGGAATTTGAGCCTTTGAGCCTCTGTCCACAATGTTAGACATTCAAGGTCCTCTCCCTCTGTGACCAACTTGCCTGGCTCCATCTTCAACCCCACCAGTACTTTCAGGCATGGCCCTCATTTTCCTGCATACTCACTCCTCTCAGGCTGTTCCTTTGGTCTGTAACAACCTTCTCATTCTGCAAGTTCTGTGTTCCTGAATCACAACTATCCTTCAAGGCCAATCTCAGATAATACCTTCTTTGCGGATATTCGTTAATCTCAAACTGATCTGTCTTCCCTCTGTCTCAATTTTTCTTATCCCTCTTATACCTTTTATTCTTTAATGTAAACATTCATTATATATTTATGCAATATATTCACTATATATTTATGCAAATATATGGTCTCTTTTATTAAATGGCAAACCCTTTATGCATAGAGATGGCAATTTATCTTTTCATACTCTGTAAAATCTAGCATAGTGCCTTGCATGCTGTTGGTATGTAGTATATTTTTGTTGAATTAACAAATTAATAAAAAGGTGAGAATTTATTTATCAGAAAGTTTTGCATTTACCAGGAAAATTTTATAAGACTTTTTAAAGTGCTTGCTTTACATCAAGTTGAGATCAATGCTCCTAGAGAAAAAAGAAAATTACACATGAATTATCGGAAGAGCTTTTTTTTTTTTCCTGTTTTTGGACATTTTAGGTAATTGATTATTTGTGGAAAGCTCCTCCTTGGTAAGACTGTAATAATTATAATAGTAGGAATCACTGTTGTCTGCCATATATGCACCAAGCACAGATGTCATTGTGTTTGAGCTCATTTGCTTTCAAATCAGCCCTCTGAGGTGAGTACTATGATTATTCACATTTCATAGAAGAGGAAGTGACTTGCCCAGGTTGACACCACAGAGTTCACTGAAACCAGGGCCATGTAGCTTCAGAGCCTGTTAACGCCTTCACAGTGCCTACCTCAGGATGAGCATGCAGGTAGGTTCTCACTAAGACCTCCTGCCCACTGATGGGCAGCAAGCAGTTTGTAAGAGGATCAGAAACTGTTGCACCCCTCTCCAAAGGCAGCCTATTTTCTTTACTCTCCAAAAATAAGAATCATAATCTTGGTAGTTTTTAGTGCAGTCCTTTAAAGTTCGTTTCATATCTGTATAAAACTCTAGGTTTTTTTTTTTTTTTTTGGATCCAAGAAGTCAGCTATGAACCATTCTCTCAAGCCTGGATAGAGCTTAGTCAACCTGAGCACTGAGTGATGCTCACAGAAGGCTTTTTGGCCTTCTTGGGGTCAAGCCTAACTGCCACATCTTTAAGTGCTGTGTCTATTGGAGAAAGCAGTTGGATCCAGTGTCATACAAGGTGTGTGGGTGTGGAGGGTGCCATGAAACTGTGACTTTCTGATCACCCTAAACAAAAAGGTAATCAGATCATCAAATGGGATGTGATATTTTGTGATGCCATCAGTCATTTCTTTGATTGCACTGGTCCTTCTTCAGTGTTTCTTTGTGGAATGTCAGAAAGAAATGGACAGACATCTGTCACTACTCACGTGTAACAAGTAGCAATATATTAGATATCCATATCCCAAATTGGCTTATATTTCTGAGATCACAAGGCAAAATATTTATAGAATTTAAAGATTTGCAATTAAGGATTTTAAAGAAAAAAGTATTAATTCTCAGTGTACAACAAAAACCTAGATCTTTGAATTGCTTTTGTAAAAGAGGAAAATATCTCATTTGGATCTATTTAAAGCTGTACTAAAAATATTTAAAACCAGGATACCCAAAGCAAGGGAAGGTCATTATTTAGAAGGTTCATGTCCTCTCCAGATTTGTTGTCTTCTAAATCTCTAAATTGGATTAGTTTATGAGAGAGAGAGAATCATTTTTCTTAGCCTTTTATAGTGCCTAACATCATGCTGTATTTGCTGAATGATGATGATAAACTAAATAGATTCTCCTGTGAAGACTATGCTGTATTTACAACTTTATCAGGAAATTTAGAAATAGTTCATATTACTTCTTTTCTCAAAAACTTCCCTCAAAAAGCATACCCATCCACACCTTTCTTCCAACTATAGATTGTTCACACTAGATATACATACACATGTCAATATATTCATCAGCTTCCTTCATCTTTCTCTATTACAGTTCCTTCTACCTTTGCCTTCCTCACCAAAAACTGATACAGGGAAATGAGAAAGAGAATATTTTTCTCTAATAAGTATACCTAATGTATCTGTCAAGAAAAAGTTAGCTAGCACAGCATAGAGGATTTATAATCTTCATGGATTTAAAAAATGAAATGAGAGAAGAATTGATTTAGATTTTAATAATTTTATCTTCTGTCTTAACTGAGTCCCTTCCTGACAGTAGAACAATTTAGTGGAAAGAGCACATGTGTGGAGTTGCCTAGATGACTTCAAATCTCCCCTCCATCATTTTCCAGCTATGGACCTTAATTTCAGAAGCTTGGTTCTCTTACCTGTAAAGAGGAGATAAAAGTGCCTTCCTTGTGGTGTTACATCCATGTTGCTGCAAAGGACATGATTTCATCCTTTTTTATGGCTACATAGTATTCCATGGTATATATAGATATATATATACATATATATCTCACAGTTTCTTTGTCCAATCCACCATTGATGGTTATCTAGGTTGATTCCACATCTTTGCTATTGTGAATACTGTGGTAATTAATGTGAGAGTGCAGCTGTCTTTCTGGGAAAAAAGTTTATACTCCTTTGGGTATACACCCAGTAAGAGGATTGCTAGGTTGAATAGTAGTTCCATTTTAAGTACTTTGAGAAGTCTCCAAACTGCTTTCCACAGTGGCTGAACTCATTTACGTTTCCAACAGTATTTAAGCATTCTCTTTCCTCCACAGTCTCATCAGCATGTTATTTTTTTAATCTTTAATAATAGCCATTGTAACTGGTATGAGATATTATCTCACTGTAGTTTTGATTTGCATTACTTGGATAATTAGTGATGTGGAGCACTTGTTCATATGTTTCTTGACTGCTTCGTATGTCTTCTTTTGTGAAGCATCTGTTCATGTTCTTTGCCTACTTTTTAATGGCGTTACTTGGTTTCTTTTGCTTGTTGAGTTGTTTAAGTTCTTTACAGATTCTGGACATTAGACCTTTTCAGATGCATAGTTTGCAAATATTTTCTCCCAATCTGTAGGTTGTTTGTTTACTCTGTTGATAGTTTCTTTTATTGTGCAGAAGTTCTTTAGTTTAATTAGGTCCAACTTATCAATTTTTGTTTTTGTTGCAGTTGCTTTTGAGGACTTAGTCCTAAATTCTGTGCCAAGACTGATGTCTACAACAGTATTTCCTAGGTTTTCTTCTAGGGTTCTTGTATTAATTGTTTGTGGTCTTACATTTAATTCTTTACTGCATCTTGAGTTAGTTTTTGTATTTAGTGATAGGAGTCCAATTTCATTTTTCTGCTTCTGACTAGCTAGCTATTCCAGCACCATTTATTGAATAGAAAGTTCTCTCTCCATTGCTTATTTTTGTTAATTTTATTGAATATCTGATGGCTGTAGATGTGTGGCTTTATTTCTGGGTTCTCTATTCTGTTCTATTGGTTTATATGTCTGTTTTTGTACCAATGCCATTCTGTTTTGATTACTGTAGCCTTAAAGTATAGTTTGAAGTCAGACAATGTGAGGCCTCTGGCTCTGTTCTTTTTTATTAGGAGTCCTTTGGCTATTGGGGCTTTTTTTTTTTTTTGTACCATGTGAAGTTTACAAAAGCTTTTTCTAACTTTGTGTGGAAAATTATGTTGGTAGTTTGATAGGAATAGCATTGAATCTGTAGATTGCTCTGGGCAGTAGGGACATTTTAACAATATTGATTCTTCCAATCCATGAGCATGGAATGTTTTTGCATTCATTTGTGTCATCTCCGATTTCTTTCAATAGTGTTTTTTTATTCTCCTTATAGAGATCTTTTACCTCCTTGGTTAGATGTATTCCTAGGTATTTCATTTGTGTGTGTGTGGCTATTGAAAATGGGATTGTGTTCTTGATTTGGTTCTCAGCTTGGACATTATTGTTTAGAAATGCTACTGAATTTTGTACGTTGATTTTGTATCCTGAAACTTTACTGAAGTTGTTTATCAGTTTTGGAAACTTTTTGTAAAGTCTTTAGGGTTTTCTAGGCATATAATCATATTGTCAGTAAAGAGAGATAATTTGACTTCCTCTTTTCATATTTGGATGCATTTTCCTTCTTTCTCCTGCTCGATTGCTCTTTCTAGAACTTCTAGTACTATGTTGAATAGGAGTAGTGAGAGTGAACATTCTTGTCTTTTTCCTGTTCTTAAGGATAGTGCCTCCAGCTTTTGCCCATTCAGTGTGATGATGGCTGTGGGTTTGTCACAGATGGCTCTTATTATTTTGAAGTATGTTTCTTCGACGCCTAGTCTAAGTGTTTTTATTATGAAGGGATGTTTAATTTTATCAAAAGCTTTTTCTACATATATTGAGATGATTGTATGATTTTAATTTTCTTAAATTTTTAATTTTTTTGAGATGGATTTTTGCTCTGTCACCCAGGCTGGAGTGCAATGGCACGATCTCGGCTCACTGCAACCTCTGCCTCCTGGGTTCAAGTGATTCTCCTGCCTCAGCCTTCCGAGTAGCTGGGATTACAGGCACCTGCCACCATGCCCGGCTAATTTTTGTATTTTTAATACAGATGGGGTTTCACCATGTTGGCCAGGTTGGTCTCGAACTTCTGACCTCAGGTAATTTGCCCACCATGGTCTCCCAAAGTGCTGGGATTACAAGTGTGAGCCACCATGCCTGGCTAATTGTATGATTTTTGTTTTTAATTCGGTTTATGTGGTAAATCGCATTTATTGATTTACATATGTTGAACCAGTCTTGCATCACAGAAATAAAGCCTACTTGATTTTGGAAAATTAACTTTTTGATGTGCTGCTGGATTTGGTTTGCTGGTATTTGGTTGAGGATTTTTATATCTATGTTCATCAGGGATATTGGCCAGTAATTTTCTTTTTTCATTCTGTCTTTGTGAGGTTTTGGCGTTAGGGTAATGCTGACTTCATAGAATGATTTAGGAAGAAGTCTCTTCTCAATTCTTTGGAATAGTTTCACTAGAATTCGTCCTAGCTATTTCTTGTACGTCTGGTAGAATTTGGCTGTGAATCCATCTAGTTTGGGCCTTTTTTTTCCTTTTGGTTGGTAAGTTTTTTAAATTACTGATTTAAGTATGAACTCAATATTGGTCTGTTCAGGGTTTCAATTTCTTTCTGATTCAATCTTGGAAGACTGTGTTTTTCCAGGAATTTACCCATTTCCTCTAGATTTTCTAGTTTATCTACATAGAAGTGTTCATAAGAGTCTCAGACGATCTTTTGTATTTCTGTGGGATTGGTTGTAATGTTACCTCTATCATTTCTGATCGTGCTTATTTGTATCTTCTTTCTCTTTTTTTCTTTGTTAATCTAGCTAGCAGTCCAGACTGGTTTTGGCTGACTCACAGAGGATGCATAGTAAGGGTTTTGTGTCCTCTTCTTCACCTTTGAACATCAAATGGCTGAAAACTCCACCCTTGGATCATGCTAATGCCACCATTTTTTGAACATGCAACACATGAAGAGACATAAAGCTCAATTGCACATAGTTATGTTTCTCCTTTCATAAGTATTTGTGACTTCCCCTAGAACTTATTGAACATGTATACTTAGGCAGCTTATTCAGCATAAATTCCTGGCTTATCCTTCCCTCCCTCAAAGTGCACGCTGTCAGTTTCTGCTGGATGCCATGCTTCTCCACCTGCAGGATGGCCAGCCGGCAGTAATCAGACATCAGTAATGTCTGATTAATGGACCCTTCTCTGAAGAATGATATGAGAGATGAGATATGTCTGCTCCACTATCTCAGGGAACAGGGGCGGATTATAGCAATATCTGAATATGAACTCATTTTACTTTTGCATCTCAATTTGCATTCAAATCAGTAAAGCCCAATGTGAGGAAGAACAGGATGTGCAACCTGTCTTCCTTGGTTGTCTAATTAGCACCCATATAGGACAGAGAGAAGAATCTGGTTGTATTCATTGGGATTTAGCAACAACAAACAGGTGTGGCTCAGGATGAGGCATAAACTCTTCCTGTAATTCTTCTAAAGCTAACCTGGTGCGGGATGGGAGGAGAAAAACACCTGTCTCATTTAAACAAAGGTAAAATAATATAAAGCCTTTTCTGACCATGGGAACCCTTTTTTGGTTTTGAAGTTTTTCTGTACTTACTGTCCTCAACATATAATTTAGCCCTTAATTATATCATGTCATGATATTCAATTCCATGTGTGTTACTCATATCTTTCCAAAAAGATTGGAAGCAATTTGAGGAGACAGATTCATGTTTCCTCTTCTGCAAGACCCAGGTGCCAAGAAATGCATGCAATGAACTCAATAATAATACCATATATTAGGAAAAGCCAAGATATTTTAACTAGTTATATTCAAAAACTGGCTCACTATATGAATTAAAAAACTGAATCTACCTAACACATCCAAAGGTGGATTCCACATGTATTGGAGACCTAATGTAAAAGATAAAACTATAAGGTTAATAAGTAACATAGTAAAATATTTTTATGTCTTAGAAGGGAAGAAGGACTTCTTAAAGAAAAGCTTCAAAATACAATCATAAGGCAAAACAGTGAAAAAATGATTACTTCAGTTACAGATTTCGGTTTCATAAAGAACAACACGGTCCATATTAGTAGAAGACAGAATGGATAAGCGCAGTGTCCACAACCAACACACTATCAATATCCAGAAAATGTAAAGAACTTCTGCAAAGCAATACAAATAAGGTAAAAAAGAAAGTTTAACAGAAAAATAGGAAAATAATATGTACAGGCAATTTATAGAAATGAAAGTCCAAAAAGTTAATAATTATACGTAACAATGCACAAACTCGTTAGTAATTAGAAACATGCAAATTAAATCACAAATAAAATACTACTTTATACATATTAGGGTGGCAAATTTAGAAAGCCAAATAATACCAAGTGCTGTGGACTGAATGTTTGTGTTCCCCTGAAATTTATATTTTGAGACCTTAACTCCCAAACCGATGATAGAGGAGATGGGGCCTTTGGAGGATAGTTAGGTCATGAGGGTGGAGTTCTCATGAAAGTCATTAGTGTCCTTACAAAAGAAAGTTCTCTTATGGCTTCTGCCATGAGGGACACAGCAAGATGGTATTCTATGAACCAGGAAGCAGGCTCTCACCAGACATCTGCTAGAGCCTTGATCATCTTCATCTTGGAATCTTCAGCCTCCAGAACTATGAGAAATAATTGTTTGTTGTTTAAGATACCCAGCCTATGGTATTTTTTGTTGTAGTAGCCTAAACATACTAAGACACTAAGTGTTGGTTAGATGTGGGGACATAGAAATCCTCATGCATTGTAGATGGGCGTGCACACTGAGTCAGCCATTTTGAAGAGCAAACCTGCACCAACTGGTCAAGTTAAGTATATGTACATTCAATGACCTAGTAATTCTGCTTCCAGAAGTACTTGCATAGGTCTATAAGGGGGTAAGTAGGAGTCTGTTTAGTGTGGCATTTCTTGGCATGACAGGCAGGTAACTATGGAAGATACACACTATGAATTAGCAGCTAACAGCAATAAACTAAAGGTATATTTAGTAACATAGATCTTTTAAAAAGTTCTCAGTAAAAAGAGATGAAACAAAAGTGATTCATAACACAAAATGTAAGTTAAAAGCATGTGTACGCAAAACAGCAAAACATATTTTTGTAAGAATGAATACAAACAAAAGAATACCACATGAAACATAGAATGATTTCCTGCAAGGGGGAGGGTAAGGGCTTATGCTATGGTGATAAAGGAGGATAAATAAATACTGACAACCAGAGAAGGGCCTTGCAGGTACCCATGATGATAATGTGTCCTTACTTAACTTAGCCTTAGCCTTTGAAGGAACACATGCATAGGTGAAACTTAAAACTCCACTTTTAAATAGAGTTTCTGTTCAACATGCACCTCCGCATTTCTCTCACTTCTTTTAAGACCTATTGCATTCTTGTCCGTTTACTTCAGTAAAGACAGAATTGCTTAGTTAACTTACAACAACAACAGTAGCAGTAATGTTGGCCATAAAATATAAATGAAACAAATTTCAAAATTTCCCAGTAAATTGTAACATTTTCCATCATTCAAAGGTGTGTTTATCTTTTTAACTAAGGCAAGTTAAGAGTTTTCTCTTTTTGCATCGAGGAGGTTATGTGGAGTCACTTAGGACTGGAGGAGTAGAGAAGGTATTTGGGTGTATTGGTGCAGGCTCCCCGTTCATCCTAGCATAACTTAAGAACTGATTGCAAATGCTCTTTTATAAGATGCTCTGCATGTGAAAGAATTAAGAATCTATATCAATCTGTAGACATTAATTATTGGTTGGGAAAGATGAAACCACAAAATTAAGAAATTGTGAATGATTTAATGTTAACTGAAAATAGAGATTATAAACTCTACAATATTATTGTAAATATGATGCCATTAGGTATACTATGGACAAAGAGAAAATGATGACAGGAAAAAATGGTAGATGATTTGGGAAAGAAAGTGTCTTAAAAATGGTTCTTTGATTAAAACAAACCAATACATTTGTCATTTCTTTCTTTTTAAAATAAGTCTCTGCTTCTGTGCTTCCTTGTTAGAAAAATTAATTTGAACCTAGTTTTTGAGTGAGAGTTCATGGGCATTCTGAGTGGAATGATTATACAACTGAGTGTGCTTTTTTTCTTTTTGGGAGCAGTCTTGCACTTTAGCTTTAACAAAATTATTAGCATTTGACTTGATTACTACAAAATAAGTCTGGTTTTTTGTCTTTATCAATATACTTACAAGATGAACGTAAATTCTGAAAATACTCAAAATTAAAATGTGGTCATATAAACAAGTGTGTGGACTTATAAAAACTAGTTTTGGTATGATTAGGCTTTTCTACAGGGGAAACGTGGTGGAATTGGGGAAGAAATGGGCTAGGATATCTTGGCCTCAATTCTCTTACCTTTAAATAAGGTAGCTGAGTTAGAAAGAGAGGCTTATTAGAATCACCCATTTGTTAGACATGCAGATTCCCTTACTCTCCTCTCCCCACCTACCCATCTCATCATACTCTGATTAAGCAGGTCTGGGATGGGGCCTAGCAATCTGCAAGATGATTCTAATGGTGGTGGTCTGAAAATCATGTTTTTAGAAATGGAGAAATGATCCACAAAATCCCTTCCACTTGCATTATTCTATGATAAAAAGAAGTTTACCTGACTCACCAAATTTTCAGTCGTCTCTCGTAAGTCCTTAAGTTGGTATGTGTTGCTTTGTCCGAAATTGTTATTGATTTGTGGATCTAAAATTTTAAAGGAGCCATGATAGTACTCCTTTTTTTGGTCTGCAATGGAAATGAAAAATAGGAAACTAAATGGTTTGGACAAAGATTTCGGAACCCAATTACAATGGGGCCAGTATAAATCTTGAATATGTCCCTGAGCCTCTTCATAATTGAGTTTTATTTAAAAAATAATAGTTAATGTTTTATATCAATTATAATAGCTGCCATTTATTGAGTTTCTACAATATGGCAGGCACTGTCCTGTGCACTTTTTATGTATTAGCCCATTTAATCCCCACACCAGCTCTCTAAGATTGGTATCACCTTCATTTTACAGATAAGGAAAGTAAGGCACAGAGGCATTAAGTAAATTGTTCTGTAACTAGTAGGTGGCCTGTCCAAGTTTTAAATCCAGTCTAGCTGTAGAGCTTGAACATTTCATTGCTACATTGCTCCTTGCTGAGTTGAAATGTGTACCATCATACACTCTAGTGGAAGTAGAGATAAGTGAATGTCCTTGTGAATTTTGATTTTTAACAAGAGAGCCAGGCACACTAAGAAAAACCTGAAAAGAAGATGTAGAGAAGAGCTGTCTGAGATTGAAGAAGAGACGAGCGTGAAACAGGGATAAATCTATTAGGAAATGTAAGAAAGGAAAGCAGTAGAGACTCCTAAGGAATTTGGTAATCTGAGGAGTAAGGCCCAGAGGGAGTAAGAAAGATACAGAGTTAAAGATAGAGAATGGGAAAAATACAAAACAACCTCAATCCTTGAGAAGCCTGGCTCAGGGAAGAGGGAGTGGGTTTCGAGACTACAAACCAAGGAAAGAAACAGGGATATCAGGAAGGCATATGTCTTAAGTGGGAAATCTCTGGACCTTGTAATACATTTTTGGACGTCCTGATTACTTACCCATATAATCCATACTGTTAACAAACCTTACTCTCATTGTAAAGAGACTTTTATGCAACCAAATAAAGTGACCTGAGAATCTTTTGCCAATGGTATAAACTACAGCTGGGGTTGTCATATAAGGCCTAGGACTATGATCTTAAGCCCTTTAAGGCTCCAAGTAGAGTCTTTGCTCCCCCATTGACTCTGTGAAGGTGACAGCAGATAAGAGCATTAAAGTGAGCAGCCTGAGTTATTTGTTTTATCACATACATCCATGTGAGAGTGACATTGTAGAGATTTGTGAAAAAATGTAAATGGCTTGCATTCTCCCCAGAAAGAGACTGAGTGTAAAAAGAGAATCTTGAAGTGCATTATTTGTGTAATTACAAATATATTAGTTGATAAAAATATAATCCCTGAATATTGTTTTGGAAAGAGTAAAATTTTTTTCTCTAAAAATAAATGATAATACTGTGTCACACGTATAGGTTTTCAATCATTTTGAAATTCCTTATTTTATTAGACAAGTGTTTTTCTTTTGCCTTAGAAATGTTGGACAGAAAATGATGGTTCATGAGTAAAAGAGCCAATTTTAATAACTAATTTATCATAGCTTTTCATTTTAATATATAATAAGTGATGAGTTGTTTATTATAATTACTAGTAAGTTTCAGACAATTACAATTTTTGATCTTTTTGTGTAGATTCTCAAAAGAATTCTGGATTGAGAGCTCTAAGGAAATTAGAAATCTGTCTACTTTGCTTAAAGCCGTATCTTGAATATCCAGAAAAGTACTCACATATAATAAGAATTTAGTACTTGTTTGTTAATGAAATGACTGAAACAATTAAACACACTGTGGAAATTTGAAGGTAAATGTGCAATTTTTTAGATGAAGTTACATTTACATATATGTAAATGGAGCTTTGCAGAAAAATAAAATCAAGTAGAGTGAAATCTTTAATTTTACCTACCAAATACTAGGAAGTGAACCAGGAGACCTATGGTCACTGCCACCACTGTCAGGGACAACACAATGAGAACGGCAATCATCCATGGCTTCAGATTTCTGCTTCGGGTGCCAAATCCTACTGTCCTGAGAAAAGGAAGGGCCCACTGGTTACTCTCAGATAGCAATGCTTGCAGGTTTTCCAGCTCTCCTTAGACAAGTTCAAGTTGCTGTAGCCTACCTTTCCCTGCAAAAAGGTCTTTAATTTTGTTCAATGTCATCTTGGTCTGAGAAGATGTGTTAAAAAAAAAAAAATCAGGATCTGGGAATCCTAATGTTGCTCCTGCTTTCTATTTTAGAGGCATTTGGTGGCCTCTTTGTGGTAGTCAGGAATGGTTTCTCTTAGCAGCATCGTCCAAGGTGGCATACATGCTTGAAAAGGGACCATTCCTCCTTTCTCCAGCACTTTGTTATCTCTTTTATCTGTCTATCCTTTTAGAGTTTACAAAGTGATTTTAAATCTATTATCTCATTTATTTTTATCTTTTATTTTTAAGTATTATGAAAATGTTCAGACATAAAAAATTACTAAGAATAGTATAATTGAACATCCATATATAAATCACATTATTATATCAATTGTTGAAAATTTTACTGTATTTGGCTCATTTATTTTTTCTGCTGCTATATTTTAATGTGAAATAAAACATCGTGACTTTTTACCAAATCATTATTATAGACAATTAGGATATATCCAACATAACCATGATACTCTTAACACTCCTAAAAAATTAATGATATTTCTGCCATATCATCTAATACCCAGTCCATCTTCAAGTTCCCTCCATGGTTTCATTATAATTACACATGATTTGTAAAAGCCAAGACATAATCGAGGACCATGCAGTGCACTTGTTTGTTATGCCTTTTTAATCTCTTTTAATCTAAAAGAATCCTGCTTCTTTTTTAGTTTTTAATGACATTGACCGTTGAAGAGATCAAGCTAAACATCCTTTAGAATATCTTACTTTCTGGACTTGTCTGAATGCTTTCCTGTGGTATTATTTAACTTGTTCTTTTATATCCCTCATTTCCTATAAATTGGATTACCTTTAGATTTTCTTTAGCTCTGAAGTCTTGATTAGATTTTGGTTAAATTCATTTGGCAAGAATACTTCAAAGGTGGTGCTGTGTATTTTATATTGCATCACATCAGGAATAAAAATTTTTCCACAATTTTGGAGGAAAAAATAACTCTTTGCTGTTCTTCTGGCACCTATGATCAGCAACAGTGCTTCTCACATTGAATCAAGTATTAGTTTGCATGTATGTTCACTTACAGATAGCTTCTCAATGGGCTGCATTAGCCTTGTTCATCTTTTTACCGCTAAGACCCAATAAGGCACCTGGACAGAGTAGGAATCATATAAATCTATGAGAGTCAGGCAGGAATGATACCAACATTACACAGGAAATAACACAGGATGAGAGAGAGGATATCTGTTTAAGGGCCCAGGTCGACTAACTCCCGTGCTTGTTCTCTAAAACTTGCTATTATAGTGAATTTTATTTATCCATTTTATCAGAGTTTATCTTTTTATATGTATCTACTAAAAATGCAAAAATTAACTGGGTGTGGTGGTGTACACCTGTAATTCCAGCTACTCGGGAGACTGAGGCACCAGAATTGCTTGAACCCGGGAGATGGAGGTTGCAGTGAGCTGAGATGGCGCCACTGCACTCCAGCCTGGGCGACTGGGAGACTCCATCTCAAAAAAAAGTATCATCACCTTCTCATTCTGCAGAGGCCATATTAGTCATTTGTGTAATATTACTTCAGATTTGAAAAAGAAATACACTTGGTAAATCCTTTTGGAATCTAACCTTTTTGAAATTAAAGATGCACCATTTTGCTCCTGCATTTTTTTGTGCTTTGCTTGTGCTGATAAAACAAACACAGGTGTATTAATTTTCTATTGTTTTGTAACAAATTACCACAAATTTAGCAGATCAAAGCAACACCTATTTATTAGCTCACAGCTCTGTATGTGGCATGGATGGGCTTTCTGCTCAGGATCTCACATGGCTGAAATCAAGGCTTTGATTGGGCCTGCTTTCTCATCTGAAATTTGTGATCCTCTTCCAAGCCCATTTAGGTATTACGCAGAACTCAGTTCCTTGAAGCTGAACTGAAGTCTCTGTTCTCTTGCTGGCTGTGAGTCAGAGGCCTCTCTCAGCTCCCAGATGCCATCCATTACTTGCCACTTGGCCATCTCCTTCTTCAAAGCCAGCAGTGGAGAATTTCCCTCACATCAAATCTCTCTCACACTTTGAATCTCTCTACTGGGGAAGCCCAGGCTCTTTAAAAATGTCATCCGATTAGGGTAGGCCCATCAGGGATACTATCCCATCTTCAAGCCAATTGATTCGGGAACTTTATTACATCTGCAAAATTTCCTCACAGCAGCACCTAGATTAGAGTTTGACTGAATAATTGGGATAAAGTCTATGTACACCGGAGGGGGGAATCTTGGGGGCCCTCTTAGAATTCTGCCTACCATAACTGAAAATATTATGCCTTTCAGGAAAATGAACAGAAACCTACAGCCTTCAAAGAAAGCATGTGAGATTTAAATATTCTTTTATTTTTGAGGGAGAACTATTCGATGAGAAGGGAATTTTATGGTAAGCATAGAATTAAAAATAACTAAGGGATATTTTACTGAAGTAGTAATTTTGGAAATACAAAGTAAGTTCTTAAAAATTAAAATAGGAAGAAAGCTAAAAGTAACCCCTGATTATGACTACTTGGCACTCTGCAGTCTTTGGGGATGTAAAGGTGGCCAAGAAAGAGCCCCTGGTGAGGTGGAAGAGCCTTGGTGGGCCAAGGCCAAGGCAGGCATCACCTTTGGCGGTCACCTGGCCAAACAAGAGATGGGGCAGACCCCTGTGGGACAGACAGCCTCAAAGGATGTGAGTCCCCAGAGTACAGATGATCCTTATTCACAGTAACACATTATCCTTACTCAGAGTAACACAACCTATAATTTCCATGAAATCCAATTAGACCAATCCATATCCATTAGACCTTCATTCAGTTTGATTATTTGGGATTTAGAAGGATGTAGTCATGCCAGGTTTTTTCTAAAGATGCTGTCAATGAAAACATGGTAATAATTTGAATAATTTCATGACTTTGCTTTCTGCAGTCTTGTAGACTGAAAGACACATTCATTGAAGAATATATAAAGCAGTATGGATTGTTAATGATCAGAGCTGAGAATTGCAGTTTCTCAGTAACAAAGTTCTAAGTTGGCAACTTCTGTGTATGTGAGTTCAAAGATGACTGGAGTCAAGACAAAGAGATTGTAAACCCTTTACTTCCCAAGGATCTTACTTTTCCTAGAAAAGCTTTCCCTGAAGTCAGCCACTTTGGCCACTCCAAGATCAACCACATGCTTTTGTCATTTTATTTCTAAGCTCCAAGTCTCTTCTTTTGGGGGGATATTTTTTTTTTTTTGCTTTCTTGTACATATATATTAACAGTGTATAAATGTAGATGCATGTGACTATTACACAAGTGCCAATTTACAGACAGGATATTTTTTCACAAGTCTTCATAAAGAAGTCCAAAATACACTATCTGATTTTAAAAGGGATTATTGGTCAGCTTTCCAGGCCAAACTACAAGTCTACTTAACTCCTAATGTAACTGAACAAAGGTGCTAAGGTACTAAATTCCATGGAGCCTTTTCACCTAGAAAGCTTTGCTTCCCTTTTCCTAGCCTAGGACCTATTTCTGAAAGAAAGTTCTTATAGAAGCAAAGTGATAACTCTCCTTTTACTAAAGGAAATTGTGGTTCTTTTTGAGGGACTGAACTTAGTCATTTTCTACAAGGAAAGCAACCTTCTGTGGTGACTTAATATACTCTGATATGTGGATATCTGTCTGGGTATGCTATGACTCTTTTAGAATGACCATTTAATACCTGAAATGATAGAATATAGAACTGCTATTTAGGAAGTGCTGACTTTGTAGGGATTGTTGATATATTTTCCCATTTTATTCTCCAAACACTGCTGTCAGCAGAATTATTTGTCATCATTTTATAGGTGAATAACTTGCTCTGAGAGAGCAATAACTTGCTCAATTCATGCAGCCAGTACGCAGAGTTAGAACCTACTGTGTGGCTGCTATGACTTAGAAGCCTGTTTTCTCTGTTATGTCAAACTGCCCTTGAGAAAGATTCTTTTTCCTTCTTCAGAATAGGCTTCCTTTTAACCCAAATGAATAATTGTGGAACTTCAAGTAGCATAAAAGGTAAGTGAAAGGATTTATAGAATCAGTGTAGAGGTGGTTTTACTGATATGAAGCTCCACCAAATCTTCATTGTGATTATGTTTCAAATTTGATTTTGCTTTCATATCTCCTCCCTTTCCACTGGCTTTAAATTCTTACATACTTTGAAAAGGTTAGAATTCCTTTCCTCCCCATCCCCACAGAGGTTCCCATAATGGTGGCCAAAGTAATGTCATTGAAAGGAGGCCTATGAGATAAGTGTGTATGGAAAAATCAGTGACCATATTTGAGGTTGTTTGTAAACTTCAAAGGCTTTTATTTAATTTGATGCTTTTTTCTATGCTTCCAAATATTCTCTATATGTTTTAATTCTTGATATGTTATGTGTACACATATCTTCTTCCCCCTAAGTGTGCAAGATCCTGAAGATGGTGAATAAATCATATACAGCATTGGGGCATTTCTCAAATAGTGTTTCCAAGTAGTGGAGGGAAGAGAGGTTTCACACATTCAGATAGATTTGGAAAAAATGGTTTAAATCAGCAGCCCCAACCTTTTTGGCACCAGGGACTGGTTTTGTGGAAGACAAGTTTTCCATGGACAGGGGTAGGGGGGATGGTTTGGTAATGAAATTGTTCCACCTCAGATCATCAGGCATTAGATTCTCATAAGGAGCATGTAACCTGGGTCCCTCGCATGTGCAGTTTACAATAGGGTTCATGCCTCTATGGGAAGCTAATGCCTCTGCTGATCTAACAGGAGGGAGAGCTTGGGTGGTAATGCTCACTTGCCTACTGCTCACCTCCTGCTGTGCTGCCTAGTTCCTAACAGGCCATGGACAGGTACAGATCTGCAGCCCGGGACTTGGGGATCCCTGGTTTAAATGAAGTTAAATAGAATCCTCACTTATGCAAGTCTTAGTGCCTTTAATGGTTTCAAATGAGATTAAAGATGAGCAGCTTTTCTTAGTTTTTTTTATATATCTGATAACTAATATAACCCCAGGGCCTAATACACCACCTAGCTCTTACAGACTTGAAAACTACTTGTTGAATTAGATTGAAATAAAAGTTTTCCAAATGTACTTTTTTACTCCCATCTCTACTGGGATCGTGGTAAAAAATTATTTCCTGGGGCCAGGTGTGGTGGCTCACGCCTGTAATCCCAACACTTTCGGAGGTAGAGGTGGGCAGATCATGTGAGGTTGGGAGTTCGAGACCAGCCTAACCAACATGGAGAAACCCCGTCTCTACTAAAAATACAAAATTAGCTGAGTGTGGTGGCACATGCCTGTAATCCCAGCTACTGGGGAGGCTGAGGCAGGAGAATTGCTTGGACCCAGGAGGCAGAGTTTGCAGTGAGCCAAGATTGCACCATTGCACTCCAGCCTGGGCAACAAGACTGAAACTCCATCTCAAAAAAAAAAAATAATAATATTTCTTGGGATCCTTCTGTTCCACAGAACAGTTTTGAAAAGGTGGCTCTAGATGTATTCTCATGGGATATCTCGTGGTCAGATAGGTCAACACAAGAGGAAGAAACAAAGAAAACATTTTCTATTCCTTCTGCCTCTAACTCCCAGATATGAGTAGGGGTGAGGTGGAGCAAAGAGGGAATTGCAGCATTAAATAAAATACCACTGTGAATCCAGACCAAAGGTAATTCTCTGTGGAAAATGATGAAGAGACTCAGGCTGAGCTGAGTTCAAGGAACTCAGGGAAGGAAAGTTAGGAACCAAGAAAAGAAAATACTTCATTTCCTCACCTATCTAGAAAAATGCCTTCATCCTGGTCCCAGGGACAGAAATTAAGCAAACTAACCAAAACGAAACAGAAAAAGGGAAAAATTAAAGCATAACTCAGGAGATTGAGGCTGAAGGGGGCTGAGAGCACCTTTCCTGGGTTCCCCATGGATGTACTTCATCCCCATGGAGGGATACTTCAATCCCCTGCCACTTCAGGACAAGCCCACAGATACTCACTGTTGATCACATCTGGCCTGCCAGGCTGGAGTTACTCCAAATTCTTGTAGCCCTGTCTTTCCTCTAGCATCCATCCAACCCTAATCAGTGAAATTAATTTCAGTTCTTATCCCTTCTAGATCCCCCTGCCCTCACTCAGTTAAAGGTCCCTCTGTAGCTGTATCCTGAGCTATGACTGGCATTTAACTCCCTCTCACCTTGAGATATTAGCAAAATATGGAGTTTTATCATCCTAGCTTGTAGCTGCAGAGGCTTTCTTAAATAGCATTGAACTTAGACTTTGAATTAATGATAGAGCATAGTCACATATTAGTTTAAATTAATGTGACATGAGTGAACGGACTTCTAATTGGGAGTGGTATAGCATTAACAATAAGAGCCAAAATCTGGAGCCAGACTGCTTGAGTTCAAGTCCGAGTTGGCCACTTGGTAGCTTTGCAATGTGAGGCAAAGCATTTGGCCCTTTTGTGTCTTAGTTCTTCCATTTGTAAAATGCAAATAAAATTGATACCTATCTCATAGGATTTGTATGAAGATTAAATGCATGAATACATATTAAATGTAACCTACATAGAGTAAATAATCTATAAATGTGAGATGTTATCATTCTTTTTATTGTTATTATTATTACAGACTTGATAGAAATCAGCCATGCTGAGAAAATGAGCATTTTAGTGTGAGGATACATTTTGTATGTAATTTTGATGACAGTAGCACTTTAGATTTTAAGATCATCTTGGAGTTGCCCCATAGGAGGGAGTTTAGATGGGTAAGGTGTCAGGAAGTACCAGAACATTATTAATGCAACATTAACCAACACAAAGTATACTCCAGTGTGGCTTAGAATGACATAATAAAAGGAAGATGCTGTTTAATTAGTACAATATTAAAAATAGATTAAAGGGTTGAGCCACAAAGTAAAACTTATTATAAAATTTTCTACTTTTCTAGAAATGGTAGGTAGTGCTTAACATTATGCAGTATTCGTGTGTGTTTATGTTTGCACGTGTGTGTACGCACACTTAGCTTTAACATGTTTTGGCACTAGGTACAGTATCACCTATTAAAGTTTGTACGATATGGTATCAGGTTGGAGGTTTAGGCTCATGCTGAAATGATATGCCTGCATGCAAAAGGAATTGTTTGTATTCAAATGCCTGTGTCAGGGTCCTGTACAACATAAATATGCCTTCACAAACTACTTCTATGAATTTACCAGCCATTACAATATTTATGATTTCTTCTTTGTCCTTTCTTTTGTCTGTCTCAGGATCCATTTAACTGTCCATGTATCCATCCATCCATCCACTTATCCACGAATTTTTGTTTCCCACAATGTTTTAGTGGGCCTCTACTATATCTTAGGTGCTGTGTTTGGCTTAGGGAGGAAGGGATGAGTAAGACATGGTTTCTCTACCCTCATGCAATTCATGGTACAATCTTTAGTACTTTTTTCTCAAGCTGTGCTATGACATTGAAACTCATGAAGCATTGTAAACTTATTTTCTGTAAATATTTAAAATAATGCAAATAACAAATTTCCATTAAGTTAACAAAAATGAGAGTTTAAGATTTTAAAAAAGAGGCCTTCTATAGGCATCTTGGTATTGCAGATATGGAACTGCCTTTTAGGGTCAGTAGACTTTGGTGTCAGTCCTTGCTTATGACTCTAACATGTATCTTGAGAAGTTTATAAAACCTCTCTAGTTTTCAGTTTTCTTCCCTGTAAATTGGTGATAATAAATACTACCCAGAGATGTAAAGCCATGAAATAAGTAAATGAGGGACTCTAGCATAAGTCCTACTCTGGGTCAGGAGGTGTCATATAGGTGATCTCGTGTAATTGTTGCTACAGCTTGATGTGGTAGGCTTTATTATTAACAATTTACTAATGAGGAAACTTGGGTTCAGAGAGAAAAAGCAACACAAGTGGCAGAGCTAAGATAAGGGAAGGACTTATCTGTCTGACTTCAAAGCCATCTGTTCTGTTTGTAAACAGATCACCTTGATAATGATGTAAAAAAGCCTTTAATAGTGTATATTCAGATCTTGCTTATATTACTTTCATATCTCCAGTGGGTCAATTTCTTGTCATTGCCAGAGATATTTCAGAAACATATCTATGAATCTGTTGGGAATAAGAAGATATGGGTAGCTTCAGTTTAATGTCCAGTAACTCTGTGATCTGAGGCAACATTTTCCCCCTATAAAATAGGGCAGGCACAGGGACTAACTCATATGAAGATTGTAAGAAATAAATGAGATAATTTGCACAAAATGATTCAAATTTAGTAAGTGTATAATAAATGGTAGCTGTTGATGCACTACAAATGAATCATCACCCACTGTGGAATCATATGCTTATCTGATCATAAATTCTTACAAACTAGGCTTCCAAGTACTTTATACACATTTCTGTCATCCTCTCTCTTTTATCTATCAACTATTATTCCTTACATGGCAGTGATACAGTTTGGCTGTGTCCCCACCCATATCTTAGCTTGAATTGTACCTCCCACAATTCCCATATGTTGTGTTGTGGGAGGGACCCAATGGGAGGTAATTGAATCATGGAGGTGGGTCTTTCCCATGCTATTCTCATGACAGTGGATAAGTCTCATGAGCTCTGATGGTTTTATAAGGGGGAGTTTCCCTGCACAAGCTCTCTTCTCTTGTCTGCCACTATGTAAGACATGCCTTTCATCTTCTGCCATGATTTGAGGCCTCCCCAGCCACATGGAACTGTGAGTCCATTAGACCTCTTTCTTTTGTAAATTGCCCAGTCTCAGGTATGTCTTTATCAGCAGTGTGAAAACGGACTAATACAGTAAATTGGTACCAATAGAGTGGGGTGCTACTGAAAGATACCTGAACATGTAGAAGCAACTTTGGAACTGGGTAATATGCAGAGGTTGGAACAGTTTGGAGGGCTCAGAAGAAGATAGGAAAATTTGGGAAAGTTTGGAACTCCCTAGAGACTTGTTAAATGGCTTTGACCAAAAACCTGATAGTGATCTAGACATGAAATCCAGGCTGAGATTGTCTCAGATGGAGATAAGGAACTTGTTGGGAACCAGAGCAAAAGTGACCCTTGTTATGTTTTAGCAAAGAGGCTGTTGGCATTTTGCCCTACCCTAGAGATTTGTGGAACTTTGAACTTGAGAGAGATGATTTAGGGTATCTGGAGAAAGAAATTTCTAAGCAGCAAAGCATCCAAAAGGTGACTTGGGTGCTATTAAGGCATTCAGTTTTATAAGGAAGACAGAGCATAAAAGTTCAGAAAATTTGCATCCTGACAATGCGATAAAACAGAAAATCCCATTTTCTGAGGAGAAATTCAAGCCGGCTGCAGAAATTTGCATAAGTAATGAGGAGCTGAATGTTAATCACCAAGACAATGGGAAAATGTCTCCAGGGCATGTCAGAGGTCTTCAAGGCAGCCCCTCCCATCACAGGCCTGGAGACCTAGGAGGAAAAAATAGTTTCATGGGCCAGGTCCAGGGTCCCTCTGCTGTGTGCAGTCTAGGGACTTGTTGCCCTGTGTCCCAGTTGCTCCAGCTGTGACTAAAAGAGGCCAAGCTACAGCTTGGGTCATGGCTTCAGAAGATGCAAGCCCCAAGCCTTAGCAGCTTCCATGTGGGGTTGAGCTTGCAGGTACACAGAAGTCAAGAACTGAGGTTTGGCAACCTCCACCTAGATTTCAGAGGATGTGTGGAAATGCCTAGAAGTCCAGGAAGAAGTTTGGTGCAAGAGCAGTGCACTCATGGAGAACCTCTGCTAGGGAAGTGCAGAAGTGAACTATCAAGTCAGAGCCTCCACACAAAGTCCCTACTGGGGTGCTGCCTAATGGAGCTGTAAGAAGAGAACCACTGTCCTCCAGACCCCAGAATGGTAGATTCACCGACAGCTTTCACCATGCACCTGGAAAAGCCATAGACACTCAACACCAGCCTGTGAAAGCAGCTGGGAGGGAGGCTATACCCTGCAAAGCCACAGGGTTGGAGCTGCCCAAGGCCATGGGAACCCACCTTTTGCATCAGTGTGACCTGCATGTGAGACAAGGACCCAAAGGAGATCATTTTGGAGCTTTAAGATTTGACTGCTCTGATGGATTTCAGACTTGTATGGGGCCTTTGGCCCCTTCGTTTTGGCCAATTTCTCTGATTTGGAATGGGTCTATTTATCCAGTGCCTGTCCCTCTGTTGTATCTAGGAAGTAACTAACTTGCTTTTGATTTTACAGGCTCATAGGCAGAAGGGACTTGCCTTGTCTCAGATGAGACTGTGGACTTTAGAGTTAATGCTGAAATGAGTTAGGACTTTGGATGACTGTTGGGAAGGCATGATTCGTTTTAAAATGTGAGGACATGAGATTTGGGTGGGGCCAGGGGCAAAATGATATGGTTTGGCTGTGTCCCCACCCAAATCTCATCTTGAACTGTAGCTCTCACAATTCCCACGTGTCATGGGAGGGATCTGATGGGAGGTAATTGAATCATGAAGGCAGATCTTTCCTATGCTATTCTTGTGATAATGAATAAGTCTCACAAAATCTGATGGTTTTATAAGAAGCTCTCTTCTCTTGTCTGCCACTGTGTAAGAAAGACAATCATGCCTTTTACCTTCTGCCATGATTGTGAGGCCTCCCCAGCCACATGGAACTGTGAGTGCATTAAACCTCTTTCTTTTGTAAATTGCGCAGTCTCAGGTATGTCTTTATCAGCAGCATGAAAATGGATTAATACAGGTAGAGATTTGGAAAAGAAGGAAAACAAATCAAGAAGAGGATGTTACAAATCTGCCTTTAAATCTGAATGATAAGCACATATATTTCAATTCATTGACTATAGACAGAACACAATGGAGTGACTAGTATTGTGAATATTTTACTCAAATTATAGAAAACCTAGGAAATAACCTTCTTAACATCAACCCTGGTGAAGAATTTTTGGTGAAGAATTCCAAAAGCAATTGCAACAAAACAAAAATTGACAAGTGAGACCTAATTAAACTAAAGAATATCTGCACAGCAAAAGAAACTATCGAATAAACAGACAATCTACAGAATCACAGAAAATAGTCACAAACCATGCATCTGACAAAGGTCTAATACCTAGAATCCATGAAAAACTTAAATCAACAAACAAAAAACAAATAACCCCATTAAAAGTGGGCAAAAGATATGAACAGACACTTCTTAAAAGAAGACATACAAGTGGCCAAAAAACATGAAAAAATGCTCAACCTTACTAATCGTCGGAGAAATACTATCTCACACCCATCAGAATGGCTACTATTAAAGAGTCAAAAAACAGCAGTTGCTGGCAAGGCTGCAGAGAAAAGGGAATTTTTATACACTGTAGGTGGGAATGTAAACTAGTTCAGCCACAATGGAAAGCAGTTTGGAGATTTCTCAAAGAACTTAAGACAGAACTATTTAACACAGCAATCCCATTACTGAATATATATCCAAAGAAAAATAAATCATTATACCAAAAAGATACATGCACTCATATGTTTATTGCTGTGCTATTCACAATAGCAAGACATGTAATCAGCCTAGGTGCCTATCAATAGTGGATTTCAGTTTTTAAAAATGTGTTACATGTACACCATGGAATACTACGCAGCTGTAAAAAATGAAGTCATGTCCTTTGCAGCAACATAGATGAAGCTGGAGGCCATAATCCTAAGCAAACTAATGCAGGAACAGAAAACCAAATACCACATGCTCTCACCTATAAATGGGAGATAAATATTGAGCACACATAGACATAAACATGGGAATAATGGACACTGCAGACTACTAGAGGGGCAAGGTTGGGAGGAGGGCATAGATGGAAAATCTACCTATTGGGTGCTATGCCCACTACCTGGGTGCAATATATCTATGTAACAAACCTGCAGATGTATCCACTATAGCGAAAATAAATGTTGAAATTTAAAAAAATTAAATTAAAAAACAGTTATTCTTCTCTTAGAAATTACTAAAAAGAAAGAAAGAAAGTTAAGTTACCCTATTCGTTAAACTCAGGCTCTGGCTCTATTTTTCAGGTTGAAATTCCAGCTCCTTCACTTATTAGCTTGTGATATTGGGCTACTTTCTTCACCTATAAAATGGAGATAATATTACCTAAGTCATAGGATTGCTGAGATAATTAAATGCACCAACATAATGTAATATGTATATTATAGTTTGAATGCTTATTTATAGTAAGCATTATGAGTTTGCTGAAAACTAAACCAAAAAGTAATTTTTAATTGATAATTTATAACAAGTTTAGTAATTAGTAACTAACATGGTGAGTTTGCTATTTTTGTTTTAATTCTGAAGGTATAATTTTAGAATATATTAGGAATTGCTCATGGCAAATTAAAAGTTGATTAAAACAATCATCTGAAGTGAAATTAAAATGTAAAACATGAAAGCGTACAAAGGACCTACCCAGTACTATCTTTTTGTCTAAAGGTGATGAGGAAGAGGAGAATTCTGATTTTTTGCATTTATTAAACAATGCTGAAAATAAAGAGCTATGGGAAAAAGAGATGCCAGACTTCTGGGAACAGGATAAGAATCTCACCTGAAGAAGTCATTTGGTATTTTATCTTTTGTAATAAAGATAATTGAGGTACTTAAGTGAGTGAATCATGCAGTTAACAAAAGTGTAGGAAAAAGTAGGTGTATGGCTATTCTTAAAGGAAAATTCAAACAGATTCACACCAAAACAGAAAGAATCCCTGCAATACACAGAAGAGGGTAACAGAACCCATAGAGAAGAGATCCAAGGTTCATGATAGCAGAAAGAGCAAGGATACAAATCGAATATATTTGACAAGGCTTCCATATTATGTTTCTTGTTAATGGAGAAGTAAGAATGACTAGCATGACTGTAGAACATATTGTAGAATGACTGTGGGTGAGACATAGGGTATTGTAGTAATTATTAACCATCTGCTTTGCCTCAATCCTTAAGCCTACCTGTTGGTGTGACCTGACATCTCCTGCAAATCTTCCAAATCCTAAATTAATATTGCATGAATTTGGCTTAAAGAAACCATAACCATTCAATGTTTCCCACCATTTCCTTTCTTTTTCTTTTCTTTTCTTTCCTTTCCTTTTCTTTTCTTTCTTTTCTTTCTTTCTTTTTTTTTTTTGAGACAGAATCTTGTTCTGTTGCGCAGGCTGAAGTGTAGTGGCATGATCTTGGCTCACTGCAACCTCCGACTCCCAAGTTGAAGTGATTTTCTTGCCTCACCCTCCCAAGTAGCTGGGCCTACAGGTGCATGCGCCACCACGCCCAGCTAATTGTTGTATTTTTAGTAGAGATGGGGTTTCACTATCTTGGCCAGGCTGGTCTCTAACTCCTAGCCTCAAGTGATTTGCCTGCCTCGGCCTCCGAAAGTGCTGGGATTACAGGCATGAGCCACCACGCCCAGCCTGTTTCCTTTATCAGCAGGTGTCACTGATGTCTGGAACAATGGCATTGACCACTGATTCTACCCTTGTAATTTACTTCCCTAAGCTGCAAACACTCCTATAAATATATTAATGTTCATAGAAAAGGACACTTTTGGTGCCCATAATTATGAGCTTGATATTTTAAAAGAATGATTTGGAGAATATGAAATATGAAAAACTGGAAATCCTGTTTTACAATATCATGATTCTATAAACATGGATATGCATTTTCACATTCAATATACTTTAATAATTTAATAGTAAATTATTAATTTTTAAAATAATTTTTTAACAGTCAAACATTAATGCTAGATATTTACATCTGCTTGCCCATTCATTTGTTCAACAAATATCTATGGAGTACTGGTTATGTTTGAAGCATTGAAGACCCTTTCTGAGGGTCTCAGAGACTTTTTGTCAATTACTATGTGATTACTGAAGGACTGATGCAAACGTGCATTTTGTGAGTGGGGAAGGAAACCTAGTGAAGTTCACTAACTTAGTGGCCAATCTCGTATCAAATTATCATCTCTGAAATTCACTGGATGGAATCCTTGCCACCCAGACAGGCTGCAGTAGCTGATAAGGAAGACTCGACTCCAAGGAGTTGAGGACTGCAAGGAATTATAGCCATGATTCTGGCTTCTGACAGCCCTCTGGACCTGGAGACGTCCCCTAACTTCTGTTTTCCTCAAATTCCTTGCTTTAAAATGGGAGTTAACGATACTTGTGATACTTGTTCTACTTAGCCACAAGGCTGTCTTGGCTATTAAAGGAAATAACATACATAAAGATGTTTCAAAAATAGTACAAGTCTAAACAATGGTGAAATATTATTATCATCATGGCTGTTTAAAATCACTATTTTAACTGTATATAAAGTTATGCCAAGGAATCTTATTTTTTCATATTCTTTGCACATGGCATACCCCATTTTGAAAAACAATATCCAAATAATTCATGTATTTTTTCTTCAAAACGTAATAGGAAGAATTGTAGAGAATAGGCATGTTTTCCCAGTATTGAGCTTGTTTTCTCATTCTCCCACATGGAAGCCCTGGGTCTTCTACAATGGAGGCAGGTGTCTCTACAGCTATTTACCTCTCAATCTGCATTAGTCCCACAAGGACCCACCATAAGGGACAAGTAAACACAGTGAAAGAGAAAACGCTATAGAAGCTAAATTTTGTCAATATTGCTGAAAGAAGGCTTGTTTTAAAACATATAAACACCCTCCTTCCACACACACAAAAAAATCAAAACCAATTAAGACACAATGTAATATAGTTTTTCATTAACCTTTTCTAAAATCTTAACTATTGAACTTGGCCACATGAAATAATGCTAACAATTTTTATACAAAAACTTTGATTTCAAACACAGAAATTAATTAATCCAGGATGCTATGATAATTCCAGAAATTTTAAAAAATCCAATGCAGATTGAATCCACTAAAGACACCTCACTAGCAGTCCTCTTACACATCAGGAATCTGGCCACTGACAGACAGTACATCAAACAAGCCATCTATAAAACAGAACTGAACTTACCGATACATCATGTACAGGAGGAAGAATATGATCTTGCAGGTCTGCACCCACTGAACTCAACTTTCTAATCAACTATATGACATCTCTAGATGTATTAGAAGTCTACGGCTCAAAGAAATAAGGAAACAAATTACAAGTGGTTGAAATGAAACTAGTTTGACAAGTCTGAACAGAGAAGTTTCAACCCATAGAAGGCCTTGAAGAAAGCCAGAGACAGCATAGTCCCAACAAGAAAGTAATATTTTTTTAGTATGGACTAATTTTGTTAAAGGAGGAGAAACTGGTTACAAAGATTAGAATGAGAAATACCTTAGGAATGTACTAGAATTAAGAATTTAAAGAAGATTATGGTAGGTATATAAGTATTTTAAAGAAACTGTCACATAAAAGCTCTAGATAAAAACAAACAGATCTTAAAATCTAAATACATAATAAAAATATAACTCAAGAAATATTCCATAAATTCATGTTGAACAGCAGGTATCTTACAGAAGCATAGTGAATTTACTAATACATAATAGTTTTTTTAAATACCCACTTCTGAGAGTACAGGCAAATAAATTAATATAAAACTATATGTTTCCCCAAATGACTTAATGTGATAAAACATTGACAGACATTTATCAGAATGAAAAAAAGAGAAGAAATAAACATTTTCAATTAGACAAACAACATATTAATACATGTTCTTTGTAAAAAATGAGACTAAAACCATGTTTGACCATGTCCTACTCTTGGTCCCTTTCCTTCTCCCTCAGAAGCACCTAGTGTTAGGAGAAGGGGTGTTAATGCTTATAATGCATAAAAAACATTTATGCATTTTAATTTAAAAGTATCACATTGTATACATTATTGTGCAGTTTGGTTGTATTCGTTTAACATTGTGAATATCATTCCATTTTGGGGAAAACAGATCTCCCTTATTCTTTTTATTTTTGGAGACGGAGTCTCCCTCTGTCGCCCAGGCTGGAGTGCAGTGGCCCCATCTCGGCTCACTGCAAGCTCCGCCTCCCGGGTTCACGCCATTCTCTTGCCTCAGTTTCCCAAGTAGCTGGGACTACAGGACCACGCCCGGCTAGTTTTTGTTTGTTTGTTTGTTTGTTTTCTATAGTTTTAGTAGAGACGGGGTTTCACCGTGTTATCCAAGATGGTCTCAATTTCCTGACCTGTTGATCCGCCCGCCTCGGCCTCCCAAAGTGCTGGGATTACAGGCGTGAGCCACCGCGCCCGGCCCAGATCTCCCTTATTCTTTTTACCAATTGCACGAAGGACGAAAATATTTAGTGTTCAGCCTTGATCATACCTTATAACCAAATGGTACCCATTTAAGGGGGAACACTACTTTAAATAGAGGTTTTCCAAGTCATTGCTTCTAGCACTTGGAGAAAGCACATTTGAAATCTTTTTACACAGTACAGCAGAGTGCTTTAAGTGCATAGGCTCTCTAGGAGTGCCAAGGTTCAAATCTCAGAAGTTTCCATGTCTGTAAAATAGGAATAATACAATTATCATCTTTTAGGGTTTTTGTGAAACATATATGAGTTAATGCTGTGCATGTAAAATGTTTAAAATAGTGCCTCTTGCAATGGAAGCAAGAAGAAACATCGGCTATTATTATTAGGACTGTATTTCATTTGCATATGTTTTCTTACCTAATATTTAACAGACAAAACCTTAGTGAAGGTTATTCTAGTGAACTATACAAGGAACACACATAGGAACATTCTTTCCTTCCTTTTCCTTCCTTTCCCTCTTTTTCCTCCTTTTCTTCTGGCATAGTGCTTCATGGAATAGTGAATAGAGCATGGACTTAGAATGGAATTCTGACTCTGCTAGTTAATTTGAGCAGATTACTTAAATCCCTTGAGCATAATTTTTCTCCTATTTAGAATGGGTTGATACCATCTATATGCAGGACCTTTGTGAGTGTTAATAAATTGCATAATGTATGTGAAACTGTCTAGCAAAAAATGGCAATAAACAACGGCTTCCATTGTGAGTGGCAGAAGTCCTCATAGACAGAGCTCTAACTTTGGAGAGAGATACACCAGCCTGCAAATCCTGGCTTTACTCTGTAGCTGCTGGTTGGCATTTTTGTGTCTTAACTTCCTTGTCCGTAAATGGAATGAATAATAGCTTTCCAGACTATTGTAGGAATTATAGGAAACAGTATATGCAAAGTGCCCCTCACACTATCTGGTACAAATAAGAAGGGAATCATGGACTACATTAAGGTAAAATGATGACTGCTCTGAATGTCAGTGTGGCAGAACATAAGAATTTTGTTCAGAATCTCTCTGTGCATCCTAATACAATCTGGCATCTTAGCTTTCTGTGTATTTCATTGCAGGAGTGTAGAAGACTAAATGTCTGAATATCAGCATAAACTCCAGAATTGGCAGTGGGAGTTTAATAAGCTATAGGCCAACAGGAGGCAATATGACATAGCAAACAAGAAACATACAACTTTGAAAGAACCAGAACCAAATTTCTGTCTTCTAATAATTATAGATTTGAGTAAATTACCTAACTTTCTGTACTTAATTTTTCTGCTCTAAGAATAGTAATATATGTACAAACTAAATGAGAATAGCTCAATGGTGTTATGCGAAGTAAAAGAATCCATATTCAAAAGGTTACATATTGCATAATTCCATTCATATGACATTTCTAGAAAAGGCTATACCGGAAAGACAAAAACAAATTAGAGGTTGCCACAGTATGATGATGGCAAAGAGGGCCTTTATGACAAGGAAATTTTTGGGGAGATGAAATTTTTCTGTATCTTGTGGTGTTGGTTTTAAGACTATATGTGCTTGTCAAAAGTCATAGAACTATTCACTAAAAAGGTAAATTTAATTTAATGTAAGTTATACGTCAATAAAATTTACATTCAAAATAGTAAAACAAATGAAATTATAATTATTGCAAATAAACAGTACTCATCAAAGGCCAGCCATTGCCATCACTACCTTACATGCATTATCTTGTTTAATACTTCATAGCAGCCCTTTGGGGAGGAATTAACCTCATTTTACAGAAATAAAAACTGAGGCTCACAGACGTGAAATAATTTGACTAGTCTCATATGTCTGTAAATGATAGAGCCAGCATTTCCTTCCAGGTCTTTCTGACACCAAAGGCTCTCCCCTTTATCATTTAGAATTACTATGTGAATGGTGCTTGACATAAATCTAGCTCTAAAAAATAATAGTTTTTTTTTTCCCCATCACCAGCTGATTATGGAAGTTGGCGGTGGGGGGAAATAGCAGCCCTTGTCTGCTATTTAAGTCTATCTTTTATGCTGTATCCCCTCAAACAACTACAATGTCCCAATATAACTTCCCTGATGTGATGGGAACAAAGATGTAAACTAGTATGATTGTCAACAATCACATTTTTAGTATGGAGGTAATTATTTTTTGTTTCCCTTTAGGCATCTACTTGAGTAGCTCTCAGTAATTCATAGTATGTATAAATTACCTGGACTTGTTTATGCCTAAACCTTACTTGTACAGTTGAAATTTATTGCAGAAAATCTTTCTTAAGATTGTTTTAAATTGTTAATAATGTAAATAGGCATGCTACTGCTCTCCTATTATCTCATATTAATGTGCCATTATAATGAAAAAATACTACAGTGCATAGGAATTATATCATGAGACAATAGCAACATACTTTCCTTGAGGAAGATGTAAGATAACTTCTCTGATTGAGATTTTTCTTCAACCGATGTTATTGTCGTCCCTGAAAAGGAGAAATTACAAAACTGACACCAGGTAACAAGTAAAGTATTCTCATGTTGTAAACGAAGAAGTGGGAAATAGAACATAGATTAGGAGTCATTGCACATAGTAGCTCAGACCCTATTGTGTTATGGTATTTGAGAGAAGCCTAATATGGTAAATGTCATGGCATTCCACAGATATTTGTTCAGTTCTATGATATTCCTATGATGTACTTTAAGATTAAGACAGTAAAACAAACATCATTAAGATCTGCTCCTTACATGTATAACATCAACTCTTTTTTTCTTCAACTTTTTTTTTTTAAATTATACTTTAAGTTTTAGGGTACATGTGCACATTGTGCAGGTTAGTTACATATGTATACATGTGCCATGCTGGTGCGCTACACCCACTAACTCGTCATCTAGCATTAGGTATATCTCCCAATGCTATCCCTCCCACCTCCCCCCACCCCACAACAGTCTGCAGAGTGTGATATTCCCCTTCCTGTGTCCATGTGATCTCATTGTTCAATTCCCACCTATGAGTGAGAATATGCGGTGTTTGGTTTTTTGTTCTTGCAATAGTTTACTGAGAATGATGATTTCCAATTTCATCCATGTCCCTACAAAGGACATGAACTCATCATTTTTTATGGCTGCATAGTATTCCATGGTGTATATGTGCCACATTTTCTTAATCCAGTCTATCATTGTTGGACATTTGGGTTGGTTCCAAGTCTTTGCTATTGTGAATAATGCTGCAATAAACATACGTGTGCATGTGTCTTTATAGCAGCATGATTTATAGTCCTTTGGGTATATACCCAGTAATAGGATGGCTGGGTCAAATGGTATTTCTAGTTCTAGATCCCTGAGGAATCGCCACACTGACTTCCACAATGGTTGAACTAGTTTACAGTCCCACCAACAGTGTAAAAGTCTTCCTGTTTCTCCACATCCTCTCCAGCACCTGTTGTTTCCTGACTTTTGAATGATTGTCATTCTAACTGGTGTGAGATGGTATCTCATAGTGGTTTTGATTTGCATTTCTCTGATGGCCAGTGATGATGAGCATTTTTTCATGTGTTTTTTGGCTGCATAAATGTCTTCTTTTGAGAAGTGTCTGTTCATGTCCTTCGCCCACTTTTTGATGGGGTTGTTTGTTTTTTTCTTGTAAATTTGTTTGAGTTCATTGTAGATTCTGGATATTAGCCCTTTGTCAGATGAGTAGGTTGCGAAAATTTTCTCCCATTTTGTAGGTTGCCTGTTCACTCTGATGGTAGTTTCTTTTGCTGTGCAGAAGCTCTTTAGTTTAATTAGATCCCATTTGTCAATTTTGGCTTTTGTTGCCATTGCTTTTGGTGTTTTAGACGTGAAGTCCTTGCCCATGCCTATGTCCTGAATGATAATGCCTAGGTTTTCTTCTAGGGTTTTTATGGTTTTAGGTCTAACGTTTAAGTCTTTAATCCATCTTGAATTGATTTTTGTATAAGGTGTAAGGAAGGGATCCAGTTTCAGCTTTCTACATATGGCTAGCCAGTTTTCCCAGCACCATTTATTAAATAGGGAATCCTTTCCCCATTGCTTGTTTTTCTCAGGTTTGTCAAAGATCAGATAGTTGTAGGTATGCGGCGTTATTTCTGAGGGCTCTGTTCTGTTCCATTGATCTATATCTCTGTTTTGGTACCAATACCATGCTGTTTTGGTTACTGTAGCCTTGTAGTATAGTTTGAAGTCAGGTAGTGTGATGCCTCCAGCTTTGTTCTTTTGGCTTAGCATTGACTTGGCAATGCAGGCTCTTTTTTGGTTCCATATGAACTTTAAAGTAGTTTTTCCAATTCTGTGAAGAAAGGCATTGGTAGCTTAATGGGGATGGCACTGAATCTGTAAATTACTTTGGGCAGTATGGCCATTTTCACGATATTGATTCTTCCTACCCATGAGCATGGAATGTTCTTCCATTTGCTTGTATCCTCTTTTATTTCCTTGAGCAGTGGTTTGTAGTTCTCCTTAAAGAGGTCCTTCACATCCCTTGTAAGTTGGATTCCTAGGTATTTTATTCTCTTTGAAGCAATTGTGAATGGGAGTTCACTCATGATTTGGCTTTCTGTTTGTCTGTTGTTGGTGTATAAGAATGCTTGTGACTTTTGTACATTGATTTTGTATCCTGAGACTTTGCTGAAGTTGCTTATCAGCTTAAGGAGATTTTGGGCTGAGACAATGGGGTTTTCCAGATATACAATCATGTCGTCTGCAAACAGGGACAATTTGACTTCCTCTTTTCCTAATTGCATACCCTTTATTTCCTTCTCCTGCCTAATTGCCCTGGCCAGAACTTCCAACACTATGTTGAATAGGAGTGGTGAGAGAGGGCATCCCTGTCTTGTGCCAGTTTTCAAAGGGAATGCTTCCAGTTTTTACCCATTCAGTATGATATTGGCTGTGAGTTTGTCATAGATAGCTCTTATTATTTTGAAACACGTCCCATCAATACCTAATTTATTGAGAGTTTTTAGCATGAAAGGTTGTTGAATTTTGTCAAAGGCTTTTTCTGCATCTATTGAGATAATCATGTGGTTTTCGTCTTTGTCTCTGTTTATATGCTGGATTACATTTATTGATTTGTGTATATTGAACCAGCCTTGCATCCCAGGGATGAAACCCACTTGATCATGGTGGATAAGCTTTTTGATGTGCTGCTGGATTCGGTTTGCCAGTATTTTATTGAGGATTTTTGCATCAATGTTCATCAAGGATATTGGTCTAAAATTCTCTTTTTTGGTTGTGTCTCTGCCCAGCTTTGGTATCAGAATGATGCTGGCCTCATAAAATGAGTTAGGGAGGAGTCCCTCTTTTTCTACTGATTGGAATAGTTTCAGAAGGAATGGTACCAGTTCCTCCTTGTACCTCTGGTAGAATTCGGCTGTGAATCCATCTGGTCCTGGACTCTTTTTGGTTGGTAAACTATTGATTATTGCCACAATTTCAGCTCCTGTTATTGGTCTATTCAGAGATTCAACTTCTTCCTGGTTTAGTCTTGGGAGAGTGTATGTGTCGAGGAATTTATCCATTTCTTCTAGATTTTCTAGTTTATTTGTGTAGAAGTTTTTGTAGTATTCTCTGATGGTAGTTTGTATTTCTGTGGGATCGGTGGTGATATCCCCTTTATCATTTTTTATTGCGAATATTTGATTTCTCTCTCTTTTTTTCTTTATTAGTCTTGCTAGCAGTCTATCAATTTTGTTGATCCTTTCAAAAAACCAGCTCCTGGATTCACTAATTTTTTGAAGGGTTTTTTGTGTCTCTATTTCCTTCAGTTCTGCTCTGATTTTAGTTATTTCTTGCCTTCTGCTAGCTTTTGAATGTGTTTGCTCTTGCTTTTCTAGTTCTTTTAATTGTGATGTTAGGGTGTCAATTTTGGATCTTTCCTGCTTTCTCTTGTGGGCATTTAGTGCTATAAATTTCCCTCTACACACTGCTTTGAATGCGTCCCAGAGATTCTGGTATGTTGTATCTTTGTTCTCATTGGTTTCAAAGAACATCTTTATTTCTGCCTTCATTTCGTTATGTACCCAGTAGTCACTCAGGAGCAGGTTGTTCAGTTTCCATGTAGTTGAGCGGCTTTGAGTGAGATTCTTAATCCTGAGTTCTAGTTTGATTGCACTGTGGTCGGAGAGATAGTTTGTTATAATCTCTGTTCTTTTACATTTCCTGAGGAGAGCTTTACTTCCAAGTATGTGGTCAATTTTGGAATAGGTGTGGTGTGGTGCTGAAAAAAATGTATATTCTGTTGATTTGGGGTGGAGAGCTCTGTAGATGTCTATTAGGTCCACTTGGTGCAGAGCTGAGTTCAATTCCTGGGTATCCTTGTTGACTTTCTGTCTCGTTGATCTGTCTAATGTTGACAGTGGGGTGTTAAAGTCTCCCATTATTAATGTGTGGGAGTCTAAGTCTCTTTGTAGGTCACTCAGGACTTGCTTTATAAATCTGGGTGCTCCTGTATTGGGTGCGTATATATTTAGGATAGTTAGCTCTTCTTGTTGAATTGATCCCTTTACCATTATGTAATGGCCTTCTTTGTCTCTTTTGATCTTTGTTGGTTTAAAGTCTGTTTTATCAGAGACTAGGATTGCAACCCCTGCCTTTTTTTGTTTTCCATTTGCTTGGTAGATCTTCCTCCATCCTTTTATTTTGAGCCTATGTGTGTCTCTGCATGTGAGATGGGTTTCCTGAATACAGCACACTGATGGGTCTTGACTCTTTATCCAATTTGCCAGTCTGTGTCTTTTAATTGGAGCATTTAGTCCATTTACATTTAAAGTTAATATTGTTATGTGTGAATTTGATCCTGTCATTGTGATGTTAGCTGGTTATTTTGCTCGTTAGTTGATGCAGTTTCTTCCTAGTCTTGATGGTCTTTACATTTTGGCATGATTTTGCAGTGGCTGGTACTGGTTGTTCCTTTCCATGTTTAGCGCTTCCTTCAGGAGCTCTTTTAGGGCGGGCCTGATGGTGACAAAATCTCCCAGCATTTGCTTGTCTGTAAAGTATTTCTCCTTCACTTATGAAGCTTAGTTTGGCTGGATATGAAATTCCGGGTTAAAAATTCTTTTCTTTAAGAATGTTGAATATTGGCCCCCACTCTCTTCTGGCTTGTAGGGTTTCTGCCAAGAGATCCGCTGTTAGTCTGATGGGCTTCCCTTTGAAGGTAACCCGACCTTTCTCTCTTGCTGCCCTTAACATTTTTTCCTTCATTTCAACTTTGGTGAATCTGACAATTATGTGTCTTGGAGTTGCTCTTCTCGAGGAGTATCTTTGTGGCATTCTCTGTATTTCCTGAATCTGAATGTTGGCCTGCCTTGCTAGGTTGGGGAAGTTCTCCTGGATAATATCCTGCAGAGTGTTTTCCAACTTGGTTCCATTCTCTGCATCACTTTCAGGTACACCAATCAGACGTAGATTTGGTCTTTTCACTTAGTCCCATATTTCTTGGAGGCTTTGCTCGTTTCTTTTTATTCTTTTTTCTCTAAACTTCCCTTCTCGCTTCATTTCATTCATTTCATCTTCCATTGCTGATACCCTTTCTTCCAGTTGATCGCATCGGCTCCTGAGGCTTCTGCATTCTTCACGTAGTTCTCGAGACTTGGTTTTCAGCTCCATCAGCTCCTTTAAGCACTTCTCTGTATTGGTTATTCTAGTTATACATTCTTCTAAATTTTTTTCAAAGTTTTCAACTTCTTTGCCTTTGGTTTGAATGTCCTCCCGTAGCTCAGAGTAATTTGATTGTCTGAAGCCTTCTTCTCTCAGCTCGTCAAAGTCATTCTCCATCCAGCTTTATTCCATTCCTGGTGAGGAACTGCGTTCCTTTGGAGGAGGAGAGGTGCTCTGCTTTTTAGAGTTTCCAGTTTTTCTGTTCTGTTTTTTCCCCATCTTTGTGGTTTTATCTACTTTTGGTCTTTGATGATGGTGATGTACAGATGGGTTTTTGGTGTGGATGTCCTTTCTGTTTGTTAGTTTTCCTTCTAACAGACAGGACCCTCAGCTGCAGGTCTGTTGGAATACCCTGCCTTGTGAGGTGTCAGTGCGCCCCTGCTGGGGGGTGCCTCCCAGTTAGGCTGCTTGGGGGTCAGGGGTCAGGGACCCACTTGAGGAGGCAGTCTGCCCGTTCTCAGATCTCCAGCTGCGTGCTGGGAGAACCACTGCTCTCTTCAAAGCTGTCAGACAGGGACATTTAAGTCTGCAGAGGTTACTGCTGTCTTTTTGTTTGTCTGTGCCCTGCCCCCAGAGGTGGAGCCTACAGAGGCAGGCAGGCCTCCTTGAGCTGTGGTGGGCTCCACCCAGTTCGAGCTTCCCGGCTGCTTTGTTTACCTAAGCAAGCCTGGGCAATGGCGGGCGCCCCTCCCCCAGCCTTGCTGCCGCCTTGCAGTTTGATCTCAGACTGCTGTGCTAGCAATCAGCGAGACTCCGTGGGCCTAGGTCCCTCCGAGCCCGGTGCGGGTTATAATCTCGTGGTGCACCGTTTTTTAAGCAGGTCAGAAAAGCGCAGTATTCGGGTGGGAGTGACCCGATTTTCCAGGTGCGTCTGTCACCCCTTTCTTTGACTCGGAAAGGGAACTCCCTGACCCCTTGCGCTTCCCAAGTGAGGCAATGCCTCGCCCTGCTTCGGCTGGCGCATGGTGCCCGCACCCACTGACCTGCGCCCACTCTCTGGCACTCCCTAGTGAGATGAACCCGGTACCTCAGATGGAAATGCAGAAATCACCCGTCTTCTGTTTCGCTCACGCTGGGAGCTGTAGACCGGAGCTGTTCCTATTCGGCCATCTTGGCTCCTCCCCATTTCTTCAACTTTTATTTTATGTTCTGGGGTACATATGCAGGATGTGCAGGTTTGTTACATAGGTAAATGTGTGCTATGGTGGTTTGATGAACAATCAGCCCATCACCTAGATATTAAGCCCAGCATCCATTAGCCATTCTTCCTGATGCTCTCCTTCCGCCCACCACCCCTGATAGGCCCCAGTGTGTGTTTCCCACTACTATATGTCCATGTGTTCTCATAGTTCCATTCCCACTTATAAGTGATAATATGCAGTGTTTGATTTTTCTGTTCCTGCATTAGTTTGCTGAGGATAATGGCTTCCAGCTTCATTCACGTCCCTGCAAAGGAAATTATCTCATTCTTTTTTATGGCTGCATAGTACTCCATGTTGTATATGTACCACATTTTTTTAAACCAGTCTATCATTAATGGGTATTTGAGTTGATTCCATGTCATTGGGCCGTTGTGAATAGTGCTGCAATGAACATACACATGCATGTATCTTTATAATTTAATTAAATCCCATTTGTCAATTTTTGCTTTTGTTGCAATTGTTTTTGGAGTTTTCATAATGAAATATTTGCCTGTGCCTATGTCCTGAATGGTATTGCCTAGATTTTCTTCTAAGGTTTTTATGGTTTGGGGGTTAACATTTAAATCTTTAATCCATCTTGAATTAATTTTTGTATAAGGTGCAAGGAAGGGGCCAGTTTCAATTTTCTGCACATAGTTAGCCAGTTCTCCCAGCACCACTTATTAAATAGGGAATCCTTTCCCAATTGCTTGTTTTTGTCAGGTTTGTTGAAGGTCAGATCTTTGTAAGTGTGCAGTCTTATTTCTGAGTTCTCTATTCTGTTCCATTGGTGTGTCTGTTTTTTACCAATACCATGCTGTTTTGGTTACTGTAGCCACGTACTATAGTTTGAAGTCAGGTAGCATAATGCGTCCAGCTTTGTTCCTTTTGCTTAGGATTGTTTTGGCTATTTGGGCTCTTTTTTGGTTGCATGTGAATTTTTTTTTTTTTTTTTTTTTGAGACATGGTCTCATTCCATCCCCCAGGCTGGAGTACAGTGACATAATATCATCTCACTGTGGCCTCCACTTCCCAGGTTCAAGTGATTCTTCTGCCTCAGCCTCTGAAGCATCTGGGATTATAGACAATCTAGTGGGTGTGATTGATGTCAAATTTTGTTGAAGCATTTTCTGTGTCAATTGACATGATTATATGTTTTTTCTTCTTTAGCTTGTTAATATGGTGTATTACATTAATTGATTTTCAAATATTGAAACCTCCTTGCATACCTGGAATAAATTCCATTTCATCACGGTGTATTCTTCTTTTTATATACTATTGGATTCAATTGGCTAAAGTTTTGTTTAGAATTTTGTGTCTAAATTAATGAGAGATATTTGTCTGCTGCTTTCTATTTTTGTTGCTCTGGTTTTAGTATCAGGATAATACTGTCTTCATCAAATGAATTAGAAAATGTTTCCCTTTCATCTGTTTTTTTTTTTTTGGAAGGGGTCATGTAAAATTGGTGTTAATTATTTGAATATTTTGAAAAATTCACCAGTGAAACCATTCATGCCTGAATGTTTTTTAATAGAATTTTAATTATTAATTCAATTTATTTAGTAGTAGGAATATTTAAATTATCTATATTATCTTTGCTGAGTTTTGGTAGTTTGTGGTTTTCAAGGAATTTGTCCATCTCTTCTAAGTTGTTAAATTTATTAATGTAAACTCATTTCTGGTATTCCTTAATTAACATTTGAGGGCTGCTAGCTCTTTTGTAATATTCCATCATTTCATTCCTGATCCTGGTGATTTCAATCTTCTCTATTTTAATCTTTGTCAGTCTTCCCAGAAGTTTATCAGTATTATTGATTTTCTCTTAAACAGTTTTTTTGTCACTAGTTTTTTTCTGTTGTTTCTTTGTTTGCAAATTTATTAACTGAGGTTTTTATCTTGATTAATTTTGCTCTTTATTATTTCCTTCCTACTCCTACTTTATGTTTATTTTGCTCTCATTTGCTTGTTTCTTGTAGTAGAAACTTAAAGTATTGATTTTTCCCTTTATCTTTCTATAATGGGTTCCCAGTTTTACTCCATTACAGACAGAGCACCTACTTTGTATGATTTTAATTCTTTTAAATATGTTGAGGATAATTATCCAGAATATGTCTATCTTGAGAACTGTTACATGTGTGCTTGAAAAAAAAAAGTGTATCTTGCTGTTGAGTGAAGTGTTTTATAAATGTCAATTGGACCCTATTGGTTGATAGTGTTGTTTAGATCTGTATCCTTGCTGATTTTCTGCCAGGTAATTCTATCAATTATTGAAATCAGAGGATGTTGAACTTGCCAACTACATTGTACATTTTTCTTTGTCTCCTTTTACTTCTCTCAGTTTTTGCTTCATATATTTTGAAGCTCTGTTGTTTTGTGTATGAACATGTAGAATTGCTAAATATTATTGGTGGATTGATCCTTTTAGAAGTACGTATGTGCCTCTTTGGCCCTAGTAAGTTTCTTTGTTTTAAAATTTACATGTTCTGATACCAATACAGCTATTCCTTTTTAAAATAGTTTTTATGATTTATCTTTTTCCATCCTTTTATTTTCAACTTATCTATGTAGCTATATTTGAAATGAGTTTCTTTTTTGTCGATTAAAAAATAAAATAAAACTTTTTTTCTTCAACTTTTAAGTTCAGGGGTAGATGTGCAAGATATGCAGGTTTGTTTCATAGGTAAACATGTGCGATACTGGTTTGCTGCACAGAACAACCAATTGCCTAGGTATTAAGCCCAGAATCCATTAGCTATTCTTCCCTCCTCCCATGCCCCACCCTCCAACAGGTCCAAGTGTGTTGTTTCCCCTTATGTGTGTCCATGTGTTCTCATCATTCAGCTCCCACTTATAAGTGAGAACATGCAGTGTTTGGTTTTGTGTTCCTGCATTAATTTGCTACGAATATGGCTTCCAACTCCATCATTGCTCCTGCAAAGGACATGACATTATTCCTTTTTATGGCTGCATAGTATTCCATGGTGTATATGTACCACATTTTCTTTCTCCACTCTATATTTAATAGGCATTTGGGTTGATTCTGTGTCTTTGCTATTGTGAATAGTGCTGCAATGAACATACATGTATGTGTACCTTTGTAATAGAATGATTTATATTCCTTTGGGAATATACCCAGTAATGGGATTGATAGGTCAAATTGCATTTCTGCCTCTAGATCTTTGACGAATTGCCACACTGTCTTCCACAATGGTTGAATCAATTTACACTCCAACCAACAGTGTAAAAGCATTCCTTTTTCTCTGCAACCTCACCAGTATCTGTTGTTTCTTGACTTTTTAATAACAGCCATTCTGACTGGCATGAGATGGTATCTCATTGTGGTTTTGATTTGCTTTTCTCTAATGATCAGTGATGTTGAGCTTTTTTTCATGTGTTTGTTGGCTGCATGTATGTCTTCTTTTGAGAAGTGTGTTCATGTCCTTTATTCACTTTTTAAGGAGTTGTTTGTTTTTTTCCTTGTACATTTGTTTAAGTTCCTTGTAGACTCTGGATATTAGACCTTCGTCAGCTAGATAGATTGCAAAAATTTTCTCCCATTCTGTAGGTTGTCTGTTAGCTCTGATAATAGTTTCTTTTGCTGTACAGAAGCTCTTTAGTTCAAGTAGATGCTATTTGTCAGTCTTTGCTTTTGTTGCAATCGCTTTTGGCATTTTCGTTATGAAATCTTTGCCCGTGCTTATGTCTTGAATGGTATTGCCTATATTTTTCTTCTAGGATTTTTACAGTTTTGGATCTTCCATTTAAGTCTTTAGTCCATCTTGATTTAACTTTTGTTTATGGTGTAAGGAAGGGGTCCAGTTTCAGTTTTTTGCATGTGACTAGCCAGTTCTCCCAGCACAATTTATTAAGTAGAGTATCCTTTACTCATTGCTGGTTTTTGTTAGGCTTGTCGAAGATCAGATTGTTGTAGATGTGCAGTCTTATTTCTGAAATCTCTATTCTGTTCCATCAGTCTATGTGTCTATTTTTGTACAAATACCGTGCTGTTTTGGTTACTGTAGCCATCTGGTATAGTTTGAAATCGGGTAACATAATGCCTCCAGCTTTGTTCCTTTTGCTTAGGATTGTCTTGGCTATTTGGGCTTTTTTTGTTCCATATGAATTTTAAAATAGTTTTTTCTATTTCTGTGAGGAATGTCAATGGTAATTTAATGGGAATAGAATTGAATGTATAAATTACTTTGGGCAGTATGGCCATTTTCACAATATTGATTCTTCCTATCCATGAACATGGATTCTTTCTTTCCCCAAGTTTTTCCATTTGTTTGTGTCCTCTCCAATTTCTTTGAGTAGTAGTTTGTAGTTCTCCTTGAAGAGGTCCTTCATTTCCCTTGTTAGCTATATTCCTAGGTATTTTATTCTTTTTGTAGCAATTGTGAATGAGAGTACATTCATGATTTGGCTCTCTGATTGCCTGTTGTTGGTGTACAGAGATTTTTGCACATTGATTTTGTGTCCTGAGACTTTGCCGAAGTTGCTTATCAGCAGAAGAAGCTTTTGGGCTGAGACAATGGGGTTTTCTAGATACAGGGTCATGTCATCTGCAGACAAAGATAATTTGACTTCCTCTCTTCCTATTTGAGTATCCTTTATTTCTTTCTCTTGTCTGATTGCCCTGGCCAGAACTTCCAATACTATGTTGAATAGGAGTAGTGAGAGAGGGCATCCTTGTCTTGTGCTGGTTTTCAAAGGGAATCCTTCCAGCTTTTGCCCATTCAGTATGATATTGACTGTGGGTTTGTCATAAATTGCTGTTATTATTTTGAGGTGTGTTCCTTTTTTGTCTTTATTTCTGTTTATGTGTTGAATCACATTGATTGATTTGTGCATGTTGAAACTCCCTTGCATCCCGGGGATGAAATGAACTTGATCATGGTGGATAAACTTTTTGATGTGATACTGGATTCAGTTTGCCAGTATTTTATTGATGATTTTTGTACCTATGTTCATCAGGGATATTGGCCTGAAATTTTCTTTTTTGGGGTATCAAAAAAAGTGAAGCCTTTGGTATCAGGATGATGCTGGGCTTTTAGAATAGTTTCAGTAGAATTGGTACCAGCTCTTCTTTTTACCTCTGGTGGAATTCAGCTGTGAACCTGTCTGGTTCTGGGCTTTTTTTTGGTTGGCAGGCTATTTCTTACTGCCTGAATTTCAGAACTCATTACTAGTCTATTCAGTGACTCAACTTCTTCCTGATTCAGTCTTAGGAGGGTGTATGTGTCCAGGAATTTATTCATTTCTTCTGGAGTTTGTAGTTTATGTCCATAGAGATATTTATAGTATTCTCTGATGGTCATATTTCTGAGGGTCAGTGGTAATATCCCCCTTATCATTTCTGATTGTGTCTATTTGATTATTCTCTCTTCTCTTCTTTATTGGTCTAGCTAGTGATCTATTTTATTATTTTTTTCAAAAACACAGCCCCTGGACTTACTGATTTTTTTGTGGGTTTTCTTTGTGTCTCTATTGCCTTCAGTTTTGCTCTGATCTTGGTTATTTCTTATCTTCTGTTAGCTTTGGGATTGTTTGCTCTTGGTTCTCTATTTTTTTTTTTATTGAGATGGAGTCTTACTCTGTCACTCAGGCTGGAGTGCAGTGGCACAATCTCTGCTCACTGCAACCTCTGCCTCCCAGGTTAAAGTGATTTTCCTGCCTCAGCCTCCCAAGTAGCTGGAATTACAGGTGCATGCCACCAAACACAGCTAAATTTTTTTGTTTTAATTTTTAGTACAGATGGGGTTTCACTGTATTGGTGAAAACATGGTCTCCAACTCCTGACCTCAAGTGGTTTGCCTGCCTTGGCCTCCCAAAGTGCAGGGATTACAGGTGTGAGCAAATACACATGGCTGATTCTCTATTTCTTTTAGTCGTGATGTTAGGTTGTTGATTTAAGATCTTTCTAGGTTTTTGATGTGGATATTTTAGTGTTATAAATTTCCCTCTTAACACTGCTTTAACTGTGTCCCAGAGATTCTGGTATGTTGTGACTTGGTACTCAAAGGTTTCAAAGAACTTCTTGATTTCTGCCTTAATTTCATTATTTATCTAGGAGTCATTCAGGAGCAGATTGTTCAATTTTCATATAGTTGTGAGGTTTTGAGTGAGTTTCTTAATCTTGAGCTTTCATTTGATTGTGCTGTGGTCTGAGAGACTGTTATGATTTCATTTATTTTTCATTTGCTGAGGAGTGCTTTACTTCTGATTATGTGATCAATTTTAGTGTAAGTGCCATGTGGTGATTAGATGAATGTATATTCTGGTTTTGTTTTGTGTGTGTGTGTGTGTGTGTGTGTGTGTGTGTGTGTGTGTGTGGAGAGTTCTGTAGATATCTATCAGGTTCACTTGACCCAGAGCTGAGTTCAGGTCCTGAATATCTTTGTTAATTTTCTGTCTCAATTATCTGTCTAATATTGTCAGTGGGGTGATAAACTCTACTATTATTGTGTGGGAGTCTAAGTCTCTTTGTAGGTCTCTAAGGATTTGCTTTATGAATCTGGGTGCTCCTATTTTGGGTGCATATATATTTAGGATAGTTAGCTCTTCTTGTTGAATTGAATCCTTTACCATTACATAATGTCCTTTGTCTTTTCTGATCTTTGTTGGCTTAAAGTCTGTTTTGTCAGAAACTGGGATTGAAACCCCTGCTTTTTTCTATTTTCCATTTGTTTGGTAAATTTTCCTTCATCCCTTTATTTTGAGTCTATGTGTGTCTTTGCATGTGAGATGGGTCTCTTGAAGAGAGCATACTGCTTTTTCTTGACTCTATCCAGCTTGCCATTCTGTGTCTTTTAAATGGGGCATTTAGCCCGTTTACATTTAAGGTTAATGTTGTTATTTGTGAATTTTATCCTGTCATCATGATGTTAGCTGTTTATTTTGCAGACTTGTGTATGTGGTTATTTCACAGTGTCACTGGTCTGTGTAGTTCAATGTGTTTTTGTAGTGGCTGGTCATGGTTTTTCCTTTCCATATTTAGTGCTTTCTTCTGGAGCTTTTGCCAGGAAGGCCTAATGGTGATGAATTCCCTCAATGTTTGCTTGCCTGAAAAGAATTCTACTTCTCCTTCGCTTATGAAGCTTAGTTTAGCAGGACATGAAATTCTGGGTTGGATTTTTTTTTCTTTAATACCGTTGAATATTGGTCTCCAATCTCTCCCGGCTTACAGGGTTTCTGCTCAGAGGTCCGCCGTTAGTCTGATGGACTTCCCTTTTTAGGTGACCTGGCCTTTCTTTCTGGCTGCCCTTAACATTTTTTCTTTCATTTCGACCTTGGTGAATCTGATGATTGTGTCTTGGGTTGATCTTCTCATCGAATATCTTACTGGGGTTCTCTGGCTTTCCTGAATATGAATGTTGGCCTGTCCTTCTAGGTTGGGGAAGTTCTCCTAGATGATATCCTGAAGTATGTTTGCCCACTTGGTTCTGTTCTCCCTGTCTCTTTCAGGTACCCCAATTAGTTGTAGGTTCAGTCCTTTGTTTTACATAATCCCTTATTTTTTGCAGTTTTTGTTTGTTTCTTTTCATTCTTTTTTCTCTATTCTTGTCTGCCTGTCTTATCTCAGAAAGCTAGTCTTCAAGCTCTGAGATTCTTTCCTCAACTTGGTCATTCTGCCACTGAAACTTGTGATTGCATAGTGTAGTTCATGTATTGTGTCCATTAGGCTCATTATGTTCCTCTTTAAAGTGGCTATTTTTGTTATCACCTCCTGTATTGTTTTATTATTATTCTTAGCTACTTTGCATTGGGTTAGAACATGCTCCTTTAGCTAAGTGAAGTTGGTTATTACTCACCTTCTGAAGACTACTTCTGTCAATTTAGCCATCTTAGCCTCAGCCCATTTCTGTGCCCTTGCTGTAGAAGTGTTGTGGTCATCTGGAGGAGAAGCAGCACTCTGGCTTTTTTAGTTTTCAGCATTTTTGTGTCATATTTTTCTCATCTTTGTGGGCTTATCTACCTTCGATCTTTGAGGTTGCTGACCATCAAATTGAATTTTTGTGAGATTTTTTCTGTTGATATTGTTGTTGTTGCTTTCTGTTTGTTTGGTTTTTGGGTTTTGGGTTTTTTTTGGAGATGGAGTCTCACTCTGTCACCAGTGTGGAGTGCAGTGGCACAATCTCGGCTCACTGCAACCTCTGCCTCCCCAGTTCAAGCAATTCTCCTACCTCAGCCTCCTGAGTAGCTGGGACTACAGGCACGCGCCACCATGCCCAGCTAATTTTTGTATTTTTATATACTCCAGACCCTAGTTGCCTTGGTCCCTCCCACACCTGAAGGTATCACTAGTAAAGGCTGCAAAAGAGCAAAGATTGAAGACTGCTCCTTCCTCTGGCAGCTCCATCCCAGGGGGGCACCAACCTGATGCCAGCTGAATGCTCCTGTTGGAGGTGTCTGGAGACCCATGTTGGGAGGTCTCACCGAGTCAGGAGGAAATAGATCAGAGACCTGCTTAAAGAAACAGTCTGGCTGCTCCTTGGCAGAGCAGGTTTGCTGCGCTAACTGCCTAGCCTCTCCAGAGCTGGCAGCCTGGAAAGTTGAAGTCAGCTGAACCACAGAGATGGCAGCTGACCTTCCCCTGGGGCTCCGTTTCAGAGAGACCTCAGAGTTCTGTACATATAAACCTGGCTGGAGTTGCTGAAATTCCCACAGGGAGGCCCCGCACAGTAAGGAGGGATGGTTCCCAGTCCCGCTTAAAGAATCTGTCTGGCCACGATCTGCAGGGGAATAGTCCATCTCAGGCAGTCTCCAGCTGGCTGCTGCTGGCCAGCTCGAATTCCAAGCCAGTGGGTCTTAACTTGTGAGATGCCGTGGGAGTGGGGCCTGCAGAACCATGCCACTTGGCTCCCTGTATTCACCCCTTCCTAGGGGAATGCATGTGTGGATCTCTCACCTTGCCATAATTCCTGGGTATGGAACATGCAAAACTCCTGGATCTCTGTGAGTGCCAGTTAGTGCAGTTAGTTACAAGTATTTATTATAAATATGAGATTTATTTACATTAAAAGTTTAGTGTTCAAAACCTGTCTGTTTATATTGCCTACAACTCTGAGAAATGAAATTATGTTGGATATTTTGGAAAGAATGCTAAGGTAATTCTTTACTCCCTACTCCAACAACCTTGAGATGTTTATTCAGGGTGAGGAAACCTCTCTTCTTCCTTCAACAATTAAATACAAAGATAGATCATTGATTCTAGTCTAATCTGAAGAAAATGTACTGGAATACAATCTGAAAGTGACTTAGTACATGATATTGGGTGTTGCAGAATTCCTGGGTCATAGAGCATACGTTTGTGTAATTCGACTAAAATGTACTGCTACTACTAGCATTCTGTGAAGGTTCCACATCCTTGCCTACACTCAACTTACTCCCTTGGTTTATTAGGTGTAAAGTGATGCCTTAGTTTTGTTTTAATTATATTTCTCTGAATACTAGTTATTTGAGCATTTTTATATGCTTGCTAGCTTTTTGTTTTTGTAAATTTCCTTTTCATGTGCTTTACTCATGTTTCTACTGAGATTACTGTTTTCCTAGTTGATTTGCAGGGTTATTTTGTATATTGTAGATATCAGTACATTGTCAGTTTTAGATATTTTAAGTATCTTCCTCAATTCTATCCTTAATGTTAGTTTGTTAGTTGCGTAACAGAAATAGTCAAATATGTCTTATTTTTGCCTTACATTTAATACTTTCTATGTTTTGCTGTAACAATCTATTCCTTATCCTATGTTGCAAAGATATTCTTCCTTTTTTAATGTTAACATGATCAGTTTTTCCCTTCTTACTTAGGTCTCCAATCCATTTTTGGAGTCTGCCTTTGTGCATAGTTTTAGGTAAGGTTCTATTGTTGTGGTGATCCTGAAAATGTGTCTCTTAGAATATTATTGACAGGTGGCTCAACTTCTGTGCTTTGAGCCCAAAGCTGCACTCACACTGCAGCCACATTTCCCATGAGCTCCTCCCAGCCTGTGACTAAGCACAGGAGGGTTTTTAAGGTAAGCCCATTTCTGGGAGATGTGGAATTCCTTTGATGAGTAACTTTGACGTAAGGACTCCCCAAAGGCTTGGCCAAATCTTCTTAAAACTGCACTGCAATGTGGAACTCTTCCTACCCAACTGTTTTTACTTCCTTCTGTACTACACAAGGATCAGAGCTGCATGGCATTCTGAAGTGTCTCTATGACTCTTCCAACAAGCATACTATTTTCTTCACATGTGTTTTCCTTAATAATTATCTTGCACCTCAGATTCCATCTTGAGGTCTGATAGAGTGGTCTTAGAAAATTTGGAACTGATTAGCTCACCTCAGTGTGTGTTGGACAGAGGATGCCATGCTGAATGGCTGCAGGGCACAGATAATCCCAGGCATAAGGTGGCAGGTGCATTGTTAAAGATTTCACCAGCAGTAGCCCAGGAAAACTTTTTGGTGCTTCCTGATAGAGGGGACACCATTGCAGGTAATAGTTCAGGCAGCCGAAAGATAGGAGGGAAGAATGCCTCTTACAAAGATGTTGGAGTTGGCTAGTTACTGTTAAATTGCATTGTTGTCCTACATAGGGATAAGGAGAAACTGAAGGCCATTTAAAATATGTTAAAGGCTAAGCATGAGAACCAGTTACAAAAAAGCTTTTATTTCATGCAGAGGAAGAGTAGACACAGCCAAGGAGCAGGCTAAAGATCTAATAGTTAGATACCCAGAGTTTGAATGCTTAGTCAAAGCTGATCGGCTATGCTTTGGTCAGAGTCCTAATTGGAAAAACCCAGGAACTTGAAATATAAGATGGGTCAACTGGATTGATGTCTCTCGGGATGTGGGTTCTGCAGACTCCCTGAAACCTCAGAGTTTATAGAAGTAATCACTGTCTCCTTAGTAAGAGCCAGCTCTTCTCCCCTGCTGAAAGATGCTATAGAGCTGTTTCACCCACAAGGCAACAGGTGCTCCTCAAGAGATATTCTTACCTCCTCAACTGACAACCAGGCCAATGGCTCAGCTAGTAACATGCTGGGCTTGAAAAGATAGAAAAAGAGACTATGTACTAAAGAACTGTAAGAACTGGTGCGTATCTATTGGCTCCTGACATTAGGTTTTGAGGGTGGTTGATCATGGAGGGGTGAATGAAAGACTGGATAAGTAAGAATTCATTGACTTAGGAGCACTTTCTCAAGACATGGAATTTGACAACCTAGCAAAAACCCAAGGAGCAAACCTGCTAGGGTGGCTCTTAGCATCCTGGAAGAAGCCATATCCAGGATTGAATACAGATGAAGTGTCCCAGTTGCCTTAGAAGACAGCGGAGAAAGAAATAAAGAGGCTGAGGGAAGTGGGCATGTTGAAATGGATATATTATGTGAGGCCAGAAGACCCACCAGGGCATGTGTTTCATCGGGAAGCCCAGAGGACATATCATTTATGAAAGTCACTACAAATGAGCTGGTGAGAGGAGCTTGAGAATAACTAAGAAGTTCAATGATGGCTCTCGTTGCAGGTGGAGGCTGCAATAAGGGAAGCACCTACAGTCCTGAGATTGTCCATAGGGATGATGGAATCCTGAAGTAATAGATGCAAAGTGTCAGTGCTAAACTGCCAAAGCCAGGAACCCACAGTGAGCTTTAACAAATGGCAAGGTTGGAGGGACAGCTATGGAAGTTTTTCCCACAAAGAATTGTGGAGACAGTTCAAAAAGTATGGTGTTTTTAGGGGAAAATAAACAGGCAGCTAGCCAGCGTGCTGATGAACATCTACAACCAAAGAAGAAAAAATGCAAAAATGGAAGATCAGGAGGCTCTAGGTGATCACCCCAATAGAAAGCCATGATCCCTTTCTTAGTTCTTAGACTTGAGGCAATTTTCAGATCCAGAATCCATTGGCTGAAGAGGTGGCCAAGTCCCTAGGAGGAAGAACCCTGTTATACCATGATAATTATATACAGTGATGATTCCCTAAGTGCTTCTCCAAAGGGACCTATAACCTTTTACTTACTGGGTGACTATACAAAAGGCAAAGGGAATACCCAGATATTTCAAAAACTATTAGAAACAGGATCTGAGTTGATACTGATACCGGAGACATATAGCATCATTATAGCTCCTGTTAAGTGTGAAGATTTATGGGGGCCAATTATGTCCTGGATTTGAGATTCTAGGTATATAGTTCCTTTCCTTTAATACTTTAAAAATATTACTTCAGTGACATCTCATATCCAGTATTGCTGCTGAGAAAACTGATGTCATATGCTTCTTGTTTCTTTATAGGTGAACTGCTCTTTCTCTCTGGTAGCTTTTATAATGTTTTTAATTTAAAATCCACTTTAACATATCAAGGTATGGGTTTTTCCTTATTTCTTCTATTTGGAACTCTATAAGCCTTTTTTATATACAGTTTTAAAATTTTCTTTTATTATTAAAATCTTACCTTCATTAGTTTTTAAAATATTTCCTCATCTCAATTTTTAATTTTTTTTCTGCATTTGAGAATCTTGTAATTGGGATATTGGCATCTCTACTTCTCTATCCTTCATATCTCTAATTTTTTAAAATTTATTTATATATTTTTATCCTTCCCTTCTTCCTTTCTGAGAGAGTTCTTCAATTTGAACTTGCAATTCATCAATTAATTTTTCCGTCGTAACTATCCTATTATCTATCTAATCAACTGTGCTTTTGTATTTCAACTCATATTTTCCATGTCTAATATTTTCATTCTGTTTTTATGCATGCTTCTTCTTGTTTCAGATGATTAATGTGAGCAATGACAAATAGCTCATATCTTCCCTTATATCTTTAAGTACTGATATAATATGTGTTTTACATCCTTTGTTTATACTAATGCTTCTGTTTCAGAGGCTATATGTTTTCTTGTCTATTGTCTTTCTTCTGAAGAAGTTGTACCATTTGGAGTTTATTTATTTTAGACTATGATTTCATGTTTCTCCAGGAGCATCAGCTGCTTTATCAGGCAGCATGGGCTATGGAAGGGTCAAAGGGCAGGTGTTTACTTGTGTCAGTCAAAGTGAATTTAAGGAACAGATTGGGGATGAATCCTAGCGTAGAGAGTCCCAGAGCCCACAAAACCTATTATTGATCATTCTCACTCATTGACTTTCTATCAGTTGACTTTTCCAGTGGGAATTTCACTGACAAATTCTCAAGAGTGAAGCAGCACTAGAAGGAAGAAGGTTCTTTTAATTTTAATGCAACAGCCCTGGAGATCTGGAGGGTAAGGTGAGAAGACAGTACCTGAAAGCAGCTAATTAGTGCTACCTTTTCCAGAAACTTCTCTCCTCAGCAGGCTTTTTCTCCCGTCCTTTCAAAATTGGTGGTCTGAATTGCTAAGACTAATTTCTGGTATGATAAGAAGGTAAACATTGTCTCAAAGCAATGTAGGGCAATACATGGTGTTGGGAGATGTAAGAGAAAAACTTAAAAAGCCTTTCTCTTAACTATCCTCTCATTCTACTCTAGACTTCAGCCACCTACCTCCCTACACACTCTATCTAGTTCAAGTTAGCTCCAGTCTCCTAGTTCTGGCCTAGAATCCAGGTTTACTTCTTTCATCTGTAGTGTGTCTAGGGTTGATCTGGAGAAAGGAACAAGTGTCCTATGCTAGTACACCATTTTTATAGACATGAAAGCCTATGTGTGTGTGCATATGTATGTACCTACCAAATGATCTTATTTTTGAAATGAAAAGTGTATAAATCATTTGTTAGTGAAGATATATATTTATTTATTTAATAAGTCCTTCATTAGTGAATAGATATATTTATTCATGTTTGTATAAATGTAAATAATGTAAACGGATATATAAAAGTTTAAACTTTGATTTGCTTAGGAGAAAATCAGGGAGAGATTGTTAGAATTTTCTTTGTATTACTCTATGTTGGGAAACAGCTCACATAACTTTGTAGCTTGAATTACAGTTGACCCTTGGACAACATGGGGGTTAGGGTTGATGATCCCACATAGTCAAAAATTCATGTATAACTCGTGACTCTCTCAAAACTTAACTATGCATAGCCTACTGTTGAATGGAAGCCTTTTTGATAAGACAAAGAGTTGATTGACATATATATTTTACGTTATGTGTATTATATACTGTATTCTCACAATACAATAAGAGAAAAGGAAATGTTATTAAAATCTTAAGGAAGAAACAATATATTTACTATTCATTATGTGGAAGTGGATCATCATAAAGGTCTTCATCCTCATTGTCTTCCCATTGAGCAGGCTGAGGAGGAGGAAGAAGAGAAGGGATTGGTCTTACTGTCTCAGGGGTGCCAGCTGTGGAAAAAAATCCACATATAAGTAGCCCTGATATGGTTTGGCTCTGTCCCCACCCAAATCTCATCTTGAATTGTAGTTCCTATAATACCCACGTGTCGTGGATGGACCCAGTGGGAAGTAATTGAATCATGGGGGCAGATCTTTTCCATGCTGTTCTCATGGTAGCGAATAAGTCTCATGAGATGTTATGGTTTTATAAAGGGCAGTTCCCCTGCACAAGCTCTCTTGCCTGCCACCATGTAACACGTGCCTTTGTTCCTCCTCGCCTTCCACCATGATTTTGAGGCCCCCAGCCATGTGGAACTGTGAGTCCATTAAACCTCTTTCCTTTATAAATTACCCAGTCTGGGGTATGTCTTTATTGGAGCATGAGAACAGACTAATACAGGTCCAGTGCAGTTCAAATCCATGTTGTTCAAGGGTGAACTGTAAAATAAAATATATTTTTAAAATAACATGGACCAGGGCCCGGGCGCGGTGGCTCACGCCTGTAATCCCAGCACTTTGGGATGCCGAGGCGGGCGGATCACGAGATCAGGAGATCGAAACCATCTTGGCTAACACGGTGAAACCCCATCTCTACTAAAAATACAAAAAATTAGCGGGGCGCGGTGGCGGGCGCCTGTAATCCCAGCTACTCAGGAGGCTGAGGCAGGAGAATGGCATGAACCCGGGAGGCAGAGCTTGCAGTGAGCCGAGATAGCGCCACTGCAGTCCGGCCTGGGCGAAAGAGAGAGACTCCGTCTAAAAAAATAAATAAATAAATAAATAACACGGACCAGCAGATGGCAGCACACTGTAACACATTTGGTCAAACTTTATTGCTTCTCCTGAACAACGTGAGTCCTAGTGACCTGCTATTTCCACATTTGCTTGATTTAACTACAATAAAATGACATTAATGGATTATGCAATCCAATTCTTGTTGTATTTGGGTTGGCTGCTTGCTTAAATAGTCATGTGTGGTTTTTAATCTGTGTGACTAAGTCATTCTGATACTCTTCCATTAGTTGTTACTCTCCCTTGGTTGCCATTAGCATATCTTCCTGGCTTAGAAGAAATACTCTCTTGATTTAAAAAACAACAAAACCTCTTTTTGATTCTTTAATATCCTATTAATTAGAGAAGTTATTTCATCTTTTTCTAAGGTCAGTTGAAAATCCAGTTTCTGACCATTTCAGCCTCAACTATGAGTCTCTGGTGGCCCCTTTTCCACTAGTGGACTGGCGCCACTAGAGGAAGAAGGGTCTAAAAATAATGCTATGCTTGGCCAAACACAGGCCCAAAAGAGTATGCTACTTTAGACAGCAGCTATCAAAAACACTTTATGTGGTTTTGAGAAAGGAGACTTACATACGATTGTATATTCAACGGCTAGAATACTCAATATCTGACACATAGAGGTTTAAGAAATGCTTGTTGGATGAATAAGTAATTAGGTAAGTTGGCACCTTGAATATTTTACGTCAGTGATGTCCAATACAACTTTTTTTTAATGATGGAAATGTTCTATATCTGTGCTGCCCAAAATAGAAGCCACTAAGCCCATGTGACTATTTTGTGCTTAAAATGTGATTAGTATGACAGTAATGACAAAATGTGATCCATATGAGGAAATACATTTTATTTTATTTTATTTTAATCTAAATAGCTTCATCTGGCTAGTGGCTCGCACATTGGATAGTGTAGCTTTTAGTGCTTAGTGATGTTATGCAATTCTGTATGCTCCACTGTTAAGTGTTAATGGATGATGATGGGCTGACAGCTGAATACATAAGCCCCCTTTTTGAATAGTGTCTGTCTACGCATTCTGAAGATATTAAATAGAGTACACTTGGTGCAATTATTCAAGATTTAGGCATTTGACAGATAACTCCCTATATATTCATGTATATTTGCCTGTAGGAGCTCAGCCTTCAAACAGTCTTCTTTCTCTAACTTTCTCTAATCAGGAAGATCAGTTTCCAGATGATCCTAATTTGTCTAGGATGGTATAAATATGAGTGTGGTCATACTAGGCTTTTTTTCCCCTAGCATTTTCAATGCATCAGTATTATAAAAGAGAGAGAAGAAAAAATTTTCCAAACTCATATAAGGAAATTGTGAGTGCATGGTTTTTAACAGTGATTTTCTTTTTCCTATTACTATTGATCCCATAGCAGTATTTCTTAACTGGGGGTGATTTTGCTCCCCTAGGGACATTTGGCAATGTCTGCAGTAACTTTTGGGTTGCAACTTGGTAGGGGAGTACTACTGGAACCTAGTATGTAGAGTTAACGAATGTTGATAATATCACAATACATAGGACAATCCCTTCCCCTCCCCCAATAAAGAATTAACTGTGACAAAATGTCAATAGCACTGAGATTGAGAAATCCTGCATTGTAGTGATGACTCAAACAGATGAATTTGAGTTTGTTGCCATATAATATATATAAACATACACAATATCCTATTATGTGGAGCAAGAGAGACTCAATATAAAACCCCTCAAAAGATGTTAGCACAGCAATTATCTCAACTAAATTAATTTTAAAAGGGAGGTGGGAATAAAGGTTTAGACACTCAGAGTAAGTGTGAGTTTTGTTAAATACTAGTCCACAATCATGTACAAAATATGCAATTAAATACATATAAAAATGACTTTAACATAATAAGCAATTCAAAAGATGTTTTCTTAAATATCTAAATATTTTCTATAAATAGTAATCTGCAAAAAAAATGCTGGCCACCTTTTTCTAGTAAATGTAAATATTACACAATAAGGTCTTTATCAAAATCTTGTTATCAAATTGTTTGTGAATGTCTAATTTTATAATGGCTTCTCATGTAGGTTGTTTATAAATATCTAATTTATATTGATTTCCCATTCTGCAGATCCCTTAACTGTTCTGAAGTTTGTTGAAAATTGTTTAAATAATACATTAAGATAATTTAAAAAGTGAAAAGTTTACACAAAGATTGAAACGTCTCTCATTTTAAAGATGAAACTGAAAGTAGCTCTTTCTCATTGAATCCTTGCCTTTTTTCCTTTCAACTTAAAAATGCCAAAAAGGCTGCCTTTAATTTATGAGTACATAAAGGCATTTTTACATAGTTCAGAGCAGAATCCTGTACAAAGCAATATTGCCAGTTCTCTTGCTGCCTGATCCAAGGATTAATTGCTCCAAAATAAACATCAGTGTAATTGTTTAAAGAGACTAAAATATGCATTACTGAGTGTAAATATAAATGTCAATCTTTTTCAAGTTTCTAAGAAAAGTTAAATGCACATCTCAGGGCAAAGGGGAATAGATTCACAGTAGTGTCATCTCTTAAGTCCTAGTTTCATGCCTAGTGTCCCTTCCATCATTTGTGTTAACGTTGGTGAAAATTAATAACCTTGACTTATCTAGTCCAGTGAACCCACACATTCTTAATGGGGAATATTTGACGAGAGAGACTAAAGCTGTGGAGCCATCAGGTACGGGAAGTGTGCCATTTCAGCGAAAAAGTAGAGAATGCTTAGCCAATTGGTACTTATCTGATTAAACTGCTGGCTCACTCTGAAAGGAATATTGTATGTCTTAGGAAAAGAAAAATGAATAAATCAGAGACACTTAGCAGCAATGGTAGATCTTTGTGTAGTTGAAATATCTTCTGTGCTCACAGGAGCAAAACACTTCAGATGATGTGAAAGAAAGCCTGCCTTCTTCATGTTTAAGGGGAAAGTCATCAGATCACACTTTTTTGGATTTTGAACTCGATGATAATACACATGGCGGCACACGACACACTTTTTCTAGAGACCACACATGACATTTATAGTTTGGATTTGAGATGATTGTTGCATTAGATGTTAGTTTTAGATTTAATCCAGTCCCAATAATGAGTCACTTCGGTATAAAGTCCTGGCTTGTTTTATTTTCCACAGTCTATTCCCCAGCTTACTATTCCAACAAGGTACCAGGCATTTCTATCACGTGCAATAACCAGAGGACCTCCAGAATCACCCTGGAAAAGAAGAAGAAAATAATATGGTCAATGTGATAAATAAAGTGATGTCAGAAATGGGTTAATTGGCATCTGAATGTCTAATAAACTAACACTGTGGATTGAAATATGTAAAATCATTCTATTTTACTTACCATTAGTGTTAATATGATAATTGAGCTTATTACTTACTCCCTGTTATTGCCTTCAGGTAGAAGGTAATGTGAATAAAGCTAAGATTTCAGGTTTATCCTTGTAAAATTTTTAGTTTTGCTGTCTAAAATTTTTAGTGTTAGTTTAGACAGAGCAAAACTAAATTCTGTGACACTAGACATGAGACTAGGAAAGCTTAACTAAGATACAGGACTATGTTCTATGTCTTACATAAATGATAACTTCAAGACTCAACAAACAAGTCATTTCGTCCATAAGCCTCTCCCAGATTCATGCCTAGTGTCTCTTCCGTCATTGTTTCTGTTAGCCAGAGGGAGTCTCTGGCTGTGAATTTGAATCTCATCTTGTTCCACTCACATTAATTGACAAGAAAGTGTCCTGGATATCATATCGCTATGTCTCAGTAGGTTTGAGAGGAGCAACATATGCAAAGGGCACGCCATGCAAATGTGCGCTATTTATTGCTGAAAGTATTCTGCTCCCAAACTAAGGTGGAATCCCTAGCCCTAGTGGACTGGTCTAAAGTCATGAGGACTTCCCTCTTATCTTTAAACCTTGGTTTAGACAAATGATTTTAAATTGATCTTTTAACCATGTACCTATTCATTCAAAAGAACACTATGTGGAAGTCATTATACAGTCTTTAAACAAGAGAAAAAATTCTGTTTGAAGAAGACATGGGCTTCTAGAGTCTTGTGCCTTGCCTTTAGCTCCCTTCCCTTCCATTTTCTTGACATACTTCTTGATCTCCTACAGTGTCGGTGGACAGAGTGTGAAAACCTTGGTCTACCAAAAGAAGTCCTCCTTAGCTCCTTTTCCTTAGGCCCATATCCTAATTTAGGTCCTTGGTTTTTTACTATGCTAGCAGCGAAAGGAAGCAAGGGTATATGAACCAGTGGAAAGAGAGATCTGCTTTTACATAGATTTATTTGTGTTTCTCTTTTAAACCATGTGATCTAGTTATATCTTGGACCACCCACATTACTTCTCTTTCCCCCATGAAGGGAAGTGAGTGGAGGGAGACCATGTATTCTAGAACATGTAGCCAAACCCTCGCCTTTCATTTGTTTGTTTTAATTATTTGTGTGCTATATTATTAGATTGTAAATTCATTGTGGATTCATCGTGATTTTAACAAATGCTTATGTTTCCTTCAGTAACTGCTACAGTATCTTGCAGTTGACAAAAAGTGGAATAAATAAGTGAGTATTTATTACCATCACATAACAGACAGCCAATGGCAGCTCAACAGCGGCGCCTTTGCATATAAGAAAAGTGCACATATATATCAAATTCTCAAAGCCATTCTTAATTCTTCAAAAAATCCCTAAACTGTTCCCAGTTTCAAATGCTACAAGTTAAAACTTTTATTATTTTATTTGCTTATTTTTAGTCCTTTACATAGCCAGAATTTAAAACTTATATTCTCCTAAAATGTTTAATGCTTATATTATTTATTTAATTAGTTTCTAAATGTGATCTGTGAGGTAACACTTTACTATGAACAAATGTAGATAAATATGTACTTTTTTGTTTTGTTTCTAATAGCATAATTATGTCTGGAAGTATGTTGTTTAAAGTCAATGGTTTAGGTACCTGTGGGACCTGTGGGACGCTGCTTCACTGGCCATAGATGTAGCTGCAGGTCCCATCTTGCAGTGCCTTGCAATTAGTAGGGATTAGATACCTAACTGTTGTTATGATTGTGGCTTGAAGCAATGATTGTATGGCTTCCTGACTTGGTTTCTACTATCCGCTTCCAGTACGTTTCTCTAATGAGAGTCCTAATTTGTAGCTGGTGACCATGATTTGGGGATAGTTCTCCTCAATAGGGTGTTAAATGAGAATTATGTCTTATGATTATTCCACTCCCTCATTTTACACTCTCCTCCACAGGTTAACTTCATGCAGTCATGTGAAGTGATATTGTTCTACAGTCAGTAAGGCCATTCCTACTAAACAGTCATTTTTGTGGATTTGAACCTATTCTTACCTTACAGGCATCTAGTTTTCCTGACAAGAATCCAGCACGTATCATTCCTGATGATACATACACATGAACTTGATTACATATATCATTACTTATGATCTCTACCTCAACTTCCCGTAGCATATTGGGAAAGGGACCTGAAAGAAAGAAAAAATAAATAGATGAAGAACTTCTACATTGCTGCCATGATAGTTAATTGTGTCTTACAAAGAACGGACCAGTGATAAAACCTAAGTCTTGAAGTTGTAAGATTCTGGACTGAATGACAGTGCTCAGAATCAAGTTACATTTATTGGGTGGCTTCTATTGACTAGGTACCATATTTGGTTTGTTTACTTCTGCTACCTTATTTAATCCTTGCAGCAGCCACCAAAGAAAGATATAAATATTCTCTTTTTCAGTTGAGGAAACTAAAGCTTACCTGGTTAGGAGTCTTATCATGATCACACAGTTAAGGAATAATGTTAGAAGCTTTTTAACTTGATGTGATCTTTGTAAAACCAGAATATTTCTTACCACCTGGGAGAATATGCTACTGCTTACCTTAACCTTACTCGGAAATCTTCATTACTTTACAAAGGACACAGCTATTTTGGGAACCGTGAATCCTGAGGAAAAGCAGCATAGAACACTACTGTACTACCAGATTTAACTTTAATACAGATGCAATGCTATTACTTCATAGGAAAAACCACGCTTACTCTGATAATAGCTTCACTTGCTATCCAAAACAAATACCAGAGTAAGTAACACTTAAAGATAGCTTATATTTTATTAATTAACCACACACGTATTGATTGCATGTAACATTGTTTTAACTATTATATCTTCTCATTTCTTTAAAATAGGAGCAACTTCTATTTTAAAGACTGTACTAATCTTTCATATAAAGACAGATGCTTTGTTTACAACAGGGTCAAAGAATTGAGAGGATAAGGGAGGGCAGTAGTACTGATTTGAGTGACGAATTAGCGTAATTATGTGCTTAAGGGCCTTGAATTTAGAAGGAGCAGATATAAGTTTGAACACTATTTGCACAATTTACAAGCTATATGTGACTTTGGGAAAGTCGCTAAGCATCATTTAACTCACCTGTGAAAAGAAGAAAATAATGCCTTGCTCAGACGTTTATAAGTTAAAAACAATGAATATAATCAGTTATGACAGTACCTTGCCTCATATTCAGTTCTTAATAAATAGATGCTATTAGAGTAAATTGTAGAGATTAGGGTATATACTTAAGATCCTCAGGGTCTTAAAGCTGCACTTTAAGTTTTATGTTGGATGGAGAGAAAGTTAGAGCTTTTATAAGGAGAGATCTAGGTTTCTGGGGATTTGGCCATTCGCTGTCAAGAAAACTAATTGTTTTAAAACGAGTAAATTCACTCACCTAAGATTGCCAGTCTTGCTGAGAAACTAAGTCCAGATTCTCTACAGTCATTAAAGATTTTGTAGGGTCTTGTGAATTTTTCCATCTCAGTCATCATCTTTAAAAGGGTCATTGTATGGCCATTTTCTCTTTTATCTCTGATTCTGCTTGAAATGTTCCCAGTGAGGCAGTCTGCTCACCAACTGCTCTTTATATAGATTTTATGCAATCTATTTATTTGAGTAAATGCCTTAGCAATATTCAATACTATCTATTTTGTTGTGTATAATGTCATTAACATTTTTAAGATATTCTCAAGTTTTAATCAATTATATTTTCTATTTGTAGTTTCTGTGTGCAAATTTTCATTTTAGCTAATTGGTCTAAACTGCTTAGTCTCAATTTTCAAATGCTTACAATCTTTTAGTCTCAGCTTAAAAAAATAAATTCAAGTGCTCAACAATATAACAAAATACTTTACATTACCAATTATTTAAAGAAGAAACTGTCCAGAGCGTAGAATGTTTCTGTTTTGCAAGCTGTCTGGTAACAAGATTTCTTTTCTTTTTTAAAAAAAATTATTTTAGATTCAGGGATAAACTAGTGTCTCAGGGTTTGTTGTATAGGTTATTTCATCCCCCAAATATTAAGGCTAGTACCCAATAGTTGTTTTTTTATGCTCCTCTCCCTCCTCCCATCCTCCACCCTCAATTAGGCCCCAGTGTCTGTTGTTCCCTTCTTTGTGGTAACAAGATTTCTAATTAGATATGATTGGCTAAATCTTGGGAGGTAGGAGAAGAGAACCTCTAAAGTAGCTTTTTACTCTCTCTGTTCTCTGCATGGAGTTTCAAATTATCTGATATTATCTTGTTTATTTTTTATCTAGTTATTATTTTCCTCGCCACAATTAGAATATTAGTTCTATGAAGCAGAGACTTTAGTTTTTGGCACAAATAGGTTCTCCATAAATACTTGCTGAGTGAATAAATAAATGGTAATCATAACTAATAATTTACTAAGCCTTGTATATTAGGTTCTATGACAAAATTTATTTGCTTATTATATCCTCACAATAATATTATGAGGCAAGTTTATTAAGAACATGATTTATTTTTATTTTTTTAGGGACAGGGTCTCACTCTGTTGCCCTGGATGGAGTGCAGTGATACAATCATAGCTCACTGCAGCCTCAAACTCCTGGCCTCAAGCAATTCTCTAGCCTTGGCCTTCCAAAGTTCTGGGAATATAGGAGTGAGCTGCCAAGCCCAGCTGGGACATGATTGAATAATTCTTGAGGAAAAAGCTTGTCCTGCATACATTTCACTGTAACATCAATTAAGTTTAGCGCCATTCTCTGTAGGTTATGGAGCAGTGGGAGGGGGTATAGTTACAATTAGTTCACAGCTAAGTTTAGCTTAATCCTAAACTCATCTCCATTTATGTAAAAACTATTGTTGAACTTCCACGATGGTGCTATATATCATATGTGAGCATTACGTAATACATGTGTTCCACCTGCAGGATAAAAGAGGTTGAATACCTCCAGTTCTAGAACAAGATTGTGTAGGCTCACTTTTCCCTGCTCATCTCCTATAAAACAACTAGGTAATCTAAAAATTATTCATCAGATAACAATAAAAGAACTCTGAAAGCTGGAAGGAAGAAGACAGAATGGCTAGAGACTTCAGAATTTGAGGAAGGACAAGTGGTGCGTGTTCCTGGATTTTCTTTTTATTTCACATATACGCTGGACTGGGGACCAGAAAGACCTGCAATTTGTAATCATCAACAGGAATAGACAAAACAATCCCAATACAAGCCTGTTCTCTCTATCCAAAGTACTGGGAAAGGGAAAGCACAACAGACAGCTAATGGGAAACTCAAACCTTCTGCTTCACAGCCAAGGCCTGGCAGTCCATTCTGCCAGCAGCAGTGACAGCCAGAAGCCCTTGGCCATCCCAATCCACACTTCAAAACCAGGAACTACCTGGCAGACTGATACACCCACAAAGACAGTGGCAGCAGAGACCTGCATCTACTCAGAAACATAAGAAGACTCAGGCCCAGTGCACCCCTCCACAAAGGGTGGCCCACTGATTCAAGGCAGCCGAGGGAAGCATGTTCTACTCCCACAAAAGGCACGGGAAACAGTAATTAAGAAGAAGTGCAGAATAGTACTGCAAGGATATGAAAACTAAATTGTCATTGAAACAACAAAAGTAAGAATCTGTACTCTAAACCTAAACAGGTTGCCTATTGGTTAAAGTAGAAGAATTAAATAGAACCAGAAGTCTCCTAATGTAACTAAAATGTTCAGGATACAAAGAAAAATTGCTCACCATACCCCAAAACAGGAAAACTATAATCTAAATGAGGAAAGACAGTCAACCAATGCCAATCCTGAGATGAATAAGATGTTGGATGTGCCTGATGTGTATTTTAAAGACCTGCCATAAAAGTGATGTAGAAATAAAGTATAAATTATCTTGAAACAAAAAAACTAGAAAATCTCAGCAAAGAAATAGAAATTATAAAAAAGGACCAAATGAAAGATTACAGGACTGAATAATACAATAAGCAAAATAACAACAATAATAATAATGAACCAATTTGATGGATGGTGCTAATAGTGGAGTAGAAAAGATGGAGAATAAAGTTAGTAAACTTGAATATAAGCCACTAGAATTTACTTAGTCTGAAGACAGAATATAAATGCATTGAAAAAAATGAACAAAGCCTCTGGGATCTGTGGGGCAGTAACAAAAGATCTAACATTGGTATCATCAGATTTTCAGAAGGAGAGGAAAAGAAGTGTGAGGCTGAAAAGTATTCAAAGAACTAGTTATTGAAAACTCCCCAAATTTGGCCAAAGATAGAGACCAATAGACTCGAGAAGATGAGTAAATCCCAAAGAGTATGAACTGCAAGAATCCATACCAAGACCCATTATAATTAAAGTACTAAAAATGAAAGAAAAAAATCTTAAAAGCATACAGAGAAAAATGATGCATTACCTGAGCAGAACACCAATTCAGTAACAGTGGTTCTCATCTGAAACCATGAAGGCCAAATGAAAGTGGTACAGCATTTTTCAAGTTCTGAAAATAAAGAACTATCAAACCTGAATCCTATACCCTGTGAAACTGTCCTTGAGATATATAGAAGAAATAAGTATATTCTCAGATGAAGAGAAACAAAAAGAAGTTGTTTCCAACAAAACCTTCTCTTAAATAATGACTAAAGAACAGTATCCAAACAAAAAGCAAATGATTACAGGAGACTAGAATGTGCAGAAAGAAAAGAAAGATACAGAATGGGTAAAAATAAAAGTCAACAAAACAGACTATCTTTCACTTAATGAGTTTCTTAAAGAAATATATTTTATGGTTGAAGGAAAAAATATGACACCAACTGATGTTGTGCTGAATGTTTGTTGAAGAAATATTTAAGATAAGTATACTTTAAAAATGGGTAGGTTAAAGAGACCCAAACTGAAGTAAAGTTTCTACATTTCATTTGAAGTGGTAAAATGTCAGCACCACTAGGCTGTGATTAGTTATGTATATATATGATAATACTCACAATAGCCTCTAAGATGACTACATAAATTGATAAATTTTAAAAAGCTATAAATAAATCAAAATAAAATTATAAAAAGGTATTCAAGTTACTCACAAAAGGATAAGAAAAAAGGAACAGAGAAATAAGACACATCAAACAGAAAACAAATTATAAAATGAAAGCCTTAAACCCTAACATATCAATAATTAGTATGTAAATGGTTTAAGCACAACAATTAAAAGCCAAGGGTTGGCAGAATGGATTTTAAAAACATAACTCAACAATGTGGTTTATAAGAGACTCAGTGCTCACTTCAGCAGCACATATACTAAAATTGGAACAATACAGAGAAGATTATCCTGGCCCCTACACAAGGATGACATAAAAATGTATGAAGCGCTCCATAATATTCCACTACAAGCCCACTGAAGTACACAGTCCAATGACACTAGGAAGCAACACATAGACAAGTCTGCAAAATAACCAGCTAGCATCATGATGACAGGATCAAATTCATGTATAAACAATATTAACCTTAAATATAAATAGGCTAAATGCCCCAGTTAAAAGGCATAGAATGGCCAGCTGAATAAAGAGTCAAGAGCCATCAGTATGCAGTCTTCAATGGACCATCTCATGTGCAAAGACAGACATAGGCTCAAAATAAAGGGATGAAAGAAAATTTACCAAGTGGAAAACAGAAAAAAGCAGGGGTTGCAATCCTAGTTTCTGACAAAATGGATTTTAAACAAAGATAAAAACAGACAAAGAAGGGCATTACATAAAGGTAAAGGGTTCAATTCAACAAGAAGAGCTAACTATCCTAAATATATATGCATCCAATACATGAGTAGATTCATAAAGCAAATTCTTAGAGATCTACAAAGAGACTTATATTCACCACAGTAATAGTGAAAAGACTTTATGACCTCACTGACAATGTTAGACAGATTGAGACAGAAAATTAACGAAGATATTCAGGACCTGAACTCAGCTCTGGATCAAGCAGACCTCATATATATCTACAGAAATCTCCAGTCAAAACAACAGAATATACATTCTTCACATCGCCACATGGGACTTACTCTAAAATTGATCACATAGTCGGAAGAACTGAAATTATAACAAGCAGTCTCTCAGACCACAGCGCAATAAAATTAGAACTCAAGATTAAGAAACTCACTCAAAACCACACAACTACATAGAAATTGAACAACCTACTCCTGAATGACTCCTGGGTGAATAATGAAATTAAGGCAGAAATCAATAACTTCTTTGAAATTAATAAGAACAAAAAGACAATTTACCAGAGTCTCTGGCATTCAGCTAAAGTAGTGTTAAGAGGGAAATTTATAACACTAAATGCCCACATCAAAAAACTAGAAAGATCTCAAATCAACAACCTAACATTACAACTAAAAGAATTAGAGAATCAAGAGCAAACAAACCCCAAAGCAAGCAGATGGCAAGAAATAACTAAGATCAGAGTAGAACTGAAGGAGACAGAGACACGAAAAACCCTTTAAATAATCAACAAATCCAGAAGCTGTTTGCTTTTAATTAATAAAATAGATAGAAGGCCAGCTAGAATAATAAAGAAGAAAAGAGAGAAGACTCAAATAGACACAATCAGAAATGATAAGGGAGATATCACCACTGACCCCACAGAAATATGAACAACCATCAGAGAGTACCGTAAACATGTCTATGCACATACACTAGAAAATCTAGAAGAAACGGATAAATTCCTGGACACATACACCCAACCAAGACTGAAACAAAAATAAATTGAATCCCTGAACAGACCAGTAATGGGTTCTGAAGTTAAGGCAGTAACCTATCAACCAAAAAAAGCCCACGACCAGACAGATTCAAAACTGAATTCTGCCAGAGGTACAAAGAAGACCTTCAAACAATACTACAAGGCTATAGTAACCAAAACAACATGGCACCAGTACAAAAACAGACACATAGTCCAATGGAACCGAATAGATATCTCAGAAATAAGACCGCACATCTACAACCATCTGATCTTGGAAAAGCCTGACAAAAACAAGCAATTGGGAAAGGATTCCCTATTCAATAAATGGTGTTGAGAGAACTGGCTAGCCATATGCAGAAAGTTGAAACTGGACCCCTTCTTTACATCAGGCACAAAAATTAACTCTTGGGAGGCCGAGACAGGTGGATCATGAGGTCAAGAGATCGAGACCATCCTGGCCAACATGGTGAAACTCCGTCTCTACTAAAAATACAAAAATTAGCTGGGCATGGTGGCGCATGCGTGTAGTCCCAGGTACTCGAGAGGCTGAGGCAGGAGAATCGCTTGAACAGGGAGGTGGAGGTTGCAGTGAGCCGAGATTGCACCACTTCACTCTAGCCTGCTGATAGAGCAAGACTCCATTTCAAAGATAAAATAAAATAAAATAAAATAAAATAAAATAACACAAGATGGATTAAAGCCTTAAATGTAAAACCCACAACTATAAAAACACTAGAAGAAAATTTAGGCAATACCATTCAAGACATAGAAATGGGCAAATATTTCATGACTAAAAAGCCAAACCGATTGCAGCAAAAGCAAAAATTGACAAATGGGATTTAATTAAACTAAAGACCTTCTGCACAGCAGAAGAAACTATCATCAGGGTGAACAGAAACCTACAAAATAGGAGAAAATTTTTACAGCCTATCCATCTGATCCATCTGATAAATGTCTAATATCCAGAGTCTACAAGGAACTTAAACAAATGTACAAGAAAAAAACAATTTCAATGAAAAGTGGGCAAAGGATATGAACAGACACTTGCCAAAAGAAGACATATATGCATTCAAGAAACATACAAAAAAGAGCTCAACATCACTGATCATTGGAGAAAAGCAAATCAAAACCGCAATGAGACACCATCTCACACCAGTCAGAATGGCTACTATTAAAAAGTCACAAAACAACAGATGCTGGCAAGGTTGTGGAGAAAAAGGAATGCTTTTACACTGTTGGTGGGAATGTAAATTAGTTCAACCATTGTGGAACACAGTGTGGCGATTCCTGAAAGACCTAGAGGCAGAAATACCATCTAACCCAGCAATCCCATTACTGGGTGTATACCCAAAAGAATAGAAACCATTCTATTACAAGGATACACATGCGTATGTTCATTGCAACACTATTCACAATAGCAAAGACACAGAATCAACCCAAATGCCCAAAAATAATAGCCTGGATAAAGAAAATGTGGTGCATATACACCATGGAATACTATGCAGCCATAGAAAGGAATGAAATAGTGTCCTTTGCAGGGACATGGATGGAGTTGGAAGCCATTATCCTCAGCAAACTAACACAAGAACAGAAAACCAAACACCACATATTCTCATTTATAAGTGAGAGCTGAATGATGAGGACACATAGACACATGAAGGGGAACAACACACACTGGGGCCTGTTGGAAGGCGGGTGGTGGGAGGAGGGAGAGCATCAGGAAGAATAGCTAATGGACGCTGGGCTTAATACCTAGGTGATGGGTTGATCTGTGTAGTAAACCACCATAGCACATGTTTACCTATGTAACAAACCTGCACATCCTGCACATGTACCCCTCAACTTAAAATGAAAGTTGAAGAAAAATTTTTTTAATGTTTTATTTTTTAATTGACAAAAAAGAAACTTATTTCAAACATAGCTACATAAATAAACCAAAAGTAAAAGAACGGAAAAGATAAATCATAAAAACAATTTTAAAGAAGAGTAGCTGTATTGGTATCAGATCATATAAATTTCAAAGCGTGGAAAATTACTAGGGCCAAAGAGGCATATTATGTAATGATAAAGGATCAATCCATCACGAACTAGAGTAGCCAAAACAATTTCGGTAGAGGAGAATAAAGTGGGATAAATCATTTTTACTAATGTTAAGGCTTAATATACTGTTGCAGTAATCAAGAAATTATGGTACCAGTGAAAGGATAGACCTAAATCAATGGAAAAGAATGGAGAACCCAAAAGTAGATTCATACAAATATGCCCGATATGCCTAATTAGTTTTTGACAAAGGAGCAAAAGTAACTCAATGGAAGATGAATAGCTGTTTTATAAATGGTACTGGAACAATGGAACATCAATTAAAAAATTTTAAAAAGCCTCTACCTAAATCTCACAGCATAGAAAAATTAGCTCAAAATGGATTATATACTTAAATGTAAAATATAATGTAATGCAAGACTATGAAACTTCCAGAAAAAATATAAAGTGTGGAAAAAGTATAAGTTTAAAAAGTACAAAACTTATAGAAAAGAGCCTAGATACCTGAGAAAGTCCATAAAATAACACATTAAATTTATTTATTTTTTCTTAGTAATTTTGAAAGCATTTTTACACCTTCCTAAAGGGTAAGTTCTACATTTATTATCTTAATTTTGCAAAACAGGAACTGATGCACAAAGTTTCAGCAACTTTTGCAAGGCTGGACTACTGCTATTATTGCTAGAATACAGGTCTTCTGAGTCCTAGACTAGCGTTCTCTCTACCATCATCTGCAGTCTCTCTGAATGCATTCCATGCATTTTTTCTTTATATTCTTTAAATGATGTTTCTTATCCTATAAAATTCAACTCTAGTTTTAAAATTTTGAAATATGCAACCTCTCACTTTTTCCCCCTATACAGTTCTAAAACTCTATGTGGAAAGAGAAATGATTTTAAGGTCTTCAGTTTTCTGTTGTATTATTACTTTTAAAAGTTCCCTCTTTTGGCCGGGCGCAGTGGCTCACGCCTGTAATCCCAGCACTTTGGGAGGCCGAGGCGGGCAGATCACGAGGTCAGGAGATCAAGACCATCCTGGCTAACACGGTGAAACCCCGTCTCTACTAAAAATACAAAAAATTAGCCGGGCGTGGTGGTGGGCGCCTGTAGTCCCAGCTACTTGGGAGGCTGAGGCAGGAGAATGGCGAGAACCCGGGAGGCGGAGCTTGCGTGGAGCCGAGATCACGCCACTGCACTCCAGCCTGGGCGACAGAGCAAGACTCAGTCTCAATAAAAAAAAAAAAAAAGTTCCCTCTTTTTTCCTGCCCACTTTCAAGAGATTGGGTTGTTTTATACAGTTAAAGATAAAACATCTCACAAATATCATGTTCCTGTCCTGTGTTGAGCTCTATGCTAACGCTGGGGATGTGCTTGTGACTACAGCAGGCATACTTCCTGTGTTCAAAAAGTTATATCTTTTGGAGAGAAACATGAAATAAAAAATATGCAAATCAAAGCAACTCCCAAGCACCCTTGTGAAGTACATAAGTATAAGGAATTACCACTGTAAGGAAGCCTTTGGTTGGGAATGAGGATCATCTCAACAATAACTTGCTTAGACAAGCAACTGAGTATCTGGTGATGGGTGATGCATCACCAGTAGATGCCTATACGAACCAATAATGAGACCTAAGTCACCCCCTCCCCCCACCCATCCGACAACACTGTGAAAGGATCTAAGTCCCTCTAGAACCATAAAGCAGGTGTCAGGGTAAGAGTGAAGGATAGATCCACAAACAATGAGTTTAAGATTTTAACATTTGACTTAAAAGTAAAGTTACACTTGACAGATACCTATACCTCCTCAACAAAACATTTCCTTCAGGAAGTCTTGTCTCTGCTACCTATAGTCCAGTGCTTTGAATTCAGAGTCTATTCTGTCCTGTCTGCATAACTAATGGAACTGAATGTTAGATATTACTCACAGAGACTACTCATTCTTATCTTCAAGCTATTTTTTCTTCTTTCTGACTTTTGTCAAATCTATAATATAATTTTCTCTTCTGTTAACATACTATAATGTATATGCTCTAGCCTCCTAGAATAGTTCTGGGAAAAGGTACTGAGTGAAGATTTACTGATAATTAGTAATTTTCGATCAGCCTTATAATCTTATTGCAAAAGTTAAACAAGTTCTGCTAAAACATGACGACTTCAAAGCTAATTCCTGAGAGGCAGCTAGTAGTTTTAGAATTACAATGAACTTGATTTAATTTCATATCCTGAACATTTATCAATCAGTTCTTTGTGTCTGTGTTGCAAATAAGATGGTGTCTTTATGTCTGAGACAGATACTATCCAAGTCTGATGTCTTTCTTGTCCTTCTGCCCACTCCATGTCCTGGGCCAATCCTATCCTGTGTGCTGCAGAGAGGGTATGAGAGTGTATCCTACAGTGCCAGGGCTCTTTCCTTCTTCCTCCCATATTTTGGTTGTGCCCTACATATTGTGATTTGTGCGTCCATACCACTTTCACATTCTGGAGTCATATTGGAAAGAGTATTTCAAGAGAGTCAGACACTATAGATTACTACTGTATATCAACAGCAGAGTGTTGGTTTTTATCATATATATGCTGCATTAATACAAACAATTCCACTGAGATCTTTTTTAAAAAGGAAGAAATGCTATTATACTTGGGTTACCATACAATTCTTATTTTATAATTATTTCCATACTAGCCAAAAGAAGATAATCTTCCTTATCACAATCAAAAGATGTGTTCATTATCAAGTAAACAAGAGACTTAAAACGAAAAGTAGTTTTCTTTATGGTGAAATAAAGAAGCTCTCTTTGTAGGTGAGAAGATTATTAAAATGAGTAACTATAATATGAAAGAAAAATAATATTCCTTGCCTCTAAGATAAGGTAATGAAGTGTCTGTCTTCAAGAAGCTTTCATTTGATTTCAACTTCTGATGAAAAATGTTATCAGCTTGTGTTTTTATTGCGTTCTCATTGTTAGGAATAAACTGAAATTTAAGCAATACATCTGCTTTCAAATTGTCATTACTTGGCCTGAAAAACAAAATAACCAGAATGAATGAGGCAACAGCCACAGTAATTATTATGTCATACTTTATTACTTAAATATTAGTTATATCTTCAAGAAAATATGACATAAATATTTTACACATTTTATTGTCATAGATTCTCTCCTCTTGTGTCACACAGGTATTAATAGCTAAATTATTCCCTGCTTGTAAAAATTGATCATATTTAGGAAGGGGAGAGTATCTGACAGTTCTAGAATTATTTTTTCTAAAAAAGAAATCAAAAGCACTTGTTATGTCCACCAACTTTGTATATATATATCATAAACTATATATGTGAATATATATTCCTGTGATTCAAAAATTCATAATAGCTGCTTATTATTTTCTAAAGTCAGTAAAATTGAGAGCAGTAGTTAATAATTGTAAGAATCTTCTGTATGAAATGCAAAAGACTTTAAAAGGACAACCAGTAGAATATATTTCATCACTACTCAAGAAACTCTCTCACTACAGAAACTCTATACAGGAGGAATAACAAATGTAATAATATTAAACTATTTTTGCTCTTGATATAGCTAAGATCTTTAGATCTGTTTACAAAGCAATTAATTGAAGAATAACTATATAATACAAAGCTGCCTTTTATAATCACACAAATTTGTTAACTGTGATTACCTAAAGTTGACAACTTGACACTTGATGTAATGATGGTTTAAATTGGATCTCTGAAATATCTTATCTATCTGAGAAAAGAAAAAAAACAACAAATTAGAGCTTTGTTAAATATGAATTTCACACATTTCAATATATCACAAAAATGCTTACATAAAGCTTGCTGTGATACAAATAACATTTACTTCAATGTTTATTTACAGTTATCCCCCTAAACCTCATTTGAGCATAATCTCACCATCATAAAGATTATCTCTATAATTGGATGATGATACTTGAACAACTTGTCACATGGTCAAAGATGACTATCTAAAGAGTTGACTTAATGCAGTATTTCAACCTCTATTATAAAATATACATGGAGCAGGAGGCACAGAGATTTGAAAGTTTGATATATATGGACACATCACTCACTCATCACTCAGTATCATTCCAGCTCAGTTATCATCCTCATGGATGTGATTGAAAGATCAGCTTTTTAGGCTCTAAATAAACTTTTTTGGCCAGATTTTGATGCTGTGGCAAATGGGAGAAAGGAAGAGAATATGTATTATTGAACACCTCTCTAAAATCATCATACTTACCAATAAAAATGCAGGAAAGGATTACTTAGAATAAGATAAGACTGTAAATGCCACTGGTGTCATTTTAGACTTCCTACATAGGATAATTTATCTGTGGTATAAATACCTAGGTCAAATTATTTCTTAATAAAACCACAGCTTGTTACAAAATACGTGGTCTTATAAGTCTGTTTATAGACTCATCAAGCTGACTTGTCAGAAAAAAGGCTGACTATATATTGAACCTTAAGTGAACCTGAGTCTGCAGAGTGAGTTTCACAAACCACAAGAGAAGAGCTGCTAAGTTGTGAAACTGGGTGTATGTCAAATAAGTGCTTTTCATTCATCTGACTTGATTTATGAAATTTTCTTTGGTGACATGCCATGTAATATCATCTTGAATAGCCTGGTGAGCACAAGTTAATTAATAAATCAATAGTTACTCAAAACAAATGGCTATATGTTTTTCTTCTAATTAACTATGAAGTGAAATTTGTTTTTGAAGAATATATTTTTATATACACATGCACATTTATATGACAAAACTAATACATATTTATTGTTAAAAAATTTTAAAGTAAACAATGTAGAAAATGTATTGGAAAGCATTAAAGTCATTTTTAAATCACTGTCTAGAGAACTTGTTATTTACATTTTGGTATATATGCTTCCAGATTTTATATTTACATGTTTATATATACATAAAATATATTCTCTCTATATATACAAATATAGATGTTTATATAATATCTATATGTTTTCTGCCTGCCTCCTTCCATTCTCTTTCCAATTTAATAATTTTTTTTCTAGGTAAATCGCAGCTTCATGAGTCATGTATCATCCATGGTAATTGAGCACATAAACAGTCCGGATTATTGAACTCCTCAAGAAAGTATAAAATGCATTTTAGGTACAGGTTTTCATCTTTTTCTTTTAAGAATATGTTTGCTATAACTGTAACTCAGTTCTACAAGGATTGGCAAACTATAGCCTGTACACAAAATCGAACCTGCTACCTGTGTTTATATTGCTCATGATCCAAGGATGGTCTTCACGCCTTTTTAATAGTTGAAAAAAAGAATAAGAAGGGTATTTTTGATATCCAAAAATTTTACAAAATTCAAGTTTCAGTGCTCATAATAAATTTTTATTGAAACATTGTCACACCTACTTGTTTATGTGTTGTCTATGGCTGCTTTAACACTACAATAACAGCTGTGAGTAGTTGCACAGACACTGTGTGTCCTGCAAAGTTGAAAATATTTACTATCTTGCATTTTATAGAAAAAGTTTGCATTTACCTCTGGTCTAAATTGCTGCATTGCCTTTCTTTATATGTTATCTCCATTTATGCATTAAGGGACAGGACCAATATTAGTAAATTGATCATTTATTTACTAGTCATCTCCTTGATGAGTATTTATATGGGCCTACCATGTACAAACACCGTGAAAGGCACAAGAAATATAAGAAGAAATGGAGTTAGCTCCAGCACAAATTAATTCACAAGTTAAAAGGGGGCATAGACATATAATGTTTTCATAATTTATGATCAGTACTTTAGAAAAGGTACACAAAAAGTTCTGTGAGAGCATTGGAAACAGATGCTAACATTTATTAGGATATTACCTTTCATGCTTTGTATTCACTACATCTAGTGATCCTTAAAATACACTGGGAGTTGGGTGAAATTATCCCCATTTTGTAGTGTAAACTTTTAGGGGTCAAGCAACTTTTTGAAAGTTATTAGAATGACAAAGGATAAAACTGGGATATCCTTTGTGGCATCTAGATGTCTATGACTTCGAAGTTTGGGCTGTCTCTAATTCAATATCTTAATTCCTGTAACAAAATATTCTTTACACTGGCCTGCTTTTTTCCCCCCTCAAAGAAAATGTCCTTAAGATGTATTTTTGAAAAGGCATACCCACTCCACTCAGTAGCATTCTTCAAACCATTTCATCTGCTTCTGGTTTGGGTTGTGAAACGGCTGAAGAAATATGTCTGAACGTGGTAAGAGTGATCTGCCTTCTTTGATTAGTGAATGCTGGGCTGAATAGTGGCTGCGAATACGACTGAAGTCTTCAGAGGAAGAGCTGGTCTGTGTGTTTCTGTGGTATATTTTCAAGAGCAGCCTAATAGGACATACATCAGGGTCATCCATAGAAGGTACTTAATAAATGGTATGTGGTAATGTTATTTGTGCCTGAATGATCGAGTTAAGATTTTAGATAACTCTAATCATTGGTATTTGCATTTTAATTTTTCTGTTGGGGCCAGGCATAGTGGTTCACACCTGTAATCCCAGCACTTTGGGAGCCTGAGGCGGGTGGATCACCTGAGGTCAGGAGTTCGAGACCAGCCTGGCCAACATGGTGAAACCCTGTCTCTACTAAAAATACAAAAATTAGCTGGGCATGGTGGCAGGCACCTGTAATCCTAGCTACTCGGGAGGCTGAAGCAGGAGATTTGCTTGAACCCGGGAGGTGGAGGTTGCAGTGAGCCAAGATCATGCCACTGCACTCCAGCCTGGGCAACAAAGGCAAGACTCCCTCTCAAAAAAAAAAAAAAAATTCTGTTGGGCTTATGTTGTTCAGTCTCTGATGCCATTATCATTTGTCTAGCATATTTTTCTAGGTGTCCTGAGATGGTGTTGGTGATAGGTTTTAGCTGTGTCCCCACCCAAATCTCATCTTGAATTGTAGCTCCCACAATTCCCACATGTCATGGGACGAACCCAATGGGAGGTAGTTGAATCATGGGGACAGGTGTTTCCTGTGCTGTTCTTGTGATAATGAACAAGTCTCAGGAGATCTGATGGTTTTATAAAAGGGAATTCTACACAAGCTCTCTTTTGCCTGCAGCCATGTAAGACACCCCTTGATCTTCCACCATGATTGTGAGGTCTCCCCAGCCACGTGGAACTGTGAGTCAATTATCTTCTCTTTATAATCTTTAATAATCCTTAACAATCTTTCCTTTATAAATTACCCAGTCTCAGGTATGTCTTTATTAGCAGTGTGAGAACAGACTAATACAGTGGTTACAGTTTCCAGAATTAGCAAATAAAAATACAGTTAAACTTGAATTTCAGATAAACAATGAATGATTTTTTAGTACAAGTATGTTTCAAATACTGCATGAAGATATTTTCAGGATGATCTGAAATTACAGTTGAACTGGGCATTCTGTTTTTTTTAGGAAATTCTAATGTACGTGCAAAAAGCAGTGCTTTCAACTCACCTTTTATCTTAATTTTCACAAAGTATTGTCAGGATAGGAATGATGCCAGCCAAGATTTAGCTTACCTCGTTACTGACTTTTTGTTTCAGGTCGGTGCTAAGTTTTGAGTGTTCTACTGAAAAATCAGGATTATATTCAATACTGGGGATCTGGGAGGAGGTCTGGTAATAGTAAAACTTCTAGCCTGGAAGGGAAAGCAGACAGGGATGGTTTCTGTTTAGTAAATTTGAGTTGTATAATTATGAGAAGTAGAGGGGTTGAAAACAAAAAATGATACAATTGGTGAACTCCCGAGAGTTAAAAATGCTATACCTGTAGTCTATACCTCCCTCTAACTCTTTTTTAGGATCACACATTTTCATAGTTACCATGGTTGTCAGTTATGTCATAACACAATTATCACCTGTTAGTGATAATTCATAAATTTAAGCTGTTAATTAAGTAATGGTAGAATGTACGATATTCTCATAAGTTGACCTCAAATTTAGAATTTCTACTAAAATAACTTTTTACTCTTAGCATATTAACTAATATTATATCACAAAATTACATAGGATATATTTATTGCACTGTTCAAGAAATAATATTATACAAACCACATCAAAATTTAAGCTCTAGACATAATTTTTATACATGAGAGATTATTTTCCCAACTGTATATAAATTTATTCAGATGGAAATTGCATTCTAAAATACTAGAAAATATTAAAGTTTTAAAATAAGTTAAGTGGGTCTTCAAATATTCGAAATAAAAAAATTAATAGATACTTACCATATGCCAAAAAATAAACAAGGAGACCAATCAGTATCACCAGAATCAACATAACAGCTCTGACAATAAGGGCAACCATCCATGGTTTCAGTGAACTCACTCTTCTACCCAGTGTCAATGGCCTTTTGAGAAAGAATTGTGTGTTAAAAATGAATAGGATTTTAAGACTAAATGTTCCTTTTTCTGTAGAATTTTTTTCTGGAATTCATATTTAGCTCATATTGAATTTGGTAACACTTAAATATATTTTACATGAAATTTTTCTAAATGCTATAAAAATATGATTGACATTTAACATTATACTTTCTTTTCTTAAAGTCAGCAGTATTTTACCATTCACTACCTTTTCATATACTTCCTGGTCCATTATACTATATGCTCTAATTTTTTTATTTGTAAATGAACTAATAATATATATTTGATTCATGTGTTTCAAATCACAATGAACCTAAGAAAACAAGAGTATCTGGGTCACTCTTCTCATTCTAACATTAAGACACAGAGGTTCAGAGATTACCAAAACCTCAAAGTTGGATATTAGGGAAGCCAGAAATAGGACTTGGGCCGTTTGGGCTCCTTTTACACCTCTATACTTAAAAAACCTACTACACCGTTTACAGTTCATGCAACTCATAGTGCATATGAAGAGCATCTATAATAAGGCTGATTGAAAAAAAATATAAGAGAATTATAAGGAAAAAATAATTAGCCAAACAAGAAGAGATCATTAATATGATGAAGAAGCAAATCAATAGTGGTAGCTCAGGACTTTAGACCCAGGAACTCTGTGTTGTGATAAATATCTATTTCATAGGGTCATAAGACATCAAACCTGTGATTTCAATAGATGATATTGTTTATCATAAAGCCAAATTTATTGGAATAAATTAAAAATCAATTTTAAGAAAATATCAAGGCAATAATAGTGCCAGTATGCAAATATGGCAAAAGCATAAAAGTGGTATGCAAATGACTGACATTTGGGAATCCTTTGTGCAAGCAGGAAAATGTGGCAAAACTCTCTCCTCATCCCAGTGCCAGAGCCCACAGTCTAAAGACAAAATCTGAACAGTTACAGAGTTGAGGCAGGCCAAGATAACACCAACATGGGTTGTTTAAAGAGATTTAATCCATAAGGAGACTGGACAAGAATATGGTTCTGAGAAGGGTGCTAGTTCTTGTCCTGTCTGTTAAAATTACACGTGGAAAAGAAAAGGAGGGAATTACCTTTCCTGAGATTGGTACCTGATAGTAGTAAGGAGTGGATAGCAGGCCTCAGGTTATAACTGAAGATATCAGTTGACTCTCCTCTTCGGGCATCGCTGAACTGGAAGGAGTCAGGCTTCCCCTGATATTCTTGGGTCTGGGCAAAGGAGTACATAGACGCAATTTCTGCATCCCAGAATCATGAACCTGAGCTCTGTTAAGTATTCAAGTAGCACTAATTCTGAGTTCAGCTGGTATTCTAGAAGGATCTTATGTTACTCTGTCCTGTTACTCTTAGGTAGGTAGCAAAAGAAAAGCATTGCAATCTGGAAATATCTGAAGTGTCTCTAGAATCACTGAGTTGGAGCTGGAGCACAGTCAAGAGCTGATGAACATATCTGTCACCTTCACTAATAGAAGACCATGGAGAATCATGAGCCCATTGTCAACACTCACTGAGTTTCTTCTGTGTGCCAATGAAACACTTCTAGAGATTAAGACATAGTCTCTTCTCTTAAAAGATGTATAATCTAGAGACACGTAAAGTAACTAGTATAATACAAGTCTCAAAATGCTATTACAGGTGAGTGGATACAAATGGTTTTGCCTTAGAGAAGCTGTTCTTAGAACTAGGTCCTAAAGGCTGAGAAGGAATTGGCAAGGGTCGTGTGTGCATCAGGCAGAGAACACCATAAGCAAAGATAAGAAAACTTGAGAACCAAGGACATACTTGAGAAAACCATATATTAATGAGAGTAGAGGTAAACTTAATTAATGCGTTTATCTGTTAGTTAACTCAGCAGGCATTTTATTCAGGATTACTATGTACAAAACAAGGGAATGTAAAGACTCTTCAACAGATCTTTCTTTTGAGGAACTTATAGTCTGATAAAGGAGGAACACAGTAGACACAAATTGCTATCAGAATTGCAGAAAATTTAAACAAGAATTTCAAAGAAGGGCTAACAGTTCCTCTTTGGAGGAAATAATGGCTGAAATAAGGATACAGGTTTTTTTAAGCTTAAAAAGGGTGGACACATCTTCTCACTATTTTCCTCTCTGAGCCAGACACAGAACACAATTCATAAAGGGGAGTTTCTTTTGCAACAGAATTCTCATCTTCAAAAATATGTGGTTACCTGTTGAATTATTCTACTCCTAACACCAGAACCATTATTGTGACTGAATTAAAGTCTTATTTGTCAAAGTGAAAAGTTGTTTCAGTTTATTTCCTTCCACACATTCCCTGAAATATTTATTCCTCAATGTTGTTTAAAAAATAACATTTTTCTCTCTATTTCTTTTAGTACTAACCTAATTTTAGCTTAAACATTGAAGAATTTCCATGGCTATTCAAGACAGGTGGGGAGCTTGCTTCATAGAAGTACTTGGTAATTATTTGTCTACTGAATGAAATAATGTATCTGCTGGGCTTCTGATGAGGGCTAAAGACTGCTTCCAGTCAGGGAAGAAGGCAAATTGGAGCCAGAGTGTGCACACAGCACACAACCAGAGAGGAGGAAGATGGGGTGCCAGGTTTTGTTTTGTTTTGTTTTTTTGTTTAACAATTAGCTCTTGTGGGAACTAATAAAGTGAAAACTCGCTCATCTTAGGAAGGGCATTAATCTATTCTTGAGGGATCTGCCCTGATGACCCAAACATCTCCCATGAGACCCCACCTCCAACATTGGTGTCAAATTTCAGGATGAGGTTTGGAGAGTCAAATATCCAAACCCTAGCACCCATATTTTGTGGGATCATAGCAATTACTGAGTTAATATATATGTAAGAGTACTTCAAACAGTAGTTGAAACATGGTAAGGATTTAGGAGGTTAGGTTATTTTATTACTATTATTATCCAGGCCACACTAAAAATAACATCAAGTTTTTCAAAAGCAGCTAGGAAAAGATACTGAGGAGTCTGTGAATAGATGGAGTGGGGTGAGCTAGTAGATGGTGAAGGCGCTGCTCACGAAAGAAACAGAGGTGGTGACAAGGTCTTCAGAATCTGAGTGACGACACTGGACACAAACTACTCACTGACTGGGGAGCAGCTGAGTAGCCTAGCAAATCCTGTCTTATCCCCCGAGAATGTTCCAGCAGGTAAGAGATTCTAAGCTTGGGGGACGGGGAGCCGACAGGAGAAACCACAGGTTCAAAAGTAGGCATTATATGGTGAGCACACTTTGAAGTGTCCACAGGGAAAGAATTACTGGATGAAGATAATGAATATGGGAAATTTTAGAACAAGATGGGTGAATCATCAATTAGAATTTTACTTCATTTCCTAGGTAAAACACAGTAACTTTGGAATAAAGTCATTGTCATGCAAATACCAGGAGGTGGTGGTGTTACTATTCATAATCACAATGGCTTAGTAATAATGATGATGATCATTCTAATTGTCCCACCAGATACGAGACTGTCATAAAATCGGTAATGTGGACAGAAATACTGAAAGTTGTGTAAAAGATTAAATGAGGTCTGTGCTTTCTTTTACGTTTCATGTTCTGACAAGCTGTGTGTCTTGTTTCCATAATCCCACATTACACAAATAAGAAAGACATAATGGTTCATAACTGGAAAGTTGATTGATATCATAATTAAAATTATTAAAATAACTGATGTTTTAGTAGATAAGAGTTCAAAAGGGGATAATCAATGTCAAGAGTGCTACCCTTCAAAGTTCTGTTCATAAATGCAAATTTACATGGGGAAGTTCCATGAGAAATTATTCCTTGAAGGAATTGAGATAATTAAAACCTGGTAAGAATAAAAAAGAATGCATAGGCCATGACCTGAGCTATTGAAAATAAACAATGTGACTGGCCAGAGCAGTACTTTCCAACCATTTTTGTCAATGTTGCTTCATATCTGGAGGGGGTACATTTTTCTGCTTTCTTACCAATGTCTTCAATTAAGCATCATTCATCCTTAGTCATCTCTCTTCCTACTATTACTTGATAACAAATTTTGACCTCCACAAGAAAGCAGTAACATGCACAAATTTGTGCATGTTGAAAGTTGTAACATGCACAAAGACATTATTTGCAAATCTTTTCTAATGAACAAGTCTTACTGTCACTGTATCTGACCATTGGGAAATAGTTTTTCTTTAAAAAATAAAAGATGAGGCCGGGCATGGTGGCTCACGCCTGTAATCCCAGCACTTTGGGAGGCCAAGGTGGGCGGATCACCTGAGGTCAGGAGTTTGAGACCAGCATGGCCAACATGGTGAAACCCTGTCTCTACTAAAAATATAAAAATTAGCCAGGCATGCTGGCACAAGCCTGTAGTCCCAGCTACTCGGGAGGCTGAGGCAGGAGAATCGCTTGAACCTGGGAGGCAGAGGTTACACTGAGCTGAGATCACGCCATTGTACTCCAGCCTGGGTGACAGAGTGAGACTCCATCTCAGAAAAAAAAATAAATAAATAACAAGGATGAAGTTTGAAAAGAAAATCAATTAAGGTCTTCCTTGAGTCAGAAAGAACAATTTAAAGAACTATTTGAGAAGTCATGTAAGTCACAGCTGAAGTCACATAAGTGCTAAAGAGGAGGGATAATGATAGAGTATGACTTTGACACTTCGGTGAATAATAGCTGTGGGAGCTTCTATATTGAATGAAGACACACTTTTGAGTTTCCAGAACCTTTTGATCTCTTCTTTCCTGTCTTTATTTTTCTTTCTTTTCCTCCCTTTTATTCTTTTTATTCTCTAACAGCTTTATGGAGATATAATTCACATATCATAACGGTCACCAATTTAAAGTGTGCAATTCAACGCTTTTCAGTATATTCATAAAGTGCAATCATCCTATTTTCTAATGTTCTGTCGTCCCAAATAGAACTCTCAAAATGAACAAATCAAAGAATAAGTTTTGTCGTTAAACACATTAGAGAGTGATTGCAGGTTGAGGGACAGAGGTAATGATTACTTAATTAAGCAGCAGCGATTTGTCACTGAAGAAAAGCTATTTGGGCCGAGAGGTGAATCACAAGGAAACAATTTCAAGATGTGGGGAGACAGCAACGAGGTGGCAGCAAGTTCTGAGAACTGGAACAAGAGTGAACTTGTTGAGTCACTGGAGGAACTGAGGCCAGAGTGGTTAGATTGCAGTGAGTCCCAGGAAGGGTGGAGAAGGTTAGCCGGAGAGGCAGACAAGGATCACATCAGGGGGTGTCTGTAGGCCATAGTGAGGTGTCACTAAATCTAAGGGTTATAGGGATCCACAGGACAATTTTAAATGTGTGAAAAACATGATATGATTTACTTTTTTTTCATTGAGACAATGTCTTGCTCTGTCACCCAGGCTGGAGTGCAGTGTCATGATCTCAGCTCACTGCAGCCTCAACCTCCCATGCTCAAGCCATCCTCCCACTTCAGCCTCTGGGCTGAAGTAGCTAGGACTACTAGCCTGCACCACCACACCTGGCTAATTTTTGTAGTTTTTGTAGAAATGGAGTTTTGCCATGTTGCCCATGCTAGTCTGGAACTCCTGAGCTTGAGCGATCCACCTGCCTCACCCTCCCAAAATGCTGGGATTACAGGTGCGAGCCACTGTGCTTGGCTGATATGATTTACATTAAAAAAAAAATAGCCTTCCATATATTGAGTCAAACTTACTTTTGCACTCTGAAGGTATAGTACTTCTCTTCACGTGTGCTGTTCTGTTCCTTACATTCACCCACTCCTTTGTTTTGATAATAACACCTCCTCTACCTAAAATCTCCTCTCTACATCCCTTTTCCCAGCCACTAGCATTTCCATTTCTGGAAATCTTTCAGTGTGCTGCTGTATATGTTTTCCCTCCTTTAAGAACCAGTTCCATTCACAGCTATCCCCCACCCAGTTAGTAGCTCTCTTGAAATTTCCTATCCAGTTTTGTTGCTAACTGTTTTATTGCACTGGCCGTGTTCTACCTTCTATCTCTTTGCACTAATAACCTTGCCCTTCTCCCTACTTTTGCTGCCCACTCCCATAATCCATGCTCTATGTCTTGTCATTACCAATTGCTGCAATTTCATCATAATCTAAATTTTGATGTCCCAACTGTTTAACTACTACCACCCATTTTCCCAGCTCACTTCCTTGGTACCCTGACTTCAGTCCCACTGGGGCCTATAATCCGCTGATCCTCCCACTTGCTCACTGACTCCCATCACCCTCAGCTTGCATTGCTCTCCTTCCTTAGCCTACATCCCGCGATCCCTCATCATATTCATTCCCTGGCATACACCCTCAGACCTGTAACTCTACCTCACTTGGCCCTAATCATCTAGGAAAACCCAATCCCTGATTAAATACAACTTTCTGCCTATTTTATGTTACACAAATGTGGCTGGGAAAAAAATAAAATCATTTTAAATCCCCGACCACTATCTTGAAGTTTTCCCTCAGTGATTCCTGACCATCATACTATTTAGTTACTCTTTCTCCTAATGTGAGAAATAGTCAATTATTTTATCTTCTCTTTTCAAAGCTGCAATACCTTCTCTGTAATCATCATTCTCAGCCAATTACATTGATTTCATTGCATAGAGAAAATATAAATAACCAGAATGGAACACACACAAGCTCTCACTAACACATCTGCCGCAGTGTTATGCTCTTCTTACATCTCATTTCTGGGCCAGCGTTCTCTCCGTTTGCTCTTGTCACTACATTAATGTTTAGCATAGTGCTTGGCTCAAAGTGGGCAATACATTCTGTTTTCTGCAGAGACCATGCAATGTTAGTGAAGGGGATATGAGATAGGGAGTGAAAAGAGGGATAGGGACTGGGTTCTAGTTTTCTTCTCCTACCATTGGTCAGAATCACTTTGAAAAGGGGAAAACAAGAATTAAGATAATTATCTAGATAATTAGTAGGAAAAAACTCTCATGTTCTCTTTAATATCCAAGATGGTTTTCTCAATATTCCACTGATCTGTACAATCTTGTCTGTATGTGACTTATCACATTTTTAGGTTACTATTGGCTAATAAGCAAGAATGAGGCTGACAGTTGTCTATTTACTAGTTTGCATCTTTTTCCCCCTGAGCTTTATTAAGATATAATTGACAAATAAAAAAATATAAGCTAGTAGTGGTGGCTCATGCCTGTAATCATAACCCTTTGGGAGGCCAAGGCAGGAGGATCTCTTGAGTCCAGGAGTTTGAGACCAGCTGGGCAACACAGGGAGACCCCGTCTCATGAAAAAAAAAAAAAAAAATTCCCAGTCTACAGGCATGGTGGTGTGTGCCTGTGGTTCTAGCTACTTGGGAAGCTGAGCTACATCCCTTGAGCCTGGGAATTTGAGGCTACAGTGGGCCATGATCAGCCAACTGCACTCCAGCCTGGGTGGCAGAAGAAAACCCTGACTCACAAAAAATGTATATATTTAAGGTGTTTAACATGATAATTGATAATATGTATACATTGTGAAATTACTACTACAACCAAGCTAACATATCTATCACTTCACGTATTTACCATTTGTGTGTGTGTATGGTGAGAACGTTTAATAGCTACATTCTTAGCAAATTTCAAATATACAATAAAGTATTATTAACTATAGTTACCATGCTGTACATTAGATTTACTGGGTTGCAGGATGGATGAGGTGACTAATGCCTGTAATCCCAGCACTTTGGGACGCTGAGGCATGTGGATCACCTGAGGTCAGGAGTTTGAGACCAGCCTGGCCAACATGGTGAAACCCTGACTCTACTAAAATTTCAAAAATTAGCTGGGTGTGGTGGTGCGCACCTGTAATCCCAGCTACTCAGGAGGCTAAGGCAGGAGAATGACTTGAACCCAGGAGGCGGAAGTTGCAGTGAGCCGAGATCGCGCCATTGTACTCCAGCCTGGGTGACAAAAGCAAAACTCTGTCTCAAAATAAAATAAAATAAAATAAAAATATTTACTGGATTGCATCTTCATGTGTACATTGAACACTATCCTGAGTCAGGCATATAAGAAAGAGGTTTGAAGACAATGCAGTGATATACTATTTTATGCACCAATAGAATTTGGGAACAAGAAATGCATTTTTATGTGATATTTCACCTCTTCCAGCCAATTCTGCATATCTCACATTACTGAACGGAAAATAAACAATATTTCTCCCACATTTACCTTTTAAGAGTTTGGTCACAGCAGCCTCACCAACTCTCCAAATAGAGGTTGCATGTATGGTAGAAAAAGCCTGGACTGTTTCAGACAGAATTCCTCAGCACTCACAAGTTATATGGCCTGGCATCACATACTGGAGCCTGAGTTTATTAATCTGTAAAATACAGATGATATCTACAGTGGCATTATGAGAAAGAAAAGATTGGAAGTACTCATTCAATGTTAGCTCTTATTAAACTTGATTAAAGAAGTGGCTGTGAGTGATTGATCTGGCTGAACAAAACTAGATGGTTTGGAAAGTGTAAGCAGTTGATAGCTGCTCTGACCAAAGCAGTTGAGCCACCACATAGAAGTCGTGCTTATTGTGGAGGTTCGTGACAACACTGTAATGAAGGAATTTCTATCCAGATAGTTCTCATCTCCACTTTTCTTTTACTCATCCTCACATTTTAGTGACAAAATACCTGCCACAGGGTGGCTTTAGCTAAATATAGATATAAAAATATAAATAGAATTTGCAAATGTCTGATAAGCTATCTTAATTGTTGGAGTTCTTTCTGCTTGTGTCTGATACATTTGCATAGTGTAAGCAGTCTTATGAGGGTGGTGTTAGAAAGCTGTAGGGCCCCTGAAAAGGTAGGGAGTGGTCCTTTACTTATGGTTGCCCTACCTTATTCCAAACACATTTGGGAGAACAAAGGGTGAGGCATAAGGATGAAGTACATGTCACTCTAATTATAATCATGATAATAACTTTTATATATCACTTTACAGTTATAAAGATCTTTAACATATCCTATAACAGTTGATCCACCCAACATCTATATAAAGTTTATATGGTAAATATAATTATGCCCACTTTTCAATTGAGGCAACTGAGGCTAAAAAGATTTACTCCAAAACATAAAAGTAGTAATTAGTTTTGCCCACCTAAATTTCTTGTCTTCTATTAATTAACATTTTCCTCTGTGCAGTCATTATAGGTTCTAATACAGAATTCACATCACAATGGCCAATGTGGCATGTGAGAAAAATAGAAGCTTGAAAACAGAGAGCAGAAAATACTAAGAAATAATTTTATTATTTTCATCCAAGATCCAGGAATCTGAAAGAGCCCCAAAACTCATAAAAGTAGTGTGTAGCAGTGCAATTAGGAACTTCTAGTACTATGGGGAATAGCCATGGAGAAATGCCACTTGCAGTGGAGTCACCCAGCAGACCACGAGGGAGAGATATGTCTGAGTTACATGACACATGTCTCAAGATAGTGAGGCCACCAAGTATCTGGGCTGTGACCCAAGGTCGAGATCAGAAAATAATTATTCCTCTTGGAGAGACCTAAAACTCTTTGGTGAAAATAATCATTTGCTTACAAATAGGACACAATAAACCATTCTATTGGATCTATTCTCAGGTACCTGAATAGGAATTCAAGGAAAAAAAGGACAGTAAACCCCTAAAACGTAAATGGGCCATTTGTTCCATAGGTGTCTCTGGCACAAGGGTTATGATCAAACCCTACATTAATATACAAAACTCTCTGTTCAATGGAGCCTCCATTGGGTCCATTAGCAATGAAAACCTTTTATTGTTTTGTAGTTATTGTATTTATCCTGGGTACTAATACAGAGATAGAAACAGGTTCACAGAAGTCTTGGGTCTGGTCTAATGACACATAGCTATTAACTAGAGAAGTCTTGATTTAAAATCAGGTGTTCTGACCCCACACCCAGTGTGTTTTTCCATGTTGTCTGCTCAAAACTGCTATTTATTTCCTAATGGGAGCATTTCAGTAATCAGGATTGTAATTTAATTTATTAGTTATAATAAATCAGGATTTTAATTTATTAGTTTATCATCAAATAGACAACCTGAATTAAAGAATTATAGTGGATTTCATTTGTGTAAACTGGAAACGGTTAACAAATTCAGGCAGCTACTCTCAAAGTAGTATTTAATTATAATAATTATAAAAACAACAAAACTTAAAAATCAAGTCATTCATAGAATTTTTTCTGCCTTATGTGTGATATATTTTTATGCCTGCTGAGACATATAATATCTTCTATAACAAATTTCTAAAATGAGCATTTGTTTTAATGAAAACCTTATAATTTGCATTTTTCTTGAGAATGTCAATCTGGTGCAAAACAAAATAAACAAAACACCTGTTACATTAATGAAGGTGGGCCCCTGATTTTAGACTTTGTTAGTCTGATAACCCATCTAAAATTGCCCCCCTGTACTTGTCTACTTATGAACAACATACCTTTAAGACGGCACCAAATGCTATATTTGAAGTGCTCATTTTCCATCCTATTTAGAATTAATTTCTCTTTCTTATTTTTTCATTTACTTATTTTTAAATTGACAGATAACATTGTATGTTTTTTATTGTTTACACACATGTTGCTCTTCTTTGCATATATAGCCAATAGTGGAACTGATGGATCATACAGTAGTTCTATTTTTTTAATTTTTTTTGAGAAATCTTCATACTCTTTTCCATAATGGCTGTAGATATTTACATTCCCACCATGTGTATCAGTTCCCTTTTGGTCAACCTGCTTTAAAAAAAATCTTTTTGACCTATCGGATGTTTAGGAATGGCTGAAAAACCAGAGAAAATCAGGAGAAAATTAGAGGAGATAAGAAGAATAAGTGTGATACAATAACAAAGGATAAAGAGTAATATGATAAAAATGTAGAATATACACTGAATTAAGCAATAGAGAATCATCGGTGATCATGATAGGAAGAGGAACAGAGTAGTGGGATCATAAATCACCTGTCTGCGGGTTGGAGAACATGTTGGAAGTGAGTAAATGGGACAAGTGAGTATCAACAATTTTTTCATGAGTTTATGGATGGGAAGAGAGAGACAAGTCATCAAGGTTTATGGAGTTGATGAAGGATTTTTGTTTTCTTGTGGATGCGACAGTTTTCAGTATACTTAAAATAGTGTAACTAACCAGTAGATTGTCTGAGGTTGGGAGGTGAATTGGACTCACATAATATTTGAATAATCGTGGATTCTAAACTACTAGGTTCACCCACATGAAATTACCTTTCACATAGGTCAAAAGTTGTCATTCACTGACATTTTCATATGGTTCAATGTAACAGACTGGAAAACTTGGACACACTGTAGGCATCCACTTGAGAACATGAATGGATGCATGTAGGTTTGTTGATTCAATATCAGGAAGCTGAAGGAAATGTCATCTAATTCATCAATCATATTATCTCTTTGAAGTTGCAGAAAGATGAGATGGCAGGTGATGAGAACTGGAAATTTGAGGAAGCTGAATAAACTTGTTCAATGTGGAAAATAGTTTAAGGGAATGTAGTAGGAATGGTGGGCAGAATTGAGGACTTAGATGAAGAGGCACCTCCTCAACATTTGTGTAGCATATGTTACACATGCTATACAAATACTACATTTCTGTAGCATTTCTCAGTGGTCTGAGCAGAGGTTAGCCATTTTTCAGATAGTTATGTCTTCCCTATATTTTAGCCAGTATGAAGAATAAAAGAGATACAGGGAGAGAGAATTTAGTGGAGTTCAAGACATAGTTAAAATTTTTGTTTAAATCATTAACCTAAGGATCACAAGAAAAGCAAAGACGAGTGTGTGTGTGTGTGTGTGTGTGTGTGCGTGCACACACACACACACACACACTGAGAGTGGCTCCTGATGGATATGAAGAATTCAAAGATTAGAACAGTGCATTAGTAAAAAAATAAAAATAAAAAATCTTGATGCATTGTAAGTAACTAAGATTGCTACAAAGGAAGGTTAGAATAGTGACAAAGTCCAAAGTTATGATTCAGATAGAATAATTCCAAATCATCACAAAGTCCAGGGTGTGCACAGAGGAGTATTTTTGGAAGAGAAAATTATAGAGATAAGAAGTTGAAGGAAATAAATGACTAAGATGTTGAACATCAACCACAAAAGCACTGATGCTATCTAGGGTAAGTGTAGGAGTTGGATTAGAAAAAGAAATAGAGAAGCAAGTGTCAGAGTCTCCAGTAAATGGAAAGCATAACTTTGGGGTCCATAAGGACAGCAATGAATAAAGAAAAAGGGTGGACAGAATAATTGTACGAACCTCAACAAAACAAGGCAGTTTTACAAGGGTGTGAAGAGTAATAGTCCAAGATGGCATGGAGGAGAAAGACTAAGTCTTCAATTCTGAGGTATCTTGAAGTAGGGGAGAATGAGAAACCCTTATTCCAATTATCCAGGGGTATAGAGAATAGTCAACGAAAAAATAAATTTAGAATATGGTTTATTAACCAGGAATGACATTTCAAGAACAGTAAAAGTGTTTGTGCCAAAAAGAATTTATCCTAAGGAAACAATTTTGAATGTGCACAGAAATTAGCCAGAGGAAAGGCCATTATTACAGATAATAATGTTTCCAGAACATTCATAAGTGCAGTACTGACTTCTATGTGTGTCAATTTTACCAAGATGCAAAAATTTAAAAATAACATGTTTAAAGATTATCATAACATTTTCCTGTAAAAATACTTAACATTAGATTAATACAGATTGGTTTATATCTTGTTAAGTCTTATTCAAAAATATATATGAAGAAAAAAGAAAATCTAAATTATATATGTATATATATGTATGTACGTATATGTTCTGATAAAACTTTCATTGCATTTTTAAACTTGGAATTGTGCTACTTCAGAGATACTAATTATTCTTATTCAGTTTTGGGACCATCTGTCTTTTCTCTCCCTTTTTTTTTTTTTTTTTGGCATATACTCCTAGTCCTACACTAACAGTGCTAAACTTCTGCAGATCAAAACACTATCACAGAAGATGAAGGTAGTCTCTCATTTAAATGACAAATTTGGTTGCGAAATTACAATCAATAGACTCTGTTTTCTGCATTTACATGTTTTCAATTGGCAAAGTTCTTTTATTCTCACTATCATAAAATCAAAACTTGACTTTAATAGTCAATATGGGAAATAACCTAAAATTCAGTGATAGATGTTACTACATGAAAAGAGACTCTAATATATTTCTGTGTAAGGCAAAGAGAAATGTAAAACTACTCAGGACCCCACTGTAGGACTTTAATCTCAGGAATCTATTCCACAATTACTCATTTGTAGAAAAATATAATGACTAAATACTGTCTATTAAATGTAATATAAATAAAGACTAAAGATTAAATACTATAAATGTATTTACATGTATATACATCATTATATTTAAATACAGAGTGGCTTCCTAGAAAATTAAACAAAATATTTCTGTGTAAAAAAGAGTCTTTTAAGATAGTATTGAAATCCATTTTAGTCAAGTGGAGAAGACTCAGACAACCAGGAGCAGATAAGTTATTGGCTGAAAATTAAATGGTACCAAACAAATTTGAAGAACAATTAAATGCTTCAACTAATATATATGGGCCAAGCATTCTACTAAGTGCTGAAATGTACAACAAGGAATAAAATTGTCTTTTTCACATTACTTAGAAATGAAAAAACTAATAAATAAAGATGTTTGTGTATTCCAAATGAGGAAAACCCTCTGAGAGCTATTAACACTGAGGCATTGATTATCAATGGTAAGAGTAGAGATGGCTTTTCAACAATGCTTCCTCTACCCATAACACCACTCTCATCCCTCACATTCCTCTGAGCCATAAAACCAAAGAAAACCAAACTCAACGTTTCAAAAAAGATGTAAAGTAGTCATACTGATTTATCTGCATAGAGAATGGGAATGTGGAGTTTTCAAAAAGATTTAGGACCAGGAGAAGATAACTTTAAAAATCTTGAAAGGTAACAGAAATGCAGAAGTTTAAATGAGTTCTTGGGCTATTGACCAGCCATAGATCTTTTGCTTTTCCCAGATTTTTATTTCACTCTACTTTTCCTTTCTCTTTCTATTTATGTAACTTTCATTTGTTTCTTTACACTTCTGGTATGTCTCTTTTTCCTTGAACTAGCCATTCTACAGAATTGACATTCACATAACCCTCAAAGAACTGTATGTTTTTCACTCCTATGCGCCCGCAACCTGCCCATCACCATAGTGGCAAGAATGGTGCTGGAACATAATAGAACTTGAATAAAGGCATGACTATTAAAGATATTAAAGAGATAAAAAGGACTAAATTATTTTTATTGGTATGACACAATCAGCTTTTTCCTTACAGATTAGAGATCATTTTAAGTAAAAATAAAAATAATAATAAATAAAAATAATTGTTTCTATTACTGTCCATTTTAAAAGTAATCTTAATGTGTTAAGTGTGGAAAGTGTTTTTTGGTTATTTGTTTTTAACAACCTAAATCTTAATTTGTGGCTTTAAGATGAGCAGGTGAAAGAGGAACATTTTTAATGATCGTACCAAGTAAAATCTGTTAGGAGGACTGTGATCTAGAGATCCATACATTTAATTGAGTTTTATATGTAGAAATATTATTAACAATGGAGAAACAAAGTGCAACTCTGGTTAAACACCACTAGAAAAGATATTGGTAATTCCCTCATCATCTTGAGTAATTTTTGTTAGGCCTCTGAGCCCAAGCCTGCACATATACATCCAGATGGCCTGAAGTAACTGAAGAATCACAGAAGAAGTGAAAATGGCCGGTTCCTGCCTTAACTGATGACATTACCTTGTGAAATTCCTTCTCCTGGCCCAGAGGCTCCCCCACTGAGCACCTTGTGACCCCCACCCCTGCCTGCCAGAGAACAACCCCCTTTGACTATAATTTTCCACTACCTACCCAAATCCTATAAAATGGCCCCACCCCATCTCCCTTCACTGACTCTCTTTTTGGACTCAGCCCGCCTGCAACCAGGTGATTAAAAACTTTATTGCTCACACAAAGCCTGTTTGGTGGTCTCTTCACACAGATGCACGTGAAATTTGTATTAATTAACCTCATCTTTGTAGATGAAAAATTAATGTTCAATAATGTATAATCCCAACACTTTAGAAGGTCGAGGCAGGAGGATCACTTGAGCCCAGGAGTTCAAGACCAGACTGGGCAAAATAGGGAGACCCCTCTCTCTACAAAAAATTAAAAAATTAGCCTGGTATGGTGGTGCATGCCTATAGTCCCAGTTACTTGGAGGCTGAGGTGATAGCATTGCTGGAGCCTGGGAGGTCAAGGCTGCAGTGAGCCATGATCATGGCACTGCACTCCGGCAAAAGACCAAGACCCTGTCTCAAATAAATAAATACATAAATAAAAGATTTATTTTCTATAAACGTCTTTCCAAATCTATTAAAATACAAAAAATCTTAAGATCCTTTATTTGCTTTTCACTCTTTATATTATTATGTACAAATTACTTATATTGCTCTTTAATTTTTTTATCTTAAAAGGCAAATGATTTATCAGAGTATTAAAATCTGTATTTTTTTTGAAGTTTTAGTTATATTTATCAATTGCAGAATGAGGGTTAAAATACAATACTTCCTATTCCTTGCTCCATTCTATTCCTATACCAGTCACCTCAGGCTTTCTATTTTTCCTCCCTCTCTTTGTGATCATGGCATCCTTACAATAAACTTTTCAACTAAAATCCAATGTGTTACTTTTCAAATCCTAAATATAAAATTATTAGCCTGGTTTCTCAAAATAAAGACTAACATTACTTTATGTTTTCCAACAAAAGTGAAGGGGAAAAAAAGTTTAGATTCCCAGTCTGAATAATTTCCAATTTGCATTGGGGAAACCACAAATATGAAACAAATCTTTCGCTTCCGGGAAAATGGCGACTCCCGCTCGTGCCCCGGAGTCACCGCCGTCCGAGGATCCGGCGCTAGTAGCGGAGCCTGCCGAGGAAGCCGAGTGCCCGACGCCGCGCCAGCCTCAGCCCGCGCAGAATGTGCTTGCTGCCCCGCGGCTTCGAGCCCCGAGCTCCCGAGGACTTGGCACAGCGGAGTTTGGTGGAGCTGCGGGAAATGTTGAAGCGCCAGGAGAGACTTTTGCGCAACGAAAAATTCATTTGCAAATTGCCCGACAAAGGTAAAAAGATCTTTGACTCTTTTGCCAAACTGAAAGCCGCCATTGCAGAATGTGAAGAAGTTAGAAGAAAAAATGAACTGTTTCACCCTGTTAGTTTAGACTGTAAGCTAAGGCAAAAAGCAATTGCAGAAGTTGATGTGGGTACAGATAAGGCCCAGAATTCTGACCCAATACTTGATACTTCATCACTAGTTCCTGGATGTTCCTCTGTAGATAACATCAAGTCATCTCAAACCTCACAAAACCAGGGACTTGGACGTCCTACTCTTGAAGGTGATGAAGAGACTTCAGAGGTTGACTACACAGTGAATAAGGGCCCAGCTTCCAGCAACAGAGACGGTACCACCTTCATCTGAAGCTAGTGAGCATCACCTGCAGCATCGTGTTTCAAGTCAGGCAGAAGATACTTCCAGCAGCTTTGACAACCTGTTTATTGACAGGTTACAGAGGATCACCATTGCGGACCAAGGTGAACAACAGTCAGAAGAAAACGCAAGTACTAAGAAGTGACAGGCCTTTCTAGTGGGACTCAGAAGAAACCTCATTATATGGAAGTGCTAGAAATGCGAGCCAAAAACCCAGTGCCCCAGCTGCGTAAATTTAAAACCAATGTGTTACCTTTTCGACAAAATGATTCATCTAGTCATTGCCAGAAGAGTGGGTCTCCTATTTCCTCAGAAGAGCGGCGGCGCAGGGATAAGCAGCATCTTGATGACATCACAGCAGCTCGGCTTCTACCACTTCACCATATGCCCACGCAGCTGCTCTCCATAGAAGAATGCTCGGCACTTCAGAAACAGCAGAAACAGAATTATGAGGAGATGCAAGCAAAGCTCGCAGCGCAAAAATTAGCTGAAAGACTGAATATTAAAATGCGGAGTTATAATCCAGAAGGGGAGTCTTCAGGGAGATACCGAGAAGTAAGGGATGAAGATGACGATTGGTCCTCTGATGAATTCTGAAGATAATCTCCTAAATCACTGACGTTGAGATGTCATCATCTTACATCAGACTTTCTAACTAGTATCAAGATCAGTGTCAGATATTGTTGAGGGAAGTAATTTTATAAAGTTACACAAAGGTAGTTATAAAAAGCCCAGTTTGTCTTTCAGAAGATGACTTTCATGTGCTTGAAAAGTTTAATATTTGAATATGTGTTTAACCACATGGTATTAAAATTTTGCAATATATTGTGTATTGGTCTGATATTTTAGTATATAGTAGAACATACTTTTTTTTTCTTTAAGCCAAATGAAAAGAGGTAACTTTGCTTTTTTCCTTTTTCTTACCTATCAAATAGCATTTATTACATGTCTTTCAGTGAAATACTTAGTTGTTCCAGGCACCTAAAATCAGTTAGGAAGACATAGTTCCCTTCTTTTTTGGGTAATGAAGGGAGCAGTCTAAAGAATTGTATGCATGTTTGCATGGGGTTATTGAGACATTGGATGTGAAATACCTAGGAAGACATGCATGGAGAATGCTTAACAAATGCTCTTCACCTTTTTCTGTCTTCCCTTAGGAAGAACGTTATCTCTCTTCTGATTCGGAAGGACTTCCCTTTTGAGTAGATGCTGGAAAGTGGAGGGTTTTTTTGTTGGTTTGTTTGTTTGGTTTTGTGTTTTTTTTTGAGACGGGGTCTTGCTCTGTCGCCCAGGCTGGAGTGCAGTGGCATGATCTCGGCTCACTGCAACCTAGGTGGAGGTCTTTTTAAATAACCTCATGTTACTTCAGGCAAATCTGGTACAGGAGAAGCCCAAGCTAACTGAGCTGGGTGAAGGCTTGTGCATCACCTGGCTTGAGTTCCTTGCTGTCACAGACGATAGGTTCATGTACACAACATTAATGTTTGATAAGGAAAGCATTTTTTTTTGTTAAAATTGAATTGTCAGTACTTTACTTTTTTCCCCCCAAAGAGGTATATATAGACTGCAGAAACTTCAGTCCCATATATAAACGTTCATGTCATTTTAGAGGATTATATGGTTGTCTCCAGAGAAATTAACTTACATTATCAAAAAATTCTTTGTCTAATATATTGGAGTCTTTAAAAATGTTGAAGAATAAAGTATTAATTAGAACAACTTCAAATGCTAAGGTGATGTTTTACCGGGACTTAATTAAATACAACTTTTTCCTTTCGAAAAAGACTGTTCACATTTGCTTCCAGGTGTAATTATTGCTTTCATTCCTTACCCCCCTCAAGCAAATGTGAAAAGTATACTGACCTAAGATTCTCATTAGTTTTAGTTCTTAAAACGAATAGTAAATGATTTCACAGCGTAAAATTTGATGTTATTTCTGGAAGCTGGATGATATGGAAGAGTTCATGTGCCTGGACACACAGTTCCCTGTAATCCTACCATCTAGGGAGATAACCTCTGTTAACATTTTGATGTTGTGTTTTTGCTTATTTTTCTATGCATAGTTATGCATTTATATTCTCAAAAATGAAATCATAATGTACATTGCTTTGTAGTCTGCTGTATATATTGTCAACATGTTCCCCTATTAAATATTTTGCTTTTTAGACAGCTGTAGGATATTTTATTTCATGGGTATACCATAACTTTAAGATTTATTTCCTATTCAGCAATTTGATTATGTATTATAATGTAATCTGTAAATAGTGATATGATTAACATCTTAATGACATCCATAGAAAATGACTTATTTCCAGAAGATACCACTCTAAAAATGAAATTGTTAGGTGAAAGTGTTTTTGAGAATTTTTATATATATTACTCACTGCAGAGATCATGTTCATTTACATTCCCATTAGCAATATATCCAATGCTCAGAATTGAAAATTACTACTTAAAATCTTTGCAAATTGAATAATTACAGAAAAGGGCTACATTTAAAATTTGTATTTGTTTTTCTTACTTAGTGAAGGTTGTGTTTTTTTTCATATTCATTGGCCATGCTATATTCATTCTTTTGAGAATTGCTCATTCATATTTTTTCTGTTGCTTGCTTGGAGAATTTGCTCTTTTTTTAGCATATAAGTTCTTAAGCATGTCCATCCTTTGTCATATATTGTAACTTTTTTTAGCCTTATTTGTCATTTAACATAGTTTGTGATATTTCAGTATAGAAGTTGTTTTCTTTAGGAGTCTACCTTTGTGTATGTGCTTGAAACTATTTTTGTAATCCAAGAATGGATAAATGTCCTTATTTTCTTCTAGTATTTTCTTATTTCACTTTTACATCTGTCTTTAAAAGGAATTTAAATTTTGTTTATATACATTAACTAAATCAATATAAGTTTGGGGTGAAAAGGAAATTTTTAATCCATCTCAAATGTATTTGGGTATATTATATAAGGTAGGGATTTGATTTTATTTTGAAGAATTTACCAATTGGTTCAGTATGTGAAATCACCATTTCCCCTCTGATTAGTAATGCTATTTTTATAGAATATTAAATTCTTATGTGTCTTTTGTGTCTTAGGCCAATTTCTGGGCCTTCTGGGTTTTTCTACACTGTCAATAATTATCGCTTTAATTGGTGTTAATATTTGGTAGTACACAGGTTCTCCCTTGTTCTTTTAAATTTTGTGAAATATAACTTACAAATAAGTACTTAAAACAGAGTTTAATGGGTAAAGCAGCAGCTGTGTAATCACAAACTAGATGCAGAGGAGGTCTTGCCAGCACTCCAAAATCTCTGTGTGTCCCCTCTTGACACTCACTGTTTCCCCCAGAGCTAACTATCCTGACGTACGGTAATTCTCCCTCTGTCCTTTTAAGAATTATTTTACCAGTTATGTGTATAACAATATGGTTTACATTTTGCTCACTTTTGACTTATATAAAAATAGAATAATACTAAAAAAAAAATCTTTCAAACATGAAATAAAACTAAACTTACCAATTCATCATACACTTTTGAGAATGCCAACTCTTCTACGTCGTGCTGCTTTGTGATGTATGGTCAAATGAATAGTATCTTCGGTATTCTTTCTGACTTGTAACCTGACTAAAGTAAGAATACTTAAGGATTTAAAAGAAACTAGTTTAACAAGTTGGGATGAGTAACCTTTAACCAATATTGAGGTGAAGAATCCTTGATTAAGTCTTTGCTGCAGGAAGTAAGAATTTCCTCTTTCTGGCTAATTAAAATTAAGTGAGAAACAATATCGAAGTTTCAAACCTAAGCAACACCCTCGAGTACTTTCAGAAGTTTTGTATTTGTCTTTCAAAAGGTGGTGCTCTTCATTCTGAGTCAGTACAAGTCTGGTCTCAGGCCCTGATATTCATCTCTTTCAGAGGCAAGCTTTTAACACACCAGAGGTTTTCATAAAACATTCTATGGCCCTTGATTTGCTTTTCTTCAGGCAATGATACTTGTGCTTATGATATCTGGCCCGGCAATTCATTTGTGTCTGTTCTTAAGGAGGAGCTGCCTTTAAGGTGGAAAAATTAAAATATATTTTGAACCAACTACCTTTTCAAAGGGCTTCACCAGCTGATCATCATCTGTCTATATGCTTACAGTTTATTAGGTTGGTGCAAACAACCTAATAGCTACACTATCATTGCATTCTTTGACTTACCTGAATTTGTTGTTGTTGTTGTTCTCAGTCTAGGCTTTTTCACCCCCACTGAGACTTTGCCCCTTGTTCCTATAATGTTTTTTCCCTCCTTTGTATTACAGTTTTCAGTTCAAAATGCCTCTCACTACAAGGTTCAAGTCATTTAGTTAGAACCTGTCTACACAGGGTCCATGGATTCTGAAAGCCTACACTCAAAGGTTAATTCCTGCAGGATTATTTCCATTAATTTCCCTAGCTCCCATACTATCTGTACAACCCATTACCCACACTTTCCCCTCAAGTAGGCTTCTAGTTTTAGTTTTGCTTATTTTCAGATTTATATACCCATTTCTCCTGTTAGATATGAATGACTTGAGGTTCAAAACTCTGATGTCTTCATATGCACTTACCAGCACCTCTGCAAACACTGTGGCATTCAATACTTACTAAGTCTTTCTTTTTGTCAATGTGACAATTGATATTCTCATTTATTTTTCAGCCTTTCTTTGATTTTGAAAAAAAGTTTTTGGTAAAACAGAAACATATGTTAATTACAATTAATAAATGAACACATAGAAAAATGTTCCAATGATTAATAAGTACATAATTCTAAACATATCAATTTTCTTTACTATTTAACAAATTACCATAAACTTAACCACTTAAAAACAACTGCCTCTTATTTTCCATTTCTATTCTGTAGATCAGAAGTTCAGGCAAACTCAACTTTGTTCTCTGTTCAGGGTCACAAATGATAAAAGTAAGATATGTGTCTGGCTAGGCTTTAATCTGGAGGCTATGGTGAAGAATTATACTTCCTAGCTCATTCAGGCTGTTGACAGATTTCAATTCCTTGCAAAATGGACTAAAGTCACTTTTTTCTTGGTCACTGTGAGTCAGGACTGCCCTCAGCTTCTGGAGACTGGCCACGCTCTTTAACAAATTGCTCCTTCCATCTTCAAGTCAGCAATAGTGCATATTTTGAAACTCGCAATCTCTGACTTTTCTGCTACTAGGAAGAGAAAATTATCTACTTCTAATGGTTTTCATGCTAATGTACTAGATTAGGCTCACCTGGGTAATATTCTTTTTGATTAACTCAAGGTCAACTGATTAATAACTGCTATAGTCTGATTTTTTGTCTTCCCCTACTCCCAAATTCATATGTTGAAAATCAAATCACAAACGTGATGTTACTGGGAGGTGGGCTTTTGGAGGTGAATAGATCATGAGGGTGGAGCCCTTCATAAAAGAGGCCTTAGAAATCTGTCTTACCCCATCCACCATGTGAGGATACAGTAAGAAGGTGCTGACAATCCCATTACTGGGTATATACTCAGAGGAAGAGAAAGCATTCTACCATAAAGACACATGCACAAGAATGTTCACTGCAGCACTGTTCACAGTAGCAAAGACATAGAATCAACTAAATTCCCATCAATGACAGACTGCATAAAGAAAATGTGGTATATACACACCATGGAATATTACACAGCCATAAAAAAAGTGAGATCATGTTTTTTGTGGGAACATGGATGGAGCTGGAGGCCATCACCCTTAGCAAACTAGTTCAGGAACAGATAACCAAATACCACATGTTCTCACTTATAAGTGGGAGGTAAATGATAAGAACTTATGAAAACAAAGAAGGAAAAAACAGACACTGGGGTCTACTTGAAGGGGGCAGGTGGGAGGAGGGAGAGGAGCAGAAAAGATAACTATGGGTACTGAGCTTAATACCTGGGTGATGTAATAGTATGCACAACAAACCCCTGTGACATGTGTTTATCTGCTGGGTCTGACCTGCAGACCCAGGCCGAGTGATGGATAAGAAAATGTACGCAGACACAGATTTTTTGCCTGGGCCCGTGGCTAGGGGACCGGGCCACTCACAGACACCAAGGAGGGTGCCGTAAAGAGTCACAACAGCCACAGCCCCTACAAGCCAGCACTGTGGGCATTTATTTAGTACAGATTTAATGACAAAGGCTTTGAGGTGACACAACTTGTGGATAATTAACATGGTTGCCCCCCAGCCCCCAGAGAGCAGTCAGTCCTGCACACGGATTATTAAAGGCCAGGTTCCAAGGCCTACGTAAACTAACTTATGTAGATCAATTCCCACACTTGCTTGTTATCTACCCTGAGAGAATTCAGCTGCCTTTAGCCAAATCCTCTTTCGAAGCCTTTGCAAAACCTCCTGGCCTTCCAAGAAGGTTTGCATCTTTTTCCTATAATTTCTCCCACTACTCCGACCAATTTTCTATATCTATCTATGTAATAAACCTTCACATGTACCCCCAAACTTAAAACAAAAATTTTTTAAAATGAAGGTGCTGCCTATGTCTATTCACCAGACATTGAATGTGTCTGGCATCTTGATCTCGAACTCTTCAGCCTCCAAAACTGTAAGAAATAAATGTTGTATATAAGCTATCCAGTTTATGGTAGGTGTTTTTATTATAGCAGCCAGAACAGACTAAGATTGTAACTTTAATCACATCTACACAGTCTCTTTTGCTATGGAACATAACAAAATTAGGGGTATGGTATCTCATCATATTAGGACAGAAGAATTTGGGGGACCATTTCAGAATTCTGTCTACCATAATGCCAAACAAAATATTATTTTTTATGCTTTAAACCATATGTTTAAAGTGCATGCATGTGCACACACGTGCACACACACACACACCTATAATTGAAAGACATTCCACATTTCTGTTAAAAGTTAATGGAAATGAAGATAAAATTTTTCTATCTAAATTTTGGGGCTCTAGATTAAGTAACTTTGCTTTAGAAGGTGAGAAAATGAAAGGAATTTGAAACAGAGGTGCAGGAGAATGAACTAGAGCGGATCAAGAATGCAAGAATGCAGAAGGAAGATCAGTTTAATATTCTTCCAACATGAGATGGTGGGAATATGAACAGAGCACAAGCCAGCAGGAATAGAAAGAAAAGATTCAAAGAGAAGATAATGACAGAAATTACTGATAGAGGTGAGGAATAGGGCAGAATCAAAGCTAATTTCCAGGTTCTTAGTGTTGTTGTCAAGGGCACAGGTTCTGAAAATCGTCAGTCCTTCTTTTCCTTCTCTTCTTCCTTCATTTTCTTTCTTCATAGAAGAATGTAGAAAATGTTTATAGCTTAATTGGAAGGAAACAGCAGAAAGAGTGACAGAATGAGAGAGATGGAGACAGAGGAGAAGGAGAGAGAAAGAGACATTTAAATACTGGAGAGAGAGGGTAAGTGATGAACCAAGATCTGGGGCAGAACAGGAGGCAATAATAGTAGAACACAGCTTCTGGTCTTTCATTGAGAGGAAAGCACTTTGGTAAGACAGAATAAAAGGAGACAAACAATAATATAAACATTAGTGTGAAAGTGAATTGTTGAGTTGGGGAATTTTGGATAATCTCTTCTGTTCTTAGTATGGTTAGCACCAAGGTGAGTGGAGAGAGCATGGGCTAAGTACCAGTGCTGAGGTGAGTGTTGCCTTGTTGGAACAACAGGGCAGAAAAATGTTTTTAAAAGAAAAATAATTGGCCAGGCATGGTGGCTCACGCCCTTAATCCCAGCACTTTGGGAGGCCGAGGCGGGCAGATTACCTGAGGTCAGGAGTTCAAGACCAGCCTGACCAACATGATGAAACCCCATCTCTACTAAAAATACAAAAATTACCTGAGCGTGGTGGTGCATGCCTGTGATCCCAGTTACTCAGGAGGCTAAGGCAAGAGAATCGCTTGAATCTGGGAGGCGGAGGTTGCAGTGAGCAGAGATTGCACCATTGCACTGCAGCCTGGGTGACAAGATCCTGCCTCAAAAAAAAAAATAAAAAAATAAAAAAATAAAAGGAAAAAAGAAAAAAGAAAAAGAATTATCTGGTGTCAGCAATAGCACAACTGAAATGAGACAGTCCAAATTACTAATGGTGTTAATACGTATGGTTGAATTAATTTTCTGTAACTTTGCTCACTTCCACCAGACACAGAAGAAGAGCCACTGAATTTTGAGATTGACCTAGGGCTGAGGGTTTGTTGGATTGGTAGCCTGCAAGCTAAGGACTAGGAAGGTGACCATTACAGTGATAGAAAACCAGTTTATGACATCTAAAATGAAGTTCCACAGGTTTGTATGAAAGTGTGGTTTTTAAGAGTTAGACATACTATGATACTATGGAGCCTCTGAGACATTTAATAAATCAGAACATCAGATATCTAGAGTGAAACAGAAGTTAAAGTCATTTGAATTTATGAGCTCAAAGAATTAAGGATAGGTGTGGATCATCCGCTTGGATTTTGAAATTGACCACAATGAAGAGATGAGTTGGGTGGAGAGGTTTGTGGTGAGTCAGGTGCCTAGTCCCTTAGTAAATGTGGGGAGTGAGCAAGAGGGTGACCGTAATTAGGAGTGGCAATGTGTGGTATAGCTATAGGCATGAACATCAGGGAAATACATTTTTATACTACTGTGCAGCAAAAATTGTTGGAAGACTACACAAGCATTTGAAAGCTTGTAGTTGGGTGTTGGAAGAATTCTGACTTAGTATTAAAGCCAGGGAGAATAAACAATCACTTGAGATGGCTAAAACAAAGTGATGTTTTAGATAGTGACATCCAGACTTTAGTAAGATGACGTGGAAGCATTCTGTGGAGAGGCTGAAGGTACAGGAGCATTTTAATGAAAGGGAGCAAAGAGGACTCAGTGAAATCAGCTGGGAAAGAGGGTGCTAAAGAGATGTTAAACCAGTGGAGGAGAGAGTGGTATGGGGTAAAGGGGGAGAAATCACACTCATTATTGGTAAGGAACAAAATAGGGGAAATGATAAGTGGTCACAGGGTGTTCATTGGTGCATAGAGTGGGGAAGGGCAGGATGCCATACTTATGGTTCCTGGTCCTGATATTAAATTTAATTGACAACAGACTAGCCTAATGTCCTGGGCTAGGTCTTTGTGCCTTAACTATTTGATGTATCATAGACATCAAAACTGACGGTTACATACAAAATATGGTCATAAAATATATAATTTAAGGTGGAGAAATACATAATTTTATAATGCTATTATGTCAATTTGTGAAATAAATGCATTCATATATACACGAATTAGAAAATAAAATTAAAAATAGTTGTGTTAAGTTGGTACAATTGCGTGCTCTCCCCCCATCAGTAAGTATGTGTTATAATGTTTCTTTAATATTTTTCAAAGGTGGTGAATAATCCATTTTCTTTACTTCTTAAAAAATAACCTTTGTTCTGAATTCCAGCTATTTTTTCATCAAATAGCTTAGTATTTGTCTTTCCAATAGTTTCTTCTTTATTCTTAGATTATTTTTCCTCTCCATTTTTAAATTTCCCCTTTTCTCATAGTGAATTCTAGCCTGTTCGTTAAACCTTTGAATCCACTTTTCCTAAAGATTATCAATATAGGACAAACACTAAGGATAAAAATGCTAACATTATATAAAATCTTATTTACAGTCTTAACAAATGTGTGGCATTGTCTGTGCTGAAATCAGTTTATAATAATATGCTTTACACTTTTTTTTTTTTTTTTGAGATGGAGTCTCGCTCTGCCGCCCAGGCTGGAGTGCAGTGGTGTGATCTCAGCTTACTGCAACCTCCGCCTCCTGGGTTCAAGTGATTCTCCTGCCTCAGTCTCCTGAGTAGCTGGACCTACAGGCGCGCACCACCATGCCTGGTTAATTTTTCTGTTCTTGTAGAGACGGAGTTTTGCCCTGCTGGCCAGGCTCGTCTCGAACTTCTGACCTCAAATGATCCACCCGCCTCAGCCTCCCAAAGTGCTAGGATTACAGGCCATCTTCCTCATTTCTTATTAGTCATAGTTAAAACCTTAAGGCAGGAATATATTGAAACCTGTAAATGAATGTTAACTGTAAGCATTTACAAAAGTGGCTTAATCAAAACTTGTTTATTTTTTGCATTTTAGTGGGCTTCTATAGTTTTTTTTTATAAAACAGATATTCCGAAAAAGTAGAGTAAAACAGATATTTGGTGTTTTAATAAGGCTTGAAATCTTTTGCTGCCTTATTTTAAAATATGGTGTGGATATTTTATTTCTATCATATTAAGGCTTTAAATTACTTCAAAATTCAAAAATTATAACTGTGGGGAAAGTGAGAAAAGGATGGAATAAGGTATGAATTTGGGGGGTAAACTTCCCATGAAGTATTATGATCTGCCTATTTAACTAGCTTAGTAGCTTTGCCTACACTCTATTCATCTTCTGTTTCCTTAGGTATAGTTGAATATGGTTTTAAGTAGGTTGTTGTCTTAATCATAAAACTGGTTTGGTCCAACAATATACTTTGCAGAACACCATGTAAGTTTAGCTTACTTCACTTTTTTTTTTTTTTGGCATCCAATTGATGTGAGATAAGATCTTGCAATTCTTATTATTGAATTACAGAAATTAAGCATAATTTACTTACTTAGGGCTTTGAGGATTCTTGGTCTGATTTAACCTAAGTTTCTAGTTTAATATCTAAAATATTGGTGAGATTCGCAGGAATAGGGCTGAGGTAATAATGAATGGTGGTAGGAGGAGGATCTGTTTTATGTTTTAAAATTGCAATTTTAATGTTATTAGTTGTTGGGAACATCATTAGTGATGTGGAATAAATTAGATGTATATAAAAGTACAGGTTGAGAAGAGCTATGATAGCAATGAATGTAGGTATAATGAGGCTATTATTTTTTGTTATTTCTTGAAAGATAGCTCATTTGGGTAAAAATCCTGTTAGCAGGGGCAGTTCTCCTAAGGATAGTAGAATAACAAGGATTATAGATGTTAGTGATGGTCATTTATTTCACATACAGGATAGTGATAATGTTGTGTTACTTATATTTGCAATGAGTAGTATAAATATGGTTACTGTTAATATTAGGTAAATTGTAGATTTGAGAGTGATGGTGGGGATGTAAATTAAAATTGCGATTACTCAACCTATGTGGGTAACTGATGAATAGACTAGAATTTTTTATTGTGTTTGAGTCCTCCTCAACCTCCTACTCGAATGAATAGCACTGCAATTGCTAATAGTATATTTAGGTCTATTGAGGAAAAGATTTAGAACATAATAGAAATTGGGGCTAGTTTTTGTCATGTAAAAAGAATCACAGCTGATGTTGGGGAAATCCCTTGTGTTACTTCTGGAACTCAGAAGTGAAAGGAGGAATTCCCAGTTTCATTGCTAAAGTTACAATAATTATTGGAGATGCTGTTTGGTTTAGCATATTTATAACTACTAGGAGAAACTAGTTTGGCAGCAGTCATTTAAGTTTAGTGACTTGTAGGTCTGCAATGATCCTGCCTACTGAACCTGCATAACTCAGGTTAGAATAGTGGAGAAAAGACTGGACTGGATACTAGGGCTCCTAGATTCTGTTCCTCCACTATCTAAAATCCACTGTATAACCTTGCAGGAATTCTCTTGGCCTTGATTTCACATCAGTCAAAAGAGGAGGGTGATGTAGATAATCTCTTAGGTCTCTCACAGCTCTAATAGCTACGATGCTAGCTTTCAAGTTTATTTTTCATTTTCATGATTGCATGAAGAGATTCCTTGCATACCTCCTTTGTCCGTCAAATAAATACATTAACAAAGAAATAAGTTTATTCAGTGAAAAGAGTAAATTACTATTAAAATGTTTTTGTTTTTCATATTGTTGTTGAATCATATAGATTTCTCTGAGAGATGGTCAGCTATTGGCAACAACTTTGGTCTAATATTGTTCTAGCATTATAAACTAACTAGAGTTCTCATGCCACCCAAAATTCCACCAGGACTGCACAGAGATTATGAGCTGCCTTATTTATTGTCAGCTTAATGGATTTGACCTGTATTTTAAAAGGAGTCAGACAAATTATAAGTTTTTGTCTATGAAAAGATATGAATATTACTATAGCATCACCACACAGGAGGCAAAGTCTGGTTTTTTTTTTATGTTTTAGGTGTTTTTTTGTTTTGTTTTTAACCACAAATATATTTTCAAAATTCACAAAGCATAAAAATGCCAATACTGTACAAAAATCCAAACTTCTTTAAAATCTTAATGGATTTTCAGCATCATCTGAAATGATATCAGTTTACAATGACATACTTTGCATTTTTGAGTAAGTTTTGAACATTCATAGAATTTTCAACTTTATTATTCATCTCAAAAGTCTCACAACAATGCCATAAGGTAGACAGCTTAAGGTCCCATTTGGAAGATGGAAAACATGAGGTGAAAAACATTACATGATTCCTACAAAACCAATCAATAAGTCAGACACCTAACTAGAAATAGGACATATAAATTCTGTTTAAAAAATCCACTTTTCCATTATTGGATTTTCTTATAACCTTGTGTATTTATTTCTCTCATTTGTGCTTAAATATCATTGAATTCAATTGAATTAAGGACAGAAATATTTAAATCAGTATACACAGTTTCACAGATACTTATTCACAAAAAGGTATCACAGTCTTATTAAATATAAATAAAATTACACAAAACACATATTCATGGTTATAGAAATTACATAGAGGAAAGTAATTTTTGGTAGACAGATCTGCTTTCCTGTATCTACTAAAGGAAGTGTTTAGTTTTAATATAAAATATGCTCATCATCAATCAAGCCCATCTTTAATATGCTAAACATTCTCAAAAACTTTAAATGTTTCTGTGCTATATGCAAACTGTAGGAGTTTAAGTGAAGGACGTGTAAGAATTTAAGTTTTTACTCTGCTTTCTCTGGTGGTAGTTATTCCTAGTCATTGACTCAGAAATTCGATGACATTTCATTTTTAAAGAGGAAATGTGTATGATAAGCTTTTTGTGTTTATATCTTACTGAGATGTGAATAATAACTGGGAGATAAAACATATCTTCAGTCCAAAAAACAAAAAAAAGAAACAAAAAAAAACATAACTGGGAGATATTTTTAGTTGTATTTCTCTCATTTACATATAAACACATGTACATGTAAACTAACAAAATTTTCCAACACTAGGGAAATGAATAGTCTAGATTTTTCTCTAATAAATCAGAGCAGCAAATCTAACCTCACATTTGAGGTCTATAGAAATACGGATGCATCTGTGTAGTCAGAACTATGGTGACAGATGATTGTCACATCCTATGACTACTTGTCTATAAGCAGACATAGTGCAAAATATATTAATAAGGCATAAAAGTGATTTTGAAAAAATTATAGTAGTTCACCGAATTTGTCTTACAATGTAATTCAAAGTACTTTGAAATCAATTACATGGCTTTAAAGAAGCAAAGATCAATTTTTTAAAAGTATAGTAAGTTTTATGGAGTCTAAAGCACATTATTAATGATAAATAGTAGCTAATCCATGAGACATTACCATGTGCAGACACTATTGCAAGTGTTTTACTTGTGTTAATTCATTTAATTCTCAAAACAACTATTATGAGGTAGTACCACTTTTATTCCCATTGTAGAGGTGAAAGAGTTAATGAAGAGAGATGTTAAGTAACTTCAGCAAGGACACACAGCTCCTATGAGGCAGAGACGATGTTTCAACTTGAGGAGCCTGGTTCAAAGTCCATGTTTTCTATCACTATTACCATCATTAGGATTTGGGCCGTATGTACCACTTATTTGAAAAAAAATTGAGCTCATTTATCTTAAAGCTTGCCAAGGCATTCATTTCCATATAACAAAGATTTATTTAGTTCATAGTATATGCAAGGCACTGTCCTACGTGCTTTACACAAAGCTTTACACAAATCAGCTCTGATATTCTGATAGACACCTGACCTGATACTCTGATGGACATCTGACTTGTCAGAGAGCTGAAGACTTACAAAAGTACCAGTTGCCATATACCGATATAAATATTTCTAAGTAAATAATTGGATAACTCATTCCATCAAAAATTAGCGTGCTTGTCCTGTTACTAATTATTTGAAACCAACTCTCCTAGCCTTCATCTGCTTCTTTTTATCCTCCTGTGCTCACGGAAAAACGTTCCAAAGAGTCTTAATTTTTTTTTGTCCTTTCTGGGCCAACTGCAACTAACATATAGATGGCAAGATGCTGTTAAAGAATAAATCAGAAAAGCTTCTTAACAATGCAACATGCTTCCTGAAGCTAGTGCTTGAGTTATAACACTGTGTTAACAGCAAGTTCAGATACATTTAAAAACTTTTAAAATGTCAACTGTTGAGGTTAGTGATAGTGCTCTGTATTATTAGATATAAGCCCAGTTCAAGTCATATTGCAAATCCCATGCTTCTCCATTCTTGTACACTGAAGGTCCACTTATCAGTTCTAGAATGTTGAAGCCCTGAGTCTTCAGGGAAGACTGTTCTTTTTCACTAGAAGAATCTCACATGCTCCAGGTATTATATGAGGTAAGATTTTGGCATTACTGGCAGCTCTTCATATCCTGTGGAAAATGATGTTCCTGTCTTCAATTGAGGGAAACCACTTATTTATCTTATTAGGAAGTATCACAAGCAGTTTCCCTTGTGAGTAAGGAATAGGTGCTGTCTGTCATTTGCTGTGTCTTCTTCCCTCATGGTAGAGAGGGTTTGGTCCTACGTACGTAAAGGCCACCTCAGGATATTAGATTTGTCTGGGTCTGAAGGGCTTCTTGACATCTAGCAAAAGCACTAATCCAAACTAAATGAATTTAAACAATACAAAATACGCAGGAGTATCAGCTCTGTGTGCCATGTGCATAACTCATAGACAATCCACACTACATACCAGTCTTTGAGGCAATCCAATCTCGATACTTAGTTACTCTGGTGTAGACTCCAGGTTTTTTGGGAAGTGCACATGATTGTCCCCAACTTACTATACCTACAATGTACCAGATGTCATGATTGTCATAAACCAGAGGTCCACCAGAATCTCCCTGAAATAAAAACATATTTTAAATTGTTAACTCTACTTTAATTCAGTGGGAAGGTATTGTAATCTGACGTTCACAGAGAAAAAAGGAAATTGGTACACAGACCACAGCCAGACTACAGACTATATAATGGGTCTCTCAGCTGAATTAAAATTTTTGCTAAACTTTAAAGGGCATTGTTTTTCATAGGAAGGCTAACATTCATTCACAGGAAATGGTTACATTAATTCTGTATCAGTATCCTTAGGTTTTTTTTTTTTTCTAGTTTGACCAGGCCTGTTTAGCATGGTTTAGTAACTATGTATATAAAATGTTAAATGTGAGATTAGCATTTGTAAGCCTAGGTGTACAATTTCAAGGATCTCTTCCAAATGCTGTCACCTTGATTGTATTTTATGGACCTATTTTTGGTCTCCTTTTCTTTTACTCACCTATTTCTAATTAGTTTTCTTGCTAAATTTTTATAAACTCCTTTAAATCTCATTTGGAAAACAAAAATAAGAACAAAGAAGATTAAGTAAATAAACAAATAAACATGTGGTCGTTAAAAGTGTGGTCTCAGCAGCTGAAATGCCGGTTTCAGGTCCAGCTCTATTAATTACTGGCTGTATGACCCTAGGTAAGATACTTAAGCTTTCTGTGCCTCTTCCTCACTTATTTATTTATCTGTTTCTTTAATTAACTATTTACTGAGTTCCTATTCTATGTCTGAGGCAATCTGATGTCTATTAGAGATAAAATGATGACCAAAAATGACAGGCCCCTGTGCTCATAGAGTTTGAAGTTTAGGTTAAAAACAACAACAACAACAACAATATTAAATAAGCCTAAAAACAAATGCAACATTACCATTATGATAAGTGCTATGGTAACACACAACAGGGAAATTTGACTGATAAGGAAAAACAGGAAAGTTTCCCCTGATGAGTATAATTGAGCTGATATCTGAAGGAAGAAGAGCAGAGCACAAGGGAAGTGGGGATTAGGTGTGTTATAGGCAGAGGGAACAGTATTGCAAATGCTCTGTGGCATGAAGGAGCCTGGCAAATGCAAGGGCCTAAAAAAGGAGGTGGGTGTAGAGAGGAGTGTAAGAGGGGCAAATAGTGTGTGATGAGTCTGGAAGGTAAGGAAAGACAAGTCCACGTAGAGCCTTGTAGGTCTTGTTTAGAAGTTTTTGTTTGTATCTTAAGACTAAAGGTAAGCCACTGAAGTGTTTCAGAGAGAGATCTGACATGATTAGCATTTTTTTGGAAATGGTTCTGGCTCTTATTTGGCTAACGCATGAGAGGAGCATAAGAGTAAAAATGAGGAAATTAGCAAGACAGCTAGTGTAGTTGTCTGGTCAAGGGAGGAAGGAAAGGAGCGTGAAAGAGAGGCAAAGAAAGGAGAAATGGTGATGCAGAAATATTTAAGAAGGTAAAACAACCTATTAAGACTGAATCATGAAGAAGTGGAAAACCTGAAGAAATGGAAAACCTGAACAGATCAATAATAAGTAAGAATACTGAATCAGTAATTAAAAAGTCTCCCACCAAAGTCAAGTCTAGGACCAGATGGCTTCACAGTTCAATTCTACCAAGCATCTAAAGAAGAACTAATACCAATCTTTCTTAAACTCTTCCAGAAAACTTAAGAAGGAATACTCCCAAACTCATTTGACAAGGTGAGGATTACCTTGATACTAAAGCCAGATAAGGACACTTCAATATTCCTGATAAACATAGGATGTAAAAATCCTTGACAAAATACTCATGAACCAAATTCAAATAGATTAAAGGAATCATTCATCATTATCAAGTGGGATTTATCCCTCAGATGCAAGAATGGTTCAATATATTCAAATCAATAAGTGTGATTCATTACATCAACAAAACGAAGGCTAAAAACTATGATCCATTCAACAGATGCAGGAAAAGCTTTTGAAAAAATTCAACACACTTTTGTAAGAAAAACTTTCAACATAATAGGTGTATGTCAAACACAATAAAAGCCATATATTGGCTTTTATTATTAAAGCCATAGTGAAAAATCTAAAGTGTTTCCTGTAAGACCAGGGACATCAAAAGGATATCTACTCTGATTTCTTTTCAACGCAGTTCTGGAAGTTGTCGCTAGAGAAATTAGGCAAGAGAAAGAAATAGAAGACATTCTAATAGAAAAGGAAGAGATGAAATTGTCTTTGTGTGTTGACAACATGATCTTATAGATAGAAAACCCTAAAACCAACAAAAAGCTGTTAGAAGAGATAAATAAATTCAGTAAGTTTGTAGAATCAATACACAAAACTCAGTAGTGTTTCCATATACTAATAGTGAGCTATCTGAAAAGGAAATTAAGAAAACAATTCATTTACAATAGCAACAAAAAATAAAACACTTGGGAGTAAATTTAACTGAAGAGGTGAACGCTTTGTATACTGAAAACTGTAAAATATAGAAGAAAGAAGCTGAAGAAAACACAAAAATGAAAAGATACTCCATGTTTATGGATTGAAAGAATTATCATTGTTAAAATGTTCATTAAAATGTTAAAATTATCATTGTTAAAATGCAATCCCTACCAAAATTCCAATGTCATTTTTCACAAGAAAGAAAACAATCCTTAAATCCATATAGAAGCAAAAAAAAAAAACCTTGAATAGTCAAAATAATTCTGAGCAAAAAGAACAGAGCTACAGGCCTTATACTACCTGGTTTCAAAATGTCTTACAAAGCAATTGTAATCAACATAGTGTGGTCCTGGCATAATAACAGACTCATCAACTAATGGAATAGAATAGAAAGCCAGAAGAAAACATATATATTTATGGTCAATTGATTTGTTGACAAAGATGCCAAGAATACACACTGAGGAAAAGATAGTCTATTCAATAAATGGTGCTGGGAAAATTGGTTATCTACATCAGAAGAATAAAATTAGGCTGGGCGTGGTGGCTCATGCCTGTAATCCCAGCACTTTGGGAGGCTGAGGCAGGTGGATCACTTAAGGTCAGGAGTTCGAGACCAGCCTGGCCAACATGGAGAAACCTCGTCTTTACTGAAAATATAAAAATTAGCCAGGCATGGTGGCACATGCCTGTAGTCCCAGCTACTCAGGAAGCTGAGACAGGAGAATAACTTGAACCTGGAAGGCAGAGGTTGCAGTGATTCTAGATCATACCACTGCACTCCAGCCTGAGTGACAAAGTGAGACTCTCTCAAAAAAAAAAAAAAAAAAAAAGGAGAAGAATGAAATTAGACCCTTACCCTTACACCATGCACAAAAAGAAACTCAAAATGGATTAAAAACCTAAACTTAAGACCTGAAACTATAAAACTACTGGAAGAAAACAGACAAAAAGCTCCATGACATTGGTTTGGGCAAGGATTTTTGAATATTACCTCAAAAACTCAGGCAACAAAAGCAAAAATAGGCAAATGAGATTGTATCAAACTGAAAAGTTTTTGCATGGCAAACAAAACAAAACAACAATTAATAAAGTGAAGGGACAACTCACAGAATGGGAAAACATGTTTGCAAACCATATATTTGATAAGGGCTTATATCCAAAATATATAAAGAAGTTAACACAATAGCAAAAAACAAAACAAACAAAACCTGATTTTAAAAAATTGGCAAAGGACTTAGATACCTCTCAAAAGAAGACATACAAATGACCATCACATTCATGAAAAAAATGCTCAGTATTACAAATCATTAGGGAAATGAATTTAAACCACAATGAGATATCTCTTTACTCCTATTAGAATGGTTTGTATAAAAAAGATGAAAGTCAAGTATTGATGAGGATGAAGAGAAAAGGGAACCCTCATATACTCTTGGAGGGAATGTAAATTAGTACAGATATTATTGAAAACACTATGGAGGCTCTTTATAAAACTAAAAACAGAACTACCATATGATCTAGCAACCCCACTTCCAGGAATATATCCAAAAAATTAAAATCAATATGTCAAAGGAATGTCTGTACTCCCATGTTCACTGCAGCATTATTCACAACAGCCAAGATATGGAATCAACCTAAGTGTTCATCAATGTGTGAAGAGATAAAGAAAATATGGTATATCTACAAAATAAATATTATGCAGCCATAAAAAGAATAAATTCTGTCCATTTGGGACAACATACATGAATCTAGAGGACATTATGCTAAGTGAAATAAGCCAGGCACAGAAAGACATATACTACATCATTTCACCTATATGTGCAATCTAAAAAAGTTGGATTCATAGAAGTAGAGAGTAGACTGATGATTACCAGAGTCTGGGTGAGCCTAGGGGGGTGGAGAGTGAGGGAAGGGGGAGTTGCTAGTCACAGGGTGCAAAGTTTCAGTGAGGAGGAATAAGTTTTGAGATCTACTGCAAAGCAGGGTGGCTATAATCAATAATACTGTATTATAGATTTCAAAATAACTAAGAGAGTAAATTTTAGATGTCTATCACAAAGAAAATGTTAAGTGAGGTGATGGATACGTTAATTAGCTTTACTTAACCATTCCACATTGTATACATGTATCAAATGTCACATCGTACTCCATAGATGTAATACAATTATGATTTATCAATAAAAAATAATGGACAGTGAAATCTGAGCTGGAAAAGTAGAAGCTGGAAGAAAGGAAATGATTAATGAACTGTGAGAAAACAGAGGAATCAATGGACAATAGGTGTCTATGAAGTTGAAAAAAGACTTTTTCATTCAGTCATCACATATTTTCACCAGTCTATTTCAGGTGCAGTAAATAAAATAGATTAAAATATGTCTTCCTTCATGAAGCTTACATTTTAGTTAGTGGAGAAATAGGCAATAAGCTAGATAAATAAACATACTGCATACTGGATGGTGACAAAGGCTAAGGAGAAAAATAGAACAAAGAAAGGACACAAGGAATGTACATGTAGGTTGTGCATGTTGGGAACGAGAGTTGGTAGACTAGGGTATAACATAGTAAGTGTGTATAGGGAAGCAGTAGTTAAAAAGCAAGGGGGAAACACTGGGGGATAGTAGTCAAAAAGGAAGATGCAAATGAGCATTTTTGGAGTGGAGTAGTTTTTGATAACAAGGCCCATAATGTGACCCTAAGAGGAGGGTCTGAGGTGGCTGAAGAGTATAGAAGATCACTGGAGAAGAGGAGGTCTAGGAACTAAAAGTCCAGCATTTGAACAGGTCAGTGTTGTTAATGCAGGGCATGGAATGGAAAGAAAACCTGTTTCAGCTGTCGCTGTCATTAAAAAATGTGAGGGGCGAAGGGAAATGACTGGGAGGCTGGGGGATGAATATGGTAATTATAATATTGCTTTTATCTCATTACATTAAATGAAATAATGTATAAAAAGTGCTTAATTTTTGGCCTAGCATATATTAAACACTCAATACAATTATTGTTATTGTTATGATTATTAAATAAACTCAGTTCTCGGTGTAAGAGATGCCATTTTTTTTCCTCCTAGGTAAAATATATGCCAAACTCAGAAATAGCTAATGGAAACTTTCGGCCTTGACTTTAAACTTACCTTACATGCATCTATTTTTCCTTCCATGAATCCAGCACATAACATTCCTGGAGTTATCAGGCCATCATACACATCCTTTCTGTTACACACATCAGTGCTTATGGTTTCCACTCTGGCTTGCCGAAGTGTATTTTGTATAGGTCCTATTGCACAAATGGATAAAAAAACAAATAAACAGTATTCCTCAAATACAATTGTATCTAAGACATAAAAGACACATAAATTGTAGCAAAAGCCAAAGATTATTTTATTAACATTAGCTATCATCTTATTTTCTGTGTCATAAATGTCTACATGCAAGGAACCATAAACATACACGTTCCAGTATTATATCACATTTGTAGATCTTTCAAGGATATTAGGATCCTTAAAACTACATGCAAAATACTACATATGCATGCATTTTTTCATGAGGAGAGGGTCCGTAGTCCTCATTAGATTCTCATACAGGTTCATAACATTGATCTTGTCCAACTGCCACATTCTCCACATAAGGAAACCATGGCCCCTGGAAGTTCATTGACATTCCTAAAGCTATTCAAGTAGAAACCAGGACAGCTGCACAGATCTCTTCACCCTACTCTACTCTGTCATGTTTTATTTAGGGATGTCTCACAGCATGGGAAACAAAATGAATGCCCAATATGTGGTAGTGATCTGATGACAACACAGAACAGGGCTGGGTGTTAGGAGGAGAGGATACTGCACAGTTGAATACCAAAAATTAGTAGTTTAGGGCTCTGGGATGAAGCTATTGGTGAGTAGCCCTGAGCTAGCTGTAAGAGACTTTTAAGAACCTCTCACAAAGCCAAGTTGGATATGCATGGAGCATTTGGAAAACTTTTCATATAATAAAATTCTGTCAAAAAAAAAAAAAGCTAGATTAAGATATATTAGCAGTAGTTGGCCGGGCGCGGTGGCTCACACCTGTAATCCCAGTACTTTGGGAAGCAGAGGCGGGCAGATCATGAGGTCAGGAGATCGAGACCATCCTGACTAACACGGTGAAACCCTGTCTCTACTAAAAATACAAAAAAAAAAAAAAAAAATTAGCAGGGTGTGATGGCGGGTGCCTGTAGTCCCAGCTACTTAGGAGGCTGAGGCAGGAGAACGGCGTGAACCTGGGAGGCAGAGCTTGCAGTGAGCCGAGATGGCGCCACTGCACTCCAGCCTGGGTGACAGAGTGAGACTCCAACTCAAAAAAAAAAAAAAAAAGATATATTAGCACTAGTTTTTTTTTCAGGATATCCTTGACAGAAACATAAGTATCTCTTTTTTTTTTTTCAGGTTCTAATTCTTACTCGTTTATTGTAAAAATCCTGGAGAAAGCTCATTGATGTAACAATAAAAGATGAATTTTTCCCTTTAATGCAGCCCTGTAAAACACATTCTCAAACCTCATGTCATCCAGTATAGCTTTTGTATTTTTTCTTATAATTCATGTGTATGAATGCATAGAGCTGCCTTTTTTAAATGAAAAAATACAGAATTTCACGGTCTTTTTGGATTTCTTTTAAGGCCTTTCAGTATAGCCAAGCTGAAGTAACACCTATGCATTGTTTTGTTATTATGGTAATAACAAGTTCTAGTTTATAATAATATATAGTACTTAGTTGGGACTAGGAGCAATGATATACTGCTTTTTAGTAACTGGTAAATAGTATGTTTTTGTCTATTTTAACTAGAAATGAGAAGGAGAAAAAAGAAACTATTTTTAATATATATAAAACATACTCTATTTAATAAAGTATATGCATAAAATGATACATTAGGTAAGAAGCAAAATTATAAAGAAAACAGCTTATAATATTCCTGATTAATTAGAGTTTCTAAATATAAAAACAAATGAAAGTGACTTGCCATTTAAAAAATTAGCACATCATACAACTTTTACATACTTCGGAGGAAATAAAGATCTTGCGACACTGTTCTGAGGAGTCGTTGCATTTATAAAAATTGAAGGCTTAATTTTGCAAATACAACTTTCAAGCCATATGAGCAAATTTAACTTACATGAAAGGCACAAGATAACATCATGTTGAAGAACTTTATCTGTAAATTTCATAAAGTCTAGTCACAAGTCACTGGAAACTTCATAAGGAATCTCAGAACTGTTTTTAACATGATGTTCCGATTTAAACTGAGAACTGCATAGTCTTTATATCACAAATATAAATTGAAGTAAGAGTGAAGATTTAGAGAGAGAACAGTTTCTTATTTTGGATGCTACCTGCTTTACGCAGTGTTGGTTACTAAATATTCAGCAGAAAATTAAAATTGAATTGTTTTTCATTTTCTACAGCTTATCTGCTGTGTTTTCAGTTTGTAAAAAAAATGTATTTTCACATTACTGCAATTTTTGAAGAGTCAATCACTGAAAGAAATTTTAAAGTAAAGTCCTGCTCTACTAGCTTCCTACATTGGAATACAAGAATACAGGAAGTGCTTTCAACAGAAAGTTACATAGTTCTACAGTACAACCTGTCTAAAGACTTGCAAGGGACCAGTACAGTGACTTTGTCTCTTTGGATCAGCCAAAAGCAGAGGCAAATGAAAAATGAACTTTTAAAAAAATTAACATATTAAAAACATTCCTGTATGAAAACGAATGCTTGTCTGCACTTAGATTTAGTGCTATAGAGAGGAACTGAGGCACAATGAAACTTAAGTGCACAAAAGGAACATGTCTGAAATAAAACAATTTTCAATGTGACTGAAACCCTTCGCCATTAGATATGACTTACGATAGGGTTGGAGGACTACTTTTTCATATTAAAGAACATTACAAACACCAGGGACTGGCCAAACTATATTTTATAAATAATACATAGAGTGATATTAAAATTATATTGTGACTAAAATTCTGGTTTTTAAAATCACTTATAATTTTGATTTTTCATAAAATTACCGGCTTTTTTGCTAAATTAAAATTAACTTCAAATCAAAAACATCTTATTAAATTTCTGGAGGACTGTTAGTTTAACAATGATAATGTACGTTTCTCAGTTTCCCAAACAAGCTCTATCAGATACATATATTTTCTTCATTTATGTCAGTATTAGATGTTCTTTCCATAGAACTTAAAGCATTTTGGTAAAAGGTTGAATATGATTCTTCAAGGAACAGCTTTTCCAATGGCGACTTGGTAGAAACGGTAATGTTGTAATTAGAAATATGCTGCATTGGATGGTAACTGTTTGCTTATTCTATTCATCATGACTCTAGCAACGCCTGCCATCTACGTACTTGCCGTCCTTTTGACTCTTTCATTTCAGTCCAGTGATTGAGTTCTTCTCCAGAGCTGTTGAGACCTAAATAAATCCAGCCTATCATCTTTCTTCTCATGCTGCTTTTGTTATACACAGACAGCATGAGTGTCACATGAGAAAGCTGAAATAGGGTCACTTGAAAAACAAAAGTTTCCTTGTATACTGGATTTGGCTGCCCTCTGCGGATGGATATCTTGCATTCGGACATCTCTTGATCCGTGGATTTCAGTAGAGTTAACTTAACATATGTATTGGGTGGTCTGTTTGCTGCCCAATTTTTTAAGTGGCTGCCTTTTATCACTTCTGCTGATAGTCTTCCATTTGTGGCATTATAAAGCAGGCTAATGAGAATTTCTGGAACTGAGCCGTCTTCAAGAGACTGACATGCAGATGTACTTTCACTACACGACATTTCTGACACGCTCATTTGGGAGTCACAGACAAATTTTATCTTGTGAATTGTTCCTTGTACTGTATTCCGAACCAAGATCTGGAAGCCCTCCAACATTTTCAAAACAGAACTGCTTATTAATATAGAGAAAAAGCAGCAGCATCAGGATAATAAACACCCCAACAGCTGACAAAAACCCAACTGCCTCTGGAGATAATTTTCTAAAACAGGTAAGTTCATGTACTCTACAGGTTCTCTCTCCAACTTCAATCGCCATGATGAGCTCACCATGGGCCGCACCAACTGATGGCGGAAACTTAAGTATTTCTTATTTCTCATTAAAACATTCAGTTAATCTTTCTCTCTCTTTTTTTTTGTTTTTTGTTTTTGTTTTTGTTTGTTTTGAGATGGAGTCTTGCTCTGTCACCAGGCTGCAGTGCAATGGCGCAGTCTGGGCTCACTGTAACCTCCACCTCCCAGGTTCAAGCAATTCTCCTGCCTTAGCCTCCCAAGTAGCCGGGACTACAGGCCTGCACCACCATGCCCAGTTAATTTTTTTTGTATTTTTAGTAGAGACGGAGTTTCACCATATTGGCCAGGATGGTCTTCATCTCCTGACCTCATGATCCGCCTGACTCGGCCTCTCAAAGTGTTGGGATTACAGGCTTGAGCCATCACCGCTGGCCTGATCTTTCTCTTTTAAGTAGAGTGCACTAGTACCTAGAAATCTTAAGTTCTGGTGTTTAATTTATACAATTACTAGACTTGATGTCTTTTAACACCCCTAGCAGGTTGGACACAGGAAAAAGATACAGATTTTATTGACTAAGCAAAAAAAATGCTCAAAATATTTACAACCCATTTTAATGTTTATGATCATCATAAATTCTCATACAATGAGAAATTATTAAACAAAGGAAAAAGCTATCATTACATTGCGATTTAAATTGTATGCTGATTAAAATAAAGTATGCGTGATTTAAAGTATATGTAACATATTTATATCTAGGAAAGACAAAATTTGTGATTACTTACTGCCTTGCACTCCCGTAGGGTTCTGTCCCTTCTTATATCACGTGATGCAGTTGTTTCTTTTCCTTCTATATTAGTCTCTCTCCCTGACTTTTTTTTTTTTTCCCACCGCTCTAGTTGAGCAGTTGAGGAGATTTCTTTTCTTTTTTTTCTTTTTTTTTTCTTTTGGAGACGGAGTCTAGCTCTGTCACCAAGGTAGGAGTGCAGTGTTTCGATCTCAGCTCATTGCAACCTCTGCCTCCTAGACTCAAGCAATTCTCCTGCCTCAGCCACCCAAGTAGCTGGGATTACAGGTGCACACCACCATGCCCAGCTAATTTTTTTTGTATTTTAGTAGAGATGGGGTTTCACCATGTTGGCCAGGTGTGTCTTGAACTCCTGACCTCAGGTGATCTGCCAGCCTTGGCCTCCCAAAGTGCCGGGATTACAGGTGTGAGCCACGACACCCGGCCACCACTGCTCCAATTGTAAACTCAAATACAGGACCTGATTTTTACTTTTTAACCCACAGTCTCCTGTTCTGCCCAAGGCCACACATACTGGAAAGACCATTACTTTTATTAAAAGCTTAAGAGGGACTCCTTAAGATAGATAGCTCGTTTGATCTCAAGACATTCTTGTGCTAAGAAAATTAGGTTGAAACTGCTCACCATCATCTACAATGGATCCAAATCCTGTGACGAACACACTTGTTTTAGGTGGCAACTTTATAGATGAGTCTGGGAGGCAAACTCTCTGGACTATATTTGAAAACTCAACTCCAGTAGAGAGCTGAACCAAAGCAATGTCATTTTCATTTGTTTCTCTGTGGTAATTCTCATGAAGAATAATTTTCCTCACATTTCGTTTCACTGCGGGTGGTGTTATAGTTGCACCAAAAGTAGCAATCCATTGAGTTGGGTCTTTATTTCTGCAAAAAATTAAGAAGTAATGCTTGTGATGCTTGACTTAATTCTGTAAAAAACGACTGAGACTGTATTTCTTCCCAACTGTCAGTATTATGCTCCTGAAACATTCTTTTGGTGAGAAAGTTTGTAGTTGATAACATAATAGGAAAAAAATTGTTTTAAAAATTATTACAATTAATTATGTACAAATAATTAATAACTGATTAATTTCCAATTTTTAAAGTTCTTGCTTGCTAGGAACTCTTCAGGTTCTTTTTTCCTTAATTTCAACAAACTGTGTAGAAATTAATTTTGATTTGTTTTGGATAATATACGTAGTAAGAGGCATTTTCTCTCCATGTCACATCTTCCACCGATTCTTATTTTATGACTCACTTTTTGGTTCTTATTTTACTGGTTTTACTGTGATCGTTGAAGTGAAGTGTAATTTGTCTGCTTTGCAAACCTTCATGTATACACATGGTTTTTTCTCCACCCTACGCCCATATCCCTCCCTGATATACAAGGGCTAATTAATCCTAACTCAAAGTCAGCTCCTACCGCCCATGGATCTGGCCTGGTCAGTCCCTCTTACTAGACTTTCAGTTCTCCTTTCACATAGATGCTTTTCTCTCCCATAGATGCTTTTCTTTCCCATAAGGTTTATATCACCAGCAAATTCTAGCTAGTCCTATTATGTCTTTACTTCCTCATGGTCCTCCAAAGCCTGGTTCCTTCTTTTTAAAGTTATCCACATCCTGGGTGACTGGAAATATATAGTAACTTGAAATTCTATGGTTGAAGAAAGGATTACTATGTTGGTGAATCATCAACCTTTAAATGTAATTAAAAAAAAAAAACCTGAAAGATCAGTGGTTTCCTAAGCGCTGCACTGCCCTAAAAATGAGCAGACAGAGGCCAGGTGTGGTGGCTCATGCCTGTAATCCCAGCACTTTGGGAGGCCAAGGCGGGTGGATCATGAGGTCAGGAGTTCAAGACCAGCCTGACCAATATGGTGAAACCCCGTCTCTACTAAAAATACAAAAATTAGCTGGGTGTGGCAGTGTGTGTCTGTAGTACCAACTACTCAGGAGGCTGAGGCAGGAGAATCGCTTGTTGAACCCGGGAGGTGGAGGTTGCATTAAGCCAAGATCGCACCATCATACTCCAGCCTGGGTGACAGAGCAAGACTCTGTCTCAAAAAAAAAAAAAAAAAAAAAAAGAGCAGGGAAATGGGAGGGGTTCTGCTCTCATCTATTTCACTTCTTTAGAGATTAAGATAAGATTTTATTCAAACCAGAAATCTTAGGACTAACTGAAGCATCCATTTGAAAACTAGACACTAGATACTAGAATTCTCAGAGATACAAAGACATATATGACTTCAGGCTTTAAGGAGTTTACAAATGAATCAGATAGAGAATAAAAATTATCCCATTTCTTTATGCATTGTCAATAAGAAAGGAAGCCTCACGTGATAGGCCAATTTAACATGTTCTATGAATACGAAAATTAAGACCCAGAAGTTCGGTGATTTGTGCAGGTAAGTGACACTCTGCTGGTTAGTGCCAAAAGGAGATGGTCCAGGTCTCTTTCCATCCTTTCAAGAATGTTTTCCCCACTCACACTGTTTCACAAAGACTGTAATCATTTTTCATAGACATAAAAGTTTTAAGGTTTGTCTTAAATATGATTTTGAAAATACATTATTTCTGCAGAAAAAATAAATTTATAAAAACTTAGGCTGAGGGAGGAGCCAAGATGGCCAAACAGGAAGAGCTCCGGTCTACAGCTACCAGCGTGAGCGACACAGAAGACGGGTGATTTCTGCATTTCCATCTGAGGTACTGGGTGCATCTCACTAGGGAGTGCCAGACAGTGGGCGCAGGCCAGTGGGTGCGCGCACCGTGCGCAAGCTGAAGCAGGGCGAGGCATTGCCTGACCTGGGAAGCGCAAGGGGTCAGGGAGCTCCCTTTCCGAGTCAAAGAAAGGGGTGGCAGACGCCCCTGGAAAATCGGGTCACTCCCACCCGAATATTGCGCTTTTCAGACCGGCTTAAAAAACAGCGCACCACGAGACTATATCCCACACCTGGTTCGGAGGGTCCTACGCCCACGGAGTCTCGCTGATTGCTAGCACAGCAGTCTGAGATCAAACTGCAAGGCGGCAGCAAGGCTGGGGGAGGGGCGCCCGCCATTGCCCAGGCTTGCTTAGGTAAACAAAGCAGCCTGGAAGCTCGAACTGGGTGGAGCCCACCACAGCTCAAGGAGGCCTGCCTGCCACTGTAGGCTCCCCCTCTGGGGGCAGGGCGCAGACAAACAAAAAGACAGCAGTAACCTCTGCAGACTTAAATGTCCCTGTCTGACAGCTTTGAAGAGAGCAGTGGTGCTCCCAGCAGGCAGCTGGAGATCTGAGAACCCGCAGACTGCCTCCTCAAGTGGGTCCCTGACCCCTGACCCCCGAGCAGCCTAACTGGGAGGCACCCCCCAGCAGGGGCACACTGACACCTCACAAGGCAGGGTATTCCAACAGACCTGCAGCTGAGGGTCCTGTCTGTTAGAAGGAAAACTAACAAACAGAAAGGACATGCACACCGAAAACCCACCTGTACATCACCATCATCAAAGACCAAAAGTAGATAAAACCACAAAGATGGGGAAAAAACAGAACAGAAAAACTGGAAACTCTAAAACGCAGAGCGCCTCTCCTCCTCCAAAGGAATGCAGTTCCTCACCAGCAACGGAACAAAGCTGGATGGAGAATGACTTTGACAAGCTGAGAGAAGAACGCTTCAGAGGACCAAATTACTCTCAGCTACGGGAGGACATTCAAACCAAAGGCAAAGAAGTTGAAAACTTTGAAAAAAATTTAGAAGAATGTATAACTAGAATAACCAATACAGAGAAGTGCTTAAAGGAGCTGATGGAGCTGAAAACCAAGTCTCGAGAACTACGTGAAGAATGCAGAAGCCTCAGGAGCCGATGCGATCAACTGGAAGAAAGGGTGTCAGCAATGGAAGATGAAATGAATGAAATGAAGTGAGAAGGGAAGTTTAGAGAAAAAAGAATAAAAAGAAATGAGCAAAGCCTCCAAGAAATATGGGACTATGTGAAAAGACCAAATCTACGTCTGATTGGTGTACCTGAAAGTGATGGGGAGAATAGAACCAAGTTGAAAAACACTCTGCAGGATATTATCCAGGAGAACTTCCCCAATCTAGCAAGGCAGGCCAATGTTCAGATTCAGGAAATACAGAGAATGCCACAAAGATACTCCTCGAGAAGAGCAACTCCAAGACACATAATTGTCAGATTCACCAAAGTTGAAAAGAAGGAAAAAATGTTAAGGGCAGCCAGAGAGAAAGGTCGGGTTACCCTCAAAGGGAAGCCCATCAGACTAACAGCAGATCTCTCGGCAGAAACCCTACAAGCCAGAAGAGAGTGGGGGCCAATATTCAACATTCTTAAAGAAAAGAACTTTCAACCCAGAATTTCATATCCAGCCAAACTAAGCTTCATAAGTGAAGGAGAAATAAAATACTTCACAGACAAGCAAATGCTGAGAGATTTTGTCACCACCAGGCCTGCCCTAAAAGAGCTACTGAAGGAAGCGCTAAACATGGAAAGGAACAACCAGTACCAGCCGCTGCAAAATCATGCCAAAATGTAAAGACCATCGAGACTAGGAAGAAACTGCATCAACTAACGAGCAAAATCACCAGCTAACATCATAATGACAGGATCAAATTCACACATAACAATATTAACTTTAAATGTAAATGGACTAAATTCTCCAATTAAAAGACACAGACTGGCAAATTGGATAAAGAGTCAAGATCCATCAGTGTGCTGTATTCAGGAAACCCATCTCACGTGCAGAGACACACATAGGCTCAAAATAAAAGGATGGAGGAAGATCTACCAAGCAAATGGAAAACAAAAAAAGGCAGGGGTTGCAATCCTAGTCTCTGATAAAACAGACTTTAAACCAACAAAGATCAAAAGAGACAAAGAAGGCCATTACATAATGGTAAAGGGATCAATTCAACAAGAAGAGCTAACTATCCTAAATATATATGCACCCAATACAGGAGCACCCAGATTCATAAAGCAAGTCCTGAGTGACCTATGAAGAGACTTGGACTCCCACACAATAATAATGGGAGACTTTAACACCCCACTGTCAACATTAGTCAACGAGACAGAAAGTCAACAAGGATACCCAGGAATTGAACTCAGCTCTGCACCAAGCGGACCTAATAGACATCTACAGAACTCTTCACCCCAAATCAACAGAATATACATTTTTTTCAGCACCACACCACACCTATTCCAAAATTGACCACACACTTGGAAGTAAAGCACTCCTCAGCAAATGTAAAAGAACAGAAATTATAACAAACTATCTCTCAGACCACAGTGCAATCAAACTAGAACTCAGGATTAAGAATCCCACTCAAAGCCGCTCAACTACATGGAAACTGAACAACCTGCTCCTGAATGACTACTGGATACATAACGAAATGAAGGCAGAAATAAAGATGTTCTTTGAAACCAACGAGAACAAAGACACCACATACCAGAATCTCTGGGACGCATTCAAAGCAGTGTGTAGAGGGAAATTTATAGCACTAAATGCCCACAAGAGAAAGCAGGAAAGATCCAAAATTGACACCCTAACATCACAATTAAAAGAACTAGAAAAGCAAGAGCAAACACATTCAAAAGCTAGCAGAAGGCAAGAAATAACTAAAATCAGAGCAGAACTGAAGGAAATAGAGACAGAAAAAACCCTTCAAAAAATCAATGAATCCAGGAGCTGGTTTTTTGAAAGGATCAACAAAATTGATAGACCGCTAGCAAGACTAATAAAGAAAAAAAGAGAGAAGAATCAAATAGACGCAATAAAAAAATGATAAAGGGGATATCACCACCGATCCCACAGAAATACAAACTACCATCAGAGAATACTACAAACACTTCTACGCAAATAAACTAGAAAATCTAGAAGAAATGGATACATTCCTCGACACATACACTCTCCCAAGACTAAACCAGGAAGAAGTTGAATCTCTGAATAGACCAATAACAGGAGCTGAAATTGTGGCAATAATCAATAGTTTACCAACCAAAAAGAGTCCAGGACCAGGTGGATTCACAGCCGAATTCTACCAGAGGTACAAGGAGGAACTGGTACCATTCCTTCTGAAACTATTCCAATCAATAGAAAAAGAGGGAATCCTCTCTAACTCGTTTTATGAGGCCAGCATCATCCTGATACCAAAGCCTGGCAGAGACACAACCAAAAAAGAGAATTTTAGACCAATATCCTTGATGAACATTGATGCAAAAATCCTCAATAAAATACTGGCAAACCGAATCCAGCAGCACATCAAAAAGCTTATCCACCATGATCAAGTGGGCTTCATCCCTGGGATGCAAGGCTGGTTCAATATACGCAAATCAATAAATGTAATCCAGCATATAAACAGAGCCAAAGACAAAAACCACATGATTATCTCAATAGATGCAGAAAAAGCCTTTGACAAAATTCAACAACCCTTCATGCTAAAAAGTCTCAATAAATTAGGTATTGATGGGACGTATTTCAAAACAATAAAAGCTATCTATGACAAACCCACAGCCAATATCATACTGAATGGGCAAAAACTGGAAGCATTCCCTTTGAAAACTGGCACAAGACAGGGATGCCCTCTCTCACCACTCCTATTCAACATAGTGTTGGAAGTTCTGGCCAGGGCAATCAGGCAGGAGAAGGAAATAAAGGGTATTCAATTAGGAAAAGAGGAAGTCAAATTGTCCCTGTTTGCAGATGACATGATTGTATATCTAGAAAACCCCATTGTCTCAGCCCAAAATCTCCTTAAGCTGATAAGCAACTTCAGCAAAGTCTCAGGATACAAAATCAATGTGCAAAAATCACAAGCATTCTTATACACCAACAACAGACAAACAGAGAGCCAAATCATGAGTGAACTCCCATTCACAATTGCTTCAAAGAGAATAAAATACCTAGGTATCCAACTTACAAGGGATGTGAAGGACCTCTTCAAGGAGAACTACAAACCACTGCTCAAGGAAATAAAAGAGGATACAAACAAATGGAAGAACATTCCATGCTCATGGGTAGGAAGAATCAATATCATGAAAATGGCCATACTGCCCAAGGTAATTTACAGATTCAATGCCATCCCCATCAAGCTACCAATGACTTTCTTCACAGAATTGGAAAAAACTACTTTAAAGTTCATATGGAACCAAAAAAGAGCCCACATTGCCAAGTCAATCCTAAGCCAAAAGAACAAAGCTGGAGGAATCACACTACCTGACTTCAAACTATACTACAAGGCTACAGTAACCAAAACAGCATGGTACTGGTACCAAAACAGAGATATAGATCAATGGAACAGAACAGAGCCCTCAGAAATAACGCCGCATACCTACAACTATCTGATCTTTGACAAACCTGAGAAAAACAAGCAATGGGGAAAGGATTCCCTATTTAATAAATGGTGCTGGGAAAACTGGCTAGCCATAAGTAGGAAGCTGAAACTGGATCCCTTCCTTACACCTTATACAAAAATCAATTCAAGATGGATTAAAGATTTAAACGTTAGACCTAAAACCATAAAAACCCTAGAAGAAAACCTAGGCATTACCATTCAGGACATAGGCATGGGCAAGGACGTCATGTCCAAAACACCAAAAGCAATGGCAACAAAAGACAAAATTGACAAATGGGATCTAATTAAACTAAAGAGCTTCTGCACAGCAAAAGAAACTACCATCAGAGTGAACAGGCAACCTACAAAATGGGAGAAAATTTTCGCAAGCTACTCATTTGACAAAGGGCTAATATCCAGAATCTACAATGAACTCAAACAAATTTACAAGAAAAAAACAAACAACCCCATCAAAAAGTGGGCGAAGGACATGAACAGACATTTCTCAAAAGAAGACATTTATGCAGCCAAAAAACACATGAAAAAATGCTCATCATCACTGGCCATCAGAGAAATGCAAATCAAAACCACAATGAGATACCATCTCACACCAGTTAGAATGGCAATCATTAGAAAGTTAGGAAACAACAGGTGCTGGAGAGGATGTGGAGAAATAGGAAGACTTTTACACTGTTGGTGGGACTGTAAACTAGTTCAACCATTGTGGAAGTCAGTGTGGCGATTCCTCAGGGATCTAGAACTAGAAATACCATTTGACCCAGCCATCCCATTACTGGGTATATACCCAAATGACTATAAATCATGCTGCTATAAAGACACATGCACACGTATGTTTATTGCGGCATTATTCACAATAGCAAAGACTTGGAACCAACCCAAATGTCCAACAATGATAGACTGGATTAAGAAAATGTGGCACATATACACTATGGAATACTATGCAGCCATAAAAAATGATGAGTTCATGTCCTTTGTAGGGACATGGATGAAATTGGAAATCATCATTCTCAGTAAACTATCGCAAGAACGAAAAACCAAACACCGCATATTCTCACTCATAGGTGGGAATTGAACAATGAGATCACATGGACACAGGAAGGAGAATATCACACTCTGGGGACTGTGGTGGGGTGGGGGGAGGTGGGAGGGATAGCATTGGGAGATATACCTAATGCTAGATGACGAGTTAGTAGGTGCAGCGCACCAGCATGGCACATGTATACATATGTAACTAACCTGCACAATGTGCACATGTACCCTAAAACTTAAAGTATAATAAAAAAACAAAAACAAAAAACAAACAAACAAAAAAACAAAAACAAAACAAAACAAAACTTAGGCTGGGCGCAGTGGTTCATGCCTGTAATCCCAGCACTATAGGAGGCCGAGGCGGGCGGATCATGAGGTCAGGAGATCGAGACCATCCTGGTTAACACGGTGAAACCCCGTCAGTACTAAAAATAAAAAAATTAGCTGGGCGCGGTGGCGGGCGCCTGTAGTCCCAGCTGCTCGGGAGGCTGAGGCAGGAGAATGGCTTGAACCCGGGAGGCAGAGCTTGCAGTGAGCTGAGATAGCGCCACTGTACTCTGGCCTGGGCAAAAGAGTGAGACTTCATCCCAAAAAAAAAAAAAACTAAAGATGTGAATAATGCAATATTGTCTTCAAAGTACCACGTAGTTTTCCTTCACAACAGTATACCGCATTGTGTGATTACATGAAATTATTAATATATCACTTCTAAATTGCACTTTTTTTTCTCTAGGATCATCACTTTACCCAACTCTTTCGGATTATTATTATCAGCATAAAATATGCTATAATGTGTCTCCCATATTTTTAAAAATCTTTCTTTTAACTTCACAACTTCCCTCAACTGTCAAATTTGGTCTGATCCCTTTCGTTTAAAAACTTCTTAAAAGCAGTTTTAAAACTTACTGCATCTAATCCTCCTTCCATTTTCTATTGAATCATTCCCATCCCTATCACATTAGAAAAACTTCTTTTATCAAGGTCACCAGTAATCTCTACTTCATCAAGCTCAATGGCCAATTCCCATGTAGGTCTGTGAGTACCCAGAGCCTGCACTGGACCTGCTGAAACAAGTATTTCAATCGCCACAGCCTGTATTCTTCACTAAATATTAAGTTGGAATTCTGGATTTGTTTATTTTTAATTTACATAAAGAGAGATCAGTTATAAACTAAAATGGAAGACACTCTCACAAAAACAGAAGTGCAAAGATTGGAGGACTGTGTGAATATGAAAAAATTAGAAAACCTTCACAAGTGAGTGGGACTCAGATTTGCCCATAAGGCATAATGCCAGTTATTTCGGGAGTTGTAAATACACATATATAAGTGAGTCCCTTTTCTCTTCTCTTCTGCGAAAAAGCAACAGATAATCACCTTAGCATCTTGGAACCATCTGGGATGTTACCCTTAGAAGAATGATAAAGCACCTCTGAGAATCACCAGGGATAGGCTCCTTTAATAAGGTGCAGGGTGCAGAAGTAGTGCCACTGGCCAGGCAAAGGGTCTTTATTTAGAGTTTCGTCTTTGAGAGTTTAAAAGGAAAAGCTTCTGTACCATGATGGTAAAACCTCAGAGAAGAAAGATGGTGTGTTCCTGACCTCATGAGGCAGCAGGGTGTCTATGTATGTCTGTGTACATGAAGTAACACAGCTGAGTTTTAAGAGGTACAACCATGAAAGCCCAAACAGAGAGATTTTGCTGGGCTGTACATAACCAGTCTTGAATACTGTGAGGGGAGTAAGACAAGGTAGCAGGTCTCTCCCACCTTCCACACACTTTTCTGGACCATACAGGCCTGCAAGGTTCCTAGAGAATGCAATGAGAAGAGAGAACTTCAAGAGGGATACCTACGATTCTTTTCTTATTTGTAAAGTGATGGCAATGCTGACAGTGGGAAGTTAGAGGGATTAATTGGAAAAAAATAAAACAAAAGTAGCTGACTTTCTTCTTGAGTATGTAAAAGAGATTAAACTTGTTACACGTGTAATAGTCTTCACACTAAAATAATCTACATATTATTTTATATAATATATAATAGGAAAGACAGCACTAGGGTCATGATGATAGAGGAAAATCTATAAGAACTACAAATGACAAAAACCAACCATCATAGATAGGGCATATGGGAAGCATAATCCATTTAGGGGACAGCTGGGTCTACCCCGAATGGAGCAAAGGTTAAACTGGCAAGACTGGACTCTTCTGATGTGCTAAATCAGTGGCAGATGAGGACTGTGAAAAGAAGGCTCACAGCAGCCTTGGTTAACTTACTTCCAAAAGCAGTGAGCTGCTGTGAGCAGCCATGTGTTACTGATGAGGCTGGCTCCACACTGATGGCCTGACCCTATGAGCTGGAGGCTGGCCTGCCATGGCCATTCCCCTTCCATAGCTGTTTCCCTTCCTTGGACAATTCTTTGAGTAGAAGAGGATGCTGGTAATGGCATGTTTGAAGATGTCATCCTTATTCCACAGCCTGCCACAGAAATACATGATCATTCATATTCATAAAAAGGAGGAAAAAAGTATATTCTGATTTGCTTTGGTTATAGACAATCCTTTGTCCCTGCTACCATGTGAACCATTCATAGCACTCAGCCTTTGAGCTTATTTGATACAGGTCTTGCTGATCCTACTGAGGTTCAGAAGAAATGTTTGCTAACATTTTAAGGCATTCAGTCCAGGAATTAACTTCTATCTCTCCTTATAAAGCATATATAGTTAATTCATTGAGCACAAAAAATGTATAGATCCTCTGCTGTATGTTTTAGATGTATTTATAGAAACATACCTTTTAGATGAGAAAATTAAGCCTTGAAGAGGGAACATTGCTGGCGTTCACCCAGCTGGTAAGTGACAGAGTGGGATACAAAATTAGGAGGATCCACACCAAAACTAGTAGCAGTATCCTTATTACTGAGAGAGAGCCCAATACTAACTGTAGGTCATGATTTTCCCTTAACTAATGACTAAAGAGAATCAATTTATTGTGTTTGCAAAGCTCTGTATTTTAACAGATTTAAACACTATTGACCTTTTTGGTCTTTTGAAACTTGAAAGGCTAGTTTAAAAAAAAACTCTTCTTCCCTGATTTCAAACCCTCAATTGACTAGATTTCAAGTCAATCTTAAAAGAGAACTTAAAGTGTTACAGTATTTTTAATGGGCATGTTTGTCCACAATAGAACTTAACTATGTACCAATGCTGGAATGTGGGGTGCAGGGCAGGAAGAGGAAGAGAATGTACATAACAGATATTTCAATAAAAATGCAAGCAAATTAAACAAAAATTAAAACCTAAATGTTACCAGTTTAAAACACTCTCTTGAATTGTTAGATAATATTAAAAGTTATTTATAATGAATATAATATAATATCCAGAAAATTATGTAAGGTGTTTTTAACCACATTTCGCAGGTCATATAAACTTAGAATTGTATTTGGTATAAATTTATAAATTTAAATACTTAAATGCTAAAAATAATAAAAAGACCAAGTGTTCGGTTTACAAAAATATAAAATGAGTCTTAAAAAGCTTGGTAAACTTTACTGCTAACTTTTCTGTAACTTTTTTCATGATCTTTAACTGTGAAATAAACAGTTAATTGTGGGTTTTGGAACTTACGACTGTTGAGAAGATTCCTCATCTTTTTGCTGTCAATAGCTGGAATAAGCAAAACATGAATTAGTTGGCAGAAGAATATATTCCCATTTTCATGTTGCATTGTTCAACTGGTCATTAATAGAAATGCAAATTATCTAAAGCATACATATTTCAAGAGAACATGAGATTTTTCATAATCAAGTAATATATAAATAACCCTTTACTCTGATTTTATTTTTGGTCCAAATTGTGTAATTTACTTTAAAATTAAATCAGAGAGCATTTTATTTCCTGATTTTGCTCAGGAAAAAGAAACAGAAATTAGGAAATTAGGAAATAATAAATAAAGATAAATGTCCCTGACTGCTTTCTTTGGGGGCTCCAGTATAATCTGAGGCAGCAACCTCCAATTCCCATCACAATTGGTGTTTACCAACCTATATCGTTTAGGCATATTCCTAATGGCCAGTCTGAAATGGTAGCTCTATGGAGTTAAATGCATCACAGACCCCTGAGGGCCCAATTTCAAGGCCCTGATCTAACAGACTAGGAATTTAGTCAATGCAGGTTGATAACCTTGTCTCCCTGAGGATTCTCTCTTGTGAATGGCTTGGATGGTTGTGGCTCAGGCACAGGCACTAGAGGCATGAAGTTCTTTCACATACAACCAGTCCAGAGACTCCAGCCATACACAAACTTTCACTTCATTTTATGTTTCCCTTCTGTGACATCTTTTTTCCCTTCAAATTTATTCATTCATGTTCATTATAACTCAGCTACATTAGATGTTTGTTGGGTTAGTGATTGGTTTTCTGTTTGTCAGTGAGAACATGGAGAATTACAGTGATTTTATCAGAAACACTGACTTCTCCCCAAAAAGGGATGCGAGCCCCAATTCCTACTAGAGGTTTCATGGATATGTCTCTTTATTTAACAAAATACGTGTATGTGGCAGAAGAAAACATACACAGTTAAATCTTCATTATTGAGCATGGTCAGAGAATTTAGTTATTTTGGTATTAAAACAACTTGTATCATAAAAAATCATTGTATGTAACCAACAATGCCAAATTTTTTTAAATAAATTGTACAATAAGAAACTCTACAGCTGTAACAACTCAGTAAACATAATATAATGTCACTTTTGTAATGGATATTTTACTTTAGGATATATGATTGTGGCTTAGGCACAGTTATATCATCAGGAATTGAGATTTCCATTTATAGAATGCTGGAAAATGCTTTGTTTTACTTTGGAATATAATTGATTAACAATCAAGGTGGATACCATACTCTCCCTTATTTCTAATTACTTCTTGAGAATGTAACAATATTTTTGGGGATTCTATCTCAAAATAGATTTAAAGAACTTTCCTGATTTCTAACAACAAAAGAATTAACTTTAGATAACTTGTTTCCTAAATAAATACATGACTATTGGGAAGGGAGAAGTCTTTTGGGTCCAAAATACAAGCCCCTCTCCCATCTTTTTTGGTATTAAATTAGAAATAACTAAACTTGGAAATACATAACAAGAAGCAATGAATGGAGCTGGAACATCTATCACATGTGACATGTATGCTAATGTTTGAGGGAGGAGAAAGAAAATAAAAAGACACAGTTCCTTCCCTTGACATTTAAAATTTTATTTGAAACACATTATTTTACTACCTTCAATTACATATTGGCATAGAAATCAGCTCGGGTTCCAACTAGCTGTAAGGTAGTTTGAATTTTAGTTTCCTAAACTTTTTGAACTTCCTTTTCTTCCGCTTTGGAAGGAAAACAAAACAAGAACTTTCCTATTTCAATTCATGAGCAATAAATAAGGAAGTGATGAAAAATAGTTTTAAGTTGGAAACAAGCTAGAGAACCTCTTTACAGTTCATGTCACTGGCTCTTCCTACAGGGGTAAACCTTCAGGAAGATGTCTTTCTTTGATACTGTAAAAAATAACCCCCAGAAATGATCTGTAAAGACCTCTGTGAGTCACAATACCTGTGTCTAATTCTAGCCCCAAGGTTTGCTAATCCCATGTCTCACATCTTCCTTGAGTCTCAGCTTCTTTACCTGTAAAATGGCGAAAGTAATACTTACCCTTTGGAACTTTTGTAAGGACCCAATAACATATGATATGGAAAAAAGTTTAGAAATCTTATCAAAAGCCCTAGTAAAATATGAAAAAAGAAAAAGTTGTAATACTAAATTTTGCCTCATAGTGGAATTTTATTTTAGTTTTATTCCATGCTAAGATTATATATATATATATATCTTACAAAAAATAAATAAATAAATAAATAAATATATATATATATATATATATATAGCTTACAAAAATTAAAGAGGGTTGTAAGAGGAGGGAACCACAAAAGTGGTAAATAAAAATAAAAGACTTACGTGTGAGTCTAAATGATGGTTTGTTTATGGTCAAAGACAATTGTTTGGTCTTCAAACTTTGATATAAAGCCTTTTCAATTTTTTTCTTGATTTGTTCAGCACTATCAGTAGATGGGTATCGAAATATGAGCACTGTAAGAATGTCCACACCTTGTTCATCTGGACTGAAGAACAAAAAAGCAGATAAAAAATGCCATTTATCTAATCATTAATGACTTTAACTTATTAGGACTCACATTAAACTTAAAAAACATAACGCATGATACATGTGCATACCAGATTTTTAAATTATCTCTAGATACAGAGATTAAAAATGAGTGTATAATAACCAGGAAGTGTTGGAAGCACTGTAGAAGAAATAAAGACAACATTCTAGAAATACTGGATAAAATACCTACCTGAAAACAGTTGTTCACTGTCCTTACTTAGCTTATAGTTTAGAGGGATTTGCGGGAGGAGATGTTCGTGAAATCATGCTTTATACATACTTAAAAGGCTTGCTTTTTAAGGCATTTTGAGCAAAAGCTGTAACTAATGTCATTATTCTTTAGAAGTGGTGTGACAGGGAGGATCCTTTTGTTTACCAAACCTAGTTTCCTTTGCTCCTGAGCACAGAGGTGGATTCCATTTCCTGGGTTTTCCTGAGGTTTACTGAAACTTTCTAATGAATCTGGCCAATGAGATATGGAAAGAAATAATGTCCCCCACTTCCAGGTCTGGCTTCTAATAAAACCTCTCATAGCATTTTCCTTGCTCTCACTCTTCCCTTGTCTGCCAACCAGATGCAGAAGATCCAGTGGGCAATTTCATTTCATAATCTTGATTGGCACCCACACCCTTGCCCCAACTTCTGACTCTTTGGACTGTACCATAAAAAGGAAATAAACCTTTACTATATTAAAGCACTGACATTTTGGGGTCTGGTGGTCTGTTAATAGATAAATGATTAAAGAAAGCAGTTATAAAAGAGAATGGTTTGATAAACAGTTCAAATATATAAATTTATATTGTGATGTGCAGGGTTAAAAAGCCTCAAGAAATCTTTTGAGAATGAATTTAATTTGAGAGATAAAAGAAAAGAAGAAAGGAAGAAAAGGAGAAAGGGAAAGAAGGAGAGAGGGAGGAGAGAAAAGTGGAAAGGAGAAAGGAAAAAGTCAAGAAGGTATGAAAGAAAGAAGTGCAAGAGAAAAAGGAAAGACATGAAAAGCCATTTTAAACTAACAATAAACATGCACTGTCATGAAAGAAAAACTTTACTGTGGAGAAAGTCATTGTCTTATGGTGGAGTAGGCTTAAAATGAGGAAAATGAAAAAGACGTTAAGTTCTACTTAGCCCCTAGCTTAAGAGACGGGGGGAAGAAGGAATGTTAACTGTGTCATTCCCCTGTTTCTTGTGTTTATTTCCTCTTTTTCTATCCAATAGCTCAGATTTTCTTGTCACAAAGCACCTTACGACTTTCTACTGTGATTGGGAAATAAGTAGGAAACCTTGGGCTGCTCAAGATTTATGAAATCTCTGTGTTGCTGTAAAGACTTGCTCAGGGCAGCTAAGCAATTAGGTTCATCAAATACCTCATCTTAACAGTATTAACTTGAAATTATAAACCAAATTTACATACCTTAATTTGATAACATGAGATTTGATAAATCGACCACCTACAGAAGAATGTCCAAATATCCTAGACATCTGATTTTTAAAAAATAAGTATTAGTCTTCAGAACTTAAAAGTAAAATAAAAAAATAATTTTTTAAAAGAAGTATTAGTCTTAAGAAAAGTGTTATTCCTTGTTTTATCTAGAGACTTGGGCAAAAAATAAAAATAAAAAAGATTTTCAGCTTATTCCCAGTCATGTTAATGGGTATACTGACAGTTGTAAGACTAAACCTGGGGTCTAATCTTTGTGGAACCAAATAACCACAACAAAATTGTTCAACTTTGCTAAGCCTCTGTAAAATGGGATAACAACAATATCTGCCTTATACAGTTGATTTGAGAATTAAGTGAAATTATATCACACATTTTACACCTTGTCTGGTATCTACTAAGCTATTGATGATAGTTTTAAATACTGTCAAGTAAATTAAAAGTACATGCTATTTTTTAAGACAGCATCCCTATTTCTAAGAAAGCTTACCTTGTTTGCTGCACTCATCCCAAATATGGCATCTCATCCAGCATTGATAGAATTTGTTGATTTCTTAAATGATTATGTCATCACTAGACCATTTGACATGACTTGAAATGACTTCTGCCATGTGACTTTGACACCCTCACTTGTTAGTCATCTCTATGAGAGACAGGATTTCACAACTGGTACTATGCTTGGGAATAAGTTTCACCACACTCTTATACCATCAGCATTTCATTACTTAGCTTTTCCAGTCTAAGCCATTGGAAATTTTTCAGTATTCAGGAAACTGATTTCCTAAAGGGTTCTGATTCCAGCTGGCTATTGAGGCACTGCCTTTTTGTCAAAAAAGTACTGGGCTAGCAGTGTGCAGTGGCTCACGCCTGTAATCCAAGCACTTTGGGAGGCCAAGGTGGATAGATTGCTTTAGCCCAGGAGTTCCAGACGAGCCTGGGCAACATGGCAAACTCCATTTCTACCAAAAATACGAAAATCAGCCAGAGTCATAATCTGGTCTCAAAATAAATAATAAATAGATAAAAAAATTTTTTAAAAAGCACTGGGCTGAGAGTTATCAGTCAGAATAACAGGTCGATGTAATTTTACATAAGATCTATTTCCATGGTAAATTTTGCCCCCAATTTCTACATCCTGTCAGAGTAGGGAAAGTCTCCCTCCCCACAAGATTCCTTCCTCTCCCTGACTCTTCTAATGTAGTAATAATGCCCAGTAGACTTTACCTCCTAAATGTTAAATCCACTTTCCTTGATTCAATCTCATTGCTATGGTCTCAAATCAGCTCCTTAGAAACTTGTATTTGGGCCTTTGCAGCAGCCTCCTCATGGCATGTTGATGTGGTTCTACCCTATCTTCTGTCCCCTCAGTTGTTCCCTCCGAATGCTGCAACCAGGATGATATCTTTAAAATGCAAACCTGAGTATATTAGACCCTATCTCAAGTTCAATATTTCCTTCAACACAATCTTACCCCTTCATTGGCCCCTACTTTGCCCCATCCCCAAGTCTTCTCTCTCTCTCTCTCTCTCTCTGTCTGTCTCTCTCTCTCTCTCTCTTTCATTTTAAGGTGTTTGTTTTGTAAAAGCTTGTATGGCAATATCCTAGACAGGACTTGAACAGGTACTTAATATATACTCAGTGACAAGATTAAGCACATTAAGAGAAATGAAAGAAAACTAGGTCACCAATAACAGTTTATAGGACAATGAACCATTTTCCTGGAAGAAGAAAGATATTCAACATAAGAAAGAATAGGCCGGGTGCAGTGGCTCACGCCTGTAATCCCAGCACTCTGGGAGGCCGAGGCGGGTGGATCATGAGGTCAGGAGATCAAGACCATCCTGGCTAACAAGGTGACACCCCGTCTCTACTAAAAATACAAAAATTAGCTGGCCATGGTGGTAGGCGCTTGTAGTCCCAGCTACTCGGGAGGCTGAAGCAGAAGAATGGCCTGAACCTGGGAGGTGGAGCTTGCAGTGAGCCAAGATTAGGCCACTGCACTCCAGCCTGGGCAACAGAGTGAGACTCTGTCTCCAAAAAAAGAAGAAAAAAAAAAAGAATAAAGAACACTTACAGCAGGAAAAATCAAATTTACATACTTAGAAATTATGTTACAGTTAACAGACAAAAGTTTGCTTAAAGTTATACCTCCTTTCTTGATTTCCATTAAAATAACACAGTTTCTCAGAATAGCCATGGAGACATCACCTTTCCACCCAGAGTTGAGAGTAAAACCACTGTCCAAATAACAAGGTCGCCTTCCATGCTTAATATAAGGCATATAATTACCATTTCTAGTTGAAGGCTGGTGATAGTTTTTCTACTTTAACTATAGTCATTGAAAACTGTTATTAAAATTCCTGCTAAAAGGATAGCAATAGCAACAGCTAAAGCTATTCCACAATAGAAAATCAACTGTCTCAATGTCAAAACATCCCCAACAGAGGGCACTGCATATTGGGTGTTTTCTTCCATCAGTTGTATGATCTGGCACTCTGGTCTGACAATATCAGGCAAAATCACTCCATCGGTTACTTCTCTTTCTGGGATAGGTAGCTCTGTTGGGGTAGCTATAGTCTCTTTGTACCCTTTTAGACTAGCTCAAACCTGTGCCTGCTCTGCAACTCTACTCTAGTTTATTCTCAAGATGTACACTAAAGAGAAAAGGTTTTGAAAGACATGCTCAATCCAGACCAGAGTCCTATTATCCCAAGTTTAGCAGCAAACATCAGAGATACTCCCATGGGAAAACAAAAAAGGTTTTCCCATAACCAATGGCAGTCAAGATAGCACCAATCTTCCATTTTCCTGTGCCTCTCACGACTCCACCAAAGGTACCTGCAAGTGCATCAAATAGATGAAGAGGAGCAAAAACAGGCATCACTTGGCTCACAAAGGGAAATAATATCGTTGTCAATGGTAAATACATAGGCAACCACACCCTTCAAAACAACAGTAAAACACTTGCTGCAAGTGTACACACACTGGCACACAGGAGAACGGTAAAGTGGGAACACCAAGCCTGCTCATGATTCCTTGTTCCCACAGCATTACCCACTCGTACACAGGCTGCCACACCAAAGCCAGGGGGCAACCATGTAGACTACAAAGGCCAGTTCACAGATGATGATGCCCTGAGCTTCAAGTTCTGTCACATTAATCAGTCCTGCAAGAAGGGTTCCAATTAAAACAGTCTGTCACTCAATATATACCATGAGCATACTGGGATAGCCAGCTGGATGTAGGAGCCCCACTCCTGGGAAAAGTCCCTAGTCCAACCTCCCCAAGTATTGATATGAATTTGTTTTTCCACCACATGTAGAGGAAAAGAAGTGCAGAAAGGAAGAACTGGGAAGTGGTGTTGGCCCAGGCAGATTCTAACCCTCTAAGTTCCACAGTCTACAAGCAAGAGTGCATTAAGGCCCACATAGACTGCATTCTCTGTGACTCCAGTGATAACTTAAGGCAAGTTGAGGCCCTGACTTTTGTAAATATCTCCTCTGCAGCCAGAACAGGAATGCTGCTGGAAGAGCAAGAATGAAAATCATCAGATAAATTTGGGCCATCCTGGTGATGTCAGGATCCGCTTAAGAGCAGGAAGATACTGTCAGTATTGAGAAAGATGGCCCAGCAAGGAAAACAGCACAGCATCAAGATAAGGATTCCTCTTTGAAGTATGGTCCCCACACATTTTAGGTTCATGCCTACAAAGGATTGGGACATTAGCTTGTCACAAGGGGAGGCTAATCCAGTTGTAACTGAAATACCAGTACCATTCACAAGTGTAACACTACTCAACTTGACTGCCCAGATGTCCACAGAATATGGGATGGATGATGCAAATAAGAAAGATCATCAACTGTGCAAGGAACACCAGGCTTTGAGCAAGGGCTGCCAGCTCCTGCAGCCTAGCACCTTAATGGGCGGTGTGCCGGCAGACTCCACGCCGTCCCAGATGGTAGCCAGGGCTCCATGCTATTAAGTGGAGAGGGTTCCGTGGCAGCCAGGATGAGCACGTTGGGAGATGGAAGACGGAAGCGGAGACAGGAGGCTGGGCTGACCTGCCCTGCCCTGCCCTGCCCACTAACAAACCCACTACAGGCACAGCCCTCCCAGGAAGCGGTGGATGGTCCCCTGGCCTTTGGCCACCCCCATCCCACCCTTACTCCCACCTGCTTAACTCTTTTGTAACCCCTCCCCTGATCCTGGTCCAGCTGGAGAGGGGCCAAAACCTCTTATCTACTGATTTAATTGCCTTTCCTAATCACAGTAGGCTGGTTCACACCTCTGTGACTGCATACATTCATTTTCCTCTTCCTACAACTTTTTTCCCCCCTGGCAAGATTCTTCAATTACAACCTTACCTTACTTGAGAAACTCTAATGACAATTAAGTTAGCTCTAACTTGCCCTCCTCAAAGTTGAACACTCCTTTATTTGGGCCACCTTGTCATCTTGAATATGATTTTATTACATTAATAGCAATTATCACACTGGTTTACAATAGTGTCTCTCTCACTCTACACTACGAACTGTGGTAAGGCAGGGAGTGTGATTTATGTTTATATATCCAATGCTCCACACATTGTCTGGCCCACAGTAAACACACAAGCCATGTTTGACAAATAAATGAGTGAATGAATAACTGAATTAATGAATTAAGAATCAACAATATGGTAAAGGGAAGAAGATGGTAACACATTGTTTTATCTGCAAATTGTGTTGCCAAGTGAAAGTAGAAATCTGTGGTTATCTGCAGAAAGATGGGACCCAGGAGGCCCCAGTAGTGACCTCACATGTTTGGGTCATTCCTCAGGTTTGGATCAGTTCTGAGTCATGACACTTACAATTTCACTAAGCTTCTCTGAGCCCATTTTATTTCCATCACTCAGGGAACAGGGAGAAAAGGTGATTTTTATATCTCTAGCACATCTGATAAATGTCCTTTGAAATTCTGAACTGTGTACATATGACACTTTGGGGAAGGATTAGGAGTCTTATTATATTAGAGTATAAGAAAATATCAAGATTCAATTCAAACTAAAATGTGATATTAACAAACCATGGTCCCCCAATGCATCAACCTCTATTTAAAAAATGGCATATTCTGGTATAGTACAATACTGGTGTGACCTTTACTAAAAGCTTACAAGTATTAATTCCATACTGCATGGCAGGCATTGGACTGATTCTTTTGTTTAAAACTCACACTACCTTAGGAGGAAAAGTATCATTCTCATCAGCTCCATTTGACAGATGAAGAAACTGAGACTCAGGATATATAATCTTGTCTAAGGTGGCACAGGAAGTGGTGGCTCTGTAATATGAACCCAGGGAAGCCATCTTTAGATCTTGTGTTAAGCGCATTAAGTGACTTTGACAACCTTGAATTAATTACATATTTGAAGCAGATGTTAAAGTTGGTGGGAGACAGGCAGGTAGGAAGGTCATGGTGAAAGAAACCCTTAAAGAAGCCCTCAAAGGCATCTTTTATTTCCTGAATATAAATCTCCTAAGAGATAATCTCTTCAGAGATTGTTTACTGCTTCTAAGTTTAACAGGGGTAGGGGAACTATTCCTCCTCAGATACCTAATGATTGTTATAACTAGTTTCTGGAAAGTTTAACTCATATTTACTTTTTTCTGTTGGAAACTCAGTAATATGATGCTTTTAATGTGATCCAAACTACAAAAACTAATTGTATCCTTTCCCTTTTTACAGTTCAAACCTAAGAATACATCATTTTACTAGAGATTATTCTATATGAAACAAGATAGTGTGCTCATGGTAAAATGGGTGAAAAAACTTCACCTTAAAATCAGATACCAATTGTAGTCTTTGGTTTGAACTCCAGCATTAAAAAACAAAATAACATATTTGAAACAATACATATGGCTCTGACTAATTAGCTTCATACCACCCAGGTACTGTTTTTGGCAAGTTTGAGCTTGCATCTTTCCTTTGGTTGTGAACTAAATGCAGATTAAGTCCTCAAGGAAGATCAGTAGTTACTGCATGCCAGGTAGGGAATCCCTTTTGAGGTTCACCCATGAAAATAATCAGGCAGGTTATGCAAATTTCCTGTTACTGTCAAGGGAGTATGTGCCAGCAGAGGGCAAAAACACCAACAAAACTGATTCTTTTCCTCTTTCCTCTCCAGGAAAGCTTCCTGATGACTCAAAAGGATTTTTCTTCTTCTGAACTCCTATTATGGGAATGGACGAAATCACTTACAGAGCCACAGAAGGAAACAAAGCAAAGCCAGGATCATGAGTTGGATTATCTGGAGGCCTAGGCCAATGGGGAATTATTGCTTGCAGTCACTGATCAAGCAAATAAACTTTTCCTTCTTTCTTATGAAATTTATTTAAGAAGCTGAAATTACGTAAATGATAATGAGTTGTGAGAAAAGAATTGTAGTAGATATTTGTTCTCTATCCAAATTGCACTGAGTGGGGAGGTGTACCCATACCCCAGCTTCGAGAATTGACTGATAACAGTTCACACCTGCACTTCTCCAGAGAATTGTCCTTGTCTGACCTGAGCACCTTGTTTAGTAATGTCTGGTAGGCTATGCTCCACCTTCCCTGGGCAGATCCACTGGTCTAAGACAAACAACCCAACCCTCTAATTTCTGGGAAGAATCACCTCCGTGATTAATCTAAGCTCCAGATCTCCCAGAGAAATCATGCTGAGGCTACATTTTTGAAACTACATTTTTATCTAGCTTCTTCCTTTGCCCTTTCCTGCTGTCCTCACTTCCTTATGAATTTTTTTCTGAAAGATCTTGATTAATAAATTATTTAATCAAGATCCCCCAGTCATAAGTTCTGTGTTTTGGAATATAACCTATACAAAAATAAATTAATTGGTACTAGATAATGCTCTGCTATGCATCTATTTCAATGTCTATTCTTTGGAAGTTCTGTCATCACACATCCCCAAGTTTTAGATAAGGTTTTTAGCTAACAGCCAGGAAAAGATTCAATAAACTTAAATGAAAAAGTGTTTTTAAATGTAATATTTTTTGTCTCTAAAGAAGTTTTTGTATTGCAAATGTTAATCTCTTAAAGTAGAGGGGAACGAAGAATGAAAAAAGAAATATTTTTAAGATGTCCTTTTAAAACATAGTCCCTCAAGCTAGTTGTTGTAGTTTTAGAATATAAAGAGCCCAGTAAAGATGGTTTCAGTGAGAAGCTATTATTAAGAAATGAGATTAGAAAGTTATGGAGTCAATATCTGTAGCCTTTTGATACTGAAAATTCTGCATAGCGGATGGGAGTCATGAGAATTTTCCAGTCTTTATTTTGGAAATCATTTACCTATCCAACTATAATAACTGTCATGTCATTTATAGTATTATCTTTTTGGATTGTCCTGAGCATTCAGTTCCAAAGTGAAGTCGATGTATCATAGAACATATGGAAAAATTCCAGAACTTGTGTTTATATTTATTTTTATCTAAACAAACAATTTTTTACAGCATTGGCTTTGAGGTGTGGAATCTTAGCAGAAGTACATTAATTACTGGATGCTCCCAAGGGGAAAATGGAGACCAGTCTGTTAGAAAGATTGCTTGTCCTAGGATATGTACTTGATAAATTATTCCTGCATTCCATTTAGTTAAGTAGTGATACTTCACACATTAATTTTAAGTAATTAATATTAATTTAATCACACTAGCAAGTCTCAGTATGTAAACAATTAGTATCTTGTTTTAATTACCAGACTAGTCATTTTTTTTAACTTTGGCAAAAATGATGGAGTACTGTCAAAATATAAATCCAGTTTTTAAGCAAAACAGTTCCATGCAAACTCTACCACACGTATGGATTTCATATGGCTTTTGGGCATAGAAAGATGGTAGAGACAGACAATCTTCAACATTTTTGCTGAAGAACCATGATTTAAAGTATTAATATATCATTAAAGTGGATATGTTTCACTCACCTCCTCTCTTTGCCACCAATGAAAAATAACTGAGAACTTGTTGGGGGAGTGGCAAGACGGCTGCCCAGATACAGCCAGAAAGGAACTTTCCCACTGAGAGAGACCAAAATATTGAGTAAGCCAACATACATCAAACAGATCTCTGGGAGAGAAAACACTCAGAGTTGATAGAGAGGCAATGCAGACACAGAGGCTGAAGATGAGGAAGCTGGCAATCCTATGTGGTCTTGCTGGATGTTAGGACTAGCTCCCGGCCCTGAATAGCAACTAGGGAAGGGGTGAATGAAGTGACTATGAGGCAATTCACTCTTGCTGGGGATCTCTAGGATCATACCTACAAGAGATCCCACAACCCCCATAGATACTTGAATTGGCAGGGGGATCTGCCTCGAGAGTAGGAAGAGAGAGCTCCTGCCTGCATGGATCCCAGAGGATTTTGCAAGTGAGGCAGCTCCAGCAAAACATGGCCATAGGAACCCATCCTCCAAGGCTCTCCCCCTTCCTCCAAATAGCTCTGACCTCTGCTGACCGCAGGGCAAGGAGAGAGCAGGGCTGCCTTTCTCATGAGACTACGGTGTGTCTCTTCTGTACAGCTGGCTGTGCACCAGCCCCTCCCAAGGATGCTACCTGGCTGCTCCCACAAGAACATGCACACAGCAGAGCCTCCACTGCCCAGTATGAGTGCTTTACTGGTTTGCGAGCATATCCGCTCCCCAAGCAGAGCCAGTCTCCAACCCCATGAGGCCAGAAGATAAAGCTGCAGGCTCTGTTATGCCCAGACCGTTTGTTCCCCAAAGAAGACCACCAGAGTCCAGAGTCAAAGCCAAGCGGCAAGGATCTTTACTACAAGTTCGAACCTGGTCCCTCCATTCCACCGCATACAAGAGGGGCCCGAACAATGCGAGTGTTTGCTTTTTTATAGCCTGAAAGTTACAGGGGAACAAAGGAATTCTTTTGGTTCCCACTCTTTCAGTAAAACTTTGAACGGCTGTCCCCTCATCTGTCCCCTTATCGGAGACTTTCCTGGTGGTGTTTGTACTGGGCTTGTTTGTTTTGAGCCCGGGGGAAGTTTAAGAGATATATGGTGATATGTGGTGGGATGGGAGGATGGGATGTGTTTGTACTGGGCTTGTTTGTTTTGAGCCCGGGGCTGAGGAGTGTGCCTGGCTCTTTTCAGCTCAATCTCAACCCCGTCAGATTAGAGCACATAGTTCAGGAGTGCCAAGCTGAGATCTGTAGCTGGTGCTTCAGCAGGGGAAGAGCCCTCACTCTCAGAACACTGAGAAGAGTGAGACATGGATTGATGGGCTGGTACAGAAGCTGGTGTGCCTCCCTCTACGGGGATAATCCAGAAAGAGTGTGGCCTGTCTGACAGCCACTGCCTCTGCCCAAAGAAGCACCACAGCTCCGGACACCTAACAGCCCAGTGATCTGGGTACAGAAGGCTTGGGACAAAACCAGCTGGTTGGGCCAGATACTCAGGAAGCAAACAGAAGGAAACTTGGGTGAGGGAGAACAAGCTGGGCAGGCCCCACAGCTATCTGCTGGGCAAAAAAACTGTGAGCCACGAGCACCACATAAGCTGCATACCCATGACAACACCACCCTGCCCAGAGACCCCTCACCCTTGACAGTAGGTCAAAGCATCAACAGACCACCTTCAGATATACCCCACAACCTGCTCTGACTCCATCAAGCTTCCACAATATTGCAGGTCTCTTGGCAACCTAATCTTTAGCTTGGACTGTCACTAGTAGAGGCAGAAACACAGCCTACCTCGGCACCCCTTGAGGCTAAAGAAATGAGGGCATGGTGCCAGTGATTAAAGAGGGCCTCCTAAGGCACAGGGATGGACCTGGTAAGAGCATCATCTCTCTTCAACGCCACAACCACAGAGCACTGTTGCAAACATACTGAAATACACAAGAGCAGGGCAGCTAACAGCCTATCTGCCAGTCATTACTCTTAAGCACCATCTACTGGATCACAGTCTTAATTATAACACCAACAAAATTCTTCCAGAACACATGCTTATGAAACCCATGCAAGAATCTAGCCACAAATAAAAACCAGTACAGAACTTTGGCCCTCTGAAAGCACCAAGAAATGAAGACAACAGACTATACTCAACTTATACAACAGCCAAAATCTCAAGGGAAATAAATAATTTTTTAAAAAGCCCCATTCAAACGACAGCAAATTCAAAAAGATAAAGGAACATGAGACCTCTCATATGAAAAAGAATAGGTGCAAGAACTCTGGCAATTCAAAAAGTCAGACTGTCTCCTTGCCTGCAAACAATCACCCTACCTCCCCAGCAATGTTTCTTAACCAGACTGAAATGACTGAAACTACAGATATAGAATGTAGAATCCGGATAGCAAGGATACTCATTGAGATGCAGGAGAAAGTTGAAATCCAATCCAATGAGTCCAGTAATATGATCCAAGAGGTGAAAGATGACATAGCCACTTTAAGAAAGGACTAAACTAAACTCCTAGAATTGAAAAATTTACTACAGGAATTTTATAATACAGTTGGAACAACAGAATAGACCAAGCTGAGGAAAGAATCTCAGAGCTCGAAGACCAGCTCTTTGAATCAACTTAGGCAAAAATAAAGAAAAAAGAAATTTTAAAAAAGAACGAAACCTCCAAGAAACATGAGATTATGTAAAGAGACCAAACCTATGATCCACTGGCATTCCAGATAGACAAGAAGAGAGAGGAACAACTTGCAAAACATATTTAAGCATAGGATCCACAAAAATCTCCCCAATCTCACTAGAGAAGTTGACATGCAAATTCAAGAAATTTAAAGAACTCCTATAAGAGGCAATATAAGACAACAATCCTCAAGGCATACGGTCATCAGATTCACCAAGGTCGCTGCAAAAGAAAAAAAAATCTTAAAGTTAGCTACAGAGACGGGTCAGGTCACTTATAAGTGGAACCTCATCAGGCCATCTCAGCAGAAACCTTATAAGCCAGAAGAGGCTGGGGACCTATTTTCAGCATCCTTAAAGAAAAGAAATTCCTACCAAGAACTTCATTCCCTGCCAAACTAAGCTTCATAAGTAAAGGAGAAATAAAATCATTTTCAGATATGCAAAAGCTAAGGGAATTCATTACCACTATCGGCCTTACAAGAGGTCCTTAAGAGAATGCTAAATGTCAAAATGAAGGAACAATACCAGCTACCACAGAAACACATTTAAGTACGTAGCCCACAGACATCATAAAGCCACTATACAATCAACTACAAAACAATCAGCTAACAACATGACAGGAACAAAATATCACATATCAACACTAACTTAAATGTCAATGATCTAAATGTCCCACTTAAAAGGCATACAGTGGCAAGTTGGATAAAAACACAAGATTCTACAATCTGCTGCCTTCAAAAGAACCATCTCACATGTAATGACACCCATAGGCTCAAAGTAAAGGGATGGAGAAAGATCCGTCATGCAAACAGAAAACAAAAAGCAGCCAAGAATGGTAAAGAAGGAAAAACAAGGCCATTACATAATGATAAAAGGATCAATTCAACAAGAAGACTCAGCCATCCAAAATATATATGCACCCAACATTGGAGCACTCAGATTCATAAAACAAGTTCTTCTAGACCTATGAAGACTTGGACAGCTACACAATTATGGTGGGAAACATCAACAGTCCCACTGATAGCATTACACAGATCATTGAGGCAGAAAACTAACACAGAAATTGTGGACAAAAACTTGACACTTGACCAACTGGACCTAACAAACACCTACAGAATACTACGCCCAACAACCATAGAATATATATTTGTCTCATCTGCATGTGGAATATACTACAAGATAAATCAAGTATTTGCCCATAAAGCAAGCCTGAATAAATTTTTAAAAAATCACAGCAAGCACACTCTCATACCACAGTGCAATAACAATAGAAATCATTACCAAGAAGATATCTCAAAACCACACAACTACATGGAAATTAAACAACTTGCTCCTGAATTACCTTTGGGCAAACAACAAATTTAAGGCAAAAATCAAATATTTCTTTGAAATTAGGGACAGTAAAGGCACAAGACATCAACATCTTTGGGATGCAGCTAAAGCAGTGTTAAGAGGAACGTCTATAGCACTAAACAACTACACCAATAAGTTAGAAAGATCTAAAATTAGCAATCTAACAATGCATATAGAGAAACTAGAAAAACAACAACAAACCAACACCAAAGCTAGCAAAATAAAAGACAATTAAAATCAGAGCAGAACAAAACTAAATTGAGACACAAAAATCTGTTAAAAAAAGATCAACAAAACCAAATTTTTGGTTTATTGAAATAAACAAGACTGATAGCTATCTAAATTAGAAAAAAAGAGAGACAATCCATATAAGTACAATCAGAAATGACAAAGTTGACATTACAACCAATCCCACAGAAATACAATCCCACAGAAATACTCAGTCTATTATGAACACCCCTACGCATGTAAATTAGAAAACCCAGAGGAAATAGATAAATTATTGGTAACATATAACCTCCATGATTGAACCAAGTAGAAATTGAAAACCTGAACAGACTAATAACGAGTTCTGAAACTAAATCGGTAACAAAAAACCTACAAACAAACAAAATCCCTGGACCAGATGAATTCACAGCCAAATTCTACCAGACATACACAGAAAAATGGGTACCAATCCTACTGAAATTATTCCCAAAAAATTAGGAAGAAAGCAGTCCTCCCTAATTCATTCAACAAAGCTAGCATCATCCTGATACCAAATTTGACAAAGACACGTGAAAAAAGAAAATATCAGGCCAATACTCCTTATAAACATAGATGCAAACACCCTCAACCAAATACCAGCAAACCAAATCTAGCTGCACAAAAAGTTAATTTGCCACAATCAAGTAGGCTTTATTCCTGGGATGCAAGTGGCTCAACATACACAAATCAATAAATGTGATTCACCATATGAACAGAATAAAAAACAGAATGATCATCCCAATAGATGCAGAAAAAGCTTTTGATAAAATCCAACATCCCTTCATGATAAAAACCCTCAACAAACTAGGCATTGAAAGAACATATGTCAAAATAATAAGAGCTATCTATGACAAACCCACAGCCAACATCACACTGAATGGGCAAAAGCTGGAACCATTCCCCTTGAGAACTGGTACAAAACAAGGATGCCCACTCTCTCCACTCCTATTCAACATAGTACTAGAAGTCCTACGCAGAGTAATGAGGCAAGAGAAAAAAGTAAAAGGCATCCAAATAGAAAAAGAAGTAGTTAAACAATCTATCTTCACAAATGATACGATTCTATGTATAGAAAACAAAGACTTCACAAAAAAAGCTCCCAGAATCGATAAACTTCATTAAAGTTTCAGGATACAAAAAATCAACATAAAACAATTAGTAGCATTTTATTTATTTATTTATTTATTATTATACTTTAAGTTTTAGGGTACATGTGCACAATGTGCAGGTTAGTTACATATGTATACATGTGCCATGCTGGTGCGCTGCACCCACTAACTCGTCATCTAGCATTAGGTATATCTCCCAGTGCTATCCCTCCCCTGTCCCCCCACCCCACAACAGTCCCCAGAGTGTGATGTTCCCCTTCCTGTGTCCATGTGTTCTCATTGTTCAGTTCCCACCTATGAGTGAGAATATGCAGTGTTTGGTTTTTTGTTCTTGCGATACTTTACTGAGAATGATGATTTCCAATTTCATCCATGTCCCTACAAAGGACATGAACTCATCATTTTTTATGGCTGCATAGTATTCCATGGTGTATATAGACTGGCAAATTGGATAAAGAGTCAAGACCCATCAGTGTGCTGTATTCAGGAAACCCATCTCATGTGCAGAGATACACATAGGCTCAAAATAAAAGGATGGAGGAAGATCTACCAAGCAAATGGAAAACAAAAAAAGGCAGGGGTTGCAATCCTAGTCTCTGATAAAACAGACTTTAAACCAACAAAGATCAAAAGAGACAAAGAAGGCCATTACATAATGGTAAAGGGATCAATTCAACAAGAAGAGCTAACTATCCTAAATATATATGCACCCAATACAAGAGCACCCAGATTCATAAAGCAAGTCCTTAGTGACCTACAAAGAGACTTAGACTCCCACACATTAATAATGGGAGACTTTAACACCCCACTGTCAACATTAGACAGATCAACGAGGCAGAAAGTCAACAAGGATACCCAGGAATTGAACTCAGCTCTGCACCAAGCGGACCTAATAGACATCTACAGAACTCTCCACCCCAAATCAACAGAATATACATTTTTTTCAGCACCACACCACACCTATTCCAAAATTGACCACATACTTGGAAGTAAAGCTCTCCTCAGGAAATGTAAAAGAACAGAGATTATAACAAACTATCTCTCAGACCACAGTGCAATCAAACTAGAACTCAGGATTAAAATTAGTAGCATTTTAAAACACCAATAATGTTCAAGCTGACAGCAATATCAAGATGCAATCCCATTTACAATAGCCACAAAAAGAATAAAATACCTAGGAATATATCTAATCGAAGAGGTAAATGATCCCTACAAGGAGAACTACGAAACTCTGCTGAAAGAAATCAGAGACAAAACAAACGTTGTCTCATGGACATGATCATGGATTGGAAGAATCAACACCATTAAGATGACCATACTGCCCAAAGCAATTTAGAGATTTAACACTATTTCTATCAAAGTACCAAGATCACTTTTTACAGAATTAGAAAAAAAAAAAACTATTCTGAAACTTACACGGAACCAAAAAAGGGTCCAAATCACCAAAGCAATCCTAAGCAAAAAGAAAAATGGCAGAGGCATCACATTACATGAACTTTTAGGGAAATGATTTTCGATTTAAAGTTGTGCATCCAAACTTTCAACTGAGTGAAATATAGAATACAGGATTTTTTCAGTATGAAATAATTCATAAATTTTACATCCCATGAACTTTTTCTTAGAAAAGGTACTTGAGGCATATCTTACTATATCAATGAAAACAGGGATGCAAGAAGCAATGGATCTCACAAAAGCGTGCAGTCCTGTCCTGGTTAGGTTTACCTTTGTAAAGTGGACCTACAGCGCAACTAGTTGAAATTGAACAGGAAACATAAAGTTTTAGAAAAGAAGATTTAAAGAAATATCAAGACCTTGGAAATGTCTGCTAATACAGTAAAATGGTAGAGGGGTTACACACACATGAAAGAGAGAGAAAATATATTCATACTTAATTCCAGGAACATTATTTGAATGGCATAAGAACTGTGGTAATAATTGTAAAAAACAAAAATGCTATTTGCATAGCCATGGAAATGGAAATGCTCTTATTGCTTTTCAACATTTAGAATCAACTTATGGACACTGGAAGGAGGAGCCAAGATGGCCGAATAGGAACAGCTCCGGTCTACAGCTCCCAGCGTGAGCGACGCAGAAGACGGTGATTTCTGCATTTCCATCTGAGCTTTGAAGAGAGCAGTGGTTCTCCCAGCACGCAGCTGGAGATCTGAGAACGGGCAGACTGCCTCCTCAAGTGGGTCCCTGACCCCTGACCCCCGAGCAGCCTAACTGGGAGGCACCCCCCAGCAGGGGCACACTGACACCTCACACGGCAGGGTATTCCAACAGACCTGCAGCTGAGGGTCCTGTCTGTTAGAAGGAAAACAAACAAACAGAAAGGACATCCACACTGAAAACCCATCTGTACATCACCATCATCAAAGACCAAAAGTAGATAAAACCACAAAGATGGGGAAAAAACAGAACAGAAAAACTGGAAACTCTAAAATGCAGAGCGCCTCTCCTCCTCCAAAGGAACGCAGTTCCTCACCAGCAACGGAACAAAGCTGGATGGAGAATGATTTTGACGAGCTGAGAGAAGAACGCTTCAGACGATCAAATTACTCTGAGCTACGGGAGGACATTCAAACCAAAGGCAAAGAAGTTGAAAACTTTGAAAAAAATTTAGAAGAATGTATAACTAGAATAACCAATACAGAGAAGTGCTTAAAGGAGCTGATGGAGCTGAAAACCAAGGCTCGAGAACTACGTGAAGAATGCAGAAGCCTCAGGAGCCGATGCGATCAACTGGAAGAAAGGGTATCAGCAATGGAAGATGAAATGAATGAAACGAAGCGAGAAGGGAAGTCTAGAGAAAAAAGAATAAAAAGAAATGAGCAAAGCCTCCAAGAAATATGGGACTATGTGAAAAGACCAAATCTACGTCTGATTGGTGTACCTGAAAGTGATGCGGAGAATGAAACCAAGTTGGAAAACACTCTGCAGGATATTATCCAGGAGAACTTCCCCAATCTAGCAAGGCAGGCCAACGTTCAGATTCAGGAAATACAGAGAACGCCACAAAGATACTCCTCGAGAAGAGCAACTCCAAGACACATAATTGTCAGATTCACCAAAGTTGAAATGAAGGAAAAAATGTTAAGGGCAGCCAGAGAGAAAGGTCGGGTTACCCTCAAAGGGAAGCCCATCAGACTAACAGCGGATCTCTCGGCAGAAACCCTACAAGCCAGAAGAGAGTGGGGGCCAATATTCAACATTCTTAAAGAAAAGAATTTTCAACCCAGAATTTCATATCCAGCCAAACTAAGCTTCATAAGTGAAGGAGAAATAAAATTCTTTACAGACAAGCAAATGCTGAGAGATTTTGTCACCACCAGGCCTGCCCTAAAAGAGCTCCTGAAGGAAGCGCTAAACATGGAAAGGAACAACCGGTACCAGCTGCTGCAAAATCATGCCAAAATGTAAAGACCATCAAGACTAGGAAGAAACTGCATCAACTAACGAGCAAAATCACCAGCTAACATCATAATGACAGGATCAAATTCACACATAACAATATTAACTTTAAATGTAAATGGACTAAATTCTCCAATTAAAAGACACAGACTGGCAAGTTGGATAAAGAGTCAAGACCCATCAGTGTGCTGTATTCAGGAAACCCATCTCACGTGCAGAGACACACATAGGCTCAAAATAAAAGGATGGAGGAAGATCTACCAAGCAAATGGAAAACAAAAAAAGGCAGGGGTTGCAATCCTAGTCTCTGATAAAACAGACTTTAAACCAACAAAGATCAAAAGAGACAAAGAAGGCCATTACATAATGGTAAAGGGATCAATTCAACAAGAGGAGCTAACTATCCTAAATATTTATGCACCCAATACAGGAGCACCCAGATTCATAAAGCAAGTCCTGAGTGACCTACAAAGAGACTTAGACTCCCACACATTAATAATGGGAGACTTTAACACCCCACTGTCAACATTAGACAGATCAACGAGACAGAAAGTCAACAAGGATACCCAGGAATTGAACTCAGCTCTGCACCAAGCAGACCTAATAGACATCTACAGAACTCTCCACCCCAAATCAACAGAATATACGTTTTTTTCAGCACCACACCACACCTATTCCAAAATTGACCACATAGTTGGAAGTAAAGCTCTCCTCAGCAAATGTAAAAGAACAGAAATTATAACAAACTATCTCTCAGACCACAGTGCAATCAAACTAGAACTCAGGATTAAGAATCTCACTCAAAACCGCTCAACTACATGGAAACTGAACAACCTGCTCCTGAATGACTACTGGGTACATAACGAAATGAAGGCAGAAATAAAGATATTCTTTGAAACCAACGAGAACAAAGACACAACATACCAGAATCTCTGGGACGCATTCAAAGCAGTGTGCAGAGGGAAATTTATAGCACTAAATGCTCACAAGAGAAAGCAGGAAAGATCCAAAATTGACACCCTAACATCACAATTAAAAGAACTAGAAAAGCAAGAGCAAACACATTCAAAAGCTAGCAGAAGGCAAGAAATAACTAAAATCAGAGCAGAACTGAAGGAAATAGAGACACAAAAAACCCTTCAAAAAATTAATGAATCCAGGAGCTGGTTTTTTGAAAGGATCAACAAAATTGATAGACCGCTAGCAAGACTAATAAAGAAAAAAAGAGAGAAAAATCAAATAGATGCAATAAAAAATGATAAAGGGGATATCACCACCGATCCCACAGAAATACAAACTACCATCAGAGAATACTACAAACACCTCTACGCAAATAAATTAGAAAATCTAGAAGAAATGGATAAATTCCTCGACACATACACTCTCCCAAGACTAAACCAGGAAGAAGTTGAATCTCTGAATAGACCAATAACAGGAGCTGAAATTGTGGCAATAATCAATAGTTTACCAACCAAAAAGAGTCCAGGACCAGATGGATTCACAGCCGAATTCTACCAGAGGTACAAGGAGGAACTGGTACCATTCCTTCTGAAACTATTCCAATCAATAGAAAAAGAGGGAATCCTCCCTAACTCATTTTATGAGGCCAGCATCATTCTGATACCAAAGCCTGGCAGAGACACAACCAAAAAAGAGAATTTTAGACCAATATCCTTGATGAACATTGATGCAAAAATCCTCAATAAAATACTGGCAAACCGAATCCAGCAGCACATCAAAAAGCTTATCCACCATGATCAAGTGGGCTTCATCCCTGGGATGCAAGGCTGGTTCAACATACGCAAATCAATAAATGTAATCCAGCATATAAACAGAGCCAAAGACAAAAACCACATGATTATCTCAATAGATGCAGAAAAAGCCTTTGACAAAATTCAACAACCTTTCATGCTAAAAACTCTCAATAAATTAGGTATTGATGGGACATATTTCAAAATAATAAGAGCTATCTATGACAAACCCACAGCCAATATCATACTGAATGGGCAAAAACTGGAAGCATTCCCTTTGAAAACTGGCACAAGACAGGGATGCCCTCTCTCACCACTCCTATTCAACATAGTGTTGGAAGTTCTGGCCAGGGCAATTAGGCAGGAGAAGGAAATAAAGGGTATTCAATTAGGAAAAGAGGAAGTCAAATTGTCCCTGTTTGCAGACGACATGATTGTTTATCTAGAAAACCCCATCGTCTCAGCCCAAAATCTCCTTCAGCTGATAAGCAACTTCAGCAAAGTCTCAGGATACAAAATCAATGTACAAAAATCACAAGCATTCTTATAAACCAACAACAGACAAACAGAGAGCCAAATCATGAGTGAACTCCTATTCACAATTGCTTCAAAGAGAATAAAATACCTAGGAATCCAACTTACAAGGGATGTGAAGCACCTCTTCAAGGAGAACTACAAACCACTGCTCAAGGAAATAAAAGAGGATACAAACAAATGGAAGAACATTCCTTGCTCATGGGTAGGAAGAATCAACATCGTGAAAATGGCCATACTGCCCAAGGTAATTTACAGATTCAATGCCATCCCCATCAAGCTACCAATGACTTTCTTCACAGAATTGGAAAAAACTACTTTAAAGTTCATATGGAACCAAAAGAGAGCCCGCATCGCCAAGTCAATCCTAAGCCAAAAGAACAAAGCTGGAGGCATCACACTACCTGACTTCAAACTATACTACAAGGCTACAGTAACCAAAACAGCATGGTACTGGTACCAAAACAGAAATATAGATCAATGGAACAGAACAGAGCCCTCAGAAATAACGCCGCTTACCTACAACTATCTGATCTTTGACAAACCTGAGAAAAACAAGCAATGGGGAAAGGATTCCCTATTTAATAAATGGTGCTGGGAAAACTGGCTAGCCATATGTAGAAAGCTGAAACTGGATCCCTTCCTTACACCTTATACAAAAATCAATTCAAGATGGATTAAAGATTTAAACGTTAGACCTAAAACCATAAAAACCCTAGAAGAAATCCTAGGCATTACCATTCAGGACATAGGCGTGGGCAAGGACTTCATGTCCAAAACACCAAAAGCAATGGCAACAAAAGACAAAATTGACAAATGGGATCTAATTAAACTAAAGAGCTTCTGCACAGCAAAAGAAACTACCATCAGAGTGAATAGGCAACCTACAACATGGGAGAAAATTTTCACAACCTACTCATCTGACAAAGGGCTAATATCCAGAATCTACAGTGAACTCAAACAAATTTACAAGAAAAAAACAAACAACCCCATCAAAAAGTGGGCGAAGGACATGAACAGGCACTTCTCAAAAGAAGACATTTATGCAGCCAAAAAACACATGAAAAAATGCTCATCATCACTGGCCATCAGAGAAATGCAAATCAAAACCACTATGAGATATCATCTCACACCAGTTAGAATGGCAATCATTCAAAAGTCAGGAAACAACAGGTGCTGGAGAGGATGTGGAGAAATAGGAACACTTTTACACTGTTGGTGGGACTGTAAACTAGTTCAACCATTGTGGAAGTCAGTGTGGCGATTCCTCAGGGATCTAGAACTAGAAATACCATTTGACCCAGCCATCCCATTACTGGGTATATACCCAAAGGACTATAAATCATGCTGCTATAAAGACACATGCACACATATGTTTATTGCAGCATTATTCACAATAGCAAAGACTTGGAACCAACCCAAATGTCCAACAATGATAGACTGGATTAAGAAAATGTGGCACATATACACCATAGAATACTATGCAGCCATAAAAAATGATGAGTTCATATCCTTTGTAGGGACATGGATGAAATTGGAAACCATCATTCTCAGTAAACTATCGCAAGAACAAAAAACCAAACACCGCATATTCTCACTCATAGGTGGGAATTGAACAATGAGATCACATGGACACAGGAAGGGGAATATCATACTCTGGGGACTGTGGTGGGGAGGGGGGAGGGGGGAGGGATAGCATTGGGAGATATACCTAATGCTAGATGACGAGTTAGTGGGTGCAGCGCACCAGCATGGCACATGTATACATATGTAACTAACCTGCACAATGTGCACATGTACCCTAAAACTTAAAGTATAATTAAAAAAAAAAAAAGAAAGAAAAAAAAAAATAAAGTTCACACTGTGTAATGTAAAAAAAAAAAAAAAAGAATCAACTTATGTAAATAACAGGATGAATTGTAAATATTTTCTCACATTGTGAATAATACAGAGAAAGGATAGTACAGTGAGGGAGAATGGGAATGCTAAAGTTGTCATCTTTCATTAAAGGAGATCAGTGTCTAAAGCTAATCATAAAGAATCATATTAACATAGTGCTCTATTTGGCCATTAATTCTTGGTTCTAGAATAACTCTTGTCAGTTTAAAAGACTACAATCCAAGCTAATATACTGAATTTTGCTAAACAAATCTATGATCTCCATAGCCATGCTTTTCATGGGACAAAAAATTGAAGACTATTCTCTTTGCCTTTCTGCTATGACAGTTAAGGAGATGGCTCACCCAATATACTTAAAAAATTACAAATAACTTGATAAATACATAAGCTATTTAAAAATCAAAATACCTAAGTCATAACTAGATTTAAGATTAATATCAAGAATTATAGCTATACCATGTCCTTTTATATAATCTTTTTAAGTGCTGTCAAAATAAACAAACTGGTAAGCTGATTGTGGCAACTCTATATTCTTATGTTAAAAAAGAATAAAGAAAATGAATCAAAAAAGATAAAATCAAGAGTTAAAAATAGAGAAATATTTGTTTCAACCAACAATTTCTCAGGAGTTAATTAGTTGCCTACTCTAATCTACTATATACATTTGATGGTGCACACAGTATACTGAATATTTTATACATATTAAGTAATTTAATCCTCACAACTATATGACTTACATACTATATTATCTCCATTATACAAAAGAAGAAATTGAGACTAAGTTCTTATATAACACCCACATTCAAAGTGATGCAAAAGACACATTAATAAACATTTAAAATTTCTGTTGAGCTTACCATTCTTTCAATCTGATGACTCCTTTCTATAAACTCTCTTGAAGATCTTATGCCATAATTTTCTTTATATTTGATATTTGTGACTTTAAAAGAGGCAAGGTAATAGAAAGACTTATCATCTGAAAGGTAAAACAAACAAAAGTCTCATGGTTAAAGGTAATAAGTTGTTTTGTCCCCTACGTCTTGCCCACACCTGCTAAATAGGCTACAGTAATGCAGTTTATTTCTACTTGGTGCAAAAATTCTTGAAGACACTTTTCAAATATTCTGTAATTTCACCACTGCTGCTGGTTAAAATAAAAAATTCTGATCCCAAAGTACTCATATATAACACTCCATTTATAGATATTTATGCATATCAAAATATTCATAAAATTGGACATGCAACATACAGTGGAAAGATAATATCGAAAGCAATTGCTGAAAGTCATGTAAATGTCATCAGTTCCTTCAAAGAATTGCTAACAGGTATATCAGACATAAGCTGTATTATGAAGATACACTGAACAAGCTGTCAAATTTTTTTATGCTACTGCTAAGCTTACTTAAGTAGAAGTCCATATTTATTGTTTTCACCTTTTTTTTTTCCCATTCACTCCCTAATTCTCTGCAATCTGTTCCTAACACACCACTAAAGCTGTCTTTTTCAAGGACAACCATTGTAATGTCTCTCATGGTTTTGTTTGTTTGTTTTACTCCTTGATTTCCTTGTAGCCTTCATCATGTTCCTTGAAAACCGATCTTTGGTTTTATGAAGCCATCTTCTAGTTTTCTTCCACCTCCCTGGCCACACGTCGCAGTTATCTTGGTGAGCTCTTTATTTCCACCCTTCTCCTTGGCATTCAAAGATTCTATCTTTGACCTGGTCATATTAAGTACTTTTTGGTAATCTTAACTGGGATGGCCTTACCCACTAACTATTTATTGATGACTCCTAAATTCTTTATCTTTAGACCAAATCTTTGTCATGAGTTTCAATTCTACATCAACTGACTTCAGAAGACTGCTTATTGCACATTAAATAGGCACCTCTAATATATTTCCAAAGTGAAATAATCATTTACTCCCTTATTTACTTAAACCTGCTCCACTTCCTATATTTTCTATCTTTGTGAACAGCCCTAACATCCACATGGTCACCCAAGGCTTGGTTTCATCCTCATTTCCAATATCCAATTAATTTTTCAGTCTTTAAATCCTGTAACTATAACCCATTTAATCTCTAATCTCTCTCTCTCTCTCTCTCTCTCTTTTTGAGATGGAGTCTCACTCTGTTGCCCAGGCTGGAGTGCAGTGGCACTATTCCAGCTCACTGCAACCTCCACCTCCTAGGTTCAAGTGATTCTCTTGACTCAGCTTCCTGAGTAGCTGGGATTACAGGGGCACGCCACCACACCCGACTAATTTTTGTATTTTTAGTAGAGAACAGTTTCACCATGTTAGCCAAGCTGGTCTCGAACTCCTGACCTCAAGTGATCCATGAGCCTCGGCCTCCCAAAGTGCTGGGATTACAGGTGTGAGCCACCACACCTGGCCAGATCTCCAATCTCTTACTGCATTTTAAACATTCATTTTAAAATATTTTTTAAATGTTGAAAACATTTAAATATTCATTTAAATTTTTTTAAATGTTAAAAACAAACATTCATTTAAAAACAGTTTTTAGATCATAAATGCTGTATCAGAAAATCTGGAATGACCAGAAAATTATATACAAGAGAATAAAAATCTGTAAGTGTAATATCTAGAAGTAATTGATGTTATAATTGTGGTTTTTATTTATTCTGTTAAAATAATTGTTTTACTTGGCTGAGATAGCTTATCATCACAATTTTGTATCTTTTTGTTCCACTTACAAAATTGATTCTAAGCATTATCTTACTTCTTTAAAAAAATACATTTTGTTCATTCAAAATGAGATGTCAAGAAATATGAATCAGGGTGACATTTTACCAAAACAGTTTACAATCTATTTGGCTGTTTTGCTGACAATTGTTATTTCTTTATTTTTACTGATGGATGCGTGGATGAATTAATCAATATTTACCAAGTTCCTAACATACACTAAACTGTCTAATCAACTCTCACATATATTATCTTATTAAATTTAATGAATTCAAGCTACTTCTCAAGGCACATCTTGATAAGATTTCACAATTAAAGTTTTATTACAAAAAAAGATTAAAATTAAGATTGATCCCAGAGTGGCACAGCTATTCTATTCATTATCATACACATATCCCTATATTGTCTTTAAGAATTTCCATGTTAGGCAAAAGCATATTCTGGAATCTCGTAGAAGTAAAAGTGATTTTAATATATACTTTAAGTGCTTTTAAAAGAGCTAAAAATATAAGTTATATATGAAGCATAACTATATTAGTCACTATACTATAGCAATTACGTTAATGTTGAACTTTTGTCTTTATTAATAATTAATACCTTTCCTTTATTGAATTGTCCTTATATGCAGAGAACATGATATTTGCCATTTATTGAATCTTTATTATATGCTCAGCTCATTTCACCAGTGAAGAAATTCAACATTAAATAAGGCTTTATAAAAGATCAATTAGGAAGCCATTGTAGAAATCGAATTTAATAATGGCAAATATTTGTGAGAAATTACTATATACCATGCACTGTGTGAAAACACAAATCTAATTTAATCATCACAACAATTTTCTGAAGTAAAAATAATAGTATACCCCTTTACATAAGAGTACTGAAGCTTAGTGAAGTAGAAAAGAAGTTTGCTGACGATCCCCTAACTAATTTATGGTGAACCTGAGATTAAAATCAAGGTATGCTTGGCTCTTGGGATTTCATGGGAGAATAACATTTTGTGGGAAAATATAATCCCTACATTCCTGGAAGTGGATCCAGCCCTATAGAACAGGAAGACAAGTGATGCTATCTCAATGCAAATTTTACTCTTTAGGTTTTCAAGAAACCAAACTTTAAAAACAGCTTTAGATAATTGGGTTTCTGGATTTTGTTAAAACATAATTCTAAATACTAAAATCTTTAAAATATTTCATGCAACTCTATAAAGCATTTTTTTTACCCCATAAGAAGTGGTATAACAATTGATTCTTAAAAATCCTGAAAAATTTATCTGGGTCATGAAAATGCTTGTGGAAAATATAATTTACTATATAATTCCAGTAACTAAACAACAAAACCAACAAACACAAAGTACTGAGACAACTGGCAAATTCAGTGTTTGAATTTTTTTAGTTAGTGTCATAATTCATGTGAATGGTAGTGAATGTTATTTTATTCATTAATCTCAAAAGAGCTTTACACAGTTATGAAGGCAGCATTTTATATATATATACACATCATCATAATACATAAATATATGTATATTATATGTATAACACATAATATGTATTATATATAAGATTTGTGTATACATATGTGTGTATATAATTTTTCGCTGGAGGAGGAGATTTCTAATACATACAACTGATAATGAATATATATATCCAGAGAGAATTCGTGAAATCCCATCTCTACTAAAAACACAAAAATTATCTGGGCATGGTGGCGGGTGCCTGTAATCCCAGCTACTCGGGAGGCTGAGGCAGAAGAATTGCTTGAACCCGGGAGGCAGAGGTTGCAGTGAGCCAAGACTGTGCCATTGCACTACAGCCTGGGCGACAGAGCAAGATTCCATCTCAAAAAAAAAAAAAAAAAGTGTATGTCCAATGACCCAGTGGTTCTGCATCTGCATAGTTCCTAGACAAACTCTTGGATGTGTGTACCAAGATCTATGTATAAAAATATTTACAGCAGTATTGCTTTAATGACTAAAACCTGGAACAACCCAAATGTCTATAAGTATTTGAATAGATAAGTAAATTATGGAATATTTAAGATAATGAATATCAGTCAATAATTAAAAAAAAAACAGACTAAAGCTGCCTTCAACAAGGCAGATGATGCTTGCAACAATGTTGAGTAGATGCAAGCCTCAAAAAAATACGTACAATGCTGTTATACTCATTTAATGTTCAAATACGATTTCGTTTTAAGACATTTTCTTTCTCTTTGAGGAAATAATAAGAATCCAAATGGAAATCCTGAGGATAATAAGCACACATTAATCTAAAAGTCTTTTCATCATGTCAAGTAATAAATAGAGACATGAATTCTATCAAGCATTTAATAGTCAATTAATAACACAGTAATTGTTTTTTAAAATGATACCCAAGTAGCATTGAAAAATTTTATGGAGTTGTAAAAATAAAACCTGAGAACGTTTAAACAATGTTTTACTACGCAGCCTGTGGTTCTCCATGGCACATGTTCTTTTTCCCTTGTATATATCTGAAGATGTATTCCTGTGATCTCTGGCTGAAGGGCACTGATAAATCAACCATATTCAAAAGTCACTGATTTTATTAATTCTTATTTTAAAATTGCCCAGTTTTAAAAACAGTGGATAATTGGTCAGAATTATAATGCACTGAAAGCCGATCATTCATAATTACTGAAATCTTTAGAATAAAAATAACTCCATCAAATACACTTCCATCCTGGTGATGTGACTTTTACCACTATGTCTGCTAAAATCCTTATCTCTGTTGTGATTATTTTACAATTATTGATAATTTTTACTCCACTGTCTTTCAGATCTATTCATGTACAATCTATAAAAGTAATATTTTAGAAATAATTTGTCCTCTGTTGTTTCCCTGGTTACTAGAATGTAATTTCCTTTACTGAATTCCTTCTGCTATAAAAATAGGTATGTTCCTTTTAAAAACTGCAACATCTTATATACCTCTATTTTATCCCATTCTACTTGTTTAACTTTTGTCATGGTCTACCTTCTCCTGTCTTTTCCTAAATGTCCATCTGCAGTCAGGCAACTTTTCAATTATCTGCAGTCAGGAAAGTCTTGGAGACAGAACACTCAAATCCTTGGGTGTTAACCTCTGTATTAGTTGTCTACTGCTGCTATAACAAATTACTGTAGGTTTGGTGACTTAAAACAACACGAATTTATACTCTTACAGTTCTGGAGGTCATATATCATATGTCAGTTTTACAAAGCTAAAATCAAAAAGTTGGCAGAGCTGGTTCCTTCTAGACGCTGTAAGGGGAGAATTTATTTTTTGCCTTTTTCTAGAGACTACCCTCATTCCTTTGCTGATGGTCCCATTTTACATCCTCCCATTCTCCTCTTGCTTTTGTTGTTCTTCCTCCTTTGACCTTCTTTCCTCCCTTTTATTAGGACCCTTGCAGTTATATTTAGGACCTATCCAAAATATCCAGGATAATGTCCCATCTCAAAATTATTAGTTTAATGACATCTGGAAAGGCCTTTTTGCTACATAAGGTAACATTCACAGATTCTAACAATTAGGACATGGACATCTTGGCATGGGAATGGGGCATTATTCAGCCTATGACAACCTCTAAGATTTTTTTAATGGCTAAAATGCTTTTGTCGTCATTAGTTTTACTATCCCTTCATTTTTTTTCTTTTTTAAGCATTGGGAGTGAAGGGCATTTTAAAAACAAAACTATTTCATTACCTTCTAACCCAAAGAAAATACTAACAAAAGATAAAATTGTATAGAGTAACTTGGCTTATGCTTTCATTTTATGAGAGTCTAAGGAATGGCTATTATCAATCCCCCAATAATGAGGGTAGGAAGGTAAACTGGGCATGTTGGACAATATTTCATTTCTTCTTTGGATCTTTCAAATGTGGTTTATTGATATGACTGATATGAGTGCCTAAAATTTTAAGTCTTAATCACCTGTGATTAAAAATGCAGAAATCGACGGGGCATGGTGGCTGATGTCTATAATCCCAGCACTTTGGGAGGCTGGGTCGAGCGGATCACCTAAGGTCACAAGTTCGAGACCAGCCTGGCCAACATGGTGAAACCCCAACTCTACTAAAAATACAAAAATTAACCGAGTGTAGTGGCAGGTGCTTATAATCCTAGCTACTCAGGAGGCTGAGGCAGGAGAATTTCTTGAACCTGGGAAGTGGAGGTTGCAATGAGCGGGGATCGTGCGACTGCCCTCCAGCCTGGGTGATAACGCAAGAATCTGTCTCAAAAAAAAAGAGGAAAATACAGAAACCAAAGACGAAGGTAAATGAATCTTAGTTGATTGTCATTTGGCTCAATTATGATACTGACTCTCCATTTTTGCATATATAATTAGGAATTAATACTGAGCTTTTCCTTCTTCCCACAGTCATAAAAAAATCTGTTTTTTTCTTCAAAAATAATGCTGGATCTTTAGCCCTTTAAAGGTATTTTTCAGATAACTCTTCTTATATCCTGAGCTTTTCTTGAGGCAACTCATTAATATACTGATTCTGAAAAGAGTATACTAAACTCTCAGCACATTATGTAATTTGTCTTTATGCGAAAGATGATCTTTTCATTCTTCTTTCTCTTTTTTATGTATTTCTTTTAGATACGTCTATCAATGCCATGCTTATTACAAAGTTAACTGGGTGGAAATATGTAACACAGAGCTCAATACAGAAGCAAACTATAATTTAACATCAGTAAAAGACTGGTAATTAAAATGTTAATATCATGCAAATGTCACTTTTTATACAACAGAAAATTTCAAGATACGAAGTCATGGAGTACTTAGGCAATGGAACTGTGACCTGGATACTTACCCTCAACAACAAAATGAGTAACAATACCAATTGCAATTCCTATGATTGCTACAATTGCTAATGTGAAAAGAGCTAGCCGTACTGAGTCCCAAAATTGCTGCTTTCTTTGATATTCAGCTCGTGAGAATTCAGCTTCTGAAAATTCAACAGGTCTGTGATAACAGAAAGAAAATAGAGACAATAAAAATTCATTATAGTTCAACTTTATGTTTACTTACTATGTTCCTCTATGAAAATAGTTTATACTGCTAAATAACAGTGAGCAACTTAGACCTTGAAAAGAACAGTAGGTTTTAATTTGCATATCCTCCCCCGCAAAAACCCAATCACAGAGTGAGGTTTAGACAAAGTTCTGCTGATGCTGACATTCAAGTGAGGATATCTTCCCACTGCATTTTATCCGGCTTATTGGCAATTTAAAACTTTGGTAGTGAAACACAAAGACTGGCTTTTAGATTTTAATATAACTACTTTTAAAATAACCTTAACAATTTCTTAATGGCATGTTGTACAAGTAGCAACATTACTTTGGAAGACCTGATCATGGCTCTTTTCATTTACTAGCACCTCCCAGTGAAATAAAAAAATGGTGAATTGTACTTAGTAAGATTCCACCACTCATGAGCATCCTTCACTTACATTTGACTCACATGACCCCACTCGTGCATTACCTCCATTACTCAAAAATATCTTACATCATTTATCTTTTTCCAACTTGAAAGTTGCTATTTATTTACTTTATTGTCTAAATTCTCAAATAAGATTCAATATTGTGATATCTTTCAAGTGAAATTTTTCTGTAAATGACTTTATGCTTTTCTCTTTACTTAATCAATATTTATTGTGAACTTGTTTCATTAAATGAGATCATGAAAAAGTCCATAGAATAGGACCTACCACATCAAAATAATGTTTCAGAAACTGTTCTAGATCCCTAAATGTATACAGATTTTAAGATAAACTCTTTGTCTTTGGGATGCCCACACTTTAAAAGGGGAAACAGACATGGAAACAAGTAGTTATTATATAGTGTGAATTGTGCCAAAATAAATTTGTACAAGAAGAGGGAGCACTAAACTTTTTGAAGGGTTGTGTCAGGAGATTTTATTAAGAAAGTGACATGATTACAATTTTGAGGAATAAAAGCTCACCAGGTCAAAAAAAAAAGGACAGAGAAAATAGCATGTGGGGCGTTGGGGGGAAGGGAGGAATGTGAAACAGGATTCATTACTAATAGGGGATAAAAATATAAATAAAACATGATTTTCATCCTCTAAGAATTTATTGTCTCAATATATGTTCAAGATTGCAAGTCTTTCACAAGACTGCAATTCTGGGAAGAGGATATGGTAGAGCTGGTGGACTGGGAGTCTCATAACCCAAAGTAAGCACCTGGAAATTTACTCTGGAGGAGGTGGAAAGCCAATAGAAAATTTTAATTAGATTGAAGAGTTTCGAAGATTTAGAAAAGTCACACAGATGTGAATGAGGATGGGGATTAAGGCAAGAGTGCAGACAGGTAGACCAGTTTAGAGGTCATATTGATGGGCCAGGAAGCAGACTGTGAGGACCTGAACTGAGGCTATGGAATGGGGTGGAGAGGAGGCGATGGATTTAGTTGTAGTTCTTGAACTTTGTTGAATGATTGATCAGCTGTGGGACAAGAAAAGGATTAATGGCCCACTTGTTTGGACGTCCAGGTAAATTACTGTGACTCCAGGCAGGATGGGGAATATTAAAGGAGAATAGTGTTTCCAATAAAGACATCAATATAGTTAATAAAGAGCAATTTGCTGTCCTTAGACTTGGGTCTGGGTCTGAACCAAATGAAAAGTATCTGTTTTACGGCCTTTCTCTTTGACTTATTTTATTTTAGTTGTGTCACTAATATCTGTTTATATGATTCTAATAAAGCAACTGTTAAGGTTAGAATTACATAACCTAGAAAAAAAATGAAAAAGTTACTATGTACTCATGTGAAATATCATTCCTCTCACCCATAATCGAAGTCTCTATTTCCAAAATCTATGGCAATAAGTAGTTTGAGTATGTAGCTTGTGAATATTATGGCTGCTGTAATTACTTTATTATTCCCATTCCTTTTCCCCCCTTAGTTTTGTAGGTTTCATTACTATACTCTGATCCCTTCAAGAAGCACGAAATAACAAGAATCAAGTTTAATAAAATGTAAGGGGTTGATAGCCAAATATCACATCATGGTAGCACTGCATCGTTGTAAAGGGACTTTTTAAGAAATCATAGTCACATTTGATTTTAAAATAAGTTTCTTCTGCCTAGTGATTAGCTATTTTCAGTCTGATGTAACTGGAATGTTGCCTTCTGTCTAATGTGGAAGTTGAAATAAGTTTTACCAAATGCCCATTTATGTGTTTTGAAGTGTAGCTGGCAGGTACAGTATGCAGACACCAGCCAAGTGCAAAGGAAGTGAGATTTACCCTAATTGCGGAAAAAAGGTCATAATAAAATAACAAAGTGTTCAGAAAATTGTTAAGAAATGTGTTGGTTAGGCTGTTGTGAAAAGACTGTAATAAGCATAATAAATAAAACAAAATATATTCAGTGCATTCTTAATTATGCAAGAAACTTTGAGATTTTGACTATATTTTAGATATATTTGTTAGATGTTTAAATGGTTTAAGCTTTGAAAAAGATTATTTAGATGACATTTAAATTCCCTAATGCCTTTAAAATTCCTATATGTTTCTCCTGATTTGTACATGACAATTTTTTGTTCATTTAAACCCGAATGAGTTGGATGCTAAATGGAACCTTTCAACAGCATTTTTTTAGAAAAATAAATTTTATTGTGTATATTTAAAGGATATAACATGATGTTAAGGAATACATATAGATAGTTCAGAGGTTTCTGTAGTGAAACAAATTCACTTATCCTTTATCTCACCTAGTAACCATTTTTTGTTTGTTTTTGTGGCAACAGCAGCTAAAATCTACTCATTTAGCATGAATCCTACATAGAATACAATTTTATTACCTATAGTCCTCATGTTGTACATTAGATCTCCAGACTTTCCATCCTACATATCTGCTACTTTGTGTCCTCTGGCTGACATCTCCCCATTTAATTGCCCCTATAACCACCATTTTGTTTGCATCTCTGTATTTTTTATTTTTTAAAAAATATTACACACCTAAGAGATAATGCAATATTTTTCTCTCTGTTTCTGGCTTATGTCACTTAGCTAATATCCTCCAGGCTCATCCACGCATGGCAAATGGCAGGATCTTGGTTTTTTTGAGGGCTCAGGAAAATTCCATTGTATATATTTACCACAACTTCCTTATCCATCTGTCAATGGACACTTAGGCTGTTTCCGTATCTCAGCTATTGTGAATAATGCAGCAATGAACGTGGGAGTGCAGATATCTTTACCAGATGACGATTTCATTTCCTTTGGGTATAAGCCCAGAAGAGAGATTGCTGAGTTGTATGGTAGTTATATTTTTAATTTCTTTAGAAACCTCCATACTGTTTTTAAAATGTCTGTACCAATCTACATTCTCAGCAACACTGTCCTAGGTTCCCTTTTCTCCATACCCTGGTCAACATTTGTTACATTTTGACTTTTTGGTAATGGCCATCCTAAGGAGTGTGAGGTGGTATCTCATGTTAGTTTTAATTTACATTTTTTTGATGATTAATGATGTTGAGAACCTTTTCATATACTGTTGACCATTTTTATGTCTTCTTTAGAGAAATGTCTATTCAGGTCTTTTGCACACTTTTTAATCAGGTTATTTTTCCCCACTATTGGGTTGTATGAGTTGTTTATAAATTGTAGATATTAACCCTTTCTCAGACATACAGTTGCAAATATTTTTCCCAATCTGTGGGCTGCTTTTTCATTTTATCAATTGTTTCTTTTGCTGTGTAGAAGCTTTTAAGTTTGATGTTGTTCTGTTTATTTATTTTTGCTTTTGTGGGTTGAGCTTTTGGTGTGATACCCAAAAAATCACTGCCAAGGCCAATGTCCAGGAGCTTTTACCCGATGTTCTCTTCTGAAAGTTTTGTAGTTTCTGGTCTTCTATTTAGGTCTTTTATCCAATTTTGAGTTGTTTTTTTTTTTTTGTAAGGTGTAAGCTAAGGTTTTAATTGCATTCTTTTGCATGTGGAAATCTTGTTTAATTTACCATACCAGTACCATTTATTGGTACCAATACCACTTATTCAGAAACTATCCTTTCCTTATTGTGTCCTTGTGATGCCCTTGTCAAAAATTAGTTGACCACGGCCAGGCACAGTGGCTCATGCCTACAGTCCCAACACTTTGAAAGGCCAAGGTGGGTGGATCACTTCAGTCCAGGAGTTTCAGGCCAGCCTGGGCAACATGGCAAAACTCTGTCTCTACAAAAAAAAATACTTAAAAAAATAGTCAGTTGTGGTGGCACATGCCCGTAGTCCAAGATACTTAAGAGGCTGAGATGGGAGGATCACCTGAGCCCAGGAGGTCAAAGGAGCAGTGAGCTGTGATCATGCCCCTGCACTTCAGCTTGGGTGACAGAGTGAGACCCTGTCTCAAAAAAAAAAAAAATTAGTTGACCATATGTGTTTGGATTAATTTCTAAGCTCTCTACTTTGTTTTACTGCCCTGTTAGTCTTTATGCCAGCATCACACTGTTTTGATTAACATAGCTTTGTAATACAATTTTAAATCAGAAAGTGTGATGTCTCAAACTTTTTCATTCTCAGAATTATTTTGGCTACTCAAGGTCTTTTATGGCTCCATACAAACTTTGGGAGAATTTTTTTCTATTTCTATGAAGAATGCCAATGAGATTTCGATAGGGATTGTGTTAGATCTATATATTTCTTTGGCTAGTATGGACATTTTAACAATAGTAATTCTGATTCAGAACATAGGATATCTTTCCATTTATTGGTATTGTCTTTATTTCTTTCGTATTTTGTAGTTTTGACATACAGATCTTTCACTTCCTTGGTTAAATTTATCCTAGGTATATTACTTTTTAAATTTTTGATACTATTGGAAATAGAATTGTTTTCTTCATTTATTTTTCAATTAGGTTGTTATTTGTGTGTTGAAATAATACTGATTTCGTATGTTGATTTTGTACCCCGCAACATTATAAAATTCACTTATTAGTTCTAATAGTGTTTTGTGGCATCTTTGGGATTTATACATTTAAGATCATGTCAGAATAATTTTACTTCTTCCTTTCTGATTTGGATACCATTTATTTCTTTTCCTTATATGACTGTTCTTGCCAGTAGTTCCAGTACTATGTTGAACAGAAGTGGCAAGAGTGGGCATTCTTGCTTTTTACAGATGTTAGTGGAAATGCATTCAGTTTTTCCCCACTGATTACGATATTGGTTGTAGGTTTTTCATAAATGGCATTTATTGGGTTGAGGAATTTCCCTTATGATGTGGTTTGGCTGTGTCCCCATCCAAATCTCATCTTGAATTGTAGTTCCCATTATCCCTACATGTCATAGGAGGGACCTGGTGGGAGGTAACTGAATCATGGGGGTGGTTACCTCCATGCTGTTCTCATGATAGTGAGTGAGTTCTTATGAGATCTAATGGTTTTATAAGATGCTTTTCCCTGCCTTCACGCTGTACTTCTCCCTGCCATTGCCATGCGAAGGACATGTTTGCTTCACCTTCTGCCATGATTATAAGTTTCCTGAGGGCTCCCCAGCCCTGCAGAACTGTGAGTCAATTACACCTCTTCCCCTTATAAATTACTCAGTCTCAGGTATTTCTTCATAGCAGTGTGAGAATGGACTAATACACCTTCTATTCCAAAACTGTTGAGAATTTTTATCAAGAAATAATGTTGAACTTTGTCAGAGATATTTTCAATAAAGATAATCATGAGGCTTTTATCTATCATTCTACTAATGTGATGCATCACATTGATTGATGTATCTATGTTAAACCAGCCTCGCATGCCAGAGTTAAATCCCACTTGATCATGATGTATAATATTTTTGATGTGTTGCTGGACTCAGTATATTTTATTGAGCATTTTTGCATCAATGTTTATCTAAGAAATTTGCTTGTAGGTTTTTTTTTTTTTTCCTTGTGATGTCTTTGTCTTCTTAGGTATCAAGGTGATGCTGGCCTTGTAAAATGTGTTGGAAATCATTCCCTCTAGGTCTTTTTTTTTTTTTTTTTTTTTTTTTTTTTGCAAGAGTTTGGGAAGTATTGGTATCAATTCTTCTTTAAATATTTGGCAAAATTCAGCTGTGAAGCCATCTGGTCCTGGGCTTTTCTTTGTTGGAAATTAACAACCTTTTATCATACTTTGTATTGCATCTATTTTAAAAGATAAAATTGTGTTTGTTATTTAGTTCTTTTGAAGGTGGAAATGTTTGTTTTGCTGTATTTTCTTTCTTCATGTTAAAGTAAAATTGAAATAAAAATGAGAAATATACAACTCAAACCTACTCTTCCATGTAAGTAAACTTTTTAAAAGTTAAACAGAAAACGTCCGTATATCCTCTAAACTAGTGATGGGTTTTTATGATCAAAATAAATACAAGTTGACTGGGTTTAATTCTGGCTTTGCTACTATCAGCAAGCTAGTTAAATTCTGTACTTCGATCTCCTCATCTGTAAAATGAAGAATAAAAGTCTTTCATGGCTTTGTCAGACCCAAAATAATACAAACAATAAATACCAGTAAATAATTGGTGGATAGTCCTGTTTCTTTCAATCCCTAAAGCAAAGGGATTTGTTTTGTTCTGTTTTTGGTCTTTTCTTTAAATATAATTCTTCAGATGACCTGACAGTTTATAGTTAAGAATATTTCTGTATTTTCTCCAGAGTAATCTGTATAATTACTGTTAAAGTTACTCACTAATATTATTTTTGTTTAAAATGTATAAAAATAAATGTTTCTGAATTTCTTGCAAAATGAACAAAATGACGTCTAGAAGCATAAACATAAAGAATATAAACCTATCAGTATTTACTACCCAAATTCTCCATTTTAGCTGCTTTAAGATATTAACCACTCAGCAGAATTAAAATCTTGATCTATAGTCTGAAGGTAAAAAACACAGAATATTTAAAATAAAACCAATACATCTGTTAAAAACTTGTGGGATTATGCTTTATCCATTAATAATTCAATGTGGGCACCAAATAAAATGACGTTGTTGTGACATCACATTAATGTTGTAATGAGACATAAAATAACTATCATTATTATGTCCATATCATTAAAAAAATCTATTCAAATAAACAGAACACAGTAACTAAAGCCTTTTGGTAATTTAAATAGAAATAAAACTCGAATAGTCACAGTAATGGAGTACACATCAAAAGAGTCCAATTTAGTTCTGTGGATGGCAGTGGGATTCCCTTTGGGAGATCTCTTTCTATGGTAGGTCTACTGGCAATATTGGAAAGCATGAGTCAGAAACACTGGCAACGGGAGACAGATAGTAAAAAGCAGGGGCTACTTGTGTTGTTGCAGCATTTAAAATGATAGAGCCATCTAAGTCATGATGACACTGGTATTTTCATGAGGAGGCAAAATTTGCTTTGGACTCAATAAAAATTCCAAAGATAAGAAACACTAATCAGAGGATTGCAAAAAATGTCCTTGGATTTCTCAAAAGGCATATGAGGGCATATTCTATAAATGTCATTACGATAAGTGACTTCAGAAGCATCAAGAATTGGCAAAGTGGTGGGAAACTGCAGGGGGAGGGGTTACAACTATGAGTTAAGACATCAAAATTAGCTTCCTATCAGCTAGAAATGACTGGTTTGACAAAACAGTCAATGAAGAAAGGTGAAATTGTGGAGTGTGGGCAGAAATTGCATAGCATCCTGCTCCTTTATTGGAATGTGTAATAGCTCTGTACATGGGGGAAAATATTAAATCTTATTTACATAATAGAATATAATGTAAAACATTTAAGACATTTAAAGAAACTGGTTATAATAATTTCATGAGTTTTCTGAAATTTTCTTTGAAAACATTTTTTAGACTTTCGAGTTCTAGATTCAGTACAAGATCTATCTCTCTTTACAGCTGACTTTCAAAATCACTATTACCATCTTGGAAGCACTACTCTCATGCTATGGTATCAGCAAGGTCAGCTATACCTCTGATAGCAGTCACACAAGTAACAATACTAAACACTTAATTTCATTCATACAAATACAAGCAGCATTTCTGCAGTTTTCTTGTATTAGAATGGTCACATTTACCACCTCAAGAAGACTTTATAGTTACTATGACTGCCAAGTATAGTATTAATAAAAATAAATTTCATTCATTCATTTAGTACATGTTCAGTTAGTACATGTTCATTGGACATCTACTATGTTCCAGACACTAATTTAGTTACTATGGATATGGCCGTACTAAGGATATAGACTGCCTTTATGTGTCCCAATGGAAAAGATAGTTTGTGCAATAAACAAATCTATACATAAATGTCAGGTATCAAGTAAGAGGACACAGAATAACCAGGGTACAGTGAGGGAGGTGGTAGGATTAAGGTGATCAGGGGAGATCACTCTGCAAAAGTGATATCTAAGTGGAGACATGAACAAGGTGAAAGATGGAGCCATGTAACTATCTGAGGGGAAAATGTTACAGCAAAAGAAATAGTCATTACAAGGACCCTGAGGTAGGAGCAGACTTGGTGAATTTGCAGAAGAGCAGAAGGTCAGTGTGGCCAGTAGGCAGTGTGCAAGTGGAAGAGGGAAGATGATGGGGTCAGAGATCATTATAAACCACATCATAACCCAGCAGGCCACAATAAGAACCATTTTGGTCCCAGCACTTTGAGAGGCCAAGGCGGGCAGATCACGAGGTCAAGAGATCAAGACCATCCTGGCCAACATAGTGAAACCCCATCTCTACTAAAAATGGAAAAATTAGCTGGGTGTGGTAGCACTTGCCTGTAGTTCCAGCTACTTGGGAGGCTGAGGCAGGAGAATCGCTTGAACTCAGGAGGCAGAGGCTGCAGTGAGCTGAGATTGTGCCACTGCACTCCAGCCTGGAGACAAAGGGAGACTCTGTCTCAAATGTTAAAAAAGGAACCATTTTGGAGTTTTGATCCCTGTGGATGGGACTGATCTTTTCAAAAGGATCACCCTGTGGATAATACACTGGATGGAAGGCAGCCGCGAAGATGTGAAAAGTGGAAGCAGCAAAACTGATTAGGGGACCCTTGCAATAGTTCAGGTCTGAGATGATGGCTACTTGGAGTAGGATGCTAGCAACGAGGAAATCAGAACATATAACTGGATTCAGAATATATTTTGAAGTTATAGCTGACAGAATTTGCTGATGAATTGGTTGTAGAAATGAGAGAAAGAGAAGAGTTAAGGAGGATGCCAAGGTCTTTAGTCTGTGCAGAGAAAAATGATAATCCAGTGGATATGAAACATTTTGAAAGTAGTAACATCATTCTCAAATTAATGCTTATATGGAATTCTAGTGTGTAACACAGACTTAAAGCAAAGATGTTCTGGGATGGAGAGGGTGTACAGATGTCTGCCAGTATGTAATCTGCCCACTGGAAGGGACCCCTGAGACACATTTGCAAGAATTAACTCCTGAATTTCACACAGACTACAATCGCTTCAGCAAAATCCTGAAGATCCTCCATGATGGAGCCCTGGGCAGCATGACGTGTCACCCAGCCCCTACTGATGTCTCTTGCACTCCGTTCTCCAGCCTTTACATGCCATGTACCCAATGAGCACACCTTCATTTTTCTAATGTCACCTCTATAAAATCTTTCCAACATATACAACTCCTGGGTAGGCTTTGACTTGTAAATAAGGAACCAGCATGCCATTTATTTCCTCTCTGTCCTCAGAAAAGATTATTGCTTCAGAAGAGGTAGAAAAGGCTGTGATGTAGAGAAGTTAGTCTTTGATAAAGGGACATGCATCCTCTGAGACTAGCTGTAGTACAAATGTATTTGTAAGTATGGGGGTAGGGATTTGAAGGATTCCTTTTTTATTTTACCCAGGACCTGGCAGAATCACAGAATTTACAGTTAACTTACAATTATTCCACTTCAATCACCAATACTAACATCCACTTTATCAGAACACTACCATAATGTTGTCTAGCCTATTCTTAAAACCTTTCCTTCTAACTTCCTGAGAAAGCTCCCCTCACCTTTGCTTAGTCTGATGATGCTTTTTAGGCATGCATTCCCAAAGTTTGCATCTCCTACACTAACTATATTTTCTTAGGAACATTCAAAATGGATATAATCCGTATGTCACATCTAATACAGTCAACAAGTTCTAATTGAGCACCTACTATGTAACCTAACACTATTCTAGGTGCTGGGTATTCTCTAGTGAACAAAAGAAGGTCCAGTACTCCAGTACCAGTACTGGAGTACCCGGTACTCCAGTAACAGAAATAAAATCACTTATACATTTACAGCTCCTCCCACTGTTTGGCCAAACCAGAGGGTTAAATTCTCTTATTGCCTTGGTGAAAAATTAGGGTCATGCTGAGAAAGCATTTGCCACATATCTTTTATAAATTAAGAAATATGAATAGGAATTATACACCAGGTGGATATAATGATGAAAGTACAGCTCCCTAAAAATTTTATAAGTCTGCTTCTTTCATTCAGAATTTAATGCTTGGCTTTGTTTTAAATCAACCACCTAAATAATGTGTCTCAAAATTTGAAATAAAGAGCCAATAGTTTATGTTGAATAAGTTTATATATTAGTTCAACTTAGTAACACAAAGGAAAGAAGGATGAGTTGGCCAAGGGTTTAAGTACAAAAGAGAAGTTATTTGTCAGGACTATATAAACATCCTTTAATAACATATGACCAATATTATTCAGATCTTTATGATCATCCTATATGACCCTCCATTGGGCTTATTTCTGTGTTTGTTTTTAACATCATTAAAACAAGAAAACACTGGGCAATTAATTTGAAGTTGGTGAAGTGAATCCATGAGATAATTGATGACATCAAGATGAGGATTTAAATATTTGATTATACTTGATACTAAAGAAATGTAAACAACAAAACATTAAATTAAATGCAGTACACTCTTCTATGTGCAGCATAAATATTTATGTGCTAATCAAGTATTCTCACAGCAGTAGCCTTGGGGGGAAATTCTTTTTATGTCTTACATATGTCTTAACATATTTGTATTCAACCTGAAGCATAGATACACATTAGATATTCCGTTTGGGCACAGTCCTCTCTACTTCTTGCCAAAAAGCCTTCATTTCTGGGAATACTTGTGGTTAATAACATCTTCTTAATGGCATGGGTTAACTAAGGTTAATGACCTTCCTTACTACACACATATACACACAGATACACAGAATGAGACTCACATGTTAATGGTGAGAAGCAGCAATGGAGAACAAATACAATATTCATTTTAAATGCTATTTTAGATGCACAAAGGAAACTGTGAACCTCAGCAAAATCCACAGACTCAGACCTCTTCCTCCCCAGTGTTTAGCCATGGATATGTGGCAGAGTAAAAGTAAATCACCAGAACTGGACTGTCTTTAATTATGATCTGCTCTATAGGCAATTAAAAGGCATAAAGTTTGTTTTGGGAGATTTAAGTTGAGAGATAGTATAACATACTAGTTAGAAGCCCAGATTCTGTAGTCCAGCTGTTCTATTTTAAGTTCCAACTCTGACATTTGTGAGCAGTATGATTGTAGGCAAGATACTGAACCTTTTTTACCTCAGTTTTTTCATCTGCAAAATGGGTATAACAGTATCTACTTGATATATTTCTTGCAAAAATAAAATGAGATAATATATTTAACATGTCAAAGTGCTATAAATGTTATTGCTATTATTAAAATGCTATCCGCTTACTGATTTTTATTTTAAAACACTGAATGCCTAGGAATAATCAAATCCAAATGTCTTTGTTCCTCTTCAGTATGACCAGTTTATTTTTGTTCTCACTTTAGTGAAATGTTTTTCTGCTTTCTTATTTAACTTCCTTGTCTTTAAAAATAAAATGGCTATAGCAGGAGTCCAACGATGGGAATGGACAGCACAACTCTTTAACCATTCTTCAAAACCATAGTACTAAGTCCTTTCAAAATAAACAAGGCCATCATAAATTTCAATCTCATTTTCTTTTATGTCTTATTTAGGCTGAAGTCCACCAATTAGAGACTGTTTTTATACAAATTCCATATGGCATTAAGCATGATGATGTAACATAACTAAATCTCAGTACTGTTCCCCCAAAACATAGGTATAGTCCCTTTTTTATATGATTTGTCTAGTCTACTTTTCCCAGTTGGAGCTTATACATCTACTTTCACAATCTTCACCCATCTCAGTTTTATATTTCCAAAATGATTCTTTCTCATGCACTGAATCTCTTAATAAACATGGTCTTTCCAAAACTTTTGACTACTCCTACAGCAACTCAGACATCTTTGCCTACTGTATTAAAAACAAAATAAAACAAAACAAAAAAACATGAAACAGATGGCCCAATACTTGTAGACAGCAGCTGATTTTACCACTTACTAACTGTATATGCTCTCTATACCCTTCAGTTTCTTCATCTGAAAAATGGTGATAATGGCCCTAAATTTCTGGACTGTAGTAAGGTTTAGGGACAATATAAATTAAGTGCTTAGCACAATGTCTGACAGGTAATAGGCTATAAAAGGAAACAATTATAATTATTATTCTTCATCAACTTGAAACTATAATTATTTCAATGAAACTCCCCAAATGCCATCTTGAGGAGGAAATGAAATTTGTGTTATTTCTCCTTTGCAATATTTTTCTGCCAGCATGGTGGTGGACAGTTGATACATTTTACCTCAAATTTACCCAATTCTTTTTAGTAGTTATTTAATAGCCTCATTTAATGATTAGTTAAGGCTTAGAGAGACTAATTTAGGCAAGGTAAATTTAATTGGAACCAAGATTTGGACTCAGAACTATGATTCCCAATTCTCAATTATTTCTGTACTCTATAAATCTTCCTTTGATATTTAACCCATAGATAACTAAAACCAATGATTTGGGTTAAGTTCTATCTCATTATGTACTTGCTTAATTATCACAATGGAGTCTTAGCCTTTCTTCCTATTTCCACATTTCTCCGCAGCAATCCATCAGACACTCTGTAATTTGAGATATTTTGGAAAGCTTTTGATACTGTCTCTCCTGCTCAAATGTCTTCTTCTACCTACTGTCTACTGAATCAAGCACACACTCCATAGCATGAACTCATACCTTTTAAGTCAAGCATTTATTATTTTCATTGACGTTTCAAGTTCAGTGAGTCTAGCTTCCCTACTGAACTGTCTTTGAGCCTTTGAACATGCCCCCACACTTAACTGATCCTGCTCAAGCTGTGGGCCCCATCGGCACTGTTTTTTTCCTACTTCCCTACACTCAAATCCTATTCACCCTTCAAGATCCAGCTTAAATGTTACATCTCCATGGACCTTTTCTGAATCCCTAGTTAAAAGTGACATCATTTTATTAATGCCAAACCTATTTGGGGCTAATATTTTTATGTTATTTGTTGTGCTCTCTCTGCTAAGCTTATGTTCCCATGGTGCCCTATACTTTTCCAACCTTAAATTAATAATAAAAATATAATTTGATTGAGCCCAGGAGTTACAGTACAGCCTATGTAGTGAGACTCCTGCCTCTAAAAAATACTACTAATAATATATCAATAAATAATCAAATGTTATTATTTGTATTGATTCTAATATCATTTTTACCCAGCTAGACAGTAAACTCCACAGAGTATGAATAGTACCTATTTTGCTCATTGCCGTAACTCCAGTGTTTAGCACAGTACCTGAGCCTTAGTAGTGTTTAATAAACATTATTGAGTATGTAGACACTATAATCTACCTCATTTAATATTCTTTTATGCTAATAATTATACCTTCTCTTAGTTTATAATTTCCTAAAGGGCAGAATCTATAGCATTCTTCTCTATATCTCTTCCAGAGTTCCTAAATATGTGATTAAAAATATTAATAAATCTTCCCTCTACAAAATTTGCTCCATAGAAAGTAAAATTCTAAAATATTTATTTTTCTAATATTATACAAATATTGACCTAGTTGACATTTATAGAACACTCCACCCAACAACATAATACACATTCCCTTACACTGCATATGCAAAATTCATCAAAAAAGAGCACAATCTGTTTCATAAACATGCCTCAACAAATTAAAACAAATTAAATCTTATAAAGTATGTTCTTTGATTATAGAGAAATTAAATCATACCATAAAGGGTGATTCTGGTGAGGTCTCAGAAATGAGAAACGTGTTATTGGACAATGGAGAAAAGGCTATTCTTGTAATAAAATGGCAAAGAATTTGGCTGAATTGTTTTTGTGTCCTAGTGTTCTGTGGAAGGTAGAACCTGAGTGACAAAATTGGATATTGGCCAGGGAAATATCTATGTGAATTGCTGAAGATATGGCTTGGCTTTTCTTGACGGCCTACTGTAAAATGAAAAATGTAAAAAAAAAAAAAATGCAATATCCGTGAAGTGCAGTAAAGTGAATCACAACAAAAAGAAGTATGTCTGTATTAATATCACACAAAATCAACTTTAAATCAAGGGTTTTGCCAAGAACTAAAGAAAGATGATACGTAATTATAAAAGGGTCAATTCATCAACATAACAAATGTTAAAACGATCTGTAAATGTGTATGCAACTAACCACAGAGTTGCAAAGTACTTGAAGCAAATACTGTTATAATGAAGAGAAGTACACAAATCCACGTTATAGTTTAAGACATCAACACTCTTCTCTCAGTAACTGATAAAGTAGACAAAAATTGATAAGCAAATAGTATCTATTAGCAATATTATCAACCATCTTGACCTAGTTGACATTTATAGAACACTCCACCCAACAACAGCATAATACACATTATCTTCCACTGCATATACAAAACTAATAAAAAAAGAGCACAATTTGGTTCATAAACACACCTCAACAAATTTAAAAAAATAAATCTTATAAAGTATGTTCTTCAATTTTAAAAGAATTGAACCACAAGTTAATAACAGAAAGATATCTGGAAAATCCCCAAATATTATAAAATTAAACAACAAGCTTCTAAATGACTTAGGAATTAAAAAGAAGTACAAAAAAACTTAAAAAATATTTTGTTTTAAATGAAAACATAAAAAATTTGTGAGATGCACACAAGGCAATGATTGGGGAAAATTTATAGATTTAAATTCTTAATTAGAAAATAAGAAAACAAGAAAACAATAATCAACCCTACCTTAAGACACTGGGAAAAAGCAGAGTAAAGTAAACCAAATAAAAGCAGAAAAAAGGAAATAATAAAGAAACTGATGAAATTGAAAACAGTAGAAAAGTCAATAGAAACAAGTCAGTTCATTATAAAGATATATAGAATTATTTAGAAAAAAAGGCACAAATTTGCAACACTAGGAATGAGGAGAAAGATATTACCATAGACCTATTAAACATAAAAGAATGATAAATAAATGCTATGAATAACATTATGCCAATAAATTTGCTCATGTAGATAAAATGGATAAATCTTTTTGAAATACAAAAACTTTCAAAGCTCATTCAGGAAGACACAGATGTCTGAATAGTACATACCTAAAAATAATAACATCAATTTAAACAGATTCCGCCAGAAAACAACAGATTCTGCCAGAAAATAGAAAAAAAGGAAATGCTTCCAATTTTTTTAATGAATCCAGCATATTCTGATAACAAAACCGAAGACATTATTTTTAAAAATCGGACAAGTTAGAGTTTCCCAAAGGGAACTGGAAAAAAAAAATCAGATGAAAGCCCCTCTAAACAAGAAGTAAAAATCTTTAAAAAATGGAATTCAAGAGTGCCTAAAACCAATATTATATAAAAAGAAGTGAGATTTATCTTAGAACTACAAAGTTAGTTCAAAATTTGAAAACCAATCAGTATAACTCATAGTATTTACAGACCAAAAAACAAAACAGAAACAAAAACACTCCTATATGATCATCTCAATATATTCAGAGAAAGCATCTGAAAAAAACTTAACCTTAATTCATTATTTAAAAAAAAAAAAAAAAAAAGAAGAAGAAGAACAAGAAGAAAGCTTTCAACAAGCTAGGGATAGAAGAAGTTTCCCGGCCAGGCACAGTGGCTCACGCCTGTAATCCCAGCACTTTGGGAGGCCGATGCGGGCAGATCATGAGGTCAGGAGATCGAGACCATCCTGGCTAATACGGTGAAACCTCGTCTTTACTAAAAAATACAAAAAAAGAAAAATTAGCTGGGTGTGATGGTGGGCGCCTGTAGTCCCAGCTACTCGGGAGGCTGAGGCAGGAGAATGGTGTGAACCCAGGAGGCGGAGCTGGCAGCGAGCCAAGATCGCACCACTGCACTCCAGCCTGGGCAACAGAGCAAGACACCGTCTCAAAAAAAAAAAAAAAAAAAAAGAAGAAGAAAAGTTTCTCAAGTATATAAAGCTCTTCTAAGGAAATCCTATAGCTAATATATGCAATGGTGAGACTGAATGCTTTCTTTTAAAGCTCGGAACGGAGCAAGGATGTCTGCTCTTATCACTCCTATTTGTATTGGAAGTCTTAGCCACTGCAATAAAGCAAGAAAAAGAAATATAAAACACACAAGATGGCAAGGAATAAATTGCTTTTATTAATATACTATAAAGAAAATCCTTGAGAATCTGCCATGAAAAGACTAATATGTAAGTTTACAAAAATCACAGAGTGAAAGGTCATACATAAAAATCAAACTATTTCCATATACAAGCATTTAACAAATAGGTACTGAAATTGTAAAAGCAATAACATATACAATAGCACTGAAAACTATGAAATAATTATCTGTGAATCTAACAAAATTTGTAAAATATTTAAATGGAAAAATTTTAAAGCACTTATGAAAAATCAAATAAAAACTTAAAAATTGAGAAAGATATATTACGCTTAATTAGAAAAGTTAATCTTGCTAATTTGACAATTCTTTCCAAGTTTAACTGTATATTTTCAGCAAGAATAAACTATCAATCACAAAATGTGAGTCCTTCAGCTTTTTATTGTTTTTCAAAATTATTTTGGCTTTTCTAGGTCATTTGCTTTTAAATATCAACTCTAGAATTGTTTCTTTCTTTCTCAAAAAAAAAAAACCCTACAATTATAAAACTTAGAAAATACAGAAGAAAATATTTTTGACCTTGAAGTAGAAAATATTTCTTACCTTAAAGTAGAAAATATTTTGTAGATAGGAAATATACACGTATTAGAATGGCAACAGTTTTTGTTTTTTTCCCAAGGGAAAATAACTAGAATATTCATACATTGGTGTTGGGAATGCAAAATGGTACCTCCACTTTAGAAACTGGTTTGGCAGTTTGAAATGAAGTTAAACATTAAAAAATGCACAGATAAATGGAAGGACATTCCATGTTCATAGACTGAAAAGATGAATATTGTTAAAATGCCCATACTACCCAAAGCAATCTACAGGTTCAATGCAATCCTGTCAAAATCTCAATGGCGCTTTTCACAGAAATAAAAAAAAATTCCTAAAATTCATCTGGACTCACACAAGACCCCAAAAAGGCAAAGCAATTTTGAGCAAGAACAACAATGCTAGAGGTACCACACTCCCTGATTTCATAGTATACTACAAAGCCATAGTAATCAAAACAATATGGCATTGGCATAAAATCAGACATATAGACCAATGCAACAGAAGAGAGAGCCCAGAAATAAACTCATGCATCTATGCCAACTGATATTTGACAAGGGTACCAAGAATACACAATGTATAAAAGATAGTGTCCTCAATAAAGAGTATTAGGGAAACTAAACATCCACATGCAGAAGAATAAAATTGGGCCCTATTTCACACCTTTCATAAAAATCAACTTGAAATGGATTGAAAATTTAAATATAAAACTGAAACATTAAAACTCTTAGAAGAGGCCGGGCGCGGTGGCTCACGCCTGTAATCCCAGCACTTTGGGAGGCCGAGGCGGGCGGATCACGAGGTCAGGAGATCGAGACCATCCTGGCTAACACGGTGAAACCCCGTCTCTACTAAAAATACAAAAAAATTAGCCGGGCGTGGTAGCGGGCGCCTGTAGTCCCAGCTACTCGGGAGGCTGAGGCAGGAGAATGGCGTGAACCCGGGAGGCGGAGCTGGCAGTGAGCCAAGATCGCGCCACTGCACTCCAGCCTGGGCGACAGAGCGAGACTCCGTCTCAAAAAAAAAAAAAAAAAAAAAAACAAAACTCTTAGAAGAAAACATAGGGACCAAGCTTCTAGATATTAGACTTGGCAATGATTATTGGATATGACATGACACCAAAAGCAAAGGCAGCAAAAGCAAAAACAGACAAGGGGATTACATCAAACTAAAAAGCTTCTGCACAGTCAAGGAATCAATTAACAAATTAAAAGGCGGTCTACCAAATGAGAGAAAATATTTGCAAGCCATGTATTTGATAAAAAGTTAATATCCAAAGTTTATAAGGAACTCCTACAACTCAATAGCAAAAGACCAAATAATCTAGTTTAAAAATGGACAAATTGGCCAGGCGCGGTGGCTCACGCTTGTAATCTCAGCACTTTGGGAGGCCGAGTGGGGCGGATCACGAGGTCAGGAGATCGAGACCATCCGGGCTAACACGGTGAAACCCCGTCTCTACTAAAAATACAGAAAATTAGCTGGGTGAGGTGGCAGGTGCCTGTAGTCCCAGCTGCTCGGGGGGCTGAGGCAGGAGAATGGCATGAACCCTGGGTGGCAGAGCCTGCAGTGAGCCGAGATCCGGCCACTGCACTCCAGCCTGGGTGACAGAGCGAGACTCCGTCTCAAAAAAAAAAAAAAAAAAAAAAAATGGACAAATGACCTGAATAGACATTCCATCAAAGAAGACACACAAATGGACAACAGGTTTATGAGACAGTGAACAACATTCCTAATTATCAGGAAAATGCAAGTCAAAACAACAATGAGATATCACCTCACACCTGTTAGGATGGTTGTTAGGTTGAATAGAAAGTTGGGTGTCTCCACTGAGAAACCCTTTGGGCTAGGGTTGGCTCCAAGTTCTCAACTGTCAATTCACTGAATTATAAAAATAGCTATTAATTACCATTGATACTTCAGCAAAAACCCCTTAAAACACATTCCTACATATATTTCACACCCAGGTAGTTAGTCTCAATCATGATACTTCCATCTCTGTGGCTAAGGGCTATTCAAAAATGGACATGCAGTTCAACTCTGGCCAGTGATATGTGAGAGATAGTTGGGAAATTGTTGAGAAATACTTCTTTTCTTCTAAAATAAGTCAAACTGAGAGATAACTCCTTATTGTTTTCTCTGAATATTGTTGTGTCCCAATGTGACACCTGAGACTGCTACAACTCTATGAGAAGCAAGCTGTAAGAGAAACTAACCTGAGGACAATGTGGACTCACAAAGAATACCAAAGTAGAAAGACAGAAATAACCAGGGTCTCATATCACACATTTGAGGGGCTGGATCAAATGCCACTGAGAACAGCCCAGCTTTTGATATTACTATTATATTAAATAATAATTTTTCATATTGTTAACACCAACCAGTGTGAGGCTGAAGTTTTAATTAATCACAATTGAAAACACCCAAATGAATACACATACTTAAACATTAATTCCCATAGCCTCAAGAATCTTCCAAAAATATGGAAGGCTTTTTATCTGAAACTTCAAGAAAGGTTTTAATTCAAACTGTATTATGACACAATTTTGGACAGTTCAAACAAGGACTTTTGTATTACACGTATACAAAAACATTTTTTTAAAAATGCTATAACTCACCAAAGAGAGAAACTTCCTGTATATTTTATGCAATTTAAAGCACCCATTACATATGCTTCATATACTAATTACAATATATTTCTAGCAATTCTTTGATAACAGGTCTTTAGTCATATGCTTGGTAAGTAATTCTGAGATTTCTTAATTCATTCAAAAAATACTTATTGAAAATTTTTGCTGGCTGAAGGTGAAATGGTTAACCATACATACTCAAGGAGTTTATAGGCTAGGGGGAAATACAAATATTAAAAAATGTATATGTAAACAATTAACATAATAAAAAATGGTAACAAAAATGAAAGGTGCTCTTATATGTCTACAACAAGGAAATCTTATCTAGAGTAAGGGGTCAGGGAAGGTTCCTCTGAGAACATTTAAATGAAGACCTGAAGGATCATCTAATTAGGGTGAAAGCAAAAGAATGAGTTGCACGTCTCACATTTTTAAATCAAAAGCTAGAAATAATTAAGCTTAATGAAAAAGTCATGTTGAAAGGTAAGACCGGCTGAAAGCTAGGCCTCTTGTACCAAACAGCCAAGTTATGCAAAGAAAAAGTTGTTTGAGTAAATTAAAAGTGTTATTCCAGTGAATAAACAAATGATAAGAAAGTAGAACAGATTTATTGCTGATACGGAGTAAGTTTTGTGGGCTGGATAGAAGATCAAACCAGCCACACACAACGTGTGTTAAGGCCATAGCCTAATCCAAAGCAAGGCCCTAACTCTCTTTAATTCTTTTATTCTATAAAAGCTGAGAGAGGTGAGGAAGCTGCACAGAAAAATTCTGAAGCAAGCAGAAGTTAGTTCATGAGATTTAAGGAAAGAAACCATTTTCATAACATAAGAGTGCAAGGCAAAGCAGCAAGTGTTGATGTAGAAGCTTCAGCAAGTTATCCAGAAGATTACTTAAGATCCCTGATAAAGGTGGGTAAACTAAATAACAGATTTTCAGTGTAGGCAACTTTCATAGCTAGAGAGGACAAGTCAATGCCTAGCTTCAAATACCAGCTGACTCTCTTGTTAGGAGCTAATACAGTTGGTGACTTGAGGTTGAAGCCGATGCTCCTTTCCATTCCAAAAATTCTAGGGCCCTTAAGAATTATGCTAAATCCACTTTGCCTGTGCTCTATAGATAGAAGAACAAAGCCTGATGACAGCACATCTGTTTACAGCATGGTTTACCAAATATTTTAAGTCCACCGTTGAGACTTATTGCTCCAAAAAAAAGAGATTCCTTTCAAAATATTACTGCTCATAGACAATGCATATCGGGTCACCCCAGAGCTCTGAAGGAGATCAATGTTGTTTTCAAGCCTGCTAACGGGAGTCTATTCTGCAGTCCACGGATCAAGGAGAAATTATGACTTTCAAGTACTGTTATTTAAGACATACATTGATAAGGCTATATCTCTCATAGTAGTAACTGAAAGCCTTCTGGAAAGGATTTACCATTCTAGATGCCACTAAGAACATCTGTGATTTATGGAGGGAAGGTCAAAATATCAAAATTAACAGGAATTTGGAAGAAGTTGATTCCAACTCTCATGGATAATTTTGAGGGGTTCAAAACTTTAGTGCAGGAAGTAACTGCAGATGTAATGGAAAAAGCAAGATAACTAGATTTAGAAGTGGAACCTGAAGACATGACTCAAATGCTGCAATCTCATGATAAAACTTGAACAGATGAAGAGTTGCTTCTTATGGATCAACAAAGAAAGTGGTTTTTTGAGATAGAAACTATTCCTGGTGAAATGTTTTCATATCAACACTGTTGATATGAAAAGAAAGGATTTGGAATAATACATATGCTTAGCTGATAAAGCAGTGGCAGAGTTTCAGAGGACTGACTCCAACTTTGAAAGAAGTTCTGCTCTGAGTAAAATGCTGTCAAACAGCATCACATGCTACAGAGAAATCTTTATTGAAAGAGTCAATTTATGAAACAAGCTTCATTGTCTTATTTTAAGAAATTGTCACAGCACATCAGCTTTCAGCAATCACCACCATGATCAGTTAGCAGCCATGAATATTAAGGCAAGACCCTCACCAGCATAAAGATTATGACTCACTGAAGTCTCCAATGATTGTTAGCATTTTTTCATCAATAGAGTATTTTTCATTAAGGTATGTGCCTCTTTTAGATATAAGTTTTTGCACATTTAATAGACCACAGTATAGTGTAAACATAACTTTTACATGCACTAGGAAATATAAAAAATTTGTGGCACTCACTATTGTGATATTCACTTTATTGCAGTGGTCTGAAATAGAACCTGCAATATCTTCAGGGTGTGCATGTATTAAGTCTCAACTCCCCTTCTATATGACCCACCCAGTTGACTGGATCCATACTTCTTAGGTCTATTCTTTTTTTAGTTCTATGAGATATCTCAATGGCTTCTCAATTAATTCTGTTTTTTAAAACTCAAGTTCAATTGTTTCAACCAAAATAATTTTAACCACCCACATCTAACAGCCCATAAAATGTTTCTTAAGGACTCAAATTCTGTCACTTGTGACTGAGTATGCGAAAACACCTAAGGAGACAAAAACAGAATTAAAATAGTGACTGAAAAAGAATTCATAAAGTGTCCAGTACACTCTCTTCTGAAAAATATATTACTTGTAGATGTTGAATATTTTTGGTATGCTATTCCTAGAAATAATTCAATATTTTGTCTCCTATTCAAAGTTATATTAATTGTAATACATTTGAATTTATAATAAACACCAGTTCTATTTTATTTTATATATATAACATGGAGGCTAAACAGAATGTGCTATGGCTATGCAGTTTCTGACAAAATAAGTAACTAAATACATTAAAAAAAATTTTAAAACACAGTTGTTTTCAATAAGCAGCCAACATTCTTCACTTAGCTTCCTGTATGATTGATTTAAATATTTGTATTTCAGTGGTATTTTGCAATCCAGTTCAGGGGGAGGAGCTATGATGAAGATATAATTGTCCTAGAGAGATGTGATCAACAATGTTCACAGCTAATATAATCTGCATATTAAATAAACAAAATTAACATGTCCCAGAATCTGCCTGTCACATTTCTAAAGGGCCATGTGTGAAAGAGTTAATCGGTATGTTACAGTGCTGCATACGAAGACCTTTGAGAGCTTCTCATTCTTGGAATGCTCCCTTCTAATGCCAAGTGGCCTTATCATTGCCCAATCAACTCAAAAAACAACCCAAATGCTATTTCTTAAGATTTATAATTTTTAAATAACCACTTTTTTTATTTTTGAAGATTTGAGTATTAAGTGATTCATTAAGACCTAATTAATTGTTATAATAAAATCACCTAATTCTCAAGATGTTTAAAAAGATATACCATATAGTATGGGATAACACAGAATAATTACATTTTAACTGTTGAGCTTTAAAAGAAAAATACCTTACAAACTGTGTGTATAGTTAAAACAATGTAAGTATTAAACTTTGTGTAAAAATACCTAAAATTCTATTATTGAATTTCATATTCTGATAGACCCTACTTTTATTTTGATAAGTAGATCAATAGAAATTTACTTCTCTATTTGCATGAAAATCCATTAATTTATTATAGTACTGTATCTGGCTACAGATAAAATTCTGAAAAATAATTACAGCCAGGAAAAAAAGCTTATTTCATAGTTGTATGAATGATAATACCAATATTTCATTAAGTATACCGAGGGATTTGGAATCTAGCTTTCATGTATTTTCTCCTATGCAGTTAAACATTATAAATGAAACAATAGTTTTCTCAACATTAGCATATGAATCAAAGAACATGCAATTCTAATAGGTAGATTCCATCCTAAATAATGTTTATGTCATTTATTCTAATGCATAGATAACACATAATTCAAGCAGATAAACCACTATCAGGCATCTATCTAGAACAACTCCTAATACATGCCTGTTGAATGAAAAACTTCATCTTACTTAACATTTATTAAATTACTTCCAGAAAGGCAATCATGAATATAGAACACTTTATTTTTATTAGTTTAGACATATGCACATTAATGCTGCCTGAATTCCTAATCCACTTTAAAAAATGTTTTTGAGGGAATGTTAGAATGACGCTTTAGTCTGAACTCCAACTTACCATTATCAGAAATAATACCTACTTCAGTTTGTTCAAGTTGGGAAGTGAGGTAAGAACATAGTCACAGTTGCCTTTACTATGTTCCTTGATAATGAACTGCAAGTCTATCTTAGCCATCCAAATTTCCAGATAATGCTCTAAGAGAGTCAGAGTAAATAAAGCCCCACAATACAAAAGAAGACAGCAGCTAATAATCCATTATCTTCTGTTGCCACAGTTTCGTTATAAGTAATGTTTCACATTCTTCTAAAAGCTGCTGTCAGTAGGAGAAATATGGTAGCTAAGCAGCTAAATGAATTAAAATGAGAAGAAATGAATGGTTTTGGCAGTTTTGAAGAAGTAGTACACTGACTAAATTCTTGCTGCTCTTATTAGATCAAAAAGTAAAGAACACAAGAGCAGTCCTAAGCAAGAATTAGTTGCCCAAAAAGAATAAATCATGAACGTCAAGAAATCTAAGTCTATGTCATCTAAAGAGGACACATTCCTTGAGTTAACTTTACTGAAAAAGATTCTGCTCATTCTGTGAAAAAGTGAAGGTACTCGTCTCAACCATTTTTACCTGATAATATCCGAAGAGCCCAACCACAATATCCCATGAGTTAATATTTTTTAAAGTGATACGATATACAAGCTATGAAACAAAATAAATTGATCTTTCCTTTACCTAGCAGAAATCATGGCCAAGTACCATCCAAAGCAACTGAAGTTTGAGATTGGAAATTAAAGTATAATCTGGGCCTACTAACCACCACAAAGCAAGACGATTATGGAAAATGAATGATAAAAGGGAGGGGAAGGTAGGCAGTAGGGCCACAGTGGGACAGGAAATGTCCCACTGATTTGCTAGAGAGGAGAGATAGATGATACTGCTGACGTGGTTTCAAGGTGGTGTCTATGCTAATATGGCAAACCCAATCCTTAACAAGACAAGCCTCTACAATCTATTCAAGTCTATACATATGACTGAAATAATGAATTCAGTGTTAAAGATAGGAGTATCACAAATAACTTATATTTAATCTATTTTTAAAAACCTTTATCAAGGTCGGGCACGGTGGCTCATGCCTGTAATCCTAGCACTCTGGGAGGCGGAGGCAGGTAGATCCCCTGAGGCCAGGAGTTTGAAACCATCCTGGCCAATATGGCGAAACCCCATCTCTACTAAAAATACAAAAATTAGCCAGGTGCGGTGGTGCACACCTGTAATCCCAGCTACTCGGGAATCTAAAGCAGGAGAATCACTTGAACCCGAGTGGCGGAGGTTGCAATGAGCCGAGATTGCACCACTGCACTCCAGCCTGGGCGACAGAGTGAGACTCTGTCTTAAAAAAAAAAAAACCAAAAAAAAAAACCAAAAAAAAACCCCCCAAAAAACCCCCCAAAAAAAACAAAAAAAAAAAACCTTTATCAAGATAAAGCTGTAGGGGCCAAGGGCATGGTGCCTCACACCTATAATCCCAGCACTTTTGAGCTCAGGAGCTCAAGAAAACCCCGTCTCTACCAAAAATACAAAAATTTAGCTGTGCATTGGGGTGCGCCTGTGGTCCCAGCTACTCTGGAGGCTGAGGTGGGAGAACTGGAGAATTATCGTTTGAGCCTGGGAGGCAGAGGTTGCAGTGAGCAGCGATCACAACAGAGCAAAACCCCGGCGACCAAGCGGAAACTTCAGCTTTAAAGAAAAAGATGAAGCTGTAGGTTATTTTAGTTTTTATTGATTCATTGATTCTTTTGTTATTTGACATCAATGTATTGCACTAAAGGCCTCATTCATTTGGGGTCCTTCTGCCTGTTCAGATTTATTTGCCTAATTATAAAAAGAAGCAGTGCAAAGCAAATACAACAATCTGTCAGTGGGCATAAGAGTAGTAGATATAAGAGTTAAGGCTGTTGTTTGGCACCTTGTAGATCAAACGATTAACTAGATTTTGTTTTTTTCTTTTTGTTTACAATAGTATCTAGACACACCCTACACTCTGTTTCGCACTGAGTTGTTTTGTTTTGTTTTGTTTTTCTATTTTCAGAAGTGAATGCTTGCCAACTTGTTTTTATCTTATCTTACCTGTTGGAATGTGTCTTCAAAGTAGTTTGACATTCTAAGTATCTAAACCAGCATTTTTTTTTTTTTTTTACATAGTACAAAAGACTTTTCAATCCTTGATACTTAGTTTTGAGAATCATGCATTGGGAATGCTGCATTGGTCATTCCATATATTATATTCTACAAAAAATAAAACAAGACCAGGAAAAGACTTCATAAACTTGAACCATATGAAATTGCCTGTATTCAATGGTTTTTTTAACTTACAAACAGGGCAATTTCATATGGTTCCCACTTGTAGATTATACTGTATATTTTTATAGTTATATTTTAAATTATTTTATATAAAGTACTGAATATGTGGGCTGCTCCCATCACCTGATAATAATGCTATATAAATTGTTGAATTCTTCAAAATACTCTACATTCAAATTTTGAGCAGTAACCAATCAATTATAAAATTTTCTAAATTTTGCAAAAAAAATAAAGACAAGTTAATAATACATTTTAAATAATGGCCAACTACAGAAAATTAGTTAAGAGTCAAAGTTTAGTCATATATGATACTGGAAGAAAATATAATACACAGAATCTGAAATAGTAAATGCAAACATCTCTGATATGAGTTTGAATTGAGTTTTGAACCTGGATTTTGAATATGAATGTTCCTGAAATGCTAAGTTGACTGTGCTTCATAATAAATAATGAACTATTATAATGCTTGTACGATCCAAGGGTATAAAAACTTTCTTGCTATTTGTCCCTAAATATTCATTCACTACCCTAACACACCCAATCACACACTCCAAAGACACAATATCCTTTTTTAAAGACTACTGCAAATACCTGCTTAAAGCAACACAGACTTATCTTCTTGGTCAAGATACTGGTTTCCATGCTGTCTTCCTACATTTGTTTTATAGTGTTAAGAGGTCCTGCTTAGATCTTCCCAAGACTTCTTTAAGTGCAATGGGAAGCTATGCCAGTATTTAATGTTTTCAAAATGCATTTCAGAAATTTAGCCTTCATTTTCCTACAGATAAACAAAAATAGGCAGTAAAATGTTATCATATAAACTGGAGATCTACTTTTTAAAAAGCTAGCCATTAAAGAAATAAAGTGAATTAGCAACATTTTTTGGAAAAAGTACAAAATATTTACTTCATACTTATCAAAGTCATAATTCATATATATTTGCTTAATTATTTATCACGTTTCCTCCTCTTCCTCCTATGGTGTTATAAACACCATAAAAGTAAGGATTCTGTTTGTTTTATTCATATATGTCTGTATGTGTGTATTTGTTTATATGCATCTGATATGTGTATATACACACAGGATATATACAAACACATATGTCTACATAGAATATATGTAGATATATACATATGTGTATAATGTGCTACTAGCATACTATAAGCTAAATTAAGTATTTGTTGTATTAATGAATAAATGAAACTTTAAAATCTAGTCTATAAGCATCTATCTGATGTTTTTATCTCTTCAACAATAAATCTCCATCAGCACCACAACTTAAGTTTACTTAAAGTACACTGTCTCTAGTTTTCAGCTTTTTACTTACTTTCTGAATTACTGAATCTTACATATCTCACAGGCCTTCTTTGAGAAGATATGTAAGATATGTGCATACATAGATACATAATAAACGGTAAAACTTGAAATTTTCATTTACTCCTCACCTTTCCTCTTTTCTCAGTATCTGTTCTTTGGTTTTAGCCATATGAAATCATAAGTCAATGTACAAATGTTGAGAGTCTGCAATGGGACAGGCAATGTGTTTGGCACTAGCAATAAAGGGAGGGAGCTCTCTGAGCAGAGAAATATAAATGAAAACAAATTAGCATACAAATAGAAGAGTGCCAATAGAAGTATACACAATGTGTTACATATGTTTGAAGAGAGGATGGCTGTACTTCAGGAACAATTAAGATGTGAAGGTATGAGAAAAATTTCACAGTAACTTTGTTATATCTTGAAGGAAGACCATGGGGTCTCACTAAATGTCAGGAGGAACATTCATTGTAGGCAGACGAAACAACAAATACCTAGGCAGTCTCTCTGCCACGCCCTTCATTTAGTTCTGCAAAAAGTGACAGTAGCACCATCAAGCTGCACTGGTCCACTCCAATGGTTCTAAATTGCATTATCATTTTTTCCTCTTGCTTAAATCAACTTTTATTATGTAGTATGGAAATTTAACCTGGTGCAAAAGGCCCTTCATAGTCAGAATGATCACTTCAGCTTTATCTGACAACTTCCAACATCTATTTGTGAGTGTATCTCAAGTCTCATGACTCTTGCAAGGGCTATGTTCTCTCAACCCAGAATACCGTCTTTCTCCTACTACTAATTCTGCTTGCTTTTAAAAACTAAACACAGTTATTACGTATTCAAAGAAGCTTTTATGAAATTGAATGTGCACCCCTGTAGCAGCATGTCAGTACTTGTTTTTTCGCATTGATCACAACGTGCCATCAGAATGTGGCTTATTGATTTGCCTCATCACAAAGGTCTCAACTTGTTGATAACTATCTCTCTTATCTCTGCCTCACTTGCAGAGGGCACCAAATACAGGGACCGATGAAAAAAACTTGAATAACCTACAATGTGGGATACTTTAAATAGTTCTCTAGTGCCTTAAGAATGTTAATGTGTTCTCCATATTAACTAGCTATTAACTCTTTGAAATCATAGAATTAAGCATTCAAAAGGACTTCAGGGCTATCTAACCCAGTGTATTAAAAAATATTTTTGACCATGACCCACAGTTAGAAATGTTCAACATCATGGCCTGGTACACATACTTGTATGTGTACTGTCTATATATGAATCTGAATCTGAATCATATATCCATAATACAATATTTACACTAATACTTAAGATACAGAAAAAATAAAATTAATACAAATCTTATTTTATTACTATTTAAATACACCAACAACAAATGAACAATACCAAAATAAACCAAAGAATAAACCAATAAACCAAAAATTGCTTTTAGCTATCCACAAATATTACTTCAAGGCCCATTAATGGTAACAACCTCACCCCTCATTCATTTACTTATAAACCTTCCCCACATTTCACAGATAAAAGTGAGGTCTTGAGAAGTACCAGACAAAAGAGTTCAAAGTTCGATCTTGAACACATCTAAATGATGGTACTCTTTCTACTTTACCAAAATGAGAAAGACAGGGCTTTTGCTAAGAAGCCATAGTCTATCTGACTAATTCATTCTTTGAGACTAGATCCCTTGGGCAAAATACCTTTACTAATGAATTCAATAAATCCACTGTCTAAGCTTCTTATCTTTATACACAAGATATATTTTTTGACAGAATATTTGTTTTAAAAGCAGATCTGATTTGAAATCTAATTAGCAAGAATATTTTAAATCCTCCAAGTAATAAATGTTTGAGATGATGGATATGCTTATTACTCTGATCTGATCACTATATATTACATGTACTGAAATAGTGCTATGTACCCCATAAATATGTACAATTATTATATGTCAACTTAATAATAAAACAAAAAAATCCTCAGAACTCTAATAAACTCTGGATCAAAGCTGATGAGGCTTCAATATAGAAATTTCATGTTGTAATGATATTTTCAGGGTGGAAAAGTGAGTGTTTAGAGATGATGCCATAAGTTGGGAAGAGAAGAATCAGGCTGATAAAAAACACTTACTGAAGAATTCTGAAATAAATTAGAATAAGAGAACTCCAAATTTTTCTAATTTTTTAAAGAAATTTTTAGCATATTATATTTATATGAATGTTAGTTAAATATAAAAGTTTTTTCTACTGTACGTTTTGTCTTATTCTGTCTTTATCTTGATAAATAAGAAATATACTTTGTTGTATTTAGTAAGAAGTACAGATAATATGCTATATCATGCTATCATGATGGGTTTATATGGGAGATTTATGCATGAAATGGAAGTCTTCCTTAGGCTTATGCTGTCATTTGAAAGTAAATTAGGGAGGGCAGGAACACTCATCATTTAAGAGTGCCAGAGCCTACAGGCTTTAAGTATTTAGGTTAATTGAAGACAAAATCAAATGACTGAACAATTAAAATTATCACAAAATCATGATTAAGTTGGAAACATCAGTCAGTGCAGAACGTGGGAAATTTGTGTCTGTAGAAAGATCGAGAACCTTTTTAAGAAACAAGGCTAGACTTAGTACAAGTTTGAATGAAATCATCCATCAAATATCAATTATTCCTTTCGAAGTCTATAAAACAATAGCCTGAATATTACCTAAACATAAATATATAATACAAATTTATTTACCTTAAATTCAACAATTGATCAATTATTTTGGAGTTCAATTATGATGATACAAAGTCTAGATTTTGTTAATTTGATAATTTTTCACATATGAGTATTTTAATTTTAATCATTTCACTCATACAAAATAACCTATCATAGTTTCTATTAGAGTTAAATAAAAATTCTAGTAGACTCTTCTCTTAAATTTATATTTAATTTTCCCAGAATATACATCAATAAGCAACATATGATAAAAATGTATACCATACTATGGAACATGGAAAAGTAACTAAATGGGCTATATTAAACACTTTATTCTTTGAAGTGTAGGTTTTTCTAAATGTTTTAAATATTAATATAGTTAACTTATTACCTCACATCATTTCTATTTCTTTTATTTAGAAACAAAAAACACCACATTGGCCTCTGTTGTTCAAAAAAATTCTGATATTTAAAAACAACAACAATAAAACTTTAATATAAAATACAATAACACACATTAAAACTCTAATGTTTAAATCAATCTCCACCAGCCAACATCTGTACTACCTGTCTCAGGAATTGTAAACCCCTGTCCCCACTGATAACCTTTACTGAGAAAAGCTGAATACTTACGCGTACATCATGAACCCAGGACTGGGGCAGCTTCTATTCAGTCACCATCTGATCTGTATCAGCAGGTTAGGACTTGGAGGCTGCAAAATAATGACAGTCACGGGCAACAAGAAAGGAAACAAGTTTGACAGGTTTAGTGAGTGAGGTATGCAGTCTTCTAGCCTGATAAGAACAAGAACATGATCAATTTTGTGCCAACTGGCTCCACACAGTGAAGTAATTGTCAATATCCGCATAGAGAAGCTCCAAGTAGTAGAGGGCTCAGAATGTGCAACTTGTGATGATTCAGAAGACCACACTTTTCCAGTTGGGGAAGTATGATAAGCATTGAGGTGTGGCCCCAGTTTCCTTTCCAAAAAAAAAAAAAAACCAACAAAACAAAACACACTAGAGCACACTGATGGCACTTCTTATTTGTTCATTAGAAATGTTCAGTCTCTTCCCTTTGAGGGAATAACAAGGGGTAGCAGAGCGGAGAAGACCTGAGTTATGAACCAGGGCACCTGTCTCAGCCATTATTCAGCTTATTGGGACTTACTTTCCTCCTAAGGAAAATGGCAGGACTGTATTAGCTTTTCTTAATACTGTCCATTTTAGCTCTAAATATAATAGAACGTATTGAAACAATTTATTTACCCCAAAAAAGGCAGAAAAGGAAGGTAAACATCAAAAGCAAAAACGTATTTTCTTCTTTCTTATTATTAGGAATAACTTTGTCCATCTTAGTGGTATGAATTCCCAGTATTTACAAACCGTCCCTTTAAATACTTTCATATATCTATAGAGACTTTAGTATAAATACATGAACTTCTTATAAAGATCAGAAAAGTTACAAAATAGAAATTACAATTTTAAGAGCTATTAAGGCTCAGAGTCAAAGGATATTAAAGAAAAATGATAAATTTTTACTTTGGTTGTACAGAATATCTTCATCTAAAATGCTAAAAATGCAATGTGCCTCTAATTGTAATACTTTCATTATAATGCTCTGCAAAGGTATTAAAAGGAACTATATTTTCCAAAACATTTGACAAATGAAAAAAATGAAACAGATTGTCAGTTTGTATAAACACCAACAATATGACAGAAGACATATGATAATACAATTTTGAGTAGAACTAAAAATGTCTAAATAAGTAGTTAATAAAATTTACCAGTCAGTTCACACTGAAAACTATAACTTCATTTAGCAAAAGTAACTTTCATCTTTGGAGCATTACTTTTTTTCAAAAGTAAAAAATTCCAAAATCTAATAAAAAGGTGCTAGAAAAATTATATTTGTTTAGTATATAAATATAACTGATTATTTTCATTTTTATATAGTATATGTAGTAGTATTTGTGCTAATTTGAAATTAACATTGTGTAAATATTCTTTTTAAATGGTTTTCATGTTTACATTTAAGCATTTCACATTAATAATAAACTAATATTTTATAATCCTTATTTGTTAAAATTCATAAATATATTCTCAGCCTCTTACATTAGTAAATAATAATACAGCAGACAATAAGCTCTGTGGCTTAACTGAGGGAAATTAGGCTTTACAAGAAACATGTCCAAGTAATTACAAGCAAGTCCAGCAATCAGCTTTGAGGATTCTGGATTAAAACATGTGGTATGTATAGATTTATTCTCTCAAGAAAATCAGTGTTTTCATATTGAATCACAGGACATGGTGGGGGGAACTTAGGAGATACAGCAATATTTACTTTAACCATGTTTAAAAAGTTAAAGATTACAGTAGAAGCTGTTTTATGTTTAATGGCTCAAAAATAGAGATTTAATTGTCTCCCATCGGAATATTTTCTGTTTGGCCATTCTTTCAAATGATCTTTTATTTGAATAGTTTTAAAGTTTGTGTTTATTGGTTTTTATTTTCCCCCTCTTTCAGCTTTCAGTAACTACGTAAAATAACTCATTTTTTTCTCTGACATAATAGCTTTACCACAGTGGGGTGACAGTATACCAGGCTACTAGATAAGATGCCTGGGTTCAGTTTCTGGCACTGGCATGAATTACCTTTGTGAAAATAGGAATGTTCTTAACCTTTCTACATCTCAGATCCTCCCTCTATAATATGGAGATAATATTTGTCTCTAATTTAAAGGGGATAATAAATGTAAAGGACTTAAAATAGTATCTGTCCCATATTAATGTCCTTAGCACAGCTAGGTACTTTATTTTTTCTCACCCTTTTTTTTTGTGATTAGCACTATATTGCTAATTGTTCTCAATAGACTTCAAAAGTGGTATTTTCTAAACTCTTCTGTCTATATGGCTCTCTTTTCAACAATATATTGTCTCAAGTTCTTTGCTTCAATTGTGATAAATAGGAGGAAGGGTATTAAGATGAATAATTAGAAGCACTTCACACTTGCCTCCTCCACTAAAAGTACCAAAATTAGTGAGTAATCACACTTTGAATAGGTCAAAAAACATGAGAATTTAACAGAAAAGTAACAGGGAATACCAAAAGCAAGAAGAGGGGAGTGAAGATGACCTGCTCTGCCATTGCTGGCTAAGAGCCAAGAGACTCCCCAATACAGGGAAATGGTGAGAGACACTCAGAGGTCCAAATGTCTACCGTGGACTTTGGCAATCCTTGCCACAGCCCCTCAACCCTATAAGCCTTTAAACTAACATAGGGAGCTGCTGAGAGATTGTGTGACAACAGTACCCCAAGATGAAGCCCAAACTGGATTCCACAAATTCCTGGATACCTAAGCAGCTACCACAAGGTGCCATTTTAGAGCCCTACCCCCAAACAACTATGCGCTGTCCTAGAGCCCAGTGGTGCTGGGACTGAGGTGCAAGAGAAGCAGCAGCAGTTGCCCCTGTGGCACAGGCAGAAGCAATCATGGCATAATGCACATAGGGCTAAGATGCAAGTGAGGTGCCAGCTACCACAGCAGGGCCTGAGGAGTGGGCACTGTGGGGGCTAAGGCATAAGTAGTGCACAGATTCCCACCCACTAGCATAGGCTGCTATCACTGAAGGTGGCACTGCCTCTGCCAGTGGCAGGGCAGCAGCACATCCACTGCCACTCCTCACTTGAGCATCCTCCCAATGGCCTAAGGATTGCCCTGGCATTGCCTACCATAGCCTATACAATCACAAACCAAAAAACAAGCCCACCCCACCTGGATTCAACACCCTGCTACATGCCAGAGCACACAGTATGGAAAACAGAGAATTACCCAGCCCAATACTGTTGGCACCTGAATACTCTTCTCAAGGGTCTGAGATTAAGCCTATCTACCTGCCACTACCACCATAGCTGACACCTACCTGCAGGCACCACCTGCAGGCCTGGAGATTGACTCATCCAGTTCATTGCAGCCACCACCAACACCAGTTCACACTGCCTAGGACCTAAGTGGTTGTCCTGCCACTGCCATCACCCACATCACATCAGCTGCACAGAAGCCTAAGAACCTGCCCACTTGACAAGCCCACTGTAGCAAAAATCAGCATCTAAGTAAGCTACCAAAAGGCCCAAAAATCAGCCTTCCTGGAACCAATGGTACCAGTGTATGCCACCGTGGGGCCCAAGAACAGGTACATTTAGCCCACCATTGCCACCACTGGGGCCCAAAGACTGGCCTACCTGTGCCAGTCTCCAAATATCTGCACCACAGCTTCATTAATAACATCACTTTAAACCACCAAGAAAATAACAGATACCACTGACAATATTTACAGCCAAATAAATCATACAGAGACTACACTAATGGACACACCGAGAATCAAGGCCAAAGTGCCTGAGTTATCAACACCATAGATTCAACCTCAGGAAAAAGTGCCCTCTATGACAGCAAATTCAAGATATTCAAAGAAACAACTGTTACATCAATGTGCAGACATCAATGTTAGACCACAGAAAACATGAAAAAGCAAGGGAATGTGTATTAGTCTGTTCTCATGCTGCAATAAAGACATACCCAAGACTGGGTAATTTATAAAGGAAAGAAGTTTAATGGACTCATAGTTCCACGTGGCTGGGAAAGCCTCACAATCATGGCAGAAGGCAAAGGAGAAGCAAAGGCACATCTTGTCTTACATGGTGGCAGGCAAGAGAGAGGTCATGCAGGGGAACTCCCCTTTATAAAACCATCAGATCTCATGAGACTTACTCACTATCACGAGAACAGCACAGGAAAGACCTGCTCCCATGATTCAATTACCTCCCACCAGGTCCCTCCCAAAACACATGGGAATTGTGGGAGCTACAATTCAAGATGAGATTTGGGTGGGGACACAGCCAAACCATATCAGAATATGACACCTTCAAAAGAACACAACAATTCTCCAGCAAAGGATACCAATTAAAAAATAATTCATGAAATCCCAGGCACAAAATAAATTTGATTCTAAAAATGCTCAGTAAGTCACAAGAAAATTCCAAAAGTAATGGAAAGAAATCAGAAAAACAATTCAGGATGTGACTGAGAAATTTACCAAAGAGATAGATATCATACAAAAAGAATCAGACATATTTTGGGACTGAAGAACAGCAATAGACTAGATCAAACAGAAAAATCTCAGACTTTGAAGACAGGTCTTTTGAAATATCCCAGACAGACAAAAATAAAGAACAAAATAAAAAAGAATGAGCAAAGCCTTAGTGTCCTATGGGACACCATAAAATGACAAAATATTTGAATTATCAGAGTCCCAGAAGGTGAAGAGAAAACAAAAGTGTTTGAAAACCTGTTTAACAAAATAATAGATGAAAACTTCCCAAGTCTAGCAAGAAATATAGACAGCTGAAATAGAGGAGGTGCTGAAATCACCAAACAGATACAATGCAAAAAGGATTTCTGCATTACACATTATACTCAAAAGGTCTAAAGTCAAATAGATAAATCTAAAAACAGCAGAAAAAAAAAAGTATCTAGTCACCTATAAAGGAACTCCCAGCAGACTAACAATGAATTTCTCAGCAGGAACTTTACAGGCCAGGAGAGAATGGGATGATATGTTGAAAGTGTTAAAAAAAAAAAATACACCCTGCCACCCAAAAATACTATATCCAGCAAAATTATCCTTCATAAATGGAGAAATAGTCTTTCCCAGACAAGCAAAATCTGAGAGAATTCATCACCACTAGCTGTTCCTACAAGAAATGCTCAAGGTAGCCCTAAAGCTGTAAGCAAAAGGATGGCATTTACTATCACGAGCCCACATGAGAATATAACACTCACTGATAAAGCAAATACAAAAATGAGAGAGAAAAAGAGCTAAAATGGTACCATTACAGAAAACCACCAAGTCACAATGACAATAGGAGAAAAAGAGAGGAACAAAAAATACACAAAACAACCTGAAAACAACACTATGATATAAACAAAACCAGACATATCAATGATAGCCTTGAATGTAAATAAATTAAATTTTCAAAGATACAGACAACAGATAAAAAACCATGACCCAAATATATACTGCTTATAAGAAACACACTCTACCTCTGAGAAACTGATAAAGCACTAAATCCAGGGAGAGGATTTAGCAATTCTAAATATATATGTGCCCAACACTGGAGCACCCATATTCATAAAGTGGGATTTATCCTAGGGATGCAAGAATGGTTTAAAATACATAAATCAATAAATATATCACATCAACAGAAAATAAACATAATTCATCACATCAACAGAAGGACAAAATCCAAAACCATATTATCAGTCTCAATAGACACAGTAAAAGCATTTGATACAATTCAACATCCCTTCATGATAAAAGCTCTCAACAAACTAGGCTTAAAAGGAACAAACCTCAAAATAATAAAGGCCATATATGACAAACTGACAGCTAACATTATATTGAATGGAAAAAAAAGTTGAAAGTCTTTCTTCTGAGAACTCGAATAAGACAAGGGGGTCCACTTTTACTGCTCCTATTCAGCACAGTAATGGAAGTCCTAGTCAGAGCAATCAGAAAAAAGAAAGAAAGAAAAGATAATCAAATTGGAAAAGAGGAAGTCAAATTGTCTCTCATTGCAGATGACATGAGTTTATATTTAGAAAAACCAAAAGTCTTTACCAAAAAACTCTTAGATCTGACATGCAAATTCAATGAAGTAGGATACAAAGTCAACATACCAAAATCAGAAGTGTTTCTATACACCAATAATGAAATAGCCAAAAAAGAAATGAAGAACACAATCCAATTTACAATAACTACAAGAAAATATAATACATAGAAATAAATTTAACCAAGGAATGGAAAGAGCTTTGTAAGAAAAACTACAAAATACTCATGAGAGAAATCAAAGAGGACACAAACAAACCAAAAGACACTCTATTCTCATGGACTGGAAGAATTAATATCTTTAAAATGACCATACTGCCGAAAGCAATATACAGATTCAATATGATTTCTATCAAAATACTAACATCATTTTTCACAGAAATAGAAAAAAGAATCCTAGCACCCTCCTCAATAAATGGTGCTGGAAAAATTAGATATCCATGTGCAAAAGAATAAAACTGGACCCCATCCTTCACCATGTACAAAAATTAACTTGTAATGGATTAAAGACTTAAACATAAAACCCAAAGCTATAAATCTACCAAAAGAAAACATTGGGAAAACATTTTGTGACATCGATCTGGAAAAAACTTTATGGCTAAGACCTTAAAAGCATTGAGAACTAAAACAAAAATAGACAAATGGGAATATATTAAATTAAAAAGCCTCTGTACTGCAAAGGAAACCATAGTCAGGAGGCAACCTGTTAAATAGGACAAAATACGTGCAAAATATTCATCTGACAAGACACTAATATACAGAATTCACATGGAACTCCAGCAACTGAACACATTAAAATACTCCAGCAAATAAGCACATTAAAAAGTGGGCAAAGGCAGGAGTTCAAGACCAGCCTGGGCAGCATAGTGATACCCCATCTCTACAAAAAGTAAAATACAATAAAAATTAGCTGGGTGTGGTAGCACATGCCTGTAGTCCTAGCTAGTCGGGGGTCTGAAGCAGTGGGGTTGCCTGAGCCCAGGAGTTTGAGGTTACAGTGAGCTTTGATTATGCACTCCAGCCTGGGTGACAGAGTGAAACAAAAACAGTAACCAAAAAAAAAAAAAAAGTGAGCAAAGGATATGAACAGGTAATTCTCAAAAGAAAATATATAGACTGGGTGTGGTGGCTCACACCTGTAATCCCAGTGCTTTGGGAGGCCGACACAGGTGGATGATGAGGTCAGGAGTTCAAGACCAGCCTGGCCAACATGGTAAAACTCCATCACTACTAAAAATACAAAAATTAGCCGGGTGTGATGGCGGGCACCTATAATCCCAGCTACTTGGGAGGCTGAGGCAGGAGAATCACTTGAAACCAGAAGGCAGAGGTTGCAGTGAGCCGAGATCATGCCAACAGGTATATAAAAAAATCCTCAACATCGCTAAGCATCAGGGAAATGCAAATCAAAATCACAACGAGATGTCATCTTACCCCAGTTAGAATGGCTGTTATTTAAAAATAAATAAATAACAGATGCTAGAGAGGATACAGAGAAAATGGAACTCTTATACACTGTGAGTGGCAATGTAAGTTAGTATAACCACTATGGAATACAGTATGAAGGTTTCTCAAAAAACTAAAAGTAGAACTGCCATACAACCCAATAATCCCGCTACTGGGTATCTATACAAAAGAAAATAAATCAGTTTATCAAAAGGACACCTACACTTGCATGTTTATTGCAGCACTATTCACAATGGTAAAGGTATGGAGCGAAGCTAAGTGTTCACAAACAGACAAATGGATAAAGAAAATGTGGCATATATAAACAATGGAATACTATTAGGTCATAAAAAAGAATAGTCATATCATTTGCAGCAACATGGATGGAACTGGAGGTCACTGTGTTAAATTAAATAAGCCAGGCAGAGAAAGACAAATTCCACATGTTCCCATGCAGATAGAGAATAAAGTGATAGATACCCATGGCTGGGAAGGGAGTGAGTGTAGGATGGGCCAATGAAGAGAGGTTGGTGAATGGGTACAAACTTATAATTAGATAGAAGAAATGAATGCTAATCTTTGATAGTAGACTAGGGTAACTATAGTTGTCAACAATATATTGCATATTTCAAGGTAGCTAGAAGACTTGAAATGTTATCAACAAATAGAAATGATAAATACTCCTCAAGGTGATGGATATTCTCAAATACCCTGATGTAATCACTACACATTCTATGCATGTAGAAAGCACTCATATGTATCCTATAAATATGTAAAATATTATTTATCTGCAAAAAGCAGGATAACAGTTTATGTGTGGGAGGGGTGAGGAAGGTACATGGGAATTCCTTGAACCTTCTGTTCAATTTCATGATAAACTTAAAATATACTATATTCTGAAAGAATATAGTATATTAAAAACAAACAAAAATGTGATGATTAAAACATTGAACTGTTAGGTCCTATTTCGTGTAGCATGTGAAGATTTTAAAGAGTGATCTTCATATGGCTTTACAAGCCTTCATAAAACAAATTCTGAGGGTTGACAGGCATTAGTAATTTATACTATAAAAGTGAAATTACTATACGTGAATTTTATTTCATTAGCATTCAGCACCCTTAGTTAGACACATATTGCCACATGTGGGCCAATACCACACTGGTTTTTTTTGTTTGTTTTTTGGTTTTTTTTTTCCAAGACAGATTCTCACTCTGTCGCCCAAGCTGGAGTGCTGTGGCGTGGTCTTTCCTCACTGCAACCTCTGCCTCCTGGGTTCAAGCGATTCTCCTGCCTCAGTCTTTCCAGTAGCTGGGATTACAGGTGGGCGCCACCACGCTGGGCTAATTTTTGTATCTTTAGTAGAGACGGGGTTTCACCTTATTGGCCAGGCTGGTCATGAACTCCTGACCTCAAGTGATCCGCTGGCCTCGGCCTCCCAAAGTTCTGGGATTACAGGCATCAGCCACCATGCCTAGCCCACACTGGTTTCTATTGCTGCACTGTTGAATGACTTATTATCAATCAAAAGATAATGCATGTTTGATGCAATACATCAATAAGGAAAAGTCAACGATAAAATGACATTACCCCAGGATGTCAAGGGGAGAGTTAAGATATTGCCAAATTAATCATGTTTCTTCAAAATCAAAGAAATTTTTTTAAAACCCCAACATTTAGAATAGGCTTTCTAAAAGGATTCTGTGCCCTTCCCTGTAATTTTGGACTTTAAAATAAATTAATTAAATGTTTAATAAATGAGTCATCAGCAAATAATTTTATTTATATCTACTAATAACCTAAAGGTTGGCCTTAAGTTTTGCCTTGTGCTTGTGATGCTATTGTGTACTATTTTTCCACTAAAGAAAGAACATAAGAGAATGTAGTGCAGAATCACACCTTTCCAAGTACGAGCAATCAGATCCAAAAGATGAGCATCCAGAAGACGCAATCTTGGAAAGAAGAGGCCACCTTCAACGGAGACAGAGAGTCCCATGAGTTAGAATGAATGAATCATAGGCCTGAGGAAAGGGAGACCAAATTGGGTGGCCTTTATTATAAGAACTGATAGGATTTGTCTCAAAAAACTAAGACAATAAAAATTGGAGAAACACTATAAAATCTATTCATTTCTATGGATCACTTCCATTTGCTCATTAAATTCTTGAACTGAGAAAAACAAAATATATGTACATTTTAACTCAAAAAGTGTGTCTTGGAACACATCAATGTTCAAGTCAATAATTTTTTGTCAGATCTTAATTGTTTCTTTTAGAAAACTTTATTTTTAAGCAAAACATATATTTTACACATAACAGAAAAAGATCACATTTGAATTATCAATATATAACTTAATTACTTCACTATAACCATATTCAAAGGTGTACATACTCTATTATTACTCGAAGGTAAAGTGTGAAATGGTGTCCTTGCTGATAAGTATGTATAATAGTACCTAAAACAATTTATCAGTTTTAAGCAGTACAGCAAAACTGCAGGAACTGACTTACACAGCATTCTTTGGTCTCCTCCTAGTTTTGGGAGTTTCTATTTTCCAACAGATTTCTAGCTGAACTCTATTATTTATTTCTCCTTCCAACACACATTCATGCTCACTAAAGACTATACTTGCCCATAAAAAGCATTTTCATCATATGACTATTTTTAAAAATATTTAATGACTCTGTTTTCTACCTCATCAAAAATATACCCAATGAACTTCAAAATTTTCTGAGAATTAAATCTATCCCAACTTCATTTCTCATAATAGGTCACATTATGAACTTTAAGTCTAACTAAGCTTTGTCATTTTTAAAACATGTAATTCTTATTCTAACTTTGTAATTTATCTTCTATTATCACAGCCTCCTTCCCATTGGAGTATTCTCTATATTCTTTTCTCTCACTTAAATATGACACTTGAAAAAGCTCAATCTAATTACCAACTCCTTAACGAAATCTCTGTGAGATTAGGACAGCAGTTTAAAGTGCAGTTCCTGTGTATAGACTGCTTGGACTCAAATCTTTGTTCTGCTATGAACTTTTTGACTTTGGTTAAAGCACTTTTTCTGTGCCTCCATTTCTTCGTCTGCAAAAGAAAGATGAAAATAGCATTTATCTTTTAGAATAGTTGTGAGTAGCAAATGAATTAATGAATGTAGATGACTTGGAACACTAATAAATCAATTAATAAATATTACATCATTATCAACAATGACAATAGTTTAGTAGTAGTAGCATACTATTCCATAACTCTTAGGCTCTCCTCTATAAGTGATAGATTTCTTGGAATACTATGTAAGAAATCACTTAATAAGCTGGACACGGTGGCTCACGCCTGTAATCCCAGCACTTTGGGAGGCCGAGCCAGGTGGATCAAAAGGTCAGGAGTTCAAGACCATCCTGGCCAAGATGGTGAAACCCCGTCTCTACTAAAAATAGAAAAATTAGATGGGCATGGTGGTGGGCACCTGTAATCCCAGCTACTTGGGAGGCGGAGGCAGAGAATTGCTTGAACCTGGGAGGTGGAGGTTGCAGTGAGCTGAGATCGCGCCACTGCATTCCAGCCTGGGCGACAGAGCGAGACTCCGTCTCAAAAAAAAAAAAAAAAAAGAAGAAGAAAAATGAAATCACTTAATAAATATTACATCATCATCAACAACGACAACAGTTTAGTAACAGTAGCACCCTATTCCATAACTCTTAGACTATCCTCTATAAGTGATAGATTTCTATTATTATAAGTGATAGATTTCTATCACTTATAATCCATGACATACAATTTAGCCCTTAATTATACGTGGATTTGTGTTATTTGCTATTGTCTTATGTATTACTCTAGTTTTGTCTCTTTAAGTACATTAAAAACCCTAAAGACTCTAGAAACAAAGCAACGACAAACCAAAGCTGGAGTCCGGTGTTAACAGAAGAAGTCTATTCTGGAGGTAGGAAATAAGCGAATACATTACCTGTAAAGAATTTTAAAACAAAGTTGGTGTGGTTATTATGATGATCACCTCTCATCAATTATTTTAAACAACATCACTGATAAAATATACCTCCATGCTGGGGGTAGACTACTATACACTGACACCCTACCCCCACTCTTCCTCCTAAATCACTGCTCTAACATGACCCTTGCAGGAATTAGATTTTTCCTGGTCAGTATTGGGGTTTCTGACATATCTGAAGGCAGCATTATTTTTCCAATTTTTTACTATGTTCCAGAGTAAAAATATATTTTAAATCACAGCACAGTACACACGTAGATACACATATATGTTTCACAGGAGTCATGTGACTACTAAAAGGTCATGGCACTGATTTTGAAAAAAATATTGCTCTAATTTGATCCTTAGCAATCCAAATTAGAACTACCAAGAATCTTTTCTAACATGAATTAGGTAGTTTCCCTGGGGTCCTGTGAACTAGATCTATTTCAACACTGAAACAAACTAGACTTCTGATACTGAGGGGTAAAAAACAGAAATGAAGGAGTTGATTTACTTTCCTGGGCCTTGTATCCTAATATGCATAAACAATAGATAATTGTGTATAACAAAGCTAATCCCCAGGCTCAGGGACGAGTATGATGGACTCCCCAACTTTGTTCTATGGAATTTCTATTCCCAAGTGTGGCCCTAACCATCTCTCAATGTCTCCTCCATTTCTATTCTTCATCTAAAATATGCTTATTACTCTTATTGAATTCTAGCCAAATTTGTATTCAATTCCAAATTCACATAACAATGAAGCTCATCAGTGTCCATGCCTTTCTAGACCATGTGTTTTGTTTCATTCATCTCCACTGAGTGTACTAACTCTTTAGTTATCTCTCTCACTATCTACCCATAAATCAAGTACCTGTCACTGGAGAAATTACTTTATGCCCGTAATTCATGAATGAAACCAGTCATGATGCAGTATTGGCTGGTCAGGATTTCCTCATGAAAGCTATAGTTAAAAGCCTAATTAACAGTAAGATGAGAAGTTTAGGCTTAATGACACATTTAAAATATTACAAATTATTCCTTCTTACCTACTCTCTGGTTTAGGAAAGAGACCAGTTGTAAACAGAGACTTCATCATTATTATAAAATTTCCAGAAATGTATTTAAACAACTAAAATTTTATCAAAAAGCCCTTGGTAAATATTGAAAAGAGGATGATGTATTCTTAGTTCTACATGAATGGCCATGCGGTTACTTCACATGAACTAAAAAGATGACCTAAATCTGTTTCAGTAGGGATTGTAGGGATTCATTATAGATTAACATGCATACTTTCACTGACTAGCTAGTGTTAATATGTGCTTTTATTTCCTCTAAGCCATGGTTTCTCTAATTGTTTAAAATTAAGGATATAAATATTATTAACAGTTTTCTGTATGTTCATGATAATATAATATAGCAGAAAATTATACAAGAACGTTTAACTATTAAAGCCTTGTAGGTAAAAACACTATTTGCAAAAACGTGATTTTCTACATAGAAATTCCAAGCTAATTAAGAGGAAAACTGAACTAATAAAGAATTTCAAGGTAACTTGATACAAAAAATAAATATACCAAATTAAGTAACTTTAACACTATAAGCCAACTGTAAATAAATAAAAAATCATTTCATTCACAAGACCAAAAATCATACAATAATAACCTTTTAAAATGTGGAGAACTCATGTAAAAAAAGTTATATATATTTTTAAAATTTAACTTAAATTTATTTTACGTTCTGGGATACATGAGCAGGATGTGCAGGTTTGTTACACAGGTAAACGTGTGCCATGCTGGTTTGCTGCACCTATCAACCCATCACCTAGGTATTAAGCCCCACATGCATTAGCTATTTACCCTGATGCTCTCACTCCCCCCACACCCCCTGACAGGCTCCAGTGTGTGTTGTTCACCTCCATGTGTCCATGTGTTCTCATTGTTCAGCTCCCACTTATAAGTGAGAACATGCGGTATTTGGTTTTCTGTTCCTGTGTTAGTTTGCTGACGATAATGGCTTCCAGCTCCACCCATGTCCCTAAAAAGGACATAATCTCATTTCTTTTTATACTTGCATAGTATTCCACATTGTATATGTACCACATTTTCTTTATCCAGTCTATTGATAGGCATTTGTGTTGACTCCATGTCTTTGCTATTGTGAATAGTGCTCCAACGAACATATGCATGCATGAATCTTTATAATAGAATGATTTATATCTCTTTGCGTACATGCCCAGTAATGGGATTGCAGGGTCAAATGGTGTTTCTGGTTCTAGGTCTTTGAGGAATCACCACACTGTGTTCCACAATGGTTGAGCTAATTTACATTCCCACTAACAGTATAAAATTGTTCCCATTTCTCCACAGCCTTGCCAGCATCTGTTGTTTCTTGACTTTTTAATAATTGCCATTCTGACTGGCATGAGATGCTATCTCATTGTGGTTTGGGTTTGCATTTCTCTAATGATCAGTGATGTTGAGCTTTATTTCATATGTTTCTTGGGCATTTAAATGTCTTCTTTTGAGAAGTATCTACTTATGTCCTTTGCCCAATTTTTAATGAGGTTGTTTGTATTTTTCTTGTAAATTTGTTTAAGTTTCTCATAGACTCTCGATATTAGACCTTTGTCAGGTGGATAGATTGCAAAAATTTTCTCCCATTCTGTAGGTTGTCTGTTCAATCTGATGATAGTTTCTTTTGCCATGCAGAAGCTCTTTAGTTTAATTGCATCACATTTGTCAATTTTTGCTTTTATTGTAATTGCTTTTACATTTTCATCATGAAATCTTTGCCAGTGCCTATATCCTGAATGTTATTGCCTAAATTTTCTTCTACATTTTTTATAATTTTGGGTTTTACATTTAAGTGTTTAATCTATCTTGAGTAAATGTTTGCATCAGGTGTAAGGAAGGGGTCCAGTTTCAATTTTCCACATATGGCTAGCCAGTTCTCCAAGCACCATTTATTAAATACGGAATCCTTTCCCCATTGCTTGTTTTTGTCAGGTTTGTCAAAGATCAGACGGTTGCAGATGTGCGGTCTTATTTCTGAGATCTCTATTCTGTTCCTTTGGTCTATGTGTCTGTTTTTGTACCAGTACCACGCTGTTTTGGTTACTGCAGGCTTCTAATATCGTTTGGAGTCAGGTAGTGTGATGCTTCCAGCTTTGTTCTTTTTGCTTAGGATTGCCTTGGCTATGGGGCTCTTTTCTGATTCCATATGAATTTTACAGTAGTTTTTTCTAATTCTGTGAAGAATATCAATGGTAGTTTAACGGGAATAACATTGAATTTATAAATTAATTTGGGTAGTATGGCCATTTTCACAATATTGATTCTTCCTATCCATGAGCATGGAAAATTTTTCCATTTGTTTGTGTCCTCTCTGATTTCCTTGAGGAGTGGTTTGTAGTTCTCCTTGAAGAGGTCCTTCACTTCCCTTGTTAGCTGTATTCCTAGGTATTTTATTCTCTTTGTAGCAATTGTGAATGGTAGTTCATGCATGATTTGGCTCTGCTCATCTATTGCTGGTGTACAGGAATGCTTGTGATTTTTGCACATTGATTGTGTATCCTGAGACTTTGCTGAAGTTGCTTATCAGCTTAAGGAGGTTTTGGGCTGAGACCATGAAGTTTTCGAGACACAGGATCATGTCATCTGCAAACAAGATAATTTGACTTCCTCTCTCCCTATGTGAATAACTTTTATTTCCTTCTCTTGCCTGATTGCCCTGGTCAGAATTACCAACACTATGTTGAATAGAAGTGGTGAGAGAGGGCATCCTTGTTTTGTGCCAGTTTTCAAGGGGACTGCTTCCAGTTTTTGCCCATTCAATATGATATTGGCTGTGGGTTTGTCATAAATGGCTCTTATTAATTTGAGGCATGTTCCATCAATACCTAGTTTATTGAGAGTTTTTAACATGAAGGGATGTTGAATTTTATCAAAGGCCTTTTCTGTGTCTATTGAGATAATCATGTGGTTTTGGTCATTAGTTCTGTTTAGGCGATGAATTAAATTGATTTGCATATGTTGGACCAGCCTTGTATCCCAGGGATGAAGCTGACTTAATTGTGGTAGATAAGCTTTTTGATGTGCTGCTGGATTTGTTTTGATAGTATTTTATTGAGGACTTTTGCATCAGTGCTCATCAGGGATATTGGCCTGAAATTTTCATTTTTGGCTCTATCTCTACCAGGTTTCAGTATCAGGATGATGCTGGCCTCATAAAGTGAGTTAGAGAGCAGTGCCTCCTTTTCAATTGTTTGGAATAGTTTCAGAAGAAATGGTGCCAGCTTTTCTTTGTACCTCTGATAGAATTCAGCTGCAAATCCATCTGGTCCTGGGCTTTTTTTGGTTGGTAGGTTATTTATTACTGCCTCAATTTCAGAACTCGTTATAAGTCTATTCAGGGATTCAACTTCTTCCTGGTTCAGTCATGGGAGGGTGTATGTGTTCTCAGAATTCAATCATTTCTTCTAGATTTTCTAGTTTATTTGCACAGAGGTGTTGATAATATCCTCTGATGGTTGTTTGTATATCTGTGGGGTCAGTGGTAATATCCCCTTTACCATTTTTTATTGCATCTATTTGATTATTCTCTTTTATCTTCTTTATTAGCCTAGCTACTGGTCTATCTATTTTACTAATTTTTTCAAAAAAAAAACAGCTCCTGAATTCACTGATTTTTTAAAGGGTTTTTTGTGTCTCTATCTCCTTCAGTTCTGCTCTGATCTTGGTTATTTCCTGTCTTCTGCTAGCTTTTGGGTTTGTTTGCTCTAGTTTCTCTAGTTCTTCTTGTTGTGATGTTAGCGTGTTGATTTGAGATATTTCTAGTGTTGTGATGTGGGTATTTCATGCTATAAATTTCCCTTTTAACACTGCTTTCACTGCATCCCAGAGATCCTGGTACATGGTTTCTTTGTTCTCACTGGCTTCAAAGAACTTCCTGATTTCTGCTTTAATTTCATTATTTACCTAGGAGTCATTCAGGGGCAGGTTGTTCAATTTTCATGTAGTTGTGTAGTTTTGAGTGAGTTTCTTAATCCTGAGTTCTAATTTGATTGTGCTGTGTTCCAAGAGACTGTTCGTTATGAGTTCAGTTCTTCTGCATTTGTTGAAGATTGTTTGACTTCCAATTATGTGATCAGTTTTAGAGTAAGTGCCATGTGGTGCCGGAAAAAAATGTATATTCTGTTGTTCTGGGTGGAGAGTTCTGTAGATATCTGTCAGGTCCACTTGATCAAGAGCTGAGTTCAAGTCCTGAATATTCTCGTTAACTTTCTGTCTCGATAATCTGGCTAATATTGACAGTGGGGTGTTATAGTCTCCCACTATTATGAGAATCTAAGTCTCTTTGTAGGTCTCTAAGAGCTTGTTTTATGAATGTGGGTGCTCTTGTAATAAGTGAACATATATTTAGGATAGTTAGCTCTTCTTGATGAATTGATCCCTTTACCATTATGTAATGCCCTTCTTTGTCTTTTTTCATCTTTGTTGGTTTAAAGTCTGTTTTGTCAGAAACTAGGATTGCAACCCCTGTTTTATATGATTTCCATTTGCCTGGAAAATTTTCCTCTATCCCTGTATTTTGAGCCTATGTTTGCACATGAGATGGGTCTCTTGAATCAAGCACACCAGTGGGTCTTGACTTTTTATCCAGGTTGCCATTCTGCATCTTTTAATTAGGGGCATTTAGCCCATTTACACTTAAGGTTAATATTGTTACGTGTGAATCTGATCCTGTCATCATGATGCTAGCTCATTATTTTGCAGACTTGTTGACGTAGTTATTCCATTTTGTCATTGGTCTTTGTACTTCAGTGTGTTTTTACAGTGGCTAATAACATTTTTTCCATTCTATATTTATTGCTTCCTTCAGGAGCTCTTGCAAGGCAGGCCTGGTGGTGACAAATTCCCTCAGTATTTGCTCAGCATCTGAAAAAGATCTTATTTCCCCTTCACTTATGAAGCTTAGTTTGGCTGAATATAAAATTCTGGATTAGAAATTATTTTCTTTAAGAATGTTGAACATTGGTCCCCAATCTCTCCCGGCTTCTATGGTTTCTGCTGAGAGGTCTGCTGTTAGCCTAATGGGCTTTCCTTGTGGGTTACCTGGCCTTTGTCTCTGGTTGCCCTTAATATTTTTCCCTTCATTTCAACCTTGGAGGATCTGATGATTATGTGTCTTACTGGGGTTCTCTGGATTCCCTGAATTTGAATGTTTGTCTGTCTTGTTAAGTTGGAGAAGTTCTCCTGGATGATATCCTGAAGTATGTTTTCCAACTTGTTTACATTATCCCCATTTTAGGTACAGGTTCAGTCACAGGTTCAGTCTTTTTACATAATCTCATAGTTCTCAGAGGCTTTGTTGGTTTCTTTTCCTTCTTTTTCTCTAATCTTGTCTGCCTGTCTTATTTCAGCAAGATAGTCTTCAAGCTCTAAAATTCTTTCCTCTGCTTTATCTATTCAGTTATTGATATTCGTGTTGCATTGTGAAGTTCTCATGTTGTGTTTTTCAGCTCCATCAGGTCATTTATATTCCTCTCTAAACTGGTTATTCTGGTTAACAGCTCCCGAAGTGTTTTATCATGATTCTTGGCAACTTTGCATTGGGTTAGAACATGCTCCTTTAGCTCTGTGAAGTTCACTATTACCTACCTTCTGAAGCTTACTTCTGTCAATTCATCCACCTCATCCTCTGCCCAGTTCTATGCCCTTGCTGAAGAGGTGTTGCAATCAAGTGGGGGAGAAGAGGCACTCTGGCTTTTTGAGTTTTTGGCATTTTTTTCATTGATTCTTTCTCATCTTGTGAGTTTATCTAGCTTCAATCTCTGAGGCTGCTGAACTTTGGATGGAGTTTACATAGGACTTTTGTTGATGCTGTTGTTGTTGCTTTCTGTTTGTTTTTCTTTTAACCCTGAGGCCTCTCTCTGTAGGGCTGCTGCAGTTTGGTGGGGGTCCACTCCAGACAATATTCACCTGGGTCCCTCCCACACCTGGATTGTCACCAGTGGAGGCTGCAGAACAGCAAAGATGGCTGCCTGCTCCTTCCTCTGGGATCTCTGTCCCAGAGGGGCACCTGCCTGATGCCAGCAGAAATACTGCTGTATAAGGTGTCTGGCAACCCCTGTTGGAGAGGGTTCTTACCCAGTCAGTAGGCATGGGATCTGGTACCCACTTAACAAAGCACTCTGGCTGCCCCTTGGCAGAGGGGGTGTGCTGTGCTGTGGGGAGTCCCACTTGTCTGGACTGCCCAGATTCCCCAGAGCCAGTAGGGAGAAAGACTAAGTCTGGGGATCCACGGAGACCATGGACACCACTCTTCCCAGAGGCTCAGTCCCAGGGAGATCAGAGTTCTGTCCCTAAACCCCTAGCTGGAGTTGCTGAAGTTCCTGCAGGGAGGCCCCATCCAGTAAGGAGGGATAGGTCAGGATCTGGCCTAAGGAGGAAGTATGGCCACCATCTGCCACAGCCACTGTTCTGTGCTGTGAAGAATTCCTCCTGGATCCAAACCATCCGGTCTCCCTGCAGTGGGATAATTTAGGAATCAGGGATACCAAGGGGCTGAGGAGGATACTTATTATTTATTATTTAGTACACCGGCCCAGTCAGATTAACATCCAAAAAGACTGAGCCCTGAACATAGAGTCTGGTTACCTTTTAAGCATTTTGTGGGGCGGGGGGAGATCTGTGTAGGGGGAAGCATATTACAGAAGCAAGAAACAAAGACAGTTATTCAATTGAGACATACATTACATCATTTCTTATTTTTCAAGGAAGAACATGTTTTACAACTTGAGATTATCTGTTTAGTGACCTTGCAGCTGCACAGCTAGAGAAACAGAGTCTTCATAATGCCTTGGAAAGGGAGAGATAAGGCTCACTAGCCACAGAAAAACAGGCAGTTATTTTTTAAAGGACTTCAGCTCTTTCTCTTCCTCTGGGAGAATTGGGTTTTCTTACATACAACTGAGTTTTTGCTTAGACATTCTTTTATTTCTTTTAACTCCTGTTTCATCCCCAGCACTGGCAGGGGAAAGCCACAGACTGGAGCTGCAGTGATGGCAGCTGCCCCTCCCGCTGGGAGCTCAGTCTTAGGCAGCAGGCAGCCACAGTGATGGTGGCCTCCCCTCCCTCTGGGAGTTCAGGTGTCTTGGGCAGCAGGCAGCCACAGTGAAGATGGCTGCCCCTTTTCCTGGGGAACTCCATAGTCTTAGGCAGTCTCCAGCCAAATGGCTGCTGAGAATCTGCACAGTTCCACGCTTGGGACCCAAGGCCTCAGTGGCATGAGCTCACAAGAGGGATCTCCTGATCTGCGGGTTACACACATCCATGGAAAGAGCATGGTTTCCTGGGCAGGGTAGCACCATCACTCACTGCCTCCTTTGGCTGGGGATAGGAGCTCCCCTTGCCCCATGTGGCTCCCAGGTGGGCCATCACACAACCCTGCTTTTCCTTGCTCTCTGTGGGTCATGCCAACTTCCTACAGTCCCAGTGAGAGAACCTGGATACTTCAGTAGCTGGTGCAGGATTCACTCACCATTTTCACTCTTCTCTGTGGGTGCCTCTGACCACAGTTGTTTCTAGTCAGCCATCTTGGCCTCTCTGCCAGTTACATGCATTTTAAAGAGAAGATAAACTACTACAAAGATATGCAGAAAAATATTACAAAAGAAAAATATTTTTACAAGACAAAATGCGATTTTTATATGTAAACACTGGCAATATAAAATTGTTTAAAAAGTGTAGCAGTTTTAAGTATGAAAATTCATATTAGGTATCAGGATGTAGAAGAGGAAGAGTAGAGAACAAGTAGAGGTTTTCAGCAGGATAGAGAAAAAATAGGTGGCAAACAGTAAAACAAATAAAAGAAAGAAAGTGAGAAGAGAACATAGGAAATTCTGGGGATTACAATATTCAAATGTTCCTTTAGGTATAAATCTTAGAATGTTCTCTGATCATGGCTCTTCAAATATTTTTTATCTTTAATCTTCAGAGGCTCCAGTTTAAATAGCAAGAGAGAGGCAGAACATGATTGCCTAATAGAAGGCTCCACTGATTGTCCCCCAACAAGGACACCAATTTAACAACCATCTACACCAAAAAAATCACCTTCATAAGAACAAAAAATCAGGTGACCATTCACAGTACCTCGTTTTAACTTCATATCACTAAAAGAAGCACTAGAAGAGGGCAGAAAAGACAGTCTTGAATCACCGATGCCATCCCTCTCCCATCCACTGGCAGCAGTGGATTCTATTTTTACTTGCCTCTCCACCCTCTGGAGTTCCACTTCAAGTGGGGGCATGAGTAAATGTGCATCTAACCTTTCCCCAAGTCTTTTTCATTCTCCTCATAATTTACCCACTAAGAAAAGTTCTTTTTTTTTCTCCAGCATGGACTTACCTTATCATAACTTTCTTCCTTGAGGCAGTAATCCTCAGGGTTTAGTTTTAAATAAGGAAAGAATATCCTTTCTACACTATGGAAGAAATGTTAACAATCTTGTCCTGGCTTGGCTCTAGAAATGATCATTGGAGCTAAAAGGATTTAGAAAATACTTTTTTTTTTTTCATGACAAAGCTTAGCTTTCAAATTATGGCTTTCCCTCAACTACAAACAAATTTTACTTTGGATTTCAAAAGTTGTATCTTTCTCTTACAAAATTTCCATTGTAAAATTCCTAACCCAAGGCAAATGGATAACCTTGACATGATGGGGGGTTCTTCATCATGAAAAAATGCAAAAGAGAAAGGCACAATGATGACATTTTTAAAATATTACCTTATTACATATACTTGTCATATTGTATTTCCCACAATACTGTGCTTTTTATAGAGAACATAACGAATGGAATCTTCTGACAGTAATACTATCTCCCATTTTTCCTTAACTATGGAAACCATTAGATATTCTAGTCGCTCATTTTCTTCTATTTTTTTAAATTTTCCCTACTCCATGTGGAACCTCAGCTGAACATCTCCCCTTTTGACTTGTGTGAATTTAGGCTTCCATATTTAACTATGGTTTATCCTTTAACATATCAGTACAGTTATAGGAAACTTCCAGTTAAGAAATTTATAGGAAGTAGAGTATCCCAGTATAAAGATCTTGCATTCTGGAACTCTCAGGATTTTTTCTTAAATCATTAACTCTCTTTTGCTTTTCTCTCTTAAAGGCAGTAATGTAGAATACATTATTAGATTTATAAAAATATACATCCATTCAAAATCATGTACATAGAAAGTGTCTTTAAAAAATTACATTATGAGACGAGCATCATAATATGAATGTGTTTAATGTGTGCCTTTGTTAGGCTACAGGTAAGAATAGGATAAGAAAACAAAGCAAGGTTGACATGTATAATACCTTTGGGTTTTTCCCTAACTAGGATCTCAAGTTTCTTGGATGTGTTTTTTAAGGAGTTCTCTTGTGTTGAAATCGTTTATGACTTACCGTCCAATCAGAAATAGCTAAAGGACACATTGTTCCTCTCATTTTCTCACAGTACAACTATGATATACACAATCAAATCCTGAGGAAAGTTGAACTTCATAGACACAATGGTATCTTTACTTATATATGAAAATAGTTTAATGATTTTCAACCTTAAATTTCCAATTATGAAAGCATAACAATCTAGATAAAAAACTACTGATTTTCTATCATGTGCCATATGCCTAATCATACTATGTCTAATCCACAGAAGAGTACTTGAGGTATTATTATCCCCCTTTAATGTATGAAGAAACCAATACTCAGAGAGGTTAATGACCAAATTATAAGTCACACAGCTTGTAAGGAGTAGGGCCAAGATTTTAGTTTGCAGAGATTGACTTTTTCTACTATACTATGTCAGCTATTAATCTAGGGGTAAATGTTGATATATGTCGGTCTCTTCTCTGTACTAAAGTTTTCTGTATGCCTCCTCTCCAAAATTTAAGCAAAGGCTGTGAATTAACAGTAACTGCCAATATCTCTCACCTCTTTCTCTAATTCCACAAGTGTAAGGGCTGTTGAATCCCAGACAATGGATATGAGGCCTCTTGGGATCTATATGGCTGACTTCCTGACAGAGTTAACTCATTCTTGGCATCACCACCTTTTTCTGAAAGGTGATTTTTAAAAATTAGAAAAGAGATGGTATCACAGAGAGATGGGATTAAGAAAGAGTCAGTGTAGAAGCCCAAATGTCAAATATCTATTGAGCAATTTAAAAGGAAATACAACCAAGATAAATAGACAGCAGAAGCCAGACATAATCCCTGATACTACAAAAAAGCTAAGCCCTCAGCTAAAAAGAAACCAATGAAAATAGTAAGCAAAGCAGCAAGCAGCAGACGAATGGATGATTCAGCTAAGGCTAATTTATCTCTCAAAAAAAATGTCCTTTGTCAGTATAAGAACTGATACCAGAGCATTTTCACAAAGACTACCTGTGATTCAACACAGCAAAGGAAAGACCATGACTCATGACTCACGCAGTAACTGGAGAGACACATCCCAGATGTGAGGGGACAAGAACAGGATATGTTACTCTGATTCAAACTATTTTACCTTACCTCCTTAGTATAATTTTTTAGTTCTGCTTTCTCACTCCTTTAAAAAAAAATTATAGACAACAGGAATGGAGACAATGGGCCATTATGACAGTAAGAAGGGGGATGTGTGATAGAAAAGAGAAGATATGTTTCTGCATGTGTGGCTGTGTGTGTGTGTGCGTGTGTGTGCATGTGCGTGCGTGCAATAGAACAAGAACTTGGGAGGGGAGCAAAAATTACACGCTTGAGTGTTTTAAGCATTTTGTTTTGTGGCGGAATATTGAGATATCAATGTCTAAGTCTATGGCATTGTTTATGGTAATGGTTTCATGGGTGTATACTTATCTCCAAACTCATCAAGGTGCACACATTAAATACATACAGCTTTTTTGTATGTCAATTATACCTCAATTAAAAAAAAGATTTGAAAAAAATTCCTTTATTTGTTACATATAGATCAGGCTAGAAATAGGGACAGGGGAAATTGGCATTAATCTGCCAACAGAGATAAAAAGTAGAGTCACCGGATACAATACAAGATGCCCAACTGAATTTGAATTTCAGATGAAAATAAGTTTTGTAGTGTATGGTACATGCAATATTTGACATACTCCTATACCCCAGAACTGTACTGCCCAGGTCTTAAGGTTGCCACTTATTTTCTAAGACAAGCAATATTTAGGACATATTTATTATAAAAATTATTATTGTTTACTAAAATTCAAATTTAACTGGGTGTCTTGTATTTTTATTATAAAATCTGGCAACTTTATTCCAAAGTACATGATTGATCTATGTATATATTTTTATAAATTTATATTATCATGGGTCTCAGCATGTGTGTGTGTGTGTGTGTGTGTGTGTGTCCATGTGTATGGGGGTGATGAGGGTAGAAGAGAGACAGAGAGAGAGAGAGAGGGAAAATTTAGATGACTTTGGATGAGGGATAAGAAATATTATATTCTTCACATTACTAAAATACTTTTATTGTATTAGTATATACAAAATTGTACAAAATTTAGAAAATAAATAAGAATATAAAGTTTTAATATTCATAATCCCATCACCTGGAGATAATCACTCTTAAAATTTTGGGTTTTCTTAACTCTTCACTCCTCATATCCACAAATACAAAACTGTTATGAAATGTTAAGAGCTACATAAATGCTAACATTGATTGCAGACTTAATATATGCCAGGCAATTTACTAAGAGCTTTATGTGGATTAATTCATTATAATCTCAGTGAGAACCCCCTATTCTTGTTACTACTGTTTTACCAATGGGAGAACAATGAATAAGGGACAAAGAAATTAAGCAATATTCCCCAAATTACTCGGTAAATAAGTGTTCCAGCTGGGATTCAAATCTGAGAGGTAGTGCTCTGGAGTGTGGGCTGAAAGACCTTGCCCAAGCTATAATTGAGAGACTGAACTTTATTCAGAGCCATTCACTCATTCATTCATTCCTTCATTCATTCATGACAACATTTAATCTACTAACAATGTGAAAACCACGGACCCCCTTTTTTTTTTTTGGCTTTGGAACTAGGAACAAGATATTTCCCACAGAAAAATTAAGCTACTTCTTCAATAGAATGAATAAGTCATTAGCAGTTCCTGTGACTGATCGGAAGTTGAAGAAAACTTTTAGAAGTAAATTTTTCCATATGGCAGAGAATCACAACTGAATTAGATATATTTGGATTTAATTTTCAGCTCTTCTGTTTATTAGTTATATAACATTGTGGAGGTGATATTTCAACCTTGATTTGCAAATTTTTTGATAGAGAAAATAAGAATACTTATCCCAGGGATGGCTTCAGGAGAGTGCAACTTGTATAGTCTTATAAAGCATCACCCACTAGAATGGCCCTTGCTAGATTTGAAGTTTTATTCTTGCCATATTTAAATTCTTAACAATTTTATATTTGAACGTGCATTTGAGTAGAGGCAACACAATACTCATGGAAGACAGCATGAACATGCCACTTAGTCAAGCTGTCAGGTCCTGGGCCTGATGGACAGCACAGGCAGAGAGCAGTGGGTCTGGTTGTCTGGTATGCACGTTCAAGGTGCTGCAGACCTGAGTGGGCTGCCAGGGTGGGAATCGGATCCACACTGGTAAAAACAATGGTGCTAACAGCAACAGAGATAGCAACAAGAATGGCAGTAGCCCTGAGAAATAAGGGCTTCCACGTGGAGGCAGAACTGAGATCACTGATCGAAAACCAGCTTGTCTGTCTATCCCCAGAGCAGTCCCTGCAGTGTTTTCACAAATATTAACTCTCCAACGTGAGCACTGACATAAGGGCTGCCACCATAAGGAAATAAACTTTGCCAGTAAATTATTACAAAATAAAAGCATACACATACACACTGTGATAATGAAGCATATCAGGGATTATATCCTTCAAAATGTGTAGGATCTCTAGTTTTATGGATGCATCATATTCCAAGGTGTATATGTACTATATTTTCTTTATCCAGTCTACCACTGAAGGGGATCTAGGTTGATTTCACGTTTTTTTCATATCAGGGAATTATTATATCCTTCAAAAAGTGTAGGATCTCTAGTTTTTAAAAACTGCTGCAGAATTGCAAAGCAAATATCCACAGGCTTAGAAATGGGAATTGAATTTAATAATTATCACATTTGGTGTTGTTTCCTACTTTTATTTTAGGTTCAGGGACTACATGTGCAGGTTTGTTACGCAGGAAAATTGTGTCACTGAGGCTTGGTGTATGAATGATCCCATCAACAAGGTAGTGAGCACAGTACCCAATAGGTAGCCTTCCAACCTATACTTCTCTCCCTCCCTATCCCCCAGTAGTCCACAGTGGCCACTGTTCCCATGTTTATGTCCATGTGTGCTCAATGTTTTGTTCCTACTTATCAGTGAGAACTTGTGGTATTTGGTTTTCTGTACCTGTGTGAGCTTCCTTAGGATAATGGCCTCCAGCTGCATCCATGTTGCTACAAGGACATGAAAAAGAGTGATCATAAAAAAGAATGATTTTTTTATGGATGCATCATATTTCATGGTGTATATGTACTACATTTTCTTTATCCAGTGCACCACTGATGGGCATCTAGATTGATTTCATGTTTTTGCTACCGTGAATAGCACTGCAGTGAACATGCAAGTGCATGTGTCTTTTTGATAGGATGATTTATTTTCCTTTGGGTATATACCCAATAGTGAAACTGCTGGGATGAATAATAGTTTTAAGTTATTTGAGAAATTACACTGCTTTCCACAGTGGCTGAACCTGAACTCTACATTCCCACGAGCTGTGTATAAGAGTTCCCTTTTCTCTGCACCCTTGCCAGAATCTGTTGTTTTTTGACTTTTTAAAAATACTCATTCTGAGTGCTATGGGATGTTATCTCATTGTGGTTTTGATTTGCATTTCCCTAATGATTAGTGATAATGAGCATGTTTTCATATATTTGTTGGGCACTTGTATGTCTTCTTTTGAGAAGTGTCTGTTCATGTTCTTTTCTCACTTTTTAATTAGGTTATTTGTTTGTTGCTTGTTGAGTTGTTTAAGAGATTCTGAATATTAGACCTTTGTCAGATGCATAGTTTGCAAATATATTCTCCCATTCCATAGGTTGTCTCTTCATTTGGTTGATGATTTATTTTGCCGTGCAGACACTCTTTAGTTTAATTAGGTCTCACTTGTCAATTTTTGTTTTTATTGCAATTGCGTTTGAGGACTTAGTCATAAATTTTTTGCTAAGGCCAATGTCAAAAATGGTATATCCTAAGTTTTCTTCTAGAATTTTTATTGCTTTACATCTTACATTTAAGTCTTTAAGGCATCTTGAAAAGATTTTTGTATATGGTGAAAAGAAGGGGTCCAGTTTCAATATTCTGCATACAATTAGCCAGTTATCCCAGCACCATTTATCAAACAAAGAGTCCTTTCCCCACTGTCTGTTATTGTTAACTTTATTGAGTATCAGGTGGTTCTAGGTGTTTGGCTTATTTCTAGGTTGTCTATCCTGTTCCCCTGGTTTATTTGTCTGTTTTTGTATCAGAACAAATGCTGTTTTGGTTACTGTAGTATTACAGTGTACTTTAAAGTCCGGTAGTGTGATGCCTCCAGTTTTGTTCTTTTTGCTTAGTATTGCTTTGGCGATTTGGGCACTTTTTTGGTTCCATATAAATTTTAGAATCATTTTTTTCTAATTGTGTGAGGAATGTCATTGGTTGGTTGATTGTGATATGGCCCCAATGACTGGAGGAACACCAGGGTCCTTGATCTCGTGCTGGTTTGAATAAAACAATACAGACACACGTGGAGTGGTTTTAAGGGGCATATAATAGGCAAGAAAGAAGGAAGAGGCTCCCAGGTACAGAAACAGAGGGAGGGGGCCTCCAACCCAAAAGAGGAAACCCCAAGTCTGGCTGAAAACAGCCAGTTATATGAGAAGGCAATGTCTGATTTGCATAGGACCCAGGGGATTGGTTTGACCAGGTATGTCATTCAAGTAGCCCGCAAAAAAAACTGGCCCTCCCACCCTGGCCTTTTAGTATGCAAGTGCAGGTGCCATGATGTTCTACACAAGTGGGCATATGTGGGGGGCAGCCATGTTGCCAGGTACACGTGGGGACCTGAAGAATTGGCAGGAATCACCATGTTTGGGTTTCTAACAGCCGGCATTTGCATATGGAAGCTTGCTGGCCCAGCCAGGGCTTTTCTGCTACATAAGAAAAGTTTCTGGAACTGCTTTAAAAAAAAAAAAAAAAAAAAAAAACTTTCCAAGGACTCCTTTTCCTCTCTATCTTCCTAAAATAATTTCTTAATAACTCCTATAACAACTGGAATAGCATTAAATCTGTAAATTGCTTTGAGCAGTATGGCCATTTTAACTATATTGATTCCTCCTATCCATGAGCACGGAATGTTTTTTATTGTTTGTGTTGTCTCTGACTTTTTTCAGCCATGTTTTGTAATTCCCATTGCAGAGATCCTTTACCTCCTTGATAAGCTGTATTCTTTGGTATTTTATACTTTTTGTGGCTACTGTAAATGAAATTACATTTGTGATTTGGCTCTGAGCTTGGATGTTATTGGTGTATAGAAATGCCAACTTTTCTATGTTGATTTTGTATCCTGAAACTTTACTGAAGTCATTTTTCACTTCTAGAAGCCTTCTGGCAGAGACTATAGGATTTTCTAGGTACAGAATCATACTTTCTGCAAACAAGAGATAGTTTGACTTCCTATTTGGATGCCTTTTATTTCCTTCTCTTCCCTAATTGCTCTGCATAGGACTTTCAGTACTATGTTGAATAGGAATGGCAAGAGTGAATTTACCTGTCTTATTCAAATTCTCAAGAGAAATGCTTCCAGTTCTTGCCCATTCAATATGATGTTGGCTGTTGGTTTGTCATAGATGGCTCTTACTTTGAAGTACCTTTGATGCCTAATTTGTTGAGGATTTTTAACAGGAAGGGATATTGAATTTTGTCAGAGACTTTTTCTGTGTCTATTGGATGATCGTGTCATTTTATTGTTAATTCTGTTTATGTACTGAATGACATTTATTGATTTGCTTATGTTCAACCAACCTTGCATCCCAGAAATAAAGCCCATCTCAATATAGTGAATTAACTTTTTTATGTGTTGCTGGATTCAGTTTGCTGGTATTTTGTTGATGATTTTTGCTGCTATGTTCTCAGAGATATTGGTCTAAAGTTATCATTTTTCACTGTATCTCTGCCAGGCTTTGGTGTCAGAATAATACTGACTTTGTAGAATGAGTTAGGGAGGAGTCCCTCCTCCTAGATTTTTGAAATAATTTCAGTAGGAATGAGACCAGTTCTTTATACATCTGGTAGAATTTGGCTATAAATCCATCTGGTCCAGGACTTTTTTTAGTTGGTAGGCTTTTTATTACCAAGTCCATTTCAGAATTTGTTACTGGTGTGCTCAAGATTTTAATTTCTTCCTGGTTCAGTCTTCAGAGGCTTGTGTTCCTAGGAATGTATCCATTTCTTCTAGGTTTTCTAGTTTGTGTGCACAGAGGTGTTCACCATAGTCTCTCAGGATTTTTTGTATTTCTGCGGGGTTGGTTGTCATATCACCTTTGTCATTTCTAATTGTGTTTATTTGGATCTTCTCTTTTTTTTTTTTTTTTTTTTTACTAGTATAGCTAGCAGTATATCAATCTTGTTTAATCTTTCGAACAACAAACTTTTGGCTTCATTTGTCTTTTGTATGGATTTTTGCATCCCAATTTCATTCCATTCAGCTCTGATTTCAGATATTTCTTTTCTTCTGATTGCTTTGGGGTTGGTTTGCTCGTTTTTCTAGTTCCTCTAGGTGTGACATTAGAATGTTAATTTGAGATTTTACTAACTTGTTGATGTAGGCATTCAGCACTATAAACTTTCATCTTAAAACTGCTTTATCTGTGTGATTTTGGTATATTGTGTCTCTGTTTTCATTAGGTTCAAATAATTTTTTTTATTTCTGCCAAAATTTCATTCTTTACTCTAAAGTCATTTAAGAGCACATTGTTTAACTTCCATTCCATTGTATGGCTTTGATAGATCTTCTTGGCATAATTTCTAATTTTTTGCCCTACAGTGAGAGTGTGGTAGGTATGATTTCTATTTATGTTTAATTTGTTGAGATGAGCTTTATGGCCAAGCATGTAGTTGATCTTAGACTATGTGCCATGTGCAGATGAGAAAAATGCATATTCTGTTATCACTGGGTGGAGTATTCCTTAGATATTTATGAGGTCTAATTGGTCAAGTGTCAAGTTTAAGACCATGATATCTGCTAGTTCTCAGCCTCAGTGATTAATCTAATCACTATCAGAGGAGAGTTGAAGGCCCCCAGTATTATTATGTGGTTGTCTAAATCTCTTCATAGATATCTAAAAACTTGCTTTATGAATCCACATGCTCCAATGTTGGGTATATACATATTTAAAATAGTTAAGTCTTCTTGCTATATTCAGCCATTATCATCATGTAACACCCTTTTTTGTCCGTTTTGATCATTGTTAGTTTAAAGTCTCTTTGAACTGATACAAGCATAACTACTTCTGCTGTTTTTAGTTTTCCATTTGCCTGAATAGATCTTTCTCCAGCTCTTTGTTTTGAGCTTATGGATGTCATTACTCTTAAGATGGCTCTATTGAAGTCAGTTGGGTCTTAATTCTTAATCTCACTTGCCACTCTATGCCTTTTAAGTGGGGCACTTAGCCTATTTACATTCAGGGTCAATATTTCATTGTACTATTAGCTGATTGTTATGTAGATTTGGTTGTATAGCTGCTTTATAATGTCTATGGGGTATGTGCTTAAGTGTGTTTTTGTGGTGGCAGGTATCATTCTTGAATTTCCATGTTTAGTGCTCCCTATAGGCACTTTTGTAAGACGGACCTTACGTATCTGGTAAGAAATTCACTAAGCCTTTGTCTGAAAAGGATTTCATTTCTCCTTCGCTTCTGAAGTTTAGTTCAGCAGGGTATGAAATTCTTAGTTGGAATTTCTTTTATTAAAGGATAATAAAGCTTGGCCCCCAATCTCTTCTGGCTTGTATGGTTTCTGCTGAAAGGTCTACTGTTAAGTCCAATAACATTCCCTTTTCAAGTGACCTACTCCTTCTCTCTAGCTGCCTTTAATATTTTTTTCTTTCATGTTGACCTTGAAGAATATAATCACTGTGTGTCATGGGGATGTTCATCTTGCATTAGTATCTCACAGGAGTTCTCTGAATTTCCTGAATTTGCATGTTGACCTCCCTAGTGAGATTGGGAAAATTTTCGTGGACTATATGCTCAAATATGTTTTCTAAGTTGCTTGCTCTCTCTCTCCTCTTTCTGGCGTGTCAACAATTCGTGGGTTTGGTCTCTTTACAAAATCCCTTTTTTTTTTTTCAGAGGTTTTGTTCAGTTCTAAAAAATCTTTTTTCTTTATTTTTGTCTCCCCATGTTGCTTTAAAGTGGTGATTTTTAAGTTCTGAGATCTTATCTCAGCTTGGTCTATTCTGTTGTTAATGATTCCAATTGTATTCTGAAATTCCTGTAGTGAATTTTTCACTTCCAGAAGTTCAGTTGGGTTCTTTCTTAAAATTGTTACGCTGTCTTTCAACTCTTGGATCATTTTAATGGTTTTCTTTGGATTGTGTTTCAACCTTCTCTTGTATCTCAATGAGCTTCCTTGCCATCCTGATTCTGAATTCTATGTCTAACATCTCAACCATTTCAATCTGATTAGGATGCATTGTTAGGGAGCTACTGTGATCATTTGGAGATAAGAAGACCTTCTGGATTTTAGAGGTACCAGAGTTTTTGTGCTGTTTCTTTCTCATGGTTGAAGGCTGAGGTTCCTTTTTCCTTTGAAGTTGTTGTCCTCTGGATAGGGCTTTTTATTTTTAGTGATCTTTATTGCCTTTGAGGTTTTAACAGTGGTGCCAGTTGGATATAGTTGAGTATCTCCATTTCTGGATGCTTTTAAGGGCAAGGCTGAGCTCTGCACTCATGGGCTGTGTATTCTAATCCTGGGGGACTGGGACTGGATCTGTGACTTTGTCCTCTGGTCCCTTGAGGTCAAGCCCTGGCTGGATGGAGGGGCTAAGGTGCTGTCAGACAGCTGAGAACAGCACTCCACAGGGGATGGTGGGGAGCACCAGAGGCAGAAGGTACCCCTTCCTTAGGAACTGTTCAGGGCCTAGAACATGTCCTAGTCCTAGTGCTCAACAACCCCATGAAGGGTTCTCAGCTTCCTCCTCATTCAGTTTGGCATCTTGGTCAACTCTCTAACATCTCTCAGTGTATTCTCTCAGATGGTCTTTTCAGAGTATTCCAGTTTACTCAATATTTTGGTCTGTCTGGGTTAGAGAAGTTCTTCCTAACTATCTCTAGTCAGCCATCTTAGCATCCTCCCCCATGATCACATTTAATGGAAAAGAACACTATTTTCATATGAGGCTTTGGATGAACCAATTATTAAGGAGAAATAATTTCAAATTTAATTTTTTTCTTGTACAGGTACTTTATATACAAATCATGAGGCCTCTTTCAATTTCTTATATTATTTCCATAAGTTTCAGGAAATGTCAGAAGAAACATTAAAATGCCACTATATAAATATATATGTAAAATTGATTTCAGACTAACAAAAAACTGATTTATATGAAGAGTTATATGTTTTTAGAAAAATTTTTCTGTAAAAATCATGAGCTATAGATGTACTAAAACTTAAGTTTTGAAAAATTCATCACTAATTTATCCCAATCTTGTCAGATTCTATAAAACACACTTAACAGTTCCAGTATTAGTTGTCATAAAAGTTGTATTTAAATTTTGACCCGGGGTGAATTAGGTGAGGAGGTCTTATCTCAGCCCCTCATCACAGAACACTGCTGCCAACTGAGCAAAATACAAAAGACGTATCCAGTAGGTGGCACTTGGAAGTGTTAGCCATCTATGTGCTGGCTAACACTCTCAAGTGCTACCTATTGAATCACAGCCCAAAATACACCATCAAAATATAATGCCAGAACCTGTGAAAACTAAGGCAAAGGCTACCTGCCTCCAGCACCCTATTCCAGCTAATGCACATGCACCCTGCTATGATACTGTGGCTACTGGCACACATGAGCGAGCATGGATTCCACTCCCACTGCCATGAGAAGTACTTTGGCCAGCGCCTCCCATCAGAGTATTGTGGTCAGCAGCCGAGGAATGTCTCAGCCCCTCCAGCACAGCAGGTTCCAAATATTGAGGAGCCAGAGAACAAAGCCAGGGGCTGGGTACCAGAGCCCCAGAGTTAGAATATGTAGCCCGGGAGTGCTGAGTCGAGCACCTGGCACCCTAAAATCTTCCAGGAATCAAAGCCAGTCTATAGAACCCACCTTATACCATAATCAAAACCCCAAGGGCATAAAAGAAAAAAGGAAATCAACTTCAAAGACTGATGGAACATCACCCCACACAGATAAGAAAGAACCAGCACAAGAATGCTAGCAACTCAAAAAGCCAGAGTATCCTCTTGTCTCCAAATGACTGCACTAGTTCCCCAGCAATTTTTCTTAACCAGGCTGAAATGGCTAAAATCTCAGACATATGACTCAGAATATGGATAGTAATGAAGATCATTAAGATTCAGGAGAAAATGAAAACCTAATCCAAGGAATCTGAGGAAACAGTACCTACTACAAGGCAACAGTAACCAAAACAGCAGGGTACTGGTACAAAAACAGACACATAGACCAATGGAACAGAATGCAGAGCCCTGAAATAAAGTGGCACACCTGCAACCATCTGATAATCACCAAAGTCAACAAAAACAAGCAATAAGGAAAAGACCTGCTATTCAATAAATGGTGCTGGGATAACTGGCTAGTCATATCCAGAAGATTGAAACTGGACCCTTTTCTTACACCATATACACAAATTTAGTTGAGACGGATTAAAGACTTAAATGTAAAACCTGAAACTATGAAAATCCTTGAAAGAAAACCTAGGAAATACCATTCTGGACATAGGCCCTGGCAAATATTTCATGACAAAGATGCCAAAAGCAACTGCAACAATAACAAAAATTGACAAATTGGACTTAATTAAACTAAAGAGTTTCTGCACAGCAAAAGAAGCTACCAATAGAGTAAACAGACAACCCACAGAATAGGAGAAAATATTTGCCATCTATGCATCTGAAAAAGGTCTTATATCCAGAATCATAAGGAACTTAAATTTACAAGCAACACCATTAAAAAGTGGGCAAAGTACATGAACACTTTTCAAAAGACATACACGTGACCAGCAGGCATATGAAAAAACACTCAACATCACTAATCATTAGAGAAATGCAAATCAAAACCACAATGGGATAACAGCTCATATCAATCAGAATGGCTTTTTTTAAAGTCAAAAAATAACAACGTTGGCAAGGTTGCAGAAAAAGGAAACATTTATACACTGCTAGTGGGAGTGTAAGTTAGTTCAGCCATTGTGGAAAGCAGTTTTGTGATTTCTCAAAGAACTTAAAATTACCATTCAACCCAGCAATCCCAGTATTGGGTATATACCCCAAAGAATATAAATCCTTCTACCAGAAAGAAACATTTACTTGCATGTTCATCACAGCACTATTCAAAATAGCAAAGACATGAAATCCGTGTAGATGTCCATCAATGGTAGACTGGATACAGAAAATGTGGTACATATACACCATGGAATACTATACAGCCGTAAAAAAGAACTAGATCATGTCTTTTGCAGCAACATGGATGCAGCTGGAGGCCATTATCCTAAGCAAACTAACGCAGGTACAGAAAACCAAATATCATATGTTCTCACTTGTAAATGGGAGCTAAATATTGAGTACACATGGACACAAAGAAAGGAACAACAGACACTGGGGCCTACTTGAGGGTGCAGGGTGGGAGGAAGGGGAGGATCAAAAAAACTACCTATCAGGTAGTATGCTTATCATCTAGGTGAGGAAATAATCTGTACACCAAACCCCCACGACATGCACTTTACTTATATAAGAAACTTGCTGCCCAGTGCAGTGGCTCATACCTGTAATCCCAGCACTTTGGAAGGCCAAGGCGGATGGATCACAAGGTCAGGAGATCAAGACCAACCTGGCCAACATGGTGAAACCCTGTCTCTACTAAAAACACAAAAATTAGCCGGGCATGGTGGTGTGCACCTGTAGTCCCAGCTACTCAGGAGGCTGAGGCAGGAGAATAGCTTAAATCTGGGAGGCAGAGGTTGCAGTGAGCCGAGATCATGCCATTGCACTCCAGCCTGGGTGACAGAGCGAGACTCCATCTCAAAAAAAAAAAAAAAAGGAAAGAAACTTGCACGTGTATCCCTGAAACTAAAAGTTAAACAGTAAAATAAAATAATGGAATTGGAACACACACAACAACAACAAAATAAAATACATTTTGAAAAAGTAACCAAGCTTTCTGTAATCAATGTATTAGACTTGAAATCATCATACTCATCAGTACAAACTCAGCTTAATAGAGACACAGATTGTTGCCATGGTCAAATCTGGAACAATTTGAACAATAAAATTAGTAAACTAGTATTGGATTTTAATCTAAAGTATAAAATAAGTATCCAAGAGTCCACAGTGGTATAAGTTATGATTAAATAAATAAATGAGAGAGAAGAGACAAATATCCCATGCAGAAAAATTCCAAATAATTTATGTAGATATTCCACCCTCAATGAGGTGGGTCATAACTCCCCACTCCTTACGTGTCATCTCTAAACGGTGATTTCCTTCCAAACAGTACAAATGGAAAGTGGGGAAATGTAACTTTATGGTGGAGAATCCTGAAAAACACTACCTAAGCTAGATGATCAAAGTAATATCAACAGAGATAAGTTATACTGACAGTATAAACCACCGACACAATATGATTAAAATGGCACTTTACCTCTGTGATCTTCTCCCAAAAACCCATAACTCCAAATCTAATTATGGGACTAACATCAGAGAAATCCTAATTGAGGAGCGTTCTATAAAATACTTGACAAGTACTTCTCAAAACCGTTAAGATCATCAAAAGCAAAGAAAATCTGAGAAACTATTACAGCTAAAAGGATCCTAAGGAGACATGATGGCTAAATGTAATGTAGTATCCTAAATGGGATCCTGGCACAGAAAGGGGCCATTGGATAAAAACTAAGGAAATAGGAATTAAGTATGGGCTTTCATAATAATAATGTACCAATATCACTTCATTAATTGTAACAAATGTACCACACTTTAGATAGCAGCAACAGGGGAAACTGTGAAATATATAGAAACTTTCCCTACCATCTTAACTTTTTTGTAAATCTAAAACTGTTTTAAAATGAATAGTTCATCTTTATAAAAAGTAAAAAACAAACTGATCTTACCAAGAGCAACTGGCATTAATTTCAATTATATCAACTGAAGTTTAAAAAGTATAAATTTTGATAAACTAACAAATGAGTTTCCAGAAAAGCAGGAAAAAAATTTATGAGAAATCAAGATTATACATTATAAAGTATTATTTCTTTTATGACCTAAAATTAGAACACCAAAAATTGTATTTTTGCAATTTATTAGTTTATATTGTTACCCACATACCATTTTCATCCCTATTATGTTTTATAAGTGATAAAATATTTTTAAAATTAAAAGCTTAAGGAGCATTGCATTTTCATTTTTCACTACTACCTGAAAATTATTATTTAGCCCCCAGTCAGTTGCAGAGATGTACGCCTATAGTCCCAGCTTCTTGGGAGGCTGAGATGATACGATTCTTGAGCCCAGGAGTTGAAGTCTAGCCTGGGCAACATAAAAAGAACCTGTCCCTTTAATATAATAATAAATAGATAAATAAGATCATCAATGTTATACTTACCTCACCACCACATAGGAAACTGCTTAATAAATGCTACGTATTATTAGTGAGCTACAGTTAGTACCCAGTTACTGATTTTCAAGAAGAATTATTCTTCATAGAATGTATTTAACACCTCAGTTCAATTTTTAACTACTTCATACAAAATCACTTTATACCTAACTGGTGTTACATAGCTGATGGAAGAGATCTGCATACATATTTGCATGTGAAATTAAATATCTGAGAAAAATGAGTGAAGAAGTAGGATTTAAGAGTAGTTTCTGATTTAAATTTGCTGATTTCCTATTATTGCACTGGACACTTTTTAATACATTTCCTTAATTTTTACAAATGCTGTGAAGTACGCACTTTATTCCCATTAAACTGGAGAGCAAACTGAGATCAGGGAGCTTGAATAAACTTCTCAGGTCACAAGATCACAACATGAGTAACAGGATTGAGATTGAAACCCAGTTTTTATTACTTCCAAGTAGTTTTCATTACCTCACAGTGCCTCTTATTTATCATAGTGCAGGCAGGTACTATTTACTAGCTTTGTCAAAATTTCCTTATTTTGGTGAATACTGTAAAATGGTTGGATATCGCTAAAGAACTTATTTTAAACAGGTCAGAATTAAGAATGACTCATTCTCATGCATCTTTTACAAGCTCAATTTCCAGAAATAGTTCTTCTTTACAACTACAATCCGTTATCATGATCTCACTCTTTCAGCTCTGTTGGGTTACTGGCTAAACCTAGTTTTGGAATTACTTGGATTCTAGATCGTAGTTTTCTCTAGAATCCTCCTGATGATACTTCAGAAGACTGTCTGGCATCTACCACATTAGGGTATACCATAGAAAAGGGCTTTCAAACTTTGTTGGAGCAAAGTTTGTTGACGCTTTCATGTTGGGGTCATGTTTTCATGGTACTACACCTGCTTGGCCAGCCAGCTCCATTGAGGTGCCTGTTCCCAGTCCCTCCGGGGGTTCTCAAACAAAATCTGACAGCATATTCCCTCACTCTTTACTCTGCATTTCTTGCTTCCCACGTGGAGTTTTTCCATCACCTCTGAGACACTGTGGAGGTGCACTGATTTGCCCAGTTGTGTTTGTGAGGTTGCAAATTATACATGGACAGTGGCAAGTGTCACTGACTTGCTTCCACTCACTAGCTTACTTCATGCAGTGTGGCTGCCACTGTGGATGTTGTCACTGCTGTTTTGTGATCTAGCCTCCTCATAGCTGCTAGAGGGCCAGGTGGTACAACCTAAAACTGTGTCACAGTCGATGTGTCATGGGAGGAATTTTTTCCAATGGCAGATACAAGAAGGTGAATTCTTCTCCCTTCATCTCCCTAGTCAAATCATTCAGAAACACAGGGGCTCATATAGACTCTCCAAAGATATCCCACTAGCGTGATATAAAACTCTAGCCCAATTGGTAACGTACCCCTTACATTTGCTTTCCATCCTCATCCCTTCTTTCTCTATTGATCCCTTTCCCTCAGTCCTTCTTCCCTAGAATTGCATATCCCTAGAATTGCCTTGGGCTCTATTTTCTAAAAAAATCCACACTAAAAACAGTTTGCCATCCTATGATCACTACCGTTATTCAATAGCTAATAAAACCATTTAGGGGTTTATTTATAGTTATTTGATTGAGAGACGAAAGAGGAACAGAAGAGAGAACCTTATTTACTAGGCTCCAAGAAGGTAGAGGAGGTTGCCCCACTTGGAGAACTGTGCCAAATTTCCTGACTCCAACTGCTATACTTTGTAGGTAACAGATGGCATAGTGGGTGGAAGGGAGTTACACATGCAACTATTCAAATCTCTAGCACTGAAAATATCTTGATTGCAAGAGGTGACGCTTAGGAAATTTTAGAGACAGACATGTCAGAAATAATTCTGATGTAGCAATAGCAGAATATATAAACAGGTTATCCTATAGGTAATTGTTTGCTTGCACACTATTGAGATTTATATTGATGCATAGTATGCATTCTTCACCAAATATCCAGAGCAAACGTGCTAATGTATTGTGTTTAAAGAATTGCAGCCAGATTTGGGGAAAGAAAAGAACACAACAGGACCACTATTTCTACTCTCTCAAGGGAAGAGAATGAAGTGAAAACAACTCTATCTAATTTGGGGGCCATGAACATTTGCCCTATAATCAGTGGCAATCTAACCGATTTGGTTCTGCAGATGTCGGAATAAAGGGCAAGGAACCCAATAAACATGATAATGTAACATTGACGGTAAAAATAGAGATGTCCAGACAGAATACTGTACAGTGAATACTTTAGATCACACTAATGTCTTATCAAATGTTAAATATATCTTTTGTTGACCTAATTAACATACGAAACAGATTTTGTTTCGATTACACATTAAGTAATCTCATGACGTGTTCTGTTGTGGAGGTTGAGGTTGTATGAGTTCAACATGTGTTGGTAGTGGATGAGTGGGCATCCAAGTGGCAACACGCACTACCTAATTTAAAATAATACGTTAGAGGTTTAACTTGATTGGGGTTACGGGAAGCTTTGACTAATGTCTTATCATTTGAGCAATGAAATGAATATTTACGTCTTGTACTTGTATCTCAAAAGCAATGTTCTTTAACATGTTTAAGTTGCAGTCCTTTAGAAAAAAGACTTTCATTTCCCTCTTAGGTATCTCATAGTAATAGGGCCAATTTCTATGGCAACTCATTTATTAATAAGAAGTTATTATTTCAGGCAAAGACTCTGATGACTATAAAGAAGGAGAAAAGAGTCTTCTGATGCTACTTTAATTTGAATTTTTACTGAGAAGATGAAAAGGGCTGCATATAACATAATTAGTTTGCCTTGTAGTACGCATTTGAAACTACTATTTTGTGAATCTATTTATTTAGCAAATATTTACTGAAGGTGCACCATGTGTAGGCAGTTTTCTAGATGCTGGAGTGACGATGGTGATATAACAAAGTCCTTGCCTTCATGGTCATTTATATTCAAAGAGAAGAGATAGGTAGTAAACAAGTAGATACATAATACAATGCCAGGTTGCGTTTGGTGCTGTGAAGGAAACTGAAACAGAATAAGGGACTGGAGAGTGAAAAAGACCTGGAGACTATATTAGATAGTAAAGCCAGAGAAAACCTCTCTGAAGATATAAGATTCAAGTAGAGACCTGAAGAAGATAAAAATTGATAAAAATCAAAATATCGCAGGGTGTGGTGGCGCACATCTGTAATCCCAGCACTTTGGGAGGCTGAGGCAGGCAGATCCCTTGAGCCCAGGAGTTTGAGACCAGCCTGCTCAACACAGGGAGGCCTCATGTCTACAAAAGAAACAAAAATTAGCCAGGCATGGTGGTGCACACCTGTGGTCCCAACTACTTGGGAGACTGAGGTGAGAGGATCAATTGAGCCCGGGAAGCAGAACTTGCAGTGAGCTGAGATTGTGGCACTGAACTCCAGCCTGGGAGACAATGTGAGACTCTATCTCAAAGAAGAAAAAATCAAAATATCTATTCATTCACTGGCTCTTTTAAATGAATTTTTATTTTAAGAATTGCAACATCTATTCATATTTGGAAGTGGTATGTAATATACATTCAGTTTAAGGCATGGGTTGGTGTACTAATGGATTTGAGGATTTCTTGTGATAACTCCGCAATCCACTACTGCCCCTAGGGAACTACTCCTTTAGATCCATCCCTTGTGCCCAACCTATCCCTATTCTCTTTAATGGGCATTTATTTCCTAGTGCTCCCACTTGTGCCATGCTCAGCCCTTTGACCATTAATCCCCTCATCTAAAATGCCAGCCTTTTCTCAACTGTCTACCAATTCAAATTATCTCTTCCCATAAAATTATCTCTTCTGTAATAAGAGATCACTACTTTTTAAAAAATTTACTATTTGCTAGGCACTATGCAAAATGCTTTATATTTATTGTATTCATGTACAAATGTAGGTAGTAACTACTATGATTCCTACTTTGCAGACAAGGAAATGGAAACTTGGGGAGTTTAAGAAACTTGTTTAAGTTCATATAGCTTGGCAATGTCAGGGAATGCCTACACTTTTTCTTTACTCTTTGATGGAAAATTGATTTAAAAAAAATTATTTTATCAAAGTGTATTATCTGTACCTACGAATCAACCTCTCTTCATCTCTCCCCTTCCCTTTACCCTTCCCAGACCCTGGTAAACACTAATTTACTCTATCTTCATGAGATCTACTTTTTCAGTTCCCACACATGAGTGAGAGAACAAGTGATACTTGTCTTTCTATGTTTGTGATGCTCACATTTTAAATTATTATTCTAGTGTGCCTTCCTAGACCATTCTAGGACAATTATTCTATCTTGGTATGATCTCACCCTAGAATGTTTATCATCAGAATGCTGATAAAGAGAAAACCACATTAGGAAATTTCACTAAAAATTACACAAATAAGCTATACAAATGCTGGTTCATTTTAATAATTTTTATTAGCCAAAATCAAAGGAACAGCCTCAAAAGTGAGGAGATCCCTGTTTTCAGTGGTGCTCAAGCAAAGAAAGAGTGATTCTCTCAACTGGGTGAGAAGTTGAATTTAGTGACTTCAAATGTAGAAATCTATGATTCAGATATCTATGCTTTTGCAGCAAGGTTCCATAAAAAGAGGTGGGTGAGTTATAAGCAGCCTGGAGGTGTTCATAAACATAATATACTTGCAAAAAAAATTAAGTAGAATTTTTATGACCTGGTAGTATTTTTGAATTGTTTACCAGACTATATTACATACAAGCACTAATGTCTCTTTGTAATTAATCCCCATGTCAGTACTTCAGTTAGAATTTTCCTCTGTGGTATAAAACCCTTAGGAGCCCTTCAGGGAAGATGTACCAGGAAAGTATTTTATTAGTCCAGAGCTAATATTTAGTCAAAGAAAATATGACAGAACCAAGAAGAAAAAGCTACTTTTAGAGGTATGGGGTTTTTCTATTCCTTCAAATTTACTTTTATACAAGAGATAATCTGAAAAACTTATTTTTGGAATCCAGAAAAAGTATTTAAACAATAAAATTTTTGAAAAGTGCTTTTCATTAGCATTTACTAAAAAGGATTTCACTCATTCATGTATTTTATTGTTCCTTAACAAACCTTAACCTGGAAAATATTATTAAAAGACAATATTTTTTCTGGACAAAACCTTAAAGTTTGTATAAATCTTTAAAAATTTTAAAAATATAAACCTGAGCTCTTCCAGTGCAGTTCTCATGAGGAAGTGGATGTAAGCAGTGCATAGCACAAATGAACAAGCATGCAAGTATAAAGATCCCCCACTTGTACTATCAGTGTGCCACTTGATTCAGTATATGAAGCTTCTACTGTGTTGAGTAGGCTGCTTGTCTCATAATTTTATAAAAATGGCATAGAAAAAAGAGACATAGACACATTATTTTAAACAGACTCTGATTAGTGTTTGATATGGTTTGGGTGTCCTGATTCAAATCTTCTCTGGAATTTCCATGTGTTGTGGGAGGGACCCAGTAGGAGGTAACTGAATCATGGTACTATCAGTGTGCCACTTGATTCAGCATATTAAGCTTCTGCTGTTTTCAGTAGGCTGTTTGTCTACTGAACTATAAAACTACTGTTTTATAAAAACGGCACAGAGAAAAGAGACATAGACACATTATTTTAAACAGACTCTGATTACGGTTTGATATGGTTTGACTGTGTCCCCACCCAAATCTCATTCGGAATTTCCATGTGTTGCGGTAGGGACAGGGTAGGAGGTAACTGAATCATGGGGGCAGGTCTTTCCCATGCTGTTCTCATGATAGCAAATAAGTCTCATGAGATCTGATGGTTTTAAAAAGGGAGTTTCCCTGCATAAGCTCTCTTTGCCTGCTGCCATCCATGTAAGACGTGACTTGCTCCTCTTTGCCTTCTGCCATGATTGTGAGGCTTCCCCAGCCATGTGGAACTTTAAGTCCAATTAAGCCTCTTTTTTCTGTAAACTGCCCAGTGTAGGATATGTCTTTATCAGCAGCATGAAAATAGACTAATACAGTAAATTGGTACCAGTAGAGTGGGGCGTTGCTGAAAAGATACCCGAAAATGTGGAAGCGACTTTGGAACTGGGTAACAGGCAGAGGTTGAAACAGTTTGGAGGGCTCAGAAGAAGACAGGAAAATGTGGAAAAATTTGGAACTCCCTAGAGACTTGTTCAGTGGCTTTGACCAAAATGCTGATGATATGGACAAAGTAATCCAGGCTGAAGTGGTCTCAGATGGAGGTGAGGAACTTGTTGGGAACTGGACCAACGGTGACCCTTGTTATGTTTTGGCAAAGAGACTAGCAGCATCTTGCCCCTGCCCTAGAGATTTGTGAAACTTTGGGAGGCTGAGGTGGGTGGATCACCTGAGGTCAGGAGTTTGAGAACAGCCTGGCCAACATGGTGAAACCCCATGTCTACTAAAAATAAAAAATATTAGCCAGGCATTGTGGTGGGCACCTGTAATCCCAGCTGCTAGGGAGGCTGAGGAAGGAGAATCACTTGAACCCAGGAGGCAGAGGTTGCTGTGAGCCGAGATTGCACCATTGCACTCCAGTACGGGCAACAAGAGTGAAACTCCATCTCAAAAAAAAAAAGAAAAAGAAAAGAAACTGAACTGGAGAGAGATGATGATTTAGGGTATCTGGTGGAAGAAATTTCTAAGCAGCAAAGCATTCAAGAGGTGACCTGGGTGCTGTTAAGGAAATTCAGTTTTATAAGGGAGGCAGAGCATAAAAGGTCAGAAAATTTTCAGGCTGACAATATGACAGAAAAGAAAATCCCATCTTCTGAGGAGAAATTCAAGCCAGCTGAAAAAATTTGCATAAGTAATGAGGAGCTGAATGTTAATCTTCAAGACAATGGGGAAAATGTCTCTTAGGGCATGTCAGAGGTCTTCTCGGCAGCCCCTCCCATCACAGGCCCAGAGGCCTAGGAGAAAAAAGTGGTTTTGTGGGCCAGGCCCAAGGTCCCCATGCTGTGTGCAACCTAGGGACGTGGTGCCCTGCATCCCAGCCACTCTAGCCATGACTAAAAGGGGCCAATGTAGAGCTCAGCTGTGGCTTTAGAGGGTGTAAGCCTCAAGCCTTGGCAGCTTCCATGTAGTGTTGAGCCTGCAAGTGCACAGAAGTCAAGGATTGGGGTTTAGGAACCTTGGCCTAGATCTCAGAGGATGTATGGAAATGCCTGGATGTCCAGGCAGAAGTTTGCTGCAGGGGCAGGGCTGTCATGGAGAACCTTTGCTAGGGCAGTGCAGAAGGGAAATGAGGGGTCTGAACTCCCACACAGACTCCCTACTGGGGGACCACCTAGTGGAGCTGTGAGAAGAGTGCCACCATCCTCCCGACCCCAGAATGTTAGATCCACTGACAGCTTGCACCGTGTGCCTGGAAAAGTTGCAGACACTCAACACCAGCCCATGAAAGCAGCTGGGAGGGAGGCTGTACCCCACAAAGCCACAGAGATGGAGCTGCTCAAGACCATGGGAACCCACCTCTTACATCAGCATGACCTGGATGAGAGACATGGAGTCAAAGGAGATCATTTTTGAGCTTTAAGATTTGACTGCCCCATTGGATTTTGGACTTGCATGGGGCCTATAGCCGCTTTGTTTTGGCCAATTTCTCCCATTTGGAATGGCTGTATTTACCCAATGCCTGTACCCCTTTTGTTTCTAGGAAGTAACTAACCTGCTTTTGATTTTCCAGGCTCATAGGTGGAAGGGACTTGCTTTGTCTCAGATGAGACTTTGGACTATGGATGTTTGAGTTACTGCTGAAATGAGTTAAGACTTTGGGGGACTGTTGGGAAGGCATGATTGGCTTCAAAATGTGAAGACATGAGATTTGTGAGGGGCCAGCATGGAATGATATGGTTTGACTGTGTCCCTGCCCAAATCTCATCTTGAATTTCCAAGTGTTGTGGGAGGGACCCAGTAAGAAGTAATTGAATCATGGGGGTAGGTCTTTCCCATGCTGTTCTCATGATAGCAAATAAGTCTCACAAGAGCTGATGGTTTTAAAAAGGGAAGTTTCTCTGCACAAGCTCTCTTTGCCGGCTGCCATCCATGTAAGATGTGACTTGCTCCTCCTTGCTGTCCACCATGATTGTGAGACTTCCCCAGCCACGTGGAACTTTAAGTCCAATTAAACCTCTTTGTTTTGTAAATTGCCCAGAATCAGGTATGTCTTTATCAACAGTGTGAAAACGACTAATACAGTGTTCTAACAAAAATACAAATGACATGTCATCAGAGAACGGGAGAGGAGAGAATAATTTTTGCCAAGTCTTTTTTATATGAAATTTGAGCTGGGCTCTGAAGGAAATTAGAGGTTTAATTGGCATGTTGTGTTGCTAAAGGGAGGAACCCATAGGCAGGACTGGGAATTTAGATACCATTTAGATTACGAAGGGCTTGAAAATAAAATCTTAAAAGTTATCCTTCTTAGCTGGGCATGTTGGCACACGCCTGTACTCCCAGCTACTTGGGAGGCTGAGGCAGGAGAATTGCTTGAACCCAGGAGGCAGAGGTTGCAGTGAGCCAAGTTCACACCATTGCACTCCAGCCTGTGCAACAGAGCGAGACTGTCTCAACAAAGAAAAAAAAAGGATAAAAAGTTAATGCTTCATGTATTAGTAAATCACCAAAGACTTGCAAGACTAGTTAGGAAACCATCAAGACTTAGGACTGATGGGGAAAGATGACAGAAAAGGAGAAATTAAAGGGGATAATAAATTTTCAAGAACAGTAATGCCATTAAATAAATGGGTGAACATATAAAGAGGAGCACATATGTAAGTCAAATGATAAAATGGGGTGGACATATTAAGTTTTGGGGGCCTTGCATTATTTGGAGTGGTCAAGTAGGCAGCTGGAGGTATAAAACAGAGTGTAGTGTTCTAAACCTGGCAGTTATTATAATTACCCTGCATTGCATTTGCTGTGTACTGGTACTTTCCACTTGGTTATGTGGTTTTTAGAGCAGAATCTATTACTTAAATACATCTTTATATATCATGGAACTTGTTACTGTCCTTTGCAAGAATGAGTTTTTTTTTTTAATGGAATCACGGTTTATATTTTTTATTTGCCAGAAATAAGGATGGGGGGGTAGGTTTTCACTTTGTCTATTCTTCTGTCTCCTGCTGGGATTGTACTTTGCTCATTGATGAGACTTCTCAAGGTAACAATGTTACGTTTGACATTTAGGGGAAATATGAGAAGCCTGATACTTGGGTTGTAGTGCCCTCTGCTGGGAAAAGTGATAGAACATAGGGGTGTTCTCGCAGAAAAGAAAAAAAACAGAAGTTCAGATGTCAGAGACAGTAATTAAAGTCTTTTTATCCTTTAAGCAAGTATATATGTGCATATATATTTTACATAGAAAAATAACTCAAAATAGTGGATGTATTTAAACACCAAGTTATTCTGGTAATTTAAAATGCAATTCCGTTTATAAAAACTAGCTTAACAAATTTCATTAACACATTTATGGAAAGCAAAAATAAATGATAAATCTATCATATACAATTATGTCCCATTTGAGCTTAAAGAAACATAATTATAGGATTTCAGTTATTTATGACTATGCAACCATATGACTTTCCAAGACTGTTCGATGCAAAATTTTCAATTCATTTATATCAACCTAAATGTCCCAATTTAGGCTGGGAAAATATATTCACCATATTCATAAATATCTCATCAATATTTAATGACTAGTGATTTATTGAAAATATCTCATTTAAATTGGAATTTCTTTAAACAAAGGTTAATGAATTTTTTTTCCTTTTGGTTATAAAGTAACCATGCTCATTATGGAAAATATAAGACAGACTCCAGAAATCATTCATAATATCACTAGAATAAACTCTGTTTAAAAAAAAAACACTCTGGTGTCCTATATTTTTTCTAGTCTTTTTTTCTACTCGTGTTTTATATAGCAGAGACAAACTACAGAGCAGTTTTACGTAACTTCTTTCTTTGCATGATGACTTATAAATCTGTGCAATTTTTAAAAATTCTCATCCCAACATTGTACTTGTTTCCTTTTCCCTTTTCTACCCAATTAAAGATAAAACTTCTCCAATACTAGCACAGAGCTTTTGATCATTATACCAGAAAGCATCTCTTGCTTGTCAGAACCTTCCGGGCTCTATTTCTACTCCTCTTTGATCTGGAACTGCACTGTTGCCTACTAGTCATCATTCTAGTTTATTCCCAGAGCCCTCTACTGTTTACTCTGTGAAAACTATTTGTTCTTTGCTACAGTAGAAATTAGTGCCAGCGGTCTTTTTCAACAAATTAGGCCAGAGAAACTTCTGTGTCTCCAAATATACATGTTCTGTCTCACGTTTCTCAGCCTCCTTAAAGTTAAAAGGGGCCATTTAACAAGTTTTGGCAAATGATCTAGGAGCATTAGTGGATATATTTTCATTCTGTTAGTGGGTCTATTAGCAGCATTCTCTTGCTCTGTGATTAGGATTGTGAAGGCAAATGTTCACACGGCATAGCCACAAGATGAAAGCAGCCTGGATTGCTAATCCAGCAGCCTGGGAGAGTCATCCTACTGTCAATACCTATGAGTGAGAAGTAAATTTTGGTGTGCTAAGCTATGGAGATTTAAGTGTATGGAACCACAGTAAAATCTAGCCTATCCTGACTAATACATGATAATATATTCAGTCACAGTGTTTGACAATGTTGTTTTCTCCCCTTTGGGTGCCCTTCCCAAGCACCTCCATCCCTTCACCAAGAAGTTTTTCTTGAGCTTCCTCTTATTCATCCCACAGGACACATCTCAGGGGCGTTTACTTGATAAACTTTTGATTGCCCCCACCCCTCATTCTGCGTTAGCTGTCTGTCCCATATGCTTCTGTAGCACCATAAGTATATAAATGAACAGTTCTTGGATATTTATGGATTGATGAAATTATTTTGTAGGTATTAGTTATATAAACTTTTCTTTAGAATAATTATTAGAATAATTAGAATAGATCAGCAGTTTTCAGAGTGTTTTCTGCAGACCCCTAAGGGTCTCTGAGGCTTTTTCAGGAAGTCTGTGAAATCAAACTAACAGTGAAAATAGATTAGTGGCAAAAAAGGCTGGGACTTTTAGCAAATCAAGGTAAAGGCAACAAACTGTACCAGGAGTCATTGCATCATTGTATTTTTCACTGCCATACATTTGCAGTAAAAAAAAATCCAACTTTATTTAAGAATGCCCTGGATGAAACATTAAAGATTATAAATTGCATTGCCTTTTGAAATTGAGTACATACATGTCTTTGTTATGAATGACAAAAGAGAGGTAGACATAAGCATGGTTGCTGCATAATTGAATTGAATGGCAATCTTGAGTAAAAGCACTGAAGTAATTTTATGATTTGCAAGGTGAATGCATCATTTTTACCGTGGAACAACATTTTATTTGCTAAGAGTGACTGAAAACCTATTAGAATCAGAATCAGTATTAATATATTTAGAATCTGCATGTGGCAGATATTTTCGGAAAATGACTATTTGTTGCTAATTATGAAATAGGAGATTTATTAAGAAAATTAGAATTTTGGTAAACTTATTTGTGCTACCGTGAACCTGACATCCCCATAATACTTAAAAGATGTTTATAATGTGATCAGTGATATTAATGAACATGACTTTGTGACACAGTACAATGAAAGGTGTCAACATTTGGAATATTTACTTAACTCAGTGTAGTTGTCTGTTCTCACACTGCTGTAAAGACATACCTGAGACCTGGTGATTTATAAAGAAAGGAGATTTAATTGACTCACAGTTCCACATGGTTGGGGAGGCCTCAGGAAACAACATTCATGGTGGAAGGCGAAGGGGAAGCCAGACACATCTTACATGGCGTCAGGAGAGAGACAGCGAAGGAAGCTACACATTTTTAAACCATCGGCTCTCATGAGAACTCACTCACTATCACAAGAACAGCATGGGGCAAACAACCTCCATGATCCAATCGTTTCCTATCAGGCCCCTCTTCTGACACATGGCAATTACCATTCAAGATGAGATTTGGGTGGGGACACAGAGCCAAACCATATCACTCAGTTAACCAACATTTTCAAAAAGACATACAAATTATGTCACAGAATCATGCATGAATAAAATATCCATTCAAAATGCAAGATATACTAATGGATTTCAATATAACAACACGTAAAAAGTTTGTTGATATGGTTCAATCAACAAGAACAAAGCAAAAAACGTTGCCTCCAGAGAAAGTACCAAAGCTCTTACTATTCCAGATTCCTAGGTGCAGAAGAGGGTTCCTCATAAAAGCTTGGCTGAACTCCCCTACATTCTCCCTTTCTATGCTACAGCACTGCTGTCCTTTGCTTCGAGGCTGTTACCCACCCCAGAAACTATTAAGAGTGATGGGATGGTCCTATCAACCTTTTCCATCAATAGAATAGAAACCAACATATAGATTTTTAGTTGTAGGAAAATGCTAAGAGGGTTCTATGACTACAAAAGTCAACTATTCTTTTGAAACAGGGAGGCTAACAATCTGAGCAGGCTCATTTATAACAGTAAGTACACAGACTCATGAAATAGCTCCTACCCATATAGGAGTGTTGGAGAAAGGAAAATAAAATGAAATAAAAACCCAGCAGAATATGGGTAAGAATGGAAGGACCCATCTTTAGCCTTCATACACACTCTCTTCAGAGGATGTGGAGGGCCCAAGTCCCTTTCTTTCCCAGAAGAGTAACCTTTCCTAAGAGGAACACATGCCACAAATTAAGATTTTACATTTTTGTTGGTTTTGTTTTTGTTTTTGACAGGACTCAACACTCTGAGAAAACGAGAGAGCCAAAAACTCTACATTATTAAAGCAATGTTTCCAAGGATGTTATAGAATAATAATAAGCAAAAAAACAAATTCAGCAGTTTATCGGATCCAAAGAGCCATGTAGAATGTCTTGTGGCTGAGAATGAATGAAGAAAGAAATGAATGAAGGAAGAAACATAAGCAGCTGAAAACTGAAAAGACCAAACTCCAAAAAGGGTTCAGTAGAAAGGGAACTTGATCTAGATGCTGGTTTTATAGAAAAATCAGAGTTACAGAACCTGTATCACCCCACAGACACTGTAAAAGGCCTAATTAATATTTAAGAATAAAGGAGAGATGAGGAGCAAATATAAAACAGTTTAGGTCAGCTATATAACAAAAAATCACCAAGCCAGTGATAATCCAGTTTTTCCCTCTGCAGTGCTCTAAAAGAAGCATCCTTCCCAGAACTTAAAAAAAATTAAGATTATTGACTGGACATTAAGTTTTTGGACTTGGAAAACACTGAGCTCTCTGACGTTTCATTTCTTCTGATAGAAACTAAATAAATACCTAGAATAATCTTTTAAAGTAATCATTGTTTTTCTTTTCTTAATCTCAGGATTTTAAAGTATAGAAATCGAATATGTGTAATAAACAATCTACATTGTCATACCCTTTTAAAACACTTTCATTGAAACCTCTTTTGTACTATGAATGAACTGCATGCATTTTGTTATGCACATTTAATTAATTTGTATAAAATATTTAAGATAAATATTTCTAATCAAAACTAGCTGTGTCAAATTTTGCACTACTCTTAATGATAACATCAAAACTATCAGGAAACATAGTTAAAAATTGTATTGTATTGGCCTGGCACAGTGGCTCCTGCCTGTAATCCTGGCACTTGGGGAAGCCAAAGCAGGAGGATGACTTGAGGCCAGGAGTTTGAGACCAGCCTGGGCAACATAGTCAGACCCTATCTCTACATTTCTTAATTTATTTTGTGAAGAAAACAACCAACGTGGTAGTAGTTCTTTTTTAACAACAACAAAAAAAATTATTTACAAGTTTATATAATTAAGTAGAGCATACTTTAAGTTTATGGTATGTTTAAAAATATTTTAAAATATCCATGGAATTATCAATTTGTTTTAAATACCATATGGTAGACATAATACTAATTGGCAGTATTTGATTTTAATAAATAATTCATAAAATTTTTAATACATAAAACAGCTGCATCTGCATTGCTACTTCTCATTGCAAAGTTTTGTCATTAACAAACTTTAATTCAGTAACATACAGAATACAGTTTAAGTTGTAGCTTAAAAATTTATCAGGTATCATCAAGCTATTTTCACTTTAAGGTATACAAATATTTATTTGTAAAAAAAAAAGATTTTTTAACAAAAAAAATGGAGTTTTCTATTCCACATTAATAAACTCTGGCTCTCAGAGACAGATGGGAGCAAAAAAGATTCCAACTCCCAGATAGAGTTCTGGCATGGATTCACATAGAACAATTACACTAGTATTCAAGCTGCATCTGAAGGCTTAAAAACATAAAATTACAAAATTAGAATCTTAGCAGTCACTAGTATCACTTTCCATAATCTCTACTCCTACCCCCACCCCAAGACTAGATCCTTTAATCTCCTCTGCCCCTTCTAGATGAATCGGCATCCAGGCTCCACCTGAATGACAGCCAAATTTGCCAGACCATGATTCAGAGGGCATTTTTACACAGGCCCAAGTGAGAAATATAAAATACCCTACAAATATAAATGCCTTTGTGAAAGTAATGCTGATGTCATTTCCCAGCGTGGACTTCTTACTAGTGTTAGGTATTACCCAAAACTATAAAGAGTTTTCACTCTTTTCAGAAAAAGCAAGCAAGCAAACACACAAACACATAACACCAACAAACAAAAACTCCCACAAAAATGTGAATTGTCAACATCTCTGGCTAAAATCACTTCTTTATCCTGGACTTCTATGACTAAGAGGCAGGATTGTGTAAAGTGGGTGTTGTTCTGCATTCTTGGGCAAGGTTGTTAACCTCTTGGTATCTGTTTATTCATCTATAAAGTTGAAATAATAATAGTATTCTTCATGGAATAGACAGAAGGATCAATTGGGATAATACAGACAAAGTCATTGGAATTGTGCCTGACACATAGTAACAACTCAGTAAATGTTAAGCATTGCTGTTTCATTTATGATGATGATAATGAATACAATATGTAATGTTAATTACCACCAAAGGTATTAAATATCAAGATCATTAATAACTGAAATTTAATATGCTAAGACTACTTTAAAAGGCCTTTGGTATTTCAATGCTTTAAGAAACTGAGTTTATTTATGATATAAAGGAACTAAAAATGCCATTTAAAAGTGATTTAATAAAATTTTAGGACAACTATTATTACATATATACTTATTTTAGATCTTTGGTAAATGCAAAATGGCTATCAGTAGATAGTGTGAAATCCACACTTTCTGGAAGAAGAAAATTCAGTAAGTAAAAGATTTTCTCATATATCTAATCTAGGTCATTGAAGCTCAAGTAAAATTTAAATACTGTATAAGGACTTGTCAAGACACTAAATCAAATTTTCAGTAAATACCAATAAAAATTTTAACTTTTTAAAAGTGAATATTACAGACTGTAGCCACTTAACGCCTGGAGACTGTGTGGTTCATAAAACAGGGCCCTAGGCTCGCTTCTGGGGACTGTGGGACTGGGACTATGGCCAGAAATTAATATTTGTGTCACACAAAAAACCCACCTGCAGAGATATCGTGCTTACCTCCTTCTTGAAATCCCTTCTTTCCCGCCTCCAGCCTCTGACCCCTACTTAACTTTCTCCCCAGACCCCTACCCCCACCGCAGCTTCCAGAACCATCTTCTGGGCCTTCCCATCATCCCCCAGCCCAAGACCAATTCAGCCTTTCTTTTGTGTGCGTGTCTGGTTAGCTCCTTTCCAGAGAACCATGAGTTCCCACATCAGCCAGAATTACTGCACCGAAGTGGAAGCCGCCGTCAGCAGCCTGGTCAACCGGCAGCTGCGGGCTTCCCTTACCTACCTCTCTCTCATCCTCCATTTCCACCGCGACGACGTGGCCCTGGAGGGCATGGGCCACTTCTTCTGAGAGCTGGCCCAGGAGAAGCGACAGGGCGCCCAGAGTCTGTGGAAGACGCAAAACCAGCGCGGAGCCCTCTGCGATGCCACCCAGAAGCCGTCCTGGGATGAACAGGACAGCAGTTTGGGCGCCCTGCGAGCCGCGTTGGCCCTGGAGACGAACCTGAACCAGGCCCTGCTGGATATGCACGCCCTGGGCGCAAAGCATGCAGACTCTCACCCCTGCGGCTTCCTGGAGAACCACTTCCTAGGCCGCGAACGGAAACTCATCCCGACCAAACTCAGCAGGCTGGAAGGGCCGAACCCGCGCTGGGCAGGCCTCTTCCTCCAGCGCAGCAAGGAGCCTGCGGCCCCCAGGGGCCTTCAAGAGGCCCGCCGGCCACATCCCTCTGTCAGACCTGGGGCGGCGTCCACCCGAGCTGCTCCCTTCAGCCTCAAGATACTTTTTTTTTCTTTCTTTTTGAAAGAGTCTCCCTGCCTGGGGTGGGTGCAGTGGTGATCTGAGCTCACTGCAACCTCCGCCTCCCCGGTTCAAGTGATTCTCCTGCCTCAGACTCCCGAGTAGCTGAGATTACTGGCGCAAGCCGCCACCCCTGGCTAATTTTTGTATTTTTAGTAGAGACGGGGTTTCACCATGTCAGCCAGCCTGGTCCCGAACTCCTGACCTCAAGTGATCCGCCCGCCTCGGCCTCCCAAAGTGCTGGGATTACAGACGTGAGCCACCGGGCCCGGCCCTCAAGATACTTTTTAACCACCCCGTGCACTCCCGCAAGCTATGGTCCAAGTAGAAGCAACCCTTCTTTTTACAGAAAAAGAGGTTAAAAAGAGAAAGAGAGGAAAACCCACCCACGAATTCTCAAAAAAGCAAACAAAAACCAAAAAGAAAACTGTTATTGAACAGTTTGCTTTTAAATTTGTTTTAATTAAAATACATTACACATTTTCAGAGTGCATAGAGACTTTTTCAAAATATGTTACAAATAAGGAATTTCCACAGAAACTTGTAACAACAGTAAAGAACTACTACTCTGCCTGGTCACCGTAAGTCTAAAATGTGCTGTTTTGCCTGGTTTTGCTGATGGTGTAATTCTTTCACAATGATTGCAAGAATTGACCAAGACCCCATACAAATAAAAGAGTGTAACTCAGTGCCTACATTCAGACTAGATTTAGGTCACAACCACACCCCTTCCACAAAAGCTATGACATGAAGGCAGATATAGCATATTCCAACCCAATCCGCATAAAGTATTGATTCCAGTCACTCACAGTGACTAATTTACCATGGACAAGGGCACACTTTCACAATTCTAGAAAGTCTGAATGACAAAAACCAAGAGTTTATGCTGTGATGAGATAGCCATGATGTGAGTTAATGAAATAGAAAAATAATTCATATTATAATAGTCTGTTTTTGATGTGAACACTGTCTTTGCTTAGGCTTTTCTGGACCAAACCTGAGATGTCTTGTTTTGTCTTGTTGAGTTGGCTTAGAAGTCCATAAATATTCCCTCAGGACGGCAGTTCTTTCAAAACAGCCATTGTACACACTAATTTAAAATACATGTTAAATAAGGCTTAGGAGTAACTACAATAGTTGCTAGGAGATGATTTTCTGTTAGACACCCGTCTCAGAGGCAATCCAGTTGCAGTAGGTGGTCACTCACGTGTAGACCCCTGGGCTATTGATTGCACCACATTCATTCCTTCGCCAGCTCACTACTCCAACAAGGTACCAAATATACCAAATATTTCGAGAATTAGGATGAACTAGTGGTCCCCCAGAGTCACCCTGAATAAAAAAAAGAATATTTATCATTGTGAGAATTTCCTTTCAGATACTTTACACTAAATGATAACCCCAGATAAAGTTTGTAAGTCATTAGCATTTTACCCACGGTGTAAATCCCTGTGTCACCATTAACCTCAACTGTGACTGACCAGAATACCTTGCCTAGGACTCTGGAGTTTACCTGAAACTGAAAGGTGTGATTTATTTTTAAAATTTATTTATATTTTAGAGACAGGGTCTCACTCTGGCTCCCAGCCTGGAGTGCGGTGGCATAATCACAGCTCACTGCAGCCTGGAACTCCTGGGCTCAAGCGATCCTCCCACCTAGCCTCCTGAGTAGCTAGGAATACAGGCATGCCACCACACTGAGCTAGCTATTTTTTTAATTTTTTATAGAGATGAGGTCTCACTGTGATGCCCAGGCTGGTCTTGAACTCCTGATGTCAAACAGTCCTCCTGCCTTGGCTTCCCAAAGTGCTAGGATTTCAGGCATGAGCTGCTGCACCAAAGGTGTGATTTAATAAGTTACAAGCTTTAATTCCATGACAAAACTTTGGAGACATATGAATATACTTAGAATATAGGAGTTCATATCTGAGAAAAGTAGCAGAACTCTCACCATGAGGGAGTAAGAAAGTGAGAGGAATTTTGAATGGGCGAAAAGTAATTGAAAAAATTCTGAGACTGATTATTTATTGAAATGTAGCTAAGAATCTGGACTGTGATGCTGGACAGCCTAGGTTTGTATACCAGCTATGATGTGCAAATTACTAAAATTTCCTCTGCTTCTATTTCCTCATCTATAAAATGAGAATACTGGTATTACCTACATCATAAGAGTGTAATGATGATTAAATGAATCAATATTTGTAGAGGACTTAGAACAGTGTTTGACTCAGAATAAGTCCAGCATAAATGTTTGTTAAACACTTAAAAACATATGCTGCATGTAGGGAAGAATTACTTTAGTGCCAAAGCTGAGAGGAACTTTGACAGGATTGGAAAAGTGAAAATTAATTGAAGTATAGAATTGTCTCCATATTGATGATTTTCATAAAGTAAAAGCAGTTATTTATATACTATTGGTCAATGTAAATAATGGCCAGAATTACCTGGCAGGCATCTATATTTCCTTCCATGTACCCAGCACATAGCACTGTATCCTGTACCATACTACGATAGGCTTCTTTAGCATTACAAGTGTTTGTATCAATAATCTTCACAGATGCTTTCTGAAGGAACACTGGGTATTTACCTAAAGGAATTAAATATTATCGGCAAACAAGCTGAAAGAGCTGGATGACCTTGATTTATCCTTTGTACATAAGACCCATATTTGACTGTTGCATACTTTTAGAATGAAAAGCCAACTCACTTTCCTCACTCAAAATGATAACAAAGAGATGTTCAAATTATAATTTGAAATATGTTTCTAATGTTGCCTGTCTCTCTTTATCTCTCTTCCTACATCTTTGGACTAGAGCTTTCTCAATTGGCTTTTCCAGGTTAGGGAGGTTCTACAACCAAATTGGTTTCCTTGGAATGTTTGAAACCCAGGCAGTTTGCAAAGTCATAACTCCATATGCATCATTCCTTAAAAGATTGTCTGAGAGCACTCAACATCTGGAGGTAAGTGATGCCTTTCACTCGACACCTAGATTACTATTTTCCTGTTGCTTTTGTACCTTACATGGTATGTTAAGTTTTCACTGATCTTACCATTAAATGAAACTCTTCCCCATCCTGTAACAACAACTCCTTCACCAGGTGGAAAAATATGTGTGGCTTCAGGAAGACAAACTCGATGTACATCATTCTTAAATAAAACTTTTTTAGTGAGCAGTATAAGTGCAATATCATCATGATGTTCATCCTGGATGTAGTCTTCATGAATAATAATTTGTTGAACATCATGTTGCATATAGGGAAGAGTTACTTTCGTGCCAAAGCTGACAGTATAGTTTTTTGGATTTTTTGCCCTAAAGAAATAAAAATCATGTATTTTGTACTTCTTTCAAGATAATAGAGATACATTCTGCATCTACTGTACTCTTTTCTTGGCATGAGTATTTCCTTGCTCTATAGTCCATTAGCAATGATATAATCTGATTTTTAACTCATTTGAAAAAATCTTGAGTTCCTACACCATACACCATGTAAGGCAATGGGGGAATAGAATAAAAATAAATGGCCATGCCATCGAAAAGTTTAAATCTGGTGAAAGGTAGGTGTAAACACTAGCAGTTATAATAGGTTAAATAGTGGTGTATATAATTAGTGGGACTACAAAATAGGAAGACTTAAATCTGTATTCTTAAAGGAATGGAAGATTTCTTAGGGAAAATAGCATTTTGGATAAGACTATGGGACTAAGTCGCATTTGCCTAAAAGGCGAGGAGATGGGGGCAGGCATGTGCAGAGAGGAAGGTACATATGAAATAGAATGTGTTTCAGCAACTACAAGTAGTTTAGGATGTCTGTATTATAAAGTGATGAGAGGTGAGTATCATGTGAAGAAAAAATGCACTGTCCAGAATGAATGACTCTTCCCATTTTTACTGAAAAGTTAGGAAAGTCTTAGATAGGCTTACCATATAATTTTTCTTCCAAACCAGGACACTTTTGAGAATGAAAGGGAGTGCTGCTAATATTTAAACAGGGATAACAGGTGCAAACTGGAACTTCCTCCAAAGCCTTTGGTTTCTGTAGCTTTGGGCAACATAATGAACTTAACACTTTAAAACAGTGAGCTGCAGTCACCAAGTGTCTTTCACTGATCAGTGATGCCCCACAGTAGTGTTGCCCACTCATTTTAAGGCTTGCTTGTCATGGTCATTCTCCTTCCTGATCAATGGAACCTCCCCTGACTCTATCAAATGTAGGTGGCATCCTTGCTCGTCTCCCACAGCCTGTCAGAAAAAGTCAGTTTTGCTTCATTAAAAATAGGAAAATAACATTTGATTACAAAGCAGAGAGTGAGCTGAATTGGCTTTGTGTGGTTATATCTGACAATATCTTGTGCTGATAGGTACAGTGTAATCTGTACAGGAATCACTAGCAGCCAGTGGATTGCTTGCATACCCAACATACTGTCTCCAAGACACCAGCACTTGGAGAATGTGTGAACTGTGGAAGGCAGATAAAGTTATGGTTAAGTCCATGCTCTGCAACCAGACTCCCTGAGTTTGAATTCTGGCCTCGTCATTTACAAGCTGGATGAATTTGGGCAATTATTTCACTTCTTTGTGCTTCAGTTTCCCCATCTCAAAAATGGAATCATAATCATAACCATCTGTAGGATGGTTACAAATATTAAATGAATTACTGTATATGTAAAACACTTAGAACTGTTCCTAACCAATAGTAACAAATCATGATTGCTGTGCTTTAGATCACCTCATAAATTTAATTAAAAAGTATCTGAACTTACGGTTGTTGATAATTTTTGCAGCACTGACCTTACTGATTTCTGAAATAGAACAAAAAATTCATAGTAAATTTAAAACCTAGCACCACTGACTTTGGGGCGATGGATTAAGACGATAGGTCAAGCAGGGCAGAAGAGTCCGTAAATAATTTGAAATTTCAAAATAAAGTGTTAATACAAAGGAGAGAACACTGGTTTATTGGAATTGTTCTTTTACTATACGTGAATGTATTATATGGAGGTACCATCTTCATGGCTCCGCAGGAGAGACTTCTTTCTTATTTAATTAGAATTGTATTCTACATCATCTAAAATGGAAAACTGTGAGTGTCTTTTCTTAGAAGAAGAGGAATTCCCTACAAGTGAACCTAATTCCTGTCAGTATACAAAAAAATAACTTTTAAAAAGTGACCTGTCTTATAATGGTGGGTCCACTGCTGTTTTTGAAAGTTATAGGAGATTTTTAAAAGATTAGCAAGACACATCAGTACTTATAAGGACTGTTTAAAGTATCAATATCTGCTTTTGAATGAAAAGCAGCCTGCCCTCACCCCTGAATCAAGTAAAAGGTTTGGTATTATTGTGATTTGATTGTGTTTTTAATAGTGAAGAATACAAATAATTGCTCTGATATAAAAGTGACATTCATTTGAAAATATTGAAGATCAGTTTTGTGTCTGATATTTGTGATATATGCTAGGGATAAAATGATGAAAGTAACACCACTCCCATCATGAGCTTACCCACAAGCCTCAGAGAATTCAGATCTGTAGTCAAGGATCCTGAGTGGTTCTTCAGCATCTGATGTAAGATACTTTCAATTCTTTTTCTTGTGTTTTCTTTCATTGATCTGGGACCCTTGAATACCAGCCATATATGTGCTGTCACTCTGTTGTTATCAGGACTGGAAACAACATAAAGTTTTCATATGTTGCTGAAAACAGCATTTTCTTCCTCTTTGTCTGATCTTTCATAGCTTGGTTTCTTCTGCTCTTTTGTGGGTTTGTGGAGTACCTTTATGTTAAGCACAGGACCATCCATCCTCTTATATTTGCTTGGTGACAGTATGCATGCAGCTGTATTATTCAATATAGAGGACAAGCAGTTACACAAATCTAAAAAAAGGGAGGCCGGGAGTGGTGGCTCACGCCTGTAATCCCAACACATTGGGAGGCCAAGGCGGGCAGATCACCTGAGGTCAGGAGTTTGAGATCAGCCTGGCCAACAAGGTGAAACCCCATCTTTACTAAAAATACAAAAAATTAGCCAGGCATGGTGGTGGGTGCATGTAATCCCAGCTACTTGGGAGGCTGAGGAAGGAGAATTGCTTGGACCTGGGAGGCGGAGGTTGCAGTGCGTCGAGACCGCACCTCTGCACACCAGCCTGGGCAACACGAACAAAAGTCTGTCTCAAGAAAAAAAAAAAGAGTTGCCTGAGGCATAGGGTAAAGGTATCACCTAAGAATTGGGATGATTTATTAATACATTCATCAATCATTTGTTGAACAACTGCTATAGACAAGCAACTGAGCTAGGTGCTATTAGGTGATGCAAGGGTGACTAAGACACAGTTTCTACTCTCAAGGAAATTGTAGATTTTTAGGGAAGATAAAACATATATACAAATTACTAAAATAAATGAGGTGGAAGCAATAATTTATTTATCTTATCTGGAGATATTCCCAGGAAGGTTAAGTCATTTTTTACATAAAAGATCAGAGAAATTTGCATGGAGGAAGTGACATACACAATGAAACAATGTATTTTTGTTTTTGCTTCATTATCAAGCAGAAAATTGCATAAAGCAGAGATGAGAAGGAATATTTCTTCAGAATAATTGATGGCAATAATATTAATTAGCATGGATTAGGCATCTGCTATATTCCAATGTACTTTGTATTACGTAGCCAATGTACTTTGCTATCACATTTATTAGCACAGTCTCCACAACAATCCTGCAGCATAGGTGTTATCTTCATTTTATAGACAAGGAAAAATTGAGGCTCTGGAAAGTTATATAATGTATTCAAGAGTAAGTACACACTACACTAGGATTTAGATTTAGTGCAGTTGACTGTATAACCGGGGCTCTTTACAGAGCTGTCTGTATGCTGTACACTGTCACTCTGTGCCTAGTCATACAGTAATGGCAGTGTCTAGGAGATTGGGCTCAACCAGAAGAGGATCTTTAATGCTAGCTGAGGGGTAGCAGTGATGGAAAGTTGTTGAGGTAAACTGTATTTGAGGAAAATTAATCTGACCATGGGTTTTAGGGAAGATTTGTCTGGAAACAGGAAAAGGGCAGTCAGCCTGAGGAGCTAGCCAATAGACATGCAGGAATTGTTAAGGAGTCCTGAAGCTTGTGTCTGAAGTGGCATTATTATGCTTTGAGACTTCCTCAGGGATGTTCAATATTTTGGCACATAAATCAATAATAATTCCTGGGAAGCACTCAGGTCACATAAGTTTGATTATTATAGCAGTGTATGCTAAAGTGAAAAGCTTTGTCCTGTGGCCTCTTCATGACTGCCTTTTGGGCCATGCTGTTTATAGATACTTGAATTTACATGCATGGGGAAACAAAACAGAGACATCTCCCGTGGTTGCAGTCATCTCTGAGAGATATCTGGGCCCTTCAACTTTAATCTCACATTTATGTTCAATACCAAAATTGACCTCCAATGTTAATGCTAGTTGAGAGCTTAATCTATTCTACAATTCCAGGAGTCCCATGAGCAGGGAAGAAGAGCAGACATAGTCCTGCGACACTGATGGAAATAAAAGCAATAATTGCCTTCATCTGAAATGTGTTTATTTGTGAGTGTTTCCACACATATTTTCTTTTCTTTTTTATCCTTAGTACTGTTCTATGAGTGAGGCAAAGCAAATATTACTACTAACATGTAATGAGATAGTGGAACAGACTCAAAGCGATACAGTAACTTGCCAAAGACTCTAGGGCTATTAAATGGCAAAGGCTAGGCTCAGGTTATCTAAATCTATTCTATGGCTACCTAGGCTAGTTCATGCCACTCCAAACCCACATGTAGGGAACACAGCATAGCTATTTTACTTCTTATTATGGTGACTAGAAGGTTTTCTTGATCTCAAAGTCTAGTGTAAATATGCTGTCTCCTAACCTGTATCTACTAAGAATTCTAGGGGTATTTCCACAAAGCGTTTAGCTGACTTGCAAGTCAAAAGACGGGAGAAAACAGGATCTATATTTATGCTACTGCTAAATAAAAATTTTAGAGCATCAAACATTGGTCTATGGGACTATCTAATGTTTTCTGAACATAAATATTTAGGAAACCAAAAGGATGAGACATTTATAATTTGAGGATTAATGTATCCTCAATACATCTAGTGAACTCAACTATATGGCCCCAATCTTAGGTTTCATATTGAAAAATTAGTCTGACATTTATGATAATGCTTGATATTCATAGCTTGTTGGCTAAGGACTATAACATATCAATAGATTCTTTTCACAGAGAAATTTGAAGTGTCCTGGTATGTATGATCAGATGATCTCTTTTTTGATGGTTAATGTTGGTTACTTACACCAGTGTGATGACTTGAGAAAAGATATATTGTCTGTAAATGCTAGAACTTTGAAATGCATCAACCATCTGTTAACAGAGAAAATAGAGTCAAATATCAAATTCCAATACTTATATTTCAGAGAATTAACAATGAAATATAGGAAAATACTAACTTACCTAGTCTCAAGAATTTGGCTAAGATAGTTATTTTCTGGTGATGTTTCCCTTTCATAATTGCTATTATATGGGATATCCAGCATTTTAAAGCTACCTTGGTAGAAGTAGATCCTGTTTGCTGTGAGATCAAGAAATGATCCAAGAATTATTTAAATGAAATAAGCTTCAAATCCAGATATAGATACACAGCAATAAAAACTAGTATGTATTGTGCTCATATTAGATATTGATACACTCTTTGGGTACAGTTGACTAGATCATCTAGGCATTGTGTTTACAGGACCAAGTATGAAATAGATATATATTTATATTATGTGATATAAATATATATTATATATATCTATATTCCTGTTTCAACCAATATGCTACTTTGTCTGAACTTTGAGATATATATATATCAATCATAAATAGACAGAGATAAGAGAATGTTTGAGATAGTAGATGAAGATATAAAGTTCAGACAGAGTAAAATGTTGGTTGAGACAGGAATATATACTATAAAGAGATTTCCATCTATAGTAATCAACTGTCAGATTATGAATAAAAATAGTTACCATGTAAGTATCTACTATGTGAAGATACTTTAGAAAAACTTTATGAAATATATTAATCGTTCAGGAAAAGTGTAGTCTCAGAGAGACTAAGTAATTTACCCAAAATTATACAGCCACTAAGAAGAGCCAAGTATCAAAACTCAATTTGTCTGACTCCAAAGCCTATACTTAAGCTATTATATTTCCTTCCTAAAATTTCATAGATACTAAGCTACTTGACATATGACATGTGTTATCTCCAATGTGATACATATTCAACATTTAGCAATATGCTACATACTGCATGAGTGCCAAGCATATAAGAACTAAATAAATATTAATATTATTTTGCAATATGATTATTGCCTTTGAAAATCATCTTGTGGAAGAGATGATATGAATGAAACCATTACATGTGATATTAATATGATATAATTAAATGGCAAAGTTTATTTTTCAACTGCAAGTTCTATGTGAATGCAGAAAAGGAGACAATATGATTAAATATAATATCACTATAAATGTGAAAATATTTTATAATGAAGTTGATGGAAAAAGAAGTCAGAAAGTTCTTAACAAAATGCTGAAAATGGGTTGATTATAAGTGATTTATGAAGGAACATTGTTAATTTCAGTTAGCTTTTCTGTGGGTCATAGACCTTTTACTATAGAGATAAACTGATAAAGCTTTATAACAGTAGCTTACTAGGTTTTTTTATAAGTAGCAAAAACTAGACCCTGAAACTATGCAACTTCTCTCTCGTAATTCAATGTTCCCAATGCATCATTCAGTTATTTGGATTCCTAATTATTTCTATCTATTACAATGTTCAACAGCCATGAATATTCCTTAATTAATACAAGATTAAATTAATGTAACTAATAGATTGGCGGGATATGGATTGGTTGATTACAACTGAACGGAGCTCTCTTCCCAGAGAGAGTGAATAAATTGAATTTTTAACATCTATGGTAATTAAGATAAAGAAAACATACCCTAGAACAAGAAAATCAACTCTTGAATATCCTGTTACTAATTTAATTTTGTGTAGCAGTCTTAATGGGACACTGAGATTGCTCACTAACTATACTGAGGCCACTGTGAATACAGCCATTCTGCTCAGTTGATACCTAATGAGATGAAAATAACTTCTGGGAATGGGATGTCTACAAGGCATACTTGTACCATATGATTAACATTTCCATCTATATAAGTAGTTTAAATGCCAATATGAATTGAGAAAGATGAATAATGGAGCAGAAAAAAAAGGAAATCATTCTATAACTTTTCCATAACTTAATTATTTAAAACCTATAATTAAATATATTTAATTATATTAAAACCTATTCTGGAAAGAAAACCTAAAACACACACACATATATATTGTTTTCCTGAGTGCTCTGGATGCAATATCAGGGTTTAAGCATAAATTAAGAGAGGACTTCTAGCTGAAGCTGACAGAGCAAAAACGCTTTTACATTTTCTTACCCCTAAGCCCAGAAAAAGAACAAAGGATAAGAATAGTGGGTTGTAGTCTAAGGAAACAAACAATGCAGCTACAACTTACAACTTCAAATTAAAAAATGTGAAGCAAACATGCTCCAAACTGTGAAATATACACTGAAGTGAGAAATTATATACATCAGAGATAACATCTCACAAATTAAGCTAGATGCACATTTTTCTAAAAGTTCTCAATGATTAAGTATCAAGACTTCAAAGATGGCTGGGTGCGGTGGCTCACACCTGTAATCCCAACACTTTGGGCAGCCGAGGCAGGTGGATCACCTAAGGTCGCAAGTTCGAGACCAGCCTGGCCAACATGGTGAAACCCTGTCTCTACTAAAAATACAAAAATTAGCTGGGCTTGGTGGCAGGAGCCTGTAATCCCAGCCACTTGGGAGGCTGAGGCAGGAGAATTACTTCAACCCAGGAGGGGGAGGTTGCAGTGAGCCTAGATTATGCCACTGTGCTCCAGCCTGGGCGACAGAGCAAGAGTCCATCCCTTAAAGAAAAAAAAAAAGACTTCAGAGCTTAGAAAAAGACAGGAATATTTCTGTAAAGGCCTATTTTAACACTGCATAATGGCAAAAGTAATAATAAAAGTGAGGGTGGAGCCAAGATGGCCGAATAGGAACAGCTCCAGTCTACAGCTCCAGGCATGAGTGATGCAGAAGATGGGTGATTTCTGCATTTCCAACTGAGGTACTGAGTTCATCTCACTGGGGACTGTTGGACAGAGGGTGCAGGACAGTGGGTGCAGCGCACAGAGCGTGAGCCGAAACAGGGAGAGGCATCACCTCACCCAGGAAGCGCAAGGGGTCAGGGAATTCCCTTTCCTAGTCAGAGAAAGGGGTGACAGATGGCACCTGGAAAATCGGGACACTCCCACCCTAATACTGCGCTTTTCCAACAGTCTTAGCAAATGGCATACCAGGAGATTATATCCCACGCCTGGCTTGGAGGGTCCTACGCCCATGGAGCCTCGCTCATTGCTAGCACAGCAGTCTGAGATCAAACTGCAAGGTGGCAGCAAAGCTGGGGGAGGGGCGCCCACCATTGCCAAGGCTTGAGTAGGTAAACAAAGCGGCTGGGAAGCTTGAACTGGGTGGAGCCCACTGCAGCTCAAGGAGGCCTGCCTGCCTCTGTAGACTCCACCTCTGGGGACAGGGCATACCAAACAAAAGGCAGCAGAAATCTCTGCAGACTTAAATGTCCCTGTCTGACAGCTTTGAAGAGAATAGTGGTTCTCCCAGCAAGCAGCTGGAGATCTGAGAACAGACAGACTACATCTTCAAGTGGGACCCTGACCCCCGAGTAGCCTAACTGGGAAGCACCCCCCAGTAGGGGTAGACTGACACCTCACACGGCCGGGTACTCCTTTGAGACAAAACTTCCAGAGGAACGATCAGGCAGCAACATTTGCTGTTCACCAATATCCACTGTTCTGCAGCCTCCGCTGCTGATACCCAGGCAAACAGGGTCTGGAGTGGACCAACAGCAAACTCCAACAGACCTGCAGCTGAGGGTCCTGACTGTTAGAAGGAAAACTAACAAACAGAAAGGACATCCACACCAAAACCCCATCTGTACACCGCCATCATCAAAGACCCAAAGTAGATTAAACCACAAAGATGGGGAAAAAACTCAGCAGAAAAACTGGAAACTCTAAAAATCAGAGTGCCTGTCCTCCTCCACAGGAACACAGCTCCTAACCAGCAATGGAACAAAGCTGGATGGAGAATGACTTTGATGAGTTGAGAGAAGAAAGCTGCAGACGATCAAACTACTCTGAGCTAAAGGAGGAAGTTCGAACCCATGGCAAAGAAGTTAAAAACCTTGAAAAAAATTACACGAATGGCTAACTAGAATAACCAATGCAAAGAAGTCCCTAAAGGACTTGATGGAGCTAAAAACCAAGGCACGAGAACTACATGACAAATGCACAAGCATCAGTAGCCAATTCGATCAACTGGAAGAAAGGCTATCAGTGATGGAACATCAAATGAATGAAATGAAGTGAGAAGAGAAGTTTAGAGAAAAAAGAATAAAAAGAAACTAACAAAACCCCCAAGAAATATGGGACTATGTGAAAAGACCAAATCTACATCTGATTGGTGTACCTAGAAGTGACTGGGAGAATGGAACAAAGTTGGAAAACACTCTGCAGGATATTATCCAGGAGAACTTCCCCAATCTAGCAAGGCAGGCCAACATTCACATTCAGGAAATAGAGAGAATGCCACAAAGATACTCCTTGAGAAGAGCAACTCCAGGACACATAATTGTCAGATTCACCAAAGTTGAAATGAAGGAAAAAATGTTAAGGGCAGCCAGAGAGAAAGGTACGGTTACCCACAAAGGGAAGCCCATCAGACAAACAGCGGATCTCTCGGCAGAAACTCTGCAAGCCAGAAGAGAGTGGGGGCCAATATTCAACATTCTTAAAGAAAAGAGTTTTCAACCCAGAATTTCATATCCAGCCAAACTAACCTTCACAAGTGAAGGAGAAATAAAATACTTTACAGACAAGCAAATGCTGAGAGATTTTGTCACCACCAGGCCTGCCCTAAAAGAACTCCTGAAGGAAGCACTAAACATGGAAAGGAACAACTGGTACCAGCCACTGCAAAAACATGCCAAATTGTAAAGACCATTGAGTCTAGGAAGAAACTGCATCAACTAACAAGCAAAATAACCAGCTAACATCATAATGACAGGATCAAATTCACCTATAACAATACTAACCTTAAATATAAATGGGCTAAATGCTCCAATTAAAAGGCACAGACTGGTAAATTGGATAAACAGCCAAGACCCATCACTGTGCTATATTCAGGAAACCCATCTCATGTGCAGAGACACACATAGGCTCAAAATAAGGGGATAGAGGAAGATGTACCAAGCAAATGGAAAACAAAAAAAGCAGGGGTTGCAATCCTAGTCTCTGATAAAACAGACTTTAAACCAACAAAGATCAAAAGAGACAAAGAAGGCCATTACATAATGGTAAAGGGATCAATTCAACAAGAAGAACTAACTATCCTAAATATATATGCACCCAATACAGGAGTACCAAGATTCATAAAGCAAGTCCTTAGAGACCTACAAAGAGACTTAGACTCCCACACAATAATAATGGGAGACTTTAACACCCCACTGTCAACATTAGACAGATCAACGAGGCAGAAAGTCAACAAGGATATCCAGGAATTGAACTCAGCTCTGCACCAAGCGGACCTAATAGACATCTACAGAACTCTCCACCCCAAATCAACAGAATATACATTCTTCTCAGCACCACACCACACTTATTCCAAAATTGACCACATAGTTGGAAGTAAAGCACTCCTTAGCAAATGTAAAAGAATAGAAATTATAACAAACTGTCTCTTAGACTACAGTGCAATCAACCTAGAACTCAGGATTAAGAAACTCACTCAAAACCACTCAACTACAGGTAAACTGAACAAACTGCTCTTGAATGACTACTGGGTACATAACGAAATGAAGGCAGAAATAAAGATGTTCTTTGAAACCAATGAGAACAAAGACACAACATACCAGAATCTCTGGGACGCATTCAAAGCAGTGTGTAGAGGGAAATTTATAGCATTAAATGCCCACAAGAGAAAGCAGGAAAGATCTAAAATTGACACCCTAACATCACAATTAAAAGAACTAGAAAAGCAAGAGCAAACACATTCAAAAGCTAGCAGAAGGCAAGAAATAACTAAGATCAGAGCAGAACTGAAAGAAATCGAGACACAAAAAACCTTTCAAAAAATCAGTGAATCTAGGAGCTGGTTTTTTGAAAAGATCAACAAAATTGATAGACCACTAGCAAGACTAATAAAGAAGAAAAGGGAGAAGGATCAAATAGATGCAATAAAAAATGATAAAGGGGGTATCACCACCGATACCACAGAAATACAAACTACCATCAGAGAATACTATAAACACCTCTATGCAAATAAACTAGAAAATCTAGAAGAAATGGATAAATTCCTCGACACATACAGCCTCCCAAGACTAAACCAGGAAGAAGTTGAATCCCAGAATAGACCAATAACAGGCTCTGGAATTGAGGCAATAATCAATAGCTTACCAACCAAAAAGAGTCCAGGACCAGATGGATTCACAGCCGAATTCCACCAGAGGTACAAGGAGGAACTGGTACCATTCCTTCTGAAACTATTCCAATCAATAGAAAAAGAGGGAATCCTCCCTAACTCATTTTATGAGGCCAGCATCATTCTGATACGAAAGCCAGGCAGAGACACAACAAAAAAAGAGAATTTTAGACCAATATCCTTGATGAACATTGATGCAAAAATCCTCAATAAAATACTGGCAAACCGAATCCAGCAGCACATCAAAAAGCTTATCCAACATGATCAAGTGGGCTTCATCCCTGGGATGCAAGGCTGGTTCAATATACGCAAATCAATAAATCTAATCCAGCATATAAACAGAGCCAAAGACAAAAACCACATGATTATCTCAATAGATGCAGAAAAAGCCTTTGACAAAATTCAACAACCCTTCATGCTAAAAAGTCTCAATAAATTAGGTATTGATGGGACGTATTTCAAAATAATAAGAGCTATCTATGACAAACCCACAGCCAATATCATACTGAATGGGCAAAAACTGGAAGCATTCCCTTTGAAAACTGGCACAAGACAGGGATGCCCTCTCTCACCACTCCTATTCAACATAGTGTTGGAAGTTCTGGCCAGGGCAATTAGGCAGGAGAAGGAAATAAAGGGTATTCAATTAGGAAAAGAGGAAGTCAAATTGTCCCTGTTTGCAGATGACATGATTGTATATCTAGAAAACCCCATCGTCTCAGCCCAAAATCTCCTTAAGCTGAGAAGCAACTTCAGCAAAGTCTCAGGATACAAAATCAATGTACAAAAATCACAAGCATTCTTACACACCAATAACAGACAAACAGAGAGCCAAATCATGAGTGAACTCCCATTCACAATTGCTTCAAAGAGAATAAAATACCTAGGAATCCAACTTACAGGGGACGTGAAGGACCTCTTCAAGGAGAATTACAAACCACTGCTCAATGAAATAAAAGAGGATACAAGCAAATGGAAGAACATTCCATGCTCATGGGTAGGAAGAATCAATATCGTGAAAATGGCCATACTGCCCAAGGTAATTTATAGATTCAATGCCATCCCCATCAAGCTACCAATGCCTTTCTTCACAGAATTGGAAAAAACTACTTTAAAGTTCATATGGAACCAAAAAAGAGCCCGCATCGCCAAGTCAATCCTAAGCCAAAAGAACAAAGCTGGAGGCATCACGCTACCTGACTTCAAACTATACTACAAGGCTACAGTAACCGAAACAGCATGGTACTGGTACCAAAACAGAGATATAGATCAATGGAACAGAACAGAGCCCTCAGAAATAATGCCGCACATCTACAACTGTCTGATCTTTGACAAACCTGACAAAAACAAGCAATGGGGAAAGGATTCCCTATTTAATAAATGGTGCTGGGAAAACTGGCTAGCCATATGTAGAAAGCTAAAACTGGATCCCTTCCTTACACCTTATACAAAAATTAATTCAAGATGGATTAAAGTCTTAAACATTAGACCTAAAACCATAAAAACCCTAGAAGAAAACCTAGGCATTACCATTCAGGACATAGGCATGGGCAAGGACTTCATGTCTAAAACACCAAAAGCAATGGCAACAAAAGCCAAAATTGACAAATGGGATCTAATTAAACTAAAGAGCTTCTGCACAGCAAAAGAAACTACCATCAGAGTGAACAGGCAACCCACAAAATGGGAGAAAATTTTCGCAACCTACTCATCTGACAAAGGGCTAATATCCAGAATCTACAATGAACTCAAACAAATTTACAAGAAAAAAAACAAACAAACCCATCAAAAAGTGGGCAAAGGACATGAACAGACACTTCTCAAAAGAAGACATTTATGCAGCCAGAAGACACATGAAAAAATGCTCATCATCACTGGCCATCAGAGAAATGCAAATCAAAACCACAATGAGATACCATCTCACACCAGTTAGAATGACAATCATTAAAAAGTCAGGAAACAACAGGTGCTGGAGAGGATGTGGAGAAATAGGAACACTTTTACACTGTTGGTGGGACTGTAAACTAGTTCAACCATTGTGGAAATCAGTGTGGCGATTCCTCAGGGATCTAGAACTAGAAATACCATTTGACCCAGCATTCCCATTACTGAGTATATACCCAAAGGATTACAAAACATGCTGCTGTAAAGACACATGCACACGTATGTTTATTGCGGCACTATTCACAATAGCAAAGACTTGGAACCAACCCAAATGTCCAACAATGATAGACTGGATCAAGAAAATGTGGCACATATACCCTATGGAATACTATGCAGCCATAAAAAATGATGAGTTCATGTCCTTTGTAGGGACATGGATGAAGCTGGAAATCATCATTCTCAGCAAACTATCGCAAGGACAAAAAACCAAACACCACATATTCTCACTCATAGATGGGAATTGAACAATGAGAGCACATGGACACAGGAAGCGGAACATTACACACCGGGGCCTGTTTTGGGGTTGGGGGAGGGGGGAGGGATAGCATTAGGAGATATACCTAATGTTAAATGACGAGTTAATGGGAGCAGCACGCCAACATGGCACATGTATACATATGTAACAAACTTGCACGTTGTGCACATGTACCCTAAAACTTAGAGTATAATAAAAAAATAAACAAAAATAAATAAATAAAAGTGAAATATTACAATTGTGACTTTTTATTGTATATGATCCAATCTTCCAGCTAAGGCAACTTGCTGAAGGTAAGCTGGGGGAAAAAAAAGAAAGGACATCAGAAATTACTATATCATAGTTCAGAGAGTCTGCAAATTAGGGAGATTTCTTCAGGGCCACCCCATCTTCTTACCTCTTAAAAAATGAAACTAAATGGACCCTGGGGTTAAAGAAAACAACAATTAGATAAGACAATTTTTGAGATAATAGAGGAAGATATAAACTGCAGACTCCCTCAGGCTGGAAGTCCGAGACAGAGCATTAAGGGAAAAAACATCCATAATTAGAAAAGAGAAAGTTAAATTGTCCCTGTTTACAGGTGACATAATCTTATATTTAAAAAAAAACTAAAGACGTAACCAAAACATTCTTACAACTGATAGATGAACTCAAGTAAGTTTCAAGATTAAAAATTAACATATAAAAATCAGTAGCATTTTTATACATCAATAACAAACTGGTTGAAAAATAAATCAAGGAAACAATCCCAATTACAATAGCTACAGAAAAAGAGAATCATGAAATGAATTTAACCAAGGAGGTGAAAGATCTCTATAAAGAAAACTACAAAACTCTGAGGAAAGAAATAGAAGACACTCAAAAAAATTAAAAGACAACACATGTTCATGGAATGGAATAATTAATGTTGATAAAATGACTATACTACTCAAAGCAATCTACAGATTTAATGCAACTCTTATCAAAACACCAATGACTTTTTTAACCAATGACATTTTTCACAGAAATAGAAAAAACAATCCTAAAATTGTTTTGGAACCACAAAAGACCCAAATAGCCAAAGCAATCCTGAGCAAAAAGAACAAAGCTGGAGGCATCACACTACCTGACTTCAACATATACAACGTATACTTCAACAAAGCTATAGTTACAAAAATCGTGTGGTACATATTTACAGTTATCTGATTTTTGACAAAAGCACCAAGAGCATACATTGGGGAAAGGACAATCTTTTCAAAAAATGGTGCTGGGGAAACTGGATATCCACATACAGAAGAATGACACTAGACCCCTCTCTTACATTGTACACAAAAATCAAATCAGGGTGACTTACAGAGTTAAATGTAAGGCACAGAACTGTAAAATTACTTGAGGAAAACATAGAGGAAATGCCCTAAGACATTAGTCTGGGCAAATGTTTTATGAATAAGACTTCAAAAGCACAGGTAATAAAAGCAAAAGTAGACGAATGGGATTATATCAAACTAAAAAACTTCATCACAACAAAGAAAACTATCAATAGAGTAAAGAGACAACCTGAAGAATAGAAGGAAACTATTCATCCAACAAGGGATTAATATTTAATATCTGAAATATACAAGGAACTCAGCAGAAAAAGAAATCCAACTAAAAATAGGCAGTCGATCTGAATAGACATTTTTCAAAAGAAGACAAAGGGACATCAGGTCTATTTTTTAAAATGCTTGGCTGGGCGTGGTGGCTCACACCTCCTAGCACTTTGGGAGGCCAAGGCAGGTGGATCACCTGAGGTCAGGAGTTTGAGACCAGCCTGACCAACATGGTGAAACCCTGTCTCTACTAAAAATACAAAAATTAGCCGGGCTTGGTGATGGGCGCTTATAATCCCAGCTACACAGGAGGCTGAGGGAGGAGAATCACTTGAATCTGGGGGGTGGAGGTTGCAGTGAGCCAAGATCGTGCCACTTCACTCCAGCCTGGGTGAAAGAGCGAAACTCTGTCTCAAAAAAATAAATAAATGAAATAAAATAAAATAAAATGCTCAACATCATTAACCATCAGGGAAATGCATATCAAAACCACAATGAAATATAATCTTACCCCAGTTAGAATGGCTGTTATAAAAAGACCAAAAATAACGAATGCTGGCAAGGATGTGGAGAAAAGGGAGCTCTTACACAATGTTGGTAGAGATTTTAAATTAATAGAGCCATTATGGAAAACAGTATGAAGTTTCTTCAAAAAGCTAGAAATAGAACTACCATATTGTCCAGCAATCTTACTACTGGGTATATACATATCCAAAGGAAAGAAAATTAGTTTGTCAAAAAGAAATCTTTGCTCTCATGTTTATTGCAGCACTATTCACAATAGCCCTAAGTGTCCATCAACAGATGAATAGGTAAAGAAAATGTGGCATATATACATCATGAGATACCATTCTGTCATAAAAAAATGGAATCCTGTCATTTTCAGCAACATGAATGGGGGACATTAAATAAAATAAGCCAGGCAGGCACAGAAAGATAAATACTGCATGTTCACACTTACATGTAGAAGCTAAAAACTTTGATCTCATAGATGCAGAGAGTAGAATAGTGGTTACTAGAAGCTGGAAAGTGTAGGAGAAGGGGAATAGGAAGAGGTGTGTTAACAGATACAAAATCAAAATTACTGTTAGGCAGGAGGAATAATTTCTTGTCTTCTAAAGCACTGTAGGATGACTATATTTAACAATAATTTATTATGTATTTTCAAATAGCTAGAAGAAAAAATGTTGAGTGTTCTCGACAAAAATAAATAGATAATATTTGAGGTGATGAATACATTAATTACCCTGACTTGATCATTACATATTGTATACATATATCTAAATATCATGCTAAACCTTACAAATATATACAATTACTATATGTCAATTTAAAAAAAAAACACTCCCTCAGCCTATAATCTACCCTCTAGGCCCACTTCTTACAGTATTTAGAAAACGTCTATCCCAAACTCCAAAGAGTAAATAGTAGTTACAAATAATGCAGTAGGGAACTTCGTAGATCTTGGAGGAAAAAAAGCCAAAAGGAAGAAAAAATATTTTTAAAAACTAGAAGAGGAATTACCAAGGGAACAAAAATGTGTTAACAGCTAATTCCAATGGTCCCAAAGATGCAGTATACAAAAGAATTAAACAATGTACAACCATTTAGTGAAGAAGACAAGTAAGCTGCAGAATTTAGTAAAGGAATGGCAGAGGAAAATAAGACTATCAGAGATAAAAGCCACATTGAGAAGAACAGATACAGATTTTTAAAAATCTTGTAACATGAGGACAGGCTTGAGCAAAACAAATAAAATAAAATTGAAAAGAGAAACTAAAACTGTTGAAGGAATAAACAATATGAAAGGAAAAGGAGGTCCAACAAATGCATAATTGGCGGCCCTGAAAAAAGAACTCAACAAAGAAGTTTAAATCTGTCGCTTTAAAGGGCCCATTTGTTCAAAGAAAAATTAAAGGATGAACAGAATACTAAGACTGAGTGGATTTGATGAATCTATAGCATAAATAATCTTGTGATGATTTGGCAGAAAAAAACAACAAAATAATTTACATTTCTATTTACAAATAGGAAATGGTCAGGATCTTTTCTTTGACAACACTAAATTTACAAAAATACAGTGGGAAAAGTTTACAAAGTTCTAAAGAAAAGATAATATAAACAAATACGTTTTTTGCTTATCTATTGTTATGCATGTAAAATCTCAGGAATTTCAGCAGCTCAAAATCTAATAAGAATGACTTCAAGAAGACCTATAACAAGCCTAGAGATTAGTCATAATAAGAAACTCAAGAATCAAGAACTTTCACTTAAAGATGATAAATTTAATAAATGCATCTATACGTGTTTCTTCCCCAAATCCCACTAAAATGATAGGAAAATTGTGTGGTTTGGGGTTTTAAAGAAGTTAACTCATAAAGACAATGATAATGGGAAAGGAGGCAACAACAGCATTGTGAAAGCTGGAGACAGGTGAGTAGTAATTCGCCTAACAGACTCAAGAAACCTAAAACCTTATATTGTAGTGGGAAAAGTAAAGGCATGTGCTGTCTTAAAAGAGCAGCTTAAATGGTACCAGGCAATCATGGAAGTAAGAATAGAAGAAGTGAAAATAAAACGAGAAAAATTGATTGAAACAACTAGCTCCCAGTGTCTTTCCCAACTGCTAAGGTTTTCAGACCATGGAGACTGAAACAGTTGAGGTCAGGTGCACCACACTCAAAATATCTATGCTGGAGTCTTCCCAACTTGACTACAGAAAGCTACCAGCAAATATTATATTCATGCAGAACAAGGGAAGAATTTTCCCCTGTCTAAGAATTCCGACCAATCCAAGAGAAAATACCTAAATATACTGGTAATTTAGGTTCTCTCAACAAAACATCTAACCAGATAGAACATCTGTAATAAAAACCATCACCAATAGGCACTTCCTTCAGTCAGGTCTTTGATTCCCAATCTTAAAAATTTGCAGACACCAAAGGATCAACATATATTTGAGAAAAATGTGAAATAAGAAATATGACCAAAATAACCAAAGAAAACCTTGGAAGAAAAAGACTATTCAGGCAAAAAAAAATTTAAACATTATTATCCTCAGAGGAAGTGTAAGAAATACGATCACGATGTTATATAAAGGAACATTTAGATAATTAGACAGATATCTCAGAATTTAAATATATAATAACAGAAATAAGAAATCAATAGAAAGTTTAGAAAGTAAACTTGAGAAAATCAAGAACTTGATTTTTTTTTTTTTTTTTTGAGATGGAGTCTCACTCTGTTGCCAGTCTGGAGTACAGTGGTGCAATCTTGGCTCACTGGAACTTCTGCCTCCTGGGTTCAAGCAATTCTCCTGCCTCAGCCTCCCAAGTAGCTGGGACTAGAGGCACACACCACCATGCCCAGCTAATTTTTGTATTTTTAGTAGAGATGGCATTTCATCATGTTGGCCAGGATGGTCTCAATCTCCTGACCTCGTGATCCACCCGCCTTGGCCTCCCAAAGTGCTGGGATTACAGGCATGAGCCACCGCACCCAGCCAAGAAAGTGATTTTTTTTAAAAAGATGAAGAAATGAAAAACATAAAGGAAAAGATTAAAAAATTACATGTCATATTTAGGAGTCTCACTGTCAAAATAACAGGAGCTTCAGAAAGAGAGCATGAAGGACAGGAAATCAACAAAGACATAATCCAAGAAAATTTCCAGGAACTGAAGTACAGTGAATTTTCAGGTTGACATAGCCCACTAAATGTCAGCACAACAGATGAAAATAAGATCTCCACTCTGTCACATTACCATGAAATTTCAAAATACTGTGGACAAAGAAAAAAAATCCAATGAGGTTTCAGAACATGAAGGACAGGGTAGAAGAGGTTTCCTCAAAGACTCTAGAATCAAAATGTCATCAGACTTCTTGACAGGAACTTTGAAGGCAATAAGACAACAGAGTATTAGCATCAAAATTCAGAGGAAAAATTGCTTTCCACTTAGAATATGATATTATTAATTAAGGTAAAGGGTAGAATTAAGACATTTTCAGGCACACAAGTTGGCAAAAATGTACACTTCCCAGCATAACCCTTTCCCAGAAAGCTCCTGGAGTATATACTCCACTACAGCTGAATGAATGCAATAATAAAAAAGAAATATGGAATTCAGGCATTAGGGTGTCAGATTCAACAGATAGTTGAAGGTAAATCTCAGGATGCTGCTAAAGGGAAATCCCAAAATGACTGGTATGTTGCCAGAGTATGAATGTGTACAGAATCTTCATTCTTCCGTAGTAGAAAGTGAACAGATGATGCCAACAATTGAAAAATTAGAACACAGCAATATTAAGAATCAAAGAATTGAAAGTGGTTGTGTTTGAGAAGTGGAAAACAGGGATAGTGAAGGAGGAGCTGTGTTTGCATAAGAAAAACTCTGAGTAACTCTTTGATTATTTATGAGTGCACTAACTTTGGAGGAAAAAAAACAACACCCAGGCGTAGCAATACCGTGAAGAAAGAGTTGATGATGAGTATATGCTCCATCTAAATATATATTCCAAACTAAACAACTGTAGCAACATTTATTACAGACCAGAACAAAGTGTTACAAATGTTGACAATGTAGTAAGAATAATATTGCTAACAAACTACTGAGAAGTGTAGGAGGAAAATGAAAAGTACAAATACGTGATTTTCTTGTCTTTCATAGTAGGATATAAATGATATAATATCTAAAGTTAAAACATAGCATTTTTAAAAAATGACTCCAACTTTTCTTATGTTTTCCAAAGTCTATCTGTGCATTCATGTCTGTGTATGAATATCCATTATTTTATCTGTGTATAGTGAAAAAGATGTCTGCAATACAGTGTTTGACAAATGTTAGCAACGCTTATTTCTGTAATCTGTGGTTCCTGGTGCCATTTTAAAGGGAGATAATTCATTGTTTCCATTTTTTTTTTATCTTTTGTAGAAATTGAAATAAAGATTACAATAAAATGAAATAAATAAAATGTATTATTTACTAACCTACTGCCAGAAAATGAACCAGGAGACCAATAGTTATTCCAAAGATTGCCAACACTCCAAACACAAGAAGGGCAATCATCCATAGTGACACAGATGTACGGGAAGCCATGACTGGTCTGCAAGTAAAGGATGATATGAATATGAAGGCTCTATCAGAAATACCACAGTCATTTTAAATCTGTATTTCTTGTCTCCTGCTCGCCCCTAGAAACTCTACAATTCAGACACAATAGTAATAAAAGACATTTTAAAAAGGAGGAAGAAAGGGAGAGCAGAGGGAGGGAGGAAGAGTGAGAGGAAGAAACAAAGATTTAAAAAAATCAGCTTGCCTTAAAGCTTTTGATTGAACCTCTCTAAATCTGTTATGAGGTTACATTTAGGAGTATAGTGGTTGGTTACAAGTTATCGATACTTGGCACCTTGCTCCCTCCCATGGTCAAGGATTAGAAACAGAGTATCAGTAAGTGAAGATCTTGTCAGGTCAGAGGGGTGGGGAAGGGAAGGGAAATGTCTTAGAAGTTCTTTATGCCTAAGCCCATATTAATCTTTTAGAGTATGATCATGATCCTATATTATTTATTATGTCTTTATTTTATACAAAGAACATGTGCAAATATGAAGTGCTATACTGTGTTAGAGCACTGTCCATCTATCTTATTAGCTTATTTATTACTCTGTTTCAAAGAACTCTTTCGTAGAAAAGCATGTCGTGATGAATCTACAATGTCAGGTATTTTCACTATGTCTTGTTTAGGCAAAAATTTGTATTGAGAGCCTCAATCTCAGTTGAAATAAGGATCTGTGGGAGTTTTCTAGACAAAATGACATAGGAAGACATCTAGGAAGAGGGAACAACATGCAATGCTTAAAGAAAGACCAGCAATTCAATTTTGTTATGGCAAACTGAGTCATGAATCATTCAAAGATGACCTCGGAGAGTATGATGGCTAATTTTATGTGTTAACTTTGGCTAGGCTGTGGTGCTGAGCTGTCTGGTCAAACACTACTTTAGATGTTGCTGTGAAGGTATTCTATAGCTGTAACTAACATTTATAATCAGTTGACTTTAAGTAAAGGAGGTTACCTTTAATAATGTGGGTGAACCTCTTCCAATCAGTTGAAGAACTTAAGAGCAAAAATGAAGGTTTCTGGGAGAAGAAAAAATTCTGCTTTGAGATGATAACATAAAAATCCTTCCCGAGTTCCAGACTGGCAACTTGTTCTATGGACTTCAGACTTTCAAACCACACAGTTGTGTGAGCCAATTCCTTAAAATAAACCTGTATGTGTATGTTTGTATATATGTGTGTATGTATATCTGTATCTTCTATTGGTTCTGTTTCCCGAGAAAACTGTGCCTGACATGAACAGAGAAGTAGGAGCAAGAATTACCCTTGATACCACACAAGGGTGTTGAGATTTTGACTTCTGCATTGAGGCTCTTTCAAGTGCAATTGGAGAGTGACCTTAATCAGAATCACCTGAGGTGATTAAACTGCAGATGGTGGAATCCTATTCCAGATCAAGTGAAATAGCGTTTCTGTAAGGGCCTGGAAATTTGCACTTTAATAATCCTGGTGATGCAGATTCTCACTACACTATACACTATCTTTATGGTAAAATACAGAAAGACTTTAATCTATGAAGGCACGTTGTCAGTTTTTTTTTCAGATATTTTTTTCAGATTAGAAGTAGCATGTGGGTGCACTGTGTATGATAGATTGGATTATAGAAAAAATAAATTGGGTTGATGATTTCAGGAATATAAGATCTTTTTTAAAATCCATCTTCTATTGATGTTTTTTCATTTTTCTAGAAAATGATTTCATACCATTTTTCTCCTCAAACCTCCAGCACCATCTGACTCATCCTCACTCCTAGTTGGTAACTGTAGTATTCCACTGAGAAAATGGAAGGCATCACTAAAGAATATTTACAATTCCATCATCATATTTCTGAACTTCTCTTCATCTGTGCCCCAAACTCTCTTTTCTTCAAGTTTCTATAAATAAACTGCACATGTCCCTGTCTTAGGCCAAACCTGCCACTATCTCCTCTCACTTTCCAACAAATAACCTATGTTCTAGACATTTCAAACCTTTTACAGCTCTATGGACACATAAGACTCATGTCTCTATGCCCTTGCACTCTCCGTTCCTTCACCTAAAATGTTCACCTCAAGTCTACCCTGTGAGCTTCCACTCAAATTTTATCACTCAACTCTGTCATATCCTTTTCATTGTAGTCTTCCATGGTCAACCATATTATGTCCTACGTTCATAGTATTTTTTAATTTTTACATTTCAGTCTTTTTACCTTTAGTTTTTAGCATGCTGTGATCTGGGACCACATGATTATTTGTTATTTTTTATATCCAGGATATTGCACAGTGGCTAGAATTAAAGGTAATTTTTGTTGAATAAGTGAATGAATAAAGATCAAGGGCAACTACATTTTGGAGGAAAGATCAGAGGGACCCAAGTTATGTAAAGCCTTCAGGGCTAGTCAAAAGAGTTTTGACTTTATCTTGTGGAATGACTAACATGAGGGCTTGTAGTTCTTAGGAAGATGAAATTGCAGGTAATATGCATGATAATAGTTGAAAGGAGGAAGAAAGTAAAAGAAAATCAATAAGGAAAGAGCCTATTCTATTCCACGGGACTGGAATGATGAGATTCTGGGTGATGAGAATTAGAAAGAAAGTAGGAATTCAAAAAAGTTTACAGGAGTGAAATATATGCAAGAACTTGGTAATTAGTTAACTGTATGGATAATGGACAAGGATATGTTAATGACACAAATTTGCCTCAAGAAGAAGGGGAGAATAAAATGAAATCTAGAAGAGATAAATTGGGGAGAAAAAAATTGTAAATTTTTCATATTTTGAGTTTGAGGAGCATTGAAATTTTCAGGAAACAATTGGAGATGTCAGACTCTTAGTTAAATGAGGACTGACACTTGGAAGTATAAATTTAGAAGTTATCTAAAAATAAGAGAGAATCAAGGCTGAGAAACTGGATCAGTGTGTCAGATGACTTATTATATTAAAAATTAGATAAAATCAGTATTTCTTTTTCCAAGGCAAACATTTGTTTTCATTCCAATGATGGCTAAATTATCTCAAACTTTTTATACCCTTCCTGAATGTCACAATCTTATTCTTTAGTATCTCTCAAATACCCTTAAATAATGAGCATTTTTTCCTCATTGTTAAATTTAAAATATTGTTGATCTTTTAATGATGTGTCGACACTTAGTTCATCTCATAAGCATTCAGCTCTACCAAAACTACCTTACTCACTGGTTGGTTCTCTAATCTCAACTCATCATTTTTTCACTTTTCTGTCTCCTGTGAACTCTTACTAATTACTTTTTTTCCTTAATCATTTTTTAATTGAGGATACATTTATACATTTCTTATTTTGGCTCGTTTTATTGTTAAGCTTTTAATTCAGAAAAGATCTTTGCAAAGATTTGGGCAAATGTTTTATTTTATCTCTACAGTTTGTTTTCAGAAGTTGTATTCTATAAGAACAAAAAAACCTAAATTTATTAAAATGTAATCAAATATGATGTTTTAGAATTCACCCAGACACTGTGGATTAAAGGTGAAAAACTGAAATGACTTCCTAATTTTCAACTTTATTTCATTAGAATTGCTATAGGATTTAATATTTTCATTCCTTATCCCGTTTTCCATATTGATTATCTCTTGTCACAACACAGATGATTCTCTGGGTTGTAGCTACCTTTAATTTGTAACCTAAAGACTTTATGACAATGACATAGATTAAATAGCTGCCTAAAAATGGCAAAGAAACTTCCCAAGTAGAAAGAATAACAGCTATTAGCCAATTTCTGGTAGTCCATACAACAAATTCTTCTGGAAAATCACATAAGGAATTACTCGGAGGGGGCACAGAACATAAATTATATTTTGCCATAAAAAAAAACTCCTGGATGTAAACTTCTCAATATTTCCTCTGCAAAAATCTAAAACATTGCCTTCTTCTGAGATGTTCCTCATTCTATTTGATAGGACTAACTCTAAGAAAAAATTTGAAATTGATAAAATGTGGTTTTGAAGTCTTTATTTCCACTTCTGGTATTTTTTTTTCTTTCTCTTAACTATTCATCAGGCACCCACATGCAAGCACAAAGTTCAATAAGATCTTCTCAAATGTACAAGCAAAGTAAACCATGTTTCTAAATCCCTCAATGTTCTGCTATGTAATCAGATTAATGCCTCATTCTGAGAAGCTAATCCCTGAATTAAGGCTTGAACCTTTCCCAGGTAACAAGGATTTATTCAAAAGAATGGCTTAATCTTTTGAAATCTTTCAGGTTAGAACTTCTCAGTATGAACTTGAAATCTTTCAGGTTAGAACTTCTCAGTATGAACTTGAAATCTTTCAGGTTAGAACTTCTCAGTGTCAGTATGATGAAAGAAAAGGTGGAGGTGCCTTAAAGGAAACAATATCCACTCAGCATAAAGGTGATGACTCCCTGGCAGGCAAAACAAAACAAAACAATCATGCTGTTTCTTTTCCACTTTTAAATGTGTTTGATCACTCTTTTATTGATAGATCAGAAATGTTGGTAATAAGAAAACATCAGGGTTATGAATAAAATAGCATCCTTAATAAAAAAGAAATAATCACACAACAAAAACCCTTTTACTTTACTTAAAGAAAAATTCTTAGTATATTCTATCACAGTGAATGTTCTCTGTCAAATCACATTTTCATATGAATACTGATATCGTGAATATATATATAAACACATACACACATATCTTAAAGGGTTCAACTATTGACTTAAAATACACATTTTAGAAAACTATTTGTGTAAGGTATGCACTTATATTTCATAGTTATCCAAACATTAAGTGTTATAAGTTAAATTCAGTTAATTTTGCTATATTTTATGTATATAGATGAAAACTCCTTGTGAGCTGAAAGTATGTTCTTAAAATTTTGCCATTAATGATCGCTGTTCACTTATTGTGATAATTATCTAGTTAGATACTTTAAAAATAGATAACATGTGTAAATACATAATTATACGATTCTGGTTCATGAATATTTGACACTTAAAATATGTAGATTTACATATGGTTCAACAGAGAATACTTATGAAGCAATGATACTGTGAGATTCAATATAATATTCATGAAAGCCTTTAGAAAGCAAGAGTTGTTAAACAAATACAAGGAAATCCTAATCCTCATCACTATCAACAACAATTTAGCATTTGTTTTATATGAAAAGAAAATGTTCCCTCTGCTACCTGCTCTCTACAACAGTCACACATTCATATTAGTTTTCATTCACAGGAGGTTTAGCTGCACATTACCTTTCTGAAGCACTCCTCAAATCATTACAAAAAAACTATAGATTGCAAACACAAGTGTATATGACAGGTTTGTCTCCATGCAGCAAACCAAAAATGCTGTGGAAAAACTACAACTTTCTTACCCAAACTCAGTTGTTTTACTGCAGTCTTTGGGTGGGAGTCATATTGGGGAGATAGTGTTAATTCTATCGATGTCAGAATTTTAGGCAAGCAAATCTCAACTTACCTATACATAATGTGCTGATATAATGGCTGTTGAAGTAAATAAATATAAAGAAAAGTTCTGCACTTCTTTTGTCCTGATCAGCGCTTCTCTGGTAAATGTGCTAACCGCAATGATAATTGAGATTTTAAGGGCTGGGTAAAATAGCAAAAAACAATGAAAAGGAAACTTGTTTAACAAGTGTGATGACAGCTATGGATCTGTGATTTAAAGGAAGAAATGTAAATTCCCTTTGAGTTGGATACTTAGAAAAAAAAAATAGATATTACTTGGATTGGTCTTCTGAGAGGTCCACCCCCAAAATACCACCACAGATGGGTGAGTCAGTGTTCTGACTCAAGTTCCATCCATCCTTTCATGGCATAGAGCTCCTCCCCAGTAAAACCGACTGTATCTAACAGATCAGTCTTTGACAAATAACTTAAATGTAAATTGTCTTTATTTGATACAATTATTCTGCCACAGCAGTACTCATTTGAAACATGCTTAATCCAAAAATTCTCACTGAGGCTCTGCACATACTTTTGCAGAAATTGATTTACAGAGGGAGGTAGGTCTTAGAGTAAGAAACAGTTCTGTTTTAGAAATTCTTTATACGAAATGGAACTATTTAATCAAGAGTTATTTTACTAAGTGAATATAATTCAATATAATACCACTAAAAAGAAAAGAAACACTAAATAAAACTGCACATTTTTAATGGGTGCTAATAAGTGTATTTAAATTCATGTACATGTTTATAAAGAGATAAATAAATATATGAAAATATCTGGAAGGATTCGCAAAATAAGAATTACCTCAGAGAAGGAAAGAGACAAGAATTGGAAATGACGATAGGAAAAAATATTAGCCTGATCTATAGTGGGTTCATTTTCTTCACAAATATAATGTATTCATATATTCCATATGTAATTAAAAAGCAATTAAGAATACTTGTTGAATTGAAATAAAAGCTTATCCTTTGTATGGATCTGAGTAGGGAAAAAAGATAGAATTAGCAATAAAATTTAGCTTTTGGGGGTGTCAGGACAAAATTAATGTAAACTAAAAACAAACTGTATTTGTTGACTTTGTGAAACTTTCCGGACTGAGATGGTGTCTTAAAACAGTAGGCACACAATCTATGAGAATACAGTGGATAAAAAGTCTCACAAAAAGTGTGAGCCAGTTTTTAAAGCATAGTGAGAATATATCAGGGAAAAAAATGTCAGAGAAGGGCATCCCAGACTTGGAGTACACCACTTGGAAAGACACATAATAGCATGTTCTAGAAATCACAACTTATTGAGTGGTTGAAACATAGGCTACAGGCAAGGACATGATAGGACATAAAAAAGAAGCATGTAGCAGCCAGATCCTGATAGTGCATCTCATTTTTGTTCAGCTGGACACCATGACTACCTCCATGAAGCCAGCCACCAGTCCAGGACCGCAGAGATGAAAAAGAGTCCTTGAGGGGCTCACAGTCTAGTAGGAGATTCAGATGCATAATTTTTACACCTGTGGAAAGTGTAGTGACAGGTGTAAACCTGGGGCAACCTGGAGCCACCATCCTGGGGATATAAGGAAAGGCTGCCTGGTGGGAGTTACACCTGAACTGTGTTTTGAATAATGAATAGGAAGAGTAAGTCAAGCTTTTTATGGATTTGCAAGTCATAATAAAGAATATGGGTTTTATTCTTTAAGCGTGGTGAGATAGGGAGGTAAGGGGAGGAGTAGGAGTTTAAGCAGGAGATAGAGGTGCTGCCAGAATAATTCTCCATGATCATTAAGATGCTTGTTCTTGAAGAATGCTATTATAGTACATTAAGGATAGGTAGGAGGACTAACAATTCAGAATTCACATTTTCTTTTAAAACAAAAATGCCAGATTAATTTACAACATAGTACCTCTCTGGCTCTTAAGTTACCTTCTCTGATGATGGCTTAGTTTGATTTTTTAAAATCTTCTCTTTTTTTAATCAAATGCCTGGGAAAGGTAATGTGGGAATGCTCTCTCATTACTCTGGTTAGTGATTTCTGTCTCATTGAATGTTGTCTTTAGCAGATGAGATAAATCTGACTTAAAGAGCATAAATCTAAATTTATAAAACCTGAGGTGGTTATTTAATGGATTCTTGTATAACATGTATTCCTATATTTAGTGAAAATAAAGTTTTGTTTACTCAACCATGAGTGTCTATTGTGACAAATTTTAAATGAAGATAATTAATTTTTAAGGCAACAACACAAGAAAGTATAATATATTGGCCGAGTGCAGTGGCTCACTCATGCCTGTGATCCCAGCACTTTGGGAAGCCGAGGCAGGTGGATCACCTGAGGTCAGGAGTTCGAGACCAGCCTGGCCAACATAGTGAAACTCTGTCTCTACTAAAAATACAAAATTAGCCGGGCATGGTGGCACACACCTGTAATCCCAGCTACTCTAAAGGCTGAGACGGGAGAATCACTTGAACTTGGGAGGTGGAAGTTGCAGTGAGACGAGATTGCACCATTGCACTCCAGCCCGGTCAAAAAAAGCAAAGTTCCATCTCAAAAAATAAAATAAAGTAAAATAAAATAAATTTTAAAAATAAAGTTAATATAATTATTTAATTTTCACAATTAAGCATAATAATTATGCAGGACAACAACATATTCTAATATAATTGGATTATTTTGAAATCCATTATTCACTATGAACTGTAAGTCTGAAATGCCCTTAACACATATCATCATGAAATGTTTCAAAAACAGATTCTTCTGAAACTTTCTCCTGCATTGAAATTATGAAAAACAAAAACCGATAAGAAACTTTATTCACCACCATCTAGTAGCAGGCAGTACTTAGGGCATTTAACAACACATCTGGCACAATGGCCAAAAGCTAGTTTGTAATGTTATGGCACAGAAATTGTGCCCAGTTGCATCATCTAGTGAAGATTTCTTTCAAAAATATAAATGAGAAATAATTACATTCAGTGGTGTGGGGTTAGTGTCTAACAACGAGGTCTTGATACCAGTGGGTGGGAGCTAATTAAAAACATTTGCCAATTTCCACAGTGTAAATACATCATGGTCAATTTCAAGCTATGTACATGACATCACTAACTATGAATTTAGGCAAGGATGAGCAGTAGCCTTCTATTATATATCACCATCATATAGACACAACATATGCAAATAATCTCAAGACCATGAATACTAACGAAATGTAAAATAATGAAGACATAATGCATTTTGAGTATTTACTGCCTTTAATTTTTAACTATCGCTGTTTCACTCTGGCTCATATGATTATTGAAGTTTTAACACTCAGTTCTTGTACATTGCTGCAAGCCAAATTCAGCACATCATTGCTTCACTTTAATTATTAAAATTTGCAAATACTTCACAAGTTTGAATTTTTGAAAGGACTTATAAAAGTCTACACAGAGTACTCACATAAAGCTTTTATTTAAAAGTAAAGTATATGATAATTATACATTGTACACATGTATCAAAATAGCACATGTACTCCCAAAATATGTAGAAACTATTATATATCAATTAAAAATGTAAAAATAAGTAAAGAAAGCAAAGCAGCAAGAGAAAGAGTATAGGCAAGTGTTAGGGGAGCCAAGAGATATACAGGTGCAAATGCCCCATGGTCCTTATTCATACATACACACATTTCGTCTCCAGATTGAACCACCAGAATCAGTGTGATGAATCTCAACTTCATGAACACTCAAGGCAGAAGTTCTCAGTAGGATCTTGGGTCAGTAAAACAAAATGGCCCAGAGGTTGCTAGGAGAGTTTCAGACTTTAAACCTCACATAAATCTCACTGGACTTATTTTGGCCAAGAGCCAAAGCTAAGCAACTTTTTTCCCAAAGAAAAGTATTCCCAAAGAAAAGGATAGAGTTTTCCCAGTCCAGCTGTATATTAACTCTATCCTATGCAAAATCCAATAACGAAATTAACAAAAAATAATATTTCAAATATTTGTTACTCAGGATGATTCCACGTCCATGCTTTTGAAATGTAGAAGACTGAGAAAAGATGAACAATTCTATTTTGACATACTAATAGAAACTGTCTATTAGATTTTCACATGGAAATTTTAGAGATATGCCACTGAAGGTTCAGGAAGATGGCAAAACGTGACTTCTAAAGCTACAATTAGAACACTTGGAAGTGGAGGCAGAGAGTTGGTATTGAAAGCCATTGAACTGGCATGTGTGGTGGCTCATGCTTGTAATCCCAGCACTTTGGGAGGCTGAAGTGGGTGGATCACCTGAGGTCAGGAGTTCAAGACCAGCCTAGCCAACATGGTGAAATCCTGTCTCTACAAAAAAAACAAAAAATTAGCCGGGCATAGTGGCAGGCACCTGTAATCCCAGCTACTCAGGAGGCTGAGGCACGAGAATTGCTTGAACCCAGGAGGCAGAGGTTGCAGTGAGCCAAGATCACACCATTGCATTCCAGCCTGGGCAACAAGAGTGAAACTCTGTCTCAAAAAGAAAAAAAAAAGAAAAAAAGAAAGTCATCGAACTGGATAAGATCACTTAAGGTATGAGTATAAGTAGAGAAGAGGAGAGATATGAGCCTGAGCTCTGGGACAGTCCAACATCTAAAGTTGGGGAAGATGTGGAAGATCCAGCAGAAAAACTGAGAAGAAATTGCTAATGATATAGAAAGATTGCCATAAAAGATTTTTTTTTCTGGAAGCCAGATAAAGAAAGTGTTTCCATAAAAAATGATCAACAATGCTAAATGTTATTGATAGATTAATTAAAGGAAGAATTGAGAACTGAGCATTGGAATGGCAACACAAAACTCATTGGTGACCATGACTAATGCAGTTTTTGAGGAACATCTGAGTCAATATTTGGAGTGAGTTTGAGAGGGAATGAATGGAAAGGAGGTAAGGACAGCACTTTGAACTAGTTTCACAAAGAAACATAGCAGGAGAAGATGTAGGGTTAAAAAATAAGTATGTTTTTATCTGGAGGATATTGCAGAAGTTACTGTGTCTATGGAAATGATCCAGTATAGAGGGGAAAATTGATGACATAAACAGGGATGGGCAACAGTTATAGAAATAAAATCTTTGAGAAGGTGAGTACAGGTGGGTTCTTAGCACAAGGGGAGAGTTTGGCCTTAGAGTGGTGTACAAACAGTTAATCCATTGTAACAAAAAGGAGGATAGATGACAATAACAGCTAACATCTATCTTGCATTTTCTATGTGTTCTAAGTACATTACTTTTAACTCCTTGAATACTCCAAAACAACACCATGAAGTAGATATCATTCTTATCCCCATATCACATCAAAGAAACTGAGGCATAGTAATTTTAAATAATTTGACCAAAGTCACCCATCTTGTACATGGCAAACCAGCGTTTGCACAAAGGCTGTTTAGCTCAAGTTCAGTTACCTATACTGCCCTTTGAGAAGCAAGTAGATTTGTAGATTTTTATGATAAGTGCCAGTAGAAACTCTCATCTGGTTCCTCTTGTTTTCTTGGTGAAACAATGAGCATGATCATCAGGTGAGTGTAAGGAGGAGAAAAAGACAGTGTTGGAGTTAAGAGCAGGAGAGAAGTGAATGAGTTATTTAGGAGAATAAGAGGGAGTTTTGGCTAAGGAAGTGCAAAAGGATTTTCAAAGTGCATTAAGGATATAACTGAGGTTCATGACTATGATTTTAAAGAGTAGCCAGCATGATGTGTGTTTTTCTCCAGCTGCAGTCAACAACTATGGTACATGCACTAAAAAGTTGAAGAGTTGGACTGAACCGTGTTTGTGGTTTTGCCGAGCTAGATAGTGAATGGGGAGATGGGGCAGGGGCAGTGAGTGTAGATGTCATGAGTGATCACAGTAGTTAAGTCATAACAAATGGCAAATGACAAGCTCAATGAGGAGAATATGAAGATATTTTCAGGTATGCCAAAAAATAAAAATAAAAATTCCAGTCAATGGAAAACAGCTTCTAGCAGGCTTTGAGCCATTAGACCAATATCTAAGACCAAATTTTTATTTTATTTTATTTTATTTTGAGATGGAGTCTCGCTCTGGCTGGAGTGCAGTGGCGCAATCTCGGCTCACTGCAAGCTCCGCCTCCGGGGTTCACGCCATTCTCCTGCCTCAGCCACCCGAGTAGCTGGGACTACAGGCGCCTGCCACCACACCCGGCTAATTTTTTGTATTTTTTAGGAGAGACGGGGTTTTCACTGTGTTAGTCAGGATGGTCTCGATCTCCTGACATCCTGATCCGCCCGCCTTGGCCTCCCAAAGTGCTGGGGTTACAGGTGTGAGCCACCGCACCCTGCCTCTAAGACCAAATTTTTAAAAATAAACTTAAAAACATTTTTAGATACTTTTCATCACTTCGTCTCTTCTTTTCTGATTCATTTTTCAGTGAAAACATTCTTCGAAGGCGTTAATATAAAAGTCTGTGTTGCATAACAAAATACTGCCTTATGAGTTAAAAAAGAGTTCTCATACACTGATAAGTTGGAGATGTTTCTAGGGTAGACACAATCCTTGAACAAGGAAGTCACTTTCAAAAATTCCTTATTAAAGCCTAAACTGGTTGGTTAATTGGAGGCTTCACAAGAAGGAGGGAACAACCTTGTCAACTTTGTGCTATCATATATGGCATTAATTTTTTTTCAATCTTTAAAAAAATGCCATTTTAATTAGCACTACATTCACAAAAAGATCTTGGCTTATGCTTCATAGTGCACAAGACTATATCCATATCTTATATCACAAACAGTTTCATATTTCAAACACATAATTTTTTATGTTTCTCAAGAACATATGGACATTTATTAATAGCTGTGGTCCCGCTAGTCAGTAATGGTATGCTCTTTCTCAAATTCTTGCTCAATGGACTCCTTCAAAATGGACTTCAACTTCCCCTACTTAAAAACAGGAAGAAAGAATTAAATTAGTCTAAGTTGTTTTTTGTTTTATTTTGTTTTGTTTTGTTTTGTTCTGCTTAGCTGGGGAATGGGGGGAGCGTAAAATATCTCCTTAATCACTCATCTCTGGTTTCTTTTCCATACCACTTATGAGTAGTAAAAGTATTTTATTTGAGAAAATCTTTTACTTTTTAATAAAATGGTGACTAATTTTGTAATGCAAATAATGATACTTTTGTCAATTTAGCATTTTAATTTTCATGCATTGTGATTAGTGTTGTTGGTTTTATTTCTCAAGGCAGACCTCTAATTCTTTGTTTGTGTGAACTTCTCAATGTACTGTTAACATCGGAAGGCCACGATGGTGCAGTCTATTACTACCAAAAAGAAAAAAAAAACACTTACTTTTAGCTGACCCGTCATACATACAGTCCATATAAAAGTGAAGATTCTAAGTTGTTAAGACTGAGGTAAAGGCTACTATTGCACCCCATAAAGAATGCACCTTTGGCTGAATAATAACTGCTTTACCTTATGCAACTTGCCCCAGCTGCTCCTTACCTCCACACCAAGCCTGGAGATAGGCCACTCATGCTATCATATCCCTCCTTGTTCAACCAGGAAGCCTCAATCTTGAGAAATCTTCACGCTTCATTTCTTTCTCATGGACCCCTTAGTCTCACAAATTCTCTTCCTCCACCAATCTCCCATCCTCCTCCAAATTCCTGTCCACCCTTTCCTTCCAATCACTTTCCTCTTTCTTCCATATTGGGGTTATTACTCATTCAGTTCCATTTGTTTTCCCTCTGGAAGAAGCAAGGGACAGACTGTGATTCAACTCATGATGTCGGGGATAAATTAAATGCTTGTAAACATCTGACTTCTGAATTAACTATCTACAAGACAAGGAAATCATTATACAGCCTGCAATACCTTTGACCTCTTAGTAATATTAACTTTGTTCTACTTTGGGTTGCACTATAAAAGGATGTCTTCTGTTATCCTACCAAGGTATATTCCTAGCCCAAGGAAAAGGATGAATATGTGTTCATTTCTTACTAGGACAGCTGCAGTAGCTTTCTAACCAGTCTGCCTGCATTCTGTGCTCTTCACCCCCACTCCAGCCCATTCTCTTCATCAAAGTTACATAATCTTTTCAAAGTGTACATTAGATTATCTCACTCCCTTTGCTTGGAAAACTCCTGGGCCTCCCGTTGCAGTTAGAATGAAAATTCAAGGTCTTTACCATGGCTTACCAAGCAGTACTTGACTTGGCCCCCATCTACCTCCTCCATCTTCTCCCCTACCATCTCTCATTTATCCATGGGGTTTCAATCACATTGGCCTTCTTTCTGCTGCACATATCCACCTCACTTTTCTCTCTCTCTCTGGATCTTATACTTGTTCCCTTTGGGTATCTTTTCTTTCATATGTTTTCCATGTTTTGGCTTTTCATCCTTTAGGTACAGCTCAAATGGCTACCCCCTCAGAGATGTCATTCAGACTTCCCAATCTAAAGTATAGCTTACCTGCTCCATCATTTTCTATCACATTACTTTTTATTTCCTTTATAACATTTATCATAATCCAAAATTATCGTATTTATGTGTTCACTGCCTATCTTTATTCACTAAATGTGGTATCCTTGAAGGAAGACATTGTATCTATACCTGACATTTCCTGAAACACACTAGGGACTCAATAAATACATGTGGCTGGCCTGAAACAGAAGTGAGGAGAGAAAGACACCATCTTGTCACAGATGGTTATAGATTTGCTTGATGTCAATATGAATATCATTTGAGCCATACTTTATAGTAAAGAATAAAAGAGTAACTCCACAAACAAATGAAGAAAGGAGTACTTTTTTAGTTTATTTTAATGACTTTAAGTTTTTGGTGACTTTTACATTTGGAAAATTACATAAGGTAAATTATTTGTAGAGATTACAAAGTTAGCCATCCATATGATTGCACTTTTACTATAAGGAGATGCCACACAGTTCTCTGCCCTTGATGACCTCATATTATTTTTGCTGCAAGAGAAAGCAAACAAATGACAAAAGATGAATATGAAGGCAATGGAAAATGTTATATAAATAATTCCCACTCAAAAGTCATTCTTTAATTCCTGACAAATTTTGGAAGTCAACTCAATGAGGACAAATTTGTGTAAGGATAAATTTGTCAACTTATCACAGATGATGGAGAGTGACTTTAACCAAATCATTTCTCTTCTCTGGTCTTCAGTTTCTTGATCTGTAAATTGAAAGACTCAGTGTAGCTGGAGCTCTGATACTCCGTCTTCACTGCAAGATTGCATGATTTTATGAGGTACATGAATCATTTCACATATAAGTAAAAAAGTAATGTACACTTTTGCACTTATTCCAGTTAACAAAATGAAATTATAATTGATATAATAAAAAGTAACTCATTTGATAAATCCCCTATATATGTTCTCATAGTTTCAAAATTTATATTTTATTTTCTTTTGATTCTGGAAAACAAATTAAGGTCAATTCTGAATATAATGGTAAAATGAATCACAACTCAGCTATTAAGAAAAATTATATATTAGACTTCTTTATTTTCTTCCCTCCTTTTTTTTTTTTTTTTTTGAGACAGGGTCTCACTCTGTTGCCCAGGCTGGAGTGCAGTGGTGGCGCAATCACAAATCACCACAGCCTCAACCTGCTGGGCTCAAGCAATCCTACCACCTCAGCCTCCTGAATAGCTGGGACTATAGGTGCACGCCACCATGCCTAGCTAATTTTTGTATTTTTTGAACATGGATTTAGCCATGTTTCCCAGGCTGCCCTCAAACTCCTGGGCTCAAGCAATCCGCCTACCTCGGCCTCTCAAAGTGCTAGGATTACAGGCATGAGCCACTACACCTGGCCTCTTCCTATCTCTTACATTAATTTAAAAGATTAATAAATGCATGGACAGTGTTTTAGATATAATAAAATATTAATAAAGACATTTATATATTTATATATAATAAAATGATTAGTTTACCAACAATCAAAATAAAAAGATCCCGAAGCCGCAGATAAGGATAGCCTGCAGTGGTCTTTATGTTCCTTTGTATAATTCCTTTTTTTTCAGAGTCCAGTCTTGGATGTAATCCAATTGCGATAAGAAGTCACTCGAGTATAGACACCTGGCTTATTCTTTTTACCACATCCATCACCCCAGCTTACTATTCCAACAAGATGCCAGATATTTCTGGAATCAGGGTAAGCTAGTGGTCCACCAGAATCATTCTAGAGGAAGAAAAGAAAAAAATGTTTCTTGTCTTAACAAAAAATTTCCTTTTACCTCTCCTGTGGAGTTATCTGTACCTCCTGGGCACTGAAACCAATTCACTCTCTTTGGGCTTAGAACTCTGAAACCCTTAGGACTTTTTTTTAAAACACAAGACAGCTACAAACCAGAATATATGGCCTAAAACTGCCAAATGTTGACTTGAGCAAACCAGAGTTTGACTTATATAGCGAGTGCAGCTTGCATATGGAGAAGGTGACTTAGCTGCTTGCACTGAGCTTAAGTCTCTATGATGAAGCCTCTAAGGAACAAGTGGCATAGGCATGTGCCCAGACTCCTGATGCATCTCTGGATAAAGAGAAGACAATATTCTAGGTCTGCAGGTTGCCCAGAAAATAGGACAAAATTCATCTTGTAAACTTCTTGTAAGTATTATTCTTTGTATGAATTCCGAGATTGAAAACTTCGTGAGGGCAGGATTGTGTTCACCTCCACGTCCCTAGCATGTAGGCTAGTGTCTGGTACATAAATGGAATTAATACATTTTTAGTGTATTGAAATACAAAGCTACTATGTCAGTATCATTAACACAAAAAAAATTTTATGTGGATAAAAACTTCCATTTGATTAACTGGGAGAAAACAATTGGATAATGTAACTAGACATACCTGACATGCATCAGCTTCTCCTGACATAAATCCAGCACATAACATTGTATCAGTCACAAAGCCAGAGTATGCATATGAGGCATTGCAAATTTTGTTGTCAATAATCTTCAAAAAGGCTTCTTGAAGTATCACTGGAAATGAACCTAAAAGCAATAAGTGCTGCATATTATGCAGATCTTAGACTTTGCTGGGACAAAGAATATCTATCTATAGCATAAAGCAGACTCTCTTGGTCACCAAGAGTCAGGCCAGTCCCAGGTTAGATTAGTCTCTTTCAGGTGTTTGTAATAGTTGGCTGCCTAACACATAATTTCAATTTTTCCAATTCCCATTCCCAGAGATATTTTAGGAAGTGAAGACAATTTGACAACATGCTTTTTGTCCCACCACTTGGTTTTCTTTTCAGTATATTTACTGATTGATTAATTGCATGAGGGGATGGTTGATTGATTGATTGATTGATTGATTAGTTATTCCCATGCAGCTATTATGATTTTACAAAAAAATCTTACCATTCATATAAAGTGTTCCCCAACCTGTAACTACAACATTGTCATTTTCTGAGAGCTTCATTTTGGCTTCAGGAAGACAAATCTTACGAATGTACTTTGTAAAAGAAACTTCTTCAGCAAGCTGCACAAGGGCAATATTATCATGAAGCCCAGGACTGCTATAATTTTCATGAAAAATAATGTTTTGGACTTTCCGTGTCATATATGGTTTATTTACTACAATTCCAAAGTTGACAGTCCAATCTTTTGAATTATTTTTCCTAGAGGACACAATGTAATTAGAATACACTCAGTTGCTGGGTCACAACACTGTTCTTAGTGGTGATTATCTCATAATTTTAAGGCATGAGGTTCCCAAACAAAACTATAAACCACTGAAATTCTATTTTGAAAACTGTCTTTGACATGGAGCTGTTGTAAATGTTGCAGTCACTTAAAAATAATGCTAAGGACTCAGATTTGTCAGCTTTCTGAAGATCTTTTCAAGTAGAGTCACTGATGTTTTCCCCTGCTTATTCAGTTCCATCCAGTTTCTGAACATTTAATTTGGTCAGGAATCACATGAGCATCCTCAATTCCATAAGTGGATGGGGTCCAGGATTAGTCTTATTGCCACATACCCTTGGTTTCAATAGCTACTTTTTTTACCCTCACCCTTCTACCACCCTCAAGTAGGCCCTAATGTCTATTGTTCCCCTCCTTGTATCCATATGTACTCAGTGTTTAGCTCCCACTTATAAGCAAGAAGATGTGGTATTTAGTTTTCTGTTCCAGCATTAATTCATTTAGTTTGGATAATAGCCTGCAACTGCATCCATGTTCCTGCAAAGGCCATGATTTTATTCTTTTTTATGACTGGATAGTATTCCATGGTGTATATGACCCATATTTTCTTTATCCAGTTCACCGTTGCTGGGCATCTAGGTTGATTTCATGTTTTTGCTATTGTGAGCTGTGGTGTACATACAAGTGCATATGGCTTTTTGGTAGAACAATTTATCTTCCTTTGGATATACTCAATTTTTGGGTCCAGATTAAATTTTACGTCAGATGGATATGCTGTCTTTCTTCAAATTTCCATAGTACTTACTATCTTTGTAATACGTGTCATGTTTACAATACTATGCAGCCTCATACTTTTAGTATATGACATTTAAATTTTCTCAACTAGATTATAAACTTCTGGATGGCAAGACAAGGAAGCACCTAGTAACTGGAGTCAGACACACTTGAATTCACATTCAGTTTCTATTATTTAAGAACTAGGCTGGGCATGGTGGCTCGCACCTGTAATCCCAGCACTTTGGGAGGCTGAGGCAGGTGGATCACTTAAGGTCAGGAGTTCGAGACCAGCCTGACTAACATGGTAAAACCCCGTCTCTACTAAAAATACAAGAATTAGCTGGACATAGTGGTGCGTGCCTGTAATCCCAGCTACTCAGGAGGCTGAGACAGGAGAATCGCTTAAACCCAGGAGGCAGAGTTTGCAGTGAGCTGAGATCACGCCATTGCACTCCAACCTGGGCAACAGATTGAGACTCCATCTCAAAAAAAAAAAAAAAAAGAGCTGAGTGATCTTAGCCAAGTTTTGTCACCTTTCCTGAGTGAGACTTAGTTTCCTCATCTTCAAATGGTTTTAACTATACTTTCCATACAGAATTGAATGTTGTGATTAAATGAAATGATGTTAAGTAAAGCACTTAATGTCAGGCCAAGGTACCTATTTGGAAAATGTTAATTAATACTTCTATTTGCTTTTCTCTCCTTTCTCTAATTTAAATGCATTTCCTGCTATTTAATTATGCGGGTGATTGTAAATGTTCTATGTGATTGTAAATTTCATATGGCCTTGGTGAACCTTGACACATTAAGTTAACCCCTACAAACTATCCAAAATAGTTTTGCACCTAGCATCCTTCATTTAGTCAAATTTTCAAACTTACTTAGCAAAGCAGTGAGCTGCAGATAATAGCCACCTGCTGCTGATCAGAGAGGCTCCACAGTAGTGACGGCCTTTCCATTGCATGCTGGCCTGCCATGGCCATGCCCCCACCAGGGAGCTTTTTCCATTCACAATTTTGTTGCCAGTTATGATACTGTTGGCTACTTGTCTCCCACAACCTAGAGAAAGGATTTATTTACACGAGAGCAGGTATCTTTGATTACGCATTATAAAAAATATATCATTAAAAATTACTTGAAACCTTTCAGTGATTATTCAACTTCTCCTAATTGATGACGTTTCTTTCCTACAAGATACTCCTGTGATGTTTCTGTATTCTATCTTGGTTTGAGTGGTTCTTACTTATCCTCTTTTCCAGTCTCAAGCATCTTTCAACCACTATTTTTTGTTGTGTCTATGTGTTATAACTCTTGTCTCTCTAAGCAGATTCTTGAAGGAGGAGCTTTGCCTCATTGGTGTCTACATCTTGCATAGTATATGCACTGCTGTCTGTAAGACACCATGTGAACAAAAGATACTCCATAAATATCCATGGAGTGAATGAATGCATAAATGTATCTTGTGGACAACATGATACTCTAAAGAGAATTTATTTAAAAGATGTAACCGGACAGCGATATGCTCCTATAGGCCCAGCTACTTGGGAGGCTGAGGCAGGAGGACCGCTTGAGCCCAAGAGTTCCAGGCTATAGTCCACTATAATTGCACCTGTGAATTGCACTCCAGCCCACACAACATAGCAACATCCCACCTCTAAAGCAAAAAATAATAATAATTTTTAAGATGCAGAACTGTTTTTATCTTTAATAAATATATTTTATATAGCCTGGTTTTATATTTTCTTCTTATCCTAAATTGTCATTTCCTTCAATCTTTCTCATTTTAACATATTCAAATATGATATTTTTCACTCACAATTTTATTATTTGGAATCAATTTTCATTTAACTTTTTATATATTTTTTAATAAATGTTAAAATTAATAGACCAGTGTTTTTCAAAGAGAAATTCTAAGTCAATATCTGGTATATCTAGTAATTCGGAAAGTGTGTTATGGGATTTCCACATGATATATTTCAAATATTTTTAATAGAAAAATAATGAGAAAATACCTGTGAGTCCATCAAATTTATAATTAAAAGGTCCTTAACTTACAGTTGTTGGTAAGCATTTCGGAAGCAGCCTTGCTGATTTCTGAAAGTGAAAAACAAAACAAAATATAAAATTGAGCAAATATCACCAAGCAATTGACTTCAACCTAAGAACATAAATGCTAACTTTCCTAACCCAATATTGTCCAACATTTAACTATTTGGAGTAGTTCAGGTATTTTCAGCCCCTCTGACTCTTATTTGTTACATTATAACCATCTCTCCATATCTCTACTAGGTAGCCTAGAAAAAGAGAAAAGGGAATAAAAAACAAAAATCAGTTTTATGATTATTGAAGTAAAATATTCAGTGCTGTAAGAAGCTGGCACCCTTACAAATTGTTTTTTTATTATACTTTAAGTTTCAAGGGTACATGTGCACAACGTGCAGGTTTGTTACATATGTATACACGTGCCATGTTGGTGTGCTGCACCCATTAACTCGTCATTTAACATTAGGTATATCTTCTAATGCTGTCCCTCCCCCCTCCCCCTTACAAATATTTTTAAGAGATCATGATAGGGATTTCTTTCCCATGATAATTCTCTTTACTCTGAAATGCTCAGAATTATATATATTTTAAGGAAAAATGTCTCAATTAAAATTATACTTCACTGAGCCCATCCTGCTCTTTAGGGAAATCTCCTTACTAAGAATGAATCATGAAATTTTGAGAACTTAAATTTAAATCTTTTTCCTATTGGTAAAAGACTTTAGAGAGAAGGAGAAGAGGAGGAAACTAAAGAAACACTAGAAAATGCTGACTATACTCTATGGGACACAGAAAGAGAGTAAACAACATATCCCTCTTTCCCAAAAGCTACTCACAGAAAAATTTTATTGCTCCCTTGAAAAGTTCTACCTCAGGTTCCCTTCTTATTAGTGGTTCACTGGTAACGGGGTCTTTATTGTGTGGCAAAAGAGCGGTAACTGGCAGATGTTGCTGGCCTTTCAAGCCCTCAAGGACCCTAGGATTAATTGTCTGGCTGGAAGAACCATGAAACTGGACTCTGAAATCATATGCTTATCACCTAGCTGGACTTTTAACAATCCAAGTGACAGTTTCAAGACCTTTGCAAAACCTTCACAATCTTTACAAACTTCACTTTCTGTAAGGAGGCAAAATCTTATCATTTTTCTGTGAGAAGCTTTTGGGAAAGAGGGATACGTTGTTTACTCTCTTTCTGTGTCCCATAGAGTATACTCAGCATTTTCTAGTGTTTCTTTAGTTTCCTCCTCTTCTCCTTCCCTCTAAAGTCTTTTACCAATAGGAAAAAGATTTAAATTTAAGTTCTCAAAATTTCATGATTCCCTTGTTTTCTAGGGAATTTTCCAGACAATTTTTTTCTTTAAAAGTGGTATTACTCCCGTTTTTTCACAAAAATCAATAAGAACTCCCATCCCTAACATTGTTCTTAACTCCTGCAGTCTCCTTACTGAAAGACCAACAAAGCCCTAAATCTGCTTTCTGTCATGAGATCCTGACAAAAGCAAGGAGTAGAAAAGAAAGATACTTTGCCTGGGCTCGGTGGCTCATGCCTGTAATCCCAGCACTTTGGGAGGCCGAGGCGGGCGGATCACAAGGTCGGGAGTTCAAGACCAGTGTGACTAACATGGTAAAACCCTGTCTCTACTAAAAATACAAAAAAATTAGCCAGGTGTGGTGGCGGATGCTTGTAGTCCCAGGCTGAGGCAGGCGAACTGCTTGAACCTGGGAGGCAGAGGTTTCAGTGAGCCAAGATCACGCCACTGCACTCCAGCCTGGGCAACAGAGCAAGACTCCATCTCAAAAAAAAAAACAAGAAGATAATTCAATTAGAACCCTTCACCCCCTTTCCCATGCATAATAGCCAAACCCTTCCAAACTTACATCCATGCTTGCAGTGTAACCCTCATTCCTATCATTCTTCAGACAATGATTCCATGGCACTGCCCTTTCCACTACCAAGTCATTGCTAGGGGTGACAGAGTTAGGTACGCATATTTTTTTCCCCAAATTACTAAAACTCTTAGTTCACTTTTTAGTACTTTAAAAAAATAATAATCCAGAAAAAACCTATGTAATAGAAAATAATGGAAATAAGTCAAATACCCATGAGTTTAATGGAAACGGGAACTGCATTCCAGGATGCCATGTTGTTTTTCAACATCTGATGTAATTTAGCCTTGATTTTAGTCCTCATGCTAACTCTTTCTGCTGGAGGAAACTTGAATTTCAGCTGTAACTGCACATTTGAACCATTGGCATTAGGCCTAGAAACAACAGAAATTTTCTAATGTACTGTTGCTTGATCTTTTAGAGGCTTTGTGAACACATTAAATTTCACACATTTTAATTATCACATTTTCTTTACATATATTAAAGAAAAATATACATATACTATCTAAGCATGTATAAAATTCAAAGATATCTAAAAAAACTTCTAGTACGTCTAGTTCAGATGTGCTATTCATGGAAGAAAATATAGACCACAAACTAAAATCAGAATATTTCAAACACTATGGGAAATGGAATACTGGCCAAGAAATGATTGGCATGAAGTCTTACTATAATACAATAAAAACCAGTGCTCTCATAAAGAATTTTTCTAATAACTTCATTTTATAGAAAGAGATAAATGAGAAAATAAAGGTAGGGCAGGGAAGCATTCAAAAGACAATTTCCAGCATGTATTTAGAAGCCAGTGCTAACCTTCCTACGGTTTTTTTATACATAACCAGTCTGCCCCAACAGATCTATACAATGAAAAAGCTCAGAAAGAGAATTCTAAAGCATGAAGGACATCTTGATTATATATTCAGTACATTCTTTTGATTAATCAGGAAAAGAGATTAATTCATTTTGGAAGACTTTCAAACCAAAGCCATATCAATCAGAATTGTTAAAAATATCCATAATTTCACTTTCAAATAATTATGATCAATTCTAGGGTCTTTGAAGGTTTTTGTTTGTCTGTAGGTAAGTAGGTTGGTTAGGTCAGCTGGATTTTTTGTTTGTTTTGTTTTGAGAGTTCAGAATTCCCCAGAATTGATATTAACAATTACCAAATTACAAGTGGGCTCTACCCTCATTACTCTTCCCCCATACACTATACCCTCCTCCCTGCATCCCTCCCTACCACCACTATCTTCAGGCATCCTTCAAAGGTGTGTCTAGACAAATGTTGTCTTAAAATATTGTCTTTGTTCCACAGCCATTGTAAGGATGATAATTATTAAGGAAACTAAAATAGGATGTTTTGGGGGAAGGTATGGGCTAAAAACAAACCAGTTGAATTGTTTTCCCTGGAGTTATAATTATCTTTCATCATAGCAGTCAGTTAGGACTGACCACCACCAATAACCTTATAATTCTTTTGCAGGTATAAAGATTAAAGATTTGTATATAATGACTCTTGCCCAGGACAGAAATTTGCTAGATACAATGATACTTTCATTCATGGAGAACTTGATCTTTCTTTTTCTTTTTTTTTCTATTTCCCTCGTTCCTTCCTTTCTTTCTTTCCTTTCTTTTGTTTCTCTTTTTCTTTATGTTTGTTTTTTGTTGTTATTGTTATCTAAAATCAAGGTTGTATGACATATCACCTACTTTCCTTTCATAAAATCTTAAATGAACTTGTACTTACAGAAGTTTGATGACCTCAGATTTGACATATTCCTTATATATACTGGAATTTTGAAATGCATTTAACATCTGACAAGAGAAAAAAAACAGTCATCATGTATGTTTCAATCAAATTTATGATAAAATTAATTTTAAAAATCTCTGATTTACCTTAGTCTCAATATCTTTGCTTAGATTTGTGCTGGCTTGTGAAGCTGCGTTTTCACAATTATCATTGTATGTGACTCCAGAAATATGAAAATCACCTTGATAATAGTAAGTCTTCTCTGCAAAATTAAGAAGAAAAAACCTCAAAGAATTTTAAAGTGGAAAGTGACTTTAAAGCGATTTATACCTCTGCCTCAACATTCCACCCAGCTTTAGAAATAATCCATTTATACCTCTGCCTCAACCATTTATACCTCTGCCTTAACATTTATACCTCTGCCTCAACATTTATACCTCTGCCTTAACCATTTATACCTCTGCCTCAACATTCAACCCAGCTTTAGAAATAATCCAAGGGAGGGAGAAAAATAAAAGGAGAGGAGTGAACAATTGTTTATTCCAGAAATGGCAACTCCATATCATTCATTCAATGATCCCCGCTTTCCCTTTATGTGATAATAGACATTACTGTCCTGCTAAGTCCAGATATACCCTCAGCACCCTCCTCAAAACAGCAATGCCCGCAGTCACTAACAATCCCCCTGAGTATGCACTAGATATAAAACATCTTTTACATGTATAGTCTAAACTCAGCCTAGCAATTACCCAATTAATCTTTCTAAGCAATTCTAATACAGGAAACATACAAGCATCAGTCACCCTTCACTTTCTGGATGATATACACTGTCTTGCACCCTTTTGCATGCCCTTTGCCTGCTGGCCTGGTTTCCATTCCTTGATGTTATTCCTGGAGGACACCATGGTGCCCTTATTATTATTATTATTATTATTATTATACTTTAACTTCTGGGATACACGTGCAGAACATGCAGATTTGTCACATAGGTATACACGTGACATGGTGGTTTGCTGTACCCATCAACCTGCCATCTACATTAGTTATTTCTCCTAATGCTATCCCTCCCCTAGTGCCTCCACCTCCCTGCCAACCCTGGTGTGTGATGTTCCCCTCCCTGTGTCCATGTGTTTTCATTGTTCAGCTCCCACTTATGAGTGAGAACATGTGGTGTTTGGTTTTCTGTTCCTGTGTTAGTTTGCTGAGAATGATGGTTTCCAGCTTCATCCATGTCCCTGCAAAAGACATGAACTCATTCTTTTTATGGCTGAATAGTACTCCATGGTGTATATGTGCCATATTTTCTTTACCCAGTCTATCATTGATGGGCATTTGGGTTGGTTCTAAGTATTTGCTATTGTGAACAGTGCTGCAATAAACATAAGGTTGCATATGTCTTTATAGTAGAATGATAATGATTTATCATTCTTGGGGTATATACTCAGTAATGGGATTGCTGGGTCAAATGGTATTTCTGGTTCTAGATCCTTGAGGAATCATCTCACTGTCTTCCACAATGGTTGAACTAATTTACACTCCCAACAGTGTAAAAGCATAGTGCCCTTTTATTTCCCTACAGCATATGATGGGTGGTGCTTTGTATGAGTCACAAGGTCTCATATCCCCATCTTTTCCCTTCCCCAAATATAAACTGCTTCACGTGATACATTAGGTCACCATAATTTAAAACAGGACAAGCCTCTTAAAAATAGGAATTACCAAGATGCAGTGGATTATACCTATAGTCCTAGCAGTTTTTGAAGTCAAGGTGGAAGGACTGCTTGAGTCCAGGGGTTCAAGACCAGCCTGGACAGCATAGTGAGAGCCTGTCTCTACAAAAAACTTAAAAAATTTGCCGGGCATGGTGGCACGTGCCTGTAGTCCCAGCTACTGAGGAAGCTGAAGTGGGAGAATTGCTTGGGCCCAGGAGTTCAAGTCTACAGTGAGCTGTAATTGCACCACTGCACTCCAGACTTGGTGACAGAGTGAGACCCTTATGTCAAAAAAAATAAAATAAAAAGAACTAATACGAAAGAATACCCTGTTTTGGTTAAGTAATTAGCCATTCCTGTATTTTGTGAGCAATTGTGCTTTTGATCCACCTTTAACATACACCATGTAGTCTCTAAGTGACTGAAAAGTATGATCTCCTAAGCTGAAATAATTTATTACCCTGTAAGTTAGAAATAATTTTAAAATAAAATAAAAACTGATTTCCTATATTCCTATAGATTCTTATATTTTTCCTTATGGTAACCAATACATACAAAAGTCCAATGCCAAAGTCTGTCTGAGAAGTTACCTGAAAAGATGAATGCATATGAAGCTAGAGGAGCTAGTTCCAGCCCCATCACAAATCAGCTGTGCTGTCTTGGCATATTTAGCCCGCTGGGATTTTCTTTATTAATCACAAAAACTAAATTGCAGCCTGGTGCGGTGGCTCCCAGCTGTAATCCCAGAACTTTGGAGGCAGAGGTGAGAGGATCACTTGAGGTCAGGGGTTCAAGACCAGCCTGGCCAACATGGTGAAACCCCATCTCTACTAAAAAAAAAAAAAAAAAAAAAATTAGCCAGGAGTGTCGGCGAACGCTGGTAGTCCCAGCTACTTGAGAGGCTGAGGCAGGAGAATTGCTTGAATCTGGGAGGCAGAGGTTGCAGTTTGCTGAGGTCACACCACTGCACTCCAGCCTGGGAGATAGAGTGAGACTCCATCTCCAAAAAACAAAACAAAACAAAAAACAAAGAAAAGCAAACAAAAACTAAATTACAATAGATAAACTCTAAGACCCTCTTCTTTCTACTATTTTATCATTTTCATCTGTGAAGCTTGTCACCAAATGACTAAAGTAAATAATTAGAATCTGCTAACTTTGTGTTACATCCAGAATACTGAACCAGGGTATTTACAAGTAGGTAGATTAATTTGTCAAAAGTCTCATACATCATGCCCAGATTCTGAGAAACCATTATGTTTAGATTTCTGATTCCAGTTATAATTTTACTGGAGAATTCTATCAGTTCAAGGTACCATTTTAAAATTAATTTTCACTTGGTTTTTACTGTGGATTGAATTGTATCCCCTCCAAAATTCATATGTTGAAACCCTAAACACCAATGTGACTGTATTTGGAGACATGATCTTTAAGGGGGAATTATGGTTAAATGGGGTCATAAGGTTGAGACACGAATCCAATATGACTAGTCTCCTTATAAGAGAAAGAGAGACCAGATCTCTCTTGCGCGCTCTCTCTCGCGCGCGCGCTCTCTCTCTCTCGCACTCTCTCTCTCTCTCGCTCTCTCTCTTTCTCACTCACTCACTTCACCCCATCTCCCAAAATACACACAGAGGAAAGGCCACGGGAAGGCACAGTGAGAATCCAGCTATTTAGAAGCCAGGAAAAGAAGTCTCCCCAGAAACCAACCAGCATATTGGTCTTAAAAGTCCAGTCTCCAGGATTGTGAAAAAATGTCTGTTGTTTAACCTAGCCAGTCTGTGGATTTTGATATGGTAGCTTGAGCAATTATAATTATTTAGATAAACTGAATGGAAATCTATTCTATATTCTATACTGTGGTCAGTGATTTTCAGTTTTACAGACATAGCAACAGTAATCTTTACATGGTAAACTGCCTTCCATTTCAAAGTTTATCAAGTCTTTTTTCTTAGGATAGACAGATTTTATTACCTCTCTAAAACACTGTTTTATACTAATAGATTATAACAATACCTATACACCATAATCACTACAGAGCTTCCAAAAAGCATGCATGGGTAAGGTCATGCCCCGGTCCAACTGAATCAGCTAACCTAAGAGTAGGGCCTAGAGAATGAACACTACTTCAAAAGAGCTCGACAGGTGATTCTGAGAAGAAGCTAGGGTTTGGAACTATTAGATAAACTATCTGAAGAATTATGAAATTGGTTATACATGTGTATTAAGCTTTTGGAAATAGCATTGTTAAGTAAAACGGTTGAGAAAGAGATGAATCAAAGTCATTTCTAGAATAATGATCTTTGTGAAATACTTATCTCTGAGTTAATCTAAAAAGTGGAAACTCAAAAGTTAAAAAAGTTGATTGAGAAATAATAGATGTGTTTAGACAGGGAAACTAATTTCATGCTACTTAAATGAGGGATTACAATAGCTGCCATCCAGCTAATTTCATACCAGTTAAATGAGAGATTACAGTAGCTGTTATCCAGCTTAAGTTGTTCTCAATATTAACAAATATTATATTCGTTCCTAAGCCAGAGTCCTACAGCAGAAACTCCTCTTTCAAACTGACTTCAAACAACATTTACCACAGCGTTTGTGTCCATTTTTACTCCACAGGTAGGACAGTTCAAGTAATTTAACTTTAAGTAATTTAAGCTGCTATAGCCTTCTATCTGAAATAGTAGGTGGTTGACCATGTAGAGGCATTGAAGGGTGAATTCTCGTCCCATGCACCTCCTGCTCCAGCCAGGGTTCTGTAGTTCCCCTTTGCACCACTCCTTTCCATTAAGACCTTGCTTCCCCAGGAAAGGGGACCTGTTAAGATGCAAACTGTATGTTGAAAAAATGGATTTTTTCACAAGGGCTTGATTTTGAAAACTCAGAGCACTGTACTTAAGGAAATTATGTGAAGAATGTTATTTTTTAATGAGTAGAGGGAAAGAGAGGACAGAAAGAGATTATGAAAATTTCATGGATAGATATGGCAGGCAGGAGATTGAGTGCCCATTACCCTTCTGAAAGACAAGTCTTAAGAGGACTGAGGAGAAACAAAGGAAAAGAAGCCAGGTTGAAAGAAACTGTGTAATTTTTGCTGAGTCAGCCAAAATTTGTCTACATTGTATTATTGTATAGGGTTATATATTTCAGAGATATAAAACTCAGAAAAATCATGATAAAGTAATATAATTAAACTATTAAGTATATTAATATTAAGCTTTTAAGCAAGCTATGCTACTTAAAAGCTTGTGGTATCAAGCAAGTCACTTTACTTTTCTGAGCCCCAGTGTACTGTATGTGAAAATAAGGATAGTAGTAAAATCTGTCACCCCTAGCTCACAGGATTATTGGGAAGATAAAGTGGAATGATGGATGTCAAATTTATTTTAAAACATTAAATAACTATACAGGTTTAAGGACTTATTTTTCAGAAAAGTAAAAATAAATTGGAAACTAAGCTTTGTGAGTATACTGTTAATAAAAGTTTTAAAAATAAAACCATGTTTGTGCAAACATTTAGCCATTATACCATGCTTGACTATCTACTATTAAAAGAGTTATTTGCAGATTTTTCATTGCTACTTATTCATCATATCTTAATAACCAATAGCAGAATTGAACCAAGAAGAGAAGGAATCTCTAAAGTTTGAGATACATTTACTACAGGATGTAACAATTCAACTACAAGCCTACTATAAGCTCCTTTAATGACAATGAATATTGACATCAAAGCATTGAACATTTCAGTCTTGCTCATACCCCCATAGTTGGTGATATAATTTACAAGGAGGCCTCTGATTCAAAAAATTTTTATAAATTTCTGTGTCATAATAAACTGTGTTGAAATAAAATAGTAAATAAGAAAACTCCCAAGAAGAAATTTAATGTTCATGTTGTTTTTTTTCAATTTTTAAAATTTAAAGATTTATAGCAAGGATGAAAACTGAAAATAATCAATACTCACCAACTGCCAGAAAATGAACAAGAAGACCAATGGTTACTCCCAAGATTGCCGCCACTCCAAGAAAAATAAAGATCATAGTCCATAGTGGCCAAGATCTTTGGGAAGATATGCCGTGCCTACGAAAGAGGAAAATTTTGGTTCAAATCAGATAATAACAATCAAAATCTACCTGCCTCTCCTTCAACTCATAGTACATGAATTGTAGTTTATATATTAGTCCTTTATGCTAGTTGAAAACATAGAAACCTCAAATGCCTCAAAGAGGATAGACCCTAATGCTCATTCACTTAGCAAATTATCATTGATCCCAGGTTAGCTGCTGGAAATACATCAGTGAGCAAAATAGACATGATTTCTGTCCTTATGTTGCTGAAGAGAAATTGACTTGCTTTTTTTAAAAATTGAAGCAGGTTACAAAACATTAGTTGTAGTCTGATTGTATTTTTGTAAACTATAGCCATATCATGCACAGGGACATATAAAGACTTATAGACACAATTAAATACATAATATAGTATAATATAATATAATATAATATAATATATATAATATATTACATATAATATATTATATTATATATAAAATATAATATTATTATGTATAATATTATATTATATATTATATAATATAATGTATATAATATAATATTATATATTATATATAATGTATATAATATTATATTATATATTATATATAATGTATATAATATTATATTATATATTATATATATAATGTATATAATATTATATTATATATAATATTATATATAATATTATATATAAAATATTATATATAATATTATAATATATATAATATAATATATATTATATTATATATATTATAATATTATATATTATATATTATAATTATATATTATATTATTAATATATGATTATATTATTAATATATGATTATATTATTAATATATGATTAATTATATATTATATATAATATTATATTATATATTATATTATATGATATATCATATAATATATAATATTATATATAATATAATATATCATATAATATATCATATAATATATAACATTATATATAATATAATATATCATATAATATATCATATAATATATAATATTATATATAATAATATATCATATAATATATAATATTATATATATTATATAATATTATATATATAATATTATATGATATATATAATATTATATGATATATAATAAATAATATTATATATAAAATATATAATATATAATATATATTATATATAATTTATATTATATATTATATATAATATTATATTGTATATAATATATAATATTATATTGTATATAATATATAATATTATATTGTATGTAATATATAATATTATATTGTATGTAATATATAATATTATATTGTATGTAATATATAATATTATATTGTATGTAATATATAATATTATATTGTATATAATATATATTATATATTATATTGTATATAATATAATATAATAATGTATTATATATAATATTATATATAATATAATATAATATAATAATGTATTATATATAATATATTTTATATAATATATATGATATTATATTATATATAATATATTATATATAATACATATGATATATATAATATATATAATATTGTATTATATATAATATATATTATATATATACATTATATATATACATTATATTATACATATACATTATATATATATTATATATATTATACATTGTATTATATATATACATTATATATAATATATATTATATATTATATATTATAATATAATATATATAATATATATAATAAATATTATATATTATATATATTATATATATTATATATAATAAATTATATTATATTATATTATATATATATTATATATAATAAATTATATTATATATATAATATTATACAATATATAATATATTATGTATTATATTACAAATATATAATATATAATATATTATGTATTATATTATAAATATATAATATATAATATATTATGTATTATATTATAAATATATAATATATAATATATTATGTATTATATTATAAATATATAATATATAATATATTATGTATTATATTATAAATACATGATATAACAAGTTTTAATTATAGGTTTGATAATTGCAGATGGAAATACCATGATGTCAACTGCAGTAATCTCTATGTAATAAAATTATAGATTTTTTGTTTACTTTTAACTGCATTTTCTAATTTTTCTTTTTTTTAATTTTCTTTCTTTCTGTTTTTTTTTGAGACAGAGCCTCACTCTGTCACCCAGGCTGGAGTGCAGTAGTACAATCTCAGCTCATTGTAACCTCTGCCCCACTGGGCTCAACTGATCCTCCCACCTCAGCCTCCTGAGTATCTGGGACCACAGGGGTGCACCACCACACCCAGCTATTTTTTTGTAATAGAGTCAGTGGTCTCACCATGTTGCCCAGGCTAGTCTCAAACTCCTGAGCTCAAGCGATCTGCCCATCTTGGCCTCCCAAAGTGTTGGGATTACAAGCATGAGCCACTGCACCTGGCCTATTTTCTATAATGTTTCTACAACAAATGTAAATTATTTGCATAATATAAATTAATAGATCAGTTAGTTGTTTTATCATCAAAGCCAATCAATTAGATGAAACAGAATTAGAAAATATGGTGGTTCGGCATCATAGAGATAAAGCAGTTTATGGTTACAGTTACATTGTATGGCCACACTAAGCTTAATCTACATAAAGTTTGAATCCTAGTTATTTTTCATATCTTGAGAGATGATGTTATATAATTGTCCATTGGAGGAAGGGCTGTAACATAAACATTCATGATTTCAAATGCAAAACATCCTCAGCTGCTTCTTCAATCTCTATTCTGTATCATTCTAAATAAACCTTGCAAAACAGAAGAGTTTGTAATCAGGGAACATATTTGGTGAATTACATATTTCCTATGAATATGTGAACCTTTTTGTTCTTATCTCATCCAGGACCAACTGACTTTTAGGTAGATACATTTTTGTTTTTGTTTTTTTTAGCATTACCTGATACAACTGTGCAACTCCACCTAAACTTGTTTCCTCTTCACTCTGTTCCACATTCTTAATCCTACCTCTTCCTTATACCTCTTTGTCTCTTTTGATGACTTGTTAATTAGTGTTTCGCAGAACCAACATTATTCATCAAAGCTCTTCAAAGAAACTCCTTATTTCAGACACATTTCATGTATTTTTTTGTACCGGAATTCTGTTATTTAATATCAGCCTCACAGAAAAAAAGTCTACTCAGGCATAGCATTTCTAATACAGTATTTATAACTTTATTAATATTTGATAACATGTTTCTTTTAATGACTATAAAAGTGCACTGTGACAGTAAGGTCTCAAATTTGTTTTGAATTAGCTAGTTATAACAGTCTGGTAGCTTGGGCTTTCTGAGACATGCATATTAGTCTAAAAGACTAAACATTATGTAGCCTAAATAATTATTCTAAGTTCTGAGATGGTTTCAGAATAATCACTGCTTTACCCAGCTTAGAAGAGATTTTTCTCTAAAAACCCATTTTGGATGCTCTGAAAATTTCTGAAGAGTACATATTATTGACTATAGCTCTGATATGACTTTTTCCTCCTCACATGGCTTTCTCTTGTCAAAAATAAAGTACTATTTTATATCTAAAAGAGTACAGTAAGTTTGTGATTAACTCAACCCTTCCTCTAATAAATGTAGCCTCTGGGAATTTATTATTATTTTTGAATAATAGCTGCACTTTTAAAAATTATGTTCTAAATATCAAAAAATGTCCATTCATGAAACAATTTACTCTCATTTACCAAATTAATTTTTGGCAACACTTTTTTCTAAAGGTAGGCATTTGCATTACAAGAGGAATCCCTCACTTAACAAAGGAAATAGGTTAAAAATTAATCTTCAACTTAAGTTGAATTTAACCAACTTCGTGTACTTAACTAAACTATAATTTCCTCACTTTTAGAATGAATCTACTTCAAATAAGAGTTACTTGCTGGCTGCATGTGGTGACTTACGCCTGTAATCCCAGCACTTTGGGAGGCCGAGGCAGGTGGATCACTTGAGGTCAGGTGTTTGAGACTAGCCTGGCCAACATGGTGAAACCCCATCTCTACCAAAAAATACAAAAATCAGCCGGGTGTGGTGGTGAGTATCTGTAACCACAGCTACTCAGGAGGCTGAGGCACGAGAATGGCTTGAACCCAGCTCCATCACAGGGGAAAAAAATAAAAGAAAACTCATTGCCATTCTGGCATAACCATTTGCCTTAATCAACTTGCAATAATGATGGTAATCAAAATGATGGTGAGTACATTACTTACAATTTTAAAACATCAGTCTTGTTATAATTTTACCCTTATGGTCGATGCCAGTGGTTAGATTTCCTTTTAACCACTTTTGGGCATTGCTTTAGGAGTTAAACAGCAAAGCATTAAAAAATATATAGTTTTCATTTATTAGAACTTCATTTATAAACCATTTGAATTAGATATGCCTGAATTATCTCATATAATGAAATGTGTTAAAGCATGATTGTGGTGCAAAATTCTTCAAATTTTAAAAAAGTAAACATTTTTTCCATAGAAAACTTTAAATCATTAGGGTGAGAATTGTGCATAAGGAGCAGAGAAGTGTAATGAACAAATGGGTAATCGCCTCTATTCTTCACTGTCTCCTGGAACTTTGAAAAAAGAGAGTCTACAGAAAGGAAGTCATTTGAAAATTTATGAAGTTTTGAGAACCTGCAGTTTGCCTGTTGCTAATTCAGAATCTATATTAGAAAGTACATTATTCCAAAATCTATAATGGCATTCATATTTTTTATTATTCCTAAGAAAACCTTTTAATATTAGAAAATTTGATTTCAATTACATTACTAGAGAACAAAAACGGTAGTGTTCTTATGAGTGATTATAAAAGAAATCTTATGCCTCATTTCCTTAAGATTTCAGGTCAATTATATATTTATATTCTTTCCCAGTAAGCAAAATTTTGCTGAATTATTACTTTTCTTTTTAACTTTTGGAAACTTTCCCAGAGACTTCAAAGGGTCTGTAGACCTCAGACAATAGAGTGTTTCTTAACAGTGTCCAGAAATAAAAACTAAATTATAAAAACAGTCAATTAACAAAAAACTAGAACATACTTAATGGCAACTTGCTAAATTTTGCCAACTTACTCTCCCCAGTGAAATCCCCTTTACCTGTGCATAATGTTCTGATTGTTGTGGCAGTATCAGGTATAATGGTGGTAATGATGATGGTGAAGATAACGATAACGATGACAATACTGGTAATAGTGATGACAAAAGTTAGAACCTTCTGACGCAGCTTTTGACTTATGTGCTACATCCAGTGTTGGAGCTTGGTTTTTATGGGCTGGGTAAGATGTAGAGAACAAATAAGATGAAACTTGTCTGACTGGTGTTAATGACCATCACATTTCTATAGTTTCAAGACAGGAGTTAACCCAAGAATGACAAACTTCCTTGACTTGGCGATTTAGAAAAAATTACGGCCCAGTTTGGTCAGCTAAGAGGTACACCCAAGAAACAGCTTTGAAGTATGTAGGGGTAATCCTAACTCTATATTTTACCAATTCCATTATACTGCCTTGTCTCTTCTCAATTGAAACTAACTATAACTAGTTAAAAGTTTCTGGCAAATATTGCCATCATTCTCATGCAGATGAAATTCTATTTCATTGTGGTTTGCATTTGCTTTTCCTTAATTACCTGTGAGAATAATCATTTCACATATTTTGAGGGAATTTGGATTTTCACTTTTGAGAATCCTGTTCATAAGTTTAGTTTTTCATCAACAGGCAGCAGATGGTAAGGAAAAAAAAATGGGTTGCTAATCTTTTTTTCTTATAGTTGTATGTGAGTTCCTTATATGATCTGGATATTAATGTATTATTATACTGGATATTAACCAGTTATGTTCACCTATTTATTAATTACCTGTCCCCAGGGTGCAGCTTGACATTTCATTATGTAAAGAGATTTCAGTTCTTTAAAAACTTCAAGAATCCATTTACTTTTGTAATGACATGAAATGATAATTTAATTTTATATTGTCTTAATTTGAAATTATTTTTTCTTACTAATAACCTGTTTTCCAAGACTTTTTTATTGCAGAGTTCATCTTTTCTCTACAGATGTGGGAGGCCTCCTATGTCATATACAAAATCTGCATGTTTCTTAACTCTCTATTCTGTTCCAATAGTCTATTTACCTTTTCTTCTGTCAATACTAAATAGTTTTAGTTACTATAGATCAGGAGTCAGCAAGCATTTTCTGTCAAGTGCCCAGACAATAAACGTTTGAGGCTTTGTAGGCCATATGGTCTCCATTGCAACTATTAAATTTTGCCATTGCAGCACAAAAACAGCCAAAAATGCTAAGTAAAAAAATACATGCAGGCATGGCTGTTTTCCAGTATTTACTTATAAAAGCAAATGGTGAACCAGGCCCATGGGTTGTAGTTTTCCAACCCCTGCTGCAGATTACAGTAGGTCATGATTTCTGAAAGCATATGTTTTCTCAAACACTTCTTCAAATTTATATTGGTAATTCTTAACCTTCTATTCTGCCATATGCTTTGAGGATCAGCTTATTAAGTCCCATTATTAAGTCCCAAGAAAATATTTTGAGATTTTGAGATTTCAATAGAAATTCTATTTATTTCACAGAATAGTTTGGAAAGATTCAACATCTTATATTGTTAACTGTTTATCAGCATGATATATCTTTCTATTTATTCATTAATTTTGTTTTGTCATTTTACTCATAAAGTGATATAAGGCACATCTTTTTTATATTTATTCCTCTGTTTGAAGTTTTTCTCATAGTCATGAATAATATTTTTCCTGTTAAATTTTCTAATTGTTTATTGCTAGTGTGTAGGAATATTACTGATTGGTATTAGTAAGTAGCATGCCCAGCAAATTTGTTTAGCTACTTTAAAAATTAATAGCTGTCTTTGGATTCCTTGAATTTTCTATATAGATGATTATGTTGTTTTTAAATATTAAGATTTCCAAATATCATTCAGTACAGTTCCTTCCTTTCTTGGATTGGCTTTCCTTCAGTTTCTGATATTTTTTGTCACTCTCCCCTGCCTTCATATGGTTAATTTTTATATTATTTTCCAAAGTTTATAATGATTAACTCTAGAAGACCTCAATATAAGGTAGTTTGCCATTACCGGAATGCTTAAACAGTAACTTTTAAAGAACAGAATTTCTTAATTTTAATTTAAAATTTATCAATCTTTGCTTTTAAGTTTAGTGTTTCATGTATACCTGTATGTGGTCTAAGAATTCTTCGCTTTTCACAAAGACATTCTCCCATGTTTTATTCTAGAAACTTCAGTGAGTTACCATTTGCACTTAGGTTAATAATTCACATAGAATTTATTTTTGTTCACATGATGAAGTGGGATTAAAGGTGTATTTATTTTTATTGGCTTTTAATTTTGCCATTATTGTGCCATATCACACTGCTTTAATTAATGAAGTTATAGAAGGTCTTGATAAGTGGTAATGTAAGTCCATATTTATTTTCCTTGTTCAATGTTGTCTTGGCTTTTTTCAGTCCATTGCATTTACTTCTAAATCTTAACACTATCTGATCAATTTCTAAAGAGAAATCTCTAGAATTTTGTTGATATTGCATTGAATGTACAGATAAATTGGAGGATAATTGACTTCTTAAAATAGTAAAGCTTCCAATCCATGGACTCGGTATACATTCATCCATTTAGATTTTCTTTAATTTTTCTCAATATCTGTATAGAAGTCATACCTGTTTCCCTACAATTAATCTATGTATTTCATATTTTTCTGTCCTATTATAAATAGTATTATTCCTTGAATTTTGTGTTACATTTGTTGCCAGCATATTGAGATACAACTGATTTTTATATAACAAGAAAATTGATTAATTTATTTAATTTATTAATTTTTTTTGTTTGGACATCTTTTCAAATTTTTAGCATATATGTACATCATCTTGTCATCTGCATAAACAGTGTTACTTCTTTTCCATTGCTTATATTTTGTATTTTGTTTTGTTTGATTAAATTATTTTTTATTTATTTATTTATTTATTTTTTGGGTTATGACATGGAATTCCAGTACACTATTGAATGGAATGGTGATAGCAGGGATTCTTTGCTATTTTCCCAATTTCAGAGAAAGACTTTAAGTATTTCACCACTAAGTAGAATGTTTTCTGTCACTTTATCAAATTAAGGAAATTCTCTTGTTTTTTGTTTGCTACGATTTTACAATAGAGTTTGAATTTGACCAAATCCTTTTGTCTGCATTTATTGAGATAATCATGTCTACTTTTATCTTATGAATGTCATGATCTACATTGACTCATATTTAAATGTTAAGCCAACCTTGCATTTTTGGAATAACCTCAACTTGATTGCAATTTATGACACATTTTATATATCACTGGGTTTCATATGCTAATATTTTGTTTAAGATTTTTTGATACATACTTCTGAGAGACAATGACATATAATTTTCCTGTCTTTTATTTTCATTGTTAAGTTTCACAGCTGAGCTTATGTTAGCCTTATAAAACAAGCTGGAAAGTAACTTTTATTGCAAATTATTTGAAAATTTTTATATATATATGTAAAAGGCAAGTTGCCAAAACTAATATGGTATCACTATAAGGAGATCTACCTGCCCTTCAGGGAAACCACATTTTGGACTTTGCATAAACTTGAAATAAACTTTTCTTTTACAAGCCCATCAAGATTTAAGAATTTATCTGTTGAAACAGATAATACAAATATCTATAACTAATAAATATCCTATTTGATGTTTATAGTCAATTAATTTTTTAAACACCTTTAAAAAACGTAAACATTTGAAACTGATATATAAAGTGTTCGTATTAAATCTCAATCATTTCACACACATCCATTCTTCCTTTTGATTTGCTCTAATATCAGAAATAGCCACTGTAGACTGATGAGGTTCTCTAACTTTCCACGGGCAAGCAGTGTTGCTGCTGAAACAGGATGATCCTTTCTTCCATCTTGAACAAAGCCTAAAATGTCAGTGTTTATGCCATTTTCTCCCCTTAGCTTCATAGCCACAAAAGATCTGTCAGTTATGAAGGAGAAGCACATACATCATGTTGTGCTTATGGTTACATTGAATCATCATTCTTTAAATGAGTGAGTTAGGAAACATATATTTGTTCCAAGAACACTCCCACAAACTGCATGTCTCAGTTTCAATTCAACCTGAAGTTTCAGTGTCAGCTTGGGTAAGAATTAATCAAACGCTCTGTAGCAACTGGGATTATCCACCTCATGACTGCACTTCCTCTTCCTGGGTTTCTGTTTCTTTAAAAGCTTTACCATGTCATTCACATCTAGGTATACTTCAAAATTATTCAAACCAACCTTAAGACTTACAACTGAATCTTCTACAGTAACCCTGGCCCACATACATTTTATAGTTTTCTGAGATCAAATTGCATATATCTCATAAGAATTAATTATTACATATTATTCTACTTGTGTCATACTTGTTTCCCCAAATAGATTATAAATTCCTGGAGTATAGGGTTTATGTTTTATACTAGTTTCCATACATTCCATGTTCTTAGTAAACACTGACAGGTTAATTATTCAATCCTTACAACATGGAAGAGAAAGAAAGACCCCTTCTCCTCTCCTGTTTATTTCTACATAGTATTTGGTTCTTATTAGCACTATTTTCTTTTCATTTGCAATAATATTTTGAGTTAGATTGGCTGGCAATCTAGCAGAAGCCTTTTTTCATCCTCAGACATCTTTTACTTATTTATTTATTTGCTTATTTATTCATTATATATAATAGACTTCATTTTGTAAAGCAGTTTTAGGCTCACTGCAAAATTAAGTGGTGGATACAAAGATTTTCCATACATGCCCTCCGCCCCCACACGTGCTTAGCCTCTTCGTTTATCAACATCCCCCATCAGAGTGGTACGTTTGTTACAACTGATGAACCTAAATTGACATATCATTATCACCCAGACTCCATAATTTACATTGAGTTTCACTCTTGGTATTGTACATTCTATGGGTTTGGACAAATTTGTAATGGCATGTATCTACCATTATAGTATCATACAGAGTAGTTTCACTGCCCTAATAAATAACGAAGAGGACTTTTTTACTGCACTGTTCCTTGGTACACTCACTTCTAGTAGGACCTGCTTCTCAAAATAGCAAAATCAGAAGCTCAAACTTATCAGTACTGTCCATCATGACCCAGCTCTAGGGAATTCCTTCACATTTTTCAGACTCGTGAGACATATCTTTCTAACCAAGATGTCATTTAGTTAACTTAAAATGGGAGGTACCTATTCCCTGCTTATGGAATGCATGACATATAAGAAGAAAACTCTCAAGGAACCTGGGTTTCCTTCTCAATAAGCATGAGATTTTACAAGTAATACATATATATCAAATCCAAGTATTCTGAAATGTAACTGCTCACTTCTATCATCCTTTTAGATTAAAACATCATTTTTACACATAGGTAATTTTTGTTACTGAAAATATAACTTAAATATATAATTGTTTTTCTTGTTTTTAACAGTCACCTTAGCTTCAGATGATTATATAAACTGTTGCTACTAAGGAAATTGAGGGAAGATTGACATGCTTTGATAATCCTTGTAAATATAATGAACATTAATAAAAATCTTTTGATTGTAAGAGACTAAGTTGCTGTTTCATGAGTTTCAGTCTCTTGGTAAAATTACCTCCTAAGGTACTAAGAATATTTACAAATGAAATTGCTGAAGTATTCCAGCTGTTCACGGAATTTTGATGAGTATTTAAATGAGAGGAATATGAGAATAGAGATAATACAGTTTATTTTTTAACTGGGAAAAGTTGATATTGAAAACCATAGGCCAGGCAAGGTGGCTCACGCTTGTAATCCCAGCACTTTGGGGGGCCAAGGCGGGTAGATCACCTGAGGTCAGAAGTTCGGGACCAGCCTGGTCAACATGGCGAAACCCCGTCTCTACTAAAAATAAAAAAATTAGCTGGGTATGGTGGCAGGCGCCTGTAATCCCAGCTACTTGTGAGGCTGAGGCAGGAGGACTGCTTGAACCTGGGAGGCGGAGGTTGCCGTGAGCCGAGATCATGCCATTACACTCCAATCTGGGCGACAAGAGCGAAACTCTGTCTCAAAAAAAAAAAAGAAAAAAAGAAAACCATTTGCCACTGAATCTGATATCAATTTTGAGGGGAAAAAAGCCACAATAAATTCCTAAAAGTATGGCTGGGCAAATCTAAAAATTAGAAGCAATTATTACTTTAAGCCAATATTGGTTCACTTAAAATAATAATTATTTTTTAAATAGATAATCCTAATAACCCCTCAGAATTACCTCGCTTAAAGCAGCAGGTTTTTCCTGGTTTAAGCTCTGATTTCCACATTAGCAGCACCATCTAGAATCCGACCTATATATTTCCCTATGGAAAGAGTCAATTTTTCATGGCACACAATGGAATTTATATAGTACTGCCTTCATATTTATTTTTAAATATAGAATTACTTTGTATAGAGAGTATCATTAATTTAAAAAATCAAAATAAAACAAAACTACTAAATTCATAGGGTATATGTAAGACTTACAATTGCAAAAGAACTTATTCTTTCCCACATAGTTTTAGTAAGGATTTGACTGAGTTTATCTGGGTACTTTCCTCCTTTGGTTCCTATATGCCTGGGAAGCCTCCCACCCTTCTCCCTAACATCCTACTCTCACAGATCCTCCACCACAACTTGCGTTGGACAAATCCCATTTTGCCCTTTTTCTCTGTTCATATCACTTACCTCAGGAACCTCTACACTCCCACTTCATGGTAGTCCCATTCTTCAATATGAGACCTTCTCACTCCTTTCACTAGCTCTCTAAACCTTACTATATGGCGTTCTCTGGAAGTCACAGTATGCTTTCTGCAACTTCTTTAGGACCTCAATCTGTTCTCCAAACATCCACTCCATATTCTTGCTCAAAGTAGAACCTGTCTTTCCTCCAGTATGCAGATTTCATTGCCGCCCTCCTATAAGGTGCCCATTATTTACCCACGAATCCTTTTACTGCTGTCCCTATAGGTGAAGTGCGTGTACTCCTCACTCCTCAGTGCCGCTTCCAGACCTCTGCTCTCTAAAATCAGATTGTATGCTACTATGCCTTCATCTGGTGGGGTGTATTTCTGATTCATATGGAAGGTGTAGTATACTACAAAAAAAAAGGCCACCTGTAGATACCAGGTCTTAATCCCTAGAACCTGTGTTATATATATTTAAAGAAAAAAAAAGATCTTTGAAAATATGATTATGAATTTTGACTAAAGGAGAATTTTTTTTTAATTTTAGATACCAGGGTACATGTACAGGTTTGTTACATGAGTATATTGAACCCAGGTAGTGAGCATAGTACCTATAGGTAGTTTTTCAACCCACCATACCATCCTGCCCCCACAGTGTCTATTGTTCCTACATTTATGTCTGCATGTGCTCAATGTTTAGCTTCTACTTAAAAGTGACAACATGAGGTACTTGGTTTTCTGTTCCTGTGTTAATTCACTTAGGATTACAGCCTCCAGCTCCATCAATATTGCTTCAAATGACACGATTTCATTCTTTTTATGGCTGCATAGTATTCCATGGTGTATATGTATCACATTTTCTTTATCCAGTCCACCACTGATGGGCACCTGGGTTGATTCCATATCTTTGTAATTGTGAATACTGTGTATGTGTCTTTTTGGTGTAATGATCAATTTTCCTTTGAGTATATAATCAGTAGTGAGATTGCTGGGTCGAATGGTAGCTCTGTTTAAGTTCTTTGTGAAATCTCCACACTGCTTTCCACAGTGGCTGAACTAATTTATATTCCCAGCAACAGTGTATTAGATTTCCTTTTTCTTCACATTCTTGTCAGCATCTGTTGTCTTTAGACTTTTTAAAAACAGCCATTCTGACTGATGTGAGATGGCATCTGATTGTAGTTTTGACAAAAACAAGCAGTGGGGAAAGGACTTCCTATTCAATAAATGATCCTGGGATAGCTGGCTAGCCATATGCAGAAGATTGAAGCTGGATCCTTACCTTTCACCGTACAAAAATTAACTCAAGGTGATTATTCTTGATTGTTCTGGTAGGCTCTAAATCCAATCACAAGTGTCTTTTAAAGGAGAGGTAAAGAGACAATAAATAGATACTCAAAAGAGGAGCAGGCAGTGTGAAGACAGAGATTGGAGTGATGTGACCACAGTCACTTTAGTTTTGTTTAAGTTTTAAATTTTGTGTGTATATAGTAGGAGTATATATTTATGGGGTACAAGAGATACTTCAATACAAGCATACAATGCATAATAATCACATCAGGGTAAATGGGATATCCATCACAGCAAGCATTTATCCTTTCTTTGTGTTACAAACAATCCAATTATCATCTTTTAGTTATTTGAAAATGCACAATAAATAATTCCCTTTCTTTTTGTTTTTTGTTTTGTTTTGTTTTTTTGTTTTGAGACAGGGTCTCACACCTGTTACCCAGGCTGGAATGCAATGGCGTGATCATGGCTTACTGCAGCCTCAATTTCCCAAGTTCAAGCAATCCTCCTGTCTCAGCCTCGTGAGTAGCTTGGACTACAGGCACACACCACCACACTCAGCTAATTTCTGTATTTTTTTGTAAAGATGGGTTTTTGCTATTTTGCCCAGGCTAGTCTTGAACTCCTGAGCTGAAGTGATTCTCCTGCCTCGGTCTCCCAAAATGCTGAGATTCAGACATGGGCCACCATGTCTAACATAATTCCCACACTTTTGAAGTTCTGTTTGAAGATGTCTTTGTAGGAAGCCCCACTCAGGACAGATATGTTAATTGAGAAATGAGATAACCCAAAAAATTCACTGTGAATAAGGTGTTGCAGGCAAAAGGGAAAAAGCCTTTACTCTTACTTCACACAATATGATTGTGAACCATCATTTTCTAGATTTGCTTTTATCTGTACCTTATAGTAGCTAACAGACAGTTCTCAAGTACCTTGTCTATTGGCTGGCAGTATAATATTTATCACCAGAAGATATTTATCACTAGAAAATAATCTGATTCTTTCTTCAGTAAGCAAAACTTTTGTTTTTCCTCATAGGAGATAATTATACGTATGATTTCTCTAACATATAAGAAAAAAATGCATTCAGTATGAGATCAGCAATTTATGACGTGATTTCAAATTTTAATGTTAAAGCTGAAAGATCAAGTCTAGGTGGGACACTGTAGAAGGCCAACACAGGTGGATCACTTGAGTCCAGGAGTTTGAGACCAGCCTGGCAACATGGCAAAACCCTGTGTCTACAAAAAAATACAAGAATGAGCTGGGCGTGGTGGCAGGTACTGGTAGTCCCGTGTACTCAGGAGGCTCCCCTACTCAGGAGGCTGAGGCAGGGGGATGGCTTGAGCCTGTGAGGTCGAGACTGCAGTGAACCATGATGATGCCACTGCACTCCAGCCTGGGTGAGACCCTGTCTCAAAAAAAGAAAAAACAAAACAAAACAACAACAAAAACAGATTAATTCTAGAGTGTGGTACATATTGTCAATAGTCTAAATGTTGCCAGTCTAAGGACATCCAGATAAAAGGTAGTGGGCGATAGAGCCAAAATCAAGTCAGGGATAAAAGGCTTTTGTCTAAATAAGTGAACTTTTAAAAGGGTAAAATTTAACTTTAATAACTTGCTTCTATTTTAAGTTATTTTTATGCATCATTTTCTTTCTTAGTCTTTTTAATGTTTTAACTGCTTAACTGTTTCACTCTTTCAATTATTTTGTTAGTTGTAATGCATTTGTCCACTTTCTGTTTGTCCAGACACTTTCTTCCTCAATGTTCTTAAGAACACATCTCTGGCAGCCATGAAAAAGAATGAGTTCATGTCCTTTGCAGGGACATGGATGAAGCTGGAAACCATCATTCTCAGCAAACTAACACAGGAACAGAAAACCAAACACCGCATGTTCTCACTCATAAGTGGGAGTTGATCGATAAGAACACATGGACACAGGGAGGGGAACATCACACACCGGGGCCTGTTGAGGGGTGGAGGGCAAGGGGAGGGAGAGCATTAGGACAATATCTAATGCATGCAGGGCTTAAAATCTAGATAACGAGTTGATAGGTGCAGCAAACCACCATGGCACGTGTATACCTATGTTACAAACCTGCACTATCTGCACATGTATTCCAGAACTTAAAGTAAAATGAAAATAATAATAATAATAATAATAATAAAGAACACATCTATGGTCACTTCTTAATCTCATTTACTTTTTCAAAAGAACTTTAAATTTTGTAGTTTTTAGGTTTAGTCCAAAGTTTTCTCTCTTCTTGCTCTACCATCTCTCTCTGCTGGAGCTTACCCACTCACTCAGCTTAAAATACCACCTATATGGTGACAATAATAAAATGTATATCTTAAGATCAAACTGCAATTCTTGGTACCAGATTCACTTGTTCAACTCCCCCTACTCACCTACTCCTTTCACATTCCTCATAGACATCTCAAGAACATATCAAAGAGTAAGCCCATGATCTCTTCCCCGAAACAAGCTCTTTCTCTTTCCTCATCTCTTCCCATCTCAGTAAATGGCTCCCTAGTGGTTTCATTTTGCTGTCAGAAATGAGGGTTCCATTCTTAAAGACTCCTCACTCATCCACTCCCATGCGCCACCAGTTGTCTGTATGGCCAAATTTTCTTGCTGAGTATTTTGAAAATTCATCTGCTTCCTTTTATTACCTCTACTACTACTCCTGTTTATATCACCATCGTTTACTACCTGAACTTCTGCAAAAGCTTTGTACCTGAGCTCTCCACGTCACACTTGGCTGCCCTGCATGTAACAGCTCTTCTCTAGACAGGGTAGTATCCCTGAAACACAACCCTGACTGGGTCCTTCCTTCAATTCCAGTGGCCATCAGGTTTAGGGTGAAAGAATCCACAACACAACCTACCAGGCCTAACAGAATCTAGTCCCTGACAACTTCTCAGTCTTATCTCAGGCCATTGTTTCTCATTCTCTAAGCTAAAGCCACTGTGGCCTTCCTCACAATTTTCCCATGGTTAAGTTATGCACGTCTGGGCCTTCTCATATGCCAATCTCATAAACTAATCTCTTGACCAGAACATTCTTCCCCTCATGTCTCATCTTAAAGGCCACTTCTTCCGTATATTCCAAGCTAAGTTAAGTCCCCCTTAGAGACCTTCTTTGCTTCAATTATGACTTCAATGGTAATTTTATTCACGTGGTTTTTTTTTGTTATTCAATGTCTGTCTTCCTTGCTAGATTGTAGGCAGGGGAGACAGATGTCTTTTTTTTTTTTTTAAGTAACTAGATTAAAGCCATGCCCTTCGTACCTGTTTGATCAACATATATTGAATGAATTATGATATGTCACTTTTTCTTTGACTTATTTGGATTTTCTTTTTGGATTTATTTGTATTTACTTTTTAAGTTACAATTTTTTTTTCTTCTCTCTGACTTCTGATAGGCTCTCATCCATTATGAGCAATGAGTACTTCCCATCTATTTCCTCCAATGTCACACTTTCTAAGCTATGTAACTTAAGAGATTCATAGGCCAACTTCTTATTTTGAAGATAATACTATGTTTTAACCTGTATTAATAAAACATTTGAACTACTAGACTGTGACCATCTTTTCAAGTATAAACCTTCTCACCTGTTCACAGAGGTGATGTGAACCAACCCTTGGTCACTGCTCATATGATGATTGGTTATTGGAGAAGATGTGGTCCAAAGGACGGGGAAGGCTTCTTTCAAGAAAATAATTTTTGACAAAACCTTCCCAAGTTCAAGTTTAGTAAGTATGTGAAATTGAATCTTCCAATATGGAAGGTGAGATATTGAAGCATTTGAAGTATTTCTCACATTTGTCCACCTCTTATATATTTATTGATAATAAAATGTTACACAAGAATTACCATGGGAAATGTCTTCCTCCCTCTTCTATTTCATTATGAGACCAAAAAAAAAAAAAAAAATTGACCACAGATAGCATTAGTCCTAAAAGACTCTTTAGGTCGGTATTTATTTCTCTGCCAATTATTCCTTTAAAGTAAGCCAAAACAATAATGTAGTATTTATTAAGCAGTCCAGAAATGTTTAGAGTACCAGAGTTTCTTGAGAAAGGATGCTTTCTAATTCTCTAGTGGTTAAAGAATGTGGCATGTAAGATGTCTCCTCTGGGGAATCAATTATAATTTTCTCAATGACCTATACCTGGCCAATTTTTGTTTTAGTGTGGCTCTCATGAACAGAATCTGGCTTTTTTTTTTTTTTTAAATCAGAATCTCAAAGCGTACTGGATACTGTGATGTGCTGCCCAGATTCCCTTTCAAGATCAAAGCAGTCATTCCTCTAGCTGCCAGGAGTTGTACTAGGTTGTAGTTTACAGCTCATTCCCTACACAGAAATTGCGCTCAACCAAAACAGCAGCCATCATCCCATGACTAATTACTGCGGAGGAAGTTGGTTTTAAAGCTGGAGTGTCAAGTGAAATAACTCAGTCGAATACCGCGTAGTCTCATTTATAAATTGGAGCTAAACAAGGGCAATACAGAGCGGAATAATAAACACTGGAGACTACAAAAGGTGGGAGTGTAGTAGAAGCATGAGGGTTAAAAAATTACCTATTGGGTACAACGTTCACTATCGAGGTGATGGGTATAATAAAAGCCCAGGCTTCACCACTACACAATATATGCATGCAATAAATCTGCACTTGTATCCTCTGAATATACAAAAAGTAAAAATTAAATTTTTAAAAGGTAGGGTCTTTGATTGGATTCCAGACATGTCTGAGAGGCCATCTCAGCTTCAGAGCTCTGTGTGATATTGATTGAGGCCCTTGTGGCAACTTCTTCCTCTTCCAAATCTTGCTTCCTCACCTTTTTCTAGGTATTATTCCTGTAAGCATTGTTCCATAAACCCCTATATGCAAATGTCTGTCACAGAGTCTATTTGCTGATAGTTTACGGCAGATTATCTCTGGCTTTTAAATGAATCTAACTCACTTATGTTTATTATGATTATGCATGTATTTAGACTTGTTTCTACCATCTTATTTTATGACTTATGTTGATTTGTTTTTATTGTTATTTTCTTCTTTATAATGAATTAAGCATATTTCTTTTTTTTGTAATCTCTGGCAGTTGAGAAATTGCATATTCTTTCAGTTTACATAATGATAACAATGTAATTATCTTATTTCAATGTATGCCTTCAGTTTCTACCAAAAATTTAAACATATTTGTCTATCATTATCTACGGCTAATAGCATCTACAAGAGAAGAATTTTAGCATCCATTCCCTTCTTCTATTAAAATAATCTGGCATTTTAATTTTAGAATTTTTTTTGTTTTTGTGTTATATGAGAAATATAATTGCAAGGTAGAAGTTTTTCTGGTACCTTTCAATCTTTCTTACTTTGGTCTCAAGTATAGTTTTTTAATGTACATTAATTTTTTTAAACTACATACTTTTAACACTTGAAAGCTAAATGTGAGCCCCACGCACATCACAAATAATTTCCAAAAGCTAAGCATTAAAAACATAAAATAATACAAAGAATAGAAAAGAACGTTGAAACCTTTTTATATATTATTAAGTGTGGAAGAATTATGACACAAAACCTATCAGTTTGACAATTTAAAAAATGTAAAGCTGCAATATGATAAATGTTATTTATATAATGTTAAAAGCAAGTGACTAATTGAGGAAAAAACTTACTAAATATGTAAAGAGGATTAATATTCATAATATATAAACAGACCCAACACATCAATATGAAAAAGCATTCTTCCTAGAAGAAATTTGTATGACTAATTCAAATTAGTCTTTACTGAGAAAAGAAAAATAGCTCAGAGCAGTCTGGGCTATGTGAGGTCTGCAAAATGTACCAGGATCAGAAAGACATGAGCATAGCAATTGTTTAAGGCATTTTGTTTCTGACTAGCTGCCTCACCCATTATCTTCATGTTCTTGGAATTTGTGATACAAAGAACAATATATAGCCACTCTGTAGCTTATATTAATATACATTCTTAGTAAAGAACTTAAGAACAGCTTCTTTTTCTTTAAAAATCCACTTGCAACTGCTGCTAATCAGAATGTATATTCAAGGCAACTTGAATCTATGTTCCCAGGTTGCAGTCCTCAAACTTGGTCCAAATAAAGTCCCTATTTATATTAAATTTGTCTCAGCTTTTTCCTTTAGACAGAGAGTACCATGGCATTCAGCACCTTATAAAAGCTTTGTCTTACTTTCTGGAAGAGTTTACATTAGATTTCAGCATTGTTAACCTTTATTTGTAGAGTTATCACTCTTCTGCTCAAAAGTTCCTCGGCTGCTGTGCCTATGGAGTAGGCATTCTTGTATTCCTTTACTTTCTTAAAAAACTTGCTTTCCCTTTAGTCTATGGATTTGCCCTGAATCCTTTCTTGCAGAGATCCAAGAACCCTCTCTTGAAATCTGGATTGGCACCCCTTTCTGGTAACACCTTCTTGATGAACCATGAAGAGACTACGCTGAGGAGACCCCCAACCCAAGGGAAATAGACTGCAGCACTAATTGGCTGACTTTGGGTAAGTGGGGTGCATATGCCTGAGTAAAGGATGGAATTAGGTTAGAGGCACAACTTAGGGGAGTTAGAGTCTCTCCTAAGACAGAGAGGGTTAAAGACCCCACTTAATAAAAGGCAAGGATGCTTGACTGAACTTAGGTTCGAGGCCCAACTTAGGAAGGTTAGAGTCCTTCCTAAGGTTTACAGGGTTAAAGGCCCATCTCAGTACAGTCCCTCTTAGCTAAGAATGACAGGAGCCATCTGGAGGAATGTTTGAGCCTTGCCAGTTTGATAATGGGTGGTAAGCAGAGTGGCTACTGTAGCAAATCTGGTGTATCTTGTGCCATAAATTTGTCTTTCTATATTGTTCTGTCATAAAGAGGGGTACCTTAGGATAGAACACGGGGCTAGGATCCCATACACCTGCTGTTCAAGATAACCCAGTAAACCAGTCAGTTACAAACTTTGCTGCAGATGCTTGGACAAAAAAAAAACAAAAACTGGATAAAGTTTTCATCTCGTTTCATGTCCTTGGAAGCTTGACCTTGTAAAGACACGGTAGCACTTTCTCTTGGTTTCCACCGTCCAGCAGACAGGAATTTTGGAATTCATGTCATAGTTAGCCCTAAAAATTATCTTGAGCAGTTAAAAGCCTTTGCAAGCTCAAAACTGGCTGCTCTAGGCTCCTTTTGGGAAGGGCAATGGGAACTGCCCAGTGCCGTAGCTTAGTAACTAAGGCTTTGTCTTTTCACAATGGTGGCACGTGTTCAGGGTTCAATTCCTGGCTAAAAGCATGAGTCCTTTCTGTGTGATATCTGTGTGATCTTTACCATTTATTTATTCTCTTCCCCTCCATGAACTATCTTGATTTTTTTTTTTTTTTTTTTTTTTTTTTTGTCTGAGCACCTGGGAGGTTAGCTTTAGTAAAGTTCAAAAGCCAGAAATGTTGGCAGTTTGGTGTGGCTAACCATGGGTAATAAGAAATTTAAAAGGATTTATTTTCTTTAAAGAACACTGTATTAGTCTATTATCATGCTGCTAATAAAGACATATGCAAGACTGTGTAATTTATAAAGGAAAGAGATTTAATTGACTCACAGTTCCACATGGCTAGGGAGGCCTCACAATACGGCAGAAGGTGAATGAGGAGCAAAGTCATTTCTTACATGGTGGCAGCCAAGAGGGCATGTGCAGGGGAACTTCCCTTTATAAAACCATTGGATCCCATGAGACTTATTCACTATCACAAGAACAGTATTGGGGAAACTGCCCCCATGATTCAATAATCTTCACCTGCCCCTGCCCTTGACATGTGGGGATTATTACAATTCAAGGTGAGCTTTGGGTGGGGACACAGCCAAACTATATCAAGCAATATGGTTAAAAGTCAGCTTAATTAAAAGTGGATAGATCCCTCTCAAAATGTAATGGTCTGTTCTGTTTTGCATTGCATTATATGATGGTTTTTACTCTTGGGGGTATCTGAAACCACTTTGCATTATGAAAGAGCTTTGATGTGTAATAACTAGGTAGAAAAAATAGTTTTGGAGATCCTCAGCTCTTTGCATGTTTGGATCAGAGAAACATGCTCTTGGCCACCTGGAAGGTATGAAGATGTCCCTAACCCCCAAACCCCCACTGAGAGAAAAGACTCCCATGCAGGATGGGCTAATCACAGAACAGGCTGATTGGATTTTGTTTCCTTTGCAATAAAATCATTGCACTGTATTGTTCTGTAGAGTTTCTCTGTTTTGGGATCTAAGATCTGATATAAAAAATGGGATCCTTAATTTTAGGAGATATGTTTTACCTTCCAGTTGTGCCTGCTTATAAGGCCATAGAAACTGCATGCTTTCCTGGCCCTGTTCCTCCAAGGGCTCCACCCTGAAGTCAATAATCCAGTTAAAGAATTAGCAAATGAAAGATCTTAAAACTACTGGACCTCCTTCTTCTGTCTGTGTATTTATATGTGTTGTGTGTGTGATATGAAAGAGCTTTGATTAATTGGTTTAAAAATAATAAGAGCTTAAATCAAATATTTTATCAGAAAAATAAAAACTGTAATGTCTTTTAGTTCACATGGCTTTAGCAATCTTTTGGAAATAAAAACAGTTTTACATGCAACATGTGTAAAGAAAGTAAAATGTGTTTTTGGTAAAAGATTATAAGAAGTCATGGGAATGTGGATTTTTTTAACCTATATTAAAGCGTTAACAGATTGTTTTAAGTTAGAATAAAGCTGAAGGTTTGAGCAAGCTGTAGAAGGTTCAGAAAAATTAACCTTGTAAAAGAAAGTCTGTGTGTAAACATATTGGCTAAAGTTAAAGGGGTATTATTCAGTTTTTCCATAAACTGAACATTGGAAAAAAAGCACAACAGGTTTTTCTTACACCACTGATCTGCTCCTTAACAAAAAATGTAAAGGGTTATAAAGAAAGATTTATGAGAATCTTATGGTCAGACATTAAAATTGAATAGATTTGTCTGTAAGGTTTTATTAAGAATTGTGTTTGACATCAATAATGCACTAATGTGGACAGGCATGAGGGCTCATGCCTGTAATCCCAGCACTTTGGGAGGCCAAAGCAGGCTGATCACTTGAGGCCAGGAGTTGGAAACCAGCCTTGACAACATGGAGAAACCTCATCTTTACTAAAAATACAAAAATTAGTCAGGTGTGGTGGTACGTGCCTGTAATCCCAGCTATTTGGGAGGCTGAGGTATGAGAATAGCTTGAACCCAGGAGGCGAAGATTGCAGTAAGCCCAGATTGTGCCACTAGGCCCCAGCCTGGGCAACAGAGAGATACTTCGTCTCAAAAAGAAAAAGAAGAATAATAATAATGCAGTAATGTAACAGTAAAATTTGGCTTTCTCTCTTGAACAAGATTTTTAAATTTTATTTAAAAAAGATTTTTGTTTGCCTTTTGAAAAAACTGTAGGAAAAAGAAGAGAAAGAAATGTTTGGAAAGCTGTCTTTCCTCTATTAATTAGTAAAGATTTTTGTCTTCTTAAAATTTTTAAGTTATCATTTTGACTAAATGAATAACTTACCAATAATTTACGGTGGCCTGGGACTTTATTTTTTAATATCAAGTGTTTTAAACCTTGATATTTGAAAAAGTTTCTAAAATTAAATTATAAATTATGTCTTTTTCAGAACTAATTAATCTTTTAAAAATTAGGTCCCTAAAGTTCAGAAGAGACATATTGTCTTATTTGGTATAAAAATTATACAGGAAGCATTGTCAAATATGAAATGGTGCTTGGTTTTCTTTGGGCAGTGTTTGTATAAATATGTTATTGATATGTGTTCCAAAACTTTCTTAAACTCCTATAATTCTGATGACTCAGTATATGTTATTAAAAACTATAATTGTTATGTAAAATTGTTGTATGCCACAGGAGTAATCAAAATTTCTAGTCAATTGTAGCTTTAATAGAGGCTGCCCTAAGATGTTTTGTCATCCATGGACAATTGTTGTCTTGTTTTCATCCTCTTCAAAAGGTGGTTTATAATCAGCTATAGAACTTTCAGGTGCTCTTGAATGCAGGTTTCTGACAATTTTGGAGATTATGACACTAGAATAGAGAGAAAAACTTTCAGGACTCATGGAGAGCCGAAATGTTTATGAATATCAAGCAGGACAGGAGTTAACTCAATAGAAATTAATAGAAGGCTGATGTGATCTTTTTTGACTTTTTGCTTAAAACATTGCTGATCTTTTATCTTGTTTTTTAGAGTCAAGGAAACTTTTCTTTTGAGCTATTTACAGCTTTTAACAACTGATTATAGTATACTCCCATGAACAAAAGGTGGAGCATATTTGTTTCTCTCTACCTGATTTTTCCAGAATTTGGAGACTATGTGTGAGTATTCTTAACTTATGGCAATATAGTTATTTGCATAAGTGCAATAAGAATGTTTTATTTTGCAATAGGACACAATTGGAGAAACTCGTTATTTTACCAAGGCCTTGACTAGAATGGTGTGCTTTCCTTTAAAGAATCACATTTAACTTGTAGAACCAATAAAAAACCCTTGGGAAAACTGGACTTATACATTGTCTACACAGTCCCTGTACAGGGTTCCTGACCTATAGTAAGTAAAGAATGTCACTTTCTAATAGCCTCAGAAGCCCCAGATTACCTTGGGACCTCAAGTGGAGAGGAATTTACCCAACTCATGGGTATTTGAGGGTACAAACCCATGGCTGGGATCAGTTTTAAAAGTCTTATCTGAGATTACTTCTATGGAACAGATTTCCATCAAAGCCAATTTTTAAAAGCCTATGTAAAAAAATAATTATTTTTGCTGAATTTATAGAAATAATCAGGCCAAGTATAATAAAGCAAATCAGTCTTACCATGATTTATCCTTAGTAAAAATGGGAAACTGGAGAGAGAAAAAAATCATGTTTCAAAAACTGTGGTACACCTGTTGCTAGACCCTAGTCTCATAAATTGTTTTGCAGTTTTTTTTTCTGAGATTTAAACTGACCCTACTTTTTCCTGTGAACCAACCAGTGATTTCTGGCTGCTGCTCAGGAGAAACAGGAGAGATGCATAATGTAAAAATCTGGATCAATATTCTAATTCTGAGCATGTTGGAATCAGCTAGCAACCCATATCAGCTTGGTTTCAACAATTGCCCAGTTGATGGTAAGCATTCTTATTTCATTTAGTTGGGGTAATTTTACTTATTTTGCTTTACTATTGTGGAATATATTGCTGTTCTACTCTTTGTGTAGGAATGCAGGATAAGCTTACCAAATGTTTTCTTAAACTGAACACTTATTAATCTTCCAGATATCACCTTTTGTTGGAACTCAAGAGTTATGAGTGGCCCTTAACATACCGATGTTTTCTAACTGAGCTGCTCTCTACCCTGAATACAAGAGACCTTAATAGTTACATAGGAATATCATTGCCCCTGTTCACCATGAAGAAGTTACAGAAGATGGATCTTCATCCCTCTGCAACCCTTAGTATTAAGGATTCCCTTGTAAAAGGGAAGGGGGGAAATATGTCAGAGACATTTGAACCAGAGCAACTTCATCTTGAGTAGGGGCTGTGTAAAATAAGGCTGAGAGACCTACTGGGCTGCATTACCAGGAGGTTAAGACGTTCTAAGTCACAGAATGAGATAGGAGGTTGGCCCAAGATACAGGTCATAAAGACCTTGCTGATAAAGCAGGTTGCAATAAAGAAGCCAGCCAAAACCCACCAAAACCAAGATGGCAATGAGATTGAACTCTGGTCATCCTCACTGCTCATTATACACATATTATAATGCATTTACATGCTAAAAGACACTCCCACCCAAGCCATGACAATTTCCAAATGTCATGGCAATGTCAGGCAGTTACCCCATATGGTCTAAAAAGGGGAGGAAACCTCAATTCTGGGTATTGCCTACCTCTTTCTCAGAAAACTCATGAATAATACACCTCTTGTTTAGCAAATAATCAATAAATAACTGTAAGTGTCCTTAGTCTAATATCCCAAGCTTCTGCTCTATGAAGTAGACATTCTTTTATTCCTTTACTTTCTTAATAAACTTGCTTTCACTTAAAAAAAGTTCCTCATATTCCACAGGGTAAATGCATTAGGATAGCATTCAAGGTTCTCCATAACTGTCTACAACCTGCTTTTTCTATCATATTTATTAGTTCTCCAACAAAAACCTACTTTACTTCATTAAAAAATGATATTCCTGTTTAATGTCCCTAAGATATATGATAACATTTTTCTCCTTCATTTACTTTATATTTTACTTCTTATTGTTATAAGTTCTTAGTATTTTTCTGTTAACGGGAAAATCAAACTCTAAAATATCTTAAAGAGGTTTATTCTGAGGTAATATGAATGACCATGAGCCCAGAGAAAACACAATCTCAAGAAGTCCTGAGAAAGTGCACCCAAGGTGGTTAAAGTTTGGTTTCATACATTTTAGGGAGGCAGGAGTTACAGGCAAAGATATTAATCAATACACGGAAGGTATTCATTGGTTTGACCTAAAAATGGTGGGATATCTTGAAGGGGGAGCAGCTTACAGTTTATAGGTGGATTCAAATATTCTTTAATTTGCAATTGATTAAAGCAGTAAGGTTCTGTCTAAAACTTAAAGTCAGCAGAACAAATTGTTTTAAATGTTTTAAGTCAAGATAAAGATGTAGCAAGATAAGGATGTGGCAAGAATGATGGCCTGCGGGTGAGGCTTCACACTTGCCTTGCATGGCCTTAGGTCTTGTTTATAATTTACTATCTTACTGCAGCAAAGTGTCTGTTATGTCAGTCTTAAGATCTCTATTTTAACATTAATGCTAGTCAGCTGTTATGCCTAAACTGCAAAAGGGAGAGAGTATAAGGCGGCATGTCTGACCTTCCTTCACATCATAGCCAGGATTTCAGTTTTGTCTTTTTTTTGTTTTGTTTTGTTTTGTTTTGAATTGAGATGGAGTTTCACTCTGTTGCCCAGGCTGGAGTACAATGGCGTGATCTTGGCTCACTGCGACCTGTGATTCTTCCATATATCAACTCAATTCTCACAGCAACACTATGAGGTAGGTATTATTACCTGTTATTTTATAGATTGTTAAACTGAAGCATGAAGAGGTTAAATAACCTGCCAAGAATTTCATGATTAGTATGGGACAGGTGAAATTCAGACCCAGAAGATCTGCTCCAGAGTCCTTGCCATTGCCTGCTCTACTCTTTTAATTATTCTAAATTCCTAGAGAAGAAGAAAATATGGTAAAGTGGAAGAAGATACACTCTGAAAATCTGGCTGCAAATTTGAGTTGGGTTGTTTACATTCTATATGATCTTGGGCAAATTACTTAAACTCTGAGAGTCTCATTTTTCGTTTTTAAAAAATAGAAAATTGTGAAGACGAAGTTAAAAAGATATATCTAAATTTCCAGACACATAATAAGTATTATGTATTGTGTATTCAAAGACAGCCAACAGCCTTTGCAAAGATTATAATGGTGACAAAATTATGACAGTGAAAGAGATCTAATCTAACTGACTCCATCTTGCCTATAACCTCCAAGCTGCCTTTGTTCATTCTTGGGCATAGGCCAAACCAACTCTGGGAGGAATTTAGTTTATAATTTAACTTTGGAGCAAAGGTGATAACAGCGCTTCCCTAAACAAATTGCCTTCTTGCTGGGGGGACCAGACTGCCTTCATAAAGCTAACAAATGAGATACAAGATTAGAAATTATGACTCAGAAGTCATGCAGCTAGAGGCTACAACCTCCCCAGTTGTTCCTATGAATAACGTAACTACTGCAAAACCGAACATTGGTGTTCAAGATATTTTTTTAGACCCTATGTTCTGATAGATCAGCTGGTACAACCCAGGCTGGTAAACTGGCTCATCTGATCTTGTGGCCTCCACCCAGGAACTGACTCAGCACAAGAGGACCCAACTAATCAATATTCCCCATTTCCTAGTTCTTGCCTGCCAAAGTATCTGTAAAAAACCCTAGCATCTGAATTTGAGGGGAGGCTGATTTGAGTAATAAGAAAATTCTGCTCTCCCATTTAGCTGGCTCTATGTGTATTAAACTCTTTCTCTATTGCAATTCCCTTGTCTTGATAAATCAACTTTATCTGGGAAGCAGGCAAGAAAAACCCACATCTTTTTTATAAAAATAAGTCAAAATGTTTTATCTGCTCTTCCATTATGAGGTCATTTGTGAATTTCATTTAACTCTAATTAACATTTAGCCTTTTAGCTTTAGTACAACAGACAGAACTGGTTTGGGTTGAATACTGTTTAGGTTAATACTCTATCTCTGAACTTGAGCCAAGCTTATAAATTTACTCAAGAAAACAAGAAGCTACATTCACCAGCCACTGCCTGCTGATCAGAGAGGCTCCACAGTGGTGTTGGCTTCTCCATCATATATTGGCCTGCCATGGCCATGGGCCCTGTACAGAGCTCCTCCCAGTCAAAAGTCAGGCAGTTTTTCCAAAACTGGTGTCTGATGATGACTGTCATCTACAGGCTGGCAAAAAAAGTGGTTAGCTTGTCAACTCCAAGAGCAGATTTATCTATTTATATTACATATTCATGACTGCAAATCAGTACTTACATTAATAATGCAAAGTACTCTGATTAATGTTTATATTAACCATAACTACTTGTGAGGTTTCTTCTGGGTTGGGAGAGTTTTGTTGTTAGATTTCTTCAGCAGGTGCTATCTATCTTTGCAATATGCTGAGTTGTTAACAACTAATTATTTTATCTTTCCTGATAGATAAATAATATATTTAAGATTGAGGGCTTTATGCTACTCTGCTCTGTACATATAATGTATTAGTACATATAGTGTATTACACATAGTACAAATTGAGATGAATATATAGCATGAACAACATTATATTATATAGGTAATTCATTATAAAATTACTAGGTTAATTTATTCTTTCTATAAAAAATATAGATTAGTTTTTATTTTCTTTGACTTCTCAATTCCTCTTTTGTTTCCTTATTTTATTTTATTCAGATATGATATCTCTCACTTTTACTTCTCTTAACCATTGCTTTGTTTCTGTGTTATATGGAAGAGTAATTGACTAAAGGATTCCAGAAAGGTCTGTTGCACTATTTTAAAAGATATAGGTATGTATTAGTCCATTTCACACTACTATAAAGAACTACGCAAGACTGAGTAATTTATAAACAAAAGGGGCTTAATTAACTCGTAGTTCCACATGACTGGGGAGGCCTCAGGAAATATACAATCTTGGTGGAAGGAGAAGGGGAAGCAAGGCACGTCTTACATGGTGTCATGAGAGAGAGAGCACACAGGGGAAACTGCCACTTTTAAACCATCAGATCTCATGAAAACTCCCTCACTATCACAAGAACAGCATGGGGAAACTGCCCCCATTATCCAATCACTGCCCACCAGGTTCCTCCCTTGACATGTGGGGATTACAAGTTAAGATGAGATTTGGATGGGGACACAGAGCCAAACCATATCATTCTGCCCCTGTCCCCCTGACCAAATCTCATGTCCTCACATTTCAAAACCAATCATGACTTCCCAAAAGTTCCCCATGTCTTAGTTCATTCTAGCATTAACTCAAAAGTCCAAGTCCAAAGTCTCATCTGAGACAAGGCAAGTCCCAAGTCTCATCTGAGACAAGGCAAGTCCCTTTCACCTATATTCTTATAAAATCAAAAGCAAGTTATTTACTTCTAAGACACAATGGGGATACAGGCATTGGGTAAATGTTCTCGTTCCAAATGGGATTAATTGGTCAAAACAAAGAGGCCACAGGCCCCACGCTAGTCTGAAACCCAACTGGGCACTCATTAAATCTTAAAGCTCCAAAATCTCCTTTGACTTCATATTTCATATTCAGGGCACACTGGTGCAAGGGGTGAGCTCCCATGGCCTTGAGTGGCTCTGCAGGGTACAGCTCCTGTGCCTGCTTTCACAGGCTGGTGTTGAGTGCCTGTGGTTTTTCCAGATGCACAATGCAAGCTGTCAGTGGATCTACCATTCTGGGGTCTAGAGGACAGTGGCCTTCTTCTCACACCTCCACTAGACAGTGCCCCAGTGTGGACCCTGTGTGAGGGTTCCAATCCCATGTTTCCCCTCTGCGTTGTATTAGTAGAGGTTCTCTATGAGGCCTCCACCACTGCAACAGACTTATGCATGGACATCCAGGTGTTTTCATGCATCCTCTGAAATCTAGGTGGAGGTTCCCAAACCTCAACTCTTGTCTTCTGTGCACTCACAGGCCCAACATCACATGGAAGCCACCAAGGCTTGGGACCTGCACACTCTGAAGCAATGGCCCAAGCTGTACATGGCTGGAGCAGCTGACATGCAGGGCGCCATGTCCCAAGGCTGCACAGAGCAGTGGGACCCTGAGCCCAGTTCACATGAAACCATTTTTTTCCTTCCTAGGCCTCCAGGCCTATGATGGAAGGGGCTGCTGTGAAGATCTTTCACATGCCCTGGAGATATTTTCCTCATTGTCTTGGCTCTTAACATTCAACTCCTTGTTACTTATGCAAATATCTTCAGCCAGCTTGAATTGCTTCCCAGAAAATGGGTTTTTCTTATCTACATCATGGGCAGGCTGCAAATTTTTCAAACCTTTATGCTCTGCTTCCCTTTTAAACATAAGTTCCAATTTCAAACCATCTCTTTGTGAACTCATATGACTGAACACTTTCAGAATCAACCAGGCCAGATCTTGAATGCTTTGCTGCTTGGAAGTTTCTTCTGCCAGATACCATAAATCATCTCTCTCAAGTTCAAAGTTCCACAGGTCTCTAGGGCAGGGGCAAAATGCCACCTGTCTCTTTGCTAAAAAAATAGCATGAGTGACCTGTGCTCCAGTTCCCAATAAGTTTCTCATCTCCATCTGAGACCACCTCAGCCTTGGCTTTATTATCCATATCACTATCAACATTTTGGTTAAAACCATTCAACAAGTCTCTAGGAAGTTCCAGACTTTCTCACATCTTCCTATCTTCTTCTGGCCCCTCCAAACTGTTCCAACCTCTCCCCATTACCCAGTTCCAAAGTTGCTTCCACATTTTCAAATATCTTTATAGCAGTACCCCACTCTTGGTACCAATTCTCTGTATTCATCCGTTTTCACACTGATATAAAAAACTACCCAAGATGAAGAAAAGAGGTTTAATTGACTCACAGTTCTTTCTGGCTGGGGTGGCCTCAGGAAACTACAATCCTGGTGGAAGGGAAGCAAAACACATCTTACATGGTGTCAGGAGAGACAGAGCATGCAGGGGTTGAAACCCACTTTTAAACCATGAGATCTTGTGAGAACTCTCTCACAATCATGAGAACAGCATAGGGGAAACTGCCCCCAAAATCCAATCACCTCCCACCAGGTTCTTCCCACGTCATGGGATTACAATTAGAGATGAGATTTGGGTAGGGATACAGAGCCAAACTATATCATTCTGCCCCCGTGCCCTCCCAAGTCTCATGTCCTTTTCACATTTCAAAACCAATAATGCCTTCCCAGCAATCCCCCAATGTCTTAACTCAGTCCCGCATTAACTCAAAAGTCCAAATCCATAAGTAAAGTCATGTGAACTAAAAGTCTACAGTTTTTATTTTTATGATAAAATATTTTATTTAAACTCATTATTTTTAAACCAATTAATCAATATACTATCATCTTTAGCAAAGGATGCACCTTGAGAAAATATTAGAGGATGTGTTACATTCATTACAAGTTTCTCATTGTTGATTAAAATGTCAGCATTGCTCTCATTATGAAATTTGGGAAAGGGAACATTTTTTAATCCAAACTAAGTAACTAATGGTCAGTTTTAAAAGCTTAGTTATTTGGATTATTTCATTACTCAAAAACTGGCTCACTGACAATTTAGGACTTTTTGCTCTTACCACTTACATTTTAGTCATTATCCCACATGCCCACTAGATGGTGTGTAAGGACAGAAAAAAATAAATTAAAAAATCAAAGAATTTAAAGGGAGATGACCACAGTGTTTAAGTGAAGAGCTGAGAATTTTCTTTGGATTTTATCCCTAGTAATTCCAGTTACTCTAAAACAAGTGAGAAAGATCCATACTAAAGAAAACCTTTTTAATGTCATCCTGGCCAACATGGTGAAACCCCCTCTCTACTAAAAATACACAAATTAGCTGGGCATCATGTCGCGCGCCTGTAGTCCTAGCTACTAGGGATGCTGAGGTGGTAGAATCTGAACCCGGGAGGCGGAGCTTGCAGTGAGCCGAGATCGCGACACTGCACTCCAGCCTGGCGACAGAGCGAGACTCCGTCTCAAAAAAAAAAAAAAAAGAAGAAAGAAAAAAAATTTATTTATGGCATTTGCCTACCAAAATTACTTTTTGAAAAGGTTTTCAAGTCATTGAACATAAATGTCTTTTCGGTCAGAGGCGTGCATAGAAATAAAGTAGAGATGGGAAGGCAAAAGGAAGCAATACTAGCAACCACTGAAAAAACTCTTGTGGGCAGACAGGGAAGAAAATGTGGGCTGCTGTTTTGACTAGCAGCCATCTACAGAGGAATGTTACTGCTCTTTGAGAAACAGTCTCTCCTAGGTCATGGCTCATTGATGGCTGTGTCTGCCTTAAATGACAGAACTGTAAGGAACAGCTAGCTGTCAGTCATTCTACACTTTGGAACTACCAGGATTCAGCTTCCACAAAATAGAGGTAGAAACAATGTAGGTGGTATTTGCTTGATATATTTATGCTGTTATGCTTTTGGATCCACATGTCACCTAACAAGAATTTTACTGACCTAATTGAGTTGACTCCGTAATTGATTTTTGCAAAACTCCCCCAAAAAGTAAAACAAACAAACCAAAATTTAGTATTTTATTTTCTTAGTTCTCCTGGGAATTCTAGAAACTTGTTTTTGCAGGAGTGGCATCTCCATATGCCCATACGGAATTTGTTCACCAAAGAAAGTTAAGGTTGACTATTGATATGTATTTGCATAGTACTTTACAAATGAGTGGAGGCGAAAAGGGAAGATACGAACACTTTGGTGCTGTACTAACTGGGTACTAAGGTCACTCAAATTACTCAGCCTCAGGAATCTAAGGAGCTCATTATGAATCACAAAAGAAACTTCTATCACTCAGAAAATTCCAAGGGTTTTAGGAGCTTTTGTGCCTGGAACCAGATTGCCAAACATATTTCTTATTCTAACACAGCCATATTAAACTAGAATTCTTCAGTGTATCAGAGATTTATCAACAGAGAACAAAAATGAGCTTACATTGTCAGCCGTGGTGGTAACCTCATTTCAAAGCTATGTATACTTTTGAATGATATAGATATGAATATAGCAAAACTCTGATTTACAAGAATCTCAATACATTTGCTCAGAGCTGTGCTAGGCTGTAATAGTTCTTTTTCACAACTACCATTGTAGGTGAATGCCAGATATATGATAATCACCTTCATACTAGTAAGTTTTCTCTATGAAAAAATTTCAAAGAATTTTGTGTCAGTAAAGGGTTGTGACTTGAGAAATAAAAATAAAATTCTAAGCCCCCACGACTGACTGAATGGATTTCCTCTTGACCAAGGGAACCACAGAGAAAACCTGCATTCACAACCATAATGGGACGGGAGATCAGTCATGCCTCATCATAACCCCTCCCTTGCTAACTGTCATTAGGTTTTCTTCCCTAAGTAGTCCCAATAAACTCAGTAGTCCCAAAAGTGGGATCTTTCCTTGTTTGGTATTGCAGAGCCAATACACAAAACCAAACATGAGCATCGAGTGGAGCAAGCTTTATTTGATGGCCAAAGAAAGGAGAAACAGGAACATGGCTCACAGATCAACTTCTCACCTAGTGAGAGGTGAGGAGTTAAAATGTAGAGTCTCTTTAAGGAAAGGCTTGGACATTAAAAGGGAGGGGAGGAATATTCATATCCTTTCTGGAAATGGCAGTGATATCAGAACCAGAGTCCAACCTTGTTCTTGTTCTTTTATGGTTTCTTCTGGTCATTGTCATGGCGACTGTAACTATCATGACCCTGCTGGAAGTGTCACTTAGCATGAAAATTGGATTATAATGAAGTCTGAGATCTATTTAAGGCCACTCAGTCAGCCATCTTGATTCTAACTGGTTTTTGACCAATTCTCCTGAGGAGGAACTTCTGTCTGCATGCCTTCCTGTTTCTAAAAATAAGGAAAGTTACAGTGAGGTAGAAGTTCAGCTATGTCACACAGGCATTATACTAGGTAATAAATTAACTAAACAGAAATCAGCCTCTTCAAAAGACTGCTAAATTGTCTTCCCATGTATAGAACAAAGGTAAGATGAGATTAATAATTCCTTCACCTTCCCCTGAGACATCTGCTCCCTCTATACTCTTTTTTCCTCAAATGTTCACCTATCTTATGTAAACTGTTCATTTACTGGGCACTAAATAATGTCTCACAAGTATGTAATCATTTGTCTTACTGCCACTGTCACGCGCATCCGTGTGAAGACACCACTAAACAGGCTTTGTGCAAGCAACAAGGCTGTTTATTTCACCTGGTTGCAGGTGGGCTGAGTCCGAAAAAGGAGTCAGTGAAGGGAGATAGGGCTGGGGCCGTTTTACAGGATTTGGGTAGGTAGTGGAAAATTATAGTCAAAGGGGGTTGTTCTCTGGTGGACAGAGGCGGGGGTCACAAGGTGCTCAGTGGGGGAGCTTCTGAGCCAGAAGGAATTTCACAAGGTAATGTCATCAGCTAAGGCAGGAACCGGCCATTTTCACTACTTTTGTGATTCTTCAGTTACTTCAGGCCATCTGGATGTATACGTGCGGGCTTGGGCTCAGAGGCCTGACAGCCACCACCCCTCCTTTTTTGAAGGAAAATTCATAAATACTAAACCTCCCAAGAACTTCTTTGGAAACAATTGATTTCTGTCAAATGTACTTTTCAGGTCATGTTTAACAGAGTAATCCACCAGCAAATGATTATTTAAAAAGCAGAATCCAATTCCCCCCCCCCAGACCAATGTATTTGAGTCTGGGAATGGTGCTCAAGACATTGTATTTTTGACAGAATTATCAAATTCTGATAAATTTTACAAATATCACAGTTTGGAAACAATTTCTCTCTTTTCTTTCTCTCTCTCTTTTTTTTTTTTTTTTTTTTTTTGAGACAGGGTCTTGTTTTGTTGCCCAGGATGACGTGTAGTGGCATAATCATTGCATAGCTTACTGCAGCCTCCACCTTCTGGACTCAAGCAATTCTTCTGTCTCAGCCTCCTGAGTACCTGGGACTGCAGGCGTGTGCTACCATGCCCACCAATTTTTTTTTTGAGATGGAATCTCACTTTGTTGCCCAGGCTGGAGTGCAGTGGCGCGATCTCGGCTCACTGCAACCTCCACCTCACGGGTTCAAGCGATTCTCCTGACTCAGCCTCCTGAGTAGCTGGGATTACAGGCACATGCCACCATGCCCAGCTAATTTTTTGTTATTTTAGTAGAGACGGGGTTTCACCATGTTAGCCAAGATCATCTCGATCTTCTGACCACCCTCGATCATGTCTCGATCCACCTGCCTCGACCTCCCAATATTTTATTTTTTGTAGAGACAGGGTCTCACTATGTTGGCCAAGCTGGTCTGAAACTCCCGGCCTCAAGCGATTCTCCTGCCTCAGCCTCTCAAAATGCTAGGATTGGCCAGGTGCGGTGGCTCATGCCTTAATCCTAGCACTTTGGGAGGCCAAGGCGGGCGGATCACGAGGGCAGGAGATCAAGACCATCCTGGCTAACACGGTGAAACCCTGTCTCTACTTAAAAAAACAAACAAAAAAATACAAAAAAGTAGCTGGGCATGGTGGTGGGCATCTGTAGTCCCAGCTACTCGGGAGGCTGAAGCAGGAGAATGGCGTGAACCCGGGAGGCGGAGCTTGCAGTGAGCTGAGATGGCGCCACTGCACTCCAGCCTGGGCAACAGAGCGAGACTCTGTCTCGAAAAAAAAAAAAAAAGAGCTAGGATTGCAGGTGTGAGCCATCACACCCAGCCATACACTATTTCTTTTTCTTTCTTTCTTTTTTTTTTTTTTAGACGGAGTCTTGCTCAGTCGCCCAGGCTAGAGGGCAGTGGCGTGATCTCGGCTCACTGTAAGCTCCTCCTCCTGGGTTCACGCCATTCTCCTGCCTCAGCCTCCCGAGTAGCTGGGACTACGTGCGCTCGCCACCACACCCGGCTAAATTTTTTTGTATTTTTAGTAGAGACAGGGTTTCACTGTGTTAGCCAGGATGGTCTCGATCTCCTGACCTCGTGATCTACCAGCCGCGGGCTCCCAAAGTGCTGGGATTACAGGCGTGAGCCACTGTGCTGGGCCGCCATACACTATTTCTCTAGTTTTGTTTTTTGTTTGTTTGGTTGGTTTTGCTTTGTATTGTTGTTGCTGTTGTTGTTGTTTGAGACAGAGTGTCTCTATGTCGCCCAGGCTGGAGTGCAGGGGCATGATCTTGGCTCACTGCAACCTCCACCTCCCGGGTTCCAGTGATTCTTCTGCCTCAGCCTCCCAAGTAGCTGGACTACAGGCACACCCCACCACATCTGGCTAATTTTTGTATTTTTAATGGAGATGGAGCTTCACCATGTTGGCCAGGCTGGTCTTGAACTCCTGACCTCAAGTGATCCACCCACCTTGGCCTCCCAAAGTGCTGGGATGACAGGCATCAGGTTAGTTTTAGTAAAAGTAAACTCTAGGATGTAAAGAATAAGTGTCTTTCTTTTAAAACTTTAAAGAATTCTAATCCTCAAAGGATGAGATCAGTGGGTTTTGGCCTATGTTGAAAATAGTGAAAGAAATTATTAGTACACTCTTGCATATCCAAGTGTCAGATTTTTAATATTTCACATAAGTCCTATGTTTTAATTACTAATATTCTACTAATGTTAATTTGCTGTTCCCAATAACTATTCTATGGTTATATGAAATGTTTGTGTTAGAAGAAGTGGGGTGAAAAATATAAGGAAACTCCTTTTACTATTTTTGCAACTTTTTTATAAGTCAGAAAATAGTTCAAAGTAAGTTTTTTTAAGCTACTTAAGTCTTTGAATGATCCTTATTAGACCTTGTTGCAAATATAATAAAATAGCCCAGTGTTTTGAACGCTGTGGCTTATGTTCTATTTTCAGCTATATTATCCACCAGCATTTTTCCTTATGGCTCAAAAGATTGGGCTAAACCAGAGCTAGATTCACTATGACATTGCTTCTATCCCTAACATGGAATTCTATGATTCCAATTTATATATTCTGGATATGATATCCTCATCCAGTGTATATATTGCAAATATATATTTCCAGACTGTGGCTTTCTTTTTCATTCTCTTAACAGTGTCATTTTATAAACAGAAGTTCTTAATTTTAATGAAGGCCAATTGTCACACTTTCCTTGATGGTGAGTGCTTTTTATGTCCTGTTTAAGAAATGTTCTCCTACTACAAGGCCATGAAGTTATTCTCCTACATTCTTATCCTCATGCTCATTGTTGATATGGCTTGGCTTTGTGTCCCCACACAAATGTCATCTCAAATTGTAATCCCCAGGTGTTGAGGGAGGAACCTGGTGGCAGGTGATGGGATCATGGGGTCAGTGTTCTCCCCATGGTGTTTTCATGATAGTAAGTGAGTTCTCATGAGATCTGATGGTTTTCTAAGTGTCAGTTTCCTCTGCTCTTTTTCTGCCACTTTGTGAAGAAGGTACTTGTTTCTCCTTTGCCTTCCACCATGATTGTAAGTTTTCTGAGGTCTCCCCAGCCATGTGGAACTGTGAGTCAATTAAACCTCTTTCCTTTATAAATTATCCAATCGTGGGTATTTCTTTATAACATTGTGGAAATGAAATAATACAGAGAAGTGACACCAGGAGTGGGGCGCTGCTGTAAAGATACTTAAATGTGGAAGCAACTTTGGAACTGGGTAATGGGCAGAGTTTGGAACAGTTTGGAGGGCTCAGAAGAAGACAGGAAGATATGAGTTTGGAACTTCCTAGAGACTTGTTGAGTGGTTTTCACCAAAATACTGATAGTGATATGAACAATGAAGTCCACACTGAGGTAGTCTCTGTTAAAGGTGAGGAAACTATTGGGAACAGGAGTAAAGATCACACTCATGCTATGCTTTAACAAAGAGACAGGCAGCCTTTGCCCTAGAGATCTGTGGAACTTTGAACTTGAGAGAGATAATTTAGGGTATCTGGCCAAAGAAATTTCTAAGCAGCAGGCATTCAATAGGTGAACTGAATTTTCCTGAAAGTGTATAGTTGTATGCATTCACAAAGAGATAATTTGAAATTGGAACTTATGTTTATTAATACAAGGGAAGTAGAGCATCAAAGTTTGGAAAATTTGGAGCTTTACCCTGAGGTAGAAAAGACAAACCCATTTTCTAGGGAGAAATTCAAGCTGGCCACAGAAATTTGCATAAGTAATGAGGAACAAAATGTTAATAGCCAAAACAATGAGGAAAATATATCCAGGGCATGTCAGAGATCTTCACAGCAGCCCCTCCCATCACAGGCCCGAGGCGTAGCAGGGCAAAAAACGTTTCTTGGGCCAGGCTCAGGGCCCTGCTGCTCTGTGCAGCCTCAGGACTTGGTGCCCTGCATCCCAGCTGCACCAGCTCCAGCCATGTCTTAAAGGTGCCAAAATACAGCTTGGGCCATTGCTTCAGAGGGTGCAAGCCCCAAGCCTTGGCAGCTTCCATGTGGTGTTGGGCCTGTGGGTGCACAGAATATAAGGACTGAGGTTTGGGAACCTCTGCCTAGATTCCAGAGGATGTATGGAAATGCCTGGATGTCCACTGAGTCATGCAAAAATCACAAAAAGCAAAAAGACAAACAAACAAACAAACAAACAAAAAAACCCTACTTGCCTTTTGTTCCCAAACAGACAGCTGTAATTTCATATGCTTACTTTATCTCTTATATAAAATGTAGATTTACTGAGTACAAGTCAAATGCATAATTGATCTTCCCCCCACAGTCTTCCTTCCAGATGTAAAATGTATATTCATCGAGCATTAATCAGAGCTTCACAAGAATGTAACCCCTTGACTCATTGCCTACCCTACCTCCTTTTTTTTTCCTTCCCCTCCTGCTTGCTCTTTTCCCTTTAAATATTGAAGTTCCCAAAACCCTGTTTGAAAAAACTCAGGCCACAGATCCTACTGTAACTTGTATTTCTTTTTCTCAGGCATGTCCTCCACCTTGGTAAAATAGATCTCTGAATCCACTGAGATCTGCCTCAGTCACTTTTTGGATTACAGGTGTATTAGTCTGTTTTCACATTGCTATAAAGAACTGCTGGAGACTGGGTAACTTATAAACAAAAAAGGTTTAATTGACTCACAGTTACTCGTGGCTGAGGAAGCCTCAGGAAACTTACAATCCCGGTGGAAGGTGAAGAAGAAGCAAGCACCTTCTTCACAAGGCAGCAAGAGAGAGAAAGGGAGAGGGGGTGAACTGCCAAACACTTTAAAACCATCAGATCTTGTGAGAACTCACTGAGTATCATAAGAACAGCATGGAAAAACTGCCCCCATGATCCAATCACCTCCCACCAGATCCCTCTCTGGACAAGCAGGAATTACAGTTCAAGATGAGATTTGATTGGGGACTCAGAGCCAAACCATATCAACAGGATATCCTATTAATTCAGAATCACTTGTTGAAAAGCAAAATTGTTTCCCCAGTAAATGGTAGTTGTGTAGTTGTCATAAAATTAGGTGACTAGATGTGTGTGTCAGTTTCTGGTCTCCAACCTCTCTTCTATGGATATATCTGTCTATCCTCACAGTAATACCACTGTAGTCTAGATGTCTGGAAGTATAACTTCCAGGTTTGACTTTCTTCAAGACTATACGAGGTTCAAAACAATATCAAAATCCAGAGGTAGAAGGCAAGTCTGTGATGAGGTGCAGGGCCACATCCAGATAGGGCTAATCAGGAGTTAGTACTGACCAGGATTTGATGTTGACCTTATAACAGTGAATTAGGTTTAAATATGAGAAGGTGGGTTTTCTTATCTGCTTTTTTTATTCTCTCTGTTCCTCAGTTTTTTATTCAGTGTAACACATAGGAAAAGTATCTTTCTTATTTGATTATTGTGAGCAATAATGTATTGATTCATAAAATACTTAAAATTATTCTTATTATGTAGTAGACTTCTATTATATAGTAGACTCTTACTTAATGTTTGGTATTGTAATTATTGTTTTTCTTGTTAGTATTCTTATTTTAGCATCTGGAAAGTGCTCAACATTTTACTTTGAGGCATTACAGTTGCATCTCTTTCTACTATTGAAATGATTATGAGGCCGGGCGCGGTGGCTCACGCCTGCAATCCCAGCACTTTGGGAGGCCGAGGCGGGCAGATCACGAGGTCAGGAGATTGAGACCATCCTGGCTAACATGGTGAAACCCCATATCTACTAAAAATACAAAAAGAAATTAGTCGGGCGTGCTGGCAGGCGCCTGTAGTCCCAGCTACTCAGGAGGCTGAGGCAGGAGAATGGCGCGAACCCAGGAGGCGGAGGTTGCAGTGAGCCGAGATTGTGCCACTGCACTCCAGCCTGGGCAACAGAGCAAGACTCTGTCTCAAAAAAAAAAAATTGATTATAAACTAACAGATAAGGAAAACAGATGTATATGGGGATATGGCTTGCAAACATTGAACCACAAAATGCTATAGAATGGCACTACAGCAGTATCAATGGAGATCATTTCCTCTTATTTGAAAAACAGAGTGGGAGAACTGGGTTTTTGAGAGTGGGTACTAATCCTGTTATATTTTTATAATTTAATGGGGAAATGAAGAAATTACTTAATACATTAAAAAACTAATACAATATCTTTCATATTATAAATATTCAATATGTATCAGCTAGTAGAGAAATTATCAGCTGGTCATGGTGGTTCAGGCCTGTAATCCCGGCATTTTGGAAGGCCAGAGTGGGTGGATTACTTGTGTTCAGTAGTTGGAGACCGGCCTGAGCAACACGGCAAAACCCTGTCTCTACAAAATTAAAAAATACTAAAACTTATTGTGGCATATGGCATGTGCCTGTAGTCTGAGCTACTCAGGAGGCCGAGGTGGGAAGATCACTTAAGCCTAGGAGGCAGAGGTTGCAGTGAGTGAGATTGCACCATTGCACTCCAGCCCGGGCAACAGAGAGAGACCTTGCCTCAAAAAAAAATTATTTTCATTTTTGTACACTAGCATTAGGTTTATTAAAAAGCAACAAGTGTAGAAAGACATCTATGCTAGAGAGATGTACTTTTACATTCAACCACTAAGTGAAAGATATATTTGTTTCTCAAAAACAGAAAGAAAACATGCTTCTCATGGTACTCAGTAGGATGAACATCAGCTGTGCTAAAATTAAAGTAACACAGCTTTAAAAACATTTCATGTTCAGTGTATTATTATTGCCAATATACCCTCAAACAAAATGTTGTATTTTTATGTATGTCATTATGAAACAGAAGGAAAATATATATATATAACAATAAGATTAAAAATAATAATAGTAATATTATAACTGAAATTAATGTATATACTGAATAATTTGGAAACAAAATATTTTTGGTTTCAGAAATTTTGCCTTTTAACCAGGAAAATTCCAACTTATCTCTTCCAAGTAAAATACTTCTTGATTTTATAATTCTTCCAAATAAGACAAAAAACCACAACCAAAAGAGCTAAGAATATGCCTACATTTATACGCAGTATCCTCTTTTTTCAATAGTTTTAATTGGGTAAATTTGAGATCCCTGGTTGTTTATTATTTATCATTGAAGGGATCAAAATATTCACATAGGAAATTCAGGATGCATCAAATGTAATGGGAATTAGTGATTGATTATGTTGTGTTCCTTTACTGGAACCTAAAACACTTTAGAAGACTTTAAAACATTTGAAAAGTTTTCATGCTGAAAGAAAATGATAACTCTGCAGTTTAGTAATTATAATATTCATGGTTCCCTACTTCAACTTTGTTTTCAACGCTTTCTTATAATCAGTTAGTGACAAACTTCAGTAATTCCTCTCATTCTGCTTGAGGCTATTTCAAAATTTGTCCACTATCCTTAAACCTCCTACAAATTTTTTCACTAAAACCACTGGAAAAAAACTAACTGACAAAAATTAAGCAAATTTGTACTTACTACTGTATTCATTTTCAGCCATACTACTGCCACATTGGCCTTCCTGTAAAATATGTAAATTGAAGGGGGCCAGCCCCTCCACACCTGTGGGTGTTTCTCCTCAGGTGGGACAAGAGATTGAGAAAAGAAATAAGACACAGAGACAAAGTATAGAGAAAGAAAAGTGGGCCCAGGGGACCAGCGCTCAGCATACGGAGGACCCATGCCAGCACGGGTCTGAGTTCCCTGAGTATTTATTGATCACTATTTCTACCATTTCGGAGAGGAGGATGTGGCAGGTCAGTAGGGTAATAGTGGGGAGAGGGTCAGCAGGAAAACATGTGAGCAAAGATCTCTGTGTCATAAATAAGTTTAAGGAAAGGTGCTGTGCTTTGATGTGCATGTACACAAACATCTCGGTGCATTAAAGAGCAGTATTGCCACTGGCATGTCTCACCTCCAGCCCTAAGGCTGTTTTCTCCTATCTCAGTAAATAGAACATACAATCGGGTTTTACACCGAGACATTCCATTCCCAGGGACAAGCAGGAGACAGATGCCTTCCTCTTATCTCAACTGCAAAGAGGCCTTCATCTTTTACTAATCCTCCTCAGCACAGACCCTTTACGGGCGTCAGGCTGGGGGACGGTCAGGTCTTTCCCTTCCCACGAGGCCATATCTCAGGCTATCACATGGCGAGAAACCTTGGACAATACCTGGCTTTCCTAGGCAGAGGTCCCTGCGGCCTTCCACAGTGTATTGTGTCCCTGGGTACTTGAGATTAGAGAATGGCGATGACTTTTACCAAGCATACTGCCTTCAAGCACTTTTTTAACAAAGCACATCCTGCACAGCCCTAAATCCATTAAACCTTGGGTCGACACAGCACATATCTCTGCAAGCACAGGGTTGGGTCTAGGGTTACAGATTAACAGCATCTCAAGGCAGAAGAATTTCTCTTAGTAGAGAACAAAATGGAGTTTCTTATGTCTACTTCTTTCTACATAGACACATTAACAGTCTGATCTCTCTTTCTTTTCCCCACAGAGTAAAAAAAAAGTTATACTCATGAAGGGTTATATATGACTGTCTTCTATATATCGAGCAAATCTGTACTTGACTTTGTGCTCAAGTCCAATATAACAGCTGCTCCCTTGGCCTTCATGTGAGCAATGTTATCATGTTGGTCCGCAAACAAAGGAATGCCCATGGAGGGACTCCACGGTAGATCATCTCATAGATGCTATTGTTCCACCATAAGTTATAAAGGCTTTGGTTTGGGGATGATCTAGGATTGCGTGATTTTTAGCAAGATTACTAATTGTACGTCTGAGAAATAAGATGAGAAACGCACAATATAAGGCAATGAAAGGTAAAGTGTTTTCTATGAACAAGTTATTGCATGCACGAAACTCCACTGAGATTGCTTTCAGATCTCAGAGGAAGAAGCACCTAAGCCCACTGGGGAGGTAAGTGAAGGCTACGTGAAAAAGGTACTGTGTGACGTGAGACTTGAGACTTGAAACATGAGTGTGAGATTGCCAGAAGGAGAAAATGAAGGAAAACATTCACAATAAATAAAGAGCAAGTGTGAGAAAGGGAGAGGGAAGCAAAAGAAAAATGCATTATCTTAAAGAAACATTGATGTCACACTGAAAGTGATATGTAAGGCAGGGCAACAGGGAGTTGAGTGGGCATGCTGGAATCAGAGGAAGGACAGGCCACACTTTATCATGAAATATATTATCATTTCATAATAAAGTTGTCAAGTATTTTCTCATAGAAAATGCAGTCTCTCATAATAAAAGAGGTGTTGTTATTTTTCAGAGGCAGTAGGGGAGATAGGTGTAAGACTGCAGAACAAAGGACAGTGTGACAATCCAGGAAGTTATCAAAAAATCCTCTGTGATATGTAACTGCGTTTGAAATAAGGTACTTTGATTCCGGCCATAAAGAATGTGACTCTGGGTTAAAAAGTGCCATCCCAGGCTGAGCACAGTGGCTGATTTCTGGAATCCTAGTGTTTGGGAGTCTGAGCCTAGAGGATCGCTTGAGGCCTGGAGTTCAAGACCAGCCTGGGCAACATAGTGAGACCCTGTTACTACAAAAAAATTAGCCGGGCATGGTGGTGTGCACCTGTAGTCCCAGCCACTGGGGAGGCTGAGAAAGGAGGCTCACTACAGTGATCTATGATTGTACTACTATGCTTCAGCCTGGGCTACAGAGCAAGACCTTATCTCAGGAAACAACAACAACAACCCCTTAAAGTATATCTTTTCCTCTCTAAAACTAGAAAATAAATATGAAGAAGTTAATTTTATTTTTAAATTTTTTATTAATAAGTGTTTAATAAATTATTTCCTGTATAACTATTATCACTCTGGCTGTTACTCATGTTTTCTGTATTTTCTTTTTTCATGTCTTATGAAGACATTCATTCTGTGGGATCCACCTATGCCACTGAGTATTGGATCCTAAGGTATTTGGTTTCCTTCCAAAAATACCTTATTGACAATACCTTATAGCATGCGGGAATTCTAAAGAGATTAAGAGATCGCATAGTTAAACGCCTTTCATATGACAGACAAGGAAATGAGGACAAGACAGGGTGAGTAATGAGAACTGTTAAAACATTGATGTAAATAGGAATACTCACATTTCTCGTACTTACTTTTATATTCAATTAAGGTATGAAATGTAACCTTGATGTTTCACATATAGTGTCTTAAACAAATGAGATTATTAATGACAAATTTAAATATTTAAGAAAGAGTTAAACATCATTATAATTGTAATGCAAAGAATTGTAGCAAATTTCTAATGAGCTTTACTTGTTTTTGTTTTATGTACCTATTTTTTATATTAGCTCTCATTTTCCAACTTAATATAACCTCTTAATTTTTTTGAGTTGTGCTGGAGGGCATTGACTTATATTATTTGTTCTATACATTATTTTATTAAAGTTTTAAATATTTTAACTTACAGAAAAGCATGTCTATGAAATCATCTGCTTGTGAGAAATAAAATAAATCTGATTTTTAAAAAGTGTAACTTCTTTTAGATGACAAAGTGTTAAACACGGCTTCCAAGAAAAATCTGAAGTGGTAATTTAGAATATAAATTTCGAGTATCATCATGATTGCTGAGTTTGAAAATCCTTCAAATGTTTAATCAAAAGACCAATCTTAATTCAAAAGTTACTACTTTTGTAATAACTGTTAAAAAAATTCAAAATTGTGATGATGCTTAATTTTGTTGAACTGACAGTTAACACTTTGATGATGTACTACAAAGCATTAACGTCAGTGATTAATATGATTTCATATAGCCAAGTCATTTCCATGCCCAGGCCCAAAATAAGGTACTGATTTTGGAATTCCCAAGATCCTTATAAACTGAAGTACCATAGACAATTTTTTAAACTTTTACTTGGTATATGAGTGTTAGAGTTAATTCAAATTTTCAGCAAAAATTAGTATAGGTAATTAGAAGGCAATAGCAGACAGAAAATTTAAAAAGTAGCTCACAAATACCTAAAGACCAGAGGAGTACTCTATACACTAGAAAATACATTACTAATATATTTTTTGAAGTTGAGGGCATCTGAACCTCTTCCTATGGTATGCTTGCTTCCACTTTACTGCTTCTTATATTCCCTTCTTCCTCCATTAGGAGAAGGCGTTTATTGGAAGCAGAATCTTTGTGAGGTCACATTTTATAATACACAGGGTTCACCTTAAGGGCAGGATTCCATCTTCACCCTTTCTCTTACTTCTTCCTGCTTGAAACATTGGCAAGCTCAGGTTCACCAATTCAGGCTGGTTTTTTCTTTCTCTAAGTCTGCCTGGGTTGGTTGGTACCTAGACTCAAAGTTAGTGAGCCCTGAACTTTTTTTCTCTGCATACTCCCTGAACAGCACACTGAATAGCTCTGTTCCAACATTTTGGTGATGTAAAAGAGGCAGGGATAACATGGCAAGCTTAAACTGTGATGCAATTCAGAGGCTTTTAAATGCAAGCTTAGGGTTATTTTGCTAGTACAGGGGCTCATTAAATTTAACTGTTTTCTAATAACATCTGTAGCATTTCCAGTGTCCTCAGGAATGCTGCGAGGAAAAGGAGGAAATAGAAGGGCAGAATTTGGTGATTTCTCTGTCCCTACCTGTAACACAAGTATAATATCAACTGTATAATATCCTATACCTGTAAAGATTTTTATTTCTAATCACAATGTTAATGCCAAAGTTATCGATGAAAAACAGTTATCTTAGCATGTGCCAAATATATATATATGTATATATAAACCATATATATGTTTTTAAGTGCTTTCTGAGATAAATTAGAGTTATCCAACAGTCTACCTTTTACAGAGGTGATTTCTACAATCAGACACTTTAATAGACTCATTCAGTAGCTGTCCTCAATTAAGGAACTTCATCTAACATTTTGTGGGATCTGGGAAAGTGCCGATGCAATCACTCTGACCTGTTCTTCTTTCATGTTTCTAATCACTGATCCCACAGAAAACACCACCAACACCATTTTTCTGCAGAGCTGAGGACCACATCTTCCATTTCCTTTGAAGAAAGAATTTTCTCCATCACAAAAGAGTAAGACCACAGCAAACGCTATAGAAAGGATTGATACAAATAACTTAGAAGATAAATTTTATATTACCAGGAATTAATAGAGCTTGGCTATTTTTAAAATGACTTAATCACTCAATTTCTTTGGAAGGAGATGTGTAATCTGAAATAGATGGCCTCTATTAGGCATATTATGTAAATGTTTGTATGTGTGTGTGTAAGAAAGAAACGAAATAGAGCTACTATATAATAGGGAGAGATAATGTTAGACAATAATGTACTCAGATGCTTAATTTATGTTACTAATTACTAATATAGATTCCTGAAAGGAGGCATCACAGCTAGTTCTAAATTCAGTTTTAATTCTATCTTGTTATACTTTTACCAAATCACCTGTGTTTATTCTATGTAAGTTTTCTGGAGAATACTTTTAATTGGGAGTCATTTGGCTTTACTTGTCTGACTACAAGCAGTGTGGAAAAGTTACTTATGGTTTTGTCATCTCTATGATCTTTTATAACTCACCTTAAAAATTGCAGGAGTTTCTTAAACATTTCCCCTAAAATACCTCTTAAAAGCTGGAGGTTAAGAGTTGCTGACAGTTAGAAGTCTGGTATTCTGGCTTGCAATTTCTGTGAAATAGTCCTAAGAGTTCTGCTTATATCCAGAACAATACTTGTATAATACATATTAGAGTGAGCCCTATTTCTGGGCTTCTTTAACTTTTGCACTGAAATCGTACTGTAAAATTGATATCCTTGTAGAATGTGCTGTTTGTAACTGGCAGTGTGGGACCCTCATCATTACCTACCTCATGGGGGTGATGAAAGGATGAATGCATTAACTTGGTAAAGCACTAAACTTGTACATAGCAACTTAAATTTGCATTTATTTTAATTATTATTAAGTGAAGAGAAAAATTTCCACAATGATTCTAGTTCTTACTTTCATTACCTAATATATTTTTTAAATGTAATATGTTTCAAATACAAATGATAAAAATACGAGCATATGCTACTTCAAAAGTAGGAATTAACTTTATGGTATAAACCGAGGGCTGGTAAATTGAGGCCTTTGGGCCAAATCTGACCAACCACGTGTTTTTTTTAATAATTGAGGTAAAATCACATACAATAAAATTTCATTTTATTTGTTATAAATAGTATTATTAATAACCCTTTTAAAGTGAATAATTCAGTAGCACTTAATACATACACAGTGTTGTGCAACTGTCACTACAATCTAGAATCAAAGAATTTTCATCCCCCTAAAAGAATAGACACATTAGACAGTTACTTCCCATTCAACCATCCCCCAGCCTGGTAACCTGGCATTATGTGTTAAAATCATTCTACTTGCTATTAGAAAATCAAAACAGAAACAAACAAAAAACCATACAGCAATATACCTTTAACAAAGTGGGGTTTTTTCCTTAATTTTCACATATGCTTAATTATCATTTTATGATACGTGAAAATGTACTTTTAGCTCCCTGATTGCTTTTTGCTACAATATATGCAGACGGTAGAGATATTTTACAAGAAAATCTTGTACCAGTCACTTTCCAAATGGTATCATGGCATGGGAAGTCCCATGGACCAGCTCCCAAGTAAAACAGGAGTAACTAGTGATTTTTTTTTTTTAAATAATTTGCGGTCTCTAAGAATTGTCCTAAGGACATACAACAAATAAAGAAATATGTGCTGAAGAAACTCCACTATTTCTTGGTGAAATTAAACCACAACATGCTCATTTGTCCACCTCCTAATTCATGGTAACAGAAACTCCATCATTCCAGAGAGGTATAAAAAATACCACAGGGCTCCCACTTTTGAAGCTCCCAGTTGAGGACTATGGTATCTTGTTGGGAGGCAACGTTGCCCTGAATTTTTCATGCACATACCCAAGTATGTGTTACAGAGGCTAAATTCCAGGCAAGTGTGGCTAAGAAGGATCTCCCATATTCCATCCAGCCACTGTCATAACACAGACGTTCTATTCATGAACACTGAGTACCAAATAGTCACTATCCCAGTTGGAGATTCCATGAGAGGAGAGGAAAACTGAGAATAAAGGCCAAAGTAGAAGTGCACCACTGTCCGTGTCCCCAGTCCTATAGTCAAGGTCAAGACACTCTGCACAGGGGAGAGTCAGGCCATAAACACAGAGCCACAAATGTTTTCCCAAAGGAACTTACTTTATTTGAAACAGTGTGAAAATTGTAATCCTAAGAGTGCTCTGAAAACACGGAGGCTTTCTGGTAAATAATTAAGAGGAAGCTGTTAGCTTCAGAACACATAAATGCTAAACCACAGGCAAACTAATTTATTAGAGGAAACCAAAGATACAGATTGAAAAAAATCTTCCTGGGGTCTGAGCAATGATCAAATACTGACCTCAAAAACTATCACTGCAAAAGAATCACTGAATTTTATTGGATCAGACTGTGGAACAATTTATACTCTCAGGCCATTATCAAAAGTAATAGAGCACTCAATCAGCAACTTGTGAAGGCTAACAGCAGGGTTCAGCAGTAAAAGAGGCAGTCAAAGAATGTCCTCCTGCAACCACCATTATTACAGGACATGTGAGCATACCAAGGCTGCACCCTTGCATAGCAATATCAAGCTTAACACTGCAAAGGAAAGAGGCTTCGCTAAAATAGTCCATCTAGTCATCAGCCACAGATTAAAATACACAGAAAGAGGATATCTAATATCTACAGTTGCTACAATCTATTATCAAACATGTAGAGTTTTTAATACAAATTTAAATGACATGCTGAAAAGAAATCAGGAGAGTATGATTCCCACATGAGGCAAAAGCAGGCAACAGAACCTGCCTGTTTAAGAGACAAGGTGTTGGATTTAATAGGCAAAAACTTCAAAATAATCATTACAAATACGTTCAGAGACCTAAAAGAAGTAATACTAAAGAGGAAAAGCAGGTATAGTAACAATGCAGTATCCAATAGAAGATATATGGAAAGTGATAGTAATTATATTTTTTAAAAAGAAGCAAATGGAAATATTGGAGTTGAAAACTGCAAAAACTGAAATTAAAAAAAATTTACAGGAACTCAACAATAGATATGAGATAGCAGAAGACAAAGCCAGCCAACTTGAAGGTAGGTCAGTAGACATTGTGTAACCCAAAGAACAGAAGATAGAAAATAAAGAAAAACGAAGACAGTCTTACAGAATTTTGCGACAATCTTAAGCACATCAACATACACAAAGTGAAAGTAATAGAAAAGGAAGAAAAAGAAGAGAAGGGAACAGAAAAAAACTTACAAAAATAGTGCCTAAAGACTCTTCAAATATGATGAGACATTAATTTACAAAGGCCAGAAATACAACAAATTTCAAGCAAGATAAACACAGAGATCCAATCACAGAAACATCATAGAGAAAGACTGAGGGTAAAGACAGAAAATGGCAAAGAAACAAGAGAGAAACAGCTCATGACATTCAAGGGCACTCCAAAATCATGAATAGCTGACTTATCATCAGAAACTATAGAACCCATAAGGCACTAGCATGTCATATTCAAACTAATGAAAGAAAAAATTCAACCTAGAACTTTATCTACCACAAAACTATTTTCCAAAACTGAAGGAAATAAAAAATAAAAAAAAAATACATTCCCAAGCCAACAAAAACAGACAACTTGTTGCTAGCAAACCTGTCTTACAAGAAACACTAAAAGAAGCTCTTCAGATTGAAACCAATTAAGCAAGCCTAATCCACACAATAAAGCAAGGAGCACCAATAAAGGTCATTATACAATTATAAAAGATAGTATAAATCTACATTTCTTCTCCTTTTTTCTTTGAACAAATTTCAGAAGGAAGTATATAGAGCATGTATACATACAGTTATATCGTTGGGCATATCACCTATAAATATACATGTCTGTCAATAACAGCACAAAAGAGATGATTGGGAACAAAGCTTTGTTAGAGTAAGAAATGGCAACAAATAGCAACCTGAATCCACAGGAATGAATAATGAGAACCAATAATATTCTGACTTATCTTCAGATTGTATAAATCTTTCACCTTTCACTAAAGAGAACCAATAATGGTAAATAATATGATTAGTATAATCAAAGATAAAAATATAAACCTGCTCTCCAAATTGTTTCCATTTCTAAAAAGACATACAATTATATAGTGTCATAAAAACAATGTAATGTTGTGTTGGTAACATACATAAATGCAATATCTATAACAATAATACCACATGTAACACAAAGAAATGATAAATGCTTAAGGGGATAGATATCCCATTTAATTTAATGTGATAATTATACATTGTATGCCTGTATCAAAATATCTCATATACCCCATAAATATATATACCTACTATTTACCCATAAAAGTAATACTAATATTACAAAAATGGGAAGAGACTGGGACTATATGTGAATAATGTCTCTACAGAGGACAGAGATTTAAGTCAGTATAAATCTGAAGTTGATTCTGATAATTTACCATATATATCTGGTAAGCCCTAGAGCAATCACTAAGGAAATAACGATGAAAAATAGTAAAATGGAACATGTTCACTTAGTGCAAAGAAATATATATTTAAAAAGGAGAAAAAACTAAATGTGTGTATATATACGACAACAGTAAACAGCAAACGTAAATTTAATCATAATAAAAACACCACATGTAAATGGATTTAAAAAATCTAGTCAAAAGGCATATATTACAGACCATATTTTCTTTAAATCCAACCATATGCTACATAATAGGACACACTAGAAATTCACATATACAAATAGGTTAATATAAAAGGATGGAAGGAGATATACAAGGAAACAGCAAACATAATAAAGCTGAGGTGGCTATACTTATTTCAGGCAGGTAGACTTCTAACCAAAAATGTTAGTAGAGGTGAAGAAGGACATTTTATAATTGTTACAGTATAAATCCATCAGGAACACATAACAATAATAAGTATATATGCATCTATTAACAGAGTTCAAAATACAGGAGGAAAAACCATACAGAAATGGAGAAACAGACAATCCAAATAATAATAGTTTGCAAATCTGTAGTAATCAAGAAAGTGTGGTACAGGCATCAACAGAACTGATTTTTAAATCCAGAAGAATTATTGGAAGAATATGGGTTTGAACTGTGCAGGTCCACTTACACACAGTTTTCCTTTCACATCTACTACCCCTGAGACATCAAGACTAACCCCTTCCTCCTCATCATCCTCAGCCAACTCAACACAAAAATGATAATAAAGATCTTTATTATGATTTACTTCCACTTAATAAATAGTAAATATTTTTTCATTTTTATAATTGTGTTAGTCTGTTGTCATACTGCTAATAAAGACATATCCAAGACTGTGTAATTATAAAGAAAAGGAGGTTTAATGGACTCACAGTTCCACATGGCTGGGGAAGCCTCACAATCATGGTGAAAGGTGAAGGAGAAGCAAAGGCATGTTTTACATGGCAGCAGGCAAAACAGCATGTGCAGGGGAACTGCCCTTTATAAAACCATCAAATCTCATGAGACCTATTCACTATCATGAGAGCAACACAGGAAAAACCCACCTCCATGATTCAGTTACCTCCCACTGAATCCCTTCCACAACACATGGGGATTATGGGTGCTGTAATTCAAGATGAGATTTGGATGGGGACACAGCCAAACCATATCTTTCTGCCCCTGGCCCCTCCCAAATCTCATATCCTCACATTTCAAAACCAATCATGCCTTCCCAACAGTCCCCCAAAGTCTTAACTCATTCCAGCATTAACTCAAAAGTCCAAGTCCAAAGTCTAATCTGAGACAAGGCAAGTCCCTTCCATTTATTAGCCCATAAAATCAAAAGCAAGTTAGTTACTTCCTAGATACAATGGGGGTACAGGCATTGGGTAAATACACCCATTCTAAATGGGAAAAAATGGCCAAAATGAAGGGGCTATAGGCCCCATGCAAGTCTGAAATCCAGTGGGGCAGTCAAATCTTAAAGCTCCAAGACGATCTTCTTTGACTCCATGTCTCACATCCAGGTCATGCTGATGCGAGAGGTGGGTTCCTATGGTCTTGGGCAAGTCTGCTGCTGTGGCTTTGTGGGGTACAGCCCCCTTCCCTGCTGCTTTCACAGCACCACTAGGCAGTGCCCCAGTGGGGACTCTGTGTGGGGGATCCCATCCTATTTCTGGTACCAATTTACTGTATTAGTCCATTCTCATGCTGCTAATAAAGACATACCAAGACTGGGTCATTTATAAAGAAAAAGTGTTTTAATGGACTCACAGATCCACATGGTTGGGGAGGCCTCACCATCATGGTGGAAGATGAAGGAGAAGCAAAAGCACATCTTCCATGGCAGCAGACAAGACAGTATGTGCAGGGGAACTGCCCTTTATAAAAGCATCAGATCTTGTGAGACTTAACCATCACAAGAACAGCACAGGAAAAACCCACCCCCATGATTCAATTACCTCCTGCTGGGTCCCTCCCACAACATGTGGGGATTATGGGAGCTACAATTCAAGATGAGATTTGAGTGGGAACACAGTCAAGACATATCAATAATTTTCTTAATAACATTTTTCTCTAGTTTATTATAAGAATACAGTAATAACATATAACATAAAAAATATATTTTAACCAAATTTTTATGTTATTGGAAAGGCTTCTGGTCAACATCAGGCTATTAGTTATGTTTTAGGGAGTCAAAGTTATATGCAAATTATTGACTTCCTGGGAGATCAGTGCCCTTAAGCCCCACATTGTTCAAGGATCAACTGTACAGCCATATATTATGGTCAATTAATTTTTGACAAGAATGTCAGAACTATACAATAAAGAAAGTACGGCCTCTTTAAAAAAGTTGGTGGGAAAACAGATTTGCCCCATCAAAAGAATGAAATTGGATCCCTTTCTTCAAACCATATACAATAATTAATTGAAAACAAATAAAAACCTACATATAAGAGCTATAACTATAAAACTTTAAATATAAAAAAAGATAAATATTTGTAACATTTAATTTGGCAATGGTTTCTTAGATATGACACCAAAAGGAGAAACAATCAAATTAAAATGAACAAATTGGACTTCATAAAAATTAAAACTTATGTGCATCAAAGAATACCATCAAGAAAGTGAAATGACGAGCCACAAAATTGGAGAATATATTTACAAACCATATATCTGATAAGTTACTTTTATCAAGAAAATGTAAAGAAAGCTTAACATTCAAGAAGAAAACAACACAATGAAGAAGTGGGTTGAATTATTACTTTAGGTTTGAAAGTTATGGGAAAATGCTGTTGTGGCCAAAGAAATATAATCAGTGGAGCAATTTAAAGACACTACTGAATGAACTTGTCTGGATAGTTCATGAGGATAGTTCATGAGGTTCTGACACCTTCGTATTTCATTACCCTTGATCTCGATAAACTATTATTAAATTTGAAATTTTTTCTACATCTTATACTAGAGTTGAACTGGAATTTTTTTTTTTTTACAAAATGAGTCAGGAAATGGGTGTATAATTTGCCAAAAGACACATATTGAGCATATTTTCCATTACTGCAAAAATGTTCTGGGGCGGAAATTCTGATTACTTTGAAAAGTTCTATAGAGATGTAGTTCTGAACAACAAACTTATGACCAAACTACAAAAATCAAAGTTTGACATTACTATGGTTTAAATGTGTTCCCTTCAAAATTCAAAATGTTGAATTTCCATTTCAAAATTCAAATGTTGCCAATGTGACAGTATTGAGGTAGACCTTTTAAGAGGAGATTAGGCCATGAGGGTTTCTCCCTTGTGAATGGGACTAGGTGCCCTTATAACAGAACTTGACAGTGACAGTTTGCCCCTTTTTGCCTTTATGTCTTTATACCTTAAGCAGAGACCAGAGAGACCCTCACCAGACAATGAATCTACTAGCCCCTTGATCTCGAACTTTCCAGCCTCCAGTACTGTGTGAAGCAAATTTCGGTTCTTTATAAATTATCCACTCTCAGGTATTTGTTATAGCAGTGCAAATGGACTAAGACAATGTCCTTCTTGGAGATGCCAGTGGTCCCTGTGGTGAGTTGCTGTCTGAGATACTTGAAATGTCCTTTGTGTATAGTCTCTGCTTCTCTCTTGGCTATACATTGAAAAAATATAGGTGAGGACTTTGATTCCTTCCTTCCTATATATCTGTTGTTATATCTGAATTAAGTGGTAGAATGAAATTTATGGAGAAGGTAAAAATATGATATATGTGCTTTATTTTGACTTTTGGTTCCAAACGTTTTATGAAAAGAAATGAGATCAGTTTTACAGAGAAGTATTAGGTATGCTGTTTTTATATAGTAGCATAAACATTCAACTTTCTTTGTGCATTTGAAGGTGAGCTTATATGAATATAAAATCAAAGAAAGTTTTCTTTTTTCTTTTTTTTTTGAGACAGAGTCTCGCTCTGTCGCCCAGGCTGGAGTAAAGTGGCGCGATCTCAGCTCACTGCAAGCTCCGCCTCCCGGGTTCACGCCATTCTCCTGCCTCAACCTCCCAAGTAGCTGGGACTACAGGCGCCCGCCACCACGCCCGGCTAATTTTTTTTGTATTTTTAGTAGAGATGGGGTTTCACCGTGTTAGCCAGGATGGTCTCGATCTCCTGACGTTGTGATCCACTGACCTTTGCCTCCCAAAGTGCTGGGATTACAGGCGTGAGCCACTGCGCCCGGCCAAAAATCAAAGACAGTTTTCTTTTATAGGTAAATAAGGAAATGAAAATATAAAATGATCTATCAATCTGATAAATACTCTGAAGGGGCTTACATTATAGGGTCAGTTAGAACCCTGTGGCCATCACTCATACAAGACACTCTAAGAAATCATAACTCTGAAAATTGAAGCACCTAGGATTTCTTTTGGAAATTACAGATTCATTTAATTATATTTTAGTTTTATCTCTAAATGAACATAGATGCATATATTGACTTGCAAACATATTTCTAGCACAACTGTCTATATAGTAATAAGAAAATTGTTTTCTCTTTCCCTACTTAGAAATAATAAATATCACACACACAACACATAGAAGTATACAGACAGACAAAAAAGATCTAGTAATTGTAAGATTTATCATTTGCCAGTTTGTAAGTTTCTCTTTAAAGAATGCAGTTTCTAGGACCTAATAAGCAGGCACAGCTGGAAGACAAACAGATCCCCCAAAATTAAGGGTCCTATTTTTATACTAAAACCTGGATCCCCAAAAGAGGGAATCAGTCCATCTCCCATAAGAGTCTTATCTCTCAGTGTGGGGCGATGACATTTCCATGTCTTCTAGGTGGCCAAGAGCATGCTTCTCTGATTTAAACGTGCAAAAAGCCATGTATTCTCAGATAACAGCTATTTCCTTTTCCCAAAAGGGTATTTCCTACCTAGTTATAAAACACCAAAGCTCTCTCATAATGAGAAGTAATTTCTGATACCCTCAAAAGTCAAAACTGTCAAATAACGCAATGTAAAGAGAACAAAGCCTTAAATTTTGAAAGGAATCTATCCACTTCTAATTCCTGGGGTTTCATGAGGAAAAAACAGATTATCTCCAAAAGAGGGTCTTTGATTCCTCCTCCGTTTTTCCCAAGGAGTCCCAGGCTATTAGAACTGGAATAAGCTGACTTTTAGTCCTTTTAAATCTCTGATTACCAGATGTTAGCCATGCCAAATCACCAATATTTCTGGCTTTTAAATTTTACCAAAAGTAACCTCCCAGGTGCTCAGAGAAAAAAAATTCAAGATGGGTCATGGAGGGAAAGAGAATTAATGAATAGTAAAGGTCACACAGATAGCAACCCAGAAAGTACTCATTCCCTAAGCCAGGAATTGAACCCTGAACCCAGGCCACCGCTATGAAAAGACAAAGCCTTAGCTGCTGACTACAGCATTGGATGGTTTCCATTGTCCTTCCCAGAAGGAGCCTATACCAACCAATTTTGAGCTTGCAATGGCTTTTAATTGCACAAGATAGTTTTTAGGGCTAACTATGACATGAACCCCAAAATTACTGTTCCCTGGAAGGCGGAGACGAAGAGAAAGTATCGCCATGTGGCTACAAAGTCAAGCTCCCAAGGACATTTTCAACATGTGGTCTCTGGGCAAGATGAAGTGGCAGACTGTTGCCCAGAGTAACAGAAAAAATAAAAAAAAGAAAGGGAGAAAAACATTGGCTATGGCAGGGTGGGGAAGGTGAGGCACTCAGGGAGGCCAAAGACCCACCCAGAGCAGTGTCACTGAATCGAAAGTTCAGGCAGCCTCTTGTCAGTAGGGAAGAGATCTTTTCCAGCAGTCCCATCAGCTCTGAATTTTCCACTTTTAGGGAGAAAAACCTCCCCATGTCGTTTGATCCTGCACATGCCTAATCCTGTCACCCATAGCAATCAGCAAAGAGTACAATACAGATTAATCCAAACAGAATAGTGGTTAACATACCATAGTGCCAAACCTGTTCTTAGCCAAGAGGGACTTTACCGAGAGAGAGGCCTCTAAATCTCTAAATCTTAGGAAGGACTCTAACCTTCCTAACTTGGGCCTCAAACCCAAGTTCGGTCAAACATCCTTGCCTTTTATTAAGCGGGGTCTTTAACCCTTTCTGTCTTAGGAGAAACTCTAACAACCCTAAGTTGGGCCTCTAACCCAGTCGCATCCTCTACCTGGGTAAATGCATCCCATTTATTCAAAGTCGGCCAATCAGTGCTGCAGTCTATTTCCTTTGAGTTGGGGGGTCTCCTCAGTATGGTATCTTCATGGTTTGCCAGAAAGGGGTCCTAACCCAGACCCCAAGAGAAAGTTCTTGGCTCTCACGCAAGAAAGAATTTGGGGCGAGTGCATAGAGTAAGTGAAAACAAATGTATTATGAAAGTAAGGGAATAAAGAATGGCTACTCCATAGGAGGAGCACCCCTAAACTTTTTTTTTCTTTTCAACTTTTATTTTAGGTTCAAGCTTTACATGCTCAGGTTTGTTACATGGGTAAACTGTGTGTTGCGGTGGTTTGGTGTACAGATAATTTTGTCACTCGGGTAATGGGCATAGTACCCAATAGATCGGTTTTTGATCCTCACCCTCCTCCCGCCTTCCACCCTCAAATAGGCCGCAGTGTCTATTGTTCCCTTCTTTGTGCCCATGTGTATTCAATATTTAGTTCCCACTTATAAGTGAGAACATGCAGTATTTGATTTTTGCTTCTGCGTTAATTTGCTTAGGATAATGGCCTTTAGCTCCATCCATGCTGCTGCAAAGGATGTGATCTCATTCTTTTTTATGGCTGCATAGTATTCCATAGTGTATATTTACTGCATTTTCTTTATCCAGTACACTACTGATGGGCATCTAGGTTGATTCTACGTCTTTGCTGTTGTGAATAGTGCTGCGATGAACATACATGTGCATGTGTCTTTACAGTTTACTAATTATATTTCTTTGGGTATGTGCCCAGTGAGATTGCTGGGTTGAATGGTAGTTCTATTTTCAGTTCTTTGAGAAATCTTCAGAATGCTTTCCACAGTGGCTGAAATGATTTACATTCCCACCACAGTGTATAAGCGCTCCCTTTTCTCTGCAATCTCCCCAGCATCTCTTATTTTTTGACTTTTTATAATAGCCATTCTGACTGGTGTGAGACGGTCTCTTATTATGGTTTTGATTTGCATTTTCATAATGATTAGTGATACTGAGCATTTTTATGTGCTTCTTGGCCACATATATTTCTTCTTTTGAGAAGTGTGTGTTCATGTCCTTTGCCCATTTTGTAAGCGAGTTGTTTTTTGTTAATTTGTTTAAGGTCCTTATAGATTCTGGATACTAAACCTTTGTCAGATGCTTAGTTTGCAAATATTTTCTTCCATTCTGTTGGTTGTCTGTTTACTCTGTTGATAGTTTCTTTTGCTGTGCAGAAGCTGTTTGGTTTAATTTGGTCCCATTGTCAATTTTTGTTTTTGTTGCAATTGCTTTTGGAGTCTTTGTCTTGAAGTCTTTCCCAGGGCCTACGTCCATAATGGTATTTCCTAGGTTTTCTTCAAGAGTTTTAATTTTAGGTTTTACACTTAAGTCTTTAATCCATCTTGAGTCAATTTTTGTATATGGTGAAAGGTAGGTGTCCAGTTTTAATCTTCTACATACAACTAGCCAGTTATCCCAGCACTGTTTTTGTCAGTGTTGCCAAAACTTAGATAGTTTTAGGTGTGCAGCTTTATTTCTATTTGGGCTTTTTTTGGTTCCAAATGAATATTAGAATTTTTTTTCTAATTCTGTAAAAAATGTCATTGGTGCTTTGATAGGAATAGCATTGAATCTGTAAATTGCTTTGGGCAATACGACCATTTTAACAATATTATTTTTTCCTATCCATGAGCATAGAATGTTTTTCCATTTGTTTGTGACACATCTAATTGGAAAAACATCTTGTTTCCTGAACTGCAACACTTAATATTTTATTAATGACAATACTGCCCCAAATGATATATAAATTCAATGCAATCCTTATAAAAACCACAGCTGACTTCATAGCATAAATTGACAAGATGATCCTAAAATTTATATTAGATATTTAAGGGACCTAAAAATAGCAAAACACTCTTAAAAAGAACAAAGTTGGGGGACTTGTACTTCCTGATTTTGAAGCCAACTGCAAATCTACAGTAATAAAGAAAATGTGGCATAGGCATACAGATAGATGTATAGATTGATGGAATAGATTTTAGAATCCTGAAATATACCATATGTTAATGGTCAACTGATATTTGACAAGAGTGCCAAAACAGTTCAATAGGGAAAGAGCCTAGTAAACAAATGTTGTTTGTGTTGACAATTAATAACACGTGTTGTCAAGGATGTGGAGGAATTGGAATCCTCATACATTGCTAATGAGACTGGAAAATGGTATGGCCACTTTGGAAAACAGTCTAGTAATTCTTCGAAAGTTAAACATAAAGCTAATATGTAACCCAGCAATTCCATCTCTAGGTATATACCCAAGAGAAATGAAAACATGTCTACACAAAACTTGTACATGAACATTAATAAATAACATTATTCATGATAGCCAAAAACTGGAAAAAACTCAAATGTCCATTAACTGATGAATAATAAACAAAATGTGGTATATCCATAGTACATAACATTATTTGGAAATAAACATGAATGAAATCTTGATACTTTAACATGAATGAGTCTTTAAAATATTATGAAAAGTGAAAGCCAACCACAAAAGACCACGTATTGTATGATTTCATTAGTATGAAATATCGAGAAAAGGAAAACCCATAGAGAGATAGTACATTAGTGTGTGGTTGCCTAGAACTCTGGATATGCAGAAATTGCATAGGGTGGGGGTTGACAGCTAATGGTAAAGTACTTCTTTTTGGGAGATGAACCTGTTCTAAAATTATTTTCTGATTTTACAAGTCTGTTAATATACAATGAGACATTCAATTGTACACTGATATGGTTTGACTATGTCCCCACCCAAATCTCACCTTGAATTGTAATAATCCTCATATTTCAAGGGTGGGGCCAGGTGGAGATAACTGAATCATGTGGGTCGTTTCCTCCATACTGTTCTTGTGGTAGTGAATAAGTCACATGAGATCTGATGATTTTATAAATGGGAGTTCCCCTGCACAAGCTCTCCGTATTGCCTGTCACCATGGTTGTGAGGCCTCCCCAGCCATGTGGAACTGTGAGTCAATTAAACCTCTTTCCTTTGTAAACTACCCAGTCTTGGATATGTCTTTACTAGCAGCATGGGAACAGACTAATATATACACATTAGATTGGTGAATTGCATAGTATGTGAATTATACGTCAAAAAGTCATGACTAAAGTGTTTTTATAAAAATAACTCTAAAAAATGCTGATTCATCCATATAATTATTTTATCTCTAGTTCTGTGTCAAGGAGACTGAAGACAAAAGAGCCTCTCTATTGCCACTACTTTTGGCAGTATACTAAAATATATTACATAAATGCGACGACTTGTTCATGCAAAATCATTGATCTTAGCTAGATGAAAGCACTTGAAAACATAAAAGAGACATTAAATACATTTATGTAAACACAGGGTCATCTACCTTTTGTTTTTCTATTTGCCATTGACATGTTCAGACTACTTATATAATGTATTTACTTCGAGGTGTGAGAGTTATATTTTAACTTCCGGATTGATTTATCCTTGCATAAAAACAAAACATAAGAATGGCAGAGGGAACAACAATTTTAAAAAAGGCATTGTGTTTTATCAAGATGGCTATGAAATGGACTTCAGTCCTTCTGTTGATACAGCTGAGCTATTACTCTAGCTCTGGGAGTTGTGGAAATGTGCTGCTGTGGCCCACGGAATATAGTCATTGGATGAACATAAAGACAATCCTGGATAAACTTATGCAGAGAAGTCATGAGGTGACTGTTCTAACATTGTCAGCTTCCATTCTTGTTGATCCCAACATAACATCTGTTACTAAATTTGAGGTTTATTCTACATCTGTAATTAAAGATGATTTTGCAGGTTTTTTTTTCACACAACAGATTACTAAATGGATACATGATCTTCCAAAACATATATTTTGAACATATTTTTCACTAATGCAAGAATATTCTTTGGGAATATTCTGGTTATGCTGAGAAGTTCTTTAAAGATGTAGTTTTGAACAAGAAACTTATGACAAACCTACAAGAATCAAGGTCTGATATCGTTCATGCAAATGCCATTGGTCCCTTTGGAGAGCTGCTGGCTGAGCTATTAAAAATATCCTTTGTGTACAGTCTCCACTTCTCTCCTGGCTACACATTTGAGAAATACAGTGGAGGATTTCTATTTCCACCTTCCTATGGAGCTGTTGTTCTGTCAGAATTAAGTGGCTCGATGACATTCATGGAGACAGTAAGAAATATTATATATGTGCTTTATTTTGACTTTTGGTTCCAAACATTTGATATGAAGAAGTGAGACCAGTTTTACAGTGAAGTTCTAGGTAAGTCATGTTTTTAATTGGTGGTTATTGAGTCCTAACTTTCCCTGTGCCTTTAGAGGTGAGTTTGCATGAGTATAAAATCAGAGGAGTGTGTTTTTTGTAAATGAAATGATGAAGTGAAAATATAAGATGATCAATCAATCTCACAAATACTATGGAAAGCCTGACATTAGTAAGTTAGAACTCTGGGGCCATCAGTTTTACAGGATGCTCCAGTAAGTCATAATCCTGCAAATTGAACCACTGAGGATTTCTCTAAGCAATTATATATCCATCTTACAATGCTTTTATTTTGTCCTTAAAATAGTCATTAGAAATTTCAATAAATGTCTTGATGAGAGTAGACATGTAGATTACATATAAATTTCTACAACTATTTATGTAGCATTAGGACATTGTTTCCCTTATGTAGCTTAGTTTCCTAATTTAAAAAATTAAAACATTTTTCCATATTACTATTACTATGAGGATTTCTTCATATTTGAGTGAATAGTGTCTGTCCCAGATGCAAAAAGCTATATAATTTGAGGTCTCTCAGACTTCCACATTCCTTCAACAACTGCTTACAAGTCATATATTTTAAGGCCTAAAATCTTGTTGAAGAGTGAACATGTAATTATTAGTTTATATTTTTAAAACTATATCTTTCCATTAAAGAAAATATGAATCTAAATAAGGCTGAGCACAAATCACTATTTTAATAATTTGTAAAAATTTTCCAGCTGTTACTTTCAATATCAATATTATTAATAAACTAAAATTATTAGTCACCTATTATGAATCAAATACAGTAGTAGCTACTAGAAACCCCAAAACCTTACAATTCATTTGGAGGATCAAAGATTAAGGAAATAAATTGCTTCTAAATTGTAGAAACTAGACTGAGTGCTCTCGAAAAACATGGCTATGGCTATGGTAGAATTAAGTGATGGTGGATTTCAAAGAGTTTTTAAATTTCTAATGGTTACTTTTGTATTTTAGAGAGAAAACAAATCTATGTTTAATTCTACAGTGACTCGTTTTAATAATCATTCATGATTGTGTATATAACAATGTGACATTAGAGTCTACCCACTTTACTTACGTATGTATGAACAACATCTATAAAATATATAAATTATGTATAAATATGCACATTTATTTTTGTTTTAGCAAGACATAAACAATTTTGGCTACATTATTTCAAATAATTTTAGAAAATTACCTGGCATATTCACATGACAATTTTATTTCTTTTGCCTTTCCCCCCCTTCAGGAAAATGCACTACAATTATCTGAGATAATGGGAAAAGCTGAAATGTGGCTCATTCGAAACTACTGGTATTTGGAATTTCCTCGCCCACTCTTACCTAATTTTGAATTTGTTGTAAGACTCTACTGCAAACCTGTCAAACCCCTGCCTAAGGTAAACTTATTCCTAGTTGTTTTATTCTTTTTGTTTTGCATTTTCAGGGGGAATGACTGTATTCTTCGTTCAGAGTGTTTGTCTCATGGTGAGACAGATATGGCAAGTGAGGAAAGTGACCTGCCAATTAGAAACTGATATATTTCTTTTCTGTACCATCACAAGTATGTGAATTTCATTACCATTACAGAATAACCTGAGATACCTGGGAGGCTTTGAGAGTACAGTCAGTTAACTGAAGGTGTTATTATTCAACACATAAGAATCAATTATTCATTTAAAGAATATAGTGACTAAAATATACCAGAAGTGCCAGATTTGCAAAGAAATGAAGTAGACATAGCTTCTGCCCCCTATACATCTTATCTTCTGTTGTGAAAGATAAAATATAAGCAAGTAATAAAAATTGGGTGAAAAGTGTCATCTTAAGGAAAGACCACAGTGCTAACAAAGCATTTAGAGGAGATTACAGACAGTATCTCCGCGTCATTAACAATTAAGGTGAGCCCTAAACAAGGTGGAGGGACAGGTGAAGGGATGAGAGGGAGAGGAAGAAACATAAAGAAAAGCAGATAGAGAAGTAAGGACAGTTCCCAAAGACCTTAAGCTTAGTTCTGCAGGAAGAGGCTGAGTAATGAAGCAGATGATGCTGGTGAGGTAGTATAGAGCCAGATAATTATAGGAGTTTGAACATATGTTAAGGGGATGGGGAAGACAGTGAAAAGAGTTAAACAAAAAAGGGATATTATCAGATTTCCTTTTTAAAAAAAATCTCAAGGTTTAGTCACTGGGTTGACTATAGAGGGGCAAGACTATAGAAAGGGGAATCACTCTAAAGGGAAATTTTGTAAGAATGTTCTTACAAGAGTTCAGGCAACAGGTGACAGAAAACTAGATTAGAATGTTCATAGAGGCAAGACGCAATGGCTTACATCTATAATTCCAGCACTTTGGGAGGTGGAGGCAGGAGGCGGGCTTGAGCCCAGGAGTTCGAGACCATCATGGGCAAAAAAGTGAGCCCTTGTTTCTAGAGAAAAAATGTTTAAAAGTTAGCTGGGTATGGTGGCACATGCCTGTCGTCCTAGCTACACAGGAGGCTGTGGCAGGAGAATCACTTCAGCCCACGAGATCAAGGCTGCAGTGAGCTGTAATCATGCCACTGTATCCTAGCCTGGGCAACAGATGGAGACCCTGTCTTAATAATAAAAAAAAAAGGTTTATAGAGATGACTATGCCTACTCATACAATAATAGGCCAACCTCATATTGTGTTCTGTGTGTGGAAAAAATAGTTAACATAGATAAAACACTTGAAATATCTCTGGTACATAGTGATCCAGAGTAATATTGAATCTTGCCATTATTGCTGTTTTGTTTATATTACTAATACTATTAACTAATTTGTGTCAGACACTTTAGATATTATTCCTCATTTTATAGAAACTGGTCTTCTAATAGATTAACATTGTATTCTCAACCAAAGTCCTAGAGAACAGATATCCTGTGGATTGCTTTAAAAGTCAATGTATGGATCAGATGAGCAAGTGGAAATGCTAAAATTGTATTGGAAAGGTTGAGACTTTTCACCTGTATTTTAGCTTAAAAGAAACACCATTCCTCAAAAATATAAGTATATGACTTCAACTATATTTGCAGACAGAACTAACATTTACTTTTTTTCTTTTTTTAACTTGGGTTTTAATTATATACGTATTTTTTCCTGAAGAAGAAAGCCATTTTAATACATTCAATACTGACTTATCCTCCATTTTTCTGTAGAAATAGTGATTTATTGTATGGAGTTTCCAGTGTTTACCTCTAACTGATTAAAATAGGTAGAGCAGGGAGTTTTCTACTTAGTTCCAGGTGAATTCTTCACATTTCCTGGCTTTTAAAAGTTCTCCTTCCACAAATCTTCTATCACTATATATCCGTGTAAACCCCAGTCATATAACCTCTCCCCACTGACCTTGGCAAACACGATGGCTTGTTGTGGATAACAGATGGAGGCAGCTAATCCCATGAAACCAGGTGGACACACTAGCTTCTTTATTTTTGAACCTCTAGCCAAAAAGAGTCCATTAAGGCCAGCAAAACCAATAACACCAAGTCTTGGAAAAAATCCAGGAGGTGCATTTTAGAGATACTCATAGCTGTCTAACCCCCACTGAACCAAACTTTGCATCTTAGGCTTAGTTTGGGAGTACGTTTCCTGACACAAATTTCTATGTGGCTCACAATAGCGTCGGAACTGTGAGATGCCTACTTCAAGCTGGCTCCTTGACTCTTCCACACACTTCGATTGATCCTCGGGAACTGAGTACAGTGAAAGCTCATCAGCCTTCATGGGATTTTGGGGAGGTGAGTCCTTTTTTGGTGCTGCATAGACTTTGAAGGTGAACAAGTGTAGGCTGGTTGGCCTCACGGACCTCCGAATTACCTTGAACATGTCGCTGTCCGCGGTGGCTCTGGCAGGATTTATTTTCTTTTATTCCAGTTTTATTCCACTATTTCTTTTTTTAAAATTTCTTTTATTCCAGTATTTCTTTTTTAAACCTATTCTTACTTAAGATCCCAAACTTTTACATATTAGAGGATACAATGGTGGTTTACCTTATGAGAGGAAGTGTTTTCTGCCTTATGCCCAGACTAATAGTACATCTCAGTAAAGCTCATTTTGGGAACATGTGTCTTGCTATATCATAGCTGCTTGATAGAGAAGCATAGAAAAATGTACCGTGCATGTATAATAAAGACCAAATAATTTCTACCACTTGTGTCAGTTCTGTCAGTATATAGGATGATATTCCTTATGAAGGAACACAAGTCAACGTATTCTAACTTAATATCATACTTTTAAGATATAAGCAGAAAGGAAGCATTCTTTATGTACTATATGATCTAAGATATTATTTTTGTCTGTGTTCTTATTGGCAGCAATATAAAAGCGAGATCTTATTCAAGTGTTAAGACTCAATGTCCATTTTGACTGCAAATTGTTTAGGCTGTATATGGTAACTTTCACAAGGTAAAATAGCTGAGGTAGGTTTGGTAGAATTTCTAACAAATTAACTCCTATTCTTGAAAGATTTCTTCATGCATATAAAGGGAAAGTGATAATGTTGGCAAGGAGGATAAAAGAGGAGGAGGAGAAGGAAGGCACAGAGAAAGGTAATAGCAGTATAATGGCAATCATCAGCAATATTAGCTATTGTTACCAAGTTGGAGAAAGCAAGATTTGAATAGATGTCAGGAAGCTTGTCCTTTTATTCTTTGCTTTTGATGTTATAGATTGTTATACAGTATCTCATATTGTTGCTTATTGGTGTGACAAGAGCTGCTAAAATCTACTTAATAAAAGTCCCTCATACAATTTTATTAACCACAGTCCTCATCTTGTACATTAAATCTCTAAACTTGCTCATTCTACATATTTGCTAATTTGTATGCTTTGACCTACATCTTCCCATTTCCTCTCACTGCCCACCACCCCTGCTGGTGGCAACCACTGTTTTGTTCTCTGTGTATCTGAGATCTTTTTAAAAACACATATTCCACGTGTAAGGGAAATCATGCAATATTTTTGTTTCTATCTCTGGCTTATTTATCTTAGCATGAAGTCCTCTCTGTCCATCTGTGTGGTGGCAAGTGTTAACATTTCCATCTTTTTAAGGCTGAATAATATTACACACACACACACACACACATATATCACATTTTTTAATCCACTCATCAGTCAATGGACACAAGTTGTTTCCATATCTTTGCTATTGTGATTACTGTTGCAGTGAACATGGGAGTGCAGCTATCTTTACAAAGTGGTGATTTTCATTTTTTGTTTTATACCCATAAGAGAGATTCCTGGGTCATATGGTAGTTCTATTTTTAATTTCTTTAGGAAACTCCATACAGTTTTTCATAATGATTGCACCATTCTGCACTCTTACCAATAGTGAACTAGGGTTCACTATTTTCTCCACACGCTCACCAGCATTTTTTGTCTCTTGTCTTTTTGATAACAGCTATTCTTACGGATGTGAGATGATATCTCATAGTGGTTTCATTTGTATTTCTCTGATGATTAGTGATGTTGAGCAATTTTTAATATGCCTATTGGCTATTTTTGTTTTCTTTAGAGAAATTTCTGGTCAGGTCCTTTGCCCATTTTTTAATAGGGTTATTAATTTTTTTTGGTATTGAGTTGTAAGAGTTCTTTATAAATTTGGGGTATTAACCCCTTATCAGATATGTAATTTGCAAATATTTTTCCCAGTCTGTAGGCTGTGTTTTTATTTTGTTGATTGTTTCCTTTGCTGTGAAGAAGCATTTAAATTTGATGTAATCCCACTTACATATTTTGCTTTTGTAATCTGAACTATTAGTATGATATCCAGAAAATCACTGCCAAGGCCAATGTTGAAGAGATTTTCCCTTATGTTTTCTTCTAGGAGTTTTATGACTTCAGGTCTTACATTTAGGTGTTTTATTCATTTTGAGCTGATTTTTGTTGTGTATCTCACATGTATAGTGTGAGATAAGAGTTCATTTTCATTCTTTTGCAGGTGGAAATACAGTTTTCCCAGCACCATTTATTGGAGACAATACTTTCCCCTTTGCGTCCACTTGGTGCCTTGGTCAAAATTTAGGTGACCATGTATGTTTGCATTTATTTCTTTGCTCTCTATTCTCTTCCATTAGTCCATGTTTCTGTTTTTTACCAGTGTAATTCTGTTTATTATACCTTCGTAACATAACTTTAAATCAGGAAGTATGATGCCCCCAACTTTATCTTTCTCAGTATTTCTTTAGCTCTTCAGTTTGTGTGTGTGTGTCTGTCTGTGTGTGTATGTGTGGTTCCATACAAATTTTAGAATTTTTGTTTCTATTTCTGTAAAAAATGCCATTAAACTTTCGGTACAGATAGTGTTGAATCCATGTATTGCACTGTGTGGCATGGACATTTAAAAAATATTAATCCCATCAATAAATAAGAGATATCATTCCATTTATTTGTGTCTTCAATTTCTTTGATCTGTATTTCATAGTTTTCCTTGTACAAATCTTTTACCTTCTTGGTTAAATGTGTTCTTCTGTTTTTGTGTGTGCTATTATAAATGGGATTGTTTTCTTGATTCCTTTTTTAGTTAGGTGATTATTTGTCTATAGAAATGTTACTTTTGTTTCTATGTTGATTTGGTATCCTGCAACTTTTCTGATTTACTCCAACAGTGTTTTTTAAGCATCTTTAAGGGTTTTCAACATATAGGATCATATCATCTGCAAATAGGGATAGTTTTACCTCTGATTTAGATGCCTTTTATTTCTTTTACTTATTTAATTGCTCTTGCTAATCTTTCAAGTACAATGTTGAATAGAAGTGATTAGAGTGAGAATCCTCCCCTTATACCAGATCTTACCGGAAAAACTTTCAGTCGCTCCCCACTGATGTAATATTATCTGTGTGTGTTTTTTATAAATGACTTTTACTATTTTGAGAAACTTTACTTCTATACTTGAAAGTCTTTATTGGGAAAGATGCAGAACTTTGTTAACTTCTTTTCCTGCATCATTTGAAAGGAACATGTGGTTTTTAACATTCTCATAATTCACATGTCACATTGATTTGTATATGATAAACCAGGCTTGCATGCCAGGGTTAAATCTCACTTGTCACGATGTACGTTCTTTTTGATGTGTTGTTTAGTTGTTTGCTAATATTTTATTAAAGATTAGTGTATCAATGTTCATTAGAAATATTGCCCTATAGCTATCTTTTCTTACAGTGTCTTTGTCTGCCTTCGATATGAAAGTGATTCTGATGCCATGAAATGTTTGGAAGTATCTCCTCTATTTCTATTTTTTGACCTAGCTTAAGAAGTATTGATAGATTCTTTTATGAACGTTTGGTACAATTTGGCCATGAAACCTTCTGGTCCTGTGCTATTCTTGGTTGGAAGGTTTTTAATGACTTCTTCAACTGATTTGTTGGATTGGTTCAAGTTTTCTACTTCTTCCTGACTCAATCTTGGTAGGTTATATTTTTCCAGGAATTTATCTATTTTTTTCTAGATTATCCAATTTGTCGCATATATTTATAATAGGCCTTATAATACTTTACTTGTGAGGCATCTGGTGTAATGTCTCCATTTTCATGTTTGGTTTTATTTATTTGGGTCTTTCCTCTTTTTGTCATAGTCTAGCTAGTATTTTGCTGATCTTATTTTTTCAAAGATTACTTTTTTGCTTTTTTCTGTGTTTTTGTTCTCTATTTTACTGATTTGTATTATTTTCCTCCTTTTGCTAACTTTGGCTTTAGTTCTTTTTCTAGCTTTTTGAGGCATAATGTGGTATGTGCACTAGAAAAGAAATGTATATTCTGCTGCTCTTGGATGGAAAGTTCTATATGTCTGTTAGGTCCATTTGGTCAAACCCAGTATTTGCTTAATTTTCTGTTTAGTTGAGCTATTCAGTGTTTAAGGCGGGGTACTAAGATCACCAACTATTATTGTATTGCTATCTATTTTTTTTTCCTTCACGTATTTTTTTTTTTTTTTTGAGATGGAGTCTCGCTCTGTTGCCCCAGCTGGAGTGCAATGGTGTGATTTCAGTTCACTGCAACCTCCGCCTCCCAGGTTTAAGAGATTCTCCTGTCTCAGCCTCCCGAGTAGTTGGAGCTGCAGTTGCCCACCACCACACCCAGCTAATTTTTGTGTTTTTAGTAAAGATGGGGTTTTGCCATGTTGGTCAGGCTGGTCTCAAACTCCTCACCTCAGGTGATCTGCCCACCTCAGCCTCCCAAAGTGTTGGGATTACAGGTGTGAGCTATCGCGCCCAGCCAATACTTTCTATATGTATTTAGGTGCTTTGTTGTTGGGTGCATATATAATTCTTATGTCATCTTGATGAATTGGCTGCTTTATCATTAATGACCATCTTTGTTTTTGTAACAGCTTTTACCTTGAAGTTTCTTTTATCTAATGTATATTATGCCATCCCTGCTCTTTTTTGGTTACTATTTGTATGGATTTTCCTATTCTTATACTTCCAACTTTTGTGTGTTCTGGAAGCTGAAGTGGGTCTCTTTTAGGCAGCTCATAGTTACATTGTTTTTTAATCCATTCAACCACTCTTTATTGGATAATGTAATTCATTTAAAATCAAGGTTATTATTGATAGGTAAGGACCTATTTTGCCATTTTAAAATTGTTTTCTAGTTGTTTTGTAGATTCTTTGTTCATTTCTTCCTCTCTTGTTGTTTACCTTTGTGATATGGTAATTTTCTGTAGTGCTAATAAGCTTTGTCCTTTATCATTGTTGTTTATCTGTTGTAATTTTTTGGTTTGTGGTTACCATGGGCTTACATAAAACGTTACAGTTGTAATACACTATTTTAAGCTGGTAACAACACAGATCGTATAGAATTATTCTAGATTTTTACCCTCTTCCCAACAATTTATATTTTTGTTGCCATAACTTTTTTTTTTTTTTTTTTTTGAGACGGACTCTTGCTTTGTCGCCCAGGCTGGAAAGCAATGGCACAATCTTGGCTCACTGCAACATCTGCCTCCCGGGTTCAGGCGATTCTCCTGCCTCAGCCTCATGAGTACCTGGGATTACAGGCATGTGCCACCATGCCCCACTAATTTTTGTGTTTTTAGTAGAGGAGGGGTGTCACTATGTTGGCGAGGATGGTCTTGAATGCCTGACCTCAGGTGATCCACCCATCTTGGCCTCCCAAAGTGTTGGGATTACAGGTGTGAGCCACTGCACCCAGTCTTACATTTTTTTATATTATATATTCCTTAGCTTTTCAGAGCTATTATTTTTGACTGTCTTTCAAATCTCCAGTATGAAGGTTACAAATGAAAATATTTAATAGTCAATAGTCTGTGTTTAAGACATAGTCAGTAGTATTTAAGATACATTTATTTATTAGTATTTAAGACAATAGTCAATAATTTATATTTAAGACACAGAAGAAACTGAAAGGGAAAGAAAAAGTGTAAGGTTTAGAAACAAGAGAATCCCCACCCCAAAAAATCAGAGATTAAATGATCTACATGATAGATAACAGAATACTATGCATGGATTGCTTATACTCTAAGGATTCCTATTCCTACTATAAGGACCTTGGGGACTAAACTTGAGCCAGTTCTTTCCTGTGTGCCTCAATTTTAATATGTGTTTCAAACTGCATTTGGAATGTTTCCTACCCAAATAACAAAATCTTAAACATCAAGATAAAATTATCCATGTGTGTCACAGTCACCCTTACGTTGGGTCAGGGAACTCTAGCTTGGTCAGTTAAGTGCTGGCAACAGTTCCTTCTTCCTTTCAATTCCATGCCCCTGAGGACTCTTAATGGTTAACATTATGACAAGACAGGATGTATGTGACCCTCAGAAAGACCACAGCATTCTACAGCAGAATGTAGATATATCCAAGGGCAAGATGCCACACCTGTGATGGCAAAATACTCTGAAAAGTCAAACATTCAGGTGTTATAACTTGTATGAGACCCTGATTTAATGGACATCTGCTAAATTTCCTCTGTCCATGTATTTTGGAAACTGTCCTTCCTGATGTAATCCTCACAGAGGTGACCATAGCATGTGCCTCTCTTGCTTCCCAATGCTGGGAGTCAAAGAACCCCATTTCCTTGGAAATACAGATTGGATTACGACTGGCTCCAAAACCAACATGGCTATTCAGTCCTTTTGGGGAACTGACATGGACACTGGGAGGAAAATAGTCTCTCTCCTGACACTGAAACTACATGGACAATGGAAGCTTGGAGATAATGGCCATTTTCTGAAAAATTAGACCATGCTTGAAAAAAAGCCATTATGGAGGAAATCAAATCCAAAAATTACATGCTTGAGTTTTCACTCCTTTGAACTATTACTCCAGCCAATAAAATCCCTGACTGGATTTCTAAACTCGGAATGCCTGAATTTTCTGTTTTTCATCTGAACACATCATACTAATGTAGATTGTTAGAATCACAGCACTGTGGAGTACACGAAAGAAACCATGTCTTCTCACAGTGACAAAAGCTGTCATTTAGTGTACGAACATTAAATAAAACATTCTGATTTTTATATACTGACTCTTCTGTACAGAAAAAAACTTGCATTTATACAATGTTCCTGTAAGTTTATTTTAAAAATTAGGAAAGGAGAAAACAGTGATGATTATGTGAGCCAACAAAATTGTTTAGAATAGTGCGATACTTGGTAAAAACTTAATGTTGGCTTTTTAAAATAGATCGACTCAATACTAAGCTCAACATACAAAGCATAACTTAACATCTAATTGGATGGCACTTTAGAAAAATCCTCTGCTTAAGCCTGAAGGAAATGTTAATGTTAATGTTAATGTTAATCTCAGGCCAGGTGCAGTGGCTCACGCCTGTAATCCCAACACTTTAGGAGGCTGAGGCAGGTGGGGTCACTTGAGGTCAAGTTTGAGACCAGCCTGGCCAACATGTTGGAACCCCATCTCTACTAAAATTACAAAAATTAGCGGGGTGTGGTGGTGGGTGCCTGTAGTCCCAGCCATTTGGGAGGCTGAGGCAGGAGAACTGCTTGAACCTGGGAGGCCGGAAGTTGCAGTGAGCCAAGATCATGCCACTGCCCTCCGCCTGGGCGACAGACTCCATCTCCAAAATATTTATTAATTTATATACTATTTTTTCAAAAGCGATGAGGTGGTTTAGAAACACCAAATAAAAACATGGGTAAAATCTTGGCCCATCAATTACTACCTTTCTAATCTTGGGCAAGTTTACTAGCCTCTCTGAGCCCATTTAAATGAGTCTGTATATAAAAGCACAAAGTCTCTATTGCATACAAAGTGCTCAGTATTTATTACTATTATTTCAGGAAAATACCTTTAATATTACCTACCAGTTTTGTGTAATGGTTACAGAAATTCTTAAACTGTAGCTATCATCTTGTCTAGCTTACTGATGAATACAAACAAAATGCCAATGAAGTGACTTACCATGTATCACTAACCGGTTTAATTAAAGACAATGACAAAACTAGAACCCAGGTTTCCTTAAAAGTATTTTTTCCTCTCTACCACAATGCAGATTTAAAACAAATCCTCAGGCTTTAGTTTTGTCATTGTAAATAAAACTACTGTGAATGCAGGGAAAGATACTACATGCTGGTATGAATATGAATGCAGCACAACTATAGTTTATTATATCCTTTAAGAGTAAAGTGCCTGTGTTCTTCTTTTCAGGCCAATATAGATTAAATGTAAAACTGTACTATGTGATCTGGTACACAGTACAACTGTTGATACTATAAAAAAATCAAACATTCAAATATTCCTAATGTTTATAAAGGCCAAATTCCAAAGGCCAAAACTCCAGGTGTAACTCAAGAAAAAATTCAAAAAAATTATTTCATAAACTGTTTTCTTGACTGGCTCTATTTCTATGTTATAGCTGGTTACCACTGGGAGAACTGGACAGTTAACTTAAAATACAGAACTAATACAAGAGGGTTAAAAGTCCATTTATGAAGTAAAGTAGAAACCATGTACAAAGTCGTTCACTTACAGAAGACTAAAACAACAAATAGAAAACCTAAATAAACGATTCTGTGATCAGAGTAGACTCAAAAATGTTATCAGGTGTATAAATACTTAACCAAATTATTAACATAACTCTGTGTATCTTATGTTAGAAATAGAAGTAAGCTTTTAATGCAACAGGCCTAGGTCAATCATTTCTGCTAAAGTGTGCCTCAAAAAAAGCAAATGGGGTTCCTAAAATTCCTGAACAAAAAGCATGCTTTTATGTCCATTATTGCATAATAAAACAAACCTGCAGTTGGATAAGAAAAAGATACAAAAGATAACCGTCAATCTTTACCAATTTATTTTATACAAAACAGTAGCAATGTAGAATATGGGAATCGTCTTCCGCTGCCACGCACGCAAGTTGTGAACATTCCAAGCCAATGTATACAATTTGGAGGGGAAGGCTAAACAATAGCATCAACCACGCTACTGAACATAGGAATTTTTCATTTAAAAAGATTAAAAATTAGATACCAATGTCTTCTTAATATTGCTCTCGTCATTGAAGACTGAGGAAAAATAAAAAGTGACTTTATAAGTTTTTTAAAAAAAGAGGCAATGGGGAAAAAAACAAGAGGCTGCTACAACACTGCCATACAGTCAAACCATCATACTTCAATATTTGCATACTCGATAGCAGCATTATTTTTACTGAACCGTGTGCAACTACATGTAGAAACACATCAAAGCAAAATATCATGGCAGTTATCAATCAAGATCCAAAAAGGAAAAAAACAAACAAAAAAATAACTCTAGGATGAACACACTATAAGAACATTTATGGAGAAAGAATCAGTATCTACATTCTTGGACTGTTCCATTCTGCCCCAATAAAAGTGTCAATTCAACTGTCAGCTGTGGATTTTTGGCGGATTTGAGTTTTTCCAGTTCTTATGATACTGCATGCTTGGAACAAAGGGGGTCATAATAAATCCTTCTACACAATGAACTTCATAGGCAGACAGCTGAAAATAAATTTACTACTTGTAAACACACACAAAAAAAAAATACAAGATTTTTTGTATCTTTAAACAATCAGTGCTTCCAAAAGCCCATTATCTTCTATATCGACCTCTCTCCCCTCGGTCTCTGTCTCGATCACATAATCGCTCTCTTTCTCTTTCTCTATCACGTCCTCTATCTCGCTCTCTGTCTCGTCTGTTATCTCTAGGGCGGTCTCGCTCTCGTTCCCGATCTCTTTCACGGGGTCTACTTCTCCGGCCACTGACAACAGCTTGTGTGCGACGAAGGAAATCATCCACCCTCATATCATAATCATGCTAGAAAAGGAAAGAAATGTGTTAGGTATGTCAAAAAGGCAAATAGTGTTAAATGGATCCCTGATTTGAAAAAAAAAAATTATATAAACAATTTTAAAATATAAAAAAAGTCTCTGTATTATAATCGGCGGAGAGAACAATCCAAAGAAATGCAATAATAAATTAATTCACAGAAGGTAATATGCTGACATGGTTTAGAAAAAGGATGATGCCTCATTAGACATCTACAACAGATTATTCAAATCTCTTTATGCAGTTTTCCACTTAACTTTAATGACTTTTCCATCTGGTCCCTTCAGTAAGATTTAGGCCAAAGATATTAACTAGTGATGACCTTCAACTATTATCCATATATACTGCCAATTATGCTAAATGTCATCAATGTTTTTCTGGCACAGGCTAGCTCTACATTTTTCCTCCAATTCTACCAATTTCAATTTTACAAACTGAGTATTATGTTCCATATTTTCTTTCAAACTAAATTGTTACAACTAAGTTGATGTGCAAGAAAAGTTGTGGCTGCTCCTAAACTTGGCCCCTGCTCTAGTTTAAACTTTCTACTCTTAGTTCTCAGCTTACCTTACTGATTTTGGTCTTCTCTCAAAACTTAGCTGAAAATAAGATTTGAAAACACAGTCCCACATTACCTTTTATATATGTGATTATATAAGCAGAGAATATGTATACTAACCAAAAAATCACTACATAAAGATCCATAAAATAGAACTTGTTAAAAAGGATATAGTTGAGGAAAACAAAAAAATCTCAGACTTCCTATTTTAAAAGCCATGTGATCAGTTATAGGAATTTTTAAGACACCACAACCCATCTAGTCAACTAAGATTTCATTATAGATAGACTGTATATTTCTTTCTTGTGTGCGTAACTGAAAATAAACTACTAATTTAAAGTTTGTGAATTAGTTAACTAGTACTCTCAAATTATTTTACAGAATGTTAAAAGTCACGATAAGATTTGATTTAGAGAAAATTACTATCTTTATAAGGAAATTACTGACAACACACAAAAAAAAGTCTCAAAGATAGGCTAGAAAGCTGCTCTGATTCTCACAAATAGGCCCACTCTTCATCTTAAGTGGGAAAATAAAAAGATGTTTATTTGGCCCCATACAGACTCATCAACCTAAGTAGTGAGTGGAAAAAAATTCTAACTTGCATATCCTACTTAAACAACAAAACTACCTTTCTAAGGCTATCAAACTTATATGCATATGAATTATGCTTCCAACACTTGCCAGAAGACAATTCTGCTTTTTAAAATAAAAGTACTATGGGGGGGGGGCATTTAATAAACTCAGCCCCACTAGTTAAAAACCCAGAAAACTCAAACTAAAACTAGAGTCTTTTTTTCATTGGTCCTGTTTTGAAGCCATCAAAAAAAGCTTTCACATCAATCTTATCAAATATTTAACAGAATCAATGAATAAAGGACATGTCTGCTACATATCATAACATCTGGTTATTCTTTGCTAACATCACAATAACCAGAGGTAAAACAATTTATTAGTTACTAGCTTTGACATTTGGTAGAAATAAAAACAAATGACTAAATGAGATTACAGCTTATCAGCTAACTTAATATACACCATCTATCCTAGAAAAATTGAGTAAGAATACACAAAAAGTTCAGAAATACCTATTAACAACATTAATTACACAGCATAATTAAGATCTCAATATGGAAAGAACATAGCCTAGGTACTACCTAAAAGGAGTTCTATTTGTAGGCGTTTGCCTTAAGCAGTTTGTGATTTGATCATTAAAAGAAATATATTCTATCTATATAATCCAAAGGGGCATAATCAGGCATTTTTAATAAAAACAAACTGAGAATTATTCCAAAACAGTCTGCAGTAAGAATATGCAATGGTCCGTCAATCATCATACTCTGGTCTCCCCATATTTAAGTTACCTACAGAATTCTAAGCAGTTCCCTCACATCTTTGCCTCCTTGTGCACTTACTACTCGTTTATCTCTGTATCTTGCTTCATGTGGTACTGGATGATGTCCTGAGTAAGGGGGATGAGCTTGAGGAGGTGGAGCATGGTGCTGATAGTAAGGATGGTGTGGAGGTTGTTCCATTCCTGGGTAAGGGGGCTAAAAAAGGAAAACCATTTACATTAAGAATCTACCAACACCCTTGTAAACAAGCCATTCTTAGAACCCTTCATCCAAAACACCAATCCCAAACAAGTGAATCTGTACTAGACATTTACTTTGATGGCATTAAGGTGTTTCAAAATATGCTTTTTGTTTGTCGAAAATTACACATCTTCTAAGATTTAACATGTTTATGCTTTTCTACTCCTATCATATAAATACCAATGGAAATAGCAAACACTTACATGGTGCTTACTGTGAGCCAGGCATTGTTCTAAGCAACCTTATGAGATAGATACTATTGTTCCCAGTTTACAAACGGGAAAACTGAAGCAACAAGGAGTTAAATAACCTGCTTATAGTCACACTACTGTTAAAGTGGTGAGGCAGGCATACGGCATCCGGCATCCTAGTTCTGCAGTTGGTAAACTGGTTAACCACTTTGTATGTATCTGTTCTTAGAAACATCAACAGGCCTGGTGTGGTGGCTCACGCCCATATCCCAATGCTTTGGGAGGCTGAGGGAAAAGAATCCCTTAAGCCAGGAGTTGGAGACCAGCTTGGGTAACAGAGTGAGACCCTGTCTCTATAAAAAAATTAGCCAGGCACAGTGGCATGTGCCTGTAGTCCCACCTACTCAGGAAGCTGAGGCAGCAGGACCACTTGCGCCCAGGAGTTCAAGACTGCAGAGAGCTATCATCACACCACTGCATTCCAGCCTGGGAGACCGAATGAGACACTGTCTCTCAAAAAAAAAGTCCAGGAGCAAATTAACTTTTAAATGCCATTAAAAAATGAATAAAGGGTAAATTAAAGATTACTTTCATAGTTACTATCAAGATCATGTATTATTAAATTTTTAAAATTTCCTAGAATCTAAAGGGGAAAAGTCTCATAATCATCTGCATATAATAGTATAAAACTGTATACCTTAAAAGTGAAACAAAAGTCAGATGAAGAGGCCATATAACATATTGCATTTAAAAAAAGAGATAAATTAAAATGTAAGAAAACAGTAGAAGCTACTTCAACTTCCAGGTTTTTATTTCTTGAAAATTAATGCTTCAGCTATCTTCAATATCTTAAAATATACTCTAAGACAATTCAGTTTTCTTAAATAATTAAAAAGCAGGAATAATCAGGGTTTAATTAATCTTATTTTACACAGAAAATTTAGTGAGTATTAGATCAAGCACTATGCTAAACTTAACATGTACTTTGTAAATTTATCTTCTTGACAATGAAAATGACACTACTACATTAAATTTTAAGCTATACCAGGACAGTCATGATGTCAATTTCATTCACCATGACATAATCAGAACAAGCACAGTGCCTTGCACAGAGTTAAGTACTAAATATTATATTTGATAAGACAAAGAATCAATGAATGCCCATGGAATTTTACAGATGAGGAAAACTAAGAGTTGTATTAAGAAATTAACCCAAGGTCAGAGTTGGGAAGAAAAAGAAATATATCTGAACCCAAGCGGACTTTGCACTAATTACTACCATAATACACTATTACAGTTCTCAAGCCTGTACTATTAACACAAATGAGCTTTTAGTCTTTAGTTTGAAAGACAGCATACAATTATTTATCATCAAAAATCTGTATTTTAAGTCTTTTTGAGATGGAGTCTCCCTCTGTTGCCCAGGCTGGAGTGCAGTGGCACAATCTCGGCTCACTGCAACCTCTGCCTCCTGGGTTGAAGCAATTCTCCTGCCTCAGCCTCCCCGAGTAGCTGGGAGTACAGGTGCGCACCACCACACCCAGCTAATGTTTTTTGTATTTTTAGTAGAGACAAGGTTTCACCGTGTTGGCCAGGCTGGTCTCGAACTCTTCACCTCAGGTGATCTAGCCGCCTCAGCCTCCCAAAGTGCTGGGACTGCAGGTGTGAGCCACGGCGCCTGGCCAGTTTAAGTCTCTTTAATGAGTAACTGTAACAATCATATTCTGAGTAATCACCTGAAATACTAGAACTGCAAATTAAGTTACGTAACTTATAAAAATAGAATAATACAAACCATTCCTTGCCAAGGTGGTGGTGGTCCCATGTTATGAAATTCCCTCACATAATCATTGTAGGACTAAAATAAAAGATGATAATGTCAATATAATTAAAAATTATCACAGAACTGCAAAATAAATCACAGCCTGATTTTATCCACATTTAAATAGATAAAATGAAATGCTTACCCCATTTAAAAACACATCTCGGCGAACTCCTGAAAATCGTCTGTTGGGAATAAGATTTGTGAAACTAAATTCAGGTAATTCATAAACTAGTTCCAAGAATGTAATTCAAAACTAGGCAAGACTGAACCCGACTTACCTGTCCACTTCCTGGTATCGTGGATCCTTTAAATACCCTGTTCAAACATCAAGCATTTTAGTAAATCAAATTTATATTTTTCTTTTATGGCATTATAATTAAACCTTCCTTACCACTCGTTTCAATTCTTTCCATGAAATATGTACTTTAAGTGATGCTACTACTGTATTATCCCATTTTCAAATTTTCTTCTCAGATTACATGATAATCTAGGAAATAACTAATGATATCATAGAATTGTAAACTGCTAGAGAAGCTTTCAGATAGGTATCTTCTACGTTCACACTCCAAATCTTGCTAATCAGAAAATTTCTTCATTCTGCTTCACAGGGAAGGTAAGGGCAGAGGAACTATCTTGAGCACACTATGACAGGACTTCCTTAAAACAAATGTTTACTTTCCACCTTGGGTATATGTAGGTCTTACCAAGAAAACCACAGATAAGCTTTTTAAAATGTAAACTTAAGGGGGAGGGGAAAAAATTGCAAAAGTTGCAAAAATGAAGATGTACACACTGAAAATGAAAAATCGATGGTGGTTAGAAAAATATTCTTTCCCCTGCTTCTTTTAATAAGGACCCAACAAATTAAAATGTAAAAACATTTGAGTGGTCATGTTACTGGGGAAAAACTATTTTCACTTTCTACAACAGGACAACCTATTTTGGAAGAATGAGGCTAATCAAGCCACTTGTTACATAATAGTGCTATAATGATCACTAACATCAATCTCCTAACTGCCTAAGTTTCACAAGTGTATCACTGACTCTCTTCAAATACATGATATCCCTTCTTGAATATAGTTTGCTCTCTTAAATTTCAGTAAGGGATAGATTAATTGAAAAGCTACATTTAGATTACATACCGAGTATTTCCCATTCCTCTTCAAAGACATAAAGATTTTTATTTAAAAAAATAGCATTGTATGTATATATATCACATGAAACACTAACTACCATAGGGAACAAAAAGCCTGACAGAATATAAGGTTATTGCTTTTCATAACTACTTTTAATCTTAAACACATGTGCAGATAAGTTTCCATTTTTGCAAAATTAGCAATTTCAGGTAATTCATAGGGTATGATGAGTTACACTGGAATAGACTAGACAACCTTAACAAAGTTAAGGGAAGAATTACACTAATGAGAACTACTAAAATTTCTCAAAATTTAAGTAGTCAGGTCCTGAATTTTTTTCACTTTTAAAACTGCAGGATTGTGAGGATTGTTTTTAATTTTTTTATTTTTTTCCAATAATTTGAAATCAAGTATCTGCAGGATTATAAAATATTAACCTGGTCTCTGGTGAAACTCAGGGGGATAGTCAATCCTTGGTTTCTTTCTGCTGTTATGAATATCATAATCTTCTGGTCGACGCCTACACAAATTAGACACATTAGAAATTAAACCAAAAACTGCTGGGAGAACAAAGAGTAAAGCAAGAGTTTCTGACAGAGATAAGTACAAAGAATAACCCATTATTTAACATCTTAATTTTTTTAGTGAGCAAATTATTTTAAAATTCCTACATTTTGATTCTCAAATTAATTCCTATAAACCAAACCTTAAATGTACTGCTGGAAGTAGATATTCTCTGCCATCTCATGCTATGATGAGAAAATTGCAGACTAGTCCAATCAAAACATGTAAGTCACATTTTAGTAGTCTAAACAAAAGTAAACAAAGTCATTCTCAAACTAAATACCAGTTTTAACAATTAAAACACTTTCCCAAATAAAGTCTCCATTCAGATGAAAAATAAAAATTAGAAAAACCTATCATCATTGTACAATATGTAATTCTAAAATCTGCATATTTAAAACTTATAAATGTCATTTTAGGTTAAGTCTAAACAAAATTAAGAATTTATTTTTCCTCTGCTTTGCACAAAATTATGAATTTTACATGATCATACAGAAAATTTGATACTTATTAAAAGCAACTTTACAGGAAAGTTTTTAAAATCTTAATAGTTAAAAAACTATTTCTTAATAATCCTTAATAACATTTACTTTTTCTTTCTACATTTAATGACATTTAAGAATTAAGGGAATTTTTTTTTCCAGAGACAATGCCTTGTAATAAAACAGGCTTTTATAAATTGGCAAGTAATGGGTCAGAATTTTAACAGAGTTCATAAAACTAATTCAAAATATATTCTTTAGAAGGTGAAACTTTACTGACTACAGAGGGCTGTTCTTTACTGTCTTCCATAAATCGGGTTAACTTAACACATCATTAAATACACTTCAATTTACTTAGCAGCTAATAAAGAGTTAAACAAAAAAAAGTCCAAAATATTTAGAAAATAAATATATCTTTTTACCCTTAATGTCAATAAAAACTTGATAACAACCTAGCATTCACTAGTTTTCAGCTATTTGTCTGAGTACCAATTGCTTTCATTAACTTTTTCAACACAGTTCAAACTGCAAAGTTAAGTGCAATAATCCCAAGCCCCCCAACAGAATAAAAACAATTGCATCTACAATAAATAATACTAAGAAAATTAAAAGCTGGTTTAAAAAATAAACATACCGCTTTCCTGTAGTTTGGGGAGTGCATTTACGACCGGTATAAAACATGATAGTAACAGTTCATACAGTAGTCCAACTACTGACTTTAAGCTGTAAGCCACATACATAAATGGAGGCCCTGGCAGGCTTGAGAGAAGGTGTAGTGGTGTAATAAGTATAGTTTGCAGTCCATTGCAAAACTGAGGTAAAAACTTCACTTGTATTTATTGTATTGCACTGGAAACCTCTTAGCTTAAAACTTCAAAAGACATCTTGGTGCTCAGTCCTTTTAGGCCAAAAATAAGGGGCTCTGCCAGGTTTCCTCCTACCTACTCGACAGTGTCCTTTTTAAGCTCAAAGAAATGGGGACTCTTGTTGGATTATCTGTACCTACCACAGGATGTCTCCACCAAAAGGAAATTTAACCAAAGGTTTCATCCCATCAACCATACATCCAATAGTCTTTAGCAGAATATTTTAGATTTAGCTGTATGCAAATCTACACAGGGGAAGGTGTTGGGTAGAAGGGCTTAAATCAGTCCTTTGCAAAGACTTCTCCAATTCTGTAACAAGTTAAACCCCCTTTTTCTGGAAAATGCTGTTTAGTTCATAAAGTAGTGATCAATAACCATGGCGATCCTCTAAAAACCATTTTTAAGTCCACAGGTACTGCCAGCATCTGGAAAAGTTGTAAACAGACACAGCAACAGCCCTTCTTTTTGGTTTGTTGCCGGGTCTCCCAGGGCCACTTGATCCCCTTTGGAAAGAACCTATTGTTTTCAGAAGCTCAGCAAGATGTGTGAATTCACTGGGTACATGTTAGAGAATATTTGGCAATAGGGTTAACACATCACGGTGATAAAATCTGAAACAGTCCCAATAATGCTCCTCTTGAATATCAAAATAACTTAAAATATTTTATCCTCTAAATGAGGCGTCATCTTCTGAAAAAATATTAGTGATCCTTTATAAAAGTCCCATATCTGATAAGGCTTATCCAGAGACATACCTGAAAGAAAAGGCTTTTTAAAAAGTATTAACAATTTTTGCAAATAAAGACTTCCTCCTCTTCCTCCTTTCTAGCCTGTTCTTAGCAACAAATGCCTACCTCATTTCAATTGTATACATTGTATTATCAGAGTATTATCTAATCTAAACTGGTTATCACTGGTTATACTTTTTTCTGCATAAGGAAAGATCCCCATTTTCCTCTTGAAAAATGACTGAGACCAAGGTGACCATGTGAAATCCTCAATGAAGCCACAAACTAGTCCATGCAGCTTGATTTGAGGATTTTCTCTTTCTTCTTTACCGCAGGACAAACTTTTGACGAATCATATTCCTCCATCATGTTATTCTGATACATGTGCCTATTATCAGTCCAAAGAACGTTTCTAACCTTCCCACATCCCGGACTGGTTCTCGACGGGATGGACGTCCTCGTGATCTGGGCTGAGAATGCATTCTTCTCTTGTGACGCATTTTATGAATGACCTGATACAAGTCAATACTTTCATCGGGGGGAAACAGAAGACAAAGCTGGGTTCCACATTCAAGTTCAATTTCCTAGAATAGGAAAGTAGCAATTTATAAAACAAAAACAGACCCTTTCAACAGACTTGCATTTTCCTGATGTACCAGAACAAAAACTGACTTGGAAGCTTTCTTCCCAAGGCTGATGATCATATGGGATTCCAATAAGACTTCCAGATTTATAAAACATTTCAAAAGTGTTTTGTGTATTTATATAAAGGGTAAAAACTAAAAGTGTAGAATCTCTGAAGTTAAATACACAAATGCAGTTGCTTAAAATTCTGTGACAACCACCCTCTGAAAAGGGACTATTTCTTTGTGCAAAATAGAAAAATATCAGGACAAGGTCATTTAATACAATGGAAAAAAAAATTCATGTTAGTGTGTGTACCAACAACTTTGATAATTATGATCTACTAAGTGTACTGAAATACATTAGATTTACCGCAAAGGCAGACCAATCCATGGGCTCTTTAAAATTAAATCATTTTCAGCTATTTGTAATTGAAAAAGTGAAAACATTTTTACTCATGAGCAATAAAATGTCATATTACTTTTGCATGGCCAGGCATAGTGGCTCATGCCTGTAATTCCAGCACTTTGGGAGCCCCAGGCAGGCGGATCGCTTGAGGCCAGGAGTTTGAGACCAGCCTCGCAAAATGGTGAAACCCTGTCTCGACCGAAAATACAAAAATTAGCCACTTTCATAACCTGGTCTCCAAAAAAATTAAAATTAAAAAATAAAATAAAACAAAACTTCTGGTTCAGAATTACATGTGAGAATTACAAGGGTCAAAGAAAGGTTTTGGTTAATTTTCAGTTACTCCACACTTTCAGTTCCATTTGTAGACTTGAAAACCTGAGTACATATATTTAATCTTTTCAGAAAGCTGCCTTCTATTCAGAAAACTTTAGCACATATACTAAATGGCAATTCTAAAATGTATTACAGAAACTGAAGAATCTGTTAAACAGTGATAATATAGTAAAAAAAAATTTTAATCTGGTAAATTCTCTTTAGAAATATTTCCTTCAATTGTATCAAATGAAAGTACCATATAAAGCTGCCTATATTTCAACATTAATGGATGTCTTATTAGTCTCAATCGCAGTTATTATAAACTTCAGATAAGACTATTTTTTCAAATTCTCACGTGGTCTCTTTCATCAGAAAGGGTTAAAACAAATACATCGATAAAGATCTCTAAAAGGGTTGACTAAATGTGTTTTTTTTTTAAAGAATCAATTAAGGCCACAAACCTGTCCATCACGTCCGATCTTTACTGGTTTATGTTCATTCCAAGGATTGGTGAGATGAGCCGACTTAGTGAAGGGTAATTCACGCCTAAATACAAAGTAATATCAATTACATTCTTCTGCAGAATCCTTTAAGGACCTTATACTACTTTTAGTAGTGAATTCCTATATTAACTGTGACTTAAATGTGACTAAATTTTTAAAATCACTTACAGTGGTTAATTCCCTATAGAAAGCCTCTTCAGAGACTTTTTCCATATTCTCCAGTTTTCTAAAAAGAGCTTAAGAGCAAGGGCTTGAGAACCAAGATAACTTGGGGGCTTAAACCCCAGCCTGCTCTCTTCTCTGAGCCTGAATCTATTCCTTTGATAAACAAGAATATCACCATCTACTTTATAGTTGTTTTACGCAGTTTGCAAATGAAATGACACAGAAAATATTTAGCATATCCCTTTCTTCTATGAACTCAAAAAACTTAAAACTGACCAAAAAGAAGCTGGACCTTAACCCAGCTGTTAAAACCAAATGAAAATAGAAGTGTCCCTTATTCTCATTTGGAGGGTGCTTTCCCTGTTCAAATGTACTTCCTCATTCAATATGGCAATACTCTTCACTACGCATAGAATGGCTTGAGTTGTGCAATAGATAATTTATTTATAAATGCATATATTTATATTAATTATGCCCTTTACTGAAACTCAAGGGCAGTATCTATATAATTTAAATACTAAAAACCTGGTTTTAAGATCTCTGAGCCATGAGACAAAATGGTCTCACCAAACTTAAAAAGATATCCTCTATTTTTATAGTTGTCAACCTAGCACAATGTCACATGAATACAAAGATGACACATAATCAACAGTTGTTAGCTGCCAAGAATTATAAATTAACAGTATTTGATAAGGTTTTATCTGCCTGTGCATAAAACAAATAATGCCAAAATAAATAAACACTTTAAAGAACTATTCACTGTACTTACAATACAAATGAAACTTTTCAGCCAAAGGACATACAAAGACGAGAAAGATAAGAGTTTGCATCCCTAACCTTTCTTCCATAGCCATCGAAGAAAAATAAGCACACACAATTTTCAAAGACAATGGGTACTATATGCACAATACAGAAAATTTTTTTTTGTTTTTAATAGGAGTGGTTGTATCTATTTTGAAAGAAAGAAAAATAATCACAAAATGCTTCATGAAAGAAGTGGTACATGAGTTAAGCTTGAAAGAAAACCCAGGTAAAGCCTTATGTAGAGAACTAAGGCAGGGATACATTTGAAACAAAGAGAAGGGCTAGAACACAGGCATAATGGAAAAGGGAAAACATAAGTAACTTTGCCCAGTGAACATGCCACATAACCTTACATGAATTTTCTTGAAAGTGAATATTGCCTGCTCAGACCTTTTTTTAAATTTAATTTTTTAGAGATTGGATCTATTTTGCCTTGGCTGGTTGTGAATAAATGGGCTCAAACAATCCTCTCACCTCAGCCTCCCAAAATGCTAGGATTACAGGTGTGAGCCACTACACCTGGCCTGAATGCTCACATCTTATATAACTTCTTTTAAACCTCAGGAAAAACTTTGACATTTTCCAGGGAAATAGAAGTATTTTAGAGTTAAATTAACAAGGTGGTATATTCTGTGATGGTGGTGATATATATATACATGGAAGAGTGGTCAGTGAGTAATGAAAATATCCACTAAGTATCACTTAAAAGCTTGGTTTCTTTTTCTAATATACACCTTACTTCACCCATCAAGAGTGAGTCAAAAATACTGAATTTTTTTTCCCCCTTTTCAGGCTCTCAGAAGTAGAAAGACTAGAACAAGTCCACATCAAAGCTTGAATATCCAGAGGCAGAGATCTAGTTTTCTTTGTATTCTGTTCAATAATTTAAATTTTTCTAATTGCCAGTTTAAAACAGTTATAGGAAAGGAATAAATGAAAACCTACAGCCACCAAAATATAAGAAGGTTATAAATTAATGGGATTATCACTGTTATTTAAATATCAGCAATTAAATACCCATGATCCAAGTAGAAGTAAAAGCATAGGCCAAGCTAAATGTATCATTTGGGGTTGAGATTCTTTGGTGGCACTGGTTCCAACTAGATTCAAGAGACATCTGTTCACTGTTTCAACACAGCTAATCTCAGCCAGAACATCACAGAAAACTGTGAAGCCTGAGGCAAAACAGGGCTCAGAATAAATTAAGAGAAATTGCAGGGTCTGTGATCCATGTAGCATCCTTATTTTATCCTTTCTTCTCAGATCACAATCACAGAACAAGCAACCTAACAGTTACCTTCTGAGCAGCTATGTTATGAAGCATACAGATACAACTTATCTTTACTGTGAGTTCTTTGAGAACATGTAAGGGACTCTCTGACCTAAGTGATTCTGCAAATAGGGCAAATTTAACAAAAGAATGTAAAACTGTGCACAGTTTTTTGTTTTGAGACACGGTCTCACTCTGTTACCCAGACTGGAGTGCAGCTGCATGATCTTGGCTTGCTGCAACCTCCGCCTCCTGAGTTCAAGGGATTCTCATGCCTCAGCCTCCCAAGCAGCTGGGACTACAGGCATGTGCCACCACATCTGGCTAATTTTTGCATTTTTAGTAGAGACGGGGTTTCACCATTTGGCCATGCTAGTCTCGAACTCCTGGCCTCAAGTGATCCACCCACCTCAGCCTCCCAAAGTGCTGGGATTACAGGCATGAACCACTGCGCCCAGCCATGCAGAGGCTCTTATATGCTGGAGAGTGGTTTGTTGATTAAAGTTAGAAAGAAAAATGGAGGCCGGGCGCAGTGGCTCATGCCTGTAGTAATCCCAGCACTTTGGGAGGCTGAGGCGGGCAGATCACCTGAGGTCGGGAGTTCGAGACCAGCCTAACCAACACGGAGAAACCCCGTCTCTACTAAAACTAAAAAATTAGCCGGGCGTGGTGGCACATGCCTGTAATCCCAGCTACTAGGGAGGCTGAGGCAGAAGAATCGCTTGAACCCGGGAGGCGGAAGTTGTGGCGAGCCGAGATTGCGCCATTGCACTCTAGCCTGGGCAACAAGAGCGAAACTCCGTCCCAAAAGAAAAGAAAAGAAAAATGGAGAGACTCTAAATGAAAACAGAAATGGGTTATTTGGAATGGACATGAAAGGAATATAACATCTAGTCAGTAAATGTAACTCTGGATGAATAATATTTCATAGATTATGCCTTATTTTGAGCTAATTACAGGTGGCAACCTTAATAAGTCGCTTTTTATGCCTCCCTCTATCAGCTAAAACATGACACTTATCTGGTCCCAATCTTCCACGTGCCTACCAACTACCTGAACCATCAAGAATTTAACAGGTTTGAGGTGGGTCTCAAGATTCTGCATTTTAACAGTCAGATGCTACTGATGTAAGTGATCCAGGGATCACACCTAAAAAAGCTTAAGTCTAGTTATTATTATATCCAAAGGGTCCTTAAATAGAAATCTAATAATTATTGTATCTGAAAAAAAATATTAACAGCAGTTACTGTTGATAGCAAAGTCCTGAGCATTTGTATTTATTAAATTTAAATTTTCTGAGACTCAAATGTGATTCTCACTATACAGAGAGAATTTAAACTCAAGAGAGTTCAAGTGACTTATCTAAGGAAATATCAATGTTAGAAATATCACAAGCCCTCCAGAACTGTAAAGTATTGTAAAATTACACTTGAATAGAACTTGAGTATTAAAACATTAAAACTATAGTTTTATTATGTAAAAATACTATTTCTAGGTAAACCCATAAACTTACTTTAAAATAATAAAAGCACTTTACTGCCCACAATTTTACACCTCACGTTAGGATAGACAAATTGAGTCTGTCTACCTCTTCGGTTGCTTGATACATTTCAAACAAATTAGTAGAATAGTCAATAAGTCAATGAAGAGGAATATGAAGAATGAATAATCCATGAAAAATTAAATTCATCTTAAAATTAAGAAATAAATTTCCTTATCAGTAATGTAAAAATGAAGGTTAACAGAACAAATAACATTTGAAACAAAATCTGCTGCAACCCACATAAAAATGGGCAATTATTTTCTCTCCTGTTCCCAAGAAAGCAACACCTGCAAGTATGTTACAACATTACAACGTTTCCTCTGGCCTTTACAGAGCAGTCACATACACACACAAAATAAAAATAATCACTCCCTTTCCTACAAATTGTCACCAGATTTTCAACTTTAATTATAACTTAATTATAATTTTGATTTCAAAAAAACTAAGTTTATATTTTAAAACCCCTGGGGGCAATAGAGAGGAAGTGGGAGATAGCACTAACAGTCTCACCACCTAACACTGCATTCCAATACCATAATTATGTATTTTTTCATTTGTTATACCTTTCCCTGTTGATATGTGCACAATTACTTCCACATATATTTAAGAGACAAACTATAATTTAACTAATTTTCTATTTCAAAGAATTTAGATGATTTCCAACTCTTCCCCACAGAAAGTAATAATGGGATGAGTATTTTTTCTGCACATAGCTTTTTGCTACGCTATTATCAACCTAATACAGTTATGTGTCACTTAATGACAGGGATACACTCATCAGGTGATTTCATTGTGTGAACATCACAGAATGTACTTACACAAACCTAAATGGTACAGCCTACTACATACCTAGGATATATGGTATGACCTGTTTCTCCTAGCCTACGAATCTGCACAGCATGTTACTGTATTGAATAGTGTAGGTAAATGTAACACAATGGAAAATACTTGTGTATCTAAACATAGAAAAGGTATAGTAAAATATGGTATTACAGGTACCTCTTACGAGTCCTACAGTCTTATGGGACAAGATTCTTTCTTGATGGATATGTCACTACACAGTAAGTGACTGTATGCTATTTGTAATATATCACTCCCTCTATCTTCACAGCTCCTCACTATCCTACAATAAACATTTAGGCTGACTCACATTCATTCATTCTTATCCATCTTTGCCCTCTGTTCTTCTCTTTTCCTAACCATCTCCTTCATAAAAAAAGGTAGCTCCCTATCCCACTCACACATCCATATGCCCTCCCACTGCCCCCCCAACCCCGCAACACCATAGTTTGTTTCCATGCTCTTCTTGGCTTAGGCTGATTTCCATCATATGCATAGCATTTTTCTTCTTTTTCACACGACCCCTTCGGGCTCATCAATAATACCCAAAAACAACTTAAAACTCACAAAGTAACCATCTCCTTTCAGACACTTTTTAACTAAAATTAATTTTACAGGTAATACATTTGTGTATGCCACGTAAAGATCACTTAAATAATGAGCTTCTTGTGTACAATACTTCAGTATGCAGTAAGCACCTAAAAATAGTGACAACTCAGTGTTCAAAATAAGCCTGATTATTTTTCTAATAAATACAGTTAAATCTTAACTCAGTTTCAAAAGATCACAATGGCAACTAAACATCATTTGCTAACCTCCTTAAAAAATACTGTCCACGACTAAACTAGTTACCTCCGAAATTGTTAGCCAAGTCAGAGTACTTATTTCCCATTCCTCAATAACTTAAGTGACATGTTAAATCACTAAAATTATACAGATACGCCAGACAACATTTCAAGCAATTGTCCAATTCATTTACTGCTTTATTACTAATATACAAAACAAATCAAATACATGTAACTTTAGACTAAATACGCCTTTGTTGTGTCCCACATTAGATAAAGGTAGTTACTGAACAAGGTAAGATAAGTATACAGTGACTTTTTTACTTTAACACATTATTCTAAACTGGTAGCGTATTCAAAACTTCAGTTATCTATACTGAAGTGTATAATTTACCTGCAAATCCAGTCAATTTTAAAGACACCTCCCAGCATTTTAGCACTCATTCCTGCTGGAAGCACCCAGTGTATAGGAGATCCTCCGTGATGTGATTCTGAAGAAAGTCTTGCAAACCCTAAGAGAATCATATCATAATATAATATGTAGATGCTAATATAATTAATGTTTTTATATGTCCAAATTATTTTTATTCTTACCTTGAAATTTTCCACTCTCTCTGACAGAAAATATTAAGATAACACTCCTTGCAGATCTAAATGCAAGATTTAATTTCTTCTCATTTACAGGGAGCGTGGACCATACACCCTATATAAATAACATAAAGACCACAAAGTGAAATTAACTACAACTCTTTTGTGTTTCCAGTTATGTTTGGAAAAAAAAAAAAAAAAACTACATATTTTGGTGTGCTTTCAATTTAAGTAAGCTATAATGAAGAAAGGTTTTATTTATCAGCTGTCAGAATAACGTAGTAATAATTTATAAAAACCTAAGGGAAAAAATGAAGACAATTACCAATTTTACAAAACCATTAAAGCAACTAGTAAATAGATGGAGATGAGGTTCAAATCTAAGGGACTAGAATTCTATATAGTAAAACCAATCACTACAATTATTTTAATATTACAACCATTTACTGTGGTAAATACATCCTGTTTGAAGGTGAATCGCAACTTAGAAGTTAGTCTTCTTGCAAAACTGTGCCTAATCAAATAATTTAAAATTACTCTATTAGTCAAGAATCTAGCATTTTTCTATTTAAGTTCGTTTTTTAAAGCAGTTTTTAAGTTCAAATTTTTATGTATCAATAGTTTGACTGAAGAGGCCTATGTTTTACCTACAGCTGGAAGATATTTGTTAATTTCTAAAGCATTTTAACCAATTCTTCATTCATAACAGATAAAAGAAATGGAATAATAAGACAGATGCTATCATTCAGCTCACACCATCTGCTCATACAAATGACATCTCATTCAAACTAAGTGCTTACAGTTGTTCCTCAGTCTCCACTGGGGACTGGTTCCAGGACCCATGCAGATACCAAAATCTGAGGATGCTCAACTCCCTTATATAAAATGGCACAGTATTTGCGTATAATCCATGCATATACTCCCATATACTTTAAATCACCTCTAGAATACTTATACCCAATACAATGTAAATGCTATGTGAATAGTTGTTATACTGTGTTTAAGTTTGTATTTTCTGTTTTATTATTTCTCATTCCTTTTTCCCCTAATATTTCAATCCAGTTAGTTAAATCGAAAGATGAGGAACCCTGTGGATACCGAGGGCCAAGTGTACTTCTGCCTAAATCCACTTAAGCTAGAGAACAGAATAAGGCTATTTGGTGTACTGTTTCCTTCTGTTTGTAAAGTTTTAGGGGTAGTCCTTAAGTTAGAAATATAGAATATTGACAGAAATATCATTAGAGAAATGTCTAACTTTAAAGTTTCTGAAAATCAGTTGAAACTGTACAGTTACTCAGTTTAAACCAAGAATAGCAAAACATTGTAACAGCTAGTGTAACACAAAAATGTATTTTTGTAGCCAAACATAAAAAGAAAATTATTATCTTACAACATCCTACAGCAACTATGCATATCTTTTTTGCAAAGTCTGGAGTGGATCTTTAAGCTAATTCTTTTTCTTCTAAATCCCAATGATCTTAATTCTAAAAAATAAAACTCTCCATAAAAGAATGATTTCAAAAGAACCTCAAAGTGTAAATCAAGCATCAACATAAAACAAAAACTGGTTAACTACAGGTACTTTTAGAAGTGTTAGCACAATAAATGAGCCACTGAGGAAGTACAGAAACAAAAATCAACAGAAACAGGATCTTTTACAGCAAAAAGTTAAACTGTATAGCCTTCAACATTTAATATTCTGACCCCTAAAATCATCTTAAAAAAAAAAAAGAAAACTCAAATTACAAGTAGGCTGACTGACTACAACCAGATCCTAAGTGGCCACTGGAATGTAGATCTTTAAAGCCGTAATGAAAATCATAATACCTATGCTACTTGATATAATACAAGTCTATTTTCCCATTTAAAAATTGTGATATTAGGATAGTTTCAACAGAACTGATGCTAATACCTTAGCTTTGGCAAGAGACACATTCTCATGGTTGTTACTCTTTATGAGGAAAAATCTTGCATCTTGAAGCACATATTTGAGTTTACTGGTTTGATCTGAAAAAAAAAAAAGAAACCCAAATCGATTAACCACAGGCCATTATCACACAAAGGGGTCAAAACTGTACTAACTGAAATTAGCCCTCCACAACCCAGCTAAACTTTTAAAACGCAACAATCACCCATTCAACCTGGAAGGCTAAGCCACATGTAATAAAGCAAAGCTAAGAAAAGACAATCAGCATATTGCAAGAAAGTAAACCTAACCTAGTGATGTTCCGATATATCAAATCCATATTTAAGTATGAAAATGGTTACCAAGTTTTATAGATTTTCTTACTCAGATTCAAGAATAACAGACCATTATATACATACATATATATACACACACATCTATATATAACACATACACACACACACACCCATCCCAAAATATCCTGAAATGTTTGGTATTATTCTAAAATATATGCAGTAAGAAGCACACACAGAGCTTTCTATGTAAGATATTATTTTTTGCTTCATGTAATATATCGGAACATTACTACATTAAAAGCAGCTATTAATGGAGAACCAATAAGGCAAAATAATGACTATGCAGCATGCAATGAAAACAATTTCAAATTTAAATGATACCTTTTCGGACAGCACGAACGGAAGATGATAATTTCTCATGCTTCTTTTCTGAACCTGTATTTAGCCAAAGTACATTTGTTCAGATTGAGCTTTAATAGAGATAAGACAAAATTTCTACAGTCTTGTCACATAAAATTCTCATTCAAGACAAATTATTCTTCCTGGCGCACCCACACACACAAAAAAAACTTCTCAATGTGTACGAGTGTTTTGCTTTTTGGGTTGTTTGGATTTTTTTAAAAGTATGTATATTTGAACAGTTTCCCACTCAGAAAACTAGTCACTGAATCATCATCTTCCAAGAAAAAAAAAGTAAAAATTCCACTTAAGCAGTAACAGAACAGGATTAAAATAATAAGAAAAAGCTTAGTTTTCTCTAGAATTATTACACTGAACATGCCAAAAATCAGTACTAATGGACATCAACAAGTTCACACTAAACTACAGCCTCCACACGCTTTCTAAAGCAGATTACATTAGAATCAAGTCAGATACGATCACAAAATGAGAATACCTGCATATGACTCTGATGCAGAGCTTCCACTTCTATCAAAAACAATTGGAGATATGCCTCTAGCTCTCTTCCTTTCCTTCTTTTTCTCATCTAAAAAGAACAAGAGTTTTTTTTTAAATCACAATACAGAAACGAAGAGAAGTAATCAAACAAGAATGTATCATTACATGTCTAGTTTTTGCATAGCCCTTGTATTAGTCTGTGCTCCTCTCTCCTGATCCCTCAATTTCCTCAGAATGTTTTATTTTAAAAATACTGTTTAAAAAGTAAGGGCATCTTGTTTCTCTCATCAGTTTCAATCAAATAAAAACACACAAAATAACTACAAAGTCAGGGCCTTAATTGCCATATATAGGTGGCCTTGAATACAGTTTTCCAAGCGGGGGGGAAATTTGCAAAGCAAAAACAATTTCTTTCAAAACTGTGTCCTTTCTACGCACCAGGTAACACTGTCTTAAGTCCTTATTTTTTTAAACTCCGCTACCATTCTTCATCACAATTACAATTCTGATTCTATCTTAAGAGATCTGATGAACCCCTGAACCCAAAGCTTTACAACTGGAAAAATATATATACCATAATTAGTGATTCCCTTCTGGTTGCCATTGCTTGTTTTTGTGTCTTCTATTTCATTCTCCTTAGCCATTTCCTCCCTGGATTACTGCTCTTATTTTCAAATTCAATTTAAAATTTATCCCTACAATTTTAATGGTAGCCTGTGTATTTCTGTAAGAGAGCTGAAAATCTTCAGTAAATAGAAAAGGTTTGGATTACCTGCCATGTAAGAACCAGTCCCAAGCTTAATTTGGAACTTTGTAAGCATATACATGAGGACTTGAAATGGAATTCAGCTCTCCTATCTGTTTATTTTTATCTTAGTTTTACCATGATAAGCTCCTTTTACTTTTCAGCTTAGAGATAAGGGAATACGAAGAAAAAAATGCATATACTTATTTTTATATAAACAATGGAAAGCTAAAAAAGAATAATCAGTGATCATGCATACAATAACCTACTATATAATGACAGCTATTTAAAAAGCTTTAACTACTTATCTCCTTTAATTCTCATAACAAGTTCACAAGATATTCTCATTACAGATGAAGAAACCTTGGATTAGACAGGCAGTTAGGCAACTAGACTAGGGTCCCACAGTTCCTGGATGGCAGAACCTAGACTCAAAGGCAAGTCCTCTGGCTTGAGCAAGTAGAAAGGATGTTTTATAACTATTTTTGAAAGGTGATAACAGGTTTAACTAGTTTTGGGGGCTTTTTTCATTATTTCTTTCAAAAGTTCTGACATGTTTCTTCTAATTTTTCCCCCATGGATATTTCTTTCAGTAGTCTAAGCATTATGAATGCATCTGACTGAGTGTAATTTATCTCTTGTTGCTGTTAAAAAAGAATTATTTCATGGTCCAAAGTACTAAAAAGGGCCTGGTGCTGTTGCTCGTGCCTGTAATCCCAGCACTTTGGGAGGTCAAGACAGGCGGATCACTTGACCTCAGGAGTTCGAGACCAGCCTGGGCAACACAGCAAGACCCTCTTTATATAAAGACAAAAACAATAATTAAAAAGTTACTAAAAAGATCTGAGATAATGCAGGGAAAATAACAGAAGCAGAAGATCCTACTCAATTGTTTTTATATAATGCTAAACCTAGCAGTAGCATGAGAAATCTCCAAGGAATTTTCATCATTTTTGTATGAATTACTCCCAATGCTCTTAAGTTTATGGCCCTCTCCCCCAACTATTACTCTCAGGTCAAAAGAACAATGAAAATCATCTAATAAATAAACTGTTATCAATCAGCCTGTTGCTTTTATAAAGTTACCAAAAATTCTGAGAATAAGGTAAAATGAACTGGCATCTAGAAAATTCATGACAGAGAAACTCAACTGTGATCACTTTTATTTAAAAACTGACGTCTCTTAATCAAGAAGTTCCAAAATCACCCCGTTACTCTTTCATAAACTACTGTATAAAAAAAAAAATTTCCTGCATATTAATATAGTACCTAAAGCATGTTCCACATAAGGGATTTTCCTTTAATAAGGAAAATAAAACTTTCAGGTATCTCTTTTAGAATAAACCTAGTCTAGTAACAGAGTTTTGATATCAAGATTTATTCTAAAACTACAGTTACCATTTAATTTGAAATGTCTTCTCCACAAAAACAAAGTGTATCAATCAAGTTACCTTACTATGGTATCATCTAGGAGCCTGTTACAAATGCAATTTCTGGTCCTACCCATTTAAGTAAGTTCCCTTTGTTTAATGTAAACAATACAAACATTAAAGTCTAAGAAATAACAGAGATACCAAAAAGAAGATTCCTACAACAAAACGTTCCCTACCCACGGGAGTGGTTTCACACATTATCCACAATAAATGAACATTCAACACATACTGCTAATGAAATTATTTCTTATCTTAAATTATAAAAAATATATCCTATCAGTTTGTAAAAGGCATGATGGAAGCATAAAGATTTCATATGTTTTTACAACAAATCCAACTACTCATCTATTCCATTTAACTCTACCTCCCTTGAAAAGCCTATCTTAACTCCCAAACCTAGAATTCTAGTGAACAAAAGGTTGAAAGCACTTCAGTTGCCAATCACTAGAAAATAACTGGCCATCTGCTCTACCTATACTGTATGTAGTACAGATATATACTATCCATATAGTATAAATATATAATATAATATATATAGTATAGATATATACTATCTGTATATAGTATAGGTAGAGCAGATGGCCAGTTATCTTCTAGTGATGGCAAGTGAAGTACTTTTCTATACTATATATACTATATATAAAAAACTATGTACTATTATAAATGATCAAATTCTATAATAAACTGTAAATGTATTTCAAAAAAATAGGAATTTTCTTATGTTTAGTACATTTTGCTTATGTAGCAATCTGGTAGCATCTTTACATAAGACAGTCATGAGATTATAATCATCATACAGTGCTCTGTAAGTACCCTGACCTCTCCTTGCTGTACCCTCCCCCAAGAAAAGTTCCCCTAAGCTTAGTGCCTCCAACTACGTAATAGTCATACATTTTTGTCTCATAGGTATAGAGAGGCAGGATATATATAGCATTGAAGAAATGACTGAAGATGGCTCTTACCTGATTTTTCCACAAGAATTTTATTTATAGTCTTCATCTCCATCTTATACCTTAACACCCCAGCCCTCTTGTCGACCCTGTCTCAGCCAGTCAACTGACAGACACAAAATTAGAAGAAAAGTCTGTGCTCCCAGAGATAAAAAAGAAATAATCTGTTTTGATTCTGAAGCCATAACGATGGAAATCTAGGGGTATTTTACCAAGGAAATACTGTAATACCCAGTGGACAGGTTTCCTATGAATATACTTCAAGTACATCAGTGTTTAAATAAACTGCTGACTGGTATGAAAACCTAAGAATTTACAGAAATCTGAAATACATTTCCTTATACAGAATCAAATGGACTTGTGTTCATTTACAACACAACCAATCTGTAGCTAGGAAATGCCTTTCCTAAAATATGTAAATCTTATCCATGATTATTCAAATGTATTTATAATAACATTCAAAAGCATATAAAGGATCACAAGACAATCCTATTAATATCCCCCATCTTCTCAACAATTTTATAACTTAAACATTTTCAAGACTGAAACCTATCAAGCTTTTTTTAAGACAAACTTTTACATATAAAAAGTAGTACCTGATCCATCTGTGCCTGAACCAGATCTGACAGACCCATCTGTGAAGGAAACAGATTCAGAACCAGAGTCACTGGCCTCACTTCGAGTGTCATAATCATTTCCCTCCTCTTTCTGGTCTCTCTCATCCTGTTCATATTCTTCTTCTTCCTCCTCCTCCTCCTCCTCCTCCTCCTCCTCCTCTTCCTCCTCCTCCTCTCCATCTTCATCCACCTCTTCATCTTCTTCTGCATCTTCTTCTACTTCTTCATCTTCCTCCACATCTTCTTCCACTCCTTCCTCCTCATTCTCAGTGTTGTTGCCTTGCTCATCAGAAGAACCACTGCTGCCAGTCTCATGGTCAGAGCCATATTCTTCAGAGTTCACTTCTTCCTTAGAAGACTGGCTGGATCTGCTTGCACGTCTATCCACTTCAAGCCCAATTCTCTGATGTTTAAAGAAAAAGGGAATCAGCAGTCATATAAAAGACAAGATCAGGGTGAATAAACAGTTCTAAAGCCTCAAAAAGAATGGCTTTCTGTTTTATATCTGCAATAATATTTACTACCTCAGAACCATCTGGCGTAGGAGATTTGGCCCTCCTTTCAGGATCCCTTTTCCGGACACAGGTTTTTTCAGGTTGATTCTTATAAGGTTCTCTGGAGGCACTACTTGATAGACGAATTTTCCGATCAGCATCTAGACGCTTGTTTCTTTCAGATCTTTGATATTCCTCATTTTTATACTCTGTGACTGACTTTCCTTTTGTACTAACTATTCTTTTGTTATTGCTAACAGATGAGCTCAGTGGCTTAGAAACCAGTTGTCTTGAATGGACAGAAGGCTTTTGTCGTTTGGTATCAGCAGATTCCATTCGATCACTTTTTCTTTTTGATCCTTTAAAATACAATGTAAAAAAAAAAAAAGAAGTATTTGCAGTATTCCATTTATTTCACCAAAGATTGACAATAATATATACATCAGGAAGGGGGGGAAAGGCCTCATTTCTTTAAAAGTCTTCTGAAAGATTTCTTCTCCAGAGTTAATCTAAAAGAAAACATAGCTTTCAACTATGGGAATAAAACCATATATTTGAGAAGTTTCATATATTAGAAAAAAACAGATTATCCCTATTCATATGGATACCAGTTTATTATGTACATTTAGTGTTAACTGCCTCAAGGAACAAGCACAAAAAAGCACAGTCATTTTTTTTAAGAAATTGAATCTCCTCTATTTATACTGTTATTTCAACAAAAATAATAGAACTCTTACATACCCTTTTTCTCATTTTTATCTTGTTCACTCTCTGGATTATACAGTTCATCATCTTGTTCTGGTACTTCAGTTAAAATATCATCCAGAACATTAAGTTCTCCATCTGCAAATAAAATTAAAAATTAATAGGGAAAAATCACTATCATTAAACATGTATTTTTGAGTACTTACTAAGTGTGAGGCCACAAGTGCCTAGGAGCTTTTACTTTTACATATAAAGCTTTACTTTTATTTCAGAATCAAGACACAAGATTAATTTCTATAAAACTAATACAGGGTAAAGAATTGGCCAGTCGTGGTGGCTCATGCCTGCAATCCCAGCACTTTGGGAGGCTGAGGCAGGCCAATCACGTGACGCCAGGAGTTTGAGACCAGCCTGGCCAACATAGCAAAACCCTGCTCTGCTAAAAATACAAAAATTAGCAGGGCATGGTGGCACAGGCCTTTAACCCCAGCTACTCAGAAGGCTGAGGCACAAGAATCACTTGAACCTGGGAAGCAGAGGTTGCAGTAAGCCAAGATCGTGCCACTGCATTCCAGCCTGGGCGATAAGAGTGAGTGTCTCAAAATACACACACACACGCACAAACAGAAGTCTGGACTATCTGGTCTACAAAGCCAGGAGTATACATCTCAGAAGGCATGAAAAGATATACTGAAGCATAAAAAGAAAATGCAAGAATGTCTCTATTTTTACCTCATTCTTTAATTTCTAATATTTCTGAGGGCTTTAAAATGTGTACAATAAATTAGTATAGAAATACGTATGTACAACTTATAAATACACATTTACCAAAAATGTGCACTCTCCACAATTACAAAGGGAAAACAACTTTACAGTGGAGAAATGTTTCACAGGCCAAATTAACCAGATAATCAAAGTTAACATCACCAGTAATGAGACAAATCAACATCAGGACCTCCTGTAACAATGCTCTGAGAATAGAACAATGCTTTTGTAATGTTCTATGCAAAATGGAAAAGCTGAACCTACATGAGGAAAAAAAATCAGACAAACCCAAATTAAAGGGCATCCAAATATGTCACTGTCATGAAACAAAGAGTAAGAACTATTTCATATCAAAGCAGACCTAGAGAGGCATGATAACTGAACACAGCCCACAATATTGGACATAATTGGAAAAACTGGTGAAATCTGAATAAAGTTTGTAAATCAGAGTAAGTAGCAATGTTATTTTTCTAATTTTGACTGTACTGTGGTTAAGTCAAAGTCCTTATAACACATATTTAAGTATTTAGGGACAAAAATATATTATGTCTACAACTTACAAATGGTTCAGGAAAAAAGTGTGCACACATGCACGTACACCCACACACACACAGACACACAGAATGAGACAAATGTGACAAAATGCTAACATCTGCAGAATGTGGTTGGAGAGTAAAAGAAAATTCTTCACACTGCACTTGTAGCTATTATGCTTATCTGAAATTATGTCAAACTGCAAGTTAAATGAAAAAATTATCAATGTGCTATATAATAAAAAAAAAATTTAGAGCCTGCTGGTGTGGACTGTAAAAGCATAAAACTTGTTCAGAGAAGGGAACTATGACTTTATTCAATGATCATGAAAGCATAAAACTCAGTTTTGTCCCCACTTCTACCTTGTCCAACAAGATAAACCTTAGAAATACACACAAATAACATTTTAAATTTTAAAATGTACTAATGCTAATAGTAAATGTTTAAACATTAACTATTCCGATATCAAAAACATCTTTCCAAATTTGAGGTGTGCCAAAGAGGAAGTATAAAGCCATGAAAACTGATGAGATAGAACAATTATATTTGTGGCTTCAGGAAAAAAACAAAGCCCACTTGAATTACAGAAAGGTCTATTAATTAACCTGGGGGCTATAAACAGGTTAAATGGGATTCAAATTTTCCCCAAAGTGGGAAAGAAATCAGTGACTGAAGAGAATAGTTAATACAAACGATAGGGTTACATAGGAAATGGAAAAGATAACATTTTCCTTTACATTTGGAAACAGACACAGTCTAAAGATATCTGAAAATTACTATGTCTGGAATAGCAAAATTGATCATTTTGGGTGGTACCGATGCTGATATGTACTTTCTATCATTTTTCTAAAATGAAAACAGGCTATATGGGTTTTTATTTTTGTTTACTTTTAAAAAATCTTATTTAAAATCAAGATATGCCAAACAAAAAAGCTTCTCTCATCATCTAGATTCATGTTTTGCTAAGAAAAAATTCCTTCAAGATCTGAATGGTGGCAAACACCATTTTTGGACTCTAAATTATAAATAAAAAAAATAGTTTGATAGAAGTAAATCCATGTTTTACAGATGTTTAGTAAGTACTGGGTCAAAGCTCACTAATCAGTAAAAAAGTAGATCCAACAGGTCTTCACAGAATCAAATACATTTGTAGAAGACAAAAAGAAAAAATTTAAGACTATCACAATGAAATAGGCAAATAATGCTATACAAATCTTTTCATAAAATCACTAGATCTTATTCAGAAATATCATCCCCGAACCCTGAACATTTATATTATATACTTTAGACATGCTAAATTTAATACAGAATGAAATAATTTTGCAGAATGTTAATTTAAATAAATTTAAGTTTCAAAGACACTTAAAGCCTGGTTTTCCTATAAAAAGGGGTATTACTGTTTTAAAGTTTTAACGAATTCAAATTCAGACATTGGTTGCAGTTTTAGAAAGCACCTACAACCTTTTTCAAGACAACAAATATTAACCAATGCTTACTACTTTTTAAAAATACTTTGTCACTTTTAAAATTTTATCATTTTTAAAATATATCATATATACAAATCATATAAAATAGGGCATGCTTAATCATTCATTACTTTGCAGATAAAGAAATAGAAGCTCAAATGTTCGAGTTGACCAAAGAGACTTGTCTAGTAACAAATGGATATTAGTATGAAGTTCCGGCTTTACAAATCGACAGTTAAATCAGATGGGGAACAATAAAAGCAACTTTAACCAAAGTATAAAGAACACAAATGCAAAATATTAAAAGGGCATATATACTAGAACATAAATTTCAAATTAGTGCACCAGAAAGCTCTATATCTTTAACATTACAACATTTAAAATCTACTGAAATATTCAAAATCAACTATAACACCCTCACTTAAATGATGTACACACTTTTATCCGTATTATAGTCCATAACATCAATAAACTGTGTGGTTTTACCACAAACTGGCAAACTAAAATCTACAGGATAAATGTGGCCCATTGCCTATTTAGAATGGCCTGCAAGAATGGTTTTTACGTTTTTAAGGCACTTATTAACAAGAAAAAAAAAAAAAGCAAAGAATATGTCAGAGAACACTTACAGCCCACAAAGCCTATTTGGCCCTTTACAAAGAGTTTTGCCAACCCCTGATATAATACAAATGACCAAATTTTAAGTACTTTTCTCCATCACTGAAACTCCTTATATATACACTGGAATATAATATACAAGGGGAAAAGTCTTGGAGGTTAAGGAAATGCAGGTTATAGCTTGCATTTAGGTATCAGGAAATTCCCAGTCTTTCTGAGTTCAAGATTCTTCACCTCTGATAAGAGGCACTTAAAAAAGGTCAGTTTTGGGGAAAGGAAAAGCAGGACATTTCAATCTTCTATGAGTTTTTCAACCTGTAAGAAAACTCTCCTTCCTTATAACTATTGGACTTTAATAAAATCTGCCTGCCCCAACCCTCTTGCTAATGACTGGGCTATGTGATATATATAAAATCTGGTCCAGAACACAAAACAAAATTCCTTCTTCAACAAAACAGGTATGGTATATACATACATGTTCTGATTATCTACTACTGTATAAGATGATCACCCTAAAACTTGACTTAAAACGGTAACACCTTTCATTATGGCTCACGGTTCCAGGGCTCAACCGGGGTCTCCCATGTGGCTGCAGCCAAATGGGGCTGGGGCTGGGGCTGAAATCATCTGAAGGCTTGTTCATTGACAAGTCTCGCTGATGTCTAGGCTGGGAAGATTCAAAGCTGGAGCTTCTCCAACATTTCTGTGTGTGATTACTCGTTACTATGGCAACCACCGAGTAGGCACATCTTTTACATGGTAGTTTAGGACTCTCGTGTCCCAACAGAGACAGGAACAGGTAGAAATCCAGCAACACTATCACAGTATTTATTCATCACAAAAGCTTACCTAGGTTCAAAGAGAGGGGACACATACTCCAATCACTGTTGACAGAAGTGTCATACATAACACATGACAGATGTTTCCAAAATTACTATAGTTTTATTTAAGGGTAAATATTTTAATTATATACGTGAGGTGCATTTTTAATAACAAAAATTCATTTAAATAGGTCAATGTTAAAGCTTATAGTATTAAGTTATAAAGCTAATGTAAACTGCTTCTTCTGGCCATATTCTTCACTGACTTGAAAAAGTACACTTTGCATACATTTTAATTCATTTTTTTTTAACGTAGAATGAATTATAAAAGAAGAAACATTTTAATACTCTCACAAGCTACTGCTGTTAAAGACTATAATCATCACTGACATATCCTTTTTGAAAAGAAATAATTATCTCTTTTAGATATAAAGTAATACCCACTAGTTCTAGGTAGACTTTAACCTAACTGAACAAACATTTTTAACCATTTCCTTTGTCCTGAAATTTAACATTATTGATATTCTATATAAATAGAGATATGTATACTTTCAATTACTTCATAATAGTTTGACAGTAGTATCCCAACCCAAGAATAATAACAGTAAACAAAGATTAGAAATGCCAGGTTAAGAAAAGGCCTATAAGCATACAATTCATGCACTACAAAAATCCTAATTTCTATGACATAAAGCACTTCACTTTGAAAGCCTTTTTTAGATGTCTATATAGAGAACTATAGACATTAAAAATCACTTTTTTTAAATTTGTTTTTTTGGAGACAGAGTCTCTCTCTGTCACCCAGGCTGGAGTGCAGTGGCACAATCTGGGATCACTGCAACCTCCACTTCCCAGGTTCAAGTGATTCTCCTGCCTCAGCCTCCCGAGTAGCTAGGATTACAGGCACCCGCCACACCATGCCCAGCTAATTTTTGTTATTTTTAGTAGAGACAGGGTTTCACCATGTTGTCCAGGCTGTTCTCGAACTCCTGACCTCAGGTGATCCACCTGCCTTGGCCTCCCAAAGTCTTGGGATTATAGGCATGAGCCACCGTGCCTGGCCTTAAAAAATCACTTAAAATCTTTAAAAAGAAAAAAAAAATTTTTTTTTTTTGGGACAGTCTCACTGTTGCCGAGGCTGGAGTGCAGTGACATGATCTCAACTCACTGCAACCTCCGCCTCTGAGGTTCAAGCAATTCTCCCTGCCTCAGCCTCCCAAGTAGCTGGGATTACAGGCACCTGCCACCATGTCGAGCTAAATTTTTATATTTTTAGTAGAGAAGTGGTTTTGCCATGTTGGCCACGCTGGTCTCGAACTCCTGACCTCAGGTTAAAATCTATAAAATTTTGTTCCAAAATTAGGATGTCACAAAAAGATGGATTTTTTTATAATGTGCCAGTTCAAGAAATAAGCTTAATGAAACAATCCTACATTAAGCAGTATTTAGAGCTAAAATTCAAATCTATCTAAAAGTTTTACACTAGCAGTCTATAGGATAAACTCAGCTCTTGAATGCTGTTTTAAAAAATTCTAAGGATTTAATATGAAAACCCACTTAAAAAAATACTATTTGATTATTAGGGGCCCAGATTCTCACCTGAAAACAACCAGCTGGAGCAGTCTAGTCTTCTGTTAAGACACAGAGAAGGTAACATATGTCAAAGTTTTGCATGAGACAATCTGGGTTTGTATCTGGTGAATCAGTTTGTATCTGGTGAATCATTCAGTATTACTACCTGAACAAAGAGCATGCTGGCTCTTAAAAAAACAAACAAACAAAAAAACTCATGATACCTAACGTATTAAGCAAGTACTTTATCTTTATCTGCCAGATTCTGGCATGCACACACATCTGCAACCCCTGCATAACACTGATCTTAAACTTGAAAAAAACCCAAGGCTCAGTTTAATACACTAAGGCACAGGAACATCAAACTAGTTTTAGTATACCGTATATAATACTTTGGGAAAGAGGAGGAAAGCTAAAGGGGACAATCCTACTCAACTCCAGAAGATTAACTTCCTTGACAGTTGCAAGCACTGTGTTGTCAGATCTTCCACATTTTCAAGAGGACTCTGAAACCCAGATTTTTATTTGGAATTGCATGACTCTTCAGTGCTGCCTCAATTAAAAATGAAACAGCTGGCTACTAGATTCCACAGTTGGCTGCTAGATTCCTCCGTGAAAGTATAATCACGTGTGAATGTTTTCTATTAATATTATACACAAACTAATAGCAAAATGAGTTTTGAGGTAAAGGTACAGATTCCCAGGATACAGGAAGTAAACAAGGATATAAAAAGAGTAACAGGTCGGGCATGGTGGTTCACACTTGTAATCCCAGCATTTTGGGAGGCCAAAGCAGGCATATAGCCTGAGCTCAGGAGCTTGAAATCTGCTTGGGCAACATGATGAAACCCCATCTCTACAAAAAATACAAAAATTAGTGGTGTGCACCACACCTGTAGTCTCAGCTACTTAGGAAGCTGAAGTGGGAGAATCACTAGAGTCTGGGAGGTCGCGGCTGCAGTGAGCCCTGATCGCAACTGCACTTCAGCCTGGGCAGCAGAGTAAGACCCTGTCTCCCTGCCAACAACAATAACAAAAATCATTATTTTTAAGGCCTGTTCAAAAACTGACAAGATGTTAGAAATAACAAAGCTAGCTGTTTGTTGCCTGGCTGGGGGATTTTTGTTTTAGGTAAACATGGGAACTTAAAATTTACCATAATCTTTACATTCTTGGCCAGGAAGGTCACAAACTTTAACTCTAGGGATATCAGGGGAGAAAATTAACCTTTATCTGGGACAGTCATTTTTTACTGCAGAAGATTCTGGGTCAGAAGACAGTGCTATTTATTAACATGTGAGGTTCTAGCATCAGACTAAGATTTAGTATTTAAGGAAAGTTAAATATTAAATATACTACACATTTTGTTTTCTAACACAAGGTACCAAAATAAATTATATTTTAATTCATTTAATATAATTTTAGTGGGACTTGGCAATGGAGCAAGATTACTAGAACCTCCCCCCTTCTATTGTCTTGTAATGTACATTGTACATTTAGACCAGTTTCTCAGTTTTTGTCATTGAAAATTGTCATTCCTCCAAATGAAGTTTAAAAACTTGGATTTCCCATCCAAAACCACTGTCTTATAAAAACATACAATTTAAGTGCAAAGATAGCATTTTAAATTTTCTACCTTACTTATACTATAGGTAAAATAAATATATTGGAGTATCAATTATGTACTCTATGCTTTACAGAGCCCAAACTAAAGTGAACCAAGACAGGCAATTTTATCCTAAGAAATTACTATAGTGAGGGCCATAGTATATACACATAGTATATACAAATGCTGTGGCACAGTCATCATTTTGATGTTCAGATACACAAATATTTCCCATTGTGTTACTACTGCCTACAGTAGCACGCCCAACAGATCTGTTGCCTAGGGACAATAGAATATACCATACAGCCTAGATATGTAGTAGGTTATACCACCTAAGTTTGTGTAAACACACTATGTCAACACAACAAAACCGCCTAACAATGCCCATCTTCATTGTTAAATGACACGACTGTGTGTGTGCACGTGACTGTGTGTGTGTGTGTGTGCATATATATATATTTATATACACACCTGCATGTAACCGTCTGTATAACGGCTGGGCACGGTGGCTCACACCTGTAATTCCTGCACTTTGGGAGGCTAAGGCGGGCAGACTGCTTAAGCCCGGGAGTTCAAGACAATCCTGGGCAACAGAGGAAGACCTCGTCTCTACTAAAAATAAAAAATTAGCTGGGCATGGTGGCACACACCTGTAGTCCCAGCTACTAGGGAGGCTGAGATGGGAGGATCACTTGAGCCCTTGGGAGGTTGAGGCTGCAGTGAGCCGTGACTGCTCCACTGCACTCCAGCCTAGGCGACAGAAGCCGTCTGAAAACAACTGTGTGTATATATACAGTAGTCCCTCACTTATCCAAGGTTTTGCTTTTGAGGGTTTGTTACCCCCAGTCAACTGAGTCAATCACTGTCCAAAGATATAAAAATGGAGAATTCCAGAAATAATTCATAAGTTTTAAATTGTGCGCTAAGTAGTGTGATGAAATTACGCACTGTCCCACTCTGTCCTGCCTGGGAAGTGAATCATCCCTTTGGTCAACAAATATTTGCATTGCATATGTTACCTGCCATTAGTCATTTAGTAACTGTCTCGGGTAGTAGATCAACTGTCCACATATGGCAGTGTCAGTGTTCAAAGTAACTCTTATTTTACTTAATAATAGCCCCAAAGCACAAGAGTAGTGATGATGGCATACTGTAACGACTGTTCTACTTTATTATTGTTGTGGTTGATCTCTTACAGTCCCTGACTTATAAATTAAACTTCATCATAGGTATATACATATAGAAAAAAACATAGTATATATAGGATATAGTAATATCCATTGTTTCAGGTATCCACTGTGGGTCTTAGAACGTATTTACCAGGAATAAGGCTGGTAGAGGTTGGGGGTCAGGGGAGAACTGTTGTATAACTTAAACTGAGAAACTCCTAGCTTTCGTTATCATACTGCACATGTCATATAACCAGTCAGTCAATGAAGTCCAACCTGGTAAATATTCAAGGTACTGAAACACAATTACTGTATACAAAGAACCCAGTGAACAAGACAGATGTACTCCGGGCACTCAGGGAGCTTCTAGTCTGGTAATCTAGAAAACACGTTATTTTTAACGCAGTAACTCATTACACATTACTCATACACATTTTGGATAGATTAAACTTTTGTAACTGTTCTTTGTAGAGAACTTAGTAAAAGATTAATACAATTTATACAAGGTGTCTGCAATAATAGAAAAGATGCATATTTCCTCCTTATATAGAAAAATGGCATTTAATATTAGTTAACACCAACATTGCAACACCTTTCAAATCCAGTTTCTTGGGCAAATTATCACCACAGGAATCACAGGGAGCTAGCAATCTGTCCAGTTACATGGACTGCAGCTTCTAGGTATGAGTATTATTGAGGCACTGTTATAGATTATAGAAATTCATGTCTTTATTACCCAGATAAGTGCAAAACCCCATCAAGAACTCTATGAACAAGTCTTTACTGTTGTGATTAATATAATTGCCAGTTTCTGCAACTTATAGACTCACTTGCTATCAAGATCTTAAACCATTTATGGAATCATTTGAGAAAGAACTTAACGTTTGTGACATGACTGAGATTTTTAGAGGGTTTATCCTTATAATTTCCTGTTTCATGTAAGACAATAAAGCGCTTAAGAGTCCCACTTTTCCTTAAGAGAGGAAGACCTAAGTATTGATTCTAACTATAAAGCTAAGTGTGTGATAATGATCATCAAGTAAATGATACAACCTGTAGGTTACCTAGAACTCTCCCAAAACGAAATAAACAATTCCAGTAGGTAAGTGCTAGTTCTCCGTGTAGTCCAGAAACAATCTTTGTTCTAAACTATAAAGATAAAGCACTTATATCGTTTTTAAATAAAGTTGTTATGAAAATTAAAAAAACTAATCAAATGTGAGGCAAAGAACCTTTTCAAAAGTGAGGAAATGTATCCTATGTATAGACAACAGGTGACATCACTACTTCCCAATAATAGCTACACAGTTTATGTATTTGGACTGCATTATCATCACTAAATCATTTCTAAAGCAAAACTTTTAAAATCATCTACTTTTCCTCAATGTGCATTACTGCGTCTACTCTATTAATGACTTGTAAATATTTTCATCTTAGACAACGAATTCTTGAGAAGTACTGAATTTTACTCATTTTTGTGTTTGGTTCATTTCAACCACCACAACCACTACAGACTCCCATATCCACAGTTAATAAATTACAAAGACAATCAGATGTTTGCTGAATACTTACTAATTAAGATCATGTATTTTAATAACTGAGTTAACTAATTAAAAGCAGTTTCCTTTACTCACTAACACCATGCAATCCTATGTTCCCATTACTTCTGGATTTCTCAAAAAAAAAAAAAAAAAAAAAAAAAAAGCCCAGGGAGATTTTTTAGCATTTAGTTTAAGGATGGAACATTAAACTGCTATAACCTAATCAAAGAACTACTTTAGGATAAGGGCAGTATCTTAAAAGTATTCCCACCCACTCCACTTTCCAAGCTCGTCCCTAACCTAGGGCAGTTCACTGAAGCATGAAGACTCTCCTGATGCAGAAACCAGAAAAATTAAGAAAAAAGGATCACACGCCTAATGTAACTTGACTCTAGAGCCCCCTTAACAACCCCCGACAAAAACCCCCCAAATCAATTAGGCACACAGAAGAGATGTGTGAGACACAGAGCAGCGACCGTGTCATATTTTTAACTATAATCTTTCCAAGACTATTATGTTAATCTTAGGGTTGAAAAAGATCTTAAAGCAGCATTTAATCTAGACCACTCTCCAGACAGATACTGATCTAGGACCTACATTAATATCTCTAGGGCTTGGGAACTTAGTATTACTATCTTTCTATTACAGCAACGTCAGTTCTCTCTACATTTCACTGAAATTTATCCCTCCAACTCTCTGTAACTTGCATCCATTTGTTTCTGACTGTACCCTCTGGGAGCTACACACGGTTTTTCTAGCATAATAGCACCCAGGATTTCTTTGCCAGCCTAAGTCACACAGTTATCTTTCCAAACTAAGTATTCGTTTTTCCAAGTACTATGTTTTTCCAAAATAAGTATTCGAGGAACAAAACGGGTAATTCACTTTGCCTATTAACAGCCAGAAGTCATTTGCAGATATTTCTCAAGATTAATAACCTGCCAGTGCCACTTCCTAAACATGCTCACTTACCACACTACCAGTGTTGATCGCGGCTTTAGGGGTTTTCAAATTTTAGCCTAACAGAAATGGTTGTCCTGAAAATACGCATTACATCCGCATGATCCTACCAGGAAATAAATCTAGGAGCTTGCAACTCAGAAAGGCCCCCTCTCAGCACAAGACAGCTAAACAGAAAGTCAAGCGTGAAATCCGGATCAAAGAAAAACCCTACTGAGATGAAGTGCTAGGCCATATGGAGACCGAGGACGAAAGGGCAGACCTGGTCTCCGCCAGAGTCCAAGTGTCTCGGTGGGGGCCACCGGCTCCTCGCGAGGCCAGCTAACCTCCCCAACCCCCACCCCCCACCCCCAACGACGACCACTGCTACATCACCCGACTCCCGGGCCCCAGCCTCGCCTCCGCCCGTCATCTTTCTCCGCACTAACCTTTCTCCTCCCGACTGTCGGCCGCCATTGCTCCCCTTCGGTTTCCGCCGCTGCCACCGCCGCCGCCGCTTAGACGCGACTCGCGCGGGCGCCGCAGCCGCGGCAGAAGCACGGGCCCGTCCGTCAGTCCGTCTGCCCGGATACGCGCGTCGCACTCGGCCTCTTAACACTCAGCCTTCTCGACTCTTCCCGCTTTTTCCCTTTCTCCCTTCCTTTCACTCCAGCATCCAGCGGCCTAGGCCCAGCCTTCTCGTTAGGGCTCAGACTCGGGCGAGGTATGGGGGAGGGAAGGGAAACAGATGGCGACGGCGGGCGGCGCTAAAATGGAGCCTGCTTCCTGCGCGAAACAATCCCGCTCCCGAAATGCCCTGCGCTGTTTACGCTTCGTTCCTCTCTGGGAACGTCACAGTGCGGAGAGGGGCGGGGAGGCGGGACGTGCAAAGGAACGTGACGTGACGTCAGCGCGTCGCCCTGCCGCCCTCAGCCCACTGGTACCTGGAAGGAGTCTTCTTCAGAGATTAGGTTACCCAGGTTGTTCATGGAGTTCCCGCTGTACGGCCTATAACTGGATGGCGCAATTTTCCCACCTGAAACTCTTAGTGCAGGGCCTAACAGGCTTTCTTAGCTAGAGTCGCTCTAAAGGACTCCTGATTCAGTTCGGGTAGTCGGAGTCTTATTTAGGACAAGTCTGGGTGAATCCCTTATGTTTACCAGATGTACTTTCTTAGTTGGAGTTCCACTCTTACCCAAAGGCAGTGCAGCATGCAACCAGCTTGTTTGTAGTCACAAAAGCCTGCTAGTTTTTGTTTGTTTTGAGACGGAGTCTCGCTCTGTCGCTAGGCTGGAGTGCAGCAGTGCGATCTCGGCTCACCGCAACCTCCGCCTCCCAGGTTCAAGCGATTCTCCGGGCTCTGCCTCCTGAGTAGCTGGGACTACAGGCGCCCGCCACCACGCCCAGTTAATTTTTTTATTTTTAGTAGAGACGGGGTTTCACCATGTTGGCCAGGATGAAGTGCTGGGATTACAGGCGTGAGCTACCACGCCCGGCCTAGTTTTGTTTTTAATTGGGGAAAGAATTGTATCATAATAGGTCTTTGTAATTAATAACTAATTTAAACATGTTATCAAGGCCCTGGGGCACAAAATTGATTTAAGCAGACCATCGAGGAATCGAAACTACAGAATAAATGACCAGTAGATACATAACTACATAGTGTGGTAAAATCTGCAAGAGAAACTTGCTTAAGATTCATTGTCCAACGGAAACAATCTAGTTTTGCTTCCTTGAACTATAACTGAGTTATAAGGGAAAGAAAAATCTGAAAAAAGGTAACTAAGTAACTTCGTGATATGAAGACAAACTGGCAAACTAATTGCATATTCAGGGAAAGACAAGTAGTCTAGAAGTCTAGAATGTGGTACCTCTTTTTTTTTTGAGACGTGGTCTCACTGTGACACAGGCTGGAGTGCAGTGGTGTGATCATGGCTCACTGCAACCTTGGGCTCAAGTGATCCTCCCACCTTAACCTCCCAGGTAGCTGGAACTACAGGCATGCTCCACCACATCCGACAAATTTTTTGCATTTTTTGTGGCGATATACCATCTCCACAAGATGGCTAACACCTAGCCATCTTGCCCAGGCTAGTGTCTAACTCCTGGGCTCCAGCAGTCCTCCCACCTCGGCCTCCCAAAGTGTGGGATTACAGGTGTGAAGCCACCAGGAGTGGCCCCATTTCTAGGACCTTAATTGAACACTAATTTGAATATACGAACACGCACACGCCACAAACACACACACACACATTAAATAATATCTGATGATCCTGAGGAATTGCTATTTGTATTTTTAGTTTTAATAAGTTTTGTTTTTTAAAGAATTTCTTATAATTTCATGATTCATATGAAAATATTTGCAGGCCAGATGCGGTGGCTCATACCTGTAATCCCAGCACTTCGGGAGGCCCAGGCGGGCGGATCACCTGAGGTCAGGAGTTTGAGACCAGCCTGACCAATATGGTGAAACCCCGTCTCTGCTAAAAATACAAAAATTAGCCAGGCGTGATGGCGTGCGCCTGTAGTCCCAGCTACTCGGGAGGCTAAGGCAGAATTGCTTGAACCCGGGAGGCGGAGGTTGCAGTGAGCTGAGATTGTGCCACTTTCACCCCAGCCAGGACAACAGAGCTAGACTCTGTCTCAAAATAATAATAATAATAGTAATAAATATTTGCAAATGAAATTATATGGCATCTGGGATTTATCAAACTGGTGGCAGGTGTAGGGAAATGGGTGGGAGAATAGATTAAACAAGTCTACCCATGAGTTAACAATTGTTGAAGCTGGGCGATACATATGTGAAAGGAAAATCTCCCCAAAATCACTAAGCCAAAGGAAGAAGTCAAGCTGATGATTGATATCTCATGTATCCCTAAAATGTATAAAATGAAGCTGTGCACGACCACCTTGGGCACATGTCATCAGGACAGCTTGAGGCTGTCATGGGCTCTTTCTTAACCTTGGCAAAATAAACTTTCTAAATTGATTGAGACCTGCCTCAGATACCTTTTGATTTACACATACATTAGTAAATATTATACTCTCTTCTCTACTTTTTTGCATATTTGAGTTTCCTTTAATAATTTTTTGTAAAGAAGAGCATAAGAAAACAGCCAAGTAATTTAGAAGATATCAAAATGCCATTTTCCCTGATTCTACATTTGTCCTACTAGAACTAAGGAGTAATTTTTAATGTAAATAGAATTCCATATTTGCATCTTTGTTATTGAAATAAGTTTATGGGGCCAGCTGCAGTGGCACATGCCTGTAATTCCAGCCCTTTGGGAGGCCAAGGCAGGTGGATCACTTGGGCTCAGGAGTTTTAAGACCAGCTTGGGCAACCTGGCGAAACCACATCTCTACAGAAAATAAAATAAAAAATAGCTGGGCATGGTGGTGCACACCTGTAGTCCCAACTTCTCTGGGGGCCAAAGTGGGAGGATTGCTTGAGCCGGCGAGGTTGAGGCTACAGTGAGACATGATTACGCCTCTGCACTCCAGCCTGGGCAACAGAGCTGGACCCTGTCTCAAAAAATAAAATGAAGTAAGTTTATGTTAAACTAAGAGCACAGCTGTAAAAAAATGCGGTTTTTAATTCAGTCATGTTAGTAAATAGGAAAAGTTGTTGAGGTTATAAAGGATGAACTCTAGGTATGTTGAACATTGGTCTGAAGCTATTGTGTAGTGATTAAGAGAGTAAGCTTTGCAGTCATAATGACGTGGGTACAAATTCCAGCTCTGTCTCTCAATAGCATGAGACCTTAGAGAAATTAACTTCTAATCTTTAGTGTCTTAATAAATGGGAATTTAGAAATAATTTCCAAAGGATTGCTATAATGTTTCAAATGATTTTTTTAAAGGCAGTTAAGTGATCAATAAGCTGGAGCTATTGTTATTTTTATTGTTTCTGTAGTTCAGGAAAGATGGATTGTTCTAACAATTATTGTTGGTGAACTTAACCAGAAAATGTAGTATTGAGTGACTCAGATTTTTGGCCTAGCTATGGGTGGAAATAATTTTCTGGGTGAAGATGCTGAACTAAAAACTTACAGCCAAAAATCCTCTTCAGACCTCAGGGATCATCACAATATTATTGTAAAAATATAACAATGAACATGGGAGTACAGATATCTCTTTTGAGAGCCTGATTTCAATTGTTTTGGATATATACACAGAAATAGAATTGCTGGATCATATGGTAGTTCTATATTTGAGGAACTTCCATACTCTTTTTTTTTTTTTTTTTTATAGTCGCTGCACCGTTTTACATTCCTGCTACGGTGTATAAGTATTCCAATTTCTCCATATCCTTGCCAAAACCTGGTATCTTTTGAAACAATTTATACATCTGTTGAAAGATGAATGGGTTAAAAAACATATGGTTTATACATTCAATTGAATACTATTCAGTCTTAAAAAAGAAGAAAATCGGCCAGTCACAGTGGCTTATGCCTGTAATCTCGGCACTTTGGGAGGCCAAGGCAAGCCGATCACTAGAGGCCAGGAGTTCGAGATCAGCTTGGCATACATGGCGAAACCCCATCTCTACTAAAAATACAAAAGTTAGCCTGGCATGGTAGCTCGCACCTGTAATCCCAGCCACTCAGGAGGCTGACAGGAGAATCGGTTGAGCCTGGGAGGCAGAGGTTGTAGTGACCCGAGATCGCACCACTGCACTCCAGCCTAGGCCGCAGAGGAGAGACTGTGTCTGAAATAGAAAAATAAAAATAAAAAAAGAAAGGAAATCTTGCCGCATGTAACAACATGAATGACCCTGGAGGATGTTCTGCTAAGTGAAATAAATCAGTCGGAGAAGGACAAATACTGTACTGCATGATTCCACTTCTATGAAGTATCTAAAATATTCACACTCACGGAAACAGTAAGATGGTTGTTGCCAGGGACTAGGGGGAAAGGGAAATGGGGAGTTGCTGTTCAACAGGTATAAAGTTTTATTTCTGCAAGACAAATAAGTTATAGAGAGCTGCTGTACAATATTGTGCCTACTGTTAATGATACTGTATTTTGCACTTAACATTTTGTTGAGGGTAGATTTCATGTTCAAGGTTCTTAATGCAATAAAATTTTTTTTAAAAAACCTCAATAATTACCAAAAAATTATTTCAATATGTAGTAAAAAGAAATATAATGCTTCTGAAGGCAGTTCCTTTTGTACTGATGATAACGAATTGTGAATTGAGATGAGTGGAATTTACCAATAAAAAGTGTCAAGAGCATTGGGCAATATTGATGTCAATTCTACCTAATTTCATCTATAGATTTGAAACAATCCCAATCAAAACCTCAGTGCTTTTTAACAGAAATTCACAATATTGAGTTTCTTGTAAATTGACATTTACAAGGAAATGTAATGGATATAGGATATCGAAAACAATTTTGGAAAACAACAACAATTTTGGAGGACTAGCATTACCTGATTTCAGGACTTACTACAAACTTATGGTATCAAGACAGTGTGGTATTTATGTAAAGTAAGACAAATACATCAACAGATCAGAACACAGTGTCCAAAAGTAGAGCCACAAATATTATGGTCAATTGAATTTGACAAAGGTACCAACATAATTGAAATGTGTAGAAGGATAGCCTTTTCGACAAATAGCGTTGAGGCAATTAGATATACATATGGAAATAAATGACCATGACCCCTACCTTACATAATACACAAAAATTAATTCAAAATGGATGATAGGTCTAAATATAAAAGTTGTTTTAAAACTTCTAGAAGAAAACATGGGAGAAAATTTTTACCACCTTGGAGTAGGAAAAGATTTCTCAGATAAAATAATCATGAGTCCTAACATTTTTAAAAATTAATACAATTGCAGCTCAAAAAATTAAAATGTTATGGTCTTTAAAAGATGCTAAATGAATAAGTAAGTGAATAAGGTACATTACAGACTAGGAGAAAATTGTTACAAAACATTTGTCCAACAAAAGACTCATAGGATATATACAGAGAGAGGACTTGCTACTCAATAAAAAGACAAATATCCCAATTTGAAAAAATAGACAAAAGACTTCATCATAGAAGATGTGTTGAACAAGCAATTATCACATCATTGTCATCATGAAATATCACTTCAATCCCACTGGAATGGCTAAAATTAATAAGATTGGGAATAGCAAGTGTCGCACAGGCATGGTGGCTCACACCTGTAATCCTAGCACATTGGGAGGCTGAGGCGGGAAGATTGTTTGGGCTTGGAGTTTGAGACCAGCCTGGGCAACATAGTGAGACATCTCTACAAAAAATTTTAAAAATTAGCAGGGCATGGTAGCACATGCCTGTAGTCCCAGCTATTTGAGAGGCTGAAGTGGGAAGAACTCTTGAGCCTGGGGAGGAGAGGGCTGCAGTGAGCCCTGATTACACCACTGCACTCCATCCTGGGTGACAGAGTAAGACCCTGTGTCAATAAATAAATACGTACATAATAAAAAATGAAAATAGCAAATGTTGGCAAGGATCTGAAGCAATTAGAGCATTTATACTTTGCTAGTAGGAATATAAAATAGTACAACCACTTTGGAAAACAGTAGTAATTATTTATTATGAATCTAAACAAGTACTTATCATAGGGCCCAATATTTCCCCTCCTAACAAAAACAAATTGTGTCATATTTATCGGTCAAAATACTGCTCAGCAATAAAACAAAAACTACACATGACAACATGGATGAATCTCACATATATGCTGAGTGAAAGATGCTGGACACAATACGGTTGAGATGACACTAGTCATTAAGAAATAAATCAAATTTGTGGTTCCCAGGTGCAAGAATGTTGGGGAAGTTTAATGGCAAAGGAGCATGAGAAACCTTCTAGGGAGATGGAAATGCTCTATATCTTGATTGTTGTGGTGGTTACGTGGATGAATACAAAGACTCTCTCCTTGACCAAACTTAGTCAGGCTCCTCTGATACCTTTTGTCAACTAGATCTTGACCTTAGGCTTCCATGTCTTTATTTGTTCAGTTTTAGCTAGACTCCTGCTAAGTCACTTTAGTAAGAGTCCCTTGCTTTTGGTATCTGGTCACCTTCAAAATCTGATCAAATTCATTTTTCTCTACCTTCCCCCAGATGATATCTGATCACCCTAACCTGCCTTTAGAAAGAATACTATCAAATCAGTTTAGCAAGAATCTCCTCTTACCCCTTGCTATGATTTGGATGTTTGTCCCCTCCAAAATCATGTTGAAATTTAATTGCCATTGTAACAGTATTAAGAAGTGAGACCCTTAAGAGGTGATTAGGCAATAAAGGCTCCACCCTCATAAATGGGACTGATATTATAAAAAGGAGACTTCAACCCTCTGTTGGCCTTTTTGCCTTCCACCATGGAATGATGCTGCAAGAAGGCTCTTACCAGATGTCAGCACCTTGACATTGAACTTCTCAGCTTTCTGAACTATGAACCAATAAATTTCTGTTCATTATAAATTACCCAGTCTCTTGGGCCAGGCATGGTGGCTCACATCTGTAATCCCAGCACTTTGGGAGGCCAAGGTGGGTGGATCACTTGAGATCAGGAGTTCAAGACCAGCCTTATCAACATGGAGAAGCCCCGTCTCTACTAAAAATACAAAATCAGCCAAGCGTGGTGGTGCATGCCTGTAATCCCAGCTACTCAGGAGGCTGAGACGGGAGAATCGCTTGAACCTGGGAGCGGAGATTTCAGTGAGCCGAGATTGCGCCATTGCACTCCAGCCTGGGCATACAGAGCAAGACTCCGTCTCAAAATAAATAAATAAATAAATAAATAAATAAATAAATAAATAAATAACCCAGTCTCAGGTATTCTGTTACAGCAGCACAAAATGGACAATGACACCCCTAATGTTTCCTCTTAGTAATTTTCAATCCACTGACCCCCAACCCTGTTCATTTGCTATAAATCTCCCCTTGTTCATGCTGTATTCAGAATTGAGCCCAATTCCATACTGAGGTTTATTTTCCTACATTGCAATATTTACTAAATAAAATTTGTTTTTTCTGCTCTAGCTACTATTCAACTGTGGTTTTCTTTAACAGTGTAATGCAGCAGAGTCATTTGTGTTGTGCCAAGTTCCTGCCTGTGAAATTTAGCATATGTTGTAGTTTTAAAATAACTAACATTTTACCAATACATTTACTTATAACTTCTTTTTGACATATATTATCTTATTTAACATTCTGAAACAGCTTGTGATTTAATTACAATAACAGCAATTATATTTTTAATTGAAAAATAAATAAAAGGAATATTTAAATATCACTGGGTATTCTTAAATTTGGAAAGGTATTAATCTTCAGATTTAAGACCAGGTACCTAAGCCTTTTCTTCCACACTAGGATGTCAATGTTAAATTTTCATTTAGCTTTTACATGTACCACAGAATGCAGCCTTGAATCCTTTAATAGCAATTATATTGGTTTATTGAGTTTCATAACAGGAAATAGACTATCAAAATATAAGTACTTCCAAAAAAGATAACATTTTACAAAGCCCTTTTTTGGAAAACATGGTTAATTATTCCTGAGATATTTATAGAATTCTGGAATTCTGAAGTTGTTCTGCTTACTTTTGAGTAATATCGGTAGCTGACATTTTCTGAGTACTGAGTGTGCCCAATCTGCTCTGTGTGCTGCCTATATTTTACCTCACTTAATTCTTATCACAGTCTTATAAGGGATTATTGTTATTTTTTTTCTTTTGAGACAGAGTATGCCCTATGTGGCCCAGGCTGGAGTGCAGTGGTGCGATCTTGGCTCACTGCAACCTCTGTTTCCTGGGTTCAAGCGATTCTCCTTCCTCAGCCTCCCGAGTAGCTAGGACTATAGGCAAGCACCACCATGCCTGGCTAATTTTTGTATTTTTAGTATAGACAGGTTTTTGCCATGTTGGCCAGGCTGGTCTCGAACTCCTGACCTCAAGTGATCTGCCCACCTCAGCCTCCCAAAGTGCTGGAATTACAGGCATGAGCCACAGTGCCTGACTTGTTATCTTTACTTTATTAGGAACTAAGTTTCTTCTGAGTAAACATTTAGTCTTTTTGTTGTTGTTGAGACAGGGTCTCGCTCTGTTGTCTAGGCTGGAGTGCAGTGGCGCGATATTGGCTCACTGCAACCTCCTCCTCCTGGGTTCAAGCATTCTTCTGCCTCATCCTCCCAAGTAGCTGAGATTACAGGTGTGCGGCACCATGCCTGGCTAATTTTTTGTTGTTTTAGTAGAGATGGGGTTTCACTATGTTGACCAGGCTGGTCTCAAACTCCTGGCCTCAAGTGATCCGCCTACCTCGGCCTCCCAAGGTGGTGGGATTACAGTTGTGAGCCATCACGCCGGCTTCTTGGTGGCATCTTGGTACAGGGTGTGCTGGATATCTCTGGCCACCCTGATCAATTTTCCACCTTGCTCTATTCCTTAAGAATCTCATTCATAGGGACTGCACAATAATCGTTTATCTTCTCTCAGTTTTGGTTGAGTTCAGGCATTTGAAGATAGGAAGAAAGTAAGCTATTTATTTTCATGGCTCTCTCTATGTAGGGTTAACATAGGTTAGCTCTGTCTCTCTATCCATGACCTCAATTCCTTTTCAACCCTATCTATACATCTATTCTATCTGGGCTCTGGTAACTCTGCCTTCCACTTGCCCATCCAGGCCCAGGGTAGTGCTATGGAATGAACTCCATCCACCCCCAAATTCATATGTTGAAGCCCTATTCCCCAATATGACTATATTCGAAAATAAGACTTTAAGGAGGTTATTAAACTTAAATGAGTTCATAAGGGTGTGGTCCTGATCCAGTTTGGTTAATGTACTTATTAAAAGAGACACCAGAGAGCTTGCTTTCTCTTCTCATTCAGGCACCAAGGAAAGGCCATGTGAGGACAAAGCAGCTGTCTGTAAGCCAGGAAGGGAGCCCTCACCGGATATTGTACCCTGTTAGAACGAACCTTGATCTTGGACTGTCCAGTCTCTAAAACTGTAAGAAAATTAACTTCTGTTGTTTAAGCCATCCAGTCTGTGGTATTTTGTTATGGAAGCCCAAGCTGACTAATTGGGGTAGTAAGGCACTATCTTGTATAGTTTCTTAACACTCTGCCCGCACTTTTGTAAAAAGTCCCTTTATTAAACTCCCCCTAATTGGCATTCATGCTGTTTTCTGATAGGATCCTGATTCATACAAAGCAGACAATCAGAGAACATTACCCAAGCTAAGAAGAGTGACTGACCCAAATATTCTCCTTCTCTCCTGGAACTTGAAGGCATAATAAGAGTGCATCTTATTTCTCTTGGTAGTTAGGCTTCAGTTTCTGTTTCTGTTTTGAAGTGTATGAGACTACTGTAACTCATGCTCTGTTCTTTTGGCCCAGCCAATGTATGGCAATTTCTTATAAGGATCACAACCCACCATCTCCTCAGGCTGACCAGATTCTTCACTTCAGCTCTTGCTGGTACTGTGGATTTTTCAAGACTCACTTACGTGCATACTCCATTTGACCCTAGCACTGGCCTTTGCAGTGGTGACTCCTTGGAGAAAAACTCACTCAGTCCATGGTTAACTTGCACACACCTCCAGAGTTACACGGGCATTTCTAGTTCTCTTCACATCTTGGGAAACCAAGAGACAATCTCCTAGGCTCCCCCTGCTTAAACATGCTACTTAACCATTTTAACTCTACTGTGGCCTTCACATTGGCTCTAGGCACTCTGCTTCCAAAATTCCAAACAGGAAGTGGGGTGCAAATCCTATGTACTCTCACTTAATGTCTCTGTAGACATTCAGAAGCACATTTCCACCCAATTTCCCTCTGACCCTCTTCTTGGACAAAGTTTTTGTGATACCACTTTGATGATAAAGAATCTAGTGAGGCCTCAAGATATAACCTAAGAAAGAAGGTTGAAAACTGCAAAGTAGAAAGAACATTTAGATTTCTACAACTTTTGCAATTTCTTGTGTATGTGACGTTTGTCTCCTTATACCACAGAGATTACCAAAACAGGCACCAAAGGAAAAAAAAAGATGATCACCACCACCACCACCATTTAATAAATAATGTGTTTAGCATAACTTCAGGATGAGAAAAGAAGATTAGAGCTGGTGGGACAGTGATTCTAAGACTTCTCAGAGGTGATTTCCAGGATGACTACTCCAAAGAGAAGAGGCAAGTAAACTGTAGTCCTCAGGACCTGTTGCTAAGAAGAAAAGAAACTCTGAAGAATCAATTCAGATCTGAAAACATTGGACTGGGTCAAAACACACTTGAAAATATAATCTGTTATACATTTTCTCATTGCTTAGGAGTATGGGCTTGGGCATAAATAAGATTTAAGATTAGCATTTTAGCAAACATTTACTGCTTAGAAGCTATGTGAACGTGGAGAAGCGTAACATAGAGGTGAAGAGCCCTGGCTCCAGAGTTAGGGATGTGGCTTGAATCCTCGCTCTGCTACCCAGAGCAAATTATTTACTTCTTTGAACCTCATTTTGTTTTCTTTAACTAGGATAGCTAATCCAATAGTTTTTTCTTCATCAAGTCATATGTGAAGTACTTATCACTAACCTGTTGTGTGTATGCATGTTAGTGCTAAGTACTTCAGCAATTGATCATCATTATTATCAACCTGAGAAAACTCACTTTACTCTTGTCAAAGGAAAATAAATCTCAGGACCCAAAAATCACTAAGCCAAAGGGAAGTCAAGCTGGGAACTGCAATGGGCACACCTGCCTCCCATTCTATTCCTAAATAAGATAGCTACAAAAATTAAAAAGCTACATGCTTCCCTCGCAGTTTTCCCATAAGGAAATTTCCTGTGAACAAGAGACAGAACTCAGAGTCATCACTGTGCTCACGTGAGTCAGAGTCCAGCCTGGGCAGCATAGTGAGGCCCTGTCTCGACAAAAATTTAAAAACTTAGCTGAGTGTGATTGTGTGGTTGGCTCATGCCTGTAGTTCCAATTACTTGGGAGGCTGAGGTGGGAGGATTGCTTGAGCCAGGTTGCTCAATGCTGCAGTGAGGTATGACACTGCCACTGCATGTCAGCCTGGAAGACAGAGTCAGATCCTATCTCTGGAAAAAAAAAATGCTTGTAGAATGTAAACATGAGGCCCTGTCTCTACAAAAAGTTGCTTGGGTGTGGTTGAGCCCAGGAGTTTGAGGTTGCAGTGAGCAATGATTGCACCATTGCATTCCAGCCTGGCTAACAGAGTAAGATACTGTTTGAAACAGGAAAAAGAAACAAAAACAACATTTGTATGTGGGTATGTTTTATTTCTGGGGGGCTGCTATAACAAAGTATTATAGATTGTGTCTTCATATTTTGGAAGGGGAAAACAAGCTCATTGGGGCCGCTTTTATAAGGGCACTAATCCCATTTATGAGGGCTCTTCTGTCACGATCCAATCACCATCCAAAGGCCCAACCTCTTAATACCAACACCTTGGGGTTTAGAATTTCAACAAACGGATTTTGGAGGCAGGGGACATAAACGTTCTGATAACAGGGCTTTTTAGAAGTGTCATGAATAATTAAATTCTAATCATGGTAGCCAAGCCATGTATCAGCTTTCTTATAACTTAATTAGAATGCCAAATACTGTGGAAGAAACAATTACATTGCAAGCAAATGTGTTATTGTTACTTTGAAGGAAGTTATCTTCTAGTATAGTAGAAGTAGTAGATATTGTAGTGGGGTAAAAGGTGTTTTCTGACAATGACTCCTTTTACCAGTAGTGAACTGGTAAATGTTTAACAACCAGCTCTCCAGAAAAACAAAACAAAACAAAACTTATTTGTAATGTTTATCAATTTATGTGGTGTAATTACTCCTACCATGACCAATTTCAAACTATCTATGTGACATCTCATCATTGAACACAGGAAGAAATGAGAAGTAACAAAATTTTATAGTATTTTCACCATACAGATACAATAATTGTAAATGTAAATAACCTCAAGAACAAATAATATTAAGTTATAATTGAAAGAATCAGGAAGTGGTGAATTTTGAATATTTATTACTTTTGTATTTAATATAGTTTACTTAACTATACTTAATATTATTAACTTCATATAATTTATTTTTTAATAATCCCTATGTTTAACAACCAGTCTACAAAAATTTTAAAAATTTAACAACTGGCTCTTATAAGTCATTACAGGCAAGCTTCAGCACACCATTATGCTTAACTGCCCCTCAGATACACAGCACTCATAGCTATATATGTATGATTTTATAGGATATCCTGGCCACAGCTGATGAGAGTAAATAGGGATGGGAATAGGTTCAAAGTCACTTCTCCCAGAATTTGGAAAGGGAATGAGACTGGAAATCATCCTGTTTGTGTGGCTGAAACTATAACTCATGAAAATTTGAAGTTACAGGCAGTCACTTTTTGACCATTATGTGGACTTAGTAGTAAATAAGATTTATCTTCCAGTATAGAAGCATAAAAATATGCAAAGGGAAGCCAGAAATGGGGAAACACATCTCATTTGTCTTAAAGCATTCTAGATTTCAGCGGCAGTTCTTGAGACCTGGTTGCATTCTACCCTTCGATTTGGACAGATACATTTACCCTCACAGTAGTTTTCCTTTTCCTCTAATATAACTCGAATTTCTTTTTGTTATTTGCAAACAAAAAGATGGACATGAAGGAAAAATGAAATACCAAAATATGCAAAATAATAAGCGTAGTATAATACTGGGTGAAAAATGTTCAATTGCTCTATAGCTCATAGATCAAAATAGAGAACTTTGCCCTGACTCTATTCGTAGATAATGAACATTAGGATAAATATCTCAACTCTCCTTTTTGAGAAAACCACAATCTAAATGCAGCTACCTTTCTCTGTAGATTATACTGTAATGTGTGCTTGGATTTAACTGCCTCTCATTGTAAACAAGATTGTTTTGAGGCAGCTGAAAGGTAAAGAGCTTTCCTTTGGCAAGCTCAACAACTCTTGTGACTTAATCATCATCTATACAAGAATGATTACTTCAGTCAGACTTCTCACCTGATATCAGTTGTTTCCTTGACATCTTTTCTTAGATGTCTCATGATTATCTCAATTTTAAAAAGCTCAACAGTACCCCCTTGATCCACCACTACCCACACTGTCCACTAACCTACTCATGCTAGGGATCTGGGAATTAGCCTTCTCCTCACCTCACATCTCCAGCACTTGCAGTACAGTGGGGAAGTGAGGGTGAAGGGGAAAGGGAGCTAAGGTACAGACAATGGCTAATTTACATCTCTTGGTGGCAAGTGTTACAACAGGAATAGTATACAACACTAAAGAGACATACAATGGGAATAAATCCATGAGTTAGTTATATGCTCCTTTCTAGACTGTTCTCTGGGTACTCACTGCCTGAAAAACATGATTTTTTCTTACAGGTTTCAGCTAATTCTGCATCTCACCAAGAAATTTTTCCTTGACAACCTCTCCCTAACAGAATTAGTTGTCTCTGTTTTGTTCCTGTAACCGAGTATCCCCATTTTTCTTAAGAAAAAGGGAATGAATAACTATTATTATTTTCTCTTCTCTTTTTCCTTTTCCCCTTGATATGGTTTGGCTCTGTGTCCCCACCCAAATGTCATCTGAAATTGTAATCCTTCCCCATGTGTCAAGGAAGGGACCTGGTCATGGGGCAATAGGATCATGGGGGCAGTTTCCCTTATGGTGTTCTCAAAAGATCTGAGTTCTCAAAAGTGAGAAGTGAGTTCTCAAAAGATCTGACAGTTTAAAGGTGTGTGGCAGTTCCCCCTTCATTCTCTCCTGTCACCTTGTGAGAAGGTGCTTGCCTCTCCTTTGCCCTTTACCATGATTATAAGTTTCCTGAGGCCTCCTCAGTCATGTGGAACTGTGAAGCAATTAAACCTTTTTTAAATAAATGAGCCAGTCTCGAGTAGTTCTTTATAGCAGTTTAACAATGGACTAATACAGAGAATTGGTACTGGAGTTTGAGGCACTGCTATAAAGATACTTGAAAATGCGGAAGTGACTTTGGAACTGGATAATGGGCAGAGGTTGGAACAGTCTGGTGTGCTCAGAAGAAGACAGAAAGACATGGGAACAAGTTTGGAACTTCTTAGAGTCTTGCCGAGTGATTTTGACCAAAATGCTGATATTGATATGGACAATGAAGTTCAGGCTGAGATGGTCTCAGACGGAGATAAGGAACTTATTGGGAACTGGAGTAAAGGTCACTCTTGATATGCTTTACTCCAGAGACTGGCAGCATTTTGCCCCTGCCCTGGAGATCTGTGGAACTTTGAACTTGAGAGAGATGATTTAGGTTATCTGGAAGAATAAATTTCCTTTTTTTTTGAGACAGAGTCTCGCTCTGTCACCCAGGCTGGAGTGCAGTGGCATGATCTCGGCTCACTGCAAGCTCCGCCTCCCAGGTTCACACCATTCTCCTGCCTCAGCCTCCCAAGTAGCTGAGACTACAGGCACCCACCACCACACCCAGCTACTTTTTTGCATTTTTTTAGTAGAGACGGGGTTTCACCATGTTGGCCAGGATGGTCTCAATCTCCTGACCTCGTGATCTGCCTGCCTCAGCTTCCAAAAGTGCTGGGATTACTGGCATGAGCCAGCATGCTCAGCCTATAAATTTCTAAGAAGCAAAGCATTCAAAGTGGGATCTGGCTTTTTCTAAAAGCCTACAGTCATATGCATTCACAAAGAGATGATCTGAAATTGGAACTTAGGTTTAAAAGAGAAGTAGAGTGTAAAGGTTTGGAAAAGTTGCAGCCTGACCATGTGGTGGAAAAGGAAAACCTGTTTTTTGGGGAGAAATTCAAGTCAGCTGCAGAAATCTGCAAAAGTAAAGAGAAACCAAATGTTAATAGCCAAGACAATGGGGAAAACCTCTCCAGGGTGTTTCAAAGTTCTTCATAGCAGGCCCTCCCATCACAGACTCAGAGGCCAAGGAGGAAAAAATGGTTTCGTGGGCCAGGCCCAGGGCACCCCTGCTTTGTACAGCTTTAGGACACAGTGCCCTGTGTCCCAGCTGCTCCAGTGCCAGCCATGGCCAATGGAGGACAAGGTACAGCTTAGTCCATTGCTTCAGAGGGTGCAATCCCCAAGCCTTGATGGCTTCCACATGGTGTTAAGCCTGCAGGTGTGCAGAAGACAAGAGTTGAGCTTTGGGAACCTCCAACTAGATTTCAGAGGATGTATGGAAATGCCTGGATGTCCAGGGAGAAGTCAGCTGCAGGGGCAGAGCCCTCATGCAGAGCTCATACTAGGGCAATGCAGAGGAGAACTGTGGGGTGGAGCCCCCACACAGAGTCTCCACTGGGGCACCACCTCATGCAGCTGTGAGAAGAGGACTACTGTCCTCCAGATTCCCAGATGGAAGATTCACTGACAGCTTGCACTGTGTGCCTAGAAAAACTGCAGGCACTCAATGTCAGGACTTAATGCCACCCAATGAAAGCAGCTGCAGTGGCTGTACCCTGCCCAGAGCCACAAGGGCAGAGCTGCCTAAGGTCTTGGGAGCCCACCCCTTGCATCAGCATGCCCTGGACGTGAGGCATGGAGTCAAAAGAGATTATTTTGGAGCTCTAACGTTTAATGACTGCCCTATTGAGTTTCTGATTTGCATTGGGGCCTGTAGCCCCTTTGTTTTGGCCAATTTTTCCCATTTGAAATGGGACCATTTACCCAATACCTGTAACCCCATCATACGTTGGAAATTATTAACTTGCTTTTGATTTTACAGGCTCATAAGCAGAACAGACTTGCCTTGTCTCAGTTGAGATTTTGGACCTGGACTTTTGGGTTAATGCTAGAACGAGTTAAGACTTTGGGGTACTGTTGGAAAGGCATGATTGTGTTTTGAAATGTGAGAAGGATATGAGCTTTGGGCGGGGCTGGGGTGGAATGATGTGGTTTGGCTTTGCATCCCAACCCAACGCTCATCTTGAATTGTAATCCCCGCATGTCAAGGGAGGGACCTGGTGGGAGGTGATTGGATCATAGGGGCAGTTTCCCCCATTCTGTTCTCATGATAGTGACTGAGTTCTCACCAGATCTGATGGTTTAAAAGTGTGTGGCAGTTCCCCCTTCATGCTCTCTCTCCTGCTACCTTGTGAAGAAGGTGCTTACTTCTCTTTCACCTTCCACCATGATTGTAAGTTTCCTCAGTCTTCCCCAGCCATGCAGAACTGTGAATCAGTTAAACCTTTTTTTTAAATAAGTTACCCAGTCTCAGGTAGTTCTTTATAGCAGTGTGAAAATGGACTGATACACCCCTGTTCTTCACTTTCTACTTAGTCTTTTAGTAATGACAATATAGCCTTTTACCATCCCCTTCACCAGACACTCCCTATAGGGTAAGTTCATCTATGCACTCTAAGACGGAACTCTCTTTGAGAGTTAACAGTCGATTTATAGACCAAAGCATGCCTGCTATGGAACTCTCATCCACCAGAGGGTTACCTCAAGAGATAACAACTGAAAAACATGTCCGCTACTCTCTCCCAGCTAGGGAGTTTTTATCATAGTCCTGCCCACAAAAATGCCAGAAGTCACCAGCTTGACCTCCTGGTAGGTAAGGGACCAAGCTAACATGCAGACCCCTCACCTTGCTCACTTCCTCTCCTGCCTTTTAAAAGTGCCTGCTTTAGGTTCTCACTCATAAGTAGGAGTTGAAGAATGAAAACACATGGACACAGGGAGGGGAACAACACACACCATGGCCTGTTGGGAAGTTGGGGATGAGGGGAAGGAACTTAGAGGATGGGTCCGTAGGTGCAGCAAACCACCATGGCACACATATACCTATGTAGCAAACCTGCACGTTCTGTACATGTATCCCAGAACTTAAAGTAAAATGAAAAAATAAAAAGAAAAAGAAAATGAAAAAAAAAAAAAGGAAAAAGAAAATAAGTGCCTGCTTTTGCTCCAGAAACAAAATAGTATATTTAAAGTCAAGACTCCTGTGCTTCTTCCCCTAAGCTAGCTTGGGAAATAAATCACTTTGTTTATACCAGACCTCAATTTTGTTAATTGGGCTCTGCAAGCATTGAGTGACTAACCTGCATTTATTAGTTACATTCCCACTGCATTTGTACTTGTCTCCATTACAACAATTATAATTATGGATACATTTTAAGTTACTATGGAGCCCCAGCAGAATGCCTGTCACATCAAAATTATCAAAGAAGTATTTAGTAAAGAGAAGAAAAAAAAGAATAAACAGAAGATATCAACAGCTCTGGATTCTACCAGTGACCAGCATTCAATCAACTCTATATAAATTATTCTCTCTCTTCCTATATTTTCTCCTTTGTCCAGTAAGAAATTGGACTCATGGCCAGGTGCAGTGGCTCATGCCTGTAATCCCAGCACTTTGGGAGGCTCAGTGGGGTGGATCACTTGAGCCCAGGTGTTCTGAGACCAGCCTGGGCAAAATGGGGAAACCCCATTGTGGGGGTTCAGTCAGGCTGGTGGGAAAAATTTTAGTTATCATAGCCACAAACCCTCTTGGAAGGCCTGAGAGTTTGCATAACTTCAGTAATAGATCTAGCTGAAGGCAGCCTAGTCCCTTTACCTTTAGTTAAATAGGTTAAAGTAGATACAAAGGAATGTGGGAGAGTTTATCTAACTAGCTTGTTTACTCATGTGGTCCTAAGACTAATCTTAGGGTGCTTAATTGCTTTCTACTTGGGAGGTCCGCAATGTCAATTACCCTCTAGTGGTGTTGACTCAAGCCTTTGTCAATTAATCTTTACTGAATGAATGTGAGTCTTGCTGGCTGTCTAGGCTGGAGGTTCCAACTATTTACAGCACTCTTCTTGGTGTCTGTAAGTGGCCTGGATGCTCAGCCAGACTGGCAAAGCAGAATATCTGTGTCAGTGCACGTTATTCATCTGTCGTTGGGTCAGGGTCTGCAGGACAGACCTCTGCACCCCATCTCTACAAAAAACACCCCCCACAAAATTGTCTGGGCATGGTGCCACATGCCTGTAGTCCCAGCTACTTGGGAGACTGAAACGGGAGGATTCCCTGAGTCCAGGAGGTGGAGGCTGATATAAGCCAGGATCATATCATTGCACTTCAGCCTAGGCAATAGAATGAGACCCTGTCTAAAAAGAATTAAAAAAGAAAAAAAAAGGAAAGAGAGGAAAAAAAGAAAAACGATATGGAACTTGAACTTTCCTTGACTTTGGGCACGTCACATGGCTTCGATTTCTTCATCTATGAAATGTCAACCACAGAGTTATTGTGAAGATCAAATGAGCTGTGCATGTGAAATGAAACTACCTTTACAAGCATTAAATGCTATAAAAATTTTAAGCATGGCTCTTAGTAGTTTTAGCTCTAATTTTCTATTATTCTAAATAGTGGAATGTGGTAGAAGTATATCACTGTTTTTTCTTTTTTCTTTTTAACCAGTGGTGGGGATAAGGGAAAGGAAGTGGTTGAAAAATCGAAAGGGAACTTCTTACTTGGGTAAGTCTGGACTTAATTGTGCCAAACTTTCTAAAGCAGCTTCCAGGACAAATTTCCAGGAATATTTTAAAAATTGTTTAGACTGACTGGAACACAGATATGAAGCCACATTTTTTGTGCACGTGTGACTATGTGTGCCTCTGGAAGATTTCAACACAAACACGCTCTCATCTAAATTAACGCTTTCCTCTGAATTGACTCATTTGACCAGCATAACCAGTTTGCATGCCAGTGCAAGCAGAGAAAGTTGTAATAAAAAGAAGAAAAGAATGAAAGGCATTTAGAAATTGAGTGGTTAAATGTACACTTAGTTAATCATTGTATTTGTTTTTCAAGGGCTTCCTAGCCTTTTGGAGAAAGAAAAATATGGCAGAAAGCTGACTGAAGTTTGAAATTAATATGTGCAAAATGTCTGTAGAGGATCTAGTCTATCCTCCTTTCCTTCATCTTAAGACTTAATTTTATCCAAAAATTAAGTAGCCTGATTAGTCATCCTTGCTTTCTTCTCTTCCTGGCTCCTTGGGTTTTTTCCCACATGTATTTGTTGAACATCTATTACAAAGCAGGCACTGCCCAAGGCATTGTTTTTAATGTACAAATAGGGAGTTTGAAATTCATCCTTTTGATCAGAAGTTCTCAAACTATACAGTGTATATGATTCACAAGGAAAATTTGTCAAAAGTGCAGATTTCTAGTCTTAATCCCAGATATCAGATTTGAGGCTCTTCGTGGGGCCTGGCAATCTGCCATTTTAACAAGTGTCTGGGAGAGCTGTGGCTCATGCCTATTATGCCAGCACTTTGGAAGGACGATGCAAGAGGATTGATTGGAATTTGTGACCAGCCTAGGCAACACTGCATGACTCTGTCTCCACAAAAATTTAAAAAATTAGCCAGGTGTGGTGTTGCATGACTGTAGTCCCAGCTACTTGGAAGGCTGAGGTGGGAGGATGGAGTGAGCTGTGATCGTGCCACTGCACTCTAGCCTGCGTGACAGAGGTGAGACCTTGCCTCAAGAGACAACAACAGGGCCGAACACGGTGGCTCACACCTGCAATCCCAGCACTTTGGGAGGCTGAGGCAGGCGGATCACCTGATGTTGGGAGTTTGAGACCAGCCTGACCAACATGGAGAAACCCCATCTTTACTAAAAAATACAAAATTAGCCAGACATGGTGGTGCGTGCCTGTAGTCCCAGGTGAGACAGGAGAATCGCTTGAACCCAGGAGGTGGAGGTTGCAGTGAGCGAAGATGGCACCACTGCACTCCAGCCTGGGCAACAAGAGAGAAACTCCGTCTCAAAAAAAAAAAAAAAAAAAAAAAAAGACAACAACAATGGGCGGGTTCAGTGGCTCACGCGTGTAATCCCAGCACTTTGGGAAGCCAAGGAGAATGGATTATCTGAGGTCAGGAGTTCGAGACCAGCCTGGCCAACATGGTGTAACCCTGTCTCTACTAAAAATACAAAAATTAGTCAGGCATGGTGGCAGACACCTATAATCCCAGCTACTCAGTAGGGTAAGGCAGGAGAATGGCTTGAACCCAGGAGGCATAGTTTGCAGTGAGCCGAGATCGCACCACTGCACTCCAGCCTGGGTAACAGATGGAGATTCCATCTTAAAAAAAAAAAAAAAGACAACAACAAACAAGTGATAAGCAATTCAAGGGACTCTATTCACCTGTTTGAAATTAATAAAACACTTAGTGATTAGATTAGGTTGATGGGCAGCTGAACTCTTCAAGATTTTATCTATATCTCTTTAAGAACTCCAGAATCGGGGCTCTCTGTTCGAATCCAGACTCTGCCAATTAGGAGCTATTCAGTTGATTGTATTAATCAAGTTAACCTCTTTGTACTCTGTGTCCTCCTCTGTGACAGTACATGGGAATCAAAATATCTACCTCAGAGAGTCACTGTGCAGATTTAGCAGGTAAAGCATGGGTGTTATCTGGCTATAGCAGTAAGTACAAAAAAGTAGCTACAATAATAATAACATAACATATAAATTAATATAATAACATTGTTATCATTATTGGCAGTAGTTTTACTGTGGCTCTATTTTTTAGAGAGAAGAGAGAAGACACAAAGTTTTGCCCACAATAAGTGGTCAGGTCTTGGAATATGACTAGATGATTGCTTCAAAAGAGAGAAGTGTTCTGACTGCTTGTATTATGTCTTCTGAGGCGGAAATTGCTGTTAGTAACAACCATTTTAGTTTACATTTTCTAAATATTATTAAATCCCTGAGTAGTAGGTAATATTATTGCTATTCTGACATTTTCTTCTCATGGCTTAATTTAAAAGAATCAAAATTATACCCAGCTCGGAGAAGTAAATAACAAATGTTCTCAAGAAGCATCTAAGGCCAGGTGCAGTGGCTCACGCCTGTAATCCCAGCACTTTGGGAGGCCGAGGCAGGTGGATCACGAGGTCCGGAGTTCAAGACCAGCCTGAACAATACAGTGAAACCACGTCTCTACTAAAAATACAAAAATTATCTGGGCATGGTGATGGGAGCCTATAATCCCAGCTACTAGGGAGGCTGAGGCAGGGAACTCCTTGAACCCTGGACGTGGAGGTTGCAGTGAGCTGAGATCGTGCCACTGCACTCCAGCCTGGACGACAGAGTGAGACTCTGTCTCAAAAAAAAAAAAAAAAAAAAAAGCATCTAAAACAGGGGTCCCCAACCCCCATGACGCAGATATTCTGGTCCATGGTCTTTAGGAACTGGGTTGCATAGTAGGAGGTGACCAGCAGGCAAGCAAGTGAGCATTACCACCTGAGCACCACCTCCTGTTGGATTAGTGGTGGCATTAGATTCTCATAGGATTGTGAACCCCATTGCAAATCGTGCATGTGAAGGAGCTACATTGTAAGCTCCTGATGAGAATCTAACTAATGCCTGATGATCTGAGGTGGAATAGTTTCATCCGGAAACCATTCGTCTCTCTTGTCCATGGAAAAATTGTTTTCCATTAAACTGGTCCCTGGTGCCAAAAAGGCTGGGGACTGCTGATCTAAAAGGTGTCCTCATCATAATCACAGATAAGGAATACAGAATACTCAGTATCGGAGGGAAGATAAAAAGTTCAGTTTGGGTCAATTTCTTCACTATTTACATACACTTAGGGCTTTAGACCCTTCCATGCTAAAATTTAAATGCATGCATTAGCTCATTTAATCTATAATAGCCCTATAAGTAAATTGCTATTATAATTCCTATTTATTTATTTATACATTTTTTTGAGATGGAGTCTCGCTCTGTTGCCCAGGCTGGAGTGCAGTGGCATAATCTTGGCTCACTGCAACCTTCACTTCCCAGGTTCAAGCGACTCTCCTGCCTCAGCACTCCCTGGGACTACAGGTGTGCACCACCACACCACGCTAATTTTTAAAATATTTTTTAGTAGAGATGGGGTTTCACCATGTTGGCCAGGTTGGCCTTGAACTCCTAAACTCAGGTGATCAGCCCACCTTGACCTCCCAGAGTGCTGGGATTACAGGCGTGAGCCACTGCGCCTGGCCTATAATCTCATTTTAAAAGATGCCATTATAAAACATCTTTAAAAATGAAATTTATTCTCTGAAGTGTCAACATAATAAGAAAGAAAAAAAGACACTTAGGTTAACTAAAGTAATAAAGGAACTCAAACTTGAACCAAGAGCTATGTGATCTTAAATCTCACTTTAGTCTGCATATCAAACCGCCTCCTAGACACTTTGAGGCTCATGGGTCTGAAGTGGGTGTAGTGGCATCCTGGGAAGATTTAATAGGACAACAAAGGTAAGTCACACAATGAGCTCTAAATTCTAGTCTGTCCAAAGCATGCTCCTTTCTAAAATTATATTCTAAAATGTTAAGAAAAAATACAAAAAAGGGCATTTTCAGAAAATGTTTTATAGTCCTTCCTCTGAATGACTAACCTTACCTTTTTTCTACATTGCATATTCTTTATCCCAAACATATGCAGAACATGTTGATGTGTTCTCTGATTACAAAGTGTTTTCAAAGGATAATGTAATGACTCGGTAGACTTGTGAAATGCAGGCAGAAAAAAATCATTTAAAACCAAAATTGACTGTGCTGCTTCCACCTGCTAAGGGAAGTGGTCTAATTCGCATCAGAGGGGTAAGAGGCAGTGTTCCCTTCCCCTTTTGTAAAAGAAAAATGGGGACAGCAAGCAAAAAATCACTCAATTGTTAGGAAAAAATATCTAAGCCACCCTCTCACCTTCCTTCTCTTTCCCAAGAACTGGTTGCACTACTGAAACCAGAGGAGTGCAGGAATTCCACTATTTTGTAAAATAAGTTTGAGCCAAATTTGCTTGAATTTCTAACACAGGCTACTTTGGTTGATACACGGATTAAGCCTAAAAATTAAACCTTTTGAGATAAATTGGGTAGTACAGCCACAGAATCGCGGCCGAGTCAAGGAGGGAAATCCTTTTGGTATTTTGTTTAAAAATCATTTTTAATTTTCCCTACAACGAAGCGAAACTCCTCACATGTGTTTAATTGTTCGCTCTGAAAGACTACACAGGCCCGTTACGAAAATAGTTTTTGGCATGAGTAGTGATCTAGTTATAAATCAGTGGAAAATAAATTGTGTCCATAAAAAAGTTACAGAATTTACCCCTGTGCCATTAAATATTAGTTAACAACCTTGATTTTTAAATTGATGTGCCATATTCTACCATATCGATACTGTATTTGATATGGTTCAGTTGCAGACTGCTCTTCCAGAATAAATAGGCAGAAAGGAATTTATCACTGGCTGCAAACCATTAGATGGCTTACAAACTGTTTGGAATTGTAGGGGCAGGCGCTGTGTGAGCGTTTAGGAACAACTTCCATTCTCCAGAAATGGCATGGGTAGTCCTGCGATCCAAAGGCAGCAGTGTCAGGTGGAAGCGCTAGAAGCCCGAGGCTGCCATTGGCAGAACAAAGCAGTCTCGGCCTGGCTTGGCAGCATCCAAAAGGACCGCAGCCGCCCTGCCGCTGCACACGGTGCATCTGATTGGCGGAACCCAAACCCTTCCGCAGCCCTCCCTGCGAAGATATCTGGGAAACGTAGTTTTTACCTTCTAACCTCTAAGGCACGGAAAGCTTATTCGATGTTGATTGTAATGGAAATAGAACTATGTATCAGGATTTGTTTAACCATCCCTTGAGTTTTAAATTTTTTGGTTGTTACGTAATTTTCTCTGTAATAAATAAATAAAATAAATTCCCTAAACAATATGAATACTTTTCAAATTTTTGATAATGATTGCAAAATTGCTCTCTTGAAAAGTTATGCCAGTTTATACTCCTTCCAGCAATCCTTGTTCCATATTGTCAGTCATGATTAATACATTTGTCAATGCTTTTGAAAAGGAAAGTGACATATTATTTAAAAACTATGAATTTCTTTGGCTAGTTTGAAGATTTTAATTCTCACCACAAGTGAATTACGATTAGATTTTTTTTTTTTTTTTTTTTTGAGATGGAGTCTCACTCTATCACCCAGGCTGGAGTGCAGTGGCCAATCTCTGCTCACCAGCAACCTCCGCCTCCCGGGTTCAAGAGATTCTCGTGCCTCAGCCTCCAGAGTAGCTGGGATTTGAGGCATACGCCACCACACTAGGCTAATTTTTGTATTTTTAGTAGAGATGGGGTTTTTGTCCTATTGGCCAGGCTGGTCTCGAACTCCCGACCTCAGGTGATTCTCTGGCCTCGGCCTCCCAAATTGCTGGGATTATAGGGGTTAGCCCTCACGCACGGCCGCAATTAAGTCTTTAGACGATCTGTTTCCCCAGTATTTCCCAGCAATGTATTTATGAATCATCTCGCATCTCGAATGGTGAGAAACTTAACATGATCGTTCAACCATGTAAAATTATTACCAGTGAAATAAATAACTTAATGTCTAGTGACCTCTTACTGTAGCTCTGTATTGGTAGATAGACACTTCTTTTTTGATCTTTCAAGTATATAGTAAAAAAAATGTTCCTTTTACAGTTTTCAATTTTTTTTTTTTTTTTTTTTTTTTTTGAGATGGAGTCTCGATCTGTCTCCCAGGCTGGAGCGCAGTGGCCTGATCTCGGCTCACTGCAACATCCGCCTCCCCGGCTGAAGCGATTCTCCTGCCTCGGCTTCCCAAGGAGCTGGGATTACAGGCATGCATCACCACGCCTGGCTAATTTTTGTATTTTCTTTAAATTAGAGACAGGGTTTCACCATGTTGGCCAGGCTATTCTCGAACTCCTGACCTCAAGTGATCTGCCCCCCTCAGACTCCCAGAGTGCTGGGATTACAGGTGTGAGCCACCGCGCCTGGCTAATTTTTCATGTTTTTAGTAGAGACGGGGTTTCTCCATGTTGGCCAAGCTGGTCTCAAACTACTGACCTCAAGTGATCCACCCGCCTTGGCCTCCCAAAGTGCCGGGATTACAGGCGTAAGCCATCGCACCCTGCCTTGTTTTCAAAATTAAACTTAGTTGAAGCCTGTAAGACTTAAAATGAAAGCAAGATTATGTGACTTGATTATGATGCAGCCAAATGAATTTAGATGCAAATGCTAGACTTGAAATGTAAGTGTACGAATATACAGCAGTATAATTTTATGAGGTCTGGGGGTTACTTGTGCATGAGCCCAGGATTTAGATATCTGGCTACTCACAGTAAGATCCATGGAAGGAAATAAATTCTATAAGGAAGCACTGTATAGCTCAAAGAAACTAGAGAGGCCCAAATGTCCAAAGCTGCCATTTCGCTTGCTGGAATTTGCTGGTGGAATAACTACCCTTCCCTGAATTAATGAGGCTAAATGAATTCCTGGGGAACCCTCAGGCTGTCAGTGTAACACCTCCCACATCTTTTTTCTCCAGCAGGTGGCATGTACAGCACCATCCTGAAATGGTGATAACTTTATTATTATTATTGTCACTATTCATGGGGCTAACCATCTTCCCTTTTCTTCCCAAATAAGTACATGGAGTTTTAGCATAGGTATTAAAGAAGGCTCGTCAGCATGATGGCTTAAGTCTGTAATCCCAGCTACTGGGGAGGCTGAGGTGGGAACCGAGGAGTTCAAGGCTACAGTGAGCTATGATCATGCCACTGCACTATAGCCTGAGTGACAGAAGGAGACCCCGTCTGTAAAAACAATTTAAAGATAGAAAGAGAAAGACAGAGAGAGAGAGAGAGAATTCTTGTTTCAATGACCTAGAGGAAAAAAGATGTTATAAGTTCGCTTTTGAAACTGGAACATTAATTTTTCACCATATTAAGACAAGACCCTGTATATACACATTAAACTTAAATAGCTATCTTTTAGGCTGTTGAATGCAAGAAGGTAAATTTAAGTACCATCTAGTGGTAGGCATCACCCTCCACCTAGTGGCATCGCTCTCCATCTAGTGGCAAGATAGGCGAATTGAAAGCAAGTGCCAAAGAAGAAATAGTCTGATACTGAAATGTTGAACAAAAGTTTAAAAAGACAACAGTATTGACCACGCCTCCTCCAAGTCCCAGCGAGCCCGTGTACAACCTGTCCCGACTCCAGCCGCCTCTTCAGCTCGCCATGGATCCCAACTGCTTCTGTGCCGCCGGTGACTCCTGCACCTGCGCCGGCTCCTGCAAGTGCAAAGAGTGCAAATGCACCTCCTGCAAGAAAAGCTGCTGCTCCTGCTGTCCTGTGGGCTGTGCCAAGTGTGCCCAGGGCTGCATCTGCAAAGGGGCGTCGGACAAGTGCAACTGCTGTGCCTGATGCTGGGACAGCCCTGCTCCCAGATGTAAATAACGCGACCTCTACAAACTTGGATTTTTTATGTACAACCCTGACTCTGACGTTTGCTACATTCCTTTTTCTATGAAATAATGTGAATGATAATAAAACAGCTTTGACTTGGAAAAAAAAAAGAGAATAGTATTAAAGTACCAGATAAACTTTACCACTGTTTTATTAAACTTTAATATAAATAAACTATGTAAAATAATTCATGATTGTAGCAGGTTATCTAATTTGGAAATAAAAAGAATACTCTTGCTGGATGGTAAACAGACTACTCCTAGCATGAGGTCTTTTCTTGGAATTATTTTATCTTAGTCCTTACCTGGAAGGACTTAGGAAGTGACAAACAGTGCTAAAAACCTGAGAGAAAAGTTAAGACATAGTGACAGAATTTTGCAGGATGAAAGAGTGATATTAGTACAGTCTTTCTTATGTTAAACCTTTTATGATCTTAAAAATCTTATCTTTAAATCTTAAGAAGCTGTTGGATTATACTTTAATCATTGCAGGGAAAAGATTTAGAAATTATGTTGTCAACCAGTTTAGATCAAATCGACATCAGAATTGGGTCTTTAGGAGGAGATTTTTGGTACAATAACTTTGTAATCTGAGGATACTAATCAGGGTATAATAGTACACTTAATTAGTATGATTAGCTGATAGTCTCAAGTTAGGACGACAGTCATTGAGCCTATATCAGGTAGTTAACAGTGAGCATCTATCTGTTCTAATATGTTCAGCATTCTGTTAGGATTAGTTGGTGTCCATGCTGTCCTTGTTATTAAATCATCTGAATATTATCCAAGACCATAAGGGACTGTATATTCACAGGAAAAAAATAACAAAATCACAAAATGTGAAGAATGTATGTACTATGAAAAGAAGGTAGGCAAACAGATATCTTTAAAAGAGGAAGCTAAAAAAATAAAAATAAAAGAGGAAGCCAAATGAATGGATCAGATAGAAAAAAATGTTCAAAAGTGTAATAATTTTTTAAAAAGGACTATAAATATTTTTAGAGACCCAAAGGAGGAAATTAGAAACATGAATCAGAAAAATCAGTTATGAAGGACCAACTGGAGATATTCAGTATGAAAAACCTAATAACTGAAATAACTCAGTAAGTATGGTATTAGATAAACCTTATAGATGTTTTTTAGATACTGCTTTTCAGAGTGAACACACTTGAAATACAAATTAGTGAGCTGAAAGATCAGGTCAATCAACTCTTCTAGAAGGACTCAGGAAGGACAAAGCAGTGCTAAAAAACTGAGAGAAAAGGTAAGATACAGTGACAGAATTTTGCAGGACGAAAGAGTGATATTAGTACAGTCTTTCTTCAGTATCTTCAAGGATTGGTTCAAGGACCCACTGCCTTCATAGTAAAATCCAGGAATGCTCAATTCCCTTATATAAAATGGCCTGTTTGCTCATAATCTACATACATCCTCCTGTATACATTCAATTATCTCTATATTACATACGATACCTAATACAATAGGAATGCTATGTAAACAGTTGTTATGCTGTTTTGGTTTTTATTTGTATTTTTTTAATTGTTAATTTGGTTTTTTCTTGAATATTTTCGGTCCCAGGTTGTTTGAATCTGTAAATGCAGAACCTGAAGATACATAGGGCTGAGTGTATTTGAAAGAAAGAGGACAGAGAAATTGTTGAAATAAGAGAAATTTGAAGCTAGGATGCTATATCCAATTAATTCAATGTAAGGCTGAAATAAGTTATTGTAAGGTACACAAGGCCTCAGAAGGCTGACAAAAATTCTGTTTGAAAACACTTTGGGAGGATGTGCTCAAGTAAGACAAGGAATCAATCCAGAAGTTAACCAAGAGATGTGAAAAGTGTGGAACAAGTGAAGCTTTGTAACGTGTTTAGATAAAAAACTGCCAGAGGCATCTTTAATATAAAAAGCTTCAGGAAGAGAGACACACTGTATTGCTTTCTTTATCCAAGAGATTTTGGAGCGTATACATAGGTGTCATGCATGTCGTATGTATATGCGCGTATTTGTTGGAGGAACAAAGCCCAACCCCCACCCCCGACAAAATCCCATGAGTTTATTTACAAATTGTACATGAGAATATGCGCTATTTCCTATCTTCAGACGTGATATTTAAAATATATAACAATTAGTACAACATAGGGCACTGACCAATCAGAACAGACACCAGCCAAACTGCTAGAGCAGCTTCCTGGATGCTGTGCCCTTCATGTCCGGATTATGAGTACACCTCTGGTGGGCTGGGGCAGAGGCATGGGGCAGGGGCTCAAAGTGGCTTCTATTTACCATGTATATAGGATTGTTTCAATATTTTAACAACTTGTATGGTGATGTATACTGACTGAATAGCAACTCTGCTATAAGACATAAGACATGTTTGATGACTTCATGCAATTTTCTGAAACATGCTCTTTTTTTTTTTTTAAATAAACCTTGGGCAGATGTTATGTTAAGACAGTCTCTGTAGTAAAATAATTTGCCATATTGGAGAGGCTTAACATCTTTACAATGAAAGTCAGAAAATATAAGTAAAATATATTAAGTTGTACTAAAGCAGAGAGAATAATCAAATATAATCTTACTCAAGATATTTTCATGACAACTCAGCTTGCAAGATGTTTTCCTAGGCTTACTGGGTCATAAATATTCGGTATCATTTTTTTCCCTATATTTTAAAGAAAAGGAATTTGGAACACATAAACTATAAATCTAAGTTTTAAAAAATCTAAACAATAGTTTCCTCTCATTGCAGACCTCAATCAAATTACAGGCTGGAGCCACGCCCAATATGCCTCTTCAGAGACACAACTACCCACAGGTAGGTGGGCACTTGGTGAGTGAGGATAAAAAGTTTGTTGTTATAAGTCATTGAGTTGTGCAGTTGTTTGTTACACAGCAAATGACATTCCTTTTTTACTTATTCATCATTCATTCAACGTATTCTAAACATATAACTATGAACTATAAAAACCCAAAAGTGGCTTTTCTTTTAAAAGATTGACTAGACAAATTTATGTTAAAACTAATCAGGAAAGGAATGGAGATGCAAATAAACAACAGCACCTATGAAGTTTGCATTCTATTATTGAAACAGAAAATACACAAATAAACTGGGAATCCCAAATGGTTCACAAGCAAATGAAGAGTGACTTACCCTTACTCTGTAATCAGAGAACTGCAAATTAAAACAATTGGAAAGTCTGAGAATATCATGCAGTGGTGAGGATGTTGGGAAATAAGAAACCTCCCATTCAACTTAAGGGAAAGCAAGCTGTTGCAACCATTCCAGGGAGCAACCTGAAAGTACTTGGTAAATTGACTATCTTTATACTTTCTCGATGATGTAGCAATTACACTTCTAGGTCTCTTGCACATGTCCCTAGGAATATTTTTCACAGCAATGTTTGTGGTAGTAAGAATGGAGAAAGTCTAGATGTCCATTGACAGAGGAATGGGAAATAAAATAAGGGATAGACACATAATAAAGTTATATTCAGCACTCAGAAATAATGTTCTAGATTAATATTTATCTGGATGGCTCTTAAAATATCATGACAAATTGGGGAATAAACAATATGAGATTTATAAAAGAATAACTTTCAAGGATATTACATGCATACGCCCAGAAACACCAAATTCATCTTTAAAGATACACATATATCTAAATGAATATAGCAATGATATACTGGTAGGGTATAAATTAAATATGTAAGGGTGGGGTGAGGTGAGAATGGTGGATGCATGGGAAAAAGGTAGTAAAAAGTAGAAAGGTAAAATTTAAAAAGGGGTATTGCACAGATGCTGAAAATGTGCAATGAAATGAAGGGTGTGATTAATTCAATTTTGTGACTTGATAGTCTAAAAATAACTATATGTAGTAGAATCTGAAATATGAGGAATAGGGAACTTTAAGGGAGCATATGGAAGTCAACGCCGTCTAAGCCTGTGCACACTGAATTCTCACACTTTCGATGATCTCCTGCTATTATATCTTTTCTAAGCTTAGAGGAAGATAAATACCACAGTAGTTATATTTTAATTCTAGTTTTGTTTAGGTAAATTATAATAATGAGATAAGCTACAAAGTTCGAATTGACATATCTATTAGTATTAGTATACATAAATGTAGAAAATATATTTCAAAAGAAAAAAGAATGTACTATGATCATCAAAAACCTCACCTTTCCACATGATACATATTGTTGATATTTTGATATTTTTCCACCATGGAATTTATTTTGCAATTACCTTGTTAATCAGTATAATGTATAATGTGAGGATTAAATTGCATCTATGGATCTTGATGTGTTATCCTTAGAACTTATTTAGATTGAAGCTATCATTTTATCTTTTTTAAACTACTATATTAATGATCTTGAATGAAGATTATTATAGGAGTTCAGTGCCTTGCAAAATTGTCTTGTACTTACCCTGTGCTTCATACTCTTACTGTCTTGCCTCCTTTGAATAATCACAAAAGAAAAAGAAGGCAAAGGAGTATATAGCACAACGTATTAGAGGAAATGGCTGAAATAGTATTCTCTTAATGTTTAATGTGACTATTAAGAGGGTATTATGCTGGCATGTAAAACAGTTAATTGTATTCAGTGTGTTTTAACATCACTGATTAATTGATGGTGTAGTGCATGTTCATCTTGGAAAAAATATCACATTTGTATCTCAGGGGATCTAAAGAATGTCTTTTGCTGCTGAATAAAGTGCTTCAAAAAGTTCAAAGGGAGAAATGTGTACTTTTTTTTATGGTAAGGAAGGATAGATTTTACCACTTGGGAAAGTAACAGCTTATGAAATCACGCAGTGATGACTGTAATTCAGCTGTCGTCTGTTTCTTTCACCTTCTAACCAGTGAAAAAAGTTAGGTTACTTATTTCTTTGACTAAGTAAATTGAAAAGGAATAAATTCAGAAAGATTATCTAAGGAAACTGGTTATTAGAGCAAAATGGTTTGTATTCACTCTGTAAATGAATGCTCCTGCTGCTTTTCTCTTCATTTTAATCATAATATTTCTTTTTTCCGGTTGTTTCATGTGAATTTTATTTTATTGTTTGTTTTTGTTTTTGAGACGGATTCTTGCTCTGTTGCCCAGGCTGGAGTGCAGTGGTGCCACGTCGGCTCACTGCAATCTCCTCCTCCTGGGTTCAAGCAATTCGCCTGCTTCAGCCTCCCCAGTAGCTGGAACTACAGGCATGAGGCACCACGACTGGCTAATTTTTTTGTATTTTTAGTAGAGATGGGGTTTCACCATGTTGGTCAGGCTGGTCTCAAACTCCTGACCTCAAATGATCCGCCCGCCCTGGCCTCCCAAAGTGCTGGGATTACAGCTTGAGCCACTGTGCCTGGCCGTGAATTTTTAAATATATCACATTTCAAAATAATTTTGCAGTTCCAAAATAATTATTTTGTAATTCAAAGACAGTTGAATAAGCAAATCCCTTGGGATTTGATTGTGTCAGAATTATAAGGTCCTGCTTATTTTTATTTTTATTTTTGGAATTTGTCTGATGGTTGCTGATTATTGTCACCGGTTCCTCACGTTTGTTCCCAAAAGAAGTAGGATTTGTGAGACTTGGTTCCACCTTTGATTTTGATCCATCCCTTTGGATCAGGCTAAGTCACAGACTCCCTAGGTCATTGCCACAATTTTATAAGTAAGGCAACTAAAAATAATCTATAGTACTCACTTTCAAAAGATCAATCACTCAATTCACTGAGTGTTAATAACTGATTTAGCTCAGGGAGAAGGACATTTCTCTTATTATTCTCTATAAGAAGGTAAAATATGTAGGTTCTTACATTTTTGAATAGCAAAGTAATGTTGAAATTAGATGGACACCTTGACATAAATCTGAATAAAAATAACATATCTCAGGAATCTTTTAGTATTATATTATTGATATAAAAATTATTAAAATAGGCCGAGCGCTGTGGCTTACGCCTGTAATCCCAGCACTTTGGGAGGCTGAGGTGGGCGGATCACGAGGTCTGGAGATCGAGACCATCCTGGCTAATAAGGTGAAACCCTGTCTCTACTAAAAATACAAAAAAAAATTAGCCGGGCGTGATGGCGGGCGCCTGTAGTCCCAGCTACTCGGGAGGCTGAGGAAAGAGAATGGCGTGAACCTGGGAGGCGGAGCTTGCAGTGAGCCGAGATCGCGCCACCGCACTCCAGCCTGGGCAACACAGCGAGACTCCATCCCCAAAAAAAAAAAAAAAAATTATTAAAATAGCAATATTATTAATGTCTACACTTGGTCTTAGCCAAAAGGCCAAGAAGATATAGTTTCTTAAATTTCTGAGATCTTTCTAATTTATAAAATGCTTTAATATACAGCTTTATTTTTATTAATTTAATTTAATTTAATTTATTTATTTTTTAGATACAGAGTCTTGCTATGTTGCCCAGCCTAGACTTGAACTCCTGGGCCCAAGTGATCCTTTTGCCTCAGACTCCTAAATAGCTGGTACTAGGCGTGCGCATCACTGTACCTTACCTCCATACGCAGCTTTTCAGAGGCAGAAACTATTTCACTGACTTCTATCCCTTAAACCCAGAAATTGCCAGACATAGGTCAATAAGTGCCTAAAGTAAACTTCAGTCTTTTGTTGCTGTTTCCCACCTCCTATATTTGAGACATTCTCTGCAATATGTATCTTTAATAGAAGCTCCAAAGGCCATGTGCTCTATATCCCATCTTTCTTTTCAACTACAGCACAGTAACATGACTTAGGCTCACCTGATCAGCTGTACCCAGTTGAACTTTCACTGGGAGCTGGTGATGCAAAAGAGTAGCAATGGTGGAGAATCTATTCTGATAGTGGCAGCACAGCAGTATAGATAGCAACAACCTGTTCCAGGGCAGTAGTGGAAATGAAACTAGTGGTGGCATACGGTGGCTGGTGCCTGAGGTGATGGCTGTACATGTGGTGGCATCCAGTGTTCAGCCATGGTGGGAGCAGTCCCCTTATGACCCTGGATCTATGGTTTTACTTGTGGATCTGGCTGGTGCATAGTGCTCATTGTTGATCTTCCCTTTTTCAAAACTTGTTTCTTTATTCTTCTTGACAATTATCTTAGATATATAAAATCTTTTTAATAAATTCTGCTTAAATTAGAATTGGCTTCTGTTACTTGCATTAATATACTTGACTAATAAAATATGAAACTGAATTGCATAGCTCTATAACCCTATCAAGACAGGTTTTATGAATACTGTTTATATATCAGTAAGCAAAGACTAAGAGACAGTAATTTACTTGGCTAAGATTAACGTTTAGTAAGAACTAAGAGCCAGGAATCATACATAGTCACTCCGATTCTATGCCTGGGTCTCTTTCTTCCCTATCACAGTGTGGCAGAGATGGGTTAATTTTCTAAGTACACAGAAAGCTTACATTTCACAACTTCTCTTTTAATTCTCAGCATCATCACTTGGTGTAGAGTCCCCCAGAGAGCAACCTGATCCTTATCACAAACCTGAGACAAATTTTGGTTGCCTTAAGCCCTTACAATTTGGAGTTTATTCTTATAGCAGCTAACGATCTTTACTCCAATTAATGCAGAAATTAGTAACAAAATTGAGGTGCTGTCATAACAAAAACTTAAAATACGTGACATTGACAGCTGTTAGCTGGATAGTGAGGAGGGAGATACCAGAGATCTATGTTATATGGTGTTAAAATTTTTGGTAAATTTATTACCTTCTTACAAGGCAGAAAATGTACCTACTGGGCTTGTCATTTTAGAGGAAGAGTTTGCAAAATCAAATATTGGCAGAGTTTGTTGGGACTGTTGGCTTATTTGGAAAAGTGTAGTAAAAAAAGAGATGTTCCCAGAAGAAGACTGACCAATTGATGAACAGAAATGAAAGTAGAGAGAGAACAGAAATTCAGAGCTTTTCAAGTTGAATAGTCCTAACTTTGAAACCCTAAATAGTAAGAAATGGACTTACAAAAGGCTTTGAATGAAAGAAGTCCAGTACAACTTGATACTAATAGTTGGATAAAGGGACTCACAGCAAAGATCAGATTAGGGTATGCCTTACACAGTGTTTGCTCCAAATAGACTGAAAATACCTGCCATTAAGTAAAAAGAGGAACCACAGTGGCAAAGAAGCAACACAGATCAGACTAGACAATCATTTCTAGGAATAAACTATTGGTATAGTTACTGGCACGTGGATTTGATTGGAAACAAACAGATAGAAGAATATAAAATTTTGAATAAATGATTTTGCCAATGGAGTCACGAAATTGCAATAAAAAAACACGTGGGATATCAGAATTTAACACAACCTGCATGTCCTAAACCTTCAAGCAGGTGGCAGGCAGTAGGCAGTAGGCTTTCACATTCATATAGCTGCCAAAAAGGTCATGTGCCCCAGTTCCCACTGCAGATGCGGTCAAGGAGAATAATAGACAGGGGGATACCTTCCAGAGGGTGAGGACATTGCATTAAAGAACTCTGTCCAGAAGACATAAACAGTGCCTAATGAAGAATTTCTCCTGTCCCCAAGGCAATGTCTGCCCAATGGGATTTTAAAATTGCCCCAAACCAGTTGCTGTGTTTCTTTCTCCCCTTCTAAATGGAAGCGTTTATTGTGGTAATTGTAACCCTTCTCCACCGTTGTAATTAGATTTGTATTTATTGTCTTTTTAGTTCATAGGTCTCTGGAGCCTGGGGCATCACATCTAGATGGAAAGGACTGAATATCAACTGAAGAGCCTAAATTTTGGGCTGATGCAGTCAGTGATTAAGAGTTTTGGGTCAGTGATGGGGCGAATATGTTTCATGTGTGGGACGATAAATAAAAGGGATGATGCATGACCAGAAAGGAGGACTGTGGCAGAGACAGCCTAGATGCTCACCAATCTTATTTCTACTGTTTGGGCAGATGGAAACTGCTATAGTTCAAAGCCTCTCTTGGAGTTAGATTGCAATCATATGACTGAGAAATAGAATGTGAGTGAAACTCATTGGTGTCACTTCCAAACTTGGCTCTTTAAATGTTCTTCACAATCATTCATGTACTCACTCTACTGTCTTATGACTATTGTACATATTCATGCACACAGTGATGTTTCCATACATATAATGTGTAATAATCAGATCAGGGAGAGTCGCATATCTATCAGCTCAAATGTTTATCATTTCTCTGTGTTGGGAATGTTCAATATCTTCCTTCTAGCTATTTGAAACTATATATTATTGTTAACTCCTGTCATCCTACAGTAGTATAGATTATTATAAGTTATTCCTCCTATCTAGCTGTAATTTTATATCCTTTAACAAATCTCTCCCTGTCTCTCAGTAAAGTATCCTGAAATAGTGGAACTTCTCTGGTTAACACTTGGAAAAGAATTGCTGAAAAGAGCTGTCTCACCAACTTTGGACTGTGATTTTGTTTTGTGAAGTCATTGTGATTTTGGGATGGTTGTTTATAGCAGCTAGCAAGTCTTAGCATGGCAAATATAGTAACTGTCATACTCAAAAATATGATGCAGAATAAATTATGTTAGGTAGATTAAATAAATCTATATTATTAATAAATAATATTTGTAAGTCTGAATTTTATCTGTTGGAATGTCAGAAAAGAATGGGGATTATATAAAAAAGAATTGTTAGAAACCAGAGTGTATCCTATATAGGATCATTAGTGAAGAAATAGATGGAAAAGTGGAAATGGATAACTATGTCTTCCACACAGAATAAAACCCAGAAACAAAGAAAAGTTAAGGAGTATTAGATAGTGATTCCTAAGCCTGGGAATGGGAGTCAGTGATGCTCACCTAGGAGAGAATATTAGGAAGGAGTGAGTGACATGAAAAAATGTCACGGAGGGAAAAGGTAAAGTTTTAGTAAGTCCTATGGATGACAATTATGTATCACCTGCAGCTTGTCCTACTAGAGGAATAGTCTCTGTGCCAAGAGGAAAAAAAAGGCTCAGAATTTCTGATCTAAGACATAGGTAGTTAAGAACTCAAAAGGAAAAATTTAGTCAGTGTATAAGATGATGGAAATCTTGTTTTAAGAGAACTGAATTATTGGAGAATGTGTAAAGAAGAAAGAGGTGTTAAACTTTTGAAGGGGAGTCAGATTTGCTCACATTTTTAACCTTTAATAGTTTCCCACTTTTTTTTTGAAACGGAGTTTCACTCGTGTTGCCCAGGCTGGAGTGCAATGGTGCGATCTCGGCTCACAGCAACCTCTGCCTCCCGGGTTCAAGTGATTCTCCTGCCCCAGCCTCCCAAGGAGTTGGGATTACAGGCATGAGCCACCACACCCGGCTAATTTTGTATTTTTAGTAGAGACCGGGTTTCACCATGTGGTCAGGCTGGTCTCGAACTCCTGACTTTAGGTGATCCGCCCGCCTTGGCTTCCCAAAGTGCTGGGATTACAGTTGTGAGCCACTGCGCCCAGCCCCCACTTTTATATTTTATATTTTTCAGCATTTGTTAAGTTTCCCTTTGGTAAGATTTACCCTATTCATAAGGAGGTAAATTCATTCCTTTATCTATTGTTTATCTATTATTTCTAGTGTGCAGAGCATTCAAAGTACACGGTATCACTGTAAAAGTTAAAAAAATAAAGATCCTAGTCTTTAAAGGATTTGTAACTCATTTCAACAAAAATTATTAAGTTCCTGCACTATACTCAAGATATGAAGATGAGTAAGTTAGAACTCCTACCCTCAAGGAGTGAACAGTTGGTTCCTAAGAAGGACCTAGACATGCAAAGGTTCACAATTCAATGTAACAGCATAGTAGTTAACCACATAGTGGTTAAGAACATGAACACAGCTGGTTTGATGGTAGTGGGTTATCAGAACCTATTAACATTACTGTCAGCCAGGCGAGGTGGCTCACGCTTGTAATCCCAGCACTTTGGGAGGATGAGGTGGGCAGATCACGAGGTCAGGAGATCGAGACCATCCTGGCTAACACTGTGAAACCCCGTCTCTACTAAAAAGTACAAAAAATTAGCCGGTCGTGGTGGCAGGCGCCTGTAGTCCCAGCTACTCGGGAGGCTGAGGCAGGAGAATGGCGTGAACCCGGGAGGCGGAGCTCGCAGTGAGCCGAGATCGCGCCACTGCCCTCCAGCCTGGGCGACAGAGTGAGACTCCGTATCAAAAAAAAAAAAAAAAAAAAAATTAGTGTCATTAAAGTTGTTATACAACCCCCTACAGCTAAATTTGACGGTGTCTGTGCTTCCCGGGCTCAAGCGATCCTCCCCGCGTTAGCCTCCTGAGTAACTGGGACTACAGGCATGCACCACCATGGCGGACACATTTTTTTAAATATTTTTTTGTAGAGAGATGATTTCACCACGTTGCCCAGGCTAGTCTTGAATTCTTGGGCTCAAGCAATCTACCTGCTTTAGCCTCCCAAAGTGCTAGGATTACATGAACTACCACACCCGGCCACACTTTATTCTTTTTTTTTCTTTTTCTGAGACTCCATTGCTGGAGTGCCATGGCGTGATCTCAGCTCACTGCAAACTCCACCTCCCAGGTTCAAGTGATTCTCCTGCCTCAGCTTCCCAAGTAGCTGGGAAGCTACTTGGCCCCGTGCCACCATACCCGCCTAATTTTTTGTATCTTTAGTAGAAACAGGGTTTCACCATGTTGGCCAGGCTGGTCTGGAACTCCTGGCCTCGTGATCTGCCTGCCTCAGCCTCCCAAAGTGCTGAGATTACAGGTGTGAGCCACAGCGCCTGGCCATACTTTATTCTTTATGAGACAATGTCTCACTCTGTTGTCCAGGCTGGAATGCAGTGGCAGAATCACAGGTCACTGCAGCCTTGACCTCCTGGGCTAAAGTAATCCTCTACCCCAGCCTTCCAAGTAGCTGGGACCACAGGTGTGCACCACCACGCCTGGCTAATTTTTAAATTTTTTGTAGGTATCACTATGTTGCCCAGGCTGGTCTTGAACTCCTGGGCTCAAGCAATCCTCCCATCTTGGCTTCCCAAAGTATTGGGATTACAGGAGTGAGCCACTGTGCCTGGCCTGGATGGGTAACCTTTGAAAAGTTATGTAAAATCTGTGTGCCTCAATGAGGATAGTAACAGAAACTTCCTCTGAATTACTTGAAGTTTAAATGAGTTAATCTACGTAAACAACCTAGAAGGGGCCGGGCACAGTGGCTCACGACTGTAATCCCAGCACTTTAGGAGGCCAAGGTGGGTGGATCTCCTGAGGTCAGGAGTTCCAGACCAGTCAGGCCAACATGGCGAAACCCCATCTCTACTAAAAATACAAAAACTAGCTGGGGGTGGTGGCACATGCCTGTAATCCCCGCTCCTCGAGAGGCTAAGGCAGGAGAATAGTTTGAACACAGGAGGCAGAGGTTGCAGTGAGTCGAGACTGTGCCACTGCACTCTAGCCTGGGCAGCAGAGCGAGCTCCATCTCAAAAAAAAAAAAAAAAAAAAAGAACCTAGAACAATGGCTGGCATAGAGGCATAGAATAAGCATTATATGTATTAGCTATGATTACAATAGAGGAATCTATAAGGTATTCTGCAGACAAAGAGAAGGAAGTGGCTAATTTAGTCTACAAAGTAGAGAAGAACCTCAGAGAGCTGCAATTTGCAGAGCAAGGAGGAGAGATGAATATTTGTTTTGTTTTGTTTTTTGAGACCAAGTTTCAGTCTTGTTGCCCAGGCTGGAATGGAATGGCATGATCCCGGCTCACTGCAACCTCTGCCTCCAGGATTCAAGTGATGCTCCTGCCTCAGCCTCCCAAGTAGCTGGAATTACAGGCACCCACCACCATGCCTGGCTAATTTTTGTGTTTTTAGTAGAGACGGGGTTTTACCATGTTGGCCAGGCTGGTCTCGAACTCCTGACCTCAGGTGATCCACCCGCCTCGGCCTCCCTAAGTGCTGGGATTACAGGCATGAACCACCGTGCCCGGCCGAGAGATGAATATTAAAACATATTTGAGGGACTTTAGAAATTGTCAGTCTTTAAAGTCTGTAAGAAGGATGGTCTGGATGACTCCTTTAGCATGAACTCATTATTTAGTAGATGACTCCATCCCAATTAGTATTTATGCCTGTGGAAATCTCATATGAAGAGCTAGATCTGATCAGCAGCTCTATTATATCTAGCTTAATGCTCACAATTTGGTCCACAAAGCTTTTCTCTCTCTCTCTCTCTGTCTTTCCCTCCTTCCATTTTGTTAGATCACATATTATAATAGTTATACACTTTAAACCCTTATTTGGAACAATAAAGATGACTGACTTACATTTCAGACATTGTCGCTCCATGTCGCTAGTTTTAAAACCTGCCCAACTTAGTAATAAAAAGTAATGGCTCCTCAGATAAGAGTTTCATGATAGTTTCTTAGAAACGAGTCAATGACACTACTGTAATAGCAGGGGAAAAGATTTCTAAGTCACATCATATTTTCAAACTGACAATTTTAGCTACAAAAGTACAAAAGTACAACTTCCAAGAGGTCTTTCCCAGGTAAACTTGGAAGGGATTTACCAGTCCACAGAAAAGTGACTGCCTCTCCCTTGGATAAATGAGATTCTTTGCTTCCTGAAGATGAGAAACTGCTATTTCAATTTCAATGCCAAAGATCAAATTTTCTGACTACTGTGAATGAGACTGCTCAGCATTTACAATACTAAAAACAAAGAAAAGAAAGCCGAAGAGGAACAATTTTTTTTTAGCATTTGCCCCAGGCCTTTGCAATCAAAGCATAACCCAGCTTATTTTTGAGGTGACTACACCCTCCATTCTCCAGGTAGTTGAATCTTCCTTGCATGTGTGAAAGCATCACTGACAAAGTTTCGTTGTCATGGAGTTTTTAGATAAGTATCTCTGAGTTTAAAATCCCAAATTATATGCATCCACCCACCCTTATACTATAATTAATATCTGTCTTGGGGCTTTTTAGAAATAACTACACACATCAACAGTTTCACAACTGCTTCTGTGAGTGGTGAGATTAGTAGGCAGATTTCTAGGGGAATTATGCAGGTGACCAGTCATTAATATGCACATTGTTAAAATGTTTGAACTTTGTCATGATGATGATACAGCGCCGATGAGTGGAGGAACACCAGGTTCTTGGTCCTCATGCTGGTTTAGATAAAACGACACTGACACACGTGGAGTGGTTTTAAGGAGCGGAAAGTTTAATAGGCAAGAAAGAAAAGAGAAGGCAGAAGGAAGAGGCTCTCCTGTACAGAGACAGAGGGAGGGGGGCTCCAAAGCCGAGAGAGGGAACCCCATCTGGCAGGTATACCAGCCAGGTATATATACAGAGGCTGGAGGAGGCAGTGTCTGATTTGTATAGGGCTCAGGGGATTGGTTTGACAAAGCATGTCATTCATGTAGCCCAGGAAAAAGCCTGCCCTCCCACCCTAGCCTTTTAATATGCAAATGCAGGGCACCATGAGGTTCTACACACGTGGGGATATGTGGGGGAGGCCATGTTGCCAGGAAGTGTGGGGCAAGGTCAAGATGGCAGTGGGAATAGCCATGTTTGGATGGACCCAGTTTCTAAAGGATGGCATTTGCATATCAAAGGTTGCCGGCCTGGCTCTAAGAGCTGCTTTAAAAACGAAAACTTCCCAAGGACCCCTTTTCCTCTCTATCTGCCTAAAATAATTTCTTAATAACTCCTACAACAATGACACCAAGGGGCCAAATTCTAAGATTCCACGAACATGATGCAGTTGGCTTGGCACTTCATAACTCAAAGGGATTTTTGAGGGTTGTTGCCTTAGGTGTACACTGCATGCCTTGAAGTTTTTCCTCATAAAGAACATAATGCAGTAACTTAGGAGAGACCATTAAAGCATTTTTCCCTTTAAGAACTGCAGCAATAATTATAACCTGGTAGCTACTTTCTTATGTTCTTGTAAGATAACTAGTCATCAACAAAGTTTTTTCTCTATTAATTTCACTTCGATCAAATATTTCTCAAAATGAAAATAAAAGATAGGAATTTCCTGTATATATATAAACTCAGTTATTTTGAAACAACACATAACATTAGAATTGAGAAAGACCATGGAAATATTGATTTTAGTGTGAATGAAAAAGAAAAACTTGGGACCTTAATTCACTATGCCAAAAAAGAAAAAAATTAAGCTGAAAGATGAGTCATACAAGAAACTGCCTTTCCTTTTGTTCCTAAGCAGATAGCTACAGATAAAAGTTAAACATCTCCACTGACTGCTACTCCATGTTCATCTCATTTTATGTAAAGTGCCTATTTACTGAGCCCAAGATCAATACTTAAGTGACAATTCCCCTACTTGTTCATTTTCCTCTGCAGCTTGTGGATTACCATACTCTCCCTTTTTCCCCTCCAGCTGGCTTTTCCTCTTTAAATATTGAAGCCTGCAAATTCATCCTTGGAGAAAGGCACAGACCACAGACTGCTTATGTTATTCCATGTTCATTTCTTCCTGGCATGTCCTTAACCTTGGCAAAACAAACTTCTAAATCTATTTAGATCACAGAAAGGATTTTTTATTTCTATACTTCTTTAATGTGTTTTTAAATGTCTGCCTAATAGTTCATGCAGTTGATATTCCATAATCTCATCATGATTGAGTTTATTTCTCAGCTGTATAGAAGAGGACACAAAGGAACAGAAAAGGCAAGTATCTCATCCAGGATTACCTAGCTAGTAAAACAAATGTAGGAAAAAGGGAAAGGCCAAGAACAGTCACATCTATCTGTCTTTTCATTTTGTTTCTTCTTTTCCTTTTCATGCTTAGAAATTCTTTCTCCGCCTAGAGATGAGATGAATATTCAATTATGGTTTCTTCCAATTGTTTCTGGTGCTCGTTTTTATATTTATATTTAACCTAAGATAATCTGGAATATATTTTGGTAAAACAAATAAATTAGATATTTGTTCTAAGAGAAGTCTTGATGAAATGAAGTGCCTGATAAATGGCTCTCAACTGATGAGAAAGAGCTACTTAGTTTGTGGCCGGTAATTCCAAGGTAAATGGACACCATTGTATTTGGAAGGCAGCTACTTTGATAAAAGAAGGTAAAAACAGATCTGCTTGGTGGGCTGAATTGCACACTGTTTTTCTAACAGTGATGGAAGAATTGATCAATGGTAAAAGCCCCTGAGTTTGGGTGTTTACTGACCCGTGGGCAGTGTGACCCATGGCCTGGCCATACACTCAGGCAAGAGGGCCATGGAAATTTGGCCTATTAAATGGATGCACATAGGAGCACTGTTCTATGGAGATTTGAGGGGTGCATTAAAGAAGAACAAGTCAATGCCCATCAGAAGAACTCCCTTCCAGGTTCAGAAAGTGACTGGAATTGACAAGCAGATATCCCCATGTACTCCCTTGAAGTGGCCACCTGGGCCTTTGAAATGAGTGGATATGGGAGTATTGTAACAGGGCAGAGATGGGCTGAATGTAGAGATGTTTTTTTTTGCACCTTCTCAGGCACAAAATGCCAGAAAGAACTGTTGTGTTTCTCAATAAGAAAGTCAGAGACTGCTGACGGCTTTGGGACAGATTCTCTGGTGGGAAGGCCCTGAACATAGCTGGCAAGTGCGACAAATGCTGGTAGCCCTGGAGGCTACAAATGGGTCTTGACAGGAATAGACACTGGCTATGGAGTGGATGTTGCTTGCCCAGAAGAAGATGAAAATTCTCTGAGTGCCATAAAAAACCGGAACAGAAGATATTACATGGATATAGATGGCTAACCATCAGTTTTTCAGACCAAGGAACACACTGTACAGCCCATAACAATAGTCCAACAATGGACAAAGAGATATCCACCTAGAGTAATAGTTTGATAGAGGAGTAGAGCAGGCAATTGAAACATTGATTGTGTAAAACGGGGAGATAAAAGCACGAAGGACTGGCTCACATGCCTTCCTGTCTGCTCACACTCAACATGAGCAGGACTAGAGTGTTTCTGCTAGATTTTTTTTCTTTGTTTTTCTGGTTGATCTGGGGAACAGGGAGTTGGGAGGATGCTGGTATGACTATGCCATTCTTGCCAAGGGAGGAGTACACTGGTATAACAAATGTAAGTTTTTCTTTCTTCCCCAAATCACCTAAAAGAAATTTATTTTTTTCTCCCCTGGCTGATGCAGTGGTCCTAGGACCAGGACTGCAATTACAACTGCTGGATTAGCAGGGATGATTTCTAAGCAAAAACCTGTAACTGTGTTTTGAAACCTTATATCAAAATTCCCAAAGGCATGATGGGAGTGGGTTGTGTCTTCATGCTATCTAGAAAAATTTGGGCTATCAGTGAATGCAGCTATATTGCCTGGTGGTAAAAATAGCTCACTAGTTCTGCACCTATGTAACCTTACCCGGTCTGAATTGGCGTGGACTGAGGAGGAGCTAATTGCTAGACTTGTATTACTACTTGCAACGTAGACCGGCACTGTGGTGGTTCTAATTTCTCTTCCAAAGGTGAAAAGGTTTAGGTATTAATGGAGAGAAGGAGAAATAGTAGCTGAGAGTAAATAAATGAATAAATGAGTTATTAATTGAGAAAAATTCAGTATTACATAACAACTCAAAAGAGTCTCAGAGCAAGAGATGACATTGTCTCTTAGCTTAATTATCCCAGATGCCTTAAAGGGTGAAGCTGCGTATTTACTGAGGCCACTCCTGCTTTCGAGACCTGACAAGATTGAGAGGAAACTTGCAACCCTGAGTGGCCTCATCCTGGAAGACATTCAAACAATATGAAGGATTTGATTAATTGTTAATGATTGTGCATAATATATATATTTTTGAAGTAAAGGCACCATGGTGGAAAACCAGGGAGTGGCCTGTGGTGTTATGATATACACTGGTTTTAGTCCACAGTTCCTGGCTTATAACTCCTATATCCCTTGTTACAGTATTTTCTTTTTTTTTTATAATGTTGGGTATGTTAGGCCTCAGGAGCAAGCCTCTGACCTTCTCCTGCCTTACTTTCACTCTAATGTTTCCCCACTTTTCTAATTGTGACGCTTAAGACTCTCACAGGAGAGGGTTCCATCCTATAACCTGAGGGAAGGAATGCTGATGTCATGAAGCTTTCATAAAAACCCAAGAGGACAGGGTTCAGTGAGCTTCCGGATAGCTGAACATGTGGCACTTCCTGGAGGGTGGTGCACCCAGGGAGGGCATGGAAGCTCCGGGCCCCTTCCTTCATACCTTCCCCTATGGTTCTCTTCATCTGGATCCTTTGCAATATCCTTTATAATAAACCAGTACATGTAAGAAAAAAAAAGTATGTACTTACAGTTTCCTTCCTTCCTTCCTTCTCCTTCCTTCCTTCCCTCCCTCCCTCCCTCCCTCCCTCCCTCCTTTCTTTCTTTCTTTCTTTCTTCCTTTCTTTCTTTCTTTCTTTCTCTCTCTCTCTCTCTCTCTCCCTTCCTTCCTTCCTTCCTTCCTTCCTTTCTTTCCTTTCCTCTCTCTCTTTCTGACAAACTCTCGCACTGTCACCAGGCTGGAGTGCAGTGGCATGATCTTGGCTCACTGCAACTCCTACCTCCTGGGTTCAAGCTATTCTCCTGCCTCAGCCTCCCAAGCAGCTGTGACTATAGGCACATGCCACCAAGCCCAGCTAATTTTTTTTGTATTTTTAGTAGAGACGGGGTTTCACCATGTTGGCCAGGATGGTCTCATCTCTTGACCTTGTGATCCACCTGCCTCGGCCTCCCAAAGTGCTGGGATTACAGGCGTGAGCCACCATGCCTGGCCAACCTACAGTATTTTTTCTAAGGCCATCTCTAGCTGCATACTTACCACACTAGGTAAATTTTCTGTAAAGGCATATGCCATAAATCAGGGTTTTTTGTTGTTGTTTTTTGGTCAAGATTAGTTTCTACATATCATCCAGTATTTGTTATGTCTAATGAGAGGTTGTATATATACATGTGAATGTTTCAGGACCATATGGCAATTATTCCATTTAAAATATTGCTGTCCTACTTCTCAGAAAAAAGGCAAGGCATAAATTATTGTTTTTACTATTTTAAAAAATGTAGCCCTTCATCAGAGCTTAGATCTATAGGTATAAATTACTAATGCTCATCCCTTTCCAGTGGCAAAAAGGAGATATCAAATTATTTTGAGATTTGAGTAAGAATAAAATTAATAAATAGCAAGAGGACAGGTGTGTGAGAGTTTTCATATGAGTAATGCTCGGGTTACTTATTTCTTTCCTTTTAACAAGAATTATTTAGCCCTTGCCTGGCTCTTGCTGCAGTCAATTTGAGAGGAAAGGACATCTTGCCATTGATTTTAATTATTCCCAGTCGTCCCATTCCTTTTTTAGTAGATTGAAACTCTCTTGGGCTGGTTTTCTAGCTCCACCTACGTATTGGTTGACACTGTCTTCATTTAATTTTGCCTGTTATTATTCCTTCATAATGCCTTTCCCTGAAGTGACAGAACATCCTTCACCTGCCAAGGTCAGCAGTTTGCTACAGGAGATGACACTTCCAGGATCATATGCCAAGTCTATGTAAGGGCACAAGCGAACGGTGGTGGTAACTAATAGTCTTAAAGTTATCTTGTTTATTCTTATTTCAGCTTTCCTGCTATATTTTTTGCATACTCTCTAAAGTAATACATGGTAATTGGAAAAATTCGAGAAGATAAAAAAGAAAATCAGAGAGAATGAGATTGTGTATTAATTAGTTAACACCAAACAAAACTCCAGACTGTATAAATACCAAACAAACTCCAGACTGTATAAAAAGTAAAAACAGGAAATAATCATTTCAAAATTTCATTGGATTAATGTTTTCTATTCCTGCCTTCTACTCCCTCCTTCTTACCTCTTCCTCTTCATCTTTCTTCTTTTCCCCATGTCAAGTAATTTCCAAGATGGCCCAGGAATAAAGATATGCAGTTACAAAACATTCTAGCCCTAACTAATAAGAACAAATATTCTCTTTCTGTGAATAGAAAGGATAGATGGATCTGTATATACACAGACTTGCATGTGAGTTTTTAGAATATGTACATCAGTTAGATTGTGTTAAGGCACAAAGCCATAGAGTTATGCCCCACATTAGGAAATACTTCTAGGAATGGGTATTGCATGAATAAATAAATGAACCAATAGCTTACTATGTGTCAGATTCTTTGCTGTCCTTTAAATAGAAGATCTTATTGAATCTTTTCCCCAAATTAGGAAATACTTCTAGGAATAAGTATTGCATGAATAAATGAATGAACCAATAGCTTACTATGTGTCAGATTCTTTGCTGTCCTTTAAATAGATGATCTTGTTGAAAATTCACTGTGAAAAGAATGGGGATCTAGCATGATAAAAAGATACTTGTTGACTTTATGGCAGGACACAAGTTACACATTTTGCAGACTTAAGAGAGGCTGTGTGGCCTGAATTTTGAAGTAGTACCTACTGCTATAGTAGTGGGCACTCAGATTTTGTAGAATTAGGCTTATCAGAAATCCTCAGTTTAATTGTACATTCTATGCACTTAATATTTGAGATTTGTTACATTGTATTGGTGTCTAATATTTTATTCATTCCCTATGAGTGCCAGAAAAGGAGTGAAGGTAGAGAATATTTCATTTGTCAATATTCCATGAAACTACTGATTATGGGAAATTCATGAAAGAGCTTACAGTTTACAATTCTACAATGGATTAATTAAATATATATATCTGATTATAGCTGAAGTTCAAGTCCCTCAGATCAATCAGCAGTATTTTCAGAGATAAGTAGATTTATTTCTTAATTAATTAATTAATATTTATGTGTCTATTAAATATGGTTCTTCATTGCACATACTTTGAAATTCTTTTTCTTTTTTAGAGAGTGTCTTGCTCTGTCACCTAGGCTGGAGTGCAGTGGCTCAACCTAGGCTCACTGCAACCTCTGCCTCCCAGGTTCAAGAAATTCTCATGCCTCAGCCTCCAGAATAGCTGAGATTACAGGCACGTGCCACCATGCCCAGCTAAGTTTTGTATTTTTAGTAGAGATGGGGTTTCACTGTGTTGGCCAGGCTGGTCTCAAACTCGCAACTTCAGGTGATCTGCCCACCTCGGTCTCCCAAAGTGCTGGGATTGCAGGCATGAGCCATCACACCTGGCCCATACTTTGATATTTTTAACCATCAAATTAGTGAATAAATTACTGAATAAAACTTAACCATATCTCTTCCATGTGTAGGGAGACTATGGCATCACAAAGGAACAGTGTTGTTATATCTTTACAATAGGAAACATTGGACAAAGATGGAAGAGTAAGGACAATGTTATCATTTTCATTGTTCCATCATCATAATGTGCCATGTTGTGTATAGACTTCTCTACACTGTGTGGCTGCTTCTTTGGAATACACAGTCCTAAGCATTGCTGGGATTATGAATGTCAAACTACTACTATAGATATTTTGTATCTCAGAACTTAAACTTGATGCAGTAATTATTGTCTTAATCATTGGTTTTACCCTTCCTATCATTGTGTTGGAATAAGGTCTTTCCTGAAGTGAGTACTATAAGCAATAGTATAGAAATACACAAGAGACAATAAAGTATGTGAGGAAGGCTGGGTGCAGTGGGTCACACCTGTAATCCCAGCACTTTGGAGGCTGAGGCGGGTAGATCACCTGAGGTCAGGAGTTCAAGACCATCCTGACCAACATGGTGAAACCCTGTCTCTACTGAAAATACAAAAATTAGCTGGGTGTGGTAGCATGTGCCTGTAATCCCAGCTACTTGGGAGGCTGAGGCAGGAGAATCACTTGAATTTGGGAGGTGGAGGTTGCAGTGAGCCAAGATTGTGCCATTGCACTCCAGCTTGGGTAACAGAGTGAGACATTATGTATATATATATGTGTATATAAATATATATGTATGTATGTGAGGAGGATAATAGTTAATCCTAACAGATTAACTTGGAATCATTCAATAAGTAGACTGAACTAAAATTGGGAAGCCATTATTTGGTATTAAATTATGGGCACCAGGGGTAAATGACTGACTAATAGAGCAGGAAACACCAGACAGAGAAAGGAATGAAATACAAATGATGGTCAGTAGGGAGGAGGTGGTCAAGGAAAATGAGTTATGAACAGAAAGAACTCTATTTACAGGCTGACACTATAAATGCTTGTAAATGAAAAATAAAATTCTAAGGCCTCCAGTGAACTGAATGGAACCCTCATCTTGGCCAAGGGTATTCCAAAGTTAACCTGAAACACTAGTTCAAGCCATGACGGGAATGAGTGGTCAGACATGCCTCATTATACCCTCGTCCTGTTGGAATTCAGTCACTACTGACCAGCATTAACATTAAAACAGAGACCTTGGCTGGGTGCGGTGGCTCACACCTGTAATCCCAGCACCCGCCTCAGCACTTTGGGAGGCTGAGGTGGGTGGATCACGAGGTCAGGAGTTCAAGACCTGCCTGGCCAAGATGGTGAAACCCCGTCTCTACTAAAAATACAAAAATTAGCCGGGCATGGTGGTGGGCACCTGTAATCCCAGCTACTCGGGAGGCTGAGGCAGAGAATTGCTTGAACCCAGGAGGCGGAGGTTGCAGTGAGCCAAGATCGTGCCACTGCACTCCAGCCTGGGTGACAGAGGGAGACTCTGTCTCAAAAAAAAAGAAAAACAAAAACAGAGTCCTTAAGACAACAAAGGGAGACACTGTAGCAATAAGAGACCAACATAGCAGACAGCAGGCCCTGAAGAAAACTGAAATATTTTACCCCAAGATATATTTCTTTGACATATTTTGAAATGGCCCTGCAATGGTGTCTGTTGTGGGGAAAATCCATATTCTGTAAAGAATTCCCTTCCTTTTCCAAGTCTTTTTCCTGATCCAGGAGAGAATTAACTAAGAATTTGGCACCTTTTTAAGTCTGATGAGAAATATTTACAGTGTATTCTCTCTGAAGCCTCCCATCTGGAGGCTTTATCTGCATAATAAAAGCCTTGATCTCCACAACAACCGCTTTTCTTAACCCAGACACTCCCTTCTATTGATTCCACGCCTTTAGATAAACTCTTCAACTGTGAATCCACCTATGACCTGAAATCCCACTCCCCACAAGCCCTCCCAACCAAGTTGAGTTGTCCCACCTTTCCAGACCAAACCAATATACATCTTACATGTATTGATTGATGTTTTATGTCTCCTTAAAATGTATAAAACCAAGCTGTAGCTGACCACCTTGGGCACATATTCTCAGGACTCCTAAGGTTGTGTCACGGGTATGTTTTTGACCTTGGCAAAATAAACTTCTAAATTGTTTGGGAACTGTCTCAAATACCCTTTGGGTTACTCCCTGAACTATGCCAGAAAATCATTGACATTGTGAAGGGAAAATATCTTGGGTCCCCCAAATCACTAAGCTAAAGGGAAAAGTTAAGGTTGGGAACCTCTTAGGGAAACCTGCCTCCCACTCTATTCAGTCACCCCTCTTCTCACTGAGATAACCGCATATCTGATTGCCTCCTTTGGAGAGGCTGATCACAAACTCAAAAGAATGCAACCATTTGTCTCTTATCTACTTATGACCTGGAAGCCCCCTCCAAGCTTCCAGTTGTCCTGCCTTTCCAGACCGAAATGATGTTCATCTTACATATGTTGATTGATGTCTCATGTCTCCCTGAAATGTATAAATCCAAACTGCTCTGACTGCCTTGGGATGTGTCATCAGAACTTCCTGAGGCTGTCATGGGCTCACATCCTCAACCATGGCAAAATAAGCTTTCTGAATTAACTGAGACCTGTCTCATAATTTGGGGGTTCATGTTTTGGTAACCACAGAGGGATTCTAAGTAGAGGTGCCCCTGACCTTTGACAAATCTCCTTTTGGTGTTTGGTATCAGCTTGAGCTATCTTTATGGCTCAAACCAATAGGATAATTTGCTGAGGTCTGGAAGCACCCTCTCCAGAGAATCCCTGATCTTCCAAAATTTGGTTGAGATCTACAGTTTATTTTGGTACGTAACTCCTTTTTTTGAATTTTACTTGCTTCCAACACAAGGAAGGCAAGTTTTCCCTGCTTCCATAATGATGGAAGGCAGATAACTCCTTTATGGAGTTTGAGCTCACTTCCAACAGGGAAGATAAGTTTTTGTTGTTGTTTGTTTGTTTGTTTTGAGACAGAGTCTTGCTCTGTCACCCAGGCTGGAGTGCAGTGGCACGATCTCAGCTCACTGCAATCTCTGCCTCCTGGGTTCAAGTGATTCTCCTACCTCAGCCTCCTGAGTAGCTGGGACTATAGGCGTTCACCACCATGCCCAGCTAATTTTTTATTTTTAGTAGAGACAGGGTTTCAACATGTTGGTTAGGCTGGTCTTGAACTACTAACCTCAAGTGATCTGCCTGCCCTGGCCTCCCAAAATGCTGGGGTTACCGGTGTGAGCCACCGCACCCAGCCAGATGAGATCCCCTCCACTGCCCCCTACTTCTAGGATGGTAGAGAGCAGCCTTCAGCCTGAAATCCATCCCTAGGCAAGTAAATGATGTCAGGCCTCTGAGCCCAAGCTAAGCCATCGTATCCCCTGTGACTTGCACATACACATCCCGGTGGCCGGTTCCTGTCTTAACTGATGACATTCCACCACAAAAGAAGTGAAAATGGCCTGTTTCTGCCTTAACTGATGACATTGTCTTGTGAAATTCCTTATCCTGGCTCAAAAGCTCCCCTACTGAGCACCTTGTGACCCCCCACTCTACCCGCCAGAGAACAACCCCCCTTTTACTGTAATTTTCCTTTATCTACCCAAATCCTATAAAACAGTCCGACCCTTATTTCCCTTCGCTGACTCTCTTTTCAGACTCAGCCCGCCTGCACCCGGGTGAAATAAACAGCCATGTTGCTCACACAAAGCCTGTTTGGTGGTCTCTTCACACGGATGCACATGAAAAATGAAGTGGGGTTTGTCTTGGTTAAAGTTAAGATTTCCAACCGCCTGTTCTTAATTTCTCCTTACCATTAGAGTGCTTGGTAATCATGTAAGTTGTGCAATTGTTTGTTTTGCTTAACTTTTGTTTTGTTGTTTTTTTTGTTTCTGGTTTTTGTTGTTGTTTCAGTCTTTTTCTCATTGGGTTTGATCAACTCTATCCAACTAGATCAAATCCAAAGGAAGTTCCAAATTATGGAACAAGGCCTCTGAAGTGGCTAAATTCCCAGAAAAACGACGATGACAACAACAACAACAACAACAAAAACGGTGGTGTGGTAGCAGAGAAATATACCAGCAAAAGGAAAAAAAGGAGGAAAGGCTTTGATTTTGACTACTAATAGGCTTTATTTACATAGCAAGGTGGCCTTTTTGCTAATCAGGCCAAACTGAAAGAGCAATGGCTATTACTTCTGAAATAGCAGCAATTTGTCCTAGCTGAAATATGGTAATGATATTTAAAAACATATTTTTTAAAGGGGCTCAATGGCTAGTCAGCTTAATTAAAAGCTAACATCCAAGATGTGTGTGTGTATGTGTGCATATGTGTGTGTTTGTATTTAAAAGACCCTCATGCTTTTGTTTTTGCTTTTCTCCTAGGACCTTGTCTCTTTTTCGAGCAAAAGATTTTTCTTCTCAGTTGACTGAATTCTGTTTTCTTCACTTGTTTGTTTCTGCTCTCTCTCCTTTCTCTTGCACACTCTGCTGCATGGGGAACCTAAAATAGTTCGTAATAGCCTGGGGTTCCTTAAAGAAAACAGAGAAGGCACCAGACTCCCTTCGGAGGAGAAACCTGTTTTTCCTTATGGAACCCCAAGAATGCAAACAGACAAGGTCCTCTCAGCTCTTAAACTGCTTACTTTTTTTCACTCACGTCCGTGTGAAGAGACCACCAAACAGGCTTTGTGTGAGCAACAAGGCTGTTTATTTCACCTGGGTGCAGGCGGGCTGAGTCCGAAAAGAGTCAACGAAGGGAGATAGGGGTGGGGCCGTTTTATAAGATTTGGGTAGGTAAAGGAAAAAGGGAGGTTGTTCTCTGGCGGGCAGGGGTGGGGGTCACAAAGTGCTCAGCGGGGGAGCTTTTGAGCTAGGATGAGCCAGGAGAAGGAATTTCACAAGGTAATGTCATCAGTTAAGGCAGGAACAGGCCATTTTCACTTCTTTTGCGGTGGAATGTCATCAGTTAAGGCAGGAACCAGCCATCTGGATGTGTATGTGCAGGTCACAGGGGATATGATGGCTTAGCTTGGGCTCAGAGGCCTGACACTTTTGTATTGTGTTACCTGGTTTTTTGTTTTTGTTTTTGGCTAACATAGTTATTGCAACAGAGTTTGCTCTTGGGTTTTTAAGGAAGAGTGTGTTTTAGACACTTAGAAATGTCTTTGCTTAAAAAAAATTTTTCTAAGTGCACTTAAAAAAACTTAAAAAAGTATCATGTGGTCTAACTTTATTATAATTCTCCCATTCTGGAGACCCTGGAATCAGTGTGGGCTCTGCCCACAGCTCAGGGATCCAGTTAAAAGATAGGTAGTTCCTATCTAAATAAAACTGGTCTCCTTATCCAATCTTACGATAGATTTCTGTAATTTTATGTTTGATTTGGCATCTATCTTTAATCTCCCTCTAGCATCACCAGACTTTTTCTCTCAGTACCTTGTGATGTAAATTTTGCTATTTGCATTTCACCTGAGTCGTTTCCTTTAATTTGCAAATTTAAGCGTGTTTACCTGACAACTGCCTAGGGTTGTGAAACAGATTATCAAAAATCTGAAAGTCTAAGATAGGGAAGAAAAGGTTTTTATAAATCTATAAGATGTAATTTATCAGCATGCCTAATATGTCTATGTATTTATATGTTATGTACAGAATGTTTCACTACTCAAAATAGATAAAAGAGCTCTAATTAATTGGCTTAAGAAAACAAAAATGCTTGAATCAAATACTTTATTGGAAAAAAGAAAAGACTAGTCAAATGCTTATTCAAGTTTATGTAACTTAAGTAAAATCTTTAATAAATAATCTAGCTTTAAAATTATTGGTAAAGTAATATTAGAAATGTCTTAAGACTTGCCAGCATACATTTTTGTTTTGTATTTATTAATCAAGCAATTTCATACTTATCCCTGTCAAATGCTATAAGGTGTCAAAATTTGGCATAGGGGTTACAAAACTATAAAACCAGCCCAAGAAAATGATCTTTCCCTGTGTAATCTTTAAATAAATAAGAGATTGATATTGGTGTAATAAGCTACATCATTTTATTTTATTTATTTATTTATTTGTGTTTTTTTGAGACAGTCTTGCTCTGTCACCGAGGCTGGAGTGCAGTGGCACGATCTCAGCTCACTGCAACCTCCACCTCCCAAGTTCAAGTGATTCTCCTGCCTCAGCCTGAGCCTCCTGCCTCAGTCCGGAGTAGCTGGGACTATAGGCGCATGCCACCACACGCAGCTAATTTTTTGTAGTTTTAGTAGAGATGGGGTTTCACCTTGTTAGCCAGGGTGATCTCAATATCCTTACTTCGTGATCCGCCCACCTCGGTCTCCCGAAGTGCTGGGATTACAGTCATGAACCACCATGCCCTGCCTTTATTTACTTTTTTTGAGACTGAGTCTCACTCTGTCACCCAGGCTGTAGTGCAGTGGCATGATCTCAGCTCACTGCAACCTCTGCCTCTTGGGTTCAAGTGATTCTCATGCCTCAGCCTCCCAAGTAGCTGGGATTACAGGCATGTGCCACCGTTCCCAGATAATTTTTGTATTTTTTGTATAGACGGGGTTTCGCCATGTTAGCCAGGCTGGACTCCAACTCCTGGGCTCATATGATTTGCCCGCTTCAGCCTCCCAAAGTGCTGGGATTATAAGCAGGAGCCACCAAGCCCTGCCAACATCTTGAATTTAGTAAGATTACTGTGACTTCTAATCTTGTGGCTTTTGTCGGTCTAGTCCACAGGCAGTAAGGTTTGTTTTGGGAAAGGACTGTTATCATCTTTCTTTCAAAGCTAAACTATAAACTAAGTTCTTCCCAAAGTTAGTTCAAACTTTTATCAAAGCCAATTTAAAAGCCTATGTAAAAAAATAATTATTCTTGCTGAGCTGTATACAAATAATTTGGCCAAGTATCATAAAGCAAATGAATCCTATCATGATTTGTCTTAAGTAAAAATTAAAAACTGGAGAGAGAATAACTGTGTTTCAAAACCTATACTATACCTGTTGTTAGATTCTAGGTCTTGCCTAATGTTTTTCAATTTTTATTATTTTCTACAGTTTGGACCAAATTCTAATTTTTCTTGGCTACAAGTCTTCAAAATAATGTTCTCATTTTTTTCTTCTTTTTTTCCCCCATTTTTCCTAATTTGGAGTCACTGAAAACTAAGCTGTGCTTTCGTAAAGCCCTGTGAACTGAAGCTAGACAACTCAAATTTCAGAAGAAAATAATAGCAACCTATTTACATACATAAGCCACTTTCCTACCTGCCTCCAGTGTAAGGATTTCAGAGTAATGTGGCCTATATCAATTTTCCAGGATTGTTCTTTTGCTTATTGTTGTTTTTCTCCCTTCCTCCCCCTATTTTATCTTTAAAGGATATGAAGCTTCACAACTTCTAAAAAATGAGCTTTCCTAATAACTCAGGACCTATCTGCCTAGGAATAACCCATTGTACACATGAGAAATTAGAGGAAATCTGAGATCAGAGACTCATTTTCTTTTAACATGTTTTCTCCAAAGATTTTAAAAAAGAAAAGGGGAGAAATGTGAAAGAAAAATATCCTGCCCCCCCAAGGTTACTAAACTAAAGGGAAAAGTCAAGCTGGGAACTGCTTAGGGCAAACTTGCCTCCCATTCTATTCAAAGTCACCCCTTGCTCACTGAGATAATTGCAAATCTGATTGTCTCCTTTGGAGAGGCTAATTAGAAACTCAGAAGAATGCAACCATTTGTCTCTTATCTATGTATGACCTGGAAGTCCCCTCCAAGCTTCCAGTTGTCCTGCCTTTCCAGAATGAAACAATGTTCATCTTACCTATGTTGATTGATGTCTCATGTCTCCCTGAAATGTATAAAACCAAACTGCTCTGACCACCTTGGGCACATGTCATCAGGACCTCCTGAGACTGTGTCACGGGAGCAAGTCCTCAACACTGGCAAACTTACTAAATTGACTGAGACCTGTCTTAGATTTTTGGGGTTCACAACATTCATTAGCGATTGGGGGTCTAGGACTGAAATTTAAAGGCATAGATGAAGTCTGACAGATCCAATCTGATGTTAACTTTGGGATTTTCTTTAGTTACCACTCAGTGCCCCAGTCCTCCTTAAAATACTTTACACCTCTAAGTCTCTTTCCTTTCATAAAAGCCAATTGTTTCTCTAACACTAGGTCTCTGCCTTGCTGTTACCTGCCTTCAGAACCTGGGGTCTTCCCTTCATAGTTAGGGTTCCCACCAGCTAAGAATTCACGGCCTGGATCTCTGCATATTGCCTATGCTCAGATTGCCTTGCTGCCATGTCCCACCTATCCTGTCACACTTTTCTCACCTGGAGTTTGATCGTTTCCTTGTCACTATTCCTCCCTTGCAGTGTGCTCTACTTTGCTTCTCTGAGCAGACCCTTGCATAATCCTGGGTCTGCCCCTATATGCCTCTAGTAGGAGTTGATGCTGGGCTTGTATTTTGGATAGTCCCAATGGTAAATAAACCCTGACTGTCGTTCATTCATTCATCTGTCAAATATCATTATGCTCTACCATGTATTAAGCATTATGCTAGGCACTTGAGATATAATGAGAGAAATAACCATGGAGGAACACAGGAACTCTCATACATTGCTGCAATTTGGTAGTATATTGTAAAGTTGAACAGGTACATGCCCTACTCCGCAGCTAATTAATGTCTCGGTATCTACCTATAAAGACTCTTGTTTCTCCTCATTCACTTCACTTGCTTTTCTTTCATTTACAACATATTATGTAGGACATACTTTTTTTTTTTTTTTTTTGAGATGAAGTCTCTCTCTGTCCCTCAGGCTGGAGTGCAGTGGTGCAATCTGGGCTTACTGTAACCGCTACCTCCTGAGCTCAAGTAAGGTGGAGGTTGCAGTGAGCCCAGATCCTCCTGCCTCAGCCTTCTGAGTAGCTGGGATTATAGGCACATGCTACCAAGCCTGGCTCCGGTACATGACTTCAGGTGATCCTGACCTCAGATGACCCACCCACCTCGGCCTCCCAAAGTGCTGGGATTACAGGCATGAGTCACTGTGTCTGGCTGAGCATGCAAAATTTGTAATCGGTAGACATCGTTTATAGGCATGTTTCATAATTATAAAATGAATTAAAAATCAGTCACATAAATATATGGGCTTTTTCAAAATAACCCAACATGGAAACCTTGATATCCTTCCCTAGTTCTATGGCAGTCTTTGTAGTCTCCATGACATTGCACAGCTTGGGTTCAGAAATGACTCTCTAGAAAAACTGAAACACCACACCTCTGTAGATAATGATGTGCAGCTGGGGCTCAGCCACTTGTGTTAGTGAAGTTCCTTTCACACCAAAGATACTCACCCCACTTCCATATTATATCCAATCATAGTATTTCAACTTCTGTCAAAATTCCCAGTCTCCAACTATGGTGCAGCAGATCCTTTCAAATGTAAATACAGTAGCATAAACTTATATACTGACAATTCTGTAATATACAGAATTTCATTCTGTATGATTCTATTTAATAGAGTTTCAAAATATTCATATGGATGGCCACAAAAGAAAGTAAGGTTAAAAATGTGCTCTTTATGAAAAGGTGTAACCCATATTTCAATCAGGGATACTTTATAATCTTTAAAAAACACACCATTGACCAGGTGCGGTGACTCACGCCCGTAATCCTAGCACTTTGGGAGGCTGAGCCGGGTGGATCACCTGAGGTCAGGAGTTCAAGACCAGCCTGGCCAACATGGTGAAACCCCATCTCCACTAAAAATACAAAAATGCTAGCCAGGCATGGTGGCAGGTGCCTGTAATTCCTGCCAGGGAGGCTGAGGCAGGAGAATAACTTGAACCTAGGAGGTGGAGGCTGCAGTGAGCCAAGATTGCACCACTGCACTCCAGGCTGGGTGACAGAGTGAGACTCCGTCTCAAAACAATCAAACAGCCACACCATCGGCCAGGCGCAGTGGCTCATGCCTGTAATCCCAGTACTTTGGAGGTTGAGGTGGGCAGATCCCTTAAGGCCAGGAGTTTGAGATCAGCCTGGGCAACATGGTGAAACCCAGTCTCTACTGAAAATACAAAAATTAGCCGGGCATGATGGTACATGCCTGTAACCCAGCTACTAGGGAGGCTGAGGCACAAGAATCACTTGAACCTGGGAAGTGGAGGTTGCACTGAGCCGAACTTGCGCCACTGCACTCCAGTCTGGGCAACAGAGATAGACGCTGTCTCAAAAAAACCCAAAAAACCAAAAACAAACAAACATACAAACAAAAAACCCCATTGTTTTTATTTTTATTTTTTCCCTATTTACTACTTCCACAGGAAAATTGTTTGATTTTTGCTCTAATTTAAGCCAAACTTCATATGCAGGGTAAGGCTGAGGCAAAACAAGTGAGAAAGTGGTTGTAGATAAATGTAAACAAATGACCATGAGATGACCCTTTCAGAACTTGTGCAACACGTATGTCACCAGCCCCAGTAGCCTGTGTTAGGAATAACGTTCAAAATCCTAAGGAAATTGAACACTCGAACAAAGGATTCTTAGCAAAGCAATTTTACTTCTGCGCACAGGGGTGCCTCCTTGTCCAGTTGCCATGAGAGCACACCTGAACAAAGGGGCAGGAGAACCTTTATTTCTGTCGCAAGTCCTGCCCCGTACGCTTTTTTTATTGGCCAGGGTCGGGTCGTACAATTTAAACTAATCTCGGTTGGCTAAGCATTTGATTTTTTTTAGATAGGGTGGGCACGTACAAGAAAGTGGAGAGGAAGGCGGGGCGCGGTGGCTCACGCCTGTAATCCCAGCACTTTGGGAGGCCGAGGCGGGCAGAACACGAGGTCAGGAGACTGAGACCATCCTGGCTAACACGGTGAAACCTCGTCTCTACTAAAAATACAAAAAAATTAGTCAGGCGCCTGTAGTCCCAGCTACTAGGGAGGCAGAGGCAGGAGAATGACGTGAACCCAGGAGGCGGAGCTTGCAGAGAGCCAAGATTGGACCACTGCACTCCAGCCTAGGGGACAGAGGGAGACTCCGTCTAAAAAAAAAAAAAGGAAGTGGAGAGGAAGGGGAAGGGTTGTCTGCAATGAGCTAGAAAGTTAGTCTTTTTTTTTTTTTTAAATAAGGAAAGGAATGCGAGGTGGTACTGATAATGCCTGGTACTGCAGCGTGCCTGGGCATTAAAGGAGAAAAACGGAAAAACGGCGGGGGTACTATGAATTAAAGAATAAAAGATTGATCAGATTATTTGAAGAGAAACCGCATCATATCCCACACCTGTCACTACATAATGAGGTTATGCTTCATTTTTATATGTATATAATTATGAAAAAAGACTCTGTTTGCTTACCAGATGTTAGCATGTATTTTTCTACAACATTGTTTGGAGCGTTTCCTAGAGTACTGCTTGGCTTTTTGTTCAGGAGCCTTGCTGCAGCTGGGTCCTTCCTTGCAGCCTTCCCACCCTGCTGACTGACAGGATGCTACCTTTATTGCTGCTGATGTTTATCAGACTGATACTCTGCCTCTAATTGCAACTGGCATTGTCTCTCCAGCTCACAGGAGGGGAAACTGTTCTTGTAATTCTTCGTAATACAGTTGAGGCCCGGCTAGGACCTTGGCCAGGCTTGGGAGTCATAGGGTTTGCAAACTCAAATGTCAACAGAAGTCTGGCTGGTAATGGAAGCGTGAAGGCTGCATAGTTTAAGAAATGTGGCCATGCCATTTGGCTTTAATGTTAAGAAATAACAGCCAGTGGCCAGGCGCAGTGGCTCACGACTGTAACCCCAGCGTTTTGGGAGGCCGAGATGGGCGGATCACGAAGTCAGGAGATCGAGACCATCCTGGCTAACATGGTGAAACCCCGTCTCTACTAAAAATACAAAAAAATTAGCCGGGCATGGTGGCAGGCACCTGTAGTCCCAGCTACTCGGGAGGCTGAGGCAGGAGAATGGCGTGGACCCGGGAGGCGGAGCTTGCAGTGAGCTGAGATCACGCCACTGCACTCCAGCCTAGGCGACAGAGAGAGAATCCGTCTCAAAAAAAAAAAAAAAAAAAAAAAAAAAAAACAGCCAGTATGAATGAACTGACGACCACATACTGCATTTAAAGGAAGAAGCTGCTATTCAAAGCCAACTGATTGTTGATATATGGAAACAGGGCTTAGTTTTTCCAGTTACGATTTTGCAAAAGAACTCTGCAATTTATATTTTTTAAGGGAAATATTCTTATTTTTCAATATTGGCAACTAATTCTATTTTTTTTTTTTTTTAAAGAAAGTGCTGTGGCCAAACCAAATATTTCTGTGGGCCTCCATAGAACTATGAAACACTAATCTATGACCATTGACTAACAACTGCTACCGGAAGTAGTTACTTGCTACTCCTAGAACTCACAGTCCAACTATCTTTTAGATTCCTTGCATAGCAACCGACAGACCTCCATGTAGCATGAGCTGACACAGACAGACATACAGACATACACACACACACATGCACACGCACATTTACAGAGTGCATATGAATGAAAATCCCATTTATATCAGGAGAAAAACCCACATCCTCCCCAATATTGGCGTTGGGCTCCACAGACTACTCAAAGCCATCACTGTGGTTTGCCCATTTAGTCTCAAATAACACTTTATGTGGAAGAGAAATGTTACATTATAGTCCATATGCCACTGCGTCAAATCCAATGCACTTTGCATTCAATCTTGCCTTCAGGATGAGGTAAAGAAAAGTTGCTACTGTATGCATGGCATAATCTCATCTCCTATCTCCTGGAAGCAAATGGTTAAACAAAAATTATAAACACAACTTCCAAGAACAAAATAGTAATTTTCAGTAGCAAGTAGCCTGAATTCAGATTTAAGATAAACTATCTCTAACTCTGTGGAGGTTCAGCCTGGCTAATAAATCAAATTTACATTAAGGTCAGGGCTCTGGTGGGACTATTCCCTTATATTCAGGAGTGTCTTCAAGAATAATGGAAAGCTACTTGAGTACAAGAGTAAAAGGGCCCACTCAATTACCACATCAGAATGCGGGAAAACCACATGCCATATTCTCATTGGAAACTTCTCCTGCTTCAAAATTTAAAGTTCATTCTGCACCAGATAATCCATTTGATTAAAAGAAAACAACTTCTGAGGGCTAACCTGTTAAATAAGCCCACATCCAAAGTCATCTTAAAGGTGACTGTCAGAGCAATAAAATGAAACAGTAACCCTGCTTGAAGGCAAAACAAATTTGAAGAACAATTCAGCCAGAGGTAGAGTCTTGAAGTCTAACACCAGCTGTAAGAAATGAACACTATGCTGGAGAAGAGGTGAGAGATCAGGCTACCTTGTTTTTGAGTAACCTAGCTTGTAGATATCTATTGTGCAAGAAGATGTATCGGGTACCTTGGAATTACATAACTAATGTCTATGGTGCTGAATTTATGCTAAGAAATATTCTGATAATTTAATTTTCCCATTAAGAAAAAGTTTGCTGGTCAACCTGAGAAGTATGGTCTATTTGGCCAGATTGACAATATTTCTCATTATAAATTAACAAATAAGTTTTCTGGTTATATACTTTAGTTACACAAATATATTGTGTAATTGTATGATATGATTACATTGAGAGGGTCTAAATATTTTATATACTTAAGAAATATTAGGTAAGTTGATTTTAAATAGGCATTACAGATGGCAACATAAGTAAATTAAAATATCACCTTATACAGTCAACTCATTTTTAACTTTTCTTTATTCATGCACTGGAAACATGCATTTTTATTTTTATTTCTCAAACTATTTTTTAAGATTAAATGAATTCATTTTTCTTTACCTGCAGAAATTGCCCTGTCATTAAGAAGGAGGAAGAAGAGAACATTCATATTTATTGACAGCATTGTTTGGCCTCTTATATATATAATGTCATTTGTTTTGCACAATAACCCTGGGGAAAAAAGGTATTCTCCCTGTGTAATAAAAATAGGTTGAGGCATGTTTAGTAAAACATGCCCTAGGTCACACAGCTAGTAAATTGTGGGCTAAGATGACTCTTTTATTCTTTATGATTTTTTTATTGGCACATTGTAGCCTAAAATTCTAAAAGAACATATAATCTTGTGTGCTACTAAAAATTTTAATCTGCTCTACCCAAGGTTTAAGTAGTATTTGAATGAGCCAGATTGGGAGAGGCCGTGACTCAGTCAGAGTCAGACTGTCAGACTTGCAGTGTTGTTTGGAAAGATGGGTTTCTGAGATGGGCATTAGGCCAGGGACATCAGGCTTCAAGTAAATCTAAAATCTAGGAGATTATTCTTTGTAGGGTAGAGGAGACGCAAAGGACATAGGTTTAAAATAAGCATATTAACCTGTGCAGCTGCATTAATGAGTGCGGCTTCAAAAGAATCTCTTCAGTAACAGAGAAAATAATGACTATATTCATACATAGTAGGCCATTGACAGAAGACCCAGGAATAAGATTAGCCATATATTGTATCTGAAATATGGCTAAAGTGTAATTAAATATTTAATATTAAACTAAACTCATATAGAACTGGGAAATAAGACCATCAAATTCTCAGTTATTGTTATCTCTGAAAGTGGCTTTGTTTAGTTGATAATTTGACTAGGGTTAGAATTATAGGTCCAAATATATACATATGTATATATATATATATATATACCGTGTGTGTGTGTGTGTATATATATATATATATATATATATATACATACCGTGTGTGTATATATATATATATATACCGTGTGTGTGTATATATATATATATATACCGTGTGTGTATATATATATATATATATACACTTTTTTTCCAACTCAATATTTTGCTCGAGTGTTTAATTGCAAGTAGTATGCTGATGAAAAATCTGTTGTTAATCTTGTTCTTATTTTCCTGTAAGGAATCTTTCTTTTCTCTCTAGCAGTGTCAGAAATTTCCTTTTTATACTTAGTATTCTAAGATTTCACCATCTTGTACCTGTCTTTTTAATTTTGCATGGCTTTCACTGACCCATTATGTAGTTTCATGTCTTTATAAAGTTCTGGAAAATTTTAGGCTATTACCTCCTGAAATATTTTTTCCCTACATTCTGTCTAAATCTATTGAAGAGAGTTACGAGTGGGTAGGTAATTTGGTGACTGGTCTCTTGGTATGAGAGCATCTCATTCCTTTTGGTGTCACCAGTTCTCTAATACACTGCCCTATTTCTCTGCAATAAGAACTGTATTCATCTTTCCTTTGTGGAGATAGATATTGCTATTTGTCTTATAGGAGGGAGAGGAGAGAGATACTCAGGGGCTGACCTGTCTGGGTTCTCCCTTTGTGGGGCTCCAACTAATCATCCTGCCAATGGCTTTTGGGTACCCCTCCTGCTCCTGGATTTCATTCCTTCCAGGCATGGAGCATTTATCTTGTTGGTCTCACCTCCTGGGTTAGAACTTTTCTGAAGGAATCATGGGCTGTGACCTCTTTCTTTTCTGCTCATATTTTTCAAAGACTAATTATTATTTCTGTCGTTTTCACCACAGATATTTTTATTTATTTAAAAAATAAATTTTCCTTAATTTTTATGAATTTAGTGTAAGAGGAAGGATTATATTAAATGCTCACCATTTTAAAATTAGAAGTCTGTCTTCTATCTTTCCTTCACTAATATGTGTGTTTTGTACTTAGTCATATGGTCAAATACTTGTACATAAAATTATCTGAAAAAGCAAATGAAAAATTAACTAGATTTCCCCGTCGTATTTGCATGTATTCCTTACAAACTTACCTCAGTCTTCATTTTTTCCTGCTCTGTCCATTTTCATCCAAAACATACACATATACATCATACAGTCAAGATAAGCATGCATATATCACAGGTATCTTTAACACAGTTTGAAGATGTAACCCTTCATTAAATGATGATGGAGAAAAAATAAAGGTAAACTTAGAGGGTATAGTTGAGAGACAGTATTAAAACAATTGACTTTTAACCTTATTGGTCTTGATTATGGAACAGAGATGGGTGAATCGTTCATTTAGATTTTTTTTTTTTTTTTGAGACAGAGTTTCACTCTTGTCGCCCAGGCTGGAGTGCAATGGCACAATCTCGGCTCACTGCAACCTCCGCCTCCCTGGTTCAAGTGATTATCTTACCTCAGCCTCCCGAGTAGCTGGGATTACAGGCATGCACCACCACACCCAACTAATTTTTGTATTTTTAGTAGGGACGGGGTTTCACCATGTTGGCCAGGATGGTCTCAATCTCTTGACCTCGTGATCCACCTGCCTTGGCCTCCCAAAGTTCTGGGATTACAGGTGTGAGCCACTGCACCTGGCCTCATTTAGATTTTATGTTATTTATTTATAGCTTGATAATATTTTATCTTTTAATTTTTATTATTGTCTAAATATTCAGATTTAGAGGAAATATTATTTTCTTCAGGCAAAATAACAGTCCTGAGAGGCAAAGTTTTTTTGCTTCTTTTTTTTGAGATGCAGTTTCACTCTTGTCATCCAGGCTGGAGTGCGACGGTGCGATCTCGGCTCACTGCAACCTTTACCTCCTGGATTCAAGCGATTCTCCTATCTAGGCTCCCAAGTAGCTGGGACTACAGGCACACACCACCATGCCTGGCTAATGTTTTTTTTTTTTTTTTTTTTTAGTAGAGATGGGGTTCGGGACCATGTTGGCCAGGCTGGTCTCGAACTCCTGACCTCAGGTGATCCACCCGCCTCAGCCTCCCAAAGTGCTGGGATTACAGGCATGAGCCGCCACACCCAGCCTGCTTTTAAAAATATTATTTTTAAGTTATTAGTAGAATGGACTTATTGAAATATGTATTTTTTAACTGAAGGTACTTGGCATAGTAAGTTTAACTACGTTTAACTCTGTTGATTTGCTTTTACATTTTGTGCAATCATAAGTGTCCTTCAGTTCTTAAATATCCACAGCAAATCAAATATTAACTCTGTGCATGTTTTTGAGTTTTTATTAAGTAGTGTTTATATCATTGTACCTATTCTTATAGCTATTGCCTACATCCAAGTAGGCATTTTGTTTAGTTCTTTTTCTTTAGTCTCTCGAAATAATGAAAAGTGAAAATTTCTATCATTTGAGTGATTGTTTTAAGTCTTTAAGTATATTACACTTTGGGCAAAATGCCTGCTACTGATAAAGACAGCAAAGTTTTTACAGATGTATAATTAAAAACTGACAATGCAGTATAATGGAGAACACACAGAAAGTTCCCTCTGTAGTAGTAAAAATGTTGGTATGCATAGAGATGGGAACTTCAATGTGCTAGTGTGGAGGGAGTGGTGTGGAAGTGGTATGCCGTAAGTGTGGAAAGGTAGGTAGGAACCGGATCTTTCCTGGCCTTATAGGTTATAATAAGGATATTAGATCTTTTTCTCAAGCCAATAAGGAATTTTAAAATAACTTTAAAGAGGGGAATGGCATGATTAGTCTATAGTTTTAAAAAGTCACTCTGCCTTCATTATGGGAAATACATTGGGGGCAGAGGGTATACAAATGCACATAGGGAGGAGGATGTGCATTGAAACATATACATTTGTGGGCACAAAATAAATATTTTGGGATATTGGCAGATTGGCTAACTCTATTCTCTTCAGACTTCTTTTCAATATTTTCTGAAACGTCGCCATGGACAAATAATAATTAATAATTAATAATTCATTAATTAATCATTAATACAGGAGGTTCCAAGATGGCCGAATAGGAATAGCTCCAGTCTGCAGCACCCAGAAGACGGGTGATTTCTGCATTTTCAACTGAGGTACCAGGTTCATCTCACTGGGGCTTGTCAGACAGTGGGTGCAGCCCAGGGTGCAGGGCGGGGCATCGCCTCACCCAGGAAGTGCAAGGGGTCAGGGAATTCCCTTTCCTAGCAAAGAGAAGCCATGACAGACAGTACCTGGAAAATCAGGACACTCCCACCCTAATACTGTGCTTTTCCAATGGCCTTGGCAAACAGCACACCAGGAGATTATATCCTGCACCTGGCTTGGAGGGTCCCTTGCTCACTGCTAGCACAGCAGTCTGAGATCAAACTGCAAGGTGGCAGCAAGGCTGGGGGAGGGGTGTCCGCCATTGCTGAAGCTTGAGTAGGTAAACAAAGTGGCCGGGAAGCTCGAACTGGGTGGAGCCTACCACAGCTCAAGGAGGCCTGCCTGCCTCTGTATACTCTACCTCTGCGGGCAGGGCATAGCTGAACAAAAGGCAGCAGAAACTTCTGCAGACTTAAATGTCCCTATCTGACAGTTTTGAAGAGAGTAGTGCTTCTCCCAGCATGGAGTTAGAGATCTGAGAATGGACAGACTGCCTCCTCAAATGGGTCCCCGACCTCCAAGTAGCCTAACTGGGAGACAACTCCCAGTATGGGCTGGCTGACACCTCATACAGCCAGGTATCCCTCTGAGATGAAGTTTCCAGAGGAAGGATCAGGCAGCAACATTTGCCATTCTGCAATATTTGCTGTTCTGCAGCCTCTGCTGGGATACCCAGGCAAACAGGGTCTGGAATGGACCTCCAGCAAATTCCAACAGACCTGCAGCTGAGGGTCCTGACTGTTAGAAGGAAAACTAACAAACAGAAAGGACATCCACACCAAAACCCCATCTGTAGGTCACCATCATCAAAGACCAAAGGTAGATAAAGCCACAAAGATGGGGAGAAACCAGAGCAGAAAAGCTGAAAATTCTAAAAATCAGAGCACCTCTTCTCCTCCAAAGGAATGCAGCTCCTCACCAGCAATAGAATAAAACTGGATGGAGAATGACTTTGATGAGTTGAAAGAAGACGGCTTCAGATGATTGGTAATAACAAACTTCTCCAAGCTAAAGGAGGCTGTTCGAACCCATTGCAAAGAAGCTAAAAACCTTGAAAAAAGACTAGACAAATGGCTAACTAGAATAAACAGTGTAGAGAAGTCCTTAAAGGACCTGATGGAGCTGAAAACCATGGCACGAGAAGTATGTGACGCATGCACAAGCTTCAGTAGCTGATTCGATCAACTGGAAGAAGGGGTATCAGTGATTGAAGATCAAATGAATGAAATGCAGCGAGAAGAGAAGTTTAGAGAAAAAAGAGTAAAAAGAAATGAACAAAGCCTCCAAGAAATATGGGACTATGTGAAAAGACCAAATCTACGTCTGAATGGTGTATCTGAAAGTGACGGGGAGAATGGAACCAAGTTGGAAAACACTCTGTAGGATATTATCCAGGAGAATTTCCCCAACCTAGCAAGGCAAGCCAACATTCAAATTCAGGAAATACAGAGAATGCCACAAAGATACTCCTCAAGAAGAGCAACTCCAAGACACATAATTGTCAGATTCACCAAAATAGAAATGAAGGAAAAAATGTTAAGGGCAGCCAGAGAGAAAGATTGGGTTACCCACAAAGGGAAGCCCATCAGACTAACAGCGGATCTCTCAGCAGAATCTCTATAAGCCAGAAGAGAGTGGAGGCCAATATTCAACATTCTTAAAGAAAAGAATTTTCAGCCTAGAATTTCATATCCAGCCAAACTAAGCTTCGTAAGTGGAATGGCACAATCTCATGCGCCAAACAAATGCTGACAGATTTTGTCACCACCAGGCCTGCCTTACAAGAGCTCCTGCAGGAAGCACTAAACATGGAAAGGAACAACTGGTACCAGTCACTGCAAAAACATGCCAAATTGTAAAGACCACTGAGGCTAGGAAGAAACTGCATCAACTAACAAGCAAAATAACCAGCTAACATCACGACAGGATCCAATTCACACATAACAATATTAACCTTAAATGTAAATGGACTAAATGCTCCAATGAAAAGACACAGACTGGCAAATTGGATAAAGAGTCAAGACCCAACAGTGTGCTGTATTTAGGAGACCCATCTCACATGCAGAGACACACATAGGCTCAAAATAAAGGAATGGACGAAGATCTACCAAGCAAATAGAAAACAGGGGTTGCAAAAAAGCAGGGGTTGCAATCCTAGTCTCTGATAAAACAGACTTTAAACCAACAAAGATCAAAAGAGACAAAGAAGGCCATTACATATTGGTAAAGGGATCAAGCAACAAGAAGAGCTAACTATCCTAAATATATATGCACCCAATATAGAAGCACCCAGATTCACAAAGCAAGTCCTTAGAGACCTACAAAGAGACTTAGACTCCCACACAATAATAAAGGGAGACTTTAACACTCCACTGTCAACATTAGACAGATCGAGACAGAAAGTTAACAAGGATATCCAGGAATTGAACTCAGCTCTGCACCAAGCAGACCTAATAGACATCTACAGAATTCTCCACCCCAAATCAACAGAATATACATTCTTCTCAGCACCACATCCCACTTATTCCAAAACTGATCACATAGTTGGAAGTAAAGCACTCCTTAGCAAATGTAAAAGAACAGAAATTATAACAAACTGTCTCTCAGACCACAGTTCAATCAAACTAGAACTCAGGATTAAGAAACTCACTCAAAACCACTCAACTGCACGGAAACTGAACAACCTGCTCCTGAATGACTACTGGGTACATAACGAAATGAAGGCAGAAATAAAGATGTTCTTTGAAACCAGTGAGAAGAAAGACACAACATACCAGAATCTCTGGGACACATTTAAAGCAGTGTGTAGAGGGAAATTTATAGCACTAAATGCCCATAAGAGAAAGCAGAAAGATCCAAAATTGACACCCTAACATCACAGTTAAAAGAACTAGAAAAGCAAGAGCAAACATATTCAAAAGTTAGCAGAAGGCAAGAAATAACTAAGATCAGAGCAGAACTGAAGGAGCTAGAGACACAAAAAAACCCTTCAAAAAATCAATGAATCCAGGAGCTGGTTTTTTGGAAAGATCAACAAAATTGATAGACTGCTAGTAAGATTAATAAAGAAGAAAAGGGAGAAGAATCAAATAGATGCAATAAAAAATGAGAAAGAGGATATCACCACCAATCCCACAGAAATACAAACTACCATCAGAGAATACTATAAACACCTCTATGCAAATAAACTAGAAAATCTGGAAGAAATGTATAAATTCCTGGACACATACGCCCTCCCAAGACTAAACCAGTAACAAGCTGAATCCCTGAATACACCAATAAAAGGCTCTGAAATTGAGGCAATAATTAATAGCTTACCAACCAAGAAAAATCCAGGACCACATGGATTCACAGCCAAATTCTACCAGAGGTACAAAGAGGAGATGGTACTATTCCTTCTGAAACTTTCCCAATCAATAGAAAAAGAGGGAATCCTCCCTAATTCATTTTATGAGGCCAACATCATCCTGATACCAAAGCCTGGCAGAGACACAACAAAAAAAGAGAATTTTAGACCAATATCCCTGATGAACATCGATGCAAAAATCCTCAATAAAATACTGGCAAACCCAATCCAGCAGCACATCAAAAAGCTTATCCACCATGATCAAGTTGGCTTCATCCCTGGGATGCAAGGCTGGTTCAACATAAGCAAATCAATAAATGTAATCCATCATATAAACAGAACCAAAGACAAAAACCACATGATTATCTCAATAGATGCAGAAAAAGCCTTTGACAAAATTCAACAGCCCTTCATGCTAAAAACTCTCAATAAACTAGGTAATGATGACAAGTATCTCAAAATAAAAAGAGCTATTTATGACAAATCCACAGCCACTATCATACTGAATGAGCAAAAACTGGAAGCATTCCCTTTGAAAATCAGCACAAGACAGGGATGCCTCCCTCACCACTCCTATTAAACATATCACTGGAAGTTCTGGCCAGGGCAATCAGGCAAGAGAAAGAAATAAAGAGTATTCAATTAGGAAAAGAGGAATTCAAATTGTCCCTGTTTGCAGATGACATGATCATATATTTAGAAAACCCCATCATCTCAGCCCAAAATATCTTTAAGCGATAAGCAACTTCAGCAAATTCTCGGGTTACAAATTCAATGTGCAAAAATCACAAGGATTCCTATACACCAATAATAGACAAACAGAGAGGCAAGTCATGAGTGAACTCCCATTCACAATTGCTTCAAAGACAATAAAATACCAAGGAATCCAACTTACAAGGGATGTGAAGGACCTCTTCAAGGAGAACTACAAACCACTGTTCAACAAAATAAAAGAGGACACAAACAAATGGAAGAAAATTCCATGCTCATGGATAGGAAGAATCAATATTTTGAAAATGGCCATACTGCCCAAGGTAATTTATAGATTCAATGCCATCCCCATCAAGCTACCAATGACTTTCTTCACAGAATTGGAAAAACCTACTTTAAAGTTCATGTGGAACCAAAAAAGAGCCCACATTGCCAAGTCAATCCTAAGTCAAAAGAACAAAGCTGGAGGCATCATACTACCTGACTTCAAACTATACTACAAGGCTACAGTAACCAAAACAGCATGGTACTGGTACCAAAACAGAGATATAGACCAATGGAACAGAATAGAGCCCCCGGAAATAATACCACACATCTACAACCATCTGATCTTTGACAAACCTGACAAAAACCAGAAATGGGGAAAGGATTCCCTATTTAATAAATGGTGCTGGGAAAACTGGCTAGCCATATGTAGAAAGCTGAAACTGGATACCTTCCTTACACTTTATATAAAAATTAATTCAAGATGGATTAAAGACTTAAATGTTAGACCTAAAACCATAAAAACCCTAGAAGAAAACCTAGGCAATACCATTCAGGACATAGGCATGGGCAATGACTTCATGATTAAAGCACCAAAGCAAGGGCAACAAAAGCCAAAATTGACAAATGGGATCTAATTAAACTAAAGGGCTTCTGCACAGCAAAAGAAACTACCATCAGAGTGAACAGGCAACCTACAGAATGGGAGAAAATTTTTGCAATCTACCCATCTGACAAAGGGCTAATATCCAGAATCTACAAAGAACTTAAACAAATTTACAAGAAAAAATCAAACAACTCCATCAAAAAATGGGCAAAGGATATGAACAGACAATTCTCAAAAGAAGACATTTATGCAGCCAACAGACACATGAAAAAGTGCTCATCATCACTGGCCATCAGAGAAATGGAAATCAAAACCACAATGAGATACCATCTCACACCAGTTAGAACGGCGATCATTAAAAAGTCAAGAAACAATAGGTGCTGGAGAGGATGTGGAGAAATAGGAATGCTTTTACACTATTGGTGGGAGTGTAAACTAGTTCAGTCATTGTGGAAGACAGTGTGGTGATTCCTCAGGGATCTAGAACTAGAAATACCATTTGACCCAGCCATCCCATTACTGGGCATATACGTAAAGGAATATAAATCATGCTGCTATAAGGACACATGCACAAGTTTGTTTATTATGGCACTATTCACAATAGCAAAGACTTGGAACCAACCCAAATGTCCATCAGTGATAGACTGGATTAAGAAAATGTGGCACATATACACCATGGAATACTATGCAGCCATAAATAAGGATGAGTTCATGTCCTTTGTAGGTACATGGATGAAGCTGGAAACCATCATTCTGAGCAAACTATCGCAAGGAGAGAAAACCAAACACCTCATGTGCTCACTCATAGGTGGGAATTGAACAATGAGAACACTTGGACACAGGGCGGGGAGCATCACACATTGGGGCCTGTCGTGGGGTTGGGGAAGCAGGGAGGGATAGCATTAGGAGAGATACCTAATGTAAACGACGAATTAACAGGTGCAGCACACCAACATGGCACTTGTATACATATGTAACAACCTACACGTAGTGCAAATGTACCCTAGAACTTAAAGTATAAAAAAAAAAAAAAAAGAACAAGAACTCCAAGAACAGGCCTTGAAAAACTAAGCGTGAAATCCAGGTTGTGGAACGTTTGACCCCAGGAAGAATGTATTTCATCTGTGTGTAGTTCATCTGTATTCTTGTGGTAATCAAGCAGACACCAGCTAGACCACTAGTTGGCCCACTGCTCAAGATAGTCGTCAAGACCAGACATACTACCACACATGTAGTCAACTCCTGTGCTTCCCATAAAAACTGTCTAGCTAGCCTGAGAAACTTGAGATGACCTTTGTGACATGAGTCCACCATCTCCTCTGGTTGTCAACTCCCGAATAAACCCATTTTTCTCCCTCAAAAAACATTAATAATTATTAATAATAAATTAACAATAAATCATTAACAATAATTAATAATTAATAACAATAATAATTAATAATAAAAATTAATAATAAAATAAAATAAAACAGTGTTAAAAACTCTAATAAAATATAATACAATATAATATATAATACAATACAACATAATATGTGTTATGGCTAAGGAAAGTTCAGATTAGGAAGGACACCTAATTTAGACTAAAAGAGAACAGCTTCCTAGAGAAGGTGAAAGATGAGTTAAGTGCTGATAGCTGGATAGTTCAGTCAGACCAAGAAAGAGAATGGCTTTTCTGAATCAAAGAAGAACATTTATGTGGATATCCTGATAAAACAGAAAACAGATCAGAGTACAAAGTATACCATTACCAGGGATGTGGCTGAAGAGATAGGCAGACAAGATATTAGATAGTATGCTAAAAATCCAGGATTTATCCTGAAATGGTAAATGGTAATTGAAAGATTTTTAGCAAGACAGTGACATGATGAAACTGGTATTTCAAAATGAACATGCTAGCAAGAGGTGGGATAATGTACTGGATGAGAATAAGACGGGAAGCCGAGAGGCCCATTAGGAATTTGATTCATTTATTCACTAATGGTGATACGAAATGCTTAGTATGTAACAACTATTGAGCCAGGTGTTAGGGACACAGTGGTCAACAAAAAAGAGGGCCACTGCTTTCCCTCAAAGGTTTAAAATCTAGCACATCAATAAAATAATACAGGGAGGTAATCCAGCGCTTGACCATTCTCTCCCTTTAAAAATTATGTGTGTTACTTTATTATAATTTAAAAATACAGATGAATAAGAAGAATGTGAACAAAATCAGACATCCACTCAACCTCTATGGAATGTTAACATTTTATTGTGTGTACATACTTCTAGATGTTTAAAAATATAGTATGTGTATATATTGTATATCATACAATTATATGAATAAATCAGACTGTTCTCAATTGGTTTATGATCTAGTTTCCTCTTAACAACACATGGTGATCTTTCCATAACCATAAATCTATTTATCCATATTATTTTTTATGAGGGGATGATGTTCTATTGCATTTTCGGACATTTTAGGTAGGACTATTCAAAACAATGTTAGAATGAATATTCTTATAGGCAAGTTTTAAATTTCATTTCATTAGATTAAATTCTTAGAAGTGGAATAAAAGAAAATGCACATTTTAAAGGCCTTTGATAATGCCCCAAACCCTCCTTTATAATCTTTTCTTCTGGCTTCCATACCATACTTTGTTAGGTTTTTTTTTTTTTTAACTACATCAGCAACTCATACACAGTCTTCTTCATTAGTTCATTGCTGCACATTGAAATCATCTGGGGATTTTTAAAAATTACTGATGCCTGGCTCCCACCCTTAGACATACCAATTTCATTGGTATGTGGTACAATCTGGGAATTGGAATTTTTAGAAGTGCCTCAAGTGATTCTTACTTGCAGCAAAAGATAGAAACCACTGTATTCTTTTATTTTCCCTGTTTACTACAGAAATTTAAGTTCCATCCTAGATCTGCATCTTACCTTTTTTCACATGCTCTTCATATGTAATCATAATTTCACCTCTTCCACTCTAAACTCTATGAATATAATTAAAAACTCGTATCTTGCACTTTTCCTGAGGTCCAGTTCCACTTTGTTCATTGCCTATAGGAAAGTGTGCACTAATGCTAAATATAGAATTAGCTCTCAAACTTGGTGTATCTCAAACTGAATTAAGAGGTCTCCCTTACTCTTGATAAGCAGAAAACTAAACACATGTTTAAAAAAACAGCAACACCTATGGGGAAAGATATTTTCTACCTTTCAGTTGGTTGCAAAACTCTTGTCTTGATTCTTTCTCTAAAACATATTTTAAATCAGTTTCCCCTACCCTTTCTATTACCATTACCACAACCTCTACCCTCAGAGTAGTACCACTGTGACAATACTTATCTGAATATCTGTCTTGGGAGCACTGGCCTGTCAGAGTAGTTTGCCTGCAATCTCACTTGCATGAAGAGAGCACCTAGTGAATACCAGTAGATATGACATTAGGGACTGAAATCAAGGTGGAATTAAAAATTTCAACACATGTAAGTAAGAGTGTGTGTGTGTGGGAGGAAGTGGGATAATGTAGGAGAAGGGACAGTGATCATTTCCAAGTACTTGAAGATGGCCACTCTTGGGCCAGGAACTTAGCCCAGGGTTGGAGAATGTTGAGATACATCGGGCTCATCCCGATTGATTTCAGGCTGCAAAGGTCACTTTGAGAATTAATTGACCCAATAATGGAGGAACAACTATAACGTTCCAGGAGAAAGAAGGCTAAAAAGCAAAACTATTTTATTTGTGTTATAAATATCTGAATTTTTAGAAAAATTTGAACTCCTTACCCAGGCAAGTCTGCCATAATTTCAACCAAGGAATACTGACAAATCTAGAAATTGAGAGATTTATAAGCTACTGAATCTAAAATATGAAAGCAGCTAAGCTGACATGACTGGGGAAAGTGAGGATCCTTTAATCTCTGACTGTGAGGGTGACTGTCCTTGACATGCTGTGAAGAGTAGCTATAAACCATCACTTCTTGTTTCTCAGTTCTCAAACTATTGATCCACTCAGCTAAAATAAAAGCTCCATTGAGCAGAGGCCTTGATTGTACAATTAATTATTCTCCAGCAGCTCTGAGAGTGTGAGATATATGGTAGCCATACAAAAAATATTGAGTTAATAATTTCTCATACTGGGGCCAAAACCCCTGTGACCATAGTAGCAATGTAGTAGGGTGTTCAGGTGTGTTACTTCTTTAGAATTTTAGAAATGTAATTTAAGAATTTTTTTTTTTTTTTTTTTTGAGACCGAATCTCACTTTGTTTCCCAGGCTGGAGTGCGGTGGCTCGATTCTGGCTCACTGCAACCTCCGTCTCCTGGGTTCAAGTGATTTGCCTGCCTCAGCCTCCCGAGTAGTTGGGATTACAGGCGTGCGCCACCATGCCCAGCTAATTTTGTATATTTAGTAGAGATGGGGTTTCACATGTTAGCCAGGCTGATCTCTAACTCCTGACCTCTGGTGATCTGCCCGCCTCAGTCTCCCAAAGTGCTGGGATTAACAGGCGTGAGCCACCACTCCTGGCCTAAGATCATTTTAATAAGATTTAAGAGATACTAATTTCTGTCTTTCAAGAGAGGTACTAATTTCCATCTAAGCAGGCCCACCAGAAAGTAGATATGGAAAAATAGGACAAGCGTATAATATTTGTAAAGCAAAGCATTTTATTTCTAGAGGAAGATTTGAAATCCATGGAAGTTAGGAGATAACACAGTTGTTTTAGTTATTTATCACACTTTAAAGTCATTGTAGCAGTTAGGAAATAGTGAGATCTTGGCAAACAAAATGTGGACATCTAGGAGAAGCCAAAGAGTTGGCAACACTTTTTAAGCATCTCTGGCAGCTCCTGTCTAGTTGGACTAAAGGAATACCATATCCTATTATAAATCACATTTCCCTGGAACTCAGCTTAAAGGGCAAACTTTAGAAGGAAAACCTCCATCATCCTCATTCAATACTTCAGCTACTGTTTCTTATCCGTGTCTAAACAAAGGCCATTAAATAGAGTTTCAGGGAAAGGCAGAGCTGCCAGGAATGATGCAGAGATGGCCTTTTTCTTTAGCAAACCAGAAGCTTAAATGGGCATGACTCCATAAGATTTTTTGTTTTAGTAACTAGCAAATAGAGTTTCAAATTCAAATTGACTTGAAGCAAGCAGAAGTTTTAAATTAATTAAATTTTCCAGGAAAGGGAAGCCTAGCCCTAGGAACAGAGATTACTCAACTTGTAATGCATTCCTCAGGCCTAAGTATCCACACCTATAAAGAATGACTTGGACTTGCAAAGGTAATAGAGCTACTTAAGAAGAATCTCTCCAATATCCCTCTGAGAAGCAGCCCAGAAAGATACAAGGCAAGGGAAATCTTTCCAGGGAGAAGAACTCAAGGTGCTGAATGGCTTTTAAAGGACATTTCTGAGCCGGGTGTGTTGGCTCATGCCTGTAATCCTAGCACTTTGAGAGGTCAAAGCGGGTGGATAGCTTGAGTCCAGTGGTTTGAGACCAGACTGGTGAGCATGGGGAAACCCCACCTCTACAAAAAATACAAAAATTAGCTGGGTGTAGTGGCACACACCTGTAGTCCTAGCTACTTGGGGGCTGAGGCTGGAGGATCGCTTGATTCTAGGAGGTTGAGGGTGCAGTGACCTGAGGTTGTGCTACTGCACTTCAGCCTTGGCAGTAGAGTGAGACCTTGTCTCAACAAAACAAAACAAAACAAAACAAACAAAACAAAACAAAACAAAACAGCAAAGACATTTCCTCTTTTTCCGAGGGAGCAAGTCAAGAACATTTTATACTGCCTGCTCCTAATAAGTGATTATTCTCAAGCCCCTTTCTTTCCCCTAAATGAGATATTTTATTAAGGTAATTCTGTCTGTGGTGCACCTTTATTTGCCCCTCTGAATCCTTCTCCACGCTCCACCTTCCTCTACCTGCAATGCTATCCTGGGAGGCTGACCTGCATGAACAACCTTAAAGGATTCTTACCTCCTCTGGCTTCCAGTTGGGTTCAGCCAATGCGGAGGCACAGCAGTAGATAAGAAGGAGGTGGGGCGGGCGCGGTGGCTCAAGCCTGTAATCCCAGCACTTTGGGAGGCCAAGGCGGGCGGATCACGAGGTGAGGAGATCGAGACCATTCTGGCTAACATGGTGAAACCCCGTCTCTACTAAAAATACAAAAAAAAAAAAAAAAAAAAAATTAGCCAGGCGTGGTGGCGGGCGCCTGTAGTCCCAGCTACTAGGGAGGCTGAGGAACTAGAATGGTGTGAACCCGGGAGGCAGAGCTTGCAGTGAGCCGAGATCGCGCCACTGCACTCCAGCCTGGGCGACAGAGCGAGACTCTATCTCCAAAAAAAAAAAAAGAAGGAGGTGGGAGGCTAGGAGCTAGGATAAGGGTACTTATCTTAAGCCTCCGTTCCTGTGTCCCTCAGCTGAAGGTCACTGCTCATTTCAGGCCAAATGGCTTCATGGGACTCTCCCTCCTTTAGTAACCGCTGGCCGAGGGGCAATAGCTCAGCTACTACAAAACCCCGAGCTCTTGAATTATAAATCAGAATTACCCTACGTCCACACTTAATTTCCTTCTTGAAATCTACTCTCTACCTAGACAAGTGAATTTTCCCCTCCCTGACCAAATCAGGCCTCCAAGTATAAGCTTTTGTAGCTTGCTTAAATTCTTGATTAATTTTTACTATTAAATGATTAGTTTGAATTCTCCCTTCCTCTCACAGAATGTAAGTTTCACGAGAGCAGAAAGTACATTAGTGTTGTTCTCAGCTGTTTGCTCAAGGTTTAAATAAAAACTTAAACATAGAAATAAAAATTTTTCTTTTTAGTTGTGTTTTCTATTTTTTCTTGGGACCCTGATAGACAGAACAGTGAGATTCATCATCTAACTGAAGATTGCAGTATTTTGGAACTTGGCATTAAAAGCCTGACTCAATTACACTGAAGGAGATTGTACATCTCACAGAAAGCTTGGACTTGAGCACTGACCTCCAGACACTACCTGAGAAGGTCTAGTAGACATGATTTTCCATTGGAGAGGTGGTGGTGTTTTTGATGGCATGTAGATTGTGACTGGCAGGGGCATTTTTGGAATGTAAGCATGTCTTTGAGTATGTGCTAGGTAAAATTGAAGAGTAGATTGTAGTGAGCGTCCACTGTGGTTCTGCTTTATGCCAATAATTTTTCTTTTAATTTTCTATTCATAAAATAATCTGCATTAGGACTTTTACCAATTCAGCAGAATTATGTCATTAATACAAAGGATTATAATAGAACGTAAATTGGCTGGCCCATGCATGAAATCCAAAATAATATGAGTATTCACAATTTTGACAAAGCATTCACCTTAAGAAGAGGCAAACAAGCAGGGAACTAATACAGATACAGTTAGGTTTGGTAGAACACTGATACTTGTGATATTTATGACATAATCATGGTTCTTTTTGTCATAATATGGTATTTTATATAGCTATTTACTTAAGTGACTATATGCATATGAACTACTAACATTTTTCACATTTTCTCTGTCCATATTTGGGCTGCTCAATAACAGATAGAAATGTTATAGTTAAAAAGAAAATTATTGGCCAGGTGCGGTGGCTCACGCCTGTAATCCCAGCACTTTGGGAGGCCGAGGCGGACGGATCACGAGGTCAGGAGATTGAGACCATCCTGGCTAACACTGTGAAGCCCCGTCTTACTAAAAATCCAAAAAATTAGCCAGGCGTGGAAGGACATGCCTGTAATCCCAGCTACTTGGGAGGCTGAGGCAGGAGAATCGCTTGAACCTGGGAGGCGGAGGTTGCAGTGAGCCAAGATCGCACCACTGCACTCCAGCCTGGATGACAGAGTGAGACTCCGTCTCAAATTAAAAAAAAATAAAAAAGAAAATTATTATCTGGCTGGGTGTAGTGGCTCAACCTGTAATCCCAGAACTTTGGTGGCTGAAGGGGTGGATCACCTGAGGTCAGGAGTTTGAGACAAGCCTGACCAACATGGTGAAACCCCGTCTCTACTAAAAATACAAAAAAATTACTGGGCATGGTGGCAGGTGCCTGTAATCCCATCTATTCGGGCAGCTGAGGCAGGAGAATCACTTGAACCTGGGAGGCAGGGGTTACCATAAGCTGAGATTGCGCCATTGCACTCCAGCCTGGGTGACAAGAGCGAAACTCCATCTCAACAACAACAACAAAAAAAAAAAAAAAAAAAAAAAGAAAGAAGAAAAAAAGAAAATTGTTACCTATTCTTAGATAACCCTAATCTTAATCTAGTAATACTGTATCCTTTTTGAGAAGATTTCAGCTGTATCCTTTTTGAGAAGATTCAGCTAAAGGTTAATTCAGCTAAAGGTTAACTTCAGCTAAAGGTTAATTGGTTAACGTGACATATTACGCTTAAAAATCCCTAAATGAGTCGTTTTAAAAACCTGTCTTTCCCTCTAATAGCCAGAGTTTCTTTGTGCTATTGTGTTACTTTCTGATTCATCCGAGTGATACTTGAGAATGCCAGGAAAACAATAAAAACATTTCTTGCCACTGAGCCCTACCTTTGCCTGGAACTCAGTGAGCATCCTCCATGAGCTGGCAAAATTGCTCTGGTATTAGTTTGTAGTAAACTTTTCCTGAATTAGGAGTGGAAAGGAAGACAATACTATGTAAAACTTTCCGTGGGTTCACAAAAATGAAGTGTTATCTTGTGTTCAGATCCCAGACTTAGAGAAAATGATTGTGTTTTCTTTTTCTTTTCTTTTTTTTTTTGAGACAGAGTTTTGTTCTTGTTGCCCAGGCTGGAGTGCAATGGCGCAATCTCGGCTCACCGCAACTTCCGCCTCCCAGATTTAAGTGATTCTCCTGCCTCAGCCCCCTGAGTAGCTGGGATTACAGGTGTGAGCCACCATGCCCGGTTAATTTTGTATTTTTAGTAGAGACGAGGTTTCTCTATGTTGGTCAGGCTGGTCTCGAACTCCCAACCTCGGGTGATCCGCCCGCCTAGGCCTCCCAAAGTGCTGGGATTACAGGCATAAGCCACCATGCCCTGCCAATAAAATATTTTGAACATATAGTTCTATATTATTTATAGTGATCATTTAATGGAGGGGAAGTTCTGCCTTCAGGAAGACTATGAATATTGGGACTGTGTCCTTAGTAGACTTGGCACTAAAAAAATTCAGTCATTTGACAGCACAAGATTGCACAATAAATGTTGGAGATGTTGGAAAGGTACAGGTACACAATGGAATACTACACATTCAAAATGAAGCTGTAGAATTGAATTTGACAAAGATGTTTATAATATATCATCATTAAGTGCACAAAAAGGGTAAACTATATGCTGAAGGATAGTTTGGGCAGCAAGCAAAAGAACATCTAATTCAAAATGAATTAAATAAATATATTTATTTTTATAATTATCATAATTACATTTATTAATCTAATTGTTCTAGTGCAGAGGTAAAATAGGTTTCAGGGTAGACTGATTCAGTGACCCAACAATATTATTAAAAAACAATGTTCTTTCTGTCTCTCTGCTCTGTAATCCAAAATATCTGCTTTATCTCACAGCTAGTTCCCCAAATAATTGTAAGATAGATTCCAGGTGCAATTAGATATTACTACTTGCTTTCTCATTCGTATGCTGAAGAAAGAGAGAATGGCTTGTTATTGCTTTCTGCAAAGACCAAAGAGGAAATTTTTAGAAGTCTGTAGCCACTATCTCTTCATTTATCATTGGCTAGAACTGCTGATTTCTAAACTGATAGCTGGCGGAAAGAATGTGATTATCTTTAGATCAGTCAGGCTCACACATTGAGTTAAAGGCAATTTCTAAAATCAGAGTACTGCCATTTCATGGATAATAGAGTGGAATGCATTTGGGGATTTGGACACAGTTAAAAAAATCTCTATCTAATCTCTCTCTATGGATATTCTAGAAAATTAATATTGTCATATGATAGTATCTGGACAATGACTTACATTTCTTTTTAATTTTCTTCCTTTCACTCACATGTATATAGTATTCTTCTGTAAATAAGCATACATTGTTTTTTGTCTCTTTAACATTTTAGTATGGAAAATTTCAAATAAATCCAAAAATGAAGATAGTAATAAAATGAAACCTCAAGTATCCATCACCCAGATTCAACAATTATCAACTTCTGGAAAACCTTGTTTTATGCACTGTTTGTAATAAGAAAAAAAAAGTTGATTTTAGTTAAAAAAGAAGTTAAGATCTGCTTAACATTTTCTCTTGTCCATAGAATATACCTTAAAGCAAATCAGTAAAGTTTAGCTAAGGATAGCCCAATATTTTTCCTGTCAATTGCCCAAGATCTCTCGTAAATTATACCCCAAGTATTTTTTTGAAAATTTGGTTTTTCTCAGTTTCTTATCCTACATATGCATCTCAAAAATTTGGACCGCAGTACCCCAACATCAGGAGAAAAGCACAAAACTCTAGGAGCTTGTGTATATGAAACAAAGTGACTCACTAAAAGCATAGTTATTTTGAAATCTCATTTTTAGTTTTAAAGTCTGTATTTTTTTTTTTTACTCTATCTACCAATGTTTAATAGAAATAAAATATTTCAAATTACTCACCATTGAATAAACTTGACACTGTTGGAAGATGGTCCATGTTGGTCTTTTGGCTTCTTGTCCTCTGAGGCACCCTGACAAATACCCCTGTGAACACAAGGTCCCCAATTTAAGAGTCATAGATTATAGTTTTCTTCCCTTTTAAGACTCCCCTTTTGATCTTTGACCATATTTCCTTGACTTTTAAACTTCATTCTCTTTGAGGACTTTGCTTTGAATTCAGTCCTCTTGTTTTTTCCATTTTAGACCTCCTCAGCTCGTATGCCCTATCTTAGGATTAATACTCACTTTCCAGTCCTGGCCAGGCCTGGCCCAGTACCCTGCAAGAGGATCTTGGACCTGTAAGTCACAAATATCAAGGTACTCATTCATTTACTAAATCTTTATTGAGTATCAACCATGTTTCTGGCACTTAGCTAGTCCTTGGGGATACTGTGGTTAAAAAGGATAAAATCTCAGTGTTTAAGAAGACTAAAGACATCAGGAACACAAAAAATATTTAGGCAATTATAAAATGGGCAAATAAGTGCTACATTGGATGAAGTACTGCATCCTATAAAGCACAAAGCAGTCTCCTGAGCAGATGAGGGAAGTCTTCCAGGAATGAGATGCAGTATAACAATAGGAAGGAAAAGTAAGTGTTGGTAATTTTCTATATTTGAATGAAAACTTACTCTTGCTCAACCACGAAGGATGTTTTCTTAGAACTAAAGGGACCGTCAAAAGCAGCATTCAGTATGGGAGCTTACAGTGATGTGTCTAGAGGGGACAAGCATGAAGAGTTTGATTACTCGGGAGCGCAGTTTAGAAAATAACTATGTTTTCTTCACAGAAAGGAAGTGTTCTGCCAGGCGGAGTCATTGCTTCCTTTTCTCTCTTCCCTTAGTCCTTTGTTTTCTTTTTTCTTTTGTTTTCTTTTCTATTTTTTCTTTTTTTCTTTTTTTTTTTTTTGAGATGGAGTCTCACTCTGTAACCCAGGCTGGAGTGCAATGGTGCGATCTCTGCTCACTGCAACCTCTGCCTCCCAGGCTCAAGCTATTCTCCTGCCTCAGTCTCCTAAGTAGCTGAGATTACAGGCACATGCCACCACACCAAGCTAATTTTTGTATTATTAATAGAGACAGGGGTTTTACCATGTTGGCAAGGCTGGTCTCGAACTCCTGACCTCAGGTGATTCGCCTGCCTGGGCCTCCCAAAGTGCTGAGATTACAGGTGTGAGCCACCACGCCTGGGCCAGCCCTTTGTTGTCATATCACATGTGGAACATCCCTACCTGCCTCTCCTATGCCTTCCTACCTGAAGAAATAAATTAATCATTTTCCCTTCTAATCTACAAACTGTGTATTATACTGAAACACAATGATACTTTAAAAAATTTAAGAATTAAATTGATTCAAATTTTATTTTATTTTTAGATTCAACTGATTATTTTGATTACTTAATCATTAAAAAATGATACTGTTCAGTATTCAGAAAGTTTGGGTTCATTTTTTTCTTTCTTGTTTCTCAATAAAAGAAATGGGTAGTGGTAGTGATGTTGGCATTTGTTCTGAAAGATAAATGTGACATGATACTCATTTCCTGCCTGGCGCGGTGGCTCATGGCTATAATTGCAGCACTTTGGGAGGCTGAGGCAGGTGGATCGCTTGAGCCCGGGAATTCGAGATCAGCCTGGGCAACATAGCAAGACTGCATCCCTAAAAAAGGAGTACAAAAAAAAAATTAGCCAGTCTCATAACCTGGCCTGAAAATAAATAAATAAACAAACAAACAAATAAATAAATAGACTCATTTCCCATTGAGTAATCCAGAAAGAGACACACCCTGAATGGTATTGCCTAGGTTTTCTTCTAGGGTTTTTATGGTTTTAGGTCTAACATTTAAGTCTTTAATCCATCTTGAATTAATTTTTGTATAAAGTATAAGGAAGGGATCCAGTTTCAGCTTTCTATATTTGGCTAGCCAGTTTTCCCAGCACCATTTATTAAATAGGGAATCCTTTCCCCATTTCTTGTTTTTGTCAGGTTTGTCAAAGATCAGATGGTTGTAGATGTGTGGTATTATTTCTGAGGGCTCTGCTCTGTTCCACTGGTCATAGGAATTGGCAAGGACTTCATGACTAAAACACCAAAAGCAATGGCAACAAAAGCCAAAATTGACAAATGGGATCTAATTAAACTAAAGGGCTTCTGCACAGCAAAAGAAACTACTATCAGAGTGAACAGGTAACCTACAGAATGGGAGGAAATTTTTGCAATCTACACATCTGACAAAGGGCTAATATCCAGAATCTACAAAGAACTTAAACAAATTTACAAGAAAAAATCAAACAACTCCATCAAAAAATGGGCAAAGGATATGAACAGACAATTCTCAACAGAAGACATTTATGCAGCCAACAGACACATGAAAAAGTGCTCATCATCACTGGCCATCAGAGAAATGCAAATCAAAACCACAATGAGATACCATCTCACACCAGTTAGAATGGCGATCATTAAAAAGTCAGGAAACAACAGGTGCTGGAGAGGATGTGGAGAAATAGGAATGCTTTTACACTATTGGTGGGAGTGTAAACTAGTTCAGTCATTGTGGAAGACAATGTGGCGATTCCTCAGGGATCTAGAACTAGAAATACCATTTGACCCAGCCATCCCATTACTGGGCATATACGTAAAGGAATATAAATCATGCTGCTCTAAGGACACATGCACATGTATGTTTATTGTGGCACTATTCACAATAGCAAAGACTTGGAACCAACCCAAATGTCCATCAATGATAGACTGGATTAAGAAAATGTGGCACATATACAGCATGGAGTACTATGCAGCCATAAAAAAGGATGAGTTTATGTCCTTTGTAGGGACATGGATGAAGCTGGAAACCATCATTCTGAGCAAACTATCACAAGGACAGAAAACCAAACACCGCATGTTCTCACTGATAGGTGGGAATTGAGTAATGAGAACACATGGACCCAGGGTGGGGAACATCACACACCAGGGCCTGTTATGGGGTAGGGGTAGGGAGGAGGGATAGCATTAGGAGATCTACCTAATGTAAATGACGAGTTAATGGGTGCAGCACACCAACATGGCACATGTATACATATGTAACAAACCTGCGTGTTGTGTGCATGTACCCTAGTACTTAAAGTATAATAAAAAAATAAAAATAAATAAAAAAAAGAAAGAGACACGCCCAACCATTATTGAAGTCCTCTAAGGTGGGGATAGAGGACACACAGTTCATCAGGGCTGAGGAATAGAGAATGGGAAAACAGATGAAGAAAGGCCTGTGCTGACCTTTTCCATGCCCTCCCATGGATGTGTTTTTCCTGCACGTCAAGTTATTTAAGCAAAGGATTGTTTTTGTCCGGATTTTTTTCTTTTCCAACTTCAGCCATTTCTTTTGTTCTTTTTAGGCATGAAACATTAAATAAAGTTATTCTTAATATGGGATATTCTCCCTTAAGTCTTTTTAGATGATAAGGAAACAACATGTCCATTCTAACAGCCTGTTCAAGAGTTCTACTTTTAATAATTTGTGTCTCATACTTCCAGATATTCCACACATAGGGCAGGTCTTATTATTTCTTGTGTAATTCATTATAACCTTATTAGGCCCAAACAAAATAAGAGTCACGAATAGGCAGGAAAACATATGACTGTAGTAAGCTAGGTGTTGAACAGGAAATTGTGGCTTCCAGAGATTAAAATAGTTTTGTTTGTGATCTTAGAGGAAACCCAAAAGGTGTTCATTTAGGTCTGGTTTTAAACAGGCAGAACAACATATTTTAAAGTAACATTTCTGGTAATTCTGCAGCTACTTTGTAGTGCCTCTGCTGTTCTAGGCATTGTGCTAGATGGTATGAAGAATTAAAGATGAATAAGAACAAAGTTTCCTTCTTAGGAGGGAATACAATCTAAGTTAGCTTTTCTCTTTATTTATTTATTTATTTATTTTTTTTGAGATGGAGTCTCACTCTTTCGCCCAGGCCGGACTGCAGTGGCACTATCTCAGCTCACTGCAAGCTCCGCCTCCTGGGTTCATGCCATTCTCCTGCCTCAGCCTCCCCAGTAGCTGGGACTACAGGTGCCTGCCACTGCGCCCGGCTAATTTTTTTGTATTTTTAGTAGAGACGGGGTTTCACCGTGTTAGCCAGGATGGTCTCGATCTCCTGACGTCGTGATCCACCCACCTCGGCCTCCCAAAGCGCTGGGATTACAGGTGTGAGCCACCGTGCCCAGCCTGCTTTTCTCTTTATTGTAACCAAAATCATTTGATGACTTCCAAACAGGGCAACATATGTGTCAAATATGGTCATATTTAAATAACTATGCCAAGGTTCTGCAGTTCAATTAACTTCATTTAATTTGGACACTTCTAGTATTAGAAAAATATCTTTTTTTGCTATCATCCATTAAATCATTAATATTTTTAAAGATTCACTTCCATCTCTCTTTTTAAGAATGAGGTGTTACATAAAACTATAGGTAAATGAATTTGAAAAAGAAAGCAAGTAAGGCTGAGTGCAGTGGCTTAATGCTGTAATCTTAGCTCTTTGGGAGGCCGAGGCAGGTGGATCACTTGAGGTCAGGAGTTCGAGACCAGCCTGGCCAACATGGTGAAAATCCAACTCTACTAAAAATACAAAAAATTGGGTGTGTTGGCATGCACCAGTAATCCCAATTACTTGGGAGGCTGAGGCAGGAGAATTGCTTGAACTCAGGAGGTGGAGGTTACAGTAAGCTGAGATCGTGCCACTGTTCTGTGCCACTGCACTCCAGCCTGGGTGACAGAGCAAGACTCTGCACCCCCACCCCCCCAAAAAAAGCAAACAAGCAAGTGCAAGTAAGACTTTGTATCTCTGATTAGATGTTGAACAGTGAATGTCTCTTCCCAGACAATTTAGATAATTTACATACATTCTTTCTCTGGTTAGTCTTACAGATTAAAAAATGGTGGCTTTTTAAGTTTTAAGTTGAGTGACTTATCAAAAATACTTTAAGACTTGAAGACCACCAGTCTAGAAGTTAGAGATGAAATATTAGAATATGGCAGTAAACAGTCCAGCCTATGAACTAGAACTAGATTGACTGGGTTCAAATCTCAGCTTAGCCACCTACTAGTATGAGACTTAGGTTAAGTTAAAAAAGCCCTTGTATCTCAGTTCTCTTATTTTTAAAATGCTGATAACAATGATGTTTGTAAGATGTTGTGGGCATTAAATCAATAAATATATGTGAAGTGCTTGAAAAAAGGTATGGCATAGGCAAACACTCCATAGAGTGTCACCTATTATCATTTTTATGTGAGTGTGGGACCTGCTATCCAATGACATCAGTAGTCTCCCACTGTGACATAAAAGGATTGCATACAAAGAAATGCTTAATAAATAATTCATTCGTTCAAACAAGTATTTTTGAGAGCCTAAATTCTAGATTCTGGGGATAGAGCCAAGGAGGACAAGCTGAAGTTCTCAGTTTTAAGGGACTTTCATCTGAATGAAGTAAACTGACAATAAACAAGAGGAACAAATATACATAAACATATTAAGCATTAATACCTACTTTGAAGAAAAAGAAAGCAGGCTAAAGGGATAGAGACTAATAAGGAATAATAATGGGCAAGCTGCTATAGATGGGGAGATTTACACTCTTTTGAGGAGATGATATTTGAGCAGAGATATGAATGAAATGAGAGTGAATGCTGGGAAAATCAACAGGAAATGAATTCTAGAAAGTGGGAACAGCAGAATAAAGGCCAGGAGGCAGAACCGAATTCATGGGTTCAAGAGTAAACAGAAGGCCCATCGTGGCGTGAAGTAAGATCTAGTATTCGAAGATGAGGTAGAAGTAGTCAAATAATTTTGGATTAATAATAGATACATTTAATGACTCAATCAAAATGATGAGACATTATGCTGAAAGGAAGCTTAAGATACATTTGTAAATAAGATTATAAGATGTTGAGTGGGACTTTTTTTGTTGCCCATAATTGAAAATAAGAAGAGCTAAGTAACCCCCTTTCTATGAGAAGCTCCTAATAGATGCCAAATATTGAGGCCAGACACTGTCCCCACCTACTAAAGGGTATGTTACGAGGCGAAAAAAATGCTCTCCTACCAGCAACTAGCACCTAGCTCTGGATACGCATAAAGAGAAAACTGGAGAGAGAACAGTGCAAGTCAGCAGACAGTGCTCACAGGGAAAGGTTACTCCTCTTCTCAAGGGGAACAGAAGGATTATTATTTTTTTCTTGCTGAAGCCAATTAATGGGAGTCCATCAGAGAATGTTTAGAGATTGTGTGCGAGTTTGTGGGAAGGAAGATTGGCAATTCATTTCTCAGCTGGCTGGATGGTAATTTACTAAACACACCAGTCCCTCTGGAGCTACTATGGCGGAGCGGGGGCGAATGTCTCCGCGGAGTTGTGTATTTGCTACCTGAAGTTTAGGAATCACCCCTGAATCCAAAACAGCTGCTAGTCTTAACATTTCTGAAGGAGAGGAAATTGCTGGAGTAGCTTATGGTAACAGAGTTAGAAGGAACTGTGGTTCAGAGTTTGTTCTTGAGAGGGGTTAAATTCCCTCCTTTATCCCCATCCTGGTCTTTTGTGGCCCTTGGAACATTTAGAAGATGGTCTCAGAGGTTACTGTGGCTCAATGCAAAACAGCATGGTGGTAAGGAAGGGAGCAGAATAGCTGGTAGTGAGGAGACACTCCAGCTGGGGAAGCAGTTAGGGGCATGGTCTGCTGTCAGGGTCCAGGCTTTTCTCTGAGGGATTCCTCAGTGAGTGAGGGGGCAAAGCAAAGACGAAGAGTGTCTACAGAAAACCAAGTACACCACCAGCACAGATTTCTCAACACCACCATCTGTTAGCAATAGACAAAACTGGATTGAACCAGAGAAAAACCTAGGACACTTTCTCACGCAGACATGTAACTGATTATGTAAGATCTCTACCACCTTTGTCTTCTCTCTCTGACCCCAAAACTAGAGGAGTTCAGCAGCGGGGAGTGAGGATGGTTGTCTCAGAGTCAGATCTCCTTCCAACTTCTCTACTCCAAGCAATCAGCCTCACAGTTTGTGTTGAGGGGAAAGAAAGGTAATCATATTTATGTTAGTTTCACAATCCAAGTTTTAAATTGGACAAAAATAAACTTCAAATAACTGAAACTGGTAGAAAGTTAGAAGATTTGCACTTTGGGAGGCCGAGGAGGGCTGATCACGAGGTCAGGAGATCAAGACCATACTGGCTAACACGGTGAAACCTCGTCTCTACTAAAAATACAAAAAATTAGCCGGGCGTGATGGCGGGCACCTGTAGTTCCAGCTACTCTGGAGGCTGAGGCAGGAGAATGGCGTGAACCCAGGAGGCGGAGCTTGCAGTGAGCAGAGATCAAGCCATTGCACTCCAGCCTGGGGGACAGAGCGAGACTCCATCTCAAAAAAAAAAAAGACAGTTAGAAGATTTGCTAGGATATTCATTAAAGGACACGAGAATAAGACTTGACAATCATGATTGGAAGCCTTGATTAGAATAAAAAATATAACTCTTTTGTATCTATGCTCTTGTTGAGACACATTACATGAGTAACCAAACAATGAAACATAACACTATAAACCACAGCACATCTATGGAGAAATCAAAATGCACTAATCGAAAATTATAATTTCATGGGACATTTTATTTAAATGTAAAATTTCATCTGGCTTCTCAGTTTTGATAAAGTAGAGAGTCTGTCAATTGCTTCTTTCTTATAATAAAGTGAGTCAATCTTCCTTCCATCAGCAACATATAATACAAATTCTTCAGGCCCTTGTCAGGAATATAAACTCATACTTTCTCCTATTCCGTTTCTAAAAAGGTCTTCTAAGAGAAGTAATATTTAAGAAAGTTCATCTAAGAAACATTGTACCCTTTGTCTAAGTACTTTGAATTCTGCCTTTGAATCAAGCTAGACCACTGGAAGTATATGCACCTGACCACAAAAATAAATCTCCTTTAAAAATCTGTCACCAACTTTAACTTCAAAATTTTATTCTCAGGCTTCTTTGAATTATCATAAGAAAGTTTATAAAATTCTCTTCTATTTGTTGGTAAAAATATTGCTGATATTATTCAACGCGTTGCTCAGTGTCATCTCCATATCAGAAATTTCTCCATCAACTTAGTGGCAGGAAAAATTCTCTCTTGATTTGTTTCTTTCTTTTAAATAATGAGAATTGTGAAACTCCCTAAGTTTCCCTTGTTATTCTTGCTATTGGCAAGTTCAAAGCCAAATTTGCAGCTCTGTCAGAGCAAGTCTCTTATACAATATGTACAATGTATTCCACTTCAGTTTTTTCTTGAATTTGAACCTTATTTTATCAGTATATTTTATATTTTAGGGGCGGTGTCTATTTGTAAAGAAATGGAGTATAGGTAAATAAATTTGGTTCGTGTGCTAGGAAAAGTTGGTTCAGATGACTGAAAGTTGATCTCCTAACATGAAATTGATTAATCTTTGAGATGTTTTTCAAAGACTACTTGCAAAAAAAGAAAAAAAAAAAAAAAGAGAGAGAGACTTAAAATGGCCCCCAAAATGTTATCTTCATTCATTAGTTTAATAGCATTAACCAGGCTAAACTGTATATTCCAATAAATTGAACAATAATAGGATTATTTTAACATTATTACTGTCAGTTAATTCTAAAAATCTTATCTCTGGTTTTTATTCTATGTACCATTATATATTGAAAAGCTTAACAGATCCTCACATCAATGCCCAGAAAAATTATCTCCAGCATTATGAAGACACTTATATCAGTTGTAGAACATCTTATAGAAGAATAGGGAAGAGAGGTAATATTTTGGGTAAGAATGTAGCACAAGGAAAAGGAGAGTCAGTGACAGAGTAGTGACAGCTTGTCTCTAAATGCTAATTAATTATATTGATCCTCTTTGTTTTCTCAGAGTAAACAAAATAAAGTGCATGGGTACCTTCAAAACAACACATGATAGAAGGGAATGGATTCACAAATGACAATAGCTGTGTTTACCTGGACACCTAGTTAATTCACTAGTTTAACAATATTGGCCAGTCTGTAATGTACATCCCAATAAACTGACCAATAAAAGGATTGCCTTAGCATTATGGAAATATAGCTAAAGTATAAGTTTAAGGGCTTCCATAAATTAATCAGATTATTATTATAAATAGGCATTTATGTATTATCAGGTATAAAAGACATTTGTTCAAGCTAGGAGATATTCAAATAATGATAAAAATCATCTATGACTAGCCACCTGGGAACTATACTTTTCTAGTTTAAAGCCATAAGATGCCTCATTGCTTTGACATTGCTAAGTATAAAAAGGACTGTGGAATAAGTTTTTGGTGATAAAAATGTCTGTGGTCACATTGCTATTTTACTTATTATGCAATGTAAGATATCTACTGTGGATTCCTAACAGACTCAAGTCCACAAATATATTTCTCCTGACTGTTCCTGACATTGCACAGAATGGCACAGGGAACACAGACCAACACACAAAAAGAAGAGTAACTCTTTGAAAACATTTTCTTCACACTGTAGTTTAGGACAAAAGTATTGCAGAATAAAATTTATGGTTTTAGAAAAAACAGCAACAAAAATTTGAATGAAAGACAAACTTTTGCTTTTTCGAACTTTTGGAAGACAAAATTATGACTCTAATGTTTCATTCCTTCTTCTTTCCTTGCCATTCAAATTTCTACTAAAGTGTAAGATATATCATAAAATTTGATAATATACACTGCAATGCCCATTGAGCAGACTGAACAAAGGCCATTAATATAGCAAGGAAGACATATTTTTAATATCTTTAGTCTGACATTCACTTGTCCTTTATTTACATATGCATAATCTCTTAATTTTCTACAAATTGTAGCTTATACTCACAGAGTTTTAAAAAAATTCATGACAGCCCTCTCATTTTCTGTATCTACAATTCTAGGTTATATATTACCCTAAGTATACAGGTCCATAGGCCTATATAAAGAATTTATTTGAATTTGAAATCTTGATTTTGTGAAAGAAACAAATGTCTTGAGATTTTGTTAAAATAAGTCTGGCAAGTCTTGGCCCAAAGTTACACTGAGAGGGAATCTGTTTTCCTTTGAAAACAAAAGTATTATCAATATTTTCATAAAATGTGAGTATAAAATAGAACATACTATTATTAAACCATATTAACATTTCATTGGCAGAGATTTCACTTTGTTAAAGGCTGTATAAGAACAGCTTAATCTCATAACCCAGAAGTTTTTACTGTTATCATTGCCTCTTTATTTTTGGCTAAAGTGTAATTTTTAAATGAGTATACAGAAACCCAATACTATATATTGAATGACTTTAAGTAAATAAATATCCATGCTATTCATCAGGGTAAGTGATCTAGTGACCAGAATAAAAAGGATATATGTTGCTAGCCCCTAGCACAGTATGCCTCAGCACAGAGGTTTCTTGGGTTACTGCTAGTGAATGATTCCAATTCTTGGCCGTCTGATCCCACACATTGCATAAATTCCAACTCCTGCATCTGTTTAGGTGAGCTGTTGGCTAAATGGATATGTAATGAAATTAAACAATATTTTTTAAGGTGCTTTTTAGGATGGGTTATACCCCCTCTTTTTCTCCTCCTTTCCTTGCAACCTGCCCTCTACTCATTCTTTTTATGCATATTTTTGAGAGCCTGAATATGCTAGGAAGAGGGTTTCAGTCTGTTAAGAATTCACAACCTTGTGGAGTTGAGATACAATTAATAAAATTTCTAGTATAATGAGGTAAGTATTATGATACCATGAAAGCACAGAGGAGAAACACCTACTCTGTTTTGTAAGGATTAGGGAAAGCAATTTAGAGATTATACCTAACACAAATACACAGATATTTGCATAGTATGTGAGCACACATTCAAAAAAATGTAATTTTCATCCTAGAAATAAGACAGTAGTGATTCAGTGTGAGTTTATATGCCTGTCTCCACTATAATGAAAGAAATATAATATCTTAAGTATGGGTTGACATTTGCAAACTAACTGATTTTTCTGGAAGAATGATGCCACATAATTTAAAAATAGTAATGCTTTTCTAATCTCTAGTGTATTTTCAATGGCTAACATAGTTAAAACCAAAGCAAAATTTTTATTATGTACATAATCGAATGCAAATTGTGTCAGGCTAGTTTAAAAAATATGAATGTCAGTCCTGGCTTGGCAACTTAATAACTATTTGGTTTTTGACCAAGTCATTTAACTTAATTAAACCTCAGTTTCTTCTCTGGAAACAAGAGAAGGTCAAGCAAGATAGTTTTAAAATTTCTTTCCAAATTTATACGTCTGACTTTTCTAAAAAATCTGGTTTACACTAATACTTAAAAGAAATTATCTTAAAACAATAAATTATAAATTTATTTTTTGCTCTTGCTCCCTGTAAAATTTGTCCTTGTCCTGCTAGTCACATATAGTCCCCACTACACCAGCCAAGACTCGTCAGACTGGTTCTGTTGAGATCATCAGTGACTTATTTCCTCACTTCAATTCAGCCCACAAAGTCATTGATAGAGCTGGATTCACACACTTGGATGTAGACCTCGACCTTCACAGGACTCTTCATTGCTGGTTGGCAATGATGTATCGGTGAGTTCCCTTTTTCTTTCTAGAAGTCTTAAGGTAACTTTTAGTTTAAAACAGTATGAGCCACACCAAGGAATGTGTAGATCTACAGTTTATTATTTTTTTAAATATAGAAACATATTTTTGAGATTTTACATAAAATTATGTCAAGAAAAAGATTTCTATTCTTTCTGTATTAGTGTTTCCTGTTCTCTTTTGTTGTATCCCATGTGTTTTTCTGTTTACTTTGAGAAGGTTTCTACACAATGTAAAGGTACATGGTGTTTGACAGCTGTCTTTTAGTTAGTTTGGCCATATGTTTCAAGAAAGATATAACATATTTTTAGCTTGGGCTTTGTTTGTCTTATTGAGAAACACTTTTATTTTAGAAGGTGTACATGAAAAAAAGTCTGAAATAATGCAGAAAAAAATATGTTTATTTCTGTAAGTAGTTAAAAATTTAAAAATTCTAGATGTTTTGAAAGAATCAGAAACAACTGAAGAAAATAATATGACTAAATTATTATAGCCTGATTTAAAAAATAAATCCACTGATATGCCTGGCCATAGTCAACTTCTCCAAAGATAAGTCATGATCATTTTGAGGTTTTCTTTCAAAGTTAGAAACTAATCAGTAACAAGGTTTTGGGGTACTAGTTTTGTCTTTGAAAATAATTTTATCTCCTGATTAAAATTTATTTTCTCTGATTCTCATATTGGCATATCATTTTTTATTAGTTTTTACTTTGAGAACAGTTTGAAAATGTTAAACTTTGAATGAAATCTGTGGTCTTCATTTAACATGGAAAAACAGGTTCTGTCATCAGTTGAAAGTTCTACATACTTGTTATTAGAAGTTTAATACTCTTCTGTACATATCCATGAAGCAACTAAAAGCTACGGATACTAAACATTTTGTTGGGCTTATCAAGGCTCCCTGCCTTTTGCAAGTATTTCTTTACAACCAATGATGGTTTTGTATCCTATTCTCTTTTTCTCATTGACTTTACTATAGAAAACAGTGCTTCAAGAAAGCTTCCAATAAACTTAACATACTAAACAGATTCCAAGCCTTATCTATGGTATATGTCAGAGATTTGGAATTTGGTCATAAATGTGTAGAGGAGGTATAATGTGGGAATACTGGAGTGAATTTTTCTGAGTGTAGTCTCTAATTTGAAGCAAAAGATGTGACTATTTTTAAAAATCCTGCTGCAGAATAGATGCAAGTAATCTCTCACGGAAAAAACCAAAAACCAAAACCAACCATCTAACAAACAAAAACGTCTTCCTGATCTGAAGATTGTATGAAAGATGAAGCACATCTATGTTTGAGTGGGTCTAGATGAGATAAAATGTTAAGAGCATGTACTAGAGCAAAAAAGGATTAAGTTTATTATTCACATGTGCTGTCGTAAATGTGCCAACAGGAGTGTTATCGAGGAAGAGGGATAATTGAAATCCTAGGATATAAGTACACAATTTCTTCTTAAGGTCATTGGTTTTAACTCAGAAAGAATACAAGAAACAGGTGGGGAATTTTATTAAATAGCATGCTCCTTCCTTTTCAGTCAGATTTTGGATAGCCTTCTCTCTGACTCTACCTGAATAAGAATCAGTTTTTTTTTGTTTTTTTTTTAGAATTTGAGGGTAGGAAAAAATTTAAACTGGGTAAACATTCTTCTTCTTGTACTGCCATTTTCTCCAAACTCTTATTTTGGACTATTCTTTGAGCATGAAGAGATCAACACATGAATTTTATAAACACACAACAGAAAGTTAAAGAAAACTCTATCAGGCATAAGTTTATAGAGAACAGATTTGGGAAGAGAAGAATGTGTCCATTAAATATACTTATTGGTCATAGGGGTGTATACTAACTGTATTTATCAGCAACCACTGAGAAGAAGTGAAAATAAGCAGACTGAATTTATAGGCATCGACATCCACACATATTGAGATGGCTGAAGGTGAAATGAGTAATATTCAAATGAGACAAAATGGACAACTTTAATTTTTACTTAATAGGGTAAGCACTGTCTCTAAAAGTGTGGTCCGTAGACCCCTGCATTACAGTGCTTATTAAAAATAGGAATCTCCAGCTCTCATCCCAGAAATTCTAATGAATCTCTGGTTGAGACATGGAAATCATATTTAAAACATTTACACAATGTAATTCTTATTTACCCTAAAGTTTGACAAGCACTAATGGTGTAAAGACATAGAAAAAGAAAAAGAAACATGTAAGCCTGAAAGAAATTAAACCATGAATGAAATAGGCCAGTTGTTAAAAGTAGTTCTGTTTTATTTAAATTGGTGTAATTACATCTTAATGGGAGGTGCTCTTTCCCAGTCACCCTTCCCTTCAAGGGAGAAGAGTACTCATTTATGCAACATGGTGATGATTAAGAAAGAGAGGATAATTTCAGAAAGGAGGGGAAACTGAGGGGGGAGAACATAGACATTTTTTGCTTAGTTTGTGTCTGATAAGGAGGATGACTTTATTTGGATCATAAAAATCTATTTGTTTACAGGAAAAACCTTGGTATAAAATTAATGTAGCAGTGTTACCCTGTGACATTAGTCAGTATGGATACTGAAGAGACACTCCTTTTAGGCTTAGGCCCAGAGTTGCTATATGGTTGTGTTATAAGTATTTAGCATGTGCTCACACTTCTCCTTCAACTAGAATCAGCCCTGATCCATATAACAACTTTTAGTGAGTTCTCATTGCATACTAAGTCCTGTGTGGAAGAAAACTCTCTGTTGAGCACCTACTATATATTGTGTATTTTATAAAATGCAATTTCATTAAATTTTGGTAATGTTTTGATAAGTGGTTATTGCTTTCATTCCTTTTAAAAGATGAAGCACCTGTGGCTCAGATTGTCTAGGCGGTTAGTAAGTGTCGAATCTAGAATCTAATTCTGATCTTTCTGATTTTAAAATATACTTTTTTCCCTGTAACATATTGTCTACCATGTGTAGGAAGCTATAAGTAGAATCTTTGAGAAGTTTACAGAGAAAATAGATGGCAACAGAGAAATAGAAAATAAACGCACACATATCCACACATGGAGAAAATGTTGGTGCATAGATTTAAAAAACCAGAAGATGTAAAGACTAATATGAAATCATGCACATTTATGCTGAGGAAAGAAGTGTGGAGGTGTAATTTTACTTTCATTTATAAGTTTTAAAAACATTTTAAAAAATGCACTGCCTGCCCTTATACAACCGACTTTGTATTTAAACTAAATAAACAGTGATCTATCTTTTCTGCACTGTTTCAAAGGTGATCAGAGTATAGCACTTTAACTACATCATCTCTGTTTTCTAAAAAGGATTACATTTGCTATATTGTGAAAATCATGTTTATCTTAGAGCAATATTTCATGGAACTAATTCACTGGTCTGCAGTAGCTGTCTGCTAAATGAATCTTTGTTGTTCTGTCATTGTTGTCTGCTTTCCTCCAAAAATATGTCATTGCTTCAACTTAAAGAGAAAATAAATAGAAACAATCCAGAGAAACATGAAAAATAGCAGTGTCGTGTGTTTCCGTATTACCACTGAGATTTATAAGCATGCCTGATGGTTTTAGTGCTTGTGAAAGAGGTAGATTGAACAGTCGTGAAGCAGGTCTTCTGGAAGGGTAGGAGGTAAAATGGGTTCTCTGGCTTGTTTTATGGCTCTATCAGGGTTAGAGTTTAGAGAAACTGCACAGAGAAGTTCTTCAAGTGCGCTCCTTTGGATCTGCTCTCATCGAAGATAATAGCTAAGAACTGTGAAGAATACTTTCACATTTTCAGGTTTTAATAGGTTTAAAATGACTGGATTAGAGAGAAGGAAGGTTTTAAGAGGTTGAGAAAGAAAAATGGGCTGCAGAAACACTAAGTCATGCCAGAACCTGTAAGCCCAACCTTCTTCTCCCATGTACACACATGGCCTGTGTGGTAGGGCAATTTTTAGAAATGTAATTCTAAGATGATAGAACTAATCTTAGGGGGATCCAAAGTACTATACAGGCATATTTAAATTCTGTTTTGCAACCTTTTATCTGAAGATGTCAGATGATATCTCTGTTCTGAAACTGCAAAAGCAGACACAGAGGGATTTAGCACTTTGTTTAAAGTTGAACTGTGAGTCAGTGCAGGACAAAATAATAATTGCTATCTTTAGTTTCACATGTACTATCTGCCAACTACTGTCTTAAAACATCATATGCATTTAAACTTTATATCAACCTATGGTTATATTATCATACTCATTTTACAGATGAGAAAAATGAGGCTCAGACAGGTAATTTTTTTTTGCCCAGGGGTAATAATAAAAGGCAGAACTGATGGTTAACCAGGGTCTATCTGACTTCAAAGCCTATGCTCTTAATTACAATGCTATACCACCCTCACAATGTCTCCTTTGTCTGCCTAAGTGGTTCTTTTACTACTTTGATTTAACTGACTTACTGTCTTAAAAGGTGAAAATTTTACATTTTCAAGAAACATTGTTATGGATGACCTTTGAAGTAGACCTCTAAGGCCAGCGGATAGGAAGCATTGCTGTATGCATTCTCTAAAGGAAGGGAACAAAATGCTCAAAGATGAGATAATTTGCATGTGGCCACAGGAATGGGTGAGTCAGTCAAGACAGAGATATAGTCTGTCCTCCCACTTCACCTGTATACTGATGTCAATACAGTCAAACAGAAGAGTTAAATTAACACTGGTGACTACATGACCCAAGACATCTTATTGTTATTTTTATTACTATTACTATTTAAGCTTGTATGAAAATATATGGCCCATTTAAAATTAGTTACTTTACATTAAATTTTGTCAGGTCGCAGTTAGTAAAATTTAGGGAGGGTACATATCATAACAATAAAAATATTATTTGATGTAAATATGCTACATATGTAATTTCAACATATGTTTTCTCATTTGGTACTTTACAACCCTGAGAATCAGATAATTTTAATATTACCATGACTTTACAGCTAGGGAAACCAAAAATTAGGAAGACTGAGACTTCCAAATCTCTGCTAAGTGACTGGTAGAGCTGGAATCTGAGCACACCTGTTCTCACATCAGCCCTGTGCTTTCTAGTCCTGGCTTCTGCCAGGTCATGATTCTGGGATCAGAAGTGCTTCTTTGGTGAAACACAGATAACTTACCTTGGCTTTCAAAAAATTACTTTATCTTAGTGTTTCAACTTTCCTAATTCAGAAAATACCAAAGATAATAAATGAACACTTTAAAAATATTTCAAACCAATCTTTTAATTATATAGTACATTCAAGTCATTATTAGGCATTTGGGGATACATTATTTGATTCAACAATAAAGCTATATTTGGCCTTTTAAAAACAGGGTACTGAATTCTTGTACTAAACTGTAGGATAACTGGCAGCTGCCTGACTCAAATCTCTGAATTGGATGGGTCCGAAGATGAACGCTTTTTAAAGTTTTCTTTACTAGTTGAATCCCTTTTTGCACTGGAAGCTTAATGCAGATCCTTGATGTTTGGAGCAGAATTGCTGTGGGTGGAGTGGGATAGAGGCTAGAAGCTTCCTCTACCTTCCTGTCTTTTTTTCCCTTAGGCATATGTGAGGCATCTGAGTGGATTTTTCAACCCACCTTAAAGCTAATTTTTCATTATGAAAGAGGAAATAATGACAATGGCCAACTTTTGTGGTGTATTTACTGTGTGCCTGGCATGGTGCCATCTGCCTTGTGTTACTTTATTTAATCTTCAGAAGAATCTTCTGAGTTAGGTCCTATCATTATCTCCATTTGTGGGTGGGGAAATGTAGATTTAGAGAGGGTGAGTAACTTTCCTAGAGCCACCTAACTAGTAACAGGCAGTTAGGGCTAATCCCAAGCTGTTTGATGCCTAAGCCCAAGTCTTTATCCACTAAACAAGAAAATGGAAGTCATTTGCTTAAAGTCATAGAGCTTGTTACAAAGAGGCTCTTGACTAGAACCTTGGTCTTCTGATATATTAATATTATAATTATTAATTGTATCTCAAAATTATGCTGCTAGAGAAAATTAAGTTAAAATAGTTTACCATCTTTCACATATACAGAATTTGCAAGAGAATTAGTAAATACATGTCTTCATGTCCTCTTTTCCCAAAGATCATTATGTGAAAGTGGCAATTTCCCTTGATTGCAACAATCTGTTTTGCATATTATAATAGTATCAGATTTAGCTATGAGTGACAGGAAACCCAGAGTAACAGGGGATTACATAAAATGGAATTTTATTCCGTTTAATGTGAAACAATTCTGGAGATAGGCAGGTAAGAGCTAATAGGGAGGTTCACAAAATAATTAGGAATCTAGTCTCCTACTATTGTGCTGTCCTACCAGCTTGATTATGTGTCTTCCAAATCCTGGTCTACTGTGGCAATCCATGCTTCAACTAGCACATATGTATTCTAACTATGAAATGCACATTAGGATTCCAGCTGACAAAATAGAGACTCCATTGGAAAGAAAGTATTCATATGCTGACTCTTATGGACAAGGGGCACTATTTGATTTTTCTGGTGGCTGTGTGCCTAACCAAAGATCAAGGTTTCTGTTATTAGAAAAAAAAGAATAAATATTTGGGATAGGCGTCTAGGAGTTTCTAGTATAGCTGTATTAAGTTTGAATGGTAAGAGGTATAGCCCATTGTGATGAACATAGGCTGGTGGATATATAGTTTTGAAGTGTAGGCAAGTGAGCTGAGCTGCAGTTATAGATTTGGTAGTCATCAGTATATAGATATGAATTAAACGCATGGACATTGGTAACTAAAAGTATTTGTTCTTTTGGGTAAAATAATGCATTTCTTATAATTTTTATGGTATTAATTTGCACAGAAATCCTACTTTATTCTAATATGAACCTGAGCTTATTTCACTATGTTATTATTAAATGCCAATATATTAGAACGTAATTGTCAAGGTGAGTATATAATAAAAAATTTCATAAATTTTATGTACCATCCAAAAATTAAAACTGAATTCTTACATATATTTCAGGTCGATAACTGGGGCAGAAAATTCTTTAATCAAGAAAACTCACTTTTCATTTTGGAAGAATTATTTAAACATTGAGAGGGTCTATACATTTTTCAATTTCTCCTCATTGCTGAATTAATTCAGATAGAATTTTATTACATGTAGAAATTTCTAGACTGTCTAAAGAATTCTTGGTGTATGGTTTAGAGTGCTTTCTAAGGAAACAGCAAGCCAGAGGACACAACAGGGTGTCAGCATGTGGCCCAACTGTCACATTCAGGCACATTTTAATCAGGGTCTAGAGATTTTAAAAAGTTGGTGTATAGTAGTTATACATATTTTGGGGGTATCTGTGATATTTTGATGCTTGTATGCAATGTGTAATGATCAAATCAAGGTAACTGGGATGTCTATGACCATCTTGTGTTGGAAATATTACAGTTCTCTTCTAGCTATTTTGAAATGCACAACAAGATATTGTTAACTAAAATTTCCCTACTGTACTGAATGGTAGAACTTATTCCTTCTATCTATACATTTGTACCCCTTAACCAACTTCTCAATACAAGTAGTAAAGTATGATTTTCAAAGTCTGGCTTTCTCAGGTATGGTATTTAGATTGTTTCAAATAACTTGTAGTCTCTTAGTTTGACTGCAAATTATTTCAAATTATCTGACATTGTAGTCAACAGAAAAATGAGGCATTTGAAAAATTGCCTGAAGTCTGATTGTTTAACAAATGCTGAATTTTAATTAGGATATGTAACATTTTTGTGTTATGTGAGGCATGGAACATTAGCTTGGATGAAAATTGAAGACCATTTAGATCAATTTAAATTTCTGCTGATTTTTTAACATGTGAAGAAAAGGAGAGCTCTCAATATCACACAAGTTGGGGCTCAGGGGATGCTGGAACTCGTATGATGTGGAGTATGCTCTCAGATTTCTCATCTGTTTGAACTAACACTAAGACATAGGTTACTGGTTTTCCGGTTTAGATCTACTTCCATTCTATCATGCAAACTTTCTTGGAGTCATCTAGACAATGTCAAGAAGATTTGGTAGGAAGACAGCTAAAATTTTAAAAAGTTTCTGAAAGTCTCAAGCTATATATTAGCAGCCACAAGAGTGTCTCTAGCTCAGGTTTCTCAATCATTTTTCTTCTGATACACTTGCAGTGATATCAGCACACTGCTTGTTAATTCTTATTTTTCTTCCACGCTTTGAAGTGTGTAAAATTCCCTATGATTGGCTGCAATGGCATCCCTCGTTAACTTTGCTGTGGGATATTGTTGTGTATAAAGTTGCTCAGGTAATGCCAGTTTATTATCTTGAACTAAAAAGAGTTTGAGGAAAAGAAAGCAAATATATTAGTAGAATTCAAACTTCAGTAGCTTAGTTTAAGTCTATAAACCCATAACTAATTACTTAATAATATCTTTAAATTTTTTGCAACCCACCTATCTGTATGTAGTTGCAAATTTCTAGAGATCAGGCCAAGTGTCAACTTAAATATCAGTTTGTAGTCACCTGTGCTGTACCATATTTAGTTGGGAACTTAATAAAACCTTGATGATAATCACAGTGGAGGTCAGAGACATTCCTTACTGTTGAGTTGCCCTAATATTTATGTAGTACACCTATCTAACAAAGTCTATTGATATCATATGCAATCTTCACAACCTCCTTTTAAAGGTAAGGGAAAGATACTGTCACGTAAGTTTTATGGTTGGCTAAATAGAAATAGTTAAACTCTGGGTTTTGTAACTTCTCTATGAGAAGTAGCCGTAATTATTATGGTAGGGAATGCAAACATTGTAATTCAGCCCAAGGGCCTGGCTGATGCTATCAGATACTTATAGATGTGTTTTATCTTCCAGTGGATAGGACAGAAATATGTTATTCGTAATTTTATGTGGAGTAATTTGCCTGTATTTCTTCTTTTTTTAAAAAAACAGCAATGAAAATATATAATCCATGCACATATATATAATATTCTGTTTTATTTCTACTGTGGATATTTTTATAGTCTTGTTCTAGAAAGTGTGAGAAGGATTAATGATGTCACCAATGCTTGCTGGTTTGGGCTTTTCACAAAGTAAAACACATCTCAAATACTTTTGTTGATAGGATAAGCAGGCACAATCCTATGAGCTAAGCTACTGTCAAATACATAACATATGCCAAAACAAATATATAGACCAATGGAACAGAACAGAGGCCTCAGAAATAATGCCACACATCTGCAACCATCTGATCTTTGACAAACCTGACAAAAACAAACAATGAGGAAAGGATTCCCTATTTAATCAATGGCGTTGAGAAAATTGGCTAGTCATATGCAGAAAACTGAAAGTGGACCTATTCCTTACACCTTACACAAAAATTAACTCAAGATGGATTAAACTTAAATGTAAGACCTAAAACCATAAAAACTCTAGAAGAAACCCTAGGCAATACCATTCAGGACATAGGCATGGGCAAAGACTTCATGACTAAAACACCAAAAGCAATGGCAACAAAAGCCAAAATTGACAAATGGGATCTAATTAAACTAAAGAGCCTCTGCACAACAAAAGAAACTATCATCAGAGTGAACAGGCAACCTAGAGAATGGGAGAAAATTTTTGCAATCTGTTTATCTGACAAAGGGCTAATATGCAGAATCTACAAAGAACTTAAATTTACAAGAAGAAAACAACCCAATAAAAAAGTAGGCAAAGGATATGAACAGACACTACTCAAAAGAAGACATTTATGCAGCCAACAAACATATGAAAAAAAGCTCATCATCACTGGTCATCAGAGAAATGCAAATCAAAACCACAATGAGTACCATCTCATGCCAGTTAGAATGGCGATCATTAAAAAGTCAGGAAACAACAGATGCTGGAGAGGATGTGGAGAAATAGGAACACTTTTACACTGTTGGTGGGAGTGTAAATTAGTTCAACCATTGTGGAAGACAGTGTGGTGATGCCTCAAGGATCTAGAACCAGAAATACTATTTGACCCAGACATCCCATTACTGGGTATATACCAAAAGGATTATAAATCATGCTACTATAAAGACACATGCACACATATGTTTATTGCGGCACTGTTCACAATAGCAAAGACTTGGAACCAACCCAAATGCCCATCAATGATGTCTGTTATACGTATCTCATTTCTTCTTCAATGATAGACTGGATAAAGAAAACGTGGCACATATGCACCATGGAATACTATGCAGCCATAAAAGAGGATGAGTTCATGTTCTTTGCAGGGACACGGATGAAGATGGAAACCATCATTCTCAGCAAACTAACACAGGAACAGAAAACCAAATACTGCATGTTTTCACTCATAAGTGGGAGTTAAACAATGAGAATACATGGACACAGGGAGCAGAACATCATACACTGGGGCCTGTCAGTGGGTGGGGGGCTAGGGGAGGGATAGCATTAGGAGAAATACCTAATGTAGATGACGGGTTGATGGGTGCAGCAAACCACAATGGCACGTGTATACCTATGTAACACACCTGCACATTCTGCCCATGTACCCCAAAACTTAAAGTATAATTTTTCTTTTTTTAAAAGACCAACTATTGATTGGTGGTATTGCTGTGAAGAGGCTTCTTCTGGTAAATTTTTCTTTGAAACACTGAGCCTTGACTTGTCATTTTCCAGTGCTTGCCATTAGCTTTATTTGCACTAGTACATTTTCCCCTTGTCTTTTTGCTGTTGCTGCTGCTTTTCTTTTTTAGCACTATTCTAAAAATTACACATTAATAAGCGATAATAATAATGCAGCTCTAAACATATTGCTTATTTTCTGGCAATTTGGGGCTAAAAAAACATAAGCATACTTTAACTGTTATATTCACTTGACTTGTCACTAATTATACATGTCTCCAGATTGAAAAGAAAATCATATAAAGAAAGAAATTTGATATTACTAAAGCTGTTAGAATTCAATCAGTCTATCTGAAGGTGATTTTACATGAATAGGTGCACATAAGTTTTGATAGATGAAAATAATGACTGGACAAGTGTTTATGTATGTTCAGGAGGAGGTTAATTATATAAACATCTGTTGATATGTAAAATAAATTTATTCATTCACTTTACTACTTTCTTTGAGCATACATTTTTCACATCTAATTTGGAGGAATTCAGTATTGAATCACTTACTGAGAAAATAAAAAAGTAACTAAGAAATAGGATCAATTATATCTCAAAAAAGCTAAAAAAATAGGGTGAATCAGTTTGAAAAACAATGCTATACATACTGGGAAAAGAACAAATAATGTTTCAAGTGACAAACATCTTAGTAATGTGGTCATTACCACTATTACTAATAATTAAAATAATGATGATGATAATTATCATCCTCGTTATTTGTACAATGATTTTTCCACTTGGGAGCTCAAAGCACCAAACCGCCTTATCATTTTTATCTCTACCTAGCTCATTAGGTTAGGAGGGGTCTGGACTTACTATCCTTGTTTTTCATATGGAGAAATTAAGACAGATAATTGAATCTCTGCATACAAGACTATATAATAAATGAGTTGGTGGCAGGGCTCAGAAATATAATCTCTTAATTGTTTATTCAAAGTATTTTTGACTGGATTCTCTTTTTCCTTTGTCCCATGTTATCCCTTTTGTCTGCTTCTAGCCACCCAGGAGAGCATGTCACTAAAATAGTTGTGAGTAATGTGGGAAGGTGGGGGTCAGAAGAAGAATCACAGTGGTACCTTGGACACTGCAGTGATGTAAATTCCATGAAAATACATATATAATCTTTCTTAGTTTTTTTTTCATATTTTAAGAATATCCTATGTCTCTCGCTCTCTTTTTTTTAATTCAAACGCCATAATGTTGTTCTTAAAAAATCCACCATAAAACAAACAAAACCATAAACTAAAATTAAAATTTCTCACTTATTTGTTATTCGGCTTCTTACTAATAAATATTGGTTGTGTCTTCTATATATTTTGTTATGCACACACATATATAGTTTCATTATTTATGAAAACCGAAACATGAAATGCATATTATTCTATAACTTTTTAAAATTGAAACTTATCATTAACCTTTTTAATGTTAATACATGAAACCTACTTCATCAATAGAATGGCTGCATTGCTTACATTTTTGTCTTGATTAAAACTTACTGTAGAACAAATAGAATGTGTCTAATATTTCACAATTCTATATAACAATCATATACTTTTGATAATTTCATGTTTTCTACAAGCACACATTCATTTTCTTCATCTGACATGTTTTGATATTAGTTGAGAAACCCTTCTCTCCCTGTATTCCCCCCAAAGTTTTGCTTACGTCTGTTATACCCATCTCCTTTCTTCTGTAACAGATTAATAGCAAGCATTCAGGGATGAAGGAAGAAGAGTCAGTTTTGGGGGTTTCTTAGGCACAGTTGCACATAAAACATAATCTCATTGTGAAGAAGACTTTTTATATTGCAGTAATTGCCATTCTAGGAACAGGTGTTTGGAATTCTACTCAAGGGAAAACTGGAGATGGGAAAGGTTGAGGAGAGTAAGATAAAAGCTTCCCTGGTTACGGCCCCGTGGAAAAATCACAGGAACAAGGCAGGAGAACAAGCAGAGCCCCTGGAGCCTTCCACTACATCTCAGTCCCTTTCCCAGGGACAGGATTATACAGCGATGATAACACCATTGACTTCTATGCCAATGCTCTTTATTTTGTGTCCAGCCAGAGCCAGGATGTAATGATGGTGTGACAGGGGCCAACATGATAATATCATCACTTCCTGATCCTATATCATCAGGAAACAGAGCGTTCTTGTTTTCTGTAAACAAAAGGCATTTATTGTGAAATGCTTTGCTGTTTACACGTTCATGATCTAATTTTAGGTCCCAAAGTGCTTTAGACGGAATGGTTATCCCGCCCCTTACTGATATATGGGGAAATTGAGCTCAGAGTTTAAATGATTTTTCCGTCGCTGATCTGTTAATGAAAGGGCTGCACTTAGAATTCTCCTTATTCTGATTCAACACCCAGTACTCCTCCAGGAGAATACCATGTTTTCCTCAAGTCCTCATGTAGCAGACAGTTAGCACTCTGGAAAAAAGAAAAAAGCATAGCACACACTGGCGTAAATACCTCAAGAAATCTAAAATAAGAGTATCATATTCAAACTCCTTAGTCATCTGTGACTTATTATTTCACATTTCTGGCTTTAGAGTTTGCTTACCAAATATTATAACCCAATGGGACAGCAACTTTACCAATCAAACAAAAATCATGTGGATCAATGTTTTTCAGTAACATGTATTTTTGAAGGCAGAACAAATAGAAGTTGAGGGAATCTCATGCAAAAAGAATTTCCTGTAGCTTTTTTTTTTTTTTTAAGACGGAGTCTCTCGCTCTGTCGCCCAGGCTGGAGTGCAGTGGCCCGATCTTAGCTCACTGCAAGCTCCGCCTCCCAGGTTCACGCCATTCTCCTGCCTCAGCCTCCAGAGTAGCTGGGACTACAGGCGCCTGCCACCATGCCCGGCTAATTTTTTTCTATTTTTAGTAGAGACGGGGTTTCTCCATGTTAGCCAGGATGGTCTTGATCTCCTGACCTCATGATCCGCCCGCCTCGGCCTCCCAAAGTGCTGGGATTACAGGCGTGAGCCACCGTGCCCAGCCTTCTGTAGCATCATTAAAGCTTAAAGGTAAATATTAGCTCAAAACCTCAGGTTCTTTAGGAAGGGGCCTCTGGTTGTTTCTTCTATGTATCCTCAAAGTTTGGTTTGGAAATAGATCAGAAAATTAGAAGAATAGAATTAGCAACTCTATCTGAAACCTGGTATGCTTCAAGCTGTAACACATTTCAAAGGCTATTTAAGATTCTAGAGTGCTAGAGAAAAGGCTTAAAATATTTTTGTAGCTCCTGCAGTGTCTAACTCTATATCAAGTACATGGCTGGCTCAACAAGTGATAGCTAACATTTAATATTGCACTTTCTACATGTCAGGCATTGTTACAGGCACTTTATATATGGTACTTCATTTAATCCTCACAACAATCATATGAAATAGGTACTATCATTATCATCTTCCTTTTATGGATGAGGAAACCCAAGCACAGAAAAGTCAAACTACTTGCCTAGCAACAGGAGTCAGAGTCATGATTGGCCTCAGCAGCCTGGAACCAGGGTGTGCTCTAAACCCAGACAGTACACGACCCTCCAGCTGAATGTCCTTTATTCCCCCAAAATATCTGTTTTGTCTAATGAGTGGATGTGTTGCATGCTCTGACATAATCTATCTATTTACTTTCTTCCTTAGGCCAGATGTGGTGAGGGCTAGGAAAAGAGTTTGTTGGGAACCCTGGGTTATCGGCCTCATCATCTTCATATCCCTGATTGTCCTGGCAGTGTGCATTGGACTCACTGTTCATTATGTGAGATATAGTAAGTATAAGCTGCCTTGGCATCATGTGATTTACCCCAAATATTTCCTCATACCTTGCTGTTTTGATTTGCCTCAGGCTTATTCATTCATTACCACGATTCATTTGCATAGCCTGTACAAGGGATCTTTACCTGCTTTGTCTCTTATTTAGTCCTCATAAGTCAAGGAGGATTCTGTTTTCTATCTTTGATGTAGTGATGCTTTCTGCTGGGAACAGCATGCTTATTTGCATCTTCCTTAATAAGCAATAAGTGAGTATTAATCAAGGGAAAACTACAGGATAGCTAGAACCAATGTCTTGAGTTGTTTGAGGTCACAGGGCAAGCATCTTGATTTAAAATAATTCTGACTGGGTGCAGTGGCTCATGCCTGTAATCTCAGCACTTTGGGAGGCTGAGGCGGGTGGATCACTTGAGGTCAGGAGTTTGAGACTAGGCTGGCCAACATGGTGAAACCCCGTGTCTACTTAAAAAAAAAAAAAAAAAAAAAAAGCCAGGTGTGATGGTGTACACCTGTAGTCCCAGTTCCTGGGGAGGCTGAGGCAGGAGAATCACTTGAACCCAGGAGGCGGAGGTTTCAGTGAGCCGAGATCACACCGCTGCACTCCAGCCTGGGCAAGAGAGAGAGACTCGGTCTCAAAAAGAAAAAAAAAAAAAAATCCAACTCGTTGAAGTCCTGACATCCCATAAATCAATGACACAATCTGGAGTCATAAAGAAGTAGGCTCTATTCTGTACCAGTAAGTTACAAAAATAGTCATAGTGATGTATTGTTGAGTAAGTGCCTATTTCTGTTATTAAAATCTCATCTTAGGATATATTGTAGGTGATTAAAGAGGATAGGGTATGCCAAGAAAGCTAATTATAAAGATATTCACCCTGCGGTTATCAGGTACCTCATTGCTAGATGAACTGTTAGTTGCTATGTTATTAGAAAGGTCTCCAGGGTACTTCAGAACTGTTCTTCTGGGATGTAACAGCCCTTCTGAAGTTTCCTCCTACTCTGCCTAGGGTTTTAATTACTTGACTCAACCATGACCTGTTAGTTTAATATCTTCTTCTGTTACTAGATTATACTTGGATGTTCAAGGCACCGTAACCATAGAAGCTAATAACTTGATTCTAATTTAATTGGGACCTTGTTGAAGTTGCTTTCCAGTAACGAGAAAGAGTACTCTGTAACCTGGTTATCTTCCTCTACTATCCACGCAAGTGTAATCTCAATTTCCAAAGCAAGGTGGATCATTTCTGGATAGTTTAAAAAAATATTTAAAACAAAGATTTTTTTTTGGTAGAATTTGCTTACAGGCAGGTCTTTAAATTTGGAGTATCTGCATATTAATAACAGATTTTTCTGTAGCACACTTTACTTTTTTTTTGCTTTTTGAGACGGAGTCTTGGTCTGTTCCCAGGCTGGAGTGCAGTGGCTCGATCTCGGCTCACTGCAACCCCTGCCTCCTGGGTTCAAGTGATCTTTGTGCCTCAGCCTCCTGAGTAGATGAGATTACAGGCATGCGCCACCACACCCGGCTAATTTTTTCTATTTTTAGCAGAGACAGGGTTTCACCATGTTCGTCAGGCTGGTCTCGAACTTCTGACCTCAAAAGATCTGCCTGCCTTGGCCTCCCAAAGTGTTGGGATTACAGGCATAAGCCACTGTGCTGGGACTGAAGAATACTTTAAATAAAAATGAATTGCTGGAATAACTTTATAGTTCTACAGTTCTGCTGAGAATATTGAGTCCTACTTTGTTGTAAGCATCATTATTCGTCCCCATGGATTCCTAGGACTGTTTTACACACTTTTGTGTGTCTAGAATTTATCAGAATCTTGGCACATGTTATGTGCTTTATAAATATTTATTAAATACTGAATGATAATATCAAATGAATCATGCCTACAATATTTTCTTGGGCCATACTTCGGCTTGTCTGACTTCACAAGGAATTCCTAGTAACACTAGGGGCTAATCACCTCAGTGAGAGAAAATGTCCCTTTCTACTTCTCATTTGCCTCTTCCCAAGCCAAGTTTTATAAGATTCATAAATCTTACTCATATGCATACAGTGAAAACTTGGCAAGAATTTTTTCAGTAACCTATTCCTGAATCCTGTTGTTTGGATGATCAACTGAGTAATACTGAACACACAGCTTCTACTGCCCACACAGTACACCTGAATAAACAGTGATTGTTGTGATGTGTGTTACTGCCTTCTATTTGTGACCTGCTTTCTGTTTTGGGATGTAAACTAACCGAGTGGTTTTGGCAGACGAATATTTAGAAGCTGACATGCCAAAACAACCAAACCAAACCAAACCAAACCAAAAAAATCCGTCACAGAAATAGACAGATACAGACAAAGGTAATCAGATTTGGAAAAATATCATTTTGGTTCTCATTTCATAAAGCCAAGGACAATGTAGAATTCTGTGTATGGTTCGTGTCTGGGGCCTTTGGGGGTGCATTTCTGCCCCTGTGTGATTTGGATGTCAGAAGATGAATCTGTTATAAGCAACGTCATTGCAGATTATAGAATCACAAAACTGCTAGAAATTTACCAACAAACTCATGTTTATCCTTATTTTTAACTTTTCTGTTAATATTCCCAACATATTTTAGTAACTACTCATACCATATATTTATGGCAGCTGGTAATATGTTTTAACAGTGGCATGCTTAAGTCTACAGGGTAAAGTAAAATACTGAGCACAGATAATAAGTTGTTAACTTTGTTAAACCATATGAAATTGCCAATATTTGACTATTTTTGACCTGTACTAATGGCAATTTTAAATCATTCAATCTAATAAGCCAAAAAACTACATTTAAGGGTGTAGAAGGGTCTGTTAGCATTCTGTCTAGAATCTTGCTATTTAATGTGTGATTAGCTACCAGAAGCATCAACATCACTTGCTAGCTTGTTAGAAATGCAAAATCTTGAGTCTAACTTTAGACCTCATGTACCAGAATCTGCATTTTAACAGGCTCCCTAGGCAGTTCACTTTCACATTAAAATTTGAAGCAGGATTCTAGAAGAATGGATACAACTCCACAGAGAGTTATAGTTAACCATGAGGCAGATGTTAAAAAATACAAATGTAGTAGAACAGTAGTTTACAGAGATAGTTATGAATTATTTCCCAGTATTTCAATAAATTTAAAATCTTACTTGAAGTTATGTATATTTCCAGGTACCTGCCTGAATTTCATGTCACCCTGGCCATTCAGAGAAAGGGAGGTGAGGAAGGATGGAGGAAGAGTAAAACCTCCCAAGTCCTTCCCTTAGGTCTCTTGTGCTCTGGTGACTCAACTTTCAGTGTCTCCTGCCTGCCATTCATCTCTTTTATTCATCACCAACCGCACCCAAGCCCTTGTCAGAGTCTGATGGCTGTTTCCCTCTCTGTCCCATCAAATCCTCTGGATGGCCAGGGTGTTTTATTTGAAATACACCAGTAGTTTTTTGCATAACTTTTATACAACAAAAGACTTGTTCCTCTAGCTTTAATAAGTGGCTTTTTTTCCTACTCTAAGAAGCAGCATGTGAAGTAAGTGGGTACTTTGGAAATTAGTCTTGGCTATGTCCTGCTGGACTTGGGCAAGTTATTTACATTTCCAAGACTGTAATCTATTAAATGTGGATAACATTGCCTTTTCATGGAGTTATTGTAAATTAAATGAGATATGTGAATGTACTAGGGACACTGGTGTCCAGTGTTAGTTTCCTTTTCTTCTGTGGTTTAAGTGAAGAGGGAAAGAATAGGGAGGAAGAGAAAGGAGGAGAGAGACTGTGACTGGATGAGCCACAGTCTGCTTTCCTATAGTAACTATATACAACTGTCTTGATCACCAGTGTATTTCTAATGGTTGACACAGTGTCTCTTGCTGAAAAGTGGTTGGCATTAATATTTGTTGAATGAATACATTAATTTTCTGAGGGCTGTGTGCTTGCTTTATGCACTGGAGGGTAGAGGAAAAGTTATATGACATTAACTTTTCAGCAGGTCAAAAATGTGGGTTGCTTAAATTGAATGCAGAATGTAGAGACAGTGGCTAAGGAGCAGACAAGCCAACCCCTGTGGTTGGTGGGAAAAACATACATGCAGTGACAAGGGACCCAGGTGAAACTAAATAGTGTTCCTGGAAGGTTATGCCAGGTGGCAACTTTAGCTCCCTAAACTTCCATTTACTGAATCCCTTGCATTTTAATTCCTAACCTCATCTTCCTTTTCAGCCAAAATAAATTTTCTCAAATTAGAGTTCTTGTGGCCAGAATTGATGTATAGTTGATGGAAGGGAAAAGAAAATCTATGTTTGGAATATAAAAATGCAGTGACTCTTGGGAGGCTTCTGAATCCATCCCTGTTTGTATGCTCAGATGGCATGACTTGCTGTCTCTTGTGGCTTACTTAGGAATGAGTAACACATGAATAATCAGCCCACTGTTCCAATGAGCTACTTGTACAGTACACCAGGAACACCAGGCATTTCTTACAGCTTTTATTCTCTAAATCACATGATGATAAATGTTGTTGTTTTTTATCCTGAGATAACTATGAGGCCTGGGGCAGGATGATGATGATGGCCTGTGCTAAGAGCATTCCTTCCTGTTTCAGTCTTCCAGCAACCACCAAGTGGGGATATAATGATGCTTTACACACATCTGATAAAAATTATGATAGTGTTTTGCTTCTTTCCTTGTAGATCAAAAGAAGACCTACAATTACTATAGCACATTGTCATTTACAACTGACAAACTATATGCTGAGTTTGGCAGAGAGGCTTCTAACAATTTTACAGAAATGAGCCAGAGACTTGAATCAATGGTAAGCAACTTGTCATCCACTTCTAGTGCATTTGCTTTCACTTTTTACCATATTTTTAGCATCCTAGCTTCTAAAAGATCCATTCAACTAACGGATCCCTGTGTATTTGCAAAATGAAAAGAGGCCCTAACCCAAGGAATATAAAACAAAATGGACAATACATCACTTAGCACAATATGACTCGCAGGGTTGAACCAAAGAAACTTTAGCCATTCAGTCAGGTCCTTCTTACTCACCTTTCCTTAGCTAGTGATCAGTAGAGTCCAGAGATTCTGGAAATGTGAGTGTGGCTTAAAATATATTTGTTGTATCCCAGACTTCCTAAAAAAGAGACCCCGAGCAGAAGATTGCCAAGATTGAAACTATTTAGGCACATACCTAAATAGTCTGTTAGTTTTTAAAAATATCTAACCTTCAACCAGCTTTTGGTATATAAATCTGTAGTAAATCCACAGATATGCAACTCTACCCAGTTTTAAAAAATATTTAACCTTCAACTAGCTTTTGGTATGTAAATCCACAGATAAGCAACTCTACCCTTAATGCGTCAACATTCATCTTGAGGGATCAATTAAATACTTAAGAAACTGGAAAAATTAGCAGCATGGGCCAAAAGAACAAGGGCCTAAGTGGTAACTTCTTATCATTATCAGATTAATTAAAGAATAATTTAACTTTTCCTGGCAACCTGGGAGGTAATTCATTGTATAATGTGATGGAAAGAACACTGAACTAGGAGCTGGGAGGCACATGTAGCTTCAGTGGTATCTACTAGCTAATGATACATCACTTGGAATATTAGTTTATCATTCTGGACAAAGTTCTGTAAATGAAAATTAAGGTATTAGATTAGATAATTTCCAAATTGTCTTCCAGTTCCAATAACCTGAATAAGAATGGAAGTGAGACCCTGGAAACCGCCCAGTAGACAGAAGCCTGGGGATTTGGCCACCTTGCTGAGACAGTGGTTGAATCCTGGTTACATTTGCACTTGCAAACACCAAATCAGGGAAATATTTGACCAGGCTCTTCTCTAAGGCTAAATACATATGCAAAATGAAGGAAATGAAATTGAATTAAAAAGGTCAAGAAGAGATGCCACTATTTCCCTTGTTCTTTGTGCCATTCATTCAAATAAATTTTATTTAAGTAAATAAAATCCAGACAGATTTAAATCTAAAGGAATATACATAAGGCTCTTTAATGCCTTCAAAATTAATAATAGTTTTGAAGTTACTTGACAAAAATTAACCCTTAAATAAAAATTTTCTTGTGAATACTGCCATCCTATTCAGAGGACTTGTGCTATTCAGCTTTGTCTCATAATTGCAAGAAGTGTCATTAGGTAAAAAAATTTGGAATTAATAAAATGTAAGAAAGAATTAAAAGGCTCATTGCTTCTGTTAATCACCAGCATGTAGTAAGTGTTTACTAAATATCCACATACTGGAAACAAGACACCTTTGAGTGTTTCCTTACATAAACTCCTAATTAAAAAATTAAGTTGCCTAGAATTCTTATTTAGAATAATAACTAATGTCTCTACAAAAATAGATTCTTTCACTTTAGTAGAGTAAAACTCATAGGTGTGTTAGGCTAAGTATCCCAGTTCACCTGGGCCTTTCTAAGAGCACTTGGAGTGCTGAACTTCGTGTACATTATGCCAGGATACCTGACAACTTTGTCACTAGGTTTGGGAAGCATTTGACATGGTCATGCACTCATTTCTATACTCCAAGTATTATGTGGCAGAATTATTTCATTTCCTTTGTCTACGGGCAGTAAAAGTCCTTACTTCAGAGTAAAATTTCTCACTCTTAACTTTGAAGAAACAGCATGTTCATTTTCTTTGATCTCTTTCTGAGCATTAGTACAGCAGATGTCACTTCTGGCCCCACTGCAGTTCCCTACTCCTATCATTCCTAAGACAGAGTTCAGTTGAAATCACTGAGAAAACCACAATAGATTCCTCAAGCTTCCTCAGTTCCACTCACTGCGAAATGTCAATGTTTTTTGCTCTGTTTTGTTTTTTAATTTTCTAAAAAGCTTTGAATTAATTTGTGGAATTTCAGAAAGTTGTTCTTGCTGATATATTTTGAATATTTTTCAAACAGGTGAAAAATGCATTTCATAAATCTCCGTTAAGGGAAGAATTTGTCAAGTCTCAGGTTATCAAGTTCAGGTATGTAAATCTGAATTGCTGACTTCTGAATTTAAAGTTGAAGCTGTTAATCTGCTCAGCAATAAATATGTTTTCAAGTGTTAAAGATATAATTCAATCCAACAAACATTTGACACTTGTCCTGTGTAAGTCATGGGTTACAAAGTCCCTTATTCATTCCTTAAATCCCAAAGTAAGCATTTGCAAGATGATTGCTGGGGACAGAGGTATAATTGGTGCCTATGTTATAAAATTGTTTTCTGGGAAACTTACCAAGTACAGATAGTACTAAATACAGATAGACCTAACACACATCCTTGGTTTAATGGCAAGTAGTGCCCCATGTAAGACAATATAGTAGATCAGGTTTGTCTTTAGCTCTTCTTCCTCTTATTAGTCAATCTTCTTTATCTTCTTCTATTCCGTCCCTCCATTCTCAAAATATGTAGCTGAGAAGATCTCATCTGTCAACTAACCATTGATAAATGGGTTTAGTACATAATGTTAAGGAAAATATTATAAGAATTTTCAATAAGATATTGACATAATACAAATTATTTGTATTAAAAAACAGAATAAGAACTATTTCCAATATTAGTCCAATGACAAAACTTTAAAAGTTTCCTCCCATTCTATTACTTAGCTGATATCTCTAAGGCATTACTTTGATCACTGTCTTCTAAAAATTCTGTACTCTCTGGTGTTTGAGATAGTGCCCTTTCTTGGATCTGCAACTACTTTTCTTATCTTTAAGTTTCACTTTCTCAAAGGGACCTCATTCACCCACATGGTCTCATATGCTATTGAAATACAAGTTTCTATCTCTAGTCTGAACTGTTTTTCTGATTTCTATAACTATATACACATCCCCATGTGGAAGTTCCACAGAAAATTCCCTAACTCAGGAAGAATCCAATCACATAAATGAGAAACCTGGAAGTCATCTAACACTCCTTCCTTTCCTGGTCCCCTCATACATTATGAATAACTAAGTTCTACTAATTCTATTTTCCCAATAACTTTCCAATTTGCTCACCTCTTTATTCCAGTAATCTTGCTACTGCTACTCATTATTCTGTCTTCTGTTACTGCAATAGTGAGAAGAGCAAGTTTATTGGAAAGATGAAGTCAATTTTGGAGATGTTGAATTTACATACTAAGGGACCATATGAACCTGAAAAATGAGGGTGACTCAGTAGAGGGAAATGGAACTGAGCAGAAGATAGAAATTTGCTCATGATCAACTCAAAAATTTGGAAGCATGGGTGTAAATTTCTCAGAAAAAGAATAATAAAAGGGAATGAAAAGGATGATGAAGAAAACTTGAAGAACAATATTTAAGGTGATGGAAGGAATATAGGAATCTTAGATATAGGGAAAGAGCAGGAAAATAGAAAAATCATGACAGAAGCACCACTGATGCAAAAGATAAGAGGTTTCAAAGAGAGTGTGGTGGGCATTGACAAATATTCCTGACTGAGTAATATAAATATCGAAAAGAATCCACTGGCTTTGTCAACTAGGATACTTGGGTTGTTACTTATTTTCATGTCTTGAAAATAGTGTTACAATTAACATGTTTATAGGTATGTCCTTGCACAGATGCATGAGTGCATTTGAATGTTTAATTTCTAGAAGTGGAAATGCTGTGCCAGAGAAGACAGACATTCAAACTTATAATAGATAACACTGCCATCCAAAAATAAAACTCTAATTTGTATTCCCACTTCCAGTTTATGAGAGTAGTGGTTGATGCAATATATAGTGAAGAGTTAGATTCAGAAGTGACTATGAAAAGGAGTGGGTAAAGTAGCTGGCAGGATGATTCCAAGGTAGTAATTCATACAAATAGTATTAAGACTAATTAATGCTCTGTGTTGAAAATGCAGTCACATGAAGTCAGTACAATTTGGTAAAGTGGTCTTATATCTTCAGGATTAGGAGTTGTTTAGGATAGCCTGAAGATTGTTTAGGGGAGGTAAGTAGACTTGAGTCACAAGAATAAAACCTGAAATTCAAAACCACAGTTGATTTCATATTTAAGTCACATTGTATTTGATAATTTTGAATGGTTTTTGACAAGGTGTCTTTTTATATTAATAGCCATATACTTAACTAGACCTTCTGATGGTAAGGGAGACCATGAACAGACTAACTCACTATATGAGAGGCTGAATTTGTGGTTCTTCACATAGTAAACAGTAGCAATATAGAAGGAAACATTTATGGATGTATTTTGTGTGTGCATTTCATGTACGTGATAAAGAAAAAAGCAGATTGTGATATTACCCTTCTTTCTTTTCTTTTCTCTTTTCTTTCTCTCTCTCTCCCTCTCTCTCCTTCCTCCCCTCCATTCCCTTCTCTTCACTTCCTTTTTCCTTTCCCTTCTCCTTCCTTCCTTCCTTCTTTTTCTCTTTTCTTTCTTTCCTCCCTCCTTTCTTCACTTCCTCCTTCCCTCCCTCCCTCCCTCCCTCCCTTCCTGCCTTTCTTTCTTCTTTTCTTTTCTTTCTTTCATTTTCTTCTTTTTTGGCCCACAGTCAACAGAAGCATGGAGTGTTGGCTCATATGCTGTTGATTTGTAGATTTCACTCTACTGAGGATCCTGCAACTGTAGATAAAATTGTTCAACTTGTTTTACATGAAAAGCTGCAAGATGCTGTAGGACCCCCTAAAGTAGATCCTCAGTCAGTTAAAATTAAAAGTAAGTTAATTTCTCTTATTTTTCTTTCATAGAACAGCTTCATGTTAGGTTTGATCTTGGCACTTATTAAAACATTTTTTTTGATGTCCTTTAATTCTGGGGTCTTGCCACCAACAGTACATTTCTTTGGAACTAAATTTGTCCTAATGAAGTATTTTAATTTTTAAAACTACCCTAAACTTAGGCCTCCCATGCAAGCTTTTTATTAACTCCTTAGCAGTTTTCTTTATATTACACTTTATACTTTGGCTATAGAATCCAATTATAAGTGAAGAAAATGGCTTTGTATTTTCTTCTTTTTCTTGTTGCTTTCATTGTATGTTCTGAGGGTGTGGTATATGGAAAGGTTCATGCCATTTACACATTTGTTTTCAAATGTCATTAATATACCTTGCTATACTTTCTTCCCTTAAACTTTTCACCAGTGAAACATTTATAATAAACTTATTTTTGGTATATTTACAACTATAAATGAAAAATTTAGGTAGATTTTTGTTGTTCTTGTTGTTATTGTTTGTAGGGCCACATGGGACAAAACAAGTGATGATAGGTCCTCACATTTAGAAAATAAGAAATATGAGATCCTCAGTGGAAATTAAGATCTGGCTAAGGGCTGGGTCATATGTTACAGAACAATGAAGGTCTATAGAAATACTATGTGGGCACAAGTATAATGTTACATTTTCTAGAAGTTACATTAAAAATAAAAATAAACATGTAAAATTAATTCTCAATAATTTGTATATTCAACCCAATATGTCCAAAGTATTATCATTTAAACAAATAGTCAATGTAAAAATTATTCATCAAATATTTCACTTTTTTTTGTAGTAAGGCTCTGGAATCTAGTGTACATTTTATACTGATAGTACATTTCAGTTTAGACTAGCCACACTGCAAGAGCTCATTGGCCACATGTGGCTAGTGGATACAGTAGTGGATATGGCAGCACTGGAAACTAGAGAATAGGGGACAAGTAGAGAGAGTGAATACAAACTGCTAATATAATATCTGATAGATCTAAGTAGATGCCTAAATTGATGGCCAGCCAACCCACTTGCTTAGGAAGGAGGCTTCAGTAGTCAGGGACAGATACATAATTTATGCACCTTAGCACAAAATGAAAATGCTAGACCTGTTTTCAAAAAGCAAGAAAAAAGTGCTGTTAAAAGTACAAAGATATAACACTTTTCTTTCTTCCCTGGTCTCGCTCTCGACTTTCCATGGTGTTTTCATTTGCTGATTATTGTCATTCTAAGAGAAAAAAATTAAATTTGTAGATTACTAATATGAGTTTAATTGTTTATATCATGCAATGTCGATATAAATGCATATATAAGTACATTTAACTTGTATTTCAAATCATGGAAATTATGCAACTGTATTTCGTAGCTTATACATACATGTTTTTCATTTTTGCCTCAATGGAAATAGTACAAAAGGCTAATGGCTCTTTTTATTTTCCTGGTTAATATGAGAAAATTCTACCAACACTCTCTACCTTCAGCTTATTGAGGAGTGAGGAAGGACTAGAAGGAAAAGGAGATCTGGATTTCCCTATCTTTCTCTTTCTACGTTGTAGTTTTCAGCAAAAGTTGTTGGCTAATACACAGAAGTAACAGAAGCAAGAAAGGATATGACAGGATCTGTTGTTCATTTGTGTTTATTAGAATGCTATTGTCTTTTCTATGGGTTCTAAGCAAGTTTTGGTTCAAACAGAAAACATGGCCTCCAAGGCATGTCAGTCCACCTCTGCTTACTTAATGGAAGGGATAGCACACTTACCTTGTACTTGCTTTGAGTCTTGCTGAACCCCTGTGGATTGTGGGTCCACTAGAATTCTGATTTCATAGGGAATTGTGAATGATATATGCAAATGGAGTGGAAAGAAACTATGGACACACTTATTGCACATATCTTGTCTGCCAACACTATGATCTATTATCCTATTGAACTTCATTTTCAAAACACAAGTTACAAGATAAAATTATTAAGAATGTCAAGTGAACAATAGCAGAGCATTGTACCAAGCACAAGGCCATTGTGAGTGTGAGACCCAGTGCAGATGTATAAGTCACACATGAAGCCAGCCTTGTCAGTGCTATCAATACTCAAAGCTTGACATTTTCCTAGGAAGAGCTTGAGATAGAGAACAGGTTATTTGAAACAAAGAGATCAGAGGTGGTCCTTTTAATATTAACTGAGACTAAATTGTAAATTCTTCCTTATTTTTGCCATTTTCCCCACAAGTAGCCAGAATAAATAAAGTCAGAAAGAAGGCCTTCTAGAATATAGATTTCCACTTCATTCATACTATTAAATACTAAAGAAAAAAATTAACACTAATATTTTTGCATTTAGAGCATCCATCCTTCCATGTACAAAGAATAGTTTTGGTCTTTAGAACTCTGCTGAGTCAGAAAGTTTGAGCTTAGAGTTTTATGTATCTATTAGCTGGGTTAGTGTTTGCATAGGGTTTGAGACTGACTAGTGAGAAGTCAGCAAGCTAAGAAGTCATTGGCTGGAGCTAAATGACAATTTGAGTGCAGACTGTCTTTTGAAATTTGACTTCAAAAGGGGTAACATTGTTTTTAACTGTGAGTGAGTACAAATTTATGGAGATGCTACTCAGGTGTGTTATACAAATGGGACTAGGCTTATGAGCTCAATGATACAATCTGAAATAATGGTTAATAAAGGTATTGTTACATTTGGGGAATTAATACTGTGGTTTAGAGTAGTATTTCCCATGGAGGGGCTGTGGACTCTCTGCATCTTATTTACTGGTATAAAATCCAAATTCTTGGGCGTCATTACAAGCTACCGAATTAGAGTTACTGGGAAGGCAAACAGGAGTTTCATTATAAATATGCTTCCTATGTGACTCTTACCCACATTAAAGTTTAACACACCGTTCACATTCTCTGCAATGTGATGATCATCCTATGTCTATGACAAGCTATGTTGCCTTCTTTATAATCTAGAGATACTGTTTTATAATAAAATTAAGCAGCCTTTTAGTATTTGAAATACTCGGAGGCATAGTGTAATTCTGATGTGCTGACCCTATTTGCCATTTCTGTGTGTTTCAGAAATCAACAAGACAGAAACAGACAGCTATCTAAACCATTGTAAGTTTAATATTTATTAAAATAGCATTACCTGAAGGTAAAAAGCTAACACTATAAGTCATTTAGGTTTACTTTGTGTTGATATCATAGGGACAGAACACATAAAGTTTGATTAATTTGTGTACAGTTCATGGTGCTTTATCATATCTCGGAGATACATTTTATTAGTAAAGGATAGCAAAATTGAGATAACTTTGGAGTGGATGTATGGGTGCCTGTGGCAGATGTGTAGTGGAATTGAGTTGTACAGCTGTTAAAGAAGAGGCAAGAAATGTTTACTTATCAATGTTCTGTTTGTAGATATCTATAAGATAAAACAAATCTATACATTGTGTTTTTCAGCTAGAGGCAGAAACTCATTGTCACTATATCCTAGATAAAATCTTCTTGATGTTATTAATCCTATGGATTAATACAAAAGTGCAGGAAATTATTGGGTCGTGGAAGAGTCACAGAAAGTGCAGGAAATTATGGGGTATATTTTAATAAAATTACTGAAGACACATAGATAATATCTTCACCTATATTATAAAAGTGCTGAGTCTAGGCCTAGCACTTTTCTTCTCCTATAGCCAAGTATGCCACCATGATTTACAGTATACATTCAATAGTTATGGGGTTGTTGCACATTACATTTCTCTTAAAAGGTGGAAAAATATGTGATACTCACCAGCTCATATAGTTGGTTAATTTCTAAAATCAACTAAACACAAAACCAAAAGATAATCTCATTACCTAAATAGCATATATTCTCACCACCAATATTTATTGGGAACCTACCATGTGCTAGCACTGTGTTAGACAACAGGCATTCCAAATGGATAAGATATAATATCTCTACCTGAAGCACCTTATACTTTAACGGGACTAGGTGCATGAGACTAATTCATGAACACATCATTCTTAAACAACACTTCTCAACCAAGGGAAATATTGTTGGCCAAGCTATCATGCCCCACTGTGGCATTTTTGTCATGAATATAGGGGGAGGGCTACTGGCATCTATAGTGGATCTACAGTATATAGGCCAAGATCTTATGATGCACAGGGCAGCCCCCTACAACAAAGAATTAAATGGTTCAACATGTTAGTGGTGCCAAGGTTGAGGAACCCTGTCATAAACAATGTCAGTATGTATACATACACATAAGCACACATACAGAGTGTGTTTGTTATACACATAAGCACACACACAGAGTGTATTTGTTACTATTATTATTTTGGAAGCACCAAGAAAGTAATAACTAATCCAGATTGGAGACAGGGGAGTTAGAGAAAGCATCCTAGAGAGGTAACAACTGATATAGATTTTACAAAATGAACAGGAGTCAGCTAAATAAAACATTACAGTTTACAGAAAGGTAAGAGCATGAGAAAACATTTGATACTTTTGGAGCACAAAGTAGAAGAAATATGGGACATAGTAACACAATTTGATGTGCAAAACAACTGCTAATTAATGCACCCACCAATGCACCCACCCTCTCTCTTTTGCAGGCTGTGGAACACGAAGAAGTAAAACTCTAGGTCAGAGTCTCAGGATCGTTGGTGGGACAGAAGTAGAAGAGGGTGAATGGCCCTGGCAGGCTAGCCTGCAGTGGGATGGGAGCCATCGCTGTGGAGCAACCTTAATTAATGCCACATGGCTTGTGAGTGCTGCTCACTGTTTTACAACGTAAGTCTTGAAGCTTGAGAATGATTGGGAGTGAACAAAGTGCACTGGGTTTTGGCAAGAAAATACCTCATGAATTTTGGGAGATATGAGTTTAGCATAAATTAAAAGTAATGTGTATATCACAAACGACTGGATCATTTGTAAACATTAGTAAGAGATTTTAAAGTCTGGAAATGGAAATGGAGTCAAAGTATATGTAAATAAATAATCTTTTGATGAACACACAATAGTTTCTCAAAGAAAGCAGGAATTTTAAAGTCATTTTTGGATTTGAATTTGCTGTCAAACAGGAGTGCTCTATCTCTGCTGAGTACCTTAATCAGAGATGGAGTCTGGATAGGTTGTAGGTTTGATCCTAAGGGGGAAATTTCACATGGTAAGAAAAAGAATTAAATACGAAGAATTATGTAATGAAGATATGAAGAATTTGGAAGTAGCAAGTTGTATAAATGAATAGATTGACTAATTATATTGCAAGAAATGGAGGACCCTTCAATCTATTGTCAAAATGTCTATAGTATATAAAATAATAATACTTTGTTAAATTATTGTGTGGACTTTTTGGTTTTCAGAGAAATGTGTATATTTCTGGGTGGGGTACATGAGACACATAGAATATATTAATTTCTCTTATTCTGTACAGGGTACTTTCCATAGGTCCCTTGGAGTCATTAATATACAGAAAAATCAAAAAGCCCTAGCATTTGGAGTGGATGACTTGGCATATGGAGTGGCATGTATATTATAGGAAATGGTGGCTTTTTCACCTGGTCAGAACCCTGAGCCTTATTCTCAAATTGGAAAGAGTTCTATACATCCAAACTATAAAAAGAAAAAAAAAATCTACACCTGTAGACTAAATTATTTAATATAAATTATTCGACTGGTAGCATGGTAAAAAGAAATTTATTCTTCATTTTTTTCTCCCCAGATATAAGAACCCTGCCAGATGGACTGCTTCCTTTGGAGTAACAATAAAACCTTCGAAAATGAAACGGGGTCTCCGGAGAATAATTGTCCATGAGAAATACAAACACCCATCACATGACTATGATATTTCTCTTGCAGAGCTTTCTAGCCCTGTTCCCTACACAAATGCAGTACATAGAGTTTGTCTCCCTGATGCATCCTATGAGTTTCAACCAGGTGATGTGATGTTTGTGACAGGATTTGGAGCACTGAAAAATGATGGTGAGCATCGGAAGAGGAACTCAAGTAAAAGTTAAATTGGTATTTTATGGCATTTAAACAATGAAATGCCATTATGCCAAAATATGTTAGTTGTGTGGTCATGTGACCTGGACCAAGTCAGGCCCTAAAAGTGAAGTAAATAACTTGGAAGGCACAAAAATTCCTTCCTGCCTAAGTTAATATCGAGTAAATTGCTACTACTATATACTACAGTCATAGTACTGCTAAGATGTCTGAAAAAGCAAATATGTCTCCTAGCCATGAACTTTCTTTAGACAATTAACCAGTTTAGAGATTAGCAATCAATAATATACCCAATTCTGAAGATTGGAGAATCATAAAGCCACCATTCTCCCCTACTGAAATTTCCTTGTAATCTTAACAATGGAGTGGACATTATTTAGATAACTTGTGGTTCTTTCCTAGGCACCCAACTTTTTGCTCAAAGTAGTTAGGAACAAATTATCTTCCCAAATATTATTGTTCTAAACATATGTAGTCTAAGATTCTGTATCACTATCTTTTTTTTTTTTGAGACAGAGTCTCCAGGCTGAAGTGCAATGGTGCGATCTTGGCTCACTGCAACCTCTGCCTCACAGGTTCAAGCGATTCTCCTGCCTCAGCCTCCCCAGTGATTGGGACTACAGGCGCCCGCCTAATTTTTCCATTTTTAGTAGAGACAGGGTTTCACCATGTTGGCCAGGCGGGTCTCAAACTCTTGGCCTCAGGTGATCTGCCCTCCTCGGCCTCCGAAAGTGCTGGGATTACAGGTGTAAGCCACCGCACCCAGTATCCCCCACTTTTTTTTTTTTTTTTTTTTTTTTTTTAAGATGAGGCTTCTTTCTGTCCCCCAGGCTGGAGTTCAGTGGCTCGATCTTGGCTCACTGCAACCTCTGCCTCCCGGGTTCAAGAGATTTACCTGCATCAGCCTCCTGAATAGCTGGGATTACAGGTGCATGCCACCACCCCCAGCTAATTTTTGTATTTTTAGTAGAGACAGGATTTCACCATGTTGGCCAAGCTGGTCTTGAACTCCTGGCCTCAAGCGATCCTCCAATCTCGGCCTCTCAAAGTGCTGGGATTACTGGCGTTAGTCACCGTGCCTGGCCTGTATCACCATCTTATTCCTAATCATGAAACATTTTCTTCAAGTTTATAAAATATATGTATGTCTACAAATACAAAGACTTTTTTTTCTTTTAGGTGACAGTCAAAATCATCTTCGACAAGCACAGGTGACTCTCATAGACACTACAACTTGCAATGAACCTCAAGCTTACAATGACGCCATAACTCCTAGAATGTTATGTGCTGGCTCCTTAGAAGGAAAAACAGATGCATGCCAGGTAAACAGTTTTGCCCATTAGTATGTTGTGTATTTTTTTGTTTACTTTTCTTTGAAATAATTATATATCTACAGGAAGTTGCAAAGATAGTACAGAGGAGTCACAACATCTCACCCAGTTTTCTCCAATGATTACATCTCACATAACTATAGTTCAATATAAGATCTGGGAAATTGACAGTCGTACAAAGTATGTGTCTAATTCTATGGCATTTTGTCACATCTGTGGATTTGTGTAACCACTACAGTTAAGATGAACTATTCTATCACCACAAAGACCTACCTTTTTCCCTCCTCCTACTATCCCTAACATCTGGCAATCACTAATTTATTCTCCATCTCTATAATTTTTCAATTTTCAGAATGTTATATAAATAGAGTAACAGTAGCTTTTTAAACAGAATTTAATTTTGGATCATCTATTGGTATTTTTGGCTTTTTTTTGTAGAAAAATTTTAGTGGTTCCTTTAAGTTATATATATGTATATATAAATATATATTTATTTATATATACATACATAACATCACTGTCTATGTGTATTGAAATTTTACTAGTTTTGGTGGAGTATAGAATAAAAAACTTCCCCTTAAATCCCTTTGCTTTTCCCTCTTTAATATTAAACATTAACAAATATAAACATTAAATATTAATAAATATAAATATTAAATATTTGCTTTATATTTTGAGAACGACAGAAGACAATGTTTTGCTTCAACTGTCAAATGTAATTTAGAAAACATAAGAGGAAAAGGAAAGACTATTTACCTATGGATTTCTTCTTTCCTCTTTCCTGATTCCTTTTTTAAAAACAGTCATTTCTGTTTTAGGAACTTCTTTTAGCCACTCTTTTAGTATAGGTATGCTGGTGAAAAATTCTCTTAGATTTTCTTTGTCTCTAAAAGTCTATTTCTTCTTCATTACTGGAGCATAATTTAGCACTGACAGTTCTTTTCTTTCAGCATTTAAATCATTGCCTCTGTGATTTCTGCAAGGAATTTGCTGCTATTAGAATTATTTTTTTTCCAATAGATGAGGTGTCATTTCTTGCTGTGTTCAAGAGTTTGTCTTTAGTTTTCAGAAGTTTGATTATGTATCTTGGCATGGATTTCTTTGGGCTTATCCTGTTTGAGGTTTGCTCAGCTTTTTGAATATGTAGATTTATATCCTTTGTCAAGTTTGAGAAATTTTCGGTCATTATTTCTTAAAATACTCTTTCAGTCCCACCTTCTTTCTTCTTTCCTTCTGGAACTCTAACCACAGCAATGTTTACTCTTTTATTATAGTCCCAGAGTTTCCTAAGCTTTTGTTCATTTTTTTTGCACCCTAGTTTCTCTCTGTTTTTGAGATTGGGTAATTTCAATGTATCTTCAAGTTTACTGATTCTTTGCTCTGTCTTCTCTATTCTTATGTTAAGCCCATCCAGTGAGTTTTGAATTTTGCTTATCATATTTTTTAGTTCCAGGGTTTTTCTTTGTTTCTTCTTTTTATATTTACTATTTCTTTGTTGACACTTCCTATTTCTTTTCCTTTGTTTTAAACATGATGGTAATTGCTCATTGAGATGTATTTATGATGGCTGCTTTAAAATCTTTGTCAAATAATTTCAACATTTGTGTTATCTCAGTGTTGGTATCTGTTGATTGCCGTTTCTCATTCAAGTAAAAATTTTTATATTTCATTGTATGATGACTGATATTCAGATATATGCTGAGCATCTAATTATTATTTATTCTGTTTTGTTGTTGTTGTTATATCATGCATTTAAATTTATATTATTTTATTTAATTAATTACTTTGCTTCTTCCAACTTTTATTTTAGGTTCAGAGGTTACATCTGCAGGATTGTAACATGGGTAAATTGTGTGTTGCTGGGGTTTGGTGTACAAATTATTTCATCATGCAGGTAGTAAGCATAATAACCAATAGGTAGTTTTTGGTTCTCATCCTCCTCCCACCCTCAACCCTCAAGTAAGCCCCAGTATGTACTGTTCCTCTCTTTGTGTCCATATGTACTCAATATTTAGCTTCCACTTATAAGTGAGAACATGAGGTATTTGGTTTTCTGTTCCTGCATTCATTTGCTTAGTATAATGGCCTGTGGCTGCATCCATATTGCTGCAAAAACCATGGTTTCATTTTGCTTTCCGGCTCCATAGCATTCCATGGGGTATATTTACCACATTTTCTGTATCCAGTCCACTGTTGATGGACATTTTAGGTTGATTCCATGACTATTGTGACAATTGCTGCCATGGACATATGCATACCTGTGTCTTTATGGCAGAACAATTTGTATTCCTTTGTGTATAATATACCCAGTAATGGGATTGCTGGGTCAAATTGTAGTTCTGTCTTAATTTCTTTGAGAAATCTCCAAGCTGCTTCCCACAGTGGCTGACCTAATTTACATTCCCACGAGCAGTGTATAAGCATTCTCTTTTCTCCACAACCTCAACAACATCTGTTGTTTTTTTGACTTTTTAGTAATAGCCATTCTGACTGGTTTGAGATGGTATCTTATTGTGGTTTTTAATTTCCCATTTCCCTGATTAGTGATGTTGAGCATTTGTCCATATGTTTGTTGGCTGCTTGTGTGTCTTCATTTGAGAAGTGTCTGTTCCTGTCTGTATTAGGCTGTTCTTACACTGCTATAAAAAAATACCTGGGTCGGGCATGGTGGCTCATGCAGGTAATCTCAGCACTTTGGGAGGCCAAGGGAGGTGGATCACTAGAGCTCAGAAGTTCAAGACCAGCTTGGGCAACATGGGGAAATCCTGTCTCTGCTAGAAATACAAACATTAGCCAATGTGGTGGTGTGTGCCTGTAGTCCCAGCTACTTGGAAATTATGAGGCAGGAGGATTGCTTGAACCCAGGAGGTCGAGGCTGCACTGCACCCACTGCACTCCAGCGTGGGTGACAGAGCAAAACCCTGTCTCCAAAAACAAACAAACAAACAAACAAACAAAACCAAGTAAACAAAAAGCCAATATTAGGTAATGTATAAAGAGAAAAGGTTTAATTGGCTTATGATTCTGCAGGCTTTATGGGCAGCATGGTGCTGGCATCTGCTCGGTTTCTAGGGAGGAAGCTTACAATCATGGCAGAAGGTGAAGTGTGAAATGGGAGGGAGCAGGTACATCACATGGTGAAAGCAGGAGCAAGAGGGATAGAGTGGTAGGAGAGGTGCCATACACTTTTAAACAATCCGATCTCACGAGAGCTCACTCACTATTGCAAAGATAACTACAAGCCGTGAGTGATTGGCTCCCATGACCTGAACACCTCCCACCAGGTCCTACCTTCAGCATTGGGGGTGACAAAGCAACATGAGATTTGGGCAGGGATAAATATCCAAATTATATCATTCTGCTCCTGGCCTCTCCCAAATCTCATGTCTTCTCACATTGCAAAATATAATTATGCCTTCCTAACAGTCCCCGAAAGTCTTAACTCATTCCGGCTTTAACTCAAAAATTCAAAGTTGGCCAGATGCAGTGGTTCACACCTATAATCCCAGCATTTTGGAAGGCCAAGGTGGGTGGATTTCTTGAGCCCAGGAGTTTGAGACCAGCCTGGGTAACGTGGCAAAACTGCATCTCCACAAAAAAAAAAAAAAAAAAAATTAGCTGGGCTTTGTGGCATATGCCTATAGTTCCAGCTGTTTGGGAGGCTGAGGTGGGAAGATTGATTGAGCGTGGGAGGTTGAGGCTGCATTGAGCTGTGATCGCACCACTGCAGTCCAGCTTGGGTGACACAGAAAGACTTCATCTCTGGGAAAAAAAAAAGTCTGAAGTCCAAAGTCTCATCTGAGATAAAGCAATTCCCTTCCACCTCATCAATCTGGATTTCACTGTCGATGTAACTATCAGCATTTTGGTCACAACCATTTAACCAGTTTCTAAGAAATTTCAGACTTGATCATATCTGTCTTCTGAGCCTTCAAAATTCTTCCATCCTTTACCTGTTACCCAGTTGCCAAGTCGCTTTCACATTTTCCAATATCTTTATAGCAATGCCACACTCATAGTTACCAATTTTCTGTGTTAGGCTGTTCTTGCATTGCTATTAAGAAATATCTGAGGCCGGGTAATTTATTAGAAAAGATGTTTAATTGGCTCATGGCTTTTCAGACTTTATAGTAAGCCTGATGCTGGCATTAACTTGGCTCCTAGGGAGCCATCAGGAAGCTTATAATCATGGTGGGAGGTGAAAGGGGAGCAGGAACATCATGTGGTGAAAGCAGGAGCGAGAGAGAGAGAGTGGGAGGAGGTGCCACACACTTTTAAACAACCAGATATCGTGACAGTTCACTCGCTATTGCAAAGACAGCACTATGCCGTCAGGGATCCGTTACCCAAACAACTCCCACCAGCCTCACCTCCAGCAATGGAGATTAAACTTCAACATGAGATTTGAGAGGGGACAAATATTCAAACTGTATCTATGTTTTTTTTCCCCATTTTAAAAGGGAGTTGTTTGTTTTTTGCTTGTTGATTTGTTCAAGATTTCTTAAAGATTCTGGATATTAGACCTTTGTCAGATGCATAGTTTGCAAATATTTTTTCCTATTCTGTAGGTCATCTGTTTACTCTGTTAATAGTTTATTTTGCTGTGCAGAAGCTCTTTAGTTTAATTAGATCCCAGTTGTCAATTTTTGTTTTAGTTGCAATTGCTTTTAGGGTCTTTGTTATAAAAGCTTTGCTAAGGCTGATGTCCAGAATGGTAGTTCCTAGGTTTTCTTCTAGAGTTTTTATAGTTTTAGGTTTTACACTTAAGTATTTCAACCACCTCAAGTTGATTTTTGTATATGGTGAAAGAAAGGGGTTCAGTTTTAATTTTTTGCATATGGCTGGCCAGTTATCCCCAGCACCATTTATTGAGTAGGGAGTCCTTTCCCCATTTCTTGTTATGGTCAGCTTTGTCAAAGATGAGATGGTTGTAGACATGCAGCTTTACTTCTGGCTTCTCTATTTGGTTCCATTGATCTATGTGTCTATTTTTTTTGTACTAGCACCATGATCTTCTGGTTACTATAGCTTTGTGGTATAGTTTGAAGTCTGGTAGTGTGATGCCACCAGCTTTGTTTTTTTGTTTAGGATTGCTTTGGCTATTAAGGCTCTTTTTTGGTTCCATATAAATATTACAACAGTTTTTACTAATTCTGTGAAAAACGACATTGGTAGTTTTATAGGAATAACATTTAATCTGTAAATTTCTTTGAGCAGTATGGCCATTTTAACAATACTGATTCTTTCTATTCATGAACACAAACTGTTTTACCATTTGTTTGTGTCAACTATGGTTTCTTTCTTTTTTTTCTTGAGACAAGGTCTTACCCTGTTGACCAGGCTGGAGTGCAGTGCCACGACTATAGTTCACTGCAGCCTTGAACTCCTGGGCTCAAGCAATCCTCCCACTTCAGTCTCCTGAGTAGCGGGGACTATAGGCATTCACCACCACACATGGCTAATTTTTTAGATTTTTGGTAGAGATGGAGTCTTGCCATGTTGCTCATGCTGGTCTTGAACTCCTGAGCTCAAGCAATCCTCCTGCCTCTGCCTCCTAAAGTGCTGGGATTATGGGCATCAGCCACTGTACCTGGCCTTCAACTATGATTTCTTTCAGCAGTGTTTTTAATTCTCATTGTAGAGGTCCTTCACCTTCCTAGTTAGCCATATGTCTACGTATTTTATTCTTCTTGTGGCAATTGTGAATGAGATTGCACTCTTGATTTGGCTCTCGGCTAAGATGTTATTGTTGTATAGAAGTGCTCCTCATTTTAGTACATTGATTTTGTATTCAGAAACTTTACTGAAGTTGTTTATCAGTTCTAGGAGCCTTTGGGCAGAGACTGTGGAGTTTTCTGGGTGTAGAATCATATCATTTGTGAAGAGAGATAGTTTGACTTCCTCTCTTCTATTTGGATGCCTTTTATGTCTTTCTCTTGCCTAATTGCTTTGGTCAAACTTCCAGTACTATGTTGAATAACAGTGGTGAGAGTGCACATCCTTGTCTTTTCTGGTTCACAGGGGAATGCTTCTAGCTTTTGCCCATTCATTATGATGTTGGTTATGGGGTTGTCGTAGAAGGCTTTTATTATTTTGAAGTATGTTCCTCTGATGCCTAGTTAGTTCAAGGTTTTTTTCTTTTTTTTCTTTTTGAGACAGAGTCTCGCTTTGTCACCCAGGCTGGAGTGCAGTGGTGCGATCTCAGCTCACTGCAACCTCTGTCCCCCAGGTTCTAGTGATTCTCCTGCCTTAGCCTCCTGAGTAGCTGGGATTACAGGTGCCAACCACCATGCCTGGCTAATTTTTGTATTTTTAGTAGAGATGGGGTTTTGCCATGTTGATCAGGCTGGTCTTGAACACTTGACCTCAGGTGATCCACACATCTCGGCCTCCCAAAGTGCTGGGATTACAGGCATGAGCCACCGTGCCCAGCCATATTTATTTATTTTCATATGTTGAACCAGCCTTGCATCCTAGAAAATAAGACTACATTACTGTGGTGGATAAGCTTTTTGATGTGCTGCTGGATTTGGTTTGCAAGTATTTTGTTGAGGATTTTTGCATCAATGTTCATCAAGGATATTGTCCTGAAGTTTTCTCTTTTTGTTGTGTCTCTTCCAGGTTTTGGTATCAGAAAAACACTGCCTTCATAAAATGTGTTAGGGAGGCTTCTCTTTTTCTAGAATTTTGGGAGTATTTTCAATATAATTGGTACCAGCTCTTCTTTATATATCTGGTAGAATTTGGCTGTGAATCTCTCTGTTCCAGGGCCTTCCTTGTTGGCTGTTTTTTTAAAATTACTGGTTCAATTTTGGAACTCATTATTTATCTTCTCAGGTATTCAATTTCTTCCTGGTTCAATATTGGGAGTTTGTGTTTCCAAGAATTTATCCATTCCTTCTAGATTTTCTAGTTTGTGTGCATAGAGGTGTTTACAATCATCTTTGAAATTTTTTGTAAAAAATATTTCTCTTCCCTTTGGCATTTCTGATGGTGCTTATTTGAAAGTTCTTTCTTTTTTTTCTTTGTTAGTCTTGCTAGCAGTGTATCAGTCTTATTTATTCTTTCAAAGAACAAGTTGTTTGGTTTCATTGATCTTTTATATGGATTTTTGTGTCTCCATTTCATTCAGTTCAGCTCTAATTTTGGTTATTTTTTGTCTTGTGCTAGTTTAGGGGTTCACTTACTCTTGTTTTTCTAGTTCCTCGAGGTGTGATGCTACATTGTTAATTTAAGATATTTGTATCTTTTCGATGTTGGCATTTTGCCTCATAAACTTTCCTGTTAATACTGCTTTACCTGTGTCCCAGAAATTCCGGCATGTTGTATCTTTATTTTCATTAATTTCAAAGAATTTCTTGCTTTCTGTCTTAATTTCATTCTTTACTCAAAAGACATTCAGGAGTAGGCTGTTTAATTTTCATGTAATTGTATAATTTTGAGAGATCTTGGTATTGATTTCTATTTTTATTGCACTGTGGTCTGAGAGTGTGATTGGTATGATTTTTAAAAATTTGTTTAGAATTGCCTTATGGCCAAGTGCATGGTTGATCTTAGAGTATGTGCCATACATATGCAGATGAAAAGAATGTATATTTTCTTGTTGTTAGGTGGAGTGTTCTATAGATATCTCTTAGGTTCATTTGGTCAAGTGTTGAGTTTAGGTTCGGAATATCTTTGTTAGTTTTCTGCCTTTATAACACCTTTAGAGGGGTGTTGAAATCTCCACTATAATTTCGTATTTATCTAAGTCTTTTTTGTAGGCTCTAAGAACTTATTTTCTGAGTCTGGATGCTCCAGTGTTGGATGCATATACATTTAGATAGTTAATCTTCTTGTTGAATTGAACACTTTATCACTTTGTTACACCATTTTTTTGTCCTTTTTAATTATTGTTGTTTTAAAGTCTGTTTTGTCTGAAATAAGAGTAGCAACCCCTGTTCTTTTTTGTTTTTCATTTGCTTGGTAGATCTTTCCTTATGCCTTTACTTTGAGACTATGAGTGTCATTGCATTTGAGATGGGTCTCCTGATGATAGCATACAGTTGGGTCTTGCTTCTTTATCCAATGGGCTACTCTGTCCCTTGTATGTGGGGCATTAAGCCTGTTTATATTCAAGTTATAATATTGATATGTGAAGATTTGATCCTGCCATCATGTTGCTAGCTGGTTATTCCATAGGCTTGATTGTATAGTTGCATATAGTGTCAGTGGACTATGTAATTGTCTTTTCTGTGGTGTCAGGATTTTTTTTTTTTTTTTTTTTGAGACCGCGTTTTGCTCTTGTTGCTCAGGCTGGAGTGCAAAAGCGCGATCTGAGCTCACTACATCCTCTACCTCCTGGGTTCAAGCGATTCTTCTGCCTTAGCCTCCTGAGTACCTGGGATTACAAATGCATGCCATTACACCTGGCTAATTTTGTATTTTTAGTAGAGATGGGATTTCGCTATGTTGGCCAGGCTGGTCTTGAACTCCTGGCCTCAGGTGATCTGCCCACCTCGGCCTTCCAAAGTGCTGGGATTACAGGCGTGAGAAACCATGCCTAGCCAGGTAATGGTCTTTTGTTGCCATGTTTAGCACTCTCTTAAGGACTTTTTGCAAGGCAAGTCTGGTGGTAATAAATTCCCTTAACATTTGCTTGTCTGAAAAAGATTCCGTTTCTCCTTCGCTTATGAAGCTTAGTTTGGCTGGATATGAAATTCTTGATTGGAATTTTTTTCTGTAAGAATGCGGAATATACCAGCCTGGCCAACGTGGTGAAACCCCATCTCTACTAAAAATACAAAAATTAGCCGGGCATGCTAATGGGTGCCTGTAATCCCAGCTATTCGGGAGGCTGAGGCAGGAGAATTGCTTTCACCTGAGAGGCAGAGGTTACAGTGAGCTGAGATCATATCATTGCGCTCCAGCCTGGGTGATAAGGGTGAGACTCTGTCTCAAAAAAAAAAAAAAAAAAAAAAAAAAAAGAATGCTGGCTGAGTATAGGTCCCCAATCTCTTTTGGCTTATAAGGTTCCTGCTGAAGGTTCTGCTGTTATCCTGATATCACCCCCTTTGTATGTGACCTGTCCCTTCGCTCTACTGCTTTTAAGATTTTTTCTTTCATGTTGACCTTCGAGAATCTGACGACAAGGCGTCTGGAGGATGGGTGTCTTGTATATTATATCTCTGGGGTTCTCTGAATTTCTTGAATTTGTATGTTGACCTCTGCAGCAAGGTTGGGGAAATTTTCAGGAACAATATTCATAAATGAGTTTTCCAAGTTGCTTGCTCTCTCTCTTTCCTCGGGGATGCCGGTGAATTGTAGATTTGGTATATTTATATAATTCCATATTTCTTGGAGATTTTGTTCATTAAAGAATATCTTTTTCTTTATCTGACTGAGTTGATTTGAAGAACTGGCCTTCAAGTTCTAAAATTGTTTTCAGTTTGATCTGTTCTGCTGTTAATACTACCCATTGTATTATGAAATTCTTGTAGTGAGTTTTTCAGCTCTAGGAGATCAGTTTCTCTTCTTTTCTTTTCTTTTTTCTTTTCTCTCTTCTCTTCTCTTCTTTTCTCTCAGAGTCTCACTCGGTTGCCCAGGCTGGAGTGCAGTGGCAAGATATCGGCTCACTGCAAGCTCCGCCTCCCGGGTTAATGCCATTCTCCTGCCTCAGCCTCCTGAGTAGCTGGGATTACAGGAGCCCGCCACCATGCCCAGCTAATTTTTTTGTATTTTTAATAGAGACGGGGTTTCACCGTGTTAGCCAGGATGGTTTCGATCTCCTGATCTCGTGATCTACCCACCTTCGGCCTCCCAAAGTGCTGGGATTACAGGCGTGAGCCACCGCGCCCGACCCTGATTCTTTCTTAAAATGGCAATTTCATCTTTCAGCTCTTGTGTTATTTTATTGATGCCATAAGTTCCTTAGACTGTGTTTCAACTTTCTCCTGAATCTTGATGATCTTCATTGACATCCGTATTCTGAATTCCATGTCTGTCATTTCAGTCTGGTTATGAACCATTGCTGGGGAGCTAGTTCAGTCATTTGGAGGTAAGAAGACACTCTTGCTTTTAGAGTTACCAGAGTTCTTGCATTGGTTCTTTCTCATTTGTGTGTGTGAAGTTGTTGTCCTTTGTATGGAGCTTTTTACTTTTATATTCTTTGATGCCTTTTGTGGTTTGATTGTGGTATTAGTTGTGCTTAGTTAATTTCATTCGTTTTTGGATGATTTCAGAGTTCCAAGGGTTAGCTCAGCACTCCTGGGCTGCATGCTGTACCAGGCTGTAACCTTGGGAAATTGGGACCAGGTGTGAGGCTGTTTTCTCTAGCCCCTAGAGGTTAAGTACCTCCTGGGTTGGAAGGAATGAGGTGTTCCTGGTCCACTGGCAACAAAACTGTGCTGGCAAAGGCACTTTGGCGGGGTGGCAGTGGGTCAGTGAGGGTCCTTGTGCTCACATACATGCTGGTGGTGGGGTAGTGGCAAGTCCTGCACAGGCATGCGTGCTGGTGGTGGGGCGGTGATGGGGTCAGTGTGCATGCATACACCAGTGAGTCAGTGGCTGGAGGCTGCAGGCAAAGGCATGACAGCAAAGCAGCAGGTAGAGGCTGCCAGTGAGTGCATGCTGGTGGGTGCTCACTGACAGGGACCTGCCTTCAGGAGCTCTCCAGCTGTTAGGCAGGGTCTGCCACCAAAATAGCAATGGCTGTGGCTGTCAAAAAATGCCTTGGCTGGGCAGCTGAGGCAGTGCTGCAAGTTTGTGTAGCCAGGCAGGGAATTTGGCATAGGCCAGCAGACAAGCGAGTGCTTGGATCAGATTGTTCCCATCCCACAAGCAAGAGAGCCCTGTGATGTCCAGGTCTGTCCATCGACAAAGGCGAAAGCCACCTAGAGATGTATGATATTTGGGGGATGGGCACCCATGCCATGCTCTGCTGTAGCCATTCTCATGCCAAACCCTGTGGACTCTGTACAGGCTAGAATTCTGTCTCTTTCAACTCTCCAGGCCATTATCCCTGCCACCTTAACTGTCCATGGGGGATGAGGCATCTCCTGCAGCTAAGATTCTGGAGGTCTGTGGTGTGAGTTGGCCACTCCATGACCATTTAACTTACTCCTTCCCCAGGAGCCTCTCCAGGCCAGGAACAAGTTCTGGTGCTTGGCAACCCTGTGCAGGGTTACCAGCTTCCTTCCCTTTCAGCCTGGGGTCTGCATTCTCCTTCCATCAACTCTCAATGCCTTCTTTCTGAAAATTTGTTCAGAGTGTGCCAGTCTTCTTGATGGTCTGGTCCCTCACTGGGAGAAGGTCTTCTTGTCTGCGTCTGGTCGGCCATTTTGTTTTAGTATTTATTAAATAATGAAATAATAATAATTTGAAAAAATTAAATTATTATTATTTAAAACTCTAGATCTTATTTAAATTTTCTATTTAACCATGACTCAGCAGACATTGTGATGCAGAGGGAGGGGGATGTATGAAGAAATTGCCTCATTTCCCACTCAGCTTCCTTTGATGCTCAGGTGAGGGACTAATGCTCATTACTACTGCATGGAGGTTAGGCCTCCTCTGATAACACTCTGGCTGAAGGTACTTTGTTACTGCTCCCCTTTTGGCCTCCACTGACATCATGGGGTAGTGATTTCATTACTGCTTCGCAGTGGTGAAAGACTTGACTTCCCACTACATCTCCTCAGACATGGTTCTAGTAGATGGGGAGAGTTATTCCTCATTACTGGGTGGTAGTTCATGCTTCCCACTCAGCATATTCTTTTTTTTTTTTTTTTTTTTTTTTTTGAGGTGGAGTCTCGCTTGTTGCCCAGGCTGGAGTGCAGTGGTGCCATCTCGGCTTACTGCAACCTCTGCCTCCTAGGTTCCAGCAATTCTCCTGCCTCAGCCTCCTGAGTAGCTGAGATTAAAGGCATGTGCTACGACACCTGACTAATTTTTGTATTTTTAGTAGAGACGGCGTTTTGCCATGTTTGCTAGGCTGGTCTGAAACTCCTGATTTCAGGTCATCCACCTGCTTCAGCCTTCCAACGTGCTGGGATTACGAGTGTGAGCCACTGCACCTGGTGCCTATTCAGCATATTCTGACACCAATCTAGTAGGGAATTGGGCCTTGTTACAGCCTGGTAAGCGTGGAAGTCTTTTCAGTTGGGATTTATTGTCTTCCTGGATTTGCTGTTTTCCCAAGTTGTCCTCTTATTGATTATTTTACTAGGGAGAGCAGGATTTTCTTGGAGCCTTTTAAAAAACTTGCACTTGTTGGCAGGTTGCCAGGTTGCTGGCTTCTTCCAAGTCCATGATATATGAAGCAAAAAAAAAAAAAAATTGAGAGAGCTCACTCTTGTATCATTCCTTTTGTCCTGCATTTCTGAGCCCACCTGTCTTATTCTCTCTAATTTTCAGAGTCTTTTTATGTTTGTTTTATTTGTAATGCCCAGGTATTTTTTTGTTTGTTTTAGCCATATTTAGCTGGGGAAAAAAGAATAAGTAAGTCTGTCCCATGTTGGTCTGGAGCGTTAACATATTTTTGAAGCTGGGTTTTGTTTTCCAGTGTTTGACTATTGCCACCAATTTTGTGCCTTTGGTGGATACAAAAATTTTGACCTCTATGTCTTCATGTGCATCACTCACAAAATCATGGAGGGGGCCAATAACTGGTTCCTTCTGTGTGTCACTAAATGCTTTCATAATTTTCATTTTGTGATTTGACAGAATTTTTGTTTAATGTGCTTTCTAAGCCCTATAGTTCTCTTCAGAATTCCATGTTACTCTGTGTGCTTTCTAATCTGTATTCATAAAATGGTACCATTAATTTCTAAGATTTTTTTTACAATTTTTAATGTTATTCCTTTCATGCTTTCGCATGAACACTGTATCTGTATTGCCTTCATTTGCTCCACCTCATTTAATTCCCTGTTGGCATCACTATAGTTCTTTCCCAACTTTTACCTTTGGGTTAGTCGTTTTAGCAATGTTCAGTTTGCTACATTAAATTCTTTTATTCAGTTGACCTTTGTTTATACTCTGGCAAATGCCCAAGTTTAGACTCACTTCATTGTGTTTCTTTTTCTGTGTTTCCTAATTGCTCCTGGAGGAACACACGGAACAAAGTAGATTGGTCCCATTACCACACTCTACTAAAAATTCCTTCCTAACAATTGAAATTGATTCTGTAATTCAATCTCCTGAAATGAATTCAACTTAAAAGATGACTTGAAAATATACTTGATCCTTGTTATTTGCAGATTCCATATTTGCAAATTCACCTACTCACTAAAATTTATTTGTAACCCCCAAATCAATACTCAAGGCACTTTTGTGATCATTCACAAGCATGCACAGAGTGGCAAAATATCTTATTACTCAATGAGCATATTCTTACCTGAGGTTGAAAAATGTGATACTGTGCCTTTTTGTTTCAGTTCTCATTCTGTAAACAAGTGTCTTTTCTTGGTCTACACAGTGCTACACTTTTCACATTTTTATTATCTTTGCTGGCGATTTTGCTGTTTAAAATAGTCCCCAAGTGTAGTGCCAAAGTATAGTGCAAGAAGGTTGTGATATGCCATATGGAGAAAATATGTACATTTGGTAAGCTTTGTTTAGTTATAAGTTTTAGTGGTTGTTTACTGTGAGTTTAATGTTAATGAATCAGCAATGTATATTAAATAGAACGTCTTTAAACAGAAACACACACGAAATCTGTTTATGTATTGAACAGTTGACAAAAATGTGACCAGAGTCTCCTGGAAAACCAACCCTGTATTTCTCCTAAGAACAAGGACTCAACAGTCATTAATTCAGCATTTGTGGTGACTTCACAGAACACGACTACCATGAATAATGAGAATAACCTGTATTTTATTTGTCTTCTTGATGGTCATGGAATCATTGATGGTTTAGATATTATGCTAGACCTTCTTTTGTCCTAATCATCATCATCCTACTTGCCTCCAACTTTCCTGAAACTGTTGAAAACATCGTGCACTTTTACATTTATGATCATCCATTATTTTCTTTATTCAACTATCTCGGTTTATATAGTCTCTATAGTAATGTCCTTCCTAAAAATTTCAGAGAAACAGATGTATGTCCTCTTAATCTTTTATTTTATAATTTTTATTATAAAAATTTCAATGGTATGCAAAAATAGGGAGGATAAAATAATGAACTTTCATGTACTCATCACCTAGTTCAAAAATTTACAACTCATGGCCAACCTTACGTTATCCGTACATACCCTGATAAAATCCCCTCATCCCCTTTCCCTACCAAAATATCAAATCTATTTTGAAGTTAATCCCAGATGTTATATACTTTCATCTGAAAATGTCCCCATTCAAAAATACTATTTTGATGGTGATATTAGAGGTATACGCTTTACAAACTTTGTGAGCTACAGAAGAGAAGCCAAATTTGCCCTATGATTACAATATTCTACTTTCTTATCTCTGGGAAGACATGGCACCCATTTTTTTGGGGGGGAGGGATGGAGTTTCATGCTTGTCACCCAGGCTGGAGTGCAGTTGTGCGATCTCGGCTCACTGCAACCTCCACCTTCTGGGTTTAAGCTATTCTCTCGCCTCAGCCTCCTGAGTAGCTGAGATTACAGGCAATCGCCACCACACCAGGCTAATTTTTATATTTTTAGTAGAGACAAGGTTTCACCATGTTGGTGAAAAATTCGTTCCTAGCTTCCAGGCTGGTCCCAAGCTCCTGACCTCAGGAGATCCACCTGCCTCAGCTTCCCAAGGTGCTGGGATTACAGGTGTAAGCCATCTTGCCCAGCCTCCATTTAAAAAATGTTCATGTCTAGCATCCACAGTTTTTCCCACTTGCCTTTCTCTTTATATTTTAATATCACAAAAACCACTAATAACCTCATATGTAAAAATTTTTTCCTTGAATCTCCTACTGTTTCTCATCTCAGTGGTATTTGGCGACCTTGCCTTTCTTAAAACATATCCCTTGTTTGAATTTCATAATTCTGAAATTTGCTGATTTCTTTCCTCCTCCTCCATCTACTCATTTCTGGCTCTATCCTTTGATTAATCTTTCTCTCTCTCTCAATCTGGCTATCCTCAAGATTCAGACCTTAGATAAAATTTTTATCTGCTGTCTATATTCTCACTCAAAGAAGCCATCTTTTCTTTGAACTCAGCTATCACCTTAATGAGTGCCAAACCTGTGTCTCCAGAATTCAACTCTTGCCCATATTTAGTCTTACATTTCTACCTACTTCAAAGTGATTTCTATTTATATATTTTAAGTTCTTAATAGGAAATGAAAATTTGTATATGTGCCATTTGAAACTCAACAGGCACCATGAAATGTTGCTTGGGTTTTTAAGTTTCTCACTCATATTATTAGGGTTCACTATTAGAGTTTTTTTTGCTCTTATGTTTCCTCCACATGTATTCAGTTAAGTCCTAGACTATTTTCCCACTTTACCATATCTTTTATGTTTATTTCTTATGCCCCTATTATTTCTGTTAACACCCTAATCTATTCCCTCATTTCTTTGTGACTTAATACTTCCACGGCTTCCTGTTTGGCTTCTTCCAATTTTAGAAGTTTCTGTTGTGATATGCACATTCCTGAATACACTTCCTGTTCTGTTTCTCACTAAACCATTCACTAAAAATAACAGGATTAATGAGACAAATAGAGATAGAGACAGATGGTCCCTCAAAAGCTATGCAACTTTATAACTGAAGAATTAACAAATATAATAATTGGTACCTTTAAAAATAGCTTGCACAGTGTAGGCAGGCAAAACGCCCAAAGTCTGGTGGCTTACTCAGGGCATGTTAAAAATGCAAAGAAAAATAATGTGGAAACACAGGTTTGCTGGTGCTAAGGCAATATACACAGGGAAGTGTAGTCCTGAGCAGAAGAGGAAATGCAACCTAAAACTGATATAAAGCTAGGATACATCTCTCTGGGGAGGGAGTTTTGGGTACAGGAACTCAGGCATTTTCTTAAAACAGTGCCCCAAATGTGTCTGCCTGTGTAATAGCTGAGTTGAAAGGGTTTTCCTTTTCTTCTGAAGTTTATAATTCTACTCCCATTATTCTGGCTCCCTTGCCTATAAAAAAGCATATATAAACCATCATAATTTCCATCTTCTACTGACATAACTCTACCATTCACTAATCAAATGTGAGCTAATTAGTGCTGGTAGAATAGACTCTATATTTTTTTTCTATTTGATACTTGCTGGACATCACCTTACTTTTCAGCTTGTAATGCTATTTACTGCTATTTATATACTATTATTTATATTATTTACTATTTGTATACTGCTATCTCTTTAAAATAATTATTTATTCTCAGACTCATTTATTCCTGTCTCTTATGCTGATTAAAGCTTTGTTTTCTCTTGTATCTTTTATTTCTCTATCCTGATTTTCTCTGCCTGTATATAGACTTGGGATTTTATTATCAAAATTATTTATTTTTGAATAGCTTCATATGGTATATCTTATTTCTATAAGCAGATTGCAGGTTTCTAGAGGACAATATCCATGTGTTTATAATACTCTTTTTATATCTCCTCCTACATACGAGGGTATCAGTAAATGCTTATTGGTTAGTTGATTTAAAATCACAAATGTATTATTTCAAATTTACTATTATATTAGTTAATTTTTTAAATGGACAAAAGAAAATTCACAAGGAAGTTAGCATAATGTAGGGAAAAAAGCATGGGCTTCTGAATTAGATCGCTCTGGATTCAAATTCAGGGTCTGCCACTGATTAGCACGTGATCTCAGGCAAATTACTTAATGTTTCTGAGTTTCAATTTTCTTAATAACCCAGAAAAAATTAACCTAGTTCTATGTTTTTTGTAAATAAGAATTACATGAATTAGTGAGATAATATTTTAATCAATTAAGAACTTCATAGAGTGAGTATGAATACTTACTGGGTGGTCAATAATTAGAAGCGCCAGGATCTTGAGGAATAATCAGCCAGTACCTCATTATTACAAGCCATATAAAGAATCAAAACTCTGGAGTTTGCAGGATATAAATAATTAGAATTTGTGATTTTATATATGCATTTCCTAAGTTCTGCCTTTTGCTAGACTAAGCACTTTACATTCACTATCTTACGTCATCTTCATAGCACTCAACACAGGTAGGTATTATTAGGAGCATTTACAGATAAATAAATTAAAGGTCTTAGCCAGCATGGAAAGGCCAAACTTGAGATAGAAACCCTGGTGTCTGACTCTAATGTCTGTTTTTTTTTTTGTTTGTTTGTTTTTTTAAAATCAGTAATAGACTCTTCACTCCCTTTTTTGGGGGGTTATGTTACACTAATAAAGAGTATAGACAAAATAACTAGGGAGTTATTTTGTCAGATGTGTCACATAAGTTAAGAGTACAGTTCTTCAAAGAGATGGAGCCTTCAATCTCATTGTTTTGAAGGTTTCAAGGTATTTCAAGGTTTCAAGGTTTCAATCTCATCAGTTTTCAAGGTATTGGAGGTCCTCTTTTAGGTGGATAACTGACATAGATGGAGAAAATCACTTATGCATGCGAACACACGGAATACTTTTGAAAATTACCCCTTTCATTACATTCTTAAGTTAGAAAAATAGCCAATTCCTCTGTAATGAACTGAATTATGAATTACTAATTTCTGTCTTCTCCTTTAGGGTGACTCTGGAGGACCACTGGTTAGTTCAGATGCTAGAGATATCTGGTACCTTGCTGGAATAGTGAGCTGGGGAGATGAATGTGCGAAACCCAACAAGCCTGGTGTTTATACTAGAGTTACGGCCTTGCGGGACTGGATTACTTCAAAAACTGGTATCTAAGAGAGAAAAGCCTAATGGAACAGATAACATTTTTTTGTTTGTTTTTTGGGTGTAGAGGCCATTTTTAGAGATACAGAATTGGAGAAGACGACTTGCAAAACAGCTAGATTTGACTGATCTCAATAAACTGTTTGCTTGATGCATGTATTTTCTTCCCAGCTCTGTTCCACACATAAGCATCCTGCTTCTGCCAGATCAACTCTGTCATCTGTGAGCAATAGTTGAAACTTTATGTACATAGAGAAATAGATAATACAATATTACATTACAGCCTGTATTCATTTGTTCTCTAGAAGTTTTGTCGTCAGAATTTTGACTTGTTGACATACATTTGTAATGCATATATACAATTTGAAGCCCTCCTTTTCTTCAGTTCCTCAGCTCCTCTCATTTCAGCAAATATCCATTTTCAAGGTGCAGAGCAAGGAGTGAAAGAAAATATAAGAAGAAAAAAATCCCCTACATTTTATTGGCACAGAAAAGTATTAGGTGTTTTTCTTTTTCTTAGTGGAATATTAGAAATGATCATATTCATTATGAAAGGTCAAGCAAAGACAGCAGAATACCAATCACTTCATCATTTAGGAAGTATGGGAACTAAGTTAAGGAAATCCAGAGAGAAGCCAAGATATATCTTTATTTTCATTTCCAAACAACTACTATGATAAATGTGAAGAAGATTCTGTTTTTTTGTGACCTATAATAATTATACAAACTTCATGCAATGTACTTGTTCTAAGCAAATTAAAGCAAATATTTATTTAACATTGTTACTGAGGATGTCAACATATAACAATAAAATATAAATCACCCATTTGCTTGACATTATGATATGATAATCCACAAAGAAGGGGAAGATGGGAAAAATGTTACTAGTCAATTTATTGTAAATTTTTTTAAAATTTGAGGCTAGGATGAAAATTAATTTAATAACAATCAGCATGCTTATGTACTAAAATAATTGCGTTGTGGAATGGGAGGGAACAAAGAGTTCAAACAATTGACTGGAAAGGTTTTATTCATCTAAGACTTTCCCAAACAGCAAATCCTTGAAGGGAATGAGATCCAGGTGTTAGTGTACAGTCTAGTGATGCAACTGAACTGGGGCTCAGACCTCTATTTTGAGATGACTGTAGATATTTTTCTTCCCCTGCTGCTGTGTTTACAGTTCATGCATGGTTAATGGTCCTGTTAGACTCCTCTTCGCTGAGATGGAAAGATACCATAGAGAAAATATCCTGGAAGCTGCCTCACTGCTGCATCTAGTGTGACACTGAATGGCTAACTGCCTGGATAACAAAACTGAGAGTAAAAGCATGATATTGGCCACCTTCATGATTTTTAGTTTTGGTAAATTATTACTGAGCTGTTAGAGACACAGCTTTCAAGTAATCCAGACCGTAATGAAGTTAGGACTGGTACCATCACGTACGGCATGTTAATGGTGAGATTTCACCAAGTCTGTCCTCATTGCGTATAGCTACTCATATAAGTTCTATATTGTACAATAATTACCCTGAAAACCAGTATTGCCACGAAAAATTTAAGTTTATTGATCTGAATAACACTGGAGTATGAACTGATAACATTTGGGCACTTGGCAAAAATATGAAAACTGACATGAATTGATAGTGCTAAATATTTTGCATAAGCTATTTTTGTTTCATTTAGCAAAATGCTCTGGGAAAAAACAAAATTGAGGAAAACCTTGAATTTTAAGCAAGGATATAAGTACCTTTAAAACTACTCTCAGTGTTCTGTTAAAAATGGATTCCCCTTGTTTCAGTGAATTCTGTAGTTGGGCCTCTAGGTGGCACCCACAAGCTGTAGGAAGCTATGGGGAAGCCTGACATCAAGAAGGATGTCTAGATCTGTAAGTAATAATGAGAACTGTACCTGAAATTAGAGTCTTGTGAAACCAAAAGAATACAGTTTTTCTTTGCAAATGGCGTTTAAAAATTAATTCATGTTGATTTACATCATTATTCGTATTTTTCAAATTTCTGGAGATTTGATTCCAAACTAAAATAAAATTTATGATGCATGATTTGAGGAACTCCCTCTGCAAAAGCACCTGGAGCAATTTAAATTAAGAAGAAATTTTAAAAGCTTAATTTTGCAATGACATCTTATTCCTAAGAGAAATACTTTTGATATTTCCTTCTACAAAGGATTTGAGAAATAGAAGTTTGGGTCAAAGTGAAAATATGAGCGATAGTTCAAACTTTATGTACATAGAGAAATAGGTAATACATTTCTAAAATGGTAACTTCTTTTGAAAAATAATTTCCAAAGGGTTTTATCTGCATGTCTTTCTTTGTTAACTGTTTCGTTGGAGAAAGTTAAGAAGATGTGACGATAATATTTATTACTTTTTTCAAGAGGGCAGGCAGTTCCTCTTCTATATCTTCGATCTTTCTTCCTACAGCACTAGTAAAGTACTGTGTATATAACAGTCCTTCAATAAATGTTGTTGAATGACTCTTCTATTTTTACATTATGCAGAAAACATGGCTTTATTATTATTTACACATTGATTTTTAAAAGTAATCCCAGATTTTACACTGAGTGAATTAAGCCGGTTACTATTTATCTAAGCCTATAATCTCATCCATAAGATAGAGATGATATTTGCTCAAATGATTGTTGTAGAAATAAAACTGTGAATGTTTAAAAAGTGCTTAGCACAGTTCTTGGAACATTAGTAGGTGTTCAAGAAACCATAGTAATAATAACTGTTGCTATAATGAAACTACACTCTTGTTTTAAAAAATATGGTATTTGATTATAATAGGCTGAATACCTTTTTTTTTGAAATGACAAGATAATTAGACCAACAAAATGTGCTAGTTAAAAAAATTTCTGATTCTACAAAAAGTTTTACTGGAATAATTCCGAAACATATTTATCAAAGTGGTCTGTCAATGTGAGGGTTCATTCTAACTTTTGACTTCAATTTAAAAAAATGATAAACCTTATTAACCACCGAGTGGCTGGATTATATCAAGATCTATGGTGTAGTTCAAATGTTGCCTCTTCCCTGAAGCCTTTTTTTACTTCCTCAAGTGGATGTACTATACGTTTTTTCTGAACTTCCTTACCATTAATTTTTTTATTTTCAGATGATCATTGATTCAGATACGGTTAAGATATAACTGTAAGATATAATTCACAGAGATTCTGTGTACCCTTTACTCAGTTTACCTCAATAGTAAGATCTTGCTTAGGTGTAGTATAATATTACAATGAAGAAGTTGACATTGAGACAATCCATTAACTTTATTAGGATGCAATCAATTATATATGTGTGTGTAGGTGTGTGTGTAATTAGTTCTATGTAATTTAATTACATATGTAGATTCATGTGATTACCAAGATACAGATAGTTTGTTCACAAGGCTACATCACGCTACCGACAGCCATCCAGCTCCCTCCCTAGGCCTGTGTCTAGTTTCTAATCCCTGGCAACCACTAATCTGCTCTCCATCTTTATAATTTTTATTGTTTCAAGAATGGTATATAAATATATTATACAATATGTAACTTTTTCAGGTTGGCTTTTTCGCTCAGTATAATTTTCTTGAGATCTGTCCAAGTTGTTGCGTGTGTCAGTAGTTAATTCTTTTTTTATTACTGAGTAGTATTACATGATAGGGCTGTATCTCAGTTTGTTAACTGTATACCCACTGAAGGGCATTTGGATTGTTCTCAGGTTTTGGCTATTACAAATAAAGCTGCTATGAAGATTTGTGTGTAAGCTTTTGTGTGGACATAAGTTTTATTTTTCTGAGATTTATGGCCTAGAGTATGCTGGGTCATACGGTAAGTACATGTTTAGATTTTTAAGAAACGGCCATATTCTTTTCACATGGCTCCTTACTACTTGTAAAACTCTCTGTACTTAGAATATCTACCTGTGTATTTCAGATGTGCAGATAGATGTGATTTCAACAACTAGACTGTAAACTCCATGAGGGTGGGAACAGTAACTGGTTCATTTTTATATCCTTCACAGTTCACAGGAAACTATAATATTGTTTATGGCAGTTGTTCTATAAAGATTTATTAAATAAAAATAAAGAGTAATAAAAGCAAACAAATAAATATATGTGAAATAAAAAAGAAGAAATGGCTTTGGGTAGAAAAGAATGAACAGTATTTCCTTCATGAAGGTATTACTGCTCAATTTCTGTAATTCTGCGTGGACTCTACCATGGCACTTCCATGTATCTTATGTTGGTTGATATAAAGTCTGTTTTTCACCTTTACACAGGGTACACAATCAAACATAGACTAAAGACATGGTTGATATGGAGAATCTCTCTTTTTACCTGAATTTAGTTTCTGATACATGTTATATTTAAGAGTTTTCTGACACATCTGTATCAGCTTCTACTGTATTTGTGGAATGGATTCCAGTTTAGGAGCACAATCAATAAATATTTGTTGCTCTTACTTTTTATAACTATGATTCTATAATTTGTCCTAATGTAATTTTTATTATATAACTCAAGGTGGAGTGAAAGACAGAGACCTGTGAAATGTAATCAGAAGTTCTCTCTTAATTGTCCCTAACACATTAATCAGTACCTCTTTGGTGTAGATGTAGTCAGCTTAAATTTTACAATCACTGTACTCACTGCCTTGCATATACCCCTCACCTGCTTGTTCTCTTGCTCCACCACTCTGTGACACTTGCTTTTTACTATGATCCTGGTAAAATTTAACTCTCCACTTACTGTTTTTAAAAACTAATTAATTTCCCCCAATTTTATTAAAGTATAATTGGCTAATAAAAATTGTATATAGTTACAGTGTACAATTTGATGCTTTGATATATGTATACATTGTGAAATTATTAAATCAAGCTAATTAATATATTCATTACCTCAATACTTACTATTTTTTAAAAGAACATTTAATATCTACTCAGCAATATCTACTTTTAACAATTTAAAAATACTCAATACATTATTATTAACTGTAGTCTCCATGCTGTAAATAGGCCTCCAGAACTTATTTCTTCTATGTAACTGAAACTTTGTACCTTTTAATCAATATCTTCTTATTTCTACCACACTCCAGCCTCTATCAACCACCATTTTACTCTCTGCTTCTATTAGTTCAGCTTTCTTAGATTCCACATATAAGTGAGATCACGTAGTAATCAGCACTCTGTGTTTGGCTTATTTCACTTAACATAATATCCTCCAGATTCATCTATGTCGTCACAAATGACACGATTCCCTTCTTTTTTAAAGCTGTATCGTATTCCAATGTGTGTATTTCTTTATTCTTCCACCAATGGACATGTAGGTTGATTCTATATTTTGGCTATTGTGAATAATGCTACAATAAACAAGAGAATGCAAGTAATTCTGTACCAAAAGTGAAAAACAGAATGGTTGTATGGTACTTAAAGTATGGTTTCTACTGAATATTTCAATTAATCACTGCTGAGATAACCAAAATAGTGTGTAAAAAACAAGCAAATCAGCAAAACCAAAATTGCACTTTTTCAAAATGTCAGATAAATGACTAATCTTTTAACTAGACTGAACTCCCATGAAGGAGATGATTCACATTTTAATAATAAAGTCAGATATAAATAGTAAAGACATTATTACCAATCATACAGAAATAAAAGAATTATAATTGTATATTAGGAGCACTGGTATGTCAACAAATTATAATAACTTAGATGAAATGAACAAATCTCTAAAAGACACAGTCATACAGACTCAAGAGTTCTAACACAATTCCATTATGTTCAAAGGACACACTTCGTATGATTTCAGTACTTTTATTGAGAGATACGGCCTAGCAATGGCCTATCTTGGAAAATGTTAATGTACTTGAGAATATTATATACAGTCATGCATTGCTTAACAACAGGGATACATGAACTGCATTGTTACATGATTTTGTTGTGTGAACATCATACAGTGTACTTACATAAATCTACATGGTGTAGCCTACTACACACCTAGGCTGAATGGCATAATCTATTGCTCCTAACTTACAACCTGTACAGCATATTACTATACTGAATACTACAGGGAACTATAACACAGTGGGAAGCATTTGTGTATTTAAACATAACTATACATAGAAAAGTTACTGTACAAATACAATCTAAAAAATTAAAAAATGGTATACCTGTTAAAATTCTTATCATGAATGGAGTTTTCAGGGCTAGAAGTTGCTCTGGGTGAGTCAGTGAGTGAGTGGTGAATGAATGTGAAGGCATAGGACATTATTATACACTACCGTAGACTTTATAAACACCATGCACTTAGGCTACACTAAATTTGTAAACAATTTTCCCTCTTCAATGAAAAATTAACTTTAGCTTACTGTAACCCTTTTAATTTATAAACTTTAAATTTCTTTTACTTTTTGACTCTTTTATAATAGCACTTAGCTTAAAAACAAACATATTTTTCAGCCATACAAAAATATTTTTTCTTTATACCCTTATTCTATAAGCTTTTAAAAATATTTTAATAATTTATCATTTTTTACCTTTAAACTTTTTGGTTAAAAACTAAGAGCCCACCACAGCTCAGCAAGGCCACTGTGGCCAGACTCACTCTCTAGATTCCCTCCTCTCTGGGCAGAACATCTCTGAAAAAAAGGCAGCAGCGCCAGTCAGGGACTTATAGATAAAACCCCCACCTCCTGGGACAGAGCAGCTGGGGGAAGGGGTGGTTGTGGGCACAGCTTCAGCAGACTTAAATGTTCCTACCTGGCAGCTCTGAAGACAGCAGTGGATCTCCCAGCACAGCGTTCAAGCTCTGATAAGGGACAGCCTGCCTCCTCAAGTGGGTCACTGACCCCCGTGTATCCTGACTGGGAGACACCTCCCAGTAGAGGCCGACAGACACCTCATACAGGAGAGCTCTGGCTGGCATCTGGTGGGTGCTCCTCTGGGATGAAGCTTCCAGAGGAAGGAACAGGCAGCAATTTTTGCTGTTCTGTAGCCTCCGCTAGTGATAGCCAGGCAAACAGGTTCTGGAGTGGACCTCCAGCAAACTCCAGCAGACCTGCAGCAGAGGGCCCTGAATGTTAGAGGGAAAACTAACAAACAGAAAGGAATAGTATCAACATCAACAAAAAGGATGTCCACTCAGAGACCCCATCAGAAAGTCACTGACTTCAAAGACCAAAGGTAGATAAATCCACAAAGATGGGGAGAAACAAGTGCAAAAAGGCTGAAAATCCAAAAACCAGAATGCCTCCTCTCCTCCAAAGGATCACAACTCCTCACCAGCAAGGGAACAAAATGGGACGGAGAATGAGTTTGATGAATTGACAGAAGTAGGCTTCAGAAGGTAGGTAATAACAAACTCCTCCGAGCTAAAGGAGCATGTTCTAACCCAATGCAAGGAAGCTAAGAACCTTGAAAAAAGGTTAGATGAATTGCTAACTAGAATAAACAGTTTAGAGAAGAGCATAAATGACCTGATAGAGCTGAAAAACACAGCACGAGAACTTCATGAAGCATACGCAAGTATCAATAGCTGAACCAATCAAGCAGAAGAAAGGATATCAGAGATTGAAGATCAACTCAATGAAATAAAGCAAGAAGACAAGATTAGAGCAAAAAGAGTGAAAAGAAAAGAACAAAGCATCCAAGAAATATAGGACTATGTGAAAAGACCAAATCTATGTGTGATTGGTGTACCTGAAAGTGATGGAGAGAATGGAACCAAGTTGGGAAACACTCTTCAGGATATTATCCAGGAGAACTTTCCCAACCTAGCAAGGCAGGCCAACATTCAAATTCAGGAAATACAGAGATTGCCACAAAGATATTCCTGGAGAAGAGCAACCCCAAGACACATAATTGTCAGATTCACCAAGGTTGAAGTGAATGAAAGAAATGTTAAGGGCAGCCAGAGAGAAACGTTGGGTTACCCACAAAGGGAAGCCAATCAGACTAACAGTAGATCTCTCTGCAGAAACCCTACAAGCCAGAAGAGAGTGGGGGCCAATATTCAACATTCTTAAAAAAATTTTCAACCCAGAATTTCATATCCAGACAAACTAAGTTTCCTAAGCGAAGGAGAAATAAAATCCTTTACAGAAAAGGAAATACTGAGAGATTTTTGTCACCACCAGGCCTGCCCTACAAGAGCTCCTGCAGAAGTTTCTGCTGCCTTTTGTTCAGCTATGACCTGCCACCAGAGGTGGAGTCTACGGAGGTAGGCAGGCCTCCTTGAGCTGCAGTGGGCTCCACCCAGTTCGAGCTTCCTGGCTGCTTTGTTTACCTACTCAAGCCTCAGCAATGGCGAATGCCCCTCCCACAGCCAGTCGGCCACCTTGCAGTTCTATCTCAGACTGCTGTGCTAGCAGTGAGCAAGGCTCTGTGGGCATGGGACCTGCTGAGCCAGGCACAGGATATAATCTCCTGGTGTGCTGTTTGCTGAGACCATTGGAAAAGGTGGGAGTGTCCCAATTTTCCTGGTAGAGTCTGTCATGGCTTCCCCTGGCTAGGAAAGGGAAATCCCCCAACCCCTTGCACTTCCGGGGTGAGGCGATGCCCCGCCCTGCTTCAGCTTGCCTTCTGTGGGCTGCACCCATTGCCCAACCAGTCCCAGTAGGATGAACCAGGTACCTCAGTTGAAAATGCAGAAATCACCCATCTTCTGCATTGATCATGCTGGGAGCTGTAGACCAGAGCTGTTCCTATTTGGCCATCTTGGTTCTTCACTATAGACACGTTACAAAGGAAGATATACAAGCAGCCAACAAGCATATGAACAAAAAGGTCAATATCACTGGTCATTAGGGAAATGCAAACTGAAACCACAGTGTGATACCACTGATCATTAAATAAATGCAAATCAAAACCACAGTGAGTTACTATTTCACACTAGTTAGAATGGCTATAATTAGTCAAAAAATAGCAGATACTGGTGAGGTTGCAGAGCAAAGGGAACACTTATACACTGTTGGTGGGAGTGTAAATTAGTTCAACCATTGTGGAAAGAGGTGTGGTGATTACTCAAAAAGCTAAAAGCAGAACTACCATTTGACCCAGCAATCCTATTACTGGATATATGCCCAAAGGAATATATATCATTCTACCATAAAGACACATGTACATTTATGTTCATTGCAGCACTGTTCACAATAGCAAAGACATGGAATCAACCTAAATGCCCATCAATGGTAGACTGGATAAAGAATATGTGGTACATATACACCATGGAATGCTATGCAGCCATAAAAAAGAATGAGATCATGTCCTTTGCAGGAACATGGATGGAACTGGAGACCATCATCCTTAGCAAACTAACACAGGAACAGAAAACCAAATGCTGCATGTACTCACTTATGAGGGGGAGCTAACTGATGAGAACACATGGATGCAAAGAGACAACAGACACTGGGGTCTACTTGAGGGTGGAGGGTTGGGGAGAAGAATAGGATCAGAAAAAATAACTATTGGGTCCTAGGCTTTGTACCTGGGTGATGAAATAGTCTGCACAACAAACTCCTGTGACAGGAGATCACCTATATTAGAAGCCTGCACTTTTACCCCGAACCTAAACTATAAGTTTTTTTTTTTTTAAAAATCTTAAGAAAGAAACGTAAAGTCAAAAGTTTTGTGAATATTATGTCAAAATTATGTGCTTATCATTTTGCTGCTGTTCCTTTTTTAAAAAATGCATTTTTTTCTCTATCTGTAAAATAATGGTGTTCCCTTTCCAATGCAAACATACTTTCAGATCCTAATCATTGGGGTAAACATTCTTTTTAAAACTATTGTTTACAAAAGTAAAAATCTGACTTTGTCCATGCAGATCATATATTGACAAGTATTTTTCAACAACATAATTTTAACCTTATGACATCAGTTTTAATAGCAGTCATTACATTATTATTCCAGGTGATTCATGGGACACCTGAGTACTCTGTGTAATTGAAGTTATCTGTAGCCACATTTAATATGACATGTTCAATGTTTGGTCTCACAAGCTCACTGCTTAGAGTCTTCTTCATCCACCCAATATTGAAGTAATGAAATGGCTGTTAATAGATTCATCACTGATCTCATTCTGTGACATCTTTATCAGAATAATATAAAATCAATGTAAGAAATTTTGTGAAATTATGAAAATTTAGGAAAAAATAAATTTCATTTATAAAATCTGTGTGCTTTCATTATGGTTTTATTCTATTTATATAACTCAATGTACATATATTATGTTTACATAAAAATTTTTTATCTCATTGCATATATCTTTTCTTCCGACACAAAAATTGTGATATTTTTCTGTTCATCATTTTGTTCTGTAGTATTCAACAATACCTGTACTATGGCTGACAGTGTAATTTAACATTTTTTGATAAAACAATTGTAATGGCATGGTACACACATTGTATACATTTTAAATCATTTCTCAATGTAAAATATTTGAATTGTCTCCAGTGTTTATTTTATGAATGTCTGCCACAAATATTGAATCTGACCATCGTGATTTAGGTGTTCTCTGTATAGTTTCATATGAGTATATTATGAAGCCAATGTCTATATGCATTTTTATAGTACTTAATACTTTTCCCCAAGTGTCTGATTCTTTTAAAATATGCAATCATTATCTGAGAATCTAATACATAATGGAAAAGCAAGAAAATTTGTGACAAAAATTATTTTATGTAAGAAAGAAGTAGAGGACAGGCTGCACAACTATTGACCTGGATTCGAACCTACCTTCTGCAAATGAATAACAACAGCTAGTATTAGTATTTATCACTATGTGTCATTCTTGCCCTTGTCTTCCTTCTCCACCTACTCTCTTCCCCCTTCTAATGGCACCATCACTTTCCTCTAATGTGAATGGGAAAATTTTTTGAGAATAAGGTTAGAGTGCATAGAATTTTCACTGGTCTTACCTCTGCCTTTGTCCTTTGGGAAATTACCACATAGAGCCTATGCAATTTTCATTCAACATAAACATTGAGTTTTAACTCAAGTAAGATTTCAGTTTTCTGTTGCTGCTTATAAGAAGGTAGACAAAAAGATCTCTTAAGGCTTATATAATAAAGTACTGAGGAATGCTTGCTTTCTACTTATGTCTCAAAAGAATAACATTAAAGTAAAATATATGAGGTTCTTTTGTTTCTTCGTAAGGAAGATCATCCTATATCCTGACAGAATTCTTTTGTAAATCTCAGTGTAGTTTTCAGATGCAAGTGGTAGACATTATTTGGATCTTATTATACATGCACTGTTCATTTTTTTTTGGTGCTTCTCTGTCAGGCAGCTGTGATGATGAGTCCCAAGTTTCCCAGAGATTTTTACTGAGGTGTCCTATAGGCTTGGTATAAGGCAGAAAACATTAAAAGGGTAGGCTGACCCTTTTATGCTCTAAGATATAAACCTCTGTGATCTCAGTGACTAATGTTTTAAATGCTAGAGTGAAAGCAAGTAAACATCGGCTTTGGCTTCGAATATTCTGGTGGCACACATTTATGTCGTTGAGGAATAGTGTACCTTGAAAAGCCTTAACCCTTACACCGTTAGGATTTCATCTTGTTCATCTGACTGCCCAAACATCTATATTTAAACAAATCCACAGGGGATCTGTTCTCTAGGACTTTGCTGGAGAACCTTGATGTGTCGGAAAACTGTTCCTATTAATAGAGGAATTATGTCTCGAGTGGCTGGCATATGTTAACTAATGGATACTATTAATAGTAATAACAAAAATAAAAAATCATTACAATATTACTACTATTTGAATCACTGACTATGTATGAGAGACATTTTAAGTGTTTTATCTATGTTAAGTATATTTCCAACACGACACAATAGGAGGTAATTGCCATTATTATAGAAGTAGGCATAATTATCTCTATCAACATTCTAGTCCACTTTTCCATTATTATCTGTTGCATAAACTCATGCAAAATCTTCTAAATGATCTACACTTTTCACAATCTGGCCTTTTTGCGATGGAATCCATTGACAACATTGAGAGCTTTTTAAAGAAAGGGAATCTGATAATATCTCTCCATTTCTGAACTCTGTGCAGTAGCTCCCCTTTGCCCTTAATAGACACTTAGATCTCCTTATAGTTATATTGCTTCAACTTACCTCTCTAGCATCAACTGCTACTTTACTCAGCTTTTTCCTGCATACTAATTTGAAACCTTAGGCACTGCCTTTACTTCACTACCTGCTTTTCTTTTTGTGTTTTCCTCTCCCCCTCATCTTTTCATCTACTCCTGCACATTATTGAGGACTCACTTTATCAACGACTTTGAGATCTCTTCTACATGTTTCCTTAGCATTGCGACCTTATAACACTTTTAGACTTTTCCTTTTTACTTGCTTATAGTCTATCTTTCAAAGTACAACGTAAGGCATGAGGGGGCAGAAAGTGCCTACATTTCTTCTCTGAAAATCCAGCACTTATCCGTGGTTTGTGCTGATCAATTCATAAATATTCCTTGAAGGAATGACTTATTTTTTTTTTTACATTGCACAATGAAGGCTTTCATTGAATCAACCCTGTTTTCAGAGTCTCTTTAGTATCCCTCTTTGATATTTAATGACACTAAAGTTTACACAGCTGTGATGATATAGCAACATATGAGTTTCTAATGGTAGGTCACTTTCTTTGACCTCCCGTATTTCTCTCATTGTGAGTCAAACACTCTGAATGAAAACATATCTGGCCATTCCTTCTGAAATGCAAAGCAAATAAATCAAACATGAATACATTTACCTTAGGCAGGGTTTTGGCTGGTTTACAGTGGAGTTCCCCCACAAAATCGACATTTGGTAAGGGTGGGTGAAGAAATTCAAAATCCCAGTACGTTTGAATGAGCCACACTTCAGCTTTCCCCATTGTCTCAAATAATGTACATTAATAAAATACATATATACATATATTTTTATATATAAGCATAACAATTTTATATATTGCATATTACTTATATATAAGGAAAGCAAAAGGTTCAGATAATTAAGAGGAAATTACATATATTTTTTCTTTTTCTTTTTTTTATTATACTTTAAGTTTTAGGGTACACGTGCACATTGTGCAGGTTAGTTACATATGTATACACGTGCCATGCTGGTGCACTGCACCTACTAACTCGTCATCTAGCATTAGGTATATCTCCCAATGCTCTCCCTCCCCCCTGCCCCTACCCCACAACAGGCCCCAGAGTGTGATATTCCCCTTCCTGTGTCCATGTGATCTCATTGTTCAATTCCCACCTATGAGTGAGAATATGCAGTGTTTGGTTTTTTGTTCTTGCGATAGTTTACTGAGATTGATGATTTCCAATTTCATCCATGTCCCTACAAAGGACATGAACTCATCATTTTTTATGGCTGCATAGTATTCCATGGTGTATATGTGCCACATTGTCTTAATCCAGTCTATCATTGTTGGACATTTGGGTTGGTTCCAAGTCTTTGTTATTGTGAATAATGTCACAATAAACATACGTGTGCATGTGTCTTTATAGCAGCATGATTTTTAGTCCTTTGGGTATATACCCAGTAATGGGATGGCTGGGTCAAATGGTATTTCTAGTTCTAGATCCCTGAGGAATCGCCACACTGACTTCCACAATGGTTGAACTAGTTTACAGTCCCACCAACAGTGTAAAAGTGTTCCTATTTCTCCACATCCTCTCCAGCACCAGTTGTTTCCTGACTTTTTAATGATTGCCATTCTAACTGGTGTGAGATGGTATCTCACTGTGGTTTTGATTTGCATTTCTCTGATGGCCAGTGATGATGAGCATTTTTTCATGTCTTTTTTGGCTGCATAAATGTCTTCTTTTGAGAAGTGTCTGTTCATGTCCTTCGCCCACTTTTTGATGGGGTTGTTTGTTTTTTTCTTGTAAATTTGTTTGAGTTCATTGTAGATTCTGGATATTAGCCCTTTGTCAGTTGAGTAGGTTGCGAAAATTTTCTCCCATTTTGTAGGTTGCCTGTTCACTCTGATGGTAGTTTCTTTTGCTGTGCAGAAGCTCTTTAGTTTAATGAGATCCCATTTGTCAATTTTGTCTTTTGTTGCCATTGCTTTTGGTGTTTTAGACATGAAGTCCTTGCCCATGCCTATGTCCTGAATGGTAATGCCTAGATTTTCTTCTAGGGTTTTTATGGTTTTAGGTCTAATGTTTAAGTCTTTAATCCATCTTGAATTGATTTTTGTATAAGGTGTAAGGAAGGGATCCAGTTTCAGCTTTCTACATATGGCTAGCCAGTTTTCCCAGCACCATTTATGAAATAGGGAATCCTTTCCCCATTGCTTGTTTTTCTCAGGTTTGTCAAAGATCAGATAGTTGTAGATATGCAGCATTATTTCTGAGGGCTCTGTTGTGTTCCATTGATCTATATCTCTGTTTTGGTACCAGTACCATGCTGTTTTGGTTACTGTAGCCTTGTAGTATAGTTTGAAGTCAGGTAACGTGATGCCTCCAGCTTTGTTCTTTTGGCTTAGGATTGACTTGGTGATGCGGGCTCTTTTTTGGTTCCATATGAACTTTAAAGTAGTTTTTTCCAATTCTGTGAAGAAAGTCATTGGTAGCTTGATGGGGATGGCATTGCATCTGTAAATTACGTTGGGCAGTATGGCCATTTTCACGATATCGATTCTTCCTACCCATGAGCAGGGAATGTTCTTCCATTTGTTTGTATCCTCTTTTATTTCCTTGAGCAGTGGTTTGTAGTTCTCCTTGAAGAGGTCCTTCATATCCCTTGTAAGTTGGATTCCTAGGTATTTAATTCTCTTTGAAGCAATTGTGAATGGGAGTTCACTCATGATTTGGCTCTCTGTTTGTCTGTTGTTGGTGTATAAGAATGCTTGTGATTTTGGTACATTGATTTTGTATCCTGAGACTTTGCTAAAGTTGCTTATCAGCTTAAGGAGATTTTGGGCTGAGACAATGGGGTTTTCTAGATATACAATCATGTCATCTGCAAACAGGGACAATTTGACTTCCTCTTTTCCTAATTGAATACCCTTTATTTCCTTCTCCTGCCTAATTGCCCTGGCCAGAAGTTCCAACACTATGTTGAATAAGAGTGGTGAGAGAGGGCATCCCTGTCTTGTGCCAGTTTTCAAAGGGAATGCTTCCAGTTTTTGCCCATTCAGTATGATATTGGCTGTGGGTTTGTCATAGATAGCTCTTATTATTTTGAAATACGTCCCATCAATACCTAATTTATTGAGAGTTTTTAGCATGAAGGGTTGTTGAATTTTGTCAAAGGCTTTTTCTGCATCGATTAAGATAATCATGTGGTTTTTGTCTTTGGCTCTGTTTATATGCTGGATTACATTTATTGATTTGTGTATATTGAACCAGCCTTGCATCCCAGGGATGGAGCCCACTTGATCATGGTGGATAAGCTTTTTGATGTGCTGCTGGATTCGGTTTGCCAGTATTTTATTGAGGATTTTTGCATCAATGTTCATCAAGGATATTGGTCTAAAATTCTCTTTTTTGGTTGTGTCTCTGCCTGGCTTTGGTATCAGAATGATGCTGGCCTCATAAAATGAGTTAGGGAGGATTCCCTCTTTTTCTATTGATTGGAATAGTTTCAGAAGGAATGGTACCAGTTCCTCCTTGTACCTCTGATAGAATTCGGCTGTGAATCCATCTGGTCCTGGACTCTTTTTTGTTGGTAAGCTCTTGATTATTGCCACAATTTCAGATCCTGTTATTGGTCTATTCAGAGATTCAACTTCTTCCTGGTTTAGTCTTGGGAGAGTGTATGTGTCGAGGAATTTATCCATTTCTTCTAGATTTTCTAGTTTATTTGCGTAGAGGTGTTTGTAGTATTCTCTGATGGTAGTTTGTATTTCTGTGGGATCGGTGGTGATATCCCCTTTATCATTTTTTATTGCATCTATTTGATTCTTCTCTCTTTTTTTCTTTATTAGTCTTGCTAGCGGTCTATCAATTTTGTTGATCCTTTCAAAAAACCAGCTCCTGGATTCATTAATTTTTTGAAGGGTTTTTTGTGTCTCTATTTCCTTCAGTTCTGCTCTGATTTTAGTTATTTCTTGCCTTCTGCTAGCTTTTGAATGTGTTTGCTCTTGCTTTTCTAGTTCTTTTAATTGTGATGTTTGGGTGTCAATTTTGGATCTTTCCTGCTTTCTCTTGTGGGCATTTAGTGCTATAAATTTCCCTCTACACACTGCTTTGAATGCGTCCCAGAGATTCTGGTATGTTGTGTCTTTGTTCTCATTGGTTTCAAAGAACATCTTTATTTCTGCCTTCATTTTGTTATGTACCCAGTAGTCATTCAGGAGCAGGTTGTTCAGTTTCCATGTAGTTGAGCGGTTTTGAGTGAGATTCTTAATCCTGAGTTCTAGTTTGATTGAACTGTGGTCTGAGAGATAGTTTGTTATAATTTCTGTTCTTTTACATTTGCTGAGGAGAGCTTTACTTCCAAGTATGTGGTCAATTTTGGAATAGGTGTGGTGTGGTGCTGAAAAAAATGTATATTCTGTTGATTTGGGGTGGAGAGTTTTGTAGATGTCTATTAGGTCTGCTTGGTGCAGAGCTGAGTTCAATTCCTGGGTATCCTTGTTGACTTTCTGTCTCATTGATCTGTCTAATGTTGACAGTGGGGTGTTAAAGTCTCCCATTATTAATGTGTGGGAGTCTAAGTCTCTTTGTAGGTCACTTAGGACTTGCTTTATGAATCTGGGTGCTCCTGTATTGGGTGCATATATATTTAGGATAGTTAGCTCTTCTTGTTGAATTGATCCCTTTACCATTATGTAATGGCCTTCTTTGTCTCTTTTGATCTTTGTTGGCTTAAAATCTGTTTTATCAGAGACTAGGATTGCAACCCCTGCCTTTTTTTGTTTTCCATTTGCTTGGTAGATCTTCCTCCATCCTTTTATTTTGAGCCTATGTGTGTCTCTGCACGTGAGATGGGTTTCCTGAATATAACACACTGATGGGTCTTGACTTTTTATCCAATTTGCCAGTCTGTGTCTTTTAATTGGAGCATTTAGTCCATTTACATTTAAAGTTAATATTGTTATGTGTGAATTTGATCCTGTCATTATGATGTTAGCTGGTGATTTTGCTCGTTAGTTGATGCAGTTTCTTCCTAGTCTCGATGGTCTTTACATTTTGGCATGATTTTGCAGCGGCTGGTACCAGTTGTTCCTTTCCATGTTTAGCGTTTCCTTCAGGAGCTCTTTTAGGGCAGGCCTGGTGGTGACAAAATGTTTCAGTATTTGCTTGTCTGTAAAGTATTTTATTTCTCCTTCACTTATGAAATTTAGTTTGGCTGGATATGAAATTCTGGGTTGAAAATTCTTTTCTTTAAGAATGTTGAGTATTGGCCCCCACTCTCTCCTGGCTTGTATGGTTTCTGCCGAGAGAACCACTGTTAGTCTGATGGGCTTCCCTTTGAGGGTAAGCCGACCCTTCTCTCTGTCTGCCCTTAACATTTTTTCCTTCATTTCAACTTTGGTGAATCTGACAATTATGTGTCTTGGAGTTGCTCTTCTCGAGGAGTATCTTTGTGGCGTTCTCTGTATTTCCTGAATCTGAACATTGGCCTGCCTTGCTAGATTGGGGAAGTTCTCCTGGATAATATCCTGCAGAGTGTTTTCCAACTTGGTTCCATTCTCCCCATCACTTTCAGGTACACCAATCAGACGTAGATTTGGTCTTTTCACATAGTCCCATATTTCTTGGAGGCTTTGCTCATTTCTTTTTATTCTTTTTTCTCTAAACTTCCCTTCTCGCTTCATTTCATTCATTTCATCTTCCCTTTCTTCCAGTTGATCGCATCGGCTCCTGAGGCTTCTGCGTTCTTCACGTAGTTCTCGAGCCTTGATTTTCAGCTCCATCAGCTCCTTTAAGCACTTCTCTGTGTTGGTTATTCTAGTTATACATTCTTCTAAATTTTTTTCAAAGTTTTCAACTTCTTTGCCTTTGGTTTGAATGTCCTCCCATACCTCAGAGTAATTTGATCATCTGAAGCCTTCTTCTCTCAGCTCGTCAAAGTCATTCTCCATCCAGGTTTGTTCCGTTGCTGCTGAGGAACTATGTTCCTTTGGAGGAGGAGAGGCGCTCTGCTTTTTAGAGTTTCCAGTTTTTCTGTTCTGTTTTTTCCCCATCTTTGTGGTTTTATCTACTTTTGGTCTTTGATGATGGTGATGTACAGATGGGTTTTTGGTGTAGATGTCCTTTCTGTTTGTTAGTTTTCCTTCTAACAGACAGGACCCTCAGCTGCAGGTCTGTTGGAATACCCTACTGTGTGAGGTGTCAGTGTGCCCCTGCTGGGGGGTGCCTCCCAGTTAGGCTGCTTGGGGGTCAGGGGCCAGGGACCCACTTGAGGAGGCAGTCTGCCCATTCTCAGATCTCCAGCTGCGTGCTGGGAGAACCACTGCTCTCTTCAAAGCTGTCAGACAGGGACATTTAAGTCTGCAGAGGTTACTGCTGTCTTTTTGTCTGTGCCCTGCCCCCAGAGGTGGAGCCTACAGAGGCAGGCAGGCCTCCTTGAGCTGTGGTGGGCTCCACCCAGTTCGAGCTTCCAGGCTGCTTTGTTTACCTAAGCAAGCCTGGGCAATGGCGGGCGCCCCTCCCCCAGCCTCGTTGCCGCCTTGCAGTTTGATCTCAGACTGCTGTGCTAGCAATCAGCGAGACTCTGTGGGCGTAGGACCCTCCAAGCCATGTGCGGGATATAATCTCCTGGTGCGCCGTTTTTTAAGCCGGTTGGAAAAGCGCAGTATTCGGGTGGGAGTGACCCGATTTTCCAGGTGCGTCCCTCACCCCTTTCTTTGACTCGGAAAGGGAACTCCCTGACCCCTTGCGCTTCCCAAGTGAGGCAATGCCTCGCCCTGCTTTGGCTCACGCACGGTATGCGCACCCACTGACCTGTGCCCACTGTCTGGCACTCCCTAGTGAGATGAACCCGGTACCTCAGATGGAAATGCAGAAATCACCCGTCTTCTGCGTCGCTCACGCTGGGAGCTGTAGACCCGAGCAGTTCCTATTTGGCCATCTTCGGAAATTACATATTTAATGTAACATTAGTATATTCACAATCTCAAATAGTTATTAAAATAAGCCACTATGGACTTAAATATGCATTTGTTTCCTCTCTGAAACTGCAGTAGTAACCGATATACATTTAAACAGCTCTTGGAGCTCCAGGATGAATTCATCTTACTATACTCATAAAAACAGCTTTCTACGAAGTGCACAATCTCGTTTCCACAATTTATCAAGTCAGTCCCTTGATCCTTGGTTCACCAAGTGAACTGTGAGTTTTCTGAGAGTATGGCTGAAATCCTTGAATATACTACTGCTTCTAGTTCACGTTAAGATTTTAACAATATTAGCTTTAAAATACATACATTAAAAATGACAGCTAGTATATTTTCAGAATTTATTGAAACAGAGATATGTGCTCCCCCTTAACTTGGCCCATATTTTCCCTAATAAAGAGATGTAGTTTAATAAAGTATAGATTAAAAGCTTGAATGTTCACTTTCAACAAGATTTTAACTCACAAAGCAAATAATTTCTAAGTTGTTAGTGAATGATGTACAAACACTAGAAACCTAAAATTTTAGGTTTCTGTTTCTGAAATAGAGCCAGTATACCTCTCAACTGTGAAGGAATCCTTCTGTTTATAGAGAAAAATATTTTAATACCTAAATAAGAAAACTGAGGTACACAAAGAGAAACAACTTTCTCAAAGCTGCATTGATAGTTATGCTAGAAATATGTGTAGCTCCTCATCTAAATGTCTGCCTTCATCAAGTTGTTTATTGATATATGTATTGCCTTTTTTAAAGATGAAAAAAGTATAGTAAAATACGTATATAGTTGCTTAAAGAAATCATAAGTGCTTTACTTTGTAGTTTTTTTTTTAATTCCTGTAGTGTCCTATAGGAGTGATGACCAAAGGGTTCTAACTGAGCCTATAATATCAACATTTCTATAATATTTGTGAGATTGATAGATCATCTTACATTTGCCATTCATCATTTCATTTAAACAACACTATCCTCTTACATTGTATTTATATACGCTCACCTTCAAAGGCAAAAGGAAAGTTAGAACTTATTAACCATTGATTAGAAACATGACTTACCTAGAACTTCACTGTAAAACTTCTCCCACTTCTTGTATCAAACACTTGAAACCAAAAGTCAAAATAAAGCACATGTATTAGATTTTTAATCCTCTCCACGAATGTCATTTTATCACTTAATTCAGACAGAACAACAGGTATGTGGGAAGTGGGGAATAGAAGTCCTCCACTATACTTCTCACGTGTGTAGCCAGGAGACTGTCAACAAAGGACATGTATTTAACATGCCTTTAACATGCTCAGCTAGCAGTTCACCACAGGCACCAAGGGCATCTGCAAGAACGACATCAAACTTTGACTCTTGTAGTTTTGTCGTAATATTCTTGTTCAAAACTACATCTTTACAGAGATTATTAACACAGTCTGTAGATTCCCAAAAGAGTTCTTGTGCTTGTGAAAAATATGACCAAAATGCATCTTTTGGAAGATCGTATATCCATCTATTGATCAGTTTCACAACAAGACCCTCAAAATTATTTTTAATTAGAGATGTTGGATAAACTTCAAATTTAATAGCAGATGATTTACTAGGGTCTATAATAATGGAAGCCGAAGATGTCAACACAGTCATCTTGTGGCCTCTCCAAACAAGTTCATCCAGGATTGTCTTTATATTCATCCAATGGCTGTATTCTGTGGGCCACAGCAGCAACTTTCCACAACTCCCAGAGCTAAAGTAACAACTGAGTTGTATCAGGAGAATATTTGACACTGATTTCATAGTCCTCCTGGTGCAATGCAATGTTTCTTTTCAAATTGCTGTTTCTTTCTGTCTTTCTCATACTTACATCTGCAGATAAATCAATCAAGTGAAAGTATAACTGCTACAATTCAAAGTAGCAGTTACCATATAATTTCTAAATTACCATAGGAATTGTCTGTTACCATACAATTTCTAAATTACCATAGGAATTTCCAGATTGTTTTTCACAGTGGTTGCTTCCGTTTCCATTCTCACCAGCAATGTATAAGAATTTTAATTTCTTCCCAACATTGCCAACACTTGGGATTACATTTCGTTTGATTATAGCCAGTGTGAATGAAGTGATATCTCATTATGCTTTACCTTTCCTTGATATGAAATCATGTTGAGAATGTTTTGCCTAATTTTGATTGAATTATTTGTCTTCTTATGGACTTGTGTTTTTAATATATTTTTGATATAAGAACCTTATCACATATATGATTTCCTTGTATTTTTTTATTCTTTGGGCTGTCCTTTTACTTTCTTAATGGTGTTCATTGAAGCACAAAAGTATTGATTTTAATGAAGTCCAACTAATCAATTTTAATTTGGTTGCTTTTATTTTTGATTTTATATCTCACAAACCATTTCCAAGTTACAAAAATTAGTACCTGTTATTTATTATTAGAGTTTTATAGTTCTAGTGCTTACATTTAAGTTTTTGATCACCTATGAATTAGCTTTTGTAAGTGATTTGAGGTAGAGGGTCCCAACTTAATTATTTTGTTTACAGATAATCATTTTTCCCACTTATATTTGTTGAATAATCTATTCTTTCCCCTATTAAATCGTTTTGAAACTTTTGTCAAAAACTTTAAATGCATGGGTATATTTCTGTGTTCTAAAATCATTCCATTGATCTACATGTCTATCTGTAGGCCTGTATCACACTTTCTTGATTATCATATATTTATATTTGTCTTTAAAGGCAGGAAATGTAAGTTTTCCAGCTTTTTTTTATTTTAAATTGTTTCAGTTTTTTTTAAAATTTTTTTCTTCTTGTTTTTTTTTTTTTTTTTTAAGAGATAGAAGTCTTACTATATTGCCCAGGCTAGATTCAAATTTCTGGGCTCAAGCAATCCTCCCAACACAGCTTCTTGAGTAGCTGGAATTACAGGTGTGTTTCACTATACCTAGCTTCTTTTGGCTATTAGTATGTCTCTTGAATATGTACATAAATTTCAGGATCAGTTTGTCTGTTTATACAAAGAAGCAATCTGGGATTTTGATACGGATTGCATTGATTTGGTATATCAGTTTGGGGAGTAGAGTATGGTCATTATCACAATTTTAGGTCTTTCAATAAATGAAAATGAGATGCCTTTCTATTTATTTTGATGTTCTTATTTCCACAGTGTTTTGTAGATTTTGTTACAGTGGCTAGCTAGTCAGACACAAACAGGGCAGAAGAGGGCTCCCACACCCTACCAGGAAAGTCAGGTGACCATCAGTTAATGGCCAGGCAGTTGTCACACTGTCTAAAACAATAATTGGTTACAGCCAGCCAGGGAAAGGCAGATTTCTTATAGATAGAAAAAATCAAATCTGGTAATCAGCAGCTTCCTGATAAGATCTCAGCAGTTGGGAGAGTGGGTTCACACACACACATTAAGACGCCAAATGGTGGAGTACGACATTCCGGGGGCACCAGAAAAGGGAAGAATGCCTCAGGGGAGCATGCATATGACTCCAGTAAATATACTGTGCATGCTCATCTCCTAAGTGCTAGCAGGCCATCACACATGCCAGCAGGTCATTCTAAGGAAAGAATCAAGGAAAAGGGAAGCAGGACCCGGAAAGTATGCCAACATATAAAACCCTAAGTCAAAGGTCAAACACCACACTTTACCTTCAAAATGGCTACTTGTATCTATCCCAAGTGTACTTTCCTTTCTTTCCTGCTATAAAACTTTTTAATAAATTTTCACTTCTGTTCTGAAACTTGTCCTGGTCTCTTTTTCTGCCTTATGCCCCTCAGTCAAATTCATTCTTCTGAGGAGGCAATAATTCAGGTTGCTGCAGAACCATAAATACTTGCTGCAGTAACCACCGCTGGTAATAATGTCACAGTAAGAGTTGTACAATTTTTTGATAAACTTATTGCTAAGAATTATATTTTTTCATGGTATTATAGTGGTGACTGTGTAATCTTTATTTTAGTTTAAATTTCCATTGCAATTGTGTAGATTTTTTGTTTGTTTGTTTATTTACCTTGTATCCCCAAATCTTGTTTTATTAGTTTACTTGAATATTTTTTAGTGGATTTGTAAAAATTTTCTATTATAAGATCATGATATATGCCAATAGAGATAGTTTAACTTCTTTCTTTCTAATGTGGATTCCTTTTATTTCATTTTCTTTCCTATTTGTTGGCTGAAAGTTCTACTGCAATATTGAGTGAAAGTGAGAAGAGTCAATTTAGTGTGATGTTAGCTGTGTGTTTTTTTATAGATACTATTGATCAGTTTTAGAATGTTCCCCTTTACTTCTAGTTTAAGTGTTCTTATGATGAAGAATATTGAATTTCATTAAGTAAGTTTTTCTGCAGTTATCGAAATGATTATGCAGTTTTTTCCTTTATTCTAATGATATGATATATTAGTTGGCTTTTTCAGATGTTAACATAACTTTGCATTCCTGGAATAAAGTTCATTTGTTTATGGCATTTAAGCTTTTCATGTGTTCCTGAATTTTGTTTGCTAGTGTGAAAAGAAAGTAAAAATCTTGAGTCATTAAACTCACTATGTCAAAGAGAAAAGTTAATCTTGGGAAATGAAGCATGTAAAATTGGCTCCCATTTTGTTCCTAAACAGATAGCTGCAAAGATAGAAGGCCACATACCTCCCCAGATGGCCTCCTTCCCAATTTACTCACAAGGAAATTCACAAGGCCCTAAAACAGAGTTCTCTTGACTTTTACCCTGACAATATAAATTAACATTTTATATTCGCAGGTATATAAAAGACAGGAGTTGAAGCCATTGTGCGGTTTTTAGCATAAGGGCTTACTGAATGGTGGTTATGTTTTCTCCTCTTTTATTTTTTGGAGAATTAATTATTTTAAATACTTGATAGAAGTATAGAGCTTTTATATTTTCTACTCTACCATTTCCAGTTATTACCCAGCTATGTTTTTCTAAATAATATTTCATTGGAAGCCATCAGACACTGGGCTTTTCTTTTATGGGAGACTTTTTCGTACCGCTTCAATCTTGTTACTTGTTATTAGTTTGTTCAGGTTTTTTATTTCTTCATGGGTCTATTTTGGTCGGTTGTATGTGTCCAGGAATTTATTAATATCATCTAGGTTTTCCAAATTGTTGGTATATAGTTGTTCATAATATTCTGTAATAATTTGTGTTTCTGTAATCTCAGTTTTTATGTCTCCTCTTTCAATTCTGATTTTATTTAGTGGGTCTGTTCTCACTTTTTCTTACTTAGTCTAGCTAACAGTTTGTTGATTTTGTTTACTTTTACAGAGTTTACCTTATTGACTATGGCTGCTTTTGTACTACAATGGAAGAGTTGAGTAGGCACAGGAGTCCAAAGGGTTTGCAAATTCCAAAAATATTTACCATCTGAGGCTTTATAGAACCTATTCTGATCTCTGCTCTATAGTAAGCAGGTTCGTTTTTTCCTTTAACCTTTCTATATATTCAATGCAATTTTACTAAAACAGTATAGATTTTTAGTGAGTGAGCCAGATGGTTTACATTTAATTTTGTTAATAATGAGTTAATAAATTAATCTATTTGTATTTCCATTTTATTTAGAATAGGTGAATTTGTTTATTATGTGGAATGGTGCTTCTGTTTTGCCTTTTTTTTTGAGAAATCTCTAAACTGCTTTCCACAGTAGTTCAACTAATTTGCATTCCACCAACAGTGTATAAGCATTTCCTTTTCTCTGGATCCTCATCAGCATATGGTTTTTTTTTTTTTTTTTTTACTTTTTAATAATAGCTGTTATGACTAGTGTGAGATGGTCTCATTGTGATTTTGATTTGTATTTCTATGATGATTAGTGATGTTGAGCATTTTTGTCATATGTTTGTTGGTTCCTTGTATGTATGTCGTCTTTTGAGAAGTACCTGTTCACATCTTTTGCCCAGTTTTTCATGGGGTTACTTGATTTTTGCTTGTTGAATTATTCAAGTTTCTTATAGATTCTGGATATTAGACCTTTAACAGATGTGTAGTTTGCTAATATATTCTTCCATTCAATAGGTTGTTTGTTTATTCTCTTGATAGTCTGCTGTGCAGAAGCTCTTCAGTTTACATCTCACTTGTGAATTTTGAGTTTTGCTGCAATTGCTATTGAGGAGTTAGTTATAAATTCTTTCCCAAGGCTGATGTCTAGAATGGTATTTCCTAGATTTTCTTCAATTATTTTTATAGCTTTAGGTCTTATATTTAAACATTTAATCCATCATGGGTTAATTTTTGCATGGTGAAAAGTAGAGGTCCAGTTTCGTTCTTTTTCTTATGGCTAGCAAGCTATCCCACCATCATTTATTGAATAGGGAGTCCTTTTCTCCTTTGCTTATTTTTGTTGACTTAGTGATGGATGACTATAGGTCTGTTGCTGTATTTCTGGGCTCTGTATTCTGTTTCATTGATTTATGTGTCTGTTTTTGTAACAGAACCATGCTGTTTTGGTATCTGCAGCCTTATAACATAGTTTGAAGTTGGGTAATGTGATGCCTCTGGCTTTGTTCTCTTTGCTCAGGCATGCTTCAGCTATTTGGACTAACTTTTGGTTTTATGGAAATTTTTGAATATTTTTTTCTAATTCTGTGAATAATGACATTGGCATTTTAATAGGAATAGTATTTAATGTATAGATGGCTTTGGTTAGGATGGTTATTTTAATGATACTGATTCTTCCAACCTTGAGCATAAAATGTTCTACCATTTGTTTGAGTCATCTATGATTTATTTCAGCAGTGCTTTGTAGTTCTTGTAGAAATCTTTTGTCTCCTTGGTTAGATGTATTTTTAAGTGTATTTTGTTTGTGTGACTGGTGTAAATGTGATTTTGTTCTTGATTTGATTCTCAGCCTGAATTCTTATTGGTGTATAGAAATGGTATTGATTTTTGTACATTGATTTTGCATCTTGAAACCTTACTGAAGTCATTTTTCAGTTCTAGCAGCCTTTAGGCAGTCTTCAGGATTTTCTAGGTATAGAATCATATCATCAGGAAAGAGAGATACCTTCAATTCTTTTCCTATTTGGATGCCTTTTATAGCTTTCTCTTGCCTCAGTGCTCGATTAGTACATTATTGAAATAGAAAGTGCTGTTATTTTAATCATTTATATTTGAAACATAAAATTTAAAAAATGTATTAGCCTATGTTAAGTCCAAATTCATTGCGGAAATGTACTCATCCACTTAATAATAATAATAGTTGTAGCAAATTGAATATTACTATATACAGCAATTACTTACAGCAACTCTTTTAGCCTCAGCAATGCTATTAAGTAGGTAGTGCCATTGCCTCATCTCCATTTCACTGAAGGAGAATGTGAGGCATAGACCTGATAAGTAATTTGCTTAACCATAAGTGATTCTGTAATGGTTTTGCAAAGATGATAGAGGTTATCTGGATTCAGAGTGCAAGCTCTTACCCACCATCCTATGCTGACTACTCTTTCTGGGTTACAGGTAGTTACAAAATGTAACATAGAATCACATTTTTTTGTACGCATATATTAATTATAATATTATTACAGGTGTATGATTCAAATATGTAAAAATATTTTTCTGGTTGTCTATCACTGCTTAACCAACTGCTCTCAAATGAAGGTGCTTAGAACAGCAACATTTTATCATCACCTGTTTTAATTCTAGGTTGTTGGCCAGGCTCAATTAGGTGTTTATGGCACAGCATTTCTCAACTGGTTACTGTCCTAAGGTAGCTTAGGCTAATCATCTGAAGGTTAATCACTCACATATCTGGTAATTAGCATTAAAAGTCTCAAGCTACTGGAGTGCTGGACCAATTGTGACTTCTTAGCCATACATATGTATTTCTACACCAAATGGTATATTTCTCCTGGGGACTGTGGATATGGCACAGGGCTCCAAAGTGAGTGGAGAGACCGAGAGAAAGGAAAAAAAAATGACAGAAACACAGAGAAAAGGACAGAAAGACAGACAGAGAAAATGTATTCACAATTTTTTTGAGCTTTGGAAGTTAAGCTCCGCACTTCCACTATATTCTCTTTTTTAAGACAGCCACAAAGTTTGCTAAATTTCACAGGAAGGGTATATGACTTGATTAGAGGATTGCCAATGCATTTGTAATCACATCCCAAAATTACTGCAAATATAACCTTAAAAATTAGAAGAAATCACTAAATTACTATAGAATTCATAAAATGTTGACATAAGACAGTAAAATTTAAAAAATTTTTGTGTTTAAATTTTAACCATGATTAAAAATTTTAATTCACATTCTAATATATTTATTCATAAATATTTAAAATATCAAGTAGGTGTCCAAAAACAGTCTGTAAATTTATCAGATAGAGAGTACCAGATTCCTGGTCAATTTAAGTTTTCTAAATGGCACTAATAGATTGATAATATTATATTAAAACCTAAGAACATGCTATCTCAAATCAATGTTTATTTCACTAATGAATTTTTAAAACTATATAATTAAATATAAAAACAAATTTGTGCAAGGTTAGTGAATGAAGCATGTAGAATCAAAATTAAAAGTAGAATCCTCTATGTTTATACAGATTTACAGATTCTTAATTTTATTTCAAAGAAGTATACTCATTTTTTTCTGGAACTTGTTTTTCATTTAGCAATGTGATGTGGAGAACATTCCCTGATATTGTCTGTAATATGCCTGTTCTCTGTAATTGTTTCATACCTTCTACTTTTTGTGGGAGGTATGTATGTTCACTGACTGATAGCCATGTAAGTGATGGAGGGAACAACATGTACATACACGCACTCAGGTGCAAGTGTATCTGGATAGCAGATGACTAGACGTAGAATTGCAGAGTCAAACTCTAAGTATAATTTTTTTTGTAAGGGTTATTTCACTTTATACTCTCTCACAAACTCTTTTCTCAGGTTCTTATGTTTGATCAATCTTCTGTGGGAAAATAATTCATTGACTTTTTATGGCTACATAGTAATCCATGGTGTACACATACTGCACTTTCCTTATTCAGTCTATCATTGATGGACATTTAGGTTGATTTCATGTCTTTGCTATTGTGAATAGTGTTGTAATCAACATATATGTGCATGTGTCTTTATAATAGAATGATTATATTCCTTTGGGTGTATACCCAGTAATGGGATTGCTGGGTCAAATGGTATTTCTGTCATTAGGTCTTGGAACAGACAACCAAATGCTGCATGTTCTCACTTACAAGTGGAAGCTAAATAATGAGAACACATGGAACACATGAACAACACACACTGGGGCCTATTGGAGGGTAGAAGGTGGGAGAGGGAGAGGATCAAGAAAAATAAGTAGTGGGTTCTGGGCTTAATACCTGGGTGATGACACATATTTGTCTATGTAACAAACTTGCACATGTACCCCTGAACTTAAAAGTTAAAAAAGTTCATTGACTTAACATTATTGACTTAATAAATTATAATGTCCAATTTTCGAGTACAAGTAGCTTTTGTCATCTTTTTTATTTGATTCGCCATTTTTACTTCTGTGAATTGTCAATTCATATCCTTCATCTATTTTCATATTGGTCTGTTTGTCTTTTTGGATGGTGATATATAATAGCTCTCATTGTACAAGGGATACCATTCCTTTATCTACGTATTGCAGGATAGGCTTGATGTAAATTACTTTAGGTTGGTATGCATGATGTAACAATATTATCTGCTATGACACTATATTTATTCAATATTTCTTAAAAATGTTTCATTTATCTGGATACATTTTATAAAAATTCTGCTGCAATCTCTTCCAATAATTCCCTTAGCATCAAATTTTTAATTTATTTTTAGAATACATTCATGCCATAGGTCATAGAGTGGTTGTTGTGAGACTTGGATGATGGTCTTCTTGCCAATAAAGACACAAAGGTTTTTGTTAACCCATACTACTTTGATCACAAAGTGTTTCCTTGATGTGTAGCTTTTAGGAGGGCCTTGAGAATTCCTGAGATTTTATTATTTGCCATTTTTTTGGTAATTTTTGTGTTCTTGATATTATTGCTGATTATGATTAGTTGCAATATGTTTACATTAAAAATGATTATCTTATTTTTAGTCATGCTAAATGACTTATGTTTTCATATTAGTGTTATGGGATAAATAGAGCTACAGGCTTCTGTGGAAAGAGAGAAACATGAGACATCCTTATATAAAATAGGGTTATATAGAATAATGATCACTTTTAACTGTCTTCTACAAACACATTCAGTTTCACAAACATCTGTAAGGTAGCTCAATAATTCTGTGCCTTGTTTTGGAAGAAGTGAACACATATATACATGTACAGTTGTGATAATCAAAATCGGTACCCCTTAAAGTGCTGGTTCTATATTATCACAACCTACAATTCAGACATTTAATCCACTATTAACATTTAAAAATGACCATGAAAGCAACCAGTTCACACTTTAGAAAAGTTCATGGGGAAAAGACAATTAGCTTGTGAACAAAGGTTTTCCCAAATAGTTAAATTTTGTAGTATTTGTCAGGTAGGAGTCATTCTATCTCTAATTTGTCATATACTGTGCTTTTGATCCTTGAACAACATGGAGGTTTGAACTGAACCTCTGATTATATGCAGATTTTCTTTTGCCTCTGCCAGCCTGAGATAACAAGGCCAACTTCTCTTTCTCTTCCTCCTTTGCCTACTTAATGTGACTACATGAAGAAGAAAACCTTTGTGATGATCCACTTCCACTTAATAAATAGTAAACATATTTAACCTTCCTTCTGATTTTCTTAATAACATTTTCTTTTGTCTATCTTACTTTATTGTAAAACTATGGTATACAATACATATAGCATGCACAATATGTGTTAATTTACTGTTTATGTTTTTGGTAAGGCTTCTGGCCAACAGTAAACTATCTGTAGTTAAATTTTGTGGAGTCAAAAGTTATAAATGGCTTTTTGACGGTGTGATAGGAGAGATTTGCCCCTAGGTCCACTGCTGCTCACAGGTCAACTTTACTGCAAAATGATTTAAGTTGGCAGAAGCCAAATGCACTGCCATATTTTTTTAGAAAAGAGGTGATGTTGTAGCCGGATGCACATTAAGGACTAGCAGCATTACTTGTCTCCAAACCACAGAGGAATATGGTGGTCCCAGATTTTAAGTTTTGTTCCTCAACTCCATGTATCTGAGTCCCATTATTTTGCTCTTCAGGCCCTAAATGTGGCATAAAGTGTAGTAGAGGTGGATAGTGTGGTCTCCTGTGCATCACTGTTGTTTTGCGATGAAATTCTCAATGTGGTCAGCTGCTGCTGCTGCAGAAGTCGATTTTCTTCAAACACTGCCAAGAACATCTGACTTACATAGCATATTTTGATTTGATATTTATTCAAACTGAGCCTGCTTTTTTTCTTTTTACAAGCTCTCTGAAACTGTTAAAAGTCTTCACTTTATAAACTATGTAGTTACCATGATCTTTATACTGTTGGTAAAGCAATGATTCACTTTCCCCGTGTCTTTCACCTCAGTTCTTTTCTCCCCTGTGTGAATTGTATCCATTTTGATCAAAGTGATTTTACTGAATACCAGGAGCTATCACCTCTCAAGTGTTGTTGGCAAGGAGACTGTTTTTGCCAGTTATCAGTGAGTTATTAAATTCCAAAGTCCCATTTTGAGGGTCTGCTTTTTAGTGCCACTTGCCCAAGCTGTCATAGTCTATTTCTCTCAGAAAGCAAAGCCTGAGATAAAAATTAGTGTGCAATAACTAATTTGAGAAATGTTCTTAGGGTACAGGAGTAGGGGACAGGAAAGGGTGAAACAAGAAGGGAGAAAAGTCAGTACAAGAATGTGTTACCAAGCTAATCATCACCGTGACTGTTGGGACTTAAGCTCATGCGGACCCAGTAGGAAGCTGTGTGGATGTAAGGCGTGATCATTAACCATCACTTTCTATTGTTCACACTGCCAGGTTATGCATATGTGAGTGAGGGCTAGCTGAGTTTCTTTAACGGTTCCATGAAGAGATGTTAAAGAAGACTGGTGCAGAAAATGAGAGACCTGTCCTATCAGAAGATGACTTTACAAAGCTCCTTGACACAGCAAAGGCTAGAGAAAAAAAAATTAGCTGAAAAATATGAGGTGCAACCTAATTAGATCAAATGTATTAGAGCTTTCTTTTTTCTTTTGTTTCATTTTCACAGTATATTACATTTCATATGATTAAATACTGTAAATTTTCTGTTTTCTGATAAAGTTATGTCTGTGATACAGGAACTAGAAAGAAATTATTCAGGCAGATAGTGAGGGTGAGAGTCCTCGGTAAGGTTTTGTTTTAATAAAAAGCAGCTCTGCAAATCATTTCCTTGCTAACAAAAAGCAGCTTGAAAAATCAAGCTTCAAACATAGAGAAACAAGCTAAAAGCTTGCATAGGTAGGGAAAAGAAAGAGAGATCAGACTGTTACTGTGTCTATGTAGAAAGGGAAGACATAAGAGACTCCATTTTGAAAAAGACCTGTACTTTAAACAATTGCTTTGCTGAGATGTTGTTAATTTGTAGCTTTGCCCCAGCCACTTTGCCCCAGCCACTTTGACCCAACCTGGAGCTCACAAAAACATGTGTTGTATGAAATCAAGGTTTAAGGGATCTAGGACTGTGCAGGACATGCCTTGTTAACAAAATGTTTACAGGCAGTATACTTGGTAAAAGTCATCACCATTCTCTAGTCTCAATAAACCAGGGGCACAATGCACTGTGGAAAGCCGCAGGGACCTCTGCCCTTGAAAGCTGGGTATTGTCCAAGGTTTCTCTCCATGTGATAGTCTGAAATATGGCCTCATGGGATGAGAAAGACCTGGCCGTCCCCCAGCCTGACACCCGTAAAGGGTCTGTGCTGAGGTGGAGTAGTAAAAGAGGAAAGCCTCTTGCAGTCGAGATAGAGGAAGGCCACTATCTCCTGCCAGCCCCTGGGAACTGAATGTCTCAGTATAAAACCCGATTGTACATTTGTTCAATTCCGAGATGAGAGAAAAAAAACCGCCCTATGGTGGGAGGTGAGACATGTTTGCAGCAATGCTGCCTTGTTATTTTTTACTCCACTGAGATGTTTGGGTGGAGAGAAACATAAATCTGGCTTACGTGCACGTCCAGTCATAGTACCTTCCCTTGAACTTAATTATGACATAGATTCTATTGCTTACATGTTTGTTGCTGACCTTCTCCTTATTATCACCCTGCTCTCCTACTACATTCCTTCCTGCTGAAATAATGAAGATAATAATCAATAAAAACTGAGGGAACTCAGAGACCGGTGCTGGTGCAGATCCTTGGTATGCTGAGTGCTGGTCCACTGGGCCCACTGTTGTTTCTCTATATTTTGTCTCTGTGTCTCATTTCTCTTTCTCAGTCTCTCGTCCCACCTGACTAGAAATACCCACAGGTGTGGAGGGTCAGGCCACCCCTTCACTTGCTAACAAAAAGCAGCCTGAAAAATCAAGCTTCAAACATAGATAAACAAGCTAAAAGCTTGCATAGGTAAATGCTGGCAACTGTGCCAATAATTCCTCAAGGATCTAGAACTAGAAATACCATTTGACACAGCAATCCCATTACTGGATATATACCCAAAGGATTCTAAATCATTCTACTATAAAGACACATGCACACATATGTTTGTTGCAGCACTATTCACAATAGCAAAGACTTGGAGCCAACCCAAATGTCCATCAATAATAGACTGGATAAAGAAAACGTGGCACATATACACCATGGAATACTATGCATCCATAAAAAAGATGAGTTCATGTCCTTTGCAGGGACATGGATGAAGCTGGAAACCATCATTTTCAGCAAACTAACACAAGAACAGAAAAACAAACACCAATTGTTCCCACTCATAAGTGGGAGTTGAACAATGAGATCACATAGACACAGGGAGGGGAACATCACACACTGGGGCCCATTGGGGTGTGGGGGACTAGGGGAGGGATGCATTAGGAGAAATATCTAATGGAGGTGATGGGTTGATGGTTGCAGCAAACCACTGTGGCACATGTATGCCTATGTAACAAAACTGCATATTCTGCACATGTACCCCAGAACTTAAAGTATAATTAAAAAAAAAAAAAAAGAAAGAAAAGGTATGGGATACCTTGAAGCCAGGTATATTCAACAGGGAGGTTCCCTCTTTCCTTTCTTTTGTCAACCACACGTGCAATAAAGAAGCAGGCAACATGGCACTGGACAGGTAGAGAAAGCATATGCATAATAGAAGATTAGGGTGGGGCAGCAAGCTTCTTCTTACACTATGTAAATGGCACCCCTGGTTCCACCAATCCTTTGGGCCCTATATAAATCAGACACTGCTTCCTCAAGCTTGTCTATAAAACCCTGTGCATTTCACCATGGAACTAGAAGATCTATTTGGGATCACCTTTCTGCAGGAAAGAGAGCTATTCTCTTTTCTCTTTCTTTCCCCTATTAAACCTCCATTCTTAAACTCACTTCTCGTGTGTCCGTGTTTTCAGTTTCCCTGGAGTGAGATGATGAGTCTTGGGTATTTACCCCAGACAATGATGCTGCTTAACCTGTTACTTTTATTTATTCTTACTTTAAAAATTTTTATTTATTTTTTATTTATTTTACTTAAATTCTGTGATACATGTACAGAACGTGCAGGTTTGTTACGTAGGTATTCACGTGCCATTGTGGTTTGCTGCACCCATCGACCCATCATCTAGGTTTTAAGCCCTGCATGCATTAGGTATTTGTTCTAATGCTCTCTGTCTCCTTGTCCCAGACCCCCTGACAGGCTCCAGTGTGTGATGTTCCCCTCTGTGTCTATGTGTTCTCATTGTTCAACTCCCATTTATAAGTGAGAACATGCAGCATTTGGTTTTCTGTTCCTTTGTTAGTTTGCTGAGAATGATGGTTTCTATCCACATCCCTGCAAAGGACATGAACTCATGCTTTTTTATGGCTGCATAGTATTCCATGGTGTATATGTACACATTTTCTTTATTCGGCCTATCATTGATAGGCATTTGGGTTGTTTCCAAGTCTTTGCTATTGTAAATAGTGCTGCAATAAACATACGTGTGCATGTCTCTTTATAGTAGAATGATTTGTAATCCTTTGGGTATATACCCAGTAATGGGATTGCTGGGTGAAATCGTATTTCTGCTTCTAGATCTTTGAGCAATTGCCACAATGTCTTCCACAATGGTTGAACTAATTTGCACTGCCATCAACAGTGTAAAAGTGATCCTATTTCTCCAAATCCTCTCCAGCATCTGTTGTTTCTTGACTTTTTAATGATTGTCATTCTAATTGGCATGAGAAGGTATCTTATTGTGGATTTAATTTGTATTTCTCTAATGACCAGTGATGATGAGCTTTTTTTCATATGTTTGTTGGCCATGTAAATGTCTTCTTTTGAGAAGTGTCTGTTTATAGCCTTTGTGATGGTGTTGTTTGTTTTTGTCTTGTAAATTTGTTTAAGTTCCTCGTAGACTCTAGATATTAGACCGTTGTCAGAGGGATAGATTGCAAAAATGTTTGCTGATTCTGTAGGTTGCCTGTTCCCTCTGATGATAGTTTATTTTGCTGTGCAGAAGCTCTTTAGTTTAATTAGATCTCATTTGTCAATTTTGGCTTTTGCTGCAATTGCTTTTGGTGTTTTAGTCATGAAGTCTTTGCCCATGCCTATGTCTTGAATGGTATTGCCTAGGTTTTCTTCTAGTGTTCTTATGGTTTGGGGTTTTACATTTAAGTCTTTAATCCATCTTGAGTTAATTTTTGTATAAGGTGTAAGAAAGGGGACCAGTTTTTGTTTTCTGCATATGGCTAGCAAGTTTTCCCAGTATCATTTATTAAATAGGGAATCCTTTTCCCATTGCTTGTTTTTGTCAGGTTTGTCAAAGATCAGATGGTTGTAGATGTATGGTGTTATTTCTGAAGCCTCTGTTCTGTTCCATTGGTCTATATATCTGTCTTGGTACCAGTACCATGCTGTTTTGGTTACTGTAGCTTCATAGTATAGTTTGAAGTCAGGTAGAGTGATGCCTCCAGTTTTTTTTTTTTTTTTTTTTTTTTTGCTTAGGGTTGTCTTGGCTATACAAGCTCTTTTTTGTTCCATATAAAATGCAAAGTAGTTTTTTCTAGTTCTGAGAAGAAAGTCAATGGTAGCTTGATTTGAATATCATTGAATCTATAAATTACTCTAAGCACTGTGGCCATTTTCATGATATTGATTCTTCCTAGCCGTGAGTATGGAATGCTTTTTCATTTGTTTGTGTCCTCTCTTATTTCCTTGAGCAGTGGTTTGTAGTTCTCCTTGAAGAAATCCTTCATGACTGTTTTTAGGAGTATTCCTAGGTATTTTATTCTCTTTGTAGTGCTTGTGAATGGGAGTTCACTCATGATTTGACTCTCAGTTTGTCTATTATCAGTGTATAAGAATGCTTGTGATTTTTGCCCATTGATTTTGTATTCGGAGACTTTGCTGAAGTTGCTTACCAGCTTAAGGAGTTTTTGGGCTGAGATGATGGGGTTTTCCAAATATAGAATCATGTCATCTGCAAACAGAGACAACTTGACGTCCTCTTTTTCTATTTCAATACACTTTATTTCTTTCTCTTGCCTCATTGCACTGGGCAGAACTTCCAATACTATGTTGAAAAGGAGTAGTGAGAGAGGGCATCCTTGTCTTGTGCCGGTTTTCAAAGGGAATGCTTCCAGCTTTTTCCCATTCAGTATGATATGGGCTATGGATTTGTCATAAATTGCTTTTATTATTTTGAGATATGTTCCATCAATACCTAGTGAATTGAAAGTTTTTAGCATGAAGGCATGTTGAATTTTATCAAAGGACTTTTCTGCATCTATTGAGATAATCATGTGGTATTTGTAATTCGTTCTGTTTATGTGATGGATTATGTTCATTGACTTCTGTATGTTGAACCAGCCTTGCATCCTGGGGATGAAGCTGGCCTGATTGTGGTGGATAAGCTTTTTGATGTGTGGTTAGATTCAGTTTGCCAGTATTTTATTGAAGATTTTTGCATCGATGTCCATCAGGGATATTGGCCTGAAATTTTCTTTTTTGTTGTGTCTCTACCAGGCTTTGGTATCAGCATGATGCTGGCCTCATAAAGTGAGTTAGGGAGAATTCCCTCTCTTTCTGTTGTTTGGAATAGTTTCACAAGGAATGGTACCAGCTCCTCTTTGTACCTCTGGTAGAATTTGGCTGCAAATCTGTCTGGTCCTGGGCTTGTTTTAGTTGGTAGGCTATTAATTACTGCCTCAATTTCAGAACTTGTTATTGTTCTATTCAGGGATTTGACTTCTTCCTGGTTTAGACTGGTGAGGCTGTATGTATCCAGGAATTTATCCACTTCTAGATTTTCTAGTTTATTTGTGTTGAGATGTTTTTATAGTATTTTCTGATGGTAGTTTGTATTTCTGTGAGATCAGTGGTGATATCCTATTTAACTTTTTTCATTGAGTCTATTTGATTATTCTCTCTTTTCCTGTTTATTAGCTTGGCTAGTGGTCTATTTTGTTAACCTTTTCTAAAAACCAGCTCCTGCATTCATTGACTTTTTTTGAAGGGTGTTTTATGTCTCCATCTCTTTCAGTTCAGCTCTGATCTTAGTTATTTCTTGTCTTCTGCTAGCTTTTGAATGTGTTTGCTCTTGCTTCTCCAGTTCTTTTAATTGGGATATTAGGGTGTCAATTTTGGATTTTTCCTGCTTTCTCTTATGGGCATTTAGTGCTATAAATTTCCCTCTAAACACTGCTTTAGCTGTGTCTCAGAGATCCTAGTATGTTGTCTCTTTGTTCTCATTGTTTTCAACAAACTTTGTTATTTCTGCCTTAATTTTGTTATTTAACCCAGTAGTCATTCAAGAGCAGGTTATTCAGTTTCCATGTAGTTGAATGGTTTTGAGTGAATTTCTTAATCCTGAGTTCTAATTTTATTGCACTGTGGTCTGAGAGACTGTTTGTTATGATTTCCGTTCTTTTGCGTTTGCTGAGGAGTGTTTTACTTCCAGTTATGTGGTTGATTTTAGAGTAAGTGCTATGTGCTGTGAGAAGAATGTATATTCTGTTGATTTGGGTTGGAGAGTTCTGTAGATGTCTATTAGGTCGGCTTGGTCTAGAGATGAGTTCAAATCCTGAATAGGCTTGTTAAATTTCTGTCTCATTGATCTGTCTAATACTGATAGTGGAAAGTTAAAGTCTCCCACTATTATTATGTGGGACCTAAGTCTCTTTATAGGTCTCTAAGAACTTCTTTTATGAATCCGGGTGCTCCTGTATTGGGTGCATATATATTAGAATAGTTAGCTCTTCTTGTTTCATTGGTCCATTTACCATTGTGTAGTGGCCTTCTTTGTCTCTTTTGATCTTTGTTGTTTTAAAGTCTGTTTTATCAGAGACTAGGATTGCAACCCCTGCTGCTTTTTGCTTTCCATTTGCTTGGTAAATGTTCCTCCATCCCTTTATTTGTTTTGAGCCTATGTGTGTCTTTGCATGTAACATGAGTCTCCTTAATATAGCACACTGATGGATCCTGACTCTTTATCCAATTTTCCCATCTGTGTCTTTTAATTGGGGCATTTAGCCCATTTACATTTAAGGTTAATATTGTTATGTGTGAATTTGATCCTGTCATCATGATGCTAGCTGTTTATTTTTCACATTAGTTTATGCAGTTTCTTCATAGAGTCATTAGTCTTTATATTTTGGTGTGTTTTTGCAGTGGCTGGTACTGATTTTTCCTTTCCATATTTAAGTCTTCCTTCAGGAGCTCTGGTAAGGCAGGCCTGGTGGTGACAAAATCCTCAGCATTTGCTTGTCTGTAAAGATTTTATTTCTCCTTCACTTATGAAGCTTAATTTGGCTGGATATGAAATTCCAGGTTAAAAATTCTTTTCTTTAAGAATGTTGAATATTGGCCCCCACTCTCTTCTGGTTTGTAGGGTTTCTGCAGAGAGATCCACTGTTAGTCTGATGGGCTTTCCTTTGTAGATAACCTGACCGTTCTCTCTGGCTGCCCTACACATTTTTTCCTTAGTTTCAACCTTGGAGAATCTGATGATTATGTGTCTTGGGGTTCCTCTTCTTGAGGAGTATGTTAGCGTTGTTTTCTATATTTCCTGGATTTGAATGTTGGCCTGTCTTGCTAGGTTGGGGAAGTTCTCCTGAATAATATCCTGAAGAGTGTTTTCCAACTTGGTTCCATTTTCCCCATCACTTTTGGGTAAACCAATCACTGCTTATTTCATTAAGTTGACCTTCAGTCTCTGATATCCTTTCTTCTGCTTCATCAATTCAGCTATTGATACTTCTGTATGCTTCACGAAGTTCTTGTGCTGTGTTTTTTTTTTTTTTTTTTAATATCTCCATCAGGTCATTAATGTTCTTCTCTAAACTGGTTATTCTAGTTAGCAGCTCCTGTAACCTTTTATCAAGGTTCTTAGCTTCCATGCATTGGGTTAGAATATGAGTTCCCCTCTAGCTGAGAGGAGTTTGTTATTATCCATCTTCTGAAGCCTACTTCTGTTAACTCAGCAAACTCCTTCTCCATCCAGTTTTGTGCCCTTGCTGGAGAGGAGTTGCAATCATTTGGAGGAGAAGAGGCATTCTGGTTTTTGGATTTTTTTTTTTTTTTTTTGCATTTTTACGCTAGTTTTTCTTATCTTCCTAGATGTATCTACTTTTGATCTTTGAGGCTGATGACCATTGGATGGGGTTTTAGTGTGGGGGTCTTTTATGTTGATGTTGATGTTATTACTTTCTCTTTGCTAGTTTTTCTTCCAACAGTCAGGTCCCTCTTCTGCAGGTCTCCTGCAGTTTGGTGGAGGTCCACTCCAGACCCTGTTTGCCTGGGTATCACCAGCAGAGGCTGTGGAACAGCAAAGATTGCTGCCTGCTCCTTCCTATGGAAGCCTTGCCCCAGAGGGGCACTGGCCTGATGCCAGCTGGAGCTCTCCTGTATGAGGTGTCTGTCAACCCTTGCTGGGAGTTCTCTCCCTGTCAAGAGGCATGGGGTTCAGGGACCCACTTGAGGAGGCAGTCTGTCCCTTAGCAGAGCTCGAGCACTCTGCTGGGAGAATCCTCCTTGTCAGGATCCACTCTTCTGTTCAAAGCTGGCAGGCAAGAAGGTTTAAATCCACTGAAGCTTTGCCCACAGTTGCTCCTTCCCCCAGGTGCTCTGTCCCAGGGAGATGGGAGTTTTATCTATAAGTCCCTGACTGGTGCTGCTGCCTTTCTTTCAGAGATGCCCTGCCGAGTGGGGAGGAATTTAGAGGCGTAGTCTGGCCACAGCTGCTTTGCTGCGCTGTGGTGAATTCTGTCCAGTACAAATTTCCTGGCCTGCTTAGCACTGTCAGGGGAAAACTGCTTACTGAAGCCTCAGTAATGGCCCCTCCCCCCACTAAGCTCGGTTGTCCCAGGTTGACTTCAGATTGCTGTGCTGGCAGCGAAAATTTCAATCTAGTGGTTCCTAGCTTGCTGGGCTCCATGGGAGTGGGACCCACTAAGCGAGACCACTTGGCTCCCTGGCTTCAGTCCCCTTTGTAGGGGAGTGAATGGTTCTGTCTCACTTGGGCTCCAGGCAGAAAACAAACAAACAAAACAACAACAACAGCGACAAAAAACTCCTGTAGCTAGCTTGGTGTCTGCCCAAACAGCTCCCCAGTTTGGCGCTTGCAACCCAGTGCTCTGGCGATGTCAGCACAGAAGGGAGTATCCTGCTCCGTGGATTGCAAAAACCATGGGGAAAGCATAATATCTGGGCTGGATAGCATAGTCCCTCATGGCTTCCCTTGGCTTGGGAGGAAGATCCCTGGCAATGCAGAAACACCCTGCCTTCTGCATTGGTCTCACTGAGAGCTGCAGACAGGAGCTGTTCCTATTCAACCATCTTGCCAGATCTCCATCTTCTCGAAGTTTTACTGTTTCTAGTCTTATGTTGCCATCTTTCATCCATTTTGAGTTGATTTTTGTATATGATAAAAAATAAGGGTTCACTTTTTTCTTTTGGTTGTGGACATCCAATTTTCTCAGCACCATTTTTTGAAGAAACTCATCTTTCTTCATTGAGTATATTTGGGACTCTTATTGAAGATCAGTTAGCTGTATATATTCATGGATTTATTTCTAGGCTTTCTAGTTTGTTATGTAGATCTGTATCTGTTAATGTGGTATAATATACGTGTTAATTTTTGTATGTTAAACTATCTTTCATTCTAGGAATAAACTTGCCATGTCTTCTAGGAAAGAAGTGATGCTGAGTCTGAATACACAGTAAAAGCCAAGCAACACTACTGGTCTTGCAATCTCAAAAGGAAGAGTGAGACTTTTTACATAATTTAATTATTGAAGATTTCATTGGCAAAATTAAAAACAAAAATTCTGCTCAAAATGAAGCCAAAATATTCTGAGTATTTGCAAAACAATGTTGATACTATGAGTGGAGTAGTTAATGTTTTGTGTTCAAATACAATGTGTGAAACATAAGGAAGCTCAGTAACTTTTGTGTGGGGTAACTTTTGGATTAGAATAATAAATTTCAATATAAGCCCATAAGGTTTTATATTATTATTTTTCATAGCTTAAAAATCATTGACATAGAATAATTCCAACTAAAGTACATATTAAATTCCTGGAAAATAAATTTTGACTTAACAGGGTAAGTTGTGAAAAGATGTTTTGTCGCAGGAAAAAGGAAATCCTCCATTTAAAACCCTCCATGCTGGAATAAAGGAGGAGTCCCATCTTTCGGTCATTCCACTTCAGGCTTTTGATATAACTAATCCCCTTTCTTCTTCTTTCCTGTTTTGGCAAGCTTTCGGAAACAAAACAGGCAACATTTTGTGATCATAAATATCATAGTTGCCACGCAGGCCAGCAGGAATGCTATCACATCCAAAGAGTGGTACTGGATCCAGGTGAGGTCGTGGGCTGCGACCCGAAGGTGCTTGGCTCCTTTATGGCACATGACAAACTCAATCCAGAAGACTGCTCGATCCAGGGGCTTCACTGGTTGATCATGATGAATTCTTGATAATTTCATGACATTCTCTTTATAGCTGAAGGATAAATATAAAGATATCAACATTAAAAGTAAATTTATTGCTTAAGCATATCAAGTCTATGGATGGTCTTTGAAAAGCACCACACAAGTGATTCAAAGTAAGTGTCATTGAATTGACATAAAATATGAATGTTTTAATGTATGTCATTACAGAAAGTTTGGTTTTTAAATTGGAGTTTTATAATTGACAAATACCTTTAAAAATGAAAAATGGAATTTTTGGTGGGAAAGTTAACGTTTTTCTAGAGCAGAAAATATTGTGAGCCATTCTAAGTGCTATAAGTAAGATAGTGGAAATAGAATCTGGGAATGATCATTTTGATATTTTTAGTTTTTATATTTTTTTGAGACAGGCTTTTGCTCCATTACACAGGCTGAGTGCAGTCACATGATCATGGCTCAGTGCAGCCTTTCCGTTTCGGTCTCAGGTAATCCTCCACCTCAGCCTCATGAGAAGCTGGGGCTACAGCTGCGCACCACCATGCCTGGCTATATTTTTTATTTTTTACATTTTTAGATATGAGGTCTTGCTGTAGTGCCCATACTCATGTGGAACTCCTGTGGTCTAATCATTCTGCCTCTGCCTCCCAAAGTGTTGGCCCTACAGACATGAACCACTGTGCCCAGCCCATTTTGACATATTTAAAGAAGAATTGTGTCACAACTGGTGAAATGTCTCCTAACTAGTTTCTCAGCTTCTACTCTAATCTTCTGTCTTCTACCGTATTTTCCTTCTAGTAGCCAGAACATTTTCTAAATTAATGTCAAATTATGACAGTTGCCTGTCAAGATTTCCATCTGGTTTCTTGTTACATTAAGAATAAAATCCAAATCTGTCTGTGGTCTAGAGAACGCTACACAGGCACCTACTTGTCCTAACCCTTTCCCCCTGTACACTTTCTTCTAGAGACAATGGCCTTCTGTCGTTCTTTAAACTCCTGAAGTTGTTCTCACCTTAGCCCCTTTACACCTTTTGTTCCCTGTGTCTCTCTCATTGAGCATTCTTTCTTGCAACTACTTGAGGTTTGCTTCTATTTCTTTTTGAGGCTTCCCCTTAAATGATACCTCTTAGAGAGTGTTTTCCTGGCCACACTATAGGCACCCATAGGATTTCTCTAGTGCTTCGTGCTTACTTTGCTATTTGATTTCTGGAACTTTAAAATATGTTATATATCTTCCACAATAAAACTTTAAGTATGAAATACATAGGATAAATGTATATACACTATGTGACTATCTCAAAATTTTAAGATTATCTTAAACATTATCCTAAAGTGAAGACACCAATTTATCACAAACTGCATAGAAGAACTCTTTCCTCCTGGGCCATTTCAGTCACTACTTTTATCCTCAAAGTAAGTATTAACCTGAATTCTAATATCATAGATTATGTTTATATAATTGAATTAAATAATACTTATTCATTTCTGTTTTTGTTTAGCAGTTGTTTAATTGCACTGGTGTAGAGTATTCAGTTGATTGACAAAGACCACAGATCTCTTCATTTATGATTAATGGATATTTGTGTTGTTAACATTTTTTGATCTTACTAATAATTATGTATTAAGATATTTATATATTTTATTAGATTTACATATTTATTCATTTTTGTTGGATGTATACTTGGAAGAATAGTTGATGAGAGAAAGGCATATTTATAATTAGAATTTTTTGACTGAATTTTTTTAAAAATATTTTTTATTTTAAAGAATCAGAGATTGTTTTTAGTTATCATTTTCTGGATGATTTATAATTTGATTCTAGTATGACTAGAACATACTATTTTTATGAATTTGAATCTTATACAATTTACTTAGCATTTTTTTATGGCCCAGCATATGGTCAATTCCAGTAACTATTTCATACATATAATCTTTTTTTTTTTTTTTTTTTGAGACAGAGTCTCTCTCTGTCACCCAGGCTTGAGTATGATGGAGCGATCTTGGCTGACTGCAACTTACGTCTCCTGGGTTCAAGTGATTCTCATGCCTCAACCTCCCAAGTGTCTGGGACTACAGGTGCTCGTCCCCCACATCTGGCTAAGTTTTGTATTACTAGTGGACACAGGATTTCACCGTGTTGGCCAGGCTGGTCTCGAACTCCTGACCAAATGTGATCCTCCCACCTTGGCCTCCCAAAGTGTTGGAATTACAGGTGTGAGCCACCACACCCAGTCTCCATAAACTCTTTTAAAAATGTTTATTTTCTGTCTACACACACACAACCAGAGATATATGTATGGATAGATATATACAGATATATGTGCAATATATATATACACACACATATATAACACATAGGTTACAGTTAATTGTGTACTTCAAATGTTTTATCTCCTTAAATAAAAGTTTTCAAAGATCATTATTTTGTCTACTTTGGTCTGTTTAAATTTAATGCGAGTACTGGTAGGTTCACTTTTTTGTTGTGATCTTTGAGATGGAGTCTCGCTCTGTCACCAGGCTGGAGTGCAGTGGCACTATCTCAGCTCACTGCAACCTCCGTCTCCCAGGTTCAAGTGATTCTCCTGCCTCAAACTCCTGAGGAGCTAGGACTACAGGTGCCCACCACCATGCCCAGCTAATTTTTGTATTTTTAGTAGAGACAGGGTTTCACTATGTTGGCCAGGAGTATGGTCTCGATCTCTTCACCTCGTGATCTGCCCTCCTCAGCCACCCAAAGTGCTGGGATTACAGGCTTGAGCCACCACATCTGGTCGGTTCACATTTTTTTAAAACAGTTTTATTTTAAGTTCCAGGATACATACGCAGAATGTGTGGGTTTGTTACATAGGAATATGTGTGCCATGGTGGTTTGCAACACCTATCAATCTGTCATCTAGATTTTAAGTCCCTCATGTATTAGCTATTTGTCCTGATACTCTCATTCCCATTCCATGCCCCGAATGGCCCCGGTGTGTTTTGCTCCCCTCCCTGAGTCCATGTATTCTCATTTTTCAACTCCCTCGTATGAGTGAGAACATGTGGTGTTTGGTTTTCTGTTCCTGTGTTAGTTTGCTGAGGATAATGGCTTTGAGTTTCATCCATGTCCCTGCAACAGACATAATCTCATTCCTTTTTATGGCACATAGTATGCCATACTGTACATGCATCGTATTTTCTTTATCCAGTCTATCATTGATGAGTATTTGGGTTGGTTCCATATCTTTGACATTGTAGATAGTGCTGCAATAGACATACATGTGCATGTGTCTTTACAGTAGAATGATTTATACGCCTTTGGGTATATATCAAGTAATGAGATTGCTAGGTCAAATGGTGTTTCTGGTTCTAGATCTTTGAGGAATCACCACACTGTTTTCCATGATGGTTGAACTAACTTACATTCCCACTAAAAATGTAAAAGTTTTCCTATTTCTCCCCAGCTTCACCAGCATCTGTTGTTTTTTGACTTTTCAATCATCGCCATTCTGACTGGCATGAGATTGTATCTCATTGTGGTTTTGATTTGCATTTCTCTAATGATCAGTGATATTGAGCTTTTTTCATAAGTGTGTTGGCTACATAAATGTATTTTTTTGAGAAGTGTCTGTTTATATCCTTTGCCCACTTTTTGGTGGTGGTGTTTTTTTTCTTGTAAATTTGTTTAAGTTACTTGTAGATTCTGGATATTGGACCTTTGTCAGAGGGATAGATTGCAAAAATGTTCCCTCATTCTGTAGGTTGCCTGTTCCCTCTGATGATGGTTTATTTTGCTGTGCAGAAGCTCTTTAGTTTAATTTGATCCCATTTGTCAACTTTGGCTTTTATTGTAATTGCTTTTGGTGTTTGTGTCATGAAATTTTTGCCCACGCCTATGTCCTGAATGATGTTGCTTAGGTTTTCTTCCAGGGTTTTTATGGTTTTGGGTTTTACATTTAAGTCTTTAATCCATCTTGAGTTAATTTTTGTATAAGGTGTAAGGCAGGGGTCTAGTTTCTGTTTTTTGCATATGGCCAGCCAGTTTCCCCAGCACCATTTATTAAATAGGGAATCCTTTCTCATTGCTTGTTTTTGTCAGTTTTGTCGAAGATCAGATGGCTGTAGATGTGTGGTGTTATTTCTGAGGCCTCTGTTCTGTCCCATTGGTCAATATGTCTGCTTTTGTTCCAGTACTATGCTGGTTTGGTTACTGTAAGGTGTAAGGAAGGGATCCAGTTGCAGTTTTCTCCATATGGCTAGCCAGTTTTTCCAAAACACCATTTATTAAATAGGGAATCCTTCCCCTAATTGCTTGTTTTTGTCAGGTTTGTCAAAGATCAGATGGTTGTAGATGTGTAGTGTTATTTCTGAGGCGTATGTTCTGTTCCATTGGTCAATACATCTGTTTGGTACCAGTACCATTCTGTTTTGGTTATGTAGCCTAATAGTATATTTTGACATCAGGTAGCGTGATGCCTCCAGCTTTGTTCTTTTTGCTTAGGGTTGTCTTGGCTATATGGGCTCTTTTTTGGTTCCATATTAAATTTAAAGTAGTTTTTTTCTAGTTCTGTGAGGAAAGTCAATGGTAGTTTGATGGGAATAGCTTTGAATATATAAATTACTGTGGGAAGGAGCCAAGATGGCTGAATAAGAACAGCTCCAGTCTACAGCTCCCAGTGTGAATGACACAGAAGAGGAATGATTTCTGCATTTCCAACTGAGGTACCGGGTTCATCTCCCAGGGGACTGTCAGACAGTGGGTGCAGGACAGTGGGTGCAGCACACCACGTGTGAGCCAAAGCAGGGCGAGGCATTGCCTCATCGGGGAAGCACAAGGGGTCTGTGAATTCCCTTCCCTAGCCAAGGATAGGGGTAACAGATGGCACCTGGAAAATTGGGTTACTCCCACCCTAATACTGCGCTTTTCCAAAAGGTTTTAGCAAACGGCATACCAGGAGATTATATCCCGCACCTGGCTCGGAGGGTCCTATGCCCACAGAGCCTCGCTCATTGCTAGCACAGCAGTCTGAGATCGAACTGCAAGGCAGCAGTGAGGCTGGGGGAGGGGCGCCTGCCATTGCCATGGATTGAATAGGTAAACAAAACAGCCCAGAAGCTTGAACTGGGTGGAGCCCACTGCAGCTCAAGGACGCCTGCCTGCCTCTGTAGATCCACCTCTGGGGGCAGGGCATAACCAAACAAAAGGCAGCAGAAACCTCTGCAGTCTTAAATGTCCCTGTCTGACAGCTTTGAAAAGAGTAGTGGTTCTCCCAGCACGCAGCTTGAGATCTGAGAATGGACAGACTGCCTACTCAAGTGGGTCCTGATCCCCGAGTAGCCTGACTGGGAGGCACCCCCCAGTAGGGGCAGACTGACACCTCACACAGCCGGATACTCCTCTGAGAAAACTTCCAGAGGAACAATCAGACAGCAACATTTGCTGTTCACCAATATCCACTGTTCTGCAGTGTCCGCTGCTGATACCCAGGCAAACAGGATCTGCAGTGGACCTCCAGCAAACTCGAACAGACCTGCAGCTGAGGGTCCTGACTGTTAGAAGGAAAACTAACAAACGGAAAGGACATCCACACCAAAACCCCATTTCTACATCACCATCATCAAAAACCAAAGGTAGATAAAACCACAAAGATGGGGAAAAAAAGAGCAGAAAAACTGGAAATTCTAAAAATCAGAATGCCTCTCCTCCTCCAAAGAAATGCAGCTCCTCACCAGCAATGGAACAAAGCTGGATGGAGAACGACTTTGATGAGTTCAGAGAAGAAGGCTTCAGACGATCAAACTACTCCAGACTAAAGGAGGAAGTTCGAACTGAAGGCAAAGAAGGTAAAAACCTTGAACAAAGATTAGATGAATGGCTAACTAGATAACCAATGCAGAGAAGTCCTTAAAGGACCTGATGGAGCTGAAAACCATGGCACGAGAACTATGTGATGAATGCACAAGCCTCAGTAGCTGATTTGATCAACTGGAAGAAACGGTATCAGTGATGGAAGGTGAAATGAATGAAATGAAGCAAGAAGAGAAGTTCAGAGAAAAAAGAATAAAAAGAAATGAACAAAGCCTCCAAGAAATATGGGACTATGTGAAAAGACCAAATCTACGTCTGATTGGTGTACCTGAAAGTGACGGGGAGAATGGAAACAAGTTGGAAAACACTCTGCAGGTTATCATCCAGGAGAGCTTCCCCAATCTAGCAAGGCAGGCCGACATTCAAATTCAAGACATACAGAGAATGCCATAAAGATACTCCTCAAGAAGAGCAACTCCAAGACACATAATTGTTAGATTCACCAAAGTTGAAATGAAGGAAAAAATGTTAAGTGCAGCAAGAGAGAAAGGTCAGGTTACCCACAAAGGGAAGCCCATCAGACTAACAGCTGATCTCTTGGCAGAAACTCTACAAGCCAGAAGAGAGTGGGGGCCAATATTCAACATTCTTAAAGAAAAGAATCTTCAACCCAGAATTTCATATCCAGCCAAACTAAGCTTCATAAGTGACGGAGAAATAAAATAAAATCTCTAAGCATTTACAGACAAGCAAATGCTGAGAGATTTTGTCGCCACCAGGCCTGCCCTAAAAGAGCTCCTGAAGGAAGCACTAAACATGGAAAGGAACAACTGGTACCAGCCACTGCAAAAACATGCCAAATGGTAAAGACCACTGAGGCTAGGAAAAAATGGCATCAACTATCGAGCAAAACAATCAGCTAACATCATAATGACAAGATCAAATATACACATAACAATATTAACCTTAAATGTAAATGGGTTAAATGCTAGAATTAAAAGACACAGACTGGCAAACTGGATCAAGAGTCAAGACCCATCACTGTGCTGTATTCAGGAAACCCATCTCATGTGCAGAGACACACATAAGCTCAAAAGAAAGGGATGGAGGAAGATCTACCAAGCAAATGGAAAACAAAAAAAGGCAGGGGTTGCAATCCTAGTGTCTGATAAAACAGACTTTAAACCAGCAAAGATCAAAAAAGACAAGGCCATTACATAATGGTAAAGGGATCAATTCAACAAGAAGAGCTAACTATCCAAAATATATATGCACCCAGATTCATAAAGCAAGTCCTTAGATACCTACAAAGAGACTTAGACTCCCACACAATAATAATGGGACACTTTAACAAACCACCATCAACATTAGACAGATCAACGAGACAGAAAGTTAACAAGGATATCCAAGAATTGAACTCAGCTCTGCACGAAGCGGACCTAATAGACATCTACAGAACTCTGCACCCCAAATCAACAGAATGTACATTCTTTTCAGCACCACACCACACCAACTCCAAAACTGACCACATAGTTGGAAGTAAAGCACTCCTCAGCAAATGTAAAAGAACAGAAATTATAACAAACTATCTCTCAGACCACAGTGCAATCAAACTAGAACTCAGGATTAAGAAACTCACTCAAAACTGTTCAACTACATGGAAACTGAACAACCTGCTTCTGAATGACTACTGGGTACATAATGAAATGAAGGCAGAATTAAAGATGTTCTTTGAAACCAACGAGAACAAAGACACAACATACCAGAATCTCTGGGACACATTCAAAGCAGTGTGTAGATGGAAATTTATAGCACTAAATGCCCACAAGAGAAAGCAGGAAACATCTAAAATTGACACCCTAACGTCACAATTAAAAGAACTAGAGAAGCAAGAGCAAACACATTCAAAAGCTAGCAGAAGGCAAGAAATAACTAAAATCCGAGCAGAACTGAAGGAAATAGAGACACAAAAAACTCTTCAAAAAATCAATGAATCCAAGAGCTGGTTTTTTGAAAGGCCAACAAAATTGATAGACTGCTAGCAAGACTAATAAAGAAGAAAAGAGAGACGAATCAAATAGATGGAATAAAAAATTATTAAGGGGATATCACCACCGATTCCAGAGAAATACAAACTACCATCAGAGAATACTATAAACACCTCTACGCAAATAAACTAGAAAATCAAGAAGAAATGGATAAATTCCTCGACACACACACCCTCCCAAGACTAAACCAGGAAGAAGTTGAATCTCTGAATAGACCAATAACAGGCTCTGAAATTGAAGCAATAATTAATAGCTTACCAACCAAAAAAAGTCCAGGACCAGATGGATTCACAGCTGAATTCTACCAGAGGGATAAGGAGGAGCTGGTACCCTTCCTTCTGAAACTATTCCAATCAATAGAAAAAGAGGGAATCCTCCCTAACTCATTTTACGAGGCCAACATCATCCTGATACCAAAGCCTGGCAGGGACACAAGAAAAAAAAGAGAATTGTAGACCAATATCCCTGATGAACATCGATGCAAAAATCCTCAATAAAATACTGGCAAACTGAATCCAGCAGCACATCAAAAAGCTTATCCACCATGACCAAGTGGGCTTCATCCCTGGGATGCAAGGCTGGTTCAACGGACACAAATCAATGAACGTAATCCAGCACATAAACAGAACCAATGACAAAAACCACATGATTATCTCAATAGATGCAGAAAAGACCTTTGACAAAATTCAACAACACTTCATGCTAAAAACTCTCAATAAATTAGGTATTGATGGAGAGTATCTCCAAATAATAAGAGTTATCTATGACAAACCCACAGCAAATATCATGTTGAATGGGCAAAAGGTGGAAGCATTCCCTTTGAAGACTGGCACAAGACAGGGATGCCCTCTCTCACCACTCCTATTCAACACAGTGTTGGATGTTCTGGCCAGGAGAATAAGGCAGGAGAAGGAAATACAGAGTATTCAATTAGGAAAAGGGGAAGTCAAATTGTCCCTGTTTGCAGAAGACATGATTGTATATCTAGAAAACCCCATCGTCTGAGCCCCAAATCTCCTTAAGCTGATAAGCAACTTCAGCAAAGTCTCAAGATACAAAATCAATGTGCAAAAATCACAAGCATTCTTATACACCGATAACAGACAAACAGAGAGCCAAATCATGAATGAACTCCCATTCACAATTGCTTCAAAGAGAATTAAATACCTAGGAATCCAACTTACAAGGGATATGAAGGACCTCTTCAAGGAGAACTACAAACCACTGCTCAAGGAAATAAAAGAGGATACAAACAAATGGAAGAATATTCCCTGCTCATGGGTAGGAAGAATCGATATCGTGAAAATGGCCATACTGCCCAACGTAATTTACAGATGCGATGCCATCCCCATCAAGCTACCAATGACTTTCTTCACAGAATTGGAAAAAACTACTTTAAAGTTCATATGGAACCAAAAAAGAGCCCGCATCACCAAGTCAATCCTAAGCCAAAAGAACAAAGCTGGAGGCATCACGCTACCTGACTTCAAACTATACTACAAGGCTACAGTAACCAAAACAGCATGGTACTGGTACCAAAACAGAGATATAGACCAATGGAACAGAACAGAGCCCTCAGAAATAATGCCACACATCTACAACTATCTGATCTTTGACAAACCTGACAAAAACAAGAAATGGGGAAAGGATTCCCTATTTAATAAATGGTGCTGGGAAAACTGGCTAGCCATATGTAGAAAGCTGAAACTGGATCCCTTCCTTACACCTTATACCAAAATTAATTCAAGATGGATTAAAGACTTACATGTTAGACCTAAAACCATAAAAGCTCTAGAAGAAAACCTAGGCAATACCATTCAGGACATAGGCATGGGCAAGGACTTCATGTCTAAAACACCAAAAGCAATGGCAACAAAAGCCAAAATTGACAAATGGGATCTCATTAAACTAAAGAGCTTCTGCACAGCAAAGAAAACTACCATCAGATTGAACAGGCAACCTACAGAATGGGAGAACATTTTTGCAATCTACTCATCTGACAAAGGGCTAATATCCAGAATCTACAATGAACTCAAACAAATTTACAAGAAAAAAACAAACAACCTCATCAACCTGTGGGTGAAGGAAATGAACAGACACTTCTCAAAAGAAGACATTTATGCAGCCAAAAGACATATGAAAAAATGCTCATCATCACTGGCCATCAGAGAAATGCAAATCAAAACCACAATGAGATACCATCTCACACCAGTTAGAATGGCAATCATTAAAAAGTCAGGAAACCACAGGTGCTGGAGAGGATGTGGAGAAATAGGAACACTTTTACACTGTTGGTGGGATTGTAAACTAGTTAAACCATTGTGGAAGTCAGTGTGGCGATTCCTCAGGGATCTAGAACTAGAAATATCATTTACCTAGCATTCCCATTACTGGGTATATACCCAAAGGATTATAAATCATGCTGCTATAAAGACATGTGCACACGTATGTTTATGGAGGCACTATTCACAATAGCAAAGACTTGGAACCAACCCAAATGTCCAACAATGATAGACTGGATTAAGAAAATGTGGCACACATACACTATAGAATACTATGCAGCCATAAAAAATGATGAGTTCATGTCCTTTGCAGGGACATGGATGAAGCTGGAAACCATCATTCTCAGCAAACTATTGCAAGGACAAAAAACCAAACACCACATGTTCTCACTCATAGGTGGGAATTGAACAATGAGAACACAAGGACACAGGAAGGGGAATATCACACACTGGGGCCTGCTGGGCAGTAGGGGGAGCGGGGAGGGATAGCATTAGGAGATACACTTAATGTTAAATGACGAGTTAATGGGTGCAGCACACCAACATGGCACATGTATACATATGTAGCAAAGCTGCACCTTGTGCACAGATACCCTAAAACTTAAAGTATAATAAAAAAAATTACTTTGGGCAGCATGGCCATTTTTACAATTCTGATTTTTTTATCCATGAGGATGGATTTGTTTGTGTCCTCTCTTAATTCCTTCAGCAGGGTTTTCTATTTCTCCTTGAAGAGGTCCTTCAGGTACCTTGTTAGGCATATTCCTAGGTATTTTATTCTCTTTGTTGCAATTGCAAATGGGAATTTATTCATGATTTGGCTCTCTGCTTGTGTATTGTTGGTGTATAGGAATACTTGTAATTTTTGCATATTGATTTTTCTATCCGGAGGCTTTGCTGAAGTTGCTTATCAGCTTAAGGAATTTTAGAACTGAGATGAAGGGGTTTTCTAAATATAGAATTATGTCATCTGCAAATAGAGACAATTTAACTTCTTCTCTTCCTATTTATAGAATACCCTTTATTTCTTTGTCTTGCCTGATTGCCCTAGTTCAATTTAAATCCACCATTTTATTCTATATATTTTTGTTTTCTAACCTGTTTTATGTTTCTTTGCTTTTTTACTTTATTTGAAGTATTTTAAATCATTTCTTGTCTTACTAATTTTTTGGTAAAGTGTTTTTAATGTATTCTCTTAGCTGGTACCACCTTACATCATAATAATATTGGTAGGATTAATAGACTCTGAATTGATGGTAGCTGGTGTAGTCACAGCATTTTCCATATTATTTCCTTTGGATTATGGAAAACTATTACATATTTATTTTATCAATATTAAAACCTTCGTGTTTCAAAAGGCATCCTCCAAAAAGTAAAAAAAAAAAAAAATCTATCTGCCCATAGTGGAAGAAAATATTTGAAAATCATATATTTGATAAGGGATTGTATCTATAACATATTAATAATTCTTATGAATCCATAATAAGGTAAATAGAAAAATGACAAAATGTTCACAAGATTAAAATAGAAATTTTATCTAAGGAAGATGCATGAATGACCAGTAAGCACATGAAAAGAGGGTTAACATCTTCAGCCATAAGGAAATGCAAATGAAAACCATAATGAGAGACCACTTTACACACACTAGAAAGGCTGTAATAGAAAGACAGGTGATAACAAGTGTTGGGAAGAGTGTGAAGAAATTAGAGCCCTCCTATCCAGCTGGTGGTAATGAAAAATGATGCAAATACTTTGAAAAACAGTTTAGCCATTCTTCATAAACAACAATTTCCCATATGCCTCAGCAAGTCCACTCCTAGCATCTCCTCAAAAGAAGTAAAAACATATTTTTACACAGAAAATATGTATAACAATATTCATAAGCGCCCAAATTGGAAAGACCTAAAATGTCCATGCCCTGATAAATGGGTAATTTTGGTATAAACATATCAAAGAATATTATATAGAAATAAAAATGAATGAGTTCTGATACATCCAACAACATAAATAAAACTAAAAATAATTATGCTAAGTGAAAGAAGTCATTTACAAAACACTATAAATTGTATGATTTCATTTATATAAAATATGTGAAGAGAATAATCTATTGAGAAACAAAGTAAGTCGGTATTTTTCTAGGACTGGAGGTGTATTGGGAGTGACTTCATGCATTTTGAGTTTAATTTGAGCTCACAAAAATGTTATTTAGGGTTGTGGCTTCGTAACTATGTAAACATACTAAATATATTTAGATTTTAAATTTTAGTGAATGTTATGCTATGCAAATTGTAACTCATTTTCAAATTGATTAAAATAATGATAATAATAAAAATAAATTTTTGAGAAAGAATAGATTCATACTTTCAGAAATTTTAGGTATTGAATTGAAATATTTTATCATATTTCTCTAGTTACATAATTTCTATTGTGTATTCTATCATTAAAAATATTTAAAATAATTATGTACATATCTTTCATTTTTTTGATTTTATAATTCATTGCAGTCATTGGTGACCCATTAAATCCGTGGGGTTGAAATGTAACTTTGAAATAATTGTCTGGTGGAAAATAAGAGCAGATTTTACATTGGTTAAATCACTTCAATCCCTTCAAAATTAGTCTCTTAACAAAGGGTTCAAACTCATATTCACTGTTGACAAAATAATTTGTAAGTACCACCTGGTCACAAAATTGTAATACTCACATAGGGTCATTGATGACTGACTTCAATGCATTGAGCAAATCTCTACTTGACATGGTCCTGATGTCCACACTGAGGGCTGCTCCCTTGGCTTTCATGTGAGCAATGTTATCATGTTGATCTGCAAACAAGGGAATGCCCACCACAGGGATCCCATGGTAGATTGCCTCATAGATGCCATTGGTTCCACCATGAGTTATAAAAGCTTTGGTTTTGGGATGACCTAAAAGTGGATGAATTTTAACAAAGTTATTAATTATAAGGCACAGGAATTGAATAAGAAATGCACAATATAAGGAACTTAAAGCAAAACTGTTCCCTAGGTAACATTATACCCACAAAACTGCATTGAAGTTGTTTTCAAATTTCAGAGGAAGAAGCACCTACTTCTGCTGGAAAGGTAAGTGAAGGCTACATGAAAAGGTGGTGGTCTGTGTGTCTTCACAGTGGAAACATAAATTTAAAAGATTGCCAGGTGAACAAAATGAAAAAACATATTCTTAATTAAAAAATTAAAATGTGCAAAAAAGAAAAGAATAAGATTTGGTATACAAGAACATAGTCTCTTAAGTAGTATAAATTATGCGGTCACATTTATATATTTAAAAAATATTTAAATACTTAAAATATTTAAAATACTTAAATTTTTTTTTAAAGGCAGCAGGGAGTAGGGTGGAGGTGGTGCTGAGGAAGGACAGGTTACACATCATCATGAAATGTGTTATCACTTTATGATAAAGATTGGTGATTTATTCCCACAGAAAATAGAGTCACTGGTAATAGAAGAATGTCTGTTATTTTTCAGTACCTGTTGAAATAACCCTGCAGTAGGGGAAGGAACAGATGTAAAGTTGCAGAAATAAGAGACAGAAAACCCAGGATGTTATTTAAAACCTGTGAGAGGTAATTACACCTGAATAAAGAGATTTTTATTCTGACCATAAAGAATGTGACTGTATGTAACAAAATGCCAACTACCATAGTGTATTCTTCTTATACCAAGACTAGAAAATAAATATAAAGTAGTTAAATTTGATTTTTTTTTTAGTTTTCCAATAATAAATGTTAAATATGTTTGTTTTATGTTGAAATATTATCACTTCTAATTGGCTGTTACTAATATATTCAGTATTTGTTCTCCAGAGTCTTACCAAGAAGGTCATTCTGGGGTAACCACTTGTACAGTCGAGTATTGGAACCTAAAGTATTTGGCTTCTTGCCGTCAAATCTCCATAGAACCTGTTAGGGCAAGGAAAATATCTTGTTCAATGAATAGAACTCTAAAAATATAACTTGTTAGAATTCTGAAGAGATTAATAATCAGTTAATCCATATAAAAGATGAAGAAATAAGAAGAAGTGATGTCAAGTAATGAGAACTACTAAAAGTCTGAGGTAAGCTGAATACCCACATTGAATATCTTTACTTTTATAATCAATTTGGTATATAAAAAAATGACATTTCTAACATAATAGCTAGACACATGAGACTGTGAAAGGAAAATAAATCTTGGTGCCCAAAATCTATGCTAAAGGGAAAAGTTAAGCTGCTCAGGGCAAACCTACTTCCCATTCTATTCAAAGTCAGCCCTCGGCTCACTGAGATAAATGCATATCTAATTGCCTCATTTGGAGAGGCTAATCAGAAACTCAAAGGAATTCAGCCATTTGTCTCCTATCTACCTATGACCTGGAAGCCCCTTCCATGCTTCAAGTTGCTCTGCCTTTGTTTCTAGTTGTCCCCCATTTCTGGACCGAACAAATGTCCATCTTATATAAGTTGATTGATGTCTCATGTATCCCTAAAATGTATAAAACCAAACTGTCCCCCCACCACCTTGGACACATGTCACCAGGACCCCCTGAGGCTGTGTCATGGGTGCACATTTTCAACCTTGGCAAAATAAACTTTCTAAATTAACTGAGACCTGCCTCAGATATTCAGGGTTCACATTTTGGTAACCATGAAGAGATTCTGAGTGGAGGTTCCCTGACCTTTGATAAATGTCCTGTCAGTGCTTTTTACCAGCATGAGCTAACTTTATGGCTCAAACAAATAAGACAATTGGCTGAGGTCTGGGAGCAACCCCTCCAGAGAATCCCTGATACCCCAAAATTCAGTCAAGACCAAAAGTTTATTTTGCTGTACAACTCCTTTTTTTTTTGTTTTTATTTTTTTTTGGAGTTTTACTTGCTTCCTACAAGAAAGGCAATATTTCCTGTTTCCATGACAATGGAAGTCAGGTAACTCTGTGGAGTTTGAGCTCACTCCCAGGAGGGAGGATGAATTTGAGGTTTCTTTCCTACTTCTAGGACGACAGAGGGCAGTTTTAGCCTGAAACCCATCCGTAGGTAAATAGCTGAATTGGGGTTTTGTCTTGGTTGATGTTTAACAACTAGCTGGACTTAATTTCTCCTTACCATCACAGTGCTTAATGATCACATTTTTGGGAGTATTTTTTTTGTACATTCCAGTATTTCTCCCATCAGATTTGACAAACTTTACCTGACTTGATCATATCTGAGTGAGAATTCCAAATTGTGGGTAACAAAGCCTGTCTAATTTGGTGAAAATTCTTTACAGATGCAAAAGAGAAAACAAAACAAAACCTAAAAACCATGCTCTTGGTTTCTGTGTTTGCTTCCTGTCTTTAAAAAAACAAATGTTCTTTTGTTTACTTTTCCTCCACCCTATACCTCCTTTTGTCTTTTGCCATTTGTAGTATCAAAAATCTAGAGAAGGCTTCTAATGATTTGAACTCTTTTAAAGAATTCAGAACAAAGGCACTACTCACTGCTTTGGGGGTGCTCTGTTTTCTTTGTGGAGTTTCAAGAGTTGTGGGCAGATTTTTTCTTAGGTCCAAAGCTCTGTTTTCCTATGTTGAATGACCTGATCTCTTTGGCTTTGAGATTACCACAGATTACCTTGTACTGTGAGAGGATTTTACCTTGGTGTGTGTAATGGCAGACGAGTTACAAAGTAGAGGGTGGCTGAGTACAGTTTACTGGAAGTAGTATTGACTGTTGTTATTTTTTTCCTCCTAGGAAGTTGTTGTTTAAGAATCCTAATTCTAGTTTGGAGATGTGTTGTAAAGGGTCTCCTCTATTGTTTTTATTCCCCAAATTAATCTCATTTGGCTTGTCTGTGTGGATTTGTGTGAGAAACTGAACTGTGGTTTACATAGGAAAATGAGAGACTGAGTTTTCTCAGCTCCAAAGTGAAAGGGCTCTGCTCCTCCCAGGCAAAAGGCACCCCTAAGCAACTGGGGGCCTTGTGGGAGTGTCTTGGGTTTGACCCCCTATGACATGGAGTGGTCCTGCAGGGAAATCCCCAAGAAAAATTAACTTTTAAAAAAAGGCTAGTCCAGGAAACACATATGAGGGCAGATCACCCAGCATTTTGAGCCCTCTCAGAGGTCATACACCTCTGGAGAGAGAAACTGAGACACGTAAGAGGGTGGAAACAACTCAGTGGTGACACACTGTGGAGACTGCCCACAAGCAGCACACATTGATTCACCACACATAAACCCTAGGCCACAGCTCAGTTCCTCCTTTTAGGAAAAAAAGTGGGAAACAAATAATCTAAGAATGATGAGAAAACAAGAAGAATGATCCCCTGATATCGCCTGTTTGGATTTATGACACCTCTACTTGGCAGAGTTTATGTAAAATGAAGGTAAATACGGTCTTTGTGCACATACACATTAAGAGCCCTAATGTCCTGCAAACTGTAGAGTTCCTAAGTTCTCTCTTTCTTAAAAAGTTTCTTTTATACTTGCTTTAAATTTGCTTTTATTTTTCTATTAAGTTAAAAACCACTGTTTTGATTCAACAGGTTTTTGTCTGCAAGCTGGTGATTTTTTTTTTATCTCATAGCTAAAGTTCTGAAGTAAAAAACACATAATCTTTTGTGTGTGTGTAAGTGCTTGCATATATTTAGAAGGCCATTATAATTTCTATAATTTTATGTTTAATCGGCAATTAAATCCATTTTATTTTCCTTCTAGCACACCAAATTTTTTCTCTGTGTACATTATGATGTAAATTTTGCTATTTGATTTTCACCTGAATGGTTTCTTTTAATATGCAAATGTAAGATTATTTAGCTTACAACTGCCTATGGTGATCAAGTATTCATACAGATTACCTATTGAAACAGGTTATCAAGAATTTGAAAGTCTAATATGGCAAAGAGGAGTTTTTATAAACCTGTAAGATGTACTTCTGTTGGCATGCTTACTACATCTATGTATTTATGTGTTTTGTACACAATGTTTTACTACTGAAAATATATAAAAGAGCTCTAATTAATTGGCTTAAGAAAATAAAAGTGCTTGAATTAAATACTTTGCCAGAAAAAAAGACTAGTCAAATGCTTTTTCAAGTTTATGTAACTTCAATAAAATCTTTTATAAATAAGATAACAACAATTATTGATAACGTATGATAATATTAGAAATGCATTAAGACTTGCCAGCATACATTTTTGTTTGCATTTATTAATCAAGCAATTTCATACTTATTCTTGCCAAATACTTTAAGGTGTCAAAATTTGACATAGGGGTTACAAAACTGTAAACCAAGCCCAAAACAGAATGATCTTCACTTGTGTAATTTTTAATAAATAAGACATTAATATTGGTTTAACGCAAATAGCTACACCTTGAATTAAGTAAGATTATCATAACTTCTCATCTTGTGGCCTTAAGCAATCTAGTCCACAGGCATTAAGCTTTGTTTTGGGAAAAGACTGTTATCATTTTTATTTCAAAGCTAAACTATAAACTAAGTTCCTCCCTAAGTTAGTTTGGCCTACACCCAGAAACAAACACGGAGAGCTTGGAGGTTAAAAGCAAGATGGAGTTAGGTCAGATCTTTTTCACTGTCTCAGTTATAATTTTGCAATGGCAATTCCATAACTTTAAATGATGACTATCACACTTTTCATAAATATTCTACGTAAATGACTAAATAATTAGGTAAATGTAATGGGATAAATACTTATAGACAAACTCATAATTTAGAATCTAAGGTTATATTAAATTAAATAATAGATATTTCATTGTTTGGGTATTTTTCAAAAAAAATTTGTAGGAAAACATTCTTTCCAAAAAAAGGTGCATCTTTTTTAAAAAGGTGAAGAAGTGTTGTCTAATTCAAAGCTTATTTAAAGGTTATGTATAAAACAACGTAAAAGCAACCAGGAAGTAAGGGAGATGTAAAGAAAGTTATAAAAATAAAAAGTTTTTTTTTTTTTGGTAAAAAGCTTGAAGAGAAATAATTTTATATGAGAAAGAATCTTGTGTGGTAAATTTAGTCCTAGAATAAAATGATCAGTTGTGTAAGAAAGAAGGATGTTCAGGACAAACCAGAAAATCCAAACATATCATGAATGATCTGTGTAAGTCACAATAAGAAGATTAAAAAAACTTTTATATGATCAAGTTGTCTATAATTAAAGGGAAATTATAATGGTGTTTCTACAGATTGGGCTTGATGTAAAAAAAGCACTTATGCACTAAATGATTGGTTAGAACAATAACATTTTCTTAAGGGATTGATTTACTCTTAAAATATTATTTGTTTTTTTTTTTTTAACCCAAAGTTTAACTTTTCTTGCATCTCACTGTTTTTGGTTTTCTCTCCCCTTTTAAAGGGTGTGAAATAGTAACACTCTCCTTCAACTCATTTTCAACTCATGTAAGTTTTTTCCTCAAGTTCTGTTTGTTGTGGCATAATGCGAACAGTGTTTTCTAAAAGCTATTCTACTCCTCAAGGTCCAGGGACTATCACAGAAGAGGTGGGTGTGTGAGATTGAAAGAACTGATACTAAGAGATAAAATAAGTTCCGTTTATGCATAAATTAATCATTAATGTCAAAGACACACTAATGCAAGAACAACATATGGGCCCCTGTGTCAGATTAACAAGGTTTTCTTGAAGCATAAACTGACTTCTTAATAAAGATTATAAACGTTATGAAAGGCTGAGGAAAGTTATATCTTATGGTCAAGATTAGAATTTTATAGATTGTTCATACAATTTTGAAAAACAAACTTATTTGGCTTCATGCAGTTTTATTAGGGCTTTTTGTTTGGCAGATTGAGTCTCCTCTCTCAAAGAATGAAGATTTTTGCCTTTTTTTGAAATCCTTGAGTTACTACTTTAGTCAAATGAATGATTTATTTTACCTGTGATATCAAGCGTTTTAATCCTTTGATATTTGACAAGTTTTCCAAAATTATGTTTTTTTCTGACCTAAGTAATCCTTTAATTTATTAGTTTCCCTAAAGTCCAAAAATGACATAATTTGGCTTATTTGGTATAAAAATTATACAGGGAACATTGTCAAATATGAAATGGTGTTTGGTCTTTTTGAGCTGTATTTATATAAATATGTTATTGGCATGTGTTCCAAAATTATGGGAAACTCCTATAATTCTGATATGACTTAGTGTGTACATTATCAGTAATAATTATATTTGTTATGTTAGGTTATTGTGTGCCACAGAGGTAACAAATTTCCTTGTCCATTGTGTCTTTGACTGAGGCTGCCCTAAAACTTTTTGTCATCCACAGACAATTGTTGTCTGACTTTGGTCCTCTTTAGAAGGCGATTTTATACTCAGCCATAAAATTCTAACAGGTGCTCTTGAAAAAAAGTTTTTGATAATTTTGGAGATTGTGACATTAGAATGGAAGAAAAACTTTCAGGACTCATGGAGAACTAAAATGTTCATGAATATCAAGCAGAACAGGAATTAACTACATGGACTGAAATAACAGAAAACTAAAATAATCATTTTGACTTTGCTTAAAACATTGCTGATCCTTTGTTTTGTTTTGTTTTGTTTTTAGAGTGAAGGAATCTTTCTTTTTTTGAGCTATTAACAGCTTTTCACAATTTAGTATACTCCTGTGAAAAAAATTTAGAACATATTTGTTTCCCTCTACCTGATTTTTTAGAATTTGGAAACTATTTGTGAGTATTTTTTACTTTTGTCAATACAGTTATTTGCATAAGTGCAATAAGAATCTATTTTCATTTTTAACAAAACACAATTGGAGAAACTGGTTATTTTATCAAGGCTTCCACTGGAATGGTGGGCTTTCCTTTAGGGTATCAAACTTAACTTATGGAGCCAATAAAACCCCTTGGGAAAACTGGCCTCATACCTTCATCTATAAGGTCCCTGTACAGGGTTCCTGAACTGTGTTAAGCAAAGAATGTAACTTTCTGACAGGCCCAGGAGCCCCAAGTTTATTTTGGAACCCCAAGAGGAGAGGAATTCACCCAACTCATAGGTATTTGATGGTACAAATCTATGGCTTGCCTCAGCTTTAAAAAAGTCCTATCTGAGATTCTTTCTATAAGACAAAGTTCCATTAAAGCCACTTTAAACGCCTATGTAAATAAAAAATTATTCTTCCTCCTCTGTATACAAATAATCAGGCCAAGTATAATAAAGCAAATCAGTTGTACCATGGTTTGTCTTTAGTAAAATTGGGAAACTGAAGACAGAAAAATTATGTTTCAAAAATAACAGTAGACCTGTTGTTAGATTCTAGTCTTGCCTAATGTTTTTCAATTTTTATTACTGTCTACAATTTGGACTGAATTCTAATTTTTCATGGCTACATGTCTTCAAAATAGTGTCTTCAGGTTTTTTTTCCTCCCCTTCCACAATTTTTCCTAATTTGGAGTCACTGTAAACTAAGCTATGCTTTCATAAAGCCCTACAAATTAAGCTAGACAACTTAAACTCCAGAAGAAAATAACAGCAACCAATTTACATACATAATCCACTTTCATACCTGCCTACTGATTTATGGACTTCAGAGTAATGTGGCCTATATTAATTTTAAAGGATTGTTCTTTTGTTTTTGTTTTTGTCCCTTCCTCCCTTTATTTTGTCTTCACAGTACATGAGACTTCAGAACCTGCTAAAAATGAACTTTCCTAATAACTCAGGACCTGCTTAGGAATAAACCATCCTTGCCATTCGAGATCAGATGAAAACCTGAGACCAGAGACTCATTTTCTTCTAAAATGCTTTCTCCAAAAGACTTTTTTAAAATGTAAAATGAAAATAAACCTGGGGTCCCCAAAGTCACTAAGCAAATCACTGCCTCCCATTCTATTCAAAGACACCCCTCTGCTCACTGAGATAAATGCATATCTGATTGCCTCCTTGGAGAGCCTAATCAGAAACTCAAAGGAATGCCTCTTCCCTGCTTCAAGTTGGCAAAATAAACTTTCTAAATGTACTGAGACCTGTATCAGATATTTGGGGTTCACAAGATTATCAATGAAATATTCAAATATTTAAGAATTGTTAGGCAGTCTTAATTCTAGTAATAAAAAAGTAGCAAATTAGTAATAACCTATATATTTATTTTATATACTTTATACTAGCTGTAACCTTCCAAATTTAATATAAATTTATTAATTTTTGAGTGATATGAGAAGAGTTTACTTATATCCACTTGTCTACTAGTCATAAGTTATTTTATGAATTTGACATCATTGATTACAAAAGACTAAATATTTAAACTGCACATATGGTGAGAAATAATGCTACATATGTAGTATGTGTAATTTCTTTTCATTTGCTAACTATCAAGTGCTACTTTCAGGAAAAATTTCAAGTGGCAGTGTTTGACACAAATTCAGACTATTATCAGTTATTGCTACTTTTGTAAATGCTAACAATGTAGGAAAAAGGAGCCCATTGACAACTCATGATTAACAATACAGATGCTGAGAATGTAGAAAATTGTATTTTGCTGCATTTTGCTTAACTGATCTTTCACACTTAGATGATGCACTACCTAGCATTGACAGCCTTGATATATGGTCAGCTATAGCCAGTCATTACCATGTCTAGTACCAAACTAAGGTACTGATTTTAGAATTCCCAAGCAATCTTTATAAACTGGAGTAGAATTTACAAGTGTTGACCTTGTATTTGATATGGGAGTGTTAAAGTAACTCTGTGTTTTCAGCAAAAACTTGCATCGATCATTCAGAGAGGGCTATGTCAGATAAGAAACTAAAACGTAAATTGAAAATACACAAAGATTGTAGGTATATTCTATAGATTAGAAAATAAGTTCCTACCATGTTTATTTATAGTTCCTGCTCCTTCCTCAATCTGGAGAAGGCACTAATCTGATTCTTAGAGCATAGCCTTTGTTGGGCCACATTTAATAATGCACATAGTCTACCCTAAAAGCAGGATTCTATCTCCATCCTTTCCATTACATTTTTCTGCTTAAGACATTAGCGGCACCCAAGCCAGCAGAGCAGACAAGTTTTTCTTTTTCTCTAAATCTAATTGGCTAGGTGGGTACCTCTAGAGTAGTGGTTTGTCAGACTAGGACATTCTTTCTTTGAATGGCACCCTGAACAGAACATTAAATAGACCTATTCCAATGTACGGGAAGTAAAAACAGCCAGATTGCTTGGTAAGACGAAGCTGCATGATGCATTTCAAAGTTTTTTCAATACCTGCTTATTGTTATTGTGATAGTACAGTAACTTATTAAAATTTAACTGCTTTCTGATAATATCTACAGTGTATACAGTACCTTCTAAAATCCTGTAAACCAAAAGGAGCAAATGACAGGGCAGAATTTAGTGATTTCTATGTACATGCTACGATACCATGATAATACCAAACTTCACTAGCACCTCTTAAATATATTTCCTTCTGATCACAATATTAATGCCAACGTTATTATCAACCAAAATTCCTCTCTTATGATTTTAAGATCTTCCATATATGTTTTTGTTTTGAACAGATGTCTGAGATAATTAGAACTATCATAGCAGTTAAATTTTCAGGCAGAACATTTCTGTAATGGACTCTTGAAGAGTTTAACAGATTCATTTGGTAGCCATCCACAATTAAGGCACTTTATCTAACCTTTTGTGGGATCTGGGCGAGGGCTGATGCAATCATGTTGGCACTTTCTTCTGACGTGTTACTGATCATCGACCCCAGAGAAAACACCACAATACCATTTTCTCCAGAGCTCTGCACAAACTCTTCCATTTCCTGTGAAGAAAGAATTTGTTCTATCAGAAAAAAGAGCAACAGCACAGAAAACACTATTGACAGGATTGTTACAAAAATCTAAGATGAGAAAGTCAGAAGCTATTGGAGTAATTTTTTTAAACTGACCTAATCATTCAGTTTCTTTGAAAGGAGATGTGTAATATAATATATGTGGGATCTTTCATGCAAATGTGTGTAAATATGTGTGCATATGCATGTATGTATGTGTGTGTAAGGAAGAAATGAAACAAAGCTATGACACTGCAGTAGGAGGAGATAATGCTAGAAAATGTTACACCCAGACACTTTATTTATAATATTATAATTACTAACATAGGTTATTGGAAGGTAGCTTTACTTGGCTTTAATTCTATTTTTTTTTTTTTTTTTGTAGTTCTACTAAATCTCTTGTGTTTATTTGGGGTCATTTTATTTTATTTTTTTCTATTCAGTTCTTTTAGTTAGGAGTCATTGGAGCCATTACATGACTATGAGCAATGAGGAAAAGTTAGTTACAATTAGAATGATTTTATATCTACATTTATTTAGCTTCTTTAGCTCTCTAACCCTTTATATTTCACTTAGAGTTTCCTAGTCTTACCCCACTACCCCTCACTTCCCGTGACACCCCCACCCCAAAAAACACCTTAAAAGCTGAAGTATAAGAATCATTGACGTTCAGCAGTCTGGAATTGGGGCTTGGAATTTCTGGGAAATAGTTCTGAGAATTCCATTTATAATACAGTATTATATACTATTTAGTTACATAATTAAGTGATCTTATTTCTCAGATCATTGTTTAGGTATGACTATGATACCTTTTGTCCTGAAATCACACTGTGAAATTGATGTGCTATTTATAACTTACCGTGAGGGACCCTCATCATCACTTTGCTGTGTCTCACAGGGGGCACTTGAACCACAGTGGGAGAGGTCACCAAGCCTTTCTCCAGTGGAGATCTGCTCACCCCCTAGAGTAGCTCCCTCACACTATATGAAGCTCCTGGTGAATATGTGTTTGCTTCGAAATGAATGAGAATTATTCTGACTTGTGTTTCCTGATGTGTTCCTGTTTTTAAACTTAAATCCATTCTCTAATGCCACATCAATGTATTCTCACACCAAAAAAAAAAAAAAAAAAAAAAAAAGAAAGAGAGAAAGAGGAAAAGAAATGTAGACTCATAAGTTTCCCGGATATCATATCAAAATTGTATACTCATCTTTTTGTTGCTATTGTCCCTTTTATTCTAAATTCTTTTTTTCTCAGTAAAATAATGACCAACCCCTTCTATCATAACAAATATACTTTCTGGTCCTAATCATTGGGGGAAATTTCTTTATAAAACTGTTTACAAATAAAAAAGGAAATTCTAAAATATGTCAATTCAGACCATATATTGGTATTTTTCAAAAATATAATTTAAATTTATGACATCTTTTTATTTTATTTTATTTTATTTATTTATTTATTTTTGAGATGGAGTCTTGCTCTGTCACCTAGGCTGGAGTGCAATGATGCAATCTTGGCTCATTGCGACCTCTGCCTCCCAGGTTCAAGCGATTCTCCTGCCTCAGCCTCCTGAGTAGCTGGGATTACAGGCACCTGCCACCACACCTGGCTAATTTTTCTGTTTTTAGTAGAGACAGGTTTCACCATCTTGCCCAGACTGGTCTTGACCTCCTGACCTCGTGATCCACCTGCCTCGGCCTCCCAAAGTGCTGGGATTACAGGCTTGAGCCACTGTGCCTGGTCTGACATCAGTTTTAATTGGAGATTCAGTGTATGGCTATTAGAGATAATTCATGAGGCATCCAGGAACTCAGTGTAATTGCAGTTGCCTGTAGCCACATTTAATGTAACTTCGGTTTAATGTTTTGTCTCATTCACTGACAAAAGTCTTCTTCATCCACCAAGTATTGAAGTAAAAAAACGTCTGTTTATAGACAGATCAGCACTGATCTCATTCTGTGACGTCTTTATGAAAGTAATGGTAATAGAAGATCAATGTAAGTAGTCTTGTAAAAGTATGAAAATTTAGGAAAAAAATCATTTTTCCCATATCTCTATCTCAATTTAAAATGTGTACCATTTCATTATGGTTTTAATTCTATTTATATAACTCAATGTACATATGTGATGTTTATTTAGAAAATTTTTTCTCATTGTATATGCCTTTTTATCCTACAAAAAAATTGTGATCTTGTTCTACTCATCATTCTGTTCCTTAGTTTCCAACTACACCTGTACTACGGCTGACAGTGTAATTAAACATTGTTTTGAAAAAATGGATTGTAATGGCTTGGTATGCGCATTGTATAAGTTTTTAACCATTTCTTAATGTAAGATATTTGAATTATTTCCAGAGTTTTTTAACGAATATTTGCTACTAATATTGAATCTTACCATCATGATTTATTCTCTGTACAGTTTCATGTGAGTATATTATAAAGGCAATAACTATATGCAGTTTTCAAACACTTGATACTTTTTGGCAAGAGTCTTATTCTTTTGAAATATACAAACATTATCTGAGAATCTAATACATAATGGAAAAGCAAGCAAATTTGTGGCAACAATTATTTTGTGTACAAAAGAATTAGAGAATAAGTTTCACAATTATTTACTTAGATTCAAGTCTACCTTTTGCAGGTTAACAACAACAGCCAGTGCCGGGGACGGAGGCTCACACTTGTAATCGCAGCACTTTGGGAGGTTGAGGCAAGTGGATCACCTGAGGTCAGGAGTTCGAGATCAGCCTGGCCAACATGGCGAAACTCTGTCTCTACTAAAAATACAAAAATTATCCGGATGTGTTGGTGGGTGCCTGTAATCCCAGCTACTTGGGAGTCTGAGGCAGGAGAATCAGAATCACTTGAACCTGGTGGGTGGAGGTTGCAGTGAGCTGAGATCATGGTAGTATTAGTAATAATCACTATTGTACTACTAGTCATTTATTCCTTGTCCTCCTTATTCTCCTACTCTCTTCCCCTTGCTACTGGAACTATCACTTTCTTTTAATGTGAGTGAGGATTTTTTTTTGAGAATAAGATAAGAGTACACAGAATTACCTTTTAAGCTAGAATATTAATGAAGTGCCTCCACCTTTGCAATACAACTTTAGCTTTCCAGCTTGTTCAACTGACTGCCCAAACTTAAACATTTATATTTAAACAAGCACACAGAGTATCTGTTCTCTAGGATTTTGCTAAGAAAATCAATCATTATTAAATGAAGACTGATATCTTAAATGGCTGGCACATGTTAGCTAATTTAAAATATTAGAAATAATGACTAAAATAATAATCATAATATCAACAATATTTTTGGATCACTGGCTATGTGTCAGAGACAACTTAAGTGTTTTTTCTGTGGTAACTACTTTTTTCCACACAACACAATATGAAGTTGTGATTATTATTGTAAAATTAGTCATGATTGCCTAAACTCATGTAAAAGTTCCTAAATATTCTTTACATTGTACAAAGTTGCCCTTCTGTAATATTATACATTGAGAACATTGGGATTTTTTTGAAAGGAAATCTGATTATATCTCTTCATTTCTTAACTCTTTTCAGTAGCTCTCCATTGTCCTTAATGGGTATATCAAATTCTATATATATATATATATATATTTTTTTTTTTTTTTTTTTTGAGACAGAGTCTCACTCTGTTGCCCAGGCTGTTGTGCAATAGCGTGATCTCGGCTCTCTGCAACCTCTGCCTCCTGGGTTCAAGCGATTCTCCTGCCTCAGCTTCCCGAGTAGCTGCTATTACAGGCGCCTGCCAACATGACTGACTAATTTTTGTATTTTTAGTAGAGACGGGGTTTCACCATGCTGGCCAGTCTGGTCTCAAACTCCTGACCTCAGGCGATCCGCCTGCCTCGGCCTCCCAAAGTGCTGGGATTACAGGTGTAAGCCACCGCGCCCGGCCCATCATTGACTTTTAGTCAACCTTTTCCTGTAAACTAAATTTGGAGTCCTGGGAACTGCCCTTACTGCTTTTCTACTATTCTGCCTTAATGCAAGCCTTTACTTTTTTTTTTTGTTTATTTGTTTGTTTTTGAGACAGAGTCTCGCTCCGTCGCACAGGCTAGAGTTCAGTGGTGTGGTCTCAGCTCACTGCAGCCTCTGCCCCCAGACTCAAGCAAGCCTCCTGCCTCAGCCTCTTAAGTAGCTGGGACTATGAGACTACAGGCACACAACAGCATCCCTGGCTATTATTTTTATTTTTGTTAGAGATGAGGTTTTACCATGTTGCCCAGGCTGGTCTCAAACTCCTGAGCCCAAGCAATCGTCCCTTCTCTGCCTCCCAAAATTCAGGGATTATAGGTGTGAGCCACCTTGACCGGCCTCTGGTTTTCTTTTTGGGTCTTTCTCGACCCCTCATCGTTTCACCTATCTCTGCATTATTGAGTACTCACTTTAATTGTCAATGAGTTTGGGATCTCTTCTGCATATTTCTTTATCATTGTGGTCTTTCCTTATAACACTTTTTAGACTTTTCTTTTTCACTTGTTTTTATTCTATCTTTCAAAGTACAATGTAAGGCATGAGGGAGCAGAAACTGTGCTACCTTTATTCTCTGAAAATCCAGCACTTACCTGTGGTTTGTATTAATCACTCTACAAATATTTTTTGAAGAAATGAATCATACTATCTTTTGGGTTGCACAATGAAGGCCTTACTTTAACCAACCCTGTTTTCAAAATCTCCCTAGTAATCCTGTTTAGTCTTTAATGATAATAACATTCACATACTTGTGATAGTATAGAAATATATGATTTTCTAACGGCAAGTCCTTTTTTTTGACCTCCCATATTCCCCTCACTCTGAGTTAAACACTCTGAAAGAAACATATCCAGCCATTCCTTCTGAAAATGTCAAGCAAACACATGAAACAAGAATATGTTCACCTTAGGCAAGGGTTTGGCTGATTTACAGTGAAGTCCTCCAACAAAATCAACATTTGGTAAGAATGGGCGAGGAAATTCAAAATCCCAATAGGTTCGAATGAGCCACATTTCAGCTTTCCCCATTGTCTCAAATAATGTAGTGGGTCTTCCTGATGGAAAAAAACAAAACAAAACAAAAGGTAGCTAACATGAGAATTGTTATTTTAATATTGAATATGCAGGTATTTTCCTGAAAGGACTTGGAATAACATACCTAAAAATATATAAAATGTCTGCGCATTGATAATATATATAAATATATTTATATAATATAATACATTATATTAAATACATTATATTAAATTAATGTATATTAAATTATATTAAATACATTATATTAAATTAATGTATTTAATATACATTAATATATTTTAATTTAATAGTATTTAATATTTAATACTTAATAAAATTTAATATTTAATATTAATAAAATTTCATTAATTTTCTTTTATTAATAAATTTTATCAATTTTATTTTATTAATAAAATATTAATAAAGTTAATAAAATTAAACAATATTTAATATTTAATTTAATATTCAATATTTAATAGTTTTAATTTAATATTTAAATTATTTAATAAAATAATTTAATACAATGTAAATACATTATATTAAATACATTATATTAAATACATTTATATAATATATAAATACATTATATTAAATACATTTATATAATATATAAATACATTATATTAAATACATTTATATAATATATAAATACATTATATTAAATACATTTATATAATATATAAATACATTATATTAAATACATTTATATAATATATAAATACATTATATTAAATACATTTATATAATATATAAATACATTTATATAGTCATTTAATTTTTATGTATTGCATATGTTGCTCATATGTATATATAAGGAAGGCCAAGTGTTCAGAGAGCTGTAAGAAGAAATCACATTTTTAATGTAACATCAGTATATTCACAATCATAAATAATTATTAAAATAAGTCACTAATATGGTTTGACTGTCCCCACCCAAATCTCCTCTCATCTTGAATTATAATCCCCATAATCTGCATGTGTCGAGGGAGGGACCCAGTGGCAGGTGATTGGATCATGGGCTGGATTCCTCCATGCTGTTCTCATGATATTGAGTGAGTTCTCATGGGATCTGACAGTTTTATAAGTGTCTGGCATTTCCCCTGCTTGCACTTCTCTCTCCTGCCGCTAAGTGAGAAGATCCAAGCTTGCTTCCCCTTAGCCTTTCACCATGATTTTAAGTTTCTTGAGGCATCCCAGCCATGTGGAATCATGAGTCTATTAAACTTCTTTTCTTTATAAATTACCCAGTCTCAGGTATTTCTTTATAGCAGTGTGAGAATGGACTAATGTAGCCATTATGAACTTAAATACACATTTGTCTTCTCTCTGAAGCTGCAATAGTAACAAATATATATTTAAACAACTCTTTCAGTTCCACAATTAATTCATCTTACCTTACCCATGAAAACAGCTTTCCAGGAAGTACTCTAGTTTCTACCATTTATTAAGCTAGTCCCTTGATCCTTGGTTCTCCAAGGAAACCATGAGTTTTTTGAGAGTAACACTGAAATCTTTATACCTACTACTGTCTTGGTTCATCTTAAGATTTTTTTTTTCATCTTAAGATCTTAATATAATTAGATTTTTAAAATAAATATATTTACAAATGAGAATTAAAAATTTTTCAGAATTTATTGACATAGAGATATGTGCTCTCCCTTATTTTGGCCCCTATTTTCTTTGATGGAGAGATGCAGTTTAATAAAATATAGATTAAAACTTAGATGTTCACTTTCAACAAGATTTCAGTTTTTGAAGGAAATAATTGTGAAGTTGTTATTGAAGGAATGTATAAATGTTAGAAATCTCAAGTTTTAGGCTTCTGTTTCTGGAGTAGAGCCACTATATTTCTCAACTGTGAAGGAATCCTTCTTCTTATATGAAAAACAAAATTTAATTTCTAAATGAGGAAACTGAGGTATTCAAAGAGAAACAAATTCCTCAATCCTGCATTGATAATATTTTTAGAAATATGTGTAAATATAAAATTTGTATGTCTGCCTTCATGAAGATGTTTCTTGAAGTATCTATTGACTTTTTTAAACATGAAACAATGTATAGCAAAATGATATGTGATGGTTTAAAGAAATCATCAGTGTTTTACATTGAAGGTTTATGACTCTCTGGGTGTCCTGTAGTAGTGATGGCACCAGGGTTCTAACTGATTCTATAAGGTCAACATTCTATATTTTTGAGACTGATAGATCATCTTACATTTGCAATTCATGATTTCCCATAAAAACACTATCTTCTGACATTATATTTATATAAGCCCACCTTCAAAGGCACAGGAAAATTAGAACTTAATAAACACCAATTGGACACACGACTTACCTAGAACTTCACTATAAAACTGGTCCCACCTCTTCAGATCGTATGCTTGAAACCAAAAGTCAAAATAAAGCATATATATCATATTTTTTATCCTCTCCATGAAATTCATTTGATCACTTAATTCTGACATAACAACAGGTACATAGGAAGGAGGGAACAGAAATCCTCCACCATTCTTCTCAACTGTATAGCCAACAGAGAATCGAAGACTGTACAGAAAGGGTATGTTAAGTAGCTCAGCCAGCAGCTCACCACAGGGATTAACGGCATCTGCCAGAAGGACATCAAATTTTGACTCTTGTAGTTTTCTCATAAGTTTCTTGTTCAAAACTGCATCCTCACAGAGCTTTATATTATAGTCAGAATATTCCCAACACAATTCTTGTAGTTGTGAGAAATATGACCAAAATGTATTTTTTGAAATACTATATATCCATCTATCGAACATTTTCATAAAAAAATCTTCCCAATCATTTTTAGTTAAAGATGTAGGATAAACTTCTAATTTAATAGCAGATGATTTACTGGCATTGACAAGAATAGAAGCCGAAGATGTCAACACAATCACCTCATGACCCCTCTGAACAAGCTCTTCCAGGATTGTCTTCATATTTATCCAATGGCTGTATTCTGTGGGCCACACCAGCACCTTTCCACAACTCCCAGAGCTAAAGTAACAATTGAGCTGCATCAGTAGAAAGACTGACATCCATTTCAGAGACATCCTGGTCTTATGCAATGCTTCTTTTCCAGTTGTTGTTTCTTTCTGTCATTTCTCATACTTATATCTGAGGAAAAATCAATAAAGTTAAAATATAACTGCTAAAATTCGAAGTAAATACATAATATTAACAGTCTGAATAGGTGCATGCCAAGGAGACCAACAAAAGATTGATGACCTCATATTTATTTTAGTGTGTTTGGTGTTCTTTTATGTTTACAATTACTCTAGTCAAGCAATAATTTTTATGACCTAGAATATGTAAGTAACTTGTCTTATGTAATTATTTTATAATACTGTTAAGAACAGTGGCAGGTGAGAGGCTCCTGCCTGTTCGGTGCCTTTGACATAGAGAGAAGAAGTAATTATACAACTCAAACAGCATTTTTTAATATAATGGTGCAAGGAATGTCTTCTAAAACTTTGTTGACATATAATTCATATACCATATGATTCACCAACTAGTGTGTACAGTTCAATGTTTCCTAGTATATTCACAGAATTTTACATCCACTACAATAATCAGTATTATCTCCAAAAGATTCTATACAATAGCCTCTAACCCCCTACTCTGAAATTTTGCATCCATCCTGCCCTAGGCAACCACTAATCTAATTTCTATCTCCATAGATTAGCATTTTCTGGACCTTTTAAAAAATAAATGAGGGTTTTCCAGTGATCATGGCAGATGGGATGCAGGACTAGATTTCAGCTCCAGACAGAGCAGCATGCAGAGGCTTGCATTGTGAATTTTAGCTGCAGATCAACTGCAAGAACAGACCAGCAATTCTGAGACGACCCACACACCCTCTGCAGGAAGCGTACTGCTCCTGCAGGACCTGGGAGACATCCCAAACACTGTGAGTGCCCCAACAATGGAATTGGGAAAGGGTGATCCCCCTCTCCAGAATACACATCCCCACTGGAGAAGCTGAAGTTCTGTTTGCAGGAGAAGTTCCTGACTTTATGTGAAGCTGAGTCAAATTAGAGAACCAAGCCAAGCAAAATATAGGGGTAGAGGAAGTAGCAGAAAGGTACTGGGAGCTCTCTGGATACCCAAGCGGCTCATTCCTGCCTGGCACCACAGTGATCCTTTAGGAGGGTGGCCAGCGGAGCAGGGGGTTCAAAGATTCTTCTGGGGCCTGAAAGCTTGAAGGGATGAGTAACTCTTCCCTCCTCAGGCCCAGTCCCAAGATGCAAGGCTACTTGCATCAGCAGCATGTGTCAGCAAGATAGCAGAAGCAGGAAGAGAGCCAGCCAGAAGACACCTACCCTGGCTGGAGACATGAGCTCTTGAAAATCAAGAGGCCATCCAGATACTACATAGCAGTCACGTTAGATTGGGACACTTACTCTTTACAGAGAACTATAAAACCACTGTCCCATCCTCACTTGGGGCTGATGCCATTTTAGGCCTCAGCCCACCTGCACCCAGGCACTCATTAAAACAGCACGCTGCTCCACACTGCCTCGTGTTGTCTGTTGGCATGCTCTCAGGGATCAAACCAATTCAAGAACCTTATATCTGGTGCCAAAACCTGGGAGGGGCTCAGGTCTGTGTCCCTTGTGGACCTACCCCTCCACCCCAGAGAGCAAGCCACAGCAACCAGACAAAGGAAACTCCTCAGCCTCCAGTTGCCTCTCTGCGCATGTGTAGCAGGATGAGCCACAGACAAAACTTCTCAGGCACCAAGTTGTAGAAGGAAGGGCTTTATTCAGCTGGGAGCATTGGCAAGCTACTGCCTTAAAATCCAAGCTCCTCAAGTGTACAGTTTTTGTCCTTTTTAGGGGCTCACAACACTAAAGATTTCACATGAAATGGTCGTGATTGATTTAAGCAAGCAGCGGGTATGTGACAGGGGCTGCATGCACTGCTGGTCAGAGAGAAACAGAACAGGGCAGGGGGTTTTACAGTGTTCTTCTGTACAATGTCTGGAATCTATGAATAACATCAGTTTCTAAGTTATGAGTTGATTTTTAACTACTGGGTTTAGGTCAGGCAGGCCCAGGCCTGGTTTCAGGCCTGGAGCCAGGCTGCCTGTCTTTGGTTTTACTTCTTTGTTGTTTTTTCTTAAAACAGGTACTGAGCATAAAACAATATAAAATAATCTGAGAGGGTCTTTCTCTTCCTTCATTCCCCCCTTTTGAGACTCTCACTTTTTATTAGTGGGAGTTCTCACTCATTTTTGTTACTTATGTCTTTTTGTGGAGTAGACTGATAGTGATTCATATAGTACAGTTGTGCTGAAACATTTTGTTGAACTAAGGTAGCGATGAAGCTTTTTATCATTTGAAGAAGTACAGGTGGCAAACAAGGGAGCAGTAAGCAGGTTTTTATAATTATTGTAACTCCTATTATAAGAGTTTTAAATTTTTCTAGTGCTGGGAACCACTTTTTAAACATGGCTTCAGGGTTGAATCCGTGCTACACTTGCACAGGTACATGTGCCAGTTTTGTCATATTTTTAACTATGTCTTTAATAACTTGCCTGATTATCTATGTGTAGACAGTAATTAGTGAGGTTAAATTTTTCACAAACTCCTCCTTCAGCTGCTAGCAAGTAGTCAAGAGCTAGTCTATTTTGATAGATCGCATTTCTCATCTGAGTCTCTTGCCGGGCAAGAACAGTCAAGGCTTGACCGGTTTTATTAGTAAAAATTTCTAAAACAGCTTGTAACCATATGATTCGGTTGAGCATGTAGATGGGGGTCCAATATCCTCAAGAGCCATCTTGTGCCTAAGTGGCGGGTCCATAGTATTGTATGATTTTTTTCAGGGGGCTATTTATCATCTTTTCCTATGGCTATGCTTCATTTTTTTTTTCCCAGGAAGCATAGACTGGGAAGCCTAGAAGTTCACATTTTTATAGGCAGGAAGAAGAAAGAAGGCTTAATGGTGTGAATTACACAGCTACCTGTCTACTGATCAGGCAGCTTAGCATAAGCTTTGTGTCCACATATATCCAGTATAATCCGGTGGGGGCCGTCCAGTCCCGGTGGAATTCTGGGTGGGCCCAAACAGTCTGCAACTTTGGAAATTTACTGAATGGATTTCTTTCTGTGTAATTGGAACTCCACCATGTGACTGTTTTTGTGGTACTATTATAGAGCTTTTGTCTAAGACAGCTAAGCTGCCTTACAGGATGAGTGAATCCTTTTCCTTCTTTAGCTATGCAATACTGTCTAATAATTGAGACTTTTAGAACCTAGAGATGATCAGGGTGATTCTTTTGGGCTGGGAATTCATCAGGAAATGGGTCTGTAGGAACTAATTCTTGGGCTTCCTATGGCCATTGATCTACTGTTATGGTTCCTCCACAAACGTAATATGAGGTGACTTGTAGAGACTGGGCTACGTGTTAGGCTAATTGCAAAAAGAAATTTTTAGTTTTTCCTGGAATCTCAGGTACTGGCACATTTAGTTCATCATAGAAAGTCTGAAACACTGGTTCTGGAGAGCGTTTTTGAACCTCTCCTTTTATTAGGACGCTTACACTAGGATCTAGTCCCTTTTTATCTATGTCTAATGATACATATTTTTCTTTTATTTTACTTTGGGTCTGAGGGGTTTGTGATTATCAATTCTAAAAGGTTGTAGCTCCTATTCATGCAGGAGGGGCTGACTTTTCCTTTTTGGAGTCAAACACGATCTTTTTTATTTTCCTTTTAAGTAGTCTGAATGACACAAGACCAGTATTGACACATCTCACATAAATATGATTTTTGACAGATATACTTATTTTTTTACTGTGTAACTTTCTTTTTTAATTTAGAGAATCGCATCCTGTTTCATGCTGCTTACTATTAATAGCGGCACAAGTGTCAAATTTTAAGGTTACATTTTGAGGAGCTCTCTTTTTTTTTGGTTCTAGCTATTACCTTACTTGTGTCACATAGAAAAGGAGCAGTCCTTAATTTTATTTTAAAAACTGTGATCATGGGAGGCTTAAAATTGTTCATAACACACATCAGGTTGGTTATTTCCTGGGCTACATACCTTGGATAGAATAGCATTATACAAACAATTTGTTGTTGTTTTTGTTGCTATTTAATTTTTTTAGAGTCCTCGGGCGTCCATGATATTAGTGTTAGTCAGTTTTGTTGTGAGTGTTAGAAAGAGGGCATATAGAACCAGGAAGCCGATAAGAAAGACGATTATGAGGGCGTGATCATGGAAGGCAATTAGCTCTTTTATAATAACCATAAAGTAATTAGCTCTTTTATAATAACTATAAAGTAATAGGACTGTAGCAATCTTTTGTTCCACCTCAGTGACTTGATGTATATACTGGAAACGGTTCTTAGTCTGAGGAAGGTCAGTTGAAGTCCTTCCTGTACAAGTCCAAATTCTGAGGAAAATGAGTCCTGCAATGAGTCTCCTCATGCTTCAGCCATGCGTGGACCAGTCAGCTTCTGGGTGTGACTGGAGCAGTGTTTGTTGTCTTCTTCAGAGTCATTTTGCAGGGGTTGGTGAAGCTGCTCCCATCCCCATACAGCTCCCAGTCTACTGATGTTTAAGGGTGGTCTCGGAGGTTGGGCCTACTAGAATAAACTAAGTCCAGCACCTCTAAACAGTTATGTTTAACTGGGCTCTCTGATAATAGGAGTAAGATAGTGAGCTTAGGGTGTTGCAAACTTCAATGGTTATGTGGGGATTTTCACAAAGCAAGCTTTGGTATCTAGTTAGTCTATCATTTATTAGCTAATGATGTCCTTTGGTATTTATTAAAATTACCACAGCATGGGGAGATTTTACATTTAGGTTTTTCCTAAGAGTTAGCTTATTTGCTTCTTGTGTTAACAGGGCTGTTGCTGCCAGGGCCCTTGGACATGGGGGCCAGCCTTTGGAAACCCTGTCTAGTTGTTTTGAGAGACAGGCTATTGGCCTTGGCCAGGGACCTCCAGTCTGGGTTAAAACTCCAACTGCCATTTTTTTTCTCTTTCTGACACATAGAGTGTGAAGAGTTTTGTCAGGTCAGGTAGCCTCAGGGCTGGAGCCGACATGAGTTTTTTTTTTTTTTTTTTTTTTTTTAACTCATGAAAAGCTCTTTGCTGTTGGTTGTAATAGATGTAGTTTATTTAATCTACATTTTTATTGACTGTTATCTACTAAAATATTGACTTAAATCTTGTAACTATTTGATTTCAAGCTTTAAATTGATCTGGTATTCCTTGCAGGGCTTCGATTGCATCTAAATAGATGTGAGAGTTGAAAGACTTATAAGGGGCTCCTCTCACTTTATGATGTGTTATTATTTTTTCCTTCCTCTGGTTGATGAAATGCCAGGGTGAAAGGGATAGCCAAATGGACTAAAGCACAAGTGCCACTCTAGTTATTTGGCAGAGTGCCTAGTAAAGGTCCACCACAATACCACCACACATCTGCTCGGGGATGAACAAGGGCTGACTGATTGATAAGCTCTTGAAAATTCTTAAGCTCACTGCATCCTTTTAGGTCTCCAAGGAATGCTAAGTTTCCTCCCTGCCGTGAGAGACAGGAAGTGAACTTAGTGTTGAGAGACAGAAGCTGGATGGCCCTCGGGGGCTGACTGGCAGGGACTTCAGTATATAGCAGAGGGAGCTTGGCATGACTTATTACTCCAGGCTGTAGAATCCTGGAAAAGAATTACCATCCGGCCCATGCCTGGTGAACTGGAGGACCACCGTAGTGGGAAGGGGACAATTAGGGCCTCTGGCCTGCCATGTGCACAAGCATAACAATTGCTTTTGTTTAATGTGTAGATGGAATATTTGATCCATTTCAACCAGGCATTTGTAGCTTGATATACTGTCTTAATTGCTAAAGTTTGTTTTAAGTCTTTAACTTTTATGATCCTCTAGTAAAATGAATATTTCCATTAGCACTAATTTTTATTAGTTTTTAGACCAAAGAAAGCTAAACATCATTTTATATTTAATAATGTTTCTTGTATGATTTTTATACCAGATAAGCTAAATTTTACTTTTATATTAGTGTGTTATTAATATTAAACTTAATTTTAATAAAACCTTGTAGACATATTTATCCAATTTTTCATAGTTGACCATAAGGTAAGATTTTATAGACTCTGTTTAACCTTTTACAATTTTTGTTAAAGAGCAGGTTGATGCTTTAAGGAAAAAACCTGTTGCATTTTTACTTTCACGTCTAGTTCACAGAAAAACTGGATGATACTTTTTTAACTTTAGCTGATAAGTTTACACACAGAATTTTCTTTAAATTAACATTTTAAAACTTGCTTGAACTTTTCAAACAATAATTCTTTTTTGACTTTTTAATGTAGGTAAAAATCCACATTCTTATGCCTCCTTATAATCTTCTCATTAAAGTTATATTTTACTTTTTTATACACCTGCACATAAACTGTTTCTTCAATAGCACTCAGGAGGCCTTATTACTTTTAAATTATGCAACATTTTTTGCATAAAATTTTTTATAACTTTTTTTCACGACTTTCGCCAACAATTTTTCAACATGTCTCAACTTTCTGACTTATTACAAACATTTTTTTCTTCTCTTTAAACAACAAGTTAATTTATTTCAGGACAAGAATTTACCATATAACACTCTTTTTACATACATTTTACCTCCTCCCCCCCTTTTATTTTGAAGATAATCATTCCTTTTTTTTTAAAAGTGAACTTTCTTTATGTCTTTGGACTAGACTGTCTAAGGCCACAAGATTAGAAGTTACCATAATATGTGTTACACTGTCAACTTTTAGCAAACTTCGCTTTTGTTGAAAACCTTGTAAGTTTGAAATTTCAATTATCCTTTGCTATTAATAAGACCTTGTTTAGTCTAAATTTACTTAGAATTGGTATAGATGGCCTTTTTTTTTTTTTTCTCTGCTGGTCTTTTCTTGCCTCTGCCAGCTGCTTATGCTGCTGTTCTCTTAACTATCGTGAGGGGGGGTTGGGGGAAGGGGTCTAAAACCAGCTGTAACTGTCTATGTACAAAACCTAGTCTGGGTGCCTTGGCTTACAGGTTACCTTGTGCCATACCTTAGAAACTAAAGACCTATCTAGGCTTCCTTCTGATGGCTAACTTACCTCTAATGCTGGCCAGTCTATTTCACACGAAGTTCTAAGTTTTCCTGGAGTCATAGTGACTCCATAGTCTCTATTAAATCCTTTCTTGAAATTCATTAACATAGTTCCCAGTGCAGTGGGCTTACTTTGTGCCTGACCTATTTTTTTTGAGACAAAACACCATGCTCACAGCACACACACACCACAAAACAAAGAACGGGTAAAAGGGCACACACAAACATTTCAGTTTACACCAAACCAAAATCAAAACCAAAATCAGAGTATCCAGAAATCCAAGCCAGGTCAAAAACCAAAACCAAAGTATCCAGCAATTCAAGTCAAGTCAAAACCAGATCAAAAGTGCTAATACAAGCACACCGTGGGGTGATCAGGCCACACTTCCACTCAGATGGAGTGGGGCAAGTTAAAAAAACTAGTCCTACCAAGTCAAGCCAAGTCAAAACCAGAACAAAGGTGCCAACACAGGCACACCATGGGTGACCAGGCCATGCTTCTACTCAGGTGGAGTGGGGCAAGTTCAAAAGACTAGTCTTACCAAGTTCCAGATGTCCGGACTCCAAGTGCCGGTTCCTTCCCAGTGTTCAGCCACTGTGTTAATCCTCCACAGGGGCCTGCTACGTGTTGATCTGGTGAGGTGTTCCACTGGGGCAATTTCCTACCCAGGAGCGCTCTTTGGATCTCGTCACTCAGGCTGGCCGGACTCCCCCACAGGGATGCTCCACAGGGCAGGCTTAAGCCACCTAAGGGGCTGCCTCAGCCTTCCATCGGTCACCTTGCTTCTGGGTCAGGGAGCCAAGAAATGTAGCAGGACGAGCCACAGACAAAACCTCTCAGACATCGAGTTGTAGAAGGAAGGGCTTTATTCATCTGGGAGCATCGGCAAGATACTGCCTTAAAATCTGAGCTCCCCGAGTGCACAATTTCTGTCCTTTTTAAGGGCTCACTACACTAAAGATTTCACATGAAAGGGTCGTGATTGATTTGAGCAAGCAGTGGGTATGTGACAGGGGCTGCATGCACTGGTGGTCAGAGAGAAACAGAACAGGGCAGGGAGTTTCACAATGTTCTTCTATACATGTCTGGAATCTACGAATAACATTGGTTTCTAAGTTATGAGTTGAGTTTTAACTACTAAGTTTAGGCCAGGCAGGCCCAGGCATAGTTTCAGGCCTGGCGTTTGGGCTGCCTGTCTTTGGTTTTACTTCCTTGTTGTTTTTTCTTAAAACAGGTACTGAGTGAAAAACAATATAAAATAATATGAGAAGGTCTTTCTCTTCCTTCACATGCACATTGGTCACTGATCTCGCCTACTGTTAGGTTTCCCTGGGAGCCCAGTTAACAGGGGAAAATCTGCATGACCTCTCTTGGTTTCTCCTGTCCCAAAATCCAACACTGATCCAAGAAGGCTCCAGTATGTGCCAGGCACTCCCTGATCATCTGGTCTTAGGGGGACGCCTCTAAGCCATTTGATCCCGTTCCAGGAACCAAAAAGGCAGAGGTGATAATAGCTCCTTTTATTGTCTTCCTCCAGCTGTCCAGGACAGTCTTCTTTTTCCCTGTTCTCCAGAGCCTACCCTTTGATATGGAAAACTCCCCATCCTCCATTCCAAAAAACAGCCCTCCAGACTGCCTCATAAAAAATCGGCAAACCTTAGGCCTCAGGCAAGATACCCACCCTAAGCGCCTTGTCTTTTTTATACAATAAAACCTGGCCGCAGTATGAATTAGATAACGGGTCCAAATGGCCAGCAAATGAAACACTCGACTTTACAATTTTAACTGGCTAAAGCAATTATTGCCGATGACTGGAAAAATGGGGAGAAATTCCTTGTTCCAGGCCTTTTTGCACTCAGATTACAACCTGACTTCTGCAATTCTTCCTTACCTGTTCAAATCCTTCATTCTCACCGCCCTCATAACCTTTCTCCTCCCGACCCTACCTCTTTTTCCTTGTTGGATCCAGCAGACTGCTGTCCACCCCTCCCAGCCCCTACCCCCACGTCTCAACCATCTTCTTTAACTCCCCAAGCTTTCTCATTGTCTTCGCAGTCACCATCTTCCCAGCCACCATCTTCCCAGCTGGCATCACCTCCAAAAGTACCCACTTCTTTTTCTACACCGTCCTCTCCTCAGGAAAACTCTAGCATTGCCTGTACTCAGTCTCCTTCCTCACTGCCCTCTCCTGAAGCCTATAAACCCATCAAGCCACCTTACACCCCTATGTATCCTCCACTGCCTGTCTAGAATGCCCCCTTCAGGAAGTAGCAGGAACTGAAGGTATTGTTAGAGTTCATGTTCCCTTCTCCTTCACTGATCTCTCAAACTAACAAGACTCAGTTCATTTCCAGAAGACCCTATCTCTTATATCAGGGAGTTTCAGTACCTTACCCAGTCTTATGCACTAACCTGGTATGACCTCTACTTATCCTGTCTTCCACCGTCACCCTCTACTTATCCTCTCTTCCACCCTCACCCCAGAAGACAGGGACCATATTTGGACCCTGGATCAGGAGCATGCTAATACAATTCATCATCAAGCTCCTGCCCAGCCTACTGTCACGGAGGCAGTCCCCAACCAGGAGCCCCACCAGGATTATCAAGACAGGGCCTCTGGACACTGCCATCAAGACCACATGATTGTGTATCTCCTTGCAGGACTCAAAAAGCGTGCCCATAAAGTGGTAAACTATAAAAACCTTTCAGAAATCACCCAAGGTCCTGACAGAAACCCAGCCTTTTTTCTCTCTTGTTTAACTGAAGCCATGAGAAAATATACCAACCTAGACCCAGCCAACCCAGAAGGAATCACTATTTTAAACCTTTGGTTCCTCATCCAATCTACCCCTGATATTTGGCGCAAGATTCAGAAGCTTGACAATGGCCCTGAAACCCCACAATGACACCTTCTTAATTTAGCCTTCAAAGTCTTTAACAGTTGTAACGAGGAAAGTAAAAGAAAAAAAAAAAAAGACAGAGTTTCAAATGCTTGCCTCCACCATCAGGGGCCCTGCAGGCCCACAGGCTGCAGCTCCACACAGATGCCTCCTAGCAATCCACCTCCCCCTGGCACCTGTTTCAAGTGTGGCAATGAAGGCCACTGGTCCAGGCAATGCCCAAACCCAGGTAAGCCCACCAGGCTGTGCCCTCTCTGCGGAGGACCCCACTGGAAGTCAGACTGTGAGGTGCCCCAGCAAGGACCACCCCCATCCCTGCCCCAGCCGGCCAAAACCTCCTACTAGGATCTCATCAGCCTTGCCGCTGAAGACTGACAGTGCCCTGGAACAGATGCCCCGGCAACTACCATTGCTTCGTCTGAGCCAAGGATAACCTTGATGTTGGCAGATAGGCCAGTATTTTTTTTTTTAATTAATATTGGGGCAACCTACTCTGCTTTACCTAAATTTTCAGGACCCACCCAATCCTCCCAAGTCTCTGTTGTGGGAATCAATGGACAAGTCTCCAAACCCCAAGACCCCCCTCCACTTTTCTGCTCCCTGCACACCTTTTCCTTCAGTCACTCTTTCTTAGTCCTGCCTTCATGCCCAGCTCCGCTTCTAGGCAGAGATATTCTTTCAAAACTCCACACTACTCTCCACTTCCACATTCCCCATAGTACCCAACACATCAACCCAGACCCCTCCAAGGCTTCTAACAGGCTTCTAACGTTCTTCTACTCTTCCGACCTCCCACCCTAAAACACACAACTTTTCCTTATCCCCCATCTGTAGTTAACCCCACTGTTTGGGATAGTTCCACACCCTCGGTCACAGAGCACCACACCCCCATCCACATCACCCTTAAAGAGCCTACCCCGTTCCTATCACAGAAGCAGTATCTCATCCCCCAAGGAGCTCTCATAGGCCTAAAGCCTATCATTTCTCTCCTCCTCACCAGTCACCTACTCTGCCCAACAAACTCTCCTTTTAACACATCAGTTCTACCTGTTAAAAAGCCAGATGGAACTTATCACTTAGTCCAGGACCTCAGGCTCATTAACCAAGCAGTACTCCCAGTATGTCCAGTAGTTTCTAACCCATATACTTTACTTTCCTCACTTCCCTAGAATACCACCCATTTTTCTGTTCTAAACCTAAATGATGCTTTTTCACAATTCCTTTACACCCTGATTCCCAAAACCTCTTGCCTTCACCTGGGAAAACCCCGACACCCACCTTTCAGGTCAGCTCACCTGGTGTGTACTACCTCAAGGTTTTAGAGACATCCCCCACCTTTTTGGACAGGCCCTTGCTAGTAACTTCTGTACTTTATCCCTAAAATCATCCTCTCTTCTTTAATATGTTAATAATCTGCTCCTTTGTAGCCCCTCTCAAAGAGACTGCAACACCCATACCTACTATCTCTCTTTTAAACTTCTTGGCAGAACAGGGGTATCAGGTCTCCCCTAAGAAAGCGCAAATATGCATCCCCCAGTCACCTATGTAGGCCTAGCTCTTACCCCTGAACCCAAGGGCTCACAACAGACCACATATTCCCTCCTTCAGTCCCTCCCGCCTCCACAAACTAAGCAAGAAATTCTCTCTTTTCCAGGATTAGCGGGATATTTTAGGCTCTGGGTTTCCTCCTTCGCTTTACTTGCCAAAAAATTATACGAAGCTGTTAAAGTCCCTCTCTATGAGCTTTTAAAACCTGCACAGCCTATTACACAACCTTTCCATCTACTCCAAAAGTCTCTCATCTCAGCCCCCATCCTCACTCTCCCAGACTTCACCAAACCTTTCTCCCTTTATACCGATGAATGGCATGGAGTTGCACTAGGTGTTCTAACCCAGTCTAAGGGACCCACCCGGCCAGGTTGTTGCCTACCTCCCTAAAGAGCTTGAGACCACAGTTCTAGGATGGCCTGCCTGCCCCTGAGCATTGGTGGCAGCTGCTCTCCTCACTCTTAAAAGCCTAATACTATCTCTTCATGCCAACCTAACAGTTTATTCAACCCATAACATTAAAGACATGTTAGCTCACCGCAGTGTACTAAGTCTTTTCTCTGCCCCATGGCTCCTCCAGCTGTATGCTCTATTCATGGAAACTCCCCACATCACCATGCTAACCACCTCCCATCTAAACCCGGCCATGCTCTTACCTGAAGCTACAACTGCCCAAGACTCTACACTCTTCTGTGTGAATACTGTTCAAACCTTTCTTATACCTTTTCCAAACCTAACAGACCAATCCCTTCCAGATGCCTCCTTTACTTGGTTTGTAGATGGCAGCTCCTTCCAACATCAAGGACACTGACATGGGGGCTATACTATAGTGTCACCCCCCAACACTATTGAAGCCAATCCGCTCCTCCTAGGCACCACCTCCCAAAAAGCTGAATTCAATGCCCTCACTCCAGCTCTCACTCTAGCATCCGGAAAACAGATCAATTTATTCAAATTCTCATTATGCGTTCCACGTAGTGCACTCACACTCATCCATCTGGAAAGAACGGTGTTTCCTAACTGCAAACAATACTCCTGTCATAAGACAAGTCTTCTAGTCCTTGTCTGTACATTCTCTGGGTAGGTAGAAGAATTCCCAACAACTTCAGAAGATGCAACTATCATCGCACAAACTCATCATGCATACATGCAATTCCCCGTTTTGGACTCCCAACATCCATCCAGTCTGATAACAGTCCTGCCTTCATCAGCCAAATGACCCGAGGCATCTCTACATCCTTAAGAATAAAGTAAGCTCTCCACACACCCTACAGGCCTCAATCTTCAGGCGAAGTTATAAAAATTAACTCTGTCTTTAAAGCGCAACTCACCAAGCTGGCTGTAGAAACCCAACAGTCGTGGACAAAAAAAATCTCCCTTTCGCCCTCATAAGGCTTTTCACAACACCAAAAGCACACTCTTTTTATAGTCCCTTTGAAATCATGTATGGCCAAACTTTTGTCTTGGGGCCTCCACCCTTACCAGACTCTGAGCCACTCAGGAATTACCACCCCTCCTTAATCCAGACATGGTCTTTCATTTGTGAAGCAGCAAATGAGCCATGCCTCTCCCTGTCGACACCTCCTGGTCCTCTCAACATAACTGACTTGCAGGCACAGACATGTTTCCAGACAATACAGATGGTGCTCCTGCTACAGCGACATGGGGGATACCAACCTGTCTCTCAAGAATACCCCAAAAATTAAGTTTTTTTTTCCCAAGGTGCCCACTCCAATCCCTGTGTCATGCCTGAGGTAGTTACTGAGAAAGTCACCCCTTTTCCCTTTATTCTATAACCAAATAAACAGGAAGATTCTCCCTGGGGCCTGAAAGCTTGAAGGGATGAGTAACTCCTCCTCTCAGGCCCAGTTCCAAGATGCAAGGCCATTTGCGTCAACAGCGTGCATCAGAAAGATAGCAGAAGCAGGAAGAGAGCCAACTGGAAGACACCTACCCTGGCTGGAAGACACATACCCCTGAAGATCAAGAAAGAAACCGTCTGGGTATACATAGCAGTCACATCAGACTGGGACACTTACTGTTTACAGAGGACTATAAAACCCCTGTCCCATCCTCACTTGGGGCTGACGCCCCTTTAGGCCCTAGCCCGCCTGCACCCAGGTGCTCATTAAAACAGCATGTTGCTCCACACTGCCTCGTGGTTTCTGTTGGCATGCTCTCAGGGTTTGAACCGATACAAGAACATTACAGGGGTAAAACTCCACAGTGAGAGGGACTTCTCTAGCTGAACTTTGTAACAATTTGAACAGGCAAGAAGCCTCATGGCCAGAAATTGGGGGAGGGCACGAATCTAGCTTGCAGACTTCACAGGCAGGGGAAGAACTAAAGCCCTTTTCTTTGCAGCTGGGAGGTGGAAAATCTCAGGCAAATATTCAAGTCCAACTCGCCTTCCTCCTTGAAAAAGACTCGGGACTATTGCAGGGGCCACGGTGGAAGTGGGAGTGGCCCTTCAGTGTGCATGGGAGTTGGGTTAGACCTGAGACTGCTGGCTTTCCCACACTTCCCTGATGACCTCATGACTCAGCAGAGGCAGCCAAAATCCACCTAGGTACACAACTCCAGTGACCTGAGAATCTCACTCCCATCCCCAGCAGTAGCCAAAGCAAGGCCCGCCCAAGGAGGGTCTGAGCTCAAACACGCCTAGACCTGGCCCACCTGGTGGTCCTTCCCTACCCCCCTGGTAGCAGAAGACAGAGGACCTACAATCTTGGGAGTTGTAGGGCCGTGCCCACCACCAGTCCCTCTCCACACTACTACAGCTGATGCTTTCTGGAAAGCACCACCTCCTGGCAGAAGGCCAATCAGCAGAAAATAGAGCATTAAGCCACCAAAGCTAAGGACCCCCACAGAGTCCTTTGCACCCTCCACCTGAACAGGCACTGGTATCCACAGCTGAGAGATCCATAGATATTTCATATCACAGGACTCTGCAGACAACCCCCAGTACCAGCCTGGAGCTGGATAGACTTGCTGGGTGGCTAGACCCAGAAGAGAGACAACAATCACTGTAGTTTGGCTCACAGGAAGCCACATCCACAAAAAAAGGGGAGAGTACCACAACAAGGGAACACCCCATAGGACAAAAAAAATCTGAACAACAGTCTTCAGCCCTAGACCTTCCCTCTGACAGAGGCTACACAAATGAGAAGGAACCAGAAAACCAACCTGGGAATATGATAAAACAAAGCTCATTAATACCCCCCCAAAAATCACACTAGTTCACCAGTAACAGACCTAAACCAAGAAGTCCCTGATTTACCTGAAAAAGAATTCAGGAGGTTAGTTATGAAGCTAATCAGGGAGGGAACAGAGAAAGGCAAAGCCCAATGCAAGGAAATCCAAAACATAATACAAGAAGTGAGGAGAGAAATATTCAATGAAATAGATAGCTGAAAGACAAAACGATAAAAAATTCAGGAAACTTTGGACACACTTTTAGAAATGCAAAATGCTCAGGAAAGTCTCAGCAATAGAATTGAACAGATAGATGAAAGAAATTCAGAGTTCAAAGACAAGGTCTTCAGTTAACTTGTTCCAATAAAGAAAAAGAAAAAAGAAAAAGAAAATATGAACAAAGGCTCCAAGAAGTCTAAGATTACGTTTAATAACCAAATCTAAGAGTAATCGGTATTCCTGAGGAAGAAGACAATTCAAAAAGTTTGGAAACATATTTGGGAGAATAATTGAGGAAAACTTCCCCAGTCTTGCTAGAGACCTATACAAGAAGCACAAAGAACACCTGGGAAATTCATCACAAAAAGATCTTCACCTAGGCACATTGTCATCAGGTTATTCAAAGTTAAGATGAAGGAAAGAAGCTGGGCATATTGGCTCATGCCTGTAATCCCAGACCTGATCAGGTGGTCAGAGGTGGGTGGACAACCTGAAGTCAGGAGTTCGAGACCAGCCTGACCAACATGGAGAAACCCCGTCTCTACTAAAAATACAAAACTTTGCTGGGTGTGGTGGCACATGTCTCTAATCCCAGCTACTCGGGAGGCTGAGGCAGGAGAATCACTTGAACCCAAGAGGTAGAAGTTGTGGTGAGATCACGCCATTGCACTCTAACCTGGGCAACAAGAGTGAAACTCCGTCTCAAAAAAAAAAAAAAAAAAAAAAGATGAAGGAAAGAATCTTAAGAGCTGTGAGAGAGAAGCACCAGGTAACCTACAAAGGACAACCTATTTGATTAACAGCAGATTTCTCAGCAGAAACCCTATAAGCTAGAAAGGATTAGGGCCCTATCTTCAGCCTCTTCAAACAAACAATTATCAGCCAAGAATTTTGTATCCAGTGAAACTAAGCATCATATATGAAGGGAAGATAGCCGTTTTCAGACAAACAAATGCTGACAGAATTCGCCATTACCAAGCTACCACTACAAGAACTGTTAAAGGAACTCTAAATCTTGAAACAAATTCTGGAAACACATCAAAATAGAATATCTTTAAAACATAAATCACACAGGACCCAAAAGATCATTCAAGGCTGCTATGAACACCTTTATGCACATAAACTAGAAACTTAGAAGAGATGGATAAATTTCTGGAAAAATACAAGCCTCCTAACTTGAATCAGGAAGAATTAAATACACTGAACATACCAATTAGAAGCAGCAAGGTTGAAATGGTAATTTAAAAATTACCAACAACAAAAAGTCCAGGACCAGACAGATTCACAGCAGAATTCTACCAGACATTCAAAGAAGAATCGGCACCAACCCTTTTGACACTATTCCACAAGATAGAGAAAAGAGGAACCCTCCCTAATTCATTCTATGAAGCCAGCATCTCCCTAAAACCAAAACCAAAAAAGGACACAACCAAAAAAGGAAACTACAGACCTATATCCTTAAAGAACATAGATGCTAAAATCCTTAACATGATACTAGCTAACTGAATCCAACAACATATCAAAAAGATAATCCACCATGATAACGTGAGTTTTACACCAGGGATGCAGGGATGGTTTAACATACACAAGTCAATATATGTGATACATCACATAAACAGAATTAAAAACAAACATCACATGATCATCTCAACAGATGCAGAAAAAGTGTTTGACAAAATCCAGCATCGTTTTATGATTAAAACTCTCAGCAAAACTGACATACAGGGGAATACCTTAATGTAATAAAAGCCATCTATGACAAACCCACAGCCAACGTAATACTGAACGTGGAAAAGTTGAAAGCATTCCCTCTGAGAAAGGGAAGAAGACAAGGATGCCCACTCTCACCACTCCTCTTCAACATAGTACTAGAAATCCTAGCCAGAGCAATCAGAAAAGAGAAAGAAATAAAGGACATCCAAATCAGTAAAGAAGAAGTCAAACTGTCCCTGTTTGCTAACAATATCATTGTTTACCTTGAAAATCCTAAGGATTCCTCCAGAAAGCACCTAGAGCTGGTAAAGGAATTCCACAAAGTGTCCAGATGCAAGATTAATGTACACAAATCAGTAGATCTTCTATACACCAAAGGCAACCAAGCAGAGAATCAAATCAAGAACTCAACCCCTTTTACAATAGCTGCAAAAAAGTAAAGTAGAATAAAATACTTAGGAATATACCTAACAAAGGAGTCAAAAGACCTGTATACAAGGAAAACTACAAATCACTGCTGAAAGAAATCATAGATGACACAAACAGATGGAAAAACATCCCATGCTCACGGATGGGTAGAATCAATATTGTGAAAATGATCATACTGCCAAAAGCAATCTACAAATTCAATGCAATCTCCATCAAAATACCACGATCATTCTTCACAGAGTTAGAACAAACAATTCTAAAATTCATATGGAACCAAAAAAGAGCCCACATAGCCAAAGCAAGACTAAGCAAAAAGAACAAATCTGGAGCCATCACACTACTTGATTTCAAACTGTACTCTAGGGCCATAGTCACCAAAACAGAGTGGTACTGGTATAAAAACAGGCACATAGATGAATGGAACAGAATAGAGAACCCAAAAACAAACACAAATACTTACAGCCAACTGATCTTTGTGAAGTAAACAGAAACATAAAGTGGAGAAAGGACACCCGGTACTGGGATAATTGGCTAGCCACATGTAGGAGAATGAAACTGGATCCTTATCTCTCACCTTATAAAACAATCACCTCAAAATGGATTAAAGACTTAAACCTAAGACCTGAAACTCTAACTCTAGAAGGTAACACTGGGAAAACCCTTCTAGACGTTGGCTTAGGCAAGGATTTCATGACCCAAAACCTAGCAGAAGGCAAAGCAATACCTAAGATTAGAGCAGAACTGAAGGAGATAGAGACACACAAAAAAACCCTTCAAAAAAATCAATGAATCCAGGAGCTGGTTTTTTGAAAAGATCAACAGCAAGTATTGTAGAACAGCAAACATTGCTGCCTGATCCTTCCTCTGGAAGCTTCATCTCAGAGGGGCACCTGGCTGCATGAGGTGTCAGTTGGCCCCTACTCAGAAGTGTCTCCCAGTTAGGCTACCCAGGAGTCAGAGACCCACTTGAGGAGGCAGTCTGTCCATTTCAGAGCTCAAACACCATGGTGGGAGAACCACTGCTCTCTTCAGAGCTGTCAGACAGGGATGTTTAAGTCTGCAGAAGTTTCTGCTGCCTTTTGTTCAGCTATGCCCTGCCACCAAAGGTGGAGTCTACAGAGGTAGGCAGGCCTCCTTGAGCTGTGGTGGGCTCCACCCAGTTCAAGCGTCCTGGCTGCTTTGTTTACCTACTCAAGCCTCAGCAATGGCGAATGCCCCTCCCCCAGCCAGTCTGCCTCCTTGCAGTTGGATCTCGGACTGCTGTGCTAGCAGTGAGTGAGCCTCCATGGGCATGGGACCCACTGAGCCAGGCATGGGATGTAATCTCCTGGGTGTGTTGTTTGCTGAGACCATTGGAAAAGTGCAGTATTAAGGTGGGAGTGTCCTGATTTTCCTGGTAGAGTCTGTCATAGCTTCCCCTGGCTAGGAAAGGGAAATCCCCCAACTCCTTGCACTTCCGGGGTGAGGTGATGCCCCGCCCAGCTTCAGCTTGCCTTCCGTGGGCTGCACCCACTGTCCAGCCAGTTCCAGTGAGATGAACCAGGTACCTCAGTTGAAAATGCAGAAATCACCCATCTTCTGCATTGATCATGCTGGGAGCTGCAGACCAGAGCTGTTCCTGTTCAGCCATCTTGGTTCACCACTATAGACACGTTTCAAAGGAAGATACACAAGCAGCCAACAAGCATATGAACAAAAAGGTCAATATCACTGATCATTAGGGAAATGCAAATTGAAACCACAGTGAGATACCACTGATCATTAGATAAATGCAAATCAAAACCACAGTGAGATACTATTTCACACTAGTTAGAGTGGCTATAATTAGTCAAAAAATAGCAGATACTGGTGAGGTTGCAGAGCAAAGGGAACACTTGTACACTGTTGGTGGGAGTGTAAATTAGTTCAACCATTGTGGAAAGAGGTGTGGTGATTACTCAAAAAGCTAAAAGCAGAACTACCATTTGACCCAGCAGTCCTATTACTGGATATATGCCCAAAGGAATATGCATCATTCTACCATAAAGACACATGTACATTTATGTTCATTGTAGCACTGTTCACAATAGCAAAGACATGGAATCAACCTAAATGCCCATCAGTGGTAGACTGGATAAAGAATATATGGTACATATACACCATGGAATACTATGCAGCCATAAAAAAGACTGAGATCATGTCCTTTGCAGGCACATGGATGGAGCTGGAGACCATCATCCTTAGCAAACTAACACAGGAACAGAAAACCAAATGCTGCATGTACTCACTTATGAGGAGGAGCTAACTGATGAGAACACGTGGATGCAAAGAGGCAACAGACACTGGGGTCTACTTGAGGGTGGAGTGTTGGGAAGAATAGGATCAGAAAAAATAAGTATTGGGTCCTAGGCTTTGTACCTGGGTGATGAAGTAGTCTGCACAACAAAGTCCCATGACAGGAGATCAGCTATATTAGAAGCCTGCACCTTTATCCCTGAACCTAAGCTATAAGTTTAAAAAAAAAAAATCTTAAGAAAGAAATGTAAAGTCAAAAGTTTTGTGAATATTATGTCAAAATTATGTGCTCCTCATTTTGCCTCTGTTCCTTTTTTAAAAAATGCATTTTTTTCTCTCTGTAAAATAATGGTGTTCCCTTTCCAATGCAAACATACTTTCAGATCCTAATCACTGGGGTAAACATTCTTTTTAAAACTACTGTTTATAAAAGTAAAAATCTGACTTTGTCCATGCAGATCATATATTGACAAGTATTTTTCAACAACATAATTTTAACCTTATGACATCAGTTTTAATAGGAGTCATTACATTATTATTCCAGGTGATTCATGGGACACCTGAGTACTCTGTGTAATTGAAGTTATCTGTAGCCACATTTAATATGACATGTTCAATGTTTGGTCTCACAAGCTCACTGCTTAGAGTCTTCTTCATCCACCCAATATTGAAGTAATGAAATGGCTGTTAATAGATTCATCACTGATCTCATTCTGTGACATCTTTCTCAGAATAATATAAAATCAATGTAAGAAATTTTGTGAAATTATGAAAATTTAGCAAAAAATAAATTTCATTTATAAAATCTGTGTGCTTTCATTATGGTTTTATTCTATTTATATAACTCAATGTACATATATTATGTTTACATAAAATTTTTTTATCTCATTGCATATGTCTTTTCTTCCGACACAAAAATTGTGATATTTTTCTGTTCATCATTTTGTTGCGTAGTATTCAACAATACCTGTACTATGGCTGACAGTGTAATTTAACATTTTTTGATAAAATAATTGTAATGGCATGGTACACACATTGTATACATTTTAAATCATTTCTCAATGTAAAATATTTGAATTGTCTCCAGTGTTTATTTTATGAATGTCTGCCACAAATATTGAATCTGACCATTGTGATTTAGTTGTTCTCTGTATAGTTTCATATGAGTATATTATGAAGCCAATGTCTATATGCATTTTTATAATACTTAATACTTTTCCCCAAGTGTCTGATTCTTTTAAAATATGCAAACATTATCTGAGAATCTAATGCATAATGGAAAAGCAAGCAAATTTGTGACAACAATTATTTTATGTAAGAAGGAATTAGAGGACAGGCTGCACAACTATTGACTTGGATTGGAACCTACCTTCTGCAAATGAATAACAACAGCTAGTATTAGTATTTATCACTATTGTACTAATAGTCATTCTTGCCCTTGTCTTCCTTCTCCACCTACTCTCTTCCCCCTTCTAATGGCACCATCACTTTCCTCTATTGCGAAAGGGGAAAGTTTTTGAGAATAAGGTTAGAGTGCTTAGAATTTTCATTGGTCCTACCTCTGCCTTTGTCCTTTGGGAAATTACCACATAGAGCCTATGCAATTTTCATTCAACATAAACATTGGGATTTAACTCGACTAAGATTTCAGTTTTCTGTTGCTGCTAATAAGAAGGTAGACAAAAAGATCTCTTAAGACTTATATAATAAAGTAGTGAGGAATGCTTGCTTTCTACTTATGTCTCAAAAGAATAACATTAAAGTAAAATATATGAGGTTCTTTTGTTTCTTCATAAGGAAGATCATCCTATATCCTGACAGAATTCTTTTGTAAATCTCAGTGTAGTTTTCAGATGCAAGTGGTAGACATTATTTGGATCTTATTATACATTCATTGTTCATTTTTTTTTTTGGTGCTTCTCTGTCAGGCAGCTGTGATGATGAGTCCCAAGTTTCCCAGAGATTTTTACTGAGGTGTCCTATAGGCGTGGCATAAGGCAGAAAACATTAAAAGGGTAAATTGACCCTTTTATGCTCTAAGATATAAACCTCTGTGATCTCACTGACGAATGTTTTAAATGCTAGAGTGAAAGCAAGTAAACATTGGCTTTGGCTGCGAATATTCTGGTGGCACACATTTATGTCATTGAGGAATAGTGTACCTTGAAAAGCCTTAACCCTTACACCGTTAGCATTTCATCTTGTTCATCTGACTGCCCAAACATCTATATTTAAACAAATCCACAGGGGATCTGTTCTCTAGGACTTTGCTGGAGAACCTTGATGTGTTGGAAAACTGTTCCTATTAATAGAGGAATTACATCTCGAGTGGCTGGCATATGTTAACTAATGGATACTATTAATAGTAATAACAAAAATAAAAAATCATTACAATATTACTACTATTTGAATCACTATGTATGAGAGACATTTTAAGCGTTTTATCTGTATTAAGTATATTTTCAACACCACACAATAGGAAGTAATTGCCATTATTATAGAAGTAGGCATAATTATCTCTATCAACATTCTAGTCCACTTTTCCATTATCTGTTGCATAAACTCATGCAAAATCTTCTAAATGATCTACGCTTTTCACAATCTGGCCTTTTTGCGATGTAATCCATTGACAACATTGAGAGCTTTTTAAAGAAAGGGAATCTGATCACATCTCTCCATTTCTTAACTCTGTGCAGTAGCTCCCCATTGCCCTTAATAGACACTTCGATCTCCTTATAATTATATTGCTTCCACTTACCTCTCTAGCAACATCTGCTACTTTACTCAGCTTTTTCCTGCATACTAATTAGAAATCTTAGGAACTGCCTTTACTTCACTACCTGCTTTTCTTTTTGTGTTTTCCTCTCCCCCTCATCTTTTCACCTATTCCTGCACATTACTGAGGACTCACTTTACCAATGACTTTGAGATCTCTTCTAGATGTTTGCTTAGCATTGTGAGCTTATAACACTTTTAGACTTTTCCTTTTTACTTGCTTATAGTCTATCTTTCAAAGTACAATGTAAGGCATGAGGGAGCAGAAACTGCCTACATTTCTTCTCTGAAAATCGAGCACTTATCCATGGTTTATGCTCATCACTTCATAAACATTCTTTGAAGGAATGACTTATACTTTTTTTTTACATTGCACAATGAAGGCTTTCATTGAATCAACCCTGTTTTCAGAGTCTCTTTAGTATCCCTCTTTGATATTTAATGACACTAAAGTTTACACAGTTGTGATGATATAGAAACATATGAGTTTCTAATGGTAGGTCGCTTTACTCGACCTCCCATATTTTCTCTTACTGTGAGTCAAACACTCTGAATAAAAACATATCTGGCCATTCCTTCTGAAATGCAAAGCAAACAAATCAAACATGAATACATTTACCTTAGGCAGGGTTTTGGCTGGTTTACAGTGGAGTTCCCCCACAAAATCGACATTTGGTAAGGGTGGGCAAAGAAATTCAAAATCCCAGTACAGTTGAATGAGCCACATTTCAGCCTTCCCCAATATCTGAAATAATGTACATTAATAAAATAAATGTATACATATTTTTATATATAAGCATAACAATTTTCATATATTGCATGTTACTTATAGATAAGGAAAACAAAGTGTTCAGATAATTAAGAGGAAATTACATATTTAATGTAACATTAGTATATTCACAATCACAAATAGTTATTGAAATAAGCCACTATGGACTTAAATATGCATTTGTTTCCTCTCTAAAGTTGCAGTAGTAACCAATATAGATTTAAATAGCTCTTTGAGCTCCACGATTAATTCATCTTACTATACTCATAAAAACAGCTTTCTACGAAGCACAAAATCTAGTTTCCACAATTTATCAAGTCAGTCCCTTGATCCTTGGTTCTCCAAGTAAACTGTGAGTTTTCTGAGAGTATGGCTGAAATCCTTGAACATACTACTGCTTCTAGTTCATGTTAAGATTTTAACAATATTAGTTGTAAAATACATACATTAAAAATGATAGCTAGTATATTTTCAGAATTTATTGAAACAGAGATATGTGCTCCCCCTTAACTTGGCCCATATTTTGCCTAATAAAGAGAAGTAGTTTAATAAAATATAGATTAAAAGCTTGAATGTTCACTTTCAACAAGGTTTCAGTTCACAAAGCAAATAATTTCCAAGTTGTTAGTGAACGATGTACAAACACTAGAAACCTAAAATTTTAGGTTTCTGTTTCTGAAATAGAGCCAGTATACCTCTCAACTGTGAAGGAATCCTTCTGTTTATAGAGAAAAATATTTTAATACCTAAATAAGAAAACTGAGGTACACAAAGAGAAACAACTTTCTCAATGCTGCATTAATAGTTATGCTAGAAATATGTGTAGCTCCTCATCTAAATGTCTGCCTTCATCAAGTTGTTTATTGATATATGTATTGCCTTTTTTAAAGATGAAAAAAGTATAGTAAAATACATATATAGTTGCTTAAAGAAATCATAAGTGCTTTACTTTGTAGTTTTTTTTTAAAATTCCTGTAGTGTCCTATAGGAGTGATGGCCAAAGGGTTCTAACTGAGCCTATAATATCAACATTTCTATAATATTTGTGAGATTGATAGATCATCTTACATTTGCCATTCATCATTTCATTTAAACAACACTATCCTCTTACATTATATTTATATACGCTCACCTTCAAAGGCAAAAGGAAAGTTAGGACTTATTAACCATTGATTAGAAACATGACTTACCTAGAACTTCACTGTAAAACTTCTCCCACTTCTCGTATCAAACATTTGAAACCAAAAGTCAAAATAAAGCACATGTATTAGATTTTTAATCCTCTCCACGAATGTCATTTTATCACTTAATTCTGACAGAACAACAGGTATGTGGGAAGTGGGGAATAGAAGTCCTCCACTATACTTCTCATGTGTGTAGCCAGAAGACTGTCAACAAAGGATATGTATTTAACATGCCTTTAACATGCTCAGCTAGCAGTTCACCACAGGGACCAAAGGCATCTGCAAGAACGATATCAAACTTTGACTCTTGTAGTTTTGTCATAATTTTCTTGTTCAAAACTACATCTTTACAGAGATTATTAACACAGTCTGTAGATTCCCAAAAGAGTTCTTGTGCTTGTGAAAAATATGACCAAAATGCATCTTTTGGAAGATCATATATCCATCTATTGATCAGTTTCACAACAAGACCCTCAAAATTATTTTTAATTAGAGATGTTGGATAAACCTCAAATTTAATAGCAGATGATTTAATAGGGTGAATAATAATGGAAGCCAAAGATGACAGCACAGTCATCTTATGGCCTTTCCAAACAAGTTCATCCAGGATTGTCTTTATATTCATCCAATGGCTGTATTCTGTGGGCCACATCAGCATCTTTCCACAACTCCCAGAGCTAAAGTGACAACTGAGTTGTTTCAGGAGAATATTTGATGTCAGTTTCATAGTCCTCCTGGTGCAATGCAATGCTTCTTTTCAAATCGCTGTTTCTGTCTGTCTTTCTCATACTTATATCTGAGGATAAATCAATCAAGTGAAAGTATAACTGCTACAATTCAAAGTAGCAGTTACCATATAATTTCTAAATTACCATAGGAATTGTCTGTTGCCATATAATTTCTAAATTACCATAGGAATTTCCAGATTGTTTTTACAGTGGATGCTTCATTTCCATTCTCACCAGCAATGTATAAGAATTTTAATTTCTTCCCAACCTTGCCAACACTTGGGATTATATTTCATTTGATTATAGCCAGTGTGAATGAAGTGATATCTCATTATGCTTTACCTTTCCTTGATATGAAATCATGTTAAGCATGTTTTGCCTAATTTTGATTGAATTATTTGTCTTCTTATGGACTTGTGTTTTTAATATCTTTCTGATATAAGAACCTTTTCACATATATGATTTCCTTGTTTTTTTTTTATTCTTTGGGCTGTCCTTTTACTTTCTTAATGGTGTTCATTGAAGCACAAAATTATTGATTTTGATGAAATCCAACTAATCAATTTTAATTTGGTTGCTTTTATTTTTGATTTTATATCTCACAAACCATTTCCAAGTTACTAAAATTAGCACCTGTTATTTATTATTAGAGTTTTATAGTTCTAGTGCTTACATTTAAGTTTTTGATCACCTTTGAATTAGCTTTTGTAAGTGATTTGAGGTAGAGGGTCCCAACTTAATTATTTTGTATACGGATAATCATTTTTCCCACTTATATTTGTTGAATAATCTATTCTTTCCCCCTTAAATAGTTTTGAAACTTTTGTCAAAAACTTTAAATGCATGGGTGTATTTCTATATTCTAAAATCCGTTCCATTGATCTACATGTCTATCTGTAGGCCTGTATCACACTCTCTTGATTATTGTATATTTGTATTTGTCTTTAAAAGCAGGAAATGTAAGTTTTCCAGCTCATTTTTATTTTAAATTGTTTCAGTTTTTAAAAAATTTTTTTCTTCTTGCTTTTTTCTTTAAGAGGTAGAGGTGTTACTATATTGCCCAGACCAGATTCAAATTTCTGGGCTCAAGCAATCCTCCCAACACAGCCTCTTGAGTAGCTGGAATTACAGATGTGTTTCACTACACCTAGCTTCTTTTGGCTATTAGTACGTCTCTTGAATATGTATATAAATTTCAGAATCAGCTTGTCTGTTTATGCAAAGAAGTGATATGGGATTTTGATAGGGATTGCATTGATTTGGTAGATGAATTTGGGGAGTAGAGTATGGTCATTATCACAATATTAGGTCTTTCAATAAATGAAAATGTGATGCCTTTCTGTTTATTTAGATGTTCTTATTTCCACAGTGTTTTGTAGATTTTGTTACAGTGGCTAGCTAGTCAGACACAAACAGGGCAGAAGAGGGCTCCCACACCCTACCAGGAAAGTCAGGTGACCATCAGTTAATGGTCAGGCAGTTGTCACACTGTCTCTCTAAAATAATAATTGGTTGCAGCCAGCCAGGGAAAGGCAGCTTTCCTATAAATAGAAAAAATCAAATCTGGTAATCAGCAGCTTCTTGATAAGATCTCAGGAGTTGGGTGAGTGGGCTCACGCATGCACATTAAGAGGCCAAATGGTGGAGTAAGACATTCCGGTGGCACCAGAAAAGGGAAGATGCCTCAGGGGAGCATGCATATGACTCCAGTAAACATACTGTGCATGCTCATCTCCTAAGTGCTAGCAGGCCATCACACATACCAGCAGGTCACCCTAAGGAAAGAATCAAGGAAAACGGAAGCAGGATCCTGAAAGTATGCCAACATATAAAACCCTAAGTCAAAGGTCAAACACTGCACTTTACCTTCAAAATGGCCACTTGGATATACCCCATGTGTACTTTCCTTTCTTTCCTGCTATAAACCTTTTTAATAAATTTTCACTTCTGTTCTGAAACTTGTCCCAGTCTCTTTTTTTGCCTTGTGCCCCTCAATCAAATTCTTTCTTCTGAGGAGGCAAGAATTCAGGTTGCTGCAGAACCACAAAAATTTACTGCAGTAACCACCACTGGTAATAATTTCACAGTGAGAGTTGTACAATGTTTTGTTAAACTTATTAGTAAGAATTATATTTTTTCATGGTATTATAAGGGTGATTGTTTAATCTTCATTTTGGTTTAAATTTCCATTGCAATTGTGTAGATTTTTTGTTTGCTTATCTTGGATCCCAAAATCTTGTTGTATTGGTTTACTTGAATATTTTTTAGTGGATTTGTAAAAATTTCCTATTACAAGATCATGATATATGCCAATAGAGATAGTTTAACTTCTTTCTTTCTAATGTGGATTCCTTTTATTTCATTTTCTTTCTTATTTGTTGACTGAAATTTCTACTGCAATATTGAGTGGAAGTGAGAAGAGTCAATTTAGTGTGATGTTAGCTGTGTATTTTTTTATTGATCAGTTTTAGAATGTTCCCCTTTACTTCTAGTTTAAGTGTTCTTATGATGAAGAGTATTGAATTTCATTAAATAAGTTTTTCTGCAGTTATTGAAGTGATTATGCAGTTTTTTCCTTTATTCTAATGATATGATATATTAGTTGGCTTTTTCAGATGTTAACATAACTTTGCATTCCTGGAATAAAATTCATTTGTTTATGGCATTTAAGCTTTTCGTATGATCCTGAATTTTCTTTGCTAGTGCGAAAGGAAAGTAAAAATCTTGAGACATTAAACTCACTATGTCAAAGAGAAAAATTAATCTTGGGAAACAAACCATCTAAAACTGGCTCCCATTTTGTTCCTAAACAGATAAATGCAAAGATAGAAGGCCACATACCTCTCCAGACAGCCTCCTTCCCAATTTACTCACAAGGAAATTCACAAGGTCCTAAAGCAGAGTTCTCTTGAATTTTACCCTGAGAGTATAAATTAACATTTTATATTCGCAGGTATATAAAAGACAGGACTTGAAGCCATTGTGTGGTTTTTAGCATAAGGGCTTACTGAATGGTGGTTATGTTTTCTCCTCTTTTATTTTTTGGAGGATTAATTATTTTAAATATTTGATAGAAGTATAGAGCTTTGATATTTTCTACTCTACCATTTCCAGTTATTACCCCACTATTTTTTTCTAAATAATATTTCACTGGAAGCCATCAGACACTGGCTTTTCTTTTATGGGAGACTTTTTCCTTACAGCTTCAATCTTGTTACTTGTTATTAGTTTGTTCAGGTTTTTTATTTCTTCATGGGTCTATCTTGGTCGGTTGTATGTGTCCAGGAATTTATTAATATCATCTAGGTTTTCCAATTTGTTGGTATATAGTTGTTCATAATATTCTGTTATAAAAATTTGTGTTTCTGTAATCTCAGGTTTTTGTCTCCTCTTTCAATTCTGATTTTATTTAGTGGGTCTGTTCTCACTTTTTCCAACTTAGTCTAGCTAACAGTTTGTTGATTTTGTTTACTTTTACAGAGTTTACCTTATTGTCTATGGCTGCTTTTGTACTACAGTAGAAGAGTTGAGTAGGAACAAGAGTCTAAAGGGTTTGCAAATTCCAAAAATATTTACCATCTGAGGCTTTATAGAACCTATTCTGATCTCTGCAGGTTCATTTTTTCCTTTAACCTTTCTATATATTCAATATATATTTCTATATATTTCTGTATTTCTATATATTCAATATATTCTATATATTCAATGCAATTTTAACAAAATAGTCTAGATTCTTAGTGAGTGAGTCAGATGATTTATGTTTAATTATGTTAATAATGAGTTAATAAATTAATCTATTTGTATTTTCATTTTATTTAGAATAGGTGAGTTTGTTTGTTATGTGGAATGGTGCTTCTGTTTTACCTTTTTTTTGAGAAATCTCTAAACTGCTTTCCACAGTAATTCAACTAATTTGCAATCCACCAACAGTATATAAGCATTTCCTTTTCTCTGGATCATCACTAGCATATGGTATTATTATTAATTTTTACTTTTTAGTAATAGCCATTATGACTAGTGTGAGATGGTCTCATTGTGGTTTTCATTTGCATTTCTATGATGATTAGTGATGTTGAGCATTTTTGTCATGTTTGTTGGTTCCTTGTATGTCTTCTTTTGAGAAGTACCTGTTCACATCTTTTGCCTGGTTTTTCATGGGGTTACTTGATTTTTGCTTGTTGAATTATTCAAGTTTCTTATAGATTCTAGATATTAGACCTTTAACAGATGTGTAGTTTGCTAATATGTCTTCAGTTTACATCTCACTTGTGAATTTTGAGTTTTGTTGCAATTGCTATTAAGGACTTAGTTATAAATTCTTTCCCAAGGCTGATGTCTAGAATGGTATTTCCTAGATTTTCTTCAATAAGTCTTATAGCTTTAGGTCTTATATTTAAACATTTAATTCATCTTGGGTTAATTTTTGCTTGGTGAAAAGTAGAGATCCAGTTTCGTTCTTTTTCTTATGGCTAGCAAGCTATCCCACCATCATTTATTGAATAGGGAGTCCTTTTCTCCATTGCTTATTTTTGTTGACTCAGTGATAGATGACTATAGGTCTGTTGCTGTATTTCTGGGCTCTGTATTCTGTTTCATTGATTTATGTGTCTGTTTTTGTAACAGAACCATGCTGTTTTGGTGTCTGCAGCCTTATAACATAGTTTGAAGTTGGGTAATGTGATGCCTCTGGCTTTGTTCTCTTTGCTGAGGCATTCTTCAGCTATGTGGACTGATTTTTGGTTTTATGGAAATTTCTGAATATTTTTTTCTAATTCTGTGAATAATGACATTGGCATTTTAATAGGAATAGCATTTAGTGTGTAGATGGCTTTGGTTAGGATGGTTATTTTAATGACATTGATTCTTCCAACCCTGAGCATAAAATGTTCTACCATTTGTTTGAGTCATCTATGATTTATTTCAGCAGTGCTTTGTAGTTCTTGTAGAAATCTTTTGTCTCCTTGGTTAGATGTATTTTTAAGTATATTTTGTTTGTGTGTCTGGTATAAATGTGATTGTGTACTTGATTTGACTCTTAGCCTGAATTTTTATTGGTGTATAGAAATGGTATTGATTTTTGTACATGGATTTTGTATCTTGAAACATTACTGAAGTCATTTTTCAGTTCTGGCAGGCTTTAGGCAGTCTTTAGGATTTTCTAGGTATAGAATCATATTATCACCAAAGAGCAATACCTTCAATTCTTTTCCTATTTGGATGCCTTTTATAGCTTTCTCTTGCTTAGATGCTCAATTAGTACATTATTGAAATAGAAAGTGCTGTTATTTTAATCATTTATATTTGAAACATAAAATTTTAAAAATTTATATTTGAAATTTTAATCATTTATATTTGTAACATAAAATTTTAAAATTTTAAAATTTTAAAAAATTTGGCCTATGTTAAGTCCAAATTCATTGCAGAAATGTACTTATCCATTTAATAATAATAATAGTTATAGCAAATTGAATTTTGCTATATACAGCAATTACATACAGCAACTCTTTTAGCCTCAGCAATGCTATTAAGTAGGTAGTGACATTGCTTCATCTGCATTTCACTGAAGGAGAATGTGAGGCATAGAACTGATAAGTAATTTGCTTAACTATACATGATTCTGTAATGGTTTTGCAAAGATGATATAGGTTATCTGGATTCAGAGTGCAAGCTCTTACCTACCATCCTATGCTGACTAGTCTTTCTGGGTTACAGGTAGTTACAAAATGTAATATAGATTCACTTTTCTTGTAGGTATATATTAATTTTAACATTATTACAGGAGTATAACTCAAATATGTAAAAATATTTTTCTGGTTGTCTATCACTGCTTAACCAACTGCTCTGAAATGAAGGTGCTTAGAACAGCAACATTTTATCATCATCTGTTTTAATTCTAGGTTGTTGGCCAGGCTCAGTTAGGTGTTCATGGCACAGCATTTCTCAGTTGGTTACTGTCCTAAGGTAGCTTGGGCTAATCATCTGAAGGTTAATCACTCACATATCTGGTGATTAGTATTAAAAGTCTCAAGCTACTGCAGTGCTGGACCAATTGTGACTTCTTAGGCATACATATGTATTTCCACACCAAATGGTATATTTCTCCTGGGGACTTGTGGATATAGCACAGGGCTCCAAAGCGAGTGGAGAGACAGAGAAAAAGGAAAAAAGAATGATAGAAACACAGAGAAAAGGACAGAAGGACAGACAGAGAAAATGTATTCACAATTTTTTTGAGCTTTGGAAGTTAAGCTCCTCACTTCCACTATATTCTCTTTTTTGAGACAGCCACAAAATTTGCTAAATTTCACAGGAAGGGTATATGACTTGATGAGAGGATTGCCAATGCATTTGTAATCACATCTCAAAATTACTGCAAATATAACCTTAAAAATTAGAAGAAATCACTAAACTACAGTAGAATTCATAAAATGTTGACATAAGACATTAAAATTTAAAAAATTTGTTTGCTAAAATTTTAGCCATAATTAAAAATTTTAATTAACATTCTAATATATTTATTCATAAATATTTAAAATATCAAGTAGGTGTCCCAAAACAGGCTGTAAAATTATCAGATAGAGAGTACCAGATTGCTGGTCAATTTAAGTTTTCCAGATGGCACTAATGGATTGATAATATTATATTAAAACCTAAGAACATGCTATCTCAAATCAATGTTCATTTCACTAATTAATTTTTAAAACTATATAATTAATATATAAAAACAAATTTGTGAAAGGTTAGTGAATGAAGTATATAGAATCAAAATTAAAAGTAGAATCCTCTATGTTTATACAGATTTACAGATTCTTAATTTTATTTCAAAGAAGAATATCATACTTTTTTTTCTGGAACTTTTTTTCATTTAGCAATGTGATGTGGAGAGCATTCCCTGATATTGTCTATAATATGCCTGTTCTCTGTAATTGCTGCATACCTTCTACTTTTTGTGGTAGGTATGTATGTTCACTGACTGATAGCCATGTAAGTGATGGAGGGAACAACCTGTACATACACGCACTCAGGTGCAAGTGTATCTGGATAGCAGATGACTAGATGTAGAATTGCAGAGTCAAACTCTAAGTATAATTTTTTTTGTAAGGGTTATTTCACTTTATACTCTCTCACAAACTCTTTTCTCAGGTTCTTATGTTTGATCAATCTCCTGTGGGAAAATAATTCATTGACTTTTTATGGCTACGTAGTAATCCATGGTGTATACATACTGCACTTTCCTTATTCAGTCTATCACTGATGGACATTTAGGTTGATTTCATGTCTTTGCTATTGTGAATAGCGTTGCAATCAACATATACATGCATGTGTCTTTATAATAGAATGATTATATTCCTTTGGGCATATACCCAGCAATGGGATTGCTGGGTCAAATGGTATTTCTGTCATTAGGTCTTGGAACAGATAACCAAATGCTGCATGTTCTCACTTACAAGTGGAAGCTAAATGATGAGAACACATGGCCACACAGGAAGCTAAGTGATGAGAGCACATGGAACACATGAACAACACACACTGGGGCCTCTTGGAGGGTAGAAGGTGGGAGGGGGGAGAGGATCAGGAAAAATAAGTAGTGGGTACTAGGCTTAATACCTGGGTGTTGACACATATTTACCTATGTAACAAACTTGCACATGTACCCCTGAGCTTAAAATAAAAGTTAAAAAAAATTCATTGACTTAAGGTTATTGACTTAATAAATTATAATGTCCAACTTTCTAGTACAAGTAGCCATCTTTTTGATGTGATTGGCCATTTTTACTTCTGTGAATTGGCAATTCATATCCTTCATCTATTTTCATATTGGTCTGTTTGTCTTTTTGGTTGGTGATATATAATAGCTCTCACTATACAAGAGATACCAGTCCTTTATCTATGTGTTGCAGGATAAGCTTGATGTAAATTACTTTAGGTTTGTATGCATGATTTAGCAATATTATCTACTATGACACTATATTCATTCGATTTTTCTTAAAAATGTTTCATTTATCTAGATACATTTTATAAAAATTTTGCTGCAATCTCTTCCAATAATTCCCTTAGCATCAAAATTTTAATTTATTTTTAGAATACATTCATGCCATAGGTCATAGAGTGATTATTGTGAGACTTATGATGGCCTTCTTACCAATAAAGACACATAGATTTGTGTTAACCCGTACTACTTTGATCATAAAGTGTTTCCTTGATGTGTAGCTTTTAAGAGGGCCTTGAGAATTCCTGAGATTTTATTATTTGCCAATTTTTGGTAATTGTTGTGGTCTTTTTATTGTTACTGATTATGATTAGTTGCAATATGCTTACATTTTAAAAAATCATTATCCTATTTTCGGTCATGCTAAATGACTTATGTTTTCATATTAGTGTTATGGGATGAATAGAGTTACAGGCTTCTGAGGAAAGAGAGAAACATGAGACATCCTTATATAAAATAGGGTTATATAGAATAATTATCATTTTTAACTGTCTTCTACAAACACATTCAGTTTCACAAACATCTGTAAGGCAGCTCAATAATTCTGTGCCTTGTTTTGGAAGAAGTGAACACATATATACATGTACATTTGTGATAATCAAAATCGGTAAGTCCCCTTAAAGTGCTGGTTCTATATTATCACAACCTACAATTCAGACATTTTATCCACTATTAAAGTTTAAAAATGACCATGAAAGCAACCAGTTCACACTTTAGAAAAGTTCATGGGGAAAAGACAATTAGCTTGTGAACAAAGGTTTTCCCAAATAGTTAAATTTTGTAGTATTTGTCAGGTAGGAGTCATTCTATCTCTAATTTGTTGTTCCCCAACTCCAAGTCTCTGAGTCCCATTATTTTGCTCTTCAGGCCCTGAATGTGGCATAAAGTGTAGTAGAGGCGGACAGTGTGGTCTCCTGTGCATCACTGTTGTTTTGCGATGAAATTCTCAATGTGGTCAGCTGCTGCTGCTGCAGAAGTCGATTTTCTTTAAACACTGCCAAGAACATCTGACTTACATAGTATATTTTGATTTGATATTTATTCAAACTGAGCCTGCTTTTTTTCTTTTTACAAACTCTCTAAAACTGCTAAAAGTCTTCACTTTATAAACTATGTAATTACCATGATCTTTATACTGTTGATAAAGCAATGGTTCACTTTCCCTGTGTCGTTGACCTCAGTTCTTTTCTTCCCTGTGTGAATTGTATCCATTTTGTTCAAAGTGATTTTACTGAATACTAGGAGTTATCACCTCTCAAGTGTTATTGGCAATGAGATTGTTTTTGCCAGTTATCAGTGAATTATTAAATTCCAAAGTCCCTTGTTGAGGGTCTGCTTTTTAGTGCCACTTGCCCAAGCTGCCATAGTCTATTTTTCTCAGAAAGCAAAGCCTGAGATAAGAATTAGTGTGCAATAACTTAATTTGAGAAATGTTCTTAGGGTACAGGAGTAGGGGACAGGAAAGGGTGAAACAAGAAGGGAGAAAAGTCAGTACAAGAATGTGTTACCAAACTAATCATCACCGTAACTGTTGGGACTTAAGCTCATGCGGACCCAGTAGGAAGTTGTGTGGATGTAAAGCGTGATCATTAACCACCACTTTCTATTGCTCACACTGCCAGGTTATGCATATGTGAGTGAGTGCTAGCTGAGTTTCTTCGAGGGTTCCATGAAGAGATGTTAAAGAAGTCTGGTGCAGAAAATGAGAGACCTGTCCTATCAGAAGACGACTTCACAAAGCTCCTTGACACAGCAAAGGCTAGAGAAAAAAAAAATTAGCTGAAAAAATATGGGGTGCAACCTAATTTGATCAAATGTATTAGAGCTTTCTTTTTTCTTTTGTTTCATTTTCACAGTATATTACTTTTCATATGATTAAATACTGTAAATTTTCTCAGGTTTCTGATAAAGTTATGCCTGTGATACAGGAGCTAGAAAGAAATTATTTAGGCAGATAGTGAGGGTGAAAGTCCTCAGTAAGGTTTTGTTTTAATAAAAAGCAGCCCCCCAAATCATTTCCTTGCTAACAAAAAGCAGCCAGAAAAATCAAGCTTCAAACCTAGATAAACAAGCTAAAAGCTTGCATAGGTAAATGCTGGCAACTGTGCCAATAATTCCTCAAGGATCTAGAACTAGAAATACCATTTGACCCAGCAATCCCATTACTTGGTACATATGCAAAGGATTCTAAATCATTCTATTATAAAGACACATGCACACGTATGTTTATTGCAGCACTATTCACAGTAGCAAAGACTTGGAACCAACCCAAATGTCCATCAATGTTAGACTGGATAAAGAAAATGTGGCACATATACACCATGGAATACTACGCAGCCATAAAAAAGATAAGTTCATGTCCTTTGCAGGGACATGGATGAAGCTGGAAACCATCATTTTCAGCAAACTAACACAAGAACAGAACACCAAGCACCACTTGTTCTCACTCATAAGTGGGAGTTGAACAGTGAGATCACATGGACACAGGGAGGGGAACATCACACACTGGGGCCTGTTGAGGTGTGGTGGACTGGGGGAGGGATAGGATTAGGAGAAATATCTAATGGAGGTGACGGGTTGATGGGTGCAACAAACCACTGTTTCACATGTATACCTATGTAACAAAACTGCACATTCTGCACATGTACCCCAGAACTTAAAGTATAATTAAAAAAAAAAAAAAGAAAGAAAAGGGATGGGATACCTTGAAGCCAGGTATATTCAACATGGATATTCAACGTGGAGGTTCCCTCTTTCCTTTTCTTTGTCAACCATATGTGCAGTAAAGAAGCAGCAACATGGCACTGGCCATGTAGAGAAACCATTTGCTTATTGAAAATTAAGGTGGGGCAGACAGCTTCTTCTTACACTATGTAAATGGCACACCTGGTCCCACCAATCCTTTGTGCCCTATATAAATCAGACACTGTTTCCTCAAGCTCATCTATAAATCCCTGTGCATTTCACCATGGGACTAGAAGATCCATTCGGGAGCACCTTTCTGCAGAAATGAGAGCTATTCTCCTTTCTCTTTCTTTCCCCTATTAAACCTCCATTCTTAAACTCACTTCTCGTGTGTCCATGTTTTCAGTTTCCCCGGAGTGAGATGATGAGTCTTGAGTATTTACCCCAGACAATGATGCTACTTAACCTGTTACTTTTATTTATTCTTATTTTTAAAATTTTTATTTATTTTTTATTTATTTTACTTTAAGTTCTGTGATACATTTACAGAATGTGCAGGTTTGTTGCATAGGTATTCATGTGCCATTGTGATTTGCTGCACCCATCGACCTATCATCTAGGTTTTAAGCCCTGCATGCATTAGGTATTTGTCCTAATGCTTTCTGTCCCCTTGTCCCAGACCCCCTGACAGGCCCTGATATGTGATGTTCCCCTCTCTGTGTCTATGTGTTCTCATTGTTCAACTCCCACTAATGAGGGAGAACATGTAGTGTTTGGTTTTCTGTTCCTATGTTAGTTTGCTGAGAATGATGGTTTCTATCCATATCCCTGCAAAGGACATGAACTCATTTTTTTATGGCTGCATAGTATTCCATGGTGTATATGTACACATTTTATTTATTCGGCCTATCATTGGTAGGCATTTGGGTTGTTTCCAAGTCTTTGCTATTGTAAATAGTGCTGCAATAAACATACATGTGCATGTGTCTTTATAGTACAATGATTTTTAATCCTTTGGGTATATATCCAGTAATGGGATTGCTGGGTCAAATGGTATTTCTGCTTCTAGATCCTTGAGAAATTGCCAAAATGTCTTCCACAATGGTTGAACTAATTCACACTGCCACCAACAGTGTAAAAGTGTTCCTATTTCTCCAAATCCTCTCCAGCATCTGTTGTTTCTTGACTTTTTAATGATTGTCATTCTAATTGGCGTGAGAAGGTATCTCATTGTGGGTTTAATTTGTATTTCTCTAATGACCAGTGATGATGAGCTTTTTTTCATATGTTTGTTGGCCATGTAAATGTATTCTTTTGAGAAGAGTCTGTTTATAGCCTTTGCCCACTTTTTGATGGTGTTGTTTTTGTCTTATATATTTAAGTTCCTTGTAGATTCTAGATATTAGACCTTTGTCAGAGGGATAGATTGCAAAAAATTCCTCCATTCTGTAGGTTGCCTGTTCCCTCTGATGATAGTTTATTTTGCTGTGCAGAAGCTCTTTAGTTTAATTAGATCTCATTTGTCAATTTTGGCTTTTGCTGCAATTGCTTTTGGTGTTTTAGTCCTGAAGTCTTTGCCTATCCCTATGTCTTGAATGGTATTGCCTAGGTTTTCTTCTAGGGTTCTTATGGTTTTGGGTTTTACATGTAAGTCTTTAATCCATCTTGAGTTAATTTTTGTATAAGGTGTAAGAAAGGGGATCAGTTTCTGTTTTCTGCATATGGCTAGCAAGTTTTCCCAGTTTTCCCGTTGCTTGTTTTTGTCAGTTTTGTCAAAGATCAGATTGTTGTAGATGTGTGGTGTTATTTCTGAAGCCTCTGTTCTGTTCCATTGGTCTATATATCTGTCTTGGTACCAGTACCATGCTGTTTTGGTTACTGTAGCTTTGTAGTACAGTTTGAAGTCAGGTAGAGTGATGCCTCCAGCTGCTTTTTTTTGTTTTGTTTTGTTTTGTTTTGCTTGGGGTTGTCTTGGCTATACAAGCACTTTTTTCCTTCCATATAAAATGTAAAGTAGTTTTTCTAGTTGTGAGAAGAAAGTCAATGGTAGCTTGATTTGAATAGCATTGAATCTATAAATTACGTTAAGCACTGTGACCATTTTCATGATATTGATTCTTCCTAGCCACGAGTATGGAATGTTTTTTCATTTGTTTGTGTCCTCTCTTATTTCCTTGGGCAGTGGTTTGTAGTTCTCCTTGAAGAAATCCTTCACGTCTCTTTTTAGGCATACTCCTAGGTACTTTATTCTCTTTGTAGTGCTTGTGAATGGAAGTTCAATCATGATTTGGCTCTCAGTTTGTCTATTATCAGTGTATAGGAATACTTGTGATTTTTGCCCATTGATTTTGTATTTGTAGACTTTGCTGAAGTTGCTTATCAGCTTATGAAGTTTTTGGGCTGAGATGATGGGGTTTTCCAAATATAGAATCATGTCATCTGCAAACAGAGACAACTTGACGTCCTCTCTTTCTATTTCCATACTCTTTATTTCTTTCTCTTGCTGATCACCCTGGCTAGAACTTCCAATACTATGTTGAAAAGGAGTAGTGAGAGAGGGCATCCTTGTCTTGTGCCGGTTTTGAAAGGGAATGCTTCCAGCTTTTTTGCATTTGGTATGATATGGGCTATGGATTTGTCATAAATTTCTCTTATTATTTTGAGATATGTTCCATCAATACCTAGTGAATTGAGAGTTTTTAGCATGAAGGTGTGTTGAATTTTATTGAAGGCCTTTTCTGCATCTATTGAGATAATCATGTGGTATTTGTGATGGGTTCTGTTTATGTGATGGATTATGTTCATTGAGTTCTGTATGTTGAGCCAGCCTTGCATCACAGTGATGAAGCTGACTTGATTGTGGTGGATAAGATTTTTGATGTGTTGTTAGATTCGGTTTGCCAGTATTTTATTGAAGATTTTTTGATCAATGTCCATCAGGGATATTGGCCTGAAATTTTCTTTTTTGTTGTGTTTCTGCCAGGCTTTGGTATCAGCATGATGCTGGCCTCATAAAATGAGTTAGGGAGAATTACCTCTTTTTCTGTTGTTTGGAATAGTTTCAGAAGGAATGGTACCAGCTCCTCTTTGTACCTCTGGTAGAATTCAGCTGTGAATCCATCTGGTCCTGGACTTTTTTTGGTTGGTAAGCTATTGATTATTGCCACAATTTCAGATCCTGTTATTGGTCTATTCAGAGATTCAACTTCTTCCTGGTTTAATCTTGGGAGAGTGTATGTGTTGAGGAATTTATCCATTTCATCTAGATTTTCTAGATTATTTGCATAGTCATGTTTATATTATTCTCTGATGGTAGTTTGTATTTCTGTGGGATTGGTGGTGATATCCTCTTTCTCATTTTTTATTGCGTCTATTTGATTCTTCTCTCTTTTCTTCTTTATTAGTCTTGCTAGCCGTCGATCAATTTTGTTGATCTTTTCAAAAAACCAGCTCCTGGATTCGTTAATTTTTTGAAGGGCTTTTTGTGTCTCTATTTCGTTCAGTTCTGCTCTGATCTTAGTTATTTCTTGCCTTCTGTTAGCTTTTGAATGTGTTTGCTCTTGCTTTTCTAGTTCTTTTAGTTGTTATGTTAGGGTGTCAATTTTAGATCTTTCCTGCGTTCTCTTGTGGGCATTTAGTGCTATAAATTTCCCTCTACACACTGCTTTGAATGTGTCCCAGAGATTCTGGTATGTTGTGTCTTTGTTCTCATTGGTTTCAAAGAACATCTTTATTTCTGCCTTCATTTCATTATTTACCCAGTAGTCATTCAGGAGCAGGTTGTTTAGTTCACATGTGGTTGAGTGGTTTTGAGTGAGTTTCTTAATCCTGAGTTCTAGTTTGATTGCACTGTGGTCTGAGAGACTGTTTGTTATAATTTCTGTTCTTTTACATTTGCTGAGGAGAGCTTTACTTCCAAGTATGTGGTCAATTTTGGAATACGTGTGGTGTGGTGCTGAAAAGAATGTATATTCTGTTGATTTGGGGTGGAGAGTTCCGTAGATGTCTATTAGGTTCACTTGGTGCAGAGCTGAGTTCAATTCCTGGATATCCTTGTTAATGTTCTGTCTCGTTGATCTGTCTAATGTTGACAGTGGGGTCTTAACGTCTCCCATTATTATTGTGTGGGAGTCTAAGTCTCTTTGTAGATCTCTAAGGACTTGCTTTGTGAAACTGGGTGCTCTTGTATTGGGTGCATATATATTTAGGATAGTTAGCTGTTCTTGTTGAATTGATCCCTTTACCATTATGTAATGGCCTTCTTTGTGTCTTTTGATCTTTGTTGGTTTAAAGTCTGTTTTATCAGAGACTAGGATTCCAACCCCTGCCTTTTTTTGTTTTCCATTTGCTTGGTAGATCTTCCTCCATCCTTTTATTTTGAGCCTATGTGTGTCTCTGCATGTGAGATGGGTTTCCTGAATACAGCACACTGATGGGTCTTGACTCTTTATCCAATTTGCCAGTCTGTGTCTTTTAATTGTAGCATTTAGTCCATTTACATTTAAAGTTAATATTGTTATGTGTGAATTTGATCCTGTCATTATGATATTAGCTGGTTATTTTGCTCGTTATTTGATGCAGTTTCTTCCTAGTCTCGATGGGCTTTACATTTTGGCATGATTTTGCAGTGGCTGGTACTGGTTGTTCCTTTCCACGTTTAGTGCTTCCTTCAGGAGCTCTTTTAGGGCAGGCCTGGTGATGACAAAATATCTGAGCATTTGCTTGTCTGTAAAGGATTTTTTTTCTCCTTCACTTATGAAGCTTAGTTTGGCTGGATATGAAATTCTGGGTTGAAAATTCTTTTCTTTAAGAATGTTGAATATTGGCCCCCACTCTCTTCTGGCTTGTAGAGTTTCTGCTGAGAGAGCTGCTGTTTGTCTGATGGGCTTCCCTTTGTGGGTAACCCGACCTTTCTGTCTGGCTGCCCTTAACATTTTTTCCTTCATTTCAACTTTGGTGAATCTAATAATTATGTGTCTTAGAGGTGCTCTTCTTGAGGAGTAGCTTTGTGGCGTTCTCTGCATTTCCTGAATCTGAATGTTGGCCTGCCTTGCTAGGTTGGGGAAGTTCTCCTGGATAATATCCTGAAGAGTGTTTTCCAACTTGGTTCCATTCTCCCTGTCACTTTCAGGTACACCAATCAGACGTAGATTTGGTCTTTTCACATAGTCCCATATTTCTTGGAGGCTTTGTGCATTTCCTTTTATTCTTTTTTCTCTAAACTTCCCTTCTCACTTTGTTTCATTCATTTGACCTTCCATCACTGACACCCTTTCTTCCAGTTCATCACATCGGCTCCTGAGGCTTCTGCATTCTTCATGTAGTTCTCAAGCCTTGGCTTTCAGCTCCATCAGCTCCTTTAAGCCCTTCTCTGTATTGGTTATTCTAGTTATACATTTGTCTAAATTTTTTTCAAAGTTTTCAACTTCTTTGCCTTTGGTTTGAATTTCCTCTTGTAGCTTGGAGTAGTTTGATCGTCTGAAGCCTTCTTCTCTCAACTCATCAAAGTCATTCTCCGTCCAGCTTTGTTCCATTGCTGGTGAGGAACTGCGTTCCTTTGGAGGAGAAGAGGCACTCTGCTTTTTAGAGTTTCCAGTTTTTCTGCTCTGTTTTTTCCCCATCTTTGTGGTTTTAACTACTTTTGGTCTTTGATGATGGTGATGTACAGATGGGTTTTTCGTGTGGATGTCCTTTCTGTTTGTTAGTTTTCCTTCTAACAGACAGGACTCTCTGCTGCAGGTTTGTTGGAATTTGCTAGAGGTCCACTCCAGACCCTGTTTGCCTGGGTATCAGCAGTGGTGGCTGCAGAACAGCAGATTTTTGTGAACCGCGAATGCTGCTGTCTGATCGTTCCTCTGGAAGTTTTGTCTCAGAGGAGTTCCCGGCCGTGTGAGGTGTCAGTTCTCCCCTACTGGGGGGTGCCTCCCAGTTAGGCTGCTTGGGGGTCAGGGGTCAGGGACCCACTTGAGGAGGCAGTCTGCCCATTCTCAGATCTCCAGCTGCGTGCTGGGAGAACCACTTCTCTCTTCAAAGCTGTCAGACAGGGACATTTAAGTCTGCAGAGGTTACTGCTATCTTTTTGTTTGTCTGTGTCCTGCCCCCAGAGGTGGGGCTTTCAGAGGCAGGTAGGCCTCCTTGAGCTCTGGTGGGCTCCACCCAGTTCGAGCTTCCTGGCTGCTTTGTTTACCTAAGCAAGCCTGGGCAATGGCAAGCGCCCCTCCCCCAGCCTTGCTGCCACCTTGCAGTTTGATCTCAGAGTGCTGTGCTAGCAATCAGTGAGACTCTGTGGGTGTAGGACCCTCCAAGCGAGGTGCGGGATATAATCTCCTGGTGCACTGTTTTTTAAGCCCATCGGAAAAGTGCAGTATTCGGGTGGGAGTGACCTGATTTTCCAGGTGCCGTCTGTCACCCCTTTCTTTGACTAGGAAAGGGAACTCCCTGACCTCTTGCACTTCCTCAGTGAGGCAATGCCTTGCCCTGCTTCAGGTCACACACAGTGTGCTGCACCCACTGTCCTGTGCCCACTGTCTGTCACTCCTTAGTGAGATGAACCCAGTACCTCAGATGGAAATGCAGAAATCACCCGTCTTCTGTGTCACTCATGCTGGGAGCTGTAGACTGGAGCTGTTCCTATTCGGTCATCTTGGCTCCTCCTCCTAATTCTTGAAGATTTCATTGGCTAAAGTAAAACAAAAATTCTGCTCAAAATGAAGCCAAAATATTCTGAGTATTTGCAAAACAATGCTGATACTATGAGTGGGGTTTTTAATGTTGTTGTGTTCAAATACAATGTGTGAAACATAATGAAGCTCAGTAACTTTCGTGTGTAACTTTTGGATTAGAATAATAAATATCAATATAAGCCCATAAGGTTTTATATTATTTTTATTTTTATTTTCTTTTTTTATGGCTTGGATGACACTTTATTTTCAGATCCAATACTAGAAGTTGTTTCCATGTTCACATTTTCCTTCCTGGTTTTAAAAAAAGAGTTGTATTTTTTTTTTTGCTTTTTTAAAATTATACTTTAAGTTTTAGGGTACATGTGCACAACGTGCAGGTTAGCTACATATGTATACATGTGCCATGTTGGTGTGCTGCATCCAGTAACTTGTCATTTAACATTAGGTGTATCTCTAAATGCTATCCCTCCCCCCATTGTTATTTTTCATAGCTTAAAAATCATTGACATAGAATAATTCCAACTAAAGTACGTATTAAATCCCTGGAAAATAAATTTTGACTTAACAGGGTAAGTTGTGAAAAGATGTTTTGTCACAGGAAAAAGGAAATCCTCCATTTAAAACCCTCCATGCTGAAATAAAGGAGGAGTCCCATCTTTCAGTCATTCCACTTCAGGCTTTTGATATAACTAATCTCTTTTCTTCTTCTTTCCTGTTTTGGCAAGCTTTCGGAAACAAAACAGGCAAAATTTTGTGATGATAAATATCACAGTTGCCACGCAGGCCAGCAGGAATGCTGTCACATCCAAAGAGTGGTACTGGATCCAGGTGAGGTTGTGAGCTGCGACTCGAAGGTGCTTGGCTCCTTTGTGGCGCATGACAAACTCAATCCAGAAGACTGCTCGATCCAGGGGCTTCATTGGTTGATCATGATGAATTCTTGATAATTTCATGACATTCTCTTTATAGCTGAAGGATAAATATAAAAATATCAACATTAAAAGTAAATTTATTGCTTAAGCATATCAAGTCTATGGATGGTCTTTGAAAAGTGTCACACAAATGATTGAAAGTAAGTGTCACTGAATTGACATGAAATTTCAATATTTTAATTCATGTCATTACAGAAAGTTTGGTTTTTAAATTGGAGTTTTATAAATGACAAATACCTTTAACAAGGAAAATGGAATTTTCGGAGGGAAAGTTAATGTTTTCTGGAGCAGAAAATATTGTGAGCCATTCTAAGTGCTATAAGTAAGATAGTGGAAATGCAATCTGAGAATGATCTTTTTGATATTTTTAATTTTTTTTTATTTTTTGAGACAGGCTTTTGCTCCATTACACAGGCTGAGTGCAGTCACATGATCATGGCTCAGTTCAGCCTTTCTCTTTCGGTCTCAAGTAATCCTCCACCTCAGCCTCATGAGAAGCTGGGACTACAGCTGCGCACCACCATGCCTGGCTATTTTTTTTTTTTTTTTTTTTTACATTTTTAGATATGAGGTGTTGCTGTAGTGCCCATACTGGTCTGGAACTCCTGTGGTCAAGTCATTCTCCTGCCTCTGCCTCCCAAAGTGTTGGCCCTACAGACATGAAGCACTGTGCCCAGCCTATTTTGACATATTTAAAGAAGAATTGTGCCACAACTGGTGAAATGCCTCCTAACTAGTTTCTCAGCTTCTACTCTAATCTTTTGTCTTCTACTGTATTTTCCTTCTAGTAGCCAGAATATTTTCCAAATTAATATCAAATTATGACACTCACCTGTTAAGATTTCCATCTGGTCTCTTGTTACATTAAGAATAAATTCCAAATCTGTCTTTGGTCTAGAGACCTCTACACAGGCACCTACTTGTCCTAACCCTTTCCCCTGTACACTTTCTTCTAGAGACAATGGCCTTTGGTTTTTCTTTAAACTCCTGAAGGTGTTCTCACCTTAGCCCCTTTACACCTTTTGTCCCCTGTGTCTCTCTCATTGAGCATTCTTTCTTGCAACTACTTGAGGTTTGCTTCTATTTCTTTTTGAGGCTTCCCCTTAAATGATACCTCTTGGAGAGTCTTTTCCTGGCCACACTATAGGCACCCATAGGATTTCTCTAGTGCTTCGTGCTTACTTTGCTATTTGATTTCTGGAACTTTAAAATATGTTATATATCTTCTACAGTAAAACTTTAAGTATGAAATACATAGGATAAATGTATGTACACTATGTGACTACCTCAAAATTTTAAGATTATCTTAAACATTATCCCAAAGTGAAGACACCAATTTATCACAAACTGCATAGAAGAACTCTCTCCTCCTGGGCCATTTTAGTCACTATTTTTATCCTCAAAGTAAGTATTAACTTGATTTCTAATATCATAGATTAGTATTGTTTATATAATTGAATTAAATAAAACATATTCATTTCTGTTTTTGTTTAGCAGTTGTTTAATAGCATTGGTGTAGAGAGTATTCAGTTGATTGACAAAGACCACAGATGATCTCTTCATTTTATGATTAATGGATATTTGTGTTGTTAACATTTTTTGAGCTTACTAATAATTATGGTATTAAGATATTTGTATGCTTTATTAGGTTTAAAAATTTATTCATTTTTGTTGGATGTATACTTGGAAGAATAGTTGATGAGAGAAAGGCACATTTATAATTAGAATTTTTTGTTGACTGAATTTTTTAAAAATTATTTTTTATTTTAAAGAATCAGATTGTTTTTAGTTATCATTTTTGGATGATTTATAATTTATTTCTAGTATGACTAGGACATGTAATTTTTATGAATTTGAATCTTATACAATTTACTTAGTGTTTATTTGTGGCCCAGCATATGGTAAATTCAGGTAACTATTTCATATAATCTTTTTTTTTTTTTTTGAGACAGTCTCTCTCTGTCACCCAGGCTTGAGTGCAATGGAGTGATCTTGGCTGACTGCAATTTGCATCTCCTGGGTTCAAGTGATTCTCATGCCTCAATCTCCCAAGTATCTGGGACTACAGGTGCTCGTCCCCTACATCTGGCTAAGTTTTGTATTATTAGTGGACACAGGATTTCACCGTGTTGGCCAGGCTGTCTCTTAACTCCTGACCTCATGTGATCCTCCCACCTTGGCCTCCCAAAGTGTCAGGATTAGAGGTGTGAGCCCCCACACCCGGTCTCCATAAACTCTTCTAAAAATGTTTATTTTCTGTCTACACACACACAACCAGAGATATATGTATGGATACATATATACAGATATATATGCAATATATACACACACACATATATAACACATAGGTTACATTTAATTGTGTACTTCAAATGTTTTATCTCCTTAAATAAAATATTTCAAAGATCATTATTTTGTCTTTTCTTTTTGGTCTGTTTAAATTTAATGTGAGTACTGGTAGTTTCACTTTTTTGTTTTTTTTTTTGAGTTGGAGTCTCGCTCTGTCACCAGGCTGGAGTGCAGTGGCACTATCTTGGCTCACTGCAACCTCCATCTCCCGGGTTCAAGTGATTCTCTTGCCTCAACCTCCTGAGTAGCTGGGACTATAGGTGCACACCACCATGCCCAGATAATTTTTGTATTTTTAGTAGAGACAGGGTTTCACTATGTTGGCCAGGAGTATGGTCTCGATCTCTTGACCTCGTGATCTGCCCTCCTCGGCCTCCCAAAGTGCTGGGATTACAGGCGTGAGCCACTGCACCTGGTCAGTTCAAATTTTTTTAAAAAGTTTTATTTTTACTTTAAGTTCCAGGATACATGTGCAGAATGTGTAGGTTTGTTACATAGGTATATGCGTGCCATGGTGGTTTGCAGCACCGATCAACCTGTCATCTAGATTTTAAGCCCTTCATGTATTAGCTATTTGCCCTGATACTCTCACTCCCCTTCCATCCCCCAAGTCACCCCGGTGTGTGTTGTTCCCCTCCCTGAGTCCATGTATTCTCATTGTTCAACTCCCTCTTATAAGTGAGAACATGTGGTGTTTGGTTTTCTGTTCCTGTGTTAGTTTGCTGAGGATAATGGCTTTGCATTTCATCCATGTCCCTGCAACAGACATGATCTCATTCCTTTTTATGGCGCATAGTATTCCATAGTGTACATGTATCATATTTTCTTTATCCAGTCTATCACTGATGAGCATTTGGGTTGGTTCCATATCTTTGATATTGTAGATAGTGCTGCAATAGACATACATGTGCTTGTGTCTTTATAGTAGAATGATTTATATGCCTTTGGGTATATACGAAGTAATGAGATTGCTAGGTCAAATGGTGTTTCTGGTTCTAGATCTTGGAGGAATCACCACACTGTTTTCCATGATGGTTGAACTAACTTACATTCCCGTCAAAAATGTAAAAGCTTTCCTATTTCTCCCCAGCTTCACCAGCATCTGTTGTTTTTTGACTTTTTAATCATCGCCATTCTGACTGGCATGAGATTGTATCTCATTGTGGTTTTGATTTGCATTTCTCTAATGATCAGTGATATTGAGCTCTTTTCATAAGTGTGTTGGCTGCATAAATGTCTTTTTTTGAGAAGTGTCTGTTTATATCTTTTGCCCACTTTTTGATGGTGTTGTTTTTTTTTTTTTTTTTTTTGTAAATTTGCTTAAGTTTCTTGTAGATTCCGGATATTAGACCTTTGTCAGAGGGATAGATTGCAAAAATGTTCCCTCATTCTGTAGGTTGCCTGTTCCCTCTGATGATAGTTTATTTTGCTGTGCAGAAGCTCTTTAGTTTAATTTGATCCCATTTGTCAATTTTGGCTTTTGTTGCAATTGCTTTTGGTGTTTGTGTCATGAAATTTTTGCCCATGCCTATGTCCTGAATGATATTGCCTAGGTTTTCTCCTAGGGTTTTTATGGTTTTGGGTTTTATATTTAAGTCTTTAATCCATCTTGAGTTAATTTTTGTATAAGGTGTAAGGCAGGGGACTAGTTTCCGTTTTCTGCGTATGGCTAGCCGATTTCTCCAGCACCATTTATTTAATAGGGAATCCTTTCCCCATTGTTTGTTTTTGTCAGGTTTGTCAAAGATCAGATGGTTGTAGATGTGTGGTGTTATTTCTGAGGCCTCTGTTCTGTTCCACTGGTCTATATGTCTGTCTTTGTTCCAGTACTATGCTGGTTTGGTTACTGTAAGGTGTAAGGAAGGGATCCAGTTGCAGTTTTCTCCATATGGCTAGCCAGTTTTCCCAAAACATTTCTTAAATAAGGAATCCTTTCCCCAGTTGCTTGTTTTTGTCAGGTTTTTTAACGATCAGATGGTTGTAGATGTGTAGTGTTATTTCTGAGGCCTATGTTCTGTTCCATTGGTCTATATATCTGTTTGGTACCAGTACCATTCTGTTTTGGTTATGTAGCCTTGTAGTATAGTTTGAAGTCAGGTAGCATGATGCCTCCAGCTTTGTTCTTTTTGCTTAGGATTGCCTTGGCTATATGGGCTCTTTTTTGGTTCCATATGAAATTTAAAGTAGTTTTTTTCTAATTCTGTGAGGAATGTCAATGGTAGTTTGATGGGAATAGCTTTGAATATATAAATTACTTTGGGCAGCATGGCCATTTTTACAATATTGATTCTTTTTTATCCATGAGGATGGAATGTTTTTCCATTTGTTTGTGTCCTGTCTTAATTCCTTCAGCAGTGGTTTCTAGTTCTCCTTGAAGAGGTCCTTCGCATCCCTTGTTAGGCATATTCCTAGGTATTTTATTCTCTTTGTTGCAATTGTGAATGGGAATTTATTCATGATTTGGCTCTCTGCTTGTGTACTGTCAGTGTATAGTAATGCTTGTGATTTTTGCATATTGATTTTTGTATCCAGAGGCTTTGCTGAAGTTGCTTATCAGCTTAAGGAATTTTGGAGCTACGACAAAGGGGTTTTCTAACTATAGAATTATGTCATCTGCAAACAGAGACAATTTAACTTCTTCTCTTCCTATTTGAATACCCTTTATTTCTTTCTCTGGTTCACATTTAAATCCAGCATCTTATTCTATATATATATATATTTTAATTTTCTAACCTGTTTTATGTTTCTTTACTTTCTTACTTTTTTTGAAGTATCTTAAATCATTTCTTGTCTTACTAATTTTTTGGTAAAGTGTTTTTAATGTATTCCCTTAGCTGGTACCACCTTACCTCATAATAATATTGGTAGGAGTAATAGACTCTGAATTGATGGTAGCTGGTCTAGGCACAGCATTTTTCATAGTATGTCCTTTGGATTATGGAAAAGTTAAGTATTACATATTTATTTTATCAACATTGAAATCTTTGTATTTCAAAAGGCATCTTCCAAAAAGTAAAAAAAAAAAATCTATCTGTCCATAATGGAAGAAAATATTTGAAAATCACATATTTGATAAGGGATTGTATCTATAATATATAAATAATTCTTATGAATCCATAATAAGATAAATAGAAAAAGACAAAATATTCACAAGATTAAAATAGAAATTTATCTAGGGAAGATGTGTGAATGACCAGTAAGCACGTGAGAAGAGGGTTAACATCTTCAGCCATAAGGAAATGCAAATGAAAACCATAATGAGAGACCACTTTACACACACTAGAAAGGCTGTAATAGAAAGACAGGTGATAACAAGTGTTGGGAAGAGTGTGAAGAAATTAGAGCCCTCCTATCCAGCTGGTGGTAATGAAAAATGATGCAAATACTTTGAAAAACAGTTTAGCCATTCTTCATAAACAACAATTTCCCATATGCCTCAGCAAGTCCACTCCTAGCATCTCCTCAAAAGAAGTGAAAACATATTTTTACACAGAAAATATGTATAACAATGTTCATAAGTGCCAAAATTGGAAAGACCTAAAATGTCCATGCCCTGATAAATGGGTAATTTTGGTATAAACATATCAAAGAATATTATATAGAAATAAGAATGAATGAGTTCTGATACATCCAACAACATAAATAAAACTAAAAATAATTATGCTAAGTGAAAGAAGTCATTTATGAAACACCATAAATTGTATGATTTCATTTATATAAAATATGTGAAGAGAATAATCTATTGAGAAACAAAGTAAGATTGTATTTTTCTAGGACTAGAGGTTTATTGGGAGTGACTTCATACATTATGAGTTTAATTTGAATTCATTAAAATGTTCTTTAGGGCTGTGGCTTTGTAACTATATAAACATACTAAATATATTTAGATTTTAAATTTTAGTGAATGTTATGCTATGCAAATTATAATTCATTATCACATTTCTTAAAATAATGATAATAAAAATAAATTTTTGAGAAAGAATAGATTCATACTTTCAGAAATTTTAGGTATTGAATTGAAATATTTTATCATATTTCTCTAGTTATTTCTTTTCATTGTGTATTCTATCATTAAAAATATTTAAAATAATTATCTACATATCTTTTTTTTTTTTTTTGAGACGGAGTCTTGCTCTGTCTCCCAGGTTGGAGTGCAGTGGCGCGATCTCGGCTCACTGCAAGCTCCGCCTCCCAGGTTCACGCCATTCTCCTGCCTCAGCCTCCCAAGTAGCTGGGACTACAGGCGCCCGCCAACACGCCCGGCTAATTTTTTGTATTTTTAGTAGAAACGGGGTTTCACCGTGTTAGCCAAGATGGTCTCGATCTCCTGACCTCGTGATCCGCCCGTCTCGGCCTCCCAAAGTGCTGGGATTACAGGCGTGAGCCACCGCGCCCGGCCATCTACATATCTTTAATTTTTTTGATTTTATAATTAATTGCAGTCATTGGTGACCCATTAAATCTGTGGGGTTGAAATGTAACTTTGAAATAAACTGTCTAGTGGAAAGTAAGAACAGATTTTACATTGGTTAAATCACTTCAATCCCTTCAAAATTAGTCTCTTAAAATGGGTTAAAATTCATATTCACTGTTGAGAAAATAATTTATAAATACCACCTGGTCACAAAATTGTAATACTCACATAGGGTCATTAATGACTGACTTCAATGCATTGAGCAAATCTCTACTTGACATGGTCCTGATGTCCACACTGAGGGCTGCTCCCTTGGCTTTCATGTGAGCAATGTTATCATGTTGATCTGCAAACAAGGGAATGCCCACCATAGGGATCCCATGGTAGATAGCCTCATAGATGCCATTGGTTCCACCATGAGTTATAAAAGCTTTGGTTTTGGGATGACCTAAAAGTGGATGAATTTTAACAAAATTATTAATTATAAGGTACGGGAATTGAATAAGAAATGCACAATATAAGGAACTTAAAGCAAAACTGTTCCCTAGGTAACATTATACCCACAAAACTGCATTGAAATTGTTTTCAAATTTCAGAGGAATTGCCAGGTGAACAAAATGAAAAAGCATATTCTTAATTAAAAAATTAAAATGTGCAAAAAAAAGAATAAGATTGGGTATACAAGAACGTGGTCTCTTAAGTATTATAAATAATGAAGTCACATTTACATATTTAAAAAATATTTAAATACTTAAAATATTTAAAATATTTAATTTTTTTTTAAAGGCAGCAGGGAGTAGGGTGGAGGTGGGGCTGAGGAAGGACCGGTTACGCATCATCATGAAATGTGTTATCATTTTATCATGATAAAGATTGGTTATTTATTCCCATAAAAAGTAGAGTCACTGGTAATAGAAGAGTGTCCGCTATTTTTCAGTGCCTGTTGAAATAACCCTGCAGTAGGGGAAAGAACAGAGGTAAAGTTGCATAAATAGGAGACAGACAGAAAATCCAGGATGTTATTTAAAACCTGTGAGAGGAAATTACACCTGAACAAAGAGATTTTTATTCTGACCATAAAGAATGTGACTGTATGTAATAAAATGCCAACTACTATAGTGCATTCTTTTTATACTAAGACTGGAAAATAAATATAAAGTAGTTAAATTTGATTTGTTTTTTAGTTTTCCAATAATAAATGCTAAATATGTCTGTTTTATATTGAACTATTATCACTCCAATTGGCTGTTACTAATATATTCACTGTTTGTTCTCCAGAGTCTTACCAAGAAGGTCATTCTGGGGTAACCACTTGTACAGTCGAGTATTGGAACCTAAAGTATTTGGCTTCTTGCTATCAAATCTCCATAGAACCTGTTAGGGCAAGGAAAATATCTTGTTCAATGAATAGAACTCTAAAAACATAGCATGTTAGAATTCTGAAGAGATTAATAATCAGTTAATCCATATAAAAGATGAAGAAATAAGAAGTGATGTCAAGTAATGAGAACTACTAAAAGTTTGAGGTAAGTTGAATACCCACATTTAATGTCTTTACTTTTATAATCAATTTGGTATATAAAGAAATAATTACATTTCTAACATAATAGCTAGACACATGAGATTGTGAAAGGAAAATAAATCTTGGCAACCCAAACTCTATGCTAAAGGGAAAAGTTAAGCTGCTCAGGGCAAACCTACCTCCCATTCTATTCAAAGTCAGCCCTTGACTCACTGAGATAAATGCATATCAAATTGCCTCATTTGGAGAGGCTAATCAGAAACAAAGGAATTCAGCCATTTGTCTCTTATCTACCTATGACCTGGAAGCCACTTCCATGCTTCAAGTTGCTCTGCCTTTGTTTCTAGCTGTCCCCCATTTCTGGACCGAACAAATGTTCATCTTATATATGTTGATTGATGTCTCATGTATCCCTAAAATGTATAAAACCAAACTGTCCCCCCACCACCTTGGACACATGTCATCAGGACCTCCTGAGGCTGTGTCATGGGTGCACATTTTCAACCTTGGTAAAATAAACTTTCTAAATTATCTGAGAACTGTCTCAGATATTCAGGGTTCATATTTTGGTAATCATGAAGAGATTCTGAGTGGAGGTTCCCTGACCTTTGATAAATGTCCTATCAGTGCTTGGTACCAGCATGAGCTAAATTTATGGCTCAAACAAAGAAGACAATTGGCTGAGGTCTGGGAGCAACCCTCCAAAGAATCCCTGATACCCCAAAATTCAGACAAGATCTGAAGTTTATTTTGCTGTACAACTCCTTTTTGTTTTTTCTGGAGTTTTACTTGCTTCCTACAAGAAAGGCAAGATTTCCTGTTTTCACGACAATGGAAGGCAGGTAACTCTGTGGAGTTTGAGCTCGCTCCCAGGAGGGAGGATGAATTTGAGGTTTCTTTCCTGATTCTAGGATGGCAGAGGGCAGTTTTGGCCTGAAACCCATCCTTAGGTAAACAGCTGATTGCGGTTTTGTCTTAGTTAATGTTTAACAACTAGCTGGACTTAATTTCTCCTTACCATTACAGTGCTTAGTGATCACATTTTTGGGATTTTTTTTTTTGTACATTCCAGTATTTCTCCCATCAGATTTGATGAACTTTACCTGACTTGATCAAATCTGAGTGAGAATTCCAAATTGTGGGTAACAAAGCCTGTCTAATTTGGCTAAAATTCTTTGCAGAGGCAAAAGAGAAAACAAAACAAAACAAAACCAAACAAAACCTAAAAACCATGCTCTTGGTTTCTGTGTTTGCTTCCTGTCTTTAAAAAAACCAAATGTTCTTTTGTTTACTTTTCCTCCACCCTATACCTCCTTTTGCCTTTTGCCATTTGCAGTATGAAAAATCTAGAGAAGCCTTCTAATGACTTGAACTCTTTTAAAGAATTCAGAACAAAGGCACCACTCACCCCTTTGGGGGTGTTCTGTTTTCTTTGTGGAGTTCCAAGAGTTGTGGGCAGATTTTTTTCTCAGTCCAAAGCTCTGTTTTCCTATGTTGAATGACCTGATCTCTTTGGCTTTGAGATTACCACAGATTACCTCGTACTGTGAGAGGATTTTACCTTGGCATGTGTAATGGCAGACGAGTTACAAAGTAGGGGGTGGCTGAGTACAGTTTACTGGAAGTAGTATTGACTGTTGTTATTTTTTTCCTCCTAGGAAGTTGTTGTTTAAGAATCCTAATTCTAGTTTGGAGATATGTTGTAAAGGGTCTCCTCTATTGTTTTTATTCCGCAAATTAATCTCATTTGGCTTGTCTGTGTGGATTTGTGTGAGAAACTGAACTGTGGTTTACATAGGAAAATGAGAGACTGAGTTTTCTCAGCTCCAAAGTGAAAGGGCATCTGCTCCTCCCAGGCAAAAGGCACCCCTAAGCAACTGGGGGCCTTGTGGGAGTGTCTTGGGGTTGACCCCCTGTGACATGGAGTGGCCCTGAGGGAAATCCCCAATAAAAATTAACTTTTAAAAAAAGGCTAGTCCAGGAAACACATATGAGGGCAGATCACCCAGCATTTTGAGCCCTCTCAGAGGTCATACACCTCTGAAGAGAGAAACTGAGATACGTAAGAGGGTGGAAACAACTCAGTGGTGACACACTGTGGAGACTGCCCACAAGCAGCACACATTGATTCACCACACATAAACCCTAGGCCACAGCTCAGTTCCTCCTTTTAGGAAAAAAAGTGGGAAACAAATAATCTAAGAATGAGGAGAAAACAAGAGGAATGACCCCCTGATATCACTTGGTAGGTTTTATGACACCTCTACTTGGCAGAGTTTATGTAAAATGAAGGTAATATGGTCTTTGTGCACATATACATTAAGAGCCCTAAGGTTGTCCTTCAAACTATAGAGTTCCTAAGTTCTCTCTTTTTTAAAAAAATTCTTTTCTTCTTGCTTTAAATTTGCTTTTATTTTTCTATTAAGATAAAAACCACACTATGGATTCAACAGGTTTTTGTCTGTAAGCTGGTCAATTTTTTTTATCTCATGGCTAAAGTTCTGAAGTAAAAGCCATAGAATCTTTTGTGTGTGTGTACATGTGTTTGTGTATATTTAAAAGGCCATTATAATTTCTATAATTTTATGTTTAATAGGCAATTGAATCCATTTTATTTTCCTTCCAGCACACCAAATTTTTTCTCTCTGTACATTATGATGTAAATTTTGCTATTTAATTTTCACTTGGTTTCTTTTAATATGCAAATGTAAGACTATTTAGCTTACAACTGCCTATGGTGATCAAGTATTCATACAGATTACCTATTGAAACAGGTTATCAAGAATTTGGAAGTCTAATATGGCAAAAAGTAGTTTTCATAAATCTATAAGATGTACTTCTATTGGCATGCTTAATATGTGTATGTATTTATGTGTTTTGTACACAATGTTTTACTACTGAAAATATATAAAAGAGCTCTAATTAATTGGCTTAAGAAAATAAAAGTGCTTGAATTAAATACTTTGCCAGAAAAAAAGACTAGTCAAATGCTTTTTCAAGTTTATGTAACTTCAATAAAATTTTTATAAATAAGATAACTTTACAATTATTGCTAAAGTATGATAATATTAGAAATGCATTAAGACTTGCCAGCATACATTTTTGTTTGCATTTATTAATCAAGCAATTTCATACTTATTCTTGCCAAATACTTTAAGGTGTCAAAATTTGACATAGGGGTTAAAAAACTGTAAACCAAGCCCAAAACAGAATGATCTTTGCTTGTGTAATTTTTTAATAAATAAGACATTGATATTGGTTTAATGAAAATAGCCACATCTTGAATTAAGTAAGATTATCATAACTTCTAACCCTGTGGCATTAAGCAATCTAGTCCACAGGCAGTAAGGTTTGTTTTGGGAAAAAACTGTTACCATTTTTATTTCAAAGCTAAACTATAAAGGGTGTGAAATAGCAACACTATCCTTCAACTCATTTTCAACTCATATAAGTTTTTTTCCTCAAGTTCTGTTTGTTGTGGCATAATGCTAACAGTGTTTTCTAAAAGCTATTCAGCTCCTCAAGGTCCAGGGACTATCACAGAAGAGGTGGGTGTGTGAGATTTTAAGAACTGATACTGAGAGATAAGTTAGTTTATTTATAAATTAATCATTAATGTCAAAGACACACTAATGCAAGACCAACATATGGGCCCCTGTGTCAGATTAACAAGGTTTTCTGGAAGCATAAACTGACTTCTTAATAAAGATTATAAAGGTTATGAAAGGCTGAGGAAAGTTACATCTTATGGTCAAGATTAGAATTTTATAGATTGTTCATAAAATTTTGAAAAACAAAGTTATTTGGCTTCATGCTATTTTATTAGGGCTTATTGTTTGGCAAATTGAGTCTCCTCTCTCAAAGAATGAAGATTTTTGCCTTTTTTTGAAATCCTTGAGTTACAACGTTAGTCAAATGAATGATTTATCTTACCTGTGATATTAAGTGTTTTAAACCTTTGATATTTGAGAAATTTTCCAAACAAATTATAAATTATGTTTTTTTCTGACCTAAGTAATCCTTTAATTTATTAGTTTCCCTAAAGTCCAAAAATGACATAATTTGGCTTATTTTGTATAAAAAATATACAGGAAACATTGTCAAATATGAAATGGTGTTTGGTCTTTTTGAGCTGTATTTATATAAGTATGTTATTGTTATGTGTTCCAAAATTATGGGAAACTCCTATAATTCTGATATGACTTAGTGTGTACGTTATCAGTAACAATTATATTTGTTAAGTTATTGTGTGCCACAGAGGTAACAAATTTCCTTGTCCATTGTGTCTTTGACTGAGGCTGCCCTAAAACTTTTTGTCATCCACAGACAATTGTTGTCTTACTTTGGTCCTCTTTAGAAGGTGATTTTATACACAGCCGTAAAATTCTAACAGGTGCTCTTGAAAAAAAGTTTTTGATAATTTTGGAGATTGTGACATTAGAATGGAAGAAAAACTTTCAGGACTCATGGAGAACTAAAATGTTCATGAATATCAAGCAGAACAGGAATTAACGACATGGACTGAAATAATAGAAAACTAAAGTAATCTTTTAGACTTTGCTTAAAACATTGCTGATCCTTTGTTTTGTTTTTTTTTTTAGAGTGAAGGAATCTTTTTTTTTTTTGAGCTATTAACAACTTTTAACAATTTAGTGTACTCCTATGAAAAAAATTTAGAACATATTTGTTTCCCTCTACCTGATTTTTTAGAATTTGGAAACTATTTGTGAGTATTTTTTACTTTTCTCAATACAGTTATTTGCATAAGTGCAATAAGAATCTATTTTCATTTTTAACAAAACACAGTTGGAGAAACTGGTTATTTTATCAAGGCTTCCACTGGAATGGTGGGCTTTCCTTTAGGGAATCAAACTTAACTTATGGAGCCAATAAAACCCCTTGGGAAAACTGGCCTCATACCTTCATCTATCTATAAGGTCCCTGTACAGGGTTCCTGAACTGTGTTAAGCAAAGAATGTAACTTTCTGACAGGCCCAGGAACCCCAAGTTTATTTTGGAACCCCAAGAGGAGAGGAATTCACCCAACTCGTAGGTATTTGATGGTACAAATCTATGGCTTGCCTCAGCTTCAAAAAAGTCCTATCTGAGATTCTTTCTATAAGACAAAGTTCCATCAAAGCCACTTTAAAAGCCTATGTAAATAAAAAATTATTCTTCCTCCTCTGTATACAATAATCAGGCCAAGTATAATAAAGCAAATCAGTTGTACCATGGTTTGTCTTTAGTAAAATTGGGAAACTGAAGAGAGAAAACTTATGTTTCAAAAATAACAGTATACCTGTTGTTAGACTCTAGTCTTGCCTAATGTTTTTCAATTTTTATTACTGTCTACAGTTTGGACTGAATTCTAATTTTTCATGGCTACACGTCTTCACAATAGTGTCTTCAGGTTTTTTTTCCTCCCTTTCCACCATTTTTCCTAATTTGGAGTCACTGTAAACTAAGTCATGCTTTCATAAAGCCCTACAAATTAAGCTAGACAACTTAAACTTCAGAAGAAAATAACAGCAACCAATTTACATACATAATCCACTTTCTTACCTGCCTACTGATTTATGGACTTCAGAGTAATGGGCCTATATTAATTTTAAAGGATTTTTCTTTTGTTTGGTTTTGTTTTTCTCCCTTTCTCCCTTTATTTTGTCTTCATAGGACATGAGACTTCACAACCTACTAAAAATGAACTTTCCTAATAACTCAGGACCTGCTTAGGAATAAACCATCCTTGCCATTCGAGATCAGATGAAAACCTGAGACCAGAGACTCATTTTCTTCTAAAATGCTTTCTCCAAAAGATTTTTTTTAAATGTAAAAGGAAAATAAACCTTGGGGCCCCAAAGTCACTAAGCAAATCACTGCCTCCCATTCTATTCAAAGTCACCCCTCTGCTCACTGGGATAAATGCATATCTGATTGCCTCCTTGGAGAGGCTAATCAGAAAGTCAAAGGAATGCCTCCTCCTTGCTTCAAGTTGGCAAAAATAAACTTTCTAAATGTACTGAGACCTGTATCAGATATTTGGGGTTCACAAGATTATCAATGAAATATTCAAATATTTAAGAATTGTTAGGCAGTCTTCATTCTAGTAATAAAAAAGTAGCAAATTAGTAATAACCTATGTATTTATTTTATATACTTTATACTAGCTGTAACCTTCCAAATTTAATATAAATTTATTAATTTTTGAGTGATATGAGAAGAGTTTACTTATATCCACTTGTCTACTAGTCATAAGTTATTTTATGAATTTGACATCATTGATTACAAAAGACTAAATATTTAAACTGCACATATGGTGAGAAATAATGCTACATATGTAGTATGTGTAATTTCTTTTCATTTGCTAACTATCAAGTGCTACTTTCAGGAAAAATTTCAAGTGGCAGTGTTTGACACAAATTCAGACTATTATCAGTATTGCTACTTTTGTAAATGCTAACAATGTAGGATAAAGGAGCCCATTGACAATTCATGATTAACAATACAGATGCTGAAAATGTAGAAAATTGTATTTTGCTGCATTTTGCTTAACTGATCTTTCACACTTAGATGATGCACTACCTAGCATTGACAGCCTTGATATATGGTCAGCTATAGCCAGTCATTACCATGTCTGGTACCAAACTAAGGTACTGAATTTAGAATTCCCAAGCAATCTTTATAAACTGGAGTAGAATTTACAAGTGTTGACCTTGTATTTGATATGGGAGTGTTAAAGTAACTCTGTGTTTTCAGCAAAAACTTGCATCGATCATTCAGAGAGGGCTATGTCAGATAAGAAACTAAAACGTAAATTGAAAATACACAAAGATTGTATAGATTAGAAAATAAGTTCCTACCATGTTTATTTATATTTTCTGCTCCTTCCTCAATCTGGAGAAGGCACTAATCTGATTCTTAGAGCATAGTCTTTGTTGGGCCACATTTAATAATGCACATAGTCTACCCTAAAAGCAGGATTCTATCTCCATCCTTTCCATTACATTTTTCTGCTTAAGACATTAGTGGCACCCAAGTCAGCAGAGCAGACAAGTTTTTTTTTTTTTTTCTCTAAATCTACTTGGCTAGGTGGGTACCTCCAGAGCAGTGGCTAGTCAGACTAGGACATTCTTTCTCTGAATGGCACCCTGAACAGAACACTAAATAGACCTATTCCAATGCATGGGAAGTAAAAACAGCCAGATTGCTTGGTAAGACGAAGCTGCATGATGCATTTCAAAGTTTTTTCAATACTTGCTTATTGTTATTGTGATAGTACAGTAACTTATTAAAATTTAACTGCTTTTTGATAATATCTACAGTGTATACAGTACCTTCTAAAATCCTGTAAACCAAAAGGAGCAAATGACAGGGCAGAATTTAGTGATTTCTATGTACATGCTACGATACCATGATAATACCAAACTTCACTAGCACCTCTTAAATATATTTCCTTCTGATCACAATATTAATGCCAACGTTATTATCAACCAAAACTCCTCTCTTTATGATTTTAAGATCTTCCATATATGTTTTTGTTTTGAACAGATGTCTGAGATAATTAGAACTATCATAGCAGTTAAATTTTCAGGCAGAACATTTCTGTAATGGACTCTTGAAGAGTTTAACAGATTCATTGAGTAGCCATCCACAGTTAAGGCACTTTATCTAACCTTTTGTGGGATCTGGGAAAGGGCTGATGCAATCATGTTGGCACTTTCTTCTGACATGTTACTGATCATCGACCCCAGAGAAAACACCACAATACCATTTTCTCCAGAGCTCTGCACGAACTCTTCCATTTCCTGTGAAGAAAGAATTTATTCTATCAGAAAAGAGCAACAGAAAAGAACAGAAAAGAAAACACTATTGACAGGATTGTTACAAACATCTAAGATGAGAAAGTCAGAAGCTATTGGAGTAATTTTTTTAAACTGACCTAATCATTCAGTTTCTTTGAAAGGAGATGTGTAATATAATATATGTGGGATCTTTCATGCAAATTTGTGTAAATATGTGTGCATATGCATGTATGTATGTGTGTGTAAGGAATAAATGAAACAAAGCTATGACACTGCAGTAGGAGGAGATAATGCTAGAAAATGTTACACCCAGACACTTTATTTATAATATTATAATTACTAACATAGGTTATTGGAAGGTAGCTTTACTTGGCTTCAATTCTAATTTTTTTTGTGGTTCTACTAAATCGCTTGTGTTTATTTGGGGTAGTTTTATTTTATTTTATTTTTTTCTGTTCAGTTCTTTCAGTTAGGAGTCATTGGAGCCATTACATGGCTATGAGCAATGAGGAAAAGTTAGTTACAATTGGAATGATTTTATATCTACATTTATTTAGCTTCTAGCTCTCTAACCCTTTATATTTCACTTAAAGTTAGGGTTTCCTAGTCTTACCCCACTACCCCTCACTGCCCCCGACACCCCCACCCCCCCAAAACACCTTAAAAGCTGAAGTGTAAGAATCACTGACATTCAGCAGTCTGGTATTGTGGTTTGGAATTTCTGGGAAATAGTTCTGAGAATTCCATTTATAATACAGTATTATATACTATATAGTTACATAATTAAGTGATCTTATTTCTCAGGTCATTGTTTAGGTATGACTATGACACCTTTTGTCCTGAAATCACACTGTGAATTTGATGTGCTATTTATAACTTACCGTGAGGGACCCCCATCATCACTTTGCTGTGTCTCACAGGGGGCACTTGAACCACAGTGGGAGAGGTCACCAGGACTTTCTCCAGTGGAGATCTGCTTACCCTCTAGAGTAGCTCCCTCACACTATATGAAGCTCCTGGTGAATATGTGTTTGCTTTGAAATGAATGAGAATTATTCTGACTTGTGTTTCCTGATGTGTCCCTGTTTTTAAACTTAAATCCATTCTCTAATGCCACATCGCTCAATGTATTCTCACACCAAAAAAAAAAAAAAAAAAAAAAAAAGAGAGAGAGAGAAAGAGGAAAAGAAATGTAGACCCATAAGTTTCCTGGATATCATATCAAAATTGTATACTCATCTTTTTGTTGCTGTTGTCCCTTTTGTTCTAAATTCTCTTTTTCTCAGTAAAATAATGACCAACCCCTTCTATCATAACAAATATACTTTCTGGTCCTAATCATTGGGGGAAATTTCTTTATAAAACTGTTTACAAATAAAAAAAGAAATTCTAAAATATGTCAATTCAGACCATATATTGGTAAGTATTTTTCAAAAATATAATTTAACTTTATGACATCTTTTTTTTTTTTTTGAGATGGAGTCTTTCTCTGTCACCCAGGCTGGAGTGCAATGATGCAATCTTGGCTCATTGCAACCTCTGCCTCCCAGGTTCAAGCAATTCTCCTGCCTCAGCCTCCTGAGTAGCTGGGATTACAGGCACCTGCCACCACGCCTGGCTAATTTTTCTGTTTTTAGTAGAGACAGGTTTCACCATCTTGGCCAGACTGGTCTTGACCTCCTGACCTTGTGATCCACCCGCCTCAGCCTCCCGATGTGCTGGGATTACAGGCATGAGCCACTGTGCCTGGCCTGACATCAGTTTTAATTGGAGATTCAGTGTATGGCTATTAGAGATAATTCATGAGGCATCCAGGAACTCAGTGTAATTGCAGTTGCCTGTAGCCACATTTAATGTAACTTGAGTTCAATGTTTTGTCTCATTCACTGCCAATAGTCTGCTTCACCCACCCAGTAATGAAGTAATAAAACATCTATTTATAGACAGATCAGCACTGATCTCATTCTGTGATGTCTTTATGAAAGTAATGGTAATAGAAGATCAATGTAAGTAGTTTTATAGAAGTATGAAAATTTAGAAAAAGAAAATCATTTACCCATATCTCTATCTCAATTTAAAATGTGTACCATTTCATTATGGGTTTAATTCTATTTATATAACTCAATGTACATATGTGATGTTTATTTAGAAAATTTTATTCTCATTGTATATGCCTTTTTATTCTACAAAAAAACTGTGATCTTGTTCTACTCATCATTTTGTTCCTTAGTTTCCAACTATACCTGTACCACGGCTGACAGTGTAATTAAACATTGCTTTGAAAAAAGGATTGTAATGGCTTGGTATGCACATTATGTAAGTTTTTAACCATTTCTTAATGTAAGATATTTGAATTATTTCCAGAGTTTTTTTAATGAATATTTGCTACCGATATTGAATCTTACCATCATGATTTATTCTCTGTACAGTTTCATGTGAGTATATTATAAAGGCAATGCCTATATGCATTTTTCAAACACTTGATACTTTTTGGCAAGAGTCTTATTCTTTTGAAATATACAAACATTATCTGAGAATCTAATACATAATGGAAAAGCAAGCAAATTTGTCGCAACAATTATTTTGTGTACAAAAGAATTAGAGAACAGTTTCACAATTATTTACTTGGATTCAAGTCTACCTTCTGCAAGTTAACAACAACGGAGGCTCACACTTGTAATCCCAGCACTTTGGGAGGCTGAGGCATGTGGATCACCTGAGGTCAGGAGTTCAAGACCAGCCTGGCCAACATGGTGAAACTCTGTCTCTACTAAAAACACAAAGATTAGTCAGGTGTGTTGGCAGGTGCCTGTAATCCCAGCTACTCAGGAGGCTGAGGCAGGAGAATCAGATCGCTTGAACCTGGGGGGCGGAGGTTTCAGTGAGCCGAGATCATGCTAGTATCAGTAATAATCACTATTGTACTACTAGTCATTTATCCCTTGTCCTCCTTATTCTGCTACTCTCTTCCCCCTGCTACTGGCACTATCACTTTCTTTTAATGTGAGTGAGGAATTTTTTTTTGAGAATAAGAGTACACAGAATTACCTTTTAAGCTAGAATATTAATGAAGAGCCTCCACCTTTACAATACAACTTTAGCTTTCCAGCTTGTTCAACTGACTGCCCAAACTTAAACATTTACATTTAAACAAGTACACAGAGTATCTGTTCTCTAGGACTTTGCTAGAGAATATAATCTTGATGTGTTGGAAAATCAATCACTATTAAATGAAGACTGATATCTTAAATGGCTGGCACATGTTAGCTAATTTAAAGTATTAGAAATAATGACTAAAATAATCATAATATCAACAATATTTTTGGATCACTGGCTATGTGTCAGAGACAACTTAAGTGTTTTATCTGTGGTAACTACTTTTTTTCCACACAGCACAATATGAAGTTGTGATTATTATTGTAAAAGTAGTCATGATTGCCTAAACTCATGTAAAAGTTCCTAAATGATCTTTACAATTTACAAACTTGCCTTTTTGCAATATTATACATTGGGAATATTGGGATTTTTTAAAAGGAAATCTGATCATATCTCTTCATTTCTTAACTCTTTTCACTCTTTTCAGTAGCTCTCCATTGTCCCTAATGGGTATATCAAATTTCATATATATATATATATATATATATTTTTTTTTTTTTTTGAGACAGATTCTCACTCTGTTGCCCAGGCTGGAGTGCAATAGCGTGATCTCGGCTCTCTGCAACCTCCGCCTCCTGGGTTCAAGTGATTCTCCTGCCTCAGCTTCCCAAGTAGCTGCTATTACAGTCACCTGCCAACATGCCTGGCTAACTTTTGTATTTTTAGTAGAGATGGAGTTTCACCATGCTGGCCACTCTGGTCTCCAACTCCTGACCTCAGGTGATCCACCTGCCTCGGCCTCCCAAAGTGCTGGGATTACAGGTGTAAGCCACCACGCCCGGCCCATCATTGACTTTTACTCAACCTTTTCCTGTAAATTAAATTTGGAGTCCTGGGAACTGCCCTTATTGCTTTTCTACTTTTCTGCCTTAATGCAAGCCTTTACTTTTTTTGTTGTTTATTTGTTTGTTTTTGAGACAGAATATCGCTCTGTCGCACAGGCTAGAGTTCAGTGGTGTGGTCTCAGCTCACTGCAGCCTCTGCTCCCAGACTCAAGCAAGCCTCCTGCCTCAGCCTCTTAAGTAGCTACGACTATGAGACTACAGGCACACACCAGCATGCCTGGCTATTATTTTATTTTTTATTTTTGTTAGAGATGAGGTTTTACCACGTTGCCCAGGCTGGTCTCAAACTCCTGAGCCCAAGCAATCATGCCTTCTCTGCCTCCCAAAGTGCAGGGATTATAGGTGTGAGCCACCTTGCCTGGCCTCTGGTTTTCTTTTTGTGTCTTTCTCACACCCTCATCATTTCACCTATCTCTGCACATTATTGAGTACTCACTTTAATTGTCAATGAGTTTGGGATCTCTTCTGCATATTTCTTTATCATTGTGGTCTTTCCTTATAACACTTTTTAGACTTTTCTTTTTCACTTGTTTTTATTCTATCTTTCAAAGTACAATGTAAGGCATGAGGGAGCAGAAACTGTGCTACCTTTATTCTCTGAAAATCCAGCACTTACCTGTGGTTTGTATTAATCACTCTACAAATATTTTTTGAAGAAATGAATCATACTATCTTTTGGGTTGCACAATGAAGGCCTTACTTTAACCAACCCTGTTTTCAAAATCTCCCTAGTAAACCTCTTTGGTCTTTAATGATAATAACATTCACATACTTGTGATAGTATAGAAATATATGATTTTCTAATGGCAAGTCCTTTTTTTTGACCTCCCATATTCCCCTTACTCTGAGTTAAACACTCTGAAAGAAACATATCCAGCCATTCCTTCTGAAAATGTCAAGCAAACAAATGAAACAATAATACATTTACCTTAGGCAGGGGTTTGGCTGGTTTACAGTGAAGTCCTCCAACAAAATCAACATTTGGTAAGAATGGGCGAGGAAATTCAAAATCCCAATAGGTTCGAATGAGCCACATTTCAGCTTTCCCCATTGTCTCAAATAATGTAGTGGGTCTTCCTGATGGAAAAAAACAAAACAAAACAAAAGGTAGCTAACATGAGAATTGTTATTTGAATATGCAGGTATTTTCCTGAAAGGACTTGGAATAACATACCCAAACATATATAAAATGTCTGTGCATTGATAAAATATATATAAATACATTTATATATAGTCATAATTTAAATTTTATTTATTGCATATGTTGCTCATATGTATATATAAGGAAGGCAATGTATTCAGAGATCTGTAAGAAGAAATCACATCTTTAGTGTAACATCAGTATATTCACAATCATAAATAATTTTTAAAATAAGTCACTAATATGGTTTGACTGTCCCTACCCAAATCTCCTCTCATCTTGAATTATAATCCCCATAATCCCCATGTGTCGAGGGAGGGACCCAGTGGCAGGTGATTGGATCATGGTGTGGATTCCTCCATGCTGTTCTCATGATATTGAGTGAGTTCTCATGAGATCTGATAGTTTTATAAGTGTCTGGTATTTCCCCTGCTCGCACTTCTCTCTCCTGCCACTAAGTGAGAAGATCCAAGCTTGCTTCCCCTTAGCCTTTCACCATGATTCTAAGTTTCTTGAGGCATCCCAGTCATGTGGAACTGAGTCTATTAAACTTCTTTTCTTTATAAATTACCCAGTCTCAGGTATTTCTTTACAGCAGTGTGAGAATGGACTAATGTAGCCACTATGAACTTAAATACACATTTGTCTTCCCTCTGAAGCTGCAATAGTAACAAATATACCTTTAAACAACTCTTTCAGTTCCACAATTAATTCATCTTACCTTACCCATGAAAACAGCTTTCCAGGAAGTACTCTAGTGTCTACAGTTTATTAAGCTAGTCCCTTGATCCTCGGTTCTCAAAGTAAACCATGAGTTTTTTGAGCTCAACACTGAAATCTTTACACCTACTACTGTCTTGGTTCATCTTAAGATCTTAATATAATTAGATTTTTAAAATAAATATATTTACAAATAAGAATTAAAACATTTTCAGAATTTATTGACATAGAGATATGTGCTCTCCCTTAATTTGGCCCCTATTTTCTTTGATGGAGAGATGCAGTTTAATAAAATATAGATTAAAACTTAGATGTTCACTTTCAACAAGATTTCAGTTTTTGAAAGAAATAATTGTCAACCTGTTACTGAAGGAATGTATAAACATTAGAAATCTCAAGTTTTAGGCTTCTGTTTCTGGAGTAGAGCCACTATATTTCTCAACTGTGAAGGAATCCTTCTTACATGAAAAACAAAATTTAATTTCTAAATGAGGAAACTGAGGAACTCAAAGAGAAACAAATTCCTCAATCCTGCATTGATAATTTTTCTAGAAATATGTGTAAATACTAAATTTATGTGTCTGCCTTCATGAAGATGTTTCTTGAGGTATGTATTGACTTTTTTTAAAGATGAAAAAATGTATAGCAAAATGATATGTGATGGTTTAAAGAAATCATTAGTGCTTTACAATGAAGGTTTATGACTCTCTGGGTGTCCTGTAGTAGTGATGGCCCCAGGGTTCTAACTGATTCTATAAGGTCAACATTCTATAATATTTTTGAGACTGACAGATCATCTTACATTTGCAATTCATAATTTCCCTTAAAAACACTATCTTCTGACATTATATTTATATAAGCTCACCTTCAAAGGCACAGAAAAGTTAGAACTTAATAAGCACCAATTAGACACATGACTTACCTAGAACTTCACTATAAAACTGGTCCCACTTCTTCAGATCATAAATTTGAAACCAAAAGTCAAAATAAAGCATATGTATCATATTTTTTATCCTCTCCGTGAAAATCATTTGATCACTTAATTCTGACATAACAACAGGTACATAGGAAGGAGGGAACAGAAATCCTCCACCATTCTTCTCAAATGTGTAGCCAACAGAGAATCGAAGACTGTACAGAAAGGGTATGTTAAATAGTTCAGCCAGTAGCTCACCACAGGGATTAAGGGCATCTGCCAGAACGACATCAAACTTTGACTCTTGTAGTTTCGTCATAAGTTTCTTATTCAAAACTGCATCTTTACAGAGCTTGTTACTGTAGTCATAATATTCCCAACACAATTCTTGTAATTGTGAAAAATATGACCAAAATGTATTTTTTGAAACACCATATATCCATCTATCAAGAATTTTCAGAAGAGAATCTTCCAAATCATTTTTAGTTAAAGATGTAGGATAAACTTCTAATTTAATAGCAGATGATTTACTGGCATTGACAAGAGTAGAAGCCGAAGATGTCAACACAGTCACCTCATGACCCCTCTGAACAAGCTCTTCCAGGATTGTCTTCATATTTATCCAATGGCTGTATTCTGTGGGCCACACTAGCACCTTTCCACAGCTTCCAGAGCTAAAGTAACAACTGAGCTGTATCAGCAGAAAGACTGACGTCCATTTCAGAGACATCCTGGTCTTATGCAATGCTTCTTTTCCAGTTGTTGTTTCTTTCTGTCATTTCTCATACTTATATCTGAGGAAAAATCAATAAAGTTAAAATATAACTGCTAAAATTTGAAGTAAATACATAATACTAACAGTCTGAATAGGTGCATGCCAAGGAGACCAACAAAAGATTGATGACCTCATGTTTATTTTAGTGTGTTTGATGTTCTTTTATGTTTACAATTACTCTAGTCAAGCAATAATTTTTATGACCTAGAATATGTAAGTAACCTGTCTTATGTAATTATTTTATAATACTGTTAAGAACAGTGGCAAGTGAGAGGCTCCTGCCTGTTCAGTGCCCTTGACATAGAGAGAAGTAATTATACAACTCAAACAGCATTTTTTAATATCGTGGTGCAAGTAATGTCTTCTAAAACTTTGTTGACACATAATTCATATACCATATGACTCACCAATTAGTGTGTACAGTTCAATGTTTCCTAGTATATTCACAGAATTTTACATCCACTACAATAATCAGTATTATCTCCAAAAGATTCTATACAATAGCCTCTAACCCCCCACTTTGAAATTTTGCATCCATCCTGCCCTAGGCAACCACTAATCTAATTTCTATCTCTATAGATTAGCATTTTCTGGACCCTTTAAAAAATAAATGAGAGTTTTCCAGTGATCATGGCAGATGGGATGCAGGACTAGATTTCAGCTCCAGACAGAGCAGCATGCAGAGGCTTGCATTGTGAATTTTAGCTGCAGATCAACTGCAAGAACAGACCAGCAATTCTGAGACGACCCACACACCCTCTGCAGGAAGCGTACTGCTCCTGCAGGACCTGGGAGACATCCCAAACACTGTGAGTGCCCCAACAATGGAAGTGGGAAAGGGTGATCCCCCCCTCCAGAATACACATCCCCACTGGAGAAGCTGAAGTTCTGTTTGCAAGAGAAGTTCCTGACTTTATGTGAAGCTGAGTCAAATTAGAGAACCAAGCCAAGCAAAATATAGGGGTAGAGGAAGTAGCAGAAAGGCACTGGGAGCTCTCTGGATACCCAAGCGGCTCATTCCTGCCTGGCATCACAGGGATCTATCAGGAGGGTGGCCAGTGATGCAGGGGGTTCAAAGATTCTCCTCAGGGCCTGAAAGCTTGAAGGGATGAGTAACTCCTCCCTTCTCAGGCCCAGTCCCAAGATGCAAGGCCACTTGCATCAGCAGCGTGTGTCAGCAAGATAGTAGAAGCAGGAAGAGAGCCGGCCAGAAGACACTTACCTTGGCTGGAAGAGATGTACCCCTGAAGATCAAGAAATAGGCCATCCAGGTACTACATAGCAGTTACAACAGACTGGGACACTTACTGTTTACAGAGGACTACAAAACCCCTGTCCCATCCTCACTTGGGGCTGATGCCATTTTAGGCCTCAGCCCACCTGCAACCAGGCGTTCATTAAAACAGCAGGTTGCTCCACACCGCCTCCTGTTGTCTGTTGGCGCGCTGTTGGGGTTCAAACTGATTCAAGAACCTTACATCTGGTGCCAAATCCTAGGAGGGGCTCAGGTCTGTGTCGCTTGTGGACCTACCCCTCCACCCCAGAGAGCAGGCCACAGCAACTAGACAGAGGAAGCTCCTCAGCCTCCAGTCGCCTCTCTGTGCATGCGCATCAGCCACTGATCTCGCCTACTGGTAAGTTTCCCTTCGACCCCGGTTAACAGGGCAAAATCTACATGGCCTCTTTTGGTTTCTCCAGTCCAAAAATCCAACACTGATCCAAGAAGGCGCCAGAGTGCGCCAGGCACTCGGTGACCATCTGGTCTTAGGGGGATGCCTCTAAGCCATTTCATCCCGTTCCAGGAACCAAAAAGGCAGCGGAGACGATAACTCCTTTTATCGTCTCCCTCCAGCTGTCCAGGATGGTCTCCTTTTTCCCTGTTCTCTCGAGCTACCCTTCATTATGGGAAACTCCCGGTCCTCAATTCCAAAAAACAGCCCTCCAGCCTGCCTCATTAAAAATCTGCAAACCTTAGGCCTCAGGCAAGATATCTGCCAAAGTGCCTTGTCTTTTTTATACAATAAAGCCTGGTCGCAGTATGAATTAGATAACGGGTCCAAATGGCTCACAAATGGAACACTCAGCCTTACCGTTTTAACTGACTTAAGCAATTATTGCAGATGACTGGGAAAATGGGGAGAAATTCCTTGTGTCCAGGCCTTTTTGCACTCAGATCACAGGCCAACCTCTGCAATTCTTGCTTACCTGTTACAAATCCTTCTTCATTCTCGCCGCCCTCATTGCCTTTATCCTCCCGATCCTACCTCTTTTTCCTCATTGGATCGAGCAGACTGCTGTCGACCCCTCCCAGACCCTACCCCTCCATCTCAACCAACTTCATTAACTCCCCAAGCTTCCTCATTGTCTTCTCAGCCACCATCTTCCCAGCCACCATCTTCCCAGCCAGCATCACCTCCAAAAGTACCCACTTCTTTTCCTATACCGTCCTCTCCTCAGGAAAACTCTAGCATTGCCTGTACTCATTCTCCTTCCTTACAGCCCTCTCATGGAGCCTGTAAACCCATCCCGCCACCTTACACCCGTATCTATCCTCCAATGCCTATCAACTCAAACCCCCTTCCCTCTTCAAACCCTCAGCAGGAACCCCTTCTGGCTTCTTCCTTCTCTCCTGCCCATACTAGCTCCGGCACCATCTTTGGCCCATGCCCCACCCGTACTTTAGCGCCAGTGCTAGAATGCCCCCTTCGGGAAGTAGCAGGAACTGAACGTATTGTTAGAGTTCATGTTCCCTTCTCCCTCACTGATCTCTCTCAAACTAAGAAAAGACTCAGTTCATTTCCAGAAGACCCTACCTCTTATATTAGGGAGATTCAGTACCTTACTCAGTCTTATGAACTAACCTGGCATGACCGCTACTTATCTTCTCTTCCACTCTCACCCCAGAAGACCAGGACCGTACTTGGACCCTAGCTCAGTTGCATGCTAATACAATTCATCATCAAGCTCCTGCCCAGCCTACTGGCACAGAGGCAGTTCCCAACCAGGACCCCCACTGGGATTATCAAGACAGGGCCTCTGGACACAGCCATCAAGACCGCATGATTATGTGTCTCCTTGCAGGACTCAAAAAGGGTGCCCATAAAGTGGTAAACTATGAAAAACTTTCAGAAATCACCGAAGGTCCTGACAAAAACCCAGCCCTTTTTCTCTCTTGTTTAACTGAAGCCATGAGAAAATTACCAACCTGGACCCAGCCAGCCCAGAAGGAACCACTATTTCAAACCTTCAGTTCCTCACCCAATCTACCATGATATTTGGCGCAAGCTTCAGAAGGTTGATGACGGCCCTCAAACCCCACAGTGGGACCTTCTTAATTTAGCCTTCAAAGTCTTTAACAGTTGTGATGAGGAAAGTAAAAGAAAAAAACAGAGTTTCAAATGCTTCCCTTTACCCTGCAGGCCCACAGGGCCGCAGCTCCATACAGAAGCCTCCTAGCAAAACACCTCCACCTGGCGCCTGTTTCAGGTGTGGCAATGAAGGCTACTGGTCCAGGCAATGCCCAAACCCAGCTGTGCTCACCAGGCTGTGCCCCCTCTGTGGAGGACCCAGTGAAAGTCAGACTGTGAGCGGCTCCAGCAAGGATCACCTCCATCCCTTTCCGAGCTGGCCAAAACCTCCTACTCAGATCTCATCGGCCTTGCCACTGAAGACTGACAGTGCCCTGCAATGGATGTCCCAGCAACTACCATTGCTTCATCTGAGCCAAGGGTAACCCTGATGGTGGCAGGTAGGCATGCATGTTTTTTAAAAATTAATATTGGAGCAACCTACTCTGCTTTATCTAATTTTTCAGGACCCACCCAGTCCTCCCAAACCTCTGTTGTGGGAATCAATGGACAAGTCTCCAAATCCCAAGACCACCTTCCACTTTTCTGCTCCCTGAACACCTTTTCCTTCAGTCACTCTTTCTTAGTCCTGCCTTCATGCCCAACTCTGCTCCTAAGCAGAGATATCCTTTCAAAACTCCACACTACTCTCCACTTCCACATTCCCCATAGTACCCAACACATCAACCCAGACCCCTCGAAGGCTTCTAACAGGCTTCTAACTTTCTTCTACTCCTCCGACCTCCCACCCTAAAACACGCAACTTTTCCTTATCACCCATCTGTAGTTAACCCCACTGTTTGGGATACTTCCACACCCTCGGTCACACAGCACCACACCCCCATCCACATCACCCTTAAAGAGCCCACACCGTTCCTATCACAGAAGCAGTATCTCATCCCCCAAGGAGCTCTCATAGGCCTAAAGCCTATCGTTTCTCTCCTCCTCACCAGTCACCTACTCCGCCCAACAAACTCTCCTTTTAACACATCAGTTCTACCTGTTAAAAAGCCAGATGGAACTTATCACTTAGTCCAGGACCTCAGGCTCATTAACCAAGCTGTACTCCCAGTGTGTCCAGTAGTTTCTAACCCATATACTTTACTTTCCTCACTTCCCTCGAATACCACCCATTTTTCTGTTCTAAACCTAAATGATGCTTTTTCACAATTCTTTTACACCCTGATTCCCAAAACCTCTTTGCCTTTAACTGGGAAAACCCCGACACCCACATTTCAGGTCAGCTCACCTGGTGCATACTACCTCAAGGTTCTAGAGACAGCCCCCACCTTTTTGGACAGATCCTTGCCAGTAACTTCTGTACTTTATCCCTAAAATCATCCTCTCTTCTTTAATATGTTAATAATCTGCTCCTGTGTAGCCCCTCTCAAAGAGACTGCAACACCCATACATACTATCTCTCTTTTAAACCTCTTGGCAGAACAGGGGTATCAGGTCTCCCCTAAGAAAGCCCAAATATGCACCCCACAGTCACCTATCTAGGCCTAGCGCTTACCCGCTGAACCCAAGGGCTCACAACAGACCACATATTCCCTCCTCCAGTCCCTCCCGCCTCCACAAACTAAGCAAGAAATTCTCTCTTTTCCAGGATTAGCAGGATATTTTAGGCTCTGGGTTTCCTCCTTCGCTCTACTTACCAAACCGTTGTACCAAGCTGCTAAAGACTCTCTCCATGAGCCTTTAAAACCTGCACAGCCTATTACCCAACCTTTCCATCTACTCCAAAAGTCTCTCATCTCAGCCCCCATCCTCACTCTCCCAGACTTCACCAAACCTTTCTCCCTCTATACCGATGAATGGCGTGGAGTTGCAATAGGTGTTCTAACCCAGCCTAAGGGACCCAACCCCCCCCCCCCAACCCAGGTTGCTGCCTACCTCCCTAAACAGCTTGAAGCCACAGTTCTCGGATGGCCTGCCTGCCTCTGAGCATTGGTGGCAGTTGCTGTCCTCACTCTTAAAAGCCTAAAACTATCTCTTCATGCCAACCTAACAGTTTATTCAACCCATAACATCAAAGACATGTTAGCTCACCGCAGTGTGCTAAGTCTTTTCTCTGCCCCACGGCTCCTCCAGCTATATGCTCTACTCATAGAAACTCCCCACATCACCATGCTAACCACCTCCCATCTAAACCCGGCCATGCTCTTACCTGAAGCTACAACTGCCCAAGACTCTTCTTCACACTCTTCTGTGTGAATACTGTTCAAACCTTTCTTATACCTTTTCCAAACCTAACAGAAAAATCCCTTCCAGATGCGTCCTTTACTTGGTTTGTAGATGGCAGCTCCTTCTTACATCAAGGACACCGACATGCTGGCTATGCTATAGTGTCACCCCCCAACACTATTGAAGCCAATCTGCTCCTCTTAGGCACCACCTCCCAAAAGGCTGAACTCATTGCCCTCACTCGAGCTCTCACTCTAGCATCCGGAAAACAGATCAATATATTCAAATTCTCCTTATGTGTTCCACGTAGTGCACTCACACTCATCCATCTGGAAAGAACGGGGTTTCCTCACTGCAAACAATACTCCTGTCATAAGTGCCTCTCTCATCAGCAAACTCCTTCAAGCTGCCAGGCTCCCACAGAAAGTTGCCATCATTCATTGCAGGGACTACCAAACCCCAGACAATCCTAAACTGGCTGGAAATGTGCTAGCAGATCAGGTAGCCAAACAAGTAGCCCTACTACCCTTTCGAGGCCAGTTGCTGTCCTTGTCCTTGTTCTCTCCTCTTTACTTCTAAGAAGAAAAAGATTTCCGAGCCCAAAACCTTCAAAAGCAAGGACGATATTATGTCAAGGAAGGGTGCTTAGTTCTTCCTCACTCTCAAAGCCTTCCTCACCTTCAAAGCCTCCACAACTCTTTCCATGTTGGTTACCAACCTCTTGCAGCTTCTCCACGCTATTCTCACTTGTCGTCACTTTTCCAGCCATGTTCAAGAAATTATCCAGTCCTGCTCTATCTGCCACTCAGTGTAACCCCAGGGATCCCTCCAGCCTCTGCCTTTTCCTACCCACCAAGCCCAGGGCCAGGTACCTGGCGAAGATTGGCAAGTAGACTCCACTCATATGCTGCATGATAAATGGCTCTGCTATCTTCTAGTCCTTGTCTGTACTTTCTCTGGCTAGGGAGAAGTGTTCCCAACAACTTCAGAAGGTGCAAATATCATCACACAAACTCATCATGCATACAGTTCCCCGTTTCAGACTCCCAACATCCATCCAGTCCGATAACAGTCCTGCCTTCATCAGCCAAATTACTCGAGGCATCTCTACATCCTTAAGAATAAGGTAAGTTCTCCACACACCCTACAGGCCTCAATCTTCAGGCAAAGTTGAAAAAATTAACTCTGTCCTTAAAGCCTAACTCACCAAGCCAGCTCTAGAAACCTGCGAGTCATGGACAAAAAAATCTCTCCCTTGCCCCCATGAGACTTTGCACAACACCAAAAGCATCCTCTTTTTTTGTTTTTGTTTTTGTTTTGTTTTGTTTTTATTATACTTTAAGTTTTAGGGTACATGTGCACAACGTGCAGGTTAGTTACATATGCATACATGTGCCATGTTGGTGTGATGCACCCATTAACTCGTCATTTAACATTAGGTATATCTCCTAATGCTATTCCTCCCCCCTCCCCCCTCCCCCCTCCCCCCACCCCATAACAGTCCCCAGTGTGTGATGTTCCCCTTCCTGTGTCCATGTGTTCTCATTGTTCAATTCCCACCTATGAGTGAGAACATGTGGTGTTTGGTTTTTTGTCCTTGCAATAGTTTGCTGAGAATGATGATTTCCAGCTTCATCCGTGTCCCTACAAAGGACATGAACTCATCATTTTCTATGGCTGCATAGTATTCCATGGTGTATATGTGCCACATTTTCTTAATCCAGTCTATCATTGTTGGACATTTGGGTTGGTTCCAAGTCTTTGCTATTGTGAATAGTGCAGCAATAAACATACATGTGCATATGTCTTTCTAGCAGCATGATTTATAACCCTTTGGGTATATACCCAGTAATGGGATGGTTGGGTCAAATGGTATTTCTAGTTCTAGATCCCTGAGGAATCGCCACACTGACTTCCACAATGGTTGAACTAGTTTACAGTCCCACCAACAGTGGAAAAGTGTTCCTATTTCTCCACATCCTCTCCAGCACCTGTTGTTTCCTGACTTTTTAATGATTGCCATTCTAAATGGTGTGAGATGGTATCTCATTGTGGTTTTGATTTGCATTTCTCTGATGGCCAGTGATGATGAGCATTTTTTCATGTGTGTGTTGGCTGCATAAATGTCTTCTTTTGAGAAGTGTCTGTTCATATCCTTTGCCCACTTTTTGATGGGGTTGTTTGTTTTTTTCTTGTAAATTTGTTTGAGTTCATTGTAGATTCTGGATATTAGCCCTTTGTCAGATGAGTAGATTGCAAAAATGTTCTCCCATTCTGTAGGTTGCTTATTCACTCTGATGGTAGTTTCTCTTGCTGTGCAGAAGCTCTTTAGTTTACTAAGATCCCATTTGTCAATTTTGGCTTTTGTTGCCATTGCTTTTGGTGTTTTAGACATGAAGTCCTTGCCCATGCCTAATGTCCTGAAAGTATTGCCTAGGTTTTCTTCTAGGGTTTCTATGGTTTTAGGTCAAACATGTAAGTCTTTAATCCATCTTGAATTAATTTTTGTATAAGGTGTAAGGAAGGGATCCATTTTCAGCTTTCTACATATGGCTAGCCAGTTTTCCCAGCACCATTTATTAATTAGGGAATCATTTCCCCATTTGTTGTTTTTGTTAAGTATGTCAAAGTTCAGATGGTTGTAGATATGTGGCATTATTTCTGAGGGCTCTGTTCTGTTCCCTTGGTCTATATCTCTGTTTTGGTACCAGTACCATGCTGTTTTGGTTACTGTAGCCTTGTAGTATAGTTTGAAGTCAAGTAGTGTGATGCCTCCAGCTTTGTTCTTTTGGCTTAGGATTGACTTGGCAATGTGGGCTCTTTTTTGGTTCTATATGAACTTTAAAGTAGTTTTTTCCAGTTCTGTGAAGAAAGTCATTGGTAGCTTGATGGGGATGGCATTGAATCTGTAAATTACCTTGGGCAGTATGGCCATTTTCATGATATTGATTCTTCCTTCCCATGTGCATGGAATATTCTTCCATTTGTTTGTATCCTCTTTTATTTCATTGAGCAGTGGTTTGTAGTTCTCCTTGAAGAGGTCCTTCACATCCCTTGTAATTTGGATTCCTAGGTATTTTATTCTCTTTGAAGCAATTGTGAATGGGAGTTCATTCATGATTTGGCTCTCTTTTTTTCTGTTATTGGTGTATAAGAATGCTTGTGGATTTTACACATTAATTTTGTATCCTCAGACTTTGCTGAAGTTGCCTATCAGCTTAAGGAGATTTTGGGCTGAGATGATGGGGTTTTCTAGATATAAAATTATGTCATCTGCAAACAGGGACAATTTGACTTCCTCTGTTCCTAATTGAATACCCTTTATTTCCTTCTCATGCCTGATTGCCCTGGCCAGAACTTCCAACACTATGTTGAATAGGAGTGGTGAGAGAGGGCATCCCTGTCTTGTGCCAGTTTTCAAAGGGAATGCTTCCAGTTTTTGCCCATTCAGTATGATATTGGCTCTGGGTTGCACATAGATAGCTCTTAGTATTTTGAGATACATCCCATCAGTACCTAATTCATTGAGAGTTTTTAGCAAGAAGCGTCATTGAATTTTGTCAAAGGCCTTTTCTGCATCTATTGAGATAATCATGTGGTTTTTGTCATTGGTTCTGTTTACACGCTGGATTAAGTTTATTGATTTGCATATGTAGAACCAGCCTTGCATCCCAGGGATGAAGCCCACTTGATCACGGTGGATAAGCTTTTTGATGTGCTGCTGGATTCGGTTTGCCAGTATTTTATTGAGGATTTTTCCATTGATGTTCATCAGGGATATTGGTCTAAATTCTCTCTCTTTTTTTTTTTTTTTGCTGTATCTCTGCGAAGCTTCAGTATCGGGATGATGCTGGCCTCATAAAATGAGCTAGGGAGGATTTCCTCTTTTTCTATTGATTGGAATAGTTTCAGAAAGAATGGTACCAGCTCCTCCTTGTGCCTCTGGCAGAATTCGGCTGTGAATCCATCTGGTCCTGGACTTTTTTTGGTTTGTAAGCTATTAATTATTGCCTCAATTTCAGAGCCTGTTATCGGTCTATTCAGAGATTCAACTTCTTCCTGGTTTAGTCTTGTGAGGGTGTATGTGTTGAGGAATTTATCCATTTCTTCCAGATTTTCTACTTTATTTGCATAGAGGTGTTTATAGTATTATGTGATGGTAGTTTGTATTTCTGTGGGATTGGTGGTGATATCCCCTTAATCATTTTTTATTCCATCTATTTGATTCTTCTGTCTTTTCTTCTTTATTAGTCTTGCTAACGGTGTATCAATTTTGTTGATCTTTTCAAAAAACCAGTTCCTGGATTTATTGATTTTTTGAAGGGTTTTTTGTGTCTCTATTTCCTTCAGTTCTACTCTGATCTTAGTTATTTCTTGCTGTCTGCTAGCTTTTGAATGTGTTTGCTCTTGCTTCTCTAGCTCTTTTATTTGTAATGTTAGGGTGTCAATTTTAGATCTTTCCTGCTTCCTCTTGTGGGGATGTAGTGCTATAAATTTCCCTCTATACACTGCTTTGAATGTGTCCCAGAGATTCTGGTATGTTGTGTCTTTGTTCTCGTTGGTTTCAAAGAACATCTTTATTTCTGCCTTCATTTCGTTATATACCCAGTAGTCATTCAGGAGCAGGTTGTTCAGTTTCCATGTAGTTGAGCAGTGTTGAGTGAGTTTCTTAATCCTGAGTTCTAGTTTGATTGCACTGTGGTCTGAGAGACAGTTTGTTATGATTTCTGTTATTTTACATTTGCTGAGGAGAGCTTTACTTCCAACTATGTAGTCAATTTTGGAATAGGTGTGGTGTGGCACTGAAAAGAATGTGTATTCTGTTGATTTGGGGTGGAGAGTTCTGTAGATGTCTATCAGGTTACCTTGGTGCAGAGCTGAGTTCAGTTCCTGAATATCTTTGTTAACTTTCTGTCTCGTTGATCTGTCTAATGTTGACAGTCAGGTGTTAAAGTCTCCCATTATTATTGTGTGGGAGTCTAAGTCTCTTTGTAGGTCTCTAAGGACTTGCTTTATGAATCTGGGTGCTCCTGTATTGGGTGCATATATATTTAGGATAGTTAGCTCTTCTTGTTGAATTGATCCCTTTACCATTATGTAATGGTCTTCTTTGTCTCTTTTGATCTTTGTTGGTTTAAAGTCTGTTTCATCAGGGACTAGGATTGCAACCCCTGCCTTTTTTTGTTTTCCATTTGCTCGGTAGATCTTCCTCCATCCCTTTATTTTGAGCCTATGTGTGTCTCTGCACGTGAGATGGGTTTCCTGAATACAGCACACTGATGGGTCTTGACTCTTTATCCAATTTGCCAGTCTGTGGAGTATTTAGCCCATTTACATTTATTTTTAAATGTATTGGAGTATTTAGTCCATTTACATTTAAGGTTAATATTGTTATGTGTGAATTTGATCCTGTCATTATGATGTTAGCTGGTTATTTTGCTCATTAGTTGTTGCAGTTTCTTCCTAGCCATGATGGTCTTTACAATTTGGCATCTTTTGCAGTGGCTGCTACCTGTTGTTCCTTTCCATGTTTAGTGCTTCCTTCAGGAGCTCTTTTAGGGCAGGCCTGGTGGTGACAAAATCTCTCAGCATTTGCTTGTCTGTAAAGGATTTTATTTCTCCTTCACTTATGAAGCTTAGTTTGGCGGGATATGAAATTCTGGATTGAAAATTCTTTTCTTTAAGAATGTTGAATACTGGCTCCCACTCTCTTCTGGTTTGTAGAGTTTCTGCGGAGAGATATGCTGTTAGTCTGATGGGCTTCCCTTTGTGGGTAACCCGACCTTTCTCTCTGGCTGCCCTTAATATTTTTTCCTTCATTTCAACTTTGGTGAATCTGACAATTATGTGTCTTGGAGTTGCTCTTCTCAATGAGTATCTTTGTGGCATTCTCTGTATTTCCCGAATTTGAATATTGGCCTGCATTGCTAGATTGGGGAAGTTCTCCTGGATAATATCCTGCAGAGTGTTTTCCAAGTTACTTCCATTCTCCCCGTCACTTTCAGGTTCACCAATCAGTTGTAGATTTGGTCTTTTCACATAGTCCTATATTTCTTGGAGGCTTTGTTCATTTCTTTTTATTCTTTTTTCTCTAAACTTCTCTTCTCATTTCATTTCATTCATTTGATCTCCCATCACTGATACCCTTTCTTCCAGTTGATTGAATTGGCTATTGATGCTTGTGTATTCATCACGTAGTCTCATGCTGTGGTTTTCAGCTCCATCAAGTCCTTTAAGGACTTCTCTGCACTAGTTGCTCTAGTTAGCCATTTGTGTAATTTTTTTTCAAGGTTTTTAACTTCTTTGCCATGGGTTTGAGTTTCCTCCTTTAGCTTGGAGTAGTTTGATCATCTGAAGCCTTCTTCTCTCAACTCATCAAAGTCATTCTCCATCCAGCTTTGTTCCATTTCTGGTGAGGAGCTGCATTCCTTTGGAGGAGGAGAGGTGCTCTGATTTTTAGAATTTCCAGTTTTTCTGCTCTTTTTTTTCCCCATCTTTGTGGTTTTATCTACCTTTGGTCTTTGATGATAGTGACGTACAGATGGGGTTTTGGTGTGGATGTCCTTTCTGTTTGTTAGTTTTCCTTCTAACAGTTAGGACCCTCAGCTGCAGGTATGTTGGGGTTTGCTGGAGGTCCACTCCAGACCCTGTTTGCCTTGGTATCAGCCGTGGATGCTGCAGAACAGCGGATATTGGTGAACAGCAAATGTTGCTGTCTGATTGTTCCTCTGGAAGTTTTGCCTCAGAGGAGTACCCGGCCATGTGAGGTGTCAGTCTGCCCCTACAGGGGGGTGCCTCCCATTTAGGCTACTCAGTTGTCAGAGACCCACTGGAGGAGGCAGTCTGTCGTTTCTCAGATCTGCGGCTACATGCTGGGAGAACCAATACTCTCTTCAAGGCTGTCAGACAGGGACACTTAAGTCTGCAGAGGTTTCTGCTTCCTTTTATTTGGCTGTGCTTTGTTCCCAGAGGTGGAGTCTACAGAGGCAAGCAGGCATCCTTGAGCTGCAGTTGGCTCCACCCAGTTCGAGCTTCCCAGCTGCTTTGTTTACATACTTAAGCCTCGGCAATGTCGGGCACCCCTCCCCCAGCCTCAGTGCCACCTTGCAGTTTGATCTCAGACTGCTGTGCTAGGTATGAGCGAGGCTCCTTGGGCATAGGACCCTCTGAGCCAGGCACGGGATATAATCTCCTGGTGTGCCGTTCACTAAGACTGTTGGAAAAGTGCAGTATTATATTGAGAGTGACCTGATTTTCGAGGTGCCATCTGTCACCCCTTTCTTTGATTAGAAAAGGGAATTCCCTGACCCCTTGCACTTCCTCGGTGAGGCAATGCCTCGCCCTGCTTTGGCTCATGCTCGGTGCACTGTACCCACTGTCCTGCACCCCCTGTCTGACACTCCCCAGTGAGATGAACCTGGTACCTCAGTTGGAAATGCAGAAATCACCCATCTTCTGCATCACTCATGCTGGGAGCTGTAGACTGGAACTGTTCCTATTTGGCCATCTTGGATCCACCTCCTATCTAATTATTAATATTTCTTTTCTTATAGTAATTTAGGTTTTGGTTTGTTCTTGTTTTTCTAGTCCTTTGAGATAGATCATTATATTTTTTATTTGAAACCTTTCTCCTTTTTTTGTGTAGGCATTTCTTGTTCTAAACTTGTCTCTTAATAGTGCTTCTGTTGAATCTCATAGATTTTGCTGTTGCATGATGTGATCTTTCTTTGTTTTAAGCAATTTCAAAATTGTTTCTTTTTTATCTATTGGTTATAAGGAATATGTTGTTAAATTTTCATGGATTTTTCTAGTTTTGTCTTGTCATTGATTTTATAATTTATTTCATTGTGTTCAGATAAAATAATTAGTAAAATTTTTATTTTTTAAAATTTGTTGAGACTTGCTTAATGTCCTCATATATGGTTAATTCTGGGGATGTTATATGTGCTATAAAAAGAATCTTACATTCTGCAGCTGTTGGTTAAAATATTCTGTAAATATCAACTACTTCAATTTGGTCTATGGTACAGTTTAAATCTCATGTTGATTTATTGTTTAAATATCTGTCCAATGCTGAAAAGGTGATGGTGACATCCTCAACTATTATTGGACTTAGGTCTATCTCTCCTTTCAGGTATAATAATATTTGCTTCATATATCTCAGTGGTTCATGGTTGGTTGTATATATATTTACATTTTTGTCTTTTTGAACAATTGATTCATTTATTATCATATTAAGTTTCTCTTTTCCTCTCCTTAAAGTTTTGGCTTAAAGTTTGTGTTTTGCTGATGTAAGTGTAGCTATTTCTGCTTGATTTGGGTTTCTGTTTGCATAGCATATCTGTTTCATCTTTTCAGTTGCAGTCTATGTGTAACTTTATAGGTGAGATGAGTATCTTTTAGGCTGAATGTTGTTGAGTCTTGTTTTTTAATCCATCAGTCTACGTTTTCAGTTGTGTAGTTTAATCCACTTATTTTCAAGGTATTTATTTATTTATAGGTAAAGGCTTATTCTTTTATTTTTTTCTGTTTATTGTGTATATCCCTTATTCCTTAATTTCTCTCTTATTACTTATTTTGACAGTTTGATAGTTTTCTATACTGATAAAGTTTGATTATTTTTTCTTTCTCCTTTGTCTATTGGCTCTATGAGTGAGTTATATAATTTTGTGTGTTTTTATGAAGTGGATTATCATCTTTTCACCTTCAGATGTTAGACTTCCTCAAATATTCCTTTTAAGGCTGGTTTAATGGTAATAAATTCTTCAAGTTTTTGCTTGTTTGAGAAATACTTTATTCCTCTGTCTCTGTCTTTTTTGTAGGATCAAAGTTTGCTTTATATAATATTCTTCATTGACATGATTATAAAACAAATTTTATCACTTAGCATATATTTTCCTATTCTTTCCTGGCCTATAAGTTAATGCTGAGAAATCCACTATTAGCTGAATGGAGATTCCCTTATAGATGATGTGTCAGCTTTCTTCTGCCATTTTTAGAATACCTGCTTTGCATTTGACTTGATAATTTGACGATATGTGCATCAGTGAAGACCTTTTTGGATTGAAGTAACTTTGTGGAGCTTTCAGCTTCTTGGATCTAGATGTTCATCTTTTGTCAATAACTTAAGAAGTTTTCTGCTATTATTTCATTGAATATAATTTCTATGCTGTTTATCTTCTCATTCTAGAATTCTCATCATGTTAATTTTTTTTCTTTTTTACTTAGTGATGTTGCATAAATTCTGTAGGATTACTTTATTCTTTTTCTTCTTTCTTGTCTGTGTGAGTCATTTCAAAAACATGATAATAGTTGGAAATTATTTCCTCTGCTTTGTCTCTTATGTTCTTGAAGCTCTCAATAGTGTATTTTTAAAAAAATTTGTTCATTGCTTTAAAGTATTTTATATTTTTGTGGGTACATAGTTGGTGGATATGTTTATGGGGTACATGAGATATTTTGATCCAAGCATGTTCTAGTGAAAAATTTTTACAATTAACAATTCGATAAAGTTGCAGAACATAAAATTAACACACAAAATCAATAACGTTTCTATTTGCCTACAATGAGCAGCTGAAAAAGAAATAAAAAAAGTATTCCCATTTACAATAGTCACAAATAAAATTGAACATCTAGGAATTAATCAAAGGACTGAAAGATCTCTATAATGAAAACTACTGATGTAAGAAATTAAGAGTGATGTAAGAAAACACTGATGTAAGAAATTAAAGAGGATACCAAGAAATGAAAAAATATCCATGTTCATTGATTAGATGAATAAATATTATTAATATTTCTATATTAAGCAAAACAATCTACTGATGCAATAAAATCATGAAAATACCAATTACATTCTTCACAGAAATAGAAAAAAATCTCAAAATGTGTATGAAACCAGAAAAGACCGAGAATAGTCAAAGGTATCCTAAGCAAAAGAAACCAACTTGGAGTCACATTATCTGACTTCATATTACACTACGCACCTATAGTAACCAAACCAGCATGGTACTGCCATAAAAACAGACACAGAGATCAATGAAACAGAATAGAGAACCCAGAAAACAATCTACAGACCTGCAGTGAACTCATTTTCATCAAAGTTGCCATTAACATACACAGAAAAAAAGACAGTCTCTTTAATAAATGGTGCTGGGAAAACAGAATATCTATATGCAGAAGAATGAAACTAGATCCCTAGCTCTATCCATATACAAAAATCAAATAAAAATGGTTTAAAGACTTATATCTCAGACCTCAAATTATGAACTACTACAAGAAAACATTAAAGAAAATCTCCAGGATATTTTTCTGGGCCAAAATTTCTTGGGTTATACCCCATAATCACAGGCAATCAAAGTAAAAATGGACAAATGAGATCACATCAAGTTAATCAGCTTCTATACAGCAAAGGAAACAATCAACAAGTGAAGAGACAGTCCACAGAATGGGAAAAATATTTACAAACTATCCATCTGACAAGGAATTAATAACCAGAATATATAAGGGGCTCAAACCCTCTATAGGAAAAGATAAAAAAATGGACAAAGAATTTGAATAGAGATGTTTCTCAAAAGTAAACAGAAAAATGGCAAACAGACTTGTGAAAAGATGCTCAATATCACTGATCATCAGAGAAAGTCAAATCACAACTACAATGAGACATCTTCTCACCCCATTTAAAATAGCTTATACCCAAAAGACAGACAAAAATAAATGCTGATGGGGATGTGAAGAAAAAGGAACCCTATACACTTTTGGTGGGAGTGAAAATTAGTACGACCACTATGGAGAACAGTTGACGGTTCCTCAAAAAAATGAAAAATAGAGCTGCCATATGATCCAGAAATCTCATTGCTAGATATATACCCAAAAGAAATAAATCAGTATGTCAAAGAGATACCTGCACTCCCATGTTTGTTGCACTATTTACAATAGCTAAGATTTAGAATTAGCGTGAATGTCCATCAACAAATGAATGAAGAACATGTGTTGCATAGACACAGTGGAGTACCATTCAGCCATGAAAAAGAATGAGATCCATTCATTTTCAACAACATGGATGGAACTGGAGCTCATTGTGCTAAGTGAAATAAGCCAGGCACAGAAAGACAAACATGGTATGTTATCACTTATTTGTGGGATCTAAAACTTAATTAAACTAATGAACATAGAAAGTAGAAGGCTGATTACTTGAGCCTGGGAAGGGTACTGGGGGCATTGGGGTAAGCAGGGATTTTAACAGGTACGTTAAAAGGAATAAGACATACTATTTGATCACACAACAGGGTGACTATAGTCAATAATAACTTCACTGTACATTTTTAAATAACTAAAATAGTGTAATTATATTGTGCATAAGACAAAGTAAAAATGCTTGAGGGGATAGATACTCCATTCTCAATAATATGCTTATTTCCAATTGCATCCCTGTATCAAAGTATCTCATGTACCCCACAAATATATACATTTACTATGTAAACACAAAAATTTTTAAAAATTGAAAATTTAAAAATTTGAAAGGTATACTTAATGGAAAAACAAGCAATTTGTGATACAATTATTTTATGTAATAAACAATTAGGGGACAGGTTTCAAAAACTATTGACTTGGATTTAGTAACAACAGTAAGTATTAGCAATTATCATGATTGTACTATTAGTCATTCTTTCACTTGTCCTACTTCTCTACCAACTCTTCCGTTTCCTGGTGGCACTATTAATTTCCCTTAATGTACATGGGAAAATTATTATAATATAAAGTTAGATTGCTTTGAATTTTTATTAGTATTTCATCAACTTTTATCTCACGAGAAAGTTACCATATAGACCTTATATAATTTGCATTCAACATGGATATTATGTTTTAGCCATTGAATAAGATTTTAGTTGTATGTTGATGCTAATAAGAAGGTAAACAGAAATGATCTCCTAAGAGACTGTATAATAATGTTGCAAAGAATAATTGCTATCTATATATATCTTAAAAGTGTGATATTAATTTAAAATACATGAGATTCTTGTGTTCTCTCATAAGGAATATTCTATAGAATAAATAATTGTTATTATGAACTAAGGGCACTTTTCAGATACAAGTGGTAGAAATTATTTGGTTTTTATTAGGCAAGCACTTTTCATTTTTTTCTTGGATTCTCTGAGATGCAGGTATGATGTTGAGACATAAGTTGCCCCAGGGAGCTTTCCTGAGTTGTCCTGCAGGCTTGGCATAAGGTGGAAAAACACCTGTTCTTATAGGGTAAAATGACCTTTTTTTGCTGTAACATGTAGACCTCTGGAATCTCAGGGATGAATGGTTTAAATGCTGGAGTGAAAGCAAGTAAACACTGGGTTTTGTTGCAAATATTTTGGGGGCACAATTTCTTTTGATGTTGAAGAATGGTGTACATTTTAAGCTAGAATACTGGTGAAGAGCCCCAATCCTTACAATACATCATTAGCATTTCACCTTGCTCATCTGTTTGCAAAAACTTCTGCTTCTGCTTTTAAACAAGTCCACAGGATATCTGTCATCTATAACATTGATAGAGAATGTAATGTTGATGTGCTAGATGATAATCAGTATCTATTAAATGAGGAATGATATCTCAGGTGACTGGAATATGATAGGTAATTAATGTTATTGGAAATAACAAAAATAACCAAAATTGCAATATTAATATTTCTGGATCACTGACTTAGTGCCAGACACATTTTAAGTGTTTTACCCGCTTTAACTTTTTTTCCACAATACAATATAAAGCTGGCAAAAGTACACATAAATATCTCTATCAACATTCTGGTATATTTTTCTATCATTTGCTGCCTGATTTTATGAAAAAAATTCTAAATTGTGTATTCTTTTTATTCTGACCCTCTGCAGTCTAATTCATTGAATATCTTGGAAACTTTTTAAAGGAAGGAAATATAATCAGATCTCTCCATTTGTTAACTCTTTTTAGTAGCTTCCCAATGCCATAATAAATATTTCAAGATCCTAATAATTATTTGGCTCCAACTTGCCTCTTCAGAATCATCTGTTTCTTAGTATTCTTCTGCAAACTAAACTTGAAGACTTGAGAACTGTCTTTACTACTTTACCAGCTTTTCCTTTTGTGTCTTCCTCTCCCCCTCAATCACCTATTTCTTCACACCTTTCAGTTCTCATCTTGATTATCCATGTCTCCAGTATACTTTCTGTTATCCCAACTGGATATATCCTTGTTATTGTGGTACTGAAGATAATGCTTTTCACACACTTTATTACTTGCTTATATTTTATCTTTCAACATAGAATTTAAGGAATGTGGGGACAGAAACTATGTCTACTTTTCTTGTCTTCTTAAAATCCAAAGCAGTGGTTTGTGTGAAGCACTTTTTAAGTATTCTTTGGTTGAATAACTAATACTTTCTTATATGTTGCAAAATGAAGGCTTTAATTTGAACATTGCTAGGTTCAGATAGTCTCTAGTAGTACTCTTTATTCTGTAGTAATAATGAAATTCATATAATTGTGATGATATAGAAATAGGAATCTTAAATTGGCATCTGGTTTACCCCACCCACTAAACATCTTTCTTTCACTTCAAGCAAAAACACTGAAAGAAGAATATAGTATCATTCCCACCAAAAATTTAAGACAAACAAAACAAAACAAAACAAAACAAACAGGTTTTTTTTTTTTTTTTTTTTTTTTTTACCTTTGGCAGGGATTTTGCAGGTTTGCCGTGAAGTTTTCCAACAAAGTGAACATTTTGTAAGTGTGGGTGAGGAAATTAAAAATTCCTGTAGTTTTGAAGAAGCTTTGTTTCACTTTTCTCCATTATCTCAGATAATGTAGTATTTCTTCATAATGGGAAAAAGGAAAACAAAGGCATATGACACAAGATAATTGTTATGAGAATACAACTGATAATTATCTGAAAGGAGTTAGAATAATGTAGCCAAAGATATATAAATTGTCTATGCTTAGATAAAACAATATACATGTATTTATACATGGGGATAATTTAGTTTTTGTGCATTATCTATTTTGCTCATATGTATTTACAAGAAAGACCAAGTGCTAAGAGAATTGTGGGAGAAAACTTATTCTTCTCTTATATCACATCAGTGTATTCGCCATCGTAAACCATAATTAAAATAAACCTTAGAGAATAAAACATGCATTTGTTTACTCTATAAAGCAGCAATAGTAATAGATATACACTTAAACAAGTCTTTGAGGTCCATGATCAATGGATTCTACTCTACTCATAAAAAACAATTTTCTAAGAAGTACTCAATTTTTTTCAAAAATTAAGCTAGTCCCTTGATCTTTTGTTCTTCAAGTGAACTGTTGAGTATTTTGTGAGTATGGCTGAAATCCTTGTATCTACTACTGCTTTGGGTTCATGCTAAGGTCTTAATAATGTTAGATTTTAAGTAAACATATTGTCAAATAGCAGCTGAAAGTTTTTCAGAAATTATTGAAATAGAGACTTTTGCCTAACATGGATTTCACTCATATTGTTCTTAGTGAAGAGACATAGTTAAAAGAAAAAACTATACAGAAGTAACTTGATGTTCACATTTCTTTTTTTTTTTTTTTTTTTTTCTTTTTTATTGATCATTCTTGGGTGTTTCTCGCAGAGGGGGATTTGGCAGGGTCACAGGACAATAGTGGAGGGAAGGTCAGCAGATAAACAAGTGAACAAAGTTCTCTGGTTTTCCTAGGCAGAGGACCCTGCGGCCTTCCACAGTGTTTGTGACCCTGGGTACTTGAGATTAGGGAGTGGTGATGACTCTTAACGAACATGCTGCCTTCGAGCATCTGTTTAACAAAGCACATCTTGCACCGCCCTTAATCCATTCAACCCCGAGTGGATACAGCACATGTTTCAGAGAGCACAGGGTTGGGGGTAAGGTCACAGATCAACAGGATCCCAAGGCAGAAGAATTTTTCTTAGTACAGAACAAAATGAAAAGTCTCCCATGTCTACCTCTTTCTACACAGACACGGCAACCATCGGATTTCTCAATCTTTTCCCCACCTTTCCCCCCTTTCTATTCCACAAAACCGCCATTGTCTTCATGGCCCGTTCTCAATGAGCTGTTGAGTACACCTCCCAGATGGGGTGGTGGCCGGGCAGAGGAGCTCCTCACTTCCCAGTAGGGGCGGCCGGGCAGAAGCGCCCCTCACCTCCCGGACAGGGCGGCTGGCCGGGCGGGGGGCTGACCCCCCCCACCTCCCTCCCAGACGGGGCGGCTGGCCGGGTGGGGGGCTGACCCCCCACCTCCCTCCCGGACAGGGCGGCTGGCCGGGCAGAGGGGCTCCTCACTTCCCAGTAGGGGCGTCCGGGCAGAGGCGCCCCTCACTTCCCCGACGGGGCGGCTGGCCGGGCGGGGGGCTGACCCCCCCACCTCCCTCCCGGACGGGGCAGCTGGCCGGGCAGAGGGGCTCCTCACTTCCCGGTAGGGGCGGCCGGGCAGAGGCGCCCCTCACCTCCCGGACAGGGCGGCTGGCCGGGCGGGGGGCTGATCCCCCCACCTCCCTCCAGACGGGGCGGCTGGCCGGGCGGGGGGCTGACCCCCCCACCTCCCTCCCGGACGGGGCGGCTGGCCGGGCAGGGGGCTGACCCCCACACCTCCCTCCCGGACGGGGAGGCTGGCCGGGCGGGGGGCTGACCCCCCACCTCCCTCCCGGACGGAGCGGCTGGCCGGGTGGGGGGCTGACCCCCCCACCTCCCTCCCGGATGGGGCGGCTGGCCGGGTGGGGGGCTGACCCCCCCACCTCCCTCCCGGACGGGGTGGCTGGCCGGGCGGGGGGCTGACCCCCCCACCTCCCTCCCAGACAGAGCGGCTGGCCGGGCAGAGGGGCTCCTCACTTCCCAGTAGGGGCGGCCGGGCAGAGGCGCCCCTCACCTCCCAGATGGGGCGGCTGGCCAGGCGGGGGGCTAACCCCCCCACCTCCCTCCCGGACGGGGCGGCTGGCCGGGCGGGGGGCTGACCCCCCCACCTCCCTCCCAGACAGAGCGGCTGGCCGGGCAGAGGGGCTCCTCACTTCCCAGTAGGGGCGGCCGGGCAGAGGCGCCCCCCACCTCCTGGACAGGGCGGCTGGCCGGGCGGGGGGCTGATTCCCCCACCTCCCTCCCGGACGGGGCGGCTGGCCAGGTGGGGGGCTGATCCCCCCCACCTCCCTCCCGGACGGGGCGGCTGGCCGGGTGGGGGGCTGACCCCCCCACCTCCCTCCCGGATGGGGTGGCAGGCCGGGCAGAGGGGCTCCTCACTTCCCAGTAGGGGCGGCCGGGCAGAGGCACCCCATGCCTCCCGGATGGGGCGGCTGGCCAGGCGGGGGGCTGACCCCCCCACCTCCCTCCCGGACGAGGCGGCTGGCCAGGCAGAGGGGCTCCTCACTTCCCGGTAGGGGCGGCCGGGCAGAGGCGCCCCTCACCTCCCGGATGGGGCGGCTGGCCGGGCGGGGGGCTGACCCCCCCACCTCCCTCCCGGACGAGGAGGGAGGATGCTCCTCACTTCTCAGACGGGGTGGCTGCCGGGCGGAGGGGCTCCTCACTTCTCAGACGGGGCGGTTGCCAGGCAGAGGGTCTCCTCACTTCTCAGACAGGGTGGCCGGGCAGAGACGCTCCTCACATCCCAGACGGGGCGGCAGGGCAGAGGTGCTCCCCACATCTCAGACGATGGGCGGCCGGGCAGAGACGCTCCTCACTTCCCAGATGTGATGGCGGCCAGGAAGAGGCGCTCCTCACTTCCTAGATGGGATGGCGGCCGGGCAGAGACGCTCCTCACTTTCCAGACTGGGCAGCCAGGCAGAGGGGCTCCTCACATCCCAGACGATGGGCGGTCAGGCGGAGACGCTCCTCACTTCCCAGACGGGGTGGCTGCCAGGCAGTGGCTGCAATCTCAGCACTTAGGGAGGCCAAGGCAGGTGGCTGGGAGGTGGTTGTAGCGAGCCGAGATCACGCCACTGCACTCCAGCCTGGGCGCCATTGAGCACTGAGTTAACGAGACTCCGTCTGCAATCCCGGCACCTCGGGAGGCCGAGGCTGGCGGATCACTCGCGGTTAGGAGCTGGAGACCAGCCCAGCTGACGCATCGAAACCCCGTCTCCACCAAAAAAATACGAAAACCAGTCAGGCGTGGTGGCGCACGCCTGCAATCGCAGGCACTCAGCAGGCTGAGGCAGGAGAATCGGGCAGGGAGGTTGCAGTGAGCTGAGATGGCAGCAGTACTGTCCAGCTTCGGCTCGGCATCAGAGGGAGACCGTGGAAAGAGGGGAGAGGGGAGAGGGGGGAGGGGAGAGGGGAGAGGGGAGAAGGGAGAGGGAGCTCTATCTACCACACAGTCTTGGGTGCAAAGTGATGTTCACATTTCAACAGATGTTTGACTTTAAGACAAATGATTTTCAATCCTTTAGTGAAGGAGTATAAAGATACTAGAAACTTCAAATTACCTGCATTGATTTTTGAGTCTTTGATAGAGAAATTGTATCATTCAATTGTGAAGGAAACATTATGGTACTGTGGGAAAATATTTTAATTTCTAAATAAGGGACCTGAGATATACAATTCAAAACAATCCCCTCAATGCTAACTAGATAGTTGTGCTAGAAAAATGCATAACTCCTCAATCTACATGTCTGCATTCAGCAGGATGTTTCTTGATGTGTCTAATGACTTTTCTTAAATGAAAAATATGTCAAGTAAAATGGATATGTGATTGCTGAAAGAAATCCTAATGACATTAATTTATAGGTTTATGAGTTCCTGGAGTGTGCTGTATTAGTGATGACCACAGGGTTCTAACAAATGCTATAATGTAAATCTTTCCATAATATTTGTGAGATTGATAGATTATTTTATATTTTCATTTCCTCATTTCTTTTATTGAAAAACAGTACTTCTCTGACTTTATACGTACTTACCTTCTGTTTTAGTTAATTTTCACACTGTTGACAAAGACATACTCAAGATGGGATAAAAAGAAGTTTGAAGGACTCACAGTTCCACGTGGCTGGGAAGGCATCACAATCATGGTGGAATGCAAAGAGCAAGCCACGTCTTACATGGATGGCAGCAGGCAAAGAGAGAGAACTTGTGCAGGGAAACTACCCCTTATAAAACCATCAGCTATTGTCAGACTTATTCACTATCATGAGAACAGCACAGGAAAGACCTGCCTCCATGATTCAATTACCTCTTACTAGGACCCTCTCACAGCACATGGGAATACAAGATGAGATGTGGGTGGGGACACAGTCAAGCCATGTCATTCTGCCCCTGGCCCCTCCCAAATCTCATGTCCCCACATTTCAAAACCAATCATGCCTTACAGACAGTCCTCCAAAGTCTTAACTAATTTCAGTACTAACTCAGAGGTCCACAGCCCAAAGTCTCATCTGAGATGAGACAAGTGTCTTCTGCCTATGAACCTGTAGAATCAAAAGCAAGTTAGTTAATTCCTAGATACAATGAGGGTACCAGCATTGGATAAATACAGATATTTCAAATGGGAGAAATTGGCTAAAATGAAGGGGCTACAGGCCCCATGCATGCCAGAAATCCAACAGGGCAGTCATTAAGCCTTAAAATTACAAAATGATCTTTTTTGACTTCATGTCTCACATCCAGGTCACACTGATGCAAGAGGTGGGTTTCCATGGTCTTGGGCAGCTCCACTCCTGTGGCTTTGCAGGGTGCAGCCTCCCTCCCAGCTGCTTTAAAGGGCTGGCATTGAGTGTCTTTAGCTTTTCCAGGTGCATGGTGCAAGTTGTTGGTGGATCTACCACTCAGGTGTCTGGAGGATGGTGGCCCTTTTCTCACAGCTCCTTTAGGCAGTGTCTGAGAAGCAACTCAGTGGGAGTTCCAACTCCACATTTTCCTTCTTGAAGTCCCTAGGCTACACAGAATACTGGGACCATTTTTTTTCTTTCTAGCCCACCAGGCCTGTGATGGAAGGGGCTGCCGTGAAGGCCTGACATGCTCTGAAGACATTTCCCCCATTGTCTTGGTGATTAACATTTGGCTCCTCATTACTTATGCAAATTTCTGCAGCCAGCTTGAATTTTTCCTCAGAAGAAGTTAACTCTTATTGTTTAATGTAAACACAGTATATTAAAAGTCTAAGTATGTGCATGGCAGAGAGACAAACAACTTGCTCTTTACTTGAGTCTTTAATGTCCCTTTTATGTTTGTAAATGCTATTATCCAGGTAGTATCAATAATTTTGCGTGGATGAGTCACTTATTTTATGTAATATATTTTACAATAGTGTCAAGAACATTCACAGTGAGAAGTTCCTTTAGTTCTGCAATCACTTTGAGATGGAATTAAAGATGAAAATAATTATATAAATATATCAGCATTTCTTAGATATTGTGCTTCAAGGAATTTTTTGGTAAAAGTTGACATATAATTGCTATGCTATACAATTTACTGATTATTTTGTAAAATCCATTATTTGTGGTATATTCACAGAATTGTACATCCATGACAACAATCAGTTTCAGAGCATTTTTATTTGTATCACAAAATAAACCCTGTACTTTTTAGTATTTTTTCCTCACCCTGAGTTTCTGCATTTCTCCTGCCCTGCTCAATTGCTAATTAAATTTGTATCTATAGATTTGCCTATTCTGGAAATTTTAAAATAAATATAATCGTACAATATATAGTTTCTTGTGACTGGCTTCCTTCATTTAGCATAACGTTTTAAAGGTTCATTTATGATGTAGCATATGTAAGAACTTCATTCCTTTTTAATGGCAAAATAAACATTTTATATATGAGCATACACATTTTATCGATTTATTTATCAGTTGATGGACATTAATTTTTCCCTATTTTTGGCTAGTATGAATAATGATGCTTATCATGTACAAGCTTAGTGTAACTATGTTTTCATTTCTGTCAGATACATATTCTTAGAAGTAGAATTGCTGTGTTGTGTTTCCTTGCATGTTTAGCTATAAAAGGTTAAACTGTACGTGTAAACTTTTGAGAAATTGCTAGACTGTTTTCCAATGTGGTTGCACCATTTTCCATTCCCATCAGAAATGTGTAAGTGTTACAATGTCTCCACATCGTTTTCAACAAATGATTATGTGTCTTTTTATTACAGCTAGGCTGATGGATTGAAGTAGTATCTTGTGGGGAAAAGAAAGAGAGATCAGACTGTTACTGTGTCTATGTAGAAAGAAGTAGACATAAGAGACTCCATTTTGTTCTGTACTAAGAAAAATTCTTCTGCCTTGAGATGCAGTTAATCGATAACACTAGCCCCAACCCTGTGCTGGCAGAGACATGTGCTGTGTTGACTCAAGGTTTAATGGATTTAGGGCTATGTAGGATGTGCTTTGTTAAACAAGTGCTTGAAGGCAATATGTTTGCTAGAAGTCATCACCACTCTCTAATCTCAAGTACCCAGGGACACAATACACTGCGGAAGGCCACAGGGACCTCTGCTTAGGAAAGCCAGGTATTGTAAAAGGTTTCTCCCCATGCGATAGCCTGAGATATGGCCTCGTGGGAAGGGAAAGACCTGACCATCCCCCAGCCCAACACCCGTAAAGGGTCTGTGCTGAGGAGGATTAATAAAAGAGGAAGGCCTCTTTGCAGTTGAGATAAGAGGAAGTCATCTGTCTCCTGCTAATCCCTGGGCAATGGAATGTCTCGGTGTAAAACCTGATTGCATGTTCCATTTACTAAGATAGGAGAAAACCACCTTAGGGCTGGAGGTAAGACATGCTGGTGACAATACTGCTCTTTAATGCACCGAGATGTTTATGTATGTGCACATCAAAGCACAGCACCTTTTCTTAACCTTGTTTATGACACAGAGACATTTGCTCACATGTTTTCCTGCTGACCCTCTCCCCACTATAACCCTATTGTCCTGCCACATCCCCCTCTCGAGATAGTAGAGATAATGATCAAAAAATACTGAGGGAACTCAGAGACCAGTGCCAGTGTGGGTCCTCTGTATGCTGAGTGCCGGTCCCCAGGGCCCACTTTTCTTTCTCTACACTTTGTCTCTGTGTCTCTTTCTTTTCTCAGTCTCTTGGCCCACCTGACAAGAAACACCCACAGGTGTGGAGGGGCTGGCCCCCTTCAGTATCTCATTGTGGATTATATTTCCTTGGTGTCTAATGATGTTGAACATTTTGACTTTGCTTATAAGCCACTGTATTTTTTTTCTTTTTTGGAGAAATTTCTATTCACATCTGTTGCCCATTTTTAATTAATTTCTTTTTCTTATTATTAAGTTGTAAGTCGTATTTCTGATACAAGTACTTCATTAGTTATATAATTTGCAAATAGATTCTAAGATTATGTGGGCTTTTGTTTTCTTGATGCTGTCCTTTGAAGCATAAAAGTATTAAATTTGATAAAGACCTATTTATATATTTTTCATATTTGATTGCTTATGCTTTTGATGTCATATGGAAGAAACCACTGCCAAATTCAAAGCCATGAAGATTATCTCCTGTGTGTTCTTTTTGGAATGTTATGATTCTACCTCTTAAATTTAAGCCTTTGATCTACTTTTAGTAGTTTTGTAAATGGCTTGAGACCAGAAGTCAAACTTTATTCTTTTGTATGTGGGCAATCCGTTATTCAATAAGCATTTGTTCAAGACTGTTCAATTTTTTCATTGAATTGTTTTGGCATCTTTGTAAAAAACCATAAATATGTGGGTATGTTTCTGGGTTCTAAAATCTATTTTGTTTGCATATATGTCTATTTGTATGCCTATACCAGGCTCGTTTGATTATTATAGATTTGTAGTTGGCTTTGAAAGAAGAAAGTGTAAATCTTCCAACTTTGTTATTATTATTATTATCATTATTTTGAGACAGGATCTTACTCTGTTTCCCAGGCTGAAGTAGAGTGGTGTGATCATGGCTCACTGCAGCCTTGAACTCCCAGGCTCAAGCAATCCTATCACCTTAGCCTACTGAGTTGCTAGGACCACAGGCATGTGTCACCTCTCCTGGCTAATATATTATTATTAGTATTATAAAGATAAGAGTCTCCTCATGTTGCCCAGGCTGGTCTTAAACTCCTGTGCTCAAGTGATCTACCTGCCTTAGCATCACAAAGTACAACTTTGTTCTTTATTTTAAGACTTTTTTGGCTATCTTTATGTTTCTTGAATATCTTTGTGAATTTCAGAATTAGTTTGTCAATTTACTGGAAGAAGCCAGTTGGGATTTTGATAGGGATTGCATTAAATCTGTATATCTATTTGGGGAGTGGAGTATGGACACTACAACAATACTGTGTTTTAATCTGTGAACATGAGATGTCTTTCCATTTATTTACATCTTTTAAATTTCTTTCCTCTATGCTTTACAGTATCCATAATGCAAGTTTTACACTTATTTTGTTAAAATTGATTCCTAATAGTTATATTCTTTTGGATGTTATTTGAAGTGCAATTGTTTTCTTAATTTCATTTTGGATATTTCATTGCAATTATGTAAAGTAATTTGTTTGTTTATTGATCTTTTATCCTGAAAATTTGCTTTGTTTATTGTTCCAATATTTTTTCCAGCAGATTCCTAAAGATTTTCTAGATGTAAGGTCATGTCATATGCCAAAAGTTTAACTTCTTTCTTTTCAATGTAGATTTATTTTATTTCATTTTCTTGCCTTTATCTCGACTAGAAGCTCCATTAAAATATTCAATATAGATAAAGAGTGGATTTAGTCTTTCTCCATTAAGTATGATGTTAGCTGTGCATTTTTTATAGATAACACTTACCAGTTTGAGAAAGTTTCCCTCTATCCCTACTTTACTGGGTACTGTTATAATGAAGGATATTGAATTTTATTAAATTAATTTTTCTGCATTTATTGAGATGATCATTCACTTTTATTTCTCTATTCTAATTACATGCTGTATTATGTTAATAGAGTTTTTAACGTTAAAGCAACTTTGCATTTCTAATAAAACTTTTACTTATTCAGGGTATATCATTGCTTCTGTATATTCTTACATTCATTTTGCTAGCAAATTTTGTGGATTTCTGAGTTCATAATCATAAGATTTATCGATCTGTAGTTTTTATTTTTTGTGATATCTTTGTGTGGTTTTACTAGAAGGAATTAGTTAAATATGTTGGTAATGCATTTTTCTTTTCTGTGATTCGAAGGATTATTTTTGAGGAATTGTTAATTTTTCTTCTTTAAATGACTTATAGATTTCAAAATAAAGGCATCTTGACCTAGGCAATTCTTTGTGGGTTGTATTTTGGACCAATTCAGTCTCTCTTTTTGTTATAGGTCTATTCAGATGTTCTATTTCTTTTTGAGTCAGTTTAATATATTTTCTTGTCTGTGTCTTCCTGTAGTAGAATTTATGTCAAATTAAGTTGGGAGTGGGTGAGGGAGCAGTTCATGGTTGAAATTAATAGGCTCTCATTATTTTTACCAGGACTTAGTAGATTTTCTTGAATAAATATTGCTAATATTATGCTTTATAATTTTAGATCAATGCCTGGACACTTTCATTTTTTATAGAAAACACAATATTTTAATGCTAAAGATGTGTTTAAATTGTTTCTTTTTTACAATCGTGATGTTCTATGAAGATTTAAACTTTTGACTAGTTAACAGATGATTTAAATAGAAAGGTAGCATATGTACTCTGTGTACATGTGTATATTCAGCTTGTCAGCATTGAGTTATCTTTCATAAACTTATATTTATTTATTTGACACAACCAGGTGGGAGGGGTTCCCAGAGAAACACCAGAGAGCCTGTGCACTGGGAGGAGTGCACACTGTGGTGGAGCCACAGAAGTTCATATGATTTGCAGTGAGGAGGAGCCCGGCCCCTCCGCTTCTTGGATGGAACCTGGAATTCAGTCTGTGAGGTGGCAAACCCACCAGCAGGAAAACACACTCTCTCACTTCACTAAGAGCCTCTGTTTTGCCTTTTCTTCCTTTTTACCTAACAAAACTCTGCATTATTCACCCTTCAAAGTCCGTGTGCCTAATTTTTCATGGCCATGTGACAAGAACCTTGCTTTTAGCTGAACTAAGAAAAAGTCCCACAGCATATAGACACACACACACACACACACACAGGCAAAAATGCAAAAACATTCCTCATTTTATTTTGTTTTACAGATATGGTCTTTTTTACAAATTGAAAGCTTATTGCTGCCCTGCATTGGGCAAGTTTACCAGTGCCATCTTTCCAACAGGATGTGCTAACTCTGTCACCGTGGCACATTTTGGTAAATTTCACAAAGTTTCAAACATTTTTATTATTATTATATTTATTATGATGATTTGTGATAACTGATTGTTGATTTTACTGTAGTATTGTGTTGCAGGCACCAGAAACTGTATTGGGATAATACGATAAACTTAACTGATAAGTGCTGGTGTCTTCTGACTGCTCTACCAACCAGCCTTTCCCCCATTTCTCTCTCTCTCCTTAGGCCTCTCTATTTCCCGAGGCACAGCAATGTTGAAATCAGGCAAATTAGTAATCCTACAAATGGCCTCTAAGTGTTCAAGGGAAAGGAAGGCTCTCTCATCTCTCAATATCAAATGCTGGAAATGATTAAACTTATTAAGAAAGGCATGTTGAAAGCTGATACAGGCTCAGATCTGTACCTCTTATGCCAAACAGTTAGCCAAGTTGTGAATATAAAAAAAAAATTTGGGAAGGACATTAAAAGAGCTACACATGTACACATGGACGATATGAAAGTGCAACAGCCTTGTTAGCTGGATAAAAGATCAAACCAGTGACAATAGTCCCCAAATTTAGACAAAGCCTAAACCAGAGCAAGGCCATAATTCTCTCCAATGCTGAGAGGGGTGCAGAAGAAATCTTTGAATCTAGCAGTGGTTGGTTCACGAAGTTTAAGGGAATAAGCCATCTCCATAACATAAAAGTGCAAAATAAAAGAAGCTACAGAAGGTTATCCAGAAGATGTAGCTAAAATAGTTACTGAAAGTGGCCACACTAAACAGGAGATTTTTCCTTGTGTACAGAGCATCTTTCTCTTGAAAGAAGATAACATTTAGCTGTTTTATATCTTCACAGGAGAAGTCAATGTCTAGCTTCAATGCTTCAAAGGACAGGATGACTCTTTCATTAGAGGCTAATGCAGCTGGTGGCTTGAAGTTGAAGCCAATTTTTTTTTTTTTTTTGAGATGGAGTCTTGCTCTGTCGCCCAGGCTGGAGTGCAGTGGCACCATCTCAGCTCAGTGCAAGCTCCGCCTCCCAGGTTCATGCCATTCTCCTGCCTCAGCCTCCTGAGTAGCTGGGACTACAGGCACCCGCCACCACGCCCAGCTAATTTTTTGTATTTTTAGTAGAGATGGGGTTTCACTGTGGTCTCGATCTCCTGACCTCATGATCCACCCACCTCAGCCTCCCAAAGTGGTGGGATTACAGTCATGAGCCACCGCACCCGGCTGAAGTCACTGTTTATTTACCATTTGGAATATCCTAGGGCCTTAGATAAATTATTCTAAATCTACTCTTTCTGTGCTCTATTAATGGAATATCAAAGCTTGGTTGATAACACATTTCTTTACAGCATAAATTACTAAATATTTTAATCCCACCGTTGAGATCTATTGCCCAGAAAGAAATATTCCTTTAGAAATATTAGCATTCATTGACAATGTACCTGGTCACCCAAGAGCTCTTATGGAGATATACAGGGAGATTAATGCTGTTTTTATGCCTGGTAATACAACATTCATTCTGTAACACATATATCAAAAAGTAATTTCAACTTTTAAGTCAATTAAGGAATAAGTTTTGTAAGAGTATTGCTGCCATTAACAGCAATTTCTCTGTTGGATATTGTCAAAGTAAATTCAACACTTTCTGGAAATGTTTCACCTTTCTAGATGATATTAAGAACATTTGAGTCATTAAATGAAGTAAACATATCAACATTAACAGGAATTTGGCAGAATTTGATTTCAAATATCATAGATAATGTTGAGAGCTTCAAGAATTCAATGGAAGAAGTAACCACAGATATGGTAGAAATAGTAAGGGAACTATTACTGGAATTAGAAGAAGAACCTGAAGTTGTGACTGAATTGCTATAATCTCATGATAAAACTTGAATAGATGAGTTCTTTCTTATGGATCAGCAAAAAAATGTGGTATAGTGAGATAGAACCTACTCCTGGTGAAGATGCTGTGAACATTGTTGAAATGACAACAAAGTATTTAGAATATTACTTAAGGTTATTTGATAAAGCAGCAGTAGGGTTTAAGTGGATTGATTCTAACTTTAAAAGAAGTTCTATCATGAGTAAAATGCTATCAAACTGCACATGCTGCAGATAAATCCAAGTCAAAATCACAATGAGATGCTAACTCAAGCCAGTCAGAATGGCTATTTTTAATAAGTCAAAAACAACAGATGCTGGTGAGATTGTGGAGAAAAAGGAACACTTTTACACTGTTGGTGAGAGTTTAAATTTGTTCAACCATTGTGAAAGACAGTGTGGTGATTCCTGAAAGACCTAGAGGCAGAAATATAATTTTTCCCAGCAATCCCATTACTGGGTATATACCCAAAATAACATAAATTGTTCTATTATAAAGACACATGCATGCATATGTTCATTGTGGCAATATTCACAATAGCAAAGACATGGACTCAACCTAAATGCCCATCAATGACAGACTGGACAAAGAAAATGTGGTACATATTCTCCTTGGAATACTATGCATCCCTAAAAAAGAATGAGATCATATCCTTTGCAGGGAAATGGTTGGAGTTGGAGGCTGTTATTCATAGCAAAATAATGCAGAAACAGATAACCAAATACCACATGTCCTAACTTATATGTGATAGCTAAATGATGAAAAGATATGGACACATGTGGGGTAACAACACACAGTGGGGACTTTTGGAGGTCAGGGGATGTGAGGAGGGAGAGGATCAAAAAGAATAGCTAATGGATGCTAGGCTTAATACCTGGGTAATGGGATGATCTGTGCAGCAAACCACGATGGCACACGTTTACCTTGTAACAAACCTGGACATCCTGCACATGCACCTTGAACTTTAAATAAAAGTTGGAAATTTTTAAAAAATGAAGGTCAATGGGTGCAGCAAACATTATTTTTGTCTTTTTAAAAGACATTGCCACAGCTCCCCAAACTTTCAGCAGCCACCACCCTGATTAGTTAGCAGCTGTCATTATCAATGCAAGACCCTCCACCTACAAAATGATTACAACTCACTGCAGACTCAGATGATTGTTAGGATTTTTAAAGCAATGAAGTATTTTCATTACAGTGTGTACATTATTTGTAACATATTTATATTGCAGACTTAAGAGACTACAGTATAGTGTAAATATAACATCTGTATGCCATGGAAAACCAGAAAATTTTGTTTGACTTACTTTACTTCAGTGTTCTGGGACCAAATCTGCAATATCTTGGAAGTATGTCTTGTATAAGTGAAAATAAAATGAGATCTACTCTTTTAAAAGTATTTTAAGTGTGTGATACATTATTGTTAACTATGGCCACAATGTTGTGCAGCAGTGCTCTGAAACCTGCTCATCTTATTTTTACTGGAACTTTATACTCATTGAACAGCAACTCTCAATTTCCTCCATTCTCCAGCCACTGGTAACCTCCATTCTACTCCCCCATTCTTTGAATTTGACTGTTTCAAATTTCTCACACAAGTAGAATCATAAAGTATGTGTCCTATTGAGACTGGCTTATTTCACTTAAAATTATTTCCTGAAGGTTCATCTATGTTGTTACATATTGCAGGATGGGTGGATCATATAGAAGTTCTATTTTTAATTTTTTGAGCAACCTCTACACTGTTTTCATTTTGGCTGTAAAAATTTATATTCCCACTTACAGTGTATGAAAGTTTCAATTTCTCCATTTCCTAGCCAACAACTTTTATTGTGTGTGTATATATGTATGTGTGTGTTTGTGTCTGTATGTTGATAAAGACATGGTAAGAGGTATAAGGTGATATCTCATTGCAGTTTTGATTTTCCTGATGATGAATTTACATTAATTAGTTTTCATACAGCTGTTGTCCATATGTACAACTTCCTCAGAGAAATGTCTTTTCAATTATTTGCCTATTTATTAATCATGGCTTTTTTTTCTCTTTTTGCTATTGAGTTGTTGCAGTTCCTAATATATTTTAGGTATTAACCTCTCATGAGATATATGATTTGAAAATGTTTCCCATTCCCATTTTATCTTTTCACTCTGTTGACTTCTTTGCTGTGCAGAAACTTTTTAGTTTGTTACAATTCTACTTTCATATATTTGACCTTGTTACCTGTACTTCTGAGGTCATACCCAATAGACCATTTCCCAGCCCAATGTCATAAAAATTTTTCCCTGTGTTTTATTGTGAGAGTTTTATAGTTTCAGGGCTTATGTTTAAGTCTTTCATTTGTTTTGTGTTGATTTTTGTATATGACATAAATTAAGGGTCCAATTTTATTCTTTTGCATGTGGACATCTGGTGTTCTCATCCAGTACCGTTTCTTGAAGAGACTGACCTTTATTGAGTATATTTGAGACTCATTGAATATAAGTGCATGGTATATTTGTGACTTTATCATCTGGGCACTCTATTCTGTTACTTAAATCTCTCTCTATTTATGTCTTTATGTGAATACCATGTTATTTTAATAACTGTAGCTTTTAATATATTTTGAAATAAGGACATGTGATGCCCTATAACTGTGTTTTACTTTTCCCACATTGTTTTGGCTAGTTACTTCTTCCTGGATCATTATACATTTTAAGATTTTTTTGTCTTTGTATAAGTCATTGGTGTTTCCATAGAGATTACATTTAATATGTTAATCACTTTAGGTTGTATAGATGTTTCTATAACATTAAATCTTCCAGTCGATATACTATGTCTTTCTAAATTAGTATAATCTTTAATTTCATTCATCAGTGTTTTGTAGTTTTTAGTATACATGTCTTTCTTCCACTTGTTAAAGTTTATTCTTATGTATTTTGTCCTTTTTGAGGCCATTGCAAATTGGAGTGCTTTGTTAATTTCCTTTTCTGATAGTTCTTTATTAATACACAGAAAGGTAAGTGATTTTTGTATGCTGATTTTATATGCTGCAAATTTACTGAATTTATGCACTTGTTCTAATAATATTTGGTGGCATCTTTAGGGTTTTCCACATATAATATCATGTCCTCTGCAAACAGAGGTTATTTTACTGTTGATTCAGAAGCCTGTTGCTTTTTTTCTTTTTCTTGCCTAATTGTTCTGGCTAGGATTTCCAGTATGGTGTATAATAGAAGCAGCAAGAGTGAACATCCTTTCCTTATTGTGAAAACAGTGAAAAGTTTTCAGTTTTTTTTAATCATTGAGTATGATGTTAGCTATGAGCTTTTCATATATTGCCTTTATCAGGTTAAGATAATTTCCTTCTATTTCTTGTTGCAGGAAGTCAGGGACCCTGAATGGAGGGACTGGCTGGAGCTGAGGCAGAACATCATAAATTGTGAAGATTTCATGGACATTTATCTGTTCTGAAAATTAATACTTTTATAATTTCTTATGCCTTTCTTTACTGCAATCTCTGAACATAAATTGTGAAGATTTCATGGACATTTATCACTTCCCTAATAATACTATTATAATTTCTTATGCTTATCTTTACTTTAATCTCTTAATCCTGTTATCTTCATAAGTTGAGAATGTATGTCACCTCAGGACCACTATTGTACAAATTGATTGTAGAACATGTGTGTTTGAACAATATGACATCTGTTTGTAAAACATGTATGTTTGAACAATATGAAATCAGTGTACCCTGAAAAAGAACAGAATAACAGCAATTTTCAGGGAACAAGGGAAGATAACCATAAGGTCTGACTGCCTGAGGGGTTGGGCAGAATAAACCATATTTTTCTTCTTGCAGAAAGCCTATAAATGGATGTGCAAGGAGGAGAAATACCGCTGAATTCTTTTCCCAGCAAGGAGTAACCCTGGGGAAGGAATGCATTCCTGGGGAGAGGTCTATGAATGGCCACTCTGGGAGTGTCTGTCTTATGCGGTTGAGATAAGGACTGAAATACGCCCTGGTCTCCTGCAGTACCCTCAGGCTTACTAGGATTGGGAAATTCCAGCCTGGTAAATTCTAGCCAGACTGGTTCTCTGCTCTCAAACCCTGTTTCCTGTTAAGATGTTTATAAAAACAATATGGGAACAGCAGGACATAGAGCCTCATCAGTAATTCTAATTCTGCCTTTGCCTTGTGATCTTTATGGCCCTTTGAAGCAAGTGATCCTTGTGACCTACTCCTTGATCATACACCCCCTCCTCTTTTAAAATCCCTAATAAAAACTTGCTGGTTTTGCAGCTCAGGGTCGTCAGCACAGTCCTATCAATATGCGATGTCAACCCTGGAGGCCCAGCTGTAAAATTTCTCTCTTTGTACTCTTTCTCTTTATTTCTCAGACCAGCCACCAATTAGGGAAAATAGAAAAGACCTACGTTGAAATATTGGGGGCTTGTTCCCCCGATATCATTTCTATTTCTAGTTTGTTTAGAGCTCTCTTTTTAAAACTCATAAACAATTGATTTTTTTCAAATGCTTTGTTTTGCATTTACTGATATATCAAGTGATTTTTATGCATCATTGGGTTAAGGTGATATGTCACATTTGCTCATTTTTGTGTGTTCTATTATCCTTAAATCTAGGGATAAATTTGTCATTTCTTTTAGGAAAGAAGCAATGCTGAGTCTTGAACATAGTAAAAGCCAAGCAACACTACTGGTCTTGTAATATCAAAAGGAAGAGTGAGACTTTCTTCACAATTTAATTATTGAGTAGTTTCTTTGCAACAGTAAAAACAACAAAATTCTGCTGAAAATGAAACCAAAGAATTCTGAGTATTTGCAAAATGGTATTAATATTGTGAATGGATGTCTTAATATTGGGTCAATGTATAAAGTGTGAAACACAGCTCAGTAATTTTTGTGCATGTGCCACTTGTGAATAGAATAATGTATTTCACATAAACCCATATGGTTTTACATTATTTTTTATTTTTCCTTGTTTTTAAGTATTTGACTAAGAATATTTCTAACTTTTAAATAGGCACTAAATCTCTGGAAAATAAATTTTGACCTAACAGTGTAAGTTATAAAAATATGTTTTGTCACAGGAGGAAGGAAATCCTCTGTATCAACCTCTTTATGCTGGAATTAACTGAAGGAATTCTATCTTTTGGTCATTCCAGCTACAAGCCTTTTATGTAACTAATCCCTTTTCTCCTTCTTTCCTGTTTTAGCAAACTTTCAGAAAGAAAACAGGCAACATCTTGTGATGATGAAGATCACAGTTGACACACAGGCCAGCAGGAACCCAATCACATGCAAGTTGTGGTATTGGAACCAGGTGAGGTCGTGGGCTGCAACCCGAAGGTGCTTGGCTCCTTTGTGCTGCATGACAAACTCAATCCAGAAGGCTGCTTGATCCAGGGGCTTAATTGGCAAATCATGGTGAATTATTGATAACTTCATAGCATTCTCTTTGTAGCTGAAGGATAAACATAAAAATACCAACATTGAAAGTAAATTTATTTCCTAAGTCTATGGATGGTCTTTGAAAAGTGTCACATCAATGCTTCAAAGTAAATATTATAGAATTGTCATAGGAATCGAATGTTTTGGTTTGGACAAATGTAGAAAGTTTATTTTTTAAAATGGAATTTTATAAAGAAAAATATTTTTTAAATTAAAAATGGAAGGTCAGGTGAGAAAGTTAATGTCTTTGTAGCAGAGGAAATATTTTGAGCCATTCTGTGTGCTACAGGTAAGACAGTGGAAATGCAATCTGAGATTGATCATCTTGATATTTTATTTTTTTTTGAGAGAAAGTCTTTCTCTACGGCCCAGATTGGAGTGCAGTGGCATGATTATGGGTCACAGCAGCCTCCACAGTGTGGGCTTAAACAATCCTCCCACCTCTGCCTCCTGAGTAGCTGGGACTGCAGGCATGCACCACTTTGCCCAGTAATTTTTAAATATTTTTTTGTAGAGATGGAGTCCTACCAGTTTGCCCAGGATGGTTTCAAACTCTTGGGCTCAAGTCATCCTTTTGCTTTAGCCTTCCAAATTTCTGGGACTACAGGTGTGAACCACCTTTATCGACCCATTTTGATATTTTTAAGGAAAAATTGTTTCACAGCTGGTGTAATATTTCTAAATTAGTCTTTCTCTTTCTACCCTTCTATTCTGTGTTCTACCATATTTTCCTCCCAGTAGTCAGAATAATTTTTTGAAATAAAAGCCAGATTATGGCATTCCTCTGATAAGATTTTCACCTGGCTTCTCACTATATTAAGAATAAAATCTAAATCTGTCTTTGTTCTACAGAACCCTACATGGTCAGGCATGGGCAACTTCTTCTAATACTTTCCCCATCCACCTTCTCTCCTAAAGGCATTGCCCTTCTATTGTTCTTTCAGCTCCCCAATGTGTTCTCACCTGAGCCCCTTTACACCCTTTGTCCCCTCTCTCCCTCTCTTGGAATATTCCTCCTTGCAACAACTTGAGGCTTGCTTCTATATCTTTTTGAGGCTTCCCCTTAAATAATACCTGTTAGAGAGGCTTTTCGTGGCCACACTATGGTAGTACCTGTAGGATTTCCTCTATTGTTTTGTGCTTATTTTGCTGTTTAATTCCTGGAACTTAAAAATATGTTACATGTCTTCTCAAATAAAACTTTAAGTATAAAATACATAAATGTGCACAAATTCAATGAATAGCTCAAAATTTTAACATTACCTTGAACAATATCCTGATGTGAACACCAACTTACCTACTACTCAGATCATAATATAAGACATCACAACCTGCCTAGAAAAACTCTGTCTTCTTGGGCCATTTTAGTCACTACTTTTGTCCTCAAGTTAAAACTACCTTGACTTCTAATAGATTAATATTGCTTGTTTACATAATGAATTATATAATATATACTCATTTGTGTCTTTTTTTGGGTAGAAGTTATTGGCTAATTCCATTGCTGTAATATGATTCAGTCAATTGACAAATACCACAGATTATCTCTTATTTTTATGACTGATGGATATTTGGGTTGTTAAGATTTTTGAACACGATTACTAATTCTGGGGTAAGCAAATGTGTGTATATCATTAGATATACATATTAATACATTTTTGATGTGTGTATACTTGAGAGATGAGTTGCTGAGAAAAAGATGCATGTAGAATTATGATGTTTTGTTGACTGGCTTTTTAAATACACAAATTTAATTTCCAAAATTTAGAGTTGTTTTTTAAGTTATAATTTTTTGGATAATTTCGAATTTATTTCTAGTATGGCTAGAGCATTTCCTTTTTATGCTTTTGAATCTTATCACATTTGCTGAGTCTTGATTTTTGGCCTAGCAGAAGTTCAATTCACTAACTATTCCATATACTCTTAATAAACGTGTATTCTCAATTTACATTCACACTCACCTCCACACCTCCACACATAAAAATGTGTGTATATATATATATATACACACACATATACACAAACTTACTATATATATATATGCAATACATATATATGTATACACACACATATATACAATAGGTTATATTTATGCTCTTCAAATGTTTATTTTTAAATCACTTTTTTTTTGGTCTGTTTAAATTTAGTATGAGTTCTAGTAGATTCACTTTTAAATCTACTGTCTTATTCTGTATTTTATTTTCTGTTTTCCAATCTGCTGTATGTTTCTTTTCTAATTCTTTCCTGTTTGCTTTTAAACTATTTTTAATCATTCACTGTCTTACTATCTTCCTTGTAAGGTATTTTCAGTATATTTTCTAAGGTGGTACCTCCTTATATATATTGATAATAGTAATCAATAGTCACAGCATTTTCTACATTATTTCTTTTGGAGCACAGAAAAATTATTACAGATTTATTTTCTCAATATTAAAACTTTGTGCTTCAAGGGACATCTTCAATAAAGTAAAAAAAAGAATCAACCTATAAAGAGTGGGAGAAAATATTTAACAATCATAGACTGACAAGGCATTCCACCAATAATATAAAAATAATTCTTATGAATCAATAATAAGATAAAAATGTTAGAAATGTTCAAAAGATAGGAATAAAATTTTCTCAAAAGAAGACGAATGACTTGCCAGTAAGTGCATGAAAAGATGGTTATGTCTTTAGCCACAAGGAAAATGCAAATTAAATCCACAATGAAAGATCATTTTATATCCACTGGGATCCCTGTAACAAAAAGATAGGAGATAACAAGTGTAGGGAAGAGCGTGAAGAAATTGGAACCCTCCTGTACAGCTAGAAGTAATGAAAAACGGTGCAAGTACTTTGAAAAACAGTTTAGCAGTTCTTCATAAACATCAACTTTCCATATGGCTCAGAAATTCCACTCCTAGTATCTTCTCAAAATTAGTGAAAACAACTTTTTTCACAAAAAATATGTAGAGCAGTGTTTATAAGAGCTAAAATTGGAAATAACTGAAATGTCTGAGAGCTGATAAATGGGTAAATTCAAAATGGTACAGTCATCAAAGAATATTAGCAATAAAAAGAAAAACAGTTCTGACACTTCCAACAATATGGGTGAAACTAATAAAAGACATTGTACTAAGTCAAAGAAATCATTTATAGAACACTGTAAATTGTATGATTTAATTTACATGAAATATCCAGAGAGAATAATCTATTGAGAAAGTAAGTTGGTATTTCCCTAGGACTGGAGGTTTATCAACAGTGATTTTATGCATTTTGAGGTTTATTTTAGGGTGATAAAAATGTTCAAAAATTATATTGTGGTGATGGCTTTGTAACTATGTAAATGTACTAACTACGTTTAGATCTCACTTTTAAATAGGTAAATATTATGCTATGCAAATTGTATCTTAAAATAATGATAATACTAAAAATACATTATTGAGCATGAATACAGTTATACTTTCAGAAATTTTATGTATTGAATTGAAATACTTTATTGTATTTCTCCAAGTTCATTATTTCATTGTATTATAATCCATCATTCAAAAAACTTATATTTTAAACAATTATCTATATATGTTTAAAAATATTTTTGTGTAGAAAGTTGTTACAGTAATTGGTGACCCATTAAATATATGGGATCAAATGTAACTGAAATAATTGGTGAAAAATAAAAGCAGGTTTCAAGTTGGTTAAATTATTTAAATTCTTTCAAAATTGGTCTCCTAAAAGGGGTAAGACATGTATTCAGTGTTGTCAAAAGAATCTGTAAATACCACATAGTAAAAAAAATTGTCTTACTCACACAGGGTCATAAATGACTGTCTTCAGTGCATTGAGCAAATCTGTACTTGACATGGTCCTGATGTCCACATTGAGGGCCTTCATGTGAGCAATGTTATCAGGTTTATCTGCAAACAAAGGAATGCCCATCATAGGGATCCCATGGTAGATTGCCTCGTAGATGCCACTGGTTTCACCATGAGTCATAAAAGATTTAGTTTTTGGATGACCTAGGATTGGGTAAATTTTAGCAAAATTATTCATAAGACTGAAATGAGAAATGCACAGTAGAATGCTCTGAAAGGGGCAGTGTCTACTAAATAACAGATTATTATACACATCAAACTCCATTAGAATTGCTTTCAGATTTCAGAGAAAGAAGCACCTAATTCTTCTGGAGGTAAGTGAAGGCTACATGAAAAGGTGGTGGCGTATGTGACTTCAGACTCAAAAAATGAATTGATATTGCCAGGTGGACAAAATGAAAAAGCACATTCTGAATGAAAAAAATGTGCAAAAAAAAGAGAAAAGAAAATCAATAATATTGTGTATGTTAGAGCATTTTCCCTTAAATAAATACTGCGGTCACTGAGTGGGATATGTGGTGTATGCAAGGCAACAGGGAGTGTGGTGGTGGTATTGGAATAGAAGAAAGACAGGCCACATTACATCAGGAAACGTGTTAGCACTTTATGATAAAGATTGAGGATTTAGGCCGGGTGCAGAGGCTCATGCCTGTAATCCCAGCACTTTGAGAGGCAGAGGTGGGTGGATCACCTGAGGTCAGGAGTTCGAGACCAGCCTGGCCAACATGGTGAAACCTGGTCTCTACTAAAAATACAAAAATTAGAGAGGCTTGGTGGCAGGTGCCTGTAATCCCAGCTACTCGGGAGGCTGAGGCAGGAGAATCACTTGAACCTGGGAGGTGAAGGTTGCAGTGAGCCAAGGTCATGCCAATGCACTCCAGCCTGGGGACAAGAGTGAGACTTCATCTCAAAAAAAAAAAAAAAAAAAAAGATTGAGGATTTATTTTCAGAAAATGCAGAGGTATTGGTAATAAAAGAGGCACTGTTATTTTTTAGTGTCTTTTGAAATTAACCCTGAAGTAGGGAAAAGGACAGGTGTAAAGCTGTACAAATAGGAGACAGAGAGACAATCCAGGAAGTTATTGGGAAACCCCGTGAGAGGTAATTATATCTGAAATAAAGATAATTTGATTCTGAACATGAAGAATGTGAGTGTCTATAATAAAATACCAACTATATAGTTATTTTCCTGGTAAGACTGGAAAATAAATATAAAGTAGTTAGCCTTTATATTTGAGTTTTTTGATAATAAATGTTCCGTAAGTTTCTTTCAGGTTGAACTGTCCCTCTAATTGGCTGTTAGTCATATATTCAGTATTTGTTCTGCAGAGTATTACCAAGAAGGTCATTCTGGGATATCCACTTGTACAGCTGAGTATTGGATGCTAAAGTATTTGGTCTCTTTCCGTCCACAGAACCTGTTGGGGTAAAGAAAATATCTTGTTCCATGAATAGAATGCGAAAGCTATAAGATGTTAGAACTCTAAAGAAATTGTCAATCAGCTAGTTAAACTCCTTCCATATAATAGATGAAAAAACGAGAACAAGCAATTTTAAGAAATGAGTACTACTAAAAGACTATTGAATATCCACATTTCATGTCTTTTCTTTTATTATCAATTTGGTATATTAGAAAATCATGGTGTTTCCAACAGAGAAGCTTAGACGCTTGAGAATATCAATAAAAAATTCAAAAATTTAAGAAATTATTAGACAGTCATTATAATTCTACTGTAAAATACAGTAACAAATTAGTGACAACCTATACATTTATTTTATGTATTTTATACTACCTGTAATCTTCCAAATTTAATGTTAGCTTATTCCTTGAGTGAAATGAGAAGTGTTACTTATATCTATTTTTCTGTAAGTTATTTTGTTGGTGTTTGACATCTTTGATTTATAAAAAACAAAATCTATAAAATCAGCTACCTGTGAGAAATAAATCAGTGCTACATAGGTAGTACATATAACTTCTTGTAGATTACACATTACCCAGCACTACATCCAAGAAAAATTTCAAGTGACAATTTCTTTCTTTTCTTTTCTTTTTTCTTTTCTTTTCTTTTTTTTTTTTTTTTGAGATGGAGTCTTGCTCTGTTGCCCAGGCTGGAGTGCAGTGGCACCATCTCAGCTCACTGCAACCCTCGCCTCCTGGGTTCAAGCGATTTTTCTGCCTCAGCCTCCCAAGTTGCTGGGATTACAGGCATGCACTGCCATGCCCAGCTAATTTTTTTATTTTTCAGTAGAGACGGGGTTTCACCATGTTGGCCAGGCTGGTCTCGAACTCCTGACCTCAAGTGATCTGCCCACCTAGGCATCCCAAAGTGCAAGTGGCAATTTCTGAGTCAAATTCAAAGTACTATCATTTTGCTAGTTTTGGAAATTCTTCCAATGTAGGCAAAAAGAGCCAATTGGCAATTTATGAATAAGAATATACACACTAAAAATTGTAAAATTATATTTTGCTAAATTTTGCTTAAGTGATCATTAACACTTAGATGCTGCTATAAAGCATCGACAGCATAGATTAATATGGGCTGCTTTAGCCAAGCCATACCCATAGACAGTACCAAAATAAGATACTGATTTTAGATTCCCCAAGCAATCCTTATAAACTGGAGTGTAATTTACAAGTGTTTTCCTTGTATTTGCTATGTGAGTGTTAAAGTAACTTTGTGTTTCCAGAAAAAAATTAGCATAGGTCATTAGGAGAAGGCTTTTTCAGAGAGGAAACTAAAAAGTAACTCACAAATACACAAAGACTTCAAGTGTATTCTGCATATTACAAAATAAGTTCCTACTATATTTCATGGAGTGAGGGCATCTGAACCTCTTTCCATGCCTGGCTTCCTTCTGCTTGACTCCTTATATTCCCTTCTCCTTCCTCCGTCGGGAGGAGGTGTTTATCTGATGGTTAGAGCAGAGGCTTTATGGGACCACATTTTATAATGCACGGAGTCTACCCTAAAAGCAGGATTCTGTTCCCTCCTTTTCTATCATATTTTCCTGTTTAAGACATTAGGACGGCCCAGTAAACAGGGCAGGCAAGTTCTTCTGCTTCTCTAAATCTACTTGGCTAGGTGGATACCTCCAGAATAGCGGTTTGTCAGCCTGGACATCTTTTCTCTGAATGCATTCTGAATTGCCTGCTAAATAGGTGTGTTCCAAAATGTACAGGAAGTACAGGAGACCAGATTACTGAGCAAGCCTAAATTGAATGATGCATTTCAGACTTTTTTCAATACCTTATTGTTATTGTAATAGCGCAGTAACTGATTAAAATGTAAGTGATTTTAAATAATATCTATAGTGTATACCATGTTCTCAGGAAACTTGTAAGCAAAAGGGACAAATGACAGGGCAGAATTTGGTGATTTCTATGTACATGCCTACAATACTATGATAATACCACAACTTCACCTGCACCTCTTAAATATATTTTTCTGATCACAATATTAATGTCAGAATTTTTATCAAACACACCCTCGTTATTTTAGTATCTTCCATATATATTTTTGTTTTTGAACCAATATCTGAGATAATTAGAGCTATCATATCAGTTATTTTTTCTGGCAGAAAATTTCTATGATTGGACTCTTTACAGAGTTTAACAGACTCATTCAGTAGCTGTCCACCATTAAGACATTTTATCTAACCTTTCGTGGAATCTGGGCAAGAGCTGATGCAATCACGTTGGCCCTTTCTTCTGTGATGTTACTGACCATAGACTTAAGCAAGACTGCCACGACACCATTTTCTCCAGAGCCCTGCACAAACTCTTCCATTTTCTGTGAAGAATTTGTTCTATCACAAAAGAGTGTCAGCATAGCAAACACTATAGAAAAGATTAGTACATACATCTAAGAAGAGAAAATCAAGCATTATCAGAAATTTTTGGAGTAATGGCTATTTTTTAACTGACCTAATCCCTCTCTTTCTTTGGAAGAAGTTATGGAATATGATATACATGGCATCTGTTATGGCTATTTGTGTAAATATGTGTGTCTGTAAAAGGAAAAGATGAAAAACAACTATGACACTATAGAAGAAGGAGATAATGCTAGAAAATATTATACCCAGACTCTTCATTTACAGTACTGTAATTACTAATATGGGTTCTTGGAAGGTGGCATTTGTTGTGTTTAATTCCATATTGTTGTAGTTCTACTAAATTCCTTGTGTCTATTAAGGCAGGGTTTTTTGTTTGTTTGTTTGTTTGTTCTTTCTGTAGAGTTTTTTTAGTTGGGAGTCATTGGAACCATTACCTGGCTATGAGCAGTGAGGAAAAGTTACTATTGAAATAATTTTATATGTCTATTTCTTTAGCTCTGTAATTCTTCATACCTCATTTAAAACTTGTCAGATTATCTGTCTTTTTCCCTAAAAAAAATCTTTAAAAGCTGAAGTTTAATAATGATGGAGATTCAAGAGTCTGATACTGTAGTGTGAAATTTCTGTGAACTAGTCCTGAGAATCCCATTTATAATACAGAATTATGCAGTATATAGTTACATAACTGAGTGATTGTATTTCTCAGGTCATTGTTTAAATATTACTAAGACACTTTTTTTCCTGAAATCACACTACATAAAATGATATGCTACTGGCCAGGCATGGTGGCTCACACCTGTAATCCTAGCACTTTGGGAGGTCGAGGTGGGCAGATCACCAGGTCAAGAGATTGGGACCATCCTGGCCAACATGGTGAAACTCTGTCTCTACTAAAAATACAAAAATTAGCTGGGCGTGGTGGCACACACCTGTAATCCCAGATACTCGGGAGGCTGCGGCAGGAGAATTGCTTGAACCCGAGAGGTGGAGGTTGCAGTGAGCCGAGATTGTGCCGCTGCACTCCAGCCTGGGCGACCCAGCGAGACTCCATCTCAAAACAAAACAAAACAAACAAACCAAACAAACAACTGATGTGCTACCTATAACTGCCTGTGAGGGACCCTCATCATCACTTTTCTGTGTCTCACAGGGGCACTTAATCCTCAGTGGAAGAATCTACCAGTCATTTTTCCAGTGGAGATCTCTTCACTATCTTGAGTAGCTCATTCACACAATGTAAAGCCCTTGTTGAATATGTGTTTGCTTGAAATTTATTGAGAATTACTCTGAATTGTGGTTTCCCTTATGTTCTCATTTGTAAATGTAAATGCGTAGTATAATTCCACATTGCTCAGTGCATACGCCTATCAAGACAAAATAAAGAGAAAGAGAAATGTAGCGCCAAAAGTTTTCAGTATATAATGTCAAAATTGAATACCCATCTTTTTGTTGTTGTTGTTTCTTTTGTTTTCCATTTATTATTTATTTATTTTCTCTGTAAAATAATGATGAACCCGTTCTGACATAACCGGTATACTTTCAGATCCTAAACATGGGAGGTAAACCTTCTTTTAAAAACTTGTTTAAAAAAAGAAATCCTAAAGTTTGTGTATGCACGACATATATTGCCAAGTATTTTTCAAAAATATAATTTGAGCCTTATGACATTAGTTTTAATTGGAGAGTCACTGTACTACTATTCCAGGTAGTTCTTGGGGCTCTCAGGTATTCTGTGTGACTCGTTACCTGTGTGAACACAAAGTATCTGAAACAGTTCTCAATTTAGAAAGTTTATTTTGCCAAGGATAAGGACATGCTCATGACACTGCCTCAGAAAGTCTCAATGACATGTGCTCAAGGTGGTTGGGGCACAGCTTGGTTTTACACATTTTAGCAGACATGAGACATCAATCAATATGCGTATGATGTACATTGGTTTGGTCAGGAAAGGTGGGGCAATTCAAAGTGATGCCTTCATGTCATAGATAAGAGTTAAAAGGTTGCATTCTTTTTTGGGTCTTAGATGAGCCTTTTGCTGAATACACAGTATACATATGAGAGAAGGGTTGAGAAATAGTCACTTATGCCTTAGTCTGACTCAGTAAATCTGCATTTTTTCCATAAACAATGGTGAAGGGATGGCTTTGAGTTCTGTCCTCTTTTGTCCCTCACCTGTGAAGATAAGCTATCAATTTACATTTCCAGGGTGAAATTCAACAGAAATGTTTCAGGTTAAAGATTTTGAGGCCCACAAGGAATTTCCTCGTGGGAAGATTGTAAGGGAGGTATGTAACTTAAAAACAACAACAACAACAACAACAAAAACCCAACTTTGTAGCTATTTTATTTAGGAATAAAATGGGAGGCAGGTTTGGCTGATACAGTTTCCAGCTTGACTTCCCTTTGACTTAGTGACTTTGGGTTTTCAAGATTATTTTTCTTTCAGACCTGTAGCCACATTTAATGGAACTTGTGTTTGATGTTTTGTCTCAATGCCTCGCTGCCCAGAGTCTTCTTCATCCACCCAATATTGAGGTAGCATATTGTCTGTTTATACACTCATCAGTGATCTCATTCTGGGATATCTTCATGAAAATAATATATCGGTGTACAAAATATTAAAGTATGAAAAGCTTAAAAAATTAAATTTCCCTCATACTCTCTGTCTAGAGCTATTCCTGATTTAAATTTGTATGCTTTTATTATGGTTTTTATTCTATTTATATAATTCACTGTGATGTTTATTTAGATAATTTTAATCTTATTGTATATTCCTTTTCATCCTGCATAAAAATTGTGATCTAGTTCTATTCATCATTTTGTTTCTCAGTTTCCAACAATTCTTGTATTATAGCTGACACTGTAATTATACATATTTTGATAAAATGATTGTATACAATATGCAGAGAATGCATATTGTATACATTTTTACATAGTACCCAATAGTTTTTCAGGCCTTCTGCCCTTCTCTTCCCTCTGTAGTAGTCCCCACTGTCTATTGTTCCCATTTTTGTATATGTGTACCCCAAGCTTAGCTCCCACTTATAAGTGAGAACACATAGTATTTAGTTTTCTGTTTCTGGGTTAATTATTCTGGTTCATGTGTGTGTGTGTGTGCACAAATCTCCATGTATTTGTTTGTTTATCTTGGCTTTAATCTGTCATTTTATTTTCTTTTTTCAAATGTTGTCTGCCTATCTATCTATTTATCTAGCTAATCTATCTATCTATCTATCTACCTATCTATCTATCTATCTATTATCTATTTATCATCTATCTATATATTTAAGAATGAGGACATAGAATGATTCACTGGGATATCTTTGTATCTGTGAAGGACTTAGTATCTGGTTGGCTTTGATTTTTATGCTGAACGCATACAACTACTAGACCTTACCTAAAGGGAACAAAAAATTTCATAAAAAAGATTATACTTTGATGTGTTACATCAATTCTAGTTTTCTCATTTTACCCTGGTGAATTTATTTCAATTTCTTTAGGGAAAAACTCTCTAGTTTTTGTGTGGAAAGTGCAAAGAGGATGGTATTATGTAATACAGTAAGGGTTAGTGCATTTCATTTTCATGTCTTTAGTTTCCTTTAGTCTGTAATTATCCCTTCATTTTTTGTCTCTGTTAATTTTTGACTTCTAGATGAATTATTGACCAGTTGTTTTATAGAATGATTCTTATTTTACATTTGTTTAATGTTCCTTTATGATTAAGTTGCTATCACACATTTTTTGAAAGAATACTGCAGACATGTTGTTGTAGTCTTCACATTGCATCATTTTTGGGCAGCAGATAGTGTTGATTTGTCATGCTGGTGATACTAACTTTGATTTCTTGGTTAAGATGCTGTCTACAGGTTTATTCCCTGTAAAATTATAATTTCTCATTTTGGAATTAGAAGTATCTTGATAGGAGACTTTGAGACTGTAAATATCCTGTTTCCATTACATCATTTCCCTCTAATTTTAGCATCCATTCAAAGATAATTTTTGCCTGAATTAAATTACTGTGGAGTTTGTCTAATGATTATTTCTATGTCTATAATTTCTTCAACAATTAGTAAGAGAAATTCTACTCTAAGAAAGAACATTTTTTCCCTTTTATTTCCTTATACTGGTTTCTGTCAATATGATTTCATGAGTATTTGGTTTATTCCAAAGGTTACAATCCACAGCTATCATTATTCCAATGCTCAGATTGGTCCAGATTCGATTCATTGGGACTTCCTTCAGTTTCCTTCTATATTTTTCTGATATGTTGTCATCATGTTGTATACTTATTTACTTTCTGGCACCCCTAGATATTTCAGGCACATCCTGTACTTTTGTTGCCTCAGGGGTAATGTCATTTATATCTTGAGGAAGGCATGGTTCGTTTTATTGGAGTATAGTGTCTAGAAGCAAAATTTCAAGTACTTAGAGTGTTCATTGCATCTGGGATATTATTACTTCTAGGCCATTTAAGCATAGACATTTTGGAAATATATCTATGCATAACTTTTCATTAACAGCTTAAGAGAATAAATAAATAATCATTTCCATAAAATACAGAAAATGGAGAGTGTAGTAAGCTAAAACATGGTAAATCTAAATAGTAAATATTTACAGATAAGCTCAAACTAATAATTTAATGTAAAAAGTTATTTTCATTTAATGTCATGTAATAGTTATGTATCAATTTAAAAAAGAATTAAATAAACTCACCTATTATGGTAGAGATTCTCAGATATTTCAATCTAGCTTTTATTTTTGTTTAAAAGAGAAACACCTAATAAAAATTACCCATATTACTATAAAATATATACAGATTTTACAAGAGGCATATACCCAATAGCAAATAAACAAAAATTGATGCAATGCTACAAAAATCAAACAAAGCAGAATTAAGATGTGAAGTATCAAATGTGATAAGTGAATCATTTCCTGTGGATAGAAATAATTCACTTAAAATTAGCAATAATAAGTATTTTGAGATTGAAATATATCTCAGAAACTGATAGATTGAACAGAGAAAATAAATTCTATGAAAGTTGATCGTATTAGCAACAAAAGTAACAAAAATAATGTACTGAATCCTGAATCTTCAAATAGAGTATAAATATTCTTTTGAAGTGCACATGAAAACTTTTATAAAATTAAACTAAGGCAATGTCACAGATGAAATCTCCACAAATTCTGAAGTATATATATCATACGTATCTATATAATGTGATACAATTAAAAGAATTATAAACTTAAAGAGAATGTATTACCTTTCAAATATACACATTTAAGAATTTCATTCAGTGGAGTGGACTGTGCTTATCATTCATGACCCAAGTCTTTACTACTTTTTCTGCTCCAAACACATATATCATGAAGAGAAGACAGCATAGAATATACTCAGGTAAGTATACAACTGAGAAAACTTACACACCAGTTGTTAGCATTAGAGAAAATTATATGAATAGATTCTTATAGGAGCTATAACAAGATGGTTTTGGCAGGATAAAAAATGTGGCAAAAGCCTTAAAAGTCGAAAACAAAATTTACCTAAGGAGTTCAGGGAATTTCTGTTCTGAAAAAATGTAAGTTGTAATAACTAAAAAATTAAAACAAATTATAATGAAACTGATCTCTCTAGATGACAGCAGAGACATGCAGGAAATGAAAGTTTGCAGAAATTAACAGCTGTTGAAGATTAACTCATGAAAACCACATGAGGAAATAACCAATTCTACACAATAGTAAGATTTTCACCCAAAGTTTATAAATATAGGGAAAAAATCAAAATAATTTTTTTTTCTCAGAGATGAGAAAATACTTAACATAAAAATGGAATGGGGTGAGAAGCATGAATATAAAGAGGAACATTTAGAAATTGTGGAAATTAGAAATACAGTCACTGATTGTATAAAATGTAATAGAGTTCACAAAATAAAATGGAACTGAATGAACGAATAAAAGAATGAACAAAACCTGCAATAAGGTGAATTAGTAAACTTTCTCTTTTTCTGACTGAACCTTGACTGATAGAGCTTCCAACAGAAATCACCTAATACTGTATGAATTGCCACTAAGCTGATTAAAATATGAAAGTGTTATTTGCTATTACCATATGTTAGAGCCCTCCTGATTGCCTGCTTTACTTCTGAAGCTCTGTCATTATGGTTTCCTGGTTTTAATCACTCATTCTATGCTTCATTGAAATATTTTGAACTGATTCAATGTGTTTCTCTGGAATTTAATTTTATTCTATCCTGTCTCTTGCCTCCTGCAGGTTCTCACTTTGAGCAATCCAGCTTCAGAGCTTACCTTCTCTGACCTAGGGTTCCTCATTTTTTTTTTTTTTTTTTACCAGTTTATCTGAACTTAATTGACCTTGTTCCTCTGCCAATCACTCTGAGCCACTGTCATCATGACTCAGGATTCTAGAATTTGAACAAATTATAAATTTGCCCTTTGTATCTTCTGTACCCCAAAGAAGAACCAGTAGACGGTACCACAAGAGAAAAATGGGTGCAGTACATGAACAAAACACCTGAATGAATCACAAACAAAAAGAGATGGTTGATTAGATTTATAATTAAGCATTTGCCAGTCAAATCAGTGATATGTTTTTATATTATTTGGATTGGTAAAATTTAACATACACCATAGATGAAGCACAAAATAACTGTCCACTCCAGTGCTGCATAGGTGGGTGTACATAGAAGGAGGTAGTGTTTGAAGGATACCCCTGGGCTCAACTGACTCAAGCTAGCTCAGTCTTGGTAAGAGGGAGACTGGACACTTCTGGTACAGTTGGGCTGCAGACACACTGTACCAACTGTAAGTTCACTTTGGTGAGAATCTTCATATGCCCTCACTTGAAAGAATTTTCTTTTCCACATAAGTTTATGCCTTTTATTCATCTGAATTTTACCATGATGCTGTGCTCAAAGATACAACAACATTTGAGGTACTAAAAAATGAAAAATTTGAAATATTTTTGTCTGCTCTATCAGTTTTCAATTTACTGAAAGTGGAAATTTTACAGTTATTAAGAAATAAAGTAAACTGAAAAAACATAGGTGGAGTGAGACTGAGAGAAAAAGAAATGGAGAGAGTGATGGAACTCTTCCCAGCAGGGTGAAAATTATTGGATATTTATTAAGAAAAGGGATGAATGAAATGAAAATTAACATGGCTAAAAAAAGGTCTCAACACAACATTATGAGAGGTAAGGTGAACAAATGAGACTTTTTGGAAATTAATCCAACCTAAAAGGGCCCCAAACTAATCAGTTTCATTTATCGCAGTGTGGAGTAGTTTAAAAAGCAGGAATGCAGAGCTCACAGTTAGAAAGCTGCTTAATAATTTCTTCAGATAATGCTGAGGCAGATTAATCAAGATAAAAATTAACACACAAAAAAAGGGTTTATTGGTTTAAGGCCCTGCTGTTGACCCAAAGCCTTATGTAAGACTGTCAGGAGATAGGGAATAGAAATTCCAGAGACTCCTTAATACAGGACCCCATGTGATATGCTACCAAGATGCATTGGGGAAGCCTTGACCGAGGTTATAGTTAGGTTGAGAAATCATAAAAATGTAAAGATTAATAGAATTATGAAATTTGTGATATTTAAACAGGCTTAATTTAAAGAAAGTGTGTCCTTTTAACTTAAATGTCTTATGAGATGGACTTTATGTCTGGCTGGAAACACTTGTTCTACCTATTAATAATATTGTAACACAAAACCTGCTGATAAAGTCCTAAAGGATCTTAAGTAAAGGTTAATGAAATGAAAAGGAAAATGTATAGGAAAGTTGGTATTTTTGAACATACTTTATGTGAAGTAGTATCTATTTTATCTGAATGTGTCAAGGTTGAAGGACACTGTATCTAACTAGGAAATGTTTCTTGAATCTAATATTGTATAACAGAAGGTATGCAAATTTGCCCTTCAGCCAACATTAATTGGACATGCTAAATGAAAACCACTATGGTAGGGTGTAGTCAAGATGGCCGAATAGGAATAGCTCCAGTCTACAGCTCCCAGCGTGAGCAACAGAGAAGACGAATGATTCCTGCATTTCCAACTGAGGTACCGGGTGTATCTCACTGGGGATTGTTGGACAGTGGGTGCAGGACAGTGGGTGCAGTGCACTGAACATGAGCCAAAGCAGGGCGAGGCCTCGCCTCATCTGGGAAGTGCAAGGGGTCAGGGAATTCCTTTTACTAACCAAGGAAAGGGTGACAGATGGCACCTGGAAAATCGGGTCACTTCCACCCTAATACTGTGCTTTTCCGATGGTCTTAGCAAATGGCACACCAGGAGGTTATATCCCACACATGGCTCAGAAGGTCCTACACCCATGGAGTCTCGCTCATTGCTAGCAAAGCAGTCTGAGATCAAACTGCAAGGTGGCAGCAAGGCTGGGGGAGGGGCGCCCACCATTGCCTAGGCTTGAGTAGGTAAACAAAGAGGCCGGGAAGTTCGAACTGGGTGGAGCCCACCACAGCTCAAGGAGGCCTGCCTGCCTCTGTAGAGTCCACCTCTGGGGTCAGGGCATAGCCAAACAAAAGGCAGCAGAAACCCCTGCAGACTTAAATGTCCCTGTTTGACAGCTTTGAAGAGAGTAGTGGTTCTCCCAGCATGCAGCTTGAGATCTGAGAATGGACAGACTGCATCCTCAAGTGGGTCCTGGACCCCCGAGTAGCCTAACTGGGAGGCACCCCCCAGTAGGGAGAGATTGACACCTCACACAGCCAGGTACTCTTCTGAGACAAAACTTCCAGAGGAACAATCAGGCAGCAACATTTGCTGCTCACCAGTATCCGCTCTTCTGCAGCCTGCACTGCTGATACCCAGGCAAACAGGATCTGCAGTGGACCTCCTGCAAACTCCAACAGACCTGCAGCCAAGGGTCCTGACTGTTAGAAGGAAAACTAACAAACCGAAAGGACATCCACACCAAAATCCCATCTGTAAGTCATCATGATCAAAGACCAAAGGTAGATAAAACCAAAATGATGGGGAAAAAACAGAGCAGAAAAACTGAAAATTCTTAAAATTGAGTGTCTTTCCTCCTCCAAAGGAATGCAGCTCCTCACCAGCAACAGAACAAAGCTGGATGGAGAATGACTTTGACGAGTTGAGAGAAGAAGGCTTCAGATGATCAAACTACTCCGAGCTAAAGAAGGAAGTTTGAAACCATGGAAAAGAAGTTAAAAACCTTGAAAAAAGATTAGACGAATGGCTAACTAGAATAACCAATGCAGAGAAGTCCTTAAAGGACCTGATGGAGCTGAAAACCACAGCATGAGAACTACGTGACAAGTGCAAAAGCCTCAGTAGCCGATTTGATCAACTGGAAGAAAGGGTATCAGTGATGGAAGATCAAACGAATGAAATGAAGCGAGAAGAGAAGTTTAGAGAAAAAAAGAATAAAAAGAAATGAACAAAGCTCCAAGAAATATGGGACTATGTGAAAAGACCAAATCTACATCTGATTGGTGTACCTGAAAATGATGGAGAGAATGGAACCAAGTTGGAAAACACTCTTCAGGATATTATCCAGGAGAACTTCCCCAATCTAGCAATGCAGGCCAATATTCAAATTCAGGAAATACAGAGAATGCCAGAAAGATACTCGTCGAGAAGAGCAACTCCAAGACACATAATTGTCAGATTCACCAAAGTTGAAATGAAGGAAAAAATGTTAAGGGCAGCCAGAGAGAAAGGTCGGGTTACCCACAAAGGGAAGCCCATCAGACTAACAGCAGATCTCTTGGCAGAAACTCTACAAGCCAGAAGAGAGTGGGGGGCCAATATTCAACATTTTTAAAGAAAAGAATTTTCGACCCAGAATTTCATGTCCAGCCAAACTAAGCTTCATAAGTGAAGGAGAAATAAAATCCTTTACAGACAAGCAAATGCTGAGAGATTTTGTCACCACCAGAACTAAAAGAGCTCCTAAAAGAGCCCCTGAAGGAAGCACTAAACATGGAAAGGAACAACTTGTACCAGCCACTGCAAAAGCATGCCAAATTGTAAAGACCATAATGGCTGGGAAGAAACTGCATCAACTAATGAGCAAAATCACCAGCTAACATCATAATGGCAGGATCAAATTAACACATAACAATATTAACCTTATATGTAAATGGGCTAAATGCTCCAATTAAAAGACACAGACTGGCAAATTGGATAGAGTCAAGACCCACCAGTGTGCTGTATTCAGGAAACCCATCTCAAGTGCAGAGACACACATAGGCTCAAAATAAAGAGATGGAGGAAGATCTACTAAGCAAATGGAAAACAAAAAAAGGCAGGGGTTGCAATCCTAGTCCCTGATGAAACAGACTTTAAACCAACAAAGATCAAAAGAGACAAAGAAGGCCATTACATAATGGTAAAGGGATCAATTCAACAAGAAGAGCTAACTATCCTAAATATATATGCACCCAATACAAGAGCACCCAGATTCATAAAGCAAGTCCTTAGAGACCTACAAAGAGACTTAGACTCCCACACAATAATAATGGGAGACTTTAACACCCCACTGTCAACATTAGACAGATCAATGAGACAGAAAGTTAACAAGGATATCCAGGAATTGAACTCGGCTCTGCACCAAGGTGACCTGATAGACATCTACAGAACTCTCCACCCCAAATCAATGGAATATACATTCTTTTCAGCACCACACTACACCTATTCCAAAATTGACCACATAGTTGGAAGTAAAGCACTCCTCAGCAAATGTAAAAGAACAGAAATTATAACAAACTGTCTCTCAGACCACAGTGCAATCAAACTAGAACTCAGGATTAAGAAACTCACTCAAAATCACTCAACTATATGGAAACTGAACAACCTGCTCCTGAATGACTACTGAGTACATAACAAAATGAAGGCAGAAATAAAGATGTTCTTTGAAACCAATGAGAACAAAGATACAACATACCAGAATCTCTGGGACACATTCAAAGCAGTGTGTAGAGGAAAATTTGTAGCACTATATACCCACAAAAGAAAGCAGGAAAGATCTAAAATTGACACCCTAACATCATAATTAAAAGAACTAGAGAAGCAAGAGCAAACACATTCAAAAGCTAGAAGAAGGCAAGAAATAACTAAGATCAGAATGGAACTGAAGGAGATAGAGACACAAAAAACCCTTCAAAAAATCAATGAATCCAGGAACTGGCTTTATGAAAGAATCAACAAAATTAGGAGACCGCTAGCAAGACTAATAAAGAAGAAAGGAGAGAAGAATCAAATAGATACAATAAAAAATGATAAAGGGGATATCACCACCGATCCCACAGAAATACAAACTGCCATCAGAGAATACTATAAACACCTCTATGCAAATAAACTAGAAAATCTGGAAGAAATAGATAAATTCCTCGACACATACACCCTCCCAAGACTAAATCAGGAAGCAGTTGAATCTCTTAATAGGCCAATAAGAGGCTCTGAAATTGAGGCAATAATTAATAGCTTACCAACCAAAAAAAGTCCAGGATCAGACGGATTCACAGCAAGGACTTCATGTCTAAAACACCAAAAGCAATGGCAACAAAAGCCAAAATTGACAAATGGGATCTTATTAAACTAAAGAGCTTCTGCACAGCAAAAGAAACTACCGTGAGAGTGAACAGGCAACCTACAGAATGGGAGAAAATTTTTGCATTCTACTCATCTGACAAAGGGCTAATATCCAGAATCTACAATGAACTCAAACAAATTTACAAGAAAAAAACAACCCCATCAAAAAGTGGGCGAAGGATATGAACAGACACTTCTCAAAAGAAGACATTTATGCAGCGAAAAGACACATGAAAAAATGCTCATCATCACTGGCCATCAGAGAAATGCAAATCAAAACCACAATGAGATACCATCTCACACCAGTTAGAATGGTGATCATTAAAAATTCAGGAAACAACAGGCGCTGAAGAGGGTGTGGAGAAATAGGAACACTTTTACACTGTTGGTGGGACTGTAAACTAGTTCAACCATTGTGGAAGTCAGTGTGGTGATTCCTCAGGGATCTAGAACTAGAAATACCATTTGACCCAGCCATCCCATTACTGGGTATATACCCAAAGAATTTTAAAACATGCTGCTATAAAAACACATGCACATGTATGTTTATAGTGGCACCATTCACAATAGCAAAGACTTGGAACCAACCCAAATGTCCAACAATGATAGACTGGATTAAGAAAATGTGGCACATATACACCATGGAATACTATGCAGCCATAAAAAATGATGAGTTCGTGTCCTTTGTAGGGACAGGGATGAAGCTGGAAACCATCATTCTCAGCAAACTATCGCAAGGACAAAAAACCAAACTCCGCATGTTCTCACTCATAGGTGGGAATAGAACAATGAGAACACATGGACACAGGAAGGGGAACATCACACACCGGGGCCTGTTGTGGGGTTGGGGTAGGCGGGAGGGATAGCATTAGGAGATATACCTAATGTTAAATGACGAGTTAATGGGTGCAGCACACCAGCATGGCACATGTATACATATGTAACAAACCTGCACATTGTGCACATGTATCCTAAAACTTCAAGTATAATACAAAAAAAAAAAAGTTTTTCAGGATTATGGTCCATCCTGAAGTACATGGGAAAAAAAAAAGGAAACCATTATGGTATTCCAAGTTCATACAATGTAGAATAGAAGCTGGAGTGTTAGTACAGCAAGCATTATCTGTTCACTAGCCTGGATAAACAACTTCAGGAAAGTTTCAGGATACAAAATCAATGTGCAAGATTCACTAGCAGTCCTATATACCAACAAAATCCAAGTCAAGAGCCAAATCAGGAGCACAATCCCATTCACAACTGCCACAAAAAATAAAATAAAATGTCTAGAAATACAGTTTCCCAGGGATGTAAAATATCTTTACAAGGATAACTACAAACCACTGCTCAAAGAAATCAGAGATGATACAAACAAATGGAAAAAAATCCATGCTCATGGGTTGGAAGAATCAGTATCATTAAGATGGTTATACTGCCCAAAGCAATTTGTAGATTTAATGCTATTCTTATCAAACTGTCAATGACATTTTTCAAAGAATTAGAAAAATGTATTTTAAAATTCATATGGAACCAAAAATAAAAAGCCCAAATAGCCAAGGCAATTGTAAGCAAAAAGAATGAAGCTGGAGGCATCATATTACCTGACTTCAAACTATGCTACAGGGCCACAGTAACCAAAACAGCATGATACTGGTGTAAAAACAGATACATGGATCAATGGGACAGAATAGAGAACTCAGAAATAAGGTCGCATACCTACAACTGTCTGATCTTTAACAAAGCTGACAAAAAATAATGGGGAAAGGACACCCTATTTAATAAATGGTGTTGGGATAACTGGCTAGCCCTATGCAGAAGATTGAAACTGGACCCCTTCCTTACACAATATACTAAAATTAATTCAAGATGGACTAAAGACTTAAATGTAAAACTCAACACTATAAAAACCATGGAAGACAACCTAGGCAATACCATTTTGTGCATAGGAACTTGTAAAGATTTCATGATTAAAACACCAAAAGCAATTGCAACAAAAGAAAAGAAAAACGACAAACAGTATCTAAGTAAACTTGAGTTTCTGCATAGCAAAATAAAATATTAACAGAGTAAACAAACATACTAAAGAATGGGAGAAAATTTTTGCAAACTATGCATCTGACAAAGGTCTAATATCTAGCATCTACAAGGAACTAAAACACATTTTCAAGAAAAAGAAACATTAAAAAGTGAGCAAAGGTCATGAACAGACACTTTTCAAAGGAAGTCATACATGCAACCAACAATCACATGAAAAAAAGCTCAACATAACTGATCATTAGATGTAGATTATGGGTTGATGGGTGCAGCAAACCATCACAGCACGTATATACCTACGTAACAAACCGGCATGTTCTTCACATGTGTCCCAGAACTTGAAGTATAATAAAAAAAGTTAATTAATTAAAAAAAGAAAAATGTAAATCAAAACCACAATGAGATACCATCTCACATCAGAGTGGCTGTTCTTAAAACGTCAAAAAATTACCGATGCTGATGAAGTTGTGGAGGAAAGGAAACACTTGTACACTCTAAGAGTGTAAATTAGTTCAATCAAGACCAGACTAAATACAGATATGCATCCAGAAATGCTTTTAGAAAATATATCATATGTTTATAAATACATAAGCTAATAAAATGGGAGAGTTCTCTGATTCCCCTGGCAGGATGTGTGACAGGGGTGTGGCTCACCTGTTTGGTCACCCGGCAGCTCAAACCCCTAGGGCAGATGGGCGGGTGCAGAGGCCAGGCAGGTGCAGAGGCCAGGGCAGAGCGTTTTGGACTCTCAGCCCCATGGCAGCGTCTAGGGGTGGGTGCCTGCAACCACAGTGTTACTAAGCTCTGTCAGCTTTGCCATCTGCAGGCGGCTTGTGTGTTAATTAGCCCAATAAACCCTCTGCCTTATCTCAAGGGCAGAAGGCCAGTGTGACAGTCTTATGTATCCTGAGTTCTTTCCAGTGTCCCAAAAGAATCGGATCACACGTGAGCGTGAAGGATTGAATGCAAGGTTTTTTGTTGTTGTTGTTTTCTTTCGTTTTGTTTTTGTTTTTTAGAGACGGAGCCTCACTCTGTAGCCCAAGCTGGAGTGCAGTGGCGCCGTCTTGGCTCACTGCAACCTTCGCCTCTGGGGCTCAAGAGTGAACGCAAGGTTTTATTGAGTGGTGCAGGTGGCTCTCAGCGAGATGGATAGGTAACAGAAGGAGGGATAGACTGGGAAGGTGGTCTTCCCCTGCAGTCGGGCTGCCCAGAGGCAGGACTCTGCTCTGACCGCCGCCACCCCCCAACCACCCCACCTCTCCGCTGAACTATCCTAAGCATCTAGAGAGGTCCCTCCTCTTCTCTATTTCTCTGCCACATCGTTCTGCTGTTGCTAGTCTGCTTGTCTGCTGGTCGTCTGGCCTTGATGTTCAGCTGCTTGTGTGTGTGCCTGCTAAGGTCTCAGGTTTATATGGGCACAGAATGGGGGGCGTGGTGAGCCAGAGAGGTCTTGGAAAATGCAACATTCAGGCTCAAAAACAGGAGTGCCTGTTCTCAATTAGGTCTGTGGGCACATGCCCGAGGGTGAATCCCTCACCAGTGACCCTGCTCTTCTCTACCCAGCACTTCGCTGCCCAATCTCTAGTTCCACTAATATATCTAAAAGTCACATGGGATCCCACCAGTCTAGATTATTGGTGAGACTACTGAAAGTTTCAGGTACAACTTTAACATCTGCTTACCTTGTTTTTTTTTCTTTTAAACAGCTTTAGTAATGTATAATTGATGTACTATAAATTCTACCTATTTAAAGTGTACAGTTGATAAGTTTTGACATGTAAACATTCATGAAACCATTACTACAATCAAGATAATAATAGATTAATTGCCCCAACAGTTTTATCATGTCCCTTTATAATTGTCTTATACTTCTCCCCAGTCTCCTATACCCAGGTAACCATTCATCTGTTTTCTGTTAATAGAGTTTTGCTTGCATGTTACAGAGTTTCATATAAATGGAACCACAGTCTGTATACTTGTTTCACTAGCTTCTTTCACTCAGCATCATTATTTTTATTTTGAGATTCATTTACTCTTCATGTACCAATGGTTCATTCCTTCATAGTGCTGAGAAGTACCTCTTTGTATAGATATACTACAATTTTTTAATTCATTCTCTGTTGATGGACATTTGAATTGTTTCCAATTTGAGGTCATTGTAAATAAAATTACAATGAACATTTGTGTAAAATCTTTGAATGGATATGTGTTTTCATTTCTCTTGGCTAAATACCTAGAAGTAAATTGGCTAGATCACAGGGTAAGTGGATGTTTAACTTTTTAGGAAACTATCAAACTGTTTTTCAAAATGATTTTACCATTTTATATTCCACCAGCAGCGATGGAGAGTTCTGGTTGCTTTATATTCTTGCCAACATTTGATATGACCTGTCTCTTTAATTTCAGCCTTTCTAATATGTGCATAGTACTTCATTCTGGTTTTAGATTGCCTTTCCCTAATAACTAATAATATTAAGCATCTTTTCATGTATTTACTGACCATCTGTATCTTCTCTGGTGACATGTCTTATCCAACATTTTAATTACTTTGTTTTATTATTTATCGAGTTTTAAGAGTTATTTATATGTGTTCTATGTATCTTTTAGCAGATATATGTTTTGTAAAATTTTTTTTATTTCAATAGCTTTCGGGGTACGAGTGGTTTTTGGTTATATGTATTAATTGTATATTAGTTAATTCTGAGATTTTATTGCGCCCATCACCCAAGTAGTGCATGTTGAACCCAATAGGTAGTATTTATCCCACACCCCATTCCTACCCTCTCCTTTCTGAGTCTCTGAAGCCCATTATATTACTTTATATACCTTTCCATACTCACAGCTTAACTCTCACTTATAAGCGAGAACATATCTTGTTTGACTTTCCATTCCTGAGTGATTTCACTTGGAATAATGGCCTCCAGCTCCAATTAAGTTGCCGCAAAAGACATTATTTTGTTCCTTCTCATGGCTGAGTAGTATTTAATGATTTATATATACACCTCATTTTATTTATCTACTCTTTGGTCAGTGTAGACTTAGGTTAGTTCCATATCTTTACAATTGTTAATTGGATTGCAATAAACATATGTGTGCATGGTTTTTTTTTTCATATAATGACTCTTTTTTTTTGGTGGGGGGATAGATACACAGTAATGGCATTGCTGTATTGAATGGTAGATCTACTTTTGATTTTTTTTTTTTTTGAGATGGAGTTTTGTTCTTATTGCCCAGGCTGAGGTGCAGTGGCGTGATCTCGGATCACTGCAACCTCCGCCTCCCAGGTTCAAACGATTCTCCTGCCTCAGCCTCCCAAGTAGCTGGGATTGTAGGTGCCCACCACCATGCTCAGCTAATTTTTTGTACTTTTTTTAGTAGAGATAGAGTTTCACTATGTTAGCCAGGCTGGTCTCAAACGCCTGAGCTTGTGATCCACCTGCCTCGGCCTCCCAATGTTCTGGGATTACAGGTGTGAGCCACCGTGCCTGGCCTCAACAGTGTTTTATAGTTCTCCTTGTACAGACGTTTTATCTTCCTGGTTAAGTATGTTCTTAGGTATTTTTTTTTTGCAGTTAAAAAAGTGATGGAATTTTTTAATTTGATTCTCAGCTTGGATGTTATTGCTGTATAGCTGTGCTACTGATTTGTGTATATTGATTTTGTAACCTGAGATGTAACTAAATTTGTTTATCAAATCTAGGAGTCTTTTGAAGAAATCTTTAGAGTTTTCTAGATATACAATCATATCATAAGTGAACAGTGATAGTTTGACTTCATCTTTTTCAACTTGGATGTCTTTCATTTCTTTTTTTTCCCCTGATTGCTCTGACTAGGACTTCCAGTTCTATATTGAATAGAAGTGATAAAAGTGGGCATCCTTGTCTTGTTCCAGTTCTCAGAGGGAATTTCAACATTTCCCCATTGAGTATAATGTTGGCTGTGAGTTTGTCCTATATGGCTTTTATTACTTTGAGGTAAGTCCCTTCTATGCCTAATTTGTTGAAGGTATTTATTATAAAGCATTGCTTCATATTATCAAATACTTTTTCTGCATCCATTGAGATGATTATATGGCTTTTGTTTTTAAATCTGTTTATGTGATGTATTCCATTTATTGACTTGCATATGTTAAAACATCCCTGTATCCCTGGGATGAAACTCACTTGACCAGGATGTATTATCTTTTTGAGGTGCTATTGGAGTCAGTTAGCTAGTATTTTCTTGAGAATTTTTGCATCTCTGTTCATCAGGGATATTAGTCTGTAGATTTTTTTTGTTTTTTTGTTATGTCATTTATTAGTCTGTAGTTTTGTTGTTATTGTTATATCATTTTCTAGATACTGGCTTCACAGAATGATTTAGGGAGAATTCCCTCTTTCTTTATTTTTGGGAATCATTTCAGTGGGAATAATTGATACTAATTATTCTCTGAGTGTGTGGTATAATTCAGCTCTGAATTCTTCTGGACCTGGATATTTTGTTGTTGGTGGTAATTTCTTTAATTTCTAATTCATTCTCACTGTTACTGGTCTGTTCAGGGTTTCTACTTCTTCCTGATTTAATCTAGAAGGGTTTTATGCTTCCAGGAATTTATCTATTTGCTCTAAATTTTTTAGTTGTGTGTGTAACAGTGATCATAGTAGCCTTGAATAATTTTTTGGCTTTCTCTGGTATTGGTTGTAATACCTCCTGCTTCATTCCTAATTAAGCTTGTTTGGATATTCTCTCTTATTTTCTTGGTTAATCTCACTAATGGTCTATTAATTTTGTTTATCTTTTCAAAAAACCAGCTTTTTATTTCACTTACCTTTTGTATTTTTTTGTTGTAATTTCGTTTAGTTCTGCTCTGATCCTTCCTATTTCTTTCTTTCTGATGGCTTTGGGTTTAGTTTGTTCTTGTTTCTAGTGTTTCTTGAGTTGTGACAATATAGATTGTCAATTTGTGCTCTTTTGGCCTTTTTGATGTAGGCATTTAATGCTATGAACCTTACTTAGTCTTAGCACTACTTTTGCTGTTTCCCAGAAATTTTGATCACTCTGTCACTGTTATCATTCATTTTAAATAATTTATTAATTTCCATCTTGATTTTTACCCAAAAATCATTGAAGAGCAAATTACTTAGTTTTCATGTATTTATATAGCTTTGAGGGTTCTTTTTGGAGTTGATTTCCAGTATTATTTCACTGTGGTCTAAGAAGATACTTGATATGATTTTGATTTTCCTGATTTTACAGAGAACAATTTTACTGATTTATTTATCAGATCTAACAATTTTTAAATGAAATCCTTGGGTTTTTCTAGATATTATACTATGTCAAATGCAATGAAGAATAACTTGACTTATTTATTTCCAATTTGAATGCACTTTATTTTATTATTATTATTTTTTGCTCCTAATTGCACTAACAACATCTTCTGGTATTATGTTATATAAGAGGACTGACAGTGGACATCTTTGTCTTGTTCCAGTCCCTAGGAAACATTCTTTAATTTTTTTCTTGTTCAGTATGATTTTAGTCATGGATCATATATGGCCTTTATCATTTTGGAGAATGTTTCCTCTAAAGTCATTTTGATGGTTTGATGATCTAAAACCATTATAATTTATCATACAGGGATTTGGATTTTTATGGGCTTTTTTTTAGCATGTACTGAAATAATCCTATGATTCTTGGATCTGTTAATACGGTGGGTCATGTTTACTGATTTGCATGTATTGAAACATCCTTCCCTCCTCCCTTGCATGAATTCTGTGTTACCCTAGAAAATTATCTTCTTAATGTATTATTAGTTTGGTTTGCTTGTATTTTTTGAGGACTTTTGCATCTATACTTGTATTAGTCCATTTTGACACTGCTAATAAAGACATACCTGAGACTGGGAAGAAAAAGCGGTTTAATTGGACTTAGAGTTCCACATGGCTGGGGAGGCCTCAGAATCATAACGGAAGGTGAAAGGCATTTCTTACATAGTGGCGGCAAGAGAAAATGATGAAGACATATGAGCGGAAATCTCTGATAAAATCATCAGAGCTCATGAGACTTATTCAATACCACAAGAATGGTATGGGTGAAATTGCCCCGTGATTCAAATTAACTCTCACCACGTCCCTCCCACAAAAATGTGGAACTTTTGGGAGTACAATTCAAGATGACATTTGGGTGGGGACACAGAGCCAAACCATATAATTCTACCCCTGGCCCCTCCAAATCTCATGTCCTCACATTTCAAAACCAATCATGCCTTCCCCAATATTCCTCAAAGTCTTAAATCATTTTAGCATTAACCCAAAAGTCCACAGTTCAAAGTCTTATCTGAGGCAAGACAAGTCCCTTCCACATATGAGCCTGTAAAATCAAAAGCAAGCTAGTTACTTCCTAGATACAATGGGGTTACAGTTACAGATATTGGGTAAATATAGCCATTCCAAATGGGAGAAATTGGCCAAAATAAAGGGGTTACAGGACCCATTCAAGTCCAAAATCCACCAGGGCAGTAAAAATTTAAAGTTCCAAAATGATATCCTTTGACTCCAGGTCTCATATCCAGGTCATGCTGATGCAAGAGGAGGATTCCAATGGTCTTGGGCAGTTCAGTCCCTGTGGCCTTGCAGGGTACAGCCTCCACCCTGGCTGCTTTCATGGGCTGGCAATGAGTGTCTATGGCTTTTCCAGTTGCATGGTCCAAGATGTTTATGCATGTATCATTCTGGGGTCTGGAGGATGGTGGCCTTCTTCTCGCTGCTCCAATAAGCAGTGCCCTGGTGGGGACTCTGTGTGGGGGCTCACAGCACACATTTTCCTTTCACACTGCCTTAGCAGAGTTTCTCCATGATGGTCTCACCCCTGTAGCAAACTTCTGCCTGGACATTCAGGAGTTTCCGTACATCTTCTGAAATCAAGGTGGAGGTTCCCAAACCCCAGTTTTTGACATCCATGTACTGCGGGCTCCATACCATGTGGAAGCTGCCAAGGCTTGAGGCTTCCACCCTCTGAAGCCATGGTCTGAGTTCTACATTGGCCCATTTCAGCCATGGCTGGAGTGGCTGAGATGAAAGGCACCAAGTCTCTAGACTGCACACAGCATGTGGACCCTGAGCCCTGCCTAGGAAACCATTTTTTTCTCCTAGACCTCTGGGTCTGTGATGGGAGAGGCTGCTGCAAAGGTCTCTGACATTCCTGGAAGACATTTTCCCCATTGTCTTGAGGATTAACATTCAGCTTCTCATTTCTAATGCAAATACATGCAGCCAGTTTGAATTTCTCCTCAGAAAATAAGATTTTATTTTCTATTGCATTATTAGGCTGCAAATTTTCCAAACTTTTATGCTCTGCTTTCCTTTCAAAAAGGAATGCATTTAACAGCACCCAAGTCACCTCTTGAATGCTTTGCTGCTTAGAAATTTCTTCTGTCAGATACCCTAAATCATCTCTCTCAAGTTCAAAGTTTCACAAATCTCTAGCCCGGGGCAAAATGCCACCCGTCTCTTTACTAAAACATAACAAGAATCACCTCTGCTCTAGTTCCTAACAAGTTCCTCATCTCTATCTAAGACAACCTGAGCCTGGATTTCGTTGTCCATACCATTTCCAATACTTTTGTCAAAGTCATTCAACAAGTCTCTGTGAAATTCCAAACTTTCCCTCATTTTTCTATCTTCTTCTGAGCCCTCCAAACTGTTCCAATCTTTGCCTATTACCCAGTTCCAAAGTTGCTTCTACATTTTCGGGTATCTTTTCAGCAATGCCCCACCCTACTAGTACCAATTTACTCTATTTTTCTGTTTTCACACTGTTGATAAAGACAAACCAGATACTGTGAAGAAAAAGAGGCTTGGCCAGGCGTGGTGACTCACACCTGTAATCCCAGCACTTTGGGAGGCCAAGACGTGCAGATCATGAGGTCAGGAGATTGAGACCATCCTGGCTAACACGGTGAAACCCCATCTCTACTCAAAATACAAAAAATTAGCCAGACGCCTTGGTGGGTGCCTGTAGTCCCAGCTACTCGGGAGGCTGAGGCAGGAGAATGCCATGAACCCGGGGGGCAGAGTTTGCAGTGAGCCGTGATCGCACCACTGCACTCCAACCTGGGGGACAGAGCGAGACTCTGTCTCAAAAAAAAAAAAAAGAAAAGAAAGAAAAGGAGGCTTAATTAGACTTAAAGTTCCTCATGGCTGGGGAGGCCTCAGAATCAGAGCAGGAGGTGAATGGCACTTCTTACATGGTAGCAGCAACAGAAAATATGGAAGATGCAAAAGTGGAAACCCCAGATAAAACCATCAGATCTCATGAGACTCATTCACTATAATGAGAACAGTATGGAAGAAACAGTCCCCGTGATTCAAATTAACTCCCATAGGGTCCCTCACACAACACATGGAAATTATGGGAGTACAATTCAAGATGATATTTGGGTGGGGACACTGAGCTAAACCATATCAATACTCATCAGTGATATTGGCTTGTAGTTTTATTATTTTGTTATGCCCACGCTTTGTTTTTGTGTAAGAGTAACATTATCCTCATAGAATGAGTTTGAATTATTCCCTTTTTTTTTTTTTTTTTTGAAGAGGTTGAGTCAGATTGGTATTAAGCCATTACATGTTGGGTATAATTCAAAAGTGGGATCATAAGTTTCTGAACTTTTTTATTTTGATGAAAGACATTTTATTACTTCAATAACAGCTTCAATCCCTTGCCCATTATTATTTGTTTGATGTTTTCAACTGCTTTATAGTTCAATCTTAGTAAGTTTTGAGTCCAGAAATTCATATATTTCTTCTAGGTTTACTATTAATTTATCATAACAATTCTAATAGTTTTGTATTATTTTAGTCTCAGTTTTTATGTCTCTTCTTTTTCCATTTCTGATGGTATTTATTTGCATCTTGTCTATGTTTTTCTTGCTTAACTTAGCTAAATGTTTGTTAACATCATTGATCTTTGAAACAAGTCAGGGTCACTGGTCTGGTTGTCTAAGGTGTTATTAGAGCTTGTGATCTCACGACCAAGAAAATTAAGAAGCGTGGATACAAAGGGTGAGGTTGGAGCAAAAATTTAATAACAAAAAAACAAAGCTCTCGGCAGTGGAGAGGGTTCCCTGATGGTTGCCGTGTTACGGTTGTATTCAAAAGCTCTTATGAGGAACTGCTTTCATCTCTGTAACTGAGTAACTTTTCTTATCTATAAAACTGCCTGCATAGTTTCATCTCTGTAACTGAGTAACTTTTCTTATCTATAAAACCGCCTGCATATCTCCCAGTTATTCTCTGTCATTGTGGATATGTCTCCAGGCAAGCACAAAGTGCTGTTTCTTGCGTTTGTATAATGATGGGTTTGTTTTAGGTACACCCCCCTCCTCTCTTTGCAAATTCCCATGGAGCCCACTGTGTACATGTCTGAAAAGGGGAGGACACTTTTTCCTGGGAGCTTACTAATCATACAAAGAGCAAAGGGTTTCTATGCTGGACATTGCATGCCTTGCCTGCTTATCTGTGGCTTATCTGTGCAGGTGCACTGTAGCTGTGATTTTTTTTTTTTAGGCAGGCAGCTTCTGCAGTCTGAGTTTTTCCCCAAGCTGCTCTATTTTTCCTGTAGTTGTGAGTTTTCAGGAAGGCAGAAGTTTTGAGGACCAGCCTTAATTGTTTACTTAACTGATTTTCTCTTTTCTTCTCCATCATCTTCACAAAAAAACAACTTTTTGTTTCATAGATCTTCTGTATTGTGTTTATTTTAGCCTCAAATTTATTTAACTGTGTTCTGGTCTTTATAATTTCTTTCTTTCTATTAGCTTTGGGTTTGGTTTGTTCCTGCTTTTTTAGTTCTTTGATGTATAGTATTAGGTTATTTGAAGTCTTTCAACTTTTTTGATATAGATGTTTGTTACAAGAAACTTTCTTCTTACAGTTTTTTTGGCCATCTTCCATAGATGTTGGTATGCTGTACTTCCATTTTCATTTGTCTCACAAAATTTTTAAATTTTCTTCTTAATAACTTCATTGACATGTTTGTCATTTAGCAGTATGTTTTATTTCCATGTGTTCATGTCTGTTTTCCAGATTCTTCTTTTAATTTATTTTTTGTTTTATTTCATTGTGGTCAGAAAATATACTTCATATGATACTTGTGTTTTTGAATTTGTACAGGCTTGTTTGGTAGCCTATCATAGAATTAAGGGAGACATTTTTTGTGCTAATAAAAAGAATGTCTATTCTACAGCAATTATGTGAAACTTTCTGTATATGTCAGTTAGGCCCTTCATATCTAGTGTGTACTTTAGCTCTGATGTTTCTGTGTTGATTTTCTTTCTGGATAATCTTTCCATTACAGAGAATGGGGTGTTAAAGTCTCCTACTATTGCTGTGTTGCATGCTAGTTTTGCCTTTAGGTCTGTTAATGTTTGCTTTACATGCTTGAGAGCTCAGGTTTTGGTAAGTATAATGACTAAATCTTGCTAAACTGACCCCTTCATTATCATGTAGTTACCGTCTTTGTTTTTTTTTTTTTTTTCCTGTCTGATTTGTAATCTGTTTAGAACTACACCTGTACTTTTCTGGTTTCTAGTTGCATGGAATATATTTTGCCATCCCTTCACTTTCAGTCTATGTATGCCTTTATAAGTGAAGTGGGTTTCTTTAAGGCAGCATGATTCTTTATTCAGCCATTCTATGTCTTTTAACTGAGAACTGAGACAATTTACATCCATTTTTATTATTGACAAGTAAGGCTTACTAGAGCCATTTTGTTGATTGTTTACTGTTTGTTTTTAGACTCCTCTCTTCCTTCCTTCCTGTCTTTCTTTCTAATTAGGTGATTGTCTCTGGTAGTATATTTCAAGTTGTTGCTTTTTAAGTACATCAATGATAGATTTCTTAACTGTGGTTACCAGTAGACTTACAGAAAACCATTTTAGAGATATAGCATGTTATTTTAAAGAGATCACAACTTAGATTGCAAATAAAATTATAAAATAAATAAGGGCAAAAGTCACAGAAAATGTATATACTTTAACTCAATCACCTACCCATTTTGACTCATAGTTATCTTGATTTACATATTTGTATATCATCTGTTTCTTAACCAGTTGCTATAGTTGTTATGTTTTCTGGGATAAGTGAAATGCAGAACACAAATTCAGTACTAGCTTATTCTGGGTTTTTGCAGGTACTCAATTTTACCACTTGTTTTTATACCTTGAAAAGTTACTTTTTGCATGATAGTGTTTTACTCTTTCTGACTGAAGAGCTCCCATTAGCATTTTTTGCAAGATGGGTCTGGTGGTGGAGTCTCAGGACTTTTCCTTAGTTCAGCTAAAGATGGGATCCTTGTCTGTCCCATGGCCACAAAAATTTAGGCTCACAGATGGTTTGAATGTCGAGGACTCTGAAAGGCCAGAGTCCCCCTGCTAGAGTGCTTCCTGCCCAAAGCTTGAATCCCAGCTTCCACACAGAAAGAGGAGGGGCCTGGCTCTTCCCCACTGCAAATGGCACAAACTTGCTGAGGTTCCACCCCAGTGAACATTCTTCTCAGTGTTCAAGCTGTTTGGAGATTCTCCGGGGACCCCCTCCTACCTGGCTGTCTCTTTCCCCCTTGTAAAGAAGTACATCTGAATGCTATTTGAAAGAGCATAAGGAAGATCAATCTTTACTGCCTCCTGCTGACAAGGGGTGCTGTTTTTGGGAAATGGTGGTCAGAGCTCACTCACAGGCCTATCTAAGAGTTCCCCCAGCAGAAAGGGCCATTGTCAGAGACTCTGCTTGCATTATTGTTTGGAGTTTGATGCCCTGAAGGCAAGAACAGACAAACTAGGTTATTAGAAAACATGTATCAAAATGAAACAAGGGGAGGAGTAAGGATAGCTCAAAAATTCTGAGGCCTTTTATCACTTTGCACAGGGAGAGAAAGGCCAAAAGCCAGACTGGTAAAATACCCTTTTGCTGGCATGTTGGTCTTCTGGGTTCCCTTTTTCTGGGCCCAATCTTTAGCCAACCAGCTTAAGGTTTGGAAAGTTAACTCTTTCCAGTTTGGAAGATGCATCTGAGGGGAATGTCCCAGAATACGGAGACATAATTACCTATCCGTGAAGAGAGAACAGAGGAGAAGAAAGGAAAAAGAAGGCACCTTTTAAAGAAGTCCCAGGGGGTCAGGATGCATTCAAAATGGGTACAGACTGAAGGTGAATGGCTACTCACCTAGGAAGAGGGTGGCAGGTGTCCCTAGTTCTCTTCTCTTTCTAGCAGATACCTGGGGTACATGAGGGAGAAAGAGCATCCTCTTTTCTTCTTCCGTCCTTGCTTCCCCGAGTGCTGGTAATCTTGGTATGTGCTGGTAATCTTGGTATGTGCTGAAACGGGTGTCAAAGCAACATGCACCCATGAACCAGTGGGGCCTAGGGGGTGAGAACATTCACTCTTACCCACATACACCCTATCTCCCCTGCTTTCAGTAGTCTGGGAGTCCCTAGACCTCATCTATGCCATGGATACTAACAAGGCTTTTATCCATGAAACAGGGAGCTTGGGCTTCACTTAATTGGCAGGAAACAGCCACACTCACCTGCACTGTGCATTTTGTTGCACAAAGTAGGGGCTTATACTGCCTTAGGGACTGACTCTTTTTCAGGTTTGATATCTGCATGTTTTCCTTGGCCTGGCTCTTATAAAACCCCACCCAGGAACTGGGTTTTCTCCTGCCTGTCTGCGTGTGTGTTATGTGTAATGTCTGCAGAAAGAGCTCTAAATGATTTTGGCCTAAAAAAGACAAACACTTGCATCTAATATTTTTTAAAGAGAAGTCAAAAACTGTGGTACCGTTCAGTTCACGTGACTTTAATCTTTGAGAAATAGGAAGAGGCTTAAAGATTAATGGTAAAAAGCAGATGTCATTACAGTGTAAATAGGTGGACTAAATAACGCAATGGCGTCTTTGTCCATCTCAGGGCCACGAAAATTTAGGCTGGCAGACGGTTCGACAGGTGAGTAAAGCAGGGTTTTATTGGGTGAAAAGGAAAAAAAAAAAGGGAAACAGGTATCTTCCACAAGGCCGGAGACCCCTGCCAGAGTGCTTCCCACTAGCAGCTTGAATCCCAGGTTCCACATGGGATATTTGCCGGGCTCCTCCCTGTTGCAAACAGTGCAAAATTCCTGAGGTTCCACCCCAGTGCACATTCCTCCCAGTGCACAGGCTTGTTGGAGATTCTCTGGGGACCTCCTTCTCCTCTGACTAGCTCAGTGGTCAATTCTATGTTTTGTTTGCCTGGTAAATACTTCATCTCTCATTTGTATTTGATTGATAATTATTTTTGTTTCAGTATTTTTTGGTGGCATCCTTTTGTGTTGAGCACTTTGAAAACATCATTCCAGTCCTTCCTGGTCTGTATAGTTTCTTTTGGGAAGTCTATCTCCATAAATATTGGAGCTGTTTTATATGTTATTTGCTTTCACTTGCTGATCTCAATCTTTTTTTTTAATGTATTTATTTTTTTTTGTCCTTTGTGACTTTGATTATTTTGTTAATTGGGGTAGTCTTATTTGGGTTTGCATTGTGTTCTAAGACCTTTCTGTACCTGGACATTTTATGTTTCTCAAGTTTTGAGAAGTTTTTTGTTACTATTTTTTTGAATGAGCTTTCTACCCTTGCTCTTACTCACATCTCTCTTGAACACCAATAATTCTTAGATTGGGTCTTTTGAAGTAATTTTCTATATTTTGTAGGTGGCACTTGCTTTTTTATTCTCTCTTGACTTTTTAAAAATAAAATAACGAGTCTTAGAGCTCACAGATTCTTTTCTGGGCTTGGATCATTCTGTGGTTTAAGACCTCTAATGGATTTTGAATTCAGCAAATGCATTTCTTAGTTTCAAGATTTCTGATTGATTTCTATGTATTATTTTAACTTTTTTGTTAAATTTTTCGGATAAATTTCTGAAATAACTTCCTGTGTTAACTTAGACATTACTAAGGTTTCTTAAAACTGCTATTTTGTATTCTGCGTCAGAGAGCTCAGAAATTGGGTTATCTTATTAGTGTCAATCACTGGATTTTTGCATTGTCCTTTTGGAGAGGTCCTGGTTCCCTGTTCTCTGTTGTTTCTTGTGAATATATGCATGCCTTTGCATTGAAGGATTATTTGTTCCATTTTTTTCTGTCTTTTTTTAATGGAATACATTTGCTTAGAAAATCTTTACCGAAAAGTCACTGCATTCACTTTAGTTCTAGGTGACATGTTAAGCCCAGGTTTACCTCAGCTCATGTGAATGATTAGAGCTCTGCCTGTCCCAAGTGATGGGGGTTCCAAATGGATTATCCTGGAAGTGTGAGAACACTGCCTAAGGGCTTGTTCCCAGTATACCTAAAGAACTTACATCCTACAGCATGCTGTTGCTAAGCAACTACTGATTTGATGTCAACTTTTGGCTGAGTTACGGAGAAGAGTTTCCATGTCTAGGAGGTTGGTAGTCCTGCCTCTCTTGTTTGTCTCTGCCTGTCCTCAGGAATGTTTCTCCCTTCATGCACTCATAATATTTCCACTGGGTTAAGGAAAGACAGGTCTACCAGGGAACTTGACAAGATGGGGAAGCTTAGTGACCATATCAGTTTGTCTTTCTCTCATTTATATAAAAATTACTTGACATTGAGTAATTTATAAAGAGGCTTAATTGCCTCACATTCTGTATGCTGTACAGGAAGCATAGTGGCTTCTACCTCTCAGGAGGCCTCAGGAAGCTTACAATCATAGTGGAAGGCAAAAGGGCAGTCACCTCATATGGCCAGAGCAAGAGGAAGGGAGTTGTAGGAGGTGCTACACGCTTTTAAACAAACAGATCTCTTGAGAATACTGTTACAAGAACAGTACCAAAGGGATAGTGCTGAATCATTCATGAAAGATCCACCCGATGATCCAATCGCCTCCCAGAAAACCCATCTCCAACACTGGTGATTACAACTGAAAATGAGATTTGGGTGGGGACACAGATCCAAATCATATTGTAAACCATGAATTGGAGATAGATATTCTGCATTTTTGGTGCAGAGCAGAGTTGCAAGTTAGGGGCATTATTAATGTAGACATAGATGTATAATTCTCCTACCTACTGTCTACTCAGACTTTTTCTACTTTTATGACACTGGGAAATGTGTTATCCTCTTAATTAAGCTTTTGGTTGTTGTGGTGTAGATCTCAGTGCCATATGTTTGTTTTGTTTTGTTTTGTTTTGCATGAAGAAAAAAAGGCTGCTTGTCTCTACTCTGCCATTTTGGAACCAGAAGTCTCTTGCTCCGTATATTCTTAATAAACGTTTCTTATCAGATATATGAATTAGAACTTTTTAAATTCTACATATCGTCATTACACTTTTTTGATGGTGTCCTTTCAAGAACAAACATATTCATTTATAAGAATATCAGTTTATCCATTTTAACTTAGTTTTTTGTGACTTTGTTGCCTTGTCCTAGAAACCATTGCCAAATTGAAGGTAGAAAAGATTTACTTTTTCTATTCTGGGTTTTGTACTTCTATTTGTTAACTTTGGGTTGTTGATGTATTTTAAATTAGTTCTTTATGTGTTGTCAGGGAAAGTGTATCTTGTTTTCTTTGGCCTTTGGATAATCAGTATCCCAGAAGTATTTGTGGAAAATATTGTTGTTTTCCTATTCAATAGTTTGACGTCTTTCTCAAAAATTGTCACCATTGTGTAAAAGGATTTCTGGATTCTAAAATTTGTTCCATTTATTTATATGGTGATCTGTGTTCCTGTGTCACACTGTTATAACTATTGTTGATATGTTGTTGGTTGAAAATCGGAAATGCAAGGACTAAATTATTTTTCAAAATATTACTGGTTATTGAGATTATGCCACTGCACTCCAGCCTGGCCACAGAGCAAGACTCTGTCTCAAAAAAATTACTCAACATTACTAATCATCAGAGAAATGAAAATCATAAAAACCCCTATAAGATACCATCTCCCACTAGTCAGAATGAATATTATTAAAAAGCATAAAATGACAGGTGTTGGCAAGATTAGGGAGAAAAGAGGATGCTCATACACTGTTGGTGGGAATGTAAATTAGTTCAGCCACTGTAGAAAGCAGTTTGAAGATTTTTCAAATAACCTAAAATAGAATTACCATATTACCCAGCAATCCCATTACTGGGTATATACCCAAAGGACTGTAAGTTGTTCTACCAGAAAGACACATGCACACCTATGTTTATCAACAGCATCACAGTACTATTCATAATAGCAAAAACATGGAATCAATCTATATGCCCAACAATGGTGGCCTGGATAAAGAAAATATGGTACACATATAAATGATGGAATACTATGCAGCAATGAAAAAAAACAAAATCATGTCTCTTGAGCAATGCAGATGCAGCTGGAATTCATTACCCTAGGCAAATTACCACCAGAAAGGAAAACCAAATACCACGTATTCTCAGTTGTAAGTGGGAACTAAACATTGAGTACCTATGGACAAAGAGAAAGAAATAATAGGCAATGGGAAATATGTGAAAGTGTAGAATGAGAGATCTATGAGAATCAAAAAACTACCTACCAGGTACTGTATTTACTATCTTGGTGATGAAATAATTTTTACACAAAAACCCTGTGACATGAAATATACTCATGAAGAAGTTGACGCTTTAACCTTCTGAACCTAAAGTAAAATTTAGAGGAGGAAAAATGAAATGCTCTCACAGATAAATCCAGAAATAATTTTTTTGTTTTAGCTATTTGGTAATCTCTTAAACCAGTCAAGTTGACACATAAAATTAACCATCATAGTTGTGCAATTATTTTTTGTGGCATTTATATTGTGCAATATATTTTATGGCATTTTCAGTGCAATTGTATTATTTTATATTGGATAATCAGAATTATGTAAATATATTGATTTTTATATATCAATCTTTTATCTTGACAAGGTTATTTGTTTTTGATCTCATATTTTATACTAGATTTATTAAGATATTCTCTATGTAAAGTTATATCATGTACTGACATATGTAATTGTATTAACTTCTTTTTCAATATGCATGTTTCTTATTTTCTGTCATTGTCTAATTGCCTTAGCTTAAATATGCAATGGAATATTGTCCTGAAATGATAAATAGATCTCTTCATCTTGTTTTTTATCTTAGGTAGTATTTCACTGATACACATAATAATAGTTTTAGACTTTTCATAGTTGTCTTTTATCAGTTTCATGACATTTAACATCATTCTGGTTTTATTGAATATTTTTATCATGAAGGTTGTTGAATATTGTGAAATTATTTTTCTGCATTTGTTGGAATAATCATGTAATTTTGTTTCCTATTTTAATAATATAGTATTTCGTATTAGTTGAATACATATAATTTATATATAATAATTCTCATGTAAAAGCAACATTGCCTTTCTGGGATAAGTTTTTCTTGTTTATGATTTGTAATCTCTTCGTGTTCCTGAATTTGGCTTCTTTGTCTTCTATTTATTTTTGTGTCTATATTCATATGAGACATCATTCTATAGTTTTATTTCCTTGTGATGTCTTTGTGTGGTTTTAGTATTAGGGACTTAAAAATATGTTGGTAAGTTTGTCTCCTTTCCTCCTTATTGGAGGATTATAAATTATAAATTTTATTAATTATGCTTTAATTGTTTTGCGATAATTTGTAAATCAAGCAATATGAGCCTTGGCTTTACTGTGTGGTTGTTTTGACTACTATTTCAATCTCTTTTTTTATTATAAGTCTATTTCTATTTTCAGTTTCTGTCGATTGCATATCATAGTTAGTGTCTTTTGAGAGATTTGCTCATTTTATTGAGTTATATGATTTGTTGGTATGCATTTGCTCATAGCAATGTACTGTAATATTTTGTATTTCTGTATAGTGTGTAGTAATGTGTAGTCTTTCATATCTGATTTTAATAATGGGAGTCTTCTCTTTTATGAGAGGTAAGTCTACATAAATACTCTTTGTTTTATTTAATTTTGTTAATCTTTTGAATGTACCAAATTTTGGTTTTATTTCCTTTGTTGTTTTTATTCTTTCATTTGCTTATTTTAGCAATAATCACTATTTCTTTTCTTCTGCTTTGGGGGGTTTGTTCATTTTTTCTAGTTCCTTAAAGTATAAAATTGCATATTAATTAAAAATTTTTGTCTTATTAATGTAGGCATTTTAAGGTCATAAATTGTCCTCTAAATATTGCTTTTTAATAAATTTTGGTGTATTTGTTTTTAATATTCTTAAACTTTGTTCTGTTTTCTTTTGATTTTATCTTTGTTATTTTGAATTATATTTTAATGTGTAATCATTTGTGAATTTCTCAATTTTTTAAAACTGCTGACATTGAAGGTTATTCCTTTGTATTTTCAGAAAATAACACACACTATTTCAATCCTCTTAAACTTATTGAGGCTTTTCCGGTCAAGTGATGATTTGTTTTGGAAATATTAATATGCACTTGATAATATTAAATATGTAGCTGCTTTTTGGAGTGTGTTATAGATGTGTGTTAGAGCTAGAAGATTTATAGTGTTCTTCTAGTATTCTATTTCCTTGTTGATCTTTTTTTAAATTTTTGTGTATTTTTAAGAGTGAAATAGAGGGGGTGGGCCAAGATGGCTGATTAGAAGCAGCAGTGTTCCATGGCTCTCATGGAGAAGAATGAAAACAGTGAATAAATTCTGCAACTTCAACTGAGGAATTAAGATTCTCAAACTGGGACTGACTTAGCAGTTGGCACAACTCAGAGAGTGACAAAAAGCAGAGTGGGGTGACAGCCCACCCCAGAGTGGCACAAGCCAGGGGAGTCCCAACCCCCAGCCAAAGGAGGTATCTTTACTGGTGATACCTCCAGGTGTGTGAGAGACCGAGGCTGTTGCTGTCAGTTGCTAGGGGATTGGGTGAAGGGAGATGAATGGAGAAATGAAGACAAAGACAAAAAGATCTGTTTTAAAAGAAGGTGTCAGGGGCTCCTTGCTCCTAGTGAACAAAGGCTTTGAGCTTCTACAACCCTTCATATTTATTAGGTAAAAAGAGCAGGGAGGGAGAGGTAATGGTTGGTCAGCTGCTTGATTTATCACAGGTACACATAATTTCTTTCTTTGTACAACAGGCTTCAGATATTCCTACAGATAATCACAAGGAACACTGTGCTTGGGGTGTGATTGCCCTCAGCACTCCTTCTGGGGGCAGACATAGTCATCAGTTTTCCAACATCCTGCTTTCATAAGAACAGTTTTCTGTTTGCTCGTATAGCCTCCAGTGGTATGCTGAGTTGGTCACGACCCTCATTCTTTTGGCCTGTAACATCTCCCTCTTTTTGCTTTTTCATTAATTGAATAAAGGTAATTGCAGGTTTTGCAGCTCTCAATTGCCATTTGGTGGTCCACCTGATTTTGAAGACTATGAACAAAAAAACAGAAACATAATAACATTAATCCAATAGTAACAACAAAGACATTGAGTTGCTGTTTGCAGTAGGTCCAAGGGTTAAGGCTCTCTAAACCTTGTTGGAATTCTGCCCAAGCTTTTAAACAGGGCTGAAACACTTGGGTTTGCTTATCGAAGTTAAGGATTTTACTTTGTAAATCATAAATATCAAAAGTAACATTGGATGTGAAAGCTCACTGTAAATGGGCCTTTACAAGGCTCCAGGAATATTCACTTTGGTTATATTCCAAATTGGTCACACAAATATGAGTATGATTAAAATGACAATGCAATTGCTGATGCAACTGCAAACTTTGTATTTGTTCTCCTAGCCGAAGAACAGTAGCCTTTAACATTGCCACCTCTGTTTATATTTCAGCGTTAATTTTATTTTGAAGCATCCATGCCTGGCCAGCTGTGCGTGTCCAATTTTCTACATATTGAGCTGTTTGAATAGAGCGATGCATTGCTACTGAGGACATCACAACAGAGGTTATCAATGTAACTAAGGAGACTATAGCAACAATTATCATGCCTAAGGCTCTATGAGCACGATGAGTAAGCTGAGTAAAAAAGAGTTTTATAAGATGTAAAATGGGAGTGCCACCCAAGGTTCAGACAGATTTACAGGAATCCATAATCTGAGAATGCAACCTAGAATTATTAGGGTGGATATATCATGTGTCTGTATTGTGCTGTGATTAAGGCAATGATAAATTTGACAGGAATCACAAGTCGACTGGGCATCGTCCACCTGGAGTTGGTCCTTTTTTGCTACTAAGAAAACATAAGGATTAAAGCACAAATTATAAATTGAGTGGTAATATTTTCTACCATGATAATATTAAAACTGCATTTAGCACTGTTATTATTATTGAATAATGTCCCAACTCAAATGCTGCCATTAATAAATGGGAGTGCTGTTTTGCATATCGAATTCTGGATTGGACCTCTCTTTCCTTGAGAATGCCATTGAGGCAAAGGTGGGCTAAGGCCTGCGCCATGCCAAGTAATTTGCGCAGCAGATTGGGATTGAATCCCAATGTGATGTGGCAAAGAGATGTTAAAGTTTTGCCACCAGTGGCAGTGAAGTTCATGCCATGAGGTCTGATGCTCATCTCTCGCAACCAAGTGACCATGGGGACCCCAGTCAATAATGTCTCCCATCAGCATGGACTGTTGTCTAGCTAGGGAGCCAAGACACTGGGTCCAAGGAGGGGAGTTAGAATTATCAAAGGGAACCCATTCTGTATAATTAATACAATTTGGGCGATGAGACCAGGAGTGATTAGTAACTGCACCAGAAATATTAATAGAGCTGAGGCCCAATAGGCACAAATATTTTCTTTTTTTTATTATTATACTTTACGTTCTAGGGTACATTTGCACAATGTGCAGGTTTGTTACATATGTATACATGTGCCATGTTGGTGAGCTGCACCCATTAACTCGTCATTTACATTAGGTATATCTCCTAATGCTTTCCCTCCCCCCTCCCCCCACCCCATGACAGGCCCCAGTGTGTGATGTTCCCCTTCCTGTGTCCAAGTGTTCTCATTGTTCAATTCCCACCTATGAGTGAGAACATGAGGTGTCTGGTTTTTTGTCCTTGCGACAGTTTGCTGAGAATGATGGTTTCCAGCCTCATCCATGTCCTTATAAAAGACATGAACTCATCCTTTTTTATGGCTGCATAGTATTCCATGGTGTATATGTGCCACATTTTCTTAATCCAGTCTATCATTGATGGACATTTGGGGTGGTTCCAAGTCTTTGCTATTGTTAATAGTTCCGCAATAAATATACATGTGCATGTGAGGAAAGACAATTTTGGAACCAAAGTTTGATTTTGGAAAGCCTTTTTAGTATATTTAAAGCATTTGATATTGTAAAACAGAATTCCAAATTACTATAAGTCATTTATTTTGCCAAAACGATGACTCAGAAACGTTAAAGAAGCAAAAACGTTTTATAACTCTTTTGAATTTAGTTAATATATTCACATAGATAACCTATTCTGCAAGATTAATTTTCAGAATTTTTCTACCACTTGTTTGAAACTTCAGCTTTTTCCTCATTTGAAAAGCCAGGTGTCAGGAAAGACAATTTTTCTTATTATACTTTAAATTCTAGGGTACATGTGCACAACGTGCAGGTTTGTTACATTTGTATACATGGCTGCATGGCACATATATTTTCTATGGTAACTCAATCATGCCTGGGATTAAATTGCAAGGAAACTGCAGTTGAGTGATGTATCCTGGGTGATGCATAAAGGAAGTCCCTCCAATGGAGCAGTATAATTGATACCATTGTCCTGAGAGTCTAATTGCTCTGTGTCAGGTGGAGTTAAGGGTCCTGGTGCCCATACTCCTTGATCATGATATATATCAGGAGGATTGCCAGTCCAGAGTACAGGTCGTACTACTGGGAGGTTAAGAATATATGCCCAATATGTTTTTGCCTCTGCACAGGGAAAACATACTGCACAGGATATTACAGCTGACATGGCCATAAACTTGGAGTTAGGGGTTTTTGCCTCACCCTGATGCTCTAGCAGTTTCTCAGCTTTTTGTGTGGTTTTCTTGATCTGTCGCCATGTCTTTGCATTCAGATTCAACTGGCTCATGGCTCATATTGGAGGAGCTGGGCCCATGGTTGGGATCCATGGATCCCTCCAGTCTCCCATTCCATGGTCACATACATGGTGGGGGAACCCACAGAGTTTGTCTATGTCCTGTAAAAACATAAGCATACCCTCATCCCCACGTTAGTAAATCTACTGGGCCTTTCCATTGCCCTTCTTCTGGGGACTTCTATAATACCTTTAGGTAAACTTTCTTTTTTCCCTGTAACATTTGCCACTGTCGTTCTGCCAGAGTCTTATTATCTGTAATAGGTGTTAAAAAATTTAAAGTAAATAAGGCTAAATGTAATTTTGTTTGAGGTGGTAGCTGGTCTCCCACTCCCCCTTTTTGTTTTTTTCAACATACACTGTATGTTACATTAATTACATTAATAAATGTAATGTATGTTTGATGTGCCAGCTCTATAATGCCTTGTCCTCAGGGATTGTAAGGAATTCCTGTCTTATGAGTAATTGCCCATAACTATAAAAATTTTTGAAAAGCATGACTAACATAAGCAAGTCCATTGTCAGATTTTATTGGTTTAGGGACACCCATATGGGCGAATGACAATAAACAATGCCACTGTACATGGCCAGCTGTTTCTGTTTGACACGTAGCATGTAACATATGAGAGTAAGTGTCTAGTCACATGAACACAGCTAAGCTTGCCAAAGGCTGCTATATGTGTAATACCCATTTGCCAGATTTCATTTGGAGCTAAGCCTCGCGGGTTACATCCTTTTATGGGTATATCACCAGGGACATACTGGCAAGTGGGACAGGCTTGCACAATAGCTCGAGCCTGGCTACGAGGCAGATGAAACATACAAGTAAGGGTGAGGTGTTTTGATGCAATAATGTATGAAAGGCTTGAGCTTGCTGAAACACAGAGTCAATCAATTTATCTGCTTTGTCATTGCCTACAGATAGTGGTCCAGGAAGTTGTGTGTGAGAGTGAATATGAGAAATATGTAAAGGAGCAGCATGAGAACAAATAACTTGCTGAAGTCTTAGAAACAAGTTAAACAGCTCTGGTTCTATGGTGCTTTTAATAGTGGCAGTCTCAATGTGACTGGCTACATTTACAACATAGGCTGAATCACAGACAATGTTAATAGGAGTTGAAGCAGTGAGCTGTAAAACCTCAATAACTGCCATTAATTCTGAGTGTTGAGCTGAAACTCCAGAGGTTTTTATTGTTTGAGTATGCTTAGGTCCATAAATAGTTGCTCAGCCTTTGGAAGAGCCATCAGTGAAATAAGTCTGGCCACCTGGAATAGGCTTGTGATGAGTAATCACAGGGAGGATAAAAGGGTGAACTTTACAAAATTGCAAAACTTACCTGATGGATAGTGGTTGTCTATTATTACTAGAAAATCCACAAGAGCAATTTGCCAAGCAGTCAACATTTCCCATGCTGCAGCCTGTTGTTAGAAATCCAAGGGAACAATAATTTTGTCTGGGTCATATCCTGTAAACATTTTTGATCTGTGCCTATCCATAGTTATAAGTTGAGTAATTAAAGAAAGATAAACTTGTAAAGATTTTACTGTTTGATTGGATAGAAAAAGCCATTCTATTACTGTTACAAACTTGTCTATAAATGGGCCCAAAAGTCCTATTGGAGAGTAGGGGGTTGGAAGAATAAACAGAAGCAAAGGCTTTTGTGGCTGTAGCCAGGAGGCATGTCTTCACTGAAGCATTTGTTCTACAAGCTGTAATTCACCTTCTGCCTCCTTAGTAAGTTGCCAAGGAGAGTCTAATGAAGAATCTCCTTGGAGGGTCTGATAAAGGTGTTTGAGTCGATAAGTAGCAATACCTATCATCAGGTGCAGCCAATTAATATCCCCTAACAATTGTTGGAAATCTTTCAGTGTTTGTAATCTGTCCCTACAGAGAGTTACTTTCTGAAGTCGAACACTTCTTTCAGTAACAATAGTGCTTAAGTACCGATGTGGGGAGGTTGTTTGCACCTTTTCTGGAGCTATTTTGAGATTCCATTTAATCAAAGCCCGTTTTGTTTCTCTGAATAACTGATGTAAAATTTGATCTGTAGGAGTGGCCAAAAGAATATCCTCCATATAATGAACGATGTAAGCAGTAGGAAACATATTCCGAGGCTCCTTTAATGCCTGTCCTACAAAATGCTGACATAGCACAGGACTGTTAAGCATGCCTTGTGGTAAAACTTTCCATTAATAATGAGAACCAGGTTGTCTTTGATGGATAGAAAGCACAGAGAAGGCAAATCGAGGCTTATCCTTCTCGTGGAAGGGTATAGTAAAGAAATAATCTTTAAGATCTATTACTAAGAGAGGCCAGTCCCTTAAAATGGCTGGCGCGGATGCCAGACCTTGCTGTAATGCACCCATTGGTTTAATTTGTGCATTAATGACTCTTTTGGAATTGCAAATACTGGTGAATTCCAGGGACTAACTGACTCTTCAATATGTCCTGCATCCAATTGCTCTTTTACTAGCTGATAGAGTTGAGTTAGTTTCTCCTGTGATAGGGGCCATTGATTCATAGAGGCATGGGTGGGACAACAGATTCTTTTAAATTTTTAGACTCAGAACATGACTCCTGCTGTCCAGCAGAATAAGGAGTTAATGGCAGACAGACAGTAAGAAACAAACTCCAAGTGGAGAAATCAGAAGGGTCAACTTTAAGACCTTTTTGATGAGCCCATTTTAATCCTTCTCCTATTCTGTTCCAAATTTCCACATTGAGAGTGCCCATCTGTGGAAACCATGGGTTATGTACAGTGACCTTCTTCAGCATCTTAGTTAATGTTTGAGAACTAACCTGAGCACCAGATTGTTTAAGTAAAACTTCAAGCAACTGCACATAATGTTGCTCCTGAATAGATAGATTCTGCCCCATGTTACCCTGATTCAGAAAACTTCCCATTCCCAGTACCTCTTTAGGGCACTGACTTATATTAGCTGCCAGAAGACTTGTCCCAAGGTTTCTTGCTCATCTGGTCAGTTTCACTTTCTCTGCTCCAGCAGACCTTCTTTGCTCATGTCCCTGTCCTGGGCACCACTTGTCACTGCCGGTTGCTACAGGATTGAACGAAGGGGGATGAATAGAGAAATGAAGACAGAGACAGAAAGATCTGTTTTAAACGAAGGTGACAGGGGGCTCCTTGTTTCTAGTGAACAAGGGATCTAAGCTTCTACAGCCCTTCGTATTTATAAGGGAGAAATAGGAGGGATGGAGAGGTAATGGTTGGTTAGCTGCTTGATTTATCACAGGTACACTTAATTGCTTTCTTTGTACAACAGGCTTCAGATACTTCTATAGGTAATCACAAAGAACACTGTGCTTGGGGTGTGACTGCCCTCAGCACTCTTTCTGGGGGCAGACACAGTCATCAGTTTTCCAAATCCTGCTTTCATGAGAACAGTTTTCTGTTTGCTCCAGTGGTATACTGAGTTGGTCAGGACCCTCATTCTTTCAGCCTGTAACAGAGGGTATTAGAGTCTGGATTGAACCGTAGCAAACAGCAGTAGCCCTATAGAAGAAGGGCTTGACTGTTAAAAGAAAAACAAACAAATAGAAAGCTACAGCAACAACATGAACAAAAAAAAAACACCCATAAAAACCCGTTCAAAGGTCAGCAACCTCAACAAAGTTGAGAAAGAATCAATGCAAAAACATTGAAAATTTAAAAAGCCAGAGTGCCTCTTCTTGAAATGATTGAAACAGCTCTCCAGCAAGGGCACCTAACTTAGCCAAGTCTGAGATGGCTGAATTTACAAAAGTCAGCTTCAGAAGGTTGGTAATAACAAACCACACTGAGCTAAAGGAGCATGTTCTAAAACAAGACAAAGAAGCTAAGAATCATAATAAAACAATACAGGGCCGGACACAGTGGCTAACACCTGCAATCCAAGCACTTTGGGAGGCTGAGGCAGCCAGATCCTGAGGTCAGGAGATTGAGATGATCCTGGCCAACATGGTGAAAGGCTGTCTCTACTAAAACACAAAAAATTAACCAGGTGTGGTGGTGCACACCTGTAGTCTCAGCTACTCAGAAGGCTGAAGCAGGGGAATCACTTGAACCCATGAGGTGGACATTGCAGTGAGCTGAGATCATGCCACTACACTCCAGCCTGGTGACAGAGCAAGACTCCATCTCAAGAAAAATTTACAGGAGCTCATACCCAGAATTGCTCATTTAAAGAGGAACATAAATGACCCAATGAAGCTGAGAAACACAACATGAGAACTTCACGACACAATAACAAGTATTGATAGCCAAATAAACCAAGCAGAAGAATGAATCTCAGAGTGTGCAGACTATTTTTCTGAAATAAGACAGGCAGACAAAAATAGAGGAGAAAAGAATGAAAAGGAATCAACAAAACCTCCGAGAACTATGGCTCTATATAAAAATACCTATGATTGATTGGGGTACCCGAAAGAGATAGGGATAGTGGAACCAAGTTTGAAAGCATACTTTGAGATATAATCCAGGAGAATGCCCCCAACTTAGCAATACAGGGAAACATTTGAATTCAGAAAATCCAGAGAACCCCAGCAAGATGCTCCATGAGAAAATCAACCTCAAGACACATAATCATCAGATTCTCCAAAGTCACAATGAAAGAAAAGTGTTAAGAGCAGCCAGAGAGAAAGGCCAGGTCACCTACAAAGGAAAGCCCATCAGACTAACAACCTGTCATTGGAAACCCTACAAACCACAAGATATTTGGGACTAATATTCAACATTGTTAAAGAAAAGAATTTGTAACCCAGAATTTCATAACCAGACACACTAAGCTGTATAAGTGAAAGGGAAATCATATTCCTTTCAGACAAGCAAATGCTGAGGAAATTCATCACCACCAAGCTTGCCTTTCAAGAACTCCTGAGGGAACTACTAACTATTGAAAGGAAATACCGTTACCAGTGACTACAAAAAACACACCAAGGTACACAGACTAGTGACACTATAAAACAACCATGTAAACAAGTCTGCAAAATAGCCATCATGATGACAGGATGAAATTGACACAATATTAACCATAAATGTAAATGGACTTAACGCCTCAATTAAAAACACAGAATGGCAAGCTGGATAAAGAGTCAAGCTCCGTCAGTATGTTGTCTTCAAGAGACCTATTTCACATGAAAAGACACACATAGGCTCAAAATAAAGGGATGGAGGAAAATTTACCAAGCAGAGGAAAACAGAAAAAAAGCAGTAGTTACAATTTTTGTTCCTGACAAAACAGATTTTAAACCAACAAATATTTTTTAAAAAGGCATTACATGATGATGAGTTTTCAATTCAACAAAAAAGCTAATTATTCTAAATATATGTGTACCCAATACAGAAGCATCCAGATTCATAAAGCCAGTTCTTAGAGACCTTCAAAATGACTTAGACTCCCACACAATAATAGTGGAAGATTTTAACACTCCACTGACAATATTAGACAGATCATTGAGACAGAAAATTAACAAAGATTTTCAGGACCTGAACTCAGCTCTGAATCAAGTAGACCTAATAGATATCTAGAGAACTCTCCAATTGAAAACAACAGAATATACATTCTTCTCATGGCTCCATGGCACTTACTCTAAAATTGATCACATTATTGGAAATAAAACACTCCTCATCAAATGCAAAAGAACTGAAATCATAACAAACAGTCTCCCAGACCACAATGCAAATAAATTATAACTCAACATTAAGAAACTCAATCAAAATCACAAGACTATATGGAACTTGTACAACATGCTCCTGAATGACTCCTGGGTAAATACTAAAATTAGGGCAGAAATTAGGAAGTTCTTTGAAACTAATGAGAACAACGAGACAACATACCAGAATCTCTCAGATGCAGCTTAAGCAGTGGTAAGAGGAAAAGTTAGAGCACTAAATGCCCCATATCAAAAAGCTACAAATATCTCTAGTCAATGACCTAACATCACAAGTAAAAGAACTAGAGGACCAAGAGGAAAACTTCCCAAAGCTAGCAGAAGACAAGAAATAACCAAGATCAGAGCAGAACTGAATGAGATAGAGACACACAAAATCCTTCAAAAAACTCAAGGGATTCAGGAGCTGTATTTTTTTTTTTTTTTGAATAAAAGTTAAAAAATAGACCACATCTACACTAATAAAGAAGAAAACTAAAAAGAATTAAATAGACATAGTCAGAAATGATAAGGGGGATATCACCACTGACCCCACAAACATACAAACAACCATCAGAGAATACTTTAAAAATCTTTAGCACATAAACTAGAAAATCTAGAAGAAATGGATACATTCCTGGATGCACACACCCTCCCAAGTCTGAACCAGGAAAACATTAAATCCCTGAATAAACCAATAATGAGTTCAAAAATTGAGGCAGTAATAAATAGCCTACCACCACCACCAACAACAAAAATCCCAGGATCAGATAGACTTACAGCTGAATTCTAACAGAGATACTATTTCTTCTGAAACTATTCCAAATAATCATAAAGGAGGGACTCCAACATCAACAACAACAACAACGACAAAACTTGAGGCCAATATCCCTGATGAATATCAAAGCAAAAATCCTCTAAAATACTGACAAACCAAATCCAGCAACACATCAATAAGTTTATCTACCACAATCAAGATGACTTCATCCTCAGAATACAAGTTTGGTTCAATGTACAAAAATCAATAAATGTTATTCATCACATAAACAGATCTAAAGACAAAAAACACATGATTATCTCAATAGATGCAGAAAAGGCCTTTCATAAAATTCAGCATTTCTTCACATTAAAAACTCTAAATTAACTAGGCATTAAAGGAACATACCTCAAAATAATAAGAGCCATTTATGATAAATGCACAACCAATATCATACTGAATGGGCAAAAGCCGGAAGCATTTCCCTTGAAAAACAGCCCAAGACCACAATGTCATCTCTCACCACTCCTATTCGACATTTTACTGAAAGTTTTGGTCAGGTCAATCAGTTGTGAGAAATAAATAAAAGTTATTCAATCAGAAGAGTGGAAATAAAATTATCTTTGTTTGCAGATAACATGATTCTATATCTAGAAAACCCATTGTTTCAGTCCAAAAGCTTCTTAAACTGATAAGCAACTTCATTAATCTCAGAATATAAAATCAATGTTCAAAAATTGGTAGCTTTCCTGTACACCAACAACAGGCAAGCAAAGAGCCAAATAGTAAATGAACTTCCATTCACAATAGCTACCATGAAAATAAAATATCTAAGAATTCTACTAGCAAGGGAAGTGAAGGACTTCTTCAAGAACTACAAACCACTGCTCAAGGAAATCAGAGAGGACACCAACAAATGGAAAAACATTCCTTGATCATGGGTAGGAAGAATCAATAACATAAAAATGGTCATACTGCCCAAAGTAATTTATAGATTCAATGCTGTTCTCATTGAACTACCATTGACATTCTTTACAGAATTAGAAAAAAAAACTATTTTAAAATGTATAAGGAACTAAAAAGTCAGTAGAGCCAAGACAATCCTAAGCAAATAGAATAAAGCTGGAGGTATCATGCTACCTGACTTCAAACTATACTACAAAGCTATAGTAACCAAAACAGCATAATACTTGTACAAAAACAGACATGTAGCCCAATGGAGTAGAACAGAGACCTCAGAAATTACACCACACATCTACAACCATCTGATCTTTGACAAACCTTGTAAAAACAATCAGAAAAGGGTTTACTATTTAATACATGGTTCTGGGAGAACTGGCTAGTTGTATGCAGAAAATTAAAACTGCACCCCTTCCTAATACTTTATATGAAAACTAACTCAAGGTGGATTAAAGAATTAAATGTAACAACAAAAACTTTAAAAACCCTAAAAGAAAATCTAGGTAATACCATTCAAGGCTTAGGAACAGGCAAAGATTTTATGATGAAAACACCAAAAGCAATTACAACAAAAGAAAAATGGACAAATTGGATCTAATTAAAGGTCTCCTGCACAGCAAAATAAACTATCATCAGAGTGAACAGACAACATATAGAAGGAGAGAATATTTTTCCCAGTTATGCATCTGACAAAGTACAATTTCAGTTACTTTGCTTTATTTGAAAATATTTTCCCTAAATCAAAATCTTATCCCTTCCTGAATATTTGCAGCATTCCTTATGTTTCTCACTTTTAGAAAGTATTTATCTTCTAAGTGCCTACTCCTGAACTTGTTTCGCAGATTGCCTTGTAATTCAGGCAAGTTTTATTTTGAAAAAAATCTCACCAGAAATTTCCATCAAATTAGAATTAAGAAGGAAAAGATGCATGTGACAAAATAGACAAACATGTTTTTATTCTATTAATGGTCTGTTAACCTGCAATGAGGTAAATCTTTCTTAAAAGGATATTCAAACCTAGTTTCTGAGAAAATATTGCCTGCAGAGTGTCAATATTGTTCAATGTTTTTATTGTCCTTGAGTGCATGCATTATGTGTCACCCAGATTCCCCTTTTGGGAATATAGAAATTACTTTCCAGCTGATGAAGTGATGTACAACTGACATACCTCACCTATAAGCTCTCTCTCTCAGTACAACCCTGCTGAAAGCTATCTAGCATATAGTGACCTTTCCAAGACAGCCCATATCCAATGCCTGGTCACATGTAGGACTCTAAAGGCCCATTCTCCCCTTTTCAATTTGGACCAACTCTGAAGGCCTAACAGCTTCAGAGCTCCCAGTGGGTGAGACAAAACCTATGCTGAGACTGTGTGTCTTAGCATGCTCAGGGTGCTATATAGAAAAATACCATACATTGGCTAGCCTACAGACAACAAACATTTATTTGTCACAGTTCTTGAGGCTGAAAGATTCACCATCAAGATGCTGGTATTGGGCATTCCTCCAAGATGGCAACTGATCACCATGTCTTAATGGGGAAAAGAGATGAATGAGTTATTGTGAGCATATTTTTCAAAAGAATTAATTCCATTAATGAGGACTCTGCCTTCATGACCTAAACACCTCCTAAATGGTTCTATCTGCTAATACAGTAATTTTGGTTATTAGAATTTTAACTTATGAATTTTGGGGGCACCCAGACATTCAGACCATTGCACTGAATTATGTCCTAATTTGTTCCACTGTCCAATCCTGCTTCCTACTTTTTCACAGATGTTATTTCCAGGAAAACTCCCTAATTATCTCCCTTAAAAAATATTCAGCTTAGAATCTACTTCTTCAAGGCACTGAGCATTTGATAATATGTACCAAGAGAGGTCAGAAAAAAAGAACAGACAAGAAAATGAGATTGTAGAGTTGGATTATTCACTACCAAGTGTAATGAGAACCCTATCACTATTGGTACAGAGAATACAAATAGCCCCTGGAATGTGGCAATTTAAATTTTTCATACATTCAGTAATGGCAAATTATGATGGCAATCTTTTGAGGGGGAAACATTAGTTATTAGGGTATATCACGTATTTATCAGTATGGGAACAGTAGAAATTATGACCACAATAGAGGCAAATGTTTTTTTCCACAGAGTTAAGGCTTGGGAGAAAATAATAGAAGAGTGAGGACTAATAACCATCAAATTAAGGCAAACGGTGAAAGCCAGAAATGTCTCCTTGGAAGTGTTACCGGAAAAAGGGGTCTTGATACAGACATGAAGTAAAGGTTCTTGGATTCCACACAGGAAGGAATTCAAGGTGAGTCACAGACTACAGTGAGAAAAGATAGTTTATTAAAAGCTATGACATTACACAGTAGGGCATCCTCAGAAGGCAAGGAGTTGAATGCAACACCTTTGTTTTAAGTTTTTCTTATATAGAAGTCTTGTATCTGTAAAGATTAATTAAGCTGTGTCTAGTCGTGGGTGGTCAGACAACAGGACAAAATTTATTATTCTATTTATTCCAAGAAAACTATCCTTGACACTTTCCTGTGTGAAAATATCAAAACATGACTGTTATTATCTTGAAAGCATATATCGTTATGAGTATTGGGACATCTGGACTCTTCATTGTAGGTGTGTGTGTTTATAGGGAGCTGAACTTAAAATCACATTACTCTGACTCTCCTACACTCCTGATTCCCTAACTGCAGCATATACAGAGACTCTCACTTCATGCAGAAGCACCTGGTCCCCATCACCAAATGAATCTGAATCTTAAGTCCAGGACTGAATTTTAAAAATAAGACCAGTTCAGTTCTAGCTGAATTCCCAGCCTAGTCTGATCACTAACCAGGTTTAGGGTCTCAGTTTTGATAGAGTGAAATTATAAGACATTTGAGAAATAATTCATTGTAGTTAAAATCTTCAGTATCTACACTCCCCTGAACTCTGAATCTGCAAAAGTAGTCCATTCCTTTCTGTTAAGGGATAACATTTTTTCATTGTTTGAAGATGATATAGTGTCCTCTCCCTTGCAGGACAGTTTATGTCCCACCTATGATTTGCGCTTGGTATGATTTCAATTATTTTAAGTCATTCAGGCTTGCTTCATGACAAAGTTTGTTGTTGATCTTACAATATGTTCCATGTAAAAATGAGTGGAATGTATATTACGTGGTTGTAGGGTGGAGTGTTCTGAAGAGCTTTAGGTCCAATTGGTCAAGCATCAAGTTTAAGTCCAGAGTTTCTTTGTTAGGTTTTTGCCTCAATAATCTGTCTAATGCTGTCAATGTGGTGTCAACTCCTGCCACTATTACTGTATGATTGGGTAAGTCTTTTCATAGGCCAAGAAGTACTTGTTTTATAAATCTGTCTGCACCAATGTTGGATGAGAACATATTTTGGACAATAAAAACTGCTTGTTGGATTGTATCTTTTATTATTAGGTAAGGCCATTCATTGTCCTTTTAAATTTTTATTCACTTAAAGCCTGTTTTATATAAGAATAGTAACTCCTTCTCTTTTTCATTTTCTGTTTGCAGGATAGTTTTTACTGTACCCTTTCATTTCGAACCTATGGTATAATTACAGGTAAGATGGGTCTATTGAATACAACATACTCTTATGTCTGGCATATCAGACACTCTATGTCTTTTAAGTGGTACGTTTAGCCTGTGTACATTCAGTGAGAGTCTGTATATGCTGCAAGGTTAGTATTAATATTTGTGATTTTGACCCTTTCCTGGTGTGTTTAGCTGGTTATTATACAGACATGACTGCATAGTTTCTTTATAGTGCCTGTGGACTATGTGTTTAAGTGTGTGTGCTTTTGTGGTAGAAGGGGTAATTCTTTTGAATCTATATGTAGCATGCCCTTAAAAACTTCTTACACTGCCGGTCTACTAGAAATATATTCTGTCGGCATTTGCTTGCCAGAGAAGAATTTTTTTTTCTCTTTCCGTTAGTAAGTTTAGTTCAGGAGGATATAAAATTGTTGGTTGGAATTTCTTTTCTTTAAGGACACCGAAAACAGGCCCCAAGTCTCTCCTGGATTATAAACTTCCTTGAGAGGTCTGCTGCTAGCTTGATGGGATTAACTCTGTAGGTGACCTGCTCCTTCTTGAAGATTGGTTCTTCAAATCAACCAGTCATACAAAAATAATGAAAAAAAAATTAAGAAAAATAAACAAAACCTCTGAGAAAATACAATTATCTAAAAAGACCAAATCTCTGACTCATTGTCTTTCCTGAGAGAGAAGTAGAGAGAATTAGCAACTTGGAGAATATATTTGAGGATATAGTCAGGTCTATTGGGGCTCACTTGGGGAGAAGTCTGGTAGGAAAATAGGCCACACCTTCACTGAAACAACCCTGTGGAGGAACCTACACAAGCCCGTGCATTTGTGTGCCCCAGCTCTCCAAGACTGCAGAGAGTGTAGTCTCCTTCCTTGTTCAAGTGATGAGCATAGTCACCAGCAGTGCACTCCTAAGCTGCAGGCTACAGCCCTGGGGCACTGGGACCCTGTTTGTAGCTCACTGCTGTGGTCACTTGGGGTTGGATTTTGGGTGCAGTGTAAAATCTGAAGGGCTTCCAAAGTGCCAGAATGCATTCAGATGGAGCAAAGCACTCAAACTGGCAAACAGAGGCTGTACTGTGTACAAGCTTCTATGGGGCAGCCAGAGAGGGGCCATGGGGTTGAGGGTTCTGGTGGGCCGGTATTCCTGCAGAACATATGTGTCACAGTTCCATTTGAAAGTAGGTCCTCCTGTCTCCCCATTGGTTAGCTAAGGCCAGAACCTATTAGAAATAGATGTGCATGGTATGTGGGCACTTATGGTTGGGCTCCACCAGAGGTGACCTATGCACAAAGGTCCCTGGCTTTTTGTCTGCAGCTTCATCTCTGTGTAATCTCTGGGAGACCCCTCTGCCAGTCCACATGTCCCTGAAGGTATGGAGCCCCATCTAGCCAGGATTCCAGATGTCTACAGTGAGAGGGAGCTATCTACTAGTCCTTTCACTCAGGTCTTCCCTAGAAACTGTTCAGGGCAGAGAATCAGCTGTATTAAGCCACCCCATTCAGTGTTCTCAGCCTTCTTCCGCTTCAGCCTCAGTGACTATTCCTTTTCTCCATCCACATTCACCATTTTCTCTCCAAAGATCTGTTCAAATTATGATGGTATGATAAAAAACCTGGTGTTCCCTTGGTGGCATTTGCACATCCTGACTGCATCTAGTTGACCATCTTGAACACATCCCTGTGTATATATTCTTTTGAGAATTCTCTCTTGATGTCCCTTGCCCATTTTTTAATGGAGTTGCTTGTGTATGGTTTGTTAATTTGTTTAAGTTCCTTACAGATTTTTGATATTAGAGCTTTATCAGATGAATAGCTTGCAATTATATTCTCCCATTCTGTAAGTCATCTGTTTATTCTGTTGATAGTTACTTTTGTTGCACAGAAGCTCTTTAGTTCAATTATGTTCTATTCTCTTGATTTATTCTAGGATTTTATAGTTTTAGGATACTGTACTAGCCTGTTCTCATGCTGTTAATAAAGACATACCTGAGACTGGATAATTTATAAAGGAAAGAGGTTTAATAGATTCACAGTTACACATGGCTGGGGTGGCCTCAAAATCATGACGAAAGGCAAATGAGAAGTAAAGTCATGTATTACATGGAAGCAGGCAAGGGAGCCTGTGTGGGGAAACTCTCCTTTATAAAACTATAAGATCTCAAGAGACTTATTCACTGTCATGAGAATAGCATGGGAAAGATGTGCTACCATGATTCAATTACCACTCACCAAGTTCTTCCCACAACATGTGGGAATTATGGGAGCTACAATTCAAGATGAAATTTGGGTGAGGACACAGCCAAGTCATATCATTCTTCCCTTGGCCCCTTCCAAATATCAGGTCCTCACATTTCAAAACAAATCATGCACTCCCATCAGTTCCCCAAAGTCTTAGTTGATTTCAGCATTAACTCAAAAGTCCACAGTCCAAAGTCTCATCTGACATAAGGCAAGTATTTTCTGCCTATGAGTTTAAAAATCAAAAGCAAGTTAGTTACTTTCTAGATACAATGAGGATACAGGCATTGGGTAAATAACACTCCTAAATGGCAGAAACTGGCCGAAACATAGGGGCTACTGGTCCCATGCAAGTCCAAAATCCAGGTAAGGCAGTAACATCCAAGGGGCAGTCACCTCCAAAATGATATTCTCTGACTCCATGTCTCACATACAGGTCACACTGATGTAAGAGGTGGGCTCCCATGGCCTTGGGCAGATCAACCCCTGTGGCTTTGCAGGGTACAGCCCTCCTCTTGGGTGCTTTCATGGGCTGGCATTAAGTGTCTGTGGCTTTTCCAGTTGGGTGGTCCAAACTGTTCGTGGATGTATCATTCTGGGGTCTGGAGGATGGTGGCCATCTTCTCCCAGCTCCACTAGGCAGTGCTCTGGTGGGACTCTGTTTGTATGTGTGTTGGGGTGGGGGGCCGCAGGGGGTTGCTCACACCACACATTTTCCTTTCATACTGCCCTAGCAGAGTTTCTCTGTGATGGTCTCGTCCCTACTGCAAACTTCTACCTGAACATCCAGGCATTTCCATACATCTTCCGAAATCTAGACAGAGGTTCCCAAGCCTCAATTATTGACTTCTGTGTACCCACAGGCTCAATCCCACATCAAAGCTGATAATCTGCCAAGGCTTGGGGGTTGCCCCACTGAAACCATGGCTTGAGGTCTACCTTGGCCCCTTTTAGCCACAGCTGGGACGCAGGGGACCGAGTTCTGAGACTGCACAAAGCAGCAAGGTGCTGGGCCTGGCCTACAAAACTATTTTTTCCTTCTAGGCCTCCTAGCCTGTAATGGGAAAGGCTGCAGCCAGTAACACCTCTGACATGCCATAGAGACATTTTCTCCATTGTCTTGGTTATTGACAATTGGTTTCTAATTACTTATGAAAGTTTCTGCAGCTTGAATTTCTCCTCAGAAAATGGGGTTTTCCTTTTATATCATATCATCAAGGTATGAATTTTCCAAACTTTTATGCTCTGCCTCCCTTTTCAACATAAGTTCCAATTCCAAACCTTATCTTTGTGAATATGTAAAATGGAATGCTTTTGACTGTACCCAAGTCACCTCTTGAATACTTTGCTGCTTAGAAATTTCTTCCACCAGATGCTCTAAATCAGCTCTCTCATGTTAAAAGTTTCACAAATCTCTAGGGCAGGAGGAAAATGCCACCAGTCTTTGCTAAAACATAACACAGTCACCTTTGCCCCAGTTACCAACAAGTTAGTTATCTCCATCTGAGACCACCTCTGCCTGGACTTTATTGTCCATATCACTATCAGCATTTTGGTCAAAGCACTCAACAAGTCCCTAGAAAGTTTCAAACTTTCACACATCTTTCTGTTTTTTCTTCTGAGTCCTCTAAACTGTTCCAACCTCTGCCTGTTACCTAGTTCCAAAGTTGCTTCCACATTTTCTGATATCTTTACAGCAGTACCCCACTACCTAGTACCAATTTACTGTGTTAGTCTATTCTTGTGCTGTTAATAAAGACATACCCAAGGCTAGTTAATTTATAAAGGAAAGAGGTTTAATGGGCTCACAGTTTCACATAACCAGGGAGGCCTCATAATTATGGCAGAAAGTGAATGAGGAGCAAAGTCACATCTTACATGGTGGCAGGTAAGAGAGGTTCTGTAGGGAAACTCCCCTTTATAGAACAATTAGATCTCATGAGACTTATTTACTATCACCAGAACAACATGTAAAAGACCCACCCCTATGATTAAATTACCTCCCACTGGATCCCTCCCACAACACATGTAAATTATAGGTGCTACAATTCAAGATGAGATTTGGGTGGGGACACAGCCCAAGCATATTAGTTAAACATTTACATCTTTAACCCATCTTCAGTTGGTTTTTGCATATGGTAAAAAGAAGATATCTAGATTCAGTCTTCTGCATATGGCCAGCCAGTTATTTCAGCACCTTTTGTTGAATAGTGAATTGTTTCTCCATTGCTTGTTCTTATTGACTTTGTTTAAATCAGATGACTGTAGGTGTATGGCTTTATGTCTGAGTTCTTTAACTGGTTCCATTGGTCTATGTGTCTATTTTTGTACCAGAACCATGCTGTTTCAGTTACTGTAGCCTTGTATTATAGTTTGACGTTGGGTATTGTAAGCCTCTGGTTTGGTTGTTTGTTCTTAGAACTGTTTTAACTTTTGGGCTACTTTTGTTTTCACAGGAATTTTAGAAAATTTTTTTTCTAATTTAATTGAAAATGTTCATGGTAGTTTGATAGAAATAGCACTGAATCAGTAAATTACTTTGGGCAGTATGGTCTTTTTAACAATATTAATTTTTCTACAATTGAGCATGAAACATATTTCTTTTTGTTGGTTTTGTTTCTAATTTTATCAACAGCATTTTGTAATGTTTGGGTAGAGATTTCTCACTTCCCTGGTTAGCTGTATTTCTAGGTATTTTATCTGTGGCTGTTGTAAATGGTAGTGCATTCTTGATTTGGCTGTCAGATTGGATGTTGTTGGTATAAAAAAAGTTACTGATATTTGTACATACATTTTTGTCTCCCAAAACTTTGCTGAAGTTGTTTTTCAGAAGTGGGAGCTTTTGGACAGGGGCTTTAGGGTTTTCACCGTATAAAATTATAACTCTGTGAAGAGAGATAGTTTGTCTTTTCTCTTTCTATTTGGATGCCTTTTTTTTTCTCTTTTACTCTGGCTAGGACTTCCAATACTATACTGAATAGCAGTAGTTAGAGTGGCCATCACTGCCTTGTTCCAGTTCTCAAGAGGAATCCTTTGAGCTTTTGCTTATTCAGTATGATGTTTACTGTGGGTTTTCACAGATGGCTCTCACTATTTTTGAGTATTTTTATTTAACTCATAATTTGTTCAGGGATTTTTAGAATGAAATTGAGATCAAACAATCATTAAAAAACATCAACAAAACTGAAAGTTTGTTATTTGAAAGAATAAATAAGATGGATAAATCACTAGATAGACTAAAAAAGAATAAAAGAGGGATGATCCAAATAAACACAACCAGAAATGACAAAGAGAAGATCATCATTGACTCCAGGAAAAACAAACTACCTGCAAAGACTATTATGAATATCTCTGTGCACACAAACTTAAAAACCTAGAAGAAGCAGATATATTTCTGGACACTTACATCCTCTCAAAGTTGTACCAGGTAGAAACAGAAATCCTGAACTGACCCAAAATGAGTTTCAAAATTGAATCAGTAATATAAAGTCCAGCAAACATAAAAGGCCTGAATCAGAGAGATTCACAGCCAAATTCTTTTATACATATAAAAAGAAATTCTAGCCATCCTACTGAAACTATTTCAAAAAATTGGAGAGGAGGGCCTCCTACTTAACTCATTCTATGAGGCCAAGATTGCTCTGATACCAAAACCTGGCAGAGACACAGGAAGATAAGAAAATATCATGCCAATATCCGTCATGAACATGGACACAAAAATCCTCAACAAAGTACTAACTAATAGAATTCAGCAGCACATCAAAACCTAACCACCACAATCAAGTAGGCATTAATCCTAGGATGCAAGATTGGTTAAACATATGCAAATAAATAAATGTGATTCTCCACATACATAGGACTAAAGAGAAATACACCACGATCATTTCAATAGATGCAGCAAAGGTTTTCAAAAAATTCAACATCACTTTCCTTTTTTATTTTGAAGCACTCTCAAAGGAAACAATTTAATACTTCTGCTCAAACTTCAGGAGATAGTGGTAACAGACTACTACTAAGATATCTCCATAATCTTGGGAAAAACTGTGGCTACTACAAAATGAAGCTTGTGTTCTGGAACTGCCTTGACAGTGAATGAAAGAGGGAATCAGAAGGCTTATGACAGTGGATATATTAACATAGACATCCTATACAGTGTTGGAAATCTATCAAATGTTTGCTGAAGTTATAATGAATGTTCAATACGTCTACCCTCCGAGGGCTAGGTCCTTTTGGACTTACCAGACCAATCTCACTGATATGATTTATGATCAGATATTCAAATAATAAGAGACCTTCAGAAGGCAGATGGTCAAAATAAACAAGAGCACTAAGACTGGGGTGTTATCCAGAAAGACCTAATTTATGACAGCTGTGTATATAGTAACAGAGAAGATAGCACTAGGGGCAAAATAGATAGGTGAGCAAGGGAATTTCTAATCTATAATACCAGAAGAGTTCAAGAATGGATACTAAAAAGTTGAGGGCAGCTGTCCTCACTAGAAATCACAGTAAATTGTCAAGGGTCTGGACCTAAGTGTGTTTTCAGACCTGAAATTTATCAACTGAAGAAGACACCAGGGGCTCCAGGGGGAAAAAAAACAGTAAACTGTAAAACCAAGTAAACTTACATGCTACTGATTTCATAATTTTTTTTTCCTGAAATGGACAGTGGCATCCCTAGGATAACTGATGATTTCCTCAGTCTCCAAAACGCATAATTTTTTAGAACCACTTTGTCTTTAGAAAACCGTGAAATTGTATCATTGGTGTCTGGATACAAGTCATTTTAGTGGAAAAGGCCAAGTAGATTCCCTTTGCATTAGTTTCCTGGCTTCTTAAAACAGAAGTTATTCTCTGTTATTCTTATATCTCTAAGCCAGAAGGTCAAAATCTGTGTTCTCAGGGTTCATTTGTTCTGGAGGCTCTAGGAGGGAAACAACCAATGCCTGTCTCTTGGCCTTTATTGGTTACTGACAATTCTTGGAGTCCCATGGCTTGTGGCTTCTCTCCAACTTCTGTTTCCTCAGCATCATCTTTTCTTTTCTTTCTTACTAGTTTTATCCCGCCTTTATTCTTTTCAAAAGAAACTGTGTCTTGCTATATTGACTTGGCTGATCTTGAACTCCTGGCCTCAAGGGATCCTCCTGCCTTTCTCCTTATAAGAATATCTGTCATTGGATTTAAAGCACATCGTAAATCCAGAATAAACTTGTCTTGATTTTCTTACTTTACTTACATCTGCAAAGATCTTTTCTCCATTAAAGTCACTTTAATAGATTCTGGAGGTTACTCACTGCACACATTTTTGGCGAAGACATCTATTCAATTCACTACATGCATGCAACTTCTTCATTCCTCCATTACCACAGATGTCAGGTGACCAAGAAAATGGAAAATAATATTGCATTACATGCCTGGGGATTGTGAAAATTAAAGACCTTAAAGGTTTCAAGGATGCAGGATGATGGGCTCCATTACATCTTTGATTAAAAGTCTGACCATTGCAAAATCCAACAGATCCTAGAGTCTGGTAGTGGACTCCTGCAATTTCCACCAAGTAGTTGCTCCACTGGCATCCCCTGTTCCAGATGGAGTACCTTTGCTAGACCAGACGAAAATTCATATTATTAAAATGTCTGTACTTCTGACAGTGATTAATAGATTTACTGCAATCTCTATTAAATTCCTATGGTATTTCTTATAGAATTGAAAAAACTTAAAATTTATATGAAAACACAAAAGACTGTTAATATGCAAACATGATTTTTAAAAAAATGCACAGAATGATCTTATATATTGCTTTTAAGAAAGCAACTATAAGACTTTATAGAAAAAATTCTTTTATAGGTTAGAACTGAATCTATTCAGTTTTATTCAAGATTAAATCTGTCCACTTCTTCTTCACCTCAGAATGTTAAAGTTTTTATAGGATTACTCAAAAGTACCTTAATTATGCCCTGTTCTGCATGCACAATCCAGGAGACAGTAAATTCAGAGAATTATAGTCCAACTTGTTTGGACTGACTTTTGTTCCAATTTTGGGGATTGGCTTTTGGTCGTTCATTTCTTCTACGGTCAAAATGTAAGTGGACTCATTTTGATCCATGTCGTCTCTCTCGAAAGAAATATGCTGTTTCCAAATTTTAAACTGAACTTAGCTTGGAAAAGAAGGCCTAGTAGCAGAGATAGGAGTTGTCATTATATCTCTAGCTATCATTATATAATGGAAGCCAGACTTTGTCAACTCACTCTTTTACCAGAATTTTAAACTCCCTAATAGAAGATTGAAGTGATAACATGATTTCCTTTAATGCTGCCCACAGACTTCCCACTTTATTTAGAAAATTCATTATTATAGAGCCTGGGTGATGGATAAAGTAAGGCATTCACTTGTTTTTCTTATGTGATAGACAGAAGCTGGGTTTCGGTCCATAATATCAAAATGTCATCTGTTATTTATATTGACATAACTTTCTGAAAACAGTGCAAGTCAAGATTTGCAGTGTTTAATGAAACCTGAATTTTGAAATTTTACCTCCTTTTGTGGGAAATAATTTTAAGAATCAGATATAGAGTTTAAAATTTAAAGTTCTGTCGGATCTAGGAAAGATTATTTTGCTATATTTGTGTTTCTCTCTGTGAAATTTTTGATCATCAATTCCAATAAAAACCACAATAGCATTTTCTCCAGAGATTTCAATGAATTATTTGATTTCCTGTAAAGAAATAATTTGTACATCAATAAAAGAAGTGCATCATATAAATTTCAAAAATAGATGCATATAATTTTAATAGCTTTACTGAAGGAAGAAAAATTGATATACAAAAAGCCTGCAAGTATTTTTACTTATATATTTATATTATTTATATACATATAAATTGATGAGTTTTGACATATACATGCACCTATGATGCTATCATTACAACAATGAAGGTAAAAAACATATCCATCACCTACAAAAGCTCTCTTTGTCACTCTTTGTTTTTGATAGTAATAATGCTTAACATCAGATTGACCCTCTTAACACATTATTAAGTGTACAATACCGTGTTGTTAACTATAGGCGTTATATTGTAGAGCAAATTTCTATGCTTATTCATAAACATAAGTGAAACTTTATACCCACTGAACAACAGCTCCCCATTTCTCTCTCTCCCAAACCCCTGGAAATCACTATTTTATTTCTGCTTCAATTAGTTTGCCTATTTTACTTAACTAATATAAGTGGAATCATAAAATATTTGTCCTTTTTTATTATTATACTTTAAGTTCTAGGGTACATGTGCACAACGTGCAGGTTTGTTACATATGTATACATGTGCCATGTTGGTGTGCTGCACTCATTAACTCATCTTTTACATTAGGTATATCTCCTAATGCTATCCCTCCCCCTTCCCCCCACCCCACGACAGGCCCCGGTGTGTGATGTTCCCCTTCCTGTGTCCATGTGTTCCCATTGTTCAATTCCCACCTATGAGTGAGAACATGCATTGTTTGTTTTTTTGCCCTTGTGATAGTTTGCTGAGAATGATGGTTTCCAGCTTCATCCATGTCCCTACAAAGGACATGAATTCATCCTTTTTTATTGCTGCATAGTATTCCGTGGTGTATATGTGCCACATTTTCTTAATCCAGTCTATCATTGTTGGACATTTGGGTTGGTTCCAAGCCTTTGCTATTGTGAATACTGCTGCAATAAACATAAGTGTGCATGTGTCTTTATAGTAGCATGATTTATAATCCTTTGGGCATATACCCAGTAATGTGATGGCTGGGTCAAATGGTATTTCTAGTTCTAGATCCTTGAGGAATCACCACACTGTCTTCCACAATGGTTGAACTAGTTTACGGTCCTACAAAGAGTGTGAAACTGTTCCTATTTCTCCACATTCTCTCCCGCACCTGTTGTTTCCTGACTTTATAATGATCACCATTCTAAATGGTGTGAGATGGTATCTCATTGTGGTTTTGATTTGCATTTCTCTGATGGCCAGTGATGGTGAGCACTTTTTCATGTGTCTGTTGGCTGCATAGGTGTCTTCTTTTGAGAAGAGTCTGTTCATATACTTTGCCCACTTTTTGATGGGTTTGTTTCTTTTTTTCTTGTAAATTTGTTTGAGTTCACTGTAGATTCTGGATATTAGCCCTTTGTCAGATGAGTAGATTGTAAAAATCTTCTGCCATTCTGTAGGTTTCCTGTTCACTCTGATGGTAATTTCTTTTGCTGTGCAGAAGATCTTCAGTTTAATTAGATCCCATTTGTCAATTTTGGCTTTTGTTGCCATTGCTTTTAGTCTTTTAGACATGAAATCTTTGCCCATGCCTATGTCCTGAATGGTATTGCCTAGGTTTTCTTCTATGGTTTTTACAGTTTTAGGTCTAACATGTAAGTCTTTAACCCATCTTGAATTAATTTTTGTGTAACATGTAAGGAAGGGATCCAGTCTCAGCTTTCTACATATGGCTAGCCAGTTTTCCCAGCACCGTTTATTAAATAGGGAATCCTTTCTCCATTTCTTGTTTTTGTCAGGTTTGTCCAAGATCAGATGGTTGTAGATGTGTGGTATTATTTCTGAGGGCTCTGTTCTGTTCCATTGGTCTATATCTCTGTTTTGGTATCAGTACCATGCTGTTTTGGTTACTGTAGCCTTGTAGTATAGTTTGAAGTCAGGTAGCATGACGCCTCCAGCTTTGTTCTATTGGCTTAGGATTGAATTGGCTATGAGGGCTCTTTTTGGTTCCACATGAACTTTAAAGTAGTTTTTTCCAATTCTGTGAAGAAAGTCATTGGTAGCTTGATGGGGATGGCATTTAATCTATAAATTACCTTGGGCAGTGAAGGCATTTTCACAATATTGATTCTTCCTATCCATGAGCATGGAATATTCTTCCACTTGTTTGTGTCCTCTTTTATTTCGTTGAGCATTGGTTTGTAGTTCTCCTTGAAGAGGTCCTTCACAACCCTTGTAAGTTGGATTCCTAGGTATTTTATTCTCTTTGAAGCAATTGTGAATGGGAGTTCACTCATGATTTGACTCTCTGTTTGTCTGTTATTTGTGTATAAGAATGCCTTTGATTTTTGTACATTGATTTTGTATTCTGAGACTTTGCTGATGTTGCTTATCACCTTAAGGAGATTTTGGACTGAAATGTTGGGGTTTTCTAAATATACAATCATGTCATCTGCAAACAGGGACAAATTGACTTCCTCTTTTCCTAATTGAATACCCTTTATTTCTTTCTCCTGCCTCATTGCCCTGGCCAGAACTTCCAACACTATGTTGAATAGGAGTGGTGAGAGAGGGCATCCCTGTCTTGTGCCAGTTTTCAAAGGGAATGCTTCCAGTTTTTGCCCATTCAGTATGATATTGGCTGTGGGTTTGTCATGAATAGCTCTTATTATTTTGAAATACGTCCCATCAATACCTAATTTATTGAGAGTTTTTAGCATGAAGGGTTGTTGAATTTTGTCAAAGGCCTTTTCTGCATCTATTGAGATAAACATGTGGTTTTTGTCTTTGTTTCTATTCATATGCTGGATTACGTTTATTGATTTGTGTATGTTGAACCAGCCTTGCATGCCAGGGATGAAGCCCACTTGATCACGGTGGATAAGCTTTTTGATGTGCTGCTGTATTCAGTTTGTCAGTATTTTATTGAGGATTTTTCCATCAATGTTCATCAGGGATATTGGTCTAAAATTCTTTTTTGTTGTTGTGTCTCTGCCCGGCTTTGGTATCAGGATGATGCTGGCCTCATAAAATGAGTTAGGGAGGATTCCCTCTTTTTCCATTGATTGGAATAGTTTCAGAAGGAATGGTACCAGCTCCTTCTTGTACCTCTGGTAGAATTCAGCTGTGAATCCATCTGGTCCTAGACCTTTTTTGGTTGGTAGGCTATTAATTATTGCCTCAGTTTCAGAGCCTGTTATTTGTCCATTCAGGGATTCAGTTTCTCCCTGGTTCAGTCTTGAGAGTGTGTATGTGTCCAGGAATTTATCCATTTCTTCCAGATTTTCTAGTTTATTTGCATAGAGGTGTTTATAGTATTCTCTGATGGTAGTTTGCATTTCTGTGGGAACAGTGGTGATATCCCCTTTATCATTTTTTATTGCATCCATTTGATTCTTATCTCTTTTCTTCTTTATTAGTCTTGCTAGCGGTCTCCCAATTTTGTTGATCTTTTCAAAAAACCAGCTCCTGGATTCGTTGATTTTTTGAAGGCTTTCTTGTGTCTCTATCTCCTTCGGTTCTGCTCTGATATTAGTTATTTCTTGCCCTCTGCTAGCTTTTGAATGTGTTTGCTCTTCCTTCCCTAGTTCTTTTAATTGTGATATTTGGGTGTCAATTTTAGATCTTTCCTGCTTTCTCTTGTAGGCATTTAGTGCTATAAATTTCCCTCTACACACTGCTTTGAATGTGTCCCAGAGATTCTGTTATGTTGTTTCATAGTTCTCATTGGTTTCAACAAACATCTTTATTTCTGCCTTCATTTCTTATTTACGCAGTAGTCATTCAGGAGCAGGTTGTTCAGTTTCCATGTAGTTGAGTGGTTTTGAGTGAGTTTCTTAATTCTGAGTTCTAGTTTGATTGCATTGTGGTCTGAGATATAGCTTGTTATAATTTCTGTTCTTTTACATTTGCTGAGGAGTGCTTTACTTCCAACTATGTGGTCAATTTTGGAATAACTGCGATGTGGTGCTGAGAAGAATGTATATTCTGTTGATATGGGGTGGAGAGTTCTGTAGATGTCTATTAGGTCCGCTTGGTGCAGAGCTAAGTTCAATTCCTGGATATCCTTGTTAACTTTCTGTCTTGTTGATCTGTCTAATGTTGACAGTGGGGTGTTAAAGTCTCCCATTCTTATTGTGTGGGAGTCTAAGTCTCTTTTTAGGTTACTCAGGACTTGCTTTATGAATCTGGGTGCTCCTGTATTGGGTGCATATATATTTAGGATAGTTAGATCTTCTTGTTGAATTGATCCCTTTACCATTATGTAACAGCCTTCTTTGTCTCCTTTGATCTTTGTTGGTTTAAAGTCTGTTTTATCAGAGACTAGGATTCCAACCCCTGCCTTTTTTTGTTTTCCATTTGCTTAGTAGATCTTTCTCCATTCCTTTATTTTGAGCCCATGTGTGTTTCTGCACATGATATGGGTCTCCTAAATACAGCACACTGATGGGTCTTGACTCTTTATCCAACTAGCAATTTGGATAAAATATCTTCTAATTGGAGCATTTAGCACATTGACATTTAAGGTTAATATTGTTATGTGTGAATTTGATCCTGTGGTTATGATGTTAGCTGGTTATTTTGCTCGTTAGTTGATGCAGTTCCTTTCTGGCATCGATGGTCTTTAAAATTTGTCATGTTTTTGCACTGGCTGGTACCAGTTGTTCCTTTCCATGTTTAGTGCTTCTTTCAGGAGCTCTTGTAAGACAGGACTGGTGGCCACAAAATCTCTCAGCATTTGCTTGTCTACAAAGTGTTTTACTTCTCCTTGACTTATGAAGCTTAGTTTGGCTGGATATGACATTCTGGGTTGAAAATTCTTTTCTTTAAGAATGTTGAATATTGGCCCCCACTCTCTTCCGGCTTGTGGAGTTTCTGCTGAGAGATCCACTGTTAATCTGATGGGCTTCCCTTTGTGGGTAACCCGACCTTTCTCTCTGGCTGCCCATAATATTTTTTCCTTCATTTCAACTTTGGTGAATCTGACAATTATGTGTATTTGAGTTACTCTTCTTGAGGAGTATCTTTGTGGCATTCTCTGTATTTCGTGAATTTGAATGTTGGCCTGCCTTGCTAGGTTGGGGAAGTTCTCCTGGATAATATCCTGCAGAGTGGTTTCCAACTTGGTTCCATTCTCCCTATCACTTTCACGTACACCAGTCAGACATAGATTTGGTCTTTTCACATAGTCCCATATTTCTTGGAGGCTTTGTTCATTTCATTTTACTCTTTTTTCTCTAAACTTCTCTTCTCGCTTCATTTCAGTCATTTGATCTTCAATCACTGATACCCTGTCTTCCAGTTGATCGAATCAGCTACTGAAGCTTATGCATGTGTCACATAGTTCTCCTGCCATGGTTTTCAGCTCCATCAGGTCCTTTAAGGACTTCTCTACACTGGTTATTCTAGTTAGCCATTTGTCTAATCTTTTTTCAAGGGTTTTAGCTTCTTTGTGATGGATTCAAACTTTCTCCTTTAGCTTGGAGAAGATTGATCATCTGAAGCCTTCTTCTCTCAACTCTTCAAAGTCATTCTCCATCCAGCTTTGTTCCATTGCTGATGAGGAGCTGTGTTCCTTTGGAGGGGGAGAGGCACTGTGATTTTTATAATTTTTAACTTTTCTGCTCTGTTTTTTCCCCATCTTTGTGGTTTTATCTACCTTTGGTCTTTGTTTATGGTGACGTACAGATGGGGTTTTGGTGTGAATGTCTTTTCTGTTTGTTAGTTTTCCTTCTAACATTCAGGACCCTCAGCTTCAGGTCTGTTGGAGTTTGCTGGAGGTCCACTCCAGACGCTGTTTGCCTGGGTATCAGCATCAGAGGCTGCAGAACAGCTAATATTGCTGAACAGCAAATGTTGCTGCCTGATCGTTCCTGTGGAAGCTTTGTCTCAGAGGGGTACCTGGCCGTGTGAGGTGTCAGTCTGCCCCTACTGGGGGGGTGCCTCCCAGTTAGGCTACTCAGGGGTCAGGGACCCACTTGAGGAGGCAGTCTGTCTGTTCTCAGATCTCAAACTCTTTGATGGGGAAACCACTACTCTCTTCAAAGCTGTCAGTCAGGGACAGTTAAGTCTGCAGAGGCTTCTGCTTCCTTTTGTTCAGCTATGCCCTGCCCCCCAGAGGTGGAGTCTACAGAGGCAGGCAGCCCTCCTGAGCTGTGGTAGGCTCCACCTTGTTCCACCTTCCTGGCCACTTTGTTTACCTACTCAAGCCTCAGCAATGGTGGGCACCCCTCCCACAGCCTCACAGCTGCCTTGCAGTTCGATCTCAGAATGCTGTGCTAGCAATGAGTGAGGCTCCGTGGGCATGTGACCCTCCGAACCAGGCATGGAATATAATCTCCTGGTGTTCCATTTGCTAAGACTGTTGGAAAAGTGCAGTGTTAGTGTGGGAGTGACCTGATTTTCCAGGTGCCATCTGTTACAGCTTCCCTTGGCTAGGAAAGGGAATTCCCTGATCCCTTGTGCTTCCCGGGTGAGGAGATTCCTGGCCTTGCTTTGGCTCACACTCCATGGGTTGGTTGCACTCACTGTCCTGCACCCACTGTCTGACAAGCCCCAGTGAGATGAACCCAGTACCTCAGTTGGAAATGCAGAAATCACCCATCTTCTGTGTCGCTCATGCTGGGAGCCGTAGACTGGAGCTGTTCCTATTGGGCCATCTTGGAACTGCCCCCCATATTTGTCCTTCTTGAACTTGCTTAATTCACTTAGCATAATACCCTCTAGGTTCATCCACATTGTCACAAATGGTACCTTTTGTCAAACCTTGGCAACTGAATTGACATTTCTACTGCTTCCATATACAGAGAAATTATACTAACTGAACTTGTGAAAATAATTTATTGATATTAAATTAAAATGCTCATGAATAGTTTTTAAATTCTTGTAAGATCAGATATGGAGAAAAATCTCAAATTTGTCTTTATTTTAATGAATGAAAAATATTTATGATCTTGAAATAGTTAGCAATGGGAAACTAATTAGGAAAATTGAGATTTTTAGATTGTTCTACTGTTTTGATTATTATTGACATAACATAATATATCTTATATTTCTATATTTACTTTAAAATACATGTTTATATATACATATATATAGACAGAGCCATCGTGAGTAAATTAGTGTGTATGTGTAGTGGGGGTGTTTGTGTTTTCTTTAATGGATACTCTAGCAGCAGTTATCTAGTGTATGTCATGTACTAATTAATATTGCATCCCAGAAACAACTCCTAAAACTACTTTAAATTTGTATCTTTTCTCTCTCTTCTTTCTAATAAAGAAATGTATGTATGGAACAATACTGTCTGAATTTGTTTCATTTTAGTATACCACATGATAGTGTGGTGAAGGAGTGTGAGGACAGGCAGACAGAGATGGGAGAAATGGAGAGACAGAGAGAGAAAGAAAGAAAGAAAGAGACAGAGAACTTATTATAGTGAAGCCTTATTTATCTTTGTATCATGAGGGGCTAGCTCAGGACCTGGCATGAATGGAGCTTATAAAGTGTATATTAAAATAAATAGGCCACTTATGACATGAGTTAAGTCATTCATATTCCAAATTTAGTGTAAGAGGTTCGTTCTAGCATAAATATATATCTTAGGCTTTACAATAAAGTAAAATATTGTTACTTTTATACATATGATATAGGTTTAATTTTGAGAGCATGCACAATATTTATTTTAAAATGCTCCTTAAATAAATTTAAAAATATATTTCTACATGAATATAATGTAACATTACCAATTTTATTGAGTCTCTGTTTTTTTCTTATAAAAAGAACTTACAATGATAATACATAAGTAAAACTGTAATAATTATACCTACTAGACACATAAAAGCTTTGAATTGAAGAAAAATTTTACAATAATCTGTGTCAGGTTATGATTTAAATTTAGAATTACTGTATTCTAAATTCTCAAACAGATATCATCAATATTTTTTAGTTATGGTACTGAATTCAATAGAACTTTAAATGTACATCATGTATGTGAGCTGACATAGAGGAATCATGATTAAGTAAATCAAAATAGTATTAATGTTCAATGACATGTGGTAGAGAGAAATATTTAATTTTTAAGTTAGAATTTAGGCATTCAAAAGGACATAACTCTGAACTATGCACACCAGATAAGCATAAAATTTATTTTGCAAAAGATTTTGCAGTTTAGTCCTTTGCATCAGTTTATATTGTGGGAAAGTAAGGGAGCAAGAATAGCTGAAATGATATAACACATAAAAATATCAGATAATTTTTACCATAAACAGATATAAGCTGAATTTGAAAACAAAATTGATAAGAAATTAAAGGGGAATATATTTCCCACTTGTTCCTTTTGTATATAATCCAAAGCCTAAAATTATGATTCTTTATAGAAATATCTTCCTGCTTTTCTGTCATTTGTCAAAAGAAGAATAAAATCAATATTTATTTTTAGGGCTACATTACTGCATCATGAACCTAAACTTAATTCTGACTCTAGAAACCAAGTCAAACCATCAAGAAATGTAAACCATGAGCAAATGAGAATAAATGCAATAAAATCACATCCAATATAAAAGGCACGGAGATACTACAAAGAGTAAGAAACATCAGAAAGGGTTTAGGTGAAAATATAATAAATATTCCTTTTCTAAAATGTTGTTGTAGTAATAGTTTATTACTTAATCTACAAAAAATATTGTCAGTATTTCCATACTTACCGAAATGAGTATGATACCTCAGGCTCACTCCTTCAGTATCTTTTTAAATCTATTACCGTACTACAGTATCATTTCAACAATGTTAAATATTTAATCACAATTTAAATATTAAATATTAATGATTAGGATAATAATCCTTTACTATGACCTATACTATTCATACCGTTCTGGAAATATAACATATAATACCAGCAGATCGCAAGTTAGATAGACCAAAACCCTCTCAAAACCAAGAACAAACAAAAAAAAAATACAAAGCAAAACATTTAGCCTCTGCATTTAAGGCATGTTTTTCATCAATCCTCATGTGCTGCCGGGAATATACAAAGAAGAGGTAAGACATCTGGGATTCCCATGGGAAACCAGAAACGAATATATAAATGAAATGTTGAGAAGCCCAGCCATCAATTCTCCATAGTAAGCTAAAGGGTCAGCAAAACAAATAAACTTGGCTGCCTACAGCCTGCTGAGTAACTCCTCATTTTTATTTGCCTGCCACACCATGAAAGACTCTGCAGTTCTAAAGAAGCTTTGTAGAGAAAAGCAAAGATATCTTCTGTGAGGGTTTCTTAGTTTACTGAAAGTAGGAGAACCTTCACATTAAAAGGAATCTTAGCATGATCAAGCAGAAGGCTTGGTGGAGGTGCTAACATGGTTATCTCATATCCATCAAGTTGGAGTTTTTCTAGAATAACTTTTAAATTGAGTGACTAAAATTCATGGGCCAGACAAGTACTTTCCCAAACTTTCCAGAGTCAAAGAAACACAGATTCAGCAGGAAAAAAAAAAACAAAACCAAACACACACACACACACAGAAGACATTCACAGTTTTCATGACCAACTCTTCCTTTAATTTACCCTTGGTTTAAAATAAGTACAGCAAGCTCATAAGCCAAATTCATCCTAAATGTGTTTCATGCTTTAATTTCTCAGTCAATTGATGGTGAATGAGTCTGGACTTTGGACAGCCTACTTATTCCAATAGTCAAAGTGGAGCCAAGCACCTGCAATCAGCTGCCAACGACCTCACCTGGTTCCAGCACTACTCTATAGACATGATTGGGTTCCTACGTGCCTGGGTGGCAACTGCTATATTCTTGGTCTCATGATGTTGTTTATTTTCCTCTCAAAAATTTAATAAAACTAGAAAGATAGAAAAGAGGGAACAGATCTTTCCAAACTTAGGGAAGACCTGATGGGGTAATCCTGTTAATTCCAGCCACAAAGAATTTAGTGAAAACATGTTCCCTTCCTATTTTCATACTATCTATTCTGATATTTTATCTTAGCTAAGTAGCCTAGAATTCCACGATCATGAAGTTGTGAGTATATCTTATTGTTGCATTGTATTTTCCTAGGTGTCCTTACTCTCTTCTGTCACTTTTTAACACAAGGACATTAATACATCTACATTTTCCTATTTCTGATATCATGGTTTCCATGATGTCATCACTTCTATAACTTTAAGTGATAGGGTGACCTTCAGTATGCTGATTCCTGGTGTTTGCACAAACACATGGATGTAAAGAAGTCAAAAATGTAAAATTCACGAAATTCAGTAAACCACACAAATCAGTTAAGCATTCTATGACTTAGCTTGTTATGAGAAACATAATGATTTTTATTTTTCAATTTAAATAAGCCCTTCTACATACCCAGCATTACTGATCTCAGACAATGAATTGCTAAAAATGACAATAGATCATTACACTCAGAATAGTTTGCTATATTTCCACATACCTCATCTAGATGTCATGGCCTACATTTCTGCCATCACTCAACCAACATTTTTTGTGTGCTCTTGATGATAAATAGACAGTCCTCAAATAATAAAAGAAATGAATAATTTCTTACATAGAGAAAATGTCAATAAGATATTCAAGGTAACCAGATTATTTTGAGATAAGTAACCATTAGAAATATGTGGTTTTAATTGCTGATTTTATAAAATTTTAGTTAATAGTACACTTAATAAAGAAGATTTAAATGTCTATTCTTTAAAAATGATGAATACTCATAATTCTTATATCCATAATCAAAAATCTAATTAATGTAGAAAAATAAAGAGATGCTTGCTCTGAAAGTAAGATCAGTATACTGTTTTTCAGTCTCAATCTTCGAGAACTGCATATTCATCAAGTAATGGCTTACATGGTAAAAATTTAAGGTATTAGAATACCTGCTTCACAAATAATAGTATGTATTAAATATTTAGAGATGTAAAGCTGTATACTAAACTAAATATAGTTTAATTAATAATCTTTACACAAATTAAGCAAATATGTTACACTTTTTATTTTGTTTACTGTTGTATAACCTTAGTGACATGCCTATTTATATTTTAATTTAAGGACTTGATTTAGTAAATAAATAAATTCCCTCAACTGGCTTTTTGAAAATTTTGAAATTGTTACACATGTTGATAAGGTATATATATAAATTAATTCCAGTTTTAAAATGACTATATAAAAAGAAATATAAGTATTGTTCTTCTGTATGTACATAATTAAATGTAAATAAAAATATTTACTATGTTTTTAACACTTCTTAAGTTTTTACACTGATATGTTTTTTGACTTTTACAATATTATTATAATCTAGAAAAAGCTGATTATATCTCTTTTAAGTCTCATCTTTTCTCTGTAATTAAATACAGTAATTGATTAACATGCTCTGACAGGTGAGAAGCCATTTCTGGAGTTGAGCCTGCTGACACTCTGGGACTTTTTAGGTTGGACACTCATTGTACATGGGACTCCCTTCCTTTCAAGAGCTGTTGCTCATAAGACTCCTTCATCAGTCTGGCATTGCCTTTTAATATCAGTTGCAGTCAGAATCCAACTGGCCTTGTAGTTGTAATATGTTCTATCTTAACCACCACTTTCTTACCAGGAGTCTGCCCAGGTTTGTTCTCTCATTCCCGTAGGAAGCTCCCAGCATAGATATTCTAAATTTCAGATCATTAAGTTATTAACAAATCTTTGGACCATGTTCACTTTAGGTTGAGCATAGTGTGAGGAGATGTAAATTAAATTATAATACTATATTTGTGTGTTATAAATATTAAAGTGTATAAATTAAATAACACATTCTAAGTATCCAACAAGGGTCAAATAAATGATACAAAGTCACCATATCAATGCTATTTGATCTCATCTTATTTCAGAAATTTTCTTGTAATATCCTCTTTGGTTTTTTATATTATATCAATTGTTGCAAACAAAGAAAAATCTCAAAGGAATTTTTAATAATTACCTAGAGCCTCACTTCTAGACCTAACAACTAAGAGCAAATTGCCATATTTTCATCATATAGTCTTTAAAATTTGCACATGGTGTGGTGGCAAAACGGATGTTTTAAAGATGGCAGAGTAGGAATGCCCTGTCCCTGTTCCCCATGCAGAAAGAGACTTAACCACATCATATAGACCAAATTGCCATGGTGATAATCTCAGAAACCAGTGAAAAGGTTGCAGCACCTCAGAAAAGAGCAAAGCCAAAAAGAATTTTATTTTAATATCTAAGAAATGTTGTACCATATACTCTCAATAGATCCTTCTCTAGCCAGTACAGCATTACACAATCAGGAAAAAAATCTTTAGTCATCACTTTTCCCACAGGAGTGGAAGAAAAGAGAAATGTGGTCTAATGTTCTGGCTCCTTAGGGGACTTCCCAAGGGTCTGATTCCTGTCACCGAACTTAAATCATTTATAGAAATCCCAGCATTTGAATGCCTGGGAATAAAGGCAGTGTGGCTGTTTAGGGCAGTACAAGAAGAGCTGCATTATTACTAAAGAATGACAAGAGGTGAAGCAAAATATTACAAAATCCTGAAAACAAACAAACAAAAAACCCGATTTAACTTGGTAATTACATTCAAAAGCTCAGAGAGGATACAGCTCTTGGAATGGTTTTCAAAGCTCCCAGCATCTCTAGCTGGGGTGATTGATGAAGGTTTTCCACTACACTAAGCCAGTACATAAAGACTGGGAGATGTGGATGTTTCTTTAAATCTCAGAATTTAAACAAAGAAATGCAAAACATGCAGTCACTGAGAAGCATGACCTATTTAAAGGAACAAAATAAAGCTTTCATTCCACCCTCAATAAACAAAGATCTATCCATTACCTGTCAAAAAATTCAAAATATCTTAAATATCTATCAAAAATTTGAAAAATAATTAAAGATGCTCGATTACCCAAAAAAACACAGATAAGTTTTTAAAAATCAGGAAAATAATGCATATATAAAATAAGAGTATCAACAAAGACATAAAAAGTATAGAAAAGAACCAAATAGAAATTCTGGAGGTAAATAATACAATAACTAAATTGAAAAATTTACTAGAGAAATTCAATAGATGACTTGATCAGCTAGAAAAAATAATTCATGAATTTGAAAATATTGGCAACTTGAAACTTTTCAGGGAGAGGAGAAAAAGAATGTGATAATAAAGTGAAGAAAGCCTGAGACTTATGGGACATTGTTAACCTGACCAGTTATGCATTATGAGAGCCCTTATGGGAGAAGAGGAAAAGATTGAGACAAAAAGTCTATTTAAAGAAATAATGGCAGGCAGAATATTTCCCAAATTTGAGGAAGAACATGGACATAGAATTGTTTTAAAACACAACTACTGTACACTGAGATCAATTTAAAAACTTTACACCAATAAATATTATAATCAAACTTTGAAAAGTCACAGACAAAGAAAGAACCTTGGAAGCAGAAAAAGAAAAATAAATCATGACATAAATGGGAACTCACATATTATCAACAAGATACCAGCAGATATCCTTTCAAACCAAAACTAAACAACATAATATATTCAAAGTGTTGAAAGAAAAACAAGAAAACAGCCCAACCACGTAAGAGATTCACTTGGCAAACCTGTCACTCAGAAATTATGGAAAATAGAATACTTTCTCAGGTTAAAAAAAAGGTTGAAGATGTAATTATTACCACACCTGTCCTACAAGAAAAGCAAAAAGGAGTCATTCAAGTTGAAATGAGGGAGGCTAGGAAGCAAAATGAATGAATGTTAAAATATAAATCTATCTGGTAGAGATAAATATGTCATTAATTATAAAGTCCCGTAAATTCTTAATGTTGATGCACAAGTTACTTTTAATTCTGATATGCAATTTAAAAGAGAAAAGCATAAAAGTAACATTACATTTGTATTAATTGGGACACAACATAAAATATATAACTAGTGATATTTCTAACATATAGTAGGAATGGGAGATGTAAAGGAATAGAGTTTTCATATATAATTAAAGTTTTTCTTCAGTTTAAAATGGACTGTTATAACTATAATATGTTTTATGCCATCCTCATGGTAACCACAAAATATACCTATAGAACAAGAGTGTCCAATATTTTACCTTCTCTGGACCACACTGAGAAAAGAATTGCCTTGGGCCACACACAAAATACACTAACACTAGCCATAGCTGATGAGCTGGGAAAAAATCGCAAGAGAAATCACAATGTTTGAAGAAAGTTTACAAGTTTGTGCTGGGCCACATTGAAGGCCGTCCTGGGCGGCAAGCAGCTCTCAGGCTGCAGGTTGGACAAGCTTGCTTTAAAAGATACACAAAAAGTAGTGTAAAAAAGGAAACTGAACTTACGAATGTAGCAAAAACAGTACTATGACGATAGTTTATATTAATAAATGCCTATGTTAAAAAAGAATTATCTAAAAGAATCTAACTTTACACATCAAAAGAAATGACCAAAATTATCAGAAAGAAAAAAGTAATAAAGATTACAGCAGACATAAATACAACAGGAAATAGAGAAATATCAGCAAAACTGAGTTATTGCTTTCTTTTTTTGAAAAGATCAACAAAATTGAGAAATTGTTTTCTCGACTAAAGAAAAAAGTGAATAGTTGTATAATTAAAATCAGTCTGAGCTTCGTGGCTTAATCCTGTACCAGTTTGGAATGCCAAGGCAGGCAGATTGCTTGAGCCCAGGAGTGGGAGACCAGTCTGGGCAACATGGTGAAACCCTGTCTCTACTAAAACTACAAAAATTAGCCAGGTGTGGTGGCATGCACCTGTAGTCCCAGCTACTCAGGAGGCTGACATGAGAGAATCGCTTGAACTCGGGAAGTGAGGGTTTCAGTGAGCCAAGATGTTGCTGCTGCTGTGCTCCAGCCTGGGGACAGAGCAGAGACCCAGTATAAAAGAAAAAAAAAAATAACAACTCAGAAATGAAAGAGAAGACATTACAATTGATGCCATAGAAATAAATAGGTTGCAAGAGAGAAAATATTGGTAAATCACTTATCTGCTAAGTGTTTTATATTCAAAATATATGACAATTCTCTATAGTTTAATAGCAAAAACCCAATTAAAATAATTCAAAGTCGAATACACATTTATTCAGAAAATATAGACATATGGCCAAAAAGCATATGAAAAGATGCTTAACATCACTAAATATTAGAGAAATGTAAATCAAAACTACAATGAGCTATGACATCATAACCATTAGCCACCTCAAAACATTTTTGAATACATATATTCACACACACGCAGACACACACACACACACACACAGCCCAGAGAACAAAAAGTATTCAAGAGAATATATATAAATAGGAGCTGTTGTGCATTGTTGGTAGGAATGAAAAATGATGACGCCCCTATAGTTAAGGGTATGGAGGTTCCTCGAAAAAATTAAAATCAAATTACCATATGACCCAACAATGTTACTTGTAGGCATTTATCCAAAATAATTAAAAGCAGGATCTCAAAGACATATTTGCACATCCATGTATTTTGCAGCATTATTCATAATAATCAAAAGAGGGAAGCAACACAATATCCATGAATGGATGAATGGACAAAGAAAAGATGGTATATACAGGAAATGAAAGATAATTTAGCTTCTAAAAAAAGAAAATTCTATCATATGTAACAACATTGATGAAGCTTGAGGATGTTATAATAAGTTGAATAAGCCAGTCAAAAAAAGATAAATACACATATAAATAAATTCACATACATGTGTTATCAAAACTAGTAAAACCCATAGAAAGAAAAAGTGGAATAGCGGATACCAGGGGCTGGAGTAAGGGAAAATGGGGTGTTGTTCAATATGTTTTCCAAGATGAAAATTTTCTAGAAACCTGTGACACAAAAATGTAAATATACTTAACGTTGCTGAATTGCAAACTTAGAAATTGTTAAGATGGGAAATTGTATGGTAACTTTTTTAACACAATCAATCACTCAGCAGTTACAGACAAAATTGAAAGTTTTAAATATTAAATAAGTTTCACTAAACTTCAAAAAAAGCTCCCTTGAAATTAGTGTTTTTACCAACCAGACTCTTTTTATTTATTAATTTTCTAACTCAGTATGTTTTGCTTTCTAATTGCTCATCTACTTTGAACTTGGTTTGTGTTGAAAATCAATCAATTAATCAACATAATATTAAAGACCTAGCTCTAATTTACATTTTCACCAACATTGTTAAAGCATTCCTATTTCTCTATAGCCTCACCAGCATTTATTGTTTCTTGACATTTTAATAATCATCATTCTGACTGGCGTGGGATGGTGTCTCATTTTGGCTTTGATTTGCATTTCTCTAATGATAAGTGATGTTGAGCTTTTTTCCATGTTTGTTGGCTGCATAAATGTCATCTTTTGAGAAGTGGCCGTTTATATCCTTTGACCACTTCTTGATGGTTTTGTTTTTTCTTGTAAATTTATTTAAGTTCCTTGTATATTAAATAAATCTAATTGTAGATAATAGACCTTTGTCAGATGGGTAGATTGCAAAATTTTTCTCCCATTCTGTAGGTTGCCTGTTCACTCTGATGGTAGTTTCTTTTGCTGTGCAGAAGCTCGTTAGTTTAATTGGATCCCATTTGTCAACTTTGGCTTTCATTGCAATTGTTTCTTGTGTTTTCATGATGAAGTCTTTGCCCATACCTATGTCCTGAATGGTATTGCCTAAATTTTCTTCTATGACTTTTATGGTTTTGGGTTTTACATTTAAGTCTTTAATCTACCTTGGGTTAATTTTTGTATAAGGTGTGAGGAAGGTGTCCAGTTTCAGTTTTCTTCATATGGTTAGCCAGTTTTCTCATCACCATTTACTAAATAGGGAATTCTTTCCCCATTGCTTGTTTTTGTCAGGTTTGTCTAAGATTAGATGGTTGTAGATATGTGGTGTTATTTCTGAGGTGTCTGTTTTGTTCCATCAGTCTATATACCTGCTTTGGTACAAGTACCATGCTGTTTGGTTGCTGTTGCCTTGTATTACAGTTCAAAGTCAGGTAGTACGATGTCTCCAATTTTGTTTTTTTGCTTAGGATTGTCTTGGCTACACAGGGTGTTCTTTGATTACATATGAAATTCAAAGTAGCTTTTTTCTAATTCTGCAAAGAATGTCAATGGTAGTTTGATGGGAATAGCATTGAATCTATAAAATACTTTGGGCAGTATAGCCATTTTCACAATATTGATTCATCCTGTCTATGAGGATGAAAGGTTTTTTCCATTTGTTTTCATCCTGTCTTATTTCCTTGCACAGTGGGTTGTTGTTCTCATTGAAGCAGCTATTCACATCCCTTGTTAGCTATATCCCTAGGTACTTTATTCTCTTTGTAGCAATTGTTAATGGGAGTTGATTCATGATTTGGCTCTCTGCTTGTCTATTGTTAGTGTAAAGCTATCCTTGTGATTTTTGCACATTGATTTTGTATCCCAAGACTTTGCTGAAGTTCCTTATCAGTTAAAGGAGTTTGGGGGCTGAGATGATGGGGTTTTCTAAATGAAAAATTATGTCATCTACAAACAGGGACAATTTGACTTCCTCTCTTCCTATTTGAATACCTTTATTTATTTCTCTTGCCTTACTGCCCTCGTCAGAACTTCCAATACTATGTTGAATAGGAGTGGAGAGAGAGGGCATCCTTGTCTTGTACCTTTTTTCACAGGGAATGCTTTCAGCTTTTGCCCATTCAATGTGATATTGGCTATGCATTTGTTACAAATAGCTCTTATTATTTTGAGTTATGTCCCATCAATGCCTAGCTTACTGAGAGTTTTTAACATGAAGGGATGTTAAATTTTACCAGAGGCCTTTTTTTGTGCATCTATTGAGATTCATTGTGGAAGACAGTAAGGCAGTTTCTCAAGGATCTAGAAACAGAAATACCATTTGACCCCACAGTCTTATTACTGGGTATATACCTAAAGGAATATAAATCGTTCTGCTATAAAGACACATGCAGACATATGATTATTGTGGCACTATTTACAGTAGCAAAATCATGGAACTAACCTAAATGCCCATCAATGACAGATGAGATAAAGAAAATGTGGTACATAGACACCACCAAATACTGCATAGCCAAAAATGGAATGAGATCAATTCCTTTTCAGAGACATGAATAAAGCTGGAAACCATCATCCTCAGCAAACTAACACAGAAAACCAAACACTGCATGTTCTCACTCATAAGGGGGAGTTGAACAATGAGGACACATGGACACAGGGAGGGAAACAACACACACCAGGGCCTGTTGGGAGGTGGGGTGTGAGGGGAGGAAACTTAGAGGATGGATCAATAGATGCAGCAAATCACCATGGCACGCGTATACCTATGTAACAAACCTGCACGTTCTGCACATGTATCCTGGAACTTGTGCAGTAAAAAGTAAAGAAAAAAAAGAAGAAAGAAAAAGAAGGAAAGAAAGAAAGAAAGAAAGAAAGACAAAGAAAGAGACCTAGCTCTATATTAACAAGTGCTCAAAATATATTTTATATTATTGAGCAAGATAATGTATTAATAAATTTGAAGTCAATGGTTGTTACTAGCTCAAATTTATGAAAAACAAAAGAGAATCTGGATACAGCTATTCAATGTGCAAAGGAATAATTAGAAAATAAACAGTATGTTCCAGGAACAATATAAGGCTTTTTTTTCCTCAAATGACCAAATTTGATAAGCATATAGTTATGTATGTATCATCTTTCAAATAGTGCATAATCCTCCTTTCATACTTTAACACATACCTGATGCTCTCAAAATTCATTTCATATATAACATCAACATTCAAACTTCAAGTGTATTTCTATATACCACTCTACTAGTTGTCTAGGGCTGCCATAATAAAGTACCACAGGCTAGATGGCTTAAACAAGAAACATATTTTCTCAAAATTCAGGAAGCTAGAAGTGTGTAATCAAGTGTAATCAAGGTACGATTAACAGTGTTGGTTCCTTCTAAATCCTCAATGATTGGTTTGTAGATGGTTGCCTTCCTTCAGTGGTTTTACGTGGACTTTCTTCTCTGTGTTTGTCCTTATGTTCATATAAGACATCCTCTATATGCCCTCATTTTATATTATTGTTTTCCTTAATGGCCCTGTCTCCAAATGTAGACCTATTCTGAGGAACTGGGTGTTAGAACACAAACAAATGAATTTGGAGTAATGAGCCATGATTCAGCTCATAAGCACTATTTAATATTTCAAAATAATATATACATTTTGCCAAAAAATACCAATAGCAGAGTATGCATTCTCAACATATATGCTTTCTATTTTCCCAACATTAAGAAAACAAAGTGAAATACGATGTCCAAATGAACATTCTAATAAATCTAAAGAAGATAATGAAAAACATCTTATTAGAAAAATTAAGATCTTATGACAAACTTTCTTACACTCAACTAGAAATCCTTTCCACTGTATTTAATTGTAAGTGCATAAATTCCTATTCTATAAAATTATTTTAGAAAGCTTTTATGTAATTTGTGCTATGTTGCTTAATTTGATGATCTTTTCCATGAAGTCAGCTATATTCCACTTTGACTATTGAGATAAGTAGGCTGTCCAAAGTTCAGACTCAGTCACCATCAATTGATTGAGAAATTGAAGCATGAAACACACTTAGGATTAATTTGGCTTATGAGCTTGCTGAATTTATCTTAAGCCCAGCGTAAATTAAAGGAAGAGTTGGTCATGAAAACTGGAAAACTGTGAATAGCTTCTGTTTTTTTATGTTTTGTTTTATTTTGTTTTTCTGCTGAATCTGTATTTCTTTGACTCTGGAAAGTCTGGAAAAGTACTTATCCGGCCCATAAATTTTAGTCACTCAATTTAAAAGTTATTCTAGAAAAACTCCAGCTTGATGGACATGAGATAACCATGTTAATACTTCCACCAAGCCTTCTGCTTGATTATACCAAGATTCTATTTAATGTGAAGGTTCTCCTACTTTCAGTAACTAAGAAACCCTCACAGAAGATATCTATACTTTTCTCCTAACAGCTTCTTTAGAACTGCAGTCTTTCATGGTGTGGCAGGCAAATAAAACCGTCAGAAATAGAATATAAAAATAAAACTACATATCTGAAAGTGTGTATGACAGTGCTGTAATAAATAAAACTCCTCCTGCTGAGGAGTTACTCAGCAGGCTGTAGGCAGCCAAGTTTTTTTTGTTTTGCTAACCCTTTAGGTTACAATGGAGAGTTGATGGCTGGGCTTCTCAGCGTTTCATTTATATATTCGTTTCTGGTTTCTCATGGGAATACCGATGTCTCACCTCTTCTTTGTATATTCCTGGAAGCACATCAGTATTAATGAAAAACATGCCTTAAATACAGAGGCTGAATGTTTTGGTTTGTATTTTTTGTTTGTTTGTTTGTTTTTGGTTTTGAGAGGGTATTGGTCTATGTACTTTGTGATCTGCTAGTATTATATGTTATATTTCCAGAATGGTATGAATAGTATAGGTCATAGTAAAGGTTTATTATCCTAATTTTTAATACTTAATATTTAAATTGTGATTAAATCTTTAACACTGTTGAAATGATACTGTAGTATAGTAATAGTTTTAAAAAGATACTGATTTAGTGAGCCTGAGGTTTCATACTCATTTTGGTAAGTATGGAAATGCTGACAATTTTTTTTTGTAGCCTATGTAGTAAACTATTGCTACCATAACATTTTAGAAAAGGAATATTTATTATATTTTCACCTAAGCCCTTTCTGATGTATCTTACTCTTTGTAGTATCTCTGTGCCTTTTATATCAGATGTGATTTTATTGCATTTAATCTCATTTGCACACGGTTTACATTTCTTAATGGTTTAACTTGGTTTCTAGAGTCAGCATTAAGTTTAGGTTCATGATGCAGTAATGTAGTCCTAAAAATAAACATTGATTTTAGTCTTCTTTTGACAAATGACAGAAAAGCGGAGAGATAGTTCTATAAAGAACCATAATTTTAGGCTTTGGACTTACATACAAAAGGAAGAAATGGGAAATATATTCCCCTTTAATTTCTTATCAATGGTGTTTTCAAATTCAGCTTATATCTGTTTATAATAAAAATTATCTGATATTTTTATGTGTTATATCATTTCAGCTGTTCTTGATCCCTTACTTTCCCACAATATAAACTTATGCAAAGGACTAAACTGCAAAAACATTTGCAAAATAAATTTTATGCTTATCTGGTGTGCATAGTTCAGAGTTATGTCCTTTTGTTATTCCTGTGATTCTTGTTTTGAATGCCTAAATTCTAACTCAAAAATTAAATATTTCTCTCTACCACATGTCATTGAGCATTAATACTATTTTGATTTATTTAATCATGATTCCTCTGTGTCAGCTCACAGAAATGATGCACATTTAAAATTCTAATGAAATCAGTACCATCACTAAGAAATATTGCTGATATATGTTTGAGAATTTAGAATACCATAATTCTATATTTAAATCATAACCTAACCAAGGGTATTATAATATTATTCTTCAATTCCAAGATTTTATGTGTCTAGTAGGCATAATTATTACAGTTTTACTTATGTATTATCATTGTAAGTTCCTTTTACAAGAAAAAAATGGAGACTCAATAATAAAATCAGTGACATTACATTTAGGTAGAAGTATATTTTTAAGTTTATTTAAGGAGCATTTTTAATAAATATTGTGGGTGCTCTCAAATTTAAACCTATATCATAGGTATAAAAGTAACAATATTTTACTATATTGTAAAGCCTAACATATATATTTAGACTAGAATGAACCTGTTACATTAAATTTAGAATATGAATGACCTAAACCGTGTCATAAGTGCCCTATCTATTTTAATATACACTTTATGAGCTCCATTCATGCCAGGTCGTGAGCTAGCCCCTCATGATACAAAGATAAAAAAGGCTTCACTATAATAAGTTCTCTCTCTCTCTTTCTTTCTTTCTCTCTCTGTGTCTCTGTTTCTCCCATCTCTGCCTGCCTGTCCTCACACCCCTTCACCATACTATCATGTGGTATCCTAAAATGAAACAATTCAGACAGTATTGTTCAAAACATACATGCATTTATTAAAAGAAGACACAGAAAATATAAAAATTTAAAGTTTTGGGAGTTGTTTCTGGGATGTAATATTAATTAGGAAATGACAAACACTGGATAACTGCTGCTAGAACATCTATTAAAGAAAACATATACCCACATAGACATATACACTAACTTACCCACAATGTCTCTCTCTCTCTCTATATATATATGTATGTATTTTAAAGTAAGTATAGAAATATAACTAAGATTTATTACCATTATTTTAATAATAATCAAAACACATTAGAACAATCTGAAAATCTCAATTTTCCTAGTTAGTTTCACATTGCTAATTATTTCAAGATCCTAAATATTTTTTATTCATTAAAATAACGATAAATTTGTGATTTTTCTCCATATCTGGTTTTACAAAAATTCAAAAACTATTCATGAGCATTTTAATTTGATATCGATATAATTATTTTCATAAGTTCAGTTAGAATCATTTCTGTGTACACGGAAGCAATGGACATGTTAATTCAGTTGCCAAGGTTTGACAAAAAATACCATTTGCGACAACATGGATGAACCTAGAGGTTATTATGCTAAGTGAATTAAGCAAGTTCAAGAAGAACAAATATTTTATGATTCCACTTATATTAGTTAAATAAAATAGGCAAATTAATTGAAGCAGATAATAAAATACTGTTTTCCAGGGGTTTGGGAGAGAGAGAAATGGGGAGCTGTTGTTCAGTGGGTATAAAGTTTCACTTATACTTATGAATAAGCATAGAGAGTTCCTCTGCAATATAATGCCTAGTTAACAACATGGTATTGTACACTTAATAATGTGTTAAGAGGGTCAATCTCATGTTAAGCATTATTACCATCAAAAACAAAGAGTGACAAAGAAAGTTTTGTAGGTGATGGATATGTTAATTACCTTCACTGTTATAATGATAGCATCATGGGTGCTTGTACATGTCCAAACTCATCAATTTATATATATATAAATAATATAAATATATATGTATAAAATACTTACAGGTGTTTTTTGTATATCAATTGTACTTCAGTAAAGCTATTAAAATTATATGCATCTATTTTTGAAATTTACATAATGCGTTACTTTTATTGATGTACAAATTATTTCTTTACAGGAAATCAAATAATTCATTGAAATGTTGGGAAAATGGTATTGTTTTTATTTAAATTGATGATCACAAATTTCACAGAGAAAAACACAAATATATCAAAATAATCTTTCCTGGATCTGACAGAAATTTATTTAAATTTTAAACTCTATATCTGATTCTTAAAATTACTTCCCACAAAAGGAGATAAAATTTCAAAATTCAGGTTTCCTTTAATACTGCAAATCTTGACTCGTACTGTTTTCAAACCATTTTATCAATATAAACAACAGATGACATTTTAAAATTATGGACAGAAACCCAGCTTCTGTCTATAAAATAAAAAAAAAAGTGAATGCCTTACTTTATCCATCAACCAAGTTCTATGATAATGGATTTTCTAAATAAAGTGAGAAATAGCTAGATATATAATGATAATTCCTATCTCTGTTACAAGGCCTTCTTTTTCCAAGCTAAGGGCATTTCCTCCATTGCTCCCCAGATAAACTTTCCCCTTCCTTGGGGCCTCTCAAGTACAATCTGTGGTGCATGGGGACAGCTCTTAGAGCCACTGAGTTGCTATTTGAACTATTCAATAGTTGGTATTGGAAGGAAGAAAATATAGTCAGTTGGGACACAGGATACTGGCACCGCCGTAAGAGAGGGGCTTACTCCTTTGATGGGAAGTGGGGACAGAAGGCTAGAGTACAGCAGCTGTTCTCTCAGCCCTGGCCTAGAGGACATCCACCACCCCCTTTAAGCTTACTAAGCCACCTGTTGCTAATTCAGAGATTTCTCCTTGAAGGACAGTTTTATGGCCAGGCCCACATAAATTGAGCCTTAGCATGCAAGCATCAGTGGTGCCCCAGACCCAGGCCTTGCCACCCTGGAACAGGTAGGATGCATTGGCAGAAGAATGACAATAAATCCAACAGTCTTTGTGCCCCATTTAGTGGTCAATGGGCGCACAGCAGGGGCAAGGGAAGTTTCCATCCCACGTGTAAGCATGGTTAAATCCGGTAGATGGAGGGCTCAGGAAAAGCGGCCATGAGCTTTGAGCACAATTGGGCCTGACCCTTGGGGGACGGCCTAAGGGAAGATGAGTCCCAGGACTAACCAGGATTGCGGGCATCCCGGTGTTTAAAATTCCAGATGGGCACCACACCTTCCAAACCGGACACTCCCTTAAAATGTATCCTGAATAACTGGGACAAATTCGACCCTGAAACCTTAAAAAAGAAGTGGCTGATTGTCTTCTGTGCCACTGCCTGTCCACAGTATTCCTTACAAAATGGAGAAACTTGGCCCCCTGAGGGAAATATTAATTATAACACCCTTCTGCAATTAGATATTTTCTGTAAACAGGAAGGTAAATGGAGTGAAGTCCCTTAGGTACAGAGTTTCTTTGCCCTTCGTGACAATACTGCCCTGTGCCAAGCCTGCAAGCTTTTCCGAAATGACAGAGGCCCACAATTGCCTCCATACTCAGGGCCTCTTCGCTCAGCCCCACACTTCTCCACACTGACTCTCCTCCATCCGGCCCCACTGAGGTGTTAAAGGCACACCAGCAAGAGAAGATAAATTCCATGAGTCAGGCACTGAAACTATGTCCCTTACAAGCAGTAGGAGGAAAATTTGGGCCCATTCACGTGCATGTCCCCTTCTCACTCTCAGACTTAAAACAAATAAAGGCAGATACAGGGAAATTCTCAGATGTCCTGATAACTATATAGATGTCCTGCAAGGATTGATGCAGTCCTTTGATCTAACATGGACAGATACCATGTTGCTTCTTGATCAGACCTTAAGTCCTACTGAAAAAGAAGCAGCTTTAGCAGTAGCCCGGCAATTTGGGGATCTGTGGTACCTTAGCCATGTAAATGATTGAATGACCCTGGAGGAGAGGGAAAAATTCTCCACAGGGCAACAGGCAGTCCCCAGTGTATACCCTCATTGGGATACTGACTCAGATCATTGAGATTGGAGCTGCAGGCATTTGCAAACTTGCATTTCAGAAGTCTTGAGGAAGACTAGGACAAAGGCTATGAACTACTCAATGCTATCCACAATTACACAGGGAAAGGAGGAAAACACCTCGGCTTTTCTAGAAAGGCTAAGGAAGGCCCTAGGAAAGCACACCTCCTTAAGTCCAGATTCCGTAGAAGCCCAACTTATTTTAAAGGATAAATTTATCACCCAATCAGCTGCTGACATTAGGAGAAAACTGCAAAAGTCTACTTTAGGCCCAGAACAAATTTAGAGACATTATTAAACCTGGCAACCTCGGTGTTCTATAACAGGTACCGAGGGGAACAGGCTGAAAGTGAAAAGTGAGGTAAGAGAAAGGCTGCAGCCTTAGTCATGGACTTCAGACAGGCAGACTTTGGTGGCTCAGAGGGAACCAAGAGAGGAGCAGACCAATTGCCTAGCAGGGCTTGTTATCAGTGTGGTTTGCAAGGACACTTTAAGAAAGATTGTCCAACAAAAAACAAACTGCCCACTCGCCCCTGTCCAATATGCCAAGGAAATCACTGAAAGGTGCACTGCCCCAAAGGATGAAGGTCCTCTGGACCAGAAGAACCCAACCAGATTATTCAGCAATAGGACTGAGGGTGCCTGGGGCAAGCGCCAGCTCATGCCATCACCCTCACAGAGCCCTGGGTAAGTTTGACCATTGAGGGCCAGGAAGTGGACTTCCTCCTGGGCACTGGTGTGGCCTTCTCAATTTTAATCCCCTGCCCCAGATGACTGTTCTCAAAGTCCGTTACTATCTGAGGAATCTTAGGACAGCCTGTAACCAGGTATTTCTCTTGCCTCCTCAGCTGCAATTGGGAGACTTTGCTCTTTTCACATGCCTTTTCTATTATGTCTGAAAGTCCCACACCTTTATTAGGGAGAGACATATTAGCCAAAGCTGGGGCCATTATCTACATGAATATGGGGAACAAATTACCCATTTGTTGTCCCCTACTTGAAGAAGAAATCAACTTTGAGCTGTGGGCCTTAGAAGGACAATTTGGAAGGGCAAAGAATATCCATCCAGTCCAAATCAAGCTAAAAGACACCACCACTTTTCCTTATCAAAGGAAATATCACTTAAGGCCTGAAGTTCTCAAAGGATTACAGGATATTGTTAGAAATTTAAAAGCTCAAGGTTTAGTAAAAAAATGTAGCAGTCTTTGAAACACCCCAATCCTAGGAATACAAAAACGAAATAGTGGAGACTAGGGCAAGATCTCAGGTTTCACCTATCTACCTTCAGGAAATTTTTTTCATCTGTGGTAACACAGCCTATCGATGCCAAAATGGCACTCCAAAAGAACTATGCTATGTCTCATTTCTAGCACCTCCCATGTCCATATATACTGAACAAGAGTTACAAAGTCTCCTTATGCCCCAATCTCGCCACACCCGAGCCCTTATTGTCCCTTTTACAGTAGGAGCAGGAATACTAGGCAGGCTTGGGACTGGAATTGGAGGCATAACTTCCTCCACCCAATTCTATTATAAATTATCACGAGAATTAAATGATGACATGGAATGAGTTGCCGACTCCCTAGTGACCCTACAAAGCCAGCTTAATTGTCTAGCTGTGGTAGTCCTTCAAAATCAGAGAGCCCTAGAGTTATTAACAACTGAAAGAGGAGGAACCTGCCTCTTCTTAGGAGAAGAATGTTGCTATTTCGTTAACCAGTCAGAAATCATTACTGAAAAGGTTAAAGAAATAAGAGAACAAATAGAAAGCAGACAAAAAGGAGCTTGAACACTCAGGGCCCTGGAATATGTTTAACAAATGTATACCTTGGCTCCTCCCCTTTCTAAGCCCTGTGACAGCCATCCTACTATTACTCGATTTCGGGCCTTGCATTTTTAACCTCCTTGTCAAATTTGTTTCCTCCAGGATCAAGGCCATCAAGCTACAAATGGACTTACAAATGGAACCTCAAATGAGCTCAACTCACGGCTTCTACTGAGGACCCCTGGATCCACCCGCTGGTCCCTCACTAGCCTAAAAGTTCCCCTCTGGAGGACACCACAACTGCAGGGCCCCTTCTTCACCCCTAACCAGCAGGAAGTAGCCAGAACGACTGCTGCCCAGTTCCCAACAGCAATTGGTGTGTCCTGTCTAGAGGGGGGACTGAGGAGATTCCAGCTGGGCTTCCTGGGTCAAGTAGGGGCTCAGAAAGCTGTGAAACTCACTCATTTCCTGTATCAGGACTTACTCTCATACTGGATGAATAATATTGAAGATATATGCTTAAAATATTCCTAACATCAGAATTTGTGCATGTGTTTTCTTCCCCCAAGAAAGCCATAAACAGCAAAACTTTTTCTGTAAGCTTCCCTGTGTCCTCACTCCCACTCTCCCTTCCCCCTCCCCTGAAACAAAAAGGAATGGTAAAAGCCAGTTTCTTTTTGTGACCAGCAGACCTTATCTATGCTCCCAGATCCAATTCCTTGTAAACACAATTTGTAAAATCCTGTGAGAGTCTGTCTCCTTTGCCATGTGGCTGCAAGGTTATAAAGTAGATAAAACTTAAGTTAGAATTCCGGTTTTCCTTAAGACCTAAAACATGTTAATTACCTTTGTTTCTCACTCTGGTAACATCTTCCCGCCACATGTATTTCCCGCCTTAAAGAGTTTAAAAGGTGATAAAAAAATCGATCACTGGCTATCCCCTAGGGACAACTTCCACACTGTGGAAGCTTTGTACTGTCACTCTGCTCAATAAAGCCTAGGGCTTTTTTTTTTTCTCTTAGTCGGATCCGTGTCTCTCTCTCACAGGGGGCTGCCGCCACACCAAATTTTTGGCATGGCTAAGGCAAGAACTTTCGGTGTTACACAAATATCAGTACCATTTGTTTATACCAACAACATCCAAGGTGAGAGCTAAATCAAGAATGTACTACTATTTACAACAGCCACAAATAAAATACCCAGAAATACAGCTAACCAGGGAGGTGAGAAATCTCTACCCCAAACATTACAAAATGCTGTTGAAAAAATTAGAAACAACAGCAACAAAAAGAAATATATTTCATGCTCAATTATAGAAAGAATTAATATTGTTAAAGTGATCATACTGCCCACAGTAATTTACTGATTCAGTGCTATTTCTATCAAACTACCATGAACATTTTCAATGCAATTAGAAAAAAAACCCTAAAATTCCTATGAAACCAAAAATAGCCCAAAAGTCAAAACAGGTCTAAGAACAAAAACAAAGAGAGGCATCAAAATACACAACTTCACACTATAATACAAGGCTACAATAACTGAAACAGCATGGTAATGGTACAAAAACAGACACATAGACCCATGGAACCAGTTAAAGAACCGGAAATAAAGCTTTACACCTACAGTCATCTGATTTAAGCAAAGTCAATAAGAACAAACATTGGGGAAACAACTCACTATTCAATAAATGGTGCTAAATAACTGGCTAGCCATATGCAGAAGATTGAAACTAGATATCTTCTTTTTACCATATGCAAAAACCAACTGAAGATGGGTTAAAGATGTAACTGTTTAACTAATATGGTTTGGCTGTGTCCTCACCCAAATCTCATCTTGAATTGTAGCTCCCATAATTTCCACATGTTGTGGGAAGGATCCAGCAGGAGGTAATTTAATCATAGGGGTGGGTCTTTCCCATGTTGTTTTTGTGACAGTAAATAAGTCTCATGAGATATAATTGTTCTATAAAGGAGAGTTTCCCTACACAAGCTATTTTACCTGCTGCTGTGTAAGATGTGACTTTGCTCCTCATTCACCTTCTGCCATAATTGTGAGGTCTCCCTTGTTATGTGAAACTGTGAGCCCATTAAGCCTCTTTCCTTTATAAATTAACTAGCCTTGGGTATGTCTTTATTAACAGCATAAGAATAGACTAATACAGTAAATTGGTACTAGGTAGTGGCGTACTGCTGTAAAGATATCAGAAAATGTGGAAGCAACTTTGGAACTAGGTAACAGGCAGAGGTTGGAACAGTTTAGAGGACTCAGAAGAAAACAGAAAGATGTGTGAAAGTTTGAAACCTTCTAGAGACTTGTTGAATGCTTTGAACAAAATGCTGATAGTGATATCGACAATAAAGTCGAGGCAGAGGTGGTCTCAGATGGAGATAAGGAACTTGTTGGTAACTGGAGAAAAGGTGACTCTGCTCTGTTTTAGTGAAGACTGGTGGCATTTTCCTCCTGCCCTAGAGATTTGTGAAACTTTTAACATGAGAGAGCTGATTTAGAGCATCTGGTGGAAGAAATTTCTAAGCAGCAAAGCATTCAAGAGGTGGCTTGGGTACAGTCAAAAGCATTCCATTTTATGTATTTACAAAGATGTGGTTTGGAATTGGAACTTATGTTGAAAAGGGAAGCAGAGCATAAAAGTTTGGAAAATTCATAGCCTGACGATATGGTATAAAGGAAAAAAAAAAACATTTTCTGAGGAGAAATTCAAGCTGGTGGCAGAAACTTGCATAAGTAATTAGAAACCAACTGCCAAGAAAATGGGGAAAATGTCTCCAGGGCATGTCAGAGGTCTTCCTGGCTGAAGCCCTTTCCATTACAGGCTGGGAGGCCTAGAAGGAAAAAATGGTTTTGTGGGCTAGGCCCAGCATCTTTCTGCTTTGTGCAGTCTCAGAACTCGGTCACCTTTGTCTCAGCTGTGGCTGAAAGGAGCCAAGGTAGAGCTCAAGCCATGGCTTCAGTGGGGCAACCCCCAAGCCTTGGAAGATTGTCAGCTTTGATGTGGTGTTGAGCCTGTGGGTACGCAGAAGTCAATAATTGAGGCTTGGGAACCTCTGCCTAGATTTCAGAAGATGTAAAGAAATGGCTGGATGTTCAGGCAGAAGTTTGCTGCAGGGGTGAGACCCTCATGGAGAAACACTGCTAGCACAGTGTGAAAGGAAAATGTGTGTTGTGAGTGCCCCCAACACACCCACACACAGACTCCACCAGAGCACTACCTAGTGGAGTTGGGAGAAGTGGGCCACCATCCTCCAGACTGCAGTATGATACATCCAGAAACAGTTTAGACCATCCAACTGGAAAAGCCACAGATACTCAATGCCAGCCCATGAAAGCAGCCAATGGGAGGGCTGTACCCTGCAAAGCCACAGGGATTGAGCTGCCCAAGACCATGGGAGCCCACCTCTTACATCAGTGTGACCTGTATTTGAGACAATGGAGTCAAAGAAGATCCTTTTGGCAATGACTGACCCCTGGATTTTATTGCCTTACCTGGATTTCAGACTTGCGTGGGGCCTGTAGGCCCTTTTTTTGGCCAATTTCTGCCATTTAGAAGGAGTGTATTTAACCAATGCCTGTTTCTTCATTGTATCTAGAAAGTAACTAACTTGCTTTTGATTTTTAGGCTCATAGCTAAAAAGACTTGCCTTACTTCAGATGAGACTTTGGACTATGGACTTTTGACTTAATGCTGAAATTAGTTAAGTCTTTGGGGAACTGATGAGAGTGCATGATTGGTTTTAAAATGTGGGGATCTGATATTTGGAAGGTGCCAAGGGAAGAATGATATGATTTGGCTGTGTCCTCCCCCAAATTTCATCTTGAATTGTAGCTCTCATAATTCCCACATATTGTGGGAGGAACTTGGTGAGAGGTAATTGAATCATGGTAGTGCATCTTTCCCATGCTATTCCCGTAATAGTGAATAAGTCTCTTGAGATCTTATGGTTTTATAAAGGAGAGTTTCCCTACACAAGCTCTCTTGCCTGCCTCCATGTAATACATGACTTTACTTCTCACTTGCCTTTTGTCATGATTGTGAGGCTTCCCAAACCATGTGTAACTGTGAATCTATTAAACCTCTTTCCTTTATAAATTGCCCAGTCTCAGGTATGTCTTTTGTAAGAGCATGAGAAGAGGCTAGTACAGTATCCTAAAACTATAAAATCCTAGAATAAAATCAAGAGAATAGAACATAACTGAACTAAAAGCCCCTGTGCAACAAAAGTAACTATCAACAGAATAAACAGATGACTTACAGAATGGGAGAATATAATTGTAAACTATGCACCTGAAAAAGGTCTAAAATCAAAAATCTATAAGGAACTTAAACAAATTAACAAAACATACACAAATAACTCCATTAAAAAATGAGCCAGGGACATCAAGAAAGAATTCTCAAAAGAATATATACACAGGAATGTGTTCAAGATGGTCAGCTAGATGCAGTCAGGAAGTGCCACTGCCACCAGGGGAACACCAGGATTTTAATCATACCAACAGAATTTGAACAGATCTTTGGAGAGAAAATGCTGAATATGGATGGAGAAAAGAAGTAGTCACTGAGGCCGAAGAGGAAGAAGGCTGAGGACGCTCAATGGGGTGCCTGAATACTACAGCTGGTTCTCTGCCCTGAACAGTTTCTAGGGAAGTGTGAGTGAAAGCACTAGTAGATAGCTCCCTCTCACTGTAGACATCTGGAATCCTGGCTAGATGGGGCTCCATACCTTCAAGGACATGTGGACTGGCAGACGGGTCTCCCAGAGATTGCCCAGAGATGGAGCTGCAGACAAAAAGCCAGGGACGTTTGTGCATAGGTCATTTCTGGTGGAGCCCAACCATAAGTGCCCACATACCACGCAAATCTACCTCTAATAGGCTCTGGCCTTAGCTAACCAATGGGGAGAGAGGAGAACCTACTTTCAAATGGAACTGTGACACACATGTTCTGCAGGAATACTGGCCCACCAGACCCCTCAACCCAAGGGCCCCTATCTGGCTGCTCCATAGGAGTTTGTACACAGTATAGCCTCTGTTTTCCAGTTTGAGTGCTTTGCTCCATCTGAATGCATTCTGGCACCCTGGAAGCCCTTCACATTTTACCCCACCCAAAATCCAACCCCAAGGGACCAGACGATGGAGCCACAAACAGGATCTTAGTTCCCCAGGGCTGCAACCTGCAGCTTTGGAGTGCCCAGCTGGTGGCTATGCTCAGCACTTGAACAAGGAAGGAGACTACACTCTCTGCAGTCTTGGAGAGCTGGGGCACACAAATGCATGGTCTTGTGTAGGTTCCTCCACAGGGTTGTTTCAGTGGGGGTGTGGCCTATTTTCCTACCAGACTTCTCCCTAAAGGAGCCCCAATAGACCTTTCTATATGCTCTAATATATTATCCAAATTTTTTCCTTTTCTCTACTTCTCTCTCAGGAAGGCCAATGAGTCAGAGATTTGGTCTTTTTAGATAATTGTATTTTCTCAGATGTTTTATTCATTTTTCTTAATTTATTTATTTATTTTTCTGTGACTGGTTGATTTGAAGAACCAGTCTTCCAGACGAAGCAGGTCACCTACAGAGTGAATCCCATCAAGCTAGCAGCAGACATCTCAGAAGGAAGTTTATAAGCCAGAAGAGACTTAGGGCCTGTTTTCAGTGTCCTTAAAGAAAAGAAATTGCAACCAACAATTTTGTATCCTGCTGAACTAAACTTACTAAGGGAAAGAGAAAAAAGAAGGCTTCTCTGGCAAGCAAATGCTAACAGAAGATATTTCTAGTGGATCAGCCACATAAGAAGTCCTTAAGGGCGTGCTACACATAGATTCAAAAGAATTACCCCTTCTACTACAAAAGCACACTTAAACACATAGTCCACAGGCACTATAAAGCAACCATGCAATCATGTCTGTATAACAACCAGCTAACCATACCATGACAAGATCAAAATCACAAATATCAATACTAACCTTGCAGCATATACAGGGACTCTCTTTGAATGTATACCGGCTAAATGTACCACTCAAAAGACATAGAGTATCTGATATGCCAGACACAAGAGTATGTTGTATACAATAGACCCATCTTACATGTAATTATATAATAGGCTTGAAATGAAAGGGTGCAGTAATATCTATCCTGCAAACAAGAAATGAAAAAGAGAAGGAGTTACTATTATTATGTAAGACAGGCTTTAAGTGAATAAAAATTTAAAAAGAAAATAAATGATATGACCTAATAATAGAATATACAGTCCAACAAGCAGTTTTTATTATCCTAAATATATACTCATCCAACATTGGTGCAAACATCTTTATAAAACAAGTATTTCTTGGCCTATGAAAAGATTTAGACAGTCATACAATAATAGTGGCAGGAGTTGACACCACACTGACAGCATTAGACAGATTATTGAGGCAAAAATCTAACAAAGAAACTCTGGACTTAAGCTTGACGCTTGACCAATTGGACCTAACACTCTGCAGAACACTCCACCCTACGGCCATGAAATTTACATTCCACTCATTTTTATATGAAACATAGTCTAAGATCAACAACAACCTTTGTTATGAAGCAAGACTGAATACATTTACAATAATTGAAATCATACCAAACGCAAATCACAGGGGAGGTATAAAATGTCCTGCAAGGAAAAGGACACTATGTCATCTTCAAACAATGGAAAAATGCTATCCCTTAACAGAAAGGAGTGGACCTCTTTTGCAGATTCGGAGTTCAGGGGAGTCTAGAAACTGAAGATTTTAACTGCAATGAATTATTTCTCAAATGTCTTATAATTTCACTCTATCGAAACTGAGACCCTGAATCTGGTTAGTGATCAGACTAGACTGGGAATTCAGCTAGAACTGAGCTGGTCTTATTTTTAAAATTCAGTCCTGGACTTAAGATTCAGATTCATTTGGTGGTGGGGACCAGGTGCTTCTGCATGAAGTGAGAGTCTCTGTATATGCTGCAGTTAGGGAAGCAGGAGCTGAGGAGAGACAGAGTAATGTGATTTTAAGTTCAGCTCCCTATAAACACACACACCTGCAATGAAGAGTCCAGATGTCCCAATACCCAAAACGATACATGATTTCAAGATAATAACAGTTATGTTTTGATGTATTCACACAAGAAAGTGTCAAGGAGAGTTTTCTTGGCATAAATAGAATAATCAGTTTTGTCCTGTTGTCTGACCACCCACAACTAGACACAGCTTAATTAACCTTTACAGAGATGAGACTCCTACATAAGAAAAACTTAAAACAAAGGTGTTGCATTCAACTCCTTGCCTTCTGAGGATGCCCTACTCTGTAATGTCATAGCTTTCAATGAACTGTCTTCTCACTGCACTCTGTGACTGACCTTGAATTCCTTACTGTGTGGAATCCAAGAACCTTCTCTTGGTGTCTGAATCTAGACCCCTTTTTCTGGTAACACTTCCAAGGAGACTTTTCTGGCTTTCACCGTTTGCCTTAATTTGATGGTTATTGGTCCTCACTCTTCCATTATTTTCTCCCAAGCATTAACTCTGCAGAAAAAAAATTTGCCTCTATTGTGGTCATAATTTCTACTTTTCCCATATTGATAAATTTGTGATATATCCTAATAAGTAAAGCTTTCCCTTTCAAAATACTACCAGCATAATTTACCATTACTGAAAGTATGAAAAATTTAAATTATCACATTCCAGGGGCTATTTGTGTTCTCTGTACCAATAGTGATAGGATTCTCATTACAACTGGTAGTGTATGATCCAACTCTAAAATCTCATTTTGTTGTCTGTTCTTTTTTTCTGACCTCTCTTGGTGCATATTATCAAATGCTGGGTGCTTCCAAGAAGTAGACTCGAAGCTGAATATTTTCTGAGGGAGATAATTAGTGAGATTTCTTGAAAATAACATCTGTGAAAAAGTAGGAAGCAAGATTGGACAGTGGAACAAAATAGTACATAATTCAGTGCAATAGTTTGAATGTTTGAGTGCCCCCAAAATTAATATGTTAAAATTCTTATAACCAAAATGATTGTATTAGCAGACAGAACCTTTTAGGAGGTGTTTAGGTCATGAAGGCAGAGTCCTCATTAATAGAATTAATTCTTTTGAAAAATATGCTCACAATAACTCATTCATCTATTTTCCCCATTAAGACATGGTGACGGGTTGCCATCTTGGAGGAATGCCCAATACCAGCATCTTGATGGTGAATCTTTCAGCCTCAAGAACTGTGACAAATAAATGTTTGTTGTCTGTAAGCTAGCCAATGTATGGTATTTTTCTATACAGCACCCTGAGCATGCTAAGACATGCAGTCTCAGCATAGGTTTCATCTCACCCACTGGGAACTCTGAAGCTAAGTTAGCCCTTCAGAGTTGGTCCAAGTTGAAATGAGGAAAATGGGCCTTTGGAGTCCTACACGTGACCAGGAATTGGATATTGGCTGTCTTGGAAAAGTCACTACATGCTAGATAGCTTTCAGCAGAGATGTACTGAGAGAGAGAGCTTATAGATGAGGTATGTCAGTTGTTCATCACTTCATCAGCTGGAAAGTAATTTCTATATTCCCAAAAGGGAAATCTGGGTGACACATAATGCCTGCACTCAAGGACATTAAAAATATTGAACAATATTGCCACTCTGCAGGCAATATTTGCTCAGAAACTGTGTTCAAATATCTTTTTAAGAAATATTTACCTCATTTCAGATTAACAGATTATTAATAGAATAAAAACAAATTTCTCTATTTTGTGACATGCATCTTTTCCTTCCTAATTCTACTTTGATGTAAATTTCTGGTGAGACTTTTTAAAAGTACAACTTGCCTGAATTACAAGGCAATCTGTGAAACAAGTTAAGTAGTAGGCATTTAGAAGATAAATACTTTCTAAGACTGAGGAACGTAAGCAATGTTGCAAATATTCAGAAAAGGAAATTATTGTGATTTAGACAAAATATTTTCAAATGAAACAAAGTAACCGTAATTGTACTTAAAACATATCTGTTTGGATAAAAATAAAATGAATTTCTACAGTCAGAAAAACAATGTCAAGGAACATGAAATGAAGCTAATATAATAAGTGTGAAACTACATAGAGAAAATGAAGATGTTCTATTTGAGAATGTTTAGATAAATAAGAATAGATCACACCGCTGCCTCACTGTGGACAGAATGATGCTTTCTTATACTAGAAACTCTTTATATACAATTAAATTATCTCTTGTTCTGGAGACAGCCACATTTACAATAAGTAAATAACAATAAATTTATTATTCACACATACAAACACAAAATCATTCATCCTTTTCTTTATTCTCTTGCTTTCCAAAAACTCTATTGTCAACACTTAAATCATTGTGACATTGATTGACATTGATATGTACCAAGTTAGAGAAAGTTAGAAAGAAAGATAGCATTTTAACAAGTTGTCTAAGAAATGGGCTTTTTTGTTTCTTATGCTGACAGTTGTAGTCTAGCTCTGAGTCCTGTGAGAATGTGCTGGTGTGGACAGTGAAATACCGTCTTTATATCAATTTAATAATGATGCTTGATGAACTTGCTCAGAAACACCATGAGGTAACTGGGCTTGTCACCTTCAGCTTCCATCCTCATTGATTCCAACAATTTGCTGTTAAATTTGAGGTTTATCCCACATCTTTTACTGAGAATGAACTTGATTTCATTTTTATGAAATTGATCAAGATATGGACATACAAGTTTCCAAAGAGTACATTTTGGCATATGATTCAAAGATGCAAAAAACACATATTATGAATGTTCTGATACTGTTCAAAAGCTCTGTGAGTATGCTGTTTTGAACAAGAAACTTATAAGGAACAACAAGATTCCAGAATTTATGTCATTCTTGCAGATGTCATTTCTCATTAGTGAGCTGCTATCTGAACAGCTTAATCTGGTAAACATTTGTTATACATTTGGTCTACTATCATCCATTTACAACTGGCAGTATGTACCAAGAACTCTGTGGAGGACTTTCATTACCTCCTTCTGATGTAGCTGTTGTCATGTCAGAACTTAGTACCAAAATACATTTACAGAAAGATGAAAAATCTTTTGCATTTTCTTCATTTTAACTTTGCATTTGATAATTTTAACAAAAAGAAGTGTGATCAGTTTTACAGTGAAGTATTAGGTAAGTTAGTGGTTAATTTATTCCCTTTTCCCTCCAATATGTGGAAGGAAACTTTCCTTTCTTTGTGTCTGTTAGAGTGTGTTTATGAATTAAAATAAAAAATAACCTTTTTTGTTATTTGAAAGATGATGTTTGGCAAGTTGGTGGAGACACTGAAACTCTCATACATTGTTGGTGAGAATAGAAAATTATTCACCCACTGTGAAAAAGTCTAGCAATTCCTCAAAAGTTTACACATATATTTACCACATAATTCAATAATTGCCTTTCTAGGCATATACCCAAGAAAAATAAAAACATGTCTACAGAAAGCATGTACATCAATGTTAATCAACGCTATTCATAATGGCCAAAAGTGGAAGAAAAACAATGTCCGTACACTGATAAATGAATTAAAAAATTGTGTTTATAAGTAGCATCTGATACTATTTGGCAATAAAAATGTGAACGCTATTCATAATGGCCAAAAGTGGAAGAAAATCAATGTCCATCCACTGAAAAGTGAATAAATAATTTCTGCTTATAAGTAGCATCTGATACTATTTGGCAATAAAAATGAAGTCCTTATGTACACTATTCTATGGATGGTCCTTTAAAAACATTAAACTAAATAAAAGTAGCCAGCCACAAAAGACCACATATTATATAGTTTCATTTATTTTTAAAAAGATCCTGAATAGGCATATTTGTAGAGGCAGAAATTATATTACTGGTTGCCCAGTGCAGTGTGGGTGCAGAAATTCAGGTGGGGAGATGACAGTTAATATACAGGATTTTTTTTTTTTAGTTAAAATTGATTGTTATGTTGGATGCACAAGTCTGTGAATTTACTAGGAAATATTTAATTTTAAATAATAATTCATGAATCATATGGTATGTGAATTATACTTCAACAAAGTTTTACAAGATATTCCTTGAACCACGATATTCAAAAATTCTATTTGCATTGTATAATTACTTCATCTCTCATTCTGTGTCAAGGGGCCTGCAGGACTCTCTCACTTGCCACTGTTCTTGACACTATTATAAAATACATTATATAAAACAGGATACTTGCAAGGTCATTAAACTTAGGTGGATGACACCAAATATAAACATAAAAGAAACATCAAACATCCTTGAGTAAATATGAAGTAATCGAACTTTGTCTCCTTGCCATCCATGTACTCAGGATGCTCATATAATGTATTTACTTTGAATTGCAGGAGTTATGTTTTAACTTGATTGATTTATCTCCGTATATAAGTATGAGAAAGAAACAGTGACTGGAAAAGAATTATCACATTGCACCAGGATGGCTCTGAAATGGACTACAGTTCTGCTGATACAACTCAGTTTTTACTTTAGCTCTGGGAGTTGTGGAAAGGTGCTGGTATGGGCCGCAGAATACAGCCTTTGGATGAATATGAAGACAATCCTGAAAGAGCTTGTTCAGAGAGGTCATGAGGTGACTGTACTGGCATCTTCAGCTTCCATTCTTTTTGATCCCAACGACTCATCCACTCTTAAACTTGAAGTTTATCCTACATCTTTAACTAAAACTGAATTTGAGAATATCATCATGCAATTGGTTAAGAGATTGTCAGAAATTCAAAAAGATACATTTTGGTTACCTTTTTCACAAGAACAAGAAATCCTGTGGGCAATTAATGACATAATTAGAAACTTCTGTAAAGATGTAGTTTCAAATAAGAAACTTATGAAAAAAGTACAAGAGTCAAGATTTGACATCATTTTTGCAGATGCTTATTTACCCTGTGGTGAGCTGCTGGCTGAGCTATTTAACATACCCTTTGTGTACAGTCACAGCTTCACTCCTGGCTACTCATTTGAAAGGCATAGTGGAGGATTTATTTTCCCTCCTTCCTACGTACCTGTTGTTATGTCAAAATTAAGTGATCAAATGACTTTCATGGAGAGGGTAAAAAATATGCTCTATGTGCTTTATTTTGACTTTTGGTTCCAAATATTTAATATGAAGAAGTGGGATCACTTTTACAGTGAAGTTTTAGGTAAGAATTTTTTCAGTTAGTAACATGAAGCTCTAACTTATTTGTGTCTTTGAAGCAGAACTTGCATAAAGCCATAAAGTCAGGGAAGTGGAGTTTTTGGTAAATGAATTTATGAAATGAAAATACAAGATGATCTACCAATCTCACAAATATTATAGAAAAGCTTAAATTATAGGGTCAGTGAAAACGCTGTGACCATCACTCATACAGAACACCCCAGGAAATCATAAACCTATATATTAGTACACCTAAGACTTTAAGCAATTACATATCTGTTTTACTATAGAATGTTTCAGATCTTAAAAACAGCAAGATCCGTCAAGTAACATCTAACCGAATGCATAGATTTAGAATGAGTAATTACACATTTTTCTACAACTATCTATATAACTGCAGAAATTTTTCCTTCTAAATCTCAGTTGTCTTATTTAGAAATTAAAAGATGTTCCCATGTTACCAGGAGGTTGTCTTCACAGTAGAGAGAGATAATGTCTATATCTCAGATGCAAAAATCAATAAGGATAATTTGAAGTTTCAAATGTTTCTATACTCCTTCACTAAATAATTGGAAATCTTTTATTTAAAGTCCAATCATCTTGTTGAAGTGTGAAGGTTGTTATATCTATATAGTTTATTTGAAACTATGTCTCTTTATTTAAAAATATGAGACTGATTAAGGTCGAGTACAGATCTCTATTTCAATAATTTCTCAAAAATTTCTAGCTATAATTTACAAATATTTTTACTTAATATTATTAAGATCTTAGCTTGGATCCAAATGAGTAGTTGGTACAATGATTTCAGCCATACTCACAAAATAGTCCACAGTTAACTTGAAGAACCAAAGATAAAAGGATTAGCTTAATGAGTTGTGTAAACTAGACTGTTTGTTAGAAAATTGTTTCTATGGTTACTGTAGAATTAATTGATTATGGAGCTCAAAGATTTGTTTAAATATCTAGAGGCTACTATTGAAGCTTTAAAGAGAAAATAAATTGATGTTTAATTCTCTATGACTTATTTTAATAATTGTGAGTATACTGACATGACATTAGAGATGTAGCTTAACCTCATAATTCTCCCACTACTTTGCCTTTCTTATAAATAAACAAGGGCAAAATATAGAATACATAAAAAATAAATTATTTTTTTATATGAATATATGTACATATTTCTCAAAGCGCACAAACTTTACCAACAATTTTGCCTACATTATTCTAACCCCTTTCAGAAAATTACATAAAGTAATTATCTTATGTCATCCACTTCTTCTTTTCTTTATTCCTATCAGGAAGACCCACTACCTTATCTGAGACAATGAGGAAAGCTGACATATGGCTTATGCGAAACTCCTGGAATTTTAAATTTCCTCATCCATTCTTACCAAATGTTGATTTTGTTGGAGGACTCCACTGCAAACCTGCCAAACCTCTACCTAAGGTAAACATACTTTCGTTGGTTTTATTTTGTTGGCTTCAAATTTCAGTAGAAATGACTCTATAGTCTTCATTCAGAGTGTTTGACTAACACTGAAAAAAGATGGGAAGTAGGTGGGGTAAAGCAGATACCAATTAGAAACTCATGTACATGTTAATACTATCACACATATGTGAGTTTTATGCATGTTACAAATAGAGAGGAATACTAAAGAAACTTTGAAAATAGGATTGGTTAAATTAAAGTCTTGATTATGCAACACCTAAGAAGGTATTGGTCATTCATTCAAAGAATATTTACAAAGAGATTAGCACAAAACACAGGTAAGTGCAGAATTTTCAGAGAAAAAAAATAGACACAGTTTCTGTCCCTACATACCTTATATTCTACTTTGAAATATAGAATATAAGTAAGTAATGAATATTATATAAAAACTATTATCTCAAGAAAAAACCCAATGCTAAGAAAGCATCAGTGGAGATAATAGAAAGTATCCTGGAGTCACTGATGAGTACGATGAGAGCTGAACAATATGCAGGAATAGGGAAAAGAATGACGGGGAGAGGCAGACAAAAAGGGAAAGCAGATAAAGTGGTCAGGACAGTTCTCAAGTCCTCAGGTTTAGTTTGCAGGGAATGATTAAGAATCAGATGATGCTAAAAGGTAAATTAGAGCCAGGTACGTATTAGGAGTTGAAATATTTATTAAGAACATTGAAAACATCCTAAAAAGAGTTCAGAAATAAGGATATATGAAATGATTCTTTTTATAAGAAAAGCCTCCAAGATATTCAATGGATTAAATTGCAGAAGGGCCAGACTGTAAAGACCCAAACATTCAGGAAATTTTTCATGGATTCAGGTAGCAGATGATGAAAAAGTGGACTACACTGTTGATAGAAATAATTATGCCTACATTTACAAAAATAGTGCCAACTTCATATTGTGTTGTGTGGAAAAAATATTAACACAGACAAAACACTTAAAATGTCTCTGGCATATAGTCAGTGACTCAGAAATGTTATTAATTTTGCAATTATGGTTATTTTATTACTAATACTACTAGCTACTTAACATGTGCAAGTCACTTGAGATATCATTCCTCATTTAAGAGAACCAGATTATTCAGCACATCAAGGTTATATTATCTTGGAAAGTCATAGATGACAGATACCCTTGGACTTGATTAAAAGTAGACATATCATTTGTGACAGCAAGATAAGCTAGTTGAAATTCTAAAATTCTTCCATAAGTAATAAGGATCTTCACCAGTATTCCAGCTTAAAACACTTCCTCAACAATATAAATGTGTGCCTCAAATATGTGCAGACAAACACAGGGTTCACATGATTTTAATAAAGCATTTAAATCATTCTGCATTGAGATCCCAGAATTTTACATTTTAGAGCATAAACATATCCTATTAGAGGAGATGATTTCTGCCTTATGACAAGCAACTCAATAAAGCTTCCTGGGGGAACTCATCTTGACATCATAGGTGACTGACAGAGAAGCACAGAGATAATGAACAATGCATGTATAATAAAGACCAAATAATTTCTGCCACTTGTTTCTGAATAGTGCCCTTAGTTTCAATACGAAAAAAAATTCCGTCAGCATAAAAGATTATATTCTTTTTGAAGGAATACAAGAACTTCATATATTTTAATTAACATCACATTTTAAGGCATATGTAAAAAGTAAGGCTTCTTCAATGCATTATTATGCAATCTCTTAAAAGATCATTTTTGCTTGCATAAAACTGAGAATTTGTTCCATTGTTAAAACTCAGTATCTATGTTTAATGCAAGTTGTATAGGCTTTATATAGTCAGTTTCTCAAGAGACAAAAGTTGCGGTAAGACAAATGAAAAATATATGCCACTCTACCCTACTCTTGAAAGATTTCCCCACTCACACTAAGGGAAACTGATAGTGCCAGTAGAAGGAGGAAGAGAGTAGGATATGTAGAAGGACAAGAAAAAAAGGTTGACTGGTAGTACATTAGTGGTAATAACTAATACTAGCTCTTGTTATTAACTTGCAGAAAGCATTGAATGAAAGTCAATGGTTGTGAAACCAGTTCTTTAATTGTTTATTATGTAAAATATTTGCTAAGCCAGGTTGCTTTCTTTTCAATTATATATTAGATTCTCAGATAATTTCTATATATTTGAAGAGAATAAGACACTTGACAAAATGTATCAGGTGTTTTAAAAATACATATTGTTATTAGTTTTATAATATAGTCATGTGAAATCATAAAAAAATTAATCAAGGTGTACCTATTAAACATTATGGAAAATATTCACAAAATTAACATTGGAAGTAATCCAACATGTTACATTAAATAATGATTAGAAACATATGCCTACAATAGCACTAAAATAATTTTATCAATGAAATGTTCAATTATGCTGTCAGCCATAATACACATACAGTGAATAAGAAAATTATAAATATAACAAGATGGCAAATTTTGCAGGAGGAAATGTATATAAAATGAGATTAAAATTTTCTAAATAAGTGTCACATATGTACATTGACCTATATAAGTAGGGCAAAATCCATAATAAAAAATACATATTTTCTATAAATAATATCTCTAGATAGAAATTTTAGAAAAAATTATTTTTAAAAAACTTTTCATACTGTTATAAAATTTTTTACATTAATTTTGTAGTATTTTTATAATATTATCACAAAAGGAGAAACAACCAGTCAATATCAGTGATGAATCTCTACACAGAGGTTAGATTCCTTCAACACTGCATAGAAAAACAAGGCTCTGGCATCAAGCTAGTGAGGTGAAACACTGAACACGAGTTACATTAAATGTGGCTACAGGTAACTGCAATCACACACAATACCTAGATGCCCCAAGTATTATGTGGAATAGTAGTACAGGGACTCTCAGGTTAACTTAAGATTACAAATCACATTTTAAAAAACGTTCTGCCATATGTGGTGCACAGTTTACACTTAGACACATTTTTTCTATGTTTTATTAAAAACCACTGGGGAAAGTTTTACCCCAATGATTAAATCTGAAAGTATTTAAATTTATATATTGGCATACATTGGGGAACTCAAGTCAGAATAATTCTCAATCAATTGCAGCCAAGCACATCTTCACCAGGCGTGTAATGTGGTGTGCGTGAGCTACTCAAAAGAGAGACAAGATCCCCCTGAAGAAAGGCCTGGTGGCCTCTCCTATTCTGGTGCAAGTGCTGCCTCTGAGACACAACAAAGTGATGATGAGAGTTCCTCACATGCAGTTATAAACAGCACATCAATTTAACAGTGTGATTTCAGGGCAATAGGTGCTCCACCTAAACAAAAACCCGAAAGGTACAATTATTCAACTACCAACTATAAACTGTACAATTCTGTATTATAAATGAGACTCTAAGGACTGATTAATAAATATTCCAAATCACAATACTAGACTCCAGAATGTCAGTGATTCTTAACCACCAGCTTTTATTTTTTATTTTATTTTTTGAAAAACTACTGGAAAACTCTGACAAATTTTAAGTGAAGCATAAAGCATTGTAGAGTAACGTAAATGTAGATATAAAATCATCCCAACTGTGAGTAGCTTTTCCTCAGTACTCATAGTTAGGGAAGTAAAACACTAATGACTTCAAACTAAAAGAATTCTACAGAAAACCTGCCTGAAATAAACACAAGTGATTTAGTAGAACAAAAATATAGGATTAAACCCTAGTGGTGCCACTTTTCCAAGGACTTATAGTAGCAATTATAGTATTATAAGTGAAGAGTCTGGGTATATTTTTTAACATTATCTCCCTGACTACAATGTAATAGCTCCTTTTCTTTTCTCAATTACACACATACAGACACATACCTACATACACACACATATTTACACAAATATCCTTAACAGAGGCCAAATATCTCATACATCTTCTTGCAAAGAAACTGAGTGATTGAGTTAAAAAATATTATTTACTCCAATAATTCCTCAAAATACTTGATTTTCTCTCTTTAATATTTTGTACCAATTCTTTCGGTAGTGCCTGCTGTGGTGATACTCTTTTGTGATGAAACAATTTTTTTTTTCACAGGAAATGGAGGAGTTTGTACAGAGCTCTGGAGAAAATGGTGTTGTGGTGTTTTCTCTGGGGTCAATGGTCAGTAACATGACAGCAGAAAGGGCCAACGTAATTGCAACAGCCCTTGCCAAGATCCCACAAAAGGTAAGATAAAGTGCCTTACTGGTGTGGAAAACTACTGAAAGAGGCTGTTAAAGTTTGTGATCTACATAGAAAGAATATTAAAGACTAGACTGAACTATTTATAGCTGACTACAACCTTAAATATGCTTGTGTAGCATCCACTGACAGAAGTAATAGTTGTGCCTCAGACTAAGGGGTTGCATGTGGCCCTGGGGGAGTTACTACCTTTGGTATGCATGAGTGATTCCTATTAGCATCAGTGGGAATTCAGTACTCCATATGTATCCACAAAAGGGAACTTGAGACCCACAGTTACTTTTAATTTCTGATATTAACAGTCATACCTACTGCTGAATTTAACTCAGTATATTTCAGTTAAGTGAAAATGGTGCTTAATGTAGTCTTTAGAATGACTTTCAGGTGTTTTCAACTAAAAATATATATCCAGAACTGTTTTCTTGTAGAAATACAAGTAAGATTTATGATAATTTTCTTCAAAAGAGTTTTCCTAATCTCAGCAGTATCCAATGGGTGAAGAACACTTGACTAACTCTTGGGCCACCTCTATTACTTGTACTCTGGAAGCCCTTAGTGAATGTTTACAATTAAGGAATGTAGTATTTCTGTTTGTACTTTAAGTCAAATGCTTATATGAAATATGTGGCAACAAATAGAGAAGACTGGCTCTGTTGGTCATTATGCAGCATATACTGTATTTAAGGTTCAGTGGTAGTATAGCATGATTGAATGTCATTAATATAGGAATAATAACTGGCACATGTGGAGAGTAGGGGAGTAAAAAGAATGAATTCCAGTCCTGTGATTAAAAGTGTAAACTATAGGCTGGGCATGGTGGTTCGCACCTGTAATCCCAGCACTTTGGAAGGCCGAGGCGGTCGGATCACGAGATCAGGAGATCGAGATCACCCTGAACGATATGGTGAAACCCTGTCTCTACTAAAGATACAAAAAGTTAGGCAGGAGTGGTGGTGTGTGCCTGTAACCCCAGCTATTCAGGAGACTGAGGCAGGAGAATCCCTTGAACCAAGGAGGCGGAGGCTGCAATGAGGCAAGATCACAACATTGCACTCCAGCCTGGGCTACAGGGCCAGACTCTGTCTCAAAAAAAGTAAACTAGTAAACTATAGACTCTACTGTAGTATATTTCAGGACCTAGAAGTTTTACTTTTATAAACATGGTGCCTGGAAGATGTCACTAATGTATTTTACTTCAGCATAGGGAACAAACTTTTTAAGTATATTAATAAATATTCCTGTATGGTAAGTTTTTAACAATTTTTTAAAATAAACTTTATGAATATGACAAATAAAAAAGAAAGTTCAGGCCTAAAAATTAGAGCTTTTGGGAAAGCACTAATTATCTCAGATATTAGTTCAAAATCAAAAATATACATGGATGATGCTATAGTAATAGGCTGTTTTTCATTGATAATAAATTTGACATTAATAATATGACCAGGAATAAATTTATTTAAGAAATGTAGATGAAGTATCGATATTATCATGTTATTGGGATCAGGTAAGAGTTATCACAAAATTCTGCCCCTGTCATTTGACCCTTTTGTTTAAGAATTCCTGAGGGCACTGTACACACTACAGATGTTATCAGAAAAAGTTACGTTTTAATGGGTGACTTCAGTAGCACAATAACAATAGCAGGTATTTCAAAAAGTCTGACATGCATCATGCAGTTTAGGTTTGCCATATTATCCAGCCTCAGATACTTCCTCTACATTTTGGAATAGGCCTATCTGAATGATGTTCAGGCTACTATTCAGAGAAAGAGTGGCCTAGGCCGACAGACAACTAGTCCAAGTACCCACACAACCAGGTAGATTTAGAGAAAGAGAAAAAGCAGCTTGCCCTGCTGGACTGGGCCCCGCCAATATCTGAAGCAGGAAGATGAAAAGGAAAGGGTGCAGATGGATCCTGACCTGAAGGTGGATCCTGTCCAGTATAAAATGTGGCCCCACAAGGACTCAGCACTAAATACCAGATTAACAACCCCTCCCACTGGAGGCAGCAGAAGGAAATATAGGAAGGAGACAAACAGAAGGAAGCCAGGCAGGGGAACAGGTTCAGATGCCCTCTCCATAGAACATAGTAGGAATATATTTTCTTCTATATAGAATAAACCAGTGACCTTTGTGCATTTGTCAATTACATTTTAATTTCTTATCTGATAAAGCTTTCTTGTAATGACCTCTAAATTTTGCTGAAACCTGAGTTACTTTAACACTGATGTAGCAAATAAAATTAAACATTGTAAATTATTGTTCAGTTTATGAGGATTGCTTTGGAGTTTCAAAATTAGTAACAACATAAAAATGTCTTGGCTATAGCAGAATATATTAATCACTGTTGTCAAAGCTTTGTAGCACCTTGTCTAAGTGTTAATAATCTGTTGACCAAATTCAGGAAAATACAATTTTGAGGTTATTCAAAAGCTTTATTTTTATTCATGATACCAACATGTTCCTTACTTCTATGCCAAAAAAAATCCAAAATTAGCAATACTGGTTGGTAATACTCTGAATGTGTGTCAAAAATTGTCACTTGAAATTTTTCTTGGAAGTAGTGCTTGATAATTTGTAATTCCAATGAAGTTATACATAAAACCCTTGCAGCATTTATTTATTTCTTGTAAGTAGCTTATTTTATAGACTTGCTATTTTGTCGATCAAAGGACAACAGGCTGTAATATAATAACTTACAGACAAGTAGATATATTGAAACTATTCATATTACTCAAAAAGAAATGAATACATTACAATTAAATTTGAAGATGAAAACTAACATAAAATACATAAAACAAAATAAACATATAGGTCATTACTAAATTGTTACTTTTTTGTATACCAGAATTACAATGACTCCCTATAATTTTTTATACTTTTTTTAGAATATTTTTATTTTTTTAATTAAATTAACTTTTATTTTTAACTTTTATTTTAAGTTCAGGAGTACATGTGCAGGTTTTTTACATAGGTAAACTTGTGTCATGGGGGTTTGTTGTACTGATTGTTTCATCACCCAGGTATTAAGACTAATATTCATTTATTATTTTTCCTGATCCTCTCTTTCCTCCCATCCTCCACCTTCCAACACATCTCAGTGTATGTTGTTGCCGTCTATGTGTACATGTGTTCTCATCTTTTAGCTTCCACTCATAAGTGAGGACTTGTTACACTTGGATTTCAATTCCTATGTTAGTTTGCTAAGGCTAATGGCCACCAGCTCAATCCTTATCCCTGCAAAATACATATTTTTGTTCTTTTTATGGCTGCATAATATTCTGTAGTGTATATATACCATATTTTCTTTATTCAGTCCATAATTGATGGTCATTTAGGTTGATTTCACGTCCTTGCTATTGTGAATAGTAATGCAACTAACATATACTTTCATGGATCTTTATGAAAGAACAAGTTATAGTCCTTTGGTTATATACCTAGTAATGGGATTGCTGGGTATTTTTGCCTCTAGGTTTTTGAGGAATCACCACACTGTCTTCCACAATTATTGAACTAACTTACATTCCAACCAACAGAGTATAAGCATTCCTTTTCTATACAACCTCGCCAACATCATGATATTTTTTGAGTTTTTAATAATGGCCATTCTGACTGGTGTGCGATGTTATCTCATTGTGGTTTTGATTTGAATTTCTCTAATGATGTGTGATGTTAAACTTTTTTTCTTCGATGGTTAGCCGCAGGTAGTTCTTCTTTTAAAAAGCATAAAAATTTTCTAAATACTTGAACTTTTCATTGATAATCTTATTTTTCTAAGGTATTACTTTGGAAAATAATGGTTTCTTATATACTTAAATCATTATAAAAGTTCAGAAAATAAAATGTGGTCATTCTTTTTACATCAGTCTTTGAGTAGATTTATTTACTAACATCCCTTGATTTCATTTCTACTCTTTTTACAGTTCTAACATTCTACAATTTTTGAGTTCCACTCATGGAATAAGATATTCTCTTTACTGTGACAGGTTCTTTGGAGATTTGATGGGAATAAGCCAGATGCCTTAGGTCTCAATACTCGACTGTACAAGTGGATACCCCAGAATGACCTTCTAGGTAACACTCTGGTGAACAAATACTGGATATATTAGTAACTGCACATTAGAGTGTTAATAGTTCATCTTGAAGCATGCTTATTGAATATTTCTTATAGGAAAACAAAAAAGAACTTCTTTATATTTATTTTCCAGTCCTAGGGGAAAAGAATATGCTATAATTGTTGGCATTTTATGATATACACTCACATTCTTTGTGGTCAGAATCAGAGGTAATCTTTATTTCAGGTGCTATTATACCTCACAGAATTTTTCAATATCTTCCTGGGCTGTCCCTCTGTCTCCCATTTCTACAACTTTACACCTGTTTTCTCCTCTCCTGCAGGGTTATTTCAAATGCCACTAAATATAATAGCTCTTCTATCACCAGTGACTGTATTTTCTGGAGGACTAAATTCCTAATCTTAAAGTAATGACACATTTCATGATGAAGTGTGACCTGTCTTTCCTCAATCCTAGCACCACCACCAAGCCACTGCCTGCTGCCTTCCACACCCCACATATCACACTCTGTGACTGTACTTAAAATAACACTTCATTTCATGCCCATCTCTTTGCTGTCCTCTTTTGTGCACATTTTTAAAATCTAGAATGCTCTTTTTCATTAGTCCACCTGGAAATCTTGTATTAAGTTTTGCAGTCTGAAGTCACACCACCATATAGCCTTCAGTTACATCTCCAACACAAGTACCTTTTTTTCCTCTGAAGTCTGAAAAGTAATAGCAAATTAGTTCAATGTGTTATCTATAAAACACTGTCACTTTCAGAGCCCTTCATTGTGCATCTCATTTTATTCCTATGAATAATTTTGCTAAAATTCATCCAATCCTAGGTCATCCAAAAACCAGAGCTTTTATAACTCATGGTGGAGCCAATGGCATCTATGAGGCAATCTACCATGGGATCCCTATGGTGGGCATTCCATTGTTTTTTGATCAACCTGATAATATTGCTCACATGAAGGCCAAGGGAGCAGCTGTTAGATTGGACTTCAACACAATGTCGAGTACAGACCTGCTGAATGCACTGAAGACAGTAATTAATGATCCTTCGTGAGTAGAACAATATTTTTCACTAGATGGTATTAATAGATAGCTTTTCTTGTCAATAGTGAGCATGAGTTTCATCCTTTTTATAAGAGAGTGATTTTGAAAGAATTTAAATGATTTAACCAATCCGAAATCTGCTTTTACTTTTTATCTGTTATTTAAAAATTGTATTTGAACCCCATACATCTAATGAGTAACCAGTTAGTGAAACAGTTTTCTAAACAAAAATAATTTTAAAATGATATAGATAATATAAAAAAATACATTTCTTAGAAATTTGACATAATGAATCCATGGTAGAAAGGAAGAATAATCTTGAAATAATACAATAAAATGTTTTAATTAAATATCTAAAATCTCAGAATATAACTATTTTCTTGCTGAAAAATTAATTTTTATTATTATCTTTATTGTAACAGACTTGAAAATGAGATTTAATTTTGATAGCATAAAACCCACCTATTTATGGCAAAAATTCCAAATATTTTTACTATGTTTACAGAGTCATGAAGTCATCACCAGTGTATAAGTTTGGAACATTTTTATCAAAGCAAAAGAAACTGCAATGACACCAAAATCACCTCCCATGACTGCTTAGTCATAGTCTAACACCAATTTGTTTTCTTTCTCTATAGATTATTCTCTCTAGATGTTTCATATAAATGGAATCATACAGTCTAGGGTACTGTGTAAATGACATTTCACCTAGCCTAATTTTTTTTATGGTTTTTAGTTTAATTCATGTTGTTGTGTGTTTTAATATTTAATTTCCTTTTACACTTGTATAATATTTTGTAATATGGATACGTCATAATTTAGTTGTTCATTTATCAGTTCATTGGCCTTTGTGTAAGGAGGGTATCATCTAAAGAAATACTCTAAAAATACTTTATCACAAAGACAATAGAAGGAGAAGAATGATCAAAACACCTTTAAAGAAGATGGGAAATAATTGAATAGAAACACAAACCAACTTGGACAAATAGAAAAGAAATATAAAACAAAGTGGTAGATTTAAATGTGATTATACAAATACTTTCACTCAATCTAAACAGACTTTTTTGAAAAAACAAGAAAATAATGAGTAAGGACATAAAACATTTGAAGAACACAATTAACAAATGGAATCTTATAATGTAAAATGATATACACACGTACATATACAATGCACATATATGTAACGTATATATCAACTGGAAGACACATTTTCCTAGAGCATGTTGAATAGTTAATAGTCATTTGAAGTGGCATGTGGTGGGAAATAAATCAAGACTTAGGAAATATAAAAAGATTCAATATCATAAAGACTATATGATCCAGCCATAGTGGAAGTAAGGGAGGTTAAAGATATCACTAAAATATCTTTAAATTTTGGAAATTAACAAAATACACTTCAAATATTTAAAGTCAAGAAGTAAATCATAATTATGCATGCACTGTTATCTCAGCAATTCTACTCTCAATTATATACCCAACAGATATGTATAAATATATAAATCTAATGGTATATAGAAGAGTGGTCATGACAGAATTATCAACAGTTCCAAAAAGTGTTAGCAACCGAAATATCTATTCAACATAAAATGAAGACATAGTTTGTGCTTTATCAATCAACAAAATACTACACAGCAATGGAATTACCCAAGAACGGTTACACTAAAAAAATAGACACTAAGGAGTACATATTATATAATTCAATTACATAAACAAGCAAAACTAGTGTTGCTATTCAAAGTCAGGTTATTCTTTAGTTGGTGGACAAAAGTGGTGACTAAATGGTTCAGAAAAAGACAGCTATTCTAGGCAGATTGTGATCTCCTGTACCATGAACTGAACAATAGGTAAATTGGTATCTTTGCCTCAAGATAATGTTCAAGACAATCTTCCATTTTTGAACTATTCACTTAGTGTATGTATATTTATCTTTTGTATTTTGTATTTAAATGTATATTTTATGAGATATATAAATCATTTTAAAAATTCTAGGAATCAAATAGAAAATAAGCACAGAAAACAGAGAAAATCCTAGAGGTTCCATCAGATTGTGGCCAGTAAAAGCCTCTCTTAGAGGTAACACTTAGAGGGAAGCCACAAAAAGGGAGAGAAGCATGCCTTGGGTATAGCAAGAAAGAATATTCCAAGAGCGGGAGAGAAGGGATAAAATGTGTAAAGTGCTAAGATGAGAACACCTTTGGAAGCTTAAAGAAAAATAGAAGCCCAATCTAGAAGACAGTCTGCAGGTAAAAGTGTTAGAAAAAGACCTTGCCAGTGTCTAACAATGTAGGGTTCTGTAGACCAAATAACAGAGTTGGATTTTATTCTGAAAATAATGAGAAGCCAGGCAAAAATCTTAATCAGGAAAGTGCCACAATCTCACTTTAATTGCAAAACATCATTCTGGCTACAGGGTGGGAAACAGTAGGAGACAAAAGAGTAATCTAGAAGCAAAGTGACTAGCTATGAGGCATGTCACTCACCATGATAAAATTCCTTTTTAGGAACTTAGAGATGTTAATTCTCAGATTGCATTTTTCACATCTTTCTTACAGCACTTAAAATGGCTCATGATATTGAGCACATTCTAATATGCCTGTTTTAGAACTAATAGTGTAATGTGGAATGTGTTCATAATACAAAGGATAAATGCTTAAGGAATGAATATCTTATTTTCCATGATGTGATTATTTCACTTTGTATCAAAACATCTCATATACCCCATAAATATATGCACTTAATATGGACCCACAAAAACTTAAAATTAAAAAATTAAAAACAAATTAAAAATGCCTCATACTTTCTCTGCTTGAAAAAAATAACTTTCTCACCTGACTTTCCTTTTCTACTTTAAAAATATGTGTCAATGAGAAAAGTCCAATTTAAAAGCCAAGCTTTGTATGATGACTCAAATTAAAATACATAAATGCTATATCAATTCTTTAACATTTAATTTGAATTATTTGACACTTTAAAAGCCTTTCATAGACTTGATATGTACAGGCAAATTAACTTACTTTCAGTGTTGGTATCTTTATTTTTATCCTTCAGATATAAAGAGAATATTATGAAATTATCAAGAATTCATCATGATCAACCAGTGAAGCCCCTGGATCGAGCAGTCTTCTGGATTGAATTTGTCATGCGCCACAAAGGAGCCAAACATCTTCGAGTTGCAGCCCACGACCTCACCTGGTTCCAGTACCACTCTTTGGATGTGATTGGGTTCCTGCTGGCCTGTGTGGCAACTGTGCTATTTATCATCACAAAGTGTTGTCTGTTTTGTTTCTGGAAGTTTGCTAGAAAAGGAAAGAAGGGAAAAAGGGATTAGTTATATCTGAGATTTGAAGCTGGAAAACCTGATAGATAGGGATACTTCAGTTGATTCCAGCAATAAATATTGTGATGCAAGATTTCTTTCTTCCTGTGACAAAAAAAAATCCTTTTGAAGTCTACCTTGTCAAGTAAAAATTTGTTTTTCAGAGATTTACCACCCAGTTAATGGTTAGAAATATTTTGTGGCAATGAAGAAAACACTAGGGGAAATAAAAAATAATATAAACCATATGAGCTTGTATTGAAATTTGTTGCACTTATATTGAAATGTGATCATGGCTCACTTCAGCCTCAACTTACTAAGCTCAAGAGGTTCTCTCACCTCAGCCCCCCGAGTAGCTGGGACCATAGGTGCATGTCACCATGTCCAACTAATTTTTTATTTTTTGTAGTGATGAGATCTCATTGTGTTCTCCATGCTGATTTCAAACTCCTGGGCTCAAACAATCCTCCCATTTCAGCATCCCAAAGGGATGAGATTACAGGTATGTACCACCATAACTTTACAAAATGAGATTTTTATATAAGAATGATTCAAATGTTCAGGGATGAAAGAGTCACTAACATAAAAGAAGAATGGGATGAGGTGAGAAGGATGAATACAAAAATAATTAGATATTCTTGAAATCAGAAATGTGCTCCCTAATTATATGAAATGTTGTTTGATTACATAAAATAAAGTGGAAATGAATGATTGACTGAACAGCCCACAAGAAGAATCACTTAATGCTCTGAAAATTACCAGTAAACTGATTAAAATCTAAAATTGCTTTCTGTTAAAGCTTTACTGATTAGTTTTTCTTCCAAAGCTCTCTTGTTTCTAGTTGTTTTCTTGGTCTTAACTACCCATTATATGCTTTGTTAAAGTGTTTATGCCCTGATTCAATGTGATTATCTCAATTTTTATTTCATTCTGTCCTAACTCTTGCAACCTGCATGTCCTCTTTATTATTGATCAATCCAACTGCAAAGTTCACCTTACCTGACTAAGGATTATTCATTAAGTTTTACTTGTTTATCTGACCTTTATTATTTTGTCTCTTTGCTAGTCACTCTGAGCCATGGTCATGATGACTTAGGATTCTGGATCTCTTATGAATAACAAATTTATCCTTAATAAAGTCTCTATACTAAAGAAGAATCTAATGAAAAATATCACTTGATAAAATGAGTGCAGTACGTGAACAAATTTCTGACTGGATCATAAACCCAAAAAGTGATTAATCAGTTTATTATTTAGGGACTAACAATGAAATCAATTATATATCATCATATAATTTGAATTGGTAAAAATTAATATTTATCATAGGTAAAGCACAAAATAACTGGCGACTCCAGTGTTGGTTTGTTGGGAGTATGAATAGAGTGGTGATAGGTGAAGGGCACCCACAGGCCCAGCACAACAAGAATCCCTCTAACCAGGTCCGAGCTAGCAACTACTGAAATCAAAAATCCAACCTACTAGTATCTCAATTTTTAATATATATTTGGACATTAGACAAGTGACCACCAGTGGAACTGTGGACTCAGTAGCCCAAATCTAAACTCACCTTTGTCTGAACCTCTATATGCCCCCACTTTCAAAAAAGAAAGTCATGCCTCCTACTTATCCAAACTTTACCAAGATTCAATGTCTTAGGGTACAACTTTAAAATAATAACAAATGAGAAATTTGAAATTTTATGCCTCACCAGTTTTCAATTTATCGTCCCTCATATCCTAATACAGCTTTATGATACTGAATCAGGATCCTGTAAGCATTCCTCCTTTGCCAGCTAGTTGAAGGTTAAGCTTCATCAATAGAGGACACTCGAGTGATGGTGAGGTGCTTGATGCAGGAAGGTGCATCCCTTCCAAGACTCACACTTTAGTTATTCAGTAATGTTTATCATTAGTATTGGAGTTTAAGAATATGAATGTTAAAGAATATATTTAAGAATACTAAAGAATATACTTTAAGAAGGTAAGAGGAAAACTTCTAATAGCACATTTGTTTTACCTTTTATTAAATATTGCATTCTGCATGGAAATTAATTCAGAAAACTCCTACATAAACCATTTATATGAGTCTTTTGTAATCACTGAAAGAAATAGACTGTTGACAGTCATCTTTTAAAAGGGTGTATACCATTCAACTCTTAGGTATACCATTTATTATTTTGTTTCCTGCAAACTCAAAGCATCTAGGAGTGAGATTACAAAAATAACAAAAAAAAAGCAGTGTTGGCTAATTTGTCAGCATATGGAAGTTAAATTTCTTACAGACACACAACTTCTGTGTAAATGTAAATCACTTGCCCATTCTAGCTCTATTATCAAATTTATAGTTTCCCAGAGACAAACATTGCTTTGGCTTTTGTCTGGTTTTGGATAGTTGGTTGTCTTTTCTCTTCATGCTTCCTTATCTCCTTTATTTCATTTATTTTTAATTAAAAAACAAAGAGACAGGAGTTACCTATATTTCACTGTTGAAGGTTAAATTTTGTTTGTATTTGTACCTTAGTTCCACACTTTTTTCTTTCTGGAAACGTATATGATAAACATATGCTTGAAAACAAAGGATTACATGGATATTCTGAACTCCCAAAAAGAGAATCTCATGACTAAGCCAATTTCACATTTCTAATTAGCATACTTGCTTTCATTGAGTGTTTTGAAATTTAACTAAACATAAAATTAAAAAAAAAAAACCTCTAGGCTAATGTATATATAGCACTAACTAAAGAGAGGAAAACTAGAATTACAGTAATAACAAAATTAATTGAATATCATAAAGAATTACATGCAGGTTGTTAGACTATAATATTAAAATCATAATTACCTTTTAACTATAGGAAAACTCTAGTTTATTACAAAGACTACATAAATCTATGCTTCTACTTTTATGTTCAAATACACTGAATAGAGTTCCTATACAATCAAATACGTGGAGAATACTATTGAGCATGAATCTTCTCTTTCTTATATCATTCCCCAATTTTTATGTTCATTTGAGCTAGTGTATTTAAAAAGTTTCCTTTGGAGTCATCAGAATATGTCTCAAGATTTCAAATCCTGCAATGTGGAATAGGGACTTAATGCACTATTTTTATTTTATTATTAACAAATGACAAGCAAGGGATATGTTACTAAAGTAATAGAAAAGATCACTAGGCAAATAATCAGTTGTGTCCACATACACAACCATAATGCTTTCCAAATTGTTATGTAAATCTAATGCCTGTTATGCGAATTGAAAAATGAGATTCAAATTCCAAATGGAAAGCCATACTTTCTCCATTGTGTGAATAGCTTCTTATAAGGATTGGAGGTTCTACTGACTTTTTGTGGTATCTGAGCCAGGCCTGAAGTGATAAGATCAACCTTTTCTTCTGTAAGGTTTTGCACAACTGACTCCAGAGAAAACATAACAACACCATCCTCATCAGAGCTCTGGACAAATTCTTCCATTTCCTACAGAGGAAAAACTTTCTTCATTATAAAGATGCAATGCCACATAGAATAATATAGTTTACATATACTTCTAAACTAAAATTTTGAAGTTGACATATATATAGTTATATCATCCCTATTTTCTGAGGTGCATTTTAGAATAGAAATGTTCAAGTTTGTGTTAGAAACATATGGCTTCAGTACATAATAATTATTTACTAGAAAAAGCACACAACCAAATAATTATAAAGAACATTTAAGTGAGAAATGTGCAGCTCATTTAATATTTAGTAGACATCAAATTCTAAAAACATAATGGTTTGCAAACTCATAAAACTATTTCAACAATATCAAGTGTCAATTTGTTGGCATTTTGTGATGTCAACAAAATAATAAAATTTTTAAAACCCCACATCAATTCCCCCACAAAAGTACAACTAGTAGCTATCCAAATACACAAATGTCACTCTGAATTCACCAGATCTCAAGAGAGAAGGAGAAAACCCCAAGACTCACGGACATGAAAAACTTATGATTGGTAAGATGAATAATTATTTTGGACTGTACCACCCCCCTTCCACACACCAAAATGATACCACTGTGAGAGAATTTCCTTTTACCTGCGGTTACTGAAATGGGAAGAGGGAATTTCAAGTGGACATATATTCTATGCATAATGATATGCATATCTGGTCAAGAAAAGCAAAACTACATAACACACACACACACACACACACACACACACACACACACACACACATATTCTATGTTCCAAAGAAGCTGAGATTACAGGAGTGGGCCACCACACCCAGCTACTTTTGTATTTTTAGTAGAGATGGAGTTTCGCCATGTTGGCCAGGCTGGTGTTGAACTCATAACCTCAAGTGATCCTCCCGCCTTGGCCTCCCAAAGTGCTGAAATTACAGGCATGAGCCACGATGCCTGGCCCCTATCTAACCCTATTCTTGAAAGGTTTTCCCATTCTCATTAAGGAAAATGATAGTGCCATTAGGAAGGCAAAGAGAGTAGATGGAGAAGGAGAACAAGAAAAAGAATGACTAGTAGTACACTCATGATAATTACTGATAATAGCTGTTATTAGCTTGCAGAAAGAAGATTTGAATCCAAGTCAATAGTTGTGAAACCTGTTCTCTAATTCTTTATTACATAAATCAATTGTTACTTTACCCCTAATTGCTTGCTTTTCAATTGAATATGAGTTTCTTTTAAAATTTCTGTATATTTTAAAAGAATATTTGGCAAAAAGTACCAAGTGTTTTAAAAATGCATTGGAGTCATAATATGTTATATAAAAGCATGCAGAGAAAACAATAAATCAAGATGTATATATTCAATATTTATGGAAGATATTCATAATATAAACATTGGAAGTAATCCAAACATCTTAAATTAAGGAATACTTATACTCTGTGTATGTCATACCATCACAATCATTTTATCAAACAAATATTGTTATTTAATTACACTGGCACCCATAATACAAGTTTAGCTGGAAACTGAGGATCTAAATGATAAATATAGCAAAATGTCAACTTATTTAAAGATGAAAAGGTACATACAATAATATTAAAATTTTCTTAATAAATGTCACATATGTACATTATATTATATAAATAAAATAAAAACCATAATGAAAATATACCATTTTTACATTGGTAACGCCTCTGGGACAGAAATTATAGGAGCATTTTATTTTCTTTTTAAAACTTTTCATATGTTTATAAAATTTCTTGCATTGATCTTTTTTTTTTGAAATGGGGTCTTGCTCTGTCACCCATGTGGGAGTGCAGTGCACGATCTTGGCTCACTGCAACTTCCACCTCCCACGTTCAACAAATTCTCCTGTCTTAGCCTCCCAAGTATCTGGGATTACAGGAACTCACCACCACACGTGGCTATTTTTTTTTTTTTTTGTATTGTTAGTAGAGATGGGTTTTCACCATATTGGCTAGGCTGGTCTTGAAATCCTGACCTCAGGTGATCCACCCACCTCGGCCTCCCAAAGTGCAGGGATTATAGGTGTTAGCCACCGTGCCCGGCTCTTGCATTGATCTTGTATCACTTTTGTAAAGTTTTCACAGAATGGGAAAAAAATAGCCCACATCAGTGATGAATCTGTAAACAGAGGATATATTATTTTAACACTGGGTAGATGAAGGCTCTGGACATCAGGCCAGTGAGACAAAACACTGAACACAAGTTACATTAAATGTGGCTACAAGTTACTGCAATCACATGCAATACCTGAATATACCATGTATTACCTGGAATAGTACTACAGTGACTCTCATGTTGACGCTGAGGTCTTAAGATTAAAAATCATATTTTAAAAAATACTCAGCAATTTGTGGTCTGCACAGTCAATATTTTCTTTCTTCATTTGTAAGGAACACTTAAGAAAAAGTTTTACCCCAATCATTACATTTGAAAATATTTAAATTTAAAAATTGTCATAGACTGGGAACCACAAGTCAGAATAATTGTCAATCAATTCCAGGCAAGCACATCTTTACCAAGAGTTGTATATAATGTGAGAAAGCTACTCAAGACTGTTACCGGAACTCCTCTGGAGAAAGGCCTGGAAGCCTCTCCCACTAAGGTGCAAGCACTCCCTGTGAGACATAGTAAAGTGATGATGAGAATTCCTCACACCCAGTTACAAATAGCACATCAATTTAACAGTGTGATTTCAGGGCAAAAGGTGTCCTACCTAAACCTTGACCTGAGAAATATGATCATTCAGCTATGTAACTATTTACTGTATAATTCTGTATTACAAATGGGAGTCTCTGGCCCATTTCACAGAAATTCCAACTACAATACCAAACACCTGAATGTCAGTGATTCTTAATCACCAGCTTTTAATAATGATTTTTTTTGGTAAAAAGACTGGAAATTTCTGACAAACTTTAAGTGAATCATATATATGATATATATACACACACACACACATACATATATATATATGATATATATATCATATATATATGACCAGATGGATAAAGAGAAAAGTGAAAACTCAGGAAATGAGAAACTTTTGACTCTCAGGTGGCTACATGGTCTCCCATCTTCAGAAGCTGCAGCTGGGCTGCATTCAGTTACTAAAGGTAAAAGTTACCAGTGGAATTTAGAGATGGATGATAGACATACTCCCAGGGAGTTAGTTCAGTGAATGCATAACAAAATGGAAACTAATAAGAAAACTACAAAATGTTAATTCCCTTGGTTATTGCTATCTGTAATCTCTAAAATGAAAGTAAAAGAGTGCGGAGTTTTGCCTTAAGGCTTGACCAAATTTACATGTGGACTCTCAGCTCAGGCCACTAGCTTCAAAGCTAGACACACACACAGGCACACACACACACACACACACACACACACACATACATACATCTTAAGCCAGGGCAACAAAGGTACCTTTGAGACCTGTAGTTACCAAGAAGATAGCCAATGCAGTTAAATAGAAAAGGAAGTTAACTATTAAACCCAGAGGGTATAATGTAAAGAAATTGCTCCTTTGTAGAATAATATAATCAGTTTCCTGAGAAACCTTTACTATAATGGACTGGAAAAATAACTACTTTAAGGACAATATTTTTTATTTTAAATTCTACAGAATGAAAAAGCATGGGTTTATGCAGGTCCCACAGCTCACGATTAAGCAATCACTGAGGAGTATATGTGACCCAGCTTCACAAGCAGCCTAGTGGACTGAATAATTGCCACCATAACGTTTGATTACCTGAGAAATGGACTGCCCAACTCACCCTGTAAAATTCCAGGTGGAGTTCCCCAGATGAAGCACCTGATATGCTTCATATGCAAGCCATATGGAACTGGCTTTATGATGACCAGAATATTATTCAATTAAATATACCTATTACCCTGGTCATAGTAAATGGTATGGTTAAGGGGGCCCTTTCTACCTGGGCATCCCAGGTGACATTACTCCTGCAGAATCAAAGAGCTGTTTGAGAAGCCTTCCCAAATTTGCTGTCCCCCATGGATCTTACCGATGTTATTAAAACATTAGGGTAATTAAAAAATTGGGCAAGGTAAAAGGGAGTCAAAGGACTCATCTATCATGGTGGAAATCTTTAGATGATTATTAAGAAATAAAATAAATAAAATAAAAATTGATAGGGTAAAAACAAAGGCTTTTACAATGCTATAAAAGTGGGGTGAACAAAACGGAGCTCCTGCTGGTCTTCAAACATTATAGGGACCTACACCAGTTTTTTTGTATTTGCCTTAGATTGGATTTTTTTAAAGCAAAGTTTGTAATCTAATGGGAAAGCTGACATTGCCTGCGCAATGTTGAGGCAAGTTTAGATAAAAAATTGATAAAAGGACTTGAGTCTCTTGGATCAACCCTCTTCTGGGAGGGTGAATTTTTTACCAGAAAGGTAAATTGGTTTGAAGAGAAAGAAGAAAAGCTCCTGGGATCAGAGCATAAAATTGTAAATGTTGAGAGGATTATGAAATTTGAGATGTTTAAACAGGTTATATGTAAGGTGGTTGTGATTCCTTTACCTAAATGTTTTATGAAAATGGGTATTCTATCTGAATGGGGGAGATTTTCCCGATGTAGTTGTATAAAGTTGAAGGCATGTAAACCTGCTCTTTGAAAAATGCTATTTGGACAGCTAAGTGAGTACTAGCTAAAGTGCTGGTTGAGACAAATCCTTCACTTCATAGCCCTTTGTGGAAAGTTTATTTGGGCTTATGGCAAAAGCCTGTGAGCACTTTCAAATGACAATTACTGGGACTTGAGACTAGAGAATTTCCATTTGCGAAGTATTTACAGCTTTGCTATGGGATGTTAACTGAAACTACTTCTATGCTAGCAGAAATAATGGTGACTGAAAGAGTTCCATGATAAAATAAAAATGGTTTATACAGAATCTTGCTACCTGGGATGCAAGAAAGACGTATTTATGAACAGGGAGCCTCTTTTTCTCCTTAGGATGGACTCTGACTATGAGAGGAGCTGTTATATTCTACAGTGCTTAATAAAAAGCTCTCATATTACAAGAGCTGCTTATCTTGTGAATGGCAGTTCAAAGGTGAATAGATGCCTTCTTGTTTGGAAAGCTGCTGCTCCAGTTAAAGAGGAGTCAAAGAAATATTTTTCTTTTGAGTTTTTTATAGTTTAGAGCAATTGGGTAAAATTTGCTTTTGTAAGCAAATTTACCTCTCTGAGTTCTCCAAAATTTGCAAACTGTTCATGAGTCTTTTGATTGTGTGATAATATTGTTATTGGTATAAGTTTAGTAAAAAATATATATTTTTAAAATAGGACAATTGGAGACACCAGTCATTTTACCAAGGCTTTGACTAGAATAACGTTTTTACGTAAAGTTCCAGTAAAGCTAACTTGAAAAGAGCCTATGTGGCCAAACAATTCTTGCTGAACTTTATGTGAATAATAAGGCCAAGTATAATAATCCTGAAACTTATTTTGCACACTAATTGATCTTACTATAACTTTTTTTTAGTATGAAAAGCAACTAGAGAGAGAGACATTGTTTCAAAAGAAAAGTCACTTTCGTTTTTGAGTGCAGGTTGAATCATGACTCATTTCTTGGCTGCAATAATCTCCTAAAGAATACCAGGTTATCATTTTTCTTCATGTTTTTATTTGGCACCCTAATGGAATAGTTTTTTTTTTTCTCCTCTGCCACCCACATTCTCTTTTGTCAAATTATTAATGTTATTAATGTCTCCCCCTAGTTTTAGTTCTGAGAAAATCAGAATCATGCTATTCCAAAGACTAGAGATGATTTGACAAAGCCTGTTAACCTCCTTCATTTGAAATCCTATTGGGATTGATTTGTTTTTTACTGCAAGTGGCCTTCTGTAAAACAATACAAGTACCTTCCCTCTTTGTCCAGGGACTACCACAGAAATGGTGGGACCATGAGATTGTAAGGGCCAGTTTTGAGGGATAGAATTAATTCAGACCCTCCAAATCAAGAAGGGGAGATAAACAGCTGGTAAAACTAGGAACTTTGCTTTCTGAGCTATTATATGACACATTTTTATTTATCCCAACCATAAAGAATTTTCTGCTTCCTGTAGAACTAAAATAAAATTATTACAGAGGCAATATTATGATACCTCATGACAAAATGTCCTGGATATAATACTCACAATTATGAGATTTTATTTAGATAGATACATATTTGAAACAATTTTTTTAAGTCACATTAAATTAAATTACTAGAAGACTTCAAAAAGTCTTGCAGCACAGCAAAAGCCTCTAAATTGCAAAAAAGCATTTTTAACAATGTTCATGGATTGTATAGCTAATTGGTATAGGTCTATAACTAAAACAAAGACTACATTAGCTATACCTATAACAATTTAAGATAAGTTAGTTTTTTAACCTCAACTTTGGCTTTTTGTTTCTTGGGTTTTATATTACTTTAAACATTTTAAGAGTTAATTATAATGCTTGTCCATATTCATTCCTGTCTGGTCTAGAACATTTAAGTTGACGGTAAATATGTTGGCTCTAAGTCTCTTAGCCATAGGTGTCTCAACCACAGACAGTAAGAACCCAGGGCACATGCCATCCCAGCAATGCTATGGAACAAAATAAGAGTTTGCTGGCCATTGACCTTGCCTCTGGCAAACCCTGGCAAGAAGGGGAAAAATGTTAATGAAAAATAATATTCTAAGGCCCACAATCATCCGAATGAACCCTTCCGCTCACAAAGGGCATTCCAAAGTTAACCTGAAAAGCTAGTTCAGGCCATTTTGGAAATGGGAGAAATGAGACATGCTCCATTAGAGCCTCCTCCATTTTGGAATTCAGGAAAAGCTGACAGCATTACATCACCACAGAACAAAATACTGATAGAATACACTGTTTAAGTTTGAAAAGAAACATTTTTTTCTATTGATTCTAATGCTTTAGACAATAAGATAATTCTTTTAACCAACTGCCAATCAGAAAATCTTTGAATCTAAATATGACTTTCAGAATCTCACTTGCAGTTGCCCCACCTTTTCAGACCAAACCCACGTATCATTTACATGTATTGATTGATGTCGAACGTGTCTCTAAATTGCATAAAACCAGGTTGCAGCCTGAGCACATTGAGCACATGTTCTAAACACCTGAAGGCTGTGTTATGGGCCATTAGTCACTCATATTTGGCTCAGAATAAATCTCTTTGAATATTTTACAGAGTTTGACTCATTTCCTCACAATAATTTGACACTTGAACATGTGGGAGCTCCCAGAAAACCCAGGACCCCCAAAATGTTTCCTGAACTTGAAACTAAAGTACCAGAAGGGGCCCACTGAAGGCCTTTCAAACTTTAAGCTCCTCTGATGGAACTGGTCAGTCCTCTTGAGCCCTGGATCTCCCTTTGGTTGACAGACATCAATTTTTCCTCAACTTATTTTTTTCCTAGGAAGTTGTTGTTTAGGATTCTAATTCTAGTTCTGGGGTGCATTCTGAAGAGTCTCCTCCATTGCCTTTTATCCAAAAGATAAACTCAATTGGCTTGTCTGCACATTTACATGAAGATAGAACTGTCATTTTTATAGATAAACGAGGGACTGAGCTCCTCAGCTTTGAAGAGAAAGAACATTTTGCTCCTCCCAGAAAATGGGCCGTGGATGACCAGGGGCTAAGTGGGAACATCTAGATGTTTGACTCCCATCCCCGTTATGTGCAGTGCCCCTACAGAAGATGCGCCAACATAATTAGTTTCTTCTGTGTTTAAATGTTTTTAACTGCTGAGATATTTAAAAGCTTGTAGAAGCAATCTCTAAGAAGCAGACACATCATATTATTGCAATTTTTGTAGTTCAATTTACTATGGAATTTTTATGACTCTCCATCAAGTATACCTTCATGTTCATATATTTTCCTAAGTATATATGTACATATCACTTTATGTAGAAAGTCTTCCTCAAATTAAACTAGTGAAAATATTACTTGTTCACTCATGGATAGACATAGATTTATGTATCTGGATATATGGTCTAAAAATTTCAAAGAAGATCTATTTTCAGAACATACCTTATTAGGAAAGTATATTCTGATATATTCTGATACATTTTCAGAAGATACTTCATTAAGAAAACATAAACAGACTAGAATTTAGCTTTTGTAGTACATGTTGAGCATCATTGCCTCAGACTCATATTTATCTATAAGTTTTCCCTCTTTAATAAGAAGACATTACTATAATAAAGTGCATGAATGCATTACTTTTTTCCTTTCTTACGCTTTATTTTTTTCTTTCTAGTGGCATGACTATATGTTCAAAGTTTAATAAAGTAAAATATTCAGTGTATATTTCTTTTCTAGATATTAAAATGATTTGTTTTATAACCAATTGTTGATAAAAATATTTTTTATAGACAAGAGAACTATAAAAATCTTTTTCATGTGTTAGAAATGATCATTATGCCTCTCTTCCATCCGATTGTTCAGGCACATCTCTTGTCAGACAGAAGAACTGCTCTTAAGTTGATTTCTTTCTTCTCTGTGATTTGCTTTGCAAACCTTTTTCTGAATCCAGAGGCTGTAATGACCAATATTTAAAGGCAGGATTTGGAGATCTTTTACCATTTATTATGCTTTCTTCAACATAGGTTTTAAAAATTATTGCACAGGATATTTGGCTCTTTATTCCATCTACAATTTATTTTTTCATATTATGGTGGGAGAATAAGTAAAATGATTATATATATTTCTGATTTGTGTATCCTCAGTATTCCCGGTATTAAAGAAGTCGGAAATGTCTGGCTTAACAAAATAAGGCCAAGAAATAGTGAGATCTTGTTGCAGGAGAGAAATCATGTAACATTATAATCTAGAGAGACTGGGCTAAACCTGCGGGACCATGTCTATAATGCCTAACTAAAGGGAACTAGCCTCCTCCTTTATTTTGTGTATTATTATCCAGTTACAAAGGGTCATTACTAAAGTGAAAATAGTAACTCAAGCATATTTAAGGCCTCATGTGGAAAACATCTTTAGTCTTTCTAACCAAGGATTTTACCAGGTTGCATAGTTTTGTATAGGAAGTCAGTTACGACCATCTATAATTTTAAAGCAAAGAACATTTCCATTAAGAACTATTTTGTATTTCATGAAGGATTTGAATTTTAAACTCCCAGGTAGCACAAAAGACTTGCATAAACACCATGTTGAGAGACTTGGCCAAGTTTAGCTTAACTTATACATGCACTAGGTCATGAATTTGTCTTTAAAGGTCACCCTAACTTCCATGGTAGGTCTTGGCTCAAAAGAATATGATCCTGCCAAACTGCAAAACATACACTGTCTAACCCATGTTGCCTAATAATTTTCAATTATTTCCCTCTTAATTTTATGTAATTTTTCATTTCCACGTAACCCACTAGTTCCTTGTTTTCCTCATTTTTATTCATATCAGTTTTCTCTTTAAAAGCCTCAGTTACCTTTGTCTTAGTTAGAGTTCAGTTCAATTTATACAGTAGTCTCTATCTCCTACTTCAGTAGTCAGAATAAAATCTGTCTTGCCATTTTTAAGAAGGATCTTGCTCTGTTTTTCTTTGACAGGGACACATATAATACATATCATTGTTATTTGTTTGTATAGAAGAGTATTCTTTACCTACGTAACAAACCTGCACATCTTGCACATGTATCTCCGAACTTACAATAAATGTTGGAAATGAAAAATAAAATAAAATAAAAATAAAAAAGAGGTTTCTAAAAATGCACAGTAGAAATGCACTATTTCTGACCTTCACAAATAAACGGCCTGAGTTTCCAGTGAATCTCATTTTTTTAGCTTAGAAATATACATGAGTAAGCATTAAAATGGAATTATTTTAGGTTTTCTGAAATTAAAATTGTATATTACTTAATATTTAACAAAGAATAAAATATTTGAATAAATCAGGAAGGCCCAAGTCTTGTGAAATATAGAGGAGAATTTTGCCACACCTTGATGACTAGTTGTGGCATTAAATGTCATGACCTTCCCTATCATGCCTGCCTGCCTTAGATATCAAACAGTGCTACCTTCTTTTTTTTCTTTCTTGTCTTAACAAACTTTTGATAATCAAACAAAGAACATATTATGAAAAAAGAGTAAAAATTGCCTCGCAGACCAGCACAACCAGAGAGCAGTGCTGGAACCAGATGAGGTTTTTCGCAGGTGGCGGCAAGTACTTGGCTCCTCTGTGGCGCATGACAAACTTGATCCAGAAGACTTTTTGGTCCATGGGCTTCATAAGCTGATCATAATGAATGATTCATAACCATATAACATTCTCTTTACAGTTAAGGAAAATCAAATAGACATAAACTTATAGAATATAAAATAGAAATATGTGAAATTTTTGTGTAAATGTTAACAATTAGTGCCACATAAAAGTAGATGAAAAATAAAATATTTTATTTCCTGGTGGTTATAGAGATTTTGGTTTATGGGTTAGAATTTGTTGGATGCATAAGATTTCAAAATGTGAAAAGAGAATTTAAGAGAGAACAAGTATTTCTATCCTAGAAATTAAAATTAGTTAAGTCTAAAGGATAAAAAGAAATCATTTGAGGGTACAGAGGTTGAATTAGTCATTAATGAAATTGTAACGAACCTGGTGTGCATGTTTCAAAATAGTGTCAAAGTCTAGGGATAGGAGACAAATCTGTGACAAGGTTCAGGTACATGTCAGGGCAAAGCTGATAAGAAGTTGACATTGATCAGGAATTGGTGTTGACATTACATCAGTGAATTAGTGATTAAAAATGTAAAAGTAAATGGCCTTAGTTTGAATCATGACCTGATATCTACTGATCCTTTTTTTTTTAATGTATCTGTTCCTAGTTTTTTTTTATTGTTAAATTGAATGAATAAGAATGGTACCTTTCTTATTTGATTATTGTGAGTAGTAATGTAATGATTTTTAGGATACCTGGTAGAATTATTCTCATCATAAAGAGAATAAGTAGATGTTCACTATTATTACTGTTTTACTTGCATTGTGATTTTAAAATCTAAGTGGTGCTTAATATTTTACTTTGAGGCATTGTAGTTCCATTTATTTAGAGTGTTGAAATAATTATTGACTAATAAGGAATAAGGATGAATATAAGTATGAGGCTTACCAAGTCAAAAATCAAAAATTGCTAAAGCATGGCACTGTAGCAATATCAATGGCGGTAACTTCTCTCTTTGATATTTAAAAAACCGAGTAAGAAGACTATGTTTTCTTAGAGGAGGGCATTAATCCTGATACATATTTTTAATACAATTGGGAAAAACTATAACCAAGAAGTTACATAATACAAATTACCAATATAATGCATGTCATTTCATATACAATGTGCATTAACTAATTAAAAATTATTTTTCAACACAGCATTATATTTATTAAAATTTATTCATATTACCAATATAATAGCAATAGCATAACTGAAATTAATATATGTATTGAGATAATTTAAAAATCCTCTATTTCTGGTTTCAGACATTTTGGCTATTAAACGGGAATATTCCAATTTATCTCTTTCAAGCCAATTATTTCTCAATTTTATAAATCTTCCAAATAAGCAAAAGCAACCACAACCATAAGAGCAAAGAATATGGCTACATTTATAAAGTATTTTCTTTTTTCAATAATTTTTAAAGGCAAGTTTGAAAGCTTTAGTTGCTTGCAAGTTATCAGTGATGGGATCAAAATGTAAGCATAAAAATTTGGAAAGCATTAAATATAATGGGAATTAGAGATAGATTGTCATGCTGATTTACTGAAAATAAATTATTTTACAAGAGTTTTAAAAACATGGAAAAAGGGTAAGTAAAGTGAGATGATGGACATGTTTATTTACTTCATTATGGTAGTCTTTTAACTAAGTATTTGTATCCCAAAATATCACTTCACATACCTTCAATAGACAAAACAAAATTTATTTAAAGACTAATATTTGATGAGATCTCATCCTAAAAGACCCTCATAACTGTGCTGAAAATTAGTCAGTGCTGTAATAATGTTCATGCTTCTTTCCTTCAACTTTGTTCTCAGTCTTCCTTATCATCTTCCTGTTACCATCTTCAGCAATTCCTCTTATTTCACTTTTTGGCTGTTTTAAAACGTATGTACTATCCTAAAATCTCTGACAAATGTTTCCACTAAAACCACCAAAAAAACAGATTGTGATACTCACAGTGGTTTATTGACAATTGTCTTTAAGCATTACCAAAAAAAATGTACTCAGCATTGTGTTCCTGTTTAAAGTCACTGCTGCTTCCTTGGCCTTCATGTGAGTAGTTATCAACACATGCTATGTAGTTAAAAAAATACATTCATGAAGAGTCATTAATGACTGCTTTTCATGCATTGATCAAATCTATAGTTGACATTGTTTTTGAGTCTACTCTAACAGCTTATGCCTTAGCCTTCCTGTGAGCAAACTTATCAGGTTAATCTACAAACAAAGAAAGCCCACCATAGGGATCCCATGGTAGATCCTCTCATAGGTGCCATTGGCTCCACCATGAAGTATAAAAGCTTTGGTTTTTAGATGACCTAGGATTACATAAATTTTTGAATCATTATTCGTGGTGAGTCTTAGAATTAAAATGAGCAATGCTCAATATGAGGCAATGAAATGGGCAGTGTTCTCTAGATAACAAATTACTGCAACAGTAAAACTGCATTAAAATTACTTTCCGATCTCAAGAAAGAAGCACCAAGTTCTCTGGGGCAATAAGTGAAGGCTACACATTGAAGAAGTGGTATGTGACTTGAGACTTGAAGAATGAGTACAAGATTGTCAAGTGGACAAATAGAAAGAGCACACTGTGGATAAAGAAAACTGCATATCCCCTACTCTAGCCCCCTAAAAAGCAGGATGCATGCTAAACATCTACTTGCTATCTGAGTTGTAAAAGTAACTCCCATTTGCATGAAAAATATTAGTATAGATGATTATAAGAATGCTATACAGGATATAAAACTAAAAACTGCTTTACAAATATTCAAATATCAAAGTTGTGTTGTACATATTAGAAAGCTAGTTATTACTATATTTTATGGTGGAAGAAGCATCTGAACCTCTCTTCCTGCCTGGCTTCCTTCTGCCCGGTATGCGTTGCTCTTTTAGTTTAGCAGTCCATAGATGGCTTGTGTTAGTCAGCTCAATTAGACACCTGCCTTATCACAGGAAAAAAGGGCTTTCTATATCAGGGGTTCTTGCCTTGGTTTATCAGAAGAATGGGATTGTCGTGGGCTTGAAGAATGAGTGCAAGGTTTTATTGAGTAGAAGTAGTTCTCAACAGATGGGGGAGCCAGCAGGCAGACGGATTTCCCCTAGAGTAGGGCTGCTGAGCAGCCTGACTCTTCTTCAATTGCCCCAGCCAAACTCCGCATTGTTCTGCTGGTTGATGGCCTGCCTGCGTGCTCCCCTGGATGTCCTTTTGATGTCCAGCCACTTGTTTCTTCTTCTGCTAATCCACTCGTTTTGACGTCCAGCCACTTGTGTGCTTGCCTGCTAGAGTCTCAGGAGTTTTATAGGCACATCATGGGGGCGTGGCAAGGCAGAGTGGTCTTGGGAAATGCAACATTTGGGTGTGAAAGCAGGAGTGCCTGTCCTCACCTAGGTCCCTGGGCACAAGCCGGGGGTGGAGCCCTTGCCAGGGACCCACCCTTCTCCTCCCTGCGGTTCCCTGACCCTCTTCCATATCATTTCTTTCTCCTCCTCCTCCTCATCCTCCTTCTTCTTCTGAGAAAGAGAGAGCGAGCGAGCGAGAGAGAGAGGGTCACATTGTGATTCTGAAGTTGGAATGCAGTGAAGCAGTGGTGCAACCATAGCTCACTTCAACCTTAAACTACTGGGCTCAATCAATTCTCCCGCCTCAGCCTCCTGACTAACTAACCCTACAGGCATTCCACCTCAATGTCCTGCTTTTTTTTTTTTTTTTTTTTTTTTTTTAAAGAAATGGGCTCTCTCTAAGTCATCTAGTTTTGTCTCAAACTCTTGGGCTCAGGGGATTCTCCCACTTAGGCCTCACAAAGTGCTGGTATTATAGGCATGAGCCACTGTGCCTGGCCTTGACTCCTGCTTATATCCCCCTTCTTTCTCAGATGGGAGGTAGCATCAATATAGGTGTTAGAAGCAAAGTCGTTTTGGGGGAAATGTTTTATACTGTACAGGATCTACTTTAGACCCTCCTTTCTGTTACTTCTTTCTTTCAGACATTGGCGAAGTCCAGTCACCAAAGCAGTTTGGTTTTTCTATTTTGCTAAATATACTTGGCTGAGTGGGTACTTAGACACAAGAAAGGTGAGCCTTGGGTTTCCATTTTCTGAATAGCCCTCTGAACAACATACTGAATAGGCCTATTTCAAAATTAGGGTAAGTAAAAAGGCCCAGATTACATGGAAAGCCTAAACTCCATGATATGTTTCAGATTTTTTTCAATACCTACTTCTTGTTATTGTGCTAGTGAAGTTACCCATTAAAACATAACTTCTTTCTGATAACATTTGTAGTGTGTATCCTTCAGTCATCCTGTAAACAAAAGTACTAAATGACAGGGCACAATTTGTTGATATCTGTTACCTGCCTCCAATATCATGATAATATCAAAATGCCACACTACACTTCCTCATTACTGTTCTTTTTTGTTCTTATAAGTTCAAGTTATCATTTGGTGTCATTCATTTTTTTTCCAAATTATAGTTTATAACTATTCATATTAAGCAGAATTTCCATATCATCCACAATGTTATTACAGTAACTGAAACACAAAGAAATAAGAGATGGGTGGGGATGCTCGTGGTGTGTGACCTGATATACTCTAAAGTTTCTCTCTTTTTGTTTGCATCTCCCACAGGCAAGTATCAGTTCTCTCTCTCTCTCTCTTTTTTTTGAGATGAAGTATCACTCTTGTTGCCCAGGCTGGAGTGCAGTGGCGCGATCTTGGCTCACTGCAACCTCTGCCTCCCTGGTTCAGGCAATTCTCTTGCCTCAGCCTCACAAGTTCCTGGGATTACAGGCATCCACCACCACACCTGGGTAATTTTTTGTATTTTTAGTAGAGACAGGGTTTCACCATGTTGGCAAGGCTGGTCTCAAACTCCTGACTTCAGGTGATCCACCTGCCTTGGCCTTTGGTTCAGGTTTTGAAGGAGAGTAGACTATCCAAGATTCATTTATTGTTAGATGTATTTTCCAAAGTGTGAAAAACAGGAGTAAATTCAATAATGAATATCTGCTATCCAAAACTATTTAATACAATCAAGAATATCTTTCTTATTATCCCAAACATCCCAGTTGCCTCCTTTTAAAAATTTCTTTCAAGTATTAAAACACAATTAATTCTACCTTATTAATTATCTCAAAAGCAAAAATAAATATGTACCATTCAGCATACAAAGTTACACAGTAAAAATGAAAGTGCGTACATACATATATATGTATATATATATCTTTGCTAATTGACCCACTCATTAAATTTACATTTGATCATACTTACTCTTAACATGTACATATAAATGTAGGTCACTGTAAATTAAAAAAAACTAGTTCCACACAATACATGCTTTTTTCATGATATTTAAACCTCATTCAATTCTCATATATTGTAAACTTAGATAAACCCACAGTTTATTGTACAGTTAACATACAAGACAAACATCATAATTTTCACTAAAAATCTGGGCCAACTCATTGTTTATTTGCCCCTTGAAATCAAAAATAAATTAGAATTGAAGCAGTGTATTGCTGTAACTTACTTGGAAGGTAAGTAGGTTCTCTCATATTTATAGAACTTAGATTGAAGACATTACTGGTAAACTCCAATACGAGTGCTTTTAAAGAGAATTTAATCTTAAACCTTGAGACAGCATAGGACAAACCCTATAAAATTCAGTTTTATTTTTCAAAATAAAAGATCCTTTTGAAAGTTAATATCTTCACTTATCAATATTACTGCATTATAAAGCTAGTTTATATAATCCTGCATAGCATTGGTCAAAATGACAAGGCACAATAAAAAAATTAAAACATTATATGAACAAGAGAAGTCATTGAAAATAATTTAAGGCCTTGAAGTGATTTAATCAGTCTAACTTAAACCTGAAAAATAAACCATTAATTATCCACCTGAAATTCAAGAAATATGCTTTTTAAGCTTCTGTTCTGTGGACCAAATAACAGAAACAACTCTTTCTTATGGTTTATGTGTTAGAATCCTTCTGGACTTGAATGACTAAAAATCAATTCCATTTTTCAATTGTTCATGGAAGATTTAGGACTGTTTTAGCCGTGTGTGTGGAATGCCAAACTGTGGACACTGTGCAGATGCTAGTGCTCAGAAGGCTTCTGCTGCTAAGTAAGGGTGAGACTGAATCGTGGACTTTCGCCTTGATGTTTCCATTATGTTGTTTGCTTCGTTGACATTCCAGTTTTTCTTATCTTTACAGCCAAGTTGTCGAAGTACACTGCACCTATTAATAATGTCTATGGTTTGTGCTTTCAACTGTTCTGCAACATGCAAATCTGCAAGGACAAGGGGATCAGCAATATTTTCTACTGAGAGATTCTACTGAGGAACAAAGCTTCCTCACACATGACCTTTAGCTGTTCCCAGTGCATGTTTGTCTGCAGCTGCCAACAAGTTGTCCGTCATTTTGTCAAGGTTTAGTTCTTTCCCTGTGTTAATGAGTCTCATCACTTCTTTAAAAACATCAGGGTCTACATCATTTATTTCCACTCAATTCTTTATGCTTTCTTCCATTTCATGTTGAAACACGGCATTAAAAACGAGATTGAGGTACAAGCAGATTTATGAGCTTTAAATTCTTGTCCTCTCAATAAATTAGGTATTGATGGGACGTATCTCAAAATAATAAGAGCTATTTATGACAAACCCACAGCCAATATCATACTGAATGGGCAAAAACTGGAAGCATTCCCTTTGAAAACTGGCACAAGACAGGGATGCCCTCTCTCACCACTCCTATTCAACATAGTGTTGGAAGTTCTGGCCGGGGCAATTAGGCAGGAGAAGGAAATAAAGTGTATTCAATTAGGAAAAGAGGAAGCCAAATTGTTCCTGTTTGCAGATGACATGATTGTATATCTAGAAAACCCCATTGTCCCAGCCCAAAATCTCCTTAAGCTGATAAGCAACTTCAGCAAAGTCTCAGGATACAAAATCAATGTACAAAAATCACAAGCATTCTTATACACCAATAACAAACAAACAGAGAGCCAAATCATGAGTGAACTCCCATTCACAATTGCCTCAAAGAGAATAAAATACCTAGAGATTAATAACCAGAATATATAAGGAGTTCAAACAAATCTATAGAAAAACATCTAATAATCCAAGTTACAAACAAGCAAAAAATCTGAATAGACACTTCTCAAAAGAAGAGGTACAAATGAAAAACAGGCATATAAAAAGGTGCTCAACATCACTGAACATATGAGAAATGCAAATCAAAACTACAATGAGATATTATCTTACCATAGTTAAATGGCTTTTAGCTATGTCAGACAATAACAAATGCTGAAAGAATGTTCAGAAAAAGGAATCCTTGTACACTGTTTTTGGTAATGTAAATTAGTACAATCACTATAAAGAACTGTTTGAAGTTTCCTCAAAAGACTAAAAATTGAGCTACCATATGATCTAGAAATCTCACTGCTGAATATATACTTAAAAAAGGAAATCAATATATTGAAAGGAAATCTGCACTCCCAGGTTTGTTGCAGCACTGTTAAAATAGCTAAGAATTGGAAGCAACCTTATCAGTAGATTAACGGATTAAGAAAATGTGGTACAAACACATAACACTGTAATACTAAGCCATAAAAAGAAATGAGATTCCATCATTTCTGACAACATGGATAGAAGTGAAAATCATTATGTTAAGTGAAGCAATCCAGGCACCAAAAGACAAAGATTTTATGTTACCCCTTATTTATAGGATCTAAAAATCAAAACAATTAAACTTGTGGAGATAGAGAATAGAAAGGTGGTTACCAGAGGCTGGGAAAGATAATGGGGGTGTGGGGTTTAGGTGGGGATGGTTAAAAGGTTAAAGAATAAGTAAATAAGACCTATTATTTGATAGCACACCAGAGTGACTATAGTCAATGATTTTATTTATTTATTTATTTATTTATTTATTTATTTATTCATTCATTTATTCACCTTGAGATAAAACCCCCATCTCCCTGGGACAGAGAGCACCTGGGGGAAGGGGTGGCTGTGGGCCCAACTTCAACATTTAAATGTCCCTGCCTGATGGCTCTGAAGAGACCAGTGGACCTCCCAGCACAGTGTTCGAGCTCTGCTAAGGGTCAGACTGCCTCCTGAAGTGGGTCGCTGATTCCTGTGTATCCTTACTGAGAGATACTTCCCAATAGGGGCTGAAAGATGCCTCATCCACGAGAGCTCTGACTGACATCTGGCAGGTGGCCCTCTGAGATGAAGCTTTCAAAGGAAAGAACAGGCAGAAAACTTTGCCATTCTGCAGCCTCCTCTGGTGATATCCAGGCAAACAGGGTCAGGAGTGGACCTCCAGCAAACTCCAGCAGACCTGCAGCAGAGGGGCCCGACTGTTAGAAATAAAACTAACAAACAGGAAGGAATAGCATGTCCACTCAAAGACCCCATCTGAAGGTCACCAACATCAAAGACAAAAGGTAGATAAATCCACAAAGATGGGGAGAAGCCAGTGTAAAAAGGCTGAAAATTCCAAAAACCAGAATGCCTCTTCTCCTACAAAGGATCACAACTCCTTGCCAGCAAGGGAACAAAACTGGATAGAGAATGAGTTTGATAGGCTTCAGAAGGTGGGTGATGACAAACTCCTCCAAGCTAAAGGAGCATGTTGTAATCCAATGCAAGGAAGCTAAGAACCTTGAAAAGAGGTTAGATGAATTTCTAACTAGAATAACCAGTGTTTGACTTCTTCCTGGTTTAAGCTTGGGAAAGTGTACGTGTCCAGGAATTTATCAATTTGTTCTACATTTTCTAGTTTATTCGCGTACTGGTGTTTACAGTATTCTCTGATGGCAGTTTGTATTTCTGTGGGATCAGTGGTGATATCTCCCATATCATTTTTTATTGCATCTATTTGATTCTGCCAATTCATAGCATATACAGCGTTCTGGAGAACTTTGGCCCAGCCATGAAAAGTACTGTTACCTAGCTGACACTCTAACTATAACTTCTGAAGGCCATTTCACTATAGTACAAAGGTAGTTGCTTCAGGAGAATGAGGAACATGGTAAAACCAGTAAATTTCATGAGCATGAGCTCATTGTTGCGCTTCTTTGGCAGTAAAGCCAGTTCCTTAGTCAGAAACAATACTGTGTGGAAGACCATGATAGAGAATTAGGCATCCAGTAAATTTATGGATGGTAGTTTTGACAGATGTTTATGTTCAGAGAGGATAAATCCATATTCAAAATAAGTATGTATTCCAGTAAGAAAAAAATGCAGCTCCTTCTATGATAAAGGTGGTCTAAGGTAATCAATCTGTCACTGGGAAGCTGGTTGATTATCTTGGAGAATGATGCCATATCAGGGGCTTAGCATGGCTCTCTGTTCCTGCATATTGGGCACACAGTGGTGGCTTCAGCCAGTTTGAACTTAGTGAGTGAAAGATCATGTTGCTTAACCCATGCATAACTTCCATCAATGCCATCATAGCCACTTTGCTCATGAGCCCATTGGGTGATAACAGGGGTAGCTGAAGAAAGAGTCTGACCCCAGATCTACAGGAAGGGTCATCCCATCCACTTTATTATTAAAATTTTCTTCTAGTGATGTCATTCTTTGAAGAGCATTCACATGACTCACAAATGTCTTCATATATTTTGCCCCCTCAAAGAGGTTTATCCAGATAGTTTTTCCTTAATTTTCTTCATCATCAATCTTATAATCCCTCACAAATCCTTAACCTTCCAGCCTAATCATTGGCTACATCCCAATGTACTATATTAAATGCAGAATCTCTACTTAATGAGACCACATATATTAATTTGGTGTCATCAAACTTCGTGTCTCTTCTATTGTTATTCCCACACCCTTATTATCCATTTTAACATATGTTTACCAGATTTCTGATTATATAAATTAGAGCACTCAGGTGTTTCTTTCAGAGTGCAGTGCACCTCCTCATGGGTGATATCTTGAATCTCCCTTTAGGGACCTGCTGAGACTTAAGTCTAGTTATAGGTTTAGAAACCAAAAGAGGTCGTTAGGATAGGTCCTGAGGAAAATCAGCCTTGCTTCACCTGCCAACTGCTTCAGGAGAGGCCATTACTGTTATTTCTGGCAATGCAGTTACGTTGACATAGGTGGAAAAACCGATGACACTGTGGGAATGGGTGAGGAATGACACTGTCATTGACATGGGAGGTCACTTACCTAGGCAAAAAACAAACAAACAAACAAAAAAATTACTCAAACATTAGGCTAAATGTCCCTAGCTTCATCAGGGTCCTCCCATAGATCCCCATTTCAACTTACAGGGTCCCATTCTTTCTCAATCAATGCCCTCATTTTAACAGCAGACTCCCAGTGAGGTTGAAAATCCATCTTTACTATACGTCAGCTAATTAAATGACAAGGGTTTCTCTTTGATTTTCAGCCATTTCATCCCTATGGCTAAAGGAGAGATGCTTCTCCTTTAGGGAACATGTAGAAATGCTTAGGCTATATCCATTTTCAGCTAAGAATTTGAATCTCTGAGCTCATCCTTTTCTTTCAACATTGTCCAGCAATGTTAGCAACAAACCAACATCATTATATTAATTGGTTTTCCACAAATTTCTGAAAGTATCATGTATAGTGTCACAAAATACCCTGCCTCTTATAAGTGGTAAATTAGGTGTATAAAATGCATTTTTTAGCATATCTCTATAAACAGCTTAGGCCAAAAACTATCTATGTTCTCTGTATTATCGGAAGTAGAGTTCTTAGGACTTTTAGGTCTAATCAGATTATACAGCCAATTCCAGAAACCCCAACAACAATTAAGGAAATTCATCCTTAAAATTCTGTTCCTCTAGAATGACTCCTGGTACCAAAATCTGTATTAGTCAGGGTTCTCCAGAAGGATAGAAACAATAAAATATAAATGAAAATAATTTTTAGGAAAATTGTCTCAGAAGATCAATAAAGTGAAGTCTTAAAACAAGCTATCTGCCAGCTGGAGAACCACAGACATTAAAAGCCTGGCTTAGTCAAAGTATAGATCCAGGAAACCAGACAGTGAAGTCCCCGGTTTGAGACCAAAGTCCTGATTGCCTGCAGCGGGCCACTGGTTTAAGTTGCAGGATCCAGAAGATGAAGATCCTAGAGTCTTATATGCAAAGGAAAAAATGAGAAAAAAGATGTTCCACTGTGGAATAAAGAGAGAGGAGCAAAGGCATGAGCAGAGTGTTGCCCTTCTTCCACCTGCTTTGTCGTGGTGGGACCCCAGCCAATTGAATGGTGCCTGCCCACATTGAGGGTGGGTTTTCCTTTCTCAGTCCACTAATTCTCATGTCAATCTCCTCTGCAAATATCTTCACAGACACACTCAGAAACAAGGCTTCATCAGCCATCCAGGCATCCCTCAATCCAGTCAAGTTGACACCATCACATTTAGTATATTGTGAAAATTAGTAGTAATCATTCAAATTTTTTTTTAAATGTTTAAGTGAAAGTTTTAAGTCATTGTAAACCATGGTTTAAGCGACGGTAAACGAAGCACAATCATCAGTTTTATTTAATGTGAAACTGAATATTGTGTTAAAGGAAAGTAGGCTATTCACAGATTGGCTGGGTAGCCATAAATATGGAGAAACTGGTTAGAGAAATATCTATGTCCCAAGATGTAATTATTACTACTATTTTGAAAACTAACATGATCATAAAACTAACAAAAACTGACATTCAAGAAGAATATAATGCTGAGGATGGAAGAAAGTACTTAAGAACGAAAGGTAAATGATGATATTTGTTTTACCGACTGAGCTTTAAAAGAAGATTTTAAATATTTAAAAGAATATTCTAAAAAGGAGTGCTTAGAAAGTACAATAAATACAGTTTATAATGATTTTTTTTTCTTTTACTTTTTCTAGGATGGAGTTTTGCTCTGTCACCCAGGCTGGAGTGCAGTGGCACAATCTTGGCTCACAGCAACCTCCACCTCCTGGGTTTAAGGGATTGTCCTGTCTCCGCCTCCAGAGTAGCTGGGATTACAGGAGTGTGTCACAGAGCCCAGCAAATTTGTATATTTTTAATAGAGATAAGGTTTCACCATGTTGGCCAAGCTGGTCTTGAACTCCTGACTTTGAGATCCACCCAACTCGACCTCCCAAAGTGCTGGGATTACAGGCATGAGAAATCGCACCCATCCTGAATTTTTTTTCTATGCCACCAGTGCCCCAGCTTATACTGAGTGAAGCAAAACTGGAGAGGTGTGTGGCATTGAAGAAAGAGAAGTGTTGTCAGAGTTAGAAAGTCATATTTACAAAGAATATCTAAAAATTAAGAAATTTACTCAATATGTGAATTAAACTAATATATGTTTCATAGTGTACTTTAAAAGAATCACGCTGATTATGGGAATATATTTTGATACATATGTTGGCATCAGGTGCAGAAGGTGTTCAGGAAAGTGTGTAGAGGAACTGGTTGAGACAGCTTTAGACAGTAAGATACTCACCATATGCAAAAGAATTGCTACAAGACATGAGTAAAAGCTTCCTAATCAGTTTAGGGGAATTTATGAGGTCAGAGACCATACCTTAAATTAGTCAGATTGGTGTATGTCCCAACGCACTAAGCAAGGGAAGAAGAAGAATGTGGATATGGACATTAATGGGTATTCACTCATTCTCCCAGATGACTGTATATTAAATATATTAGACAGTGAAGACTGGAAATGAGGAAAAGTGTAGCCTGGATTTAAAGGTTAGTAAAATTATTTCCAGATGTGGTGGAATTATTTTCTAAGCTATAAAGAACACCATTCTAATGCTGATCCATTAAACATTAACACATGGATCAACTTCTTAAAATTTCTGCTTGAAATGTTAACTTCATAAAATATAGTAAATTGTCACATATCACTGTTCCTGTTATCTTTACTGGGGGCTGGAAAAAATGGGAAGAACTGGGCCTCCAGACTTTTCTTGGATGCCTCATTGTCAAATGTTAATAAAGAGCACAGCAGGACTTTGTGTTTTCTATTTTTGATGGTGCCCAAATGGTCTGTACTTTCAGATGTATTGCACATTTACATTCTCAATAAAGTATATTAATGATAAAAGACTTGTAACATGGAGAATAGTCATCCAATTCAATAAAACTAAATTCTAAAAAAAATTCCTATTTAATAAATGGTGTTGGGAAAACTAGCTAGCCATATGCGGAAAACTGAAACTGGACCCCTTCCTTACACCTTATACAAAAATCAACTCCAGATGGATCAAAGATTTAAACATAAGACCTAAGACCATAAAAATCCTAGAAGAAAACCTGGGCGATAGCATTCAGGACATACACGTGGGCAAAGACTTCATATCTAAAACACCAAAAGCAATTGCAACAAAAGCCAAAACTGACAAATGGGATCTAATTAAACTAAAGAGCTTCTGCACAGCAAAAGAAACTATCATCAGAGTGAACAGGCAACCTACAAATTGGGCGAAAATTTTTGCAATCTATCCATCTGACAAAGGGCTAATATCCAGAATCTACAAAGAAATTAAACACATTTACAAGAAAAAAAAACATCATAAAGTGGGCAAAGGATATGAACATACACTTCTCAAAAGAAGAAATTTATGCAGCCAACAGACATATGAAAAAAATGCTCATCATCACTGGTCATTAGAGAAAGGCAAATCAAAACCACAATGAGATACCTTCTCATACCGGTTAGAACGGCAATCATTAAAAAGTCAGGAAACAACACATGCTGGAGAGGGTGTGGAGAAATAGGAATGCTTTTATACTGTTGGTGGGAGCGTAAATTAGTTCAACCATTGTGGAAGACAGTGTGGCGATTCCTCAAGGATCTAGAACTAGAAATACCATTTAACCCAGGAATCCCACTACTGGGTATATACCCAAAGGATTATAAATCATTCTACTATGAAGACACATGCACACATATGTTTACTGCAGCAGTATTCGCAATAGCAAAGGCTTGGAACCAACTAAAATGTCCATCAGTGATAGACTGGATAAAGAAAATGTGGCACATATACTCCATGGAATACTATGCAGCCAGAAAAAAGGATGAGCTCCGCGGGGCTCTGTGGCTCACTCCTGTAATCCCAGCACTTTGGAAGGCCGAGGTGGGCAGATCACAAGGTCAGGAGATCGAGACCATCCTGGCTAACATGGTGAAACCCTGTCTCTACTAAAAATATAAAAAATTAGCCGGGTGTGGTGGTGGGCGCCTATAGTCCCAGCTACTCGGGAGGCTGAGGCAGGAGAATGGTGTGAACCCGGGAGGCGGAGCTTGCAGTGAGCCAAGATTGTGCCACTGCACTCCTGCCTGGAAGACAGAGCAAGACTCCATCTCAAAAAAAAAAAAAAAAAAAAAGATGAGTTCATGTCCTTTGCAGGGCCATGGATGAAGCTGGAAACCATCATTCTCCGTAAACTATCACAAGAACAGAAAACAAAAAACCGCATGTTTTTACTCATAAATGGGAGTTGAAAAATGAGAATACATGGACACAGGGACGGGAACATCATACCCTGGGGCTATCGGCGGGTGAGGGAATAGGAGAGGGTTAGCATTTGGAGATATACCTAACGTAGATAACGGGCTGATGGGTGCAGGAAACCACTATGGCACGTGTATGCTATGTAACAAAACTGCACGTTCTGCACACATACCCCAGAACTTAAAGTATAATAAAAAAAGAAAAGAATAACACTGCAAAATTTCTCTCTTCAGACCTGCTGCATCCTGTGATAATAATTTTAATTTCATAACTTAATAATTTCTCAAGATTCGTTATTCTCTAATATTCAGCTTTTAACAGTGGAATGCTTTTCAGGCAGTATAAATACTTTTAATAAAAAGATGAAAATATTTTTGAAGCCAAAAAAAGGAATTTCTAATTTTTAAATAAAAGAATCAAAAACATTTTTTGAGATATACAATAAATTGTTACTTTTCTTTTTTATCACCTTCTATAGTAATATAGTGCTTTAAAGATATTTTAATAGAAATTTCAAACATCTTGTTGAAATGTTCAAGGCATCATTTGTGGTAGTGGTTCTTTCCTAGAGTACTTTGTGATTATATATTTTTCCCTAGAAAAATAATCTTTCCTAGAAATAATCTTTTAAATAGTATTTGGACAGGTGTTCAGAAAAAGTAGAATACCTACTTGACTTTATTGAAATATTAAAAGAGTAACACTTTTTTGACAAGTAAAAACATGATATATGTTGAAAGAACACATGTTGATAATAAGAATAATTTGAGATGGGGAGTGCTGTAGATAAGAAAAAAAAACTATGGAGAGGGACATTTATTTACTCCTCAAAATTACTTGTGGAGATTAGATTTTCCTGAGAAAAAGAAGTTTCTACTTTGCTGGGTAAATGATTTTTTAAAATGTATTCAGTTATTTTCATTACATATTGACAAATTTTAATTGTGTATACTTATGGAGTATAAAGTGGTGTTATGAGTTTATATGCTTATATTTGGTATATAAAGAAAAAGAAAGTCTTTGAGATAAAATGCATGGGCCTAGATATTAATCTGCAGCATGAGTAGAAGAAAACTAAATAGTTCCAAATAATGAAAGTTGTGTTTATGACCTATGAGCATATGAATGACTCAAGGCTAGTGCCCAATATTGATATGGTTATATGATTAATATGCTAAATTTACATAATTGTACTCACTCTAATACACTCATGAGAGTTGATCATTAATTTTCAAGATTTTTTCCGTAGCTGGTTGCTATACCATTAATTTTATTAGACATGATGGAGTGATTTCCATCACCAAATTTGGCAAAGTCCTATAAAATATATTTTTCTTTTTTATTTTGTTTATTGCAGAAGTAGTTGCTAAATATTTATACCACAACACTAGCTAATAAAATGTAGAAAACAGAGTCCATATGTAGAGTAAAAGCACAGTAGATTCTAGGATTTATCAAATAGAGTAACTCAAGGAGAAAGTCTTTTATTAGTTTTCTGTTGCTGCATTACAAACTACCTCATTTCTTAATATCTTAAAAAAAAACTGTTTAACTCATGGTTTCATGGTTCTTCTCACAATTTTGATCTAGGCTAGTATAGCTGATCTCAGCAGGTCCTGCCCACGTTCAGGTGCATATGAAACTATAGGAACCTGGCTGATCCTAAAAGCCATTAGTTGCATGCTTTGCATTTGCCTGAGCCGTGTCTTTGTAGGTATATGTCATGTGGGTGTCTCTCATCATCACAATGCACAACTGTAGTACAAGTGCTAATAGGAAAGTCTCATACGCTAAAGTAAACAACATTAAGCATACTATATTTATGTAATAAATGTATGATTGTGCACCATATGTCCTACTGGAAACAATTTTTAAAATTCTCAAACTACTGCCTTTCAATTTAAGACTCTACTGGGCTACATAATTTAAAGAAATTTAGAAATTTCTCTCATAAAAAAATATACATTTTGTGAAAAATATCCATACATGTTAAATAAATATGAAGAGTGTTTTAATAGGCCCCAGATTTTTAGGACAGTCCAGATTACACCTTCTCTGCTTGAGTCACTTTAATGATGCCTCAAAAATTGGATAATTTTAACATTCCACATGAAACTTTGTAATAAATTATATATATCGCACATATTTTACATACATATAACTTTATATAAAAACTTTAAAAATAGTAAATATACAGATAATTTCTGATATTAGAGATTACCAAAGTGTTAGTTTCTGCCTTCTTTATACTTTCTTTATACTTCGTGTTTCATACATATCAGTTATGCCCTTTTCTCATATATCTTTATATTTCTAAAATTTACATTTTTATTTTGTTTTCATTCTTACTCTAATAAACTCTCACCAAATCTGTACTCTTTGTCTACCATCGACTTACTTTCACTTTTGTACACTCAACTTTACTAGTTACTCCTGGTGTATGCAATTCATGTAAAGTATGTAAAATCAAAACAACATTTTACATTTGTCATACTTTATGTAGAAATTATGTCATATGTTCTCAGTCTTTGCATAAAGGATGTGTGGTGATATATTCAAACTCTGATAATACATGTTATAGCAATATATTATTATTATAATCCAATTAGCATTATGAAGTAACATGAGGGCCTATAATATGCCTTTTAAAGATTCCTAATTATGGCACTATGACAAATTCTAACTCTAGTCAAATGAAAATAATTTCATTATACAGCAAATTTTGTGAATAAAAGTTTAGTTGATAATAACATAGATCCCATCTTATTTTGAGAGCTCAATAGCAGGTACCTATAATCTCTAAAAATGCTTGGTGTAAGAATAAAAAAGAATACTGTACAGAAACTAAAGAAAGAAAAGCTTTTTCTTCTGGCTAACAACATAAACTTTAACATTTGTCTGTATATAACAATCAACCTCAAGTATAACTACTTACAAAGTTGAAAAAATTTGACTTGGACTAAGAAATATGAGGTAAATTCAATAAATGATAAAAAATAAAAAGCAAAAATCTTATAAGATCAGACATAATTCAGGCCAAAGTATTAATCAAGAAAATGAAAAATTTTATATTTTTAAACATACACTTAACAAAAAATAAAAATAATTATACATATGCACCAATACCTACATTTTTAGAGCACTCTTAGGCTTCTCACATTTTTAAAAATAAAGCTTCTCATATTTTCAAAAATAAAACAGGTTTCTTTGGGAACAGATTTGGAGCTATGTGTTTATGGCTTGACTCTCCTGGTGCAGTTAAGTCTTGACCTTGGCTATACAGCTGGGGGCAGAGACAGTGACACACTTCTTTCTGAGCAACATTCATGCCTTAAGAGTAAGGCTCTGACCTTTATTCTTACTTTTCCTCTTCCATCATGGTAACTTCATCCTATGAATGAGCTGGGGCAGTGATTATTTGGTACTTAATATTCTCTGTGCCATTCTTGAGTTAAACCTCTGAGTTATGACTGTGGTTAGATGAAAGATGGGAGACCCTTCTTAGCCACACTTGTCTGGAGGAATTTAGCTCTTGCAGCATATGCCTTAGTGTGTGTAGATAAGAAATTCAGAGAGACATCTCCTCTCAACAGCATCCTCTGGCCCTCAACTGGAAGCTTTGGGGAGTGGGAAGCCTGTGGTGGTGTCAGCATCTCCCTGGAGCAAAGGTAGTTTCTGTCACAGTGAATTACGAGGGTGGGCAAGTGAGCATGTTGTGGTTTAAATGCCAAAGACTCTCACTGTTTTCACCACAAATTAGTGTATTTTCTTCAGTACATGTTACTTTGTTTGTTGTATGCCTTCAGGGTTATTTCCAGAGGCATCGAATGGTTGTTTTAGAAAAGAATTTTCACTAGTTATCACTGTTTCCCTTGAAATTTGCTCCATGGAACTTCTAATTCTACCATTTTTGAAGGGGCTGGTAAAAATTTTTTTTGTAAAGTATCTCCACCTTCTGCATATATTTAGGAAAAATTAAGCCAACAATCAAGGAGAAAAAAACATTTTTTCTTTTAACTTTTATTATAAGTTCAGGGATACATGTGCAGTTATGTTACATAGGTAAACTTGTGTCATGGGGGTTTGTTGTACATATTATTTCATCATCAGGTATTAAACCTAAAACCCATGACTTATATTTATTTATCCTTATTCTCTCTCTCCTCCCACCCTCTACCCTCCATTAGGTCTGTTGTTTCTCTCTATGTGTTGATGTATTCTCATTATTTAGCTCCCAATTATAAGTGAGAACAAGTGGTATTTCATTTTCTGCTCCTGTATTAGTTTGCTAAGAATCATGGCATCTAGTTCTATCCATGTTTCCACAAAGGACATGACCTCATTTGTTTTCATGGCTGCATAGTATTCCACAGTATATATGTACCACATTTTCTTTGTCCAGTCTATCAGTTATGGGCATTTAGATTGATTCTGTGTCATTGCTATTGTGAATAGTGCTTCAATGAACATACATATGCAGCTGTCTTTGTGATAGAATGATATCTATTCTGTTGGGTATATACCCAGGGATGCAATTGGTGGATTTAATTGTAGTTCTCCTTTTAGGCCTTCAAGGAATCACCACACTCAGTTTTCCATAGTGGTTGAGCTAATGTACACTCCTATCAACAATGTACAGGCACTCATTTTTCTCTGCAACCTCACCAGTACCTGGTGTGAGATTGTATTCTGACTGGTGTAAGATGGAATATCACTGTGGTTTTGACTTGCATTTCTCTAATGATCAGTGACATTGAGCTTTTTTTTCATACTTCATATGCTTGTTGGTTAGGCTCTACCATTCTAGAGATAGAAATGGGCTAAGTTTTCGTAATGAAGACAGCAAAATCAATTATAACAAAAGCAAAAATTGACAAATGGGATTCAATCAAACTAAAGAGATTCTGTACAACAAAGGAAATTATCAACAGAGTAAACAGACAACCATAGAATGGGAGAAAATGTTTGCTAACTATGCATCTGACAAAGGTCTAATATCCAGCATCTATAAGAAATTTAAACACATTTACAAGAAGAAACAACTTCATTAAAACATGGGCAAAGGACATAAAAAGTAAATTTTTACATACTAGAATATTGCAATTTAAGAACAAATGGGACATATGAAAATTAAGAAAAAAAAATTTAGTTGAAAATGATATTGCTGTATACCTTTTTAAAAAATCTCCTAATATACTACAGGATGATTTTAACAGACAGTTCGAGGTTACCAGGCTATGGGTTGCTTGAATGGCAAGTGACTGTCTAATGTGTATACACATCCTTTTATGTTGGTGACAGTTTTGGAGCTAGATTGCAATGATAGTTACACAATACTGTGAATGCCACTAAATTGTTCACTTTTAAATAGTTAAAATGTACATATTATTTTATGTGATTCTTACCTCAAATATTAAAAAAAATGTGGCTGGCCAGAGTTTGCCCAGAGGCACTGATTTGTTATCCTTTGATTAATTAAATTACAATAAATGTAATTCCTACATATTTAAAAATAGCAAATGCTGTTATTTTTATCATTTACATTTGAAACATTTACATTTTAAAAAATATGTGAAGTAATTTAGGTAAGGACTCATATCATTGTGGAAATTTTTCTGTCTATTTAATAATTATTATAATTAATGCAAATTTATTTTGCTACATACAGCAACTGTAGAGCTTTACCAAGTTAATGCATCATCCTTTCATCAGCCACAGGAGGTGAATAATGGCATTACTCCATCTCCGTTTCACTGATGGAGAAGTTGAGGTGTACAGGTGAGGCAACTTGCCAAACCCCACCTAATTCTCTAGTGGTTTTGCAGGGACTTGAATCCAGGCTAACTGGATCCAGAGTGCAGGAGCTCTTAACCACCATGCTACACTGACTCCCCTTTCTGAGTTCCAGTTATTTTCAAAATGTTACATTTGTAGTTTCCATTTTCTTGTCTCTATATTAAATGTATATTGTTATGAATGTATAATTAAATTTTTAGAAATATCCTTGTAGCTATTTATCACTTCCTAACAAACTACCCTCAATCGTGGGGACTTTGAAAAACAATTAACATTTTATTACAATTCCCATAGCATGAGTGTTGGGTAGGTTCAGCAAGGTGGTTCATACACAGTATTTCTCAGGTCATTACTTTAATAGGGTGGCTGGGGATGTAATCATCTGAAGGTCATTCATTCACATACTTGGTGATGGATGTCAAAAGACTCAAATTCCTGTGGGACTGAATAATCATGACTTCTTAGTCTCTTCTTTGCATCATTCCCCGAATTGTCATTTATCATCAGGACTTTGGGTGTGACACTGGGCTCCAAAGTATATAGAGGGAGAAAAAGGGAAAGAGAGAGGAGAGAGAGAGAGAGAGAAAGAGGTATAAGTAAAAGACATAGACAGACAGACAAACAGAGACAGAGAGACAGACAGACTGCCTTTTCTAACACAGTCTTCAAAACTATGCTGTCACTTCCAGTATACTTTCTTTGCTGAGAAAGCCACGAGTCTTGCCAAAATTCAAGGGGAGGGACCACGGTTTGATAAGAATGTCAAAGTGTTTGCAGTGATGTCTCAAAATTCCACAAATATAACCTATTGAGTTAGTCAACAGAAGCCTCTAAGCAACTATGAAATTCATTACATATGGACATTAAAAACACAATAAAATCCTAAAAATGTGTGAATTTATATTTTTTACAACTACTGAAACATTAAGCATTTTAAAATATTTACTCATAGATTTTTATATATGAAATAGGTGTCCTAAAAACTAACCTCAAATAAATTAAAAAATGTAGTATAATGAGGTGATCATAAGTGACTCAACTTTTCCCACTTCTGCTCCAGACACATACACATGCATAAGAAAAAATGATGTTGAACAACATATACAGCCTAGTATAAAATGAAAGAAGGATGTCCACCAATTGTTAAAATTGGAGGGAATTCTCTGAATACATGCTTATGAGAACTATGAGAAAGTGACTTTTGGGAGGAAACCAAATGAGACATAGTCCCTAAGTAAGGAACAAAAATTTACAGAGAGCAGTGACTTTTGTTAAAAAAAAAATAATAAAATATGTGTGGAACTGTAGATGTCCCTAGCCTGTAGGAGAGGAAATTTTAAATATTGTGAAGGGATGCTCTCAAAATACACAATAAATATGAGCGATAGTGCAGAAATCAACACCTGTTGAATATTTCCCCAAGAAAACCACATGAGGAAATAACCAGTTTTACACAGTTGGAAGATTTTTACCTAAGGATTGTAGGTAGAGGAAACAATCAGAATGAGACTTTGATTTTTGATTTATATATTTATTCCTTTAAGATAAAAGCTCTCTTGTTTCTAGTGGATTTCTTGGTCTTATCTACAAGTTGTATGCTTTGTTAAAGCATTTATGACCTGATTCAATGTGTTTGTCTCAATTTTTATTTCATTCTGTCCTGCCTCTTTCAACCTGTATGTCCTCATTATGATTGACTAATCCAACAGCAAAGTTTACCTTATCTGACTAAAGATTATTCATTAATTTTTTCTTGTTTATCTGACCTTTAATTATCTTTTTTTTTTTTTGGCAATCACTCTGAGCCACTGTTATGATGAATCAATGTTCTAGTTCTTTTATGAAGAGCAAATTTATCCTTAATAAAGTCTCTATACCAAAGAAGAAGCTATAGAAAAACATCCTTGAAAAAATCAGTGCAGTATGTGAACAAAATTCTCACTGGATCATAAACCCAAAAAGTGATTCATCAGACTAATATTTGGGAACTTACAGTGAAATCAATGATACATCTCAATATGCTTGGAATTAAAGAAAGCTAATTTCCATCATAGGTAAAGCACCAAATAACTGGCTACTCCAGTGTTGATTTGTTGGGAGTATGAATAGAGTGGCAATAGGTGAAGGATACACATGGGCCCAGCACAACAAGACTCCCTCTAACCAAGTCTGAGGTTGCTACTTCCGAAATAACAAATCCAACCTGCTAGTATCTCAATGCTTACTATACATTTGGACATTGGGGAAGTGACCACCAGTGGGGTGGTAAACCCAGTGGGACAACTCTAAGCTCATCTTTCTCAGAACCTCTACATGCCCCCACTTTCAAAAATGTTATTTTCAAAAGAAAGCCATGCCTCCTACTCATCCGAATTTTACCAAGATTCAGTGTCCAAAGGAACAACAACTTTTAGAATGATAACAAATGAGAAATTTGAAATTTTATGCTTTACTATTTTTCAGTTTATTGTTCCTTGGGTGCAAATATAGCTTTATGATACTGAATCAGGATCCTGTAAACATTCTTCTTTTGCCAGCTAGTTGAATGCTAAGCTTCATCAATAGAGAACACTGGAGTGGTTGTGAGGTGGTAGATGCCAGAAGACACATCCCCTCCAAGATGCTACTCTTTACTGTTATTTAGTAATTTTTACAATTATTATTGGGTTTTAAGAATTTGTATGTTAAAGAATATATTTAAGAATATTAAAGACTATACTTAAAGAATATAAGAAGGAAACTTCTAATTAGCACATTTGTTTTATCTTATAAAAAACATTACATTTTGCACAGATATTAATTCAGAAAACTCCTATATAAAACACTTGTCCTTGACATCGATAGACTCAGCTTCATATGTTATCTTCATGACTAAATTCACAATTATTTCATTTTTGTCTTCAACTTCTGTGGTGCTTGCATATTTCAGTCTTTAAGGAGCATATTCAAAATTTTATAGAAAAAGATGAAGGATGAAGAATGTTATTTCAATTCAATGATTCCATGTGACTACTTAGAGTTTCTTTGTTTAATTTTTTTTAACTGCTGAGATATTTAAAATCTTGTAGAATCAATCTCAAAGAAACAGACACATTCACAATATTGACATTTTTGGAATTTAATATACTATGTGATTTTAGGAGTCTCTATCAAGTAAATCTTCATATTCACATACTTTCCTAACTATGTGTGTACATAGTACTTTATATGAAAAGACTTCTCAAAATTAAAACAAATGAAAGTATTCTTTGATAACTCATGAATAGACATAGATTTTTGTATCTGGCTCTATGGTCTAAGAATTGCAAAGAAGATCTATTTTGGCAAGGTCCTTGGTACACTTTCAGAAGTTGTTTCATTAAGAAAATATAAATAGACTAAAATTTAACTTGTGTAGTACAGGTTGAGCTTCATTATTTCTGCATACTAATATTTATCTATAAGGTTTTCCCTCTTTTATAAAGAAGACATTACTATAAAAAGCACTAATACATTACACTTTTTTTCTTGTACTTTGGTATTTTTTTCTTTCTAGTGGCATGACTATATGTTCAAAGTTTAAGTAAAATATTTAGTGTATATTTCTTTTCTAGACATTATAATAATTCATCTTATTAGCAATTATTGCTACAATATTTTCTCATAGAGAAGAGTACTATAAAAATCTATTTCATGTGTGAGAAATAATCATTATGTCTCTCTTTCATTCAACTGTTTTAGACACATCTCTTGTCAGATGGAAGAACTGCTCTTAAGTTGGTTCCCTTCTCTCTTATTTGCTTTTCAAACCTTGTTCTGAGTCTAAAGGCTGTAATGAACAATAATTTAACGCAGGTATTGGAGAGCTTTTGCCATTTATCATGTTTTCTCCAGCATGGACTTTAAAAATTGTTGCACAGAATATTTGACTCTTTATTCCACCTACAATTTATTTTTCAATATGTTATGAGGAGAGAATAACTAAAATAATTATATACATTTCTGGTTTGTATATCCTCAGTACTCCAGGTATTAAAGTAGGTGGAAATATCACACTTGACAAGGTAAGGGCAAGAAATGTGAGATCTTATTGCAAGAGAGAAATCCATGTAACATAATCTAGAGGGACTGGACTACATATCTATAATTCCGAACTAAAGGGAACTAGTCTCTTCTTTTATTTTGTGTATTACTATCCAATTACAAATGGTCATTACTAAAGCAAAATAGTAACTCAAGTGTATTCAAGGCCTCATGTGGAAAACATCTTTAGTCGTTCTAACCAAAGATTTTACTAGGTTGCATAGTTTTACCTAGGAAGCCAGTTATAAACATCTAGAGTTTTGAAACAAAGAAATTTTTATGAGAAAACATTTTGTATTTCATGAACGATATTATTTGGAAACTTCCATGTAACAGGAAGAATCTGCCTAAACACCATGCTAAGAGACTTAGCCAAGTTTAGTCCAGCTTATATGTGCACTATGTCATGGATTTGTCCTGGAGGGTGACCCTAGCCTTCATGCTGAGGCTTTGCTCAATAAAATGTGACCCTGTCAAATTCCAAAATTACCCTAACTCATCTTGTCTAATAATCAATCATTTTACACTTAATTTTTATGTAATTTTCTACTTCCATATAGCCCACTACTCTCTTTTTGGTTTCCTTATTTTGATTTCCTCATATTCCCTTTTTATTCATAAACAGATTTTCTTTAAAAGTCTCAGTTACCTTTGTCTTAGTTGGAGTTAAGCTCAGTTCATACTGTAGTCTCTATCCCCTTCTTCAGTTGTCAAAATAAAATTTGTCTTGCAATTTTTAACAAGGATCTTGCTCTGTTTTTCTTTTTCTTTTTCTTTTTCTTTTTTCTGACAGGGACACATATATTCCATATGAATGTATTTGTTTATATAGAAGAGGGTTCTTTACCTATGTAACAAACATGCACATCCTGCACATGTACTTCTGAACTTGAAATAAAAGTTGAAATAAAACAATAAAAATATGATATGTATTTATTTTATATAATATATAAATATATAAATGTAGTATATTCTATAAATATATATATATATATGAAGAAGTTTCTTAAAATGCACAGTAAAACAAGTCTTTCTGGCCTTCTCAAGTAAACAGACTGAATTTCCAGTGAATCTCATTTTATTTTCAGCTTAAAAATATACACAGATAAGCATTAAAATTGAATTATTACAGGTTTTCTGAAAATAAAATTTTACATTACTTATGTTTAACAAAGATTAAAAATTTCAAACAAATCAGGAAGGCACAGGTCTTGTAAAATGTAGTAAAGAATTTAGTCCATACCTTGATGTATAGTGGTGGCATTAAATGGCACAATTTTTGGTATCATGCCTGCCTGCCTTAGTTCTCAAACAGATCTACTCTCTTTTCCTTCTTTCTCATCTTAACAAACTTTTGATAATCAAGCATCATAGTATGACAAAGAGAGTAACAAGTGCCGTGCAGGCCAGCACATCCAGAGAGCAGTACTGGAACCAGGTGAGGTTGTGGGCAGGTGGCAGCAGGTACTTGGCTCCATTGTGGTGCATGACAAATTCAATCCAGAAGAGTTTTTGGTCCAAGGGCTTCAGAGACTGATCATAATAAATGATTGATAACTACATAACATTCTCTTTACAGCTAAAGGAAAATCAAATACACACCAGTTTGATTAATGAACCAGAAAAGATAAATATGTGAACTTTTTGTGTAGATGTTAAAAATGAGTGCCACATAAAAGTGGATGAAAAATAAAATATTTTATTTCATGGTGGTTATAGCAATATAATGAATAATACAAAGAAGATTACTGGGACTAAGATTTCTGGCCACATTTACTCATCTGATGATGATTCTTCAAGCTTCAGCCATGCATAGACTAGTCAGCTCCCAGTGTGACTAGAGCAGAGCTTGCTGTTTCCTCAACCTTCTTCCGTGCGTAGACGGGTCAGCTTCCGGAGTGACCAGAATAGGGCTGTTGTCATCTCCACTGGCAATGTGGTCTCATTGCATGATCAGCCAGGTCAGATGGTCTGGGTCCTGCTGGCTGGTCCACTGGTCCTGGGCTGCCGGTTTCAGCCGACTGTGGTGGATCCAAGGTATGATACCTGCAACAGCAGTGGGAGTGGACAAGACCACAGTATGGGGCCCATCCCATATGGGTCCCAGAGTAGGTGGATTCTATTTCCTAACCTAAAAAGAGTCTTCAGGTTTGAAAGGGTGTACTGGGTCTGTCAGACTTATAGGCATTCTTTCCTGTGTTCAGCCATTCACTTTTTGCATGGCCATACCTAAAGCCTGCATTTGTCTTCTTAAAGTTAGTTTTTGTAGCTCACGGAGATTACCTTTAATCTGCCTTATGATTAGGGGTGGCCAGCCAAACAAAATCTCACAGGGCAAGTACCCAGTTTGTTTGTTTTTTTTGTGGGGGTGCACCTGACTCGGGGGAAGACCATGGGTAAGACCTGATCCCACCTCAGATGAGATTCCTGACCAAATTTCTTCAGCAGCTGCTTGAGTGTCCGGTTCATGTGCTCCATCTTTTCTGAGCTCTGTGGCTGGTAGGCCGTGTGCAACTTCCATTTTATCTTTAATAGTCAAGTTAAGTCCTGAACTATTTCAGCCACAAATGCCAGTCCATTATCTGACCCCAGATTTAGGAGTAGTCCAAATCTGGGAATAATGCCTCCCTTGGTCACCTCTTGTGCTTTTTATGTCTAGGTGGGGAAGACCTTGACCCATCCTGAAAAGATGCAGACAAGCACCAACATGTACTGATAGCCCCCTGCTCAGGGCAGTTTGGTGAAGTCCAAAAGCAGGTTATCACAGGGCATGGCCACTGTTTTCTGAATTCCTGGGGGCCAAGTGGGCCCTTGTCGAGGGTTGCTCTGAGCACAAGTTAAACACTGTTTACAAATGGCTTGAGTAATAGCAGTGAGCCGTGGCACATAGAAATGATGCCCTAATAATGTCTCTAGTGCCATTTTTCCCACGTGAGTTCCTTGGTGGAACTGTTTTACAAATCTGGGGGCCAATATTTCAAGTATGGCTAGCTTCCCATTGGAGAATTTCCATCATCCTCCTTCAACGTAATTCCCATTTTCCTGGGTAAACCAAGCCCTTTCATTTGAGTGTAGCTTGGGGTCTCTGGAAGGGGAATCTCTGGGAGGAGAGTCATAGCTAAGGCTTCTTGTTTAGAAGGTGGAGTCGCCATTGCAGCTTGCTTTGCCTCTTTGTCTGTCTTTCTGCTTCCTTTAGCCTCTAATGTTCCTGCCTTTTGCCTACAGTGCATTACTGCTACCTGTTTGGGGGCTTATACAGTGTCTCAGAGCCATAGAATTTCTTCCTTGTACTTTATTTCTTTACCTCCAGCAGTTAAGAGTTCTTTTTCTTTGTAAATAGCCCCATGAACATGCAAAGTGGCAAAAGCATAATTGGAGTCTGTTTAAAGATTTGCCTTCTGGACTTTTGCTAACTGGAGAGCTCTTGTCAGAGCTATCAGCTCTGCTTCTGAGGGGAAGATCCTGTAGGCAAAGACTTCGCCTCCACTACTGAGTCCAAAGTCACCACTGCATACCCAGCTTGGCGGACACCCTCTAGTATGAAGCTACTCCCATCAGTAAAATATCCAATGTCGGGGTCCCCGAGGGGCTGATCTGTCAAATCTCTCTGGCTTAAGAACACTTCACCTACCACATCCACACAGCATTGAAGGGGGCTTCCTGGCATTGACTCAATGGTAAGCAAGGTAGCTGGGTTTAGGGTATTCACAGTCTAAAATTATGCAGAGATTTTCACATAGGAGCCCTTGGTATCGATTTATTCTAGGATTTGATAACCAGTGGTGCCCCCTTTGGTTCATCAAAGTTACAACTGAGTGTGGTACCTGGATCGTCATTTGCTGTCCTAAAGTCAATTTATTAGCTTTCTGTCCCAGCAGAGCAGTGGCAGCTAATGCCTTAAAACTAGGAGGCCATCCAAGTGCCACAGAATCTAATTGCCTGGATAAGTACGTCGCTGGGCAGTGCCATGATCCTATGGATTGAGTTAGAACTCCTATGGCCATTCCCTTTTGCTCATGGACATATAAAAAGAAAGGCTTCGTTAGATCTGTCAGTCCTAAAGCTGGGACCAGAGTCAAGGCTTCTTTGATTTCCTTACAGGCCTTCTCCTGGTTGGCCTCCCAGAGGATGGTCTCCTTTTCCCCCACTTTGTGGTTTCATATAATAGCTTAGCCATGAGTGAGAAATTTGGGATCCAGATGTGGCAGAGCCCTGCTACCCCTAGGAACTCTCTTATTTGTCACCAGGTGGTTGGAGTAGGAAGTGCACAAACCACCTGCTTCCATTCACAACCAAGCCATCTTTTCCCTTAGCTTATATAGAAGCCTAAATATTGGAAACTTTCAAAGCAAATTTGAGCCTTTTTCCCTGACACTTTATATCCTGCCTTCCATAGCAGGTGCAGGAGGTCTTGGGTCCCTTGGAAGCAGTCCTCTTGAGTTGGGGCTGCTAGAAGAAGATCATCAATGTACTGGAGCAAGACACAGTAACTATTCGGTGGGGTGTAGACTTTAAGATCTGAGGCCAGTGCCTCTTCAAAGATTGTAGCGGAGTTTTTAAATCCTTGCGGGAATCTTGTCCAAGTGTACTGTGATTTACCCCCATTGAAAAACAAAACTAGCCTGACTGGTGCAAACTGGAGACAGAAAAATGCATTCTTTAAATCTAGGACTGTAAATCAAGTGGCACTTGCTGGAATATGTCCCATTAAGGTATGCAGGTTTGACACCACTGGGTGGATGGTCACTGTGGCCTGGTTTTCTGAATGCAAATCCTGTACTGGCCTATGTTCCCCAGACGGCTTCCACACTGGCAAGAGAATGTTGTTCCATGGTGACTGGCATTTGGCTATGATTCCATGCTTATGAAGCCACTCTAAATGTTTGTGGACACCCCGTATGTCCTCAGGGAGTAGCGAGTACTGTCAGACCCGAACCGGAGTTGCTCCCAGTTTTAACTCTATCACCACCGGTGCCTGATTTACACTGGCACCAGTCCAGGAGGACTACTTTCAGCCCAAACTCTGGGAATTTTAGTAAGTAACCCATGCATTTCATTTACTCCTGGTTCCAGAGTCTTTTTTGCATAGTCTCCATTTCTCAGCCTGCAGGACAGTAAGAGTTAACATCATAGCCTCTGGGCAAACTACGTTTAAAGTTACATTCCCTTGCGGCCCAAATGTAATCTGTGCCTGCAGTTTTTGAAGTAGGTCTCTTCCCAGCAAAGAAACTGGACAATTTAGGAGGTATAGGAATTCATTTTGGACTTCTCATCCTCCTATAACACACCTCTTTGACCGACAGGCCACTTTTCAGGGACTCCAGTGGCTCCTACAATAGTTGCACAGTTCTTGGATTGTGGCTCTATAGGTCAGGTCACTACTAAGTGTTTAGTTCTGGTGTCTACCGTAAAGTCCATTAGCTGGCCTCTAACTTCTAATCTGACCATGGGCTCCTCGGGTCCCAAAGAGAAGCAGCCTGGTCTGTCCTACCCTCATATCCTTCAGCCCCTGCCAGTCCAATCAGATCGCTGTCTGGTTCCTCCCTGGTGTGGCAGCCACCAGTAGGTGGCCTTCCTATACTACTGCCCTGGGGTCTCTTTTCCCTCCAGTGGTTCTTGCAAAATTGGTTTTTCCTGTGGCTTTCTTTTTGTCTCTGTGTTTGCCGGAGAAGCTTTCACTTTTTGCTCAGCTCACCCTACAAGCTCCTGTGACTTTCCCTTTAAGTTTGTGTTTACAGGCGAAGCTTTCACTTTGTCTTTGCAGCTGCCAGCACAGGTGATTTCTCTCAGCTCGACCTGCGAGTATCCTGCAATAAGCTGCTAAACAGGGCTGCATTCAGCCATGAGTTAACATAAGGAAATTTGGTCTGAATGCCCTGACTGTCCTCCTTGTTATTATTCTCTGGACACTCATCCTTCCAGTGTCCTTTTCTTTTGCACAGCTCACACTGATCTCTTTCCAGCCTCGGCTGGCCCTCAAATCCCTGTCCAGACTGGCCTCTTCCATGCCCATGTGCATACCCACATCCATGAGGGATGCTGCCAGCAAATCAGCCTTTTTCTTAAGCCTTCTATTAGCCTCCCTCTTTGCCTCCTGATCTTGGTTAATGTACACCTTCATGGCCACTTCAATAAGCTGAGTAGCATTCATCCCTGCAAAACCTTCCATTTTCTGCAATTTTCACTGGATATCCCCCTGGGCCTGCTCTACAAATGCCATGTTCATCATGCACTGGCCTCACCAAGTCTTTTATAAAACTGGCTGGGGCTTTCATCTGCACCCTGATGCCCCTCTGAGATTTTCCCTATATTGATTGCCTGTCTCCCGCCTTCCCTTAAATTTTGCAGGAGTGCCTCTTGGTATCTTGGCAGCTGCTATAGTTGGGCTGCCTCATTTGTTCGGGTTCTAGTGGGGGTCCTCTAGTTTCCAGGAGAGGCATTTGCATAGCCCTAACACAACCTGACTGGAGGTGGCTTGCCTGTTTTTCCTAGCATTTCACCTTAACTTCCTGGAGTGAGGTCTCAGATTTTTCCCTCTCAAGAGAGACTGGGGGCATGTATCCATTTGAGCTTGACTCCTCAGAGGCAGTTAACCTGGGGAAAGCGGGGGTAGATTGGAACATATGGAGGAGGGGTCTCTTTTCCCTCCAGTGGTTCTTGAAAAACTGGTTTTTCCTGTGGCTTTCTTTTTGTCTCTGTTTGCTCACGCTACAAGCTCCTGTGACTTTCCCTTTAACTGTTTACAGGCGAAACTTTCACTTTGTCTTTGTAGCTGGCAGCACAGTTGATTTCTCTTGGCCTGAGCTGTGAGCATTCTTCAATAAGCTGCTAAACAGGGCTGCATTCAGCCATGAGTTAATATAAGGAAATTCGGTCTGAATTCTCTGACTGTCCTCCAACTCAGGTCACCACCTTAAACACACGGCCAATTTTCTCCCTATCTGTAGTACATTTGGCAGGCCAGCCAACACCAAAAGAGGGCTATTCTAATTCACAGAGAGCTCTCAGCATCTGAGGGGTTAACTTGACTCCCTCAACCCCTGCAAAGCCTTTCTTAAAGTTCTTTAACATACATTCCAATGGGGTGGGTTTCGACGATTTTCCTCCCATTTCCCCCCGTTATGATGCAGCACATTCACCTTTCCTTTTGTTTTAGACCGATTGGACCCGGTTGGTCCTACATTTTGCTCGGAGCGTACAGCCTACACTAAGAGATCAGCAGCTCCACACATGTCATTCCCGTTGGTTCCTCCCAGAACTGTCTCTTTCACACGCACTCACACACTTCCCCGCTCCCAGTTCCCTATCCTGGTTGGGGCAGTGAACCGCACTCACTGCATCCAGTTTCCTTCTGAACTAACTTAGCGAGCCACTCTCGCGTCCTGTGTTGGTTGGGGTGTGAGTTTCATCCAAATTGGTGAGCCACTCTCACCGCCCCCCAGCCTCTCTGTGTTGGATTAGTTGTCACTCCCTGGGAGGTGATCAGGCTCCCCTTCTGTCCTTATGGGATAGGTCCTGCCTTGGGCCCCAAAACTTTACCATGGTTCTGAAGAAAGGGCGCCATTCCTGGAACCGTCCTGAAACCCCTCCGGGTTCCCTTGTACTGTCAGGGGAGGGGCACCGGGGACGCGGGAGAGCAGCTCCTTTCTCTGGGCTTAAGTTCCCTTGATGGGTCCTGAAGTTAAGGGTCTCCCACAGCCGAGGCCCCAGACCGCCCACAGGCAAAGAAGCCAGCCAAGCTGCAGTCTCTCAGTCCCATCTGGGTCACCAGGTGTGTAGCAGATCAGGAGGACCCGAGAGAGACCTTGGGGTATATAGAGGAGGATATCTTTATTGAGTACACTCAGACCCAATGGACTTACCATCCAAAGATGGGGCCCCCAACAAAGACAGCACTTGACTTTTATACACACTTTAAAAAAGGGGTGGGCTAACTTGGTGCAGGCTTACGGTGGCACGAAAGCAGGGATACAGAGGGAGAACAATTAATAAAATTGTGACAGGTTCATAACCCAGGATTACACATGACTATTGCTATGCAACCTAGATGACTGTTATCTAGGTTTTGCTCAAAAGAGCCTTGCACTGGTTTATCTTATAACCTTCACTATGGTGCCCAGACAGCTGTAGTTCAGGCGTATTCAGACTTCTCAGGACCTTTGCTGTGCTTTTTAGATAAAGCAGAAATCTTGAGGTTACTAGTTACAGAGAACAAGAATCTGTAAAGTCATACCATAAAACAGAGGAAAATTTGTTTTTCTTCTCCCTGTGTTGAAGGAGTGCTGAGAGAGTCACCAGACCACATTTCTTTGGTGTGTGTCCTGGCTTTTTAGATAGTATTAAGAATTTCCCTGGGTCTGGGCTGCACCCATTGCTGCCTCTGGGACTAGTTAGCCTAATACAGGAAAGCCTATTTCTCTTTTTAATTTTATTTTTCTTTCTTTCTTTAATTTCCTGCCTCAATCTCAGTAAATTAAATTATCCTAAATGTTAACTTTTCAGGGAGAAAATTTTCACCCTTTAACTCTTTACAGAATTTAAGACTCTTAGTTTTCCAACATTATGGCACTGTATTTAATATTTTGTGGGATCTGGGCAAGGGCTGATGCAATCACATCAGCCTTTTCTTCTGTAATGTTATCAACCATCGATCCCAGACAAAACACTGCAATGCTATTTTCTCCAGAGCTCTGGGAAAATGTCCATTTCCTATGAAGAAAGAATTTGCTCCATCACAAAAGAGCAATAACACAGCAAACACTATTGAAAAGAATGCTATGAGCAAATAAGGATGAGATATCAAATATTAGCTGGAATTGCTGGAGTAGAAGCTATGATAAAACATACATAATATGAAATTTTCCAACTTAAGCACTTCTAAGTGTACACATAGTACTGCTAGGTACACAATCTTAAGCAACCAATCTCCAGAACTTTTTCTGCTTTAAAGTTAAAACTCTATGCTGATTAAACAACAACTTTTTATTTTATGGAGTCCTTTTCACGTGGTAGCCACCATTCTACTTTCTTTTCTTTTCTTTTTTTAAATGAATTTGACTAGTTTAGATACCTTATAAAGAGGAATTACAGTGTTTGTCTTTTTGTGACTTATTAACTTAGCCTAATGATACCAAGTTTCATCCACATTGTAGCATAAACCACATAGTGTCTGTCTGTTCATTCCTTTATAGATGCTGGGATTGTACTGTTATGAATATGGATGTGCAAATATGCCTTTGAGAGCCTGATTTTAATTCTTATGGATAAATATCCAGAAGAGGGATTGCTGCATCATATGGTAATCTTATGTTAAATTTTTTGAGAAACTTCCATACTGTTTTCAATAGGACCAATTTTTTAAACAAACCTCATCACTCAGTTCCTTTGGAAGGAGTTAGGTGCTACAACATACATTTCTTCTATTATTAATGCATAGTCTTGCAAGTGTGTGTGTGTGTGTGTGTGTGTGTTTGACTTAGTACATATAATAACAATTAAAATAGCATCTTATACAGTAATGGGGAAAGATACTGTTAAAAAATATGGGACCCAGACTCTTCATTTATAATATTTTAAACACTAATATGGATTCTTAGGAAGACTAATGTTATTTGTTTATTTATCTTTAATTTTATATTGTTATAGTTCTGCTAAATAACTTGTGTTCATTTCAGGCAGCTTTTCTGTTTAGTCATGAGAATTTATTTCCCTGCCTATGAGCACAAAGGAAAAGTTACTTGTGATTGAGAAGACCTTATATATTTCTCTCAACTATATAATCCAACACAAAACATTTTTTCATGTTCTTATTGGACATTTAAATATTCCTTGGTAAAATTCCTGTTTAGATCTTTTAAACATTTTTTGATTAAATTATTTGTCTTTTTAACATTGAGCTGTAAGCTTTCTTTATATAGTTTTTATATAAGTCACTTATCAGGTATGTAACTTGTAAATATGTACTTCAAACTCTGGTTTCTCTTTTGACCTTATTGATGGTGTTCTTTAATGTGTGAAAATTTTAATTTTGATGAAATCTAATTTATCAATTTTATTTTGGTTGCTTCTTCTTCTGGTGTCATATCTAAAAACCTTGCCACATTCAAGATTACACAAAATTTTACTTTGCTGTATATACAGTTGTTTTGGTGCTTTGAAATATTAATGAATTCATTCTTTCAGCAACCCCATGAGGTCGGTAATGCTATGACAATCACTGCCATTTCATTGGTGAGGAAGTTGAAGCAAATAAAGTCTAAGTAACTTGTCCAGCCCCACATCATTATGTAGTGGTTTCTCAGAGGCTTGAATCAAGGCCATCTGGATCCAGAGTGCCAGCTCTTAACCACCACGTTATGCTGACTCTTCTATTTGGGGTACAGATATTTTCAAAATATAATATTCCCTATTTTTCACTTATGTAGCTATATATTAATTGTAATTTTATTACAAATGTATAATTTAAAATATTTAGAACTATTATTCCAGTTATGTATCACTGCATGAAAAATTGTTTTCAAATGTCAGGCCTTAAAATAACTGTAATCATTTTATTACCATCTCTCAGAATCTGTGTTTTGGTTGGGCTCAGTTATCTGTTCCTTCCACAAAGTTTCTTAGGTAGCTACTTTCCTATGGTGCCTCGGTCTATAATTATCTGAAGATCATTCACTTACATACTTAATGATTCAGGTTGAAAGGCTCAGAGTACTAGTGGGCTACCAGGATTTCTTAGGCATATATTTGTGTCTCTCTGCCAAATTGTCATTTATTATGGGGACTACAGATTGAATTGAGGAGGTGTGGAGAGAAAAAGAGACATAAAAACAAGATAGAAAGAGAGAGAGAGAAGCAGAGAGGGAACATGTTGTTTCCAACAGAACTTTGAAAGTTAATCTGCATTATTTCCACTGCATCCTTTTTGTTGAGACAGCTACAAGGTCTGCCAAACTTCAAAGGGAGGGGATATTACTTGACAGGAAAATTGTCAAAGTATTTATAGTCATGCCACAAAATCACAACCATTATAACATTTTGAAGAAGACAGCAGAAGTTATTAAGCAATTGTAAGATTTATAAAATATTAAATATAATAAAATAAAATACAAAAATTTTGTGAATTTAGATTTCTACAGTTCTTGCAATTTTTTAAACATTGTGTTATATTTATCCACAGGTATTTTAAACATGGAACCAGTGTTCTAAAAAAAAAGCTGCAAATGAATGAAATAGTATGTGAGAAACCTGATCAATTCAAATTTTTTGAATAAAACTAATGAATTAATAAAGAGATGTTAATTTTTAGAGCTTCCTGTATTGATTTTATGTATTTATTTCACAAATTAATTTTTGAACCTCATAAATAATATATGAAAATATTGTAAAAAGTTAAATGCTGCAGAATTCTGTAGAATAAAGTCTAAAATTCCCATCCTTGGATTTATGTGTACTCTGCTAGATTTGTTTTTCCTTGTACAAGTTTACATATATTTTATTTCATTGCAAGGAAGGCTTTTTTTTTCTGGAAACTATTTTTTCTATTTAGCAGTGGAATAAACTGTTCTCTGCGATGGCTACACTCACACATTTGTTGGAGGTATGTGTGTTCATTGACTGGAGCCATTTAAGTGCTGGAGGAAATATTCTGTTCATACATGTGCTTATATGGAAGGATTTCTGAATGATGGATTTATAGATGTAGAACTTCAGTTTCAAACTGTATATTGACATTTTATTTTAGAAGGTTATTTCACATTATACTCCCGCAAAAATAGATTTCTCAGGTTTTTATAGGTTGCAAATCTTTACAGCATTAATTTTCCATTGTTTCTATTTTCCTGAGCATCAGGTACTTTATAATCTTTCATATGTTTTCGGTGATTTTGCTTTGAAGTGCCTATTTATATTTTCATTAAGTTTTATATTGGAACATTTCCCTTTTTTGGTTGGTGATCGTAGTTCTCACTAAACAATAGATATCCATCTTTTAAGTATGATGTAGAATAGGTTTAATGTGAATTAATTCAGGCTTATAAGAATGATAACAAAAATTATTAACATTTACCACCTTATTATTTCTGTTTTTCTTTATAAATGTATCAATAGCTAGATGATTTGTATAAAATATTCTCTTATCAATGCTTCCTATAATTTCTTTAACATCAATGTTTTAGTGTGTTTGTGTATAACATGATTTATATATATATGCATACAAATACAAATCTACATATCTAGTGATATATATAGTGATATATATGTGTGTGTGTTTGTGTGTGTGTGTGTGTGTATATATATATATATATATATATATAGTGATATGTATTTAAATCATGCCTTAGGCTCAAGAATATTTGTTGTGAGTCTTGGTTACTTATGGGACTTCTGATCAACAAAGACAACTAGGTTTCTGTCAATTTGGACCAGTTTGATCATAAAGTGCTTCCCTGATGTGCAGATTAAAGGAGGTTTATGGCTTGATTTAGCTATTTTCCACAAAATTTATAAACTTTTTGTATTCTTTGTAGATATATTTTTGTTATGCTAAAAAATTTAGTGTTGCCATATTATATTTATAGGAGGGAAGGATCAAAAGACTGTGGAAAAAAGAAAAAAAATGAATCATGATCATGTAAAGTATAGTTATGTAGAATAATAATTATTATTTCAAACTGTCTTCAATAAACACATTGAATTTCATGACATACCTATTAGATAGTTAAGTGATGCTGTGTTGTGTTTCAAAAGAAATGGACATGTATATGTACATGCATGTTTAGCAGGATTGAAAATTCACTAAGTACCTTTAGAATGCATTTCTTATATTATCACAAACTAATATTAAGAACTTACATTTGCTATTAAAGGTCAAAAAGGAGAATAAAACCTATATGAAATTTAGGATATTTTTTTTCTGGTTCTGTTAAGAATGATGATCGTATGTTGATGAGAATTGCATTGAATTCATAGATTGCTTTTGGCTGTATGGTCATTTTCATAAAATTGATTTTACCCATCCATGAGCATGGGAGGTGTTTCCATTTGTTTGTGTCATCTATGATATTTTTGGGAAGTATTTTGTAGTTTTCTTAGTAGAGGTTTTTTACCTTCTTGTTTGGGTATATTTCTAAGTATTTTATGTTTTTCTTTTTCTTTTTGATTCAGCTGCTGTGAAAAGGGTTGAATTCTTGATTTGATTCTGAGCTTGAAGTCTGCATAGCCAAAGCAAGACTAAGCAAAAAGAACAAATCTGGAGGTATCACATTACCCAACTTCAAACTACTACAGAGCTGTAGCTACTGAAACATGATGGCAAAGGTATAAAAACAGACATGTAGACCAATGGAACAACATAGAGAATCCAGAAATAAAATTGAATACTTATAGCCAACTGATCTTTGACAAAACAAACAAAAACATAAAGCGGAGAAAGGACAGCCTATTCAACCATTGGTGCTGGGATAATTGACAAGCCACATGTAGTAGAATGGTACTGAATTCACATCTCTCAGCTTATAAGATAGATGAAGGAATTAAATCTAAGACCCGAAACAATAAAAATTCTAGAAGATAACATCAGAAAGTCTTTTCTAGACATTGGCTTAGACAAGGACTTCATGACCAAGAACCCAAAAGCAAATACAACAAAAACAAACATAAATCGACGTGACTTAAACTAAAAATCTTCTGCACAGCAAAAGAAATAATCAGCTGAGTAAACAGACAACTCACAGAGTGGGAGAAAATATTCACAAACTATGCATCTGACAAATGACTAATATTCAGAATCTACAAAGAGTTTGAACAAATCGACAAGAGGAAAACAAATAATATGATCAAAAAGTAGGCTAAGATCATTAATTGACAATTCTCAAAAGAAAATATACAAATGGCCAACAAACATAAAAAAATGCTCAACATCACTAATTATCATGGAAATGCAAATCAAAACCACAATGCAATACCACTGTCCTCCTGTAAGAATGGACATCATTAAAAAACCCCAAAATAATATAATATTGGCATGAATGTGGTAAAAGGAAACACTTTTACACTGCTGGTGGGAACATAAACTAGCACAACCACTATAGAAAACAGTATGGAGATTCTTTAAAAAACTAAAAGTAGATCTACATTTTTACCCACCTATCCTATTACTGGGTATCTACCCATAAAAAAAGAAGTCATTATATGCAAAGACTCATGCACCTACATCTTTACAGCAGTACAATTCCCAATTGTAAAAATATGGAACAAACCTAAATGCCCGTCAAGCAATGGGTGTATTAAAAAAATGTGGTATACACACACACACCATGGAATACTACTCAGCCATAAAAAGGAAGAAAATAATGCCATTCATAGCAACCTGGATGCAGCTGGAGACCATTATTCTAAGTGAAGTAATTCAGGATTAGGTAACCAAATATTTTAACTTCTCACTTACAAGTGGGAGCTAAGCTATGAAAATGCAAAGGCATAAGAATAATACAATAGACTCTCAGGACTCAGGGAAGGGTCAGAGTGAGAAGAGGGATAAAAGACTACACGTTGGGCGCTGTGTACACTGCTCGGGTAATGGGTGTGCCAAAATTTCAGAAATCACAACTAAAGAATTTATCCATCTAATCAAACACCACCTATTCCCTAAAGTCTCTTGAAATAATTTGAAATATAAGAATAAAATCGACCAGATGAATATTTTTAAATGACCAGAAAAAATGGGTAAACTGAGGCTCACGGTGAAAGACTGGCTCAAAAGAAGGGTGGGACTGGACCCCAGCTTTCCTGACTTTTAGCCCCGTGTTCTTTCCACCACTCACTCACTCATTTCTTCATTTTTAATTTGTTTTTTTTTTTAGACAAACATGTATTGATTTTCTTGATATCATATGGAAAGTCTGAATTGGTTCATAGAGCAAAAGACTTTGTAAAATAGTTCAATATTACCGTAGGAAGCAGGTAGCAGTTGCTGTATTTCTAATTCCATATACATTCCACTGCGAAATGACTAAAGCTCTAAAAAGTTAAACATTTTGCCATAACTTTTAGGAAAAAAACTGACACTTAAGCAGTATGCACCGTAAAAGCCAAGCAGCAGTACTCATCTCAAAATAACAAAAGCAAGAGAGAGATTTTTATACAATTCAATTGTTTAACAGTTCCTTTAGCAACAGTTAAAATATGAAAATCCTGCTCAAAATGAAGCCAAAGTATTCTGAGTATTTGCAAAACAGTAACGATACTCTTAATACTCTTGTGTTTAAGTACAATATGTGAAATGCACTTAAGCTCAGTAAAAATGTTTTCATGTAACCTGTGAATGGGAGCAACAAATTTCAATATAAGCTCGACAAATTTAAATACAAGCTCATATGGCTTTATACTATTTTATAATTTCGCTAGTACTTTCCTTCTCAACAAAAAGTATTTCTAACCATTAAACAGGTATTAAATCTCTGAAAAACAAATTTTTATTTGACAAGGTAAGTAAGTTTTGAAGAGATTTTCCGTCACAGAAAGAAAGGAATCTTGCTTCATAACCTTTCTTGTTAGAATAAACTGAAGAAGTCTCGTCTATCAGGTTTCCTAGCTTCAAGCTTCAAATACAACTACAGCTAATCTCTTTTTCCCTTCTTTCCAGTTCTAGCAAACTTCCAGACACAAAACATACAACATTTTGTGATGATAAATATCACAGTTGCCACACAGTCCAGCAGGAACCCAATCACATCCAAAGAGTGGTACTGGAACCAGGTGAGGTCACGGGCTGCAACCTGAAGGTGTTTGGCTCCTTTATGGCACATGACAAATTCAATCCAGAAGACTGCTCGATCCAGGGGCTTCACTGGTTGATCATGATAAATTCTTGATAACTTTATAATGTTCTCTTTATATCTGAAGGATAAATGTAGAGATACCAAAAATGAAAGTAAGTTAATTTGCTTGAGCATATCAAGGCCATGTAAGGTTTTTATTTTACTTATTTATTTATTTATTTATTTATTTACTTATTTATTGAGATGGAGTCTTACCCTGTCGCCCGGGCTGGAGTGTAGTGGCGCAATCTCGGCTCACTGCAACCTCCGCCTCCTTTGGGGTCAAGAGATTTTCCTGCCTCAGCCTCCCGAGTAGCTGGGATTACAGGCATACACCAACACACCTGGCTATTTTTTACATTTTTAGTAGAGACGGGGTTTTTCCATGTTGGCCAGGCTAGTCTCAAACTCCTGACCTCAGGTGACCCATCCATCTCGGCCTCCCAAAGTGCTGGGATTACAGGCGTGAGCCACTGCATCCGGCCCATGAAAGGTTTTTAAAGTGTCAAATGATTCAAAGTAAATGTCATAGAATTGACATAGAATTTGAGTAATTTAATTTGAATCATCATAGAAACTTTGGCTTTTAAATTGGAATTTTATCATTGACAAATATTTTTAAGGTAAAAATGGAAAGCCAAGTGAGAAAACTAATTTCTTTCAGGCAAAGCAAATATGAGCCATTTCATTATTATTTGTTAGTTTGTTAATTTTCAGTTTTTTTGGGTACTTAGTAGGTGTATATATTTATGGGTTGAGTGAGATGTTTTGATACAGACTGCAATGTAAAATAATCACATCATGGAGAATAAGGTATTGTTCCTTAAGCATTTATCCTTTCTGTTATGAACAATCCAATTATACTCTTTTAGTTCTCAAACAGGCAAATGAGAACGTGCTCAACATTGTGAGCAATTTTAAGTCCTTTAGGAAAGATAGTGAAAATACAATTATCACTTTTAAGTTCCAAAAAGGAATTGTGTCATGGTGAGTGAAATGCCTCATAGCTAGTCACTCTGCTTCTACCCTACCCTTTTCTCTCCTACTGTTTCCTACCCAGCAGCCAGAATTATATTTTTGAAATAAAAGTCGGATTTTGCCACTCTCCTGATTAAGATTTTTGCCTGACTTCTTATCATATTAAAAATAAAATCCAACTCTGTTATTTGGTCTACAGGACCCTGCAATGTCAAACACTGGCAAGCTCTTCTCCTAACACTTTTTCCATGCACACTAGGTCTTCTAGAGACATTGCCCTTCTATTTTTCTTTAAGTTCCCAAAAGTATTCTCACCATAGCATCTTTAAACATTTTGCCCCCTCTCTCACACTCTTGGAGCATTCTTTCTTGCAACAACCCAAGGCATGCTTCTATCTCTTTTTGAGTCTTCCCTCTAAGTGTTACCTCTAAGTGAGGTTTTCCTGGCCACACTATGATGGAACCTCTAGGATTTTCTCTATTGTTTTATGCTTATTTTGATATTTGATTCCTAGAATTTTAAATACATTATATAACTTATAAAATAAACCTTTAAATATTAAAACCAAAAGATAAATATACACACACTAAGTGAATAGGTCACAAGTATTAGATCATCTTGAACATTATATTGAAGAGAAGATACCAATTTACCTACTGTTCAGATCATGGTATATGATATCACAACCTGTCTAGAATAACTCTCTTTTCCTGAAACATTTAGTCACTACTTTTATCCTTCAATTAAATATTAGCCTGACTTCAAATATAATACATTAGTTTTCTTTATTTATGTAATTGAATTATATAACATACATTCATTAGAGTCTATTTTTTAAAATTTTGTATAGCAGTTGTTATTTAATTCCATTGCTGTGTAGTATTTTGTTGATTGCTAAACCACAGATTATGTCATCATCTTATGACCAATAGACATTGGGGTTGCTAACAATTTTTGAACAATATTAATAATTCTGTTATAAACATTCTTGTATATGAAATGCAAGAGTTCTGTGCCTCCCCTCACAAGATGTGCGACAGCTGTGTGGCTCATCTGTTCAGCCCCCATTCATGTTCAAGCCCCTTACGGGAGGGGGAGCATGCAGACAGGCAGGTGCGGGAGCCTGGGCAAGCGCCCCTGGACTGTGTTCCCACGGCAATATCCAGGGGTGGGTGTCTGCAGCTCCTGAAGCCCAAGTGGGTATGTGTTAGTGTACTCTTTTAGCCTTGCCATGTACTGATGGCTTAAGTGTTAACCAGTTCAGTGCCCTGTTAGTACTCAGTTCCTTGTCCAGCATCCAGGAAGAATCAGGTCGCACACGGACTTGAAGGATGAATGCATGGGTTTTATAGAGTGGTGGAGGTGGCTCTCATTGGGATGAATGGGGAGCTGGAATGGTGATGGAATGGGAAGATGATCTTCCACTGGAGTTTGGCCATCCAGCATCCAATCTCCTCTCCTTTCCAACTGTCTCCAGCTGAACTACTCTTGGCATTCAGAAACTCCTTCTGTTCTCTCTGATGCACCATTCTGCCATTCTTCTGCTCTTCTGTTCATGCTGGGGGTTTGGGGTTTATATGGGTACAGAATAGGGGGGCATTGTGGGCCAAAAGGCAACTTTTGGGGGCTCAAAAACAGAATGTCTGTTCTCATTTATGGCCATGAGTTTTCAGGCTTGAGGGTGGGACCTCTGCTGGGGAACTGACCTCTTCTACCCGGTATTTTCCTGTTTCCTGTCCATGTCATATATAGCACGAGGTTTACATATTTATACATATCTGTTGGGTATATAATTAAAAGTAGAATTGCTGAGATAAAAGTGCATGCATAATTATCATTCACTTCTTGACTTTATTTTTTTATTTTTAATTCTTTAAACTTTTAAATTTATTTTTATTTTTATTTTTTTGAAACGGAGTTTTGCTCTTGTTGCCCAGGCAGGAGTGTGATGGCATGATCTTGGCTCACTGCACCCTCTGCCTCCCAGGTTCAAGCGATGGCTCACGCCTGTAATCCCAGCACTTTGGGATGCCAAGGCGGGTGGGTGATCTGAGGTCAGGAATTCGAGACCAGTCTGACCAACACGGTGAAACCTCATCTCTACTAAAAATACAAAATTGGCCAGGCATGGTGGTGCATGCTTGTATTCCCAGCTACTCAGGAGTCTGAGGTGAAGCTTTAAATTTTTTGAAGTGTATTTTTTTAATTTCCAAAATTAAAAATATTTTAGTTATCATTTTTCCAATCTCCCTTACTTCCACTTAGGCTGAATCATTTACTCTTTATGATATTGAATCTTTTCAAATTTACTGAGTCTTGATTTATGGCCCACTTCAAATAACTATTAATAATTCAACATGCTCTAAGAAAATGTGTCTTCCAGTTGACATATATAGTACATATGTGTGTGTGTGCATATATATATGTATATATATGCGTGCATCATATTACATTATGTTTCCGTTTGTTAACTGTGTTCTTCTAATGTTTTATGTCCTTATTCATTATTTGCTCCTCTTTTTAAAGTCTGTTTAGATTTAATGGAAGTATCTGTATATTCACATTTAAATAAACCACCTTGTTTGATATTTCTTTTATATTGGTCCAACCTGTTTCATGGTACAACCTGTTTTAAAAGTATTCCTTTAGGTGACATCTTTCTTACATAAAAATATTATTGACAGCAGTTATAAATGCTGAATGGATGGTAGCTGGACTGGGTAGGCATTTTGCACATTGCATCCTATGGAGTATACATAAATCAATTATTAAAAATTTAACTTATTAAAATTAAAATTTTTGTTCTTCAAAAACCATCAACAAAAAAGTAAAATGTTAGCACACCCAGAATGAAACAAAATATTTGAAAATTATATATCTGATATAAGATTATATCCAAATATAAAATAGTTCTTAATACTCAATAATAAGATGAGTAGCAAAATTTAAAAATGTTCCAAGGATTGGAATAGGCATTTTTCCAAAGAAGAGATATGGTCAATAAGCACATATAACGATGCTCAACATTTTTAGCCGTAATCCACCTAAAATCCAATCCAAAACCACAATGAAAGATCATTTCACACTCATTAAGAAAGCTATAACAAAAAGATAATAACAGGTATTGGCAACAATGTGGAGGAATTTGAGCCCTCTTGTACTGTTGGTGGTAATGACAAATGGAACAAGTACTTTGGAAAACAGTTTAGCAGTTCTTCATAAACACGCAGTTCCCACATAAGCCAGCAATACCACTTATAGTATCAACCCAAAAGAAAGAAAAGGATGTTTATGCAAAAACATGTGTAGCAATGTTCCTAATAGCCACAATTGGAAACAATCAAAAGGCCAATGAACTGATAAGTGAACAAATAAAATATGACATATCTGTACTGTAAAATATTATAGTGCTGTAAGAATAAATGAGGTATTAATATACACTACAACATGAATTAATCTAAAAACTATTTTAAAAAAACAAAAAATTATGCTCAGTGAAAGAAGTCATTTACACAACACCCTAAACTGTATGATTCCCAATGGCTTCATGACTCATAAGCATTCTAAATATATTGGAATTTTACACTTTAAATAGGTGGGTTTTAAGTCATGGAAGTTATATATAATTATCAAGCCAGTTACAATAATGAAAACAATAAAAATGAATTTTTCAGCAAGAAAACAGTTATACTGTTAGACATTTTAGATATTTAATTAAAGTATTTTATCATATTTCTTCAAGTTTATCCTTCCTTTCCACTGTGGATTGATCATATAATTTCTTTAAAACTGTCTTTTTTATATTATCTATATTACTTTAAAATTATTTTTGTGCAGAAAATTGTTTCACTAATTGGATACTCATTAAATGTGTGGAGTTGAAAACACAATTCTTTAATAACTGCTCAAAAATAAAAGAAGATTTCAGATTGGTTACATCATTTAAATTCTTTCAAAATTACTCTCTTGAAAAAAGGATGAAACTCATACTATTGAGAAGATAAGGTATCTATAAATACCACCTAGTGAAAAAATATTGTTATATTCACACAAAGGGTCATTAATTATTGGCTTCATGCATTGAACAAGTCTGTACTTGACATCGTGTAGAAGTCCAATCTAACAGCTGTGCCCTTGGCCTTCATGTGAGAAATGCTATCAGGTTGATCCGCAAACAATGGAATCCCCACTATAGGGATCCCATGGTAGGTCACCTCGTAGATGCCGTTGGATCCACCATGAGTTACAAAAGCCCTGGTTTTTGGATGACCTAGGATTGGATGAATTTTAGCAAAATTATTCATAGGAATAAAATGAGAAATGCACAACTAAAGACTCAAGTGACAGTATTTTCTAGCTAAAACATTGAACTAAATTAAAATTGTGTTTCAGACTTCAGAGGAAGGAGCACTTATGCTGGAGATGTAAGTGAAAGCTATGTGGTGTGTGTGACTTCAGACTGAAAAATAGTTAAACAAGATTACCAGTTAGACTAAAGAAAAAGTGCAATCTAAATAAAATGTGCCAAAAAAAAAAGAACAGCAAAGAAAAGAGATGGACATGTAAGAATGTGTTCTCCTAAGTGCAGTCATAGAATGTGATATGTGAGATGTGCAAGGCAGCAGGCAGTGGGTTGTTGGTGGTGCTAGGATTGAGGAAGGACAGGTCACACTTCATCACGAAATGTGTCATCACTTTATGATTAAGATTAGGAATTTAATACTACAGAAAATGCAGAGTCACTGGTGATAGCAGAAGGGCTGTTATTTTTAGTGACATTTGAAATAACCCTGCATAAAAAGAAAGAACAAGTGTAAAGTTATAGAAATAGGAGACAAAGACAATCTATGAAGTTACAAAAAATTCTGTGAGACATAATAACACCTGAAATAATAATACTTTGATTCTGACCATAAAGAAGGTGAATGTATATCATAAAATGCCAACAATTATAGCTTATTATTTTCCCCATAGGACTGGAAAATATAATGTTGCATTTTATTTTTAAGTTTTTCCATAATGCAATTTCAATAAGCTTATTTCATGATTAATTATTAATACTCTAATGGGATATTACTAATACATTCAGTATTTGTACTCCAGAGTCATACCAAGAAGGTCATTCTGTGGTATCCACTTGTACACCCAAGTATTGAGTCCTAAAGCATGTGGTTTATTTCCATTAAATCTCCACAGAACCTGTTACAGTAAAGAAAATGTCTTATTCCATGAGTAGAACTCCAAAGTTATAGAATGTTAGAACTCTAAAGAGATTAAGAATGAGAGCAGGGGATGTTAGGTAATAAAACTACTCAAAGACTGATGTAAACAGAATGCTAACATTTCATTTTCTTAACTTTTATAATTAGTTAAGTATATAAGGAAATCAAGATTTTCCAAATAATAGCTTAGAAAAATGAGATTATCAATGAAAAGTTGAAGTATTTAAAAAATTGTTATGCTTTTCAAAAGAAGACCTACATGTGGCCAACCATCACATGAAAAAAAGCTTACCATCACTGCTCATTAGAGAAATGCAAATCAAAATCACAGTAGATACTATCTTGCACCAGTCATAATGGGTATTATAAACCCTAAAGGTAATATATGCTAGTGAGATTGTGTAGAATAAGGAATGCTTATACTCTGTTAGTGGGAGTGTAAGTTGGTTCAACCATTGTGGAAGACAGTGTGGCACTTCCTCAAAAACCTAGAGGCTAAAATACAATTCAACTCACCAATCCCATTAGTGGGTATATATCCAAAGGATGATGAATCATTCTCTTATAAAGTCACATACACATGTTTATTAATAGCAGTAGTATTCACAATAGTAAAGACATGGTATCAACCTTAATGCCCATCAATGATTGACTGAATAAAGAAAATGCAATGGGATACATATACACCGTGGAATATTATGCAGCCATAAACAAAAAACAAGATTTTGTATTTTACAGGGACATAGATGGAGCTGGAGGCCATTATCCTTAGCAAACTAGCATAGAAACAGAAATCCAAATACCACATGTTCTCACTATGAAGTGGAAACTAAAAGATGAGAACACATGTGTTGGGAACAGGCCCCCCAAAATCTGGCCATAAACTGGCCCCAAAACTGGCCATAAACAAAATCTCTGCAGCACCGTGACATGTTCATGATGGCCATAATGCCCATGCTGGAAGATTGTGGGTTTACCAGAATGAGGGCAAGGAACACCTGGCCTGCCCAGGGTGGAAAACTGCTTAAAGGCATTCTTAAGCCACAAACAATAGCATGAGCAATCTGTGCCTGAAGGACATGCTCCTGCTGCAGTTAACTAACCCAACCTATTCCTTTATTTTGGCCCATCCCTTCATTTCCCATAAGGGATGCTTTTAGTTAATCCCGTTTCCCATAAGGGATACTTCTAGTTAATCGAATATTTATAGATACAATGCTAATGCCTGGCTTGCTGTTAATAAATACATGGGTAAATCTCTGGGGCTCTCAGCTTTGAAGGCTGTGAGACCCCTGATTTCCCACTTTACACCTCTGTATTTCTGTGTGTGTGTTTTTAATTCCTCTAGCACCACTGGATTAGGGTCTCCCCGACCTAGCTGGTCTCGGTACACATGGAAACAGAGCAGGGAACAACATACACTGGGGTGTATTGGAGGCTGCAGGGCAGGAGGAGAGAGAAGATCATGTAAAATAACTAATGGGTACTGGTCTTAATGCCAGGGTGAGAAAACAATCTGTAAAACAAACCCTCATGACACAAGTTTATCTATGTAACAAAGCTGCACCTGTACCCCTGAACTTAAAAGTTAAAAAATAAAATAAATTTAATTTTAAACACATAAAAATTCTAAAAAATTATATGTATTAAAAATTTAAATAGTCATTATAATTCTAGTGAGAAAAAGCAGTAACAATCTAGTAATGACCTGTGTTATTTTATGTATTTATACTAGTTTTCATCTTCCAAATTAAGTATTAATTTATTCATTTTTTAGTAACATGGGAAGTAGTTCATGTATTTCTGCTTGTCTGTTAGTTATTATATTAGAGTCTTGTGTCCTCTGATTGACAAAAATGCAAGTTGATAAAATAAGCTACTTATAAGAAATAAATTAATGCTACAAAGGCAGCATGTATAACTTCTTTGGAATTGTGAATTATCAAGCACTACTTCCAGGAGAAATTTCAAGGGAAAATTTTTGAGACAAATTCAGACTATTATCAGTATTGCTAATTTTGGTTGTTTTTTCAGCACTGAAATAAGGAACCTTATTCATAAATAAAGATATAGTTGTTGAATAAATTCAAAATTGTATTTTTCTGAATTTGGTCAACTGATTGTTAACACTTAGACAATGTGCTACAAAGCTTTGACAATAGTGATTAATATGTTCTACTATAGCCAAGACATTTTTATGTTTAAGTTACTAATTTTGGAACTCCCAAGCAATCCTCATAAACTGAAGAATAATTTACAGTGTTTAACTTTTACTTGTTATATCAGTATTAAAATAACTGAGTTTTCAGCAAAAATGTTAGTATAGGTCATTACAAGAAGACTATATCAGATAGATAGGGAACTACAAAGTAATTGACAAATACACATATGTCATCATTTTATTCTATATAAAAGAAAATATGTTTCTACTATGTTCTATGGAGGGGGCATCTGAACCTGTTCCCCTGCCTGGCTTCCTTCTGTTTGACTCTTTCCTATATTTCCTTCTGCTGCCTCCCCTGGGTGGAGTTGTTAATCTCATAGTTAGGGCTGCATCCTTGTGGGGCCACATTTTATACAGCACAGGATTCACCTTCAGGTCAGGATCTATCTCCATCCTTTCTCTTTAATCTTCCTGCTTCAGACACTGGCTGGGCCCAGTCCAGCAGGGGAGGCTGCTTTTTTTCTCTTTCTCTAAATCTACCTGGCTGGGTGGGAACTTGGACTAATCTGTCAACTTAGGCCATTCTTTCTCTGAATAGTACCCTGAACATCACTCAGATAGGCCTATTCCAAAATGTAGAGGAACTCTACGAGGCTGGATTACATGGCAAGCCTAAACTGCATGATGCATGTTAGACATTTTGAAATACCTGCTATTGTTATTGTGCTAGTGAAGTTACCCATTAAAATGTAACTTCTTCTGATAACATCTGTAGCATGTACAATGTCCTTAGGAATCCTTAAACATAAGGATCAAATAACAAGGAAAGAATTTGGTGATATCCTGACCCCAATATCATGGTAATACCAAAACTTTACCTACACCTCTTAATATATTTATTCCTGATCTCAATAGTAGTGCCAAATGTATTTATCCATGAATATACCCTTTGTATTATTTTAGCATCTTCCATGTATATTTCTGATCTTGAACTAATATCTGATAATTAGTGCTTTCCCAACAGCTACATTTCTAGGCAGGAAATTTCTATAATTGGATTCTTTACAGAATTTAACAGCCTCTTTTAGCAGTTTTCCATACCAGTAAGGAAGTTTATCCATCTTTCTGCGGCATCTTGGCAAGAGCTGATGCAATTATATTGGCCCTTTCTTCTTTCATGTTACTGACCAATAACCCCAGAGAAAACACTACCATTTTCTCCAGAGCTCTGGAAAAACTCTTCCATCTCCTGTGAAAAAAGAATTTGTTCCATCACAAAAGAGTATTAGCACAGCAGGCACTACTGAAAGAATTGGTACAAATTACTAAAGAGAGAAAATCAAGTATTAACAGGAATTATTGGAGTAAATTATGTCTTTTAACTGACTCAATCACTCAGTTTCTTATCAAGACAATGTATAATATGAAGATAGCTGGCCTCTACTAAGGGTATTCATGTAAATATGTGTATGCATGCAGCACAGGATGGCTTTGAATACGGCCCAACACAAACTTGTAAACTTTCTTAAAACGTTGTGATTTCTCTTGCTATTTTTTTCTCAGCTCACCAGCTATGGCTAGTGTTAATGTATTTTAAGTGTAGCCCAAGGCAATTCTTCTTTCCCACTGTGGTCCAGGGAAGGCAAAAGATTGGACACTCTTGTTCTATAGGTATATTTTGTGCTTACCATGAGGATTGTATAAAAAATTTTATAATAAACATTGTGTAATAAAAATATTTAAAAAATAAATATGTAAATAAAATATAAATAAAATAAAAATATAGAATTAAATTATTTTATATAATTAATTATAAATAATTATAAATTATAAAAAATAAAGTATAAATAATAAATAAAATAAAAATATTTTAAAATAACGGTCCATTTTAAACCAAAAAAACCTTTAATTATATATGAAAACTCTATTTCTTTACATCTCCCATTTCTACTTTATGTTAGTAATATCACTAGCTATATATTTTATGTTGTGTCCCAATTAATATAAATGTAATGTTACTTTTATGCTTTTCTCTTTTACATTGCATATCAGAATTAAAATTAACATGCATCAACATTAAAAACTTATGTGACTTTATATTTAATTAATTATTTATCTTCACCAGATAGATTTATACTTTTACATTCATTCATTTTGCTACCTAGCCTCCCTCATTTCAACTTGAATGACTCCTTTTTGCTTTTCTTGTAGAACAGGTGTGGTAATAATTACCTTCTTCAACCTTTTTTTTTTAACCTGAGAAAATATTCCATTTTCCATTCTGAATGACAGGTTTGCCAAATGAATGTCTTGTGTGGTAGGGATTTTTTCCTATTTTTCTTTCAATACTTTGAATATATTATGTCGCTTACTTTTGGTTTAAAAAGATATCCTCTTGTATCTTGTTGATATCAGGTGAATTCCCTTTTATGTCATGCTCCATTTTTTCTTTTTCTGCTTCCAATATTCTTTGTCTGTGACTTTTGAAAGACTGATTATAATATTTATTGGTGTAAAATTTTTGAATTAATTTCAGTGTACAGTAGTTGTGTTTTAAAACAATTCTACATCCGTATTTTTTCTCAAATTTGGGAAATTTTCTGCCTGCTATTAATTCTGCCTCAATCTTTTCCTCTTGTCCCATGAGGGCTCTCATAATGCATAACTGGTCAGGTTAACAATATCCCATAAGTGTCAGGCTTTCTTCACTTTATTATCACATTCTTTTTGCTCCTCTCCCTTAATAGTTTCAAATGGCCAATATTTTCAAATTCATGAATTATTTTTTCTAGCTGATCATCTATTGAACTTCTCTAGTAAATTTTTCAATTTAGTTTTTGTATTATTTAGCTCCAGAATTTCTATTTGGTTCCTTTCTATACTTTTTATGTCTTATTGATACTCTTATTTCATATATGTATTATTTTCCTGATTTTTAAAAATGTGTCTGTGTTCTTTTAGCTAATAGAGCATCTTTAATTATTTTTGAAATTTTTGATAGGTATTTAATATATTTTGAATTTTTTGACAAGTAATTAATAGATCTTTGTTCATTCAGGCTATAAAAAATGTTTATTTTGTTCCTTTAAATGGGTCATGCTTTCTAGTGTCTGCATGTTTTGCATTTCTTTGTTTAAATTTTGAGATTTAAAGAAACACCCACATCTCCAAGTCTTTATGTACTGGCTTAGTGTAGGGGAAGACTTTCATCTATCACCTCAGCTAGAGATTCTGGGAGCTTGGCAAACCTTTCCAAGAGCTGTATCCTCTCAGGGCTTTTGAATGAAATTACCAAGTTAAATAGGATTTTTTTGTTTGTTTGTTTTCAGGATTTTGTAATATTTTGCTTTCCCTCTTGCCATTCTGTAGTAATAATGCAGCTTTTTTGCTACTGCTTTAAACTACCACACTGCCTTTATTCCCAGGCATTCAAAAGCTGTGGTTTCTATAAGTGATTTAAGTTCGGTGACAGAAATCAGACCCTTGGAATGTCCCCTAAGGAGCCAGAAAATTAGACCACATTTCACTCTCCTTTCACTCCTGTGGGAAATGTGATGACTAAGGATATTTTTTTCCTGATTGTGTAATACTTTACTGGCTAGAGAAGGATCTATAGAGAGTTTATGATACAACACTTCTTAAGATATTTCAATAAAATTCTTCTTGGCTTTGCTCTTTTCTGGGGTGCTGTAATCTTTTCACTGGTTTCTGGGATTATCACCATGGCAATTTGGTCTATATGATGTTGTTAAGTCTCTTTCTGCATGGGGAAACAGGGACAGGGCATTCTTACTCTGCCACCTTTAAAACAACAATTTTGCCACCACACCATGTGCAAATTTTAAAGACTATGTGATGAAAGTATGGTAATTTGCTGTTATTTGCTAGGTTTAGAAGTGAGATTCTAGGTAATTATTAAAAATTCCTTTGAGATTTCCTTTGTTTGCAATAATTGATATAATTTAAAAAAACAAAAGGTGATATTACCAGAAAATTTCTGAAATAAGATGAGATCAAATAGCATTGGTTTGGTGACTTTATATCATTTATTTGACCTTTGTTGGATACTTAGAATGTGTTAATTAATTTATACACTTTAAAATTTATAACACACACATATAGGATTGTAATTTAATTTGCATCTCATCACACTATGCTCAACCTAAAGTGAACATGGTCCAAAGGTTTGTTAATATGTTAGTGGTGTGAAATTTAGAATATTTATGCTGGGAGCTTCTTACAGGGAAGACAGAACAAACCTGGGCAGGCTCCTGGTTAGAAATTGCTGGTTAAGATAGAACATACTACAACGGCAAGGCCAATTGGATTCTGATTGCAACTGATCTCAAAATTCAATGCCAGATTGATGAAGGAGAGTCTTATGAGCAACAGCTATTGAGAGGCAGAGAATCCCACATACAATGAACGTCCAACCTAAAAAGCTCCAGAGTGTTAGCAGGCTCCACTCCAGAAATGGCTTCCCACCTGTCACAGCATGTTAATCAATTACTGTGTTTAATTACAGAGAAAAGATGAGGCTTAAAACAGATATAATCAGCTTTTCCTAGATTATAATAATATTGTAAAAGTCAAAAAACATATCAGTGTAAAAACTTAAGAAACTTTCAAAACAGTAAACAATTTTATTTATATTTATTGTATACATACACAAGAAAAATACTTATATTTATTTTTATATCATCATTTTAAAATTGAAATTAATTTGTAGATATACCTAATCAACATCTGTAAAAATTTCAAAATTTTCAAAAAGCCAGATGAGCCAATTTATTTATTTAAAACTATTAATAGGCATACACTAAGATTATATGACAGTAAAAAAATGAAAAGATTAACATATTTGCTTATTAGTGTAAACATTATTACACTATATTTAGCTTTGTGTAGAGCTTTACATATCAAAATATTTAATATATAATACTATTTGTTATGCAGGTTTTCTAATACCTTAAATTTTTACTATGTAAGCAATTATTTGATGAAATTACAATTCTCAAAGATTGAGACTGAAAAGCAGTTCACTGATCTTACTTTCAGAACAAGCATCTCTTTATTTTTCTACAGTAAATTATACTTTTGATTATAGAGATAAGAATTATGAGTATTCATCATTTTTAAAGAATAAACATATAAATCTTCCTTATTAAGTGTACTATCAAATAAATTTTATAAACTCAGTAATTATCACCATATATTTCAAATGGTTACTAATCCCCAAAATAATCTGTTCACCTTGAATATCTTACTGACATTTTCTCTATGTGAGAAAAAAATAGTTTCTTTTGTTATTTGATGGCAATCATGAGAAAGGTCTTTTTATCATCAAGAAAACAGAAAAAAATATTGGTTGAGTGATGGCAGAAATGTAGGCCATGACATCTAGATGAGGTCTATGGAAATACAGCAAACTTTTCTAAGCGTAATGCCATGTCATCATTATTAGCAATTTATTTTCTGAGATCACTGATGCTGGCTATGTAGAAGGGCTTATTTAAATTGAAAAAGAAACATCATTATGTTTCTCATAGCCAGCTAATCTCATAGAACACTTACCTGATTTGTGTGGTTTACTGAATTTTGTGAATTTTACGTTTTTTACTTCTTTATATCCATGTGTTTGGGCACACACCAGGAATCATCATATTGCATGTCACCCTATCACTTAAGGTTATAGAAGTAATGACATCATCAAAACAGTCATATCAGAAATAGGAAAATTTAGATGTATTCATGTCCTTGTGTCACAAAGTGAGAGAAGAGAGTAAAGACACCTAGGAAAATACAACGAAAGAATGAGATATACTCACAACTTCATGATCGTGGAATTCTAGGCTATATAGCTAAGATAAAATAACAGAATAGATAACATAAAAATAGCAAGGTTTTCACCAAATTCTATGTGGCTGGAATTAACAGGATTACCCCATCAGGTCTTTCTTGAATTTGGAAAGATCTATTCCCTCTTTTCTATCTTTCTAGTTTTATTAAATTTTTGACAGGAAAATAAAAAACATTTTGTGAACAAGAATATAGCAGTTGCCACACAGGCCAGCAGGAACCCAATCACATCTATAGAGTAGTGCTGGAACCAGGTGAGGTCATGGGCCGCTGATCGCAGGTGCTTGGCTCCTTTGTGGCGCATGACAAACTCGATCCAGAAGACTGCTCGATCTAGGGGCTTTACAGGTTGATCATGGTGAATTCTTGATAATCTCATAGCATTCTCTTTATAACTGGAAGGCAAAAACACACATAGAACTTAGAAAGTTGCAGTTTTGTTTTCATAAAAGACAGGTAGATAAACCGTAGTATATGTTATGCAAGCCAAGAACTTGTTCAGTAAAAGATTGATTCTGGTTGAGACATGAATATTGTTGGTTACATAGTATTAAACAGATATAGTGGAGAGACTGAAAAAGTATATTCTTAACAAAATGGGGTAAAATTAAGATGTGAATAAAAGCTTAGTAAATCAGTTGTTAACTTAAACCTAATATTTCCATGAAGAAAGTTTGACACTCTATGAACTACAATTTCCACAACTATTCCAGTAACAAGGTGATGAATGACTCAATATTGTGGAGTAAAATCCCTTAACATGTCTACCAGGATGATATTTAACATTTTCTGGTATAATGTATAACATAGTCAATGTTAGATCAGTCTGTACAAGCAGTAGTACTTACGAGGAATCGGTAATGACTGTTCTCAAAGCCCTCAGTAAATCTTCGCTTGTCATAGTTTTGAAGTTTATTTCTACAGCTGCTCCTTTGGCCTTCATGTGAGCTATGTTATCAAGCTGATCACCATATATGGGAACTCCCACCATAGGGACCCCATGGTAAATAGCTTCATAGATCCCATTCATTCCACCATGAGTGATAAAAGCTTTGGTTTTGGGATGACCTAGTATGTAAATTGGATGAGAAATGGTGAGATATTTTATTCTAAACTTTTAAAATTATTTAAAGACTACAGATGGGAATTATGAGATAACTCACTGAAGCGTACAGCATTTTATTTAGAAGGTGAGCACATGGAGCATTGCTACTAAAGATCATTTCTGTCTTCAGAAAAATAGGCATTAATTCCTTCTGAATTTCCTGTCACTCTCACCTTAACAATAGAAAGTGTGAATCTATACAATTTTAGTCAATCCTTTAATTATATCTGCTTCAAAAGAGTAAGTAAAATAAAGTTTTATAATTTTAGATCTTTGCTGAATTTGCTTGCTGTTTAACATTTATTCATTTTTTCCTCATCTAGTTCATATTTTTACTTTCTCATAGACCTACCAAGAAGGTCATTCTGGGGTATCCAATCATACAGCCGAGTATTGGCTCCTAATGTGGATGGTTTTTTTCCTTTGTACCTCCATAACACCTATGGAAGAAACACATGTATTTCACAGAGTGAACCACAGGATATTAGCATTCTAAGGATGTAGATATAGTTATAAATTATAAACTCATTGTACTTCAGGTGATGGTTGAGACAGGGGTGTGTAGAGCTACCATGTAAGGACTGAAAGATATAGTAGGACGTTTTACAAAGATCTTTTAAAATAATGTGTACCAGTTGCCTATTAGGTATGCTATTATTATTTTATTATCAATTAAAAATATTTGAGAATGAGAATACCAAAGAATATTTAAAAAATTAATTCAGCAGTGGCTAATCTATTTTTATATAAGAATTAAAAATTTTATAAGTACCTGATCTGTGTGTCATTTTAACTCATGGAGCCAATCTCATTCTACCATCAAATTTACAGTTCCCTGCAGATAAAAATTTGCTCTCAATTATGTGTGTCTTTTGGATAATCGGGTGTCTTTTCTTCTCTATTTCCTTCCTGGCCTCTTTCTTCTTATATTTAATTGTTTTATTGAAGAAGAATGAGCTAGAAAATTACTTATGTTCCACTGTTCAATGATAAATTTTCTTTGAGATTGTACCTTTTTTTTACACAATTTTTATTTGTTGGACACCTATACAAATTTTATACATTTGAAAACAAAGAATGGCATAGATGTTTCAAACTACTTAACAGATAATTTCATAATTAAAATTATAATATTTCAAATTCCTAATTAGTATGCTTGCCTTTATTGAGTTTGAAGTATTTTAGCTAAATATAAAATGAAATATCTTTTGGATAGTTTATATATAGCACTATCTAAAGTGTGAAATTCTAGAATTACAGTAATAATAAAGTTAAAATTAGTGGAGTATCGTAAATAATTACATTACTTAAATAATTGTTACTATACTATAATTGTAATTGACATTTTACTTTTGAAACTTCTAATTATTTAGAAAGACTACATTAATCTGAGCTTTTATTTCTAAGCAAAACTACCCTGAATACAGTTTTTATACACACAAATATGAGAAGATATTCTTGAGATTGATTCTTCTTTATTTTTTTAATATCAGTTTTCCTTTTTCTGGTCCTTTGAAATAATACATGTCAGAATTTTTTTTGGAATCATTGGCACACGTTTTTAGAATTCAAATCCTAAAATATAAGGTAGGGCTTAATTTATTATATCTATTTTATTATAAACAAATGACAATCAAGAAAGTTGTTTCCAGTAACAGCAAGACTCAGTAGGCAAATGATCAGTTATGCCCATGTACACTACTATAATGTCTTACGAATTTTGGTACCTGTTATGCTAAGTGGAAAATGAGATTCAAGACCCAAATAAAACCATACTGTTTCATTATGTGAATAGCTGCTTATCAGGATTGGAGGTTTTACTGACCTTCTGTGGGATCTGGGCAAGGGCGGAAGCAATGATATTAGCCTTTTCTTCTGTAACATTTTGAAATATTGACCCCAGAGAAAACACCACAATACCATCTTCCCCTGAACTCTGGACAAAATTTTCCATTTCCTGAAGATAAAAATTTATCTGCATTACAGAGGCGTAATATAACAAAAATTAACATAAAGGTTACTTACACTTCTAAAATAAAGACTTGAGAAATTATTAATGTGTAGTTATATTCTGTCCCTATATGCTGACACACAGAACTATCTAGTCTCTTTAAAGGACAGTCTATGTATAAAACATATGGCTTAAATACGTAATCATTCATACTAGAAAAGGCGCACAACCAAAACAGTATACAAAAATTTTCAGTAATGAGTACATCTCTTTTCATGTCTGTGTCACGTAGACACAAAATCCTAAAACCAAAATAATTTGCTAAAATATAAAATTATTTGAGGACTGACATCAGCGAGATGGTGGAATAGAAGACCTCCAGCATCAATCGCTCTTAAAAGTACAACTAGCAACTATTCAAATATAAAAATACCACTCTGAAAGCACCAGAGCTCAGAAGAAAAGTGAAAAATCTTATGGGTTCATGGAAATTAAAAAATCCATGACCAGAAAGAAGAAAGATCATTGTGCTGCATCATCCCATTCTCCAAACCAAAATAGCATCACTCGCAGAAAACTTCCCTGTACCTGCAATTACACAGGTGGAAGAAAATAGTTGCAACTGGACATTCAATCTCCATATCAGTGTGTGAATCATTGTGAGAAGCCTTCTTTGTTCCATCCCACAGGAGGTATTAGGAGTGTCAGAAGGGCTGAACCACCTGAGTTGAATTGGAAGCAAAGAGCAGAAGCACTAATCACAGCAAATGGCAAACAGATCTTGGCAGATGCTTTGTGGTCCTATCAGCAGGGAATTCACTGATGAGGACCTAGCCAGCACTACAGTAGTACAGGAGGCACAATCAAAGGGAAGGCTAGAATCTTTGGTTAGATTTTACAAATATCCCAGGTGCTCTTGAAGAGCATTTCTCTGACTCAGAAACAACTATCAGGTTAGTAACTAAGTTCCAGTTATTTCTTAAGCCTTCCTCAACTCAGAAATTACTACAGGTTTGGGTTTAAGTTCTGGCACAGCATTATGTTTTCATGGTCATGATAAGTCTTCCCCAGACAGGAAAACAACAGCATGGAAGAGATTTAGCTCTACTGCACTATTTAGGTTTTGCTATTAACTATAAGCTCTCTTCAGAACAGAAAGAATCCTCAGGGCAGTGATTCAGCTCTGATATTAAGCAGTACACATTTAACACCACTGCATATCACCTTAAAAAGCTGAATCAGGTGGTTATCTTTTTAAATATGTAGACATCAATATAAAGAGCAAGTACTGTTAAAAAAAAAACTGGGAAGTATGACATCTCTAAAATAAACCAATAAAGTTTCAATAATGCACCAAAAGATTTGAAAATGCTTAAATATCCGACATCAAATTCACAATAATCTCTTTGACAAGTTCAGGAATCACATAAACTATAAATAAAAAAACAAAAGAAACTTGGAAAATAATGCAAACATAATATTAGACAATTGAGGAAGAAATCAGAATAATAAAGAGGAAAGTCTACAACAATGAACACACACATCAAAAAAGTAGAAAGATCTCAAAAAACAATTTATGATAACATCTCAAGAAATTAGAAAACAAGAACAAGGAAACTCAAAATTATTAGGAAAACAAGATATTTAACAAAGATTAGAGCAGAAATAAATGAAATAGAAATAAAATACTATATGGAAAATCAGCAAAATATTGAGTTAGTTGTTTGAAAAGATAAAATCGACAAAGCTTTAGCAAGGTAACTGAAAACATAACAAAACGAAACAAACCAGAAAAGACACAAATAAAATGGGAGATTACAAAGAGACAAAGCAAATCGGGCATAGAGGCTCATATCTATAAACCCAGCATTTTCAGAGACAGAGGCTGAAGAATCACTTGAAGCCCAAAGACTGAGAATAGCTTAGTAAGAACCCATCTCTACAAAATTTGAAATAAATTAGCCAGTCTTGATGGTGTATGCCTGTCTCAGCTACTTAGGAATTTTGAGGTAGAAGGATTGCTTAAACTCAGGAGTTTGGGTTTCAGTGAGCTATAATAATGTCACCACACTCCAGTATGCATAACAAAGTGACATTTCATCTCTAAAATCTTAAGGATTCTTAAAAAAAAGGGAAAAAATGACACTAGAAATAAAAAGGACTATAAAAGGCTTCTATGGACATGTATATGCCAATAAATGGAAAAATCTAGGAAAATAAACAAATTAGTGGACACATAAAATAGGACTGGATTATGAAGAAATAAAAACAAGGAGAAATAAATAATGAGGAAGAAGTTTAAATCAGTAATAAAGTCTCATTAAAAAAGCCAGTGAGCTAAGGTCTTCACTATGAAATTCAACAAAATTTAAAGAATAATTAATAACACTTTTTCTCACTCTTCCAAACCATCAAAAAGTCAAAAAGGCAAAAACACTTCAGTATCATCTTGTGAGGCCAGCATTACCCTGATCCCACACCAGACAAGGAGGTGTGTATGTATGTATGTATATATATATATATATATATATGCATAATATATTTGCTTCCAGAGGAAGCTGTATTTGCTGTTCTTCAGCCTCTTCTGGTGATACCAGGCAAACAGGGTCTGGAGTGGACCTCCAGCAAACTCCAACAGACCTGAAGCTGAGGGACCTGAGTGTTAGAAGAAAAACTAACAAACAGAAAGAAATAACATCAAAATCAATAAAAAGGACATCCACACCAAAACCCCATCTGTAGGTCACCAACATCAAAGACCAAAGGTAGATAAAACCACAAAGATGGAGAGAAACCAGAGCAGAAAAGCTGAATGTTCTAAAAAGCAGAGCGCCACTTCTCCTCCAAAGGATTGCAGCTCCTCACCAGCAATGGAGCAAAGCTGGATGGAGAATGACTTTGATGAGCTGACAGAAGTAGACTTCAGAAAGTCTGTAATAACAAACTTCTCTGAGCTAAAGGAGCATGTTCTAACCCATCGCAAGGAAGACAAAAGCCTTGAGAAAAGGTTAGACAAATGGCTAACTAGAATAAACAGTGTAGAGAAGACCTTAAATGACCTGATGGAGCTGAAAACCATAGCATGAGAATGTCGTGACACATGCGCAAGCTTCAATAGCTGATTCGATCAGTTGGAAAAAAAGATATCAGTGATTAAAGATCAAATTAATGAAATAAAGCAAGAAGACAAGTTTAGGGAAAAAAGTGTAAAAAGAAAGGAACAAAGCCTCCAAGAAATATGGGACTATGTAAAAAGACCAAATATATGTTTGATTGGTGTACCTGAATGTGATGGAGAGAATGGAACCAAGTTAGAAAACATTCTTCAGTATATTATCCAGGAGAACTTTTGCAACCTAGCGAGGCAGGCCAACATTCAAATTCAGGAAATACGGAGAACACCACAAAGATATTCCTTGAGAAGACCAACTCCAAGACACATAACTGTCAGATTCACTAAGGTTGAAATGAAGGAAAAAATGCTAAAGGCAGCCAGAGAGAAAGGTCAGGTTACCGACAAAGGAAAGCCCATCAGACAAACGGTGGATCTCTCAGCAAACCCTACAAGCCAGAAGAGAGTGGGGGCCAATATTCAACATTCTTAAAGGAAAGAATTTTCAACCCAGAATCAGATATCCAGCCAAATTAAGCTTCATAAGTGAAGAAGAAATGAAATCCTTTACAGACAAGCAAATGCTGAGAGATTTTGTCACCACCAGGCCTGCCTTACAAGAGCTCCCGAAGGAAGCACTTAACATGGAAAAGAACAACTGGTACCAGCCACTGCAAAAACATGCCAAATTGTAAAGACCATCAATGCTATGAAGAAACTGCTTCAATTAATTGGCAAAATAATCAGCTAACATCACAATGACAGGATCAAATTCACACATAACAATATTAACCTAAAATGTAAATGGGCTAAATGGCCCAATTAAGAGACACAGACTGGCAAATTGTATAAAGAGTCAAGAACCATCAGTATGTTGTATTCAGGGGACCCATCTCACATACAGAGACACACATAGACACAAAATAAAGTGATAAAGGAAGATCTACCAAGTAAATGGAAAGCAAAAAAAAAAAAAAAAAAAAAAAAAAAAAAGCAGGGGTTGCAATCCTAGTCACTGATAAAACAGGCTTTAAACCAACAAAGATCAAAAGAGACAAAGAAGGTCATTACATAATGGTAAAGGGATCAATTCAACAAGAAGAGCTAACTAACCTAAATATATATGCACCCAATACAGGAGCACCCAGATTCATAAAGCAAGCCCTGAGAGACCGACAAAGAGACATACAATAATAATGGGAGACTTTAACACCCCACTGTCGTTATTAGAAAGATCAAGGAGACAGAAGGTTAACACGGATATCCAGGACTTGAACTCAGCTCTGCTCCAAGCAGACCTAGTAGACATTTACTAAACTCTCCACCCCAAATCAACAGCATATACATTCTTCTCAGGACCACATCACACTTATTCTAAAATTGACCACATAATTGGAAGTAAAACACTCCTTAGCAAATGTAAAAGAACAGAAATCACAACAGTCTCTCAGACCACAGTGTAATCAAATTAGAACTCAGGATTAAGAAACTCACTCAAAACTGCACAACTACATATAAACTGAATAACCTGCACCTGAATGACTACTGGAGAAATAATAAAATGAAGGCAAAAATAAAGATGTTCTTTGAAACCAATGAGAACAAAGATACGAAGTACTAGAATCTCTGGGACACATTTAAATCAGTGTGTAAAGGGAAATTTATATCACTGAATGCCCAGAAAAGAAAGCAGGAAAAATCTAAAATCGACACCCTAACATCACAATTAACAGAACCAGAGAAGCAAGAGCAAATACATTCAAAAGCTGGTAGAAGACAAGAATTAACTAAGATCAGAGCAGAACTGAAGGAGATAGGGACACGAAAAACCCTTCAACAAATCAATGAATCCAGGAGCTGGTTTTTTGAAAAGATCAACAAAATAAATAGACCACTAGCAAGACAAATAAAGAATAAAATAGAGAAAAATCAAATAGACACAGTAAAAATGATAAAGAGGATATCACCACTGTTCACATAGAAATACAAACTACCATCAGAGAATTTTATAAACACCTGTATGCAAATAAACTAGAGAATCTAAAGAAACGGATGAATTCCTGGACACATACACCATCCCAAGACTAAACCAAGAAAAATTTGAATCTCTGAATGGAACAATAACAGCCTCAGAAATTGAGGCAATAATATCCTACAAACCAAAAAAAGTCCTGGACCAGATGGATTCACAGCTGAATTTTATCAGAGGTACAAATAGGAGCTGGTACCATTCCTTCTGAAACTATTCCAATCAATAGAAAAAGAGAGAATCCTCCCTAACTCATGTTATGAGGCCAGCATCATCCTGATACCAAAGCCTGGCAGAGACACAACAAAAAAAGAGAATTTTAGACCAATATCTCTGAGGAATATCACTGCAAAAACCCTCAATAAAATACTGGCAAACTGAATCCAGCTGCATGTCAAAAACCTTTTCCACCATGATCAAGTTGGCTTCATCCCCGGAGGCAAGTCTGGTTCAACATCCACAAATCAATAAATGTAATCCTTCACACAAACAGAAACAACGAGGAAAACCACGATTATATCAATAGATGCAGAAAACGCCTTCAACAAAATTCAACACCCTTCATGCTAGTAACTCTCAATAAACTAGGAATTGACGGAACACATTTCAAAATAATAAGAGCTATTTATGACAAACCCATAGCCAATATCATACTGAGTTGGCAAAAACTGGAAGCATTCCCTTTGAAAATTGGCACAAGACAAAGATGCCCTCTCTCACCACTTCTATTCAACACAGCATTGGAAGCTCTGGACAGGGCAATCAGGCAAGAGAAAGAAGAAAGGATATTCAATTAGGAAAAGAGTAAGTCAGATTGTCCCTGTTTGCAGATGACATTATTGGATATTTAGAAAACCCCTTCATCTCAGCCCAAAATCTCCTTCAGCTGATAAGCAACTTCAGCAAAGTCTCAGGATACAAAATCAATGAGCAAAAATCACAAGCATTCCTATACAACAATAACAGACAAACAGCCAAATCATGATTGAACTGTCATTCACAATTGCTACAAACAGAATAAAATACCTAGGAATCCAACTTACAAGGGATGTGAAAGATCTCTTCAAGGAGTACTACAAACCACTGCTCAATGAAATAAAAGAGGACACAAACAAATGGAAGAACATGCCATGCTCATGGATAGGAAGAATTAATATCATGAAAATGGCCATACTGTCCAAGGTAATTTATAGATTCAATGCCATGCCCATCAAGCTACTGACGGCTTTCTTCACAGAATTGGAAAAAACTACTTTAAAGTTCACATAGAAGCAAAAATGAGCCCGCATTGCCAAGACAATCCCAAGCAAAAAGAACAAAGCTGGAGGCATCATGGTACCTGATGTCAAACTACATTACAAGGCTGCAGTAACCAAAACAACATGGTACTGGTATCAAAACAGATATACAGACCAATGGAACACAACAGAGGCCTCAGAAATAACACTACACATGTGATCTTTGACAAATCTGACAAAATCAAGAAATGGAGAAAGGATTCCCTATTTAATAAATGGTGTTGGGAAAACACGCTAGCCATATGTAGAAAGTTGAAATGGATCCCTTCTTACATCTTATACAAAAATTAATTTAAGATGGATTAAAGACTTAAATGTTAGACCTGAAACCATAAAAATCCTAGAAGAAAACCTAGGCTATACTACTCAGGACTTAGGCCTGGGCAAGCGTTTCATGACTAAAACACCAAAAACAATGGCAACAAAAGCCGAAATTGACAAATGGCATCTAATTAAGCTAAAGAGCTTCTGCACAGCAAAAGAAACTACCATCAGGGTGAACAGGCAACCTACAGAATGGGAGAAAATTTTTGCAATCTACCCATCTGACAAAGGGCTAATATCCAGAATCTACAATGAACTTAAACAAATTTACAGGAAATAAACAAACAACTCCATCAAAAAGTGGGCAAAGGATATGAACAGACACTTGTCAAAAGAAGACATTTATGCAGCCAAAAGACACATGAAAAAATGCTCATCATCACTGGTCATCAGAGAAATGCAAACAAAAACCACAATGAAATACCATCTCATGTGAGTTAGAATGGCAATCATTAAAAAGTCAGGAAACAACAGATACTGGAGAGGATGTGGAGAAATAGGAATGCTTTTACACTGCTGGTGGGAATGTAAATTAGTTGAACCATTGTGGAAGACAGTGTGGGGATTCCTCAAGGATCTAGAACTAGAAATACCATTTGACCCAGTTATCCCATTACTGGGTATATACCCAAAGGATAGTAAATCATGCTACTATAAAGACACATGCACACATATGGTTATTGTAGCACTATTCACAATAGGAAAGACTTGGAACCAACCCAAATGTCCAACAATGATAGACTGGATTAAGAAAACGTAGCACATATACACCATGGAATACTATGCAGTCATAAATAAGGATGAGTTCATGTCCTTTTGAGGGACATGGATGAAGCTGAAAACAGTCATTCTCAGCAAACTGTCACAAGGATAGAAAATCAAACACTGCATGTTCTCACTTTTAGGTAGGAAGTGAACAATGAGAACACATGGACACAGGGCGGGGAACATCACACACCTGGCCTGTTGGGGGCTGGGTGGCTGGTGGAGGGATAGCATTAGGAGAAATACCTAATGTAATGATGAGTTGATGCGTGCAGCAAACCAAAATGGCACATGTATACCTATGTAACTGACCTGCACATCCTGCACATGTACCCTTGAACTTAAAGTATTTTATATATATATAAAACTTAAAGTATTATATATATAATATATACATATATAATATATACATATATAATATACATATATACATATATAATATATACATATATAATATACACATATATACATATATATAATGTATATATACACACACACATATATAGCATAGCTATCATCACCAAAACAGTATGGCAGTGGCATGAAAACAGATACATACACCAATGCTATATAGAGTAGAGATCCACAAAATAAATTTATGCATTTACTGCTGCCATAGTATGGATATTTGAGCCCTCCACACTTCATGTTAAAATTTGATCCCCAATATTGGGGGTAGAATCTAACAGAATGTGCCTTTGTCATGGAAGCAGATCCCTCATGAATAGATTAATCCCCTGCCTGGGAGGCGAATTTTTACTCTATTAGTTCCCAGAAGAGCTAGTTGTTTTACAAAACCTGGCACTCCCTCACATCCCCTCTTTATGGTTTCCTCTCTTGTCATGTGACCTTTGCATATACCAGCTCATGTTTGCCTTCTACCACAAGTGGAAGCATCTTGAGAACCTTACAGAGGCCAAGCAGAAGTCAGTGCTGTGCTTCTTGTACAGTATGCAGAACTATCATTCAAATAATTCTATTTGATAGATAAATTTGCTAGTCTCATGTATTCCTCTATAACAACACAAATGGAGGAATATAGCAGCTAACTGACTTTTGACAAAGGTGCCAAGAACACATAATAGAAAAAAGGCAACCTCTTTGCTAGGTGCTAGGAAAACTGCATATCCACATGCAGAAAATGAAACTAGACCTCTATCCCTCACCATATACAAAGTAAGTAAAAATGAATTACAAAGTTAAATATAAGGCCAAACATTATACAACTACTAGAAGAAACTGTAGGAGGAATGATTTGTGACATTGGTCTAGGCAAGGATTTTTTTGGATAGGACTTCAGAAGCACAGCCAACAAAAGGAAAAGTAGATAAATGGGTTATATCAAAGCATTGAGCTTGTGCAGAGAAAATGAAGCAAACAACAGGGTGAAGAGACAATTCACAACACGAAAAATATTTGCAAACTATGAATCTGACAATGAGTTACTATCTCAAATATACATAGAAGTCACATCAGTCAATAAAAATAAATTACTAATTTGATTAAAAAATAAGCAAAAGACCTGAATAGACATTTCTCAAAAGAAGACTATCAGTGACTAAGAAGTATAATTACAAAATGCTCAGAATCACTAATCATCAGGGAAATGCAAATCAAAACTACAATGAGATATCACATCACCCCTGTTATGGCTATTATCAAAAGGCAAAAATAACAAGTGCTAGCAAGTATGCAGAGAAAGAAGATCTTTTATAAACTGTTGAGGGAAATGCAACTTAGTACAATTAGTAAGGAAAACAGTATGGTAATTCCTCAAAAAATGAAAATAGAACTACCATATTATACAGCATTTCCATTACTGGGTGTATATTTAAATAAACTAAGAAGTCATAGAGATATCTGTCCTTCTATGTTTACATCAACATTATTCATATACCCAAGGGATGAATCAACTTAAACATCCATTAATGAAGAAATACATAAAGAAAATATGGAAAAAATTTACATATATATATATGTCCATTCCATTGGATATATATACACACATTTGAAAATCTCTCTCTCTCTCTCTCTATATATATATATATATTCAATGAAATGGATATGTATATTGTGTGTGTTTATATGTATAGATATATATTTCTATTCCATTATATATATATCCATTCCATTAGATATATATAAGCTTTATTTCTATTATATATTAACTTTTTTATAGCTCAATAGCATTCCACTGGAGATATATATATATATATATATACACATTTTCCAATGTTTTTATATATATATATACATTTTCCAATGTTTATATATATATACATTTTCCAATGTTTATATATATATACATTTTCCAATGTTTATATATATATATATATACATTTTCCAATGTTTATATATATATATATATATACATTTTCCAATGTTTATATATATCCATTTCATTAAACATATATTGGAAAAAAAAGAATGAAATCCTGTCATTTGTAGAAACATGAATGAACCTCCAGGGCATAATGTTAACTGAAATAATCCAGGCAGAGATAGCATGGTATCCCTTATATGTGGAATCAAAAAATGTATTCATAATAGAATTAGAGAGTAGAATTGTGGTTACTAGAGGTTGAAGAGATAGTAGGGAGGGCAATGAGAAATGGTGGATCAATGGATACAACGTTATAATTTGGAAGAATATGTTCTGTTATTATATTAAGTTGTTGGGTAACTATAGTTAATAGTAATGTATTACATATTTCAAGATAGCCAGAAAGGAGGTTTTTGAATGTTATCACCACAAAGAAATGATAAATATTTAGATGATGGGTTTATTATCTTGATGTAATTATTACACAACATTTAAATGTATTGCAATACCACAGCATTTCTCTTAAACATGTGCAATTATTACATGTCAAATTTAAAAAATAAAAATAAATATTTAGTGTAAGACAGCCCTAAAATATATCTCAATTAAACTTGTAAAATTATCAGCACAAAAGCTTTTACCTAATAAATTATTACTGTATGAATCTAACTTTTTTAAAAATATGACTTCTATGATTATTTCTATGAGTGTGTGTTTGTGTGTGTGTGTTTGTGTGTGTGTGTAAAACTGGGAGTGTGGGAATAAAGGGTAGAATGGCATGGGAGATTACCTAGAGAATGATGGAAATTGTCAGCTCTCCTTCTGTATCTCTATTTTAGATACAGATGCCATGGCTTAAGAGAGCTTGGTTTTCTGGTATAACTTTCCTGGTAAGTAAAATGATATTAATAATTAATAAATAAAATTATATTCATCAATACACATCTTACTATAAAACCAATAATTTTTCTGGAAATCCTACTGGCTCTGAAACCTTCCTTATAGGATTTTGATTATATTTCCATAAAATGGGAAATGAGGGTTTTCTTTTCACTCTGTAGTGATAGGTAAACCCAGTATTGTTACCATAGCTATTGTGGTAAATTCTTATAATTTTATGTCGTCTGGCTATGCATTTAAAATATAAGTTGAATTTTCCATACCAGAAGCAGGTCTTAGTCAACACTGACACCGTTTAAAATCTTCCACCTCCTTCCATTTCCTCAATGTGTTCAGTCAGGATTTTTACTTACACACTGCCTCCTGGTAACCACCCTATAGGACAACTAGACATAGCCTACTTGGGCTTGAATCACTGATCAGATTCTGTGCAGATATGCCAAAGTGACTACCTTTCAGTCTCAGAATGCCTCCATGGACTTTGTGCCTGCTTGCATTAAACCTACCAATTAAGGTTCCCCATTGGAAACCCACCTAGGTAGCACCCTGGATCCCAGTTAACATTTTGGCACATAGATCCCTCACTCTCTTTCTTGGTCTCCATTCATTGGTTGAATGTGTTTTTCCCAGAGAATTTTCTTCTTCCCAGTGGCCTTACAAGGGATGCTGAACTCTTTTCTCTAGAAATGGTCAAAGAAGACTGTTTCTGTTATTTTATGTGTTTGGTTAAGTTTCTCCCATGTTTTCTCACTTGACCAACACAAATATAACATCCGGCCTTGTCAGGGTTTCCTGTAATGTGGTTACCTTTGTAGGGATAAAGAAGACATAGGTCATACAAGAGACACAGTGGTGTCTTCCAGTGTAAACAAGTTCCCTATAAGAAGAATCTTGGTATAGATTGCACACTTAGGCATTAGGCTGTTCATCAGAAGAAAAAGTATCCCGTAAGAGGTAGATTATGAACATCCATGACTAAATATCCTAGAATCTTGTCAGGTCAAGGCTAGAGCTAATAGCCACTTTTGGGGCAGTGAATTCAAGACATACTTACAAAACTATTAAAAACTATAACAACTATTACTCACTTTTACTTCTCACTATTGTTTCTTTCAACATTCCTTGAACTATAAATTTTTTCCTCTGATGATTTAGGAATATAGTATACAATTTTATTTTCACTCCAAAAGAAACCTGCAGGCTGCAAAATTATTTCTATGAGCTCTACTTTCTCCTGATAACTATCGATATTTAGATTTCTGTCCACAGAGGTTGAAATCTTGTTTTTCTCAAATGGCTTTTATTAAACCTTACCTAACATTCTCACGAGCTCAAAGTGGATAGTCACAACACAGAATTCATCATATAAATCACAAACAAGATGACTTCTAAGCACTTATTTGAGTAAAAGTCATCACTATCATTAAACACTTAAACTTTCCATTTATTGAAATTTTCTTTTATTTCTTGCCTTCCTTCATCACTTATTTTCTCCCACTCACCAACTCCTGTGGAATATATCCAATATGTCTCATGAAAATATGCTTATTTCTGTACTATCATGACAAATATCCTTGTTCATAAGCCCAATTTGATTGTGAGAAAGGCTAGAGCATTCTTTTTAGTGATCTTCATGGCTCCAATTCCCTATTAATTCAATTTATTATCCAAACTATTGTAATACTAGTATTTTAAAATCTATTCTAATCATGACATTCTTCTGCCTACTTTCTCAATATAATGCTGAAAAGACATATAATCACCTATAAGAGCTCCTGTGGCATGGAAAATAAATATGGAGCTGCAAACAGACGACATTCAACATCATCCTTCTATAACTAAGGTTGTAATCTTTCAAGGGAAAACAAGTCATGTCATAAAGTACATAATATTCCTTAATACAATAGTCCTACCTTAGGCAAAGCTTTGGCAGGTTTACAGTGCAATCCTCCAACAAACTCAAAATTAGGTTGGTATGGTTGAGGAAATTCAAAATCCCAATATGTTCGTATTAGCCATATCTCAGCTTTTCCCACAGTCTCACATAATGTAGTGGGCCTTCCTCAATAAAAGAAATAACAGATGAATTAGCATACAATTCAAATAAAAAATTGTATCACTAATTTTTCAGTAAACTATTAAGAAAAAAATAAGTTTAGGTCCTCTAGAACAACATGGCTTTTAGATGTCAAATGGAAGGGGGAATTAATGAAATAATAAAGAAGAAAAAAGAAAGAAAGGAAAAAAGAAGGAAGGACAGAGAAAGAAAGGAGGGAAGGAAGAAAGGAAGGAAGGAAGGATGGAGGGAGGGAAGGATGGAAAGAAGGAAGGAAGGAAGGAAAGAAGGAAGGAAGGAAGGAAGGAAAGAAGGAAGGAAGGAAGGAAAAAAGGACGGATGGTTATATTTAAGTGTATTTTCACAACTTAAAGACACAAATCCAAAATGCAAATGAATTTATTACTCAGTTTTTCCTCTGCAAGTGAATTGCAGATGATAAATGAGTACCACAATATCTTCACCAAATAACATCTCTGTATTTTCTAATCTATAGTCAGGGGTATATCTTTCAATAATCCCACCAGGATCAGTTCCCTTTATCTTGCTGTATTGCATATCATTACTTTAATTAATAGGCTACTGTTTTATTAGGAGAAATTCCTTTACTGATTCTTACCCATGACAATATTCTTTTTGGGTTGTGAAGCACCTATGTACATGCTATGATAATCATACACTTACTTTAGTGTTTCTCTCAAATGATGTGTTTTGAAGGAAAACACATTTTCAAGATTTAATTTTAGGTTTTTAATCAGAAGAATGGCTAACTACAAATAACTAAGTAATTAGTATCTCTTTACAAAAACATATTTTCAAGTGATAAAAAGATAAACTCCATAAGAGAATTTGTTTCTCTTTAAAATTCTAATCAAAGTTGGTGGTGTTATACACCATAGTGTGGAGAGCCTCTTTTTAAGGTCATCACATTTTAATGTTTGAAGTTTTTTCCTAGGTCATAAATCCAAACGCCTTGAATTTGATAGTGAATAAATTTTACTGAAGATACTCAGTTTGAAGTTATCAGAAATTAGAATAGAGCCTTCTCTCAGCTTCCAAGCAAATGCATTTATGTCCTATAGATTTGTTGTTTTCTGTGCCTCACATGCTGCCTGCATTATCAACTTGTAGGTAATATTAATTAATATGATATTTGGTCTCATTTAAGAAAGACTCAGTTTTAAACAATTGGAGTCATTCAATGTTTAAAGGATAAATACACAGTAACAAGGATAAAGATGATCAAAGGAAAGAAAATTAAATTTGCTTTTTATACTAATAAAATAATTTCACATCTTATTTGAAATGCCATACACACATATCTTGGAGATATTGCAAGATAAGTTGCAGTTCATCTCAATAAAAGGAATATGCCAATAAAGTGTTTCACACAAATTTGGGTCCCAGGACATATAAAAGTTATGTTAACCATACCTTGTAGGCTATTAGCTGTGCAATATCATCACGTTTAAAAAGCAATGCACATACCTTAGTTAAAAGTATGGCTAAAAAGTGCTAATAATAAGCTGAGTCTTCAGCAAGTGAGGTTTTTTATTTTTATTTTTTCTGGTGTAGGGTCTTGCCTCAGTGTTGATTACTGTTGATTGATCAGGGCGGCTGGACAATTTTTAAAATTAGACAACAATGAAGATTGTTACATGAATTGACTCCTCTTTTCATGAAAGATTTCTCTGTAGCATATGATGATGTTTCACAGCAGTTTACCCATAGTAGAATTTCTTTCAAAATTTGAGTCCATTCTCTCAAACCTTGATGCTGCCTTATCTACTAATTTTGTGTAATATTCTAAGTCATTTGTAGCCATTTCAACAATGTTCATAGCATTTTCACTCAGAGAAGATTCCAACTCACAAAACCAATTTCTGTGTTCATCTATAAAAAGCAACTGTTTAAAAAGCACCTCCTCACCGGTTTTACAGGTTTTAGTTTTATCATGATATTATAGCAATTTAGACAAACCTTCAGGCCCACTTATAATTCTATTTCTTTTTTCATGACCACCCCATCCCCAGTAAATTCTTCACATGATGTCTTCAATCCCTCAAAATCATCCAGGAGAGTTAGAATCAAATTTTTTCCAAACTCTTGTTAATGTTAATATGTTGACTTCCTCTCATGAACCATGAATGTTCTTAATGGAATCTAGAATGAAAAATCCTTTTGAAAAGGTTTTCAATATACTTTCCCCATTAGTAAGAGCTATAGCCTTACAAAATATAATTTTACATAAGACTTGAAAGTCAAGGCTATATGATCCATGGCATGTAAGATGGAGGTAATGATAGCAAGCAGTCAAACATTAATATCTGTACGTCTTAATCAGAGCCCTTTGGTGACCATGTGAATTGTCAATGAGCAGCAATATTTTGAAAGGAATCCTCTTTTTTGAGCAATAGGTCTCAACAGTGTGCTTAAAATATTCAATAAGCCATGTCATATACCGATGTGATATCATCCAGGCTTTGTTGTTCCATTGATATAACACAGGCAAAGTAGATTTAACATAATTATTAAGAGTACTCTATAATTATTACAAAAAGTAAATGGGCATTGGCTTTACCTTTGTCATCAGCTGCATTAGCCACTACAAGAGATTCAGCCTGTTTTTTTGTAGCTTCAAAGAAAAGCATTGACTTCTCTTCTCTAGCTATGAAAGTTTTAAATGGCATCTTCTTCCAGCAGAAGGCTGTTAGGTCTACATTGAAAATCATTTGTTTACTGTAGCCACATTTACTGAGTATATTAGCTAAGTCTTCTGCATGACTTCCTATTGCTTCACATTGAACTTTTGCATCATGTAGGCAGTTTATTCCTGTAAACCTCATTAGTCAACCTCTACTAGCTTCAGTCTTTTTTCAGCACCTTCCTCTCCTCTCTGAGGCTTCATGCAATTGAATAGTTAACGCTTTACTATGTATTAGTTTTTAGCTAATGCCAAAACCTAAGGTGATGTTGTGGTTGGTTTAATTTTTTTTCTTTTCTTTTTTTTTCTTTTTTTCTTTTTTTTTTTTTGGTAGTGGTTTTGCTCTATCACCTAGGTTGGAGTGCAGTGGAGCAATCATAGCTCACTGCAGCCTTGGACTTCAAACTTCTGGGCTCAAGCCATTCTCCCACCTGAGCCTCCCAAGTTACTGGGATTACAGATATGAATCACTGCAGCTGGCTAGCTAATTTGATTTTCTCTCCAGACAACTAAAACTTTCTCCATATCAGCACTGATAATGGTTATGTGTTCTTATCATTTGTATGTACACTGGAGTAGCACTTTTAATTTCCTCCAAAAACTTTTCCTTTGCACTCACATCTTGTTTAACTGTTTGGTGCAATGGTGTAGTTTTTGGGCTGTCCCAGGCTTTTTTTGTTGCTACAAAGGAATAACTGAGGCTGTCTAATTTGTAAAAGAAAAAGGTTTTTATTTGGCTCACAATTCTTCAGGGTATACAAGAGGCATGGCACCAACATCTGCGTCTGGTGAAGACCTCTGGTTTCCTCCACTCATTGAAGAAGATGTTGGGAGCCAGCAAGTGCAGGGATCAGATAATGAGAGATATGCAAGAGAAAGAAGGTGGATGTTCCTGGCTCTTTTTAATAATTATCTCTCCTGGGACCTAATAGAGTGAGAACTCACTCACCCATTTCCCCAGGGAGAGCATTAATGTACTCATAAGGAATCTACCCTCATGACCCTAACACCTCCCATCAAGCCCCACCTCCAATATTGGTGATCAAATTTCAACACAGGATTTTGTAGGGTCAAGCAAACCATATCTAAACTATAGTACTCATTAAACTTATTCCTTTATATTTTTGGTTTAAATTGAGAGACCTGCTACTTTTCTTTTCACTGGAACATTTAGAAGTCATTGTATGTTATATTACTGTGTCTCAGGGAATAGGGAGGCCTAAGAAGAAGTGGGATGGGGAAACGAATCAGCGGAGCAGTTAGTACATGCACAACATTTATAATTAAGTTTGCTGTCTTATATTGGAACACATCAAGGTGCCCCCAAGCTAATAAACGTGTAACCATCAAGGAACACTGATCCCAGATCACCGTAACAGATATAAAAATGAAAAATTTGAAAAAGCATGATAAATGCCAATATGTGATAGAGTCAAAAGTACACACTTGCTGTTGGAAATATTATGCCAAATTGATTAGCTTGATTCAAGGTTTTCAAAAACCTTTAATTTGTAAATTGCAATTTTTGTGAAGGACAATAAAGCAATGTATAATAAAATGAAATACACCTGTGCGTAAGCACTTATGGAAATAAATCCATGAATTGAAATTGACTGATATCCCTTTTCCTATAGTCGTTTTAATATATACTCTTGATTTAGACTCACAATAGATAATTCTATAAAATATATAATAATCAATAATTTAGTAAGTTGGAGCTACATAATAAATATAGTTATTAAATGAATTTCTTACATATCAAGCTGCTCCATGATTTTTAAAGAATTGTTGGGGAATTTCTGAATGCATGGCCAGAACCCACTTTTGTTTATTGGAAAATGCTCTTTCACCCCTTTGATAACACTTTTGTTTTATTTTAAATTTCAATCTTGTCAGGGGGCTTTTACTATAATCCTATTTTACCAAAATTTGCCAGTGACCTCTATATAGCTGTACCCCTTAAAATTAATATCTGAATGTAGACTTGAGGCCAAGAGATTTGTATTGTTTACCTAGATCCATAAAGCCTGGTAGGCTATCTGCAGCTAGGCACAGCTTACTGAATGGAAAATTATTTAAAGCAAATCAATACATGTAAATTCAAGTCATGTCTAAGGCTAAGGACATTTGAAGTGGGATCCTCTGAATATTAGTTCTGTGAAACAGTCTATGCATAAGAATTCGTTGGAATACATTAAACAATATTTTAGTGTCGAATATAATTGTACCTTTTTTCATGTTTCTACATAATTCTCAAACATATTTGGATAAAAACATGTCTTGCATTGACCAGCTCTGATCACAACTATATGAAAATTGCAAAGCAAAACAACTTTTTACCAGTAAAGCAAAGAAATAAAAATAAGTCAAATAGGTGTATATCAGTAAAGTAAAAATTCTACTATCTTATGCCCCACAAGACCGTAAGTCTTTTAACTTTTTATAATATTTTTTCAAGTTTTTGTGAAGTAATCACCTAAGAAATTAAAGAATTGTAGAAAATGTTCAATTTAATGACTTGAAAAATTAATTCAAAGAAGACATTCTGAAGATTTTCTTAAATACATGATGAGAGAGAAAATAATGATTAGCATTTTATTTCAATAGAAATTCTGTAAAATTCAGACTAACAATCAGTGATTCTCAAAAATATGTGATGTTGATTTGCGCTATTTGGAGGAAATACAAAATATAATCTCTTAGTTATTGATGATCATTTTTAAGTATATTACTGGTATTAAGAAAGTAGGTTATCTTACGCTTAGAACAAATACACTTTCTTTATGAAAAACAGCTACAACATTTTCTAAAAAAACTGATTGACCTGCATATATATGTCATAGACAATGTATGACAATTTTTAAAAATATTTCTTTTGATAACTAAATTAAAAATAAAACAAAAGTTTCTTACCTAATGCCTTACTATAAAACTCTTCCCAAAAATGATAGTCGTAATCCTGAATCCAGAAGTAGAACAAAACTGAAAGCAATGAATTTTTTACTCTTTCCAGAAAGGTCATTCTGTCTGTTAGTCCTGTCATAGGCACAGGTACATAGGAAAGTGGAGCTGGAAGTTTCCCACAGCTTCGCTCCATATTGCCTCCTACAGAAATTCTAAGTGTGAGCACAAAAGGGACTGCAAGCAACTCAGCCATCAGGTCTCCACAGGGAATCACAGGGTCTATAAGCATTACATCGTAGTTGGTTTCCTGTAGCTTCTTCATAAGCGTCTGATTGTAGATAAAGCTCTCACACATCATTTTTAAAGTTCCTCTTATTTCAACAAAAAAATCATTTAATTTTATAACTGATTGCCAGGTTGGTAAGCCTGGCAAGACGTTCAGAGCTAGGTCAACAAATATTTCATTTTCTTCTGTTCTGTCCTGTGGCAGATGGACCACCTCAAATTTCAATGCAGAAGACTTCCTGTAGTCAATTAACAAAGACTTTGAGTGAGTCAATACTGTTACCTCATGGCCTCTCACTATGAGCTCTTCTAGAATGACCTTGACATTAAGCCAATGGCTCATGTCACAGGGCCACACCAGGACTTTCCCACAGAATCCACAGCCAACACAGAAGAGCTGCAGGAGCAGAAATACCAAAGCTGACTTGTCAGACCTCATGATGGCAGTTCCCTCACACACTGATCTGCAATGGTGTTCTAGTTACTAAGCAAGAAGTTGAAATGACAATATAAGCACAGAAGTTAAAAATTAATATTTTAAGAGTAAAGTTCACTGGTGGTTGCCAGTTTAACATGTACTGAAGGTATCAAAAAAATGCAATGTATCAGGGAAAAGTTGTTCCAACCCTCTAGAACTTAGAAATAAAATACATAAATATACTTTTATTACCTGGATTGATGATAAAGAAAAAAATTTTTCAAGTCTTTAGATTTAATAATTCATGTGCAGAAACATGCACACAATCACACTTACATTCATTCCACACTAAGTCCAAGGCATCAGATGGTTTAGGACAGCACATGTTTCACATCCCTTGCTCACAAGGACAATACAAAGATTTACTGAGAATATACTTGGAGAGTTTGGGTAACTATTTTGACTAATTTTATATAATAAGTACAGAGTGTTCAGTATTTCAGAGGGGAAAATGCACAATTGCTTTAATATGAAATAATAAAAGCTTTAATAAGGCATTTGACTTAGGAGGTGAGATGAAAGCTTTGATAGGATTTATTGTTGCCAAAGGAAGCATTTCACAATTGATAGAAGCATACTAAAGTATAGGATATTTGAAAATCATTCCAGTGAGTAGTGGTCACAGAGAAAGTTCAGAGCAGGACGTTACAGAAGAAAGTTAGTTTGAAATTGGAGAACATAATTTTAAATAAAAAATTATGAGTTTGAATCATAATTTATAGGCAAATAATTATTTACTCAAGTTTTAAAGGATAGTCACAAGATCAACCTTTTCTTTAGCAAGAAACTCTTGCATCTCAACACAGAGTGGTATGTAAAGGTAAGAGTTTAAAACAGGGAAAACGATAAAAATTATATATTAGTTACTGAGACATGTCAACCTAATAGAATGAAACATAAATTGTTAATAGTTAAATGCAAGAAATTAATTTAAAATTTGAATTTACTGATAATATCTGAGATAGGAAAAAATGCGTAGGAGAAAAGACATGGTTGTGGTTTCTGTCTTAATAAGCAGAAGTTTGATAATGACATTAGGTAAAATATTATGCACAAAACTTAGAGCAGTTTTCAGAATCAATATCATCTAACTGGGTTATTTTTCCTGTAGTTACTGTTCAAATTTTCAACAACTGTATGTAGATGTGAACAAAAAATAAAATTTTAAGCATCCCCAACCATCTAAACGGACCCTTACTCTCAGCAAAAAGCATTTCAAAGTTAATCTCAAAAACTAGTTGAGGCAATGATGGGAAGTGGGGTGGTGGGATAGGATATACCTCATTATACCCTCCCCCCTTTCTGAATTCAGGAAAAACTCACTAGCACTACCATCAACGCAGACTTTAAAACCAATAGAACAGACTCACTAATTTTGATAAGAAACATTTACAATCTATTCTCTCTGAAGCCTGTTGCTTGACAGCTTTATCTGCATGATAACACCTTGGTATTAACAGCCCTTTATCTTAACCCGGACATTCTTGTCTGTTAATTCTATAACTTAGACAACAATATAACTCAACCAATTGCCAATAGAAAATCCTTGAATTTGCCTATGACCTGGAAGCCCCACTCCCAGTTGTCCTGCCTATCCAGACCAAGTCAATATATAACTTACATGTATGGATTGATGTCTAATGTCACTCTAAATTGCATTAAAACTGTGTAGCCTGAGCACCATGATGACATGTTCTTAGGGTCTCTGGAGGGATATATCACAGGCCATTACTCACTCATATTTGGCTCAGAATAAACCTCTTTAAATATTTTAAAGTGTTCGACTCTTTTCATCAATAACAAGTTGACACTTGAACATGTGGGGCCTCAGACAAAACTCAGGACACCATAAAACTTGCCTGAACTTGAAGCTAAGGTAGCAACAGAGGCCCACTGAATGCCTCTCCAATTTTGAGCTTCTTCTCCAGTGGAACTGGTATGTCCTCTTGAGTCCTGGATCTCCTTTTGGTATATAGTCCTTGATTTATTCTGAACATTTTTTCTTTTTTTCTTCTTGGAGGTTGTCTTTTAGAATCCTAATTATACTTCAGGAGTTCATTCTAAAGGGTCCTCTCCATTGCCTTTTTTCCCAAAGATAAGCTCAAATGGCTTCTCTGCACTTTTGTATGAGAAGCTGAACTATTATTTTCACAGATAAATGAGAGACCAGAGACTGAGCACCTCAGCTCTGAAGAGAAAGGGCATTTTACTCCTCCCAGCCAAGGGGGCCCACTTGGAATGTCTGGGGTGTTAAAACTTCATGATGTATAGTGGCCAAACAGAGAACCCCTGCCAACACAACGAGTTTAAAAAAGCTCATCTAGAAAATGCATGTAAGAGCTGATCACTCAGTGTTTTGAGCCCTCATGGAGGTGATAGATGTCTGGAGAGAGAAATTAATGAGAGAAGAGAAAATAAGGAACCAGTTAGGCAAATAGTTTGGACAAGTTTCTTGGTAGAAGTCCTCCCCCAAAAAATAACAGTGTGGAAGAAATCAAGCTGCAAGCGCAGATAAGGAAGCAAAGTCCAAAGCCTTTGTCTTCTGTGCAACAAGTGAGCTCTGCCTGTACATGGTGGCCTTCAGTGATCACATACCTTTTATTTTCAGGCATACTCGTATAAAGGAACTTGCACAGAGTGCTTGTCTAAGACAGACCTGTAGCTGTATACATAAAGAAAGTTACACAGAACCAGACACATCCGCAGTGACACATACCAAATAAGCAAAATAAAACAACATGCAGTAAGTCAGGCTAAGGACCTGCGTGCACACTAGAGGGAAGAAGTGGAGCTAACAATAATTTGTATATATGCAAACAAGACATCCAATCCTAACCAGTTTTTCATGTCTTACGCAAATGAAACACTCTGCCCCATTAGCTTTCTTTTTTTTTTTTTTTTATAAGAGTCTTTGCATTCAACTGTGAAAGGACAACCCTTTCCAGAACTCCTGGTAATACCTCAAACAACAAAACTGCTCCAGTGACCCTAGTCTGCTTTACTGTAAAAAGTAAAGTAGCGGTGCCTCTTCAAAGACTTTCCTCCTCATCTAATTGAGAATAAATAGTAACTTGTCTTAGAAGCAAAATTTATTCAAAGACCTATGCTAACATTCTTAAATATCCACAAGCCGTAATAAAGAAATCAATGTACTTTATGTTCTTAGCTCCCACAATTTAGCCTAAATATTTGCCCTGGCATGCTTGCACTGGTCCAAAAAAGCGTTAGGTCATAGACTTGTCCTATTGCTTATTTGAAGGTGTTTTTACCTTTCTCAGCATTCCACAAGTTACTTCCACCTTCCTTTGTTCTCCTCTGCCTTTGCCTCTTTTAAAAAGTTCTAAGTTGCTAGCCAATCAGGACAAACACAGAATATGAGGTCTTATTCCTTCCAGTAGAAACAGGACACAGCAGTAAGGTGGATGCATCAAGTTATAAATGACCCTGTATCCTCTGTTTGGTGTACTTTCATGACTAAACTGCTGGTGAGTGCACCCTTTTTGCAGAAAGGAAAAAAAAAAAGAAAAAAAAATGGCCTTGCTGAAGAAATTAAATTTATGTTCAAGTGCTATTTCTTTTCTTTACGGCACTGAAGAACAAGCATTTCAAAGATTCACTAAGACGTGTGAGAAGGCAGAAACAACTCAACGTTAAAACATGTGGAGTCTCACTTACAATCAGCACACATTGATGCACCACACAAAAAACCCTAGGACACAGTTTGGTTCCTCCTTTTAAGAAAAAAAGTGGGAAAATATATAAGAATGAGGAAAGACAAGGACAAAACTCTTTTGGGGCAATTTTTTGGTTTCATGCGGCTCCCATTTGCAAGCATTTGTGTAAAATGGAGAAGTTTGGGGGCCTTCCCAGTCTAATGATTTAGGACCACCCCCTTACTGCTGTCTTATCATTAGTGTTTTCAGAAGATCTGGTTGTTTAAAAGTGTGTAGCAGCTCCCCCCAACTTCCTCCTGCTCCAGTCAGGCAGGACATGTTGGCTTCCCCTTCACCTTCTCATAATTGTAAGTTTCCTGAGGTCTCCTCAGCCATAGTACCTATACAACCTGGGGAACTGTGAGTTATTTAAACCCCTTTTTTTCATAAATTACCCAATCTTGAGTAGTTCTTTATAGCAATATGAGAACAAATGTGAGAACAAAGTAATACAGAAGATGTGAGAACAATGTGACAGCAAACTGATACAGAAAACTAGAGAGGTGGGGCATTGTTATAAAGATACCTGAAGATGTGGAAGCAACTTTGGAGCTTGGTAATGGGCAGAGGTTGGAACAGTTTGGAGGGCTCAGAAAAAGACAGGAAGATGAGGAAAAGACAGGCAGATCCACAGGGCCAGAGCTGCCCAAAGCCTTGAGAGCCCTCCCATTGCACTGGTGTGCCATAGATGTGAGACATAGAGTCAAAGGAAATTATTTTGGAGCTTTAAGATTTAATGAGGGCCCTGCTGGGTTTAGGAGTTGCCTGGGGCCTGTAGCCCCTTGATTCTGGTCAACTTTTTCCTTTTAAAATGGGAACATTCACTCAGTTGCTGTATCCCCATTGGATCTTGGAAGTAACTCTCTTGTTTTTTATTCTCCAAGCTCATAAGTGGAAGGGACTTGCCGTGTCTCAGATTAGACTTACTATTTGGACATTTTGGGTAATGCTGGGATGTGTTAAGACTTTGGGAGTCTGTGGAGAAGGCATGATTTTGTTTTAAAATGTGAGAAGGACATGAGATTTGGGAGGGTTCAGGGCTAGAATGATACAGTTTGGCTCTATGTTCTCACCCAAATCTCATGTTAAATTGTGATATGTTTCAGCTGTGTCACCATCCAAATGTCATCTTGAATTGTAGTTCCCATAATCCCCATGTGTTTTGGGAGGGACCCAGTGGGAGGTAATTTAATCATGAGGGTGGTTATTCCCATGCTGCTATTCTCATGATAGTGAGTGAGTTCTCATTAGATCTGATGGTTTTATAAGGGGCTTTTCCCCCTTTTGCTCAAAGGACATGTTTGCTTCCCCTTCTGCCATGATGGTAAGTTTCCTGAGGCCACGCCAGCCATGCTGAACTGTGAATCCATTGAACCTTTTTTCTGTATAATTTACCCAGTTTTGGGTATGTCTTTATTAGCCGTGTGAGAATTAACTATTACAAATTGTTTTCTTCAGTGCTAGAGGTGGAGGCTGGTAGGAGGTGATTGAATCATGGAAGTGATTTCTAATGTTTTTGCACCATCTTCCTAGTGTTGTCTTGTGATACAGCTCTCATGAGATCTTGTTGTTTAAAAGGGTGTATCACCAAACCCCATCTTCATGCTGCTCCAGGAATGTAGGATATGTTGGCTTCCACTTTACCTTCTTGCATGATTATACGTTTTTTTAGGCCTCTTCAGTCATGCTACCTATACACCCTGTGGAATGTGAGTCAATTAAACCTCTTTTCTTCATAAATTACCTACTCTCAGGTAGTTCTTTATAACTATGTGATAATGGAATATCAGACTTTCTAGGGCTCCAGATAGTTACATATTATGTTCTGTTTTGCACATTTTAAACTGATGGCCAAATTACACTAAGTGAAAATTTAGACCCAAAGGTTTACATGTAACTATAAAGTTTTTATGTTCTCTATTTTTCTATTTTTTTCTACCTGCTTTATATCTACTGCTAGTTTTCTACTGAGGAAAAAAAAATCACTTTTTGGCTAGAACCATTATTTTGGGTTTTTTTTCTTCTTCTTATTATTATTTGTAAACCAGTGAGTTTGTATCAATATCTCATGTCTGGAGTTCTAAAGTAAAAGCTGTAGAATCTTTGTATGAGGGTGTTTGTGTCTGTTTATCTGTACATACGTGTATTTTTTATGTGTTATAGCTATAAGGAACCAAATAAAATTAAAGTTAAGGAGATCTCAGAAATTAAGGAAATAATAAACCTAATGGCTTTTCAAGTCTATGTGAATTAAGTAAAATTTTTAATGAAAAAACTAGCTTTGAAATTATTGGTAAACTAACATTAGAGATGTCTTAAGAATTGTTAGCATTTTTCTTTCCACTTATTGATCAAGTGGTTTCATACTTATTCTTGCCAAATATTTTTGTTTCCTGCCAAATATTGTAAGGTGCCAAAATTTGGCATAAGGTTTATAAAACTGTGAACCCAGCACCAAACTAAATGATCTTTGCTTGTGTAATTTTTAGTAAAGAAAACATTTAATATTATTGGCTTAATGAGAGCAACTAAATCCTGAGTTATTGGAAAAATACCCATATATTTAACCTTAAGTTTCTTAGGTAAATACCTGAAATTCATAGGGTATAAACATAGTTAAAAAAATAACTAAGGGATGACTGTTACACTTTTTATAAATAATCTAGGCAAACTATTAAATACATTTATTATATGACTATGATAAAATGAAAGTCATATAATTTGGAATCTAAAGCTATATTAAATAATAGATATTTGTTAAATGTATGGGTAATTTTTGATTTCAAAAATTATAAGGAAACTTTAAAAAATGTTTTCTTATTAAAAGACAATTATTTTTTCTAGTTCAACAGTTATTTAAAGTGTATATATTATACAAGGCAAAAGAAACTAGGGAATAAGAGATATTTAAAGAAACATACATATAAAAAGGTACCTTTGGTAAGAAAGATTACACGAAAACAAATCTTGTATTGTAAATTTTTGTTCTAAAATAAAATAACAGGTTGTTGAAGAAGATGGATGTTTAAGACAAACCCCAAAGCCAAGTATGTTATGAGTAATCTGTGTAAGTCATAGTAAGTTTAGTAAAATGAAATTTATTTTAAATACATATATGAAATATATATGAGTAAGTTGGCTATAATTAAAAAGAGATTATAATAGTCTTTCTGGTAATTGGACTTTAATATTAAAATTAAACTAATACAAAACTAATGAATTGGTTATAAAAATTATATTAAAATATTGAGTTAATGCAAGAATATTTCATTTTTTAAACTGTGTAATCTGATTAGTAGAAGTTTAGTTTCTGCTATATCCTGCTGCTTCAGCTCTTCCTTCCTTTTGAGAAGGCCTGGGATGGTAACTCTCTCCTTAAACCTTTGTTAAATCCTGTAATATTTCTTTTTATTCATAGTCTGAAGTAAGGGAGACTGTTTTTGAAAACAGACAAATGAAAAACATTTTTTGGATCTGCCTGCCCAGACCAGCTCAGTTGTGGAGACCCTTACCCAGTGGCACTAGAGGAATTAAAGACACAAACACACAGAAATATAGTGTGTGGAGTGGGAAATTAGGGGTCTCACAGGATTCAGAGCTGAGAACCTGGAACAGAGACTTACCCACATATTTATTGACAGCAAGCCAGTGATAAGATTTACTAAAAGTATTGCTTATGCGAAATAAAGTAATGGGCCGAAACAAAGGGATGGGCTCTGGCTAGTTATCTGCAGCAGGAACATGTCCTTAAGGCACAGATCACTCATGCTATTATGTGTGCTTTAAGAATGCCTTAAGCACTTTTCTGCCCTGGGTGGACCAGGTCTTCCTTGCCCTCATTCCAGTAAACTGATAACCTTCCAGTGTGGGTGTCATGGCCATCACAAGCATGTCACAGTGCTGCAGAGACTTTGTTTATGGCTTTGTTAAGACTTTGTTTTGGGGTCAGTTTATGGCCAAACTGGGGGGCCTGTTCCCAACATCTGCCTTTGTCTGTATCTCTGTTATATTTATATATTACTTGTGTCATGTGGAAGTGATATTTCAATATCAAAATATATGAAAGAGCTCTAATCAATTGACTTAAAGAAAAGTTAAGTGCTTATCACACTAACAAAAGCTAGCTTGGATACCTTTGAGTTCACATGACTATAGTTGTATTTGGTAACATTAATTTGGAAAATTTAATCTCAAAATTCTCTCTAATAGTATAAAATCTGAGTCACGTTATGTTAAATTAAGTAACCCTCAGTATGGTCACTGAGAATTTATGTCACTGAGAGTTAAAATAGTTAAAATAGTTAAAATAGTTAGAATACAAAGGTTTTTTGGGTGAGGTTTATAAAAACAGAAGGATGGGTCAGGTGTGGTGGCTCATGCCTGAAATCCCAGCACCTTGGGAGGCCAAGGCAGGTGGATCATGACATCAGGAGATTGAGACCATCATGTCTAACATAGTGAAACCCCATCTCTACCAAAAAAATATACAAAAAATTAGCTGGGCATGGTGGCAGGCACCTGTAGTCCCAGCTACTCTTGAGGTTGAGGCAGGAGAGTGGCATGAACCTGGGAGGCAGAGCTTGCAGTGAGCTGAGATCACGCCACTGCACTCTAGCCAGGGAGACAGAGAGAGACTCCATCTCAAGAAAAAAAAATGATGGGGTAGATAGATAGATAGATAGAAAGATAGATATAGATAGATAGATGATAGATAGATAGATGATAGATAGATAGATAGATAGATAGATAGATAGATAGATAGATAGAAAGATAAGACCAAATGGATAAAGAGAAAAATGAAAACTCAGGGAATGAGAAACTTTTGACTCTTGGGTGGCTACACGGTTACCCACCTTCAGGAGCTGCAGCTGGGCTGCATTCAGTTACTAAAGGTAAAAGTTACCAGTGGAAATTTAGAGATGGATGATAGCCATACTCCCAGGGAGTTAGTTCAGGGAATGCATAACAAAATGTAAACTAATAAGAAAACTACAAAATGTTAATTCCCTCAGTTATTGCTATCTGTAATCGCTAAAATGAAAGTAAAAGAGTGCTGGGTTTTGCCTTAAGGCTGGACCAAATTTATGTGGGTCTTTCTCAGCTCAGGCCACTAGCCTCAAAGCTACACACACACACACACACACACACACAAACATATACATCTTAAGCCAGGGCAACAAAGTTACTTTTGAGACCTGTAGTTACCAAGAACCTCTGGTCAATGTGGGGAAAGGGAAAGCCAAGTTAACTATTAAACCCAGAGGGTGTAATGTAAAGAAATTGCTCCATTTTGTAGAGTAATATAATCAGTTTCTGAGAAACCTTTACTATAATGGATTGGAAAAATAACTACTTTAAGGACAATATTTTTATTTTAAGTGCTACAGAATGAAAGAGCATGCATTTATGCAGGTCCCACAGCTCACGATTAAATAATCACTGAAGAGTATATGTGACCCAGCTTCACAAAAGTTTATTCCTGAGAAAACAACCAGCCTAGTGGAGAGAATAATTGCCATTGTTAAGTTTGATTACCCTGAGAAAGAGACTGCCCAACTCACCCTGTAAAATTCCAGGTGGAGTTCCCCAGATGAAGCAACTGATATGCTTCATGTGCAAGCCATATGGGACTGGCTTTATCAATACCAGAATATTATTCAACTAAATATACCTATTACCCTGATCATAGTAAAGGCTATGGTTAAGTGGGCCCCTTCTACCTGGGCACAAAATGCTATCAAAGGTGGGGTGAACCAAAGGGAGTTCCTGTTGGTCCCCAAACATCAAAGGGACCTACACCAGTTTTTTTTGTATTTGCCTTAGATTGGATAAGTTATTTTTTTTAAAGCAAAATTTGTAATCTAATGGGAAAGCTGACATTGCCTGCAGCAATGTTGAGGCAAGTTTAGATAGAGATTGACAAAAGGGCTTGAGAATCTTGGCTCAACCCTATTCTGGGAGATTTTATTTTTTACCAGAAAGTTAAATTGGTTTGAAGATAAAGAAGAAAAGCTCCTGGGATCAGAACATAAAATTGTAAATGTTGACAGGATTAAGAAATTTGAGATGTTTAAGCAGATTATATGTAAGGTTGTTGTGACTCATTTACCTGATAACAGTGGTGTTCTTTACATTAGAATAGAGGAAAAAATTCCCAGATTTTCATAGAGAGATAATATTGAAAAGAACATGAGTAAACTAACCACACCTAACTAATGAAAGATAAAAATTTTTTTGTGGACTTTTGTTTGAAACATAGCTAATTATTTTTCTTTTTAGAGATTAGAAAACCTTTTTTTTTCTTTTGAGCCTCATACAACGTTTAACAATTGGGTAAAGTACACTCCTTTGGGCAAAATTTAAAACATATTTCTCTCTCTACCTGATTTCTCCAGAATTTGAAGACTCATTGTAAGCATACTTAATTTATGACAGTATAGTTATTTGTGTAAGTTAAATAAGAATCTTTTTTTTTTCTTTTTAATAACAGGACACTATTAGGAAATATATACCAAAGCTTTAACTCGAATGGAATACTTTCAGATTGCTTTAGGGATCAAAGTTGACTAATAGAGCCAATAAAAGCCCCTTGGTAAATGTGACCTCTTAACTGGTCTACACAATTCTTGTAAGAATTTCTTCCCTATGGCAAGTAAAGAATGTCACTTTCTGACAGTCTCAGGAGCCCCACGTTATCTTGGGACCTCAAGGTGAGAAATTCATCCAACCCATACTGATATTTGCAGGCACAGATAAATCTGTGGCTGGGCTGAAGGGTTTGAAAAGTCTAAGCTAATATTTCTTATGGAATAAAGTTCCAGCAAAGCTAATTTTAAGAATTCTATAAGGCAAATAATTATTCTGACTAACTTTATACAAAAACCCAGGCCAAGTAAAATAGGAATTTTTTTTTTACTTTATGCAAATATATTTGTCCTACTATTTGTTTTTTCTTCAGTAAAAATGGGAATTGAAGAAAGAAAAGCTGTGCTTCAGGAAAATAATATAGCACACCTGTTGTTAGATTTGTCCTGTCTATTATTTTTGAGTTTTTAATATTTTATACACTGTGCACTTAATCCTGAATTTTTTCTTGGTTATAAGTCCCAAAACTAATGCTTGCAAATTATATTTTAATTCTTTTTCTGACTTGGCCTCAATAAAATTGTTACTACATCTTTTCTGAGGCCTTGATTCTTTGTAATACAGATGAGAAAAAAGCATGTGAAATTGATACTACCTTCCTCCTCTTTAAATAAAAATCCTTTAAGTCTAATGTATAGAGAAATTGTGCCAAACATTAACCTTTTGTTTTTCTGCTGTCTCTACATAAATGCCTTTATTAAATATCTGTTTTCTTTCATAGATACAGAAGCTTAGCTTATCTTCAATGTTGCCTCCTTAAACAGATACGAGAAACATTTGTTTAACTGAACTCATCTAGTCTCAGGACTAGAACACTGACTAAAAAGATATAGGATGATATATTTAAGTTTGCTCTTCTTATTTAACTGAATCTGTCTTTGTAAAAACCTATAGTCTATTGTTCACTTAAGTGCTGTACTAGAACTGTGGGTGAGAATATTAACATCTTTGTTATACAACCATGAGTACATGCAGATAGCTGCATAGCAGTGATTTCCCTCCTATTTCCCTGGGACTAAATCCTTAACTATGCTCCTATCAGCAGGAAGAAACCAGATTGATTTTCACGCTTTTTTATCTCTATGTCCACAAACTTAAGAATAAGATGTATGAAAGCCAAAAGAGATATTAAAATCACCTTTGCAAAAATTATATCAGTGTGTAACCAAGCAGCTTAGCTTCAAACCACATTTAAAAAACTTTATTTCCTCTTTCTCTCCAGTCTCAAGACACAGCTTTGCAACAATCAACAGATGTGTATTCTTTCATCTTGAAATAGAGCATGAGAATGTGCTTTAAAACTCCACTCTCCTTTCCCACTTTAAGCTCCCATGCCTTCTGCACATTAATTTACCTAGATGCCTGTTAAGCACACACCATGATAACTTATCTGACCATATACCGGTTAGAAGTTTCAGGGATCAAATCCTAACATGCTGCAGGCATTTCTGGAATTCTCTTCCCAGCAGGAGATTACTTCAAGGCTGGAGTTCACTCCCAGTTACAGAGTAACTGCAAGATTCTCTGTGATTAATTTGTAACCAGGTTGAGCACATAATGTTCTCCCCTTCACTAGATGGAACAATAATTCAAGATAAACCACTGGAGTGTGTCACACAACCTGGCACATCTGAACCCATCTTGCCTCTTCTGCATTCCAAGCCCCTCTTCTTAAATCATTGCCCTATCTACAGAAATTGAGAAGCGGTAAATTTTGAAAGAAGTGGTAAATTTTGAAAGTGCTTCTGGCCACTTTCCCCTTTGCTGACAACAGTAATAAAATTTACTGTCTTTCTTATTATATCCTGCTCTTACTATTTTGGCTTCTTTCTACAAGTGGTGAGCAACCAGACCCTCTTTTGGTACAGTGGAAAGTGACTGGATTATGAGAGTGAAGCATTATTGAATGATTTAGCACAATCCCCTTGGTGATAAGTTAACTGTCACTCAGGTAATTCACACAATAATTGGTTGCTTCAAACAGTTGGGAACATCCCTTCTCTCTCTTGATCCCACCCTTGCCATGTGATGCAATGGCTCCTTCTATAAATTCCATCACGATTGTATGCTTTCTGTAGTCCTCACCAGAAGCAGATACTGGAGACAAACTTGCACAGCCTAAAGAACTGTGAACCAATTAAACCTCTTTTCTTTATAAATTATTCAGCATATTAGTCTATTCTCACACTGCTCTGAAGAACTACGTAAGACTGGGCAATTTATGAAAAAAATAGGTTTAACGACTGACAGTTCCATAGCTGTAACAGAAAGCATGAGTGGGAGACCTCAGAAAACTAAAAATCTGAAGAAAGTAAAGGGGGAAGCAAACACATCTTCCATGGTGGCAGGACACCAAGAGAGAGGCAGAGGGACAGAGAGAGAGAGAGAGAGAGAAAGCAGAGGCAGAAGTAACACAAAATTTTAAACTACCAGATCTCATGAAAATTCACTCACTATCAAGAGAACAGCAAGGAGGAAATCCACCTCCATGATCTAGTCACCTCCCACCAGGCCCCTTCTCCAATTCAATATGAGATTTGTACAGGAATACAAATTCAAACCATATCACCCAGCCTAATTTATTACTTTATAGCAGTGCTAAAAATAGCCTAACACAGAAAATTGATACCAAGTGTAGCATGTTGGCATAGAGATACCTGAAAATGTGGAAGTAGCTTTGGAAATGGGTACCGGTCTAAGGTTGGATGGGTTTTGAGGGCTTAGAAGAAGAAAGGAAGTTGAGAAAATGTTTGGAACTCATTTGAGACTGGTAGAATGTTTGTGACCAAAATGCTGACAGAAATATTGACAGTGAGGGCCACACTGAGAAGGTCCCTGGTGAAAATGAGGAAGATATGAAGAACCAGAATAAGGGTCACCCATGTTACACCCTACCAAAAATCTTGGCTGCATTATGATCATGTCCTAGGGCTTTCTGAATGTTTCAACTTAAGGGTGATGACTTAGAGTGTTGGGTGGAAGAGATTTCTAAGAAGCAAAGCATTCAAGAGGTGACCTGTCTGTTTCTAACAGCCTATGATAAGATATAGGAGCAAGGAAAGAACCTAAAGTTAGAACGTGTATTTAAAAGGAAAAAAAAGAGCATAAAAGTTTGGAAAATTCTCAGAATAGTCATGATGTTGAAATGAAAATAGCTTTTCAGTAGAGTTATTCAAGTGGGCTTCAGAGCATTAACTTGCTAGAGAGGTTTGCATGAGTAAAAGGGAGAGTGGAAGCAAGAGAGAGAAGGTAAGTTGAAGACATTTTTTTAAGAACTAGATTTTTTCTATGATGTATTAGTCTGCTCTCATGTGCTATAAGGACATACCCAAGACTGGGTAACTTATAAAGAAGCGGTTTAATTTATCAAAATTCCAGAGGGCTGGGGAAGCCTCAGGAAACTTACAATCATGGCAGAAGGAAAAGTATACATATTCTTTTTCACATGGTGGCAACAAGGACAAGAATGAGAACAGAACAAAGAGGGAAGCCCCTAATATAACCATCAGTTCTTGTGAGAACTTACTTTTATGAGAATGGCATGGGGGAAACCACTCCCATGATCCAATTACATCCCACTGGGTCCCTCCTATGACACATGAGAATTATGGGAACAACAACTCAAGATAAGATTTTGGTGGAGACACAGCCAAACCATATCATTTGCTTCTGGCCCCTCCAAATCTCATGTCTTAACATTTCAAAATACAATTATGTCCTTCCAACCGTTCCCCAAAGTCTTAACTTCACCTTCTTCCATGATTGTAAGCTTCAGGAAGCCATCACTAGAAGCGGATGCTGGGGCCATGCTATACAATATACTAAACTGTGAGCCAATTAAAATTCCTTACTTCGTAAGTTATGCAACCACATGTATTAATTCATAACAATGCAAAAATGGCCTAAGGCAATGAATTAAAGATTTAACTCTACAATCTCAAACTGTAAGAATCTTAAGGGAAAACCTAGGAGACACCATTCTGGACATTCGCCTTTGGAAACAATTTATGACTAAATCCTTATGTATTAGCCCATTCTCGAACTGCTAGAAAGAACTTCCCAAGACTGGATAATTTATAAAAGAAAGAGGATTAATTGACTCAAAGTTCCACAGGACTGAGGAGGCTTCATGAAACTTACAATCATGGTAGAAGGGGAAGCAGCCATATCTTACATAGTGGCAGGCAAGAGAATGAGTGTGTGAGGGAAAAAACTGTCAGACACTTATAAAACCATCAGATTTCATGATAACTTACAATCACAAGACTATCACGGGAGGCACATTGCCTCCATAATCCAATTTCCTTCCATGTGGTTTCTTCCTTGATGTATAAGTATTATGGGGTTTATAATTTATAATGAGATTTTAGTGAAGACATAAAGCCTGACCATAGCATTTCCCCCTGGCCCCTTCCAAATCTCATTTCCTTACATTACAAAATCAATCGTACCTATTCAACAGTCCCCCAAAGTCTTAACTCATTTCAGCATTAACTCAAAAGATCATATCCAATACCTAATGTGAGATAAGGCAATTTCCTTCAACCTAGAAGCCTGTAAAATCAAAAGCAAATTAGTTTCTTCCAGTATACAATGAGGGTACAGGCATTGGATAAATGCTTTTATTTCAGATAGGAGAAATTGACCAAAATAAAGGGGCTATACTCCCCATGTACATCAGATATCTAGTGGAACAGTCATTAGATCTTAAAGCTCCTAAATGATCTCCTTTTTACTTCACGTCTCACATCCAGTCATGCTGATGCAAGAGGTGAGCTCCCATGGTCTTGGGCAGCTATGCTGCTGTGGCTTTGCCCAGTGCAATCACCCTCCCAGTTGCTTTCACAGACTGGTGTTGAGTGTCTGTGGCTTTTCCAGGTGTGTGGTGCAAGCTTTTGGTGAATCCACAATTCTGGGATCTGGAGAATGGTGACCCACTTCTCACACCTCCAGTAGACAGTGTCCCAGTGCAGACTCAATGTGGATACTCCAACCCTTTATTTCCCTTTAGCACTGCCCAAGCAGAGGTTGTCCATGAGGGCTTCACCCCTGCTGCAGACTTCTGCCTAGACATCCAAGCATTTCCATACTTCCTCTGAAAAGTAGGTGGAGGTTCCCACACCTCAGTTCATGACTTCTGTGGACTTCCAGGCCCAACAGCATGTGGAAGCCAACAAGGATTGCAACTTGCAGCCTCTGAAATAATGGGCTTAGCCATACCTTGGTACCTTTTAGCCATGGCTGGGAAACAGAGCACCAAGTCCCAAGGCTGCACAGAACAGCAGTGGACCACTTTTCTTTCCTAGGCTCCCAGATCTGTGATGGAGGGGTTGCTATTAAGAACTCTGACATGCTCTGAAGACATTTTCCCCATTGTCTTTGTGATTAACATTTGGCTCCTCATTACTCATGCAAATTTCTGAAGCTGGCTTGAACTCCTTCCTAGAAAATGAGTTTTTCTTTTCTACTACATGGTCAGCATGCAAATCTTTCAAACTTTCAACCGCAAATCTTTCTCTGCTCTCCTTTTTAACATAAGTTCCCATTTCAAGCCGTCTCTTCATGAACACATAAGAATGAATGCTTTCAAAATCAAATAGGTCAATTCTTAAATTCTTTCTTGCTTAGATTTTTTTTTTTTTTGCCAGATACCCTAAATCATCTCTCTCATCTTCATAGTTTCATAGATCTCTAGGGCAGGGGCAAAATGGTGCCAATGTCTTTGCTAAAGCATTGCAAGAGTTACCTTTGCTCCAGTTTTCCAGAAGTTTCTCATCTCCATCTGAAACCGCCTCAGCCTAGAATTCATTGGCAACATCATTATCAGTATTTTGGTCAAAACTATTCAACCATTCTCTGGGAAGTTCCAAACTTTCCTACATATTTCTATCTTCTCCTGAGCATTTTAAACTATTCCAGTCTCTGCTTGTTATCCAGTTCCAAAGTCACTTCCACATTTTCAGGTATCTTTATAGCCATACCCCACTACCTCAGTACCAACTTACTGTAATAGTCCATTCTCACACTACTATAATGAACTTCATAAGACTGGGTGACATTGTTTGGCTGTGTCCCCACCTAAATCTTATCTTGAATTGTAACTCACAAAATTACCATGTGTCATGGGAGGAAGACAGTGGGAGGTCTTGAATTATATATCAGGTCTTTCCTGCACAGTTCTCGTGATAGTGAATGAATCTCATGAGATCTGATGGTTTCAAAAATGGGAGTTTTCCTACACAAGCTCTCTGTTTGCCTACGGCCATCCATGTAAGATGTTACTCCTTGCCTTCTGCCATGATCATGAAGCTTCCCCAGCCATGTGGAACTGTAAGTCCATTAAACCTCTTTTTCTTCCCAGTCTCGGGTATGACTTTATCACTAGCTAGAAAATGGACTAATACAATAATCAGGGCTATTGGAGGGCTCAGAAGGAAAATGTGGGAAAGTTTGGAACTTCCTGGAGACTTGTGGAATATCTTTGACAAAAATGCTGATAGTGATATGAACAATAAGGTCCAGGCCGAGGTGGGTTCAGATGGGGATGAAGAACTGGAGCAAAGGTGACTTGTTATGTTTTAGCAACAAGACTGGCGGCATTTTGACCCTGCCCTAGAGATTTATGGAACTTTGAACTTCAGAGAGATGATTTAGGGTAGCTACATAAAGATCTCTAGGCCAAAGGATCTACACAACTCCACAAAGGAGCTACACAACTGGTTTTTTAGGCAAGTATTTTGATTCTAAGTCATGATTACACACCAGCAGACAGGAACTTATCCCTGTATATACTATACACGTGCTCAGAGCTTCTCATGGAGTGATTAAAAGATCAAAGAGGTGGGATTGTACTGAGCTTGCTGGAATACATTTCATCACTTTATTAGGCCTTTTTACTAACAAATATATACATGAATGGAGCAATACTGTCTGTGATTTGTTTCATTTTAACATACCACCTGGTAGTGTGGTGAAGTACTGTATTGAGAAGCAAAGGTGAAAGACACATGAAAACACAGAGAAAGAGAGAGAATGAGTAAGAGAAAGAGAGAAAAAAATTATTAGAGTTAAAATTTATTTTTGTAACATGAGAGGTTAGCCTATGACCCAGCATCATCAGTGCTCATAAAGTGTGTGTTGAAATAAATACAGGACCTGTAGCAGGGGTTAGATCATTCATACTCCAAATTTTACGTAAGTGATTCTTTTCAGTCTGAATATACACCTTAGTTTGACAGAATATTGAGACATTTTTGTTTTATACACATGATATAGATTTAATTTTGAGAAAGCATGCAATGATTACTAAAGAGAATTTCTTAAATATTTTAAAAATATACATGTACATACATCAATATGAATTGACTGATGCTATTACTGATTCTCCATTTTTTTCCAGTAAAATGCATTTATAGTTATTATATTGAAGTAAAACTGAAATAATGATACCTATTGGAAAAATAAAAGCTGTGATTGAAGTGTAATTTTATACAAATAATCTTGCTTAGGTTGAGGTTTAAATTTAGTAATATTCCAAATTTTCAAACAAATATATAATGACTATTTCTTAGTAAAGATTTTGAATTCAATTGAATTTTAACTATACATTATAAATGTGAGATGATATCAATGGAATATAAATTGATCAGAACCTGTTGATACTCAGCAACATTACGGTTCAGATAAAGTTTTAACTTTTAGATTATATTTTACTCATTATAGAGAGGGATTACAGAAGTAAAGTAAGCAGATAACTCTGAATCATGTACATCAGATAAACATAAAATTCATGTTATGATTGTTTATGTAATTAAAAATATTTTGCTTAATCCATAGTGTAAGAAAGTAAGGATATAAGGAGGGCTAAAATTATATACTACATAGACATAGAGAGGATTTTCAGTATAAACAGATACAAGCTGAATCTGAAGGTACTGTTGGTAAGAAAGCAAAGGAAGAATATGCTTGAAAAACATACAAAGAAAAAATCGAAAAAGTCCAAAGCCTAAAATCATGATTCTTTATAGAAATATCCTTATGCTTTTCTGTAGAGTATCAAAAGAAGAACAAAATTGATATTTATTCCTAGAACTACATTATTGCACCATAAACCCACACAGAATTCTGACTCTAAAAACAAAGTGCAACCATTAAGAATTGTAAACGGCGTGCAAATGTGAAGAAATACAATGGAAACGCAACCTAAGTGAAAGGTACAGAGATACTCCACAAAGTGAAACATAGCTGAAAGGGTTTCGGTTACAAAATAATAAATACTTTATTTCTAAAACGTTATGGCCACAATATTCTATGCCTTAACTACAAAGTATAGTCAATACTTTCAGTTACTAAAGTAATATAATCGTTTTATGCTCACTTTATCAATATCTTTTTAACTATTTCTACACTGTAATATTACTTTTATAATTTCAAAGATAATTACATTTTCAATATAAAATAATTAGGAAAATAAATTTTGCTATGACCTAACACCTAGTTATACTACTCTCCCCATCCTATAAATGTGTAATAATAGCAGATCACAAGTTACATAGAAGAAAAAATAATTAAGCTTTGCACATAAGTCATATTGTCTGTCAGTCTGATGTGCTGCCAGTAATACATGAAGGAGTGAGACGTCTGCCAATAGCTTTTCAAAATTCTGCTTTTCATTTGTTCTGGATAATTACCTAGTAGTGACAAGGTTGTGTCACATGTAAATTCTATTTTAATTTTCTGGCATGTGTGCATATTTGTGTGTGTGTGTGTGTGTATGTATATGTATAAAGTTCTATGGCAAAGGTAAATATACAGTCCAATATAGAGTCCTTTAACTTCATAATGTTTTTTATATATATATATGTGTGTATATATTATATATGTATAGGTGTGCATATTTATGTTATATATATTATATATGTATACATGTTTATATAGGTATATAATGTGTGTTTGTATATATAAACACATATATACACCATCCTAATGCTTATGGTGATAGCTCATAACCTATTTAAGAGATGTTTTATATACACAGACACAGACACACATATACACCATGCTAATGGTTATGAAGTGATAGCTCATTATATTTTTGATTTACATTTCTCTAATGATTAGTGATGTTGAACATATTTTTATATGCTTTTTGACCATATAATATTTTTTGGATAAATGCATGTTCAAGTGCTTTTTTTAAAAAAAATTGGGTTGTAGTTGCTAAGTTGTAGAGGTTTTATATATGATTTTGTTTATTCAACTCCTCTCTCTGTTATCTTAAAATTAGTCTAGATAAAAAAATTTCAGTTTTATTGACCATTTTAAAACCTGACTCTTAGTTTGGTTGATTTTTTTCTATTCAAAAAGTTTTCTATTTCTGTTCAAATCTGTAATATTTTCTTCCTTCTGCTGTCTTTGAGCTTAAAATTATTTTTTTCTCATTTCTTGAGATGTAAAGTTAGTTGCTTATGTCAGATTTTCTTTTTTATGTAGGTATTTACTAGAAACTTTTCTCACGCAACCGTGCTTGTTAAATCATGAGGTTTTGTTTCTTATTTATTTTTTGTGTATCTTCTATAGGCAGATTTTTTAGTTACTCTGAAGATTATATAAAATATTTTACAGTTTAAAAATGTATTTTAAATTGTTTGAAACCATTTCAATCACATATGAAAAATCTACTACTATCTTCACTTTATGTTACTGGTGTCACTAATTATAGCTTTTTATGTTGTGTAACAGTTCTTTTCTTAGATGGACTTATTTAGATAGATTTATAGTTTTTTTATGTTTTTGTCTTTTAAATTGTATTCCAAAATTTAAATTAATTGATACGCCAACATTATGAAGCTCTATATTGGACTGTATGATTACCCTTGCCACAGAGCTTTCTATTTGCATATGCCTTTGTTTTGATATCTAGCATCCTTTCATTTAAACTTGAAGGACAGCATCTCTTATAGTCAGGTCTTGTAATGACTATTTTCTTCAATTGTTGCTTTATTTTTTATCATAGATGATATTCAATATTCTATAAATATTGTAAGATATAACTTTGCCATATAGTAGTCTTGTTTAGCAGGTTTCTTTTTCTTTTTCTTTCAGCGCTTTGAATATATCATCTCATTTACTTTTGATTTGGGAGGTTTCTGCTGAGATTCTTGTTGATACTCTTATTCTAGCTCACTTATATGTGATGAGTCATTTTTCACTGGCAGTTTTCAAGATTTTCTCTTTTCTGTGACTTTTTAAAGTTTGAGTTTAGCCATGTTTTCCACATTCCACTATGCATTGGGATCACCGAGACACCTTTTAACAATACAAAATCTTGGCTTTTGACAGATATTCTTTATTTATTAAGAGAAATGGGCATTGGTGTTGTTATAATCAAAACTCCCCTTTTTTTCATGTTTAGCAAAAGTTGGAAACTCCTGTCTTAATCAATCTGATACACACAAAATTTTTATATGTATAGTAGATACGTAAATTTTGCTTTCCTCTCAGATAACTCATGTAAACATTAGTCTCATTAAAAATCCTATTTTTCAATATTTCTTTCTTTGTTTTTCATGGGTTTTGGGACTCTAGGTTGGGAGTTCATAGAGAGAGAGGATAGCAACCCTGAGCAGATTCTTGGGAAAGGACGAAATGGTTAGGGCAGAACATATTGCAAACACAAGGCCAATTGGACTCTGATTGCTGCTGATCTCAAAACGCAACGCCAGACTGATGAAGAATGAAAGTCTTACAAGCAATAGCTCTTGAGTGGCAGGGAGTCTCATAAAGGACTTCAGAAAGCCCCAGAGTTTTAGAGTGGAAAATATGAAAATGAGGAGAAAGTAATGTGTTCTCTTTAAATTATCTGTGGATGAAATATTAACAAGATTGCTCCATTCTTGCCTTTCCCAAATTCGGAAACATCTATTTCCTCTTTTTCTTCTTTCCTATTTTACCAAATGTTCGACAGGAAATCAAACAAAGTTTTGTGACCAAAAATATAGCCGTTGCCACACAGACCAGCAAAACCACAATCACACCCAAAGAGTGGCACTGGTACTAGGAGAGGTTGTGTGCAGCTAGCCGAGGGTGCTTGGCTCCTTTGTGGTGCATGACAAACTCGATCCAGAAAACTGCTCAACCCAGGGGCTTTACAGGTCGATTATGGTGAATTTTTGATAATCTTATAGCATTCTCTTTATAACTGGAAAGCAAGAGCACATATGGAAAACAGAGTTTTGTTTTGTTTTCATTAAAAAGAAGTAGGTAAACCGTAGCATATGTTATACAAGGCAAAAGCTTGTTGAATAAAAGAATTATTTTTGTTGTGATATGAACTTCATTGGTTGCATAGCATTGAACAGATACGGTGGGGAAATTGAAAAAGACACATATTCTTAGCAGAATGGGGTAAAATGAAGACATAGAAAAATACTTAGTAAGCTGGTTGTTAATTTAAATCTACTGCTTCCAAGAAGGAGGATTGACACTCTATGAACTATCATTTCCAGGACTATTGCAATACTAAGATGATTATACCTGATGATATAATCATTGCAATACTAAGATAATGGCAATACTAAGATGATAATACCTGAGATTGAGAGGGAAGATCTTTTAAATAGTCTTCCAGTATGGCCCTAACATTTTCTAGTATGATATATAACATAATCAATGGTAGATAAGCCTTTTAAAGCAGTAATACTTACATAAGATTATTGATACCTGTTCTCAAAGACCTAAGCAAATCTGTACTTGTAATTGTATTCATGTTCATCTGCACAGCTGCTCCTTTGGCTTTCATGTGAGAGGTGTTGTCAAGATGATCACCAAACATAGGAAACTCCCACCATAGGGACTCCATGGTAAATAGCTTCATAGATCCCATTTATATCACCATGAGTGATAAAAGCTTTGGTTTGTGCATGACCTAGTTGGGAAACTGAATGAGAAGTATGGTTTTTATTATCATAATCTTAAAAGAATTTCAGAGACATGTAGGGAAAAAATCTTTGAAATAACTCACTGAAGAGGGCAGAATTTTCTACAAAAGTGAACAGAAAGGGCATCATTGCAAAAGAAATTTGTTTCTTAAGGAAAACAGGCAATAATTTATTTCTGCATTGCTTGAAACTTACCTTAAAAATAAAAGTAAGAATCAAAAAATATAATGACCAACAATTACTCAATTATATATACTTTAAAATTAAAGGTAAAATAACAAACTATAAATTTTAAATTTTTGTTAAATTTATTAGGTGTTAAACAGTTATTCAATTTTTCCCTTATGAAATTCCTCATTTTTACTATGTCATAATCTTATCATGAAGATCATTCTGGCATATCCAAACGTAGAGCTGAGTATTGGTTCCCAGTGCAGCTGGTTTCTTTCCTTTGAATCTCCATAAAACCTGAGGAAGAAAATGTATGCATTTCACAAGTTAAACCACAAGATAATAGCATTTTGAGTTTTCAGATCATTATAATTCATACAATCCACTTTATTTCAGATGATATTTGAGACAGGAGTATATAAGGGTCATATGTAATCACTGAAAAAAATAGTAAGACTGTTGACAGTCACCTCTTAAAAGGGTAGGTACCATTCAACTCTTGGGGTTACCATTTATTATTTTGTTTCCTGCAAACTCAAATCATCTAGGAGTGAGATTATAAAAATAACAAAAAAATAAAGCAGTGTTGGCTAATTTGTCAGCATATGGAAGTTCAGTTTCTTAAGGACACACAACTTCTGTGTAAATGTAAATCACTTGGCCATTCTAGCTCTATTATCAAATTTATAGTTTCCCAGAGACAAACATTGCTTTGGTTTTTGTCTGGTTTTGGGTAGTTGGTTGTCTTTTCTCTTCATGCCTCCTTCTCTCCTTTATTTCATTTATCTTTAATTAAAAAACAGAGAGGAGTTACCTATATTTCATTGTTGAAGGTTAAATTTTGTTTGTATTTGTATCTTAGTTCCATACTTTTTTCTTTCTAGAAACGTATATGAAAATCTCACACTTGAAAACAAAGGATTACATAGATACCCTGAACTCCCAAAAAGAGAATCTCATGACTAAAACCAATTTCACATTCCTATTTACCATACTTGCTTTTATTGAGTGTTTTGAAATTTAACTAAACATAAAATTAAAAAAAAAAAAACCTCTAGGCTGGTGTATAAATAGCACTAACTAAAGAGAGGAAAACTAGAATTACAGTAATAACAAAACTAATTGAATATCATAAAGAATTACATGCAGGTTGCTAGACTATAATATTAAAACCGTAATTGCCTTTTAACTATAGAAAACTCTAGTTCATTAGAAAGACTACATAAATTTAAGCTTCTACTTTTATGTTCAAATACATGGAATAGAGTTCGTATATAATCAAATATGTTGAGAATACTATTGAGCATGATTCTTCTCTTTCTTATATAATTCCCCAATTTGTATATTCCTTTGAGCTAGTGTATTTAAAAAGTTTCCTTTGGAGTCATCAGAATATGTCTCAAGATTTCAAATCCTGCAATGTGAAATAGGGACTTAATGCACTATTTTTATTTTATTATTAACAAATGACAAGCAAGAGATGTGTTTCTAAAGCAATAGAAAAGATCACTAGGCAAATAATCAGTTGTGTCCACATACACTACCGTAATGCTTTCCAAATTGTTACGTAAATCTAATGCCTGTTACGCAAATTGAAAAGTGAGATTCAAGTTCCAAATGGAAAGCCATACTTTCTCCATTGTGTGAATAGCTTCTTATAAGGATTGGAGGTTCTACTGACTTTTTGTGGAATCTGAGCCAGGGCGGAAGTGATAAGATAAACCTTTTCTTCTGTAAGGTTTTTTACAACTGACTCCAGAGAAAACACAACAACACCATCCTTATCAGAGCGCTGGAAAAATTCTTCCATTTCCTACAGAGAAAAAAATTTTCTTCATTATAAAGATGCAATGCCAAATAGAATAATACAGTTTACGCATACTTCTAAAATAAAATTTTGAAGTTGACATATATATAGTTGTATTGTCCCTATATTCTGAGATGCATTTTAGCATAGAAATGAGAAAGTTTGTGTTAGAAACATATGGCTTCAGTATATAATAATTATTTACTAGAAAAAGCACACAATCAGATAGTTATACAGAACATTTAAGTGAGAAATGTCCATCTTGTTTAATATTTGGTAGACATCAAATCCTAAAAACATAATGGTTAGTAAACTCATAAAACTATTTCAACAATATCAAGTGTCAATTTGTTGGCATTTTGTGATGTCAACAAAACAATAAAATTTTAAAAATCCAACATCAATTCCCCAACAAAAGTACAACTAGTAGCTATCCAAATACACAAATGCCACTCTGAATTCACCAGATCTCAATAGAGAAGGAGAAAACCCCAAGACTCACGGACATGACAAACTTATGATTGGTAAGATGAATAATTTTTGGGGGCTATACCAACCCCTTCCACACACAAAAATGACACCACTGTGAGATAACTTAATTTTACCTGCAGTTATTGAAATGGGAGGAGGGAATTTCAAGTGGACATATAATTTCTTCATGGGTCTGTAAATTTGGAGGGAAAGCCCACATTTGTCCCACCCCACAAGAGGTATTAAGAGTGTTCACAGGGCTGAACCACCTGGGGTAAATTTGAGACCAAAAGTGAGAGTAGTAATCACAGTGATTGGCCCACAGATCTTGGCGTCTGCTTTGTGTACCTAGCTACAGGGATGCCACACTGAGGAGTCTGACCAGAACCATAGCACTGCAGGAGGCAAGATCTAAGAGAAGGTCTGAATCTTTGACAAGATTTTTTACAATTCCCAGGGAGTCATGTGGATGGAGATTTTCCATGACTGGGAAACAAGTATAAGGTTTGAAATTAAGTTCCAATGATTGTTTAAATCTGTCGCAGACCTAGAAATCACTGCAAGTCTGGGTTTAAGTTCCAGTGCAGCATTTATGTTCAGATGCTCACAATAAGTCTCCCAAGACTGGAAAACAACATTAGAGCAAATATTGAGTTTTGGTGCAGTATTAAATTCTGGTGGCAAATATGAAGTCCTTGCCCAAACAAAAAGCAACTGGTGGCAAGGAATTAGATTCCAATAATAAATAGTAAAGGTTGAACAGCACAAGAATACACCTATAAGAGCTATACCATGTCAATATCTCTTTAAATATGGAAACAGCAATGTACAGATGAAAGGAAACAACACCGCTAAAAAACAACAGAACTCACCTAATGCAGTAGAAGAAATAAACATATATAACATTTCTGACAGAGAATTCAGAGCACATCTTTTTATAAAAGAGCTCAGGAAACACCAAAAATATAAATAGAAAGTTAAAACATCATTTGGAAAATATTTAAAGATCAAGAGGAGAAAAGTTGTTTTTTTTAATACATAAATTGAAAAAGCTTCAACTAGAATAGCTACAAAAATAGATGACTCAAATAAATGAAATAAGAGATGAAAAGGATACATAACAACTGATACACAAAAATACTAAGGATTATAAGAGACTATCATAAACAAGTACCTGCCAGCAAATTAAAAAATCCAAAGGATATAGACAAACTTTTAGAAATGTACAACAAATCAGGATTGAATTATGAAGAAACAGAAACATGAGTAGAGGAATAACGAGTAACAAAATTGAAGCAGCAATAAAAACTCCATAAAAATGTACTAATTTTATTCAAATTATTGAAAAATAAACCATTTTTCTAAAAATGTTTCTTCCGAAACATTAAGGAGAATTGAATGCTTTAAAAAATAGGGTTTTATGGCTGGGATAAGGATCACCTTGATAGCAAAACCAGAAAGAAAGAGCCAAAAAGTAAAAAAAAAAATAGAAAAATTCTGTAGGCCAATTTTTCTGATGAACATAGATGCAAAAATTCTCAGCAAATATTAGCCAATCAAATTCAACAGCACGTCAAAAAGATTATACACTATGATGAACTGGGATTTATCTCAGGGATGCAGGGAAGGTTAAACCTATGCAAACCCATAAATGTGATACATAACACCAAGAGAATTAAGAAAAAAATAATTTGTATGTCTTAAAAAAAATCTTCTAATATACAACAGAATGATTTTTAACACAAAATGCCATATAACCAACATAGGGTAAGCTTGAATGGAGAGTGACTGTCTAATGTGTATAAACATTCTTTTAGGTTGGTGACAGTTTTGGATCTAGATTGAAGTGATAGTTACACAATACTGTGAATGCCACTGAATTGTTCACTTCTAAATGGTTAAAATAGTACATGTTATTTTATGTAATTTTACCTCAAATATTAAAAAAAAAACATGTATACATGTAGCTGACCAAATTTTGCCCAGAGGACCCAATTGATTTGTCAACCCTTGGTTAATTAAATTATAAGAAATTTAATTCTGACATATTTAAAATAGCAAATGCTGTCATTTTTATCATTTACTTTTGAAAAATGATACTTTTAAAAATATATGAGGCAATTTAGGTAAGGACTCAAATCATTGTGGAAATTTTTCTGTCTAGTTAATAATTATTATAATTAATGCAAATTTAGTTTGCTACATATAGCACCTGTAGTGCTTTACCAAGTTAATGCATCCGGCCTTTCATCAGCCACATGAGGTAGATAATGGCGTTACTTCATCTCCGTTTCACTGATGGAGAAGTTGAGGCATAGAGGTGAGGCAACTTGCCAAACCCCACATAATTCTGTAGTGGTTTTGCAGGGACTTGAATCCAGGCTAACTGGATGCAGAGTGCAAGAGCTCTTAACCACCATGCTATGCTGACCTCCCTTTCTGAGTTTCAGTTATTTTCAAAATGCTACATTTGTAGTTTTCATTTTCTTGCCTCTATATTAATTGTATATTATTACGAATGTATAATTACATTTTTAGAAATATTTTAGTTATCTATCACTTCACAACCAACTACCCTCAAAAGTGGGGACTTTGAAAAACAATAAGCATTTTATTAGAACTCTCATAGCATGAGTGTTGGGTGGGCTCAGCCAGGTGGTTCATACAGAGTATTTCTCAGGTCGTTACTTTCATATGATGGCTGGGGATGTAGTCATCTGAAGGTCATTCATTCACATACTTAGTGATTGATGTCGAAAGACTGAAACTCCTTTTTGACTGAATAATCTTGACTTCCTAGTCTCCTCTGTGTGCCCCTCCCCAAACAGTCATTTATCATCAAGACTTTGGCTGTAATACAGGGCTCCACAGTGTACGGAGGAAGAAAAAGAGACAGAAGGACAGAGAGAGAGGAAGAAAGAGATATAAGTAAAAACAAAGACAGACAGACAGACAGAGACAAGGAGACAGACAGAGATAATATACTGCCTTTTCTAACATAGTCTTCAAAATTACGCTGTCACTTCTACCATATTTTCTTTGCTGAGACAGCCACAAGCCTTGCTAAAGTGCAAGGGCAGGGACCATGGTTTGATTAGAATGTCAAAGTATTTGCAGTCATGTCTCTAAATCACCGAAATATAAGCTGTTGAGTTAGTCAACAGAAGTCACTGTGTAACTAGCAAATTCATTATATATTGAAAATAGAAACACAGTAAAATCATAAAAGTTTGTGAATTTAAAAGTTTACAACTATTGAAACCTTTATTATGCATTGTAAAATATTTATTCATAGATATTTTAAATATAAAATAGGTTTCCTAAGAACAGGCGTCAAATTAATCATACGGCATAGAATACTGAGGTGATCCTAAGTGGCTCAATTCTTTCCCATTTATTCTACTGCAGACACATACACATCTACAAGAAAAAATGACATACAACAACATATATAGCCTAGTATAAAATGATGGAAGATCTAGGCATAGTGGTTCATGTCTGTAATCCCAACACTTTGGGAGGCCATGGTGGGCAGATCACCTGAGGTCAGAAGTTTGAGACCAGCCTGGCCAACATGATGAAACCCCATCTCTACTAAAAATACAAAAATTAGCCAGATGTCATGGCAGGCGCCTGTAATCCCAGCTACTCGGGAGGCTGAGGCATGAGAATTCTTTGAATCGGGGAGGCAGAGTTTGTAATGAGGTGAGATTGTGTCCCTGCACTTCAGATTCCACATTAGAGTAAAAACAAACAAACAAACGAACAAAAAATGAAGGAAGGATGTTTACCGATTGTTAAAATCAGAGGGAATTCTGTGAATAGATGCTTGTAAGAGCTGTGACAAAGTGACTTTTGGGAGGAAAACTAATGAGACATAGTCTCTAGAAGCAGGGAACAAAATTTACTCTACAGGATGCAGTGACATCCTGTTAAAAAATAAGTAGGGAAAAAATGTGTGGAACTAGAGATCTCCCTAGACTGCAGCAGAGACAATTGAAAAAATTGTGAAGGGATGCTCTTACAATACAGAACATGAGGGATGTTGCAGAAAGCAAAACCTGTTGAAGATTTCCCCAAGAAAACTACATGAGAAACTAAGCAGTCATACACAATTGGAAGATTTGCACTCAAGGATTCTAGATAGAGGAAACGATCAGAATGAGATTTTGATTTTCGATTTTTATATTTATTTTTTAAGGCCTTGCTCAGTCTTCCAGGTTGGAGTGCAGTGGTGTGATCATGGCTCACTTCAGCCTCAACTTACTAAGCTGAAGTGGTTCTCTCACCTCAGCCCCCTGTGTAGCTGGGACCACAGGTGCATGTCACCATGCCCAACTAATTATTTTATTTTTTGTAGTGATAAGCTCTTGTTGTGTTGTCCATGCTGATTTCAAACTCCTGGGCTCAAACAATGCTCTCATTTCAGCATCCCAAAGGGTTGAGATTACAGATGTGAACCACCGTAACGTTACAAAAATATTTTTAAATAAGCATGATTCAAATGTTCAGAGATGAAAGAGTCACTAACATAAAACAAGAATGGGATGAGGTGAGGATGAATACAAAAATAATTAGATATTCTTGAAATCAGAAATGTGCTCCCTAATTATATGAAATGTTGTTTGATTACATAAAATAAAGTGGAACTGAATGATTGACTGGTACAGCCCCCAAGAATAATCACTTAATGATCTCGAAATTACCAGTAAACTGATTAAAATATAAAAGTATTGCTTGTTAACACCTTCTGTTAAAGCTTTCCTGATTAGTTTTTCTTCCAAAGCTCTCTAGTTTCTAGTTGTTTTCTTGGTCTTAACTATCCATTATATGCTTTGTTAAAGTATTTATGCCCTGTTTCAATGTGATTGTCTCAATTTTTATTTCATTCTATCCTACCTCTTGCAATCTGCATGTCTTCATTATTATTGATCAATCCAACTGCAAAGTTCACCTTATCTAAGGATTATTCATTAATTTTTACTTGTTTATCTGATCTTTATTAATTTTGTCTCTTTGCCAGTCACTCTGAGCCATGGTCATGATGACTTAGGATTCTGGATCTCTTATGAATAATAAATGTATCCTTAATGAAGTCTCTATACTAAAGAAGAATCTAATGAAAAATATCACTTGAAAAAATGAGTGCAGTACGTGAACAAAGTTCTGACTAGATCATAAACACAAAAAGTGATTAATCAGTTTATTATTTAGGGACTAACAATGAAATCAATTATATATCTTCATATACTTTGAATTGGAAAAATTAATATTTATCATAGGTAAAGCACCAAATAACTGGCGACTCCAGTGCTGGTTTGTTGGGAGTATGAATAGAGTGGTGATAGGTGAAGGGCATCCACAGGCTCAGCACAACAAGAATCCCCTCTAACCAACTCTGAGCCAGCAACTACTGAAATAAAAAATCCAACCTACTAGTATTGCAATTTTTAATATATATTTGGACATTAGGCAAGTGACCACCAGTGGAACTGCGGACTCAGTGGGCCAACTCTAAGCTCACCTTTGTCTGAACCTCTATATGGCCCCCCACTTTCAAAAAAGAAAGTCATGCCTCCTTCTCATCCAAACTTTACCAAGATTCAGTGTCTTAGGGTACAACTTTAAAATAATAACAAATGAGAAATTTGAAATTTTATGCCTCACCAGTTTTCAATTTACTGTAGCTCGGATCCAAATATAGCTTTATGATACTGAATCAGGATCCTGTAAGCATTCCTCTTTTGCCAGCTGGTTGAAGGTTAAGCTTCATCAGTAGAGGACACTCGAGTGATGGTAAGGTGCTTGATGCAGGAAGGTGCATCCCTTCCAAGACTCACACTTTAGTTATTCAGTAATGTTTATCATTAATATTGAAGTTTAAGAATATGAATGTTAAAGAATATACTTAAGAATACTAAAGAATATACTTAAAGTAAGAGGAAAACTTCTAATAGCACATTTGTTTTATCTTTTAAGAAATATTGCATTCTGCAAAGAAATTAATTCAGAAAACTCCTACATAAACCATTTGTCCTTGACATAGATAGATTCAGCTTCATATGTTATTTTAAAGATTAAAATTACAATTATGTTATTTTTGTGTTTATCTTCTGTGGTGCTTGAATATCCCTGTCTTTATGCAGCATATTCAAAATTTAAAAAAAAGAATATCGCAAATTTGAAGAATGTTATTTCAATTATATCATTCTATGTGGTTGCTTAGAGTTTCTGTGTTTAAATTTTTTAACTGCGGAGATATTTAAAAGCTTGTACAATCAATCTCCAAAGAGCAGACACATCATATTATTGCAATTTTTGTAATCCAATTTATAATGGAATTTTTATGACTCTCCATCAAGCATACCGTCATGTTCACATATTTTCCTAAGTATATATGTACATATCACTTTATGTAAAAAGGCTTCTCAGAATTAAACTAGTGAAAGTATTATGTGTTCACTCATGGATAGACATAGATATGTGTATCTGGATATATGGTCTAAGAATTTCAAAGAAGATCTATTTTAAGAACATACTTTATTAGGAAAGTATATTCTGATATATTCCGATACATTTTCAGAAGATACTTCATTAAGAAAATATAAACAGACTAGAATTCAGCTTTTGTAGTACATGCTGAACATCATTATTGCCTCAGACTAATATTTATCCATAAGTTTCTCCCTGTTTTTTTTAAAAAAAGACATTACTATAATTAAAGTGCACAAATGCATTACTTTTTTCCTTTCTTACACTTTGTTATTTTTTTCTTTCTAGTGGCATGATTATATGTTCAAAGTTTAATAAAATAAAATATTCAGTGTATATTTCTTTTCTAGATATTAAAATAATTTGTTTTATAACCAACTGCTGCTAAAAATATTTTTTTCATAGAAAAGAGTAATATAAAAATCTTTTTCATGTGTTAGAATGATCATTATGCTTCTCTTCCATCTGATTGTTCAGGCACATCTCTTGTCAGACAGAAGAACTGCTCTAAGTTGTTTTTTTCCTTCTCTGTGATTTGCTTTGCAAACCTTTTTCTGAATCCAGATGCTGTAATGACCAATATTTAAAGGCAGGATTTAGAGAGCTTTTGCCATTTATTACGCTTTCTTGAACATAGATTTTAAAAATTATTGTACAGGATATTTGGCTCTTTATTCCATCTACAATTTATTTTTCCATGTTATGAGGGGAGAATAAGTAAAATGATTATATATATTTCTGGTTTGTGTATCCTCAGTATTCCAGGTATTAAAAAAGTTGGAAATGTCTGACTTGACAAGTTAAGGCCAAGAAATAGTGAGATATTATTGCAGGACAGAAATCATGTAACATTGTAATCTAGAGGGACTGGACTAAACTTTCTGAACCATATCTATAATTCCTATCTAAAGGGAACTAGCCTCGCATTTTATTTTGTGTATTATTAACCAATTACAAAGGGTTGTTACTAAAGTGAAAATAATAACTCAAGCATAGTCCAGGCCTCATGTGGAAAACATCTTTTGTCTTTCTAACTAAGGATTTTACCAGGTTGCATAGTTTTGGATAGGAAGTCAGTTATGACCATCAATAATTTTGAAACAAAGAACATTCTCATTAAGAAATATTTTGTATTTCATGAAGGACTTATTTTTACACTCCCATGTAACATAAAAGACTTGCATAAACACCATGTTAGGAGACTTGGCCAAGTTTAGCTTAGCTTATATGTGCACTAGTTCATGAATTTGCCTTTAAAGGTCACCCTAGCTTCCATGGTAGGTCTGGACTCAAAAGAATGTGATGCTGCCAAACTGCAAAACATACATACACTGCCTAATCCACTTTGTCTAATAATTTTCAATTATTTCCCACTAAATTTTTATGTAATTTTCCATTTTCACATATCCCACTAGCTACTTTTTGTTTTCCTCAATTTATTCATATCACTTTTCTCTTTAAAAGCCTCAGTTACCTTTGTCTTAATTAGAGTTGAGCTCAGGTTATACTCTAGTCTCTATCTCCTACTTCATTAGTAAGAACAAAATATGTCTTGCTATTTTTAAGAAGGATCTTGCTCTGTTTTTCTTGGCAGGGACACACATAATCCATATCATTGTATTTGTTTATACAGAAGAGTTTTCTTTACCTCTGTAACAAACCTACACCTCTTGCACATGTACCTCTGGAATTACAATAAATGTTGGAAGTAAAAAATAAAATAAAAATAAAAAAGGGGTTTCTAAAAATGCACAGTAGAAATACATTATTCCCCACCTTCTCAAGTAAACAACCTGAGTTTTCAGTGAATCTCATTTTTTTCAGTTTAGAAATATACATAAGTAAGCATCAAAATTGAGTAATTTTAGGATTTCTGAAATTAAAATTATATATTACTTAATGTTTAATGAAGAGTAAAATATTTGAATAAATCAGGAAGGCACAAGTCTTGTGAAATATGGAGGAGAATTTTGCCACACCTTGATGAATATTGGTGGCATTAAATGTCATGACCTTCCCTATCATGCCTCCTTGCCTTAGATCTCAAACAGTGCTACTCTCTTTTTTTTTCTTGTCTTAACAAACTTTTGATAATCAAACCAGCAAAATATTATCACAAAGAGAGTAAAAATTGCCTCACAGGCCAGCACTACCAGAGAGCAGTACTGGAGCCATGTGAGACTGTTGGCAGGTGGCAGCAAGTACTTGGCTCCTTTGTGGCTCATGACAAACTTAATCCAGAAGACTGTTTGGTCTGTGGGCTTCATAAGCTGATCATAATGAGTGACTGAAACCATATAACATTCTCTTTACAGTTAAAGAAAATCAAATAAACATAAACTTATAGAATATAAAATAGAAATATGTGAAATTTTTGAATAGATGTTAAAAGTTAGTGCCATATATAAGTGGGTGCAAAATAAAATATTTTATTTCCTGTTGGTTATAGAGATTTTGGTTTATGGATTAGAATTTGTTGGATGCATTAGATTTCACGATGTGAAAAGAGAATTTAAGAGAGAACAAATGTTTCTATGCTAGAAATTAAAATTAGTTAAGTCCAAAGGATAAAAATAAATCATTTGAGGGTACAGAGGTTGAATTAGCCATTAATGAAATTGTAATGAACCTGGTGTGCAAATTTCAAAATAATATCAAAGTCTAGAGATAGGAGACAAATCTATGACAAAGTTCAGGTCCATATCAGGGCAAAGCTGATAAGAAGTTGGCATTGATCAGAAATTAGTATTGACATCATATGAGTGAATTAGTGATTAAAAGTGTAAAAGTACATGGCCTTAGTTTGAATCATGACCTGATATCTACTGGTCCTTTTTTATTTATTTATTTTTTTGAAAAGTATCTGTTCCTAGTTGTTTTTTTTTTAATTGTTAAATTGAATGAATAAGAATGGTATCTTTCTTATCTGTTCATTGTAAGTAGTAATGATTCTTAGGATACTTGGTAGAATTATTCTCATCATAATGAGACTCTATGTAAATGTTCACTATTGTTACTGTTTTTCTTGCATTGTGATTTTAAAATCTAAGTGGGGCTTAATATTTTACTTTGAGGCATTGTAGTCCCATTTATTAACAGTGCTGAAATAATTATGGACTAATAAATAAGGAATAAGGATGAATGTAAGCATAAGCCTTACCAAGTAGAAACCAAAGGGTGCTAAAACATGGCACTGTAGCAATAGCAATGGAGGTAACTTCTCTTTTTGATATTTAAAAAACAGAGTGGGAAGACTATGTATTTCAGAGGAGGGAATTAAACCTGATATATATTTTCAATACAATTGGGAAAAATTATAACCAAGAAGTTGCATAATACAAATTATGAATGTAATGCATGTCATTTCATATACAGTGAATAGGTATCAACTAATTAAAAATTATCTTTATTTTTCAACACAACATTATATTTATTAAAATTTATAATATTATCAATTTAATAGTAATAGCAAAACTGAAATTAACGTATGTACTGAAATAACTTAGAAATCCTATATTTCTGGTTTCGGACATTTTGGCTATTAAACAGGAATATTCCAAACTATCTCTTTCAAGCCAATTATTTTTCAATTTTATAAATCTTCCAAATAAGCAAAAGCAACCACAACCATAAGAACAAAGAATATGGCTACATTTATATAGTATGTTCTTTTTCAAATAATTTGTAAAGGCAAATTTGAAAGCTCTAGTTGTTTACACATTATCAGTGATGAGATAAAAATGTTAGCATAAAAATTTGGAAAGCATTAAATATAATAGGAATTAGAGATTGATTATGTCAATCTCATTATGTCAATCTGATCAGTAAATCATGCTGATTTACTGAAAACAAATTACAAGAGTTTTAAAAACAAGGAAAAAAGGGTAACTAAAGTGAGATGATGGACATGTTTACTTGCTTCATTATGGTAGCCTTTTAACTAAGTATTTGTATCCCATACTATCACTTTCCATACCTTCAATAGACAAAATAAAATTTATTTGAAGACTAACATTTGATGAGATCTCATCCTAAAAGACCCTTATAACTGTGCTGAAAATTAGTCAGTGCTGTAATAATATTCATGCTTCTTTTCTTCAACTTTGTTTTCAGTCTTCCTTATAATCCTTCTGTTACCATATTCAGCAATTCTTCTTATTTCACTTTTTGGCTATTTTAAAACTTATGCCCTATCCTAAAACCTCTGACAAATGTTTCCACTGAAACCACCAAAAAAACAGGTTATGATACTCACAGTGGTTTATTAATGATTTCCTTTAAGGGTTACCAAAAAAAAAAAAAAAGTACTTAGCATTGTGTTCAAGTTTAGAGTCACTGCTGCTTCCTTGGCCTTCATGTGAGAACTTATCAATACATGCTATGTAGTTTAAAAAATTTCATTCATGAAGAGTCATTAATGACTGCTTTTAATGCATTGAGCAAATCTGTAGTTGACATTGTTTTTGAGTTTACTCTAACAGCTTCCTCCTTAGCCTTCATGTGAACAAACTTATCGGGTTGATCTACAAACAAAGAAAGGCCCACCATAGGGATCCCATGGTTGATCCTCTCATAAGTGCCATTGGCTCCACCATGAGGTATAAAAACATTGGTTTTTAGATGACCCAGGATTAGATAAATGTTTGAATAATTATTCTTGATGAGAGAATTAAAATGAGCAATGCTCAATAGGAGCCAATGGAATGGACAGTGTTCTCTAGATAACAAATTACTGCAACAGTAAAACTGCATTAAAATTACTTTCAGATCTCAGAGAAAGAAGCACTAAGTCATCTGGGGTGAGAAGTGAAGGCTACACATTGAAGAAATGGTATATGACTTGAGACTTGAAGAATAAATACAAGATTGTCAAGTGGACAAATAGAGCACACTGTGGATAAAGAAAACTGCATATTCCCTGCTGCAGCCCCCCAGAAGTAGGATGCATGCTAGAACATGTTCTCTTAGAGAAATAGTGGAGTCACTGAGTGTGATAGGGCACGGTGTCCAGGGCAGTAGGGAATAGGGTGGTGGTGATGCTTGAATAGAGGAAGGACAGGCCACGCTCCATCACAAAATGTGTTACCACTTCATAATGAAGACTGGGGATTTATTTCCATAAAAAATGCAGTTGCTGGTAATAAAAGAAGGGTTGTTATTTTTCAGTTGCATTTGAAATACGTAGCTGTTAGGAGAAAAGGGTAGGTGGAACATTTGAATTAGTAGAGAGACATCCCAGAAAATTAATGAAAAATTATTCATGAGATGCAACTATACTAGAAATAAAGATAGTTGTTTTCTGACCATAAAAAAATGACTGTGTATAACAAATGCCAACTCTTGTAGTTAATTATATTTTTCCTCAAGACTGGAACATAAATGAAAAGAAGTTGGATTTTATTTTTGAGTTTTTAAATAATAAATGGTAAATCAGAAATTTTCTGTGGGACTATTGTCATCCTGATTGGCTGTTACTCAAGTTTTCAAAATTTATTCTTCAGAGTCATACCAAGAAAGTTATTCTGGACTGCCCACTTGTATGGCTGAGTAATTGTACTAAGGTATCTGATTTCCTGTCATCAAATTTCCATAGATCCATATAGATAAGTGAGCCTACCAATGAGAACACATGGACACATAGAGGGCAACGACACACACTGGGACCTTTCAGAGAGCAGAGGGTTTGAGGAGGAAGAGTCTTGCAGGAAGTCAGGAACCCCAGACAGAGGGACCGGCTGAAGCCATGGTGGAAGAATATAAATTGTGAAGATTTCATGGACATTTATTTGTTCCCCAAATTAATACTTTTATAATTTCTTACGCCTGTCTTTACTGCAATCTCTGAACATAATTTGTGAAGATTTCATGGACACTTATCACTTCCCCAATCAATACCCTTGTGATTTCCTTTGCCTGTCTTTACTCTAATCTCTTAATCCTGTCATCTTTGTAAACTGAGGAGGATGTATGTTGCCTCAGGACCCTGTGATGATTGCCTTAACTGCACAAATTATTTGTAGAGCATGTGTGTTTGAACAATGTGAAATCTGGCCACCTTGAAAAAAGAACAGGATAACAGCAATGTTCAGGGAACAAGATAGATAACCTTAAACTCTGACTGCCAGTGAGCCAGGCAGAACAGAGCCATATTTCTCTTCTTTCAAAAGCAAATGGGAGAAATATAGCTGAATTCTTTTTCTCAGCATGGAACATCGCTGAGAAAGAGAATGCATTCCTGAGGGTAGGCCTCTGAAATGGCCACTTCCGGGGGGGGCGGCCGTCTTTTATGTTTGAAGCTGTAGGGATGAAATAAGCCCCAGTCTCCCATAGTGCTCCCAGGCTTATTAGGATGAGGAAATTCCCACCTAATAAATTTTGGTCAGACAGGTTGTCTGCTCTCAAAGCCTGTCTCCTGATAAGATGTTATCAATGACAATGTGTGCCCGAAACTTCATTAGCAATTTTAATTCCGCCCCAGTCCTGTGGTCCTGTGATCTCACCCTGCCTCCATTTGCCTTATGATATTCTATTACCTTGTGAAGCATGTGATCTCTGTGACCCACATTCTATTTGTACACTCCCTCCCCTTTTGAATATCACTAATAAAAACTTGCTGGTTTTATGGCTCAGGGGGCATCATGGAACCTGTTGACATGTGATGTCTCCCCCAGACACCCAGCTTTAAAGTTTCTCTCTTTTGTACTCTGTCCCTTTATTTCTCAGACTGGCTGATGCTTAGCAAAATAGAAAAGCACCTACATGAAATATTGGGGGTGAATTTCACCTGATATCTGGCTGAATTTCCCCTGATAGGAGAGAGTCAAGAAAAATAACTAATGGGTACTTGGCTTAATACCTGGGTGATGAAATAATGTGCACAACAAACCCCCATGACCCAAGCCGACCTATGTAAAAAACCTGCGCTTGTACCCCTGAACGTAAAACTTCAAAAAAAAGAGAAAGTAAGTACCTTGTTTTATGAGTCAAATTCAAATTGGAGCATGTCTGTTGGAATTCTAAAAAGGGACCGGGTGCAGTGGCTCACGCCTGTAATCCCAGGACTTTGGGAGGCAAATGAGGGTGGATCACGAGGTCAGGAGTTACAGACCTGCCTCGCCAAGGGGGCAAAACCGTAACTTTATTAAAAATATAAAAAATTTAGCCAGGCATGGTGGCAGGCAGCAGTAATCCCAGCTACTCAGCAGGATGAGGCAGAGAACTGCTTGAACCCAGGAAGCAAAGGTTGCAGTGAGCTGAGATCACACCACTGCACTCCAGCCCAGGCATCAGAGAGAGAATTCATCTCAAAAAAAAAAAAAAAAAGAGTTCTAAAAAGATGGAAGTCACCTACTTAAATGCTTTCCATATGGCTGACAAGGAAATGAGGACAAGGCAGGTTAAGTAATGGGAACTGCTAGAAGACTGAAGTGAACAGAACATCTATATTTCCTTGACTGGATTTTATATTGAACCAGATTAAATAAAATCATGATGTTTTATACATAGTGACTTAGATATTGAGATAATAAATGAAAAATTCAAATATTTAAGTAATCATTAGGCAGACATAATTCCAGTGTAAAGAAGAGTAAGAAATTACTAATGGTCCACACCTTTTATTATTATTATTATTATTATTATTATTATTATACTTTAAATTTTAGGGTACATGTGCACAATGTGCAGGTTTGTTACATATGTATACAAGTGCCATGTTGGTGTGCTGCCCACATAAACTCATCATTTAGCATTAGGTATATCTCTTAATGCTATCCCTCCCCCTTTCCCCCAACCCACAGCAGTCCCCAATGTGTGATGTTCCCCTTCCTGTGTCCATGTGTTCTCATTGTTCAATTCCCACTTATGAGTGAGAACATATGGTGTTTGGATTTTTGTCCTTGTGATAGTTTGCTGAGAATGATGGTTTCCAGCTTCATCCATGTCCCTACAAAGGACATGAACTCATCATTTTTTATGGCTGCATAGTATTCCATGGTGTATATGTGCCACATTTTCTTAATCCAGTCTATCATCGTTGGACATTTGGCTTGGTTCCAAGTCTTTGCTATTGTAAATAGTGCCACAATAAACATACATGTGCATGTGTCTTTATAGCAGAATGATTTATAGTCCTTTGGGTATATACCCAGTAATGGGAGGGCTGGGTCAAATCGTATTTCTAGTTCTAGATCCCTGAGGAATCGCCACACTGACTTCCACAATGGTTGAACTAGTTTACAGTCCCATCAACAGTGTAAAAGTGTTCCTATTTCTCCACATCCTCTCCAGCACCTGTTGTTTCCTGACTTTTTAATGAACACCATTCTAAGTGGTGTGAGATGGTATCTCATTGTGGTTTTGATTTGCATTTCTCTGATGGCCAGTGATGAGGAGCTTTTTTTATGTGTGTTTTGGCTGCCTAAATGTCTTCTTTTGAGAAGTGTCTCTTCATATCCTTTGCCCACTTTCTGATGGGATTGTTTTTCTTTTTTTTTTCTTGTAAATTTGTTTGAGTTCTTTGTAGATTCTGGATATTAGCCCTTTGTCAGATGAGTAGGTTGCAAAAATTTTCTCCTATTCTGTAGGTTGCCTGTTCACTCTGATGGTAGTTTCTTTTGCTGTGCAGAAGCTCTTTAGTTTAATTAGATCCCATTTGTCAATTTTGGCTTTTGTTGTCATTGCTTTTGGTGTTTTAGACATGAAGTCCTTGCCCATGCCTATGTCCTGAATGGTATTGCCTAGGTTTTCTTCTAGGGTTTTTATGGTTTCAGGTCTAACATGTAAGTCTTTAATACATCTTGAATTAATTTTTGTATAAGGTGTAATGAAGGGATCCAGTTTTAGCTTTCTACATATGGCTAGCCAGTTTTCCCAGCACCATTTATTAAATAGGGTATCCTTTCCCCATTGCTTGTTTTTCTCAGGTTTATCAAAGATCAGATAGTTGTAGATATGTGGCATTATTTCTGAGGGCTCTGTTCTGTTCCATTGGTCTATATCTCTGTTTTGGTACAAGTACCATGCTGTTTTGGTTACTGTAGCCTTGTAGTATAGTTTGAAGTCAGGTAGCATGATGCCTCTAGCTTTGTTCTTTTGGCTTAGGATTGACTTGGCAATGTGGGCTCTTTTATGGTTCCATATGAACTTTAAAGTAGTTTTTCCCAATTCTGTGAAGAACGTCATTGGTAGCTTGATGGGGATGGCATTGAATCTATAAATTACCTTGGGCAGTATGGCCATTTTCATGATATTGATTCTTCCTATCCATGAGCATGGAATGTTCTTCCATTTGTTTGTATCCTCTTTTATTTCATTGAGCAGTGGTTCGTAGTTCTCCTTGAAGAGGTCCTTCACATCCCTTGTAAGTTGGATTCCTAGGTATTTTATTCTCTTTGAAGCAATTGTGAATGGGAGTTCACTCATGATTAGGCTCTCTGTTTGTCTGTTATTGGTGTATAAGAATGCTTGTGATTTTTGTTCATTGATTTTGTATCCTGATACTTTGCTGAAATTACTTATCAGCTTAAGGACATTTTGGGCTGAGACACTGGGGTTTTCTAGATATACAATCATGTCATCTGCAAACAGGGACAATTTGACTTCCTCTTTTCCTAATTGAATGCCCTTTATTTCCTTCTCCTGCCTGATTGCCCTTGCCAGAACTTCCAACACTATGTTGAATAGGAGTGGTGAGAGAGGGCATCCCAGTCTTGTGCCAGTTTTCAAAGGGAATGCTTCCAGTTTTTGTCCATTCAGGGTGATATTGGCTGTGGGTTTGTCATAGATAGCTCTTATTATTTTGAGAGACATCCCATCAATACCTAATTCATTCAGAGTTTTTAGCATGAAGGATTATTGAATTTTGTCAAAGGCCTTTTCTGCATCTATTGAGACAATCATGTGGTTTTTGTCTTTGGTTATGTTTATATGCTGGATTACGTTTATTGATTTTCATATGTTGAACCAACCTTGCATCCCAGGGATGAAGCCCACTTGATCATGTACACCTTTTTTATTAATGTATTTACTACATTTACTTTCAACTTCCAAATATAATGTTAAGCTTTTCATTTCTAAAACAATGAATTGGCAGTGAGTTTACTTATATTCACTTGTTTCATAACTTATATTCTCATATCTCATATCTCATATCTCATATTTACAAAGAAAGCAAATCTATCAATCATCTATGTATGAGAAATACATTAATTTGCTTAAAAAGCACATATATATTTTTTCCAGTTACAAATTATTAAGCACTGTTTCCAAGAAAAAAACTCAGGTGACTTTTTTCCCATATATCCAGAATAATATCTCATTTGCTACAATTGGAAATCATTTAAAGGTAGAAAAGACTGATTGGCAGTTCTTTAATAATAGGTCTGTTTAAAATATCCCAAAATTGTGGTGATGCTAAATTTCATTCTGCTGGCTCTTAACTCTTCAATGGCACAATCCAAAGCATTGACAGCAGTGGTTTATATGGTCTGCTATAGCTAAGCCATAGAGTACATGCCTAGTACCACAATGTGGCACTGATTTTGGAATTACCAAGCAATCTTCATAAACTAGAGTATAATCTACAAGTTTCTAATATCTACTTGCTATCTGAGTTTTAAAAGTAACTACACATTTGCATCAAAAAAATTAGTATGGGTGATTACAAGAATGTTATACAGGATATACTAAAAGCTGCTTTATAAATATTCAAATATCAGAGTTGTGTTGTACATATTAGAAAGCTAGTTATTACTAAATTTTATGGTGGAAGAAGCATCTGTACCTCTCTCCCTGCCTGGCTTCCTTCTACATGGTATGTGATGCTCTTTCAGTTTAGCAGTCCATAGATGGCTTGTGTTAGTCAGCTCAATTAGACGCCTGCCTTATTACTGGAACAGAGGGTTTTCTGTGTCAGGGGTTCTTGCCTTGGTGTATCAGAAGAATGGGATCGTCGTGGGCTTGAAGAATGAGTGAAAGGTTTCATTGAGTAGAAGTAGTTCTCAGCAGATGAGGGAGCCAGAAAGGGGACGGTTTTCCCCTGGAGTCGGGCTGCTCTCCAACCACCCCAGTCAAACTCCGTGTTGTTCTGCCAGTTGGTGGCCTGCCTGCATGCTCCCCTGGACTTCCTCTTGACGTCCAGACATTTGTTTCTTCTTCTGCTAATCCACTCCTCTTGATGTCCAGCCACTTGTGTGCTTGCCTGCTAGAGTCTCAGGGGTTTTTATAGGCACATGATGGGGGCGTGGCAGGGCAGTGTGGTCTTGGGAAATGCAACATTTGGGCATGAAAGCAGGAGTGCCTGTCTTCACCTAGGTCCCGGGGCACAAGTCAGGGGTGGAGCCCTTGCCAGGTTCCTACGCTTCTGCTCCTTGCAGTTCCCTGCCCCTATTCCATATCGCTTTCTTTCCCATCCTCCTCCTCTTCCTCTTTCTCCTCCTCCTCCTCCTTTCCCTCATCCTCCTCCTCCTCTTCCTTCTCCTGCTTCGTCTTTTTTGAGATAGGGTCACATTGTGTATCTGAAGCTGAAATGCAGTGGTGCAATCATAGCTCACTTCAATCTCAAATTACTAGGCTCAATCAATCCTCTTGCCTCAGCCTCCTGAGTAACTGACACTACAGGCATTCACCTCCATGTCCTGCTATTTTATTATTATTATTATTTTATTTTATTTTATTTTTTTTAGAAATGGGCTCTCTCTAAGTCATCTAGTTTGGTCTCAAACTCCTGGGCTCAATGGATTCTCCCACTTACGCCTCACAAAGTGCTGGTATTATAGGCATAAGCCACTGTTCCTGGCCTTGAGTCCTGCTTATATCCCCCTTCTTTCTCAGATGGGAGGTAGCATCAATATATGTGTTAGAAGCAAAGTCCTTTTGGGGCACATTTTATACTGCACGGGATCTACCTTAGATCCCCCTCTTTTCTGTTACTCCTTTCTTTCAGACATTGGCAAAGTCCAATCACCAAGGCAGTTTGGTTTTTCCATTTCTCAAAATCTACCTGGCTTAGTGGTACTTAGACTCAGGGAGGGGTGAGCCTTGGGTTTCCATTCTCTGAATAGCCCCCTGAGCAACATACTGAATTGGCCTATTTCAAAATTAGGGGAAGTAAAAAGGCCCAGATTACATGGGAAGCCTAAACTCCATGATATGTTTTAGATTTTTTTCAATACCTACTCCATGTTGTTGTGCTAGTGAAGTTACCCATTAAAACATAACTCCTTCATAACTCCTTTCTGATAACATTTGTAGTGTGTACCCCTCAGTAATCCTGTAAACAAAAGTACTAAATGACAGGGCAGAATTTGTTGATATCTGTTACCTGCCTCCAATATCATGATAATACCAAAATGCCACACTGCACCTCCTCATTACCATTCTTTTTTGTTCTTATAAATTCAAGTTATCATTTGGTGTCATTCTTTTTTTTCCAAATTATAAATAGTTGTTTATAACTGTTCATATTAAGCAGAATTTCCATATCATCCACAATGTTAGTACAGTAACTGAAACACAAAGAAGAAATAAGAGGTGGGTGGGGATGCTCATGGTGTATGACCTGATATACTGTAAGGTTTCTCTCTTTTTGTATGTGTCTCCCACAGGCAAGTATCAGTTCTCTCTCTCTCTTTTTTTTTTAGATAAAGTTTCAGTCTTGTTACCCAGGCTAAAGAGCAATGGTGTGATGTTGGCTCACTGCAACCTCCGCCTCCCAGGTTCAAGCAAGCCTCTTGCCTCAGCCTCTCATGTAGCTGGGATTACAGGCATCCACCACCAGGCCTGGTTAATTTTTTGTATTTTTCATAGAGACAGGGTTTCGCCATGTTGGCAAAGCTGGTCTCAAACTCCTGACCTCAGGTGATCCACCCACCTCAGCCTTCAGTTCAGGTTTTGAAGGAGAGTAGATTATCCAAGATTCATTAATTGTTGGGTATATTTTCCAAAGTGTGAAAAAACAGGAGTAAATTCGATAATGAATCTCTGCAATCCAAAACTATGTAATACAATCAAGAATATCTTTCTTATCTATTATCACAAACATCCTAGTTGCCTCCTTCTAAAAATTTCTTTAAAATATTAAGACACAATTAATTCTACCTTATTAACTCTCTCAAAAGCAAAAATAAATATGTACCATTCAGCATACAAAAGTTACACAGTAAAAGTGAAAGTGTATATGTGTGTGTATATTTTACATATATATGTGTATATATATATGTGTATATATGTGTGTATATATATGTATATATGTGTGTGTGTGTGTATATATATATATATATGTGTGTATATATATATATCTTGGTTAATTGGTCCACTCATTAAATTTATGTTTGGTCATCCTTACTCTTAACATGTATATATAAATGTAGGTCACTATAAATTTGAAAAATTACCTCCACACAATACATGCTTTCTTCATGATGTCTTAACCTCATTCAGTTCTCAATCATTGCAAATGTAGATAAGCCCACAGTTTGTGGGACAGTTAACATACAGGACAAACACTTGTTTTGTGGTAACTTACTGGGAAGGTAAGTGTGTTCTCTGGTATTTATAGAACTTAGATTGAAGACATTACTGGTATTCTCCAATACGATTGCTTTTAAACAGAATTTAATCTTAAACCTTGAGATAGCATAGGACAAACCCTATAAAATACATTTTTCCTCTACAAAACACAAGATCCTTTTGAAACTTAGTATCTTCAGTTATCATTATTACTGCATTATAAAGCTAATTTATATAATTTTGCATAGCATTGGTCAAAATGACAAGGCAAAATAAAAGAAAATAAAGCATTATTATACAAACAAGAGAAGTCATTGAAAATAATTTAAGGCCTTGAAGTGAATTAATCAGTCTAACTTAAACCTGAAGAATAAACCATTAATTATCCACCTAAAATGCAAGCAATATGTTTTTTCAGCTTCTGTTCTGTGGACCAAGTAACAGAAACAAATCTTCCTTATGGTTTATGTATTAGAATCCTTCTGGACTTGAATGACTAAAAGTCAATTCCATTTTTCAACTGTTCACGGAAGATTTAGGACTGTTTTAGCCGTGTGTGTGGAATGCCAAACTGTGGACACTGTGCAGATGCTAGTGCTTAGAAGGCTTCTGCTGCTAAGTAAGAGTGAGACTGAATCATGGACTTCCACCTTGATGTTTCCATTATGTCGGTTGCTTGGTTGCTGTTCCAGTTTTTCTTATGTTTACACCCAAGTTGTCGAAGTACACTGCACCTACTAATAATGTCTATGGCTTTTGCTTTCAACTGTTCTGCAATGTGCAAATCTGCAAGGACAAGTGTATCAACAACATTTTCTACTGAGGGATTACTACACAAAGCTTCCTCACACATGACTTTCAGCTGTTCCCAGTGCATGTTTGTCTGCAGCTGCCAACAAGTTGTCAGCCATTTTGTCAAGGTTTAGTTATTTCCCTGTGTTAATGAATCTCATCATTTCTTTAAAAACATCAGGGCCTAAATCATTTATTTCCACTCGATTCTTTATGTTTTCTTCCATTTCATGTTCAAACATGGCATTAAAAACTGGGGATGGATGTACCAGCAGATTTATGAGCTTTAAATTCTTGTCCTCTCACAAAAAACTACAGTCAGTACATCTTGTGTTTTCACAGAGATTACATAAATCTTCTCCTAGTCGACACTCAGCCACCTTCAAAGTATTTGTATTAGTATGTCCTTATATGTTTACTGAATCTAGTACCACACTCATCTCACAAAATAATGTAAGCTCGTCATCTGGTAAAAGACCTTCAGCTTCGTCAAGCAAATGGTCCCTTCTAATGATTTTTTGTTAACATCGTTCTTGAGCAGTTGTTGGTTGAAGATTAATTTGATGAATGCAATTTTTCTAAAATGGATGATTCGGATGATTCGGATGTTAGCTGTTTAGAAATAGCTCCAAAAAAAGTTTTTGTAATACATGTTCACACTGAAAATGAATCAGATTTGCTTCAGCCTCCAAGAGTGTATTTATGTGAAATTAAATGAGTGCTGGCTGTGAGCTGTACCCTTTTCTTCCTAAACTGGAAAATGGTGTGATTTCAAAAAGTTGCCCAGGCTGGCCTTGAAATTCTGGCTTCCGGTAGTCCACCCTCGTCAGCCTCCTGAGTAGCTGGGACTATAGGTGCATGCCACTGCAGTCAACTTCTCCTAATATGTTTAAATAGTTGTCTCTAAAAACAATTTTCACTATTTATTCTTGTCACATTTTGGAGCTGATACCTGGTACTTTTTATGCTACCAATCTGGACGTGGCTGGGTCATGTTTTCTTCTAAAATGTCTGTCTGCCTTCTTGTCATAAGTTTGTTCTGCCTCAGCATTGATTTTTAGGCTTAACATGAGTTGTTTAAGATCTAGTCATAGCTTATCACTTTTGGCTTTGTTAAAAGTTCCCTTTCTCAAGTAGTTGTTTGAGATAGAATCTATTTGGTTCTCATCCTAATGACCCAGAAATGCAACACATCACGGAAGTGATGACCATGATATAACCTAATGATCAATACCAGAGTTGTATAATAATTTTCCCCTTCATGTGTTTTCCCTTAAGCTAGCCATTCCTCAACTCCTGCAGAGAAGCCTAGGAAATAATACCCATGGTCCTTAATAAAATTCCTCCCACAGAGGTTCCCCCTCACACTTCTATGCAGGTGGTTGAGCTCTCTGCCACCTCTGGACTTTCTTTCAGTTTTTTATGATCATCCCTAACATCACTTAGGAACTGTGAGTAATAAATTTCTTCTATTTTATGTATTTTGTTCTTCCTTTCTCATTTCATTATATTTTACCTCACTCATATATCTGAAACTCACTTCCCCACCTCCATCAGAACTTTCCAGGGTCTTGGTTTAAGGCCATTTTCAAGAAAGAGACTTCAATATAGAATTGGAAAGAACTCATAACAATGTAAATCACAGCACCTCTGAATATATTTAATAACAGAGCAATTAGAACATAAAAGTTTAATTTTATACATCATAGAATTGCTATTTAGAAATAGGACATGTTAGAAGTAAGAAAAAATGAAACACTTTTTCAAAGTTATATACGTATTTGCAATTTTTAAGTAATATTACCCAATAGGTTATACAATCATGCCAACTCATAATTCCAGGTTGCAAGGCACGAAGGAGGGGAGAATGCGAGATGACTCTCTAATGGGTATAAAGCTTCCTTTTGTAGTGAAAAAATAATAATTTGGATCTGGATAGTGGTGATAGTGGCACAACATTTCAAATATGTTAAATGCCAATGAATCATACAGGTCAAATGCGTAAAGTGTATAATTTTGTGGTGTGAGATTCCTATATCAATTTTTTTTTTTTAAAAGTGGCTGACCAGATTTGAGAGACCAAGAGGCCATAGTTTGTCAGCCCTTGGTTTATGCTACAAATTTATTTCCCACATGCTTGAAATAGTAAGTGCTGTCATTTTTATCATTTGCATTAGAAACATAACATGTTTTGAAACTATAATATATTATGCAATTATATAAACACTAAAATTATTATTATGGAAATTTTTTGACTTGTTTAATGATGATAGTGCAAATTTTATTTTGCTGTTCACACAATTGTTAGTGCTTTGCAATATTAATGAATTCATTCTTTTGGTAACCCCATGATAGTGATAATGCTATGACAATCATTGCAATTTCATTGGTGAGGAAGCTGAGGCAAATAAAGTCCAAGTAACCTGTCCAATCCCACATCATTATATGGTGGTTTCTAAGACTTGAATCAAGGCCATCTGGATCCAGAGTACCATCTCTTAACCACCGTGTTATGCTGACACTCCTCTTTGGGGTACAGATATTTTCAAAGTGTAATATCACAGTTTCCCACTTATGTAGATATATATTAATTGTAATTTTATTACAAACGTATAATTTAAAATATGTAGAATTATTATTCCAGGTGTGTATCACTGCATAACAAATAGTTTTCAAATGTAGGGCCTTAAAACAACTGTAATCATTTCATTATCATCTCTCAGAGTCTGTGTGTTAGGTGGGCTCAGTTGTGTGTTCCTTCCAATGAGTTTCTTAGGTAGCTACTTTTCTATGGTGCCTGGGTCTATAATTATTTGAAGATCATTCACTTACATACTTAGTGATTCGTGTTGAAAGGCTCCAAGTCCTAGTGAGCTACCAGGATTCCTTAGGCATATATTTGTGTCTCTCTACCAAATTGTCATTTGTTATGGGGACTACTGACTGAGTTGTTGAGGTGTTGGGTAATAGTGACAGAAGAAAAGACATGAAAAGAAGAGACAGAAAGAGAGCAGGAGAAACAGAGCGAGAACATGCTGTGTTTCCAGCAGAGCTTTGAAAATTTAGCTGCATTATTTTCATTACATTCTTTTAGTTGAGACAGTTACAAAGTTTGCCAAACTTCAAAGGGAGGGGATATTACTTGATAGGAAAATTGTCAATGTATTTATAGTCATATCTCAAAATAACAACACATATAACCTTTCAAAGAAGGCAGCAGAAGTTATTAAAGTTTTATGAATCGTATGATTCATAAAATATTAAAAATAGTACAAGAAAAAAATTACATGAATTTAGATTTCTACAATTACTGCAATTTTTAAACATTGTATTATATTTATTCAAACATATTTTCAAAAACAGAACAAATGTTCTAAAAACAAGCTGCAAGTGGATAAAATAGATAACATACAAGAAACATTATCAAGTTTTTTGAATGACACTAATAAATTAATTTGTGATGTTACATTTTGGAACTTCCTGTCTTGAATTGCTGCGTTCATTTCACAAATTAAACTTTAAATCTCGTAATTAATACATGAAAACGTTTGTGAAAAGTTAAACATTGCAGAATTATATAGAATAAAAATTTAAATTCTCATCCTTGTAATTACATGTATTTTTCGAGATTCTTTCTTCTTTGTAACAGTTTACATATACTTTATTTCATTGAAAAAATACTTTTTTTGTTTTTCTGGAAACTGCTTTTTCTGTTTAGCAATGTGATAATGAACCTGTTCTCTGCAATGGCTAACCTCATACATTTGTTGGAGGTACATGTGTTCATTGACTGAAAGCCATTTAAGTGCTGGAGGAATCATTCTGTTCATACATGTGCTTATATGCACGGATTTCTGCATGACAGATTCCTAGATGTAGAACTTCAGTTTCAAACGGCGTATTCACATTTTATTTAAAAGTGTTATTTCAAATTTACTTCCTCAAAAATAGATTTCTCAGGTTTTTATAGGGTGAAAATCTTCTCTATGACTTCAATTTGTTGGCATTATTTCTATTTTACTAAGCATCAGTAACTTTTTAATCTTTTATATCTTATGGGCCATTTTTACTTCGAATTGCTTCTTCATATTTTAATCAATTTTTTATTAGATTGTTTGTCGGTTTTGGTTGGTGATTTCTAGTATTCACTGAACAATGGATACCAATCTTTTGTTATGCGTGTTATAGGATAGGTTTTATGTGAATTAATACAGGTTTATAAGCATGATAAAACAACATTATTAATCTTTGGCACTATATAAGTTCTGTTTTTCTTTATATCTTTATTAATTCCTAGATGATTTGCATAAAATTTTCTATAATTCCTCTATCTTATCAATGTTTCAGAGTGTGTGTGTATATATATATATATATAAAATGTGATTTATCTATGTCTATGTAATTATAAATATATATATATATATTTGTTTTTAATCACACCTTGTGCCGGAGAATATTTTTTGTGAAAATTGGTTAATGGTAAGACTTTTTAGTGACAAAGACAACTAGGTTTCTGTCAATCTGGACTAGTTTGATCATAAAATGCTTCCCTGATGTGTAGATTAAAGGAGATTGATGGCTTAATTTAGGTATTTTCCACAAAATTTATAAACTTCTTGTATTCTTTGTAAATATTTTTGACTTACTAAAAAAATTATGTTTCCATATTACATTTTTAGGGGGGATGAATCAAAAATCTCTGTGGAAAATAAAAAAATAGATATGATCATTTAAAATATAGTTACGTAGAATAATAATAATTATTTCAAGCTGTCTTCAAAATACACTTTGAATTTTGAATTCAATAACATACCTATTAGCTAGTTAATTGATGCTGTGTCTTGTTTTAAAAGAAATGGACATGTATATGTATATGTATGTTTAACAAGATTGAAAATTCACTAAGTCCCTTTAGAGTGCAATTTCTATATGATCACAACCTAAAATTAAGGACTTACATTTTTTATTAAAGGCCAAAAATGATAATAAAACCCATATGAAATTTAAGATTGTTTTTTCTAATTCTCTTAAGCATGACGATTGTATTTTGATGAGAATTGAATTGCATTTATAGATTTATTTTGGCAATATGCTCATTTTCACAAAATTGATTCTACCCATCCATGAGCATGGGATGTATTTCCATTTGTTTGTGTCATCTATGACGTTTTTCAGCAGTGTTTTGTAGTTTTCTTTGTAGAGGTCTTTAACCTTCTTTGTTAGGTATATTCCTCATATATTTCTCAGTAATTTGTTTTGTTTTTCTTTCTTTCTTTTTTTTTTTTTTGCAGCTATTTTCAAAATGGATGAGTTCTTTATTTGATTCTCGGCTTTGAAACCTGCATAGTCAAAGAAAGACTACAAAAAAGAACAAACCTAGAGGCATTACATTACCCAATGTATTATAAGGCACATTAAAAGTTACCAAAACAACATGATATCAGTATGAAAACAGGCATTTAGATCAATGGAACAGAATAGAGATTCCAGAAATAAAGACAAATACTTACAGCCAACTGAACTTTGACAAAGCAAACAAAAACATAAAGTGGGGAAATGACACCCTATTCAACAAATGGGGCTGGAATAATTGGCAATCCACATGTAGATGAATGAAACTTCATCTTTGTCTCTCACCTTATAAAAAAACAACTCAAGATGGATCAAATAAGGAAAACTAAGATCAGAAACAATAAAAACTTCTAGAAGGTAACACTGGAAAAACTCTTCTAGACATTGGGTTAGGCAAAAACCTTATGACCAAAAATCCAAAAGCAAATGCAACTAAAACAAAGATAAATAGTTGTGATTTAATTAAACTAAAAAGCTTCTGCCAGCAAAAGAAATAATCAGCTGTGTGAACAGACAACTCACAGAGTAGTGGAAAATATTCATGAACTATGCATCTCACAAAAGACTAATGTCCAGAATCCACAAATGGCTAAAAAAAAAAAAAACCCATCAAAAAGTAGCCTAAGGTAATAAATAGACAATTCTTAAAAGAAGATATATAAATGGCCAACATATATGAAAAAATGCTCAACTTCACTAATTATCAGGAAAATGCAAATCAAAACCACAATGCAATACCACTATACTCCTGAAAGAATGAATATAATTTAAAAATCCAAAAATAATAAAGTGTTGGCATAGATGTGGTAAAAAGGGGACAGTTTTATGCTGCTATGGGAGTGTAAACTAGTGCAACTACTATGGAAAATCGTATGAAGATTCCTGTAAGAAATAACAGTAGAAGTACCATTTGATCCAGCAATCCCACTACTGTGTATCTTTGCAGAGGAAAGGAAGTCTTTATATGAAAAAGACCCACACACATATATGTTTCCAACAGCACTGTTTGCAATTAAAAAAAAAAAGAATGGAAGTAGCCTAAATGCCCATCAACCAACCAATAGGTGGATAAAGAAAATGTATACACACACATGCGCATGCACACACACAGACATATATACACACACATATGCATACTATATATATATATACCATGGAATACTACTAAGCCATAAAAATAAACAAACTAATGGCATTAACAGCAACTTGTATGAAGTGGGAGGGCATTATTCTTAGTGAAGTAATTCAGGAATAGAAAACTGAACATTCTAAACTGTCACTTATAAATGGGATCTAAGCTATGGGGATGCAAAGGCATAAGAATGATATAATGGGTTCTAAGGATTCAGAGGAGAGGGTGGGAGGGGGTGAGGGATACAAGACTACCCATTGAGTGCAGGGTACACTTCTCATGTGATGTTGCACTAAAACCTCAGAAATTACCACTAAAGAACTTATCCATCTAATCAAACACCACCTGTTCCCAAATAGCTATTGAAATAATTAAAAATATGAGAATAAAACAGATGAATATTTTTAAATATCTGGAAAAAATAGAATTGGCTTGTGAAACCAAAGATGTTGCAGAATAGTTCAAATTTACAGTAGGAAGCAGGTAAGAGTGGCTATATTTCTAATTCCACATAATTTCCACTGAGAAATGACTTATGTGCTTAAAACAGTAAACATTTGGCCATAAATTTTAGCAAAAAATGTGACAATAAAGCTGCATGCATCATAAAAGCCAAGCAATACTACTCATCTCAAAATATCAAAAGGAAGAGAGAGACTTTCTAAACAATTTAACTATGTAATAGTTTCTTCAGCAACAGTTAAAACAACAGAATCCTGTTCAAAATGAAGCTAAATTATTCTGAGTATGTTCAAAACAGTACTGATACTGTCAGTAGACTTCTTAATGTTCTTGTGTTTATGTAAAATGTGTGAAATATAGTTAAGCTGAGTAATTTTTTTTCATGTAACTTGTGAATTAGAACAACAAATTTCAATATAAGTGCAACAAATTTCAATATGAGCTCGTACGGCTTTATGTTATTTTTTATTTTCCCTAGTGTTTTCTTCATTGCCACAAAATATTTCTAACCATTAACTGGGTTGTAAATCTCTGAAAAACAAATTTTTACTTGACAAGGTAGATTTCGAAAAGATTTTTTTTTTTTTTTGTCACAGGAAGAAAGAAATCTTGCATCACAATATTTATTGCTGGAATCAACCGAAGTATCCCTATCTATCAGGTGTTCCAGCTTCAAATCTCAGATTTAACTAATCCCTTTTTCCTTTCTTTCCTTTTCTAGCGAACTTCCAGAAACAAAACAGACAACACTTTGTGATGATAAATATCACAGTTGCCACACAGGCCAGCAGGAACCCAATCACATCCAAAGAGTGGTACTGGAACCAGGTGAGGTCGTGGGCTGCAACTCGAAGATGTTTGGCTCCTTTGTGGCGCATGACAAATTCAATCCAGAAGACTGCTCGATCCAAGGGCTTCACTGGTTGATCATGATGAATTCTTGATAATTTCATAATATTCTCTTTATATCTGAAGGATAAAAATAAAGATACCAACACTGAAAGTAAGTTAATTTGCCTGTACATATCAAGTCTATGAAAGGCATTTAAAGTGTCAAATAATTCAAAGTAAATGTCAAAGAATTGACATAGAATTTGTGTATTTTAATTTGAGTCATCATAGAAAGTTTGGCTTTTAAATTGGACTTTTCTCATTAACAAATATTTTTAAAGTAGAAAAGGAAGGTCAGGTGAGAAAGTTATTTTTTCAAGCAGAGAAAGTATGAGGCATTTTTAATTTGTTTTTAATTTTTTAATTTTAAGTTTTTGTGGGTCCATATTAAGTGTATATATTTATGGGGTATATGAGATGTTTTGATACAATGTGAAATAATCACATCATGGAAAATAAGATACTCATTCCTTAAGCATTTATCCTTTGTATTATGAACACATTCCACATTACACTATTAGTTCTAAAACAGGCATATTAGAATGTGCTCAACATCATGAGCCATTTTAAGTGCTGTAAGAAAGATGTGAAAATGCAATCTGAGAATTATCATCTCTCAGTTCCTAAAAAGGAATTTTATCATGGTGGGTGACATGCCTCATAGCTAGTCACTTTGCTTCTAGATTACTCTTTTTTCTCCTACTGTTTCCCACCCTGTAGCCAGAATGATGTTTTGCAATTAAAGTGAGATTATGGCACTCTCCTGATTAAGATTTTTGCCTGGCTTCTCATTATTTTCAGAATAAAATCCAACTCTGTTATTTGGTCTACAGAACCCTACATTGTTAGACACTGGCAAGGTCTTTTTCTAACACTGTTTCCCTGCACACTGTCTTCTAGATTGGCCTACTATTTTCTTTTAAGCTTCCAAAGGTGTTCTCATCTTAGCACTTTACACATTTTATCCCTTCTCTCCCGCTCTTGGAGTATTCTTTGTCGCTACACCCAAGGCATGCTTCTCTCTCTTGTTGTGGCTTCCCTCTAAGTGTTACCTCTAAGAGAGGCTTTTACTGGCCACAATCTGATGGAACCTCTAGGATTTTCTCTGTTTTCTGTGCTTATTTTCTATCTGATTCCTAGAATTTTTAAAATGATTTATATATCTCATAAAATATACATTTAAATATAAAATACAAAAGATAAATATACATGCACTAAATGAATAGTTCAAAAATGGAAGATCATCTTGAACATTATCTTGAGGCGAAGATACCAATTTACTTATTGTTCAGTTCATGGTATAGGATATCACAACCTGCCTAGAATAGCTCTCTTTTTCTGAACCAATTAGTCACCACTTTTGTCCACCAACTAAAGATTAGCCTGACTTTGAATAGCAGCACTAGTTTTGCTTGTTTATATAATTGAATTATATAATATGTACTCCTTAGTGTCTGTTTTTTTTAATATAGCAGTTCTTGGGTAATTCCATTGCTGTGTAATATTTTGTTGATTGATAAAGCACAAACTATGTCTTCATTTTATGTTGAATAGATATTTCTGTTGCTAACAATTTTTGGACACTTGATAATTCTGTCATGAACACTCTTCCATATACCATTAGATTTATATATTTATACATATCTGTTGTGTATATAATTGAGAGTAGAATTGCTGAGATAAAAGTGCATGCATAATTATGATTTACTTCTTGACTTTAAATTTTTTTTAAGTGTATTTTGTTAATTTCCAAAATTTAAAGATATTTTAGTAATAGTATTTATAACATCCCTTACTTCCACTATGGCTGGATCATATAGTCTTTATGATATTGAATCTTTTTATATTTCCTAAGTCTTGATTTATTTCCCACCACATGCCACTTCAAACGACTATTAACTATTCGACATGCTCTACGAAAATGTGTCTTCCAGTTGATATATACGATACCTATATGTGTATTGTATATGTACATATGTGTGTGTATATCATTTTACATTATAAGATTCCATTTGTTAATTGTGTTCTTCAAATGTTTTATGTCCTTACTCATTATTTGCTCTTTTTTTAAAAGTCTGTTTAGATTGAGTGAAAGTATTTGTATAATCACATTTAAATCTACCACTTTGTTTTATATTTCTTTTCTATTTGTCCAACCTGGTTTGTGTTTCTTTTCAATTATTTCCTATCTTCTTTAAAGGTATTTTGATCATTCATTATCCTTCTATTTTCTTTGTGATACAATATTTTTAAAGTATTCCTTTAGATGATACCCTCCTTACACAAAAACTTTATTGAGAGTAGTTATAAATGCGGAATTGATGGTAGCTGGACTCCACAAGGAATTTTGCACATTGTTATCTTTGGGGTGTGAATAAAATCAATTATTAAAAATTAACTTAAAATTATATTTTTTGTGCTTCAAAGACCATCATCAAAAAGTAAAAGTTTGGTCACCCAGAATGGGACAAAATGTTTAAAAATTATATATCTGATTTGACCCATAATATATAAATAGTTCTTAAAACTTAATAGTAAGACAAATAGCAAAGTTAAAAATGTTCCAAGGATTGGAGTAGACGTATTTTCTAAGAAGATATATGAATGATCAATAAGCACATATAAAGATTCTCAACATCTTTAGCAGTAATGAAAATGCTATCCAAGACCAGGATGAGAGATAATTTTATATGCACTAAGAAGTCTGTAAGAAAAAGACAGATAATAAGAGGTTTGGCAACAGTGTGGAGGAATTGGAACCATGTTGTACTGCTGGTGGTAGTGATGAATGGAACAAGTACTTTGGAAAACAGTTTAGCAGTTCTTCATAAACATACAGTTCTCACATGAGCCAGCAATTCCACTTATAGTATCAACCCAAGAGAAAGGAAAACACATTTATGCAAAAACATGTGTAGCAATATTCATAGTAGCCTCAATTGGAAACAATCAAAAGGCCAATGAACTGATAAATGAACAACTAAATTATGACGTATTCATATTACAAAATATTATACAAGTGTAAAAGGAAATTAAATATTAAAACACACAACAACATGAATTAAACTAAAAACCATAAAAAAAAACAAAAAATTAGGCTAGGTGAAATGTCATTTACACAGTACCCTAGACTGTATGATTCCATTTATATGAAATATCTACAGAGAATAATCTATAGAGAAAGAAAACAAATTGGTGTTAGACTATGACTAGGCAGTCATGGGAGGTGATTTTGGTGTCATTGCAGTTTCTTTTGTGTTGATAAAAATGTTCCAAACTTATATACTGGTGATGACTTCATGACTCTGTAAACATAGTAAAAATATTTGGAATTTTTGCCATAAATAGGTGGGTTTTATGCTATCAAAATTAAATCTCATTTTCAAGTCTGTTACAATAATGATAATAAAAATTAATTTTTCAGCAAGAAAATAGTTATATTCTGAGACATTTTAGATATTTAATTAAAACATTTTATTATATTATTTCAAGTTTATTCTTCCTTTCTACTATGGATTCATTATGTCAAATTTTTAAGAAATTTTTTTTATATTATCTATATCATTTTAAAATTATTTTTGTTTAGAAAATTGTTTCACTGGTTACTCACTAGATGTATGGGGTTTAAATACAATTTTTAAATAACAGATAAAAAATAAAAGCAGATTTTGGATTGGTTAAATCATTTAAATGCTTTCAAAATTACTTTCATAAAAAGGATGAAACTTATGCTAACTACTGACAAAAAAACTATCTATTAATACCACCTAATGAAAAATATTGTTCTACTCACGAAGGATCATTAATTACTGTCTTCAGTGCATTCAGCAGGTCTGTACTCGACATTGTGTTGAAGTCCAATCTAACAGCTGCTCCCTTGGCCTTCATGTGAGCAATGTTATCAGATTGATCAAAAAACAATGGAATGCCCACCATAGGGATCCCATGGTAGATTGCCTCGTAGATGCCATTGGCTCCACCATGAGTTATAAAAGCTCTGGTTTTTGGATGACCTAGGATTGGATGAATTTTAGCAAAATTATTCATAGGAATAAAATGAGATGCACAATGAAAGGCTCTGAAAGTGACAGTGTTTTATAGATAACACATTGAACTAATTTGCTATTACTTTTCAGACTTCAGAGGAAAAAACAGGTACTTGTGTTGGAGATGTAACTGAAGGCTATATGGTGTGTGTGACTTCAGACTGCAAAACTTAATACAAGATTTCCAGTTGGACTAATGAAAAAGGGCATTCTAGATTTTAAAAATGTGCACAAAAGAGGACAGCAAAGAGATGGGCATGAAATGAAGTGTTATTCTAAGTACAGTCACAGAGTGTGATATGTGGGGTATGCAAGGCAGCAGGCAGTGGGTTGGTGGTGGTGCTAGGATTGAGGAAAGACAGGTCACACTTCATCATGAAATGTGTCATTACTTTAAGATTAAGATTAGGAATTTAGTCCTCCAGAAAATACAGAGTCACTGGTGATAGAAGAGCTATTATATTTAGTGGCATTTGAAATAACCCTGCAGGAGAGGAAAAAACAGGTGTAAAGCTGTAGAAATAGGAGACAGAGGGACAGCCCAGGAAGATATTGAAAAATTCTGTGAGATATAATAACACCTGAAATGAAGATTCTCTCTGATTCTGACCGTGAAGAATGTGAGTGTATATCATAAAATGCTAACAATTATAGCAAATTTTTCCCCCTAGGACTGGAAAATAAATATAAAGAAGTTACATTTTGTTTTCCTTAACTAATATTCAATAAGCTTATTTCATGATGAACTATTAACACTCTAATATGCTGTTACTAATATATCCAGTATTTGTTCACCAGAGTTTTACCTAGAAGGTCATTCTGGGGTATCCACCTGTACAGCCGAGTATTGAGACCTAAGGCATCTGGTTTATTCCCATCACATCTCCAAAGAACCTGTTACAGTAAAGAGAATATCTTATTCCATGAGTGGAACTCAAAAATTGTAGAATGTTAGAACTGTAAAAAGGGTAGGAATGAGATCAAGGGATGTTAGTAAATAAATCTACTCAAAGACCGATGTAAAAAGAATACCCACATTTTATTTTCTGAACTTTAATGATTTAGGTATATAAGAAACCATTATTTTCCAAAATAGTACCTTAGAAAAATAAGATTATCAATGAAAAGTTCAAGTATTTAGAAAATTGTTACGTTTTTTAAAAGAAGAACTACCTGGGGCTAACCATCATATGCAGAAAAAAAGTTTAACATCACACATCATTAGAGAAATTCAAATCAAAACCCTAATGAGATAACATCTCACACTGGTCAGAATGGCCATTATTAAAAACTCAAAAAATATCATGATTTTGGCAAGGTTGTATGGAAAAGGAATTCTTATACTCTGTTGGTTGGAATGTAAGTTAGTTCAATCATTGTGGAAGACAGTGTGGTGATTCCTCAAAAACCTAGAGACAAAAATACCATGAAACCCAACAATCCCATTACTAGGTATATAACCAAAGGACTATAACTTGTTCTTTCATAAAGATCCATGAAAGTATATGTTAGTTGCACTACTATTCACAATAGCAAGGACATGAAATCAACCTAAATGACCATCAATTATGGACTGAATAAAGAAAATATGATATATATACACTACAGAATATTATGCAGCCATAAAAAGAACAAAAATATGTATTTTGCAGGGATAAGGATTGAGCTGGTGGCCATTAGCCTTAGCAAACTAACATAGGAATTGAAATCCAAGTGTAACAAGTCCTCACTTATGAGTGGAAGCTAAAAGATGAGAACACATGTACACATAGACGGCAACAACATACACTGAGATGTGTTGGAAGGTGGAGGATGGGAGGAAAGAGAGGATCAGGAAAAATAATAAATGAATATTAGTCTTAATACCTGGGTGATGAAACAATCAGTACAACAAACCCCCATGACACAAGTTTACCTATGTAAAAAACCTGCACATGTACTCCTGAACTTAAAATAGAAGTTAAAAATAAAGGTTAAATTAATTTAATTTAAAAAAAATATTCTTAAAAAAGTATAAAAAATTATAGGGAGTCATTGCAATTCTGGTGTAAAAAAACAGTAACAATTTAGTAATGACCTATATGTTTATTTGGTTTTATGTATTTTATATTAGTTTTCATCTCCAAATTTAATTGTAATGTATTCGTTTCTTTTTGAGTAATATGAGTAGTTTCAATATATCTACTTGTCTGTAGGTTATTATATTAGAGCCTGTTGTCCTTTGATTGACAAAATAGCAAGTCTATAAAATAAGCTACTTACAAGAAATAAATAAATGCTGCAAGGGTTTTATGTATAACTTCATTGGAATTACAAATTATCAAGCACTACTTCCAAGAAAAATTTCAAGTGACAATTTTTGTCACAAATTCAGAGTATTACCAACCAGTATTGCTAATTTTGGATTTTTTTGGCATAGAAATGAGGAACATGTTGGTATCATGAATAAAAATAAAGCTTTTCAATAACCTCAAAATTGTATTTTGCTGAATTTGGTCAACAGATTATTAACACTTAGACAAGGTGCTACAAAGCTTTGACAACAGTGATTAATATATTCTGCTATAGCCAAGACATTTTTATGTTTAAGTTACTAATTTTGAAGCTCCAAAGCAATCCTCGTAAACTGAACAATAATTTTCAGTGTTTAATTTTATTTGCTACATCAGTGTTAAAGTAACTCAGGTTTCAGCAAAATTTAGAGGTCATTATAAGAAAGCTTTATCAGATAAGAAATTAAAAAGTAATTGACAAATGCACAAAGGTCACTGGTTTATTCTATATAGAAGAAAATATATTCCTACTATGTTCTATGGAGGGGGCATCTGAACCTGTTCCCCTGCCTGGCTTCCTTCTGTTTGTCTCCTTCCTATATTTCCTTCTGCTGCGTCCATTGGGAGGGGTTGTTAATCTGGTAGTTACTGCTGAGTCCTTGTGGGCCACATTTTATACTGGACAGGATCCACCTTCAGGTCAGGATCCATCTCCATCCTTTCCCTTTCATCTTCCTGCTTCAGATATTGGCTGGGCCCAGTCCAGCAGAGCAAGCTGCTTTTCCTCTTTCTCTAAATCTACCTGGCTGTGTGGGTACTTGGACTAGTTGTCTGTTGGCCTAGGCCACTCTTTCTCTGAATAGTAGCCTGAACATCATTCAGATAGGCCTATTCCAAAATGTAGAGGAAGTATCTGAGGCTGGATAATATGGCAAACCTAAACTGCATGATGCATGTCAGACTTTTTGAAATACCTACATTTGTTATTTTGCTAGTGAAGTCACCCACTAAAACCTAACTTTTTCTGATAACATCTGTAGTGTGTACAGTGCAGTGCCATCAGGAATTCTTAAACAAAAGGGTCAAATGACAGGGGCAGAATTTGGTGATAACTCTTACCTGATCCCAATAACATGATAATATCGATACTTCATCTATATTTCTTAAATAAATTTATTCCTGGTCATATTATTAATGCCAAATTTATTATAAATGAAAAACAGCCTCTATTATTATAGCATCATCCATGTATATTTTTGATTTTGAACTAATATCTGAGATAGTTAGTTCTTTCCCAAAAGCTAAATTTTTAGGCCTGAACTTTCTTATTTGTCATATTCATAAAGTTTCTTTTAAAAAATTGTTAAAAACTTACCATACAGGAATATTTATTAATATACTTAAAAAGTTTGTTCCCTATGCTGAAGTAAAATACATTAGTGACATCTTCCAGGCACCATGTTTATAAAAGTAAAACTTCTAAGTCCTGAAATATACTGCAGTAGAGTCTCTAGTTTACTAGTTTACTTTTTTTGAGGCAGAGTCTGGCCCTGTAGCCCAGGCTGGAGTGCAATGGTGCGATCTTGCCTCATTGCAACCTCCACCTCCTCGGTTCAAGCGATTCTCCTGCCTCAGTCTCCTGAATAGCTGGGGTTACAGGCACACACCACCACTCCTGCCTAATTTTTTGTATCTTTAGTAGAGATGGGGTTTCACCATATCGTTCAGGGTGATCTCGATCTCCTGACCTCGTGATCCACCTGCCTTGGCCTCCCAAAGTGCTGGGATTACAGGTGTGAACCACCATGCCCAGCCTATAGTTTACACTTTTAATCACAGGACTGGAATTCATTCTTTTTACTCCCCTACTCTCCACATGTGCCAGTTATTATTCCTATATTAATGACATTCAATCATGCTATACTACCACTGATCCTTAAATACAGTATATGCTGCATAATGACTACCAGAGCCAGTCTTCTCTATTTGTTGCCATGTATTTCATATAAGCATTTGACTTAAAGTACAAACAGAAATACTACATTCCTTAATTGTAAACATTCACTAAGGGCTTCCAGAGTACAAGTAATAGAGGTGGCCCAAGAGTTAGTCAAGTGTTCTTCACCCATTGGATACTGCTGAGATTAGGAAAACTCTTTTGAAGAAAATTATCATAAATCTTACTTGTATTTCTACAGGGATGCAGTTGTGGATATATATTTTTAGTTGAAAATACCTGAAAGTCATTCTAAAGACTACATTAAGCACCATTTTCACTTAACTGAAATATATTGAGTTAAATTCAGCAGTAGGTATGACTGTTAATATCAGAAATTAAAAATAACTGTGGGTCTCAAGCTCCCTTTTATGGATACATATGGAGTACTGAGTTCCCACTGATGCTAATAGGAACCACTCATGCATACCAAGGGTAGTAACTCCCCCAGGGCCACATGTAATCACTAAGTCTGAGGCACAACTATTACTTCTGTCAGTGGATGCTATACAAGCATATTTAAGGCTGTATTCAGCTATAAAGAGTTCAATCTACTCTTTAATATTCTTTGTATGTAGATCACAAACTTTAACAGCCTCTTTCAGTAGTTTTCCACACCAGTAAGGCACTTTATCTTACCTTTTGTGGGATCTTGGCAAGGGCTGTTGCAATTACATTGGCCCTTTCTGCTGTCATGTTACTGACCATTGACCCCAGAGAAAACACCACAACACCATATTCTCCAGAGCTCTGTACAAACTCCTCCATTTGCTGTGGGAAAAAAAATGTTGCATCACAAAAGAGTATCACCACAGCAGGCACTGCTGAAAGAATTGGTACAAAATATCAAAGAGAGAAAATCCAGTATTTTGAGGAATTATTGGAGTAAATAATATTTTTTAACTGACTCAATCACTGTTTCTTTGCAAGAAGATGTATGAGATAGTTGGCCTCTGTTAAGGATATTTGTGTAAATATGTGTGTGTGTGTAGGTATGTGTCTGTATGTGTGTAATGGAGAAAATAAATGGAACTATTACATTGTAGTTAGGGAGATAATGTTAAAAAATATACCCAGACTCTTCACTTATAATACTATAATTACTAATATAAGTTCTTGGAAAAGTGGCACCACTAGGGTTTAATTCTATATTTTTGTTCTACTAAATCACTTCTGTTTATTTCAGGTTTTCTGTAGAATTCTTTTAATTTGAAGCCATTAGTGGTTTACTTCCCTAACTATGAGCACTGAGGAAAAGCTACTTACAGTTGGGATAATTTTATATCTACATTTACGTTACTCTACAATGCTTTATGCTTCACTTAAAATTTGTCAGTTTTCCGGTAGCTTTTCAAAAAATGAAATAAAAAATAACAGTTGGTGGTTAAGAATCACTGACATTCTGGAGTCTAGTATTGTGATTTGGAATTTTTATGAATCAGTCCTTAGAGTCTCATTTATAATACAGAATTGTACAGTTTGTAGTTAGTAGTTGAATAACTGTATTTTTCAGGTTATTGTTTAGGTGGAGCACCTATTGCCCTGAAATCACACTGTTAAATTGATGTGCTATTTATAACTGCATGTGAGGAACTCTCATCATCACTTTGTTGTGTCTCAGAGGCAGCACTGGCACCAGAATAGAAGAGGCCACCAGGCCTTTCTGCAGGGGAGATCTTGTCTCTCTTTTGAGTAGCTCACGCACACCACATTACACTCCTGGTGAAGATGTGCTTGGCTGCAACTGATTGAGAATTATTCTGACTTGTGTTCCCCAACATATGCCAATATTTAAATTTAAATACTTTCAGATTTAATCATTGGGGTAAAACTTTTCCAAATGGTTTTTAAAAAAACAAAGAAAAAAGTGTCTAAATATTAACTGTGCACCACATATTATAGAGCTTTTTCTAAAATATGATTTTTAATCTTAAGTTAACATGATAGTCCCTGTACTATTCCACATAATACTTGGGGCATCTAGGTATTGTGTGTGATTGCAGTTACCTGTAGCCACATTTAATGTAACTCGTGTTCAGTGTTTCACCTCACTAGCTTGATGCCAGAGCCTTATTTTTCTGTGCAGTGTTGAAAGAATCTAACCTCTGTGTAGAGATTCCTCACTGATATTGACTGGTTGTTTCTCCTTTTGTGATAATATTATAAAAATAATACAAAATTAATGTAAGAAATTTTATAAAAGTATGAAAAGATTTTTTAAAATAATTTTTTTCTAAAATTTCTATCTAGAGATATTATTTATAGAAAATATGTATTATTTTATTATGGATTTTGTCCTATTTATATAGGTCAATGTACAGATGTGACACTTATTTAGAAAATTTTAATCTTATTGCATATACATTTTCTCCTGCAAAAACTTACCATCTTGTTATATTTATCATTTTCTAATTCACTGTATTTGTATTATGGCTGACAGCGTAATTGAACATTTCATTGATAAAATTATTTTAGTGCTATCATAGGCACATAAGTTTTTAATCATTATTTCATATAAGATGTTGGATTACTTCCAATGTTAATTTTGTGAATATTTTCCATAATGTTTCATAGGTACATCTTGATTTTTTTATTTCACATGACTATATTATAAAATTAATAACAATATGTATTTTTAAAACACCTGATACATTTTGTCAAGTGTCTTATTCTCTTAAAATATATAGAAATTATCTGAGAATTTAATATATAATTGAAAAGAAAGCAACCTGGGTTAGCAAATATTTTACATAATAAGCAATTAAAGAACTGGTTTCACAACCATTGACTTGCATTCAAAGCTTTCTGCAAGTTAATAACAAGAGCTAGTATTAGTAATTGTACTACCAGTCAACCTTTTTTTCTTGTCCTTCTACACATCCTACTCTCTTCCTCCTTCTACTGGCACTATCAGTTTCCCTTAGTGTGAGTGGGGAAATCTTTCAAGAGTAGGGTAGAGTGGTATATATTTTTCATTAGTCTTACCTCATCGTTTGACTCTTGAGAAACTGACTATATGAAGCCCATACAATTTGCATTAAACATAGATACTGAGTTTTAACAATGGAATAAAATCTCAGTTTTATGCAAGTAAAAATGATCTTTTAAGAGATTGCATAATAATGCATTGAAGAAGCCTTCTTTGCACATATGTCTTAAAATGTGATGTTAATTTAAAATATATGAGGTTCTTCTTTTCCTTCAAAAAGAATGTAATCTTATACGCTGATGGTATTTTTTTTCATATTGAAACTAAGGGCACTATTCAGACACAAGTGGTAGAAATTATTTGGTCTTTATTATGCATGCAGTGTTCATTATCTCTGTGCTTCTCTGTCAGTCACCTATGATGTCAAGACGAGTTCCCCCAGGAAGTCTTACTGAGTTGCTTGTCATAAGGCAGAAATCATCTGCTCTAATAGGGTATGTTTATGCTCTAAAATGTAAAATTCTGGGATCTCAATGCACAATGATTTAAATGCTTTATTAAAATCACGTGAACCCTGTGTTTGTACATATTTGAGGCATACATTTATATTGTTGAGGAAGTGTTTTAAGCTGGAATACTGGTGAAGATCCTATTATTTATGGAAGAATTTTAGAATTTCAACTAGCTTATCTTACTGTCACAACTGGTATGTCTACTATTAGTAAAATCCACAGGGTATCTGTCATCTATGACTTTGCAAGAGAATATAACCTTGATGTGCTGAATAATCTGGTTCTCTTAAATGAGGAATGATATCTTAAGTGACTTTCACATGTTTAGTAGTCAGTAGTATTAGTAATAATCACAAAATAATCATAATTGCAAAATTAATAACATTTCTGAGTCACTGACTATATGCCAGAGACATTTTAAGTGTTTTGTCTGTGTTAATATTTTTTCCACACAACACAATATGAAGTTGGCACTATTTTTGTAAATGTAGGCATAATTATTTCTATCAACAGTGTAGTCCACTTTTTCATCATCTGCTACCTGAATCCATGAAAAATTTCCTGAATGTTTGGGTCTTTACAGTCTGGCCCTTCTGCAATTTAATCCATTGAATATCTCGGAGCCTTTTCTTAAAAAGAGAATCATTTCATATATCCTTATTTCTTAACTCTTTTTTTGGACTTTTTCAATGTTCTTAATAAATATTTCAACTCCTAATACGTATCTGGCTCTAATCTACCTCTTAGCATTGTCTGATTCTTAATCATTCCCTGCAAACTAAACCTGAGGATTTGAGAACTGTCCTGACCACTTTATCTGCTTTCCCTTTTTGTCTGCCTCTCCCCGTCATTCTTTTCCCTATTCCTGCTTATTGTTCAGCTCTCATCGTACTCATCAGTGACTCCAGGATACTTTCTATTATCTCCACTGATGCTTTCTTAGCATTGGGTTTTTCCTTGAGAAAATAATTTTTATATACTTTTCATTACTTACTTATATTCTATATTTCAAAGTAGAATGTAAGGTATGTAGGGACAGAAAACTGTGTCTATTTTTTTCTCTGAAAATTCTGCACTTACCTGTGTTTTGTGCTAATCTCTTTATAAATATTCTTTGAATGAATGACCAATACCTTCTTAGATGTTGCATAATCAAGACTTTAATTTAACCAACCCTATTTTCAAAGTTTCCTTAGTATTCCTATTTGTAATATGCATGAAACTCACATGCTTATGATGGTATCAACATGTACATGAGTTTCTAATTGGTATCTGCTTTACCCCACCTACTTCCCATCTTTTTTCAATGTAAACCAAACACTCTGCATGAAGGCTATAGAGTCATTTCTACTGAAACTTTGAAGCCAACAAAATAAAACCAATGAAAGTACGTTTACCTTAGGTAGGGGGTTGGCAGGTTTGCAGTGGAGTCCTCCAACAAAATCAACGTTTGGTAAGAATGGATGAGGAAATTTAAAATTCCAGGAGTTTCGCATAAGCCATATGTCAGCTTTCCTCATTGTCTCAGATAAGGTAGTGGGTCTTCCTGATAGGAATAAAGAAAAGAAGTGGATGACATAAGATAATTACTTTATGTAATTTTCTGAAAGGGGTTAGAATAATGTAGGCAAAAATGTAGGTAAGGTTTGTATGCTTTGAAAAATATATACATATAGGAATAATTTATTTTTTATGTATTCTATATTTTGCCCATGTTTATTTATAAGAAAGGCAAAGTGGTGGGAGAATTGTGAGGTTAAGCTACATCTCTAATGTCAAGTCAGTATGCGCACAATTATTAAAATAAGTCATAGAGAATTAAACATCAATTTATTTTCTCTTTAAAACTTCAATAGTAGCCACTGGATATTTAAAAAAATCTTTGCGCTCCATAATCAATTAATTCTACTGTAACCATAAAAATAATTTTCTAACTAATAGTCTAGTTTACACAAATCATTAAGCTAATCCTTTTATCTTTGGTTCTTCAAGTTAACCGTGGACTATTTTGAGAGTTTGGCTGAAATCATTGTACCAACTACTCATTTGGATTCAAGCTAAGTTCTTAATAATATTAAGTAAAGATATTTGTAAATTATAGCTAGAAATTTTTGAGAAATTATTGAAATAGAAATCTGTACTCAACCTTAATCTGTCTCATATTTTTAAATAAAGAGACACAGTTTCAAATAAACTATATAGATATAACAACCTTCACACTTCAACGAGATGATTGGACTTTAAATAAATGATTTCCAATTCTTTAGTGAAGGAGTATAGAAACATTTGAAACTTCAAATTACCCTTATTGATTTTTGCATCTGAGATATAGACATTATCTCTCTCTACTGTGAAGACAACCTCCTGATAACATGGGAACATCTTTTAATTTCTAAATAAGAAAACTGAGGTTTACAAGGAAAAATTTTTGCAGTTATATAGATAGTTGTAGAAAGATGTGTAATTACTCATTCTAAATCTATGCATTCGGTTAGATGTTACTTGATGGAACTTGCTGTTTTTAAGATCTGAAACATTCTATGATAAAACAGATGTGTAATTACTTAAAGTCTTAGGTGTACTAATATATAGGTATATGATTTCCTGGGGTGTTCTGTATGAGTGATGGTCACAGCATTTTCACTGACCCTATAATTTAAGCTTTTCTATAATATTTGTGAGATTGATAGACCATCTTGTATTTTCATTTCATAAATTCACTTACCAAAAACTCCACTTCCTTGACTTTATGGCTTTGTACAAGTTCTGCTTCAAAGACAGAAAGAAGTTAGAGCTTCATGTTACTGATTGAAAAAATTCTTACCTAAAACTTCACTGTAAAAGTGATCCCACTTCTTCATATCAAATATTTGGTACCAAAAGTCAAAATAAAGCACATAGAGCATATTTTTTACCCTCTCCATGAAAGTCATTTGATCACTTAATTTTGACATAACAACAGGTACGTAGGAAGGAGGGAAAATAAATCCTCCACTATGCCTTTCAAATGAGTAGCCAGGAGTGAAGCTGTGACTGTACACAAAGGGTATGTTAAATAGCTCAGCCAGCAGCTCACCACAGGGAAAAGAAGGATCTGCAAAAACGACATCAAATCTTGACTCTTGTAGTTTTTTCATAAGTTTCTTATTTGAAACTAAATCTTTACAGAAGTTTCTAATTATGTTATTATATGCCCACATGATTTCTTGTTCTTGTGAAAAAGATAACCAAAATGTATCTTTTGGAATGTAAGGCCATCTCTTAATCAGTTGCATCGTGATATTCTCCAACTCAGTTTTAGTTAAAGATGTAGGATAAACTTCGAGTTTAAGAGTGGATGAGTCATTGGGATCAAAAAGAATGGAAGCTGAAGATGCCAGTACAGTCACCTCATGACCTCTCTGAACAAGTTCTTTCAGGATCGTCTTCATATTCATCCAAGGGCTGTACTCTGCGGCCCACACCAGCACCTTTCCACAACTCCCAGAGCTAAAGTAACAACTGAGTTGTATCAGCAGAAGAACTGATGTCCATTTCAGAGCCATCCTGGTGCAATGTGAACATTCTTTTCCAGTCACTGTTTCTTTCTCATACTTATATACAGGGATAAATCAATCAAGTTAAAACAAAGCTGCTTCAATTCAAAGTAAATACATTATATGAGCATCCTGAGTACATGGATGGCAAGGAGACAAAGTTCGATTACTTCATATTTACTCAAGAATATTTGATGTTTCTTTTATGTTTATATTTGCTGTCATCCACCTAAGTTTAATGACCTTGCAAGTATCCTGTTTTATGTAATGTATTTTGTAATAGTGTCAAGAACAGTGGCAAGTGAGAGAGTCCTGCAGGCCCCTTGACACAGAATAAGAGATGAAGTAATTATACAATGCAAATAGAATTTTTGAATATCGTGGTTCAAGGAATATCTTGTAAAACTTTGTTGAAATATAATTCATATACCATATGATTCATCAATTATTATTTAAAATTAAATATTTCCAAGTAAGTTCACAGACTTGTGCATCCAACATAACAATCAGTTTTATCTAAAAAAAATCCTGTATATTAAATATCATCTCCCCACCTGAATTTCTGCATCCACCCTGCACTGGGCAACCAGTAATCTAATTTCTGCCTCTACAAATATGCTTATTCAGGATCTTTTGAAAAATAAATGAAACTATATAATATGTGGTCTTTTGTGGCTGGCTTCTTCTATTTAGTTTAATGTTTTTAAAGGACCATCCATAGAATAGTGTATATAAGGATTTCACTTTTATTTCCAAATAGTATCAGATGCTACTTATAAACACAAATTATTTATTCATTCATCAGTGGATGGACATTGATTTTCTTGCACTTTTGGCCATTATGCATAGCGTTGATATTTTTATTGCCAAATAGTATCAGATGCTACTTATAAACACCATTTATTTATTCATTTATCAGTGGATGGACATTGATTTTCTTCCACTTTTGGCCGTTATGAATAGCGTTGATTAACATTGATGTACATGCTTTCTTTGGACATGTTTTTATTTTTCTTGGGTATATGTCTAGAAACGCAATTATTGAATTGTGTGGTAAATATATAGGTAACCTTTTGAGGAATTGCTGGACTTTTTCAAAGTGGGTGAATAATTTTCTATTCTCACCAACAATGTATGAGGGTTTCAGTGTCTCCACCAACTTGCCAAACCTTGTCTTTCAAATAACAAAAAAGGTTATTTTTTATTTTAATTCATAAACACACTCTAACAGACACAAAGAAAGGAAAGTTTCCTTCCACATATTGGAGGGAAAAGTGAATAAATTAAATAATAACTTACCTAATACTTCACTGTAAAACTGATTCCACTTCTTTTTGTTAAAAGTCTCAAATGCAAAGTCAAAATGAAGAAAATGGAAAAGATTTTTCACCTTTCTATAAATGTATTTTGGTACTAAGTTCTGATATGACAACAGTTACATCAGAAGGAGGTAATGAAAGTCCTCCACAGAGTTCTTGGTACATACTGCCAGTTGTAAATGGATGATTGTAGACCAAATGTATAACAAATGTTTACCAGATTAAGCTGTTCAGATAGCAGCTCATTAATGAGAAATGACATCTGCAAGAATGACATAAATTCTGGAATCTTGTTGTTCCTTGTAAGTTTCTTGTTCAAAACAGCATACTCACAGAGCTTTTGAACAGTATCAGAACATTCATAATATGTGTTTTTTGCATCTTTGAATCATATGCCAACAATGTACTCTTTGGGAACTTGTATGTCCACATCTTGATCAATTTCATAAAAATGAAATCAAGTTCATTCTCTGTAAAAGATGTGGGATAAACCTCAAATTTAACAGCAGCTTGTTGGAATCAATGAGAATGGAAGCTGAAGGTGACAAGCACAGTTACCTCATGGTGTTTCTGAGCAAGTTCATCAAGTATCAACATTAAATTGATATAAAGACTGTATTTCACTGGCCACACCAGCACATTCTCATGGACTCAGAGCTGGAATACAAAGGTCAGCATAAGAAACAAAAAGCCCATTTCTTAGACAACTGTTAAAATGCTATCTTTCTTTATAACTTTCTCTAACTTGGTACATATCAATGTCAATCAATGTCATAATGATTTAAGTGTTGACAATAGAGGTTTTGGAAAGCAAGAGAATAAAGAAAAGGATGAATGATTTTGTGTTTGTATGTGTGAATAATAAATTTCAGTCTTATTGTAAATGTGGCTGTCTCCAGAACAAGAGATAATTTAGTTGTATATAAAGAGTTTCTAGTATAAGAAAGCATCATTTTGCCAACAATGAGGCAGTGGTGTGATCTATTCTTATTTATCTAAACATTCTCAAATAGACCATCTTCATTTTCTCTATGTAGTTTCACACTTATTATATTAGCTTCATTTCATGTTCCTTGACATTGTTTTTCTGACTGTAGAAATTCATTTTATTTTTATCCAAACAGATATGTTTTAAGTACAATTACAGTTACTTTGCTTCATTTGAAAATATTTTGTCTAAATCACAATATTTTCCTTTTCTGAATATTTGCAACATTGCTTACGTTTCTCACTCTTAGAAAGTATTTATCTTCTAAACGCCTACTACTGAACTTGTTTCACAGATTGCCTTGTAATTCAGGTAAGTTCTACTTTAAAAAGTCTCACCAGAAATTTACATCAAAGTAGAATTAGGAAGGAAAAGATGCATGTCACAAAATAGAGAAATTTGTTTTTATTCTATTAATAATCTGTTAACCTGAAATGAGGTAAATCTTTCTTAAAAGGATATTTGAACACAGTTTGTGAGCAAATATTGCCAGCAGAGTGGCAATATTGCTCAACATTTTTAATGTCCTTGAGTGCATGCTTTATGTGTCACCCAGATTTCCCTTTTGGGAATATAGAAATTACTTTCCAGATGATGAAGTGATTAAAAACTGACATACCTCACCTATAAGCTTTCTCTCAGTACATCTCTGCTGAAAGCTATCTAGCATGTAGTGACTTTTCCAAGACAGCCCATATCCAATGACTGGTCACGTGTAGGACTCTAAAGGCCCATTCTCCTCATTTCAATTTGGACCAACTCTGAAGGGCTAACCACAAGCCTCCTCACCTAGAAAGCAAGCAGACTCAGTTTTTCAGCATCTCAGGGAGCCTGCAGTGGTGGTCCAGTTCCTTCAGAGAGTCTGTGAATTTTCTCAGCTTTCCTGGTGTGTTCCTGCTGTAATCCTTGGAGAAACAGTTCATGACATGAGTCCCAACACACTGCTCTATCCATTCGAGTAGAAGCTGCAAACTAGTCCTGCCTCTTTTTCATCATCTTAATAGTATACATCTGTAGCATCCTTCTATGTCATTTTTCTATCTTTGTTGGTTTAAAGTCTGTCTAGTAAGAAGTTAGAATTGCAACTGCTGCTTTTTTCTGTTTTTTTTTTTTTTTATTTTCTTGTTAGATTATTTTCCATTGGTTTATTTTGAGCCTATATATGTCACTGCAGGTGAGATGGGTTTCTTGAACACAGCATATCAATGGTTCTTGGTTCTATAATCAGCTTGCCCCTCAGTGTCTTTTGATAGGGGTGTTAAGCCCACGTATATTTAAGGTTAATATTGATGTGTGTGGACTTGATCCTGTCATAATGATGTTAGCAAGTAATTTTGCAGACTTGTTTATGTGCTTGCTTCACAGTGTCACTAGTATGTGTACGTCCGTATGCTTTTGTAAAGGCTGGTAACACTCTTTCCCCACCCCCACCCCCCCCCCAAATTCAGTGCTTCCTTCAGAAATTTTTGCAAGGCAGGTCTGGTGGTAACCAATTTCTTCAGCTGTTGCTTGTCTGAAAAGGTTCTTATTTTGCTTATGAAGTTTCATTAGGCTGGATATGAAATTCTAGATTGCAATTTCTTTTCTATAAGAATGTTGAATATTGGCCGCCAATCTCTCCTGGCTTCCGGGGTTTCAGCTGAGAAGTCCATTGTTAGTCTGATGAGCTTCCCATTGTAGGTAATTTGGCCTTTCTCTCTAGCTGTCTTTTACATTTTTTTTTTATTTTGACTTTGGAGAATCTGATAATTATTTGTCTTGAGGATGAGCTTCTCATTGATTATCTCACTGGGGTTTTCTGCATTTCTAAATTTGGCCTCTCTAGCTAGATTGGAAAAGTTCTCATGAATGATATCCTGAAATATACTTTCCAAGTTGATTTCATTGTCTCCATCTATTTCAGATACACCAAATACTCATAGACTCATTCTTTTCACATAATCCCATATTTCTTGGAGGTTTTGTTCATTCATTTTTATTCTTTTTTCTATATTATTGCCTGCCTGTCTTATTTCATAAAGCCTGTCTTAAAGCTCTCATAATTTTTTTTTCAGTTGGTTTATTTTGCTATTATTTTTCAGTTGGTTTATTTGTGATTGCGTTATAAAAGTCTTGTGGTGTTCTTTTCAACTCTATGAGGTCAGTTACATTTTCTCTTTACAGGCTACTTTGTCTGTTAGCTTCTGCAATGTTTTATTATTATTTTTAGCTTTCTTGCATTGGGTTACAATATACTCATTTAGCTCAGTAAACTTTGTTTATATCCCTGTTTTGAATTTTACTTCTGTCATTTCAGCCATCTTAGCCTCAGCCCAGTTCTAAACCCTTGCTGGAGAGGTGATGCTGTAATTTGGATGAAAGAATTCACTCTGTCTTTTTGAGTTTTCACTGTTCTTGCACTGATTCTCTCTTATTTTTGTGGGCTTATCTGCCTTCAATTTTTGAGGTTGCTGGCCTTTGGATTTTTTTTTCTTTTATTCTATTTGATTGCCTTGAAGGTTTGTTTGTGATATAAGGTGGATTCAGCCAACCGACATTGTTTGTAGAGGGGGCAGAGTTCAGTTCCCAACTCCTGGACGGTATGCTTTAACTCTGATGGACTTGCATTGAGCCCCAGCTTTGTTCTCTGGCTTTTCAAGGCTTTAAGTCTACTGCACTAGGGTGATCAAGGTGCAACAAGTGCAGCAGAGTGCTAGTGAGTGCAGGAGTGTCTGCCTCTTTCTGAGTGTTCACAACAGTGGCAGAAGCAAAGCAGTTGGAAGGGGAATGGAAGACCCCTGCTGGAGACTGTGTGATGTTACACTGGAGGTGGTGTTTGTTTAGGGTGGGGTGATTGCCAGCACAAGTCTGGGTGCCTTCTCTGTGCCCTGCAAGCAGAAGTGATCACTCAGGGTATGGAAGGATCCCCTGTCCTCTATGCAGCATCAGAAAAAGGTGGGCACTGGCTTGACAGGGATTTCTGGTTCTGTGCCCATCAAGGCTCTCTTTGCAGTGCTGCAAAGGCTATCAGTGTGATTTGAGTGAATGCGGTGGGGGTTCATGGAGGGATGCACTGCACTCCTGTGTGCTGGTAGGTCAAGTACAGCAAAATCCACCCATGCAGGCATGCACTCAGCAAAGTGGTGTGAGGAGTTTCTCAGGGGAGAGGCTCAGTCGAAGCTGCAGTATGGGAGGGAACATGCAGACTGGTACACAGTTGTAGGGACTGCGTCACTGGAACTCTCTGTCAGTCAGGCCTGGTCCTCTGTTGCAGAAACTATGGTTGTTTCTGGCTGCCCTGTAAGTAGGCATGGCAAGGCTGGGGCCCCAGGAGAGGGTAGAAGATCAAGGAGTCTCAAATCAGACCAGCCTCATCTGATGTGCAGGATCACCATGCAGGGATCAGGTCTGACTGTTACCCAAGGGCTAGGGTCTCTTATTCATGAAAGTTGAACTTACAGAGATGGCCACACTGCTACAGATTCTCCTGCACCCACTGCTCTGGGCTCCACATCAGTTGGCTTGCTGCTTTGCTACTTTGTTTGTTCCTGTGGCTTCATCTCAGAGAGATGCAAGCCAGCAATGGCTCAGTGTCTTTGCTCCTTTGTTTGTCCAAGGGAGTCAAGGAAAGTTTCACTGCAGATGCAGTGGCTGAGAGGCTTTTTGTTTCCCCAGTGGCTCTCTCCAAGGAGTTGCCACTTTGCTACTAGCTGGATAGATTGGGCAGGTGTTGGCTAGAGACCCAGGCCTGGAAGATCTGCATGATGAGGACATACAGGAGCAGGCAACCACATTACACTCTGATCATTTTTCTGTAGGGCTGCTGTGTTATGCTAGGGGCCACTCCAGTCACTATTCACCTCAGATTTTTTAGTACCTGGAGGTATCACCAGTGAAGGCTGAGAAACAGGAAAGACGGCAGCCTGCCCTTTTCTCTGGTAGCTCCATCCCAGGGAGATATGGACCTGTTTCTGCCACAAACATACCTCTAAGAGGTGGCTGGAGACCCCAGTTGGGAGATCAGACCCCTAGTCAGAAGGAATGGTATCAGGGACCTGCTTAAGGTAGTCTAGCCACATTTTCATAAAGCAGCTGTGCTTTGCTGGGGGTACACTTCAGCCCTCGGTTGCCTTGGACACTCCAAAGCTAGAAGGCTGGAATGGCTAAGTTGCCCAAACAGCAAAGATGTCAGCCTGCCCTGCCTCCTGGGGTCTCTTTACCAGGGATGCCTGGAACCTCTGTCAGCCTGTGAATACCAGTGATGGTAGCCAAAAATCTCTGTGGGGAGTCTCCACCCAGTAACGAGGACGAGGGTCAGGAACTCAATTAAAAAAGCAGTCTGGCCCCATTTTTATATGGCTGCTGTGCTGTTCTGCTGTATCATTTTCACCCCAGTCAGCATGGGTTCTTCAAAGCTTACAGACTGGAATTGATAAGTCACTTAAACAGCAAAGATGCCAGCCCGTAACTCTCTCTGGGAGCTCTGTCACAGGGAGTTTTCAAATCTCTGTAGACACAAGAACACTGGTGGGAGTGGTTGGAGTCCCCTGTTGGGAAGTCCCACCCAGTGAGGAGGAACAGGATCTGGTACCTGCTTAAAGAAGCACTCTGGCCATGTTTTTATAGAGCAGATGTGCAGCAACTGGGGAATTCCTTCCACCAAATGTACATTTGGACTCTCCAAAGCTCGAAGGGCAGAACAGCTAACTTGCACAAACAGCAAAAATGGCAGCCTGCACTGCACACCATGCCTCAGTTGAAGGTGCTGTGTGGTATATAAATTATATGTAAACAAAATATACAAAAAATTATTTGAACCATGTTTTGTTATTTTATCTTTAGTTCTGTGTCAAACAAAATGCACAAACATGGACCTCTCATGACTACGTTTCTGGAAACTTTTCTAAAATAAATTACATAAGACAAGTGATGTGTCCATACAAGAACATTGATATTAGCTCAAAGATAGCACTTATAAACATAAAGGGACATTAAACACACTTGTGTAAATAGATCATCTACCTTCATTTATCTCCTTGCCATCTACATGCTCAGACTGTTAATCTAATGATAATATATTTCCTTTGAAGTGTAAAAGTTACATTTGAACTTCGTGATTGATTTATCCATGGATATAACCATAATAAATGACAGAAAGAAACAGCAAATGGAAAAAAGCATTTCATTGCACCAGGATGTGTATGAAATGGACTTCAATTTTGCTGCGGATACAGCTGAGCTGTTACATTAGCTCTGGAAGTTGTGGAAAGGTGCTGGTGTGGCCCATAGCATTCAGCCATTGGATGAATATAAAGACAATCCTGGATGAGCTTGTCCAGAGGGGGCATGAGGTGCCTGTACTGGCATTTTCAGCTTCCATTTGTTTGATCCCAACAGCCTACCTACTCTTAAACTTAAGTTTATCCTGCATCTTTAACTAAAACTGAGTTGGAGGACATCATCATGCAACTAGTCAAGAGATGGGCAGCCCTTCCAAAAGACACATTTTGGTCATATTTTTCACAAGTACAAGAAATCATGTGGACATTTAATGACATACTTAGAAAGTTCTGTAAGGATGTAGTTTAAAATAATAAACTTATGAAAAAACTACAAAAGTTAAAATTTGATGTTGTTCTTGCAGATGCTATTATTCCCTGTGGTGAGTTGCTGGCTGAGCTATTTAACATACCCTTCCTGTACAGTCTCCACTTCTCTGCTGGCTACACACTTGAAAAGCACAGTGTAGGATTTCTGTTTCTGCCTTCCTACATACCTGTTGTTATGTCAGAATTAAGTGACCAAATGACTTTCATAGAGAGGGTAAAAATATATGATCTATCTGGTTTATTTTCAATTTTGGTTCCAACCAAATATTTAATATGAAGAAGTGGGATCAGTTTTCCAGTGAAGTTTTACCTAAGTAATTTTTTCAGTTGGTAATATGGAGATCTAACTTTCCTGTGCCTTTGAAGCTGAGCTTATATAAAGCAATAAAGTCAGGGTCCTTTTTTTTTTTTTTTTTTTTTTTTTTTTTTTTTTTGGTGGAGTCTTTCTTTGTCTTCCAGGCTGGAGTGCAGTGGTGCAATCTAAACTCACTGCTGGGATTACAGGCATGTGTCAGCACACTTGGTTAATTTTTTGTATTTTTAGTAGAGATGGGGCTTCACCATGTTGGCCAGGCTGGTCTCAAACTCCTGACCTCAAGTGATACACCTGCCTCAGCCTCCCAAAGTGCTGGGATTACAGGCATGAGCCACCATGCCCAGCTGGTAGTGGAGTATTTCGTAAGTGAATTTATGAAATGAAAACACAAGATGATCTATCAATTGCACAAATATTATAGAAAAGCTTAAATTATAAGTTCAGTTAAAACCCTGTGGCCGTACAGAACATTCTAGGAAGTCATAAACCTGTAAATTAGTGCACCTAATATTTCTTTAAACAATCACACATCTGTTTTACTATACATATTTTTATCTTAAAAAAGTCAGACCCGTCCACAAACATCTTACTGAATGCATATATGTATATTGAGTAGTTACACAATTTTCTACCACAACTATCTATGTAACATTGCAGAAATTGTTTTTCCTTGTACACCGCAGTTTCTTTATTCTGAAATTAAAATATGTCCCCATGTTACCAGAAGGTTTCCTTCACAGTTGAGAGAAATAGTGCTTCTGTCTCAAATGCAAAAACCAATAAGGGCAATTTGTAGTTTCTAATGTCTCCACATTCCTTCACTAAAAGATTGGAAATTATTCATTTTAAGACCAATCATCTTATTGAAGTCTGAACATTTTTCTATCTATATAGTTTTTTTAAAAAAAATACTATGTCTGTTTATTATAAAATATAAGCCAAATTAAGGTTGGATAAAAATCTCTATTTGAATAATTTCTCAAAATTTTCTAGCTGTAATTTTCAAATATATTTACTTAAAAGCTAATATGGTTAATACCTTAGCATAAATCAAAAGCAGTAGTTGGTACAAGGATTTCAGCTACACTCTCAAAATAGCCCACAGTTCACTTGAATAACCAAAGATAAAAAGATTAGCTTAATGAACTGCGGAAACTAGACTATTTCTCAGAAAATTATTTTTATGGGTTAGGCAGAATTAGTTGATCATGGAGCTCAAAGAGTTGTTTAAATGTTTATATGCTACTATTGAAGTTTTAAAGGGTAAAGAAATGGATGTTTACTTCTCTATAGATTATTTTAATAATTGTTTGTGATTGTGAGTATTCCGATGTGACATTAACGATGTAGTTTACCCTCAAAATTCTCTTATCAGTTTGCTTTTCTTATAAATACACTTGGGCAAAATATATAATACATAAAAAATAACTTATGTTTATATTTGAATATATGTTCATGTATTTCAAAGTACAGACACTTGGTCTACATTTTTGCCTACATTATTCTAATCCCTTTCAGAAAATTACCTAATGTAATTATCTTGTGTAATCCACTTTTTCTTTCATTTTTCCTCTCAGGAAGACCCATTACCTTATCTGAGACAATGGAGAAAGCTGACATACATATGGCTTATTAAAAACTCCTGGAATTTTCAATTTCCTCATCCACTCTTACCAAATGTTGAATTTGTTGGAGGACTCCACTGCAAATCTACCAAACCCCTACCTAAGGTAAAGATAATTTTGTTGATTTGGTTTTGTTAGCTTTGAATTTTTAGTAGGAATGACTCTACCGTCTTCCTGCAGAGTGTCTGACTTAGAAAGAAAGATGGGAAGTGGGTGGGGTAAAGCAGATAGCAATTAGGAACTCTTGTACTTGTTGATTTATCGATACCATCACAAGTACGTGAGTTTCATCATTATTATAGATACAGAGGGATACTAAGGAGACTTTGAAAATAGGGTTGGTTAAATTAAAGCCTTGATTATGCAACACGTAAGAAGGTATTGGTCATTCATTAAGAGAATATTTATAAAAGTTTAACAAAAACCACAGGCAAGAGGAAAAAAATAGACACAGTTTCTGTCCCCACACACATTACATTCTATTTCAAAAGATAGAATATGTACAAGTAATAAAAATTGTGCAAAAGCTATTATCTCATGCCAAGATAGCATCAGTGGAGATAATAGAAAGTATCCTGGACTCACTGATAATGAAGCTGACAGCTGAACAATGTGCAGAAATTGGTGAAATAATGAGGAGGGCAGAAAACACAAAAAGAAAAAAAGGTAAAGTGTTCAGGAAAGTTCTCAAGACTCCAAGTTTAGTTTGCAGGGACAGGCTGAGTGAGAATCAGATGATGCTGAGAGACACGTTAGAGCCTGATACTTATTAGGAGTTAAAATATTTATTAAGCACCTTTGGGGACTACTAAAAAGAGTTAGGAAATGAAGATATATGATAAGGTTATTAAAAAAAAAAGAAACAAAGAAAGAGCAGACCATTTGGGAAATTTTGCATGGAATCTAGTAGCAGATGATGGAAAAGTGGATTAGAATGTTGGACTAGAAGTAATTATGCCTACATTTGCAGTAATAGTACCCACTTCATATTGTGTTTTGTGGAAAAAATGTTAATACACACAAAACACTTAAAATCTCTCTGTTATATAGTCAGTGATTCAGAAATATTAATTTTGCAATTATGGTTATTTTGTTATGATTACTAACACTATTAATTACTTAACATGTGCAAGTCACTTGAGATACCATTCTTCATTTAATAGAACCAGATTGTTCAGCACATCAAGATTACGTTCTCTTGAAAAGTCGTGGAGGACAGATACATTGTGGACTTGAATAAAAGTAGGCATACTAGTTTTGCTAGTAAGATGCGTAAGTTGACATTCTAAAATTCTACTGCAATTTATGAGGATTTTAAGTATTCTATCTTAAAAAGAAAATAGTTACTCAACAATATAAATGTGTACCCTTAATAATATTTGCAGCCAAACCCAGTGTTCACTTGATTTTACTCAAGGATGTAACTCATTCTACACTGAGATATCTGACGTTTACATCTTAGAACAGAAACATGCCTTATTAGAGCAGGTGTTTTCAGCCTTATGACAAGCAACTTAGTACAGCTTCCTGGTTGAACTTGTGTCTAGACACCAAAGCCCCCTACAGAGAAGCATGGAGAAAATGAATGAGGCACGTATTATAAAGACCAAATAATTTCTATCACTTGTATCTGAATAGTAGTAAACTTAGTTTACAATAATTAAAGAATTCTGTCGACTTAGAAGATGATGTTCTTTGTAAAGGAACACAAGAACCTCATACATTTTAAATTAGTGTCATACTTTTAAGACATAGGTAGAAAGTAAGCATTCTTTAATACATTATTAAGTAATCTTTTAAGATTTTTGTCTACATAAAACTGAGAATGTATTCCATGGGTAAAATACAATATCTATGTTGAATGCAAATTGTATGTGCTTTATAACTTTCTAAAGAGACAAAAGCTAAGGTAAGACTAATAAAAATTCTATGCCACCCTACCCTACTATTGAAAGATTTCCCTATTCATATTAAGGGAAAGTGATAGTGCCAATAGGAGGGGGAAGAGAATAGGAGGTGTAGAAGGATAAGAAAAAGGATGACTAGTAGTATAATAGTGATAATTACTAATAGTAGCTGTTGTTATTAACTTGCAGAAAGATTTGAATGCAAGTCAATGGTTGTAAAATTGGTTCTCTAATTGTTTATTATGTAGAATAATTGTTAACCCATGTTGTTTTCTTTTAAATTAAATATTAGATTCTCATAATATATGTCTATATTTTAAGAGAAAAAGACATTTGGCAAAATATTTCTAGTGATTTAAAAATGCACATAATCATTGGTTTAATAATATAGTTTCATGTAATCATACTGAGAAAAAAATGAATCAAGATGTGCACATTTAATATTTATGGAAAATATTCATAAAATTCACATTGGAAATAATCCAACATCTTAAATGAAGGAATGACTAAAAACTTATACTATATGCATACTATAGCCTTACAATAATTTTATCAATCAAATATTCAATTACACTGTGAGTGATAATGCAAGTAAAGTGTAGTAGAAAATGATAAATATAACAAGATGACAAATTTTTTGTAAGAGGAAAATGTATATACAATAAGGTTAAAACTTTCTAAATAAATGTCATGAGTGTACATGTGTAAATAGAATAAAAGCCATGATGAGAATATACATATTTTACATTGGTAATATCTCTAGATAGAAATTTTAGAAATATTTCCTTTTCTTTTTGAAACTTTTCATACTTTTGTTAAATTACTTACAGTGATTTTGTATTATTTTTATGAAGTTGTGACAGAGTCTGAAACAACCAGTCCACATTAGTGATGAATCAGTAAACAGAAGTTAGATTCCTTCAACACTGGGTGGATGAAGAAGGCTCTGGGCATCAAGCCAGTGAGAGTAAACCCTGAACACGAGTTACAGTAAATGTGGCAACAGGTAACTGCAATCACACAAAATGTCTAGATGCCCCATGTATTATCTGAAATAGTAGTACAATGACTCTCACATTAACATTGATGTCTTAAGATTAAAAATCGTATTTGAAAAAAACATACAGCAATATATGGTCTTCACAGTCAATATTTGGATTTTTTTCTTTGTTTTATAAACAGCAGTTAAAAAAAGTTTTACACTAATGATTAAAACTGAAAGTTTGTAAATTTAAATATTGGCATAGATTGGAGAAAGCAAATCAGAGTAAATATCAATCAATTTTAGCCAAGTACATCTTCACCAAGAAGTGTAGTGTGAGTGAGCTACTCATGAGGGTGACCAGATCTCCCCTGTGGAAAGCGCTGGTGGTCTCTCCCATTATGGTGCAAGTGCTGCTGCCTCCGAGACACAACAAAGTGACAATGAGAGTTCCTCACAGGCAGTTATAAATAGAACATCAATTTAACAGTGTGATTTCAGGGAAAAGTTATTCCACCTAAAGAATCACCTGAAAAATATGATCATTCAACTGTCTAACTATATACTGTACAATTCAGTATTATAAATGAGACTCTCAGTACTAATTCATAGAAATTCCAAACCACAACCAGACTCCAGAATGTCAGTGATTCTTAACCACCACTTTTTACTGTTACTTTTTTTCTTTTTTGAAAAAAGACTGGGAAACTCTGACAAAATTTTAGTGAAGTGTAAAGAATTATAGAGGAAGATGAATGTAAACAAAAAATCACCCCAACTGTGAGTAACGTTTTCTCAGTGTTTATAGTTAGGGAAGAAAACCATTGATAGCTTCAAACTAAAACAATTCTATAGAAAATGTTGCAGGAAGTGAGGGACCCTGAACAGAGGGTCCAGCTGAAGCCACGGCAGAAGAACATAAATTGTGAAGATTTCATGCACATTTATCACTTCCCCAATCAATACTCTTATAATTTCCTATACCTGGCTTTAATCTCTTAATACCAGTATCTTCAGAAGCTGAGGATGTATGTCGCCTCAGGACCCTGTGATGATTGCATTAACTGCACAAATTGTTCGTAAAGCATGTGTGTTAGAAAAATATGAAATCTGAGCACCTTGAAAAAAGAACAGGATAACAGCAATGTTCAGGGAACAAGGGAGATAAACATTAGGTCTGACTGCCTGGGAGCCAGGCAGGACAGAGTCATGTTTCCCTTATTACCAAAAACGGGTAAGAGAAATATCACTGAATTCTTTCCCTAGTAAGGAATATAATTAACAGCACTGGGAAAAGAATGCATTTGGGGGGGGCGGGGCTAAAATGTCTGCTCTGGGAGTGTCTGTCTTATATGGTTGTAGATAAGGGATGAAATAAGCCCTGGTCTCCTGTAGTGCCCCCAGGCTTATTAGGATTAGGAAATTCCTGCCTAGTAAATTTTAGTCAGACTTGTTGTCTGCTCTCAAACCCTGTCTCCTGATAATGTGTCATCAATGACAATGTGTGCCCAGTGGGACATGAAACTTCATCAGGAATTCTATTTTCACCCTGGCCTTGTGACCTTGCCCTGCCCATTTGTCTTGTGATATTTTATTGCCTTTGAAGCATGTGATCTCTGTGACCCACACCTATTCATACACTCCTTCCCCTTTGAAAATCACTAATAAAAACTTGCTGGTTTTGTGGCTCAGGGGGCATCACGGAACCTGCCAACATATGATGTCTCCCCCGGACACCCAGCTTTAAAATTTCTCTCTTTTGTACTCTTTCCCTTTATTTCTCAGACTGGCTGATACTTAGGGAAAATAGAAAAGAACCTACATTGAAATATTGGGGGCTGTTTCCCCCAATAAGAAAACCTGCCTGAAATAAAGATATGTGATTTAGTAGAATGACAATATAGAATTAAAGCCAAGTAGTGCCACTTTCCAAGAACCTATATTAGTAACTGTAATATTATAAGTGAAGAGTCTGGGTATAGTGTTTTCTAACATTATCTCCCTGACTACTATGCAATAGCTCCATTTCATTTCTCTCTTACACACACACACAAACATGCACACACACATATTTACATAAACACACTTAGTAGAGGCTACCTATCTCATATTTTACATCTTCTTGATAAGAAACTGAATGATTGGGTCAGTTAAAAGACATAATTTCCTCCAATAATTCCTGATAATACTTGATTTTCTCTCTTTAGTAATTTGTACCAATTCTTTCAGTAGTGCCTGCTGTGCTGTTACTCTTTTGTGATGGAACAAATTCTTTTTTCACAGGAAATGGAAGAATTTATCCAGAGCTCTGGAGAAAATGGTGTTGTGGTGTTTTCTCTGGGGTCAATGATCAGCACCATGTCTGAAGAAAGGGCCAATGTAATTGCATCAGCCCTTGCCAAGATCCACAGAAGGATAGATAAAGTTCCTTACGGTATGGAAAACTACCAAAAGAGGCTGTTAAAGTCTATAAATAATCCAATTATAGAAATTTCCTTCCTGGAAATGTAGCTCTTGGGAAAGCACTAATTATCAGATATTAGTTCAAAATGAGAAATGTACATGAAAGATGCTAAAGTAATACAAAGGGTATAATCATGGATAATAAATTTGGTACTAATATTGTGAACAGGAAGAAATATATTAAGAGGTGTAGGTAAAGTTTTGGTATTACCATGATATTGAGGTCACATAAGAGATATCACCAAATTATTTCCCTGTCATCTGATCCTTATGTTTAAGGATTCCTGAGGAAATTATACACACTATAGATGTTATCAGAAGAAGTTACATTTTAATGGGTGACTTCACTAGCACAATAACAATAGCAGGTATTTCAAAATGTCTAACATGCTTCATGCAGTTTAGGCTTGCCATGTAATCCGGCCTCATATAGTTCCTCTACATTTTGGAATAGGCCCATCTGAGTGATGTTCAGGGTACTATTCAGAGAAAGAATGGCCTAGGCTGACAGACTTAGTCCAAGTTCTCACCTAGCCAGGTAGATTTAGAAAAAGAGAAAAAGCAGCCTCCCTTGCTGGACTGGGCCCAGCCAATATCTAAAACAGGAAGATGAAAGAAAAAGGATGGAAATGGATCCTGACCTGAAGGTGGATCCTGTGCTGTATAAAATGTGACCCCACAAGGACTCAGCACTAACTATCAGATTAACAATTCTTCCCAATGGAGGCAGCAGAAAAAAATATAGGAAGGAGTCAAACAGAAGGAAGCCAGGTGGGGAATAGGTTCAGATGCTCCCTCTATAATACATAAAAATATAGGAAGGAGTCAAACAGAAGGAAGCCAGGTGGGGAATAGGTTCAGATGCTCCCTCTATAATACATAGTAGGAACATATTTTCTTCTGTATAGAATAAAACGGTGACTTTTGTGTATTTGTCAATTACTTTTTAGCTCCCTATCTGATATAGTCTTCTTGCAATGACCTCTACTAAAGTTTTTTGCTGAAAACCCAGTTATTTTAATACTGATATAACAAGTAAAACACTGTAAATTATTTATCAGTTTATGAGGATTGCTTGGGAGTTCCAAAATTTGTAACTTAAACATAAGAATGTCTTGGCGATAGTAGAACATATTAATCACTGTTGTCAAAGCTTTGTAGCACATTGTCTAAGTGCTAACAATCTGTTGACCAAATTCAGAAAAATATGATTTTGAATTTATTCAACAGCTATATCTTTATTTATGATACCAGCAGGTTCCTCATTTCAATGCTGAAAAAAAACAACAAAAATTAGCAATACTGATAATACTCTGAATTTGTCTCAGAAATTGTCCCTTGAAATTTCTCCCGGAAGTAGTGCTTGATAATTCATAATTTCAAAGAAGTTATACATGCTACCTTTGTAGCATTATTTCTTACAATTAGCTTATTTTATCAACTTGCTTTTTTGTCAATCAAAGAACACCAAACCCTAACATAATAACTTATAGACAAGCAGAAATACATGAATTACTTCCTATATTACTAAAAATGAATAAATTAATATTTAATTTGGAAGATGAAAACTAGTATAAAATACATAAAATAAAATAAGCATATAGGTCATTACTAAATTGTAACTGCTTATTCTCACTAGAATTATAATGACTATTTAAATATTTTTCATACATACAATTTTTTAGAATTTTTATGTGCTTAAAATTAAATTTATTTTATTTTTTTAATTTTATTTTAAGTTCAGGGGTACAGGTGCAGGTTTGTTACATGGATAAATTTGTATTATGGGAGTTTGTTTTACAGATTGTTTAATTGCCCAGTCATTAAGACCAGTACCCATTAGTTATTTTACCTGATCTTCTCTCTTCTCCTGCCCTCCACCCTCCAATACACCCCAGTATGTTGTTCCATGCTATGTTTCCATGTGTTCTCATCTTTTAGCTTCCACTTAAGAGTGAGAACATGTGGTTCTGTTTCTATGCTAGTTTGCTAAGGATAACAGCCTCCAGCGCCATCTATGTCCTGTAAAATACAAATCTTGCTTTTTATGGCTGCATAATATTCCATGGTGTATATGTATCCCATTCCATTTTCTTTATTCAGTCAATCATTGATGGGCATTAAGGTTGATTCCATATCTTTACTATTGTGAATACTACTGCTATTAATAAACATGTGTATGTGCCTTTATAAGAGAATCATTCATCATCCTTTGCGTATATACCCACTAATGAGATTGGTGAGTTGAATTGTATTTTAGCCTCTAGGTTTTTGAGGAAGTGCCACACTGTCTTCCACAATGGTTGAACCAACTTACACTCCCACTAACAGAGTATAAGCATTCCTTTTTCTACACAATCTCGCTAGCATCTATTACTTTTTAAGTTTATAATAGCCATTATGACTGGTGCAAGATAGTATCTATTGTGATTTTGATTTGCATTTCTCTAATGAGCAGTGATGGTAAGCTTTTTGCATATGATGGTTGGCCACACATAGGTCTTCTTTTGTAAAGCATAGCAATTTTTTAAATACTTGAACTTTTCATTTATAATCTCATTTTTCTAAGCTATTATTTGGAAAATCCTGACTTCCTTATATGCTTAAGTAATTATAGAAGTTAAGAAAATGAAATGTTGGCATTCTATTTACATCAGTCTTTGAGTAGTTTTATTACCTAACATCCCCGATCTCATTCTTAATCTCTTTAGAGTCCTAACATTCTCTAACTTTGGAGTTCTACTAACGGAATAAGATTTTTTTTTACTGTAGCAGGTTCTGTGGAGATTTGATGGGAATAGACCACATGGCTTGGGACTCAATACTCGAGTGTCCAAGTGGATACCCCAGAATGACCTTCTTGGTATGACTCTGGAGTAGAAATACTGAATATATTAGTACCAGCCCATTAGAGTGTGAATAATTAATCATGAAATAAGCTTATTCAAAATGTGTTATGGAAAAACTTATAAATAAAATGAAACTTCTTTATATTTATTTTCCAGTCCTACGGGGAACATAATAAGCTATAATTGCTGGCATTTTATGATATACATTCACAGTCTTTATGGTCAGAATCAGGGTATTTTTATTTCAAGTGTTATTATTTCTTGCAGAATTTTTTATTAACATCATAGATTGTCTCTTTGTCTCCTATTTCTATAACTTTACACTTGTTCTTTCTTTTTATGCAGGGTTATTTCAAATGTCACTAATAAAACAGCTCTTCTGCTATCACCAGGAAGTCTGAATTTTCTGTAGGATTAAATTCCTAATCTTAATCATAAAGTGATGACTCATTTCGTGACGAAGTGTGACCTGTCCTTCCTCAATCATAGCACCACCACCACCCCACTGCCTGCTGCCTTGCACATCTCACATATCACATTCTGTGACTGCACTTAGGAGAACACATTCTTACATGTCCTTCTCTTTTCTTTGATTCTTTTTCTTTTTTTTGCACATTTAATTTAGATCACATTGTTTCTTTAGTCCAACTGGTAATCTTGTTTAATTTTTTTTCAGTCTGAAGTCGCACAAAACATATAGCTTTCACTTATATCTCCAGCAGAAGTATGTGCTCCTTCCTCTGAAGTCTGAAACACAATTTTAATTTAGTTCAATGTTTTAGCTAGAAAACACTGTCACTTGCGTGTTTCGTTGTGCATTTCTCATTTTATTCCTATGAGTAATATTGCTAAAATTTATCCAATCCTAGTTCATCCAAAAACCAGGGCTTTTATAACTCATGGTGGATCCAATGGCATCTACAAGGCAATCTACCATGGGATCCATATGGTGCACATTCCATTGCTTGCAGATCAACCTGATAACATTGCACACATGAAGGCCAAGGGCACAGCTATTAGATTGGACTTCCACACAATGTCTAGTACAGACTTGCTCAATGCTTGAAGCCAATAATTAATGACCCTCTGTGAGTATAACAATATCTTTTCACTAGGTGATATTTATAGATACCTTATCTTCTCAATAGTATGAGTTTCATCCTTTTTTCAAGAGACTAATTTTGAAAGAATTTAAATGATGTAACCAATCTGAAATCTTCTTTTATTTTTGAGCAGCTATTTAAAAACTGTTTTTAGAACTCCGTACATTTAATGGGTATCCAATAGTGAAACAATTTTTTACACAAAAATAATTTTCAAGTAATATAGATAATATAAAAAAGACTGTTTTAAAAAAATTATATGATCAATCCACAGTAGAAAAGAAGGATAAACTTAAAGAAATATGATAAAATGTTTTAATTAAATATCCAAAATATCTAAAAGTATAACTATTTTCCTGCTGAAAAATTCATTTTTATTCCTTTCATTATTGTAACAGGTTGATAATTAGATATAATTTCCATGACTTAAAATCCACCTATTTAAGGTTTAAAATCCCAATATATTTAGAATGCTTACGAGTCACGAAGCCATCATCTGCAATCACATAATTTAGGGTGTTCTGTAAATGACTTCTTTCACTGAGCATAAATTTTTGGGTTTTTTAAAATAGTTTTTAGATTTGTTCATGTTGTAGTGTGTATTAATACTTCATTTCTTTTTACAGCAGTATAATATTTTATAGTATGGATATGCCATATTTTATATGTTCACTTATCAGTTCATTGGCCTTTTGATTGTTTCCAATTATGGCTACTAGGAACATTGCTACACGTGTTTTTGCATAAACATGTTTTTCTTTATTTGGGATTGATACTATAAGTGGAATTGCTGGCTCATGTGGGAACTGTATGTTTATGAAGAACTGCTCAACTGTTTCCCAAAGTCCTTGTTCCATTTGTCATTCCCACCAACAGTGCAAGAGGGTTCCAATTCCTCCACACTGTTGCCAACACGTTATTATCTTTTTGTTATAGCCTTCTTAGTGGGTGTGAAATGATCTTTCATTGTGGTTTTGGATTGGATTTTCATTACAGCTAAAAATGTTGACCATTGTTATATGTGCTTACTGACCATATATGGCTTTGGAAAAATGCGTATTCCAATCCTTGGAACATTTTTAAACTTTGCTACTTGTCTTATTATTGAGTTTTAAGAACTATTTATGTATCATGGATATAATCTTAGATACATAATTTGCAAATATTTTGTTTCATTCTGGGTGTGCTAACATTTTACACTTTTGATGATGGTTTTTGAAGCACAAAATTTTTAATTTTAATAAGTTAAATTTTTAGTAATTGATTTATTTATACTCCAAAGGATACAACATGCAAAATGTCTACCCACTCCAGCTACCATCAGTTCAGCATTTATAACTACTATCAATAATGTTTTCATGTAAGACAGCCATCACCTAAAGGAATACTTTTAAAACAGGTTGTACAATAAAACAGGTTGGACAAATATAAAAGAAATATAAAATAAGGTGGTTTATTTAAATGTAAATACACAGATACTTCCATTAAATCTAAACAAACTTTAAAAAGAGGAGCAAATAATGAGTAATGCCATAGAACATTAGAAGAACACAGTTAACGAATGAAAACTTGTAATGTAACATGATACACACACACACATGCATGCATATATATATGTATCATATATATCAACTAAAAGACATTTTCTTAGAGCATATTGAATTGTTAATAATTATTTGAAGTGACATGTGGTGGGACATAAATCAAGACTCAGTAAATTTGAAAAGATTCAATATCATGAAGAATATATGATCCAGCCTTAGTAGAAGTAAGGGAAATTTAAAAAAATGTAACTAAAATATCTTTAATTTTGGAAATTAAGAAAATACACTTCAAAAAAATTTAAAGTCCTGCCTCAGCCTCCCCAGTAGCTGGGATTACAAGCATGCACCACCATGTCCAGCCAATTTTGTATTTTTAGTAGAGACAGGGATTCACCATGTTGGTCAGGCTGGTCTTGAACTCCTGACCTCAGAACATCCACCCGCCTTGCCCTCCCAAAGTGCTGGGATTACAGGCGTGAGCCATCGCTTGAACCTGGGAGTTGGATGATGCAGTGAGCCAAGATCATGCCATTGCACTCCTGCCTGGCCAACAAGGGCAAAATTCTGTTTCCAAAAAAAAAAAATAAATATAATAAATAAATAAATAAAACTTAAAAAAATTAAAAATTAAGAAAAAAACAAAGTCAAGAAGTTAATCATAATTAAGCATGCATTTTTATCTCAGCAATTCTACTTTCAATTATATACCCAACAGATATGTATAAATATGTAAACCTAGTGCTACATATGACATGGACAGGAAACAGGAAAATACTGGGTAGAAGAGGTCGGTTCCCCAGCAAAGTTCCCACCCTCAAGCCTGAAAACTAAATGAGAACAGACATTCTGTTTTTGAGGCCCGAAGTTGCCTTTTGGCCCACCATGCCCTCCTATTCTGTACCCATATGAACCCCAAACCCCCGGCATGAAAAGAAGAGCCGAAGAATGGCAGAATGGTGCATCAGAGAGAAGAGAATGAATTTCTGAATGCAGAGAGTAGTTCAGCTGGGGACAGTTGGAGAGGAGAGGAAATTGGATGCTGGATGGCCAAACTCCAGAGGAAGATCATCTTCCCACTCCATCACCATCCCAGCTCTCCATTCATCCAAGAGCCACCTCCACCACTCAATAAAAACCCCTGCATTCATCCTTCGAGTCCATGTGCGACCTGATTCTTTCTGGATCCTGGACAAGGACTTAAGTACTAACAGGGCACTGAACTGGTTAACACTTAAGCCATCAGTACATTGCAAGGTTAAAAGAGTACACCAACACATACCTACTTGGGCTTTGGGAGTTGTAGACACCCACCCCTGGATGCTGCCATGGGGCCAGAGCCCAGGGGCGCTCGCCCAGGCTCCTGCACTTGCCTGTCTGCATGCTCCCCCTCCCATAAGGGGCTTGAATGTGCATGGGGGCTGAAGAGATGAGCCACACAGCTGTCGCACATCTTGTGAGGGGGGGCCCAGAACTCTTGGATTTCATATACAAGAATGTTTATGACAGAATTATTAATATTATCCAAAAATTGTTAGCAACCCAAATGTCTATTGGTCATAAAATGATGACATAATCTGTGTTTTAGCAATCAACAAAATACTAAACAGCAATGGAATTAACCAACAACAGCTACACAAAAATTTAAAAAAAAATAGGCTCTAATGAATATATGTTATATAATTCAATTACATAAACAAAGGAAACTAATGTATGATATTTGAAGTCAGGCTAATATTTAATTGGAAGACAAAAGTAGTGAATAAATGGTTCAGAAAAGGAGAGTTATTCTAGGCAGGTTGTGATATCGTACACCATGATCTGAGCAGAAGGTAAATTGGTATCTTCTCTTCAAGATAATGTTCAAGATGATCTCACACTTTCGACCTATTCACTTAGTGTATGTATTTTTATCTTTTCATTTCAATATTTAAAGGTTTATTTTATATGATATATAATGTATTTAAAATTCTAGGAATCAAATATCAAAATAAGCATAAAACAATAGAGAAAATCCTAGAGGTTCCATCATAGAGTGTCCAGGAAAAGCCTATCTTAGAGGTAACACTTAGAGGGAAACCTCAAAAGGAGATAGAAGCATGCCTTGGGTTGTTGAAAGAAAGAATGTTCCAAGAGTGCGAGAGAGGGGGCAAAATGTGTAAAGATGCTATGATGAGAACACTTTGGTACTTTAAAGAAAAATAGACCAATGTCTCTAGAAGACATAGTGTGTATGGAAAAAGTGTTAGGAGAAGAGCTTGCCAGTGTTTGACATTGCAGGGTCCTGTAGACCAAATAACAGAGTTGGATTTTATTCTTAATATGATAAGTCAGGCAAAAATCTTAATCAGGGGAGTTGCAAAATCTGACCTTTAATTTCAAAAATTTCATTCTGGCTACTGGGTAGGAAACAGTAGGAGAAAAATGGTAGGGTAGAAGCAGAGTGACTAGCTATGAGGCATTTCACTGACCATGGCACAATTCCTTTTAGGAACTTAAAAATGGTAATTCTCAAATTGTATTTTCACTATCTTTCCTAAAGAACTTAAAATTGCTCATGATGTTGAGCACGTTCTCATATGCCTGTTTGAGAACTAAAAGAGTGTAATTGTATTGTTCATAACAGAAAGGATAAATGTTTAAGGAAGGATACCTTATTCTCCATGATGTGATTATTTCACATTGCAACCTGTATCAAAACATCTCATGAAACCCATAAATATATACACCTAGTAAGTACCCACAAAAACTAAAAATTAACAAATTAAAAAAAAATAATAAAATGGCTCATATTTGCTTTGCCTGAAAGAAATTAGTTTTCCTGACTTTCCATTTTACTTTAAAAAATTTGTCAATGATAAAATTCCAATTTAATAGCCGAAGTTTCTATGATGACTCAAACTAAATTGTACAAATTCTATGTCAATTATATGTCATTTACTCTGAATCATTTGGCACTGTAAAAACCTTTCATGGGCCAGGTGCAGTGGCTAACGCCTGTAATCCCAGCACTTTGGGAGGCCGAGGCGGGTAGATCACCTGAGGTCAGGAGTTTGAGACCAGCCTGGCCAACATAGAAAAACCCTGTCTCTCTCTACTAAAAATCCAAAAAGTAGCCAGGCATGGTGGTGTGCGCCTGTAATCCCACCTACTCGGGAGGCTGAGGCGGGAAAATCTCTTGACACCACAGGAAGGGGAGGTTGCAGTGAGCCGAGACTGCACCACTGCACTCCAGCCTGCGCAACAGAGTGAGACTCTGTTTCAATAAATCAATAAAATAAAATAAAATAAAAAATAAAAGCCTTACATGGACTTGATATGCTCAAGAAAATAAACTTACTTTCAATTTTGGTATCTCTATGTTTACCCTTCAGATATAAAGAGAACACTATGAAGTTATCAAGAATTTGACATGATCAACCAGTAAAGGTCGAGCGGTCTTCTGGATTGAATTTGTCATGTGCCGTAAAGGAGACAAGCAACCTCGGGTTGCAGCCCAGGACCTCACAGGCTTCCAGTAACACTCCTTCAACGTGATTGGGTTCCTGCTGTCCTGTGTGGCAACTGTGATATTTACCATCATGAAATGTTGTATGTTTTGTGTCTGGAAATTTGCTAGAACTGGAAAGAAGGGAAACAGATTTGTTGTATTTGAAGCTTGAAGTTGGGAAACCTGATAGATGGGACTTCTTCAGTTTATTCCAACAAGAAAGATTATGATGCAAGATTCCTTTCTTTCTGTGACAGAAAATCTCTTCAAAAATTACTTACCTTGGCAACTAAAAAATTTGTTTTTCAGAGATTTAATACCTGTTTAATGGTTAGAAATACTTTTTGTCAAGAAGGAAAATACTGGCAAAAATATTAAATAGTATAAAGCCATACGAGCTGATGTTAAAATTTGTCAAGCTTATTTTGAAATTCATTGCCCTCATTCACAAGTTACGTGAAAAAATTTTTACTGAGCTTAACTACATTTCACATATTGTACTTAAACACAAGAATATTAAGAAGTCCACTGACAGTATCGGTTCTATTTTGCAAATACTCAGATTACTTTGGCTTCATTTTGAGCAGGATTTTCATATTTTAACTGTTGTTAAAGGAACTATTAAACAATTGAATTGTATAAAAAATCTCTCTCTTCCTTTTGATATTTTGAGATGAGTAGTGCTGCTTGGCCTTTATGGTGCATACTGCTTCAGCGTCAGTTTTTTCCTAAAATTTATGGCAAAAATGTTTATTGTTTTAGAGCTTTAGTCATTTCCCAGTGGAACGTATGTGGCATTAGAAATATAGCAACTGCTACCTGCTTCCTACAGTAATATTGAACTATTTTACAAAGCCTTTGGTTCTATGAGCCAATTAAGGCTTTCCATGTGATATCAACAAAATCAATACATCTTTGTCCAAAAAAAAAAAATTAAAAATGGAGAAATGAGTAAGTGAGTGGTGGAGAGAACACCGGACTAAAAATCAGGAGAGCTGGGGTCAAGTCCCACCCTTCTGCTGAGCCAGTCTTTCACCCTGAGCCTCAGTTTACCCATTTTTTCTGGTCATTTAAAAATATTCATCTGTTTGATTTCATTCTCATATTTTATATTATTTCAATAGATTTTAGGGAACGGGTGGTGTTTGATTTGATGGATAATTTATTTAGTTGTGATTTCTGAAATTTTGGCACACCCATCACCCGAGCAGTGTACACAGCACCCAATGTATAGTCTTTTATCCCTCTTCCCACTCCAACCTTCCCTGAGTCCTGAGAGTCCATTATATTATTCTTATGGCTTTGAATTTTCATAGCTTAGCTCCCACTTATAAGTGAGAACATCCAATGTTTAGTTACCTAATCCTGAATTACTTCACTTAGAATACTGGTCTCCAATTCCATCCAGGTTGCTGTTAATGGCATTATTTTCTTCCTCTTTATGACTGAGTAGTATTCCAAGGCGTGTGTCTGTGTGTATGGGGGGGTGTATATATATATATTATATATATGTGTGTGTGTATATATATATACACACATACATACATATCATATTTTCTTTATCCACCCATTGGTTGATGGGCATTTAGGTTTGTTCCATATTTTTACAGTTGGGAATTGTACTGCTGTAAAGATTTGCATAAGTCTTTGCAAATAATGACTTCTTTTTTTCTGTGTAGATATCCAGTAGTAGGATAGCTGGGTAAAAATGTAGATCTACTTTTAGTTCTTAAGGAATGTCCATACTGTTTTCTATAGTGGTTGTACTAGTTTACATTCCCACCAGTAGTGTAAAAGTGTTCCTTTTTACTACATCCATGCCAATATTGTATTATTTTCTGTTTTTTTTTTTTTTAATGATGTCCATTCTTACAGGAGGACAGTAGTATTGCATTGTGGTTTTGATTTGCATTTCCATGATAATTAGTGATGTTGAGCATTTTTTTTATGTTTGTTGTCCATTTGTATATTTTCTTTTGAGAATTGTCAATTCATGATCTTAGACTAATTTTTGATGATATTATTTGTTTTTCTCTCGTCTGTTTGAATTTTCGTAGATTCTGAATATTAGTCCTTTGTCAGGTACATAGTTTGTGAATATTTTCTCCCATTCTGTGAGTTGTCTGTTTATTCAGCTGATTATTTCTTTTGCTGTGCAGAAGCTTTTTAGTTTAATTAAGTCACATCTATTTATCTTTGTTTTTGTTGCACTTCCTTTTGGGTTCTTGTTCATGAAGTCCTTGTTAAGCCAATGTCTAGAAGAGACTTTCTGATGTTCTGTCCTAGAATTTTTATTGTTTCAGGTCTTAGGTTTAATTTTTTCATCCATCTTAAGTAGATTCTTTTTTATAAGTCAAGAGATGTGGATTCAGTACCATTGTACTACAAGTGACTTGTCAATTATCCCAGCACCACTGGTTGAATAGGGTGTCCTTTCTCCACTTTATGTTTTTGTTTGCTTTGTCAAAGATCAGTTGGCAATAAGTATTTGGCTTTATTTCTGGATTCTGGATTCTGTTCCATTGGTCCACATGTCTGTTTTTATACCTTTGCCATCCTGTTTCAGTAGCTACAGCCTTGTAGTAGTTTGAAGTTGGGTAATGTGATACCTCCAGATTTGTTCTTTTTGCTTAGTCTTGCTTTGGCTATGCAGACTTCAAGCCAAGAATCAAATCAAGAATTCAACCCATTTCACAACAGCTGAATCAAAAAGAAAAAAAATAAAATAAAATACTTAGAAATACATCCAACCAAGAAGGTGAAAGACCTCTACTAAGAAAACTATGAAAACTACAAAATACTGTAAAAAAAAATCATAGATGACACAAACAAATGGAAACATCTCTCATGCTCATGGATGGGTAAAATCAATTTTATGAAAATGACCATACAGCCAAAAGCAATCTATGAATTCAATGCAATTCTCCTAAACATACCATAATCATTCTTAACAGAACTAGAAAAAACAATCCTAAATTTCATATCGGTTTTATTCTCATTTTGACCTTTAATAGCAAATACAAGTTCTTAATTTTAGTTTGTGATAATATAGGAAATGCATTCTAAAGGGACTTAGTGAATTTTCAATCTTGATGAACACACAGGCACATATACATGTCCATTTCTTTTGAAACAAGACACAGCATCACTTTACAATCTAATAGCTATGTTGGGAAATTCAATGTGTTTATTGAAGACAGTTTGAATTTATAATTATTATTCTACATAACTATAAATGATCAAGTCTAATTTTTTTTCTCTTTTCCACAGTCTTTTGATCTTTCCCTCCGATAAATATAATTTGGCAACACTACATTTTTTAGCATAACAAAAATACATCTACAAAGAATACAAAAAGTTTATAAATTTTGTGGAAAATAGCTAAGTCAAGCCATAAACCTCCTTTAATCTGCACATCAGGGAAGCACTTTATGATCAAAGTGGTCCAGATTGACAGAAACCCAGTTGTCTTTGTTAATCAGAAGTCTTATCACTAAACAAGTCTCCCAACAAATATTATTCAGCCTAAGGCATGATTTAAATATATGTCACTATATAAACATGTGTGTATATATACACACATATATATCACTATATATATATACACACACATATGTTATATTATATATATCACTATATATCACTAAATATGTAGATTTGTATTTGTATACATATATATAAATCATGTCATACACACACACACATGCACTAAAACAATGATGTTAAAGAAATTATAGGAAGGGTGTATAACAGAATATTTTACACAAATCATCCAGGTATTGATACATTTATAAAGGAAAACAGGAATAACAAGGTGGCAAAGGCTAAAAATGTTGTTTTATCATTCTTATAAGCCTGAAATAATTCACAGTAAACCTATTCTACAACACACTTAAAAGATGGGTATCTATTGTTTAGTGAGTACTACAATCACCAACTAAAAAGGAGAAACATTCCAATATAAAACTTAATGAAAATATGAACAGGCACTTCAAAGTAGAAATTCCCAAAAACATATAAAAGATTATAAAGTAACTGATGCTCAGGAAAATAGAAACAATGCCAATAAATTAATGCTCTAGAGATTTGCAACCTATAAAAATCTGAAAAATCTATTTTTGAGGGAGTATAATGCAAAATAACCTTCTAAAATAAAATGTCAATATACAGTTTGAAACTGAAGTTCTACATCTAGAAACTGTCATGCAGAAATCCTTCCATATAAGCACATGTATGAACAGAATATTTCCTCCAGCACTTACTTGGCTCCAGTCAATGAATACACATACCTCCAACAAATGTGTGAGTGTAGCCATCGCAGAGAACAGTTTATTCCATTGCTAAATAGAAAAAGTAGTTTCCAGGAAAAAAGGCTTACTTGTACTTGTAATGAAATAAAATAAAATATATGTAAACTTGTACAACGAAAAAAAATCTAGAAGAATGCACATAAATATAAGGATGGGAATTTTAGATTTTATTCTACAGAATCCTGCAGTATTTAACTTTTTACAATAGTTTCATGTGTTATTTATGAGGTTTAAAAATGAATTTGTGAAATAAACATAAAATCAGTACACGAAGTTTGAAAAATTAACATTTCATTATTAATTCATTAGTGTTATTCAAAAAACTTGAATTGATCATGTTTCTCACATGCTATTTTATTCATTTGCAGCTTTTTTTAGAACCCTTATTCCATGTTTAAAATACCTATGGATACATATAATACAATGTTTAAAAAATTGCAAGAACTGTAGATATCTAAATTCACATAATTTTCATATTTTGTTTTTTTATTATTTTTAATATTTTATGAATCTTACAATAACTTAACAACTTCTACTGTCTTCTTCAAAAGGTTATATTGGTTGTGATTTTTGTGACATGACTATAAATACTTTGACAATTTTCCTGTCAAGTAATATCCCCTCCCTTTGAAGTTTGGCAGACCTTGTAGCTGTCTCAACAGAAACGATATAGTGGAAATAATGCAGCTTATCTTACAAAGTTCTGTTGGAAACACAAAGTGTTCTCTCTCTCTTTCTCCCTCTCTCTTTGGATCTTTTGTTTGTATGTTTCTTTTTCTCTCTACACCTCCTCAACTCCATCCGTAGTCCCCGTAATAAACGACAATTTGGTAGAGAGACACAGATATATGCCCAAGAAATCCTGGTAGCCCACTAGCACTTTGAGCCCTTCAACTTGAATCATTAAGTATGTAAGTGAATGATCTTCAGATAATTATAGACCGAGGCACCGTAGGAAACTAGCTACCTAAGAAACTCTGTGGAAGGAACACATAACTGAGCTCAACCAACACCCAAACTCTGAGCGATGATAATAAAATGATTACAGTTGTTTTAAGGCCTGACATTTGGAAACAATTTGTCATGCAGTGATATATAACTGGAATAATAAATCTACATATTTTAAATTATACATTTGTAATAAAATTACAATTAATATATAGCTACATGAGTGGAAAATAGGGAATATTATATTTTGAAAATATCTGTACCTCAAATAGAAGACTCAGCATAACATGGTGGTTAAGAGCTGGCACTCTGGATCCAGATGCCCTTGATTCAAGTCTCTGAGAAACCACTACATAATGATGTGGGGTTGGACAAGTTACTTGGACTTTATTTGCTTCAACTTCCTCACCAATGAAATGGCATTGGTGGTCATAGTATTATCAACCTCATGGGGTTGCTGAAAGGATGAATTCATTAATATTTTAAGCACAAAAACAATTGTATATACAGCAAAGTAAAATTTTTTTGTAACATTGAATGTGGCAAAGTTTTTAGATATGACACCAGGAGCAGGAGCAACCAAAATAAAATTGATAAATTCGGTTTCATCAAATTAAAATTTTTCACACATCAAAGAACACCATCAATAAAGTCAAAAGAGAAACCAGAGTTTGAAGTATCTATTTGCAAGTTACATACCTGATAAGTGACTTACTTATATAAAAAAAAATAAAGAAAGCTTACAGCTCAATGTTAAAAAGACAAATAACATAATCAAAAAATGTTTAAGAATCTAAACAGGAATTTTACCAGGGAATATGCAAATGTCCAATAAGATCATGAAAAACATGTTTTATGTTGGATTACATAGTTAAGAGAAATACATAACATCTTCCCAATCACAAGTAACTTTTCCTTTGTGCTCATAGTCAGGGAAATAAATTCTCATGACTAAACAGAAAAGCTGCCTGGAATAAATACAAGTTATTTAGCAGAGCTGTAACAATATAAAATTAAAGATAAGTAAACAAATAACACTAGTCTTCCTAAGAATCCATACTAGTGATTAAAATATTATAAATGAAGAGTCTGGTTTCCATATTTTCTAACAGTATCTTTCCCACTACTCTGTAAAGATGCTATTTTAATTCTTATTATATATACTAAGTCAAGTACATATGAAGGAAGAGAAAGACCCTCTCATATTACTTTATATTGTTTTATCCTCAGTACCTGTTTTAAGAAAAAAACAAATAAGTGAAATCAAAGATAGGCAGCCCGGCGCCAGGCCCAAAACCAGCCCTGGGCCTGCCTGGCCTAAACCTAGTAGTTAAAAATCAACTCATAACTTAGAAACCGATGTTACTCATAGATTCCAGACATTATATAGAAGAACATTGTGAAACTCCCTGCCCTGTTCTGTTTCTCTCTGACCACCGGTGCATGCAGCCCCTGTCACGTAACGCCTGCTTGCTCAAATCAATCACGATCCTTTCATGTGAAATCTTTAGTGTTGTGAGCCCTTAAAAGGGACAGAAATTGTGCATTTGGGGAGCTCGGATTTTAAGGCAGTAGCTTGCTGATGCTCCCAGCTGAATAAGTCCCTTCTTTCTACAACTCGGTGTCTTGAGTTTTGTCTGCGGCTCCTCCTGTTATATTTCTTGGCTCCCTGACTGGGAAGCAACGTGATTGACAGACAGCTGAGGCAGCCCCTTAGGCAACTTAAGCCTGGCTTGTGGAGTGCCCCTGTGGGGGACTCCAGCCAGCCTGAGTGACATGATCCAAAGAGCCCTCCTGGGTAGGAAATTGCCCCGGTGGAATGCCTCACCAGAGAAGCAGGTAGCAGGCCCTCACAGAGGATTAACACAGTGGCTGAACACCAGGAAGGAACTGGCACTTGGAGTCCAGACATCTAAAATTTGGTAAGACTAGTCTTTGGAACTTGCCCCACTCCACCTGAGTGGAATCGTGGCCTGATCACCCAAGGTGTGCCTGTATTGGCACCTTTGTTCTGGTTTTGACTTGACTTGAATTGCTGGATACTTTGGTTTCGGTTTTTGGCCTGGCTTGAATTTCTGGGTATGCTGATTTTGGTTTTGATTTTGGTTTGGTATAAACTGCAAAAGTGTGTGTGTGCCCTTTTACCTGTTCTTTGTTTTGTGGTGTGTGTGTGGTGTAAGCGTGGTGTTTTGCCTCGAAAAAACATGGATCAGGTGCAAAGTAAGCCCACCCCACTGAGAACTATGTTAAAGAATTTCAAGAAAGGATTTAATGGAGACTATGGAGTCACTATGACTCCAGGAAAACTTAAAGCTTTGTGTGAAATAGACTGGCCAGCATTAGAGGTAGGTTGGACATCAGAAGGAAGCCTGGACAGGTCCCTTGTTTCAAAGGTATGACACAAAGTAACCTGTAAACCAAGGCACCAAGACCAGTTTCCGTACATAGACAGTTACAGCTGTCTTTAGACCCCTTCTCCCCCAACAGTAGTTAAGAGAACAGCAGCATAAGCAGCTGGCAGAGGCAAGGAAAGACCAGCAGAGAGAAAAAAAAGGCCATCTATACCAATTCTAAGTTAATTTAGACTAAACAAGGTCTTATTAATAGCAAAGGATAATAGAAATTCCAAACTTACAAGGTTTTCAACAAAAGTGAAGTTTGCTAAAAGTTAACAGTGTAACACACATTATGGTAAATTCTAATCTTGTGGCCTTAGACAGTCTAGTCCAAAGACATCAAAAAAGTTTGCTTTAAAAAAAAGAAATGGTTATCTTCAAAAAAAAAAAAGAAGGGGAGGCAAAATTTACGTAAAAACAGTGTTATATGGTAAATTCTTGTTCTGAAATAAATTGGTTGTTTCAAGAAAAAATGTTTGTAATAAGTCAAAAAGTTGAGACATGTTGAAGAATTGTCAGCGGAAGTCGTGAAAAAAAGTTATAAAAATTTATGCAAAAAGGTTTTATAATTTAAAAGTAATTTGGCCTCTTGAGTACTATTGAAGAAACAGTTTATGTGCAAAGTGTATAAAAAAGTAAAACATACCTTTGGTAAAAAGATTATAAGGAGGCATCAAAATGTGGATTTTTACCTACATTAAAAGGTTAAAAAAATTATTGTTTTAAAAGTTTAAGCAAGTTTTAAAACATTAATTGTAAAGAAAATTCTGTGTGTAAACATATTAGCTAAAGTTAAAAAGGTATCATCCAGTTTTTCTGGGAACTAGACATAAAAGTAAAAATGCAACAGGTTTTTTTTCTTAAAGCATCAACCTGCTCTTTAACAAAAATTATAAAAGGTTAAAAAGAGTCTATAAAATCTTACCTTATGGTCAAACATGAAAAATTAGATAAATATGTCTTCAAGGTTTTATTAAAATTAAGTTTAATATTAATAGCACACTAATATAAAGGTAAAATTTAGCTTATCTGGTATAAAAATCATACAAGAAGCATTATTAAATATAAAATGGTGTTTAGCTTTCTTTGGTCTAAAAACTAATACAAATTGGTGCTAAAGGAAACATTCATTTTACTAGAAGATCACAGAAGTTAAAGACTTAAAAAAAACTTTGGCAATTAAGACAGCATACCAAGATGCAAATGCCTGGTTGAAATAGATCAAATATTCCATCTGCACGTTAAACAAAAGCAATTGTTATGCTTGTGCACACGGCAGGCCAGAGGCCCTAATTGTCCCCTTTCCACTACGGTGGTCCTCCAGTTGACCAGGCGTAGGCTGCATGGTAACTCTTTTCCAGGATTCTACAGCCTGGAGTAATAAGTCATGCCAAGCTCTCTCTGCTATATCCTGAAGTCCCTGTGGGTCAGCCTCCGAGAGCCATCCAGCTTCCATCTTCCAACACTAAGTTCACTTCGTGTCTCTCACAGCAGGGAGGAGACAGCATTCCTTAGAGACCTGAAAGGATGCAGTGAGCTTAAGAATTTTCAAAAGGTTATCAATCAGTCAGCCTTTGTTCATCCCCGAGCAGATGTGTGGTGGTATTGTGGTGGACCTTTACTAGGTACTCTGCTGAATAACTAGAGTGGCACTTGTGCTTTAGTCCATTTGGCTATCCCTTTCACCCTGGCATTTCATCAACCAGAGGAAGAAAAGAAAATAATAAGATATCATAAAGCGAGAGAAGCCCCTTATAGGTCTTCCAACTCTCATATCTATTTAGATGCAATTAGAGCCCCGCAAGGAATACCAGATCAATTTAAAGCTTGAAATCAAATAGCTACAGGATTTAAGTCAATATTTTGGTAGATGACAGTGAATAAAAATGTAGATTACATTTTTATTACATTGTTGTAATATTCTATTACAACCAACAGCAAAGAGCTTTTCATGAGTTAAAAAAAAAAAATTCATGTCGGCCCCAGCCCTGAGGTTACCTGACCTGACAAAACTCTGTGACGTCTGTGTGTCAGAAAGAGAAAAAAATGGCAGTTGGAGTTTTAACTCAGACTGTGGGGCACTGGCCAAGGCCAGTGGCCTATCTCTCAAAACAACCAGACGGGGTTTCCAAAGGCTGGCCCCCATGTCCAAGGGCCCTGGCAGCAATGGCCCTGTTACCACAAGAAGCAGATAAGCTAACTCTTAGACAAAACCTAAACATAAAGTCTCCCCATGCTGTGGTGATTTTAATAAATACCAAAGGACACCATTAGCTAATAAATGCTACACTAAGTAGATACCAAAGCTTGCTCTGTGAAAATCCCCACATAACCATTGAAGTTTGCAACACCCTAACCCTGCCACCTTACTCCTGGTATCAGAGAGCCTAGTTAAACATAACTGTTTAGAGGTGCTGGACTCAGTTTATTCTAGTAGGCCCAACCTCCGAGACAATCCTTAAACATCAGTAGACTAGGAGTTGTACGTAGATAGGAGCAGCTTCACCAACCCCTGCAAAGTGACTCTGAAGAAGACTACAAGCCCTGCTCCAGTCACACCCAGAAGCTGACTGGTCCACGCACGGCTGAAGCATGAGGAAACTCATCGCAGGACTCATTTTCCTTAAAATTTGGACTTGTACATTAAGGACTTCAGCTGAACTTCCTCAGACTGAGGGCTGTTCCCAGTATATACATCAAGTCACTGAGGTAGGACAAAAGATTGCTACAGTCCTATTATTTTATAGTTATTATGAATGCCTAGGAACTCCAAAAGGAACTTGTTTGTACAATAACACTCAGTACAAAGTATGTAATCCAGGAAGTGACCAGCCTGATGCGTGTTATGACTCACTGTAAGCCTCCCATGATTAAGGACTGATCCTTTTCTAAGTGACACAAGTAAAGTAATAGCTAAAAAAAAAAAAAAGAAAAAAAAAAAAAGAAAGGTCCCCAAAAACGTAATCTTAAAATTTGACACTTGTGCTGTTATTAATAGTAAGCAGCATGAAATAAGATGTGGTTCTCTAAATTGAAAAACTAGTTACACAGTAAAAAAATAAGTATATCTGTCAAGAATCATATTTTTGTGAGATGTGTTAATACTGGTCTTGTGTCATTTAGACTACTTAAAAAAAGATAAAAAGGATCCTGTTTGACTCCAAAAAAATAAAAAATAAAAAGGTCAGTCCCTCCCCTCCTGCATGAGTAGGAGCTGCAACCTTTTAAAATTGATAATCACAAACCCCTCAGACCCAAAGTAAAATAAAGAAAAATATGTAACATTAGACATTAATAGAAAAAGACTAGATCCTAGTGTAAGCATCCTAATAAAAGAAGAAGTTCAAGAACACTATCCAGAACCAGTATTTCAGACTTTCTATGATGAACTAAATGTGCCAGTACCTGAGATTCCAGGAAAAACTAAAAATTTGTTTTTGCAATTAGCCGAACACGTAGCCCAGTCTCTACAAGTCACTTCACGTTATGTTTGTGGAAAAACCGTAACAGGAGATCAATGGCCATGGGAAGCCCCAGAATTAGTTCCTACAGACCCAGTTCCTGATGAATTCCCAGACCAAAAGAATCACCCTGATCATCTCTAGGTTCTAAAAGTCTCAATTATTAGACAGTATTGCATATCTAAAGAAAGAAAAGGATTCGCTCATCCTGTAAGGCAGCTTAGCTGTCTTAGACAAAAGCTCTATAATAGTACCACAAAAACAGTTACATGGTGGAGTTCCAATTACACAGAAAGAAATCCATTCAGTAAATTTCCAAAGTTGCATACTGTTTAGGCCCACCCAGAATTCTACCAGGACTGGATGGTCCCCACCAGGTTATACTAGATATGTAGACACAGAGCTTATGCTAAGCTGCCTGATCAGTGGAGAGGTAGCTGTGCAATTGGCACCATTAAGCCTTCTTTCTTCTTACTGCCCATAAAAACAGGTAAACTTCTAGGCTTCCCAGTCTATGCTTCCCACAAAAAAGGAAGCATAGCCATAGGTGATTAAAAAGATAATAAATGGCCCCCTGAAAAAATCATACAATACTATGGACCTGCCACTTGGGCACAAGATGGCTCATGAAGATACTAGACCCCCATCTAAATGCTCAACCGAATCATACAGTTACAAGCTGTTTTAGAAATTATTACTAATAAAACCAATCAAGCCTTGACTGTTCTTGCCCGGCAAGAGACTCTGATGAGAAATGCTATCTATCAAAATAGACTAGTTCTCGACTACTTGCTAGCAGCTGAAAGAAAAGTTTGTAGAAAATTTAACCTTACTAATTGTTGCCTACACATAGATGATCAAGGACAAGTAGTTGAGGATATAGTTAAAGACATAACAAAACTTGCACATGTACCCATGCAAGTGTGGCACAGACACAATCTGGAAGCCATGTTTAAAAATTAGTTCCCAGCAATAGGAAGATTTAAAACTCTTATAATAAGAGTAATAATAGTAATTAAGAACCTACTTACTGCTCCTTTGTTTCCTACCTGTACTTCTTCAAATGATAAAAAGCTTCATCGCTACCTTAGTTCACCAAAGTGCTTCAGCACAAGTGTACTATATAAATCACTATCAATCTGTTGCACAAAAAGACATAAGTAACAAAAATAAGAGTGAGAACTCCCGCTAATAAAAAGTGAGAGTCTCAAAAGAGGGGAATGAAGGAAGAGAAAGACCCTCTCATATTATTTTATATTGTTTTATCCTCAGTACCTGTTTTAAGAAAAAAAGAAATAAGTGAAATCAAAGACAGGCAGCCCAGCACCATGCTCAAAACCAGCCCTGGGCCTGCCTGGCTTAAACCTAGTAGTTAAAAATCAACTCATGACTTAGAAACTGATGTTATTCATAAATTCCAGACATTGTATAGAAGAACATGGTGAAACTCCCTGCCCTGTTCTGTTTCTCTCTGACCACCAGTGCATGCAGCCCCTGTCATGCACCACATGCTTGCTCAAATCAATCATGAACTTTTCATGTGAAATCTTCAGTGTTGTGAGCCCTTAAAAGGGACAGAAATTGTGTATTTGGGGAGCTCAGATTTTAAGGCAGTAGCTTGCTGATGCTCCCAGCTGAATAAAGCCCTTCCTTCTACAACTTGGTGTCTGAGAAGTTTTGTCTGTGGCTTGTCCTGCTACACACACACACATGCACACTTGCACGACTGTGTATTAATAATAGAGGAAATGTATCTTGTGGCACATACCTCCTTCCAAAGGAACTGAGTGATGAGGTTTGTTTAAAAAATTGACACTACTGAAAACAGTATGGAGGTTTCTCAAAATATTTAACGTAAGATTACCATATGATGCAGCAATCCCTCTTCTGGATATTTATCCATAAGAATTAAAATCAGGATCTCAAAGGGATATTTGCACATCCATATTCATAACAGCACTATTACAAAAGCTCAGACCTTGAAACAATCCCAGCATCTATCTGAGCAAAGTGTAGGAACAACCGGTCCGATTGGTCTAAAATGAAAGGAAAGGTGAATGTGCTGTGTTGTAACTGGCAGGAAATGGGAGGAAAATCCTCAAAACCCACCCCATTGGAATTCATGTTAAAGAACTTTAAGAAAGGCTTTGTGGTGGTGGGGGGGTGGTGGTTAGGGAGTCAAGTTAACCCATTGAATGCTGAGAGCTCTCTGTGAATTAGAATAGCCCTCTTTTGGTGTTGGCTGGCTGGCCAAATGTACTTATAGATAGGGACACAATTGGCCCTGTGTTTAAGGTGGTGACCGGAGTCAGAGGACAGTCAGGGCATTCAGACCAAATTTCCTTATATTAACTCATGGCTGAATGCAGCCCTGTTTAGCAGCTTATTGCAGAATGCTCGCAGTTCAAGCCAAGAGAAATCAGCTGTGCTGGCAGCTACAAAGACAAAGTGAAAACAGAGTTAAAGGGAAAGTCACAGGAGCTTGTAGCCTGAGCTGAGCTGAAAGTGAAATCTTCTCTGGCAGACACAGAGACAAAAAGAAAGCCACAGGAAAACCCGGTTTTGCAAGAACCACTGGAGGGAAAAGAGACCCTTCCTCCATATGCTCCAATCTACCCCCCTTTACCCAGAGTTACTGCCTCTGAGGAGTCAAGCTCAAAGGGATACATGCCCCAGTCTCACCTGAGATGGAAAAATCTGAGCCCTCACTCCAGGAAGTTAAGGTGAAATGCTAGGAAAATAAAGCAAACTGTCTCCAGTCAGGTCATGTTTGGGCTATGCAAATGCCTCTCTGGGAAACAAGAGGACCCCGACTAGGATCCAAATGAGGCAGCCCAACTACAGCAGCTGCCCAGATACCAAGAGGCACTCCTGCAAAGTTTAAGGGAAGGCGGGAGAAAGGCAATCAATATAGGGAAAAATCTCATGGGTGCTTCAGGGTGCATATGAAAGCCCCAGCCAGTTTTATAAAAGACTTAGTGAGGCCAGCACATGCTGAACACAGCATTTGTAGAGCAGGCCCAGGGGGATATCAGGCAAAAATTGCAGAAAATGCAAGGTTTTGCAGGCATGAATGCTACTCAGTTTATTGAAGTGGCCACAAGTTGTACATTAATGGAGATCAGGAGGCAAAGACAGAGGCTAATCAAAGGCTTAAGAAAAAGGCTGATTGGCTGGCAGCAGCTCTCACAGGGAGGGAAGCTGGCTTTGCCAGGTGGCGTGATGTGGGCATGGAAGTGGGCGTGGAAGAAGCCAGTATGGACAGGGATTTGAGAGCTGGCCAAGGTTGGAAAGAGATCAGTGTGCACAGTGCAAAAGACAAGGACACTGGAAGGATGAGTGTCCAGAGAATAATAATAAGGAGAAGGGTCAGGGCCATCGTACAGGAAGGCCACCAGCCAGGGGCTGCCACACCCAGGAGAAACCAGGCACTGATCTGATCAGACTGGCAGGGGCTGAAGGATATGAGGACTAGGACAGACCAGGCTGCTTCTCTTTGGGCCCTGAGAAGCCCATGGCCAGATTGGAAGTTAGAGGCCAGCTAATGGACTTTATGGTAGACACCAGAGCTAAACACTCAGTAGTGACCCAACCTATAGGGCCACTATCCAAGAACTGTGCAACTATTGTGGGAGCCACTGGAGTCTCTGAAAAGAGGCCCATCGGTTGGTCAAAGAGGTGTGTTATAGGAGGATGAGAAGTCCAACATGAATTCTCATCCCAAATGGTTCTGTTCCTTTGCTGGGAAGAGACCTACTTCAAAAACTGCAGGTACAGATTACATTTGGGCCACAAGGGAATGTAACTTTAAATCTACCTCACCCGGAGGCTATGATGTTAACCCGTACTGTACCATAGGCTGAAGAATAGAGACTATATGCAAAAAAGACTCTGGAACCAAGAGTAAATGAAATGCCTGGGTTGCTTACTAAAATTCCCAGAGTTTGGGTTGATAGTAACCCACCTGGACTGGCTGTAAGTCAGGCACCAGTGGTGGTAGAGTTAAAACTGGGAGCAACTCCAGTTCAGGTCCAACAGTACCTGCTACTCCCTGAGGCCATACTGGGTGTCCGCAAATATTTAGAGAGTCTTCATAAACATGGAATCATAGTCAAATGCCAGTCACCATGAAACACCCCTCTCTTGCCAGTGCGGAAGCCGTCTGGTGAATATAGACCAGTACGGAATTTGTGTGTGGAAAACTAAGCCACAGTGACCATCCACCCAGTGGTGCCAAACCCATATACTTTAATGGGACATATTCCAGCAAGTGCCACTTGATTTACAGTCCTAGATTTAAAGGATACATTTTTCCGTCTCTGGCTTGCACCAATTAATGAGCCTATTTTTGCTTTTCAATGGGGTAAATCACAGTACACTTGGACAAGACTCCCACAAGGATTTAAAAACTCTCCTACAATCTTTGAAGAGGCACAGGCCTCAGACCTTAAAGCATACACCCCACCAAATAGTGACTGTGTCTTGCTCCAGTACATTGATGATCTTCTTCTAGCAGCCCCAACCTGAGAGGACTGCTTCGAAGGGACCCAAGACCTCCTGCACTTGCTATGGAAGGCAGGATATAAAGTGTCAGGGAACAAGTCTCAAATCTGCTCTGAAAGTGACCAGTATTTAGGCTTCTATATAAGCCAAAGGAAAAGATGGCTTGGTAGTGAACAGAAGCAGACCATTTGTACACTTCCTACTCCAACCACCCGGTGACAAGAGAGTTCCTAGGGCCAGCAGGGTCCTGCTGCATCTGGATCCCAAATTTCTCGCTCATGGCTAAGCCATTATATGAAGCCACAAAGAGGGGAAAAAGGATCTCCTCCTCTGGGAGGCTGACCAGGAAAAGGCCTTTAAGGAAATCAAAGAAGCCTTGACTCAGGCCCCAACTTTAGGACTGCCAGATCTAACTAAGCCTTTCTTTTTATATGTCCATGAGCAAAAGGGAATGGCCATAAGAGTTCTAACTCAAGCCATAGGATTGTGGCATCACCCGGTGGCATACCTATCCAGGCAATTGAATTCTGTGGCACCTGGATGGAGTCCTTGTTTTAAGACACTAGCTATCACTGCTCGGCTGGCACAGGAAGCTAATAAGCTGACTTTAGGACAGCAAGTGACAATCCAGCTACTGCACTCAGTTATAACTTTGATGGACCAAAGGGGGCACCATTGGTTATCGAATCCGAGAATAACTCAATACCAAGGGCTCCTATGTGATAATCCCTGTGTAACTTTAGAGACTGTGAGTACCCTAAACCCAGCTACCTTGCTCCCCATTGAATCAGTGCCAGGAAGCCCCCTTCATTGCTGAGTGGATGTGGTAGATGAAGTGTTCTCAAGCCAGAGAGATCTGACAGATCGGCCCCTCGGAGACCTGGACATTGAATATTTTACTGATGGGAGCAGCTTCATACTAGAGGGAGTCCACCAAACTGGGTATGCAGTGGTGACTTTGGACTCAGCAGTAGAGGCACAGTCTTTGTCTACAGGAACTGCCTCTCAGAAAGCAAAGCTGATAGGTCTTATAAGAGCTCTCTGGCTAGCAAAAGACCAGAAGGCAAATATTTACACAGACTCTAAATATGCTTTTGCCACTTTGCATGTTCATGGGGCTATTTACAAAGAAAAAAGACTCTTAACTCCTGGAGGTAAAGAAATAAAGTGTAATGAAGAAATTCTACGGCTCCTGGATGTGGTATGGGCCCCCAAACAGGTAGCAGTAATGCACTGTAGGCAAAAGGCAGGAACATTAGAGGCTAAAGGAAACAGAAAGGCAGACAAAGAGGCAAAGCAAGCTGCAATGGCAACTCCACCTTCTATTCTAAAGAAGAAGCCTTAGCTATGCCTCTCCTCCTGGAGATTCCCCTTCCAGGGACCCCAAGCTACACTCCAAATAAAAGGGCTTGGTTTGCCCAGGAAAATGGGAATTACGTTGAAGGAAGATGGTGGAAATTCTCCAATGGGAGGCTAGCCATACCTGAAATCTTGGCCCCCAGATTTGTAAAACAGTTCCAAGGAACTCACATGAGAAAAACGGTGCTAGAGACATGATTAGGGTGTCATTTCTATGTGCAATGGCTCACCGCTATTACTTGAGCCATTTGTAAACAGCGTTTAACTTGTGCCCAAAACAACCCCTGAAAAGGGCCCACTCAGCCCCCGGGAATTCAGGAAAAAGGAGCTATGCCCTGTGAAAACCTGCTTATGGACTTCACCGAATTGCCCCAAGCAGGGGTCTATAGGTACATTTTGGTGCTTGTCTGTACCTTTTCAGGATGGGTCATGGCCTTCTCCATCAGGACAGAGAAGGCATGAGAGTTGATGAAGGTATTGTTAAGAGACATTATTCCCAGATTTGGACTGCCCCTAACTTTGGGTTCAGATAAAGGACTGGCATTTGTGGCTGAAATAGTTCAGGACTTAACTCGACTGTTAAAAATAAAATGGAAGTTGCACCCAGTCTACCAGCCTCAGTGCTCAGTAAAGATGGAGCACATGAACCAGATACTCAAGCAGCTGCTGAAGAAATTTTGTCAGGAAACTCATCTGAGGTGGGACCAGGTCTTGCCCATGGTCTTTCTCCAAGTCAGGTGCACCCCCACAAAACAAACCACACTGGGTATTCGCCCAATGAGATTTTGTTCAGCCAGCCACCCCCAATCATAAGTCAGATTAAAGGTAATCTCCGTGAGCTACAAAAACTAACTTTAAGAAGGCAAATGCAGGCTTTAGATATGGCCATGCAAAAAGTATATGGCTAAGCGCAGGAAAGAATGCCTATAAGTCTGGCAGACCCAGTACACCCTTTCAAACCTGAAGACTTTGTTTAGGTTAAGAAATAGAATCCAACTATTCTGAGCCCCATATGGGACGGGCCCCATACTGTGATCTTGTCCACTCCCACTGTTGTTAAAATTGCAGGTATCGTGCCTTGGATCCACCACAGTTAGCTGAAATTATCAGCCCAGGACCAGTGGACCAACCAGCAGGACATAGACCATCTGACTCGGATGATCCTGCAATGAGACCACATTGCCAGTGGAGATGACAACAGCACTGCTCTGGTCACTCTGGAAGATGACCAGTCTATGCATGGTGGAAGCTTGAGAAAATAGCAAGCCCTGCTCTAGTCACACCAAGAACTGACTAGTCTATGCACGGCCGAAGCTTGAAGAATCGTCATCAGATGAATAAATGTGGCCAGAAATCTTAGGCCCAGTAATCTTCTTTGTATTATTCATTATATTGCTCTTGTGCTATTGTTTAACCAACCCCCTAAATGCCTTTACTGTCCATGCTGGCTGTAAGAATGCTACTGTTTGCTTTGTTTGTGCTGATCCCCATATCTATGCTAGAAGGAGGACCCGTATTAGGATGCCATCACTGCATGCACACTACATGGATAAGAAACACAGTAATTAAGACTTTATTATACCATACATACTATAGGTACCTGGGCACAAGATAGGTCAGGGGGTACTGTACCCCTATTTACATGCTTAATCACATCATAAGGTTGCAGGTGGTACTTGAAATCATCACTAATGAGACAGCAAATATGTTAGACTTGCTGGCCCAGCAAGCCACAGAAATAAGGATCACCATCTATTAGAATAGACTGGCTTCAGACTGCCTCCTAGCCCAAAAAGAAGGATTATGTGGAAAGTTGAGCCTGATGAATTGCTGCCTAGAAATTAATGATAACAGGAAAGCCATCATAGAAATAGCTGCCAGGATGTGGAAGATAGCTCATGTCCCAGTTCAGACCTGGAACCCAGATGGTCTCCAGATTCCCTCTTAGGAGGTTGGTTTTCATCCTTTGGTGGTTTTAAAACATTAGGGGTAGTGTTGGCTATATTAAAAGGTTGCTTAATGTTCCCTTGCCTCTTAGGCCTCCTCATCAGAAACATCCAATCAACCACAGAATCCATCGTTAACAGAACCACCTCCACTCCACTGATGGCTCTAAACAAGTATCAACCCATACCAAACAGAGAAGAACTGACTTGTAATGAGGAATCAAATGATAGTGATGCCTTCTATTGAATTCCATTTACAGGAGGCATCAAAGGGGAAGATGAGATGGGAAGGAAAGAAAGAAAGAAAGAAAGAAAGAAAGAAAGAAAGAAAGAAAGAAAGAAAAAGAAAGAAAGAAAGAAAGAAAGAAAGAAAGAGAAAGAAAGAAAGAAAGAAAGATAAAATTAAAAAGAGAAATAAGCTTTCCTGTATTAGGCTAACTTGTCCCAGACGCAGCAACGGGTACAGCCCAGACCCAGGGAAAGTCTTGATACTACTATCTAAAAAGCCAGGAGATGCACCAAAAAAATGTGGTCTGTAGACTCTCCCAAAACTCCTTCAACATAGGGAGAAGAAAGACAAATTTTCCTTTGTTTTATGGTATGAGTTTACAGATTCTTGTTCTCTGTAATTAGTAACTTCAAGTATTCTGTTTTGTCTAAAAGGTACTGCGAAGGTCATGAGACGCCTGAGAAGGCCTGAACTACAGCTGTCTGGGCACCTAGTGAAGGTTATAAGGCAAACCAGTGCAAGGCTCTTTTGAGCAAAACCTAGATAACAGACATCTAGGTTGCAAAGCAACAGTCATGTGTAATCCCGAGTTATGAACTGTCACAATTTGATTAATTGTTCTCCCTCTGTATCTCTGCTTTCATGTCACTGTAAGCCTACATCAAGTTAGCCCACCCCTTTTGGAAAGTGTGTATGAAAGTCAAGTGCTGTCTTTGTTGGGGCCCAATCTCTGGATGTTAAGTCAGCTGAGTCTGAGTGCACTCAATAAAGATATCCTCCTGTATACACCCCAAGGTCTCTCTCTGGTACTCCTGATTCCTGCAAAAAGATGTCAATTTATAAACAATATACATGACAGATGATAAAACAGCACAAAGAGTGTTGCTGATTGGTAATATTTTGCCATTAACATTGTGATTAGAAAAAAATACATAATTAGGAGGTGCAATATGGCATTTTGGTATTATTATGATAGTGGCGGCAGGTAACAGATATCACCAAATTCTGCCCTGCCATTCAATTCTATTATTTACAGGATTCCTAAGTGCACTGTACACACTACAAATGTTATCAGAAAGGAGTTATACTTTATGAGTTACTTCACTAGCACAATAAGTAGGTATCGAAAAAAAATTGAAATGTATCATGGAGTTTAGGCTTTCCATGTAATCTGGGGCTCTTTACTTACCCTAATTTTGAAATAGGTCTATTCAGTGTATTTTTCAGACGGCTATTTAGAAAAAAGGAAGCCCAAACTCACCCACCCTGAGTCTAGGTACCCACTTAGCCATGTAGATTTAGAGAAATAGAAAAACCAAACTGCCTTGGTGGACTGGATTAGGCCAATATCTGATAGGAAGATGTAATATAAAGAAGGGGGATCAAATCCTGCCCTTAAGGTAGACAGAATCTGTCAAGGCTTTAGAGTGTACCATCAAAGAGTTAACAGCCAACAGAACAAAATTTAGCGTCACCACAATTTTGGAAGTTTTTCAACAGCCCTATGATTTATAAGCTGCCAATCACTATTTTTACATATAAATCATTTCCAGTGGTAGTAAATGTGCTAATATTCTCGATATATGTGAAAAATATCACTTAAAATTTTTTCTTGGAAGAAGCACTTAATAATTTGTAAATCAGAAACAAATTATATGTACTTTCTAAGTAGATTAGTGTATTTCTCATACATAGATGATGGCATAGATTTGCTTTTTTAGTAAATTGTCAGGTATCAGACTCTAACTTATGGAACAAATGAATATAAGTAAACTCACTCCCATTTGATTGTTTTGTAAATGAAAAACGTAATATTAAATTTGTGAGATGAATGTGTATGTAGTAAATACATTAATAAAAATGTGTAGATCATTAGTAATTTTTTACTCTTCTTTATACTAGAATTATGTCTGCCTAACAATTACTTAAATATTTGAACTTTTAATTTATTATCACAATTCTCTAAGTCACTATGTATGAAACATCATGATTGTATTTAACTTGACAATATAAAAATTAGTCAAGAAAATATAGTTGTTCCATTTACTTCAGTCTTCTAATAGTTCTCATTACTTAACTTGTCCTCATTTCCTTATTAGCCATAGGGAAGGCATTTGACTAGGTGATCTCAATGTTTTTAGAATTCTAACAGATATGCTATCATTTCAATTTCACTCATAGAACAAGGTACATACTTTTTAAAAACTTTTAAGTTCAGGCGTACATGTTCCGGTTTGTTGCATATGTAAACTTGTGTCATGGGGGTTGGTTTTACAGATTATTTCATCACACAGGTGTTAAGCCTAATACCCATTAGTGATTTTTTCTTCTCCTCCCTCCACCCTCTAAAAGGCCTCAGTGTGTGTTGTTGCCCTCTATGTGTCCACGTGTTCTCATCATTAGGCTCCCTTATCTATATAGTTCTATGGAAATTTGATGACAGGAAATCAGATACCTTAGTACCAATATTCACCTATATAGTGGGTAGTCCAGAATGACCTTCTCGGTAAGACTCTGAGGATCAAATATTGAAAACTTTGGTAACAGCATATGAGGATGAAAATGGTTCAACAGAAAACACACTGTTGAAATAATAAGTGATTCACCATTTATTATTTAAAAAGTCAAAAATAAAATCTAACTTCTTTACATTTATCTTCCAGTCCTAGGGAAAATACAATAAACTAAAAGAGGTTGACATTTTATTATGCATAGTCACATTCTTTATGGCCAGAAACAAACTATCTTTATTTCAAGTGTAGTTACCTTTCACAAAATTTTTTTTCAATAATTTTCTGGGTTGTCTGTCTCCTAATTCAATCATTACACCTACCCTTCCTCCTATTGTATAGATGTTGCAAATGCAACTGAAAAATGACAGCTCTTTTTCATGACGATCTCCTGCATTTTCTATGGGAGTAAATCCTCGGTCTTTATCATGGAGTGTTGGTAACACATTTCATGATGGAGTGTGGCCTGTCCTTCCTCTATTCAAGCACCATCACCACCCCACTCCCTGCTGCCTTGGATACTATGCCTTTTCATACTCAGTGACTTCATCATTTTTCTAAGAGAACAAGTTCTGGCATGTATCCTGCTTCTTTTGTGGGGGAGGGTGGTAATGGGAAATGGGTGACACACAATTATCTTTATCCACAGTGTTCTCTATTTGTCCACGTGACAATATTGTATTAATTCTTCAAGTCTCAAGACACATACCACATCTTAATGTGTAGCCTTCACTTATTGCCCCAGAGGACTTGCCATCTTCCTCTGTGATCTGAAACCGATTTTAATGCAGTTTTACTGTTGCAATAATTTTTTATCTAGAGAACACTGCCTGTTTCATTGCCTCATATTGTGCATTGCTCATTTTATTTCTAAGACTTACAATGCATAATTTTTCAAAAAATCATCTATTCTTAGGTCATCCACAAACCAAAGCTTTTATAACTCATGATGGATCCAATGGAATGTATGAGAGAATCTATCATGGAATCCCTAGGGTGGGGCTTCCTTTATTGCAGATCAACGTGACAACTTTGCTCACATGAAGGCTAAGGGGGAAGCTGTTAGATTGGACTCAAAAACAACATAAATTACAGATTTGCTCAATGCATTAAAGGCAGTCATTAATGACCCTACACGAATGTAAATTTTTTAACCTCATAGCATATATTCATACTTTCTCACATGAAGGCCAAGGGAGCAGCAGTGACTCTGAATATGAACACAGTGCTGAGTACATATATTTTTTGTAACACTTAAAGGCCATGATCAATACACCATTGTGTTGCAACGTGTTTTTTTCGTTTGTTTCAGTGGAAACATTTGTCAGAGGTTTTAGGATAGTGCATAAGTTCTAAAATAGCCAAAAAGTAAAATAAGAGGAATTGCTAAAGATGGTAACAGAAGGATTATAAGAAAGATTGAGGACAAAATTGAAGCAGAAAACCATAAATATTATTACAGTACTGACTAATTTTCAGCACACTTATGTTGTCTTTCAGAATGAGAACTCATCAAATGTTCATTTTTAAACATTTTTTGTCTATATTGAAGGTATACAAAGTGATATTATGGAATACAAATACATATTTAAAAGGTTACCATAATAAAACAAATAAACATATTCATGATCTCATATTAGTTATTCATTTCTTTTGTTTTTAAAGCTTTCCTAAGATGATTTTCAGTAATCAGCATGACAATCAATCTTTAATTCCCATTATATTTAATGTTCTCCAGATTTTTACACTACATTTTGATCCCATCACTGATAATTTATAAACAACTAGAGCTTTCAAATTTGCCTTCAAAAATTATTGAAAAGAGGAGATATTAGTATAAATGTAGCCATTTATTTGTTCTTACAGTGGTGGTTGATTTGCTTATTTTGAGGAATTATAAAATCAAAAAATAATTGACTTGAAAGATATAAGTTGGAATATTTCTGTTTAATAACCAAAATGTATTAAACCAGAAATATGTGGTTTAAAAATTATTTTAGTGCATACATTAATTTTAGTTATGCTATTACTATTATATTAGTAATAGCAATAATTTTTAATAAGCATAATGCTGGTATTGAAAAATGAAGATAACTTTTAATTAGTTGATACATATTGAATGTGTATGACACACATTGTCTTGGTTCTTTGTATTATGTAACCCAATTGTATGAAAAAATATATCAGAATTAGTGCCCTCTTCTGAAAAACACAGTTCTCCCACTGTGTTTTTTAAATAACAAGGGGAGAAGTTACCTCCATTGCTACTGCTACAGTGCCATACTTTAGCACTTTTTGGTTTTGACTTGGTAAGTGAGATACTTATATGCATCCTTATTCTTTGTCTATTAGTCCATAATTATTTCAACACTAGAAACAAATGGAACTACAATGCCTCAAAGTAAAATACTGGAAGCCATTTAGATTCTAAAATCACAATACAAGAAAAACAGTAATAACAGTGAACATTTACTGACAAGCACTTTATGACGAGAATAATTCTACCAAGTATTCTAAGAATCATTACATTACTACTCACAAAAATCAGGCAAGAAAGATACGATTCTTATTCATTCAATTTAACAATAAAAAAACTTGGAACAGATACTTTAAAAAAAAAAAAAAGGACCAGTAGATATCAGGTTAGGATTCAAACTAAGGGCATCCACTTTCATACTTCTAACCATGAATCCACTGATGTAATGTTAATACCAACTCTTGGTCAGTGCCAGCTTCTTATGAGCTTTGCCCTGACATGTACCTGACCTTGTCAGATTTGTCTGCTGTCTCTAGACTTTGATATTATTTTGAAACTTGTATGCTAGGTCCATTAAATTTTTTTTTCCTGGATAATTCAATCTCTGTACTCTCAAATGATTTTTTTTTAACCCTTTGGACTTATCTGATTTCAATTTCTAGGCTACAAATACTTGTTCTCTCTTAAATTATCTCTTCACATCTTGAAATCTTATGCATGAAACAAATTCTAGCCCATAAAACAAAATCTCTATAACCACCATGAAATGAAATATTTTATTTTTCATCCACTTTTATGTGGCACTCATTTTTAACATCTACACAAAAATTTCACATATTTATCTTTTCTGGTTCATTATAGAAGTTGATGTCTATTTGATTTTCCTTTAGCTGTAAAAAAAAATGTTATGTAGTTATCAATCATTTATTATGATCAGTCTCTGAAGCCATTGGACCAAAAACTCTCCTGGATTGAGTTTGTCATGCACCACAATGGAGCCACCTACCAACAGTCTCACCTGGCTCCAGTACTGCTCTATGGATGTGCTGGACTGCATGGCAATTGTTACTCTCTTTGTCATAATATGTTGCTTGATTATCAAAAGTTGTTAAGGCAAGAAAGAAAGAAAAGAGAGTACATCTGTTTGAGATCTGTTTGAGATCTAAGAAAAGAGAGTACATCTGTTTAGATCTGTTGAGACCTAAGTACATCTGTTTGAGAGTACATCTGTTTGAGGCAGGCATGATACAGAAAATCATGCCATTTAATGCCATCACTATGTATCAAGGTATGGAGTAATTATTCTTTACTACATTTTTCAAGACCTGTGCCTTCTTGATTTGTTTGAAATTTTTAATCTTTGTTAAACATTAAGTAATGTACAATTTTAATTTCAGAAAACCTGTAATAATTAAATTTTAATGCTTATCTATGTATATTTTTTAAACTGAAAATAAAATGATTCACTAGAAACTCAGTCTGTTTACTTGAGAAAGGCAGAAAGACTAGCTATACTATGCATTTTTAAAAACCTCTTCTTTTATATATATTTATATAATATATCATAAATTTATATATTTTATATATTATACTTTTATATATAATAAATATATTTATATATTGTATTTTTATTGTTTTATTTCAACTTTTATGTCAAGTTCGGAAGCACATGTGCAAAATGTGCATGTTTGTTACCTAGATAAAGAACCCTCTTCTATATAAACAAATACAATTATATGGAATATATGTGTCCCTGTCAGAAAAAAAAAAAAGAAAAATGGAGCAAGATCCTTGTTAAAAATTGCAAGACAAATTTTATTTTGACTACTGAAGTAGGGGACAGACACTACAGTATGAACTGAGCTCAACTCCAACTAAGACAAAGGTAACTGAGACTTTTAAAGAAAATCCATTTATGAATAAAAAGGAAATATGAGGAAATAAAAATAAGGAAACCAAAAAGAGAGTAGTGGGCTACATGCAAATAGAAAATTACATAAAAATTAAGTGTAAAATGATTATTAGACAAGGTGAGTTAGACAGGGTAATTTTGCAATTTGGCAGGATCACATTTTATTGAGCAAAGCCTCAGCATGAAGGCTAGGGTCACCTTCCAGGACAAATCCATGACATAGTGCACATATAAGCTGGACTAAACTTGGCCAACTCTCTTAGCGTGGTGTTTAGGCAAGTTCTTCATGTTAAATAGATGTTTCCAATTCATATCCTTCATGAAATACAAAATATTTTCTCTTGAAAATTTTCTTTGTTTCAAAACTCTAGATGGTCATAACTGGCTTCCTATGTAAAACTATGCAACCTAGTAAAATCTTTGGTTAGAAAGACTAAAGATGTTTTCCACATGAGGCCTTAAATACACTTGAGTTACTATTTTTGCTTTAGTAATGACCATTTGTAATTGGATGGTAATACACAAAAGAAAAGAAGAGGCTAGTTCCCTCTAGTTAGGAATTATAGATATGGTCCAGCAAGTTTAGTCCAGTCCCTCTAGATTATAATGTTACATGATTTCTCTCCTGAAATATGATCTCACCTTTCTTGCCCTCACCTTGTCAAGTATGATATTTCCAACCACTTTAATACCTGGAATACTGAGGATATACAAACTAGAAATGTATACTATTATTTTAATTATTCTCTCCTCGTAACATATTGAAAACTAAATTGTAGGTGGAATAAAGAGCCAAATACCATGTGCAACAGTTTTTAAAATCTATGCTGGAGAAAACATAGTAAATGGCAAAAGCTCTCCAATACCTACATTCAAATATTGTTCATTACAGCCTTTGGACTCAGAACAAGGTTTGAAAAGCAAATAACAGAGAAGAAGGGAACAAACTTAAGAGCTGTTCTTCCATCTGACAAGAGATGTGTCTAAAACAGTTGAATGAAAGAGAGGCATAATGATTACTTCTCACACATGAAATAGATTTTTATAGTTCTCTTCTCTATGAGAAAATATTGTAGCAATAATTGGTAATAAAATGAATTATTATAATGTCTAGAAAAGAGATATACACTAAATATTTTACTTTACTAAACTTTGAACATATAGTCTTGCCACTAGAAAGAAAAAATTGCCAAGTACAAGAAAAAAAGTGTAACGCATTAGTGCTTTTTATAGTAATGTCTTCTTTATAAAAGGGGAAACCTTATAGACAAATATTAGTCTGGGGAAATTATGTAGCTCAACATGTACTACACAAACTAAATTTTAGTCTATTTATATTTTTTTATGAAACAACTTCTGAAAATGCACCAAGGACCTTGCCAAAATAGATCTTCTTTGCAATTCATAGACCATATAGCTAGATAAAATAATCTTTGTCTATTCATGAGCTATCAAAGAATACTTTCATTTGTTTTAGTATTGAGAAATCTTTTCACATAAAGTACTATGTACACAGTTAGGAAAGTATGTGAATATGAAGGTTTACTTGATAGAGACTCGTAAAATCACATAGTATATTAAATTCCAAAAATTTCAATATTGTGCATGTGTCTGTTTCTTTGAGATTGATTCTACAAGCTTTTAAATATCTCAGCAGTTAACAAAATTTAAACACAGAAACTCTAAGTAGTCACATGGAATCATTGAATTGAAATAACATTCTTCATCCTCATGAAAATCTTTTTCTATAAAATTTTGAATATGCTGCTTAAAGACTGGAATATGAAGCACTACAGAAGTTGAAGACAAAAATGAAATAATTGTGAATTTAATGATGAAAATAACATATGAAGCTGAGTCTATCTATGTCAAGGACAAATGCTTTATGTATAAGTTTTCTGAATTAATATCTATGCAGAATGCAATGTTTCTTAAAAGATAAAACAAATATGCGAATTAAAAGTTTCCTTCTTATATTCTTGAAGTATATTCTTTAATAGTCTTAAATATATTCTTTAACATACAAATTCTTAAAACCCAATAATAATTGTAAAAATTACTGAATAACAGTAAAGAGCAGGGTCTTGGGGGGGTTGTGTCTTCTGGCATCTACCACCTCACAACCACTCCAGTGTTCTTTATTGATGAAGCTTAACATTCAACTAGCTGGCAAAGGAGGAATGTTTACAGGATCCTGATTCAGTATCATAAAGTTATATTTGCACCCAGGGGACAATAAATTGAAAACTTGTAAAGCATAAAATTTCAATTTTTTCATTTGTTATCATTATAAAAGTTGTGTTCCTTCAGACACTGAATCTTGGCAAAATTTGGATGAGTAGGAGACATGGCTTTCTTTTGAAAATAACATTTTTGAAAGTGGGGGAATGTAGAGGTTCTGAGAAAGATGAGCTTAGAGTTGTCCCACTGGGTTCTCCACCTCCCTGGTGGTCACTTCCTTAATGTCCGAATATATAATAAGAATTGACATACTAGCGGGTTGGATTTTTGATTTCAGTAGTAGCTAGCTCAGACTTGGTTAGAGGGAGTATTGTCATGCTGAGCCCATGAATACCCTTAGCCTATCACCACTCTATTCATACTCCCAACAAATCAGCACTGGAGTAGCCAGGTATTTGATGCTTTACCTAAAAATGGATATTAACTTTCACCAATTCAAAGCATATCAAGATGTCTCATTTAGTTCATTGCAAGTTCCTAATTATTAGTCTGATTAATCGCTTTTTGGATTTATGATCCAGTGAGAATTTTGTTCATGTCCTGCACTGATTTTTTCAAGTTACATTTTTCTATAGCTTCTTCTTGGTATAGAGACTTTATTTAAGGATGAATTTGTTCTTCATAAAAGATCTAGAATCCTGATTCATCATGACAGTGGCTCAGAGTGATTGGCAAAAAACAAGGTTGATAAAGGTCAGATAAACAAGTAAAAATTAATGAATAATCCTCGGTCAGATAAGGTGAACTTTGCTGTTGGATTAATCCGTCACAATGAGGACATGCAGGTTGCAAGAGTTAAGACAGAATGAAATACACTTGAGACAAACACATTGAATAGGTCATAAATGCTTGGACAAAGCATATAATGAGTAGCTAAGACCAAGAAAACAACTAGAAACAAGAGAGCTTTGGAAAAAAACAAGTAATCAGGAAATTTCTAATGTAAGGTGTTAACAAGCAATGCTTTTAGGTTTTAATCTGTTTACTGACAATTTGTAGAGCATTAGGTAATTCCTCTTTTGGGCTCTATTGGTCAAGCATTTGGTTTCATTTTATTTCATGTAATCAACCTTCATTTCATATATAATTAGGGAGCCCATTTCTGATTTCAGAAATATCTGATTATTTTTGTATTCATCCTTCTCACCTCATCCCATTCTTGTTTTATATTAGTGACTCTTCCATCTCTGAACATTTGAATCATACTTATTTAAAAATCTCATTTTGTCTAGGCATGGTGGTTCACATCTGTAATCCCAACACTTTGGGATGTTGAAATGGGAGGATTGACTCCAGGAGTTTGAGATCAGCCTGGATAACATAATGAGAGCTCATCACTACCAAAAATTAAAATACTAGTTGGGTGTGGTGTCATGCACCTGTGGTCCCAGCCACTTGGGGGACTGAGGTGAGAGAATCACTTGAGCTTCAGAGGTTGAGGCTCAAGTGAGATGTGATCATACCACTGCACTCCAGCCTGGACAGCAGGGTGAGAGAGTCACTTGAGCTTGGTAGGTTGAGGCTGCAGTGAGCCCTGAACACACCACTGCATTTCGTTCAGCCTGGACAATGGAATAACACCTTATCTTAAAAATATATATATATATATAAATTAAAAATCAAAGTCTCATTCTGATTGTTTCCCCTCTTTATGATCCTTGGGTGAAAATCTCCAACTGCGTGTCACTGGTTATTTCCTCATATGGTTTTCTTGAGGAAATCTTCAACATGTGTTGATTTCTGCAACATCCCTCATATTCTCTAATGTAAGAGAATCCCTTCACAACATTTAAAATCGCCTCTGCTGTAGTCTAGGGAGATCTCCAGTTACACACACATTTTATTATTATTATTTTTTAACAAAAGTCACTGCACTCTGTAAATTTTTGTTCCTTGCTTCAAGGTACTATGTCTCATTTGGTTTCCTCCCAAAAGTCACTTTTTCATAGTTTTCACAAGCATCTATTCATAGAATTCCTTCCAATTTTAACAACTGGTGGACATTCTTCCTTCATTTTATACTAGGCTGTATATGTCTTTTGACATCATTTTTTAATGCATGTATATGTGTCTGGAGCAGAATAAGTGGGAAAAAGTTGAGTCGCTTATGATCACCTCACTATACTATGTTGTTTAATTTATTTGAGGCTAGTTTTTAGGACACCTATTTCATATACGAAAATCTTTGAGTAAATATTTTAAAATGCTTAATGAATGTTTCAGTAGTTGTAAAAATATAAATTCACACAATTTTTAGGATTTTATTGTGTTTTTAATGTCCATATGTAATGAATTTCATAGTTGCTTAGAGGCTTCTGTTGACCAACTCAATAGCTTAAATTTGTGGAATTTTCAGACATCACTGCAAATACTTTGACATTCTTATTAAACTGTGGTCCCTCCCCTTGAAATGTGGCAAGGCTTGTGGCTTGCTTAGCAAACAAATTATACTGAAAGTGACAGCATAATTTTGAAGACTGTGTTAGAAAAGGCAGTACATTATCTCTGTCTCTGTTTGTCTGTCTGTCTGTCTCTGTCTTCTACTTATACCTTTTCCTCTCTTTCTCTCTCCTTCTCCCTCTTTCTCTTTTTCTCCCTCTACACACTTTGGAGCCCAGTGTCACACACAAAGTCCTGACGATAAAGGACAATTTCAAGGAGAAATGCAAAGAGGAGACTAAAGTCATGATTATTCAGTCCCACAGGAATTTGAGTCTTTTGATATCAATCACCAAGTATGTGAATGAATGACCTTCAGATGATTACATCCCCAGCCACCATATGAAAGTATCAGCCTGAGAAATACTGTGTATGAACCACCTGACTGAGGCTACCCAACACTCAGGCTATGGGAGTTGTAATAAAACGCTTGCTGTTTTTCAAAATCCCCACAATTGAGGGTAGTTTGTTATAAAGTGATAAATAACTACAAGGATATTTCTTTATTGTATTATGTTTATTATACTTTAAGTTCTGGGCTAAATGTGCAAAATGTGCAGGATTGCTACATAGGTATACATGTGCCATTGTGGTTTGCTGCACCCATCAACCTGTCACCTATATTAGGTATTTCTCCTAATGCTATTCCTCCCCTAGCCCCCCACCCCATGACAGGCACCATTGTATGATGTTCCCCTCCCTGTGTCCATGTGTTCTCATTGTTCAGCTCCCACTTATGAGTGAGAACATGCGGTGTTAGATTTCCTGTTCTTGTGATAGTTTGCTGAGAATGATGGTTTCCAGCTTCATCCATGTCCCTGCAAAGGACATGTACTCATCCTTTTTTATGTGTGCATAGTATTCTATGATATATATGTGCCACATTTTCTTTATCCAATCTATCCTTGATGGACATTTGGGTTGGTTCCAAGTCTTTGCTATCGTGAACAGTGCCACAATAAACATATGTGTGCATGTGTCTTTATAATAGAATGATGTATTTTAATCCTTTGGGTATATGCCCAGCAATGGGAATGCTGAGTCAAATGGTATTTCTAGTTCTAGATCCTTGAGGAATCACCACACTGTCTTCCACAATGGTTGAACTAATTTACATTATCACCAACAGTGTAAAAGCATTCCTATTTCTCCACATCCTCTCCAACATCCGTTGTTTTGTGACTTTTTAATGATCACCATTCTAACTGGCGTGAGATGGTATTTCATTGTGGTTTTAATTTGCATTGCTCTAATGATGAGTGATAATGAGCTTTTTTTCATATGTTTGTTGGCTATGTAAATGTCTTCTTTTGAGAAGTGTCTGTTCATATCCTTCACCCACTTTTTGATAGGGTTGTTTGATTTTTTCTGGTAAATTTGTTTAAGTTCTTTGTAGATTCTGGATATTAGCCCTTTGTCAGATGGACAGATTACAAAAATTTTTCCCATTCTGTAGGTTGCCTCTTCACTCTGATGATAGTTTATTTTGCTGTGCAGAAGCTCTTTAGTTTAATTAGATCCCATTTGTCTATTTTGGCTTTTGTTGCCATTGCTTTTTGTGTTTTAGTCATGAAGTCTTTGCCCATGCCTATGTCCTAAATAGTATTGCCTAGGTTTTCTTCTAGGATTTTTATGATTTTAGGTCTTATGTGTAAGTCTTTAGTCCATCTCGAGTTAATTTTGTATAAGGTGTAAGGAAGGGTTCCAGTTCAGTTTTCTGCATATGGCTAGCCAGTTTTCCCAGCACCATTTATTAAATAGGGAATGCTTTCCTCATTGCTTGTTTTTGTCAGGTTTGTCAAAGATCAGGTGGTTGTATATGTGTAGTGTTATTTCTGAGGCCTCTGTTCTGTTCCATTGGTCTATATATCTGTTTTGGTACCAGTACCATGCTGTTTTGGTTACTGTACCCTTGTAGTATTGTTTGAAGTCAGGTAGCATGATACCTCCAGCTTTGGTCTTTTTGCTTAGGTTTGTCTTGGCTCTGCAGGCTCTTTTTTGGTTCCATACTAAGTTTAAAGTATTTTTTTTTCCCATTTTGGGAAGAAAGTCAATGATAACTTGATGGCAATAGCATTGAATTTATAAATTACTTTTGTCAGTATGGCCATTTTCATGATATTGATTCTTCCTATCCATGAGCATGGGATGTTTTTCCATTTATTTGTGTCCTGTCTTATTTTCTTAAGCCATGGTTTGTAGATCTCCTTGAAGAGGTCATTCACATCCCTTGTAAGGTGTATTCATAGGTATTTTATTCTCTTTGTGTCAATTGGGAATGGGAGTTCACTCATGATTTGGCTCTCTTTTTTTTTTATTGGTGTATAGGAATGCTTGTGATTTTTGCACATTGACTTTGTATCCTGAGACTTTGCAGAAGTTGCTTATCAGCTTAAGGAGATTTGGGGCTGAGACAGTGGGGTTTTTCTTAACATATAATCATGTCATCTGCAGAGACAATTTGACTTCCTCTTTTCCTATTTGAATACTTTTTATTTCTTTATCTTGCCCGATTTCCCTAGCCAGAACCTCCAATACTATGTTGAATAGAAGTGGTGAGAGAGGGCATCCTTGCCTTGTGCCAATTTTCAAAGGGAATGCTTCCAGCTTTTGCCCATTCAGTATGATATGGGCTGTGGGTTTGTCATAAGAAGCTCTTATTATTTTGAGATATGTTCCATCAATACCTAGCTTATTGAGAGTTTTTAGCATGAAGTGATGTTGAATTTTGTCAATGGCCCTTTCTGGATCTATTGAGATAATCATGTTTTTTTTGGTTTTGTTTTTTTTTTTTCATTGGTTCTTTTTATGTCATGGATTACGTTTTTTGATTTTCTTATGTTGAACCAGTCTTGCATCACAAATATGAAGCTGACTTGATCATGGTGGATAAGCTTTTTGACGTGCTGCTGGATTTGTTTTGCCAGCATTTTATTTAGGATTTTCAAATCCACCTTCATCAGGCATATTAGCCTGAAATTTTCATTTCTTGTTGTGGTTCTGCCAGGTTTTGGTATGAGGATGATGCTAGCCTCATAAAATGAGTTAGGGAGGACTCCCTCTTTTTCTATGTTTGGAATAGTTTCAGAAGGAATGGTACCATCTCCTCTTTGTACCTCTGGTAGAATTCAGCTGTGAATCCATCTGGTTCTGGACTTTTTTTGGTTGGTAGGCTATTAATTACTGCCTCAATTTCAGAACTTGTTTTTTCTTTCTCCTTTCTTGATGCTTTTAGGGGTTTAATTATGGAATAAGATGAATTCAGTTGACTATCTTTGATTCTAGTCCACTCCTGGGTTTAGAGGAGCCCCTTCTGATTACTTTCTCCATGACTGTGTGTATTTCGTTAAATGTTCTGGCCGTGGGTCTTCCTCAGGTAGGAGCCATAGTTGGCACACAAAACCATACCGTTGATCTATCAGCCCTAATCTGCTGTTTTTATGCTTCCTGAAGTTCAGATGAAAGTGGGAATGCTAGGTGGGTTGGAAGCTCTTGCAGATGGGACCCATCTGGCTATGGAAGGTGGGGACAAGTGAAGTTATTTGCCATGCTGTTGGTGTGTTACTGGGGCAATAGGAGTCTGCACCGCCTGGTGACAAGTGGCAGTGGTGGGTGGAATGTCACACATCCTGCCATACTTGGGTTTCCTGGGATAACAGGAGGCTGCACACTCTACCTGAACTCACACAAAGCAAGACTACTGGGCTGGAAGCTCTAGGAGGTATTACCTGCCTGGTTACCAGTGACAGGTTCAGGTGGAGCATGCTCTGCTGTTCAGGTGTTTCCTGGGACAATAGGAAGCTGAGCCCTCCAGCTGAGTTCACACAAAAAGGAGGCCACTTGGCTGTAAGCTCTAGCAAGCGTTGCCCATCTGGCTAACAGCAGCAGAATGGGTGAGGTTGTGTGCCATGCCATCAGGGTATTCCCTGGGATAACAGGAAGCTGCACCCTTCTGCTGCATTCCGACAGAAGTGAGACTGCTGGGCTGGAAGCTCCAGCAAGGATGATAGCAATACAAGTTGATTCTTAATTAATTAAAGCACATTGAGAAGCTGATCCAAAAAGACAAACACTATTAAATCTCAGACTTTAAAAATACAGTCATATTCAAGGAGTTAAAGGGTGCAGCTCACCAACATGGCACATGTATACATATGTAACAAGCCTGCACGTTGTGCACATGTACCCTAGAACTTAAAGTATAATAAAAAAAAATATATATATACATAGTCATATTCATTTTTCACAACATAGCATATTGTGACAGGTCTTTCTTGATTTACTAAGTTTACTTATTATCCTCTGAAGTATATTTTCATACCTGAATTTTACCTAGCTTCAGCCTTCCGTTAACGTTGCATTCATTCTTAATATTTGTAAACCACCATATTTTCTAGAAATTGGTGACTATATTCTAAAATCATTGTAGCCGCGAAATCATATGAATACCTGCTTGGCCTCTCCGGATAGGGTCAAGTTTCTCACATAAGCAAAATTTACTTATTTGGCATATACAATGTGAACATAATCTTAACACCTGACTTTGGCTTTTGGTGTTATTAATAAGGTTTTTAATCCAATTTTTGTTTTTTTTTTAACAGAAGTGATACAGCTATACTGTAATCCTAGCATTCCTGAGTTTTGTATATAGCTTGGAAATAATATTTATTGTCAAATATTTTTAAATACTTCACTTTCTTCTAATATATTTATTAACCTTAGCATCTTTTTTTGCATTTTTTCCCTGTGAAGTGTCATTCACTCTAACAATTACTATCAGAAAATCTGTTATCATCTTGCCTATTTATGCAAAGCAAATGATTCTCCAACTGTTGACTCTAATCCTTCCTCTCAGATAGGTTCTGCTAAATAAATGACCCTGAGTCTCTGAGACATTTATTGTGTCAAAGCACAACAACATTAACAGTAAAACAAAAAATATTGTGAAATATGAAATATCTGATCCTTTCTCCCTCTCTCAAAAATTCTGTCTGCCAGGTGTGGTGGCTCACGCCTGTAATCCCAGCACTTTGGGATGACAAGATGTTTGGATCACCTGAGGTCAGGAGTTTGAGACCAGACTGGACAATGTGGTAAAACTCCGTCCCTACTAAAAATACAAAAATTAGCCAGGCATGGTAGCACGTGCCTGTAATCCCAGCTACTCAGGAGACTAAGGCACAAGAATTGCATGAACCAAGAAGGCAGAAGTTTCAGTGAGCTGAGGTCGCAGCACTGCACTCTGGCCTGGGCAACAGAGCAAGACTCCATCTCAAAAAAAAAAAAAAAAAAGAAAATCTATCAATGCCTATACTTCCAAATTTGCTTGTGATTCTCTTCTTAGCAAAATGAGACTATTAAAATTGATCAGGGTTTTAAATAGCATTCCTTTGACTTTCTAAGCACCTATTGAAAAGTCTCAGCTGAAGCATAGCTTCATCTGAAAAAAATTAAATGCAATTGACTTTCTGTACTAAACATTCTTCTTTACACACTCCTCACCATGGAATATCTCTAATGGAGCCCTTTCTTTAATATAGAAATAAATGCGATTCAACTTGTTTAAATGTAAACATGTGAGCTACTTGAGCATAGGAACTACATCACATTCTCTTTTATTCTCTACATACCATTAATGAGTGGATTAGGTAAGTGCTGTAAATTGTGCATTAAATGTGTAACATAAAAAAAACAGAAGCATAGATAGCTGAGTAGACAGATAAATTATTATCTAATTCATATCTTGAAACTCTATCACTTTACCCAACAATGAGTCTCCAAGGAAGTTATACTTATTTACATAGAGAAGTATTATTACTAAATTAATCACTGAAGAAAAACAAGTTGCAGAAAGATCGTAATTTTCCCAAACATAACATTTATTTTTTGTATCATATTTTACCTAATGGCATTATCAGTGTTTTGACCATTCAGGTAGAAACCATATCAGTGTCTTTGTTGATACAACACTTTCAGCATCAGATGTAGTCAGTAATCACAAATTCAAATTATATTCCTCACATTTACTATTATCAATGCAAGCCACAGCCCTATAATCTCATACTTGGTTTCCTAATATATACTTGTAATTATTTTTCCTACATTTACACTCTTCTGTTTCCTTCCCAATCTTTGTTTAGCTGTCAGAGTGGCTTGTTAAAGAAACAAAACAAAAATAACCTTTTAACTGGCTTTCCTTAAAACTAGATTAAATTATTTTGCCTGTAAATTAAAATAGAAACCTGTATACATCACACAAAGCTACACAAGACCTCCAATTTCAACCAAAATTTTTCTTTTATAATCTCTGGTATACAATTTACTCTAAAATTCGTACTTGTGGGAATAATTTCCAAATATCAGGACTTCTCTCCTTCTGTGATTTGTTTCCTTTAGCCACTCTGTCTAGAGTCTACCAAAGCTTTCATCTCACCGTAATATGTGATCTGTCACACCAGCTTTTTCTGATTGCTCCATAGATGGATAATGGTTTTCTCTGGGCTTCTGATCATATTGCATCATTTACATCACACATCATAATATTCTTCAGAGAACAAGCATACCTTATTTTACTGCACTTTGTTTTAATATGGTTTACACATATTTAGTTTTTTTTGTTTGTTTTCTTTTTTACACAAATTGTATGCTTGTGGCAATTGCACATCATGCAAGTCTATTGACATCATTTTTAAAATGGCAAGTAACAAATTTATATCTCTGTGACCCATTTTGCTAATTTTCACAAAATTTCAAGCTTTTTCGCTACTATTATATCTGTCCTGGTGATCTGTGATTGGTGATTTTTCATATTACTGTTGTAATTGGTTTGCGGCATCACAAATTATGCCCATATAAGATGTCCGACTTAATACATGGGTGTCTCCTGAGTGCCCCACATACCAGTTGTTTCCTAGTCTCTCTCCCACCACTCAGGCCTATTTCCTGAGACACAATAACATTGAAATTAAGCCAGTTAATAAACTTACGAAGGTCCCTAAGTAGAAGGGAGAGTACCACATCTTTCACTTTAAATCAAAAGCTAGAAATAATTAAGGAACATGAGGAAGGCATGTTAAAAGGTCAGAAAGACTTAAAGTTAAGCCTCTTGCATCAAATAGCCAAGTTGTGAATTTAAAAAAAAAAACAAAAAAGATAAAACAAAGTTCATGAAGGAAATTAGAAGTGTTACTCCAGTGAATGCCCAAATGGTAAAAAAGTAAAACCGCATTATCATTCATGTGAAGAAGTTTTAATCTGGATATATCAAACCAGCCACAATCATGCCTTAACACTAACCCTAATCCAGAGCAAGACCCTACCTCTTTTTAAACTACGAAGGCTGAAATACATGAGGGAGCCAAAGAGAAAAATGTAGAAAGCTGGCAGACATTGGCTCATGAGGCTGAGGAAAAAAAAAAAAAAAGTCTGTCTCTATAACAAAGAAGTACAAAGTAAAGTAGCAAGTGCCAATGTAGAAGCTGCAGGAAATTATCTAGACAACCTAGCTAAGATCATTGATGATGGTGATTACACTAAACAACAGAATTTGAATGTTGACAAAACGGTCCTTTATTGAAAAAATATGTCATCTGAGACTTTGATAGCTAAAGAGGGGAAGTCAATGCCTGGCTTTAGAGCATTAAAAGACAGGCTGACTCTTTCGTTAGTGGCTAATTCAGCTGGTGACTTTAGTTGAAGCCAATGTTCATTTATTATTTTGAAAGTTCTAGAGTCCTTGAGAATTATGAGTTGAGAGCCCTTGAGAATCTGCTTTGCCTGTGTACTATAAATAGAAAAACAATGCCTAGATGACAGCACATATTTTAAAAGCATGACTCACTGAATATTTTAAGCTGACTGTTGAGATCTACTCCTCAGAAAATAAAATTTATTTCAAAATATTGCTGCTTAATGAAAATGCACGTGGACACCCAAAAGTTCTGATAGGAATGTACAAAGAGATTAATGTTGTTTTCATGTCCACCAACATTGCATCTATTCTGCAGCCCACTAATAAAGGTGTAAATTTACTTTCAAGTTTTATCATTTAAGAAATACATTTTATAATGCTATTGTTGTCTTAGATTGTGAGTTCTGTGATTAATATGGGCAGAGTAAATTGTAAACCTTCTGTAAATAATTTAATGTATTAGAAACATTTCTATTTGAAATATTTCTGATTCATAGGAGCAGGTCAACATATAAATATTAACAGGAGTTTGGAAGAACTTGATTCCAATCCTCATGGATGACTTTGAGGAGTTCAAGACTTTATAACTACAGATGTGTTTTATTCCATTTCTTTCATCGATGTTTTATCATTTTTATTGTAAAGATCTTATATTTTCATGGTTAAATCTATTCCTACACATTTCATTTTTGTAGCTTTGTAAATGTGATTTATTTTCTTTGCCTTTTTTTAACATTTAGATATTGGAATACAGAAACACAACTGATTTTTGGGTGATGATTTAGTACCTTCTGCCTTTACTGGATTTGTTGATCAATTTTAAGAGCTTTTGGTGGAGTCTTTAGGATTTTCTGTGTATAAAATCATGTCAAATGCAGAGAGGGATAATTTGATTTTCTCCCTTCCAAAGGATGCCCTTTCTTTCTTTCTCTTGGCTAATTGCTCTGGCTAGAAATTCTAATGATATATTGAATAAGAGTGGTCAACGTGGACATCTTTGTCTTGTTCCAGATCTTAGAGACAAAGCTTTCCAACTTTCCTTTTTTAGTCTGATGTTACCTGTGCATTTGTCATATATGGCCTTTATAAGTTTGAAGTGTTTTTAGTATACTTGTTGAAAGTTTAAAGTTTTCATCATGAAGAAATGTAAATTTTATCAAATGCTTTTTGTGCATCTACTGATAAAATTATATGTTTTTTCTTAATTCTCTTGATATAATATATCACATTTATTGGTTTGCATATGCTTAACCTTCTCTGCATCCCTGCGATAAATCCCAGTTCCTCATCGTGTATAATCTTTTTGATGTGTTGTTGGATTTGGTTGGCTAGAAGTTGTTGAGTATTTTTGCATCTACATTCATCAGGATTATTGGTCTATAAATTTTCTCTCTCTCTCTCTCTCTCTCTCTGGCTCCTTCTTTCTGGTTTTACTATCAAGGTAATCATACTCTTAAAAAATCATTTTTAAAGCATTTACTTCTCTTTAATGTTTTGGAAAAAATATTTGGGAAAAAATGGATTAATTTTTTAATTATACTTTAAGTTCTGGGATACATGGGCAGAACATGCAGGTTTGATACATAGGTATACATGTTCCATGGTGGTTTGCTGCACCCATCAACCAGTCACCTAGGTTTTAAGCCCAACATGAATTAGGTATTTGTCCTAATGCTCTCCCTCCTCTTTCCCCCCAACCCACGACAGGCCCCAGTGTGTGATGTATCCCTTCATGTGTCCATGTGTTCTCATTGTTCATCTTGCACTTAGCAGTGAAAACATGAAGTGTTTGGTTTTCTGTTCCTGTGTTAGTTTGCTGAGAATGATGGTTTCCAGCTTGGTCTGTGTCCCTGCAAAGGGCATGAACTCATTCTTTCTTATAGCTGCATAGTATTTCATGGTATATATTGCCACATTTTATTTATCCAGTCTATCATTGATGGGCATTTGGGTTGGTTCTAAATCCTTGCTACTGTGAATAATGCTGCAATAAACATACTTGTGCATGTGTCTTTAAAATAGTATGACTTGCAATCCTTTGGGTAGATGCCCAGTAATGGGATTGCTGGATCCAATGGTATTTATAGTTCTAGATCCTTGAAGAATCGCCACACTGTCTTCCACAATGGTTGAACTAATTTACACTCCCAGCGACAGTGTAAAAGCATTCCTATTTCTCCACATCCTCTCCAGCATCAGTTGTTTCCTCACTTTTTAATGACTGCAATTCTAACTGGTGTGAGATGGTATCTCATTTTGGTTTTGATTTGCATTTCTCTAATGATAATGATGACGAGCTTTTTTTCATGTTTGTTGGCTGCATAAATGTCTTTTGAGAAGTGTCTGTTCATATCCTTTACCCACTTTTTGATGGGGCTGTTTGTTTTTGTCTTGTAAATTTGTTTAAGTGTTTTGTAGATTCTGGGTATTAGCCCTTTGTCAGAGGGATAGATTGCAAAAATTTTCTCCCTTTCTGTAGGTTTCCTGTTCAGTCTGATGATAGTTTATTTTACTCAGCAGAAGCTCTTTAGTTTAATTAGATCCCATTTGTCAGTTTTGACTTTTGTTGCAATTGCTTTTGGTGCTTTAGTCATGAAGTATTTGTCCATGCCTATGTCCTGAATGGCATTGCCTAGGTTTTCTCCTAGGGTTTTTATGGTTTTAGGTTTTACATTTAAGTCTTTAATCCATCTTGAGTTAGTACTGAAACTATCAGTTCATGGTTTTTTGTTTTTGTTTTTTGATGTGAGTTCTTATTACTGCTTCAGTCTTGTTACTCATTATTTCCCTGTTCATGTTTCTATTTATTTTTAATTCAATCTTGGTTGGTTGTATGTGTCCAAAATTTTTTCCTTATCCTTTAGATTTTTTAATTTGTTGGCATGAACTTGTTTATAATAGTATCTTATAATCCATTGTATTTCTGTGTATCAGTTGTTATGTATCCTTTTCATCTCTCATTTTATTTATTTGAGTCATCTCTTTTTGTAGTTAACTTAGCTGAAGTTTTTAAATTTTGCGTATTCAATAAACTGTTTTGTCTTGTTGATTTTTAAATATTTTAAAAATCTCTATTTTTTCTCTATAATCTTTGTTATGTCCCTGTTCTACTATTTTTTAGTTTAGTTTCTGTTTTCACATTTCTTGAGGTACTACAGGTTGTTTATTTAAGATATTTATGCATTTTTAATGAAGACATTTATTGGTATATATTTGTTGTTTTAGAACTTATTTTTTCTATATCTTCTAGGTTTTGTTATATCGTCTTTCCATTTTTATTTTTGTCATGTATTTTAAAATAATTTATCTATAGACTCAATGGTTGTTTATGAGCACATTTAATTTATGTATAGTTGTACATGTTCCCATATTCTTTCTTTTATTGATTTCTAGTTTTATTCCATTGTGGAAAAAAATTGACACCATTTTGATTTTAAACAAATTTAAGACTTATTTTGACCTAAAATATGGTCTGTTCTAGAAGATATTTCATGTGCTGTTGAGAAGATTACATACTCTGCAGCTGTTGGATGGAATGTTCTGTAAATGTCCATGTTAGGTTTATCTTACCTAGAGTGCAGTTTAACTCTGAGGTTTTTTCATTGATTTTCTGTCTGAATTATATTTTTATTATTGTAAGTAAAGTGCTGCAGTCTTCTACTATTATCATATCACAGTCAATCTCTCTCTTCAGCTCTATAAATTTTGCTTTATATATTTGGATGTTCCAGTGTTATGACCATATATATTTACAATTTTATTCTGTTGCTCTATGGAGCTTTTGATTATTATACAATGGCCAACTTCTTATCAATCCTGATTTAAAATATATTTTAACTAAGTATAGCTACTACTGTATTTTTTTATTGTTTACAATGACATGAAACAAATTTTTCTATTTCTTTTCTTTTAGTCTGTGTACACCTTCATAGGTGAAGTGAGTTTCCTGTGGCAACAATACAGTTGAATTTTAATTATTTATCCATTCAGTCACTCTATGTCTTTTACTTGGATCATTCAATCAATTTCATTCATAATATTACTAATAGATAAAGATTTACTACCTCCATTTTGTTAATTGTTTTCTAGGTTAGTTTCTGTATATCCTTTCTCTCTCGCTCTGTCTCTCTTTCTCTCTCTGTCTCTCTCTCTCTGTGTCTTCCTTTATGTTCAAGTAATTTTCTCTAGTAATATGTTTTGATTCCATGCCATTTGTGTTTGTTGTGTCTAAGTTTGGCTTCTTAGTTAATGAAAGATTTACAAAAATATTTTATTGTTAGATATTTAAAACTGGTGACAACTTTGAGCACAAAGAAAAATAAACAGAACTGTATTTTGACATAATTTAGTCTTCCACATATTGACTTTTTGATGTCTCAATTTATATCTTTTCATATTTCCATCTCTTAATTGTAGTTATTATTTTCTTTAATAACTTTGTCTTTTTATCTTCATGATAAAGATATAAATGGCTTATATACCACAATTATAGTATTAGAGTATTCTGAGTTTGTCTTTATAATTGGTTTTACTAGTGCTTTTTATGCCTTCAGATGTATTCTTATTACATGTGAGTGTCCTTTTCTTTCCAATAAAACAATTCTCCTTAGTATTATTTCTTACAAGATTGGTCTGGTGTTTATGAATGCCTTATCTTTTGTTTGGGAAAGTGTTATCACTCTTTCAGATTTGAAGAATTGCTTTGGTAGGCATAGTATTTTTGCATGGCAGATTTTTTCTCAGCACTTTAAATGTATATCTTATTGTCTTCTTGCTCACAAGTTGATTTATTTTTTTTTTTTGAGAAATTTGATGAAACTTGAATTGGGACATTGTTTAATATGGTATAAACCTTTTCTTATACTGCTATCAATATTCTTTCTTTGCATTTGCCTTTTAACAATTTAAATAGGATGTGCCTTTGAGAAATACTCTTTGGATTAAATTTGATTAGGGTACCTGGATACTGTCGTCTTTCTCTAGATTTACAAAATGTGCCATCATTATTTTATTATATATGATTTCTAGACTTTTTATTTCTTATCTCCTTTAAGAACTCCTATTATATGGAGGTAGTTTTCTTAATGTTTGATACTTTCCATAGGCCTACTTCACTAATTTTAATTATTTCTCTTTTTTTGCTCTTCTGATTGGGTAATTACATATGTTTTATCTTTAGGATTGCTGATTCCTTACTCTGTTTGACTAAGTCTGCTGTTGAAGTTTTCTAATGAGTTTTTCAATTCACTTCACATATTGTTTATTAATTGGATTTCTTTTTATTTTTAAAACATTTCCACTTCTTTGCAAAATTTATCATCATTTTCCTGGATTATTCTCTAAAGTGTGTTTTTTTTTCAACTTTCTATTCATATGTGCTGTGATTTCTGAACTGTTAAAATAGGTGTACACTGTATTTCTTGTCAAAAATTTTATGGAGCATCTGAACTTTAATTCTGCACTGTAACTTAAAACTAGACTTGCAGTGATTTCTAGGTCTGTGAGATACTTAAGCAATAACTGGAGCTTAATCTCAAATGTTATACTTGTTTGCAGGTCATAGAAAAGCTCCGTATGAGTATCTGGGAATTATAAAAATACCTGCCAAAGATTCAGGCCTTCCTTTGGATTTTGGCCCCTGCAGTGTTATGGAACTGGTCAGACTTCTCAGCGTGGCATTCCTGCTAATAGGAACACCAAGCAGTTGCTGAGATGTGTGTGCCTGTCACTGTGATTAGTACTTCCACTCTTGTTTCCAATTCACCCCAGGTCATTCAACCCTATAGCCACTCCTAATGCCTCTCCTGAGGTAGGACAAAAGTGGGCTTCCCAAACCAAAAAGATTCACAGATCCATGAAGAAACTGAACATTCACTTCAAATTTCCTCCTCTGATCTTGGCAACTGCAGGTAAAATAAAGTTCTGTCACAGTGGTGTCTTCTTGGTGTGTGGAAGGGGTGTCATAATCCAAAAGAATTATTCGTTTTACAGATCATGAGTTTTCCCATGTCTATGAGTCCAGGGATTTTCTTCTTCTTTTTTTAGCTCTGGTGAATTCAGTGTGGCTTTTTGTATTTACATAGTTACTAGCTCTATTTTTCTGTGGGAATTAATGTTGGGAGGTGTTATTTCATCATTTTACTGACATCACTCCTCAAGGAATACTTTTATGAGTTTGCAAACCATTATGATTTTAGAATTAGTTATCTACCAAATATTAAAAGAGCTGTATATTTATCATTTAAGTGTTCTGTATAATTATTTGTGTACTGTTTCTAGTAAATAATTACTATGTATTGAAGTTTGTGTTTCCAACACAAACTTTCTTGTAGAGACTGGAAGTACATGGCAGAATATAGGGACAATATACATATCACAACTTCTTCAGATTTTTATTAAAACATAAGTAAACTATATTATTCTACATGATATTGCATCTTTATGATGCAGAAATTATTTTCTTTGTAGGAAATGAAAGCATTTGTCCAGATCTCTGGCAAAGATGGCACTGTGGTGTTTTCTCTGGGGCCAGTTGTGCAAAACCTTATAGAAGAGAAGGCTGATCTCATTGCTTCAAACTTGGCCCAGATTCAACAGAAGGTGAGTACAACCTCCAATCCTTATAAGCAGCCATTTACACAGTGAAGAAAATATGGCTTTCCATTTGGAACTTGAATCTCATTTTCTGCTTTGCATTAACAGGCACTACTTCTACATAGAATAATTTAAAGCATTATAGTAGTGTATGTGGGCTCAACTAATCATTTGCCTATGAATGCTTGAAGTTACTTTGGAAATACTTCTCTTTGTTGTCATTTGTTTGTGACAAAATGAAAATAAAATATTAAGTTCCTATCTCACATTTTGAGATTTTAAATCTTCAGTCCTGTGCTGACTACTCAAAAACAACAAACAAAAAAACCCTGAAGTGTACTAACTCCAAGGAACATAAAAAGGGAGGGCTGATATTACAAAGATAGAGAAGAATTATGCCCAAGAATATCCTCAACATATTTGATTGTATAGGAACTCCATTCAGTGTACTTGGGTATAAAAGTAGAAGCTTAGATTCACGTAGTCTTTCTGATGAATTAGACTTTTCAAGAATTAAAAGGCAATTACAATTTTGATATTATAGTTTAGTAGTCAGTTAATTTTAACTTTCTTGTTATTGCAATTCTAGATTTCCACTCTTTGGGTAGTACTATTTATACACTATCCAATGACTTTTAAAAAATTTAATGTTTAATTAAAGTTCATAAAACTCAATAAAAGCATGTATGCTAATTAGGATTGTGAAATTAGTTTTGCTTATTAAATTGGAATATCTATGTATTCCTATGTTTTCATATGCAAGATTTTCACATAGCTTTCCCATAAAAAACAAATTATGTGACAAAAGGCATAAAGACAAACAAAATTCAACATTGAACATAAATTCTAAGTAACTTCTTTTTCTTTTTTAATTAAAAATAAATTAATATATAAAATCAAGGAGCAAAGGAGACATGAAAAAAAGCAGAAAGTAAAGACAACTAACTATCCAAAAACAAACAGCAAAGTCTAAAGTAAAGTTTTTCTATGAGGAGAAAAGCATGGAAAAGACTCATCCCCATGATTCAATTACCTCCATCAAGTCCCTCCTACAACGTGTTGGAATTGTGGTAGTTATACTTCAAGATGAGATTTTGGCGGGGACACAGATAAACCATATCAGGCCATTATGATCGCCTGTTTTGGTTACAAACACACATTTTTAATAGTCTTTCTAATTTTAAGGTCTTGACTTTACATGCCAATATTAGTCGACACAGTTGCTTGCTAAAGGAAAATCTTGATTTCATAACTGTCATTTTTTAAAAGTTGTGTAAGTAAATTTTGGTCATGTATTAAAATCCAAATCCATAGTAAGAAAATTAAGACTGCCTAAGGTCTTCATTCCAAATTAACTGTCTTTTTAAATAGCTTGCCCTCAACTTTCTCTGTGATCCATACACATTGGGATGCTCTTCATATATCCATGACCTTTACTCATTCTGTTCTTTATTGGAAAATCCCTTCTTTACCACACACTGCCTAGGTCCAATCAAAGCTTTCATCTCATATCATGTTACCTGCCTAATTAAGTTTTTCTAATTATTTCATGTAGAAGTACTTGTGTTTTTTCTCTGGAACTCTAAACACATCCTGTATTACTCATGTGATTCATATCAAAATAGTCTTTATATTATAGCTATTCAATGTATTATCAGCTAATTAGTCGGGGTCCACATAGGTGAAGCAATGTAAAATATTTGTTTTCCAAAACCACCTTGTACCTTTGGGTTTTGTGTGGAATGAAAGAAAGTGTGTGTATGTTTGTGTTTTGTGTGAATTAGAAACTTTAAAGATTTTGGTTTTTTTTTTTCTGTCATTGAAAATATAGATTAGTACAGTTATATTTCATGTATTTTTATTTTTTAAAGGTTGGAACAAATTTTTCTGGATACATCATTTTTTGATTCCCATAATAAACATCAAGTTTCAAAATAAAGAGTGGCCTTTCATATTTAATATTTAATTTTTAACATCTGTGTATATTTATTTCAATTCGGAGCCCTGTAAACTCTTAATCTCTGTGAGCAGTGCGTCTGGGAGCTACCATCACAGTTTCTGAGAAGTGGGCTTCAAGTATTCTGCACCTGCAGCTCTGCTGTGCTGGTTGTGCATTCTGTGGGAAAGTCCTGGTTGGCCTTGTGACATGAGCCATTAGCTTAATGTCAAAAACATTCCAGATAAACTCATAGAAAGGGGCCACAAAGTAACAATGTTTACTTACTACAGGCTTTTCTCATTGACTACAAGAAGCCTTCTTCATTGAACTTCAAGGAGGTCCATGTGGCACATGACAAAGATAATCTTGAGAATTCAAATGATGAATTTTTTGACCTAGCTTATTATTTTCTTTTATTTTCTATTTGAGACAAGGTCTTGCTCTGTCACCCAGGCTAAAGTGCAATCATGGCTTGCTTCAGCCTCGAACTCTCAGGCTCAAGTGATCCTCCCCACCAAAGCCTCCCAAGTAGCTAGGACTGTAGGCACACCCCAGCACACCTGGTCAATTTTTTTGTAAAATGTTTGTACTGAGTAGGTCTTGTTATGTTACCCAGGCTGGTCTCAAACTCTTGGCCTTAAATGATCCTCTCATCTTGCCTCCCAAAGTTCTGGGATTACAGGTTGAGCCACTATATTTGGCTTGTAGACCCAGTTCTCAGTATCTTTCCTGGCTTATCATCTGGTAATCGAAGGTAAAACTAAATATATTCTTTAATTGAATTGGGTGGAATTTTTAAACCACTATGTGAGTGTTGTCTACAGTCAGGCACTCATGAAGCAGCTGCAGGAAATGAATCATTACAGAGTAATGGTTTACTGACCCTATAATTTTCTCTGGGGAGCTAGTGGCTGAGTTGCTTGCAGTCCCTTTTGTGCTCACACTTAGGATGCAACAGGGAGTGATGCTTCAGGAAACTTCTAGCTCCACCTTCCTATGTACCTGTGCACATCGTAGGACTAACAGACAGAGTGACCTTTCTGGAAAAAGTAAAATATAAAATATAAAAAGTAAAATATAAAACATAAAATATGAAAAATATAAGTTTTCTTTACCTTTTGTATCCAGGATTATGACTTTCATTTTTGGTAATCATTTTATAGTGAGGCATTAGATAAGTGTCTTTTATTTTAAATGAGTTATCAAAATAAATAGAAGAGAGTTAAATGAAATCTATGTAAATATAAATAATACATTTTTATATAGCTATCCTACATGCAAAACTCTAACAGTGATACCAGTGAAAGAATAATCAAAATCTAATTGGGAATAGAAGTAATACATTTCTTAAAATAGTTACACTTTCTTTAGAGTCAGTTAACCATTTTTCTTGATACTTGTTAAGAGTCATGCCAAAAACAATACCCCCACCCCAGAAAAAAAAAAAAAAAAAAAAAAAAACAATATTAATACTTTGGAAGATTTGGAAGACATATGGTTTGTCATACATAATCTCCAAAGCCCACAGGCTGGAATTGCTAAGTCACCCAAACAGCAAAGATGGCGGCCCATATCTCTGTGAGCTCTGTCCCAGGGAGTTTTCAAATCTCTGCGGGCCTAAGAACAATGGTGGAAATGACTGGAGTCCCCCGTTGGGAGGTCCCACCCAGTGAGGTGGAACAGGATCTGCAACCTACTTGAAGAAGCAGTCTGGCCATGTTTTGGTAGAGTAGCTGTGTTGTGCTGGGGAATTCCTTCCTTCTGTGGTCGATTTGGATGCTCCAAAGCTCAAATGCCAGAACAGCTAAGTTGCACAAACAGCAAAGATGGTGGCCCACCCCACGCGGCTGAGAGTTCCATTCCAGGGAGGCCCAACACTGCTATCACCGCTGGTTGAAATTCCAAGCCAGTGGATCTTATCCTGTGAGGTGCTGTGAAAATGGGGCCCGCAGACTGTCACTGCTCAGCCCCCTGAATTCAGCCTCCCACTTTGCAATTCTAATCTTCCACTTTGCAAGAGCTACAGCTACTTTTGCCAGGAAGCCCTGAAAGCCAGAGTATCTAAAGGCATCACGTCTCTACACGTGCCTGAGTGGCTGCTCTGCTGAGACTCCACATACCTTTGTGTGTCAGACTGAAGACCTGGTTAAGTGGGTTCATGAGGGGATCTTGTGACCTGAGGGTTACAAAAATCTGTGAAAGAAGCATGTTACTTGGGGTAGCACATTCACTCACCACTTCCCTGGGTGAGGAAATTTTCCTTGGTTCTGTGTTGCTGCCAGGTTGGCAGTCATCCTGCCTTACTTTTCTTCATTCTCTGTGGATCAAGTTGTTTCCTTAAATAGTCCCAATGCGAGTGCCCGCATGTTTCAGTTGAAGGGGTTGTATTTTCTCACCCCTTCTGTTCATCTTTGTGAGAGCCATGCATATTACCTACTTCCGGTCGGTCATCCTGGCCACTCCTCCAGCTTAAAATATTTTTAGAGTATATCTCATATTAAGTGTTTTCACTAATACAAGGCATACTTCTGAGATGTTGCAGATTTGGTTCTAGAATACTACAATAAAGCAAATATTGCAATGAAGCAAATCACACAATTTGTTTTGGTTTCTAAGGCATATAAAAAGTTATGTTTACACAATGCTATAGTATATTAAGTCTGCAATAATATTAAGTCTAAAAAAATACATGCCTTAATTTAAAAACACTTAATTGCTAAAAAGTGCTAATGATCATCTGAGTCTTCAGTCAGTGCAACTTTTGTTGATGAAGATTCTCACATCAATGTTGATGGTTGCTAACTCATTTTGGTGGTGGCCGCTAGTAGTTGGCATGGCTGTGGCAATTTCTTAAAAATAAGACAACAATGGCATTTGCCACATACATTAACCCACCCTTTCACAAAAGATATTTTTAGCATGCAACGCTGTCAGATAGCATTTTACCCATAGAAGATCTTCTTTCAAAATTGGAATTAATCCTCTCAAACTCTAATGCTGCTTTATAAAGTAAGTTTAAGTAATATTCTAAATCTCCTGTTGTCATTCAACAATGTTCATAACATCTTCACCAGGAGTAGATTCCATCTCAGAAAACAAGTTTCTTTGCTCTTCCAAAAGTAGTAACTCCTCACTTATTTGTTTTATCATGAGATTTCATCAATTCTGTTACATCATTAAGTTCCACTTCTAATTATAGTTATCTTTCTAGTTTTATTATATTTGCAGTTACTGATTCCATTAAAGTTTTGTTATAGGACCAACAGTTTCATATGCTTACTGTCCAATAATAGCCAATTACACTGAGACGTCAGATTTGGCAGCAAAGAAGGAGTTTAATAATTGCAGGGCACTGAGCAAGGAGATAAGAAGAGAACCCCAAATCCAGCTCTTCAAGGAGTTCTGGGCTGGAGGTTTTAAGGAGATCATAGATGGTGATGGGCTGGAAAATTTGGTAATTGATTAGTCAGGGTAATAGGGTAAAGTCATCAGAACAAGAAACTACATTATTTGCTGAGTCAGTTCCTTGTGGGGTCCTCTAGATCAGCTGGCATCAGTGAAGTCAGTAGTTTTAGCAGTATGCTGGACCTGAAGGAATACCTCAAAAGGAAAGTTGATCATTTCATAATGTTTAAGTTAATATTTATAGAAGAATTAAGAGGAACTATAGTCTTGTAACAGGGTCTGCATAATTCTAGGACAACAGCCAAATAACTGTGAGGAAGTGAGTCAGAGAACAAGCTAACCTAATGATTAATGCTGAATGTACTACAAGCTTGGTTTACTTTTCTCTTTTTCTTTCTTTATCTTTGATTACTTTAACAAAGTTTATAAAGATAGTGTCATCTTGAAACTCTCAATATCTTACATGATGGTTGTAAGAATCAACATGTATACGCTATATCATAAATGAACCTTTAAAATATTATGTTACATAAAAGAAGCCAGTCACAAAATACCACATATTGTATAATTCTATGCATTAAAAATTGTTCAGAATAGGCAAATCTATAGAGATAGAAATTCAATTAGCAATTACCTAGGACAGGGGAAATGCAGAAACTAGGGGTGGAGAGAAAAAGGCTAAGGACTATAGGTCTTATTTTGGGGAGATAAAAGGGCTCTCCAACTGATTGTTATGGTAGATGCACAATTCTGTGAATATACTATGAAACATTAAATTTTACACAATAATTGATAAATAGTATGATATTTAAATTACATGTCAACAAAGTTTACAAAAATATGTGGACCATGTTTAGTCATTTTATCTTTAGTTTTGTGTCAAATGGACTGCAGAAACAGGATCTGTCACTGCTACTGTTCTGGACACTCTTCTAAAATATATTGCATAAGACAGATGGCATGTCCATACAAGATCCTTGATATTAGCTGAAGGATAGCACTCATAAACATAAAAGGGAAATTAATCACATCTGTGTGAACAGATCATTTACCTTCATTTGTCTCCTTGCCATCCACATGCTCAGACTGTTGATTTAATGATATTGTATGTACTTTGACTTATAAGGGTTACATTTTAACTTCTTGGCTAATTTATCTTTGGACATAACCATGAGAAATGACAGAAAGGAACAGCAACTGGAAAACAAGCATTGCATTGCACCAGGATGTCTGTGAAATGGACTTCAGTAATTTTGCTAATACAACTGAGCTTTTGCTTTAGCTCTGGGAATTGTGGAAAGGTGCTGGTGTGGGCAGCAGAATATAGCCATTGGATGAATATAAAGACAATCCTGGATGAGCTTATTCAGAGAGGTCATGAGGTGACTGTACTGGCATCTTCAGCTTCCATTCTTTTTGATCCTAACAACTCATCCGCTCTTAAAATTGAAATTTATCCCACATCTGTAACTAAAACTGAGTTGGAGAATTTCATCATGCAACAGATTAAGAGATGGTCAGACCTTCCAAAAGACACATTTTGGTTATATTTTTCACAAGTACAGGAAATCATGTCACTATTTGGTGACATAACTAGAAAGTTCTGTAAAGATGTAGTTTCAAATAAGAAATTTATGAAAAAAGTACAAGAGTCAAGATTTGACGTCATTTTTGCAGATGCTATTTTTCCCTGTAGTGAGCTGCTGGCTGAGCTATTTAACATACCCTTTGTGTACAGTCTCAGCTTCTCTCCTGGCTACACTTTTGAAAAGCATAGTGGAGGATTTATTTTCCCTCCTTCCTATGTACCTGTTGTTATGTCAGAATTAACTGATCAAATGACTTTCATGGAGAGGGTAAAAAATATGATCTATGTGCTTTACTTTGACTTTTGGTTCGAAATATTTGACATGAAGAAGTGGGATCAGTTTTATAGTGAAGTTCTAGGTAAGTATTTTTTTCAATCGATAACATGAAGCTCTAACTTATTTGTGTCTTTGAAGCGGAGCTTATATAAAGCCATAAAGTCAGGGTAGTGGGGTTTTGGTAAGTGAATTTATAAAACAAAAATACAAGATGATCTATTAATCTCACAAATATTATAGAAAAGCTTAAATTACAGGGTCAGTTAAAACACTGTGGCCATCACTCACACAGAACACCCCAGGAAATCATAAACCTATACATTAGTGCATCTAAGACCTTAAGCAATTACACATCTGTTTTACTATACATTGTTTTACATCTTAAAAACAGTAAAATCCATCAAATAACTTCTTACTGAATGCATAGATTTAGAATGAGTAGTTACACATTTTTCTACAACTATCTATATATCTGCAGAAATTTTTTTTTCTTGTAAACTTGTTTTCTTATTTAGAAATCAAAAGATGTTCCCATATTACCAGAAGGTTTCCTTCACAGTAAAGAGAGATAATGTCTATACCTCAGATGCAAAAATCAATAAGGGCAATTTGAAGTTTCTAATGTTTCTATACTTTTTCACGAAAGAATTGGAAATCATTAATTTAAAGTCCAATCATCTTGTTGAAGTGTGAAGGTTGTTATATCTACATCGTTTTTTGAAACTATGTCTCTTTATTAGAACATATGAGACAAATTAAGGTTGAGTACAAATTTTTATTTCAATAATTTCTCAAAAATTTCTAGCTATAATGTACAAATATATTTACTTAAAAATATTATTAAGATCTTAGCTTGAATCTAAAAGAGTAGTTGGTACAAGGATTTCAGCCATACTCTCAACATAGTCCATAGTTCACTTGAACCAAAGATAAAAGAATCAGCTTAATGAGTTGTGTAAACTAGACTATTTCTTAGAAAATTATTTTTATGGGTAGAGTAGAATTAATTGATTATGGAGCTCAAAGAGTTGTTTAAATGTCCGTATGCTACTATTGAAGCTTCACGAGAAAAGAAATTTTCTGTTTAACTTTCTATGGCTCATTTTAATAATTGTTTATGATTATGAGCATACTGATGCGACATTAGAGATGTAGCTTAACCTCACAATTCTCCTACTACTTTGTCTTTCTTATAAATACACGTGGGCAAAATATGTAATACATAAAATTAAATTATATCTATATATGAATATGTGTGTATATTTTTCAAAGCACAGATATTTGCCTACATTTTTGCCTACATTATTCTAACCCCTTTCAGAAATTTACCTAAAGTAATTATCTTGTGTCATCCACCTTTTTTTTTTTCTATTCCTGTCAGGAAGACCCACTACATTATCTGAGACAATGGGGAAAGCTGACGTATGGCTTATTCGAAACTCCTGGAATTTTCAGTTTCCATATCCACTCTTACCAAATGTTGATTTTGTTGGAGGACTCCACTGCAAACCTGCCAAACCCCTGCCTAAGGTAAACATACTTTTGTTGGTTTTATTTTGTTGGCTTTGAATTTTCAGTAGAAGTGATTCTATAGTCTTCTTTCAGAGTGTTTGACTTACACTGAAAGAAAGATGGGAAATGGGTGGGGTAAAGCAGATACCAATTAGAAACTCATGTACACGTTAATACCATCACACATATATGAGTTTTATGAGTATTACAAATAGAGAGGAATACTAAGGAGACTTTGAAAATAGGGTTGGTTAAATTAAAGTCTTCATTATACAATACCTAAGAAGGTATTGGTCATCCAATCAAATAATATTTACAAAGGGATTAGCACAAAACACAGGTAAGTGCAGAATTTTCAGAGAAAAAAATAGACACAGTTTCTGTCCCCACATACCTTACATTCTACTTCAAAAGATAGAATATGTGCAAGTAATAAAAATTATATAAAAACTATTATCTGAAGGAAAAACCCAATACCAAGAAAGCATCAGTGGAGATAATAGAAAGTATCCTGCAGTCACTGATTAGTAAGATGAGAGCTGAACAATATGCAGGAATAGGTAAAAGAAAGACGGGGAGAGACAGACAAAAAAAAAAAAAAGCAGCAGGTAAAGTGGTCAGGACAGTTCTCAAGTCCTCAAGTTTAGTTTGCAGGGAGAGACTAAGACTCGGATGATGGTGAGAGGCAAATTACAGCCAGATACGTATTAGGAGTTGAAATATTTATTAAGCACATTGAAAAACTACTAAAAAGATTAAGAAATAAAAATATATGAAAAGATTCTCTTTTTCAAGGAGAGCTTTCAAGATATTCAATGGATTAAATTGCAGGAGGGCCAGACTGTAAAGAGCCAACCATTCAGGAAATTTTGCAGGATTCAGGTAGCAGATGATGGAAAAGTCGACTAGAAAGTTGATAGAAATCATTATGCCCACATTTACAAAAATAGTGGCAACTTCATATTGTGTTGAGTGGAAAAATATTAACACAGACAAAACGCTTAAAGTGTCTCTGGAATATAGTCAGTGACTCAGAAATATTATTAATTTTGGAATTATGGCTATTTTGTTATTATTACTAATACTACTAATTACTTAACATGTGCCGGTCACTTGAGATATCATTCTTCATTTAATAGAACCAGATTGTTCAGTACATCAAAATTATATTCTCTTGCAGAGTCATAGTTGACAGATACCCTGTGGACTTGATTAAAAGTAGACATATCAGTTTTGACAGTAAGATGAGCTACTTGAAATTCTAAAATTCTACCATAGGTAATAAGGATCTTCACCAGTATTGCAGCGTAAAACACTTCCTCAACAATAGAAATGTGTTCCTTTAATATTTGCAGACAAACTTAGTGTTCACTTGATCTTACTAAAGCATTTAAATCATTCTTCATTGAGACCCCAGAGATTTACATATTACAGCATAAACATACCCCATGAGAGCAGATGATTTTTGCCATATGACAAGCAACTTATTAAAGCTTCCTATGGCAACTCGTCTCAACATCATAGCTGCCTGACAGAGAAGCACAGAGATAATGAACAATGCATGTATAATAAAGCACAAATAATTTATACCACTTGTATCTGAATGGCGCCCTTAGTTTAGATTCCAGAGAATTCTGTCAGCATATAAGATTATATTTTTTATGAAGGAACACAATAAACTCATATATTTTAAATTAATATCACACTTTTAAGACATATGTACAAAGCAAGCATTCTTTGTTACGTTATTGTTTAATCTCTTAAAAGATCATTTTTGTCTACATAAAACTGAAATTTTATTCCACTGTTAAAACTCAATATCTATGTTGAATGAAAATTGTATGGGCTTTATATGATAACTTTCTCAAGAGACAAAAGCTGAGGTAAGACTAGTGAAAAATCTATGCCACCCTACCCTACTCTTGAAAAATTTCCCCACCCATACTAAGGGAAAAACTGATAGTGTCAGTAGGAGGGGGAAGAGAATACGAGGTGTAGAAGGACAAGAAAAGGGATGACTAGTACTAAAATAGTGATAATTACTACTACTAGCTGTTGTTATTAACTTGCAGAAAGATTTGAATGCAAGTCAATGGTTGTGAAACCGGTTCTTCGTTTATTATGTAAAATAATTGCTAACCCAGGTTGCTTTCATTTCAATTAAATATTAAATTCTAAGATAATTTCTTATAAGAGAATAAGACACTTGACAAAATGTATCAGGTGTTTTAAAAATGAATATTGCTATTAGTTTTATAATATATTCACGTGAAATCATACAGAGAAAAAAATTAATCAAGGTGTACCTATTAAACGTTATGGAAAATATTCATAAAATTAACATTGGAAGTAATCCAACATCTTAAATGAAGGAATGATTAAAAACTTATACTATGTGCATACAATAGCATTACAATAATTTTATCAATGAAATATTCAACTACGCTGTCAGCCATAATACAAATAAAGTGAGTTAGAAAATGATAAATATAACAAGATGACAAGTTTTTGCAGGAGGAAAATGTATACACAATAAGATTAAAATTATCTAAATAAGTGTCACATGTGTACATTGAGCTATGTAAATAGGACAAAAGCCATGATGAAAAAATATATTTTACATAAATAATATCACAACATAAAAATTTTAGAAAAATTTTATTTAAAAAAATTTTTTTCATGCTTTTATAAAATTTCTTACATTAATCTTATATTATTTTTATTATGTTATCACAGAAGAAGAAACAACCAGTCCATATCAGTGATGAATCTGTAAAGAAGCTCGATTCCTTCAACACTGGGTGGATAAATAAGGCTCTGGGCATCAAGCTAGTGAGATGAAACACTGAACACCAGTTACATTAAATATGGCTACAGGCAACTGCAATCACACGCAATACCTAGATGCCCCAAGTACTACCTGGAATAGCAGTACAATGACTCTCATGTTAAGATTAAAAATCATATTTTAAAAAACACTCTGTAATATGTGGTCTGCAGAGTTAACATTTGGACTTTTTTTTCTTTGTTTTGTGAAGAACAGTTAGGAAAAGTTTTACCCCAATCATTAAATCTGAAAGTATTTAAATTTAAACATCGGCATATATTGGAGAACGCAAGTCAGAATAATTCTCAATCGATTGCAGCCAAGCACATCTTCACTAGGAATGTTACGTGGTGTGTGTGAGCTACTCAAAAAAGAGACAAGATCTCCCCTGCAGAAAGGCCTGGTGGCCTCTTCTATTCTGGTGCAAGTGCTGCCTCTGAGACACAACAAAGTGATGATGAGAGTTCCTCACATGCAGTTATAAATAGCACATCAATTTAACAGTGTGATTTCAGGGAAAAGTTATTCCACCTAAAGAATCACCTGAAAAATATGATCATTCAACTATGTAACTATATACAATTCTGTATGATAAATGAGACTCCTGGACTAATTCATAGAAATTCCAAATTACATTACCAGACTCCAGAATGTCAGCGGTTCTTAACCACCAGCTTTTATTTATTTTATTTTTTTTTAGTTTTTGAAAAACTACCAGAAAACTCTGACAAACTTTAAGTGAAGTATAAAGCATTGTAGAGAAACATAAATGTAGATATAAAATTATCCCAACTGTGAGTAGCTTATCCTCAGAGCTCATAGTTAGGGAAGTAAACCACTAACGGCTTCCAACTAAGAGAATTCTACAGAAAACCTGCCTGAAATAAACACAAGGGATTTAGTAGAACAACAATATAGAATTAAAGCTGAGTGGTCCCGCTTTCTAAGAACCTATATTAGTAACTTTAGTATTGTAAGAGAAGAGTCTGTGTATAATATTTTTAACATTATCTCCCTGACAACAATGTAATAGCTCCATTTCTTTTCTCCCTTACACACATACACACAAATACATACACATACACACATATTTACACAAATATCCTTAACAGCATCCACCTATCTCTTATTATACATCTACTTGCAAAAAAACTGAGTGATTGGGTCAGTTAAAAAATATTATTTACTCCAATAATTCCTCAAAATACTTGATTTTCTCTCTTTAGTAATTTGCACCAATTCTTTCGGTAGTGCCCGCTGTGCTAATACTCTTTGGTGATGAAGCAAATTCTTTCTTCACAGGAAATGGAAGACTTTGTACAGAGCTCTGGAGAAAATGGTGTTGTGGTGTTTTCTCTGGGGTCAATGGTCAGTAACATGACAGAAGAAAGGGCCAACGTAATTGCATCAGCCCTTGCCCAGATCCCACAAAAGGTAAGATGAAGTGCCTTACTGGTGTGGAAAACTACTGAAAGAGGCTGTTAAAGTTTGAGGTAATCCAATTATAGAAACTTCTGATAAATGTGAAGTTGACCAAAAGTTGAAAAATTAGAACAAGGATAATCTTGGAGAAACTATGAGAATTTTGAAAATTGTGGTTGCATTTTTTTTTAAATGGTGTTAAGTATGAACATTCCCCTATGTAAATATGCTGACAAGAAATTGTATGGAGAAAGGTATTTAAAAAGTGTTTGGAGACTTCTCACCTCCTGTCCATAAAATTTTGAATTGTGTATGTGATCTACATAGAAAGAATATTAAAGAGTAGATTGAACTCTTCATAGCTGAATATAGCCTTAAATATGCTTGTATAGCATCCACCGACAGAAGTAATAGTTGTGCCTCAGACTTAGGGGTTGCATGTGGCCCTGGAGGAGTTACTACCCTTGGTATGCATGAGTGGTTCCTATTAGCATCAGTGGGAACTCAGTACTCCATATGTATTCACAAAAGGCAACTGGAGACCCACAGTTATTTTTAATTTCTGATATTAACACTCATACCTACTGCTGAATTTAACTCAATATATTTCAGTTAAGTGAAAATGGTGCTTAATGTAGTCTTTAGAATGACTTTCAGGTGTTTTCACAAAAAACATATATCCAGAACTGCGTCCTTTTAGAAATACAAGTAAAATTTTTGATAATTAGCTTCAAAACAGTTTTCCTAATCTCAGCAGTATCCAATGAGTGAAGAACACTTGACTGACTCTTGGGTCACCTCTATTACTTATTGTACTCTGGAAGCTCTTGGTGAATGTTTACGATTATGGGATGTAGTATTTCTGTTTGCACTTTAAGTCAAATGCTTGTATAAAACACGTGACAACAAATGGAGAAGATTGGCTCTGTTAGTAGTTATGCGGTATATTCTCTGTTTAAGGATCTGTGCTAGTATAACATGATTGAATGTTATTAATTTAGGAATAATAACCAACACATGTGGGGAGTAGGGGAATAAGGAGAATGAATTCCAATCCTGTGATTAAAAGTGTAAACTATAAGCCAGGCACGGTAGCTCACGCCTGTAATCCCAGTATTTTCGGAGGCCGAGGCAGGCGGATCACAAGGTCAGAAGTTCGAGACCAGCTTGGCCAACATGGTGAAACCCGTCTCTACTGAAAATAGAAAAAATTACACAGGCATGTTGGCACACACCTGTGATCACAGCTACTCGGGAGGCTGGGGCAGGAGAATCACTTGAACCTGGGAGGCAGAGGTTGCAGTGAGCCAAGATCACACCATTGCACTCCAGCCTGGGCAACAGGGCGAGACTCCCTCTCAAAACAAATGTAAACTGTAGATTCTATTGTAGTATATTTCAGTATCTAGAAGTCTTATTTTTATAAAGATGGAGTCTGGAAGATATTGCTAATGTATTTTACTTCAACATAGGGAACAAACTTTTTAAGTATATTAATAAATATTCCCGTATGGTTAGTGTTTTACATTTTTTAAAATAAACTTTATGGATATGACAAATTAAAAAAAAGAAACTTCCTGCCTAAAAATTTAGCTGTTGGGAAAGCAATAATTTTCTCAGATATTAGTTCAAAATCAAAAATATACATTAACGATGCTAAAATAATACAGAGGGTGTTTTTCATTGATAATAAATTTGGCATTAATAGTATGATCAAGAATAAATTTATTCAAGAAATGTAGGTGAAGTTTTGGTATTACCATGATATTGGGGTCAGGTAAGAGATATCACCAAATTCTGCCCCTGTCATTTGACCCTTTTGTTTAAGAATTCCTTAGGGCACTGTACACACTACAGGTGTTATCAGAAAAAGTTACATTTTAATGGGTAACTTCACTACCACAATAACAATAGCAGGTATTTCAAAAAGTCTGACATGCATCATGCAATTTAGTCTTGGCATGTAATCCAGCCTCTTGTACTTCCTGTACATTTTGGAAGAGGTGTATCTGGGTAATGTTCAGGGTACTATTCAGAGACAGAACAGCCTAGGCTGACAGACAACTATCCCAAGTACCCACATAGCCAGATAGATTTAGAGAAAGAGAAAAAGCAGCCTGCCCTGCTGGACTGCGCCCAGCCAATGTCTGAAGCAGGAAGATGAAAGGGTGGAGATGGATCCTGCCCTGAAGGTGGACCCTGTGCAGTATAAAATGTGGCCCCACAAGGACTCTGCACTATCAGATTAACAACTCCTCCAAATGGAGGAAGCAGAAGGAAATATAGAAGGGAGTCAAACAGAAGGAGGCCAGGCACAGAAACAACTTCAGATGCCCCCTCTATAAAACATAGTAGAAATTTATTATCTTTTATATAGAATAAGCCAGTGACCTTTGTGTATTTGTGAATGACTTTTTAATTTCCTGCCTGATAAAGCTTTCTTGTAATGACCTCTTCCAACTTTTGCTGAAACCTGAGTTACTTTAACACTGATGTAGCAAATAAAAGTTAAACACTGTAAATTATTGTTGAGTTTATGAGGATTGCTTGGGAGTTTCAAAATTAGTAACTTAAACATAAAATGTCTTGGCTATAGCAGAACATGTTAATCACTATTGTCAAAGCTTTGTAGCACGTTGTCTCAGTGTTAATAATCAGTTAACCAAATTCAGCAAGATACAATTTTGAGTTTATTCAACAGCTGTGTTTTTATTCATGACACCAACAGATTCTTCATTTCTATGCTGAAAAATATCCAAAATTAGAAATACTGATAATACTCTGAATTTGTGTCAAAAATAACCACCTGAAATTTATTTTGGAAGTAGTGCTTGATAATTTATAATTCCAATGAAGTTATACATAAAACCTTTGCAGCATTAATCTATTTCTTATAAGTAGCTTATTTATGGACTTGCTATTTTGTCAATCAAAGGACAACAGGCTCTAATATAACAACCTACACACAAGTAGATACATGTGAACTACTTCCCAAATTACTCAAAAAGAAATGAATACATTAAAATTAAATTTGGAAAATGAAAACTAATATAAAATACATAAAACAAAATAAGCACGCAGGTCATTACAAAATTGTTACTATTTTTTACACTAGAATTATAAGGAATAGCTAAAATTTTTATACATTTTTAGAATATTTTTAATTTAAAAAAATTAATTTAACTTTTATTTGTAACTTTTATTTTACGTTCAAGGGGACATGTGTAGTTTTTTTACATAGGTAAACTTGTGTCATGGGGGGGTTATTGTACTGATCGTTTCATCACCCAGATATTAAGGCTAAAATCAGTTAATTATTTTTCCTGATCCTCCCACCCTCCACCCTCCAATACACCACAGTGTATGTTGTTCCTGTCTATTTGTCCACATGTTCTCATCTTTCACCTTCCACTTATAAGTGAGGACATGCCATATTTATATTTCCATCCCTTTGTTAGTTTGCTAAGGATAATGGCCTCCAGCTCCATCCATATCCCTGCAAAATACATAATTTTGTTCTTTTTTATGACTGCATGATATTCTGTAGTGTATATGTACCATATTTTCTCTATTCAGCCCATAATCAATGGGCATTTAGGTTGATTCCATGTCGTTGCTATTGTGAAAAGTACTGCAATTAATACACCTGTGCATGGGTCTTTATAAAAGAACCATTTATAGTCCGTTGGTTATATACCCAGTAATGGGATTGCTGGGTTTCATGGTATTTTTACCTCTAGGTTTTTGAGGAATCGCCAGTCTTCCACAATGGTTGAACTAACTTACATTCCAACCAACAGAGTATAAGCATTCCTTTTCTATACTACCTCACCAGTATCATGATATTTTTTGAGTTTTTAATAATAGCCATTCTGACTGGTGTGAGATGCTATCTCATTATGGTTTTGATTTGCATTTCTCTAATGATGTTAAGCTTTTTTCTTTTTTTTTTTTTCACATGATGGTTGGCCACACGTAGGTTTTCTTTTAAAAGGTGTAACAATTTTTTAAATGTTTGAAATTTTCATTGATAATCTGATTTTTTCTAAGGTACTATTTTGGAAAATCATGATTTCCTTATATACCTAACTAATTATAAAAGTTGAGAAAATTAATGTGAGTATTCTATTTACATTAGTCTTTGAGTAGTTCTTATTTACTAACATCCCTTGATCTCATTCCTACTCTTTATACAGTTCTCACATTCTATAACTTTTGAATTCCACTCATGGAATACAATATTTTCTTTATTGTAACAGGTTCTGTGGAGATTTGATGGGAATAAACCAGATACCTTAGGTCTCAATACTCGGCTCTACAAGTGGATACCCCAGAATGACCTTCTAGGTAAGACTCTGGTGAACAAATACTGAATATATTAGTAACAGCACATTACAGTGTTAATAGTTCATCATGAAACAAGCTTATTGAATATTTGTTAAGGAAAAACAAAATGTAACTTCTTTATATTGATTTTCCAGTCTTAAGGGAGAAAGAATACATTATAATTTTTGGCATTTTACGATATACACCCACATTCTTTATAGTCTGAATCGGGGGAATCTTTATTTCAGGTGTTATTATATCTCACAAAATTTTTCAATAACTTCCTGGGCTGTCTCTCTGTCTCCTATTTCTGCAACTTTACACCTGTTTTTTTCCTCTCCCACAGGGTTATTTGAAATGCCACTAAAAATAATAGCTCTTCTATCACCAGTGACTCTGTATTTTCTGAAGAATTAAACTGCTAATCTTAATCATACAGTGATGATACATTTCACGATGAAGTGTGACCTGTCCTTCCTCAATCCTAGCACCACCACCAAACCACTGCCTGCTGCCTTGCCCACCCCATATATCACACTCTGTGACTGCACTTAAAATAAGAGTTCACTTCATGCCCATCTCTTTGCTGTCTTCTTTTTTGCACATTTTTAAAATCTAGAATGCAATTTTTCATTAGCTCAACTGGAAATCTTGTATTGTTTTGCAGTCTGAAGTCACACACACCGTATAGCCTTCAGTTACATGTACCCAGTACAAGTACGTGTTTTTTCCTCCGAAGTCTGAAACACAATTTTAATTTAGTTCAGTGTTTTAGCTGGAAAACACTGTCACTTTCAGAACCTTTCATTGTGCATCTCATTTTATTCCTATGAATAATTTTGCTAAAATTCATCCAATCCTAGGTCATCCAAAGACCAGAGCTTTTATAACTCATGGTGGAGCCAATGGCATCTACGAGGCAATCTACCATGGGATCCCTATGGTGGGGATTCCATTGTTTGCCGATCAACCTGATAACATTGCTCACATGAAGGCCAGGGGAGCAGCTGTTAGAGTGGACTTCAACACAATGTCGAGTACAGACTTGCTGAATGCATTGAAGACAGTAATTAATGATCCTTCGTGAGTAGAACAATATTTTTCACTAGGTGGTATTTACAGATAGCTTCTCTTGTCAATAGTGAGTGTGAGTTTCATCCTTTTTATAAGAGACTAATTTTGAAAGAATTTAAATGATTTAACCAATCTGAAATCTGCTTTTATTTTTATAAGTTATTTAAAAATTGAATTTGAAACACATACATCTAAAGAATAGCCAGTTAGTGAAACAATTTTCTACACAAAAATAATTTTAAAAGGATATAGATAATACAAAAAATACATTTCTTAAAAATTTGACATAATTAATCCATAGAAGAAAGGAAGAATAAACCTGAAATAATATAATAAAATATTTTAATTAGATATCTAAAATGCCTCAGAGTATAACCATTTTCTTGCTGAAAAATTAGCTTTTATTATTATCATTATTGTAACAGACTTGAAAATGAGATTTAATTTTGATAGCATAAAACCCTCCTGTTTATGTTATAAAATCCAAATATATTTAGTATGTTTACAGAGCCATGAAGCCATCACTATTACATAATTTTAGAACATTTTTATCAACACAAAAGAAACTGCAATGACACAGAAGTCATTTCTTATGACCGCTTAGCCCTGGTCTAACTAATTTGTTTCCTTTCTCTATAGATTATTCTCTTTAGATATTTCATATGAATGGAATCATACAGTTTAGGGTGTTGTGAAATGACATTTCACCTAGCCTAATTTTTTGCTGTTTTTTTTTTCTGGTTTTAGTTTCATTCATGTTGTTGTGTGTTTTAATACTTCATTTCTTTTTATAGCAGTTTAATATTTTTTAGTAAAGATATGTCATATTTTAGTTGTTCACTTATCAGTTCATTGGCCTTTTGATTGTTTTCAATTGTGGCTATTAGGAAGATTGCTACACATGTTTTTGCATAAACATGTTTTCCTTTCTTTAGGGTTGATACTATAAGTGGAATTGCTGCTTCATGTGGGAACTGTATGTTTATGAAGAACTGCTAAACTGTCTTCCAAAGTACTTGTTTCATTCATGACTACCACCAGCAGTACAACATGGTTCCAATTCCTCCATACTTTTGCCAAACCTGTTATTCCCTGACTTTTTGTTACAGCCTTCTTAGTGGGTGTAAAATGATCTCTCATCCTGGTCTTGGATTGCATTTTCATTACGGCTAAAGGTGTTGAGAATCTTCATACGTGCCTACTGATCATTCATATATCTTCTTTGAAAACAGTCTATCCAATCCTTGGAACATTTTTAAACTTTGCTATTTGTCTTATTAAGTTTAAGAACTATTTATATATTATGGGTCATGTCAGATATATAACTTGTAAATATTTTGTCCCACTCTGGGTGCACTAAATTTTACTTTTTGATGTTGGTCTTTGAAGCACAAAAAATATAATTTGAAGTTAAATTTTTAATAATTGATTTTTTCAAACCCAAAGATATCAATGTGCAAAATTCCTTGTGGAGTCCAGCTACCATCAATTCAGCATTTATAGCTACTATCAATAATGTTTTTTTTATATAAGCAGGGTATCATCTAAAGGAATACTTGAAAAATACTTTATCACAAAAAAAGAAGGATAATGAATGATAAAAATACCTTTAAAGAAGATAGGAAATAATTAAAAAAGAACACAAACCAGCTTGGACAAATAGAAAAAAATATATAAAGCAAATTGGTAGATTTAAATATGATTATACAAATACTTTCACTCAATCTAAACAGACTTTAGAAAAGAGCAAGTAATTAGTAAAGACATAAAACATTTGAAGAACACAATTAACAAATGGAATCTTATAATGTAAAATGATACAAATGCACATACATACACACACAATAAACATATATGTATCATATATATCAACTTGAAGACACATTTTCCTAGAGCATGTCGAATAGTTATCTGAAGTGATATGTGGTGGGCAATAAATCAAGATTTAGTACATATAATAAGGTTCAATATCATAAAGACTATATGATCCAGCCATAGTGGAAGTAAGGGAGGTTATAAAAACTATAACTAACATATCTTTAAATTTTAGAGATCAAGAGGTGAATCACAACTATGTCTCCACTTTTATCTCAACAATTCTACTCCCAGTTATATACCCAACAGACATGTATAAATAAATCTAATACCATATAGAAGAATATTTATGACAGAATTATCAATACTGTCCAAAAATTGTTAGCAACCCAAATATCTATTAATCATAAAATGAAGACATAATCTGTGCTTTATCAATCAACAGAATACTACACAGCAATGGAATTACCCAACAACTGCTACATTAATAAAAGACACTAATGAGTACGCATTATATAATTCAATTACATAAACAAGCAAACTAATGTATGCTATTCGAAGTCAGGCTAATCCTTAGTTGGTGAACAAAAGTGGTGACTAAATGGTTCAGAAAAAGAGAGTTATTCTAGGCAGGTTGTGATATGCTATACCACAATCTGAACAGTAGGTAAATCGATATCTTCACCTCAAGATAATGTTCAAGATGATCTTACATTTTTTAACTATTCACTTAGTGTATGAATATTTATCTTTTGTATTTAATATTTAAATGTTTATTTTATGAGATATACAATGCATTTTAAAATTCTAGGAATCAAATAGCAAAATAAGCACAGAAAATAGAGAAAATCCTAGTGGTTCCATCATAATGTGGCCAGTAAAAGCCTCTCTTAGAGGTAACATTAGAAGGATGCCACAAGAAGGGAGAGAAGCATGCCTTGGGTTGTAGCAAGAGAGAATACTCCAAGAGCGGGAGAGAGGGGAAAAAATGTGTAAGGTGCTAAGATGAGAACACCTTTGGGAGCTTAAAGAAAAATAGAAGGCCAATCTAGAAGACAGTGTGCAGGGGAAAAGTGTTAGGAAAAGAGCTTGCCCGTGTCTAAAAATGTAGGGTTCTGTAGACCAAATAACAGAGTTGGATTTTATTCTAAAAATAATGAGAAGCCAGGCAAAAGTCTTAATCAGGGGAATCCTTTAAACTGACTCTAATTGAAAAAATCGTTCTGGCTACAGGGTGGGAAAGAGTAGGAGACAAAAGAGTAATGTAGAAGCAAAGTGACTAGCTATGAGGCACGTCACTCACCATGACACAATTACTTTTTCGGAACTTAGAGATGATAATTCTCATGTTGCATTTTCACGATCTTTCTCATAGCACTTAAAAGGGCTCATGATGTTGAGCACGTCCTCCATATGTCTGTTTGAGAACTAAGAGTGTAATTAGATTGTTCATAATACAAAGGATAAATGCTTAAGGGATGAATATCCTATTTTCCATGATGTGATTATTTCATATTGTATCAAAACATCTCATATACCTCATAAATATATACACTTAATATGTACCCTCCAAAACTTAAAATTAAACAATTAAAAACAAATTAAAAATGCCTTATATTTTCTCTGCTTCAAAAAAATTAACTTTCTCAGCTAACATGCAATTTCTACTTTAAAAATATTTCTCAATGAGAGAAGTCCAATTTAAAAGCCAAACTTTCTATGATGACTCAAATTAAAATACACAAATTCGATGTCAATTCTTTGACATTTATTTTGAATTATTTGGCCCTTTAAAAGCCTTTCATAAACTTTATATGGACAGGCAAATTAACTTACTTTCAGTGTTAGTAAGGGAGGAGACCATGCTTCATATCATCTTATGCCCAATTTCTGCCTCCAAAGAAAGAAGTAAAAACTAAAAGGCAGAAATGAAATCCACAAGCAGACAGCCCAGTGCCACACCCTGCGCCTGATAGTTAAGGATCGACCCCTGACCTAACCAGTTATGTTATCTACAGATTCCAGACATTGTATGGAAAAGCATTGTAAAAATCCCTGTCCTGTTCTGTTCCATTCTGATTACTGGTGCATGCAGCCCCCAGTTATGTACCCACTGCTTGCTCAATTGATCATGACCCTCTCACGCAGACCCCCTTAGAGTTGTGAGCCCTTAAAAGGGACAGGAATTGCTCACTCAGGGAGTTCAGCTCTTGAGAGAGGAGTCTTGCCGATGCTCCCAGCTGAATAAAACCCTTCCTTCTTTAACTTGGTGTCTGAGGGGTTTTGTCTGTAACTCTTCCTGCTACATTAGTGTCTTTATTTTTATCTTTCAGATATAAAGAGAATGTTATGAAATTATCAAGAATTCAACATGATCAACCAGTGAAGCCCCTGGATCGAGCAGTCTTCTGGATTGAATTTGTCATGCGCCACAAAGGAGCTAAACACCTTCGGGTTGCAGCCCACGACCTCACCTGGTTCCAGTACCACTCTTTGGACGTGATTGGGTTCCTGCTGGCCTGTGTGGCAGCTGTGATATTTATCGTCACAAAATGTTGTCTGTTTTGTTTCTGGAAGTTTGCTAGAAAAGCAAAGAAGGGAAAAAATGATTAGTTATATCTGAGATTTGAAGCTGGAAAACCTGATAGATGAGACTACTTCAGTTTATTCCAGCAAGAAAGATTGTGATGCAAGATTTCTTTCTTCCTGAGACAAAAAAAAAAAAAGAAAAAACAATCTTTTCAAAATTTACTTTGTCAAATAAAAATTTGTTTTTCAGAGATTTACCACCCAGTTCATGGTTAGAAATATTTTGTGGCAATGAAGAAAACACTAGGGAAAATAAAAAATAATATAAAGCCGTATGAGCTCGTATTGAAATTTGTTGAACTTATATTGAAATTTGTTGTTCTAATTCACAGTATACTCACAAAAAAATTTACTCAGCTTAACTATATTTCACACATTGTACATAAACACAAGAACATTAAGAAGTCCACTGACAGTATCAGTACTCTTTTGCACATACTCAGAATAATTTTGTTTCATTTTGAACAGGATTGTATTGTTTTAACTGCTGCTAAAGAAACTATTACATAGTTAAATTGTACAGAAAGTCTCTCTTCCTTTTGATATTTTAAGATGAGTAGTATTGCTTGGCTTTTATAATGCATGCAGCTTTATTCTCATATTTTTCCTAAAATTTATGGCCAAATGTTTACTGTTTTAGAGCTTAAGTCATTTCTCAGTGGAAATTATGGGGAATTAGAAATACAGCAACTCTTACCTTCTTCCTACTGTAAAATTGAACTATTTTGTAACGTCTTTGGTTTCATGAGCCAATTCTATTTTTTCTAGATATTTAAAAATATTCATCTGGTTGACTTTATTCTCATATTTTTAATAATTTCAATAGTTATTTGGGAACAGGTGGTGTTTGATTAAATGGATAAGTTCTTCAGTGGTAATTTCTGAGGTTTTGGTGCACATATCATGTGAGCAGTGTACCCTGCACTCAATGTATATAATCTTGTATCCCTTACCCCCTCCCACCCTCCCCTCTGAATCCTGAGAGCCTATTATATTTTTCTTGTGCCTTTGCATGCTCATAGCTTAGCTCCCACTTATAAGTGAGAATTTATGATGTTCAGTTTTCTATTGCTGAATTACTTCACTTAGAATAATGCTCTCCCACTCCTTACAAGTTGCTGTTAATGCCATTGCTTTGTTTCTTTTTATGGCTTAGTAGTATTCCATGGTGTATATATATAGTATGTATATGTGTGTATATACTTGTGTATGTCTATGTGTGTGTGTATATATATATATCACATTTTCTTTATCCACCTGTTGGTTGATGGGCGTTTAGGCTGGTTCCATATTTTTAAAATTGCTAATAGTGCTGTTGTAAACATGTATGCACATGGGTCTTTTTCATATAAAACTTTTCTTCTGGGAAGATACACAGTAGTGGGATTGCTGGATCAAATGGTACTTCTACTTTTAGTTCTTATAGGAATCTTCATATGGTTTTTCACAGTATTTGTACTAGTTTGCATTCCCACAGCAGCATAAAACTGTCCCCTTTTTTCCACATCCATGCCAACATTGTATTACTTTTGGATTTTTAAATTAGGCCATTCTTGCAGGAGTATAGTGGTATTGTGTCTGGAATTGGTGGGTTCTTGGTCTCACTGACTTCAAGAATGAAGCCGCAGACCCTCGCAGTGAGTGTTAGAGCTTTTAAGCTGGCGCGTCTGGAGTTTGTTCCTTCTGATGTTCAGATGTGTTCGGGGTTTCTTCCTTCTGGTGGATTCTTGGTCTTGCTGGCTCAGGAGTGAAGCTGCAGACCTTCGCGGTGAGTGTTATAGCTCTTAAGGTGGCGTGTCTGGAGTTGTTCACTCCTCCCGGTGGGCTCGTGGTTTTGCTGGCTTCAGGAGTGAAGCTGCAGACCTTCACAGTGAGTGTTACAGCCCATAAAAGCAGTGTGGACCCAAAGAGTGAGCAGTAGCAAGATTTATTGCAAAAAGCAAAAGAACAAATCTTCCACAGCGTGGAAGGGGACCGGTGCGGGTTGCCACTGCCGGCTAGGGCAGCCAGATTTCATTCTCTTATCTGGCCCCACCCACATCCTGCTGATTGGTAGAGCCGAGTGGCCTGTTTTGACAGGGCGCTGATTGGTGCGTTTACAATTCCTGAGCTAGATACAAAGGTTCTCCATGTCCACATCAGATTTGTTAGATACAGAGTTTCGACACACAGGTTCTCCAAGGCCCCACCAGAGCAGCTAGATACAGAATGTCGACTGGTGCAGTCATAAACACTGAGCTAAACACAGGGTGCTGGTTGGTGTGTTTACAAACCTTGAGCTAAATACAGAGTGCTGATTGGTGTATTTACAATCCCTGAGCTAGACATAAAGGTTCTCCAAGGCCCCACCAGAGCAGCTAGATACAGTGTCGATTGGTGCACTCACAAACCTTGAGCTAAACACAGGGTGTTGATTGGTGTGTTTAGAATCCCTGAGCTAGACATAAAGGCTCTCCACGTCCCCACCAGACTCAGGAGCCCAGCTGGCTTCACCCAGTGGATCCCACACCTGGGTCGCAGGTGGAGCTGCCTGCCTGCCAGTCCTGCGCCATGCGCTTGCACTCCTCAGCCCTTGGATGGTGGATGGGACTGGGCGCCGTTGAGCAGGGGGCTGCACTCGTAGGGGAGGCTTGGGCAACACAGGAGCCCATGGTGGGGGTGGGAAGCTCAGGCATGGTGGGCTGCAGGTCCCGAGCCCTGCCCCGCAGAAAGGCAGCTAAGGCCCCGTGAGAAATCGAGCGCAGCGCCAGTGGGCCGGCACTGCTGGGGGACCCAGTACACCCTCCCCAGCCACTGGCCCGGGTGCTAAGCCCCTCACTTCCCGGGGCCTGCAAGGCCGGCCGGCTGCTCCGAGTGGGAGGCCGGCCAAGCCCACGCCCACCCGGAACTCCCGCTGGCCCACAAGTGCTGCAGGCAGCCCTGGTTCCCGCTCACGCCTCTCCCTCCACACCTCCCTGCAAGCTGAGGGAGCCGGCTCTGGCCTTGGCCAGCCCAGAAAGGGGCTCCCACAGTGCAGTGGTGGGATGAAGGGCTCCTCAAGTGCCACCAAAGTGGGAGCCCAGGCAGAGGAGGTGCCGAAAGCAAGCGAGGGCTCTGAGGACTGCCAGCACGCTGTCACCTCTCAGTATTGCATTGTGCTTTTGATTTGCATTTTACTGATAGTTAGTGAAGTTGAGTATTTTTTCATACGTGTTGGCCAATTGTATATCTTCTTTTAAGAATTGTCTATTTATTACCTTAGCCTACTTTTTGAACAGTTTTGTTTTTCTCTTGTGGATTTGTTTTAGTTCTTTGTAGATTCTGGACATTTGTCCTTTGTCAGATGCATACTTCCTGAATATTTTCGATTACTCTGTGAGTTGTCTGTTTACACAACTGATTATTTCTTTTGCTGGCAGAAGCCTTTTAGTTTAATTAAATCACAACTGTTTATCTTTGTTTTAGTTGCATTTGCTTTTGGATTTTTGGTCATGATGTTTTTACCTAACCCAATGTCTAGAAGAGTTTTTGAAATGTTACCTTCTAGAATTTTTTATTGTTTAAGGTTTAGATTTCATTATGTGATCCATCCTGAGTTGATTTTTATAAGGTGAGAGACAAAGATGCAGTTTCATTCTTCTACATGTGGACTGCCAATTATTTCAGCCCCATTTGTTGAATAGGGTGTCATTTCCCCACTTTGTGTTTTCGTTTGCTTTGTCAAAGATCAGTTAGCTGTAAGTATTTGGCTTTATTTCTGGATTCTCTATTCTGTTCCATTGATCTACATGCCTGCTTTTATACCAATACCATGTTGTTTTGGTAACTTTGAATATGCCTTTTTTAATATGATGGGTAATGTAAAGAGGAGGTGCCAGCTGGGCTTCCTGGGTCAAGTATGGACTCAGAAAGCTATGAAACTCACTCATTTACTGCAGGAGGACTTACTTCGATCCTGGATGAATAATATTGAAGATAAATGCTTAAAATATTCCTAACACCAGGATTTGTGCATGTGTTTTCTTCCCCAAGAAAGCTATAAACAATGAAAATTTTGCTGTAAGTTTCCCTGTGTCCTCTCTTCCTCTCTCCCTTCCCCATTCCCGAAAACTAAAGTGAAAGAAATGTTAACTGCCTGTTTTTCTGTAACCAGTGGGCCTTATCTATACTCCTAATTCCAGTTCCTTGTAAACATCCTTTGTAAAGTCCCATAAGATCCTGTCTCCTTTGCCATACAGCTGCAAGGTCATAAAGTAGATAAAACCGAAGTTGCAATTCTGGTTTTCCTCAAGATCTAAGACATGTTACAAAGAGTTAATTGTCTTTGTTTCTCATCTGGTAACATCTACCTGCTGCACATATTTCCCACCTTAAAGAGTTTAAAAGGCAATCGTATAATCCAACTCTGGCTACCCTTTCGGGACCCCTTCCACACTCTGGAAGCTTTGTACTCTTGCTCTGCTCAATAAAACCTACTGCTCATTCTCGGTCCGGGTCTCTATCACTTGCCGTGGTCAGCCGCCACACCAGTTTTTGATGTGGCTAGGCAAGAACCTTAGGCATTACAATGTGATGCCCTCAGATTTGTTCTTTTTTTCTTAGTCTTGCTTTGGCTATGCGAGGTTCAAAGCTGAGAATCAAATAACAACTCATCCATTTTCACAATAGCTGCAAAAAAAAAAATACTTAGAAATATAACTAACCAAGAATGTGAAAGGTCTCTACAAAGAAAAATACAAAACTTTGAGATGACAGAAACAAATGGAAATACAGCCCATGCTCATGGATGGGTAGAATCAATTTTGTGAAAATGAGCATATTGCCAAAAGAAATCTATAAATCCAATTCAATTCTCATTAAAATATCATCATCATTCTTAGCAGAACGAGAAAAAACAATCCTAAGTTTCATATGGGTTTTATTATCATTTTTGACCTTTAATAACAATTGTAAGTCCTTAATTTTAGGTTGTGATAATATAGAAATTGCACTTTAAAGGGACTTAGTGAATTTTCAATCTTGCTCAACATACATGTACATATACATGTCCATTTCTTTTAAAACAAGACACAGCATCAATTAACTAGCTAATGGATATGTTGTGAAATTCAATGTGTATTTTGAAGACAGCTTGAAATAATTATTATTATTCTACATAACTATACTTTAAATAAACATTTTTTTTATTTTCCACAAAGCCTTTTGATTCATCCCTCCTATAAATATAATATGGACATATAAATTTTTAGCATGTTAAAAAATATATACAAAGCATTAAAAAGTTTATAAATTTTGTGGAAAATAGCTAAATCAAGTCATAAATCTCCTTTAATCTACACATCAGGGAAGCACTTTATGATCAAACTAGTCCAGATTGACAGAAATCTACTTGTCTTTGTCACTAAAAGCTCTTACCATTAACCAATTCTCACAAAAAGTATTCTCCAGGGTAAGGTTTGATTAAAAACAAATATATATGTATATTTAAAATTTTATACACATAGATAAATCATGTAATATATAGACACATACACACTAAAACATTGACAAGATAGAGAAATTATAGAAAATTTCATACAATTCATCCAGGAATTAATACAGATATAAAGAAAAACAGAACTTTTATAGTGTCAAAGATTAATAATGTTGTCTTATCATGCTTATAAACCTGAATTAATTCACATAAAACCTATCCTATAACACACATAACAAAAGATTGGTATCCATTGTTCAGTGAGAACTACAAATCACCAACCAAAACAGACAATCTAATAAAAAATTGATGAAAATCTGAAGAAGTAATTCAAAGTAAAAATGGCCAATAAGATATAAAAGACTAAAAAGCTACTGATGCTCAGAAAAATAGAATTAATACCAACAAATTAATGCCATAGAGAAGATTTGCACCCCATAAAAACCTGAGAAATCTATTTTTGAGGGAGAATAATTTGAAATAACACTCTTAAATAAAATGTAAATATGCCATTTGAAACTGAAGTTTTACATATAGAAATCTGTCATGCAGAAATCCTTGCATATAAGCACATGAATGAACCAAATTTCTCCAGCACTTAAATGGCTTTCAGTCAATGAACACGTGTCCCTCCAACAAATGTTTGAATGTAGCCATTGCAGAGAACAGGCTGATTATCACATTACTAAACAGAAAAAGTAGTTTCCAGAAAAACAAATAAGTATTTTTTTGTAATGAAATAAAATATATGTAAGCTAGTACAAAGAAAGAATCTCGAAAAATACATGTAATTCGAAGGATGAGAATTTAAATTTTTATTCTATACAAATCTGCAATGTTTAACTTTACACAACATTTTCATGTATTACTTATGAGATTTAAAATTTAATTTGTGGAATAAACACATTAATTCAAGACAGGAAGTTCCAAAATGTAATATCATATTATTAATTCGCTAGTGTCATTCAAAAACTTGATAATGTTTCTCATATATCAGCTCTTTTATCCACTTGTAGCTTGTTTTTAGGACATTTATTCTATTTTTAAAAATGTATGAATAAATACGATACAATGTTTAAAAATTGCAATAATTGTAGAAATCTAAATTCATGTAATTTTAATATTTTTTCTTTAACTATTTTTAATATTTTATGAATCATACAATAGTTTAATAACTTCTGCCTTCTCAGGAAGATTTTATTTGTTGTTATTTTGAGACATGACTATAAATCCATTGACAATTTTCCTATCAAGTAATATCCCCTCCCTTTGAAGTTTGGCAAACTTTGTAGCTGTCTCAACACAAAGAATATAATGGAAATAATGCAGCTAAACATTCAAAGCTCTGGTGGAAACACAGCATGTTCTCTCTCTGTTTCTCTTTCTCTCTTTCTGTTTCTTCTTTTCATGTCTTTTTTTCTCTCACTATTGCTCAACAACTCAATCTGTAGTCCCCATAACAAATGACAATTTTGTAGAGACATAAATATATGCCTAAGAAATCCTGGTAGCCCACTAGCACTCTGATCCTTTCAACATGAATCACTAAGTATGTAAGTGAATGATCTTCAGATAATTATAGACCCAGGCACCATAGAAAAGTAGCTACCTAAGAAACTCTGTGGAAGGAACACACAACTGAGCCCACCTAACACAGAGACTCTGAGAGGTGACAATAAAATGATTACAGTTGTTTTAAGGCCCCACATTTGGAAACTATTTGTTATGCAGTGACACATACCTGGAATAACTATTCCACATATTTTAAATTATAAATTTATAATAAAATTACAATTAATATATATCTACATGAGTGGGAAACTGTGATACTACAATTTGAAAATATCTGCACCCAGAGGAAGAGAGTCAACATAACATGGTGGTTAAGAGCTCGCACTCTGGATCCAGATGGGCTTGATTCAAGTCTTAGAAACCATTATATGATGACGTGGGGTTCAACAAGTTACGGAGACTTCATTTGCCTCAGCTCCCTCACCAATGAAATGGCAATAGTTGTCATCGCATTATCAATATCATGGGGTTGCTGAAAGAATGAAGTCATTAATATTGCAAAGCACTAACAATTGTGTGTACAACAAAATAAAATTTGCAATACTCTGATTAGACAAATAAAAAAATTCCACAATAATTTTAGTGTTCATATAATTGCATAATATATTATAGTTTCAAAACATGCTATGTTTCTAATGTAAATGATTAAAATGACAGCATTTACTATTTCAAGCATATGGGAATTAAATTTGTAGCATAAACCAAGGGCTGACAAACTATGGTCTCTTGGTCAAATCTGGTCAGCCATTTGTTTATTTAAAGAATAATTGATATAGGAATTTTACACCACAAAATTATACAATTAAACCAGTTAATGTGCATTATTCATTGGCGTTTAACACATTTGCCAGTACCACTACTATCTAGATCAAAAGTAATTTTTTCACTTCAAAAGGGAGCTTTATACCCATTAGACAGTCATGTCACATTCTCCCATTCTCCATGCCTTGCAACCTGGCATTATGTGTTGGCATCATTCTATAGCCTATTGGGTAATACTTTTTAAAAAATCCAAATAGGTATATAACTTCAACAAAGTGTTTTATTTTTTCTTACTTCTAACATGTCCTATTTGTTTCTAAATAGTAATTCTATGATGTATAAAATTAAAATTTTATTTCTAATTGCTCTGTTATTAAACATATTCAGAGGTATTGTGATTTATATTGTTATGAATTCTTTCCAATTTTATATTGAAGTCGTTTTCTTGAGAATGGCCATAAACCAACATCCTGGAAAGCTCTGATGGAGGTGAGGAAATGAGTTTCAGATGTATGAGTCAGGTAAAATATATTGAAATGAGAAAAGAAGAACAAAATGCATAAAATAAGAGAAATGTATTACTCATAGTTCCTAAGTGACGTTAGGGATGATGATAAGAAACTGACAGAAAGTCCGGAGGTGGCAGAGAGCTCAATCAGCTGCCTAGAAGTGCGAGGGGGAACCCTTGTGGGAAGGCTTTTATTAAGGACCTTGGGTATTATTTCCTAGGCTTCTCTGCAGGAGTTGAGGAATGGCTAGCTTAAGGGAACACACATGAAGGGGAAAATTATTATATGACTCTGGTATTGATCAATAGGTTATATCATGGTCATCACCTCTGTGATATATTGCATTTCTGGGTCATTAGGGTGAGAAACAAGTAGACTCTATCTCAAACAACTACACGAGGAAGGGAAGTTATAACAAAGCCAAAAGTGACAAGCTATGACTAGGTCTTAAACAACTCATGTTAAGCCTAAAAACGAATGCTGAGGCAGAACAAACTTATGACATGAAGGTAGACAGACATTTTAGAAGAAAACATGTCCTAGCCAATTCGAGATCGGTAGCATAAAATGAATCAACTCCAAAATGTAACAAGAATAAATAGTGAGAATTGTTTTTAGAGACAACTATTTAATGATATTAGGAGAAGTTGACTGCAGTGGCATGCACCTATATTCCCAGCTACTCAGGAGGCTGAGGAAGGAGGATTACTTGAGCCCAGGAGTTCAAGGCCAGCCTGGGAAAAATTGTGAAACCACATCTCCTCACCATTTTCCAGTTTAGGAAAAAAAAAAAATAGTGCAACTCACAGCCAGCACTCATCTAATTTTACATAAATACACTCTTTGAGGCTGAAACAAATCTGACTCATTTTCAGTGTGAACATACATTATAAAAACTCTTCTTGGAGTTATTTCTAAACAGAGATAACATCAGAATCATCTGAATCATCTATTTTAGAAAAACTGAATTTATCAAATTAATCTTCAGCCAACAACTTCTCGAGAACAACGTTAACATCCTGCTATATTTTCCAGGATTTGACATCTTCAAAGATCAAAAATGTCTATATTTTGTAAATGGAAATAGCACTAATACAATAGAATGCTAAATATTGAATGTGTTTTTTTTGTTTCCAAAGTTGGTATGCTAAATCAATGAAAAAATAATAACAAAAGCTAGATATTTTGTGACAAAATTATCTCGAGGTAAATGCTGCATCTGCAAGTACTGCCAGCAAGTATTATCTGGGCAAACAGAGAAAGGGTTTAAAAAATAAAATTAATTAACAAATTTAACAATATACTGGGAATTGCCCTCAAAACAAGCAGCAAATAAACATTTATTAAGGAACACACTAAGGGTTGTTTAAAACAGCAAGAGCTTGTGGCATTAAACAATGACTTGTTTGTTAGCCTACCCTCCCTCAGTGCGACAGAAATTTTACTGCAAGCTGGCGGAGACAAGACCACTGGACTAACCCTCTGTGAAACTACTACAAGAGGGCTATATTATCTTTTTGGGAGGGAATAAGCTTCTTAAATTTTTCACACACAGACACCTCACCTATGTGTTACAGAGGCTAAATTTCTGGCAAGAGAGGCGAAAAAAGTTTCACTTCTTTCATTTAGCCGTTGTCAAAACACAGTTTTACTCAGACACAGCGTACTAAGAACGAGTACCAAATAGTCATTACCATAGTTCTTTTATAGGATGGAGGTTCCATGAGAGAAGAAGCAAATTAAGACTATAGGCTAGCACCTTACTCTTAGTGGCACAAACAGAAGTGTGCCCCTGCAAGTGCCCCTAGCTCTGGAGCAAAGGTTGATGATACCTTTTTCCCAAGGAAAGAGGCAGACCATTAAACAAAGAGTTCTAAAGCTTTCATGAGAGTAACTCACTTTATATGAAAGAATGTGAAGGAAATTCAAGCCTGAGCATGTTGTCAAAATATGAAGGGTTTTTTGGTAACAGTTAAAGAAGTTGGTAATTTCATGAGTAATGCAAATGAGACCATAAGAAAGCTAATTAATCAGAAAAAAAGATAAAGATAGAAAAAGAACAGTGTTTCCTGTGTTCATATCACCCTGAAATGCCTCAGAATCTATCATGGCAAAAGTGCCTAAATGCTATTAGATCAGACTATGAAGTATTTTATGCCCTAAGGGCAACACCAAAAGAAAAAGATCAATCAGCTAATAATTTGTGAAGATTAAGAGGTAGACTGAGCATGTAAAACAAACAAACAAACAAAAAAACAGAAAAGAGTCAAAGAGTGTTCCTATTAAAACCACTGTTATTCAAGGGTTTGTGAAAATGACCAAGGGTGCACTTTCTGAGTAGAAACACCAAGGAAATAACACTGCAAGGTAAAGAGACTTCATTAAAATAATCCATCCTCACCAAACAAGTTAACAATTAGAATTAAAAGAAGATGGGGGTATAATTTCCAGAGTAACTATAATATATTATCTAAAATATTGAGGGTTTAACAAATTTTAACAGGTGTATAAAGAAATAGGAAAATGGGACCGCTATATGGGGAAAATAAGTAATAAAATATGCCTGTGAAAGGGATGAGTTGAGTTGGATGCAGAGGCTCACACCTGTAATTCCAGCACTTGGGGAGGTCGAGTTGGGAGGATGGCCTGAAGTCAGGAGTTCAAGACCAGCTTGGCCAACATGGTGAAACCTCGTCTACTAAAAATACAAAATTATCCAGGCCTGGTGGTGCATGACTATAATCCCAGCTACTTGGCATGCTGGGACAGGAGAATTGCTTGAACCCTGGAGGTGGAGATTGCAGTGAGTCAAGATCATACCACAGCACTCCAGCCTGGGCAATAGAGTGAGACTCTGTCAAAAAAAAAAAAAAAAAAAAAAGATGAGTTGTAGATTTAGTAGGCAAAACTTTAAATTACACATTATAAATATACTCAAAGACCTAAAGGAAATCACATATAAAGCTGAAAATTAAGGTATAATGACAATGTCACATTCAATCGAGAATATATAGAAATAAATAGAAGTTATATATTTTTCAAAGAACCAAGTGAACATACTGAAATGAAAATATAATAACAGAAATAGACAATGCACAAGCAGGATTCTGTTTCATATTTGAGGAAGAAAAATAAGGGCCAAAAAATGCTGAGGAGAGATCAATAGAGATTATATAATCCAAAGAACAGGGAAACAAAGAATGAAGAGAAATAAACAGAGCCTTATAGACTTTTGGGACACACTTAAGCACACTAACATATGCAAAGTAGGAGTACCACATGAAGAAGAGAAAGATTCACTGGAAAATATTCAAAAATAATGCCCCAAAACATCCCATAAACTATCTTAAAAACACTAATTTACAAATTTCAGAGGTTCTATAAATCCTTAGTTTAGGGTAAACACAAAAAGATCCAAACAGAGACGCAATAATGATAGGTTGAAAACTAAAGGAAGAAAATTATAAGGCACAAAAACAAAAACAAGTAATCACATATAAGGGAACTCAGGTAACATTAATAGCTGACTACTCATCAGAAAAAATGCTGCCCCTAAGGCAGTGGTATGCCATATTCAAAGTACTGAAAGAAAAAACTGCCAACCAAAATTTCTTTATACTACAAAATCATCTTTAAAAATTAATGGTGAAATAAATACATTTCTAAACAAACAAAAACAGAAAGTTATTGCTAACTAATCTGTCTCACAATAAATTCTAAAGAAAGTTTTCCAGGCTAAAAGTAAATAAACACAGAAAGCAGTGCAAATCCACATAATAAAAAAGTACACCTGAATAATTATGTAATTTTAACAGATAATATAAATTCATATTTATTCAACTTTCTTAATAAATTTAAGAAGCAAGTGTGTAAAGCATATACACATATTTGTAATGCTGAACATTTAACTTATACATATGTAATATATTTGTCAATAACAGCAGTAAGGAGGTATGTGGATGCAAAACTCTATTGCAGTAAGGAATGAAACCAAGAGGAGAGAGAGATAGGGAAGGATAGAGGGCAGGGGAGGAGGAATGTGGGTCGGTGAAGGTGCCTCCACAGGGACTTGCCGCCATTAACCCTGCTGCCTCCAGCACAGCCTCAGCTTCTCACAGCTGATGCAGCCAGGGCAAGTCCAGGCATTGAGAATACATGAGGGTGGCCCTTCTGAACCATGCTCCTGGGGAAAATCAAACACTAATGCTCTGAGATATCTAAGGTAAGGTACTCAACTCTGTAGGGTATTACATAAATCCTAAAAGAATGCAATAAACTGGTAATGTCTCAGGAACCTGCCCCACCTCTACCTAGAGATAAGTCTTTTTGTCCCATAGTAGAAAGCTAGTGTTATACAAAGATCAAAATAGTAAAATGTTGAACACATAGACAATTAATAACTTCAGTTTTTGTCAAGAGGAAATGGGTGAGGTGTTAAAAAGTTCCAAATTTTCACCTGGCCCAAATGACAAAATGAAATGGTGCCTGAGGGTAAACCCAAAAGCATTAGATAATGAAAGTAAAGACTACTTGGTCCTTATATTTGCTTTTAGTCAGATGCCCCAAAAGTGAAGTGTGAGCAAAATTCAAATGTTCCCTTCTGAATGCTAAAAGGGAAGAAACAAAAGCAATGGAAAGCCAAAGAGCATATCAATTTGTGCAAGGGAAGGGCTGGGATTTTTAAAAATTCATTAGAAGAGACCTTTTGCTTGACAAAGCTAATAGTCTTTGACCAGATGACAAGCTTACATTATTTTACGAGATGAGTGTGATCCAAGATTCAGTAAACAAATCAGGACATACTAATACAAATACTTTGAAGATGCCTGAGGGTCGACTAGGAGAAGACTGAGGTAATCTCTGGGAAAACACAAGATTTATAGACTGCAGTTTTTTAGTGAGAGGACAAGAATTTAAAGCTCATAAATCTGCTTGTACCTGAATCCCTAGTTTTTAATGCCATGTTTGAACATGAAATGGAAGAAAGCATAAAGAATTGAGTGGAAATAAATGATTTAGACCCTGATGTTTTTAAAGAAATGGTGAGATTCCTTAACACAGTGAAAGGATTAAACCTTGACAAAATGGCTGACAGCTTGTTGGCAGGTGCAGACAAACATGCACTGGGAACAGCTGAAGGTCTTGTGTGAGGAAGCTTTGTGTAGTAATCCCTCAGTAGAAAATGCTGCTGATACGCTTGTCCTTAAAAACATAGACATAATTTGCTATTTTAATATGTCAGAATTAAATTTATGATAATTTAATTAACTGAGGGCTGACAAATCAATTGGATCCTCTGGGCAAAATTTGGTCAGCCACATGTTTACATGATATTTTTTAATATTTTAGGTAAAATTACAGAAAATATCATGTACTATTTTAACGATTTAAAAGTGAGCAATTCAGTGGCATTGACAATATTGTGTAATTATCTCTTCTATCTAGATCCAAAATTGTCACTAACCTAAAAGGATGTTGATACACATTAGACAGTCACTCTCCATTCAAGCTTGCCCTATCCTGGTAACATGGCATTTTTGTTAAAATCATTCCGTTATATATTAGAAGATTTTTTTAAGACATACAAAAATTATATTTTTTCTTAATTCTCTTGATGTTGTGTATCACATTTATTGGTTTTCTTATGTTTAACCTTCCCTGCATCTCTGAAATAAATCCCAGTTCATCATAGTGTATAATCTTTTTGATGTGCTGTTGGATTTCATTGGCTAATATGTGTTGAGAATTTTTGCATCTATGTTCATCAGAAAAGTTGGCCTATAGATTTTTTTTTCTGTATTTTTACTTATTTTTTATTTTTTTGGCTCCTTCTTTCTGGTTTTGGTATCAAGGTAATCCTTACCCAGCCATTAAACACTATTTTTTAAAACATTAAATTCTCTTTAATGATTTGGAAGAAAAAAGTTAGAAAAATGGTTTAACTAGTTTTTAATATTTTGAATGAAATTAGCACATTTTTTATGTGAGTTTTTATTCCTGCTTCAATTTTATTACTTATTATTTCTCTCCTCATGCTTCTGTTTCCTCATAAGTCAATTCTGATTGAATGTACATGTCTAAGAATTTGTCTACATCATTTAGATCTTTTAATTTGTTGGAAGGTATTTGTTTATAATAATCTCTTATAATCCTTTGTACTTTTGTGTATCAGTTGTTATGTGTCCTTTTCATCTCTTATTTCATTTATTTCAGTCATCTCTTTTTGTAGCTATTCTAGCTGAAGCTTTTTCAATTTCTGTATTAAAAAAAACATCTTTTCTCTTGTTGATCTTTAAACATATTGCAAAGGATTTTTTTTAACTTCATATTTTCTGTGTTTCCTGACCTCTTTTATAAAAAAAGTGCCCTGAATTCTCTATCAGAAATTTTATATATATTTATTTCTCCTACTGCATTAGGTGAGTTCTGTTGTTTTTTAGCGGTGTTGTATTTCCTTTCATCTGTACATTGCTGTTTCCATACTTAAAGAGATATCCACATGTTCTAACTTTTATAGGTGTATTCTTGTGTTGTTCAACCTTTGCTACTTAATATTGGAATCTAATTCCTTGCCACCAGTTGCTTTTTGTTTAGGCAAGGACTTAATATTTCCCACCAGAATTTAATACTGCACCAAAACTCAGTATTTGCTCTAATGTTGTTTTCCAGTCTTGGGAGACTTATTGTGAGCATCTGAACTTAAATGCTGCACTGGAACTTAAACCCAGACTTGCAGTGATTTCTAGATCTGGGAGACATTTAAACAATCCTTGGAACTTAATTTCGAGTCTTATACTTGTTTCCCAGTCATGGAAAATCTCCACATGACTACCTGGGAATTGTAAAATTTTGTCAAAGATTCAGACCTTCCTTTAGATTTTGCCCCCTGCAGTGCTATGGTTCTGGTGAGACTCCTCTGTGTGGCATCCCCGTATCTAGGAACACAAAGCAGATGCCAAGATCTGTGTGGTGATCACTGTGATTACTACTCCAACTCCTGTCCCCAATTTACCCCAGGTGGTTCAGCCCTCTGAACACTCTTAATATCGTCTGTGGGGTGGGACAAATGTGGGCTTTCCACTCAAATTTACAGATCCATGAAGAAATTAAATGTCCACTTGAAATTCCCTCCTCCCATTTCAATAACTGCAGGTGAAAGGAAGTTCCCTCACAGTGGTGTCATTTTGGTGTGTGGAAGCGGGGTGGTACAGTCCAAAAAAATTAATCATCTTACCAATCATAAGTTTTCTCATGTCTGTGAGTCTTGCGGTTTTCTCCTTCTGCCTTGAGATCTGGTGAATTCAGAGTGGCATTTTTGTATTTGGATAGCTACTGGTTGTACTTTTGTGAGGGAATTGATGTTGGGTTTCTAAAATTTTATCATTTTGTTGACATCACAAAATATCAATAAATTGACACTTGATATTGTTGAAATAGTTTTATGAGTTTGCAAACCATTATGTTTTTAGAATTTGATGTCTACCAAATATTAAACAAGCTGGACATTTCTCACTTAAATGTTCTGTATAATTATTTGGTTGTGTGCTTTTTCTAGTAAATAATTATTATGTTCTGAAGCCATGTGTTTCTAACACAAACTTTATCATTTCTATTCTAAAATGCATCTCAGAATATAGGGACAATATAACTATATATATGACAACTTCACAATTTTACTTTAGAAGTATACATAAACTATACTATTCTATGTGGCATTACTTCTTTGTAATGAAGAACATTTTTTCTCTGTAGGAAATGGAAGAATTTGTCCAGAGCTCTGATGAAGATGGTGTTGTGTTTTCTCTGGAGCCAGTAGTGCAAAACCTTACAGAAGAAAAGGCTGATCTTATGGCTTCAGCCCTGGTTCAGATTCCACAAAATGTCAGTAGAACCTCCAATCCTTATAAGAAGCTATTCACACAATGGAGAAAGTATGGCTTTCCACCTGGAACTTGAATCTCATTTTTCAATTTGCATAACAGGCACTAGATTTATGTAACAATTTGGAAAGCATTATGGTAGTGTATGTGGGCACAACTGATTATTTGCCTAGTGATCTTTGCTATTACTTTCGTAACACTTCTCTTGGATGCCATTTGTTTATAATAAAATAAAAGTAAAGCATTAAGTCCCTATTTCACGTTGCAGGATTTGAAATCCTAAGATCTATTCTGATGACTTCAAAAGAAACTTCTTAAGTATAATAGCTCAAAGGCACAGAAAAATTGGGGGATAATATAAAAAAGAGAAGAATCATGCTCAGTAGTATCCTCAACATATTTGATTGTATGGGAACTCTATTCAGTGTATTTGAACATAAAAGTAGGAGCTTAGATTTATGTAGTCTTTCTAATGAACTGGAGTTTTCTATAGTTAAAAGCCAATTATGATTTTAACATTAGAGTCTAACAATCTGCATGTAATACTTTATGATCTTCAATTAAATTTATTATTACTGTAATTCTAGATTTCCTCTCTTTAGTTAGTCATATTTATACACTAGCCTAGAGGTTTTTTTTTTTAATTTTGTGTTTAGTTAAATTTCAAAACACTCAATAAAAGCAAGTACACTAATTAGGAATGTGAAATTAGTCTTGATTATGAGATTCTCTTTTTGGGAGTTTAGAATAACTGTGTAATCCTTTGTTTTCAAGTGTAAGATTTTCATATAGGTCTCCAGAAAAAAAAAGTAACTAAGGTACAAATATAAACAAAATTCAACATTGAGCAATGAAATATAAGTAACTTATGTCTCTTTCTTTTTTAATTAAAAAAAATAAATAAAATTAAGGGGAGAAGGAGGCTTAAGGAGAAAAGACAACCAAATATCCAAAACCAGAACAAAGCCAAAGCAATATTTGTCTCTGGGAAACTGTAAATTTGATAATAGAGCTAGAGTGGCCAAGTGATTTACATTTACACAGAAGTTGTGTGTCCATAAGAATATTTAATTTCCATATGCTGACTAATTAGCCAACACTGCTTTATTTTTTTGTTATAATGTCACTCCTAGAAGCTTTGAGTTTGCCATAAACAAAATAATAAATGGTATACTTAAGAGTTGAATGGTATCCACCCTTTTAAAAGGTGACTGTAAACAGTCCTACTATTTCTTTCAGTGATTACAAAGGAATCTTATATACCCCTGTCTCAAATATCATCTGAAATAGATTGGATTGTATGAATTATAATACCTCTGAAAACTCAAAATGCTATTATCTTGTGGTTAGCTTGTGGAATGCATTCATTTTCTTCCTCAGGTTTTATGGAGATTCCAAGGAAAGAAACCAACTACATTAGGAACCAATACTCAGCTCTGTGTTTGGATATCCCAGAGTGATCTTCATGGTAAGATTATGACAAAGTAAAAATAAAAAATTTCATGAGGGAAAAATTTAATAACTATTTAACACCTAATACATGTAACAAAAATTTAAAATTTATAGTCTGTTACTTTACCTTTAATTTTAAAGTATATATAATTTAAAAATTGGTCATTAATTTTTTTGACTCTTACTTTCTGTTTTTCAAGTAAATTTCAAGCGATGCAGGAATAAATTAATGCCTCTTTTCCTTAAGATAGCAAATTTCTTTTGTAATAATGCCCTTTGTGTTCACTTTTGTAGAAAATTCTGCCCTCTTCAGTGCGTTATTTCATAGATTTTTCCCCTACATGTCTCTGAAATTCTTTTAAGATATGATAATAAAAATCTTACTTCTCACTCAGTTCCCACACTAGGTCATCCCCAAACCCAAGCTTTTATCACTCAAGGTGATATAAATGAGATACATGAAGCTATTTACCATGCAGTCCCTATGGTGGGAGTTCCCATGTCTGGTGATCAGCCTGATAAGACCTCTCATATGAAAGCCAAATAAGCAACTGTGCAGGTGAACATGAATACAATTACACGGGCAGAATTGCTTAGGTCTTTGAGAACAGTTGCTAATGATCCTTTGTAAGTATTACTGCCTTAAAAGGCTTATCTACCATTGATTATGTTATAATCATACTAGAAAATGTTAGGGGCCATACCTGAAGACTATTTAAAAGATATTTCCCCTCAATCTCAGGTCATTCATCATCTTACCATTGCAATAGTCCTGGAAATGATAGTGCATAGAGTGTCAATCTTCCTTCTTGGAAACACTAGATTTAAATTAAGGACCAGCTTACTAAATATTTTTCTATGTCTTCATTTTACCCATTCTGCTAAGAATATGCTTCTTTTTTAAATTTCCCCACTATAGCTCTTCAATGCTATGCAACGAACAAAGTTCATATCACAACAAGGATCAATCTTTTATTCAACAAGATTTTGGATTGTATAATATATGCTATGGTTTACCTACTTCTTTTTAATGAACGCAAAACAAAACTCTCTGTTTTCCATGTGTGCTCTTGTTTTCCAGTTATAAACAGAATGCTATGAGATTATCAAGAATTCACCATGATCAACCTGTAAAGCCCCTGGATTGAGCAGTTTTCTGGATCGAGTTTGTCATGTGCCACAAAGGAGCCAAGCACACTTGGCTAGCTGCCCACAACCTCTCCTAGTACCAGTGCCACTCTTTGGATGTGATTGTGCTTTGGCTGGTCTCCGTGGCAATTACTATATTGTTGGTCACAAAACTTTGTTTGTTTTTCTGTTGAAAATTTGGTAAAATAGGAAAGAAGAAAAAGAGGAAATAGATGTTTCCAAATTTGGGAAAGGCAAGAATGGAGCAATCTTGATAATTTTTCATGCACAGATAATTTAAAAAGAACACATTACTTTCTCTCCATTTCCATATTTTCCACTGTAATATTTTATCTTAGCTATATAGCCTAAAATTTAAACAATTAATCTTGGGGGGGGAGTGTCGCATTCTTTTGTTGTATTTTCCTAGGCGATTTGATCCTTTTCTAATACATTGCTGACACAAGATCACTAACAATTCTAAACTGTCCTATTCATGATATCACTATTTTTATGATGTCACATTTTTTAAACCTTAGTTGATATGTTTATTCACAATATGCTGGCTCCTGTGTAGTGCATAAATATGAGCTGACATCAATAGATGTAAAGAAGTCAAAAGCATAAAATTCACAGGAGGCAATAGACTACACAAACCATGGAAGTGTTCTACGATATTAGTTTGTTATTAAAAACATAACAATGTTCCCTTTTTGATAAAAATAAGCCATTTTACATAGCCAACAGTACTGGGCTTAGACCATGAATTGGTAATGATAATAATGATAGTGCATTACTCTGGAAAAGGTTTAGTATATTTCTGTAGAACTCATCTAGATATTATGGCCTACATTTCTGCCTTTAGTCCAGTATTTTTTGTGTCCTCAATGAGAAAGAGATAGTTATCATCAATGTGTTCAAACAAAAGGGTAAGTGATCCTTTCTTAGGGAGAGAATATGTCAACAAGGTGATCAAGTTGAACAGATTATTTTAGGAGAGGTAATGACAGGAAACATTTTATTAAAAATACTAATTTTAAGAAACTTTGTTTACTTGACAAAGATTTAAATGTCTTTATTAAATATGTATTTATTAAAGTATAATTCACTAACAGAAAATAGATATTTACTTTAAAACTAAGATTATTATGTTGTTTTTCAGTCTCAAGCTTCTAGATATATATGTTCATTAAATAATTGCTTACATGCAAGAATTTAGGATATTAGAAAATCTGCATGACCAAGAATATATGGTATATTATAATAAATATGTTGCAAGGTAAATCTCTACATTAAATTAAATATTTATATTCTAATAATCTTTACATCAATGTAAAAAATATGTTAAACTTATTATTTTCTTTAGTGTTTTATAGTCAGTGACATGCTTATTTAATGTTTTGAGTTCTGTATTTATTAAATAAATAAATAACCTTAATTGGCTTACTGAAAATTTTAAAATACTTATAAAATTAATAAGGTATATTTACAAATGAATTCCAATTGTAAAATGACTATATAAAAGAAAATGTAAATATTTTTTCTGGTACATGTATATGATTAATACACATACTAAAATATAACAAATAAATAAATTTATTTTCAAGTATTTAGAACTTTTTACATTTTTATTTCGATGTGTATTTTTACTTTTACAATTTTATTATAACCTGGGAAGGGCTGCTTACATCTCTTTTTAGGGTAATTTTTTCTTTGTAATTAAATGCAGCAATTGGCTAAGATGCTGTGATAGGTGGGAAGCCATCTCGATACTTGAGCCTTCTAACACTCTGGGGCTCTCAGTTGTCCTTTATGAGACTCCCTGCCACTAAAGAGCCATTGCTTATAAGACTTTCATTCTTCATCATTCTGGCATTGTGTTTTGAGATCAGCAGCAATCAGAATCCAACTGGCCTTCTGTTTGTAATATGTTCTGTCCTAACCATTTCATCCTTTTCCAAGAATCTACTCAGGATTGTTATCACCTCCTTGTAAGGAACTCCCAGCCTAGAGTCCCAAAACCCATGAAAAACAAAGAAAGAAATATTGGAAAAAAAAGGATTTTTAATGAGAGATTAATGTTTATATGAGTTATCAGAGAGGAAAGCAAAATTTACATTTCTAATATGCATATACAAATGTTAAGTGTATCAGATAGATTAAGACAGGAGTTTCCAACTTTTGCTACACATGAAAAAAATAGGGGAGTTTTTATTATAACAACACCAATGCCCATTTCTCATATTAATAAATAAAGAATATCTTTCAGAAGCCAAGAATTTGTATTGTTAAAAGATGTCCCAGTGATTCCAATGCATAGTGGAATATGGAAAACACTGGATTAAAGTCAAATTTTCAAAAGTCACAGAAAAGAGAGAATCTTGAAAATCGCAAGAGAAAAATGACTCATCACATATAAGTGAGTTTGAATAAGAGTATCAACAAGAACCTCAGCAGAAAACTTCCAAATCAAAAGTAAATGAGATGATATATTCAAAGTGCTGAAAGGAAAAGAAAAAGAAACCTGCTAAACAAGACTACTATTTGGCAGAATTATATCTTCCAATATTTATAGAATATTGAATACTTTCTACGATAAAAAATAAAACAAATGAAGAAAAGAGTCATTACAAGACCTGACTATAAGAGACCCTGTCCTTCAAGCTTAAATGAAAGGATGCTAGATATCAAAACAAAGGCATATACAAATAGAAAGCCCCGTTGCAAAGGTAAACATACAGTCCAATGTAGAGCTTTATAATGTTGATGTATAAATTACTTTCAATTTTGGAATACAATTTGAAAGACAAAAACATAAAAAAACTATGAATCTATCTAAATAAGTCTATCTGAAAAAAGAAATATTACACAACATAAAAAGATATAATTAGTGACAACAGTAACATAAAATGAAGATAGTAGTAGAGTTTCCATATGTGATTGAAGTCATGTTTTGAACAATTCAAAATACATTTTTATAACTGTAAAATATTTTATGTAATCTTCACAAGTAACTAAAATATATCCCTATTGAAGATACACAAAATAAATAAGAAAAAAAAACCTTATGATTTAACAAGCACGGTGGTGTGAGGAAAGTTTCTAATAAATACCTACATAAAAAAGAAGAAAGATCTGATATAAGCAACCTAACTTTACACCTCAGGAAACAAGAAAAAAATAATTTTAAGCTCAAAAGCATCAGAAGGAAGAAAGCATTAAAGATTAGGACAGAAATAAATAACATATAGAATAGAAAAAAAAATCAGCCAAACTAAGAGTCAGGTTTTTGAAAAGTTCAATAAAATTGAAATGTTTGTATCTAGCCTGATTTTAAGATAAAAGAGAGAAGAGTTGAATAAACAAAATCGTATATATATATAAAACATCTACAATGTAGCAACTACAATCCAATTTAGAAAAAAACAACTTGAACATGCATTTATCCAAAAAGTATTATATGGGACAAAAGCATATAAAAATATGTTCAACATCACTAATCATTACAGAAATGTAAATCAAAAATATAATGAGCTATCACTTCATAACCATTAGGAGGGTGTATATGTATGTATGTGTATATATATATAAAACATCTCTTAAATAGGTTATGAGCTATCACCTCATAACAATTAGGATGGTGTACATATATGTTTATACATACAAATGCACATTATATTCCTATATAAACATATATACTATATAACATAGATATACATATATAATATAAATATGCACACCTATATATATAATATATACACACATATACATAAATAAAAAACATTCTAAAGTTAAAGAACTCTATATTGGATTGTATATTCACCTTTGCCACATAGCTTTATACACACACACACACACACACACAAATATGCGCACAGGTCAGAAAATTAAAATAGAATTTACATATGACTCAACAATATTACTACTAGGTAATTATTCAGAACAAATGAAAAGCAAGATTTTGAAAAGCTATTGGCACATCCAAGTTCTTCGCAACATTATTCACAAGTGTAAAGAGAGGAATGCAACCCAAGTATCCACTGATAAATGAAAGGACAGAGAAAACATGGTATATACATGCAATGGAACACTATTTAGCTTGAAAAAAGAAGAAAATTCTGTCATATATAACAACATGAGGAACTTTGAGCCTATTATGATATGTGAAATAAGTCAGTCACAAAAAGACAAATACTATGTGAGTCCACTTATATGTGGTATCAAAATTAGTAAAATTCATACAAACAGAAAATAAAATGGAGGCTGCCAGGGGCTGCCAAAAGGTAGAAGTGGTGTTGTTCAGTGGGTTTTGCAAGATGAAAAAGTTATAGAGACTTGTTGTACAGCAATGTGAAAATAGTTAACATTACTGAATTGTTAATTTAAACATTGTTACGATGGGAAATTGTATAGTACCTGTTTTTACCACAATCAATTACTCAATAGTTACATGTAAAATTGAAAATTTTAAATGTTATCACGTTTAATTTTCTCTAAACTTAAAAAAAAACTTCTTTGAAGTTGACTATATATTCTTAATCAAGGAATAAAAACAGGCTAGATGATATATATTTAACTCTATATGTTTTCTTTCACTTCTCTCTTTAATTATTCACCCACTTTGAACTCTGTGTTGGCCAAAAATTATCATAATATTAAAGAACTAACTGTATATTCCCAAGCACACAAAATATATTTTTCCATGATTGAACAAAGTAATATATTAATAAATTTGAAGATAATGATTATTACTACTATAAATCTATAAAAACTAAGGAAAAATCTGAAGGTAACTGTTCAATGTGCAAAAGCATTCACAGAAAATAAACCAAAAAAACATTTTCTTGAAATTATGTATTGTGTTTTTGAAATGACTAAGTTGATAAACATATATAACCAGTTTTATACAACCAGTTTTATACAACCAGTTTTATATGTATTATCTTTTGAATTGTGCATAATGCTTTGTTCATACCTTAATTCATACTTGGCTTTCTCAAAATTAATTTCCTATACAACATCAACCTTCAAAATGTAAGTGTATTGCTACATAACACTCTTGTTAGTTTGCTAGGGCTGCCATAACAAAGTATCACAGACTACATGGTATAAACAATAGTTATTTATTTTATCACAATTTGAGGGGCTAGAAGTGTGATCACAGTGTCACCGACAGGGTTAGTTTTTCCTAAGGACTCTCTCATTGTCTTGTAGATTGTTGTCTTCCTCCAGTGTCTTCACATAGTCTCCCTTCTGTATATGTCCTTATCTTCATATGGGATGGGTTCTATGTGCCTTTATTTTACCTTAATTTCTTCAGTAAAGGACTTATTTCCAAATGCAGTCCTATTCTGAGGTACTGGGTGTTAGAACAGCAAATATGAACTTGGAATGAGAGACACACTATCCAGCCCATAACAACCATTTAACTTATTTAAAGTTTCAAAATAAATTATATACATTTTGATTTGAAAAAATCAATAGTAGTAAAGCATGGTCAAAATATACACTTTCTATCATTCCAACATTAAGAGAAATACATTGAGAGAAAGTATTCTGCTCAAATAAACACTCAAATCCAAAGAACAGAATCAAAAACATCTTATGTAAACTGTTAAGACCTGAGGGTGAACATTCTTAGACTCAATTAGAAAGTTTTTCAGTTGTGTTTAGTTGTAGGTGTTTGAATTCCTGTTTGATAAAAGCACTTTTTAAGAAGCTTTTGTGTAATTTGAGCTATACTGTTTAATTCTATTAACCATTCCATTAAAGCAGCTATTTGTAACTTTGAACATTAGGGTAAATAGATTGTGCAAAGTTCAGACTCACTCACTGTCAAATGGTTGAGAAATTGAAACTTAAAACATAGTTATGATTATTCTGGGTTATGAACTTCTTGCACTTGTTTTGAGCTCAGGGTTAATTAGACCAAGAGCTGATCATAGAGACTAAATGGCTTCCATGTTATTTTCTTGTTGCATCTGTGCTTCTTTGACTCTGGAAGGACTGGAAAAGTACTTGTATGGTCCATGAATTGTAGTCACTCAATTAATTTAAGAGTGTTCAGCTTCTTTTAAACTGCTGACATTTTTACGGTGAGCATGCAAATAAAGCTGTCACAAATGGAGAAATAATTTCCAAAATATGAGTGACAGGGTTGTAATAATTGAGGAGTCATTCAGCAGGCTGTAAGCAGACAAGTTCAATTTCTCTTTTGCAGACCCTTTAGCTTAATGTGGAAAGTTGATGGCAGAGCTCCTCGACATTTCATTTATATATATTCTTTTTAATTTACCCATGGGAATGGCAGATGTCTCACTCCTTCATGTATTACTGGCAGCACATCAGACTGACAGACAATATGACTTACGTGCAAAGATTAATTACATTTTGTTCTATATAACTTGTGAGCTGCTATTATTGTATATTTCTAGAATAGGGTGAGTAGTATAAGTAAGTGTTAGGTCATAGCAAAAGTTTATTATCCTAATTATTTTATATTTAAAATGTAATTAAATCTTTGAAATTATAAAAGTAATATTACAGTATAGAAATAGTTAAAAAGGTATTGATAAACTGAGCACAGTAGGATTATATTATTTTAGTAACTGTGAAAGTATTGACTATACTTTGTAGTTAAGGCACAGAATATTGGGACCATAACATTTTAGAAATGAAATATTTATTATATTTTAACTGAAACCCTTTCAGCTCTGTCTCACTTTGTGGAGTATCTCTGTACCTTTCTCTCGGGTTGTGATTGCGTTGTTTTTCTTCACATTCTCACACCGTTTACAATTCTTAATTGTTGCACTTAGTTTCTAGAGTCAGAATTCAGTGTAGGTTTATGGTGTAATAATGTAGTTCTAGGAATAAATATCAATTTTGTTCTCCTTTTGAAACTCAACAGAAAAGCGTAGGGATATTTCTATAAAGAATCATGATTTTAGGCTTTGGACTTTTCCATTTTTTCTTTGTATGTTTTTCAAGCATACTCCCCCTTTGCTTTCTTACCAACAATGCTTTCAGATTCAGTTTGTAACTGTTTATATTGAAAATCCTCTATACTTCTATGTAGTATATAATTTTAGCCCTCCTTGTATCCTGACATTCTTACACCATGGATTAAGCAAAATATTTTTAATTATATAAACAATCATAACATGGATTTTATGTTTATCTGATGTACATAATTCAGAGTTATGTGCTTGCTTTCCTTCTATAATCCCTGTCTATAATAAGTAAAATATAATTTAAAAGTTAAATCTTTATCTGTATCGTCATGTTGCTGAGCATCAATAGTGTTCTGATCAATTTAGTTATATTCCATCGATATCATCACACATTAATAATGTATAGTTAAAATTCAATTGAATTCAAAATATTTACTAAGAAATAGTCATTTTATTTGTTTAAAAATTTGGAATATTACTACATTCAAATCTCAACCTAAACAAGATTATTTCTATACAATTACCCTTCAACTCACAGCTTTAATTTTTCTGGTAGGTATAATTATAATTAGGTATAAGTGTAATTATTTTAGTTTTACTTCAATATAGTAACTATAAATGCATTTTACCAGAAAAAAAAAACAGAGAATCAGTAATAACATCAGTCAATTCATATCGATTTATGTACATGTATATTTTTAAAATATTTAACAAATTATCTCATCAGTAAATATTGCAGGCTTTCTCAAAATTAAATCTATATAATATGTATAAAATAAAAATGTCTCAATATTCTGCCAAACTAAGATATATATTCAGACTGAAAAGAATCACCTACATAAAATTTGGAGTATGAATAATCTAACCCCTGCTACAGGTGGTGCATTTATTTCACCACACGCTTTATGAGCACTGCTCATGCTGGGTCATAGGCTAACCCCTCATTATATAAAAATAAATTGTAACTCTAATAATTTTTTTCCTCTCTCTCTTACTCACTCTCTCTCTTTCTCTGTGTCTTTGTGTGCCTTTCACCTTTGTTCCTCCTTACAGTGCTTCACCACACTACCAGGTGGTATGTTAAAATGAAACAAATAGGAGATAGTATTGCTCCATTCGTGTATATATATATATATATATATATATATATATATATATATATATGTGTGTGTGTGTATATATATATGAATATATATGTGAGTATATATATATATATACACATATATTTCTTAGTAAAAAGACCCAATAAAGCTATGAAATGGATTCCAGCAAGCACAGTAAAATCCTACCTCTTTGATCTTTTAATCACTCCATGAGATGCTCTGAGCACATGTATAGATATATTCAGGGTTCAGTTCCTCTCTGCTGGTGTGTAAACATGACTTTGAATCAGAATACTTGCCTAAAACACCACTTGTAGTTGTGTAGATCCTTTGGCCTAGACATCCTCTTTATGTAGCTACCCTAAATCACCTCTCTCAAGTTCAAAGCTCCATAAATATCTAAGGCAGGGGAAATATGCCACCAGTCTCTTTGCTAAAACATAATGAATCACCTTTGCTCCAGTTATTCATCTCCATCTGAGCCCACCTCAGCCTGGACCTTATTGTTCATATCACAATCAGCATTTTTGTCAAAGCTATTCAACAAGTCTCTAGGAAGTTCCAAACTTTTCCACATTTTCGTGTCTTCTTCTGAGCCCTCCAATAGCCCTGCAGTCCAAGTACTGCAAATAAAGGGAGCTTTTCTATGTGAGAGATTGATTTTTTTCCTCTTGGGAGCTATCGTGTTAGGCCAACTCCCCAGTTTCCAGGTCCTTGGTGAGGAGGACCTGGTTCCACAGCTTCATCTTAGAATTCTGCTTCTGACAGGGAAGCAGTGGAAGAGCTGCCCTGCTAGGTGCTGGCTGCAATTTGGAGAGGGCCACCTGGAACTTAATTTAATGGGTTCATACATCTTCCTGAGGCATTTTTTTTAACAAATTTTATTTCAAGCTTTGGTTTGAAGTCATAATAAGAAAAACTGATCAAGGGACCCGGAAGCAGTTAACAGTGGAAGGCTAGAACTATCTATGCCTGCTAGGCCTTTCCACTTCTTGGATTTAGGTTATGCTTGCATTTATGGTATAGATGAGGTCTAGGGAACCCTCAAGTTACCAACAGTGGGAGAGTAGCACATAGGTAAACATAGGTAAGTGAAAATGCTCCTACACACCAGGCCTGCCTGCTACATAGGTGGAGGTTGCACTCACATTCATGGGTGGTACATAGAGTCGCCAGACTCGGGGATATAAGAATGGAAGAAAAAAGAGGACACTTTTCTTCTCTGCACCACACACACTGGGTTTTCCCTGGAAGAGAGAGAGGGACTAAGGGACACCTTTTCCCATCTATTTTAGATGGATAACCAATCATCTTTATGCTACACTCCTCTGTAATGTATCCTGAGTCACTGGGACTTTTTGACCCTCAGATTCTGGAGAAAAGCACCTCATATTCCTTTGTACAAAGTTGTGGCCTGATTATCTTCTGAAGAAAAGAGAATATTGGCCTCAGGAAGGATTAATTTCAGTACCATCCTGCAGCTGCACCTTTTCTGTAAACATAAGGGCAAATGGTCCAAGGCCTCATAGGTGCAGGCTTTCTTTGCCTTACAGGGTAATCTGGCCCTTTACCAATGTTGTAGGATGGATTCAGCCCTCCTAGTGGCCATCTCAGGAAAGGCTGCAAAGGGCAATTTCAAGGAACTAGGGAAGCAAATCCTAGAGGTACCTCTAGTGGGGGAGTTAACTCCCTCTATTCCACCCTACCCAGGTTCTCTGCCAAACTTGCCACATCGTTGAAATACTTATTTTAGGCAGGTCCAAGTCTTGCTTCTGCCACTACAACAGATGCCTGGTCAATATGGCTCCATTAAGTTTCAGGTCCCTTTTCTTTACAGGACTTAACGCAAATTAAGGGGGGATCTTGGCAAGTTTTCAGATGACCCTGACAGGTATACAGAGGCTTTCCAGAATTTAACCCAGGTATTTAAACTCCAGAAAGGACGTTATGTTACTTTTGAATCCAACTTTGACTGCTGTGGAAGACTGGCAACCAATGGCTGACTGCTGCTGGTTGCCTTGAAAGTGGCAGAAAATTTGGGGGATGAGCTTTATATTTTATATGTATAAATATATATATATATTCATATAGATATGAATACTATTCAGCCATAAAAAGGAACGAAATAATGGCATTGACAGCAGCAACCTGGATAGAATTAGAGACTACTATTCTAAGTGAAGTAACTCAGGAATGGAACACCAAATGTCATATACTCTCACTCACAAGGGGAGCTAAGCTATGCAGATGCAAACACATAAGAATGGTACATTGGATTTGGAGACTTGGGGGAAAGGATGGGAGGGGGGTAAGGCAGAAAAGACTACACATTGGGTACAGTGTATATTGCTCTGCTGATGGGTGCACCAAAGTCTCAGAAGTCACCACTAAAGAATTTATTTATTTAACCAAACACTACCTGTTCCCTAAAAACCTATTGATATGAAAAACAAATTTAAATAAAAACAGAAGGACAATATATAATGGTAAAAAATTCAATTCAACAAGAAGATCTAACTACCATTTCTACTGAAACTATTCCCAAAAATTTGAAAAAGAGAAAATTCTCTTTATCTCATTCTTTGAGGCCAGCATCATCCTAATACCAAAACCTGGCAGAGATACAAACAAAAAAAGAAAACCTCAGGCCAATATCCATGATGAACATTGACACAAAAATCCTCATTAAAATAATAGTCAACCAAATCCAGCAGCAAATCAGAAAGTTTATCCACCATAATCAAGTTGGCTTCACCCCAGGCATTTTATTTCAGTTTTTTACCTAGGAAGATTTATTGGTCAAAAATCTTCTCAATTCTATTTCTTGATTTTAAAACAATATAGCTAGCAGAACTCTTACCCTTGAGAATATTTTAAAATATTATATGTGCCTTATTTTGTATTAAGTAATCGCTTTTTATGAAGTAACTTCTGAGATTTATTTTAAAATTTTACTTCAGAGTGTACCTGTAAGTTATGGCCAAGATTATAATTCATGATAGAAGACACAGAATCTCCCAGAACTTGGTTTTTTATTTGGAAAAAAAAAAAAGATCTGTGCTGCATAAATGTATGTGTATGTATCTTATGAGGGAAATTTCAAACTAGACAACTAAACACTTTGGTAATGGCCAAGACAAAATTCTTTTTATTGTAATCTGTAAAAATAAGTAGAGAATATAACTTTAACTTTACTATTTAGCCTGAAGGAATTCTGTCTGTCACCATATTTAACTAACATAAGGGGAAATGAAAAAAAATTCTGAAAATGTTTTTATATACCAGGAGCATTAGAAATTCAATAAATCAAAATCAAAACCCCAACAAAAATTAAAAACAAACAAACAAATAAACACAACTGTGTTATTAGTGGAGACATTTTAAAATATTTAAGAATAATATTCTTACAAATATACAGCAGCTTACATTTTTTCATATATATATGATACATTGGACTTTGTGGACTTGGGGGAAAGGATAGGAGCGGGGAGGGATACAAGACTGCACATTGGGTACAGTGTACACTGCTCAGGAGATGTATATAACCCCCAAAAGCTTTGTTTGCTCTAAATAAAATTTAAATAGAAATAGTTGAATTCATTAGCTCATTATTAATACAATTAGTATTAATCAATCTTTAATCAATTAATACGATTATACTTAGCTATACATTTGTATTAATATTGTGTTAAATTTATAGATAAATTAGAAGAAAAATAAGCTTTTTCACTGCAAAACAGAGATCAGGAAACTTTTCCTGTAAAACCTCAGATAATATATATTTTAGATTTGCAAGTCTTATGGACTCTGCTGCACATATTCTGTCATTGTAGTGCAAAGCAGCTACAGACAATACTTTAAAGAATGGGCATGGGTATGTTCCAATAAAACTTTATGTACAAACAGGTATTAGAGACACCACTAAAACCAATGCTGTAGAGACATTTTAAATTTTTCATTTAATTTCATTTAATGTTTTCATTTCAGTTATTGCATTGTGTTCTTCAGCTCCAGGATTTCTGCTTGTTTTTTTTTATGGTTTCTATCTCAATGATATCTCATTTTCTTCATGTAATGTTTTCCTGAATTCATTTATTTCTATTTCAGCTGTTCATTTGTAGCTTACTGATGTTTTTGAGATAATTAATTTGAATTTTTTGCCATATAATTTATAGATCTCAATTTCTTTATTTTTAATTACTGAATATTTATTTTGTTTCATCAGAAGCATCGTATTTTCCTATTTTTTATGCTTTTTATAGCTTTGTTTTGGTGTCTGTGTATTTGAGGAAGAAGTCACCTCTTCTACTACTTATGGACCTGATTTGGAAGGAAAATACCTCCTCAATCAGGCTGATAGAGAGTCTGGAAGTCTTCAAAACCTTTCCTATAGATGTGCTCTTCATACTTCTCTCTCCTTACTGATAAAGATCAGAATTATATGTCTTACCCAATCCCACAGAGCCAGTCTGAGTCCTAAGAGCTGCCCATTTCTTCTCCCTAGGGCAGTGCATGATATAAGGCCTATATCCCTTAAACTACAAATAAATTAAGTGCATTAGGCCATTCCTGCATTGCTAGAAATAAATGCCTGAGATAGGGTAATTTATAAAGAAATGGAATTTAATTGGCTCATGGTTCTACAGTCTTTATAGGAAGCCTGGTGCTGGCATCTGCTTGGCTTCTAGGGTGGTCTCGGGACCTCCTACCATCATGGCAGAAAATGAAGAGTGGAGGGGTGGGGCAGGCACGTCATGTGGTAAAAGCAGGAGCAAGAGTCAACCTGGGGATGGGGAAAGGTGTCACATACTTTTAAACAACCAGATCTTACATGAAAACTCACTCTAGTGAGGACAGCACCAAGCTATGATGCATCCGCCCCCATGATCCAAACACCTCCAACCAGGCCCCACCTCTAACATTGGGAATTGCTATTCAATATAAGATTTAAGTGAGGACAAGTATCCAAGCCATATCAGTAGGCAAGTAAACAATTAAAGGAAATGGATTATAGTCATTAGAAACTGATGATAAAGATAAGCTTTTTTTCCTGGAAAGCATGAATAAGAGATAAAACATAACTTCCAGGATCACTTGTAAACCCCTTCTGTGTCTGGTATAATTATTATTATATTGATTTACTTTTCTTCTATGTAGGCTTTTCAGATTCCTTTTCAGTAAATATTTCTTTCACATCTCTCAAAACAATTAGGGTCAGAGAGAGTTTACACCTCCTTGATTTTTTGTAAGAAAATAAGTGCCTTTGTTAAGTAACTCCAATCTACATAAATAAGAACTTTATGCACACTACTCTTCATATTGAAACAATGGCCAATGTGATGGTGTTATGAAGTGAGGCCTTAAAGAGGTAATTAGGACATGAAGGTTTCTTGCTAGTGAATGTAACTAAGGCCCATATAAAGGAAGCTTGATGCAGCGTTTAGCCTTTTTGCCCTTCTAACTTACACCATGTAAGAACACAGTATTCCTTCTTTTCAGAGGATGCAAAAATAAGGCACCGTTTTTGTAAGCAGAAAAGAGCTATCACTACATGATAAACCTGCTGCAGGTTTGATCATGCACTACTCAGCCTCCAGAATTGTGAAAAATACATTTCTATTTTTTTTATGTTACCCAATCTGTTCTACTTTGTTATAGCAGCACAAATGGACTAAGACACTGGATGGTATTTCTTTATTGTTAATTGCTGGGTAAAACATCTAACCATTATCTCTGAACTAACATGAGTTTATGAGAAAAAGCTATGGAAGACCCGCACTCTTAGTTTTCACTTAGGATCCACTTAGGATCTGCTTTTATAAATGATTTGATATGTACGAAGACATTTCCTTCCCAAAGATTATAAGCACGTTTCTAAGTTTAGTTTATGAGATCTTTCCATTTATAAATTAGAAAAAAATGGTGGGCTTTATAATGGTATAGATAGAATTTTTAAATACATGCAATTTTATTTGTACGTCATCTTTATTGAGGTAAAATTTACAAAAAATACTCATTTTGTGTGTACAGTTTAACAACTAATTACAAAGACATGTAGTGATGTAATTTGTCACCACAGCTTTGTTTAGAACTTAAGGTTAATTACTTTAATGGTTTGGTCTCTGGTGGTCAAACTTGGATGTGGGTTAGGTGATGTAAGTAGCAGTTACATATGGATGAAAAATATTCATCATTTTCCCAGAGAAATGTGCCCTTGACTTTATGAGAATAAACATAGTTAATGATAAAATAATACTTTCTGTTATTTTTATTGTGTGTATATCTTTATACATTTCATATACTCACAGGGATTTGGGGAAGGATTTAGGTCTTTGTGCATTCACTAGCCATTATTGGACCATAGTGTCATTGAACAGAGCACCAGACACCTGATTATCTGCAGCAGAGTCTAACTATAGTCATACATTGTGTGTAAAGGACAGAAGCCCACACAGTATTTTAATGCCATTTACAGCATTTTCTTCTTTTTAGTACTTTGCAAATGTTTTAATAAAAAAAAGTTAAATAATTAACTGTTGCTGAATATTTTAAATATCTGTGCAAGAAACCATCAAAGGATAATATAGAATTTTGGAACTAGCAACTTTGGGAGTTGTTAACAGCCCTAAGTCTAAAGGGCAAGAAAAGGGAGTAGATATCAAATCCAAGTTCTTAGTGGTAATGTCCACAATGGGTTGCCACAGCTTTCTATTAACTAATATTGAACACGATAGTACTAAGAAGCATTCAGTGAGTCTTCTGGATTGAAAATGGTGTTCTGTGTTCATTGTGTGGCAACATCCTGACATTCTTGTTAATTTCTTTTTTGGCCCATCAGTTCAGGAAGAGAAGAAAGGACAGGTTCAACTTCCAGTTTCACAGAATAGTGCATTTACTTCCTGAACAATGCATTTCTTCTTCAGACAACAGGACCTTGGAAACTACTAAATCCTAAGGTCTTGGAGACTGGAAAAAATATTACTACCACATCTATTGCTGGTAATATCATAAGGGGCTACTTCCACTTCTTAGTTCCAGACTTATGCATTCTACTTATGGAGGTGATAACACCCTACACTGACCTCCTTCTTTTGGACAAGAAGGACATTTTTTATGATAGAAGATGTCATATTTTAGCTTTTAGTTAATCTATCTACCAATATAAAGTTAATTGCTTTAACTGATGGGCATACTGTAGTATGTGTTTTCAAAATATTACAAAAGATGATTCATCCTGTTTGTGACTATTTACTACGATAGCCTTGTGTAGGAGAATTTTTAGGCGCAAAATTTTTTGGCCTTAAACTCAATTAATAATTTATATCAATACCCATGTGAAGTTAGCTATACTGATAAATGCATGTCCTCTTCTCAATTGAAAGTTCAGAATATGGCAAAGAAACATTTAAGAATAACGACGGAACTCTAATCATGTAACCCAGTTTATTTTTTTTGAACCAAAGAATGTGAGAAGTAACAACAATCCCCAGTACCTGGCTAGTAAAAAACCCTAACTTGCCACATCATCATGAAGGTATTTCTTATCGAGTATTCCATGTGCTCAGCTCCCTGTGTCCCTCCAAGGAATATCACTGGGCAGAGGACACCTGCTGTCAGTCAAGGCAGACAGAAAAGTTTGGAGATTTAAAACTCTTATTATCCAGTCCAATCTTTTTTGTTTATATAGCTATGTAGCTTTTTGAGGAAAAACATGTTTAACCTGTAGGTATTTAGTATGTGGCTTTATGCTACATTTCAGTGAATTGAGTTTTTGCTGCAACCTGAGTAGAATTAAAATTGAAACTTAAGTTCAAAGTTCAAATGTAGTACATATGTTAACATCAATGAGTATGTTTACATACCTCTCATTTTGCAAAATGTATTCTTTCTTTAGAGGTAATGTGTGGCATATCATCACAATGAAAAAGACATTCACGAAGTTCAGGAAAAGTGATATTGTAAGAAAAATTGAGTGTTGGTGTAATATTGTAAAACATGTATTTGGCCTTCCACCCACTTTTCCAGCATAAAACTACTAAAATCAGTAGAATCTCCAAAATGATGTGTTTTTGTAAGCTAACTAATTGACTGATGGCTGGCAATTCCTATGTAACTTCGAAATGAAGGACAGTCATTGGAAAGACCCAAGCAGGAGTAGAGAGTTGCGACTTTCATCTCCATCCCCCAACCTCCAGGGAGGATAGAGAAATTAAAAGTTTAGGTTGATCGCCAATGGCCAATGTTTTAATCAATCATGCGTACATAATGAAGGCTTAAAAAAAAAAAAAACCTCAAAAGGACAGCATTCATAGAGTTTCCAGATACCTAAACCCACGGAGGTTCCTGGAGAATGACACATCTCAGGAGAGCACACAAGCTACACACCCCTTCCACTGTACCTGTATCACATGTAATAATTTTTATAATAAACTGATAAATGTATTTCATTGAATTCTGTGAAATGCAATAGCAAATTGATCAAAACCAAGGAAGGAGTTGGGGGAATGCTGATTTGTAGCTAGTTGGTCAAAGCATAGGTAAAACATACTGGGGCTACTAATTGGCATTGAGGAGTGTCTTGTTTGTCTGAACCCCTAACCTGTGGAATCTGATGCTATCTCCCAAGCATTGTCAGAATTGAGTTGGAGGACACCCAGTTGCTGTCTACTGGAGAACTGATTCCTTATTTGATGTGTGGGGAACACCCTTTATACATTAACACTTGGTCACAGAAGTCTTCTGTATTGATCATTGTTTAGTAAGTGAATAGAAACACTTTGAGATTAGCTTTTTGCACACAGTACAGACACACTGTACAGCCATCATGTCCAGGAGTTGGCAGAGATATTACCTCAATTAAAATACCATGTTGCATATCATTCTCAGAGTAATGGTTTAGTACATAATTTAAAGTTAAAACATTTGCTTTCTATTATGGTTGGAATGTGTGCTTGCCCTCCAAAATTTATGCTGAAGTGTAAGCTGCAACACAAGAGTATTAAGAGATGGAGCCCTTAGGAGATAATTAGGCCATGGAGGTTTTACACTCATAAATAGAGTAGTGTTTTATATAAAAGCTTGAAGGTGAGTTTGTCCCATAAGTCTCTCCTACCATCTGAGGACAAAGGGACAAGGCCCTATCTTGGAAGCGAGAGGAGCCCTCACTAGACACTGGACCTGCTTGGTCCTTGATCTTAGACCCCTAACCTCTACAACTGTGAAAAAAAAATTCATCCTTTATTAATTACCCAGCTTCAGGTATTTTGTAAAGCAGCATAAATGATATAAGATACTATCTAAATCAGAAGGATATACAGACATGAAGGATGGGCCTACATGCCTTCATAAGTGTGTGCTCAATTCAACATGAAGGGGGATTCCTACTAACAAAGGATGTCTACTCCATACATACCCCTACTTTTCTGGAGTCTCTGGGAAAGAGGGAATGAGGAGGATTCTGGTGCAACTATACATTTCTCCCTCAGATGATCTCAACTTTTTTTTTCCTGCACTTCTCACAGTGGTCGCAAGACCAGGGATGCAAGTGTTCATGCCACAAGCAAGGATAATCCCTAAGCCAGAATTTGCAACTATAACTTTAAACCCTTGCGTCAGAATTTTTAAGGACCTTAAAAAGTTGACTGTGCATTCACCGTATCTGGCAAGGTTGGAACTAACAGTAAATACTACTATGTTGAATTGTGGTCAGGATAGCCCATTAGTTCTGTATTTATATAACCATACACTATATAAATGGTAGACTGGAAGGAAAGAACTTTCTAGACTAAGATTGCTGCCAGCAATCAGGGCTAGCCCAGTGGGTGGACCTCACAACACTTCTGGTGGTAGAAAATTTGGGGTAAAAATAAGTTACAGATGGAGGGAAAGAGAAATCATCGCTGAAGTTAAAGGAATGAATAAGTGTGTTATGCAATGAAGGTAATCCAACAATATATTATTATCTCCAGAAAGGCTCAGAGCAAGAGCATAATATGATCTCTTAGCACAATTATACTAGATGTCTGGAATTGTGAAGCTATATGTTTGCCAAGATCAGCTGCACTTTTGGAACCTGACAAAGTCAAACAGCAGCCTGTAAAATTGCATGACATTAATCTGGGAGACACTCTGGTTGTACCATATGTTAATGAACTGGATCAACTGTTAATAACTAAAAGGAACTCTAATAAATAGCCAGTTTTTTGACTCCTATTTTTCAGGCTCTCTCTGCTAAAGAAGATATCATTTTTTTTGTTTATTTCCTGGAAGAAAATGTAGGGACTTGCTGTCTACTAGAATTTTAAATGGTGTTTTTTTATGACTCTCGGAAGACAGATCACTGCGTAACTGTACATTTTGATCACAAAATGCTTAGAAGTTTTATAATGGACAGTGACAGCCCACCCAGCAAGGCACAGTGCACTAATCACAAACACATCACCTTTGATTTATGGATAGAAAGTTATCCACAAATGTGAGTTTAAAAACCAATGGGTTTCTGGCAGAATTAAGCAGTGGACATTTTATGCTGAATCTGAGTTCCCCTGGGAAACAGCTCCACCCTAAAATAAGGAAGGATATGGGAGGCCTTTTGGCATACAAATGAAATTACATTTTTCTATGACTACCCCTTATCTATACTTACTATGGGGCATCTAACATTTTGGGGTGCAAAACATGTATTCTAACTTTACTCAGGTTATTAATATACAGAGGAAACAATGTGCTTGGTGGATTGACCAATACTGGTTCATGAAATGGAAAAGTGTCTTAGGAGAGACGAGTGCCATCTTATCTATCCCGGGAATGCCTGAATTTGTTTTTAGTGAGGAGCAGCATTCAGGGAAAATATAATTATAGGAAATTTTCTTCCAGGAAATAAACCAAAAATGAGAGTCAGGCTGGAAAGATAGTGAGGCTTTAGCGAACTGTGTCAGGCAGTCTAAGCAATATTGGATAATGCTAGAGCCCAGCCCCTGGAAAGATCCTGTGGGTCACTCTAGTAAATTATTCACCCTGAGAATGGGGTCATAATTTGTAGCCAAGCCAGTCAGTAGTTAATGGATAGCCTGGAGACTCACTACTTGCAACTGGCGTCTGGATTGAAGACCAGTGAGATTAAGCCCTTTACTTGTGGCATCTCACGCTATTGTCATGTATCTAGCGGCTTACTTGAATTAAATTGTGGGAAAAACAGTTGTTGTCAGCTGAGAATTAAATTGAACCATTGTGAAGGTAAAACATCCACATATTGGTGGCTGGAAGTTCTGTGTTGTGAGTGAATATATAGAAAATCAGTTTTTTTCCCCTAATCATTTTCTAATGTAGGGGTTTATAGGTATAAGTTTTCCTCTGAGCATTGCTTTCACTGCATCTCCAAAGTTTTGACATGTTGTGTTTTTATTGATTTTAAAGTATTTTATAATTACCTTTGTGATTTCTTTTCTGACTTATTGGTTGTTAACATTAACAGAATAAAAACTCGACTGCTATATACTTCCATCACTCTTCTTTTTCTGTTACTGAGGTGACAAATTATATCTCTATATATTGTGTGCTTAATAATACGGATTACTAATTGTCTTTTAAGCAATTGTCTTCTAAATTATAAAAAAAATAAAAAGTAGAATCACAACCAAAATTACAAAAATATTATATTTTATAATTGTTATGAATTTACCTTCACTACACATCTTTATTCCTTTACATGTGTTCACATTGCTGCCCAGCAGCCTTCTATTTAGAACTAAAATATTTTCTTTAGCATATTTTGCATGGCAGGTATGGTAATAGTAAATTTTCTCTGCATTTTAAAAATCTGAAAATGTCCTAATTTCTATCTAATTTTTGAAGGACAGTTTTTCAGGATGTACAATTAACATTTTTTTTCAGTACTTCAATTATGTCAATCCACTGCTTTTTGGCTCCAATGTTTCAGATAAGAAATTGGCTGATTATCTTACCAAGAATGACGTATTTATGATGAGTCACTTCTCTGTTTTCAAGTTTCTCTTACTGTTTTGACTATGAGCGTCTTGATTATAATGTGTCTTAGTGTGGGTTTTTTTGAGGTAATCCTACTTGGGGTTTGTTGAGCTTCTTGAATTTCTAGATTTATGTACTTTATTACATTTTTGTTATTCTCTGTAAGTAGTTTTTCAAATATTCTTTGCATCTTTTCTTTCCTTCTTCTCATTCTCAGACTTCCACAGTGTATATTTTGGTTTATTTGATAATACCCTACAATTTTCTTAGGTTCTGTTTATTTCTTTTCCTTTTTTTTTAACTGACTCAATAATTTCAATGACTCTTTCTTCAGGTTTGCCAATTCTTTCTTCTATCTGCTAATATCTGCTTTTGAAACCTTCCAGTAAATTTTTCACTTCCATTATTGTACTTTTCAGCTCCAGAGTTTCCTTTTGGTTTCCTCTTTAATTTCTCTTTCTTGATTGATATCATTTTGTTCATTCATTGTTTTCTTGTCTTGGTCTATTGATTCCTTTAGTTATTTAGATACATTTAAGACAGTTATTTTAAAATCATTTGTGTAGCAATTTCAGTGTCTGTGCTTTCTCAGAAATTGTTTTTGTAAGTTTATTTTGTTACTTTGAATGGGCAATACTTTCATGTTTCTTTATATACTTCATAATTTCTTTTGAAAACCAGACATTGATTTTTTAATGGACTATGAAATCAGATTATCTTTCTTGTTTAGGGTATTTTTAAAAATTTTTTAACGATTTCTCCAGCCTCTATACAAAAGACATGTTGTCTCTCAGTCCTGATGTGCTGCCAGATACATATGAAGAAGGATTAGGAAGCCCAGCATTGACTATCATGAATAACACTGCACACAACATGGGTGTGTCAATATATTTTCAAGATCCTAATTTTAATTATTTTTGGAAAAATACCCCGAAGTGACACTGTTGGACAATATGCTAATTCTGTTTTAATTTATTTCAAGAAGCTTCATACTCTTCTCCATAGAGACTTCACCATTTTTTATTCCTATAGATAAGGCACAAGGCTTACTATTTGTCTATATTCTCTTTAACATTCATTATTTTCTGTTTTATGGAAAAGTTACCTTTCTTATGCTCACTTTAGACTTAGTTTTCCTTTTCTTAGTTCCTTGATGTGTAAAGGTAGGTTGCTTATTTGAGATGTTTCATCATTTGTAATATGGTTATTTTTTGCTATAACATTTTCTCATACTACAAGTTTTTGCTGTATGCATAATTTTTGATTCCTTCTTCACATCCTTTTTTGTATCTTTTATGTGTATTCTTTGTGTTTAGAATGAGGATTACATGAAGCATTTTAAAATTATAACAAACTATTTTAAATGAAATGAAAAAAACTTTAAAATTTTACTTCAATCACATGTAAAACTTTGTCCCTTTACATCACCCATCCCCACTTAATATTCTTAATATCACTGAAGATATCTTCTTATATTGTTATTAATTTATATACACTTATAGCTATTTTATGCTTTTGTTTTTTAAGTTGCATATCAGAACTAAAAGTAATTTATGCACCAACATTAACTACAGAACTCCATATTTGATAATATATTTTCCTTTCCTAGTGAAATATTTATTTTTGTGTGCTTTTGCTTAGCATACTTTTTTTTTTTTTGATATAGAATTTCACTCTTTTTGCCCAGGCTAGGGTGCAATGGTGCAATCTTGGCTCACTGTAACCTCCACCTCCCAGGTTGAAGTGATTCCCCTGCCTCAGCATCCCAGGTAGCTGGGATTAAAGGTGCTTGCCACCATGCCCAGCTAATTTTGTATTTTTAGTAGAGACAGGGTTTCACCATGTTGGCCAGGATTGTCTCGAACTCCTGACCTCAGGTGATCTGCCCACCTCAGCCTTTAAAAGTGCTGGGATTACACGCATGAGACACGGCGCCTGACCTGCCCAGCATACTTTCATTTCAATCTGAAGGACTCCTTTTAATATTTCTTCTAAGTCTAGCGTTGATTATATCCCTCGTCATTTTTTTTTTTCTAAATCTGGGAAAGTTTCACTCCTCTATGATTTTTGAAGGACAAGTTTGCCAGATGTTATTCTCATTTGAAAAACTTTTTTTAAAATTTCCTTGCAGCACTTTGAATATATTATCTCACTTACTTTTGGTTTGCATGATTTTTGCTGAGAATCTTATTGATAATCTTATGGGAGTTTCTTTACATGTGGTAAGTCCCTTTTTTCTTGCTGCTTTCAAGATTTTCTTTTTGCTTATGACTTCTGAAACATTACCTTGTGCATTGTTGCAGACTTCTTTGGATTATTCCCATTTGAACTTCACTGAGTTGTTCTTGAATTTCTATGTCTATTATGCTCTGCAAAATTGGTAATTCTTTGTTCACAATTTCTCTCAAATATAATCTCTGCCCCAATATTTTACTCTTTTTTTACTAGGACTCTTATAATGCTTTATTGGTTAGCTTGATGGTGTATTTTAAGTTGCTTAGGCTGACTTCACTTTTTTATTGTGAATTTTTTCTTTAAATTTTTGCTCCCCTTCCTGAATAATTTCAAACAACCTATGTTCTTAAGTGTGTATTTTTTTTTATCTGTTTGATAAAGTCTTCTTGTGTTCTCCTCTAGTGAATGCTAAAAGTTCAGTTATTGTATTCTTCAGCTCCAGAATTTTTGCTTGGTTCTTTTTTTATAGAGTTTCACCTTTTCGTTAATGTTTTCATTTTTATAGGCACTATTTTTATTATTTTATATAGTTGTGTTCTCTCTTTGCTAATTGAGTATTTTAAAATGATAATTATGAATAATTTGACAAATAATTCATAGATCTTCATTTCCTTGAGGTTATTTTCTAGAAGTTTATTTTGTTCCCTTCATTGGGCCATGGTTTAGTGGTGTGTGTGTGTGTGTGTGTGTGGGTGTGGGTGTGTATGTATGCCTTGCTGCCTTGTGTTCTTTTGCTGCAATTTGGATATTTGAAAAAATAGCTGCATCTCCCATTATTTACTACTTAGCTTGATACAAAAGACTGTCTTCACCAGTCAGCCCAGCTAGAGATTCTGCAGGTCTCTCAAACCTTTTCTGGGACTGTGTCTTCTCTCAGCTTCTGTATGTAATTACCCAGATAAACTTTTTTTTTTTCTATTTTATCTTTAGGAGTTTGTAGTCTTTTGCTCCCTCTGCTGTCATTCTGTGGTAGGGCAGCCTTTTTAACACTGCCACTCGTGGTTTTGTTCTCAGTAGATCACAGGCATCCGAATTCTGCTAGTTCCTGTGATTTCTTTGAGTTAGGTGTTAGAAAATAGCTCCTTGTGCAGCCCCTCCAAAAACTAGACCATTAAAACACACTTTACTCTTCTCTTTCTTTCCTGTGGGAGAAGGTATGGCTAGGGAATTTTCTCCTAAGTGTGCCATGCTGTACTGGCTGTACTCTACAGTGAGCCAATTCTGTGAAATTTCTTAGCAATTTTAATGAAGTTCTTCTTGGCTTTGCTCTTGCCTGGGGTGCTGAAATCTTTGAAATTGTTTCTGGAGTATTTTCATAAAGGCAATTTGGTATATATATATATATATATATATATATATATATAATTTGTTAAGTCCATTTCTCTGTGAAGAGGAAAGGAACATGGCTTTCCTATTGTGCCAACATCAGTCTCCCTCCACCTACACACCACATATCACTTTCAAAGGATATGTACTGACAACAAGGCAATACACTCTTATGTTCTATATTAGGTAATGAGACTGTAGGCACTTATTTAAGTACTTTATACGATTTTGTCAGTTTGTAATATTTCATGTAATTTAAAAAGACTAGAAGATATCCCAAGAAATTCTTGCAATTAGAAAAAATAAAAATGGCATAGTTTTGGTGATGATATAATAATCCATTTGGCCGTTATTTGATTTTAATTATAATAATTTATATAGAAATTTATATTTGTATTAATAAATGGGGCTATAATTTGATTTACATGTCTTCAGACCATGCTCAACCTAATGTGAACATGCTCCAAAGGTTTACTTATAGCTGAGTAGTCTGGAATTTAAAATTTCTCTTTTTTTTATAGAAACATCTTATATAAATGTATGGCTAACTGGCAAGATTCCAAAATAGTAATATGTAAGTACTGACTAACTATAAAAACAACAGAGCTGAAATATTAGTAGATAAAATGTATACATAAAATCATTAAATATATAGTAGTCTTTAAAATCCTTTACAGGAAATCAGATGAGAAATTGATGAAGAAGTAGCAATAAGTAATATGGAAAATCTGCTTGTGGTGTTCAGGTCTATGATCGCAACCATTCCTGTGTAATTTATTTTGTTTCTTACATTGAGAAGTTGACTAAAGGCCTATAATGGCATGTGTCAAAGAGAGTTGAGCCCATTAATATACAGTTCAATAATAATACTTGTCCCATGAATCTATTAAGTATTAAATTAATGTATGAAAGTCATATAACATGATTTCTGGTAAATTCACTGTAAGAAATCATATATAATAGTACACTAATGTAGCCTTATTAGAACATTTGTACATAAAAAAACAAATAATAACGATAATTTAAAACTTATTTCCCTTTGAGGAAAGCAAAACTTGAAGATAAAGCAAAATAGATTTTAAGGAGATAATTGCTGCTTATAAATAGAATGGATAGAACACACAGAACAAAATATGAAGTGGAAGAAAAGAGCAAGACACTCATAATGCAAAAATACTTCCCTCCACAAGTTGTTTATGAAAAGAGATACCACGTATACTCATTCGCAGATGGTGAATAGGTGACACTGTTGAGATAGATTAAAATAATATGAAAAGAGATTGTGACTAAATTCATGTACACCTGTCATGGAAACAAGAAGTGTCACCATTTTGTAAAGTATTAACACATTGGAATAACTCTATTTTTTTTTTTTTTTTTTTTAGTTTTCCACTACTTTGATGGAAACTGTATGTAGATTTGATATACACAGACAGCTTGTATTTAATTTGGATAATAACTAATGGAATGACTGATAATTAATTAAATATCAATGAAAATAATAACTGTGTTCACTCTTTATCTAGACCTTAACCTAGTGTTTCCAATGTACTGCACATTGGAATCTGCTGGAGATCTTTATAAAACATAAAATCTGGCTCTTAATTCCAAAATCTGTTTTCATTGGTATGCAAAATGGGCATCATTTTTGTCAAAAGCTCCCAAGACTGTTTCAATACACAGCAAAATTTGGAACAGCTGCCTTTATTTGATATGCAAAAAACACATATTGTCTATATATATAGGAGAAATGCAAGTTTTTCTGCCTTCCCTTCTGATAACATATGGAAACATGACCCTTTCATTAAAAATATTCTTTCTCTCGCCTCCTTTCAATGATTCCCATGGGTTTTAGAACTCTATCCTTTGAGTTCCCTATTAAAAAAACAGCGTATCCCTGGACAATGTTGTTAGGGCAGCATAGGTGGTCAGTAGAAAACATACCAAAGGCCAATGAGATTCTGATTCCAGTTATCTCAAAAGACAATGCCAAATTGAAGGCCAAGGAAAGTCTTATGAGAAACCATTACTGAGAAGCCTAAAGTCTTCTATGCTACAGGTGGTCAGCTTCAGAGACCAAAGGGAGCCTCACAGTGTATGCAGGCTCAGCTCTCTGGATGGCCTCCCACCTTCACAACATCTTAGCCAATCACTGCATTTAATTAAAGAGAATAGACAGCCTTAGAACAAATACAAACAGTTCTCTCTAGATTACAATAAAATGACAAGAATCATAGTACAAATCAGTATTAATTATTAAAAAAATTTTAAAGACATACCAAATAAATTATTGTGCATTCTAAATATATACACATAATGGGGCCAGGTACGGTGGCTCATGCCTGTAATCCCAGCACTTTGGGAGGCCAAGGTGGGCGAATCACGAGGTCAGGAGTTCGAGACCAGCCTGACTAACGTGATGAAACCCCGTCTCTACTGAAAAAATTAGCCAGGCATGGTGGCATGCACCTGTAATCTCAGCTACTCAGAAGGCTGAGGCAGGAGAATCGCTTGAACCTGGAAGACAGAGGTTGCCATGAGCCGAGATCTCATCACTGCACTCCATCCTGGATGACAGAGCGGGACTCTGACTTAAAAAAAAAAAAAAAAATTATATACACATAATGGCAATAATACTTAATTTTTCCTTTATATACTTGTTTTAAAACTGCAATTAATTTATAAATATACCCTTTTAAAATTTGTAAGGATTTCAAAAATTTTAGTCAGGCAATTGAGATCATTAATATCTTTAACAAATCAAGCACAAAAATTAAAACTTCAACTAGATATGCCACTAAGAATGTAAGAGATTGAACAGAATAAAAAATGTAATAGACAGGCATACCTCATTTTACTGTTCTTTGCTTTTTTTGAGCTTTGCAGTTATTGTTTTTAAAAAAATTTGAAGGTTTCTGACAACCCTGCATCCAGCAAGATTTTTAGTGTTATTTTTTCAGTATGTGTTTTCTTTGTGTTTTTGTGTCATATTTGGGTAATTTTCACAACATTTTAACTTTATTTATTATTATTATATCTCTGATGACAATCTTCAATCAATGATTTCTGATGTTACTATTATAATTTGGCAGAGAGTTGGGGGGTACCACAATCCACGTCCATATAAGACTGCAAACATAATTGGTAAGTGTGTATATTCTGACTGTTCCACCAAATGGCCATTCTCATCTTTTTTCCCTCTCCTTGGGCCTTCCTATTTTTTGAGACATAACAATACGATATTAGACCAATTAATGACTCTTCAATGGCCTTTACTTGTCCAAGTGAAAGGAAGAGTTGCACATCACTCACATAAAATCAAAAGCTAGAAATGAAACTTAGTAAGGAGGGCAGATCAAAACCTGGATAGGCAGAAAGCTAGACTGCTTGCCAGTTAGCCAAGTTACAAATGCAAAAGAAAAAAATTTAAAGCAATCAACAGTGCTATTCCAGTGAACACATAAAAAGATAAGAAAGGGAAATAGCCGTATTGCTGATACGGAGAAAATTTTAGTGGTCTGGATAGAAGATCAAATTATTCTCAACATTCCCTGAAACCAAAGCCTAATCCAAAGCAAGGCCCTAACTCTCTTTAATTCTATGAAGGCTGAGAGATGAGGATTCTGCAGATCAAAAGTTTGACACTAGTAGAGGTTGATTCATGAGTTTAAGAAGCCATCTTCATAAAATAAGAGTGTAAGGTGAAGCAGCAAGTATTGATAAAGAAATTGCAAGTTATTAGAACAAAGGGGCTACAGGCCCCAGGCAACTCCAAAATCCAGCAGGACACTCATTAAATCTTAAAGCTTCAGAGTAGTTTCCTTTGACTCCATGTCTCCCATCCAGGGCACACGGATGCAATGGGAGGGCTCTCAAGGCTTTGGGCAGCTCTGGCTCTGTGGATCTGCCTGTCTTTTTCTCATCTTCCTGTCTTTTTCTGAGCCCTCCAAACTGTTCCAACCTCTGCCCATTACCCAGCTCCAAAGTTGCTTCCACATTTTCAGGTATCTTAATAGCAACACCCCACCTCTCTAGTTTCCTGTATTCGTTTGTTGTCACATTGTTCTCACATCTTCTGTATTCCTTTGTTCTCACATTGTTCTCACATCTTCTGTATTACTTTGTTCTCACATTTGTTCCATATTGCTGTAAAGAACTACCTGAGACTGGGTAATTTATGAAGAAAACAGGTTTAAATTACTCACAGTTTCCCAGGTTTTATAGGTACCGTGGCTGAGGAGGCCTCAGAAAACTTATAATTCTGAGAAGGTGAATGGGAAGCCAATATGTCCTACCTGACCAGAATAGGAGGAAGGTGGAAGGGAGCTGCTACACACTTTTAAACAACCAGATCTTCTGAAAACTCCATGACAAGACAGCACTTGGGGGGTTGTCCTAAACCATTAGACGTAGAATGCCCTCAAACTTCTCCATTTTACACAAACACTTGCAAATGGAAGCTCCATGAAACCAAAAAATTGCCCCAATAGAGTTTTTCTCCTTGTCTTTCCTCATTCTTAAATTTTTTCCCACTTACTTTCTTAAAAGGAGGAACCAAGCTGTGGCCTAGGGTTTCTTGTGTGGTGCATCAATGTGTGGTGCATCAATGTGTGATGATTGTAAGTGAGACCCCACATGTTTTAATGTTGAGTTGTTTCTCCCTTCTTACATGTATTAGTGACTCTTCGAAATGCTTGTTCTTCAGTGCCATAAAGAAACAGCACTTGAAAATAAATTTAATTTCTTCAGCAAGGCCATTTTTTAACTTTCTGCAGAAAGAGTAAACGCACCAGCAGTTTTGCCACAAGATTACACCGAACAAAGGAGACAGGGTCATTTATAACTTGATACGTCCATCTTACTGCTGTGTCCAGTTTCTATTGGCAGGAATAGGACCTCACATTCTGTATTTGTCCTGATTGGCTAACAACTTAGAACTTTATAAAAGAGCGAAAGTCAAAGGAGAACAAAGGAAGAAGGATGTAACTTGTTGAATGTTGAGAAAGGTTAAAAATATCTTCAAATAACTCTCAACAAACCAGGTATTGATGAGATGTATCTCAAAATAAGAGCTATTTATGACAAACCCACAGCCAATATCGTACTGAATGGGAGAAAACTGGAAGCATTCCCTTTGAAAACTGGCACAAGACAGGGATGCCCTCTCTCACCACTCCTGTTCAACGTTGTGTTGGAAGTTCTGGCCAGGGCAATCAGGCAGGAGGAAGAAATAAAGAGTATTCTATTAAGAAAAGGGTAAGTCAAATTGTCCGTTTTGCAGATGACATGATTGCAAAGTTAGAAAACCGCATCATTTCAGCCCAAAATCTCCTTAAGCTGATAAACAACTTCAGCAAAGTCTCAGGATACAAAATCAATGGCAAAAATCACAAGCATTCATATACACAAAGAACAGACAAACAGTCAAATCATAAGTGAACTCCCATTCACAATTGCTTCAAAGAGAATAAAATACCTAGGAATCCAACTTACAAGGGAAGTGAAGGACCTCTTCAAGGACAACTACAAACCACTGCTCAACGAAATAAAAGAGGACACAAATGGAAGAACATTCTGTGCTCATGAATACGAAGAATCAATATTGTGAAAATGGCCATACTGCCCAAAGTAATTTATAGATTCAATGCCATCCCCATCGAGCTACCAATGACTTTCTTCACAGAATTGGAAAAAAAAACTACTTTAAAGTTCACATGGAAGCAAAAAAGAGCCAGCATTGCCAAGACAATCCTAAGCCAAAAGAACAAAGCTGGAGGCATCACGCTACCTGACTTCAAACTATACTACAAGGCTACAGTAACCAAAACAACATGGTACTGGTACCAAAACAGAGATAAAGACCAGTGGAACAGAACAAAACCCCAGAAGTAATACCACACATCTACAACCATCTGATCTTTGGCAAGCCTGACAAAAACAAGAAATGGGAAAGGATTCCCTATTTAATAAATGGTGCTGGGAAAACTGGCTACCCATACATAGAAAGCTGAAACTGGATCCCTTTCTTACATCTTATACAAAAATTAACTCAGGGTTGATTAAAGACTTAACTGTTAGCCCTAAAACCATAAAAACCCTAGAAGAAAACCTAGGCATTACCAATCAGGACATAGGCATGGGCAAGGACTTCATGACTAAAACACCAAAGCAATGGCAACACAAGCCAAAATTGACAAAAGGGATCTAATTAAACTAAAGAGCTTCTGCACAGCAAAAGAAACTACCATCAGAGTGAACAGGCAACTGACAGAATGGGAGAAAATTTTCACAATCTACCCATCTGCCAAAGGGCTAATATCCAGAATCTACAAAGAACTTAAACAAATTTACAAGAAGAAATCAAACCACCCCATCAAAAAGTGGGCAGAGGACACTTGAACAGACACTTCTCAAAAGAAGACATTTATGCAGCCAACAGACACATGAAAAAATGTTCATCATCACTGGCCATCAGAGAAATGCAAATCAAAAACCACAATGAGATACCATCTCACAACAGTTAGAAAGGCAATCATTAAAAAGTCAGGAAACAACAGGTGCTGGAGAGGATGTGGAGAAATAGGAATGCTTTCACACTATTGGTGGGACTGTAAACTAGTTCAACCATTGTGGAAGACAGTGTGGCAATTCCTCAAGGATCTACAACTAGAAATACCATTTGACCCAGCCATCCCATTACTGGGTATATACCCAAAGGATTATAAATCATGCTGCTTTAAAGACACATGCAAACTTATGTTTATTGTGGCACTATTCACAATAGCAAAGACTTGGAACCAACTCAAATGTTCATCAATGATAGAGTGGGTTAAGAAAATGTGGCACATATACACCATGGAATACTATGCAGCCATAAAAAAATGAGTTCATGTTATTTGCAGGGACATGGATGAAGCTGGAAAACACCATTCTGAGCAAACTATCGCAAGAACAGAAAACCGAACAATGCATGTTCTCACACTTAGGTGGGAATTGAACAAGGAGAACACTTGGACACAGGGACCATCACACACTGGAGCCTGTAGTTAGTGGGGTGGGGGGAGGGGGAAGTGGTAGCATAAAGAGATATACCTAATGTAAATATGGAGTTAATGGGTGCAGCTAACAGGTGCAGCACACCAACATGGCACATATATACATATGTAACAAACCTGCACGTTGTGCACATGTACCCTAGAACTTAAAGTATAATAAAAAAATTAAAAAACAAAATAAAAAAATAAAAATATAAAAGAAAAAAGTAAATGACCTATCCCTCACCCCCCCCCAAAAAAATACCTTCAAATAAGCGAGAGGAACAGACTATATCCTAATGCTTGCTTTGACCAGTATAAGCATGCCAGAGTAAATATTTAGGCTACATTGTAGGAGCTAAGAACATAAAGTACATAGATTTCTTTATTATGGCTAGCAGATATTTTAAAATGTCAGCACTGGTCTTTGAATAAATTTTGCTTCTAAGAGAATTTACTATTTATTCTTAATTAGATGGGGAAGTAAGTCTTTGAAGAGGAACTTCTACTTTACTTTTTACAGTGAAGCAGCCTAGGGTCACTGGAGCAGTCATGTTGTTTGAAGTATCACCGGGAGTTCTTTGTCTCAAGACCCAAAAAATTAAGGATCATGAACACCAACGGTAATGTTGGAAGAGAAGTTTAATAAGCGAAAGAGAAAAGCTGTCTACTATGAAGAGGAAGCCCGAGAGGGTTTTCATTTCACAGTTGAATGCAGACTTTTATATACAAAAATAAAAGCTAATGAGGCAGAGTGTTTCGTGTGCATAATGCATGAAAAACCGGTTGGAATGGATGTCTTATTTGCATACATACAAATTCTTGTTAGCTCCACCTCTTCCCTCTAGTGTGCATGCAGGTCCTTAGCCTGAATTACTGCATGTTGTTTTATTTTGCTTATTGACTCTGTGTCACTGCGGATGTGTCTGGTTCTGTGTAACTTTCCTTATCTATACAGCTACAGGTCTGTCTTAGGAAAGCACCCTGTGCAAGTTCCTTTATCTGAGTATGTCCGAAAAGAAAAGGAATGTGGTCACTGAAGACCATCGTGAATAGACAGAGCTCACTGGTTGCACAGAAGACAAAGGCTTTGGACTTCTCTTCCTTACCTGCGCTTGCAGCTTGATTTTCTCCAGACTGTTATTTTTGGGGGAGGGCTTCTACCAAGAACCTTGTCCTAACTATTTGCCTAACTGGTTCCTTATTTTCTATTCTCATTAGTTCCCTCTCCAGACGTCTATCACCTCCATGACGTCTCAAAACACTGAGTGATCAGCTCTTACATACATTTGCTAGATGAGCTTTTTAAACTCATTGTGTTGGGGGGGTTCTCTGTTTGGCCACTCTACATCGTGAAGGTTTAACACCCCAGACATTCCAAATAGGCCCCTTTCGCTTGGAGAAGCAAAATGTCCTTTCTCCTCAGTGCTGAGGAGCTCAGTCTCTCATCTCTCACTGATCTACAAAAATAATAGTTGAGCTCCTCATGCAAATGTGCGGACAAGCCATTTGAGCTTATCTTTGGGAGAAAAGGCAATGGAGAGTACCCCTTAGAACGTACTCCTGAACTATAATTAGGATTCTAAAAGACAACTTCCCAGGAGAAAAAAAAAATTTCAGAAAAAAACGACTATCAACCAAAGGGAGGTCGAGGGCTCAAGAAGACTTACCAGTCCCACTGGAGAAGAAGCTCAAAATTGGAGAGGCATTCAGTGGGCCTCTGTTGCTACCTTAGCTTCAAGTTCAGGCATGTTTTATGGTGTCCTGAGTTTTGTCTGAGGCCCCACATATTCAAATGTCAAGTTGCTATGATGAAAAGAGTCAAACATTTAAAAATATTTAAAGAGTTTTATTCTGAGCCAAATATGAGTCAATGATGGCCTGTGACATAACACTCAGGAGATCCTAAGAACATTTCCCCATAGCGCTCAGGCTACAGCTTAGTTTTATACAATTTAGGGAGACATTAGTCATCAATCAATACAGGTAAGTTATACATTGACATGGTCTGAATAGGCAGGACAACTGGGAGCAGGGGCTTCTAGGTCATAGGCTAATTCAAGGATTTTCTATTGGCAATTGATTGAGTTATATTGTTGTCTAAAGATATAGAATTAATAGACAAGAATGTCTAGGTTAAGATAAGCGGCTGTGAATAAGTTTTATCATGCAGATAAAGCGGTCAGGCAACAGGCTTGAGAGAATATAGATTGTAAATGTTTCTTATCAAACGTAATGAGTCTATTCTATTGTCTTTAAGGTCTGTGTTGATGGTAGTGCTTTTAAGATTTTCCCTAATTCAAAAAGGGAGGAGGGTATAATGAGGCATGTCCTATCCCACCACCCCACTTCCCATCATTGTCTGAACCAGTTTTTCAGATTAAGTTTGAAATGCTCTTTGCTGAGAGTAAGGGTCCATTTAGGTGGTTGGGGATGCTTAAAATTTTATTTTTGGTTTACATCTACATAGAGTTGTTGAATAATTAGAACATAATGCTAATATTTTACCTAATGTCATTATCAGCCTTCTGCTTATTAACACAGAAACCAAAACCGTGTCTTTTAACCTATACATTTTTTCCTGTCTCAGATATTTTCAGTAAATACAAATTTCAAATTAATTTCTCACATTTACTATTAACAATTTATGTTTTATTCCATTGGCTTGACATGTCTCAGTAACTAATATACAATTTTTATCATTTTCCCTGTTTCTAAACTCTTATCTTTACATATCACTCTATGTTGAGATGCAAGAATTTCTTGCTAAGGAAAAGCTTGATCTTGTGACTGTCCTTTAAAACTTGAGTAAGTAATTATTTGCCTATAAATTATCATTCAAACTAATAATTGTTTATTTAAAACTAATTTCTCCTGTTTCAAACTAACTTTGTTCTGTAACGTCCTGCCCTGAACTTTCTCTGTGGTCACTACTCACTGGAATGACTTTTAAATATCCTATACTTTCGTCATGCTTCTATTGATTGTGAAATGCTTCCTTTGGCAACAATAAATCCTAATGAAGCTTTCTTCTCACCTCCTAAGTCAAATGTCTTACTAAAGCTTTTATTAATTATCAGATATTAAAGCAATTGTGCATTTTTCTCCTCTGAAATACTGAACACTTTGCACTTATTATATAAAATTAATAAAAATAGTTACCCAAAGTCTCCAAGTGTATTCTCAGTAATTCTTTGTATTGTCCTTCCTTGTGAGCAAAGGATGTGAACCATGAGTTCTTCTAAACCATCTGGCACCTTGGATTTAGTGTGGAATTAATGTAAGTGTGGTTGTGTGCATATGTTTCTGCACATGCATTATTAAACCTAAAGAATTTTAAAAAATTTCTTTATCATCAATCCAGATAATAAAAGTATCTTTATGTGTTTTATTTCTAAGCTCTAGAAGGTTGGAACAAATTTTCCCTGATACATTGCAACATTGCATTTCTTTTTGATATCTTCAATAAATGTGAAGCTGGCAACCAACCAATGAACTTTATTTACTCTTAAAATATTAATTTTTAACTTCTGTGCTTATATTGTCATTTCAATTTCATGCTTAGTAACTACAAAACTATTGCAGATCATTGTGTGAGGGAAATGTCATCATGAGGCCCGAGAAGTCAGCTTTGGTATTTCTGTTCCTGCAACTCTTCTGTGCTAGTTGTGGATTCTGAGAGAAGGTCCTGGTGTGGCCCTGTGACATGAGCCATTGGCTGAATTTCAAGGTCATTCTAGAGGAGAGCATAGTGAGGAGCCATGAGGTAACAGTATTGACTCACTCAAAGTCTTTGTTAATTGATTACAGGAAGCCTTCTGCACTGAAATTTGAGGTGGTCCATATGCCACAGGATAAAACAGAAGAAAATGAAATATTTGTTGACCTAGCTCTGAATGTCTTGCCAGGCTTACCAACCTGGCAATCAGTTATAAAATTAAATCTTTTTTTGTTGAAATAAGGGGAACTTTAAAAATAATGTGTCAGAGCGTTATCTACAATCAAACACTTATGAAGAAGCTACAGGAAACCAACTACGATGTAACGCTTATAGACCCTGTGATTCCCCGTGGAGACCTGATGGCTGAGTTGCTTCCAGTCCCTTTTGTGCTCACACCTAGAACTTCTCTAAGAGGCAATATGGAGCGAAGCTGTGGGAAACTTCCAGCTCCACTTTCCTATGTACCTGTGCCTATGACAGGACTAAAAGACAGAATGACCTTTCAGGAAAGATTAAAAATCCAGTGCTTTCAGTTTTCTTCCACTTCTGGATTCAGGATTATGACCATCATTTTTGGGAAGAGTGTTAGAGTAAGGCATTAGGTAAGAGATTCTTATTTTATTTTTAATTTAATTATCAAAATAAATATTTTTAAAAATTGCCGTACATCGTCTATGACACATATATGCAGGTTAATGAGTTTTTATTATAGAAAATGTTATAGCTGTTCTTCATAAAGAAAGTAGATTTGTTCTAAGTGTAAGGTAACCTACTTCCTTAATACCAGTAATAAACTTACAAATGATCATCATTAACAAGGAGATTATATTTTGTATTTCCTCCAAATAGCCCAAATCTACATCGCATATTTTTGAGAATCATTGATTGTTTTGACTGTTATACCATTTCTATTGAAACAAGATGCTAATCCTTCTTTTCTCTCTCATCAAAAATTTCAAAAAAAAATCTTCAGAAAGTCCTCTTTATTTTCACACAGGTGGTTAAATTGAAACATTTTCTAGAATTCTCTAATTTCTTAGTTGATTACTTCACAAAAACTTGAAAAAATATTACAAAAAGTTAAATGACTTATGGTCTTGTGGCGCATGAGATACAAATTTTACTTTACTGATATATATCTATTTGACTTATTTTTATTTCTTTGCTTTACTGATAAAAATTGTTTTACTTTGCAGTTTTCATACACAGTTGTGATCAGAGCTGGTAAATGCAAGACATGATTTTAATCCAAATATGTTTGAGAATTATGTAGAAACATGAACAAAGGAACAGTCATAATAGACACTAAATTATTGTTTAAAGTATTCCACTGAATTCTAATACATAGATTGTTTCACCGAACTAATATTCAGAGGATCCCACTTCAAATGTCCTTAGCCTTAGACATGTTTTGAAATTACATGTATTGATTTGCTCTAATTAATTTTGTATTCAGTAAGCTCTGCCTAGCTTAACATTTTATTTCCATAAGTTCTTATGCATAGGCATATTTCATTTTATTATCCTTTGCTTTATTGTGCATCACAGAAATTGCAATTTACAAATTAAAGTTTTTTTATTATACTTTAAGTTTTAGGGTACATGTGCAAACGTGCAGGTTAGTTACATATGTATACATGTGCCATGTTAGTGTGCTGCACCCATTAACTCGTCATTTAACATTAGGTATATCTCCTAATGCTATCTCACCCCTCTCCCCCACCCCACAACAGGCACTGCTGTGTGATGTTCCCCTTCCTGTTTCCATGTGTTTTCACTGTTCAGTTTCCACCTGTGAGTGAGAACATGCGGTGTTTGGTTTTTTGTCCTTGCAATAGTTTGCTGAGAATGATGGTTTCCAACTTTATCCATGTCCCTACGAAGGACGTGAACTCATCATTTTTATGGCTGCATAGTATTCCATGGTGTATGTGTGCCTCATTTTCTTAATCCAGTCTATCATTATTGGACATTTGATTTGGTTCCAAGTCTTTGCTATTGTGAAAAGTGCTGCAATAAACATACGTGTGCATGTGTCTTTATAGCAGCATGATATATAATCCTTTGGGTATATACCCAGTAATGGGATTGCTGGGTCAAATGGTATCTCTAGTTCTAGATCCCTGAGGAATCACCACACCGACTTCCAAAATGGTTGAACTAGTTTACAGTCCCACCAACAGTGTAAAAGTGTTCCTGTTTCTCCACATCCTCTCCAGCACCTGTTGTTTCCTGACTTTTTAATGAACGCCATTCTAACTGGTGTGAGATGGTATCTCATTGTGATTTTGATTTGCATTCTCTGATGGCCAGTGATGATGATCATTTTTTCATGTGTCTTTTGGCTGCATAAATGTCTTCTTTTGAAAAGTGTCTGTTCATATCCTTTGCCCACTTTTTGATGGGGTGGTTTGTTTTTTTTCTTGTAAATTTGTTTGAGTTCATTGTAGGTTCTGGATATTAGCCCTTTGTCAGATTAGTAGGTTGCAAAAATTTTCTCCCATTTTGTAGGTTGCCTGTTCACTCTGATGGTAGTTTCTTTTGCTGTGCAGAAGCTCTTTAGTTTAATTAGATCCCATTTGTCAATTTTGGCTTTTGTTGCCATTGCTTTTGGTGTTTTAGACATGAAGTCCTTGCCCATGCCTATGTCCTGAATGGTATTGCCCGTTTTCTTCTAGGGTTTTTATGGTTTTAGTTCTAACATTTAAGTCTTTAATCCATCTTGAATTAATTTTTGTATAAGGTGTAAGGAAGGGATCCAGTTTCAGCTTTCTACATATGGCTAGCCAGTTTTCCCAGCACCATTTGTTAAATAGGGAATCATTTCCCCATTTCTTGTTTTTATCAGGTTTGTCAAAGATTAGATGGTTGTAGATGTGTGGTATTACTTCTGAGGGTTCTGTTCTGTTCCTTTGGTCTATATCTCTGTTTTGGTACCAGTACCATGCTATGTTGGTTACTGTAGCCTTGTAGTATAGTTTGAAGTCAGGTAGCGTGATGCCTCCAGCTTTGTTCTTTTGGCTTAGGATTGACTTGGCAATGTGGGCTCTTTTCTGGTTCCATATGAACTTTAAAGTAGTTTTTTCCAATTCTGTGAAGAAAGTCATTGGTAGCTTGATGGGGATGGCATTGAATCTATAAATAACCTTGGGCAGTATGGCCATTTTCACGATATTGATTCTTCCTATCCATGAGCATGGAATGTTCTTCCATTTGTTGGTATCCTCTTTTATTTCATTGAGCAGTGCTGTGTAGTTCTCCTTGAAAAGGTCCTTCACAGCTCTTGTAAGTTGGATTCCTGAGTATTTTATTCTCTTTGAAGCAATTGTGAATTGGAGTTCACTCATGATTTGGCTCTCTGTTTGTCTGTTATTGGTGTATAAAAATGCTTGTGATTTTTGCACATGGATTTTGTATCCTGAGACTTTGCTGAAGTTGCCTATCAGCTTAAGGAGATTTGGGGCTGAGATGATGGGGTTTTCTAGACATACAATCATGTCATCTGCAAAGAGGGACAATTTGACTTCCTCTTTTCCTCATTCAGTACCCTTTATTTCCTTCTCCTGCCTCATTGCCCTGGCCAGGGATTCCAACACTATGTTGAGTAGGAGTGGTGAGAGAGGGCCTCCCTGTCTTGTGCCGGTTTTGAAAGAGAATGCTTCCAGTTTTTGCCCATTCAGTATGATATTGGCTGTGGGTTTGTCCTAGGTAGCTCTCATTATTTTGAGATACATCCCATCAATACCTGATTCATTGAGATTTTTTAGCATGAAGCATTGTTGAATTTTGTCCAAGACCTTTTCTGCATCTATTGAGATAATCATATAGTTTTTGTCATTGGTTCTGTTTATATGCTGTATTATGTTTATTGATTTGAGTATGTTGAACCAGCCTTGCATCCCAGGAATGAAACCCATTTGATCATGGTGGATAAGCTTTTTGATGTGCTCCTGGATTCGGTTTGCCAGTATTTTATTGAGGATTTTTGCATCGATGTTCATCAGGGATATTGGTCTAAAATTCTCTTTCTTTGTTATGTCTCTGCCAGGCTTTGGTATCAGGGTGATGATGACCTCATAAAATGAGTTAGGGATGATTCCCTTTTTCTATTGATTGGAATAGTTTCAGAAGGAATGCTATCAGCTCCTCCTTGTACCTCTGGTAGAATTTGGCTGTGAATCCATCTGGTCCTGGATTTTTTTGGTTGGTAAGCTATTGATTATTGCCTCAATTTCAGAGCCTGTTATTGGTCTATTCAGATATTCAACTTCTTGCTCGTTTAGTCTTGGGAGATGTATGTGTCGAGGAATTTATCCATTTCTTCTAGATTTTCTAGTTTATTTGCGTAGAGGTGTTTATAGTATTCTCTGATGGTACTTTGTATTTCTGTGGGATCGGTGGTGATATCCCCTTTATCATTTTTTATTGTGTCTATTTGATTCTTCTCTCTTTTCTTATTTATTAGTCTCACTGGTGGTCTATCAATTTTGTTGATCTTTTCAAAAAACCAACTCCTGGATTCATTGATTTTTTTGAAGGGTTTTTTTTGTGTCTCTATATTCTTCAGTTCTGCTCTGATCTTAGTTATTTCTTGCCTTCTGCTAGCTTTTCAATGTGTTTGCTCTTGCTTCTCTAGTTCTTTTAATTGTGGGGTTAGGGTGTCAATTTTAGGTCTTTCCTGCTTTCTCTTGTGGGCATTTAGTGCTATAAATTTCCTTCTACAAACTGCTTTGAATGTGTCCCAGAGATTCTGGTATTTTGTGTCTTGGTTCTCGTTGGTTTCAAAGAACATCTTTATTTCTGCTTTCATTTCGTTATGTACCCAGTAGTCATTCAGGAGCAGGTTGTTCAGTTTCCATGTAGTTGAGCGGTTTTGAGTGAGTTTCTTAATCCTGAGTTCTGCTTTGATTGCACTGTGTTCTGAGAGACAGTGCAATTTGTTATAATTTCTCTTCTTGTACATTTGCTGAGGAGTGCTTTACTTCCAACTATGTGGTCAATTTTGGAATAGGTGTGGTGTGGTGCTGAGAAGAATGTATATTCTGTTGATTTGAGGTGGAGAATTCTGTAGATGTCTATTAGGTCTGCTTGGTGCAGAGCTGTGTAGAATTCCTGGATATCTTTGTTAACTTTCTGTCTCGTTGATCAGTCTAATGTTGACAGTGGGGTGTTAAAGTCTCCCATTATTATTGTGTGGGAGTCTAAGTCTCTTTCTAGGTCTCTAAGGACTTGCTTTATGAATCTGGGTACTCCTATATGGCGTGCATATATATTTAGAATAGTTAGCTCTTCATGTTGAATTGATCCCTTTACCATTATGGCCTTCTTTGTCTCTTTTGATCTTTGTTGGTTTAAAGTCTCTTTTCATCAGAGACTAGGATTGCAACCGCTGCATTTAAAAAAAATATTACCCAATAGGCTGTACAACGATGCCAATACATAATGTCAAGTTGCAAGGCATGGATAATGGGAGAATGTGAGATGACGCTCTAATGGGTATAAAGCTTCCTTTTGAAGTGAAAAAAATTAATTTGGATCTAGATAGTGGTGGTAGTGGCACAACATTTCAAATGTGTTACATGCCAATGAATCATACAGATTAAATGCTTAAAGTGTATAATTTTGTGGTGTGAAATTCGTATATCCGTTTTTTTTTTTTTTAAAACAATTAGCTGACCAGATGTGATCGACCAAGAGGCCATAGTTTGTCAGCCCTTGGTTTATGCTCCAAGTTTAATTCCCACATGCTTGAAATAGTAAATGTGGGCATTTTTATCATTTGCATTAGAAACATAGCATGTTTTGAAACTATAATGTATTATGCAATTATGTGAACACTAAAATTATTATTGTGGAAATTTTTTGACTTGTTTAATGATAATAGTACAAATTTTATTTTGCTGTACAAATTGTTAGTGCTTTGCAATATTAATGAATTTGTTCTTTAAATAACACATGATATTGATAATGTGATGACAACTATTTCCATTCCATTAGTGAGGTAGCTGAGGCAAATAAAGTTCAAGTAACTTATCCAGTCCCACATCATTATATAGTGGTTCCCAAGACTTGAATCAAGGCCATCTGGATCCAGAGCGCCAGCTCTTAACCACCATGTTATATTGACTCTCCCATTTGGGGTACAGATATTTTCCAAGTGTAGTATCACAGTTTCCCACTATGTAGATATATATTAATTGTAATTTTATTACAAATGTATAATTTAAAATATGTAGAATTATTATTCCAGGTGTGTATCACTGCATAACAAATAGTTTTCAAATGTAGGGCCTTAAAACAACTGTAATCATTTATTATCATGTCTCAGAATCTGTGTGTTAGGTGGGCTCAGTTATGTGTTCCTTCACAGAGTTTCTTAGGTAGCTACTTTTCTGTGGTGCCCGGGTCAATAATTATCTGAAGATCATTCACTTAAATACTTAGAGATTCATGTTGAAAGGCTCCAAGTGCTAGTGGGCTACCAGGATTCCTTAGGCATATATTAGTGTCTCTCTACAAATTGTCATTTATTATGGGGACTACAGGTTGAGTTATTTAGTAATAGTGAGCGAAAAAAAAAGACATGAAAAGAAGAAACAGAAAGAGTGAAAGAGAAACAGAGAGAGAATATGCTGTGTTTCCAGCAGTGCTTTGAAAGTTTAGCTGCATTATTTTCATTACATTCTTTTTGTTGAGATAGTTACAAAGTTTGCCAAACTTCAAAGGGAGGGAATATTAATTGATAGGAAAATTGTCAGTGTATTTATAGTCATGTCTCAAAATAACAACAAACATAACCCTTTGAAGAAGGCAGCAGAAGTTATTAAACTATTGTAAAATTCATAAAATATTAAAAATGGTACAAGAAAAAATATTAAAATTACATGAATTTAGGTTTCTACAATTATTGCCATTTTTAAACATTGTGTTATATTTATTCATACATATTTTCAAAAATAGAACAAATGTCCTAAAAACAAGCTGCAAGTGGATAAAATAATATATGAGAAACATTGTCAAGTTTTTTGAATGACACTAGCGAATTAATAATGTGATGCCACATTTTGAAACTTCCTGTCTTAAATGGATGTGTTTATTTCACAAATTAAACTTTAAATATCATAATTAATACATGAAAACTTTCTGGAAAGTTAAACATTGCAGAATTATACAGAATAAAAATTTAAATTCTCATCCTTGTAATTACACGTGTTTTTCGAGATTCTTTCTTCTTTGTACCAGTTTGCATATATTTTATTTCATTCCAAAAAATACTTTTTTGTTTTTCTGGAAACTACTTTTTCTGTTTAGCAATGTGATAGTCAGCCTGTTTTCTGCAATGGCTCCACTCATACATTTGTTGGAGGTACATGTGTTCAGTGGCTGAAAGCCATTTAAGTGCTGGAGGAATCATTCTGTTCATACATGCGCTGATGTGCATGGATTTTTCATGACAGATTCCTAAATGTAGAACTTCAGTTTCAAATGGCATATTTACATTTTATTATAAGGGTTATTTCAAATTATACTCCCTCAAAATAGATTTCTCAGGTTTTTATAGGGTGCAAATCTTCTCTATGACATCAATTTGTTGGCATTACTTCTATTTTACTGAGCATCAGTAACTTTTTAATCTTTTATATCTTATGGGCCATTTTTACTTTGAATTGCTTCTTCATATTTTAATCACTTTTTAATTAGATTGTCTGTCAGTTTTGGTTAGTGATTTGTAGTTCTCACTGAACAATGGATACCAATCTTTTGTTATGTGTGTTATAGGATAGGTTTTATGTGAATTAATTCAGATTTATAAGCATGATAAAACAACATTATTAATCTTTGGCACTATATAAGTTCTGTTTTTCTTTATATCTGTATTAATTCCTAGATTATTTGTATAAAATTTTCTATAATCTCTCTATCTCATCAATGTTTTCGAGTGTGTGTGTATATGTATATTACATGATTTATCTATGTCTATATAATTATAAAAATACATATATGTATATATATATGTTTTTAATCAGACCTTATGCTGTAGAATATTTTTGGGAGAAGTGATTAATGCAAGACTTTTTAGAGACAAAGACAACTAGGTTTCTGTTAATCTGGACTAGTTTGATCATAAAGCGCTTCCCTGATGTGTAGATTAAAGGATATTTATGGCTTGATTTAGCTATTTTCCACAAAATTTATAAACTTTTTGTATCCTTTGTATATATTTTTTGACTCACTAAAAATTTATGTTTCCATATTACATTTTTAGGAGGGATGAATCAAAAATCTCTGTGGAAAATAAAAAAATAGATATGATCATTTAAAGTACAGTTATGTAGAATAATAATAATTATTTCAAGCTGTCTTCAAAATACACATTGAATTTCACCACACATATATTAGCTAGTTAATTGATGCTGTGTCTTGTTTTAAAAGAAATGGACATATATGTGTACCTGTGTATTTAGCAAGATTGAAAAGTCACTAAGTCCCTTTAGAGTATAATTTCTATATTATCACAACCTAAAATAAAGGACTTACATTTGTTATTAAAAGTCAAATATGATAATAAAACCCATATGAAATTTAGGATTGTTTTTTCTAGTTCTCTTAAGCATGATGATGGTGTTTTGATGAGAATTGAATTGGATTTATAGATTTCTTTTGGCAATATGCTCATTTTCACAAAGTTGATTCTACCCATCCATGAGCATGGGATGTATTTCCATTTGTTTGTGTCATCTATGACTGTTTTCAGCAGTGTTTAGCAGTTTTCTTTGTAGAGGTCTTTCACCTTCTTGGTTAGGTATATTCTTTAGTAATTTGTTTTTTCTTTTTTTTTGCAACTATTTTCAAAATGGATGAGTTTTTTATTTGATTCTCAGCTTTGAAACCTGCATAGCCAAAGAAAGACTAAGAAAAAGAACAAACCTACAGGCATCACATTACCCAACATATTACAAGGCATATTGCAAGTTACCAAAACAACATGGTATCAGTATAAATACAGGCATATCAATCAATGGAACAGAAGAGAGATTCCAGAAATAAAGACAAATACTTACAGCCCAATGAACTTTGACAAAGCAAATGGAAACATAAAGTGGGGAAATGACATCCTATTCAACAAATGGGGCTAGAATGATTGGCAGTCCACATGTAGAAGAATGAAACTGCATCTTTGTCTCTCCCTTATAAAAAGTCAACTCAAGATGGATCAAATAATGAAATCTAAGACCTGAAACAATACAAAATTCTAGAATGTAACATTGGAAAAACTCTTCTAGACATTAGGTTAGGTAAAAACCTCATGACCAAAAATCCAAAAGCAAACGCAACTAAAACAAAGATAAATAGTTGTGATTTAATTAAACTAAAAACTTCTGCCAGCAAAAGAAATAATCAGCTGTGTAAACAGACAACTCACAGAATAGTGGAAAATATTCATGAACTATGCATCTGACAAAGGGCTAATGTCCATAATCTTCAAATGGCAAAAAAAAAAAAAAAAAAAAAATCCACAAGAGAAAAATAACCCCCCCAAATTAGGCTAAGGTAATAAATAGACAATTCTTAAAAGAAGATATATAAATGGCCAACATATATGAAAAAATGCTCAACTTCACTAATTATCAGGAAAATGCAAATCAAAACCACAATGCAATACCAGTATACTCCTGCAAGAATGGATATAATTTAAAAATCCAAAAATAATGAAATACTGTCATGAATGTGGTAAAGAGGGGACACTTTTATGCTGCTATGGGAATGTAAACTAGTACAACTACTATGGAAAACCATATGAAGATTTCTATAAGAAATTACAGTAGAAGTACAATTTGATACACCTATTACTCTACTGTGTATCTTCCCAGAGGAAAGAAAATTTTTATATGAAAAAGACCCCCACACATACATGTTTGCAACAGCACTATTTGCAATTAAAAAAAAAAAAGAATGGAACAAGCGTAAATGCCCATCAACCAACCAATAAGTGGATAAAGAAAATGTGGTATACATACATACACACACACACAGATGTTGCAGGAAGTCAGGGACCAAATGGAGGGACTGGATGAAGCTGAGGCAGAGGAACATAAATTGTGAAGATTTCATTTTAATATGGACCCGTTCTCTGCTCTCGAACCCTGTTTTCTGTTGTTTAAAATGTTTATCAAGACAATACATGCACCACTGAACATAGACCCTTATCAGTAGTTCTGCTTTTGCCCTTTGCCTTGTGATCTCTGTTGGACCCTTATCAGTAGTTCTGCTTTGCCCTTTGTCCTGTTCCCTCAGAAGCATGTGATCTTTGTTCTGCCTTTTGCCCTTTGAAGCATGTGATCTTTATACTTACTCCCTGTTCATATACCCCCTCCCCTTTTGAAACCTTTAAACAAAAACTTACTGGTGTGTGGGCATCATGGTCCTACCAATATGTGATATCACCCCCGGCAGCCCAGCTGTAAAATTCCTCTCTTCGTACTCTTTCTCTTTATTTCTCAGCCATCCAACACTTATGGAAAATAGAAAGAACCTACATTGAAATATTGGGGGTGGGTTCCCCCAATATTTGGCACACCAACATGGTTTTCTTTTTCCTAACTGCATGTGGGAACCCGATTCCCTTTGGTAAATGAGGAGAAACGTTCATCTCTCTGGTCCACAGAAATGCTTGTTCGGCTCCCTGACAATTGGTGAGTTGTCTGAGTATTGTCTGGGGTAACTATGGGTCACATGGAGTCTAAACATTATTTCTGCTATATTAAACTCTTGTTAAAACAGGGAGGAGTTTGAGTGCCCATGGAAAATATGGTCACTATATTCAGGGCAGTGGAGGAATACAGTCCTTGTTTTCCTGAAAAGCGAACGTTAGATGTGGAACTATGGGATCATGTTGGTGCAAAATTCCAGGAACTGGTCCTGACAGGAAATTATGTTCCCATCACTGTTTGGGGTGATTGGACCTTGGTACGTGCTGTCCTAATGACATACCAATCCTGTGACCCCCTGCAGTTACCACAGTTTTCTGAATCTGGTGACCCTCTACCTCTTCCTCAGCTTTTCTCTCCCACTTGGCATTCGTTATCTGCTCAGCCTCTTCCCTTGCCTACTTTTCCTCCACCTGATGATGTTGAGGATTCAATATCTAACTCCGGTGACTTTGGCTTAACGTTCCCCCTGCTGATCTTATTTCTTTTCATGAAGAGCCAGTATTTGTAGCTCCCACAGCCCCGACTTGGACAGCCTGGGACCATATCTACATTAACTCTTCCCTCTCCAACTCTTTGCAGTCTTAGCCTCCAGAGCCATCTAATCACTTTAGGACCAAACCACAATTTACCTGTAATTCTGCAAGTCCTCCCCCATCCACTGCAGCCCCTCACCCTCCTGTAATTTTGGTCCCTCAACCGGTCACTTTGCCATCCACTCAACCTGCTTCTCTGTACCCTTCTTCACACGTGGATGCCCCTGCCACTCTGGTTGCACAGGATTGGGCCAATAATCACCAGTATGTTTCTGCCTCTTCTGCTCCCCCAATGCCTCTTTCTCACACTCTTATACCAGTCCGACCTCCTCAACCTCAGTTTGCCTTATCTACACATAATTTTCCTGTCACTTATATGCCAACTCCATCTCATGTGCCTGTTCTTGAAACTTTCATGCAATGCTTATTACTCCAGAATAAAGAAACAAGTGGATTAGAGGCGTGGGCTCATCCAGTTGTGCTGGAATCTCCTAACACTCAAGGGGTACAAGTGTGTCGATATGTGCCACTCAATCTTACCTTTTTAAAAGAATTCAAGGATGCTTGTACTCAGTATGCTCTTACTTCTCCATATGTTAAAATGGTATTACAAACTCTTTGTACTGAGGTCATTTTGCTTCCTTTAGACTGGGACTTCTTGGCAAAAGCTGTTCTAACTCCATCTCAGCATTTACAATTCCATACCTGGTGGTCAGAGGAGGCCTGTCTACAGGCTCAGCTAAATCAGGCTGATGGCATTCTAATTACTCAGGCTCATTTCACAGGCTCCAATAATTACTCTGACACTACCACCCAATTAGGCTTTTATGCTCTCACCATGGAACAAGTAACAAAGGTTTGTATGAGAGCTTGGGATAAATTTCACACCCTAAGCCAAGCTCCTGTTTCTTTTACTACTGTTAAACAGGGTCACAATGAATTTCATCCTGATTTTTTGGCTAAATAACAAGACGCTGTTCAAAAATCTGTCTCTGATGAGCACGCTCGAGGTATTCTCCTTCAAATGTTAGCTTTTGAGAATGTGAACCATGAGTGTATAATGGCCATGCGTTCCATCCAATGAGAAAATTTACCTGATCATGAGGTGTTGCCTGCATATATTAAAGCTTGTGAAGGCATTGGATCAGAGACCCACAAAGCTATTCTGTGGGCACGGGCCATGAAGGATGGCAGCTAAACTGGCTTGACTGATTCTTTTCTTGGAGCCTGCTATAATCGTGGTCAACTTGTTCATACTCAAAAAATTTGCAGTGTTTAAAACTTAAAAGCTACCATGCCAGCTCAACAAACATGGCCAAAAGCTCCTGCTACTGTTTGCCCTCATTGTCATAAAGGTAAACATTGGGCAAGTACTTGCCACTCTAAGTCTGATACAGATGGAAATCCCTTGCCACAGAATCAGGGAAATGGGAAGCAGGGCTAGTCCCAGGCCCCAATATCAAATGGCACACCTCAGACTCAGACCAATGTTGCATTTCCGATTGAAGAGGTCCTAACGCAGCCCCCAGTACAAACAAATTTACCTACAGCAAACCCAGATGGGTCCCAGCCTCTTCTTCTGTCACAGTACACTGCTTGTCTACCTCCACAGTAGGGGGCAGGGTGGTTGATCTCCATAGTACCATTCCTCTAAATTTACTACCTAATTCTTGTCTTTTAATTGTCCCCACGGGGGCCACTGGCCCTTTACCTCAAGGTTCCATGGGCCTGGTGTTAGGTAGGACATCCACCTCTGCTAAAGGTATCATAGTTCCTACTGGTCTCATTAATTCTGATTCCTCTGATGAGATTAAACTTATGGTGTCTGCCAAAGTTCCTGTTTCCATTCCCATTGGTGAGTCAATTGCTCAATTACTTTTATTACCTAATATTGTTTTAAACAAAGGAGATAAGACAGGGGCCTCTGGGATGGGCTCCCACAGTGAAAAAGCCGCTTATTGGATTAATGTAATTTCTAAACAATGGCCCACCTTCACCATACACATTCAAGGAAAAAGGTTTGAGGGCATAGTAGATACTGGGGCTGTTTCTATTATTTCCTCTAATGTATGGCCTTCCTTCTGGCTTAAACATCCCACTAACATGGGATAAGTAGGGGTTGCAAAAGCTGATGAAGTTCACCAGAGCACATTTATCTTGCCTTGCACTGGCCCTGATGGTCAAAAGGTACAATTCAGCCTTATATCACACCAATCCCCATTAATCTTTGAGGCAGAGATTAGCTGGCACAATGGGGGGCTGCAATTAATATTCCACATAACTCTTATAGTGTTCCCAGTCAATATATAATGGAAAACATGACGTTTGTTCCTGGAATCGGTCTTGGTCCAAAACATGAAGGAATTACTAAACCTCTTCAAGTCACTATAAAAAAAGACAAGGCTGGTTTAAAATCATAATTCAACCACTCCTCATGCTCAATTACATTTAGCATTGTTTACTTTAAACTTTCTAAATGTTCCTAAAGACAATACCCTGACTATAGCTGAACACCATTATACAGGCAAAAAATTCTCCCTAAATGAAAGCAAGCCAGTGTTATGGAAAAACTCCCAGATCAATACCTGGGAATCTGGAACAATTATAACATGGGGAAGAGGATATGCTTTTGTTTCACCAGGAGATCATCAGTCACCGGTCTGATTGCCCACTAGAAGACTTTAACTTCGTGTGAATACTGACAAAACCACAGGGAAGAGACGTCTGCGTCAGAGACCACACTCCTACCTGGTGAGATCTGTGCCGACTTGTCAAAAACTGGCATGCCAAATCAAAATGGGTCTGGTTCAATCCTCCCTAATGGCAACGGAGATCCCTCTAACTAATCCCACTTCTCCTAATTCCCTTTCTTTTTCTCCTTATGAACCTAAAAATCTCACCATTTCTATTAGCCTGAAAATGACGTCCCTCTGTTCTTCTCTTCCTCCTTCAGCACTGGATCTTGCTTCCAATAGGTTTCATTTAATAATTCTCTTCTTTATACTTTCTGTGTCACCAGTTTCCCCTCAAACTGAATGATCTGCTTCAGAATTATTCCTACTGGGCTTAAGTGCCTTTTCCTCCACTTATTCAACCTCTCACCTAAATGGATGCTCCTGTGGAAATCTAAAGTAATGATATACGTGTGTATATATGTGTGTGTGTGCATGTATTGGGGGAACCCACCTGCAATATTTCAATGTAAGTTCTTTTTATTTTCCATAAGTGTTGGCCGGCTGAGAAATAAAGAGAAAGAGTAAAAAGAGAGGAATTTTACAGCTGGGTCATGGGGGGTGACGTCACATATCAGTAGGACTGTGATGCCCCATAGCTACAGATGACTGTTGTCCCACTCAACCAGGAGAAGAAAGCACTGCATTTAATGTTACTATGGGTTATAAGTACCCTCCCCTGTGCCTCACACATGCACCTGGTAGTATCCATTTAGAAACTCAAGTCTGGGCTGTTTATCTTCTGGAGATATTAGCTACAGGGGAATGGGGACATTTGGTCTCCGGCACCTCCCTTTCTTCTTTAAGACAAATGAAAAGGGGAGTAATAGGAGATACCCCATACCATCAATATAAACCTGTAGGAAAACAATGTCCTAAAAATTTTGAGTGGCCATCTAAAACTTTAAATTGGGAAGATTGTGTTCACTCACATGCAGTAATATTAAAAAATGACTCATGGTTTAGTAATAGAGTGGGCACCAAAGGGCTGTTTAAAAAACAATTGCTCCTCTGATGGAAGGGAATGCCTGGAGGCTACTTATTTTATTTCTTATTGGAAGGAAGAGGATCTTCATCCTACTTTGCATAGGAGGTTCAGCTCATTCTTTCCCTTAAAATGGGAAGATAAGGGCATAACTCACCTGAGGCCTCATATGATATTCCCCTTTCTGAGCCCAGAACACTCAGAACTTTGGAAAAAACTGGATATTGCCATGTCCAGACTGCGAGTATGGGAAGGAGAAAATTTTCTGTCTGTTGTCCCAATTACTGCCCCTCACATCCGTGATTATGAACCCCATGATAAATCCCGTTTGAACCCTTTTCCTCTGTTTGATGCCGATCCCCCTTTATGGGACTCCAATTGGCATTATGATGATTCTTCTCAACCCAGGTATGCTCCTCTACCTCTTCAGCATCCCCAGGCACCTTGGATTGCTTCTTTATGGCAGAGAACATTGGGCGTGGCCACAGCCACTCCTTTCCCTCAGTATCAGTGTAGATTCAAACATTCTGCTTTTTTTACCTCCAAGTTGTGTTTTTCTATACAGTGTTGTGTTAAGCTTCCTTACATGCTGTTAGTGGGAAATATCAAAATTTGGACAAAAAATCAAACTGTCCAATGCACTAATTGTCATTTATACACTTGTGTTAACTTGTGTTTTGACTCCAGGAAAAGTAAAATGTTAGTTTGAGCTCGAGAAGGAATCTGGATACTGGTAACTTTACCCAGACCTTGGGAATCTTCCCCCTCAGTACATTTAATTAATGAAGTGTTACAATGAATTCTCAAAAGATCTAAGAGATTTGTTTTCACTTCATTTGCTGTGATCATGGGCCTAATTAGAGTCACTGCACTGGCAACCACTGCTGGAGTGGCATTATACCAATCTATTCAAACAGCTCATTTTGTCAATGATTGGCAAGTCAATTCCACCCAAATGTGGAATTCTCAACAAGGGATTGATCAAAAATTAGCTAATCAAATTAATGATTTAAGACAGTCTGTTATTTGGCTTGGAAATCGGCTGATGAGTCTCAAACATCACATGCAAATGCAGTGTGATTTGAATACTTCTGATTTCTGTATCACACCATATTCCTACAATGAGACTGATCATTCATGGGAAATGGTCAAAGGACACCTTCTGGGTAGGGAAGATAATTTATTCTTGGACATAGCTAAATTAAAGAAACAAATTTCTGAAGCCTCTCAAGCTCATTTATCCATTGTGTCTGGAGCTGAGGCGTTAGATCAGGTGGCAGAAAGTATTTCTGGACTAAACCCCACAACTTGGATTAAGTCTACTGGGGGCTCCATGGTAGTAAATTTTGGAATAATATTTCTCTGTTTAATCGACTTGTTTTTAGTGTGCCGGACCAGTCAAAGATTCCCGTGTCAAAACCTAGAGAACAAACAAGCCTTCGCACCATGGCACATTTATATAAAAACAAAGGGAGGGATGTTGTGGGAAGTCAGGGACCCTGAATGGAGGGACTGGCCGGAGCTGTGGCAGAGGAACATAAATTGTGAAGATTTCATTTTAATATGGACCTTTGTCAGTTCCCAAATAATACTTTTCTAATTTCTTATGCCTGTCTTACTTTAATCTCTTAATCCTGTTATCTTCATAACCTGAGGATGTATGTCACCTCAGGATCACTGTGATAATTGTGTTAACTGTACAAATTGCTTGTAAAACATGTGTGTTTGAACAATATGAAATACGTGCACCTTGAAAAAGAACAGAATAACAGCAATTTTGAGGGAACAAGGGAAGACAACCGTAAGGTGTGACTGCCTGTGGGATCACACAAAAACAGCCATATTTTCCTTCTTTCAGAGAGCCTATAAATGGACGTGCAAGTAGGGAAGATATCGCTAAATTCTTAGCCTAGCAAGAAATATTAATATTAGTACTCTGGGAAAGGAATGCATTCCTGGGGGAGGTCTATAAACAGCCACTCTGGGAATGTCTGTCTTATGTGGTTGAGATAAGGACTGAGGTATGCCCTGGTCTCCTGCAGTACCCTCAGGCTTATTAGGGTGGGGAAAATCTCCACCCTGGTAAATTTGTGGTCAGACCAGTTCTCTGCTCTCGAACCCTGTTTTCTGTTTAAGATGTTTATGAATATATGCACCACTGAATATAGACCCTTATCAGTAGTTCTGCTTTGCCCTTTGTCCTGTTCCCTCAGAAGCATGTGATCTTTGTTCTGCCTTTTGCCCTTTGAAGCATGTGATCTTTGTACCTACTCCCTGTTCTTACACTCCCCCACCCCACCTTTTGAAACCCTTAATAGAAAACTTGCTAGTTTGAGGCTATGCTGGGCATCACGGTCCTAACAATAGGTGATGTCACCCCCGGTAGCCCAGCTGTAAAATTCCTCTCTTTATACTCTTTCTCTATTTCTCAGCTGGCCAACACTTATGGAAAATGGAAAGAACCTACATTGAAATATTGAACGTGGGTTCCCCTGATACACACACACACACACACACACACACACACACATATATACACATGCATATACATACTACGTATATATATACACCATGGAATACTACTAAGGTGTAAAAAGAAACAAACTAATGGCATTAACAGCAACTTAAATGAAGTGGGAGAGCATTATTCTAAGTGAAGAAATTCAGGAATAGAAAACTGAACATCGTCAATTGTCACTTCTAAGTCGGATCTAAGCTATTAGGATGCAAAGGCATAAGGATGATGTAATGGGATCTAAGGATTCAGATGGGAGGCCGGGAGGGGGTGAGAGATACAAGACTATACATTCAGTGCAAGGTACACTTCTCACATGATATGTGCAACAAAACGTCAGAAATTACCACTAAAAAACGTATGCATCTAATCAAATACCACCTGTTCCCAAATAACTATTGAAGTAATTAAAAATATCAGAATAAAATCAACCAGACAAATATTTTTGCATATCTGGAAAAAATAGAATTTGCTCATGAAACCAAAGATGTGGCAAAACAGTTCAATTTTACAGTAGGAAGCAGGTAAGAGTGGCTATATTTCTAATTCCACATAATTTCCACTGAGAAATGACATGAGCTCTTAAAACAGTAAACATTTGGCCATCAATTTTAGCAAAAAATGTGACAATGAAGCTGCATGCAGTGTAAAAGTAAAGGAATACTACTTATCTCAAAATATCAAAAGGAAGAGAGAGACTTTTTATACAATTTAACTATATAATAGTTTCTTTAGCAACAGTTAAAACAACAGAATCCTGTTCAAAATGAAGCCAAATTATTCTGAGGATGTGACTACTGATACTGTCAGTAGACTTCTTAATGTTCTTGTGTTTATGTAAAATGTGTGAAATATAGTTAAGCTGAGTAAATTTTTTCATGTAACTTGTGAATTCAAACAACAAATCTCAATATAAGTGCAACAAATTTCAATATGAGCTCAAATGGCTTTATATTATTTTTTAATTTCCCTAGTATTTTCTTCATTGCCACAAAATATTTCTAACCATTACCTGGGTGGTAAATCTCTGAAAAACAAATTTTTACTTGACAAGGGAGATTTGAAAATTTTTTTTTTTTGTCACAGGAAGAAAGAAATCTTGCATAACAATCTTTTCTTTCTTGCTGGAATAAACTGAAGTTGTCCTATCTATCTGGTTTTCCAGCTTCAAATGTCAGACATAACTAATCTCTTTTTCCCTTCTTCCCTTTTCTAGCAAACTTCCAGAAACAAAACAGACAAAACTTTGTGATGATAAATATCACAGTTGCCACACAAGCCAGGAGAAACCCAATCACATCCAAAGAGTGGTACTGGAACCAGGTGAGGTCACGGGCTGCAACTCGAAGGTGTTTGGCTCCTTTGTGGCGCATGACAAATTCAATCCAGAAGACTGCTCGATCCAGGGGCTTTACTGGTTGATCATGTTGAATTCTTGATAATTTCATAATATTCTCTTTATATCTGAAGGATAAAAATAAAGATACCAACACTGAAAGTAAGTTAATTTGCCTGTACATATCAAGTCTATGAAAGGCTTTTAAAGCATCAAATAATTCAAAATAAATGTCAAAGAATTGACAGAGAATTTGTGTATTTTAATTTGAGTTATCATAGATAGTTTGGCTTTTAAATTGGACTTTTCTCATTGACAAACATTTTTAAAGCAGAAATGGAAGGTCAGGTGAGAAAGTTAATTTTTTTCAAGCAGAGAAAATATAAGGCCTTTTAATTGGTTTTTAATTGTTTAATGTTAAGTTTTTGTGGGTCCATATTAAGTGTATATATTTATGGGGTACATGAGATGTTTTGATACAATATGAAATAATCACATCATGAAAAAAGGGATATTCATCCTTTAAGCATTTATTCTTTGTATTATGAACAATCCAATTACATTCTTAGTTCTCAAACAGGCATATGAGTACATGCTCAACATCATGAGCCATTTTAAGTGCTGTAAGAAAGACTATGAAAATGCAATGTGAGAATTATCATCTGTAAGTTCCTAAAAAGGAATTTTATCAGGGTGAGTGACATACCCTCATAGCTCGTCACTTTTCTTCTACATTACTCTTTTGTCTCCTACTGTTTCCCACCCTGTAGCCAGAATGATTTTTTGAAATTAATGTCAGACTATGGCACTCTTCTGATTAAGATTTTTGGCTGGCTTCTCATTATTTTAATCATAAAATTCAACTCTGTTATTTGGTCTACAGAACCCTACATCGTAAGACACTGGCAAGCTTTTTTCTAACACTTTTCCTCTGCACACTGTCTTCTAGATTGGCCTTCTAATTTTCTTTAAACTTCCAAAGGTGTTCTCATCTTAGAACTTTACACGTTTTGTCCCTTCTCTCCTGCTCTTGGAGTATTCTTTCTTGCTACAACCCAAGGCATGTGTCTGTCCCTTTTTGTGGCTCTAAGTGTTACCTCTAAGAGAGGCTTTTACTGGACAATGATGGAGCCTCCAGGATATTCTCTGTTTTCTGTGCTTATTTTCTATTTGATTCCTAGAATTTTGTAAATGATTTATATATCTCATAAAATATACATTTAAATATAAAACACAAAAGATAAATATACATACACTAAGTGAATAGTTCAAAAATGGAAGATCATCTTGAACATTATCTTGAGGTGAAGATACCAATTTACCTACTGTTCAGGTCCTGGTATAAGCTATCACAACCTGCCTACAATAATTCTCTTTTTCTGAACCATTTAGTGACTACTTTTGTCCTCCAACTAAGGATTAGCCTGACTTCAAATAACAACATTAGTTTTGCTCGTTTATGTAATTGAATTACATATTATGTACTCAAAAGTGTCTTTTTCTTTAATGTAGCAGTTCTTGGGTAATTCCATTACTATGTAGTATTCCATTGATTGATAAACCGCAGATTATGTCTTCATTTTATGATGAATAGATATTTGGGTTGCTAACAATTTTTGGACACTGTTGATAATTCTGTCACGAACACTCTGCTATACAGCATGAGATTTATATATTTATGTATATCTGTTGTGTATATAATTGAGAGTAGAATTGCTGAGATAAAAGTGCATGCAAACTTATGAGTTACTTCTTGACTTTAAATTTTTTTGAAGTGTATTTTGTTAATTTCCAAAATTTAAAGATATTTTAGTAATCGTATTTTTAACCTCCTTTATTTCCAGTATGGCTGGATCATATAGTCTTCATGATATTGAATCTTTTATATTTCGTAAGTCTTGATTTATTGCCCACTACACATCACTTCAAGGAAAGATTAAATATTTGACGTACTCTAGGAAAATGTGTCTTCAAGTTGATATATACAATACATACATGTGTATTGTTTATGTATATATGTGTGTATATCATTTTAGATTGTAAGACTCCATTTGTTAATTGTGTTCTTCAAATGTTTTATGTCCTCACTCATTATTTGCTCCTTTATTAAAAGTCTGTTTAGATTGAGTGAAAGTATTTGTATAATCACATTTAAATCTACCACATTGTTTTATGTTTCTTTTCTATTTGTCCAAGCTGGTTTGTGTTTCTTTTCAATTATTTCCCATCTTCTTGAAAGGTACATTGATCATTCGTTATCCTTCCATTTTCTTTGGGATAAAGTATTTTTAAAGTATTCCTTTAGATGATACCCTCCTTACACAAAAACTTTATTGAGAGTAGTTATAAATGCTGAATTGATGGTAGCTGGACTCTGCAAGTAATTTTTCACATTGTTATCTTTGGGGCGTGAACAAAATCAATTATTAAAAATTTAACTTAAAGTTATATTTTTTGTGCTTCAAAGACCATCATCAAAAAGTAAAAAGTTAGTGCACCCAGAATGGGACAAAATATTTAAAAATTATATATCTGATTTGTCCCATAATATATAAATAGTTCTTAAAACTTAATAATAAGACAAATAGAAAAGTTAAAAATGTTCCAAGCATTGGAATAGACATGTTTTCTAAGAAGATATATGAATGATCAACAATCACAAATAAAGATTCTCAACATCTTCAGCAGTAATGAAAATGCAATCCAAGACCAGGATGAGAGATCATTTTAAACCCTCTAAGAAGGTTGTATCAAAAAGAAAATAAGAGGTCTGGCAACAATGTGGAGGAATTGGAACCATGTTGTACTGCTGATGGTAGTGATGAATGCAACAAGTACTTTGGAAAACAGTTTAGCAGTTCTTCATAAACATATAGTTCTCACATGAGGCAGCAATTCCACTTATAGTATCAACTCAAAAGAAAGTAAAACATGTTTATGCAAAAACAAGTATAGCAATATTCCTAGTAGCCACAATTGGAAACAATCAAAAGGCCAATGAACTGACAAATGAACAACTACATTATGACATATCCATACTATAAAATATTACACAAGTGTAAAGGAAATGAAGTATTATAACACAAAACAATATGAAGTAAAATAAAAACCATAAGAAAACAACAAAAAATTAGGCTATGTGAAATGTCATTTACACAGCACCTGAGACTGTATGATTCCATTTATATGAAATATCTAGAGAGAATAACTTATAGAGAGAGAAAACAAATTGGTGTTAGACTAGGACCAAGCAGTTATGAGAAGTGATTTTGGTGTCATTGCAGTTTCTTTTGTGTTGATAAAAATGTTCTAAAATTATATAATGGTGATACTTTAATGACTGTAAACATAGTAAAAATATTTGGATTTTATGGCATAAATAGGTGGATTTTAAGCTATCGAAATTAAATCTCATTTTCAAGTCTGTTAAAATAATGATGATAAAAATTAATTTTTCAGCAAGAAAATAGTTATATTCTGAGTCATTTTAGATATTTAATTAAAACATTTTATTATATTATTTCAAGTTTATTCTTCCTTTCTTCTATGGATTCATTATGTTAAAATTTTAAGAAATGTATTTTTTATATTATCTATATCATTTTAAAATTATTTTCGTTTAGAAAATTGCTTCACTAACTGGTTACTCATTAGATGTATGGGATTCAAACACAATTTTTAAATAACAGATGATAAAAACAAAGCAGATTTCAGATTGGTTAAATCATTTAAATTCTTTCAAGATTACTCTCTTATAAAAAGGATGAAACTCATGCTCACTATTGACAAGAGAAGCTGTCTACAAATACCACCTACTGAAAAACATTGTTCTACTCACAAAGGATCATTAATTACTGTCTTCAGTGCATTCAGCAGGTCTGTACTCGACATTGTGTTGAAGTCCAATCTAACAGCTGCTCCCTTGGCCTTCATGTGAGCAATGTTATCAGGCTGATCCCAAAACAATGGAATGCCCACCATAGGGATCCCATGGTAGATTGCCTCATAGATGCCATTGGCTCCACCATGAGTTATAAAAGCTCTGGTTTTTGGATGACCTAGGACTGGATGAATTTTAGCAAAATTATTCATAGGAATAAAATGAGATGAACAATGAAAGGCTCTGAAAGTGACAGTGTTTTCTAGATAACACATTGAACTAATTTGCTATTACTTTTCAGACTTCAGATGAAAAAGCACGTACTTGTTTAGGAGATGTAACTGAAAGCTATGTGGTGTGTGTGACTTCAGACTGCAAAACTTAATACAAGATTTTCAGCGGGACTAATGAAAAGTGCATTCGAGATTTTTTAAATGTGCACAAAAGAGGACAGCAAAGAGATGGGCATGAAATAAAGTTTTATTTTAAGTACAGTCACAGAGTGTGATATGCGGGGTATGCAAGGCAGCAGGCAGTGGGTTGGTGGTGGTGCTAGGATTGAGGAAATACAGGTCACACTTCATCATGAAATGTGTCGTTACTTTAAGATTAAGATTAGGAATTTAGTCCTCCAGAAAATACAGAGTCACTGGTGATAGAAGAGCTATTATATTTACTGGCATTTGAAATAATCCTGCAGGAGAGGAGAAAACAGGTGTGAAGTTGTAGAAACAGGAGACGGAGAGACAGCCCAGGGAGATATTGAAAAATTCTGTGAGATATAATAGCACCTGAAATAAAGATTATCTCTGATTCTGACCATAAAGAATGTGAGTATATATCATAAAATGCCAACAATTCTACCATATTCTTTTCCCCTAGGACTGGAAAATAAATACAAAGAAGTTCTTTTTTGTTTTCCTGTAACAAATATTCAATAAGCATGTTTCATTAACCCTCTAATGTGCAGTTACTAATATATCCAGTATTTGTTCACCAGAGTGTTACCTAGAAGGTCATTCTGGGGTATCCACTTGTACAGCCGAGTATTGAGACCTAAGGCATCTGGTTTATTCCCGTCAAATCTCCACAGAACCTGTTACAGTAAAGAGAATATCTTATTCCATGAGTGGAACTCAAAAATTATAGAATGTTAGAACTGTATAAAGGGTAGGAATGAGATCAAGGGATGTTAGTAAATAAATCTACTCAAAGATTGATGTAAAAAGAATACTCACATTTTATTTTCTTAACTTTTATAATGATTTAGATATATAAGAAACCATGATTTTCCAAAACAGTACTATAGAAAAATAAGACTATCAATGAAAAGTTCAAATATTCAAAAAATTGTTACACTGTTTAAAAGAAGACCTACCTGTGACCAACCATCATATGAAGAAAAATAACATCACAGATCATTAGAGAAATTCAAATCAAAACCATAATGAGATAGCATCTCACACCAGTCAGAATAGCCATTATTAAAAATTCAAAAAATATCATGATGTTGGCGAGGTTGTATAGAAAAGGAATGCTTATACTCTGTTGGTTGGAATGTAAGTTAGTTCAACCATTGTGGAAGACAGTGTGGCCATTCCTCAGAAACCTAGAGGCAAAAATACCATGAAACCCAGCAATCCCATTACTGGGTATATAACCAAAGGACTATAACTGGTTCTTTTATAAAGATCCATGAACATATATGTTAGTTGCAGTACTATTCACAATAGCAAGGACATGCAGTCAACCTAAATGACCATCAATTATGGAATGAATAAAGAAAATATGGCATATATACACTACGGAATATTATGCAGCCATAAAAAAACAAAAATATGTATTTTGCAGGGATAAGGATGGAGCTGGAGGCCGTTAGCCTTAGGAAACTAACATAGGAATTGAAATCCAAATGTGACGTGTCCTCACTTATGAGTGGAAGCTAAAAGATGAGAACACTTGGACACATAGATGGCAACAACATACACTGAGATGTATTGGAGGGTGGAGGGTGGGAGGAAAGAGAGGATCAGGTAAAATAATAAACGAATATTAGTCTTAATACCTGAGTGATGACACAATCAGTACAACAAACCCCCATGACACAAGTTTACCTATCTAAAAAACCTGCACATGTACTCCTGAACTTAAAAGTTAAAAATAAAAGTTAAATTAATTTAATTTAAAAAATAAAAATATTCTAAAAAAAGTGTAAAAAATTATAGCGAGTCATTGTAATTCTAGTGTAATAAAACAGTAACTATTTAGTAATGACCTGTATGTTTGTTTTATGTATTTTATATTAGTTTTCATCTCCAAATTTAATTGTAATGTATTCGTTTGTTTTTGAATAATATGAGAAGTAGTTTAAATGTATCTACTTGTCGGTAGGTTATTATATTAGAGCCTGTTGTCCTTTGAATGACAAAATAGCAAGTCTATAAAATAAGATACTTATAAGAACTAAATAAATGCTGCCAAGATTTTATGTATAACTTCATTGGAATTACAAATTATCAAGCACTATTTCCCAGAAAAATTTCAAGCGACAATTTTTGACACAAATTCAGAATATTACCATTATTGTTACTTTTGGATTTTTTTTTTGGCCTAGAAATGAGGAACCTTTTGGTATCATGAATAAAAATAAAGCTAATGAATAAACTCAAAATTGTACTTTGCTAAATTTGGTCAACTGATTATTAACACTTAGATAACGTGCTACAAAGCTTTGACAACAGTGATTAATATGTTCTGCTATAGCCAAGACATTCTTATTTTAAGTTACTAATTTTGAAACTCCAAAGCAATCCTCATAAAGTGAACAATAATTTACAGTGTTTAACTTTTATTTGCTACATCAGTGTTACAGTAACTCAGGTTTCAGCAAAAAGTTACAGGTCATTACAAGATAGCTTTATCAGATAGGAAATTAAAAAGTCATTCACAAATACACAAAGGTCCCTGGTTTACTCTATACAGAAGAAAATATATTCCTACTATGTTCTATGGAGGGGACATCTGAACCTGTTCCCCTGCCTCTCTTCCTTCTCTTTGACTCCTTCCTATATTTCCTTCTGCTGCCTCCATTGGGAGGAGTTGTTAATCTGGTAGTTAGTGCTGAGTCCTTGTGGGGCCACATTTTATACTGGACAGGATCCACCTTCAGGTCAGGATCCATCTCCATCCTTTCTCTTTCATCTTCCTGCTTCAGGCAGTGTTCTCTATTTGTTGTCACATATTTCACATAAGCATTTGACTTAAAGTACAAACAGAAATAGTACATTCCTTAATTGTAAACATTCACCAAGAGCTTCCAGAGTACGGTAAGTAATAGAGATGGCCCAAGAGTAAGTCAAATCTTCTTCACTCATTGGATACTGCTGAGATTAGCAAAACAGCTTTGAAGAAAATGATCATAAGTCTTCCTTGTATTTCTACAAAGATGCAGTTCTGGATATATATTTTTAGTTGAAAACACTTGAAAGTCATTCTAAAGACTACATTAGGCACCATTTTCACTTACCTGAAATATATTCAGTTAATTTCAGCAGTATGTATGACTCTTAATATCAGAAATTAAAAATAACCATGAGTCTCAAGTTCCCTGTTGTGGATACCTATGGAGTACTGAGTTCCCACTGATACTAATAGGAGCCACTCCTGAATACCAAGGGTAGTAACTCCCCCAGGGCCACATGTAACCACTAAGTCTGAGGCACGACTATTACTTGTGTTGGTGGAAGCTATATAAGCATATTTAAGGATGTATTTGTCTGTAAAGAGTTCAATCTACTCTTAATATTCTTTCTATGCAGATCACAAACATTAACAGCCTCTTTCAGCAGTTTTCCACACCAGTAAGGCCCTTTATCTTACTTTTTGTGGGATCTTGGCAAGGGCTGTTGCAATTACATTGGCCCTTTCTGCTGTCATGTTACTTATCACTGACCCCAGAGAAAACACCACAACACCATTTTCTCCAGAGCTCTGTACAAACTCCTCCATTTCCTGTGAAAATAAATAATTGTTTCATCACAAAAGAGTATCACCACAGCAGGCACTACTGAAAGAATTGGTACCAAATATTAAAGAGAGAAAATCAAGTATTTTGAGGAATTATTGGAGTTAATAATATTTTTTAACTGAATCATTCAGTTTCTTTGCAAGAAGATGTTTGAGATAGTTGGACTCTGTTAAGGATATTTGTGTAAATATGTGTGTATATGTATGTATGTGTCTGCATGTGTGTAATGGAGGAAAGAAATGGAGCTATTACATTGTAGTCAGGGAGATAATGTTAAAAAATATACCCAGACCCTTCACTTATAATACTATAATTACTAACATAAGTTCTTGGAATAGTGGCACCACTCGGCTTTAATCCTATGTTTTTGTTCTACTAAATCACTTGTGTTTATTTCAGGCAGGTTTTCTGTAGAATTCTTTTAGTTTGAAGCCATTAGTGGTCTACTTCCCTAAATATGAGCACTGAGGAAAAGATATTCACAGTTGGGATAATTTTATATCTACATTTATGTTCCTCTACAATGCTTTATGCTTCACTTAAAGTTTGTCAGAGTTTTCCAGTAGTTTTTCAAAAAATAAAAAATGAAAATAAAAGCTGGTGGTTAAGAATCACTGACATTCCTGAGTCTAGTATTGTGATTTGGAATTTTTATGAAACAGTCTTGGGAGTCTCATTTATCATATGGAATTGTAGAGTTTATAGTTAGTTGTTGAATAATTGTACCTTTTGGGTTTTTGTTTAGGTGGAGCACCTATTGCCCTGAAATCACACTGTTAAATTGATGTGCTATTTATAACTGCATGTGAGGAACTCTCATCAACACTTTGTTGTGTCTCAGAGGCAGCACTGGCACCAGAATAGGAGAGGCCACCAGGCCTTTCTTCAGGGGAGATCTTGTCTCTCTTTTGAGTAGCTCACGCACACCACATTACACTCCTGGTGAAGATGTGCTTGGCTGCAATTGATTGAGAATTCTTCTGACTTGAGTTCCGCAATGTATACCGATATTTAAATTTAAGTATTTTCAGATTTAATCATTGGGGTAAAACTTTTCCAAATGGTTTTTAACAAAACAAAGAAAAAAACGTCTAAATGTAAACAGTGCATCACATATGGCAGAGTGTTTTCTTAAAATATGATTTTTAACCTTACGTTAACATGAGAGTCCTTGTACTACTATTCCACGTAATACCTGGGGCTTGTAGGTGTTGTGTGTGATTGCAGTTACCTGTAGCCACATTTAATGTAACTCGTTTTCAGTGTTTCATCTCACTGGCTTGATATCAGAGCCTTGTTTTTCTACCAGGTGTTGAAGGAATCTAATCTCTGTTTAGAGATTCATCACCGATATTGACTGGTTGTTTCTCCTTTTGTGATAATATTATAAAAATAACACAAAATTAATGTAAGAAATTGTATAAAAGTATGAAAAGTTTTTTAAAAAATAATTTTTCTAAAATTTCTACCTACAGATATTATTTATAGAAAATATGTGTTTTTTTATTATGGATTTTGTCCTATTTATATAGGTCAACGTGTACATGTGACACTTATTTAGAAAATTTTAATCTTATTATATATACATTTTATCCTGCAAAAACTTCCACCTTGTTATATTTATCATTTTCCAACTCACTTTATTTGTACTATGGCTGATGGTGTAATTGAACATTTCATTGATAAAATTATTTTAATGCTATTGTATGCACATACATTTTAATCATTCTTTCATATAAGATGTTGGATTACTTCTAATGTTAATTTTGTGAATATTTTCCCATAATGTTTAATAGATACACCTTGATTTTTTTTATGATTTCACATGAATATATTACAAAATTAATAACAATATGCATTTTTAAATCACTTGATACATTTTGTGAAGTGTCTTATTCTCTTAAAATATATAGAAATTATCTGAGAATGTAATATATAATTGAAAAGAAAGCAACCTGGGTTAGCAATTATTTTACATAATAAACAGTTAAATAGCTGGTTTCACAACCGTTGACTTGCATTCAAAGCTTTCTGCAAGTTAATAACAAGACCTAGTATTAGTAATGACCACTATTGTACTACTAGTCAACCTTTTTTCTTGTCCTTCTACACCTCCTACTCTCTTCCTCCTCCTATTTGCACTGTCAGTTTCCCTTAATGTGAATGGGAAAATCTTTCAAGAGTAATGTAGAGTGACATAGATTTTTCATTAGTCTTACTTCAGCTTTTCTCTCTTGAGAAAGTGACTATATAAAGCCCATACAATTTGCATTAAACATAGATACTGAGTTTTAACCATGGAATAAAATCTCAGTTTTATGTAAGCAAAAATGTTCTTTTAAGAGGTTGAGTAATAATGCATTGAAGAAGGCTTACTTTGTATATATGTCTTAAAATGTGATATTCATTTAAAATATATGAGGTTCTTGTGTTCCTTCAAAAAGAATATAATCTTATATGCTGACGGAAGTTTCTTCATATTGAAACTAAGGGCACTATTCACATGCAAGTGGTAGAAATTATTTCGTCTTTATTATGCATGCATTGTTCACTATCTCTGTGCTTCTCTGTCAGACACCTATGATGTTGAGATAAGTTCATCCAGAAAGCTTTACTGAGTTGCTTGTCATAAGGCATACATCATCTGCTCTAATAGGGTATGTTTATGCTCTAAAATGTAAAATTCTGGGATCTCAATGCAGAAATGATTTAAATGCTTTATTAAAGTCAAGTGAACCCTGGGTTTGTCTGCACATATTTAAGGCACACATTTATAGTGTTGAGGAAGGGTTTTAAGCTGGAATACTGGTGAAGATCCTTGTTACTTATGGTAGAATTTTAGAATTTCAACTAGCTCATCTTACTGTCACAATTGATATGTCTAATTTTAATCAAGTCCACAGGGTATCTGTCATCTATGACTTTGCAAGAGAATATAACCTTGATGTGCTGAATAATCTGGTTCTCTTAAATGAGGAATGATATCTCAAGTGACTTGCACATGTTAAGTAGTTAGTAGTATTAGTAATGATCACAAAATAACCATAATTGCAAAATTAATAACATTTCTGAGTCACTGACGATAATGCCAGTAAGTGTTTTGTCTGTTTTAATATTTTTTCCACACAACACAATATGAAGTTGGCACTATTTCTGTAAATGTGGCCCTAATGATTTCTATCAACATTCTAGTCCACTTTTCCATCATCTGTTACCTGAATCCATGGAAAATTTCCTGAATGGTTGGCTCTTTACAGTGTGGCCCTTCTGTAATTTAATCCATTGAATATCTTGGAGGCTTTTCTTAAAAAAGAGAATCGTTTCATATATATTTATTTGTTAACTCTTTTTAGTAGTTTTTCAATATTCTTAATAAATATTTCCACTCTTAATATGTATCTGGCTCTAATTTACCTCTTAGTATCATCTGATTCTTAGTCATTCCCTGAAAACAAAACCTGAGGACTTGAGAACTGTCCTGACCACTTTATCTGCTTTCCCTTTTTGTCTGCCTCTCCCCATCATTCTTTGACCTATTCCTGCATAATTTTTAGCCCTCATCTTACTAATCAGTGACTCCAGGATACTTTCTATTATCTCCACTGATGCTTTCTTGACATTGGGTTTTTCTTTGAGATAATAGTTTTTTATAACATTTTCATTAATTACTTTTCTGTATTTCAAAGTAGAATGTAAGGTATGTGGGGACGGAAACTGTGTCTATTTTTTTTCTCTGAAATTTCTGCACTTACTTGTGTTTTGTGCTAATCCCTTTGTAAGTATTATTTGAATGAATGACCAATACCTTCTTAGGTGTTGCATAATCAAGACTTTACTTTAATCAACCCTATTTTCAAAGTCTCCTTACTATTCCTCTCTATTTGTAATATGCATAAAACTCACATATGTGTCATGGTATTAACATATACATGAGTTTCTATTTGGTATCTGCTTTACACCACCTACTTCCCATCTTTCTTTCAGTGTAAGTCAAACATTTTGAATGAAAACTATAGACTGATTTCTACTGAAACTTCGAAGCCAACAAAATAAAACCAACAAAAGTATGTTTACCTTAGGTAGGGATTTGGCAGGTTTGCAGTGGAGTCCTCCAACAAAATCAACGTTTGGTAAGAATGGATGAGGAAATTGAAAACTCCAGGAGTTTCGCATAAGCCATATGTCAGCTTTTCCCATTGTCTCAAATAAGGTAGTGGGTCTTCCTGACAGGAATAAAGAAAAGAAAAAGTGGATGATGTAAGATAATTACTTTACATAACTTTCTGAAAGGGGTTAGAACAATGTAGGCAAAGATGTAGGTAAAGTTTATGTGCTTTGAAAAATATATAAATATATATGAATAGTATATTTTTTATGTATTATATATTTTGCCCATGTTTATTTATAAGAAAGGCAAAGTGGTGGGAGAATTATGAAGTTAAGCGACATCTCTAATGTCAAGTCAGTATACTCACAATTATTAAAATAAGTCATAGAGAATTAAACATCAATTTATTTTCTCTTTAAAGCTTCAGTAGTTGCATATAGATATTTAAACAACTCTTTGAGCTCCATAATCAATTAATTCTACTGTACCCATAAAACCAATTTTCTAACAGTCTAGTTTACACAACTCCTTAAGCTAATCCTTTTATCTTTGGTTCTTCAAGTGAACTCTGGACTATTTTGAGAGTACGGCAGAAATCCTTGTACCAACTACTCATTTGGATTTGAGCTAAGATCTTAATAATATTATCATTTAAGTAAATATATTTGTAAATTATAGCTAGAAATTTTGAGAAATTATTGAAATAGAGATCTGTACTCAACCTTAATCTGTCTCATATTTTTAAATAAAGAGACATAGTTTCAAATAAACTATATAGATATAACAACCTTCACACTTCAACAAGATAATTGGACTTTAAATGCATGTTTTCCAATTCTTTAGTTAGGGAGTATAGAAACATTAGAAACTTCAAATTACCCTTATTGACTTTTGCATCTGAGATGTAGACATTATCTCTCTCTACTGTGAAGGAAACCTTCTGGAAACATGGGAATATCTTTCAATATCTAAATAAGAAAACTGAGATTTACAAGGAAAACTTTCTGCAGTTATATAGATAGTTGTAGAAAAATGTGTAATTACTCATTCTAAATCTATGCATTCAGTAAGATGTTACTTGATGGATTTTACTGATTTTAAGATCTAAAACATTATATAGTGAAACAGATGTGTAATTGCTTAAAGTCTTAGGTGTACTAATATATAGGTTTATGATTTCCTGGGGTGTTCTGTATGAGTGATGGCCACAGGGTTTTAACAGACCCTATAATTTAAGCTTTTCTATAATATCTGTGAGATTGATAGATCATCCTGTATTTTCATTTCATAAATTCACTTACCAAAAACTCCACTCCCCTGACTTTATGGCTTTATACAAGCTCTGCTTCAAAGACACAAATAAGTTAGATCTTCATATTCCCGATTAAACAAATTCTTACCTAAAACTTCACTGTAAAACTGATCCCACTTCTTCATATCACACATTTGGAACCGAAAGTCAAAATAAAGCACATAGATCATATTTTTTACCCTCTCCATGAAAGTCATTTGATCACTTAATTTTGACATAACAATAGGTATGTAGGAAGGAGGGAAAATCAGTCCTCCACTGTGCCTTTCAATTGTGTAGCCAGGAGTAAAGCAGAGACTGTACACAAAGGGTATGTTAAATAGCTCAGCCAGCAGCTCACCACAGGGAAAAACAGCATCTGCAAAAACGATGTCAAATCTTGACTCTTGTAGTTTTTTCATAAGTTTCTTATTTGAAACTACATCTTTACAGAAGTTTCTAAATATGTCATGAAATTCCCACAGGATTTCTTGTTCTTGTGAAAAATATAACCAAAAGCTATCTTTTCGAATGTCTGACCATCTCTTAACCTGTTGCATGATGATATTCTCAAATTCAGTTTTAGTTACAGATGTAGGATAAACTTCAAATTTAAGAGTGGATGCATCATTGGGATCAAAAAGAATGGAAGCTGAGGATGCCAGTACAGTCACCTCATGACCTCTCTGAACAAGCTCTTTCAGGATTGTCTTCATATTCATCCAATGGCTGTATTCTGCGGCCCACACCAGCACCTTTCCACAACTCCCAGAGCTAAAGTAACAACTGAGATTTATCAGCAGAAGAACTGAAGTCCATTTCAGAGTCATCCTGGGGAAATGCGATCATTCTTTTCAAGTCACTGCTTCTTTCTCATACTTATATACAGAGAAAAATCAATCAAGTTAAAACATAACTCCTCCAATCCAAAGTAAATATATTATAGGAGCATCCTGAGTACATGGATGGCAAGGAGACAAACAAAGTTCGATTACTTCATATTTACTCAAGGATGTTTTATGTTTCTTTTATGTTTATATTCACTGTCATCCACCTAAGATTAATGACCTTGCAAGTACCCTGTTTTATGTAACCTATTTTATAATAGTGTAAAGAACAGTGGCAAGTGAGAGAGTCCTGCAGGGCCCTTGACACAGAATAAGAGATGAAGTGATTGTACAATGCAAATAGCATTTTTGAATATCGTGGTTCAATGAATATCTTGTAAATCTTTGTTGGAGTATAACTCAAATACCATATGATTCATCAATTATTATTTAAAATTATTTCCAAGTAAATTCACAGACTTGTGCATCCAACATAACAATCAGTTTTATCTAAAAAAAACAAAATATCCTGTGTATTAGCTCTCATCTCCCCACCAAATTTCTGCATCCACCCTGCACTGGGCAACCAGTAATCTAATTTCTGCCTCTGGAAATACACCTATTCAGGATCTTTTTAAAAGTAAATGGAACAATATAATATGTGGTCTTTTGTGGCTGCCTTCTTTTATTTAGTTTAATGTTTTTAAAGGACCATCCATAGAATAGTGTAAATAAGGACTTCATTTTTATTGCCAAATGGTATCAGATGCTATTTATAAACACAATTTATTTATTCATTTATCAGTTGATGGATATTGGTTTTCTTCCACTTTTGGCCATTATGAATAGCATTGATTAACATTGATGTGCATGAATTCAGTGGACATGTTTTTATTTTTCTTGGGTATATGCCTAGAAAGGCAATTACTGAATTATGAGGTAAATGTAAATATAACCTTTTGAGGAATTGCTAGACTTTTTCAGAGTGAGTGAATAATTTTCTATTCTCACCAACAATGTATGAGGGTTTCAATGTCTCCACAACCTTGCCCACCCTTTTCTTTCACACAGCCAAAAAGGTTATTTTTTATTTTAATTTATAAACACACTCTAACAGACCCAAAAAAGGAAGGTTTCCTTCCACATATTTGAGGGAAAAGTGAATAAATTAAATAATAACATACCTAATACTTCACTGTAAAACTGATCCCACTTCTTTTTGTTAAAAATCTCAAATGCAAAGTCAAAATGAAGAAAATGCAACAGATTTTTCACCTTTCTACAAATGTATTTTGGTACTAAGTTCTGATATCACAACAGTTACATCAGAAGGAGGTAATCTAAGTCCTCCACAGAGTTCTTGGTACATACTGCCAGTTGTAAGTTGATGATTGCAGACCAAACGTAAAACAAATGTTTAACAGTTGTTCAGATAGCAGCTCACTTCTGAGAACTGACATCTGCAAGAATGACATAAATTCTGGAATCTTGTTGTTCCTCATAATTTTCCTCTTCAAAACAGCATACTCACAGAGCTTTTGAACAGTATCAGAACATTCATGATATGCAGTTTTTGCATCTTTGAATCATATGCCAACAATGTACTCTTTGGAAACTTATATGTCCACATCTTGATCAACTTCATAAAAATGAAATCAAGTTCCTTCTGAGTAAAAGATGTGGGATAAACCTCAAATTTAACAGCAAATTGTTGGAATCAATGAGGATGGAAGCTGAAGGTGACAAGCACAGTTACCTCATGGTGTTCTGAGCAAGTTCATCAAGTATCAACATTAAATTGATACAAAGACTGTATTTCATTGGCCACACCAGCACATTCTCACAGGATTCAGGGCTAAAATACAACTGTCAGCATAAGAAACAAAAAAGCCCATTTCTTAGACAACTTGTTAAAATGCTATCTTTCTTTGTAACTTTCTCTAACTGGGTACATATCAATATCAATCAATGTCACAATGATTTGAGTATTGACAATAGAGGTTTTGGAAAGCAAGTGAATAAAGAAAAGGATGAATGATTTTGTGTTTGTATGTGTGAATAATCAATTTCATTCTTATTGTAAATGTGGCTGTCTCCAGAACAAGAGATAATTTAATTGTATATGAAGAGTTTCTAGTATAAGAAAGCAGCATTGTGTCAACAATGAGGCAGGGGTGTTATCTATTCTTATTTATCTTAACATTCTCAAATAGACCGTCTTCATTTTCTCTATGTATTTTCACAATTATGATATTAACATCATTTCATGTTTCCTGACATTATTTTTCTGACCATAGAAATTCATTTTCTTTTTATCCAAACAAATATGTTTAAGTACAATTACAGTTACTTTGCTTCATTGGCAAATATTTTGTCTAAATTACAGTATTTTATTTTTCTGAATATTTGCAGCATTCCTTATGTTTCTCACTCCTAGAAAGTATTTATCTTCTAAATGCCTACTCCTGAACTTGTTTCACAGATTGCCTTGTAATTCAGGTAATTTGTACTTTTAAAAAGTCTCACCAGAAATTTACATCAAAGTAGAATTAGGAAGGAAAAGATGCATGTCACAAAATAGACAAGTTTGTTTTTATTCTATTAATAATCTGTTAACCTGAAATGAGATGTCTTTCTCAAAAGGATGTTGGAACACAGTTTCTGAGCAAATATTGCCCGCAGAGTGGCAATATTGGTCAATATTTTTAATGTCCTTGAGTGCATGCATTATGTGTCACCCAGATTTTCCTTTTGGGAATATACAAATTACTTTCCAGCTGATGAAGTGATTAACAACTGACATACCTCACCTATAAGCTCTCTGTCTCAGAACAGCACTGCTGAAAGCTATCTAGTATAAAGTGACCTTTCCAAGACAGCCCATATCCAATGCCTGGTCATATATAAGATTTTGAAGGCCCATTCTCCTCATTTCAATGTGGACCAACTCTGAAGGGCTAACTTAGCTTCAAACTCCCAGTGGGTGAGATGAAACCTATGCTGAGACTGCATGTCTTAGCATGCTCAGGGTGCTATATAGAAAAATACCATACATTGCCTAGCATATAGACAAAAAACATTTATTTGCCACAGTTCTTGAGGCTGAAATTTTCACAATCAAGATGGTGGTATTGGGCATTCCTCCAAGATGGCAGCCCATCACCATGTCTTAATGGGGAAAAGAGATGAATGAGTTCTTGTGAGCAAATTTTGGAATGGAATTGATTTCACTAATGAGGACTCTGCCTTCGTGACCTAAACACCTCCTAAAAGGTTCTGTCTGCTAATACAGTCATTTTGGTTATAAGAATTTTAACATATTAATCTTTGGAGCACTCAAACATTCAAACCATTGCACTGAATTATATCTTAATTTGTTCCACCGTCCAATCTTGCTTCCTACTTTTTCACAGGTGTTATTTTCAATAAAACTCCCAAATTATCTGCCTCAAAAGCATATTCAGCTTAGAGTCTACCTCTTGGAAGCATCCAGCATTTGATAATATGTACCAAGAGAGGTCAGAAAAAAAGAACAGACAACAAAATGAGATTTGAGAGTTGGATCATTCACTACCAGCTGTAATGAGAATCCTATCACTATTGGTAGGGAGAACACAAATAGACCCTGGAATGTGATAATTTAAATTTTTCATACTTTCAGTAATGGCAAATTATGTTGGTAATCTTTTGAAAGGGAAAATGTTACTTATTAGGATATATCACAAATTTATCAATATGGGAAAAGTAGAAATTATGACCACAATAGAGGCGAATGTTTTTTTCTTCAGAGTTAATGCTTGGGAGAAAATAATAGAAGAGTGAGGACTAATAACGATCAAATTAAGGCAAACGGTGAAAGCCAGAAAACTCTCCTTGGAAGTGTTCCCAGATAAAGCGGCCTTGACTCAGACACCGAGAGAAGGTTCTCGGATTCCACACAGGAAGGAATTCAAGGTGAGTCACAGAGTGCAGTGAGAAAAGATAGTTCATTGAAAGCTATGACATTACAGAGTAGGGCATCCTCTGAAGGGAAGGAGTTGAATGCAACACCTTTGTTTCAAGTTTTTCTTATATAGGAGTTGTCTCTCTAAAGGACCTATTCACAAAGGTCCCTGGATTTTGTCTGCAGCTCCATCTCTGTGCAATATCTGGGAGACCCCTCTGCCAGTCCACATGTCCTTGAAGGTATGAAGCCCCATCTAGCCAGAATTCCAGATGTCTACAATGAGAGGGAGCTGTCTACTACTCCTTTGACTCACCCTTCCCTAGAAACAGCTCAGGGTAGAGAACCAGCTGTAGTATTCAGGCACCCCATTCAGCGTCCTCAGCCTTCTTTCTCTTCAGCCTCAGTGACTACTTCTTTCCTCCATCCACATTCAGTATTTTCTCTCTAAAGATCTGTTCAAATTATGTTGGTATGAAAATAAAAACCTGGTGTTCCCCTGGTGGCAGTGGCACTTCCTGACTGCATCTAGTTGATCATCTTGAGCACATTCCTGTGTATATATTCTTTTGAGAATTCTTTCTTGATGTCCCTTCCCCATTTTTAAATGGAGTTATTTGTGTATGTTTTGTTAATTTGTTTAAGTTCCTTATAGATTTTTGATATTAGGCCTTTATCAGATACATAGTTAACAATTATATTCGCCCATTCTGTAAGTCATCTGTTTATTCTCTTGATAGTTACTTTTGTTGCACAGAGGCTTTTTAGTTCAGTTATGTTCTATTCTCCTGATTTTGTTCTAGGGTTTTATAGTTTTAGGATACTGTACTAGCCTCTTCTCATGTTGTTACTAAAGACATACCTGAGCCTGGGTAATTTAAAAGGAAAGAGGTTTAGTAGACTCACAGTTACGCATGGCTTGGGAGGCCTCGCAATGATGAGAAAAGGCAAATGAGAAGCAATGTTATGTAATACATGGAGGCAGGCAAGAAGGCTTGTGTAGGGAAACTCTCCTTTATAAAACTATAAGATCTCAAGACACTTATTCACTATCATGGGAATAGCATGGGAAAGATGCGCTACGATGATTCAATTACCTCTCACCAAGTTCCTCCCACAACAGGTGGGAATTATAGGAGCTACAATTCCAGATGAAATTTCGGTGAGGACACAGCCAAATCATATCATTCTTCCCTTAGCCCCTTCCAAATATCAGGTCCTCACATTTCAAAACCAATCCTGCAGTTCCCCAAAGTCTTAACTAATTTCAGCATTAACGCAAAAGTCCACAGTCCAAAGTCTCATCTGAGATAAGGCAAGTCCTTTTTGCCTATGAGCCTAAAAAACAAAAGCAAGTTAGTTACTTTCTAGATACAATGAAGAAACAGGCATTGGATAAATACACTCCTTCTAAATGGCAGAAATTGGCCAAAACAAAGGGGCTACAGGCTCCATGCGAGTCTGAAATCCAGATAAGGCAATAAAATCCAGGGGACAGTCATTGCCAAAATGATCTTCTTTGACTCCATGTCTCAAATACAGGTCACACTGATATAAGCAGTGGGATTCCATGGTCTTGGGCAGTTCAACTCCTTTGGTTTTGCAGGGTACAGCCCTCCTCTTGGCTGCTTTCATGGGCTGGCATTGAATGTCTGTGGTTTTTCCAGTTGCATGGTCTAAACTGTTTGTGGATGTATCATACTGCGGTCTGGAGGATGGTGGCCCACTTCTCACAGCTCCACTGGGTAGTGCTCTGGTGGTGACTCTCTGTGTGAGTGTGTTGGGGATGGCGGGGGGGCTTCACACCACACATTTTCCATTCACACTGCACTAGCAGAGTTTCTTCATGATTGTCTCACCCCTGCAGCAAACTTCTGCTTGAACATCCAGGCATTTCCATAAATCTGAAATCTAGACAGAGGTTCGCAAGCCTCAGTTATTGACTTCTGTGTACCCACAGACTCAACACCACATCAAAGCTGGCAATCTGCCAAGGCTTGGGGGTAGCCCCACTGAAGCCATGGCTTCAGCTGTACCTTGGTCCCTTTTAGCCACAGCTGAGACACAGGGGACCGAGTTCTGACACTGCACAAAGCAGCAAGATGCTGGGCCTAGCTCACAAAACCATTTTTTTCCTTCTTGGCCTCCCAGCCTGTAATGGGACAGGCTGCAGCCAGAAAGACCTCTGACATGCCCTGGAGACACTTTCTCCATTGTCTTGACTATTGACAATTGGTTTCTAATTACTTATGCAAGTTTCTGCAGTTAGCTCAAATTTCTCCTCTGAAAATGGGATTTTTCTTTTATACCACATCATCAGGCTACGGGTTTTCCAAACTTTTATGCTCTACTTCCCTTTTCAACATAAGTTCCAATTCCAAACCATATCTTTGTAAATACATAAAATGGAATACTTTTGACTGTACCCAAGTCACCTCTTGAACACTTTGCTGCTTAGAAATTTCTTCCATCAGATGCTCTACATCAGCTCTCTCATGTTACAAGGTTCCCAAATCTCTAGGCCAGGAGGAAAATGCCACAGGTCTTTGCTAAAACATAGCAGAGTCACATTTGCTCTGTTACCAACAAGTTCCTTATCTCCATCTGAGACCACTTCTGCCTGGACTTTATTGTCCCTATCACTATTGGCATTTTGCTGAAAGCCATTCAACAAGTCTCTAGGAGGTTTCAAACTTTCCCACATCTTCCTGTTTTCTTCTGAGTCTTCCAAACTATTTCAAACTCTGCGTGTTACCCAGTTCCAAAGTTGCTTCCATATTTCCTGATATCTATACAGCAGTACCCCACTACCTAGTACCAATTTACTGTATTAATCTATTCTCATGCTGTTAAAAAAACATACCCAAAGCTAATTTATAAAGGAAAGAGTTTTAATGGACTCACAGTTTCACATAACCAGGGAGACCTCACAATTATGGCAGAAGGTGAATGAGGAGCAAAGTCACATCTTACACGGCAGCAGGTAAGAGAGCTTGTGTAGGGAAATTCCCCTTTATAGAACAATTATACCTCATGAGACTTATTTACTATCAAAAAAAAATATGGGAAAGACCCACCCCTATGATTAAATTACCTCTTGCTGGATCCTTCCCACAACAGGTGGAAATTATGGGAGCTACAATTCAAGATGAGATTTGGGTGGGGACACAGCCAAGCCATATTAGTTAAACATTTACATCTTTAACCCATCTTCAGTTGGTTTTTGCATATGGTAAAAAGAAGATATCTATTTCAGTGTTCTGCATATGGCTAGCCAGTTATTTAGCACCATTTATTGAAGAGTGAGTTGTTTCCACATTGTTTGTTCTTATTGACTTTGTTTAAATCAGATGACTGTAGGTGTAAGGCTTTATTTCTGGGTGCTTTAACTGGTTCCATTGGTCTATGTGTCTGTTTTTGTACCAGTACCATGCTGTTTCAGTTACTGTAGCCTTGTATTAAAGTGTGAAGTTGGGTATTGTGATGCCTCTGGCTTTGTTTTTGTGCTTAGATCTGTTTTGACTTTGGGGCTATTTTTGGTTTCATAGGAATTTTAGAATTTTTTTTTCCAATTGCATTGAAAATATTCATGGTAGTTTGATAGAAATAGCATTGAATCAGTAAATTACTTTGGGTAGTATGGTCATTTTAACAATATTAATTCTTTCTATAATTGAGCATGAAACACATTTCTTTTCGTTGGTGTTGTTTCCAATTTTTTCAGCAGCATTTTGTAATGTTTGGGGTAGAGATTTCTCACCTCCCTGGTTAGCTGTATTTCTAGGTATTTTACTTGTGGCTGTTGTAAATGGTAGTGCATTCTTGATTTGGCTCTCAGCTTGGATGTTGTTGGTATAGACAAATGTTACTGATATTTGTGTAATGCCAAAGGTTTTTGCCTTAGCCACACCAAAGATTTGGTGTGGCCGCAGCCTTCGGTGAGAGAGAGACAGGGATCAACTGAGAGAAAAAAAAGCTGTAGGCTTTATTAAGCAGAGTGATAGTACAAAGCTTCCACAGCGTGGAAAGTGTCCCGAGAGGGTAGCCAGTGTTAGACTTTTTGATCACCTATTAAACTCTTCTAAGGTGAGAAATACATGTGGTGGAAAGATGTTTCCAGAGAGAGAAACAAAGACAATTAACACGTCTTAGGTCTTGGGAAAACCGGGATTGTAACTTAAGTTTTATCTACTTTATAACCTTGCAGTGGCATGGCAAAGGGGACAGAATCTCACAGGATTTTACAAATTGTGTTTACAAGGAATTGGAATTGGGAGCATAGATAAGGTCTGCTGGTCACAGAAAAACTGGCCTTTAACATTCCTTTTAGTTTCAGGGGAGGGGGAAGGGAGAGAGGGAGCACAAACACAGGTAGGCTTACAGCAAAAGTTTCGCCGTTTATAGCTTTCTTGGGGGAAGAAAACACATGCACAAATTCTGATGTTAGGAATATTTTAAGTATATATCTTCAATATTATTCATCCAGGACCAAAGTAAGTCTTGATGTGGAAATGTGTGAGTTTCACAGCTTTCTGAGCCCCTACCCGACCCAGGAATCCCAGCTGGAACCTCCTCTCAGTCCCCAGTCTAGACAGGACATACCAATTGATGTTGGGAACTGGGCGGCAGTCATTCTGGCTACTTCCTGCTGGTTAGGGGCAAAGAAGGGGCCCTGCACAGAGGGGCCTCTGTGTTACCCTCCAGAGGGGAACTTTTTACGCCAGTGAGGGACCAGTGAGTGGATCCAGGTTTACTCGGTAGAAGCGTGAGTTAAGCTCATTTGAGGTTTCATTTGTAAGACTATTTGTAGCTTGATGGCCTCGATCCTGAAGAAAACAAATTTGACAAGGAGGTTAAAAATGCAAGGCCCAAAAGCGAGTAATAGTAGGATGGCTGTCACAGGTCTACAAAAGGGAGGAGCCAAGGTATCCATTGGTTAAACATATTTCAGGGACCTAAGTGTTCAAGCTCCTTTTTTCTACTTTCTATTCATTCTCTTATTTCTTTGACCTTTTCAGTAATGATTCCTGACTGGTTAATGAAATGGCAACATTCTTCTCCTAAGAAGAGGCAGGTTCCTCCTCTTTCAACTGTTAATAAGTCTAGGGCTCTCTGATTTTGAAGGACTACCACAGTTAGAGAATTATGCTGGCTTTGTAGGGTCACTAGAGAGTTGGTAGCTAATTCCATGTCATCATTGAATTCTCATGATAATTTATAACAGAATTGGGTGGAGGAGGCTATGCCTCCAATTCCAGTCCCAAGCCTGCCTAGTATTCTGGCTCCTACAATAAAAGGGACAATAAGTGTTCACGTGTGGCAAGATTGGGGTATAAAGAGACTTTGTAACTCTTGTTCAGTATATATGGACATGGGAGGTGCTAGAAAGGAGAGAAAGCACAGTTCTTTCGGAGTGCCATTTAGGCGTTGATAGGCTGTGATATCACAGATGAAAAAAATGCCTGAAGGTAGACAGGTGAAACCTGAGGTCTTGCACTAGTCTCCACTATTTGGTTTTGTATTCCTAGAATTGGGGTGTTCCAAGGACTGCTACATATTTTTACCAAACCTTGAGCTTTTAAATTTCTAACAATATCCTGTAATCCTCTGAGAGCTTCAGGCCTTAAGGGATATTGCCTTTGATAAGGAAAAATGGTAGGGTCTTTTAGCTTGGTTTGGACTGGATGAGCATTCTTTGCCCTTCCAAATTATCCTTTAAGGCCCAGACCTCGAAGTTGATTCCCTCTTCAAGTAGGGGACAACAAACGGGTAATTTGTTCCCCATATTCATGTAGATAATGGCCCCAGCTTTGGCTAATATGTCCCTCCCTAATAAGGGTATGGGACTTTCAGGCATTACAAGAAAGGCATGTGAAAAGAGCAAAGTCTCCCAATTGCAGCTGAGGAGGCGAGAGAAATACCTGGTTACAGGCTGTCCTAAGATTCCTCGGATAGTAACAGACTTTGAGGACAGTCGTCTGGGGCAAGAGGTTAAAACTGAGAAGGCCGTGCCAGTGCCCAGGAGGAAATCCACTTCCTGGCCCTCAATGGTCAAACTTACCCAGGGCTCTGTGAGGGTGATGGCATGAGCTGGTGCTTGCCCCAGGCACCCTCAGTCCTGTTGCTGAATCATCTGGTTGGGTGCTTCTGGTCCAGAGGGCCTTCATCCTCTGGGGCAGTGCACCAATTGGACATGGGTGAGGGGGTGGTTTGTTTTTTGTTGAACATTCTTTCTTAAAGTGTCCTTGCAAACTGCACTGATAACAAGTCCTACTAGGCAATTGGCCTCTCCTCTCTTGATTCCCTCTGAGCCACCAAGGTCTGCCTGCCTGAGGGCCATGACTAAGGCTGCAGCCTTTCTCTTATCTCACTTTTCCCTTTCGGCCTGTTCCTCTTGGTCCCTGTTATAGAACACCGAAGTTGCCAGGTTTAGTAGTGTCTCTAAATTTTGTTCTGGGCCAAAAGCAGACTTTTGGAGTTTTCTCCTAATGTCAGCCACTGATTGGGTGATAAATTTATCCTTTAAAATAAGTTGGCCTTCAACGGAATCTGGAGTTAGGGAGGTGTGCTTTCTTAGGGCCTTCCTTAGCCTTTCTAGAAGAGCAGAGGGGTTTTCCTCCTTTCCCTTTGTAATTGTGGATAGCATTGAGTAGTTCACAGGCTTTTTCCTGGTCTTCCTCAACCCATCTAAAATGCAAGTTTGCAAATGCCTGCAGCTCCAATCTCCATGATCTGAGTAAGTATCCCAATGAGGGTCTACACTGAGGACTGCCTGTTGCCCTGTGGGGAATTTTTCCTTCTCCTCCAGGGTCATTCAATCATTTAGCTGGCTAAAGTACCATAGATCCCCAAATTACCAGGCTGCTGCTAAAGCTGCTTCTTTTTCAGCAGGACTTAAGGTCTGATCAAGAAGCAACTGATAACTGTCCATGTTAGATCAAAGGACTGCCCCAATCCTTGCAGGACATCTATACAGTCATCAGGATCATCTGAGAATTTCCCTAAATTTGCCTTTATTTGTTTCAAATCTGAGAGTGAGAAGGGGGCATGCACATGAATGGGCCCAAATTCTCCTCCTACTGCTTATAAGGGACATAGTTTGGTTGCCTTATAAGCACCCAAGTTTAAGTTCTCTTTCCGGTACACCTTTGACACTTCAGTGGGGCTGGATGGAGGAGAGTCAGGGCAGGAGGAGAGTAGGGCTGAGGGAAAAGGCCCTGAGTGTGGAGGCAATTGTGGCCCTCTGTCCTTTGGGCAAAGCTTGCAGGCTTGGCACAGGTCAGTATTTTCACAAAGGGCAAAGAAAGCCTGTACATAAGGGACTTCACTCCATTTATCTTCCTGTTTACAGAAAAGATCTAGTTGTAGAAATGTGTTATAATTAATACTTCCCTCAGGGGACCACGTTTCTCCATTTTGTAAGGAATACTGTGGCCAGGCAGTGGTACAGAAGAAAATCAGCCGCGTCTTTTTTAAGGTTTCAGGGTTGAATTTGTTTCAGTTATTCAGGATATATCTTAAGGGAGTGTCCGGTTTGGTGCCCATCTGGAATTTTAAACACAGGGGTGCCCGCACCGCTGGTTATTCCTGGGACTCGTCTTCTCTTAGGGCATCCCCCACAGGTCAGGCCCAATTGTGCTCAAAGCTCATGGCCACTTTTCCTGAGCCCTCCATCTACTGGATTTAACCATGCTTACCCGCAGGATGGAAACTTCCGTTGTCCCTGCTGTGCACCCACTGACCACTAAATGGAGCACAAGGACTGTTGGATTTATTGTAGTCCTTCTGCCAATGCGTCCTACCTGTTCCAGGGTGGCAAGGCCTGGGTCTGAGGCACCACTGATGCCTGCATGCTAAGGCCCAATTTACGTGGGCCTGGCCATAAAATTGTCCTTCAAGGAGAAATCTCTGAATTAGCAACAGGAGGCTTACTAAGCTTAAAGGGGGTGGTGGATGTCCTCTAGGCCAGGGCTGAGAGAACAGCTGCTGTACTCTAGCCTTCTGTCCCCACTTCCCATCAAAGGAGTAAGCCCCTCTCTTACGGTGGTCCAGTAATCTGTGTCCCAACTGACTATATTTTCTTCCTTCCAATACCAACTATTGAATGGTTCAAATAGCAATTCAATGGCTCTAAGAGCTGTACCCATGCACAACAGATTGTACTTGAGAGGTCCCAACAAGGGGGAAAGTCTATCTGGGGAGCAATGGAGGAAATGCCCTAAGGCTTCTACTATCCATATGATAATTACAGACCTATCTTTAAATTGTCTTGATGTGGGGAACCATACACTATGGTGGGGAACTGGCCCTTCAAAATGGCCATGGAACGGAAACACATGCCTGATCCCCGGAGGGCACCATGAACAGGGATCTTCCGGGCACCATCCCAAGAATTTAAGACTTTTAAATAGAGAATCTTCATCCTGCCTAGTGGGAATAACCTTGCTTGTGAGATGAGGAAAGAAGTCTAGCCGGCGGACATTAGGACCCAGGAGGAAGGGGTCAGAAGATGTGGTGGTCTCACACTCAGTAACCCTTGCGGGGAGAGCCTTTTGAGGGGCCATGGTTTCAACCAGGAAATCTGGGTGACTAGAATGTCTGCTGATAACTCCCAGGTGTATTTCCGGACCACCATGAAAAGTGAAAGAGTATGAACCGGATCCAGACTTACCAACATTCCCAGACCCAGAGTGTCAGGGTTGTTAGAGAGCCTTTTTCCAGAGAGCCTGACACCGGTGTCTTTAGTCTCATGGCCGCGCTAATCACCTTTAAGTGGCCCAGAGGTGCCCGGTTTAGCCTCTGAATTCTAAGGAAGGACAGGACAGAATAGCAAGCCAAAGAGGTCTGATCATACTCACCACGTGACGATGTAAATGCCTTTCCTGGAGATCCTCCTGGCTGGCACACCAAAAATGTAATGCCAAAGGTTTTTGCCTTAGCCACGCCAAAGATTTGGTGTGGCAGCAAGCCCTTGGTGAGGGTGAGAGAGAGACAGGGATCAACCGAGAGAAAAAAAGCTGTAGGCTTTATCGAGCAGAGTGACAGTACAAAGCTTCCACAGCGTGGAAGGGGTCCCAAGCGGGTAGCTAGTGTTAGATTTTTCGCTCACCTTTTAAACTCTTTAAGGCGGGAAATACATGTGTGGGAAGATGTTACCAGAGCCAGAAACAAAGACAATTAACATGTCTTAGATCTTGAGGAAAACCAGAATTGTAACTTAAGTTTTATCTACTTTATAACCTGGCAGCACCATGGCAAAGGAGACAGAATCTCACAAGATTTTACAAATTGTGTTTACAAGGAAGTGGAATTGGGAGCACAGACAAGGGCCGCTGGTCATAGAAAAACTGGCTTTTAACATTCCTTTTAGTTTCAGGGGAGGGGGAAGGGAGAGAGGGAGCAAAGACACTGGGAAGCTTACAGCTAAAGTTTCGCCGTGTATAGCTTTCTTGGGGAAGAAAACACATGCACAAATTCTGATGTTAAGAATATTTTAAGCATATATCTTCAATATGATTCATCCAGGACTAAAGTAAGTTCTAATGCAGGAAATGAGTGAGTTTCTCAGTTTTCGGAGCCCCTACGTGACCCAGGAAACCGAGCTGGAACCTCCTCTCATTTGTACATACATTTTTTCTTCTGAAACTTTGCTGAAGTTGTTTTTCAGAAGTAGGAGCTTTTGGACAGAGGCTTCGGGGTTTTGTGTGTATAAAATAATACCATCTGAGAAGACAGAGAGTTTGTCTTTCCCTCTTTCTATTTGGATGCCTTTTATTTTTCTCTCTTGCTCTGGCTAGGACTTCCAATACCCTACTGAATAGCAATGGTTAGAATGGACATCATTGCCTTGTTCCAGTTCTCAAGAGGAATCCTTTGAGCTTTTGCGCATTCAGTATGCTGTTGACTGTGAGTTTTCACAGATGGCTCATATTATTTTGGAGTATTTTCCTTTAATACATAATTTGCTCAGGGTTTTTTAGAGTAAAATTGAGACCAAACAATCAGAAAACATCAACAATACTGAAAGTTTTTTATTTGAAAGAATAAATAAGATTGATTAATTAGTAGATAGACTACAAATGAATAAAAGAGAGATGATCCAAATAAACACACTCAAAAATGACAATCAAGAGATCATCATCAACCTCAGGAAAAACAAACTACCTGCGAAGACCATTATGACCATCTCTATGCATACAAACTTAAAAACCTAGAAGAAGCAGATAAATTTCTGGACACCTACATCCTCTCAAAGTTGAACCAGGTAGAAATAGAAACCCTGAACTGACCCAAAATGAGTTCCAAAACTGAATCAGTAATATAAAGTCCAGCAAACAAAAAAGACCTGATTCAGATAGATTCACAGCCCAATTATTTTATACATATAAAAATAAATACTAGACAGCCTACTGAAACGATTTCAACAAACTGAGGAGGAGGGACTCCTCCTTAACTCATTCTATGAGGCCAAGATTGCTCTGATACCAAAACCTGGCAGAGACACAGGAAGAAAAGAAAACATCAGGCCAATATCTATCATGAATATACACACAAGAATCCTCAACAAAGTACTAATTAATCGAATTCAGCAGCACATCAAAACCTAACTACCACAATCCTGTGTCCATGTGTTTTCATTGTTCAATTCCCACCTATGAGTGAGAACATGTGGTGTTTGGTTTACCTTCCTTGCGATAGTTTGCTGAGAATGACAGTTTCCAATTTCATCCATGTCCCTACAAAGGACATGAACTCATCCTTTTTTATGGCTGCATAGTATTCCATGGTGTATATGTGCTACATTTTCTTAATCCAGTCTATCGTTGTTGGACATAGACATCTTATACAGTGCTGGAAATCTATCAAATATTTGCTAGTTGTAATGAATGTTCAACATGTCTATCCTTTGATAGGTCTTTTTTGACTTACCAATCTCACTGATATGATTTATGATCAGATATTGAAATAATAGAGACCTTCAGAAGGGAGATGGTCATAATACACATGAGCACTAAGACTGGGGTATTATCCAGAAAGACCTAATTTAGAAAGCTGTGTACATAGTAATAGAGAAGATAGCACTAGGGACAAAACAGATAGGTGACCAAGGGAATTTCTCAATCTATAATACCAGAAGAGTTCAAGAATGGATACTAAAAAGTTGAGGGCAGCTGTCCTCACTAGAAATCACAGTAAACTGTCAAGGGTCTGGACCTAAGTTTGTTTTCAGACCTGAAATTTATTTACGGACAAAGACACCAGGCCCTTCAGGGAAAAAAATTCTGTAAAGCCAAATAAACTCCCATGATACTGATTCCATATTTTTTTTTTCCTGAAAGGGACAGTGACATCCCTAGGATAACTGGTGATTTCCTCAATTTCCAAAATGCATAATTGTGTAGATACACTTTCTCTTTAGAAAAACCGTGAATTATATCATTCGTGCCTGGATACAAGTCATTTTAGTGGGAAAGGCCAAGTGGATTATCTTTGCATTAGTTTCTTGGGCTGCTTAAAATAGAAATTATTCTCTGATAGCTATCTAAGCCAGAAAGTCAAAATCTGTGTTCTCAGGGTTCATTTGTTCTGGAGGCTCTAAGAGAAAAACAGTTCAATGCCTGTCTCTTGGCCTTTATTGGTTGCTGACAATTCTTGGAGTCCAATGGCTTATGGCTTCTCACCAACTTCTCTTTCCTCAGCATCATCTTTTCTTTTCTTTCTTCCCAATTTTCTCCTGCCTTTATTCTTTTCAAAAAAATTTGTTTGTTTTTAATTTTTTGTAGAAGCGATGTCTTGCTATGTTGACTTGGCTGGTCTTGGATTCCCGGCCTCAAGTGATCCTCCTACCTTTCTCCTTATAAAGATATCTGTCATTGGATTTAGAGCACATCATAAATCCAGAATAAATTTGTCTTGATTTTCTTTTTTTACATACATCTGCAAAGATCTTCTCTCCAATAAAGTCACTTTAATAGATTCTGGAGGTTACTCACTGGACATATTTTTGGGGAAGACAACTCTTCAATTCACTAGATACATGAAGCTTCTTCATTCCTCCATTACCACAGATGTCAGGTGGCCCAGAAAATGGAAAATAAAATTGCATTACATACCTGGGGATTGTGAAAATTAAAGAGCTTGAAGGTATAAAGGATGCAGGATGATGGGCTCCATTACATCTTTGATTAAAAGTCTGACCACTGCAAAATCCAATAGATCCTAGAGTCTGGTAGTGGACTCCTGCAATTTCCACCAATATTTGCTCCACTGGCATCCCGTGTGTCAGGTGGAGTATCTTTGCTAGACCAGATGAACATTCATATTATTAAAATGGCTGTACTTCTGACAGTGATTAATGGATTTATTGCATTCTCTATTAAATTCCTATGGTATTTCTTATAGAATTGAAAAAAATCTTTAAATTTGTATGAAAACACAAAAGACTGTTAACATTCAAACCTGATTTTTAAAAAAAGCACAAGATGATCTTATATATTACTTTTAAAAAAGCAACTATAAGACTTTATAGAAAAAAGACTTTCTTTTTTTATAGATTAAAACTGAATCTAGTCAGTTTTATTCAAGATTAAATCTGGCTACTTCTTCTTCACCTCAGAATGTTAAAGTTTTTATAGGGTTATTCAAAAATAGCTTAATTATGCCCTGTTCTCCATGTACAAGCCAGGAGACATTAAGTTCTGAAACTTATGTCCCAACTTTTTGGGACTGACTTTTGTTCCAATTGTGGGAATTGACTTTTGGTCTTTCATTTCTTCTACAGTCAAAATGTCAGTGGACTCATTTTGATCCGTGCCATCTCTCTCTAAAGAAATATGCTGTTTCCAAACTTTAAACTGTACTTAGCTTGGAAAAGAAGGACTAGTAACAGAGATAGGAGTTATCATTATATATCTAGCTATCATTACATAATGGAAGCCAGACCTTGTCAACTCAATCCTTTACCAAAATTTTAAAATCATTAATAGATTATTGAAATGATAACATGATTTCCTCTAGTGCTGCTCACAGGCTTCCCACTTTATTTAAGAAAATCCACTATTATAGAACTTGGGTGATGGAAAAAGTAAGGCATTCACTTGTTTTTTTTATGTTATAGACAGAAGCTGGATTTCGGTCCATAAGATCAAAATGTCCTCTGTTATTTATATTGATATAACTTTCTGAAAACAGTGCAAGTCAAAATTTGCAGTGTTAAAGGAAACCTGGATTTTGAAATTTTATCTCTTTTTGTGGGAAGTAATTTTAAGAATCAGATATAGAGTTTAAAATTTAAATAAATTTCTGTCTGATCTAGGAAACATTATCTCGCTATATTTGTGTTTTTTTCTGTGAAATGTTTGGTCATCAGTTCAAATAAAAACCACAATACTATTTTCCCAGACATCTCAGTGAATTATTTGATTTCTTGTAGAGAAATAATTTGTACATGAATTTAAGAAATGCATCATATAAATTTCAAAAATAGATGCATATAATTTTAATAGCTTTATTGAAGTACAATTGATATAAAAAACCTGCAAGTATTTTATATATATATATATATATATATATATGGTTGAGTTTGGACATATACATGCACCCGTGATGCTGTCATTATAACAGTGAAGGTAATAAACATATCCATCACCTACAAAAGCTCTCTTTGTCACTCTTTGATTTTGATGGTAATAATGCTTGCGATTTACCCTCTTAGCACATTATTAAGTGCACAATACCACGTTGTTAACCATAGGCATTATATTGCAGAGGTAATCACTATGCTTATGCATAAGCATTAGTGAAACTTTATACCCACTGAGCAACAACTCCCAATTTCTCTCTCTCCCAAACCCCTGGAAAACACTATTTTATTGTCTGCTTCAATTAGTTTGCCTATTTTACTTAACTAATGTAAGTGGAATCATAAAATATTTGTCCTTCTTGAACTTGCTTAATTTACTTGGCATAATATCTTCTAGGTTCATCCATTTTGTCAAAAATGGTATCTTTTGTCAAACCTTGGCAACTGAATTAACATTTCCATTGCTTCCATGTACAGAGAAACAATTCTAACTGAACTTGTGAAAATAATTATATTGATATTAAATTAAAATGCTTATGAATAATTTTTGTATTTTTGCAAGATGAGATATGGAGAAAAATCACAAATTTATCTTTATTTTAATGAATAAAAATATTTAGGATCTTGAAATAATTAGCTATGTGAAATTAATTTGGAGATTTTCAGATTATTCTACTGTGTTTTATTATTGACATAACATGATATATCATAGTTATATTTCTATATTTACTTTAAAATACGTTTATATATACATATATACATATATATATATATATATATATATATAGACACTGTGAGTAAGTTAGTGTGTATGTCTTTGTGGGTATGTGTTTTTTTAATGGATTCTATAGTAGCAGTTATCTAGTGTATGTCATGTCCTAATTAATATTACATCCCAGAAGCAACTCCTAAAACTCCTTTGAATTTTTATATTTTCTGTACCTTCTTTCTAATAAATGCATGTATGATTGGAACAATACTGTCTGAATTGTTTCATTTTTGCATACTATGTAATAGTATGGTGAAGGGGTGTGAGGACAGGCAGACAGAGATGGGAATAACAGACAGACAGAGATGGGAATAACAGAGAGACAGAGAGAGAAAGAAAGAAAGAAAGAGAGAAAGAAAGAGAGAAAGAAAGAAAGAGAGAAAGGAAGAAAGAGAAGTTATTATAGTGCAACCTTATTTATCTTTGTATTAGTAGAGGCTAGCTCAGGACCTGGCATGAATGGAGCTCATAAAGTGTATATTAAAAGAAATAGGCCACTTATGACAAGGATTAGGTCATTCATATTCCAAATTCAATGTAAGACTTTCATTCTAGTCTAAATATATATCTTAGGCTTTACAATATATATATATATCTTAGGCTTTACAATATAGTAAAATATTGTTACTTTTATACATATGATATAGGTTTAATTTTGAGAACACCCACAATATTTATTTTAAAATGCTCCTTAAGTAAACTTAAAAATATACTTCTACATAAATATAATGTGATGTTAATGATTTTATTATTGAGCCTCCCTTTTTTTCTTGTAAAAGGAACTTACAATGATAATACATAAGTAAAACTGTCATAATTATACCTACTAGAGACATAAAAGCTTGGAATTGAAGAATAATTTTATAATAATCTGGGTTAGGTTATAATTTAAATTTAGAATTATGGCATTCTAAATTCTCAAACAGATATCATGACTATTTCTTAGTGATGGTACTGAATTCAATAGAATTTTAAATGTGCATCATTTCTGTGAGCTGACATAGAGGAATCATGATTAAGTAAATCAAAATAGTATTAATGCTCAATGATATGTGGTAGAGAGAAACATTTAGTTTTAAGTTAGAATTCAGGCATTCAAAAACAGGAATCACAGCAATAACAAAAGAACATAACTCTGAACTATGCACACCAGATAAACATGAAATTTATTTTGCAAATGTTTTTGCAGTTTAGTCCTTTGCATCAGTTTATATTGTGGGAAAGTGAGGGATCAAGAAGAGCTGAAATGATATAACATATAGAAATAGAAGAGAATTTTTATTATAAACAGATATAAGCTGAACTTGAAAATACCATTGATAAGAAATTAAAGGGGAATATATTTCCCACGTCTTCCTTCTGTATATAAGACCAAAGCCTAAAATTATGATTCTTTATGGAAATATCTCTCCACTTTTCAGTCATTTGTCAAAAGAAGATGAAAATCAATATTTATTTTTAGGACTACATTACTGCATCATGAACCTAAACTTAATTCTGACTCTAGAAACCAAGTGAAACCATTAAGAAATGTAAACAGTGTGCAAATGAGAATAAATGCAATAAAATCACAACCAATATAAAAGGCACAGAGATACTACAAAGAGTAAGATACATCAGAAAGGGTTTAGGTGAAAATATAACAAATATTCCTTTTCTAAAATGCTGTGGTAGCAATAGTTTACTACATAGGCTAGAAAAAAAAATTATCAGCATTTCCATACTTACCAAAATGAGTATGAAACCTCAAGCTCACTAAAACAGTATTTTTTTAAACTATTACTATACTACGGTATCATTCAACAATGTTAAAGATTTAATCACAATTTAAATATTAAGTATTAATAATTAGGATAATAAGCCTTTACTGTGACCTATACTATTCATCCCATTCTGGAAATATACAAGACTAGCAGATCACAAGTTAAATAGATCAAAACCCTCTCAAAACCAAGAACAAAGAAACGAAAAATACATTCAGCTCTGCATTTAAGGGATGTTTTTCATTAATACTTACTCACAGTGTCTATATTTATATATATATATGTATATATGTATATATAAATGTATTTTAAAGTAAATATAGAAATATAACTATGATATATCATGTCATGTCAATAATAAAACACAGTAGAATAATCTGAAAATCTCCAAATTAATTTCACATAGCTAATTATTTCAAGATCCTAAATATTTTTATTCATTAAAATAAAGATAAATTTGTGATTTTTCTCCATATCTCATCTTGCAAAAATACAAAAATTATTCATAAGCATTTTAATTTAATATCAATGTGCTGCCAGGAATATACAAAGAAGTGGTGAGACACCTGGCATTCCCATGGGAAACCAGAAACAAATATATAAATGAAATGTTGAGAAGCCCAGCCATCAACTGTCCGTAGTAAGCTAAAGGGTCAGCAAAACAAATAAACTTGGCCGCCTACGGCCTGCTCAGTAACTCCTCATTTATTACACACTGTCATACATACTTTCGGATATGTACAGTTTTATTTTTATATTCTATTTCTGACAATTTTATTTGCCTGCCACACCATGAAAGACTCTGCAGTTCTAAAGAAGCTGTAAGGAGAAAGGAATATATATCTTCTGTGAGGGTTTCTTAGTTACTGAAAGTAGGAGAACCTTCACATTAAAAGGAATCTTGGTATGATCAAGCAGGAGGCTTGGTGGAGGTACTAATATGGTTATCTCATGTCCATCAAGCTGGAGTTTTTCTAGAATAACTTTTAAATTGAGTGACTAAAATTCATGCGCTGGACAAGTAATTTCCCAGACTTTCCAGAGTCAAAGAAACACAGATTCAGCAGAAAAAAAAAAAAAAAAAAAAAAAGAAGCCATACATACACAGTTTTCATGGCCAACTCTTCCTTTAATTTACTCTGGGCTTAAAATAAGTACAGCAAGCTGATAAGCCAGTTTAATCCTAAGTGTGTTTCATGCTTCAATTTCTCAATCAATTGATGGTGAATCAGTCCGGACTTTGGACAGCCTACTTATCTCAATAGTCAAAGTGGAATATAGCTGCCCTCATGGAAAAGATCATCCAATTAAGCAATTTACATAATTACATAAATTACAAATTACATAATTACAAATGACATAAAAGCTTTCTAAAATAATTTTACAGAATAGGAATTTGCGCACTTAAAATTACATGCAATGGAAAGGATTTCTCGTTGAGTCTAAGAAAGTTTGCTATAAGACCTTAATTTTTTAATAAGTTGTTTTGCATTGTTTTCTTTAGATGTATTGGAATGTTCATGTGGACACCATATTTCACTTTGTTTATCTTAATGTTGGGAAAATAGAAAGTGTATATGTTGAGAATGCGTACTCTACTATTGGTATTTTTTTGGTCAAAATGTATATTTTATTTTGAAACATTAAATAGTGCTTATAGGATGAATCATGGCTCATTACTCCGAATTCATTTGTTTGTGATCTAACACCCAGTTCCTCAGAATAGGACTACATTTGGAGACAGGGCCATTAAGGAAAAAATTAAATTGAGGGCATATAGAGGACATCTTATATGGACATAAGGACAAACACAGAGAAGAAAGTCTATGTAAGGAGGGCAACCATCTACAAACCAATCATGGAGACTTTAGAAGAAGCCAACACTGTTAATCATACCTTGATTACACTTCTAGCCTCCTGAATTGTGAGAAAATATGTTTCTTGTTGTTTAAGCCACCAAGTCTGTGGTACTTTATTATGGCAGCCATAGCCAACTAACAGAGTGGTATATAGAAATACACTTGAAGTTTGAATGTTGATGTTATATATGAAATGAATTTTGAGAGTATCAGGTATGTATTAAAATATGAAAGAAGGATTATGCACTATTTGGAAGATGATACATACTTTATTATTTAGATATTCTTATCAAATTTGGTCATTTGAGAAAAAAAACCTTATATGGTTCCTGGAACATACTGTTTATTTTCTGATTATTCCTTTGCACATTGAATAGCTGTATCCAGATTCTCTTTTATTTTTCATAAATTAGGACTAGCAATAACCATTGACTTTAAATTTATTAATACATTAGCTTGCTCAATAATATAAAAATATTTTTTGTTCACTTGAGAATATAGAGCTAGGTCTTTTCTTTCTTTCTTTCTTCCTTTCTTTCTTTCTTTCTTTCTTTCTTCTTTCTTTCTTTCTTCTTTGTTTTTACTGCACAAGTTCTGGGATACATGTGCAGAATGTGCAGGTTTGTTACACAGGTATGCGTATGCCATGGTGGTTTGCTGCATCTGTTGACCCATCCTCTAAGTTTCCTCCCCTCACACCCCACCTCTCAACAGGCCCTGGTGTGTGTTGTTTCCCTCCCTGTGTCCATGTGTCCTCATTGTTCAACTCTCCCTTATGAGTGAGAACATGCAGTGTTTGGTTTTCTGTCCCAGTGTTAGCTTGCTGAGGATGACTGTTTCCAGCTTTATTCATGTCTCTGAAAAGGCTTTGATCTCATTCTACTTTTGGCTGTGCAGTATTTGTTGGTGTCTATGTACCACATTTTCTTTATCCCATCTATCATTGATGGGCATTTGGGTTAGTTCCATGACTTTGCGATTGTAAATAGTGCTGCAATAAACATATGTGTGCATGTGTCTTTATAGTAGAATGATTTATATTCCTTTGGGTATATACCCAGTAATAAGATTGTGGGGTCAAAAGGTATTTGTGTTTCCAGATCCTTGAGAAATCGCCATACTGTCTTCCACAATGGTTCTCAATAGATGCACAAAACAGGATTCCGGTAAAATTTAAGATCTCTTCATGTTAAAAACTCTCAGTAAACTAGTCATTGCTGGGACATATCTCAAAATAATAAGAGCTATTTGTGACAAATGCATAGCCAATATCACATTGAATGGGCAAAAGCTGGAAGCATTCGCTTTGAAAATAGGTACAAGGCAAGGACGCCCTCTCTCTCCACTCCTATTCAACATAGTATTTGAAGTTCTGGCTAGGGCAATCAGGCAAGAGGAAGAAAAAAAGCGTATTCAAATAGGAAGAGAGGAAGTCAAATTGTTCCTGTTTGTAGATGATGTAATTTTTTATTTAGAAAACCCCATAATCTCAGCCCCCAAACTCCTTAAACTGATAAGCAACTTCAGCAAAGTCTCAGGATACAAAATCAATGTGTGAAAATCACAAGGATACCTTTACACTAACAATGCACAATCAGAGAGCCAAATCATGAATCAACTCCCATCAACAATTGCTACAAAGAGAATAAAATACCTAGGAATATAGCTAACAAGGGATGTGAATGACCACTTCAATGAGAACTACAACCCACTGTGCAAGGAAATAAGAGACGACAAAAACAAATGGAAAAACATTTCATCCTCATGGACAGGACGAATCAATATCGTGAAAATGGCCATACTGCCTGAAGTAGTGAATAGATTCAATGCTATTCCCCTCAAACTACCATTGACATTCTTTGCAGAATTAGAAAACAGCTACTTTGAATTTCATATGGAATCGAAGAACACCCTGTATAGCCAAGACAATCCTAGGCAAAAAAACAAAATAGGAGACATCATGCTGCCTGACTTTAAACTGTAATACAAGGCTACAGCAACCAAACAGCATGGTACTTGTACAAAAACAGAGATATAGACCAATGGAACAGAACAGACACCTCAGAAATACCACCACACATCTATGACCATCTGATCTTCAACAAACATGACAAAAACAAGCAATGGGGAAAGGATTCCTTATTTAATAAATGGTGATAAGAAAACTGGCTAACCATATGCAGAAAACTGAAACTGGACCCCTTCCTCACACCTTATACAGAAATTAACTCAAGGTTCATTAAAGAATTAAATGTAAAACCCCAAACCAGAAAAAACATAGAAGAAAATCCATAGAAGAAAATTGTTGGGTCATATGGTAATTTGATTTTAATTTTTTTGAGGAACCTCCATTCTGTTAACTACAGGTGTGTCATTTTTCATTCCTACCAACAATGCACAAGAGTTTCTATTTATATACATTCTCTTCAAAACTTGTTGTTTTTTGGGCTGTGCATGTGTTTGTGTGTGGGTAAATATATGTATTCAAAAATATTCTGAGGTGGCTAATGGTTATGATGTGATAGCTCATTGTAGTTTCGATTTACATTTCTGTAATATTTAGTGATGTTAAGCATCTTTTCATATGCTTTTTGGCCATACATCTATATTTTCTGAATAAATGTGTATTCAAGTCTTTGAATCATTTTAATTGAGTTTTTGCTATTAAAAAATTAATGAATCCAGGAGCTGGTTTTTTGAAAGGATCAACAAAATTGTTAGACCACTAGCAAGACAAATAAAGAAAAAAAGAGAGAAGAATCAAATAGACACAATAAAAATGATCAAGGGGATATCACCACCAATCCCACAGAAATAGAAACTACCATCAGAGAATACTACAAACACCTCTATGCAAATAAACTAGAAAATCTAGAATAAATGGATAAATTCCTCGACACATACACACTCCCAAGACTAAACCAGGAAGAAGTTGAATCTCTGATTAGACCAATAACAGGATCTGAAATTGTGGCAATAATCAATAGCTTACCAACAAGAAAGAGTCCAGGACCACATGGATTCACAGCCGAATTCTACCAGAAGTACAATGAGGAACTGGTACCATTCCTTCTGAAAATATTCCAATCAATAGAAAAAGAGGGAATCCTCCCTAACTCATTTTATGAGGCCAGGATCATCCTGATACCACAGCTGGGCAGAGACACAACCAAAAAAGAGAATTTTAGACCAATATCCTTGATGAACATTGATGCAAAAATCCTCAATAAAATACTGGCAAACCAAATCCAGCAGCACATCAAAAAGCTTATCCACCATGATCAAGTGGGCTTCATCCCTGGGATGCAAGCCTGGTTCAATATACGCAAATCAATAAATGTAATCCAGCATATAAACAGAACCAAAGACAAAAACCACATGATTATCTCAATAGATGCAGAAAAGGCCTTTGACAAAATTCAACAACCCTTCATGCTAAAAACTCCCAATAAATTAGGTATTGATGGGACGTATCTCAAAATAATAAGAGCTATCTATGACAAACCCACAGCCAATATCATACTGAATGGGCAAAAATTGGAAGCACTCCCTTTGAAAACTGGCACAAGACAGGGATGCCCTCTCTCACCACTCCTATTCAACATAGTGTTGGAAATTCTGGCCTGGGCAATTAGGCAGGAGAAGGAAATAAAGGGTATTCAATTAGGAAAAGAGGAAGTCAAATTGTCCCTGTTTGCAGATGACATGATTCTGTATCTAGAAAACCCCATTGTCTCACCGAAAACCTCCTTAAGCTGGTAAACAACTTCAGTAAAGTCTCAGGATATAAAATCAATGTGCAAAAATCACAAGCATTCTTATACAGCAATAACAGACAGAGAGCCAAATCATGAGTGAATTCCCATTCACAATTGCTTCAAAGAGAATAAAATAGTTAGGAATCCAACTTACAGGGGACGTGAAGGACCTCTTCAAGGAGAACTACAAACCACTGCTCAATGAAATAAAAGAGGACACAAACAAATGGAAGAACATTCCATGCTCATGAATACGAAGAGTCAATATTGTGAAAATGGCCATACTGCCCAAAGTAATTTATTGATTCAATGCCATCCCCATCAAGCTACCAAAGACTTTCTTCACAGAATTGGAAAAAACTACTTTAAAGTTCACATGGAAGCAAAAAAGAGCCGGCATTGCCAAGACAATCCTAAGCCAAAAGAACAAAGCTGGAGGCATCACGCTACCTGACTCCAAACTATACTACAAGGCTACAGTTACCAAAACAGCATGGTACTGGTACCAAAACAGAGATACAGACCAATGGAACAGAACAGAACCCTCAGAAGTAATACCACACATCTACTGCCATCTCATCTTGGCAAGCCTGACAAAAACAAGAAATGGGGAAAGGATTACCTATTTAATAAATGGTGCTGGGAAAACTGGCTAGCCATACGTAGAAAGCTGAAACTGGATCCCTTCCTTACACCTTATACAAAAATTAATTCAAGATGGACTAAAAACTTAAATGTTAGACCTAAAACCATAAAAACCCTAGATGAAAACCTAGGCAATACCATTCAGGACATAAGCATGACTAAAACACCAAAAGCAATGGCAACAAAAGCCACAGTTGACAAATGGGATGTAATTAAACTAAAGAGCTTCTGCACAGCAAAAGAAACTACCATCAGAGTGAACAGGCAACTGACAGAATGGGAGAAAATTTTTACAATCTACCCATCTGACAAAGAGCTAATATCCAGAATCTACAAAGAACTTAAACAAATTTACAAGAAGAAATCAAACCACCCCATCAAAAAGTGGGCAGAGGATATGAACAGACACTTCTCAAAAGAAGACATTTATGCAGCTAAAAGACACAAGAAAAAATGCTCATCATCACGGGCTATCAGAGAAATGCAAATCAAAAACCACAATGGGATACTATCTCAAAACAGTTAGAAAGGCAATCATTAAAAAGTCAGGAAACAACAGGTGCTGGAGAGGATGTGGAGAAATAGGAACTCTTTTACACTGTTGGTGGGACTGTAAACTAGTTCAACCATTGTGCAAGACAGTGTTGCAATTCCTCAAGGATCTACAACCAGAAATACCATTTGACCCAGCCATCCAATTACTGGGTATATGCCCAAATGATTATAAATCACGCTGCTTTAAAGACACATGCACACATATGTTTATTGTGGAACTATTCACAATAGCAAAGACTTGGAACCAACTCAAATGTCCATCAATGATAGACTGGGCTAAGAAAATGTGGCACATATACACCATGGAATATTATGCAGCCATAAAAAATGATGAGTTCATGTCATTTGCAAGGACATGGATGAAGCTGGAAAACACTATTCTGAGCAAACTATTGCAAGGACAGAAAACCAAACAATGCATATTCTCACACATAGGTGGGAATTGAACAAGGAGAACACTTGGACACAGGGAACATCACACACTAGAGCCTGTATTTAGTGGAGTCAGGGGAGGAGGGAGTGGTAGCATTAGGAGATATACCTAATGTAAATGACGAGTTAACGGGTGCAGCTAACAGGTGCAGCACACCAACATGGCACATATATACATATGTAACAAACCTGCACGTTGTGCACATATGCCCTAGAACTTAAATTATAATTTAAAAAATAAAAAACAAAATAAATTTAAAAAAATAAAAATATAAAAGACAAAAGTAAATGACCTATCTCTCACCCCTAAAAAAAATACCTTCAAATAAGGAAGAGGAACAGACTATATCCTAATGCTTGCTTTGGTCAATATAAGCATTCCAGAGTAAATATTTACGCTACATTTTAGGAGCTAAGAACATAAAGTACATAGATTTCTTTATTACGGCTAGCAGATATTTAAAAGTGCAGCACACTTCTTTGAATAAATTTTGCTTCTAAGAGAAGTTACTATATATTCTTGATTAGATGGGGAGGAAAGTCTTTGAAAAGGAACTTCTAATTTACTTTTCACAGTGAAGCAGCCTAGGGTCACTGGAGCAGTCTTGTTGTTTGAAGTATCACCAGGAGTTCTTTGTCTCAAGACCCAAAAAATTAAGGATTGTGGACACCAATGGTAATGTTGGAAGAGAAGTTTAATAAGCGAAAGAGAAAAGCTATCTACTGTGAAGAGGAAGCCCGAGAGCGTTGTCATTTCACAGTTGAATGCAGACTTTTATATACAAAAATAAAAGCTAATGAGGCAGAGTGTTTCATGTGCATAAGTCATGAAAACCCGGTTAGGACTGGATGTCTTATTTGCATACATACCAATTCTGTTTAGCTCCAACTCTTCCCTCTAGTGTGCATGCAGGTCCTTAGCCTGAATTACTGCATGTTGTTTTATTTTGCTTATTGACTCTGTGTCACTGCGGATGTGTCTGGTTCTGTGTAACTTTCCTTATCTATACAGATACAGATCTGTCTTAGGAAAGCACCCTGTGCAAGTTCCTTTATCTAAGTATGACCAAAAAGAAAAGGAATGTGCTCACTGAAGGCCATCGTGTATAAGCAGAGCTCACTGGTTGCACAGAAGACAAAGGCTTTGGACTTTGCTTCCTTACCTGTGCTTGCAGTTTGATTTCCTCCAGACTTATTTTTGGACTTTGCTTCCTTACCTGCGCTTGCAGTTTGATTTCCTCCAGACTGTTATTTCTGGGGGAGGGCTTCTACCAAGAACCTTGTCCTAACTATCTGCCTAACTGGTTCCTTATTTTCTCTTCTCATTAATTTCTCTCTCCATATGTGTATCACCTCCATGAGGGCTCCAAACACTGAGTGATCAGCTCTTACATACATTTGCTAGATGAGCTTTTTAAACTCATTGTGTTGGGGGGGTTCTCTGTTTGGCGACTCTACATGGTGAAGGTTTAACACCCCAGACATTCCAAATAGGCCCCTTTGGCTTGGAGGAGCAAAACGTCCTTTCTCTTCATTGCTGAGGAGCTCAGTCTCTCATCTCTCACTGATCTACAAAAATAATAGTTCGGCTCCTCATGCAAATGTGCAGACAAGCCATTTGAGCTTATCTTTGGGAGAAAAGGCAATGGAGAGGACCCTTTAAAATGTACTCCTGAACTATAATTAAGATTCTAAAAGACAACCTCCCAGGAGAAAAAAAAATTCAGAATAAACCAAAGACTATCAACCAAAGGGAGGTCCAGGGCTCAAGAGGACTTACCAGTCCCACTGGAGAAGAAACTCAAAATTGGAGAGGCATTCAGTGGGCCTCTGTTGCTACCTTAGCTTCAAGTTCAGGCATGTTTTATGGTGTCCTGAGTTTTGTCTGAGGCCCCACATTTTCAAATGTCAAGTTGTTATGATGAAAAGAGTCAAACATTTTAAAATATTTAAAGAGTTTTATTCTGAGCCAAATATGAGTCAATGATGGCCTGCGACATAACCCTCAGGAGACCCTAAGAACATTTCCCCATAGCGCTCAGGCTACAGCTTAGTTTTATACAATTTAGAGAGATATTAGTCATCAATCAATACATGTAAGTTATACATTGACTTGGTCTGAATAGGCAGGACAACTGAGAGCAGGGGTTTCCAGGTCATAGGCTAATTCAAGGATTTTCTATTGGCAATTGGTTGAGTTATATTGTTGTCTAAAGATATAGAATTAATAGACAAGAATGTCTAGGTTAAGATAAGGGGCTGTGAATACCAAGGTTTTATCATGCAGATAAAGCGGTCAGGCAACAGGCTTGAGAGAATATAGATTGTAAATGTTTCTTATCAAATGTAATGAGTCTGTTCTATTGTCTTTAAGGTCTGTGTTGATGGTAGTGCTTTTAAGATTTTCCTGAATTCAAAAAGGGAGGAGGGTATAATGAGGCATGTCCTATCCCACCACCCCACTTCCCATCATTGTCTGAACCAGTTTTTCAGATTAAGTTTGAAATGCTCTTTGCTGAGAGTAAGGGTCCATTTAGGTGGTTGGGGATGCTTAAAATTTTATTTTTGGTTTACATCTACATAGAGTTGTTGAATAATTAGAACATAATGCTAATATTTTACCTAATGTCATTATCAGCCTTCTGTTTATTAACACAGAAACCAAAACCGTGTATTTTCTCCTATACATTTTTTCCTGTCTCAGATATTATCAGTAAATACAAATTTCAAATTAATTTCTCACATTTACTATTAACAATTTATGTTTTATTCCATTAGGTTGACATGTCTCAGTAACTAATATACAATTTTTATCATTTTCCCTGTTTTTAAACTCTTTACATATCACTCTATGTTGAGATGCAAGAATTTCTTGCTAAAGAAAAGCTTGATCTTGCGACTGTCCTTTAAAACTTGAGTAAATAATAATTTGCCTATAAATTATCATTCAAACTAATAATTGTTTATTTAAAACGAATTTCTCCTATTTCAAACTGACTTTGTTCTGTAACGTCCTGCCCTGAACTTTCTCTGTGGTCACTTCTCACTAGAATGACTTTTAAATATCCTATACTTTCGTCATGCTTCTATTGATTGTGAAATGCTTCCTTTGGCAACAATAAATCCTAATGAAGCTTTCATCTCACCTCCTAAGTCAAATGTCTTATTAAAGCTTTTATTAATTATCAGATATTACAGCAATTGTGCATTTTTCTCCTCTGAAATACTGAATACTTTGCACTTATTATATTAAATTAATAAAAATAGTTACCCATGTCTCCAAGTGTATTCTCAGTAATTCTTTGTATTGTCCTTGTGAGCAAAGGATGTGAAACATGAGTTCTTCTAAACCATCTGGCACCTTGGATTTAGTGTGGAATGAATGTAAGTGTGGTTGTGTGCATATGTTTCTGCACATGACTTATTAAATCTAAAGAATTTTTAAAAATTTCTTTATCATCAATCCAGATAATAAAAGTATCTTTATGTGTTTTATTTCTAAGCTCTAGAAGGTTGGAACAAATTTTCCCTGATACATTGCAACATTGCATTTCTTTTTGATATCTTCAATAAATGTGAAGCTAGCAACCAACCAATGAACTTTATTTACTCTTAAAATATTAATTTTTAACTTCTGTGCTTATATTGTCATTTCAATTTCATGCTTAGTAACTACAAAACTATTGCAGATCAGTGTGTGAGGGAAATGTCATCACGAGGCCCGAGAAGTCAGCTTTGGTATTTCTGCTCCTGCAACTCTTCTGTGCTGGCTGTGTATTCTGTGAGAAGGTCCTGGTGTGGCCCTGTGACATGAGCCATTGGCTGAATGTCAAGGTCATTCTAGAGGAGATCATAGTGAGGGGCCATGAGGTAACAGTATTGACTCACTCAAAGTCTTTGTTAATTGACTACAGGAAGCCTTCTGTACTGAAATTTGAGGTGGTCCATATGCCATAGGATAAAACAGAAGAAAATGAAATATTTGTTGACCTAGCTCTGAATGTCTTGCCAGGCTTACCAACCTGGCAATCAGTCATAAAATTAAATGTTTTTTTGTTGAAATGAGGAACTTCAAAAATGATGTGTGAGAGCATTATCTGCAATCAGACACTTATGAAGAAGCTACAGGAAACCAACTACGATGTAGCACTCATAGACCCTGTGATTCCCCGTGGAGACCTGATGGCTGAGTTGCTTGCAGTCCCTTTTGTGCTCACACCTAGAACTTCTCTAAGAGGCAATATGGAGTGAAGCTGTGGGAAACTTCCGGCTCCACTTTCCTATGTACCTGTGCCTATGACAGGACTAACAGACAGAATGACCTTTCAGGAAAGATTAAAAAATCCAATGCTTTCAGTTTTCTTCCACTTCTGGATTCAGGATTAAGACCATCATTTTTGGGAAGAGTTTTAGAGTAAGGCATTAGGTAAGAGATTCTTGTTTTATTTTTAATTATCAAAATAAATATTTTTAAAAATTGCCATACATCGTCTATGACACATATATGCAGGTTAATGAGTTTTTATTATAGAAAATGTTGTAGCTGTTCTTCATAAAGAAAGTAGATTTGTTCTAAGTGTAAGGTAACCTACTTCCTTAATACCAGTAATAAACTTACAAATGATCATCATTAACAAGGAGATTATATTTTGTTTTTCCTCCAAATAGCCCAAATCTACATCTCATATTTTTGAGAATTATTGATTGTTACTTTGAATGTTATACCATTTCTATTGAAACAAGATGCTGATCGTTCTTTTCTCTCTCATCAAAAATTTCAAAAAAAATCTTCAGAAAGTCCTCTTTGAATTATTTTTTCAAGAGTGGTTAAATGGAAACATTTTCTAGAATTCTCTAATTTCTTAGTTGATTACTTCACAAAAACTTGAAAAAATATTATAAGAAGTTAAATGACTTTTGGTCTTGTGGGGCATGAGATAGAATTTTTACTTTACTGATTTATATCCATTTGACTTATTTTTATTTCTTTGCTTTACTGACAAAAAGTTGTTTTGCTTTACAATTTTCATAAACAATTGTGACCAGCGCTGGCCAATGAAAGACATGTTTTTGATCCAACTATGTTTGAGAAATATGTAGAAACATGAACAAAGGAACAATCATAATAGACTCTAAAAATATTGTTTAATATATTCCACTGAATTCCAATACATAGACTGTTTCACAGAACTAATATTCAGAGGATCCCACTTCAAATGTCCTTAGCCTTAGACATGATTTGAATTTACATATATTGATTTGCCCTAATTAATTTTGTTTTCAGTAAGCTCTGCCTAGCTTACCATTTTATTTCCATATGTTCTTATGTATAGGCATATTTCATTTTATTATACTTTGCTTTACTGTGCTTCACAGAAATTGTAATATACAAATTAAGTGTTTTTGAAAACCCTGAATGAAGCAAATCAATTTGGCATAATATTTCCAACAGCAAGTGTGTACTTTTTGACTCTGTATCACATATTGGCATTTATCATGCTTTTTCAAATTTTTCATTATTATATCTGTTATGGTGATCTGAGATCAGTGATCTTTGATGGTTACATGTTTACTAGCTTTGGGGCACCTTGATCTCTTCTGATATAAAACAGCAAACTTAATTATAAATGTTGTGTGTGTACTAACTGCACCCACCTTTATGAGGTTTCTGTCAGCCCCTACTGGGAGGTGTCTTCCAGTTAGGTTACACAGGGGTCAGGGACCCACTTGAAGAGCAGTCTGTCCATTCTCAAGAGTTCAAACCCTCTGTGGGGAGAACCACTGCTCTCTCCAGAGCTGTCACACAGGGATATTTAAGTCTCAGAAGTTTCTGCTGCCTTTTGTTCAGCTATGCCCTGCCCACAGAGGTGAAGTCTATAGAGGCAGTAGGCCTTGCTGAGCTGCAGTGGGCTCCACCCAGTTCAAGCTTCCTGGCCACTTTGTTTACCTACTCAAGCCTCAGCAATGGTGAATGCACCTCCCCTCGCCAGGCTGCTGCCTCGCAGGTCAATCTCAGAATGCTGCACTAGCAGTGAGCAAGGCTCCGTGGGCATGGGATGCCTGAGCCAGGCACCAGAGATAATTTCCTGGTCTGCTGGTTGCTAAGACCATGGGAGAAGCCCGGTAGTTGGGCGAGAGTGTCCCATTTTTCCAGGTACAGTCAGTCACGGGCTCTCAGCTAGGAAAGGAAAATCTCCCCACCCTTTGCACTTCCCAGCTCAGGTGACGCCCCGCCATGCTTCGGCTGGTCTTCCTTGGGCTACTGCACCCACTGTCCAACTATTCCTGATGAGATGAACCACGTACCTCAGTTGGAAATGCAGAAATCAACCATCCTCTGTGTCAATCATGGTGGGAGCTGCAGACTGGAGCTGGTCGTATCTAGCCATCTTGGAACGGGAGCCCTCTAGGTGATTTATTTTGAAATCAGGTAGTGTGATGCCTCCAGTTTTGTTCTTTTTGGTCAAGGTTGCTTTGGCCTTGGTCTTTTGCAGTTCTGTACAAATTTTAAAAAAAGCTTTTCCCCATTTCTGTTTAGAATGTCATGGTATTCTGATAGAGATTGTTAAGAATCTGCAGTTTCCTTTGAGTACTATGTACATTTTAATAATACAAATTCTTCCAATTCATGAACATGATGTATCTAATTATTTGTGTCTTTTTTAATTTCTTTCATCCTTGTTTTATAATATTCATTCTAGATATTTTATACCTCCTTGGTTAAACATATTCTTAGGGGTTTTATTCTGTAGCTATATTAAATGAAATTGTTTTTCTAATTTTTTGCAGATAGCTATTTGCATACAGAATAATACCAATTTTTGTATGATAATTTTTTTTCAAAAAGTTTTCTGAATTTTTTTTATCAATCATTAAGTGTTGTTTTCATGGAGTGTTTAGTTTTCTCTCTTTATAAGTTCATGTCATCTGCAAAGAGGAACTATTTGATTTCTTCCTTTCCGATTTGTATGTGCTTCATTTCTTTCTCTTGGTTAATTACTCTGGCTAGACGTTCCAGTATTAGGTTGGATAAGAGTGGAGAAAGTATGCATCTTTATCTTTTGCCAGATCTTACGAAAAAAAAGAAAGCTTTCTACTTTCCCTGCTCAGTGTGATGGTAGCTGTGTGTTTATCATGTATTGGCTTCATATATGAATAAGTTCTTTGATGAACTTCTTCATATATGAAGAAGTTCGTTGAAGAGTACAGTATTCTTGGATTAAAAGTTTTACAAATTTCTGTTTACTTCAGCATTTTGACTATGTTATCCCACTATCTTCTGTCCTGAAAGATTTTTGTTTGTTTGTTTATTTGTTTGTTTTTCCTGGGAAATTCACTGAAAACAGTTTGGGACCACTATTGAAAGTGTTATGTTTTGTTGTTGTTTTGTTTTGTTTTGCTCTCTCTCCTACTGCTTTCATTATTCTTTTTGTTCTTTGATTTTTGGTAATTTGATTATAATATACCTTTGGGAATTACTTTTTGGGTTGAATTTGTTGGGTGATGTCTAAGCTAACTGTTCCCAGATATTATTGTCTTTCTCCAGATTTGGAAAATGTTGAGTCTTTATTATCTTAAGTATGTTTTCTAGGCCTTTCTTTTCTATCTCATATCCTTTAGAAATTTATATTATATGGCAGTATTTCCCTTCATAGTGTCATATAATTTCTGTGGCCGCCACTATTTCTTTTTTCTTTCTATTCCTCTGATTGGGTAATTGCATGTTTTCTTTGAGCTTACTGATTCTCTCCTATTTGATCAAGTCTGCTGTTAAAGATTTCTAGTGAGTTTTTAGTTTAACAATTTTTATCCTGCATTTCAAGGATTTCATATTTTATTATTCTGATTTCATTCTCAAATGTATAATATTGTATCTGCATTATTTTCCAAGTTTCTTTTAGTTTTTTGTTTATAGATTTATTGTGAATTTGTTTTTGAATATTTAAGAATTTTCAGTTCTGGTGCATTATTGAACACTGATTGGTTTCTTTTGGAGTTGTCATATTTCCCTGTTTTATTTTTTTAACAATGCTTGTTGTTTACATTGATTCCTGCATATTTAAGAAGATAGTCACTTGATTCAGCTTTTTAAGGTGTTATTCAGTGGTATTAAAACTTTACTGCTTAATACCAGAGCTGAATTGCTGCCCTGAGGATGCTTTCTGTTCTGAGGAGAGCTTATAGTTGATAACAGAACCTAAATAGTGCACCAGAGCTAAATCTCTTCCATGCTATTGTTTTCCTGTCTGGGGAAGACTTATCATGGTGATAAAAAGATAATGTTGTGCCAGAACTTAAACTCAAACCTGTAGTAATTTCTGGGTTGGGGAAGGCTTAAGAAATAACTGGAACTTAGTTACTGACCTGATAGTTGTTTCTGGGTCAGAGAAAGGCTCTGTATGATCACCTGGGATATTTGTAAAATCTGACCAAAGATTCTAGCTTTCCCTTGGATTGTGCCTCCTGTACTATTGTAGTGCTGGCTAGGCCCCCATCAGTGTGAGTTCCCTGCTGATAGGACCGCAAAGCATCTGCCAAGATCTGTTTGTCATTTGCCGTGATTAGTGCTTCTGCTCTTTGCTTCCAAATCAATCCAGGTGGTTCAGCCCTTCTGACGCTCCTAATACCTCCTGTGGGATGGAACAAAGAAGGCTTCTCACAGTGATTCACACACTCATATGGGGATTTAGTGTCCACCTGCAATTATTTTCTTCCACCTGTGTAATTGCAGGTACAGGGAAGTTTTCTGGGAGTGGCGCTATTTTGCTTTGGAGAACGGGGTGACGCAGCACAAATGACCTTTCTTCTTTCTGGTCATGGATTTTTTAATTTCCATGAACCTATAAGATTTTTCACTTTTCTCCTGAGCTCTGGTGCATTCAGAGTGGTATTTTTATATTTGAATAGTTGCTAGTTGTACTTTTAAGAGGGATTGATGCTGGACGTCTTCTATTCCACCATCTTGCTGATGTCACTCCTCAAATAATATTTGTAAATGTTAGTAAATTATTTTGTTTTTAGGATTCCGTGTCTACATGACACAGACATGAAAAGTACTCTTGTCACTGAAACTTTTCATATACTGTTTGATTGTGTGCCTTTTCTAGTAATGAATGATTATGTATTTAAGCCATATGTTTTACACATAGACTTTCTTATAAAGAGACTAGATGGTTCTGTGTGTCAGAACATAAGAATAGAATACAACTATACAGTAATATTTTCTCAACTCTTTATTTTAGAAGTGTAAGTAACCTTTACTTTAATCTTTGTTATATTACCCCTCTGTAATGCAGAGAAATTTTTATATTCCGGAAATGGAAAATGTTGTCCAGAGTTCAGGGGAAGATGATATTGGGTTGTTTTCTCTGGGGTCCAAACGTTATAGAAGAAAAGGCTAATATCATTGCTTCAGCCCTTGCCCAGATCCCACAGAAGGTCAGTAAAACCTCCATTCCTGATAAGCAGCTATTCACATAATGAGAAAGTACGGCTTTTGCCCTACTCAGTGTTGTTGTTGTTACTGGAAACAGCTCTCTTGATTGTCGTTCATTTATAATAAAATAGAAATAAAAAATCAAGCCCCTACATCATATTTTAGAATTTGAAATCTAAAGGCATGTGCCAACTATTCCAAAAAAGTTGTGTCATGTATTATTTCCAAGGGCCAGAAAAAGGAAACTGATATAAAAAAGAAAAAGAATCAATCTCAAGAATATCCTTCTCATATTTGAGTGCATAAAAACTGTATTCAGGGTACTTTTGCATAGAAATAAAAGCTCAGATTAATGTAGTCTTTCTCAATAATTAGAGCTTTCTTCCAAAGATAAATGTCAATTACAATTATATTATAGTAACTTAATTATTTCAGTTATGTAATTATTTATAATACTCAACTGATTTTAACTTTATTACTGTAATTCTAGAATTTCACACTTTAGGTAGTGCTATATATAAACTATCCAAAAGATGTTTTATTTCATATTTAGCTAAAATACATCAAACTCAATAAAGGCAAATATACTAATTAGGAATGTGAAATCTCATAATTTTAATTAAGAAATTATCTGTTAACTCGTTTGAAACATCTGTGCCATCCTTTCTTTTCAAATGTATGAATATTTTTATAAGTTCCCACAAATAAAAATTATGGAAAAAAAGACACAATCCCAAAGAAAATTTATCATTGAACAATGGAACATAGGTAATTCTCTAGCTCATTCGTCTTCAATAAAACAAATAAATATAAGAAGACAAAGGTCAGGAAGGAAATAGAGAGGAAAAGATAACCAATTATCCAAAACACACACAAAATTGAAAGCAAATTTTATCTGTGGGGAACTGTAAATTTGATGGTAGAACCAGAATAGTTCCATGATTTGAAATGACACAGAGATCATGTACTTATAAAATATTTTATTCTTATAAGAAAATTGAGTAGCCAGTGCTGAATTACTTTTTAATGATTCACTGATATTCTCATACTCAGATATTTTAATTGATATTAAAATAATAATAGTATACTTAATAGTCAACTGGTACACATTATTTGAAAGGACCTTTGTTAAAAGTCCTACTATGTCTTTTACTGTTTACACAGTACCTCTACATACCCCTGTCTCAACCAACACCTGAAGTACAATGAGTTTATAATTTATAACTATATCTACATCCTTAGAATGCTAATATCCTGTGGTTCAATCTGTGAAATACATGTGTTGCTTCCACAGGTGTTGTAGAGATACAATGGAAAGAAACCATCCACATTAGGAACCAATACTCGGCTGTATGATGGGATACCCCAGAATGATCTTCTTGGTAGGTCTATGAGAAAGTAAAAACATGAACTAGATGAGGAAAAAATGAATAAATGTTAAACAGTGAGCAAATTCAGCAAATATTTAAAATTATAAAACTTTGTTTTACTTACACTTTTGAAGCAGATATAATTAAAGGATTGACTAAAATTGTATAGACTCACATTCTATTGTTAAGGTGAGAGTGACAGGATATGCAGAAGGAATTAATGCCTCTTTTTCTTAAGTTAGAAATGATCTTTAGTAGCAAAGCTCCATGTGCTCTCCTTTTAAAGAAAATACTGTACGCTTCAGGGAGTTATCTCATAATTCCCATCTTTAGTCCTGAAATTATTTTAAAAATTCATAATAAAGTATCTCACCATTTCTCATCCATTTTGCATACTAGGTGACCTCAAACCAAAGCTTTTATCACTCATGGAGGAATGAATGGGATCTATGAAGCTATTTACCATGAGGTCCCTATGGTGGGAGTTCCCCTATTTGGTGATCAGCTTGATGCCATAGCTCACATGAAGGCCAAAGGAGCAGCTGTAGAAATAAACTTCAAAACTATGACAAGCAAAGATTTACTCAGGGTTTTGAGAACAGTCATTAACGATTCCTCGTAAGTACTACTGCTTTGTAAAGACTGATCTAACATTGATTATATTATACATTATGTCGGAAAATGTTAAATATCATGCTGGTAGACATTTTAAGGGATTTTTCCCTTCAATATTAAGTCATTCATCACCTTGGTATTGGAATAGTTCTGGAAATTATAGTTCATAGAATGTCAATCTTCATGGAAATATTAAGTTTAAGTTAATAACTGGCTTATTCAGGTTTTACTCACATCTTTGCTTTACCCCATTCTGTTAAAAATATACTCTTTTTCAGTCTCCCCATTATATCTGTTTAATCCTATGCAACCAATAATGTTCATGTCACAACTGGAATCAATCTTTTACTCAACAAGGTTTTGGCTTGCATAACATATACTACAGTTTATCTACCTGTCTTTTATGAAAACAAAACTACAACTTTCTAAGTTCTATGTGTGTTTTTGCCTTCCAGTTATAAAGAGGATGCTATGAGATTATCAAGAATTCACCATGATCAACCTGTGAAGCCCCTGGATCAGGCAGACTTCTGGATCGAGTTTGTCATGTGCCACAAAGGAGCCAAGCACCTGTGGTCAGCTGCCTACGACCTCAGCTGGTTCCAGTACCACTCTATAGATGTGATTGGGTTCCTGCTGGCCTGTGTGGCAACTGCTATATTCTTGGCCACAAGATGTTGTTTATTTTCCTGTCAAAAATTTAATAAAACTAGAAAGATAGAAAAGAGGGAATAGATCTTTCCAAATTTAGAGAAGACATGGTGGGGTAATCCTGTTAATTCCAGACACAAAGAATTTAGTGAAAACATGTTACTTTCCTATTTTCTTATTATCTATTCTGATATTTTATCTTAGCTAAGTAGCCTAGAATTCCACTATCATGAACTTGTGAGTATATCTCATTCTTTCATTGTATTTTCCTAGGTGTGCTTACTCTCTTCTCTCACTTTGTGACACAAGGACATGAATACATCTAAATTTTCCTATTTCTGATATCACTGTTTCCATGACGTCATTACTTCTCTAACCTTAAGTGATAGGGTGACCTGCAATATGCTGATTCCTGGTGTTTGCACAAACACATGGATGTAAAGAAGTAAAAAATGTAAAATTCACAAAATTCAGTAAACCACACAAATCAGTGAAGCATTCTATGACATTAGCTTGTTATGAGTAACATAATGATTTTTCTTTTTCAATTTAAATAAGCCCTTCTACATACCCAGCATTACTGATCTCAGACAATGAATTGCTAAAAATGACGATAGGGCATTACACTCAGAATAGTTTGCTATATTTCCACATACCTCATCTAGATGTCATAGCCTACATTTCTGCCATCACTTAACTGACATTTTTTGTGTGTTCTTGATGATAAATAGACAGTTCTTATTATTGTCCTCAAATAATAAAAGAAACTGAAATTTTCTTACATAGAGAAAATGTCCATAAGATATTCAAGTTAAACAGATTATTTTGAGATAAGTAACCATTAGAAATATATGATTGTAATTTCTGATTTTATAAAATTTTCATTGATAGTACACTTGATTTAAATGTCTATTCTTTAAAATGATGAATACTCATAATTCTTATCTCTATAATCAAAAGTATAATTTACTGTAGAAAAATAAAGAGTTGCTTGTTCTGAAAGTAAGATCAGTATACTGCTTTCTGGTCTCAAAATTTGAGAATTGCAAATTCATCAAGTAATAGCTTACATGGTAAAAATTTAAGATATTAGAATACCTGCTTAACAAATATTAGTATATATTAAATATTTAGATAAGTAAAGCTCTACACTAAATATAGTTTAATAATCTTTACACTAATTAAGCAAATATGTTACACTTTTCATTTTGTTTACTGTCGTATAATCTTAGTGACATGCCTATTTAAATTTTAATTTAAGGACTTGATTTATTAAATGAATAAATTGTCTTAACTGGCTTTTTGAAAATTTTGAAATTGTTACACATGTTGACAAAGTATATCTATAAATTAATTCCAATTTTAAAATGACTATATAAAAAGAAATAAATATTTTTCTTGCGTGTATATACAATTAAATGTAAATAAAATTATTTAGTAGGTTTTTTAAATTTCTTAAGTTTTTACACTGATATGTTTTTGACTTTTACAATATTATCATAATCTAGGAAAAACTGATTATATCTGTTTAAGCCTCATCTTTTCTCTGAAATTAAATACAGCAATTGATCAACATGCTGTGACAGGTGGGAAGCCATTTCTGGAGTTGAGCCTGCTGACACTCTGGGGCTTTTTAGGTTGGACATTCATTGTACATGGGACTCCCTTCCTCTCAAGAGCTATTACTCTTAAGACTCTCCTTCATCAATCTGGCATTACCTTTTGAGATCAGTTGTAATCAGAGTACAACTGGTCTTGTAGTTGTAATATGTTCTATCTTAACCACCACTTTCGTACCAGGAACCTGCTCAGGTTTGTTCTCTAGAAGCTCCCAACATAGATAGTCTACATTTCAGACTATTAAGTTATTAACAAACCTTCGGACCATGTTCACTTTAGGTTGAGCATAGTGTGAGGAGATGTAAATTAAATTGTAATCCTATATGTGTGTGTTATAAATATTAAAGTGTATAAATTAAACAGCAGATTCTAAGTATCCAACAAGGGTCAAATAAATGATACAAAGTCACCAAATAAATAATATTTAATCTCATTTTATTTCAGAAATTTTCTTGTATCATCTTTTGTTTTTTACATTATATCAATTATTGCAAACAAAGAAAAATCTCAAATGAATTCTTAATAATTACCTAGAGCCTCACTTCTAGACCTAACAACTAACAGCAAATTGCCATATTTTCATCACATTGTCTTTAAAATTTGCACATGGTGTGGTGGCAAAATTGATGTTTTAAAGGTGGCAGAGTAGGAATGCCCTGTCCCTGTTCCCCATGCAGAAAGAGACTTGACGACATTATATAGACCAAATTGCCGTGGTGATAATCTCAGAAACCAGTCCAAAGGTTGCAGCACCCCAGAAAAGAGCAAAGCCAAGAAGAATTCTATTTTAATATCTAAGAAATGTTGTACCATATACTCTCTATAGATCTTTCCCTAGCCCGTACAGCATTACACAATCAAGAAAAAAATCTTTAGTCATCAGTTTTCCCACAGGAGTGAAAGAAGAGTGAAATGTGGTCTAATGTTCTGGCTCCTTAGGAGACTTCCCAAGGGTCTGATTTCTGTTACCGGAAGAGCTGCATTATTACTACAGAATAACAACAGGTGAAGTAAAATATTACAAAATCCTGGAAACAAACAAACAAAAAACCATATTTAACTTGGTAATTACATTCAAAAGCCCAGAGAAGATACAGCTCTTGGAATGGTTTGCAAAGCTCCCAGCATCTCTGGCTGGGGTGATTGATGAAGGTCTTCCACTACACTAAGCCAGTACATAAAGACTGGGAGATGTGGATGTTTCTTTAAATCTAAGTGTAAACAAAGAAATGCGAAGCATGCAGACACTGGTAAGCATGACCTATTTGAAGGAAGAAAATAAACCTTTTTTTTCAACCCTGAATAAACAAAGATTTATTAATTATCTGTCAAAAAATTCAAAATACATTAAATACCTATCAAAATTTTCAAAAATATTTAAAGATGCTGGATTACCTAAAAGAACACAGACAAGTTTCTAAAAATCAGGAATATAAGGCATGTATAAAATAAGAGTATCAAAAAGACATAAAAGTATAGAAAAGAACTGGAGATAAGTAATACAATAACTAAATTGAAAAATTTACTAGAAAAATTCAATAGATGACCAGGTAGAAAAAATAATTGATGAATTTGAAAATATTGGCCATTTGAAACTATTAAGGAAGAGGAGCAAAAGGAATGTGATAATAAAGTGAAAGCCTGAGACTTATGGGACATTGTTAACCTGACCAGTTGTGCATTACGAGAGCTTTCATGGGAGAAGAGGAAAAGATTGAGACAAAAAGTCTATTTAAAGAAATAATGGCAGGCAGAAAATTTCCCAAATTTGAGGAAGAATATGGACATAGAATTGTTTTAAAACACAACTACTGTACACTGAGATCAATTCAAAAATTTTGCATCAATAAATATTATAATCAAACTTTCAAAAGTCACAGACAAAGAAAGAATCTTGGAAGCAGAAAAAGAAAAATGAATCATGACATAAAAAGGAACTCACATATATTATCAACAAGATACCAGCAGATATCTTTTTAAACCAAAAGTAAGCAACATAATATATTCAAAGTGTTGAATGAAAAACAAGAAAACAACCCGATCACATAAGACATTCATTTGACAAACCTGTCATTCAGAAATTATGGAAAATGGAATACTTTCTCAGGTTAAAAAAGGGTAGAAGAAGATAATTATTACCACACCTGTCCTACAAGAAAAGCGAAAAGGAGTCATTCAAGCTGAAATGAGGGAGGCTAGGAAGCAAAATGAATGAATGTAAAAGTATAAATCTGTCTGGTAGAGATAAATAAGTATTAAATATGAAGTCCCATACGTTTTTCATGTTGATGCACAAGGTACTTTTAATTCTGATATGCAATTTAAAAGAGAAAAGCATAAAAGTAACATTGCATTTATATTAATTGGGTCACAACATAAAATATATAATTAGTGATATTACTAACATAAAGTAGGAATGGGAGATGTAAAGGAACAGAATTTTCATATATAATTAAAGTTTTTGTTTGGTTTCAAATGGACTATTATAACTATAAAATATTTTATGCAATCCTCATGGTAACCACAAAATATACCCATAGAACAAGAGTGTCCAACATTTTGCCTTCCCTGGAACACACTGGGAAAGAAGAATTGCCTTGGGCCACACATAAAATACACTAACAGTAGCCATAGCTGATGAGCTGGGGAAAAAATCGCAAGAGAAATCACAATGTTTGAAGAAAGTTTACATGTTTGTGCTGGGCCATATTCAAAGCCGTCCTGGGCTGCATGCAGCCCTCAGGCTTCAGGTTGGAGAAGCTTGCTGTAAAAGATACAGAAAAAGAAGTGAAAAAAGGAACCTGAACTTATGAATGTACCAAAAACAGTACTATGAGGATAGTTTATAGTAATAAATGCCTATGTTAAAAAAGAAGAAATATCTAAAGCAATCTAACTTTACATATCAAAGAACTGGCCAAAATTATCAGAAAGAAAAAAGTAATAAAGATTACAGCAGAAATAAATACAATAGGAAGAAGAGAAAAATCAGCAAAACTGAGTTGTTGCTTTCTTTTTATGAAAAGATCAACAAAATTGAGAAATTGTTTTCTTGACTAAAGAAAAAAGTGTGAATAGCTGTATAATTAAAATCAGTCTGAGCTTGGTGGCTTAATCCTGTAATCCCAGCAGTTTGGAATGCTGAGGCAGGCAGATTGCTTGAGCCCAGGAGTGGGAGAGGAGTCTGGGCAACATGGTGAAACCCTGTCTCTGCTAAAACTATAAAAATTAGCCAGGTGTGGCATGCACCTGTAGTTCCAGCTACTCAGGAGACTGACATGAGAGAATCGCTTGAACTCGGAAGGTGAGGGTTTCAGTGAGCCGAGATGGTGTTGCTGCTGCACTCCAGCCTGGGGTTAGAGCAGAGACGCAGTCAAAAAAAAAAAAAATCAGAAATGAAAGAGAAGACATTACAATTGATGCCATAGAAATAAATAGGTTACAAGAGAGAAAATATTAGCAAATCACTTATCCGCTAAGTGTTTTATATTCAAAATATATGACAATTCTCTATAATTTAATAGCAAAAACTCAATTAAAATAATTCAAAGATGTGAATACACATTTATTCAGAAAATATAGATATATGGCCAAAAAGCATATGAAAAGATGCTTAACATCACTAAATATTAGAGAAATGTAAATCAAAACTACAGTGAGCTATCACATCATAACCATTAGCCACCTCAAAATATTTTTGGATACATATATTCACCCACATGCAGACACACAGACACACACACAGCCCAAAAAACAAGTTTTGAAGAGAATATATATAAATAGGAACTCTTGTGCATTGTTGGTAGGAATGGAAAATGATGACACCCCTATAGTTAACAGAATGGAGGTTCCTCAAAAAAATTAAAATCAAATTACCGTATGACCCAACAATGTTACTTCTAGGTATTTATCCACAATAATTAAAAGCAGGATCTCAAAGACATATTTGCACATCCATGTATTTTGCAACATTATTCACAATAGTTAAGAGAGGAAAGCAACACAAATGTCCATGGATGGATGAATGGACAAAGAAAAGATGGTGTATACATGAAATGAAAGATTATTTAGCTTTTAAAAGAAGAAAATTCTAACATATATAACAACATTGATGAAGCTTTAGAATGTTATAATAAGCTGAATATGCCTGTCAAAAAAAGATACATGCACATATAAGTAATTTTACATACATGTGGTATCAAAACTAGTACAACCTATAGAAAGAAAAAGTGGACTAGTAGATACCAGGGGCTGGAGTAAAGGGAAAAATGGGGTGTTGTTCAATGTGTTTTCCAAGACGAAAATTTTCTAGAAACCTGTGGCACAAAAACGTACAGATACTTAAAACTGATAAATTGCAAACTTAAATATTGTTAAGATGGGAAATTGTATGGTAACTTTTTTAACATAATCACTCAGCAGTTACAGATAAAATTGAAATTTTTAAATGTTATATAACTTAAGTTTCACTAAACTTCAAAAAAGCTCCCTTGAAATTAGTGTTTTTACCATCTAGACTGTTTTTATTTAATATTTTTTTAACTCAGTATTTGTTGCTTTCTTTCAATTTCTCATCTACTTTGAACTTGGTTTGTGTTGGAAATCAATCAATCAATTAATCAACATAATCTTAAAGACCTTGCTCTAATTTACATTCCCACCAACAGTGTAAAAGGATTCATATATCTCTATAGACTCACCTGCATTTATCATTTCTTGACATTTTAATAATCATCATTCTGACTGGTGTGGGATGGTGTCTCATTTGGGCTTTGATTTGCATTTCTCTGATGATAAGTGATGTTGAGCTTTTTTCTATATGTTTGTTGGCTGCCTAAATGTCATCTTTTGGGAAGTGGCTGTTCATATCCTTTGACCACTTCTTGATGAGGTTGTTTTTTTCTTGTAAATTTATTAAAGTTCCTTGTAAATTCTAGATAATAGAACTTTTTCAGATGGATAGATTGCAAAAATTTTCTCCCATTCTGTAGGTTGCCTGTTCACTCTCATGATAGTTTCTTTTGCTGTGCAGAAGCTCTTTAGTTTAGTTGGATCCCATTTGACAATTTTGACTTTTGTTGCAATTGCTTTCATGACGAAGTCTTTGCCCGTATCTATGTCCTGAATTGTATTGCCTGGATTTTCTTCTGTGATTTTTATGGTTTTGGGTTTTACATTTAGGTCTTTAATCCATCTTGAGTTAGTTTTTGTATACGGTGTGAGGAAGGGGTCCAGTTTCCATTTTCTGCATATGGTTAGCCAGTTTTCTCATCACCATTTATTAAACAGGGAATCCTTTCTCCATTACTTTTTTTTGTCAGGTTTGTCAAAGATCAAATGGCCGTAGATGTGTGGTGTTATTTCTGAGGTTTCTGTTCTGTTCCATTGGTCTACATATCTGCTTTGGTACAAGTGTCATGCTATTTGGTTGCTGCAGCCTTGTATTACAGTTCAAAGTCAGGTAGCATGCTGTCTCCAATTTTGTTTTTTTGCTTAGGATTGTCTTGGCTATACAGGGTGATCTTTGATTCCGTATGAAATTCAAAGTAGCTTTTTTCTAATTCTATGAAGAATGTCAATAGTAGCTTGAGGGGAATAGGATTGAATCTCTACATTACTTCAGGCAGCATGACCATTTTCACGATATTGATTCGTCCTGTCCATGAGGATGAAATGTTTTTCCATTTGTTTTCATCCTCTCTTATTTCCTTGCACAGTGGGTTGTAGTTCTCATTGAAGCAGTCATTCACATCCCTCGTTAGCTATATTCCTAGGTATTTTATTCTCTTTGTAGCAATTGTTAATGGGAGTTGATTCATGATTTGGCTCTCTGGTTGTCTATTGTTAGCGTAAAGGTATCCTTGTGATTTTTGTGCATTGATTTTGTATCCTGAGACATTGCTGAAGTTGCTTATCAGTTTAAGGAGTTTGAGGGCTCAGATGATGGGGTTTTCTAAATAAAAAATTATGTCATCTACAAAGAGGGACAATTTGACTTCCTCTCTTCTTATTTGAATACACTTTATTTCTTTCTCTTACCTGATTGCCCTAGCCAGAACTTCAAATACTATGTTGAATAGGAGTGGAGAGAGAGGGCGTCCTTGTCTTGTACCTATTTTCAAAGGGAATGCTTCCAGCTTTTGCCCATTCAATGTGATATTGGCTATGCATTTGTCACAAATAGCTCTTATTATTTTGAGATATGTGCCATCAATGCCTAGTTTACTGAGAGTTTTTAACATGAAGAGATGGTAAATTTTACCAGAGGCCTGTTTTGTGCATCTATTGAGATCCATTGTGGAAGACAGTATGGGGATTTCTCAAGGATCTGGAAACACAAATACCTTTTGACCCCACAGTTTTATTACTGGGTATATACCCAAAGGAATATAAATCATTCTACTATAAAGACACATGCACACATGTTTATTGCAGCACTGTTTACAATAGCAAAGTCATGGAACTAACCCAAATGCCCATCAATGATAGACGGCATAAAGAAAATGTGGTACATAGACACCACCAAATACTGCACAGCCAAAAATAGAATGAGATCAAAGCCTTTTCAGAGACATGAATAAAGCTGGAAACAGTCATCCCCAGCAAGCTAACACTGGGACAAAAAACCAAACACTGCATGTTCTCACTCAAAAGTGGGAGTTGAACAATGAGGACACATGGACACAGGGAGGGAAACAACACACACCAGGGCCTGTTGGGAGGTGGGGTGTGAGGGGAGGAAACTTAGAGGATGGGTCAATAGATGCAGCAAACCACCATGGCATACGCATACCTATGTAACAAACCTGCACATTCTGCACACGTATCCCAGAACTTGTGCAGTAAAAACAAAGAAGAAAGAAAGAAAGAAGGAAAGAAGAAAGAAAGAAAGAAAGAGAGAAAGAAAGAAAGAAGAAAGAAAGAAAGAAAGAAGAAAGAAAGAAAGCAAGCAAGAAAAGAAAGAGACCTAGCTCTATATTGTCAAGTGAACAAAATATATTTTTATATTATTTAGCAAGCTAATGTATTAATAAATTTAAAGTTAATGGTTACTGCTAGTCCTAATTTATGAAAAATAAAAGAGAATCTGGATACAGCTATTCAATGTGCAAAGGAATAATCAGAAAATCAACAGTATGTTCCAGGAACCATATAAGGTTTTTTTTTCTCAAATGACCAAATTTGATAAGAATATCTAAATAATAAAGTATGTATCATCTTCCAAATAGTGCATAATCCTTCTTTCATATTTTAATACATACCTGATACTCTCAAAATTCATTTCATATATAACATCAACATTCAAACTTCAAGCTTATTTCTATATACCACTCTGTTAGTTGGCTAGGGCTGCCATAATAAAGTAACACAGATGTGGTGGCTTACACAACAAGAAACATATTTTCTCACAATTCAGGAGGCTAGAAGTGTGTAATCGAGGTATGATTAACAGTGTTGGTTTCTTCTAAAGTCTCTATGATTGGTTTGTAGATGGTTGCCCTCCTTACATGGACTTTCTTCTCTGTGTTTGTCCTTATGTCCATATAAGATATCCTCTATATGCCCTCATTTTAACTTTTTACTTAATGGCCCTGTCTCCAAATGTAGTCTTATTCTGAGGAACTGGGTGTTAGAACACAAACAAAGGAATTCGGAGTAATGAGCCATGATTCAGCCTATAAGCACTATTTAACATTTCAAAATAAAATATACATTTTGACCAAAAAAATACCAATAGTAGAGTATGCATTCTCAACATATATACTTTCTATTTTCCCCACATTAAGATGAACAAAGTGAAATATGGTGTCCACATGAACATTCCAATACATCTAAAGAAGACAATGCAAAACAACTTATTAAAAAATTGAGGTCTTATGGCAAACTTTCTTAGACTTAACTAGAAATCCTTTCCATTGTATTTAATTTTAAGTGCACAAATTCCTATTCTATAAAATTATTTTAGAAAGCTTTTATGTCATTTGTAATTATGTAATTTGTAATTTGTGTAATTATGTAAATTGCTTAATTGGATGATCTTTTCCATGAGGGCAGCTATATTCCACTTTGACTATTGAGATAAGTAGGCTGTCCAAAGTCCGGACTGATTCACCATCAATTGATTGAGAAATTGAAGCGTGAAACTCACTTAGGATTAAACTGGCTTATCAGCTTGCTGTACTTATTTTAAGCCCAGAGTAAATTAAAGGAAGAGTTGGCCATGAAAACTGTGTATGTATGGCTTCTTTTTTTTTTTTTTTTTTTTTTTCTGCTGAATCTGTGTTTCTTCGACTCTAGAAAGTCTTGGAAATTGCTTGTCCGGCCCATGAATTTTAGTCACTCAATTTAAAAGTTATTTTAGAAAAACTCCAGCTTGATGGACATGAGATAACCATATTAGTATCTCCACCAAGCCTCCTGCTTGATCATACCAAGATTCCTTTTAATGTGAAGGTTCTCCTACTTTCAGTAACTAAGAAACCCTCACAGAAGATATATATTCCTTTCTCCTTACAGCTTCTTTAGAACTGCAGAGTCTTTGGTGGTGTGGTAGGCAAATAAAATTGTCAGAAATAGAATATAAAAATAAAACTGCACATATCCGAAAGTATGTGTGACAGTGTGTAATAAATGAGGAGTTACTGAGCAGGCCGTAGGCAGCCAAGTTTTTTTGTTTTGCTGACCCTTTAGCTTACTACAGACAGTTGATGGCTGGGCTTCTCAACATTTCATTTATATATTTGTTTCTGGTTTCCCATGGGAATGCCAGGTGTCTCACCACTTCTTTGTATATTCCTGGCAGCACATCAGTATTAATGAAAAACATCCCTTAAATGCAGAGCTGAATGTTTTTGTCTGTATTTTTCGTTTGTTTGTTTTTGGTTTTGAGAGGGTTTTGGTCTATTTAACTTGTGATCTGCTACTCTTGTATGTTATATTTCCAGAATGGGATGAATAGCATAGGCCATAGTAAAGGCTTATTATCCTAATTATTAATACTTAATATTTAAATTGTGATTAAATCTTTAACATTGTTGAATGATACCGTAGTATAGTAATAGTTTAAAAAATATACTGTTTTAGTGAGCTTGAGGTTGCATACTCATTTTGGTAAGTATAGAAATGCTGATAATTTTTTTTTCTAGCCTATTTAATAAACTATTGCTACCACAACATTTTAGAAAAGGAATATTTATTATATTTTCACCTAAGCCCTTTCTGATGTATCTTACTCTTTGTAGTATCTCTGTGCCTTTTATATCGGTTGTGATTTTATTGCATTTATTCTCATTTGCACACGGTTTACATTTCTTAATGGTTTGACTTGGTTTCTAGAGTCAGCATTAAGTTTAGGTTCATGATGCAGTAATGTAGCCCTAAAAATAAATATTGATTTTAGTCTTCTTTTGACAAATGACTAAAAAGTGGAGAGATATTTCCATGAAGAATCATAATTTTAGGCTTTGGTCTTATATACAAAAGGAAGAAGTGGGACATATATTCCCCTTTAATTTCTTATCAATGGTGTTTTCAAGTTCATCTTATATCTGTTTATAATAAAAATTCTCTTCTATTTCTATGTTATATCATTTCAGCTGCTCTTGATCCCTTACTTTACCACAGTATAAACTGATGCAAAGGACTAAACTGCAAAAACATTTGCAAAATAAATTTCATGTTTATCTGGTGTGCATAGTTCAGAGTTATGTGCTTTTGTTATTCCTGTGATTCCTGTTTTTGAATGCCTGATTTCTAACTTAAGAAGTAATTATTTCTCTCTACCACATATCATTTAGCATTAGTACTATTTTGATTTACTTAATCATGATTCCTCTATGTCAGCTCACAGAAATGACGCACATTTAAAATTCTATTGAATTCAGGACCATCACTAAGAAATAGTCATGATATCTGTTTGAGAATTTAGAATACCGTAATTCTAAATTTAAATTATAACCTAACCCAGATTATTATAAAATTATTCTTCAATTCTAAGCTTTTATGTGTCTAGTAGGTATAATCATGACAGTTTTACTTACGTATTATCATTGTAGGTTTCTGTTACAAGAAAAAAAGGGAGGCTCAATGATAAAATCATTAACATCACATTATATTTACGTAGAAGTATATTTTTAAGTTTATTTAAGTAGCATTTTAAAAAATATTGTGGGTGTTCTCAAAATTAAACCTATATCATATGTATAAAAGTAACTATTTTACTGTATTGTGAAGCCTAAGATATATATTTAGACTAGAATGAACGTCTTACATTGAATTTGGAATATGAATGACCTAATCCATGTCATAAGTGGCCTATTTCTTTTAATGTACACTTTATGAGCTCCATTCAGGCCAGGTCCTGAGCTAGCCTCTCCTGATACAAAGATAAATAAGGCTCCACTATAATAAGTTCTCTTTCTTTCTTTCTTTTTTTCTTTCTTTCTTTCTCTCTGTCTCTCTGTTATTCCCATCTCTGTGTGCCGTCCTCACACCCCTTCACCATACTATTACATAGTATGCTAAAATGAAACAATTCAGACAGTATTGTTCCAATCATACATGCATTTATTAGAAAGAAGGCACAGAAAATATAAAAATTCAAAGGGGTTTTAGGAGTTGCTTCTGGGATGTAATATTAATTAGGACATGACATACACTAGATAACTGCTGCTAGAGAATCCATTAAAAAAACACATACCAACAAAGACATACACACTAACTTACTCACAATGTCTATATATATATATGTATATATATATATAAACATGTATTTTAAAGTAAATACAGAAATATAACTAAGATATATCATATTATGTCAATAATAATCAAAACACAGTAGAACAATCTGAAAATCTCCAAATTAATTTCACATAGCTAATTATTTCAAGATCCTAAATATTTTTGTTCATTAAAATAAAGGTAAATTTGTGATTTTTCTCCATATCTGATCTTGCAAAAATTCAAAAACTATTCATAAGCATTTTAATTTAATATCAATATAATTATTTTCACAAGTTCAGTTAGAATTGTTTCTCTGTATATGGAAGTAATGGAAATGTTAATTCAGTTGCCAAGGTTTGACAAAAGATACCATTTTTGACAAAATGGATGAACCTAGAAGATATTATGCTAAGTAAATTAAGCAAGTTCAAGAAGGACAAATATTTTATGATTCCACTTATATTAGTTAAGTAAAATAGGCAAACTAATTGAAGCAGACAATAAAATAGTGTTTTCCAGGGGTTTGGGAGAGAGAGAAATTGGGAGTTGTTGCTCAGCGGGTATAAAGTTTCACTTATGCTTATGAATAAGCATAGTGATTTCCTCTGCAATATAATGCCTATGGTTAACAACGTGGTATTGTGCACTTAATAATGTGCTAAGAGGGTAAATCGCAAGCATTATTGCCATCAAAATCAAAGAGTGACAAAGAGAGCTTTTGTAGGTGATGGATATGTTTATTACCTTCACTGTTATAATGACAGCATCATGGGTGCATGTATATGTCCAAACTCAACAATTCATAAATATATATTACATATATATTATATATAATCTATAATATTATATATATTATATGTAACATTATATATAATATATAATATTATATATTACATGTAATATTATATATTATATATAATATATATAATATATAATATTACATGTAATATATACATATATAATATATAATATTATATATAATATATACATATATAATATATTGTATTATATATAATATATACATATATAATATATGTATGTATGTACAAAATACTTGCAGGTTTTTTATTCAATTGTACTTCAATAAAGCCATTAAAATTATATACATATATTTTTGAAATTTATATGATGCATTTCTTAAATTGATGTACAAATTATTTCTCTACAAGAAATCAAATAATTCATTGAGGTGTCGGGGAAAATGGTATTGTGGTTTTTATTTGAATTGATGATCAAACATTTCACAGAGAAAAACACAAATATAGCAAAATAATATTTCCTAGATCAGACAGAAATTTATTTAAATTTTAAACTGTATATCTGATTCTTAAAATTACTTCCCACCAAAAGAGATAAAATTTCAAAATCCAGGTTTCCTTTATCACTGCAAATTTTGACTTGCACTGTTTTCAGAAAGTTATATGAATATAAATAACAGAGGACATTTTGATCTTATGGACCAAAACCCAGCTTCTGTCTATAACATAAAAAAAAGACAAGTGAATGCCTTGCTTTATCCATCACCTAGGCTCTATAATAATGGATTTTCTTAAATGAAGTGGGAAGCCTGTGCGCAGCACTAGAGGAAATCGTGTTATCATTTCAATAATCTATTAATGAGTTTAACATTTTGGTAAAAGATTGAGTTGACAAGGTCTGACTTCCATTATGTAATGATAGCTAGATATGTAATGATAGCTAGATATGTAATGATAACTCCTATCTCTGTTACTAGTCCTTCTTTTCCAAGCTAAGTACAGTTTAAAATTTGGAAACAGCATATTTCTTTAGAGAGAGATGGCATGGATCAAAATAAGTCCACTTACATTTTGACTGTAGAAGAAAGGAAAGACCAAAAGTCAGTTCCCACATTTGGAACAAAAGTCAGTCCCAAAAAGTTGGGACATAAGTCTCAGAACTTAATGTCTCCTGGCTTGTACATGCAGAACAGGGCATAATTAAGCTACTTTTGAATAACCCTATAAAAACTTTAACATTCTGAGGTGAAGAAGAAGTAGCCAGATTTAATCTTGAATAAAACTGACTAGATTCAGTTTTAACCTATAAAAAAAGAAAGTCTTTTTTCTATAAAGTCTTATAGTTCCTTTTTTAAAAGTAACATATAAGATCATCCTGTGCTTTTTAAAAAAATCAGGTGTGAATTTTAACAGTCTTTTGTGTTTTCACATAAATTTTAAGATTTTTTTCAATTCTGTAAGAAATACCATAGGAATTTCATAGAGATTGCAATAAATCCATTAATCACTGTCAGAAGTACAGCCATTTTAATAATATGAATGTTCATCTGGTCTAGCAAAGATACTCTACCTGACACACGGGATGCCAGTGGAGCAAATACTTGGTGGAAATTGCAGGAGTCCACTACCAGACTCTAGGATCTATTGGATTTTGCAATGGTCAGACTTTTAATCAAAGATGTAATGGAGCCCATCATCCTGCATCCTTTATACCTTTAAGGTCTTTTATTTTCACAATCCCCAGACATGTAATGCAATATTATTTTCCATTTTCTGGGTCACCTGACATCTGTGGTAATGGAGGAATGAAGAAGCTTCATGTATCTAGTGAATTGAAGAGTTGTCTTCCCCATAAATGTGTCCAGTGAGTAACCTCCAGAATCTATTAAAGTGACTTTATTGGAGAGAAGATCTTTGCAGATGTATGTAAAAAAAAGAAAATCAAGACAAATTTATTCTGGATTTATGATGTGCTCTAAATCCAATGACAGATATCTTTATAAGGAGAAAGGTAGGAGGGTCCCTTGAGGCCAGGAATTCAAGACCAGCCAAGTCAACATAGCAAGACATCGCTTCTACAAAAAATTAAAAACAAACAAACAAATTTTTTTGAAAAGAATAAAGGCAGGAGAAAATTAGGAAGAAAGAAAAGGAAAGATGATGCTGAGGAAGGAGAAATTGGTGAGAAGCCATAAGCCATGGGACTCCAAGAATTGTCAGCAACCAATAAAGGCCAAGAGACAGGCATTGAACTGTTTTTCTCTTAGAGCCTCCAGAACAAATGAACCCTGAGAACACAGATTTTGACTTTCTGGCTTAGATAGCTATCAGAGAATAACTTCTATTTTAAGCAGCCCAAGAAACTAATGCAAAGATAATCCACTTGGCCTTTCCCACTAAAATGACTTGTATCCAGGCACGAATGATATAATTCACAGTTTTTCTAAAGAGAAAGTGTATCTACACAATTATGCATTTTGGAAATTGAGGAAATCATCAGTTATCCTAGGGATGTCACTGTCCCTTTCAGGAAAAAAAATATGGAATCAGTATCATGGGAGTTTATTTGGCTTTACAGAATTTTTTTCCCTGAAGGGCCTGGTGTCTTTGTCCGTAAATAAATTTCAGGTCTGAAAACAAACTTAGGTCCAGACCCTTGACAGTTTACTGTGATTTCTAGTGAGGACAGCTGCCTTCAACTTTTTAGTATCCATTCTTGAACTCTTCTGGTATTATAGATTGAGAAATTCCCTTGGTCACCTGTTTTGTCCCTAGTGCTATCTTCTCTATTACTATGTACACAGCTTTCTAAATTAGGTCTTTCTGGATAATACCCCAGTCTTAGTGCTCATGTGTATTATGGCCATCTCCCTTCTGAAGGTCTCTATTATTTCAATATCTGATCATAAATCGTATCAGTGAGATTGGTTTGGTAAGTCAAAAAAGACCTGTCAAAGGATAGACATGTTGAACATTCATTACAACTAGCAAATATTTGATAGATTTCCAGCACTGTATAAGATGTCTATGTCCAACAACGATAGACTGGATTAAGAAAATGTAGCACATATACACCATGGAATGCTATGCAGCCATAAAAAATGATGAGTTCATGTCCTTTGTAGGGACATGGATGAAACTGGAAACCGTCATTCTCAGCAAACTATCGCAAGGAAGGTAAACCAAACACCACATGTTCTCACTCATAGGTGGGAATTGAACAATGAAAACACATGGACACAGGAAGGGGAACATCACACTCCGGGGACTGTTGTGGGGTGGGGGAGGGGGGGAGGGATAACATTAGGAGATACACCTAATGCTAAATGACAAGTTAATGGGTGCAGCACACCTACATGGCACATGTATACATATGTAACAAATCTGCACTTTGTGCACATGTACAAAAACTTAAAGTATAATAAAAATAAAATTAAAAAAAAAGATGTCTATGTTAATATATCCACTATCATAAGCCTTCTGATTCCCTCTTTCATTCACTGGCAAGGCCATTCCAGCACACAAGTTTCATTTTGTAGTAGCCACAGTTTTTCCCAAGATTATGAATGTATCTTAGTAGTAGTCTATTACCACTACCTTCTGAAGTTTGAGCACAACTATTAAATTCTATTTCCTTTGAGAGTGCTTCAAAACAAAAAAGGAAAGTGATGTTGAACTTTTTGAAAGCCTTTGCTGCATCTATTGAAATGATCATGATGTATTTCTTTTTAGTCCTAGGTATGTGATGAATCACATTTATTTATTTGCATATGTTTAACGAATCTTGCATCCTAAGATTAATGCCTACGTGATTGTGCTGGTTAGGTTTTGATGTGCTGCTGAATTCAATTAATTAGTACTTTGTTGAGGATTCTTGTGTGTATATTCATGATAGATATTGGCCTGATGTTTTCTTTTCTTCCTGTGTCTCTGCAAGGTTTTGGTATCAGAGAAATCTTGGCCTCATAGAATGAGTTAAGGAGGAGTCCCTCCTCCTCAATTTGTTGAAATAATTCAGTAGGATGGCTAGAATTTCTTTTTATATGTATAAAAGAATTTGGCTGTGAATCTATCTGAATCAGGTCTTTTATGTTTGCTGGACTTTATATTACTGATTCAGTTTTGGAACTCATTTTGGGTCAGTTCAGGGTTTCTATTTCTACCTGGTTCAACTTTGGGAGGATGTAGGTGTCCAGAAATTTATCTGCTTCTTCTAGGTTTTTAAATTTGTGTGCATAGAGATGGTCATAATGGCCTTTGCAGGTGGTTTGTTTTTCCTGAGGTTGATGATGATCCCCTCTTTGCCATTTCTGAGTGTGTTTATTTGGATCATCTCTCTTTTATTCTTTTGTAGTCTATCTAGTAATTAATCAATCTTATTTATTCTTTCAAATAACAAACTTTCAGTATTGCTGATGTTTTCTATGATTGTTTGTTCTCAATTTTACTCTAAAAAACCCTGAGCAAATTATGTGTTAAGGGAAAATACTCCAAAATAGTAAAAGCCATCTGTGAAAACTCACAGTCAACATCATACTGAATGCGCAAAAGCTCAAAGGATTCCTCTTGAGAACTGGAACAAGGCAATGATGTCCATTCTAACCATTGCTATTCAGTATAGTATTGGAAGTCCTAGCCAGAGTAAGAGAGAAAAATAAAAGGCATCCAAATAGAAAGAGGGAAAGACAAACTATCTCTCTTCTCAGATGGTATTATTTTATACACACAAAACCCCAAAGCCTCTGTCCAAAAGCTCCTACTTCTGAAAAACAACTTCAGCAAAGTTTCAGAAGAAAAAATGTATGTACAAATGAGAGGAGGTTCCAGCTGTGTTTCCTTGGTCGAGTAGGGGCTCCGAAAACTGTGAAACTCACTCATTTCCTGCATCAGAACTTACTTTGGTCCTGGATGAATCATACTGAAGATATATGCTTAAAATATTCCTAACATCAGAATTTGTGCATGTGTTTTCTTCCCCAAGAAAGCTTTAAACAGAGAAACTTTAGTTGTAACCTTCCCTGTGTCGTTGCTCCCTCTCTCCCTTCCCCCTCCCCTGAAACTAAAAGGAATGTTAAAGGCCAGTTTTTCCATGACCAGCAGCCCTTGTCTATGCTCCCAATTCCAATTCCTTGTAAACACAATTTGTAAAATCCTGTGAGATTCTGTCTCCTTTGCCATGCCGCTGCAAGGTTATAAAGTAGATAAAACTTCAGTTACAATTTAGGTTTTCCTCAAGATCTAAGACATGTTAATTGTCTTTTTTTCTCGCTCTGGTAACATCTTCCCACCACATTTATTTCCCGTCTTAAAGAGTTTAAAAGGTGATCGAAAAATCCAACACTAGCTACCCGCTTGGGACCCCTTCCATCCTGTGGAAGCTTTGTACCGTCACTCTGCTCGATAAAGCCTACAGCTTTTTTTTTTCTCTCGGTTGATCCGTGTCTCTCTCTCACCCTCACTGAGGGCTGCCGCCACACCAAATCTTTGGCAAGGCTTAGGCAAGAATCTTTGGCATTACATTTTTGGCGGGCCAGCCAGGAGGATCTCCAGGAAAGGCGTCTAGATCGTCACGTGGCGAGTACGATGGGACCTCTTTGGCTTGCTATTCTATCCTGTCCTTCCTTAGAATTCAGAGGCTAAACCGGGCACCTGTCAGCCACTTAAAGGTGATTATCGCGGCCATGGGACTAAAGATAGGGTGTCAGCCTCTCTGGAAAAGGGCTAACAACCCCTACCCTTTGGGACTGGGAATGTTGGTAAGTCTGGATGCAGTTCATACTCTTTCACTTTCCGTGGTGGTCCAGAAGTACACCGGGAGTTATCAGCGGACTTTCTAGTCTCCCAGATTTCCTGGTTGAGATCATGGCGCCGCCAAAGGCTCCCCCTGCAAGGGTTACTGAGTGTGAGACCGCCATATCTTCTGACCGCTTCCTCCTGGGTCCTAATGTCCGCCAGCTAGACTTCTTTCCTCACCTCACAAGCAAGGTTATTCCCACTAGGCAGGATGAAGATTTTCTATTTAAAAGTCTTAAATTCTTGGGATGGTGCCCAGAAGAGCCCTGTTCATGGTTGCTTCCAGGGATTAGGCAGGTGTTTCTGTTCCTTGGCTATTTTGAAGGGCCAGTTCCCCACCATAGTGTATGGTCCCCCACATCAAGACAATTTAAATATAGGTCTGTAATTTTCATGTGGATAGTAGATGCCTTAGGGTATTTCCTCCATTGCTCCCCAGACAGACTTTCCCCCTTCTTGGGGCCTCTCAAGTACAATCTGTGGTGCATGGGTACAGCTCTTAGAGCCATTGAAAAGCTATTTGAACCATTCAATAGTTGGTATTGGAAGGAAGAAAGGTAGTCATTTGGGACACAGGATACTGGTACCGCCGTAAGAGAGGGGCTTGCTCCTTAGATGGCAAGTGGGGACAGAAGGCTAGAGTACAGCAGCTGTTCTCTCAGCCCTGGCCTAGAGAACATCGACCACCCCCTTCAAGCTTACTAAGCCTCCTGTCACTAATTTAGAGATTTCTCCTTGAAGGACACTTTTGTGGCCAGGCCCACGTAAATTGGGCCTTAGCATGCAAGCATCAGTGGTGCCTCAGACCCAGGCCTTGCCGCCATGGAACAGGTAGGACGCATTGGCAGAAGGACTACAATAAATCCAACAGTCCTTGTGCTCCATTTAGTGGTCAATGGGTGCACAGCAGGGACAAGGGAAGTTTCCATACCGCCGTTAAGCATGGTTAAATCCAGTAGATGGAGGGCTCAGGAAAAGAGGCCATGAGCTTTGAGCACAATTGGACCTGACCCTTGGGGGACGTCCTAAGGGAAGACGAGTCCCAGGAATAACCAGGGGTGCAGGCATCCCTGTGTTTAAAATTCCAGATGGGCACCACACCTTCCAAACCGGACACTCCCTTAAGATGTATTCTGAATAACTGGGACAAATTCTACCCTGAAACCTTAAAAAACAAGCGGCTGATTATCTTCTGTACCACTGCCTGGCCACAGTATTCCTCACAAAATGGAGAAACTTGGCCCCCTGAGGGAAGTATTAATTATAACACATTTCTACAACTAGATCTTTTCTGTAAACAGGAAGATAAATGGAGTGAAGTCCCTTATGTACAGGCTTTCTTTGCCCTTCGTGACAATACTGCCCTGTGCCAAGCCTGCAAGCTTTGCCCAAATGACAGAGGGCCACAGTTGCCTCCATACTCAGGGCCTCTTCCCTCAGCCCTACTCTCCTCCTGCACTGACTCTCCTCCATCCAGCCCTACTGAAGTGTTAAAGGCACACCGGAAAGAGAATGTAAACTGTGTGAACCAGGCAATCAAACTATGTCCCTTATAAGCAGTAGGAGGAGAATTGGGGCCCATTCACGTGCACGTCCCCTTCTCACTCTCAGATTTGAAACAAATAAAGGCAGATTTAGGGAAATTCTCAGATGATCCTGATAACTATATAGATGTCCTGCAAGGATTGGGGCAGTCCTTTGATCTAACATGGACAGATATCATGTTGCTTCTTGATCAGACCTTAAGTCCTACTGAAAAAGAAGCAGCTTTAGCAGCAGCCTGGCAATTTGGGGATCTGTGGTACCTTAGCTAGGTAAATGATTGAATGACCCTGGAGGAGAGGGAAAAATCCCCCCAGGGCAACAGGCAGTCCCTAGTGTGGACCCTCATTGGGATACTTACTCAGATCATGGAGATAGGAGCGGCAGGCATTTGCAAACTTGCATTTAGGTGGGTTGAGGAAGACTAGGAAAAAGCCTATGAACTACTCAATGTTATTATTACACAGGGAATTATACAGGGAAAGGAGGGAAACCCATCCGCTTTTCCAGAAAGGCTAAGGAAGGCCCTAAGAAAGCACACACAGCCCTAACTCCAGATTCCGTTGAAGCCAACTTATTTTAAAGGATAAATTTATCACCCAATCAGTGGCTGACATTAGGAGAAAACTCCAAAAGTCTGCTTTCGGCCCAGAACAAAATTTAGAGACATTATTAAACCTGGCAACCTCAGTGTTCTATAAGAGGGACCAAGAGGAACAGGCCGAAAGGGAAAAGCAAGATAAGAGAAAGGCTGCAGCCTTAGTCATGGCCCTCAGACAGGCAGACCTTGGTGGCTCAAAGAGAATCAAGAGAGGAGAGGCCAATTGCCTAGTAGGGCTTGTTATCAGTAGGGTTTGCAAGGACACTTTAAGAAAGATTGTTCAACAAAAAAAAAAAAAACCACCCCCTCACCCATGTCCAATTGGTGCACTGCCCCAGAGGATGAAGGCCCTCTGGACCAGAAGCACCCACCCAGATGATTCAGCAACAGGACTGAGGGTGCCTGGGGCAAGCACTAGCTCATGCCATCACCCTCACAGAGCCCTGGGTAAGTTTGACCATTGAGGGCCAGGAAGTTGACTTCCTCCTGGGCACTGGCGCGGCCTTCTCAGTTTTAACCTCTTGCCCCAGACGACTGTCCCCAAAGTCCATTACTATCCGAGGAATCTTAGGACAGCCTGTAACCAGGTATTTCTCTCGCCTCCTCAGCTGCAATTGGGAGACTTTGCTCTTTTCACATGCCTTTCTTGTAATGCCTGAAAGTCCCATACCCTTATTAGGGAGGGACATATTAGCCAAAGCTGGGGCCATTATCTACATGAATATGGGGAACAAATTACCCATTTGTTGTCCCCTACTTGAAGAAGGAATCAACTTCGAGGTCTGGGCCTTAGAAGGATAATTTGGAAGGGCAAAGAATGCTCATCCAGTCCAAATCAAGCTAAAAGACCCCACCATTTTTCCTTATCAAAGGCAATATCCCTTAAGGCCTGAAGCTCTCAAAGGATTACAGGATATTGTTAGAAATTTAAAAGCTCAAGGTTTAGTAAAAATATGTAGCAGTCCTTGGAACACCCCAATCCTAGGAATACAAAAACCAAATAGTCAGTGGAGACTAGTGCAAGACCTCAGGTTTCACCTGTCTACCTTCATGCATTTTTTTCATCTGTTATAACACAGCCTATCATGCCTAAATGGCACTCTGAAAGAACTGTGCTTTCTCTCCTTTCTAGCACCTCCCATGTCCATATATACTGAACAAGAGTTACAAAGTCTCCTTATAACGCAATCTTGCCACACACAAGCCCTTAGTGTCCCTTTTACTATAGGAGCCAGAATACTAGGCAGGCTTGGGACTGGAATTGGAGGCATAACCACCTTCACCCAATTCAATTATAAATTATCATGCGAATTAAATGATCACATGGAATGAGTTGCCAACTCTCTAGTGACCCTACAAAGCCAGCTTAATTCTCTAGCTGTGGTAGTCCTTCAAAATCGGAGAGCCCTAGACTTATTAACAGCTGAAAGAGGAGGAACCTGCCTCTTCTTAGGAGAAGAATGTTGCTATTTCGTTAACCAGTCAGGAATCATTACTGAAAAGGTCAAAGAAATAAGAGAACGAATAGAAAGTAGAAAAAAGGAGCTTGAACACTCAGGGCCCTGAAATATGTTTAACCAATGGGTACCTTGGATCCTCCGCTTTGTAGGCCTGTGACAGCCATCCAACTATTACTCGCTTTTGGGCCTTGCATTTTTAACCTCCTTGTCAAATTTGTTTCCTCCAGGATCGAGGCCATCAATCTACAGATGATCTTACACATGGAACCTCAAATGAGCTCAACTCATGCATCTACCAAGGACCCCTGGATCCACCCGCTGGTCCCTCACTAGCCTAAAAACTTCTCCTCTGGAAGACACCACAACTACAGGTCCCCTTCTTTGCCCCTAACCAGCAGGAAGTAGCCAGAATGACCGCCGCCCCGTTCCCAACAGCGGTTGGTGTGTCCTGTCTACAGTGGGGACTGAGTTGGTTCCAGCTGGGCTTTCTGGGTTAAGTAGGGGCTCAGAAAGCTGCGAAACTCACTCATTTCCTACATCATGACTTACTTTGGTCCTGGATGAATAATATTGACGATATATGCTTAAAATATTCCTAACATCAGAATTTGTGCATGTGTTTTCTTACCCCAAGAAAGCTATAAAAAGCGAAACTTTTGCTGTAAGCTTACCTGTGTCCATGCTCCCTCTCTCCCTTCGTCCTCCCCTGAAACTAAAAGGAATTTTAACAGCCAGTTTTTCTGTGACCAGCAGAACTTGTCTATGCTCCCAATTCCAATTCCTTGTAAACACAATTTGTAAAATCCTGTGAGATTCTGTCTCCTTTGCCATGCCGCTGCAAGGTTATAAAGTAGATAAAACTTAAGTTACAATTCCGGTTTTCCTCAAGACCTAAGACTTGTTAATTGTCTTTGTTTCTCTCTCTGGAAACATCTTCCCACCACATGTATTTTCTGCCTTAAAAGAGTTTAAAAGGTGATCAAAAAATCTAACACTGGCTACCCACTCGGGACCCCTTCCATGCTGTGGAAGCTTTGTACTGTCACTCTGCTCAATAAAGCCTGCAGCTTTTTTTTCTCTCAGTTGATCCATGTCTCTCTCTCACCGAAGGCTGCCGCCACACCAAATCTTTGGTGTGGCTAAGGCAAGAACCTTCAGCATTACACAAATATCAGTAACATTTGTTTATACCAACAACATCCAAGCTGAGAGCCAAATCAAGAATGCACTACCATTTACAACAGCCACAAATAAAATACCTAGAAATACAGCTAACCAGGGAGGTGAGGAATCTCTACCCTAAACGTTACAAAATGCTGTTGAAAAAATAGAAACAACACCAACAAAAAGAAATGTGTTTCATGCTCAATTATAGAAAGAATTAATATTGTTAAATTGACCATACTGCCCAAAGTAATTTACTGATTCAGTGCTATTTCTATCAAACTACCATGAACATTTTCAATGCAATTGGAAAAAAAAAACTTCTAAAATTCCTATGAAACCAAAAATAGCCCAAAACTCAAAACAGGTCTAAGCACAAAAACAAAGCCAGAGGCATCACAATACCCAACTTCACACTCTAATACAAGGCTACATTAACTGAAACAGCCTGGTACTTGTACAAAAACAGACACATAGACCAATGGAACCAGTTAAAGCACCCAGAAATAAAGCCTTACACCTACAGTCATCTGATTTAAACAAAGTCAATAAGAACAAACAATGGGGGAAACAACTCACTCTTCAATAAATGGTGCTAAATAACTGTCTAGCCATATGCAGAAGACTGAAACTAGATATCTTCTTTTTACCATATGCAAAAACCAACTGAAGATGGGTTAAAAATGTAAATGTTTAGCTAATATGGTTTGGCTGTGTCCCCACCCAAATCTCATCTTCAATTGTAGCTCCCATAATTTCCACATGTTGTGGGAAGGATCCAGCAAGAGGTAACTTAATCATAGGGGTGGGTTTTTCCCATATAGTTTTTTTGATAGTAAATAAGTCTCATTAGATATAATTGTTCTATAAAGGGGAATTTCCCTACACAAGCTCTCTTACCTGCCACTGTGTAAGATGTGACTTTGCTCCTCATTCACCTTCCACCATAATTGTGAGGTCTCCCTGGTTATGTGAAACTGTGAGTCCATTAAAACTCCTTTATAAATTAGCTTTGGGTATGTCTTTTTTTTAACAGCATGAGGATAGATTAATACAGTAAATTGGTACTAGGTAGTGGGGTACTCATGTATAGATATCAGAAAATATGGAAGCAACTTTGGAACTGGGTAACAGGCAGAGGTTAAAATAGTTTGGAAGACTCAGAAGAAAACAGAAAGTTGTGGGAAAGTTTGAAACCTCCTAGAGACTTGTTGAATGGCTTTGAGCAAAATGCCGATAGTGATACGGACAATAAAGTCCAGGCAGAGGTGGTCTCAAATGGAGATAAGGAACTTGTTGGTAACTGGAGCAAAGGTGACTCTGCTATGTTTTAGCAAAGACTGGTGGCATTTTCCTCCTGCCCTAGAGATTTGTGAAACTTGTAATATGAGATAGCTGATTTAGAACATCTGATGGAAGAAATTTCTAAGCAGCAAAGTATTCAAGAGGTGACTCGGGTACAGTCAAAAGTATTCCATTTTATGTATTTACAAAGATATGGTTTGGAATTGGAACTTATGGTGAAAACGGAAGCAGAGCATAAAATTTTGGAAAATCCATAGCCTGATGATGTGGTATAAAAGAAAAATCCCATTTTCAGAGGAGAAATTCAAGCTAACTGCAGAAACTTGCATAAGTAATTGGAAACCAATTGTCAATAGTCAAGACAATGGAGAAAGTGTCTCCAGGGCATGTCAGAGGTCTTCCTGGCTGTAGCCCTTCCCATTACAGGCTGGGAGGCCTAGAAGGAAAAAAAAATGGTTTTGTGAGCTAGGCCCAGCATCTTGCTGCTTTGTGCAGTGTCAGAACTCGGTCCCCTGTGTCTCAGCTGTGGCTGAAAGGAGCCAGGGTAGAGCTCAAGACATGGCTTCAGTGGGGCAACGTCCAAGCATTGGCAGATTGTCAGCTTTGATGTGGTGTTGAGTCTGTGGGTACAGAGAAGTCAATAATTGAGGCTTGGGAACCTCTGCCTAGATTTCAGAAGATTTATGGAAATGCCTGTATGTTCAAGCAGAAGTTTGCTGCAGGGGTGAGACAGTCATGAAGAAACTCTGCTAGCGCAGTGTGAAAGGAAAACGTGTGCTGTGAGCTCCCCCAGCCCCAACACACCCACACAGAGAGTCACCACCAGAGCACTACCTAGTGGAGCTGTGAGAAGTGGGCCACCATCCTCCAGACCCCAGTATGATACATCAACAAACAGTTTAGACCATGCAACTGGAAAAACCACAGACATTCAATGCCAGCCCATGAAAACAGCCAAGAGGAAGGCTGTACCCTGCAAAGCCAAAGGGGTCGAGCTGCCCAAGACCATGGAATCCCACTGCTTATATCAGTGTGACCTGTATTTCAGACATGGAGTCAAAGAAGATGATTTTGGCAATGACTGCCCCTGGATTTTACCGCCTTACCTGGATTTTGGACTTGCATGGAGCCTGTAGTCCCTTTGTCTTGGCCAATTTCTGCCATTTAGAAGGAGAGTATTTACCCAATGCCTGTTTCTTCATTGTATCTAGAAAGTAACTAACTTGCTTTTGTTTTTTAGGCTCATAGGCTAAAAGGACTTGCCTTATCTCAGATGAGACTTTGGACTGTGGACTTTTGAGTTAATGCTGAAATTAGTTAAGACTTTGGGGAACTGATGGGAGTGCATGATTGGTTTTTAAATGTGAGGACCTGATATTTGGAAGGGGCCAAGGGAAGAATGATATGATTTGGCTGTGTCCTCACCCAAATTTCATCTTGAATTGTAGCTCCCATAATTCCTACATGTTGTGGGAGGAACTTGGTGAGAGGTAATTGAATCATGGTAGTGCATCTTTCCCATGCTATTCCCATGATAGTGAATAGGTGTCTTGAGGTATTATAGTTTTATAAAGGAGAGTTTCCCTACACAAGCCTTCTTGCCTGCCTCCATGTATTACATAACATTGCTTCTCATTTGCCTTTTGTCATCATTGTGAGGCCTCCCAAGCCATGTGTAACTGTGAATCTACTAAACCTCTTTCCTTATAAATTACCCAGTCTCGGGTATGTCTTTAGTAACAGCAAGAGAAAAGGCTAGTACAATATCCTAAAACTATAAAACCCTAGAACAAAATCAAGAGAATAGAACATAACTGAACTAAAAGCCCCTGTGCAACAAAAGTAACTATCAACAGAATAAACAGATGACTTACAGAATGGGCGAATATAATTGTAAACTATGCATTTGATAAAGATCTAATATCAAAAATCTATAAGGAACTTAAACAAATTAACAAAACATACACAAACAACTCCATTAAAAAATGGGGCAGGGACATCAAGAAAGAATTCTCAAAAGAATATATACACAGGAATGTGCTCAAGATGATCAACTAGATGCAGTCAGTAAGTGCCACTGCCACCAGGGGAACACCAAGTTTTTTTTTTTCATACCAACGTAATTTGGACAGATCTTTGGAGAGAAAATATTGAATGTGGATGGAGAAAAGAAGTAGTCACTGAGGCTGAAGAGAAAGAAGGCTGAGGACACTGAATGGGGTGCCTGAATACTACAGCTACAGCTGGTTCTTTACCCTGAGCGATTTCTAGGGAAAGATGAATCAGAGGAATAGTAGACAGCTCCCTCTCACTGTAGACATCTGGAATTGTGGCTAGATGGGGCTCCATACCTTCAAGGACATGTAGACTGGCAGAGGGATCTCCAGAGACTGCACAGAGATGGAGCTGCAGACAAAATCCAGGGACCTTTGTGAATAGGTCCTTTATAGGACTCCTATATAAGAAAAACTTGAAACAAAGGTGTTGCATTCAACTCCTTCCCTTCAGAGGATGCCCTACTCTGTAATGTCGTAGCTTTCAATGAACTATCTTTTCTCAACGCACTCTGTGAGTCACCTTGAATTCCTTCCTGTGTGGAATCTGAGAAACTTCTCTCGGTGTCTGAATCAAGGCCCCTTTTTCTGGGAACACTTCCAAGGAGAGTTTTCTGGCTTTCACCGTTTGCCTTAATTTGATGATTATTAGTCCTCACTTTTCTATTATTTTCTCCCAAGCATTAACTGCAGAAAAAAGCATTTGCCTTTATTGTGGTCATAATTTCTACTTTTCCCATATTGATACATTTGTGATATATCCTAATAAGTAACACTTTCCCTTTCAAAAGATTACCATCATAATTTGCCATTACTGAAAGTATGAAAAATTTAAATTATCACATTCCAGGGTCTATTTGTGTTCTCCCTACCAATAGTGATAGGATTCTCATTACATCTGGTAGTGAATGATCCAACTCTATAATCTCATTTTGTTGTCTGCTCTTTTTTTCTGACCTCTCTTGGTACATATTTTCAAATGCTGGGTGGCTCCAAGAAGTAGACTCTAAGCTGAATATGTTTTTGAGGGAGATAATACGGGAGTTTTATTGAAAATAACATCTGTGAAAAAGTAGGAAGCAAGACTGGACTGTGGAACAAATTAGGATATAATTCAGTGCAATGGTTTGAATGTTTGAGTGCTCCAAAGATTAATATGTTAAAATTCTTATAACCAAAATGACTGTATTAGCAGACAGAACCTTTTAGGAGGTGTTTAGGTCACGAAGGCAGAGTCCTCATTAGTGGAATTAATTTCATTCCAAAATTTGCTCACAAGAACACATTCATCTCTTTTCCCCATTAAGACAAGGTGACAGGCTGCCATCTTGGAGGAATGCCCAATACCAGCATCTTGATTGTGAAACCTTCAGCCTCAAGAACTGTGGCAAATAAATGTTTTTTGTCTATATGCTAGGCAATGTATGGTATTTTTCTATATAGCACCCTGAGCATGCTAAGACATGCAGTCTCAGCATAGGTTTCATCTCACCCACTGGGAGTTCTGAAGACAAGTTAGCCCTTCAGAGTTGGTCCACATTGAAATGAGGAGAATGGGCCTTCAAAGTCTTACATATGACCAGGCGTTGCATATGGGCTGTCTTGGAAAGGTCACTTTATACTAGATAGCTTTCAGCAGCGCTGTACTGAGAGAGAGCACTTATAGGTGATGTATGTCAGTTGTCAGTCACTTCATCAGCTGGAAAGTAATTTATATATTCCCAAAGGGAAAATCTGGGTGACACATAATGCATGCACTCAAGGACATTAAAAATATTGAACAATATTGCCACTCTGTAGGCAATATTTGCTCAGAAACTGTGTTCAAACATCCTTTTAAGAAAGATTTACCTCATTTCAGGTTAACAGATTATTGATAGAATAAAAATAAATTTGTATATTTTGTGATATGCATCTTTTCCTTCCTAATTCTACTTTGATGTAAATTTCTGGTGAGACTTTTTAAAAGTACAAATTACCTGAATTACAAGGCAATCTGTGAAACAAGTTCAGGGGTAGGCATTTAGAAGATAAATACTTTCTAAGAGTGAGAAACGTAAGGAATGCTGCAAATATTCAGAAAAAGAAAATATTGTGATTTAGACAAAATATTTTCAAATGAAGCAAAGTAACTGTAATTGTACTTAAAACATATCTGTTTGGATAAAAAGAAAATGAATTTCTATAGTCACAAAAACAATGTCAAGAAACATGAAATGATGCTTATATCATAATTGCGAAAATACGTAGAGGAAATGAAGACGGTCTATTTGAGAATGTTAAGATAAATAAGAATAGATCACACACCTGCCTCACTGTTGACACAATGCTGCTTTCTTATACTAGAAACTCTGCATAGACAATTAAATTATCTCTTGTTCTGGAGACAGCCACATTTACAATAAGAATGAAATTGATTATTCACACATGCAAACACAAAATCATTCATCCTTTTCTTTATTCACTTGCTTTCCAAAACCTCTATTGTCAATACTTAAATCATTGTGACATTGATATTGATATGTACCCAGTTAGAGAAAGTTATAAAGAAAGATAGCATTTTAACAAGTTGTCTAAGAAATGGGCTTTTTTGTTTCTTATGCTGATAGTTGTATTCTAGCTCTGAGTCCTGCGAGAATGTGCTGGTGTGGCCAATGAAATACAGTCTTTGTATCAATTTAATGTTGATACTTGATGAACTTGCTCAGAACACCAAGAGGTAACTGTGCTTGTCACCTTCAGCTTCCATCCTCTTTGATTCCAACAATCTGCTGTTAAATTTGAGGTTTATCCCACATCTTTTACTCAGAAGGAACTTGATTTCATTTTTATGAAGTTGATCAAGTTGTGGACATATAAGTTTCCAAAGAGTACATTGTTGGCATATGATTCAAAGATGCAAAAACTACATATCATGAATGTTCTGATACTGTTCAAAAGCTCTGTGAGTATGCTGTTTTGAACAAGAAAATTATGAGGAACAACAAGATTCCAGAATTTATGTCATTCTTGCAGATGTCAGTTCTCAGTAGTGAGCTGCTATCTGAACAACTTAATCTGTTAAACATTTGTTATACATTTGGTCTACAATCATCAATTTACAACTGGCAGTATGTACCAAGAACTCTGTGGAGAACTTACATTACCTCCTTTTGATGTAACTGTTGTGATATCAGAACTTAGTACCAAAATACATTTGTAGAAAGGTGAAAAATCTGTTGCATTTTCTTCATTTTGACTTTGCATTTGAGATTTTTAACAAAAAGAAGTGGGATCAGTTTTACAGTGAAGTATTAGGTAAGTTAGTGTTTAATTTATTCACTTTTCCCTCCAATATGCGGAAGGAAACCTTCCTTTTTTGTGTCTGTTGGAGTGTGTTTATAAATTGAAATAAAAAATAACCTTTTTGGTTGTGTGAAAGAAAAGGGTGGAGACATTGAAACCCTCATACATTGTTGGTGAGAATAGAAAATTATTCACTCACTCTGAAAAAGTCTAGCAATTCCTCAAAAGGTTATATTTACATTTACCACATAATTCAGTAATTGCCTTTATAGGCATATCCCCAAGAAAAATAAAAACATGTCCACAGAAATGATGCACATCAATGTTAATCAATGCTATTCATAATGGCCAAAAGTGAAAGAAAATCAATATCCATCAACTGATAAATGAATAAATAAATTGTGTTTATAAATAGCATCTGATACTATTTGGCAATAAAAATGAAGTCCTTATTTAAACTGTTCTATGGTCGGTCCTTTAAAAACATTAAATTAAATAAAAGAAGCCAACCACAAAAGTCCACATATTGTATAGTTTCATTTATATTTAAAAAGATCCTGAATAGGTATATTTGTAGAGGGAGAAATTAGATTACTAGTTGCCCAGTGCAGGATGGATGCAGAAATTCAGTGGGGAGAAGAGAGCTAATATACAGGATTTTTTTTTTTTTTAGATAAAACTCATTGTTATGTTGGATGCACAAATCTGTGAATTTACAAGGAAATACTTAATTTAAAATAATAATTGATGAAGCATACGGTATTTGGATTATACTTCAACAAAGTTTTACAAGATATTCCTTGAACCACGATATTCAAAAATGCTATTTGCATTGTACAGTCACTTCATCTCTTATTCTGTGTCAAGGGCCCTGCAGGACTCTCTCACTTGCCACTGTTCTTGACACTATTATAAAATACGTTACATAAAACAGGGTACTTGCAAGGTCATAATCTTAGGTGGATGACAGCGAAAATAAACATAAAAGAAACAGCAAACATCCTTGAGTAAATATGAAGTAATCGAACTTTGTTTGTCTTCTTGCCATCCATGGACTCAGGATGTTCATATAATGTATTTACTTTGAATTGAAGGAGTTATGTTTTAACTTGATTGATTTATCTCTGTATATAAGTATGAGAAAGAAACAGTGACTTGAAAAGAATGATCACATTGCACCAGGATGGCTCTGAAATGGACTTCAGTTCTTCTGCTGATACATCTCAGTTGTTACTTTAGCTCTGGGAGTTGTGGAAAGGTGCTGGTGTGGGCCGCAGAATACAGCCATTGGATGAATATGAAGACAATCCTGAAAGAGCTTGTTCAGAGAGGTCATGAGGTGACTGTACTGGCATCTTCAGCTTCCATTCTTTTTGATCCCAATGATGCATCCACTCTTAAATTTGAAGTTTATCCTACATCTTTAACTAAAACTGAATTTGAGAATATCATCATGCAACAGGTTAAGAGATGGTCAGACATTCGAAAAGAAAGCTTTTGGTTATATTTTTCACAAGAACAAGAAATCCTGTGGGAATTATATGACATATTTAGAAACTTCTGTAAAGATGTAGTTTCAAATAAGAAACTTATGAAAAAACTACAAGAGTCAAGATTTGACATCATTTTTGCAGATGCTTTTTTTCCTTGTGGTGAGCTGCTGGCTGAGCTATTTAACATACCCTTTGTGTACAGTCTCTGCTTTACTCCTGGCTACACAATTGAAAGGCACAGTGGAGGACTGATTTTCCCTCCTTCCTACATACCTATTGTTATGTCAAAATTAAGTGATCAAATGACTTTCATGGAGAGGGTAAAAAATATGATCTATGTGCTTTATTTTGACTTTTGGTTCCAAATGTGTGATATGAAGAAGTGGGATCAGTTTTACAGTGAAGTTTTAGGTAAGAATTTGAAGCAGAGCTTACATAAAGCCATAAAGACAGGGAAGTGGCATTTTTGTTAAGTGAATTTATGAAATGAAAATACAAGATGATCCATCAATCTCACAAATATTATAGAAAAGCTTAAATTATAGGGTCTGTTAAAACCCTGTGGCCATCACTCATACAGAACACCCCAGGAAATCATAACCTATATATTAGCACACCTAAGACTTTAAGCAATTACACATCTGTTTTACTATATAATGTTTTAGATCTTAAAAACAGTAAAATCCATCAAGTAACATCTTACCCAATGTATAGATTTAGAATGAGTAATTACACATTTTTCTACAGCAATCTATAAAACGGCAGAAATTTTTCCTTGTAAACCTCGGTTTTCTTTTTTAGAAATTAAAAGATATTCCCATGTTACCAGAAGGTTTCCTTCACAGTAGAGAGAGATAATGTCTACATCTCAGATGCAAAAATCAATAAGGGTAATTTGAAGTTTCTAATGTTTCTATACTCCTTCACTAAAGAATTGGAATTCATTCATTTGAAGTCCAATTATCTTGTTGAAGTGTGAAGGTTGTTAGATCTATATAGTTTATTTGAAACTATGTCTCTTTATTAAAAAATATGAGACAGATTAAATTTGAGTACAGATCACTATTTCAATAATTTCTCAAAAATATCTAGCTATAATTTACAAATATATTTACTTAAAAGGTAATATTATTAAGATTTTAGCTCAAATCCAAATGAGTAGTTGGTACAAGGATTTCTGCCACACTCTCAAAATAGTCCAGAGTTCACTTGAAGAACCAAGGATAAAAGGATTAGCTAAATGAGCTGTGCAAACTAGACTGTTAGAAAATTGTTTTTATGGGTACAGTAGAATTAATTGATTATGGAGCTCAAAGAGTTGTTTAAATATCTATATGCTACTATTGAAGCTTTAAAGAGAAAATAAATTGATGTTTAATTATCTATGACTTATTTTAAAAATTGTGAGTATACTGACATGACATTAGAGATGTCGCTTAACCTCATAATTCTCCCACCACTTTGCCTTTCTTATAAATAAACATGGGCAAAATATATAATACATAAAAATATATTATTCATATATATGAATATATGTATATATTTTTCAAAGCACACAAACTTTACCTACATCTTTGCCTACGTTATTCTAACCCCTTTCAGAAAGTTATATAAAGTAATTATCTTACGTCATCCACTTTTTCTTTTCTTTATTCTTGTCAGGAAGACCCACTACCTTATTTGAGACAATGGGGAAAGCTGACATATGGCTAATGCGAAACTCCTGGAATTTTCAGTTTCCTCATCTATTCTTACCAAACGTTGATTTTGTTGGAGGACTCCACTGCAAACCTGCCAAACCCCTACCTAAGGTAAACATACTTTCATTGGTTTTATTTTGTTGGTTTCGAAGTTTCAGTAGAAATGATTCTATAGTCTTCATTCAGAATGTTTGACTTACACTGAAAGAAAGATGGGAAGTAGGTGGTGTAAAGCAGATACCAATTAGGAACTCATGTACATGTTAATACCATCACACATATGTGAGTTTTATGCATATTACAGATAGAGAGGAATAGTAAGGAGACTTTGAAAATAGAGTTGGTTAAAGTAAAGTCTTGATTATGCAACACCTAAGAAGGTATTGATCATTCATTCAAAGAATATTTATAAAGGGATTAGCACAAAACACAAGTAAGTGCAGAAATTTCAGAGAAAAAAAAAGACACAGTTTCCATCCCTACATACTTTACATTCTACTTTGAAATATAGAATATAAGTAATTAATGAAAATGTTATAAAAAAATATTATCTCAAGGAAAAACCCAATGTCAAGAAAGCATCAGTGGAGATAATAGAAAGTATCCTGGAGTTACTGATTAGTAAGATGAGAGCTGAACAATATGTAGGAATAGGTAAAAGAATGACGGGGAGGGGCAGACAAAAAGGGAAAGCAGATAAAGTGGTCAGGACAGTTCTCAAGTCCTCAGGTTTTGTTTTCAGGGAATGATTAAGAATCAGATGATATTAAGAGGTAAATTAGAGCCAGATATGTTTTAGGAGTTGAAATATTTGTTAAGAATATTGAAAAACTACTAAAAAGAGTTAAGAAATAAATATATATGAAACGATTCTCTTTTTTAAGAAAAGCCTCCAAGATATTCAATGGATTAAATTACAGAAGGGCCACACTGTAAAGAGCCAACCATTCAGGAAATTTTGCATGGATTCAGGTAGCAGATGATGGAAAAGTGGACTAGAAAGCTGATAGAAATAATTATGCCTACATTTACTAAAATAGTGCCAACTTCATATTGTGTTGTGTGGAAAAAAATATTACAACAGACAAAACACTTAAAATGTCTCTGGCATACAGTCAGTGGCTCAGAAATGTTATTAATTTTGCAATTATCTTTATTTTATTACTAATACTACTAACTACTTAACATGTGCAAGTCACTTGAGATATCATTCCTCGTTTAAGAGAACCAGATTATTCAGCACATCAAGGTTATATTCTCTTGGAAAGTCATAGATGACAGATACCCTGTGGACTTGATTAAAATTAGACATATCAATTGTGACAGCAAGTTGAGCTACTTGAAATTCTAAAATTCTACCATAAGTAAAAAGGATCTTCACCAGCATTCCAGCTTAAAACCCTTCCTCAACAATATAAATGTGTGCCTTAAATATGTGCAGACAAACCCAGGGTTCACTTGATTTTAATAAAGCATTTAAATCATTTCTGCTTTGAGATCACAGAATTTAACATTTTAGAGCATAAACATACCTATTAGAGCAGATGATGTATGCCTTGTGACAAGCAACTCAGTAAAGCTTCCTGGGGGAACTTGTCTCAACATCATAGGTGCCTGACAGAGAAGCATAGAGATAGTGAACAATGCATGTATAATAAAGAACAAATAATTTCTACCACTTGTATCTGAATAGTGCCCTTAGTTTCAATATGAAAAAAAATTCTGTCAGCATATAAGATTATATTCTTTTTGAAGGAACACAAAAACCTCATATATTAATATCACCTCAAAATTAATATCACATTTTAAGGCATATGTACAAAGAAAGCCTTCTTCAATGCATTATTATGCAACCTCTTAAAATAACATGTTTGCTTACATAAAACTGAGATGTTATTCCATTGTTAAAACTCACTGTCTATGTTTAATGCAAATTGTATGGGCTTTATATAGTCACTTTCTCAAGAGACAAAAGCTGAGGTAAGACTAATGAAAAATCTATGCCACTCTACACTGCTCTTGAAAGATTTCCCCATTCACATTAAGGGAAACTGACAGTGCAAACAGGAGGAGGAAGAGAGTAGGAGGTGTAGAAGGACAAGAAAAAAGGTTGACTAGTAGTACAATAGTGGTCATTACTAATACTAGGTCTTGTTATTAACTTGCAGAAAGCTTTGAATGCAAGTCAATGGTTGTGAAACCAGCTATTTAACTGTTTATTATGTAAAATAATTGCTAACCCAGGTTGCTTTCTTTTCAATTATATGTTACATTCTCAGATAATTTCTATATATTTTAAGAGAATAAGACACTTGAGAAAATGCATCAAGTGTTTTAAAAATGCATATTGTTATTAATTTTGTAATATATTCATGTGAAATCATAAAAAATCAAGGTGCACCTATTAAACCTTATGGAAAATATTCACAAAATTAACATTAGAAGTAATCCAACATCTTACATGAAAGAATGATTAAAATGTATGTGCATACAATAGCATTAAAATAATTTTATCAATGGAATGTTCAATTACACCATCAGCCATAATACAAATAGAGTTAGAAAATGATAAATATAACAAGGTGGCAAGTTTTTGCAGGATAAAATATATATACAATAAGATTAAAATTTTCTCAATAAGTGTCACATGTATACATTGACCTATATAAATAAGACAAATGCTATAATAAAAAAACATATTTTCTATAAATAATATCTCTAGGTAGAAGTTTTAGAAAAATTATTTTTTAAAAAATTTTCATACTTTTATAAAATTTCTTACATTAATTTTGTATTATTTTTATAATATTATCACAAAAGGAGAAACAACCAGTCAATATCAGTGATGAATCTCTAAACAGAGGTTAGATTCCTTCAACACTGGGTAGAAAAACAAGGCTCTGATATCAAGCCAGTGAGATGAAACACTGAAAACGAGTTACATTAAATGTGGCTACAGATGACTGCAATCACACACAACACTACTATTACGTGGAATAGTAGTACAAGGATTCTCACATTAACATAAGATTAAAAATCATATTTTAAAAAACACTCTGCCATAAGTGGTGCACTGTTTACATTTAGACATTTTTTTCTTTGTTTTGTTAAAAACCATTTGGAAAAGTTTTACCCCAATGATTAAATCTGAAAATATTTAAATTTAAATATTGGTATACATTGGGGAACTCAAATCAGAAGAATTCTCAATCAATTGCAGCCAAGCACATCTTCACCGGGAGTGTAATGTGGTGTGCGTGAGCTACTCAAAAGAGAGACAAGATCCCCTGCAGAAAGGCCTGGTGGCCTCTTCTATTCTGGTGCAAGTGCTGCCTCTGAGACACAACAAAGTGATGATGAGAGTTCCTCACATGCAGTTATAAATAGCACATCAATTTAACAGTGTGATTTCAGGGCAATAGGTGCTCCACCTAAACAACAACCTGAAAGGTACAATTATTCAACTATTAACTATAAACTCTACAATTCTGTATGATAAATGAGACTCTCAGGACGGATTCATAAAAATTCCATATCACAATACTAGACTCAGGAATGTCAGTGATTCTTAACCACCAGCTTTTATTTTCATTTTTTGAAAAACTACTGGAAAACTCTGACAAACTTTAAGTGAAGCATAAAGCATTGTAGAGGAACATAAATGTAGATATAAAATTATCCCAACTGTGAATATCTTTTCCTCAGTGCTCATATTTAGGGAAGTAGACCACTAATGGCTTCAAACTAAAAGAATTCTACAGAAAACCTGCCTGAAATAAACACAAGTGATTTAGTAGAACAAAAACATAGGATTAAAGCCGAGTGGTGCCACTTTTCCAAGAACTTATATTAGTTATTATAGTATTATAAGTGAAGAGTCTGGGTATAGTTTTTAACATTATCTCCCTGACTACAATGTAATAGCTCCATTTCTTTTCTCCATTACACACATGCAGACACATACATACATATACACACATATTTACACAAATATCCTTAACAGAGGCCAACTATCTCAAACATCTTCTTGCAAAGAAACTGAGTGATTGAGTCAGTTAAAAAATATTATTTACTCCAATAATTCCTCAAAATACTTGATTTTCTCTCTTTAATATTTGGTACCAATTCTTTAGTAGTGCCTGCTGTGGTGATACTCTTTTGTGATGAAACAATTTTTTTTCCACAGGAAATGGAGGAGTTTGTACAGAGCTCTGGAGAAAATGGTGTTGTGGTGTTTTCTCTGGGGTCAATCATAAGTAACATGACAGCAGAAAGGGCCAATGTAATAGCAACAGCCCTGGCCAAGATCCCACAAAAGGTAAGATAAAGTGCCTTACTGGTGTGGAAAACTACTGAAAGAGGCTTGAGATCTATATAGAAAGAATATTAAGAGTAGATTGAACTCTTTACAGCCAAATACAGCCTTAAATATGCTTGTATAGCTTCCACTGACACAAGTAATAGTTGTGCCTCAGACTTAGTGGTTACATGTGGCCCTGGGGAGTTACTGCCCTTGGTACGCCTGAGTGGTTCCTGTTAGTACCAGTGGGAACTCAGTACCCCGTATGTATCCACAAAAGGGAACTTGAGACTCATGGTTATTTTTAATTTCTGATATTAACAGTCATACACACTGCTGAATTTAACTCAATATATTCCAGGTAGGTGAAAATGGTGCTTAATGTAGTCTTTAGAATGACTTTTAGGTGTTTTCAACTAAAAATATATATCCAGAACGGTGTCTTTGTAGAAATACAAGGAAGACTTATGATTATTTTCTTCAAAGCTGTTTTGCTAATCTCAGCAGTATCCAATGAGTGAAGAAGATTTGACTTACTCTTGGGCCACCTCTATTACTTATTGTACTCTGGAAGCTCTTGGTGAATGTTTACAATTAAGGAATGTACTATTTCTGTTTGTACTTTAAGTCAAATGCTTATGTGAAATATGTGACAACAAATAGAGAACACTGCCTGAAGCAGGAAGATGAAAGAGAAAGGATGGAGATGGATCCTGACCTGAAGGTGGATCCTGTCCAGTATAAAATGTGGCCCCACAAGGACTCAGCACTAACTACCAGATTAACAACTCCTCCCAATGGAGGCAGCAGAAGGAAATATAGAAAGGAGTCAAACAGAAGGAAGCCAAGTGGGGGAACAGGTTCAGATGTCCCCTCCATAGAACATAGTAGGAATATATTTTCTTCTATATAAAATAAACAAGGGACCTTTGTGTATTTGTGAATGACTTTTTAATTTCCTATCTGATAAAGCTTTCTTGTAATGACCTCTAACTTTTTGCTGAAACCTGAGTTACTTTAACACTGATGTAGCAAATAAAAGTTAAACACTGTAAATTATTGTTCAGTTTGTGAGGATTGCTTCGGAGTTTCAAAATTAGTAACTTAAAATAAAAATGTCTTGGCTATAGCAGAACATATTATTCACTGTTGTCAAATCTTTGTAGCACATTGTCTAAGTGTTAATAATCAGTTGACCAAATTCAGCAAAATACAATTTTGAGTTTATTCAATAGCTTTTTTTGTATTCATGATACCAACAGGTTCCTCATTTCTAGGCCAAAAAAAAATCCAAAATTAACAATACTGGTAATATTCTGAATTTGTGTCAAAAATTGTCACTTGAAATTTTTCTTAGAAGTAGTGCTTGATAATTTGTAATTCCAATGAAGTTATACATAAAACCCTGGCAGCATTTATTTATTTCTTATAAGTAGCTTATTTTATAGACTTGCTATTTTGTCAATCAAAGGACAACAGGCTCTAATATAATAACCTACCGACAAGTAGATACATTTAAACTACTTCTCTTATTATTCAAAAACAAATGAATACACTGCAATTAAATTTGGAGATGAAAACGATATAAAATACATAAAAAAATAGGTCATTACTAAATAGTTACTGTTTTATTACACTAGAATTACAATGACTCCCTATAATTTTTTTACTTTTTTTAGAATATTTTTATTTTTTAAATTAAATTAATTTAAATTTTAATTTTAACTTTTAAGTTCAGGAGTACATGTGCAGGTTTTTTACATAGGTGAACTTGTGTCATGGGGGTTTGTTGTACTAATTGTTTCATCACTCAGGTATTAAGACTAATATTCATTTATTATTTTACCTGATCCTCTCTTTCCTCCCACCCTCCACCCTCCAATACATCTCAGTGTATGTTGTTGCCATCTATGTGTCCAAGTGTTCTCATCTTTTAGCTTCCACTCATAAGTGAGGACATGTCACATTTGGATTTCAATTCCTATGTTAGTTTGCTAAGGCCAACGGCCTCCAGCTCCATCCTTATCTCTGAAAAATACATATTTTTGTTTTTTTATGGCTGCATAATATTCTGTAGTGTATATATGCCATACTTTCTTTATTCATTCCATAACTGATGGTCATTTAGGTTGACTGCATATCCTTGCTATTGTGAATAGTACTGCAACTAACATATATTTTCATGGATCTTTATAAAAGAACAAGTTATAGTCCTTTCGTTATATACCCAGTAGTGGGATTGCTGGGTTTCGTGGTATTTTTGCCTCTAGGTTTTTGAGGAATGGCCACACTGTCTCCCACAATGGTTGAACTAACTTACATTCCAACCAACAGAGTATAAGCATTCCTTTTCTATACAACCTCGCCAACATCATGATATTTTTTGAATTTTTAATAATGGCCATTCTGACTGGTGTGAGATGCTATCTCATTATGGTTTTGATTTGAATTTCTCTAATGATCTGTGATGTTTTTTTTTTCTTCATATGATGGTTGGCCGCAGGTAGGTCTTTTAAAAAGTGTAACAATTTTTTAAATACTTGAACTTTTCATTGATAATCTTATTTTTCTAAGGTACTATTTTGGAAAATCATGGTTTCTTATATATCTAAATCATTATAAAAGTTAAGAAAATAAAACGTGAGTATTCTTTTTACATCAGTCTTTGAGTAGATTTATTTACAAACATCCCTTGATCTCATTCCTACCCTTTTTACAGTTCTAACATTCTATAATTTTTGAGTTCCACTCATGGAATAAGATATTCTCTTTACCATAACAGGTTCTGTGGAGATTTGATGGGAATAAACCAGATGCCTTAGGTCTCAATACTCGGCTGTACAAGTGGATACCCCAGAATGACCTTCTAGGTAACACTCTGGTGAACAAATACTGGATATATTAGTAACTGCACATTATAATGTTAATAGTTCATCTTGAAACATGCTTATTGAATATTTCTTATAGGAAAACAAAAAGGAACTTCTTTGTATTTATTTTCCAGTCCTAGGGGGAAAAGAATATGCTATAATTGTTGGCATTTTATGATATACACTCACATTCTTTATGGTCAGAATCAGAGAGAATCTTTATTTCAGGTGTTATTATATCTCACAGAATTTTTCAGTATCTTCCTGGGCTCTCTCTCTGTCTCCTGTTTCTACAACTTTACACCTGTTTTCTCCTCTCCTGCAGGGTTATTTCAAATGCCACTAAATATAATAGCTCTTCTATCATCAGTGACTCTGTATTTTCCGGAGGACTAAATTCCTAATCTTAATCTTAAAGTAATGACACATTTCATGATGAAGTGTAACCTGTCTTTCCTCAATCCTAGCACCACCAACAACCCACTGCCTGCTGCCTTGCACACCCCACATATCACACTCTGTGACTGTACTTAAAATAACACTTCGTTTCATGCCTCTTTGCTGTCCTCTTTTATGCACATTTAAAAAATCTAGAATGCACTTTTCATTAGTGCAACTGGAAATCTTGCATTAAGTTTTGCAGTCTGAAGTCACACACACCATATAGCCTTCAGTTACATCTCCTAAACAAGTACGTGTTTTTTCGTCTGAAGTCTGAAAAGTAATACCAAATTAGTTCAATGTGTTATCTAGAAAACACTGTCACTTTCAGAGCCTTTCATTGTGCATCTCATTTTATTCCTATGAATAATTTTGCTGAAATTCATCCAATCCTAGGTCATCCAAAAACCAGAGCTTTTATAACTCATGGTGGAGCCAATGGCATCTATGAGGCGATCTACCATGGGATCCCTATGGTGGGCATTCCATTGTTTTTTGATCAACCTGATAATATTGCTCACATGAAGGCCAAGGGAGCAGCTGTTAGATTGGACTTCCACACAATGTCAAGTACAGACTTGTTGAATGCACTGAAGACAGTAATTAATGATCCTTTGTGAGTAGAACAATATTTTTCACTAGGTGGTATTTGTGGATAGCTTCTCTTGTCAGTAGTGTGCATGAGTTTCATCCTTTTTATTAAAGAATAATTTTGCAAGAATTTAAACGATTTAACCAATCTGAAATTTGCTTTGCTTTTTATCTGTTATTTAAAAATTGTATTTGCCCCATATATCTAATGAGTAACCAGTTAGTGAAACAATTTTATAAACAAAAATAATTTTAAAATGATATAGAAAATATAAAAAATACATTTCTTAAAATTTTAACATAATGAATCCATAGTAGAAAGGAAGAATAAACTTGAAATAATATAATAAAATTTTTAAATTAAATATCCAAAATATCTTAGAATATAACTATTTTCTTGCTGAAAAATTAATTTTTATTATCATTAATGTTACTGACTTGAAAATGAGATTTAATTTTGATATCTTAAAATCCACTTATTTATGCCATAAAATCCAAATATTTTACTATGTTTACAGAGTCATGAAACTATCACCATTATATAATTTTAGAACATTTTTATCAACACAAAAGAAACTTCAATGACACCAAAATCACTTCTCATGACTGCTTAGTCCTAGTCTAACACCAATTTTTTTCTTTCTCTATAGATTATTCTCTCTAGGTGTTTCATATAAATGGAATCATACAGTCTTGGGTGCTGTGTAAATGACATTTCACCTAGCTTAATTTTTTGTTGTTTTTTATGGTTTTTATTTTAATTCATATTGTTGTGTATTTTAATACATTTCCTTTACACTTTTCCTAGAGTACGTCAAATAGTTAATTGTTGCTTGAAGTGATATGTGGTGGGCAGTAAGTCAAGACTTAGGAAATATAAAAAGATTCAATATCATGAAGACTATATGATCCAGCCATAGTGGAAATAAGGGAGGCTAAAAATACTATTACTAAAATATCTTTAAATTTTGGAAATTAACAAAATACACTCCAAAAAAATTTAAAGTCAAGAAGTAAATCATAAGTATGCATGAACTTTTATCTCAGCAATTCTGCTCTCAATTATATACCCAACAGATATACGTAAATATATAAATCTAATGTTATATAGAAGAGTGTTCATGACAGAATTATCAACAGTGTCCAGAACTTATTAGCCACCCAAATATCTATTCATCATAAAATGAAGACATCATCTGTGGTTTATCAATCAACAGAATATTACATAGCAATGGAATTACCTAAGAACTGCTACATTAAAGAAAAAGACACTAATGAGTACATATTATATAATTCAATTACATAAACAAGCAAAACTAATGTTGTTATTCGAAGTCAGGCTAATCCTTAGTTGGAGGACAAAAGTAGTCACTAAATGGTTCAGAAAAAGAGAGTCATTCTAGGCAGGTTGTGATAGCCTATACCATGACCTGAACAGTAGTTAAATTGGTATCTTCACCTCAAGATAATGTTCAAGATGATCTTCCATTTTTGAACTATTCACTTAGTGTATGTATATTTATCTTTTGTATTTTATATTTAAATATATATTTTGCGAGATATATAAATCATTTACAAAATTCTAGGAATCAAATAGAAAATAAGCACAGAAAATAGAGAAAATCCTAGAGGCTCCATCATAGTCTGGCCAGTAAAAGCCTCTCTTAAAGGTAACACTTAGAGGGAAGCCACAAAAAAGGAGAGACGCATGCCTTGGGTTGTAGCAAGAAAGAATATCTCATGTACCCCATAAATATATACACTTAATATGGACCCACAAAAACTTAAAATTAAACAATTAAAAACCAATTAAAATGCCTTATATTTTCTCTGCTTGAAAAGAACTAAGTTTCTCCCCTGACCTTCCATTTCTACTTTAAAAATATTTGCCAATTAGAAAAGTCCAATTTAAAAGCCAAACTATCTATGATGACTCAAATTAAAATACACAAATTCTCTGTCAATTCTTTGACATTTACTTTGAATTATTTGACACTTTAAAAGCCTTACATAGACTTGATATCTACAGGCAAATTAACTTGCTTTCTGTGTTCGTATCTTTATTTTTATCCTTCAGATATAAAGAGAATGTTATGAAATTATCAAGAATTCAACATGATCAACCAGTGAAGCCCCTGGATAGAGCAGTCTTCTGGATTGAATTTGTCATGCGCCACAAAGGAGCCAAACACCTTTGAGTTGCAGCCCGTGACCTCACCTGGTTCCAGTACCACTCTTTGGATGTGATTGGGTTTCTGCTAGCCTGTGTGGCAACTGTGACATATATCATCACAAAGTGTTGTCTGTTTTGTTTCTGGAAGTTTACTAGAAAAGTGAAGAAGGAAAAAAGAGATTAGTTATGTCCGACATTTGAAGCTGGAAAACCTGATAGATGGGATGACTTCAGTTTATTCCAGCAAGAAAGATTGTGATGCAAGATTTCTTTCTTCCTATGACAAAAAAAAATCTTTTTGAAATCTACCTTGTCAAGTAAAAATTTGTTTTTCAGAGATTTACCACCCAGGTAATGGTTAGAAATATTTTGTGGCAATGAGGAAAACACTAGGGAAAATAAAAAATAATATAAAGCCATATGAGCTCATATTGAAATTTGTTGCACTTATATTGAGATGTGTTGTTTTAATTCACAAGTTACATGAAAAAAATTTTACTCAGCTTAACCATATTTCACACATTTTACATAAACACAAGAACATTAAGAACTCTACTGACAGTATCAGTACTGTTTTGCACATACTCAAAATAATTTGCTTCATTTTGAACAGAATTCTGTTGTTTTAACTGTTGCTAAAGAAACTATTACATAGTTAAATTGTATAGAAAGTCTCTCTCTTCCTTTGATATTTTGAGATATGTAGTATTGCTTCCCTTTTATGCTGCATGCAGCTTTATTGTAACATTTTTGCTAAAAATGATGGCCAAATGTTTACTGTTCTAAGAGCTTAAGTCATTTCTCAGTGGAAACTATGTGGAATTAGAAATATAGCCACTGTTACCTGTTTCCTACTGTAAAACTGAACTATTTTGCTACATCTTTGGTTTCATGAGCAAGTTATATTTTTTCCATATATTTAAAAATATTTATCTGGTTGATTTTATTCTCATATTTTTAATTACTTCAATAGTTATTTGGGAACAGGTGGTGTATGACTAGATGGATAAATTTTTTAGTGGTAATTTCTGAGGTTTTGGTGCACACATCATGTGAGAAGTGTACCTTGCCCTGAATGTATAGTCTTGTATCCCTCACCCCCTCCCACCCTCCCATCTGAATCCTTAGAGCCCATTACATCATCCTTATGCCTTTGCATCCTAATAGCTTAGATCCCACTTATAAGTGATGATTTACGATGTTCAGTTTTCTATTCCTGAATTACTTCACTTAGAATAATGCTCTTCCACTTCATGCAAGTTGCTGTTAATGCCATTAGTTTGTTTCTTTTTATGGCTTAGTAGTATTCTATGGTGTAGTATGTAAATGCATGTGTATATATATGTGTGTGTGTGTGTGTGTGTGTGTGTGTGTATCAGGGGAACCCGCCCTCAATATTTCAATGTAGGTTCCTTCTATTTTCCATAAGTGTTGGCCAGCTGAGAAATAAAGATAAAGAGTACAAAGAGAGGAATTTTAAAGCAGGGCCACTGGGGATGACATCACATATCCGTAGGACTGTGACGCCCACCAGAGCATCACAGAGCCCCTTTGTCTTGGCCAATTTCTGCCATTTAGAAGGAGTGTATTTACCCAATGCCTGTTTCTTCATTGTATCTAGAAAGTAACTAACTTGCTTTTGTTTTTTAGGCTCATAGGCAAAAAGGACTTGCCTTATCCCAGATGAGACTTTGGATTGTGGACTTTTGAGTTAATGCTGAAATTAGTTAAGACTTTGGAGAACTGAAGGGAGTGCATGATTGGTTTTAATATGTGAGGACCTGATATTTGGAAGGGGCCAAGGGAAGAATGATATGATTTGGCTGTGTCCTCACCCAAATTTCATCTTGAGTTGTAGCTCCCATAATTCCCACCTGTTGTGGGAGGAACGTGGTGAGAGGTAATTGAATCATCGTAGCACATCTTTCCCATGATATTCCCATGATAGTGAGTAAGTGTGTTGAGATCTTATAGCTTTATAAAGGAGAGTTTCCCTACACAAGCCTTCTTGCCTGCCTCCATGTATTACATAACATTGCTTCTCATTTGCCTTTTGTCATGATTGTAAGGCCGCCCAAGCCATGTGTAACTGTGAATCTATTAAACCTCTTTCCTTTATAAATTACCCAGTCTCGGGTATGTCTTTAGTAACAACATGAGAATAGGCTAGTACAATATCCTAAAACTATAAAACCCTAGAACAAATCAGGAGAATAGAACATAACTGAACTAAAAAGCCTCTGTGCAACAAAAGTAACTATCAACAGAATAAACAGATGACTTACAGAATGGGAGAATATAATTGTAAACTATGCATCTGATAAACGCCTAATATCAAAAATCTATAAGGAACTTGAACAAATTAACAAAACATACACAAATAACTCCATTAAAAAATGGGGCAGGGACATCAAGAAAGAATTCTCAAAAGAATATATACACAGGAATGTGCTCAAGATGATCAACTAGATGCAGTCAGTAAGTGCCACTGCCAACAGGGGAACACCAGGTTTTTTTAATCATACCAACATAATTTGAACAGATCTTTGAAGAGAAAATACTGAATGTGGATGGAGAAAAGAAGTAGTCACTGAGGCTGAAGAGAAAGAAAGCTGAGGACGCTGAGTGGGGTGCCTGAATACTACAGCTGGTTATCTACCCTGAGCTGTTTCTAGGGAAGGTTGAGTGAAAGGAATAGTAAACAGCTTCCTCTCACTGTAGACATCTGGAATTCTGGCTAGATGGGGCTCCATACCTTCAAGGACATGTGGACTGGCAGAGGGATCTCCAGAGATGGTACAGAGATGGAGCTGCAGACAAAATCCAGGGACCTTTGTGAATAGGTCCTTTACAGAGACAAGACTCCTATATAAGAAAAACTTGAAGCAAAGGTGTTGCATTCAACTCCTTGCCTTCAGAGGATGCCCTACTCTGTAATGTCATAGCTTTCAATGAACTATCTTTTCTCACTGCACTCTGTGACTCACCTTGAATTCCTACCTGTGTGGAATCCGAGAACCCTCTCTCGGTGTCTGAATCAAGGCCCCCTTATCTGGGAACACTTCCAAGGAGACTTTTCTGGCTTTCACCGTTTATCTTAATTTGATGGTTATTAGTCCTCACTCTTCTATTATTTTCTCCCAAGCATTAACTCTGAAGAAAAAACATTTGCCTCTATTGTGGTCATAATTTCTACTTTTCTCATATTGATAAATTTGTGATACATCCTAATAAGTAACACTTTCCCTTTCAAAAGATTACCAACATAATTTGCCATTACTGAAAGTATGAAAAATTTAAATTATCACATTCCAGGGTCTATTTGTGTTCTCCCTACCAATAGTGATAGGATTCTCATTACAACTGGTAGTGAATGATCCAACTCTCAAATCTCATTTTGTTGTCTGTTCTTTTTTTCTGACCTCTCTTGGTACATATTTTCAAATGCTGGGTGGCTCCAAGAAGTAGACTCTAAGCTGAATATGTTTTTGAGGGAGATATTCAGGAGTTTTATTGAAAATAACACCTGTGAAAAAGTAGGAAGCAAGACTGGACTGTGGAACAAATTAGGATATAATTCAGTGCAATGGTTTGAATGCTTGAGTGCTCCAAAGATTAATATGTTAAAATTCTTATAACCAAAATGATTGTATTAGCAGACAAAACCTTTTAGGAGGTGTTTAGGTCACGAAGGCAGAGTCCTCATTAGTGGAATTAATTCCATTCCAAAATTTGCTCACAAGAACTCATTCATCTCTTTTCCCCATTAAGACATGGTGACGGGCTGCCATCTTGGAGGAATGCCCAATACCAGCATCTTGATTGTGAAAACTTCAGCCTCAAGAACTGTGACAAATAAATGCTTTTTGTCTATATGCTAGGCAATGTATGGTATTTTTCTGTATATCACCCTGAGCATGCTAAGACATGCAGTCTCAGCATACGGTTCATCTCACCCCCTGGGAGTTCTGAAGACAAGTTAGCCCTTCAGAGTTGGTCCACATTGAAATGAGGAAGATGGGCCTTTAGAGTCTTACATATGACCAGGCGTTGCATATGGGCTGTCTTGGAAAGGTCACTTTATACTAGATAGCTTTCAGCAGCGCTGTACTGAGAGAGAGAGAGCTTATAGGTGAGGTATGTCAGTTGTTAATCACTTCATCAGCTGGAAAGTAATTTCTATATTCCCAAAAGAAAAATCTGGGTGACACATAATGCATGCACTCAAGGACATTAAAAATATTGAACAATATTGCCACTCTGCAGGCAATATTTGCTCAGAAACTGTGTTCCAACATCCTTTTAAGAAAGACTTATCTCATTTCAGGTTAGCAGATTATTAATAGAATAAAAACAAACTTGTCTATTTTGTGACACGCATCTTTTCCTTCCTAATTCTACTTTGATGTAAATTTCTGGTGAGAATTTTAAAAGTACAAATTACCTGAATTACAAGGCAATCTGTGAAACAAGTTCAGGGGTAGGCATTTAGAAGATAAATACTTCCTAAGAGTGAGAAACGTAAGGAATGCTGCAAATATTCAGAAAAAGAAAATATTGTGATTTAGACAAAATATTTTCAAATGAAGCAAAGTAACTGTAATTGTACTTAAAACATATCTGTTTGGATAAAAAGAAAATGAATTTCTATAGTCACAAAAACAATGTCAAGAAACATGAAATGATGCTAATATCATAATTGTGAAAATACATAGAGGAAATGAAGACGGTCTATTTGAGAATGTTAAATAAGAATAGATCACACCCCTGCCTCACTGTTGACACAATGCTGCTTTCTTATACTAGAAACTCTGCATAGACAATTAAATTATCTCTTGTTCTGGAGACAGCCACATTTACAATAAGAATGAAATTGATTATTCACACATACAAACACAAAATCATTCATCCTTTTCTTTATTCACTTGCTTTCCAAAACCTCTATTGTCAATACTTAAATCATTGTGACATTGATTGATATTGATATGTACCCAGTTAGAGAAAGTTGTAAAGAAAGATAGCATTTTAACAAGTTGTCTAAGAAATGGGCTTTTTTGTTTCTTATGCTGACAGTTGTATTCTAGCTCTGAATCCTGCGAGAATGTGCTGGTGTGGCCAATGAAATACAGTCTTTGTATCAATTTAATGTTGATACTTGATGAACTTGCTCAGAACACCAAGAGGTAACTGTGCTTGTCACCTTCAGCTTCCATCCTCTTTGATTCCAACTGTTAAATTTGAGGTTTATCCCACATCTTTTACTCAGAAGGAACTTGATTTCATTTTTATGAAATTGATCAATATATGGACATATAAGTTTCCAAAGAGTACATTGTTGGCATATGATTCAAAGATGCAAAAACTACATATCATGAATGTTCTGATACTGTTCAAAAGCTCTTTGAGTATGCTGTTTTGAACAAGAAAATTATGAGGAACAGGATTCCAGAATTTATGTCATTCTTGCAGATGTCAGTTCTCAGTAGTGAGCTGCTATCTGATCAGCTTAGTCTGCTAAACATTTGTTATACATTTGGTCTACAATCATCAATTTACAACTGGCAGTATGTACCAAGAACTCTGTGGAGGACTTACATTACCTCCTTCTGATGTAACTGTTGTCATATCAGAACTTAGTACAAAAATACATTTGTAGAAAGGTGAAAAGTCTGTTGCATTTTCTTCATTTTGACTTTGTATTTGAGATTTTTAACAAAAAGAAGTGGGATCAGTTTTACAGTGAAGTATTAGGTAAGTTAGTGTTTAATTTATTCACTTTTCCCTCCAATATGTGGAAAAGAACCTTCCTTTTTTGTGTCTGTTGGAGTGTGTTTATAAATTAAAATAAAAAATAACCTTTTTGGTTGTGTGAAAGACAAGGTTTGGCAAGGTTGTGGAGACATTGAAACCCTCATACATTGTTGGTGAGAATAGAATATTATTCACCCACTGTGAAAAAGTCTAGCAATTCCTCAAAAGGTTACACTTACATTTACCACATAATTCAGTAATTGCCTTTCTAGGCATATCCCCAAGAAAAATAAAAACATGTCCACAGAAATCATGTACATCAATGTTAATCCACGTTATTCATAATGGCCAAAAGTGGAAGAAAATCAATATCCATCAACTGATAAATGAATAAATAAATTGTGTTTATAAATAGCATCTGATACTATTTGGCAATAGACACGAAGTCCTTATTTACACTATTCTATGGATGGTCCTTTAAAAACATTAAACTAAATAATAGAAGGCAGCCACAAAAGACCACATATTATATGGTTTCATTTGTTTTTAAAAAGATCCTGAATAGGCATGTTTGTAGAGGCAGAAATTAGATTACTGGTTGCCCAGTGCAGGATGGATGCAGAAATTCAGTGGGGAGAAGAGAGCTAATATACGGGAATTTTCTTTTTTTTTAGATAAAACTCATTGTTATGTTGGATGCACAAGTCTGTGAATTTACAAGGAAATACTTAATTTTAAATAATAATTGATGAATCATATGGTATTTGAATTATACTTCAACAAACTTTTACAAGATATTCCTTGAACTACGATATTCAAAAATGCTATTTGCATTGTACAATCTCTTTATCTCTTATTCTGTGTCAAGGGCCCTGCAGGACTGTCTCGCTTGCCACTGTTCTTGACGCTATTATAAAATAGGTTACATAAAACAGGGTACTTGCAAGGTCATTAATCTTAGGTAGATGACAGCAAATAGAAAAGAAACATCAAACATCCTTGAGTAAATATGAAGCAATCGAACTTTGTTTGTCTCCTTGCCATCCATGTACTCACGATGTTCATATAATGTATTTACTTTGAATTGAAGGAGTTATGTTTTAACTTGATTGATTTATCTCTGTATATAAGTATGAGAAAGAAACAGTGACTTGAAAAGAATTATCACATTGTACCAGGATGGTTCTGAAATGGGCTTCAGTTCTTCTGCTGATACATCTCAGTTGTTACTTTAGCTCTGGGAGTTGTGGAAAGGTGCTGGTTTGGGCCACAGAATACAGCCTTTGGATGAATATGAAGACAATCCTGAAAGAGCTTGTTCAGAGAGGTCATGAGGTGACTGTACTGGCATCTTCAGCTTCCATTCTTTTTGATCCCAACGACTCATCCACTCTTAAACTCGAAGTTTATCCTACATCTTTAACTAAAACTGAATTTGAGAATATCGTGATGCAACAGGTTAAGAGATGGTCAGACGTTCCAAAAGATACATTTTGGTTATATTTTTCACAAGAACAAGAAATGCTGTGGGAATTATATGACATATTTAGAAACTTCTGTAAAGATATCGTTACAAATAAGAAACTTATGAAAAAACTATTAGAGTCAAGATTTGACATCGTTTTTGCAGATGCTTTTTTTCCTTGTGGTGAGCTGCTGGCTGAGCTATTTAACATACCCTTTGTGTACAGTCTCCGCTTTACTCCTGGCTACACAATTGAAAGGCACAGTGGAGGACTGATTTTCCCTCCTTCCTACATACCTATTGTTATGTCAAAATTAAGTGATCAAATGACTTTCATGGAGAGGGTAAAAAATATGCTCTATGTGCTTTATTTTGACTTTTGGTTCCGCATATGTGATATGAAGAAGTGGGATCAGTTTTACAGTGAAGTTTTAGGTAAGAATTTTTTCAATTGGTAACATAAATATCTATCTTATTTGTGTCTTTGAAGCAGAGCTTATATAGAGCCATAAAGTCAGGGAAGTGGAGTTTTTGGTAAGTGAATTTATGAAATGAAAATACAAGATGATCTATCAATCTCACAAATATTATAGAAAAGCTTAAATTATAGGGTCTCTTAAAACCCTTGGCCATCTCTCATATAGAACATGCTAGGAAATCATAAACAAATATTAGTACACCTAAGACTTTAAGCAATTACACATCTGTTTTACTATATAATGTTTTAGATCTTAAAAACAGTAAAATCCATCAAGTAACATCTTACTGAATGCATAGATTTAGAATGAGTAATTACACATTTTTCTACAACTATCTATATTACTGCAGAAATTTTTCTTTGCAAATCTCAGTTTTCTTATTTAGAAATTAAAAGATATTCCCATGTTACCAGAAGGTTTCCTTCACAGTAGAGAGAGATAATGTCTACATTTCAGATGCAAAATCAATAAGGGTAATTTGAAGTTTCTAATGTTCCTATACTCCTTCACTAAAGAATTGGAATTCATTCATTTAAAGTCCAATTATCTTGTTGAAGTGTGAAGGTTGTTATATCTATATAGTTTATTTGAAACTATGTCTCTTTATTTAAAAATATGAGACAGATTAAGGTTGAGTACCGATCTCTACTTCAATAATTTCTCAAAAATTTCCAGCTATAATTTACAAATATATTTACTTAAAAGATAATATTATTAAGATCTTAGCTCAAATCCAAACGAGTAGTTGGTACAAGGATTTCTGCCATACTCTCAAAATAGTCCAGAGTTCACTTGAAGAACCAAGGATAAAAGGATTAGCTAAATGAGCTGTGTAAACTAGACTGTTAGAAAATTGTTTTTATGGGTACAGTAGAATTAATTGGTTATGGAGCTCAAAGTGTTGTTTAAATATCTATATGCTACTATTGAAGCTTTAAAGAGAAAATAAATTGATGTTTAATTATCTATGACTTATTTTAATAATTGTGAGTATACTGACATGACATTAGAGATGTAGCTTAAGCTCATAAATCTCCCACCACTTTGCCTTTCTTATAAATAAACATGGGCAAAATATATGATACATAAAAATATATTATTCATATATATGTATATATGTATATATTTTTCAAAGCACACAAACTTTACCTACATCTTTGCCTACATTATTCTAACCCCTTTCAGAAAGTTATATAAAGTAATTATCTTACGTCATCCACTTTTTCTTTATTCCTGTCAGGAAGACCCACTACCTTATTTGAGACAATGGGGAAAGCTGACATATGGCTAATGCGAAACTCCTGGAATTTTCAGTTTCCTCATCCATTCTTACCAAACGTTGATTTTGTTGGAGGACTCCACTGCAAACCTGCCAAACCCCTACCTAAGGTAAACATACTTTCGTTGGTTTTATTTTGTTGGCTTTAAAGTTTCAGTAGAAATGAGTCTATAGTCTTCACTCAGAATGTTTGACTTACACTGAAAGAAAGATGGGAAGTAGGTGGTGTAAAGCAGATACCAATTAGAAACTCATGTACATGTTAACACCATGACACATATGTGAGTTTTATGCATATTACAAATAGAGAGGAATAGTAAGGAGACTTTGAAAATAGAGTTGGTTAAAGTAAAGTCTAGATTATGCAACACCTAAGAAGGTATTGATCATTCATTCAAAGAATATTTATAAAGGGATTAGCACAAAACACAAGTAAGTGCAGAAATTTCAGAGAAAAAAAAAGACACAGTTTCCATCCCTACATACTTTACATTCTACTTTGAAATATAGAATATAAGTAATTAATGAAAATGTTATAAAAAACTATTATCTCAAGGAAAAACCCAATGTCAAGAAAGCATCAGTGGAGACAATAGAAAGTATCCTGGAGTCACTGATTAGTAAGATGAGAGCTGAACAATATGTAGGAATAGGTAAAAGAATGACGGGGAGAGGCAGACAAAAAGGGAAAGCAGATAAAGTGGTCAGGACAGTTCTCAAGTCCTCAGGTTTTGTTTGCAGGGAATGATTAAGAATCAGATGATACTAAGAGGTAAATTAGAGCCAGATACGTATTAGGAGTTGAAATATTTGTTAAGAATATTGAAAAACTACTAAAAAGAGTTAAGAAATAAATATATATGAAACGATTCTCTTTTTTAAGAAAAGCCTCCAAGATATTCAATGGATTAAATTACAGAAGGGCCACACTGTAAACAGCCAACCATTCAGGAAATTTTCCATGGATTCAGGTAGCAGATAATGGAAAAGTGGACTAGAATGTTGATAGAAATAATTATGCCTACATTTACTAAAATAGTACCAACTTCATATTGTGTTGTGTGGAAAAAATATTAAAGCAGACAAAACATTTAAAATGTCTCTGGCATATAGTCAGTGACTCAGAAATGTTATTAATTTTGCATTATGGTTATTTTGTGATTATTACTAATACTACTAACTACTTAATATGTGCAAGTCACTTGAGATATCATTCCTCATTTAAGAGAACCAGATTATTCATCACATCAAGGTTATATTCTCTTGGAAAGTCATAGATGACAGATACCCTGTGGACTTGATTAAAATTAGACATATCAATTGTGACAGTAAGATGACCTAGTTGAAATTCTAAAATTCTACCATAAGTAATAAGGATCTTCACCAGTATTCCAGCTTAAAACACTTCCTCAGCAATATAAATGTGTGCCTTAAACATGTGCAGACAAACCCAGGGTTCACTTGATTTTAATAAAGCATTTAAGTCATTCTGCATCGAGATCCCAGAATTTAACATTTTAGAGCATAAACATACCCTATTAGAGCAGATGATGCATGCCTTATCACAAGCAACTCAGTAAAGCTTCCTGGGGGAACTTGTCTCAATCTCATAGGTGCCTGACAGAGAAACACAGAGATAGTGAACAATCCATGTATAATAAAGACGAAATAATTTCTACCACTTGTATCTGAACAGTGCCCTTAGTTTCAATACGAAAAAAAATTCTGTCAGCATATAAGATTATATTCTTTTTGAAGGAACACAAAAACCTCATATATTAATATCACCTCAAAATTAATATCACATTTTAAGGCATATGTACAAAGAAAGCCTTCTTCAATGCATTATTATGCAACCTCTTAAAAGAACATTTTTGCTTACATAAAACTGAGATGTTATTCCATTGTTAAAACTCACTATCTATGTTTAATGCAAATTGTATGGGCTTTATATAGTCACTTTCTCAAGAGACAAAAGCTGAGGTAAGACTAATGAAAAATCTATGCCACTCTACACTGCTCTTGAAAGATTTCCCCATTCACATTAAGGGAAACTGACAGTGCAAACAGGAGGAGGAAGAGAGTAGGAGGTGTAGAAGGACAAGAAAAAAGGTTGACTAGTAGTACAATAGTGGTCATTACTAATACTAGGTCTTGTTATTAACTTGCAGAAAGCTTTGAATGCAAGTCAACGGTTGTGAAACTGCTTCTTTAATTGTTTCTTATGTAAAACAATCGCTAACCCAGGTTGCATTCTTTTCAATTATATATTACATTCTCAGATAATTTCTATATATTTTAAGAGAATAAGACACTTGACAAAATGTATCAAGTGTTTTAAAAATGCGTATTGTTATTAATTTTATAATATATTCATGTGAAATCATAAAAAAATCAAGGTGTATCTATTAAACATTATGGAAAATATTCACAAAAGTAACATTAGAAGTAATCCAACATCTTATATGAAAGAATGATTAAAACGTATGTGCATATAGTAGCATTAAAATAATTTTATCAATGAAATGTTCAGTTACACTTTCAGCCATAATACAAAGTGAATTAGAAAATGATAAATATAGCAAGATGGCAAGTTTTTGCAGGAGGAAATGTATATACAATAAGATTAAAATTTTCTAAATAAGTGTCACATGTGTACATTGACCTATATAAATTTGATGAAATCCATAATAAAAAATACATATTTTCTATAAATTATACCTCTAGATAGAAATTTTAGAAAAATTATTTTTTAAAAAGGTTTTCATACTTTTATAAAATTTCTTACATTAATTTTGTATTATTTTTATAATATTATCACTAAAGGAGAAACAACCAGTCCATATCAGTGATGAATCTCTAAACAGAGGTTAGATTCCTTCAACACCTGGTAGAAAAACAAGGCTCTGATATCAAGCCAGTGAGATGAAACACTGAAAACGAGTTACATTAAATGTGGCTACAGGTAACTGCAATCACACACAACACCTAGAAGCCCCAGGTATTACGTGGAATAGTAGTACAAGGACTCTCACGTTAACGTAAGATTAAAAATCATATTTTAAGAAAACACTCTGCCATATGTGATGCACTGTTTACATTTAGATGTTTTTTTCTTTGTTTTGTTAAAAAACATTTGGAAAAGTTTTACCCCAATGATTAAATCTGAAAATATTTAAATTTAAATATTGGTATACATTGGGGAACTCAAGTCACAATAATTCTCAATCAATTGCAGCCAAGCACATCTTCACCAGGAGTGTAATGTGGTGTGCGTGAGCTATTCAAAAGAGAGACAAGATCTCCCCTGCAGAAAGGCCTGGTGGCCTCTTCTATTCTGGTGCAAGTGCTGCCTCTGAGACACAACAAAGTGATGATGAGAGTTCCTCACATGCAGTTATAAATAGCACATCAATTTAACAGTGTGATTTCAGGGCAATAGGTGCTCCACCTGAACAATAACCCGAAAGGTTATTCAACAACTAACTATAAACTCCACAATTCCATATGATAAATGAGACTCCCAAGACTGATTCATAAAAATTCCAAATCACAATATTAGACTCAGGAATGTCAGTGATTCTTAACCACCAGCTTTTATTTTCATTTTTTGAAAAACTACTGGAAAACTCTGACAAACTTTAAGTGAAGCATAAAGCGTTGTAGAGGAACATAAATGTAGATATAAAATTATCCCAACTGTGAATATCTTTTCCTCAGTGCTCTTATTTAGGGAAGTAGACCACTAATGGCTTCAAACTAAAAGAATTCTACAGAAAACCTGCCTGAAATAAACACAAGTGATTTAGTAGAACAAAAACATAGGATTAAAGCCGAGTGGTGCCACTATTCCAAGAACTTATGTTAGTAATTATAGTATAATAAGTGAAGGGTCTGGGTATATTTTTTAACATTATCTCCCTGACTACAATGTAATAGCTCCATTTCTTTTCTCCATTACACACATGCAGACGGATACCTACATACACACACATATTTACACAAATATCCTTAACAGAGGCCAACTATCTCAAACATCTTCTTGCAAAGAAACTGAGTGATTCAGTTAAAATATATTATTTACTCCAATAATTCCTCAAAATACTTGATTTTCTCTCTTTAATATTTGGTACCAATTCTTTCAGTAGTGCCTGCTGTGGTGATACTCTTTTTTGATGAAACAATTTTTTTTTTCACAGGAAATGGAGGAGTTTGTACAGAGCTCTGGAGAAAATGGTGTCGTGGTGTTTTCTCTGGGGTCAATGGTCAGTAACATGACAGCAGAAAGGGCCAATGTAATTGCAACAGCCCTTGCCAAGATCCCACAAAAGGTAAGATAAAGTGCCTTACTGGTGTGGAAAACTACTGAAAGAGGCTGTTAAAGTTTGTGATCTACATAGAAAGAATATTAAGAGTAGATTGAACTCTTTACAGCCAAATACAGCCCTAAATATGCCTGTGTAGCTTCCACCGACACAAGTAATAGTTGTGCCTCAGACTTAGTGGTTACATGTGGCCCTGGGGGAGTTACTGCCCTTGTTATGCATGAGTGGCTCCTATTAGTATCAGTGGGAACTCAGTACTCCATATGTATCCACAAAAGGGAACTTGAGACTCATGGTTATTTTTAATTTCTGATATTAACAGTCATACACACTGCTGAATTTAACTCAATATAGTTCAGGTAAGTGAAAATGGTGCTTAATGTAATGTTTAGAATGATTTTCAGGTGTTTTCAACTAAAAATATATATCCAGAACGGTGTCTTTGTAGAAATACAAGGAAGACTTACGATAATTTTCTTCAAAACACTTTTCCTAATCTCAGCAATATCCAATGAGTGAAGAAGGTTTGACTTACTCTTGGGCCACCTCTATTACTTATTGTACTCTGGAAGCTCTTGGTGAATGTTTACAATTAAGGAATGTACTATTTCTGTTTGTACTTTAAGTCAAATGCTTATGTGAAATATGTGACAACAAATAGAGAACACTGCCTGAAGCAGGAAGATGAAAGAGAAAGGATGGAGATGGATCCTGACCTGAAGGTGGATCCTGTCCAGTATAAAATGTGGCCCCACAAGGACTCAGCACTATCTACCAGATTAACAACCCCTCCCAATGGAGGCAGCAGAAGGAAATATAGGAAGGAGTCAAACAGAAGGAAGCCAGGCAGGGGAACAGGTTCAGATGTCCCCTCCATAGAACACAGTAGGAATATATTTTCTTCTATATAGAATAAACCAGAGACCTTTGTGTATTTGTGAATTACTTTTTAATTTCGTATCTGATAAAGCTTTCTTGTAATGACCTCTAACTTTTTGCTGAAACCTGAGTTACTTTAACACTGATGTAGCAAATAAAAGTTAAACACTGTAAATTATTGTTCAGTTTGTGAGGATTGCTTTGGAGTTTCAAAATTAGTAACTTAAACATAAAAATGTCTTGGCTATAGCAGAACATATTAATCACTGTTGTCAAAGTTTGTAGCATGTTGTCTAAGTGTTAATAATCAGTTGACCAAATTCAGCAAAATACAATTTTGAGTTTATTCAACAGCTTTATTTGTATTCATGATACCAACAGGTTCCTCATTTCTAGGCAAAAAAAAAAAAAAAATCCAAAATTAACAATACGGTAATATTCTGAATTTGTGTCAAAAATTGTTACTTGAAATTTTTCTGGGAAATAGTGCTTGATAATTTGTAATTCCAATGAAGTTATACATAAAACCTTGGCAGCATTTATTTAGTTCTTATAAGTAGCTTATTTTACAGACTTGCTATTTTGTCAATCAAAGGACAACAGGCTCTAATATAATAACCTACCAACAAGTAGATATATTTAAACTACTTCTCATATTATTCAAAAATAAATGAATACATTACAATTAAATTTGGAGATGAAGACTAATATAAAATACATAAAACAAACATATAGGTCATTACTAAATAGTTACTGTTTTTTTACACTGGAATTACAATGACTCCCTATAATTCTTTATACTTTTTTTAAGAATATTTTTATTTTTTAAATTAAATTAATTTAACTTTTATTTTTAACATTTATTTTAATTCAGGAGTACATGTGCAGGTTTCTTACATAGGTAAACTTGTGTCATGGGGGTTTGCTGTACTGATTGTTTCATCACCCAGGTATTAAAACTAATATTTGTTTATTATTTTACCTGATCCTCTCTTTCCTCCCACCCTCCACCCTCCTATACATCTCAGTGTATGTTGTTGCCATCTATGTGTCCAAGTGTTCTCATCTTTTAGCTTCCACTCATAAGTGAGGACATGTCACATTTGGATTTCAATTCCTATGTTAGTTTGCTAAGGCTAATGGCCTCCTGCTCCATCTTTATCCCTGCAAAAATACATATTTTTGTTTTTTAATGGCTGCATAATATTCTGTAGTGTATATATACCATATTTTCTTTATTCATTCCATAATTGATGGTCATTTAGGTTGATTGCATGTCCTTGCTATTGTGAATAGTACTGCAACTAACATATATGCTCATGGATCTTTATAAAGAACAAGTTATAGTCCTTTCGTTATATACCCAGTAATGGGATTGCTGGGTTTCATGGTATTTTTGCCTCTAGGTTTTTGAGGAATGGCCACACTGTCTTCCACAATGGTTGAACTAACTTACATTCCAACCAACAGAGTATAAGCATTCCTTTTCTATATAACCTCACCAACATCATGATATTTTTTGAATTTTTAATAATGGCCACTCTGACTGGTGTGAGATGCTATCTCATTATGGTTTTGATTTGAATTTCTCTAATGATCTGTGATGTTAAGTTATTTGTCTTCATATGATGGTTGGCCGCAGGTAGGTCTTCTTTTAAAAAGTGTAACAATTTTTTAAATACTTGAACTTTTCATTGATAATCTTATTTTTCTAAGGTACTATTTTGGAAAATCACGGTTTCTTATATATCTAAATCATTATAAAAGTTAAGAAAATAAAATGTGAGTATTCTTTTTACATCAGTCTTTGAGTAGATTTATTTACTAACATCCCTTGATCTCATTCCTACCCTTTTTACAGTTCTAACATTCTACAATTTTTGAGTTCCACTCATGGAATAAGATATTCTCTTTACCATAACAGGTTCTGTGGAGATTTGATGGGAATAAACCGGATGCCTTAGGTCTCAATACTCGGCTGTACAAGTGGATACCCCAGAATGACCTTCTAGGTAACACTCTGGTGAACAAATACTGGATATATTAGTAACTGCACATTAGAGTGTTAATAGTTCATCTTGAAACATGCTTATTGAATATTTCTTATAGGAAAACAAAAAAGAACTTCTTTATATTTATTTTCCAGTCCTAGGGGAAAAGAATATGCTATAATTGTTGGCATTTTATGATACACACTCACATTCTTTATGGTCAGAATCAGAGAGAATCTTTATTTCAGGTGCTATTATATCTCACAGAATTTTTCAATATCTTCCTTGGCTGTCTCTCTGTCTCCTATTTCTACAACTTTACACCTGTTTTCTCCTCTCCTGCAGGGTTATTTCAAATGCCACTAAATATAATAGCTCTTCTATCACCAGTGACTCTATTTTCCGGAGGACTAAATTCCTAATCTTAATCTTAAAGTAATGACACATTTCATGATGAAGTGTAACCTGTCTTTCCTCAATCCTAGCACCACCAACAACCCACTGCCTGCTGCCTTGCACACCCCACATATCACACTCTGTGACTGTACTTAAAATAAAACTTTATTTCATGCCCATCTCTTTGCTGTCCTCTTTTGTGCACATTTAAAAAATCTAGAATGCACTTTTCATTAGTCCAACTGAAAATCTTGTATTAAGTTTTGCAGTCTGAAGTCACACACACCACATAGCTTTCAGTTACATCTCCTAAACAAGTACGTGTTTTTTCCTCTGAAGTCTGAAAAGTAATAGCAAATTAGTTCAATGTGTTATCTAGAAAACACTGTCACTTTCAGAGCCTTTCACTGTGCATCTCATTTTATTCCTATGAATAATTTTGCTAAAATTCATCCAATCCTAGGTCATCCAAAGACCAGAGCTTTTATAACTCATGGTGGAGCCAGTGGCATCTATGAGGCGATCTACCATGGGATCCCTATGGTGGGCATTCCATTGTTTTGGGATCAACCTGATAACATTGCTTACATGAAGGCCAAGGGAGCAGCTGTTAGATTGGACTTCAACACAATGTCGAGTACAGACTTGTTGAATGCACTGAAGACAGTAATTAATGATCCTTTGTGAGTAGAACAATGTTTTTCAGTAGGTGGTATTTGTAGACAGCTTTTCTTGTCAATAGTGAGCATGAGTTTCATCCTTTTTATAAGAGAGTGATTTTGAAAGAATTTAAATAATTTAACCAATCTGAAATCGGCTTTTTTAATCTGTTATTTAAAAATTGTATTTGAACCCCATATATCTAATGAGTAACCAGTTAGTGAAAAAATTTTCTAAACAAAAATAATTTTTAAATGATAAATAATATAAAAAATACGTTTCTTAAAATTTTAACATAATGAATCCATAGTAGAAAGGAAGAATAAACTTGAAATAATATAATAAAATGTTTTAATTAAATATCTAAAATGACTCAGAATATAACTATTTTCTTGCTGAAAAATTAATTTTTATCATCATTATTGTAACAGACTTGAAAATGAGATTTAATTTTGATAGCTTAAAATCCACCTATTTATGCCATAAAATCCAAATATTTTTACTATGTTTACAGTCATGAAATTATCATCATTATATAATTTTAGAACATTTTTATCAACACAGAAGAAACTGCAATGACACCAAAATCAATTCTCATGACTGCTTAGTCCTAGTCTAACACCAATTTGTTTTCTTTCTCTATAAGTTATTCTCTCTAGATATTTCATATAAATGGAATTATACAGTCTTGGGTGCTGTGTAAATGACATTTCACTTAGCTTAACTTTTTGTGTTGTTTTATGGTTTTTATTTTAATTCATATCGTTGTGTGTTTTAATACTTCATTTCCTTTACACTTGTATAATATTTTATAGTATGGATATGTCATAATTTAGTTGTTCATTTGTCAGTGCATTGGCCTTTTGATTGTTTCCAATTGTGGCTACTAGGAATATTGCTATACATGTTTTTGCATAAACATGTTTTACTTTCTTTTGGGTTGATGCTATAAGTGGAATTGCTGCCTCATGTGAGAACTGTATGTTTATGAAGAACTGCTAAACTGTTTTCCAAAGTACTTGTTCCATTCATCACTACCGTCAGCAGTATAACATGGTTCCAATTCCTCCACACTGTTGCCAAACCTTTTGTTTTCTGTCTTTTTGTTACAGCCTTCTTAGTGGGTGTAATGATCTCTCATCCTGGTCTTGGATTGCATTTTCATTACTGCTGAAGATGTTGAGAATCTTTAAGTGTGCTTATTGATCATTCACATATCTTCTTAGAAAACATGTCTACTCTAATGCTTGGAACATTTTTACCTTTGTTATTTGTCTTATTATTAAGTTTTAAGAACTATTTATATATTATGGGTCAAATCAGATATATAATTTTTAAATATTTTTCCCATTCTGGGTGCACTAACTTTTTACTTTTTGATCATGGTCTTTGAAGCACAAAAAATATAATTTTAAGTTATATTTTTAATAATTGATTTTGTTCACACCCCAAAGATAACAATGTGAATAATTCCTTGCGGAGTCCAGCTACCATCAATTCAGCATTTATAACTACTCTCAATAAAGTTTTTGTGTAAGGAGGGTATCATCTAAAGGAATACTTTAAGAATACTTTATCCCAAAGAAAATAGAAGGGTAATGAATGATCAATATACCTTTAAAGAAGATGGGAAATAATTGAAAGGCAACACAAACCAGCTTGGACAAATAGAAAAGAAATATAAAACAAAGTGGTAGATTTAAATGTGATTATACAAATACTTTCACTCAATCTAAACAGACTTTTAATAAAAGAGCAAATAATAAGTAAGGACAGAAAACATTTGAAGAACACAATTAACAAATGGAATCTTATAATGTAAAATGATATACACACACATATATACATAAACAATACACATGTATGTATTGTATATATCAACTTGAAGACACATTTTCCTAGAGTAGGTCAAATAGTTAATCTTTACTTGAAGTGATGTGCGGTGGGCAATAAATCAAGACTTAGGAAATATAAAAAGATTCAATATTATGAAGACTATATGATCCAGCCATAGTGGAATTAAAGGAGGTTAAAAATACTATTACTAAAATATCTTTAAATTTTGGAAGTTAACAAAATACACTTCAAAAAAGTTTAAAGTCAAGAAGTAAATCATAAGTATGCATGCACTTTTATCACAGCAATTCTGCTCTCAATTATATACCCAACAGATATACATAAATATATAAATCTAATGCTGTATAGAAAAGTGTTCATGACAGAATTATCAACAGTGTCCAAAAATTGTTAGCAACCCAAATATCTATTCATCATAAAATAAAGACGTAATCTGTGGTTTATCAATCAACAGAATACTACATAGCAATGGAATTACCCAAGAACTGCTACATTAAAGAAAAAGACACTAATGAGTACATATTATATAATTCAATTACACAAACAAGCAAAACTAATGTTGGTATTCGAAGTCAGGCTAATCCTTAGTTTTGTTCTTAGTTGGAGGACAAAAGTAGTCACTAAATGGTTCAGAAAAAGAAAGTTATTCTGGGCAGGTTGTAATAGCCTATAACATGACCTGAACAGTAGGTAAATTGGTATCTTCACCTCAAGATAACGTTCAAGATGATCTTCCATTTTTGAACTATTCACTTAGTGTATGTATATTTATCTTTTGTGTTTTATATTTAAATGTATATTTTATGAGATATATAAATCATTTACAAAATTCTAGGAATCAGATAGAAAATAAGCACAGAAAATAGAGAAAATCCTAGAGGCTCCATCATAGTCTGGCCAGTAAAAGCCTCTCTTAGAGGTAACACTTAGAGGGTAGCCACAAAAAGGGAGAGAAGCATGCCTTGGGTTGTAGCAAGAAAGAATACTCCAAAAGCAGGAGAGAAGGGACAAAATGTGTAAAGTGGTAAGATGAGAACACCTTTGGAAGCTTAAAGAAAATTAGAAGGCCAATCTAGAAGACAGTGTGCAGGGGAAAAGTGTTAGAATAAGAGCTTGCCAGTGTCTTACAATGTAGGGTTCTGTAGACCAAATAACAGAGTTGAATTTTATGATTAAAACAATGAGAAGCCAGGCAAAAATCTTAATCAGAAGAGTGTCATAATCTGACTTTAATTTCTAAAAGTCATTCTGGCTACAGGGTGGGAAACAGAAGGAGACAAAAGAGTAATGTAAAAGCAAAGTGACAAGCTATGAGGTATGTCACTCACCATGATAAAATTCCTTTTTAGGAACTTACAGATGATAATTCTCACATCGCATTTTCACAATCTTTCTTATGGCACTTGAAATGGCTCATGATGTTGAGTTATGTCACTCACCATGATAAAATTCCTTTTTAGGAACTTACAGATGATAATTCTCACATCGCATTTTCACAATCTTTCTTATGGCACTTGAAATGGCTCATGATGTTGAGCATGTACTCATATGCCTGTTTGAGAACTAAGAGTGTAATTGGATTGTTCATAATACAAAGGATAAATGCTTAAAGGGTGAATATCCTATTTTTCATGATGTGATTATTTCACATTGTATCAAAACATCTCATGTACCCCATAAATATATATGCTTAATATGGACCCACAAAAACTTAAAATTAAACAATTAAAAACAATTAAAATGCCTTATATTTTCTCTGCTTGAAAAAAATTAACTTTCTCACCTGATCTTCCATTTCTACTTTAAAAATATTTGTCAATTAGAAAAGTCCAATTTAAAAGCCAAACTTTCTATGGTGACTCAAATTAAAATACACAAATTCTCTGTCAATTCTTTGACATTTACTTTGAATTATTTGACACTTTAAAAGCCTTTCATAGACTTGATATGTACAGGCAAATTAACTTACTTTCAGTGTTGGTATCTTTATTTTTATCCTTCAGATATAAAGAGAATATTATGAAATTATCAAGAATTCAACATGATCAACCAGTGAAGCCCCTGGATCGAGCAGTCTTCTGGATTGAATTTGTCATGCGCCACAAAGGAGCCAAACACCTTCGAGTTGCAGCCCGTGACCTCACCTGGTTCCAGTACCACTCTTTGGATGTGATTGGGCTTTTGCTGGCCTGTGTGGCAACTGTGATATTTATCATCACAAAGTTTTGTCTGTTTTGTTTTTGGAAGTTTGCTAGAAAAGGGAAGAAGGGAAAAAGGGATTAGTTATGTCTGACATTTGAAGCTGGAATCCCTGACAGATGGGATGACTTCAGTTTATTCCAGCAAGAAAGATTGTGATGCAAGATTTCTTTCTTCCCGTGACAAAAAAAAAAAAAAAACTTTTCAAAATCTACCTTGTCAAGTAAAAATTTGTTTTCCAGAGATTTACCACCCAGGTAATGATTAGAAATATTTTGTGGCAATGAAGAAAACACTAGGGAAAATAAAAAATAATATAAAGCCATATGAGCTCATATTGAAATTTGTTGCACTTATATTGAGATTTGTTGTTTTAATTCACAAGTTACACGAAAAAAAATTACTCAGCTTAACTATATTTCACACATTTTACATAAACACAAGAACATTAAGAAGTCTACTGACAGTATCAGTACTGTTTTGCACATACTCAGAATAATTTGGCTTCATTTTGCACAGGATTCTGTTGTTTTAACTGTTGCTAAAGATACTATCACATAGTTAAATTGTAAAGAAAGTCTCTCTCTGCCTTTTGATATTTTGAGATATGTAGTATTGCTTCACTTTTACACTCCATGCAGCTTTATTGTCAAATTTTTTGCTAAAATTGATGGCCAAATGTTTACTGTTTTAAGAACTTAAGTCATTTCTCAGTGGAAATTATGTGGAATTAGAAATATAGCCAATCTTTCCTGCTTCCTACTGTAAAATTTAACTATTTTGCCACATCTTTGGTTTCATGAGCAAATTCTATTTTTTCCAGATATTTAAACATATTTGTCTGGTTGATTTTATTCTCATAGTTTTAATTACTTCAATAGTTATTTGGGAACAGGTTGTGTTTGATTAGATGGATAAGTTTTTTAGTGGTAATTTCTGAGGTTTTGGTGCACATATCATGTGAGAAGTGTACCTTGCACTGAATGTATAGTCTAGTATCCCTTGACCCCCTCCCACCCTCCCATCTGAATCCTTAGAGCCCATTATATCATTCTTATGCCTTTGCATCCTAATAGCTTAGATCCCACTTATAAGTGACAATGGATGATGTTCAGTTTTCTATTCCTGAATTACTTCACTTAGAATAATGCTCTGCCACTTCACGCAAGTTGCTGTTAATGCCATTAGTTTGTTTCTTTTTACAGCTTAGTAGTATTCCATGGTATGTATATATATATATATATATATATATATATAATGTATATGCGTGTGTATACATATGTGCGTGTGTGTGTGTGTGTGTGTGTGTGTGTATCAGGGGAACCCACCCTCAATATTTCAATGGAGTTTCTTTCTATTTTCCATAAGTGTTGGCTGGCTGAGAAATAAAGAGAAAGGGTACAAAGAGAGGAATTTTACAGCTGGGCCACCGGGGGTGACATCACATATCGGTGGGACTGTGATGCCCACCTGAGCCTCAAACCAGCAAGTTTTTTATTAAGGGTTTCAAAAGGCAGGGGTGGGGGAGTGTAAGAACAGGGAGTAGGTACAAAGATCACATGCTTCAAAGGGCAAAAGGCAGAACAAAGATCACATGCTTCTCAGGGAACATGGCAAAGAGCAAAGGAGAGCTACTGATAAGGGTCCAAAAAAGATCACAAGGCAAAGGGCAAAAGCAGAACTACTGATAAGGGTCTATGTTCAGCAGTGCACGTATTGTCTTTATAAACATCTTAAACAACAGAAAACAGGGTTTGAGAGCAGAGAACTGGTCTGACCACAAATTTACTAGGGTGGAGTTTTTCCCCACCGTAATAAGCCTGAGGGTACTGCAGGAGACCAGGGCATATCTCAGCCCTTATCTCAACCGCATTTAAGACAGACATTCCCAGAGTGGCCGTTTATAGACCTCCCCCCAGGAATGCATTCCTTTCCCAGAGTACTAATATAAATATTCCTTGCTAGGAAAAGAATTTGGCGATATCTTCCCTACTTGCATGGCCATTTATAGGCTCTCTGAAAGAAGAAAAATATGGCTCTTTTTGCCTGACCCTGCAGGCAGTCAGACCTTATGGTTGTCCTCCCTTCTCCCCTAAAAATTGCTGTTATTTTGTTCTTTTTCAAGGTGCGCTGATTTCATATTGTTCAAACACAAGTTTTACAAGCAATTTGTACAGTTAACGCAATTATCACAGTGGTCCTGAGGTGACGTACATCCTCAGGTTACGAAGATAACAGGATTAAGAGATTAAAGTAAGACAGGAGTAAGAAATTATAAAAGTATTATTTGGGAACTGATAAATGTCCATATTAAAATGAAATCTCACAATTTATGTTCCTCTGCCTCAGCTCCAGCCAGTCCCTCCATTCAGGGTCCCTGACTTTCTGCAACATCTGTGTGTGTGTGTATGGATGTATACTACATTTTCTTTATCCACCTATTGGTTGGTTGATGTGCATTTAGGCTAGTTCCATTCTTTTTTTTTAATTGCAAATAGCTCTGTTGTAAACATGTATGTGTGTGGGTCTTTTTCATATAAAAACTTTCTTTCCTCTGGGAAGATACACAGTAGTGCGATAGGTGGAGCAAATGGTATTTCTACGGTTATTTCTTATAGAAATCTTCATATGGTTTTCCATAGTAGTTGTACTAGTTTACCTTCTCATAGCAGCATAAAAGTGTCCCCTCTTTACCACATCCATGCCAATATTTTATTATTTTTGGATTTTTAAATTATATGCATTCTTGAAGGAGTATGGTGGTATTGTATTGTGGTTTTGATTTGCATTTTCCTGATAATTAGTAAAGTTCAGCATTTTTTCATATATGTTGGCCATTTATATATCTTCTTTTAAGAACTGTCTATTTTTTACCTTAGCCTACATTTTTGGGGGGTTATTTGTTTTTCTCCTGTGGATTATTTTTTTTATTTTTTTTATTTTTTATTTTTTGCCCTTTGAAGATTCTGGACATTAGTCCTTTGTGAGATGCATAGTTCATGAATATTTTCCACTACTCTGTGAGTTGTCTGTTTACACAGCTGATTATTTCTTTGGCTGGCAGAAGTTTTTTAGTTTAATTAAATGACAACTATTTATCTTTGTTTTAGTTGCATTTGCTTTTGGATTTTTGGTCATGAGGTTTTTGCCCAACCCAATGTCTAGAAGAGTTTTCCCAATGTTACATTCTAGAATTTTGTATTGTTTCAGGTCTTAGATTTCATTATTTGATCCATCTTGAGTTGACTTTTTATAAGGTGAGAGACAAAGATGCAGTTTCATTCTTCTACATGGGGATTGCAATTATTCTGCCCCATTTGTTGAATAGTGTGTCATTTCCCCACTTTATGTATTTGTTTGCTTTGTCAAAGTTCAGTGGGCTGTAACTATTTGTCTTTATTTCTGGTATCTCTCTTCTGTTCCATTGATCTGCATGCCTGTTTTTATACCGATACCATGTTGTTTTGGTAACTTGTAATGTGCCTTGTAATATGTTGGATAATGTGATGCCTACAGATTTCTTCTTTTTCTTAGTCTTTCTTTGGCTATGCAGGTTTCAAAGCTGAGAATCAAATAAAGAACACATCCATTTTGAAAATAGTTGCAAAGAAAAAAGAAAAATGAAACAAATTACTAAGGAATATACCTAACCAAGAAGGTGAAAGACCTCTACAAAGAAAACTACTAAACACTGCTGAAAAACGTCATAGATGACACAAACAAATGGAAATACATCCCATGCTCATGGATGGGTAGAATCAATTTTATGAAAATGAGCATATTGCCAAAAGAAATCTATAAATCCAATTCAATTCTCATCAAAATGCCATCATCATGCTTAAGAGAACTAGAAAAAACAATCCTAAATTTCATATGGGTTTTATTATCATTTTTGATCTTTAATAACAAATGTAAGTCCTTTATTTTAGGTTGTGATAATATAGAAATTGCACTCTAAAGGGACTTAGTAAATGTTCAATCTTGCTAAATATACAGGTACATATATATGTCCATTTCTTTTAAAACAAGACACAGCATCAACTAGCTAATAGACATGCTGTGAAATTTAATGTGTATTTTGAAGACACCTTGAAATAATTATTATTATTCTACATAACTATACTTTAAATGATCATATATATTTTTTTATTTTCCACAGATATTTTTGATTCATCCCACCTATAAATGTAATATGTAAACATAAATTTTTAGTAAGTCAAAAAATATATACAAAGGATACCAAAAAGTTTATAAATTTTGTGGAAAACAGCTAAATCAAGCCATAAATCTCCTTTAATCTACACATCAGGGAAGCACTTTATGATCAAACTAGTCCAGATTAACAGAAACCTAGTTGTCTTTGTCACTAGAAGTCTTACCATTAACCACTTCTCACAAAAATATTCTACTGCATAAGGTCTGATTAAAAACATATATATGCACATATATGTATAATTATAATTATATAGACATAGATGAATCATGTAATATACATATACACACCCACTTGAAAACATTGATGAGATAGAGAGATTATAGAAAATTTTATACAAATCATCTAGGAATTAATTCAGATATAAAGAAACACAGAACTTATATAGTGCCAAAGATTAATAATGTTGTTTTATCATGGTTGTAAATCTGAAGTAATTCACATAAAACCTATCCTATAACACACATAACAAAAGATTGGTATCCATTGTTCAGTGAGAACTACAAATCACTAACCAAAACTGACAAACAATCTAATAAAAAAGTGATTAAAATATGAAGGAGCAATTCAAAGTAAAAATGGCCCATAAGACATAAAAGATTAAAAAGTTACTGATGCTCAGTAAAATAGAAGTAATGCCAACAAATTGATGTCATAGAGAAGATTTGCACCCTATAAAAACCTGAGAAATCTATTTTGAGGGAGTATAATTTGAAATAACCCTTTTAAATAAAATGTAAATATGCCATTTGAAACTGAAGTTCTACACTTAGGAATCTGTCATGAAAAATCCATGCACATAAGCACATGTATGAACAGAATGATTCCTCCAGCACTTAAATGGCTTTCAGCCACTGAACACATGTACCTCCAACAAATGTATGAGGGGAGCCATTGCAGAAAACAGGCTGACTATCACATTGCTAAACAGAAAAAGTAGTTTCCAGAAAAAAAAGTATTTTTTGCAATGAAATAAAATATATGTAAACTGGTACAAAGAAGAAAGAATCTCAAAAAACACATGTAATTCCAAGGATGAAAATTTTAATTTTTATTCTATATAATTCTGCAATGTTTAACTTTCCACAAAGTTTTCATGTATTAATTATCATATTTAAAGTTTAATTTGTGAAATAAGCACATCCATTTAAGACAGAAAGTTTCAAAGTGTGACATTGCATTATTAATTCGCTAGTGTTATTCAAAAAACTTGATAATGTTTCTCATATATTATTGTATCCACTTGCAGGTTGTTTTTAGGACAATCCTTCTAGTTTTGAAAATATGTATGAATAAATATAATACAATGTTTAAAAATTGCAATAATTATAGAAACCTAAATTCATGCAATTTTAATATTTTTTCTTGCACTATTTTTAATATTTTATGAATCATACAATAGTTTAATAACTTCTGCTGCCTTCTTCAAAGGGTTATATTTGTTGTTATTTTGAGACATGAATATAAATACATTGACAATTTTCCTATCAATTAATATCCCCTCCCTTTGAAGTTTGGCAAACTTTGTAGCTGTCTCAACAAAAAGAATGTAATGAAAATAATGTGGCTAAACTTTCAAAGCTCTGCTGGAAACACAGTGTGTTCTCCCTCTGTTTCTCTTTCTCTCTTTCTGTTTCTTTCATTTTTTTTTCTTTTTTCTTATTATACTTTAAGTTTTAGGGTACACGTGCACAATGTGCAGGTTAGTTACATATGTATACATGTGCCATGCTGGTGTGCTGCACCCATTAACTCGTCATTTAGCATTAGGTATATCTCCTAATGCTATCCCTCCCCCCTCCCCCCACCCCACAACAGTCCCCAGAGTGTGTTGTTCCCCTTCCTGTGTCCATGTGTTCTCATTATTCAATTCCCATCTATGAGTGAGAACATGCAGTGTTTGGGTTTTTGTCCTTGTGATAGTTTACTGAGAATGATGATTTCCAATTTCAACCATGTCCCTACAAAGGACATGAACTCATCATTTTTTATGGCTGCATAGTATTCCATAGTGTATATGTGCCACATTTTCTTAATCCAGTCTATCATTGTTGGACATTTGGGTTGGTTCCAAGTCTTTGCTGTTGTGAGTACTGCCACAATAAACATACATGCGCATGTGTCTTTATAGCAGCATGATTTATAGTCCTTTGGGTATATACCCAGTAATGGGATGGCTGGGTCAAATGGTATTTCTAGTTCTAGATCCCTGAGGAGTCACCACACTGACTTCCACAATGGTTGAACCAGTTTACAGTCCCACCAACAGTGTAAAAGTGTTCCTATTTCTCCACATCCTCTCCAGCACCTGTTGTTTCCTGACTTTTTAATGATTGCCATTCTAACTGGTGTGAGCTGGTATCTCATTGTGGTTTTGATTTGCATTTCTCTGATGGCCAGTGATGATGAGCATTATTTCATGTGTCTTTTGGCTGCATAAATGTCTTCTTTTGAGAAGTGTCTGTTCATATCCTTTGCCCACTTTTTGATGGGGTTGTTTGTTTTTTTCTTGTAAATTTGTTTGAGTTCATTGTAGATTCTGGATATTAGCCCTTTGTCAGATGAGTAGGTTGCGAAAATTTTCTCCCATTTTGTAGGTTGCCTGTTCACTGTGATGGTGGTTTCTTTTGCTGTGCAGAAGCTCTTTAGTTTAATTAGATCCCATTTGTCAATTTTGGCTTTTGTTGCCATTGCTTTTGGTGTTTTAGACATGAAGTCCTAGCCCGTGCCTATGTCCTGAATGGTAATGCCTAGGTTTTCTTCTAGGGTTTTTATGGTTTTAGGTCTAACATTTAAGTCTTTAATCCATCTTGAATTAATTTTTGTATAAGGGGTAAGGAAGGGATCCAGTTTCAGCTTTCTGTATATGGCTAGCCAGTTTTCCCAGCAACATTTATTAAATAGGGAATCCTTTGCCCATTGCTTGTTTTTCTCAGGTTTGTCAAAGATCAGATAGTTGTAGATATGCGGCGTTATTTCTGAGGGCTCTGTTCTGTTCCATTGATCTATATCTCTGTTTTGGTACCAGTACCATGCTGTTTTGGTTACTGTAGCCTTGTAGTATAGTTTGAAGTCAGGTAGTGTGATGCCTCCAGCTTTGTTCTTTTGGCTTAGGATTGACTTGGCGATGCAGGCTCTTTTTTGGTTTCATATGAACTTTAAAGTAGTTTTTTCCAATTCTGTGAAGAAAGTCATTGGTAGCTTTATGGGGATGGCATTGAATCTGTAAATTACCTTGGGCAGTATGGCCATTTTCACGATATTGATTCTTCCTACCCATGAGCATGGAATGTTCTTCCATTTGTTTGTATCTTCTTTTATTTCATTGAGCAGTGGTTTGTAGTTCTCCTTGAAGAGGTCCTGCACGTCCCTTGTAAGTTGGATTCCTAAGTATTTTATTCTCTTTGAAGCAATTGTGAATGGGAGTTCACTCATGATTTGGCTCTCTGTTTGTCTGTTATTGGTGTATAAGAATGCTTGTGATTTTTGTACATTGATTTTGTATCCTGAGACTTTGCTGAAGTTGCTTATCAGCTTAAGGAGAGCTCCGGGGGATGGGGGAGGAGGGGAGGGAGGAGGACCCCCCACTGCACTCGCACGCGCGCGCCGCCCAGGCTGCTCCTGTCCACTCTCGACTGCCAGTGACAGCCGGGTATCGGCCCGACACTCCAGCGCCATCCATTTTCAGGGCTAGTTGATTCGGCAGGTGAGTTGTTACACACTCCTTAGCGGATTCTGACTTCCATGGCCACCGTCTGTTTCTTCTTTTCATGTCTTTTTTTTTTTTGCTATTACTAAATAACTCAACCTGTAGTCCCCATAATAAATGACAATTTGTAGAGAGATACAAATATATGCCTAAGGAATCCTGGTAGCCCACTAGCACTTTGAGCCTTTGAACATGAATCTCTAAGTATGTAAGTGAATGATCTTCATATAATTACACACCCAGGCACCACAGAAAAGTAGCTACCTAAGAAACTCTGTGAAGGAACACATAACTGAGCCCACGTAACACACAGATTCTGAGAGATGATAATAAAGTGATTACAGTTGTTTTAAGGCCCTACATTTGAAAACTATTTGTTATGCAGTGATACACACTTGGAATAATAATTCTACATATTTTAAATTATATATTTGTAATAAAATTACAATTAATATATACCTACATAATGGGAAACTGTGATACTACACTTGGAAAATATCTGTACCCCAAATAGGAGAGTCAATATAACCTGGTGGTTAAGAGCTGGCACTCTGGATCCAGATGGCCTTGATTCAAGTCTTAGAAACCACTATATAATGATGTGGGACTGGACAAGTTACTTGAACTTTATTTGACTCAGCTTCCTCACTAATGAAATGGCAATAGTTGTCATCACATTATCAATATCATGGGTTGCTGAAAGAATGAATTCATTAATATTGCAAAGCACTAACAATTGTGTGTACAGCAAAATAAAATTGTACTATTATCATTAAACAAGTCAAAAAATTTCCACAATAATAATTTTAGTGTTCATATAATTGCATAATATATTATAGTTTCAAAACATGCTATGTTTCTAATGCAAATGATAAAAATGACAGCATTTACTATTTCAAGCATGTGGGAATTAAATTTGTAGCATAAACCAAGGGCTGACAAACTATGGCCTCTTGGCTGGTCAAATCTTGTCAGCTACTTGCTTTTTAAAAAAATAATTGCTATGATAATTTCACACCACAAAATTATACACTTTAAGCATTTAATCTGTATGATTCATTGGCATGTAACACATTTGAAATGTTGTACCACTATCAGATCTAGATCCAAATTATTTTTTTTCACTTCAAAAGGAAGCTTTACACCCATTAGAGAGTCATCTCGCATTCTCCCATTATCCGTGCCTTGCAACCTGGCATTATGTGTTGGCATCATTGTATAACTTATTGGGTAATATTTTTTTTTAAATGCAAATAGGTATATAACTTCAACAAAGTGTTTTATTTTTTCTTACTTCTAACATGTCCTATTTGTTTCTAAACAGCAATTTTATGATGCATAAAATTAAACTTCTATGTTCTAATTGCTCTGTTATTAAATATATTCAGAGGTGTTCTGATTTACATTGTTGTGAGTTCTCTCCAATTTTATATTGAAGTATTTTTCTTGAGAATGGCCATAAACCAAGATCCTGGAAAGCTCTGAATAAGGTGGGGAAGTGAGTTTCAGATATATGAGTCAGGTAAAATACAACGAAATGAGAAAGAAAGAACAAAATGCAAAAGTAGAAGAAATTTATTACTCACAGTTCCTAAGTGATGTTAGGGATGATGATAGGAAACTGACAGAAAGTCCAGAGGTGGTAGAGAGCTCAACCAGCTGCCTAGAAGTGCGAGGGGGAACCCTTGTGGGAAGGCTTTTATTAAGGACCTTGGGTATTATTTCCTAGGCTTCTCTGCAGGAGTTGAGGAATGGCTAGCTTAAGGGAACACACATGAAGGGGAAAATTATTATATGACTCTGGTATTGATCATTAGGTTATATCATGGTCATCACCTCTGTGATGTGTTGCGTTTCTGGGTCATTAGGATGAGAAACATGTAGTCTCTATCTCAAAGAAGGGAAGTTTTAACAAAGGCAATAGTGACAACCTATGACTAGGTCTTAAGCAACTCATGTTAAGCCTAAAAATCAATGCTGAGGCAAAACAAACTTACGACGAGAAGGTAGACAGACATTTTAGAAGAAATGTGACCTAGCCACTTCTGGATTGGTAGTATAAAAAGTACCATGAATCAGCTTCTAAATGTAACAAGAATAAATAGTGAAAATTGTTTTTAGAGACAACTATGCAAACATATTAGGAGAAGTTGACTGCAGTGGCATGCACCTATAGTTCCAGCTACTCAGGAGGCTGAGGAGGGTGGATTACTTGAGCCCAGGAGTTCAAGGCCAGCCTGGGCAACTTTGTGAAACCACACCTCTTTACCGTTTTCCAGTTTAGGAAAAAAATAGTGCAGCTCACAGCCAGCACTCATTTAATTTTACATAAATACACTCTTTGAGGCTGAAGCAAATCTGACTCATTTTCAATGTGAACATACATTCTATAAACTCTTCTTGGAGTTATTTCTAAACAGAGCTAATATCAGAATCATCTGAATCATCTAATTTAGAAAAATAGAATTTATCAAATTAACCTTCAGCCAACAACTGCTTGATAATAATGTTAACATCATCGTGTATTTTCTAGGATTTGACATTTTCAACGATTGAAAATTTCTATATTTTGTAAATGGAAATAGCACCACTACAAATAGAACGCTACGAATAGAATGATTTTTTTCCAAAGTTGATATACTAGAGAAATGAAAAAATAATAATAAAAGCTAGATGTTTTGTGACAAAATTATCTTGAAGTAAATGCTCGACCATAAGAAAGTTAATCAGAAAAAAAAAGAAAGATAGGAAAGAACAGCATTTCCTGTGTTCATACCACCCTGAAATGCCTCAGAAATGATCACTGCAAAAGTGCCTAAATGTTATTGGATCAGACTATGAAGTGATATATGCCCCAAGGGCAATGCCAAAAGCAAAATATCAATCAGCCAATAATTTGTGAAGGTTAAGAGCTAGACTGAGCTTGTAAAATTAACGAACAAAAAAACAGAAAAGAGTCAAAGAGTGTTCCTATTAAAACCACTGTTACTCTAGGGCTTGTGAAAATGCCCAAGGGTTCACTTTCTGAGTAGAAATTCCATGGAAATAACACTGCAATGTAAAGAGACTTCATTAAAATAGTCCATCTATTCACCAAACAAATTAACAATGAAAATTAAAAGAAGATGGGGATATAATTTCCAGAGTAATTATATTATTTAAAATATTGAGGATTTAACAAATTTAAACAAGTGTACAAAGAAATAGGAAAGTGGGACTGCTATATGGGGAAAACGGGCAATAAAACATGCCTGTGAAAGGAATGAGTTGGGTCGGGTGGAGTGGGTCACACCTGTAATCCCAGCACTTTGGGAGGTCATGGTGGGTGGATCACTTGAGGTCAGGAGTTCAAGACCAGCCTGGCCAACATGGTGAAATCCCATCTACTAAAAATACAAAATTATACGGGCCTAGTGGTGCATGTCTATAATCCCAGCTACTTGGGAGGCTGGGACAGGAGAATTGCTTGAACAAGGGAGGTGGAGGTTGCAGTGAGCCAAGATGGTGCCACTGCACTCCAGCCTGGACAATAGAGTGAGACTCTCTCTCAAAAAAAAAATGAGTTGTAGATTTAGTAGGCAAAACTTTAAATTAGACATTATAAATATACTCAAAGACCTAAAGGAAACCACACATAAAGCTGAAAATTAAGCTATAATGACAATGTCACATTGTCATTATAAGTCACAAGAAATGGAAGTTATATGTTTTTCAAAGAACCAAGTGAACATACTGGAATGAAAATATAATAACAGACATAGAGATTGCATAAGCAGGATTCTGCTTCATGTTTGAGGCAGATGAATAAGAGCCAAAAAAATGCTGAAGAGAGATCAATAGAAATTACATAATCCAAAGAACAGAGAAACAAAGAATGAAGAGAAATACACAGAACCTTGTAGACTTTTGGGACACACTTAAGCACAGCAACATATGCAAAATAAGAGTACCACGTGAAGAAGGGAAAGATTCAGTGAAAAATATTCATAAATAATGCCCCAAACACCCCATTAACTATTTTAAAAACACTAATTTATACATTTCAGAGGTTCTATAAATTCTTAGTTTAGGGTAAACACAAAAAGATCCAAACAGAGACACAATAAGTTGAAAGCTAAAGAAAGAAAATTATAAGGCACAAAGACAAAAACAAGTAACCACATATGAGGGAACTCAGATAACATTAATAGCTGACTACTCATCAGAAACAATGCTGCCCCTAAGGCAGTGGTATGTCATATTCAAAGCACTGAAAGAAAAAACTGCCAATCAAAAATTATTTATACTACAAAATCACCTTTAAAAAATAATGGTGAAATAAAGACATTTCTAAACAAACAAAAACAGAAAACTATTGCTAACTAATCTGTCTCACAATAAATTCTGAAGAAAATTTTTCAGGCTGAAAGTAAATAAACACAGAAAGCAGTACGAACTTAATATAAAAGTGCACCTGAATAAATAATTATGTAATTTTAACAGATAATATAAATTCATATTTATTCAACTTTCTTAACAAATTTAAGAAGCAAATATATAAAGCATGTATATATAGTTGTCATGCTGAATATTTAATTTCTATATATGTAATATATTTGTTAATAATAGCCCTAGGTAGGTATGTGGACGCAAAACTCTATTGCAGTAAGAAATGACACCAAGAGGAGCGGGAGATCGGGAAGGATGGAGGGCAGGGAAGGAGGAATGTGGGTTAGTGAAGGTGCCTCCACAGGGACTTGCCGCCATTAACTCTGCTGCCTCCAGCACAGCCTCAGCGTCTCTGAGCTGATGCAGCAACTTTGATATTTGAATATTTATAAAGCAGTTTTTAGTTTTATATCCTGTATAACATTCTTGTAATCACCTATACTAATTTTTTTGATGCAAATGTGTAGTTACTTTTAAAACTCAGATAGCAAGTACATGTTAAAAACTTGTAGATTATACACTAGTTTATGAAGACTGCTTGGTAATTCCAAAATCAGTACCACATGTTGGTACTAGGCATGTACTACATGGCTTAGCTATAGCAGACCATATAAACCACTGCTGTCAACGCTTTGGATTGTGCCACTGAAGAGTTAAGAGCCAGCAGAATGAAATTTAGCATCACCACAATTTTGGGATATTTTAAACAGACCTATTATTAAAGAACTGCCAATCAGTCTTTTCCACCTTTAAATAATTTCCAATTGTAGCACATGCGATATTATTCTGGACATATGGGAAAAAAAGTCACTTGAATTTTTTTCTCGGAAAAAGTGCTTAATAATTTGTAATCGGAAACAAATTATATGTGCCTTTTAAGCAGATTAATGTATTTCTCAAACATAGATGATTGATAGATTTGCTTTCTTTGTAAATCATCAGATATGGGAATATAACTTATGAAACAAGTGAATATAAGTAAACTCACTCCCTTTTCATTGCTTTAGAAATGAAAAGCTTAACATTATATTTGGAAGTTGAAAGTGAATTTAGTAAATACATTAATAAAAAGGGTGGGGACCATTAGTAATTTTTTACTCATCTTTACACTGGAATTATGTCTGCCTAATGATTACTTAAATATTTGAATGTTTCATTTATTATCTCAATATCTAAGTCACTTTGTATAAAACATCATGATTTTATTTAATCTGATTTAATATAAAATCAAGTCAAGGAAATATAGATGTTCTGTTCACTTCAGTCTTCTGGTAGTTCTCATTACTTAACCTGCCTTGTCCTCATTTCCTTATCAGCCATATGGAAAGCATTTTAGTAGATGATCTCCATCTTTTTATATATATATATATATTTGAGACGGAGTCTCTCTCTGTCGCCTGGGCTGGAGTGCAGTGCCGCAATCTCAGCTCACTGTAACCTCTGCCTCCTGGGTTCAAGCAGTTCTCTGCCTCATCCTCCTCAGTAGCTGGAATTACTGGCACCTGCCACCACGCCAGGCTAATATTTTTTATATTTTTAGTAAAGACACAGTTTTGCCATCTTGGCCAGGCTGGTCTTGAACTCCTGACCTTGTGATCCACCTGCCTCAGCCTCCCAAAGTGGTGGGATTACAGGCTTGAGCCACCGCGCCCAGTCCCTTGTTAGAATTCTAACAGACATGCTCTAATTTGAATTTGACTCATAAAACAAGGTACTTTCTTTCTTTCTTTCTTTCTTTTTGAAGTTTTAAGTTCAGGGGTACAAGCGCAGGTTTGTTACATAGGTCAACGTTTGTCATGGGAGTTTGTTGTACACATGATTTCATCACCCGGGTATTTAGCCAAGTACCCGTTAGTTATTTTTCTTTAGCCTCTCCCTCCTCAAACCCTCCGCTCTCTGAAAGGCCCCAGTGTGTGTTGTTGCCCTCTATGTGTCCATGTGTTCTCATCAGTAGGCTCACCTATCTATATGGATCTATGGAAATTTGATGACAGAAAATCAGATACCTTAGTACAATTACTCAGCTGTACAAGTGGGTAGCCCAGAATGACTTTCTTGATACGACTATGAAGAATAAATTTTGAAAACTTGGGTAACAGCCAATCAGGATGAAAATAGTCCAAAAGAAAATTTGTGATTCATCATTTATTATTTAAAAACTCAAAAATAAAATCTAACTTCTTTTGATTTATGTTCCAGTCCTGGGGAAAAATATAATAAACTACAACAGTTGGCATTTTTTATGCACAGTCACATTTTTTTTTATGGCCAGAAACAAACTACCTTTATTTCAAGTGTGGTTACATCTCACAAATAATTTTTCAATCATTTTCTGGGTTGTCTGTCTACTAATTCAAATGTTACACCTACCTTTTTCTCCTAATAGCTAGATATTCCAAATGTAACTGAAATATAACAGCCCTTCTTTTGTTACCAGTGACAGCATTTTTTATGGGAATAAATCCCCAGTCTTTATTATGAAGTGGTAACATATTTTGTCATGGAGTGTGGCCTGTCCTTCTACTACTGGAGCATCACCACCACCCCACTCTCTGCTGCCGTGGACACCATGTCCTATCACACTCAGTGACTTCACTATTTCTCTAAGAGAATATGTTCTAGCATGCATCCTGCTTTTTGGGGGCTAGAGTGGGGGATATGCAGTTTTTTTGTCTACAGTGTGCTCTTTCTATTTGTCCACTTGACAATCTTGTATTCATTCTTCAAGTCTCAAGTCACATACCACTTCTTCAATATGTAGCCTTCATTTATCACCCCAGAGGACTTGGTGCTTCTTTCTCTGAGATCTGAAAGTAATTTTAATGCAGTTTTACTGTTACAGTAGTTTGTTACCTAGAGAACCATGCCCATTTCATTGCCTCATATTGAGCATTGCTCATTTTAAGACTCATCACGAATAATTATTCAAAAATTTATCTAATCCTAGGTCATCTAACAACCAAAGCTTTTATACCTCATGGTGGAGCCAATGACATCTATGAGAGGATCTACCATGGGATCCCTATGGTGGGCCTTTCTTTGTTTGTAGATCAACCCCATAAGTTGGTTCACATGAAGGCTAAGGGGGAAGCTGTTAGAGTAGACTCAAAAACGATGTCAACTACAAATTTGCTCAATGCATAAAAAGCAGTCATTAATGACTCTTCATGAATGTAATTTTTTTTAACTACATAGCATGTATTTGCTGACTACATTTTTTTTGGTAACACTTAAAGGCAATCATCAATTAACCACTATGAGTATCACAATCTGTTTATTTGGTGGCTTTAGTGGAAACATTTGTCAGAGCTTTTAGGATAGTGCATAAGTTTTAAAATAGCCAAAAAGTGAAATAAGAGGAATTACTGAAGATGGTAACAGAAGGATTATAAAGAAGACAGAGAACAAAGTTGAAGAAAAGAAGTATGAATATTATGACAGCACTGACTAATTTTCAGCACAGTTATGAGGGTCTTTTAGGATGAGATCTCATCAAACGTTAGACTTTAAATAAATTTTATTTTGTCTATTGAAGGTATATAAAGTGATATTATGCGATACAAATACTTACTTAAAAGGCTACCATAATGATACATAATAAACATGTCCATCATCTCACTTTAGTTACCCTTTTTTCCTTGTTTATAAAACTCTTGTAAAATAATTTATTTTCAGTAAGTCAGCATGACATAATCAATCTCTAATTCCTATTATATTTAATGCTTTCCAAATTTTTATGCTAACATTTTGATCCCATCACTGATAACTTGTAAACAACTAGAGCTTTCAAATTTGGCTTTACAAATTATTGGAAAAAGAACATACTTTATAAATGTAGCCATATTCTTTGTTCTTATGGTTGTGGTTGCTTTTGCTTATTTGGAAGATTTATAAAATCGAAAAAAATAATTGGCTTGAAAGAGAGAGATTGGAATATTCCTGTTTAATAGCCAAAATGTCTGAAACCAGAAATATAGGATTTCTAAGTTATGTCAGTACACGCATTAATTTCGGTTTTGCTATTACTATTAAATTGGTAATATTATAAATTTTAATAAATATAAGGCTGTGTTGAAAAATAAAGATAATTTTTAATTAGTTGATATCTATTGAATGTATATGAAATGACATGCATTATATTGGTACTTTGTATTATGTAACTTCTTGGTTATAGTTTTTCCCAATTGTATTAAAAATATATATCAGGATTAATTCCCTCCTTTGAAAAACACAGTCTTCCCACTCTGTTTTTTAAATATCAAAAAGAGAAGTTACCTCCATTGCTATTGCTACAGTGCCATGCTTTAGCACCCTTTTGTTTCAACTTGGTAAGGCTTATACTTATATTCATCCTTATTCCTTGTTTATTAGTCCATAATTATTTCAGCACTGGAAATAAATGGAACTACAATGCCTCAAAGTAAAATATTAAGCACCACTTAAATTTTAAAACCACAATGCAAGAAAAACAGTAATAATAGTGAACATTTACTGAGAGTGTCTTTATGATGAGAATAATTCTACCAAGTATCCTAAGAATCATTACATTACTAATTACAATAATCAGATAAGAAAGATACCACTCTTAGGCTGGGAGAGGTGGCTCACGCCTATAGTCCCAGCACTTTGGGAGGCCGAGGCGGGCAGATCACGAGGTCAGGAGATCGAGATCATCCTGGCCAACACGGCGAAACCCCGTCTCTACTAAAAATACAAAAAATTAGCAGGGCGTTGTGGCCGGTGTCTGATGTCCCAGCAACTCGGGAGGCAGGAGAATGGCGTGAACCCGGGAGGCGCAGCTTGCAGTGAGCAGAGATCGCGCCACTGTACTCCAGCCTGGGCTACAGAGCGAGACTCCGTCTCAAAAAAAAAAAAAAAAAGAAACCATCTTATTCATTCAATTTAACAATTCAAAAAAAGCTAGGAATAGATACTTTTCAAAAAAAAAAAAAAAAAAAGGACCAGTAGATAGCAGGTAATGATTCAAACTAAGGCCATTTACTTTTACACATTTAATCACTGATTCACTCATATAATGTCAATACTAATTCCTGATCAATGCCAACTTCTTATCAGCTTTGCCCTGACATGTACCTGAACCTTGTCATAGATTTGTCTCCTATCTCTAGACCTTGATACTATTTTGAAACTTGCACACCAGGTTCATTACAATTTCATTAATGGCTAATTCAACCTCTGTACTCTCAAGTGATTTCTGTTTATCCTTTGGACTTATCTAATTTTCATTTCTAGGATAGAAATACTTGTTCTCTCTTAAATTATCTTTTCACATCTTGAAATCTTATGCATCCAATAAATTCTAACCCATAAACCAAAATCTCTATAACCACCAGGAAATAAAATATTTTATTTTTCCTCCACTTTTATGTGGCACTAATTTTTAACATCTACACAAAATTTTCACATATTTATATTTTATATTCTATAAGTTCATGTCTATTTGATTTTCCTTAACTGTAAAGAGAATGTTATATGGTTATGAATCATTCATTATGATCAGCTTATGAAGCCCATGGACCAAACAGTCTTCTGGATCAAGTTTGTCATGCGCCACAGAGGAGCCAAGTACTTGCTGCCACCTGCCAACAACCTCACCTGGCTCCAGTACTGCTCTCTGGTTGTGCTGGCCTGCAAGGCAATTTTTACACTCTTTGTCATGATATGTTTCTTGTTTGATTATGAAAAGTTTGTTAAGACAAGAAAAAAGTATAGAGCAGCACTGTTTGAGATCTAAGGCAGGCAGGCATGATAGGGAAGTCATGACATTTAATGCCACCACTAGTCATCAAGGTGTGGCAAAATTCTCCTCTATATTTCACAAGACTTCTGCTTTCCTGATTTATTCAAATATTTTACTCTCATTAAACATTAAGTAATATATAATTCTAATTTCAGAAAACCTAAAATAACTCAATATTAATGCTTTTCTATGTATATTTCTAAACTGAAAAAAAAGAGATGCACTGAAAACTCAGGCTGTTTATTTGAAAAGGTCAGAAATAGTGTGTTTCTACTGTGCATTTTTAGAAAACCCTTTTTTATTTTTATTTTATTTTTTATTTCCAACATTTATTGTAAATTCAGAGGTACATGTGCAAGAGGTATAGGTTTGTTACATAGGTAAAAAAAACCTATTTTGTATAAACAAATACAATGATATGGACTATATGTGTCCCTATCAAAAAAAACAGGGCAAAATCCTTCTTAAAAATGGCAAGATACATTTTATTCTGACTGGTGAATTAGGGGTTAGAGACTACAGTATAAATTAAGCTCAACTCTAATTAAGACAAAGGTAACTGAGGCTTTTAAAGAGAAAACCGATATGACTAAAAATGAGGAAAACATAAAGGAGCTAGGAGGTTATATGAAAATGGAATATTACATAAAAATTCAGTGTGAAATAATTGAAAATTATTAGGTAAGGTGGGTTAGGCAGTGTATATTTTGCAGTTTGGCAGGATCATATTCCTTTGAGCCAAGACCTACCATGGAAGCTAGGGTGGCCTTTAAAGACAAATTCATGACCTAGTGCTCATATAAGCTAAGCTAAACTTGGCCAAGTCTCTTAACATGGTGTTTATGCAAGTCTTTTGTGTTACGTGGGAGTGTAAAATTCAAGTCCTTCATGAAATACAAAATATTTCTTAATGGGAATGTTCTGTGTTTCAAAATTATTGACAGTCGTAACTGACTTCCTATCCAAAACTGTGCAACCTGGTAAAAATCCTTGGTTAGAAAGACAAAAGATGTTTTCCACATGAGGCCTGGAATATGCTTGAGTTACTATTTTCACTTTAGTAATGACCCTTTGTAATGGGATAATAATACACAAAATAAAAGAAGAGGATAGTTCCCTTTAGTTAGGAATTGGAGATATGGTTCAGCAAGTTTAGTCCAGTCCCTCTAGATTATAATGTTACATGATTTCTCTCCTGCAATAATATCTCACTATTTCTTAGCCTTAATTTGTCAAGTCAGACATTTCCAACTTCTGTAATACCTGGAATACTGAGGATACAGAAACCACAAATATATATAATCATTTTACTTATTCTCCCCTCATAAATATGGAAAAATAAATTGTAGATGGAATAAAAAGCCAAATATCCTGTGCAATAATTTTTAAAATCTATGTTGAAGAAAGCATAACACATAGCAAAAAGCTCTCTAAATCCTGGCTTTAAAGATTGGTCATTACGGCCTCTGGATTCAGAGAAAGGTTTACAAAGCAAGTCACAGAGAAGAAAGAAACCAACTTAAAGCAGTTCTTCTGTCTGACAAGAGATGTGCCTGAACAATCGGATGGAAGAGAGGCATAATGATCATTGTAACATATGAAAAAGATTTTTATAGTACACTTTTCTATGAAAAAAATATTTTTAGCAACAATTGGTTATAAAACAAATTATTTTAATGTCTAGAAAATAAATATACAGTGAATATTTTACTTTATTAAACTTTGAACATATAATCATGCCACTAGAAAGGAAAAAAAAAAACAAAGCACAAGAAAGGAAAAAAGTAATGCATTCGTGTGCTTTAATTATAGTAATGTCTTTTTTTAAAAGAGGGAAAAACTTATGGATAAATATTAGTCTGAGGCAATAATGATGCTCAGCATGTACTACAAAAGATAAATTCTGGTCTGTTTATATTTTCTTAATGAAATATCTTCTGAAAATGTATCAGAATATATCAGAATATACTTTCTTAACAAAGTACGTTCTTAAAATAGATCTTCTTTGAAATTCTTAGACCATATATCCAATACATATATCTATGTCTATCCATGATTTAACAAATAATACTTTCACCAGTTTAATTCTGAGAAGCCTTTTTACATAAAGTGATATGTACTTACATATTTAGGAAAATATGTGAACATGAAGGTATGCTTGATGGAGAGTCATAAAAATTCCATGGTAAATTGGATTACAAAAATTGCAATAATATGATGTGTCTGCTTCTTGGAGATTGATTCTACAAGCATTTAAATATCTCAGCAGTTAAAAAAATTTAAACACAGAAACTCTAAGCCATCACATAGAATGATATAATTGATATAACATTCTTCGTATTTGTGATATTCTTTTTAAAAAAATTTTTGAATATGCTGCATAAAGACAGGGATATGTAAGCACCACAGAAGTTGAGCACAAAAATAAAATAATTGTAAGTTTTATCTTGGAAATAACATATGAAGCTGAATCTATCTATGTCAAGGACAAATGTTTTATGTAGGAGTTTTCTGAATTAATTTCCTTGCAGAATGAGATACTTCTTAAAAGATAAAACAAATGTGCTATTAGAAGTTTTCCTCTTACATTCTTTAAGTATATTCTTTAGTATTCATAAGTATAGTCATTAATATACATATTCTTAAACTCCAACATTAATGATAAACATTACTGAGTACCTAAAGAGTGGGTCCTTGAAAGGGATGTGCCTTCCTACATCAACCACGTCACTATCACTGCAGTGTCCTCTATTGATGAAGCTTAACATTCAACTAGCTGGCACAGGGGGAATGCTTACAGGATCCTGATTCAGTATCATAAAGCTATATTTGGATCCAAGGGACAATAAATTGAACACTGGTGAGGCATAAAATTTCAAGTTTCTCATTTGTTATTATTCTAAAAATTGTACCCTTGGGCACTGAATCTTGGTAAAGTTCAGGTGAGTAGGAGGCAGGACTTTCTTTTGAAAATAACATTTTTGAAAGTGGGGGCATATAGAGGTTTTGACAAAGGTGAGCTTAGAGTTGCCCACTGAGTTCACAGTTCCACTGGTGGTCACTTGCCTAATGTTCAAATGTATAATAAGAATTGCTATACTAGTAGGTTGGATTTTTGATTTCTGTAGTTGCTAGCTTGGACTTGGTTAGAGGGATTCTTCTTGTGCTGGGCCTATGTGTGCCCTTCACCTATCACCACTCTATTCATACTCCCAACAAACCAGCACTGGAGTTGCCAGTTATTTGGTGCTTTACCTATGATAAATATGAATTTTTGCCAATTCAAAGTATATGAAGACATATCATTGATTTCATTGTTAGTCCCTAATTAATAAACTGATTAATCACTTTTGGGTTTATGATCCAGTCAGAACTTTGTTCATGTACTGCACTCATTTTGTCAAGTGATATTTTTCATTAGATTCTTCTTTAGTATAGAGACTTTATTAAGGATAAATTTGTTAGTCATAAGAGATCCAGAATCCTAAGTCATCATGACCATGGCTCAGAGTGACTAACAAATAAACAAAATTAATAAAGGTCAGATAAACAAGTAAAAATTAATGAATAATCCTTAGTCAGATAAGGTGAACTTTGCAGTTGGATTCATCAATAATAATGAAGAAATGCAGGTTGCAAGAGGTAGGACAGAATGAAATAAAAATTGAGACAATCACATTGAATCAGGGCATAAATACTTTAACAAAGCACATAATGGGAAGTTAAGACCAAGAAAACAACTAGAAACAAGAGAGCTTTGAAAGAAAAACTAATCAGGAAAGCTCTAATGGAAGGTGTTAACAAGCAACACTTTTAGATTTTAATCAGTTTACTGGTAATTTTGAGAGCATTAAGTGATTCTTCTTGGGGGCTGTATGACTCTTTCATCTCCGAACATTTAAATCATGCTTATTTAAAAATCTCTTTAGTAAAGTTATGGTGGTTCACATCTGTAATCTCAACCCTTTGGGATGCTGAAATGAGAGGATTGTTTGAGCCCAGGAGTTTGAAATCAGCATGGACAGCACAACGAGAGCTCATCACTACAAAAAATAAAAAATTAGTTGGGCGTGGTGACATGCACCTATGGTCCCAGCTACTCAGGGGGCTGAGGTGAGAGAACCACTTGAGCTTAGTAAGTTGAGACTGAAGTGAGCCGTGATCACACCACTGCACTCCAACCTGGATGACCGAGCAAGGCCTTAAAAAATAAATATAAAAATCGAAAATCAAAATCTCACTCTGGTCATTTCCTCTGTCTAGAATCCTTGAGTGCAGATCTTCCAATTGTGTATGACTGCTTAATGCCTCATGTAGTTTTCTTGAGGAAACCTTCAACGGGTGTTGCTTTCTGCAACATCCCTCATGTTCTGTATTGTAAGAACATCCCTTCACATTTTTTCAATTGTCTCTGCTGCAGTCTAGGGAGATCTCTAGTTCCACACATTTTTTCCTTATTTATTTTTTAACAGGACTTCACTGCACCCGGTAGAGTAAATATTGTTCCCTGCTTCTAAGACTATGTCTCATTAGTTTTCCTCCCAAAAGTCACTTTGTCACAGCTCTTACAAGCATCTATTCACAGAATTCCCTCTGATTTTAACAATCGGTAAGCATCCTTCCTTCATTTTTGTTTGTTTGTTTGTTTGTTTTTACTCTAACTCCCAATCTGGAGTGCAGGGGCACAATCTCGTCTCACTGCAACCTCTGCCTCCCTGGTTCAAAGAATTCTCATGCCTCAGCCTCCTGAGTAGCTGGGATTGCAGGCACCCGCCATGACATCTGGCTAACTTTTGTATTTTTAGTAGAGACAGTGTTTCATCATGTTGGCCAGGCTGGCCTCTAACTTCTGATCTCAAGAGATCCGCCCACCATGGCCTCCCAGAGTGCTGGGATTACAGGCGTGAGCCACCATTCCTGGCTCTTCCATCATTTTATACTAGGCTATATATGTTGTTGTATGTCATTTTTTCTTGTAGATGTGTATGTGTCTGCAGTAGAATAAATGGGAAAGAATTGAGCCACTTAGGATCACCTCAGTATTCTATGCCATATGATTAATTTGAGGCCTGTTCATAGGAAACCTATTTTATATTTAAAATATCTATGAATAAATATTTTACAATGCATAATAAATGTTTCAGTAGTCATAAAAATTTAAATTCACACACTTTTATGATTTTACTGTGTTTCTAATGTCAATATGTAATGAATTTGCTGGTTCCTTAATGGCTTCTGTTGACTAATTCAACAGCTTATATTTTGGTGACTTTGAGACATGACTGCAAATACTTTGACATTCTAATCAAACCTTGGTCCCTTTCCCTTGAACTTTAGCAAGGCCTGTGGCTGTCTCAGCGAAGAAAGCATAGTGGAATTGACAGCATAATTTTGAAGACTGTGTTAGAAAAGGCAGTACATTATCTCTGTCTGTCTCGTTTTCTCTGTCTGTCTGTCCTTGTTTTTACTTATGTATCTTTCTTCCTCTCTCTCTCTGTCCTTCTCCTTCTGTCTCTTTTTCTCCCTCTGTACACTTCGGAGCCCGGTGTTACAGCAAAAGTCCTGATGATAAATGACAGTTTGGGAAGGGGAGCACAGAAGAGACTAGGAAGTCAGGATTATTCAGTCAAAAAGGAGTTTCAGTCTTTTGACATCAATCACTAAGTATGTCAATGAATGACCTTCAGATGATTACATCCCCAGCCACCACAGGAAAGTAACAACCTGAGAAATACTGTGTATGAACCACCTGCTGAGCCTACCCAACACTCATGCTATGAGAGTTCTAATAAAATGCTTATTGTTTTTCAAAGTCCCCACTTTTGAGGGTAGTTGGTTATGAAGTGATAGATAACTAAAATGATATTTCTAAAAATTTAATTATACATTCATAATAATATACAATTAATATAGAGGCAAGAAAATGAAAACTATAAATGTAACATTTTGAAAATAACTGTAACTCAGAAAGGGAGGTCAGCATAGCATAGTGGTTAAGAGCTCTTGCACTCTGCAACCAGTTAGCGTGGATTCAAGTCCCTGCAAAACCACTACAGAATTATGTGGGGTTTGGCAAGTTGCCTCAACTCTATGCCTCAAATTTTCCATCAGTGAAACGGAGATGGAGTAATGCCATTATCTACCTCAGGTGGCTGATGAAAGGACTAATGCATTAACTTGGTAAAGCACTACAGTTGCTGTATGTAACAAACTAAATTTACATTAATTATAATAATTATTAAGTAGACAGAAAAGTTTCCACAATGATTTGAGTCCTTACCTAAATTGCCTCATATATTTTTAAATGTATCATGCTTCAAATGTAAATGATAAAAATGACAGCATTTGCTATTTTAAATATGTCAGAATTAAATTTATGATAATTTAATTCACCAAGGGCTGACAAATCAATTGGGTCCTCTGGGCAAAATTTGGTCAGCCACATATTTACATGTTTTTATTCAATATTTGAGGTAAAATTACATAAAATAACGTACTATTTTAACCATTTAAAAGTGAACAATTCAGTGGCATTCACAGTATTGTGTAACTATCACTTCAATCTAGATCCAAAACTGTCACCGACATAAAAGGATGTTTATACACATTAGGCACCCTCCATTCAAGCTTGCCCTATCCTGGTAACACGGCATTTTCTGTTAAAATCATTCTGTTGTATATTAGAAGATTTTTTTACAGACATAAAAAATATGTTTTTTTCTTAATTCTCTTGGTGTTATGTATCACATTTGTTGGTTTGCATATGTTTAAACTTTCCTGCATCCCTGAGATAAATCCCAGTTCATCATAGTGTATAATCTTTTTGATGGGCTGTTGAATTTGATTGGCTATTATTTGTTGAGAATTTTTGCATCTATGTTCATCAGAAAAGTTGGCCTACAGATTTTTTTCTGTATTTTATTTTTTATTTTTTATTTTTTTACTCCCTCTTTCTGGTTTTGGTATCAACGTGATCCTTATCCCAGCCATAAAACCCTATTTTTAAAGGCATTCAATTCTCCTTCATGTTTTGGAGGAAACATTTTAGAAAAATGGTTTAACTTTTTTAATAAAGTACATTTTTATGTGAGTTTTTATTACTGCTTCAATTTTGTTACTCATTATTTCTCTGCTCATGTTTCTATTTCTTCATAATCCAATCCTGATTGCTTGTACATGTCTAAAAATTTGTCTGTATACCTTAGATTTTTTAATTTTTTGGCAGGTACTTGTTTGTAATAGCCTCTTATAAACCTTTGTATTTTTGTGTATCAGTTGTTATGTGTCCTTTTCATCTCTTATTTCATTTATTTGAGTCATCTCTTTTGTAGCTATTCTAGCTGAAGCTTTTTCAATTTCTGTATTTAAAAAAAACAACTTTTCTCTTGTTGATCTTTAAATATTTTCCAATTTTTTTAACTTTATATTTTCAGTGTTTCCTGAGCTCTTTTATAAAAAGATGTGCTCTGAATTCTCTGTCAGATATGTTATATATGTTTATTTCTCCTACTGCATTAGGTGAGTTCTGTTGTTTTTTAGCAGTGTTGTGTTTCCTTTCATCTGTACATTGCTGTTTCCATATTTAAAGAGATATCCACATGTTCTAGCTTTTATAGGTGTATTCTTGTGTTGTTCAACCTTTACTATTTATTATTGGAATCTAATTCCTTGCTACCAGTTGCTTTTTGTTTGGGCAAGGACTGAATATTTGCTACCAGAATTTAATACTGCACCAAAACTCAATATTTGCTCTAATGTTGTTTTCCAGTCTTGGGAGACTTATTGTGAGCATCTGAACTTAAATGCTGCACTGGAACTTAAACCCAGACTTGCAGTGATTTCTAGGTCTGGGAGAAAACTAAACAATCATGGGAACTTGATTTCAAACCTTATACTTGTTTCCCAGTCATGGAAAATCTCCACATGATTACCTGGGAATTGGAAAAAATCTTGTCAAAGATTCAGACCTTCCTTTAGATCTTGCCCCCTGCAGTGCTATCCTTCTGGTCAAACTCCTCAGTGTGGCATCCCTGTAGCTAGGTACACAAAGCAGATGCCAAGATCTGTGTGCCACTCACTGTGATTACTACTCTCACTTTTGTCTCCAATTTACCCCAGGTGGTTCAGCCCTCTGAACACTCTTCATACCTCCTGTGGGGTGGGACAAATGTGGGCTTTCCCCCAAAATTTACAGACCCATGAAGAAATTAAATGTCCACTCGAAATTTCCTCCTCCCATTTCGATAACTGCAGGTGAAAGGAAGTTACCTCACAGTGGTGTCATTTTGGTGTGTGGAAGGGGAGTGGTACAGTCCAAAAAAATTATTCATCTTACCAATCATAAGTTTTCTCAGGTCCGTGAGTCTTGAGGTTTTCTCCTTCTTTCTTGAGATCTGGTGAATTCAGAGTGGCATTTGTGTATTTGGATAGCTACTAGTTATACTTTTGTGGAGGAATTGATGTTGGGTTTTTACAATTTTATTGTTTTGTTGACATCAGAAAGTGTTAACAAATGGACACTTGATATGGTTGAAATAGTTTTATGAGTTTGCAAACCATTTTGTTTTTAGAATTTGATGTCTACCAAATATTAAATGAGTTGGACATTTCTCACTTAAATGTTCTGTATAATTATCGGGTTGTGTGCTTCTTCTAGTAAATAAGTATTATATACTGAAGCTATATGTTTCTAACACAAACTTTATAATTTCTGTTCTAACATGCATCTCAGAATATAGGGACAATATAACTATATATATGACAACTTCAAAATTTTATTTTAAAAGTATACATAAAATATATTATTTTATGTGGTATTGCATTTTATAATGAAGACAATTTTTTCTCTGGAGGAAATGGAAGAATTTGCCCAGAGCTCTGATGAAGACGGTGTTGTGTTTTCTCTGGAGTCAGTTGTGCAAAACCTTACAGAAGAAAAAGCTGATCTTATCACTTCAGCCCTGGCTCAGATTCCACAAAAAGTCAGTACAACCTCCAATCCTTATAAGAAACTATTCACACAATGGAGAAAGTATGGCTTTCCACCTGGAACTTGAATCTCATTTTTCAATTTGCATAACAGGCACTAGATTTATGTAACAATTTGGAAAGTATTATGGTAGTGTATGTGGGCACAACTGATTATTTGTCTAGTGATCTTTGCTATTACTTTAGTAACACATCTCTTGGTTGTCATTTGTTAATAATAAAATAAAAATAAAGCATTAAGTCCCTATTTCATGTTGCAGGATTTGAAATCTTAAGACCTATTCTGATGACTCCAAAGGAAACTTCTTAACTATACTAGCTCAAAGGAACATAAACATGGGGGGATGATATAAGAAAGATAGAGAAGAATCATGCTCAATATTATCTTCAACATATTTGATTGTATAGGAGCTCTATTCAGTGTATTTGAACATAAAAGTAGAAGCTTAGATTTATGTAGTCTTTCTAATGAACTGGAGTTTTCTATAGTTACAAGGCAATTATGAATTTAATATTACAGTCTAACAACCTGCATGTAATACTTTATGATATTCAATTAATTTTATTACTGTAATTCTAGTTTTCCTCTCTTTAGTTAGTGCTATTTATACACTAGCCTAGAGGGTTATTTTTTTAAATTTTATGTTTAAATTTCAAAACACTCAATAAAAGCCAGTATGCTAATTAGGAATGTGAAATTAGTTTTGATTATGAGATTCTCTTTTTGGGAGTTCAGAATATCTATGTAATCCTTTGTTTTCAAGTGTAAGATTTTCATATAGGTTTCCAGAAAGAAAAAAGTATGGAATTAAGGTACAAATACAAACAAAATTCAACCTTGAACAATGAAGTATAGGTAACTTCTGTCTCTTTCTTTTTTGATTAAAAATAAATGAAATAAAGGAGAGAATGAAGCATAAAGAGAAAAGACAACCAACTATCCAAAACCGGACAAAAGCCAAAGCAATGTTTATCTCTGGGAAACTGTGAATTTGATAATAGAGCTAGAATGGCCAAGTGATTTACATTTACACAGCAGTTGTGTGTCCACAAGAATATTTAACTTCCATATGCTGACAAATTAGCCAAGACTGCTTTTTTTGTTGTTATTTATATAATCTCCTCGATGCTTTGAGTTTGCAGTAAACAAAATAATAAATGGTATACTTAATAGTTGAATAGTGTACACCCTTTTGACTGTCAACAATCCTACTATTTCTTTCAGTGATTACAAAGGACCCTTATATATCCCTGTCTCAAATATCATCTGAAATAGAGTGGATTGTATGAATTATAATGCTCTGAAAACTCAAAATGCTATTATATTGTGGTTTAACTTGTGAAATGCATACATTTTCTTCCTCAGGTTTTATGGAGATTCAAAGGAAAGAAACCAACTACATTAGGTGCCAATACTCAGCTCTATGTTTGGATATCCCAGAGTGATCTTCATGGTAAGATTATGACAAAGTAAAATAAGGAATTTCATGAGGGAAAAATTGAATTACTGTTTAACAGCTAATAAGTTTAACAAAAATTTAAAATGTATAGTTTGTTACTTTAATTTTAATTAAATAAATAATTGGTCATTAATTTTTTTGATTCTTACTTCCTATTTTTAAAGTAAGTTTCAAGCAATGCAGAAATGTTTTTTCAAATGAATACATATGGCTCATTTTATTCAACACTTACACTTACAGAATATATGCAAATCCGCCTTTCCAATAATAAATAGTAGTATTTAAGACTGATAAATTTTTGAAAGGGCAGTTAAAGGTTATAGTCTACTGTTTTCTAACTTCAGAAATACTTTTGTTTGAAAGGTGGGAGATAAAGTTTCAAGGAGATTAAGTCCCAATATTCCTATTTTAAATCTCTCAGCTTGTGCAGGCAGGGCAGGTAAACATGAAGTTTTTAAGGATAGAAGGGTCCTGAAAGATAGTAGAGTATGTCTGCTACATAATAGGTACTCAGGTTAGGTTTGATGAATAAATGGAATGAAAGAATGGATAAATACAGTTGGGGAGTTCAATATTTTTAAATGAACTCCTATAAGGCAATATTTTTGCAATAGTAATTATTTATATGTGTTATGTTTATTTTTAAAGAATACAATTAAAATGAAAAGATTAATCTATCATTGTTTGCATAAATTGAATGAATATATAAGAAAAACATGTACATAATAAAATATATAGAAAATAAAATCTGGAAACGTAAAAACATTCCCTTTTTACTTCTGAAGAGACTAAAAGTTCAAAGAAGATAACAATACACACAATAATGATAAAAAATAGGAAGCAAGAAATTATTTTTATCAGTGCAAGATTCATATTCCTCTCCTCCCAAGGATTATTCCATTAATAATAAACTTTTACTAAAAGTTTTGTACATGCTCACTGCAGCAATCACAGATAAGAAAAAGGAAAAAAACTACTTAAAATTCAAATGCTCAGAAATTACGAATTTAATATTTTGTACATATTTTTTGCTAAAACAAGACCATAGTATGTTTGTGTGTATGTATAATTTAACTGATTTTTTTCCTCACTAGCTATAACAAAATACATCTTTGCACATCCACGTACTTCTGTATCTATTGCCACCTTCAATGGTCACATATTATTCCATCCAATGGATGCAACTGAAATTTATGTATAGGATTCATTCTATGGGTTCTTTTTAAAATAAGTGTTGTGAAAAATAAAGTGCATGTATCTTTCTCTAATGACCAACATCACTGGTCATTAGAGAAATGCAGATCAAAACCACAATGAGATACCATCTCATGCCAGTTAGAATGGTGATCATTAAAAAGTCAGGATACAAGAGATGCTGGAGAGGATGTGGAGAAATAGGAATGCTTTTACACTGTTGGTGGGAGTGTAAATTAGTTCTACCATTGTGGAAGACAGTGTGGTGATTCCTCAAGGATCTAGAACAAGAAATACCATTTGACCCAGCAATCTCATTACTGGGTATATACCCAAAAGATTATAAATCATTCTACTATGAAGACACATGCACACATATGTTTATTGTGGCATTGTTTACAACAGCATAGACTTGGAACCAACCCAAATTTCCATCAATGGTAGGTTGCATAAAGTAGCACATATATACCATGGAATACTATGCAGCCATAAAAGAGGCTGAGCTCATGTCATTTGCAGGCACATGGATGAAGCTGGAAACCACCATTCTCAGCAAGCTAACACAAGAACAGAAAATAAAACACCGCATGTTCTCACTCATAAGTGGGAGTTGAACATTGAGTACACACGGACACAGGGAGGGGAACGTCACACACTGGGGCCTGTCAGGGGGTGGGGAGGTAGGGGAGAAATAGCATTAGGAGAAATATCTAATGTAGATGACGGGTTGATGGGTGCAGGAAACCACCATGGCACATGTATACCTATGTAACCAACCTGCACGTTCTGCGCATGTATCCCAGAACTTAAAGTATAATAAAAAAAATAAAAAAAAATTGTCTCTACAAAAAACTTTTTAAAAAATTGGCCTGGTGTGGTGGTGCTCCTGTAGTCCTAGCTACTCAGCAGGCTGAGGTGAGAGGATCCCTTGAGCCTAGGAGATGGAGGTTACTCTAAGCCTCAATGTCACCACTGCATTTCAGCCTGGGCAACAGAGAGAGAGACTTTGTTTCAAAACAAAACAAAAGGATTGCCAAACCCAAACATAAAGCTTTTAGAGGAAAACAGGAGCCATCTCCCTTGATTACTTGGCAGCAGGCAAAGCTTTCTTAGATTACAGAAATACCATAAAAGAAAAAATAATAAAATAATAAATTAGACTTCATAAACAAACAAATGACAACAGCAAAATCTCCCACTCACAAGACACTGTAGAAACAATCCAAGTATCCATCGATTGGAGAATGAATAAACAAACGGAGGTGCAGAATATGCAGTGTACTCATATACATCTGTGACACGCAATAATACAAATGAATCCAAAACATGTTAGGCTGAGTGGAAACTAGCCACAAAAGAGTACCTACTGCATGCATAATTTCATATATAAGATGTTCTAAAACAAACTCTTCTGGGAAGCAAGGGCTGAGTTGGGCTGGGAAGAGGCATGAAAGGACATTTTTGTGGTGATAATAATGTCTTAGGGGGTTTGGGTTTATAGAGGTGTAAGCATTTGTTGAAACTCAAAAAATGTGTAGTGAAGATATACGTATTTCATTGTATGTAAATTTTATAATAAAATACTGAAAAATATACTCTACTCAATTATATATATATACTGACTATAAGTAAAAAAAGCACATCTCTTCCTAGATTTTATTGTTAAATTGAATGAATAAGAACTGTATATCTTTCTTACCTGGTTATTGTGAGTAGCCATGCAATGATTCTTAGAATATTTGGTAAAATTATTCTCATCATAAAGAGATTCTCAGTAAATGTTTGCTACTACTACTGTTTTTTCTTGTATTTTGGTTTTAGAATTTAAGAAGTGTCAACATTTTACTTTGAGGCATTGTATTGAATGCTTTGAGGCATTTAGTGTTGAAGTAATTATGGACTAATAGACAAATAATAAGGATGGATATAAGTATATGCTTACCAAGTTAAAACTGTGAAGTGCTAATGCATAGCACTATAGCAATAGCAATGGAGGTAACTTCTGCTCTTGTTATTTAAAAATCACAGTTGGAAGATTGTGCTTTTCAGATGGTGACATTAATCCTGATTTATGTTTTTAATACAATTGTAAAAAACTATAATCAAGAAGTTACATAGTACAAAGAACCAATACGATGCAAGTCATTTCATATACATTCAATATGTGTTAACTATTCAAAAATTATCTTTCTTTTTCAACACCAGAATGAGTTCATTAAAATTAATTAATATTAAAAACATGATAGTAAATATTAAAATTATTTAATTTTTATTAATATAACTATTGATAAAATAGCATAAGTAAAATTATTGTGTGTACTAAGATAATTTAAAAACAACAAATTTCTGGTTTCAGACATTTTGGCTGTTAACCAGAAATATTCCAATTTATCCCTTTCAAGTCCATTATTTTATAATTATTTCAAATAAGACAAAAGCAACCACAACTACAATAGCAAAGAGTATGGTCACATTTATACTAGTATCTTATTTTTTCAATTGTTTTAAACAGGGAAATTTGAAAGGCGTAGTGGTCTACACTTCATCAGTGATGGGATTAAAAATATTAGCGTCAAAATTATATCCTTATAATTAAATAGAAGAGGAACTAGTGATTGATTATGTCATGCCAATTTACTGAAAATAAAGCATTTTGGGAGAGTTTTAAAATCAATAAAAAAATTGAGTAACTAATGTGAGATGATTGACATGCTTACCTGCTTCATTATAGTAACTTTTTCACTATCTATTTGTATCTGATAATATCACCTCGTAACTTTAAATATACCAAATAAAATTTATCCAGAAAAATAACATTTGATGAACTCTCATGCTGAAACACTGGCATAAACATGCTGAAAATTAGTTAATACTCTAATAATATTTATGCTTCCCTGCTTCAACTTTGTTCTCAGTCTTCCTTATAATTTGTTATTCCATCTTCAGCAATTCCTCTTATTTCATTTTTGACTATTTTAAAACTTATGCACTAGCCTAGAACCTCTGATAAATATTTCCACTAAAACCACCAAAGAGAAGTATAGGCGTTACTCCAGTATGAAATGTGTTACCACTTCATGATAAAGACTGGGGATTTTTTCCCAAAGAAAATGCAGTTGCTGGAAATAATAGATGTGCTGTTATTTTTCAGTTGCAATTGAAATATCCCTACATAAGGAGAAAGGGTGTTTGTAATGATTGAATTAGGAGACAGACAACCTAGAAAATTATTGAACTTTTATTGTTTAAGAGGTAACTACAGTTGAAATAGAAATAAAGATAATTTGTTTCTGGCCATAAAGAATGTAACTGTGTATAAAAAAATGGTAACTGTTATAGTTTATTGTAATTTTCCCCAGGACTGGAACATAAATATAAACATGTTAGATTTTATTTTTGAGTTTTTAAATGATAAATGGTGAGTCTGTTTGTTTTCTGTTGAAGTATTTTCATCAGGATTGGCTGTTAGCCATGTTTTCAATATTTGTTTTCAAAGTCTCACCAAGGCCATTCTGGACTACCCACTACACAGCGAAGTATTTGTACAAAGGTATCTGATTTCCTGTCATCAAATGTCCATGTAATAATTTATATAAAGAAAATACTTTATTCTGAGTCAAATTCAAATTAAAGCATATTTGTTAGAATTCTAAAGACTGAGATCCCTGCTAAATGTCTTCTACATAGCAGACAAAGAAATGAGGATAAGACAGGTTAATTAATGAGAACTACTGGAAGTCTGAAGTAAATAGAACAACTATATTTCCTGGACTTATTTTTACATTAAGTCAGTTTAAATGCAATCATAATATTTCATACATAGTGACTTAAACAATTGAGATAATAAATGAAAAATTCAAGTATTTAATTGTTAGTCATAATTCTAGTGTGAAGAAGAGTAACAAATTCATAATGGTCCACACTTTTAAAATTAATGTGTGTACTATACTTACTGTCATCTTCCAAATTTATTATTAAGCTTTTTGATTTTTAAAATAATGAAATGGGAGACAGTTTACTTATATTCACTTGTTCCATAGTTAGAGTCTGACATCCTTTGATTTACAAAGAAAGCAAATCTATGCAATCCTCTCTGTATGAGAAATAAATTAATTCTGCTTAGGAATTACATATAAAGAGAAAAAAATTCAAGTGGCATTTTTCACATATATCCATAATATTATTACATTTGTTAGCATAGACATTTTTAGATTTGGGTAAGAATGATTGGCATCTTATAAATAATAATACTGCTGAAAAAATTTCTAAAATGCAATGATGCTAAATTTTATTCAAAGACTGTTAAGTCTTTGATGACATAGTCCAAAGCATTGAAAGCAGTGTTTAATGTGGTTGTCTATAGCTAAGCCATTTGGTACATGCCTAGTAACAAAATGAGGTACTGATTTTGGAATTACCAGGAAATCTTCATAGACTAGTGTATAATTTACAAGTTTTTAAAATTCATTTTTTATGTGAGTGTTAAAAATAACTTCAGATTTGCAGACAAAAAATAGTATAGGTAATTACAAAAAGCTATATAGAATATAAAAATAAAGAGTCTTTCATAAGTATTCAAAGATCATAGTTTTGTTGTACATATTAGAAAGTTAGTTATTACTATATTTTAGGGGTTGGAGCATCTGAACTTCTCTCCTTGCTTGATTTTTCCTCTCTTTCTTCTTCTTCTTCTTCCTTTTTTTTTTATTTGAAACAGTCTCACTCTGCCTTTCTGGTTGGAGTGCAGGAGTGTGATCATAGCTCAGTGTAACCTTAAACTCCTGGACTCCATCAATCCTCCTGCCTCAGCCTCGAGAATAGCTAAGACTACAGGCATGCACGTCTGCACACTTCTATTTTTTATTATTATTACTTTTTGTAGAGACAGGGTCTCTGTATGTTGCCCAGGCTGGTCTCAAATTCCTGGGCTCAAGAATGCTTCGACTTCAGCCTCTCAAAGTCTTGGGATTACAGGCATGAGCGAGCACACCTGGCCTTGACTCTTTCTTATATCCTCTTCTTCTTCAAGTGGGTGATAGCATAAATACATGGGTTAGAAGTGGAGTCTTTTGGGGGCACATTTTATACTGGACATGGTCCACCTTAAGGGCAGGATCCAATCCCCTTCCTTTCTGTTACACCTTCCTTTCAGACGTTGGCAATGTCTAGTCTATCAAGCCAGGTTGGTTTTTCTATTTCTCTAAATCTACCTGGCTGAGTGGGTGCCTAGACTCAAGGTGGGGAGCCGTGGGCTTTCTTTCTCTGAATAGTCCCCTGAACAACACACTGAATAGGTCTATTTCAAAATTAGGGAAAGTAAAGAGGCTCAGATTACATGGGAAGTCTAAACTCCCATAATACATTTTGGATTTTTTTCAATACCTACTTATTGTTATTGTGCTAGTGTAGTTAGCCATCAATATAACTCCTTTCTGATAATATTTGTAGTGTATAGAGTGCCCTCAGGATTCCTGTAAGCAAAGTGATCAAATGACAGGGCAGAATTTGGTGATATCTGTTACCTGCCTCAAATACCATGATAATACCAGAATGCCACACTGCACTTCTTCATTATATATCCTTTCTGATCATAATGGTCATGCCAAAGTACTGTTCATCAAAAAAACTCTTACCATTTTATTATCTGTCATAGACATTGTTTTTAAACTGACATCTGAGGTGAATTCAAATTATCTTAAAAGCTAACTTGTCAGGCAGGAAATTTTTATCCTTTAACCCTTTACAGAGTTTAAGGCTCTTTTCAGTAGTTTTCCATCACTCAGGCAATTTATCTAACCTTTGGTGAGAAGTGCACAAAGGCTGTTGCAATCACATTGACCCTTTCCTCTGTGATGTTACTGACCATTGACCCCAGAGATAACGATGCAATGCTATTTTCTCCAGATCTCTGGGAAAGTTTTCATTTCCTATGAAGAAATAATTTGCTCTGTCACAAAAGAGCAATAACACAGCCAACATTATTGGAAGAATTGCTACAAGAAACTAAGTAGAAAAAATCAAGTATCAGCCAGAATTGTTAGCGGAGTGGCTATGGTAAAAACATGCATGAAACGTTCCATCATAACCACTTCTAAGTACACAGAGAATGCTAGATATATTCACAATGCTATGCAATCAATCTTCGGAATTTTTTTCTTCTAAAACGAAAACTCTATACCTAATATACAACAACTTTCCATTTTATGCTCTCCTTTTTACCTACTAATCACTTTCTTTTTCTATGAATTTCACAGTTTAAATACCTTATATGAGTGGATTACAGTGTTTGTCTTTTTTGATTTATTCACTTAGTCTAATGACATCAAGCTTCATCTACATTGTAGCATGTGTCACAATTCCTTTTTTTAAGGCTGAGTAAAATTTTATTTCGTGTATATAACATATAGTAGTTACAGTTGTTATATATTTGTTCCTTGATAGACATTTGGATTGTTTCCAGCTCTTAGCTTTTGTAATAGTGCTGTTATGGACATAGATGTGCAAATATCTCTTTGAGATCCTGATTTTCATTCTTATTAATACAATTCAGAAGTGGAATTTCTGTATCACATATTAATTCTATTTTTAACATTTTTTGAGAAACCTCCATACTGACTTCTAGTAGTGCCAGTTTTCTAAATACGACATCACTCAGTTCCTTTGGAAAGACTTATGTTATACAACATCAATTTTCTCTATTATTAATCTGTAGTTATGTGTGTGCATGTGCATGTGTGTGTGTATGTATTTGATTAAGTATGTAAAGTAAGAAATAAATTAGTATCTTTACACAGTAGTGAGGGAAAGATACAGTTAAAAATATGGGAACCAAGCTCTTGTAATCACTAATATAGATTCTTAGGAAGACTACCACTGTTTACTTCTCTTTAATTTTATATTGTTATTGTTCTCCTAAGTAACTTGTTTTTATTTCAGGGAGGTTTTCTAAATCATTACTTTAATGTAGTCATTATAATTTCATTTCCCTGATTATGCTACTAAGGAAAAGTCACTTATGATTGGGAAGATATTATATATTTCTCTCAACTGTATAATTATTTCTAACCTATCTTAAAATTTGTCAGAATTTCCCAAACCTTCCTTCTAAATCACTCTTTCATCACATAAGGTAAGAAATGCTGACATCCCGAAGCCTGGTGCATGGTTTTGACTGGTGTATGGTTTTGAATTTCTGTGAACTCGTCCTCAAAATCCTACTGATAATCCATAAGTAAACATGTATAGTTACATATTTCTGGGTTTGTTTATGGGTGACACCTGTTACTCTGATATCTTACTGTAAAATTGGCACCCTCATAGAATGTGTTATGTACAACTGGCTTCGAGGGACTCTCATCACCACCTCACCATGTCCTATGGGGAGGATGCACACGCACACTTCAGTGGGAGAGGTCCACCAGGCTTTTCTCCAGAAAAGATCCGGTCACCCTCTTGAGCAGCTCACTTCACGCTTCAGAAAACTCTTGCTAAAGACTTGTTTTCCTGGATTTGTTTGAGAATTATTCTTACTTGTGATCCCTTCTACTTACGAGTTTTAAAATTCAATTTCTTTCTGTAAACGAGTAATTCCCATGTTACTTGATGTACTTTCCCACCAAAAAAGAAATATGGAGAAGCCAAAGTTTCCTTGTTCTCCTGTCAAAACTGTATACTCATTTTTTGTTATTCCTTGTGTTTTACATTCACCATTTATCTTTACTTTCTGTAAAATAATGATCAAACCCTTTGAACATAAAAAGTGTACTTTCTGATATAAATCATGGATGTAAAGCTTACTTTAAAAACAATTTTTCAAAGGAAAAAGATAAAAGGAAAAACCATTCAGCCTTTCACTGTGCCAAATATGTATTGTCCAGAGCATTCTTCAAAAGTGTGATTTTAACCTTATGACATTAGTTTCAAAATGAAGGTCACTATACTAATTATATCACCCACATAAAACAAGTATTCTGTATGATTCCAGTTACTTGTGGCAACATTTAAAGTAACCTGTGTTCAATGTTTCATCTCAATGGTTTCCTGCCTAAAACCATTTAGGGGTGGAACTTACAGTGTTGCAGTATGTCATCTCTGTTTAAAGGTTAATAACTAACATGGAAAGTTCATTCTCTTTCTGTGATATCCTTATGAAAATTATGCAAGTGTGTTGTAAGAAAATTGAAAGAGAATGAAAAAGTAAGAGTCACTCCATACACAGATATCCTGTTTAACACTTTATGCTTTTATTCTAGTCTTTATTCCTATAACTAAATGTATATTATTTTGTATACATTTAGAAAATTGTAACCCACCATATATTTCTTGTATTATTCTACAAGAACAAGGTGATCTTATATTTATTTTCTTTGCTGCTCTGTTTCCAATTAAACATTGATAATGGCTGTTTTAGTGTTATCAAAGATTCTTTGACAAAACAATTGTAATATTCTGATATGTATATGCTATTTATTATTTCTTAATATTGGGTATTTAGGATACTTCCAATGTTTATTTTTGTAAATAACTGCTATAAGTGTTAATTTTGCTTCTCTTTTTTCTCTGTATAGTTTTATATGATATCTTATATATCCAAAAAGTATAAGTATTTTTAACACTCTAGATGCAATTTGCCAAATGCCATTTTCTTTTATAAAAAAGGAAAAAATTATCTGAGCATTGAATGTTTAATGGAAAAGCAAGTAATTTTGACACGCAAAAATATTTTTAACATAGAATAAGAAGACAGACTTCACAATCTTTGACTTGGGTTCAACTATTTATCATCATTAAAGTGCTATTCATCCTTCTCCTTACCTTCTTTTTCCTCAACCTCTTTCTGCTCCTCCTACTGGCGCCGTCATTTTCCCTTTGTATGAATTGGGAAATCATTCAAGTATAAGGATATATTACATAGAACATTCACTAATACAGCCTCAGACTTTGGACCAGTGAAAGTCATCATACCATACATAGCCTAAACAGTATACAGTCAAAATAGATACAAGATTTCAACAATTTAAAAACATTTCAGTTTTATGTCACTGCTAATATACAGGTAGACCAAAAGAATTTTTTAAAAGATCATATAACAGGATAGTAAAGATTTATTGATTTCTACATATCTTAAAAATGTGATATGAATTTGAAATATTTAAATTTATTTTCTTATGTTCCTTTCTAAGGAATATTATCCTATATGCTGACAGAATTATTTTGGAATTTGAAACTCAGGACAGTTTTCAGATACAAGTGGTAAAATTATTTGATCTTTATAATTTATGCAGTGTACATTTTCTCTGTGTTTCTCTGTCAGGCAGGTATGATGTCAAGACCCACATTTTCCAAGGAAGCTTTACTGAAGTGTTTTATAGGTTTGGCATATAGCATAAATCACCAGCTCTGATAAGGTAAACCATCACTTTTATTCTATAAGATGTACAAATCTGTGATCTCGGACGATAATTTAATTATGGGGTGAGGGCAAGTCAACATTGGATATGGCTGCAATTATTGGTAGGGCAACACATTTACATTGTTGAGAACTAGTGTACCTTTTAAGTTAGAATGCTGGTGAAGAGTTTCAATCCTTGAAAGACAATTTCAGCATTTCATCCTTTTTATCTTATTGCAAAACGGTGTATATTTTACATGTCTTAAATGCTTCTTCTTTCCATAGGTTTGCCCCTTCTGCAAGTCAATCTAGGCACTGCATCTTAAATGGTTTTTCTTCCTTCTTCTTTAAGGAAGTTTAATAATATACCTTCCTAGCTCAACTTTTTTCTCTGGCTCTCCAACGCCCTTGGTGGAATATCTGATTCCAAATTACCTCTCTAGAGAAATCTACCTCTGTATTCAACTTCTTCCTGCCAGACAAAACTTGGAGTGTTGGGAACTAACCTGTCATTACTACTCTACTGCTTTCTTTCCATGTCTTCCTTTTCCCTTCATCTCTTCACCTATTTCTGTACATCATTCAGGTTTTGCTTTTATTATCAACGTTGTTGGTTTACTCTCTATTTTCCCCATTGAAAATTTCCCTAGCATTGTGGTCTTTCCTTTTTAAAATCTTTTTCATGCAATTTTTATGGCATGTTTTATTCTTCTGTCATTCCAAATAGAACTTAAAGTGTATGGGAGGAGAAACTGTGCCTAAATTTGTTTATCTGCAAATCCAGCAGTTACCTCTGGTGTATTTCAATCATTTTATAAGTAGTTTTTGAGGGAATGACTTATACTGTCTTATATGTTGAATAATGAAGGCCTTAGTTTAAGTAACCCTATTGCTAATGTCTCAAAGTCATACCACTTTGTTCTGTAATGATAACAAAATTCAGACATTTGTGATGGTATAAAAATATATGAGTTTCAAATTGGCAGATTACTTTACCTCATTTCCCAAATCTCACTGCAAGCCAAAACTCTGAAGAATGAATGCAGCATCATCCTCACTGAAAATGCAAAGGAAGCATGGCAGAGTAAACATAAATATATTGGTCTTAGACAGGGGATTAGCAGGTTTGTAATAGGGCCCTTCAACAAAATCAAAATTTGGTAAGTTTCAATGAGGAAGTTCTAAATACCCTTGGGTTCAAATGAACCACATTTCTGCTTTCCCCTTTGTCTCAGATAATGTAGTGGGTCTCCCAGAATCAGCAAAATAAAAAACAAAATATTACTAGAATTTTCATGTGAATATACTTTGTAACTTTCTAAAAGGAGTTGGAATAATGCAGTCAATGATACATAAAATGTCTAATAATTGATAAAACAAATATACTTATAACTTACATGAATAATTTGTGTTGTTTATATTATGTATATATACACACACATAAACACACACATATTTATAAAAGGTACAGTGAGAGGAGACTACATCTGTAACATTACATAGGTGTATTCACAACCGTAGTTATTGAAATAACCCACCATAGAATTGAACATGTATTGTTTTTCTCTCAAAAGATGCAAAAATAACAGATGTAAATGTAAACAATTATATTAGCTCTAGAATCAAGTAATCTGAACATCAGGAAACAGCCTTCCCAGGAGTACTCAGTCTATGTTTCTACTATTTAGCAAGCATGTCTTTAAACCTTGGTTTCCCAAGGGAATGAAATGGTTTTGAGAGAATGTCTGAATTTCTGGTATCTTGAAAAACCAAGATTCAAAGACGTGCTTGATAAATAGTAGAAACATAGACTGAGTACTCCTGGGAAAGCTGTTTCCTGATGTTAAGATTACTTAATTCCAGAGCAAATATAATTGTTTACATTTACATCTGTTATTTTTGCAATAGATTTGTTAGGACTTAATAAAAAATGTGTGACTATTATAAACCTCAAATTGTACTATTATTATTAAGAGGTTTTTGAGTATCAGAAAGAGACAATATATTATTTACTAGTAAAATAATCCTTTAAGTAATATGAAATATATATTTTCATTTTCAATAAGGAGACTGAGGTACGCAAGGTAAAACAGTTTCCTCAGCGCTACATAGATAGAAGTGCTACAAATATATGTGTCCCTCATGAATTTGTATCTTTATCAAAAAATTAGGGAGATGTCTGCTGAATTTTTATGAGATGAAAATAAATGTATGGTAAATTGTATATCTAATTGCTCACAGACATCCATATTGCTTCAATTCATAGTTGTATAACTTTCTAGAGTGTCCTGTGTGAGTGATGGCCACAGGATTCTAATGGATCATATAACATCAGCCTTTCCATAATGTTTGGAAAATAATCATTTTGTCTTTTTATTTCATCATTTCGCCTATAAAACACAATTTTCTGATTTTATATTTATATAACTTTATCTTCAAAGGCATCGTGAAAGTTAGAACTTTATACTATCAATTAAGAACATACATAGTTCTTTACTGTAAAACTGATCCCACTTCTTCTCATTAAATGTTTGGAACCAAAAGTCAAAATAAATTACATATACATTTTGCGTTCTCCATATATGTTACACTTGGTTCCCTAATTCTGACAGAACAACAGGCATGTGGAAAGGAGGGAATTGCAGTCCTCCACTGTACTTCTCCAATACGTAACCAGGAAAGAGGCAGAAACTGTAAAGAAAGGATGATTTAAGTAGCTCAGCCAGCATCTCACCACAGGGACTGATGGCATGTGCAAGAAGTACATCAAACAATGACTTTTGTAGTTTTTTCATAAGTTTCTTGTTCAAAACCAAATTTTTACGAAGATTTTCATAACAATCAGCATGCTAAAGTGAACTAAATATGGCCCGAGGACTTTGTACTTTTATATTTGAGTCCTTGTGGATGAATTGCCACCTACCTTAATAGGTAGACAAAACTGAAAACCTAACTTAGGAGTATGTGCCTGTAACAATAACTGAGTCTTGGCCAATCTCATCGGCCATACTTCAATCATTCATACACTGTTAAGTGTTCAAACTTTGTTCAAATAAGGCAAATGCCAACCTCTAACCAATCCAGCTGTTGTGTACCTAACTTCCTATTTCTGTACATCATTTCCCTTTTTTGTCTATAAATCTTCTTCCACCACGTGGCTGTGCTGGAGTCTCCATGAATCTGCTGTGATTCTAGGGGCTGCCCAGTTCTTGAATTGTTCATTGCTCAGTTAAACTTCTTTAAATTTAATTTGGCTGAAGTTTTTAGTTTATCAGATGACATCAGAAGCAGGATCTGAAGTGGAGCTTCTAGAGACCCCCAGGAGCTTTTAGTGAACAAGAAAAGTACTTGCAGGGCCCACTTGTGCCCATTGATCTCCAGAGTGGCTGGGGATTGTGGTTAAGCTCTCTGGGATTTTGGAACTCCACAGATTTGTGTTTTGAGTTCTCTAAGTTTCTTTGAAAACATTTCTGATCCAAACTGGGTTTGGAAGTTGTGACAGAAACTGGGCTGGGTTCAGAAATGGATTTGATCTGGGAATTTACTGGCTTGGATATACTTAGAGGCCTCTTATATCTGACTGGGGCAGAATGGAACTAGTTAAGCAGTTATATGGCAGGGGTTACAAAATTTGGCTTTGGAAAATTTACAGAGATTTTTGTGTTCCACCCTTTGCTTTATTTTTCTTACATGCCTAGGTAGGAAAAAAAATCACTGGCTAAGTTAATCAAGAGAATTTGAGAGTAAAGCCAATATTTTAGATAAAAATGGGATCCTTAAGTTCCTTCCTGCTTATACATGACACCTGGGAGGCAGCAAAGTCTTCCAGAAATGACAAAATCTTACTAAAGGTAACTTACAGTGGAATGTTCTGAATGAACAAAAATGCCTTGAAGTACATTTAAAAATGAGGGCTCTCAGTAAAGTCCCTTTTGGCTGAGAACTGGTTTGACACTATGGGATGTTAACTGCTATTTTCTTTGGATTAATCTGTCTTACATTTATTGCTGACTGCTTTGGGTGACAGGATTAGGCATGCACAAAACCATGGGACACGGGGAGCTTTTTCCTCCCCAAAAAGGGAAACTTGATAGCTGATGGAACTGTGTCCACAGTTCGTTCCTTCCAGTGGATTCTTGGTGTCACTGACTTCAAGAATGAAGCCACAGACCCTTGTGGTGAGTGTTACAGTTTTTAAAGATGGTGTGTCCGGAGTTTGTTCCCTCAGATGTTCAGATGTGTCCAGAGTTTCTTCCTTCCATTGGGTTCATGGTCTCCCTTGACTTCAGAAGTGAAGCCGCAGCCCTTCGCATTGAGTGTTACAGCTCTTAACGGTGGCGCGTCTGCAATTGTTTGTTCCTCCCGGTGGGTTCGTGGTCTTGCTGACTTCAGGAGTGAAGCCGCAAACCTTCACAGTGAGTGTTACAGCTCATAAAGGTAATGCAAACCCAAAGAGTGAGCAGCAGCAAGATTTACTGTGAAAAGCAGAAGAACAAAGCTTCCACTGTGTGCAAGGGACCGGAGCAAGTTGTCACTGCTGGCTCAGGTGGCCAGCTTTTATTCCCTTATTTGGCCCTGCCCACACCCTGCTGATTGGTCCATTTTACAGAGCACTGATTGGTCCATTTTACAGAGTGCTGATTGATCCGTTTTTACAGAGTGCTGATTGATGTGTTTACAAACCTTTAGCTAGACACAGAGCACTGATTGGTGCATTTTTACAGAGTACTGATTGGTGCATTTACAAACCTTTGTCTAGACACAGGACGCTGATTGGTGCATTTTTACAGAGTGCTGATTGATGCACTTAAAAACCTTTAGCTAGACACAGAGCGCTGATTGGTGCGTTTTTACAGAGTGCTGATTGGTGCATTTACAAACCTTTAGCTAGACACAGAGTGCTGATTGGTGTGTTTACAATCCTTTAGCTAGACAGAAAAGTTCTCCAAGTCCCCACTCAACCCAGGAAGTCCAGCTGGCTTCACCTCTCAGAACCACTGGAAAAAATCCCCTCATGACTGAAGAGTAACTACCTAAACTTTTGATTCAATGTCAGCTGCAATGGGTGGGTCTAGCTGTGGCCTCCTTGAACTCTTTACCTTCCCACACTGCTACAGGCAGTACTTTTCTGTCTCTGCTTTTCCTTTCCTATCTTTTCTATTACTCAGGGCAACCCTCTTGCCAAGAGACTAGTTGTTGAAACTCCTAGTCGGAGGTTGGATTAAAGATAAAAGGGCTTATCTGGGGGCAAATTTAAGTCTTGACAGTTTGATATTGGGTGATAAGCAGAGTGGCTAATGTCTATGTTTTATTACATATATTTTGCTTTGACCAGAGTGAAAAAAGGTAATTTTCTTTCATGATGCAGCTTGGCCCCCAGGGTGATCATGTGGCATGCTGGGTCACCAGGACCACTCAGGGAAAGAAAATCTGGAAGTCTGGCATACTGGTGACACAGCTTTGATGACTGGAGTAACACCAGGGTCCTTGGTCTTGTGCCAGTTTAGATAAAAACACACGGCCAAATGTGGAGTGTTTTTAAGGGTGAAAAGTTTAATAGGTGAGAAAAAAGGAAAGAAGAAGAAAACAGCTCCCCTCTTCAGAGACAGAAGGAGGGGCAATTCGAACAAAGAGAGAATCCTGCGTGTGGTGGACATGTGACTACTTACGTTGGGATGCTGGAAAAGGTGGTGTCTGGTTTCCACACTGCCCAGGGGATTGGTTTGACCAGGTATTCATTTATGTAGCCTGTGAAAAACCTGGCCCTCCCACCGTAGGGCTTTAATATGCAAATGCAGTTCACCATGATGTTCCAAACACAAGGTGTTATCTGGAGGTGGCCATGACACTTCCTACACGTGGTGACAAGAAAAAGACTATGAGAATCACCCTGTTGAGTGAATCCAGTTTCTAATGGTTGGCATTTGCATATCAAAGCTTGCCAGCCCAGCCCTTTAAGCCACCTTTTCTGTTAGAAAATAGATGGTTTGGCCTAGTGAGGTGGCTTATGCCTGTAATCCCAGGACTTTGGGAGGCTGAGGACAGCAGATCACAAGGTCAGGAGTTTGAGACCAGCCTGGCCAAGATGATGAAACCCCGTCTCTACTAAAAACACAAAAATTAGGTGGGTATGGCGGCAAGCACCTGTAGTCCCAGCTACTCAGGTGGCTAAGGCAGAAGAATAGCTTGAAGCCGGGAGGTGGAGATAGTGCTACTGCACTCCATCCTGGGTGACAGAGTGAGACTTTGTGTCAAAAAAAAAGAAAAAAGGAAAGAGATAGTTTGGGGGTTGTTTGGGTTTTTTTTGTTTGTTTTTTGTTTGTCCGTTTTTGGAGGATTTTCGCTCTGTCTCCCAGGGTGTAGTAGTGCAGTGGCCCGATCTTGGCTCACTGCAACTTCCACCTCCGGGGTTCAAGAGATTCTCCTGCCTCAGCCTCCACAGTACCTGGGACTATAGTTGCCTGCCACCACGTCAGGCTAATTTTTGTATTTTTGGTAGAGACGGGGTTTCACCGTATTGGCCAGGTTGGTCTCAAAATCCTGACCTTGTGATCCACCCATCTCGGCCTCCCAAAGTGCTGGGATTATAGGCGTGAGCCACCGTGCCTGGCCTGAGAGTTGTTTCTTATTAAAGGAAAGTTTCCACTGAGAACCTTTACCCTTACTATCTTCCTAAAAATGATTTCTTAATAACACCTGTATCACTGGCAAAAGGGTAATAATAATTTATTAGCAGTCAGATTTCTGGCTATTCTCCCTCTTTTTCTCTGTGCAAACTGGTTAAATGAATGGTAAAAATCACTGTTTATCTCCTCTGTGACATTTTGATTAATACAAAAAAAAAGAATTCTGAGGTTGGTCTTAAGCTGTAGTGAATCTGGTGTGCTTTTTGTGTCTTTCTGTATTATTCTTTCATAAAGATGGGTACCTTAGGAAAAAATGCATGCCTAAAACCTTCTAAGCCTGCTGTACAAGGTGGCTTAGCACACTGGTCAGTTAGGTCCTTGGGAGCTTGACCTTGTAACCATGTGGCCATGTTTCTCTATTCACAATGGCAGCCTAGATTCAGGGTTTAATCCCTAGCTTAGGGGATGAGCCTTTCTGATTGATATTTGGGTGACCTTAGCCACTTTTAATTCTCTTTCCTCCACGAACTATCTTAAATTTTTCTTTTTCAGAGAACCTGTAAGGTTACTTTAGGTAAAGTTTAAAAGCAAGGAATATTGGCAGTTTAGTCTGGTCTCTCTTCAATTGGAATGACAAGAGCCAAAAGAAATGTGCAACCGTGAGGATCTCATAACCTTTCAATATTGTACTGAGACCAGAAACCCAAAATGATGGTAGAGAGTGGTGCTAAGCCCTATGTTTTGGTCACACTCTTACCTAAGAGACAACCTGATCATAAAGGGGGAATTTTTTTTAACAAAATTATGGGAAACCATTATTTTGAACTAAGCTCTTGTCCTAGGCCCCAACAGACCAAACCAAACTAAAATGGAGAGTCACTTGTGCCAAATGTGATATAATTAAACTAAGACGTTAAGGAAACACAGATCCTAGAACAGACCAGGTTTTGTTTTTCTCCTTTAAACACGATGTTCCAGCATAAAAATGTACCCTTTACTCATTCCTTTTTCCTAACTTTGAGTAACTCACTGTTCTCTGTTTCCCAGTGGGTTTCAAGACCAAATAAATACATTTACAATGGTGAGAGTGACATCAATAACTAAAGTTTTGGTCAATCTCTCATAATTGAGAAAATGACCAAAAAGGGGAATTGTTAAAGTGAACTAAATATAGACTGAGAAGGACTCCATGCTTTTATATTTGAGTCCTTGTGGACAAACTGCAACCTAGCTTAACAGATAGACAAGATCAAAAACCTAACTTAGGAATATGCACCTATAAAAATAACTGAGTCTTGTCAATCCCAGAGGCCACACTTCAATCATTCATACGCTGCTGAGTGTTCAACCTTTAACCAGTCCAGCCATTCTGTACCTGACTTCCAATTTCTGGACATCATTTCCCTTTTTGGATCTAAAAATCTTTTTCCATGATGTGGCTGTGCTAGAGTCTCTGTGAATCTGCTGTGATTCTGGGGGCTGCCTGAATCGTGAAATATTTATTGTTCAACTAAACTCCTTTACATTTAATTCAGCTGAGGTTTTGTGTGTGTTGGATTTTTTGTTTTGTTTTGTTTTCTTTTTTTAATCAAGCATATGCCCATAAGTTTTTCTGCAGTAGTGGAAAATACGTTCAAATGTATCTTTGGGCACACCTTTTATCTGTGCATTGATTGATCCTGTAAAAACTTTCTACAATTTATCTTTCGTAGTGCAATATGTAGAAAAAGTTTAAATTTAATACTAGATGGTTTGTCAAGATCAAAGAAAATGAAAGATAAAGCTCTAGGACAGTCACCTCATGACCTTTCTGGACAAATTCATCCAGTGCTCACTTAACATTGACCAATGTCTTTCTTCCACCAGCACCTTCCCACAACTCCACTAGCTAAAGTAACAACTCAACTCAACTGTAGGGGGAGCAAAACCAAAGTCCATTTCATAGACACTCTGGTTAAATGCAATGCATCTCTTTGAACTACTCTTCTCTATGCCATTGCTGTTGCTTATATCTAAGGAGAAATCATCAAGAATTTAAAATAAAACCTTTTCACATCTGTATTTAACAGTTTTTCTGGTTACAACAAGATACCAGAGTCTGGATAATTTGCAAAAAACAGAAATTGATCTCTCACAGTTCGGGAGGCAGAGAAATGCAAGACCAAGGTACTAGCATCTACAGAGGGCCTTTTTGCTGCATCCTCACATGGTGGAAAGTGGAAGGGCAAAAGTAACCAACACTGCAGCCTCACATGGTAGAAAAGCAGAATAGCAAGCCCGCTGAATGCTGCATGAAGACTTTTTTTTTTTTTTTTTTTCCGTAACGTAGTTTTTCTCTTCTTGCCCAGGCTGGAGTGCAATGCTGCGATCTTGGTTCACTGCAACCTCCACCTCCCAGGTTCAGGTGATTCCCCTGCCTCAGTCTTCTGAGTAGCTAGGATTACAGGTGCCCACCACCATGCCCAGCTATTTTTTTTTTTTGTATTTTTAGTAGAGATGGGGTTTCACCATATTGGCCAGGCTGGTCTCGAACTCCTGACCTCAGGTGATCCACCCACCCCCAAAATGCTGGGATTACAGGTGTGAGCCACCGTGCACTGCCATGAAACTCTTTTATATGGACCGCCATTAAAATTCACAAGGAATGCAGTATCACTTCTCTGAGGCCCCTAGTCTTAATCTGTCCCATTGGCAACACCTGAATTTTGGAAGGAATACATTCAAACCATAGCAATGTCAAAGTAAATACATTATATGAACAATCACAGTTTTTGGATGGCAAATGGATAAAGAAAAGGTAGATGGCCTCATGCTTACAAGAGCATGTTAATGTCTCTTAAATTGTTAAAAGTGGTTTACCCCCCAGTAGAAGTTAAACTTGAATATGCTAGAAACCTAAGTCATGTAAGAGGATTTTAAGTGGCAAGACCAGTGGGAAGTGTGCGGCTTCCTTGCCTGCAGTCTTCTTGACACAGAACTGGAAATAAAGTAATTATACAGCTGAATCAGCAGTTATTAGATATCATGGTTCAAGATTCATTCTGTGTGTAAAAAATTTGTACACATACAATTTACATATTATATATGTACTATTATACATATATAATAACAATTTACATATTAAAAGTGACAATTCAATGGAGGGGCATGGTGGTTCACACCCATAGTCCAAGTACTTTGGGAGGCTAAGGCAGGCAGATCACTTGAGCCCAGTGGTTCAAGACCAGCCTGGGCAACATGGTGAAATCCTGTCTCTACAAAAACAAAAACAAAAACAAAAACAAAAAACAAAAATTAGCCATGAATGGTGGTGCGTGACTGTAGTCCCAGCTACTTGGGAAGCTGAGGTGGGAGGATTCCTTGAGCCCAGGAGGTCTAGGCTGCAATAAGCAGAGATTGTGCCACGTGTTATTTGATGTGCAAAAGTTTTGATTTTGATGTAGTCCAATTTATCAATTTTAATTTTGTCTCTTCTGTTTTTGGTGTCATATCTAAAAACCTTGACACATTCAAGGTTACAAAGTTATACTCATATTCTTTCTCCTAAAATTTTTATAATTCTAGCTCTTAAATTTAGGTTTTGATATAGTTTGAGTTCATTTTTGTGTATGGTTTGAGGGAAGAAGTTCAATTTCATTCTGTTGCACATAAATAATCAGTTTGCTCATTGGCATTTGTTAAAGAGGCTATACTTTCATCATTGTCTATACAATGACATTCTTGTCAAAAATCAGTTGACCCTATGTGTGGCTGTATTTCTGGATTCTGAAGTCTTTTCAAATGGTGCATGCGTCTCACTGTATACCTGTACCCTACTGTCTTGATTACTGTAGATTTGTTTTATGTTTTCTAGCTTTGTTCTTTTTTGCCAAAATGGCTTTGGTTATATTTAGATTTCTTATATATCCATATGAATTTTAGAATCAGCTTGTGAGTGTATGCTAAGAAACCAACAGAAGTCTTGATGGGGCCATGACAGGGTCTTGATAGGTTCAATCTATGTATCAATTTGGCAAATAAAGGCAATGCTACTATAATGTTTTTCAAATCAGGAATATGAGATATGTTTTCATTCATTTAGATCTTTAATTTCTTTCCACAATTTTTAGTAATTTTCACAATTTACATTTTGTATTTCTTTTGTTAAAGTTATCCTAAGTATTTTATTCTTTCTGGTGGTATTTTATGTAAAATTTTATTCTTAATATCATATAGAATAATTTATTGCAATTATGTGGAAATACAAATGATTTTAATATATTGATCTTATGTCCTAAAATTTTTGTTTTTTTTTTTGAGCAAATACTTTTATAGTGGATTCATTAAGATGTTCTGTATATAAGATCTTTCCATATACCAATAAAGATAGTTTTATTATCTTCCTTTCCAATACGGATTTGATTTATTTTATGTTTTTGCCTAATGGTCTTGCCAAAATCTCCAAATCAATTTTGAATGAAAGTGAAGAGAGTTGATTTCTTTCTCTTGTTCTTTACCTTAGGAAAAAAAAAATCATTTAGGCTTTTCTATTAAGTGTGCCATTAGCTTTTTTTTTTTTTTTTTTTTTTTTTTTTTGCAGATACTCTTTCTATTAGTCTGTTTTAACACTGCTTTAAAGAACTACTTGAGACTATAACTTATGAAGGAAAAAGGTTTAATTGACTCACAGTAGTGCAGGCTTAACAGGAAGCATGACTGGGAGGCTGGAGGAAACTTAACAATCATGACAGAAGGCAAAGGAGAAATTAGAACCATCTTCTCATGGTGTCAGGAGAGTAGGAGTGAAAGGGTAAGAGCCACACAGTTTTAAACCATTATATCTCATGAGAACTTATTCACTATCATGGGATCAGGGATCAGCAAGGGAGAAATCAGCTCCCATGATCCAGTCACCTCCCACCAGGCCACTCCTTCAATTCGACATGTATTTTGGGTGGGAACAAAAATCCAAACCTTATTATTCTGCCCCTGTCCCCTCCCAAATCTCATGTTCTCCTCATATTGCAAAATATCATTATCCCTTCCAAACAATCTCCAGTCTTAACTCATTTCAGCATTAACTCAAAAGTCAACAGTCCAAAATCTCATCTGAGACAAAGTAAGGCCCTTCCACTTATGACATGTAAAATTAAAAACAAGTTAGTTAATTTCAAGATGTCATTAGCGTACATCCATTGCATCAATGCTCCTCTTCCAAAAGGGAGAAATTTGCCAAAACAAAGAAGCTACAGGCCCCATGCAGGTGTGAAACCCTGCAGGGAAGTCATTAAATTTTAAACCTCCAAAATAATTTCCTTTAACTCCATGTCCCATTTCCAGGCCACACTAATACAACAGGTAGGATTTCTTTTTGGTTTATATCCATTGCTGGTGAGCTAGTGTGATTTTTGGGGGTGGTAAAGAACCTTGTTTTGTCATATTACCAGAATTGTTTTTCTGGTTTCTTCTCTTTTGGGTAGACTATGTCAGATGGAAGATCTAGGGCTGAAGGCTGCTGTTCAGATTCTTTTGTGTCATAGGGTGTTCCCTTGATGTAGTAGCTGCTGTGGGTGTTGGGGGTGTGGTTCCCAGGTCAATAGAGTTATAATCCCAGAAGGATTATGGCTTCCTCTGCTATGTCATGCAGGTTGTCAGGAAAGTGGGGGAAAGCTGACAGTTACAGGCCTCACCCAGCACCCATGCAACCCAATAGACCGGTCTCACTTCCACCATGCGCTTACCAACAGCACCAACTTTATTTCCAGTCAATGGGTGAGCAGGGCTGAGAGCTTGCTCCAGGCTACCAGCCTCCCAGCTGAGAAAGCAAGCAGGGTGTTCACACCTCCCCACCTGTTGAGTCTACACACCAATTCACATACTCTCTGGAGTTCTGACCAGGAGATTTTGCATTCTATTGGAATTGTTGCAAAGTTCAGCTGGAGGTTTCCTTCTCCCTGTGGTCTTTTCCCAGTTCCTCTGGCAGCCCTCCCCAAGGACCCCTGTGAGACAAGACAGAAATGGCTTCCCTGGAAACCCAGAAAGTCCACAAAGACAGAAATGGCTTCCCTGGAAACCCAGAGAATCCACAGGGCTTTTCCCGCTGCTTCCTGTACCGCTGTATTTCACTCTGCTCTCTAATTGACTCAGCTCCAGGTCAGGTCAACTTCTGTGGTCTGAAACTTTAGGTTTCCTGGTAAGAGTGTGTGTTCAAAGGCAGATGATCTCCTTTCCCACTTTCACAGTTTGGGCACTCACAGTCTTTGGGCTGTCTCCTGGGTCCTGCTGGATCCATCCCTTTTCTACCTTCTTGTCATACATTTGTTGAATATAGTTATTGATTCCACATCCATTTTTAGACTTAACTTGAGTTGTTTAAGAGCAAGTCATAGCCTGTCACTTTTGGCTTTGTGAAAACTTCCCTTCCTTGTGTAGTTGTTTGTGACAGAGTACACTTGTTTCTCATCCCACTGACCCAGAAATGCAACATACCACAGAGCTGATTACCATGAGATAACCTAATGGTCAACACCAGAATCAAATAATAATTTTCCCTCTTCATGTGTGTTTTCTTAAGATAGCCACTCCACAACTCCGGCAGACAAGACTAGGAAATAATGCTCATAGACCTTAAGAAAAGCACCCCCACAGCCCCCCACACAGGGATTCTCTCTATCACTTCCAGGCAGCTGGTTGAGCTCTCTGCCACTTCTGAATTTTCTGTCCGTTTTATGTCATTATCCTTAATATCTCTAGGAACTGTAATACATTTCTTCTATTTCATGCATTTTGGTTTTACTTTTACATTTCATTGTATTTTACCTGACACACACATCTGAATTTCACTTCCTCACTTCCATCAGAGCTTGGTTTATTGCAATTCTCAAGGGACAGACTTCAATACAAAATTGGACAGAAACTGTAACAATATAAATCACAACACTGCTGAATATATTTAATAACAGAGCAACTAGGACATAATAACTAATTCTTATACATCACAGAATTTTCATTTAGGAACAAATAGGAGATGTAAAAATAAGGAAAAATAAAACACTTTGTTGAAGTTATGTACCTATTTGCCTTTAAAAAAACATTATCTACTAGGCTATAGAATGATGCCAACAGATAATGCCAGGTTGCAGGAGATGGAGGTTGGGAGAATGCAAGATGACTGTCTAATGGGTATAAAGCTTCCTTTTGAAGTGACAAAATACTTTGGATCTAGAGAGTGGTGGTAGTGGCAAAATATTGCAAATATGTTAAACGCCAATGAATTGTACACATTAAATGGTTAAAGTGTTTAATTTTGTGGCATAAAAATTTTTAACCAATTATTTAAAAAAGAACACAAGTGGATGGCCAGATTTGACCAAAAGGCCATAGTGTGTTAGCCCTTGCTTTATGCTATAAATTTAATTCCCACATATTTGAAATAGTAAATTATGTCATTTTTATTATTTACATTACAAACACGTCATGTTTTCAAACTGTACTATGTTTTTTGTGTATCTGTTGGTTTACTTTTTTTTTTTTTTTTTTTTTTTTTTGGCAGAGTCTCACTCTGTCACCAGGCTAGAGTGCAGTGGCGTGATCTCAGCTCACTGCAACCTTCGACTCCTGGGGTTCAAGCGATTCTCCTGTCTCAGCCTCCTGAGTAGCTAGGACTGCAGGCACACTCCAGCATGCGCACCTAATTTTTGTATTTTTAGTAAGGATGGGGTTTCACTATGTTGGCCAGGATGTTCTTGACCTCTTGACCTTGTGATGCACCAACTTTGGTCTCTCAAAGTGCTGGAATTACAGGTGTGAGCCACCATGCCTAGCCTGTACTACGCAATTTTATGAACAGTAAACTTGTTGTGGAAATTTTTTTATTTAATTATAAGAGTGCAAATTTTATTTTGATGTATACAAAATTGTTTCTAGTGCTTTACAATATTAGTGAATTCCTTCTTTCAGCAACCCCTGAGGTAGATAATACTGTGACCAACATTGCCATTTCATTGGTGAGAAAGCTGAGGCAAATAAAGTTTAAATACCTTGTCCAACCCACACCATTATTTAGTGATTTCTCAGAGATTTGAATCAAGGTGACCTGAATTCAGAGTGCCAGCTCTTAACCACCATGTTATGCTGACTCTTCTATTTGGGGTTTTTATAGCAATAATTTATTGGCATTATTTCTATTTAATTGAGCATCAGTAACTTTATCATCTTTGATATGTTATTTGCCATTTTTACTTTGAATTACCTATTCATACTTTCATCAACTTTTTATTAGATTTGTTTGTCTTTTTTGGTTGTTGTTTTGTAGTTGTCACTAAACAATGGATATCAATCTATTGTTACATGTGTTGTAGGATAGGTTTAATGTAAATAAACAGAGGTTTATAAGCATGATAAAACAACATTATTAACCTTTGGCACTATATTAGTTCTGTGTTTATACATGTATCAGTTCCTGGATGATTTGTATGAAATATTCTATTATAAACTTTTCCTATAATTTCTCTAGCATCAATGTTATACTGTGTGTGTGTGTATATATATATATATATATAGTCATGAATTATATATACATATATAAATATATATACATATGTAGTGAAATATATATATATATATAATATTTATATTTAAATCATTCCTTAGACTGGAGAATACTTGTGTGATAATTAGTAAATAGTAAGGCTTCTTACCAGCAAAGACAACTAAGTTTTTGTCCATCTGGACCACTTTTATCATAAAGTGCTTCCCTGATGTGTATATTAAAGAAGGTTTATGGCTTGATTTAGCTATTTTCCACAAAATTTATAAACTCATTGTATACTTTGTACACTTTTTGTCATCCTAAAAGATTTCATGCTTCTATTTTATATTTAGAGAAGAAATGGATCAAAAGACCCTGTGGAAAAAGAGAAAAATTAAAGAGGATTATTTGAAGTATAGTATGTGGAATATAATTATTATTTCAAACTGTCTTCAATAAACACATTGAATTTTACCACCTATCTATTAGGTAACTAAATGATGCAGTGTCTTATTTTAAAATAAATGGACATGTATATGTACATGTATGTTTAGCAAGATTAAAAATACACTTAATCCCTTCATAATGAAATTCCTATATTATTACAACCAAAAATTAAGAACTTAACATTTGTCATTAAAGGTGAAAAATGAGAATAGAACCCACAAGAAATTTAGAATTTTTTTTGGTTCTGTGAATAACGATGATGGTATTTTAACAGAAATTACATTGAATTTATAGATTGCTTTTGGTAGTATGGTCTTTTTCACAATATTTATTCCAGCCACAAATGAACACAGGATGTGTTTCCATTTGTTTGCATCATCTATGATTTATTTCAGAAGTGTTTTGTGGTCTTCTTTGTGGAGAACTTTCACCTTCTTGGTTAAGTATATTTGTAAGTATTTATTTTATTATTATTATTATTATTATTGCAGATGCTTTAATAGGGGTTGAGGTTTTTATTTGATTCTCAGCTTTGATGTCCACATAGCCAAAGTAAGACTAAGCAAAAAAACAAACAACAACAACAAAAAAAACACACATCTGGAGGTGTCACATTACCTGACTTCAAACTATACTACAAGGCTATAGTTAACAAAACAGCATGGTACTGGTATAAAAACAGGCATGTAGACCAATAAAACAGAATAGAGAATTCAGAAATAAAACAAAATACTTATAGCCAACTAGTCTTTGACAAAGCAAACAAAAACATAAAGTGGGGAAAGGAAAACCTATTCAACAAATGGTGCTGGGATAATTGGCAAGCCACATGTAGAAGAATGAAATTGGATACTCATCTCTCACCTTATACAAAGATCAACACAAGATGAATCAAATAATTAAATCTAAGACCTGGAAGTATAAAAATTGTAGAAGATAGCATCATAAAAACTCTTCTAGACATTGGTTTAGGCAAAGACTTCATGACCAAGAACCCAAAAGCAAAGGCAACCATAACAAAGATAAATAGATGGAACTCAATTACACTAAAAAGCTTCTGAACAGCGAAAGAGATAATCAGCAAAGTAAACAGACAACTCACAGAGTTAGAGAAAATCTTCACAAACTACACATCCCACAAAAGACTAATATCCACAATCTACAAAGTGCTGAAACAAATCAGCAAGAGAAAAACAAATAATCCCTCAAAATGTGACTTAAGGACATGAATAGACAATTTACAAAAGAAGATATACAAAGGGTGAATGGCCATAGTTTAAAAATCCAAAAATAATAGATGTTGGTGTGGTAGTAATAAGGGAACACATTTACACTGCTGGTGGGAATGCAAGCTAGTACAACCACTATGGCAAACAATATGGATATCCCTTAAATAACTAAAAGTAGAACTGCCATTTGATCCAGCAATTCCACTGCTGGACATCTATCTAGAGGAAAATAAGTCATTATATGAAAAAGACCCATATACATACATGTTTATAGCAGCACAATTCACAATTGCAAAACTGTGGAACCAGCCTAGATTCCCATCAGTCAATGGGTGGATAAAGAAAATGTGAGATATATATATATATATATGTGTGTGTGTGTGTGTGTGTGTGTGTGTGTTTGTATACACATACATATATAATTATATATATATACACATACATATATAATTATATATACACATACATATATAATTATATATATCTAATATATATTATATATAAATATCACATTTACTTTAGCCACTAGTTGGGGAATATATATATACACACACACATATATTATATATATATATATATACACTACTCAGCCATCAAAATGGACAAAATAAACCTGGATGGAGTTGGAGACCATTATTCTAAGTGAAGTAATTCAGAAATATAAAACCAAACAATGTATGTTCTCACTTATAAGGGGGACCTAAGCTATTAGGACATAGAGGCATAAGAATGATATAATGGACTCTTGGAACTCAGAGGGAAGGGTAGGAGGGAGGTGAGGGATAAAACAGTACACACTGGGTACAGTGTATACTTCTTGAGTAATGAGTGCACCAAAATCTGAAAAATCACCACTAAAGAGCTTATCCATGTAACCAAAAACCAGTTGTCACCCAAAAGCTATTGAAATACCTAAAAAACAAAGAATAAAAAAGATGAATATTTTCAAATGAACAGAAAAATAGAATTGGCTCAAAAAACCAAACGCATTGTAAAATTAGTTCATTTTGTAGTAGAAACCAGGTAGGAGTTGGTATATTTCTAATTCCACATACTTTTCGCTGGGAAATGACTTAAGCTCTAAAATGGTAAGCATTTTTATCATACCTTTTAGGAAAAAAAATGACGTTGAAGCACGATGCACAATAAAAGCCAAGCAGCACTAATCATCTCAAAATATCAAGAGGAAGAGACTTTCTATACAATTTAATTATTTATTAGTTTCCTCAACAACAGTTAAAACAACACAATCCTGCATGAAATGGATCCAAAGTATGCTGAGTATTTGCAAAACAGTACTGATACTGTCAGTGGACTTCTTAATGTTCTTGTTTCCATGTACAATGTGTGACATGTAGTTAAGCTTAGTAAATTTTTTTCATGTAACCTGTGAATTGGAACAATAAATTTCAATATAAGCTCAATACATTTCAATATAACCTCATATGGCTTTATATCATTTTTGTTTTCCCTAATGTTTTCCTCCTTGACATGAAATATTTCTAACGGTTAAACAGGTACTAAAACAAATTTTGACTTGACAAGGTAAGTTTTGAAAGATGTTTTGTCACAAGAAGAAAGGAATCTCTTGTATCACAACGTCTTCTTGTTGTAATAAACTGAAGGAGTTCATTTATTGGGTTTCCCAGCTTCCAGCCTCAGACGTAATTAATCTCTTTTCCCCTTCTTTGCTGTTCTAGCAAACTTCCAGACACAAAACAGACATTTTGTGATGATGAATATCACAGTTGCCACACAGGCCAGCAGGAACCCAATCACATCCAAAGAGTGGTACTGGAACCAGGTGAGGTCGTGGGCTGCAACCCGAAGGTGCTTGGCTCCTTTATGGCGCATGACAAATTCAATCCAGAAGACTGCTCGATCAAGGGGCTTCACTAGTTGATCATGATGAATTCTTGATAATTTCATAGCATTCTCTTTATATCTAAACGATAAGCAGAAAAGTACCAACATTGAAAGTAAGTTAATTTGGCCAGGCACGGAGGCTCACACCTGCAATCCCAGCACTTTCCGAGGTCGAGGCGGGCAGATCACGAGGTCAGGAGATCAAGACCATCCTGGCTAACACGGTGAAACCCCGTCTCCAGTAAAAATACGGAAAAAAAAAAAAAAAGATTACCCAGGCGTGGTGGCACGTGCCTGTAGTCCCAGCTACTTGAGAGGCTGAGGCAGGAGAATCGCTTGAACCCAGGAGGCGGAAGTTGCAGTGAGCCACAATCACACCACTGCACTCCAGCCTGGTGACAGAGTGAGACTTCCCTCTCAAAAAAAGAGAAGGTAAGTTAATTTGCCTGAGCACATCAAGTCCACGAAAGGTTTTTAAAGTGCCAAATCATTCAAAGTAAATGTCATAGAATTGACATAGAATGTGTGTATTTTAATTTGAGTCATCATAGAAAGTTTGGCTTTTAAATTGGAATTTCATAATTGACAAATATTTTTAAAGTAAAAATGGAGGGTCAGGTGAGAAAGTTAATTATTTGAGGCAGAGAACATATGAGCAATTTTATTTTCTTTTAATTTTTAGTTTTTGTGGTTACATAGTAGGGGTATTTATTTATGAGGTACATGAGATGTTTTGATACAGGGTGCAGTGTGAAATAATCACATCATGAAGAAAGGCTACCCATTGCTTAAGCATTTATCTTTGTGTTGTGAAATATCCAGTTACACTCCTTTAGTTCTCCAGCAGGCATATAAAATCATGGTCAGCATCATGAGCCGTTTTAAGTGGTGAAAGATATACACCTTAAAATACAATTTGAGAATTATCATCTTTAAGTTTCTAAAGAGGAATTGTGTCATGTGGGTGAAATGCCTCATAGCCACGTGCTCTGCTTCTATTCTACTCTTTGTGTCCTACTGTTTCCCACGCAGCAGCCAGAATGATTATTTTTGAAATAAAAGTCAGATTGTGATACTCCCTTGATTAAGACTTTTGCCTGACTTTTCATCATATCAAGAATAAAATCCAACTCTGTTATTTGGTCCTCAGTATCCTGCATTATCAGACACTGGCAAGCTCTTCTCCACTTTCCCATGCACACTAGGTCTTCTAGGGACATTGGCCTTATATTTTTCTTTAAGCTCCTGTCTTAGCATCTTACACATTGCGTCCCCTCTACCCACACTTGGAGTATTCTTTCTTGCAACAACTCAAGGCATGCTTCTATCTCTTTTTGAGGCAACCCTCTAAATGTTACCAATAAGAGAGGCTTTTCCTGGCCACACTATAATAGAACCCCTAGGATTTCCTCTACTTTTTGTGCTTATTTTGAACTTATTTGATTCCTATAATCTTAAAATACATTATACATCTTCTAAAATACACATTTAAGCATAAAACACATAACATAAGTGTACATACACTAAGTGAAACAGCCCAATAAGGTAAGATCATCTTAAACATTATTTCAAAGTGAAGATACCACTATCTCTCAGATCATGATAGAGGGTATCAGAATCTTCTTAGAAGAATTCTCTTTTCCTGGACCATTTTAGTCACTGCTTTTGTCCTCCAATTAAGTATTAACCTGACTTCAAATGTCATACTTCAGCTTTGCTTGCTTATGTAATTAAATTAATTATGTAATATATACTCCTTTTTTTTTCCTTTTATTGAGATGGAGTCTCACTCTGTCACCTAGTCTGGAGTGCAGTGGCATGATCTCGGCTCACTGCAACCTCCACCTCCCAGGTTCAAGTAATATTCCTGCCTCAGCCTCCTGAGTAGCTGGGATTACAGGTGCGCACCACCATGCCTGGCTAATTTTAGTATTTTTAGCAGAGACAAGGTTTTCACCATGTTCATCAGGCTTGTCTCGAACTCCTGACATCGTGATCCACCTGCCTCAGCCTCCCAAAGTGTCTTTTCTTTTAATGTAGCAGTTGTTGGTTTAATTCTGTTGCTGTGTAGTATTTCGTTGATTGAGAATACCACGGATTATCTTTTTAGTTTATAATCAATAGACATTTGAGTGCCAACAATTTTTGGGCACTATTAATAATTCTGTCATAAACATTCTTGTATATAGCAATAGGCTTACAAATTTATACATATCTTTTCCTATATAACTGAGAGTGGAATTGTTGAAATAAAAGTGCGTGCATAATTATGATTTACTTTTTTACTTTAAAATATTCTAAAGTGTATTTAATATTCAAAATTTAAAGATCTTTTAGTTATCATTTTTATAATTTCTCACATTCACTATGGCTGGATCTTATACTCTTTATGATATTGAATCTTTTCATACATACTGAATCTTGATTTATGACCCTCCCCATGTAACGTCAAATAACTATTACCTATTCAACATGCTCTGGAAAACTATGCCTTCCAGTTGATATATAGAATACATATGTATGAGTTATATATGTGTGTGTGTGTGTGTGTGTGTGTTATGTTACATTACAACATTATAATTGTTAATTGTGTTCTTCAAATGTTTTATGTCCTTACTCATTATTTGGTCTTATTTTTCAGGTCAGTTTAGATTTAATGGAAGTATCTGTATATTCACATTTAAATCTACTACCTTATTTTATATTTCTTTTCTATTTGTCTAACCTGTTTTATGTTTCTTTTCCAATTATTTCCTGGATTCTTTAAAGGTAGCTTTATCATTCATTATCCTTCTGTTTTCTTTGTGATAAAGTACTTTTAAAGTATTCCTTTAGGTGAAGCCCCTTTTACATAAAAACATTATTAATAGTAGTTATGAATGCTGAATTGATAGTAGCTGGGTTGGGCAAGGCATTTTGCGCATTGCTTTCTTTGGAGTATGAAGAAATCAATTATCAAAAATTTTACTCACTAAAAATAAAATTTGTGTGCTTCAAAGACCATCATCAAAAATGTAAAATGTTAGTGCACCAAGAATGAGATGAAATATTTATAAATTATATATCTCATATGGGATTGTATCCATAATACATAAATAGTTCTTATATAAAACTCAATAATAAGACAAATATCAAAGTTTTAAAATGTTTCAAAGATTAAAATAGACATTTTTCCAAAGAATGTATATGCATGGTCAGTAACCACATATAAAGAACATCAGCATCTCTGGCCATAATCAAAATGCAATCCAAGGCTACAATGAGAGGTCTTTTTACACCCACCAAGAATGGTATAACAAAAAGACAAATAATAACAGGTGTTGGCAAAAATCTGGATGAACTGGAACCCTCCTGTACTGCTGGTGGTAATGACAAATGGAACAAGCATTTGGAAAACAGTTTGGCAATTTTCATAAACACACAGTTCCTGCAAGAGCCAGAAATTCCACTTCTAATATCTACCCAAAAGAAATGAAATCACGTTCATGCAAAAACATGTAGCAATGCTCCTAATAGCCACAACTGGAAACAATCAAAAGGTGAATGAGCTAATAAAGAGACAAATAAAATATGGCATACCCATATTATAAAATATATTGCTGCAAAAATAAATGAACTATTAATACGCACAATATAAATAAAGCTAAAAACCATAAAAAAACAACAAAACCTGTACTTGGTAAAAGAAGTCATTTACACATCATAAATTATATGATTCAGTTTATACGAAATATGTAGAGAGAATAATCTATAGAGAAGGAAAGCAAATTGGTGTTAGCCTAGGGCTAAGGGATCATGCGAAGTGACTTCTATACCATTATGGCTTCTTTTACGTTGATACAAATGTTCTAAAATTATATGATGGTGATGGCTTCATGACTGTAAGCATACTAAATATATCTGGATTTTATACTTAAATAGGTCGGTTTTATGCTATGGAAATTAAATTTAATTATCAAGTCTGCTACAATAATGATAATAAAAATAAATTTTTCAGTGAGAAAACAAATATACTTTGAGACATTTTAGATATTGAATTAAAATATTTTATTATATTACGTCAAGTTTATCTTTCCTTTCTACTGTGGATTGATTACGTCAAATTTATTTTAAAATGTCTTCTTATCTATATCACTTTAAAATTATTTTTGTGTAGAAAATTATTTCAATAATTGATTATTCATTAAATGTATGTGGTTCAAATAAAATTTTTAAATAACCACTCAAAAATAAAAGCAGATTTCAGATTGTTTAAATCATTTAAATTCTTTCAAAATCAGTCGCTTATAAAAAGGATAAAAGTCATACTCACTATTCACAAGAGAACCTATCTATAAATACCACCGAGTAAAAAAAAAGTTATACTCACAAAGGATCATTAATTACTGTCTTCAGTGCATTGAGTAAGTCTGTACTCGACATTGTGTGTAAGTCCAAACTAACAGCTGCTCCCTTGGCCTTCATGTGTGCAATGTTATCAGGTTGATCTGCAAACAATGGAACGCCCACCATAGGGATTCCATGGTAGATCGCCTCATAGATGCCATTGGCTCCACCATGAGTTATAAAAGCTCTGGTTTTTGGGTGACCTAGGATTGGATGAATTTTAGCAAAATTATTCATAGGAATAAAATGAGAAATGCACAATGGAAGAATCTGAATGTGACGGTGTTTCCTAGATAACACACTGAACTGAATTAAAATTGCTTTTGAGACTTCAGAGGAGGGAACGCCTACTTCTGCTGGAGATGTAAGTGAAGGCTATGTGGTGTGTTTAACTTCAGACTGAAAAAAATAATACAAGATTACCAGTTGAACTAACAAAAAGGTGCAATTTAGATAAGGAAACATCATGTGCAGAAAAGAAAAAAAGCACAGAAAAGGGATGGACATGTAAGAATGTGTTCTTGTTTTTTTGTTTTTTGCTTTTAATGGAGACGGAGTCTCCCTCTGTTACCCAGGCTGGAGTGCAGTGGTGCAATCTCGGCTCACTGCAACCTCCATCTCCCGGGTTCAGGCAGTTCTCCTACTCAGCCTTCTGAGTAGCTGGGACTGCAGGGACAAACAGCCATGCCCAGTTAATTTTTTGTATTTTAATAGAGACAGAGTTTCACCATGTTGCCCAGGATGGTCTTGAACTCCTGAGCTCAGTCAATCCACCTGCATCAGCCTCCCAAAGTGCTAGGATTGCAGGCGTGAGCCACCGTGCCCAGCCAGAATGTGTTCTCTTAAGTACAGTCACGGAGTGTGATATGTAGGGTGTGCAAGGCAGCAGGCAGTGAGGTGGTGGTGGTGCTAGAATTGAGGAAAGACAGGTCACATTTCATTATGAAATGTGTCATCACTTTTTGATTAAGATTAGGGATTTAATCCTACAGAAAATGCAGCATCCCTGGTGATAGCAGAAGAGCTGTTACTTTTAGTGACATTTGAAATAACCGTACAGAGGAGGAAAGAACAGGTGTAAAGTTGTAGAAATATGAGAAAAGAAGACAACCCAGGAAGTGCCAGAAAAATTCTGTGGGAGGTAATAACACCTGAAATAAAGATACTCTGACTCTGATTATAAAGAATGTGGGTGCATATCATAAAATGACAACAATTATCATTTATTCTTTTCCCCCGGGACTGGAAAATAAATATAAAGAAGTTTCATTTTATTTTTAAGTTTTTCCATAACAAATGTTCAGTAAGCTTGTTTCATGATAACTATTAACACTTTAATAATCTGTTACTAATATATTCAGTATTTGTTCTTCAGAGACTTACCAAGAAGATCATTCTGGGGTATCCACTTGTACAGCCGAGTATTGAGTCCTAAAGTATCTGGTTTATTCCCATCAAATCTCCACAGAACCTGTTACAGTGAAGAAAATATCTTATTCCATGAGTGGAACTCAAAAGTCATAGAATGTTAGAAATCTAAAGAGATTAACAATGAGAAGAACAAGGGATGTTAAGTAACAAGAACTACTCAGACTGATGTAAATAGAATACTCATATTTCATTTCCTTAATTTTATAATTAGGTATATAAGGAAATCATGATTTTTCAAAATAGTAGCTTAGACAAATAAGATAATCAATGAAAAGTTCAAGTATTTAAAAAGTTGTTACACTTTTCAAAAGAAAACTATATGTGGCAAACCACTATATGAAAAAAAGGTTTACATCACTGGTCAAATCCACAAAGAGATACCATCTCACACCAGTCAGAATGGCCATTATTAAAAACTCAAAAAATAACAGATGCTTGTGATGTTGTATAGAAAAAGAAATGCTTATACTCTGTTGAAGGGACTGTAAGTTCAACCATTGTGGAAGACAGCATGGCGATTCCTCAAAATCCTAGAGGCAGAAATACCATTCAACCCAGCAATCCCATTACTGGGTATGTATCTAAAGGACTGCAAATTAGAACATGCACATGTATGTTTATTACAGACAAATATACATTTTATTCTATATAAAACTATTCACCATAGCAGAGACATGAAATCAATCTAAATGCCCATCAATGATGGATTCAATAAAGAAAATGTGGTACATGTTCACCATGAAATATTATGTAGCCATAAAAAAGAACAAGATCATGTATTTTTCAGGAACATAAGTGAGCTGCAGTCCATTATCCCTAGCAAACAAACACAGGAACAGAAATCCAAATACCACATGCCCTCACTTATAAGTGGAAGCTAAAAGATGAGAACACATGAACATATAGAGAGGAATAACATACACTGGGGCTTATTGGAGGGTGGGGGTTGGGAGGAGAGAAAGGATCAGGAAAAATAACTAAAAGGTACTAGTCTTACTACCTGTAAGATGAAACAGTCCATACAACAAACCCCAAGACATAAGTTTACCTATGTAACAAACCTCCACATTTACCCTTGAAATTAAAAGTTAAAAAATAAAACTTAATTTTAAAAAGATAAAAAATTTTAATAATTATATGCATTAAAAATTTTAGGTAGTCATAATTCTAGTGTGAAAAAGCAACAACAATTTACTAATGACCTATATGCTTTTTTAAATGTATTTTATGAGTTTTCATCTACCAAATTTAATATTAATTTATTCATTTTTTTGAGTAATATGGGAAGTAGTTCACTTATATCTACTTATCTATAAGTCATTTTAACAGAGTTTGATGTCCTTTGATTGACAAAAATGCAAGTCTATAAAATAAGCTACTTAGAAGAAGTCAATTAATGCTGCAAAGGTAGCATGTATAACTTCTTGGAAATTACAAATTATCAAGAACTACTTCCAAGAAAAATTTCAAGTGACAATTTTTGACACAAATTCAGAGTATTCTCAGCATTGCTAATTTTGGATATTTTGTCAATGTAGAAATAAGGAACCTGTTGGTACCATAAATAAAAATACAACTCTTAAATAAATTCAAAATTGCATTTTGCTGAATTTTGGTCAATTGATTGTTAACACTTAGAAAATGTGCTACAAAATTTTGACAACAGTGATTCATATGTTTTGCTATAGCTGAGACATTTTTATGTTTAAGTTACTAATTTTGGAACCCCCAAGGAATCCTTATAAATTAAAAAAAATAATTTACGGTGTTTAAGTTCTATTTGTTACATCAGCGTTAAAGTAACTTTGAGTTTTCGGCAAAATATTAGCATAGGTCATTACAAGAAGGATATGTCAGGCAGGGAACTAAAAAGTAATTGACAAATACACATTTTATTCTATATAAAAGAAAATATGTTCCTACTATGTTCTATGGAGGGGGCATCTGAACCTGTTCCCCTGCCTGGCTTCCTTCTGCTTGAGTCCTTCCTATATTTCCTTCTGCTGCCTCCATTGGGAGGAGTTGTTAATCTCATAGTGCAGCGTCCTTGTGGGGCCACATTTTATACTACACAGGGTCCACCCTCAGAGCAGGATCCATCTCCACCCTTTCTCTTTCATCTGCCTACTTCAGACATTGGCTGGGTCCAGTCCAGCAAAGCAGGCTGCTTTTTCTCTTTCTCCAAATCTGCCTAGCTCTGCGGATCCTTACGCTAGCTGTCTGTCTGACAGCCTAGGCCTTCCTTTCTCTGAATAGTACCCTGAATATCACTTGAATAGGCCTATTCCAAAATGTACAGGAAGTACACGAGGCTGGGTAACATGGCAACACTAAACTGCATGATGCATGTCAGCCTTTTTGAAATACCTGCTATTGTTATTGTGCTAGTGAAGTTACTCACTAAAATGTAACATTTTCTAACATCTGTAGGGTGTACATCGCCCTCAGGAGTTCTTAAACAAAAGGATCAAATCACAGGGGCAGAATTTGGTGATAGCTCTTACCTGACCCCAATATCATGATAATACCAAAACTTTACCTGCAACTCTTAATTGTATTTATTCCTGATCACAATATTAATGCCAAATTAATTACCAATGAAAAACACCCTCTGTATGAGTTTATCATCTTCCATACATATTTTTGATTTTGAATTAATATCTGAGATAATTAGTGCTTTCCCAACAGCTAAATATATAGGCAGGAAGTTTCTACAATTGGGTTCTTTACAAACTTTAACAGCCTCTTTCAGTAGTTTTTTACACCATTAAAACATTTTATCTTACCTTTTGTGGGATCTTGGCAAGGGCTGATGCAATTACATTGGCCCTTTCTTCTGACGTGTTACTGACCATCGACCCCAGAGAAAACACCACAACACCATTTTCTCCAGAGCTCTGGACAAACTCTTCCATTTCCTGTGAAAAAAAGAATTTGTTCTATCATAATAGATTATCAGCACAGCAAGCACTGTGAAAGAATTGTTATAAAAAGAGAGAAAATCAAGTATTATCAGGAATTATTGGAGTAAAGGATGTTTTTTAACTGACTCAATTACTCAGTTTTTTTTTGCAATATGTATAATATGATATAGGTTGCCTCTGTTAAGGGTCTTTGTGTAAATATGTGTGTGTGTATGTGTGTGCATTTGTGAAAGGGAGAAATGAAATAGAGCTATTACACAGTATTTGAGGAGATACCCAAACTCTTCACTTATCATATTATAAGTACTAATATAGGTTCTTTAAAGTGGCAGCAGTTGGCTTTAATGCTATATTGTTGCTCGCTAAATCACATATGCTTATTTTAGGCAGGTTTTCTACAGAATTATTTTAGTTTGAAGTCATTAGTGGTTGACTTCCCTGACTCTGAGCACTGAGGAAAAGTTACTCACAGCTGGGATTACGTAAACCTACATTTATCTTATTCTATAATCCTTTACACTTCACTTAAAGTTTGTCAGAGTTTTCCAGTCTTTTTTCAAAAGAGAAAAAAAAGTAGCTGTAAAAGGTGGTGGTTAAGAATCACTGACATTATGGAGTCTGCTGTTGTGGTTTGGAATTTCTATAAATTTCTATAAATAATTCTGTATTCTCATTTGTAATACAGAATCGTACAGTATGTAGTTACATAGTCGAATGATTATATTTTTCAGGTGATTGTTTAAGTGGAACAATTTTTCCCTGAAATCACACTGTTAAATTGATGTGCTATTTATAACTGCATGTGAGGAATTCTCATCATCATTTTGCTGTGTCTCAGAGGCAGCAGCACTTGCACCAGAATGCGAGAGACTGCCAGAACTTTCTGCAGAGATTTGGTCACCCTCTTGAGTAGATCACCCACACTACATAAAAATCTTAGTGAAGATGTACTTGGCTGGAATTTACTGGGAATCATTCTGACCTGTGTTCCCCAATGTACGCCAATTTTGAAATTTAAATACTTTCAGATTTAATCATTGGGGTAAAACTTTTTCTTAAGTATTCTCTACAAAACAAAGAAAAAAGATTCCAAATGTTTATTTGCAGACCACATATGGCTGAGCATTTTTTAAAATATGATTTTTAATCTTAAGACATCAGTGTTAATGATGTTAGAGTCATTGTTCTGCTATTCAAGGTAATACATAGGATATCCGGGTATTGTGCGTAATTGCAGTTACCTGTAGCCACATTTGATGTAACTTACGTTCAGTGTTTTGTTTCCGTGGCTTGATGTCCAGAGCCGCCTTCATCCACCCAGTGTTAAACTAATATAATCCCTAAAGGGGATTCATTATTGATGTGGACTGGTTGTTTCCCATTCTGTGACAACTTTAAAATAATAATACACTATGTATGTAAGGTATTTTATAAAAGTAGTGCAAGTTCTAAAAAGAAAATAATTTTTTTCTAAAATTTTTGTCGATAGATGTCACCTTGTAAACTACATATGTTTTCATCATGGCTTTTGTTCTATCTTTATAGCTCAATGTACACTTGTGACATTTATTTAGACAATTTTATTCTGATTGTATATACGTTTTCCTCCTACAAAAAACGTGTCAGCCTGTAATATCTATAATTTTCTACCTCACCTTACTTGTATTATAGCTGACTGTAATTGAATATTTTATTGATAAAATTATTGTAATGCTATAGTATGCATCTAGTATATGTTTTTAATTATTCCTTAATTTCAGATGTTTGATTACTTTTGATGTTTATTTTGTGAATATTTTCCATAAATATTAAATATGTACATCTTGATTTATTTTTTCTCTGTATGATTTCATGTGAATATATTACAAAACCAATGGCTATATGCATTTTTAATACTTAATACATTTGCCAAGTGTCCTTTTCTCTTAAAGTATGCATAAATTATCTGAGAATCTAATATTTAATTGAATAGAAAGCAAATTGGGTTTGCAGTTATTTTACATAATAAACAATTAGAGAATGGCTTTCACAACCATTGACTTGCATTCAAAGCTTTCTACAAGTTAGTAACAACAACTAGTATTAGTAATTATCACATGTACTATGACTCAATCTTTTTCTTATCCCTCTACATCTCGTACTCTCTTCCCCCTCTTACTGGCACTGTCAGTTTCCCTTAATGTGAGTGGGGAAATCTTTCAAGAGTAGGATAGGGTGGGACAGAATTTTCATTAGTCTTATGTCAGCTTTTGTCTCTTTAGAGAGTTACCATATAAAGCCTATACAATTTGCATTCAACAAAGATATTGGATTTTAACCATGGAATAAAATATCAGTTTCATGTTGCTGTTAATAAGGAGGTAGGCAAAAATTATCTCTTAAGAGATTACATAATGTAAGAAAAATGCTTACTTTCTACCTATTTCTTAGAAGGGTGATATCAATTTAAAATATATTACATTCTTATATTCCTCCATAAAGAATATAATGTTATATGATGACAGAATTCTTTTGTTATTGTAAACTGAGGGCACGATTCAGATACGAGTGGTAGAAATTATTTGGTCTTTATTATACATGCGTTGTTCATTTTTTCTGTGCTTCTCTGTCAGGCACCTATGATGTTGAGACACAAGCTATCCCAGGAAGCTTTACTGGGTTGCTTGTCTTAAGGCAGAAAACACCTGCTCTAATAGGGTATGTTTAGGCTAAGATGTAAACCTCTGGGATCTCAACGCAGAATGATTCAAATGCTTTAGTAAAATCAAGTGAACACTGGGTCTGGCTGCAAATATTAATAGAATCACACATTTACATCGGTAAGGGATTATTTTCTTATAAGTTAGAATACTGATGAAGATCCTTGTCACTTGTGGTAGAATTTTACAATTTCAGTTTGCTCATCTTACTGTCAAAACTGATATCTTATTTTAAACAAGTCTACAGGGTATCTGTCATATAGAAGACCATAGGACTTTGTTAGAGAATATAATCTTGAAATGCTGAATAATTAGTTTCTATTAAACGAGGAATAATATCTCAAGTGACTTACACATGTTAAGTAATTCATAGTATTAGTAATAACAAAAATAACCATAATTGCAAAACAATATTTCTGAATCACTAACTATATGCCAGAGACATTTTAAGTGGTTTATTTGTATTAACTTTTTTCCACACAACACAATATGAAGTTAGTCATATTACTGTAAAAGTAGGCATAGGTAATTCTATCCACTTTCTAGTCCATTTTTCCATCATCTGCTACCTGAATTCATACAAAATTTCCTCAATGGTCAGCTCTTTCTAGTTTGGCCCTTCCACAATTTAATCCATCGAACATCTTGGAATCTTTTTTTAAAAAATATAATCTTATCACATATTTTCTTTTCTTAGCTCTTTTTAGTAGTCCCTAAATGTGCTTAATAAATATTTCAACTCCTGAGGAGTATCTGGCTCTTATCTTGCCTATCAGCATCATCTGATTCTTCCTCAGTATCTTCCTTGCAAACTAAACTTTGAGTCTTGAGAACTGTCCTGAACACTTTACCTGCTTTTCTTTTTGTGTTTATTTCTCTTCTTCATTCTTTTACCTATTCCTGCATATAGTTCAGCTCTCATCTAAATTATTAATATCAGTGACTCCAGGATACTCTCTATTATCTACACTGGATGCTTCCTTAGCATTGGGTTTTCTCTGGAGATAATAGTTTTTACACAGTTTTTATTACTTGCATATATTCTATCTTTCAAAATAGAATGTAAGGTGTGTTGGGATAGAAACTGGGTCCCATACACTTACCTGTGGTGTGTGCTAATCTCTTTATAAATATTCTTTGAATGAATGGCCAGTACCTTCTTATATGTTGCATAATCAAAGCTTTAATTTACCAACCCTATTTTCAAAGTCTCTTTAGTATCCCTCTTTATTGGTAATAATGATGAAATTCATAAACTTGTGATAGTATCAACATGTACGTCAGTTTCTAATTGGTATCTGCTTTACTCTTCCCACTTCCATCTTTCTTCCAGTGTAAGTCAAACACTTTGAATGAATATAGAACCATTCGTACTGAAACTTCAAAGCAGAAAAAACAAACAGTAATAGTTTACCTTCGGTAGGGGTTTGGCAGGTTTGCAGTGGAGTCCTCCAACGAACTCAACATTTGGTAAGAGTGGGTGAGGAAATTGAAAATCCCAGTAGTTTCGAATAAGCCATATGTCAGCTTTTGCCATTGTCTCAGATAACGTAGTGGGTCTTCCTGATGGGGGGAAAAAAAAAAGAAAAGATAGATGACACAAGATAATTAAACTAGGTAATTTTCTGAAAGAAGTTAGAATAACGTGGGCAAAAATGTAGGCAAAGTGTTTGTGCCTTGAAAAAAATATACATACATTCATATATAGGCATAATTTAATTTTTATGTATTATATATTTTATCCATGTGTATTTACAAGAAAGGCAAAGTGGTGAGAGAATCATGAGGGAAAACTGCATCCCTCATGTCACATCAGTATATTCACAATCACAAACAAGCCATAGAGAATTAATCTCCATTTCTTTATTTTGTAAACCTTCGATAGTAGCAGATATACGTATAAACCACTCTTTGAGCTCCGTGATCAATTAATTCTACCATACCCATAAAAACAATTTTCTAACAAATAGTCTAATTTCCCATTCATTAATCTAATCTTTTATCTTTGGTTCTTCAAGTTAACTGTTGATTATTTTGAAATGATGGCTGAAATCCTTGTACCTACTACTGCTTTTGAGTCATGCTAACCTCATAATAATATTAGTTTTTAGGTAAATATGTTTGCAAATTACAGCTAGAAAATTTTGAGAACTTATTGAAACAGAAATTTGCATTCAACCTTAATTTGGCTCATATTTTTAAATAACGAGACATAGTTTCAAAAAAAACTATACAGTTGTAACTTAATGTTCACACTTTGACAAGATGATTAGCCTTAAAATGAGTGGTTTCCAATCCTTTAGTGAAGGAGAATAGAAACACTGGAAACTTCAAATAACATGCATTGGTTTTTGATTCTGAAATGGAGACATCATTTCTCTCAACTGTGGAGGAAACCTTCTAGTAACATGGGTACATATTGCAATTACTAAATAATGAGACTGAGATATACAAGAAAAAACAATTTCTGCAATGTTATATAGATAGTTCTAGAAAAATGTGTAACTACTCAATCTACCAGTATGCATTCAGCAAGATGTTTCTGAATAAGTCTGACTTTTTTTTTAAGGTGAAAAAATGTATAATAAAACAGATATGTGATTGCTTAAAGAAATCTTAGGTGCACTAATATACAGGTTTATGACTTCCTGGAGTCTTCTGTATGAGTGATGGCCACAGAGTTTTAACTGATCCTATAATTTACATTTTCTATAGTGCTTGTGAGTTTGGTAGATCATCTTACAATTTCATTTGATAAATTCATTACAAAAATACCCCACTACCCTGACTTTATGGCTTTATACAAACTCAGCTTCAAAGGTACAAGAAAGTTAGATCTTCATGTTACCAATCGAAAAAGTTACTTACCTAGAACTTCACTGTAGAACTGATCCCACTTCTTCATGTCAAATATTTGGAACCAAAATTCAAAATAAAGCACATAGATCATATTTTTTACCCTCTCTATGAAAGTCATTTGGTCACTTAGTTCTGACATAACAACAGGCACATAGGAAGGAGGGAACAGAAGTCCTCCACTATGCTTTTCAATTGCGTAGCCAGGAGAGAAGCGGAGGCTGTAGACAAAGGGTATTTTAAGTAACTCGGCCAGCAGCTCACCAAAGGGGAAAACAGCATCTGCAAGAACAACATCAAATCTTGACTCCTGTAGTTTCTTCATAAGTTTCTTATTTGAAACTATATCCTTACAGAACTTTCTAAGTATGTCACTAAATGTCCACATGATTTCCTGTACTTGTGAAAAATATGACCAAAATGTGTCTTTTGGAAGTTCTGCCCATCTCTTAACCAGCTGCTTGATAATATCCTCAAACTCAGTTTTAGTTAAAGATACAGGATAAACTTCAAATTTAAGAGTAGATGGGCTGCTGGGATCAAAAGAAATGGAAGCTGAAGATGCCAATACAGTCACCTCATGACCTCTCTGGACAAGTTCATCCAGGATTGTCTTCATATTCATCCAGTGGCTGAATTCTGTGGGCCACACCAGCACCTTTCCACAACTCCCAGAGCTAAAGTAACAGCTCAGCTGTATCAGCAGAAGAGCTGAAGTCCATTTCATAGACATCCTGATGCAATGCAATGCTTGTTTTCCAGTTGCTGCTCCTTTCTGTCATTTCTCATGATGACATCCAGTATAAATCAGTCAAGAAGTTAAAATGTAACTTTTACACTTCAAAGTAAATACATTATATTAACAGTCTGAGCATGTAGATGACAAAGAGACAAATAAAAGGTAGGTGACCTGTTTACACAAGTGAGTTTAATGCTCTTTTTGGATTTTTTTTTTTTTTTTTGAGAGCTCACTGCAAGCTCCTCCTCCCAGGTTCACACCACTCTCCTGCCTCAGCCTCCTGAGTAGCTGGGACTACAGACAGGCACCTGCCACCGGGCCCAGCTAATTTTTTTGTATTTTTAGTAGAGACGGGGTTTCACTGTATTCGGCAGGATGGTCTCGAACCCCTGACCTTGTGATCTGCCCTCCTTGGCCTCCCAAAGTGCTGGGATTACAGGCGTGAGCCACCGCACCCAGCCCTAGATTTTTAAGTGCTGTAATTCAGCTAATATCAATGATCTTGGATGGACACATCACCTGACTCATGTAACATATTTCAGAATAGTGTGCATAAGAGTAGCAGTGAGAGGCTCATGTTCCTGCAGTCTCTTTGACACAGAACTAAAGATAAAATAGCTAAATGTGGTTCAAAAACTTTTGTAAATTTGCTGACATATAATTCAGATATCATACAAATTATCAATTATTGTGTAAAATTTAATGTTTCATAGTATATTCACAGAATTGTGCTTCTACCGTAAGAGTCAATTTTAGAGAACTCTTATCTCCTAAAAATAAACCCTATAATCTTTAGCCTTTTACTCCCTACCCCTTCTTTCTGCATTTGTCCTATCCTGGGCAACTGCTACTTGAATTTCTGTCTCTATAGATTTGCCTATTCTGGACATTTTTTAAATACATGGAATCATACAATATGTGATATTTTATGGCTGGCTTATTTTACTTAGCATAATATTTTAAAGGTTCATTTATGATATAGCATTTACGTGTTGATTCTTACAACCATCATGTATGATTTAGAGAGTTTCAAGATGAAACTATTCCTATAGACTTTGTTGAATTAATCAAGGGCAAAGGGAGGAGAAAAAAAAACAAAAGTAAACCAAGCCTGTAGTACATTCAGTATTAATTATTACATTAGCTTGCTCTCTGACTCACTTCCTAATAGTTTTTTGGCTATTGTCTTAGAATTATGCAGACATTGTTACAAGATTAAAGTTCATCTTAACTGTTCTATAGATAATAACTTAAACATTTTGAAATGTGGTTTTCTCTTTGAGGTATTCCTTCAGGTCCAGCATACTGATGAAACTACTGACTCAGCTGGTCTGAGGGACCTCCCTGATGCCAGCTGATCTCAAGGACCCCACAAGGAGCTGACTCAGCAAAGAATGCAGTTTCCAACTCCTACTGATTTTATCTTCATTATCCTGACTAATCTATGACTCCAGTTTCTCAGTCCATCACCCTCCATTATCCCCTTAAAAACTCCAGCCCAGATTTCCTTGAGGAGGTAAGTTTGAGGGCCTCCAACTATCTTCCTTCTCAGTGCCCTCCAATTATTATACTCTTTCTTTGTTGCAAAACATAATGTCTCATTGTAATTGGTCTATTATTGCAGAGTGGGCATATGAACCTGTTGGCCCTATAACAAAGACTTCAGTGGAGGAAATAACTGCAGATGTGGTGGAAATAGAAAGATAACTCAAATTAGAAGTGGAACTTGAAGACGTAAGTAAATTGCTGCAATCTCGTGATAAAACAAATACATGAGGAGTTACTTCTTATGGAAGAGAAAAGAAAGTTGTTTCTTGAGATTGAATCTACTCCTGGTGAAGATTATGTGAACATTGCTGAAATGACAACAATAGATTTAGAATATGACTTAAATTTACTTAATAAAGCAGCATTAGACTTTCAGAGGATTGATTCCAGTTTTGAAAGAAGTACCACTATGGGAAAATTGCTATCAAACAAAAATGTATGCTAAACAGAAATCTTTTGTGAAAAGAAGGGTTAGTGGATGTGGCATATGCCATTGTTTTCTTACCCTTAAGAAAGTGCCACAGTCACGCCAACTACTAGCAGTCACTACTCTGATGAGTTAGTAGCCATCAACATTGATGCAAGACTCTCCACCATGAAAAAAGTTTACAACTCACTGAAGGCTGAGATGAGTGTTACTACTTTCAGCAATGAAGTGTTTTTAATTAAGGTGTATACTTTTTTTGAATTTAATACCACTACAGAATTAATAGACTGCAGCAATGTGTAAACATAACTTTTATGTGCCAGAGAAACCAAAACAAATTGTGTGACTCACTTTATTGCATGTTTTGCTTTATTGTAGTAGCCTGGAACCAAATCTGCAACATCTCAGAAGTATTTCTTGTGTTAGCAAAATCACTTAATATGAGGTATACTCTTGAAAATTATTATAAGTGGGGGAGTGGGCAAGATGGCCAACTAGAAGCAGCTCATATGCATGGCTCTTGTGGAGAGAAACAGATGGAGTGAGTAAATACAGCACCTTCAGCTGAAACATTCAGATACTTGCCTTGGGACTAATCAAGGAAGCAACTGATACACAGAGAATGGAGAAAGACAAGGCAGCTATGAATCCATCTGATATTGGGCTTTTTTTTTTTTTTTGGTTGATTGGTAGGGTATTTATTACTGCCTCCATTTCAGAACTTGTTATAGGTCTCATCTTATTCTCAGTTCATCTTTGGGAGGGTGTATGTGTCAAGGAATTTATCTACTTCTAGATTTTCTAGTTTATTTGCATAGAAGTGTTTATAGTATTCTCTGATGGTGGTTTGTGTTTCTATGGAGTCAGTGGTCATATCCCCTTTTATCATTTTTTATTGTGTCTATTTGATTCTTCTCTCTTTTCCTCTTTATTAGTCTAGACTGCTGTCTATTTTATTTTATTTTTTCAAGAAACATCTCCTGGATTTGTTGATTTTTTGAATAGTTTTTCATGTCTCTATCTCCTTCAGCACCACTCTGATCTTAGTTATTTCTTGTCTTCTGCTAGCTTTGGGGTTTGTTTGCACTTGGCTCTCTAGTTCCTTTAGTTGCAATATATGTGTCAATTTGAGGACTGTCAAGCTTTTTGACGTGGGAATTTAGTCCTTTAAATTTCCCGCTTAGCAATGCTTTAGCCGCATCTCAGAGATTCTGTTATATTGTCTTTTTGTTCTCACTGGTTTGAAAGAACTTCTTGATTTCTGCCTTAATTTCATTACTTACTCAGGAGTCATTCAAGAGCAGGTTGTTCAATTTCCCTGTAGTTGTGGGGTTTTAAGTGATTTTCTTAATCTTGGGTTCCGATTTGATTGTGCTGTGGTCGGAGACACTGCTTATTATGATTTCAGTTATTTTCATTTGCTAAGGAGTGTTTTACTTCCATTTCTGTGATTGATTTTAGAGTAAGTGCAATGTGGTACAAAGAACAATGTATATTCTGTTGTTTCTGGGTGAGGAATTATGTAGATATCTGTCACGTCCACTTGATCCAGAGTTGAGTTCAAGTCCTGAACATTGTTGTTAATTTTCTGTTTTGAAACTCTGTCTAATATTGACAGTGGGGTGTTAAAGTCTCCCACAATTATTGTGTGGGAGTCTAAGTCTCTTTGTAAGTCTCTAAGAACTTGCTTCATGAGTCTGGGTGCTTCTGTATTGGGTGCATATATATTTAGGATAGTTAGCTCTTCTTGTTGAATTGAACCCTTTACCATTATGTAATAGCCTTCTTTATCTTTCTTGATCTTTTTGGTTTAAAGTCTGTTTTGTCAGAAATTAGGATAGCAAGACCTGCTTCTTTCTGCTTTCTATTTGCTTGGTAAATTTTCCTCCATCCCTTTATTTTGAGCCTATGTGTGTCTTTGCAAGTGAGATGGGTCTGTTGCATACAGCATGCTGATGGGTCCTGACTCTTTATCCAGCTTGTCATTCAGTATTTTTTAATTGGGGCATTTAGCCCATTTACTTTTAAGGTTAATATTGTCATAATCCAATTACTGAGTATATACCCAAAGAATATAAATTATTGTATTTTAAAGATACATGCACACATATGTTCATTGCTGCACTATTCACAATAGCAAAGAGATAGAATCAACCCAAATGCCCATCAATGATAGACTGGATAAAGAAAATGTGGTACATATACACTGTGGATTATTATGAAGACACAAACAAGAATGAGATCATGTCCACTGCAGGGACATGGATGCAGCTAGAAGCCATTATCCTCAGCAAACTAACACAGAACCAGACAACCAAATACCACATGTTTTCACTTATAAGTGGGAACTGAATAATGAGAACACATGGACACATGGAGGGGAACAACACACACTGGGGCCTGTTGGGATAGGGAAGGGAGGGCATCAGGATAAATAGCTAATGCATTCTGGGCTTAATACCTCGGTGATGGGTTGATAGCTGCAGCAAACCACCATGGCACATATTTACCTATGTAACAAACCTGCACATCCTGGACATGCATCCTGGAACTTAAGACAAAACAAATACAATGAAGAACAACAACAAAAATAAATTATTAATAAATGACCTTTGAACAAGGAAAGGAAGAAGAAAGGAAGAAAGGAAGAAAAGAAAGAAAGCAAGAAAGCAAGCAAGAAAGAAAGAAAGAAAAAAAGGAAAGGAAAGAAAGAAGAAAGAAAGAAAAAGAAAGAAAAAGCAAGCAAGCAAGCAAGCAAGAAAGAAAGAAAGAAAGGAAAGAAAGAAAAGAAAGCAAGCAGGATGATGGTCCATCCAGGAGCAATGCAGAGCCAAGCAAACCTCCCTGATCCAGGGAAGTGATGAGTGAATGTGCAACTCCAGGTAACATGCTTCTCCCACAGATCTCTGCAACCCTTGGGTCAGGAAGTCCCCTCATGAACCCACTCCACCAGGGCCTTAAGTGTGACACACAGAGCTACATGGAGTTTAGGCAGAGGAGCAGCTCAGGCATGTGTAGAGACCTGGGAGTTTTAGATACCCCAGCTTTCTGGGCTTCCTGGCAAAAGTAGCTGTAGCTCTGGCAAAGTGGGAGGTTAGGAATGTGACCATATTCCTAGCAAAGAGGTTGAATTCAGGCGGCCAAGCAGTGACAGTCTGCAAGCACCACCCTCACAACACCTCACAGGATAAGACCCACTGGCTTGGAATTCCAGACAGTCATGGTAGCAGTGTTGTGCCTACCGGGGATGGAGCTTGGGGTTGGGTGCAGAGGGGTAGTGTGCAGTGAGGACTGCCATTTTTACTGTTTGAGCAACTTAGCTGTTCTGCCCTTTGAGCTTTGGAGAGTCCAGATGGACTGGGCGGGGGGCGGGTGGAAGGAATCCCTCAGCTGTTGCAAATCTACTCTACCTAAACTTGGCCAGACTGCTTCTTTAAGCAGGTTCCAGATCCTGTTCCTCCCCAATGGGCAGGACCTCCAAACAGGGGCTTCTAGCGACCCCAATCAGTGTTCTCCTGCCACTAGAGATTTGAAAACACCCTGGGAGAGGGCTTGCAAGAGGTGTGGGCTGCCATCTTTGCTGTTTGGGCGACTTAGCAATTTCAACTTGGAGGCTTTGAAGAGTCCAAGATGACTGGGGTGAAAGTGATAGCCCAGCACAGCAAAGCAGCCCTACAAAAATGTGTGAGCAGACTGCTTTTTTAAGTGGATCCCTGACCCTGCTCCTCATCACTGGGCAGAGTCTCCCAACAGGGATTTTGGGTACCGCCACTGGTGTTTCTCAGCTGACAGAGTTTTCAGGTATAGGGTTAGTATAGAGCTTCTGGGGAAGGGGCAGGCTGTCATCTTTGCTGTTTGGGCAACCTAACCAATCCTGCCTTTGAGGTTTGGAGGTTCCAAGGTGACCAGGGGCTGATATGTACCCCCAGCACAGTACAGCTGCTCTATGAAAATGTGGTCAGCTGCTCTACTTAGACTCCACATAGCTCTGTGTGTCACACTTAAGGCCCTGGTGGAGTGGGCTGATGAGGGAACTTCCTGACTCGAGGGTTGCAGTGATCTGTGGGAGAAGCATGTTACCTGGGGCTTCACATTGACTCATCACTTCCCTGGGAGGTTCATTTGGCTCTGCATTTCTCCTGGGTGGGACATCATCCTGCCTTGTCTCTCTTTCCCTTCCTTCCTTCCTTCCTTCTTTTCTCTCTTTCTTTCTTTCTTTTCTTCGTTCAGTTGTCATTTATTAATAATTTATTTTTGTTGTTGTTGTTCATTGTATTTGTTTTATTTTAAGTTCCAGGATACATGTCCAGGATGTGAAGGTTTGTTACATAGGTAAATATGTGCCATGGTATTTTGCTGCAGCTATCAACCCATCACCAAGGTATTAACACAGTCCTTCTGACTGTGTTAGACCTCCCAACTGGGGTCTCCAGACACCTCTTAGAGGTGTGTTTGGGCCAGCAACAGGTCTGTACCTCCCTGGTGCAGAGCTATTCGGAAAAAGGGCAGGCTGCCATCTTTGCCGTTTCTCAGATTTCACTGGTAATACCTTCAGGTACTGGAAAATCTGAGGCAACTAGGGACTGGAGTGGGCCCCCAGCATACTGCAGCAGCCCTACAGAAAAGTGACCAGATTGTAATGTGGTTGCCTGTTCCCATATCTCCTCACCAGGCAGATCTCCCAAACCTGGGCCTCTAGCCACTCCCTGCCAGAACTATTGAGCTATTAGAGACTTGGAAACTCCCTGGACAGAGCCTCCAGGGGCCCCTGAAAGCCTCTCTGCCACAGCTTCTGTGGTGGAATTTACCTTGCTACCCTCAGACTACCAAAGGAGCAAAGACCCTAAATGCCATACTCACACCCCCAACAAGCTCCAGTTGATTCAGGAAGAGGAGGCCCAACCATCTCCCATGGATCCCACACATCACACTGCTACTCACAAAACAGGGAACCCCTGACTTGGGCCCACAGAACAGCGTCTCCATCCTGGGATGATTGCATTGAGTGATTACTGACCAGCACCTCTTTGGTATGGATCCTCCAGGAGACAAGCAAAGTAGTGGAACAGTAAGCCAGCTGATGTGAAGCCAAGAGGGGTTGGTGTGGGAGCATCTATAGCAAAGTGTGGCCATCAATGGCCATCTCTTTAGGCTCAACTTGGTCACATAACAGACTTTAGCCCTAGGGGAACTGGCAAAGCTGGTCTTTTCAGGGCAATTCTGCACATCAGACAAGGCTGGTTCAACTTGAGCCTTCCTTGGACTTCTGCCCTTACCCAGGGCCCCAGCCTGGCCATGACTGCTTACAGGGTAGTCCTTGGTGCCCTGGGGGCTCACACCATAGCTTCTGCAGCAGTGGACTGTGCCTGATTGGAGAACTCCAGCAAGGTGACCCCTATAGCCATGCACCCAGTCTACATATTCTCTCCCAAGACTGCAACTTCTCCTGAGTCCACAGCAACTTCCCATGCCATTGTGCTGATGCAAATCTGCATGAGTGAGTTTAGCTTTACTTGCCCCAGCAGCACACAGGAGTGCAGTACACCCTCCTACTGCACCCCTCCCCCCTACTGACAGCATCTGCAGACGTAGCCTTGGCAGGCACAGAACCAGACAGCCCTGACCCTGCCAGTCCCCCACCCTTGTGCTAAAGCTGCACAGAGAACAGGAAATCCTCCCATAACCTAAGTGATCACTCTTAACTTGTGGAGCACAGAGAAGAGACTCAGAATTGTGCTGCCCAGCAACCCACCCTAATCCAACACCACCTCCACTGTAACAGCACACAGTCTCCAGCAGGGGCCTTCCACTTCTCCTCCAGTTGCCTTGCTTCAGCCTTCGTGATGAGCAACCATAGTGAGGCAGACACCTCTGCATTCACTAGTACTCTGCTGCAGCTGCTTCACCTGGGCCACTGCAGCTCAGAAGACTCAAAACCTTGAGGAGCCAGAAAACAAAGTTGAGACCCAATAGAAGTCCACTGGAGTTAAACCACGTGGTCCAGGAGTTGAGAACAGAACGTTGGTCCACCAAAATCTTCCAGAAACAAAGCCAATTGGCTGAATTCACCTTATATCACAATGAACCCTCAAGGTAATTAAATAAGATAAAAAAGAAAAATAAGCAAAGGTCAGCAACCTCAAAAATTGATGACAGGCCCACAAAGGTAAAAAATTATTGCAAGAATGCTGAAAACTCAAAAAGCCACAGTACCTTCTCTCATCCAATGACCACATCACCTCTCCAGCAAGGGTTCAGAACCAGGCTGAGGCTAAGATGGCTGATATGACAGAAGTAAAATTCAGAATATGGATAGAAATGCAGTTCACTAAGCTAAACAAGTATATTGTAACCCAAAAGCAAGAAAGTCAAAAATGATAATTATCATAGGAGCAAAATATAGTATAAAGAACTCTACTTTACAAAGTAACCAGTATAAAGAAGAATGTAACCAATCTGATAGAGCTGGAAATGATACCACATGAATTTCATAATGAAATCACAAGTATTAATAGCAGAATAGACCAAACAAAGAAAAAAATCTCAGAGCTTGAAGACTGGCTTTCTGAATTAAGATAGGCAGACAAAAATAGAAAAAGAAAGAATGAAAAGGAATGAACGAAAGCTCCAAAAAATATGAGATTTTGTAAAGAGACTAAATCTACAACTAACTGGAGTGCCTGAAAGATATGGGGACAATGGAATCAACCTGGAAACCATATTTCAGGTACCATCCCTGAGAACTTTCCCTACCTAGCTAGAGAGACCAACATTCAAATTCAGAAAATGCAGAGAACCCCAGTAAGATACTCCATGAGAAGATTATCATCAAGATACATAATTATAGATTCTTCTTGGTAGAAATGAAAAAAAAACAAACGTTACAGAAAGATAGTGAGAAAGATCAGGTCACCTACAAAGGGAAGCCCATAAAACTAACAGTGTACCTCTCAGCTGAAACCCTATAAGCCAGAAGAGATTGGGGGCCATTATTCAACATCTGGCCAAATAAGTAAAGGAAAAATAAGATATTTTTTAGACAAGCAAAGGCTGAAGGAATCTGTTACCACCACACCTGCCTTACAAAAGCTTCTTAAGGTACAAAAGCTTTCTTAAATGTAGAAGAAAAAAAAGAAAACATTTCCAACCATTACAAAAGCACACTGAAGTACACATACTAGTGACACTATAAATCAACCACATACACAAGTCTACAAAATAACCAGCTAACATCATGGTGGCAGGATCAAATCCACACATATCAATATTAACCTTAAATGTATATGGGCTAAATGACCTAATCAAAAAATATAGAGTGGTAAGCTGGTTAAAGAACCAAGACCCATTGGTATGCTGTATTTAAGAAACCAATCTCACCTGCAATGGCATACATAGGCTCAAAATAAATGAATGGAGAAAAATCTACCAAACAGAGAGAAAACAGAAAAAAAAAACATATTTCAAACCTACTTTCTGACAAAACAGAATTTAAACAAAAAAAAAAAGAGAAGAACACTGCATAATGGTAAAGAGTTTAATTCAACAAGAAGATCTAATTATCCTAAATATAAATGCACCCAACACAGGAGCACCCAGATTCTTAAAGCAAGTTCTTACAGACCTGCAAAGAGACTTAGACTCCCACACAATAATAGTGGGACACTTTAATTCCCCCGTGGCAATATTAAACATATCATCAAGGCAGAAAACTAGCAAATATTTAGGATATGAACTCAGCAGTAGATCAAATAAACCTGATAGATATCTACAGAACTCTCCACCCCAAACAGAAGAATATACATTTTTCTCATTGCCACAGGACACTTTCTCTTTAATTGATTGCACAATCAGAAGTGAAACACTCTTTAGAAAACACAAAAGAATTGAAAGTGTAACAAATAATCTCTTGGACTACAGTCCAATCAACTTAGAAATCAAGACTAAGAAATTTACTCAAAACCATACAATTACATTGAATGACTTTTGGGCAAATAATGACTGCTCCTGAATGACTCCTGAATGACTTTTGGGCAAATAATGAAATTAAGACAGAAATCAAGAAGATCTTTGAAGCTAATGAGAACAAAGATACAACATGCCAAAATCTCTAGGATAAACCCAAGCAGTGTTAAGAGGAAAATGTATAGGACTAAATGCCCGCATCGGAAAGCTAGAAAAATCTCAAATTAACAACCTGAAAATCACAACTAAAAGGACAAGAGAACCAAGAGCAAAAAAATTCCAAAGCTAGCAGAAGCAAGAAATAATGAAAATCAGAGATGAACTGAAAGAGATACAGACACAATAAAAAGCATTCAAACGAATAATGAATCAAGAATCTCAGTACTTTTTTTGAAACAAATTAACAAAATAGAATTCTAGCTACAATAATAAAGAAAAAAGAAGATTCAAATAAACACAATCAGAAATGACAAGGAGGAGATTAGCACAGACTTGACAGAAATAAAAACAACCATCAGAGAATATTATGAACAACTCTATGCACAAGAACTACAAAATGTAGAAGAAATGGTTCCTGGAATTATATACCCTCCAAAGACTAAACCCAGAAGAAATTGAATTGCTGAACAGACCAATAACAAGTTCTAAAATTGAAGCTGTAATAAATAGCCTACCACCCAAACAAAGCCTAGGACCAGATAGATTCACAGCTAAATGGTGCCAGACATAAAAAAGAAGACCTGGTATTATTTCTACTAAACCTATTTCAAAGAATTGTGGAAAAGGGACTCCTCCCTAAGTCATTTTATGAGGCCAGCATCATCCTAACACCAAAACCTGGCAGAGATGTAACAAAAAATGAAAACTTCAAGCCAATATCCTTGGTAAACCTCAATACAAATATCCTCAACAACACACTGGCAAGCTGAATTCAACAGCATATCAAAAAGCTTATCCACCATGATCAAGTAGGCATTATCCCCAGGATGCAAGGTTGACTCAGCCTATGGAAATAAATAAATGTGACTCTTCATATAAACAGAACTAAATACAAAATCTACATGATTATCTCAATAGATGCAGAAGAGGCCTTCGATAAAATTCAGCATTCATTTATGTTAAAAACTCTTTATGAGCTAGGTATTGAAGGAACATACCTCAAAATAAAAAGAGACATCTATGACAAACCCACAGTCAACATCATACTGAATGGGCAAAAGCTGGAGAGATTTCCCTTGAAAACCTGCACAAGACAAGGATGCCCTCTCACCACTCCTAATCAACATAGTATTGGAAGTTCTTGTCAGGGCCATCAGGCGAGCGAAAGAAATAAAGTGTATTCAAATAGAAAGAGAGGAAATCAAATTATCTTTATTTGCAGATGACATAATCCTATATCTAGAAAACTCCATCGTCTCGGGCCAAAAGCTTTTTAAGGTGATAATTTCAGAGAAGTCTCAGGATGAAAATTCAATGTGCAGAAATCACTGGCATTTCTATGCACCAGCAAGAGCCAAGCCAAGATCCAAATCAGAAACAAACTCTCATTCACAGTTGCCACAAAAAGAATAAAATACCAAGGAATATAGATAGGTGAAAGATCTCCAAAATAACCAACCAAACAAACAAACAACTACTGCCGAAAGAAATTAGATATGACACAAACAAATAGAAAAACATTCCATGCTCATGAATAGGAACAGTCAATATTGTTAAGATGGCCATACTGTACAAAGCCACATGTAGAAGACTAGAACTGGATCCCGTCCTTACACCATATACAAAAATCAACTCAAGATGGATTAAAGACTTAAATGTAAAACCCAAAACTATAAAAACCCTGGAAGACAAACTATGCAATAGCATTCAGAATATAGACACGGGCAAATATTTCATGATGAAACTCCAAAAGCAATTACAATAAAAGCAAAAATTGACAAATGACATCTAACTAAAGAACTTTTGCACAGCAAAAGAAAATATCAACAGATTAAACAAACAACCTACAGAGTGGAAGACTTTTTTGTAAACTATGCATCTGGCTAAAATCTAACATTCATCATCTATAAGAGACTTAAACAAATTTACTAGAAAAAAATTAAAAAGTGGGCAAAGGATATAAACAGACACTTTTCAAAAGAAGATATACCTGCATCCAGCAATCATTTGAAAAAATAGCTGAGCATCACTGATTATTAGACAAATGCAAATTAAAACCACAACGAGATACCAACTCACACCAGTTAGAATGGCTATTATTAAAAAATAAAAAATAAATTAAAAAAAAGATGTTGGAGAGATTGGGGAGAAAAATAAACACTATATACTTTGGGGAGCATAAATTAACTCAATCATCATGGAAGACAGTGTGGTGATTCCTCAAAGGCCTAAAGACAGAAATACCATTTGACCCAGCAATCCCATTACTAAGTATACAGCCAAAGAAATGTAAACAATTCTATTATAAAGAAACATGTATGCACATGTTTATTGCAGCACTGTTCACAATAGCAAAGACATGGAATCAGTCTAAATGCTCATCAGTGATAGACTGGATAAAGAATATGTGGTACCTATACACTATAGAATTCAATGCAGCCAGGAAAAAAAGAATGAGATTATGTCCTTTGCAGGGACATGGATGGAGTTGGATGTCATTATTCTCAACAAACTAACGCAGGAGCAGAAAACCAAATACTGCAGGTCCTTATCTGTAAGTGGCAGCTGAATGATGAGAACACATGGACACATAGAAGGGAACAAAAGACACTAGGGTCTATTTGAGGCTGAAGAGCGGGAGGAGGGAGAGGATCAGAAAAAATAACTACAGGGCACTAGGCTTAATACCCGGGTGATAAAATATTATGCACAGCAAACCCCATGACATAAGTTTACCTATATAAACCTGTACATGCACCCCTGAACTTAAAATAAAAAGCATATATTTTAAGTGTAAAATACAATACTGTTAAGTATAGCCACAACATTGTGCAGCAGATCTCTAGAATTTATGCATCTTGTTTCACTAAAACTTTATACTCATTGAACAGCAACTCCCAAGTCTCTCTTTTCCTAGTCACTGGAAGCCAACATGCTACTCTCTGATTCTATGAGTTTGACTGGTTTAGATGCCTTACAGAAGTGGAAGCATGCAGTGTTTGCCTCTGTGTTATTTCACTTAATATTATTTTCTGAAGGTTTTTTTATGTTGTCACATATGGCAGGATTGTTAGATCATATGGAATTTCTATTTTTTTTTTTTTTTTTGAGACAGGGTCTCACTCTGCTACCCAGACTGGCAATGCAGTGGCAGGATCTCGGCTCACTGCAACCTCCGCCTCCCAGGCTGAAGCGATTCTCCTGCGTCAGCCTCATGAGTAGCTGGGATTACAGGCGCATGCCCCTACCGCCTGTCTAATTTTTGTATTTTTAGTACAGATGGGGTTCACCATGTGGAATTTCTATTTTTAATTTCTTAAGAACCTCTACATTGCTTCCATAGTGTCTGCAATATTTTATATTCTCACCTACAGTGTACAAGAGTTCTGATTTCTCCATATCCAAGCCAACAATTGTGTGTGTTTGCTTGTGTGCATCTGTGCTAAAAAATACATCCTAAGAGTTGTGAATTCATATATCATCACGGTTCAGATTTTTCTGATGATTAATTATATTGAGCATTTTATCATACAGCTGATTGGCCATGTGTGTAACTTCCTTGGAGAAATGTTTTTTCAGGTATTTTTCCATTTATTTTTTCATTTATTAATTTGGGTTTCTTTTTTTTGCTTTTTGTTATTGTCACAGTTATATAAATATTTTGGTTTTTAACCCCTTATCAGATACATATCTTGACAGTATGTCTCCTGTTTCATAGATTGCCTTTATACACTGTTGACTGTTTTCTTTGCTGTGTAGAATTTTTTTTTTTGTTTCACACAATTCCACCTGTTTGTATTTGCTTTGTTGTCTGTATTTTTCAGATCATATTCAAAAAAATTGTCCAGACCAATGTTATGAAGCTTTTGCTTTATATTTTCTTCTGGGAAGTCTATAGTTTCAAGTCGTATGTTTAAGACTTTTATCTATTTTGAGTAGATTTTTTGTGTAGTGAATAGTAAGGATAAAATTTTATTTATCTTTTGTGGATATCCAGTGTTCATAGTACCATTTATTTAAGAGACTGACATTCCTCATTGAATGTACTTGGCATTCTTGTTGAAGATCAGTTGACTGTATATTTGTGGCTTTATTTTTGGGCTCTCTATTCTGTGACATAGGTCTATATATCTGTCTTAATTTGAACAGCAGACTATATTAATTATTGTAGCATTTAATATATTTTGATATAAGAAAATGTGATGCCTCCAGCTTTGTTAGACTTTCTCCTCAAGATTGTTTCGGCTCCTTCATGAGTCTTTAATGAGCAGTCATGGCTCATTATGAATTTAAAAATAATATCTAATTTTATAAAAAATGTCATGGGTCTTTTAATAGGAATTATATTGAATTAGTGAATTGCTTCAGATAGCATGAATGTTTAAACAGTATTGTTTTTCTGTCAACATACCTTTCCAAAATAGTGTATTTTTAATTGCATTCATCAATGTTTTGTAGTTTTTGATAACACTTTCACCTCCTTGTTTATTTCTATATACTTGTTTCTGTATAGGATTCTTTTTCTTAATTTCTTTTTCTAATTATTTTTTGTTAGTATACAGAAAGATAACTGATTGTTGTATGTTGATTTTGTATTCTGCAAATTTACTGAATTATTAGTTTTAAGAGTATTTTGGGGAGTACTTAGGGTTTTTCACATATAATATCATGTCATCTTCAAACAGAGGTGATTTTCCTTTCTGTGTTATAGACTTTTATTTATTTTTATTGTCTAATGGTTTCAGCTGGTACTCCAGTACTATGTGGAATAGAAGTAGCAAGAGTAGGGTCCTTGCCTTGTCCTGATATTAGATAAGAACATTTCAGTTTGTTTTGGTTGTTGTTGTTTACTATTGACTATGATAAGCTGTGGGCTTTTCATAAATATTCTTTCTTTTTTTTTTTTTTTTGAGACAGTCTCGCTCTATCATCCAGGCTGGAGTGCAGTGGCACAAACTAGGTAGGCTCACTGCAACCTCTGCCTCCCAGGTTCAAGCAATTCTCCTCCCTTACCCTCCCGAGTAGCTGGGATTACAAGTGCATGCCACCACGCTGGCTAATTTTTGTATTTTAGTAGAGATGGGATTTCACCAAGTTGACCAGGCTGGTCTCAAACTCCTGAACTCAGGTGATCCACCCGTCTAGGCCTCTCAAAGTGCTGGGATTACAGGCTTGAGCCACCGTGCTCAGCTGTTCTTTCTTATTTTAAGGTAATTTCCTTCTATTTCTATTTTGTTGAGAGACTTTTTTCTTTTTTATTCATAAACTATTGTTCAGTTGTGTCAAATGCTCTGTCTGCATCTGCCGAGATGTTTGTGTGGTCTTCATTCATCATTCTGTTAATGTGTATCACATTTGCTGATTTTTGTATGTTCAACAATCCTTCATTCTAGGGATAAATTTCATTTAGTCATGATGAATGAACCTCTTAATATGCTGTGGAATTAAGTTTCCCAATTTTCTGTTGAGGAATTTTTCATCTATGTTTATTAACAATATTGGACTGTTTTTTATCTTCTTCTTCTCATTCTATTTTTGTCACGTGTTTGTCTGGGTTTGTTATCAGTATAATGCTGCCCTCATAAAATGAGTTTGAAAGTATCTTTTTCTTTTCAGATTTTTGGAAAAGATTATAAAGAAAAAGCATTAATTATTTTTCAAGTGTTCGGTAGTGAAGCCATCTGGTGCTGGCTTTTCTTTGTTGGCAAGTTTTGATTACTAATTCAATCTCCTTATTCATTATTGTTAGGTTCTGAAAATATATTTATTCATGACTCAGTCTTAGTAGGTTATACGTTCTTATGAATATATCAATTTCTTCTACGTTGTCCAGTTTGTTGGTTAATAATTGTTCATAGTAGGCTTTTATAATCTTTTCTATTCTGAGGCATTAGTTGCAATGCCTCTTTCATTTTTTATTTTATTTGATTATTCTATTTTTCTTTTTAGTCTAGCTATTTGACAATTTTATCTTTTCAAAAAAAAACCTCATCTTAGATTTGTTGATTTATTTTCCATTTTTCCATTCTTAATTACATGTATTTCAGCTCAAATATATCTTATTTCTTTTTTTTCTGCCAACGTTGGGCTTAGTTTGTTCCTTCTTGGCTCCTTTATGTGTAATGTTAGCCTGATAATTTGGATATCTTGTTTTTTTCTTTTTTAATATGGTTGTGACTACTATAAACTTCCCTCTTAGGGGTGTTTTTGCTGCATCCTGTAAATTTTGGTATGTTGTGTTTTTATTTTCACTTATCTCAAATTTTTTATCTAATTTTCTTTTTCACTTGCTCTTTTATGTATTGCTTATTCGACAGTGTGTTGTTTATTTTTTATGTAAGTTTGACTATTCTACTTTTATTTCCACTATTGATTTTGAGTTTTATTCTAGATGGCTGGAAACCATAGTTGATATGATTTCAATCTTAAATTTGTTAACATTTGCTTTGTGACTTAACGTGTATATGTCCAGTAAGGAAATTGCTGGCTCAAATGGCCATTCTGCCTCTAGGTCTTTGAGGAAATGCCACACTGTCTTCCACGATGGTTGAAGTAATTTATACTCCAACCAACAGTGTAAAACCATTTTTTTCTCTGCAACTTCACCAGCATCTGTTTTGTTTGTTTGTTTGTTTGTTTTGTTTTGTTTTGTTTGACTTTTGTATAATAGCCATTTGGACTGGTATGAAATGATGTCTCATTGTGGTTTTAATTTGTATTTCTTTAACGATCAACAAAGTTGAGCTTTTTTTCACGTTTGTTGGTCCTATATATGTCTTCTTTTGAAAGTGTATGTTCGTGTTCTTTGCCCACTTATTGCTGGGGTTGTTTGTTTTTCTCTTGTAAATTTGTTTAAGTTCCTTGTAGAATCTGGATATGAGAACTTTGTCAGGTGGATAGATGGCAAAAAATTTCTCCCATTCTGTAGGTTGTGTGTTCACGCTGATGGTAGTTTCTTTTGCTGTGCAAAACCTATTTAGTTTAATCAGATTCCATTTGCCAATTTTTGCTTTTGCTGCAATTGATTTGGGTGTTTTCATCATAAAATCTTTGCATGTGCCTATGTCTTGAGCAGTATTCCCTAGATTTTCTTCTAGAGTTTTTGCAGTTTGGGGTTTTACATTTAAATCTTTAATCCATCTTGAGTTGATTTTTGTAAATGACGTAAAGAAGGTGTCCAGTCTCAATTTTCTGCATATGGCTAGCCAGCACTCCCCACATCATTTATTATATAGGGAGTCCTTTCTTTATTATTTTATTCTGTCAAGTTTGTTGAAGATCAGATGGTTGTAGGTGTGCAGTCTTATTTCTGAGTTCTCTATTCTGTTCCATTGGTCTATGTGTCTGCTCTTGTACCAGTACAATGCTGTTTTGGTTACTGTAGCCTTGTAGTATAGTTTGAAGACAGGTAGTGTGATGCCTCCAGCTTTGCTCTTTTTGGTTAAGATTGCCTTGGTCTCTTTTTTCTTTTCATATAAATTTTAAAATAGTTTTCTCTAGTTCTGTGTACAGTGCAAGTGATAGTTTAATAAGAATAGCATTGAATCTCTAAATTACTTTGGGCAATACGGCCATTTTCAAAACACTGATTTTTCCTATCCATGAGCATGGAAAGTTTTTCTATTTGTGTCCTCTCTGATTTATTTGAAGCAGTGGTTTGTAGTTCTCCTTGAAGAGTTCCTTCACTCTCCTTATTAACTATATTACTAGGTATTTTATTCTTTTTTGTGGCAATTGTGAATGGGAGTTCATTAATAATTTGGCTCTCTGCTTCCCTGCTGTTGATGCATAAGAATGCCAGTGATTTTTGCATATTGATTTTATATCCTGAGCATTTGCTGAATTTACTTATCACCTTAAGAAGCTTTGGGGCTGAGATGATGGGGTTTTATTTTATTTTTTTTTAATTTTTTTTATTACTATCCCTAATGCCTAGAATGAAATCTAGGCATTGAAATTGAAATCTGAATAAATGAATAAATGTCAAAATCTTTAAAATTTTGCATATGCTTTTTTTAAATTATACTTTAAGTTCTAGGGTACATGTGCACAATGTGCAGGTTTGTTACATATGTATACATGTGCCATGTTGGTGTGCTGCACCCATTAACTTGTCATTTACATTAGGTATATCTGCTAATGCTATCCCTCCCCACTCCCACAACCCACGACAGGCCCCAGTGTGTGATATTCCCCTTCCTGTGTCCAAGTATTCTCATTGTTCAATTCCCTTCTGTAAAGTATTTACCATTTTAGAAGATATTTGATGTAGTCATAACTTATGAGACCAGGTTAAAATAACATTAAAAGGAGTTTTGAAGAAGTTGATTTATTTATTACAATTCCTATGAATGACTTTGCTTCCTTGAAGCAAACTTAAGAAAAATATATCACATATATTTTTCACACACATATGTATCACAATATATCACATATACTTGACACATTTACAGACATTAGAAAATGACTGATTTTAATGCAAAAACATTACCAAAAATTTAAAAAGTAATGAAAAGTAATAACAAAATATTTAATTCACTATTGATGACAGCTCTCAGCCCGTACAACACAGCCACTGCTGGAGTTGGGAAGTACTGCTGAGGCTGCATGCTCCACGGACTCAGTAGGAAACAGGAACAGGCAGGAGCCCCATCCTTTTCTGAGTTGGCAGGGTGGTAGCACCGTGCTCCCAGATGCTGCTGCAGCTGCCCAGCTGTGGCTACAGACTTGGGCATCCCTGTATTCATGGGGGTTCAGGAAGTCCCCCTGCTCCTGAAAGCTCAGAAGTGCCAGCTCCCGCTGCCTGGCTTCTCCTTACTCCCGGAACCCAGTCTGGGGTAGAGCAAAGTTGTGTCCAAGCCTGGGCACTATTGTGATGTGGCTGGACATGTGCATGCTTGGGGCAAGGCTGACACACCAGCCCCATGACACCTCAGCCTCCTCCAGACTTTGAGCACAGACGAACACAGGAAGGCAGCTAAATGGGGACTGAGGATGGCTCAGCACCATCCTGCAGGTGCCCCTCGGTATTAACAGCCTGAGTGCCATAGATGACTTGTTCATGGCACAGGAGACAGACAGACTCCTGGGTGGTAAGAGGCAGATCCCTGATGAAGCCCCATCTTCAAGCTAGGGGCACCCTAAAGCCTAGGGGCTGATATGTCAGTTGAAGATGAAGGCTGCTGCTGGAAGTAAGAAATTATGGTGCCCTTTCCACGCCCACTCATGTTCAGCCCATGGACCAATTGGCAAGCAGTTCCTCCCTTCTGAGCCCATAAAAACCTCCAGATACAGTCAGACTCTAACAGACACTGGGATGACCGGACTGTGGAAAGGAGCTACCCACTTAGGGTCTCCTGAGAGCTATTATGTCACTCAATGAAGCTCTTCTCTGCTTTGCTCACCCACCATTTGACTGTGTACCTAATTCTTCCTGGACATAGGACAAGAACTCAGGAACCACCTAAAGGTGCGACTGAAACATCTGTAACACAAACCAGCCTGAAACATGTTCCCTACTTGTCATATTGCAGGTGACAAGAAAGAGAGAAGAGCTGTAGCTCTTTGGGGAGCCCAGACCGAAGGTCTCCCCAGCCAGGGACGTGACAACCTCTTTGGGGCTCTGCAGTTCCTGATGTCTCCAAGCTTCCAGGTGCCACCACATTCCCCTCATCCAGATGTGGGTGACTGCAGCAGAAGCTGTGTGCAGTACGTCTGGTCCAGCTGCAGCTTCACACAGAACTGGTACCTGTGCTGGTGCCTGGAGCTGCCCACCTCTCTGCAACAGCCAACATGCCTGGCTGTGCACAGTGGCTGGACCTTGCACTCATTCTTCTACACATGCCTCAGTACTTCATGCCTAGCTTGATGTTGGCAGGTGTGGGATCCAGGCTGGTAGCAAGAGCCAAGCGCAGCCTGCTGGGCCAAGTGGGTAGAATGAGTCCAGCAGGTGCAAGCAATAGTTAGGCAGAAAGTGCCACCACACACAGAGGGTTCTGGCTGGTGAAGCGATATCCTGAGGATCCCATGACACTAGGAAACTATAATAATTTGTTTTATGAAGGTAGCTAACATGATCACCTTAAATTCTATAAAGCAGGAATTTTCTCAATTATAAGCAGAGTATAACAATTACCCACATCACAGAAATTTTGTCACTGTTCTTTCAGGAACTGATATATCAAATGATGCAGCAAGTGTAGTATATTAATGATTTGAGCAAGAAGACTATAACACTGATGATTTAACGGGCATATATAGCCTTTTTTATCCAAGATTTAGAGATGATGTGTTCCTGAGGAAAACATCATTGGTTGGTGAGTAATTAACTGATGTTTATTGAGACATGGAAAAAGATGCAAATATATCTGTTAAAAATGTTTCAGCCTTCTAGAATATGAAAATTAAAACAAATAATATAGGTTTACATTTAATATCTAGGTTACTAGTGAGAAAAAATAAGAAATTAGAAATCATCATATTTACTTCACACACATACACACAATCAAAAACACATTATACACAACCTAAGTTTGAATGTTTCTGATAATTAAGAATAATACGAATTATCAATCATTTTTCTCATGTAGACTATCCGCTAGGTGGGAGGTAACAAACATGAAAAATCTACATGTAAACTTCAGAGATATTAGGGTCTTAGTTCCAGACAATTGCAATATAGTGAACATTGCAATAAACTCAATCACACAAATGGTGTGGTTTCCCAGTACATATAAAAGTTATGTTTACAGTATTAGAGAGTCTATTAAGTGTGCAAATAACATGATATCTAAAAAATAATGTACACACCTCAATTGAAAACATTTATTGTAAAAATGCTAACAATCATCTGATCTTTAAGCCCCGTGGTAATCTTTTTGTTCCTGGAAGATTTTTGCCTCCTTATTGATGGCTGCTGACTAATCATAAGAGTGGTTTCTAAAGATTGAGATGGCTGTGGCATTTTCTTAAACTAATTCAATAACATTTGTCACATTGATTGACACTTCCTTTTATGAAAGAGTTCTCTTTAGCATGCAATGGTGTCTGACAGCATTTTACCCATAGTAGAACTTCTTTCAAAGTTGAAGTTCATTCTCTCAAACTCTGCTGCTGATTGATCAAGCATGTTTATGTAACATTCCAAATACTTTGTTGTCATCTCAACAATGTTCAGAGCATTTTCACCAGGAGCAAATTTTATCTCAGGAAACCACTTTCTTCTCCAATGCAGAAGCAAATTCTCATCGATTCAAGTTTCATCATGAGATTGCAACAATTCAGTTACATCTTCAGGCTCTAATCCTAGTTCTAGTACTTTTGCTATTTTCACCACACCTGCAGTTGTTTCTTTAACTGAAGTTTTGAACTCTTCAAAGTCATTCATAGGAATTGTAATAAATAAATCAACTTCTTCAAAACTCCTTTTAAGGTTATTTTAACCTGGTCTCATAAGTTATGACTGCTTCAAATATCTTCTAAAATGGTAAATACTTTACAGAAGGTTTTCAATTTACTCAGCCCATATCAATCACAGGAATTACAATTTAAGATAGCAATATCCTTAAAAAATGTATTTCTTAAATGATAAAACTTGAAAGTCAAAATTATACCTTGATCCATGGGTTGCAAAATAGATGTAATGTTATCAGGCATGAAAATAACATTAATCTCCTTGTACATTTTGATCACAGCTCTTGCGTTAGCATGCGCCTTGTCATTGAGAGGTAAAATTTTGAGAGGAGTCTTTATTTTCTGAGCAATAGATCTCAATACTGGGCTTAAAATATTCAGTAAATCATGCTATAAACAGATGTGCTGTCATCTAGGCTTTGTCATTCTGTTTATACAGCAGACACAAAGCAGATTTATCATAATTCTCAAGGGCTGTTAGACTTCCTGATAAATAAACATTGTCTTCAACTTAAAGTCACCAGTTGAATTACACACTAACAAAAGGGTCAGCCTGTGCTTTAAAGCTTTAAAGCCAGGCATTGGCTTCTTATCTTTCACTATTAAAGACTCAAGTGACGTATTTTTTCAATAAAGGGCAATTTTGTCTACGTTGAAAATCTGTGGTTTGGTGTGTTAATCTTCACCAATTATCTTGGCTAGATTGTTTGGATAATTTTCTGCAATTTCTACATCAGCACCTGCTGCTTTACTTTGCACTTTTTTGTTATGGTGATAGCTTCTTTTACTAAGTTTCATGAGCCAATGTCTGCTAGCTTCCAACTTTTTTTCTGCAGCTTCCTCAACATATTTCAGGCTTCACATATTCAAAAGAGCTAGAGTCTTTCTCTGGATTAGGCTTTGGTTTAAGGAATGTTTGTGGCTGCTTTGATCTATCTAGATTAAATTTTCTTCACATCAGCGATAATTCTTGCCATTTCTTCTTGCCGTTTGTACATTCACTAGAGTAATACTTGTAATTTCTTTCAATAACTTTTTGTTTCTGTATTCATGACTAGGTTAACTGCTGTGAGAGGCCTAGATTTCAGCCTATCTCAGCTTTCAACATGCCTTCCTCACTTATCTTAATAATTTCTAACTTTTGATTTAAAGTGAAACATGTGGTACTCTCTCTTTCACTTGAACATTTAGAGAGCTTTGTAAGGTTATTAACTGGTTTAATTTTAACGTTGTTTCTCAGGAATAGGCCAGAGGAGAGGGAGAGAGACGGGAAAAAGTGGTTCGTGGGGCACTCAGTAGACAAATAACATGTAATAAGTTTGATATCTTATATGGGCATAATTTGTGACACCCCCAAACAATTACAATAGTAATATGAAAAGTCACTGATCACAGCTCAACATAGTGAATATAACAATGATGAAAAAGATTAAAACTTTATGAAAATTAGCAAAATGTGTCACAAAGATATAAATTGATGATTTGCTGTTGGAAAAATCATGTTAATAGATTTGTTTGATTATAAGATTGCCACAAACCCTCAACTTATGAGAAAAAAAACCCAAATATCTGCAAAGCATAATAAAACAAAGTGCAATAAAATAAGGTATGCTTATCCTATGAAGTATATTATAATGCATCATGTTTCTGGTGCAGGGTGATCAGAAAACCAGAGAACATAATTACCCCTCTATGGAGCAATCAGAAAAAGCTGGTGTGACAGATAACATACAGGGTAAGACAAAAGCTTTGGCAGGATCTAGGCAGAGTGTGGCTAACGGAAAGAATTCACAGTGAGTAGAATGAGAAAAGGTCATGGTATTTAGAAAGCATTCCAGTAAGTATGAATTTTAGATTAAATTGTGTGCCAGAGATTATTTTTAAAAATTGGTTGAAATTGGAGACCTTACATAGCTTTGTACAGTATATATGGGGTTTTATTTTAATTTACAGGAAAAATAACCAAGTATTTAAGAAAGCCAGTCAAAATGTCAAGTGTTTGTTTGTTTGTTTGTTTTGTTTTAAGCAATCAACTCTTGTTGCCAAACACAGATTGACAAGTAAAGTCAAGAGCTCACATGTAGGAAAAATGATTAAAATGTATATTAGTAGGCTAAGTATGAGACCATAAGGGCTGGGGCTTGTCTTGATAATAGTAAATGTGAAGAACAGAGATTAAATTTGTGATTACTGACTGCATCTGAGACTAGAAGAAATGCACAAAAGCAAAGGCACTGATGTGGTTTCTACATGAATGATCAAAACACAGATAATGATATTAGGTAAACTATGATACCAAACATGAATGGCATGTTTGGAAGAAAAATATGAACCACTTGAAATTTGTGTTCCTTCAGAGCTTAATTTTTTAATGTCTTTTCCATATAAATAATTATAAATTTTTGGAGACTCATTTTTTGGGCAATGTGATATAGTTTCAAGATATGGGTTAGACAATAGATTATCTACTCAGCTATCTATGCACCTGCCATTTTTTCACATTACACATTCAATGCACAATTTATAGCACTTACCTAATCCATTCGTTGATGAGACATGTAAGAGAGCAAAAAACATTATGATGTAGTCCCTGTGCTCAAGCAGCTCACATGTTTATATTTAAACAAGTTGACTAACATTTATGTTTATATTAAAGAAAGGGCTCCAGGCTGGGCGAGGTGGCTCACACCATTAATCCCAGCACTTTGGGAGGCCAAGGCGGGTGGATCAAGAGGTCAGGAGATCTAGACCATCCTGGCTAACACGGTGAAACCCCATCTCTACTAAAAATACAAAAAATTAGCCAGGCTTGGTGGCGGGCGCCTGTAGTCCCAGCTACTCCGGAGTCTGAGGCAGGAGAATGGCGTGAACCCGGGAGGCTGAGCTTAGAGTGAGCTGAGATTGCGCCACTGCACTCCAGCCTGGACAACAGAGCCACAGAGCCAGACTGCGTTTCAAAAAAAAAAAAAAAAGGCTCCAATAGAGATAGTCCATAGTGAAGAGTGTTTAAAGAATATTTAGTACAGAAAGCCAAACACATTTAATTCTTTCAGATAAAGCTATGCTTTAGCTGTGACATGTCTCTAAGTGCTTAGAAAGTCAAAGGAATGCTATTTAAAACCCAAACCAACTTTAATAGCTTCTCCTTGCTAAGAAGAGAACCATATGCAAATTGGGAGATATAGTCATTGATGGAATTTTTGAGAGAGGGTGAAAGTATCAGAGATTTTATAGTTTCTGGTAATTTTTTTTTCTTTGTTGTTGTTTTTGTTGGATACAACAAATGTGTGAGAGTCTCAGGGTAATTTATTTAGCAGAACCTATTTGAGAGGAAGATTTACAATTAGCAGTTGGATAATTTTTTCTTTCATAAATAGGCAAGATTGTAATAGAGTTTCTTGTAGCAATTGAGACAATGAATGGCACTCCAGAGGAAAAGAAAAAAATGCAAAAAAATAGTAATAAAGGAAATTTCTTAGAAGAAACTGAATTAAAAACTCTTTGAAAGGAAATATTCTTTTCAAGCTGTATACAAAGCTCAGGCATGCTAGGATTACTGTATGGCTGTATCACTTCTATGAAACACACAAATTGGATTAAAAAGTTTATTCATAATAGCAAAAGACAAATGTCCTGTGGGAAGATTATATTTGCAATATATATGCCAAATAAAGATGAATTTTGCTTATGCTAGAAACTTGACCCTATCCAGAGAGGCCAAGCAGATACTTATATGATCTGGTGGCAGAATATAATTTTTAAAAAATTTTTCTTGGGAGTAAGTTGCCAGTATGTAACAAATTTGAGAATGTACTGTTTCCCTGAAAGCTACTAGAAGACACAGGAGAAATGACCATAAAGAGGAAAACACTAGACCTAAAAATTGTACACTCAACTGAGCACAATGACAAAGAGATACTGATGACTAAGATAGGCACATAATGCCTAGATAGTAAAGTCTTCACATTAGAGATTGTACGTGGATAATTCTAAGAAAAATATTTCTGGAAAACAGAGAATCTTTTCAATAGGTATACATGCACTCCTTAAGGTAAAGTTAAGATTACGATATAGTATGATATAGTATTATGTAAGTAACAACATAATAAAAATTATATAAATAAAAAGCAAAACATGAAGTTGCAGAACAGAAAGGTAGACAAAATACAATATTTGACTCTCCAGTGAATGAATGTAGAAAGACTATAGAATATAATTACTAATTCCAAAGTAGTGGTGGCTTACAGTAATTAAGAATGAACGCAAAGGTGATGAAAGTTTTAAGGGAAGTGAAACTTAGGTAAGGAAACATACCTCAATAAATAATGAATAAACTTAATAAATCTTAATAAATCTTAAATAAACTTAAGAAAGACCTGTGACAATATGCTATGTTGTGGAAAATGGATATGACTATATTTTTATAGTCTGAGAAATTTAACGGTGTTTATCTTTTTGGATCACCCCTTCAATATGCTTTAATTAGTTAAAAATCAATGTGGACTCTCACAATAAAACATTATGAATAAATGTTAAAAATATTAGATTTTTAAACCAGAAATTCCATTGTCAGTAACATATTCTAAGATTTAGTTACAATATGTACATCAAGAATATTCACTGAACCATTCTGATGGTTAATTTTAGGTGTCGACTTGATTGGATTGAAAAATGCCTAGATAGCTGGTAAAGTAGTGTTTCTGGGTGTGTCTGTGATGGTGTTACCAGAGGAGATTGACATTTGAGTCATTGGACAGGGAGGAGAAGACCCACCCTCAATGTGGGTGGGCATAATCCAATCAGCTGCCAGCACAGCTAGAACAAAGCAAGCAGAAGGCAATATAAACTGGCATGCTGAGTCTTCTGGCTTTCACCTTTCCGTCATGCCAGATGCTTCCTTCTATTCCTCCTGCCCTTGGATATGAGACTCCAGGTTTTTTGGATTTTTGGACTCTTGGACTTACACCAGTGGTTTGCCAGGGGCTCTCAGTCCTTCAGCCACAGACTGAAGGCTGCACTGTCAGCTTTCCTGTCTTTAGGCTTTTGGTCTCAGACTGAGCTATTACTGTCTTCTTTCTTCCCCAGGTCACAGATGGCCTATTGTGAAACTTCACCTTGTGATTGTGTGTATATATATGTATATATGCTATTAGTTCTTTCTCTCAGGAAAAACCTGAGTAATACAAATGTTGGTACCAGGAGTGTTTCTAGAGGAACAGAATTTTAAGGATGGATTTTTAGGGTTGGTTTTGAGGTTTCTGGAGTTGGCTGTTTAATCTGATTAGACTCCAAAATGCTAAGATCTCTACTTCAAATAATATGTAGAACACTGATAGTCCTTAACAAAAACTCTTTAGAGAGTTATGGAAAATAAATGCATTTGATAATCCTGATTCACCACTCTTGAGAGGCAAAGAGTTTAGTTGCCCAGTTCATGATGCCTTTGACCATTTGTGGAGAACAAAGGAATATAATCAAATTAGTTGATCACTCCTGTGTTCACTGGAAAAACTAATAAAAGGAAAGGACGAGCTCAGGGATTCTATCTTCTGGCTCCAGAAGTGCATACTTAGCTGCAAGTCTCCTAAGATTGTCCCTGGTGAGAGTCTTACCTTCAGTAGGCAAAGGGTTGAAATTGTGGAAAATGAGATCACAAACCCTCATCATGAGATTGGCTGACCTACAAGGAGAGGTGCATGCTTAGCCTCTTCTGGTGTCAACTTAAAGTGAGGGCATTGATTGGGAAAGAGTGGAACCATGTAACTTGGAATAGGGATGTTTGAGAGGGTCCTGATGAAGCTGGGGACACTGAGCTCCTAAATTCTGATAAGCCATTTTTGCCAGAGAAATTGACTTCCGCACCATCAACATTTCCTCCCCGACCCAGGATTCATTCAGCCTTTCCAACTCTGAGGATATTAAATTTACACTTGCTGAGGCAATAATTATGGCCTCCCCCAAGGGAGTTGTCAGGCAAGACAATGCTGATTCTACTCAAAACCCATACCCACCACTCCTCTTCACTTCTAGATCTGTAACTAGACTCACGTCCCAGCAGAACCCTAGAGGTGAGGTTCAGAGTGTGACCCATGAGGAGGTGTACTACATTCCAAAAGAACTACTTGAGTTTTCTATTTTATATAAGCAGAAATATGGAAAACAGGCATGGAAATAGATCTAAAGGGTGTGGGATAATGGTAGAAGAAATATAAAGTTGGATCAGGATAAATGTATTGATATGGATCCACTAAACAAGATTCTCTATTTAATGTTGCATCTCAGGAAGTTAAAAACGTTCTAATAGTTTATTTGCTTGGTTAGTTGAAACATGGCTTAAAAAATCCCCCACTGTGAGCAAGCTGGAAATGTCTGATCTCCCCTGGTTTAATATAGAGGAAGGGATCCAAAGGCTTAGGGAAATTGAAATGCTAGTGTGGATTTATCACTTTAGACCTACTCATCCCAACTGAGAGGGCCCAGAAGACATATGCTTCATCAACACCTTGCAAAAAAGATTTGTGAGGGGAGCACACTCATCCTTGAAGACCTCTGCAATTGCTCTTCTCTGTATGCCAGATCTTACAGTGGGAACCACAGTCACTCAATTGGAAAACTTAAATGCAATGGGAATAATTGAATCCCAAGGTGGCAGGGGCGAAGTGGTAGCACTCAATTGTGAAAAGTGAGGTGGGCATAGTTACGATAATAGCACAGGCAAAGCAGCAATCAGAATAGTCTGACTCATGTAGACCTCTGGCATTGGCAAATTATTTTTTATTTTTTTAGAAGTGAAATAAATAGGAAGCCTACTACATTCTTACTTAATTTGTAAATGCAGCAAATTTCCAGATAATACTAATACTAATACTAATTTGAATTACAAAAATAGAGAGTCATGGCTCTTCAATCAATTTCCAGACTTGAGGCAGTTTATAGACCCAGAACTCCTTGAATAATGTGAGGGCCAGGTTTCCTTGAGGAAGGACCCCACTATATGACCAAAAACTTATTCTGTTAATTTTTCTCCCATCCGTCTTTAAGGAGACCTCCAGTCTTTCATCAGGGTAACTGTGCATTGGGGAACGGAGAATGATCAGAACTTTCAGGGCCTACTGGACAATGGCTCTGAGCTGACATTGGTTCCAGGGAACACAAAATGTCACAGCAGCCCTCCAGTTAGAGTAGGGGCTTATGGAGGTCAGGTAATTAATGGAGTTTTAGCTCAGGTCCAAATTACAGGGGCTCTAACATGTCCCTGGACTCATCCAGTGGTCATTCCCCTAGTGTCAGAATGCATAATTGGAATGGACATACTTAGCAGCTGGTAGAATCCCCACATTGGCTCCTTGATCAGTAAGGTGAGGGCTCTTATGGTGGGAAAGACCAAATGGAAGCTGTCAGAACTGCCTCTACCTAGAAAAATAGTAAATCAAAAACAATACTGCATCCCTGGAGGGATTGCAAAGATTAGTGCCACTGTCAAGGATTTGCAAGATGCAGGGGTGGTGATTCCTGCCACAGCCCCCTTCAACTCTCTTACTTGGCCTATGCAGAAAACAGACGGATTTTGAAGAATTACAGTAAATGATTGTGAACTTCACCAAGTGGTGGCTCCAATTGCAGCTGCTGTAACAAATGTGGTTTCGTTGCTTGAGCAAATTAACACATCTCCTGGTACCTGGTATTCATCCATTGATTTGGCAAATGCCTTTTTCTTCATTCCTGTGCATATGGTGCACCAGAAGCAATTTGCCTTCAGCTGGCAAGGCCAGCAATATACCTTCACTGTCCTGCCTCAGGGGTATATCAACTCTGGCTTTTTGTCATAATCTTGTTCCCAGAGATCTTGATTGCTTTTCTCTTTCACAAGGTATCACACTAGTCCATTACATTGACGACATTATACTGATTAGACTGACCCAGTGAGTGAGAAGTGGCAGCCACACTGGATTTATTGGTGAGACATTTGCATGTCAGATTATAGGAAATGAAGCTGACTAAATCTCAGGGAGCTTCTACGTCAGTGAAATTTCTTAGGGTCTAGTTACATGAGGCCTGTCAAGATATTTTTTCTAAGGTTAGAATAAGTTGTTACATTTGGCCCATCCTTCAAGCAAGATAGAGGCACAACACCTAGTGGGACTATTTGGATTTTTGAAGAAACACATTCCTCATTTGGGTGTGTTACTCCAGCCTATTTATTGTGCGACCTGAAAGGCTGCCAGTTTTGAATGGTGTCAAGAACAGGCAAGGGCTCTGTAACATGTCCAGGCTGCTGTCCAAGTTGATATGCCACTTAGGCCATATGACCCAGCAGATCCAATCATGATTGATGTGTCAGTGGCAGATGGTGATGTTGTTTGGAGCCTCTGGCAGGCCCCCATAGGGGAATCACATGGAAGCTTCTAGGATTTTGGAGTAAGGTCCTGCCATCTTCTGCAGATAACTACTCTACTCTCCTTTTGAGAGACAGCTCATGGCCTGTTACTGGGTCTTGTTAGAAACTGAATGTTTGAATATGAGTCACCAAGTTACCATGCCATCTGAACTACCTATTATGACCTGAGTGCTTTCTCACCTATCTAGCCATAAAGTTGGACATGCACAGCAGTGCTCTATCATCAAATGGAAGTGGTATATATTTGACTGGGCTCGAGCTGCTTCTGACGGCACAAGTAAGTTACATAAGAAAGTAGCTCAAGTTCCCATAAGCCCCACCCCTGTCACTCTGCTTTCTTTCTCCCAGCCCACACCCATGGCCTCGTGGGGAGTTCCCTATGAGCAGTTGACAGAGGAAGAGACCTGGTTTACAGGTGGTTCTGCATGGTATGGAGGTGTGATGATTAATACTGAGTGTCAACTTGATTGGATTGAAGGGGGCAAACTATTGTTCCTGGGTGTGTCTGTGAGGGTGTTGTCAAAGGAGATTAACATTTGAGTGATTGGATTGGGAGAGGCAGATTCACCCTCAGTCTGGGTGGGTACCATCTTAGCTAGCACAGCTAGGAAAAAAGCAGGCAGAGGAACGTGGAAAGACTAGACTGGCCTGAGTCTTCTGGCCTCCATCTTTCTCCCATGCTGGGTGCTTCCTGCCCATAAACATCAGACTCCAAGTTGTTCAGCTTTTGGACTCTTGAACCTACACTAGTGGTTTGCCAGGTGCTCTCGGGCCTTTGGCCACAGACTGAAAGCTGCACTGTCCGCTTCCCCACTTTTGAGGTTTGGTTATGCAGACTGGCTTCCTTGCTCCTCACCTCGCAGACAGCCTGTTGTGGGACTTCACCTTGCGATTATGTGAGTCAATACTCCCTAATAAACTCTTTTTCATATATGCATATATCCTATTAGTCCTGTACCTCTAGGGAATCCTGATTAATCCAACAGACACCACCCAAAAGTGGACAGCTGCACCACTACAGCCCCTTTCTAGCACACCCATAAATAACACTGAGCAATGCACCTGGTTGTGCACTGTGCTTGGAAGGAGAAATGGCCAAATTCGTGATTATATACTGATTCATGGGCTATATAGCCAATGATTTGGCTGGATGGTCAGGGACTTAGAAGAAGCATGATTGAAACCTTTCTGACAAATAAATCTGGAAAAGAACTATGTAGATTGACCTCTCTGAGTGGTCAAACACTGTGACTGTATTTCTGTTTCATGTGAATACTCATGAAAATGTGACCTCCATAGAGTTTTAATAATCAAGTGGTTAGGATGACCTATTCTGTGGACACCACTCAGCCTCCTTCTCTGTCCACTCCTGTCATTGCCCAGTGAGCTCATGAACACAGTAGCCATTGTGGCAGGAATGGAGGTTATGCATTCAACGACAGGGACTTCGACTTACCAAGGCTGACTTTACTACAGCTACGACTGAATGTCCCATCTGCCAGCAACAGAGAAAAACACCGAGCCCTTGATATGGCACCATTACTCAGGGTAATCAGCTAGCTACTTGCTGATAGGTTGACTACACTGGACTTTTTCTTTTTTTCTCATGGAAAGGGCAGTTGTTTGTCCTCACTAAAATAGACACTTTCTGCAGATATTGAATTCGCCAATCCTGCACTCAATGCTTTTGCCAAGACTATCATTTGTGGACTGGCAGCATACCTTGTCCACTGTCATCGTATTCCACACAGCATTGCTTCTGACCAAGGCACTCACTTCACAGATAAAGAAGTGCAGCAGTGGACTCATATTCATGGAATTCACTGGTCTTGCAATGTTCTCTGAGGCATGGCATCATCCTGAGGCAGCTGGCTTGTTGAATGGTGGAAAGACCTTTTGAAGTCACAATTACATCACCAACAAGGTGACAATACTTTGCAGGGCTGGGACAAAATTTTCCAGAAGCCTCTGTGCAGTCTGAATCGCTGTCCAATATATTCTGCTGTTTCTCCCATAGCCAAGGTTCATGGGTCCAGGAATCAAGCAGTGGAAGTGGAAGTAGCACCACTCACTATTACCTCAAAAATAAATTTTGCTTCCTGTTCTCAAAACATTTTGTTCTACTGGCCTAGAGGCCTTTAATAATCAAGTGGTTAGGATGACCCATTCCTTGGACACCACTCAGCTACCTTCTCCATCCAGTTCTGTCACTCCTGTCAGGGAGGGAGGAATGCTGCCACAAGTAGACACAACAATTATTTTATTAAACTGGAAGTTAAGATTGCGACCTGGCCACTTTGGGTTCCTCCTTTCTTTAAGTCAGCAGACTAAGAAGGAAGTTATCGTGTTGGCTGGAGGGATTGACCTGGATTATTAAAATGAAGTTAGACTACAACTCCATAATGGATGTAAGGAACAGTATTTCTGGAATACAGGAGATTCCTTAGGGCATCTCTTACTATTACCATGCCCTTTGATTAAGATCAGTGGGAAACCACAACAACTAAATTCAGGCAGGACTACAAATGGTTCAGACCCTTCAAAAATAAAGTTTTGGGTTAGCCCACCAACTAAAAAATGACCACCAGCTGATTTGCTTGCTGAAGTCAAAGGGAATACAGAATGGGTAGTAGAAGGTAGTTACTAACACCAGCTACAACCGCATAAACAGTAGCAGAAACAACAACTGTAATTGACATAAGTATTTTCTCCTTATTTCATTAAGAATACTTTTGTGCATGTATACACTTGTACTAAGAAAATATCTTCATTTTATTTCCTTTCTTTTTTCTTTATCATGTAACATAAGATTTATTTACTTTATATTAACATTTAAGTGTTTTTAACAACATAATAGCATTTTGGTTAAGGATTAATGTACTTCCAGTTGTAGAAAGAATAGCTATATTATGTTAGATGTAAATATAATCTTATTATTTTCTGTATTTGGTGATTAATTATTTCAGGAGATGTGTATTAGTGCCATGTTGACAAGGGATGGACTTGTGATAGTAAATATAGGTGCCAACTTGATTAGATCAAAGCATGCATAGATAGCTGGCAAAGAAGTGTTTCTGGGTTTGTCTGTGAGGGTATTGCCAGAGGAGATTGAAATTTGAGTCAGTAGACTAGGAGAGGAAGACTCACCCACAGTGTGGGCGAGCACCATCAAATTAGCTCCCAGCATGGCTAGACCATAGCAGAAGGAAGAAAGTGGAATAAGCTGGCTTGCTGTGTCTTCTGGCTGTTACCTTTCTCTCATGCTAGATGCTTCCACCTATTCCTCTTGCCTTTGGACATGAGACTTCAGGTTTTTTGGCCTTTGGACTCTTAACTCTAGTGGTTTGAAAGCTGCACTCTCAGACTTCCCTGTGTTTAAGGCTTTTGGTCTCAGACTGAGCCACTACTAGCTTCTTTCTTACCCAGCTTGCAGATGCCCTATCATGGGACTTCACCTTGTAATTGTGTGAACCAATTATTTTTAATAAACACTGTTATATATACATATATCTGTTGTGGGAAGTCAGGGACCCCAAACAGAGGGACTGGCTGAAGCCATGGCAGATGAACGTGGATTGTGAAGATTTCATGGACATTTATTAGTTCCCAAAATTAATACTTTTATAATTTCTTATGCCTGTCTTTACTGCAATCTCTAAACATAAATTGTGAAGATTTCATGGACACGTCACTTCCCCAATCAATACCCTTGTGATTTCCTAGGCCTGTCTTTACTTTAATCTCTTAATCCTGTCAGCTGAGGAGGATGTATGTTGCCTCAGGACCCTGTGATAATTGCATTAACTGCACAAATTGTAGAGCATGTGTGTTTGAACAATATGAAATCTGGGCACCTTGAAAAAAGAACAGGATAACAGCAATGTTTAGGGAACAAGAGAGATAACGTTAAACTCTGACTGCCGGTGAGCTGGGTGGAACAGAGCCATATTTCTCTTCTTTCAAAAGCAAATGGGAGAAATATCGCTGAATTCTTTTTCTTAGCAAGGAACATCCCTGAGAAAGAGAATGCACCCCTAAGGGTGGGTCTATAAATAACCCCCTTCGGTGTGGCCATCTTCTTTGGTGGAAACTGTAGGGATGAAATAAACCCCAGTCTCCCATAGCACTCCCAGGATTATTAGGAAGAGGAAATTCCCACCTAATAAATTTTGGTCAGACCGGTTGCTCTCAAAACCCTGTCTCCTGATAAGATGTTATCAATGACAATGGTGCCCGAAACTTCAGTAGCAATTTTAACTTAGCCCCAGTCCTGTGGTCCTGTGACCTTGCCCTGCCTCCATTTGCTTTGTGATATTCTATTACCTTGTGAAGTACGTGATCTTTGTGACCCACACCCTATTCGTACACTCCCTCCCCTTTTAAAAGTCCCTAATAAAAACTTGCTGGTTTTGCAGCTTGTGGGGCATCACGGAACCTACTGACATGTGATGTCTCCCCCGGATGCCCAGCTTTAAAATTTCTCTCTTTCGTACTCTGTCCCTTTATTTCTCAAACTGGCCAATGCTTAGGAAAAATAGAAAAGAACCTACATGACTATTGGGGCAGGTTCCCAGATATATATCCTATTAGTTCTGTCCCTCTGGAGAACCCTAATACGAACATCATCATGGATAGTACCAAAATAACTCATATGTCTATAAATTGTCCCTGGTACATTTGTATGGTAAAGCCTTCTCATTGATTCAGTAATAATGAGGGAGTTTTCCTTACACTCATATAAGAGAGAAGTCCATATATAGTATGAAGTAAAAAATTAGGTGGGTCTTTTTATTATCTCTACTTGGTTATGGTAAAGAAACTGTGATATTGGAATCTTTTTTGAATTTTTTCTATGTAGTATATGAATAAATTTGGTTTAATTGTATATTTATGTAGTAGGATATTATAGTACAAAAATGAAGAAACTACAGTGATATGTAAAAATGTAGATAAATTAGACATCATTGAAGAAGTTAGACCTAGGACATTTTTAAATTACTTTATTGCCTTATTTACACAGATGCAAAGACATACAGATTTCAATCATTAGCCAGAGATGGGAGAAAGAATCAGGAGTCACATCTCTGTCATTTAAGTAACATGTAGACATTTATCAGACACATGCTTACCTCCAAAGCAAGATATAAAGACTTCCACTTTCTAGTTTCTTTGTATTGGCACTTATCATTCCACAGTCTGTGTAAATATTTCATTTACTTTTCCAACCACTAACTGGTAGGAACAACAGTTACAACCAGAAAAACACATAGAATAGAATGTAGTTAGAAAGATAAAAAGTTAAGGTGCTAGAGCTTTTAAAACTTAGGGTTAAGTTTTAACAAGGAACCTCAAGATTTTCACTGAAGGGGGTATGATATTGTATTCATATTTTGAGGATAAGATGAGAGAAAAGATTATGTGAAAAGTATTTCTTTTTTCTTTCATGAATATTTGGTTCTTATATCTGGAGGAGGAAATCTAAAATAATGTTACTGTTTTGTAGGGCTCCTACACATTTACTATTTTCCACCACCAAGTGAGAATAGCTGTATATGGAAAAAGAGGACTACAGTCCTTTTTGGAGAAAGTGAAATTTGGAATGATTCACAAAACTTTGACACACTCATAGTAAAACAAGACAGGAGGTGACTGCAGAGTAAAGAAGAGAAGCAGAGTACACAAGAAAGTTGTGAATTTTTTAGTAGTGCTTTCAGGTGGAATGTAATGACAGATAAGATGAATAATACATTTCTTAATATAAGTAAGAGCATAGGTAGTACCTAGCTTGAATTTAAAACACTAGCACCTGCATAGAACTTGAAGAAAACATGAAACACATAAGAATCTTCCTTATCTTTAGATGGAATCAAACTGCTTACTTCTAACCTAAATGCTGCAATCTTACCTACAAGTATAATCATCCTTTTCTACCCTTCCTCTTCCATTAAATGAATTTCTATGCTGAGTTTCACTTCTATTAAGGCCAGTCTTCTGGAGATCCTCACCTTATCTAGTACCTCTCCTTCCTTTTTTCTGTATCCATAACTTCCCTTCCATCATAACTCTTTCCCATTTGAAATCAGAGACAGATAATTTATTTTCAAATAGTATTGACTCTGGGCTCCATCAGTTTATGGTAAATTGTTCCCCAATAACTACCGATGAACATAGCATTGTAAAATTGTATGATCTACTTGTCACTGTTCTCTTATTGGTAAAATTTGTCTAAAGCTAATATGATTTTTTATAATGTTTAAGAATTTATTGAGTTAATACATTGCACTTAGAATAACGTCAAGCATTTTACATAAAACAATACTACAACATACTGGATCTTGATCTTGATGCCACATCTTGATGCTATGTCTTCAGGCTTCTATTGCTTTTGATGGCTTATCTTTAAGTTTCATGGATCTTAGAGCCATTCAAGTTTCATGTTATTCCTTTTATTTTCCATTCACAACTTACTTTTATGGGAGGTGTCTATGCATTTCATCTTCTTTCCTTACTTTCTATTTTGTAATTCATTTTCTGTTGCTACCATTTCATTGAAATTCCAAACATGCCAGAATCAGTAAAAAAAAGTCTTCAAGTCAAATTTCAAAAAAAATTTTCAGTCATTTTATTGACATAATCTAGAATTCAATATTATTTTACTCTATCTACTAAAATTCTTATTTTGATTTATGACTCACCATAGCCTCACAGTTTTCTCATATTTTTTACTTCTTCTCTCTTCTTTATCAGATATGACAGTCTATTTCTATCTAGTAAATGTGAGTGCTTTTATTTATTCATTAGTTCAGTCAATATGTATCAAATTTGTTCTTTGTGCCCAGATCATCACCAAGTACAAAGAATGTGGAGACAAATGAGATCAGTCCCTACCTTCTGCTATCTTTATTTTATTGATTGATGCATATCTAAATAAAAAAGTGACAAGATGAACAGAGTACTTAAATTTGGGAAGAAAATTATGGGAATTATATAAACATATTTTGAATGTCTATGTTTCAATGGCTTTAGAGGAAGTTATTGCAAAAATTATTTTATTTCAGTATTTTCAAGTTGTAGCCTATAATTTAAAGTTCAGCTCAGATGCTTCTCAGGTATAACCAGTGTATGGAAATTTTTGTTCTTGATTCTTTTCATGCTCGGGATCACATTAATGAATTCAAAAAGTCTATAAATTTGGTGAGTATAGATTATTTGCCCAGATGTGTCATCTAATAGAGTATATTATGAACACATTGCAAAATGACATATAGAGATTGATAGAAAACGTTTTTTATCATATAAATACTGGGACTTCTCATGTTTAAGACTGATTTTATTTAGGCTACCTGGACTCTAGAAGACTTAAAGGTCAATATTTAATTATAGGCTGGTTATCAGAGACTGGGAAAGCTCACAAGGTTTCAAATGGCTCAAATCTTGTCTGACTCTGAGGTTGTTCTCATCCTTAATTGATACACGGATGCTTTTTATGAAAAATAAGAACACTGGTTACATGCTTTATGCAGCAGTATTCATGACTCTTCAAATTATCACTGTTTGCAATATGTTTTAACATGTTTATTGTGGGCAAGTTTTGTGAGCTCAAATTTGAAACTTGCTTGTTATAATGTTGATCAAAGAGGCACAAAGAATGAGTGTTTCTAAGTTGGAAAATACATAGATAAAAAAGAAAAGATTAGTTTAGGGCTTTGAATTTTTAACTCATGAAAGAAGAAAAAAAACCTCTATGGAAGGAAGTTGTAAGTAATGCCTAATATCATGTAGCCAAATTGAAATCATGACTATCAGGCCCCAAATCTAATTATCTAATTGTAGTGGTGAATTGCAATGACTGTTCAATGTGCAAGCTCATATATGTCTCTAATTTGCCTAATGTTACATCAGGAAACTGAATAGAAATGAGGGGGACTCAGATTTAGAGAGGGATATTTCAGCAGACACAGACAACTTAGAAACTTGTACTTCTAAAGCTCCTTGAAGTTATTATTTTATGGGCTAAATGATACCCTCCTTCTCTATCTGAAAACACTAATTTTGTGTTGTGTAAGACTTTGTAATAACTTAGCATGGAATAGTGTTCTAGCAAGGGAAACTACGGTTCCCAGAAGATCCAACTGTACCACTTCTCAATGCTTCACTTCAAGAAGAGAATTGCAAAGTCCACTCACATATACAGCAACATGAGGCACAGTTTTATCACTTTGATGGACTGAACTAGTGGCTCATTTTTCATGTTAAGCAAAAACTATTAAAAATAACATTTTATCAGGCCAACTGCTTATAAAGATGCATTTGTCCACAACTTTGAAGTTAATGTATTGGTCCAAATACTTAATTATGTCATTATCAGGCATTTGGTTGGATAATTAAAGCCTGGATGTAACATGGCTTATAGTAAATAAAGTTGAAATTTGATAACATTTTGATATTCTACATGAAAATAACCTATAGGCTGAGGGAAATGGGAATGTTAGAGGAGATGTATTATGTGCAATATGCTCAGAATCTATTTCACCATCTCAGTGACATTTAAAAAATGCATTCGTGCTAAGCATATCAATATCCTTGAAAATCTCTGTTGTGTTTTTATTCTGTAGGGTAAAGATGAAAGTGAAAGATGCTGCAACAAAATTGGGATCCACAATTTCAATGGAAATAATAGACATCCATAATTGTAGAGGCTGGTTAGGTTATATTAACTACAAAATACTTGATTTGGAAAAGTACCAAATCCAGCCACAGGACGGAAATTGTAGAGTGTTTCAATTTACAGGTAACTGGGGCATTGCCTAATTGCTCACATTATTTTTTGGAATAAAATGTATGAACAGCCTACGATGATATTGCTTCATCTTTTATGAGTATATGAAGTAGATATCCTATGTGTAGACACACACATATCTTACATATCTTATACTGGTATTGAATGTGTGTGTGTGTGTGATTAGATAGATAGATAGACGATAGATGGATAGATAAATAGAGAGACAGATTAGATACATACATACATACATACATACACAGATACATAGATAGATACATAGATACATAGATAGATGATTAGGTTGCCTATAGACACCTTGTGACATTCATCTTATAACTCGGAAATTCCAAGTTCACTTCCTATGTCTGTAGTAGATACCAAAGTTAAATAAACCTTTAACAAAATCTAGTAAGAGAATCTCAGGATTTTGGAGCTAAACTATCACCTATTTTCCTGAAATGTCTTCTCCATTAGAAAAACAGTCCCTGATTTACTATCGAGTTCTGGTGGATACTTACTATTAATTTGTCCATGGGCACCAAGAACCTGTGCTACCTGACATGGTCATTCTGTTGTGACAACAACAAAAATGTAACTGAACATTAACAGCAATATTCTACTGTTAATGAACATACAAATATAAGAAAAGGACTGAGAAATTTCAGAAAAACAAGTAAATCACTTTAGCAAATGGATAAGGCTCTCATGGAACTGAACAATGTTTTTAAACCAATCTCACTAAACCTGCCTAGAGATTCATAGGGTAATTTCTAATTTAAAAAACAAAACACAGGGTTACAGTCCCACTCAGGAGTGTCTCTTAAAAAAATATTTAAACAGGCCAGGCGCGGTGGCTCACGCCGGTAATCCCGGCACTTTGGGAGGCCGAGGCGGGTGGATCACGAGCTCAGGAGATCTAGACCATCCTAGCTAACATGGTGAAACCCCATCTCTGCTAAAAATACAAAAATTAGCTGGGTGTGGTGGCAGGCGCCTGTAGTCCCAGCTACTGGGAAGGCTGAGGCAGGAGAATGACGTGAACCCAGGAGGCGGAGCTTGCAGTGAACCAAGATTGCGCCACTGCACTCCAACCTGGGCGACAGAGGGAGACTTCATCTCAAAAAAAAAAAAAAAAGAAAAAAAGAAAAAAGAAAAAAAAAAAACAAAAGAAAAAATTAAACAAAATCCTTCTAATGGGCAGAATATCAAACAGGACATGTAAATAACTGTCTTTTTTTGGGGAGGGGGAGGAGCAGAGAATGGCCTGTGTTACAGATCTACAGAATCATAGGTAGTACCTAATGAATTGACTAGTTTGTTAAGGATATGGAAATAATCTTAGTGAAAAATTAATGGAAAGAATATTAGAGGTAGACTTATGTGGGTTTACCTCTTGTAATTGGCAGAAATTACTTAGAAGGCATGCACTCTAGGAATTGCCTCAGCAATAAGGTGGATTGAATAAGCAGTCCTATGGAAATCAGTCTTTTCCTCCAGACATCCAGAATTTGATCGTAAAGTTTATTTATTTTTTTTTCATTTCAAATGAATTTTATTTTCTTTAGCAGTGAGGAAAATTTGTGTTATTGCTTTACATTTTTAAAAAAACCTTAATAATATCCTGTAGCAAGAGTTTGTGGTTGGATGCAAATCCGTGTACACTCTTAGGTGGATAGTTAGTAAGTTTGTGTCTCTTCATTTTTTTTAAAATTTTTTTGTGTGTGGTTTTTTTCTTTCTTTTTTTAAATTTTTTTTATTATTATACTTTAAGTTTTAGGGTACATGTGCACAATGTGCAGGTTAGTTACATATCTATACATGTGCCATGCTGGTGTGCTGCACCCATTAACTCGTCATTTAGCATTAGGTATATCTCCTAATGCTATCCCTCCCCCCTCCTCCCACCCCACAAACCCACAGCCAATATCATACTGAATGGGCAAAAACTAGAAGCATTCCCTTTGAAAACTGGCACAAGACAGGGATGCCCTCTCTCACCACTGCTATTCAACATAGTGTTGGAAGTTCTGACCAGGGCAATTAGGCAGGAGAAGGAAATAAAGGGTATTCAATTAGGAAAAGAGGAAGTCAAATTGTCCCTGTTTGCAGATGACATGATTGTGTATCTAGAAAACCCCATTGTCTCAGCCCGAAATCTCCTTAAGCTGATAAGCAACTTCAGCAAGGTCTCAGGATACAAAATCAATGTACAAAAATCACAAGCATTCTTATACACCAATAACAGACAAACAGAGAGCCAAATCATGAGTGAACTCCCATTCACAATTGCTTCAAAGAGAATGAAATACTTAGGAATCCAGCTTACAAGGGACGTGAAGGACCTCTTCAAGGAGAACTACAAACCACTGCTCAACGAAATAAAAGAGGATACAAACAAATGGAAGAACATTCCATGCTCATGGGTAGGAAGAATCAATATCGTGAAAATGGCCATACTGCCCAAGGTAATTTATAGATTCAATGCCATCCCCATCAAGCTACCAATGACTTTCTTCACAGAATTGAAAAAAACTACTTTAAAGTTCATATGGAACCAAAAAAGAGCCCACATTGCCAAGTCAATCCTAAGCCAAAAGAACAAAGCTGGAGGCATCACACTACCTGACTTCAAACTATACTACAAGGCTACAGTAACCAAAACAGCATGGTACTGGTACCAAAACAGAGATATAGATCAATGGAACACAACAGAGCCCTCAGAAATAATGCTGCATATCTACAACTATCTGATCTTTGACAAACCTGAGAAAAACAAGCAATGGGGAAAGGATTCCCTATTTAATAAATGGTGCTGGGAAAACTGGCTAGTCATATGTAGAAAGCCAAAACTGGATCCCTTCCTTACACCTTATACAAAAATTAATTCAAGATGGATTAAAGACTTAAACGTTAGACCTAAAACCATAAAAACCCTAAAAGAAAACCTAGGCATTACCATTCAGGACACAGGCATGGGCAAGGACTTCACGTCTAAAACACCAAAAGCAATGGCAACAAAAGCCAAAATTGACAAATGGGATCTAATTAAACTAAAGAGCTTCTGCAGAGCAAAAGAAACCACCATCACAGTGAACAGGCAACCTACAAAATGGGAGAAAATTTTCGCAACCTACTCATCTGACAAAGGGCTAATATCCAGAATCTACAATGAACTCAAGCAAATTTACAAGAAAAAAACAACCCCATCAAAAAGTGGACAAAGGATATAAATAGACGCTTCTCAAAAGAAGACATTTATGCAGCCAAAAGACACATGAAAAAATGCTCATCATCACTGGCCATCAGAGAAATGCAAATCAAAACCATAGTGAGATACCATCTCACACCAGTTAGAATGGCGATCATTAAAAAGTCAGGAAACACAGGTGCTGGAGAGGATGTGGAGAAATAGGAACACTTTTACACTGTTGGTGGGACTGGAAACTAGTTCAACCATTGTGGAAGTCATTGTGACGATTCCTCAGGGATCTAGAACTAGAAATACCATTTGACCCAGCCATCCCATTACTGGGTATATACCCAAAGGACTATAAATCATGCTGCTATAAAGACACATGCACACGTATGTTTATTGCGGCACTATTCACAATAGCAAAGACTTGGAACCAACCCAAATGTCCAACAATGATAGACTGGATTAAGAAAATGTGGCACATATACACCATGGAATACTCTGCAGCCATAAAAAATGATGAGTTCATGTCCTTTGTAGGGACATGGATGAAATTGGAAATCATCATTCTCAGTAAACTATCGCAAGGACAAAAAACCAAACACCGCATGTTCTCACTCATAGATGGGAATTGAACAATGAGAACACATGGACACAGGAAGGGGAACATCACACTCTGGGGACTGTAAAGTTTATTTTTAAAAAGGAGCAATGGTGTCTAGGACAGAGACTATATATAAGTTTATGACATGGACTTTACCCCATCAAGGCTGATCTGGCTGTTACAGCTGCTACATGGTCAATATGTTAACAGCAGATATCAACCTGACCCCTCCTCAGCATGGCATCATTCCCTAAGGTTCTAGCCAGCCACAGGTACATTACATACATCACCTTTCATCATACAGCATGCATTCTTTTTTTCATAGTACATATGATTTAAAAAAACCCAGAATTTTCCACGTCTTCTCTTTATTATTTCTGGTGACATCAAAATCTGTGAACATGAAGGACCCATAGTCAAATCATGATATTAATCTCAATATTGAGTATGAACAGGAAATATATTCACAGCCAAGGAAATGCAACAAGTTCTAATGTCTATGAAATGTGCTGATTTTATAAAATTCCCCATTATCTAATGAAGATCCTGAAAGTTTTACCTGAGAGACAAAACTGATTTTATAGTCTTAAAGAATGCAGTATGTGCTTTAAATTAGAATCTGATAGCAAATATCTTCCATATTTTAGTTTAAGTACATGGGTCTAGAATTAAGGAATTTAAAAAGGGGATGAATTCTCTCAAAAATATGCTCCATTATTTTTCCTAAACTATTTTTTTATTATTGCAACCTTGAGGCAATTTGAAGATTGTCAATCACAAGAGAGGAATATGGGATCCAAATATGGGAATATGGGATTCATATTACCATGGATTTGGCCACAATTAACTTAGATTGGAAACTGAGAGTGCCTCTTGATTATTCTGAGCTACTGTGTTTTAGACTTTGGCCAGAGAAAGCATTACTCTCCTGGCTGTGGTTATTGATCTAAAATACCAAAGATAAACTAGGATGCTAAAATATGTTGAGTATAGTCTAAATTATAGCTAATATCTGCATATTACAATAACATATCTTAATACTTTGGTATTCAATAATAAAATTCAGTGAAAAGTAATGGCAAATCATTAAGACAAAACATATTATTACATTGATTTGAAATAGATGAAATTTTGGATAATTCCACCAGCTAAAGAACTTTGACCAGAGGAAGTGCTGCCAGAGAATAAGGGACACATGCAATGTTTACGAACAAAATAAGTTAAACAACCAACTTCAGCCTCCTGATTAACTCTAAAAGATGATCTTATAAGAGCTGTGCAAAAGCACTCCCGCTGATGTGACCTGGTGTCTGCTGTGTGAGGGATGAGACTTTCCACATTTGACTCATCTGAATAGTTTTTCTAACAGCTGTTAGGGAAAGTTGATCCTCAGTCTCTCTCTCTCTCTCTCTCTCTCTGCCTCTGTCTCTGTATGTGTGTGTGTTTGTGCATGTGTGTCTATGTGTGTGTATCCATGTATATCCTGCAGTTACACTGACTAATCCAGTTTGCATTACTCAGGAATTTTTGCCAGCTGGTCTTCTAATAATATTCAGACAAAGAGAGATGATAACTGCAGAATATCAAAGAGAAGGAGGAGAGAAAGCAGCTCCTATCTTACCTGCTCTTTTTCTACCTTGGCCTCGCCTCGCTTTCGGTGGCTGTGTGTCTCTGCAACCCCATCTCTTACCATGTTATCTTGTTTCCACAGTTCCACTTCTTAAGGAACTCTAAAATGTCACTTCTTTTACTTTTCCTTTCCAACCTAGGGTTGATGGAGAGTTTCTTCTCTTGGTAAGTCATAGTTCCTAACTTATTTTCTTAGCTCTGTCAACATTACTAGGAATAGTAACATCCTAAAGCTGAATTATCCTGGGGATACACCTGTAAATAAAGTAAAGCCCCTCAGCTTTCAGGCAAAACAAAACAAACTTAGCAGCAAGGAGACCCCAGACAGATTCAGTGGCTTTGGCAACGCTGGAGGTTAGTCGCACCTCATTACTCCCCTTCCCTATAACTGCCACAGGACTTTATTTTCTAGTAATTGAACAGACACCAGTTTCTGAAAAAAAATGACTGAAAGATTTTTTCCACCTACGTTGACAGACTGTCTAACATCATGACTAGACTCCCCTCCCTTACTGTGGTTTCTCTAGGACAGCTGACTGGACTTACAAAGCATTCTTTCCTAAGCAATAACGACTGACCACAGACTGGTTTGGACCAGCCCACGATGACTGTGCACAAGCCGCCTTTACGCCCTCTGATTGACTTTTTGATGTAAAGAGACAAGTTTCAGTTCATTTTAATGTTAAGTCTCCATGCCAAAGTGAACATGGGATGAACATACAGGTTTGTTCACCATGCATGTGTTTGGCCTTCTTCATAAATATTCCTAGGATTATTATATATCCTACTGAATATGTATGCATATCCTGTTAGGCATAAAGCCCAGCCTCTTTTTTTTGTCTCTGAATCATATGCTTTTGGTATTAGCTGGAGACTCTGTTTCCTAGCCTGCAGATTATAACTCTTTGTAACAAATAAATCTCTCTTTTTTTCTTCTTCCACATATCTCACGGTGTTTCATTAACCCACTTTCCTGAAGCTCCTAAGCACCTACCTAGTTCCTAAACTGACAATTTCAATATAATCCAGTAAATTATTATTATCCATGCATATATTTTAAAAAGTCAGTTGACTGGAATAATTGAGAGGGGAAAAGAGACAACCGAGTCTGACTCTTTAGGATTGAATTTAAGCTAAGTGTTGAGAGTATTCCTATTCAAAATGAACACACTGTTCCCTTTGTCCAGAAATCATGGCGCAAGGGCTTTGAAAAGGTAGTTTTATGTAGACTCTTTCCACTAAAAAACACACTGCGCAGAATTCCATTTGAGTTTGCCTTCTTCCCTACTTCTCAAATGACAGACTTCACAAATAAATGGAGTACTATACCTATCCTTCAAGTTTGGGCACTAAATAAAATAATTGTCTCAGATAGCCTAGAAAAAGTTTAAGGCACCTATACAAATTCGGAGCAAATGCTGAGAAAGCACGTTAAAAAAAAAAAAAAACAGGAGTTGATAACCATTGACCTAATATTAATTTTTTTTCTAAATGACAGACTAAGAAGGCAATCAAGCATAACATATGCTATGGTCTGAATGTGCCCTCCAAAATTCATATATTGAAACTTAATTGCCAATGTGTTAGTACTAAGAGGTGGGCCTTTAAGAGGTGATAAGGTCATGAGGGCAGAACCTTCATGAATGAAATTAGGGGCCTTTTAAAAGGGTTTGGAAGAATGGGCTTCTTCTCTTCCACTCTTTGCCATGTAAGAACACAGCATTGGCCCACTATTTATCTTCCATCTTTTCTGCCCTGTAAGAACACCAAGAAGGCACCTTTTATGGCCTTCAGCAGATGCCAAAACTGCTGGTATCTTGATCTAGGACTTTTTAGCTTCCAGAATTGTGTGAAAATAAATTTCTCTTCTCAATAGATTGATGAATCTCTGTTGTTTTTTTGTAACAGCAGAAGTAGGTTGAGACAATATGTGAATCTCCAAAAGAGAATATTTGAAATAAAATAAGAATGTGAGGGTAATAGATACTAGATCCAAAATCCGATTAGGAAACAAAATGATAAAAGATATAGGTGAGATGTTAAATTAATTTGAAATAACACTTGAAAGAATTGATAAATAAATTAGAAACAGAAATCAAGGCTTATGGCATTAAAGTGAATTTACTAATTGAAATTATTTCAGGCAATCTCAATGAGCTAAGAATAGTAAAAATTAATTAAAACAATTAGACAAAAAATAATACAGAATGAGGATAGTCAAAATATTTTAACATAGGGACAACTGAAATCTGATGTCCCAAAAGCAGAGAAAAAATGGAACAGAAAATTATCCTAATAATCAAACAAAAATTAATTTCTAACATAAAAAATGAATATATTAAATCTTGGATTAGCTGTGTTATAAAGACACACTATTAGCCTGGAAAATGTATAAAATATATAAAAATATATTAAAATTAAGCTTCTGAGTTTAAAATGTAATGATTTTTTTCTAGTCAAAATGGAAACTTTTAAAAAAAGAAAATAATTTGACAGATCTTAAAAGCGCTTTAGTAGCATTTAAAGCTGGAAGACTGAATATTATTTACACAGTTCTGAAGGGAAGAAAGTGAGAGCTAAGTATATGATATTAAGATTTAGATTATGGTCATTCTCACATAAATGCAATGAGTAAATATTGTCAAACTTGATGAGAATTAATATCCATGAGTCTTTATTGAAAGCAAATTCTGTATGACATGTTCAAACCAGAAAAAATTCAAAATATTCTGGAATAATCTCTGATTCAATGGTGAACATTGAATTCCTTCAAATATAGCAAAAAGACCAAAGAAATGTGAAGCAAATAAGTGTCAGAACTATTGACAAGTTATAATTATGACATAAATGATATAAATTGGAGATGAAATTACTTCCATAGCAGAAGTTTAGCTAATGGCTAAAATTAAAATGCGTGGTTAAAAATAATGACTAAAACTATGCATACATATATCATACTATTTCTTAATGTTAGAGACATCTATCAGAGAAAAATCTATATAAAGATATATATCTAAAATTCAGTAGAGATTAGAGTTCCATTTCAATATCTTTCAGCTAAATCAAATAAAATTATATTTAAAATTTTATTTAAAAATCTACAAATAGTACTAATCCACGAGTGTGGATAATCCCCAAAAAATGGCTATCACACTGGCCCTTTGCTCTTCCTGGTGGAGGGCAGCTGACCCACATGACGAGGCAAAGGGCCCACTTAGCTGTTAACACCTAAGCCATCCACAGATGGCTGAGCTGAAAGGGCACTGTAACACACCCTCTGGAGCTTCAGGGGGTCACAGGCATCTCTACTTGATGCTGCCGTGGGGCCCGCACACAGTTTGCTCATGCTAGCGCCCAAAAGCACCTGGCCAGACCCCATACTCACTTGCCTAGGTGCTCCTTCCTACAATGAGTTGAGCCAGGCAAGGTGAGTAAATGGAGTTTGTTCCAGCCAGTGTCCAAAAGTGGTTGTCCAGTTCCTGCACTTGCTCACTCCCGGTTCCTACCCTTGTTTGCTTGCATGCTCCCTCCTGCAAGGGATACAAGGACAGGCTGAGTAAATGAGACACCCCTGTCGTGAGTCCCACAAAGGGTTCAAGAAAATATCCTGCATCAATAGGTTAGTCTTTATATACAATGGTACTTATCTGGAGGTTTATTAATGACTGCTCTTAAGAGATTTTAAAAATTCACTCGTCATTATGTTTACATTCATCTCCACAGCTGCCCCTTTGACTTTTATGTGAATGATGTCATTAGGCTGATGAGCAAATATGGGAACTCACACCATACAGACCTATGATAAATAGCTTTATAGATCCCATTACTTACACCACAAATGATAAATGCTTTCTTTTTGAGATGACCTACTTTGTGGAATGGATGAGAATGAGATAAGGATTTCATTCAAGGGCAGGGCCAAGATGATGAACTACAAGCAGCTCATGTGTGCTGCTCTCAGAAATAGGAAACAAAAGGGTTAGTGGACCCTGACCCTGCAAGTCAATTATTTGAGAAACCATGTTGGGATCCATCAACGCAGCAGAGGAACACAGAGAGCAGAGGAGCAAACCTGGGCACTGACCTGTCTAGGCTTAGAACAGAGCAAGGAGAACCTCTCCAACACGAGAAAGGAAGAGTGAGTGACAGCTCCAAGAGGGATTAATGCTCTCCATAGGGACCTGTGCAAGAATAGGAATGTGAAAATCTCCCTTCTCCTCTCCCCAGCACCCCTGTAGTATGCTTCTTGATTGAGGCAGAGAGCCACTCAAACATTTTGCCAGGTGAACTTACAAGGACATCTTATAAGCTTTAGGCCCAAGAGAAGACCAGCAAAGATGCCACAGGTAAAATAGAAAACACAGTTGTGGTGCCTGGGAGCAGTAAGATTGCTCCCTTTGCTGGAAGGGGCTTAGCACCATTTTCCAGCCCAGCTGTCCTGCTTTGGCCCAAACTTGGCTGGCTACTCTACCAACCCAGCTACTAGTAGCCAAGTGGGAAACACTTACTCGAGATTCCAGCCCACTGGTCACATTTTAGTGTAAACTCAGCTGGAGTGCATAGTCTCCTCATGTCCCAGGAAACACCCAGATGGCAGGGCATGTGACCTCACTCAACCGCACCAATTATAGCCAGGTAAGCAATGCCTCTAGAACTTCTGGCCCAGTAGCTCTGCAACTGTGTGTACTCAGCTAGAGCATGCAGAATTCCACTGGTCTGGGAAACACCTAGGTGAAAGAGTCCATGAGGTTGCTCACCTCCATCACTAGTAGTCAGGTGGGCAATACCTGTTAGAGCTTCTGACCCAGCGGTCCTGCTTCTGTGGGAATTCAGGTAGTAGGTACAGCCTCTTGTTGTCCCAGGAAGCACCCATACAAGAGGGCAGGTATCCCCCACAATTACTGCTGCTGATAGCCGGGCAAGCCAAACCTGCTAGAACTTTCTGCCCAGCAGTTCTACTGCTGGCTGAATTTGCTGGGCAGCATATCCTGCTATTGCCTTGGAAACACCCAGACTACAGGGCAGACAACTCCAGTCACCCCTACCTCCAATAGTCAGATGGGCCATACCTGTTTAGAGCTTCCAATCAGTATCCCCCCTTCCATCTGAATTCTGCTGACAGGTGTAACCCTGGGCTGCTCCAGAAAGTATATAGACAACACATTAGGGCTGGCCTGTCAAGGATATTGTTTGTTTGCCAACAGTGGCCCCTGCCTGAGAAAGCCCCGTGGACCAGAACAATCAACAATAGAAACAAGGATATGGAGATAGTAATTGGAGACAAAACACAAACCATCCACTATTCCAAACCCAGGAGTGGACTAGAATTGAAGCCAGTCAACCAAAGCCACGTAATATCATACTCACTCACAGGAGAAAAAAGCAAACAATTCCATCCAAAGGATAGCAACTTCAAATAATAAAGGAATATCAGTCCACACAAATGAGAAAGAATGAGTGCTACAAGTCTGGCAATTCAAAAGTGAGAGTGCCTTCTTCTTTCCAAATGACTGCACTAGTACTCCAGCAAAGTTTATTAACCAGGCTGAAATGGCTAAAATGACAGAAATAGAATTTAAGATATGGATAGACATAAAGATCATTGAGATTCAGGAAAATGTCAAAACCCAATTCAACAAAGCTAAGAATCACAATAAAACAATGCAGGAGCTGTAAGATGAAATAACCATTATACAAAAGAACCAAACTGATCTGTTAGAGCTGAAAAACATACTATAAAAATTGCATAATGCAATCACAAATTCTGAGGGCAGAATACGCTAAGCTGAGGAAAGAATCTTGGAGCTTAATGATAGGCTTCTGAAATAACTCAGTCAGGCAAAAATGAATAAAAATAAATAATCTCTGAGAAATCTGGAATTATGTAAAGAGTCAAAATATATGACTCATTGGCATCACTGATAGAGATAGGGAGAAAGTAAGCAACTTGGAAACTATATTGCAGGATATCATCCATAAAACTTTCCCAAACTAACTAGAGAGGCCAACATTCAAATTCAACAAATGCAGAGAACACCTGCAATTATGCATAAAAAAACACCTATCCCCAAAACACATAATCATCAGATTCTTCAAGGTTTAAATGAAATTAAAAAAATGTGAAAGGTGGCTAGAGAGAAGAGACTGTTCACCTACAAAGGGAACCTCTTCAGGCTGACAGCAGACTTTTAAACAGAAAATCTACAAGCCAGAAAAGTTTAGGGGCATATACTCAGAATTCTTCAAGAAGGAAATTTCCAAGCAAGATTTCCAGACAAATTGATGCATAATGAAGGAGAAATAAGATTCTTTTCAGATAAGTAAATTTTGAGCAAATTTACCACCAAACCTCATTTTAAAAGGTCCAGAAAGAAGTGATGAATATGGAAAGAGAAGATGGTTACCAACCACTACAAAAACACATTTAAGTACTGAGATTACTGACACTATAAAGTAACCACACAAATTAGCCTGCATTATAATGAGCTAATGATACAACAACAAGATCAAGTCTACACATAGCAATATTAACCTTCAATATAAATAGGCTAAGGGGCCCTCAAATGGCACAGAATGACAAGCTGGATAAAGAAGCAAGACCCAATGTCATGCTATCTTCAAGAGATCCATCTCTCATGCTATGACATCCATAGGCTCAAAATAAAGGGATGGAGAAAAAACTACCAAACAAATGGAAAACAAAAAAAAAAAGGAGGGCCTGTAATTCTAATTATAGATCAGAAGGAGTTTAACAAAGATAAAGAAGATTATTATATAATGGTAAAAGTTTCAATTCAACAAGAAGACCTATCTTAATTATGTATGCACCCAACAATAGAGCACCCAGATTTATAAAGCAAGTTATTTTAAACCTATGAAGAGACTGAGATTCCTATACAATAATAGCGGGAGATCTCAACACTGTACTGACAATGTTAGACAGATCATCAAGGCATAAAATTGACAAAGATATTCATGACCTGAACTCAAAACTTGACCAAATGGACCTAATAGACATCTACAGAAGTCTTCACCCAAAACAACAGAATATACATTCTTCTCATAGCCATGTGGCTCATACTTCAAAATTAACCACATAATCAGACAAAATACAATAATCAGCAAATTCAAACAAAAACCAAAATCATATCGACCATTCTCACAGACCAAGCACAATAGTAATAGAAATTAATAGTAAGAAAATCACTCAAAACCATACAATTACATGTAAAATTAAAAAAAAACCTACTACTGAATGACTTTTGCAGAAATAAAGAAATTCTTTGAAACTATGAGAACAAAGATACAAAATACCAGATTCTCCAGAACACAGTTAAACAGTTTTAGAGGGAAGTTGATATCATTGAATGCCTACACGAAACATTTTAAAATATTTCAAATTAGGAAACTACCATCACAACTAGAAGAACTAGGGAAGCAAGAGCAAACTAATCCCAGAGATATCAGAAGAAAAAAAATCATCAGTCACAGCTGAACTGAATAAAATTGAGATACAAAAAACAAACAAATGAACAACAAAAAATCAATGAATCCAGAAGTTAGTTCTTTGTAAGAATTAAAAAGAAAAATACACTTCTAGCTAGAGTAAAAAGAAATGAAAAGAGAGAATATCCAAATAATCACAATTACAAATGACAAAGGGGATTTTTCCACCAACTACACAGAAAAACAAAACAAAACAAAAATCAGAGCCTAAAATGAAAACAATATTCCAGGCACACAAATTACAAAATCCAGAGTAAATAGATAAATTTATAGACACATTCAGCCTACCAAGTCTGAACGCAGAAGAAATTAAATCCCTAAACAGACTAACAGCAAGTTCTGAAATTGAATAAGTAATAAAAAGTCTGCCCATCAAAAATAGCCCAGGACCAGGTGGAGTCACAGCCAAATTCTACCAGATGTATCCAGAAATGATGATACCACAATTTATTGAGAAAGAGGTACTGCTTCCCAACTCATTGTATGAAGACAGCATCATCCTGATACCAAAACCAGCAAAGATACAACAAAACATGAAAACTTCACCCCAGTATCCTTGATGAACATAGATGCAAAAATCCTTTAAAAAATACCAGCAAACTAAATCCAGAAGCACATCAAAAAGCTAATCCACCATAATCAAGTAAGCTTTATTCATGGGGTGCAAGGTTGACTCAACATATGGAAATCAATAAATATGGTTCATCTCATAAACAGAACTAAACACAAAAAATGATTATTTCAACAGATGCAGAAAAGACTTTCAATAAAATTCAACACTCTTCAAGTTAAAAGCCCTCAGTAAAAATAAGCATTGGAGTAACATACCTCAAAATAATAAAAGCCATCTATGACAAAACGACTGCCAACATAATATGTAGTGGGCAAAAGTTGGAAGCATTCCCCTTGAAAAATGGCACAAGAAAAGGATGCCCTCTCTCACCCCTCTTATTTAACATGGTACTGGAAGTCCTGGCTAGAGATATCAGGCAAAGGAAATAAATATAGGGCATCCAAATAGAAAGAGGAAAGTCAAACTCTCCATGTCTGCAGATGGCAAGATTCTATGTCTAGAAAACCACAAAGTCTGCCCAAAAGCTTCTTGTTCTGAGAAACAACTTCAGCAAAGTCTCAGGACACAAAACCAAAGTTCAAAAACCAGTATAATTTCTACACACCAACATCCTTCATGTTGAGAGCCAAATCAGGTACATAATCCCATTCAAAATTGACACAAAAAGAATAAAATACTTAGGAATACAGCTAACCAGGTAGGTGGAAGATCTTTACAGTGAGAACCACAAAACACTCCTCAAAGAAATCAGAGAAGACACAAACAAGTGGAAAAACATCTCATGCTTATGGATAAGAATCAGCGTTGTTAAAATGGCCATACTCTCCACAGCAGTTTACCAGATTCAATATTATTTCTATCAAACTACCAATGGCATTCTTCCCAGAATTAGAAAAAGAAAAACTATTTTCAAATTCATATGGAACCAAAAAGAGCCCAAATAGCCAAGGCAATTCCAAATAAAAAGAAAAAAGCTGGAGGCATCACATTACCTTAATTCAGACTATACTACTGGACTATAGTAACCAAAACAGCATGCTACCAGTATTAAAGCAGGCACATAAACCAATGGATCAGCATAGACAGCCCAGAAGTAATGTTGCACACCTACAACCATCTGATCTTTAACAAAACTGACAAAAGCAAGCAATTAGGAAAACATTATCTATTAAATAATTGATGTTGGGATAGCTGGTTAGCTATATGCAGAATGAAACGGGGACACTTGCTTTCACCATATACAAGCATCAGCTCAAGATGGAAGAAAGACAAATGTAAAACCAAAAACTATAAATAGGCGGGAAGATAACCTAGGAAATACCATTCTGGACATAGGAATTGGCCAAGATTTTATGGCACAGGTCCAGCTTAAATTTTCACTTTAAGCTGGTCCCAGCTATGTTCTGTGTACGACGTTTTTTGTTTGTTTGTTTGTTTTTGTTTTTGTTTTTTTTGGATTACATTATATTTCTTTTAAAAAAACTCATTTCTTTTTTGGTGGCTGCATATTGTTTTTGTAATTGTTTTTTCAAGATTCAAGTTAAGCATACAGGTATTTATATTACAATCCCTTTATACTGAAATATAAAAATAGGTTGCTTTGTTTTTAAATCTTGCCTCTGATAAATTTTACTTAATATATGCAGGTAGAGTTTTTGGCAGTAAGTCTCATTATCATGTATGTCTTCTCATTATTGTCCAGAAAATATAATTGTAAGTTCATTATAAGAATGAGAAAATATCTGAAATGCATGCAAATTTAAATGCCTCCTCTAGAACAGAGTTTCAACTGCTAACATATGATAATCTTAATGGAAATTAATTTTTGATATTATATGTTTAAATAAAATCTGTGATTAGTGGTATGTTTTGGGAATAAACAGACAATAGGTTAGTACCCAGCTATTTAAAAATCTTCTTTTTCATTTCTGCTTGAAAATATATCTCCCATGGTTTTATTTCTGCTCCGCAATGCTTAGCGTCTACATTAATGAAGTAGTTAGGAAGCCCTATATGATCTGAGAGTGGTATGCATTTCTGAGGTTGCGTTCCTCTGAACCTTAGTGCCCAATGCTGAATTGTGCCCATTGTTTGAATTCCTTATGAGGCCACCTTTCACCAAGGCAGCGTTTGTAGCCAAAGGTCATCGCAGCTATAGCTGAAATTTTATACAGTGAACAGGGAATGTAGAGTGTTATAAGAATCCATTGAGTAAAATTCAATGACCATTTGTTGAGCATTTATGTTATGCAAGTTTTTATTAACATAAAGTACAATATTTATTAATATATTGTATTATAAGATTTACAGTAATATAGTACATAAAATAGGTATGTTTTAATGTATTTTATTTTGTTTTTTTATTATTATACTTTAAGTTCTAGGGTACATGTGCACAATGTGCAGGTTTGTTACATATGTATACATGTGCCATGTTGGTGTGCTGTACCCATTAACTCATCATTTACATTAGGTATATCTCCTAATGCTATCCCTATGCCCTCCCCCGACCCCAAGACAGGCCCCGGTGTGTGATGTTCCCCTTCCTGTGGCCAAGTGTTCTCATTGTTCAATTCCCACCTATGAGTGAGAACATGCGGTGTTTGGTTTTTTGTCCTTGTGATAGTTTGCTGAGAATGATGGTTTCCAGCTTCATCCATGTCCCTACAAAGGACATGAACTTATTCTTTTTTATGGCTGAATAGTATTCCATGGTGTAGATGTGCCACATTTTCTTAATCCAATCTATCATTGATGGGCATTTGGTTTGGTTCCAAGTCTTTGCTATTGTGAATATTGCCGCAATAAACATACGTGTGCATGTGTCTTTCTAGCAGCATGATTTATAATCCTTTGGGTATATACCCAGTAATGGGATGGCTGGGTCAAATGTGATTTCTAGTTCTAGATCCTTGAGGAATCACCACACTGTCTTCCAAAATGGTGGAACTAGTTTCCAGTCCCACCAACAGTGTAAAAGTGTTCCAATTTCTCCACATCCTCTCCAGCACCTGTTGTTTCCTGACTTTTTAATGACTACCATTCTAACCGGTGTGAGATAGTATCCCATTGTGGTTTTGATTTGCATTTCTCTGATGGCCAGTGATGATGAGCATTTTTTCATGTGTCTGTTGGCTGCATAAATGTCTTCTTTTGAGAAGTGTTTGTTCATATCCTTCACCCACTTTTTGATGGGGTTGTTTTATTTTTTTTCTTCTAAATTTGTTTAAGTTCTTTGTAGATTCTGGATATTAGCCCTTTGTCAGATGGGTAGATTGCAAAAATTTTCTCCCATTCTGTAGGTTGCCTATTCACTCTGATGGTAGACCATCTGATCTTTGACAAACCTGACAAAAACAAGAAATGGGGAAACGATTCCCTATTTAATAAATGGTGCTGGGAAAACTGGCTAGTCATATGTAGAAAGCTGAAACTGGATCCCTTCCTTACACCTTATACAAAAAATAATTCAAGATGGATAAAAGACTTAAATGTTAGATCTAAAACCATAAAAACCCTAGAAGAAAACCTAGGCAATACCATTCAGGACATAGGCATGGGCAAGGACTTCATGTCTAAAACACCAAAAGCAATGGCAACAAAAGCCAAAATTGACAAATGGGATCTAATTAAACTGAGGAGCTTCTGCACATCGAAAGAAACTACCATCAGTCTATACAATGTTTTAACTTTCATCTGGAAGGGCACTGTTAGTCAATCTACCTTTCCAATTAGTAGAGTGGCCACGAGGATTGCAGTACTGATCTTCTGTGAATTTGAGCAAGGGCTTAGAAAATGTATTAGTCTGTTTTCATGCTACTAATAAAGACATACCTAAGACTGGATAATTTATAAAGGAAAGAGATTTGATTGACTCACCGTTTCACATGGCTTGGGAGGCCTCACAGTCATGGCTGAAGGCAAAGGAGGAGCAAATGCATGTCTTACATGGTGGCAGGCAATATAAGGTGTGCAAGGGAACTCCTCTTTATAAAACCATCAGATCTCATGAGACTAATTCACTATCACGAGAACAGCAGGGGAAGATCCACTCCCATGATCCAATAACCTCCCAGCAGGTTTCTTCCAAGACACGGGGGAATTATGGGAGCTAAAATTTAAGATGGGGTGGTGACACAGCCAAACCATATCAGGCAATAAAATTGATGTTTCTTCTGTGAGATTTTTGACTGTTGATCTTGGAGAAAATAAACAACTCCATCCTCACCTAACTTTGTGCAAAATCTTATCTTTCTTGTGAAGGTAAAACTCTATTACCAAGGTGCAGCATCATAGAGGAAAAGAAATTTTTCACATATACTTCTAACTAGAAACAGTAAAGGAGTGTCAGAGACATAATTAGGCTGATTCTTTCTTCTGATAAGTAGAGCTGCCTAGTTTCCTGAAGAATCATTATGATTCTAATACTTACAGCTTAAATGCATTATCAGTAATCACAAGTAAAACCATGAAACAAAATTGGATTAGAAAATGAGTAAATGATAAAGAGTAGTTCTTCTCATGGTGCATGGAACGGTTACTTGAACAGCATAATTTAACCAACCAAGAAAGCTGTTTGCAAAGATAATAAAATACCTTTGGAAGGAAGCCCAAGAGAGTCCTGAGGTCTTTGCTTTTTAAATAAACAGTACGCCAATTTACAATCAAAAATTATTAATAAAATGATCTTCATTTCTCTTAGGCAAGCATTGAGTATTATTTTCTTCCTGTTGATACCTTCCATTCTTAATAGTGCTAAGGAGAAACTTATTAGAAGGAAAATACACAGTAATATATTTGTTTTATGTTTTTGTTTGGTTTTCTTTAGGTGGAATTTCACTCTTGTTGCCCAGGCTGAAGTGCAATGGCAGTATCTCAGGTCACTGCAACCTCTGCTTCCCAGGTTTAAGTGACTCTCCTGCCCCAGCCTTCCAAGTAGCTGGTATTACAGGGACGTGCCACTACACCCAGCTAATATTTGTATTTTTAGTAGAGATGGGTTTCATCATGTTGGCCAGGCTGGTCTTGAACTCCTGACCTCAGGTGATTTCCCTGTGTTAGACTCCCAAAGTGCTGAGATTACAGACATGAGCCAAAAATACATAGTAATATATTTTAATAGAAGATAACACAAGTAAACTCCTGTGATACTTGTTTTTACATTAATGCAAAAGAGCTCCTCTGCCTTACTGATGTGCAAATTACCATGCGATTGTGACACTAGCTGTACACTATTAGTTTGAAGTTTAGCACAGTAGTGAACATCAGTGGTGATCTGTCAGACCCCACTGTAAACTGGTGGTGGTGGTGGCCATCATAAGAGGATCCTTTGCCTGTGGAAAGGAGAGGAAAGACAGAAAAGGCTTTGTATTGTGCTTTGAGTGCCAGCTTAGCTAGAGCAGAATAAAACATCAAGTCAATTTCTAACGTTCTTGACTCCAATCTCTGGCTCCCAGACAGCATCTCTGAACATGCCTGGGGCCTGGGTGAACAGACAACCCTAAAGGAATGGGCTTTGGCAAGGCCCAGTCCTGTACTGACTTCAGATCTAATCCAGCAAATTTTCAGTGGTGATGGCCACAGGGTTGCTGGCATCTCTACATTCACAGTTACAGGTGGCTCAGCACAGAGGGAGAAATTCCATTTATTTGGAAGAAAGTAGTGAAAAAGAGCTAGAGTCTCTGCCTGGTAATCCAGAGAATTTTTTCAGATCTTACCCAAAATCACTAAGGCAATACTTCCATGAGTCTGCAAAAACCACAGCATTATTGCATTTGGGGCCAAAGTCTCGGAATATATGGAAAGCCATTCCAAGAAGGACAGGCAGAAACAAACTCAGACTGTGAAGACTACAATAAATACCTAACTCTTCAATTTGCAGACACCAATGGACATTTACAAGCATCAACACCAACCTCATTAAATTAGTCACCAGGGACTAATCCTTGAGAAACAGAGATATATAGTCTTTCAAAAAAAAAAAAAATCAAATCAACTGTTTTAAGGAAACTCAAAGAAATTCAAGATAACACAGAGAATGAATTCATAATTCTATTAAATTTAAAGAAGAGATTGAAATTATAAAAAAGAATCCAGCAGACATTCTAGAGTGAAAAAATGCAACTGACATGCTGAAGAATGCATCAGAGTCTCCGAATAGCAGAAATGATACAGGAAATGCAAGAATTACAGATGAGCATGGTGGCTCATGTCTGTAACCCCAGCCCTTTGGGAAGCCAATGGAGGAGGATCATTTGAGTCCAGGAGTTTTAAACAAGCCTAGGCAATACAGGGAGAGCACATCTCTACAAAAAGATAAAATAATTAGTCAAGCAGGGTGGTTTGAATCTATAGTTTGAACTATTCAGGAGGCTGAGGTGGGAGCACTACTTGAGCCCAGGAGGTCAAGGTTGTGCTGAATTATGATCAAACCACTGAACAGCAGCCTGAGAGACAAAGCGAGACCCAGTCTCCAAGATAATAATAATAATAATAATAATAATAACTTTGGTGAGCTTGAAGATAGGCTAATTGAAAATACGCAGTCAGAGGAGACAAAAGAAACAAGGAGTAAAGATCAATAAAGCAGTAAAGCAGATCTACAAGATTTAGAGAATAGCCTCAAAAGGGCAAATCAAAAAGTTATTTGCCTTAAAGAGGAGGTAGGGAAAGAAACAGAGGTAGAAGTTTTATTCAAAGTGATATCAGAAAATCTCCCAAACCTAGAGAAAGGTATCAACATTCAAGTTCAAGAAGCTTATAGAACACCAAACAGATTTAACAACCTCCCCCCCAAAAAAAACTATTTTAAGGCATTTAATATTATCAAATTCCCAAAGGTCAGGAGTAAAAAAAGAATCCTAAAGGCAGCAAAAGGAAAGAAAATATAACATATAATAGAACTACAATGAGTCTACTGGCACACTTCTCAGTAGAAGCCTTACAAGCCAGGAGAAAGTGGCACGATATTTTTAAAGAGCTGAAGAATAAAACTTCTACTTTAGAATGATATGTCTAGTAAAAACACCCTTTAATCAAGAAAGAGAAATAAAGATCTTCTCAAACAAACAAAAGCTTATAGAGTTCATCAGCAGCAGATATGTAGCATAAGAAATGCTAAAGAGAGTTCTAGCTGAAAGAAAAGGGTGTTAATAAGCAAGAAGAAATCATCTGAAGTTACAAAACTCATTGGTAATAGTAAGCACACAGAAAACACAGGATAGTGTAACACTGAAATTGTGGTGTGTAAACTTTTGATGTAAGTAGAAATGTAAATGATAAACCAATCAAAAAAGGTAACAACAACTTTTCAAGACAGTACAATAAGTGATAAAGAGAAACAATAAAAAGTTAAAAATCAGAGACATAAAGTTAATGTGTAGAGTTTTTATTAGTTCCTTTTTGCACGTTTGTTTATGCAATCAGTGTTAAGTTGTCATCAGTTTAAAATAATGGATAAGATAGTACGTGTAAACCTCATGCTAACCTCAAATAGAAAAACATACAACTGAAACCAAAATAAATTAAAAAGCAAGAAATTAAAGCATAGTACCAGAGAAAATCGCTTTCACTAAAAGGAAGTTAGAGAGGAAAGAAAGAAAAAGCTAAGACCACAGAAAAATTATAAAATATATAACAAATTGGAAGGAGTAAGTCTCTACTTATCAATAATAACATTGAATGTAAATGATTAAACTCTCCAATTACAAGACATAGAGTGAATGGATGAATGAAAAAAACAATACCCATTTCTCTGTTGCCTGCAAGAAAAACACTTCAGCTATGAAGACACTCATAGACTTAAAATAAAGAGATGAAAAAAGATATTTCATGTCAATGGAAACCAAAAAAAGAGCAAGAGTTACTACACTTACATCAGACAAAATAGGAAAGACAATGAAGTACACTACATAATAGTGATAAAGTAGTCAATTCAGCAAGACAATATAACAATTTTAAATATATATGCACCCAACACTGGGTCACCCAGATGTATAAAGTAAATATTATTAGAGATAAAGAAAGATATAGACCCCAATGAGATAAGAATGGAAGACTTTGGTACCCCACTTTCAGCACTGGAGAGATCTCTCAGAAAAAAATTTAACAAACAAACATGGGACTAAATCTGCACAATAGACCAAATGAACCTAACAAATATTTACAGAACATTTCATCCAGTGGCTGAAGAAAGGATCATTCTTGAGGAGATACCATATATTAGGTTACAAAGCAAATTTTTAAAAATTTAGAAAAAAAGTGAAATAATATTAAGCATCTTATCTAACTACTCTGGAATAAAACTATAAATCAATAACAAGAGAAATTTTGGAAACCATATAAAAACGTAGAAATTAAACAATAGATTTTTTAACGACTATTGGATCAATGAAGAAATTTTTAAAATTTAAAAAATTTCTTGCAAAAAATATAATAAAATCATAAGATACCAAAACCTGAGTGATTCAGTGAAAGCAGCACTAAAAAGATACCTGTAAGTGATGACAACAAAAAAGAAAAACTTCAAATAAGTAACCTAACAATGCATCTTTAAAAATAAGAAAAGCAAAAGCAAAATGAACAGAATATTAGTGGAAGGAAAGAAAAGATAAGAATTAGAGCAGAAATAAAAGAATTTGAAATAAAATAAAAGTGCAAAATATCCATGAAACAAAAAGTTGGGTTTTTTTGAGAAGATAAACAAAACTGATAAACCTTTAGCTATACTAAAAAGAAGAGAGAAGACATAGATAAATAGAATCAGATATGTAAAAGGAGACATTATAATTGATACTGCAGAAATGCAAAGGATCATCGGTGGCTACTATGAACCACTGTATGCTGAAAATTTACAAAAATCTAGGAGAAATGAACAAATTCCTAGACACAAACAATTACCAAGATTGAACCATAAAATTATCCAAAATCTGTCCATGCTTGTGTCCTGAATTAGGACTTTTATGGATTTAGTTCTTACATTTAAGTCCTTAATCCATCTTGAGTTAATTTTTGTATAAAGTGTAAGGAAGGGGTCCAGTTTCAGTTTTCTGCATATGACGAGCCAGTTTTCTGAACACCATTTATTAAACAGGGAATCCCTTCCCCATTGCTTGTTTGTGTCAGGTTTGTCAAAGATCAGTTGGTTGTAGATGTGTGGTGTTATTTCTGAGGCCTCTGTTCTGTTCCATTGAACTATATACCTGTTTTGGAACCAATACCATGCTGTTTTGGTTACTGTAACCTTGCAGTATAGTCTGAAGTCAGGTAGCATGATGCCTCCAGCTTTGTTCTTTTTTTCTTAGGATTGTCTTTGCTATGTGGGCTCTTTTTTGGTTCCATATGAAGTTTGAAGTTGTTTTCTCCAATCATGTGAAGAAAGTCAATGGTAGCTTGATGGGGATAGCATTGAATCTATAAATTACCTTGGGCAGTGTGGCCATTTTCATGATATTGATTCTTCCTACCCATGAGCATGGAATGTTTTTCCATTTGTTTGTGTCCTCTCTCATTTCCTTGAACAGTGGTTTGTAGTTCTCCTTGAAGAGGTCCTTCACATCCCTTTAAGTTGTATTTCCAGGTATTTTATTCTCTTTGTAGCAATTGTGAATGGGAGTTCACTAATGATTTGGCTCTCCATTTGTCTGTTATTGGTGTATAGGAATACTTGTAATTTTTGCACATTTGTTTTATATGCTGAGACATTGCTGAAATTGCTTATCAGCTTAAGGAGATTTTGGGATGAGATGATGGGGTTTTCTAAATACACAATCATGTCTTCTGAAAACAGAGATAATTTGACTTCCTCTTTTCCTATTTAAATACCCTTTATTTCTTTCTCTTGCTTGATTGCCCTGGCTGGAAAAATAACGAGTAACAAAATCAAAGCCATACCCTAGGAAAGAAAATCCCAGGACCCAATCACTTCACTGTTGAATACTTCCAAATATTAAAAAGTTAAAAAAAAACAAAACTAATATCAATGCCTTTCAAACTCTGCAAAAATAGAATAAGAGGAACACTTCCAAACTCATTCTATGGGGCAAATAGAAAACCAGAAAAATACACATTTTTTTTTTAAAAGAGAACTACAGACTAATATCACTGATAAATATTGGTGTAAAAATCCTGAACAAAATACTAAGAAATCCAATTCAACAGCACATTAAATAAAAATCAATCATTATGACCAGTTGGGATTTATCTCAGTGATGTTAGGAAAATTAAGTATATGGAAATCAATCAATGCAATACATCTAATCAACTGAATGAAGGAAAAAATCCATATGAACATTTCAATTTATGCTGAAAACACACTTGATAATGCTTAAAATATCTTCCTGATAAAAGCTTCAACAAAATGAGAGTACAAGAAACATACCTCAACTTAATAGAATCCATCTATGACAGACCCACAATTAGTATCATACTGAACAGGAAAAAGCTAAGTATTTCTTCTGAAATCTGGAACACACCAAGGATTCCCACTGTCACCATTGTCATTCAGCATAGTCCTGGAAGTCTTAGGTAGAGCAACAAGACAAGTTAAAGAAATAAAGGACATTGAAATTTGAGAGGAAGAAGTCAAATTATCCTTGTTTGCAGATGATATGTCTTATAATTCAAAAAACCTGAAGGCTTCACCAAAAAAAAATTAAAACTGATAAATAAATTTCATGAAGTTGCAGATACAAAATGGACACATGTAAATGAGTAGCATTTCTATGTGCTTACAGTAAACAATCTAGAAAAGCAATAAAAATATAATTCCATTTACAAGAGCAACAAATAAAATTAAATACCTAAAATTTACCTTAACCAATAAACTGAAAGATATATACAATAAAAACTACAAAACACTGGTGGAAAAAATTGAAAAGGACACAAAATATAAAAAGATATGTAATTTTCTTGGATTAGAAGAAGCAATTTTATTAAAATGTTCATATTTCCTGAATCAATCTACAGATTTGATGCAATGCCTATCAGAATACCAATTACATTCTTCACAGATATAGAAAAAAACTCTAAAATGTACGTGAAGTCACAAAAGACCCGGAATAATCAAAGATATTTTGAGCAAAAAGAACAAAACTGGACAAATCACATTATCTGACTTCAAATTATACTACAGCATTATTATATTATACAGCATGGTAATGACATCAAAAGACAAACATAAGTCAATGGAACATAATTGAGAACCCAGAAAAAAATTCACACACGTAGAGTAAACTCATTTTTGAGAAAGTTGCCAAGAACGTACATTACAAAAAAGACAGTCTCTTCAAAAAATGGTTCTGGGAAAACCAGATATTTATCTACAGAATAATGATATAATCCCTACTTCTTACTTACATAAAAATCAAATCAAAACGGATTAAAGACTTAAATATAAGACTTGAATCTATAAAACTAATAGAGGGACACATTGGGGAAACTCCCCAGGACATTGGTCTGGGCAAAATTTCTTGAGAAATACCCCAGAAGTAGAGGCAACCAAAGCAAAAATAGAAAAATGGTGTCAAAAGTAGAATTATGGAGCTAAACAGTATATTCACACTTAATGTTAAAAGGTTATTCCAAGTTACACTTCATCAAAAAATTTTCTTATATTTGTATAAGTTGTAAATCTTCTCTGGAAAAAGAACTCATTGACTTAAACTTTGTTTCTCTAAGTTATCAGTGACTTTTGCTGTCTTATATGTTGTTTGTCTTTTTTACTTCTGTGAACTCCCTGTTCATATATCACCTATATTTATATTGGTCTGTTTGTTATTTTGGTTGATAACTTTTACTAGTTTCACTGTACAATGGACCAAACTTTTGTTACATGTTTTGTAGGATAGATTTGGAAAAAAATAATTCTGGCTTATTTGAAAAATTTTAAAGTATCTACCATGGTAGTATATTAGTTCTATTTTTCTTTAAAAATATATCAATTATCTACATGAGTTAAAATTCTATTGTAAACTCTTTCTATAATTCTCTTAGTGTCATAGTTTTAATATAATTTAAGTTAAGTTTATACCTCAGCCTGGAGAATGTTTCTTGTGCAATTTGAATGACGGTCTTCTTACTAATAAAGGCAACTGTTGTTGTCGTTGTTTAACTCAAAAATTTTGATCCTAAAGTGCTTTGCTGATTCATAACTTTCAGAAGGGCCTGGAATATCCCTGTGACTATCCCATAAGATTGTTGTAATTTTTGTATTTTTTGCATTATTACTGATTATGGTTAACCACAGCATGAATAGATTTTAAAAAAAATAATTATTATCCTATTTTTAATCATGCCAAATTATTTAGTGTTTTCATATTATAGTTATGAGAAGAGTGTAGCAACAGTCTTCTGAGGAAAGAGAGAAGGAATAAGACATGCTCATCTAAATTACGGCTACATAAAAATAATAATTATTAGTGTAAAAAACTATCTTTTACAAACATATGTTGAATGTCACAACATATCTAAAAAGTAGTTACTGAAAGCAAAATCTTCTCTAAATGGCTCAATTTTGTAGCAAGAAGCAGATTGGTGTTGCTATTTTTTCTCATTCCACATAAATTCTACTGGGAAATGCTTTAATCTATGTTTTAGGGGAGAAAAAGTTATCCTGACTCTGGATGTACATTAAAATTAAGTAGCACTATTTGTCTCCCAAACCCTGAAGGAGTATATGAGAGTATTAATATGGTTTGGCTCTTTGTCCCCATGCAAATCTCATTGAATTGTAATAATCCCCAAGTGTTATGGGAGGGACCTGGTGGGGGATAATTGAATCATGGGGCCGGTTTTCCCCATACTGTTCTTGTGATAGTGAGTGAGTTCCATGAGATCTGATGATTTCATAAGCGTGTAGCATTTCCCCTGCTGGCATTCATTTCTCTCTTGCCTGTCACCATGTAGGATGTCATGTACCACATGCCTTTTGCTTTCCGCCGTGATTGTGAGGCCTCCCCAGCCATGTGGAACTGTGAGTCCATTAAACCTCTTTTTCTTTATAAATTACCCAGTTTGGGGTATGTTTTCATCAGCAATGTGAGAACTGACTAACACAATTTTATAAATTTCTTTGACATTGGCATCAGGCAAGGTCACAGATGAGAGCTCAACAAATTCTGAAGTATTTATTTTAGACATATCTGACTACAGTGCAATACAATTTTTTTAAAAAAATAATTGATTAAAAAGGAATGCACCACTATTCAAATACATGCATTTCAGTGTTTCATACAGTGTAATATACTGAAATGATTATAAGTGACTCAATTTTTTCCCACTTCCTCTGCTCCAGAAATATACACTTCCAGAAGAAAAAATGACATTGAAAAACATACACAGTCTAGCAGAAAATGAAGACATTTTGTCCACCAACTGTTAACATTAGAGGGAATTCTATGATTATATCCTTGTAAAAGCTATGAAAAAGTGACTTTTGGGAGGAAACTAAATGAGACATAGTCCCTGGAAGTACAGAACAAAATTTAGAGTGCAGTGACTTCCTGCTTAAAAATAAAATAAAATAAAACAAATGTAACGGAACTAGAGATCTTCCTAGACTAAAGCAGAGTCAATTAAAAAAATTGTGAAGACATGTTCTTACTTGAAGAGTGTTCATAAAATAATACCTGCTGAGAATTTCCTAAAGAAAGCCATATAAGAAAATAACCATACACAATAGAAAGATTTGCATCCAAGATTTGTAGATAGAGAAAAATGTCAGAATGAGATGTTTATTTTTATTTTTTTTTTGAGATAGGATGTTGCTCTATTGCCCAGAGTGGTATGTTTTCAGCGATTTGATCATGGCTCATTGCAGCCTCAACCTTCCCAGCTCAAGCAGTTGTCTTACCTCAGCCCCCTGAGCAGCTGGGGCCACAGATTCATGCCACCACACCCAGCTAATGTTTTCAAATTTTTGTAGAGATGAGCTCTTGCTATGTTGCTCCTGGACTCAAGCAATCCTTCCACCTTGGCCTCTCAAAGTTTTGGAATTATAGGTATGTAGCACTGAACCTGGACAGAATAAAAATTGTAAATAAGCATGATTCAAATATTCAGAGGAAAAAGAGTCACTAACATAAGACAAAGATGGGATGGGATAAGAAGGATGAATTCCAAAAACCAAGTAAACATAATGCGATATCACCTTACTCCTGCAAGAATGGCCATAATCAAAAAAACAAAACAGAATATATTGGCATGGATGTGGTGATCAGGGAAAACTTCTACAATGCTAGTAGGGATGTAAACTAGTACAAACACTATGGAAAACAGTGTGGAGATTCCCTGAAGAACTAAAAGTAGAACTACTATTTGATCCAGCAATCCCACTACTGGGTATCTATCCAGAGGAAAAGAAGTCATTATGTAAAAAAGATGCTTGCATATGCTGTTTATAGCAGCATAGTTCACAATTGCAAAATCGTGGAACCAATGCAAATATATATGATGGAATACTACTCAGCCATAAAAAGGAATGAATTAACAGCATTCACAGCAACATGGATGAGATTGGAAACTATTATTCTAAGTGAAGTAATTCAGGAATGGAAAATCACACATCATATATTCTCACTGATATGTGGGAATTAAGCTATGAGGATGCGCAGGCATAACAATGATGCAATGGACTTTGGGGACTTGTGGTTAAGTGTGGGAGAGGGGGAGGGGTGAGGAATAAAAGACTACAAATAGGGTGCAGTGTATACTGCTTAGGTGATGGGTGCAACAAAATATCACAAATCACTACTAAAGAATTTACTCATGTAACCAAACACCACCTGTACCCCAATAACCTATGGAAAAATAAATTTTAAAAAAACTAGATATTTTTATTTTTGAAATTAGAAATGGGCTCCCTAAGTATATGAAATATTGCCCCCAAGAGAAATCACCTAATGCTCTAGAAATTGCCAGTAAACTGATGAAAACATAAGTTTTTTTTGTTGTTGTTGTTGTTAACAGCTTACATTAAAGCTGTCCTCATTACCTGTTTTTCTTCTGAAGCTCTCATGTTTCTAGTTGTCTTCTAGGTCTTAACCACCCATCCTATGCTTTGTTGAAATATTTGTGATCTGATTCAATGTGTTTGTTTCCATTTTTATTTCATGCTATCCCAACTCTTGCAACTTGCATGTCCTCATTATGATTGATCGATTCAACTGCAAAGATCACCTTATCTGACCAAGGATTATTCATTAATTTTTACTAGTTTATCTGACCTTGGCTAATTTTATATCTTTGCCAGTCACTCTGAACCACAGTCATGATGACTCAGGATTGTAGATCTTTTTCAAATAACAAATTTATCTTTTGTAAAGTCTCTATATTAGAGAAGAATCTATAGAAAAAACACACAAAAAAAATTGAGGGCAGTATATGAATAAAATTCTGACTGGATTATAAACCAAGAAAGTGATTAATCAGATTAATAACTAGAAATTTACAGTAAAATCACTGATAAATTTTTATATATTTGCAATGATAAAATTAATACTCATTTACAGGCAAAGCACCAAATAACTGGCGACTCCAGGGCTAGTTTGTTGGGCATATGACTGGTGATAAGTGAGGAGTATACAGGAGCCCAGAGGAGCAGATTGCAACCTACTAGTATCTCAATTCTTATTACACATTTGCACATTAGGAAACTGACCACCAGTGGGACTGAAAATTCTGTGGGCCAATTCTAAGCTCACCTTTGTTGGAACTTCTATATGCCCCAACTTACAAAAACATTATTTTCAAAAGAAAGCCATGACTCTTACTCATCTGAATCTAAGATTCAATAGCCAAGGGTACAATAACTTTGGGGATGCTAACAAATGAGAAATTTGAAATTTGTTTACCAGTTTTCAATTGATTGTTCCTCAGGTGCAAATAAAGGTTTGTGATGTTGAATCAGGACCCTGTAAACATTCCTCATTTGCCAGCTGTCTGAATGGTAAGCTTCATCAATAGAGGACACTGGAATGACTGTGAGGTGGTGGAGGCAGGAAGATACATCCCTCTCAAGGCCCTACTCTTTACTGTTATTTAGTAATTTTTATGGTGATTATTGGATTTTAACAATATGTATTTTAAAGAATATAGTTAAAAATATACTTAAAGAATATAAGAGGACATTTTTCAATTAGCATATTTGTTTTATCTTTTAAGAAACATAGCATTCTGCTCAGGAATCAATATAGAAAACTCCTACATATACAGTTTGTCCTTGACATAGATAGACCCTGCTTTGTATGTTATTTTCAAGACTAAGTTCACAATTATTTGATTTTTGTCTTCAATCCCTGTGTTGCTTGCATGTTCCTGTCTTTAAGTATCATATTCAAAATAAAAATAAAAAAGATTATCACAGAGATGAAGAATGTTACATAAACTCAGTCGTTCTATGTGATTACTTAAAATTTATGTGTTTACATATTTTTAATGGCTGAGACATTTAAAAGTTTATTGAATCAATATCAAAGAAACAGATGCACAATATTACAATTTTTTGAATTTAATATACTTTGGGATTTTTATGACTCTCTATCAAGTATACCTTTATGTTTACATATTTTCCTAACTGTATATGTATATATCACTTTCTGTAAAAAGACTTCTCAAAATTAAACCAATCGAAGCAAAAATATTCTTTGATCTCCTGTGGATAGATATAGACTTATGTATCTGGCTATGTGGTCTAAGAATTGCAAAGAAGATCTATTTTGACAAAACCATTAATATATTTCCAGATAATATTTTGTTAAGAAAATATAAATAAACTAGTATTTGGTTTCCATAGTACATGTTGAGCTTCATTATTGACTTAGGCTAATATTTATATGTAAGGTTTACCCCTTTAAAAAAACACATTAAAATAATTAAAGAGCATTCATGCATTACTTTTTTCTTTCCTTGTATTTTACTATTTTTTCTTTTTAATGGAATACCTATATGTTCAGTTTAATAAAATATTCAGTGTATATTTCTTTTCTAGACATTATCATAGTTTCATCACCAATTATTGTTAAAAATATTATTTATAGAGGAGCGCTGTAAAATTATTTCCCATGTGTCATAAATTATTATTATGCTTTTTTTCATTCAACTGTTCAGATAGATCTCGTCAGACAGAAGAACTGCTCGTAAATTGGTTTGTTTCTTCTCTGTGATTTGCTTTGCAATTCTTGTTCTGAATCTAAAGGCTATAATCACCAAAATTTAAAGGCAAGATTTAGAGAGCTTTTGCCATTTATTATGCTTTCCCCAGCTTAGACCTTAAAAATTGTTGTACAGAATATTTCGTTCTTTATTCAATCTACAATTTATTTTTTGTGTGTTATGAGAGGATAGTAAGTAAAATGATTATATACATTTCTGGTTTGTATATCCTCAGTATGCCAGGTATTAAAGTAATTGGAAGCATCTGACTTGACAAGGTAAGGCCAAGAAGTGTGAGATCTTAGTGAAGGAGAGAAATCTTGTAACATTATAATCTAGAGGGACTGGACTAAACTTGCTGGGCTCCATCTGTCATTCCTAACTAAAAGGAACCAGCCTCTCCTTTTGTTTTGTGTATTTCTATCCAATTACAAAGGGTCACTACTAAAGCAAAAATAGCAAATCAAGCACATTTAAGCCCGTACGAGCAAAACACCTTTAGACCGTCTAAACAAATAGTTTACCAGGTTGCATAGTTTTAGATAGGAAGCCAATTATGACCATGTAGCATTTTTGAAACAAAGAAAATTTTCATGAGGAAATATTGTGTATTTCATAAAGAATGTGAATTTAAACTTCGATGTAACACAAAAGACTTGCCTAAACACCATGCTAAGAGCCTTGGCCAAGTTTATCTGAGCTTATATGTGCACTAGGTGATGGATTTGTACTGAAAAGTGACCCCAGCCTCCCTGCTGAGACTTTCTCAAAATAGCATGAACCTGCCGAACTGCTGTCTAGCTGATGTACCTGAACAATTATCAATTACTTCCATTTCCTTTTTATGTAATATTCCATTTTCATATAGTCCTACTAGCCCCTTGTTTTCCTTACTTTCATTTCCTCATATTTCCTTTTTATTCATATCAGTTTTCTCTTTAGAAACCTCGGTACCTTTGTTTCAGTTGGCTTTGAGCTCAGTTTATACCGTAGTCTCTATCCCCTACTTCAGTAGTCAGAATAACATCTGTCTTGCAATCTTTAACAAGGACCTTGCTTTGATTTTCTTAGCAGAAACACATATATTCTATTTGATTGTATTTTGTTTATACAGAAGATGTTAAAATGCACAGTAAAATGCCTAGTCTTTCTGATTTCAAATCAACAGATTGAAATTCCAGTGAATCTTATTTTCTTTACTTTAAAAATATACACTTGTAAGCATAAAAATTGAATTATTTGAGGTTTTCTAAAATTATAATTACACACTACTTAATGTTTAATCAATATTAAAATTTTTAGATAAATCAGGAATTACAGGTCTTATGAAATGTAGAGGAGAATCTTGCCATAACTTAATGCATCGATGTGGAATTAAACTGAATGATCTCCGGTGTTATGCCTACCAGCCTTAGATCTCAAAGAGTGCTACAGTCTCTTTTCCTTCTTTATGAACTTAACAAAGTTTTGATAACCAAAAAAGCAATATTTTATGACAAATAGAATAACAATTGCCAAGGAAGGCCAGCACATGCAGAGAGTAGTACTGGAACCAGGTGAAGTTGTGGGCAGTTGGCACAGGTACTTGGTTGCTTTTTGGTGTGTGACAAACTCAATCCAGAAGACTTCGTAGGGCTTCATAGGCTGAACGTAATGAATGATCAACAGCCATGTAACATTCTCTTTACAGCTAAAGGAAAATCAAACAGACGCCAACTTATAGAATCAACTAGAAAAGATAAACATGTGAAAATTTTTTTGCAGAAGTTTAAAATGAGTGCCACATAAACATGGATGAAAACTAAAATATTTTATTTCAAGGTGGTTATAGAGATTTTGATTTATGGACTAGAATTTGTTGGATGCATATGATTTCAAGATGTGAAGAGAGAACTTAAGAGACAACAAGTATTTCCAGCCTAGAGAGTGGAGGAAGTTAAAGCCAAAAGGAAATTTATATATGTATATATGTACATACGTATGTACATATATATGTACATATATATACATGTGTGTATATATATCATTTGAGAGTACAGAAGTTTAATTATCTGCTTTAAAAATTATTAATGGATGTTGTATACATGGTTCAAAACAGTATCAAAGCCTAGAGGTAGGAGACAAATCTATGACAAGGTTCAGGTACACTGCCAGGCAAAGCTAAGAAGTAGTCAGTATTGACCATGAATTAGTATTGACATTATGTCCGTGGATTAATGTTTAAAAGCATAAAACTGGTTGGATTTAGTTTGAATCTTAGAATACTTGGTAGAATTATTCTCACTATAAAGGGGTTCTCAGTAAATACTTGCTATTATTACTCTTTTTCTTGTATTGTGGTTTGTAGAATCTAAGTGGTGCTCAATATTTTTCTTTGGGGCATTGTACTTCCATTTGTTTCTGCTGTTGAAATAATTATTGACTAATAAACACAGAATAAGAATACGTGTAAGTATTTGGCTTACCATGTCAAAACCAAAAAGTGCTATATAGAAGAAGCCTCATATTTCTGTTTTGAGACATTTTGGCAACTTATTTCTTCCAAGTCAATTATTTTTTGATTTTTTTTTCAAAAAAAGCAACCACAGCTATAAAAACAAAGAATATAGCTACATTTATACTAGTATCTTCTTTTTATAATAATTTTAAAAAGTCAAATTTGAAAGCTCTGGTAGTTTACAATTTATCAGTGATAGGAACAAAATGTTAGCATAAAAACTTTGGAAGTCATTAAATATAATGGGAATCAGAGTTTGATTACGTCATGCTGATTTAATGAAAATGAATTAAAGAGTTTTAAAAATAAGGGAAAATGAGTAACTAATTTGAGATGCTGTATGTTTATTTGCTTCACTATGGTAAAATTTTTACTATGTATTTGTATCCCATAACATCAATTTGTATATCTTCAACATACAAAATAAAATTGATTTAAAATGAACATTTGATGAGCTCTAATGCTGAAAGACCTGCATAAATTAGTCAGTACTGTCATGACATTCATGGTTCCCAGCTTCAGGTTTGTTCTCAATTTTCCTCATAATCCTTCTGTTACCATCATCAGCAATTTCTCTTATTTCACTTTTCAGCTATTTCAAAACTGATGCACTATCCTAAAACCTCTGACAAATGTTTCCACTAAAACCACACATACACACACACAACAGATTGTGATACTCGCAATGGTTTATTGACTATTGTCTTCAAGCATTAGAAAATACATACATGTACTCAAGCATTGTGTTCATGTTCAGAGTCACTGTTGCTCCCTTGGTCTTCATGTAAGAACTCATCAATCCATGCTATGTAGTTTAAAAAAACCCTGTACATTCATGAAGGATCATTAATGACTGCTTTTAATGCACTGAGCAAATCTGTAGTTATTGTTTTTGTGTCCAGTCTAATAGCTTCTCCCCTAGCCTTCATGTGAACAATATTATCAGGTTGATCTGCAAACAAAGGAAGCCCCCTGCACATAGGGATCCCATGGTAGATCCTCTCATAGGTGCCATTGGCTCAACCATGAGTTATGAAAGCTTTGGTTTTTGGATGACCAAGGATTTGATGAATATTTGAATAATTATTCATTATAAGTCTTAGAAATAAAATGAGCAATGCACAATATAAGGCAATGAAACGGGCAGTGTTCTCTAGGTAACGAATTACTATTACAGTAAAACTGCATTAAAATTGCTTTAGATCTCAGAGGAAGAAGCACCTCTGGGGCTTTACGTAAAGGCTCCACAAGTGGTATGTGACTTGAGGCTTGAAAAATGAATAGAAGATTGTCAAGTGGACAAATAGAGCACACTGTGGATAAACAAAACTGCATATCCCCCACTCCAGCCCCCTAAAAGCAGGATGCATACTGGAACATGATCTCTTAGAGAAATAGTAAAGTCACTGAGTGTGATAGGGGATGTTGTCCAGGGCAGCAGGGAGTGGGGTGGTGGCGGTGCTTGAATAGAAGAAGGACAGGCCAAACTCTATCACAAAATGCGTTAACACCTCATGATAAAGACTGGGGATTTAGTCCCATAGAAAATACAGTCACTGATAATAAAAGAAGGGCTGCTACGTTTTTGTTGTATTTGAAATATTTATATATTAGGAGAAAGGGTAGGTGTAACATTCAAAGTAGGAGACAGACAAACCAGAATATTATTCAAAAATTATCTATACAATGTAACAACACTAGAAATAAAGGTAGTTTGTTTCTGGCCGTAAATAATATTGTGTCCAGAATTTGTGGGTTCTTGGTCTCACTGACTTCAAGAATGAAGCTGCAGACCCTCCCAGTGAGTGTTACCAGTTCTTAAAGATGCTGTGTCCGGAGTTTATGGTCTCGCTGGCTTCAGGAGTGAAACTGCAGACCTTCCTGGTGAGTGTTACAGCTCTTCAGGCGGTGCATCTGGATCCGTTCGTTTCTCCTGTCCGGAGCTGTTCATCCCTCTGGATGGGTTAGTGGTCTTGCTGGCCTCAGGAGTGAAGGTGCAGACCTTTACAGTGAGTGTTAGAGCTCATAAAGGCGGCATAGACCCAAAGAGTGAGCAGCAGCAAAATTTATCTCAAAGAGCGAAAAAAAAAAGCTTCCACAAGGTGAAAGGTGACCTCAGCAGGCTGCCAATGCTGGCTGCTGCAGCCTGGTTTTATTCCCTTATCTGACCCCACCCACATCCTGCTGATTGGTCCATTTTACAGAGCACTGATTGGTCCATTTTACACAGAGCTGATTGGTCCATTTTACACAGAGCTGATTGGTCCATTTTGACAGGGTGCTGATTGTTGTGTTTACAAACCTTGAGCTAGACACAGAGGGCTGATTGTTGCATTTACAATCCTTTAGCTAGACACAAAAGTTCTCCTAGTCTCCACTAGATTAGCTAGACACAGAGGACTGATTGGTGCATTTACAAACCTTGAGCTAGACACAGAGTGCTGATTGGTGCATTTATAATCCTTCAGCTAGACACAAAAGTTCTCCAAGTCCCCACTAGATTAGCTAGACACAGAGCACTGATTGGTGCATTTATAAACCTTGAGCTAGACACAGAGCACTGATTGGTGCATTTACAAACCTTGAGCTAAACACAAAGTGCTGATTGGTGCATTTACAATCCTCCAGCTAGACATAAAAATTCCATAAGTTCCCACCAGATTAGCTAGATACAGAGTGCTGATTGGTGCATCCGCAAACCCTGAGCTAGACAAAGAGGGCTGATTGGTGTATTTACAATCCTCCGGCTAGACATAAAAGTTCTCCAAGTTCCCACCCCACTCAGGAGCCCAGCTGACTTCGCCTAGTGGATCCTGCTGGGAGGTCGCGGGGCAGAGCTGCCTGCCAGTACCTGCCATGCACCCACACTCCTCAGCCCTTGGGCCATGGATGGGACCGGGCACCATGAAGCAGGGGGTGGCACTCCCTGGGGAGGGGCTCGGGCATGGCAGGCTGCAGGTCCTGAGCCCTGCCCCGTGGGAAGGCGGCTGAAGGGTGACAATTGGAGCACGGCATGGGTGGGCCAGCAGTGCTGGGGCACCTGGTGCACCCTCCACAGCTGCTGGCCCCGGTGCTAAGCCCTTCACTGCCCAGGGCAGGCGGCACCAGCAGCTCCAAGTGCGGGGCCGCGAGCCGGTGCCCACCAAGAACTTGCGCTGGCCCACAAGCGCCCTGCCCAGCCCAAGTTCCCACCCGCACTTCTCCCTCCACACCTCTGCGCAAGCAGAGGGAGCCAGCTCTGGCCTCAGCCTGCCCAGAGAGGTGCTCCCACTGTGTAGCGGTGGGCTGAAGGGCTCCTCAAGCTTGGCCAGACTGTGCATGATAAAATGCTAACTGTTGTAGTTTATCATATTTTTCCCCAGGACTGGAATATTAATGTAACGAAGTTAGATTTTGAGTTTTTAAATAATAAATGGTGAAACAGTTTTCTGTTGAACCATTTTCATCCTGTTTGGCTGATACCCACTTGTACAGCTGAGTATTGGTACTAACATATCTGATTTCCTGTCACCAAATTTCCGTAGAACCATACAGATAAGGACTCTAACGATGATAGCACAGGGACACATAGAGGGCCACAACACACACTGGGGCTTTTCAGAGGGTGGAAGTTGTGAGGAGGGAGCGGATCAGGAAAAATAACTAGTGGGTACTAGGCTTAATACCTGGGTGATGAAATAATCTGTACAACAAACTCCCATGACAAAAGTTTACCTGTGGAACAAACCATCACTTTTACCCCTGAACTTAAAGTGAAAATTAAAAAAAAAAACAAAGTACCTTGTCATATGAGTCAAATTCAAATTCCAGCATATTTGTAAGATTTCTAAAATGATAAAGAGATAAATGCCTTCCATAAAGCTGGTAAGGATATGAGGACAGGATAGGTTAAGTAACAGAGCTACAGAAGACTGAAGTAAATATAAATAAATAAATAAATAAAAATATTTGGTTGGTGTAAAAGTAATTGCAGTTTTTTAAAAAGTAATGTCAAAAACCTCAATTACTTTTGCACCAACCTGTTTTTTAATTATTTTTACATTAAATTAGGTTAAACACAATCGTGATGTTTCACATGGTGACTTAGACAAATAAGATAATAAGTGATAAATTCAAGCATTTAAGTAATTGTAAAGCAGTCATAATTCTAATGTAAAGCAGAGTAATTACTAATGGTCTACACCTTTTTAATTAATGTATTTACCATATTCACTTTCATCTGCCAAATTTAATATTAAGCTTTTTATTTTAAAATCAATTAAATTGGAGAGAATTTACTTGTATTCACTTGTTCCATAAGTTAGAGTCTGACAGCTGATGATTACAAAAAATCAAATCTATGCAATCATTTATGCATGAGAACTAAATGAATTCTGCTTAGAAATTACATACGACTTGTTTCTAATTACAAATTACTAAGCATTTCTTCTAAAAAATTCAAGTGACATTTTCACATATATTCAGAATATTATCATATTTTCTAGCATTGTAAATTCTTTAAATATAGGAAAGACTGATTGATAGTTCATAAATGATAGGGCAGTTGAAAATTTTCCAAAATTGTGATGATGCTAAATTTTATTCAACTTACTGTTAACTTTTCGGTGACAAACTACAAAATGTTGACAGCAGTGATCATTATGGTCATCTATAGCTAAGCCATTTAGTATATGCCTAATACCAAAATGAAGTACTGATTTTGGAGTTACCAAATAACCTTCATAGAGTATAATGAACACATTTTAACATATATTTGCTATATAAGCATTAAATGTAACCTCAGGTTTGCAGCAAAAAATTAGTAAAGGTGATTACAGGAAGGCTATATAGGATATAAAACTGAAGAATACCTCATAAATATTCAAAACAACATTTAGATCAAAGCTGTATTGTACATATTAGAAAGTTAGTTATTACTATAATTTATGGGGTATCTGAACCTCTCTCCCTACCTGGCTTCCTTCTACTTGACTCCTCCTCCTCCTCCTCCTCCTTCTTTCTTCTTCTTCTCCTTCTCCTTCTCTTCTTTCTTTCCCTCTTCTTTTCTTCTGTTCTGTTCTCTTCTCCTTCTCCTCCTTCTCCTCCTCCTCCTCCTTCTCTTCCTCCTCTCCTTCTCCTCCTCCTCCTTCTTCTTCTGCTTCTTCATCTTCTTCCTCCTCCTCCTCCTCTATTCTCTGAGATAGGGTCTCACATTATCACTCAGGCTGAAGTGCAATCATAGCTCACTGAAACCTCAAACTCCTGGGCTCAATCAGTCCCCCTAAATCAGCCTTCTGAGTAGCTAAGACCACAGATATGTACCTGTATGTCCTGCTAATTTTCTTTTTGCCTGTTTTTAGAGATGAGATATTGCTATGTAGCCCAGTTTGGTCTGGAACTCCTGGGCTCAACGGATCCTCCCACCTTGGTTGCCCAAAGTGCTGGAATTAAGCATAAGCCACTGCACCTGTTCTTGATTCTTCCTTATAGTCAGTTTTCAGGATGGTTTTCAGATACATTACTTGATGTTTATAATATACTCAGTGTACATTTTCTCTGTCTTTTTCTGTCAGGCAGCTATGATGTTGAGACGCAAATTTTACAATGATGCTTTACTGAGCTGTTTTATAGGCATGGCATAAGGCAGAAAACACCAGCTCTGATAAGATAAAACATCATTCTTTTTTACTTTTAGTTATACAACTCTGTGATCTCAAATAAAGAATGATTTAGTCATGGGGTGAAAGCCAATAAACATTGGATTTGGATGCAAATATTGCTGGGGCCACACATTTATACTGTTGAAAAATGGTGTACATTTTAAGCTAGAATAATGCTAAAGTGCCTCAACTCTTGTATTAAAATTTTAGCATTTCATTCTGTTCATCGTGTTGCCAAAATGTGTACATTTACTTTTAAACAAGTACATAGGATTTCTTTTCTCTCGGATTTACCTGAGAGTATAATCTTAATCTATTGGAATAACAGTTCTTTTTGAATGAAATGGTATCTGAAGTGTCTGACACATATTAGGAAATTAATAGTGTTAGTAACAACAACAAGAAATAGCAATAACGTTAATAGTCAACATTAATTCAAATCACTAACTAGGTAACAAGTATATTTTAAGAGTTTTGTCTCTATTAACTGCTTTTCCCACACAATGCAATGTAAGATTTGTACTATTATTAGAGTAGTCATAGTCATCTCAGATGAGAATATTCTCTGATAATTTTATCAACTGTTGCCTGAACTCTTACACCAATCTCCTAAATGCTTCTGTGCATAGTCTTGGCCCTCTGCAATTAAAACCAGGCACTGTATCTTAAGGCTTTTTTTTTTTTTTTGTAATGAAGTCTGATCATATCTTTCCCCAGCTCAATTTTTTTTCCTCTGACTCCCCAATGCCTTTGTTAGATATTTCAAATTTATTCCTGTTATCTGATTCCAAATTATCTCTCTAAGGAAATCTGCCTCTTTATTCAACCTCTTCCTGCTAAACTAAACTTGGAGTTTCGGAACTGAACTATCATTACTCTTCTACCTGCTTTCATTTTGTATCTTCCTCTCACTTGACCTATTTCTGCAAATCATTCAGGTCTCACTTTTATTATCAGTGTTGCTGGTATACCTACTATTATCCTTACTGAATGTTCTCCAAGCATTGTGGTCCTTTCTTTTTAAAACATTTTATACATATTTTATGACATGCTTTTTATTCTACAATTCCAAATAGATTTTAAAGTCTATGGGAGTAGAAAATGTCCCTAAATTTCTTTCTCTGCAAATCCAGCACTTACCTCTGGTGAATTTTAGTCACTTTATAAAGAGTTTTTGAGGAAATGATTTATACTGTCTTCTGTGTTAAGTAATGAATTCCTTAGTTTCAGTGACTCTATTCTTAATGTTTCACAGGCATCTCACTTTATTCTATAATGATAATGATAGTAATTTTACACAGAGGGTTAGCAGGTTTTCAGTAGCGTCCTTTAACAAAATCAAAGCTTGATGAGTTTGGGAGAGAAAATACTAAATACTATGAGGTTCTAATTAGCCATATTTCTGTTTCCCCATTGTCTTAGACAATGTAGTGGGTCTCCCTGATTGAGTAAAAGACAGGATAATGAGATAATTGTCATGTGAATAGACTGTGTAATTTTCCAAAATAAGTTGGAATAATACAGGCAATGCTTTACACAGTGTCTGTGCATTAATGAAACAGTTATACTAATTTGGACATAATATAATTTGTGTGAATAATTTGTGTTATATAGTATATGTATACACACAAATACACACACATATATATGAAAGGCAAAGTGACAGGAGACTATGTCTCTAACATCACCTAGTCATTAAAATAACCCACTATAAAATTGAATATGTATTTGTTTTCTATCTAAAGATATAAATGTAAACAACTATTTTAGCTCCAGAATCAAGTAATCTTAACATATCAATAGAAACAGGTTTCCCAGGATTTTATTTTCTACTATTCAGTTTCTACTATTTAGCAAACTGGTTCCTGAACATTGACTTTTCAAGTGAATGTGATGTTTTTGAGAGAATGTCTGCTCAAGTGTCTCAAGTGAATGTACTGCTTTTAGTTATGTTAATAACTGAAGAATATTGTTTATAGAAATATTTGCAAATATCAGTTGGAATTTTTTCAGAAATTATGGAAATAAAGATTTGTGCTCACCCTTAGTTTTGGCTGAGTTTTTAAATGGAGAAAAATAGATTTTAAAAAGTAAAGACTAATTACATGTATGTCCAAACTTTAACAGGATTTTATGTCTTTAAAACAGACTTGTGAGGACTTAATAAATAAATGTATAAATATTAAAAACCTCAAAGTATAGGATTTTTTTGCATCTGGAGAAAAAGATAATGTATTTCTCACCTGTGAAGCGTCCTTTAAGTAATATGAAATAAATATTTTCATTTTAAATAAGGAAACTGATCTATACAAGAAAAGGCAATTTCCTCAATGCTACACAACTGTGCTAGAAATATATGTGTGCCTCATCAATCTATGTATTTCTTTATCAAGATATTAGGAAGATGTCTGCTGGGTTTTTATAAGATAAAAATGAATGTATGGTAAAATGTATATCTAATTGCCTGAATACATTTGCAATTCATTAATTCATAGTTGTATGACTTCCTACAGTGTCCTGTATAAGTGATGGCCACAGGTTTCTAGCTGATCCTATAACTTTTGGTGCAGCTTTTCCACCATATTCGTAAGATTATTGATCATTTTATCTTTGAATTTTATCGTTTCACCTATAAAACACACAGTTTTTTGATTTTATATTTATATAAACTTACCTTAAAAGGCATAAGGAAAGGTAGGACTTCATAATACCAATTAAAAACTTACATAGTTCTTCACTGTAAAACTAATCCCATTTCCTTTTTTTTAACAAAGTATGATTTTACTCCCTTTGTCAAGATCACAGTTCTTTTTTTAATAGTGACAATCCATAGATATAGACATTCCTAAAAGAAATAAAAGTAATTCAGTAGACATGTCACTGTTACAGAACCTGAATATGGAATGCATTCGATGTTTTTGTTTGATTTTGTTGAGACAGGGTCTCTCTCTGTTGCCCAGATTGGAGTGCAGTGGCTGCAACTTGCTGCAGCCTTGGCCTCTCAGGCTCAAGCTATCCTCCTGCCTCAACCTCCCAAGTAGTTGGGACTACTGGCGTGTGCCACAGTCCTGGCTAATTTTTTGTAGATATGGGGTCTGAATATATTGCCCAGGCTGAATTTGATGTTATTTCAAGTTGATTTTCGTGTGTTTGGAAGCTTGTCTTGCTCCTCAACTACTATGCAGGTAGACAGTCATCCCCCAGAGACTCACTAGATTGCAATATAGAGGCACTTTATCATTTCCCTATTTTTCCTAATACAGAATTGTAGAGCTGGAAAGTAACTTCAGTTTTCTAAATCTATTCCTAAACAGGATATCACTAACTTCTTTAGAATCATTTCTCAGTATACATCAATTTATTGAGAACTGTCTAATACTCAAAGAAATGAAATCTTGAGTTCAGTAAGCTGTGTTCCAAGCAGGAATCATTTTCACTTACCAAAATATCTCCTATTACCTCAAGCTATCCTTGTTGAGGAATGCTGAAAATTAAATTTTAAGTATCAAGTCTAGACCATAGAGTGCTTTGGTGGGAGTATTTTGATTATATACCTCCTACCCATCAGAAGCAGGCAGCTAATATTGTGAACTGAGCATTTTTGTCAAAAGTCACAGGCAAGAGACTAGAGAAGAATGAGAAAGGTCAAATGGACCTTGTGTGGCTGACTACATGAATCTTGTTTCTTGGAGGTCTGTCACAGAAGAGAAAACACATAGAGGTGAAGAAACAGAACAGACTCAGTCAGCATCCTTACCCAGAGATGGCAACATCTCTATTAAGACCAATGCAATACCTTTTCATCTTCAACAACTGTTGTTTTGTCTGTCTTTGATCCTTGGCATTGTCAAAAACTTAACTGCAGGTCCAGTGTATATTTTTCCTTATTTTTCCCTTTTAGCTATCTGCTAAAATGATTAAATGTCACAACTGTACTTTTCCAAAGAAACAGAACTATTGACAATTTATAGCCTGTCATGCAGGTCATGTTTTAAATTGAGGCTAAAATTTTCAACAGCTATAGAAACATTGTACAATATTAGTGTTTTTTTTTAAAGAAAATGTTAGTTCATAGAGTATACTAAATATCTGTGATAGATTAAATATATTAGTTCTAATCTTACTTTTGATTTTGGGAGCCCAAAATAAAGGGAGTGTTGTTTTCATGGTTATGCCTTGTGTGTGGAGTCAAGTGTCGATATACTTGAGGCATGTTATGTGTCTTCTAATTAATATTTTTATCACCGTGAATTTGTGTCTCTTCCAAGCATTAAACTTTTACTATGTATCTTAAATTCCTTATTAGAAAAATGAAAGCGTGAATACTTTGTTTGGCTTATATTTTCATTTATTGTAGTTGACCACATTTTATGGCTCCTGAGTGCCTTCACCCAGCTACACTTTACCTTGTATCTATAAAAGTGTAATTTAGAGTAAATACATTGGCTATAAAGTCGAGATCAGGTGCTCTCCACCAAAAGCAAAACAAAACTTCTGAAATGTGGCAAGGTTTCTCAGTGCAAGCTTAAATATTTAAACTGTTGACCATGTGGAAAATACTGGACAAACGGGAAGAACAAAACATCATGTGCAATAGTTAGAGGTTATGCAAGGCAAAGCAAGGTTATGCTTTTTGACTAAGTTACTCTTAAAAGTTAAATGCATTTTTTCTTGTGAAGTGTGGATTATAAAAGCCAAAGACAAAACCAGTGTGAAAAACGTTTTGTATTCTACAATACCTTTTACGAGTAAGAGTAAAACATAAATTTTTTATTTGTAATTTTATTTAAGGAGGAATACTCTTTCCCTTTGGTATGACCACAGTATTATAAACAGCAAGGAATATGTTCTGCTTTCTGCAGTTTTAGAAAGTCATTCCAGCCTGTGTGACAGAATGAAGTAAGACTGTCTCTTAAAAAAAAAAAAAAAAAAAAAAGCTCACACCTGTAACCCGAGCACTTTGGGCACCAAGGTGGGCAAATCGGTTGAGCCCAGGAGTTCGAGACCAACCTGGCAACAAAGTTAGATTTCCCCCTACTCTCTACAAAAGTAAAAAAAAAAAAAAAAGCTGGTCATGGTGGCACACGCCTGTGGTCCCAACCACATGAAATTCTGAAGCAGGTGGATCTCTTGAGACTGGCTGGGAGGTCGAGGTTGCAGTGAGCTATGCTCACGCCACCACACTCCAGCCTGTGCAACACAGATCTTGTCTCAAAAAAGAAGTCATCTGTGTGTTTCTTTCAGGGACATCTATGGCAATGCTTGTACCATGAATTTAAAACTTCTATGGCACATTTTTACTTTTTTTTTTTTCCGAGATGGAGTCTTTCTCTGTTGCCCAGGCTGGAGTGTAGTGGCGCGATCCTGGCCCACTGCAACCTCTGCCCCCCAGGTTCAAGAGGAGGCAGCCCTCCCGAGTAGCTGGAACTACAGGCATGTGCCACCACGCCCAGCCAATTTTGCATTTTTAGTTGAGACATGGTTGCTGGCCAGGCTGGTCTCAAACTCTTGACCTGAAAAGATCCACCCACCTCAGCCTCCTAAAGTGCTGAGACCACAGGCGTGGGCCACCACATCAGGTTCTGATGGCACATTTTAAAACTGATCTCATTTCTTATTGATTGTTTGAAACCAAAAGTCAAAACACACACACACACACACACACACACACACACACACACACGCACACAGTTCTCCATTTATGTTATTTGATTATAAAAATTATGACAGAACAACATGCATGTAGGAAGGAGGTAATTGAAGTCCTCCACTATACTTCTCCAGTATGTAGTCAGGAAAGAAGCAGAAACTGTGAAAAAAAAGGATGCTTTAGCAGCTCAGTCAGCAGCTCACCACTGAGACCACTGGCATGTGAAAGAATGACATCAAACCTCAACTTTTGTAGGTTTTCTTTTTAAGTTTATTGTTCAAAACCAAATTTTTAGAAAGATTTTCATAACAATCACAATATCCCTGTAACTGTTTTGCAGTGGTGCAATATCTGTCCAAAATGTATCTTTGGGTACATCTTTTATGCATTGATCTATCCTGTCAAAAAATTCTACAATCCATCTTTAGTGCAATATGCATAAAAAAGTTCAAATTTAATACTAGATAGTCTACTGAGATCAAGGAAAATGGAAGACAAAGGTCTAGAACAGTCATCTCATGATCTCTCTAGACAAGTTTATTCAATACTCACTTCATATGAAGTGAGTTCATCCAGTTCTCAATTCACTTCATATTGATCCAGTGTCTACATTTTACCAGCACCTTTCCACAACTCCTCTACGTAAAGTAACAACTCAACTGTAGGGGAAGCAAAACTGAAGTTCATTTCATAGACATTCTAGTTAAATGCAATGCTTATTTCTCTATGCATCTGTTGCTTCTAACTAAGGAGAAATCATCAAGAATTTAAAATAAAACTCCAACACATCTGGCTTACCCAGCCTTGCTGTTATAACAAGATACCTGAGACTGGATAATTTACCAAGAACAGAAATTGTTTTCCCACAGTTCTGGAGGCTGGCAAGTTAAAGATCAAGATGCTGGTATCTAGGGAAAGCCTTCTTGCTGCATCCTCACATGGTGGAAGTGGAATGGCAAAAGTGACCACTTCTGTATCTTCAAGTAGCAGAAAAGCAAGCCTGCTGAATGCTGCTTGAAGCCTCTTTTATAAAGACCTTCATCCCATTCACGAAGAAGGCAATATCACCTCTTAGAGGCCCCTCCACATAATCTGTCACATTGGCAACACCTGAATTTTGGAAAGGACACATTCCAACCATAGCAATGTCAAAGTAAATACATTATATGAACAATCACAGTTTCTGGATGGCAAATGGATCAAGAAAAGGTAGATGGCCTCATGCTTACAAGTGTGTGTTACTGTGTCTTTTAAAATTACAAGTGTTTTACTCCCCAGTAAGAGTTGAACTTGTGTGTTCTAGACACCTAAGTCATGTAAGAGGTTTGTGACGTGTCAAGTACAGTGAGAAATGGAGACTTCTTGGTCTGCAGTCCCCTTGACACAGAACTGGAGATAAAGTAATTATACAGCTGAATTACCATTTCTTAGATGTCACGGTTCAAGATACTTTTGTGTGTAAAAAATTTGTACACATACAAATCACACATTTATCAATTTAAAGTGTACAATTCAATGGCTGGGTGCAATGGCTCATGTCTGTAATCCCAGTACTTTGTGAAACCCAGGAAGGTGGGTCGCTTAAACCCAGAGGTTTGATATCAACATGGGCAACACAGTGAATCCTCGTCTCTACAAAAAAAAACAAAAAAACAAAAACAAAACAAACAATTAGCTGGCTGTGGTGGTGTGCACATGCAGTCCCAGCTACTTGGGAAGCTGACGAGGGAGGATGACATGAGTCCAGGAGGTTGAGGCTGCAAAGAGTGGAAATTGCAATACTGTCTTCCAAAAAAAAGTTTTTAATATACAATTCAGTGGTTCCTCATATATTCATAGAATGTTTCAACAACGGGAACAACAAGATTTAGAGTATTTTATCACCCACCAAAAGAAACACTGCACCCTTAGCTATTCCTTATCCTGCATTTTAGGCAAACACTAACTTATTTTTTATCTCTATCAATTTTCCTATTAAGAGCATTTCATATGAAGGGACATATTGTTATATGAAGGATCTTTGTTGTTTGGCATCTATACTTAGTATAATGTTTTAAAAAGTTTAATTAATGGTATAGCATGCATCAAGACTTTATTATTTTTATTGCCAAATAATATTCTACAACATATTGTTTATTCATTTATCAGTGATGAACTGTAGTTTTCCTTCCAGTTTTGGTTTAGACGTTGTTTATCAACATGCAAGTATTAATTTTGTATACACCTATTGCCATTTGTCTCTGGTATATTACTAGAGGTAGAATTGCTGGGTCATATTGTAACTCTGTGTTTAAACTTTTAATAAACTGGCAGATTGTTTCAAAGTGCCTGAATAATTTTTGATACACACAAGCAAAGTATGAAGATTCCAAATTCTCCACATCCTTGCCAACACTTTTAATTACTTATCTTTTTGATAATAGCCATGTTAGCGAGGGTGAAGTGGTATCTCATTGTGGTTTTTACTTACATTTTCCTGCAATAATGTTGAACTTAATGATGCCGAGCATTTTTTCATTTGTTCTTATTGGACATTACATTTGCTCATTTGTCCTCATTGGACATTTACATATTCCTTAGAGAAATGCCTGTTCAGATCTTATGCACATTTTTGGATTGGGTCATTTTTTTCATCATTGAGCTGTAAGCTTTCTCTACAAATGTCTTACACAAGTCATTTACCATATATGTAATTTGCAACTATATCCTCCAAAGTCTGGTTTCTCTTCAGACTTTAGTGCTGGTGTTTGGATGTACAAAAATTTTGATTTCAGTGAAGTCCAATTTATCAATTTTAATTTGATTGCTTCTGCTTTTGGTGTCATATCTAAAAACCTTGCAAAATTCAGGGTTAGAAAGAAAGCTATACCCATATTCTTCCTGCTGAGAGTTTTATAGTTCTTGATCTTACATTTAGGTTTTTTTTTTAATCTATTTTGAGTCCATTTTTATATATGGCATGAGGTAAGGGGTTCAATTTTATTCTTTTGAATATTGATAATCAGTTTGCCCACTGGTATTTGTTAAACATATTGTTTTTTCTCCATTGTATAGTTTTGCATTCTTGTCAAATATCAGTTGACTCTATGTTTGGCTATATTTCTAGATTTTACAAACTATTAAAATTGAGTATATGCCTAGCTATATGCCTGTAGCTAATGTATGCTAAGCTTAATACCTAGGTGACGGGCAGATAGGTGCAGCAAACCACCATGGCACACGTTTACTATGTAACAAACTTGCACATGTATCCTGGAACTTAACATAAAATTGAAAAAAGAAACAGTGAAAGAAAGAAGAATTTCAAAAATGTTACTAAGGCAAGGAATGTAATTTATCTTCTCAATTTCAAATATTGAAATTAACACTTTAGCTAGAAAGATCATTAGATTTATAAAGGGTAAAGAAAGCAAAATCTTTAATATATTTATTAAATTAATGCAAGGTTGAATCAAGTAAAAGTATTTGCCTTCAACTAGTGCTTTCCGTTGATAAACATTTATTATGCCATATCCTTGGTGAAGCTCTTAGTCTTTTATATACATAGCATAACAATTAATTGATAAATTTAAATTTGTGGAAGATAAAGACAAAAATAATGCAATGCTATCAAATTCCAAGTAAGCATTTTTTATTTTTTGGCATAAAATTAAACTTTTGATTACAAATAGTGATTATATATTATGAACATTAGTGATTTTAAGCATAATTGATGTTTCATGTAATTATTTGTACAGTTAACTAAAATTTTATAAAAGTGATCATTATTTTCTAGATTTCTAATTGTTATGTCCTCTAAATATGATCTGTTCACCTTCAACATATAACATAGAACTTTCTCCTTGAAATAAAAGAGTCGATTGATTGATTTATTAAAGATAGTACCCAAATCTTCCACTACAGGTTATATAAGAATATATGTTGAAGAAAGGCAGGCAAGTTATGCCTTGATTTTCTAGATATGCTTAATGAAAATTTTGTAGACATTTAATAGGGACGCATGTCACACTTAAAATTCATTCTCTAACTCCTGAAACATTGAGCAAGCAGAAGAGTTTGTTTTTATTAAAAAAGGAAATCATTACCTTTCTCATAACACACTACTCTCCTATGGTGGCTCCCTGATTTGTTTGGTATATGGAAATTTGTGAATTTGACTCTTCCTTACACCTATCAAATTCCATCTACACTGTATGCATTACCAGGATTCCGCATATTGTTAATCATTAATTAAGGTTAACTATAAAATAATTTGATACTATGAATAGAACATATTTAAAATTAGGTAGTATCCTTGTGTCAGAAAAGTGAAAGGAAGAGGGTGTAGTCAGCAGGGAGAGACAAAGGAAAAATAGAAGACTATAACTCACAAGTTAATAATAATCATGCCAAAATCAAGGCTTTATCAGTAGGCTTATCGCAGGTAGAGAAATAGAAAATTTGGAAACGGGATGGGAGATGCGTTTTTGTTAAACTCCTTTTGTCTGGAATTAATAGGACTACACTACTCAGGATTTTGCCAAACTTAAAAATATATATATTTCCTCTTTTTCTTGACCTATTCTCTTTTTTTCTTCTTTCCTATCTTAACAAATTTTTGACAGGAAAACAAACAACATTGTATGACCAAAAATATAGCCGTTGTCACACAGACCAGCAAGAACCCAATTACATCCAAAGAGTGGTACTGGAACCAGGTGAGGTTGTGGGCTGCAACCCGAAGGTGCTTGGCTCCTTTGTGGCGCATGACAAACTCGATCCAGAAGACTGCTCGATCCAGGGGCTTTACAGGTTGATCATGGTGAATTCTTGATAACCTCATAGCATTCTCTTTATAACTAGAAGACAAATAAATAGGCAGAAATTAGATAATTTTTGTTTTTATTTTCATTGAAGATAAATATGTGATACACTTTTGCTCTACAAGTTTAAGGCTATAGTTAGGTTGAGAAAATATAATTCTTGCATGAACTTTGCTAGTTGTATAGGATTTTAAGAGTTACAAAAAGGAAGATATGGATGAAATATATGCTTAACACAGTATGATCAAATGTAGACATAAAAAAGTAGAGTAAGCCTGTTGTAAATATAGATGTTTAGCATAATTTTTCCAAAAATAATTTTGATACTGTGTGAGCTATACTGTAGGATGGTTCCAATACCAAGATGGTACATAACCTAATACTGTGGGATAAAAATCATTTAAGACATACATAAACATATCCTCTAGTGTGTGGCTAGTTCATATGACAGACAAAGGAAATTGGCAGTCAGCATTAGTGAGTAATTTTACAGTTCTAAGATGTAGGCATTGTGATAATTACTTTGTGGCACACATCTGTATGTTTGTGACGAAAAAGACAGTGTCTGTATCTGTAACATGAAGACTGAACAAAAATACTCTGGTGATTTAAGAAGTGGCATATCCAAGTACATGAACTTTGATGTTTCAATTGAAACATCTCCCTAGAATTAGAGCTCTAAATCAACTTGCCATCACAATAGAGATAGTAACAGAGATAACAGTTCTAATGGCTTCTCAAACAATATTGGGTGGATATCTACATATTTAAAAGGCAAACTGTGTCTTCACTTGCAGTTTCCCTAGTTGTTAAACCAAAATTACTAGGTTTCATTTTGATTTGTGTCTGGAATAAAAGTTCCAGGCTGGATTCATGAAGATGAGCGAAGGTAAATGGTTTGTGTAGAGATGTCCCAGTGTTGGCAGGACATTGTTAGGACTGGGGAATGGGGAACATGGTCATCATTTACAAGAGAACATGGTACAACTAGATTCAGCAGCAGGAGTAGTTTACATGTGTTGAGTGTGTGTGCGTGTGTGTGTTTGTGTGTCTGTCTGTCTAGTGAAAAAGAATATAAGTAAGTAATTTCACATGGATCATCCTAATATACTTTAGGCAATAAATAAATTTGTACATGTGAATCAAAAAATAATAAGAAGAAAGCATGTTTTCCTATAAATGATGTGGGACAAAGACCATGCTCATAAATTTATTATTTCATGTTTTATTATACACTAATGTTTTATGACTGATATGTTAAAATATTCTGAATAATTAAATTACAATGGTCTATTCAAATGTAATTGTTAATGTTTATTAATTGCTTTAATGAATAACAGAATGGAGTACAAACACATTCATATATATACTCTACACTATACCTTGTGTTCCCAGAGGTGGTATTTGGTTTAGGGTTAAAGTGAAGTTACTTTAAACTAAATAATTTTTAGGCATTTATTTAGAAATTTCTAACAGTATTTATAGTTCTCATTTTTTTGCATCAATAGTTTTGTCAATGAAATGAATCAAAATCTAAAATATTTGAAGATATTTATTTGTAGCAAAATATGAGTGACCATGGCCCATGATAAAGCCCTCAGGAAGTCCTGAGTATATGTGCCCAAGGTGGCTGGGGTGCAGCTTGGTTTTTACATTTTAGGAAGGCATAAGACATTTATCAAATACGTTTAAGAAATACATTGGTTTGGTTTAGAAAGGTGGGACAACTTGAAGTGGGGGTGCATCCAAGCTATAGGTAAATTTAAACATATTCTGGTTGACAATTGGTTGAGTTTCTCCAAAGACCTGGGATCAAAGGGAAGGAATGCCTGGGTTAAGATAAAGCATTGTGGAGATCCAAGTCCTTATTTGCAGAGGAAGCCTTCAGGTAGTAGGCTTCAGAGAGAATAGGTTGTGAAATGTTTCTTATCAGACTTAAAGTCTGTGTTGATGCTAATGCCAGAGAGGTATACTGAGGCATATTTGACCCTCATTTCCCATCATGGCCTGAAACAGACTCTCAGGTTAAATTTTAACTTCCTCTGGCTGAGGAGGAAGTCCATTTGGATGGTTGGGTGAGAGGCTTAGAATTTTTATTTTTGGTTTACAGTTTTCAAGTCAATAATAAAATTTAACCATCATTTTAAGCATTAGAGTTAAAGAGAATCACAGACTGTACCTACACTGATAATTAATAAAATGAACAAAATTGTCAGCAACTAACAACTTTGTAATAGTCTAATTGACTAGTCATTAAAGTCAAAAAAAGATCATACTGAGCCTTGCTGAAGCTCCTAACCCACCACTTAGCTCATGAATTATGATTTCTAAAATTATGACTTATACAACATGTACGTATTAATAAAAGTCAATTAATTGGAATGTGGATGGGGAGCAAAAGTGGACAACCAGGGCTGAGTCTTGGTATGAATCTAAACCAACTGTTGAGTGTCTTTCTTTTTTGAAATGAATACATTGGCCCTCGTGTCTAAAATGCCTGGCAAAGGGCACTGAATAGATGTTTTTAAGCAGGTTACTTCCGTTAAGAAAAAGCACTAAATTCCATCCGAGTTTACCTTCTACTCTCCTGAATCTCAGCCTTCAGGAAAAGTGAATGAAATATTAAAGCTATTCTTCAAGCTTGGACTCTACATGAAAACAATTAAGTCCAATACAACATAAAGCAAGTTTAAAGCACCCACACAAATTCAGAGCAAACACCAAGACCGAGAAAAAATAACAGCCTGATAACCACTTACACATATTGAAAAATAAATGAGAAACTAAAAATGCATTTAGGTATTGCATATAATCCAAAGAAGAGGAGATTCAAAATACAATAATAGCAGGAGGGTAATGAATATGATATCAAAATTGACTTACAAAGCAAGAGGAAGTGATAAGGAGATAGGTGAGCTGATGATACAAATTGTTAAAAATGACAGTTGAAAGAATTAATAAAGAAATTAGAAACAGCAAGCAATGCTCATGGTAAAAATAATAAATTTACTAATTTGTGAACTATTGGAGGCAATCTCAATGAATTAATAATAGTAAAAATTGATTAGAACAATTAGACAGGAAATAAGAGAGGAAAACATACCAAAATACTTTATCATAGGGAAGACTAAACTGGTGCTCCAGAAGTAAAGATAAAAAATGGAAATAAAAGGCATTCAAAGAAATAATACAAAAAAAATTAATTTCTGAAAAGAAAAACTGGATAATTTTTTATCCTAGATTAACAGTGTTGTAAAGACACAGTATAATTGAAGAAAAATATATAAAATAATTTGTAAGAATACACCATAATTGAGTTTCTGAATTTTAAAAAGTAACTATTTCTTTTTCCAAGTTGAAAAGAAAGCAAAAAGATAAAATAGTCAGGCAGGACTCAGAAATCATATAGCACAATTTAAACTGGAAGGCCATAAGTAATATTTCCACAGGTCTGAAGGAAAGAAAGCAAGAGCTAAATATATTGTATTCAGATAAAAGTCATTCTCATAACAAAGCAGTGAGTGAATATTGCTAAACATTATCTCAGAGAATTCAATATCCAAGTCTTTATTGGAAGAAAATTCCATGTGAGATAATCAGTCAAGAAATAAATCCTAAATATTTTGGAATAAATAATCTCTAATTCAACAGTGAACACTGAGTCCCTTAAAATACAGGAAACAGAGTAAATGTGAGAAAAAAATGACATAAATATTGGTAAAGTAAAATTACAACATAAGTAATATAAATTTGGAATGAAATAGAGATACATTTCAAAGCAGGAGTTCAACTATAAGTAGCTAAAATTAAAACACATCATCAAAAATAAAGACTCAAAATTACATATACATATATCATATTACTTTGGTGAGATCTTTCAGAGAAAAAAATAAGACACAATATATATACACACACACTATCTACTAAGCTATATATATAGACATATATATAATATACTAAGCTATGTATACATAACTCAATATATTTTATAGATTCATTTCAATCTAAAAGCTGAATCAGATAAAATTATACTTAAATTTTATTTAAAATATCACATAGTACAAATCAATATTTAAAAAATTATTCACTACCCTATATCTTTTCTCTCTGTGTGTATACATATACTAATTAAAGGTATCGAATGGTATATACTCAGTGTTAATAGTTATTTCTGAATGATTATTACTGAGCGTATTATCATTTCAATTTTGTATTTACTGATTAGTTTATAATATGTACGTACTTACTAATTAGTTTATAATATTAAGCAGATTATCCATAAAAAATGAGAATTTATATAATCATAGCATTCTTTATTTTGAAAAATATTGAAATAATATTTGAAGTCTTTTTTTTTTTTTTTTTTTTTTTTTTGAGACTGAGTCTTGCTCTGTTGCCCAGGCTGGAGTGCAGTGGCACAATCTTGGCTCACTGCAACCTCCACCTCCCGGGTTCACGCCATTCTCCTGCCTCAGCCTCCTGAGTAGCTGGGACTACAGGCGCCCACTATCATACCCGGCTAAATTTTTGTATTTTTAGTAGAGACAGGGTTTCACCGTGTTAGCCAGGATGGTCTCGATCTCCGGACCTTGTGATCCGCCAGCCTCAGCCTCCCAAAGTGCTAGGATTACAAGCTTGAGCCACTGCGCCCGGCCAATATTTGAAGTCTTAGGATTTTCTTATTTTTCTGATTTCAGCAAATCACTTTAGCAGTTTGGCAAATAAAATAGTTTTTATATTGGTCAGGTTATGGTTGTTATTGGAAAATAATTACAAAAGTATAAAAGAATGTACATTTTCTGGTATTATGAATAATGTAATTAAAGTTAGGCAAGTCTTTAGGAGCCTTAGTACTTACGAAGGTTCATTAATGACTGTTCTCAAAGCGCTAAGCAAATCCACACTTGTCATTGTGTTTAGGTTCACTTCCACAGCTGCTCCTTTGGCCTTCATGTGAGCAATGTTATCAGGCTGATCAGCAAACATGGGAATTCCCACCATAGGGACTCCGTGGTAAATAGCTTCGTAGATCCCATTAGTTCCACCATGAGTGATAAAAGCTTTGGTTTTGGGATGTCCTAATTTGAGGATGGAGTGAGAAGTGGGTGTGTAATAATAACACATTAGCAGAATTTGAGAGACAGAAGGGGTCAAAAAGCTGTAATATAACTCTCTAAAGAAGGATACGTTTTCTACAAAAGCAGATCACATAGGGCATTGGAATGTCAGAAAACTGTGATCCCAGGAAAAGCAGTAATTAACAGCATTTGCATTTTCTGGGAATATATTACTGAGGAGATGATATCTGAACTGAAAATGAAACTTGAAGTGTGATTAATGTTAACTGAAAATGCTCTTTTGTGAACCAGAGGAAGCATGAGTCTATAAAATTAATGGTCAATTATGTAATTATATCTGCTTTAAAATTGAGTGTCAAATAACATTTTAAATTATTAAAAATGTATTGAATTTATTTGCTATTAAACAGTTACTTAACTTGTCTATTGTCCCACTGTACAGCTTTTCTTTCCCCACAGTCTTACCAAGAAGATCATTCTGGGGTATCCAATCAAAGAGCTGAGTATTGTTTCCTAATGTGGCTGGTTTCTTTCCTTTGTATCTCCATAAAACCTGTGGAAAATGGTGCTTTAATTTTGCAAGGAAAAACACAATGAGGACATTTTAAGTTGGGAGAATTATTTAGAAATCATTTAACCAGCTACTTGGAAGACGGGAATTACATAAGCAGTAGTTTACAAACGTTGAGATACGTAGTAGGACTGTTTACATGTACCTTTTTGTAAAGTCTTGTACTAATAGTCTATCAAGTATAGTATTATTGTTTTGATATTTATCACTTAAAAGCTTTTGGAAGTTAGATTTTAAGTGAAGAAATAGAACGTAAACAGTACCAGTTTAATCAATCACAACATGGAGGAGAAAAATCATGAAGAGTGTTACGTGCTTTAAACAATACATAAATATAAAGAGTCCTAGGATGTGTCATGAATAGAAGTATAAAAAGAATAGAAATGCAAAATTGTAGAGATAAAAATTAAGGTTAATTGAATAACATAAGTCAGAAATTGCATGTTGTTGGACTATAATATTTGAATTTTAATTGTTTTTAGCTAGAGAATATTCAACTTAGAAAGGCTAAGTGAATCGAGGCTTCTACTTCTAAACCAACTACACTTTGATAGAGTTGTAATAAAACCTAGACATTTGAATTATATTTTTAGCATAATTTCTCCCTGCTTTGTGTTTACACTCTCTTTTCCTGGACCATGGAGCTAACAAACTTCAAAACTTTTGAAAGTAGTCAGTGGAGAACAAAAAATTTCAAATAGTAAAAGGTCAGTGGGGGCTTAAAGTTTTCATTTCTATTCCATTAAAAATAAATGACTTCAAAAAAGTATGTGTTTCTAAAATAATGCCAAGGCTCAGTAGGCAAATGATTCAATGTGCTAATGTACACAATTTTAATATATTACACAACGTTACTTACAACTGTTACTAGTGATACTCAGTGTATATAATGAGTTTTGATTTTCATATGGAAAGAACATTACTAGCTGCATTGTCTCTCCCATTAGTAAAAAGCTGTGTACCAGGATTCCAGGCTGTACTGACCTTCTGTGGAATCTGGGCAAGGGCTGAGGCAATAAGATTGGCCTTTTCTTCTGTAAGGTTTTTGACCATTGATCCCAGAGAAAACACCACAACACCATCTTTACCTGAGCTCTGGATAAATTCTTCCATTTCCTGCATACATAATATATTTTCTATTACAAAGGTGTAGCATCATAAGAAAAAATAAGTTTACTTACACATTTATGTAGGTAAAATTAAGATATATGTCAGAGAAACTGTTGAACTGTCTGTCTTCTGACATGTAGAAAGATCTAGTTTCTATATTTTTTTTTGGCAGAGTCTCGCTCTGTCGCCCAGGCTGGAGCGCAGTGGCATGATCTCTGCTCACTGCAACCTCACCTCCCCGGTTCAAGTGATTCTCACACCTCAGCCTCCTGAGTAACTGGGATTATAGTCTCATGCCATCGTGTCTGGCTGAGTTTTGTATTTTTAGTAGAGATGGTGTTTCACCATGTTGGCCAGGCTGGTCTCCAGCTCCTGGCCTCCAGTGATCCACCTGCCTTGGTCTCCCAAAGTGCTGGAATTACAGGCATGAGCCACTGTGCCCAGTCAGAAATAGTCTCCTTAAGAGGAAACATGTCTCTGAAATGTATAACTTAAATATATAATCAGTGATTACAAGTCCAAGCATGGAAGCAAAACCATTACAGAAATGAACACTAAATAAGGGACAACTCTTCTCATGCTAACTGAAATTGTTACCCCCAAGGCTTAATTTAACCAATCAACAGGGTTGTTTGCAAACTCATAAAAACAGTTTTTGGAGGGAAGCCCAACAAAGGATACTGAGCTAGGCTTTTAAAATTGTTAGCATGCCAGTTATATCTAATAAAATTATTAATAAATTTATCGGTTCCTGTTAAGCATTCAAGATCATTTTCTCAACTGTATGCCTTCTTTGATTAATAGGTCTAAGAAAAACTTTGTTTAAAATGGCATCTAATTGTAACATATTTTAGAACAGGATAACAAAGTGCATCTCCAACTGTAATCACAATGATGCGTATGAGACAGTGCATCTCTTTCTTCTTGATGTATAAGCTGCCATGAGTGTGATGTTAGCTATGTGCCCTTAATTTGAGCCTTAAAGCAAAATTAAAATATAAATTTGTCTGCCAATAAAATTCCTTAGGTAATTACTTATAGTTTTGCAAATTTGACACTGCAAAATCTGAGATTAAGGCCTTTCACATCATATCTATATGAATGCTACTTTCTACAGATGTATCCTGCATTCCCTGTGCAAATATTTGTTGGGATCACACTGGAATCACTGATGTATCACTTTATGACTAGCCAAATAACTAGGGGAGGGTGATATCTTAAGTGAAAATAGATTGCTATTTTTGGCTTAATGTCAGCAGAATATTTCTGAAGTCCCAGGAATTGGTGCTTTGCCATTTTGATTTATTTTCCAAACAGATATTAATTCATTAAAATAACACACACACACACACACAAACATACACATACACACAAACATACACATCTACCATACTGATATGGATTTTTCATTTGACAGTCTCTTGTTGTTTTTGTATTCTGTGTACCCAGTGATTGGCGTAATTATTTCATCAGCAATATAACCCATGGTTGGTATTCATATTTCCCAAAGCCTATATCGATATTTATATTGATTGAATACATAATGGCATAATGTCTGCTATTGTAAAACATGGCTGATTTGTCTTTGTGAAATTGTGAGAATATGTGTATATGTGTGTGTTTGTGTAAAAAGTGGGTTTGGGAGGAAAAACATAATAGGGTGGCATGGGTCATTATCCAGTGACCTATGGATACGTCATGAATATTTCTGTGTCTTTATTTAGATATTGGTACATTATTTCCTATAATAAACATTCACTAGAGCTTGCCTGCAGCCATAACTTGACTGGCCAGAAAATCCTGAAATAAAATTTTTAGAATCCTGAAATAAAATTTTAAACTTAAATATGTCTGTTACTATAAACAGAAATTTAATACTCTTATAGGAACCTGCAACTTTCTAAAAAGATTACATTTGCTTGTGTATAAACCAAGTAAATAATAGCCTGTTTCCTCACTCCTTATTGATAGTTAAATACATTGTTCCTACCATGTGTACCTGTACTCTATTTTGCTTCTCAACACTTTTTCTGTATAACATTTCTTATATTCCACATTTCTTTTCTGAAGACTTCATATTGTAGCATACAATTTCCTTCTCATGCCATAAAACCTGACACTATATTTATAAAGAACCAATACAACATTTGTATCTCTCAGTTTTATAATAGCTACTTTATGCTGATGAATCTGAATCTATTTCTAATGCTTCCTGCTTGAATTTACACTTTGTACTACCTAAATGATTTCTAGAAATTACCGAAACTCCTTTTTGTTCCTTACAGTAAATAGGTCAGAAACTAAACTCACCATTGTCAACTCAAAAGAGTTTTTTTTTTTTAACCGATTGTTTCCTAACAGTAGATGGCACAACTGTCTAATAAATTCTCAAGAGTAAAACCTAAGAGCCCTGCCTTATTTCATTGTCTTTCTTCAATAATGACTTCTTACTCACCAAGTTAAATGGAATTCACCCAACAGTTTTCATGAAGACATCTTTATCTCTCAAGAAATTTGGTAAATATTACTGTTCATAATGCTATGTGGCTTGGTAAGACTAGGGCAGTATCCTTCGTAATTTCTATGATCTGGTTTTCTGTCCCACCAAGTCCAGTATCAAGGTGTAGACACACTGATATTTGTAACACACAGCTTTAATCATTTTATTCTTCAGTTTAAATTGTCAATGTAAAGTCCAAAACACCTAATATCACTTGTAGGAGACCTCTATCACAAGGAAAATAGATGTGGAGTAGCAAACTGAAATGTCCAGCAGCATTTATTTGTTATTGAGGCTATAAACTTTAAAAGAAAATTAAGTATTTTATTATGAAGAGCATAAAATCCTCCACTGTTGTAGACTTACCTTAGGTAAAGGTTTGGCAGGTTTGCAGTGCAATCCTCCAACAAACTCAAAATTAGGTAAGTATGGACGAGGAAATTCAAAATCCCAATATGTTCGGATTAACCAAATTTCAGCTTTCCCCATAGTCTCACATAACGTAGTGGGTCTTCCTGGAGAAAATGTAACAAGTTGGATGGAGGAAATTAGCTTATATGTTTGCTGAGGAGAAAAAAAAGCTACCAGTAATTTCCTGATAAGCTGTTAAGAAAAAATTCAATTAGGTCTTCTAGAATACTTATCATGTTTATATATTAAGAAGAAGGAGAAATTAAAGAGGATGGAAGAAAGGAAGGAGGAAGGAAGAAAAGAAGGAAGGAAGGGAGGAAGGGAGGAAGGCAGGCAAGCAGGGAGGGAGAGAGAGGAAAGCAAGGAAAAGTGAGAAAAAGGGAAGAAAGAGGTAGAAATAAAGAAAGAGAGAGAGAGAGGAAGAGAGAGAGAGGGAGAAAAGGAGAAAGGGAAGAAGAGAGGGAGTAGAGTGGGGCCTGGGAAAGGAAGGAAGGAGGGAGGATTTTTTGTTAGTGAAAAAGAAGTAATGTGTAAGTGTAATTTCACAATAATAAATCAACCAAAATTAAACTATAACTACAACTACTGACAAATTAAACATTCATTTTCTCTCTTCAATTAAATGCCAGATAATTTTTTCCCCAGGACAGCAAATCAGAGGCATTGTTAGCATGCCTCTCCCACTTGAAAAGACAATATAGTGAGTAGAGAGACACACTGTGAATTTTTTTACAAGAAGCAACACAGAAACTTAATAGTAAAAAAGCAAAAGTAGCCATAAACCCTTTGAAAAAACTGGTGGGCAGCAGCCTATCCTGTGAGCCAGGTGAAAAACCATGAGTCCCCAGAGTGTGAGTGGGGAGAAACCGCCTCTGGGATATATACACCCATTGGGAAACCTGGCAATCCAGACCACGGGGAAATGCCTTAACCCTATGCAGCACTGGAGCTGCTTTAGTGAGCAGTGGGAAATACATGAGAAAGAGCAGCATCTGGACATGGTTTGTGTGCACTCCCAGACTCCAGCAGGAACAGAGAAAAGTCACTCCTAATTCTATATCACAAGGGACTTTGCAGAAGTCTGTCAACTAACTCAGGTTGTGGTCACAGGTTGAGAGAAGCTCCCAACTGAGAATCACAGTACAATCTTGAGTGGCAACAAACTCCCTTTGGCCAGAATTGAGGAATGAGTAGGAAGTGTGCTATGGCCACAGGCACAGGAGATGGACACCCCTGCTTTAGAGGAGCATGGCCTGAAAGCCACAGTTTCCATCCCAGTGGGTGTGTTAGGCCTTTCTCTTATTCCCATAAAGAAATACTTGAAACTGAGTAATTAATTTTTTTAAAAAGAGGTTTAATTGGCTTATGGTCCCATAGGCTGTACAGGAAGTATAGTGGTTTCTGCTTCTGGGGAGGCCTCAGGAAGCATCTAATCATGGCAGAAGGCAACACAGCAGCAGGTTGTTTTGCATGATGGGAGCAGGAGCAAGAGAGAGAGTGAGGGCAAAGGTGCTATACACTTAAAAAAAAAACAACAAAAAAAAAACCAGATCTCGTGATAACTCACTCACTATCACAAAAACAGTACCAAGGGAGGATGGTGCTAAACCTTTCATGAATACTCTACCCCCATGATCCAATCCTCTCCAACCAGGACCCACTTCCAACATTGGGGATCACAATTTGACATAAGACTTGGGCAGAGACACAGATCTAAACCATATCAGTGGGGAAGGCTTATGACCTGGGGCATTTTTGAGTTTTGAGAGGAGTGTGCCTGGAATCCAGTTACCTGATGCTAGTGGAACACTGCAAATGTGAGAACTGCCTTGCCAAGCATGTAGAAGCCAGGTGAGGTTTACTTCCTGCTGCTACACATACTCCCCATGTGGATTCTTCTGTGCAGCTGAGGCAGCTGCACTTCTCCCTGGAACATTACCCCAACAGCCAGAGAGCTTCCCTCTGATCCTCACTGTGACCACTGCTCATGGCTACACAGGGGGAGCCAGAGCACAGACTTGACTGACCCAGCCTCGTGTCCTTGCTCCTGCACCTGCCCTGGTGGCTTAACAGAAAGGACAGAGAATTTGGGGAGCTCCATGCCCTTCCCCAACCCCCGGAGTACTTCTCCTGGGTAACATAAGGCAAGCACAAAACTCACTTCTACCACTACAATTGGAGCTCTTTTGCAAGTGCCACCTCTTGGCTAGAGGCCAACTGACAGTCCATTACAGCATCTGCAGGCAGAATAACACAACCCCAGGAAGGAAAAAACTTCTGCATGACCTCAGCTATCACTATTGCCTGCATCACTTTGGGTAACCAGGAGGTCCTGAGTTTGTCCACATGCCAGTACGTTACTACCACAGCTGGCATTTGAGAAAGTCAACATTGCTAAGGCCAATAACCAAGGAATCTCACAAAGTCTACGTAACTCCCCTGCCACCCCTGTCAGAGCTGGTGCTGGTATCCGCTGATGGGAGACTAGAGGACAGGTCATATCACTGGATCCCTTGCAGACATTCCCTAGCACCAGTCTGGGGTGTGACAGCCCTGCTGGGTGGCCAGGTCTAGAGGAGCAGCAGCATTCATAGTAGTCTGGCCCTCAGAGACTCTTACTCTTATGCAAAGGAGGGCTGTACCACACCCATGCAACTTGAGAAGTTAAAGGGTAGAGTAAAACTAAGACAACTTGAATAATTAATATAATCAAGAAAAAGTATATTACTGAAATAGAAATCAAATTAAAAGTCAATCATACTCAAAATAGATGCTGTTACAGTTAAAATGATTATCTGACTAAATCTAGTAATATTTTAACAAAAGATATGAAAAAGTTGGACTCATTATAGTAATGAAATGATAGCTAAAAACTGAAAAGTAGATAAGTTCATCTTATTAGAAGGTAAAAAGAGGAAAATCCTATCATCTCAAGCAATAAAAACTCAACAGTTGTTCATAATCTTGAAATTATATTAGTAAACTACAAATAGAAAAGAATTTCTTTGCACCAACAAAGGCACTCCAAACAAAAAAGTTTCATCAAATGTAATCTTTATGTTAAAATAGTAAGAGCATTCTTATCAAGACGAGAAAAAGTCAGTGGTATGTACTAATGACAACTTTAATTCAACAATACTTTACTGCAGTTAAACAAGAAAAACAATTTTTAGAATAAAAAAGATTTAGGAGATCTATCTATCAATCTATCTATCTATCTATCTATCTATCTATCTATCTATCTATCTGATATCATGTTATGTAACAAATCCAAAATAATATACAGATAAATCTTCAGAATGAGCAAGAGAAGTTTTAATTTTGCTGAATGCAAAACTATAACATAGCAACTGAAATTTCTGCGCACAAGTAGACAAAGATTTAACTTAAAAACTAAATTTCCACTGAAAAACTTGGAATAATTTTTACAAAAGTTACATAATCTATTCACGTTTATAATTGCAAAATTGTATTAAAACCCACAATAGAAAAGTAGATAGAGCTAACTTGTTCACAGATAAGAAGATCAAAATTCATAAAGATGTCCATTCTCTAAAATCAATTTATAGATTAATTATGAATCTTATTAAGGGTCAGGAGTTCAAGACCAGTGTGGCAAGATGGTGAAACCCCGTCTCTACTAAAAATACAAAAAAATTAGCCGGGCGTGGTGGCAGGTGCCTGTAATCCCAGCTACTCTAGAGGCTGAGGCAGAGAATTGCTTGAACCCGGGAGGAGGAGGTTGCAGTGAGCCGAGATCACGCCACTGCAATCCAGCCTGGGTGACAGAGAGATACTCCATCTAAAAACAATAAAAATAAATGAATAAATAAATAAATCTTATTAAAATTTCAAAATCACAAGTTTCATAAACCTTTACAATTGTTGTAGAAGTTTATATTTGATTCTAAAATCCATACGGAAAAGCAAAAAGCCAAAAATAATCAAGGAACTCCAGATGAAGAGATACAAGAGGAAAGAATATTATTTTATCAGATATCAAGAACTAATATAAAGGAAAGCAGTTAAGATAGTGAAAAAAAACAAAACCACTTATGTAATGAAATTCATGAATGACAAAGATGCAGGCATGCAGGAAAAAATGTTTTCAATAAATAGTGATGGGACAACTCCTTACCCAAAACCCCATCTGTACATCACCATCATCAAAGACCAAAGGTAGATAAAACCACAAAGATAGGGAAAAAACAGAGCAGAAAAACTGGAAACGCTAAAAATCAGAGTGCCTCTCCTCCTCCAAAGGAAAGCAGCTCCTCACCCGCAACAGAACAAAACTGGACGGAGAATGACTTTGACGAGCTGAGAGAAGAAGGCTTCAAACGATCAAACTACTCCGAGTTACAGGAGGAAGTTCGAACCCATGGCAAAGAAGTTAAAAACCTTGAAAAAAAATTAGACGAATGGCTAACTAGAATAACCAATGCAGAAAAGTCCTTAAAGGACCTGATGGAGCTGAAAACCAAGGCACAAGAACTACATGACAAATACACAAGCCTCAGTAGCTGATTCGATCAACTGGAAGAAAGGGTATCAGTGATGGAAGATCACATGAATGAAATGAAGAGAGAAGAGAAGTTTAGAGAAAAAAGAATAAAAAGAAATAAACAAAGACTCCAAGAAATATGGGACTATGTGAAAAGAGCAAATCTATGTCTGATTGGTGTACCTGAAAGTGATGGGGAGAATGGAACCAAGTTGGAAAACACTCTGCAGGATATTATCCAGTAGAACCTCCCCAGTCTAGCAAGGAAGGCCAACGTTCAAACTCAGGAAATACAGAGAACACCACAAAGATACTCCTCGAGAAGAGCAACTCCAAGACACATAATTGTCAGATTCACCAAAGTTGAAATGAAGGAAAAAATGTGAAGGGCAGCCAGAGAGAAGGTCGGGTTACCCACAAAGGGAAGCCCATCAGACTAACTAACAGCTGATCTCTGGGCAGAAACTCTACAAGCCAGAAGAGAGTGGGGACCAATATTCATCATTCTTAAAGAATTTTCAACCCAGAATTTCATATCTAGCCAAACTAAGCTTCATAAGAGAAGGCGAAATAAAATACTTTAGAGACAAGCAAATGCTGAGAGATTTTGTCACCACCAGGCCTGCCCTAAAAGAGCTCCTGAAGGAAGCGCTAAACATGGAAAGGAACAACCAGTACCAGCCACTGCAAAAACATGCCACTTTGTAAAGACCATCGAGGCTAGGAAGAAACTGCATCAACTAATGAGCAAAATAACCAGCTAACATCATAATGACAGGATCAAATTCACACATAAGAATGTTAACCTTAAACATAAATGGGCTAAATGCTCCAATTAAAAGACACAGACTGGCAAATTGAATAAAGAGCCAAGACCCATCAGTGTGCTGTATTCAGGAAACCCATCTCACATGAAGAGACACACATAGGCTCAAAATAAAGGGATGGAGGAAGATCTACCAAGCAAATGGAAAACAAAAAAAGGCAGGGGTTGCAATCCTAGTCTCTGATAAAACAGACCTTAAAGCAACAAAGATCAAAAGAGACAAAGAAGGCCATTACATAATGGTAAAGGGATCAATTCAACAAGAAGAGCTAACTATCCTAAATATATATGCACCCAATACAGGAGCACCCAGATTCATAAAGCAAGTCCTTAGAGACCTAGAAAGAGACTTAGACTCCCACACAATAATAATGAGAGACTTTAACACCCCACTGTCAACATTAGACAGATGAACGAGACAGAAAGTTAACAAGGATATCCAGGAATTGAACTCAGCTCTGCACCAAGTAGACCTAATACACATCTACAGAATTCTCCACCCCAAATCAACAGAATATACATTCTTCTCAGCACCACACCACACTTATTCCAAAATTGACCACATAGTTGGAAGTAAAGCACTCCTCATCAAATGTAAAAGAACAGAAATTATAACAAACTGTCTCTCAGACCATAGAGCAATCAAATTAGAATTCAGGATAAAGAAATTCACTCAAAACCGCTCAACTACATGGAAACTGAACAACCTGCTCCTGAATGACTACTGGGTACATAATGAAATGAAGGCAGGAATAAAGATGTTCTTTGAAACCAACGAGAACAAAGACACAACATACCAGAATCTCTGGGACACATTCAAAGCAGTGTGTAGAGAGAAATTTATAGCACTAAATGCCCACAAGACAGAGCAGAAAAGATCTAAAATTGACACCCTAACATCACAATTGAAAGAACTAGAGAAGCAAGAGCATAACACATTCAAGACCTAGCAGAAGGCAAGAAAAAACTAAGATCAGAGCAGAACTGAAGGAAATAGAGACACAAAAAACCCTTCAAAAAATCAGTGAATCCAGGAGCCGGTTTTTTGAAAAGATCAACAAAACTGATAGACCACTAGCAAGACTAATAAAGAAGAAAAGAGAGAAGAATCAAATAGATGCAATAAAAAATGATAAAGGGGATACACCACCGATCCCACAGAAATACAAACTACCATCAGAGAATACTATAAACACCTCTACGCAAATAAACTAGAAAATCTAGAAGAAATGAATAAATTCCTTGACACGTATACCCTCCCAAGACTAAACCAGGAAGACACTGAATCTCTGAATAGACCAATAACAGGCTCTGAAATTGAGGCAATAATTAATAGCTTACCAACCAAAAAAAGTCCAGGACCAGATGGATTCACAGCTGAATTCTACCAGAAGTACAAGGAGGAGCTGGTACCATTCCTTCTGAAACTATTCCAATCAATAGAAAAAGAGGGAATCCTCCTTAAATCATTTCATGAGGCCAGCATCATCCTGATACCAAAGCCTGGCAGAGACACAACAAAAAAAGAGAATTTTAGACCAATATCCCTGATGAACATCGAGGCAAAAATCCTCAATGAAATACTGGCAAACTGAATCCAGCAGCACATCAAAAAGCTTATCCACCATGATCAAGTGGGCTTCATCCCTGGGACGCAAGGCTGGGTCAACATACGCAAATCAACAAACGTAATCCAGCATATAAACAGAACCAAAGACAAAAACCACATGATTAACTCAATAGATGAATAAAAGGCCTTTGACAAAATTCAACAACCCTTCATGCTAAAAACTCTCAATAAATTAGGTATGATGGGACGTATCTCAAAATAATAAGAGCTATCTATGTCAGACCCACAGCCAATATCATACTGAATGGACAAAAACTGGAAGTATTCCCTTTGAAAACTGGCACAAGACAGGGATGCCCTCTCTCACCACTCCTATTCAACATAGTGTTGGAAGTTCTGGCCAGGGCAATCACGCAGGAGAAGGAAATAAAGCGTATTCAATTAGGAAAGAGGAAGTCAAATTGTCCCTGTTTGCAGATGACATGATTGTATATCTAGAAAACACCATCGTCTCAGCCCAAAATCTCCTTAAGCTGATAAGCAACTTCAGCAAAGTCTCAGGATACAAAATCAATGTGCAAAAATCACAAGCATTCTTATACACCAATAACAGACAGAGAGCCAAATCACGAGTGAGCTCCCATTCACAATTGCTTCAAAGAGAATAAAATACCTAGGAATCCAACTTACAAGGGACGTGAAGGACCTCTTCAAGAACTACAAACCACTGCTAAATGAAATAAAAGAGGATACAAACAAATGGAAGAACATTCCATGCTCATGGGTAGGAAGAATCAATATTGTGAAAATGGCCATACTGCCCAAGGTAATTTATAGATTCAATGTCATCCCCATCAAACTACCAATGACTTTCTTCACAGAATTGGAAAAAACTACTTTAAAGTTCATATGGAACCAAAAAAGAGCCCGCATTACCAAGTCAATCCTAAGCCAAAAGGACAAAGCTGGAGGCATCACGCTACCTGACTTCAAACTATACTGCAAGGCTACAGTAACCAAAACAGCATGGTACTGGTACCAAAACAGAGATAAAGACCAATGGAACAGAACAGAGCCCTCAGAAATAATGCTGCATATCTACAACCATCTGATCCTTGACAAACCTGACAACAACAAGAAATGGGAAAATGATTCCCTATTTAATAAATGGTGCTGGGAAAACTGGCTAGCCATATGTAGAAAGCTGAAACTGGATCCCTTCCTTATACCTTATACAAAAATTAATTCAAGATGAATTCAAGACTTACATGTTAGACCTAAAACCATAAAAACCCTAGAAGAAAACCTAGGCAATACCATTCAGGACATAGACATGGGCAAGGACTTCACGTCTAAAACACCAAAAGCAATGGCAATAAAAGCCAAAATTGACAAATGGGATCTAATTAAACTAAAGAGCTTCCACACAGGAAAAGAAACTACCATCAGAGTGAACAGGCAACCTACAGAATGGGAGAAAGTTTTTGCAATCTACTCATCTGACAAAGGGCTAATATCCAGAATCTACAATGAACTCAAACAAATTTACAAGAAAAAAATAAACAAACCCATCAACAAGTGGGTGAAGGATATGAACAGACACTTCTCAAAAGAAGACATTTATGCAGCCAAAAGACACATGAAAAATGCTTATCATCACTGGCCATCAGAGAAATGCAAAACAAAACCACAATGAGATACCATCTCACACCAGTTAGAATGGCGATCATTAAAAAGTCAGGAAACAACAGGTGCTGGAGAGGATGTGGAGAAATAGAAACACTTTTACACTGTTGGTGGGACTGTAAACTAGTTCAATCATTGTGGAAGTCAGTGTGGCAATTTCTCAGGGATCTAGAATTAGAAATACCATTTGATCCAGCCATCCCATTACTGGGTATATACCCAAAGGATCATAAATCATGCTGCTATAAAGACCCATGCACACGTATGTTTATTGTGGCACTATTCACAATAGCAAAGACTTGGAACCAACCCAAATGTCCAAAAATGATAGACTGGATTAAGAAAATGTGGCACATATACAACATGGAATACTATGCAGCCATAAAAAGTGATGAGTTCATGTCCTTTGTAGGGACATGGATGAAGCTGGAAACCATCATTCTCAGCAAACTATCGCAAGGACAAAAAAACAAACACTGCACGTTCTCACTCATAGGAGGGTATTGAACAATGAGAACATATGGACACAGGAAGGGGAACATCACACACCGGGCCTGTTGTGGGGTGGCGGGAGGGGGGAAGGATAGCGTTAGGAAATATACCTAATGTTAAATGATGAGTTAATGGATGCAGCACACCAACATGGCATATGTATGTAACTAACCTGCACGTTGTGTACATGTACCCTAAAACTTAAAGTATAATAAAAAGAAAAAGAAAAAAAGAAAATAGATAGGCTGAGAGGGAGTCAGGGAAGAAGGGAGGGAAAAAATGAAAAAAATGCAAAGAAATGGACTCAACTCTGCAAAATACACACAAAAAATAATTCATTTTATTATCATTATTTTTAGAGACAGAGTTTCACTCTTGTTGCCCAGGCTGGAGTGCAGTGGCGCCATCTCAGCTCACTGCAACCTCTGCCTCCTGGGTTCAAGCCATTCTCCCACCTCAGCCTCCTGAGTAGCTGGGACCACAGGCACATGCCACCATGTCCAGTAATTTTTGTAAAAAATAAATAATTTTAAACAAATTTAGATGTTTAAAGTAAAAGCAAAACCATAGCTTCTATGAAGACAGCATAAAAATCCTTTTTTAAATTTCATAGTAGAAAAGGATTTCCTCAGGAACATAAAGAAAAATTATAAAGAGTATGATTAATATATTCACTTCCATTAAATTTAAAATCTACGATTCATTATCTGATATTAAAAGATAATGAGAAAACCATCATAAACTGTAGGAGGATATCTGCAATATATAAAACTGGCTTAGGCTCATCTAGAATATATAAGATTTTTTTTTTTTTTTTTGACACAGGGTTTTTCTCTGTCTTCCAGGCTGGAATGCAGTGGTGCCAACACAGCTCACTGCAGCCTTGACCTTATGAGCCCAAGAAATCCTCCTACCTCAGCCTCTCAGTAGCTGGGACCAGAGGTGCACAACACCAAACCTAGCTATCTTTTTTCTTTTCTTTTCTATTATTTTTTATTTTACAGTTTTAATTTTTTGTTTGTTTGTTTTGTAGAGATGATGTCTCTCTCTGTTTCCCTGGCTGGCCTCAAACTCCTGGGCTCAAGTGATATACCTTGGCCTCCTAAAGAGCTGGGATTACAGGTGTAGCAATCATTAAGTTGTAGACTGAAACTGTAAATTTTAAAGCATGTAAATTATATCTCAATACAACTGTTAATAAAAGTCAGTAAACGAATTGAATAGTTTGCAGAACAATGGGAAATATAACACCCTACTCGTGAAAGTATAAACTAGTATAATGTCTCTGAGATGAGATTATTTATACCTATACATATTTCTATACCTATACCCACACCTATACCTATACCTATACTTATTGGGTGAAAATAAATGGTTTATATCCTGTAAATACAATTGTTCTTCTGGAACAGGAGACACATAGCAAATGTTCACTGCATTCCACAAAAAAATTACAGTCAATTGTCAATTGACAGAATATCATGCTATAGTCACCTGATGGAAAACTGTCATAGAACTTGGGGAAAAATAAAAAGGAAATACATGATTGTATCTCTACACTAATGTTGAGCATAAGTAGAAATTCTACATATGTGTTTGTATACATTTCAAAAAACTAAATAATAGAATGTTGAGGAAATAACATAACTAGCAGACCTATAAAGTTTTTAAAGGGAATGTTAAAACCAGTCAGGCTTCTGGTTTCCATTGGAAGAATCATGTTTCTAATACTGGCAGCAAAACTTTACACTCATGTATTATCAAAGTTGATATAGTTTCTAAAAGTGGAAAATACATGCATATTTTAAAAGATATATAAAATTTTTAAATGTGCAAAAATTAAAGTTCATGAGTCAATCTTGCATTGTTCTAATTCTGCCATTACAAAAAAAAAGTTGCATTGAATTCATTGTCCTTATGTCTCTAGTATGAAGCACCCTAAAATTGCTTAATCATTTAGCATTTACCCTCAGACATTTTCTGGGGCAGGGTACAAAACATTTCATTTTCTATCTGGCCATTTATCTTCTTGACTTGTAACTGTTAGGGCATTTTAGGTAATTTAAGCCTTTTTCCTGTGTTATGTATTACAAATATTTTTTTCAGTTGATTTATGAACCGATTAACATTATGCACCCTTTAAAACTTTAAACACAAACTTTAAATAATCTGTTTCAAAAATCAGTGTTATGAATTGAATTGTGCTCCCCTAAAATTTGTATATGAAGCCTGACTGTATTTGAAGATAAGGCCTTTAGAGATAATTAAGCTTAAAGTAGTTCAAGGGTGGGTCTCTAATCCATTATGACTAGTGTCCTTCCAAGAAGAGGAAGTGACACCAGGAATGTCCATATGCAGAGAAAAAGCTATATGAAAATATAAGATGGTGGCCGTAAAAACTTCAAGAAAAAACAGACCTGGCAAACCCTGATTTTGGACGTCTAGCCATCAGAACTGTAAGAAAATAAACCTTTGTTATTATTAGTTCTTGTATTAGTTTGCTAGCACTGCTACAGCTACACACCACTGGTTAGGAAGTTAAATTAGCTAATCTTTTTCATACCCAGTATAATCTTTGGTTTGTTAGTTCACATTTCCTTATGATTCTCAAAGATAATAGTTGGAGTGGAAGTCTACCTCAGTTGATGGATTTAGATGAAAGCTGTGTATATAAAAATTAGAAAGCAAAACCATTATTTAGCAGAATAGGCAAATAATTTTAAAACAGGTAGAATAAATGTTATCAGTGAAGTAAAAAATGAAATCTACTGTTTTTTGGGTTTTTGTTTTTGTTTTATTTTTTGAGACAGAATCTTGCTCTGTCACTCAAGCTGGAGTGCAGTGGCACCAACACAGCTCACTGCAGTCTCGACCTCCTGGCTTCAAGCAATCCTCCTACCTCAATCTCCCAGTAGGTCACCTCCAAGTCCAGCTATTCTTAATGCTATTAATTTCTGCCAAATTTTTAAAAAGTCAGAAACAACGAAATACAGCAGGGTCATAAAAGTACTCTAAGAAAATAGAGGTAACATTATAGTCTCAGAGAATGGAAGTCCTTTTCTACAAGATAACCCAGAAATGATAAGAAAAAAAAACAAATAAATGTATGCACACACTATGACAAAGTTCATAATATATTATGAAATACTTTACATGAAGAGTAATGCTACATGATATAGCTCAGAGTTTTTTTCTCCAAATCTGTGTGTTAGCATAGAAATACTTCTAAATTATTTTATTTGAGAAAACTAAGGTCTAACAGGGATTGCATAAATTTAAAAGTATGGGATTATTTTTCATTAGGCTGGGTGAAATATAAAATTGTTCCCTTTACAAGTCACTTTTGAGTAAGCAAGAAAATAAAAATCAGCACACTGCCGAAACAAAGTAAAAACAGGAATTCTGAAATACACAATTTAGTAAAACTTGAATGGTTCATTCTGAAGATACACAGTATGTTTTAGGGTGGGAAAGTAGGAAAGCCTAATGGGTTGCCCTAGTGTCCCTCATTACACATACGCATTCACATAAGTTCAACTCCCCAAATCTACCCTCACTCTTACAAATAAATTCCATTACATGGAAATGTACAGCAAGAAAAATTTCCTCTGTTGACTTGTCCCTGTGTGGAAGAAAAATATCTTCTCTGAGAATTAACATAGTCAGCACTCATGTGAAGTTCCAGTTAAAATTCAAGCTAGAAAAGCATCTTGGAAGAAACTGACACTAGCCTCAAAGCCTTCCCGCAGATCAAATTCCAAGGTTAATAGGCAGCTCCTGTTTACCAAGAAACAAGACTTCATGTATGAAAATCAGCAAAAGTAACAGAGACTAGAAATATTAATATAATTATTTCAAATATTAGAATTATTTGAAATAGAATATAAAATTATTCCATATACTATCGTGAGTTGGAAGATAGCTCATGAGTTGGAAAAATCAGTATCGTTAAAATGGCCAAATTGCCCAAAGTAATTTACACATTCAATGACATTCATGTCAAACTACCAAAATCATCATCTAATTAGATAAACACTATTCTAAAATTCATATGGAACCAAAATAAAGTGAGAATAGCCAAAGTAAAGAGCTAAGCCGAAAGCACCATACTACTCAACTTCAAACTATCAGACTACAGTAATTTAAAAAGCATGGTACCAGTTTCAAAAGATACAGATAGACGAATGGAGCAGAAAACAAAACTCATTAATAAAGCCACACACAACCATTTGATTTTTCACAATATGGACAAAAACAAGAAATAGGGAAACCACTCCCTATTCAATAAATGGTGCTGGGATAACTGGCTAGCCATATGCAGAAGAAAGAAACCGGATTGTCACAATTTACCCTATAAAAACATTAATGGAATGTGGATCAAAGATTTAAATGGAAGACCTCAAAGTATAAAAATCTTTGAAGAAAACCTGGGATATTATGTATTGACATCAGCCATGGCAAAGAACTTTTGGCTAAGTCCTCAAAAGCAATTGCAACTAAAACAAAAATTGACATATGCGGCATAATTAAATAGAGAACCTCTGCAGAAAAAAAAAAAAAAAAAAAAAACTATCCAGAGAGTACAAAGACAACCTACAGAATGGGAGAAAATATTTACAAACTATTCATTTGATAAAGGTCTAATATCCACATTATATGAAAAATTTAAACAGGTCAACAAGCAAAAAACAAATAACCCCACTAAAAAAACAGGCAAAAGACATGAATAGACACTTCACAAAAGAAGACATACAATCAACCTGCATACGAAGAAATGTGCATTATCACTAATCATCAGAGAAATGTGAATCAAAATCACAATGATATCTCACACCAGTCACAATGACTATTATTAAAAAGTTAAAAAACAACAGAAGCTGACTAGGTTCTGAAGAAAAGGGAAGCTTAGAAGCTTTTGGTTGGAATGTAAATTAGTTAAGCCAACATGTGTAACAGTTTGAAAGTTTCTCAGAAAACTTAAAACAGATCTACCATTTCACCCAGCCATCCCATTACTGGGTATATACCCAAAGGAAAATAAATCATTCCATAAAATGATACATGTGCTAATACATTCATCGTTGTGCTTTTCACAATAGCAAAGACAAGAAATCATCTACCAAGAATGGTGGATTGGGTAAATAAAATATGGTACATATACACCATGGAATACTATGCAGCCATAAAGAGAACAAAATCGTGTATTTTACAGCAACATGGATGCAGCTGGAATCCATTATCCTGAGTAAATTAAGGCAGGAACAAAAAATAAAATACCCCAAGTTCTCACTTATCAATGGGAGCTAAACACTGAGCACACATAAACTTAAACATGGGAACAATAGACACTGTGGACTTCTAGAGTGGAGAGAGAAGAAGGGAGGTGTGGGCTAAAATACTATCTTTCGGGTACTGTGTTTACTACCAGGGTGACAAAATGCATACCACAAACATTAGCATTGTAACAAACCTAAACACGTACCCCTATATCTAAAATAAAAGTTGAAATTTAAAACAAAACAAAATAGGAAATGCAAACTAGAAAAGCAAGAGAAAACCAAATCAAAAGTTAGTGGAAGAAAAAATAATAAAATTAGAACATAATAAATAAAATTGTGTCTAATAAAAGAATACAAGAGACAAACAAAAAGTTGTTTATTTGAAGATAAACAAAATCAACAAAACTTTAGCCAGACTAACAAAAAGAAGGAAAGGTCCAAATGAATAAAATCAGAGGCAAAAAAGTAGACATTATGACTGGTGCCACAGAAATTCAAATACAGGCCACTAGGAGCAACTATATGTAAATAAATTGGAAAACCTAGAAGTAAACAGATACCTAGAAATATACAACCCATAAGATTGAAGTGTGAAGAAATCCAAAACCTGAACGAGGCATTATCAAATAATGAGGTAAAGCAGTGATAAAAATTCTCCTATCCAAGTAAAGCCCAGGACCTGAAGACTTTCACTGTCGAATTCTACCAAACATTTGAATAACTAATGTCAATTCTACTTAAACTATTCAAAACATGGTTGAAATATGTTCCAAAACATAGTATTCCAACTATGTTTGGAATACCAAAACCAAAGACACAACAACAACAACTACAGGCCAATATCTGTGATGAACATAGACACAAACATCTTAACAAAAATTTAGCAATCTGAATTTAACAACATATTAAAAATATCATTCATCATTATTACATGTGATTCATCTCATGGATGCAAAAATGTTTCAACATATGCAAATCAATAAATGTGATACATCTTATCAACAGTACCAGGACAAAATCCATATGATTATTTTATTTGATGATGAGAAAAATATTTGAGAACATTAACATCCCTTCATGATTAAAAACTCTCAAAACAACTGAGTATAGAAGGAACATAGCTCAACATTATAAAAGCCATAAACCGCAAACCTACAGGTAGCATCATATTGAATGAGTACAAATTGAAAGCCTTTCTTCTAAGATCTGGAAGAAGAGTAGGATATGTGCTTTCACAACTTTTACTTAACATCATAGTAGTAGTCCTAGCCAGAGCAATTAGACGAGTGAAAGAAGTAAAGGGCATTCAAATTTTAAAGAAAATAAAGTCAATTATTCTTATTTACAAAAAATATGATCTTATATCTAGAAAAACCTAACAACCTCACCAAAAACTGTTTTAAGCTGATAAACCCATTCAATAGTTCCAGGACACAAAATCAACATACAAATATCAGTGGCATTTCTATATGCCAACAGTGAACCATATGTTAAAAAAGGAAGTAATCCCATTTGCAACAGCTACAAATAAAATAAAATACCTAAGAATAAACTGAATCAAATACAAGAAATATATCTACAATGAAAACTACAAAATATGGATGAAAAAGATTGATCAGGACAGAAAAAAATGAAAATATGTTTTCTGTTCATAGAATAGAGGAATCGAAAGCATTAAAACATCTATAGCACCCAAAACAAGTTACAGATTCAATGCAATCCCTATCAAAAGACCAATAAAATTCTTCACAAATTAAAAAATATATATATATCTAAACTTTGTATGGAACCACAAAAGACCAGAATAGCCAAAGCTATTCTGAGCAAAAAGAACAGAGTTGGAGGAACTACATTACTTGACTTCAAATTATGCTTCAAAGCTAGTAGCCATAACAGCATGGCACTATCATAAAAACAGACATATAGACCAATGGAATAGAATAATGGACACAGAAATAAATCTGTACATCTACAGTAAACTACCTTTCAACAAAGCTGCCAAATACATACATTGGGAAAGGAATGGACTCTTAATGGTGCTGGGAAGCTAGGTATCTATATGTAGAACAATGAAAGTGGACCTCTGAGTAGTCTGTTCTCACATTACTATAAAGAACTATCTGACACTGTAGTTTATAAAGAAAAGAGGTTTAATTGACCCACAGTTCCACAGGCTGTACAGGAGGCATGGTTGGGAGGCCTCAGACAACTTACAATTGTGGTGGAAGGGCAATGGGGAAGCAAGCACATCTTCACATGGTGGCAGGAGAGAGAAAGAGATAAGGGGAAATTGCTACACACTTTTAAACAGCTATATCTCATGAGAACTCACTATCACAAGAAGAGCAAGTGGAAAACCAGACCTCATGATCCAATCACCTTTCAACAGATCCCTCCCCCAACATTTTGAATTACAATTCAACATGAGATTTGGATGAGGACACAGGAGACAAACCATATCAATCTCTATCTCTCACCATACACAAAAATCAAATCACCCTGAAAAATTAAATCACTCTAATTTAAATCTAATCTTTCTAATCTTTAAGTTAAATCTCACTGATTTAAAACCCGAAACTTTGAGGAAACACTAAGACAATGTTCTGGGCAGATTTGATTAATAAGACCTCAGAAGCACAGCCATCCAAAGCAAAAATGGACAGATGGGATCACATCAACCTCAACCGAAAAAGCTTCTGCACATTAAAGAAAACAATCAACAAACTGAAGAAACAGTCTACAAAATGGGAGAAAATATTTTCCATGTACCCATCTGACAAGGGATTGATAAGTAGAATATATCAGCAGCTCAAACAATTCAAAAAGAAAAGAATGAGTAATCAAAAAAAATGGATAAAAGATCTGAATAGACGTTTCTCAAAAGAACAACCAACAGGCAAGTGAAGAAATGGTCAACATCACTATTCATCAAAGAAATGCAAGTAAAAACTATAATGAGATATCATCTGAGCCCAGTTCAAATGGCTTTTACCACCCTGACCCCACCGCAAAAACAAACAAACAAACAAACAAAAAAACAGGCAATAACAAATGCTGGTGAGGATATGGAAAAAGGGAACCCTTGTGCACTGTTGGTGGGAATATAAAATTGGTGCAGCCACTATGGAGAAGAGTGTGGATATTTCTCAAAAAACTAAAAATAAAACTACCATATGATCCGACAATCACACTGCTGGGTATATATCCAAATAAAGGAATCAGTATATCAAAGAAATATCTGTACACCCATGTTTATTGCAGTACTGTTCCCAATAGCCAAGATATGGAATCAACCTATATGTGCATCAATGGGTGAATCAACGGACAAGTGAAAATCCTGTCATTTGCAATAACTTGGATGAATCTAGAGTTTCCTCCAGTTAAGTCAAATGAAATAAGCCAGGCGCGGAAAGACAAATATGCCGTGTTTTCACTCACATGTGGAAGCTAAAAACAATAATTAACGAATGAAGATATAGAGAAGATATAGAGTAGAGAGATGGTTACCAGAGGCTGGGAAAGGTCTTGGGGGGTGGGGAGGGTATAAAGAGGACATGATTAATAGCTACAAAAATATAGTTAGAATGAAAAAATCTAGTGTTTGATAGCACAATAGGATGACTATAGTTAATAATAATTTGTGTGTTTTAAAATGACTAAGAGTGGAATTGGAATTTTCCTAACATAGAAAAGATAAATGTTTGAGGTTATGGATATCCCAATTATCCTGATTTGATCATTACACATTTTAAGCTTGCATCAAAATGTCACATTTCCTGTAAATCGATACAACTATTATGTATACATAATAATTAAAAATGAAAACTTAAACAATTATAACATGTACCCCACCAACAAAAAGGAACTGAAGTGTTTGCAACTTCCAGTTTACCATTTCCTGTAAAGCCACTGGCTTACCCATTCCATTAATTTGAGAGAAATGAAGCCAGAAAAAATTGATAATTTTATCTTCTAACTAGGATTTGCAATAGTTCATTTAGGGAGATAAGAAATGGAAAAGTATAAGCTATAAATCCTCCATTTAGTTGGAACTGTAGCTTCTCATTATAATAAAAATCAAAAGCTAATGACACTTTCTAAATTTCTCTACCATTTTCTTTTTTTTTTTTTTTTGGAATAGTGGTTTCTAAGTTTCATTTTCCCACTTGAAATTGCCTCTGTGTATGTGGCATCTATAATCAATGACAATGGAGTAAAGAAATATCTGCATAAGTTTCTGCCCATGCTTTTTCCACTACTGTTTTGTAGTTAAAATGTAGGTGAATAAGAAATATGTAGCTGGTGGAAATAGGATATAATTTCAGTTTCCAATTGCCAGGAAATTCTCAACTACTCTGATCTTGATTTCTTCGTCTGTAAAATAAAGTTAGAATCACAGAACTATTGTTAGTATTCAACAATAAACTATGTGTAAAAGCACTTTCAAAACTATAAAACAAAAATGTGCATCCTTTGGCAGTTGCTAAATGTAGGCCTTAGGTTAAAGTTAAATCTCACTTGAGGCTTTCTTTTTCTTCAAGCAGTTTATCAAGCTTTAGGATCTGCTGCCCTCCTATGGATGATGGTTGATAGTGCTGAATAAGCATGATGAGTCCAAATTATTAGGAGTTTAATAATTTTGTTGACGGCGTAAAAATAAAGTTCATTTAGATCTACTTATGTTTATACAAAGATATAATATATATGTTTATAACATGTAAGAAATGTATATTATAAAACAAATTATGTGTACGTATATACGTAGACGTACAAAACCAAGATGAACACACACAACATATTTAATAGGAAATATTGTAGCCATTCTCTAAGCACTAGTTTCCTTCATATTCAGGAAGAAAGACTGTTTCAAATTAGGGCTAGTGCTATCTATAAGTTAAAATAATGATATAAACACATTAAAAGTTTAAGTAGATTTCATTAGCAACATACAGGGTCCATTAAGACGTTCTTTAAAATACTAAAATAATATAAATTATTATTTATTATTGGGAATTAACATTTCTAAAAATATTTCCATTATAATACACTTACTATCTAGGATTTTCTGATGTAATTTTCAAGATAATTGAAATAAAATATAACTAGGTTTCAAAATAAAAGAGGGCAATAATTTTCTTATCTAAAAATCTTCAATACTTAGTTTCCTGAGGAAGAAACAAAACCAACACAGTAACAGTAACAACAGAAATGAAAAACAAGACTTTACAATCCTAACATTATTGTGTTCAAATATGTCTTTTGGAAATCATTCACATTTGGGATTTAATGAGAGAAAATTTTCCAGGCCTTAAGAATTTATTTGTTTGACATCATTTAATTAGGAGTCTAAATAGATTCAAATTAAAGAAAAATTAGATTACATGTTTTTATATAGATATTTGGTATCCGTGTACGTAATCATCATAATTCTATGAGAAAATATTATTTCACAGATAAATAGACCAGTAAGCATGTGTGTGTGTGTGTATGTTTGTGTGTGTGTGTGTGTGTGTGTGTGTGTGTGTGTGTGTGTGTGTTGAAGGGGGAAGAATGTATTACATTTGGTAAGTCTGGTTACAGTTCTCTTAAAAATGTTTTTGGGGCATTAAATTAAGTACAACCAGTAACCCCAGGAACTCATACTAATCAATCTAATTGGGAGATTCCACTACAGGTTGGCAAAAGGCTTTGTCACAAGAGAAGAGATTTAAAAAGCACAAAAATGTCTTGGTGAATTCTAACACATTTCTAACTTTGTTGATTGAAAGGGTCTTTGTCTATTTCTGCTGCCAAAAATAAATTTATTTTAACCTTGTGGCCGTTGAATGAGAATTTAAATAGACCATATTAATAATATTTTGAAATAAGTTTTCATGTGTAAGTACACAAAGATTGTATATTGACCATTAATTCCTGAAACCCTCGACACAGTAAAATCTTTATGCTTTTCAGATTCAACTTTGGTTAAAATTTCTTTAAAAGTGTAATTCTAAGTTCAATCAATTCTATGATTATATCAATAAATGTAGAAAAGCCTTAAGTATACTCCAATACCTTTATTGGTTAAAAAATAGAAGTGAACTTTCTTAGACAGATGAAAATTATGAAACAACTATTAAATGACAAAAAAACAAACAAAATAAGACCAGCAAGAAACCAAACTTCAGAGAATTTTCTACTCAACATTGAAAGGTTAGAAGAAACTTTTTAAAAACTCAGGATCAAGACAAAGATGTTGTTTAACATACTTTAAATTAATGTTGAATTTTATAATTTAATTATGCAATAATATATGGAAAAAAGTTATATATTATACAATATATGTATATACATTTGTTAATGTAGGAATTTATTTATATCAGAAAAAAGTTTATCAATATTGATAGATACAATTTTAATATACAGGCCACCTGCTGTGCTTCATGCCTACAATCCCAGTACTTTGGGAAGCCAATACAGGAGGATTGCTTGAGCCCAGGAGTTTGAGATCAGCCTGAGCAACACAGGGAGACATGTCTCTATAAAAATAAAAATAAAAAATTAGCCAAGTGTGGTGGTGCATGCGTGTAGTCCAGCTACTTTGGAACTGAGGTGGGAGAATTGCTTGAGCCTGGGAGGTTGAGACTACAGTGAGCCACCATCAGTGGCACTGTACTTCAGCCTGGGTGACAGAGCAAAATCTTGTCTTAATGCATACATACATAAATACATGAAATAAAATAAAATAAAATAAAATAAAATAAATAAAGCCAATATAGAAAAGTAAATCGCAGTCTTATATACCCCATACAAACAAAAGTGAAATTTTAAAATAACGTTAAAGAAGACTCTAAAAATAATGATATACCCAGAAATAAACCTAACATAAAAGAAATATAATCTTTTTCAGGTGAATTATTCCATTTGCGTGAAACTTAAACACATTCTAAAATCTGTGATAAAAAATAATGAACTCAGAATCATCCTGTTACCAAAATCTGGCAGAAACACAACAAAAAATAAAATAAAATTCAGGCCAACAACCTTGATGAATATTGATGCAAAAATCCTCAACAAAATACTTTCAAACCAAATGCAGCAGCATATCTAAAAGCTAATCCATGACAATCAAATAGGCTTTATCTGCAGAAGGCAAGATTGGTTCAACATACACAAATCAATACGTGTGGTTCATCATGTAAACAGAAACACAAAAACCACAAGATTATCTCAATAGGCACACAAAAGTCTTTTGATACCTTTATGCAAAAACTCAATAAACTAAGCATTGAAGAAACATACCTCAAAATAATAAGAGACATATATGAGAAACCCCCAGCCAACACCATACTGAATGGAGAAAAGCTGTAAGCATTTTCCTTATAAACTGGCAAAGACAAGTATGCCCTCTCTCACCACTCCTATTCAACATAGTACTGGAAGTCCTTCCAGGGCAATCAGGCAAGAGAAAGAAATAAAAGGCATCCAAATAGGAAGAGAGAAAGTCAGACTTTCCTGGTTCACACACAACATGATTCTATATGTAGAAAACCCCATAGTCTCAGCCCCAAAGCTGCCTGAGCTAATAAAAAACTACAGCAAAGTTTCAGGAAAAAAAAATCTATCTACAAAAATCACTGCCATTCCTATACACCAACAGCGAAGCAGAGAACCAAACCAGGAAGGCAATCCCATTCACAATTGCTAAAAAAGAATAAAATGCCTAGGAATACAGCTAAACAGGGAGGTGAAAGATCTCTACAATGAAAATTACAAAACACTGCTCAAAGAAATCAGAGATGACACAAACAAATGAAAAAACATTTCATGCTCATAGATAGGAAGAATCAATATCATTAAAATGGCCATACAGTTCAAAGCAATTTAGAGATTCAAGGCTATTCATATTAAACTATTAATACCATTCTTCACAGAATTAGAAATAAAAAACTATTTTAAAATATATATATGGAACCAAAAAAAAGAGCCTCAAAATCCAAGGCAATGCTAAACAAAAAGAACGAAGATGGAGTCATCACACAATCCAACTTTAAACTATACTACAGGGCTACAGTAACCAAAACAGTATGGCACTGGTACAAAAACAGAAACATAGACAAAGGAAACAGAATAGAGATCTCATAAATAAGGCTACACACCTAACAACCATCAGATCTTCTACAAAACTGACAAAACCGACAAAACCAAGCAATAAGAAAAGGATTCCCTATTCAATAAATGGTGCTGGGATAAATGGCTAGCCATATACAGAATATCAAAACTGGACCCCTTTCTTACACCATATACAAATATCAACTCATTTCTTACACCATATACAAATATCAACTCAAGATGGATTAAAAACATAAATGTAAAACCCAAAACTATAGAAACCTAGAAGACAACTTAGTCAATACTATCCTGGACATAGAAAAAGGAAATATTTTATGACAAAGATGCCAAAAGCAATCACAACAAAAGCAAAATTTGACAAATCGTATCTAATTAAACTTAAGAGCTTCTGCACAGCAAAATAAACTATCAACAGTAAACAGACAATCTACAGAATGAGAGAAAATATTTGCAAAGTATGCATCTGACAAAGGTCTAATATCCAGTATTTACAGGGAATTTAAACAAACTTACAAGAAAGAAACAACCTCATTAAAAAGTGGGCAAAGGACATTAACAGACAGTTTGCAAAAGAAGACATACATGCAACCATCAAGTATATTAAAAAGCTAAAAGCTAAATACCACTGATTATTGGAGAAATGAAAATCAAAACCACAGTGAGATACCATTTTATGTCAGTCAGATTAGCTTTTATTAAAAAGTAAAAAAAAAAACAGATGCTGGCGAGGTTGCAGAGAAAAGGAAACAGCTATATATGGTTGGTAGAAGGGTAAATTAGTTCACCCATTGTGGAAAGCAGTGTGGTGATTCCTCAAAGCCTTAAAAACAGAACTACCATTAAACCCAGCAATACCATTACTGGGTATATACCGAAAGGAATATAAATCATTCTATCATAAAGACACATGCATGTGAATGTTGATTTCAGCATGATTCACAATAGCAAAAACATGAAGTCAACCTAAATGCCTATCAACGACAGATTGGATAAAGAATGTGTGGTATATATGCATCATAGAAAACTACACAGCCATAAAAAGGAAAGAGAACATGTTTTTTGCAGGAACATAGATGGAGCTGGGGGGAGGGTCATTATTCTTAGCAAACTAATGCAGACACAGAACACCAAATACCACATTCTCTCACTTACAAGTTAGAGCTAAATGAAGAGAACTCATGGACACAAACAGGGGAACAAGAGACAGTAAGGCCTACTTGAGGGTGGATGGTGGGAGGAGGAAGAGGAAGAGAAAATGTAACTATTGAATACTAGGCTAAATACTTGGGTCATGGAATAGTCAGTACAACCAACCCCTGTGTACCACATTACCTGTGTAACAAACCTGCACATGTACTCCTGAACCAAAAGGTTTTTATTTTTTTAAATAAAAAATTTAACATATGAGCTTAAAATAGCCAAGAGAAATTGAAAGAAAAAAGTTATGAATACTTACCTAAACATATGTCAAAATACATAACAAAGTAATAATATAATGTATAACACCACAAAGATGGGAAATTGGCATACAAAAAGTTAGAGATCAAAACATATTTATAGCTAATATGCCAGTGTATTTCATACAACTGAGAAATGGGAAAAAATACGAATTATTTAATTAATTATCTGAAACAATTCTTAACTACATAGAAAGTAAAAGAGAACTGTATTTTTATGTGTAAGAAAACCAATTACAAACTCACTAAATAAATAGATTTGAAAACAATTGTTTTTATGTGTTATCTATATAATAGACTCAGGGAATCTATATAATGGATACAATATACTGAATGAATAATATATTATATCTTAATATTATATATGCATTGGATATTGTACTGTCAATTCTTGGTCTAGAGGCTCAAAGGTGAGGGGGGCATGCATTGAGGATTTCATGTGTTATGAACTTCAATTCTATACTTGATGTCTAGGCAATGTGATGCTGCTATTGTCTAGCAAAGAGAAGGAAATCTTCACATGACCCATAGAGTCAACAGGAATATAGACGTTCAAGGTCCTCAAACACATTAATCCAATGGTCCACATCCTATGTCTTGGCTTCGGTGTAGGACATTTCCTGACAAAAATTGCTAAAAATTCAGCCTCATTTATAATTCTGCTAAGCCAACAATTAGGTCTTGGCTGTAATTTTCAACACAGTCCACCCACTTGCTATGGGTCATAAAGGTCTCTTTAAAAATTGTCATGGGTGTGTTCTACTTTATATTGTGTCCTGAGTTATACGTGTCTGAATTAATTGAAATTTTCTACCTTCTGTTACTGAAGGCAATAAACACAGCTAACAGCTACATAATTCTTACAATTATTATTGCTTCCACACTTCTCAATTGTTGATTTGGCACAAGCTAGTCCATCCTCTTCCATCTGTTCCTCATGACAATTCATCAAAAATGAAAATCGTAGTAATTGTGATTGTACTGCATGTCAAGTGATACCACTACCCCATTTCTACCAGTAATGTGTCTACAGCTATCTAGCCTAGGATTACTACAATGTAACACTGTGTTTTGAGTTCCCCAAGAAACAGATGCTGAGAAAAGAATTTGAATACAAGTAATTTTTGTGAGAATCATCTCGAAGTAACACCACAAAGGCAGTGGATAAAATGGGGTAGGGAAAAGACAAAAGCCAATATGAATGCATTACCAAGTCACTTGCCACTGCAGGAAACTGTGCATACATGTAAAAAAATAGCATAATATTTAACAGAATAGTTTATATAAATATTTTTTAAAATATAAAATATTTTGTTATTTAATGATAGATACAAAATGTACAAAGACATACAACAGACGCAAAGAATTGAAGTCACAGTTTTAAAGAGCAAATGAGCATCCAAGGTATAAAAAATTGTATAGTAATATTTAATTTCTTCAGATGGCTATCAAATATATTAGGATTCATCTCAAGTTAGTGTAAAATTATATGTAATACATTATAAAAATAATTTAAATAAAACCTTTGAGATAAAGGTAGAAAATTGAGCTTAATGCTTTTTAAAACAGATTCATTTGAAAGTAAATTAAATAAAAATAAAGACTTGAGCAAAAGCATTTCAGAAAATACAAACAAGAAAGATAAAGATTTTACAAAATTAATGCTGGCCAGAATGCCCAGGACAAGCACCTTAAAAAAGCATCTTATAGATTGTGAAATGTAACAAAAACATGTAATTTTCACAAATTATTTTTCCATGAACAATATGAACTCTGTTATTTCCTCATTTATTTTCTGTGTGCTTGTATTATCAATTACTGAGAGAGGACCATCATAATCTCCAAGTATAAATGGGAATCTGTCTATTTCTCCTTTAATTTTCATCAATTTACTTTCTTTACGTTGATCCTCTTAGGTACACACATATTTGTGATTATTATGTCTTCTTGATGAATTTAACACCTTTACTTATAAAATGACCTTTATTCTCATAATAATCATTTCTCTGAAGATCTAATTTATCTAATATTAATGCAGCCACTCCACCTTTACTTTACTGTTAGTATCATAGGTATATTCTCATTTTATTTTTCACCTTTTTCTTTATGAGTTCCTTAAGATAGCACAGAGTTTAGTCTTGCTTTTTTAAAAAAAAATCCAATTTGACAATGTCTAACTATTGGTGAGGGTTGTGAGAACTTTACATTTACTGTGATTATCTACATGTTTGAGTTGGGATTTATCATTTTGCTACTTTTTTAAATTTACCTCATCTCTTTTTTGTTCTTTTTTTCTTTCCTATCTTCATGTTTATTAGTTGAACACATTTTATGATCCTAGTTGATATTTTTATTAGCTTATTAAATATTCTTTTTTTTGCTCTACCTTTGTTGTGGTTGTGTGTAAAATTTGCAATTAGTATCATTTTTAGCATAACAACTTTACGACAGTATACTTCCTGTATCTCTTCCCAGATTTTGTGTTATTGTTGCCATACAGTTTACTTCTATGTATTACAACTTCACAATACAATAAATATCTGTAGTTATCATTTTGGTTTTAAGCAGTCATTTAACCTTTAGTAATATTAAATAACATTTTTTATGTCTTTTTTATTCATTGACTTATTTACAATTTTTGTCTCTCCATTCGTCTAGATCGAAATTTTTACTAGAGATCATTTTTCTTCTGCCTTCAACATTTCTTCAAGAAGTGGTGGTCTATAGAAGATTAATTTTCTTGGTTCTTGTAGCAACAAAAAAAAAATCAGCCTTTATTTTTAAAATTAAATTGGCTGGGTATTAAATTTGCTGGGAATATATGTATTAATTATGATAATTTTAATTTATTTTAGTACTTTTTAGGTGTAACTGCTGTTTTGTAGCTTGCATTGCTTTCAATGAGAAGTCTGTTTTCATTCTTTTTTTCTTTGCTAGATGAAGTATTTTTTAATTTTCCTTCCATTTTACAGATTTTCTTTTTATTACTGTTCAATATATTGATTATGATGTGATAGAGGCATTTTATTTTTCTTTTTACTTGGTTAATTGAACTACTTGGATCTATTTGTATATGGAATTCACCAAATTTGAAAAATTTGGGGCCATTATTTATTTTAATACTTTTTTTCTGCTGATGCTCCTTCCTTTAGGATATTGAAATAGTATATGTTAGGATGTTTTGTTTATTTTGTGGGGAAGGGAGAAGTGATTATTTCTCTTTATTTTTCATTTTGTATAGTTTCTATTACTATATCTTTAAATTCTTTTTTTCTATGCTGTGTCCAATCTATTAATACTATCCAATGTATTTTTAATTTTAGATATTGTGTGTTTCATCTCTGGTAGTTTAATGTGGGCTTGTTTATAGAAATTTTATTTTTCTCTTTATATGCTTACTTTTATGTTCTTTTGGCCATACCCTATTTTTGTTTTTAGGTCTACACTATATCACTTATGTAAATTTAAAATTTACATACAGAAATACAGAGCAACTGCTAAAAAGTCTAAAGATGTATCTTTTCAAAAGCCCCAGGCAGGAAGACTTAAAAAATCAATAAACAAATATTAAAATTAATTAGTCTTGCAAGTTGTCCAACATAATATCAAATTACAAAATTCAATAGCATTCTTTAACCCAGATACAAGTACAAAATGTAACAAAATAAGATGTTTAGAATTGCAACACAAACTATCATCGAAGAGTTATCTTAAAGATACTCAATAACCACAAGCTATTTATAATAGCTGTTTTAGAGTATTTGTCTACTAATTCTATCATGTATGTCATGACTGTGAACTTGTCTGTTTAATAATATGCTATTTGTTGCTGTCAGTCATATATTTATGCTTTGTTAACTACTTCATAACTTTTTTTTCTGATTTTACCTTGTTGGATACTGGGCTATTTTTTTTTAGTTCTGTTAAATATTTGGACGCTTTGATCTGGTAGAGAGATATTTGTAATTTCATCCATTAGAAGCTTGCGTTTAAGTTTATTAGATCATATTCTAACATTTTATTTCGGAGTAAATTTTATTCCACCAAAGAGGCCATACACATCTAAAGACTCTATTTTGATGTTTGGAGACCTTTAACCACGGCAAAAAAAAAAAACTATATACATATGTATGATTTTTATATACGTATGTATACATGAAGTAACTATTATTGGACCACCTACTATTGCTAGTTGTTTTATGCCCTGTTTCAGTATTTTCCTTAAATTCGTGTGCAGATCAGTATTCCAAAAAACAAAACAGACTTGAGGATATTTATTGGGTATTATGCTCACTACTGGGTGATGGGATTATTCATACATCAAGCCTTAGTGACACGCAATATACTCAGATAACAAATTTGCACATATACCCTTGGAAACTAAAATGAAAGCAGAAGATAAAAAATAAAATACAATGTTACTACTAAAGAAAGCTGGTCATTTAAAAAATTTTCATTATTCATTTTATATTCATTAATTGGAATTAAGAGATTGCTTGTTCATTGAACTGTTTATACAGTATAAACTAAAATATTAATGAATTTTATTTTATGTGTTCTATTCATTCATACTAATTATTTATTTTGCTTCTCAAATTGTCCCAGATTTTGGAAACTTCTTCACAGTAGTTCTGTATTCTTTTGAAATGGCTCCATTATTTCTGAGCACTTTTCACTTTTTGGTATTACTAGATGGTTTAGACTCGACTTCTGTTTTCGCTGCCTCAAACTTAAAATTAAACACTTCTCCAGTGAATGGTATTTTATTTTATTAGATAATGGCATATAAAACTCAAGATGTATATTATAGGTATATTCATTGTTACTGGAGTTTCATGTGTTTTCAATGGACAAAGAGAGAAAATATATTTGCACATACTGACACACACATAAACATTTTCTATTATCTATTTCTAAATAATTTTTAACAGTAAAAATCCTTTGCCACAATAACACAATGTTTACCTATTTGATAAGTCTTAATAAATATGTGAAATTTGTTTTGGAATTACTCAGAGATTTATAAAAAAAATCAAATCTACTGCTTATGGAAAAATATTTGTCTTATAAATGAGTCTCTTAACAGCATTAAAACAGTACTACTAGACTCATACCACATACTACATTACTACATAATAGATTCATATGATTTTATGCATAGATTATAACAAAGTTCCAAATAGGAAATATTTTTTCTTCCATAGGCAGACAGCCAGGCAGGCAGGCAGGCAGGCAGGCAGGCATGCAGGAAGGAAGGAAGGAAAAGAAAGAAAGAAAAAAGAAAGAAAGAGAGAGAGAGAGAAAGAGAGAGAGAGAGAGAGAGAAAGAAAAAGAAAGAGAGAAAGAAAAAAAGAAGACAGAAAAGAAAGAAAGAAAGAGAAGAAAGAAAAAAGAAAATCTCCTAAGGCCAATTCAAACTGTTCAGAAAAGGACTGAAGAACAAATATATTTAAGGTTCATAAACACTCATGAATACAAAGGCAAGTGTCCCTGTATCAAATTATGAGCAAACTGGAATTAATGATGAACAAGAAAATATAAAATATTAATATCACATTGAAATTAACTCAAGATGGAAGGAGGGATAAATAGAAAATTTATAAATGTCATAGACAATATTACAGGTTAAAAGAGAATGGAGATAAAAAATACTAAAATATTATTAATTTTTGCATACTGACCCTTTATCATATATATGTCTTACGAATATTTACTTCCATTCCACAGATTGCCTTTTAAGTTTGTTGATTGTCTCTTTTGCTGGCCAGAAGCTATTTTAGGTTGATATAATCTCACTTGTCTGTTTTTGCTTTTGGTGTTATATCCAAGAAATTATTGCCAAGGTCAATGTCAAGAAGCATTTCCCTATGTTTTCTTCCAGGGTTTTTGTGGTTTTAGGTCTTAGGTTGAATATTTAATTTGTCTCAGGGCATCAAAATGTCCATGTTACCCAAAACAATCCAGATTCAATGAATCCATATTAAAATCCCACTGGCATTTTTTTAAAGAAATAGAAAAAACAAAACCAAAATTTATATGGAGCCACAAAAAAAACAAATATTCAAAGCAACTTTGTGCAAGAAGAGAAAAGCTGGAGACATCACACTCCCTAGTTTCAAAATACACTACAAAGTGACAAGAATCCAAACAGCATTAAAGCACACGTATAGACCAAGGGAACAAAATGGAGAGTCTAGAAAGAAACCCACCCATATATGGTCAGCTGGTCTTTCAACAAGATATCAAGAATATATGATGAACAAAGAGTAGTCTCTTCAATAAATGATGCCAGAAACACTAAATATCCACAAGCAAAAGAAGGAAATTGGAGCCTTATCTGAAGCCATCACTCTTCAAATTTGATGAAAAAAATTCTTAAAACTTAGAAAACAGAACTTTTTTGAATTAATACAATGGTTATATATTTAACATAAGCTTAAATGGGAGAAAAAAATAAAAGCATTTTCTTTAAAAGCAAATATATGAATGATCTAGAATGCCTACTTCTACTTAATACTAAATGTAAAGTTTCAGCTTACAAAATAAAATACATGTGAAATGCCTAAAAACTGAATAAAAGAAAAAAGACCGCCACAACTTTTACATACTATTATGGTCTATATTGAAATTCAAAGGAACCTACAGCCACTATTAAGTTATAGTCTACACTGAGAGAGATAATCTTTCAATTTCCCTCAGCTATTAGTCTCAAAGGGGATTCATTGTTGAACCCAAACTGATACCAAAGAGAAAGGGAGCCAGGTGATACCAGGTGATACATGGTTACACTCTTCTCCTGAACTATGTTGAAGCTACCTTTGTCATTTCCCCAGTACCACAAGCCATAGCTTTTTTCAAACATTGCTATTCCCTCTCCTTTTAACCACCTTCACTTGAATTTTGCAGATTCAGTGATATTCACACATGCTACTCTGAGCTACTACAAATGATGGGAATATTAATACTCCTCCAGGTAGGAAGGGAGCCAGGAAATACAGTCAATAAAAGTAGCTTCCTAGGACTATGAATAGCGTTCATTCAGGAGGTGTACTGCAAAGTGTTTACTTTTCAGGTCTGGATTTCTCAACTTGTACATTCCCAAAAAAGGCTCATGTTCTTATATTCAAGAGGGGCTCATACCTGGCTCCTAAGAACTGAGTTCCAATCTTTTGGAATACAGTGCCTAATAAGAGTGTTTTTGTATATCTGAGGTCTTGGTCCACATTAGTTTGACTAGATAGTTTATGTTATCAATGTGATTTACCATGATCACCAGTTTTTGCTCTGAGGGTCTGGAGTCTGGGTAGCTGAGGTTAGTCAAACAGGCTCTAGACATCTATGTGATTGAGCCTTAGCAATAACCCAAGACATCAAGGTTCAGGTGAGTTAGTTGATAAAACTGCATCCGGTCACCACATATCATTTCTAGGAATATTAAATAAATCCTGTACAACTCTACTGGAAGAGGACCCCTGCAAGCTTGCAACTGATCTTTTCTGGGCTACCCTTCATAGGTCTTTTCTCTCTCCTTATTTTAATCTGTAATCTGTATTATTTTGTTATAATCAACCATAACCATGAGCCTAGCAGCTTCTGAGTCCTGTGAGTCTTTCTAGTGAATCATCGAGTCTCAGAGTAGATCCATAAGAATAATCAGTAAGACGTTATGAATATTTTGGTAAAACAAAATGTATATTATCATTGCAATAGAAATTTCTTTGTAAAATATTTTTTCCTTAATCTTGAATGTACAAGTATACTTAAAATTCCAAAATACCACATGAAAAATAATTTACTGGAATTTATTTCTCATATTTAAACGTGACTTTAAATTACACTATTATAGTGTAATTAAGATTATATTAAAAGATTACATTAAAATATATAACTAAAATACAGCCATATGGATCAGGGCTCTAAGTTTCTTTTCTTGTAGACATTTGTCTTTCTCTTTGATTTAATGAGGATATACCAATAGTAATAGCTCCATCTGCAGTTGGCTACGATTTATTTTTTTCTCCTGCAATTTTTGACGTAGTTGGAGTGAGGCCATATGCAACAGGGTCTTTAAGCCATTTCCTTCTTCCCAGATGTGCCATGCAGTGTCTTTACTCTTTGTAACTCCCCATTCCCACCTCTTCCCGGTTACACTCTTATCCTGACTATGTTAAAGCTACCTTTGTCATTTCCCCAGCACCACAAGCCATAGTTTTTATCAACCATCACTATTCCCTCTCCTTTTAACCACCTTCATTTGAATTTTGCAGATTCAATGATATTTACACATTGTACTCTAAGCTACTACAAATCACTGTGAATATCAATACTCCTCCAAGTAGAAAAGGGTCATAAACAGGGAATTATAAAATAGGCCTCTAAGAAAGCCCCAGAGGAATGCAAGTTAAAATGAGACATATATTTTCAACAAACTGGTCACAAAATAAAAACCATTTATTATAGCCAACATGCCAAGGATGTATAAAAATTATATATGTTTTATTATGTTAGCGAACTGGTATACAGACCCTAAAGATGAAACCGTGAATGCAATTCTACCGCTGGAGGAATTCCTGATTTACCAAGTCTCCAGCACACCCACATACACACAACACACAAATATACTATATACCAATTATACATATATTATATATATACATACATGTAAGAATTACACTGTGGTGTGTGCTAAAGAATACACGACTAAGTGGCAGAGTTAACAATACTACTTAAATGTTATTAATAACTGGAATGTGATCTCTGTGATAGGATGTCCCAGCTCTCTAGATATGAAATCATCGACATAAGCTTTCTATTGTTCTCTTTCTTAAACTATAACACTACTTTCTCATTTGAAAAAGAGAATCAGTGATAGCTATCTCAATATCAAATGCTTTATTTTTGACTTCCTATTAACGTCTTTTCTTTGGAAAAGCAGAGAGCTAGGGCTTGAGTGAATCCTAGAATCACAAAGATACCTATACTATTTTAGTGAAATTAGTTAAGTGGGCTTTGGAGGTAAATAGATCTATCTTCCCATATTTTTTTCAAAATGATGTTTGTCAAAGAGAGAGTTACTTAATTTTTATCTGTTTTTATTTTATCATAAAATTAAAATGATAATATTTTGTAAATATATTGTGAAAATTAGTAATAATAATCCAAATGTTTAGAAAAATGCTTCAGTGGAGAGTTACATCATCATAAATTTTAAAACTAAACTGAAGATTATAGCACAAGAAAGTAGGCTGTCAACAGATTTACTGCCTAACCACCAATAATGAGAAATAGTTTAGTTATCTTTCCAAGGTATATAACAGAATATACAAAAATATAACAGAATAAAGAATACTATTTGAGATGAGAAGCCATAACTTCAATATAGTCAGATATTTGTGTATCTAAACCTGCCAAGCAAGGAGAGGAGTGTGTACATGGGCATTTCTGGGTGTGTCCACTAATTATCCCAGCTGACAACCTGAAAAAGAGAACAACTGTAGCCACTACATCAGGGTATTTTGGGAATTTGAAGACTACGGACATATTACTAGGCTCCACTGATGCTGGGATACCAACTTTAATGAAATCACAATTGAGCTAAAAACAAAGATTGGTTGAATTCAATTTCTATTCTAACACAAGGCTACCACTTCACACTACTTTTAGTTGGCACTTTTGTCAAGAAAAGACAGAAAATATCTAGAAACATGGATTCCAAAATAATATCATTAAAATGACAATATAAGCACCACAATTTGTATAAATCCAATAAATACCACATTATAGTTATTAGTTTTTCTTTATTCCTAAAATTGTTCACTTATGTGATGTATATTAACTTTATTTTTGAAAGAGATTCACGAAAATGAAAGATCTATTCCTATGTGTTTATTTTCAATAACAAAATTGTCTATGAATTCAAAGATAATTACATTCACAGCAATTTTTAAAAGGTTCAAGGTGTTTTGATATAAATATAAAAGAAATTACAAAATAATTTGATTTGCTACCATGAAGGAAGAGGGAAGGCATAACATGTAATGTTACAAAGCTCAAAAGGACTAGGTTTTGGGGTTAATAAGGGGTCTGCATTAAAGATGAGGTAAATTTTTTTTCCACAAGTAGGGAAATTCTTTTTTAGTTTACATACAGCACCTTTCAGAATTGAAGTTGAGTTGCTGATGATGCCAGTACACCCACGTTATGATTTCTTTGAAACATCCAATGGCTTCATCATTTAGGCCAAAAGAGCATAATCTCACGGAGGATAATTTCTATTTATGACCAACTAAAAACAGGCAGGTGGCAAACTTCTTATGCACGACAATAGTAAATATGGAAATCATCCTTAGTGAATATATTTTTATAAAGAAGTAACTGGCCAGGCACAATGACTCAGGCCTGTAATCCCAGCACTTTGGGAGGCAGAGGCGGGCAGATCACGAAGTCAAGAGTTTGAGACCTGCCTGGCCAACAGAATGAAACCCTGTCTCTATTAAAAATACAAAAATTAGCCAGACATGGTGAAGGGCTTCTGTAATCCCAGCTACTCTGGAGGCAGAGGCAGGAAAATCGCTTGAACCCAGGAGGCGGGGGTTGCAGTGAGCCGAGATTGCGCCATTGCAATCCAGCCTGAGCGACAGTGCAAGACTCGGTCAAAAAAAAAAAAAAAAAAAAAAAGTAACTACATTTAAGACAACTTTTATTTTTAATCAAGGAATACGTTATGCACTAGAGATTCTTGATGGCTTACAAACCGGACGTGGGTGACAATTTAATCATGATGTTAAAGTTGAAATGATAAGAGGATGTAGTAAAAAGTCCACCAAAGAGAACTAAAAGTGAGTAAGAATGAAGAATGAGAAGTAAGAGGTAGGAGTTACTCAGCCTAAGTATCTGAAAAGGTCTAGGTAGTGGCCTTGTTAGAAAGGAATCCCAGAGAATGATTGATGTGTTAGTTACACACATACACATTTGATGAAACAAATCATACTGTACACTTTATGCACTTTTTATCACATAAAAATTATACCTTAATAAAAACAATAGAGATCAACAGAATGGTTACAATGAAAATAAATACCAAAAAGAACAATACCAAGTGCTGATGACAATGGAGAAGAGCTGGAACCCTAGTATATGGCTAGTAGGTTTACTAGTTTGCACAACCTTTTGGGAAACTAAATTTTAATGATATCTATGACCTGTCAATTCCACTCTCACGAATATATCCAACAGTATGGCATACATGTATTCACCAATATTAGGTACAAGAATGTTCAAAGCAGTGTTCATCATAAGGTGGCAAAACCAAAATAGCCTAAATTTCCATCAGCAGTAGAATGGATAAATAAAATGTGATACATTAATTCAATAGACTCCATATAGCTATAAGAATGAGCACAGCATATCTACATGCAACAACTTGTACGAATTTCAAAAACATAATATTAATCAAAATAAGCAAGATACAAAGGAGTACATAATGTGTGATTCAACTATATAACGTTTAAAGTCAAGGAAAATTGATCCATGGTTTCAGAAGCCAAGAAAGTGTTTACCATTAAATAGGAGTCGTGGGGACTGATAAGCGGATGAAGGAGGAGTTATGAATTGCATTCATGTTTTGTTTATTAATTTGAGTGCTGGTTGCAAGGGTGGGGTTACTTCGTGAAACTTCTATGAGCTATAAAGTTTAGGATTTGTTTTGCAGAAAGAATATACAAAATTTTAAAAACCCGGCCGTGCGCGGTGGCTCACGCCTGTAATCTCAGCACTTTGGGAGGCCGAGGCGGGCGGATCAGGAGCTCAGGAGATCGAGACCATCCTGGCTAACATGGTGAAACCCCGTCTCTACTAAAAATACAAAAAATTAGCCGGGCTTGGTGACCGGCGCCTGTAGTCCCAGCTACTCCGGAGGCTGAGGCAGGAGAATGGCGTGAACCCGGGAGGCGGAGCTTGCAGTGAGCCGAGATGGCGCCACTGCACTCCAGCCTGAGCGACAGAGCGAGACTCCATCTCACAAATCAAACAAAACAAAACAAAACAAAACAACAACAACAACAACAAAAACCCACAACACTGATCACAGGAAAGCTACATATAAGAAGGAATTGGAAGGCTTAGGTGACGAAAGATTAACAGAAACTCCAAGTTTTCCAGGGAAAGGGTGGGAAGCAGGGTATGAGAATTAGAGTGGGGATAGGAAACGGAGAGAAGCAATAAATACAACACTGGGCCCAGAAAAGAAACTATAGTTGAAATACAAATAATACATTATTGTGATTAATCTAGTTTAGTTGCAGACAAGTTGGATAGAGGGGGAAGGTTAAGAGGCTATTTTTTTCTTAAGTTAATTGGGGTTTATTCCAAAAATAAAAAGTTGATTTAACAACTGATAATCACTTTATATATTTTACCATATTGGCGGAACAAAGAGAAGAATAATATAATAATTTGAATAGATGCAGAAAAACATTTGATAAAATTCATCATCCTTTTATGATGAAAATTTATTTGAATTAAAAAGAAAAAGGGAGATTCCTCAATCTAATAAGAGATATCTAAAATTAGCCTACAGCAAACATCACACTTAATGGTAAACAATGAATGATTTTCCACTGACATCTAGAATGAGACAAAATGCCCATTACCCTCATTTTTATCTTATATTGTGCTGGAGTGTCTCATTAACTGTTAAGAGATTTGTTTTCTTCATGGGCTGGGATAAGGTAACATTAGTTCTAAGAATCCATCTAAAATTTATCAGCAGGAAATGCTTGAGGGGATGGATACCCCGTACTCCAGGATGTGCTTATTTTACATTGCATGTCTGTATCAAAACATCCTATCTACCCCCTAAATATATACTACTATGTACCCACAAGAAAGTTTAAAAATAAAAATAAAAATAAATTTAAAAAGAGGAGTAAGGATTAAAGTTCAGATTTAAATTAAATATTAAATGTCAAAAAATAAAAATGAATAAATAAAATATATCAGCAGGGAAAGAGGGCCCAACATGGTACTGACAGTTAAAACTAAATTATACCAGCCAAGTGTCACATAGCTTATTACTGGGCTTTCTGCTCTCCCGATCTACAGTGCGCTGGGATGGATAGAGACAGACTGGAAACCCAAAAGACACATGCAAAATGGAGCCATCCAGTTTCCAGTGGCCTTACCTGTCTAACCATTTTCACTACAGTGTTCAAGGGCTTAACCTTTCTATTGCTGCAGCAAAGGCTAGTCTCAAATTCTACAGTGAGAACTATCTATTTGCTGTACAGCAGATCTCTTAGAAGTTGAGGAAGAAATAAGGTTCAGAGGCTGGGTGAGGTGGCTCAAGCCTGTAATCCCAGCAATTTGTGAGGCCAAGGCGGGTGGATAACTTGAGGTCAGGAACTTGAGACCAGCCTCGCCAACATGGTGAAACCTCGTCTCTATTAAAAATACAAAAATTAGCCTGGCCTGCTGGCAGCCTGTAATCCCAACTACAATGGAGGCTGAGGCAGGAGAATCGCTTGAACCCGGGAAGCAGAGGTTGCAGTGAGCCAAGATCCGCCACTGCACTCCAGCCTGGGCAACAGAGTAAGAGTCCACCTCAAAAAAAAAAAAAAAAGAGAGAGAGAGAGAGAGAGAGAAATAAGGTTCAGTTAAATTTGATGGTGCCATGCAGAACACTTGGCCTGACCAAAATTTATTAATAGATTCACTTCTGGATATGAGTAGCAGTGATTTTCATAATTCCTGATATCCCTGTTCCCTTAGCTATTAAAGGTATTTTTTAAATGTTAATTGTTTTACTCATTTCATCTGTAAGATTTAAGAGTTCCTCACTGATATAGAAAACAAGTTTTTTAACGGGTGCAATCAAATATGTCCTTGTACTTATTCTGATGTCCTTCAAGATATTTGGAGTTCTTCTTTGTCACAATTTAACATATCATTTCTCAAGTCTGTTTTTCCTACACAGAACTGAAGAACAACTATTGTAATGGAAACTCCACAAAAATTTGACATGTTGTTAGCTCTCCTGTGGTCAAACATAATTATGTAAAATTGTGTATCTGCCCTCTTTCAATATCAGTTTACAGTTAGCAGGTGTTCTTAATCCTTTTGTTTGTGATGGCAAACAAAATACAAAATGGGGTTTTACCAGTTCTTCACAGTATACCTTAATTTGAAATAAAACGTTCAAGGCAGTTATTTGTTGTTCAAATTATGTTCAGTAACATGAGAAGCATAAAGGATTTAAGTAAATAGGATATTTAATTTCTTAAATGATAGAATTTCTGAACCTAGATTATTATTTTGTAAAGGTGAGAAGTTGAGAACTTGCTGTTTTACAAAGCCTTTTTCACACTTATCTAATTTGTTATGGCTTCCTTTGAGAAGGAAGGTTTAGTACATACCAGAAACCATTTATTTTTTGTAGATTTTTTTTGGCTACTTTCCATTTACAGAGCCCTATGGTAATATAACAAGGGTTTTATCATTGCAGATTTCCTAAGTAGTTTGGTATAAATAACATTTAATATAAGTATAATTCTTTATAGTTGACATGGAATAGCCACATATGATATCATATGATCCTCCTAACGAATATAGTGAAATTTTTAACCCTATTTTAAAGAAGAGAAAGCACTGTGACTCAAAAGTTTCAGTTACTTGTCTGAGATCCCAGTTAGCCAGTGGAACCTGAAGCCACATGCATTTTTCAGGACCCTTCACCTTGTTACTTTTTGTATGTCTCTTATTTAAGGTGTATAGATTGTTAACTCATTCAGTAGCTACAATAATCACTATCCAATACATAGCTGGGTAGTTACAATTATTATAGAACACATTTCAAATGTTTTGAGACATACTCATGTGAATTATACCCAAATTAAAAGAAAAATGTGGTTTGAAGGCATATAAAATTTGAAAGCCAGAAAAAAAGAAACTACGGTTAAATTATGCCTTAAAGGAATTTTAAAAATACAGAACTATACTTGTAAAATTTTAGTTATAGCATCTTCAAAAATAAACTCAAATTTTATTTACCTTGCATATGTTTTATATGTGGTATATTTAACATCTTTCCTCTAGACAAATTCTAAGAAAAAGTTGAAAACTTTTTGATAAAAAAAATTATTGCAAGAGTTTTGCAATATCAAGAGAAGAAAAAAGATATATTCAAATACCCCTTGTGAAAGGTAAGAGTAAGATCAAGTTAGTTTATGAGTATTCAAGTTAGTTTATGTGTATGGCTTGCCACAGGTCTTTGTACTTGTTCTTACCTACTCCTAAAAGGCTTTTCCTCCAGGGATCTTATGGATTCTGACTTTCACTTCCCTCAGGTCTTTGGCCTGATGTCATTCTTTCATTTGATACTTTCTCTGCCTGCTCTATTTAAATATGCAAACTCACTCTAAGAACTATCTGTTCTTCTTACTTTATTACATAACATATATCACAGGCTAAATTTATATATTTATTTTATTTATTGGTTGTCTCCTCTCATGAGAATGTAAGTTCCATGAGATAGAGAATTTGATCTGTTTTGCTTATTGTTGTATTCCTACCACTTAGACAAGTTGTAGGAACTAGGTTGGCATTCAACAAATACTTTTTTTTACACAAAGTAAACAAGAGAGAATGAAGGAAGAAAAGTAAAAAAGGAAGGAAGGCAAGAAGGAAGGCAGGCAGGCAGGAAGGAAGGAAGGAAGGAAAGAAGGAAGGAAAAAAAGGAAGGAAAAAAGGAAGGCAAGAAGGAAGGCAGGCAGGCAGGAAGGAAAGAAGGAAGGAAAAAAAGGAAGGAAAAAAGGAACGACCAAGGGGAGTGAGGGAGAAAGGAAAGAAAGTCAAAAGGTATGTAAAAAAGTCTTTCACATTACCTCTGTGAGAAAGTACCAGTGGTAGCATCATCTGTTAATTCCTGCTATTGATTAGTGTCCTGAGTACTAAGAGATCTGGAGGCAAAATCATCAAGAGAGAAGGAAATAAAAATATAAAGGGAGGCTCATAAAAGCCAGGAAAAATAAGTAATATAAACAACCAATCAGGACTGGCCTTGATGGTTAACATTATTGTGTTTGATTCTCATAAGGAATGTTTCATGCAAGGAAACATGAGGCTGGCCACAGGATAGAGAGAAATTAATTTGAGAGATGGTGTCCAACTACCCAGAGATGTGTAAAGATAGAGAGACAGTGAGAACCAGGGTAGAGTGTAAACTCCAGTTTTCTATTGCCTGATTCTAGGCTTTTCAAAGCTTTCTGCAGACAAAGAAAATAATGAAGGACAAAGGAGGCATGGTAAATCATGTATCACCTCGAAAATATTTGCCAGGGTATTTTTCAGTAGTGTTATAATGTATCCTAATATGAGCACTTTCATTTATATTTTGAAATTGATTTATACATTGAAAAGCTACTACCTAAATGGACACAAAGTTGTTTGCATTAAGAGACAATAGCATACATATTAATACCACCATTTCATTGTTAAGGTTTTATTCAAAGAGAATAATCAGGGAATTGTTTGTACAGAGATATAAGAAGTCCATTATCTTCAGCTCAGCATAGGCAGTGGAATGGAAATCGTTTGCCATATGACAATAAGAATAAATAAGGGATGTGGAGTCATTAAAAAGAGAAAATTTTAGACTTACCTAAAATTTTGCTATAGTATGAATTCCATTCTCCCCAGTAGGACTGAAATATATAGTCTTGCAGAGAATAAGATATGGTATTTTTAATCCTTTCACCAAAGGTCATCTGGTCAGTGAGCTCTGATAAGGCTGCCGGTACATAGGAGACTGGTGCTGGGATTTTCCCACAGTGTCTCTCCACTGTTGATGCTGGAGAGAACCTCAATGTGTACATAAATGGAATTCCTAATTTCAGAGCAACAAGATCACCACAGATTGTTACTGGGTCTGCTACCAACACATCAAAACCACCTTTCTGAAGTCTTGCCATCAACTTTGGGTTCTTTAGTACACCATCACAGAGTTGTATGTTAATTTGAAAGAAAGTGTCTAGAAGTTTTCCTAGTTCTTTGTAGAAAGCCCATATTGTGAGAGGAGTTGGTCTATGGTCAATCCACAGCATTATCATATGCTCAATTAAGGAATCTATATTGCTCTTCTTGTAGGAAACAGGTATCACTTCAAAATTCACAGGAGAATCGGGATTGGAGTTGATGAATAGAGTTGCTGATGAAGCCAGTACAGTCACATTGTGATTTCTTTGAATCAACTCTTCTAGAATAATCTTAATATTTAACCAATGGCTACCATCTGTAGGCCAAATTAACACATTCCCACTTAGAACAACTTCAGTCAGAGTCAAATTAAAAACCAGCATCTGGACAAACTTCTTAGGCATGGTAAAATCCCTTATGGAAACCATCCTACTGTAGATCCTTCAAGATGAAAAAAAAAATCTTCAAAGTATATTTAGGTCAATTTTTAAATAAAGTAATATTTAATGTGATGGTTACACTCAGTCGTAGGTCAATTGATCTTTAGATTAAAAGGTAAATAATATAATTCAAATTCTTATATGCACTAACTTCATTATTTCAGTAACAGAAATAAAATCTGGTTCTTTTTAAAGAAAAGGAAGCACGGGGTTATAAACCTACCATCTACATATTCTGTGATAATAACTATGATTTATAAAATACATCTTTAATATATTTTTCACTAAATTGAATAAACAACTTTCAGAGGAAGTTTGCTCAAACATTTCAAGGTGTTTTAGATTTTATGGATTATAGGGTAAAATACTATGCATTTGATATAGAATAGCTTTCTTCTCCATAAAGCCAACTAATTGTTGTCTCCTATGCCTTTGTTACAGGGAATTTTTCAGTTTCTTCCATATGACACAGATCAAGAAGATATGGCCTGGAACTCCAAAGAATCACAGACTTTGTTATTCAGAGAAGTTAGGTAGACACTGGAGTTCAATAGACCCAGATTCAAATATTGTCCTTTTATAAGATTTCTGACACCGGGTAATTATTCAGACCCTCCCATTCTCAGTTTTCTCAAAGAAAAATTAGAGCTGATGACATTAATTTGTTATATTACTTTGTGGATTAACAATAGTATCTGTAAAGCTACTTTTCAGTCTTCTTGGTACAGAGTAAGAGCGTAGTAATGTTAGCGGTTTAATAAATTTGTCTAAAGATTGATTAGGAAATCAGTAGGCCAGCTACAGAATGACTGGCTAGACTTGGATATAGTGAGATCAGATATGGATATAGTGTTGCAATTCTTAGTGAATCCCAAACTGAGCAATAGCAATTATGTAACAATGCTGTTTTGAAATCATTACAGGCTACCATTAAAAAGAGAAATAAGAACAAATAGAGTGATTAAAAGGATAAAAATCAAAAATTAAGATTAGAAAATAAGTGACAGATTTTAAATTTATACTCAATTGCCCTTAAATTATGTAATTTCAGGCCCTTGAGTAACAAAAGAACTGGGAGGACAGAGAACAGGAAAGACAAGAGAGAGAAGTGATGGTTTTAGAATTTTTGCATTTGTGTCCTCTCAAGAATAAGCCTCAATTTGAATATAGGGGCAGTACCTTAAAAATTAATTAGATTTTTGAAACAAGGCAGCCAGAGAAGAGTGTAAATAATCTTAATGGTCTTCAAAATAAGCCCAGTAAAAGGGGTTTAAAAATCTTCGTAAAGAAATCTGTTGCTGTCAAACTTTCAATAAAAAGTAAAGAAAGCAAAACATTATAGAAAACATGAACAAAAGTCTATCTATAAAATACTTAGATTTGTTCAAATATTGAGTTACATGTAAGAAAAATATAATAATTAATTAGGGATTACTCACAAATGTAGCTGCAATAGCACATAAAAGCTTATCAAAATATGCTCCAAAATCTCAATACATATAGATATCCCTAAATTACCCAGAGTAAGGGAAAAAATGATGATATTAGTCAACTTCCACTTTTACGTAATATCTGCAGGGCAATAAAATATTTACCTAATTTAGTGCAGAACAATAAAATGTATATAACGCTTTTAATTTGAGTTGATTATCCTTAAAACAACATTTTGTTTAGTAAAATGTATACAATGCTATTAGTCTGAATTGATAATCCTCATAGCAACATTTTGGTATGAAAGATTTTCTTTTCCACTGAAGACATGCCCTTGCCTGAAAGTCTTCTCTTCCTAAGTGCTCCCTGAATATTGCACCTGATGGCTAGGATTCAACTCTGCTGGCTCTTTTTTCATTGTCTCCCCAAGGCCAAAAAAAGCCTGGAAACCAGCTTTCATACTGTTTTGGGGATGAGTGATTCAGTTTTATTTGAGTTTCTTGATTTGTATTTACCTAATTCTCTAAAAGCTTAAATTTAGATGTACTTTTAGTTTTTCTTTGTTTTGCTAAACAGAAACAGTATATTCTAGCACTTTGCTTTTTACCTCAGAGTGGAGTCTGATATTAAATGATACACCACTTTCTGAATTGTAACTAGGCAAGTTACTTAGCCTCCTCATTTAACAAATGATGAGAACAATGGCACCTATTTCCTATAGTTCTGGGTATGGTGCGACATAATGCAGGTAAATGATTCAGAACAGCACCTGGGCTCCATAAGTAATAGCTAGCTATGATATTTTAGGGAGAGAATCTTATTTTTTAAATGATCAAATTAATCCGATCTCATTACCTTGACCCTTCTCTACTCTTTCCCTCCTCCTACACTGACAGACTGGGGAATCTAGGGTTTGGTGCAGAATTTCTCAAACACCGAGAGTCTCCCCATAAGGCAGTCACTCTCAGTCTTTAGGCAGACCACAAGTGATAGGTTATTAACAATGCACAGAGTACCAAAATTTACAAATTATTTATTTTAAGAAATATATGCATATAAAACTCAAGATTATATTCACACAAATTGTAACTTCCGTTTCCTTTTGTTCTGATACCCTCTCATGAGTGGGAGCAAAAAAGATAGAGTGATCACTATCTCTGAGAATTTCCAATGTCCCAATGTCAATTACATCTCCAATGTAATGCCGGTGGCTGTCATTCAGCTTATGGCTCACTGCAGAAAAGGGAATGATACTAGAAGATTTTTCAAAGATTCTAACCAATCAAGATCAATGTAAATTAAAACAGAAAAGGAAGAAGGAAAGAAGGAGAGAAGAAAGCAAAGGAATGATTAGTAAGAAAGAGAAAAAGAAAAAAAGGAAGACCTAAGTAGTAATGTATTATTCTACAGGAAAAGATTCCAGTGCATTTTTTCTTCTTTAAAATTACTACTGAAAATCACGAATCATGGAAGGATGTACACTTAAATGTGTTTCATTTCTAGCACTTTATTTTACATTAATTACTCATGCTTAGCGAGCCCACAGTTCATGCAAAGATCTAGATATTATGATCATTCTTTTTGAAAATCTAGATTTCTTATTTACTAGACTTGCTAAAGTCTGTTATTATAGATGGCATTCATCTTAGAGATTATTCACCTAATTATTCATATATAATGTTATGTATTTTTACATATTATATACCTCTAATATATAGAGATTATTCACAAAAAACCTTGTTTTTACAGTGGTTAAAGGGTAAAGTGCTGTTGGTAACAATATGTAATGCTTATGGATTATAAGTATTTTTAATGATAAAAATGTTACATTTTTCTCCCCTTAAATGTGCCCCAGCTTTGGTGGTTTTTTTTAAATAAAAGTAAAAATGAAATACCTGGTTCCATTTTTTGAAATGCATAAAAATTCAAAAATTTTTTGAAGGTATACATTCGAAACTGTGGAACCCTTTACTTCCTTTCAGTTAGAGGTGACTTAGAAAGCTCTCCTAATGCCAAAAATATATCCCTAGACAATCCTCCCCAGACAACAGAATCACATGATGACCTACCCCTTAATGAATAGTAAGTTATCTGGTGATACAATGGCCCAATTATATTCATTTGACAAATCAAAAATAGGCAAGAAATAGAATAGCAGATTTTAAAAGCTAAACACATTGAAAAGAAGAAAAGTGTTCAAGAAAAATTTAACCTAAAATATTCTGAACAGTTAATAGATTTGCACCTGAAATTTAAAAAGAAGGAAAAACAATTCCTAGAACAAGGAAATATGACATCAAAGCTTTGATATGAGAAAGATTTTCATTTGAATACTATTTTCTTATAATTTTAACATGTTTGATATTTCCAAGTCTCAATATTCTTTTCTGTGTTACAACTTTTTTCTTGCAATGAACTGCAACAGTTCAAGGATTGAGAGAAAATATACGTAAATCACTTATCACAGTGGCTAGTGCATAGGAAGATATTAATATATACTGCTATCATTATTATGATATCCATGAGTTTGAGCTAAATGCCCATGATCTGAAATAAAATGAGTAATTTTACATTATAAATACCCAGTTTCTACCAATTAGCAGAGATTAAGGACTCACTCTGACCTTCTTATTGCATTCCACTGCAGAGAAGTAAACTTAGGGAGTTGTTCTATTTATTTACTCAGGTGAGGCTGTTCGAGGCCTGAGTGGATATAAATTTGTTGCAATGATTTCATTAAAGAATTTTAAGTAAATATAGAAGATCAATTCAAATTACAAATTGAAAAGGAGTTATTTTTACAAGTCAGTTCCATTTATCATTCTCCTTTATCATTCTACATCCACAAAGACTTGCACAAAAATAAGTCACTCTGTCATGTCAATACTTTACTTCTTACCTGGTCTTTTAAATATGACTGTTCATGTTCCTGGCATCAGTAAGAATATTGTGTTTTAATAAAGACCAACTTAAGTAGTCATTCTAAGTCAGAAGAGGGTAATTTGATCAGAAACATGATATATCAAAATCAGAGGATGAGAACATCTTTAGAAATCTTTATTATGTTCCTCTGAACAAATTGTTAAGAAAGATTAGCCTCATGTCTTAAGACTGAAAGAATAGTGTGCTTTTATTACCAGCATTAACTTACAGGCAAAATAAAATGGAACATGTGATTCTGAGACTGCCAGCCTAGGTAAAGTAAACTAGTGAATAACTTCACAAATAAATAGCATAGTAATCATGAGAATTAGAATTCCAAGGTTGATGATGAGCAGTTGACAAAACTGAAGTGGTAGGATTGAAAATGTAAATACAAATCGTGACCAAGAGATGGTCTATGTACATTGAGCTCTTACATGAACGGAGATGCTGCACTTATTCAGAGTCCCTTTTAGTTTACCATATACCTGAGGATATGAAGGAGATTTTGCCATCTTGACAGTTTCATTGCTTCACGAAACTTCAATTTTTTTTCTCCGCTTTCTTTTAAGATCTAGTTTCAACCATAAGATGTTTCCCATTCACTTTTATCTTTATAGGACACTTGAAGGTTTATCTATAATCATTGTAGCAAGGCTTGTATTCTCTGAATGACAGAATAGCTAGCTCTTCTTTTACATCCCAAGATTTAAAGATCTGTTTTTGAATTTGGGGCCAATTACCTAACATACCCAGAGGAGATGATGACTTTTGCTATCAGTGTTAATTATAATTCGTTTACCAGCTTTTGATAATAATCATTCACATGGCTGTAGTATCTCACATCCTCATTCACATACTAACCTATGCATATTTATTTTGATTGATATATATCAGCTTTACAGTTATTTTAGAACAGAGATCTGTAGAAAAGAAGCTAATGTGTCAGTAGGTATCACCATACAGAAATCTCACTTTTTCTTTTGCCAACATTCACGCAACCCACTGTTTTACACAGTGCACTTCGTCATCTTTAAATTATTTTTAATAGCATTTAGGATGTTCATTCATTAGCTAGTAAACATCTCTAGGCCTTACAAGCTCTGCTTAGCAAACATTACACTCTCTGCAGTCTGTGCATTATTACTTTGTTATCAGTAACGAATGCACATAAATTAATGTGTCAATGTTAATAACCCATGAGATTACCTCTGAGATCTCATCCCGTATATCCAGCTGCTTACTGGATTTCGCCAAATATTCCCAAAAGTATCACATACACAGCATGTCCAAAATTCAATGCAATATTAATTTTTACTCTCCCATATTCGCTATCAGGGTTGATTGGGCCACACTATTCTAAAATCCTTTCAGATGTAAACTAATTTAGTCCTTTTAGTAGCCCTGTCAGAGATGAGCTAAATGAAGTTCAGGTGCAAGGAGACTGAATTACTTTTCCCAGCCACAGACTGCTATGTGGATGTTGCCTGTAAGCGCCTGCTCTCCCAATTGTGTTGCTAGGTAGTCTCATACTGCATTATTTTCCTCCATTTATCAGCTACTTCTGTAGGGCAGGCTCTTACCACATCTTTCCTAGAGTGATACATTAGTCTAGTCTCACACCTCTCAACTCTACTGCCACATCTGTCCAAGTGTTTTACGTAAAATGAAAATCAGGTCATAATATTTCCCTTTAGATGGTTCTCAGTTGCTTATTAGATTAAAATGTTTTTAGAATGACATACAGGAGACTTTGAAATATTCATTGAATTAATTCACTCATTCTTGCGGTTCCGACGTCATTAGCATCTTCCTCCATGTCTCCCTACCTTACACTTGAACCTTCAGAAATACTAAATTATCAGAAATATCCATCGCACCTGTGCTGTTTTGTCTTCAACTTTGAGCACACTTTTCCTTCCCCATTCTTACCTTGCAGAAAAACTCACATTCAGTATTTTAAAATATCCTTATGCATCATCTGAACTCTGAAGTTTTTCAGAATAACTCACTCTGTCTGTCGCATAATACCTAACTCCTCTACATTTTGTATTTTGTATATATTTCCATATTTACATAATTCACATAATAAATATTCCTTTTAATGTCTGATTTATCTGTTTGTGAAATCCTTGAATCCATGGACTTTATTTTAGTCTTCCTATCTAAAAGAGTGCTTAGTAAAGAGTAAGAAATCTATAATTAATGAAGAATAAATGATAAAATTCAAAAGCATAAAAAATGGGCAAGGCCTGTTTTATTTTTAGACAAATATGTGTATAAACATATCAACATGATCAATATAGGCTTTTATTCTAGTACCATTGATTATATTGTATTCATCAGGTAAACACCATATCACACTTAAGCAAATTAAATAAGCTTAGCATGGATAAATCACCCTGATCAATGGTTGTAGTTCACACCTTACAATTAAAGGTGATAAAGCCTTAATGTATTTTGTTTCTTTATGAGCCTTAATATTTATTAAGTGATGATCAGAGATTATCCACATATATGTATGTTCTTAAACATGCATATTAATGTCTGTATTAATAATAAGCTTGTGGAAAGTTTAACATTTTCCAGCTTTCTCCACACATCACTGCAGTTTCTAGGCAATTTCTATTTTGAGCATAATTATCTACATGAGATCCAGCCCAACTTTTAAACTGAAGTATTTGTCACTATATTTTATCCATAAAATAACTGAATTGATATATTTAAGTCCATGCAATTAGAAAACAACACACTGTACTTCTGAAGTACAATGTCTTTTATCTTCTTTTCTGCTATCAAGTGATAGTAATATATAGTAAGTACATCAATACTTGGAATTAAAAAAGAATAGACATAGGGAAATAAAGAAGAGGCTCTACAAAGGTCTGTTTGTTCAAATTCAAGTAATAAAAACAAAATTTGTTACATACCTAAAGCTTTACTATAGTATGAATCCCATGATTTCCAAAGAGTTTCAAACATGTAGTCCTGTAGGTGGTAGGAGATGAAATTTCTTATTCTGTCAGTGAAAGACATTTGGTCGGTGAGTTCTGATAAAACAGCAGGAACATAGGAAGGAGGGTATGGTACCTTCCCACAGTGCTTTTCCACTGTTGAGGCTGGAGAAAACCTCAAGGAGTACATAAATGGTATTCCAAGTTTTAAAGCTACTATATCGCCACAAGGAAATACTGGATCAGACACCAGGACTTCAAACTTGCTTTTCTTTAGCTTTTCCATCAGCTGTTGGTTTTTAAGAACGCCATCACAGATCTCCTGAGACACCATGTGGAAGTCCTTGATTACTTTGGCCATCTCCTGATAGAATCTCCAAATGGTTGAAGGAGATGGTCTATTTTCCAGCCATGTCAAAACGAAGTCCTTAATTACTCCTTCTATTCTTTCTTTGCCAAAGGGCACCTTATATATTTCAAATGTCAGAGATGGGTTAGAGGCTGGTGTGATGAAAAGTGCACCAGAGGCAACTAGGACAGTCACATTATGCTCCTTTTTAATGAGCTCATCTATAATTATCTTAACATTTAGCCAATGACTACCTTCCATTGGCCAAATCAAAACATTCCCACCAAGAGTGGTTCCTGTGAGACTTATCTGAAGGGAGAACAGCAGAAGGTTGTTTAACATGATGTGGCTTGATGCAGAAGATTTGATGAGATGTGAAGCAAATGTTTTTCTCTGCTTTTAAAGAAAAAAAGGAAAGACAAAAGTATTTCTCAGTTTTGAGGCAAACCATTAATATCCTTAAAAGCCTTCTTCCTAGAAAGTGATACTAGTCATAGTAGCTCCATATTTTAGGGTATTTACAGATTTATGGGTAATGTGTCTTACTTCTCAATCTGTTGTTTTAATTTTAGTGTTTTAGTTATGATTCCTGCTGTCTAATCCTCCTTTTGAACTTGATACTCCAACCCTTTTTTGTGTGTTTCATAATTGTTACATTTTTACTATTAAATTGGATAAAGCTTCTGTATATCTCAACTCTACATTCAGGCCTAGGTATTGAAACCTCAGATAGGACCAAAACTCATTCAGAAATTTAAAGATGTTAATGCTGTAAGTTTTTAAATTTTTAATGCATGAATATAATTCCATTTATCACAATTAAACATTATAATAATAGTTATAATATATAAGATTGTCAAATAATATGTATAAATATATTACTATAAATATTTATAAATTCAAATATTTATAAATTCAAATAATACTTATAAATAATATGTATAACACATAGAGTATTATATTACTACTTTAGTAATATGTTTACAAAAATAGTTTATGTTAATCATCAAGAAAATATTATAAATAAATGAATAAAGTAAAATATGTGCAAGAGATTATAGGTAATGCTAGTAGTGAATAGGAGCTATTTAAGAGAATTACTAAGTCAAGCATACATCTACCAAAAGTGCTGTTCAAAAGCTATCTAGCCTGCATGAAAAACAGCTGCTTGACATCTAGACTCAGCCTTCAACCACTGCTAGCGTTTATTAAGTCCTTGTTATGTCAGACATTACGCAAACTCTTTAACACGTTAATTTCATTTCTTCCTTATTTTAAAAAAGGTCCAATTATGGATCTTTTATAATTACTCCCACATCAAAGAAAAAGAAACCACTGCCCAAAGAGATTGAATAATTTGCCACGTTCCTACAGCAAAATAAGAAAATATTACTTATTGGGTACAATGGAAATACAGTGTACACTACTTGAGGGATGGGTATACTAAAACCTCAGATTTCACCACTACACAATGTACCCAAACAGGACAACTGCACTTGAACCCCTAAATCTATAAAAATAAGAATAAATAAAAGATAGGAACTGCTGGTAGTAGTCTTAAGGATCTCTGACTCCCACAGCCTATTGTATTAACCACTGGGATAGATTGCCACATCAAAATGTATCACGTCCCCTTACCAACTAAGGAATCCATATGAATAGCAGCCTGCCAAAAGCATGCTAACACAATACAAAATTGTGTAACACACATTGGATAATATCGGATCAAGTAATTCAAGTAAAGCGATCTCTGTGAACATATGTTTGTATGCATGTGTCTGTGAATAAGCAGAGTGATCCTTTTCGTGTTAATAAATCTTCTGAAATTATAAATTCTATATTTTTAGTAATATCATAAAAATGTCTCTTCTAAGCTCTCCCATCACCAAAGATAATCTGTATGGAAACATCTACTGTTTCATTAAAACAATTACTTTTATAAAGTACTGTTCAAAGTTTAACAATCATAAAATTCCTTGAATGTATTTCCATTGAAGGTTCTCTGCAGAAGATGTTATGGTGTGCACAAAATTTTTGCCTTTCTGGTGTCAGTCTGGTTCATAGTGACTTGGCAAGAAACTTTAAAATAATTGTAATAATTCACTAGGATGTCATGATTCACTGATGTTATTTTCTTCATTTTATTTATTAGCAGGGAATCAGGTCCAGTTTTAGACAACTAAAATATAGTATTTTATTCAGGTGCTATTGAGAGAGGAGAAAGCAAGAAACCAGTTAGGCAGATAGTTAGAACAAGGTCCGTTGGTAAAATTCTTTTTAACAAAAGGGCAGCCTGAAGCTGCACAACCTTCAAACACAGATAAAGAGGCAAGGTCGACCCTAAAACACCCTTGTCTTTTGTAACCAGCAAAAGACATATACATATACATATACACGCTGTGGGCTTCAGTGAGCGTGTTTCTTTCCTTTTTTGGACATAATCAGATAAAAGAACTTACACAGCGGGGCTTGCCTACAACATGCCTGGAGGTGCACAGATAAGATTAGTTACACAGAACCAGACATGTCTGTAATGGAAAAGTCCATCTCCTGACACATGCGCAGTAAGGAAACAGGGTAATAAGGAGTAACTCAGGTTAAGGGCCTGCATGTGCATGAGAGGGAGTGGGTGGAGTTGTGAGAAATTCACACCTTTGCAAATAAAAATCTTTTTTTGTGTGCCATATGAAAATGAAACACCCCACCCCACTGGCTTGTTTATAAAAGCCTTTGTATTCAACTGAGAAATGGCAATCCTCTCGGGCCCCCTCTCTGCTGTGGAAAACTTTCCCCTTTCACTTATTAAACTTTCACTTCAACCTCACCTTTGATGTCCACGCTCATTAATTTTCTTGGTCCTAAGACAAAGAACTCTTGAGTAATACCTCAGATAGGGAGACTGCCCCAGTGACCCTGGGCTGCTTCACTATGTGTTTATTGGGTACCTACTATTCACACACAGCAGTACCTACTAGGTAGAAGAGGAATCCAGGAGATCTTTCTCATATTAATTTTATAGTCTATCAGTGGAAGATAAGAAAAATACATACATATCTGTGACAAAAATCAGTGTAGTACATTATAGTCAGCAAGATATTAAAAACATAATTTAGATTTTAGAATAAATTAGGCCAAAGAATCCTAGCTTCACATTATGCTGCTTAATGTTTATTAGACTCAATTTTCTCATATATAAAATGAAAATTAAAAACAACTTGAGTTTGAGAATATAAAGTAATAAAATAAAATAAACAACATATCTGTTAATAAATTAAAAATGAATATACAAAAAATACCATAAATTATTATGTAATAATACATACCACATATAAGAAAACTATATATTTAAATAGATACAATTGTACTTATTAAGCAACAAGTATATTACCTGGAGTAAAAGTGATGTTTAAAAATATACTATCTTTTTCATGTAATCCCTTCTCTTTCTCTTCCCTAGAGAAATTAACAAGGGCCTTCAGATGAAATGACATAGGTAAAGTGTTTTCAGAGATCTGTAGAGATTACTTCCAGCTTTTTGGGGGGATTAAGGGTAGGGTGGAGGATAGGAAAGTCTTCATGAAAGGTATGATATTTGATATTCATGTTGAAGTATAGGCTACCTGGATGTGCATGACAAGCAGTGCGCAAAAAGGCAATTGCTGTTATGCCACTAATGAACTTTAGTGTTTTTAAATGTTTTCTATTTTAATTTTTGTGGAGTACATAATAGATGCATAAATTCATGTGATACATGTCATGTGCTGATACAGCATAAATACCTCAGAAATATGATCAGTATTTAAAAATTTCTCACACTAGTGAGGTTAAATTATAGATTGATTTGTATTTTCGAATTTAATAGAAAACTAAATGAAGTTATATTCACAACAAAAGGCTTAAAGAGGTTGTTAAGTAAAAAGATTTTGCCTAAAATGTGGGTCTGAATTTGTGTTTGTAATTACTCTGATCTTAAAATCACTGAAAAGCTAATCTGCCCTTGCCAGAAAAATTTTGAAAGAAACACATTGTATGCCTGTATCAAAACATCACAAATATGTCATAAATATATACCTATATATACTATGTACACATAAAATTAAAAATAAAAATAAACTATGTGTAATATGATTACTATATTTGTGAAAGCTCATGAATTCAGAGAAAAAAACTAACGTATTTCAGAAGAAGCTAGCATACTCAAATATTTTCATCTTAGAGAATGATAATAAAATATATACTTTGCTTAATTGTTAAAGGTAATTAGATAGGCATTAGGAATGTCAGGTGACAGTTCCATGATTATCACACTGCCTCTCTAAAAATGAGAATTTTGCAGCCAGTAGTGCCAGGGAGAGACAAGCTGTTTATGATCCACAGCTGTTAACATTAAAGCGTTAATTGAATGCAGATGCCAGAGAGGAGCGACTGCCTGGGCACGTGCATTAAGAGACAAGATAAGCATATATAGAACTTCCTAAACAGACTGTGCATGCTCATTTCCCAAGGGTAAGAAGGGCACTGCACATGTGGGCAGCCCACCCTAAGGGAAGAATCATGGAAAAGAGGCGATCCTATAAAGTCCTAGGATCGAGGTTAAACGGGGCACTTCAGGTGCCCACTTGAGTCTCTTCCAAGTAAGTTTTCCTTTCTTTCCTGTTCTAAAGCCTTTAAAATAAACTTCCGCTCCTGCTCTGAAACTCCCGTCAGTCTCATCTGCCTCATGCCCCTCAGTCAAATTCTTTCTTCTGAGGAGGCAAGAATTGAAGTTGCTGCAGACCTGTAAGGATTCGCCACTGATAACTCAGATGCCTTCTACTGGTTAACAACTGCATACAAAAGGAGTTAGCATGGCATTCACATTAACACAATTGGTTATTGCTTTTACAACAGCATTTTCTTTAGAAAAACTTTATGTCCTTTTTTTTTTTTTTTTTTTTGAGACCAAGTTTTGCTCTTGTTGTCCAAGCTGGAGTGCAAGGGCACAATCTCAGGTCACTGCAACCTCCACCTCCCGGGTTCAAGCTATTCTCCTGCCTCAGCCTCCCGAGTAGCTGGGATTATAGGCGACCACCACCACACCTGGCTAATTTTTGTATATTTAGTAGAGACGGGGTTTCACCTGGTCTTGAACTTCTGACCAGAGGTGATCCACCCTCCTCGGCCTCCCAAAGTGCTGGGATTACAGGGGTGAGCCACCGCGCCTGGCCATTATTTTCTTTTTTTAATAAATAAAATTGATTTTGCATAAAACTTATTTGATTTATAGCATAAAACATTTGACTTATATTTAAAGTAAATAGATTTTAAAATAAATAAAAATCCATTAAATAATATTAAGAAAATAAAATACCCACTAAGGATGACATCTTACATCCTCTTATTCATGTGTTGTCTTAAGGACCACAGTCGTCACTTGTGTACATTATTCTTGTCTTCACCATATGTCAGTATAAAGTTTCTTATTTGTCACTTTATGTGTCATCTAATGAAGGAACAAACAACTCTCCACTGGTAGGAACAAAAGGCATGAGAAGAACCCCTAAAGAGGACTTTGAGTTCACACTTAGACAAAACTCTCAACTTACTGCTCTGTCCACACAGTTCCCTCGATATCTGTAAAATTATTTTGAAGTATAAAATCTGGGAGAAAAATCCATCAAATTATAAAATAGAACTAATAATGCTTTCATGGGTAAGCAATGAAACAAACCAAAAGGTAAACCAGCGTTTTAAAGATTGATATTTCTTTAAGAAGAGAATGGAAAATAAATTAAAATATACATTTTATATTGATTATCATGAAGTTTTCTAGTTTCTTACCTGAAGTTTCCTGGAGGAACTTTAACAGCACTCATTTGACATTAGGAAGAAGCCGAATGTAAATAAATCCTAGGTGGATAAGCATAATATAACGAGTAATATGATCTTAAATGGAAAAAAGATTATGTAAAGCTGTTTATACTTAACATTTTCCACCCACTACACTGTGAAGCAGATTAACCTTTTGTCAAAGGTGTAACCTTCTGTTGGTTCCCTAGCAACTATTTGCCCTGAATTTTGCATTTACTATCATGGTCTCTGCCCCTACCCCAACTAACCAAGTATGCCAGGATATATCTAAAATAAGATTGACAATAATTAGTAATCTTGAGATTGTTATGAATAAGTATGAGCAATTAATATCCCTCAAACTTATGAAACAAACAATTATTATATTTATTATTATGAAAAAAGTTTTAAAAATTAAAATGTCTTTATTTTTATTTATTTATATATATATTTTCCTGATTCATGATGATGAAAGTGGGTGGTTTGATTGATCTTTGCCATAAATAAAGAAGATAGTAATTTAGATAATGAAATAACTTTTTTAGAGTTGCACACCTTCATTATGCACCATCCTTGGGGAATAAAATTACTGCTGTTTCTTTGTGCAAATATTTTGAAGTAGCAAAAAATAACTTAGTATGTTTTTTGGCATAGCGTCCCAAATATGTCATATTTAGTAATAACTAAGTACTGAGATAGAACATCACCACTTGTTGTTTTTGCTGATAAGCAAACTTATGGAAATGTGGAAATAAATTTCATACAGCTGATAAGTATGGCATAGTCCGGCAGAGACACACTTTGTATGATAACATTGAAGAGGAAATGAAGAACAGTGGAGGCCCCAAGCAAGTTCAAGTCAGCTTGGATTGCATACATCTGACTACAAATATTCATCAATTCATGGAGTGCAAGTTCAATCTTGATAAAAGAGAAGTAATGTGTGTGTTTCATACAATGATTTCTCCATTTTGAATAGCTAATATAATTAACTTCTCAGCTAAATAAAATGAGTCTTCATGCAAATATTTCAACATGAGCCCTCAAATAGAAACTTTTCTGAGTCTTTACACTTGCAGTAATACATCTTTTGCCTTCACACTTGGAACACAGCATGGATGTTAATTAATATTTTTAATTCCCGTAGTTTTCACTCAAATCTATTTGATCATACTCTATTATCTTTTTATAATCCCAGTCACAAATACACACACACACACACACACACACACACACATTCCTTTTAAGCCAAATAATTGATAACTAATTTTTTTTAAAAAAAGCTTCTTTTCTGTTTGGTTCTCTGTACTGTAAAATTTATATCAAATATATTAACTGTAATATAAAAGTTTTTTTGCTTGTCCAAGATTTTTACTTGCTACAGGTGGTTAAATTTCTATCTAGGACAGAATGAGCAAAGCCAGTAACTGAAAATATTGAACAGCATGATTCCCAACTTGACAAAAGAGAGACTTGAAATAAGAAAAATTTATAATGTACACTGGACACAGTAGGCCTGAAGACTCCCTATGATTCCAATATATTTCTAGGTGTAAAAGATTACTGTTATTCTACTCACCCTCCCATGAAGACTAACAGGCTTCATGGGACTAACTCTATAACAAGAAAATATTTTAAATTGGTGAAGCTTTTCTTGGAAATGACTCATTTTACCCAATTCAATGACAACAATTTTCACCACTTATAATTAATGAGAAATACTGAATAAAGTATCATCAACTTCAAGCTTAACCAATAAACTTCTTTGTAAAACAACCATATTTCATACCATGTATGATAATAATTTTTATCAATGTTTAAAAAGCATTTTGAAAAATTCATGTCAAATGTTTTCTTTTCATTTTAATTTCTGAGTTATTTTTCCTATGTGTATCAGTTGTTTATTGCTGTGAAAAAAGTCACTTCAAATTTAGTAGCTTCAACCAACAATCATTTTATTTGCTACCAATTTTTTGGGTGAGAAGTTTGTGCTGGGCTCAGTTGGACAGTTCTACTGATTTCCCTGTATATACCTCATGCAGCAAAAGTCATCCTGGTGGTTCTATGTGATGGTTAATTTTTGTATCGACTTGGCTGGATGATAGTCCCCAGATATTTGGTCAAACATCATTCTAAATATTTCTGTCTATGTGTTTTGGGAATGAGATAATATTTTACTGGATTATTCTTCACAATGCGGGTGGGCCTCATCCAGTTAGTTGAAGGCCTTAATAGACAACAATTGACATCAGACCTAAGTAAGAAGGAATTCTGCCAGCAGACTGCTTTTGGACTCAAATTGCAACTCTTCCCTGAGTCTCAAGCCTGCTGGCCTACCTTGCATATTTTGGACTTACCAAGCTTCCACGATTGTATGAAGCATTTCCTTAAAATAAATGTACATATCTGTCTCTCTACACACATACATATATACACACTCTCACACACATCCTGTTGGTTCTCTTTCTCTGGAGAACCCTAACACACTCCACTCAGACAGATTGTCTAAGTTGGCTTCACTTAAGTTTTGGATATCGACTCTTGCCGTCACTCTCTTGAAACAATGTTCTTAGACTCTCATGTAAAGAAACTCCATCTAGCTGCACCCTGTCACTGTCCCAAAAAAGTGAGGATAATACCTGCAGGGTTTCTTAAGGATTATGCCTTGAGGTCATATTTTACTTCTGTAGAGTTCTATTAGATCAAACAAGTTACCTGGCCAAGCCTAGGGTCATAGTGGGAGAATTTTGAGGGCCATATGGCAAACAGCCTACCATACAATACATTCTCAAATGGCTTCTCAAATTTTACATTCTTGTGAATGATTCTCTCTTCCTGTGATTAATTTTATACACATTACTTCAATATAAATTTTTATCTCATTGCATTTTCAGTTTTTTTGTAATTTCACATTTATGGTACTCTTACAATGTGCCATGTGCTATTCTAAGTATTTTATGTAGATTAATTTAATTCTTACAACAACCTTTTGAGGTAGGTAATACTATTTTGTTCCCATTTTCAGATGAAAATGCCAAGGCATAGAAAGCTTATGTAACTTGCCCAGTAACACTCAGAGACTTAATGTCACAACCAGTACTTAAATGTATACTATCTGACTACAGGGTATGCATGCTTAGTCGTAATGTTATTAAAATATCATTTGTGATGACTGAGGCATCATGGCAGATAGGAGGAAGGACTAGATTGCAGTTCCAGACAGAGCAGGAGACAGAGGCTTGCACATTGAATTTTAGCTCCAGATCGACTGCAAGAGCAAACCGGTAATCCTGAGAGGACCCACAGATCCTCTGCGGGAAGCAGACTGTTTCTGCAGGACCAAAGAGACACCACAGATACTGTGGGTGTCCCAACTGCAGAAATTGGAAAGGGAGACCCTTCTCTTCCAAACACACACCCCACTGGAGAAGCTGTTTCTGACTTTACCTGGAGCTGAGTCAAGTTAGAGAGCTGAGCCAAGCGAAATACAGGGGTAGGGGAAGTAGCAGAAAGACCCTGGGAGCTCGCTGGGTCCCCCAAGCAGCCCATACCTGCCTGGCACCACAGGGATCCACTGGGAGGTTGGCCAGAGAAGTAGGGGGTAAAATACCACAGGCAGAAGGAATTCTCTAGCTAAACTTTGTAACAATTTGAACGGGGCATGAAGCCTCCTGGCCAGTACTTCAAGGAGGGTGTGAATCCAGCATGCAGACCTCACAGGCAGGGGGAAAAACTAAAGCCCTTTTCTTTGGCAGCCGGGAGGTTGAAAGCCTCAGGCAAGTTTTCAAGCGGGGCTCACCCTCCACCTGGAAACAGACTCCAGGTTGTTGAGGGGGACACGGTGGGAGTGAGACTGGCCCTTCAGTTAGCATGTGAACTAGGTGAGGCCTGTGACTGCTGGCTTTCCCCTACTTACCTGACAACCTACATGACTCAGCAGAGGCAGCCATACTTCTCCTAGTGTGTCCGGAATTGGTGGGTTCTTGGTCTCGCTGACTTCAAGAATGAAGCCGCGGACCCTCACGGTGAGTGTTACAGTTCTTAAAGATGGTGTGTCCGGAGTTTGTTCCTTCTGATGTTCGGACGTGTCTGGAGTTTCTTCCTTCTGGTGGGTTCGTGGTCTCACTGACTTCAGGAATGAAACTGCAGACCTTCGCGGTGAGTGTTACTGTTCTTCAAGGCAGCGTGTTTGGAGTTGTTAGTTCCTTCCGGTGGGTTCATGGTCTCACTGGCTTCAGGAGTGAAGCTACAGACCTTTGCAGTGAGTGTTACAGCTCTTAAAGACGGCGCAGACCCAAAGATTGAGCAGCAGCAAGATTTATTGTGAAGAGTGAAAGAACAAAGCTTCCACAGCGTGGAAGGGGACCCCAGCTGGCTCGGATGGCCTGCTTTTATTTCTTTTATTTTTTTTTTTCTGACTATGTAAGTATCACATTTATTATTTTAAAATAAGAAATGCACAAAGATGGCAAAATAATTTGGAAATTATTTCTAATTCTACCATGTATAAATTATCACTGAATATTTCAGTAAACATTCATCCAGAGTTTATATTAATACACATACACACACACACACACACACACACACACACACACCACATCCTGCTGATTGGTCCATTTTGACAGAGTACTGATTGGTGCATTTACAAACCTTTAGCTAGACACAGAGCGCTGATTGGTGCATTTACAATCTTTTAGCTAGACACAAAAGTTCTCCAAGTCCCCTACCAAATTAGCTAGACACAGAGTGCTGACTGGTGCATTTACAAACCTTTAGCTAGATACACAGTGCTGATTGGTGCATTTACAAACCTTTAGCTAGACAGAAAAGTTCTCCAGGTCCCCACCTGACCCAGAAGCCCAGCCAGCTTCACCTCTCAATGGCACTCACTGTGGGACTTTGCAGCACCTAGCCCAGGCACTCTGGCAGCCCAGAGGGAGCTCGTTCCCTGATCAAGCCCAGCAGGCTCTGACCAGCTGCGCCTGTGGAGTCCACGCCCACTGGGAACCCGTGCCGGCCCACGAGCACCACAAGCAGCCCTCGCTCCAGCCTGCTCCTCTCCCTCCACACCTCGGCGTGAGCAGAGGGAGCCAGCTCTGGCCTCAGCCAGCCCCAGAGACGGGGCCCCCACAGCACAGTGGTGGGCCAAAGGGCTCCTCGAGCTTGGCCAGAGCAGACGCCAAGGCCGAGGAGGTGCCGAGAGCAAGTGAGGGCTGCTAGCACGTTGTCACCTCTTGCTAGGTACACAACTCCAGTGACCTGGGAGTCTCACTCCCATCTCCAACAGCAGCTGCAGCAAGACCCGCCCAAGGAGATGCTGAGCTCGCACACACCTATACTACCCCCACCTGATGGGCCTTCCCTATCCACTCTGGTAGCAGAAGACAAAGGACATTTAATCTTGGGAGTTCTGGGGTCCCATCCACTGTGGGTATCTCTTCACACTACTACAGCTGATGCTTTCTGGAAAGTGCCATCTCCTGGCAACAGGCCAAGCAGCACAAAAATGATCATTAAACCACCAAAGCTAGGACCCTCACAGAGTCCAATGCACCTCTGCCACCTCCAATGGAACAGGCACTGGTATCCACAGCTGAGAGACTCATAGATGGTTCACATCACAGGACTCTGCAGACAACCCCCAGTACCAGCCCGGAGCTGGGTAGACTCACTGGCTGGCTAGATCCAGAAGAGAGACAACAATCATTGCAGTTGGGCTCACATGAAATCACATCCACAGGAAAAGGGGGAGAGTACTACATCATGAGAACACCCTGTAGGACAAAAAAATCTGAACAGCAACCTTTGGCCCTAGACCTTCCCTCTGACATAGCCTACACAAATGAGAAGGAACCAGAAAACAAACCCTGGTAATATGACAAAACAAGGCTCTTCAACACCCTCAAAAAATCACACTAGCTCACCAGCAATGGGTCCAAACCAATAAGAAATTCCTGATTTACCTGAAAAAGAATTCAGGAGGTTAATTATTAAACTAATCAAGGAGGCACCAGAGAAAGGTGAAGCCTAATGCAAGGAAATCCAAAAATATGATACAAGAATTGAAGGAGAAATATTCAAGGAAATAGACAGCTTAAAGAAAAAACAATCAAAAATTCAGGAAACTTTTGGCAGACTTTAAGAAATGTGAAATCCTCTGGAGAGTCTCAGCAATAGAACTGAACAAGTAGAAGAAAGAAATTCAGAGCTCAAAGACAAGGTATTTGAAGTAACCCAATCCAACAAAGACAAAGAAAAAAAGAATAAGAAAATATGAACAAAGTCTCCAAGAAGTCTGGGATTATGTTAAACAACCAAACTTAAGAATAATCAGTGTTCCTGAGGAGGAAGACAATTCTAAAAGCTTGGAAAACATGTTTGGGGGAATAATTGAGGAAGACTTCCCTGGCCTTGCTAGAGACCTAGACATGCAAATACAAGAAGCATAAAGAACACCCAGGAAATTCAGTGCAAAAAGATTTTCACCTACACACATTGTCATCAGGTTATCCAAAGTTAAGATGAAGGAAAGAATCTTAAGAGCTGTGAGACAGAAAAACCAGGTAACCTATAAAGTAAAACCTATCAGGTTAACAGCAGATTTTTCAGCAGAAACCCTACAAGCTAGAATGGATGGGGCCCTATCTTCAGCTTCCTCAAACAAAACAAGTACCAGCCAACAATTTTGTAGCCAGCAAAACTAAGCATCATATATGAAGGAAAAATTCAGCCATTTTCAGACAAACAAATGCTGAGAATTTGCCATTACCAAGCCACTGTAAGAACTGCTAAAAGGAGCTGTAAATCTTGAAACAAATCCTGGAATCACATCAAACAGAACATCTTTAAAGCATAAGTCACACAGAACCTATAAAACGAAAATACAAGTTTAAAAGCAAAAACAAAAAAACAAAAATAACCAAAGTACACAGGCAACAAAGAGCATGATGAATGCAATGGTACCTCACATTTCAAAACTAACATTGACTGTAAATGGCCTAAATGCTCCAATTAAAAGATACAGAACCTCAGAATGGATAAGAACTCACCAACCATCTCCTGCCTTCAAGAGACTCACCTAACACATAAGGACTCATATAAACTTCAAGTAAAGTGGTAGAAAAAGACATTTCATGCAAATGGACACCAAAAGCAAGCAAGGGTAGCTATTCTTATATCAGACAAAACAAACTTTAAAGTATGAGAAGTTAAAAGGGACAAAGAGGATCATTATATAATGGCAAAAGGCCTTGACAAGCAGGAAAATATCACAATTTTAAACATATATGCACTTAACACTGGAGCTCCTAAATTTATAAAACAATTATTAATAGACCTAAGCAATGAGATAGAGAGCAACACAATCATAGTGGGGGACTTCAATACTCCACTGACAGCACTAGACAGGTCATCAAGACAGATAGTCACCAAGGAAGCCAGGGATTTAAACTACACCTTGGAACAAATGGACTTGATAGATAGATAGATAGATAGATAGATAGATAGATAGATAGAACATTTCATCCAACAACTGCAGAATGCACATTTTATTCAATAGTGCATGGAATTTTCTTCAAGTTAAACCATGTGATAGGCCATAAAATAAGCCTCAATACATTTAAGAAAATTGAAATTGGAGTTTGCTGGAGGTCCACTCCAGATCCTGTTTGCCTGGATATCACAAGCAGAGGCTGCAGAACAACAAATACTGCAGAATGGCAGATGTTGCTGCCTAATCCTTCCTCTGGAAGCTTTGTCTCAGAGGGGCACCTGGCTGTCTCAGTCGGCCCCTACTTAGAGGTGTCTCCCAGTTAGGCTACTTGGGGGTCAGGGACCCACTTGAGAAGGCAGTCTGTCCGTTCTCAGATCTCTAACTCCATGCTGGGAGAACCACTATTCTCTTCAAAGCTGTCAGACAGGGATGTTTAAGTCTGCAGAAGTTTCTGCTGTCTTTTGTTCAGCTATGCCCTGCCCCCAGAGGTGGAGTCTACAGAGGCAGGCAGGCCTCCTTGAGCTGCTGTGGGCTCCACCCAGTTCGAGCTTCCTGGAAGCTTTGTTTACCTACTCAAGCCTCAGCAATGGCAGACACCCCTCTCCCAGCCTCACTGCTGCCTTGCACTTCGATGTCAGACTGCTGTGCTAGCAGTGAGCAAGGATCTGTGGGCAGGGGACCCTCCAAGCCATGCGCGGGATATAATCTGCTGGTGTGCCATTTGCTAAGACTGTTGGAAAAGAGCAGTATTAGGGTAGGAGTGTCCCAATTTTCCAGGTACCGTCTGTCTCAGCTTCCCTTTGTTAGCAAAGGGAATTCCCCAACCCCTTGCACTTTCTGGGTGAGGTGATGCCCTGCCCTGCTCCATGGGCTGCACCCACTGTCTGACAAGCACCAGTGAGATCAACCCAGTACCTCAGTTGGAAATGCAGGAATCACCCATCTTCTGCATTGCTCACACTGGGAGCTGCAGACTGGAGCCGAGGGTCCTGACTGTTAGAAGGAAAATTAACAAACAGAAAGGACATCCACACCAAAACCCCATCTGTATGTCACCATCATCAAAGACCAAAGGTAGATAAAACCACAAAGATGGGGAGAAACCAGAGCAGAAAAGGTGAGAATTCTAAAAATCAGAGCACCTCTTCTCCTCCAAAGGAACACAGTTCCTCGCCAGCAACAGAACAAAGCTGGACGGAGAATGACTTTGATGAGTTGAGAGAAGAAGGCTTCAGACAATCGGTAATAACAAAATTCTCTGAGCTAAAGGAGGATGTTCAAACCCATCACAAAGAAGATAAAAACCTTGAAAAAAGATTAGACGAATGGCTAACTAGGATAACCAGTGTAGAGAAGTCCTTAAATGACCTGATGGAGCTGAAAACCATGGCATGAGAGCTAGGTGATGCATGCACAAGCTTCAGTAGCTGATTCGATCAAGTGGAAGAAAGGGTATCAGTGATTGAAGATCAAATGAATGAAATGAAGTGAGAAGAGAAGTTTAGAGAAAAAAGAGTAAAAAGAAATGAACAAAGCCTCCAAGAAATATGGAACTATGTGAAAAGACCAAATCTACGTCTGATTGATGTACCTGAAAGTGATGGGGAAAATGGAACCAAGTTGGAAAACACTCTGCAGGGTATTATCCAGGAGAACTTCAACAATGTAGCGAGGTAAGCCAACATTCAAATTCAGGAAATACAGAGAATGCCACAAAGATACTCCTCAAGAAGAGAAACTCCAAGACACATACTTTTCAGGTTCACCAAAGTTGGAATGAGGGAAAAAATGTTAAGGTCAGCCAGAGAGAAAGGTCGGGTTACCCACAAAGGGAAGCCCATCAGACGAACAGTGGCTCTCTCGGCAGAAACTCTACAAGCCAGAAGAGAGTGGGGGCAAATATTCAGCATTCTTAAAGAAAATAATTTTCAATCCAGAATTTCATATCCAGCCAAACTAAGCTTCATAAGTGAAGGAGAAATAAAATCCTTTACAGACAAACAGATGCTGAGAGACCTTGTAACCACCAGGCCTGCCCTAAAAGAGCTCCTGAAGGAAGCGCTAAACATGGAAAGGAACAACTGGTACCAGCCACTGCAAAAACATGCCAAATTGTAAAGACCATCAATGCTAGGAAGAAACTGCATCAACTAATGAGCAAAATAACTAGCTAACATCAAAATGACAGAGTCAAATTCACACATCATAATATTAACCTTAAATGTAAATGGGCTAAATGCTCCAAATAAAAGACACAGACTGGCAAATTGGATAAAGAGTCAAGACCCATCACTGTGCTGTATTCAGTAGACCCATCTCACGTGCAGAGACACGTATAGGCTCAAAATAAAGGGATGAAGGAAGATCTACCAAGCAAATGGAAAACAAAAAAAGGCAGGGGTTGCAATCCTAGTCTCTGATAAAACAGACTTTAAATCAACAAAGATCAAAAGAGACAAAGAAGGCCATTACATAATGGTAAAGGGATCAATTCAACAAGAAGAGCTAACTATCCTAAATATGTATGCACCCAATACAGCAGCACCCAGATTCATAAAGCAAGTCCTTAGAGACCTACAAAGAGATTTAGACTCCCACACAATAATAATGGGAGACTTTAACACCCCACTGTCAACATTAGACTGATCAACGAGACAGAAAGTTAACAAGGATATCCAGGAATTGAACTCAGCTCTGCACCAAGTGGACCTAATACACATCTACAGAATTCTCCACCTCAAATCAACAGAATATACATTCTTCTCAGCACCACACCACACCTATTCCAACATTGACCACATAGTTGGAAGTAAAGCACTCCTCAGCAAATGTACAAGAAGAGAAATTATAATAAACTGTCTCTCAGACCACAGTGCAATCAAACTAGAACACAGGATTAAGAAATGCACCAAAAACTGCACAACTACATGGAAACTGAACAACCTGCTCCTGAATGACTACTGGGTACATAAAGAAATGAAGGCAGAAATAAAGATGTTCTTTGTAACCAACGAGAACAAAGACACAACATACCAGAATCTCTGGGACACATTTAATGCAGTGTGTAGAGAGAAATTTATAGCACTAAATGCCCACAAGAGAAAGCAGGAAAGATCTAAAATTGACACCCTAACATCACAATTAAAAGAACTAGAGAAACAAGAGCAAACACATTCAAAAGCTAGCAGAAGGCAAGAAATAACTAACATCAGAGCAGAACTGAAGGAGATAGAGACACAAAAACCCCTTCAAAAAATCAATGAGAGGGGAGGAGCCAAGATGGCCGAATAGGAACAGCTCCGGTCTACAGCTCCAAGCATGAGCGACACAGAAGACGGGTGATTTCTGCATTTCCATCTGAGGTACCGGGTTCATCTCACTAGGGAGTGCCAGACAGTGGGCGCAGGTCAGTGGGTGCGCGCATCATGCGCGAGCCGAAGCAGGGCGAGGCATTGCCTCCCTCGGGAAGTGCAAGGGGTCAGGGAGTTCCCTTTCCGAGTCAAAGAAAGGGGTGACGGACACACCTGGAAAATCGGGTCACTCCCACCCGAATATTGCGCTTCTCCGACCGGCTTAAAAAACGGTGCACCATGAGATTATATCCCGCACCTGGCTCGGAGGGTCCTACGCCCACGGAGTCTCGCTGATTGCTAGCACAGCAGTCTGAGATCAAACTGCAAGGCGGCAGCAAGGCTGGGGGAGGGGCGCCCGCCATTGACCAGGCTTGCTTAGGTAAACAAAGCAGCTGGGAAGCTCGAACTGGGTGGAGCCCAACACAGCTCAAGGACGCCTGCCTGCTTCTGTAGGCTCCACCTCTGGGGGCAGGGCACAGACAAACAAAAAGACAGCAGTAACCTCTGCAGACTTAAATGTCCCTGTCTGACAGCTTTGAAGAGAGCAGTGGTTCTCCCAGCACGCAGCTGGAGATCTGAGAATGGGCAGACTGCCTCCTCAAGTGGGTCCCTGACCCCTGACCCCTGAGCAGCCTAACTGGGAGACACCCCCCAGCAGGGGCACACTGACACCTCACACGGCAGGGTATTCCAACAGACCTGCAGCTGAGGGTCCTGTCTGTTAGAAGGAAAACTAACAAACAGAAAGGACATCCACACCAAAAACTCATCTGTACATTACCATCATCAAAGACCAAAAGTAGATAAAACCACAAAGATGGGGAAAAAACAGAACAGAAAAACTGGAAACTCTAAAACACAGAGCGCCTCTCCTCCTCCAAAGGAACGCAGTTCCTCACCAGCAACGGAACAAAGCTGGATGGAGAATGACTTTGACGAGCTGAGAGAAGAAGGCTTCAGACGATCAAATTACTCTGAGCTACAGGAGGACATTCAAACCAAAGGCAAAGAAGTTGAAAACTTCGAAAAAAATTTAGAAGAATGTATAACTAGAATAACCAATATAGAGAAGTGCTTAAAGGAGCTGATGGAGCTGAAAACCAAGGCTCGAGAACTACGTGAAGAATGCAGAAGCCTCAGGAGCTGATGCGATCAACTGGAAGAAAGGGTATCAGCAATGGAAGATGAAATGAATGAAATTAAGCGAGAAGGGAAGTTTAGAGAAAAAAGAATAAAAAGAAATGAGCAAAGCCTCCAACAAATGTGGGACTATGTGAAAAGACCAAATCTACGTCTGATTGGTGTACCTGAAAGTGATGGGGAGAATGGAACCAAGTTGGAAAACACTCTGCAGGGTATTATCCAGGAGAACTTCCCCAATCTAGCAAGGCAGGCCAACGTTCAGATTCAGGAAATACAGAGAATGCCACAAAGATACTCTTCGAGAAGAGCAACTCCAAGACACATAATTGTCAGATTCACCAAAGTTGAAATGAAGGAAAAAATGTTAAGGGCAGCCAGAGAGAAAGGACGGGTTACCTTCAAAGGGAAGCCCATCAGACTAACAGCGGATCTCTCAGCAGAAACCCTACAAGCCAGAAGAGAGTGGGGGCCAATACTCAGCATTCTTAAAGAAAAGAATTTTCAACCCAGAATTTCATATCCAGCCAAACTAAGCTTCATAAGTGAAGGAGTAATAAAATACTTTACAGACAAGCAAATGCTGAGAGATTTTGTCACCACCAGGCCTGCCCTAAAAGAGCTCCTGAAGGAAGCGCTAAACATGGAAAGGAACAACTGGTACCAGCCGCTGCAAAATCATGCCAAAATGTAAAGACCATCGAGACTAGGAAGAAACTGCATCAACTAACGAGCAAAATCACCAGCTAACATCATAATGACAGGATCAAATTCACACATAACAATATTAACTTTAAATGTAAATGGACTAAATGCTCCAATTAAAAGACACAGACTGGCAAATTGGATAAAGAGTCAAGACCCATCAGTGTGCTGTATTCAGGAAACCCATCTCACGTGCAGAGACACACATAGGCTCAGAATAAAAGGATGGAGGAAGATGTACCAAGCAAATGGAAAACAAAAAAAGGCAGGGGTTGCAATCCTAGTCTCTGATAAAACAGACTTTAAACCAACAAAGATCAAAAGAGACAAAGAAGGCCATTACATAATGGTAAAGGGATCAATTCAACAAGAAGAGCTAACTATCCTAAATATATATGCACCCAATACAGGAGCACCCGGATTCATAAAGCAAGTCCTGAGTGACCTACAAAGAGACTTAGACTCCCACACATTAATAATGGGAGACTTTAACACCCCACTGTCAACATTAGACAGATCAACCAGACAGAAAGTCAACAAGGATACCCAGGAATTGAACTCAGCTCTGCACCAAGTGGACCTAATAGACATCTACAGAACTCTCCACCAAATCAACAGAATATACATTTTTTTCAGCACCACACCACACCTATTCCAAAAGTGACCACATACTTGGAAGTAAAGCTCTCCTCAGCAAATGTAAAAGAACAGAGATTATAACAAACTATCTCTCAGACCACAGTGCAATCAAACTAGAACTCAGGATTAAGAATCTCACTCAAAACTGCTCAACTACATGGAAACTGAACAACCTGCTCCTGATTGACTACTGGATACATAACGAAATGAAGGCAGAAATAAAGATGTTCTTTGAAACCAGTGAGAACAAAGACACAACATACCAAAATCTCTGGGACATATTCAAAGCAGTGTGTAGAGGGAAATTTATAGCACTAAATGCCCACAAGAGAAAGCAGGAAAGATCCAAAATTGACACCCTAACATCACAATTAAAAGAACTGGAAAAGCAAGAGCAAACACATTCAAAAGCTAGCAGAAGGCAAGAAATAACTAAAATCAGAGCAGAACTGAAGGAAATAGAGACACAAAAAACCCTTCAAAAAATTAATGAATCCAGGAGCTGGTTTTTTGAAAGGATCAACAAAATTGATAGACCACTAGCAAGACTAATAAAGAAAAAAAGAGAGAAGAATCAAATAGACACAATAAAAAATGATAAAGGGGATATCACCACTGATCCCACAGAAATACAAACTACCATCAGAGAATACTACAAACACCTCTACGCAAATAAACTAGAAAATCTAGAAGAAATGGATAAATTCCTCGACACATATACTCTCCCAAGACTAAACCAGGAAGAAGTTGAATCTCTGAATAGACCAATAACAGGAGCTGAAATTGTGGCAATAATCAATAGTTTACCAACCAAAAAGAGTCCAGGACCAGATGGATTCACGGCCGAATTCTATCAGAGGTACAAGGAGGAACTGGTACCATTCCTTCTGAAACTATTCCAATCAATAGAAAAAGAGGGAATCCTCCCTAACTCATTTTATGAGGCCAGCATAATCCTGACACTAAATTCAAATTAAGACACGAAGGCCATTATCTTTACTACAATTAAACATGTGCTTAGAGGTATAGATGAGAAAAGTTAGGCAAAAGAAGACAATCAGTTTTGTCAAAAATGGAGAGGGAGAGGTAATTTATCTTTAGTTGCAGTTCATATGGAGGAATATTTGGAAAACTATTATAAAGTTCAGGAGAGTATATAGAGCAAAATAATAAGATATAAAGTTTAAATTGAGATATGTGTAGAATTTTATACAATAAGAAAGATAAGTTGTTCATAATCTAATTAAAAAGATAAAATAACTAAGCATAAATTTAACAAAGCATATAAAAAATCTATATGAGGAACAATTTTAAACACTTTAGAAATACACAAAATAGTCACTTTTTATTAAATTAAATTAGTGATATTCTTCCAATCTTCTTTAACTTCTAATTTTCTCTTCCATTTTCAGTCTCTGTACTTTGAGCACTCAAAGAGTATTGCTTATAATATAATCTGTCAATACTGCCTAATATTTGGAGATATGTGATAATGCAATATGGTAAAGAAAAAATAAAAACTAAGGGTGACATTTATATCTTTACTTATTTTAGCACAGCTGGAAAAAATCCCTATGTTTATCAGGTAGCATTTTTATATTCTACTTACCCAATATATGAGGTTTTAGAACTTTGTCAAATTCTATAGAATATTAAATAAGAGGAAAGCTGAAGTTCAGAACAATGGTCTTTTGACAGCTAACCTGCCTTCTCATATGGAAAAATAACAAGTAAATGTTTTCCTTTTTTTCTTAGGAAATTCTAGTTGATTTTATAACTGGTAAATTAATCTTTGCTATCCTTATGTCCTCTAGAAACAACCATGCAGATATCAAACCATGCAATAAGAACAACACCAAAAAAAAAAAAACCTTGGTATTGGGTTTTCCATTTTTTTAAGACATTAAATTTTGTATTCATTTAAGTGTATTTTACAAGAGATGGAACAAGATGGTGGAATAGAAAGCTCCATCGATCTTCCTCCACACACACATCACAAGGACACCAAGTTAACAAATATCTACGCAGAAAAAAAATCTTTATAAAAAAAATCAGTTGACCACTCATAGTACCTGCTTTTAACTTTGTATCATAGTTACATAGTACCTGCCTTTAACTTTGAAAGAGGCATTGAAGAGATTAAAAAAAAAAAGTCATGAATTGCAGATTCTACCCCTCCTCACTCCACAGCAGCAGTGTGGTGTGGAGAGCACTTCTGGGCACTGGAGGAGGAGAACACAGCAAGAGTGAGGCATTGAACTCAGAATAGAAAGTAAACCCAGACCAAACTCAGCTAACACCCACTCACAGAGGGAGCATTTAAACCAGCCCTGGTCAGAGGGGAACCACCAAGTCCAGTGGTCAGAACTTGAGTGCCTGCAAACCTCACCACAGAGGACTACAGTGCTCTGTATCTCCAAGTAATCTTGAAAGGCAGTCTAGGCCATAAGGATTGCAACACTTATGTGAGTCCTACTGCTGTACCAGGCCCAGAGACCGTGGACTGGGGCTCGTGTGACATATTGAGATAAGTTAGGACAGCCAAGGGAGTGCTGGCATCACCTCTTTTCTAAACCCAGGCTGTACAGCTTATGGCTCCTAAAGAGACCCCTTCCTTGCATTTGAGAGGAGAAGGAAGAGTGGGGACCACTTTACCTTGAATCTAGGATACCGTCTCAGACATAGTAGGATAGGGCACTAGTCAAAGTCTTAAAGTCCCTAATCCAGGCTCTAGCTACCAGATGACATTTTTAGACACACCCAGTGCCAGAAAGGAACCTGTTGCCTTGAAGGGAAGGACCCAGTCCTGAAAACATCACCTGCTAACTGAAGAGCCCTTGGGCCCTGAATAACAAGCAGTGATACTCAGGTTCTACATACAGAGCCATGTGTGAGACATGCTAGCTTCAGGTGAGACACAGAACATTATCAGCTCTGTTGGATATGGTTCAAAACTTCTTCTCTTTGAGAAAAGCAGAGGAAAATTTAAAGGAGACTTTGCCTTACACTTTAGGTACCAGCATGACCACAAGGGTATAGAGCACCAGTTGGGCTCTTAAGGTCCCTGGTTCAAGGACTTGACTCTTGGATGGCATTTCTGGATCTACCCTAGGCCAGAGAGGAACCCACTTCCCTAACAGGTGAGTTCCAGAGAAAGTAGCATTCACCACAAGCCAACTTATGAGACCTTGGGCTGGCTGGGCACCATGGCTCATGCTATAATTTTAGCACTGTAAGAGACCGAGGTGGGCAGATTACTTGAGCCCAGGAGTTCCAGACAAGCCTGGGCAACATGGAAAAAAAATCCATCTCTATTAAAAATACAAAAAATTAGCCTGGTGTGGTGGCATGTGCTTGTAGTTTCAGCTACTTGGGAGGCTGAGATGGGACGATTGCTTGATCCTGGGAGGCAGAGATTGCGGTGAGCCAAGACTGTGCCACTGTACTCCAGCCTTGATGACACAGCGAGGCTTTGTCAAAAAAAAAAAAAAGAAAAAAGAAAAAAAGAGAGAGAGAGAGACAGAAATAGAGACAGAGAGAACTTGGGCCTTAAGAGAACATCAGTGGCAGTGTGGCAGTACTCCATGTGGGCTGGGGTGGAGGTGGCTATGGGGTAAGGCTCCTCTGCCTTTGAAAGTTGAAGTAAGAGTGGCAGGAACTGAGTCTTGTGGTTTGAGTGTCAGCTCAGTCACAATACAATAGAATATCGTATAGATTTCTAAGATTTTTTGCTCTGATCTCTGAATCCTGGAAAGCACTTCTGGACCCATCCAGTGCCTGAAGGACCTTGCCATCCTGAAGGGAAAAATACAGACCTGGCTGGCTTTTTCACCTGCTGGTTGTAGCACCCAGGGCCTTGAGCAAATATACAGTAGCCAGGGAGTTGTTTCAGCAGGGCTTGGGTGAGACCCAGAGCTGTGTTGGCTTCATGTGTGACCTAGCACAGTCATAGTGGTGGTGGCCACACAGTTCTTGTGTCACTCTACTCCCAGATTTAGGTGGCTCAGACCAGAGAGAGAGAGACTCTGTTTGAGAGAAAAAAAAAGGGAAGGGAATAAGAGTCTTTGCTTGGTAAACCAGAGAATTCATCCAAATCTTGTTCAAGACCATTAAGGCAATACCTCCATGGGCTTGCAAGAACCACAGTATTACTGGGCTTATGGTGCTCCCTGAAGAAGATACAGCTGAGATCACAACACCCAAGTTCCTTTACGTATCTGGAAAACCTTCAAAAAAAGTACAGCTACTAATAACTCCAGACAGTGAGGACTACAATAAATAGTTAACTCCTCAATACCAAAGAACCTCTATTAGCGTCAACACCATCTAGAGAAACATGGCTTCCTGAAATGAACTAAATAAGGCACCAGGGACTTGTCTAAATAAGGCTCCAGGTATCTCTGTTTTTGGAGAAACAGAGATTTGTGAACTTTCAAACAGAGAATTCAAAATAGTTGTGTTGAAGAAAATCAAAGAAATTCAAGATAACAGAGAAATAATTAAGAATTTTACCAGAGAAATGTAACAAAGATATTGAAGTAATTAAAAAGAATTCTCAAGAAATACTAGAGTTGAAAAAATGCAATTTCCATAATGAAGCCATCAGAGTCCCTTAATAGCATAATTGATCAAACAAAAGAAAGAATTAGTAAGCTTGAAAAGAGACTACTTGAACATATGCAGTCAGAAGATATAAAAGAAAAAAAACACAATGAAGCATGCCTACAGAATCTAAACAATAGTCCAAAATGGGCAAATCTAAGAGTTATCAGCATTAAAGTGGAGGTAGAGAAAGAGGAAGGTGTAGAAAGTTTATTCAAAGGGATAATAACAGAGAATACCCAAAGCTAAACAAAGAAATTCTATCCAAATATGAGATGGTTTTGAACACCAAGCAGATTTAACCCAAATAAGACCACCTCAAGGTATTTAATAATGAAACTTCCAAAGGTCAAGGATTAAAAAAAAAATAAGGATCCTAAAAGCAGCAAGAGAAAATAAACAAACAACACACAATATGGCTCCAATATGCCTGACATCAGAGTATTCAGTGTAAACCTTATAGGCCAGGAGAGAGTAGCATGCCATATTTAAAAGGCTGAAGGAAAAAACAAATAAAATACGAATAAATAAATAAATAACCTTTACCCTCAAATAGTATATTCAGCGAAAATACCTTTCAAACATGAAAGAGAAATAAAGACTCTCCCAGAAAAACAAAAGCTGAGGGATTTCAACACCAGACCTGTCCTAAAAGAAATGCTAAAGACAGTTATTCAATCAGAAAGAAAATGACAATAATGAATAATAAATAATCATCTGAAGGTATAAAAATCATGTGTAATAGTAAGTATATTGAAAAATACAGAATATTATAACACTGTAACTGTGGTGTATAAACTACTCTTATACTAAATAGAAAGACTAAAAAATAAACCAACAAAAAATAATAACCACAAAAACATTTCAAGACATACTCAGTACAATAAAATATAAATAGAAACAACAAAAAGTGTAAAAGTGAGAAGACAAATGTAAAGCATAGAGTTTTTATTTGTTTTATTTTTGCTTGCTTGTTTGTTTGTTAAAGCAGATAGTGTTAAGTGGTTATCAGGTTAAAATAATGGGTTATAAGAGTATTTGCAAGCCTCATGGTAAAATTAAACTAAAGAAAATACAATAAATACACAGAAATTAAAAAGCAAGATACGAAATCTTATCAGAGAACATAACCTTCATGAGAGGAAGACAGGAAGAAAAGAAGGAAAGAAGAGAAGGCCATAAAACAATCAGAAAATGAATAACAAAATGGCAGGAATAAGCACATACTTATCAATTAAGAATCATATTGAACATAAATGAATGAAACTCTTCAATCAAAAAATGTAGCTGGCAAAATCATAGACTTGTTGAATGGATGAAAAAACAAGGTCCATTGATATGTTTCCTATAAAAAACACAATTCGCCTATAAAGACATACATAGTCTGAAAATAAAGGGATAGAAAAAGATATTACATGCTAATGGAAACAAAAAGAGAGCAGAAGTCACTAACCTTATATCAGACAAAATAGATTTCAAGACAAAAACTATAAAAATAGACATACAAGGTCACTATATAATGATTAAAGGGTCAATTCAGCAAGATAATATAACAATTTTAAATATATATGCACTCAACACTGGAGCACACAGATATACAAAAGAAATATTATTAGAGCTAAAGAGAGAGATAGACCCCAATACAGAAATAGCTGGAGACTTCAACACCCCACTTTCAGCATTGGACAGATCTTCCAGAGAGAAAATCAAAAAAAATGAAATATTCTGTAAAGATCTATTAGACCTGTTTGATCTATAGTACAGATCAAATAATCTGGTACTATATCTGTATCTAAAGTACAGATCAAATAATCTGTACTATAGATCAAACAAATCTAATAGAACTTTACAGAATATTTTAACTAAGAGCTGCAGAATACACTTTCTTTTCCTCCACACATGAATCATTTTCAAGGATAGACCATATGTTAGGTCACAAAACAAGTATTAAAACAGCCAAAAGATTGAAATAATATCAAGCATCTTCTCTGACCACAATGGAATGAAACTAGAAATTAATAGCAAAAAGAGTTTTAGAAACTATACAAACACATCAAAATTAATCAGTGTGCTCCTGAATGACCAGGGATCAGTGAATAAATGAAGAGAAATGAAAAAATTCCTGAAACAAATGATAATGAAAATACATTACAATAACTATGAAATACAGCAAAAACAATACTGAGGGAAGTTTATTTGTATAAGTGCCTACATCATAAAAGAGGAGAAAGGTCAAATGAACAATCTAATGCTACATCTTAAAGAACCAGAAAAGCAAAAGCAAACCAAACCCAAAATTAGAAGAAGAAAAAATATAATAATAAAGATTAGAGCAGAAATACATAAAATTGAAATGAATAAACAATAAAAAGAACAATGAAGAAAAGTTGGTTTTTTGAAGAGTTAAACAAAATTGACAAACCATTAGTCAGACTAAGAAAAAATGAGAAGATCCAAATAAATAAAATCAGAAATGAAAGGAGAGACATTACAAATGATACTGCAGAAATTCAAAGCATCATTAATGGCTGCTATGAGCAACTATATGCCAATAAACTGGAAAATCTAGAAGAAATACAACCTACCAGGGCTGAACCAATAGGAAATGCAAAACCTGAACGGAAAAATAACAAGTAATAACATCGAAGCTGTAAGAAAAATTCTCCCAGTAAATAAAAGCCCGGGACCTGATGGCTTTGCTGTTGATGTTTAAAGAAATATTTAAAGAAGAACTAATGCCAATCCTACTCAATTTATTCTGAAAAATAGGGGAGGGAATACTTTCAAACTTATTCTATGAGGCCAGAATAACTCTGATAACAAAACCAGAAACAAACATATCAAAAAAGAAAACTACAGACCAATACCTCTGATTAATATTTATGCAAAAATCCTCAACAAAATGCCAGTAAACTGAATTCGACAATACATTAGAAATATCATTCATTATAACCAAGAGGGATTTACCCCTGAGATGCAAGGATGGTTTGACATATGCAAATCAAACAATGTGATAAATCATATTGACAGAATGAAGGATAAAAATCATTTGATCGTTTTGATTGATGCTGGAAAATGCATTCGCTAAATTCAACATCCCCTCATGAAAAACACCCTGTTAGGAAGAGAAAAAAAATGGCCACACTAACCATCTTAAAATATGCCTCCATCTATAAGAGGCAGGGGCACCAAAGGTGAAAAGGTAAACACCTTGTGTAAGATTTCACTAAAAGCCCAGAAATTACTTCAAGTCCTGGAACATGTCCCGGGACACTGCTCCCAGAATGATAAAGTCCGGGAGGGGGTCCCAGAACATTGCTCCCATAATGATTGTTTCAGTGTTGCTTGCTTGGGAAGGGGCCTCCTGAGCAAACAAAAGAGGGTGCCCAAAGTAACAACTGGACTTAATAAAAGGAGCTTACACAAAGGAGGATTGAAGGCTGTTGTTGTGTGCTGGGGAACAGCACCAACTCCAACTGCAGGATCCCAGGTGTCTGCCTTCCCACTCTGGTGATGACTCTTCCTGTGGTCTGGTGAGCTATGGTTACATGTTGTCTTCTTTTGCTGGTTCGCTTATACCTACTTAATGCGGCTTTTGCTGTGATATTTGCTTACAACTTTTACTCCAGGATGCTAGGCGTCTGCCTTCTGACTCCGGTGATGACTCTTCCTGTGGTCTGATGAGCTTCTGGTTACATTTTGTTGAGCTTTGGTTACACTTTTTTCTTCTCTTGTTACAAGGCTGTTTTTGTTGTGATATTTGCTCACAGTAATAAAGTTTTAGTTTTCCCATCCCCCTCACTTGAGTGCTCAGCTCATTCTTCCAACACTGTCTTGAAACAATCCTCAACATAATAAAAGCCATATATGACAGATATATTAGTATATTCTTGCATTTCTATACAGAACTACCTGAGACTGGGTAATTTATAAAGAAAGGAGGTTTAATTGGCTCATAGTTCTTCAGGCTGCATAGGAAGCATGGGTGGGGAAGCCTCAAGAAACTTACAATCATGGCAGAAGGTGAAGAGGAAGGAGGCATGTCTTCACATGGCAAGAGCAAGAGGAAGAGAGAGCAAAGCGGGAGGTACTCCACACTTTTAAACAACTACATCTAGTGCGAACTCACTCACTATTATGAGAACAGAAAGGAAGAAATCCACCCCCATGATCCAGTCAGCTCCCAACAGGCCCCTCCTGCAACACTGGGAATCACAATTAGGCATGAGATTTGGGCATGGACACGAATCCAAACAATATCAACAGACCCATATCTAGTATCACACTAATGGGGAATAACCGAAAAATGGGGAATAACCGAAAGCCTTTCCTCTAAGATCTGGAACATGACAAGGATGCCCACTGTCACCACTGTTATTCAACATAGTACTTGAAGTCCCAGCTGGGGCGATCAAACAAGAGAAAGATAAAGGACATGGAAATTGGAAAGGAAGAAGTCAAATTATCCTTGTTTGCAGATGATATGATAATATATTTGGAAAAACCTAAGGGCACCACTGAAAAACTACTAGAACTGATAAACAAATTTAGTAATGTTGCCGGATATAAAATCAACATACAAAAATCAGCAACATTTCTACATTCTGACAGCATACAATATGAAAAAGAAATAAAAAAGTAATACCATTTACAATAGCTACACATAAAATTAAAAATGAAAAGATATTCCATGTTCATTCGTTGGAAGAATCAATATTGTTAAAATGTCCATATTACCCAAAGCAATCTACAGATTCGATGCAATCCATATAAAAATACCAATGACATTCTTCACAGAAATAGAAAAAACAATCCTAAGATGTGTATGGAACCACAAAAGACCCCAAATAGCCATAGGTATCCTAAGGAAAAAGACACAACTGGGGTAATCACATTCCCTGACTTCAAATTATATGACAGAGCTATATAACCAAAGCAGCATTGTACTCACATAAAAACAGACACATAAACAAATGGAACAGAATAGAGAACCCAGAAACAAAAACCACACATGTACAGTGAACTCATTTTTGAGAAAGGTGCCAAGAATATACACTGGAAAAAAAGACAGTCTCTTCAATAAATAGTGCTGGGAATACTGGATATCCATATGCAGAAGAATGAAACTAGCTCTTTTCTCTCACCAGCTACCAAAAATCAAATTAAAATGAATTAAAGACTTATATGTAAGACCTCAATCTACGAAACTACTTCAAGAAAACATTTGGGAAAATTTCCAAGACATCGTTCTAGGCAAAAATTTATTGAGCAATTCCTTACAAGCATAGGCAAAAAAGCAAAGACAGAAGAACGGGATCACAAGTTAAAAAGCTTCTGCACATCAAAAAAATACAATTCACAAAGTAAGGAGAAAGCCCAAAGAACTGGAGAAAATATCTGTAAACTACCCATCTGACAAGGGCTTAATAACTAGAGTATATAAGGAGCTTGAACAATTCTATAGGGAAAAAAATCTAATAATCCAGTCAAAAATGGGCAGAAGTAAGCATTTCTCAAAAGAAGAAATACAGATGGCAAACAGGCATATGAAAATGTGCTCAACATCATTGTTCATCAGAAAAATGTAAATCAAAACTACAATGAGCTATCATCTCACCCCAGTTGAAATGGCTTATATCCAAAAGACAGACATTAATAATGATGCTGAGGATGTGGAGAAAAAGGAAATGATGGTGGAAATGTAAGTTAATGCAACCACTATGGAGAACAGTTTGGAGATTCCTCAGAAAACTAAAAATTGAGGTACCATATGATCCAGCAATCTCACTGCTAGGTATATAGTGAGAAGAAAGGAAATTAGTGTATTGAAGCGATATCTGCATTCCTGTTTGTTGTAGCACTCTTCACAGTAGTCAAGATTTGGAAGCAACCTATGTGTCCATCAAGAGATAAATGGATAAAGAAAACGTGGTACATAATGCACAATGGAGTACCATTCAGCCATAAGAAAGAATGAGATTCTGTCATTTGCAACAACATTGGTGGAACTGAAGATAATTATTTTAAGTGAAATAAGACAGGCACAGAGAGACTAACGTCACATGTTCTCACTTATTTGTGGAATCCAAAAGTCAAAACAACTGAACTCATAGACATACAGAAGAAGGATGGTTTCCAGAGGCTGAGAATGGTAGTGAGGGGCTGGAGGGAGGAAGGAGGTGGAGATGGTTAATGTCTACAAAATAAATAGAAATAATAAATAAGACCTACTGTTGATAGCAGAATAGGGTGACTATAGTGAATAATAATTGTACATTATAAAATAACTTAAAGATGCAATTGAGTTGTTTGTAACTCAAAGGATAAATGCTTGAAGAGACAGATACCCCATTCCTCATAAGGTGGCTATTTTGGTTATTTCACATTGCATGCCTTTATGAAAGGCATACCATGTATCCCATAAATATATACATCTACCGTGTACTCAAAAAAAAAATTTAAAAATTTAAAAAAAATTTAAGTATATTTTAGAGATCCATAGAGCCTATCTTGCATATTCTGTTGCTTTTGAAAGCATTTCTTTGACTTTGCATATTTTTTAATATCAAGTGGGTAAAAATATAACACAGAGAAACTCAATTATTTTTCTAAAAGCACACATTTATCTTGTAAAAATTTTATGTTGTTTATTTATATAGATTATTCATGTCAAAATTCAGTATGCATAACCAAAGATCATATTAACATTACCTTTATATCACAAAGTCTATGGGTCTTCAAAATCTTTACATTTCATTAAGTACCCTAGTTTTTTGATCTTAGGTACAATGATCAATAATAATACCTAATCATCTGTTCATAGAAGTGAACATTATATATATATAACTGTATTTAAAATCTCAACCACAAGTAGTGTCTTTTGACTTTCTCTTTAAAATCATTTTCACTAGATTTAAAATATTTCATGTAGAAAGGATTAATGCCCAGCTAGCAAAGTTCATTTTTTTTAAATTTTAATTTAGTTTTATGAGCAGTCCCTCTTTTTCTAATATTATACTTCAAGTTCTAGGGTACATGTGCACAATGTGCAGGTTTGTTACATAGGTATACATGTGCCATGGTGGTTTGCTGCACCCATCAACTCATCATTTACATTAGGTATTTATCCTAATGCTATCCCTCCCCCAACCCCCCACCCCCACCGACAAGCCCCAGTGTGTGATGTTCCCCTCCCTGTGTCCAAATGTTTTAATTGTGAAATTCCTACCTATGAGTGAGAACACGCAGTGTTTGGTTTTCTGACCTTGTGATAGTTTGCTGAGAATGATGGTTTCCAGCTGCATCCATGTACCTGCAAAGGACATGAACTCATCCTTTTTTATGGCTGCATAGTATTCCATGGTGTGTATGTGCCACATTTTCTTAATCCAGTCTATCATTGATGGACATTTGGGTTGGTTCCAAGTCTTTGCTATTGTGAATAGTGTCGCAATAAACATAGGTGTTCATGTGTCTTTATAGTAGCATGATTTATAATCCTTTGGGTATATACCCAGTAATGAGATCACTGGGTCAAATGGTATTTCTAGTTCTAGATTGTTGAGGAATTGCCACACTGTCTTCCACAATGGTTGAACTAATTTACACTCCCACCAACAGTGTAAAAGTGTTCCTATTTCTCCACATCCTCTCCAGCATCTGTTGTTTCCTGACTTTTTAATGATCACCATTCTAACTGGCATGAGATGACATCTCATTGTGGTTTTGATTTGCATTTCTCTGATGACCAGTGATGATGAGCATTTTTTTCATGTGTCTGTTGGCTGCATAAATGTCTTATTTTGAGAAATGTTTGTTCGTATCCTTTGCCCTCTTTTTGATGTTTTTTTTTTCTTGTAAATTTGTTTAAGTTCTTTGTAGATTCTGGATATTAGCCCTTTGTCACATGGGTAGATTGCAAAAATTTTCTCCCATTCTGTAAGTTGCCTGTTCACGCTGATGGTAGTTTCTTTTGCTGTGCAGAAGCTCTTTAGTTTAATTAGATCCCATTTGTCTCTTTTGGCTTTTGTTGCCATTGCTTTTGGTGTTTTAGTCCTGAAGTCCTTGCCCTTGCCTATGTCCTGAATAGTATTGCCTAGGTTTTCTTCTAGGGTTTTTATGTTTTTAGGTGTAACAGTTAAGTCTTTAATCTATCTTGAATTAATTTTTGTATAAGGTGTAAGGAAGGGATCCAGTTTCAGCTTTCTACATATGGCTAGCCAGTTTTCCCAGCACCATTTATTAAATAGGGAATCTTTTCCCCATTTCTTGTTTTTCTCTATTCTTAAGCCCAAGCTTATATATTTGTCAGTACAATAACATTTAGTTTTTTTCTTTTTGTGCCATAAGGATACATCTATTTCCTCAAGTACACCTCCCATAAAATTTTTTAAATTCCTGTTTTATTGTGTTTAATGTATATAACTCTGGGAAGTGAGGCACTTAAGGATGGGGGTAAGGTAGTGTGTTGGGATGCATGATACTAAACAGTCAACGTATGTTTCAGCAGTGAGACACATAGAGCACTCAAAGGTGCTGAAAAGACAATATTATAAGATCTCTGTAACTCATAGCTGAATCAGTTTAATATATGGACACTTTGCTAGAATAATTTACAATTGCTAAAAATATAATAGGGACCATATTTGTCTTCAGAATAGTATATAAGTACAGAACCACTCTAGTCTCCATGATATCAATTTTAAGGTAATTACACAAAGAAAACACACTCAAGAAAAACATCTCTAAAAGCATAAAATAAATATTGGCACAAAAAATATGTGGAATAAGGAGATAAAAATCATGGCACTAAAATATTGAAATAGGATCTTAATTAAAAGACAACAAAATTTGATGCAATGCATTTGGAGACATACTTTGCTACTAAAATTATACATTTATTGTGTAATAAATATTGCACGAGTCTTCTCTGACTATAATCACAGATGTGACAATGTATTAATCTTAGGGAAAAGATGCAAAATAAACAAAGTTATCCCTTCTAGCTTCATGGCTTCTTGTTACGTTAAAGTGACATAGAATATTTTTCATTAAAAAGGAGAGAGATCCAGTTTGCAAAAGTTTTAAGAAAGACACTAATTTTTTTTCCTAATTTTAAAAATTTATTTAGTCTCTTGGTATCTGACAATTATATTCTGTGTAAATATATTTTTAAATGATTTATCTGCTCTCTATAAGAACATTTGATTAAGATAAAAAATAATTAAACTTTAAGTAAAAATTAATCTGTAATTATAGTCTCAGCCGGGAAGGACAATATAATATGACAGGTTGATGTAATTTGATCCACAATATAACCTGATAGGACACTATAATTTTCTAATGTAGAGTAGAGACTTGTTATAAAACAATTTAATTGCTCACTAGGAATAAAATATTTTTCCAAAAAAGTAATAAATCAATTTTTTTGAATTGTTAAAAAATTTGACGGCAATAAAAAGAGTGACAGATGCTTAAGAGAGAAGGGTGTCCTATGAAGTTAAGAAAAATAAAATAACTTGCAGTAAACATAATCACTAGAAACTAAACAATTAAGTTCATTTTTTCCTAATAAATATGAGCTATTTTGTTTCAGGAAAGAGCCTCTTAAAATTAAAAATAGTAATGATCAAATCCCCTTCAAGAATCATTGCCTTTGTCAGAATACTGATCTGCACATGCAGGTGAGGAAATTGCTATAATAGGGCATAAAACCACTACAAACAATAGGTGGTCCAGCAATAGTTAGTTAGTTCGTATTGATTCCTGCCATGGTGAAAAGATCTCCAAACATCAAAGCGCATTCCTTAAAGTCTATTACCTCATTGGTGGGGTAAAATTTACTCTGAAATAAAATGTTAGAATATGATTTAATAAACTTAAAAGCCAGCTTCTAATGGATCATTTAGAAATTTCTCTCTACCAGATCAAAGCCACCAAACACTTAAAAGAATATAAATAAATACATACATACATACATACATACATACATACGTACATACATAAATGAAGTCCAGTAACCAACAAGGTAAAATCAGAGTAAAAAGTTCTGAAATATTCAACAAATCATAAATATGTGACACATATGATATAAAATATGGCATATTATTTAATAAACCAAGTCACACTAATGACACTGATGATAGAATTAGTAGACTTGAAAACAGCTATTATAAACATCTTATGGTTATTGAGCTTTCTCTAAGATAATCCTCCAAGGATAGGTTTTGCTATATTTTCTAATTGTATCTGGCTTAGAGAAGGCTATTGAATTTTATAACTTGATATTATATCAGACTAGTTGTTAGACTCTTTAGTTAGTTTTAATATTTGTTTATTGATTTTGCAAGTTATCTTGCTTGGAGCTTTTGAAAGGATACATCTTTACAATACTTAGCAGTTGCTCTGTATTTCTGTGTGTGAATTTTAAATTTACTTAAGTGATATAGTTTAGACCTGAAAAAAAATAGCTATGGCCGAAAAACATAAAAGTGAGCATGTAAGGAGAAAAATAAAAGATCTAAACATGAGCCTATATTAAACTACCAGAGATGAAATACACAATATTTAAAATTAAGAATACTTAGGATAGTGTTAATAGATTAGACATACTATAGAAAAATACAATAAACTTTAAAGTAGTGTAATATAAACTACTAAAAATGAACAAAACCACTCTTCACTCCCCCTACAAAATAAACAAAGCATCCCAACATGCATGTAATTAGATTTCCTGAAAGAGGGAACATCAACAGAAACAAATTTGGAAAGAAATAATAATTATTTTCAAATTTGGTGAATTCCATATGTGCATAGATCCAAGAAATTCAATTTACCAGGTAAAAAGAAAAAAAATCATCCTGAGCACATCATAATCAATGTACTGAACACCAGTGATAAAGAAAAAACCTTAAGAATTGCAGAAAAGTTTTAAAAAAAATCACCTAATGAATGAAGAAAATATAGAAATAGACTTCTCATTAAAAGCAATGCAAGCTAGAAAACAATAAAGCTAAATCTAAAAAGTCCTGAAAAAATACAATCCTTGTGATAAATATATGTATGTCCAGAAAATTAAATATATAGCAAATATAATTTTAAAAATAGACTGAATAAAGATTTTTTATAGCTAAAAGAAACAAGAAAATTAATCTTCTCTAGAAGACCACTTCTTTAAAAAATGTTAAAGGCAGAAGAAAAATAATATCTAATGGATATTTGGACATAGACAACTGAATGGAGAGATGTAAAAATTGTAAATATGTGTGTGAATATAAAAGATGTTTAAAAATTTTATTTAATATCACTAAAGGTTAAATGACTGCTTAAAACCAAAATAATAACTACTGTTATTTATTGTATTGTGAAGTTATAACACATAGATGTAAAATATACGGCAACAATAGCAGAAAATCTGAGAAGAGGTACAGGAAGTATTGTTGTAAAGTTGTTATGCGAAAGATGATATTAATTGCAAACTGAACATACAACTACAAGAAAAGGAACAAAACAAATATCTAAAAGGCCAATAAAAATGTCAAATAGAATTTAAAAATATATTCTAGTAGTTCAAATGAAGGTAGAAAAGAAAAAAAGAACAAAGAAGAGATAAGATGAATTTATAAAACAAATAGCAAAATAATAAATTTCTCCTCAAACATATGAATAATCACAATAAATATAAATGGTCTCACCACCCTCACTAAAAGTTAGACATTGTCAGATTGGTTTTTCTAGACATCTATATGATGTCTAGAAGAAACTCATTTTATAAAGAAAAAGTTTAAAAATAAAATGAGAATACACATTTTATAGTAACACAAGTATGATAAAACTGGGGTGGCTACAATAATATCAAATAAAGTAAATTTTTGGAAAAATTATTAGGGAAAAATGGTGACTTGATAATTAAAGGTGTCATTTTATCAAGAAGACATAACAATCATAAATATATATGTACCTAAGAGCATCAAAGTAAAGAAAGCAAATTGATGAAAATTAAAGGAGAAATAGATAGATTCCCATTTATACTTGGAAATCATGATGGCCTTCATTTACTAATTGACAAAATAAGCATACAGAAAGTAAATAAGAAATAATAGAGTTCATATTGTTCATGAAAAATAATTTGCAAAAACTAAATGTTCTTGTTATATTTTACGATATACAACATGCCTTTTTAAGGTGTTTTTCTGGGCATTTTGACCTGCATTAATTTTGTAAAATCTTTATCTTTCTTGTTGTTTTTATTTTCTGAAATGCTTTTGCTTATGTCTTTATTTTTGTTTAATTTACTTTCAAATAAATCTGTTACAAAAAGTATTAAGCTCAATTTTTTACCTTTATCTCAAAGGTTTTATTTGAACTATTTTTATACATAGTCATACATAATTTCACACATAAGGTGAGGTAAAACAAATACTAATCTATCTGATAGCCATCTAAAGAAATTAAATATTACAATACAATTCTACATATCTTGCCTGCTTGTTTGCTCCTTCTATCTGTGACTTCAATTCTTTGATTCTCATGTTCTTTGTAATGATTTTTTGTATTTATTATTAAATAACATTTTATATATTTTTAAATATATAACAGAATCCACAATATTCTGTTAAATATTATGTTGATTTTTATTACATGTGTGCACAGTTTCCCACAGTGGTAAGTGACTTAGTAATACCTTTATATTGGCTCTTGTCCTTTCCCTATTTAATGTTATCCACTGCTCTTGTGGAATTACCTGGCAATGCTTCTTACAGAAATTATTTGCACTCAAATTTTTTCCTGAGAGCCTATTTCTTTAGGAACTCAAAACAGAGGGTAATATTGTAGTGATTCTAGGCCATACAGCTATAAAAACTACATTACTGGTAGAAGTGAGGTAGATATCACTTGGCATGCAGTACAATCACAGTTACTACTATTTTCATTGTTGGTGAATTGTGATGAGGAACAGATGGAAGAGGATGGACTATTCTTGTGCAAAATCAACACTTAAGAAATATGGGACCAATAACGATTATAAGATTACGTACCTGTTAGCTGTGTTTATTACCTTCAACAACATAAGTTAGAAAGAAAATAACAGAATCAATTCAGCCATGTATATCTCAGGACACAATAAAAAGCAGAAGGCATCCATGACAGGTTTTATTTTTTCTCATAGTAATTCTTTTCTCAAACTTTTATTTTAGGTTCAGGGATACATGTGAAGGTTTGTTACATAGGTAAATTTTGTGCTTGGGTATTTTATGTACAGATTATTTCATCAACCTGGTAATAAGCATAGGACTCAATAGGTAGTTTTTTGATCCTCATCCTCCTTCCTCCCTCCACTCTCAGGTGGGCCCCAAAGTATGTTGTTTCCTTCTTCATGTCCATATATACTCAATGTTTAGCTGCCACTTATAAGTGAGAACATGTGGTATTTGGTTTTCTGTTCCAGTGTTATTTTGTGTAAGATAATGACCTCCAGCTCCATCCATGTTGCTGCAAAGGACATGATCTCATTTTTTTTGTTTTGTTTTTGTTTGTTTTTACTACTGCATAGTATTCAATTGTGTATATATACCACATTTTCTTTATTCAGTCTACCATTGATAAGCATTTAGGTTGAATCTGTGTCTCCTCTATTATGAATAGTGCTGTGATGAACACATGTGTGCCTATGTCTTTAAGGTAAAATGATTTATATGACTGAGCGTATACCGAACAACGGGATTGCTGGATTGAATGGTAATTCCACTTTGAGTTCTTTGAGAAATCACCAAACTGCTTCACAATGGCTGAACTAATTTACATTCCCACCAGCAGTATATAAGCATCCCCTTTTCTTTGCAACCTCGCCATCGTCTGTTTATCTTTTGGCTTTTAAATAATAGCAATTCTGACTGGTGTGAAATGGTATCTTGTTGTGGTTTTGATTTGCACTTCTTTAATGATTATTGATTTTGAGTAGTTTTTCATATGCTTATTAGCTGCATGTATGTGTGCTTTTGAAAATTGTCTGCTAATGTTCTTTGTTCAATTCTTAATGGGGTTGTTTTTGCTTGTTAGCTTAAGCTCCATATAGATTCTGGATACTAGATGTTGTCAGATGCATAGTTTGCAAGTATTTTCTACCATTCTGTAGGCTGTTTACTCTGTTGATAGTTTCTTTTGCAGTATAGAAGCTCTTTAGTTTAATTAGGTCCCATTTGTCAATTTTTGTTTTTGTTGTAATTGCTTTTCTTATCTTCATAATGAAATCTTTGCCAACTCCTATGTCCAGAATGGTATTTTCTAGGTTTTCTTCAAAGGTTTTTATGATTTTAGTTTTTACAATTCAGTCTTTAATCCATCTTGAGTTGTTTTTTGTATATGGTGGAAAGAAGGGGTACAGTTTCAATCTTCTGCATATAGCTAGCCAGTTACTCCTCCATCATGTATTGATTAGTGACTTCTTTCCCCATTCCTTATTTTTGTTGACTTTCTCAAAGATCAGATGGTTGTGGCAGAGCTTGGCTCTCTATTCTGTTGCACTGGTCTATGTGTCTGTTTTTGTGCCAGTTATTTTGGTTACTTTAGCCTTATATACACTATACTGTGTTTAGAGTACAGTACTTACAGTACAGTTTTTTTATTGTTATTACACTTTAAGTTTTAGGGTACATGTGCACAACGTGCAAGTTTGTTACATGTGTATACATGTGCCATGTTGGTGTGCTGCACCCATTAACTCGTCATTTACATTAGGTATATCTCCTAATGCTATCCCTCCCCCCTCCCCCCACCCCACAACAGGCCCTGGTGTGTGATGTTCCCCTTCCTGTGTTCATGTGTTCTCATTGTTCAATTCCCACCTATGAGTGAGAACATGCGGTGTTTGGTTTTTTGTCCTTGCGATAGTTTGCTGAGAATGATGGTTTCCAGCTTCATCCATGTCCCAACAAATGGCATGAACTCATCCTTTCTTATGGCTGCATAGTATTCCATGGTGTATATGTGCCACATTTTCTTAATCCAGTCTATCATTGATGGACATTTTGTTTGGTTCCAAGTCTTTGCTATTGTGACTAGTGCCGCAATAAACATACGTGTGCATGTGTCTTTCTAGCAGCAGGATTTATAATCCTTTAGGTATATACCCAGTAATGGGATGGCTGGGTCAAATGGTATTTCTAGTTCTAGATCCCTGAGGAATCACCAGACTGACTTCCTCTTTTCCTAATTGAATACCCTTTATTTCCTTCTCCTGACTGATTGCCCTGGCCAGAGTTTCCATAGTTCCAGAATTTCCATAAGTTCTGGCCAGAACTATGTTGAATAGGAGTGGTGAGAGAGGGCATCCCTGTCTTGTGCGAGTTTTCAAAGGGAATGCTTCCAGTTTTTGCCCATTCAGTATGATATTGGCTGTGGGTTTGTCATAGATAGCTCTTATTATTTTGAGATACGTCCCATCAATACCTAATTTATTGAGAGTTTTTAGTTTTTAAAGAGACCCTTAAGTCCCATAGCAAATGGGCAAACTGTCTTGAAAATCATAACCAGGACCTAATCTTTGGCTTATCAGAATTACAAAGGATGCTGAGTTTACAGCAATTCTTTTTGCCTAGCCAGCAAATAACCTATACCAAAGCCAAGGCATAGGATTGGGACAGCTGGATTGATATATTTGAGAACCTTGAACCTCCATATTCCCCTGAACCCTACAGGTCAGTTGAAGACTTCTCCTAGCTAGATAATTAAGCATCCTCTTGCATGGAGACAATGCATAGAATTAAAGTTTATAACACACAAAATACTCAATATATGCCCCTCTCACCTTCGAGCTTCTAGAACAGGAGTTGCTAACATGATAAATAATATATATAATTTTAATATGTAATAAATATTATATTATTTATACATTAATATTATATATTATATAAATACTATATGTCTATTTGACAGATAATATATAATAAAAATTATTTTTTTCTAAAATCTGTTTCTTTAGGAAATTTGTAATTGGTTTTGTCAGGCACAAAAAAATGCAGTTCTCTTTTTGTTTCTATGTGGTTAAACAATTGTTTCAGGTCATTAATTAAGCAATCTATAATTTTTCCCATTTCCCAGTGGTATGAAATGCAGTGACATATTAGCTATACATATATGATTAGGTCTCTACCTTTCTTTATATGCTAGTTTTCCATCCCTGTGTGTTTACCACACTATATTATTACTTGTGTTATTATTTATTATTTACCTTAATAGCTGTTCAGGTGAGTATTTATGACTTTGTCCTTAAAATGTATTTTGGCTATTTTGAGCCCTGTATGAGTCCATTATCACGCTACTGTGAAAAAATACCCGAGGCTGAGTAATTTATAAAGAAAGGGTATTAACTGACTCAGTTTCCACATGGCTGGGGACGTCTCAAGAAACTTACAATGATGGCGGAAGGCACCTCTTCTCAGGCGGGCAGGAGAGAGAATGAGTGCAAGCAGGGGAAATGCCAGGCGCTTATAAAACCATCAGATCTCCTGAAACTCATTCGCTCTCAGGAAAGCAGCATGGCGAAAACCGCCCCCATGATCCGATTACCTCCACCTGGTCCCTCCCATGACGTGGGGATTATGGGAACTACAATTCAAGATGAGGTTTGGGTTGGGACACAGCCAAACCATATCAAGCCCATTATTTATTTCACAGATTTTAGAAATAAAGTTCATACAAACACAGAATTAACCATTGGATAATTTGTTTTAGAATGACTAGAATCTTTTTATGTTACATTTATTAATAGGTATATTGTATTATTTGTAGTGTCTCATTCAGTGATTTTAAAATTTCTGATTGTTATTTGTGTGTAAGATTGCAATTTACTTTTGTATATTAGTTTCATATATAGCAATTCTGATAGACTTTCTGATTTGAATAATTCAGCAATTTGTTTTAGAAAAACATAAATATGTATATTGCATTAATTAAAACATCAAATTCAACGTTAAATTGGAGAGATGTTAAAGAACATCTTTGTCTTGATCCTGATTTTTAAAAATTATTCTAATCATTCATTATTAAGTAGATTATTTCCTCAAGGTAGTTTCCTTGTTTTATTTTTTCTTTTTGTTTAATAGCTGTTGTTTCATATTTTTCATCTGATTAAGAAATTTCACTGCTATTTTTTAATCAATAAGGGTATTGGGCTACATTTAAGACTTTTCTACATTTGTTGCTTAATAGAGTCAATTAAAGTTTGAAGTACATTTTTAAGAAATTTTATTCAAAGTTCAATCTGAAAAGCATGAAAGTTTTACTACATTAAAGGCTTCAGGAATTAATGGACAACATGTTTTAGTCTTTACATACTTTCCTTTTTGGGGGTGCAAATGGAAACATTTGAAAGTGTTCACTTAACTGTGCTCTATTTTTATATAATCATGCAACTACCGCAGGGCTAAAATAATTTTATTTTTGGCAGCAGGAATAGCAAAAGATCATTTGAATCAATACACTTAGAAATGTATTCAAATTCGCCTAGATATTTTTGTGCTTTTTAAAACTGTTCTCACGTGACACTATTTTTTTGCCAAACTTTGGCAGAATTTCTCAACTATATTGATGAATTTGAGTTCCTGGAATTTCTAACTCTAATTTGATGTCTCAAAAATATTTTCAAGTGAAATATAATCAGTTCTATCAAATTCAATACATGCTTCCCCCTTCAACGTACATACACAACACACACACACACATAGGCACACACACACATTTTCCCACAGGCTTATTTTTCTGTGAAATGATATTTTCTCATAGAATTATGATGATTATACAACATGGATACAAACTATATAAAAATCTGCAATCAAGTTATTCTGTAATTTGAATATATTTAGACCTCTCATTGAATGACTTTGAACAAATAAATTCTTAAGGCCTGGAAAATTATCTCTCATTTAAAATCAAATGTGAGTGATTTCCAAACGGCTTATTAAAACACAGTAACGCTAGGATTACAATGTCTTGTTTATCATTTTGTTGTTGTTGTTATTTTTATTGTGTTACCTTTGTTACTTCCTCAGGAAACTAGGTATTGAACATTTTTAGATCAGACAATAATATTTTCCAGCATTATTTTGAAACCTAGTTATATTTTAATTCAATGATCTTGAAAATTATATCAGATAATCCTGGATATTAATTAGATGTTAGTGGAAATAGTTTTAGAAGTTTTAATATATAGTATTGAATAAAAATTGTGTCATTTTACTGTTTAAAATTATTTTAAACCTGTTAATGGAGCCGATATGTTGCTAATGAAATCTGCTTAAACTTTTAATGTATTTATATCTTTGTTATAAATAGCACTAACTCTAACCTGAAAAAGTCTTGATAAATATAAAAAAAACTAGTGCTTGGAGAATAACCACAGAATTTCCTAATAAATATATTGTGTGTGTTCATCTCGGTTTTGGAGATATATATATATATATATTTAGATGAAACTTTATCATTTTTCCATTAACAAAATTATTAAATTCCTAATGATTTGGACTCATCATACTTATTCAGCACTATCAATCATCATCCACATGAGGGCAGCATATCCTAAAGGATGCAGATTTTTATATTACAGTTTTGAAAGTGCTTTTACACAGTTTCATGTTGAGCCCTAGCAAAAGTTGTCTATTCCTAACTTTATGTTACAGATGAAGAAATCAAAATCAGAGAAGTTGAGAAATCCCTGGCAAATGCAAACTGGAATTATATTCCATTTTCACCAATTACATATTTCTCATTCACCTACATTTTAACTACAAAACAGTAGTAAGAAAAGCATGGGCAAAAACTTATGCATATGTTTCTTTACTCCACTATCATTAATTAGAGATGCCACATACACAGAAGGTAATTTCAAGTGGGACAATGAAACTTAAAGACGACTATTCCAAAAAAATAAAAATCTTTGGCAAAGAAATTTCAAAGTGTCATTAGTTTTAGATTTGTGTAGTAATGATAAGCTACAATCCTAGCTAAACAGAGAATTTACAGCTTGCACTTTTCCATTTATTATTTCCCTTAATGAACTGTTGCATATTCTAGTTAGAAGATAAAAAGATTAGTTTTAATTATTACGGATACATAATAGTTGCACATATTTATGGGGTACATGTTGTTTTGGATGCAAGTGTAAAGTGTATAATGATCAAATAAGGGTAATTGGGATACCCATCACCTCAAGCATTTATCTTTTTTTGTGTTGCGAAAATTTCAGTTCAACTCTTTTAGTTCTTTTAAAATATACAATAACTTACTGTTTACTGTAGTCACCTTATTGTGCTACCAAACACAGGATCTTATTCATTCTAACTTGATTTTTGTAGCCATTAACCATGCCCTCTTTATACCCCCCATTCTCACCACCCTTTCCAGCCTGTGGTGACCATCCTACTCTATATGTCCGTGAGTTAATTTTTGCTTTTAGCTCCAACATAAGAGTGAAAACATGCAATATTTTTCTTTCTGTGCCTGGCTTATTTAATTTAACGTAACTGGAGGACACTCCATGTTATTGCAAATGACAGGATTTCATAATTTTTATGGCTGAATAATAATTCATTGTGTATTATGTACCAGGATTTCCTTATCCGTTTATCCATTGGTGGAAATGGATGTTGATTTCACATCTTGGCTATTGTAAATAGTCCTGCATTAAACATGCATGTGCACATATTTCTTAAATATATTGATTTCCTTTATTTGGATATATACCCAACAGTAGAATTGCTGAACCATATGGTAGTCATATTTTTAGTTTTTTGAGGAAACTGAACACTGTTTTCCATAATGGCTGTAATAATTTACTTTTTCACCAACAGTGTATAAGGGTTCCCCCTTTTCCACATCCTCATTGGCATTTGTTATTGCCTACTTTTTTGAGTAAAAGACATTTAAACTGGGATAAGATATCTCATTATAGATTTTATTTGCACTTCTCTGATGATTAGTGATGTTGAGCATTTTTTCATATACTCGTTGGCCATTCTTCTTTTGAGAAATATCCATTCAGATCTTTTACCCATTTTTAAAACTGATAATTTTTTTTCCCTATTGAGTTGTTTGAGCTCCTTCTAGATTCTGCTTATCAATCCTTTGTCAGATGGGCACTTGGCAAATATTTTCTCCGATTCAGTGGGCTGTCTCTTCATTTTGTTGTTTGTTTACTTCACTGTACAGAAGCTTTTTAGGTTAATGCTATTTCATTGCCCATTTTTGCTGTGGTTACCTGTATTTGTGAGGTCTTACTCAAGAAATCTTTTCCCAGAACGCTGTCCTAGAGTGTTTCCTCAACATTTTCTTGTTGTATTTTCATGGTTGAGGTATTACATTTAAATATTTAATCCTCCTTTATTTAATTTTTATATGTGGCAAGAGATAGGGGTCTAGTTTCATTTTCTGCATACAGATATACAGTTTTCCAAGCACCATTCATTGAAAAGTCTGTCAATTCAGCAGTGTATATACTTGGCATACATTGTCTGTGTAATCTCTTGATAGTTTCTCTTATGGTGCAGAAGTTCTTTAATTTAATTATGTCCCACATGCCAATTTTTGCTTTTGTTGCAATTGCTTTTGGAGACCTATCCAAAAATATTTTACCTAGGCTCTTGACAAGAAATTATATCCCAGGTTTTCTTCAAATATTTTTATAGTTTGAAGTCTTCCCTTTAAATATTTTTTTATAGTTTGAAGTCTTCCTTTTAAATATTTAATCCATCTTGAGTTAATGTTTGTATAGGGTGAAATATATGGGTCCAGTTTCATTCCTCTGCATGTGGCTAATCAGTCATATCAGCACCATTTACAGAATAGGGAGTTCTTACCCTATTTCTTGTTTTTGTCTACCTTTGTTGAAAACCAGATGTTTGCAGATGTGTGGCTTTAATAGTGAGTTTCTTTTCTATTCAATTGGTCTATGTGTCTGTTTTTGTAACTGTACCATGTTGTTCTGATTACTGTAGCCTTATAATGTAGTTTGAAGTTGGGTAGTATAGTGCCTCTGGCTTAGTTCTTTGGCTTAGAATTACCTTGGCTATTCACACTCTTTTTTTGGTTCCATATGTATTTCAGAATAGTTTATTTTCTTCTAATTCTGTGAAGAATGATTTTGGGAGTTTTATAAGAATATCACTGAATCTGTAAATTGCATTGAGTGGTATGACCATTTTGATATTCATTCTCTGAACTCATGAGCATGGAATGTTTCCCATTTATTTCTATCATCTCTGATATCTGTCAGTAGTGTTTTGTAATTATTCTTGTAGACATTTTTGACCATTTTTGGTTAGCTGTATTTTTAGATATTTCATTTTCCTTTGGTTATTGTAAACCATATTGTGTTATTGATTTGGTTCTCATCCTGGAGGTTAATGGTATACAGAAATGGCTGATTTTTGTGCATTGGTTTTTTATCCTGAATCTTTAGTAAAGTCATTTATCAGTTTGGAACATTTTTATGGAGTCTTTAAGGTTTTCTAGGTAAAGAATAATATCAAAACAAAGAGAGATAGTTTGATTTATTCTTTTCCTATTTTGATGCCTTTTATTATTTTATCTGGTTGATTTTTCTGGCTAGGACTTTCAGCACTATGTTGAATAGGAGTGATGAGAGTGGCCATTCCTGACTTATTCCAGTTCTCAAGTGGAATGATTACAGCTTTTACCATTCAGTTGAGGTTGGCTGTGGATTTGTAATAAATGGCTCTTATAATTTTGACATATGTTCCTTCAATGCCTATTAGTTGAGGTTTTTACAATAAAGGGATGTTGGGTTTTATCAAAGCCTTTTTCTGTGTCTACTGAGATGATCATATGGCTTATGCTTTTAATTCTGTTTATGGGGTGAATCACATTTATTAATTTGTATATGTTGAACCAACTTTGCATCCCAGGAATAAAGCCTACTTCATCATGATGAAGTAGCTTTTTGAGGTGCTGCTGGATTCGGTTTGCTAGTATTTTGTTGAGGATTGTTGCTTCTGTGTTCATCAGGGATATCGGCCTGAAGTTTTCTTTTCTCATTGTCTTTCAGCAAGATTCTGGTATCATAGTGATGCTGGCTTCATAGAATGAATTAGGGAAGTGTCACTCCTCCTCAATATTTTTGGAATTGTTTTGGTAGGACAGGTACCAGTTTTTCTTTGTACTTCTGGTGGAATTTAGCTGTGAATCCATCTGGTCCAAGGCATTTATGGTTCATAGGTTTTTTTTTATTACAGATTCAATTTGAGAGCTTGGTATTTGTCTATTCAGGGCTTCAATCTCTTCCTGATTCAACCCTGGGAGAGTGTGTGTTTCCAGGAAATTATCATTTTCCTGTAGATTTTCTAATTTGTGTGCATACACTTGTACATAGTATTTTCTGAGTATCTTTTCTATTTCTGTGGGATCAGTTGTTATGTCATCTATGTCATTTCTGAATGTGTTTATTTGGATATTCTCTCTTTTTATTTATTAATCTAGCCAGTAGTCTATTAATCTTGTTTATTTTTTCAAATAGCCAACACTTGGTTTCATTGATCTTTTGTATAGACTTTTATGTCTCTATTTTGTTCAGTTATTCTCTAACTTTTGTCATTTCTTGTTTCCTGCTAGCTTTGGGGTAAGTTTGTTCTTTTTATTTTCTATTCCCTTAGATGCAAACTTAGATTGTTTATTTGAGTTTTTTTGTTGGTGTGTGTTTGTTTTTTGTTTGTTTGCTTGTTTTGTTATGTTTTTTGAGATGAAGCTTCACTCTTATTGCCCAGGCTGGAGCGCAATGGCATGATCTTGGTTTACTGCAACCTCTGCCTCCTGGGTTCAAGGGATTCTCTTGACTCAGCCTCCTGAGTAGCTGGGATTACAGGCACCCACCAGCATGCCAGCTAATTTTCATGTATTTAGTAGAGATGTGGTTTCATCATGTTGACCAGGCTGATCTTGTACTTATTTTTTTTTTATTATACTTTAAGTTCTAGGGTACATGTGCACAACGTGAGGTTTGTTATATATGTATACATGTGCCATGTTGATGTGCTGCACCCATTAACTGGTCATTTACATTAGGTATATCTCGTAATGCTATCTCTCCCCCTCCCCCCACCCCACCACAGGCCCCAGTGTGTGATGTTCCCCTTCCTGTGTCCAAGTGTTCTCACTGTTCAAGTCCCACCTGTGAGTGAGAACATGTGGTGTTTGGTTTTTTGTCCTTGTGATAGTTTGCTGAGAATGACGGTTTCCAGCTTCATCCATCTCCCTACAAAGGACATGAACTCATCCTCTTTTATGGCTGCATAGTATTCCATGGTGTATATTTGCCACATTTTCTTAATCCAGTCTATCGTTGTTGGACATTTAGGTTGGTTCCAAGTCTTTGCTATTGTGAATAGTGTTGCAATAAACATAGGTATTCATGTGTCTTTATATCAGCATGATTTATAATCCTTTGGGTATATACCCAGTAATGGGATGGCTGGGTCAAAGGGTATTTCTAATTCTAGATCCCAAGGAATTGCCTCACTGTCTTCCACAATGGTTGAACTAGTTTACAGTCCCACCAACAGTGTAAAAGTGTTCCTATTTCTCCACATCTTCTCTAGCAACTGTTGTTTCCTGACTTTTTAATGAGCGCCATTCTAACAGGTGTGAGATGGTATCTCACTGTGGTTTTGATTTGCATTTCCCTGATGGCCAGTGATGATGAGCATTTTTTCATGTGTCTGTTGGCTACATTAATGTCTTCTCTTGAGAGGTGTCTGTTCATATCTTTTGCCCACTTTTTGATGGGGTTGTTGGTGTTTTCTTGTAAATTTGTTTGAGTTCTTTGTAGATTCTGGATATTAGCCTTTTGTCAGATGAGTAGATTGCAAAAATTTTCTCCCATTCTCTAGGTTACTTGTTGACTCTGATGGTAGTTTCTTTTGCTGTGCAGTAGCTCTTTAGTTTAATTAGATCCCATTTGTCAATTTTGGCTTTTGTTGCCATTGCTTTTGGTGTTTTAGACATGAAGTCCTTGCCCATGCCTATGTCCTGAATGGTATTGCCTAGGTTTTCTTCTAGGGTTTTTATGGTTTTAGGTCTAATATTTAAGACTTTAATCCATCTTGAATTAATTTTTGCATAAGGTGTAAGGAAGGGATCCGGTTTCAGCTTTCTATGTAAGTCTGGCCAGTTTTCCTTTCACCATTTATTAAATAGGGAATCCTTTCCCCATTGCTTGTTTTTGTCAGGTTTTCCAAAGATCAGATAGTTGTAGATCTGTGGCATTATTTCTGAGGGCTCTGTTCTGTTCCTTTGGTCCATATCTCTGTTTTGGTCCAGTACCACGCTGTTTTGGTTACTGTAGCCTTGTAGTATAGTTTGAAGTCAGGTAGCATGATGCCTCCAGCTTTGTTCTTTTGGCTTAGGATTGACTTGGCAATGTGGGCTCATTTTTGGTTCCATATGAACTTTAAAGTAGTTTTTTCCAATTCTGTGAAGAAAGCCATTGGTAGCTTGATGGGGATGGCATTGAATCTATAAATTACCTTGGGCCATATGGCCATTTTCACAATATTGATTCTTCCTATCCATGAGCATGGAATGTTCTTCCATTTTTTGTGTCCTCTTTTATTTCATTGAGCAGTGGTTTGTAGTTCGCCTTGAAGAGGTCCTTCACATCCCCTGTAAGTTGGATTCCTAGGTATTTTATTCTCTTTGAAGCAATTGTGAATGGAAATTCACTCATGATTTGGCTCTCTGTTTGTCTGTTATTGGTGTATAAGAATGCTTGTGATTTTTGCACATTGATTTTGTATCCTGAGACTTTGCTGAAGTTGCTTATCAGCTTAAGGAGATTTTGGGCTGAGACAATGGGGTTTTCTAGATATACAATCATGTCATCTGCACACAGGGACAATTTGACTTCCTCTTCTCCTAATTGAATACCCTTTATTACTTTCTCCTGCCTGATTGCCCTGGCCAGAACTTCCGACAGTATGTTGAATAGGAGTGGTCAGAGGGAGCATCCCTGTCTTGTGCCAGTTTTCAAAGGGAATGCTTCCAGTTTTCGCCCATTCAGTATGATATTGGCTGTGGGTTTGTCATAAATAGCTCTTATTATTTTGAGATACATCCCATCAATACCAAATTTATTGAGAGTTTTTAGCATGAAGGGCTGTTGAATTTTGTCAAAAGCCTTTTCTACATCTACTGAGATAATCATGTGGTTTTTGTCTTTGGTTCTGTTTATATGCTGGATTACGTTTATTGATTTGTGTATGTTAAACCAGCCTTGCATCCCAGGGACGAAGCCCACTTGATCGTGGTGGATAAGCTTTTCAGTGTGCTGCTGGATTCAGTCTGCCAGTATTTTATTGAGGATTTTTGCATCAATGTTCATCAGGGATATTGATCTAAAATTCTCTTTTTGTGTGTGTGTCTCTGCCAGGCTTTGGTATCAGGATGATGTTTGCCTCATAACATTATTTAGAGAGGATTCCCTCTTTTTCTATTGATTGGAATAGTTTCAGAAGGAATGGTACTAGCTCCTCCTTGTACCTCTGGTAGAATTCGGCTGTGAATCCATCTGGTCCTGGATGTTTTTTAGTTGGTAGGCTATTAATTATTGCCTCAATTTCAGAGCCTATTATTAGTCTTTTCAGGGATTCAACTTCTTCTTGGCTTAGTCTTGGGAGGGTGTATGTGTCCAGGAATTTATCCATTTCTTCTAGATTTTCTAGTTTATTTGTAATTTTGACCTCAGGTGATCCACCCACCTTGGCCTCCCAGAGTGCTGAGATGACAGGCGTGAGCCACCACATCCAGCCTATTTGAGATCTTTCTAATTTCTGGATGAAGGTATTTAGCAGTATAAACTTTCTTCTTAACACTGATTTTGCTAAAACCGAGACACTTGGGGGAGGTTGTATCTCTATTTTCTTTAATTTCAAAGAATTATCTTATTTTTCTCTTAATTTCACTGTTCATCCATGAATCATTCAGAAGCACGTTGTTTAATTTATATGTATTTGTTAAGTTTTAAGAGCTATTCTTTATATTTGATATGGTTTGACTCTGTGTCCCCACCCAAATCTCATCTTAAATTATAATCCCCATCTGTTGAGGGCAGGACCTGGTGGGAGGTGATTGGATCATGGGGGCAGTTTCCCACATGCTGTTCTTGTGATAGTGAGTGAGTTATCACAAGATCTGATGGTTTAAAAGTGTTTTGCAGTCCCCAACCCTCTCTCTTTCTCTCTCTTGCTGGCTGCCCTGTGAGAAAAAGTCCTTACTTTTTCTTCACCTTCTGCCATGATTGTAAGTTTCCTGAGGCCTTCTCAGCCATGTGGAGCTGTGAGTCAATGAAACCTCTTTTTTTTTTTTTTTTTTACAAATTACTCAGTCTCAGGTAGTTCTTTATAGCAGTTTGAAAACAGACTAATTCAAGATTAAGCATTATTTTTATCATACTGTGGTTCGAAAGTATGCTTTCTATGATTTTGATGTTATTAAATGTGTTGAGACTTGCTTTATGACTGTGTTAGTCCATTGTCATGCTGCTAATAAAGACATACCTGAGACTGGGTAATTTATACAGGAAAGGGGCTTAATGGACTCACAGTTCCACATGGCTGGGGAGGCCTCACAATCATGACCAATCATGACAGATAGCAAATGAGGAGCAAAGTCATGTCTTACATGGCATCAGGCAAGAGAGTATGTGCAGGGGAATTCCCCCTTTATAAAACCATCAGATATCATGAGACTTATTCCCTTTCATGAGAACAGCATGAGAAAGACCCATCTCCATGATTCAAATACCTCCCACCATGTCCCTTCCATGACATGTGGGAATTATGTGAGCTACAAGTGAAGATGAGATTTGGGTGGGGATACAGCCAAACCATATCAATGACTAAGCATGTAGTCAGCCTTAGAATATATTCTATGTGCATATGAGAAGAAGGTATATTCTGTGATTGTGGGGCAGGGTGTCCATTCCTATTATTCAAGTATTGAATTTAAGTTCAGAGTGTCTTTGTTAGTTTTCTGCCTGGATGATCTGACTAATGCTGTCAGTGGGGTATTGAAGTCTCCCTCTGTTATTGTGCCATTGTCTAAGTCTTTTTATAGGCCAATAAAACTTATTTTAGGAATCTGGGTGCTCTGATGTTAAGTGCATATAGATCGAATAGTTAATTTCTTTGGATTGTACTCTTTATCATTATGTAATGCTCATCTTTGTCCCTTCTAAATTGTGATTTTTTTAAAGTTTCTTTTATTTGACATAAGAATAGTGGCTCCTACTCTTTTATTTCCCATTCACATGGTAGATCTTTCTCCACATTTTCAGTTTGAGCCTGTGGCTGCTGTTACATGGAGATGGGTTTCTTGAAGGCAGCATATGGTTGGGTCTTACCTTTTTATCTAGCTTGACACTCAAGTCTTTTTGGTGGGGTGGTTAGCTCATTTACATTCAGGGTTAGTGTTGGTATATGAGATTTTGATTTTGTCATCATATTGTTGTAGATTTGGTCTCTTTACATAATCCCATATTTCTCTAAGGTTTTGTTCATTTTTCAAATTCTTTTAAATTTATTTTTGTTTGACTAAGTTGATTCAAATAATTCACCTTTGAGCTCTGAGATTCTTTTCTTAGCTTGGTCTATTCTGTTGTTAATACTTTCTATTGTATTATGAAATTACTACAAATTTTTCAGCTCCAGAAGTTTCGTTTGGTTCTTTCATAAAATGACCTTTTTGTCTTTAACTTTTGGATCATTTTATTAGATTTCTTGGATTCCTTGGATTAGGTTTCAACTTTCTCCTGAATCTTATGGACTTCCTTGCCATCTAGATTGCAAATCCTATGTCTGTCATTTCAGTCTATTTAAGAACCCCTGCTATGAAGCTATTGGACTCATTTGGAGGAAAGGGGACCTTCTGGCTTATTGAATTGCCAAAATTTTTGTGCTGATTACTTCTCAGCTGGGAGAGTTGGTGTCCCTTTAACTGTGGTATAAGTTGAGTGTAGTCAGTTGGCTTCGTTTCTAGATGTTTTCAAAGGGTCAAGGCTAAGTACAGGGTTTTTATTTGTAGTTGAATTATTCCCCTTGGTTTTACAGGGGGATATATTAGTAAAATATCTTTGGTGTTATACTTTGGGTTGTAATTCAGTAAACGGTGCTTAAGAGTAATAGGCAGTAGATAAGTTCTTACTTAGTCACATGGCTCCTTTGGATTTCCTTGCATTTGTAGCCATGTGCTGTGATGCAATGGGAAAAGAGATGGCTCCTTCACCAGGTCTGCTCCTGGGCCTTAGCGGAGCCCCCTCCAATTACTGGCACTGCACTCATATTTCTTTTTATTAGGTGTTCCAGGCCACAGGGCTCACTCACCCTTTCCAGGCTGGCTTTTTTAATGGAAGCATACTCAACTCCTACTCCAGCCCACAAACACAAGCATCTCACATTGCTCAGCACTCTAAGAGTGTGGGCTACTCTTCTGCTCAAATCATGGCCACATAACTCAGCTTAGCATTTCCAAGCTTCATGCCACATCCGTGGGGTTCCAGATCAGCGTGTGGCTCTGTCCTTTGGAGTTAGGGAGCATTTTGTCAGCTCAAAATTCAATGGGGAAAGTAGGGTCCCTTGTAGCTAGAATCCCAGCAGTCTCATATTTCCTTCGCTTATTCATTTGCCAGAAGTCATTCAAGAGTGGAAACTAGCTCTAGCATTTGGGTACCCCACACAGGGCTACCGGCTTTCTTCTTTAGCTTAAGTGTTTGCAACGTGTCTTCATCTACATTCAGCATTTTCTCTATGAAGAGCTTTTCAAATTATTTTTGTTTACTCAAAATTTTGTTCTCTCTGTGGGAGCGATTCTTCCTGGCTGCATCTAACTGGCCATCTCCATTTTTTTTTTTTTTTTTTTTTGAGATAGAGTCTCACTCTGTCACCCAGGATGGAGTGTAATGGCACGATCTCGGCTCACTGCAACCTCCCCCTCCTGAATTCAAGCGATTATCCTGCCTCAGCCTCCTGAGTAGTTTGGATTACAGGCAGCCACCACCATGCCCAGCTAATTTTTGTATTTTTAGTAGAGACGGGGTTTTGCCATGTTGATCAGGCTGGTCCTGAACTGCTGACCTCAGGTCATCTTCATTTCTTATTTCCTGCTCCTTTAATAAGATCTGTCTTTCAAACCCCTAATTGTTATATTTGTTTATGTTTAAATTTTATGCATTCTTGATTTCACCCTAGTTCTATTTCCATAACTTTTATGACTACATTATACTTAGTAATTAAATAAATGTATCATGTAATTTAGAGTACTTAATTAATTAGCTCCCTCATATATATAATAGAGCTATAATTGTACCTTGGAATACGTTTAATGAAGGAGGTGAAAAGATCTCTACAAGGAAAACTGCACTACTGAAATAAATAAAAGATGACACAAATAAATAAAAACATTTTATGCTTATGAATTGGAAGAATCAATACGATTAAAGTATACTGCAGATTTAACACAATTTTTATCAAACTGCCATGTCATTTTTCACAGAATTGGAAAAAACTATTCTAAATTTCACGTGGAACCAAAAAGGGGCCTGAATAGCCAAAGTAATCATAGGCAAAAAGAACAAAGCTCAGGATAATCACACTACCTGACATCAAAATACAATATAAGGCTATAGTAACCCAAACAGCATTGTACTGGTGCAAAACAGACACATAGAACAATGGAACAGAATAGAGAGCCCAGAAGTAATGTCACACGAATACAATCATCTGGTCTTTGACAAGCTCAATAATAAGAAGCAATCAAGAAAGGACTCCCTATTCAATAAGTGGTGCTGGGATAACTGACTAGCCATGTGTAAAATATTAAAACTGGACCCCTATCTTTCACCATATACAAAAATTAACTTGATGAATTGGAGACTTAAAGGTAAGAATTAAAACTATAAAAATCTTAGAAGAAAACCTAGGAAATACAATTCTGGAAATTAGCCTTGACAACAAATTTATAATTACATTGTTAAAGCAATTGCAAAACCCCCCAAAATTTACAAATAGGATCAATTAAACTAAAGAGCTCCTGCACAGTAAAAGAAATTATCAACAGAGTACACAGACAACCTACAGAATGGGAAAAAATACTTGCAAATTATGCATTTTCTAAAGGTCTAATATCCAGAATCTAAAAGGAACTTAAACAATTCAATGAGCAAAAAAAAATGCCACTAAAAAATAGGAAAAGGACATAAATAGACACTTCTCAAAAGAAGACATACATGCAGCCAACAAATATATTTAAAAATGCTCAATATTCCTAATTATTTTTATTTTTATTTTTTGAGACAGAGTCTTGCTTTGGTGCCTAGGCTGAAGTGCAGTGGCATGACAATGGCTCACTGCAGGCTTAAACTCTGGAGCTCAAGTGCACCCCTCACCTCAGCTTTCTGAGTAGCTGGGACTACAGTCATGTGACACCACACCTGACTATTTTTTAAAGATTCTTTTTTTTACAGATCGAGTCTCACTATGTTGCCAGGGTTGAACATCACTAATTATTAGACAAATGCAAATCAAAACCACAAGACACCATCTCACTCCAGTCCGAGTGGTTATTATTAAAAAGATAAAAAATAACAGATGCTGGTGAGAATGTGGAGAAAAGGGAATACTTATACACTGTTGGTAGGAATGTAAGTTAGCTCACCCACTGTGAAAGCTGCGTGGAAATTTTTAAAAATAACTTAGAGCAGAACTATCATTTGACATAATAATATCATTAGCGGGTGTATACGTACTCAAAGGAAAATGAATCATTCCACCAAAAAGACATATGTATTCGTATGTACACTGCAGCACTATTCACAATAGCAAAGACATGGAATCAATGTAGATTCTCATCATTAGTGGACTGAATAAAGAAAATGTGGTGAAAGGAATGTTTTAAGAATAAATACAATGGTACAAGATTAGCTCAGTGCTTGGAACTTATAAATTATTCAATGGTATTTATTGTTGTTATATTTATGATTTTTAATTGTCTTATTTGGGAGATTATATTCAGTAAACATTTCATGAAGATTATTCTAATTCCTTTCTTGTATATTCACTCAGCTTTGTAGCCTCTCTCAACTCTCAGCGTACTTGTTTTGAGAAATCCCAAGTCTAAATTCAACATTCCACCCATTCTATACTCAAACATGGCTAAAGAAAATACATTGCTATAGTGACTGGTCTCGTTTTAAATTCATGGCATGACCATTCTCCCACGGCTCTTCCTATATTTTCCTACACTTCTAAAAAAATAACATTCCACATCCCCTTTGCTATTTTTCTTTGCTTTACTTTGTGTTTTATTTTTAGGTCCCTATTTCTCATCTTCATTTTTGATAAATTTGTTAACCCATGCTTTCCAGAGCATAGTGAGCCATGAAAGCCATGCATGTGTGAGATAATTAAATATATAATTTAGTGCAGCACATACTGAGGTTCAAGTTTGTGAGGGCCTTGTGATAAAATTATTATATATGTTGGAGTTATTTATCAACACTTTGAGGAAAGACATTTATTCATCATGGGACAAAAACAATATTCTTTAACTCACTAGACATTATGGTGAAGGTAGTTACACATCCTGGTAGCAGGTAAGGATGCCCAAGTTTACTCAGAATTGCCGGGGGACTATTCAGGGTAAATCTTCACAACTCTTAGTTAGCCATCGAGCCCCTGAATAAGCTCCAGAGTACTAAAGAGAATTAGTTAAGACAACAAAATAAAGCATAAAAGTGAAAGATACTACCAGTGTTTCAAAAAAAAAAAAATGAGAAGGAAGAGGAAGAACTACTTTCACATCAGGTGCTCTATAACGATGGTGGAAGTTTGTATTTTTTTCCCCACTGCTTTCAATAGAGATAAAGAGAAAGCACTATCTTTTTCACTTTAACATTGTCCTGAAAAGTAACTAATCTAATAGGTCTGCAGCCTTCCCAAATATACATGTACCGTCTTTCTTTTTCATCTTTTATTAAGAGGGCACTGTATTTTATCAATAAACTTTTGTTTCTCATACTCAGCTTTTAGGATTTTTCAGAAAGCATATGATTTAAGACAACACCATGATAAATCTTTCAGCAATTTTTCAAAAACAAGATACCACACAAGCAGTGACAATAAAAGTTTTAAAAGCCCTGTGTATTCAGCCTTTAGGATTCTATCTCTTAAAGAGTAACCTTACAGAGCTCAGGGATACATGAAAACAGACCTAGAATGATTCACTACCTCAATAGCACTGTTTCATTCTCCATTGTTACACTGTAGTCTTCTGAAATACTCCTATACATAGATGAATTCATATTAAATGGTCCAATTTTAATCGGGAGAATTTCCAATATTGAACTTGCCTTTTACTCTTTATTTCATTGTAATTGCCCATTTATAAGTCGATAGTAGGCAGGGTGTAGTAGCACACACCTGTAATCCCAACTACTTGGGAGGCTGAGGTACAAGAATTGCTTGAACATCGGAGGCAGAGGTTGCAGTGAGCCGAGATCGCACCACCGCACTCCAGCCTGGGCGAGAGAGTGAGACTCTGTCTCAAAACAAAAACAGAAACAAATCACTGTTAGTACTCAAGAAACTAATTTGTAAATTACGTATTTTAGAAAATATTTTTCTAGTTTTGCCTGTTTTATAGTTCTTAGTCTGGCCTGAACACATTTTCTATAAATGATTAACTCCATGAAATGTTATATTTAAACTATTCTATATGCCCTAATATAGAGTATACATAGAATATACATGCAACTATATCTTTCTGCAGTGTGTGCTTAGGGTTCCATCCTGATGTGTTAAGGGTGGAAGGTGTTCCTGTTAGTTCCTCTTGATGACTGTACACCCTGCACATTTTATTCAGACAAATATTAATACACATAGGCTGAAATAAATGAACATTTTAATCTCTACTGACTCAAATGTCAGAAAAATAAAATTATAAGCATTTGGAGAGAATAGAAAGGAATTGTCATTTTATAATTTACCACTTTCTGTTTTTGCCAAATAAAACACAGCCTGGAACTGACCCACTCATAATATTTGTGAGGTCTAAACAAGAATATGAATGGAAGGGCTAGCCCACAGTAACACCCAACTCCACTCTCCTCCAGAAGGGTTTCATATAAATATATTTGAACAAACCACACCTCAAGTTAAAGCTCTGCCTCACCTTTTCTCCCATGCAAAGAACCACCATTTGCCCCTCCTTTAAGTTAGGGCCATACATGCTTACAGACAAGGCCTGCCCTTGGGAGGAGGACCTGGGAAGAAAGCCTCATAGGTCTGCTAGTGGGCCATGACCATATGGGCAGAGAATTTCTGAGTTTGGGACACCTGAAACATGGACTACATGGAAGGACAGTCCCTGGCTTTTTGTCCATCGTGAGGGGTACAGCAAGAGAAAGGCCAGAGTATGAGCCCCTGAAACTTGTGGCTCTCAGAAGATAACAGCCAGGGATGCATTTCTCTCAGTTAAAATGAGACTAACTTATAGGATAAGGATTATGGAGGACTAAACATATGAGGAGATAAAAAGTAAATAGCAATAGCACCATAAATGCCCAGTCTGGTGGGAGATGAGGAGAGTGGGCTTAGCAGTGAAGGAAGATTTCACGTATGACATCCTCTAACTGTTTGTATTTTTATTTTCTATTTGAGTTACAGAGGTTACCCTATTGCTTCAGGGTTTATCCTGCACAACTAAGGCATTTAATCAGGACTTTGCTTTTTTTTTTAATCTACGGTACTAATCAGCTGTCTTACAGCTTTCCTGCATGGCAGGTAAGAACTCATGGCATTGTTTTCTGTGATTTCAATATTACATAAAAAACAAGGGAGGAGTAATAAACACTACTTCCTAGAGATTGCACTACTGTTCTGTTTCATAGAATTGATAGGAAAAAAGTAGTCGCAATTACAATTGAATAATATTTGTATTCCAACAAATGAAATAAAAAGCAATGAACATTTCAACTGTAATAGAAAATTTGTATCAGTATTAATTATTAATGTTATTTGTAGTGATATTTTTAAATGATGTTAAGTTGTAACACTCTTCTAATGAGAGGGGTCTTTGTTACCTCCCCTTGAGTGTGGACAGGCTTCAATCAAAAGAGTATATCGAAGTGACACTATTTAAATCCTGATTCTAGATCGTAAAATGCTGTGTAACTATCCCTTTGTTTGTCAGAATATTTGCTCTTGGAGCCCTAAGCTGCCGTGGAAGAAGAGGACACTGTCCTGTGTGGGAGCCCAAGCCATAAGGAAGGTAGCCCCCTGGTATTCATTACCAGTTGAGTATAGTCTTCAAGTTATCACAGCCCAGGCTTCCAATCTGTGATTGAAGACACCTCCAAATTATTTCAGCACCCAGCCATTTGAATCTTCCCAGTGTAGTCCCCCAACATTATAGAGGGGAGCCAAGCCATCTCTCTGTCCCTTGTCTGGATTCCTGATCCACAGTATTTTTAAATATGTTTTTATACCACTATATTTTGGGGTAGTTTGTTGCATAAAAGCAGATAACCTGAAACATTTTAACAATTGTGTGAGTGTGTGTGTGTGTGCGTGTGTGTGTGTTCTACATAGGTACAAATACGTTAGATGAGAAATACCCAAATATTACAGAAACTAATAAAGCTATTTATAATTTCATTACACAGTTGGTTGTGTGTTTACTTTTAATTGAATCACTTCATATAATATTTTGTTGCAAAGGATCAGGTGTCATGGACTTTTCTTGACTTTTCCCATTTAAAGTTCTATAGTTGTGGATTCATTTGTAGAGCAGTGTTAAAATTATTACATATTTTTATGTGTTCATTTTATTAGTGTTTGAAAGAGTAATTTGAAAAATGTCGTGGCATTTTAAATAACATTTATTATATAATATACACATCTGGGGGAAGAAGAAACTGAGATTATTCAATCTTAAGCAGTTTGAGAAGTACTAGCATAGAGATTCTTTAAAACAAAACTTCCTTTCAAAGTTGTAATAAAAAGAAATAAAACAATTATTATTCTGTATAGAAATTACTTAGGTAATCTAGATCTTCAGGGATCTTTACAAGACTTTAAATCTTCAATCCAACAGTATCTGATTTAGAGCTTTATACCTTGGAGAGTTCTTTATTATACGTTTTCTTCATTTATTTTTATCTCTATTTTCTGCTTTTCCCTCACTTCCCATTTGCTACTGGCCACTGATTATATTATTAGAAGAAAATAACCTAAGTAAAGCAAACAAACTACTGCAATTCTGCTCGTTTTCTTTGCTTTTATGGTTAGACATTTTCTACATTAAAATATTTATGAGATGAGGTCTAATCAAACCAAACCTCACTTACTTCTTTCTTTTCTTTTTTTTTTTTTTGAGACGGAGTCTCTCTCTGTCGCCCAGGCTGGAGTGCAGTGGCACATCTCGGCTTACTGCAAGCTCCGCCTCCCGGATTCACGCCATTCTCCTGCCTCAGCCTCCCGAGTAGCAGGGACTACAGGCGCCCGCCACCACGCCTGGCTAATTTTTAATATTTTTAGTAGAGACGGGTTTCACCGTGTTAGCCGGGATGGTCTCGATCGCCTGACCTTGTGATCTGCCCACCTCGGCCTCCCAAAGTGCTGGAATTACAGGCATGAGCCACCGCGCCTGGTCCTTACTTACTTCTTTTAACCTCCTTGCAGATCATCTGCTTGAACATCTCCACTATCTCCTTCTGCTTGAACAGCTCCATCTGCTTGAACATCTCCAGTATCTCCTTCCTCTGGAGACACTTTGGTGTTTTTCCCAGAAGGAAACTTTACTTATGGGAGAATCAAATTTGATGATTTTTAACACTTCTAATGAGTGGGATGGTTTGGTGATTTGGGACAATTATACTCAGATAAAATGTGATTATGCCCGGTCTGAGAAAGAAGAAACTAGGCAAAGAAAAATAAAGTGAGTTTCTAATGATCACACAGCTATTAAAGCAGAATTAGAAATCAGGTTTCACTTCTAAATGTTTCTGCTCAATTCATGCTTTTCATTTTTTGTCAGTCAGACTTTCTAACTCGACTGCATGCTGAAGGATTTTTTTTTAATTCCATCAAAATGGAAGCTCTTAGTAGTATTTTATCTTAATCTATCAGTTTAAAGTTTTAGAAGCTGGTTCATTAAAACGCATTTTGAAAAATCGATAAATGATTCGTTTAAGAAAGAAAACTGATTTTCCTGATTGCCTGTAATATTTTCATGCATTGATTTTAAATTAAAAATTATCTGGAAAATGTGATAAAGTTAATGGGATTATTTTTAACATATGTGTAGTGAGATAAAAGAAGTAAGAATATACTAATATTGCGGGAGAAAGAAAATTTGAGAGCGAAGGAAGACTTTTTTTTTAATTTTAGAATATTTACCAAAACCCCTTATTAAGCTGTATTCTTTTTACATAATTTTGCAAGATCTTTGGATATCAGGACAAAATGAGAAGATATACATGAATTTAGTTTGAAAACTATTTATACCTCTTTAATGACACTATATTTTGTAAGATTATTTTCACTTCAGAAAAAGAATTGTCTCATTGGCTTTGAGGACTCAGGAGTTCTTTTGTCTCTAATAAAGAAGGTGTGAAACATAAAGTTACACTCCTGTTTATTTCTTTGGGTTTCACTTACTCTTTAGAGGATCTACATGAGCTTCTTAAACCTGGCTTGTATAGCATTGTTTTTGGCAATGCTAAAACCATGTTTTTGGCACATCACACACTATCTCATTATTACTCATGTCAGAATGTTCTCACTATCTGGGAAATCTCCTCTATAAATGCTTTGAACTGAACACACCTGGGATAGCTGGCTGGGGCAGAATCAACACAGCTATGAAATAAAGTGTTGCCTAAGGCAGGAGAAGTTTACAACTGCCTTTCAGTTCTAGGCATGTCAGAGTTTGTCTCCCTTTTCCTTTTCTTTACTTCTTTGTGTTATTGTTGAGTGTGTTTTTAAGTGTGCCTTTACACCAGGTAATCATATTTAATTTCACATTTCATGGTATACATGTGACAGAAGAATTTGATGGAAATTCATCAAATTTCATCAAAACTGACTATGAGTCAATATTCTACATGTTTCTCCCATTAAGATATATTTGTTTATATTTTTTGTTTCGAAATGAATCATCTGGATGCAATTTTATGATAAGGATTGAAACTCTCATTTGGATATTATATTTTAAAGTTAAAAATACATTTCTGTCCATTACAAACCAGAAAAAATTTACTCATGCAAGATATATTTGCTGTGTGAGTGTGTGTGCCTTTCCCATCCTGCCATGCTAATTTTTAGACAATTATCTCATGCTTGCTTTTGGAAAAAATTATGTTGCTTTCAGAGTTTTGTTTTTGCCAGGCTAGTCTCCAACAGATAACATTCATTTTATAAAATGATATTCACTAATGAGATGAGTAACATTTCTTTAGACCTACTATGTGTGAGTAATTTCTAAGGGCTTGACATATGCTTACTAATTTTACCCTCATTACACTCTCATGAGTAGCCACTATAATTGTGCTCATTTTTAAGGAAGGAAACTGAAACAGAGGCTAAGCTACCTGATCCATAGCACCCTGCCAGAAAGTGGCAAAGCCTATATTCTTAACAACTCTTATGTATTACTTCATTATATAATTTCAAAAATAATTCAAATAAGAATAGTAATTACCATTTTTACATGTTTTTTATGTACTCTATGTGAGATTTTGCATATTTCATTTTATTCTCTTCATAATGCTATGAAATACTTTTTAGCAATGTGGAAATAGAATCAGACATGCTAACTAACAAGCCAAGATTATGGAGCTAGTAATTGGGAGCATATAGACGTTAACCTCTGTATTAGTCTGTTCTCATGCTGCTAATAAAAAAACCACACTCCAGAGTAGGTAATTTATAAAGGAAAGAGGTTTAATGGACTCACAGTTCCGCATGGCTGGGGAGGCCTCACAATCATGGCCGAAGGCAAAGGGGTAGCAAAAGCACGTCTTACATGGCAGCAGGCAAGAAGATGTGTGCAGGGGAACCCCACTTTTTAAAACCATCAGTTCTCATGAGACTTACTGACTACCACGAGAACAGCATGGCAAAGACCCACCCCCATGATTCAGTTACCTCACACTGGGTCCCTCCTACAACATGTGGGAATTATGGGAGCTACAAGTCAAGATGAGATTTGGGTGGGGAGACAGCCAAACCATATCATTTGGCCCCTGGCCCCATCCAACTCTCATGTGCTCACTTTTCAAAACCAGTAATGCCTTCCCAACAGTTTCCCAAATTCTTAACTCATTTCAGCACTAACTCAAAGTCCAAGTCTAAAGTCTCATCTGAGACAAGGCAAGTCCCTTTTGCTTATGAGCCTGTAAAGTCAAAAGCAAGTTAGTTACTTCCTAGATTCAATGGGAGTACAGGCATTGGGTAAATACACTCATTCCAAACGGGATAAATTGGTCAAAATGAAGGGACAAGACACTCCACGCAGTTCTGAAATCCAGGGGCAGTCACGTCTTAAAGCTCCAAAATTATCTCCTTTGACTCTATGTCTCATATTCAGGTCATGCAGATGCCAGAGGTGGGTTCCCTTGGTCTTGTCCCTGTGGCTTTGCAGGGTACAGCCCCCCCTCCTGGCTGCTTTCATAGGCTGGCATTGAGTGTCTGTGACTTCTCCTGGTGCACAATGTAAGCTGTTGGTGGACATACCATTCTAGCGTCTGGAAGACAGTGGCCCTTTTTTCACAGCTCCAGTAGGCAGTACCCCCAAGTAGGGCTCTGTGTGGGGGTTCACAACCCACATTTTTCTTCCACACTGCCCTAGCAGAAGTTCTGCATGAGGACTGTTCCCCTGGAGCACACATCTGCATGGACATTCAGGCATTTCCGTACACCCTCTGATATCCAGGTGGAAGTTCCCAAACCTCAATTCTTGACTTGTGTGCACCCACAGACCCAACACCACTTGTAAGCTGCCAAGGCTCGGGGCTTGCACTCTGAAGCAAAGAACTGTGCTCTATGTTGGCCCCTGTTAGCCATGGCTAGGATGCAGGACACTAAGTCCTGAGACTGCACAAAGCAGCAAGGCCCTGGGCCTGGCCCAGGAAACCATTTTTTCCTCTTAGGCCTCCAGACTTGTGATGGGAGAGGCTGCCATGAAGACCTCTGACATGTCCCGGAGACATTGTCCCCATTTTTTTGATGATTAACACTTAGCTCCTAGTTACTTATGCAAATTTCTGCAGTTGGCTTGAATTTTTCCTCAAAAAATTGGTTTTTCTTTTCTATTGCATTGTCAGGCTGAAAATTTTCTGAAAGTTTATTCTCTGCTACCCTTTTAAAAATGAGTTCCAATTCCAAACCATATATATGTGAATACATAAAACTGAATGCCTTTAACTATACCCAAATCACCTCTTGAATGCTTTACTGCTTAGAAATTTCTTCAGCCAGTTGCCTTTAAACTATCTCTCTCAAGTCCAAAGTTCCACAAATCTTTAGGCAGGGGCAAAAATCCACCAGTCTCTTTGCTAAAACATAGCAAGTCACCTTTGCTCCAGTTTCCAACAAGTTCCTCATCTCTATCTGAGTTCACCTCAGCCCGGATTTTATTGTCCATATCACTATCAGCATTTTGGTCAAAGCTATTCAACAAGTCTCTAGGAAGTTCCAAGCTTTCCCACATCTTCCTTTCTTCTTCTGAGCCCTCCAAGCTGTTCTAACCTCTACCTGTTACCCAGTTCCAAAGTCACATTTTCAGGTATCATTTCAACAGCACCCCACTACCTGGCACCAATTTACTGTATTAATCTCTTTTCATGCTGCTAATAAAGACATAATTGAAACTGGGTAATTTATAAAGGAAAGAAGTTTAATGGACTCACAGTTCTGCACGGCTGGGGAGGCCTCAAAATCATGGTGGAAGGTAAAGGAGGAGCAAAGGCACATCTTACATGGCAACAGGCAAGTGGGCTTATACAGGAAAACTTCCCTTTTTAAAACCATCAGATATCTTGAGACTTATTCAATAGCATGAGAACAACATGGGAAAGACCGGCACTCATGATTCAATTACCTCCCACCTGGTCCCTCCCAGGACATGTGGGAATTATGGGGGTTACAATTCAAGATGAGATTTGGGTGGGGACACAGCCAAACCATATCAACCTCTTTTTATTTTAATTAAATAACTAAGCTCATTTTACTTTTGCAACTTGCTGTTTTTCTTTTTGTCACTTATTTTATATTTGTGTGTGTTCCTCTGTGTGTGAGATAACAACAGGAAAAATGTGGCTGGTTTAATAATATACTTCAGCTTCAAATAAAAGATTGAATCTAAAACCAATTGTGCAGACAGAAAATATTGCTTTGAAGGGGATTATATACCTTAGGGAACAAACTAGATGAGATTTTTCTGGACTAGCCAAAAACTAAAATGCTTTTAATGTCCTAGGCAAGTCACATAAATGTGAGAGAGACTGAGAAGGATAGTGGCGCTTATGTTGAACTGGAGATTATATGCCCCCAGGTAAAGATATTCAAATTATTTAAAAAGTTATGGTCAAATAAATACCTTGGTACCAACAACAACACTGAAAATTCTACTGGCCAAATAGAATACTTCCAAAGCCAAATTCCAGTGAAGAAATTCTAGCTTACCTCTTCATTGCAGATAATAATCAACACCTAATTTTCAAAAGCTAGCTATTATATTAGAAATCCAAAGTAAGTAAAAGATACTTTTTATGTATTTTGTACATAAAGTTTTCAAAGTAGAGAGAAACACCAATTTGTTAAGGGGAGAGTGAGGAATTCCCAGTATTCCAGGGAAGAGAGGTGTGAAAGCAGCTAATGTGCCCAGATGAATTCATGAGAAGAGACTGAGGTCTAGGAGAAGGCAGGAGAGCACAGTGGTTAAGACTATGCTCAGGTATTACACTAGCTGGTGTCAAATCCCAGCTCCACTACCTCACAAATGAAATAAAATAATTATTTTTTTTAAAAAAAAAGAAAACCTAGATGGAGCGCAATATCTAACTCAAATGAATGAAGGAACTGATGGAATCAGGTAGGTCATCAGAGATGAGTATATTGAGGAAAGATTTCTAGCCAAGAGTTTCAGGATGAGCTGTTGTTGCACCTAACTCCTGTCTACTCCAGTAAGGATGGCACCAGGTTCAAGAGGCCAAAGAAGAAACCAGAGTCAGCAAATGACACATTGGGTTTTATTGGGGACTTACATACAGGCCTAAAAATCTAGTATTAGTGGGCTGGACAGGAGAACCAACCACAGAGCCCAGTGGTGGCGGGCTGGGCAGAAGACTGAAACCACTTGCAAAAGGAGTGCAGTTTGTATAGCATTTTCACGTAGCACCCCTTTCCGTAACAATTTCCACCTTACAACGTTTATGCGACCCAAAACTCACTCCCCTGTATGTCCCATGTTCTATAGGAGAAGCCAGGGTCTCAGAAGCTCCTCATAGGCAAGAAACAGATCTCTGGATGGCTACTCCAAAATTCTCTAGCTCTAGATCGCAACACACATTCAGGTGCATGTGCCATGCAGGATCATTCTCAGAATACGCTTAATTATTGCTATCAGGTGCATTTACCATACACCTGTGCCTCATCTCAGAGTGGTCAAATCCTACTCCTCAACCTCCCTGATATGGTTTGTCTCAATGTCCCCACCCAAACCTCATCTCGAATTGTAATCCCCACGTGCTGAGGGGGGTACCTGGTGGGAGGTGATTGTCTCATGGGTGTGATTTTCCCCATTCTGTTCTCTTGATAGTGAGTGAGTTCTCAGGAGATCTGGTTGTGTGATAAGCATCTGGCATTTTCCCTGCTTGCTTGCTCGCTCTCTTTCCCTGCCCCCTTGTGAAGAAGGTGCTTGCTTTTCATTCACCTTCCTCCAAGATTGTAAGTTTCCTGAGGTCTTCCCACCAGTGTGAAACTGTGAGTCAATTAAAACTCTTTTATTTATAAACTACCCAGTCTCATGTAGTATCTTTATAGCAGTGTGAAAATGGACTAATACACGTCCCTACCTCCTTGGGTCGTGTGTTGTTAGGCAGATGAGCCTTCTTACTCAAGCTATTTGCTTGTGCATTTATGTGATCAACCTGTTAAAAGAGCCTGGATATTTCTCTACTTCATTTATCTTCACCTGACCTCTGGGACACTTGTTTCCATAGGTTAAAGGGATGGGAAAATGCCCTTACAAAGGTCCAGACAATGATTTCAGAAAATAACCTCCAAAGCAATGTGAGCAGGCAATGGTGGATGGGTTCCATGAGACAGAAAGGGCTATGAGATGCCCAGGAGCCGAAGCCTGGAATCCTGCTCTCTGATTCTATGTAAAAATACAATTGATTAACAAACGAAAATTGTATATATTCAAGGGGTACAAAGTGATGATTTGATAATCACGCAGTGAGCATCAGCTGTAGGCAGTGAGCATCAGCTGTGGTCATGATTACACAATAATCATGTAGCTAGTGTCAGTTGTGTAATAACTTGTGTAATGATTACCATAGCTGATGCTCACTGCATGCCTGCTTGCCTGCTCTTATTGCAATGTCACAGCAACAGAATATCTCACTTTCCGGCATGCAGAAAGCCCCTGTATAAACGGCACTGTCCCTATAAACAGTAGAGCTGAATTTGACGCTGGTTCTGAGGTATCAGCTCTAATTTTGTGAAAGTTACTTAACCCACTGAGCTTCAGTATTCTCACCTTTAAATAGGATAACATAAGACAGGAAATAAAATAAATGTTTGAATTAAATGCTAATACAACCTGGCACTTTGAAAGTTGTAGTGTGGCAAGCCACAGTGGCTCATACCAGTAATCCCTGCACTTTGAGAGGCTGAGGAGACAGAATCACTTGAGGCCAGGAGTTTGAGACCAGTCTGGGTGACATATCAAGATCTGTGTCACTATAAAAAATGTAAAAATTAGCTGAGCATGGTGATACACATCTATAGTCCCAGCTACATGGTTGGCTGAGGTGAAAAGATCACTTGAGCCCAGGAGTTCCAGGCTGCAATGAGCCATGACTGAGCCACTGCACTCCAGCCTGGGTGACACAGCAACACCCTGTCTCAAAAAAACAAAGACAAAGAAGTTGAAGAGTGAAGATAAAAAAATGTTTCAAGTGAATTATATTGATATGCACATATTAGAAAATTTAAATCTTGAAATTAGGAGAAATATGTTCTGGTGTTCAGGACAGGAGGGTGACTGTGGTTATGAATATTTTACCGTATATTTTTAAATGGCTGGAAGAGAAAATTTAGAATGTTCTTAACATGAATAATAAATAAGGTGATGGAAATCTCAATTACCCTGATTTGATCATTACACATTATATGCATATATCAAAATATCACATGTACTCCATACATATGTACAATTCTTATGTATTAACTTTTTTTTTTTTCTTGATGGAGTCTTGCTCTGTCACCCAAGCTGGAGCGCAGTGGCACAATCCTGGCTCACTGAAACCTCCGCCTCTCGGGTTCAAGCAATTTTCCTGCCTCAGCCTCCCAAGTAGCTGAGATTACAGGCACCCACCACTATGCCTAGCTAATTTTTGTATTTTTAGTAGAGACGGGGTTTCACCATGTTGGCCAGGTTACTCTCAAACTCCTGACCTCAGGTGATCTGACCGCCTCGGCCTCCCAAAGTGTTGGGATTACAGGTGTGAGCCACCGCACCTGGTCGTATCAACTTTAAAAGCTGAAAATTAACGATCAAAGCTTCTATCTCTAGAAACTTGAAAACAACGCAAAACAAGCCTCAATTAAGAAAAATATAAAGGCAGAATTTAATGAAATCCTAGATGTAATATCAAAAAAGCCAAGTAAGTTTGGTATTTTTTAAGAGTAATAATACTGACAACTACCTGGCAAAACATTAAAAAATGGAGAGAGAACAATCATCAATATTAGGGATGAAAAAGTGGACATCACTAATATTTCCATAGAAAATATAAAGATAAAATAATAAAGAATAAATTAAAATTTTGAAAGAAATGGAAAAATGACTCAAAAAGCACAAGTTGTCAAAACTGACAGAGAAATAGAAAATTACAATATTTTTGTATACATTAAAGAGCTGAAAGTATTATTAAGAACTTTTCCACAAAGAAAATCCCAGTCACTAATGGCTTCACAAAGCTTAAAAGAGAAATATCATCAATCTTATTCACACATTTCATAGGCTAGGAGTAGAGTAAACACTTTCCAATTCTCTTTATGAGACTCCCATAAATTGATATAAAATCTAACATGGGAAATATAAGAAAAAATATTATGTATTAGCCTCATGAATGTAAATAAAAATATCTCAAAGATTTGTAAACTGAATGTAGGAGTAGATAAACAGGATAATCCACAACAATCAGGTGGGTTCATTTCAAAAATGCAATATTGATTTTACGTTACTTTACAAAAAATAGTCATTCACGTCTATTAAAAATTATAAAAGAGAATTAAATAATCTCAATATATGCATAAGGATACAATTCTAGCAACACATAATTAGAGAAAATTTTCTTAACAAATTGAAGAATTTCAATTTAAGAAATACAAAAAATAGAATTAGTGATAAAATATTAAAAGCTTTACTTCTGAGACTGAAAACAAAAGCCTAAGTGCTCAATTCACTATTTTTTAAATATTTTATTAAATGTGCTAGGCAGCACAAGAAGAACTAAAAAAAATACAAAGTTTTTAAAGGAAGAATTATAAACTGTCATTGATAACTGACATTATATTGTATGTAAAAAGACTTGATAGAATCTGTAGACTATTAAAATTAACAAGTGAAATTAATAAGGTCTCTGGATAAAAGGTTAAACTAAAAATCAATTGCATTTCTACATACCAGGAACAAAAATTATAAAATGGCCTTTAAAGAAAATATCATTTAAAATGATCAAGATAGGTCAAATGTGGAGAACTGAATCTAACAAAAGTATACGACTTCTACACTGAAACAACAAATTATTAGAGGTAAGCAAATAATTCCCAAATAAAAGCATAGTTTTTTTGTAATCGTGTAATTACTTGACTAATTGATCAATAGATTAAATGCAATCCTAATACAGATCATAGGAGGTTTTTTTTTAAGGGAAATTGTCAAGATTCTTCTAAAATGTATATGGAAAAACAAAAGGCCAATACTTGACCAGGCATTTTTGAGGAAAAATGAAATTGAGTTCTACTATCAGTCATTCAGTTACATTGTTAAGCTATATTAATTAAAGCAATATGGTGTTAGTGTAAACATTTATAAAAGACCAGTGGAATAAAATAGTCCAGATACAGACCCACATTTATAAGGACAACTGATGTATTACAAATGTGCCTGCAGTAAAGTGACGAATGAATGGCCTTTTTAGTAAATTGTGCTAAGTCAACTGGATATCTCTAGGTGGGGAAAACCACTGGAGTCCTACCATATAAGTATTCATTCTAGATATATTTTAGATTTACATGTGAAAGGCAAACAATAAATCCTGTAGAAAAAAAGAGCATCTTTATTAGCTCGTTGCAAACAAATATTTCTTATGTGGGATACAAAATGCTTACTCTGCAGAAAAAATTATAAATTGAACAATATTAAGACTAATAATACCAAAAGACACTGTTAAGTGACTAAAAACTCAAGTCATAGAATAAGCAGATGAAATAGCAGATGTAATATCAAAAAAGCCAACAGTTTTGTGTTTCTTAAGAGTAATAAAATTGACAACCCCATGGCAAGACATATTAAAAAAGAGAGAGAGAATACTCATCAATATTGAGGATGAAATAAGGATATCACTAATATTTCTACAGACAATATGAAAATAAGAAAGATTTTGAAAAGAGCAAAGATATAAAAAATCTTAACGAAAGATATATATATATACCTACATAAAAATATGTACATATGTGTAAGCAAACATATGCACATGCACACTCATAAATAGATATTCATATTCTTCAAATCAGTGAAAAAATAGGGCAACACATAAAAAAATAGACAAAAGATTTGAATGGGTACTTCACAAAAGAGGTATAACGAATAATCAATATGATGAATTAATGTGAAAACTTACTCAAAATTTATCAGCAGTGAAATGTCCGTTATAACCAGAACATAATACACATTTGCCAAGATGGCTAAAATGAAAATTACATAAGATAATAGGTGATGAGTATAAAATCTGGGACTGGAATGCTTTTATACAGCTGGTGTAATTGTAAATCAATATAACCACGTTGGAAAAGTATATGGTGTTATATCTTAAACGTATGCACATAATGTAAATAATGATTTACATTATTTAGTAAATCAATACCTAGGCTACACTCAAGGAAAATGCACATAAAATATATATACCAAAAATGTAAATAATATGTTTACTGTAGTACTATTTGTAGTAAACCAAACTGAAAATTTTGAAATGCTTATCAAAAGCAAATAAATATTGGTATAGTCTCACAATGGAATGCTATATAATAATAAAAATAAAAACTACAACTGCATGCAACAACATGGATAAATCAGTAAAATACAATGTTGAGTGAAAAAAGTCACAAAGTCCACAGAGTCCATCTGTACCGTTCCATTAATATAACTTTCAAAATAAAAAGCAAAAGTAATCCATGGTGTTAGAAATCAGACTTGTGGTTTCCATTAGGAGTAACATTGACTGGAAAGGTGAGGCTCCGGTATGCTGGTAATGTTCTATTTCTTAAACATTAACCAAATTAACCAGAGACATGAAATCTAGTTACTCAGGTGTGTTTATTTGGAAGGTTTCTCTGTATATCTATGATTTTTGGAGTTTTCTATCTGTATGCTATACTTAAAAAAAAGGTAAAACTTCAACGACCATGAAAAATTCAGATATTGAGATGAAATTTTGGTACCCCTAAAATATGCCTTGACCACTAGGCTGCTTTGAACAGACTTTACATCTATTTATTTTTATTGTATGTTGCTATCCCTTTCTGTTTTGCTTCCCTTGCATTTTGGCTTTGTTGCAGAGGCCCAGTGTGGTTCAAGCTCAAGACCCCAAAATACGACAATAAGAACAACTCAGGCAAAACAATGAGAGAGTATAGTTTTATCACATACTAATCTATTCAGAAACTTAGCTTTCAAAAAATGGAAGAAATAATTACCCAGGGAATAAGAAAAAAATGTTCTCAATGAAACCCAATTTACACTCATTGTTTAAGCGAATGAATAGTTTACACACTAAGCAAACTGTACTAGGAAAGTTACCCATTTATTTTATTTTAAAACACACTGCATATTTGGCTAAAGGCCAGTTTTAAGTTATGTGATTCACTTAACTTCCTCTTTCCCTTCAAATTATATTTAGCCATTGGCTTTAAGTTTTATGTTTTGATTATTTTATTTTTCTGCATTTCTAAATATGAATTTCATTCGTACGAAAGGAACTACTTTGTAGATGTTAAATCTGTCTATCTATCTATTACTTGCAAAATGAGTAGTTCATCTTCGTCACTTGGAAATTGCAATATATAATACGGCTATTGAGTCACCTCTGGTGTTTTATAAAATGTGTAAATTAGAGTCCCACTCCAGGCTTTCTTAATCAGAATCTCTAGAGAGAGCTACAAGAATCTTTCTTTTACAAAAACTTCTACTATGCACAACAATGTTGATACTCTTGCCAATAGTTCTAGAGGAAGGGAGGGAGGGGATATAGAGGATGCAAGTTGTGAGAAAATAGTTTGTTCCCTCTCCTTTTTCCCATATTCAAAGTTACAAGAGAAGCTTTTTCGTAAGATTTGTGACATCTTGTTCTCTTTCTCTCAATAGAAGAGAACAGGACAGGGTACATTTAGTGCCCTTCTTATGAATAGGCTGCATTATCTTATTAATCATTTGTTGGGACTCTATGCATTTTACCAGAGACATTCCTTTCTAATGAGTAAGTTTTAAAATCAACACTTCAAACTCGAATTAATCTAGGTGAGTTTGAACTATGGTATTGCCATCATTATTTAAGACTATAAACAAGCACCACTTATGATATACTTTATCAAGAAAAAGCACTCATAAATCTAATTTTCATAAGTTCTCAGGCAGTACCCTTGCCATATGAGGTCTCTAAGAGAGAATAGAACTTGTAAATTTCACATTGTCAGTTTAGGCACCATTACTTAATTATTTCCATGACATGTTTGAGAGGTAATCTAACATCTGAAGGTGATTATTTACATATAATTCTACAAAGTATCAGGTAATGTTGAATGACATTTTGAAGACAAACAGACTTATATTTGAATCCCAGTTCTAAGTCTCAGTTTGCTTGCTTTAAAATGGAATATATTGATACTTCTACAGTATTGTCTGATATCTAATAAATTATCAATTAAAATGGTAATAAAACATAAAATATACTAATTATATATCATTCTATATATCATATTAATGTTGAATTAAGTTACACAATTGCATGTATCCAATTCTATTATCATATTCTATAATTATTAAGAAAATTATTTCTTCTTGTAGACTAATGAAAGAAGGCTGTGATCAGCCTTAGGTAAGATGATAAAGTAAGAGATAGAGCCCATTTGTGTTTAGCCATTTCCCAATTCCTAACCAATAAATTTATGATTATAATAGGGCCAAGAAAATTTGCATTTAAGATTTTCAAGCACATTTGAAAATTATTTTCTATGTGTCCACTGGCATTTTCTAAAAAATGCTGAGACACGGCATTTCCCAATTGCTACCAAAATGATTACAAAGCATTACTGAGAGAATATATATGTGAATTTACATGACACCTAAATGCTAAGTTTGGCAATGTGGACTTTATGGCTGGGCATGGTGGCTCATGCCTATAATCCCAGTGCTTTGGGAGGCCAAGACTGGAGGATCACTTGAGGCCATGAGTTTGAGAGCAGCCTGGGCGACATGGCAAGAACCTGCTCTATAAAAATGCATAAATAAAAATTTAAAATTTAAAAAATAGGCTTTCCCATGTAATCAAATTCCCACTGAGAAATTTCAATCCACCTATGTCACAGTATCTAACTTATCTTTATTTTTTCAATAGCTGGATTATTACAACCTATGTATCATTTGCAGTGTTATTCCAATCTTTATAGCCTTGCTGTGCTTTTCTATTGAATGATGATCATTGACACACATTGAAAATATTAAGTACTTGAGAGTAATGCCTTAAGCAGGAGTACTTGACACACGTGAAAAATTTAACTTGGTAGCAAACAACAAAAGAACAATGGTAACAGTAATGAAGCCAGAAACCTCCTTGCCTCCCAGTAATTTGCAAAATATTTCTACATTTTGAAGCCAGCTAGCAGTGTGGAACAAGAAATCCAATGCCTCAATCCCATTTAGATAAATAAAATTTCAAGACTTTCACAATGATTACCTTCTTGGCAGCTAATATTAAATGAGCACACTGAAGTATGCTAGGCACTGTTTTAATTGTTTTACATATTATTTCATCTTTGCAATAAATACTCATTGTCTACATTGTACAGATAAGGAATTGAGCGCAGAAAAGTTGTGACTTGCTCAAGTTTTCATGGTTAGAAAGTGGCAAAGACCTAATTCTAAAAAGGCTTTATAATTACAGATTTTGTGCTCTTATCTTTTGTTCTATAATGCTTGGTCTTCAATGTTGCCTCAAATCCCCTCCTGATTTAGCCCCTCCTCCATGCACAAAAACAATATGCAGAGTTACTAACTAGGGAAGAAGCTGTTAATTTTTATGATTTTCCTACTACAAAGATACTCGTCTATATTTTGAGGGTGGAAAATTAAAATAGCCACAAGAAACAGAAATGAGATTTCAAAATATAAGCCAGTTAAATGTCATAATGGCATGCAAATAGTCATCAAATAGTCATCAATAGTTTATTATAGCAAAATACAATAAATTATATTTTATTGAATTCATTAAGTGGCAGTTAAAAAAGGATTACTTCACTGCTGAAAGTAATGTCTGGATAATGTGGAAATTTTACATATATATATAAAACAGTTCTAATGATCATACATAAGAAGACATTTGTGAAAACAGCTTACATAATAAAAACAGTTTATACATGGGTCATTGATAACCAGCAGTATCTCTCTTTTTCCCCTGGCCTTTCCCAGTTATCTGAAGATCGTTGCACAAAATAATTGTTTTCCCATATATCATTAATATCAAGCATTTTGAAGAAATTATAGTATCTTTTTTTCTGTATATGAAAGGAATTACAAAATATGGAGAAGAGTTGTATGTTGATTAATGGTGAAATGGGGCATAATACTTAACCTTCAAAAGCCTCCAATGAAGCAATTTTTATCACACAGAACATAGGGTCAATGGGAAAGAGAATGAAGAATGTAGATAGAAAATAATGTAGGAAGATAACACAATAGAATAGGGTGGAGTGAAAGGGAATACATGACACTTCTCTTTGAATGTATGAATCTGAGTGTCTATCCATGTCATGATGAAAAGTTCTTGTAAGCAATGCTTTGACTTTTTAGAAAATAGCCCTTTAGTTTATTAAGGAAAATTTCCATGGATGAGGAAATAATCATATCATTGTCAGATATTTGTTATCACTGTCCTTACATCATGGTTCTGTTAGAGAAAGACAGTAATATGAGATTATTTTAAGTGTTTTCATTTGGAAATTGTACTGATGATTCAATAAGAGAAATAATGATAAAAGCATTGTTTTAGAAAAATTAATTTTGCAGTATTCTGATTGATTTCAAAGGGTATCAAATGTATTTGAATCATAGAAGTGCCCCTGTGTGGTGTTAAACATAAACTGAGGAATTAGGATAGTGCCATTTGCATCATAGAATAAATATATAAGAGGCAACAACCTATTAAAAAAGTAAAGGAAAATCTAAATTCTATTTTTATCTCCACTCTTCACTCAGTGCATAGAAACATACCTGAGGCATAATTACAACTTACTAAGTTTTTGTTGAATACAGTCCAATTACAGAGAGTTATTTCTAGAAAGTAAAACTAGAAAAAGTGGAAATTATTTTATCTTGCTAGTGAAGAAAGTGTAGTTAATCTATTACACAGATTAGAGGATAGTTTAGTGGTGTTTTTTCCCTCAGTAATAGACCATAGTATCAGAAATCCATATATATTCAGGCCACATTAACTTATTATTTAATAAAGATAATAGAGGAAATAGATACATGATTTAGTTTACTTCTTGTGGACAAGGGTATTGGAGAAAGCTGGAACTAGTTTGCAATACCTTTAGATAGTCAAGATTAACTCCTATAAAATATGTTTCTGTGGAACATAAACACAAATTATATACTCTAAAATACCTTATAAAACATATTGTAATAAATCTATAGAAGCAACTATCTCCAGAATAATAGGTGTACTACTTCTATGAGGTTTGTTGTTACCATTAGACCAATCCTTTGCTGGGGTTGGAAAAGAGAAATGTTACAGCTTAGGGAGCTATTTTAGCTATTCCTGGCTAATCCTGGCTGACAGCAGAGATTCACCTGTGAAGTCAAAATACCATAAGCCATAGCTACCTCAGCTGTGGCTCAGAAAGTCTAACAATATGTCCAAAACCACCACCCCCACCCCTTTCAGAACAAGTAAGCTCCCAGGGTACTGTACCTTCAGCTTGAGAACCATGGCTTGGCATATAATTTGGCACATGTGATATGATCTCAGGAAAAAGACTTTGCTGCACATGGGGATATAAACAACTACTTCTAATGCAAAGCTGGAGTTAAGATCAGAGCAGAACTGAAGGAGACGAAGACACAAAA